>NC_053036.3:546104710-551104710 GCF_002575655.3 Aegilops tauschii subsp. strangulata | reverse complement strand
TTTTAAACTTAGGCGAGTACTGGACTGCAGCTAAGCCCCCGAGCGGGAGGGTTGTCCACCACTCGGTAGGATTTTTCAAACTTAGGCGAGTACTGGACTGCAGCTAAGCCCCCGAGTGGGAGGGTTGCCCACCACTCGATAGGATTTTTCAAACTTAGGCGAGTACTGGACTGCCGCTAAGCCCCCGAGTGGGAGGGTTGCTCACCACTCGGTAGGATTTTTTAAACTTAGGCGAGTACTGGACTGCAGCTAAGCCCCCGAGCGGGAGGGTTGTCCACCACTCGGTAGGATTTTTCAAACTTAGGCGAGTACTGGACTGCAGCTAAGCCCCCGAGTGGGAGGGTTGCCCACCACTCGGTAGGATTTTTCAAACTTAGGCGAGTACTGGACTGTAGCTAAGCCCACGAGTGAGAGGGTTGCTCACCACTCGGTAGGATTTTTTAAACTTAGGCGAGTCTGGACTGCAGCTAAGCCCCCGAGTGGGAGGGTTGCTCACCGCTCGGTATGATTTTTTAAACTTAGGCGAGTACTGGACTGTAGCTAAGCCCCCGAATGAGAGGCTTGCTCACCACTCGGTAGGATTTTTTGAAACTTAGGCGAAATGGATTCACGGCTAAGCCCCCGAGTGAGAGGCTTGCTCACCACTCGGTAGGATATCTACAAACTTAGGCGAAGCGGATTCGCAGCTTAGTCACCCACTGGGGGATTTTAAACACAAGAATACTCGACGGCAATCATATTTAGATAACTGTAAAAACTCTGTCTTTGATAACCAGCCTAAACAGGTGTTTCTTATTACATCTCGACAGACCGAGTGTTTAAGTATAAAAGGGGCGGAGCAGCTCCGCATTCCAAGCACGTGGCTCGTCTTTCTTGTGTTCGACGTTGTAGAGGTGATACGCTCCATTGTGGAGCACTCTGGTAACAATGAAGGGACCTTCCCAAGCTGGAGCGAGCTTGTGTGGTTTCTGCTGATCCACTCAAAGAACCAAATCTCCCTCCTGAAAGGCTCGACCTCTCACATTCCTGGCGTGGAAACGACGCAGGTCTTGCTGATAAATGGTCGACCGGATCAGGGCCATTTCTCTTTCCTCTTCCAGGAGGTCCACTGCATCTTGCCGTGCCTGCTCTGCTTTAGCTTCTGAGAAAAGTTCGACTCGAGGCGCATTGTGAAGCAAGTCACTCAGAAGAATAGGTTCAGCTCCATAGACCAAGAAGAATGGAGTTCGACCAGTCGACCGATTGGGAGTTGTCCTCAAGCCCCAAAGTACCGACGGAAGTTCATCAACCCAGGCGTCTGCCGCATGCTTGAGGTCACACATCAGTCGAGGTTTGAGACCTTTTAGAATCAATCCGTTTGCTCTTTCAGCTTGTCCATTCGACTGGGGATGGGCGACTGAAGCATAGTCGACCCGAGTACCTTGAGAAGCGCAGAAAGCTCTGAACTCGTCAGAATCAAAGTTCGACCCATTGTCAGTGATGATACTGTGTGGCACACCATATCTGAATGTCAACTCTCTGATAAAACTGACAGCAGTACTGGCTTCGAGATTCTTGATAGGCTTGGCTTAAATCCATTTAGTGAACTTGTCGACTGCCACCAGCACATGAGTGAAACCGCTCCTGCCGGTCCTCAAAGGTCCAACCATATCCAATCCCCAGACAGCAAAAGGCCAGACGAGTGGAATGGTCTTCAGAGCAGACGCAGGCTTGTGGGACATGTTGGAGTAGAATTGGCAACATTCACACTTGTCCACTATTTCCTTTGCCATTTCATTTGCTCATGGCCAATAGAATCCCGCTCGGTATGCTTTGGCCACGATGGTCCGAGAGGACTCATGGTGACCACAGGTCCCCGAGTGGATGTCGTTGAGGATCACTCGACCTTCTTCAGGCGTTATGCACTTCTGGTAGACTCCAGTCACACTTTCCCTGAACAACTGCCCTTTTATCATTGTAAAGGCTTTGGATCGACGGACGATCTGACGAGCCTCCTCTTCATCCTCTGGGAGTTCCTTCCTGAGGATGTATGCGAGGTATGGCATCGTCCAGTCGGGAGTGACGACCAAGACTTCCATGATCAAGTCGACCACGGCCGGGACTTCGACTTTAGTCGGATCAGTGGCACTCTTTGGTTGTGGGGGCTCTTCAGTGAAAGGACCTTCCTGCACTGAAGGTGCATGAATGTGTTCCAAAAACACATTGCTGGGAACAGCTTCTCTCTTGGAACCTATCTTCGCCAAATCATCAGCTGCTTGATTTTTCAGTCGGGGTATATGATGGAGCTCTAACCCCTCAAACTTCTTTTCCAGCTTTCTTACTGCATTATAGTAACCAGTCATAGCCGGGCTTCTAACGTCCCACTCCTTCATCACTTGATTAACCACTAAATCTGAGTCACCGTAGACCATGAGGCGACGGACGCCGAGTGAAATGGCCATACGCAACACGTACAGGAGAGCCTCATATTCAGCTTCATTGTTGGAGGAATCAAAGTGAACCTGGAGAACATAGCTGAGCTTGTCTCCTCGGGGGGATACCAAAACCACCCCAGCACCGGAACCGTTCAGCATCTTGGAGCCATCGAAGAACATGGTCCAATGCTCCGAGTGAACTTGAGTCGGCAATTGCTGCTCAATCCACTCGGCAAGGAAATCAGTGATTGCTTGGGACTTGATAGTTTTCTTTGCCTCAAACTTGATATCTAAGGGAAGGAGTTCAATTGCCCATTTCGCCACTCGACCAGTTGCATCTCTGTTGTTCAAAATTTCAGACAGTGGTGCATCACTGACGACTGTAATGGAGTGATCAGAAAAATAATGGGCAACCTTCTTCATGGTCATATAGATTCCATAGACAAGCTTCTGATAGTGCGGGTATCTCTGCTTGGATGGAGTCAAAACTTCCAAAAGATAGTACACTGGGCGTTGAACCTTATAAGCCTTTTCTTCTTCTTCTCGCTCGACCGTGAGTACTGTACTGACAACTTGTCCAGTGGCTGCAAGATAAAGCAATAAAGGCTCTTTGCTGATTGGGGCAGCGAGCACCGACTGGGTGGAAAGCAGGGCTTTGAGCTCTGCAAACGCTGTGTCAGCTTCGTCAATCCACTCAAACTTGTCAGATTTCTTCATCAGTCGGTAAAGAGGCAAGGCCTTTTCACCAAGACGAGAAATGAATCGACTCAAGGCGGCCAAACACCCGGTGAGCTTCTGAACGTCATGTACGCGCACGAGGCGTTTCATTCGGAGGATGGTACCAACTTTCTCTGGGTTTGCGTCGATCCCTCGTTCGGAAATGAGGACGCCGAGTAACTTCCCACCTGGGACTCCGAATGTGCACTTCGACGGGTTTAGCTTGATATCATAGCTTCTCAAGTTGGCAAAGGTTTCAGCCAGGTCAGTCAGCAGGTCGGAACCTTTGCGTGACTTAACCACGATGTCATCCATATATGCTTCCACATTCCGATTGATTTGAGTGAGCAGGCACTTCTGAATCATCCTCATGAATGTGGCTCCGGCGTTCTTGAGGCCGAATGGCATGGTGACATAACAGAAGCACCCGAATGGAGTGATGAAAGCTGTTTTTATCTCATCGGGCCCATATAGTCGGATCTGATGGTACCCGGAATAGGCGTCTAGAAAAGACAGTCGCTCACACCCCGCAGTCGAGTCGACAATCTGGTCGATGCGGGGCAGAGGGAAATGATCTTTCGGGCAGGCCCGATTGATATGCTTGAAGTCAATGCACATGCGAAGCGAGTCGTCCTTCTTGCGGACCATGACAACATTGGCCAGCCACTCAGAGTGGTAAATCTCTCGGATGAACTCAGCTGCCAGGAGCCGAGCCACTTCTTCACCAATTGCTTTTCTCTTCTGCACGGCGGACCGTCGAAGATGTTCTTTGACTGGTTTTGCTTTCGGGTCGACCCGCAAACGGTGCTCAGCCAGTCCCCTGGGTACACCTGGCATGTCAGAAGGTTTTCATGCGAAGATGTCCCAGTTATCACGGAGGAACTGGGTGAGCGCTTCTTCCTATTTGCTGTCGAGTGTCGTCGAAATATGAGTCGGAGCAGCATTGGGGTCGGTCGGGTGAATATGAAGCGGCTTCGTTTCGCCGGTCGACTGAAATCCAGAGTCTGTAGCAGGTTTCTTGGCCCGCAGCAAATCACTCGGATCCGAGTTCTTCTGGTACTCTTGCAATTCAACAACTGCCATTTGCGCATCAGTGATTTTGGAACCCTTCTGAAAGCATTCCTCTGCCTTCTGCCGATTGCCAGTGATAGTGACCACTCCTCTGGGACCGGGCATCTTCAATTTGAGGTACACGTAACATGGTCGAGCCATGAAACGTGCATAAGCAGGCCTACCCAAAATAGCATGGTAAGCACTCTGAAAATCCACAACTTCAAACGTCAACTTCTCTTTGCGGTAATTCTTTGAATCACCGAAAACCACGTCCAAGGCGATCTGACCGAGTGACTGAGCCTTCTTGCCAGGTATAACACCATGGAAACTCATATTGTTTTCTCTCAATTTGGACATCGGAATGCCCATCTGTTTCAAGGTCTCAGCATAAAGGATGTTGAGGCCACTGCCACCGTCCATCAGCACTTTGGTCAGTCGAGTGCCTTCTACTACAGGGTCGACCACCAGCGCTTGCCTCTCAGGGGTGGCTATATGCGCTGGGTGAACGGACTGGTCAAATGTGATGGCAGTCTGAGACCACTTCAGATAACTGGGTGTTGTCGGAGCAACCATGTTCACCTCTATGTTGATAACTTTCAGTCGACTCTTGCTTTTGACATCAACGAAAATCATCAGAGTGGAGTTGATGTTAGGGAAACCATCATCATCTTCCTCCTTATCCTCACTCTTGTCCAACCCTTTCACCTTGTCACCGGACTGCTTCTCACGGAACTATTGGATCAGGAGTCGACACTGTCGAGTGGTATGTTTGGGGTAAATGAAATTGCCCTCTTCATCTTTCTTGGTATGGATGTGACACGGTAAATCCAACACATCATTCCTAGCTTGATCCTTTACTTTCTTGGGGGTCCAGGGCCCTATGGCCTTCCCCTTAAATTTTGCTTGAGTCACAGCCAAAGCTTCCCCAGGAGCAGCGGGTTCGGCCTTGCGCTTCTGCTTCCGAGTGGACGTACCTCCGGCATCTTGGCCGACTGGTTTGCCCTTCCCACTGCGGAGTCGATCCTCTTCTGCTCCGTTGGTGTACCGAGTGGCTATTTCCATCATCTGAGTCAAGGACATATCCCCTGTCCGCCCGAATTTCAAGACCAGCTCCCGATACTTCACGCCTTCCTTGAAGGCACACACTGCTTGATGTTCAGACACATTCTCCACTGTATGATGCAAAGTGGTCCATCTCTGGATGTAATCCCTCAAAGTTTCACTCGGCTTCTGCGCGCAATGCTGTAACTCTGTCAGCCCTGCTGGTCGTGTGCAAGTTCCTTCAAAGGTTCTAACAAACACTCGGGCAAGCTCTTCCTAGTTGTGTATACTGCCAGGTGCTAGCTGAGTCAGCCATGCTCTGGCCGACCCTTCCAACATCAAGGGAAGGTGCTTCATGGCTACATCATCATTGCCACCGCCAATCTGCACAGCCACTCGGTAATCCTCTAGCCAAGTATCAGGCTTGGACTCACCAGTGAACTTGCTGGCCCCAGTCGCCAACCTGAAGTTGGGAGGAATCACCGCAGCCCTGATGGCTCTGCCAAAACACTCGGGGCCTGAGACATGAACTCTGCTGCCAGTCGGTTGATCCCTGTCACGGCCCTCTCGGTGTGCTCTGTTCCTGTCCACCAGACCTTGAACAAGATTTGATCTTGCATCAAAGCCTGGTTCTCTGGGGTTGACTGGACCTCCGCGCCCGCCACTGCGAGCATGTCTGTCATCATGTTGCCGGGGCACATTTGATCAACTCCTCGGAGGAGGTGTGTGCACTCGACGACGGTCGTCATGGCCGAGTCGATGATCATACTGCTCATAGTTTCTGTGCCGATCTTGCCGGGGCGATCTTGGGCTGTGGGCCGACTGAACTGTGTTTGCCCTCAGATCTGCTGTGAATCCTATTCCGTGACTGAGATACTGCTGTATTCTGCTCTCCTGCCGCCCGGAGCAAAGCTCGGATCTGCATCAGACCGCGGCCAGCCTCCGATTGGGAGGGCTGAATCGACTCCGCTATACGAGCTGCAGCGGTGAGATTTTCAATCGGAGTGCGGTATACCTGCGGGGGAGGTGAAAAAAGTTGTCGTCAACTGGAATCTGGGATCCGCTACCGAGCGCGCTCGTCGAGAGCACGCTGGAGGTTATCCAGTCGAGTGCATTCAGCCAAGTTTGCCAAGCGCACCTCCTCGGGGGACTCTCCAACGACGGGAGTGTGGAGTGCATCCATATTGCGGCGGCGAAGCTCTTCCCTCTGGTGCGAAGAAAGTGGTTCGGGTCGGTACTCCTCATGGGCATGCGACGGATTGCCGTTGCCATCACCACCGTCCTCGCGGGGGAAGCCAGGGGGACTGCGCGGTCCGTTGACCATCAAAACCTCTGTCGCGGGATCGCTGTTGTCGCACTCGGACGCAGTCTCTACGGAGATAGTCGAACAGGCCGTAGAGAGTTTTATCGGGCTCGATTGCCGCGACCTGCGGAGTAGCCGACTGGCGGGCCACGGCATGCCTCACCCACCGCTGAAGCCGCGACCGGCCGGATCGCTTGCGACGGCGTGCGGCGGGGAGTGAGGACATCGCAGGAGCCGACTGGTACTGAGTCGACTACTGCCGGAGGAGAACGCCGCGAACACACGCGCGAAAGTGCGTCGCCCCGCGGACGGGGAGCGCCTCAATGTCGAGTGGAGCTTCTTGGAGCCAGGAAGAGTCGTCGGCAATGAAGACGAGCGCGCCGAGACGGATCTCGCGGCGGTCAGCCAATCCTCCGCCGGAAACCATGACGATGGGAATCGGAAAAAATTGCAACTTCACCGAAAAGTCGCTAAGACACCGGCCCCAAGGTGGGCGCCAACTATCGTGGTTCTAAGTATGACAGTAGAGGAGGGGGTAGGTATGGAGAGGCAAGATCCCAGCTACGGTGAAGTTGTACACACGAGTTTACGAGTTCAGGCCCTTCTCTGAGGAAGTAACAGCCCTACGTCTTGGAGCCCGGAGGCGGTCGATTGGTTTATGTGTGTAAGTCTTACAGGGGGTGCAAACCTTTGTGCCAGTGGAGGGGGTGGCTTATATAGAGTGCGCCAGGACCCCAGCCAGCCCACGTTACAAGAGGTTCAATGTACATAAAGACAGGCAGTTACTGGTAACGCCAATATTAAGTGCTATGAATGACCTTAAAGACTACGGAGTGAATGCCTGACCGTTGCAGTGTTGGTCGACTCCTGATCTTCAATAGGTCGAGTGGTTCTTCATGTAGTCGAGTGATCACAGGAAGGACAGATCTCCGAGTGGTGGATGAGTCGAGTGGTTGACACTCGACGCCTTGGCTGGGTCCTCCATGTTGCCTTTTGGGTTTCTTTGTTTCCTTGATAATGGCCCTGGGTAGGGTTGGTAGGTCAGGCCTATGACCCTACCCCAGGTATATGTCCTCATCACCGACGCCTCAAGAAGTACTACATTATGTATGATGAGACATGTCATGTAACTTGTATAGCTATATCGTGATTATGATGTGACGACATGATTTGTGTTGGATGATATGATGAGACTATTATGTGTATGGTATGCTGAGCATATTGCATGTTTATGAATTATGATATGATTAGAATACTGTATAAAACATGTACAAAAACATTTCAAATACGCAGCAAAAAAATATGAGAAAATATAGTAGTGGTGCTCTTTAGCCTTGGGCAGGAAAATGCTACTGCTAAAGCACTTAGTAGTAGCACTGGTTGGGACAGCGCTGCTGCTAAGTAGGTATAGCAGTAGCGCGTGTTAAACAGCGCTACCGCTAAACGTTAGTTGTAGCGCCGTACCCCGCGCTACTGATAGCCCTTAGACCCGCGCTACTGCTAGGCTTTTCCCTAGTAGTGGGAGCAAATAGGAAGGCACCATAACCCCGCAACTACGTTGTCACTTTCACGCAGCCACGTACGCACCCAAACCGGAGTTTGGAAATAGTATACTATATCGTTACTAGGAAATTAAGATTAAAAGGGTAACGAACTAAAGTACTAACAAGAGAGTAAAAACAGTAAAAGATGCTAAGTTAGTAAGGACGACGCTTGAGTAGTAAACATTCTTGAGGGGTCTGGAATCACTACACATATGAACTATCATATCCTCTAGTAGCTGGTCAAATGCATAAGTGGGCGGAGCCAGGTACAGAACACGGTCTACTCTAGGTAGACCTCGTGCCACGCATGCCATCGTCATAGTCTCCCAATAGGGCTACAAATCATGAAAAGTAAGGGTTTCCCGTGGACACGACCTCTCTAAGGGTTCTCCGTAATTCCCCAATTCTTTGGAAAGGCGAGGAATCAAGGCTTTTACTGTCACCTCAAATTAGTTACCCCAATATCTCTAACCATCACAAAGACTATAACATACTTCATGACACAATGCACAAATGTGAGTCAGCACTCTTCCCAACATTCATGAAGGCTACTAACTCAAATCATGAACAGGTAATGCTGGAATGCAACAAGTATCATATAGGGTTCAACCATATCCTCAAGAACAAGTACAACTACTCAATCATAAACACGAAGGTTAGGGACAAGTTACAATCCGGCAACAAGCCGGTGAAGGTAGAAGGCATGGCGGTGTTGATGGAGACAGAGGCACAGTGGTGATGGTAATGGTGGGGGCGCCGCCATTGGTGATGGAGATGGGGCGGCGCCGGTGATGGCGCTAGCGCGAGGGCACTGGCCCGGAGGTCGGTGCTCATCATGGTGGAGCCTCCTCTTCTTCCCTTGGTGGTTGTCCCTTCCTTCTATTGGTGGTGGAGCAGCAATGGAGATGGTGGTGGATGAATGAGATGTGATGGAGCATGTGAGGCGGCGGCTAGGGTTGTGGATGACTTATATATATGGAGAGCCTCCTAGCCTCCACTCTTGATGGGCTTCATCCAAGGGCTCAAGATGAGCCTAATCCTCTCCCAGTCTCTTACTTACGAGCCAAGAATCCCATGGGATTGAACAGGGACGAAATCAGTGAAGAATCTCGTTTGGAAGGCCAACTTTCGGAGCTGTCTGGACGTCAAAAACGACCGCGTGGAACGCCGTCTTTTGTGCCGATTTTTGTTGTCCTTTTCCGGTTAAACGGCTGCCATTTCTTCATACGAACTCAGAATATGACATTCTCGGGCTCGTTTGATTCGTATGAATGACGTCGATCCATTTTTGGTCTTAGATCTTGATTTGGAGTACTTCAAAATAATGGCTTTTCCTGACCTCCGAAATGGCTAAGTCTGGCCCTTGGGTGACTCCGTATCAATCTCATCCTTGGTCCTTTCATCGTGATTGGTCCTAGGTTGCTCCAAAGCACCTGTAGACACAAGAAAAACATGAAAAACTTATGAAAACCAAATAAAAAACTAAATATGCAATGCTCACAATGAAAAGTGTAGATATCGGTGATCATGCATAATTGATAAGTATTTGGTTCAATGGGACATGATATATGAAGACATCATGCAACAAATGAGCTGTAAGACCAACTTCAATGTGGCGACCCATTTCGTCCACCGCCGTCCATTTGGGTCGGCGCGGACACAAAAGTCAGCCCAACGCGCCGACCAAAGCGGACGCGCATCCGCTTGGCGTCCGCCTGACGACCCATTCCCGCCCAATTTTGAGCCGGATTTGTGTCGGCGCGGACACGAGACGGACGTGCGCGCGCGCCTACTCCTCTCCCGGGCCCGCCGGCCGGTGGCAGCCACCACCATTTCCCCCCAAAACCCTCCCGCCCGCGCGAGCTCCCGCCTCACGCCCGCCATGGACGACAACCTCGACCTCGACGCCGCCGCCGGCCTCTCCTCCCTCGCCTCATCCGGCAAAGGCAAGCCTCGCGCACCCCGCAAGGCCGCCGCGCCGAAGCCGAAGAAGGTGTTGACGCCCGAACAGCGGGCAAAGGAGCAGGTCACCTGCTCCTCATCCGCCTTCCCTCGGACGATGCTGCCCGACTCGCCCCGCGCGTCGGCTTGCACCCCGGTGCCCATCTTCCACGTCTACCCACAGGCCTCCCGCCTCTCGAGGGAGTGCTCGCCCGAGGAGAGCGTGGTCGCGCCTTCCACGCCCGCGCCCGCACCCATCGACCTCAATGCCACACCTGTGGCCGCTGGCTCGTCAGCCAGAGGCGCGAGGAAACGCGCGCGGCAGACGCCAGCCGACCAGCTGCCGGGCGCATGCAACCTATTCGACGGAATGCCGGCCGCCGGCGACAACGACTACATGCAGAACATGATCTTCGAGGGTGCTGAGCAGGCCGCTGGCTTCGATCCCGACGAGACACAAAGCCAGGATGGCCGAGGGGCGTTCACGCCGTCCGCTGGCTACAATGAAGATCAGGCCGCCTTCATGCGTGATCAAGTCGGCCTGGACCTGGACGGCTTCCCTCTCGACCATGAGTTTTCGGAGGACTACGGGCTAGAGGAAGAGGACGAGTGCGACATCAAAGGGGAGCCTTTGTTCGAGGACGAGCTCGCCAACCAAGCCGCCGGGCCGAAGCCGAAGCGCAAGAGCAAGCGGACCAAGGCATACACGGTGGCCGAGGACAAGCTTCTTTGCGAGTGTTGGAGAGACATTGGGCAAGACCCCAAGACGGGCGCCGAACAAAAGCATTCAACCTTTTGGATCGTGTCCACCGTGAGTTCCGTGAGTGCAAGAAGTTTCCGCCGTACCAAATAGTAAGCGCGCACGGGTGGGTGTCCATTTCAAAACGATGGAGGGTGATCCAACAAGAATGCAACAAGTTTTCGGCCACTCTTGAGAGCGTCAAGGCCCGCCCCATGAGCGGCATCGGCATTGCAAGACATGGTATGCTAGCAAGCCGCCCTCTTTTTGTGTCATCAAGTTTATGCTTGCGTGTTCGTTTGCATATCCTTTTGCTAATATGCTTGCATGAAATACATTTGTAGGCATTTCAAGCTTTGGAGGTATTCAAGGTCCAACGCAATGGCAAGTGCTTCAACCTCTCCTATTGCTTTAGGGTGATCAAAGAGGAGGAGAAGTTCAAGGCGCAATATGCCGCCCTCAAGTCGCGTGGTGGGAAGCAAGCCGTGGAGGAGGTTGGGGATGGCGGGAAGGCTCGGCCGCGGGGGAAGACCAACTCCAAGAAGGAGGACAAGCGGGATGCGGCATCGATCGCCTTGATTGCAACCGTGGAGGGCATGATCACCAAGAAGGACTCAAGGGAGGAGAAGCGCCGGCAAGAAAGAGAAGAGCAAATGAACGCCTTCATGGAGATTCAAAGGAGGAGGCTTGACATGGAGGCGGAGAAGCAAGCACGGATGCTTAAGATGGAGGCGGAGAAGCAAGCCAAGATGCTAGAGATCGAGGCCAAAGAAGTGGCTCTCGCGAGCATGATGACCGGGGTGGAGAACATGAAGGTGGATCTCAACACCGTGTCGTCAAGGAAGAGGCCGTGGTTCGAGAAGATGCAGGCCGACATGCTCAAGTTCGACGACGAGTGATCTATGGCGGCGAGCGCCATCTTTTTTGGATGCCGGCAGGTGTGCTGGCATGACCACGGGGGTCGCGATGGCGTGGTCGAACTCAAGTCCCACCCTTTTGTGTGCCGGCATGTGTGTCGGCTGGCGCAAGTGTGCCAGCATGAACTTTGGTGTTATTTTTTGAAGCCGGCATTGTATGCCGACGCTGGCATGATGCCGACATGAGACATGGCCGCTGGCTTAATTGGCCGCAGGCCTTTTTTTTAAATGTTGATTGCGGACATGAAATGGGTCGACGCGTTGGGCGCACTGCCGAATCTAAAACAGGGCGGACGCCGGGCGGGCGGCCGACCCAAACGGATAAAAAGCGAACAAAATTGCCGTCCGTTTGGATCGACCCGTACGAGTTGCTCTAAAAATGCGTAAAATATAGAGTCATCATGCTCCCCAGCCTTGGAGAGGTGAGCTACATGCTATCCTCGCAGAAAAGCGAGCTGCAACCAGACAAACCCTCGTCGGGATCGCTACACTGCGATGGGCTCTCCCTCAGCTTGTCCTGTCCAGGCGATAACACATGCTCACTGTTATTCCCACGGCCAATAGGCAGCACGCAGCGAACATCCTCAAATTCCAGCTGAACGGATCCCACTAAAAGCGGCTATGTCGGGCACAACACCTGCATGCTCAACATCCGGCACGTGATCCCCCATGGCATCAGCACTGGCCACATTTCACCCATACTTGAGAAACTTCCACCTAGAGTGACTAACGGTGGGGACGGTGGCATATTCCATAGATTCTCCTTCCCAAACAATGGCTCTAGCCGTTGGACCGAGGCACATCACATAGCGATGCAGCGGCACACCAGCACCCGCTGCACTTTCCACAGTCAAGACGCCAATGGGGCGGGTCAAAAGCGGTCCTGCCCGTGAGGAAATAGGCCACCCAATGTTTGACATCACCCAAAGCAGTCGCGTAGAGGGAGGACGATGACCCCCCGCCCCGATGCATACGGGTCCATGCCCTGCGCAGCCACCTGCCTCGCCGGCGGCGTCGACGCCATTGAGGAGACCGGAGAGCTGTCCCCGTTCGTTGGTGCATGCAAACCTCCACGGCCAGCAGGCCGTACACCATAGCCACCGTGATCTTCGATGCATCCTCGGTCGGAGGCGAGGGTGGCGGAGGTGCCCCACCCTCCGTGTCCATCCTGATCGGTGGCGCCAGCCTGCGGATGGAGAACGAATACCTCAGGGCATCCGGCGCACCCGGCGCGTAGCCAAGGCTGAGTGCACCCGCCGGCTCACGGATGAACAGGAGACGACAGTGAGGAATCTTGGGAGGATCCATAGTCTTGAGCCACACCTGGAAACCGTCCATGTCATGCAGGCGCGCAGTGTACTCCGCCACCTGTACCACGAAGCCAGAGCGCCCCAGCACCACTTCTGTCGTGCGCCTAGTCCACGCGTGCGCCGGCACGCCCACGAGCTCCAAGGGAACCAGGAATGGTAGCGACATGCCAGTTGCCTACGCCTGACGCATCCACGGCCAGTGCGAGAGAGAGAATCTCAGGCCAGGGGCGTGCCCACGATCCACCATGAGCTGACGAATGAACTGGTGCTCACAAACGACCAGAAAATCCTCGGGAAAAAACTGTCGGATGGACGTGTCACTCGGGCCAATACGGAACTCAGCGTGCAATGCGGCAGCCGCCTCCGCCAAATCCACCCGCGAGATGTGGCGTTGATTTTTCGCTTGAAAAGGAAAGGGTGATGCAGCAAAGTAGAGATAAGTATTTTCCTCAGTTAAGAACTAAGGTATCAATTCAGTAGGAGAAATACACAAGTCTCCAAGAATTACACCTACACAAACAAACAAATACTTTCAGCCCAACGCAAAAAAGGGGTTAACAATCCCTTCACGGTCACTTGCAAGGATGATATCTGCTAGAGATTGATATTAAGATAGCTAAAAGTGCAAAACAAAGTAAATGTAAATAAATTGCAGCAACGTATTTTTGTGTTTCTCGTTTTATAGCTCTGAAAATAACATGATAAAATAGACCCGGAGGGCATAGTTTGTCGGCATTCTGGAAACCAGGGTACCCAGACTTGCCTGGCTGCGGTCCACGGCGTGGCTCCATCAACGGCCTGGTACGGCCCATCTACAAAGGCTATCAAGACAAGACCCTCGCGAGGGGCCAAGCCTCGCGAGGCAGACGGCGCCAAGACCTCCGGAGGGGCCGGCCTCCCTAGGCTGCCTCCTGAGGAGCAGAGATTCCTATGCAGGTGCCCAAGCTCATGAGGTTGCGGTGACGCAAGCCATGACGACTAAGGCCAGACGGGCGCCAGCAGGTGTAGAGAGGACAGTTTCCTTTTGGTACTAAGGAGGCAAGTGCAGGCGCGGGTTCCCGAGGAATCTGGCAAAGGTTTCCATTCTGGTGCAATAAGACCAAGACCACCAGGACGGCAGGACGGATGTCATCACCGAGCCCACTGCAGCGTCACAACTAGAAGCTTTGCAGGCAAAGACCACCTTTCGTCAGGATAAGATGTACTGCTTGTCCCCTTTCAAATTGGCCACTGTGGAATCCCTTCACACCTACGTTTTCGAGGAAGATGACCGAGGCCATTATAAATATAGGTTAGCCACCACCATAGATCGAGGCCGAACCTCTGGACTCATTCCTTCACCAGAGCAGACCTCACGAGGTTGTTCATCCCTTATACTTGTTCATCCTCAGCCCCTCGTGAGGCAAATCCACCACAAAGCAGGCGGAGGGTCTTACACCGCAAGGTGGCCCGAACCTGGGTAAACTGCCGAGTCCATCTTGTTCCTTGTTCATCGAGCTAGGCTTAGGGGCGATCAGTCGGTTGGCTAGATAGGTTGAGTTCTTCGCACACTCCCCAGAGTTTGAACCTTTCTTGGGTCTGCGGAGCCCTGAATCCGACATTTCGTGCGCCAGGTAGGGGCGTGTCAAAGCCTCTCTTCCACCGTTCGTTCTGCCGTTGTTTCGTCGTTCCTATGGCCGACGCTTGTCGTGTCCGTGCCGAGCGTCGGGCCGCTCGTGTCGCCTAGGCGACACCCGTGGGCAACGGTGCTCCTCACCGCTCTGCCTCCCCGGTGGCTAACACCGCCACCGACCCTGCTGCCCGCGAACAGCAGGATTCGTCGTTGCCACCATCCGTGGGGAACGACAGCCGCACCGCGACTCCATCACCCATTCCGGTCATGGTGTCGTCTTCTCACACTCGACGTGGCCCGGCCAACGCGCAGGTTGTGCTGCTCATGGCGCGTGAGCTTCTGCGCTATTGATACGTCTCCAACGTATCTATAATTTTTTTTGTTCCATGCTGTTATATTATCATTCTTGGATGTTTCACAATCATTTTATAATCATTTTATATCACTTTTTGGTACTAACCTATTGACATAGTGCCCAGTGCCAATTGTTGTTTTCTGCTTGTTTTTTACATCGCAGGAAATCAATACCAAATGGAGTCCAAACGCAGCGAAACTTTTTGTGGATTTTTTCTAGACCAGAAGACACAAAATGGGCTGAAGAAGTACCAGAGGGGTGCCCCAAGGGGGGCACAACCCACCAGGGCGCGCCTGGGGTCCAGGCGCGCCCAGGTGGGTTATGCCCACCTCGGTGGCCTCCCGCACCGCCTCTTTGCTCTATAAATACCCCAATATTTCAGAAACCCTAGGGGAGTCGACGAAAATCAATTCCAGCCGCCGCAAATTCCAGAAACACGAGATCCAATCTAGACACCATCACAGAGGGGATCATCATCCTCATTGGTGCCTCTCCGATGATGCGTGAGTAGTTCATTGTAGACGTACGGGTCCGTAGTTAGTAGCTAGAAGGCTTCCTCTCTCTCGTTTGATTCTCAATACAATGGTCTCTTGGAGATCCATATGAT
Source organism: Aegilops tauschii subsp. strangulata (assembly GCF_002575655.3). NCBI lineage: Eukaryota > Viridiplantae > Streptophyta > Magnoliopsida > Poales > Poaceae > Aegilops > Aegilops tauschii. The sequence goes on along the minus strand of NC_053036.3, from coordinate 551,089,157 downwards.
GTAACTCTTTTTGCGATGTGTTTGTTGGAATCCGATGAACTTTGAGTTTATGATCAGATCTATGTTTCTATCCATGAAAGTTATTTGAGTCTTCTTTGATCTCTTATATGCATGATCGCTTATAGCCTCGTATTTCTTATCCGATATTTGCGTTTTGTTTGGCCAACTTGATCTATTTATCTTGCAATGGGAAGAGGTGCTTTGTGATTGGTTTGATCTTACGGTGCTTGATCCCAGTGACAGAAGGGGAACCGACACGTATGTATCATTGCTATTAAGGATAACAAGATGGGATCTATTTCTACATAAATAGATTTTGTCTACATCATGTCATCGTTCTTATTGCATTACTCCGTTTTTCCATGAACTTAATATACTAGATGCATGCTGCATAGCGGTAGATGTGTGGAGTAATAGTAGTAGATGCAGGCAGCAGTCGGTCTACTAATCTTGGACGTGATGCCTATATAATGATCATTGCCTGGATATCGTCATGAGTATTGGAGGTTCTATCAATTGCCAAATAGTAATTGTCTTTCCACCATTTGCTATATTTCTCGAGAGAAGCCACTAGGGAAACCTACGGCCACCGGGTCTCTTCTTTAATACATTTGCCTCCGCGATCTATTTTCATTTGCTTTTATTTTCAGATCTATTAAACCAAAAATACAAAAATACCTTGCTGCAATTTTTAGTAATTTATTTTATCTCGCATTCCCGCGAGATCTATTTATCCAATCTACTACAATTTTGTCTATATTTTTACCCGTGAGGGATTGACAACCCCTCTCTTACATCGGGTTGCAAGTATTTGTTCTTTGTGTGTGGGAGTTGTTTATGTGGTGTTGAGTGGTTCTCCTACTGGTTCGATAACCTTGGTCTCATCACTAAGGGAAATACCTACCGTTGTTGTGCTGCATCATCCCTTCATCTTTGGGGAAATACCGACGTAGTTCAAGCAAACATCAAAAGGAATTTCTGGCGCCATTGCCGGGAGGATCAAGTCAAGATAGTCTCCCGACAACTCGCCAATTTCTGGCGCCGTTGCCGGGGAGACATCATCAACATCAACCAGGTTCCTAATCACTAATCTCATCTCCTTGCAATTTACATTATTTCCCATTTTCCTCTCGTTTTTCTCTCCCCCACTTCACAAAAATTTGCCGTTTTATTTGCCCTCTTTTTCGTTCGCCGCTTTCTCGCCAGATCTATCTTTTTGCTTTCAATCATGAGTGATTTTTGTATGGCAGAAACAGATGATGACCAACTCTTAAAATGGAGCATACGGGTAATTTGGATGCCAAAACTTTTGTCTTGGGGCAGGGGAATTTTATGGGAAAAGAACATATCCAAGAATTTTTTGATTGTGTTGGAAATTTAGGTCTTGATGATGCTCCTATACTTAAAAAGCTAAATCTTATGCGGAAGCTATTTCGGCACTAGTTCTGAAACTTGAAAATAAATTTATTCGTACCCAGCCTACCTTGCAAAGATTGTTCTATGAGTTACCCATTATAAAGGATCCTAAACCTAAAAGGTTAGCCACTCTTGTTCTCATGAATGAATTTGACTACATAATACGGGAAGCTATGGAAATCTTTGATTTTTATGGTATGAATCGTGAGAAACCCGTGATTGATGAAATTCTTTATAATAGTGAATATGCGTTGAGACATTTGCTCGGGAATAATCAAATCTTTGATGAGAATCTTAAAAAGCAAGTCCATATTTGAGACAGAATCCAACAAGTTTTCAATGATGTTAATCAACATTATTCTTGGATTGCTGCCGGAAATCAAAGGGGTTATGATGATAAGCAACTTGATAGTGGTAAGGTTTCCATGGATAATGTGTTTTATATTTTATTTGCAAAACCCCCTGACAAAAATACCCCCAAGGAAAACAAGGACAAAGATGAAAACACTTAGATCTTTCGTGCCTAGCTAGGGCGTAAAACGATAGCGCTCGTTGGGAGGCAACCCAACTTGTATCATTTTGCTTTTTGTTTTTCTTGCTGTTTTCAATAAAATACCCAATTATGCCTCTGATTAGATGTGTTTTTGTCATTTAAATTAGTATTTGTGCCAAGCAAAGCCTTTGGGATGATTTGGGTGAGAGTTGATTTGATCTTGCTGAAAACAGAAACTTTTGCGCTCACGAAAAAATTGTCATTTATAATAGAAGAGTGATTTTGAGTTGATTCTTTTTGCAGAAGATTAATAAACAAATTATTCATGTTGTCCTAATTTTTCAGAAGTTTTGGAGTTACAGAAGTATTCGAAATATCCAGATTGCTACAGACTATTCTGTTTTTGACAGATTCTGTTTTCTTTGCATTGTGTGCTTGTTTTGATGATTCTATGGTTTTCTTTGAAGAGTTTTGCCATAGAAAAGTTGGAATACAGTATATATAATGCAAAAATAAAATATGAATGGGTTTGCAATAGTACTTATAGTAGTGGTTTGCTTTCTTATACTAACGGATCTCACGAAGGTTTTGCTGAGTTTTGTGTGATTGAAGTTTTCAAGTTTTGGGTTATATTACGATGGATGTAGGAATAAGGATTAGCAAAAGGCTAAGCTTGGGGATACCCGAGGCACCCCAAGATAATATTCAAGAAATATCAAGCAACTAAGCTTGGGGCTGCCCCCGAGTGGCATCCCCTCTTTCTTCTAACAACCATCGCACTACTAGAATCAGGATCTTTGCCGTCAGCCAGCTCTTTGCCGTCGGCTAGCTGACGGCAAAGAAGTTCTTTGCCATCAGCTTAAATGAAGCTGACGGCAAAGAAGTTCTTTGCCATCAGCTTAAATGAAGCTGACGGCAAAGAAAGAGCGTACGACAAAGAAGGTGTTTGCCGTCAGCCTGCTTTTTGCCGTCAGCTCACTGACGGCATAGAATCTTTGCCGTCTGCTAGCAGACAGCAAAGATGGTGGGTGGCGGACTATGAGAACGACCTAATGGCAAGTTTCTTTGCCGTCTGCTAGCGGACGGCAAACTTTCTTTGCCGTCAGCCAGCAGAGGGCAAAGAAACTGGCCGTTTCCCCCTGGCCCCACCCCTCTAAGTGTCGGCGCCCCACCCCTCTTTTCCTCCCTCTCTCTCTCCCAGACCTCACCTCACCGCACCGCCGCCCCCACCCCCGACCCCCTGCCCCCACCGCCGCCCCGAGCTCCACCCCGCCCCGTCACCGCCTCCTCCTGTCGCCCATCGACTCCTCACCCCTCCTTGGCCCCCGTGCGTCGCCGCCCGAGGCCTCTGCCTCGCCTCTCCGACGCCATCGCCCAACGCGGCCACCGCCGCCCCGAGCTCCGGCCCCTCAGACGCCGCACCAGACCTCGACGCCGTCACAGTCGACCCCCCGGCCCGGCCCCTACCGAGAAGGACGCCCAACCCCCTATGCCTCCGACCCCGACCCCGGCCGTCCCCAACACCGAGGTGCGCCACCCCTCCCTCTTCCCTCCCTCTTCTCTCTCTCTCTATTTAGGTTTAGGTTTAGGTTTACCCCGACCCCGACCCCAAAATTTGAGGAGTTAAATTATGTTCATTGTGAATCGGTGTGCCCGCTTTTGCTTGCTCACTGCTGTAGCTTCTGTGTCTCCATCGGCTCTGCATTTTCGTTTTGTTTTCTCGAAGGCGTAGAAATCGAGAAAGGTTGTGTAGTTAAATTTGATCGTAGTTAGGTCATGGGTTTTGCCGTTCTCGATTTGGGGGAGAAAGTAGCTCTCATCTACTGGTATTGATTACCTGGCATGTTGCCGGTATGCTTGCTGTAATAAGGCAGTTGCTTTGCTCGCTAGGAGTGTGTTCCTGGGAGTTGTGGTTGGACAGGTAGATGGCTATTTTTTATCATCTGCCTGAGTGTGGTAAATCAGTCTTAGGGGTACATCTGTCTTGCCTTCTGTCATGCACAGGTCTACCACTTCCGGTAGTACCCCTCACTAGATCTGAATGCACAATTTAGCAGAGGCACACCATCGTGTGTGAAGCATTTTCTGATTTATATAGGAAAGCTAAGTTTTAGGATCCTATCATTTTTAGGGTTTTAGATGGTAGGGTTATTTCTTATAAGTTGTTGTTTTATGTTAAGTTGTGTTCTGGTGGTCCAAAAACCCACTAATTTGGAAACATTCTTGAGGCCTTTCTTTGATTGGATATAAATAGTGTTGCTTCGTGTTATCTGAAGTGGTTGCTAATGAGTGCAAAATTTCAGAACAACTTGTGCATTTTGTACGTATTAGGAGTTTTGGGTTGTTATTTTGGTTGTGCTTTTATTGAATTTTTTTTGAAGGGTGCTAATTTCCATTGCCAACTAACCTACAAAATTAATGAAGTGTTGTTGATGTTATTGATTATCAGAGATGGGGGCAGGCCACCACCGCAGGCTACACTCTGCCACACCGGAGTACGAGTTGGATGCTTTCGAGTTCTTCACTATCATACTTGAGAATTCCTCCAGGAGGCAGGTATATAAAAGGAGAGATCTCCCCTTCACCCATCTCTTTATGATAACTCTGTTGTTTGCTACAACACTCCTCGACCCATGCTGCAGAGGCTGCCTGAAACTTTTATGAAGATCCTGGACGGGAATCGGCCAAAGAATGTGAAGATGCGGCAGGCCGGCAGCAGGCTTCGCATGCATTGGGACGTGGAGGTGGTGATTAGGTATGGCCACATGTACCTGTGTCATGGCTGGGAGCAGTTCTACCGTGCCTATGACCTGCGGCACGGGTACTTCCTTGCCTTCAGGTACGACGGAGACGCCATGCTCACCGTGAAGGTGTTCAACACGACTATGTGCCACATGCGCTACCAGGATGACGACGATGCCAGTGCGCTCTGCCTCTTCTTCCTCTCCATTTGGCATTGTCTCACACTGATTGTTAAAAAACTTTGTTGCATTTGGTCAGGCAATCAAAGCAGCGGCAGCGACTCTGGCTACAGCAAAAGCTGCAGTGAGTCTGGCTACAGCAAAAGCAGTAGCGAGGATGATCTAGAATGGAGTGGGGAAGAAGAGGAGCAGAGTGGGGATGAGCAGGTGCAGCCTATTCTGTCTGACGATGACCTCGCGATGGTGGTGGCTGACGATGGCCAAGGGATGGTGGTGGTTGACGATGGGCAAGACATGGTGGTGGCTGAGGATGACCTAGCGATGGTGCTGCCTGAAGATGGCCTCGCGATGGTGGTGGTGCCTGACAATGACCTCGCGATGGTGGTGGCGCCGGCGATCCCAGAACCGGGCGACATGACCATGCCAATTGTGGTAGAAGACTACATCCCACTACCCTCGTTGCTCTAGGCGCATCGGGATGATGAAGGAGAAGGAGAAGAAGGATGAGTGAGCTATGTCAGGTATGTCAGATCTCCAAATATGATCTATACTTAGCTTTCTTTCCTCCGAAATGAGATAGGTTAGCTCCAAAATGACCAAGTTTACCTAGGTTAGCTCCAATATGATCCATTTTAGCTAGGTTAGCTCCAAAATGATCCATTTTACCTACGTTAGCTCAAAAATGGCATAATTACTTATGTTAGCACAAAAACGACCTATACTTAATTTATTTTCCTCCAAATTGACATAATAAGCTTAGTTAGCTAAAAATGGCATAATTACCTATCTAAGCTCTAAAATGACACAAATAAGGAATAAGAAGAAGAAAACAAGGAAGAGGAGAAAAAGAAAGAATAGAAGAAGAAAGAGAAGAAAAATAAAGAATAAAAGAAGAAGAATGAGAATGAAAAGGGTAAAAACCTTCTTCTTCTTCTTCTAGTCTTCTTCTTCTTCTTCTAGTCTTCTTGTTGTTGTTCATCTTCTTCTAGTCTTCTTCTTCTTCTTCTTCTTCTAGTCTTCTTCTTCTTCTTATTCTTCTTCTCCAAAATGACCTAAGTTAGCTCTAAGTTAGCTCTAATATGCTTAGTTACCTAGGTTAGCTCAATAAAGACCTATACTTACCTGCTTTATATCAAAAATGGCATAATATGCTTAGTTCACTCAAAATGGCATAATTAGCTAGGTTAGCTCCATTTTACCTAAGTATGCTTACTTCTTCTTTTTCTTTTTCTTCTTCTTCTTTTTCTTCTTCTTCTACTCTTCTTCTTCTAACTTTCTTGTTTCCCAATTTGCAGATTTCATTTACTTCACGGAAGCTTGCATGGATGGAGTGCTTCTTTTCCCTTTCTGCTTTTCTTTTGTATCGATGAACAATGTGGAACTTGTTATATGGATGGATGGATAGGTGTTGGATGAACATGTATGGATGGAACTATGTGTTGGTTATGTATGTATATATGATGAAACTTGTGTGTTGGATATGTCTGTTGTGAAATTTTGTGTGTTGAAATTTGTGTGTTGAAACTTGTGTGTTGAAATTAAATGAATTTATGAAAAAAAAGGAAAAAAAAAGGGAAAACGGGCTCTTTGCCGTCTGCTGGCAGATGGCAAAGAGCTTTGCCATTAGCCAGCAGACGAAAAAGCTGCCACGTGGCAGCTACCTGTGCAACCTGGGGGCTGGCCTATTTGGTTACTTTGCCGTCCGCTGGCAGATGGCAAAGCGCGCCATTAACCCCCTAACGGCCATAAGCTCCCACGTGTGCCGTCCAGGTCCTTTGCCATCTGCTGGCGGACGGCAAAGACTATTTCATCTTTGCCGTCCGTCAGCTGACGGCAAAGAGCCCTTTGTCGTAGCCTATTCAGTCGGACCTATTGTCGTCTGCTGATGGACGACAAAGGCCTTTGCCGTCCGCCAGACATGCCTTTGCCGTCAGCCATGGCAGACGGCAAAGTGCCTGATTCCTGTAGTGTCGGTATTTTACTTGGAGCTATATTTTTATTCGTCGCATATTATGAGTTTTGCTTGGAGCGTCTTGTATGATATGAGACTTTGCTTGTTTTTCTTTTTATTTTAAATCTTGAATCCTTGCTGGACACATCTTTTTGAGAGAGCCAAAAATTATGCTATGATTGCTCCTATGCTTCACTTAAATTTTTAGAGCCTTGGAATTGCCAAGTGCTTCACTTATATATTTTTTAGCACGGTGTGCTTTGTTATTTTTGAATAAATGCTCTCATGCTTCACTTAGATTTATTTGAGAGTTAGCAAAAAATTTAAGAAATTCTCTCTTGCTTCACTTAGATTATTTTGAGCGAAAGAAATATTATGCTCATGTTCTTCACTTAAATTTGTTTGGGCTTATTAAAAGAAACATATGAAATTAGTCCCAAAGTGATAGATATCCAAGGAGGATATATAAAAACTTTCATGAAGATCATTGGACAAAATAAACTTGGTTCTTTGTAATGGTTTTGAGCTATGACGATATGATATGTGAGTCATGTTGATGAGTAATTATGCTTTAGTAAGAATACTGGTGTTAAGGTTTGTGATTCCCTATGCAAGCACAAAAGTCAGTAGTTATGCAATGAAAATTACATCCTACTTGTGGTGCATTTTTCGGTGTTAGTTATGCTTAATGCTCGCTTATGAGGTTTTTCATTTCTTGGTTGGACGCTTCTCAATCTTTTTGCGAGCCTTCATTTGAAGTAAGTATGATCACTACTTGTGATTCCAAAACCCATTAAACCAGTTTTGCCATATGAGTCCACTATACCTACCTATATGCAGTATTTCCGTGCAATTCTAAGCAAATTTGGATGTGCCATCTCTAATTTTCAAAATAAATTTCTCTTTTGTGTGCTCGTACCGCTCGCGAGGCGGTGAGTGGTGGCCGATGTTTTCCATGCTAGATGTGTTATTCTCACGATGAGTGTTTATTCACTTGTCATTGCACGAGAGTACGGTAAAGGTATTAGGGAGGCCCAGTCCCGAAATGAAAAATGAATTTACTTTATGTTGTCAAATAATAAATTCCTTGGAAAGTGTTGGTATGGAGGGCACCCGTGGATACGGTTAGCCATGGAATGTGAAAGTATGGTGGATAAAGGAATAAACTTTATTTTCTGTTTGGGAACCGCCTAAGATATATCTAGCATGGAAAGTGTTGGGAAATCTAAGTCGTTTTCGTTGGTGGGAAAAGTATGCCTCCTAAAATGTTTTTATCTCTTAGTTTTCGCTTTGAGCTCTGGCACCTCAACAAATCCCTACTTCCCTCTACGAAGGGCCTTTCTTTTACTTTATGCAATTTTTTTTTTACTTGAGTCTCCATCTTCTCTTATAAAGAACCAACAAATGGGCACTATGATCATACTTGAGCATTGGGTATAGCTAGTATTTGAGTGTGTTTCATGGATGGATCAATGACTGACCAAAATGGGCTAAGGATAACTTGCTTTAGCATTTATATTCTGAAAGACATGGTTGCTTGTTGATCTGCTTGAGTATTAAAGTCTTCATGTCAAAACTAGACTATTGTTTTGAACCATATAAAAGTCCAAATGTCCATGCTACAAAGAAAAGAATATGTGATGAACATGTTAGGCAGCATTCCACATCAAAAATTATGTTTTGATCATTTACCTACTCGAGGACGAGCAGGAATTAAGCTTGGGGATGCTGATCTTTCTCCAATGTATCTATAATTTTTGATTGTTCCATCCTGTTATATTATCATTCTTGGATGTTTTACAATCATTTTCTAATCATTTTATATCATTTTTTGATTCTAACCTATTGACATAGTGCCCAGTGCCAGTTGTTTTCTGCTTGTTTTTTACATTGCATGAAATCAATACCAAACGGAGTCCAAACACAGCGAAACTTTTTGCGGATTTTTTCTAGACCAGAAGACACAAGATGGGCCGAAGAAGTGCCAGAGGGGTGCGCCAAGGGGGGCACAACCCACAAGGGCACGCCTGGGCGGTTATGCCCACCTCGGTGGCCTCCCGCACCGCCTCTTTGCCGTATAAATACACCGATGTTCCAGAAACCCTAGGGGAGTTGACGAAAGTCAATTCCAGCTGCCGCAAGTTCCAGAAACACCAGATCCAATCTAGACACCATCGCGGAGGGGTTCATCATCCTCATTGGTGCCTCTCCGATGATGTGTGAGTAGTTCATTGTAGACCTAGGGGTCCGTAGTTACTAGCTAGATGGCTTCCTCTCTCTCATTTGATTCTCAATATAATGTTCTCTTGGAGATCCATATGATATAATTCTTTTTGTGGTGTGCTTGTTGGGATCCGATGAACTTTGAGTTTATGATCAGATCTATGTTTTTATCCATGAAAGTTATTTGAGTCTTCTTTGATCTCTTATATGCATGATTGCTTATAGCCTCATATTTCTTCTCTGATATTTGGGTTTTGTTTGTCCAACTTGATCTATTTATCTTGCAATGGGAAGAGGTGCTTTGTGATTGGTTTGATCTTACGGTGCTTGATCCCAGTGACAGAAGGGGAACCGACACGTATGTATCGTTGCTATTAAGGATAACAAGATGGGGTCTATTTCTACATAAATAGATCTTGTCTACATCATGTCATCGTTCTTATTGCATTACTCCATTTTTCCATGAACTTAATACACTAGATGCATGCTGGATAGCGGTCGATGTGTGGAGTAATAGTAGTAGATGCAAGCAGGAGTCAGTCTCCTAATCTTGGACTTGATGCCTATATAATGATCATTGCCTGGATATCGTCATGACTTATTTGAAGTTCTATCTATTGCCCAACAGAAATTTGTTTGCCACCATTTGCTATTTTTCTCGAGAGAAGCCACTAGTGAAACCAACGGCCCCCGGGTCTCTTCTTTAATATATTTGCCTTCGTGATCTATTTTCATTTGCTTTTATTTTCGGATCTATTAAACCAAAAATACAAAAATACCTTGCTGAAATTTTTAGTAATTTATTTTATCTCGCGTTCCCGCGAGATCTATTTATCCAATCTACTACAATTTTATCTATCTTTTTACCCGTGAGGGATTGACAACCCCTCTCTTACGTCGGGTTGCAAGTATTTGTTCTTTGTGTGCAGGAGCTGTTTAGGTGGTGTTGCGTGGTTCTCCTACTGGTTCGATAACCTTGGTCTCATCACCGAGGGAAATACCTACCGTTGATGTGCTGCATCATCCCTTCCTCTTTGGGGAAATACCGACGTAGTTCAAGCAAACATCAGCTATGTCTGGTCAACGTCCTCTATGACAATTGGCTCGCCCGCATCGCCGAGCTCGTCAATGCTGCCGGTGAGGCCCCTGCACCATCTCGTTCGTATCGTCCTCGGCCATCCCTGACGGGCGACGTGGCTCACAGCGCGCCCCCACCTCCTCTGCACGGTGTGGACCCCGAGCCCAGGCGTGAGGCACCCCAGCGCGACCCGTCGGGCAGAGCGTCGGCGCGTGTTGAAGAAAGCTGCCAGGTGGTGCAGCGGCCCCAAGGAGAGGTGCGTGCGCTTCCAGTGCCCCCGTGTCAAGACCGCGCGCCACCAGAGGCGGTGGCGCACGGGCGCCAAGACCAAGCTCCTCCCATGCGACCGGCCCCTGTGAGTGTGGTAGGCTGATGTGCTTTCACCTCAGAGCTGGGCCGTGTCATCTGGCCCAAGAAGTTCAAATCGGATCTGCCTCCGCGCTATGATGGCACCCGCGACCCTGCTGAGTTCCTCTAGCTCTACGAGCAAAGCATCGAGGCGGCGAACGGCAATGAGAAGGTCATGGCGAACTGGTTCCCCATGGTCCTCAAGGATGGCACGCGCTCTTGGCTCCTGAACCTCCCGGTGGGGTCGATCTCCTCCTGGGACAAGCTCCGCGAGCGCTTCATCGCAAACTTCCAAGGCACTCGCGACCGCGCTCCTGCAGCAGGCGACCTGCAGCGCATAAAGCAGCAGCCGGGTGAGACCCTACACAAGTACATACAGCGCTTCACAAACGTTCACCTCAAGATCCCGAAGGTGTCGGACGAGGCCATCATTTTGGCGTTCTCTAAGGGTATCCGGGATGTCAAGATGAAGAAGGAGCTTGCCATACACAAGGACTTGTGCTCGGCTTTGGAGATGTTGAACATGGCCTCCAGATGCGCGAGGGCAGAGGAAGGTCGCCTCTCCCTCCTAGAGCTTCCGGAGGTCGATCCTGAAGATAAGAAGGCCAAGGCTAAGGAGGTAAAGCGCAAGGGCCCCACTGTGCTCGCGGCTGAACCTGAGCTGAAGCGCGAATGCGACCACGACGAATCCTCCAGGGGCAACCGCCCGTTCTGCATCTTCCACAACATCCACAGCCACAACACCAACGATTGCCAGGAGCTCAGGGCAATCCGCGATGGGAACCTTGGCCGCTGTCCCGAGCGTAACGACCGTGGCTACAGCCGTGAAGGAGGTCGCGATGGAGGCCACTGGGACAACCGCGACCCACGCCAGGACTGCCGCGATCAGCCTCGTGAAGACCGATGGCAGGGCCAGCCTCGCGACGGCCCTTGGAGTGACCAGCCCCGCAAGGACCGTCCTCGGGGCAATGTCGACCTTCCTCCGCTACCGCCGCCTACAAGGAGAAACGACGACAACCGCCAAGATGATGGGGTTGTGGGCTTCCAGGAGCCACGCGTGATTGCCTGCATCCTGGGTGGTGCTCAGGCCCCCGCCTCTCATCGCATCTTCAAGCAGTTCGCTCGCGAGGTGAACGCGGGCTCCCCGGCCAATCTTGAGGCGTCGCGTCCCCTCAAGTGGTCCAAGTACGCCATCACCTTCGATTCTACGGACCAGCTCAAATTCTCAGCCGCCACTGGCGCTCTCCCGATGCTTTGCGCGCCGACCATCAACAACGTCCTCGTCACCAAAACGCTCATCGCTGGTGGCCCGGGGCTCAATGTTCTCTCCGTTGAGACGTTCGAGGTGCTCGAGGTGCCATACGACAAGCTCCTCCCCATCAAGCCCTTCTTAGGGGTGACCGATGGCTCCACCGTCCCCATAGGGCAGATTCGCCTCCCTATCACCTTCGGCAAGCATGACAACTACCACACCGAGCTCATCGACTTCGACGTTGCCCACATTCGCCTCCCATACAATGCCATCCTCGGGTATCCAGCCCTCGCCAAGTTTATGGCGGCAACTCACCACGGCTACAATGTCCTCAAGATGCCAGGAAGTGGTGGTGTCATTACAGTCACTTGCAACGAAAAGGATGTGGTGTGCTCCCTCGAGAACGCCTACCAAGCTGCGGCGGTCGAGAATTGAGGTAGCGAGGGTGCCGCCCTGCCTCCTGAGGCCATCCCCAAGAAGAATCAGCTCCTGTCCAAGGGCCGTCAGGAGGCTGGGGCGCCCGACGATCGTGCCTCAGGCCCCGTGCCCACTGCTGGGGTGCCCTTCCCTCTCGCATAGGAAGGCATGCCCAACGCCCCTCTCAGGACGGGCTCGGGGGCTCTCGTCTGGACGGCTTCTGACCTGACCAGCATCACGAGGGAGGCGTTCGGGCACCACGTGCGGGTGTGCCACGATGCACGCCTCTGTGATCAAGGCGCAAGGCGCGAAGTGCCAGTCGCTCAGGAGTTCGTCACCAAGGCGATCGAGGAGCTTCAGGAGGCGTGAGCCATGTGTGGCGAGCGTCGTCCCGTATCATCCAGTGCAGCTGCCGCCCCTGACATGGGTGGCGAGCTACTCGTCTACGTCAATGTCTCGAGCCTCAACAGGGATGCTTCTCAGGAGCTCTTCTGGCCATCCCGCATTGGACGAAGTGGGGGATGTCCCCGCAGCTACATCCGCATGCCATTTGGCCTGCTGAACGCGGCTGCCTTGCACCATTGCTACATGCAGGGCGTCCTGGCGGCTCATGAGGACAGGCGTCAGGCGGTCTTGACGGAGGAGGTGTCGGAACCTTGCGAGCCTCCAAGGCCTCAGGAGTCGGCTGGCCCGTGAGGAGCAATCTCTGCAGCACATGTCTTCATCTACCTCAATGATTCTACAACGATGGTGCCAGGTGACTTTTTGGTTTGTTCAGTTGAGGGTGCCCCTTGTCGGTGTCAAAACCTGCAGATCTCGGGTAGGGGGCCCAAGCTGTGCGTCTAAGGATCAATGGTAACAAGGGACAATGGGACACAATGTTTACTCAGGTCCGGGGCCTCTTAAAGGAGGTAATACCCTATCCTACTTGATTGTATTCGATGAGTATACGGGTTACAAGAGTTGATCTACCTCGAGATCGTAATGGCTAAACCCTAGCTGCCTACTAGCCTATGAATATCGTGAAGAATTGAGACGAATTCAAACAGAAACCAATGACACTGACATTTCTGGACAAAGCAAAGACATTTGGTCGTGCACCTGGGGAGCAACAGAATTCAAAACTAAGGAGTACTATGCCTTTTACATCAGAGACATGCAACTGCATGTGGCATTCAAATGGTTGTGGAAAACATCCAGCACACCCAAACACAAAGTTTTTGGATGGTTCCTGCTCTCGGATAGGCTGAACACTAGAAACATGTTGAGGCGAAGGCATTGCAACATTGGTGGCAACTTCGACTGCTTGTTGTGTGGGCTGCATATTGAGGAAATAGTGGAGCGTCTATTCTTTCACTGCACCTTCAGTACTGTTTGCTGGGAAACTCTTGGGATACGCTGGGCCTAGCAAGGTGATAGGCTTCGCCTCATCCAGCTGGCCAAAGAAAATCCTCATATGCCCATGTTCATGGATATATTTCTTGTGGCAGCTTGGAGCCTGTGGAAAGAAAGGAATAACAACTACTTCCGAGGCATCCAACCCACAGTGCTATCTTCGAAGAGAAGATTCAAGGCGGACTTTAACAACATGAGATATAGGGCTCCTGAACATAAGGGGCAGCTCATCTCCACCTTTGTAAATTCAATCTCTTAATTTTTAGTCTTCTAGAGCTCTCACCACTCCCACTCCCCCTCCATCACCATGTAAACTGTAACTCTAGATATATACTTAATATACATGCAGTAGGATCCTTTCCTACTGTTTAACCCCTCAAAAAACTAAACCCTCCGGTTTATATAGACACCGAAGGGGCCTAGGGTTGTATAGAGTCGGTTTACAGGGGAAGGAAGTAGTATATCCGGACACCAATCTTGCCGCCCACGCACATAGGAGTCCTACCCAGACATGGGGGATGGTCTTCTGCTTTATCTTCATGGACCATCAGTCTGGCCAATATAGAATAGACCGGACACCCAAGGACCCCCTAATCTAGGACTCCCTTAGTAGCCCTTGAACCAGTCTTCAATGACGATGTGTTCGGCATGCGGATTGTATTTGGCATTGCAAGGTGGGTTCCTTCTCTTGAATATCGTATGTCAGCTCCCCTTACAAAGGAACTATGTCCGACTCTGCATAATTAATACAACCCTTAGCCACAAAGGCGAGATGTCAAAACAAGGACAATGTCTTTTACTGACAACTTTTTTCAGTGAAGCGTCACACTTGACCTTTCAGTATTTCGAACCGTTTTCACACCTCCCATTTTGTGTTTCGAGGTCGAGCCTCCATTGGCACATCTTGTCAAAACAGAGATCGTGCTCGCTTATTACATGATTCTCATCAATGGGATTTGGGTAACCCAACCGCGCCTTATGCACGATCTCATTGGGAACAGGCGAGGTTTAAGGCTTAAGAGAGGGACGGTTGGCATTTCCTCCGTCTATAAGAGGACAAAGATCCCTCCTTTCTTCCCCACGCCTTCCTCTAGCCTCTGTCTTCCAATCCCCAAGCTCTAGCACCCAAAAAGCTCTGATCTTTCCACCGCCACAACCCTCCCCAGCCATGGCCGGGTCCGGCTCCAAGGGCAAGTGGGAGGCCTCCTCCGTTACTGAAAAGGACATCAAGGATCTCTGGAAGCGTGGGCTATCTTTCCACGAATATCGCGCACAGGCTCCCCGACAAGGACCAGGTCGTCCCCACTCCGGGGACCGGCTAGAGGGTCGTGTTCATCCCCCATTTCCTCAGAGGACTAGGGTTTCCCCTCCACCCTTTCGTCCGAGGCCTTATGTTCTACTACGGGCTAGATTTCCACAATCTAGCCCCGAATTCCTTCCTCCACATATCAGCGTTTATCATCGTGTGTGAGGCTCTGCTTTGCATCCCGCCACACTTCGGCTTATGGCTCAAGGTTTTCAATCTGAAGCCGAAGGTGGTCGACGGACAACACGCGGATTGCGGTGGGGCCATGGTAAGCAAGCTGCCTAACACGACATGGCCCAAAGGGGCATTCATCAAGACTTTCAAGGTGTGGCAGCAGGAGTGGTTCTACATCACCGAAGCTTGCTGAACCAACTGGGTGGCCATACCTGACTTCAGATCCGGACCCCCTACGAGACTCACCTCATGGACTGCCAAGGGCCTTGATTGGGGGTCCCAAACTAAGGTGAAGATGCTACAGAAACACATCACCAACGTGCTGGGTACGAACAACAGCCTCACGAACGTTGTTCAAGTGATGCTCTTCCGCCGCGTCCTTCCCTGCCAACGTCGAGCCTCCCCCATGTGGGAGTTCAATCCGGAGGGGCCACAAACCCTGAGGCGCTTCTTCGGCACCACACACGAAGAAATATGGAAGCTGCTCTTCATGGCCCAGAAGAGCTGGCCAATGAAGACCGAGGATATCGGACTTGACATCGAGAATCCGGCCTCAGAGGTAAGCATTAGTTTTTCCGAAGACCCATTCGGTCGATGTTTTAATTAATAGAGATTTTATTATCTGCCTTCCGCACAGGGCTGAATAGCAAAGGCGGAGCGGATCAACTGTTCGGCACCACTGCCGAAGAACCCAGCCACACCCCAGCAAACGGAGATGCTGGTCCCGGCGCCTGAGAAGGCCAAGAAGAAGGGTAAGGAAGCCAAGTGCGGCCCCTGCCACAGAGGTCCTTCGGACACTATGTCCGGAGAGACCGAAGTCCTCTCCTCCCACTAGGGAGACGAGGAAGAAGAGGAGGAGGAGGTGGAAAGCGACTCCCACCACAAACGGAGGAGGAAGAAGAGGACTGCCTCCAAAGACCCGGAGGGGGAGGTGCCAAAAAGAGGGAAGCTGGCCCTCTCGGACAGTTCGGACTCAGAGTCCGAGCACGTCCCCAAGAGACCTCCTAGGGTGAAGCCCCTGGCCAAATCGTCAGTGTTAATAATATTATTGTTCGTCTTCAGTTTTCCTGCCTCTGTTATGTGAGTTGTACTATTATTTGGCTTTCATCCCTCCTCTTCAGATTCCACACACTCCCTTATCAAAGGGGAACTCCCTGCCGCCTGAGCAGGAGGAGAGCGACAGGTCGCCGCAAGCCCCCTCGCCTACTACCATGGAGGACACCGAACTGTCGTCCCGAAGGACTTCTGCTGGCCGAGGAGGGGCGGACGAGGCCGTCGAGAAGGCGCTTGAGGTTAATACCTCAGTCGCCGAAGACCTGGGGGAGGCGACCCCCATGACAACCAACGGTGGGGAGCCCCATCAATCCGGGCCCCCACCGAACACCGTTCCGGAGACCAACGCAGCTCCGGGATTGGATACGCAGCCCCCTTCGAGAGAGGGGGAGGACCAGCAGCTCCATCAACAGCCTCCGTTAATCCAAAGGCGGCTCATGCTATGGAGGATGCACTGCAAAGTGCTTCCGTCGTGGAGGAGCATCGCACCCTAATGGGTGCGGTTATGGAAAAGGTTCAGTCTGCAAAAAGCGGACTAAACGAAGCCTTATGCAGCCTACTGGCAGGCTTTGAGGTATGTAACGTAATGCTCTAAAAACTTTTTCATATGAAAGGATAAACCTGTGTATAGACAGTAGCCCCTGAGGCTCTGTACGGATTAGAAAAAACCGGACAGAGGATCCATATGATAATCCGGATAATAATATATTGTGCTACTTTTGTAACTGGCGGCTACCGCCCATGCTGCGGAGGTTTCTGAACTCAACCGAAAGCTTCAAGTGGCCGATGAGGAGCTCGACCACATTAATAAGCGGTTCAAGGAAACGCAAGGTATGCGGAAATTTTGAAGAAGGAATTTATTTTTCATATCAAAAGTGATATGTATATTGAGTAGTTTAACTCATGGAATTTTGTGATTATGATCATAGTTAGCGCAGACGAGGTCGAGTACCTCAAAGGCGCGCTTGCCCAAGCCAAGAAGGAGGCAGAGGCAAATAAGGCAGCCGCTGACAAAGCGGCTGCGGAGCTGGAGGCAAAGCAGACTGCCCGCCGCCAACATGAAGCTCGGGTGGCCGAAGTCGAGCAGGAGCTGAAGGACGCCATCCGCAAATGCGATACCTTGGAGCAGAAGACTTCAGACCAGTCGTCCGAAATTGCCAAGGCTCTCCATGATGCCAAAGAGGCACGGATCGAGTCCCAGAGTGCTCACGAGGAGATCTAGCAAGCAAGACAGATAGCGGTTGGTAAGGCCTTTCTTTTGCAAAGTAGCTTAGGACGTAAGAGGTATATCTCGCTTACCCGAGTTTGGAGTTCTCCAGGCGCATTTGCGGATCTTCCGAGGAGCGTCACCGATGCCGCGCAGTTTTTCTGAGGCCAAGAGGGGAATTCGACCGAGAAGCTGTTCTGGTCGCAATATCTCACGCCGGAGCATCCGACGCCTCTAAACGACCAGCTGAAGCAGCTGAGCTACATAGGGTGGCCGGCTTGGCCATGAAGGATCTAGTACTCCAACTTTGGCCAGCTGAGCCCATTCCCAGCAGCTACTTTAGCTTAGGGAAGCATCTTGTCGACGCGCGGCCGCGGATTGATGCTATAAAGCGTTCGGCCTACATAGAGGGTGCCCGGATGGCCTTTGCCCGCGTCAAGATGCAATGCGCGAAGATGAAGGCCACCGAAGTGGCGACCGCGGGTCCGCCCGAAGGCAAGAATCATTGGAAGCCGGAGAGGTACTTCATGAGGTCCTCGAAGGAGCTCGAGTAGTGCAGGTTCAATGTTCAAAGGACGTCATGTTCGATTGACTGTGTTTGGGTTGTACAAATCATGTTATGAACTCGTGATGTGAGATATCTTATGCTTGCGCCTTTTGTTTCCATTAAGTTATCCTCCTGTGTGGCTGTTTATTGTTTATATTTCTGAAAGTTGCCAGTCATTGGCTTCTGCCCCATGTAAATGCTACAGGGGTGTTCTACATAATGTGTGACCGCACTTTATCCAACGTCTTGGTCCATAGAGGAGGCGTCTGCGGGGTGAACCAGGCAATCGGACTTTGCGGCTTTATTACCTTCACTTAGCCATAGGAGTCTAAGGGTGGGGCTAAGTACTAGCCCCTATTGCATGTGCGGCTATCCGGATTACGGTGCCTTTGCAACACGGCTGGTCGAAGACCAGCCCCTCGTGTGACAAGGTGAGAATCGCTAACGATTTGTAGTGTAACACTAGGTCACCGGATCGCTGACCGGCTCTCGCTTATCATGATAGTCAGTTTTCGGCTTTCTCTACTGAGTACTTAACTGGACAAACCATAAATACAATCGTAGTTGTTCTCCCTTTACTACCTTAGCCGAACGGGCAGAACGTCAGGTGGTAAGCACAGGAGCCGGGCAACCCAACTATGAACCAAAGACATGATTCGGAGCCGATGCATATAATGCAATATCCGGGACACTGAAGAGCTCCCTATAGGTGTCCGGACTATAGAATGTGTCAGGCAGATTACAGCCCCCGACGTTAAGGCCGGACTAAAGCATGCATGGCAGTCTGAAGTAGGGAGGGAATACATATGATAATGTAACACAAGTACCGAAAAAGTGGTGATCAGTTGCTTCCTTTATACCCTGATTAATACATCGAGACGTGTTTCAACGGATAATGCCATGAATATCGTGGCCATGTTACATGCCAAAAGTTTACATAAGGGAAAGGTTTACACAGGGCCTAAAAGTAGTGGTTTGAAGTTCCCAGTGGTGCCCTGCCGCACGTCTGCGCCGTTTCTCCTTTGTAGGGGATTCTTTGAGAGGAGGATTATGTCGCCGTTCTGGGAACGGGGGTCCCCAGACTTGCCTGCCTGCGGCTGTCGGTGTACAAAAGTAGGGGCTTTCCTTTTGACCCCTTTACTTGCGCACGGGCAGTCGGAGCCACGCGCCACTGCCGCACTTGGCAAGGCAGGGGAGGTGAACTGAGGTGGAACCAAAGCACAAGACAAGCGAGACGACACCAAGGCCAAGACCATAGAGAGCAGAGGGATGAAGCAGGTTCCCCCGGCAAGACCCTTGCCGGGGCAGCCTCCACGGCCCCGGCAAGGCCCTTGCCGGGGCGGCTCGTCCAAACACCAACAAAGCGAGCCACCCTTGAGCCCACGGTCTCCAACACCATCAACCACGTTGGGCCAGGGCTCGGGAGGCACCTCCATGGTGACATGCAGATCTTTGTGAAGACAAAGAATATTCACGATCAGATGAGGATTGGAAGGCAACAATCCTCGACAAGATGCTTGCCGAGGAAACCCACGAGACCCCCGGCAAGATCCTTGCCGGGGACGACAGCGCGCCACGGCAAGACCCTTGCCGGGCCACCCAGCAAGGCCCTTGCCAAGGACGTCAGCGGGGCCACTGCCAGGCCCGCACCAACCAAGTCTCCACCGTCGTTCACATGCAGATGCCAGCTCAACCCGCTGAGCAGGCACCTGCGTGGCAACATGCGGCTTCCAGGCCAACTCAGCACACGCCTGCGTGGCGGCATGTAGATCTTCGTGAAGGCTCCACCACCGTGCCACCTCAGCTGCTTGCCTGCCTACATGGCGCCGCAGGCATCGCTGGCCAGGGCGCGTGTCGAAGCGAGGAGGAGCGGTGACGGACGGGACGGGCCTCGCTCCCTTCCCCGATAAAGCAAGACGACACCTAAGCTACGCATTAAATGCGTCTTGTCCCGTAATAGCTAGCGATAAGCTTAACCACAGTACCCTGATGCCACCTCCTGGTGCCACTGTGGAGATCCCTTTGCCTATAAAAGGAGACCCGGGCATCCATGAAAAGGATTCGGACTCTTGGACAAGTTACGCCCCTGGTAGCTAGTTCGAGAACCTCAAGAACACATATATACACATCCAAGCAGGACTAGGGTATTACGCATCTCTGCGGCCTGAACCTGGGTAAACGATCCGCGTGCTTGTACTGACTGCTGATCCTGCTCTCCTCACCACCCAGCACCCCGCAACCGCAGAAGGGATCCTTGTGATCCCATAGGTGTCGTTTCCCACCGACAGCGGCCTGCGGCGTGGCTCACCAGCGGCCCAGTACGGCCCGTCTTCATCAACCCAAGCTCAAGACCCTCGCGAGGGGCCAAGCCTCGTGGGGCGGACGACACAAGGCCTCCCCAGGGGTGGCCTCATCAGGCGGGCTCGCGAGGAGGCGGAGAGATCAAGGCGAGGGGTACCTCGCGAGGTGCTTGTGACGCAAGCCATGACGATCAAGACCAGGCGGGCGCCAGCCTGCGCAGTGTCCTCGTTTCCTCTTTGGTGCAAAGGGGGAAGCGCAGGCGTGGAGTACCGAGGCATCAAGCAAATGTTTCCTTATTGGTGCAACGAGACCAAGACCAGCAGAGTGGCAGGACGGAGGTCACCGTGGAGCCCAAGACAGCGTCATCGCCAGTGCTTTTGGCAGCCGAAGCCCACCTTTAGTCAGGATAGCTTGTACTAGCTGTCCCCTTTCAAAACGGCCTTTGTTGGCTCCCTTCCCGCTCAATATTTGAGAAGAGGACCAGGGCCTCTATAAATAGGGCTAGCCACCACCTTAGAAAAGGACGGATCATTCAGATCATCCTCAACCACACAAGCTCACCGAGCTCAAGAACACCTCTCGCGAGGTTGTTCTTCCTCTGTATTGTTCATCACCAGCCCAAGAGGCAATCAACCACACCACACACTGGAGTAGGGTATTACACCACAACGGTGGCCCGAACCAGTATAAACCTCGTGTCTCTTGTGTTGTTCATCGTGCTAGCTTAGATCCGCGGCGAGGTTGTGGGCGTAGCTCGGTAGGGAGTAGATCTTCGTGCGCACCCCAGTGTTCGAACCTTAAGGGTTTTGCCGGAACCCCACATCCGACATTTGGCGCGCCAGGCAGGGGTGCACCGAAATCCTTTCTACGGATCTGCGTCCCGTCACTTCGTCGCGTCCATGGCAGATGCTCGCCGAGCTCGCGCCGAGCGTCGGGCTGCTCTCACCGCCCGCGTTGCCTAGACGGCTCTCGTCGATGGGCCTCCCCGTCGTTCCCCGTCACCTGCCGCCAACGCCGCCACCGGCCCGGCGGGGAACGAGCAGCAAGCATCTTCGCTGCACCCCTCGGTGCGGCGGGAAGGCCGCACCGCCACTCCGTCGCTGACCCCAGCCGGTTCGTCGTCCCACGCTCGTCGCGCTCCCACAGATGTGTAGGCCGCGTTGCTCCTGGCACGTTAGCTCTTGCACTACCTCCCCATCGACGACCTCTACGAAGAATGGCTCGCTCACATCACCGAGCTCGTCAGCGCCGCAGGGGGCTCTCCCGCGCCGTCCCTCTCGCTGCCTCGCCCTCCGTCATGCGTGGGCGACGCAGCTCAGGGAGCGCCTCCGCCACCTCCTCCTCAAGAAGGCGCCCTGGCTCCAAGGCGCGCGGCCCCTGGACGCGACCCGCCGCGCCCGGTGCCCGCGCACCAGGGAAGAAGCTCCCAAGAAATCGCTCGGCCTCAAGAAGACGCTCACGTGCTCCCTGCACCAGCGCGACAAGACCATGTCCCTGCACCAGCACGTCAAGACCCCGTACTGCCCCTAGCGGCGGCATGTGGGAACCACAAAGAGCAAGCTCTGTACCAGCAAAGGGTTCCGGTGACCAAAGCAGGTTGCCGCGCCTTCACCACCGAGCTGCGTAGGGTCGCCTGGCCCGACAAGTTCAAGCCGGACCTGCCCCCTCTACAACGGTACCAGGTGACATCTCTCGAGTTCATTTCAGCTGGGTGCGCCCTCAGGGCTGCATCATTCCCAGGCCGCGTGGGTCCGTCCCTGTGGCGAGTATCCCTTTTTTCTTATGTCTTTGATTTACCTTGTTGGGGGCGCCCCTCGGGCTGCATCATCCCCAAGCCGCTCGGGCCTGACCCAATGGCATGTATCCTTTCTACGTTTATCTAGGCTAATTTGTCCTTCATGCTTAACCTGCCTATGATTATCTTCTGCCGCCTACCATGGGCCCCTATGCAAATCGCTTGCGCGTTAAAAGGGGGGTCCTGAGCATCACGACTCAGGAGCTCTTACTGGCTCTCCAGCCCTCACCCCCTGGCCTTGTCCACGGCATCGCGACCTGGCATACCAGCGGCGGCTGAGCTCGCTCGAGGGCCGGGACCTGAGGATGTAGAGCATTTGCATCTAACCATCTCGCAGGAACACACAGCCGTCCAAGGCTCAAGACCAGGCGCAACCCGCCTTGAGGTAGGGCCTCGTGAGTCCCGCGCTGGCTCACGAGTGCCCAAATACACTTCGTGCCCAGTCGTCCAAGGCTCAAGACCAGGCGCAACCCGCCTTGAGGTAGGGCCTCGTCAGTCCCGCGCTGGCTCACGAGTGCCCAGACACACCTCGTGCCCTGCCGTGCAAGCCACGTGTCAGGGCGGGGTTGTACACGCCCCGGGGGCTCCTCCCGAAGGGGCCCCCCCACGCACCAGTGGAAGCACCATGCTCCGCGCTGGCTGACGACACTGCCGAGGAGCGGCTATGCCCGTGCACATACGGAAGCGCTATGCTCCGCGCTGGTGATAAACAACTGAGGGCGGCCCATGGCCGTATCAACCTCAGGGAGCCCGGAGCTCAGTGTCTAGCCTCATCGCAACCCCTCCCCTCAGGAGCGTCACGCGAGGGGGCTGGACACGGGGGCTGCGCTCGGGTCACGCCCGAGCGCGTGCCACCCAGCCAGGTCCCTCGGACCTGGTCATCGCACGCCCCTCCCTGAGCAGAGCCAAGGTATGAAGATCGTTTTAACGTCAAGGGGGACTCCTGAGCATCGCGACTCAGGAGCCTAACTGGTCACGTAGCCCCTCACTCCTTAGTTCCGCAAGGCTAACGGTGGTTGAGGTATGCGCGGGGCCGGGCCCTGCCGACGTAGAACGCCAGATCCACTCCTACACTCCCTCCCTACTTGATGTTCGCGCGTCAAGTGGGACTCCTGAGCATCGCGACTCAGGAGCCTAACTTGTCACGTAGCCCCTCACTCCATGGTCCCGTCCTGGTGATCCGGTCGGGGCTAACGGCGGTCGCGGTATGCGCGGGGCCGGGCTCTGCCGACGTAGAACATAAAGCAAATAGGAAGGAAACCGCAAGATTTCGAAGCAAATCCAGAAGCAAATATTACAGACCATAATTGTCTTCACAATACCAAATGCAAGTTTAAACGCCTCCACGAGGCACGGTGCATATTGCAGGAGTTAAAACAGGAAAGAAGCCGCGAGAAGATCACCCTTGCGCAATGCCATCGTTCGCCGGGAGCCCCGCCTCCGCGGTGGCGTCGCCTCCACCAGCTCCACCTCCCGAGACTGCGGAATCAGCAGCACCTGCCCTGGGCGCAGTGACAAAGGCGTGGAACTTCGCCAGCAGGCCTTCCACCTAGCCCTTCACGGCTTCAGCAGTAGTGGCAAAGCGCTCGTCGTCCACGGGCTCTAGCAGCTCGTCAAGGTTGGCGTCGGGGTCACGAAGGTAGACGTGGCTGAAGACACGCGTCAGCGCCGCAGAAGAAAGGACGCGAGCTTCAACCTCGGCCATGGGACCGACGCCGGTCACAACTTCCTCGAGCGCTTCGACCAGGAAAGGAAGCAGCTAGGTAGGGCCCTCCTCGGCGCCAGCCAGTGGCGTCTCCAAGCCGCCCTCGTAGAGTGTCTTCAGCGCCTTGCGAGACCTCTCCTCAAGATCCGCAAAGGCCGCGCGGTCCTCGGCCAGGACCTTCGCCTTGACATCCAGCTCGGCCCTCTCCGTCTTCAGCTTCTGCTCCAGCGTTCCCAGCCGGCCGCGTTCAGCGGTCAGCTGTACATCGCGGTCCCCAATGGCGTCCTCCCGAGCCTTCATCTCCTCCTCCTTCACCTGGCGGCCGCGAACTTCCTTGGCGAGCTCATCGCGCAAGCCCTGCAGCTCGACCTCCAGCGCCTTGCAGCGGTCCTGGGCGACCGTGGCCTCCTTTAGGGCCGTATCACGGGCGGCCATGGCCTGGATCGCGGTTTGCTTCTCCCCCTCAGAAGCTGCTACGGCCCGCTCCAGCGCCGCTCGAACAGAGGCGTCAGAGTGGACCCAGCTAGAGATCAGCTCCAGGCGCCCGGCTACCAGGCGAGAGTCGGCGCCCTGGAGATCCTTTCGCAGCTGACCTAGCCCGGAAAGGGCATGGTCCAAGACTGCGGAGGAGGCAGAAGGACTCGGAACCAGTGGAGAAGGAGGAGAAGGCGGCAGTGTAACCACGGCTCGGGAGACTGGGAGCTCCTAAGCCTTGGCCACCTCAGCAGCAGCATCGGGCGCCGGCACCTCCGGAGCCAGCGGGGCCATGGGGGCTGGCACCCCGCCAGAGCGCTCCTCCGGGTCTCGCGAGGAAGATCGGGCAGGGGAGGTGCGAACCACACCGCCTCCCCTCTCCACAGATGAAGACGCGGCCACGACAGATGAACCTGCCCAAGCGGTGACACCGGGTCTTCCTTGTTCTTCTTCCCCTCAAGCGGCGGCCTGACCAAGTGATGGAGAGCGTCAAGCCCCGGCAGCGAAAACAAGAACAAAACAGAGATGGAGCACTTACTAGTCAATCACGGCATGGGCCATCGACCTCTTGTCGAGCTTAAAGCCCGACAGCCTCTTGGTCCGGGGAGCAGCCTCGAGAGGACCAGGAGCGGAGGAGGGCGCAACGGAAGGGCTGGAAGCGGCCTTGGGCGGAGCATGGGCGGAGGTGGCCCCTTGGGAGATCAGCTCGGACCTGTCCTTTTTGGGGTCACGGGCGGATTCTCTTCCTCTCACATGGCGTCAGCCTCGTCGTCGTACGGCAGGGTGCGGAGGATGCTGGCCCTGCGCCAGGGGGAAGTCTCCCCCGTCCCCTCAGCGGTCGCCTCCGAGTCGCGCTCCTCTTCTTCTTCGCCTTCCTCTCTTCCCTCGTGGGAATCACCAGAAGACACGTCCACCGGCGCCGACGTCCCCTGAGCCACAGGAGGCTCCGCCGGCACCAGGCCACGCCCATCGAAGGTGGGCATGGCATCCACGACTTGCTTCTAGTCCTGCTGGAGGAACAGGGGGCAGGAGCGCCCTCCGGGCCTTCCAGGTCGTCTCCAACCAAGAGGCGGAGAGCCGCGACCAGATTCTCGTCGGCCAAGGCCGCCGAGTTCAGGCGAAGTTTGTCGTCCGCGCCCCCAAGCGTCCACAACGGGCGCAAGTGCGCCTGAAGTGGAGCCACCCGCTGTGTCAGGAACTCCCTCAGGAGTGTGGCCCCTGTCAGCTTTGCCGCTTTCACGTTGCCCGGCCTCAGATCGGCGTTCATCTTCTCCAGCACCGACTTCGCCCATATGTCCTCAAGCTTTGTGCGAGACCACGCCTCGTCAGGCTGGGGTGATGCCGTTGGCAGCGCCAGCCGGGGGTGGATGCACCGGGCGTTCATCATGACCCACTTGCTCCGGAAGCCATCGGCCCTCTTCCCGGTCTTCAAGATCGCGTTGGCCTTGGAGTACGCGACGAAGCCGGCGCACGCCAAGGTTTGGTCGCCGTTGACTCGGAGGGAGAAGAAGTGGCGCAGCACAGCCACAGACTGCATCACCCCAACATGTGCCTCGCAGTAGTAGGCGAAAATCGACAAAAGGAAAACAGAATTGGGATGGAGATGAAGGGCCTTCAACCTGTAATGGCGGAGGACGGCGTAGAAGAACTCGGAGAACAGAGGAACCAGGCTGGCAACCACAGCATTCATGAAGAAGGGGTAAAAGTTGCTCCCCTTAGCTTCCGGCTCTGCGGAGCCGGCCCGGAGTTCGGTCACCCCCATCTCGCTGCCCTCCGTCACCGTCATCAGGCGCGTAGCAGCGAGATTCTTCTCCGACATATTGGGCGCACCCAGGGCCGATGAGTACCAAGCCGGCATGATGTCGGCCTTAGCCTTGCGCGGCGCCATGGCTCGCCGTAGGGGAAGGAATGGAGCAGATCTGGAGATTTCGGAAGCAAGGGAGCAAGGAAGGGGATCTAGAGCAAGGCGACATAAAGCAATGAAGGCAAGCCTCACCCAGGACAGCCTTTTGTCAGTCGGGCAGTTGCCGAGGCAGCGTGGGGAAGTGGAGACGCCCACGTCCAATCAAGTCGCCACGCGTCGATCGAGACCGCAGGCTGTGGGGGCCCGCAGCACTCTGCACTTGCCCTTTGGCTTCGCTGCTAAGCCAAGTCCGAGCGTGCCTTGGGCCCGGGGGCTACTGTCGGCGTTCTGGGAATGGGGGTCTCCAGACTTGCCTGCCTGCGGCCTGCAGCGTGGCTCACCAGCGGCCCAGTACGGCCCGTCTTCATCAACCCATGCTCAAGACCCTCGCGAGGGGCCAAGCCTCGCGGAGCGGACGACACAAGGCCTCCCCAGGGGTGGCCTCATCAGGCGGGCTCGCGAGGAGGCGGAGAGATCAAGGCGAGGGGTACCTCGCGAGGTGCTCGTGACGCAAGCCATGACGATCAAGACCAGGCGGGCGCCAGCATGCGCAGTGTCCTCGTTTCCTCTTTGGTGCAAAGGGGGCAAGCGCAGGCGCGGAGTACCAAGGTATCAAGCAAAGGTTTCCTTATTCGTGCAACGAGACCAAGACCAGCAGAGCGGCAGGACGGAGGTCACCATGGAGCCCAAGACGGCGTCATCGCCAGTGCTTTTGGCAGCCGAAGACCAGCTTTAGTCAGGATAGCTTGTACTAGCTGTCCCCTTTCAAAATGGCCGTTGTTGGATCCCTTCCTGCTCAATATTTGGGAAGAGGACCAGGGCCTCTATAAATAGGGCTAGCCACCACCTTAGAAAAGGACGGATCATTCAGATCATCCTCAACCACACAAGCTCACCGAGCTCAAGAACACCTCTCGCGAGTCTGTTCTTCCTCTGTATTGTTCATCACCAGCCCAAGAGGCAATCCACCACACCACACACTGGAGTAGGGTATTACACCACAACGGTGGCCCGAACCAGTATAAACCTCGTGTCTCTTGTGTTGTTCATTGTGCTAGCTTAGATCCGCGGCGAGGTTGTGGGCGTAGCTCGGTAGGAATAGATCTTCGTGCGCACCCCAGTGTTCGAACCTTAAGGGTTTTGCCAAAACCCCACATCCGACAGATTAGATAGTTGTCTGCAAAAAAGAGAAAGAGGGTCCTAGAAGGGAACCCCCGTGCAACCGTAGAGTCGATAGGTTTTTTAACTAACCTGCAGTGAGAAAAAATATTTAAGGTCCAAATAGGGTCAAGCTGCACTATGGTCTTTTTCCGCAGTGTGCCACCCGCATTTGCCCAAGGTATTTCAAGTGCATAGTTATGTACACGTGGTATGTATGTCGCCACCTTATGGGGCAGTCGACGGAGGCCGCACTACTATTCGAGCTCCGTATCCATCGAGCTATCGCACTAAGATGCAGACTGGACTCGCTTAATAATGTCACCGGTCTTGATAACCGATAAATTATTCGGCTTGATGAGGCCGCTGGGCACCTCGGCTGCTAAGGCCGCAGTGTGCTCCTAACTATGGAGGGAGCGCTCCATATACTTCCATTTACTGTGATGACGCCCCGCGGTCCAGGCATTTTGAGCTTCAAATAAGCATAGTGCGGGACTGCATTAAAGCGGGCGAAAGCGGTTCGTCCGAGCAATGCATGATAACCACTACGAAAAGGGACGATGTCGAAGATCAATTCTTGGCTTCGGAAGTTGTTTGGAGAGCCGAATACTACTTCTAGTGTTAAGGAGCCCGTGCAGCAGGCCTCTACACCGGGTATCACTCCTTTAAAGGTAGTGTTACTAGGCTTGATTCTTGACGGGTCGATACCCATTTTACTGATAGTATCTTGATAGATCAAGTTAAGACTATTGCCGCCGTCCATAAGGACGTATCCGTTGATGATAGGATCGAGTACCAGGGCAGCTGAACCTCCATGATGGATACTGGTTGGGTGGTCCCTGCGATCAAAGGTGATCGGACAAGCCGACCATGGGTTGAATTTTTTGGCAACGGGCTCTATGGCGTAGACGTCCCTTAGTGCATGCTTGCACTCCCTCTTGGGGATGTGGGTGACATAAATCATGTTCACCATTTTCACCTCGGGGGGAAACTACTTTTGCACCCCAGTGTTCGGCTGATGGGGCTCATCATCATCCTCACTTGGAGGTCCTTTCCCCTTATGTTCGGTGTTTAACTTACCGACCTTTTGAAAACCCAGCCATTTCTATTGGTGTGATTGGCAGGCTTGTCGAGGGTGCCATGAATCTGACAAGGCCTCTCGAGGATTTTGTCCAAGTTGGATGGACCATCTCTTTTGCCCTTGAAAGGTTTCTTCCGCTGACCGGGTTTGGAACCACTAAATCCAGCATTGACTGTCGTATCTTCTGTTTCGTTGTTATTGTTCCGACACTTGTTTTTATTGCGGTGTGGTCTACCATTGCTGTCCCTGGCCTCAGAAGTGTCGTGGTCACTGGTACTGTTGCTTCTGCGACTAACCAACTATCTTCGCCTGCACAGAAGCGGGTCATGAGTGTTGTAAGGGTTGCCATGGTCTTCGGCTTTTCCTGCCCGAGGTGTCGGGCGAGCCATTCGTCACGGATGATGTGTTTGAAAGCCGCTAAGGCTTCGGCGTCTGGAAAGTCCATGATTTGGTTCTTTTTAATTAGGAACCGATTCCAAAGTTTGCGAGATGGCTCTCCGGGCTGCTGGAGTTCTCTAGGAGGCTATTCAACCATTGCCGTTCTGGTCCCTTCAACTTCAGGGGAAGGTGTTTAATGGCGTGGAGGTCATCTCCGCGATCCATGTGAATGTGGAGAAGAAAATCTTCAATCCATACGGTGGGTCCGCCGTTCCATCGTACTGCTCGAGGTTCATGGATTTAACCCCTTCCTGAAATTGGTGTTGCATTACTTCATCGGTAAAGCACATAGGGTGTGCGGCACCTCTATACCAGGCGACATCGCGACGGAGTTCGGATGACATCTGTGTTCGGTGCTGACCCCGAACTTGATGATGCTCATCGTGCCAGGCTTGATGGTCGTCATCTCGTGCCGGAGCACATCCTCTGGATCCATATATTGATCTAGTCTGGTCGGCTTTATTGGCCAGGTCCTTACGTAAGTCATATGTGTAGTCTGGAGCCATTGTCTCCTTGCCTCTACGGCGAGTGGGTGCGGGCTGATGTTCGATGTGATGAGCCATTTTGTCCCATCCACGTGGTGGTCGGTCTGGTTGATCAGCATAATTTTATTTTCACAGTATTGGCTCGAGGGCTCATCGTTGAATTGTGGCAGCAACCTGCGCTTGGGGTAACTCTTTACCGGTCGCTCGAGGTCGTATTCTTCGGCGGCTAGGACCTTGGTCCATTTGTCGTTGAGCGTGTCCTGTTCAGCTTGAAGCTGTTGTTGTTTATTTTTCAGGCTCCGGGCGGTGGCAATGAGCTGTCGCTTAAAGCGTTCTTGTTCGAGGGGTTCCTCTAGATGATAAAATCTTCGTCGCCGAGGCAAACTTCCTCTTCAAAGGCGGGTAAGTAGTTACTGTCTTCCGAATCTTCGTGATCAGCGTGTTCGGGGCTGTATTGACCCTCCTCCCTCTTGTCCTGTTTGGACATGGGTTCGACGGGGTGGTCGGGGTCTTCGGCATTATCTGGAGTGTCATTATCTCCGGTGCCGGTATTGCTATCCTTTGACTGATGCGATCGTGAGCGGCGCTGCTGACGCTGGCGCATTGGTGGTTCATCGATAGGCTTGTCCTTGCCTGGATCCCGAGTGTCGTCGTCGTCCTTCTTCTCAGGCATGTCCACCATGTATACGTCGTATATAGAAGTGGTCGTCCAACGCCCAGTGATAGGTGGGTTTTGACCTGGTTCGGCGTTGATATCATCGTCCATGTCATCGATGTCTTCGGAGGCGTAGTCTAGCATGTTGGTTAAATCCTCGATAGTGGCTATTAAGTGGGTGGTGAGTGGGGCATAAAATTCCCTGCTCTCAGCCCCCAGCCTGAGCTGGGTGTAGTTCGGAGGCGAAACTTCCGTGATGGCGAGAGATTGTATTAAGTCCAGTGCTTCGTTGAAGAGCGAAAGCTGGATAGGAGTCTATGGATCTACGGGGCCAGGCTCGGTGATAGACACTTGGTCGAGCCCAATGGATGCAGACCTCGACAGTTCAGAGTTATCATCCAGAGGCGAGTCTGGCTCCCCGATGACTCGGAGAGTCCCGTTTGACTCCGGTTTCACCAACGGCGTGGTCGCATCTGGGTCTCCGATTGGGAGCTCCGTCACAGGAGAGAGTCCGGCGGGGTCAATCCTCCCGTCTTCGACAATACGATCTGCCCTAGATCTAAGGGCGAGGTAGGTATGAGCATCGACCCCTAGACGGGATCTGATAGCGGATCTGAAGGACCTTCTTCATAAAGGTGGAGAGCGGTGACCGAAGCCGCGATCCCTTCAAAGATCAGGTCTTCTCGGATATCAGCAATGTAGTTCAGGCTTCCAAACCTGATCTGGTGACTGGGGGCGTAGCTGTCAACCTGCTCAAGGTGGCCAGTCGAGTCGGCATGTAGCATGAAGCTGCCGAACACAAAGAGCTGACCAGGGAGAAGGAAATAGTATATCCGGACACCAATCTTGCCGCCCACGCACACAGGAGTCCTACCCGGACATGGGGGATGGTCTTCTGCTTTATCTTCACGGCCCATCAGTCCGGCCCATATAGAATAGACCGGACACCCAAGGACCCCCTAATCCAGGACTCCGTCACCCTCGGGTGGCATTATCCTCAAGCTATCAGGGCCCGCCCCTGCAGCCTGTATCGTTTTGCGCATGTATCAGAACTGGCTTCACCCTTTTATGAATTGCTTAATATTGCAACTTGCATGTCCGGTGCTTCGCCACCATGAATGTTGTGCGCTCTCACAGACCCACTCGCGACCGCCTCATGATTAAGGATGGGCACGGCGTCTGTGCTCAGGCCCATTCACGTCACCTCCTGGGGTCGTTGGTGTTTGGCCTTCTCATGCGATGTCGTTCGAAGATTCACTTGGCGTAGGCCACCTCGACATCTCGCATGATTCTTACAAGCGCCCTGCGCTAAAAATTCAGGCGCAACCCGCCTTGAGGTAGGGCCTCGTGAGTCCCGCGCTGGCTCATGAGTGCCCAGATACACCTCCTCCAGTTCTGTCGTGCAAGCCACGTGTACGAATGGGGTTGTACACACCCCGGAGTCTCCCCCCAAGGGAACTCCCACCCACGCACCAGTGGAAGCCCCATGCTCCATGCTGGCAGACGACACGGTTGAGGAGCAGCTATGCCCACGCTAAATTGGAAGCACCATGCTCCGCGCTGGTGAATAAACAACTTAGGGCCCCCTCGTGGTCACACCAAACTCACGACATCCTCTCGGCTCTTCGCCAAGTAACACCTCATAGCTTTCCCCCAGGAGAGAAGCGCGAGGGGGCTGGACATGGGGGCTATGCTCAGGCCACGCCTGGCATACGCCGCCCTACCAGGTGCACACCTAGTCTTCTCACATTCCCCCTGGGAGAAAGCTGGCGAGGAAAGGTATGGAGGACTCCGGATTGACTCAGACGCTGCTCACATTTCCTTCATGAGGGCCATTCGTACGTGAAGGGGGACCCCTGAGCATCGTGACTCAGGGGCCTCACTAGTCACATAGCCCCTCACCCCTTGGTCTCGTCCTGGTGATCCGGATGCCCCAATGGCGGTCGAGGTATACGCGGGGCTGGGCCCTGCCGACCCAGAATGATGTGGCAAACATGAAAGGAACCAAGAACTAAAAGGAAATTGTGGAGTTCCAACAAGTTATTAAAAAACATAATGTTCCACAAGTTCAAACAAAAGTTCTCTCGCCTCCGCGAGGCACGATGAATGTTGCAGGGTCAAACTAGGAAGAAGCACCGCCGTCACCTTGGTCGTCGCCGCCGCTCGCCTTGGGGAGCCCGTCAAGCCCATCATTCATGATGTTGCCAAAATCTTCGCCGTCGGCCTCTGCCGCCGCAAATGCGGGGTCGGGGACGCAGCGGAACTTCCCCAGCAAGGCGTCCACTTGCCCCTTCACGGCTTCAGTGGCAACGATGCGGCACTCAGGAGCCACCAGTTTGATCAGCGTGCCGAGGTCGAAGCCTGGGTCCCGGAGGTTGAGGTGGCTGAAGATGCACGTTACAGCCGAGGTGAAGAGCGCGCGGCACTCCTCCTCCACCCAGGAGTCCACCCCAGCAGCGATGCCCTCGAGCGCCTGAGCGAGCTCGGGGAGAAGCCCAGAATGGCCATCCTCCGGAGTCACCAGCGGCTCTTTGCACCCTCCCGCATAGATGGAGCGCAGCGCCTCGCAAAACCTGAGCTCGAGGGAGAGGAAGGCCAAAACTTTCCACGGCCGCCGTTTTCTCGGCAGCCGCAAGGGTCTTATCCCTGGTCTCTAGCTGGGCCCTCACCTCAGAAATGTGCTGGGCGTGGGACGCCCGGGCTCTGTCCACCTCCTCCTTCAGCTTGCCTAGGCGGTCCCGCTCCACGGCTTGGTCCTTGGTCGCCTGGGCCAGCTTGGCGTCGTGATCGGCGAGCATCGCCTCGCGGGCCTTCAGGTCCTCCTCTTACTGCTGAAGCTGTTGGCGTGAGCGGCCTGCCCCTCCTGAAGGACCTTCAACTCGGCCTCGGCCTTGTCGGAGTGCTCCTTGGTAGACGCGGCGCTGGCCAGCGCCACGTTGCGTTCCCCCAAGGCCTCACTGGCCTCCTTCCTGCTCTCCGCGGCCACGGTCTCAGCAAGGCCCCAGGCCACCCTAGCGGACGTATTGGCCTAAAGCCACCCTGAGACTAGCCCCATGCACTCCCTCGCAAGGCACATGTCAGCATCTTGGAGGTCGGCTCGGAGTTGGTCAAGTGCATCCTGGGTTTCGTCCAGGGTGCCTGATCTGATGAGGGGGGCGTGGCCAGCCAGCGCAAGGGCCTGGGGAGCAGGCGGCGTCGGCGTGGGGGCTAGCGTCGTCGTCAGGGAGGCAGCATTGAGTGCAGCTTGCGGTGCTGGGGGCTTCGAGCCCCTCTCAGGCATGACGGGGACCGGCGGCTCCGGAACCTGCTAGCCCGTAGCAGCAGACTCCTCCTGAGGTTCTGGCACCACGCCTTTGGGGCCCGCTCCATCGCAAGGGAGTGCGGGGCGACCTCTTCCATCTGTGTCAGAGCCGCCACGGCTTTGGCGAGCAGTGGCGCCTCAGGGTCCCGACTTCCTCCATCCTCTTCTTCGCCACGATGCCCATCCTGGTCACCACGAGGGGGGTATTGTGGGAACGGCATCAAGGGCGACAAAAAAAAACAAGGTAAGGTGCTTACTGATGACCCACAAGTATAGGGGATCTATCGTAGTCCTTTCGATAAGTAAGAGTGTCTAACCCAACGAGGAGCAGAAGGAAATGACAAGTGGTTTTCAGTAAGGTATTCTTTGCAAGCACTGAAATTGTAGGTGAGAGATAGTTTTGTGATAAGATAATTTGTAACGAGTAACAAGCAATGAAAGTAAATAAAGTGCAGCAAGGTGGCCCAATCCTTTTCGTAGCAAAGGACAAGCCTGGACAAATTCTTATAATGAGAAAAGCGCTCCCGAGGACACATGGGAATTATCGTCAAGCTAGTTTTCATCACGCTCATATGATTCACGTTCGTTACTTTGATAATTTGATATGTGGGTGGACCGGTGCTTGGTTACTGCCCTTTCATGGACAAGCATCCCACTTATGATTAACCCCTATTGCAAGCATCCGCAACTACAAAAGAAGTATTAAGGTAAACCTAACCATATCATGAAACAAGTGGATCCAAATCAGCCCCTTACGAAGCAACGCATAAACTAGGGTTTAAGCTTCTGTCACTCTAGCAACCCCTCATCTACTTATTACTTCCCAATGCCCTCCTATAGGTCCAAATAATGGTGAAATTTCATGTAGTCGACGTTCACATAACACCACTAGAGGATAGACAACATACATCTCATCAAAATATCGAACGAATACCAAATTCACATGACTACTAATAGCAAGACTTCACCCATGTCCTCAGGAACAAATGTAACTACTCACAAAGCATATTCATGTTCATGATCAGAGGGGTATTAATATGCATTAAAGATTTGAACATATGATCTTCCACCAAATAAACCAATTAGCATCAACTGCAAGGAGTAATCAACACTACTAGCAACCCACAAGTACCAATTTGTGGTTTTGATACAAGATTGGATACAAGAGATGAACTAGGGTTTTGAGAGGAGATGGTGTTGGTGAAGATGTTGATGGAGATTGACCCCCTCCCGATGAGAGGATCGTTGGTGATGACAATGGTGATGATTTCCCCTTCCCGGAGGGAAGTTTTCCCGGCAGAACAGCTCCGCCGGAGCCCTAGATTGGTTCCGCCAATGTTCCGCCACGTGGCGGCGGAGTTTCGTCCCGAAAGCTTGCTTATGATTTTTTCCAGGGTAAAAGCCTTCATATAGCAGAAGAGGGGCACCGGAGGGCCACCAGCGGGCCCACGAGACAGGGGGGCGCGCCCAGTAGGGGTGGGCGCGCCACCCACCCTCGTGGACAGGGTGTGAGCCCCCTCTGGTACTTTCTTTGCTCAATAATTGTTAATAATTCCAAAAATGACTTTCGTGGAGTTTCATGACCTTTGGAGCTGTGCAGAATAGGTTTCCAATATTTGCTCCTTTTCCAGCCAGAATCCCAGCTGCCGGCATTCTCCCTCTTCATGATAAACCTTGTAAAATAAGAGAGAATAGCCATAAGAATTGTGACATAACATGTAATAACAGCCCATAATGCAATAAATATCGATATAAAAGCATGATGCAAAATGGATGTATCAACTCCCCCAAGCATAGACCTCGCTTGTCCTCAAGCAGAAGCCGATATCGAAAAATATGTCCACATGCTTAGAGATAGAGGTGTCGATAAAAATAAAATACGGACATGAGGGCATCATGATCAATCTTATAACAGCAACATATATAGATTTTGTCATATGATTTCTTATGCTCAAGTAACAATCTATTCACAATGTCAAATATGGTTCAGAAACTTCATTGAGAACTAACAAACTATAATCTCAGTCATTGAAGCAATTGCAATTTATCATAACATCGGAAAGAGTCAAGAATAGAGCTTTTCAGCAAGTCCACATACTCAACTATCATATAGTCTTCTACAATTGCTAACACTCACGCAATACTTATGGTTATGAAGTTTTAATTAGACACAGAGAAAGATAGGGGCTTATAATTTTGCCTCCCAACGTATTCACCTTTGGGTGATGTCAAAAATAATAGATCATGCTAACTTACATCCAATTTGATATATATATCAGGATCTTTCCAACACGAGGTGCTTGCCAAAGGATAAAATGAAAAAGGGGAAAGGTGAGGATCACCTTGACTCTTGCATAATGTAAAAGACATGAAGTAAAAGATAGGCCCTTCATAGAGGGAAGCAGAGGTTGTCATGTGCTTTTATGGTTGGATGCACAAAATCTTAATGCAAAAGAACGTCACTTTATATTGCCACTTGTGATATGAACCTTTACTATGCAGTCCGTCGCTTTTATTACTTCCATACCACACGATCGTATAAAGGTTATTTTC
Source organism: Aegilops tauschii subsp. strangulata (assembly GCF_002575655.3). Lineage (NCBI taxonomy): Eukaryota > Viridiplantae > Streptophyta > Magnoliopsida > Poales > Poaceae > Aegilops > Aegilops tauschii. The sequence continues at coordinate 551,053,527 of NC_053036.3, read as the reverse complement.
TCCGCACTAATAAGTCATACATATTTAGAGATCAATTTTTATTGCTTGCAGCATGACAACTTACTTGAAGGATCTTACTCAATCCATAGGTAGGTATGGTGGACTCTCATGGCAAAACTGGGTTTAAGGATATTTGGAAGCACAAGTAGTATCTCTACTTGGTGCAAGGAATTTGGCTAGCATGAGGGGGAAAGGCAAGCTCAACATGTTTGAATGATCCATGACAATATACTTTAACTAAGATGTGAGAAAACATGACCCATTACGTTGTCTTCCTTGTCCAACATCAACTCTTTAGCATGTCATACTTTAATGAGTGCTCACAATTATAAAAGATGTCCACGATAGTATATTTATATGTGAAAACCTCTCTTTCTTTATTACTTCCTATTAATTGCAACGATGACCAAAACTATGTTTGTCAACTCTCAACAACTTTTATGCCTCATACTCTTTATATGTGAAGTCATTACCATCCATAAGATCAGTATGAACTCTTTATTTTCTTTTTTATTCTTTCTATTTTCTCAAGATCATAGCAAGATAGCAAAGCCCTTGACTCAACACTAATCTTTATTATATAGCTCACGGACTCGATTACATAGAGAGATCACAAAGCAAAACTCAAAACTACTTCATACCAAAACTTTATTCTACTAGATCAAGATATTACTAAAGGGACCGAACTAAGTAAAGCGGTAAAGATAGGAGTGTGATGTTGATACGATACCGGGGCACCTCCCCCAAGCTTGGCAATTGCCAAGGGGAGTGCCCATACCCATGTGATTATGTCCTCGGAGGTGGTGAAGAAGGAGTTGTCGATGATGTAGGCTTGTCGTCCGTCTTCCAAGGCATAGGCTCACCATCATAGAAGGATGATCGAGTCTCCTGGATCCTCAAATCTACAGCCAAACTCATCCTCTTGAATCTATATTCATACTCATAGTTTTGGTTTTGTAGGTCATAGATCTAGGCTTGGAGGTGCTCGATTTTCTCATGAAGCTTGAAGATGGTCTCCCCAATGTTCTTGGCGTCCAACTTGTGGTTATTGGTGAACTCCGCGATCATCATCTGGTTGGCGTTAAGTCCACGCTCCACCATCCCTTGGCACTTGAAAACTTGTTGTTCCATAGCTTCGAGCTTCGTCTCCACGCTTCCGGTACGCCTTGGTCCCTCCACATCACGGATGTGCAGCACCCTCTCACGCATCTCAATGGTTTGAGGGTGTTGCAGCACCCTATCTCACCCTTCCGCGAGATAGGGGTTGATGACCCCCTCGAAAAACTTGTCCTTGGGAGCGCTTGGAGACATCATGGTGATCTAGATCTGTCAGAAAAACAGCTCGAAATGAAAACAGAAGATTTTTGCGTGATACGGTGGTCAAAACCTTCGGGAGATTATATAATGAATTTTTACCGACCAAAAGAGGTATCGTGCAAGAAAACGGAGTTTGGAGAGCACACGAGGTGCCCACGAGGCAGGGGGCGCGCCCTCCACCGTCGTGGAGGCCTCGTGTCGTTCCCGGATTACTTCTTGATTTCCTAAATTCTTAAATATTCCAAAACGGAGAAAAATTGCTATGGGAACTGTTTTGGAGTCGGTTTACTTACCGTACCACATACCTATTCCTTTTCGGAGTCTGAAACATTCTGGAAAGTGTCCCTTATATATTCCTCCGGGGTTACGGTTTCAATAATATTAGTTTCAACATGTATAGGATTACCTGAGATATAATGTTTGATTCTTTGACCGTTCACCACCTTCGGATTCGTGCCTTTGAAGTTGTTAATTTTTAGGGCACCAGAACGATAGGCCTCCTCGATAACGTTAGGACCTTCCCATTTAGAGAGAAGTTTTCCTGCAAAAAATCTTAAACGAGAGTTGAATAACAACACATAATCACCTACGTTAAACTCACGCTTTTGTATTATTTTGTCATGCCATCTTTTAACTTTTTCTTTAAACAGCTTGGCATTCTCGTAGGCTTGGGTTCTCCATTCATCAAGTGAGCTAATGTCAAATAACCTCTTCTCACCGGCAAGTTTGAAATCATAGTTGAGCTCTTTAATGGCCCAATATGCCTTATGTTCAAGTTCGAGAGGTAAGTGACATGCTTTTCCATAAACCATCTTATACGGAGACATACCCATAGGATTTTTATATGCAGTTCTATAGGCCCACAATGCATCATCAAGTTTCTTGGACCAATTCTTTCTAGATCTATTAACAGTCTTTTGCAAAATTAATTTGAGCTCTCTATTGCTCAATTCTACTTGTCCACTAGACTGCGGGTGATAAGGAGATGCAATTCTATGATTAACATCGTACTTAGCAAGCATTTTACGAAAGGCACCATGAATAAAATGTGAACCACCATCAGTCATTAAGTATCTAGGGACTCCAAACCTCAGAAAAATAACTTCTTTAAGCATCTTAATATAGGTGTTATGATCAGCACTACTAGTTGGAATAGCTTCTACCCACTTAGTAACGTAATCAACAGCAACTAAAATATGTGTATATCCATTAGAGGCAGGAAAATGTCCCATGTAATCAAAGCCCCAAACATCAAATGGTTCAATAACAAGAGAATAATTCATAGGCATTTCTTGACGTCTACTAATATTATCAATTCTTTGACAATCATCACAAGACAAGACAAACTTATGAGCATCTTTGAAGAGAGTAGGCCAATAAAAACCGGATTGCAATACCTTATGTGCAGTTCTATCTCCAGCGTGGTGTCCTCCATATGGTTCGTAGTGACACTTGCGTAGGATCTGTTCCTGTTCATTCTCATGTACACAACGTCTAATAACACCATCTACTCCTTCTTTATAAAGGTGTGGGTCATCCCAGAAGTAATGTCTTAAATCATAAAAGAACTTTTTCTTTTGCTGGTATGTGAAACTAGGTGGTATAAATTTAGCAACAATGTAGTTAGCATAATCAGCATACCATGGAGTAGTACGAGAAGCATTAATGACCGCTAATTGTTCATCATGAGAGCTATATCAATAGGTAGTGGGTCATCAAGAACATTCTCTAACCTAGATAAGTTGTCTGCAACGGGGTTCTCAGCTCCCTTTCTATCAGTAATATGCAAATCAAATTCTTGGAGCAAGAGAACCCATCTAATAAGTTTAGGTTTAGCATCTTTCTTTTCCATAACGTATGTAATAGCAGCATGATCAGTGTGAATAGTTACTTTAGAATGAACAATATAAGGTCTGAACTTATCACATGCAAATACAACTGCTAAGAATTCTTTTTCAGTGGTAGCATAATTTCTTTGGGCAGTGTCTAGAGTTTTACTGGCATACTGGATAACATCCAACTTCTTATCAACTCTTTGCCCTAGAACAGCACCTACAGCATAATCGCTAGCATCACAAATAATTTCAAAGGGTAAATTCCAATCAGGTGGCTGAACAATAGGTGCAGTGATCAAAGCTTTCTTAAGTATTTCAAATGCTTCTACACAATCATCATCGAAAACAAAAGGAATATCTTTTTGCAATAGATTAGTCAGAGGCCTAGAGATTTTAGAAAAGTCCTTAATGAACCTCTTGTAAAAACCGGCATGACCAAGGAAACTTCTTATACCTTTGATGTCCGTGGGACACGGCATCTTTTCAATAGCGTCAAATTTAGCTTTATCAACTTCAATACCTCTTTCATAAATTTTATGCCCCAAGAAAATGCCTTCATTAACCATAAAGTGACTCCTTTCCCAATTCAAGACGAGACTAGTGTCTTCACATCTCTGCAAAACTCGATCAAGGTTGCTCAGGCAATCATCAAAAGAGGATCCATAAACGGAGAAGTCATCCATGAATACCTCACAAATCTTTTCACAGAAGTCAGAGAATATAGGCATCATGCATCTTTGAAAGGTAGCAGGTGCATTACATAAACCAAAAGGCATACGTCTACAAGCAAAAGTACCGAAAGGGCAAGTAAAAGTAGTTTTGGATTGATCCTCCGCTGACACAGGTATTTGAGAGAAACCAGAATAACCATCTAGAAAGCAGAAATATGTATGTTTGGATAGTCTTTGTAGCATTTGATCAATAAAAGGTAAAGGGTAATGATCTTTCTTAGTAGTTGTATTTGATATACGGAAATCAATTACCATCCTATAACCTGTAATAATTCTTTGCAGAATCAATTCATCTTTATCATTAGGAACAACAGTAATACCTCCCTTCTTAGGGACACAATGGACAGGGCTTACCCACTCACTATCAGCAACGGGATAAATTATACCTGCCTCAAGGAGCTTTAGTATTTCCTTTCTTACCACTTCTTTCATCTTAGGATTTAACCGTCGTTGATGATCTCTAACTGGTTTGGCACCTTCTTCCAATTTAATTTTGTGTTGGCATAGGGTGGGACTAATGCCCTTAAGATCATCCAGAGTATATCCAATAGCAGCACGGTGCTTCTTCAGAGTTTTCTATAATCTTTCCTCTTCCTGCTCTGAAAGGTTAGCACTAATAATATCAGGATATATCTTCTTTTCATCAAGATAAGCATATTTAAGATTATCAGGTAAAGGTTTGAGCTCAAACACGGGATCACCCTTGGGTGGAGGGGGATCCCCTAGGATTTCAACAGGTAAGTTGTGTTTCAGAATAGGACCCTGTTTAAGGAATACTTCATCTATTTCCCTTCTTTCATTCATAAACATATCATTTTCATGGTCTATCAAATACTATTCTAACGGATCAGTAGGAGGCACGGAAATAGAAGCAAGACCAATAATTTCATCCTTACTAGGCAATTCTTTATCATGAGGTTGTCTATGAAATTTAGCAAAATTAAACTCATGTGTCATATCCCCTAAGCCAATTGTAACAACATCCTTTTTGCAATCAATCCTAGCATTAAAAGTATTCAAGAAGGGTCTACCAAATATAATGGGACAAAAGCTATCTTGTGGGGAACCAAGAACAAGAAAATCAGTAGGGTATTTAACTTTCCCACACAAGACTTCAACATCTCTAACAATCCCAAATGGTGAAATAGTATCTCTATTGGCAAGCTTAATTGTAACATCAATATCTTCTAACTCAGCGGGTGCGATATCATGCATAATTTCTTCATATAAGGAAAAAGGTATTGCACTAGCACTAGCACCCACATCACATAAGCCATGATAACAATGATCTCCTATTTTAACAGAAATAACAGGCATGCCTACAACAGGTCTATGTATCTTAGCATCGGGTCTAGCAATATTAGCAGCTTCACCACAGAAGTAAATAACATGCCCATCTATATTATCATCCAAGAGATCTTTAACCATAGCAATACTAGGTTCAACTTTAATTTGCTCAGGAGGTGTATATGTTCTAGTATTACTCTTACGAACAATAGTTGAAGCTTTAGCATGATCCTTTATCCTAACAGGGAAAGGTGGTTTCTCAACATAAGTAGTAGAAACAATAGGATCGTTATAAGTAATAGTCTTTTCTTCAACTGTAATAGGTGCAACTACTTTTACTTCAGTGGGAGGATTATATTTAAACCACTTCTCCTTAGGGAGATCAACGTGAGTAGCAAAATTCACAGAAGGAAGCTACTATCTCAGAGTCAAGTCCATATTTAGCGCTAAATCCACGAAAAGCATTGGTATCCATAAAAGATTTAACACAATCAAACTTAGGTGTCATACTTGAATCCTTACCATCATCGGAACCCCAATCTTCAGAGTTGCGTTTAATTCTTTCCAATAAGTCCCACTTAAATTCAATAGTCTTCAGCATATAAGAACCAGCACAGGAAGTATCGAGCATGGTGCGATCATTGAGAGAAAGCCGAGCATAAATTTTTTGAATAATCATTTCTCTTGAGAGCTCATGATTGGGGCATGAATATAACATTGACTTAAGCCTCCCCCAAGCTTGAGCGATGCTTTCTCCTTCGCGAGGCCAAAAATTATATATGTAATTACGATCACGATGAACAAGATGCATGGGATAGAACTTCTGGTGAAATTCCAACTTCAATCGTTTATAGTTCCAAGATATCGTATCATCACATAGCCTATACCATGTCAATGCGTCTCCCTTCAAAGATAAAGGGAAGACCTTCCTCTTAACAACATCATCGGGAATACCTGCAAGATTAAATAATCCACAACTTCATCCACATAGATAAGGTGTAAATCAGGATGCAATGTTCCATCTCCTGCAAAGGGATTAGCTAGCAGTTTCTCTATCATACCCGAAGGAATCTCAAAGTAAACATTTTCAACAGGTTCTTCAGTAGGTTGAGGAGTAACTCTTTGCTCTACTGGTCGGGGCGAAGATGCCCCGAACAAGCCCCTCAAAGGATTAGTTTCCATAGTAACAAGTGACAGAAAATTCCAGCGCACGATATAAATGTTTCCTTATCAAGTTCCACTCACCAAAGGCGCTTCACTCCCCAGCAATGGCACCAGAAAAGAGTCTTGATGACCCACAAGTATAGAGGATCTATTGTAGTCCTTTCGATAAGTAAGAGTGTCGAACCCAACGAGGAGCAGAAGGAAATGACAAGCGGTTTTCAGTAAGGTATTCTCTGCAAGCACTGAAATTGTAGGTAACAGATAGTTTTGTGATAAGATAATTTGTAACGAGTAACAAGCAATGAAAGTAAATAAAGTGCAGCAAGGTGGCCCAATCCTTTTCGTAGCAAAGGACAAGCCTGTACAAATTCTTATAATGAGAAAAGCGCTCCCGAGGACACATGGGAATTATCGTCAAGCTAGTTTTCATCACGCAATTATGATTCGCGTTCGTTACTTTGATAATTTGATATGTGGGTGGACCAGTGCTTTGGTACTGCCCTTTCATGGACAAGCATCCCACTTATGATTAACCCCTATTGCAAGCATCTGCAACTACAAAAGAAGTATTAAGGTAAACCTAACCATAGCATGAAACTAGTGGATCCAAATCAGCCCCTTACGAAGCAACACATAAACTAGGGTTTAAGCTTCTGTCACTCTAGCAACCCATCATCTACTTATTACTTCCCAATGCCTTCCTCTAGGCCCAAATAATGGTGAAGTGTCATGTAGTCGACGTTCACATAACACCACTAGAGGAGAGACAACATGCATCTCATCAAAATATCGAACGAATACCAAATTCACATGACTACTAATAGCAAGACTTCACCCATGTCCTCAGGAACAAACGTAACTACTCACAAAGCATATTCATGTTCATGATCAGAGGGGTATTAATATGTATTAAGGATCTAAACATATGAACTTCCACCAAATAAACCAATTAGCATCAACTACAAGGAGTAATCAACACTACTAGCAAGCCACAAGTACCAATTTGTGGATTTGATACAAGATTGGATACAAGAGATGAACTAGGGTTTTGCGAGGAGATGGTGCTGGTGAAGATGCTGATGGAGATTGACCCCCTCCCGATGAGAGGATCGTTGGTGATGACGATGGTGATGATTTTCCCCTCCTGGAGGGAAGTTTCCCCGGCAGAACAGCTCCGCCGGAGCCCTAGATTGGTTCCGCCAAGGTTCCGCCTCGTGGCGGCGGAGTTTCGTCCCAAAAGCTTGCTTATGATTTTTCTCCAGGGTAAAAGCCTTCATATAGCAGAAGAGGGGCACCGGAGGGCCACCAGGGGGCCCACGACACAGGGGGGCGCGCCCAGTAGGGGTGGGCGCGCCCCCACCCTCGTGGACAGGGTGTGGGCCCCCTCTGGTACTTTCTTTGCTCAATAATTCTTACTAATTCCAAAAATGACTTTCATGGAGTTTCAGGAGTTTTGGAGCTGTGCAGAATAGGTTTCCAATATTTGCTCCTTTTCCAGCCAGAATCCCAGCTGCCGGCATTCTCCCTCTTCATGATAAACCTTGTAAAATAGGAGAGAATAGCCATAAGTATTGTGACATAACGTGTAATAACAGCCCATAATGCAATAAATATTGATATAAAAGCATGATGCAAAATGGACGTATCACTTACTCATCAGGGGCGATGTACGTCCTCTTCCTAGCCAGGGCAAGGGCGCCTCCGATCTTCCTGGGTGCGGCCTTTGCCGCGTCTTGGGGGTGGCGGGGCATGCATCGGCTGGCCTCGCTGCGACGACGACGGATGAGGCGAAGGTGTCGCCTCGAGGAGGGGCCGCCGCCTTGCTCCTCTTCGGGGTCGCTCGGCCTGGCCTCCGCGGGGCCGGGGGAGTGGCCTCGGACCTCAAGACGACCCTGGTGGAGCGCTGGGATTCCATGAATGGGGGCTCAACAACGATGTCATCATCTGTGAGGCCGCAGAGAAGCTCGCTCTGAGACGGCGGAGAGGTCTCCGCCACATCGTCCACAGTCGCCTCCGAGTCTTCTTCACCCTATTCGCAGGCATTGTCGCCAGAAGACACCAGCACCAGGGAGTTGAGGAGCTCGGGTGACACGAGCCTCAGCTCGTTGAAGACAGGCATGGTGGTGACCAGCGCCACCCTGTCGGCACGCTGGTATAGCGGGATGTAGGCCATTGGGAGGTTGCCCGGCTCCCCTCGAGTAGGGTGTTCATCGCCTTGTCCAACTCCTCGCCCGTCAAGCTCCCCGGGCGCAGCCGGATGTTATCCTCTACACCCTTGAACTCCCACATGGGGTGCGTGTGCGCTTGGAGCGGGGCCAGGCACTATGTCAGGAACTCGTTGACAAGCATGCCCCCCGTCAGCGCCCCAGCATCCATGTCTGTGATCATCTTCCTCAGGACCGGTGCTGCCCGGGGTTGGAGAGTTTCTCGTGACCCCACCTATCAAGCTTCTCTGGTAGATCGATGGGTAATTCCAGCCGCACATTGAGGCCCTTGGCATCCATGAAGACCCACCGGCGCCGGAAGACATCCACCTTCTTCACAGCCCTCGTGAGCGCGTTGCCCTTGTGGACCGCGGCGAAGGATACACAGCTGGAGCGCTGGGTTGGATCTTGCATCCACAGATAGAAGAAGTGGCGGAGGAGTGCAATGGAGGGCCTCACGCCCACGAACGCCTGGCAGTAAAAGGCGAAGATGGACAGGAGGATGATGGAGTTGGGCTGAAGATGCAGAGCCTGGACTTGGTGGTGGTCGAGGACGACGGTGAAGAACTCGGAGAAAGGTGGGACGAGCCCTGCAAAGACGTTGTGGAGGAAGAAGGGATAAACTGTCTGCGCCAAGGTCCTTTGCTCGGCGGAGCCGGGCAGGAGGATGGTCTCTCCCCATTCATTGTCGCTGCCCGCCATCAGCGGGAGTGCAGCGGCGAGGTGCTTTTCCTCGGTAATGGAGGACGTACCAAGGGCCGGCGCAGGAGAGGAGGAGGAGCTCGTGGTCGGCATGGCAGGTTTTGCCTTCCCAGATGCCATTCGTGGGATATTGGAGGAAGAGATGTAGAAGGGAGGAGGAGCTCGACCAGATCTGGAGATTCTCTCGGCAGGAAGAAAGGGGATCTAGAGCAGGCGCAAAGAGGGCAATGATGGCTCGGTAGTGGGCGCCGGTCTTTTGTCAGCCTGGGCAGTTGCCGACGCGGCGTGGGGACGTGGAGACGCCCACATCCCATCAAGCGCCACGCATCAGCCTGGCCCGAAGGTGATTGGGGCCCACAATGCTTCGCCCTTGCCCTTTGGCTTCGCCTCGAAGCCAAGGAGCGTGCCTTGGGCCCAGGGCCTACTGTCGGCCTTCTAGGAACCAGGGTACCCAGACTTGCCTGCCTGCGGCCCACGGCGTGTCTCCATCGACGGCCTGGTACAGCCCATCTACAAAGGCTATCAAGACAAGACCATCGCGAGGGGCCAAGCCTCGCGAGGCAGACGGCGCCAAGACCTCCGGAGGGGGCGGCCTCCCCAGGCTGCCTCCTGAGGAATGAAGATTCCTATGCAGGTGCCCAACCTCATGAGGTTGCGGTGACGCAAGCCATGATGACCAAGGCCAGGCGGGCGCCAGCGGGCGCAGAGAGGATAGTTTCCTCTTTGGTGCTAAGGAGGCAAGCGTAGGCGCGGGTTCCCGAGGAATCTGGCAAAGGTTTCCATTCCGGTGCAACAAGACGAAGACCACCAGGACGGCAGGACGGATGTCATCGCCGAGCCCACCACAGCGTCACAACCAGAAGCTTTGCAGGTGAAGACCACCTTTCGTCAGGATAAGATGTACTGCTTGTCCCCTTTCAAATTGCCCATTGTGGAATCCCTTCCCGCCTAGGTTTTGGAGGAAGTGGACCGAGGCCACTATAAATATAGGTTAGCCACCTACATAGATCAGGGCCGAACCTCTGGACTCATTCCTTCACCAGAGCAGACCTTGCAAGGTTGTTAATCCCTTCTACTTGTTCATCCTCAGCCCCTCGTAGGCAAATCCACCACAAAGCAGGATTAGGGTCTTACACCACAAGGTGGCCCGAACCTGGATAAATTGCCGAGTCCATCTTCTTCCTTGTTCATCAAGCTAGGCCGAGGGGCAACGAGTCGGTTGGCTGGATAGGTTGAGTTCTTTGCACAAGTCCCAGAGTTCGAACCTTTCTTGGGTCTGCGGAGCCCTGAATCCGACATAGTTTTCACTAGAGGCTTCCCTCTTGAAAGAAAGCATACGGTGGGTAAACAAATTACTGTTGAGCAATTGATAGAAAAGCGCATAGTTATGACGATATCCAGGGCAATGATCATGAATATAGGCTTAACATCCATGACAAGTAGACTGACTCTTGCCTGCATCTACTACTATTACTCCACACATCGACTGCTATCCAGCATGCATCTAGTGTATTAAGTTAAGAAGAATGGAGTAACGCCTTAAGCAAGATGACATGATGTAGAGGGATAGATCCAATCAATATGAATAAACCCCGCCTTTTTATCCTTAGTGGCAACAATACAAATACGTGCCTCGCTGCCCTTTCTGTCACTAGGTGAGGAAGCCGCAAGATTGAACCCACTACAAAGCACCTCCCCCATTGCAAGAAAAATCAATCTAGTTGGCCAAACCAAATCAATAGATCAGAGAGATATACAAAGCTATCTTAATCATGCATAAAAGAGTTCAGAAAAGACACAAATAATATTCATAGATAACCTGGTCATAAATCCACAATTCATCGGATCTCAACAAACGCACCGTAAAATAAGATTACATCGAATAGATCTCCAAGAACATCGAGGAGAACATTGTATTGAAGATCAAAGAGAGAGAATAAGCCATCTAGGTACTAGCTATGAACCCATAGGTCTGTGGTAAACTACTCATCGGAAAGGCAGCAAGGTTGATGTAGAAGCCCTCCGTGATCGAACCCCCCTCCGGCAGAGTGCCGGAAAAGGCCCCAAGATGGGATCTCACGAGAACAGAAGCTTGCGGCGGTGGAAAAGTATTTTTCGTGTGCCCCTCGGTATAAGGGGAATATTTGGGTATTTATAGATTTGAGATTAGGGTTAGAGGTGCCACGTTGGGCCCACAAGCCTGCCCCCCCCCTCCTAGGGCGCGCCTCCCGAGCTTGTGGCTCATCCGTGGCTCTTATGGCCTCCTCTCGAAGCTTCCTAGGTGTCTTCTGGTCCAAGAAAAATCGTCAAAAAGTTTCGTTCTATTTGGACTCCGTTTGGTATTGATTTTCTGTAGAAGGCAAAACAAGGAAAAAACTGCAACTGGCACTTGGCACTAGGTTAATAAGTTAGTCCACAAAAACGATATAAAATAGCATAATGATTCATATAATACATCCAAGATGGATAATATAATAGCATGGAACAATCAAAAATTATAGATACATTGGAGACGTATCAAGCATCCCCAAGCTTAATTCATGCTCATCCTCGAGTAGGTAAATGATAAAAATAGAATTTTTGATGTGGAATGCTACCTAACATGCTTATCAAGTAATCTTCCTTTTATGTGGCATGAATATTCAGATCCATAAGATTTAGAACAAAATTTTAATATTTACATAAAAACAATAATACTTCAAGCATACTAAAAAGCAATCATGTCTTTTCAAAATATCATGGCTAAAGAAGGTTATCCGTACAAAATCATAGTCTTTTCATGCTCCATCTTCTTAACACAAAGTATTTATCATGCACAACCCCAATGACAAGACAAGCAATTGGTTCATACTTTTTAACAGGCTTTAGCTTTTTCAACTCTCATGCAATACATGAGTGTGAGCCATGGATATAGCACTATGGGTGGAAAAGAAGGTGGTAGTAGACAAAAAGGAGAAAGAAATTATCAAACCAACTAGGCAAATTAATAGGCCATAGATGCCCATCAATTGATATCGATGTGAGTGAGTAGGGATTGCCACACAACGAATGCACTAGAGCTATAAGTGTATGAAAGCTCAAAAGAAAACTAAGTGGGTGTGCATCCAAGTTGCTTGCTCATGAAGACCTCGGGCATTTGAGAAAGCCCATCATTGGAATATACAAGCCAAGTTCTATAATGAAAATTTCCCACTAGTAATATATGAAAGTGACAAAATAGGAGACTCTCTATCATGAAGAACATGGTGCTACTTTGAAGCGCAAGTGTGGAGAAAGGATAGTAACATTTTCCCTTCTTTCTTTTTCTCTCATTTTTTTCTCATTTTTTTACTTTTTTGTTGTTGGGCTCTTGGGCCTTTTTTTCTTGCGCCCATTTGGCCTCTTTTTTGTTTTTTTATTCCTCACATGGGACAATGCTCTAATAATGATGATCATCACACTTTTACTTACTTACAACTCAAGAATTACAACTCGATACTAAAACAAGGACATGACTCGATATGAATGCCTCATGCAATGATCTAGTGTGACATCTATAAAAAATATGAATGGTGTCCAAGCCACAAATACTATGCCAACTATATGATCATCTAAAGCAATATGCCAACGATGGTATGTGTCATAATAAAACGGAATGGTGGAAGTTGCATGGAAATATATCTCAGAATGGCTATGGAAATGCCATAATAGGTAGGTATGGTGGTTGTTTTGAGGAAAGGTATAAGAGGGTTTAATGCACCGGCGAAAGTTGCGCTGTACTAGAGTGGCTAGCAAAGGTGGAAGGATGAGAGTGCGTATAACCCACACACTGAACATTAGTCATAAAGAACTCAAATATTTATTGCAAAAGTTTATTAGCCCTCGAAGCAAAGTACTACTACGCATGCTCCTAGGGGGGTAGATTGGTAGGAAAAGACCATCGCTCGTCCCCAACCGCCACTCATAAGGAAGACAGTCAATAATGAATCATACTCCAATTTCATCGCATAACGAGAGACCATACGTGCATGCTTCGGGAATCACAAACCTTAACACAAGTATTCTTACTAAACCACAATTACTACCTAGGATGACTCTAATATCACCATCTTTATATCTCAAAACAAATGCAAGGAATCAAACTTCTCATATATTCAATGATCTTCATGAAAGTTTATTATATCCCTCTTGAATACCCATCATATTAGGACCAAATTTATAACCCAAGAAAATTGCCATACTATTTATAAGACTCTCAAAATAATATAAGTGAAGCATGAGAGTTCATCAATTTCTTCAAAATAAAACCATTTTTGTTCTCTAAAAGATATAAGTGAAGCACATAGAGTATTCTAATAAATTCACGATTAATGTGTGTCCCTCTCAAAAGGTGTTTACACAAAGGATGATTGTGGCAAATTAAAAAGCAAACAAAGCAAAGACTCATATAATACAAGATACTCCAAGAAAAACACATATCATGTAGTGAATAAAAATGTTGCCTCAAGTAATTACCGATGGATTGTAGACAAAAGAGGGGATGCCTTCCTGGGCATCCCCAAGCTTAGATGCTTGGTTGTCCTTTAGTATTACCTTGGGGTGCCATGGGAATCCCCAAGCTTAGGCTCTTGCCACTCCTTATTCCTTAGTCCATCGAAACTTCAACCAAAACTTGAAAACTTCACAACACAAAACTCAACAGAAAACTCGTGAGCTCTATTAGTATAATAAAAGCAAATCACAACTTAGGTATTGTTGTGAACTCATTCCAATTTCATATTAGCATTATATCTACTGTAGTCCAACTTCACCATAGTTCATACCCCCCCCCCTCGTGATACTACCCATAGATTCATCAAAACAAGAGAACAATGCATAGAAAACAGAATATGTCAGAAACAGAATAGTCAGTGAAGACCTGAATATTGCACATACTTCAGTAAATCTATTTTTTTGAACAATTAGGACATCATAGACAATTTTTATATCAATCTTGTGTAAAAAAAATTAAGAACCAGACCACGTTAATGTGAATTTACAAAATTCCAGAACACGGCGCAAAAGTTTCTGTTTTTCAGCATAATCAAATCAACTATCACCATAGATCATCCCAAAGGCTCTACTTGGCACAAACACTAATTAAAACTCTTAAACACTGTCATAACAGAATTATAATTGCATATTTGTTGAAAAACAGAAGCAAACACTACAAAAAATACACTTCCGTGATGATACGTGTTTGTCACAGTAGGTCGCGTTTTTTGTCATGCATGTACATCCATGACAATTTTATGACAGAATCAAGATAGTCATACCTGTGATGTCGTAGAAGTTTTCCATGACATTACGAAAATTATCATCACGGAAGTGTCCACTTTCATGATGATAAATCGCGCGTCACAGAAGTGCTTTCGTGAAGGGTGACCGACACGTGGCATCCACCGTAACGGAACGCCATTAAGCTATCGGGTCCGGCTTTGGATCCGATAACCCGTTAACAGCCCCGACCAATGGGGATTTTCCACGTGTAAAATCATCATTGGCTGGAGGAAACACGTGTCGGCTCATCGTTGGCGCAGATGTCATCCACTCATTGGACAAAAGGCGCCTATGATACGTCGACACGTGGCATGGCACAACAGAGGCCCATTCTTGTGAAAAGGCCAGCCCGTTTGACTTGGTCAAAAGGTGGCGGGCTGGCCAACTAAAAGCTTGTTAACGGCTTGTTCGCATATAGCCCATTTACAGCCCGCTAACCCAGGGCCCGTTACAACCTATCCAAATTAGGCCCAGTAGCGTCATATGGGTCGTCCAATATGATTTCAGCCCGTTTTAACTTCCGGCCCATGTATGGCCCATGACGTCTTTCGGCCCATATGAGGCCCTTTGTAACTCTTGGCCCATTAACGGCCCGTGGTGAAACTGGCCCGTAATAAACAGTGTATCACTTTATACCCATTAACGGCCCATTATTCCATTGGGCCTTTTCCAGCCCATGTTATCTTTCGGCCTTCTCAGGGCCCATTTATTCTTGGGCTCATTTCCAGCATTCGGTTACTTACGGCGCGTTACTGTCATTTTCTACTTGTGGGCCAAATTCAGCCCGTTGTTACAGTCGGCCCGTTTGTGGCCCGTTAATACGTTGGGTCATTTTCATAGCATCATTAAATACGGCCTATTAACGACAGCCCATTATGGTCGGCCCATGAACGGACGATTCCAACTCTAGCCCGTTTACGGCCATAATGCGTCTGTTATTCGCCCATGTTTGGCCAATCGATCATACGGCCCATATAAGGCCCATTGATGATATGGCCCGTAGAAGGCCCATTGTTTCTACGGCCCGTAGAAGGCCCATTGTTTCTAAGGCCCGTAGAAGGCCCATTGTTTCTACGGCCGGTAGAAGGCCCAGTGTCACTACAGTAAATATGTAGCCCATGGTTATTGTGGCCTAGTTTTGAAAAATAGGTTATTGCGGCCACTAGCAAACCTCGGAAAAAGAACTGCACTGACTACAAGCAAACAAATAAACAAGACAACAAGGAAATAAACAAGCAAGCAACTAACGCTAGGCTATCACGGCTATTACACATATTACATCCACTGGGCATCAAAGTTTGCCACCAGCCAAAGATGTCGGTGGGAAACGACACCTATGGGATCACAAGGATCCCTACTGCGGTTGCAGGGCGCTGGGTGGTGAGGAGAGCGGGATCAGCAGTCAGTACAAGCACGCGGGTCGTTTACCCAGGTTCGGGCCGCAAGGATGCGTAATACCCTAGTCCTGCTTTGATGTGTATATTTGTGTTCTTGAGGTTCTTGAACTAGCTACAATGAGCGTAACTTGTCCAAAAGCCCGAATCCTTCTCCTGGATGCCTCGGGCCTCCTTTTATAGGCAAGGGGATCACCACAGTGGCACACAGGAGGTGGCATCGGGGCACTGTGCTTAAGCCTATCGCTAGCTATTATGGGACAAGACGCATTTAATGCGCCTCTGACGTGTCCCCTTCACTTTACCGCCGCTTCGCCCTGCCTTGACACGTGCCTGGGCCAGCGAGGCGGCCAGCGCCATGTAGGCTGGCAGGCTGCTGAGGTGGCGTGGTGGTAGGGCCTTCACGAAGATTTGCATGCCACTACGTAGGCATGCACTGAGTTGGCCGAGAAGCCTCACGTCGACACGCAGGCGCCTGCCCAGCTGGTGGGCTGGCAGCTACATGGGAGTGGTGATAGAAGTTTGGCGGGTGCGGGTCTGGCTGTGGCCTCGCGGACGTCCTCGGCAAGGGCCTTGCCGGGGCCCCGGCAAGGGGCTTGCCGTGGCGTTGCGGTTGTCCCTGGCAAGCTTGTGGGTTTCCTCGGCAAGGATCTCGCCGAGGTTCGTCGTCTTCTACTCTTATGATTCGAAGTGTTCTAGTCTTCACAAAGATCTGCTTGCCATCACAGAGGCACCTCCCGAGCCTTGGTCCCAACGCAGTTGGTGGCGCTGGAGGAACTTGGGCTCAAGGGTGGTGGGCTCTGCTGGTGTCGGGTAAGCTGCCCCGGCAAGGCCCTTGCCGGGGCCGTGGAGGCCGCCCCGGCAAGGATCTTGCCGGGGGAAACTACTTCGCCTTCTTGCTCTTTATGCCTTTGTCTTGGCGTTGCTTTTGGCCGTCCCATGGCTTTGATTTCCCGTCTCCGCCTTGCTTAAGTGTGGTCATGGGCGCGGCTCTGACTGCCCGTGCACAAATGAGGGGTACAAAGGAGCGCCCCTACTTTAGTACACAGACAGGATGCAAATATAGGGAACAAAGTAGCATATCATATACACTGGTTGTCAAAGTTGGCGACCAACGCAAATAAATGCCGTAGCAAAACAAATCCAGAACTGAAACCACTTCAGAAGATCTCAAGAAACAATATCCTGGGTACCCATAATGCTGGCAAGATGCTTAGCAAGCTTATTAACTTTCTCTTGTTTGGCGCTTAAATCCTCCAGCGCTTGCTGTTGCACCAGGAAGTTTGCATCTGAATTCTGCAGGGACTTCCTCAGTCCTTCAACTTCCTGTCGCAGCACATCTGATCGATGTCTTTCAACTTGAAGTTGAGACTCAAGAAGACGAACTGATTCAGGCAGCGAGTTCGAAGAGCTTGTGCCAGCAGTAGTGGCCAGTAACTCGAACACTACATCAAGACAGGACTTTTGGGTTCTCTCACTGTCGTCAAGATAGTTTTTATCAGCTTTCTTGGAGACCAACAGGGATGTCTCACTATCTTGAACCTTATCTGCATTACTTCCTTTACCATTGCATAACGCGGTACTGTTCTCCAATATTTTGTGCGCATTCTAAAAGAGAAACAAGCAGACACATCACAGGTTTACCATGTTGTATATGAAACTCATTTTGGTAAATGAGTTCAGTAGTAAAGTGGACAGGATAACAGCATGAAACAAACATATATCTATGTACCATGGTCACTTTATGGTCTATATCATTCTAGTTTTTGTTGCCAAATCAAGATAGAGACACAGTTCAAATAATATTTGTTCAAGACAAAGCAGAATAGACAGAATATAAGTGTGGGAAACTATAGAGCAATAACAACACTTGTAATGTGCATGACATGAGAACGTAACTGTTTATTCAATTGAAACTGAAATCAACATAGAGCAGGTTACAACGGCAAACCAGTTAAAGAAACAGGTTTAAAACATACCTGTTGCGCCATTGGAGTTTCAATTCCATCCATCAAATTTGAAAATAGTTGGTATTAGTAAATACAGTAATGCAAGAGCAAAGGAGTATGAACCATAGCTACAGAACCTGACCTGAGAACAAATCTTCTTCTCCTTTAAGCGTTGAGTTGGGATTCGGAGTGGTGGTCCTCGTGCTTTGGGCACTGCAGTTCCCTTACTAACTGCTTGTGTTTGCTCTGTGGTGGAAATGGTGCTATGTCAACTGGAACTGGGTAACTATCTGCCGGGGTTGGGGTTAGAAGGGGTGTAGCTGGTTCTCTGTCCAACTGGGTAGGGGTACAATCTGCGAGAGTCTGGGTTATGTGTGGTGGATCTGGTCCTTGGGCAAGTACAACCGTGGTTCTATTTGCATCAACTGGAAGCACTATCTTTTCTGAAGACCGTGTTGTTACTCCCTTAGATACTGCCATCACCCTCTCCAATTCAAATGGCTGATAAACAAGAAAATTAATTGAAAGTATAGACATTGTATGATAGACAGGTGCAATGGATAGTGGGGAATAAAAGAGGGCATGAAATAATTCACATTTATGTTGTCTAACCAAACAGGATAGCATGACACAATTTCACATATATGATGGCTAACTAAACAGGATAGCATGACACAATTTCACATTATGATGGCTAACTAAAAAAGATGGAAAGACATAGTTCAAAATATGATGACTATGTAAACAGGATGACATGATATAACTATATAATGTGTTTATTAAATAGGTTGGCATGCCATAATTCACATACATTCACGGATAGAATGCAATAATTCAAAATATGATGACTGTAAACACTAAACAGGATGAGATGATATAACTATATGATGTCTTTATTAAATGGTTTGCCATGCCATAATTCAGATAGATGATGTGTATGTACTATGTAAACATGATGGCATGATATAATTCAAATATATGATTTATATAGTAAGCAAGTAAGCAGATGGCAATCCATATATGATGTAAAAACTAAGCAATGCAAGACAACATGCATGACATGGGTAATATACCCCTGCCAAGTTTGAGCATAGAGCTCAGGGGGGAAATAGGACTGGTCATCAGTCTCTGAATCCTCCTCTGAGGAGCTCTGTGTAACCAGCAAGATGTCTGCTTCAGCAGGTAGCATTGTCTGCTCTGAATACTTTGTTTTCACTCCAGATACTTCCATCACCACTTCAAATGGCTGATGCACAGGAAGAGTAGTTGAATATACAAATGTTGTCGACAAATGGAACACATAATACAAAAAAATGATAGCATGATATAATTCACATACATGATGATTGGCTAAACAGCATGGCATTGCATAATTCACATATATAATGCCTTTGCAACAAGATAGCATTGCATTATTCACATATATAATGTCTTGCAACAAGATGGCAATGCATAATTCACATATATGGTAATTAGACACTGAACAGGTGGCATTCACACAAAGAATGTCTAAACTAATCAAATGACATAGCAATGCGAGACACCATACGCATGATATGAGCAACATAACCCTACCAAGTTAGAGCATACACCTCGGGGGGGAATAGGACTGGTCATCTATCTCTGAATCCTCCTCTGAGGAGCTATCCGTAACTAGCGAGATATGCGCTTCGTCAGAAAGCATAGTCTGCTCTGAAGACCTTGTTTTCACTCCAGAATTTGCCATCACCGTGTCAAATGGCTGATGCACACGAAGAGCAGTTGAATGTACTAACATTGTTGACAAATGTAATATGTAACGAAAAAAAAGGATGGCCTGATATAATTTACATATAAGATGACTGGCTAAGAAGGATGGCATTGAAAAATTCACATATATGATGCCTGGCTAAACAAGATGGCATCGCATAATTCACATAAACGATGAATAAACTAAACAGATGGCATTCGCACAAAGGATGTCTAAACTAAGCAGATGACATATTTGATGTATAAAGTAAGCAATGCAAGGCACCATATGCATGATATAACCAACATCAGCATGCCAAGTTAGAGCGAAGACCTCAGGGGGTAAATAGGAGTTGTCTTCTCCATCTGAATCCCCCTCAGAACAGATATCTTCCTCTCGATTACAATCCAAAATGCGTGGAGGGGGGATGCCTTTGCGCCTACCATGGAGCGACGTCTGCATGAAATTTATTGCCACGCAAGGCTCGTCTCGTTTGCTCTACATGTTCAGTTCCATTGTTTACAATAACTGTCATGCATAGGAATAAAACATAGTGAGATTATGTAAGGAGTGCATGCAGAAATCCAGAGTGATGGTAGCAACCTGTGGATAGACCCAAAACCAATAATAGCAGGCAGATAATGGCTTCAGTTAAAAAATACAGATAATGGCTTCTTTACTATTTGTTTCCCACCCAACATGAAACTCATAGTAGACACCGGAGATTAACCAGATAGTAGATAGATGATATTGATTGCGGCCCCGATATGTACCCCACAACCATTTAAAAACTCAAGTTTGACCATTATTTTGGAGCTGACTCAGAGTCTAATCGGTGAACAGGACGATAAAGTAGCATGTAATATTAAGCGATGCATAACGTAAGCAGACACGAAAGAGTGCGACCTCTCTTGCGGACCCGTGTAGTCCTCGAGGTCATCTGCTCGGTTGATGATGGTAATGCAGTTTTCATGGCTGCCGGCGGCGGGGAAGAAGATCTGAGGCGGCGAAAGACAGTCTAGAGGCCGGATCCCTGCTGTGTTGGACTCTTCTGTCGTTGGAGTTGCTGAGCTGGGGTGGACGACGGCGCAGCAGGAGCGGGACAAACCACGCAAGGTTTTCTTTGACAACTATCTGTAAGAGAAGTAATTCTGTAAGGGCTTGTTCAAATTGGAGGATTCCAACAATGCAGGGATAGGAAATAGACAGGAATAGGATAGGAATGCACGTGCAAAATAGAGAATTTAAAAACACAGGATTTCTGCCGATCTGGGTGTTTGATTCATAACAATTGGAAGATCACAGGATGCAAAGAAGCATGGTGATATTAAGTCAAACCACAAGAAAATGTACGGTTATAATGCTATTATGCTACTATCTCTTAGTCTTGTTCTTCATGAATAGGAATTTGAAAAGGAGGACAAGTGAAAATTAAAATTCCTACGTTTTTTCTTTCAAGGAGACACTAAAGGAACAAATCCTACAGTTTTCCTTTGCTCCATTACTTTGAACCAAATTCATGAATAGTAGTACCATAGGAAACTTTCCAATTCCTATGTTTTTCATTCACTTTTCCTTTCAAGCACTGGCGATTCTAGTAGGCAGGCTTGAGCAAGGAAAATCCTACACTAAAAAATGTTTTTGTGCTACTTCTATTACTTTGGACCCAGGCCACTACCCTACTAGCTCAACTCTCAAGGCCATCGACAATTGCACTGCTCAAACGCGCAGAGATAAATAATGATGGCGTTCAAGAGAGTCCATCATGGATAGCTAAGTTGCCTGGTACCTCACTGCTTGCATATAGTAGGATAAAATAATCGTATTTCCCGTTACTACGTGTGCTCAGTGGACAATATATATAACATGTAGAGTAAAAAAGAGATGCAACAAGTGTACAACCTCTTTGGCGAAGCCATGTCGATCTCAGCGTGATTGGGTTGGCCGGTGAGGATGCTCCGGCTGACTTGGCTGTCGTAAGACGGGAAGAAGATCTTAGGCGTCTGGAGATGGAGCCCGAGGTACTGCTCCGCTGTGATGGAGGGTTTCGTCGTTGGAGCAGCTCCGGTGAGTTGTACGACGCCGAGGCTGAAGCAGGACAAGAGAGACAATGTTAACCTGAGTGGAATTCTAATAGCATCTCCAATAGATGACGTAAAATACATAACCACAAAGTGCTAGATGTAAAATACATCAGCCGCTCATCTCTGAACTTAACTGTCGAAACTGAATTTAACTGCCGAAACTTAACTTAACTATCGAAACTAAATTTTGCTGTCGAAATTGAATTTTACTGTCAAAACTGAACGCAGTAGCAAGGTGAGGCTACACGTCAGTCGACTGACTTTTTCATCTCTGGCAGTCGATTTTGCAGCCGTTGGATACAAAATCAAGGGCCTGCAGTTCATCTTCAACCTGCACCCCCCCTGAGCCAACAGCCACCACCAGCCAAACAGCAGCCACCTGCTGCCCGCGGCCGGCAATGTGCCGCCCTGCCTGCCCCGAAAACACTCCGCACCGCCGATCCGCCGCCGCCCCGGCCATCCCTCTAGGCCCCCCGTGCCGAGCTTTTTCTCCGGCGATCCCCATGCCACCGCCCCACCACCGCCGGGGACCACCGCCCCCACCCTGAACCCTAAGATAGATAGTGGGGTACCTCTCCGGTGAGCCCCCTCCCCACTGCGGCTGGTTCTTCCTTCACCCTGGCGAGCCCCCCCCCTGAAAATCGACTGACCCAAAAGTCGATTCAGTCGACTGAAGTGTAGCTAAATCGGAGCAGCATCGCAAGCAAGAGCAAGAGCGAGAGGAGCAGCGCGAGCAAGAGCAATAGCAAGAGCAGACCAAACAGGGCACCGAGAGCAAGAGCAGAGCAGCAGCGCGAGCGAGAGCTAAAGCAGCAGCAGCTCCTACTGATGTGGACGTCGCTGCCGAGGGAGCGACGCCGTGGAGGAAGTGGCCGGCGACGCCGCCGTGGATGGAGCCGCGCCGTGTCGGCTCGGGACCGAGCGCCGGCAGCACCGTGAGATCGAATCAAGAAGAAAATGCGGCGATTAGTGTACAACATCTTTGGTGGCGCCGATTAGGCCGCAGCTTCATCCGAGGAAACGGTGATGATGATGCTCTTCCGATGGTGCAGGTGAAGACGGTGGTGTGGGAATGGAGGTGGTGCAAAAGACGAGGGAACGTCGGGGCAACTCCTTGGAGGTGGAGGACAGGGTGGCTGAACCGGCGGGACGACGAGATCGACGACGAATCCTCATCCGGTACGGTGGATGAGGGACGTCGAGGTGTTGTTGTGGACGACGTCCTCAGGGAAGAGGCTCCGGTTGGGTGGCGAACGGAGGAGGGTGTGGGGCTTCGTCGCGGGTTTTCGTGGCCCCGGTGTACGAATGGGTGGGCGGATGGGATGGGAGTGGGGAACCATGGCTTAGGGACGCGCTTGTCCGAAATGTGGGGTAAGTTACGAAAGTACCCCCACCGATTTGAGGTGGTTCTTTCGGTTCAGGGGTACCACGGGCATTTCGCGTGTCGGGATTTCACAGGAGGTGGGAGTTTTCGCGCGCGTTGTAATTTCGGAATAGCAAGGCGCGGGTTGAGATGGAGGGAGTTGTCGGAGCACAACGAGACAAAGATATATCTTAAATATTCCGGGCTAACAAGGCGCGGGTTGAAATTTTCGGACAAGCCTAACGTGTACTGTACCAAATCAATTCGCACTACAAATGTCATTCAAAACTTTGAATTCATGTTATGTTCAATTAAAATATTTCGCTACGTGTATGATGCATGCAACCTACTACTCAAATGAACGTTTTAGTGCATTCCAAACGTATATACTACCGCTTCAATATGAACTAAATTTGAATTCGTTTCTCTATTTGAATAAGATCTACAGTAATGATTGTTGTGAAGTCAAAGCATTTGAATTCATTTCTCTGTTTTAATAAGATCTACAATCATCATTATTGTCAAGTTAAACCATCGTTTGTGTATTATCTTCACAGCACACCACATGATTAGTCTCGAGTTACATATGAACTATGTGTACTATATGAACTCGAACTCGGTTTTTTGAATCCACTTTATGTTGATTTCAAATCACATTACATTTCTAGCTCTAGCTAGATCTTCATAATCTAAACCATGTCTCATATGTATAATGTGTTTATCACATTATGTATGGTGCCCCGCCCCTATGCCTACAAGTATTTAGATGTGAGTTGCAAACACCACACATTAACACAAATTCAAATAAAATGTGAGAATGTTCGATATATAGTATTTTTTAGATTGTTCGATATTTAGTTGTAAGCTGCAAACGCCACACATTATCACAAATTCAAATAAAATGTGAGATTGTTTGATGTATAGTATGGTTTAGATTGTTCGACATTTAGCCGTGAGTTGCAAACGCCATGCATTATCACATTATGGTATAACATGTGCACATCACGCGTATCACCGCTATATTCATGCATGCATATGTTTAAAACACTATGATCTCCTATTCAAATATATGACTCCACTTTCATATCAAATTATGATCTTTGTTAGTCTC
Source organism: Aegilops tauschii subsp. strangulata (assembly GCF_002575655.3). NCBI lineage: Eukaryota > Viridiplantae > Streptophyta > Magnoliopsida > Poales > Poaceae > Aegilops > Aegilops tauschii. Next base: position 551,029,359 of record NC_053036.3, on the reverse strand, counting down.
TTACACCCACACAATCCTCTAACCTTTGTAGCTACCACTAACTTTATCTCATGCATGCACACGCCCTCCTCGCCCTCCCCCTCCCTCGGCATTCTATCCACCGGGCACATTCATTTTTTTCTTTAGGTCGTTCTCCCAGAGTCTCCACAACTCCTTTTCGACACACACCGATCGATAAACCTCTCCAGGGATGCCTGCCTACAACATACACACGCACCTTCAATCTCCTCCTTTATGTGTCCTTGCCTCGTGTCTCTCATACGGTCCCACACACGTGTAAACTCTCGCCCCTCTTTTCATCGATCTCACAACCGAACACTCCTCCCCCTATCTAGCTAGTAGCTGGGCCTCTCGCACCACCTCCTAGCTCCATTCTCTCTGTCTATCCGTCTCGCTGAGCCTTATTTGCCTCTAACAAATGGACGTACACCGACCGATCTCCCGCTATACATATAGCTAGCTAGGTCCTTATAACTCGTTTTTACCCACGCGTCGATCGATCTACCTCATTAGTTATGTCTCTCCCTTCCTCGGACAAACAACAATTGATCTACCGATCTAGTTAGGTTTTCTTACCAAACACATGGTTCCCCTTCATCATCCATGGATGCGTCCCGACAGATCTATCACGCACAGGCACACACAGAAACACATCCCCACTCTTATTGATGACATTGCAGTTCCACCCTCAGTTTGTCTAGTAGGCCTCTCCCACCATCTTCGAGAAGCAACTCCATCACCCATCCAGCACTCTACCCCTCTCCCTCCCTCTCTCTCTCCTCTCTCTCTCTCTCTCTCTCTCTCTCTCTCTGTCCCATCATATTTCCCGTCCTTCAGTTATGTATGGATGTCGACCGATCTCCCTCAAGACATAGCTGGGTCTCTCCTTCTCAACACATATACGAGTCGTTCTACCTCTATAGTTAGGCCTCTGCCTACCCCTCCCCCCACCCCCTCCCCCCACACACACTGATACATCGAGCGCTCTAGTCATGTCTCCATGCCACACACAAACTTGACATGTGCCCTCTGACGTTCCGGTAGGTCAGTCGCCCTATATCTTTGACTTGCACACACACACAATTTCGATGGCTCTCTTCGTCGATCTCGCACCCGCCCACTTGATCCTCTCTTCGACTCTATCGATATCTATGACCCCTCCCTCTCTTCTCGTGGATCACCCGACCCAATATATGATATGGATAGGCCTCCATTTCACACACATTGCATGCAAAATTTTGTTTGAGATGTCATCGACACATATTCCCACAAATACATTCACGAAATCAACCCCCCCACCCCCCCCACCCCCACCCCAAAACAAAAAACACTCATGAACGCGGTTTGTATCTCTCACACACACCCACGTAGGTGGGGGACGTGCATGAAGAGAAGAGGTGCATGCACGGCGCACGTACTCCCGTCTCTTTCCCAACCACACCCGCGCGGGTACACGGTGGAGCTCATTTCTGTACGAAAAGGCAGCCCACGTGGTAATTTGGCACGTGTACTGGTTGTCCACTTGGTGGAGGGAGGATCGTCTACCACGCGTGAACAAACAAATTGCGACTTGACGCGTTATGTTAAAAAAAGAGGCAAACCATGTGGGGCCTACCTTAGAGGCAAGGCTCTATATAGTGTAGTACTTTTGATGTGTCCCGTCAACTCGCAGAACGAGGAGAAGCTTGCTTAGTATGCCGTCTCCCCCGCCCACGGGCGCGGTGGCTCGCAGGATGAGGTGAAGCTTGCTTAGTACTGTACGCCTTACGCCCGCTCCCTCGCCCATGCGTGCGGTGGCTCACAGGACGAGGTGAAAAATTTACTACTCCCTCCGTTTACTCCTCGTCCCTACTACCTTGGTTATAGAGATTATATCATATTGTTTGGAATATATATGTCATTTAGTAGATTTCAATATGAACTACTAGTACATACTCCAAACACTGATGTATATAGACGTATTTTAGAGTGTAGATTCACTCATTTTGCTCCGTATGTAGCACTCTCCCTCGCCCCTCGACCCTCGCCCACGTGGTAGACGTGCAGCAATTCATTCGGTCTCATATAGCCAGAACGATATATACTGCACTACCATTATTCCTCGACTTCCCGACGAGGCGAAGAGCCAATCGCAAGGATAATATTTTGGAGATGCCAAGCGCAAGGTTATAGGAGAACGAGTAGTAGGTGCCGCATCATTTATAAATAATGTTTTTTTTCTTCAGTGGCACGTACGCAATATGATAGGTTCATATGGACAGAAAAGGAAACCGCTCCACTATATACATAGTCAGGACGGCCAGCCTACATGGTTGATTGCTGGGGTTGCTCTCTTCACACTCTCTCGCACAAAACTACTATGGCCACATCTCTAACATCCCGGCAGATCACGTCCGCCGGGGGAAGGGGTGGATGCTTAGTGTAGATGCGGTCGCCGTCGCCGACGGCGAAAACCCACTGTCGGCACGTCCCGATCAGGGCTCCCCGCCGTTCTCTCTCACAAAGCCGGTGAGGTTGCCTTCGTCCCTTGCTCATTGCCTTGACGTGGGCAGTTGCTGCCTCCCGCCGCCCTTCTCAAGGTTGAGCTACGTCCCGACATCCCTCAGGTACAGCTCCCTTTACAGCCGGCTTGCACCACTGCTCCAGCTGCCCACATCACTCCATGTGGATATTTCTCTACTTCTTTGCCCCGCACATACCTCTACTGGCTTCTACGTACTGTATTTGTGATGAGTTTATGTCTCATCAACTAGTCCCAGTAATCTTATTCTAATCACGCTTCTTCAATTTCTTTCCACAGGGATGCTCATCTCGATTTTGGTGAAACTGCACAAAATGATCCGCTGGTCAAAAGGTTGCAAACTTCATTTCTTAGGAAGCTCGAACGTTGCCAGCAAATTGAAGCCTGGTTAGGGTTCACGGTTCAAGGGCTAGGGACTTCATGGATCGTTTTTTTCTTTAGTTGCCTCTGTTCCGAACTTAGTATCAACTTTAGTAGTAGTACAACTTTGTACTAAAGTTTGCATAAAGTTGAGACACTTATTTTGGAACGCAGGGAGTACATATTTGCTATGATCTCTCAATCATTGAGATGCAATAGCATGCATGTTAGTCTCCTTTGTATTTGATGAAATGTTGCAACGGGCAACCTTGGACGCAAGATACATGTAACAGAAGCTCGAAGCTTCATAGCATTGTACAAATTTATCTCACTGATAAATTACAGTACGTACTATACTAGTACTTCCTCCGTTCCTAAATATAAGTCTTTGTAGAGATTTCACCATGAACCACATGCGGATGTATATAGATGCATTTTAAGTGTAGATTCATTCATTTTGTTCCGTATGTAGTTCACCTAATGGAATCTCTACAAAGACTTATCTACTAGTAACAGCTAGCCCCCACTACTAGGAGTTCTCTATCCTCTCCTTGAGCAACATCATCAAAATTAATGTAGCCGTTAGATGAACTAAATCAGTCCATAATAGCCGTCTGGTCTAGACGTTGAGAGGCTCCGCACTAAGCCACATGCAAGCATGCAGAAATACCATGGCATGCATGTGAGTGGGTTTTAAATCACATCAACATGTCTGCATGCAAGTATGCACCAGTAGCATGCAAGTAAGTGAGCTTTTAAGTCCCATTAACATGTCAAAAAGAAAAATATAATCCCACTATGCAGTAGGAGTTGGCTGATCTTTTTTCCTTACGTGGGATGATCTAAATGATGATGGGAGTTTTTTTAGTTTGGTTACCACATTTGTCATGCGGTTATAGAGTTTTTTTAGTTCTACGAAATCGATAATTTTACGCAGAGAGATATACGGCTGTTCCGCGGCAACACGCCGGGACTCATCTAGTATTTAGGAACGGAGGGAGTACTATGTAAAGAGTTAGAGGATAATTGGTTTGATGCCAACATTTGGCATTGCCAACACTTGGCAAGCCAACAATTGGCAACTTTTTGTGAGGTTGGCAAGTAAACATGGTAGCCAACCAAGCACTAGCCAATATTTGGCATTTTCCAAATGTTGGCATGCCAATTTTTGGCATCCAACCAATTATGCCCTTAGGTGTCGCACGGTGTCTAGAAAATATGGTGATAGTGTGAGGTGGGCCATGTAATCACTGAGCCTGCGTGTTTTCACTGCTCTTGCACTCCTCCGCTATAAGAATGGAGAAAATTGTAATCTAGTAGTACCTCCTTTCGCCGAAAGCGTGGGACATCCAGTAGTCCTAGAACCTTAGTAATAAAGACCAATGAGCCGTCAAATCACATAGACCCAGCAGTAAGTTGGACGGACAAAGCAACCATCACTCTTGCGCCAGTGAGAGGTCGCGTCCGCTCTGCCTGGGCATGAATGTGGCACCGATTCTTTGGAGCGGCGCTGTCTGTTTCGGGCGGGAAGCGCGCGCAGGCGATGGAGGGGCTTTGGGTGGGCCAGGCTGGTCAGGAGCGGGCGTGGCAGCTATCCGCCTGTCCCTACCGGACGCCCGGAAACGAGAGGATGCACCGACTCTCGCGGCTAAAATCGTACACTACACACCATCTCTCTGTAGGAGTAGGTCGATCTGTCACTCTCTCTAACACACACATGCTATTAAACACACACACGCACACGCACACACAGGTTCATAGAACAGGAAAATCGTGCGAGTGAGAAGCCACAGGAAGTGAGATACAAATAGAGTATTGTTTGACACGAAATAGGAGAGACGGCGCTCGTACAAAAAGATAAGAGGGTTTCGTATAAGCGTCTCCTTTACACCGGGGGTACAAAGTGTTGCGGGCGTGCCAGTGTACATAGTACACAAATACAAGGAAGAAGAAAGGAAAAAGATGAGGCATGCTGGCGCGGCCAAGGGATCAAGCGATCATGGTCTCCTGGTTCCCGGGGGCCTCGGAAAGCCCCCGGTTAATTACTCCCGCGGATAGTACCGTGAGACACCTCCGATTAAGCTGCGCAGTCGTCGTCTTCGGTCTTTGCTTCACGTTCCTCATGCATGGTGGTGGTGTGTGTGTGGCGGCGGCAGAGTCCGTGTACGGAGTGGTACACGCGCCGTCGAAAACGTGACGTTTGCTCCGGCCACGCCCGCCTACGCCGTCTTGCCTCGTTGGCCTTGAGAAGTGTTGATGTGGTTGTTGAAGTAGCATGCATGGTTGGGCTTGGCTTGGACGTCGCTGATGACATTGTAGATTCGCCGTGAGTGCGAGGGGTATGCCCCGTGGGAGTAGATGTCGAAAGGAGAAGAAGGAATGGATGGACGTGTGACACATATGGTGTGCACACATCCGTCGATGACCGCACACACCGCCGCCAATAGCGGAGAATATCGCCACCTCGTATCGTCCGGTGCGGCCAGCGACGGTAGATGGGCCGCACGCCGATGGGCGTGGCACCGACACGGAGTGCCGACCGTGATGCCGAGCCCGTCTCCACGACGGATGCGTCCGAACCGGCAGCCGCTAGACATGAGCGAACCCCGACACGTGTGACACGTGTTTGTGCTGAAGAAGACGGCGACTGCGAGATACGCCTAAGCGTGTCCCGGCTCAAACCGGCTGATGTCTCCGCCGCCATAGTTACAACGAGTCATCACGACTCACCGAGTGTCGTGCCGCCACCATCGTTACGACGAGTCATCACGACTCATCGAGTGTCGTGCCGCCGCCATCGTTACGGCGAGTCGTCGTGACTCGTCGAGCGCCGCGCCACCGCCAGTGCGTCAAACGGATTGTGTCGCCGAGTCCCGGCCAGCCCATGGCGCCTCCATGGACCGGCGAGACGGCGGTGCGACGGAGCCTCGCCTAGGCACCGTCGGTAGTGTAGGTAGAAGGAGTGGCCCACTAGATGGCGCCGAGTCGAAAGATGTGTGCTGGCAAGTCCCGGCCAGCCCATGGCGCCTCCATGGACTGGTGAGACGGGGGCGAGCAAGGCCTCGCGATGTGGCGAAGCCTTGCCCACACGCCGCCAATGTTGTAGGTAGAAGGGGACGCACTAGAGTGCGCCGAGTCGAACGATGCGTGCCACCGAGTCCCGGCACGATGGTGTTGCCGGCGGACTTGACAGCAGAGGGTGCGCCAGGGACCGCGCACGGTCGACGGCCCTGGTACTTCGTCATCGCGAGCGGTAGGCACGCCGGAGGCCGCGCACACACGGCGGCCCCGGCTCGTCGTCGCCGGTGGAGAGTGCACCTAGGGCGCACAGCCTCGGCACACCGTCGTCATGAGCGGCGGGCATGCCGGAGGCCGTGCACACACGGCGGTCCCGGCTCGTCGTCGCCAGTGGAGAGTGCGCCGGGGGTTGTGCATGGGCGGCAACCCCGACACGTCGTCCCCATCCTCGCAAGAGTCGTTGCCGATGAGTAGTGCACCGGAGACCGCTCATCGTCGCCTTCGCGGCAAGGGATAGAGCCAGCAGCCGGCTCCGTCTCCGACCGCGTGGCCACAACTCCGATGACCATCGTGGAGATGTGCAGAGAGGGAAGGGATAGGAGAGATTAGTTTTGGTCCTCACCTTGAGAGAAGATGATCGGCATGATGGTGAACTCGCACGCACTCCTCGCGTACGTTACTGCTGGATGTGGTGCTGCGTGAGGGATGGATCTCCCTGGTGGCTCCCGTGGGTAGATGGATGGATGTGTTGCGTGATCTATGCCTCCTTCTTACAGCACGCGCAGCCGCCGGACAGTGGCCGGCCCTGGGATTGCCCGACGAGCGTACGGTCCCAACGCTGCCTTCGCGGGCGCGTTCTACTGTTCCCTCCTCCGTGGGTGCTTCCTGCCTGAGTGCTTCCTCTGGCCGTGCCCCCCTGGGTGCTTCGTGTTGGTTGTGTATTTATAGGTGGAAGGTACGGCGCTGCGTCTCGCGCCCCAGCCGGCCGGTCCGATCTTCTTGGAAGAGATATGGACGCAAGTTGTTTAAGATACATGCTTTGGTGCTTATCTCTCGACTGGAGGCACATGCGGGACTAACCATGCATTGTACGGCAAGACATTCCGGGTACAGCTAGCTCTATACATGTCGGCCGGTACGCACGTAGTAGTCGGGTATATTTGAATATACACCGGATCCAGGCAACAGGTCATGTGCGTATGCACGTGTTGTACCCAGTCGTGATCATTTGCTTGTACGTAGCTTAATCAAGTCTTTCTGCATGCATGTGTAGTATTTTTGCGATGCATCAGTACATGTACGTACGAAGCCCAATATGCATGGGCCATGCAGTGCAATTGCAGCCCAACTTACACATATATCAAGAACTTGGGCTAGCTAATTAGTTAACCGGCCATTAGCCCATAAAAATATCTTTCGCTCAGGATTTTCAATATATATATACACTGTGCAGGTGTATGATACGCATGCAATCCATGGGCACTCCTTGCTCCACACAAATTCAGTCTTCTTCTCATATTATGAGGAAAGGGAGAAAAAGATATTGGTACAAATTATCATCAAACAACTTTTTTACTACTCATTCTCCTTATTTTCGTACTATATGTAGTACAAAATCCCGTCGAACAAGTACGTACAAGAAGAGAAGAGGTGACGAATATTCCATCAAACCTGGACTGAGGAGTAGTACTCCCTCCGTCTAGGTGTTAAGTCATCTTACGGAAATCAGATATTCCAAAAATGTTTAGGCGTCGTCCATTAACTTCGCATCTCAATCCCCTCCTGGCCTCATTGCTAGCGAGCGTTGTTACTTAGGGAGCGTTTGGATTCTTAGCAAGAACAGCTTATAGCATAGCCGGGCAAGGTTAGGCGTTTGGAATTGTTAAAATATGTTAGCTTTTGTGTGTTGGGGATCGTAGCAGAAATTAAAAAAAATTCTACGCATCACCAAGATCAATCTATGGAGTAACTAGCAACGAGAGAGAGGAGAGTGCATCTTCATACCGTTGAAGATCGCGAGACGGAAGCGTTGCAAGAACGCGGATGAGGGAGTCGTACACGTAGCGATTCAGATCGCGGCAGAATCCGATCCAAGCACCGAACAACGTTGCCTCTGCGTTCAACACACGTGCAGCCCGGTGACGTCTCCCGCGCCTTGATCCAGCAAGGAGGAGGGAGAGGTTGAGGAAGAAGGCTCCAACAGCAGCACGACGGCGTGGTGGTGGTGGAGTGACAGTTCTCCGGCAGGGCTTCGCCAAGCACACGCGGAGGAGGAGAGGTGTTGGGAGGGGAGGGGCTGCGCCTTGGATGTGGTGCTGCAGCCCTCCCCTCACCCCTATATTTATAGGGAGAAGGGGGAAGGGGGCCGACCCCTCTAGATGAGATCTCATCTAGAGGGGGGCGGCGGCCAAGGGGGAGGGAGCTTGCCCCCCAAGCAAGGGGGGCGCCCCCCTTTAGGGTTCCCCCCAAACCCTAGGCGCATGGGCCCTAGGGGGTTTGGCACCCAGCCCACTTAGGGCTGGTTCCCTTCCACCTACAGCCCATAAGGCCCTCCGGGGCAGGTGGACCCTCCCGGTGGACCCCCGGAACCCCTCCGGTGGTCCCGGTACAATACCGGTATACCCCCGAATATTTCCGGTGACCGTATGATGACTTCCCATATATAAATCTTCACCTCCGGACCATTCCGGAACTCCTCGTGACGTTCGGGATCTCATCCGGGACTCCGAACAACATTTCGTAATCACATACAAACCTTCCTTATAACCTAGCGTCATCGAACCTTAAGTGTGTAGACCCTACGTGTTCGGGAATCATGCAGACATGACCGAGACACCTCTCTAGCCAATAACCAACAGCGGGATCTGGATACCCATGTTGGCTCCCACATGTTCCACGATGATCTCATCGGATGAACCACGATGTCGAGGATTCAAGCAATCCCGTATACAATTCCCTTTGTCAATCGATACGTTACTTGCCCGAGATTCGATCGTCGGTATCCCAATACCTCGTTCAATCTCGTTACCGGCAAGTCACTTTACTCGTTCCGTAATGCATGATCCCGTGACTAACTACCTAGTCACATTGAGCTTTATGATGATGCATTACCGAGTGGGCCCAGAGATACCTCTCCGTCATACGGAGTGACAAATCCCAGTCTCGATCCGAGCCAACCCAACAGACACTTTCGGAGATACCTGTAGTGCACCTTTATAGCCACCCAATTACGTTGTGACGTTTGGTACACCCAAAGCATTCCTACGGTATCCGGGAGTTGCACGATCTCATGGTCTAAGGAAATGATACTTGACATTAGAAAAGCTTTAGCAAACGAACTACACGATCTAGTGCTATGCTTAGGATTGGGTCTTGTCCATCACATCATTCTCCTAATGATGTGATCCCGTTATCAATGACATCCAATGTCCATGGTCAGGAAACCGTAACCATCTATTGATCAACGAGCTAGTTAACTAGAGGCTCACTAGGGACATGTTATGGTCTATGTGTTCACACATGTATTACGTTTTCCGGATAACACAATTATAGCATGAACAATAGACAATTATCATGAACAAGGAAATATAATAATAACCATTTTATTATTGCCTCTAGGGCATATTTCCAACAGTCTCCCACTTGCACTAGAGTCAATAATCTAGTTACATTGTGATGAATCGTACACCCATAGAGTTCTGGTGTTGATCATGTTTCGCTCGTGGAAGAGGTTTAGTCAACGGATCTGCGACATTCAAATCCGTATGCACTTTACAAATATCTATGTCTCCATTTTGAACATTTTCACGAATGGAGTTGAAGCGACGCTTGATGTGCCTGGTCTTCTTGTGAAACCTGGGCTCCTTGGCAAGGGCAATAGCTCTAGTGTTGTCACAGAAGAGAGTCATCGGCCCCGATGCATTGGGAATAACTCCTAGGTCGGCAATGAACTCCTTCATCCAGATTGCTTCATGTGCTGCCTCCGAGGCTGCCATGTACTCTACTTCACATGTAGATCCCGCCACGACGCTTTGCTTGCAACTGCACTAGCTGACTGCCCAACCATTCAAAATATACACGTATCCGGTTTGTGACTTAGAGTCATCCAGATCTGTGTCGAAGCTAGCATCGACGTAACCCTTTACGACGAGCTCTTCGTCACCTCCATAAACGAGAAACATATCCTTAGTCCTTTTCAGGTACTTCAGGATGTTCTTGACCGCCGTCCAGTGTTCCATGCCGGGATTACTTTGGTACCTTCCTACCAAACTTACGGCAAGGTTTACATCAGGTCTGGTACACAGCATGGCATACATAATAAACCCTATGGCCGAGGCATAGGGGACGACACTCATCTTTTCTCTATCTTCTGCCGTGGTCGGGCATTGGGCCGTGCTCAATCTCACACCTTGCAATACAGGTAAGAACCCCTTCTTGGACTAATCCATATTGAATTTCTTCAATATCTTGTCAAGGTATGTGCTTTGTGAAAGACCTATGAGGTGTCTCGATCTATCTCTATAGACCTTGATGCCTAATATGTAAGCAGCTTCTCCAAGGTCCTTCATTGAAGAACACTTATTCAAGTAGGCCTTCTTACTTTCCAAGAATTCTATATCATTTCCCATCAATAGTATGTCATCCACATATAATATGAGAAATGCTACAGAGCTCCCACTCACTTTCTTGTAAACACAGGCTTCTCCATAAGTCTGTGTAAACCCAAACGCTTTGATCATCTCATCAAAGCGAATGTTCCAACTCCGAGATGCCTGCACCAGCCCATAGATTGAGCGCTGGAGCTTGCATACTTTGCCAACATTCTTAGGATCGACAAAACCTTCCGGCTGCATCATATACAATTCTTCCTTAAGGAAGCCATTAAGGAATGCCGTTTTGACGTCCATTTGCCATATTTCATAATCGTAGAATGCGGCAATTGCTAACATGATTCGGACGGACTTCAGCTTCGCTACGGGTGAGAAGGTCTCATCGTAGTCAACTCCTTGAACTTGTCGATAACCCTTAGCGACAAGTCGAGCTTTATAGATGGTAACATTTCCATCCGCGTCCGTCTTCTTCTTAAAGATCCATTTATTTTCTATCGCTCGCCGATCATCGGGCAAGTCTGTCAAAGTCCATACTTTGTTTTCATACATGGATCCTATCTCGGATTGCATGGCTTCAAGCCATTTGTTGGAATCTGGGCCGCCATTGCTTCTTCATAGTTCGAAGGTTCACCGTTGTCCAACAACATGATTTCCAGGACAGGGTTGCCGTACCACTCTGGTGCAGAACGTGTCCTTGTGGGCCTATGAAGTTCAGTGGTAACTTGATCATGATCGTCATCATTAACTTCCTCTCCAGTCGGTGCAGGCACCACAGAAACATTTTCTTGTGCTGCACTACTTTCTGGTTCGAGAGGGGTCATCTCATCAAGTTCCACTTTCCTCCCACTTACTTCTTTCGAGAGAAACTCTTTCTCCGGAAAGGACCCGTTCTTGGCAACGAAGATCTTGCCTTCGGATCTGAGGTAGAAGGTATACCCAATGGTTTCCTTAGGGTATCCTATGAAGACGCATTTTTCTGACTTGGGTTCGAGCTTTTCAGGTTGAAGTTTCTTGACATAAGCATCGCATCCCCAAACTTTAAGAAACGACAGCTTAGGTTTCTTTCCAAACCATAATTCATACGGTGTCGTCTCAAAGGATTTCGACAGAGCCCTATTTAAAGTGAATGCGGCAGTCTCTAAAGCATAACCCCAGAATGATAGCGGTAGATCGGTAAGAGACATCATAGATCGCACCATATCCAATAGAGTGCGATTACGACGTTCGGACACACCATTACGCTGAGGTGTTCTAGGCAGCGTGCGTTGTGAAACAATTCCACATTTCCTTAAGTGTGTGCCAAATTCGTGACTCAAATATTCCCCTCCACGATCTGATCGTAAGAACTTTATTTTCCTGTCACGTTGATTCTCAACCTCACTCTGAAATTCCTTGAACTTTTCAAAGGTCTCAGACTTGTGTTTCATTAAGTAGACATACCCATATCTACTCAAGTCATCAGTGAGGGTGAGAACATAACGATAGCCACCGCGAGCATCAACGCTCATTGGACCGCACACATCAGTATGTATGATTTCCAATAAGTTGGTTGCTCGCTCCATTGTTCCGGAGAACGGAGTCTTGGTCATTTTGCCCATGAGGCATGGTTCGCATGTGTCAAATGATTCATAATCAAGAGACTCCAAAAGTCCATCTGCATGGAGTTTCTTCATGCGTTTGACACCAATGTGACCAAGGCGGCAGTGCCACAAGTATGTGGGACTATCATTATCAACCTTACATTTCTTGGCATTCACACTATGAACATGTGTAACATCACGTTCGAGATTCATTAAGAATAAACCATTGACCAGCGGGGCATGACCATAAAACATATCTCTCATATAAATAGAACAACCATTATTCTCGGATTTAAATGAGTAGCCATCTCGCATTAAACGAGATCCAGATACAATGTTCATGCTCAAAGCTGGCACTAAATAACAATTATTGAGGTTTAAAACTAATCCCGTAGGTAAATGTAGAGGTAGCGTGCCGATGGCGATCACATCGACCTTGGAACCATTCCCGACACGCATCGTCACCTCGTCCTTTGCCAGTCTCCGCTTATTCCGCAGCTCCTGCTTTGAGTTACAAATATGAGCAACCGCACCGGTATCAAATACCCAGGAGCTACTACGAGCGCTGGTTAGGTACACATCAATAACATGTATATCACATATACCTTTGGTATTGCCGGCCTTCTTATCCGCTAAGTACTTGGGGCAGTTCTGCTTCCAGTGACCGTTTCCCTTGCAATAAAAGCACTCAGTCTCAGGCTTGGGTCCATTCTTTGTCTTCTTCCCGGCAGCTTGCTTACCGGGCGCGGCAACTCCCTTGCCGTCTTTCTTGAAGTTCTTCTTACCCTTGTCTTTCTTGAACTTCGTGGTTTTATTCACCATCAACACTTGATGTTCCTTTTTGATCTCCACCTCCGCTGATTTCAGCATTGAATATACCTCAGGAATGGTCTTTTCCATCCTCTGCATATTGAAGTTCATCACAAAGCTCTTGTAGCTAGGTGGGAGCGACTGAAGGATTCTGTCAACGACCGTGTCATCTGGGAGATTAAATCCCAGCTGAGACAAGCGGTTGTGCAACCCAGACATTTTGAGTATGTGTTCGCTGACGGAACTATTCTCCTCCATCTTACAACTGTAGAACTTGTCGGAGACTTCATATCTCTCGACTCGGGCATGAGCTTGGAAAACCATTTTCAGATCTTGGAACATCTCATATGCTCCGTGCTGCTCGAAACGCTTTTGGAGCCCCGGTTCTAAGCTGTAAAGCATGCCGCACTGAACCAGGGAGTAATCATCAACATGTGTTTGCCAGGCGTTCATAACGTCTTGGTTTGCTGGGACGGGTGCTTCACCTAGCGGTGCTTCAAGGACATATGCTTTCTTGGCAGCTATGAGGATGATCCTCAAGTTCCGGACCCAGTCTGTATAGTTGCTACCATAGTCTTTCAGCTTGGTTTTCTCTAGGAACGCGTTGAAGCTGAGGTTGACATTAGCGTGGGCCATTTGATCTACAAGACATATTGTAAAGATTTTAGACTAAGTTCATGATAATTAAGTTCATCTAATCAAATTATTAATGAACTCCCACTCAGACAGACATCCCTCTAGTCATCTAAGTAATACATGATCCGAGTCAACTAGGTCGTGTCCGATCATCATGTGAGACGGACTAGTCATCATCGGTGAACATCTCCATGTTGATCGTATCTGCTATACGACTCATGTTCGACCTTTCGGTCTCTTGTGTTCCGAGGCCATGTCTGTACGTGCTAGGCTCGTCAAGTCAACCTAAGTGTATTGCGTGTGTAAATCTGGCTTACACCCGTTGTATGTGAACGTTAGAACCCATCACACCCGATCATCACGTGGTGCTTCGGAACAACGAACCTTCGCAATGGTGCACAGTTAGGGGAAACACTTTTTTGAAATTTTAGCGAGGGATCATCTTATTTATGCTACCGTCGTTCTAAGCAAATAAGATGTAAAACATGATAAACATCACATGCAATCAAATAGTGACATGATATGGCCAATATCATTTTGCTCCTTTTGATCTCCATCTTCGGGGCGCCATGTTCATCATCGTCACCGGCATGACACCATGATCTCCATCATCATGATCTCCATCATCGTGTCTTCATGAAGTTGTCTCGCCAACTATTACTTCTACTACTAGGGCTAACGGTTAGCAATAAAGTAAAGTAATTACATGACGTTCCAGTTGACACGCGGGTCATATATAAATTAAGACAACTCCTATGGCTCCTGCCGGTTGTCATACTCATCGACATGCAAGTCGTGATTCCTATTACAAGAACATGATCAATCTCATACATCACATATATCATTCATCACATCCTTCTGGCCATATCACATCACATGACACTTGCTGCAAAAACAAGTTAGACGTCCTCTAATTGTTGTTGCAATTTTTACGTGGCTGCTATAGGTTTCTAGCAAGAACGTTTCTTACCTACGCCAAAACCACAACGTGATATGCCAATTTCTATTTACCCTTCATAAGGACCCTTTTCATCGAATCCGATCCGACTAAAGTGGGAGAGACAGACACCCGCTAGCCACCTTATGCAACTAGTGCATGTCAGTCGGTGGAACATGTCTCACGTAAGCGTATGTGTAAGGTTGGTCCGGGCCGCTTCATCCCACGATGCCGCCGAATCAAGATAAGACTAGTAACGGCAAGTAAATTGACAAAATCGACGCCCACAACAACTTGTGTTCTACTCGTGCATAGAAACTACGCATAGACCTAGCTCATGATGCCACTGTTGGGGATCGTAGCAGAAATTAAAAAAAATTCTACGCATCACCAAGATCAATCTATGGAGTAACTAGCAACGAGAGAGAGGAGAGTGCATCTTCATACCGTTGAAGATCGCGAGACGGAAGCATTGCAAGAACGCGGATGAGGGAGTCGTACACGTAGCGGTTCAGATCGCGGCAGAATCCGATCCAAGCACCGAACAACGGTGCCTCCGCGTTCAACACACGTGCAGCCCGGTGATGTATCCCGCGCCTTGATCCAGCAAGGAGGAGGGAGAGGTTGAGGAAGAAGGCTCCAACAGCAGCACGACGGCGTGGTGGTGGTGGAGTGACAGTTCTCCGGCAGGGCTTCGCCAAGCACACGCGGAGGAGGAGAGGTGTTGGGGAGGGGAGGGGCTGCGCCTTGGATGTGGTGCTGCAGCCCTCCCCTCACCCCTATATTTATAGGGAGAAGGGGGAAGGGGGCAGCCCCTCTAGATGAGATCTAGAGGGGGGGCGGCGGCCAAGGGGGAGGGAGCTTGCCCCCTAAGCAAGGGGGCGCCCCCCTTTAGGGTTCCCCCCAAACCCTAGGCGCATGGCCCTAGGGGGTTTGGCGCCCAGCCCACTTAGGGCTGGTTCCCTTCCACCTACAGCCCATAAGGCCCTCCGGGGCAGGTGGACCCTCCCGGTGGACCCCCGGAACCCCTCCGGTGGTCCCGGTACAATACCGGTATACCCCTGAATATTTCCGGTGACCGTATGATGACTTCCCATATATAAATCTTCACCTCCGGACCATTCCGGAACTCCTCGTGACGTCCGGGATCTCATCCGGGACTCCGAACAACATTCGGTATTCACATACAAACCTTCCTTATAACCCTAGCGTCATCGAACCTTAAGTGTGTAGACCCTACGGGTTCGAGAATCATGCAGACATGACCGAGACACCTCTCTAGCCAATAACCAACAGCGGGATCTGGATACCCATGTTGGCTCCCACATGTTCCACGATGATCTCATCGGATGAACCACGATGTCGAGGATTCAAGCAATCCCGTATACAATTCCCTTTGTCAATCGATACGTTACTTGCCCGAGATTCGATCGTCGGTATCCCAATACCTCGTTCAATCTCGTTACCGGCAAGTCACTTTACTCGTTCCGTAATGCATGATCCCGTGACTAACTACTTAGTCACATTGAGCTCATTATGATGATGCATTACCGAGTGGGCCTAAAGATACCTCTCCGTCATACGGAGTGACAAATCCCAGTCTCGATCCGAGCCAACCCAACAGACACTTTCGGAGATACCTGTAGTGCACCTTTATAGCCACCCAATTACGTTGTGACGTTTGGTACACCCAAAGCATTCCTACGGTATCCGGGAGTTGCACGATCTCATGGTCTAAGGAAATGATACTTGACATTAGAAAAGCTTTAGCAAACGAACTACACGATCTAGTGCTATGCTTAGGATTGGGTCTTGTCCATCACATCATTCTCCTAATGATGTGATCCCGTTATCAATGACATCCAATGTCCATGGTCAGGAAACCGTAACCATCTATTGATCAACGAGCTAGTCAACTAGAGGCTCACTAGGGACATGTTATGGTCTATGTGTTCACACATGTATTACGATTTCCGGATAACACAATTATAGCATGAACAATAGACAATTATCATGAACAAGGAAATATAATAATAACCATTTTATTATTGCCTCTAGGGCATATTTCCAACATTGTGGGCCAGCTAGCTTGGGTGGGCTAGAAAAACCTTGCTAGCTCAGGAGAGCCAGATCGGCTCGCTTCCGACGGCGAACTTCACGTACTAGTGACATAGACTAGTAACATATGCATGTTACTAGTCTAAGTTACTCACCACTACTCCCTCCCATCCGGTTTATAGGGCTCAAATCTCATCAACCAAGGCATTTTATGAGTGGAGGAATGTATCTCGTACTTTACAAAATTACCCCAATTAAACTCATGTATTAATTTGGATTAATTACAGTGCATGCATGCTTGGCCACTAGATGAGTAGGAACATTACATGCATTAGTGTGTTCCTTTTTAATTCTTGCATGCAAAGATTTAATGCGCATTGGAAACTAAAAATGAGATGAATATGAGCCCTCTAAATTGAAAAAACAAAAAAGTTAAGATAAGCCTTATAAACTAGAATGGAGGAAGTATGACCAGCCTAAGCAATGTAACCAAACGCTCCTTACTCTGCCTTGTTATCTCCCCCGGAAACCCAATGCATGGAGCGCAACTACGCGTTGATCAGTCAAGAAATCAAAGTCGGCTTGCATGCGAGTTAATACGTGGCCCTGCATGGTATCTAAAACGGCATCTCTTAGTTGTTTGGATTAATTGTTGCGTTTAGAGACAGAAATCAGGGCTTTGATTGGAGGAATGACCGTCAAGTTTCTCCTTCTCCTCCAATCTGCTTGCACCTTGGTCCCGCTGCACCTTCTAACGTGACTTATTACACCTAGACAGAGGGAGTAGTAAGTACGAGATACGGTGGCACACTGACTTAGGTCGAATACAAGTGCCCAAAATTGTGTGCATGTTATAATAAGGATTCACTTAAAATAGTACGTGAGCGAATAGAGGGATCAATTGGACAGTGTTCTCGAGCAGTAGCGAGATGTGTGAGGTAAGATACACCGCGGGCGCTTTTAATTTTTCTTATTAGTTTGTTTGTTTCACCCTCTGACTGGTGGGACCCAACGTACTACGT
This sequence comes from Aegilops tauschii subsp. strangulata, assembly GCF_002575655.3. Classification (NCBI taxonomy): domain Eukaryota; kingdom Viridiplantae; phylum Streptophyta; class Magnoliopsida; order Poales; family Poaceae; genus Aegilops; species Aegilops tauschii. The sequence continues at coordinate 551,011,807 of NC_053036.3, read as the reverse complement.
GGAGAGAAGTAAGGTGACTAAGGCTGCATTATTTCTGCACCACTGTGGATAGTCTTACCACCAAAGCCACATGACACGATTATGATTTAAATCCCAATGACTCCCACACAAAAAAAAACACGGCATGCTTGTCACACGAATGCAGGAATGTATAAAAGGTTATTTTCCTCTCGTTGAACATAACAGGAGGGTTGTGTAGTTGGTTAGCCTGTTCGCTCATCAAACTTGAGGTCTCGGTTTCGATAACTACACTTGAGCATAATTTGTGCCAGGAGGATTCTTTGACTGGTCAAAATGGATGGATACGGAGCTATACGATCTCGTAGTGACCGTATAATCACCTCATCACGTATAAGCTGCAGCCTCGGTGCTTGTTTTATAGGGTTTGCACGCTTCACACTCTCTCTCCAGTATATATGTACACGCTGGAGCCTCAGCGCTTGTAGTTGCTCTCTTCACACTCTCTCATCCTCTCCAGATCTAAACAAGACTTTGTTGGCCTCTCTCTCCTCTCACTGCTGGTCAAAGAGCCGGCAGGATCCGTCCGCCGGGAAGGGAAGGAGGCTTAACGCTGTCGCCGTCGGCGAGGAAGGGAATTCACTACCAGCGCAACTGTTCACTTTCACCCAGCGGCGGCGCGGGAGGGCCTCCGACCCCTTCTTCTTCGCCGCCGTCCCGTCGCCCACCGAACCACGCCCCAAGAACCTTAAGGTATAATTTACTTATTCCACATGCATTGCTCTAGCTGCATGTATACCATGAATCTAGGACGTGGTTCGGTTTTTTCCGTGTGTTAGCCTATAAGCCGAGTGCTATTTTTCGGGCACCCGGCTTATGCACCTCGAAGCCGAGTCTAGGGTACAAAACACCCGGTAAATAGGAAGAACTCGGCTTATCGTCACCTATAAGCCGAGTGCTGCAAAAAAACTCTCGGCTTATACGAACCACACGGTATCTACTCGAAAAAGCACCCGGCTTCCAGCACACACTCGGCAAAGACAGACGGCCACGTGTCCGCAACGGATGTGGCTGACGGTGCCGTCACGGAGTATCCTGTAAGCCGTGTGTCCGACGCAGGCACTCGGCTTACAGGACATATAAGCCATGTACCCCGGGCAAGCACTCGGCTTATAGGACATATAAGCCGTGTGCCCGATGAAAGCACTAGCCGTGTGCCCGATGAAAGCCATGTGCCCCACCCAAGCACTCGGCTTATAGGACATATAAGCCGTGTGCCCGATGAAAGCACTAGGCTTACATATTTGCGGATTTTTTTCCAACCCATAACATTTATGCAAAATTGATTTCAGATGGTTTTCATTGCATTTATATTTACTACTTAATTAGTATTATTATTCTCCCCTATTTTCTGTCGACTAGTAGTTTTCATGGGTCTTATTTGTGAATCTTTAAATTTAACGCCACTTTAATATTTATATGACTTTCGACCCTGTTGGTAATCGTAGCATAATTTAAAATTTTCCTACGCTCACCAAGATGCATCTATGGAGTGTACTAGCAAGGAGGGGAAGGGAGTGCATCTACATACCCTTGTAGATCGCGAGCGGAAGCGTTCCAATGAACGTGGATGACGGAGTCGTACTCACCATGATCCAAATCACCGATGACCGAGTGCCGAACGGACGGCACCTCCGCGTTCAACACACGTACGGTGAAGCGACGTCTCCTCCTTCTTGATCCAGCAAGGGGGAAGGAGAGGTTGATGGAGATCCAACAGCACGACGGCGTGGTGGTGGATGTAGCGGGTCTCCGGCAGGGCTTCGCCGAGCTTCTGAGAGAGAGAGAGAGAGAGAGAGAGAGAGAGAGAGAGAGGTGTTGCAGGGGAGGAGGGAGGCGCCCAAGTCTGTAGGTTGCTGCCCTCCCTCCCCCCCTTTATATAGGCCCCCTGGGGGGGCGCCGGCCCAGGGAGATGGGATCTCCAAGGGGGGGCGGCGGCCAAAGGGGGGAAGGGGTTGCCTTGCCCCCCAAGGCAAGGGGGAAGCTCCCCCTAGGGTTCCCAACCCTAGGCGCATGGGGGGAGGCCCAAGGGGGGCGCCCCAGCCCACTAAGGGCTGGTTCCCTTCCACTTTCAGCCCACGGGGCCCTCCGGGATAGGTGGCCCCACCCGGTGGACCCCCGGGACCCTTCCGGTGGTCCCGGTACAATACCGGTAACCCCCGAAACTTTCCCGGTAGCCGAAACTTGACTTCCTATATATAATTCTTCACCTCCGGACCATTCCTGAACCTCTCGTGACGTCCGGGATCTCATCCGGGACTCCGAACAACTTTCGGGTTTCCGCATACATATATCTCTACAACCCAAGCGTCACCGAACCTTAAGTGTGTAGACCCTACGGGTTCGGGAGACATGCGGACATGACCGAGACGCCTCTCCGGTCAATAACCAACAGCGGGATCTGGATACCCATGTTGGCTCCCACATGTTCCACGATGATCTCATCGGATGAACCACAGTGTCGAGGATTCAATCAATCCCGTATACAATTCCCTTTGTCAATCGGTATGTTACTTGCCCGAGATTCGATCGTCGGTATCCCAATACCTTGTTCAATCTCGTTACCGGCAAGTCTCTTTACTCGTACCGCAATGCATGATCCCGTGACTAACGCCTTAGTCACATTGAGCTCATTATGATGATGCATTGCCGAGTGGGCCCAGAGATACCTCTCCGTCACACGGAGTGACAAATCCCAGTCTCGATCCGTGCCAACCCAACAGACACTTTCGGAGATACCCGTAGTGCACCTTTATAGTCACCCAGTTACGTTGTGACGTTTGGCACACCCAAATCACTCCTACGGTATCCGGGAGTTGCACGATCTCATGGTCTAAGGAAAAGATACTTGACATTGGAAAAAGCTCTAGCAAACGAAACTACACGATCTTTTATGCTATGCTTAGGATTGGGTCTTGTCCATCACATCATTCTCCTAATGATGTGATCCCGTTATCAATGACATCCAATGTCCATAGTCAGGAAACCATGACTATCTGTTGATCAACGAGCTAGTCAACTAGAGGCTTACTAGGGACACGTTGTGGTCTATGTATTCACACATGTATTACGATTTCCAGACAATACAATTATAGCATGAATAATAGACAATTATCTTGAACAAAGAAATATAATAATAACCATTTATTATTGCCTCTAGGGCATATTTCCAATAGTCTCCCACTTGCACTAGAGTCAATAATCTAGTTACATTGTGATGAATCGAACACCCATTGCGTCCTGGTGTTGATCATGTTTTGCCCTAGGGAGAGGTTTAGTCAACGGATCTGCTACATTCAGGTCCGTATGTACTTTACAAATATCTATGTCTCCATTTTGAACACTTTCACGAATGGAGTTGAAGCGACGCTTGATATGCCTGGTCTTCCTGTGAAATCTGGGCTCCTTCGCAAGGGCAATAGCTCCAGTGTTGTCACAGAAGAGAGTCATCGGGCCCGACGCATTGGGAATCACCCCTAGGTCGGTAATGAACTCCTTCATCCAGACTGCTTCCTGCGCTGCCTCCGAGGCTGCCATGTACTCCGCTTCACATGTAGATCCCGCCACGACACTTTGCTTGCAACTGCACCAGCTTACTGCTCCTCCATTCAAAATATACACGTATCCGGTTTGTGACTTCGAGTCATCCAGATCTGTGTCGAAGCTAGCGTCGACGTAACCCTTTACGACGAGCTCTTCGTTACCTCCATAAACGAGAAACATATCCTTAGTCCTCTTCAGGTACTTCAGGATATTCTTGACCGCTGTCCAGTGTTCCATGCCGGGATTACTTTGGTACCTTCCTACCAAACTTACGGCAAGGTTTACATCAGGTCTGGTACACAGCATGGCATACATAATAGACCCTATGGCCGAGGCATAGGGGACGACACTCATCTTTTCTCTATCTTCAGCCGTGGTCAGGCATTGGGCCGTGCTCAATCTCACACCTTGCAATACAGGTAAGAACCCCTTCTTGGACTGATCCATATTGAATTTCTTCAATATCTTGTCAAGGTATGTGCTTTGTGAAAGACCTATGAGGTGTCTCGATCTATCTCTATAGACCTTGATGCCTAATATGTAAGCAGCTTCTCCAAGGTCCTTCATTGAAGAACACTTATTCAAGTAGGCCTTTTTACTTTCCAAGAATTCTATATCATTTCCCATCAATAGTATGTCATCCACATATAATATGAGAAATGCTACAGAGCTCCCACTCACTTTCTTGTAAACACAGGCTTCTCCATAAGTCTGTGTAAACCCAAACGCTTTGATCATCTCATCAAAGCGAATGTTCCAACTCCGAGATGCTTGCACCAGCCCATAGATTGAGCGCTGGAGCTTGCATACTTTGTTAGCATTCTTAGGATCGACAAAACCTTCCGGTTGCATCATATACAACTCTTCCTAGGTCGGCAATGAACTCCTTCATCCAGATTGCTTCATGTGCTGCCTCCGAGGCTGCCATGTACTCTGCTTCACATGTAGATCCCGCCATGACGCTTTGCTTGCAACTGCACTAGCTGACTGCCCAACCATTCAAAATATACACGTATCCGGTTTGTGACTTAGAGTCATCCAGATCTGTGTCGAAGCTAGCATCGACGTAACCCTTTACGACGAGCTCTTCGTCACCTCCATAAACGAGAAACATATCCTTAGTCCTTTTCAGGTACTTCAGGATGTTCTTGACCGCTGTCCAGTGTTCCATGCCGGGATTACTTTGATACCTTCCTACCAAACTTACGGCAAGGTTTACATCAGGTCTGGTACACAGCATGGCATACATAATAGACCCTATGGCCGAGGCATAGGGGACGACACTCATCTTTTCTCTATCTTCAGCCGTGGTCAGGCATTGGGCCGTGCTCAATCTCACACCTTGCAATACAGGTAAGAACCCCTTCTTGGACTGATCCATATTGAATTTCTTCAATATCTTGTCAAGGTATGTGCTTTGTGAAAGACCTATGAGGTGTCTCGATCTATCTCTATAGACCTTGATGCCTAATATGTAAGCAGCTTCTCCAAGGTCCTTCATTGAAGAACACTTATTCAAGTAGGCCTTTTTACTTTCCAAGAATTCTATATCATTTCCCATCAATAGTATGTCATCCACATATAATATGAGAAATGCTACAGAGCTCCCACTCACTTTCTTGTAAACACAGGCTTCTCCATAAGTCTGTGTAAACCCAAACGCTTTGATCATCTCATCAAAGCGAATGTTCCAACTCCGAGATGCTTGCACCAGCCCATAGATTGAGCGCTGGAGCTTGCATACTTTGTTAGCATTCTTAGGATCGACAAAACCTTCCGGCTGCATCATATACAACTCTTCCTTAAGGAAGCCATTAAGGAATGCCGTTTTGACGTCCATCTGCCATATCTCATAATCATAGTATGCGGCAATTGCTAACATGATTCGGACAGACTTCAGCTTCGCTATGGGTGAGAAAGTCTCATCGTAGTCAACCCCTTGAACTTGTCGATAACCCTTAGCGACAAGTCGAGCTTTGTAGATGGTCACATTACCATCTGCGTCCGTCTTCTTCTTAAAGATCCATTTGTTTTCTATGGCTCGCCGACCATCGGGCAAGTCAGTCAAAGTCCATACTTCGTTTTCATCCATGGATCCTATCTCGGATTTCATGGCTTCTAGCCATTTGTCGGAATCCGGGCCCGCTATCGCTTCTTCATAGTTCGAAGGTTCACCGTTGTCTAACAACATGATTTCCAGGATAGGGTTGCCGTACCACTCTGGTGCGGAACGTGTCCTCGTGGACCTACGAAGTTCAGTCACTTGATCCGAAGCTTCATGATCATCATCATTAACTTCCTCCCCAGTCGTTGTCGGCACCACAGGAACATTTTCCCGCGCTGCGCTACTTTCTGGTTCGAAAGGGGTGACTATCACCTCATCAAGTTCCACTTTCCTCCCACTCAATTCTTTCGAGAGAAACTCCTTCTCCAGAAAGGACCCGTTCTTGGCAACGAAGATCTTGCCTTCGGATCTGAGGTAGAAGGTATACCCAATGGTTTCCTTAGGGTATCCTATGAAGACGCATTTTTCCGATTTGGGTTCGAGCTTTTCAGGTTGAAGTTTCTTGACATAAGCATCGCATCCCCAAACTTTTAGAAACGACAGCTTAGGTTTCTTCCCAAACCATAATTCATACGGTGTCATCTCAACGGATTTCGACGGAGCCCTATTTAAAGTGAATGCGGCAGTCTCTAAAGCATAGCCCCAAAATGAGAGCGGTAAATCAGTAAGAGACATCATAGATCGCACCATATCCAATAGAGTGCGATTACGACGTTCGGACACACCATTTCTCTGAGGTGTTCCAGGCGGCGTGAGTTGTGAAACTATTCCACATTTCCTTAAGTGTGCACCAAACTCATGACTTAAATATTCTCCACCACGATCTGATCGTAAGAATTTTATTCTCCTGTCACGTTGATTCTCAACCTCACTCTGAAATTCCTTGAACTTTTCAAAGGTTTCAGACTTGTGCTTCATTAGGTAGACATACCCATATCTACTTAAATCATCAGTGAGAGTGAGAACATAACGATATCCTCCGCGAGCATCAACACTCATTGGACCGCACACATTGGTATGTATGATTTCCAATAAGTTGGTTGCTCGCTCCATTGTTCCGGAGAATGGAGTCTTGGTCATCTTACCCATGAGGCATGGTTCGCACGTGTCAAATGATTCGTAATCAAGAGACTCCAAAAGTCCATCTGCATGGAGCTTCTTCATGCGCTTGACACCAATGTGACCAAGGCGGCAGTGCCACAAGTATGTGGGACTATCGTTATCAACTTTACATCTTTTGGTATTCACACTATGAACATGTGTAACATCATGTTCGAGATTCATCAAAAATAAACCATTGACCAGCGGGGCATGACCATAAAACATATCTCTCAAATAAATAGAACAACCATTATTCTCGGATTTAAATGAGTAGCCATCTCGAATTAAACGAGATCCAGATACAATGTTCATGCTCAAAGCTGGCACTAAATAACAATTATTGAGGTTTAAAACTAATCCCGTGGGTAGATGCAGAGGTAGCGCGCCGACGGCGATCACATTGACCTTGGAACCATTCCCGACGCGCATCGTCACCTCGTCCTTCGCCAGTCTCCGTTTATTCCGTAGTTCCTGTTTTGAGTTACAAATATGAGCAACCGCACCGGTATCAAATACCCAGGAGCTACTACGAGTACTGGTAAGGTACACATCAATTACATGTATATCACATATACCTTTGGTGTTGCCGGCCTTCTTCTTGTCCGCTAAGTATTTGGGGCAGTTCCGCTTCCAGTGACCACTTCCCTTGCAATAAAAGCACTCAGTCTCGGGCTTGGGTCCATACTTTGACTTCTTCCCAGTAACTGGTTTACCGGGCGCGGCAACTCCCTTGTCGTCCTTCTTGAAGTTCTTCTTACCCTTGCCCTTCTTGAACTTAGTGGTTTTATTCACCATCAACACTTGATGTTCTTTTCTGATCTCCCCTTCCGCTGATTTCAGCATTGAATATACCTCGGGAATGGTCTTTTCCATCCCCTGCATATTGTAGTTCATCACAAAGCTCTTGTAGCTTGGTGGAAGCGACTGGAGGATTCTGTCAATGACCACGTCATCCGGGAGATTAACTCCTAGCTGAGACAAGCGGTTGTGCAACCCAGACATTCTGAGTATGTGCTCACTAACAGAACTGTTCTCCTCCATTTTATAGCTGAAGAACTTGTCGGAGACATCATATCTCTCGACCCGGGCATGAGCTTGAAAAACTAATTTCAGCTCCTCGAACATCTCATATGCTCCATGTTTCTCAAAACGCTTTTGGAGACCCGGTTCTAGGCTATAAAGCATGCCGCACTGAACGAGGGAGTAATCATCAGCACGTGATTGCCAAGCGTTCATAACGTCTTGGTTCTGTGGGATTGGTGCATCACCTAGCGGTGCTTCTAAGACATAATCTTTCTTGGCTACTATGAGGATGAGCCTCAGGTTCCGGACCCAGTCCGTATAGTTGCTGCCATCATCTTTCAGCTTGGTTTTCTCTAGGAACGCGTTGAAATTGAGGACAACGTTGGCCATTAGATCTACAAGACATAGTGTAAAGATTTTAGACTAAGTTCATGATAATTAAGTTCATCTAATCAAATTATTTAATGAACTCCCACTCAGATAGACATCCCTCTAGTCATCTAAGTGAAACATGATCCGAGTTTAACTAGGCCGTGTCCGATCATCACGTGAGATGGACTAGTCAAGATCGGTGAACATCTCCATGTTGATCGTATCTTCTATACGACTCATGCTCGACCTTTCGGTCCTCCGTGTTCCGAGGCCATGTCTGTACATGCTAGGCTCGTCAAGTCAACGTAAGTGTATTGCATGTGTTCCGAGGCCATGTCTGTACATGCTAGGCTCGTCAACACCCGTTGTATTCGAACGTTAGAATCTATCACACCCGATCATCACGTGGTGCTTCGAAACAACGAACCTTCGCAACGGTGCACAGTTAGGGTGAACACTTTCTTGAAATTATTATAAGGGATCATCTTACTTACTACCGTCGTTCTAAGCAAATAAGATGCAAAAACATGATAAACATCACATGCAATCAAATAGTGACATGATATGGCCAATATCATCATGATCCTTTGATCTCCATCTTCGGGGCACCATGATCATCTTCGTCACCGGCATGACACCATGATCTCCATCATCATGATCTCCATCATTGTGTCTTCATGAAGTCGTCACGCCAACAATTACTTCTACTTCTATGGCTAACGCGTTTAGCAACAAAGTAAAGTAATTTACATGGCGTTATTCAATGACTCGCAGGTCATGCAAAATAATAAAGACAACTCCTATGGCTCCTGCCGGTTGTCATACTCATCGACATGCAAGTCGTGATTCCTATTACAAGAATATGATCAATCTCATACATCACATATATCATTCATCACATCTTCTGGCCATATCACATCACATAGCACTTGCTGCAAAAACAAGTTAGACGTCCTCTAATTGTTGTTGCAAGTTTTTACGTGGTTTGTAGGTTTCTAGCAAGAACGTTTTCTTACCTACGTATGACCACAACGTGATTTGCCAATTTCTATTTACCCTTCATAAGGACCCTTTTCATCGAGTCCGTTCCGACTAAAGTAGGAGAGACAGACACCCGCTAGCCACCTTATGCAACTAGTGCATGTCAGTCGGTGGAACCTGTCTCACGTAAGCATACGTGTAAGGTTGGTCCGGGCCGCTTCATCCTACAATGCCGCCGAAACAAGAAAAGACTAGTAGCGGCAAGAAGAATTGGCAAACTCAACGCCCACAACTGCTTTGTGTTCTACTCGTGCATAGTAACTACGCATAGGCCTGGCTCATGATGCCACTGTTGGTAATCATAGCATAATTTAAAATTTTCCTACGCTCACCAAGATGCATCTATGGAGTGTACTAGCAACGAGGGTAAGGGAGTGCATCTACATACCCTTGTAGATCGCGAGCGGAAGCGTTCCAATGAACGTGGATGACGGAGTCGTACTCGCCGTGATCCAAATCACCGATGACCGAGTGCCGAACGGACGGCACCTCCGCGTTCAACACACGTATGGTGCAGCGACGTCTCCTCCTTCTTGATCCAGCAAGGGGGAAGGAGAGGTTGATGGAGATCCAACAGCACGACGGCGTGGTGGTGGATGTAGCGGGTCTCCGGCAGGGCTTCGCCGAGCTTCTGAGAGAGAGAGAGAGAGAGAGAGGTGTTGCAGGGGAGGAGGGAGGCGCCCAAGGCTGTAGGTTGCTGCCCTCCCTCCCCCCCTTTATATAGGCCCCCTGGGGGGCGCCGGCCCAGGGAGATGGGATCTCCAAGGGGGGGCGGCGGCCAAAGGGGGGAAGGGGTTGCCTTGCCCCCCAAGGCAAGGGGGAAGCTCCCCCTAGGGTTCCCAACCCTAGGCGCATGGGGGGAGGCCCAAGGGGGGCGCCCCAGCCCACTAAGGGCTGGTTCCCTTCCACTTTCAGCCCACGGGGCCCTCCGGGATAGGTGGCCCCACCCGGTGGACCCCCGGGACCCTTCCGGTGGTCCCGGTACAATACCGGTAACCCCCGAAACTTTCCCGGTAGCCGAAACTTGACTTCCTATATATAATTCTTCACCTCCGGACCATTCCTGAACCTCTCGTGACGTCCGGGATCTCATCCGGGACTCCGAACAACTTTCGGGTTTCCGCATACATATATCTCTACAACCCTAGCGTCACCGAACCTTAAGTGTGTAGACCCTACGGGTTCGGGAGGCATGCGGACATGACCGAGACGCCTCTCCGGTCAATAACCAACAGCGGGATCTGGATACCCATGTTGGCTCCCACATGTTCCACGATGATCTCATCGGATGAACCACGGTGTCGAGGATTCAATCAATCCCGTATACAATTCCCTTTGTCAATCGGTATGTTACTTGCCCGAGATTCGATCGTCGGTATCCCAATACCTTGTTCAATCTCGTTACCGGCAAGTCTCTTTACTCGTACCGCAATGCATGATCCCGTGACTAACGCCTTAGTCACATTGAGCTCATTATGATGATGCATTGCCGAGTGGGCCCAGAGATACCTCTCCGTCACACGGAGTGACAAATCCCAGTCTCGATCCGTGCCAACCCAACAGACACTTTCGGAGATACCCGTAGTGCACCTTTATAGTCACCCAGTTACGTTGTGACGTTTGGCACACCCAAATCACTCCTACGGTATCCGGGAGTTGCACGATCTCATGGTCTAAGGAAAAGATACTTGACATTGGAAAAAGCTCTAGCAAACGAAACTACACGATCTTTTATGCTATGCTTAGGATTGGGTCTTGTCCATCACATCATTCTCCTAATGATGTGATCCCGTTATCAATGACATCCAATGTCCATAGTCAGGAAACCATGACTATCTGTTGATCAACGAGCTAGTCAACTAGAGGCTTACTAGGGACACGTTGTGGTCTATGTATTCACACATGTATTACGATTTCCAGACAATACAATTATAGCATGAATAATAGACAATTATCATGAACAAAGAAATATAATAATAACCATTTATTATTGCCTCTAGGGCATATTTCCAACAGACCCCTAGCGTACCCATATTATGATGACATGCAAAAGCAACTACTGAAACTTCACTCTATGCCGAGTGCTTTGCTCTTCGTCCAGAGCCAAGACACGGGCACTCGGTAACGCGAAGTAAGGCATGGAGCCGAGGTAATTTTGCCCCCCCCTAGTGGTCGGGCCTGCCCCTCCCTCGTCTGCAAAAGGCCTACGGATGTCGCAAGGACATCACATAGGACTTTACATGCCGCTTCTGGGCATGATTTCATGTGCCGCCTTGCAAATCTGCAATTTCCGGCGCCGAAACCCTAGCAGTGCAATAAATGTCTAAAATATTCTAGGCGGGTCCAAAAAATGCGGGGGCCTGACACGTGTCATTCGATGGCCACCTTTGAGAGCACGAGAAGTTTCGAGGCCAACGGAGCAACAGGGCCCACACTTCCTTCACTAATCCGACTCGTTCCCTCTCAGTACCTAGAGACTACATCGGAGATGGTGTAGTTTACAAGCAGCCGCAGGTGATCCCTACTCGAAACACACCCAAACTTTTACCACACCCTACAGGGGCCATGTTATCACACCGCGCCAGCTCCCGAGGATTTCCGCCATCATACATATTTTCGAGGATTTAAACGGTTGGATCAGGCATGGCGCCGAGGTAATTTTGCCCCCCCTCGTGGCTGGGCCTGCCCCTCCCTCGTCTGCAAAAGTCCTACACATGTCGCAAAGACATCACATAGGACTTTACATGCTGCTTCTGGGCATGATTTCATGTGCCACCTTGCAGATCTGCAATTTCCGGCGCCGAAACCCTAGCAGTGGAATAAATGTCTCAAATATTCTAGGCGGGTCCGAAAATTGCGGGGGCCTGACACATGTCATTCGATCGCCTCCTTTGAGAGCACGATAAGTTCCGATGCCAATGGAGCAACATGGCCCACACTTCCTTCACAAATCGGACTCGTTCCCTCTCGGTACCTGGAGACTACAGCGGAGATGGTGTAGTTTACAAGCAGCCGGAGGTGATCCCTACTCGAAACACGCCCAAACTTTTACCACACCCTACAGGGGCCATGTTATGACACTATGCCAGCTCCCGAGGATTTTCGGCATCGTACGAGTTTTCGAGTATTTAAACGGTTGGATCAGGCATGGCGCCGAGGTAATTTTGCCCCCCGGTGGCTGGGCCTGCCCCTCCCTCGTCTGCAAGAGGCCTACGCATGTCGCAAAGACATCACATAGGACTTTACATGCCGCTTCTGGGCATGATTTCATGTGCCACCTTGCAGATCTGCAATTCCGGCCCCGAAACCCTAGCTGTGCAATAATTGTCTCAAATATTCCAGGCGGGTCCCAAAAATGCGGGGGCTTGACACGTGTCATTCGATAGCCTCCTTTGATAGCACGAGAAGTTTCGAGGCCAACAGAGCAACAGGGTCCACACTTCCTTCACAAACCCGACTCGTTCCCTCTCGGTACCCAGAGACTACATCGGAGATGGTGTAGTTTACAAGCGGTCACAGGTGAGCCCTACTCGAAATGCTCCCAAACTTTTACCACACCCTACAGGGGCCATGTTATGACACCGTGCCAGCTCCCGAGGATTTCCGGCATCATACGATTTTCCAAGGATTTAAACGATTGGATCAGGCATGGCCCCGAGGTAATTTTGCCCTCCTCGGTGACTGGGCTTGCCCCTCCCTCGTCTGCAAAAGGCCTACGCATGTCGCAAAGACATTACATAGGAGTTTACATGCTGCTTCTGGGCATGATTTCATGTGCCGCCTTGTAGATCTGTAATTTCCGGCATCGAAACCCTAGCTGTGCAATAAATGTCTCAAATATACCAGGCGGGTCTGAAAAATGCGGGGGCCTGACACGTGTCATTCGATGGCCTCCTTTGATAGCACGAGAAGTTTCGAGGCAAACGGAGTAACCGGGCCCGCACTTCCTTCACAAACCCGACTCGTTCCCTCTCGGTACCCAGAGACTACATCGGAGATGTTGTAGTTTACAAGCAGCCGCACTTGAGGCCTGCTCCAAACACGCCCAATCTTTTACCAGAATATTGGCCGATATTTTAAAGAGTGGAAATAATGAAATAAGGGGAGAGGGTATCATTTATAAGAACAATTAAATAAAAATATAATAAAAAGTATTATAAAAAGAAAAATATAATAAGTATCATAAAGATACAATAAAATGAAAACACATAAATTATTAAAAGTAAAACTAATAAACTTTTTTTCTTGAAAGAAAAGAAGAAACTATTTTTATAAACCGTGTATTTTCCTTTGACACTAGGCTTACCGTTGTGCACTAGGCTTATAGTGAGCGCGGGACTTGGCCAAAATAAACGCGCGCATACTCATTTTGGCCCAAATATCGCGCCTCCCAACTGTCTCTCCCCGCGCCTCCCCGGTCTCTCCCCCGCGCCTCCCCTGTTTTCCCCCGCCCCTCCCCGTTCGCTAGGGTTGAGGCCCTCCGGCCATCTCCGCCGCCCGCCCTCCCTCCGCCTGCTCCTCATCTCCGCCTCGCCGGCCGGCAGCGCAGCGCAGCCCCCGCTACCTCCTCCCCCGCTCTCCCGTCAGCATGGTCCACGGCTCCCGGATCTGAAGCAGCCGCACCGTGCTGCCGCCGCGCACAGCAATAGGTTCCCAACACAACCCTCGCCGTCCCTCTGTCTCTCTCTCTCTCTGTGTGTGACTGAACCCAACACAACCCTCATTCGCAGGTCGCGGCTAGCTAGGCATCAGCGGCACCGGTCACCGGCGGCAGCGTACATCACCGCGCGCGTCAACGGACGCAGTATGCACTCATCCCCTTTTTTAACTTCTCAATTTCGAGCTACCCTATACAAGCACTATATATCTCCTCTAGGATTCACTGTACTCTTCACTTCTTTTTTCCATTCGATCCAACATTAGGATTAATTTTGATTCGTGTCATGGCGCACATATTGCATATGCTCTGCTTACACCAGGCTTTCATTGTTGTATTTAGTTGACTTCTTAACTCTAGGATTGCATTGCTTTGCTTACACCGATGGACCTGAATTTACTTGAACGAGCCCGTCTAGGTGAAGACGATGAGCCAAATGGTCCACCTCCAGACTATGCTCGAGAATGGTGGGACGATATGCGCGACAGTGATGATGAAACTCTCAGGCTAACTAATGATCCAAACGACGAGGACTATGACTTTTGAAACTTGTAATAATTCTATGTACTATGACCTTGTACCAATGAGACGCGTGCGATAGGATGATGTACTTTTGGATGAAAACCAAGTCTATGTACTATGAACTTGTACTCCTGAATGTAAACTTTGTCGAGCTACCTACTTGATGTACTTCTAGCTGTAAGACAACTCTATGCACTATGAACTTGTGCTTCTTGCCAAGTTCTCGCCCTATGATTTTGAACTTATGCATATGATTTTTTTATGATAGCATATGAACTTTTAAACATGGACTTCTGAATTGCTCTACTTTTGCATATGAACTTTTAAGCATCCATTTCTAAACTGCTTTAGTTTTGCATATGAAGTTTTCAACATGAACTAATTGAACTACTCTTTCTCATAGCAGGTGACTGAAAGATGCCAGGCAACAAAAGGAACAAAGGGAACAAAGTTGCAAGCATTGGCAATGTGATTGAAAGGTTAGGCAAGGTGAGGAGGGTCATAAAGAAGGGCACCGGTGCGGCAACTTCCATACAGGCAGGCAGGGCCAAACCTACACAGCGAGCCACAGTGGATGGTACCTGAGGTAGACGACGTGGTCGTACCACTGTATCCCGTGTTGCTAGCCCTATCCCCTCTGTCCATTCCGAGGAGGAATCGGAGGAGGAAGCGGAGGAGGAGCTAGTTGTGGAGGAGGATGAGAGGGAGGAGTCGGAGGAGAGGGAGGAGTCGGAGGAGGAGAGGGAGGAGGAGCCGGTTGTGGAGGAGTTAGAGGAGGGAGAGTATGAGGTGGAGACATCGGGAGAGAAGATGGAATGGCCGGTTCCTAAGGAGAGCAAAATCTGGTTGCATGGGGTGTCCACGCTCCCTTCGAGACCATATCCACATAAGGGCCTCATTGTCAAACCAGTCGGTCTGAGGTAAGTGTTTGTGTGGACTCTTACTTGCGTCTTTACTTTTAAGATTTTTGCAGATACTAACTTACTTGCCTTTTCATTGTGCAGGGCCTTGGTGGTTGATGGAGAAGACATAAAAGTGCCACGCCAGCCAAGTAGCATCATTGGATGTCTTTGCAGGCATTATTACCCTGGCCTGGTCCCCATAGGAGACGGTGAGGAGGAGCCAGCTTGGTCTTGGGAGCATTGGAAACGAGCTCCGGATACCAAAGACAAGTGGGTCAGGGTGTATGGTAGTGCCGCTGAGCGGGTGGTCAATGAATTTTGGGTAAAATTCTTTGTCAATTTTCATAGTTATTTCTTTGCCAATCTTTAAAATCATTGCACTAATAACTGTTTTATCCTCTTATGCTCTTTGGCAGGACTTCTTTTACTTGCGCCGAGGGTATGAAGGATGAAGCTAATGAGGTTGTGGAGGCGATTGCCAAGAAGATTGTCCAAGACATGCCCTATGAGGCGCGCGTTGATGCTGTGGTGAAGTATTTCGCGCACGAACGCAAAATGCTTCTCAAAAAGTCTCTAGCCCGGAGAGTGCATCTCACCCGTTCCATGTACATGAAGGTAGTTTCATTTTACTTATGATTGCCTGGATCAAAACAACTTACTTTCATTCCTAAGTTGGATGTATTTGGCATACTTCAGGCGGTTCCCTCGTGGTGCAACAACAATGTTCCTTGCTACCAGCAAATCATATCCAAATGGATAGACCCGGAGTGGAGGGCCCAACATCGAATGGCTTTGGAGCGGCGTGCCTTGATGGGTGGTCCGGTACACCTTCAAGGCAACCTCAACCTCCACGCTTACGTGCAGAAGAAGGTAATAATATCATTTGGCTTCTCAACTTCTAAACTTGTGCACTTATGGATATTATTGCTTCTATTGCAGAATAGGGAGAGAGGTGAGGGCCAAGAGAAGCTCAATACCTTCAGGGATTATGTCTCTCCCGCAAGTCAAAGAAATTGGAAGGGGGGTGGGTCAACCCAGGCGCTGGCTTGAGGATTGATGCATAAAGTGGGAAGTTCAAGGAGCACAACGGGCCTGACTCTGATCCGGCCTCACAGGACATTGACGCTACAATTTCCCTCCAGTCGGGAGATGGCAAGAAGGGTGGTCGGTTATATGTTGGCGACAGTGCCATCCGTAAGAAGGACATCCCAAAACTCTCTCACCTCCATGCTACCACGTCGAGCTCAGGTCCTGCTATAGAGCGTCGCCCACAGCCTGGGCTGCGCATGCTCCATCAACTCGAGGTATCTT
Organism: Aegilops tauschii subsp. strangulata; assembly: GCF_002575655.3. Classification (NCBI taxonomy): domain Eukaryota; kingdom Viridiplantae; phylum Streptophyta; class Magnoliopsida; order Poales; family Poaceae; genus Aegilops; species Aegilops tauschii. The sequence continues at coordinate 550,995,252 of NC_053036.3, read as the reverse complement.
TTGCTTCATCGACCTTCCTTGTGATTTCTTCTTTGTATTGCAACGATGGTGAACTTGTTGTGATGGCATATTGTAGGCCAATGCCAGGCTTCGAGAGGAGCAAGCCATGAAAATGCAGCAGGCCCTGTTTCAACAGCAAGAATTCATGGTTAAACAACAGGCAATCTTGCAGGAGACATTTGCTCAACTCAGAAATAATATGCAGGGTTCCACTTTGCCCGTTCTTCCTCCTCTTCCGACTCTTCCTAATTTCAACTTTGAAGTCTTTGAACTTTTCAATCATGCATCTTACCTTCATGCTTGAAGATCATGAATCTTACCATCTCATCCTCTCGTGCTTCAAGTTTTCTCAGTCGGGACAAGGCTCGAATAATTGTGTGGTAGGTGGATCTTCACCTGGCCAAGCAAGTCCAGTGACACCCACTACGGTTCATGTCGCTTCGACCTCCCCGCAACAATGGTCACTTGAGGTAGTCGTCCATGTTTGTCCATTGTTGATGCTTGTGTATTCTCGTTGCTTGTGCTTCTCAACTTAAATCTTGTGCATTGTTGATGGTAGAGTCCACAAGTGTTGATGCTTATATTGTACATACTTCCTAGCTTCTATTTGAGCCTCATATGTTGATGCTTGTTGACTCTTTTGCCTTATCCATCTTTGCAACTTAACTTTAGAAACTCATGCGTGTGATAATGGACTTATAGGTTTGCATTGTGGATGGCGTTGACGGTGGGCATATATGCTGCGGTGGAGCTCATTGCATGGTTCATGCTTGGTGTGAACTTGGAACTCATGATCCTTTAATTTGTGAACCTCTGGTTGCATATGTATGTATGTTGTTGTGAACCTTCGTTGGATATGTATGCACTGTGTGGACCTGAAACTTACGGTCCTTTCGTTTGGAACCTTTGTTGCATACGTATGCATATGTGGACTTTGCACTCATGTACGGCTGGATATATGTATTACTGGATATATGTTTGTTGGTCATGGTCATGTACTGCTGGATATATATATTTGTTGGTTATATGTGCTGCTGGATAGATGTACTACTGTATATATGTTTTTGCTGCTCCCTGAAGCGAGTACCAAAAAATGTTATAAGGCCTATAAGCCGTGTACCCCAGCTATCTGGCACCCGGCTTATAAGCCATATAGCTGCGGCGAACTTATAAGCCGTGTAGCCCAGAACCTGGCACCGGGCTTATAGACTATAAGCCGTGTACCCCAGCTATCTGGCACCTGGCTTATAAACCATATGGTTGCGGCCAACATATAAGCCGTGTATCCCAGCACCTGGCACCCGGCTTATAGACCATCTGGACACATGAGCGGGCTATATAAGCCGTGTGCCTCAGTTAACCGGCACCCGGCTTATATATGTATATAAAAACCATGCTGTTGTCGGCAGAACTTGGCTTATATAGTAACCGTGCGGTTCGTGGTTGCACCCGGCTTATATATAAACCGTGCGTTTGCGGTCGCACCCGGCTTATATTTAAACCGTCCGTCCGCGGTTGCCTCGGCTTATATATAAACCATATGTACTGAGGTGCACTTGGTTTATGTTTAAACTGTGCCCTGACGACGACACTCGACTTATGTAGACGGTGACACGTGGCCGTTAACATCAGGCTACCGTCATGTTACTTTATTAAACCGAGAGCCCTGTGAAAATACTCGGTTTATACATAAGCCGGGCTTTTTCGGTCCGGCTCTCGGCTTATATGGTATAAGCCGGTCGACTGTAAACCGAGTGCTATAAGCCGGGAGTTTTACTCGGCTTATATATAAACCGAGTTTAAATCGATGTAAGCCGAGTGTATTAGGTACACGGCTTATAAGTTTTTTCCTGTAGTGTGGCGCAATTTTTTTTTTGCAGCCTTGATGTGTATTTTATTAGAGCACTTGTGAGTCACATGTGCTTATGAGAGGCACACTTCTCCGGCTATTAGCGAGTAAATTCGCCGAAGCGAAAAGGTAGAGGAAAAAAATAGAGGTACCTTATTGGACCATGATTGTTGCCGTGGTGCCTGGCAATTAGGTAACCTCGAGTCCTCCTCAGCTTGTGGCGGAACGCCATGCCACACGCGGAAGGTTTTATCAGTCAATTCACGACCGTTTAGATGCACGGTGTCAGCCGACAAGACGAAGGTGTCGGGGATATACCCCGCGGTATGACCCGGCCGAAATTATGACCCGGCCGGACTTGGCGACTCACCAGAGACCCGACTGGAGCTTGGCGACTCACTGGCGATCCGCCCAGACATGGCGGTTTACATGTAACCCGCCTGGACATTGTGACTCACTGGAGACCCGATGGGCGGATCAGACGGATGACAAGGCCCAAGGCCCAGTAGGCCAGCTTATACTCTGGTGGGCCGGTTTAAGAGGAAAAACATAAGGAATTTTCCCTTAAGGGGGCAGACTAGGATTACACTTGTAATAGACTAGTCCTAATCCTAATAGGACACCACATGTAACCCGCCCCTTCAACTTATATAAGGAGGGGCAGGGCACCCCAAGACGGACAGGCAAGAAACAATCTCTAGGGCTAGACACAAAGAGCCGGCTTACCGGCGACTCTCTCATGAGCATAATGAGACCTAGCCACAAACAGCATGTAGGGCTATTACCGGATGAAGTTTCCTGGGGCCCGAAGCTGTCTAAATCCTTGTCTTGTGTTGCGTCTCCCGATTCCGCTCAACCCCTCTCAAGCTACCACATAGATGCGTTGGCCTCGCGACTAAGTCCTGACACTAAGGACATCTGCCGTGACAATTCCACGACAGTTGGCGCCCACCGTGGGGCTGGCGCACGGTGGTGTTGAGTTCTTGAAGGGATCTTTCAGGGATCGAGAAGCTCGCTATTTTCCAGATGAAGAAGAGTAATCATAGAACAATCACGCAAGATAACCCGGGACGGAACAGTTGCCATGCCGGCTCAAGGGAACAGTTGCCGAGCTTTTCAGAAATTTCGCCGCCGGCTGGGTTCCTAATTTTACTGGTTAATTTTGAAAATTTGGAGGATGAGATTGAAGTTCGAAGGGGATTAGGGTTTCATCTATGTGCGTCGCGGCGTCGCCATCTCGTCGTCTCAATCTGCCAAGTCCGAAACGAGATCTACACGAGGTGATTTGCCTGCCAGGTTACTACTCCAAGACCGACGGGATTGGATGGATCTGTTGTCCGTGTCTAGATCAAGTTCGGAGTGTTACCTGTACACCTGAAGGACTAGAGCTATACTGCTCATCGGGATTAAATTAGCAAAATACTACTTGTATTAGTAGTGGGCGCATGGACCAAAGTTAATGGATCTTCACCTCCTCACGTGAGACTAGTACTACTCCTCACCAGGATTAAATAGAAGAAGAAAGGCTTTGGAGTTGTTCAAAGATTGAAGATATGGCTGCTGTTAGTCTGACACGGGCTCGGACACGTACAGGAAAAGAAAAGCCAGGTACCTCGTTACAGTGGAAAAAAGCCAAGTCAACGACGACCCAAAGAAGGATTTTTGGTGCTACTACGGCCTGGTTTCGCTCACCTGGTCGCCTCGGGTCGACCCGCCGAGTTGCCCTGCCGCGCCAATCTCCTCCCCGCAGCTGGTTCCCACGCCGGCTGGCCAACTCGCTGGTCCCGGCCTGCTCTGAGCTCGGATGCATGCGTCGTCTTCGTCCAGCGCCCGGCCTCTAAACCGCTGCCATGACCCGCCCGCGCCTCGCCGGTTTTGCCTCCGCGGTCAAGTCACCCCGCTCCGGCTCACCACTCGTCTGCCACTATAAGCCGCGCCGTCTCTGAAACCTCCCCGTGCCCTGGGCCGCCGCACCTAGGGCCACCGGGCCTCGAGTCGCCGGCCGGATTTGCCTCACCGTGCTTCAAGTCACCAGCCAGTTCTGCCGCCCCCAACGTCCCTGCTCGGTTTCGCTTCTGAGCTGCTGCGCCCCTGCGTGTTCTTCTGTTAGCCTGTCCTCAAGACAAACAAGGGGAAGTGGAGAGCATGTTGGAAGATTGAAAAAGTACTTGCACGTACACAATTTCCACGGACATCATATATGTATTCCTATGGATCCGTGCCCCGCTCGTGTTGAACCGCCTCTGCCATGGTGGGCTTTGAGCTGCCACGTTGCTGGTGCATCCCCACCCTAGTCTCGTGCAGCCTCTGCCGCGTAGAACGGATCATCTCCCATCCGGACGAATCAGGACAAAGTCCACTACAAAAGTGACGTCATGCTGTCGACATAAGGCTCGCACTGGTTTAAACGTCATGGCCAACTCAAGCGCCTGCACCGGCTACCACGATGTGGCTGACTCGTCCGTCTGCGCCCACGCGCGCTGGGCTCCAACGCCGCGCCCGCTCTCATAAGTCGCCCGACGGACGCGCTCAAGCCGCTGCCCCTGTGGTCCACTCTACATCAACACAATTCGGCTGACTTACCCGTCCATGCGGTTTACCGTGCCTGCGATTGACCCACCCATCTGCGCTAGCTTACAACGCCACGATCGGCTCACCCGTGATTAATTTCAGCTTCACCGCGGTGATCATCAACTCCGTGGTGGATAACTACTGGCCTGACGTATCAGGTGAAATCCATCCAATATGTTTTTATATTACATATTGCTTTCTTTAAAAGAACAAATACTTTGGCTTGCAATACTTTTTGATGCAGGACAATTGTTCATTGCGAATGAGGTGTTATATTGTGGGTATGGAGTGAGCGATGGCAATGTTCTGCACCGGGGTTTCGTCCGTGTCATACTGCCCGGTGAATGAACGTGCGCAAAGTCACCATCCTCTGTGGCCCGGTTTACATTAACTCGCCCGTCCGCGCCGGCTTACAGCGCCGCGGCCGACTCATCTGTTGTCCGGGCGAATCAGGTGATATTCATCCAAGTTTGTTTTATTAACACATATTGTTTTTGTTAAAGAACAAGTTTATCTTTGCCTTGGTCTGCAATATTGTTTATGCAGGGCAATTATTTATGACAAAAAGTGACATTGTACCGCGGAGATGGAGGCACGCCAACATCTTTTGGCATAGGTGGTCGTCGTTACTCAACGGACTCCCGCACCGGCTTACAACGCCGTGGCCGTCTCTGCGACCACGCCGGCTTACAACAAGGAGGACGACTTGCCCGTCCGCACCAGCTTACAACGCCACGGCCGGTTCATATATCTGTGCCGCCTCAGATGTTGCGGTCGTCTTTACCGTCCGTCTCTCGCGGCCTGGCCTACATCAACACACCGGGCCGCACCTGTCTGCATGAGCTGTTTATTGAGTATGAGCAAGTCGCTGCTTGGGTAGCCCGGTTTTCTTCTAACAAATTGGAGGCAAGTTATCATGTCTTATCAGCCGCCGTCTGCACTGGATGGCTCAATGGGTAGGTGCGCAAGTCGCCGCCACTATGGGTTTGGTTAACTTCAAACAGCCACTTGGAAGGAACCATTGGCCGAGTTGCTGACACGGCTCATACAGGACCATTTATAACCCGCCGCAGTCACCTCAACCTTCTGTGGATTCACATCGCGCTATCAACACCAATGATATACACCTTATGCTATGGTCAATATGGAGAATCTCAAAGCCAACTCCTCGAGTCGTCTTGAGACTCGGGGGCTACAATGATATGACTCGGCAGCATTGGTCGGTTTCAATGCATTCAAGAACTCCGGGTCATTGGAGGGAAAAATAACCCGGTCCCGGAGGCTACCGCCATATTGGTAAAAAGTTTAAAGGCCGTCAGAAAATTTTCGGCTTAAAAAGAAGGATTCCGGTTTAGATCCGGCTCAAGAGACTTGACATCTCCCACAAAGCACCGAAGCTCTTAAATATTCGGTTTAAAATCCGGTTCAAGGGAAATTTATCTGCCACAAAGTTTTGAAGCTCTCAAATCCGGTTCAAAATCCGGTTCAAGGTAAATTTGTTTATCACAAAGCTTTGAAACTCTCAATATCCGGTTTTTCCGGTTCAAAAAGAATTTATCTCTCGCAAAAGTTCGAGTTCTCAGGAAAAATTAAAGGGACCAAAAAGAGTCTGTTACAAAGCACAACCCAAACATAGGTACCCTGCTTTAATGACCATTGGGAGCTGATCGTATTCGAATTTAGCTTAACCCTTTAGGTGTGACCCTGATCGTATTCGAATCAGAGTCGTTAAATATTCTCATGATCACTAGGGGGCTTCCTGTTCAAACATAGGTCGTATTCGAACCAAAGAGAACATAGCTGTTGGTACCCTCTTGATCGGCACACTGCCGAGCTCACTAGGGGGCTTCTTGATCGTATTCGAATCATAGCTCGACCCCTTTTGGGAACCGACGTGGATCGTATTCGAATCAGCGTCGTTAAACAACTCTCAAGGTCATTTGGGGGCTTCCTGTTCAAACATAGGTCGTATTCGAACCAAAAAGAACATAGCTGTCTGTACCCTCTTGATCGGCAATGCCAAAGCCACTGGGGGCTATATGATCATATTCAAATCTTAGCTTAACCCCTTTGGGACGGTTTTCTGATCGTATTCGAATCAGAAGCCTCAAATTTTTTGAAGTCTCTTTTTGCAAAAAAATTTTGGATTTTATTTGAAGCTCTTTTGATCATATCTAAAGTGTATATGAGTGGTTGCTATTTAACCCGGTTTGACTTTGGATGATAAGTCGCCATCATATGACAATCATAAACATTTGGAAGTCTTGATTTCTAAAGATTGGGTTATCACCCTTACTGGACAGGTCACATAAACCGGCAGTGAAAATTCAATATCACAGGTATGATATTATTATTATAGTTATGTTTCAAAGTTATGATTCATAACAGGCTTATCTGTGACTCCTTGTTACACATCAATGGTTATATATGAGATATTATGACCCGCCCTGCGGTAAACCGCCAAGGGTTCTTGTGATCTACTTGTGTGCAGGATAAGACTACATTTGGATGGTTACCCACCCTGGCTTTTGAAGTTAAGTCGCCAGGGCATATGTTGTTTAAGCTCTGTGCAGGATTTACAGAGCTATGACTTACATAAATGATTAAGTTCAAGCCCATCATCAAAGATTGAAATTGGTGTCTCAAAAGGGTTATCAATTCTTGATTTTCTCAAAGGCTATAAGCCGCCGGGTTATGAAATTCCGGCTTACAATGAATGCGCATTAAGTCGCCATCAGCCAAGAGCCGCCGAGTATTTGAACTTCGGATCTACTTGTCAACCGATAAGATTATATTATTCAAATCTTGAATAGCCAACATGGCTGGATTTTTATTATGATTATCAATATTATGATGGAGGTCTTTAAAGTCGCTTCAGCGCAATGACTATTATTTTATCAAGGTATATGATTTATTTTACAATGGAGGGAATAGTCCCGAGTCGCTGCAGGCTTACGACCCGGCACTTGGGGGCTATATTATTCAAGTTGAGGTTACATCAAATAGGCAAGTCCCATGTCACTGCCAGCATGCACCATGGCACTTGGGGGCTAATGCAAAGTCATTTTTTGCTCAACTTATTGAAGACCCGACTCATCACATTGTAATGAGCTGGCCCTTGGGGGCTACCAATTGCTCCTGTCAAAAATTCAAGGTACACAAGCATTAATCCATTATATTGAACGGTCCACTACTCAGTTGGTAGAGTACAAAGCTCTTAACCTTGTGGACGTGGGTTCAAGCCCCATGGTGAAGATTATATTATATGATGTTATTATCAATAAATTATATACAAAGTCCCAGCTTAGTATTATCTTACTAAGCCGACCCTTGGGGGCTACACGTTGTTGTTCAAGTTTACATGGTTATATCTACAAAGTCCCATGCTCATTATTGCATAATGACCCGGCCCTTGGGGGCTACACTGGTTGAAGTTTTCATGAGCATAAGGCAATTACAAGTCCCAGGTTGCTGCAAGCATGACAACCCGGCACTTGGGGGCTACAGGTGATATGCATAGAAGGGAGAAAACATCTTCAAATTCTCAGTTTGGAGCAGACCAGATTAACCCGGTGTCTGCAACAATCATGACCCGTCATCATTTATTTATAACCCGGCAATTTTGGCAATCATAAATCGGCAAGATCTACATCTTTAAGTCGGCTGAATATCAGTTGAATATTTCAAGACCAATATTTTTGTCAAGTCAGAGCTTTGAAGGCTGACTCAAATGGATTATTTCTTATAAGTATCTCTCTCCAAGAGCCAATGTCAGCAAATTGATTATGAAGCTCGCCTATTGACCCAGATTTTTCAAAGGAAGTATCTGGATTTTTTGCATTGACAAAGTTGAAACATATCTGTTGAGGAGATTTGTTATGAATTCATGGGCGTGTATCAAGAAGGAAATGACAAGGACTTAAAGATGATCAGGGGCCGGCTTACAAGAATTTTTAACCCAGAGCACAACTTGTCAAAGTTGTTCTGGTGTTTATTTTGCAGGATCAGTTTAACATGGATAAATCCAAATTAAACTAGGGGCTAATGTCGGGGATATACCCCGCAGTATGACCCGGCCGGACTTGGCGACTCACCAGAGACCCGGCTGGAGCTTGGCGACTCACTGGCGATCCGCCCGGACATGGCGGTTTACATGTAACCCGCCTGGACATTCTGACTCACTGGAGACCCGATGGGCGGATCAGACGGACGACAAGGCCCAAGGCCCAGCAGGCCAGCTTATACTCTGGTGGGCCGGTTTAAGAGGAAAGACATAAGGAATTTTTCCTTAAGGGGGCAGACTAGGATTACACTTGTAATAGACTAGTCCTAATCCTAATAGGACACCACATGTAACCCGCCCCTTCAACTTATATAAGGAGGGGCAGGGCACCCCAAGAGGGACAGGCAAGAAACAATCTCTAGGGCTAGACACAAAGAGCCGGCTTACCGGCGACTCTCTCCGAGCATAATGAGACCTAGCCACAAACAGCATGTAGGGTTATTACCGGATGATGTTTCCTGGGGCCCGAAGCTGTCTAAATCCTTGTCTTGTGTTGCGTTTCTCGATTCCGCTCAACCCCTCTCAAGCTACCACATAGATGCGTTGGCCTCGCGACTAAGTCCTGACACTAAGGACATCTGCCGTGACAATTCCACGACAGAAGGGTTTCATAGCTTCGCGTTAACTGCACTGGCCAAAGCGAAAGCCAAAAGAGAGGTTGAGGTATCTTTGTTGGGTCGTACTGCCATGACGCCTGTCAACCAAGCTTCCTCACATCATCCTCAGTTCGCGGCGAAACACCATGCCACACGCTGAAGGTTTTATCAGACAAGTCGGGACCGTTTAGCTGCACGGTGCCAGTCGACAAGACTGAAGGGTTTCACAGCTTCGCGCTGGCCGCACTGGCGCGCTACACTGTTCCCACAATTAAGCTCGACGCGTCCATACAGACGGGACACGGAATGCCATCAATGTCTCGCCCTATCGCTGAGTGTGATCGGCCGGTGACAAGGCCGACCAGAGTGGCGATGACAACATTGTGCAAGCCTGCTGTTGCCGCCGAAGATGTTTGAGGGCTTAGCATTGCCCTCGCTGATGTAGTTGTAGAGTTGCCATAATACCGACAACTGAGGGGCAGGGCCACCTTCAGTGTCAGCATCATGGCTTGAAGCTTGGTGTTGCCGTAGTTGATGACGCCCATGACTTTTGGTGTTGAAGATGACGTCGTGCGGGGACGCCACCGTCGACGCGAATGTTCGAGGGCCTAGCGCCGCCCCCGGTGTTGTCTTGGAAATGGCGAAGTGATAATACTGAGGGCGGTGCTGCCCTCAATGTTAATGGCATAGGCTGAAGTAGTGTAGTTCCCAACATGTTGGCGACGTGGCTTGGCGCCATGTGAGGATACCGTTCAGTAATGGGGATCTCGGCCCTAGCCCTCCCGCCATGGGTGTTGTAGAGGTTGTCGGTGAAGCTGACGTTTGAAGGGCGGTGATGCCCCTCGGCTCTCGTGGTGATGTCGAGCCAAAGGTGCATCGCTAGCACACATATGTGTGGGCACCGTGTCTCATCCGCACAAAAACTTAGTCGCTCATGCACAAAGTTAGAGGAACCAAACGACTGGAAAGACATAATGAAAACCAGTTGCCGAAAAGCAAGAGAGAAAAAAATGGTGTTTTTTCTTTGTTTAAAATGTTGGCTTTTCCACTGGAAACTAGCTATGAGTGTGATGTCGGAAAAGGCTGCCAAAGGACTTAGTCAACGGGAATCGTCGAAAAGCCATGACGATCGCAACTCAATAACTTTTTTCCCCTTCGTGTTTGTTTGTGTGTGAGAATGTGTGTATCACGATGACATGATTGGAATGCTCAGGAGAGGCAGCAGGGAATCGTACCCTAGCCCATCATGGCAAGGAGTAACCCCACAACTCCACCATTCTCCCTTCCGGGCCACAAGAACCCAGAAACTTGGGTAAGGTGTATTTAGGGTATGTGGTTTTGGGACAACGGCTGAAAAACATATGTTCATGCCTTTGTCGAGGGGTGGTGGATGACTACCTCCCGCCTTCTTTCCAGTGGTTCCCTTTCTGCTTGCACGTCGGGCCTTGCTTCTGGAATCTTGAGGTTTGCTTCATGGACGGCCTTGGTGGCCGTGGACTTGCGAGGATCGTCTCCCCTTGGAGAGAATAGCTTCACGGGCGGCCTTGGTGGCCGCGAACTTTCGAGGATCGTCTCTCCTTGGAGTAAATAGCTTCATGGACGACCTTGGTGGTCGCGAACTTCTGGGGATCGTCTCCCCTTGGAAGGATTGCTTCATTGACGGCCTTGGTGGCCATGGGCTTCAGAAGATTGTTTCATCTTTCGAGGCGCGTTTGCACGCGCTTGGAGGGTTTGCTTCATGTTTCTTCGGGGGCCACCTTGAGAACTTGGAAGGCAGTCATCCACCTAAGTGGACTAAAACCCTCAGGCATTTTATCTGGAGCTTTGCTGGCATGCCCCAGGGTTGTCAAGCGGCTACGCACCTAACCCAACTTGTGTTGGATCGGGCAGCCCTCTCCTGATCTTTTGCCTAGAGTCTTCCCTGGAGCATGTGGAGTCTCTAGGAACCTGAGACGCATTCAGGAGCATGGGGGTGTGGGGCTTCATTGTTTAGAAGCAACCCAAGTAGTCTTCTCCGCTGCCTCTGGGAGCATATGGTGGGTGTGTGTCATGTTTTGTGGGTATAAGAGCCGCTCCACTAGACAAGTCCCAAGGCAGCCAAATCGTCCGTCACAGCTGAGTGTGGTTCGGGAAAAGCCATTTTTGTAGGATTTTGCAATCCATAAGAAGGGGAAAACAAAAAGAAACACTGACAAGTCCGCTTCATGCAATTGTGAGTGCAATGCGAACTTTGATAAGCCACCAAAAACTCCCCTTCTTGCAAAGCAAAAGAAGAAGAAAACAAGCCGAAGAAAGAGAGCCAGAGAAAAGAAAGCTTTTTTATGCAAAGTACTTTTTTAAGAACCTACCGTTGATCGGTGGCATTGGCCCGGCTTCTTGCGGGTCAACCACTCGGGCAGCTCCGAGGACACGCGTCATGCGCGCTAGTAGGTAGCGCCAGCGTTCATCAACCCAAAAGGCATCATGGTGTGGTAGAAGTTGCCTTTCGAGGTTCTGAACGCAATGTCGATGGTGTCCAGTGTTGGCTCGATGTAGTTGGGGACAACACTGCTACTCTCAATGTCTGATGATTGAGAGGTGACAGGTTCCTGGGTTTCTCCAGTCTCCTTCGCCGGCGCCTGCCCCCAGCGCTGGGGCTGGAATGGCACCAAAGTGGGGAGTATCCTCCCCTGTTGAGGGAATGACTCATCCCCCTCTAACCTGGGGACGAACCTTGGCAGAGTGCGGCGTTGGCTTGGATCAGCCCACCGTCGAGTTGGCGGTGGTACTTCCGTAGAAGGTGCTCTGCGAGGAGCTCGCGAAGGCAAACCCCTCGCATGCGGATGATGACGAATCGTGTTCGAAGGCTGCTTCTTGCGAGTGGCAAGGGCAACCTCCCGAGTAATGAGAGGTCTCGTGGTGGTGGAGGGAACAAGGCCGGATAGCCGATGCTCCACCTGAGCGATCGGAACCCGTCATGGCTCGCCTGCTTGGCCTTGTCCCGATGCGGTCAACGATTCCACGCTCACCATGTTCACGGCATGGTAGTCTGGATTGACGGCTTCTGGGTCTAGGGTAACCATTTTCTCATTAATGGCTCGTTGGAGCCATTCCTTGAAGGCGATGCAATCCTCGATTGCGTGGCCCACGTACCTGTGATATGGACAATACAAAGGATTGTCATCCATATTTACCTGGTCAGGTCTTTGAGGTTCGGGTAGATTCAGGGCCCGATGCTCCATCAGTTGGTCGAACATATCTTTCACCAACTCACAGCGAAAGATGTACGACTTCTTGAGTAGATCCTGCACGGATGCACATCGCCTTCCTCGAGCTTGCTCGGTCCGTACACCCAAGGTGGGCACGATACTTCGTGGTGCTGAGGTAAGCATCCTGGTGACGTTCGCCTCCGCCGCCACATTTGTCTTGCCCCAATTGTTAGGGAGCTTAGACGTTGAGGCAAAGCGCTTAGCAGGGTCAAAGGCGCTCGCATTCTTGTAAAGCTCCATGATCTGTGGAGACTTGTCGAACTCTAGTTTGGTGGATGCAATAGCTGAGCTGAGTGCGCTAAAGTTTCTTGGCTCACGCCGAGAAACCTCAAGCGACCAGTGCTGCTACATGCCATGGACGCACATTTCAATGCATCCTCAAGATGCATTTCCCTGGCAAGACGCACGTAGCTATTGCGAAAGCGAACGATGTAGTCATCGATGGACTCCTCTCACCCCTGCCGAACTTGTGCTAGTTCGACAATGGAGGAATCTTTCTTCATGGCGACGAAGTGCCTCTTGAAGACCTCCTTCATGCCTGCCCAGCTGGTGATGGCGCCCACCGGTAAGCGACTATACAGTGGAAGGCGAGGCCCGTCAATGACCCTGAGAATTGTCGAAGTAGAAGCGAAGAGCTAATAGTGGTGTCCCCGCAATCCCCCTCAAAGTACGCTAGATGCTCCCGTGCATCCCCAGTTCCGTCAAACTGGCGGATCTTTGGCGGATGCCAACCAGCGAGGAACGACACTAGGTCGTGCCATGCTTCGTAGGGCTTCTCGAGCTCGCTTTCTGAGGTGCGGGGCACTTGCTCGATGGACATCTGCTTGAGCTTCTTGGTCACCATGTCTTCGATGATGTCGTGGCAGTTCTTTAGCATGCTCGGGTGTGACGCCCCATCGGCCACACCAGTGGGCGTGACTAATGGTCGCCCCCGCACGCCTGGGTCTTGTTGTTGACGCCAACCATTGGGTGGCGCACTTGCTAGCACCATGGCTTGAAGCTCCTCCTCTTGCGGGTCCACCATTCGTGGTGTCCCCGGCGCCATGAGGTTGTTGTTCATCATGAGCTCGATAACCGGTTAACTTTCGCGGTTAGTTCATCGATTGTACGGCCCTGCTCGCGCACCTGATCGGCAAGGTTCACTTCAAGCGGTGCGCCATTTCCTGCAAGACGGGATGGTTTAGCCTTGGAGGCTCTCAATGCCTCGGTCTCTCACTACTCGAATCCACTTCTTTGCTGTCTGCCACTTCTTTGCCGTCAGCTAGATGACGGCAAAGAGCTTCTTTGCCGTCAGTTTCCACAAAGCAGACGGCAAAGACATAGCTGATGGCACAGATTATTTTGCCATCAGCCAAAACTTTGCCGTCAGCTCGCGGACGGCAAAGAGTTCTTTGCCCTCAGCTGGCCGACGGCAAAGAACCTTGTGGGCCCACAGACGCAAGGCTGTGGCTAGGTCAGCTCTTTGCCGTCCGCCAATTCTTTGCCATCCGCTAGGCTGACGGCAAAGAGGGTAGGGGGCCCACCCGGGCACGGTGTTGAATCGCTAACCTCCCCCCGCCGTGAACACCAGCGCGCGCTCTCACTCTCTCACCCACCAGCCCGCCGCCGCCGCCCCGTCCCCTGTGCTCGTCGCCGCCCCTCCCCGCTGTCCTGCCGCCCCGTCGCCGCCCCCTCCCGCCCATCGCCGCCCCTCCCCGCCGTCCTGCCGCCCCGTCGCCGCCCCCTCCCCGCCCGTCGCCGCCCCTCCACGCCATCCTGCCGCCCCGTCGCCGTCCTGCCACCCCGTTGCTGCCCCTCCCCGCCGTCCTGCCGCCCCGTCGCCGCCCGTCGCCGCCCCCCTCCCTCCCGCCCGTCGCCGCCCCTCCCCGCCGTCCTGCCGCCTCGTCACCGCCCGTCGCCGCCCCACTCCCGCCCGCCGCCGCCGCCCTCCCGCCCCGTCGCCGCCCCTCCCTGTCGCCGGCCAACCTCTTCCACCTCCCCACGGTGAGCCCCCTCTTCCACTTCCACACCCCCCTTTTCTTTTTTTTCTTTTCTATTTTAGATAAGAAGAAGAAGAAGAAGACACGTTTTTATACTTTCTTATTTAGGTTTCTGCCACGCTTTGCAGTTTCTTTCTTTTCTTTAGTTGAATGTTTTTATACTACTAGCTAATTGCCTAGTTTGCTGACCGAAAGAAGTTAAAATAGTTATTATATGAAATTCAACTAAAGTCAACATTTTTGACGACTAGTGCTACTAATAAATTCAACTAGAGCCATCATATGTTCACAAGTGCATTGTTTTTTGAATGAGAAATGATAACTTGGTGTAGTTGATTATCTTCTGCTCAAAATTTCTTATGTTATAATGTTGTATGATAATGTTGTAAGGGTACTAATTGGTCTCTTCTGCTGCTTATCAGAGATGGGGGGACTTCCGAGTTCTTCAGTATCATACTTGGGACTTCAGTATCATCCATGAGGCAAGTATATAAAAGGAGAGATCTCCCCTTCACCCATCTCATTATGATAACTCTGTTGTTTGCTACATCACTCATTGTCCCAAACTGTAGAGGCTGCCTGACACTTTTATGAACATGTTGGGTGAAGATCCGCCAAATAATGTGAAGCTGCGACAGGCCGGCAGCGGGTTTTGCAGGCTGTGGGACGTGGAGTTGGTGATCAAGGAGGGCCACATGTACCTATGTCGTGGCTGGGAGAAGTTCTACCGTGCCTACGACCTGCGGCTGGGGTACTTCCTTCTCTTCAGGTACGACGACGACGCCACCATGCTCATCGTGAAGGTGTTCAACGCGACTATGTGTCGCATGCGCTACGCTGAAGATGATGATGCCAGTACGTTCTGCCTCTTCTTATTCCTCTACATTTGGCTTTGTCTCGCATCGATTGTTAACGGTCATTCTTGCATTTGGACAGGCAATGGGAGAAGCAGCAGCGACACTGGCTACAGCCAAAGCAGCAGCAATTCTGGCTGTAGCAAAAGCAACAACGATTCTGGCTGTAGCAACAGCAGCAGCGATTCTGGCTGCAGCAAAGACAGCAAGGAGGATGATCCGGATTGGAGTGGGGAAGAAGAGGAGCAGAGTGGGCATTAGGCTGAGGATGACCTAGCGATGGTGGTGGTTGACCAAGGGCAAGAGATGGTGGTGGCTGACCATGGGCAAGAGTTGGTGGTGGCTGAGGATGACCTAGCGATGGTCGTGCCTGTCCTGCCTGAAGATGGCCTCATGATGGTGGTGGTGCCTGACAATGACCTCGCGCCGGTGGTGGCGCCGGCGATCCCACAGCTGGGCGACATGACCACGCCAATTGTGGTAGAATACTACATCCCACTGCCTCCACCGCCTCGCCGCTCTTGGCGCATCAGGCTGAGGAAGGAGAAGGAGAAGAACAATGAGAACTGAACTATGTCAGGTATGTCAGATCTCCAAAATGATCTATATATACTTAGCTTTGTTTCCTCCGAACTGACATAAGTTAGCTCTAATATGCTTAGTTACCTATGTTAGCTCTAGTATGCTTAGTTACATATGTTAGCTTTAATATGCTAAGTTATCTCTACTATGCTTAGTTTCCTATAGGTTAGCTCCAAAATTACTTATGTTAGCACAAAATGACCAAGTTTACATAATAAACTTATAGTCTTCTTCTTCTTCTTCTTCTCCAAAATGACATAAGTTAGCTCTAAGTTAGCTCTAATATGCTTAGTTCACTCAAATATGGCATAATTAGCTAGGTTGGCTCCATTTTACCTAAGTTGGCTCTAATATGCTAAGTTATCTCTAATATGCTTAGTTTCCTATAGGTTAGCTCCAAAATTACTTATGTTAGCACAAAATGACCGAGTTTACATAATAAGCTTATAGTCTTCTTCTTCTTCTTCTTCTTCTTCTCCAAAATGACATAAGTTAGCTCTAATATGCTTAGTTTCCTATAGGTTAACTCCAAAATTACTTATGTTAGCACAAAATGACCAAGTTTACATAATAAGCTTATAGTCTTCTTCTTCTTCTTCTTCTTCTTCTTCTTCTTCTTCTTATTCTTCTAGTCTTCTTCTAGTATTCTTCTAGTCTTCTTCTGCTTCTTCATTTTCTTCTAGGTTAGCTCCATTTTACTTAAGTATGCTTACTTCTTATAGTCTTCTTCTTCTTCTTTATTTTCTTCTTCTTCTTCTAACATCTTGTTTATCATTTTGCAGATTTGATTTAATTCACGGAAGCTTGCATGGATGGAGTGCTTCTTTTCCATTTGTGCTTTTATTTTGTATCAATGAACTTGCATGGTTGGAACTTGTTATATATGGATGGATGGATAACGGTGTTGGATGAACAATGTGAAACTTCTGTAATATGTAAGGATGGAACTATATATGTGTTGGTTATGTATGTATATATGATGAAACTTGTGTGTTGGATATGCTTGTTGTGTATATATGTATATCTGTGTATATCTGTGAATTGCTGTCAAATTGAATGAATTAAATTAAAAATAGGGCTGTACAGGCTCTTTGCCGTCAGCTAGCTGACGGCAAAGTTTTTTGCCGTCAGCAAACATGCCACGTGGCAGCTACCTGTGATTCCTGGGACTGGCATGTTGGGCACTTTGCCGTCTGCCAGCGGACGGCAAAGACCTTAGCCTCTTTGCCGTCTGCTGGCTGACGGCAAAGCACGCCGTTAACCCCTAACGGCTCTCACCCCACCTCACTGCCGTCCACAATCGTTGGCGTCTGCTGGCCACCAACGGCGGACGGCACAATCCTTTGCCGCCCGTTTCCAGGAAGCGGACGACAAAGAAGGCCTTTGCTGGCACGTGTTCAGACGGACGGTTTGCCGTCTGCTGGCGGATGGCAAAGAAGTTTGCCGTCCGTGATCCATGCCTTTGCCGTCTGCCACGGCGAACGACAAAGAAGTGGATTCGAGTAGTGTCTGCTGCTTTTGCGGCCTCCTGGTCGGCATCACCATCAGTGGCCATATGTACGGGTGTCATGTAGAGATCTTCAAAGCCGCCTTCATAGTCTGATAGAACAGACTGAGCAAGCTCATGGTAGGGTGGCGCGCTCGAGTGCATTTCCAATGAAGGCGAGGAGGATGTGTCGGAGGAGCTCTCCTCGCCATTGTGGTCCTCTGGCGGTTCGCCGTCATCGTCATGCCCACGCATCATGCTTTTGCGTGCCATGGACTCTAGTCGCGTGTTGGCCCCGGGCCGACTCGCAACTTGGTGTAGTTCTTTCGGATCTTCGGGAAGGCGCACCGTAATGTCGGTGTAGTGGTGCGGTGATATGTCCGGGTGATGTGCGACATCACCATCGGACGTCGATCCTCTCCCCGTCGTGATGGGAAGACATGGGGCAGTTAAACCTGCCCCCTCTTCAGAGGTGGATGAGCCGGATTTGGGCTTCGTCTCGACGCCTTTGAACCATGATCGAACATGGCCTAGGCATGGAAGTAATGTCGCACGAAAATTGTTCCTTGGATTTGGCACAATCTCCTTGTCGGATGGGTAGGAGAAGTCATGGGTGATGTGCGGCGGTTGCCACGCGCCATCTTCTTCAAGCCTAGCATGCACTGCTAGAGTGCCACACGAGGCCATGTTCTTCTCATCGCCCTTCTTGGCTCCCGCCCCCTGCGGCGAGGTAGGCCTAGCCCCTTGGTCCCCGTGGTCGGGGGCACTGAGGGTAGGCACTTGGACGATCATTGCGCCGGAATCGAGAGGAGCATTAGACTGCAACTCAAGAGACCCTACCTAGAGGGTTGAGGTTTCCTTGAGTGTAGCACTAGTCTGCAACTCGGAGACCTCCTCGACGCGCTCCATAGGAGAGGCAGATTCGACTGCCGCCCCTTGTTGTTGCGGTGTAGGAGTTGGAGAAGCATTCGCTTGGTCTCCCGCTTGAGGATGGTTAGGGGGCGAAGAGGTGGAACCGCCCCACCTCCTTGCTCCATGGCACTAGGTTCTGCGCTTCATGGCTTCGGGGTTAAGCAGCTGAGAAGGTAGTTATACCTCTCATGTCACTCCAAGTCGGGGGAGATGCGAAATGAGATTCGATTATTCTCCTGAACAACCTCACCATCAGCCCGAACACGGACTTGAGTGTGTCGTAGCACAAGCTCCTCGAGCTTGCTGTACAACACATGCCGGTTCCTCCGACGCCTCTCACGCTTGCGCTGGTTCTCCGTGAGAGCACCATGCGCCCTTAGTGGGATGGGAGGTGTAGGAAGAAGGGGTGGCATAGCCCGCCGAGCTGACGGAGCCGTAGATGATGGCCCCGTGGCTGGGGAAGCCATGCCGTTCCTTGGTGGTCGTACCTGCACTTGGTTTTCCCGCCCGGGAGGAGATGGGGCCCAGATAGGGGCCGGAACCCTAGGAGGGCTGCGCGCTCGCCCTTGTGTCGCTTGGTCGCGGTTCGATGAATCGTCCCGATGCCGAGGCCACCTATTTCCGCGCAGCGGCACAGTGTTAGCCCCTCGCAAGATGGTTGGTGTTAGAGAAGACCGTCGACGGGGCGCCAAAGTTTGGCGCTCGTGTTGGGGGCGATGATTCTTGGGCAGTCGCCGCGTCCTGCTTGCCCCCTGTGCGGATGACTCCACACGATCTTCATGACCTTCAAGCCGCCTTTGAAGATGGCCCATCTGGTGTTGGAGCTGGCGGAGCTCTTGCCGCAAATCCTCTTCACGAGGTGCAGGCGCCTCGTTTCGAAGAACGGAGAACTTGTTGTTGGGGAAGGACCACCCATCACCTGCCGACATGTGTAGGCATGGCGCCCACATGCTAGGCGGGTAAACAGAGCGGTTGTCGAGGTCATAGGCGGTTGTGCGGCCCGGTAGCACGGGCTGTTTGCGGGATCATCGCTTCCAGAACTCCCGCATGATCGCCCGCCTTACCAGCTCCTTAACCTTTGATGGCTCGTTCGCCCATTGGTCGGGGAACAAGTCATACGGAGGGGTCAAGGTGCCAGGGAAGGTGAACACCCTGTGTGCAAGCTCCAACGCGCCCATCGACCAGTCCTCTTCGGGGACCGAGTTCTGAGCTATGCGTGAGCTGATTTGTCGGTGGAGCATTTGTACCTTCTGGTACTTCCTCCTCTTGTTGCATAGTCGATGGGGGCTATGTGACAAACGATCGTTTGTCATAAGCCTCCAAAGCTTGAAGGAGACAGCCTCGAGGGCCTCTAGTAGCTCGACCTCCGTGCACCGAGTGGTCGCCGTAGGAAGTTTCGGCTCGGCACTCGGCATCAGAGCGCGCACCGAAGCAGCGCCATCCCGCCTGCTAGCGGCTTGAACACGTAGCTTTTGGGCGACCTCAATGTTGCCCTTCATCTCCGCGATCACGGAGTCCTTCAAGAGGGCGCGCGCCTCGAGCATGAGCTCATGGCGCGCCTTCTTGGCCTTGGCGATGACCCTCTTTTGAGCCTTCTTGGACTCCATAGCCTGTAATTGAGACGGCTCCTGCGCCTCATGCACATACACCTTTGCGCCATGCTTGAAGCTGACCACCGGCGGGAGTGACCCAAACTAGATCACTTCCAGCACGGAGTCATCGTTGGCGCCAGAAAAACCACCTGTAGGAAGGTGAGTATCAATCAGCGGAGTTCCATGCCGACGATCTTCATGCAGCATGCTATGTGGTTGGAGGAACGAGTGAACACGAAGCCGTGACAACTTCGCAGCAAAGATGGGAGGAGAACCATGTCCCACCGGGCGTGCCAATTTTGTTTGACACGAAATAGGAGAGACGGCTCTCGTACAAAAAGATAAGAGGGTTTCGTATAAGCGTCTCCTTTACACCGGGGGTACAAAGTGTTGCGGCCGTGCGAGTGTACATAGTACACAAATACAAAGAAGAAGAAAGGAAAAGGATGAGGCCTGCCGGCGCGGCCAAGGGATCAAGCGATCATGGTCTCGTGGTTCCCGGGGGCCTCAGAAAGCCCCCGGTTAATTACTCCCGCGGATAGTACCGCGAGACACCTCTGATTAAGCTGTGCAGTCGTCGTCTTCGGTCTTCGCTTCGCGTTCCTCATGCATGGTGGTGGTGTGTGTGTGGCGGCGGCAGAGTCCGTGTACGGAGTGGTACACGCGCCGTCGAAAACGTGGCCTTTGCTCCGGCCACGCCCGCCTACGCCATCTTGCCTCGTCGGCCTTGAGCGGCATTGATGTGGTTGTTGAAGTAGCATGCATGGTTGGGCTTGGCTTGGACGTCGCCGATGACATTGTAGATTCGCCGTGAGTGCGAGGGGTAAGCCCCGTGGGAGTAGATGTCGAAAGGAGAAGAAGGAATGGATGGACGTGCGACACATGGTGTGCACACATCCGCCGATGACCGCACACACCGCCGCCAATAGCGGAGAATGTCGCCACCTCGTGTCGTCCGGTGCAGCCAGCGACGGTAGATGGGCCGCACGCCGATGAGCGTGGCACCGACACGGAGTGCCGACGGTGATGCCGAGTCCGTCTCCACGACGGATGCGTCCGAACCGGCAGCCGCTAGACATGAGCGAACCCCGACACGTGTGACACGTGTTTGTGTTGAAGAAGACAGCGGCTACGAGATACGCCTAAGCGTGTCCCGGCTCAAACCGGCTGATGTCTCCGCCGCCATAGTTACGACGAGTCATCACGACTCATCGAGTGTCGTGCCGCCACCATCGTTACGACGAGTCATCACGACTCATCGAGTGTCGTGCCGCCGCCATCATTACGACGAGTCGTCGTGACTCGTCGAGCTCCGCGCCACCGCGAGTGCGTCGAACGGATTGTGTCGCCGAGTCCCGGCCAGCCCATGGCGCCTCCATGGACCGGCGAGACGGCGGTGCGACGGAGCCTCGCCTAGGCACCGTCGGTAGTGTAGGTAGAAGGAGTGGCCCACTAGATAGCGCCGAGTCGAAAGATGTGTGTTGGCAAGTCCCGGCCAGCCCATGGCGCCTCCATGGGACTGGTGAGACGGGGCGAACAAGGCCTTGCGATGTGGCGAAGCCTTGCCCACACGCCGTCAATGTTGTAGATAGAAGGGGGGCGCACTAGAGTGCGCCGAGTCGAACGATGCGTGCCACCGAGTCCCGGCACGATGGTGTTGCCGGCGGACTTGACAGCGGAGGGTGCGCCAGGGACCGCGCACGGTCGACGGCCCTGGTACTTCGGCATCGCGAGCGGTAGGCACGCCGGAGGCCGCGCACACACGGCGGCCCCGGCTCGTCGTCGCCGGTGGAGAGTGCACCGAGGGCGCACAGCCTCGGAACACCGTCGTCATGAGCGGCGGGCATGCCGGAGGCCGTGCACACACGGCGGTCCCGGCTCGTCGTCGCCGGTGGAGAGTGCGCCGGGGGTTGTGCATGGGCGGCAACCCCGACACGTCGTCCCCATCCTCGCAAGAGTCGTTGCCGATGAGTAGTGCACCGGAGACCGCGCATGGGCGGCAGCCCCGACACATCGTCGCCTTCGCGGCAAGGGATAGAGCCAGCAGCCGGCTCCGTCTCCGACCGCGTGGCCACAACTCCGATGACCATCGTGGAGATGTGCAGAGAGGGAAGGGATAGGAAAGATTAGTTTTGGTCCTCACCTTGAGAGAAGATGATCGGCATGATGGTGACTCGCACGCGCTCCTCGCGTACGTTACTGCTGGATGTGGTGCTGCGTGAGGGATGGATCTCCCTGGTGGCTCCCGTGGGTAGATGGATGGATGTGTTGCGTGATCTATGCCTCCTTCTTACAGCACGCGCAGCCGCCGGACAGTGGCCGGCCCTGGGATTGCCCGACGAGCGTACGGTCCCAACGCTGCCTTCGCGGGCGCGTTCTACTGTTCCCTCCTCCGTGGGTGCTTCCTGCCTGAGTGCGTCCTCTGGCCGTGCCCCCCTGGGTGCTTCCTCTGGCCTTGTGCAAGGTACGGCGCTGCGTCTCGCGCCCCAGCCGGCCGGTCCGATCTTCTTGGAAGAGATATGGACGCAAGTTGTTTAAGATACATGCTTTGGTGCTTATCTCTCGACTGGAGGCACACGCGGGACTAACCATGCATTGTACGGCAAGACATTCCGGGTACAGCTAGCTCAATACATGCCGGCCGGTACGCACGTAGTAGTCGGGTATATTTGAATATACACCGGATCCAGGCAACAGGTAATGTGCGTATGCACGTGTTGTACCCAGTCGTGATCATTTGCTTGTACGTAGCTTAATCAAGTCTTTCTGCATGCATGTGTAGGTATTTTTGCGATGCATCAGTACATGTACGTACGAAGCCCAATATGCATGGGCCATGCAGTGCAATTGCAGCCCAACTTACACGTATATCAAGAACTTGGGCTAGCTAATTAGTTAACCGGCCATTAGCCCATAAAAATATCTTTCGCTCAGGATTTTCAATATATATACACTGTGCACGTGTATGATACGCATGCAATCCATGGGCACTCCTTGCTCCACACAAATTCAGTCTTCTTCTCAAGTTATGAGGAAAGGGAGAAAAAGATATTGGTACAAATTATCATCAAACAACTTTTTTACTACTCATTCTTCTTATTTTCGTACTATATGTAGTACAAAATCCCGTCGAGCAAGTACGTACAAGAAGAGAAGAGGTGACGAGTATTCCATCAAACCTAGACTGAGGAGTAGTACTCCCTCCGTCTAGGTGTTAAGTCATCTTACGGAAATCAGATATTCCCAAAATGTTTAGGCGTCGTCCATTAACTTCGCATCTCAATCCCCTCCTGGCCTCGTTGCTAGCGAGCGTTGTTACTTAGGGAGCGTTTGGATCCTTAGCAAGAACAGCTTAAAGCATAGCCGGGCAAGGTTAGGCGTTTGGAACTGTTAAAATATGTTAGCTTTTCTGGGCCAGCTAGCTTGGGTGGGCTAGAAAAACCTTGCTAGCTCACGAGAGCCAGATCGGCTCGCTTCCGACGGCAAACTTCGCGTACTAGTGACATAGACTAGTAATATATGCATGTTACTAGTCCAAGTTACTCACCACTACTCCCTCCCTTCCGGTTTATAGGGCTAAAATCTCAAATCTCATCAACCAAGGCATTTTATGAGTGGAGGAATGTATCTCGTACTTTACAAAATTACCCCAATTAAACTCATGTATTAATTTGGATTAATTACAGTGCATGCATGCTTGGCCACTAGATGAGTAGGAACATTACATGCATTGGTGTGTTCCTTTTTAATTCTTGCATGCAAAGATTTAATGCGCATTGGAAACTAAAAATGAGATGAAGATGAGCCCTCTAAATTGAAAAAACAAAAAAATTAAGATAAGCCTTATAAACTGGAATGGAGGAAGTATGACCAGCCTAAGCAATGTAACCAAACGCTCCTTACTCTGCCTTGTTATCTCCCCGGGAAACCCAATGCATGGAGCGCAACTACGCGTTGATCAGTCAAGAAATCAAAGTCGGCTTGCATGCGAGTTAATACGTGGCCCTACATGGTATCTAAAACGGCATCTCTTAGTTGTTTGGATTAATTGTTGCGTTTAGAAACAGAAATCAGGGCTTTGATTGGAGGAATGACCGGTCAAGTTTCTCCTTCTCCTCCAATCTGCTTGCACCTTGGTCCCGCTGCACCTTCTAACGTGACTTATTACACCTAGACGGAGGGAGTAGTAAGTACGAGATACGGTGGCACACTGACTTAGGTCGAATACAAGTGCCCAAAATTGTGTGCATGTTATAATAAGGATTCACTTAAAATAGTACGTGAACGAACAGAGGGATCAATTGGACAGTGCTCCCGAGCAGTAGCGAGATGTGTGAGGTAAGATACACCACTGGCGCTTCTAATTTTTCTTATTAATTTGTTTGTTTCACCCTCTGACTGGTGGGACCCAACGTACTACGTGGAGAGAGGTAAGGTGACTGAGGCTGCATTATTTCTGCACCACTGTGGATAGTCTTACCACCAAAGCCACATGACACGATTATGATTTAAATCCCAATGACTCCCACACAAAAAGAACACGACATGCTTGTCACACGAATGCAGGAATATATAGAAGGTTATTTTCCTCTCGTTGAACATAACGGGAGGGTTGTGTAGCTGGTTAGCCTGTTCGCTCATCAAACTTGAGGTCTCGGGTTCGATAACTATACTTGAGCATAATTCGTGCCAGGAGGATTCTTTGACTGGTCAAAATGGATGGATACGGAGCTATACGATCTCGTAGTGACCGTATAATCACCTCATCACGTATAAGCTGCAGCCTCGGCGCTTGTTTTCTAGGGTTTGCACGCTTCACACTCTATCTCCAGTATATATATACACGCTAGAGCCTCAGCGCTTGTAGTTGCTCTCTTCACACTCTCTCACCCTGTCTAGATCTAAACAAGACTTCGTTGGCCTCTCTCTCCCCTCACTGCTGGTCAAAGAGCCGGCAGGATCCGTCCGTCGGGAAGGGAAGGAGGCTTAACGTTGTCGCCGTCAGCGAGGGAGGGAATCCACTACCGGCGCAGCTGTTCACTTTCACCCAGCGGCGGCGCGGGAGGGCCTCCGACCCCTTCTTCTTCGCCGTCGTCCCGTCGCCCACCGAACCACGCCCCAAGAACCTTAAGGTATAATTTAATTATACCACATGCATTGCTCTAGCTGCATGTATACCATGAATCTAGGACGTGGTTCAAAGAGGAAAGGAGTGGGAAAAGTTGTATAGCATGAATCTAGGACGTGGTTCAAAGAGGAAAGGAAGGGGGAAAGTAGTGGGGAAAGTTGTATAGCATGAATCTAGGACGTGGTTCAAAGAGGAAAGGAATGGGGGAAAGTAGTGGGGAAAGTTGTATCGCATAAATCTAGGACGTGGTTCAAAGAGGAAAGGAAGGGGCGAAAGTACTAGTACATACTGGCTATCCAGCACCTACGTTGGTCGAAAAGGGAAAACAATGACAAACGCAGTACGCACATCTGTAACGAACTGATCTTTTGTTTTGGGGGACAAGGTTGTAGAGTTTGAGCAGGACTAGATTTGCTGCGCTCACATAGGGAAAGGTGTCTAAAGATAACAAAACTGGGATCAACACAAATATGCTCCTTGGTTGTTTGTTCTTTGTTGCAACAGACTGTGCATGACCACAGTACATCGGTAGATGCACATGGTGCTGGTGCGTCCACTGTCCCGTGCAACTCTTTAGCTGTTGTTAATCTAAGACCCTGTTTGGTTAAAAACTCCCTAGTCCCTACCTGCTTGGTTTCAGGGACTAAACATGGACTAGAGATTATTAAATAACATGCTAAAAGACCATGTTACCCCTAGTAATGAACTAATAGAGACAAGGTGCGATGCGTGGCAGGGGCAACTGTTGGAAAAAGTCCCCAAAAGACTCCCTCGGGGTCTTCTTTCTTTAGTCCGAAATGCCCACTTTTAGTCCCTAAAAGTCCCTACTGTTTGGTTTAGATGGGACTGACACGAAGTTTTTTTAGTCCCTACACCAAAATGTCCCTGTAAACAAACACCCTCTAATAATGTCGCTGGAAAATTGATGCAATGCCACAGATATAATCTCTATGTTAATATTAATCAATGCCACCGTTTGAGAAATGCTACTATGTAACGCCCACGATGCGGCTATATCTCCCACGTGTCGAGGCACGACTTAGAGGCATAACCGCATTGTGGTATTGTCGCAAGAAGGGTTATCTTCACACAATCCCATGTAATGAACAAGAATGGGATAACGAGAGTTGGCTTACAATCGCACTTCACACAATACATAAATATAATTCATACATCATCCAAAATCCACACATATAGACCGACTACGGTCAAAATCCAAAAGAAAATAAGATAACCCCAAATGCTAGATCCCCGATCGTCCCAACTGGGCTCCACTACTGATCATCAGGAAAAGAAACATAGTAATGACCACGTTCCTCGTCGAACTCCCACTTGAGCTCGGTTGCATCATCTGCACTAGCATCGTCGGCACCTGCAACTGTTTTGGTAGAATCTGTGAGTCACGAGGACTCAGCAATCTCACACCCGCGAGATCAAGACTATTTAAGCTTATAGGAAAGGATGGTGTAATGAAGTGGAGCTGCAGCAGGCACTAAGCATATATGGTGGCTAACATACGCAAAAGAGAGCGAGAAGAGAAGCAACGGAACGTTCGTCAACTAGTAATGACCAAGAAGTGATCCTGAACTCCTACTTACGTCAAACATAACCCAGAAACCGTGTTCACTTCCCGGACTCCGCCGAGAAGAGACCATCACGGCTACACACGCGGTTGATGTATTTTAATTAAGTCAAGTGACAAGTTCTCAACAACCGGACATTAACAAATTCCCATCTGCCTCATAACCGCGGGCACGGCTTTTGAAAGATAAAACCCTGCAGGGTGTCCCAACTTAGCCCATTATAAGCTCTCACGGTCAACGAAGGATAAACCTTCTCCCAGGACGACCCGATCAGTCTCGGAATCCCGGTTTACAAGACATTTCGACAATGGTAAAACAAGACCAGCAAAGCCACCCGAATGTGCCGACAAATCCCGATAGGAGCTGCACATATCTCGTTCTCAGGGCACACCGGATTGTCCAAGCTTCCGATAGGCGAGCCCAGAGTTGCCCCTGGTGGCTACCGGCGACTGACAGGTTTGGACCAATACTCAGAGGAGCACTGGCCCGGGGGTTTAAATAAAGATGACCCTCGGGCTCGCGAAAACCCGGGGGAAAAGACTTAGGTGGCAAATGGTAAAACCAAGGTTGGGCCTTGCTGGAGGAGTTTTATTCAAGGCGAACTGTCAAGGGGGTCCCATAAATCACCCAACCGCGTAAGGAACGCAAACTCAAGGAACATAATACCGATATGACGGAAACTAGGGCGGCAAGAGTGGAACAAAACACCAGGCATAAGGCCGAGCCTTCCACCCTTTACCAAATATATAGATGCATTAATTAAATAAGAGATATTGTGATATTCCAAAATATCCATGTTCGAACATGGAACCAACTTCATCTTCACCTGCAACTAGCAACGCTATAAGAAGGGTTAAGCAAAAGCGGTAACTTAGCCAAACTACGGTTTGCTAGGAAAGGATAGTTAGAGGCTTGACATGGCAATATGGGAGGCATGATATAACAAGTGGTAGGTAGCGCAGCATGGCAATGGAACGAACAACTAGCAAAGCAAAGATAGAAGTGATTTCGAGGGTATGGTCATCTTGCCTGCAAGGTTCTCAGAGTTGTCGAAAGCTTGATCCTCGTAAGCGTACTCAACAGGTTCCCCGTTCACGAACTCATCTCCCATCTCTACCCACAACAAGAACACAAGCAAACGGAACCACAATCAATCACGGGAAATGCACAAGCAACATGATGCAAAACATGTATGATATGCGAGATGTGGTATGCGATGCGTATGCGTGCTCCGGAGGAAAAATGATGAACAAGGCAGTAACTTGGCAAACCAAGCATGCCACTGGAAAGATGAGATGATTTCGGTCGAAATCGATATAAATATCACCGGAAACGGATGCACGGTTTCCAAATGGCAAGCAAAACAAGAATGACACGAATCTGCGATTAACAGCATGATAGCACTTAGAATGCAACAAGTAACAATGCTACAACACTCCAACATAGCAACAAAGCATATGGTAGTAATCGACAGGAGATGCTTGACAAAATATGAACAATGAGCTACGGCTAGATCACAACATAACAGGCTCAAACAAGCATGGCAAAAGTGCAAAAGATATCAGGTTCACAAACTTGGTGAAATTACTGGACTTGGCTGAAACAGCATCAGGTAGCAATGTTCAGAGCAAGAAAAACACATGCTACATGGACTTAACATAGCAAAACAAGGCATGGCATGAATCTACTAAATGCATATGACAAAAGTCCCTTACTTAACATAAGCCAAAAGGACCAGAAGATATGATGGCAACCATGTAAACATAGCAAGTTTCGAAAACAGAGCATGGCAGAAACAGACATTATGAGGGCATCTTTGTGAGCTTGATGCACTCATCACAAAGAAATGCATGACAAAACAAGAACACCTACAGCAAGATAACATGTTTACGAAGCTATCCATGGCAAGAGCAAATACATAGCATGAAAGGAACAACTACAACAAGCATGGCAAAATTGAATAACACGTAAACAATCTGCCAGAAACATTTTATAGCAAAAGTAGAGCAAGATTGAGTCAAGCTATGGCACTCCATAATTGCAAACAAGGGCATGAATGGATCAACTACAATAATATCTACAAAACATCCTTACTGAACATCACCAAAATAAGCATGGATCTCTCTGTAGACACATGGATACATAGCAACAAAATTACAGCAGTCCAAATGGAGCACGGTTTTCGCCCACACGATCGTGATCGAACGACCTAGAGCATGGAAGTGACTTAGAGGAGTTTTGGGCTGTTTAGAGAGGGGTTTTTGCTGCAACACACAGAAGGCATCTGCGGTTACCCGGTTAACCGTTGGAGTACCAATCGACCTCCAAATGGAACGAAACTTGACAGGTGGTCTACCGGTGGTATACCAAGGCCACTTGGCAAACCTCGGTCCATTCCGAGAACGTTCAACACCCGCTCACGAAAAGAAACAAGAGGGGTGCGCCGGTGCACGTGGGAGTGCCGGATTGCAAAACGGACAACGGGGAAAATGCTCGGATGCAAGAGACGAACACGTATGCAAATGCAATGCCCATGATGACATGATATGAAATGCATGACATGAACAAAATGCAAAAACGAAGAAGAAACCCAACCACGGAGGGAATATCATAACACATAGCCGAAAATGGCAAGAGCTGGAGTTACAAATATGGAAAGTTACATCCGGGGTGTTACATACTGTCTTGCTTTCTTTCCCATTTAGATAAGGGAGATGCTGATACGTCTCCAATGTATCTATAATTTATGAAGCATTCATGCTATTTTATTATCTGTTTTGAATGATTACGGGCTTTATTTTACACATTTATATTATTTTTGGGACTAACCTACTAACCGGAGGCCCAACCCATATTGCTGTTTTATTGCCTGTTTCAGTATTTCGAAGAAAGGAATATCAAACGGAATCCAAACGGAATGAAACCTTCAGGAGCGTGATTTTTGGAAAGGATATGATCCGGGAGACTTCGAGTTCAAGCCAGGGAAGGTTCGAGGAAGCCAGGAGATAGGAGGGCGCGCCCACCCCTCCTGGGCGCGCCCCCTGTCTCCTGGGCCCCTCGAGCATCCCCCGAGCGACTTCTTTCACCTATATATTCCCATATACCCTAAAACCATCGAATACGAAGATAGATCGGGAGTTCCGCCACCGCAAGCCTCTGTAGCCACCAAAAACCTCTCGGGAGCCCGTTCCGGCACCCTGCCGGAGGGGGAACCCATCACCGGTGGCCATCTTCATCATCCCGGTGCTCTCCATGACGAGGAGGGAGTAGTTCACCCTCGGGTCTGAGGGTATGTACCAGTAGCTATGTGTTTGATCTCTCTCTCTCTCTCTCGTGTTCTCTCTATGGCACGATCTTGATGTATTGTGAGCTTTGCTATTATAGTTGGATCTTATGATGTTTCTCCCCCTCTACTCTCTTGTGATGAATTGAGTTTTCCTCTTGAAGTTATCTTATCGGATTGAGTCTTTAAGGATTTGAGAACACTTGATGTATGTCTTGCTGTGTTTATCTGTGGTGACAATGGGATATTCGCGTGATCCACTTGATCTATGTTTTGGTGATCAACTTGCGGGTTCCGCCCATGAACCTATGCATAGGGGTTGGCACACGTTTTCGTCTTGACTCTCCGGTAGAAACTTTGGGGCACTCTTTGAAGTACTTTGTGTTGGTTGAATAGATGAATCTGAGATTGTGTGATGCAGAGGTGACAATGGAGTATCTAGGTGACATTAGGGTTTTGGTTGATTTGTATCTTAAGGTGTTATTCTAGTACAAACTCTTGAATAGATTGATCCGAAAGAATAACTTTGAGGTGGTTTCGTACCCTACCATAATCTCTTCGTTTGTTCTCCGCTATTAGTGGCTTTGGAGTGACTCTTTGTTGCATGTTGAGGGATTGTTATATGATCTATCTATGTTATTATTATTGAGAGAACTTGCACTAGTGAAAGTATGAACCCTAGGCCTTGTTTCCTAGCATTGCAATACCGTTTACACTCACTTTTACTATTAGTTACCTTGCTGCTTTTATATTTTCAGATTACAAAAACCTATATCTACCATCCATATTGCACTTGTATCACCATCTCTTCGCCGAACTAGTGCACCTATACAATTTACCATTGTATTGGGTGTGTTGGGGACACAAGAGACTCTTTGTTATTTGGTTGCAGGGTTGTTTGAGAGAGACCATCTTTATCCTACGCCTCCCACGGATTGATAAACATTAGGTCATCCACTTGAGGGAAATTTGCTACTATCCTACAAACATGTGCACTTGCAGGCCCAACAACGTCTACAAGAAAAAGGTTGTGTAGTAGACATCAAGCTCTTTTCTGGCGCCGTTGCCGGGGAGGTGGGTGCTTGAAGGTATATCTTTAGA
This sequence comes from Aegilops tauschii subsp. strangulata, assembly GCF_002575655.3. Lineage (NCBI taxonomy): Eukaryota > Viridiplantae > Streptophyta > Magnoliopsida > Poales > Poaceae > Aegilops > Aegilops tauschii. Next base: position 550,964,425 of record NC_053036.3, on the reverse strand, counting down.
TCTTGCAATCGAATCTTTTTGTTTCTTGTTTTATCACTTGTTTGGTTTATAAAAGAAAACTACAAAAAAATGGAATTGAGTTTGTCTCATACGCTTCATCTTTTTAATATCTTTCGTAAGTATGATGAAAAGGAAAATTGTGCTCAAGTGCTAGAAGAAGAATGCATTAAAATGTTTGGTACTAAATCTTTGAATGATGAGCATGATTGCAATGTTGTTAGTATGAACTCCTTGAATATCCATAGTACTAATGATGATTGCACTAGTTATGATGAAAATGTCTCCTATAAGCATGTCGATTTTTGTGGAGAGCATTGGGTTTGCATAGATACGCCAAATAGAGAAGATAGATATTGCAAGAGGCATAAGTATTTAGAAACTAAATGGTTGCAAGAAAGGCTAGATAAGAGTGCTGAGAATTTAAGATATCTTTACCGTTGTGAACTTTGCAATGAACGTGGTCATTTACATCTCCAATGCAAATTGTTTCATGATCGAATCGTGTCCAAAAATTGTGATGATTTGTAGCGACCAGACCTCAGACGGTCAAGTCTCTATGCATCAGTGTCATCCCTGGATCAGTAATGCTGACACGCACAGTACTCGAAGGATTTATAACAGAGTAGCAATCACACACTTATTACAACGAATGTCTCAAAAGAGAACTTATTACAATAAATATGGCATAAGGCCATCTAATAACGATAACAGCGGAAGGCTTGGAAGATAAGCGAGTCCATCAACTCCAACGGCATCACTGAGTATAAGACCACGACCTAAGGCACCTTACTCGTCGTCTGAAAAGTCTGCAACATGAACGTTGCAGCCCGAAAACGGGTCAACACATGGAATATGTTGGCAATGTAACACATAGAGAGTAATGAACAAAATAATACTATACTACATGCATATATGGCTGGTGGAAAGCTCTATGGTTACAGTTTTGCGAAAAGCCAATTTTTCCCTACTGCAAAGGAATAAATTTTATTTAACTATCATGGTGGTTGTTAAACATTGAGAATGGTTGACAGCATCTCAATCCCAATGAAGTATCATCATTAACCCAACAAGATTAATTAAAGTAACATGATGAGATTCACATGAAAATCCAAAGTACTAGATACTCAAAATGTCCATAACCGGGGACACGGCTAACCATGATTAGATTGTACACTCTGCAGAGGTTTGCGCACTTTTCCCCACAAGACTCGATCTCCTCCGTTGGGATTCTCGCACTACATGACGTTTGAGAAACGGATGACCGAGACATAGTCTTTCAGAAGCGTTTGCACCTTACGATCGGGTAGACAGTACCACCTACATCCCCTACATCTGCTAGTCTACCACTGTAAGAGTTCACACAACTTAATCAACTATTCTAGAGCCCATAGTAGCTTGTGGCTGCACACGGAAGTTTCTAGCATGAATAATCTCATGATCCCTTTGAGCCTGGGTGGCGGTCCATAAAAAGAAACAGGCAATCGCTGGAATACCCAGGTGCCTCAATCCACCCAGATGTGTGTTTAAGTTGCCACCTTAAGTAAACCATTAATTAAGAAACTCACATCTGTCATGGATACACTCACCCAATCCACGTCTAGTAGCATAGCATGGCAATATAAGCAAACGTAGAAGTAACTCCCAAGGGTTTGATAATAAAACAGGTAATAGGTACTACCTCATCTACTTCCAAAAGCCCACAATTTAATCAGATCCTAAACATGCAATTGTTTGAGGATTGATCTAATGCAATAAAACTGGGTAATGAAAAGTATGCTCAAAGTGTTACTTGCCTTGCTGATGATCCATGAAACCTAGAGATTCGAAGTAACAAGCGGCGCACTCCGGGTACTCTATCGCAAACAAACAAGCATACAATAAGTACTCATCTAATGCATAGGTAAAACTCAAATAAGAGATCTAAGCAGAAAGTTCAACTTAAGAACTTCGGTTTGCAAAAAAAATCAAATCAAACGAAGCAACGAAAGTCAAACGGTGAAAGAAACAAGCTTCGTTTACTAATCTGGATCTAAGTCAAATTTTATAGTAGCAAAAACTTGTTTGAGTTGGTTAAAGGGAAAGAGGGTTTCGAAACGAAACTCTAGGCGCTTGAATCGCCTGATTCCAATAAACGAGCGAAAAGTTATACTAAAACGAAAAACAGATCAGAAATCGCGATCAGAAATAATCGCGGAAAAATTCCGAGAAAAAGAAAACGGACGAACAGGCTAACGAACGAATGTTCGTTGTCTGCGGCTAAACGGCGAAAACCGTTCGTTAAAACAAACGTATAGACGAACGTCCGCTAAATAAACTAAACCAAAAAAACCGATCTATTCTAAAAAAACAGATCTAGGTTTAAAAAAAACGAACGAAAAACTGTACGGAAAGGTTTTCTCAAGGAAAACCGCCGGCGGGCGGCGGGGCGGTGGCTACCTCCGGCGAGGGAGCGGCGGAGCGGCGGGGCCGGCGGCGGTCCGGTGGCGGGGCGGCGGGGTTCGACGGCGGGGCGGCGGGGTCCGGCGGTGGGGTCCGACGTCGGGCGGCGGCGTCGGGCGCGGGATCCGGCGGTGGCGGGGCTGGGGCTAGGGTTCGGGTGGCGGCGGCGGGTGGGCTGGGGTGTTGGGCTGCGGGGTGGGGCGGCATATAAGGGCCGGCCGGGCGGAGTCCGGGTTGCCCACGGCCCGTAGGTCGGTTCGTGTTTTTTTAAATAGTTACGCGCAGAAAAACAAATAAAAGAAATACTAAACGGACTCGAAAATTCTCAAAATAAATTTTTCCCGACTTCTAAAATCAAGGTGGACAAGATGAACATTTATTTGGGGCCTAAATGTAATTTTGAAAGACGCATATTTTTCCTAAATTCAAATAAAATAGCGAAAAACTCCAAAATAAAATATTGTTTGATTTTTTATTAAATCCTCAATATTCCTTTATTTTGGGAAAGTCATTTTATTCCCTCTCTCTTATTTTTATAGTTGGAATAATGGAAGATAAAATAAATAAAATCAAATGATCCTATTTTCAAAATTTGAGAAATCCCGAATATGAAAATAACGAAATCCCCAACTCTCTCCGTGGGTCCTTGAGTTGCGTAGAATTTCTAGGATCAAACCAAAAATGCAATAAAATATGATATGCAATGATGATCTAATGTATAACATTCCAAATTGAAAATTTGGGATGTTACATGATTTGGTCTCCCTTGCTCATTATAATGAACTTAGTTTGCTTTTGGGTTATGAAGAGTTGAAACGTGCAACTAAGCTTATTCCAAAATTTAATCTTGCGCATTTCCTTGATATTGATTTAGAGGAGATTTATTTGATTTGTGCGGTGAATTGCATTGAAAATCCTTATATTGCCAATCACCTAAAGAAAAGAAAGCAAATAGAAGATGATGAGAATACTAATGAAAGGGAAGAGACTTCCCAATATCCTCCTATTATTTCTTATGATGAATCAGGTAACGAGGAGGAGCTTTCTATTCAACCAATCTCGTCAATAAAGAGCTCAAAGAAGAAGGTTGAACCCACACATAATGTGAAGAAGAGAAAGAAAAAAGGGAGCAACAAAGGTAAAAAGGTATCTCTTCCGAATGATGTTGCTCCTACTACTCATTGTGATGATGATAATTGCTATACTATTGGTGCTATCCATACTATTAATGATGAGAGTGATTATGCTTATGATATGAAAAGGGCCAAGCTTGGGGAAGCTATGTTTGATGAGGATGAAATATTTGAGAATATATTTGCTGAAATTAATGTTTGTCCCAAGCTTGGGGATGCTACGTTTAATGTAGATGATATCTTTAGCATCCCAAGTTTTGATATGCAAAGTTGTTATGATAATAGCATGCCTCTTACCTATGATGATTATATTGATGAAAGTGGGTTTGGAAGAGTGTCAACTTTATTTAGTGATTCCACTATCTTGGAAGAGGTTTCAATTGATTATGATGAGAAGAAAGTTGCTACTGATAATTATTGTGATGAAACTTATGCTATAAAAAGTAGTGCTGATTATATTTATAAAACTTGTCATGATTATGATTATCATTTTTCTGAACATTACTCTTTTAATGTGGAAACAATTTTTAGTATTCGAGTCTTTTATGATACTCCCACTATTCCGAATGAGAAGAATTTTGCTTATGTGGAGAGTAGTAAATTTTCTATGCTTGTAGATCATGAAAAGAATGCTTTAGGTGCTGGTTATATTTTTGAATTCATTTATGATGCTACTGAAAATTATTATGAGGGAGGAAAATATGCTTGTAGGAATTGCAATAGTATCAAGTTTCCTCTCTATGTGCTTAAAGTTTTGAAGTTATGCTTGTTTTGCCTTCCTATGCTAGTTGATTATTGTTCCCGTAAGTTGTTTTCTCACAAAATCCCTATGCATAGGAAGTGGGTTAGACTTAAATATGCTAGTCATATTCTTCATGATGCTCTCTTTATGTTTCAATTCTTATCTTTTATGTGAGCATCATTGAAATCATCATGCCTAGCTAGGGGCGTTAAACGTAAGCGCTTGTTGGGAGGCAACCCAAATTTTTGTTTCTTGCTTTTTGGTTCTGTTTAGTAATAAATAATTCATCTAGCCTCTGGTTAGATGTGGTTTTATATTTTAATTAGCGTTTGTGCCAAGTAAGACCTATATGATCTTCTTGAAGGATAGTTATTTGATCTTGCTGAAAATTCCAGAAACTTTCTGTTCACGAAAACAATTGTTTAAAATCACCAGAACGTGATAAAATACTGATTCCAATTGCAGTAGATCAATAAACAAATTATCTAGGTCGTCCTATTTTGGTAGAATTTTTTTCGAGAAGTTTGCGTTAGTTACAGATTACTACAGACTGTTCTGTTTTTGACAGATTCTGTTTTTCGTGTGTTGTTTGCTTATTTTGATGCATCTATGGCTAGTAAAATAGTTTATAAACCATAGAGAAGTTGGAATACAGTAGGTTTAACACTAATACAAATAAAGAATTATTTCATTACAGTACCTTGAAGTCGTGTTTTGTTTTCTTTCGCTAACGGAGCTTACGAGATTTTCTGTTAAGTTTTGTGTTGTGAAGTTTTCAAGTTTTGGGTAAAGATTCGATGGACTATGGAATAAGGAGTGGCAAGAGCCTAATCTTGGGGATGACCAAGGCACCCCAAGGTAATATTCAAGGACAACCAAGAGCCTATGCTTGGGGATGCCCCGGATGGCATCCCCTCTTTCGTCTTCGTTCATCGGTAACTTTACTTGGAGCTATATTTTTATTCACCACATGATATGTGTTTTGCTTGGAGCGTCATTTTATTTTGTTAGTATTTTCTTGCTGTTATTTAGAATAGTGTTTTGCATCTTTAGTTTCAATAAAAAATTTCAAGGATAGCTTTACCATGCTTATTTTGCAAGTATACATGTTGTTGTTTCAAAACAGAAAGTTTACCACTGTTGCAAAAACTCCATAGAAAAGTCAGAATGTGATAAAATGTTGAAACCTGTTGCATAATAAGCTCTGATAAATTTACTACAGTGGGAATTTTCTTTCATAATTTTTGGAGCTACGGAAGTATGGACTTGCTGCATTCTTTACAGACTGTACTGTTTTGGCAGATTTCTGTTATGTTTGCATTGTTTGCGTATGTTTGCTTGTTTAATGATTCTATTTGAGGATAGGAGTATTAAAAATGCAGAGACATTTAGTATGCAATCTTGAATAATAATTTTTGTGATTTGTTACAGTAGAAAATGATAAGGTTTTTGCATTGGTTTATACTAACTTATCTCACGAGTTCTTGTTGAGTTTGGTGTGGATGAAGCTTTCGAGATTTAGGAAACCGTGATATAAAAGGAATTAAGGAGACACAAAAGTTCAAGCTTGGGGATGCCCAAGGCACCCCAAGATAATATTTCAAGAAGTCTCAAGCATCTAAGCTTGGGGATGCCCCGTTAGGCATCCCACCTTTCTTCTTCAACAATTATCAGTTAGTATCGATTGAACCTAAGTTTTTGCTTCTTCACATGAGTCGTGGTATCCTTGCAATGCCATTTTATTTTGCTTTGCTCGCTGTTTGAATAAAATACCAAGATCTGAAATTCTTAAATGAGAGAGAGTCTTCACATAGTCACATAATTATTTAGCTACTCATTGATCTTCACTTATATCTTTTTGAGTAGTTTGTCATTTACTCGTGTGCTTCACTTATATCCTATGAGTAAATGGTTGAATGAGTTGAATGTCATAAATCTGAAATTATATATGTTTCATATGCTTACCCCGTTAGGAGTAATGACTTCACATCAAAGAAGTAGAGGTTGTAAATTTATTGAAGGTTAGCAAGCATTGTATTGGTCATTTGAACAATTCATGAAAGAATATTGAAGGAAGAGAGATTTCACATATAAATATACTATCCTAGACATCTTTTATAATTGTGGGCACTCATTAAGTATGACATGCTAAAGAGTTGATGTTGGACAAGGAAGACAACATAATGGGTTATGTTTTCTCACATCTCAGTTAAAGTATATTGTCATGGATCATTCAAACATGTTGAGCTTGCCTTTCCCCCTCATGCTAGCCAAATTCCTTGCACCAAGTAGAGATACTACTTGTGCTTCCAGATATCCTTAAACCCAGTTTTGCCATGAGAGTCCACCATACCTACCTATATGCGGTATTTACCTGCCGTTCCAAGTAAATTTGCATGTGCCAAACTCTAAACCTTCAAATAATAATCTGTTTTGTATGCCCGAATCGCTCATGTAGCGACGAAGGGCTGTCAGTTCTTCCATGCTAGGTGGGTTATTCTCATGATGAGTGGACTCCGCTCATCATTCACAAGAAAATGGCTAGTAACCAGGATGCCCAATCCCATGATCAAAAGATCAAAATCAAATCAAAAATAATTGCAAACAAAACTCCCCCAGGATTGATGTTAGTTGGAGGCACCCGTTGTTTCGGGCAAGCCATGGATTGATGATTGTTGGTGGAGGGGGAGTAAAAACTTTACCATTCTGTTTGGGAACCGCCTATAATGTATGTAGTATGGAAGATATTGGGAACTCTTGGTTGTTATGTTGACAATGAGATCATACCTCTCAAAATTATTTTCATCTCTATTTCAAAATCGAGCTCTGGCACCTCTGCAAATCCCTGCTTCCCTCTGCGAAGGGCCTATCTTTTACTTTATGTCTTTTACTTTATGCAAGAGTCAAGGTGATCTTCACCTTTTCCTTTTTCATTTTATCCTTTGGCAAGCACCTCGTGTCGGAAAGATCCTGATATATATATCCAATTGGATGTAAGTTAGCATGAACTATTATTGTTGACATCACCCAAAGGTGAATACGTTGGGAGGCAACACTATAAGCCCCTATCTTTCTCAGTGTCCGATTAAAACTCCATAACCATAAGTATTGCGTGAGTGTTAGCAATTGTAGAAGACTATATGATAGTTGAGTATGTGGAGTTTGCTAAATTAAAGCTCTGACATAGACCCTTCCTGAAAATAAGATGAATTGCAATTGTTTGATGACTGAGAATGAAGTTTGCTAGTTTTCAAGAAAGTTTATGATCTATGCTTTAACATGTGAATAGCTTGTTACTTGATCTTGAGAAGTTTTATGAGATGAACTACTGTTATGACATATAATTATGCTAGAAAAGGTGATTGAAATTATCATTGATCAAACTTGTGCACCTGCTAGCATTCACACTTCATAAATTCTTTCTTTTATCATTTACCTACTCGAGGACGAGCAGGAATTAAGCTTGGGGATGCTGATACGTCTCCAACGTATCTATAATTTATGAGGCATTCATGCTATTTTATTATCTGTTTTGAATGATTACAGGCTTTATTTTACACATTTATATTATTTTTGGGGACTAACCTACTAACCGGAGGCCCAACCCATATTGCTGTTTTATTGCCTGTTTCAGTATTTCGAAGAAAAGGAATATCAAACGGAGTCCAAACGGAATGAAACCTTCGGGCGCGTGATTTTTGGAAAGGATATGATCCGGGAGACTTGGAGTTCAAGTCAGGGAAGGTTCGAGGAAGCCAGGAGATAGGAGGGCGCGCCCACCCCTCCTGGGCGCGCCCCCAGTCTCCTGGGCCCCTCGAGCGTCCCCCGACCGACTTCTTTCGATATATTCCCATATACCCTAAAACCATCGAATACGAAGATAGATTGGGAGTTCCGCCGTCGCAAGCCTCTGTAGCCACCAAAAACCTCTCGGGATCCCGTTCCGGCACCCTGCCGGAGGGGGAACCCATCACCGGTGGCCATCTTCATCATCCCGGCGCTCTCCATGACGAGGAGGGAGTAGTTCACCCTCGGGGCTGAGGGTATGTACCAGTAGCTATGTGTTTGATCTCGCTCTCTCATGTTCTCTCTATGGCACGATCTTGATGTATTGCGAGCTTTGCTATTATAGTTGGATCTTATGATGTTTCTCCCCCTCTACTCTCTTGTGATGAATTGAGTTTTCCTCTTGAAGTTATCTTATCGGATTGAGTCTTTAAGGATTTGAGAACACTTGATGTATGTCTTGCCGTGTTTATCTGTGGTGACAATGGGATATTCGCGTGATCCACTTGATGTATGTTTTGGTGATCAACTTGCGGGTTCCGCCCATGAACCTATGCATAGGGGTTGGCACACATTTTCGTCTTGACTCTCCGGTAGAAACTTTGGGGCACTCTTTGAAGTACTTTGTGTTGGTTGAATAGATGAATCTGAGATTGTGTGATGCATATCGTATAATCATGCCCACGGATACTTGAGGTGACAATGGAGTATCTAGGTGACATTAGGGTTTTGGTTGATTTGTGTCTTAAGGTGTTATTCTAGTACGAACTCTTGAATAGATTGATCTGAAAGAATAACTTTGAGGTGGTTTCGTACCCTACCATAATCTCTTCGTTTGTTCTCCGCTATTAGTGGCTTTGGAGTGACTCTTTGTTGCATGTTGAGGGATTGTTATATGATCTATCTATGTTATTATTGTTGAGAGAACTTGCACTCGTGAAAGTATGAACCCTAGGCCTTGTTTCCTAGCATTGCAATACCGTTTACACTCACTTTTACTATTAGTTACCTTGCTGTTTTTATATTTTCAGATTACAAAAACCTATATCTACCATCCATATTGCACTTGTATCACCATCTCTTCGCCGAACTAGTGCAACTATACAATTTACCATTGTATTGGGTGTGTTGGGGACACAAGAGACTCTTTGTTATTTGGTTGCAGGGTTGTTTGAGAGAGACCATCTTCATCCTACGCCTCCCACGGATTGATAAACCTTAGGTCATCCACTTGAGGGAAATTTGCTACTGTCCTACAAACTTGTGCACTTGCAGGCCCAACAACGTCTACAAGAAGAATGTTGTGTAGTAGACATGAGATGCTTCTTTTTGTTGGCTTCTGTGTCATCCACCGTTATTGACCACTGATACGTCTCCAACGTATCTATAATTTTTGATTGTTCCATGCTATTATATTACCCCTTTTGGATGTTTACGGGCTTTATTTTACACATTTATATCATTTTTGGGACTAACCTACTAACCGGAGGCCCAGCCCGTATTTCTGTTTTTTTGCCTATTTCAGTATTTCGAAGAAAAGGAATATCAAACGGAGTCCAAATGGAATGAAACCTTCGGGAGCGTGATTTTTGGAACGAATCTGATCCGGAGAACTTGGAGTGCACGTCAAGAAGCAAACGAGGCGGCCAGGAGGGTGGAGGGCGCGCCCCCTGTCTCCTGGGCCCCTTGGGCGGCCACCGACCTACTTCTTCCTCTTATATATACCTACATACCCTGAAAACATCCAGGGAGCCACCGAAACACAAGTTCCACTGTCGTAACCTTCTGTATCCACGAGATCCCATCTTGGAGCCTTCGCCGGCGCTCCGCCGGAGGGGGAATCGATCACGGAGGACTTCTACATCAACACCATAGCCCCTCCGATGAGTTGTGAGTAGTTTACCACAGACCTTCGAGTCCATAGTTATTAGCTAGATGGCTTCTTCTCTCTTTTTGGATCTCAATACAATGTTCTCCCCCTCTCTTGTGGAGATCTATTCGATGTAAACTCTTTTTGCGGTGTGTTTGTCGAGATCCGATGAATTGTTGGTTTATGATCAAGTTTATCTATGAGAAATATTTGAATCTCTTCTGAATTCTTTTATGTATGATTGGTTATCTTTGCAAGTCTCTTTGAATTATCAGTTTGGTTTGGCCTACTAGATTGATCTTTCTTGCCATGGGAGAAGTGCTTAGCTTTGGGTTCAATCTTGCGGTGTCCTTACCCAGTGACAGAAAGGGTTGCAAGGCACGTATTGTATTGTTTCCATCGAGGATAAAAAGATGGGGTTTATATCATATTGTATGAGTTTATCCATCTACATCATGTCATGTTGCTTAAAGCGTTACTCTGTTCTTTATGAACTTAATACTCTAGATGCAGGAAGGAGTCGGTCGATGTGTGGAGTAATAGTAGTAGATGCAGGCAGGAGTTGGTCTACTTGTCATGGACGTGATGCCTATATACATGATCATGCCTAGATAATCTCATAATTATTCGCTTTTCTATCAATTGCTCGACAGTAATTTGTTCACCCACCGTAGTACTTATTCTATCTTGAGAGAAGCCTCTAGTGAAACCTATGGCCCCCGGGTCTATCTTTTATCATATTTGCTTTCAATCTACTTTTATTTGCATCTTTACTTTTTGCATCTATATTATAAAATACCAAAAATATATTTATCTTATCGTATTATCTCTATCAGATCTCACTTTCGCAAGTGGCCGTGAAGGGATTGACAACCCCTTTATTGCGTTGGTTGCGAGTTCTTTGTTTGTTTGTGTAGGTGCATGGGACTTTCTAGGAGCTTCCTACTAGATTGATACCTTGGTTCTCAAAAACTGAGGGAAATACTTACGCTACTGTGCTGCATCACCCTTTCCTCTTCAAGGAAAACCAACGCAAGCTCAAGACGTAGCAAGAAGGATTTCTGGCGCCGTTGCCGGGGAGGCTTCAAGCCAAGTCAAGACATACCAAGTACCCATCACAAACTCATCTCCCTCGCATTTACATTATTTGCCATTTGCCTCTCATTTTCCTCTCCCCCACTTCACCCTTGCCGTTTTATTTTCCCTCTCCTTCCCAATCCTCTCTTCCCTTTTTCGCTTGCCCTTTTTCTGTTTGCTTGTGTGTTGGATTGCTTGTCGCCATGGCGCAAGATAATACCAAATTGTGTGATTTTTCCAATACCAATAATAATGATTTCCTTAGTACTCCGATTGCTCCTCTTAATGATGCTGAATCTTGTGAAATCAATGCTGCTTTGCTGAATCTTGTTATGAAAGATCAATTCTCCGGCCTTCCTAGTGAAGATGCCGCTACTCATCTAAACAATTTTGTTGATTTGTGTGAGATGCAAAAGAAGAAAGATACGGACAATGATATTGTTAAATTGAAGTTATTTCCATTTTCACTTAGAGATCGTGCTAAAGTTTGGTTTTCGTCTTTGCCTAAAAATAGTATTGATTCTTGGAACAAGTGCAAAGATGCGTTTATCTCTAAGTATTTTCCTCCCGCTAAGATCATCACTCTTAGGAACGATATTATGAATTTTAAACCACTTGATCATGAGCATGTTGCCCAATATTGGGAAAGAATGAAATTGATGATTCGCAATTGCCCTACTCATGGTTTGAATTTATGGATGATCATACAAAATTTTTATGCCGGTTTGAACTTTGCTTCTAGAAATCTCTTAGATTCGTCCGCGGGAGGCACGTTTATGGAAATCACATTAGGAGATGCTACCAAACTTCTTGATAATATTATGGCTAATTATTCTCAATGGCACACCGAAAGATCTACTAGTAAAAAAGTGCATGCTGTAGAAGAAATTAATGTTTTGAGTGGAAAGATGGATGAACTTATGAAATTATTTGCTACTAAAGATGCTCCTCTTGATCCCAATGATATGCCTTTGTCTACTTTTATTGAGAATAATACTGAACCTATGGATGTGAATTTTGTTGGTAGGAATAGTTTCAGTAACAATGCTTATAGAGGAAACTTTAATTCTAGACTGTTCCCTAGTAATTCCTCTAATAATTATGGAAATTCCTACAATAATTATTATGATAATTTTAATAAGATGCCCTCTAATTTTGAGAATAGTGTGAAAGAATTTATGATTTCTCAAAAGAATTTTAATGCCTTGCTTGAAGAAAAATTGCTCAAAGTGGATGATTTGGCTAGGAACGTTGATAGACTTTTGCTTGATGTTGATTCTCTTAAACTTATATCTACTCCTCCTAAGCATGATATCAATGAGTCTCTCAAAGTAATGAGAATTTCCATTGACGAGTGCAAGGAAAGAACCGCTAGATTGTGTGCTAAGAAAGATTGCTTTGTAAAAGCGTGTTCTTCTAGTTCCCATGAAAATAATGATGAAGATCTAAAAGTTATTGATGTGTCCCCTATTAAATCTTTGTTTTGCAATATGAATCTTGATAATAATGGGACTGAATATGATCCACCTTTGCCTAGAAGGCGTTCCAAAAATTCGGAGTTTCTGGATCTTGATGCAAAAATTGGTAAAAGTGAGATTGAAGAGATTAAAACTCTAGATGATAAATTCACTATTGCAGATTTCAAGGGATTTAATTATGATAATTGTTCTTTAGAAGGTTGTATTTCCTTGTTGCAATCCGTTGTTAATTCTCCTCATGCTTATAGTCAAAATAAAGCTTTTACCAAACATATCGTTGATGCCTTGATGCAATCTTATGATGAAAAACTTAATTTGGAAGTTTCTATACCTGGAAAACTTAATGATGAGTGGGAACCTACTATAAATATTAGAATTAAAGATCATGAGTGTTTTGCTTTATGTGATTTGGGTGCTAGTGTTTCCACGATTCCGAAAACTTTATGTGATATTCTAGATTTCCATGATTGCTCTTTAAATTTGCACCTTGCGGATTCCACCATTAAAAAGCCAATGGGAAGGATCAATGATGTTCTCATTGTTGCAAATAGAAATTTGGTGCCCGTAGATTTTATCGTTCTTGATATAGATTGCAATCTTTCTTGTCCTATTATTCTTGGTAGACCTTTCCTTAGAACGATTGGTGCGATTATTGATATGAAGGAAGGGAATATTAGATTCCAATTTCCATTAAGGAAAGGCATGGAGCACTTTCCAAGGAAGAAAGTCAAATTACCTTATGAATCTATCATGTGAGCTACTTATGAATTTAGTGCCAAAGATGGCACTACTTAGATCTATCTTCGCTTTTATGCCTAGCTAGGGGCGTTAAACGATAGCGCTAGTTGGGAGGCAACCTAATTTTATTTGTGTTTTTTGTTTTTGTTTCTGTTTAGTAATAAATTTATAATCTACCTTCTGTTTAGATGTGTTTTTATGTTTTAATTAGTGTTTGTGCCAAGTAGAACCTATAGGATAACCTATGATGATAGTTGATTTGATTCTGCTGAAAAACAGAAACTTTGCGTGCACGAGAATTTTTTTAGTAAATCACAGAAAAGTGCTTTTGCGTTGATTCTTTTTGTTGCTGATCAATAGACAAATTGTCTAGGACTTCCTATTTTTGTAGAATTTTTGGGATTCCAGAAAATTGCGTTAGTTACAGATAACTACAGACTGTTCTGTTTTTGACAGATTCTGTTTTTCGTGTGTTGTTTGCTTATTTTGATGGATCTATGGCTAGTAAAATAGTTTATAAACCATAGAGAAGTTGTAATACAGTAGGTTTAACACCAAAATAAATAAATAATGAGTTCATGACAGTACCTTATGTGGTGGTTTTGCTTTCTTTCACTAACGGAGCTTACGGGATTTCTGTTGAGTTTTGTGTTGTGAAGTTTTCAAGTTTTGGGTAAAGCTTTGATGGACTATGGAATAAGGAGTGGCAAGAGCCTAAGCTTGGGGATGCCCAAGGCACGCCAAGATATTCAAGAATAGCCAAAAGCCTAAGCTTGGGGATGCCCTAGGAAGGCATCCCCTCTTTCGTCTTCGTTCATTGGTAACTTTACTTGGAGCTATATTTTTATTCACCACATGATATGTGTTTTGCTTGGAGCGTCGTGTATTATATTAGTCTTTGATTTTTATTTTTCCACAATCATCCTTGCTGTACACACCTTTTGGGAGAAGCCTACTTGATTAGAATTTGCTAGAATACTCTATGTGCTTCACTTATATCTTTTGAGCTTGATAGTTTTTGCTCTAGTGCTTCACTTATATCTTTTAGAGCACGGCGGTGGATTAATTTTAAAGAAATTGCTAGTCTCTCATGCTTCACTTATATTATTTTGAGAGTCTTTTAGAACAGCATGGTATTTTCTATGGTTATAAAATTGGTCCTAGAATGGTGGGCATCCAAGTTGGGTATAATAAAAACTATCATAGAAAGTGAATTGGATGCTATGATCAATTTGATGCTTGATAATTGTTTTGAGATATGGAGGTAGTGATATTAAAGTCATGCTAGTTGGGTGATTATGAATTTAAAGAATACTTGTGTTGAAGCTTGTGATTCCAGTAGCATGCACGTATGGTGAACCGCTTTGTGATGAAGTCGGAGCACGACTTATTTATTGATTGTCTTCCTTATGAGTGGCGGTCGGGGACGAGCGATGGTCTTTTCCTACCAATCTATCCCCCTAGGAGCATGCGCGTAGTACTTTGTTTTTGATGACTTCTAGATTTTTACAATAAGTATATGAGTTCTTTTGACTAATGTTGAGTCCATGGATTATACGCACTCTCACCCTTCCACCATTGCTAGCCTCTCTTGTGCCGCGCAACTTTCGCCGGTACCATACACCTACCATATACTTTCCTCAAAACAGCCACCATACCTACCTATCATGGCATTTCCATAGCCATTCCGAGATATATTGCCATGCAACTTTCCACCGTTCCGTTCATATGACACGCATTACTTTTGTCATATTGCTCTTTGCATGATCATGTAGTTGACATTGTATTTGTGGCAAGGCCACCTTCATAATTTTCATACATGTCGCTCTTGATTCATTGCATATCCCGGTACAACGCCGGAGGCATTCATATAGAGTCATATCTTGTTTTAGCTTTGAGTTGTAATTCTTGAGTTGTAAATCCATAAAAGTGTGATGATCTTCATTATTAGAGCATTGTCCTAGTGAGGAAAGGATGATGAAGACTATGATTCCCCCACAAGTCGGGATGAGACTTCGGACTTTACAAAAAGAATAAAAGAGAAAGGCCAAAAGAAAAAAAAAGAAAGGCCAAAGAAAAAAAAGAAAAAAAGGAGAAAAGAAAAATAAACATGAGAGAAAAAGAGAGAAGGGACAATGCTACTATCTCTTTTTCCACACTTGTGCTTCAAAGTAGCACCATGATCTTCATGATAGAGAGTCTCCTATGTTGTCACTTTCATATACTAGTGGGAATTTTTCATTATAGAACTTGGCTTGTATATTCCAATGATGGGCTTCCTCAAATTGCCCTAGGTCTTCGTGAGCAAGCGAGTTGGATGCACACCCACTTAGTTTCTTTTGTTGAGCTTTCATATATTTATAGTTCTAGTGAATCCGTTGCATGGCAATCCCTACTCACTCACATTGATATCTATTAATGGGCATCTCCATAGCCCGTTGATACGCCTAGTTGATGTGAGACTATCTTCTTCCTTTTTGTCTTCTCCACAACCACCATTCTATTCCACATAAGTGCTATGTCCATGGCTCACGCTCATGTATTGCGTGAAAGTTGAAAGAGTTTGAGATTATTAAAGTATGAAACAATTGCTTGGCTTGTCATCGGGGTTGTGCATGATTAAATACTTTGTGTGATGAAGATAGAGCATAGCCAGACTATATGATTTTGTAGGGATAACTTTCTTTAGCCATGTTATTTTGAGAAGACATGATTACTTTGATTAGTATGCTTGAAGTATCACTATTTTTATGTCAATATGAACTTTTATTTTGAATCATTTGGATATGAACATTCATGCCATAATAAAGAAAATTACATTGAGAATTATGCTAGGTAGCATTCCACATCAAAAATTCTATTTTTATCATTTACCTACTCGAGGACGAGCTGGAATTAAGGTTGTGGATGCTTGATACGTCTCCAACGTATCTATAATTTTTGATTGTTCCATGCAATTATATTACCCCTTTTGGATGTTTATGGGCTTTATTTTACACATTTATATCATTTTTGGGACTAACCTACTAACCGAAGGCCCAGCCCGTATTTCTTTTTTTTTTGCCTATTTCAGTATTCGAAGAAAAGGAATATCAAACGGAGTCCAAATGGAATGAAACCTTCGGGAGCGTGATTTTTGGAACGAATCTGATCTAGAGAACTTGGAGTGCACGTCAAGAAGCAAACGAGGCGGACAGGAGGGTGGAGGGCGCGCCCTTCCCTGGTGGGCGTGCCCCTGTCTCCTGGGCCCCTCGGGCGGCCACCGACCTACTTCTTCCTCCTATATATACCTACGTACCCCGAAAACATCCAGGGAGCCACCAAAACACAATTTCCACCGCCGTAACCTTCTGTATCCGCGAGATCCCATCTTGGAGCCTTCGCCGGCGCTCCGCCGGAGGGGGAATCGATCACGGAGGGCTTCTACATCAACACCATAGCCCCTCCGATGAGTTATGAGTAGTTTACCACAGACCTTCGGGTCCATAGTTATTACCTAGATGGCTTCTTCTATCTTTTTGGATCTCAATACAATGTTCTCCCCCTCTCTTGTGGAGATCTATTCGATGTAAACTCTTTCTGCGGTGTGTTTGTCGAGATCCGATGAATTGTGGGTTTATGATCAAGTTTATCTATGAGAAATATTTGAATCTCTTCTGAATTCTTTTATGTATGATTGGTTATCTTTGCAAGTCTCTTCGAATTATCAGTTTGGTTTGGCCTACTAGATTGATCTTTCTTGCCATGGGAGAAGTGCTTAGCTTTGGGTTCAATCTTGCGGTGTCCTTACCCAGTGACAGAAAGGGTTGGAAGGCACGTATTGTATTGTTGCCATCGAGGATAAAAAGATGGGGTTTATATCATATTGTATGAGTTTATCCCTCTACATCATGTCATTTTGCTTAAAGCGTTACTCTGTTCTTTATGAACTTAATATTCTAGATGCAGGCAGGAGTTGGTCGATGTGTGGAGTAATAGTAGTAGATGCAGGCAGGAGTCGGCCTACTTGTCACGGACGTGATGCCTATATACATGATCATGCCTAGATAATCTCATAATTATTCACTTTTCTATCAATTGCTCGACAGTAATTTGTTCACCCACCGTAATACTTATGCTATCTTGAGAGAAGCCTCTAGTGAAACCTATGGCCCCCGGGTCTATCTTTTATCATATTTGGTTTCAATCTACTTTTATTTGCATCTTTACTTTTTGCATCTATATTATAAAATACCAAAAATATATTTATCTTATCATATTATCTCTATCAGATCTCACTTTCGCAAGTGGCCGTGAAGGGATTGACAACCCCTTTATTGCGTTGGTTGCGAGTTCTTTGTTTGTTTGTGTAGGTGCGTGGGACTTTCTAGGAGCTTCCTACTGGATTGATACCTTGGTTCTCAAAAACTGAGGGAAATACTTACGCTACTATGCTGCATCACCCTTTCCTCTTCAAGGAAAACCAACGCAAGCTCAAGACGTAGCAACCACTAGTTGTTTCCTTTGCACCTCTGTGTAAACAGGGTTATCTACTTCACCTCGTTGCCATTGTGACCTTTTGTTGCACTGCACAAAACACTTTTGTTTTAAGAGTGTTTTGTGCAGTTCAACCAAAATGTCACACCGACAATGTTGCTTGATTGCTTGATCTTAGTGGAACTGCACAAGAGGAGATCTTACTTCCTATCCGTGTTGGCAAATTTGGTTCAGATCTTCTTCTTGTGAGTTGTTTCAATTCCGCATCATGAGAGGTCAGTACTAGCCTTCTTTCACATGATTCTGCAGTGTGCTTTCATATTTTGTGCTACTTGTACGGTAATGTTGCTTGATTTTAGTGAACTGCACAAATGGAGACAAGACTTCCAATCTGTATGTGGACCGTAATATCCCATTGAGGTAAGATAAGGATATTTGACAACTTTTGGCCTGTATTTTGCCACTTTCATCAGAAAATTAATGTCATTGTTTAGTGCTATACTTGTGCTCCCTAATTGACATGCCAAATCTTACATTGAAGGCGAAGCTTGTCTGTTATTGAACCAAGTGATGAAGGGGAAGAACAAGCGGAAGAAAAACAAAAATCAACTCTCGGTGCTGTAATGAAGCACTGGAACTGTGATGACACAAGTAATGATATAGTTTTGCATCTTAATTTATTGCTATGGCTGGAACGAGCAATTGTTTTGCCACTGATTTGATGCCACTCTTAATGTAATACGTAATTATCTCTACTTGTGCAAACAGGGATCTTCTTTGAAGATACCATATATTTTAGTGGAACTGCACAAGAAGATGTTGGAAACATTAAACTAATCGAGGAGTATATAGTAAGCATGGCCACCATAGTAGATAGCAACAGATGGTTCCGGAGAAGTGCTTCATCTGTATGCTCTACACAATAAGCCTCCTGACAAAGGTTGGTACTCGCCCACTGATTTCATCCATATGATTGAGCTTTGTCATCTCTATTGGTGTTGTGCTACTGTTTAGATACTGTCATGAAAAAGTGGTATTGTCCTTGAGAAGTGCTTCATCTGTGTTGTTTTAAATATTTCCTTTCCTTTTTTTCGAGCAAACAGGGATGCTAGCATTTAGTTGTCCTCTTGTCTTTGCACAACAGGATCATCTTCCTCTAAAGAAGAATATGGAGTATGTGAAGTGACTAGTTCCGATTATGCCAGGATGAAGAAGCCCTGTCTATCTTCTCATCAGAAGGAGCAGTTGAAGGATGGTTACATTACTCCCCACAAGACCAAACTAACTTCAGCTCAGAAGGACTGACAAATCTCCATTTTTTTCGGTGATGCGCGAGTACAATGTTGTTCTAGGATTCTTTCTGGTGAGTTCCATTTTTCTAAAAGTGTGCTCTACATGGACCATGTAGGTGCCTGTTTAAACTGTCAATTCATAGTACAGTTTGCTTTATACTAATCACTTTTTTTATATTTGTGCAAACAGGGGTGCTCAGCTTGATTTCAATGGGAACTATACAAAATGTTCATGAATACATCGAATCATTCATTTCCACCACAAGAAAGGAGGTGCCGATAAGTTCAAGGCGTTGCAACATATAAGGGCGAAATCATACAAGCTACGCATGAATTTGGTTGATTTTGGTGGAACTGCACAAAAAGTACAGCTAGTTTATTTAGCACGAGGTGCCATGTCAATGTCCGAACTGATGGCAAACCCTGCCAATTCCACAATCGTAGGCATTTGATATTTTGGAATGGGACAACCTTGTCAAATTTTGCTCATTGATTTTAGCAAGAAGACATGCGTTTGATATTTTCGAATGGGACGCCCTTTGCAGTCAGCAGCGTCGATCAATTTTTTCTTTATTCTTTAGTTGCGAAGTAAATATTGCCTCTGACATGTGAGTCGCTGAGATGCATAGTCATCGTTTGTTTTGAATGTTCTCTATGAATTGTCAGCCCTGTGTGTTTGATTTCAATGTACAGAAACGCTAAAAAGCTGCTCAAACTCTTTGTACTCCTTCTGTTCCTTTTTACTTCGCACATTGTGAAAGTGCATACTTTTTCTATACGATTGGTCAAAGTAGAGATACTTTGACTGCAGACAAAACTTGTATGCAGACTAGAAAGGACCGGAGGGAGTACATGTGAAACTGCTGCAAACGAGGTGATCACCCTGGGAATAATGCTAGTACGTATTGTTTTGCATGTTCATCCAATACCAGTGATACAGGAATTCGAACTAATCGAAATAAATTCATTCATACACGGTCGGATTTCATATAAACATGCCAGATTTCATCACATTTCATACATTCTTCAACTAAAGAGGGGTGCGCTGGAGGTATAATTAATTAACCGAAGCTACCCACCTGTGTCCCGCTGAGCCGAACAGAAGCTTCAGTGACTTAACTGCAAGTGCAGTTGCGTAACTGACATGTGGCCTATTGGGCCCATGTGTCAGTCAGCCAACTGCACCAGCAGTTAAGTAGAAGCAGCGTTCTTCTCCAACACAGCTCTCCGACTCCACGTCACCGCCAAGAAGCTAACCGGCCGTCAATGGTCAACCCGCCTAGCTTGGCTTCAACCGGAGGGTACTACCGTGTGGCCTTACTTGGACCCGAGCGGCGGCAACCTGCCGTGTTCTACTCTTCCTCGTTTTCTGTGTGGCGCGGCCTCATTGCAGCGGGGCGGGGCCTCGGCCGAGCTGGTGATGTCCTCTGTCTCGTTGCCGGCCGGCGGCGCCTCGGCGGAGCGGTGGAAATCCTCCCCCTCGTTGCTTGCAGGGTGGGGCCTCGGCTGAGCCGGCGATGTCATATGCCTCATTGTTGGCGGGGCGGGGCCTCGGCGGAGCCGACGGTGTCCTCTGCCTTGTTGTTGGCACCGCGGGGCCTCGGCGGAGCAGCGCCTCATCGACGCCAGCGGAGTGGGGACTCGTCGGAGCCGGCATTGTCCTCTGCCTCGTCCTCGGTCTCACCAAGCAGCGGCTCGCCCGCTTCATCGCCCTCTTTGTTGGAGGCCGCAGCCTCCGCCACCCGCATGCAGTACCGCCAGCGCTCGAGGCGGCCCTCACGGGCGGAGCGGTACGAGTCGAGCAGCGCCTCCTGCTCTTCCTGCTCCGCGGCGATCTACTCCTCCGCCTGCAGGTGCTCCTGGAGGAGATGGTGGTTGTAGGCGGCGTCGGCCTGCGCCTCCCGGAACTGCTCCTCACGCATCTGCCTCACCGTGTCCATATATTGGGCACGGGCCTCGCCGATGGTCATGGTGCAATGCACCGGCGAGGATGGCGCGGAGGAGGGGGTTGGCGCCGGATCGTCGACTACCATGTTCTCCATTGGGACGTCGTCGTCCTCCGGCTGCCTGCCGGCCAGCCGGTTGGCAGCCATGGCTGCCATCTCCTTGTGGTCCGTCGCCCAACCGTCCCGAAGAGCGCTGGAGCGCGAGGAAGCCATGGTGGGCAGTAGTGGTGTGGACAAGAGAAAGGGAACAGATGCGGATGACTGCGGCTATGGCCGGCACAACAGTTTATATAGAAATGGTGGGTGGCGGAGGGACGGACGTGTGGCGCCGGAGTAGCCGCCTCGGCAACTGCGTATCATTAATGTGGGCGGCAGATGGACGGACGACACTTGTGTCGTTTGAAGGAGGAGCAATCGCCTGCACCGGGAAGCGGGTGGGCGGTGCTGACTGTTTCGGGCGGAAAGCGCGCGCGGGCGAGGAGATGACTTTACTTGGAGAGGATGACAATGGGGACCCACCAGGGCCATAGCCTCACGTACGCAAGTGCCTCCTTATTATATAAAACTATAATTTTTTTTGCTTCCTCCTGGTTTCCTGACATCACGGTCCCACACCATTGTCAACCTATGTAGTCAATAAACGAGAGAATTGCACAAGAAGCGGCCGACAGCTAGGACCAAGCAGCTCGAGCAGTATTTGTGTTTTTGAGGTGTGAGCACTGCAGAGTTTTTCGATGTTTAGCCAAGATATTAATTTTTCTCCTCTGAACAACAACGAAAACATCGCTGCAGGTATTATAATTGGGCGGGCTGTGGCCCGTCTAGCCCAGGCCAGATATCCAGCCCAGATATTAATTTTTTTCAAGCTGAAAATGGCTAGCCCAGCTATACTTTTTTTTAGGAATACCCAGGCAAGGTCAAGTTGTTATTGTCCGCCCCGCTGGGTTGCAAATCTTTCCTAGGAGGGATGCATTAGGCTCAACAAGAAAATGGGCTTTAAGAAATAATAAATGGGATGTAATTATAAAAACTGGGCAGTAACTATAAAAACATGCACCAAACACGTAATTACTTTATAAAATGTTATTTTTGGATATTGAACATTTTAATTTCATTAATTGTTGCGAGCGCAATGTTTCGTTGGATTTTTACGTAATATAAATTTATATTGAAATTGTATTTAATCTGACTAGAAATTTCGGGATAAAATATTTCGGATCCCATCAAAATGTGGGAAATTTTATTGAATTCTGTTTTGAACGGTTGGTTGAAATGGGTTGTACTTTTAACAAATTGTAAATGGGCTGTAGTAAATTCCATTAGAATTCAAAAATGGGCTGCACATTCTTACAAATATCAAATGGGCTATAAGTTCTCTGACACACACTTGTGGACTTACTAAGTTGATGCGTCCCCTAAAAAAAGAGAGTTGACGCGTATGCAAGGCTTTGTCAACTTATAGTCAACACACGGTTCTAGCAGCAGTGGCCGTTGGATGTCCATCCAACGGATGCCGTGCTCCTTCTTCAACCTCGGATATTCTAGCTTCACCCGCCCAAAAAATGATTCCTCCCCCTGACATCTGGGGCGCACCGTTTCGGAAGCCGACCTATGGGCCTACTAAGTTGACGCGTACCAAGGGCTTTGTCAACTTAGTCAATATAAACGATTCTAGCTGCAGTGATAATACGATGTCCATCCAATGGCCGTCGTGCTTCTTCAACCTCTGGTCTTCTTGCTCCAGCCGCCCAAAGCAGCGCCGGTCGTGCCGACTGCTCCTGCCTCCCGTGGCCGGCTGTGCTGCTGCGAAGGCCTCAGCGCCCCCTACTACTCCCACCGCTGGCCAGGCCATCCCTCCACTCACCCACACCCCCTGTTATTCTGCGGCGACGGCAGCCTCACACCGCAGCTGAACCAGTGAACCCTCGTACTCCTCTCCGTGTGGGCATCCACTGCCGTGTCTTCCCCGGCTCCGCGTCGTCCCCTTCCTAGGCCTTGCCCTCGTCCACCGCCGTGGTCAAGGAACGACTTCCATCGGACGTGGACTGTACATGAAGAGGCTGACAGCTGGGTCCACGGCCGCAGCAAGGAAGTGCCTCCTTATTACGCGGAAAATAATGATTCCTCCACCTGACAGCTAGGACCCACCGGACGGGCCACTGTATTTCGCGAAAAAACGTTTCCCCCCTGACTCCTGGGACCCACCAGCTACATCTTTGCACGCAAGGAAGTGCGTCCGGGGAAAAAAACGATTCGCCCCCCTGACTGCTGGGACCCACCAGCTACATCTTCGCACACAAGGAAGTGCGCCTGGGCAAAAAACGATTCGCCCCCCTGACTGCTGGGACCCACCATCTACATCTTCACACGCAAGGAAGTGCCTGACAGTCGGGACCCACCTGGTCGAAGCGTATGTAGTGTTGTCATTCTGGTCGCGAACGTGTACGTACATACTGGTGGATGTAGAGGCGCGCACGTGTCGTAGTAGAGGCACGCACGTAGCATGTACACGTAAATACAGCGGCCAGTGTGCAAGAAAGAAAATACGGCCACGTACGTACATATGGGCGGGGTCTCGAACGCCTACTCGTGCATACGTACGGCCAGGGCTCGTGTACATGGCTGGGTCGGAACGGAGAAACAGTGTCGTCGTCGTGTTCATGGGGAGCCAACCGGCTGGGTCGGAACAGAATGCATCATCGTGTTCATCGGGAGGGCTTGGATGGAACAGGCAATGGAAACGAGGCCTGGCGTACTGCAGAACGGAGGAAACGGCCTTGTGTTCGACCGGCCATGTTTGAAACGGGATCCTGTTCATCGGGAGGGGTCTGGCATACCGCAAAACAGAGGAAACGGACTTGTGTTGGACCTCCTACGGTCGAAACAGGGTCCTGTTGATCGGGAGGGGTGTGGCGTACCACAAAACAGACGAAACGGACTTGTGTTGGAGCGCTATGGTCGAAACGGGGGTCCTGTTCATCGGGAGGGGTGTGGCGTACCACAAAACGAGACTCCACGGGATACTTTCCATCTCCACCGTCGGCCTCCTCCAGCCTCCACGGGCTACTGTTCATCCACCGTCGACCTCCTCCAGCCTCCACCTGCGACTGTTCATCCACGGGCTCCTGTTCATCCAGCCTCCACCGCGCGCTACTCCACCGGCTACTGTTCAACTACCCCTCTCCACGGGCTCCTGCTCAACCACCCCTCCACGGGCTACTGTTCATCCACCCCTCCACCGTCTACTGTTCATCCAGCCCGCCACGGGGTCGTCCTGTTCATCCAGCCCTCCACGGGGTCCTGTTCATCCAGCCCCAACCGGCTCGATCGACCGGGGTCCTATTCATCCAGAGGCAACACCATGGGGTCCTGTTCATCCACCCCCACCGCTCATTGTTCATCCAACCCCCCCCCCCCCCCCCCCCGCAACGCTCACCGTTCATCAAAAGCCCCTGCAACGCTCACTGTTCATCCAGAGGTAGCATCGATCGGTTTCAGTTAGCAGCAGTAGCGAAGGAATCGCTCGATCACTCGGGTTCAGTAACGCGTAGCCTGCAGTGCAATCACTCGAG
The DNA here is from genome assembly GCF_002575655.3 of Aegilops tauschii subsp. strangulata. Taxonomy (NCBI): domain Eukaryota; kingdom Viridiplantae; phylum Streptophyta; class Magnoliopsida; order Poales; family Poaceae; genus Aegilops; species Aegilops tauschii. Next base: position 550,939,876 of record NC_053036.3, on the reverse strand, counting down.
TTCAGTTAGGCGACGCCTCGCTCGGGTTCAGTTGGATCCCAATGCCTCGCACACACACACGTACGTGTACGACAGAAACGCGCATCGCTCGGCCCCCGACCACCCACCGTAACCGGAAACTCCCCGAAATTTTCCTCGCCCTCGCTTCTACCACGGTTTTTTCCATCATGGACGGCCCAAAGAATGTCATGCAGCTGCGTCTCCGGCCCTCCCAGGACGAAAAGCCCATTTTCTGTCATGATTTTTTGTCATAGAAGTAGGAGCCCACCACATCTATGATGATACCGGGTTTTGTCACAATTATCGTCATAGAAGTGTCATAAGTATGACAGGAAAAAAATTCGTTCGGCCCAAAATGTCACGGATGTGTCTTTTTTTGGTAGTGAAATCAAGAAAAACAAAACTAACATTGGGTTGTGTCGTGGAATAGTCACGGAAGATGTCCTAGTGTGAGGACTTAGTCGTGAAGCCATCGCAACTAGGTTAGCTTAAAGGGGTTAAATCGGGACAAAGGACACAGGAGTTTATACTGGTTCAGCCCCTTGCGGTGAAGGTAAAGGCCTTATCCAGTTTGAGGTGGTATTCCTTATGCCTCGATTACCAGGGAGCGAATACGCTTGACGTAGCTTTCGATCTCTTGTTTCTTGCCCTGAACTGCCGCCAGGTCGTCCCTTTATATGCACAGGTTGACGCCCAGCGGCTCACGGAGTCCCGGCCGGCTCATAGACAACGTGTCCGGCTCGGTGACTAACTATACATGCCTTACAATACAAGTCTTACACATATGGCGGTTTACTCCTACGGTCCTTAAGTCGCCCTTGGGCCTTGGGCCCTTGCCTGTGAACCGCCATCTTCAATATCCTCATGGGTTTCGTCTCTATGAACCGTCGTGGGTATAGCCCGGCCCCTCCTGGGCGGGTCATACCTAATAGTCATATCCCCAACATTAGGCCCCAGGTTGATTTGAACTGGTTCATGTCAATCTTCAACACTTAAAAAAAATCTTCCCTTCTTCATTTGTGCGAGAACTCATAACCCGCCATGACGGCATCTCCTGGGATTGTGGTAACCCGCCATGACATCATCTACCATTTAATTTTACACAATATCCAAATATCTTAACGGATCCTTATCTTTAATGACCTTTCCAAAAATCGAGGCATCCGCACCGCTGGATAATCATTCTTTGACCTCCTCATTTTTCACGCCTACCTGTTCACCCTTCTTATAAATAGGGTCAGACCACCTCCTTTCATTTTCCCCCTTCTCCTTCTCGTCTTCCTCCTCTCGCGACTCATCTGTCGCTTCGAGCTCCGCCGCCACCGCGAGCTCACCGTCTTCCTCGTCCTTGGCCACTGCATCGACCTGAACGGGACCAGAGAACGCCGACACTCTAGCGCAGTCTCATCTGCATCTGTAAGTGCTCACCTTCCTATGCTCCAGATCTGCATTAGGGTTAGTCTTGTTCTTTGTTGTTCTTCGCTGTTCTTCGCCTTCCTCTTCAACCCTAGTAGCTTTTGATATGAATATAGCATATAACTTGTGCGGTAGCAGTTTAGCCTTTGCCTTTAATGCCAGGAGACTTTTTCCTTCATAGAAGATCTCATCAGAACCCATGAACTCCTCTGCTGCCACTTTTAGGTCTTAGAATTTACTGCATTTTCTAAACTTCCACTAATCCAAAATTATAGTTTCAGTCTGTGAAACCTGTTTGTCCAGTACTTACCAAATTTTCTTCCTGATAGATCAACCTAGCCATGGCGGCTTACATCATCAGTTGTAGTTAGATTCAATACTTAACAGATTTCACTCTTGATAGACATCAATCTGGTCATGGCGGCTTACATCACCGGTTATAGCTAGTCATATATCATTAGGCCCCTTTTAAGCCGCCATTCTGAATATGTACTGTAGTGCTTTTCCTCCGGCTTAACTTAAATCGGCAAAATTGTTCCTTCCTTTAGGCTTCTTTCTTCACAATGCCGCCGAAGACAGCCACTTCATGTAACTGGGTTCCCTCCATTGTCACTGAGGACACACTTAAGGACTTTGTGAAAACCGGCTATTTACCAAAGAAGACTGTCATTCATTATGGCGCCCCCAATCTGGAAGAAGAAAAACCTCAGCCAAAAGATGATGAAGTCATTGTCTTTAGTGACCAAATGAACAGGGGCTTCTCACTGCCTGGCTCTAAATTCTTCCGAGACGTTCTGCACTTTTTTGAGCTTCATCCTCAAGACATCGGACCCAATTCCGTGTCAAACATATGCAATTTTCAAGTTTTCTGCGAGGTGTACCTTCAAGAGGAGCCCAGTGTGGAACTGTTTAGGGAATACTTTTATTTGAACCGCCAAAACGAGTATTCGAACGGACCCAGCTTGGAACTTGGCGGAATCTCAATTCAGCGAAGAAGAGATTCTATCTTCCCCTATGCTCGCCTGCCGAGTCATCCCAAAGATTGGAACCAGACATGGTTCTATTGCAAGGACACCTCTCCGGCTGACGAGAACCAACTGCCAGGCTATCGTGCCCAGCGTCTTGATTCAAAACATCCTCTTCCGGATAAGCTGACCGCTGCTGAACGTGAGAAACTCGCCCCCACCATTGCAAAGGTTAAGGCTCTGCTAGGAAACGGTTTAACTGGGATTAACTTGGTTCGATGCTGGGTTCCTTGGCGGATCATACCATTGATTCGCCAAACCTGCTTAATGTGTACTTACACGGGTGGTAAAAAGGATCCACTGTGCCACAGCTCCGTGCGTTTAATTGACGACGCCGTCAATGAAATGACGAAGTCCCTTCTGAATGAAGACCCGACAGACTGCAGCAAAGTGGGCCTAAACCCTTTCTGCACATCTAACCCACCACCAAAAGTGAGTCTTTTAAATTACTTACCTCTGCCTTCATCCTTAAATACTCTGTTAACTCAACTTTGATGACTTTCACAGGCTGACGATGATTTTTGGAAGAAGAAATACGACCATGAAGCTGCAAAAGGGCCAGGGCTGCCAAGAAAGCCGCCAAGAAAACCGCCAAGAAGAAGGGGAAGAAATCCAGTACTTCCGAGCTGTTTGAACTGAACGACAACTCTAAGTCGGAGGTAGCCCTTGACTCCCTTGGCTCCTTTATCAACTTTCTTATTGACACTGATTATCATCAGGATGACACAGGGGCCACTCAAGCTGGCGATGAAGAGGTAACTATCATTTCCTCCGACTCCGAGCCCTTGCCAAGACAGAAAATTCAAAGAGTAACCCGGAAAGTAAGCTTTTCACACCCCTTAGCTCATCTGGACCCTCACTTTATTTGAAGCAACAGCAGCACGATAGCCGACGACAGACTCGGACCAGCGGAGGTGAAGAATTATCTTCCGGCTTACCGAAAACTCCAAGGAAACGTCGAAATGAGGTCATCCTTGATTTAAACTCTTTTTATCCTCTAGTGGGTCTCATCCGCTGACCACTTAATTCTTCCGATTCAAATTACCAGGAGTCCTCTCGCTCCTCTTCCAGCGACTCGTCACAGTCCCATCTGCCGGCTTTCAAAACTGCTCCTGGGTAATAACAATTACTTATTACTTACTTCCTCCTCAGGTTCTTATCTTTGGACTGACTTCTCATAACTCGTGCAGTGGAAAGGCCAAGCCTAGCAAGAAGTCAAGGGTGACTAAGCCGGCTGAAGACCCCAAAGTTGATGAACCAGAGTAGCAAATTCCTGCATCTGACACCTCCATACCTCAACAAGAAGAACCTGTTCTTGACGCTCAACCAGAAATCCCTGGCTCATGCATTGACCAGGCGAATAACAATCCTTTGAATACTGAATCATCCAGCCTAGTTAAACCGGCTGAGGCTCATGATGATGATGTGATGATTACCAGTACCAGTTTTAGAGAGCCGGGAAGGCCTACTGTCTTGGCCAAGCACTCCGCCAAGGAAGAACACATTGAACGGCGAAAAGTGAGATTTGATGTTGCCAACTACTCTCAACTGAGCATTGGTGAAGTATATTCTAGCTATCTCAATCAAGTGCATACTAGCCGCGATCTTGAAGTTGACATGGTGAAGCAGATGCATCAAAAATTTGAGGTATGAACTCCTTCTTCAATGAATTATACATATCCTGTCAGCCCCCAAGTCTATTGTATATGATAGAATTGAATAAGTTGTAGACTTGATAAAATCCTTCAAAATCTGGCTTATACCATCCGGGTTAAAGCAGATCTGTAATGATTGACATTGAATCCGTAGCCCCCAAGGGCCAGTTTAATCAGCATGAATGAGCCGGTCCTGCTTGTCGTTGTTTATGAATCAAAAGCTTACTTGTGTATCCCCCATGAGCCGGGTGTGTTTGTATACAGCACATCTGGGTCATCATAAGATAATCATGAAATACAAGCAATATGCATTAGCCCCCAAGTGCCAAGTATTCTTGCTTGTAAAGTGCTTGGGACTTAATCACATGAGCCGTTTGTATGAGTAATTTTTCGGCAGGCATTAGCCCCAAGTGCCAAGTGTTGTTGCTTGCAAAATGCTTGGGACTTCCTTTCCGTGACTCATAATTTTGAACCGGTGTATGTACAGGACACCACTGCTCAACTTCAATCTCAATTAACTGACGTGAAAGCCCGGTTGGAGGTGCAAGAATCCGAGACCCAGAAGGCCGATTCAAAATTCCAATTTAGCGTGGCTGAAACGGAAAAACTGAAGACCAGTTTTGAGGTTGAAAGAAATGCCTGGGCTGAAGAAAAAACTGGTTTGATACAGCGAGCTGAAAAGTCGGAGGCGGCTCTTCGGGAGGTGACCACTGAGCTTGCCGGCTTAAAACGCCATGTATCTCAGATGGTTTCTGCTATCTTTGGTTAGTCGCCTTGCTAGTATCGGTTTTGAATCTCTTTCTTGATGATATAAACCACCTCTAACCAATCCATGATTATTATTCAGGTCCCAGGAGCACCAATCTTAGCCAAGAAATGCTTGTGAAGCTGAAGGCTGTTTATACACTTGTTGAGCAGCTCTATACTGGGACTCGGCGCGCCCTGGCCACAATTTGTCCGGCTAATCAAGCACCTACTCTCTTGGCTGATCTCTTGAAGAAACTTTCTATTCTGCCTGAGAGGTTTAATGAGATGAAGCGATCATCGGCAAGAGCCGGTGCTATGACAGCCTTAAGCCGGGCTGAAGCATGGCTACCAGAGCTAGACCCGGCCGATATATCTACCGGGTATCCAAGCTTGAAAGAAGATGACACGCCTTTTGATATGAAAGACTTTGCTGCCTGCGTGAAGGATATACGTCCCCTGGCCAGTCTAATTGCCAATGAGACAGACCTTTCAAGATATCAACCGGCTTATGACATGGAAAATCAGAAGCTGGCTACGCCGGCTTATAAAGTGATGGATCTGATTCCCCCAATCCGTAAGCACACTTTTGCTCCTGAAGTTGACCCGTCCGAACTTATAGATGATGAAGCTGAATTCCAAGCCTTGAGTGGCATTAACTGGTCATCACCAAACTTCCAGGAAGTAGAGGAGAACGAAGAAGCGGAGAAGGATGATCCAGAAGCTTCAAGCCATCAGGGCCTAGAAGATTTATCTGGCGGGCGATTCATATACTTGATCTTCTGAAAAACACTTAATCATTTTGGCTCCTTGAGTCATGTAATAGGCTAGCAAAACCTTGCTCTGTCGTGCCATCGTGCATGTTTATGTTTTGCCCAACGCCGTTTGAACCGCCACTTGATAATTATCTTTTTGCACTTATCATGACATTAATTGTGCAGATAAAACTTAGAATTATCCTGCACACAAGTAGATCACAAGAGCCCTTGGCGGTTTACTGCAGGGCGGGTCATAATACCTCATATACAACCACTGGTGTTTAAAACAGTTTATAGACAGGGCTGGTTGAGTCAGAATTAGATATAATCATAACAAAAATATCATACATGTGATATTGAATTGTACTGCCGACTTATGATACCTGTGCAGTAAGGGTGATAGCCCAAAACTTAGAAGCCAATACTTCCAAGTACTTAATATCATCATATATTGGTGACTTATCGCCCCACACCAGGCCGGGTTAACAGAAACCACGGGTATGCTTCAAATATGAGCTGTGAGAATTGTGGCTACATGGCCTGAATTACGTTAAACCATATGGCAAGATGGTACCAAGAAGAACCGAAAAAATGTTCAAAAAACAATCCAAATGAGAAAACAAGGCTGTGCTTCGAATACGAGCAGGAAGCCAGACCAAAAGGGTTATTTCATAGCTATGCTTCAAATACGAGTAGGAAGCCCCCAAGTGGTTTGTGGCCTTGAGCCAATCAAGAGGGTATTTATAGCTATGATTCGAATACGATCAGGAAGCCCCCAAGTGACCATAAGGTTTGGCATTGCGCTGATCAAGAGGGTATTTATAGCTATGATTTGAATACGATCAGGAAGCCCCCTAGTGACCATTGAACTTATGATGAAAAAGACTCATTATCTTTGGAAATGAAACGATAGAGGCCTTGCTTTATCAGGAATGCCGGCTTTATTATAAACATCATAATATATACATTGTTAAAGTATGTACATCATAAGAGCTGGCGGGTCAAGTGTAATAAGGCCGAAGATGAGCAATATTCCATGGCCGGCGGGTCTCCTCCTCTGACTGACGTGAGTCCTTGTAGTCTCGAATATCGATGAGGTAGTATGACCCATTGTACAAATTCTTACTGACCACAAAATGTCCTTCCCAAGGTGGGGATAGCTTGTGCATGTCAGTTTGATCCTGGATGAGCTGGAGCACCAAGTCACCTTCTTGAATGGTTCTAGTCTTAACCCGGCGTGTCGGAGTAAATGGCCACGGGTAGCCTAACCAACTCCCCTGGCCCTTCGAAAAATTATCAGGCCATTCAAGCCTTCAAGCATACAAAGCACAGGGCCGCCTTCCCCCGGCCGGTGACCCCAGGGCCGACTCCCAGAAGGCGACCCAGTCTCAGAAAACCTCCCCCAAGAAAGATACGAGATAGCCGACTCCAGGAAGCCGGCCCCAAGAGGACCGACTCCCAGAAGACGGCCATGAAGAAAGCCGACTCCCAAAAGCCGGCCAAGACTGCGCCCACTAAGACTGTACCCACATAACGGTGATAGGATGGGGCGTGGCCGCAGTACAGCCCACTACCCCCGAATCCCGGAACAGGCATGGCCACAGGGCGCCGTACGGGCCAGCCATCCCCCGTCCGGCGCGGCACTGTAGCCATGTTGGCCCCGATGTCACCCACGACAGGTGCCAGAACGGCCAGCGGGCGGCGGGCCCGTTTGCCAGGGAGACATCTGAGGACGGCCCGGCCTCCTCTAGTCGGCCAGAGATGTGGCCGGCTCCCAACAGCCGGCTACCTCCCTCCCTCGAAGCATGCGCCCTATTAAGGAGACAAGACGAGGTAAGGCTACAGTGAGAGCTTGCAAGGCGGCGACACTATAGCCATGCTTACCTCGACAAAGCCCTCGTCATCAGAGGCGAGGCAACAGTAACCGGCCGCCGACAAAGCCCCCATGCGGTGGGGCCGGCGTGCCGGCTAAGAAGCCGGCAGCCGGCGGGACCCACCAGTCGGTGGGCCCCAATAACCAGCGGAGAAGCCGGCAGCCGGCGGGACCCACCAGTCGGTGGGCCCCAATAACCAGCGGAGAAGCCGGCGAGCATAGACACTGATGGCTGGGATCCGCGCCAAGCCGGATTACCATTGTACCCCTGGGGGGTAGGCCTATATAAACCCCCCGGGACACCCATGCAAAGGGCTGATCCCAGAGAATTCCACACACCATATAGAGAGAAAAAGGAGAGCTAGCCTTGCCCTTCTTCTTCCTCTAGCCAAACAACTCAAGGAGCACTTGTAGCTACTTGTATTAATCTAGTGATTATGCGGAGACCCCGCAGAGCAGGACTAGGGGTGTTATCTCCACGGAGAGCCCCGAACCTGGGTAAGATCCGCCGGCGCGCATGTCTTCGCCTCATCCCATTTCCAGGCACCGGCGACGTCTTACTGGCTCCCACAATGATAAGCCACCCGTTGGCATATGTCGCACCTACCACCCGACATTTGGCGCCCACCGTGGGGCCAGGTGCACCGTCGTCCGGAGACCTGTTCTGGACGTGAACCCTTTTCCTCCTCCGCGAGCGCAGCCAGCCCGCTGCACCCGATGGCGCTTGCCCCGAGCGCTGCAAGGCGTTGCCGACGCCTGCGCGGCGAGCTGCCTCGCCGATCTTCTTGGCGAGGCTCACATCTCCGACGAGCCCGCGTCCGACGCAGGCACGGACTACCCTGAGAGTCGCCTCGTCAACCTCCTCGACCAACTCCACGTCTCCAGCGAGCTTGCTGCAGACTTGGAGTCGGTTGGCTCCACCGACCCGATGCTTGTCGACTCCGACACGGCATCGCTCGACGCCTACCCCTCCGACGTGGTAGTCTTCAACGACCCTCTCTCCCGAGCTGACAGCGGCAGCAGCGCTGTCACTGAGGTGCTGGTCATCAGCCACGTCGCCGACTCGGGCGAGAACGCCCACGACGCCCTGCAAGCGGCGATGCATGACTTGTCCGTCCCCATCCCGGCCGACGCAGACGCCGAGACCCTGGAGGCACGCCGCCTCGCCCTCATCGCGGAAGGCCAGAAGATAGCCTCCATGAGACGCCTCACCGAGGCTCACCAGCACGAAGTCGACCGCGGCGCCTTTGGCACGCCGCCTCATGGCGGGCCGAGCCGAGCCGGCCTCATCAAGAAGCGCGGCGCGGCCATCGCCAGCATGCTGGGGGCAGACCGCCCCGTCTATGCCACCCCGCTCGAGAATCTGCGAGCCGCTCAGGCGGCCGCTGAAGAGCTAAATGGGCTGGGGTTGATGAGCTCCCCTACATGACAAGGCGAATCCAGCAGCTGATCGACGCGGCCGTAGAACGGCACGAAGCCGGCGCCCGCGCTGAGAGTCCTCCCCCACGCCGAGAGCACGCCGCGACATCCCGGTCGCCGACTGCGAGCGGCGCCCGCGCTAGGAAAGACAAGGAGCTGGCTGCTAGCCGCAGCCGGACTCGGATCACCATCGAGCGCGACGCGGAAGGCCGCCCTCGAGCAGTGGAGCGCCAAGGAAATCCGCCTCCCGCCCCCCGCCTCGAGGGGAGAGATATCCCACCCCGCCACCTGTCACGCATCCGACTCTTGGTGGCCGACTAGGCCACCGCGAAGGAGTCGGCGAGAATGACGCCCGCCACCGGATCGACCGCCTAGCTCGATCCCTGGCGCTAGAAGAAGAAGACGATGTCGGCCCGCCATGCTTCGGCCCCCGCATTTGCGACGAGCCCTTCCCCAAAGGGTTCTCGCTCCCCAGAGAAACGCCCAAGTACAACGGCTCTTTGAAGCCGGAAGATTGGCTCATCGACTACTCTACTGCTGTCAGCATAGCGAACGGCAACAGGCGCGTAGCCGTGAAGTACGTCCCTCTCATGCTGCAAGGCACGGCACGCACCTGGCTCAACAGCCTCAAGCCCTACAGCGTCAACAGCTGGCTGGACTTCACGGAAGTCTTCGTCCGCAACTTCACTAGCACGTACAAGCGGCCTCCCAAGCCCCGCCAGCTCTCCCTATGCGTCCAAGGGCCCAACGAGTCGACCCGCGACTACCTCACGCGGTGGGCCGAGCTCCGCAACTCCTGCGAGGGGGTGCACGAGGTTCAAGCCATCGAATACTTCACCGCCGGGTGCCGAGAGGGCACCCTCCTCAAGCACCGACTCCTCTATGACAAGCCGGCTACCCTCGACGAGCTGCTGATCATTGCGGACAAGTACGCCACGGCCGACTCCTCAATGAAGACCGAGCTCCGAGTGGACGCCTCTGGGAAGGTGCTCGCTCCGGCTCCCAAGACGCCGGCTGGCGACTCCAATCGGCGCCCCTACCAGAACGACCACAAGCGCAAGGCCCCTATGCCGCCTTCCACCAGTTGGCAGGTGGCCACAGTCGAAGATGAGCAGCCCGAAGAAGGGCCCGCTCCCAAGAAGAAGGGCGGCAGGCCGGCTTGGCAGCCGGCCTTCTCCTACGAGCAAACTCTCGATGCCCCCTGCAAGTTCCACAGCGGCGCGAAGCCGTCCAACCACACGACCCGAAAGTGCCACTGGCTCACACGGATCTCCAAGGGCGAGGGGCTGGTGCCGCCTCCGCCTCCCGGCCCGCCGCCTCCAGCCCCCTAGCAGCCGGTTGCTCGACCAGCAGTCGGAGCCATTCAAGATGAGTTCCCTGAAGAGCACGCCGCCTACGTCGTCTTCACGAGCCAGGTTGAAGACAAGCGCAGCCGGCGCCGACAGCACCAAGAGGTCAACGCAGTCTCCTCCAGCAACCCCGAGTTCATGCATTGGTCCAAGAAGCCTATCAACTGGAGCCAGGCCGATCACCCAGAAGTGATGCCGTCCCGTGGCTCCTAAGCATTGGTATTGGATGTTACCCTCGCAACGGAGAGGCGAGCTGCCCGATTCTCCCGCGTTCTGATTGATGGCCGAAGCAGTATCAACATACTGTACCGCGATACCATGGAGAAGTTGAACCTCAAGGCGAAGCAGCTCATGCCAAGCCGAACCGTGTTCCATGGCATCGTACCCGGCCTGTCCTGTTCCCCGATCGGCAAGATCAAGATGGATGTTCTCTTCGGAGACAAGGATCACTTTCGCCGAGAAGCAATCTGGTTCGAGGTAGTGGACCTGGAAAGCCCTTACAATGCCTTGCTTGGCCGACCTGCTCTGGCCAAGTTCATGGTTGTGCCCCACTACGCCTACCTGAAGATGAAGATGCCAAGCTCGAAGGGGATCATCACTGTAGCCGATGACTACAAGAAGTCCATCGAGTGCGCTGCAGCCAGCAGCCAGCTGGCCGAGTCCCTCGTAGTGGCAGAAGAGAAGAAGATGCTGGAGCGAGTTGTGGCCATGGCCGGCAAGCAGCCGGCCTTGTCCCCCAACCCCAAGGATGGTGACGCACAGGGCTCCTTCCAGCCGGCCAAGGAGACGAAGAAGATACCTCTGGACCCGGAGAACCCGGAAAGGTTTGTAGTCATTGGTGCAAACCTGGACAGTAAATAGGAAGGCGAGCTCGTCGACTTCCTCTGTGAGAATCGAGACATCTTCGCATGGTCCCCAAAGGACATGCCGGGTGTTCCGAAGGATTTCGCCGAGCACAAATTGCACGTCCGAGCCGACGCGAAGCCGGTCAAGCAGCCCCTCCGCAGACTGTCAGAAGAGAAGCGAAGAATCGTAGGAGAAGAGATAGCCCGGCTCCTTGCCGCCGGCTTTATTATGGAAGTGTTTTTCCCAGAGTGGCTTGCCAACCCAGTCTTGGTGTTGAAGAAAAACAACAAGTGGCGTATGTGTATAGACTACACTAGCCTCAACAAGGCCTACCCCAAAGATCCGTTTGCTTTGCCACGGATTGATCAAGTGATAGACTCCACGGCCGGATGCGAACTGTTGAGTTTTTTGGATGCCTACTCAGGATACCACCAGATCAAGTTGGACCCAGCAGACCGCCTGAAAACTGCCTTCATAACACCATTCGGAGCTTTCTGTTACCTGACTATGACATTCGGCTTGAGGAATGCCGGTGCCACTTTTCAGCGTTGCATGCAGAAATGCCTCCTCAAGCAACTCGGTAGAAATGCCCACGTCTACGTAGACGATATTGTGGTGAAGACAGAGAAGTGCGGCACCCTGCTGGAGGACCTCAAAGAAACATTTGCCAACTTGCACCGATTCCAGATCAAGCTCAACCCCGAGAAGTGCGTGTTCGGAGTACCAGCCGGCCAGCTTCTAGGATTTCTGGTCTCCGAACGCGGCATTGAGTGCAACCCTGTGAAGATCAAGGCCATTGAGAGAATGGAGATTCCCACCAAGTTGTGAGACGTGCAGAAGTTCACTAGGTGCCTAGCCTCCCTAAACCGCTTTATCAGCCGGCTAGGAGAGAAGGCTCTCCCCCTGTACCGACTCATGAAGAAATCCACTCATTTCGAGTGGAATGACCAAGCAGATCAAGCCTTCCATGAGTTGAAGAAGATGTTGACTACTCCACCTGTCCTGGCGGCGCCGACTGAGAAGGAGCCCATGCTCCTCTACATTGTCGCGACTAGCCGAGTGGTCAGTACAGTCGTCGTGGTCCAGCGCCCAGAAGAAGGCCGAGCCCAGCTAGTCCAGAGGACGGTATATTATCTAAGCGAAGTACTATCCAGCTCAAAGCAAAACTACCCGCACTACCAGAAGATGTGCTGTGGAGTGTACTTCGCCGCCAAGACGCTGAAGCCCTACTTTCAAGAGCATCCCATCACGGTCGTATGCACCGCCCCGCTTGCTGAGATCATAGGCAGTCGGGATGCATCCGGCCGGGTGGCTAAATGGGCCATTGCGCTGGCGCCTTACACAATCTTCTACCAGCCCCGCACCGCCATCAAGTCCCAAGCATTGGCCGACTTCCTCGTCGACTAGGCCGAGACCCAGTACCTACCGCCGGCTCCCGACTCTACCCATTGGCGGATGCACTTCGACAGGTCCAAGATGCGCACCGGCTTGGGAGCCGGCATCGTCCTCACCTCTCCCAAAGGCGACAAACTTAGATACACGCTGCAAATCCACTTCGCCGCCTCCAACAACATGGCCGAGTACGAGGCGCTCATACACGGGCTCCGGCTAGCCAAAGAGCTCGGCATACGCCGGATCCTGTGTTATGGCGACTCAGACTTGGTGGTCCAGCAGTCATCTGGCGACTTGGACGCCAAGGATGCAAACATGGCGAGCTATCGATTCCTCGTCCAGCAGATCAGTGGGTACTTCGAAGGGTGTTGAGGATATAGACCTTAGAGTCACCTGCCAGGAGGGGCCGGGTTACTCATATGGTGATTGCCAGAAGCCCGGCGCCAAGCTTGAAGACGGTGGGCCAAAGATGGGCTTAAGACCCGGATATGGCTTAAGGCCCGTAGTTGCAATCATTATTATGGTAGAACTTGTAGTGTAAGGCAAGAATAGTTTAGAGTCCGAGCCAGACACTCTTATGAGCCGGCCGGGACTCTGAGAGCTGCAGGGCGTCAGCCTCCCTATATAAAGGGACGACCCGGCAGCGGTTTAAGGACGGGAACAATCTGATCGAGAGCCAGGCATAGCGGTTCAGCTCCCTGGTTATCGAAACCCTGATCAATACCATCTCAAACTGGACGTAGGCTTTTACCTTCACCGCAAGGGGCCGAACCAGTATAAACCCTCGTGTTCCTTGTCCCGCTTAACCCCTTCAAGCTTCCTAGCTGCGATGGCTCCACGACTAAGTCCTAGCTCGAGGACATCTGCCGTGACAATTCCACGACAGTTGGCGCCCACCGTGGGGCCAGCGCACGGTGGATTTGAGTTCTTGAAGGGCAGCTTCAAAGTGCTCAAGGGATACGCTGTGGGCCGGATGACCAAGAGTCGTCGCGGCAAGCTCTACATCGACGATGCAAGCTGGGGCCCCGACGCCGGCTCAATTGAGTACGGGTATCGGGTCCCCTTTGGCGGAATTCATGTTTTCATTGGCAAGATTGGTGAGCCGGGCCCTGAGCCGGACCTCTGCGCCGATCTCATCAAGACGACTCAGCGTGCGCGACCCGCCCGGGCCCGGCCTGCCTTACGGCACGCTTTTGTGGGATGTATCCATGGAGGGCCCTCTGATCAATCTGGATCTGGTGATGAGGCGGCCGCCGGCTCTGACGGCGAGTGGTCCACCGATGAGTCAAACTCGTTGTATCAACTTCAAGATGGCAGGCTCATGGGTTGTTCCGATGGTGACAATATTCCGGACCCGTTTGAGCCGCCAAGTCAGGTTGGAGTCTTTATGGCCGGTGCACAGCCTGTTCAGAACCCCGCTGCGGGAGCGGGAAACCCGGTGCCTTCTCCGGCTCAGGTACTAATGGATCTCACGGACAAGATGACGGCTCTGTTAACCGCTACGGTTGACCCGGCAGATCAAGCTCAGCATGATGCGGAGGTGGCGCAGTTAAAATTGGATCTAGTGAAAGCTAAGGAGGATCTGGCAGCAGAGGGGATCAGGATGGCTGCGGAAAGGGCGGCTCTCGACGCCCAAACCCAGTTGATTCAAGCGCAGTCCTTCCAGCTCACGATGGATCAAAACGCGTCCAATGAGGTCCTGAGAAGGAGGCATCAGAAGGCCCAATCTCGACTCCCTCCGGTTTACGATCCGTGAAACCTCTTCAACACGCCAGGTGCAGGGTCTAGTAACCCGCCAGGGGTCATAGTGCCCGGGTCTGGGACCCCTATTCAGCCACAAGTGATGGGGCCTCCCCAGGTGCCCCCTGCCCCGCCTCAGTACGTACCAATACCCCCGGGTCATTATAATAACCCGCTGGAGAACATGGTCGCCGCGGCGGCACGACTGGCGGCTCTCCCAGTTGACGGCGACTCTCCGACGGCTATTGAAACCCGCCGGGTCAGGGAACTCCTTCAGACAGCACTGGCGCAGCAAGAGGCGTATTCCTACAGCCGAGACAGGATCCACTCGACCCCTCGTCCAGGCCGGAGCCCGAGTTACAGCAGACACATGGTCTCAGCGACCGGCTCAAGTAACGTCCGACGCCATGACCCGCCCCCTGGCCATGGCCCGGTTCATAACGGAGCCTTTCACGCAGCAAACCAGGACAGAGCGCGGCAAGAGGCGGAGCAGGTGCCTCAATTGACGGCTTACCAGACCCCCCCCCCGGCTTATCCGACGACTTCTGTCGACGTGGGTATCCCTACCAGGACGGGGGGTGTCCCTTATTTAGTGCCAGCTATCCGCAACGAGCGTCTACCCAAAGACTTCAAAGGCCCTAGGAAGGTGCCTAATTACACAGCAGACTTACAACCCGCAGCCTGGATCGAGAGTTATGAGATGGCTATGGAGCTGCTGGAGGTCAGTGAGGCGGCCATGGCAAAGTATTTCACCATGATGTTAGATGGGACTGCCCGCACTTGGTTGAAAGGGCTACCACCGAATTCCATTGGGTCTTGGGCTGAGCTGAAAGCCCGGTTCATCCAAAACTTCAAGGATACCTGTAGGCAATCTATGTCAATTGTGGATTTGACTAACTGCAAGCAGCAGGAGGGTGAGTCCACGACACATTGGGTTCGCCGGGTTAAGGAGATAATACATTCCTCGGATAAGATGGATGCCGGCTCTGCAGTCTTAATGTTGGAGCAGAATTGTCGTTTTGTGCCCCTAAAGATGAAACTCGGGCGGCTTAAGCGCGACTGCAATGATATGGGTACACTGATGGCGGCTCTTGTCAAGTACGCCGATTCTGATGGTACCAAGGACCCCGCTTCAGATGATGAAAGGACAGGGAAGGGAAAGAAGAACGGCAATGGCAAGGGTCCTCAGCATAACCCGGGGAACCAAGGAGGAGGCAAGCGCAAGGCCGACGGCAGCCTAGAGTTTGTGGCCAACGCCAGCTCACAAGGGAATAACCAGCGACGTAAGGGGAGGCCCCCTCCCCGAGGCGGCGGGTCAGGCCCGACGCTGGAGCAGCTGTTGAATGAGCCTTGTCCAAGGCATGGCTCTAGAGAGAAGCCAGCGACTCATCTATGGAAGGACCGTGCAATCATCAAGGCTTTTAAGAATTACAATGGCCCGGGCGGCGGCTCAGGCGCCGGCGGTTTTCATGGCCCGGGCGGCGGCTCAAATTCCAATCCTCCGAACGGTCAAGGGGGCTTTAATCAGCAGTCTGGCCAGGGTCATCAACAGTAGCAGGGGGGTTATCAGACCAATCCCAAGCAGCTTAGCGGTGGACAGTACCATGTATTCACCACCAGTCTGTGTAAGCGAGACCAGAAGCTTCATAAGAGGGCCGTGAATGCTGTTGAGCCGGCGGTTCCACGCTACTTGCGGTGGTTTGAGCAGCCTATAGTTTGGAGTAGAGAGGATCACCCTCCCCGGGTAGACAATCTGGGTCACTTGGCCTTAGTGGTGGCTCCTCAGGTGGGAGGATATAAGTTCACTAAGGTGCTCATGGATGGAGGCAGCAGCATCAACATCCTCTATTACGAGACTTTTCGCCGTATGGGGTTGGTTGATAAGAACCTCAGCCAGTCAAACACTATCTTTCATGGTGTGGTACCTGGTAAGTCGGCTTATCCAGTCGGCAAGATCGAGTTGGAAGTGGCCTTCGGAGATGAAAACAACTACAGGGTGGAAAAATTGACCTTTGAGGTGGTCAAGATAAGAAGTCCGTACCATGCTATATTTGGGCGGCCGGCTTACGCCAAATTCATGGCACGGCCGTGTTATGTTTACTTACAGCTCAAGATGCCGGGTCATAATGGGACCATTACGGTTCACGGCAGTCGGAAGGTGGCCTTGGAATGTGAGGAAGGCGATGCAGCTTATGCAGAATCTGTTTGCGCAACAGAGGAGTTGAAATTTTACAAGGACAATGTTGACCCCACTGATATGACCTCTCTGAAAAAGCCGACTACGGAGCATGAGCCGGCAATGTAATTTAAGTCGGCTGATGAGACTAAACTCGTTGATTTCATTCCAGGAGATTCATCTCAGCAGTTTAGCATCAGTGCCAACCTGGATCCAAAATAGGAAAGCACGCTCATCGAGTTCATCCGTGAGAATAGGGACATCTTCGCATGGAAACCTTCGGCCATGCCAGGTGTACCTAGAGAACTCGCTGAGCACACTCTCAATGTTGATCCGAAATTTAAGCCGGTCAGGCAGTTCCTTCGGCGGTTCAATGAGGAGCGGCGGAAAGCTATTGGTGAAGAGGTGGCCCGGCTCTTGGCGGCCGGGTTTATTGTTGAAGTCTTTCACCCAGAGTGGTTGGCTAACCCGGTGCTCGTGCTCAAGAAGAACGGCACTTGGCGGATGTGTGTGGATTATACGGACTTAAACAAGGCGTGTCCGGCTGATCCTTTTGCCCTCCCCCGTATTGATCAAATTATTGATGCTACGGCAGGTTGTGCGCGCTTAAGTTTCTTTGATGCTTATTCCGGATATCATCAGATTAAAATGGCAGTTAAGGACCAGGAGAAGACGGCGTTCATCACTCCCTTTGGAGCCTTCTGCTATGTGTCTATGCCCTTTGGACTCAAGTGTGCACAGGCGACTTACCAGCGTTGTGTACAGAACTGCCTTCATAAACAGATTGGGCGCAATGTTCACGCTTATGTGGACGATATTGTGCTCAAGTCCATAAAAAAGGAAACCCTGATAGATGATTTAAGGGAAACCTTTGATAATCTCCGGGTCTACAAGATGATGCTTAACCCGGCCAAGTGTGTTTTTGGTGTTCCTGCAGGCAAACTTTTGGGTTTCTTGGTTTCTGACAGAGGCATTGAAGCTAACCCGGAGAAGATCAAAGCCATCACCTCCCTAGCTAAAGCCGGCGTGTATAAATGATGTTCAGCGCTTGGCGGGTCGCATCACTGCTTTAAGCCGGTTTATAAGCCGTTTGGGTGAGAAGGCCATGCCATTATATCAGTTGATGAAGAAAACTGATAACTTTGTCTGGAATGATGCAGCTAATACCGCTTTTGAGGATTTGAAGAAGCAGCTGGCAGAGCCCCCAGTCCTTGCTGCTCCGGTTGATAAGGAGCCCTTATTACTGTACGTGGCGGCGAACACACGAGCCGTCAGTGTGGCTGTGGTGGTGGAACGCAAGGAAGAGGGTAAGGAGCATCCGGTTCAGCGGCCGGTTTATTATGTCAGCGAAGTGCTTATCGAGTCCAAACAGCGGTATCCACATTGGCAGAAGCTTGTTTATGGTGTGTTTATGGCAAGCCGGAAGCTTAAGCATTATTTCTAGGGCCATCCCATAACCGTGGTCAGTTCTGCCCCTCTTGGTGATATCATTCAAAATAGAGAGGCCACAGGGAGAGTGGCTAAGTGGGCTATCGAGCTCGGACCTCATGGTCTCAAATATGTGCCACGCACTGCTGTTAAATCTCAGGCCTTGGTGGATTTCATCAATGATCGGACAGAGTCACAAGTGCCCGAGCAAAAGCTGGATAACACATATTGGACTATTCACTTCGATGGGTCCAGGCAGTTGGAGGGCTCGGGGGCTGGAGTTGTATTGGTTTCCCCTAAAGGTGACAAGTTCCATTATGTGCTACAATTGATGTTTCCTTGCACTAACAATGCGGCTGAGTACGAGGCCTTGCTCCACGGTCTTCGGATGGCTAAGGAGATGAGCTTGAGCCGGGTAAGGTGTTTCGGTGACTCAGACTTGGTGGCTCAACAAGTATCAGGCAAGTGGGACTCTAAGGACCCTCTCATGGCGGCTTATCGCCGCGAAGTTGATGCCATTGCTGGGCACTTTTAGGGCTACCAAGTAGAGCACATTGATCGCAGGAAGAACGAGGCGGCTGATGCTTTAAGCTGGCTAGGCTCTCAGCGAAAGCCGGTGCCGCCTAATACTTTCCTGGATGTCCTGTATAATCCTTCTGTTAAGTTGCCTACAGAGGAAAACCTGGCTATCCCCGACCCGGAGGCACGACTGGTGGCGGCTCTCCATATCATACCAGACTGGACAATGCCCTATCTGGCTTACATGACCCGGGGCGAGTTACCTAAGGATGAAACTTTGGCCAGGCAAATAACCCGGCGGGCTAAGTCAATGATCGTTATCAATGGTGAGTTGCACCATCGCAGTGTTACGGGAGCGTTTCAGCGTTGTGTTTCCCCTGAGGAAGGTCAAGAGATCTTGCGTGAGATCCATGAAGGGGATTGCGGCCATCACGCCGGCTCAAAGTCTCTTGTGGCCAAGGCTTTTCGTCATGGTTTTTATTGGTTAACGGCTCATGCTGATGCAGAGGACTTGGTCAGTAAGTGTGACGGTTGCCAGAGGTTCTCGCGACGGGCTCATGTACCAGCTCAAGAGCTGAGGATGATCCCAATTACTTGGCCCTTTGCGGTCTGGGGGCTTGATATGGTTGGGCCTTTCAAAAGGTCCAAGGATAAGAAGACTCACCTTTTGGTGGCAGTTGACAAGTTTACCAAGTGGGTTGAAGCGGAGCTAGTTAGCAAGTGCGATGCGGCCACGGCGGTTCAGTTTATGAAAAAGGTGATCTTTTGCTTTGGTTTTCCGCACAGCATTATCACTGACAATGGCACCAATCTCTCCAAAGGCGCCATGGAAGAGTTTTGTCAACGAGAGCATATCCGACTTGATGTTTCCTTAGTGGCTCATCCTCAATCCAATGGTCAAGCTGAGAGAGCTAATCAGGAGATTCTGAAGGGCATCAAGCCCCGGCTTTTGGTCCCTTTGCAACGGACGCCGGGTTGTTGGGTGGAGGAGTTGCCCTCCGTGTTATGGAGCATCAACACTACTCCTAACAGGTCTACAGGTTTTACGCCTTTCTTCATGGTTTATGGGGCAGAAGCAGTCCTCCCCAGTGACATCCGTCATGACTCACCTCGAGTGGCGGCTTATGTTGAGACGGATAATGAACAGGCGCGCCAAGATGCTCTTGACTTGTTGGACGAACAGCGTGATGTGGCAGCAGCCCGTTCGGCAATTTACCAACAAGACCTGCGCCGTTATCATAGCCGCCGGGTTAAATCCCGGGTCTTCCAGGAAGGAGATCTCATGCCCCGGCTCATCCAGGATCAAACAGATACACACAAGCTGTCCCCGCCTTGGGAAGGGCCCTTTGTGGTCAGCAAGAACTTGCACAACGGGTCATATTACCTCATCGACATTCGGGAGCGCAAAGATTCACGTAAGTCGGAGGAAGAGACCCGTCGGCCGTGGAACATCGCTCAGCTTCGGCCTTACTACACTTGAGCCACCGGCTCTCGTAATGTACATATCTCTCTCAGCCATGTATATATTAAGATAAGCAATAAAGCAGGACCTCTGTCCTTTTTCCTCCTCCAAATATGTACGTGTTGTTTTTCATTACAAGATTACATGATAACTTGAAGGAGGATCCAGCTTATGATCGTGTTCGAATCTAGCTGTAAGCAATAAGGTCACTTGGGGGCTTCCTGTTCAAACATGGGTCGTATTCGAACCAAAGAGAACATAGCTGTCAATACCCATTTGATTGGTAAGGTGCCGAGCTCATTGAGGAGTTTTCTTTGATCATATTTGAATCTTAGTTTAACCCCTTTGAGAACCGACGTGGATCGTATTCGAATCAGCGTCGTTAAACAATTCTTAAAGTCATTTGGGGGCTTCCTGTTCAAACATGGGTCGTATTCGAACCAAAGAGAACATAGCTGTCGATACCCTCTTGATTGGCATCGCCGCACCCACTGGGGGCTATATGATCGCATTCGAATCCTAGCGTGACCCCTTTGGGCCGGGTCTCTGGTCGTATTCGAACCGGAAGCCCCTAAGTTCCTTTGCTTTATAGCAAGTTCCGTCTGTTTATTTCCAAGTGTGTACGGCCGGGTCTCACTTTGCCGGCTTAACTTTGGTTTACAGTATTAGCTGAACACAATGGGTGTTATTAAGACAGGTAAACCGGAATTGCGGTACCAACCTTCCTACCTGGGTTATCTAAGCCGGAAGTATGCTTGCAGGCCGCTAAGGCGGTAAGCCACCTCGAGGCTTGTGATTTGTCTATCTCTGCAGGATAGTTACAGGCAACTATTTTGAGAGTAAGGAAAACAAATGATTAATTATGACCCGGAGAAACATAAAGGAGACAATTTCAGCAGACTTCAGCATTCAAGGCGTGCACGATGGCACGACAAAGATAAAGTATTGGTCCTACTCTATTACAAGACTCATTGAGTCCAAAAGGATGAGGCATTGTTTGCTAAGCCGCCAGCCGAGTTACGACGCTTGTTGAGTTGAAGTCTCCGGCTCGTTCCTATCTTCTCCTCCGGTTGATCCCAAGACCTGGAAAGTTGATGACTTCCAGTCGATGCCGCTGAGAGCTTCGAATTGGGCTTCCTCGTCAATTAACCCGGCCGGGTCAATCTCCGGGGCGAAGGTGTGCTGACGAGCCGGCGGGATCAAGTTGAGGGCTTCATAGCGCGGAGTAGGATCCTCTGATTTTCTGTATCGTAGCCCGGCTGATACCTAGTCAGATCTGTACCATTGCCAATCAGAGTGGCCACCGGGCGTACTGCCTCCACGCAAGCTGCGAAGTCCTTCCGATCGAAAGCGGAGCCGTCTTCCTTCAGGCTTGGATAGCCAAGGGCGATGTCTGCCGGGTCTAACTCCGGCAGGAATGCCTTGGCCCGACTTAGCGCGGCGATCGCTCCGGCTCTTGCAGAGGCCCGTCGCAGCTCTTGGATCCGTTGAGGCAGAACAGCAAGCCGGCGAAGGACTTCTGCCAGGTGAGTCGGCACCTCGTTGGATAGGGCCACCACAGCCAAGGCACGCTGTGACCCGGTGTAGAGCTGCTCCACCAGGGTATACACGGCCTTCAGCTTGGTTACCACGCTCTGGTTGAGGTTGGCACTTCTGGGACCTCTTTAACAGAATCAGATAAGCCGCCGACAAGGATGAATTATGAGATATAAAAATTCTAAACTTGATGAAAGCCGGTGAGGCGACTTACCGAAGATTGCGGCCACCATCTGGGACACCTGGCGCTTTAGGCCGGAGAGCTCGGCGGTGTTCTCGGAGAGAGCCTTTTCCGCCTGTTCAGCCCGGTTCACCAATGCGGCCTTCTCTTCGGCCCACGCCTTCCGCTCAGCGTCAAACTCCGTCTTCAGCTTCTCTTGAGCGGCGATGCTAGACACAAATTTGGCATTTGCCTTCCGGGTCTCCATCTCTTGCATCCTCAGCCGGTTCTTGAGATCAGCCATGTCAGCCTCTAGCTTCTTGCCAGCAGCCTGCATAAATTTCCGGGTTATGACATGAAGAGTTACTATATAAATTTCAAGTCCCAAGCGTTTTCCAAGCAAAGACACTTGGCGCTTGGGAGCTAATGCATATTGAACGTTTCTATCTACAAATGGCCGGTTCAATTGGGTAAGCCGGAACCTAAGTCTACAACATATTCAATCATAAGTCGTCGACTTGGGGGCTAGCATGGTAAAGGTAACTATGCAGTAAGTACGAGGACAGCAGAATGATACCTCAGATTTCTGCTGGATCTGGTTCACCATGGCAACCTCCGCGTCCCGGCTCTTGTGCACTTGGCTGATGTAGCCAGAGACGAGCTCTCCAATGCTCAGGTTGGCGTAGTCGGAGAGGTCCAGGTTCACCCGGTGGGGCTGCAGCAACTCCCCCTTAGCGGAGCACTTGGCCAGTGCGGTAGGTCTCCCCGGCTCAACAAATTCCGTCCGGGTGATTACCACGTCCGGATCATTTGCTGGTTGAGCCGAGCCGGAGGCCTCCGGGTTAGCAGAAGCTTCGGCAGCTGCCTTATTAGTTGGAGCGGTGGCTTCGGGAGCGGAGGCAGCTGGCGGTTCTTGATCTGCTGCCTCCGGCTCAGGCAACTCCGGCTCTTCGATTGGCTTGGTTTTCTTCGCCCTCTTGGTGAGTTTGGCTTGGGCACTGAAAGGACAGAAACATTAAGCACAAAAGGGTAAGTAAAGACAAGTATAACATGAGATAGTTATCATTACCCGGGCGCGGTCTTGAAAGCCGGAAGACTCGACTGCATAGAGTCGCCCGAAGAGGGGGAGGTCTCCTGATAATTTGAGTCAGAAGAATTGAGTGGCTGACGGATAACACCCGCCAACGGATGAAAAGGGTACAAGTGGGAAATAACCTCAGTTCGGCGCTTCCTCGATGCGTCAGGTAACCCGGAGGAGAGGTCGGTGTCCTTGTTGGTCCGGGTGTGACGCCGGCTCTCATGAACCTGTCGCTTCAAAATAAATTGAGGATCTTGATAAGCTAAAGGATGTGAAAAGCTTACTTTCCGGGTTACCCTTCGGACTTTCAGCCTTGGCAAGGACTCCGAGTCGGAGGAAAGTGACATTACCTCTTCGACCACCGGGTTACTGGCTCCGGTGTCATCCTGTTGATGAACAAGTGTTGGTAAGGCGGACAAGAAATAAACAATAAACAGAACAAAGAGCTTACAGGTTCAGGGGTTACCTCTGACTCGGAGCTGTCGCTTAATTGCATCAGCTCCGAAGCAGTTGGCCTACTCCCCTTCTTGCGGGGAGCGGCTTTCTTGGCGGCTTTCTTCGCCTTTCTGGCCTTCTTGGCCGCTTCGTGGTCATATTTGACCCGCCAGAACTTGTCATCAGCCTGAAAGAATACAATGAGGTTTTCTTAAAATGATTCAGATGAAAGTTATGTACAGATAAGATGTTCAGATCAGCGGCTTACCGCTGGGGCTGGGTTGGTCTTGCAAAAGTGGGCTAACCCGGTCCTTCCGCAGTCTGCCAGGCTCTCATTCAAGAGAGCCTTGGTCATCTCCTCTACAACGTCTTCAGGAAGATCATTGCGGCTGTGTCTTTGAGGGTCGTCCTTTCGGCCCGTGTACTCACACATTAAGCCGGGGCGGCGGCTCAATGGGATCACCCGCCACGAGATCCAGACCCGGACCAGATCGATTCCATTCAGACCATTGCCCAGGAGAGCCTTGATCTTGTTGATAGTGGGGAGCAGAGGTTGGCGCTCCGCTTGAGTCAGCTTGTCTGACAGTGGGTGAGTCGGCTCTAGACGTGAGGGGCGAAAGTCGGGCAACGGACTTTCATCAGCCGGCGACGTGTCTTGGCAGTAAAACCACGTCAGATTCCAGTCCTTGGGGTGGCTGGGCGGCTCTGCGTAAGGGAAAAGGCAGTCCCTTCGCCGCTGAATGGAGATGCCACCTAGCTCTAGACTTGGCCCATTGGCGCACTCATTCTGACGGTTCAAGTAAAAAAGCTCTCTGAAGAGCAGCAGACTAGGTTCTTCTCCAAGGTAAACCTCGCAGAACACTTGGAAGTTGCAGATATTGGACACTGAGTTGGGTCCTATGTCCTGAGGCCGCAGATCGAAGAAATTCAGAACGTCTCTGAAAAACTTTGAACCGGGCGGTGCGAAGCCCCGGCTCATATGATCCACAAAAATCACTACCTCCCCGTCCTCTTCTGATGGGTCAGGGGCACGGTAGGACATGATGTCCTTCTTGGGCAGATATCCAGACTTAACAAAATCCGCTAGGGTCTCATTGGTGACATTGGACCTCATCCAGTTGCAAGTAATGGAGGCTTTGGGAGCTTTGGGAGGCATGGTGAAAGTCGGCAGTCTATGATAAAAGGAAAAACGTACGGGTTAATTATAAGCCGGAAGAAATCTACAGTTCAATGTCAAGGTGGCGGCTTATGAAGGGGACTAATGGTATACACCTAAGTGCATCGGGCTATTTAAGCCGCCGAGGGATTGAGAGTAATTTGATTGTCTACAGGCCTTATCACAGCTAAGCCGGAAATTTTTATGGCGCATGGTTTTCTTTAAGCCGGAAGGTTCTACGGCGCGTGGTTTCTTTAAACCGGAAATGTAAACCGCCGAGATTCAATGATTGCAGTTTTTTACTAAGTGTGGTAAAACAGGTTTCACACATCGCAGTAAATATTTTGGATCAAAATGGTCGGGCAAAAGAAAAGTTTCTAGACCTAGAAACAGACGCGAGGAGGTTCTTGAGCTCGAACAAGGCTCTTGTGCGGTAAAAAGAGGGCTATTTGCATGTGAAATGGGTCTTAAACATCTACCGCAGTGAGTCTATACAGAGCTAAGATAAAAAAGGGGCAGTAAAATTCAAATCTACTGAGGGCCGCGATGAACTACGAAGAACAGAGGAAGAACTATGAAGCCCTAGTGCGGATCTGCCCCATGGAGTAGCGAGGACTCACCGGAGCTGAAGAGGAGCGGAGGTTGCCGCCGTTTGTCTGGACCGAGTCAGGGTGATGCAGCGGCCAAGGTTGATGAAGACCGGGGGCGCGACGGCGGCGGCAGTAGCAGAGCTCGGGCAGGGGAGCAGTGGCGCGAGGAAGAAGAAGAAGGAGAGAGAAGTGGCTGAAAGCCCGTCGGGCCGGCCTATTTATAAGGCAAGCTCATAAGTGGGCGCGAGAATCAAGGAGACCACGGCGTGGTTATCTCCCCACGAAATGCCTCGATTTTCGGGATGACGGTAAAGGTAAAGATCCGTTGCGAATCTGGCGGAGTAAAAAACGGGCTTAATGGAAGATGACGTCACGGCGGATTACCCGGAGTCCAGAGGATGATGTCATGCCGGGTTATGGCCTTCACACAATTGTAAGCCGGAGGTTTTCTGTCGAAGGAATGGAAGATTGACATGAGCCGGCTCAAATCAATCTGGGGCCTAATGTTGAGGATATAGACCTTAGAGTCACCTGCCAGGAGGGGCCGGGTTACTCATATGGTCATTGCCAGAAGCCCGGCGCCAAGCTTGAAGACGGTGGGCCAAAGATGGGCTTAAGACCCGGATATGGCTTAAGGCCCGTAGTTGCAATCATTATTATGGTAGAACTTGTAGTGTAAGGCAAGAATAGTTTAGAGTCCGAGCCGGACACTCTTATGAGCCGGCCGGGACTCTGAGAGCTGCAGGGCGTCAGCCTCCCTATATAAAGGGACGACCCGGCAGCGGTTTAAGGACGGGAACAATCTGATCGAGAGCCAGGCATAGCGGTTCAGCTCCCTGGTTATCGAAACCCTGATCAATACCATCTCAAACTGGACGTAGGCTTTTACCTTCACCGCAAGGGGCCGAACCAGTATAAACCCTCGTGTTCCTTGTCCCGCTTAACCCCTTCAAGCTTCCTAGCCGCGATGGCTCCACGACTAAGTCCTAGCTCGAGGACATCTGCCGTGACAATTCCACGACAAATGGTGCGAGTTCCTTCACGTGCCACGGGCCGACAACGACCAAGCAGATGCCATGGCGCGGATCGGCTCCACCCGACAGACTATACCAACCGGTGTCTCTCTCCAGCGCCTCCTCAAACCATCCATCAAGCCGTCTCTAGAGTCGGACTCTATCTTCGTACCGCCCGCCCCCGATGTAGCCGGATCCGACTGGAGGAACCCAGCAGGCGGCCTAGGGACTTCGACAAGCGGCTCGGGGACTGCCGTAGTCACACCCGGCTCGGGGACTTCAGAACCCGGCCCGGGGACTGCAGCAGTCGGCCCGGGGACTGCACCGACACAAGAAGCGGTGGCCGACTCCAACTCTCCACCACCCAACCCACCCACCCGAGTCACAGTGGCCGTACTAACAGTAGAAGAAGTCACATCTCCATCATGGGCCCAGCCCATCCTCAACTTCCTAGTCAACAGAGAGCTGCCGGCTGATGAGATCTCGGCGAGACTAGTGCAACGTCGAGCCGGAGCATATGCAATAATAAACAGAGAACTTGTCAAGCGCAGCGTCACCGGAGTCTTCCAGCGCTGCGTCGAGCCAGAGAAAGGTGTGGCAATCCTCAAGGATATCCACCAAGGGAAATGCGGCCACCACACAGCCTCAAGATCACTTGTGGCCAAAGCCTTCCGCCACGGTTTCTTTTGGCCGACTGCTTTGGAAGATGCCAAAGAGATAGTCAAAAACTGCAAAGGATGCCAAGTCTTCAGCTCCAAGCAACACCTGCCGGCTTCTACACTCAAGACCATCCCCCTAACCTTTTGCCGTCTGGGGGCTGAACATGGTGGGCCCATTCAAGACAGCCCGCGGCGGCTTGACACATCTGCTGGTCGCCGTGGACAAATTTACCAAGTGGATCGAAGCGAAGCTGATCAAGAAGCTGAACGGGCCGACTGCCGTGACATTCATTGCCGACATCACTACTCGGTACGGCGTGCCGCACAGCATCATCACCGACAACGGCACATATTTTGCCAAAGGAGCACTGGCACGTTTCTGCGCGACGCAGGGTATCCGACTGGACATAGCGTCCGTTGCCCACCCGCAGTGAGACGGCCAGGTCGAGCGAGCAAATGGACTCATCCTCTCCGGCATCAAGCCCCGACAGGTCGTACCACTGGAGCGATCGGCCGGCTGCTGGCTCGATGAGCTGCCGGCTATCCTCTGGAGTCTGCGTACTACCCCTAACAAGTCAACCGGCTTCACTCCGTTCTTCCTTGTATATGGTACCGAGGCTGTCATCCCAACCAACATCGAGTTCGACTCGCCTCGGGTCACTATGTACACGGAGGCGGAGGCCAAGGAAGCGCGAGAAGACGGCGTCGACCTGCTGGAAGAAGGCCGGCTGTTAGCACTCAGCCGGTCCGCCATCTACCAGCAGGGTTTGCGCCGTTACCACAACCGCAAGGTCAAGCCAAGATCTTTCCAAGAGGGCGACCTTGTGCTTCGACTGATCCAGCGAACAGCCGGCCAGCACAAGCTCTCGGCCCCTTGGGAAGGCCCTTTCGTCATCAGCAAAGCACTAGGCAACGACTCCTACTACCTGATTGACGCACAAAAACCAAGAGCACGCAAGAGGGACAATTCCGGCAAGGAGTCGGAGCGACCATGGAACGCGAACCTCCTGAGAAGATTTTACAGTTGAAAGCAGTATGTATCATGCCACCTTTTTGTATTAAGTACGAAACAACGGGCCCCCCGAGGAGCACTCGGGGACTGCCCTCCTTTATCTATGAATGACGAGTCTCATATTCATGAATGTATTATTACATTTGGTTTTCTGTCTGGCACCGGGTTCGACTAGTCGGCCCGGGGACTGGCCGCCTTAAGTTATATTAAAAGTTCTACCTAAAGTCAGACAAAGTAGTGTGCCGGCACCCGAGCCTTCTCTTGTTGAAAGTCGCAGCTCGAAGAACCGACTGTCCGACTGGCAAGAGCCAAAGGCGGAAAGGATGCCCACACGAAAAACGGCTAAGGACTAACAAACTTATATAACGCAAGCCGGCCTCCAACCACGCCCACCGGCTGTCAAAACAGTCGGCTGGCCGGCCTCCCAGTCACTTCGCTAAAATCCAACAAAGCTAGAGTACTTGCCCTCCCAACTGGCCAAGCACTTCTCCAGCCACAGATTGCAGAGCAACTGTCCGACTGGGGAGGCGGCAACCAAGGGAGGGCGGCAAAGGAAATAGCAGAAGGATGAAAATCAAAGAACAAGGGAAAGCCAAACGCATGCATAATTATATTTACACATAAGGCCCCCAACATGCCGGCAATCAATATAGTTCGAATACACCCCCAGTGGGTGGAATTGTGCAAACCTAACAAAATACTGTTCCAAGAGTGGCAAAACAGGAAAATAGAGGCAGCAGACTAGACTAAGGGCGCAGTGTGGGAGCCGGGTTGGTCGGTGGAGACGGCGCCACCGGCTGGAGGAGTGGCCGGCTGGCGGGTCTCGGCTTGATCATCGCCGGCTGCAGGCGGTGCACCCACGCGTGCCTTGTTGTTGGAGGCACGGTCAAGCTGAGGCTGACCGGCCGCTCCACCATCCGGCCCGGCGTCTTCACCCTCCTCCTCCTCGCCCTCGTCGCTGGAGTCGATCTCCTCCGCCGAGTCCTCGCCGTCTGACGGGTTCAGCCCGAACCACTCCTCCGGCTGGGCAACACCGTTGTCGTCCACCTCAGGAGCGAAGGCGCTGGTGTCGGTGTAGTCGGCGATCACCGAAGCCCGCTGGATGATAGCCGGCCGCGTCGGCTCCAGCTCCGTGTCGGCCTCCTGCCGCCAGGTGGCCAGCTGGTCCAGACTCAGCTCGGGATACCAAGCCTTGGCGAACTCCAGCACCCGCCTGGCGCCGGACCGAGCCGCCGAAGCCTTCCAGGCCTCGAAGCGGCCGACCGCTACCTCCAGCTAGTTGGCAGTCCGGCTGGGGGTGCGGGGAATCACTTCACCAGGCCAGAGAGCAGCCAACACCTGCGCCCCAACACGCTGAAGCCGGCGGAGCATGCGATGAGCCGGCTGGAGGCGGGCCTGGATCGCCAAGAGCTGCTCCTCCAGCGACCGGCGAGCGTTTGGCGCGATCTCGGCGCCAACCTGCCTCCGTGCCTCGCGGTGGGCCTTGACGACCTGGTTGGCGGCAGTAGAGTAGCCAGGGAAGTACTCTGCACAAAGAAGAAAGAGAAAGAAGAGAAAAACACCAAGTCAGAAAATGAGCTAAAGCGGCAAGCAAGGACGAAGAGGAAGGCGGCCTACCGTCAACCAAGTCTTCGATCTGGCCATAGCCGTTGATCAGCGTCTGCTTCGCTTCGGCCCAGCTGGCCGCCTCTGTCTCATACTCGGCTTGGAGGGCGGCCTCGCTGTCCTGCACCGCCTTCAGGGCCGCCTTCTGGCTCTCCTCCTGGTCGGCCAACCTCTTGGCCAGGCGGTCACGCTCCTGTGCCAAGGCGGCAAGCTCGGCCTCCTTAGCGCGGAGGGCGGCTTGAGCCCCGCCCAGCTGTTCCCTCAGACTGGCATTGGCCGCTGCAGGGATGGCAGAAAAGAAAGAACCAATAAGGGAGAAGTCGTCAAGGAAGATCCGACCCGACTGCTCAGCAGTCAGCCCGAATCTCGGGGACTACACCCAGTGGGTGCGCTGACGTGCCCCCACGTGAGATAAAAGATGAAGCACTTACCCCGGCTCTCAGATAGGTCAACAGTCTTCTGGATCAGCTCCCGAGCCTGGGAGTTGAAGGCAGCCGCGCGGAGGTTGTGGTAGTCCTGCAAGTCAGGCAGAGGAGCGAATGAGAACAAGAGTAGCAAAACAAGGCCCGCTAGGAAGTTCTAAGCCGCCTGCTCTGCAGCCGACTCGGAACTCGGGGACTACACCCAGTGGGTGCGCTGACGCGCCCCCACGGAAGAAACCAAGATCAAAAAAGCAAAGACAAGAAGACTAACCCGAATGGCCGCCCGCGTCGCAAGGAACTCGTCATTATATTTCCTCAGCGCCGCAGCCTGGGCTTGAAGCCAGTTCCGGACGTCCTGCGCGGCCACGTTCACCACAGCCGTCCCTCCACCCGGCGTCCACCCCGAGCTGGCGCTGGCCGCCTCCATGTCCTGGGCCGACGAGCTGGAGCCCGGGGCCTTCTGCGGCTCCGATGCAGCCTTCCCCGCGCGCTGGAGCGACGGCGTCTGGACCACCAGATCAGTCCTCGCAGCCGGCTCGCCCCCGGCCGATTGCGCAGGCGGCAAGTTAGGCCGGCCGCCTTGGGTCGCCTCAGTCGGCGGGGCCGGTGCTGCCTCCCTCTCCGGGACGACGACGTTGTCCTCCCTCTCCAATCCCGGCTGGTCACCGCCGGCTTCTTCTGGTAGGGGCCCTGGGGCCTCAGGCGCCGCGACGCGTAGAGGGGTGACAAGCAAGGCCCCCTCCGCCATCGACGCGGCCGCAGCCTCCGCTTGGGCCTTGGCCGCTGCATCGGCGCGCGCCTTCGCCGCCTCCTCCTCCTGCGCCGCCTTGGCGGCGGCCGCCCTCAACTCCTCCGCCTCCCGCTCCTCCCGCGCCTCCCGCGCGTTTCACTCCGTCGCCGCCTGAAGCTCGGCACGGGGGTCCACGCGGCGAGTGGTGCTCCCGGATCCTCCCGGCGATCCAACGACGGAGGCGGCAGCAACCCGCTCGAGCGATGGTGGAGCCCTGATTTTTTGAGAAAGGACAAGGATTCAGGAACTACCAAAGAAAAGAAGAAAGAATACATGAAGGAGTATACACTTACGCCGACACCGTCTGCGGCGGCTTCACCGCCTTGCGGAAGCGGTCCGCCTTCGCGGGCGCCTCATCCCGCCTGGTCGCCGCTGCCCCGCCCTTGGGCTTCTTTGGCCGACTGCCGAACAAGCCCGACGCGGCACGACGCTTCTACCCGCCGCCCCGAGCAGGCGGCGCGGCGGAGGAACCTGCGCCGTGGCCAGACGCCGGCTGGCGGCGTGGGACGACTTCCGCCTCGTCGTCATCCGGCCAGTCGTCGAAGCTGACTCCAAGCCCGGAGCCGCCTGCCTCGCCGCCGGCTTGGCCGCCACCCGCCTCGGTGTTGTCATCCATGGTGGTCGCCCCCAAGTCGGGGTCCTCCAGGTCGTGCTCCGTCCGGTTGGGGAGGAATCGGCGCTCCGCCTCCGACCCACCTGCAGGTCGAAGGAGAGGGCTCTGCCGAGACATGCCGACTGGTCAGAGTCGGCCAAAAGGAACTCGGCGACAAAGCTAAGAGAAGAAAGGGAAAAAGAGAACATACCGTGGGTGGCGGATGTGCCCGGGAATATGGCTCCTTGCCAAACTGCCATTCTGCGGAGAGCTTGAAGTTCGCAAGGTAATTCACCATATGGCCACCTCGTCGTGCGCCATGTCCTTGGTGCACATCCGACTCGGATCGAGCTGGCCGCTCATCTGACAGATCAGGTGAGGGCGGCTCTGAAGCGGAAGCACCCGGCGCGCGACGAAGGCAGCCAGCAAGTCGGACCCAGTCAGGCCCTCCGACTGGATCATCACCCGCAGTCGGGCGACGGCCGCGGCTCCAGCCAGCGTCAGCGTCACGGCCCGATAGGACCACCGGGGCCGCCTGCCCGCCGGCGGGCCGGCTACATAAGCCGGCAAATTGACGTAGTCGCCTTGCCGGGCGACGTTCTTCACATAGAAGTATGACTTCTGCCAGAGCTTCACCGACTAGATTAGCGTGATGACGGGGAAGGGGTTGTCGGCTGCCACCCTCCGCATCGCGATGAAGGCGCCACTCTGGGCCGGCACGCCCTGCATACGCGTGCCCAGCTTGGACTGGAAGAACTCCCCCCAGAGCTCGAGGGTGGGGAGAATGCCAAGATAACCTTCGCACAAGGTGACGAAGGCGGACAGCAGCACCACCGTGTTCGGGGTGAGGTGGTGCGGCTGGAGTTGATAGAATTCGAGGAAGGAACGGAAGAAAGCACTCGCTGGCAAGCCGATGCCGTGCAGGAAATGCGAGCGGAAGACCACCCGCTCGCCTTCCTTCGGCTCCGGCGTGATCTCCTTCTCAGGCGCAAGACGGACCCGCACCTTGTCCGCGCCGGGCAGCCGCCGCGTCTTGCGGAGGAACTCGACGTGGTCCATATGGACGTTGGAGCCGTCCAAGTCCCCGCCGTACTGCATGGCGGCGTGAGGCCGGCAAGAATGAGCACGGCGGTAGGGAAAAGAATGGTGGGACGGCGCGGCGGCGAGGCGCTGCTATGAGGGAAAGCAGGAGGAAGAAGATGGCGGAGAGGAGAGGAGCGTGCGAGCGTCTGCCGCTTCCCCTCCTCCCCCTACTTATAGCCTCGTGCGGCGAAGCCG
Organism: Aegilops tauschii subsp. strangulata; assembly: GCF_002575655.3. Lineage (NCBI taxonomy): Eukaryota > Viridiplantae > Streptophyta > Magnoliopsida > Poales > Poaceae > Aegilops > Aegilops tauschii. The sequence goes on along the minus strand of NC_053036.3, from coordinate 550,907,748 downwards.
AGGAGGCGAGGCATGGGGTGGGACGTGGGATTAACTGCACCCACTCCCCCACGTCCCACGATTACTGCGCCCTAAAGATGTGCGGAAACCGCCGCCGGAAGACGTGTGGACGGCTTTGGGCCGCAAAGAATCCGCGCCTAGGCCTATGCGTAGGAGTGGTGGGCCCTTGGCCTGCGGCGGCGTCTTGTCACGCGCGTGGGTCGGCAGGCTCTCTTCAGCTAGGGGATGCCACGTGGTTCGCAGGCGGCGAGCGGCCGGCCCGCAGCCCGGGCACGCGCCAACAGACTCCCGCCTTCTGACTTTAAAAATTTCGCCAAGACGGCGCGCCCAACCGAAGCCGGCTCCCAGCTGCTGGCTCGTCAAGATAAGAAGCTGCCCGAGCTTCTCGACCTCCACTCAACCTCGAAGCCCAATCAGCTTCGGGGATAACTGTCGGAGTAAATGGCCACGGGTAGCCTAACCGACTCCCCCTGGCTCTTCGAAAAATTATCAGGCCATTCAAGCCTTCAAGCATACAAAGCATAGGGCCGCCTTCCACCGGCCGGCTATCCCTAGGGCCGACTCCCAGAAGGCGACCCAGTCTCAGAAAACCTCCCCCAAGAAAGATACGAGATAGCCGACTCCGGGAAGCCGGCCCCAAGAGGACCGACTCCCAGAAGCCGGCCATGAAGAAAGCCGACTCCCAGAAGCCGGCCAAGACTGCGCCCACTAAGACTATACCCACATAACGGTGATAGGATGGGGCGTGGCCGCAGTACAGCCCACTACCCCCGAATCCCGGAACAGGCATGGCCACAGGGCGTCGTACGGGCCAGCCATCCCCCGTCCGGCGCGGCACTGTAGCCATGTTGGCCCCGATGTCACCCACGACAGGTGCCAGAACGGCCCGCGGGCGGCGGGCCCCTTTGCCAGGGAGACATCTGAGGACGGCCCGGCCTCCTCTAGTAGGCCAGGGATGTGGCCGGCTCCCAACAGCCGGCTACCTCCATCCCTCGAAGCATGCGCCCTATTAAGGAGACAAGACGAGGTAAGGCTACAGTGAGAGCTCGCAAGGCGGCGACACTGTAGCCATGCTTACCTCGACAAAGCCCTCGTCATCAGAGGCGAGGCAACAGTAACCGGCCGCCGACAAAGCCCCCATGCGGTGGGGCCGGCGTGCCGGCCAAGAAGCCGGCAGCCGGCGGGACCCACCAGTCGGCGGGCCCCAATGACCGGCGGAGAAGCCGGCGAGCATAGACACTAATGGCTGGGACCCACGCCCAGCCGGATTACCATTGTACCCCTGGGGGTAGGCCTATATAAACCCCCAGGACACCCATGCAAAGGGTTGAGAGAATTCCACACACCATATAGAGAGAAAAAGGAGAGCTAGCCTTGCCCTTCTTCTTCCTCTAGCCAAGCAGCTCAAGGAGCACTTGTAGCTACTTGTATTAATCTAGTGATTATGCGGAGACCCCGCAGAGCAGGACTAGGGGTGTTATCTCAACGGAGAGCCCCGAACCTGGGTAAGATCCGCCGGCGTGCATGTCTTCACCTCATCCCGTTTCCAGGCACCGGCGACGTCTTACTGGCTCCCACAATGATAAGCCACCCGTTGGCATATGTCGCACCTACCACCCGACACGGCGGCTGTGATAGCGGCATAGATCTTGTTGGTAAATCGCCGAGCGAGCCACCGAAAGGTCACGCTCCTCATCTAACAGGTCAAGTGCATCCTGACATGCTTTTCCATTATCATCTTCAACATAAGCCGCCACGCGGGGCGAGTCGTGATGGATGTCACTAGGGAGAACCACCTCTGCTCCGTAAACCATGAAGAAAGTTGTGTAACCCGTAGATCTGTTGGGGGTAGTATTGATACTCCATAGCACTGAAGGTAACTCCTCCACCCAACAACCCGGCGTCCACTGCAAAGGAACCATAAGCCGGGGCTTGATGCCTCTCAAAATTTCGTGATTCGCTCTTTCCGCTTGACCATTGGATTGGGGGTGAGCTACTGAGGACACGTCAAGCCGAATATGCTCACGTTGACAAAACTCTTTCATAGCACCCTTGGACAGATTAGTGCCATTATCAGTTATAATGCTGTGGGAAAAACCAAAGCAGAAAATCACATTTTTGATGAATTGAACTGCCGTTGTCGCATCACACTTATTGACCGGCTCTGCTTCGACCCATTTTGTGAATTTTTCAACCGCCACCAAAAGGTGGGTATTTTTATCCTTAGACCTTTTAAAAGGCACAACCATATCAAGCCCCCAAACTGCAAACGGCCAAGTAATTGGAATCATCCTCAACTCTTGAACCGGCACGTGAGCTCGCCGTGAAAATTTCTGACAACCATCACATTTACTGACCAAATCCTCTGCATCAGCATGAGCCGTCGGCCAATAAAATCCATGACGAAAAGCTTTAGCCACAAGAGACTTTGAACCAGCATGATGACCACAATCTCCTTCATGAATCTCGCGAAGAATCTCACGGCCCTCCTCAGGAGAGACGCAACGCTGAAATGCCCCAGTGACACTGCGATGGTGTAACTCGCCATTGGCAATTGTCATTGACTTAGACCGCCGGGTTATCTGCCTAGCCAAAGTTTCATCCTCGGGTAACTCGCCCCGGGTCATATAAGCCAAATATGGGATTGTCCAATCAGGGATAGTGTGAAGAGCCGCCACCAATTGTGCTTCCGGGTTAGGAATAGCCAGATCTTCCTCTGTTGGCAATTTGACAGAAGGATTATGCAGAATATCCAAGAAAGTGTTAGGTGGCACCGGCTTACGCTGAGACCCTAACCGGCTTAAGGCGTCAGCCGCCTCATTTTTCCTGTGATCAATGTGTTCCACTTGATAGCCCTTGAAGTGCCCAGCAATAGCGTCAACTTCACGGCGATAAGCCGACATGAGTGGATCCTTAGAATCCCATTTGCCCGAAACTTGTTGAGCTGCCAAGTCTGAGTCACCAAAACATCTCACCCGGCTTAAGTTCATCTCCTTAGCCATCCGAAGACCATGGAGCAAGGCTTCATACTCATCTGCATTGTTAGTATAGGGAAACATCAACCATAAAACATAACAAAACTTGTCACCTCGAGGGGAAGCTAAGACAACTCCAGCCCCCGAGCCCTCCAATTGCCTGGACCCATCAAAATGAATAGTCGAATATGTGTTATCTGGCTTCTCCTCAGGCATCTGTAGCTCTGTCCAGTCATTGATGAAATCCACAAGTGCTTGAGATTTAATGGCCATGCGAGGCATATACTTTAAACCATGAGGTCCAAGCCCAATGGCCCACTTGGCCACCGAACCTGTGGCTTCTCTGTTTTGGATAATATCCCCTAAGGGAGCAGAACTAAGCACAGTGATGGGATGACCCAGAAAATATTGCTTAAGCTTCCGACAAGCCATGAACACCCCATAAACGAGCTTCTGCTAGTGCGGATACCTCTGCTTGGACTCAATGAGTACCTCACTGATATAGTAAACCGGCCGTTGAACCGGATATTCCTTGCCTGCTTCCTTCCGTTCCACCACAACAGCTACACTAACAGCCCAAGCGTTAGCAGCCACATATAATAACAACGGCTCCTTATCAATAGGAGCAGCAAGGACTGGCGGCTCAGCTAGCTGTTTCTTCAAAGCTTCAAACGCGTCATTAGCAACATCACTCCAGACAAAGTTATCTGTTTTCTTCATCATCTGGTACAATGGTATGGCCTTCTCACCCAACCGGCTTATGAACCGGCTTAAGGCAGCAATACGACCCGCCAGACGTTGAACATCATTGATACACGCCGGCTTAGCCAAGGAGGTAATGCCTCGATCTTCTCCGGGTTAGCTTCAATGCTCTATTAGAAACCAAAAAACCCAAAAGCTTGCCTGCTGGCACACCAAAAACGCACTTGGCCGGGTTAAGCATCATCTTGTAGACCCGGAGATTGTCGAAAGTTTCCTTCAAATCATCTATCAAAGTATCCTTCTCTCTGGATTTCACCACAATATCATCCACATAAGCATGAACATTGCACCCAATCTGACTGTGAAGACAATTCTGCACACATCGCTGGTAAGTCGCCTAGGCACTCTTGAGCCCAAAAGGCATAGACACATAGCAGAAGGCTCCGAAGGGAGTGATAAAAGCTGTCTTTTCCTGGTCCTTAACCGCCATCTTGATCTGATGATAACCAAAATAAGCATCCAAAAAACTCAAACGCTCACAACCCGACGTAGCATCAATGATTTGATCAATACGAGGGAGAGCAAAAGGATCAGCCGGACAGGCCTTGTTTAAGTCTGTGTAGTCCACACACATTCGCCAAGTGCCGTTTTTCTGAAGTACCAGCACCGGATTAGCCAAACATTCAGTATGAAAGACTTCAACAATGAACACAGCCGCCAAGAGCCGGGCCACTTCTTCACCAATGGCTTTACGCCTCTCCTCATTGAAGCGGCGAAGAAATTGCTTGACCGGCTTAAACTTTGGATCAATATTAAGTGTGTGCTCAGCGAGTTCCCTCGGTACACCTGGCATATCAGAAGGTTTCCATGCAAAGATGTCCTGGTTCTCACGGATGAACTCGATGAGCGTGCTTTCCTATTTAGGATCCAGGTTAGCACTGATACTGGACTGCTTGGATGAATCTCCAGGAACAAAGTCAACTAGCTTAGTGTCATCGGCCGACTTAAACTTCAACACCGGATCATGCTCTGTGGTTGGCCTTTTCAATGATGTCATATCGGCCGGATCAACATTGTCTTTATAGAACTTCAACTCCTCTATTGCACAGACAGATTCAGCATAAGCAGCGTCACCTTCTTCACACTCCAAAGCTATATTTCGACTTCCATGCACTATGATGGTCCCCTTGTAACCCTGCATCTTAAGCTGCAGATAAACATAGGAAGGTCGTGCCATGAACTTGGCATAAGCCGGCCGTCCAAACAGAGCGTGGTACGGGCTTCTAATCTTGACCACCTCAAAGGTTAACTTCTCGGCCCTGGAATCGTGCTTATCTCCATAGGCCACTTCCAGCTCAATCTTGCCTACTGGGTATGCTGACTTACTAGGCACCACTCCATGGAAAACAGTATTGGACGGCTTAAGATTTTTATCAGTCAACCCCATGCGATGGAAAGTATCATAATAAAGGATATTAATGCTGCTACCTCCATCCATGAGTACCTTAATGAATTTGTATCCACCAACTTGAGGCACCACCGCCAGAGCCAAATGACCCGGATTATCAACCCGGGGCGGGTGATCCTCTAGACTCCACATAATAGGCTGCTCAAACCATCGCAAGTAATGGGGAACTGCCGGCTCAATAGCGTTCACAGCCCTCTTGTCGAGCTTCTCGTCCCGCTTGCACAAACTTGTGGTGAAGACATGATACTGTCCACTATTCAGCTGCTTCGGATGACTTTGATATCCAGACTGCTGCTGCTGCTGACCCCCCCCCCCCTGACCGGATTGTTGATTGTAACCACCCTGATTGCCTTGATAGTTTTGGTGGCCCTAGAAGCCGGAACTAGAGCCGCCACCACCGTAACCCGGGCCATGAGAACCGCCACCACCTGAGCCGCCTCCCGGTCCATGATTGTTCTGGAATAAATCAGAATTTTTGAATTCCCTCATAATTTGACAATCCTTCCAAAGGTGGGTGGACGGCCTTTCCTTCGTGCCATGCTTTGGACAGGGCTGACTCAGCAAATGCTCAAGATTGACACCTGATCCACCAGTCCGAGGAGGTGGCTTCCCCTTACGACGCTGACCATTATTCTGTGTATTGGTATTGGCCACAAAATCTGAGTTACTATCAGCCTTGCGCTTACGTTGCCCCCTGACTCGCCGGGTTATGCTGCTGACCCTTGGTGTTGCCACTCTTCTTTCCCTTTCCCGGCTTATCATCATCAGACTCGGGGTCCTTGGTACTATCAGAGTCGGCATATTTAACTAGAGCCGCCATCAGCTGCCCCATATCATTGCAATCGCGCTTGAGCCGCCCTAGCTTCTGTTTGAGGGGCAAAAATGGCAATTTTTCTCTAACATTAAAACTACTGAGCCGGCATTGATGTTATCCGATGAGTGCAGGATATCTTTGACCCGGCGCACCCAATAAGTCGCTGACTCGCCCTCTTCCTAGGCGCAAGCATACAAATCCACAATCGACATGGGCTGTTTGCACGTATCTTTGAAGTTCTGAATGAACTGGGTTTTTAGCTCATCCGATGACCTGATGGAATTGGCAGGCAGCCCTTTTAACCAAGTATGGGTCGTCCCATCCAGCATCATGGTGAAGTATTTGGCACACACAGCATCGCTGACCTCCAACAGCTCCATGGCCATCTCATAACTCTCAATCCACGCCTCAGGGGGTAAGTCGGCTGTGTAGTTAGGCACCTTACGAGGTCCTTTGAAATACTTGGGCAGACGCTCATTATGCAGAGCCGGCACTAAACAAGGTATACCTGTGGTTCTAGAGGCCACACCTGCCTCCACCGAAGCCATCGGATAAACCGGAAGATGTTGGTGAGCCACCTGCTCAGCTTCACGGCGTGCCCTGTCCTGATAAGCCAAACCATGCGCACCACCATGCGGCGGGTCATGCCCACGCAGCTGGTTAGGGCGCTAGTCATTGCTTGAAACGGCTGGTGAGTCCATGTGTGTGCTATAACTCCGGCTTGGGCGACGGGTTGAATGAATCCTCTCTCGACTGTAAGAATACGCCTCCTGCTGTACCAATGTTGTTTGGATAAGATCTCTAACCCTCCGTGTCTCAACTGCTACTGGCCTTCAACTGGGAGAGCCGTCAATCGTGTCGCCGCAGCGATCATATTATCCAAAGGGTTGGAATAATGCCCCGGTGGAGTCGGCACATACTGAGGCGGAGTATTATTCAGACGAGGTGGCTCCGTCATGCGCGGTTGAGCCGGCGCTCCAGCCCTAGGTGCTTCAACCCGGTTTACCTCCGGCTGGTTACCGGTCCCTGCTCCAGGCGTACCAAAGAGATTCCTCGCCTCGTAAACCGACGGTAGACGACTCTGGTGCCTTCTTCTCATGATTTCATTTGAAGTGTTCTGATCCAACAAGAGCCGGAAGGAACTAGCCTGGATCTGTTGTGCCTGGGCATCCAAAATAGCTCGCTCCGCAGTCATTCGTACGTTCTCTGCCGCCAGGTCTTCTTTGGCTTGTGCTACCTGGTCCCGCAGCTTTGCAATCTCCGCGTTATGCTGAACTTGATCCGTCGGGTTAACCTCTGTTGTTAACAAGGATGTCAGATTATCCAGCAAGTCAATCAAAACCTGAGCCGGCGGGCGCGCAGGGCCTCCTGCCCCGGCTGCCATCACCGCCGCTGACCCGGAAATCATTGCTGCCGCAGTTGAAGAATTCTGTCCAGGCTGCGTTCCGAACATGAAGATTGTGACCCTGTTCGGCGGCTCATAGGGGTCCGGAATACTGTCGCCATCGGAACAGCCCCCAAGCCTACCGTCTTGCAGTTGGTACAATGAAGTAGTCTCGCCCATGGACGACTCATTGTCAGAATAGATCGCCGTCTCACTGTCAGACATAGATCCTTCAACTCCGCTCCATGGATAAATCCCATGAAGGCATGTTTCACGGCGGGCTGAGCTCGGGCGGGTCTTGCACGCTGAGCCGTCTCAATGATGTCGGTGTAGATGTCCGGCTCAGGGCCCGGCTCACCGATCTTGTCGATGAAGACGTGAATTCCGCAGAAGGGGACCCGGTACCCGTACTCAATTGAGCCGGCCTCGGGGCCCCAGCCTACATCGTCGATGTAGAGCTTGCCACGACGACTCTTGGTCATCCGGCCCACCGCGTATCCCTTGATCCCTTCAAAGCTGCCCTTTAAGAACTCGAAACCATGCGCTGGCCCCACGGTGGGCGCCAACTGTCGTGGAATAGTCACGGCAGATGTCCTAGTGTGAGGACTTAGTCGTGGAGCCATCACAACTAGGTTAGCTTAAAGGGGTTAAATCAGGACAAAGGACACATAGTTTATACTGGTTCGGCCCCTTGAGGTGAAGGTAAAGGCCTAATCCAGTTTGAGGATGGTATTGCTTATGCCTCGATTACAAGGGAGCGAATACGCTTGACCTAGCTTTCGATCTCTTGTTTCTTGCCCTGAACCGCCGCCGGGTCGTCCCTTTATATACACAGGTTGACGCCGCATCGGCTCAAGGAGTCTTGGTCGGCTCATAGACAACGTGTCCGGCTCGGTGACTAACTATACATGCCTTACAATACAAGTCTTACACATATGGCGGTTTACTCCTACTGGCTTTAAGTCGCCCTTGGGCCTTGGGCCCTTGTCTGTGAACTGCCATCTTCAATATCCTCATGGGCTTCGTCTCTATGAACCGTCGTGGGTATAGCCCGGCCCCTCCTGGGCGGGTCATACCTAATAGTCATATCCCCAACAGGTTGCCTCCCAACAAGCGCTATTGTTTTATGCCCCTAGCTAGGCATATTTCATAGATCTAGGTATTATAGTAAAAATGAGGGATATCATATTTGCTCATCTCATACTCCATTCTTTCAGCAGCAAGTTTCCTTTGTGGCAAGCAAAAATAATCAAAAGGGCTAAATTTAATAGGTACGGATCTGTAATCAAGTATGGAGGAATAGGTTCCTCCTTTGGCTCTTTATATGTGATTACTATCTCTTCATTGTAGATATTTCTTTCATTATACTCCCTAAGTTTATTCTTAAGCACAAACCCTAATTCATTCCTTTGTATAGAAAATTTATCATTTTGTTTAGAAATTTTATCAATCAAACAAGGTATGGGAACCTTTTTCCTTAGGTCTTTATTGTAGGCAGCATTATCCGGAGATTGTAAACTCCTTGTCTTTTCTTGGTTAAAAAGGATCTCCTCTATAGGAGGGCAACCACAATTTATAGTGTAATGAGCAAAAATTCCACTTGCTTCTTTCATAATATGCCCAAATTCATAAGCTAAAAATATTGTGGTAACACGCTTAACGGAAGGATCATGGACATTCGAGAATTCTAATAGGATCCTTTGTATAGAATGGTGCATGTGAATAAATTGTCTTTCAAATTCAACTATTAGCAAAGATATTGCATCTGCAAGACTAGAAGTTTTATTAAGGGTCGAACCCCCTAGCATAGGTAACGTACCGGCACAAGTAAAGAAATCTTGAATAAAACCTTTTCCAATAATATTACCGCTACCTACACGGAGTTTTTTAGTATGCATGATAGTAGTTTCCTCTTCATGAGGATCTACAATAGCAAAATCATCAATATTTTCTTTAACAACCTCATGAATATTTTCTTGAGACAACATGACAAAGCAAGCAATCTAGCACATAAGCAAACAAAAGGCAAACGAAAAGACGAACGGAAAGAAGGCAAATAAAAAAGGCAAATATTTTGTGTTATTCAGAAAACATTTTAGAAGTGGGGGAGATGAAAACGAGAGGCAAATGGTGAATAATGCAAGTGCAAGAGATGAGATGACATATGATAGGTACTTGGTAGGCCTGATGTAGATCCTCCCCGGCAACGGCGCTAGAAATTTTTCCTGCTACTTCTCGAGCTTGCGTTGGTTTTCCCTAGAAAGGAAAGGGTGATGCAGCAAAATAGAGATAATTATTTCCCTCAATTAAGAACCAATGTATAAATCTAGTAGGAGGAACACACAAGTCTCCAATAATTGCACCTACACAAACAAACAAATACTTGCTCCCAACGTGAAAAAGGGGTTGTCAATCCCTTCACGGTCACTTGCAAGGATGAGATCTGGTAGAGATTGATATAAAAGATAAGTAAAAATGCAAAATAAAGTAAAGGTAAATAAAATTGAAGCAAGGTATTTTGTGTTTTTGTTTTTATAGATCTGAAAATAATATGATAAAATAGACCCGAGGGCCATAGTTTTCACTAGAGGCTTCTCTCTTGAAAGAAAGCATACGGTGGGTAAACAAATTACTGTTGAGCAATTGATAGAAAAGCACATAGTTATGACGATATCCAAGGAAATGATCATGAATATAGGCATCATGCCATGACAAGTAGATCGACTCCTGCCTGCATCTAATACTATTACTCCACACATTGGCTGCTATCCAGCATGCGTCTAGTGTATAAAGTTAACAAGAACGGAGTAACGCCTTAAGCAAGATGGCATGATGTAGAGGGATAGATCCAATCAATACGAATAAACCCCACCTTTTTATCCTTACTGGCAACAATACAAATACGTGCCTCGCTACCCATTCTGTCACTGGGGAGGACACCGCAAGATTGCACCCACTACAAAGCACCTCTCTCATTGCAAGAAAATCAATCTAGTTGGCCAAATCAAATCAATAGATCCGAGAGAAATACAAAGTTATTTTAATCATGCATAAAAGAGTCCAGAACAGACTCAAATAATATTCATAGATAATCTGATCATAAATCCATAATTCATCGGATCTCAACAAATGCACCGCAAAATAGGATTACATCGAATAGATCTCCAAGAACATCGAGGAGAACATTGTATTGAAGATCAAAAAGAGAGAACAAGCCATCTAGCTATAGCTATGGACTTATAGTTTGTGGTAAACTACTCACACATCATTGGAAGGGCATCAAGGTTGATATAGAAGCCCTCCGTGATTGAATCTCCCTCCGGCAGAGTGCCGGAAAAGGCCCCAAGATGGGATCTCACGAGAACAGAAGCTTGCGGAAGCGAAAAAGTAATTTTGGTGTGCCCTTCGGTATAAGGGGAATATTTGAGTATTTATAGAGCTAAGATTAGGTTTAGAGGTGCTGAAGTGGGCCCACAAGCCTTCCCCCTCCCCCGTTAGGGCATGCCTCCCGAGCTTGTGGCTCATCCGTGGCTCTTCTATCCTCCTCCCAAAGCTACCTAGGTGTCTTCTGGTCCAAGAAAAATCGTCAAAAAGTTTCGTTCCATTTGGTATTGATTTTCTGTAAAAGACAAAAACAGCATCTGGCACTTGGCACTAGGTTAATAAGTTAGTCCCCAAAAATGATATAAAATAGTATAATAATGCATACAAAACATCCAAGATGGATAATATAGCATGGAACAAAATAAAATTATAGAGACGTTGAAGATGTATCATGGCCATCGTCGCCGCAATTGTAGCAGCATCCATCGAGGCATGTTGGAATGTTGATCCTCAGGGGCCACGAGGTGGGGAGGGTCAGCCCATGTCAACGGCGCTAGGCAGGGGGTGGTGTCGGTTCTATATCTGGCATATCTCGTAGTAGGGGTCCTAAGCTAGGCATCTTGGAACGATGGTAACATGGACACGGGATTTTGGTTCGGGCTCTCTCGAAGAGATAATACCCTACATCCTGCTTTTAATTGTATTCATATGGGGGATAGTACAGAGTTCAAGTATCTACCACGAGATTGTTCTATTGAATATGAGAGATCTATTGACCAGCCTGGCCTCGGTTTATATAACACACCAAAGTCCTAGGGTTTAGGAGAGTCCTTGGCCTGGGCACCAAGTCTTTGTGGAAACCTCCTTGTATGCGGCATGGGTTGCCCGAAGTGGCCCATGAGTGAACCGCCATGGGGGTCCTCGGCCCGACCCACAGGTCGGGAGATGACGTGATGAGTACCCCCTAGTCCAAGACACCGTCAGTAGCCCCCTGAACCGGTCTTCAAGTTGGGGACGCTCCTTGATTCTTCCGAACTGTTCTTCATCTTCGTTCGTCGGTCTTGAAAACTGGTTCAACAAATCTTCTCATCTTCGATCTTGAGGATCGCCGGAGTGAATCCGAAGAGTTTACACGTCGGGTATCCGAGGAGCCCCTTTAAGTTTTCGGCCTTTATCAATGCCTTGTTATATTTATGCCACACCTTGGGTTTGAAGTTGTTCCCGTGCGGCAGTGTCCTCTTGCGTCCGAGCTCCAATGTCGGGCTGCATCTGATGTATCCTCTTGCAGCCGAACTCCAACGCCGGACTGCATCCGGGCTCCAACGCCGGACTGTATCTGAGCTCCAATGCCGGACTGTATCTGAGGTGCCATACATCACCTTGGTTCGAAAAATTTGAAGGAGTTTTGCCGAGCTTAATGCCATAAATGCCCTCTATGGAGCTAACCATTTGTATCCGAGCTTTATGCCGGACTGCATCTAAGGTGGTGCACCACTTTGGTCTTGGGTTGATTATCTGTGGATTTTATTTCTGATTGGCGCAATTTATTTACTAACGAGATATATAGCCAGTAGCCCTCAAGATGTGTATCGGCCTAGAATCCGAGATGCACATTAGAGGAGATAGTGATTGGCGGACGGGCCCCCTGAGAGAGGGTTTTGAGAAGTCGCCGTAATATATTAGCTTGATGTTGGATGAGTCCCAAATGGTACCTATTGTTGTCCGAAGACGCGTTCGCCCATAGTTCGGTCCAGCCGAACACTAGGAAATTTGAATTTTCTGCATTGAATAGGCAATGCAGTAGCCCCTGAGCCACTAGTCGGGTGGCAACACAAGATCAGGGGATCGATGTGCCCCTTTAATAATTGTAAATAATAAACCCAAAGCCCAGTAGCCCCCGAGCCTTAATGTGGGCACGGGTGGCCGAATTAAGGATTGATATCCGAAGTAAAATCACAAATTATGTGTAATGATTTTATGTATCCAAGTACTCTACATCATTAATGCTTGGATCCGCATTATACAAAACTTTGTTGACCGACCATCGGCTTCAACCTCTCGGGCCAGTAGTCGAGGAGTGTCTGTCCTACTTTATAAAGCCTTTATAAGGACAAAGATTTACGGCAACCAAGGCAATCCGACCATATGGTTTTATAAACAAAGGTACGCGGAGAGATATGTTATATTACTATTAACGTAAGAAACATCTTCCAAAGAAAATGGTCCCGCTATCGGTTCCTTTCTTTGGGCTGTCATGCTGACCATGCTCGTGAAACCTCACCTCCGGTCAATGTGGGAGAAAAATATTGAGGATTTAGTTCGGGGAAAGTTCCCGAACTCTGTGGTCTAATGAACCGAACTTTTCACTTCCATTGTTGACGACCAATTATGTCATTTAAGATGGCTAGCTTTCGGCTTCACCCAGTCTGAGGTACTAATCGGATGACCCGGTAGTAACAATCACAGAGGTGCTCCCTTTACCGCCTAGCCGAACGATCGGGAACGTAGGGGTAAGCACACGAGCCAGGCAACCCAGCTTGGCCAAAATCTTAAGTCAAATTGATGCATGTTTATAGCTTTATAACGATAATTACGGAAGGCAGCGCTTGTATAATGAATACAAACGCTGATCATATATGTTTATTTTGACTCCATTGCGACCGTTTATCATTTGAAAGTGGTCCATCGTCGGCTTCCACCCCTTTCTAGATGCTACGCAGGGTGTTTCTTCAATAACAAAACAACCCTTGGCCGATGTCTCGGTGCCCAGAGGCAGTTGTGTTAGCGGAAAGGAGGCAATTAGATATGCGGGCTTTATAACTTTCACTTAGTCATTGGAGCTTAAAGTTGGGAGGCCAGTTACTAGTCCCTGGTTAGTGTTCGGCGTCAGCCAAGGTCAAGCTGTTAACACTTTGGCCAATGTTATGAACGGCCCGTCATTTAACGCGGGGTGACCTCTATCAATCTGTAGTATAAGACAGTCATCGGATCGCTGACCAGTTTATGCTTATTGTGACAGTCAGTTTTCGGCTTTCTCCATTGAGGTGCTTAACCATTCGAGTTGGAAGCACGATCGCAGTGGTTCTCCCTTTGCACACCTAGCCGAACAAAGCGGAACGTAGGAGGCAAGCACAGGAGCCGGGCAATCCAACTATTGACCGAAGACATAATTCGAAACCGATGCATATAAAGCAATGTCCGAGAAAGCTTTGTCGAGGACTCTATGGGGTACCTTGGTTTTTGGTGGGTTCGCTGTAGTCCAGCCCCCGTTAATATTGCTAATGTTTTAAAGGCGTATGGCATTGCACTGCTCGGGAACTAGTCCCGATGTGGCGTGTGTTTTGTTAATGCCGAGGTGTAGTTCGGCGGGAAAGATGCCGAGCTGTGGGTCAAAAAAGATCTCCCGAGCTGAATTATTATGCAGGGCACCTCAGTCATGAGGATGTCCTGCTTCCTGAAAGAAAAACATACAAATTGCTAAAAAGTGCCATAAGCTCGAAAAGCCAAAAACTTATGTAAAAGCTTGACGTCCGGACTAAATCAAGTCATTTGGTGCCAATCCGAAAATTGGTCTTAAATTTTTTGTGCTTCTTTCGTGCATTAATATGACACATCCGATCTCAAGATTTCGAGCGGGTTAGCCTGCGGCTTTAGCCTCCTATCCCAAAGGCGGAGTGCTTCTCGTTAGGCCAGTCTAGCGAACTAAACTTGAGCGGCTTGAGAGAGAAATCAGGCTACCCGCCTATTGACCACACACTCGCATCGAAAAAGGAGTGATAGAAAAAGACTTTGCAACGACTAAGAAGATTTTATATATATATAAAACGGCTCATGTAAATTTATGAGCTCCCAGTTAACTTGGGTAAAAGAAATATTTTTAACAAATAACGTTTTTGACAAACTAATTTTTTAACAAATAACTATAATGTTTGGTCGAAGCGAAAAAGAATTAAAAATTAAAAAGGCTGGGCATGAAAGCGACTTAGCTGGTTAATATGCTCGGTGTAGACGACACGGGCCGAGCTTACGGTGGGTCGAGGTCCCAGCCCCCAAGCCGGTCCCAAGGTGCCCGAGCAAAGAGCTCGGCTTGATGAAGCGGCGATGCAGCACAGTGGATGCGGCGAGGTGAAGCCCCACGTCTAGCTGAGGTGACAGAGCAGGTCAGCGGGTGACGTCGGAGCCCCCATGTCAGCCGACGTGTCGAAGCTCATCGGCATGGTGGACATCGGCTGATAGAAACAACAGTGCGGCGATGCCGGCGCAGGGTCGCTCATCGAGGTGGCGCAGGCAAAGTAGTTTTCCTGCGGACATATAAACATTGCCAGCCAGAAATAATAACAATAATATACTTTAAAAACAAAATTCTTCCACTTAATTAATTAAAGTGAAGTAACTAATTAAAGAAATATGGCCTGAATGCCGAGGTCGTCCTGACTAAGTTGTCGCGGAGATGCTGACACAGGGACGCGTGCTGAGACGACACCACAACTTGATCGATGCAGGCAGGACGACGACGTCGGCCCACAGAGTTGACCGCGTGACGTAGTCGAAGGTGACTACCTGCACGCATAAAATAGTGCAAGCAAGAAATAATAATAATTAAAAGAGAAAATGCATAAATAATTTATGCGGAGTGAATAATATGGTGGATATGGCATAAGCGTCGAGGTTGAGTCGATGGCGTGAAGGCGTTGTGGCGCGGCAATGTCCACATAGGTCAGCCGACCTAGATGACGGTGAGGGGCTGGCCAGACCGACGCCACATAAAAATAATGCAGTGCAAAACAACAAAAAATATTTTATGTGTAATAATTTACTTGCTAAATAATAGCTAATAAAACCTGTTTGACCGCGAAGACCATATGTACTGTACTACTAACAACCATCAGATGTTTTGATGATCCACTCATACGTAAGGTAGTAGCACTAGTAGTAGAATTACTAGAATTCAGAGTAGATCTTGGGTACTGTGCTGCAAAGCTAGTAGTATCAAACTGGTTAGTAGTATACTTGGTCTACCCACTTTTTGATAGAAAATAGTAGAGAACCAGTAGCCGAATACATGCTGAATAAAATAATTAGGAAAAAAATTCTCCCTAACGTGTGCAGTACTACGTCGTCTCCTCGGCTGATTCACAGCCGTTCAGATTGCATTTTTTTCTTCTTCTGATCGTTGATCTTGAGGAGGTGTCTGTCGGTCGGCGCACGACAAACCGGGCTGTCGAGAAGATAGCCAGGTTGGAGCGGCGCGGAGGAGCTCTCTTAACGATGATCCGAACTTCTCAAGGCAAGTCCGCACAATGGTCCGACCTCGAAAATTAGGAAACAATTAGTATCATGCGTTCTTTGATAAGTACATATCCAAAGACAAACTACTTATTTAAGTGGTCTATTTCCTCAAGGCTTACGATTAAACAAGGAAGAAATACGGTTAAATAAGGTCGAAAGAGAGAGAAAAAAGTTAAATTTCCCTGATGATCTCCTAGCGCCCATAACGATTTTAGAGAGAAGAAAACCTAGCCATGTGCTGGGTGCTCCACGTGAAGTAGGAGTACTAGTTGTCAAAACTAGCACTAGTGCCTAATCCAAGTGGTAATCAGGGTGCTCCCCGATCGGTCCACCTCAGGACCTGGAGTGCTAGCATGCCCCGGCCCTTCTTGCGTAGAGCAGCAGCAAACACAACTTTTGATGGCAGTAGCTTGATCGATCTAATCATCTGCGGTCTTCATGTGGGCAGCAGAAAATTGTGGTTGAAATCGATTTGACACCGTACGGCGGCCGCCGCCGCCACAGATCAAATCAGATCGGTAGTATGAGATTGATTCTGGATGAACCTGCGAACAAGAAACAGCACGGACCAACAGAGAATGTTCTCACGCAGATTAAACTGTGAGAAATACATCTAATTTTTAGAAAAACAACACCCGATTCGTGTCGACAACGTGGATGAAGACGACCCATCACACCGCGATGATCGCCTAGCAGACTCTCAATGAAAGCACCAATGTCGGTTCTATATCTGGCATATCTCATAGTAGGGGTCCTAAACTAGGCGTCTTGGAATGATGGTAACATGGACACGGGATTTTACCCAGGTTCGGGCTCTCTCGAAGAGATAATACCCTACATCCTGCTTTTGATTGTATTCATATGGATAGTACAGAGTACAAGTATCTACCACGAGATTGTTCTAATGAATATGAGAGATCTATTGGCTAGCCTGGCCTCAGTTTATATAACACACCGAAGGCCTAGGGTTTAGGAGAGTCCTTGGCTTAGGCGCCAAGTCTTTGTGGAAACCTCCTTGTATGCGGCATGGGCTGTCCGAAGTGGCCCATGAGTGAATCGCCATGGGGATCCTCAGCCTGACCCACAGATCGGGAGACGACGTGATGAATACCCCCTAGTCCAGGACACCGTCAGGTGGCACCGACGCGGGGCTCTGGTGGCAACGGCCCGCCTTGGTGCGCCACTCGTAGGCAGATGCGGCTGGAGGCACCACATTGAGTTATCGCTCCATGTGCAGTGCCCACGATGTCAGGGAAGACGACAATCGAACGCAGCAGAGGGCGGGGAGGCAGAGCCCGAGAACAACGGCGACGCGGAAAGGAACACGTGCGAGGCCATCCCGTGGCCAGGAACAGAGCACGCCAGGAGGTGGCCGCTGGGGCCGGAGTGGCGGCCGGCGCTTGGAGTTCAGAGGAGATGGAGCTCAGAGCCGTCCATACACAATACTGTTCTTCTTAGACCATTTTTTTTATTCTTCTCATTCTTTATAGAGCCCACAATTGCCACTACATTGCTAGTTTTTGGAGGATCGCTTGATTGAGTAAAAAAATTAAGCCTCTTACGCTGACTTCAGATCATGTACCATAAGAGCAACTCCAACGGGGCAACCCATTTCGTCCGCTGACGTCCGTTTGGGTCGGCGCGGACACAAAAGTCGGCCCAACATGCCGACCCTAACGGACGCGCGTCCGCTTTTTGTCCGCGGGCGACCCATTCCCACCCCATTTTTGAGCCGGATTTGCGTCGACGCGGACATGAGATGGACGCGTGCGTGCTCGCCTTCTCCTCCCCCCGGGCCCGCTAGTCGGTGGCACATTGGCCTCCCCCCATCCAACACCAACTCTCGCCCGCCTCCTTCGCCGCCGACGCCGCCGCCCATTTTCCCGGTGCCTCTGCCAGCTACCGGCGTCGCAACATGCGCTCAACAACGCCGCCACTGCCGTCTTGCCACCGGGGAACCGACTGCTTCCCACCCCCGCTCCCCCCCCCCCCCCGACACAGTCGCGACCGCGACCAAGAAGCCGCCTCGCCGCCCCGGCCAGATCCTCACCAGCACGCTCGTCAGACGGCGGTAGCTGGTCCGTGCGCGCCGCGACTCCCTTCGCCGGCCGTCTCCTTCGTCGACGCCCGCAAGTTGTTCGACAGTTTGCCAAGGTACAAAATGGACTCCGCCGACGAGTTCTTTTTTCACAATTTCCTTTGCGACTCCGACGATTCGTCGTCCGATGACGAGGAGGAGATATTGGCTGCCGTGCTGGTCCATCATGTCACGCCAAATATGCGATCCTATCCAAGAGGAACTCAAAGGTCCCACCTAGGATAGAGCCGCATATTGAAGAGGCTTTTGCAAGGTGGATATCATTACATCGTACCATTACATAATAGATGGGGATACATACAAGGCATACCAATACCACACCAATACATCAAACATCATTCAAAAGAGCAACATCCGTCTAAGGATGATACACAAACCAAAAACTCAAACTACATCCACTCTGCTAGCCCAGGCTGCCGACCAGGAACCTATCCCCTGATCGAAGCAGAAGAAGAAGAACTCCAACACAAGTAAACATCGCTCTCACGTCATGATCATCGCATTACCTGTACCTGCAACTGTTGTTGTAGTAATATGTGAGCCATGAGGACTCAGCAATCCCATTACCATGGGTATCAAGACTAGCAAAGCATAATGGGTATGGAAAGGATAAGTGGTGAGGTTGCAGCAAGCGCCTAAGCATTGTATGGTGGCTAACTTATGAGTACATGAATAAGATGAGAAACTACGCAAACGGTCGCAAACTAGTAATGATCAAGAAGCGATCCTGAACTACTTACGTTCAAACATAACCCCACCGTGTTCTCTTCTCGACTCACTCGAAAAGAGATGGTCACGGTTACACACGCGGTTGGTGTATTTTAATTCGGATCTGGTGTCAAGTTTTCTACAACCGGATATTAAAAACTTCCATCTGCCACATAACCGCGGGCACGGCTTTCGAAAGTTTAAACCCTGCAGGGGTGTCCCAACTTAGCCCATGACAAGCTCACGGTCCGCGGAGACAATCCTCCATCGCGGGAAAACCCGATCAAACTCGGGATCCCTGTGCACAAGACATTTCGATAATGGTAAAACAAGTCCAGTAAGACCTCCCAACGTGCTGACACCCTGATAGTAGCCGTGTGTATCTCGTCTCAGGCCACGACGGATGAGCTATGGTTACAGCGACCAAATACACCAAGTTGCCAAGGGGGGGCGGCGTCGCAAGCTGCTCAAGTTTGGGACCAACACCATCAGCACCGGCCCCCCTGTATTATGTTGAAAACGAACCTCAGGTAGCGCTAACTCCCTGTGCGTCAAATTTATTATCATGTTTATTATTATGTTGGGAAAATGTTGAAACCAATGTTGGGCCTTGTTGAAGGAGTTTTATTCAAAGCAAACTGTCAAGGGGGGGGCCATAAACCCCGACCGTGTTAGGAGCGCAAAAATCAAGGAACATAACACCGGTATGACGAAAACTAGGGCGGCAAGAGTGGAACAAAACACCGGGCAAAAGGCCGAGCCTTCCACCCTTTATCAAGTATATATGTGCATTAATTAAATAGGAAATATTATGATATTCCAAGATATCCATGTTCAAACATGGAACGACCTGCAATTGCACCTGCAACTAGCAACGCTATAAGAGGGGCTGAGCAAAGCGATAACATAGCCAAACAACGGTTTGCTCGGATGGTGAAAAGGGTTAGATGTTGTTCATGGCAATTTGGGAGGCTTGACAAACAAGTGGTAGGTAGCGCGACATAACGATAGCATCGAGACAACTAGCAAAGAAAAGATAGTAGTGAGATCCAAGGTGACGGTCATCTTGCCTGAAATCCCGCTATGAAGAAGATCGGGTCTAGGAATAAGACGAACGGGCATAGACGAACCAAGCATAGTCGAACGAATCCTCACGATCGCAATGAAACAGGAACTATAGAGAAGAAGCACAACCCGAAAGAAGCAAACAACACGATAAACACACAAGCATGAACAAGACATGATGCATAACCAAGTATGATTTATGACAAGGCTACATGATGCTACTCATGGCAGGAGATGATGCATACAAGAACCCCACATCAAAGAAAGTTTAAATGAGGCCGGAAACAACATATAACAATTCCGGAAACTTCCCATATGCAAATTTTGAAATTGGTCCAGATCTGAATAACACATTAAGTTGAAGTTGTTAAATAGCAAGTTAAAGTGCACCATGATGATCTACACCTCTTTCTAGTCAAGTTACATATAAAGTTCATTTAATTCGGAGCTACGGCCTAGAAGATATGAGCAAAACAAGTTAAACATGGCATTGATGCACAGTGCATACAAACATCAAGCACACACCTCAAAACATGGATGCAACAATGTAATATGAAACTACATGCAAAACCAATCAAGTTTCATATAGACATACTCCAAACGGAGCAACGGATTAACACACACACGAAACAAGTTTAACTGACAATCTGACCAAAACAGCAACTAGGCATATTGCAAGCATCATAACAACATGCTACAAGAACAACATTGGCACAAACATTGTATGCACTTCAAGTACAGATAACATACTTCAAAGATCATTAAGGTTCAGGTTCATAGGCATCAAGATTAAACCAATATGATCAATGCAAAAAGCAACTTTATAACACAGATTAGGACTCGTGAAAAACTGGGCATATACATGAGCAGAGTTAATATGATGGCATGTTGGAGGCATGAAACAAAGATGCTACATTGCAAGATCATGGCAACAAAACGCATGGCATGCTAGTACATAACATGGAGCTCAAATAATACAACATATACATAGGAGCAACAATTTCATGGCATTCATCAAGACAAGATGTAAACATGAAATAGCAGATTCTCAGACTTAGTGAAAATCTGGGAATGCAAAATAGTAACATTAAGATACTGACTTTGGAGGCACATAACAGCAAGCATAGCAATTTTAATATTTATGCAAAGGACATGGGCATGTAGTAGACATGATACACTCCAACTTACTCCATGGGCACAACTCCATATGGTGCATGGATTAATTACAATGAGCTTTGCAAAAATGGAACATGTTGTTAATAGGTTGACAGATTTATCATGATGGCAACTTGAGAGCAAGAAAGAGACATGCTACAGCAACTTTACATGGCAACCAAGGGCATGACATCAAACTACACATAACACTATTCAATTAAAGTGTTTGGAGCATCTCCAAAAGAGGAATAGGTTAATTAATATCAAGCTCACAACATGGCATCATGAAGTTAACAGAAAACTAGAACATCATTCAGGACAGTTCATAGCAACGAAAACATATGCTACAGGACTTATATGAGGCAACAAATGGCATGGCATGATAGGGCATAACATGGACATCAAAACATGATCACTGAACATCTCCAGATTATGGATAGATTTGATGGTAGCATCAAGCAAACATGGCATCATAATATAACAGTTCCAGACTTGGCAGAAATTACTAAGTCCCTGAAAACAGAAAACAGTGAGTAGCCCACTTTGTGAGATCATGCTAGTCACCACCGGGCACATCATGACATGTGAGTTACACAGGTGCAACTATGACATGATTGTGCTTCTAAAAATGTAGGCTGCTCAAAAGAAATTTACACAAAATGCTATGAAAAAGACAAAATGGCAAGTTATATCAGTTTTTAGCAGTTAACAGCAACATGCACTTTTGCAACAGAGATTAATATGTCAAAATGCATCCTAATATGTATGAAAATGGCACCATCATGTAGAGCATGAAGAGCAGAACATTTTGACATATAGATCATTTCAATTGGACAAACATGCACAAAGATATAGGCCACACAATATGCTTATATGATATTTTGGCAAAAAAGGACTTGGCGAATATCACAGCGAAAATGAGCGCAAAATAACTACGAGGCGCCCAGGGCGAGGCATAGCTGCAGCTCACCTATGGGCCTGGCCCATAAACGTGGAGAGGTGGAAGCCAGTTCGGGGGAGGGTTCTCGCAGGTCGGTGGCTGAACCGGCCGGTTCCCGGCGGTTCGCGGCGAACTGGGGTGAGGCGAGCGGGGCCCACGCGGCAGCGTGTAGGGGCGGTCAACGCGGGGTGGGCGGGATCTAGCGATGCTCGATGGAGGTGGCGCCTGCAGCAGGGTGAGCGGGTCGCGGGCGCCGGCGGCGGGGCACTGGCGGATCTGGCCAAATCTCATCGGGGACGGGTCGGGGTTGGCCGGATTCGGCGGTCGAGCTCCATGGCAGTGGCTATGGCAGCCCTGGAGAGAGAGAGAGAGAGAGAGAGAGAGAGAGAGAGAGAGAGAGAGAGAGAGAGAGAGAGAGAGAGAAGAAGGTTAGGGGAGCGAGGCAAGGAGAAGGCGGGAGAGGGGCGGGGCGGCGTTGGCCTGGGTCGCCGGAGACGGCTAGCTCCAGTGGGCGCTCGCCGGCAGGGTCGAGGTCCGTAGGCGGGGCGGCGAGCCGGCGAGCTCGGGAGGAGCTCGGGCTCCCGAGGCAAGGCGCAGGGGAGCGGCGCCTGCGCGGGCGAACGGCTCGGCCGGATGGGCCCTGCGGGCCTGCTCCGGGCCGGGCGGGCCGCGACGGTGGGAGGAGCTGGGGAGGCGACGTGAAAGGCCGCGGTTGGCTGCAGGGGCGCTGGCGGCGGTGGACCTGAGGTGGGAGGAGGCTAGGGGTAGGGTTTCCAGAAATGGATGGGTAGGAGCTGCTTAAATAAGCAGGGATTTTAGGGGTTTCGGAGCCCTTCGATCACGATACGACGGTCCGGCTCGGAGGGGGGTCTAGGTTGGCTGCATGTGGGTTGTGCAGAGGGGTTGGGCTGAGGGGAGAGGAGAGAAGAGAAGTGCAGCCCGACGTTTGACCGGCGAAAATGTCATTGTATGTTTAACGGTTGGGCCATCAAACGAGCTCCGAATGCGACGAAATTTGGCAGGCGGTCTACCTACAATATAATAAGGCCGACTCCAACTTTCACCCCATTCCGAGAACATTTTTATGCCACTTATAAAATAATATTTCAGAGGTGCCGCGGGCGCGTGCGAGTGTGGTTGAGCTCAGAACAGACAACGGAGAGAACGGGGGATCGGGCAACTACGAACGGATGCGAGTTTTGAAAAACATGTAGATGAAATGCACATGATGACATGGCAAAGTGCAACACGCAAGCGAATGACATGGCAACGACGGCGAATAACTGGAAGGCAAGTGGCGCATCGGACTCGGGGCGTTACACATCACCACCTCAATATCCAGCGGCCATTGTTCCGTGGCTCCATTCCGGGCCACCTTCCGGCGTTGAATCACAACCGAGAGAGCGGGCATCTCCTTCTTTGGAAGGACTACTTTGATACAACAAATCCGTTGTTCAAACATCAGAAATTCCGCCGTCGTTTCCGTATGAGTAGGCATCTTTTCAACCGTATTAAGAGGGGGTGGTTGGCTACGATGACTATTTCAAGTGCAAAGAGGATGCCGTTGGAAAGATTGGTTTCTCCTCTTATCAGAAATGAACTGATGCTATCCGAATGCTTGCATACGGAGTGCCCGGTGATCTCATTGATGAGTACGTCCATATGAGCGAGTCTACATGCCTAGATTCCCTGTATAAGTTATGCAAGGCTGTAATTGCTGTATTTGGCCCTGAGTACTTGAGAGAGCCGACTCCTAAAGATACAACCCATTTGTTGGCGATGAATGCCAGTAGGGGCTTCCCAGGGATGCTTGGCAGCATAGACTGTATGCACTGGGAGTGGAAGAACTGCCCTTCTGCTTGGCAAGGGCAGTATAAGGGCCATGTCAGGGCTTGCACTGTCATACTAGAGGCTGTGGCGTCTCAAGATCTCTGGATCTGGCACTCTTTCTTTGGCATGGCCGGATCACACAATGATATCAATGTGATTCAGCGCTCGCCGGTGTTTGCTAGGCTTGCCGAAGGCAACAGCCCACCGGTGAACTTTAGTATCAACAGCCACAACTACGACAAAGGATACTACCTGGGTGACGATATCTATCCTCAGTGGACTACTATTATCACCCGACCCTATCGGAGAGAAGAGGAAAAGATTTGCCCAAGAGCAAGAGAGTGCTAGGAAGGATGTCGAGCGTGCCTTTGATGTTTTGCAATCTCGATGGGGCATCGTTCGGTATCCTGCTAATACCTGGAGCATGTAGAAACTGTGGAAGGTGATGACTGCGTGTGTGATCATGCACAATATGATCGTAGAAGATGAGCGTCCGGAATGTCTGTACGATCAAGAGTTTCAGTTTCAGGGTGAGAATGTTGTGCCTGAGCATGGAGGAGCGGCAACGTTTGAACAGTTCACCCAACTTCACCATGATATGCGTGATTGGGAAACTCGCGTGCAACTGCAAAATGATTTGGTTGAGGATATGTGGGTTCATGTTGGCAACCAATAAATGTATCTTCTTTATTCGGCTTGCAAAACTATGTGAGACATTTTTACATGTATTCGGTTTGTAAAACTATGTTGTTTTATTCGGTTGAAACTATGTTATTTGACTATGTTTGAATGCAAAAGCAATGCAAAAATGAGCTATTTGTTGAAATAGGGCGGCCAGCCAGCCACGCCGGTAGATATGGGTCAGCGCGTTGGGCGCACTGTCGACCCAAATCTAAAACAGGGCGGACACCGGGCGGGCGGCCGACCCAAAACGGACAAAAAGCGGATAAAATCGCCGTCCGTTTGGATCGGCCTGTTGGAGTTGCTCCAGGTGTGCCATCTTGATTGGAGGAGGTGTTATTTACCGAAGCTGGATCATCATCGTAAATGAATCACCCCTTCCACTGCTATTTTCATGTCCTCTTCCTCTTGATCTTCCTCCACGCCACCACGTGCATATTTGAACTGACCATCATCACGCCATCAAGACTTTTTTCTTCCCAAACAACATCACCACACTCGGTTGACTTGTGCCCCATTCAACAAACTTCACAGAATCTGGGCACTTTTTTTCTTCTGTAAAGCACCTGGTATGGAACGCTAGGCTTTCACCTCTCCAATGTCCCGTTCAATCTCTCGTATTGTTTCACAATATCATTCGGTAAACCTTCGTAAGCCCAAGCTGGAACCTTCGTAAAAAGCTTTGAAATGTCAAATGGCGAAATCACTAATTGAGGAGTAGTTCTTTCAAAGGTCACCTCGCTCTCCTCAGGTTGCGAACATATGAGTTTTTTTTTGTAGATCTATTTATTCAAAACGTTTTATCTCTTAAAGCATGCATCCAAATCTTGAACCATTTTCACCATTGGATTCCTCGCGTCGAGATCTTCAAAGCTAGATTCCATGTTGATCGGTTTTGACGAAAAAAATTACGAAAAAATCAGACGAAAAAATCGAATAAAAAAACCTCACTCTGTGCGTTCGGTTTATTCGGTTTACATGGTTCGGTTTATACGGTTTTTGGGTTTGTACGATATTAATACTTCGGTAAATACGGTATGAAATTAAAATATGGTTCGGTTTAGGTATATACCAAATTATTTCGGTATGGTTTCGGTATATACCATAATAACCAAAGTTGACGCGAATTTGAAAATGATGTAATAACAATTTACAAATTTATGACTCAAAACACATACTATTTTACACAAATTGTATATAACTATATATACAAGTATATATGCACGAATGGATTTATCCCTTGATAGTTATGGACGTTCTTAGCATTTTTTAAAGAGAAAAATGACTATGTGACGAGAAAATGTACGTGCTTGGCAGTGAATTTGACTCATGTAGAAGAAAAATGATAACTTGTATGGTTGTTCGCCTCAAGAAATATAAATTTATTTTTTACTTCGGTTTATTCGGTTAACCATTCGGTTTCTCGGTATATACCATAAAAACCAAAGTTCAAAACGGTATGAAAAGTTCATACCATATCAAAACCATAAACCATAAAAACTGTAAAATTGGTTTGGTTCGGTTTATTTTCGGTAGGTTTTTCGGTTTGGTTTCAAAATGCACAGAGTGAAAAAAACCAAACCAGGAGCATTTTTTTCCTTTTTCGAAAGCGGTTTTCGAGAGGCACGGCCGTGCCTCTCGCGAAAGAAAAAACATGTTGTGACACAGAGTGCGACACGCGATGGCGATAATAACTCCAAATAGCCTTGGGGAGGCTGCAAACGACCGCTCCTCAACTCATCAAATGGGCAGGCCCAGCTCAGTAACTCGCTTTGTGCGTAATGAGCCTCTTCCAATGGGCCCTGCAGCCAACACTGGCATTTTCAAGAGGTAATAGCACTGCAGGTCCCTGAACTTGCATGTCAGGTGATGGTTTGGTCCTTGAACTTGAAAAAGTGGATTATTTCATCCCTCAACTTGTCATGGATGTGCAAGTTTAGTCCACAGCCAATCAGAACTCGCCAAGTGGATCCAGCTGGCATGGGCCGGTCAGCGCCGCGAGTTTTGCAGTTAGCCCCCTGCCTTTATCATGAATGAACCCGCAGTACTCCTCGTCCCCATCGAAGCAAAAAACACCTGACTTTAACTTGTCCCCCTCCCCACCCCAATCATTCATCCACTCTCCTATCTGCTTCTTCTTCTTCAGCTCGTCTGCTCCAGATCGCCGCCGCCGTCCATCTCGACGCTGCCTTCCAGCTTGCGGCCATGGTTTCTTGGAGTGAAGGATCCAGCTCGTCGTCGGACGGCTTCTCTGTGACAAGTGAGGTTAGTTCGTCCACCTCCAGTACATACATACTCACTGGTAGTTAGGGTTAGGGCTCCTGCTCCTAAGAAATGGGCAATTTTGTGCTGACAATAATTTGTTCTAGGCTCCTGCTGGTGCCACTATTTTCTGCTCAGAGTGGAGTGGCCTTGCTCCAGATCTTTCAGCTAGATGCGAACACCAATGCGTCTGTGAGAAGTTTGTGTCCTTTGAATCTGTTGACAGTGGTAGGAGGTATCTTGGTTGTGCACAAAAGGTTAGTAGATTAACAGTTATTGGAATGTGTCATGTCACTGTGATCTGTCTAACAGTGCAACAATATAGTTAACTGAAGAAAACTGCAGTTAGTTAACTAAATTTTTCATTTGACTGAAGAAAACTGCAGTCTGTTTACTGAACTTTTCAGTTAACAACATCTTTTTTTCATTTAACAGTATTTAAATTAACTGAATTTCTCAGTTAACACCATGTTGTTTGTGAACTTAACTGAATGTAAATCAACGAACTGAACTTATCTGAATTTAAATGAAGTTGAATGAACTTAAGTGAATTTAAATAAATATAAATGAATCAATAGTGCTCTAAGCATTTTCATTTATCTAAAGTTGTATTCTTTTCTTATTTGGTAGGAAATACCTAAATGCAACTTTGTGGAGTGGATTGACCCTAAATGGCCTGCCACTGTGAAGATGAGTTTAGCTAGGGTTTGGGGCATGTATGATGATGAGAAGAAGCTAAGGCTTAGGGAAAGTGTAGTTCTTGCTGAAGAAAATTTTAGGGTTGTGAAAGAGAAGGAAAAGATGGAAAATGATCTGAGGTTTTTAAACTAGATTTTGCTAAGATGGTGGCTGACAAGGAGCAGGCAATTACTGAATTGGGCAATGCAAGACTTGCTCTTTCTGACCTAAAGGAAGAGCTTGAAAAGAAGAAGATGTCTGATAAATCTACCAGCAGCATTCATCAGGTTGTGAGGGCTAAGGCAGAGAAAGAGAGGGATGAGATGAAGCAACAGATGGAGAACATGAAGAAAGATTTGGATAAAGTGGTGTCACACAGGGATGAGCTGAAGAAGGAGAAGAAGAAACTAGAGTACATGATTGGTGATTTGTTCAGGCACAAGGAGGAGACCAAGAGCAAGATAAGGAGGGTGAAGGAGATCTTAGATGAATTTGAGTAATTCATTCAAGAAGATCTATTAATTAGTTGTATTGAATTTATTGGTTTAATGCCAGTATTATGTAATGCACTGAATTTGTATGAATGCTTTTAGTTAACTAGTTATCTGAATGTCTCCAGATAAGTGCAATTTTTACAGTGTCAATTAACTTAGTTTGTAGTTAACTGAAGTGGACAGGTGATGGTTTGGTCCTTGAATCATCTGAAGATTCAGTTAAGTGGATTTAAATGAGAAATCTTCAGTTAACTACAAATTGAGTTATCTGAAGAATTCAGTTAGCTAAATTTTAATGAGAAATATTCAGTTAACTACAATTTCAGTTAACTGAATCTTCAGTTAAGTGAATTTGAATGATTTATATTCAATTAACAAAGATATGTATTTAGCAAAAATTCAGTTATGTATTTAGCAAAAATTAAGTGCACAGCAACAGCAGCCTGGCAAAGCAGCAGCAGCAGAAGCATGGCAAAGCAGCAGCAACAGCAGATTGGCAAAGCATCAGCAGCAGCAGCATTGGAAAGCAGCAGCAGCATGCCACATCATAATTGGCACTCTATGGAAACATGGTACTAGATTACAGCAACACAACTGCATTGTAATGAAGGAAATAAAACAATGACATTGTAACAGATCATTTGTAACAGCAGCAGCACCAGCAAATCAAAGCATGATAACAAGATAGGCATTGCAAAGCAGAATAACTATATAGATAGCAGCCAGATGTCCTAAACATTGCAGGGAAGTTCAGACAATATAGCAGAAGTGCAACATTACAATTAACTTATGTGCTCTGCATATATAGAGCACACCTAACATAAACTAACCAAAATATCACTAACTTATATGCTGAATTTTCTTGCTAGTCAGCATACCTAACTACTGTATCCTCTTGTTGTCCATCATCTTCAGTTCTTCAGGTGCTTGAGGCGCTCCGAGCGGCGCACCTCCCCTGCAAATGGCCTTTTGTTCGTCTTCTCCGGCTTCTGTGGTGCCGCTGCCACCTTCTCCTCTTCTGCATCATCCATCACCTCCTGCTTGACGATGTCAGGCACATCTGGGAGCACCTCCACATCAATTGGGAGGTCTCTGTCGCCCTCATTGGCGTTGTGGACTGGCGCCATCATCTGGATCTCCTCCTCTTCCTCCTCTTCGTCGTCGTCCGACAGGACAACGACGGGCACCTCCTCATCGCCAGACGAGGCATACGACGCAGAGGAGTCAGAATCCCCTCTGTAGCCCGAGTCGTTGTCGGAGTCCACCTTGCAGTACTCCGAGTCGGACGACAGAGAGACGTCGTCGTCGTCGACGTGCACTAGGGGCACCGGCGCAGGCAGGGCCAGAACCACGCCGTGGACGCGCTGCATCCTCGACCACACGCGCGTCGGATCCGGCTGCGGCTGCGGCGTGGTGGCGGACCTGTACATCCACCAACGCGCGCGCTGGCGAGGATCGTCGGAGCACGTCTCCGCCATTGCGAAGCGGAGGATGTTGGCCGGAGGCGTACCTGGGTCGTCCACGAGCGCGCGCCTCTTCTCGTCGTCGGTCATCTGGTCGATGAGGCCCCGCGCGTGGTTCCTAAGCATGTCGACGCTGGGGAACCACCGCCCTATCTCCTGGAGCTCCGCGCGCGCGACCTGGTCGTCTCCGGCCAGCTCGTCGACCATCCTCTGCCATGCAGGGTGGCTGTCCATGGCGTCGGCGGCGTTGTCGAGATGGCCGGCGAGGGTTTTCTTCTCAGGTGGAGTGGGAGGTGGGGAGCGTAGAGCCCGAGGCGTCATGAAACGGTAATGGTGAGTGGGGGCGGTGGGTGGTGGGTGGTGGCCTCTTAAGTAGGAATGGAAGAGCGAACGGCACCGCTCTGACCAGCATGTACAGTTTATATCACTATAATAAACGTGGCGATTATCATCTAGCAGATCACTAGTACTTGCACACTGGCATGGAGCTCAGCCTATCACACAAAGGGTCCTGAGCTCGATCCCCAGGACAACCAATTTTTGGGAAAATTATTTTTAGTTCACAACTGCAGTATTCACTCCAAAACATATCATGGTTTTGTTAACCCAGCACCTCTTTGTGAAGATATTATTTTAAACCTTTTTCAGTTAAAAGCAGCAATGTTCATTTCAGTTAACACAACAAAAGTCAGAAAAATCCAGTTCACTAAGTTAACAAAGTTAACTGCATCTTCAGTTCACTAACTTAAGTGAATCACTAGCACTGCATCCATGTTAATTCCAACTTAACATCACTGAAATGCATCATCAAATTTAGTTACAAAAAGGGCAATGAATGCCATTGTGAGCCACTTTTGCCATCAAAAAGGGCAATGAATGCCATTGTAGGCAATATAAGCCACTGTTTGCCTATCAAAAATGGCCTGTCCATAATTTACAATTACTGTAGGCCTTAACAAAAAAGAATGGCAGACAATAACTGTCACCAAATCACTAATGTGGTGCCATGAAATCATCATCAGGAGCATTGAGATCAGGAATTGTCCTCTGATCTCCAAACAGAAGCCATCTCCATCCTGCATATGGAACTGTTGCTGCTCCTCCTCTCCCTGCAGATGGCATTGATCCTCCTGTCCAAGCATGTGTATTTGCTGTTGCTGCCCCTCCTCTCCCTGCAAATGGCATTGATCCTCCTGTCCTTGCAAATGGCATTGATCCTCCTGTCCATGCAAATGGCATTGATCCTCCTCTCCCTGCAAATGGCATTGATCCTCCTCTCCCTGCAAATGGCATTGCTCCTCCTCTCCCTGCAAATGGCATTGATCCTCCTCTCCCTGCAAATGGCATTGATCCTCCTCTCCCTGCAAATGGCATTGATCCTCCTGTCCATGCAAATGGCATTGATCCTCCTCTCCCTGCAAATGGCATTGATCCTCCTCTCCCTGCAAATGGCATTGCTCCTCCTCTCCCTGCAAATGGCATTGATCCTCCTCTCCCTGCAGATGGAACTTCTCCTCTCCCTGCAGCTGAATTTGCTGCTCTTCCTCTACCTGCATTTGCATTTGCTCCTCTTCCTCTGCCTGCAACTGAATTTGACCCTCTTCCTCTCTCTGTAGTAGCTCCTCTGCCTGCATCTGGATTTCTTTGTCTTTTTCTTCCTCTTCCCCTACCAGAACCTTCTCCTCTCTCAGCTTCTGTGGTTGCCCTTGTCTGTCTACCTATGTTCATTTCTGTAGTAACCCTTGGCTGGGGTATTGCAGCACCAGCAGCAGCAACAAATGCAGATTGCTCAGGCAGTGGCCCATGAACCCTCTGAGGAGCTCTTCTTGCAAGCTCTCTCTGAGTCATGTTGTAGACCATACTGAATGGTGTGTCAATTGGATCCAGTAAAGGATCTGGCTGGTTAGGGAAGATGTTCTGCAGAAATTCAAATAAGTACAACAAATTCAGTAAAATTCTGTAATTGTAAAATGTAGTGCAATTCAGATAAGTACAACAAATGCATTAAAATTCAGTGAAATAATTGAACTGAATTCAAGTATTGTAAAATGCATGCACCTGAAGAAATGTTGGGTCATCATAGTTCTCATCAACAACCTCTACCCCTTCTTCAATGAGAGCCTCCTGCCATCTGTAATGCCCCTTTCTGTTGTGATCAGCTCTCCCACAAATAGAGCAGTGCATTGTAACACCTTTTTTGTTCAAAACCCTAACACCATTCTTGATCTTCTCCTCTGGTGTCTTCTTCCTGTTTTTCTTGGGTCTACCCAACTGTTTGGTGAACACTGGTGGATACACCTTATAGCCATTCTGTTTCTCCCACTCCTTAGGGTCTGCAAGAGGGACAAGAGTGTATCCATAAGCTTTGAGATAGGTCTGAACAGTATAGCAGTCATGAACCAGTGTCTCTGGGTCAATTCTCTCCTCCCTGCAACATGCTATGCAATGGCCACATGGTACTCCTGATAACTGCCACCTCCTGCAATCACAAGTGTGCAAGCAGAGGTCCACAGTGTAGCTATTGTTACCAGACTGAACTCTGAAGATTTGCTGGCCAGCTTCTGTTACATGGCAGTTAGCAGCAAACTCTGTGTTCTTATCTAACTTCTTCTTGATCTTGGGACATATTCTCTGGCCTTTCCACTTTTCAATAGCTTCTCTTTGTTTGCTAACAATCCTGTTCATCATCTTATAGAAAATGTACTCAAGCATGCTGAGCACTGGCATCTCTCTCCCTTCAAGGATGTAGCTGCATACAGATAGGAAGAAAACATGATATCATAATTAGCAGTACAGATGGGATATAATTTAAAATCAAAACAACTTAGCAAAATGACCACCAAACTACCTATTAAAAACCTCAGAGTTATTGTTGAGAAGGATGTCACATTTGGGGAATTCACTGAAGAATGCTTTGCACCAAGTTTTCCACTCTAGTCTTTCAGTCCAGTGGAAAGCAGCTGAGCTGTAGTCATCCATTTTCTCACAGTTTTCTCTCCACTTCACTTTGTTTGGAGATCTTGCAATTGCCCACAAGTCTTGCTTCAGTACCTCTCCTTTGTGCTTCTCATTGAAATTCTAGTAAATATGTCTGACACAAAACCTGTGTTCTGAATCTGGCCAAACTTTGTGCACTGCATTTATTAAACCTTTCTGTTTGTCACTCATGATTGTGAAAGGAGCAGTGTTAGTGATGTTGAGATCATCTCTGAGAGTGGTGAGAAACCACTCCCATGAACCTGTGCATTCAACTTCCACCCATCCCATTGCTATTGGGAATATGCAGTCATTGGGATCAATACCAACAGCACTGAGTAGCACTCCTTTGAACCTTGTTTTCATGTGACAACCATCAATGAAGATGATTGGCCTGCAGCCCTTTAGCCACCCTCTCTTACATGCATCATATGACCAGTACAATGTTTTCAAACATTTCCTGCCCAATGGAAATTTTGTATCTTTCACCAGTGAGGTTGTGACCAGAAATGTAGACCCAGGGTTTTTGGTCCTTAATTCTTGACCATAGTCCCAAAGCCTACTGAATTGCTCTTCCTCATCACCATGAATCTCATTAAGTGCTTGCTTTCTAGCCCTGGGAAGCTTCCATCTGTTAGGAGTAACATTGAATTCCTTAGTAATTTTCCTTGAAAAGGTTGCAAGTGACATCTTCTGGTCATCTCTGAACTCATCCAAGAAAAATTGGCAAAGAAACTTAGCTGTCAAATCCTTCAACTTCCACTTTTTCTGACAGAGATGCTCTCCAAAGTAGGCCTTGATGACAAATCCTCCAGTCCTGTTGTCCTTGCTAGCTTTAAGCAGCCATGGGCAACCTCTCTGACAAACAGCCTCTAATCTCATCTTATCATTCTTCACCTTCTTGATTTGCACTCTGTTCCTTATAGAATAAGCAGTAAGAGCTTTCCTGAGCTCAACCACATCAGAAAATACCATCCCTAATTTAAATATAGGGGATTTCATGTCCACCTTGGAATTGAAAGCTTTGAACTTGTATTTCAGTTGCTCTTGCTCTTCAACAGAGAGGTTTAGATCTTCATCCTCAAGTAAATAGTCTGGCTCCACCTCTTCCTCAACTTGCTCAGCTTCTTCATCAACATCAAAATCAATGTTGTCTTCATATAAATCATCATCTCCATCATCTATGTCATAATCACTATCACTGAACTCTGAATCTGAGAGCACTGCATCCTCTGCACCATCATACAACACATTCTCTACTGCTCCACCATCTGTCAGCAAGTTATCTGCTGCTACACCATCAGTTAGCAAAGTCTCTGTTTCTGTTCCATTAGCAACCAAGTTGTCTGCTTCTATGTTATCCGTTGCCACCTCTGAAATGGGCTCTTCAACATTTACTGAAATGAGGCTGTGAGAAGATGCTGCACTGGCTGCAACAACATTTGACCTGGCCATCGTGACAGAACTGTGAACTGTTGGCACTGTCAATACCAAATCTTCCCTGCAATTACTGATGAAATCTGCATGGTCAACCATTAGTGCAAGCACCTTATGCTGACTACTAGCTCTGATCATGTGTTGCACATCCTCATCACCTCTAATTCTCAACATACCATCTGAAATCATTTTGTCAGGCATGCACCAATAAATTATGTGCTCAGCCATAGGATATCCCAACCATAGCAAGTGCTCTTCAATAGCTGAATATGAGAATGTGCCAGCATCAACATAGTCAATCACCTCCACAGAAGGATTATAGTACTCCATGTTATTTCTTGGTCCACAGAAAAGCCCACCATGCTCAAGTTCCAGTGTAAAGAAAGGGGTGTCCACAATCTGTCCCATTGCTGAATCACAAACTACAGCAAGAAAGTGCATTATGTAAGCCAAAGCATATCACATCTCAAACAACCTCTAAGTAAATAACTGAACAGTAAAATAACTGCTACTCTTATCTGTGTAACCTGCAAGTTCACTCCAAGCAGCAAGTTCACTGAATTTATTCAGTTAACTGCATGCTGCAAGTTCACCCAGGAAATTCAGTTATGCATTCCTTTTGCAAAAACAGGGTAAGCACAATCTTCAACCAAACTCAACCAACCACAGTCAACAATAGTATCTTCAAGACAAAATTAAGTTAACTGACTAAATTCAGTTATCTAAAAATTTAGTTAACTGACTAAATTCAGTTAACTGACTACATTCAGTTAGCTGACTACATTCAGATAACTGATCTAGCAAGATAAAACAACAAAAAGGCATTCTAATGATGTAGTGCCACTACTAAACTGCTGAGCAACTACTAAACAGCAGCACTACAACTACAAATTTCATGTTTTTAAAAGTACAAACATGCGCCCTGCTGTTCAATGTCAACCCTACAACCAAAACAAATTTCGCACCAATGTGCTCTGCTCGTCAATGTTAACTGCTCAAAATAATACATTATGCACGAAACAACATGAAACACAAGAACCCTAGCTTCTTGGCGAAATCCTAAATTTCACAGCCTAAACCCTAGCCTGAAATCAACGACCACCTCAATAACCAGCTTCGCAGCGACGGCAGCTGTATAGACACAGAAAACCACCGTAAATACCCGCAACGCTATCCAAAGGGGGTGATCCGCCGGTGCTGCGGACGACACGGCAGGACGAACAAACCAGAGGAGGAGGGAGGAACAGAGCAGAGAGGGGAGAAGGACGCACCATAGTCGGGAGGAAAGACGCCGTCCGGGCGAACTTGATGCGCGGTCGTAGGAGGGACGACGCCGTCGGTGTACTCCGGCGACGACGCCACCATGGTTGCTGACTTCAGCTAGCACCCGGCGCACGCGGTTGGCGCGAGCAAGACAGCAACCAAGCCAAGTGGATGAATGATTGGGGTGGGGAGGGGGACAAGTTAAAGTCAGGTGTTTTTTGCTTCGATGGGGACGAGGAGTACTGCGGGTTCATTCATGATAAAGGCAGGGGGCTAACTGCAAAACTCGCGGCGCTGACCGGCCCATGCCAGCTGGATCCACTTGGCGAGTTCTGATTGGCTGTGGACTAAACTTGCACATCCATGACAAGTTGAGGGATGAAATAATCCACTTTT
Organism: Aegilops tauschii subsp. strangulata; assembly: GCF_002575655.3. NCBI lineage: Eukaryota > Viridiplantae > Streptophyta > Magnoliopsida > Poales > Poaceae > Aegilops > Aegilops tauschii. Next base: position 550,872,346 of record NC_053036.3, on the reverse strand, counting down.
TCAAGTTTAAGGACCAAACCATCACCTGACATGCAAGTTCAGGGACCTGCAGTGCTATTACCTCCATTTTCAATGGGCCGTACTTTAGGCCTGGTCGGCATATGTAAAAAGGTTCGACGAGAGTTACAGGGCGTCGTCTTCCGCAGATCACTCCCCAACCCCACGCTCCCCTGCCCTAAAATCCCTAAAGAGCTCCACTTTTCCCCCTTCCCCCGGATCCCCCCCCCCCCCCCCCCCCCCTGCGATGGCGGCGAAAGTAGCCGGCGGCGCCGCATCTCTCCCGGCGGCGCAAGAGGCGAGCCTCGCGAGGCATTACACCGCGATGGATATCAGCGGTGGCGAGATGGGGGAGGAGGCGGAGGTCTCATCCTTCACCACGCGCTTCGCGTCGCTGCGCGTTCGGGAGGACCGGCTGGCCAAGATCGCTGCTAGCCTGCGCCTGATCAAGGAGAAGCGCGGCTCCCGGCCCCCCACCTACATCGAGCTGGCCGCCGCCGTCCTCCTGAAAGACAGCGTTGCCGCCGCCCTCCAACGCCGCGCCACCATCGTCGTCGGGCGGTCGCTGCTTGAATAAGTGGTTGTTATTATTATTATTATGGTACAAATTACCCTAATTTAATGCATGTTCGTGATAAGACCCTAACGATGAGGTGGTAGAACATATGTTATGGTACTATGTATTGGCGCGCGTGTTGCAGTAATCCCACCATGGTTCAGTTATCTGTATTATGTGATTATTTCTGCTGATTGTGCCTCTGTTGGGGATCCAATGATGATGTTTATCTTGTGTTGCTGCTCTGTTAGTGTAGAACTAGATAGAAGCTTTCACGAGTCCCTCCGTTCCTAAATATAAGCCTTTTTAGATATTTCAATATGGACTACATACAGAGCAAAATGAGTGAATCTACACTCTGAAATACGTCTATATACATCCATATATAGTCCGTATTGAAATCTCTAAAAAGTCTTATGTTTAGAAACGGAGGGAGTACTACAGTACCTGGACAATAATTCTGAGTAGGCAGATTTCTCTTTCTCGATGTTTTAAGAGATTTCTTGACCCTGGTTGTGACAGATCCGTCTTGATCTTGAACTTTAAGCTGGCCTCTAACCAGATGTCACTCCAAACTCTATTTAATGCTTGGAATCACTGGAGGTCGATCATAATCAAAGTACCATCTCCACACTGATTGTCCAGAATTAAATAGTTATGCAGTTATGTGTGAAGATCTTTGCGCCAAATACTTTGGAGTGACAAAATATGGTGAAGTTGAGAGATATGTGGTGCTTGAACTGATTGGCTTTCTAATGCTGGCAGAAATTCTTTGCAGCTTCTTGGGTGCGCCTCAGTGTCATTCATGTGCTGGGTGTTCCTTGGATTGGTGAGCTGTCTTCTGTTGGTTTCAGTTTATGTACTTAAGAAGTTGGCGTCCATTATTCAAATTTCTCCAAAGCCATCATCTTCTTATAACCTGTGAGAATTATCCTTATCATAAATGAGATAGCAAAGTTTTTGGAAGAACAGCAGTTCAGTATGCCATAAGAATCTTTTTTGTTCCCTGTGAGCGTTGCTTCTTTGAGTTGGTTTTTCTTGTGTGGAGAGATGGGACAACAAGGAGCCTCTTGCATCTACTTGACTCACCAGCTGCATATGGATTAATTACCGATTCTCTTAGTGCACATCTTCGGCCAGCAAATAAAATTGACTCATGGGCATCTTAGGAGAACAACCATCCTTCTGCTTCATGCAGCACAATTGGACGAAGCCCTACTTTCATGAAATTTGAGTGGCCAGATTAATATTTTTTGATATTTCAAGAGGTTTCTTGACATTGGTGGTGATAGACCCTCCTTCCTTGATCTTGTAGCCCGGAGGCCTGCATTGGAGAAACTCATATATCCTATCCTGTAGAACCAAACGGATAGCTGGTGCTGTGTTTTCCTTGGATTGGATGTAGTGGTGACTTATGTTGTTGCCTTGCCTTTACTGCTGCTGCAACTAGCTGAGCCTGTTTGTGCCCTTTTTGTTGCCGTGTTTATGCCTCATCTTTTCATTGTCGATCCAGTTAAGCCAAAACTAGTTACTCTTCACATCTCTCACACCTTGATATACCTGGTGTACTAGTAACTAGTTACAGTTCATCCATGTGAAGCTTAACTAGTTACTAGAACAAATGGAGTACTACATTCGTTCTTAAAAAATACAGTACTAGACTGACAGAAAGCAGACCATGTTTATGCGTCATCTCCTGATCCCAACGGCTTGGACAAAAGGAAATGTGTTGCTTCACATCAGATCAGGGAGGGAACTTGGGATCGGATGAATGGAAGGTTGCTAGGATCTCTCAGCTTTGGTTGCTTGTGAGGGCTTGTATTTTTGCCTATTTATTATTATACTATCTTAGTAAATATTTACCTTCGTCTGTCAATAGCCTATTTTGCCGGCACCCACGGATGTGAAGTTCCAGCTAATTTTGTGGAACGAGCTTACGGAAAGTGCTAGGCCCTTTCTCTGCCTCTTGAAGTTGAACTAGAAGGTGACGCGCGCATTGCTGCGCCGCTTTTCACTATCATGTCTATTGTGTATTTTTTCTAATCATTTAGTTACTGATATATTTTTTTTCAAAATTTGTTGATGTTTGTTGGATGGCGTATTTTGCGTTGTTTGCTTTGTGGGCTTGGTCCCCGTCTTTTGATTGGACAGTACTAATCATGTATGCGCAATGCAAAAAATATTTATTAAAATAATTTTTTTTTTGAAACAGGTAATAAAAATTATTATTCAATTTGCAAGATTGCGCTGCTAAAGGGTGATATCAACAACCAAAAAGCAAAAACATAAAAATTAATGTTCATTTTTCACTTATGAGCAAGACACATTGTGATTGATCCAAAACAAAAGGTGAAAGCACATTCCTAGTGTCTTATGAAAGCATGTCATTGAAAGATCTTGTTTGTACACTTGGCAACACACTTTACACTAATCCAAATTAAGTAAAAAAAATACGTGTTAAACATGTACAAAACATGGTATAATTACCATCAAAACTTTAATGCGACTTTGTTTTACACATGGATTGCACAAATATATGGAACGCCTCGTCTAAATTATTAAACTATTGATGTACGAAGCACCTTAATCTACTCGGGAAATAGAGCCTTCAACACCAGTGGAACGTCACCATGCTTGCACAAATACACTAAAAACACTCATGCGCTACTACTTGGGTATCATCTAACTACTTGATCCATCCATCTTGCCTCTAGAGAGTGAAAAATAAAGAAAGCAAAAGGAATGAACTTCTGTTTTTTAATCGGAACAAAAATAATGAACTGTAGAGCACCGTCAGTACCATGCCCTCTCCTGACCTCCTGCATGAGGCCAGTTGTCGATGGTTAGTCCCATCATAATCATAATTGACATGGCTCAGTCCAAGACAATAAAAAAATGTTAATTGCACAATAGCTAAAGCCTAAATAGGATATTCAAAAAAACAAAAGGAGTACTTAACCAGTAAATAGACTGCATTTCAATTAGTGGAGGATTCTAACAGGCGAAACAAAGTTGCAGGAAAAATTGAATTTCATCCGACCCAGGCAAATAAAACAGTATATTGCACACAATTCAAATGTATGAATGTTCATGTAATTTTCCGTCAGGTTACTTTCTCCTTCACTTCTCTTCTTACTTGAGCTCCTCCTTAGTTTAGACCTGCAATTCTGAGCAGCATCTGGTTGAAACTGGTGCAGTAAAAGCATACTGATTATTATTGATTTGTTCAATGGATGTTGCAGCTCTTGAGTCCAGGAGTTGTGAGAGAAACCATTGTGATGTAGATGTGATTATAGTTCCTTAGCTGGAAGACGTTTGGACTACAGAAGAAGGTAAACATCAGTAATGCAGAGGTTTTCTACTTGCCCATCTATCAAGTCTCTTGTTGCTCACCTGAACATCATGAATTCGAAGAAGTGTTCTGAAGGACCGTGAATCTGATTTCTAAAAGCAGGGAATAGCTCTAGTCTGAGTAAGAAACCATACTACATGAACCTAGCAGCAAACTGGATTAACCTCATTGTTGGTCGAGGATGTATCATGGAGGAGATTCTGATAAAGTAAGACAGGAACAGAGTGCCTATCAGAGGACAGGTTTGTCATGCTTGTTTTCTTGAACCTGTAAATGAACGAAAACAAAAAGCTAACACGAATTTATTTCAGGTTGGACAAAAATACCGATTGTAGGTTTAAACACCTGCTGCTACTACATTTTGTCGAAGTGAACATATTTATCAAAGCAACTTGTTGGCTGCAAGTTTACTATCATGCTTTGTTTGGCCTCACCATCAAGATTTTGTCCTCCGAACTTGCATCAGACCATAGTACACGTTGGGCATATTTTCAGTTGTTGGAATATTTCTTAGATGAATATATGCAGGAACGGAAATTATTTCCTTTCTCATATAACCTGAACCTAAGAGCCCAAGAAGAATTATTTCCTTTCTCGTATATAACCTGAACCTAAGAGCCCAAGAAGAATTATTTCCTTTCTCGTATATAACCTGAACCTAAGAGCCCAAGAAGAATTATTTCCTTTCTCTTATATAACCTGAACCTAAGAGCCCAAGAAGAAGAAGAAATACTCGGTACAGTAGTCTAACCTGCAGATCCGGTGAATCGGTGATTAAGTGCGGACTCGGAACCATCGGCTCTGTGAGATCTCCTCCTCCCGACTCCCTCCTGCTGCCAAGCTCCACCAGGAGATCCTCCCCCTCCTCGTCACACATGCAGGCGGCCGTGGTGGCCTCGACGGCAGCGAGGTACGTCTGCTCAAGCTCTCCCATAGAGGCAGGTGGGTGAATCTCGCCCAAGGGACAGCGGGCTCTTCGCCTCAGGGGAGCGGAGCGGCGATTCGACGGGGCTGGAGCTGAGGCGGGCCTGTGGGGGAGGGGCGGGGATCGGGGAGCTCCTGCCTGTGACGGTCAACGCAGCAAGGTCGGGGAGCTCTCCCCGCAGCATGCCGGCAAGGAGCCGGAGGAGCGGCGGCCGCACAGGCAGCAAAGAGGCTCCCAGATTTCCTTCCTCCGAGGAGTATGTTTTGGGAGCTTGCAGCTGCGAACAGAGCCTCTTTTCGTTCTCTTTCCACGCATGTTGGGCCGCGAAACCGACCTTGGCCCCGAAGTACTACACAGACTTGAAATTGGTGAAACCGTGGACAGCTTAAATTAATCATCCATATGAACTGACATTCAACCAATTCTCAACACACCAACAGCCATGATCCAGTAATAGAAACAACGTGATGATAGCATTCGTAATTCACCAAGGCACAGAGTAATGCAAGCATGGATCACACTTCAGAACCAACACGTTCATAGCTACACCCGTACTAACAATCTCACAGCTCCAAGTTTAAATTAATCACCATCAGTCAAACTGCAGCCGTGCTTAAAATAGGTACAAAGCCCCTAGAACCATGATAGCCGACTCCAATGAAAGGGGGGTGAAGAAAGAAAAGGGATGGTATGCTCCAGGACTTGTGATCATCTCTTAGCATGCAACATCCCCTCCATTGTCCACAGCAGGCCTACATGATAGTCAACAACACAACTGAGTATGTGGCTATGTGCACAAACATTAAAAAAAAAATATATATATATATATATATATATTCCAATAAAGGAGGAACCCCGCGAAATTATATTAAGGAGCTACAGGAGACCCCTAGCCGAACCCGACGAATTTTACCGAAGTGGCTAAACTCGCTTCCACGGGGGGTCAAACCAGAAGCCACATCTGGGCTCCCACCTACATATATGCACAAACATTATATATAGCTAGTATATAAATAGAATATCGTATAATGGTGTTATACTATAGAATACCACCTACATCTATTTAGTAGGGCTGCTAAATCAGTAATTGCCTCTCTTTTTTCCAAGTGTACTTATCCTGTTATCCTACTCACTGTTTGTGATTGATCTCACCATTTTCATGATGTTCTCCACTTCTTCATGTCCCCAAACAAATGGAAGGCGTGAAGATACCTATAACCCCAAAGCAATTCCTTTCAAGTTTGAAAATCAAGTGTGTAGTGAAATAGTGAATGCCAGGCTCTGAGAGGCAGATAGAACAAGACATAATTGGAGCGAGGACAGAGAAGTCTGAAGGCATTGTCCACAAGCTCAAGCCATGCCACACCTAGCACTTTAATGTAGAGTTTGGTACATGGGTTTGGGATGAAAGACCATTCACGAAGCAAATCGATGGTGAACCTGACATTAACTGAAGCAGATCAAAAATTTCCAGGTACTAATTTCATCTAGACGGTCACATTGTTTCGCTGCTAAGACAAAACTGGAGGGGCTCTAAACAGTGCGTAGCAATGCAATGGTAAATGTTCGGCGAAAGAGAATAATAATTGGTGAAGATCCTTTGCAGATCTTGAGGGCAGCGACGAACAAATTATAGATTAACTGGTTTGACCCTGAATTCTTTACCGAGCGGCTACTTTTGTGCCCCTGAACAATTTACTACTAGCCATGCTAATAGAACTACAACCACTATCTAGGTACTATACCAAATCTCAACTGTTAATTGCCTACTACAATCAGACACATAGAAGAGTCCCAAGGAGATAGAATCTCCCATTCTGCCTACATCCCTACTTCATCTTTTTGAGTTGAAAGTGGCTAAACTCGCTTCCATGGGGGGCGAACCAGAAGCCACAGCGGGCTCCCACTCCCACCTATATATATGCACAAACATTATGTAGCTAATATATAAATAGAACAAAAGCAATCAAAATGTCTGTTCAAAAAGGCATATTTGTTTTCTACGCACAAGTTACTGGTGTTATACTATGGAATACCACCTACATCTATTTAGTAGGGCTGCTAAATCAGTAACTGCATCCTGTTATCCTACTCACCGTTTGTGATTGATCTTACTGTTTTCACAAAGTTCTCCAGTTCTTGGTGTCTCCAACCAAACGGAACACGTGAAGATATCTATAACCCTAAAGCAATTCATTTCTAGTTTGAATAATCAAGTGTGCAGTGAAATAGTGAATGCCAGGCTCCGAGGCAGATAGAACAAGACATAATTGGAGCTGGGACGGGCAAGTCTGAAGGCATTGTCCACAGCCCAAGCCACGCCACACCTAACACTTTAATCTACAGTTTGGTACTTTGGTTTGGGATGAAAGGCCATTCAGTAAACGGGCAAGTCTGAAGGCATTGTCCACAGCCCAAGCCACGGCACACCTAACACTTTAATCTACAGTTTGGTGTACTTTGGTTTGGGATGAAAGGCCATTCAGGAAACAAATCAATGGCGAACCTGATATTAACTCAACCAGATCAAGAAACAAGTACTAACTTACTCAATCTAGACAGTCACATTGTTTCGCTGCTTAGACAAAACCGGAGAGGGGGTATATTGGTGAAGACCCTTTGCAGATCTTGAGGGCAGCCAGGAACGAATTATAGATTGGTTTGACCCTGAATAATTTACCTAGCTGCTACTTTTATTCCCCTGACGATGACCAGTTTACTATTGGCCATGGTAATAGAGCTATAACCACACCTCTACAGCTCTAATGTTTGTGGAATAAATCAAGGTACTACGTACTAGCACATTTCAACTGGCCTGTGATTAATCTATCTAGGAACTATACAAAATCTCAACCGTTAATTGGTTACTACAATCGGATACATAGAAGAGTTCCAAGGAGATAAATCTCCCATTATGCCTACATCATTACTTCATCTTTCGAGTTGAAACTGGGCAGACATACAGTCTGGCCTGTTCTAGGCATACTACTCTGCATATAGAATAATGCATATTACTCTGAATTCTGAAATGGCCGTAGACTAATTAGTTTGCAATCGCAAGGAACCGGCAGAAGGCATAGTGACCATGAATGCTGGTGCAAGGAGCGAGAACTCACTCGTGGTGAGAAGCCGAAGCCGAAGCCGAAGACGAAGAAGCGGGAGGGGGAGCCAAGGGTTCGGGGAACTCCAGTAGGATTTCTTGGTTGAACAGGCTGAGGTGGTTGTCGAAGGCGGGGACGGGGCCGACGCTGGCCTCGTACTCGGCGATGGTGGCGGTGGCGAAGTCGTCGATTTGGTGGAGGTAGAGCTTCTCCTCCTCCGAGAGCGAGGTGGCGCGGTAGTAGTGGCGCGTCTTGTGCATGTCCGAGAGGTCGGCGCAGTACTCGCCGAGCATCAGCTTGTGATCCATCACCGTTAATTGATTATATCAAGGAGCCCCGCGAAATTATATCAAGGAGCTACATCGGAGACCCCGAGCTGAACCACACGAATTTTAACCAAAGTGGCTAAACTCGCTTCCATGGGGGGTCGAACCAGAAGCCACATCTGGGCTCCCACCTATATATATGCACAAACATTATGTAGCTAATATATAAATATAACTATGGTATACTGGTGTTATACTATGGTATACCACCTACATCTATTTGGTAGGGTTGCTAAATCAGCTACTGCCTCTCTTTTCCAAGTGTACTTATCATGTTATCCTACCATTTTCACGATGTTCTCCACTTCTTCCAAGTCCCCAACCAAATGGAACACGTGAAGATATCTATAACCCCAAAGCAATTCATTTCTACTATGAAAAATCAAGTGCGTAGTCAAATAGTGAATGCCAGGCTCTGAGAGGTAGATAGAACAAGACAAAACTGCAGCTAGGATGAAGAAGTCTGAAGGCATTGTCCACAAGCTCAAGCCGCGCCACAACTAACACTTTAATATAGAGTTTGGTACATTTGTTTGGCATGAAAGACCATTCACGAAACAAATCGATGGTGGACCTGACGTTAACTGAAGCAGATCAAAATTCTACTTCATCTAGACAGTCACATTGTTTCGCTGCAAAGACAAAACTGGAGGGGCTCTAAACAGTGTGTAGCAAAGCAATGGTAAACGTTCAGCGAAAGAGAATAATAATTGGTGAAGATCCTTTGCAGATCTTGAGGGCAGCAAGGAACAAATTATAGATTAACTGGTTTGACCCTGAATAATATACCGAGCGACTACTTTTGTGCCCCTGAACAATTTACTACTAGCCAAGCTAATAGAGCTACAACCACTATCTAGGTACTATACCAAACCTCAACTGTTAAGTGACTACTATAATCGGACACGTAGAAGAGTCCCAAGGAGATAGAATCTCCCATTCTGCCTACATCCCTACTTCAACTTTTGAGTTGAAAGTGGCACGGGGGATCGAACCGGAAGCCAGAGCTGGGCTCCCACCTATATATATGCACAAACATTATGTAGCTAATATATAATAGAACAAAAGCAATCAAATGTCTGTTCACAAAGGCATATTTGTTTTCTCAGCACAAGTTACTGGTTTTATACTATGGTATACCACCTACATCTATTTAGTAGGGCTGCTAAATCAGTAACTGCATCCTGTCATCCTACTCACCGGTTGTAGGGCTGCTAAATCAGTAACTGCATCCTGTCATCCTACTCACCGGTTGTGATTGATCTTACTGTTTTCACAAAGCTCTCCAGTTCTTGGTGTCCCAAACCAAAGGGAACACGTGAAGATATCTATAACCCTAAAGTAATTCATTTCTAGTTTGAATAATCAAGTGTGCAGTGAAATAGTGAATGCCAGGCTCCGAGGCAGATAGAACAAGACATAATTGGAGCTAGGACAGACAAGTCTGAAGGCATTGTCCACAGCCCAAGCCACACCACACCTAAAATTTAATCTACAGGTTGGTAATTTGGTTTGGGATGAAAGGCCATTCAGGAAACAAATCGATCGCGAACCTAATATTAACTCAAGCAGATCAAGAAACAAGTACTAACTTACTCGATTTAGATAGTCACGTCGTTTTGCTGCTAAGACAAAACCGGAGAGGGGGTGTATTGGTGAAGACCCTTTGCAGATCTTGAGGGCAGCCAGGAACGAATTATAGATTGGTTCGACCCTAATAATTTACCTAGCTGCTACTTTTATTCCCCTGATGACGACCAGTTTACTACTAGCCATGGTAATAGAGCTACAACCACACCTCTACAGCTCTACTGGCTGTGGAATAAATCAAGGTACTACTATACTAGCACATTTCTACTGGCCTGTGATTAATCTATCTTGGTACTATACAAAATCTGAACCGTTAATTGATTACTACAATCGGACATAGAAGAGTTCCAAGGAGATAAAATCTCCAATTATGCATTGCCTACATCATTACTTCATCTTTTGAGTTGAAACCGGGCAAACATACAGGCCTGTTCTAGGCAGACTACTCTGAATTCTGAAATGGCTGTAGACTAATTAGTTTGCAATCGCAAGGAACCGGCAGAAGGCATAGTGACCATGAATGCTGGTGCAAGGAGCGAGAACTCACTCGTGGTGAGAAGCCGAAGCCGAAGACGAAGAAGCGGGAGGGGGAGCCAAGGGTTCGGGGAACTCCAGTGGGATTTCTTGGCTGAACAGGCTGAGGTGGTTGTCGAAGGCGGGGACGGGGCCGACGCTGGCCTCGTACTCGGCGATGGTGGCGGTGGCGAAGTCGTCGATTTGGTGGAGGTAGAGTTTCTCCTCCTCCGAGAGCGAGGTGGCGCGGTAGTAGTGGCGCGCCTTGTGCATGTCCGAGAGGTCGGCGCAGTACTCGCCGAGCATCAGCTCGAGATCCATCACCGCCTCGATGTCCTGCACCTTTTTCTCCAGCGCATCGATTGCGCGGTCCGTCCGCACCGCGTACTGTCCTATCATCTGCACCTTGTACTCCCCTTCCTTGATCTTCGCGGCCACCAGCGCCTTGGCCTTGGCGTCCTGCATGACACGAAGGCCGATTCGTGAAACCCTAGTTGATTTCGACCACCCCGATAGATCAGTTATCGCGGAAGCTTAGGCCGGCCGATCAGCACTTGACGATCCACGAGGTCTGAGAGAGGGAGAGGGAGAGCGAGAGAGGGATAACCTTGCCGTCGCCGGCGCCGGACGTCGATGTCGCCATCACGGGACCGGGGGAGCGAGAGAATAAGGGGAATTTCTTTGTGAGCGGCTAGCCGTCGGTCGGCTGAAAACGTTTTGTGACCGGCCCATTTTTCATGTTCTATCTGATCCGTTGGATCAAGATCCAACGGATAACGCATCGTCTTTCAGCTCGAACCTTACGCACCGTTCCCCTTCTTTCTCCAACCGCCGATCATGGCAGTGTTGGCCTGAGAATTCCGTGTGAATGGTTCACTGGATGACGGATCATGTTTAGGCCAGGCTGGTAAACCTGTCATATCTATAGAGCGCAGGCGAGCGTGTTGGGCGTACTTTTTCAGAAAACGGGTCTGTCGATCAAAAAACAGTAACACTCTATCAAAAAATAGTGCTTTATACAGCACAGAGAAAGGCCACAATTGCAACGTGGTTAATCGTGTTTCTCTATTTTTGTGAAAAAAAGAGAGGAAAGTATGCTGACAACGTCGACTCTCTCTGAAGTTGTTTGTTTCAGCTGTTGCATAGACGTGGAGTTGATTGCCTTAGCAAGCCCTTGGTAGTACCATGCACAGACCCACCTATAGGGCGGGGCTATACCGGCCGTCAGGTATTCACCGTCATCCTGACAACATATACCATGCGAGCATACATGAACAATGTTGACCAATCCTTCTTTGGCCGGCGAGAACAGCTCGTCAATCAGGTCAATAGAAAGGCCGACCACACCTCAAACGTCATGTGACCTATATCATTGGAATCAGGAACTCCTACTAGAATCAGCCGAGCCGACTCGGGGCGGGCAGACCACAGGATCAACCCCACATGACGTGGGATGTCCCCTCAAAAAAAATGACGTGGGATGTACAACTATGGTACTGTGGCCGCGCGAAGGGTGCCAAGTAAGTTCACGTTTTTTATGCCGTGCCAAGCCGGACGAGCGTGCCGTGTAGCGTTTGCTTGATAATTCCATGTGAATGGTTCGGTGAGCGATGGATCCCATGCAGGCCAGACGGGTAAACCTGTCGTATCTATCGAGCGCGATCAAGTGTGTTGTGTGTACGTTTTCAGAAAACGGGCTGGTCAAAAAACAATAACACTCTACCAAAAACAGTGTTTTACAACGAGGTTCATCGTGTTTCCATGTTTTTCCAAAAAAAAAAGTATGCCCAGAATGTCGAATCTTTGCGTGGTAGCCTAGCAAGACAATGCCCTAATATAGAAGCTAATAAGATATAGCGTCCTCTCCCCCTGAATTTTTCAAAAAAGCGAATGGTGGGTCACTTTCGCGCAGCTATTGCTCAACAGCCCAACCTTACGGTCCGTGTAGTAGCCTGATCGCTCTTGCTAGCCAGATATGTCTTGGTTGGACGAGACAGGTGTCAGGATCATTCGTTTCAGACGCTGCCCTTGCCTTGCCTGGATGCGGAGTTGATTGCCTTAGCAAGCCCCTGGCAGGCCCACGCGCACACCCATCTGCAGCTTGAGATGATACTAGCCATCAGCCATCCACCATCATCCTGACAAGATCCACGATCCGAGCATACAGAATCAAAGTCTGCATGGCAAGGCTGGGCATGCAATGCACCGAGCCGGGTGGATGCGCGCATCTGTCTCACGCAAAAATGTAACATGAGGTTGAAGAGTTTTTTTTTTTAGGATCGTTGAAGAGTTTAATGAGTAATTAGAAGTATTCATGATGCTAACAGACACGCACTTAAAGATGATACTACCAGCAAGCTTAGCCAACAATGTACTAACAACTTTTTCAAACAGCAATTCAAAAACAAAGTATGAGTAACATGGTGGTACTTAATCCACGTTGTACTCCCTCCGTTCGGAAATACTCGTCATTGAAATGGATGTATCTAGATGTATTTTAGTTCTAGATACATCCATTTTGGTGACAAGTAATTCCGAACGGAGGAAGCAGTAACGAAGGTTACTCGTCAGCTACTTAGTTATAGATGGCACACGTAAAGAGGACCGACCCATTATGTCCAAGATGGAGCACGGCAACCAACCTCTCATCACGGGTCTTCTTCCACCCATTCACGACGGGACGTTCATCTTTTGCCCACGTCGTGTATGTGGTTGCCATGGCAGTCGTGTCAGAGATGACAATTCACATGTCACCACTACGCCGAGCCTGCATTTGCTCAGGAAACACACGTCGTGGAAGTTTCTGTTGCAAAGTACAAATGATGATGGTGGCGTGCCTTCGGCTCGCTTCAGTGCTTATAGTCGTGGTTAGGTGTTCTAGGAATCTGGATGTAACTTTTAGAGTCAATTACACCACAAGTGCCTGAACTTGTCGAGAAAAGTCAGTTTGGTGCTAAAACTTGCGGCATACATTGAACCGATGACATAACTTGTCTTGTGCGTGCATCTATACATACCGGGTACTGATGTGGTGTGCCAGCATGGCGCAGGGCCCACCGGTCAGTGACCGGGCGACAGGGACAAGGGTTTGTGACCTTTTTTCCAAACCCCCATGAATTTTTTTCTCAAAGAAACAGCCCCTTGAATTTTTTCTTAAAAAAAGTAAAGAAAAGTCACAACCCGAACCAGCGACCTGAAGTACTCTGGCCAGCCGGGCAATCCAACAGACCAAGTACGATTTGATGTTCATTTTGGATAGCTAGACATAATGACCTATAGCCTTTTTTTAGAAACTAATTTTGTTAGGGGATTTTGAGAAACTTTTTTTTTTTGAAGTGTAGGATTTTGAGAAACTAATGAGCTATAGCCGATCACGCACATAAGTCTTACATGAGCTGCTGTAACCACGGCCCATTTTTCACATGTTAGTTTTTTTCCTTTCTTAGAATTATGTATAAATATTTAAATAATAAATAATATGATTTAATAAGTTATTTAAAACAATGTTCACGTAATTATAAAGAATATTCTTATGTAAAAATTCATATAATTCTAAAAAACGTTTTTATTTAAAAGCATATTCATGTAATTCAAAAAAAAATACACGATTATATAAAAATGTTTACATAACCAAAAATATTTATTATTTATAATAATATTGAATAATTATAATATATTCATGAATTATAAAATTATTCTTAATTTCAGAAAAAGATTCATGTATTTTTAGGCTATATTCATCTATTCACTTTAAGAGAAATATTATTATTTAAAATAATGTTCACGTAATTCTAAAAATTATTATTGTATAATTTGAAAAGTAAAATGAAAAAAATAATATGAATTATAATAGTATTTACGAATTGAAAAATTATCTTTTGAAAAATGGGCCACGATGACATCAGCGGTGCAGGCCATATAAGCCCCATGTGCGTGTTTGCTTATGGCCATTAAATATGGCTATCAAATATATACAGCAAATAAGATTTGGTGTGACTGCCAGCGTTGTTGTCTTTTTATTTTTTGTGGTAACAGCGTTGCTGTCTTGTTAAGTTCAGGTCGCGGGCTCGATCCCCCGTAGACTGGTGGGTCCCAAGTCTCATAGAGACAATTCTTTATAATCTGGCTGCAGTAGTTACGTTTCAGGGGCTTTTAGAAAAAAGAAAAAGATTTAGGGGGTTTTCTGTGTTGAAAAAATAATTTTAAGGTGTTTTATGAAAAAAAAAATTGGCCACACGCCCTTATCCCCTCCTCCCTATCACTGATGAGTGGGTCACACGTCATACTGGCGCGCCATGTCACCACCTTGTACGTATACATGATTAGCACCGTAGATACACGCCCAAGCCAAGTTCTGTCACTGGTTCTATGTATGCCGCAAGTTTTAGTACCAAACTGATTTTTCTCTCCAAGTTCAGACACTTGTGGTGTAATTGACTCTAATTTTTATTATTTCTTGTGTTCGTTGTATTGCCATGATTAGAGATGAATAGATCGAAAGTTTTTCACAAAAAATTGATTTAATTAAAGCATGAATATAAGTATTGCATTTTATTGTCTTACTAGGAGTAGGCGTGGCTTGTTCCGAACATTGGTCTTGTTTAACTCGTGCACAAGGGGCACCAAGGACCCATCATACGGGCCAGCATTGCATTCCAGAACACGATCCTCGATGTTGCCCACAAATTCTACGGCAATGTGTAGCTCTTGCCAAGCGAGGTTTCTTTCTGCAGTGGCATGACTCCTCTCTCCTATCCTACGAGTTCCTGGGGATACGCTCAAGTTAACTCTCCAAATTACTCCCTCAGTTTCAAAATAGATGACCCAACTTTATACAAAGTTAATACAAAGTTGGGTCATCTATTTTGGAACGGAGGGAGTATATGTAAGCAATATTAGTTACATGAAGTTAGTTACTCGAAAATAAACTATTTATAATTCATATAAACTTCCATGGTGGGAGCACTGAAATAGTTGGCATACGCAGCCTGATACGAAGATTGGGTTGGCCAATGATGCACATGTCAATCTTCGCCCCGACATCGAGCTTGTATGTCTTGGCCAGTTCTCACCACCTAGGGCATGTCTGTAACATGTAACGCCTTTAGGACATCAAGCCTTGCAAAGCAAGGGATGATCTTGGCAAAATAAGGGGGAGGGGGTGATGGTGCAAAATACCACCAGATCCCTCGATAGGGGTCCAAGCGTAGCTAGAAGTCTTAGATCGGAGGTCACACGAGGGGTTTATCCAAATTCGAGCCTACAGAGAGTAATACCCTACGTCCTGCTTGTGTTGGTTATTCATGGTGGAGGGATACCCCGTGCGTAGGGGTTTACAACGGTGTATGAGATTGCTACCAAGAGTTTGTAACTGGGAATAGATGGAAATGAGAGCCCCCTTAGGCTCCCTTTATATACACGAAGGAGGCTAGGGTTTACATGAAGGTGGATGTGATCTTGGCTGTCGCCATCCTTGGCTTGGAGGGCAAGAAGACCTATAGCGCCCTCTTTAGGATTTCCTATAACCATGGGCCTCTCGTCAAGCCTGAGGCCGGGCTCCCTTGGACGAGCCACCGGTGTATAACACCGCCAGGGGAAATCATATCAGACACTACTAATTAGTTAGTCCCCTTTGTGCATGTAAGAAGCCTCAGTTAGTTATGAAATCATCCATTATTCCTACGAACATACCGTCTTCGACATGAAGTCCTTTCAAGGACAAGGAAGAAGCGATTGTTCTTCATCCACCTTTGCCCCCGTTCAACAACCTTATCACACCTGTTAATTAACTCGGCTGTCACCACACCTGGACACACCGGATCCATTGTTGCATTAACAGTGATTAGAATATTTAGATGTATGATACATTTATTTATTTTCTCTCTATATTTTCTGCCAATATTCACTCTTCCTGATCTTCTCTGTTATTACTTTTCCCATTCCTCTTATTTCTTAACTATTTCTCTCTTCTGGCTCTGTTCTATTATTCCTATCTTTGTCTCAGTGCAAATATAGATTTGTGATTTGTGTTGGACATAATTAACAAGGCATAGTAACTAGTAATCAGCATGTATCCCGATCTGGGCTGTTTGCCTCGCTTCAATGCAGCATCTCACAAACTCGGGTTCACCCGGCGCATGCTAATTAATTGTTAGGGCTGCTGTCCACCGGTGGAGGCTGGCTCGGTTTAGTACCACCTCGCTTGCGGGAGGAGGCCATGACCACCTTATAAGGGAGAGATTCCTTCCTCACTTCGGTACGGGCTTTTGGAATGGAGTGGGCTCTCCGCTGAATGCTAGCCCATGTGCGCATAAATGTCTAGAACATGTGCGAGTGTGGTCTAGATCGAGTTGGATGCTAACATCTGGTATCAAAGCCAACATCGCCATGCCTTCCTGAGGGGCTTCTCAGGGGGATGGGATGTAGGCCTGCTGTCCACCGGTGGAAGCTGGCTCGGTTTAGTCCTACCTCGCTTACGGGAGGAGGCCATGACTAGCTTATAAGGGAGAGATTCCTTTCTCCTTTCAGTCCGGGCTTTTGGGATGGAGTGGGCTCTCCGTTGAGTGTTGGCGCACGTGAGCAATAAACGTCCAGAACGTGTGCGAGTGTGGTCTAGACCGAGTTGGACGCTAACAGTAATCGACCTAGCTGGCTACGCATGGCACTAATTTGCGATAAACTAAATAGCAAGGTACTGTGTGACACTACTAGGGAAAACCCTAGTAGTAGCGCGGGTTTTGAGGCTATCAGCAGCGCGGGCAGCCGCACTACTACTACGGCGCTACAGCTAACTGTTAGTAGTAGCGCGGTCTGTACCCGCGCTACTACTATTGACTATAACAGCATCGCTTTTCCAGAACGCGCTACTATTAGTTAGCTGTAGCGCTTTCGTAGCCCCGCGCTACTGCTATAACTTTCATCATTTCCCCCCCGCTTCCTACCCCGTTTCAGTTTCAATAAACTGCAATTTCCAGATACTAGGACTACTAGATATCTGGAATTTCCAGATATCAATTTCATAAAGCATTATATGTATTGGGTAGTACTCCCTCCGTTCCAAATTACTTGTCGTGGAACTAAAACCATGACGAGTAATTTGGAACGGAGCGAGTACTAGATAACAATTTCATATATAGTCAACATGCATCCTCAAACAGTACTAGGTGATATCGACGACGATCATTATATGTCGTTCTAGATGATGTCGACGACGATCATCATATGTAGGTCTAGATGATATCGACGACGATCATCATATGTAGTTCTAGATGATATAGCCACACACACATATGTAGTTCTAGATGATATCGACGACGATCATCATCCTGAAGCCTGGGCGGTGGGTGTTCCTGATAGTAATTAGGATGGCCTGTCCAACACGAAGATTCTTGCCAACGAGGAATCTCTTCCACCCAACCGAGTTTAAGTGTGTGCGACTGTGTGTGTCCATGCGGTAAGTATAGGTGGCGACGGAGCCCCTTGCGGTAAGGCGCAGTCCAGCTGATCCTTCTTCATCAGGCTCGATACCACAACTCACGGATAGGTTCTTTGGCAATTTCTGAATAAGAAAAACATATCAATTAATAAATAGCCTCGCACATACTCTTGCAAATATATTTCTATTAAGTATAGATTTCTACACTATCAAAAGACACAGTACTACACATTTGTACTAATTAAGCATGAATCCTACTAATAAGTATATATGGATTATCTACACTATTAATAGTTCCTTGGATTCTACACTAATAAGCATGTGATCAGACTCTACACTAAAGCATATCATCGACTAGATTCCACACAGCATATCATTGGACTCTACACTAAGCATATCATCGGATTCACTAAGCATATCATCGGATAATTTGCATTTATAAGTATAACAATAAAGCATATATATATATATATATATATATATATATATATATATATATATATATATATATATATCATCAAATTACTACAGTCAGTACAACGTACCATTTCATGCCGATCGACCATGGTACTTGTCACACAGGTCACGAATGGCACCCCGACAAAGTCATCACGTGGCGGAATTATGTCCCATAGGTTGCACACCTCCTCCTCGCCCAGCCTCATTCTTTGAGCTACGATGGCTTCATGAAGTGGGTTCTCATCATCTTCATCGAGTGGGTCCTCATTATCTTCATCATCTTGGTCATCTTCATCATCTTCCACCAGGTTGACATAAATGACAGCCAGCTTGAGTCTTTCTGCTCTAAAGGAGAAGCCGATCAACTCACCACCAGTAAGACGCATGCGGGCGAGGAAACGGGCCCATCCATCTCCTCCAATCTGCAACATATTGCGCCCTTTCTTGACCTCCATAGTGTACGCCCCCCAGGAGCCTCAAATGTCACAGTGTCTCCTGTCAGCTTGTTGAATTTCAACCTCACATTGCATGGGACGATCTGTGTAAAAAAAGCAAGATGACACAATGCAGTAATTCCAACACTAAAAATAAAATAGTTGTTACATTTCATC
Source organism: Aegilops tauschii subsp. strangulata (assembly GCF_002575655.3). NCBI lineage: Eukaryota > Viridiplantae > Streptophyta > Magnoliopsida > Poales > Poaceae > Aegilops > Aegilops tauschii. Next base: position 550,853,481 of record NC_053036.3, on the reverse strand, counting down.
TAATTTCTTACCGCCGCATGACGAAAACTCGGCTGGAAGTAGATGCCGAACAGCTTGCCAGTTGCAAAGCTGCTGGCGCACCTTGACTTGCACAGTCGACATGGTGGTGGTGGTGGTGGCACCATTTTTCTAAAGCAATATGAGCAAAGGATTAACGATCCACTTCACAGGAAAGAAAAACAGTAGCATGTGATATTTTTGGTTCTCCTGCGAGAAGCAAGTTGATAGACAATTATAATCCTAAGATCTAGTAACATGTTAGATGACAAGGTACCACCTACCAAAGCATTTCGGTGGCACCTAATGCCGAAAAGCCTTTTCACAAATATCTACCAAATCAGGGTACCACCTACCAAGACATTTCATCTTATTTGGCCCCTATTGCCTAAGATAATTGATTAAAAAACAAGTGGCAAATTTAACTAAATTGGCACCTACATTTTGCCAAAAAATAACTTATTACAGAAAAACAAAAGCATCTAGCTATCCATGTACAGAAAAAATAACAATAAAATGGTGCATACTAAATCAACTAAATCAACTAGCCTACTAAATCAACCAAATCAACTAGCATACTACATCGACTAAATCAAAATGTTCTAAATTAACTAAATCAACTAGCCTACTAAATCAACTAAATCATATCAACTAAATCAAAATGTTGCATATGAACTAGCTTACTAAATCAAAATGTAGCAGGGAGGAGGGGTTGTGGATGGAGGAGGGAGGAGGGAGAAGGAGGGGCGACTCGAGGAGGGAGAAGAGAGTAGGACGGAGGAGGAAGGCGGAGCAAGGAGGGGCCGACCGACGACGAGTGGAGGGAGGACGGAGGAGGAAGGCGGAGCGAGGAGGGGCCGGCCAGCGACGAGTGGAGGAAGGACGGAGCAGAAGGGCGGTATCGAGTCCAGCGAGGAGGAGGAGGTGACGGCGGCGCAGAGGGAGGAGGGGCGACGGGGGAGGACCGGCGCGGGCGGGGGGGGGGGGGGGGGGAGGGGGGGGGGGTTGAGGGGGAGATCGAGTGAGTGTGAGTGGATTGGATAGAGGAGAGTGGGGGTGGGAGATGGAATGGCTTAGCAGTAGCGCGCTATAGAGAAAGGCGCTACTGCTAAACGACCTAACAGTAGCGCCTTTCACAAAGAGCGCGCTACTGCTATGTGTCAGCATGTAAAAATAGACATCAAAAATACATTGATCAGCAATGATCTTTTTGTGTATAATCTAATTTGTCAATATGAGTCCTCACCGGTTTAGTAACCGGGGAAGACTCATATTGTGGCTACAAATTTTACACATAGAGTTCAGTGAAGACCAAGTGCTTGTGATAGTTTGAGAAGTAACATATTTAAGGTGGTAGAAACCCTCTTCGCGGAGCGAGGTGGGACTAATTTTTTTTAGTAAACTTAGCAGTAGCGAGTTCTGCTGGAGCGCGTTGCTGCTATATAGCAGCAGCGCCTTATTTTAAAACACGCTGTTGGTAAGATTCTGTGTATAGACTTTTTCCTAGTAGTGTGATCCTAACTAGCCAATCTAATTATCGCACTGAGTTACTTGTTTGTGACGTGCCTATCGACAAGGGAAAGAGAGGGGAAACGCAGACAGGCAGTCGAACGGACAGTTCAGCAGCCTCGAGGGAGGCCTGGAGACGGCGGGACGGCAGTGGCGATCTCCGAGTCCGAGGTTGAAGAGAAAGGCAGCTTCACAGGGTGTCCTAGCTCACGTGGCTTGGTGGAGGGTAAGAAGAGGTCGTGACGGTTCTTCTTAACACGACAGCGAGGCGAGGGGATGATGGTGGCTATGGGAACGACGGCGGCGCAGCCATGGAAGCTTCGGCCATGCCGGGGACCGAGCGAGAGAGGGCGAGTGGGAGAATGGGGGGAGGTCTGCTTGATACAGATGGCAACAGCAAGTTATCCGCGGCGTCGCGCTGGCGGCAAGCAAGCAAGAGGTGGTAAGGCACGTGCGCGCGCGCGTCGCAGGACGACGAATGGCAGTTGGGCTGGGCCTTAGCTACAGTGACAGGCCGGCTGGTAAGTTTCTCTCTCTCCGTGTGTGTGTATTTTTTTTCTATTTTCTTTTCTGTTTTCTATTTTTCTCTCTGTTTTGAATTTGGTTTGCTAAACCAAATAATTTTGTTAGTTCTGAAAATAATTGTGGATGCAATATGAAGTATTACAAAGCCCCATAAAAAAATTCAGAATTATTGGAGCTATAAATATTTTTACGGGAAAAGATTCCAGTCAATCGGCCGATTGACAACGCGTCGTCCGCCGCATCAGATGCGCACCACACATCCCATGTGAGGCCTATCACCGCTATCTTTTTCTTCTTACTTATCTGAATCGCTAATGACTGAGCGCCACTTGTTTCCTTTTTTCCCCTCGTTCAACTTCTGCAACATGCTTTTTGTTGCAAAGAAAGCTAAAATAGGACCTATGTTGCAAAAAAAATAAAAAAATCTACATATGTTCCCGCAACAAGATATCTATTAAAAAAACCTTGCATGACCTCTGTGGCAAAAATAAACTCTACAAATGTTTCCACAACATGATCTCTATTGCAAAAAATATTCTGTAACATAAACTTTGTTGCAAAACAAATTCTAAAAATGTTTCCACAACATGATCTCTGTTGCAATTTTTTTTGCAACATAATCACTGATGCAAAAAATCTGCAACATAACCTCTATTGCAAAAGTTAGAATGCCCGTCAGCTGCTTGATAACGCCAGATCTAGTGGCTAGAGACCCGGACTATCTTTTAAAAAGATCAACCGGCGGATGCGTAGCATGCCCCTATTTTTATGGCCATTTATTAGCCCTAATTAAAATACTCATGGAGTTAATTCAAAGCCCAACGTATCCTGGAAAAAAATTACTACATTTTTGTTAGAGGTTTTCATCTTATTCGATAAATGATGAACATTTTTGTATGGCATTTTGGGTTCATTGGAAAATATTTTAATTGAACCTATTTGAATTGATTTAGTGCTAGAGTTTTGATCGTCCCCATGTTTAAATGAAATGGAAACATGATGCAACAATGATAGCTAGCCTAGGTACATTACCAGACTAGGGTTGTGACAACCACTACCGCCCACCAACTCCCGACACATAATCTCATTTGAAGATGTGCAATAGCAGATTAAAGTAACATCGTAAAAATGGCAAAGGCAAGAGGCATGCCGTGGAAGATGTTGCCACAACTATATGAGGATGGGCACATTGATAGTTGGACAAACCAAAATGTGGCAATCGAATAGCGGTCATGCATTCCAGAATAGAATATTCGATCGAGGAGTGGCATCTAACAATGGCAGAGCCAAGAGGCATGCCGAGGAAAACGTTGTTAGAATTATTTCTTATCTACTAGGACTTATATTTCTTTACAGAGGGAGTACCATAAAATAACGAGTGAGAAAAAAAATCAAACCATCTCAGTCGTCTAATCCACTTGATCTAAAGTGGTCCAAGTCGCCCTAATGGTGAGCACCAACCATGTTTAGCACACAACTAATGCCATACCTAATATCAACATTAGAGTTGACCACATATTAACATGCAATTATTAACTTACCTAATATCAATGTGCAATTGATAACCTACCTAATACCCATGTGCATTGGACATACACGATTATTAGTAGGATGAATGTTGCGACGATAGTTGAACAGACCGAAACCTGGCGAAAACGCCAAAACCGTTCGCCCATTGCAGAATGGACCATTTGACCAAAGAATGACATCATAATATTGACAAAGCCACGAGGAATGGCGAGTAAGACGTAGCCACTGCTAGGAGGATAGGTGATGTTTTTCTGAACATTTTGATATCTTATTTGAATTTTTCTGAGTTAGTATGATTTTTATGAAGTTTTCAAAATCATGGTCAAACTGTCAAAGGGCAAAAGCATAAGACGAGCAAATTGGTTTTGGCAGGAATGCGTACTTTTGGAAACTAGGGGTAAACCTGCCGAGTGTGACCCAACTAGGGGCATAAAACCAATTATCCCATAAATTATTCACAATCTAAAAGACCCTGGAGGTGGCGACACCAATATCTAGAACAATATGGTCGTTGGATGCGATATGAGCCATGACCATGTCATTTGAGATGTAAAGACAAAACTGGGGATCTGACGTGATTGTTGACCCATACATGGGCCCCGGTTCACAGTCTTATAGGCTTCCTGCATCATGGATACATCCAAGCTGTTCACCAAATCTGAATGTTGGTGTGTGTTTTAAGGTTGTCTCCTATAGATGAGACCGCTAATGCATCTAGGTCTTGCTGACAATGGGAGGAAGGTGGTCATCTATGGTGACATTGTCATGAAGTTAGTCGAGGTGGTCATACATTGGTTGTTTTAGAGGGGAGGGTGGGACTTCAGTTTTAACAGAGAGGACCACCATCATGTTGTGAGCCCGTCGGCTCTTCTTCGGGCTTGCAATAGGATTGGTTCCAGAGGAGGAGGATCCATAGGCCTAGGTTCACTCCATAGGCTTAGAAACATGGTTCGGCTGACAGTTAGGTGGTAGATTTTTTCTTGCATTCATCCTAGGTCTCTATCAGGAGAAATTGTTTTGTTGTAGTTGGTTTCAACTTCCGATTATTTAGTTTGCACTATGTTTAATGTATCTATATATGTAGAATTCATGGTTAGAATTTCAGTAAACAAAAAAGTTATGCTTCATAATTGACATTAGATACATTTCTGACGAATTGCTGGTGATAATAGACTTCAATTGCAAACTTTTTAGATGCAACAGATGGTATAAACATATGTGATGGTGGTTATGAACAATTTGGAATGAACACCTATATGTTATGTGTATGTGACGCCCTCGATTCAATCGTACACTAATCATACACGCAAATGTGTACGATCAAGACCAAGGACTCACGGGAAGATATCACAACACAACTCTAGACACAAATTAAAATAATACAAGCTTTATATTACAAGCCAGGGGCCTCGAGTGCTTGAATACATAAGCTCGAAAGCACAAGAGTCAGCGGAAGCAACAATATCTGAGTACAGACATGAGCTAGACAAGTTTGCCTTAAGAAGGCTAGCACAAAAGCAACAACGATCGAAAAGGCAAGGCCTCCTGCCTGGGAGCCTCCTAACTACTCCTGGTCATCGGCGGTCTCCACGTAGTAGCAGGCATCGGCGGTGGCATCTGGCTCCTGGGCTCCGACATCTGATTGCATCAACCGGAAAGAAGAAGGAAGGGCGAAAAGGGGGAGCAAAGCAACCGTGAGTACTCATCCAAAGTACTCGCAAGCAAGGATCTACACTACATATGCATCGGTATCAATGAAATGGGCTGTATCTATGGACTGGACTGCAGAATGCCAGAAGAGAAGGGGAAAGCCTAGCCTATCGAAGACTAGCATCTTCTGGAAACCACCATCTTGCAGCAATAAGAGGGAGTAGAGTAGCATAAATTAAAGTAGTAGAAGTGTTATCAACCTCGGCCAGAGATCCCTTCTCGACTCCCTGCGAGAAAGCAATTCCAGAGCCATACTATCCAGTTATCACCTCATATCCATGTCTCATCTCAAGTATCCAGTTCTAGTTGTATCGATCGGGATACAACTCCAAGTGTCCCTTACCGTAGGACATGCTATCGATAGATGTTTTCTTCCCTGCAGGGGTGCACCAACTTACCCACCACGCTCGATTAACTTCGGCCGGACACACTTTCCTGGGTCATGCCCGGCCTCGGCCAAACAATACGCCGCAACCCGACCTAGGCTTAATAGAGAGGTCAGCACGCCGGACTAAACCTATGCCCCCAGGGGTCATGGGCCATCTCCCCGGGAACTCCTGCACGTTGCGTACGCGGCCGGTGAGCAGACCTAGCTACCTCCTTCAACAAGGCAGGTGCTTACGCAGTCCAACCCGACGCGCGCCGCTCAGTCGCTGACGTCTATTAAGCTTCGGCTGATGTATACGACGCAGAACGCCCATACTATGCCCACGTGATGGTTAGTGCTATCAGGCCAGAGGCCCCTCGGATCAAATATCCAAATCGTTGTGGATTAGGAATGCGCGGTAACAAGCAGAGACTCACGAAAGATGTGACCCCGTTGCCCCGTCTCGAGGACTTGCGGCAAGGGCTAGGAATGCCCGGCCACGCCTCATAATTATCTCGCGGGCACCCTCCAGGTCAACCCGACTCCTCATCACTCGCAAATATGCTCGCGCGGGTACCCCTCAGGGCCGACCCGTCTTTAGTAACAGGGTTCAGTGTAAAGTCATAGTAACCAAAGTAACCGTGTGTCTAACACCAAGGGGAAAACCTGAGGAATCACCCTCGACGGATTCCACTCGATGTAATCATCAAGGTGAACGTAAGAGGAACCACCCTCGAAGTTCACACTTGAGGGGTTGCACGACAGAGCCGTATCGGAAGTGGTTAAGGCGTAATCACCCTCGATGACCACGACCGAATAGCTACACTACAGGGTAACATCAGAAGTGCTGATGAGGTCTCACCCCCGGCACTCGATAGTAACCCAGTAGTGTCGAGCAACTAAGGGGAAAGTGATGTGCGGTGTCGGGGCCTGGTCTTCGATCCCGTTGATCGGGTCTTCGATGATGAAGCAGGGGCAACACGGACAAGGTGGGGGTCACTGATGGATCACTAACCAACCTATACTAAGCAGTTTAGGATAAGCAGGTAAGGTACAACAGCAGGTTACAAAAGCAGGCTATGCATCGGAATAGGAGCAAACAATAACAGTAGCAAAATCTAATGCAAGCATGAGAGAATGGAATGGGCGATATCGGGATGATCAAAGGGAGGGCTTACTTGGTTGCTCTGGCAAGGAGGGGTCGTCGTCGACGTAGTCGACCATAGGGGCAGCATCGGTCTCGGGGTCTACCGGAGAGAAGAGGGGGAAGAAACAGTAAATATAAAGCAAACATAGCATCACAAAGCATAACATGGCAATACACTATGCCGGGTGTGACCTGACGTATGGCTACACGATATAGGTGAAGGGGAAATTGAACCGGGAATGTATTCCCAGTTCCGGACCTGTGTCAGACAGATGACCGGAGGGGAAATGTTCCATGTTCAGATAGTTAGAGGCATCTGACAGGTAAACGGATCGCGTATTCAGATTCGTCTCGTCGTTCTAAGCAACTTTCATGTAGAAAACATTTTTATCTGAGTTACGATTTAATTTCTATGAATTTTCAAAGTTTAAACAAATTCTGGAATTAATTAAATTAACAGAAAGGAATTACTATGTCAGCATGACATCACTGTGACGACAGCAGTCAACAGGACGGCTGACCAGGTCAAGCTGCCGAGTGGGGCCACTGGGACCCACATGTCAGCCTCTGTTGGCTTAACAGTGGATTCACTAATCTAGCAGGGTCAATTAGGGGTGTGGGCCTCGGGTGCCAGTGAGTGTTTTAGGTTAAACTAATTACTTTTATTTGTAAAACATTATTAGACTAATTAACAGTAGGGGGGCCCACATGTCAGGTCAACCGTGCACAGTCAGCACAATTGACCCGGTCAACCAGCCAACTGGGCCCGCGGGACCCAGCTGCCAGTGACCCTGGTGGTGGCCCCAGGTTGGCCACGTCGGTGGCCGGCGCCGAAGTTGCGCCGGCGAGCTCTCCGCGGCGGCGAGTTCGCCAGAGACGCTCGGAAATTCGCTACGGGGCACCGTTTTGCGCGGTTTTGCTTGCGTTCGAACGCTGACGGTGCCGCGCGTCGAGTGGTGGCGGTAGCGCAGCCGGACTTGGCCGGAATCGGCGCCAGCGACGAGCAGAGGCGGCGGCGCATACGGGTGCTCGACGGAGACGGCGCTACGGCGTGTAGCAGCTTGAATGGAAGGGCTAGGCGTTCTCTAAGCAGCGCGGCGAGCACGTTGGGCACTAGCCCGTGACCAAAAGGTCACCGGAGACGCGCCGACGACCAAACGAGGCGGCGGTGGTTCGGGCTTCGTCAGGGTAGTGGCTACGGGCGGCTAGAGAGGGCAGGGGACGGCGCATTTGGCGCAGGAGCTCACCGCGGGAGCGTGGGGTCTAGGCAGAGGGCTCGGGGAGGTCCGGTGCAGCAGATCGGCCGCGAGGTCGTGTGGTGGCCGTCGAGGAGGAAGACGAAGGGGATCCGGCGCTGGGGTGGCTCCCGCCTTTAGGTCGTTGGTGCGGACAAACAGAAGACGGTCGTGGGGCTCGTGGACACATCGGGGCCGCGAGGAGGGCACGGTGGCACAGCAACGCGGCGGCGACATCGAGTCGGGGCGAGGTGGATCTGGAGAAGGGGACGAGGCCAGAGGGAGAGAGGGGAGAGAGGGCGTCCAGGGGGAGTGAGTGGGTGCGGGGAGCCCGAGGGGTCGAGGGGACGTCGCCCTTATCCCTTCCCCGACGGGGACGGCGACAGGGTTCGGTGGCGACCGACGAGCGCGGTCGCTGGGTCGGGTGAACAGAGAGGAGGGAGGCGACCGGGGGAGGTGGGCTGCTGGGTTGGGCCGCCCAGATGACTAAGGCCCAGGGGGGTCAGAGGGGGGTTTGTTTTTCTTTTACTTTTGCTCTTTTCTTTTTACAGAAAAAGCATGGTAATATTTGGGCTGCCAAGAGGATTTTGTAAAATGTGGGACTTGGCCACATAATTACATTGCAATAGTTAGCACTGCCACAAAAAGGTTGTGAGGCTTTTGAAATAGTTTGAAATTTTTATAAAGTAAAAAGCCATTTAAACTATTGTTTTAGCCACTGCTTTAATTGCTTTAGGCCATTTAAACACCTTGCAAAAATGTTGGTTCACCACCAATATTAACAAATGACTATTTGCCACAAGATGAACATTTTAGATCCCCTGTCTGACAAATAAGAGTTTTTGACTTTAGATTGGATTTGAATTTGAATCGGTGATTTGGATCAAGTGAAGATTAGCAACAGTAACAATGATGACAAGGCATCATTAGAAGGGGATTACTGTAGCATGATTCTCGGGGTGTTACAAATCTCCTCCACTACAAGAAATCTCGTCCCGAGATTTAAGAGGTGGAGTAAGGGAGAAAGACTCGGGAAGGACGGAGCTCAACACAAGATAGGTACTTGGGGGCTATCTCGGTGAACGTGGCATAGAGGCATCTCTCGAGTTGAAATCCAAGAAAGTCATTGAGAGCAAGGTAAGAAGGTGCAATAAGAAGCTTCAACTTGGTAGGCAATCATTCGTTGCCTGAAACAGAGGGTGAAAGGGGTTCAGAGCAATGGGAATAAGTATTGCGTTTGATACCAGAACATATCACAAGAAGGTGGCTTGTGAATTACATATGAAGCCAAGCGCGAGGAACAATTTTGGAAAGACAGGGTTGTCCAGGAGAGTCAGGTTTAGATCGTGTGGAACTATGGGTTATGGGCCCCCCATGTGGGTTAAAAGCAGGAAGGCGCTAAAATTTTGCACGGTCATGATAGCAAGGCAGGTCAGAGGATAGCCTACCAATTATGTTGGCAACAGTGTTGGTACCAAGGGCGAGGGACGAAGAGAACCATTTTCCTGCTCATAATACGAGGCGGACCAATAGGCAAAGTTCCCATCCATTGGTGGTTACCGGAATGTCATCAACAATAGTAACAAGGTCTTACTGACAGAGTTGTACACCGAGGTGCTTACCTAAGCAGAGAATTACCTCTGCTCGGATAAGTTAGATTACAAGAAACGTTAAACAAACCAATGGAAAGGAAAATGTGATTATCAAATCAAACAACCCAATGGAAAGGAAGATGTGTTTACACATAAAAGTTGGGCGTATATCCTTCCCAAGGAAAAGCGGAGCAGGACATACATGATAGGACAGCAAGTTCAAAAGCATTTAGATAATGGGGAGAGGGAAGAATCATGATATTACCCATACAACGGTGTGAGGGTAATTGAACGAGAAACATTTTGTATTATGCTTCCGATGTTCTTGTTGATATTTGGAATACCACAGTCATGCTTCGATGCAGCAATGATATGGTGTCAAGTAAAGATTGGGTTCAAAGATCTCAAGAGATACCGAGAAACAATTCCAAGAATATCTCAGAACGTAAGGAATAACCAAGCACAACCAGGTCTGCGTTGGCAGAAAGTCAAGATGTCATCGATGATATCATAAATCATCGAGGGGCAGGGATGGTATTTCTAGCCATGAATTTAATTGACATCTGTGAAGAAGGCAAAGTGTTGACGGTGATCATGACAAATTTTGTCGAGAGACTCTATAAAGATGCCATCGAGCAGAAAAGGAAGGATGAAGTGAAAGGCTATGGAACCACGGATACGACACAACCTCAAAATCAAGCTTGTTGTTCGAGGTGAATTGAAAAAAAGAGGAAGATCGACGTAAGCTTCGCTCATCGTCAAAAGTTGCTCCGGGCATAAGGACCGGGTAGCATAGTTAAAAGTTGACACAATAAAAAGAATATAGCCGATCAGGCTAGGAATGATGTGATGGGGTATAAAACTTCCCAGTATCAAGTACTAGGTGTAATGCTGGAAGGTAAATCGGGGTAGAGGTTGGACGGGGCAATGATTTGTAGAGGATAAGTATTTTAACTTATCCGGTAAATGGAATCAAGGAGGGAATATGGTCGGAACCACGATTGCAAAGGATCAATTCATAGATACAAGATGAGCTTGTACCAAAGAAATAATTAATTTTTTTATGAGCAGCTTCCATGATAAGTTCTACATCGAGTCCATGGGCATGAACACAAAGCTTCAAGGTCGACTCCCACTTATTCAATGCATAACCTTTCATTCACTTCTCTATTTCGATGAAGTTGTAGTGTTGAAATTATATCTGGCAAAACACCAGAATAGTATGACTTGTGAAAACTCTTTTGGTTCACACAGATTAAGGAAGGCATGGATTCAACCCATCGGGGTATCTTAGGAACATATACCACAAACTTAAAGAGTAACTAACACAAGCTCAAAGGTAGAGCATGGTTGACCAAAGGAGAGGATACAATTTACCAAAGGCATTATGTATCAGGGAAGAACTCACAAGGTGATTAAATACGAGGGGCACTGTCAGATAATGATCCAACAAAGGATGTGGTGGTCCATAAGGGATCTGATGTGAGCATCGGTACCCAACCAGAAGAAGAAAGAATGCAAGGAGATCAGATTATGGAAGCGACCGACCAATTCAAAGCTCAAAAGAAAAGGAATTATGATTTCCAATTCAATGGATCGGAAGCAAACACTCTGATTAAGGATGGATAAGTTGAATAGACTTAGGAGTACAATCGACGGCAAATTGATTGGTCGAGAACCAGCTCCTGTTCAAAATGATGTCCAAGCCGGAAGGATGAATTCTATGATCCGACTGAGGATTGCGAGCATCCGCAACATATTTAATCAACGGACTCAAAAGGATAGTGACAAAGGATGCCAATAAGATTACTAGACTTATGGGATTATCCATAATGCAAACAAGCAAGAATTTTAAGAACAACAGGCTATTGAGGATTATCGAAAGATCGAATAGTATTTCAAAGACTTTTGTGAAACATATGAACAACTGGGGAAAAACAAATCCTCGAAATGTGTGAGGATTAATTTGTCGGTGTATTCAGGCGACAAGGAACTGCAAGGCAGTAGGCACAAAAGGATTCTCGGAACAACGACAAGTATTTCGGGGTATCTTGTAATAACAAGAGCAACTAGGGATGAAGGTATGAGTGACAAGGATATGTAGTTAGTCATAGGGGCTTATCGGTGGTAGGGAATTGCAAACGCGATGAGCACAAGTTATCGGGATAACATCGGATAGTATCTTCAGAACTTTCTGGTGCAGCAGGCGATCATCTGTAATAAGGGGATCTCCGGGAGGAAGTAGTTACGAGATCCTAATGTTAGAGTTAGCAAATCGTTTAACCCGAATGGAAGAGAGATCAGAGTCCCAGAGTATAGACGAGGAATAAAAGATTCTAATACCACCCAATTGGCGACGTGGGCCCGTAAGCCACACAGCCAAGTTAGTAAAACGGTTTTCGGTTTCTAGACTCAACTTCGGCCAAGGAGTTGGAAAGGGGGATCCTACAGGCAGTCGGCTCTGATACCAACTTGTGACGCCCTCGATTCAATCGTACACTAATCATACACGCAAATGTGTACGATCAAGACCAAGGACTCACGGGAAGATATCACAACACAACTCTAGACACAAATTAAAATAATACAAGCTTTATATTACAAGCCAGGGGCCTCGAGGGCTCGAATACATAAGCTCAAAAACACAAGAGTCAGCGGAAGCAACAATATCTGAGTACATACATGAGTTAGACAAGTTTGCCTTAAGAAGGCTAGCACAAAAGCAACAACGATCGAAAAGGCAAGGCCTCCTAAACACCTCAAATTCTTCAAAGGTGTTTATTCTTCAAATTCTTCACACACTAAACACCTCACATGTCATCTGTTCTTGATTCGTTTCTCTAAGCAATAATTTTTCTTCAAGATTCCTCAATTGTGTGGATCTTCGATCTATACAACTCTGGAACCTAAGACAAAGAATGCTTAGTGAAATTCTTCAAGTCTCATCTGGTCAAATTCCTGAAACTTGTTTTTTTTGAAAAACCTTCTGAGAACGCATATGACCTCTCCAAATTCCTCGCAACTATACTCTGTTCACAGGTACTCATGTCCGCTGCTGAATCTCTATGTTCTCATCAACTTAACTCATTTGCAGCGTTCCTCGAAGAAAAGTTGCATACTTCTTCAAAGAATTCAATTGTTCAAATTCCTCATCTGAAGAAAATGGCTGATGGAAAGAAGCCACAGAAAGGAGGAAAGAGGCCTGAGGTCAACACTGCATTTGAAATCCCTGAGGACATCTATGCTGGGTACTGCACACCCCCTAAGGAAGATAAAAATCAGCGCAAGGTGCGCATTCAGAAGATAGAGAGGAGATGGGCAAGAGAGTGGAGGGAGTACAAGTATGTGACTCCCAAGTACATGAAGAAATTCGCACTCAATCCTCCATGCCCAAGACCTCCGTTGGCACCTGGCCAAGAAGCTGATCCCACCAGCCTCAAGCGTGGTGAGGATTATCCTGATGAATGGGCCAAGCGCCAGGCCAAGCTCGCTAGACAAGCCAGAGAAACAGTGAGGAAATTCAATGAAGACTCTGCTGCTGCTGCCGTTGAGGCCTCTGTCAAGCCAAAGAAATCCATGGCAAAGAAGCCTGTGCGTAAGCCAAGTGCTTCACCTTCAATGCCCTCAAGGCCAAGTTCCTCAGCAATGCCCTCACGGCCACAATCCTCAAAGCCCTCACGGCCAATTCCTCACGCTGCTCCTGCTCCTCCAAAATCCTCAGCTCCTCCGCATAAGTTCTCAGCTGCTCCGACCAAATCCTCGGCACATGTGCATCTTGCCACGTGCCAAAGGACTACAGGGATCTCTATTGCCTCAGGAGCTTCAGCTAGTTCCTCAGCTGCTCCAAATTCTTCAACAGGACCCTCTCTGCTGAAGACAAAGACCACTGCTGGACGAGGTTCTTGCCCAAGTCCTCACAAGAAGCAGGTCACCTTCCAAGTGCCGTCTGAAGAAGACGAAGCTGATGATGGAGAACTTGCTGAAATCATCAGAGATAGGCAAGTCAGGGCCGCTAGAGCCAAGGGCATAAATGTGCCTCTGCTTTTGGATCCAAAGTTGATCCTCGATTACATTGATCTCTGGCACAAGGACCCAAACACTCCTATGCCTGACTTCAAGCTGACTCCTGGCCAAAATCATATGCTGAATGCCTTCATCCAAGAAGAGAAATGGAAATTTGAGAAGGCCAGGCAGATCAAGAAAGCGCAGTACAGGAAGGAGAAATTCCTGAAGAACAACGTTGTCTCTATGATAACTGATGATCTTGTGAAGATCCAGTCTGAAATCAAAGTCCTCAGCGATGATTTCAATGCTTACTATGCTGATTGGCAAGGAGCCAAGGTCAGGTTTGTTAAACTGACTGAGAAGTTTACCTCCAATGTTGCAGCCCCATCGCAACAAGAAATTCCTCAAACTAAAGCATATGCTAAGCCAACTGAAGAACATGCCAGCACCGCTGATGACATTCAGGCTGCTGAAGAAAATGTGAGTTCCAGGGATGATGACTGCATTCCAGCCACTGATGAAATTGCCAGGGCATCCACTAGTGGTGCGCCTGAAGAAAATGAAGAGGTCAGGGCAACTGCATCAGTTGTGCCCGAAGAAAATCAACCACATTCCTCTGCTCCTCCTGCGCCTACCCCAACTCCAATTCTTCCATCTGCATCAGATGTGAAGAAGACCAAGGCTGCAGAGCGTGCAACAGTGAAGAAAAGGAAAGCATCAGCTTCATCAGATTCTTCAGCTCCGAAGAAGATGAAGAAATTGACCAGCTCAGTTGCAAACCCCATTGATGCTGTTCCGATCTCAACCATGCCATCAAAGTACCTTGTTCCTTTTGATGAAGAATATGAGATCCCTGGCGGATCTGATGAAGAAAATCCTTCTACTGCTTCGTCAGAGCAGATGGATGAAGAAATTGAAGTGGATGAAATCCCTTCAACTCCAGCTGTTTCCTCACCTATGCCTCAGTTTACTGCTGAAGAGGCCGGCGTTGAAGAAATAGAAGATGAAGACGTGGACATTGGCTGTACCACACCAGTGATGAATGATGACTTTTGGGAAAGTCAGCACCCCAACTCTCCACTCTTCACACCTTTACAGCAAATTCCTCAGTCCCCTGTTGCTACTGAAGTACAAATGGGATCTGAAGAACCTCGTGCAACCCCATCTGTCCATGAAGAAATTCCAGCCACTAGTGCTGAAGAAAATATACATGAAGAATTGAAGACCCAGGCTGTCATTGGAGTAGAAGCTGAAATTCCTCAGCCTGAAGAACCTGAGATTGCGATTCCTGAGGTGATAATGCAATTGACTGACACTCCTCAGCCCAAGCCAAAGGATCCATTCTCAAAGAAGCAGAAATTCAAGGCTGATGATTTCTTTGGCGAGCACGTGTTCTTCACTGACTGCAATCCCTATTATTCTGCTCGTCTTAGAAGGAAGCGCTTCTGGACCGCCAGCCATGCCAACTTCTATTCTTCACTGCTCTTCAACAAGGACAAAGTCTTCGACCACGAGCATATTCCTCATGTGGACATGGAATCACTGCCATGCTTCACTCCTGTCCCCAGTGTGATTCATGACACAGGCCTCTTCAACTTTTGCACAGACATAGTTGATTGGAATGAAGAACTCATTCTTCAATTCTACGCAACTTTGCACATCACAGGAGATCCTGACGATGTGAACTCCTGGGTTTTGGACTGGATGATTGAAAATACTCACTATAAGGCACCGACCACTGAATTACTTCACGCCCTGCCCATCAGTTCTCCACCTGAAGGAGCTCGTTGCATGTACCAAGAACCTAAGCTTACTGATCACTATATGCAAGTGCTGATGAAGCCATTGAAACCAGGTCAAGCCTCAAGGACAAAATTCCTCATGAAGGAATTGCAGTATGTACCAAGGACAGTCTATCGCATTCTGACGAAGACTATGAGTCCAATCAAAGGCCACGACTCATCTGATGAGGAAATTGTTGGCATCATGAAGAATCTGGTTTTCAACATCATTCATGGCATTCCTGTCAATTATCACGATTTCTTCATGAGGACTCTGCCAAATGTTGCACTTTCACCGTTTGAGCTGAAGCCTTATGCACCGTGGATTATGAGATTCATCACAACAAGGTCTTCACTCAACTACAAAGCTGATTTTCAGAATCACCTCAGCTACTTGCCCCCGATTGAAGTCCTCAAGCGGACCTATTCCTCAGCTGACGAAAAGGGCAAGGCACCAACTGTTATAGATGAAGGCATTCGTCCATTGGATGGTCAATTTCGCAAGGCTGCATCTTATTCCACCAATGATGACTCTGCCACTCATGATTCTGCTGCCCATGCCTCCAAGCAAAATCCTCAAGCTACTGCTCCTCGTGTGATGACTGACCGTGAGCTTCTGCTAAGTCTTCACCAGAAGGTGGATCGAAACCATAAATGGGTTAAGCGTCAGTTTGGTTCAATTCTTCACAACATGACTGCTACACATAATGAAGTGAAGAAAACCCATTACTACCTCCATGAAGTCTTCGGTCGCACCTGGGCTGTTCTGTCTCACATTTACAGCGAAGAAGATCTGAAGAACATGGGTCTCAAGGAGGACTTTGACTGGTCTGCACCTCCACCAAAGAAATACAAGAAGGTCAAGGTTCCTTCCTTGGTGGCCAGCTCCTATTCTTCATCACGCGAAACTGATGAGCATGAAGACTTGGACGACACTGCGGCAGGCCCTACATCAATAAACGACCCCAACAACGCTGGCGCTCCTTCATCAACTTGATATTCTTCAGGGGCGTTAGTCCTCATTTTTGAACCTTTTGGTCATTCGATGACAAAGGAGGAGAAATTTGAGTTAGTCTTCAAGCGGGTCTATCTTTTATGGGCGTTTTTTTTCTAAGTTACAACTCTCGTTCTTCTGATGACTTTGTTGGATCGAGTTGTAAACTTAAAACTCTATGGTGGCCTAATACTTTTGCTGTTTCTTCTGCATGCTTATTCCTTGTTAATGTTATTGCACGCATGCTGAATTACATCAGTCACCATATTTCATCATGCATTTCAAATTCTTCATATATTATGTCAAATGCGTGTATGAATTACAAGATATAGGGGGAGATCTCCATGATTTAACTCTTCAAGTGTGCATTGCTTCAAAAGCAAATTCCTCACTATGCACATCTTCAGGGGGAGTTCTTCTATATCTTGCAATCAAATTCCTCAATATCAGTATTTACACTTCATATGTTTATCCCCGTTGAAAACTTAACCTATATTGTCATCAATCACCAAAAAGGGGGAGATTGTAAGTGCATCTAGTGCCCCTTAGTGATTTTGGTGTATTGAAGACTTATAGGTTAAGGGTCTAATGTGTTTATGAGCGTACACAGGTCTATAAGTCTATGAGGAGTTTGATATTTACAGAGAAAGTCGACCCCTAAAAATGAAGTTCTTCGACTGAAGACTTTGGATTTCTGAAGACTTTCTAAAGACTTTGAAAGTGAAGTAATTGGTGTGACCTTGAAGACTTGGTATTCATTTGAGGAACATGAAGCGTGAAGACTTTTGTTTTCGTAGTTTCATTTTCTCTTTCTTGAGTCATAGGAAACACCGTACTGTTAAAGGGGGTCGAGGAAATACTAAGGAAAAATTTCCATGTGATGCTCAACTCAAAATCCTACACCTACCAATCCCTTCGAGTGAAGCCATTGGAAATCTCATACAGTTCAGTCATATTCTTCAGTGACAGAGACGAAGTTCTTTTGGTCTCTGAGGAATTTGTTCTGACTGAGGAGTTAGGAATTCGCTAGTGCGGATTGCCTACACAGTGAGGAACATGATAGCCCTGAGGAATTTGATACTCAAATTTCCGACCGTTGCTGTGCTATGCGCCAGCTGTCCCAAAATATCTACCCACCTAACGGTCATATCATAGAAGGGCATTTATGTCTTCTCATGTCGGGCTGCTCCCTAGGCTATAAATAGCCGCCCCCTACAACCACTAGCTGGTTGGCTGCTCCGAGAGAAACTGACATTTGTCATTTGAGAGCATCCCATCCTCCGAGGACTTTGAGCGAAAATCATCAAGTGAGGAAAACCCAAACCCAAACACCTACAAACCCAAAGTGATTGAGCATCACTGAAGAGATTGATCCTGCGTGGATCCGACATTTGTTACCTTTGAAGACTGTGCTTCTTCCAGACGGTTAGGCGTCATGGTCTAGAGCATCCAAGAGGAATTGTGGATCGCCGAGTGACCGAGTTTGTGAAGGTTCGGAAGTCACCTGAAGACTTACCACGAGTGATTGGACGAGGTCTGTGTGACCTTAGTTCAAGGAGAATACGGTGAGGACTGTGTGTCCGGGACTGTTTGTCCTCAGGTTTAAATACCTAGCCGCTCCAACCAGATGTACAACTGAGACAGCAGTTGGAACTGGTCTACCAAATCATTGTCTTCACCAAGCTTACTGGTTCTATTTCCTCAACTCTTTCATTTCCTCATTACTGTGTTGTGTGCTTGTCATATCTGTGTTTGAATACTTTGACAGAAGACTTTCTCAATTTCCTCAGTTCAATTTCTTCAGTCTGTTTGTCTTCATCCTGTGCTATCCTGTGTTTACGCTTTCTGTACTCTGTGTTTGTCTTCATTTCATCATGATGACCATACCTATGTTCTGCTATGCTTACTCTTGAGTACTTATTCCGCTGCAAGTAGTTCTTCGCTAAGGAATTTCCCCACCCGCAAATTCCTCAGTCAAGAATTCATAAAAATCACCTATTCACCCCCCTCTAGTCGATATAACGCACTTTCAACGTAGTAGCAGGCATCGGCGGTGGCATGTGGCTCCTAGGCTCCGACATCTGATTCCATCAACCGGAAAGAAGAAGGAAGGGGGAAAAGGGGGAGCAAAGCAACCGTGAGTACTCATCCAAAGTACTCGCAAGCAAGGATCTACACTACATATGCATCGATATCAAGGAAATGGGCTGTATCTGTGGACTGGACTGCAAAATGCTAGAAGAGAAGGGGAAAGCCTAGCCTATCGAAGACTAGCATCTTCTGGAAACCACCATCTTGCAGCAAGAAGAGGGAGTAGAGTAGCATAAAGCAAAGTAGTAGAAGTGTTATCAACCTCGGCCAGAGATCCCATCCCGACTCCCTGCGAGAAAGCAATCCCAGAGCCATACTATCCAGTTATCACCTCATATCCATGTCTCATCTCAAGTATCCAGTTCTGGTTGTATCGATCGGGATACAACTCCAAGTGTCCGTTACTGTAGGACAGGCTATTGATAGATGTTTTCTTCCCTGCAGGGGTGCACCAACTTACCCACCACACTCGATTAACTCCGGCCGGACAAACTTTCCTGGGTCATGCCCGGCCTCGGCCAAACATACGCCGCAAC
Organism: Aegilops tauschii subsp. strangulata; assembly: GCF_002575655.3. Lineage (NCBI taxonomy): Eukaryota > Viridiplantae > Streptophyta > Magnoliopsida > Poales > Poaceae > Aegilops > Aegilops tauschii. The sequence goes on along the minus strand of NC_053036.3, from coordinate 550,834,462 downwards.
CCGACCTAGGCTTAATAGAGAGGTCAGCACGCCGGACTAAACCTATGCCCCCAGGGGTCATGGGCCATCTCGCCGGGAACTCCTGCACGTTGCGTACGCGGCCGGTGAGCAGACCTAGCTACCTCCTTCAACAAGGCAGGTGCTTACGCAGTCCAACCCGGCGCGCGCCGCTCAGTCGCTGACGTCTATTAAGCTTCGGCTGATGTATACGACGCAGAACGCCCATACTATGCCCACGTGATGGTTAGTGCTATCAGGCCAGAGGCCCCTCGGATCAAATATCCAAATCGTAGTGGATTAGGAACGCGCGGTAACAAGTAGAGACTCACAAAATATGTGACCCCGTTGCCCCATCTTGAGGACTTGCGGCAAGGGCTAGGAATGCCCGGCCACGCCTCGTAATTATCTCGCGGGCACCCTCCAGGTCAACCCGACTCCTCATCACTCGCAAATATGCTCGCGCGGGTACCCCTCAGGGCCGACTCGTCTTTAGTAAGAGGGTTCAGTGTAAAGTCATAGTAACCAAAGTAACCGTGTGTCTAACACCAAGGGGAAAACCTGAGGAATCGCCCTCGACGGATTCCACTCGATGTAATCATCAAGGTGAACGTAAGAGGAACCACCCTCGAAGTTCACACTTGAGGGGTTGCACGACAGAGCCGTATCGGAAGTGGTTAAGGCGTAATCACCCTCGATGACCACGACCGAATAGCTACACTACAGGGTAACATCAGAAGTGCTGATGAGGTCTCACCCCCGGCACTCGATAGTAACCCAGTAGTGTCGAGCAACTAAGGGGAAAGTGATGTGCGGTGTCGGGGCCTGGTCTTCGATCCCGTTGATCGGGTCTTCGATGATGAAGCAGGGGCAACACGGACAAGGTGGGGGTCACTGATGGATCACTAACCAACCTATACTAAGCAGTTTAGGATAAGCAGGTAAGGTACAACAGCAGGTTACAAAAGCAGGCTATGCATCAGAATAGGAGCAAACAATAACAGTAACAAAATCTAATGCAAGCATGAGAGAATGGAATGGGCAATATCGGGATGATCAAAGGGAGGGCTTTCCTGGTTGCTCTGGCAAGGAGGGGTCGTCGTCGACGTAGTCGACCACAGGGGCAGCATCGGTCACGGGGTCTACCGGAGAGAAGAGGGGGAAGAAACAGTAAATATAAAGCAAACATAGCATCACAAAGCATAACGTGGCAATACGCTGTGCCGGGTGTGACCTAACGTATGGCTACACGATATAGGTGAAGGGGAAATTCAACTGTGAATGTATTCCCGGTTCCGGACCTGTGTCAGACAGATGACCGGAGGGGAAATGTTCCATGTTCAGATAGTTAGAGGCATCTGATTGGTAAACGGATCGCGTATTCGGATTCGTCTCGTCGTTCTTAGCAACTTTCATGTAGAAAACATTTTTATCTGAGTTACGGTTTAATTTCTATGAATTTTCAAAGTTGAAACAAATTCTGGAATTAATTAAATTAACAGAAAGGAATTACTACGTCAGCATGACATCACTGTGACGTCAGCAGTCAACAGGACGGCTGACAAGGTCAAACTGCCCAGTGGGGCCACTGGGACCCACATGTCAGCCTCTGTTGGGTTAACAGTGGATTAACTAATCTAGCAGGGTCAATTAGGGGTGTGGGCCTCGGGTGTCAGTGAGTGTTTTAGGTTAAACTAATTACTTTTATTTGTAAAACGTTATTAGACTAATTAACAGTAGGGGGGCCCATATGTCAGGTCAACCGTGCACAGTCAGCAAAATTGACCCGGTCAACCAGCCAACTGGGCCCGCGGGACCCAGCTGCCAGTGACCCTGGTGGTGGCCCCAGGTTGGCCACGTCGGTGGCCGGCGCCGAAGTTGCGCCGGCGAGCTCTCCGCGGCGGCGAGTTTGCCGGAGACGCTTGGAAATTCGCTACAGGGCACCGTTTTGCGCGGTTTTGCTTGCGTTCGAACGCTGACGGTGCCGCGCGTCGAGTGGTGGCGGTAGCGTAGCCGGACTTGGCCGGAATCGGCGCCAGCGACGAGCAGAGGCGGCGGCGCGTACGGGTGCTCGACGGAGACGGCGCTACGGCGTGTAGCAGCTTGAATGGAAGGGCTAGGCGTTCTCTAAGCAGCGCGGCGAGCACGTTGGGCACTAGCCCGTGACCAAAAGGTCACCGGAGACGCGCATGGCGAACAAACGAGGCGGCGGTGGTTCGGGCTTCGTCGGGGTAGTGGCTACGGGCGGCTAGAGAGGGCAGGGGACGGCGCGTTCGGCGCAGGAGCTCACCGCGGGAGCTTGGGGTCTAGGCAGAGGGCTCGGAGAGGTCCGGTGCAGCAGATCAGCCGCGAGGTCGTGTGGTGGCCGTCGAGGAGGAAGACGAAGGGGATCCGGCGCTGGGGTGGCTCCCGCCTTGAGGTCGTTGGTGCGGACGAAGCAGAAGACGGTCGTGGGGCTCGTGGACACATCGGGGCCGCGAGGAGGGCACGGTGGCGCAGCAACGCGGTGGCGACATTGAGTCGGGCCGAGGTGGATCTGGAGAAGGGGGCGAGGCCAGAGGGAGAGAGGGGAGAGGGGGCGTCCAGGGGGAGTGAGTGGGTGCGGGGAGCCCGAGGTGTCGTGGGGACGTCGCCCTTATCCCTTCCCCGACGGGGACGGCGACAGGGTTCGGTGGCGACCGGCGAGCGCGGTCGCTGGGTCGGGTGAACAGAGAGGAGGGAGGCGACCGGGGGAGGTGGGCTGCTGGGTTGGGCCGCCCAGATGACTAAGGCCCAGGAGGGTCAGAAGGGGGGTTTGTTTTTCTTTTACTTTTGCTCTTTTCTTTTTACAGAAAAAGCATGGTAATATTTGGGCTGCCAAGAGGATTTTGTAAAATGTGGGACTTGGCCACATAATTACATTGCAATAGTTAGCACTGCCACAAAAAGGTTGTGAGGCTTTTGAAATAGTTTGAAATTTTTATAAAGTAAAAATCCATTTAAACTATTGTTTTAGCCACTGCTTTAATTGCTTTAGGCCATTTAAACACCTTGCAAAAATGTTGGTTCACCACCAATATTAACAAATGACTATTTGCCACAAGATGAACATTTTAGATCTCCTGTCTGACAAATAAGAGTTTTGACTTTAGATTGAATTTGAATTTGAATCGATGATTTGGATCAAGTGAAGATTAGCAACAGTAACAATGATGACAAGGCATCATTAGAAGGGGATTACTGTAGCATGATTCTCGGGGTGTTACAGTGTACTACTCATCCTGGCGATGATAAACACAAATGGTATTTATAGTGTACACGCAATGTTAACATTTTGCAACATTTTGATATGCCATATAAAGAATAAGTTAACCACTAGCTAATAGCTTTTTTTTAGAAAAAGGAGGATTATACCCGCCCTCTGCATCTAGGCGATGCATGCAGCTATTTTATTAATTATTCACAAAGACCTTACAAAGTAGTACATCAGTTTGTCCAAAGCCACCATCTTAGCAACAACTTTCGCTATTCCTAACCACTTGATGAAGGGGTGCCGATAGTCCGAACCTAATACCACTAGCTAATAACTATAGTACACGCAAACATAATTCGTAATTCTCCAAACTTCCTGCAATAAGTTATACTAAGATAGGAACATAGCAACTTAAAGAACATTGAATTATTCAATGGCAAGTGGATCAACGTGGAAAGCTTGCTGATAGTAGGAGTGACTGCTCGGCGCTATACTGCCTGCTATTTTCGGCATTGTTGTTGCTTATTTGAGCTGGTGTGCAGTTTAGCTCAGCAGAACGCCCCTTTTCGGTATTTTTATTTTCTACTAACAATCTTTCCAGTGCCATCTCCACTTGTCTCATGGTTGGCCTCTCATCACCCTTCAAGTTTAGGCATCTTGATGCGAGTGTTGCAACCTCTTTTGCACCCTCCAGACACTCCGAGATGATTTGAGGATCTAATATCTCACATAACTTATCCTGGCTTATTACCAAGTTGAAATGTGCAATAAGGCTTGTGCCTTCTGAGTGCATGAAAGCGGATGGTTTTTTTTCTTGTGAGCAACTCAACAAGTATGACTCCGAAGCTATAAACATCACTTTTATCAGTCAACCTACTTGTTTGGTAGTACTCGGGGTCTAGGTACCCAAATGTACCTTGGATGGCAGTTGTCACTCCCGTTTGATCGATAGGGATACCTCGAGAAGCTCCAAAATCTGATACTTTAGCAATTAAACGATGGTCAAGTAGAATGTTGGCAGATTTAACATCTCTGTGTATTATGGATGTCAAAGCGGATGAGTGCAAATAGGCCAGAGCACTTGCGGTGTCAATAGAAATCCTCAATCGATCCTGCCAAGACAAGGATAGGGCACCTTCAACATGGAGATACTCAGAAAGAGTTCCGTTTGAGATGAATTCATAAACCAGTAATGGGACTTGTGTCTCCAGGCAGCATCCAAATAGCCTCACAACGTTTCGATGGTTAATCTGTGAAAGGATGGCAACCTCGTTTATGAAATCTTCAATTTCTCTTTGGATTGTAATTTTTGATTTCTTGATGGCAACCACATCCTGATTTGATAGTATACCTTTATACACAGTACCATGGCCACCACCACCAAGTTTGCGGGCCTCATCAAACTTGTTTGTGGCCTTCTCAAGTTCTTCTAAGCTAAATATCATCCTTTCAGCAATGTCCTTGTCCACCAATTGCTGTAACAATAGACCTCGATTTTGCTTGAAGTACTTCGCTCTGAGTCTCTTAGCCTGTTGAGCCTTTAACTTGTGCTTGAAATATATGATACCAGGCACTAGACAAATAAGGCTTATGCCACCGCCAACTGCTAGACCCACAAACAAACCTGTGAAGTGTGATAAAAACATATGAATCGTGAACATAATTGCGATTTTCATGTATGAAGATCTTTTGGTACATTAGAATCTGCAATAAACTTTCTCCAAATTCAGTTTAATTGCAGTTAATCAACATGCTTAATGCTTATTTTTAAGCTGGCGTTAGAGAAAAACTAAAAAAAAAGTAACGTGCAATGTAAATCGAGCCTCATTTTGGGATTGCTAAATGTAATGTTCCAAACTATTTTTTGCGAGGGTAATAACCTGAACCTATTCCATGGAAAAGTAGCCGCATAAATAGGTGCAAGTTAGCCAGGAAAAAAACAGGACTGCAATATCTGGGGAATGTTCCTTGAGAGAGTTTTTTCCAACGAACGTCAAACTTGCCATGTGATGAATCAACTAAACTTACCATGGTAATTTTGTAAGAATTATCATGTTCAGAGGCAAAAACTGCCATTAGTGCGTTTGAAAAAAGAAAAGTTGTCATGCTTCATAGAAAAGATGCCGTCCGTTCGATCGTGATCAAAAGGCTTTGGGGGTGTCCCCTGGAATCTCCTCCCAGGGAACGTTCCCTAGTTATCTTTCCGAAAAAACATAGTACTTAAACTTGGAAATTTTTAGAAAGTGTGTTACCTATAGAGAGTTTTCGAATACACCCGTTTCTGATCCGGGGATCACCTTGTGTCCCCTCAGGACAAAAGCACGAAAATGACCCTGGTCTATTTTTGCATCCACCGTAGCAGGAATATGCTTCCGGACGCGCACATTCGTCGATATCTAAATAAAACCATCAGAAACCAATCAAACATATGCGTTGTATGTGTGATCAGTTCAATTACCAAATGATTCACATAATTCCATGTTTTGGTTACGAACCTCGGCATCCATCTGGTATGTATGGGTTTCCCTCGTAGCCGGGTGAGCAGTGACAAGAATGACCGCTGCGAGACAGGCCTGTGGCGTCGCGGCAGAGGCTATTGCTGCTGGAGCAGGCAGTGCCGGAGCCGGGCGCGCCATCTCGGCCGGTACACTCCGATTCACCGATGGCCCAGTCTAGAGTCGCCGGAACCACTGGTTTTTCCTCGTTCGGCAGCGGCCCGAGGTTGGTGGCGTTCCCATCGAACCACTCCGCGTCCGCTATGAACACAAGTCCCATGGCCGGAAAGAAGAAGGATGGCATCATGTCGCCCACGGGGGACAGCTGCACAGTGTAGGACGTGAGGCCTACGTAGATGGACGTCTGGCAGCAGCTGACGCCGGAGCAGTGGTCCATAGGTTGGGACGCCAAGGCCGGCAGCCCCGGGTTGCTGTTCACGTAGGCGCAGATGGACGTGCAGGCGGCGACGACGTAGCTGCTGTTACGCGCGTCCAGGAGGACGGCCTGCATGTTGCAGCCCCTGACGACGAGCTGGTTGCGTTGCCCCGTGAGATAGAAGGGGCCGGCGCCGGCGAGGCCGCTGCCCCATGTGCCGACGCCAGGGACGACCGTGTCGTTCGTGTCGACCACGCTGCTGACGCGCACCGTGGTGTTCTCGAGGGATATCTCGAGGACCTCGACGGTGCCGTCGCCGAGAAACAGCTTCGGCGGTCGGTGGGAGCCGTCGTCGTTGCATGTGAGGTTGAAACCGTCGAGGTAGCAGCCCGGGCCGATGCCGAACGGGTAGGGGATGGCTATGTCGCCGCAGGAGCTCGGGCAGCCCGGCAAGGCCATGTTGGGCGGGACAGCCGCTTCCCCCCACCCGGCAGCTTGCAACCACAAGGCTACCACCACCACTGGCACAACGCGAGAGGGCACCATTGATTGATTGAATTTGATGGTTCAGCTACGTCTTTTGCTCCCCTTCAAGTTGCGCCCCGGCCGGGTTATATACACACACACACCCTGCCTGCTGAACACTCCCTATGCTGAAGATTTGGTCTGCTAACGTGCCCAAGCTTCCAAAGAAAAGTAGAACCATAAATGCATTCCGATGCTAGTAGACGGTCAAGGTACAGGTCGCGCCGGACTTTTGATGTTGCGGGGAGTTTTTTTCCTCATACCATTAAATAGGTGAGAGCTCAGCTGCCTTGATCGATGGGTTCACTGTAGGTTGGTTGACTCCATAAGAGCAAGTACAGTATGATGACATGACTATCCCCCTTAACGTGTAAGGGCATTTTGGGCATACGGTGCTTAACGTATCCCGCGCCGTATGCGGCGTCCCCATACAGGTAGAGCCGAGCGCACGGCTCGAGCCGATACGGCCGGCTCGCATCTACCCCCTCCCGTCGCGCGAAAAAATAATACCCACGACCTGCGTTGATCACGCGGCCCATTCCAACGTCGCCCCGCCTCGCCGATCGCCGCCCTTACCCGCTGATCGCCGCCTTTCCCCGCCGATCTAGCCGTGATCACGCTGCCAATTCCAACGTCTCCCCGTCCGGCCGATCGCCGCCTTTCCCCGCCGATCGGCGACCATTCTCCCCGTCTTCACCCAGGATCTGGCCGCCGCGGACGTTGTTGGAGTCGCCCGCCGTACGTGATCTGGCCTCCGTGCAGGTCGTCGCGGTGACGTGGCCTACGTGGACGCCGTCGCCGCCCGCAACATCGTGATCAACCTCTCCGGGAACGTCCTCGCTGTCCGCAGCCAGGCCAGGCCGGCCGAAGTGCACGTACCTGCCATGTAAGCCGTCTAGTTTGTCAAAAAAATTGTACCTGTAAATAATTATCTGCAATCACTTGTTAGATATGAAGTACTCATCGGTATGACCGTAGTACATTTAATTTGATTTAAAATTGATAGATCAATTTTTATTTATAATGTTGCAGTGTTGGTAGTGAGGTCATTCAATAGATAAAGAAACTGGATTTACGGATCTGTTTTTGGATATGAGTGAGTGGGATGGTAGCGATAGTGTTGATCGTACGAATGGTAATGAAAGTAAAAATGATGATTGATGATGATAGCAGCGACAATGAATCTTGGTCGTTATACGATAATTTACCTGAGGAGGATTTTCAAAAGAAGGAGGAGGGTGCTTGTAGTGAAAACGTAAGTGACGTGTACATTCATTTCGTCGGATGAAGAACCATATGGGTACTTACATGTGCATATGATTTTTTTATGTGCAGGAGGATATTGACGTCCAGAATGAGGAAAATCATGGTGTTGAATCTTTCGCGGATAACATAAGCCAGGTTCGGTCCAAAATTTAAGATGTCATACAATAATAAAAACTTGTTAATGACAACCTACACTTGCTTATGTGGAATATTGTAGGCTAACTTCGATGGTTGGAGTGGTGATGATGGCTATGAGCATGAGGATTGGCTAATATGGACATTGAGGAGGCTGAAATCCAGCAATGTGCGCTGGAGACACAGTTGAAGGTTATGGGTATGACATTTGCATCACAATGGGAGGCTTACATGTTCTATAATAACTATGCCGAAGACCGTGGATTCAGTATCAGAAAAGATAAGGTGAAACGAGGAAAAGGACTTTCAACCACTATTCGGTATAGGCGATACGTTTGCTCGAGGGCAGGAAAACGTCTTAGTAAATTTTTAAACCCGGAGGGCCGTACCCGCAGGCTAAGACATGAGACTCGTTGCGAGTGTGGCGCACATTTAGTCGTGAAGTTGGACAAAGGACGTGGAGTTTGGTTCGTGGCAGCTTTTATGGATGATCACAACCATTTGTTGGCTAGAGCAGATGAGGTGGTATTTCTGCGGTCACATCGAGTGATGGGAGATCACCAGATAGCTGAGATCTTGGCGATGGAAGGAGCTGGGATCAGAAAGCATATCATCGTCGACAACTTCATTAGCAGGTATGGCTCGTATGATAAGTGTGGGTTTCTGAGACGAGACGTCTACAACCTATGTTGCCGAGAAAAAATGAAGTTGATTGCGAAGGGTGATGCTAACACGGCAATCGGAATTATGAGGAGCAGAAAGGAGAAGGATCCAGACTTTTTCTTTGAGTACGTGCTCGATAAGGAGGGCCGTTTGTAGAGCATGTTCTGGTGCGATGCACAGTCGCGGCGGGACTATCAGTTGTATGGAGATGTGACTGTGTTTGACAACACGTATAAGATGAACAGATATGGTATGCCGTTCATCCCCTTTGTTGGTGTAAATAATCACCGTTGCACCATAGTTTTTGGTTGTGCCATTGTGTCTGACGAGACCGAAGCGACGTACGTGTGGCTGCTCCAGACATTCCTGAAGGCCAATTGTCAGAAGAAGCCAAGGTCAATCATCACAGATGGAGACGCTGCAATGATACGAGCTATTCGGTTGGTTTTGGTTGATGTGTTGCACCGTCTCTGCTCATGGCACATGGAAAAAAATATGCAGAAGCACCTTAATTACAAATCGCTAAATGAGTTCAGGGCACTCTTGTACTACTCCACCTCTCCAGCCAACTTTGAGGCGAGATGGCATGCTTTTGTCCGTAAATGGAAGACTGGTAAAACAGAAGAGTGCTGCGCAGGATGTACAGGAAGAGGAGTCTGTGGGCAGCATCATATCTGTCAGATGGTTTTTTTTTCTGGGTATGCGCAGTAATCAGAGGAGTGAAAGCCTTAACTCTTGTCTTCACCTTCACCTGGACGGCGGTATGACTATTGTTGATCTAGTTGTGCATTATGAGAATTGCATAGTTCGACTACGTGAGAACGAGGCGCATGATGACTGTGTTTCAAATCAGTCATTGCCACCATCAGTCATAGAATATAAGGGCATTGAGAAGCATGCTGCCGAAGTATTCACTCATTCCAATTTTTATATTCTTCAACAAGATCTGACGAAGATGGGAGATCTTGAGATTTCTGAGACGCTGGTGGGAGTTGACTGCCACACCTTCATCGTGACATGGAGAAATAACCGCAAATTTCAGTTCAGCGTGAATTATCGAGCTGAAAACTCTGAGAATACGATAGACTGCAGTTGTGGACGAATGCTTCGAAAAGGGTTGCCTTGCAAACACATTCTGTATGTGTTGGTTCATCTAAAAATATCTAAAATACCTAAGTGTTGCATCCTTAAGAGGATGTCGAAAGTTGCGAGAGGTGGGCTGCCTGCACAGCGGAAGACTGCCATGTTTGGCTGGGGTTGGACAGGGGCAGAGCAGCGTGCTCGCTATAGTCAACTCAGTATAACAGGAGCTGAAGCTTTTCATGTTGCTTCAAATGATCCATTCGTCTTTGATGAGTTGATGTAGTGTTTGCAGAATATAATAGCGAAGAAAAAGGTCCCTGATGATGATGCTGTTGGTAGTAGAAGAAATGTGCATCAGGAGCCACGTGAGCCGGAACAACATGTTGATGTCATAGGTGATCCCGTGAAAGTTTCCACGAAGGGCACCCCTAAACAGAGCACGACAGGGCGGGTAAAGAAAGATCCAAATGTTACAAAAAATGGAAGACCAAAATCATTTTCTGAGAGAAAACCCGGTCCTCTTTGTGGCATTTGTAAGAAAGAGGACCATAGACGGCAAACGTGCCCTGAGAATGAAAAGTAAGTTTTACATTATTTTAATTACTTTTTTTTTTCTCTCTTTACAATTGTTTGATGAGTTGTTTACAATTTGTTATGTAGGAATCGGGCATAAAGATGAAGTATTCATAATCAATGGAAGGCACTGGGACAGAGTTCAATTAGCATGTCATACTATTTGTTGCTTTATTTTGGATACTTTGTTCGATTGTAATGCGACATGGCACTTTTAGTTTATTTGTTTAAGGATAAGAGACATGGCACTTTGAGTTTATTCTTTATGCCACCTTGTTCAACGTTATGAGACATGCGATTTTTATTGTTATGTGTGAAACATGATATATTTGTATGAATGTGTTACTGCTGTCATGACTTTGTCGACTGTTTAACATTTTAAAAATTTAATCTATGCGAAAAATATATTTGAAAAAAGGCCCAGCCGTGCCCGGGCGCGCGCACGGACAGTATACTACAACGCCTTCTGGGAGGCCTTTCGGCCGCCGAGCGGGAGGCCACGGCGTACACCAGGGCATTCATTAGTGTTCTGTAGTGAGCTTGTGAGAAGGCGACGACGCGGGTATATAAACCGGTCGTCGCGTCTCTCCGCGGGCGAGGTGGGACTAAACCTAGTCGCCACAACGCGCCAGCGTCCCCAGCCACACACGAAGATGCATTAAAGGGCCGGCCCACGCGCCCGATGCACGTCGTTAATGGGCCGGCAGATCGCCATAAACCCCCCTCGGGATCGTTACATGTGCCCGCTCGGTCGGGCGGGACGAGACGTTTGCCACCGGGCCCGCGGCTGTCGCTCGGTCGGCTGCTGGGCCACCAGACGCGCGCGTGGCGCACGGCGAATCGCGCCAGCCCGCACTAGCTGGACTGCGCGGGCCGACCACTGCCTCGGCTGTCGGCCACCGCACGGGCTGGGCTGGAATATTCGTCCTCGCGCCAATCATGCTGCCAGGCCGATCTTCATCGGATCCAGTGCCGCTGCTGCCACCAGAATCGCCCTGGGATATTGTGCACGTTTTGTCCACATCGCGCTGCTACCTCTTGAGCACTGCGTTGGTTTTCCCTCGAAGAGGAAAGGGTGATGCAGCAAAGTAGCGTAAGTATTTCCCTCAGTTTTTGAGAACCAAGGTATCAATCCAGTAGGAGGCCACGCACGAGTCCCTCGCACCTACACAAACAAATAAATCCTCGCAACCAACGCGATAAGGGTTGTCAATCCCTACACGGTCACTTACGAGAGTGAGATCTGATAGATATGATAAGATAATATTTTCGGTATTTTTATGATAAAGATGCAAAGTAAAGAAAGTAAAATAAACACGGCGCCAGAAATAGCTTGTTGTTGGGAGATTAATATGATGGAGAATAGACCCGGGGGCCATAGGTTTCACTAGTGGCTTCTCTCAAAAGCATAAGTATTTACGGTGGGTGAACAAATTACTGTTGAGCAATTGACAAAATTGAGCATAATTATGAGAATATCTAGGTATGATCATGTATATAGGCATCACGTCCGAGACAAGTAGACCGACTCCTGCCTGCATCTACTACTATTACTCCACACATCGACCGCTATCCAGCATGCATCTAGAGTATTAAGTTCATAAGAAAAGAGTAACGCTTTAAGCAAGATGACATGATGTAGAGGGACAAACTCATGCAATATGATATAAACCCCATCTTGTTATCCTCGATGGCAACAATACAATACGTGCCTTGCTGCCCCTACTGTCACTTGGAAAGGACACCACAAGATTGAACCCAAAGCTAAGCACTTCTCCCATTGCAAGAAAGATCAATCTAGTAGTGTCAGGACCCCGATTCCAAGTCACATCGATCTAGCCGGTAACACCTCATATCACTTTGCGGCCTCACGCACGGTATTCCCACGGGTGTCACCTTACCATGGCCCGGGACCGTTTGCGCCTTTTGGCTCATGTATATGATAGTGTCGCTAGCATCCATATGATAGAGAACCCGGGCCGACATGACTAGTCGTGAACCCAAAGTGGCACTAACTTACGGGGACAGGCATACATGAATCAACATCGAGCATGTCGGTCAGCAGCGTGTGAATCCGGGTTGTAGCACTGGGCTAACAGGACTCCGGGAACCCGGGCTGTAGCAGGCTAGGCAGGACTCCGGATGTCACCGTGTGACATTTCCCCGAAGGGACAGACACAGGAACGAAGTGAATCACATGCCGGCCAGTCAAGTGTTCCGGAGCAGTAGTGCTGGGCTAGCAGGACTCCGGTGAACCGGGCTGTAGCGGACTACTATGGCTCATGGAAGCACAAGACTACATTTCCCCATAAGAGAGGCTACCAAGGATAAACAACTAGGTTGTCGGATCCCACACATACCAAGCATTTCAATCATACACACAATATGCTCGATATGTGCAAATACAACATGGCATCACAACAAGACTCTACGACTTAGAGTATTTATTCATTAGGCTCCGAAGAGCCAGGTATTACAAACATGGGTCTCATGACCCAACATTCAGAGCATACAAGTCAAAGCACATGCGGAAGCTTAACATGTCTGAGTACAGACATCTACAAATGAAAAGGTGGCGAAGCCTGACTATCTACCCGATCCTGCCGAGGGCACAAGATCGTAGCTGAGATATCAAGCTAAACGTCGAAGTCCACACAGAACTACTAGCGAGACTGACGTCTCTCTGCAAAACATAAAATAGGCAAACATGAGTACAAATGTACACAGCAAGACTTACATCAGAACTAGCTACATATGCATCGGTATCAACAAAGGGGGGTGGTGGAGTTTAACTGCAGCAAGCCAGCTTTGACTCGGTGGCTATCCTAACTACGACTGCAAGCAACTCTTTTGAGGTGGCGCACACGAGTCCACATATTCACCATATCAATACACCACTATGGATCCGCTCTCATCTCCCTACGAGAACGCCATCCATAGCACTCACGCTCATCTTGCGCATTTTAGAGTATCCACTTTCACTTGTCTATGAACTGTATAGGCAACCCAGAAGTCCTTTTCCGCGGACACGGCTATTCGAATAGATGATGTTAACCCTGCAGGGGTGTACTTCTTCACACACGCTCTCGCCACTTACCACCATGTACACGTCGTGTACCTCGACACCTTCAAGCGGAAGCCTGGCGAGGGAGTCGGCCACGACCTGACTAACCACACAAGTCTCTCGTCCAGGTTTATCGCCTATTCGGGTTCCATCCGCAAGGAGATCCGGCCGGGGTGTCGCTCACGGCCCCAAACGATGTGTGCAGGGTTCCAAGCCCACCAAACGGGCGACGCTTGGCATACCCGGCCACGGTGCCTAGTCTGTCCCAAGCCCACCTGTACTGGGTGCCACTTGGTAGACTACTAACACTACCTACAAACACCAGAAACTAGTTGCAACTCCTGGACAGAGATCAAGTTGATTAATAAGTCGAGAGGGGCACTTAAGCATTCCAATGTGTGGTAGTAATTGTTCATGGATCACAAACACAGAACTCAGTTCCTGAGGACGGCTGCAATGAGACAACCCACCATGTACTCCTACATGGCCTCTCACCGCTACCTTTACCAAATCGTGTTCACACACTTAACTCTCAACATTAGGACATGTTCACCACATTACAATTCATCCCCGATGAATCAGACCCGACTCAACTCTAAGCAGTAGCAGGCACGACAACAAGCATGAATGAGTAGGCACATCAGGGCTCAAACAACTCCTACTCATGCTAGTGGGTTTCATATATTTACTGTGGCAATGACAGGTCATGCAGAGGAAAGGGGGTTCAACTACCGCAACATGTAACAGTTGAATCGTTGTTGTCCTGATGTAGTAAAAGAGAGCAGGAGCGAGAGAGTGGGATTGTATCAGAATGAACAAGGGGGTTTTTGCTTGCCTGGCACTTCTGAAGATAGCATTGAGTCTTCATTAGTGTCAACGATCACAACACCGGAACAACGTCTACCGAGAGGGGACAAATACCGGCAACAGAGAAGAAATTCAATCAATGCAATGCACAATATGATGCATGATCATGACATGGCAATATGAATGTGTTCTGGGCTAATGCAAGCTAGAACAGATTGAGATGAGTCCATTTGAACCAAAGATTCAAATGCAAACCCATTTTATAAAGTCATATAAGTGCATTATCTTGTTTCATCTAAACAGCAAGGTTAGGTTGCTTTTTCATGCATGAAACTAGTACCAATGGAAAGATTGGATTTTTTTGATCGTTTTTCATATATACCTTATTTCAATTGGAGTTACGGTTGATTTTATATGATTTTTAGAAGTTTATAACATTTTCTGAAATAAATAAACCATTTAAGATTTATTTAAATTCCAGAAATGAATTACTGCATCAGCATGACGTCACTGTGATGTCAGCGGTCAACAGGGCGTCCAGAGTCAAACCTGACATGTGGGCTCCACTCGTCAGTGACACAGGGGTTAAACTGGTTTAACTGATCTAAACTGAAACTTAACTAGAGTTAGTTAGGGCGTGGGGCCCATATGTCAGTGACCCAGGGTTCATTAGCTTAGTGCTAATTAGTGGTTAGGCCGGCGTTTAGCCGCCGGCGAGGTGCCGAGACGGCGACCATGCGCGGATTTGCATCACAGGCCACGGTTCGTTGCACCGGTGGCACCTTTGGAACGCTGGGCCTCGTCCGCGTCGATTGGCGGCGGAACGAGACCAAATGGTCGCCGGAGACGACGACGGCGACCAAATCAGTGGCGGCTGGAGCTCGGGCAAGACCGACTACTTGCTATGGTGCATGGGAAGGTGAGCTAGCAGGTGCGTTCGTCTCCTGGGAGCAGCACGAGCACGATGACGTGCTCAGGGGCAAGCTACGGCGTCTGAAGCCACGACGGTGACATGGCCGTCGGCGGCGAGCTTCGGGCACTTGTGGAACGATGGCTAGAGGACGGGAACGGAGGGGGCGAGCAAAGAGGAGAGATGAGGAGCTCACAGGGAGGCGGCGCAGAAGGTCAGTGGGCTCGGGGTCGCGCCAGACGTCGCGAATCGACGGCGGTGATCGGTGGCGCCCGAGGTGGAAGACGAGCTCGAAGGCGTCACCACGGTGCTCTTGGGGTCGGGATCTTCCATGTGGAGGAGCTTTACATCGTCATGGAGCTTTTGGACACGGGAAAGGGGCGAGCGAACGGCGGCGACGAGCTCCACTCGGGTCGGGCGAGAGGGCGAGGGAGGTGAGGCGGGGAGAGAGGGGAGCGGTCGAGGGGGTCCAAGGGTCTGCGTGGCAACACCGGAGGCGTCCAGGCCGTCGAGGAGGCAGGCGAGCAGGGTGGAGGTGGCGCGCGTGTGAGCGCGCACGGCGGCCACACGCCCTGCCTACTGGCCTGGGGAGGAAGACGACATGGGAGGTGGAGGTGGGCTGGGCCAGCGAGCTGGGCCGGCTACAGGTAGATGGCCAGGTAGTCCTTCTCTCTCTCTTTTATTTCTGTTTTCTGTTTTCCTTTTCTGTTATTTGTTTTGATTTAGTTTTAAGCACTAAACCATTTTGCTTTCTTCTGATAATTTGCAGGGACTGAAAGGATTATCCCAAAGGCCCTCACAATTTCTCAGAATTATTGGACACATATTCGATATATAGCAAATATAAATCCAATGCAAATAGTTATTGCATTAGCTTCAAATGCCCAAAATAAATATTTATGAGCTCCTAAAAATATTGGTTTGAATTTTAATTCTGGCCAATATTTTCATAGAGAAACATGAACATTTACTTGGACCTATTTGAAGCAATTTTTATCTTGGTCTTTTTCAGAAATGATTTCTGAGGCTTTCACATGTCCCCATTTCAAATTCATTGAAATTTAAACATGATGCACACATGACTAGCTAGCCTAGAGCAAACCAGAACTAGGGATGTGACAAGTAGGCCAAACGAAACTGATAATTCAAAGAGACTTGCAAAGATAACCAATCATACATAAAAGAATTCGGAAGATTCAAATATTGTTCATAGATAAACTTGATCATAAACCCACAATTCATCGGTCTCAACAAACACACTACAAAATAAGATTACATCGAATAGATCTCCACGAGAGAGGGGGAGAACATTGTATTGAGATCCAAAAAGAGAGAAGAAGCCATCTAGCTACTAACTATGGACCCGAAGGTCTGAGGTAAACTACTCACACATCATCGGAGAGGCTATGGTGTTGATGTGGAAGCCCTCCGTGATTGATGCCCCCTCCGGCGGAGCTCCGGAACAGGCCCCAAGATGGGATCTCACGGGTACAGAAGGTTGTGGCGGTGGAATTAGGTTTTTGGCTCCGTATCTAGTAGTTTGGGGGTACGTAGGTATATATAGGAGGAAGGAGTACGTCGGTGGAGCAACAGGGGGCCCACGAGGGTGGAGGGCGCGCGCAGGGAGGGTAGGCGCGCCCCTTACCTCGTGGCCTCCTGGTTGATGTCTTGACGTAGGGTCCAAGTCCTCTGGATCACGTTCGTTCCAAAAATCACGTTCCCGAAGGTTTCATTCCGTTTGGACTCCGCTTGATATTCTTTTTCTGCGAACTCTGAAATAGGCAAAAAATTGCAATTCTGGGCCGGGCCTCCGGTTAATAGGTTAGTCCCAAAAATAATATAGAAGTGTATAATAAAGCCCAATAATGTCCAAAACAGAATATAATATAGCATGGAACAATAAAAATTTATAGATACGTTGGAGACGTATCAAGCATCCCCAAGCTTAATTCCCGCTCGTCCTCGAGTAGGTAAATGATAAAAACAGAACTTTTGATGTGGAATGCTACTTGGCATAATTTCAATGTAATTCTTCTTAATTGTGGTATGAATATTCAGATCCGAAAGATTCAAGATAAAAGTTCAATATTGACATAAAAATAATAATACTTCAAGCATACTAACTAAGCAATTATGTCTTCTCAAAATAACATGGCCAAAGAAAGTTATCCCTACAAAATCATATAGTCTGGCTATGCTCTATCTTCACCACACAAAATATTTAAATCATGCACAACCCCGATGACAAGCGACTTTTCACATTCTCAAACTTTTTCAATCTTTACGCAATACATGAGCGTGAGCCATGGACATAGCACTATATGTGGAATAGAATGGTGGTTGTGGAGAAGACAAAAAGGAGAAGATAGTCTCACATCAACTAGGCGTATCAACGGGCTATGGAGATGCCCATCAATAGATATCAATGTGAGTGAGTAGGGATTGCCATGCAACGGATGCACTAGAGCTATAAGTATATGAAAGCTCAACCAAAGAAACTAAGTGGGTGTGCATCCAACTCGCTTGCTCACGAAGACCTAGGGCATTTTGAGGAAGCCCATCATTGAAATATACAAGCCAAGTTCTATAATGAAAAATCCCCACTAGTATATGAAAGTGATATCATAAGAGACTCTCTATCATGAAGATCATGGTGCTACTTTGAAGCACAAGTGTGGTAAAAGGATAGAAACATTGTCCCTTCTCTCTTTTTCTCTCATTTTTTTATTTGGCCTTTTCTTCTCTTTTTTTATGTCCATTTTTTTTCTTTAGTTCGGAGTCTCATCCCGACTTGTGGGGGAATCATAGTCTCCATCATCCTTTCCTCACTTGGGACAATGCTCTAAAAATGATGATCATCACACTTTTATTTTCTTACAACTCAACAATTACAACTCAATACTTAGAACAAAATATGACTCTATGTGAATGCCTCCGGCGGTGTACCGGGATATGCAATGAATCAAGAGCGACATGTATGAAGGAATTATGAACGGTGGCTTTGCCACAAATACAATGTCAACTACATGATCATGCAAAGAAATATGACAATGATGGAGCGTGTCATAGTAAACGGAACGGTTGTAAGTTGCATGGAAATATATCTCGGAATGGCTATGGAAATGCCATGATAGGTAGGTATGGTGGCTGTTTTGAGGAAGGTATATGGTGGGTGTATGATACCGGCGAAAAGTGCGCGGTATTAGAGAGGCTAGCAATGGTGGAAGGAAGAAAAGTGCGTATAATCCATGGACTCAACATTAGTCATAAAGAACTCATATACTTATTACAAAAATCTACAAGTTATCAAAGCAAAGTATTACGCGCATGCTCCTAGGGGGATAGATTGGTAGGAAAAGACCATCGCTCGTCCCCGACTGCCACTCATAAGGAAGACAATCAATAAATAAATCATGCTCCGACTTCATCACATAACGGTTCACCATACATGCATGCTACGGGAATCACAAACTTTAACGCAAGTATTTCTCAAATTCAAAACTACCCAACTAGCATGACTCTAATATCACCATCTCCATATCTCAAAACAATTATCAAGCATCAAACTTCTCATAGTATTGAACACACTCATAAGAATTTTTCTTTTTTCTTTACTAATCTTGGATGCCTATTATTGTTAAAGCAAACTACCATGCTGTGTTGTAGGACTCTCAAAATAATCTAAGTGAAGCATGAGAGAACAATAGTTTCTATAAAACAAAATCACCACCATGCTCTAAAAGATAGAAGTGAAGCACTAGAGCAAAAATATATAACTCAAAAGATATAAGTGAAGCACATAGAGTATTCTAATAAATTCTGAATCATGTGTGTCTCTCTCAAAAGATGTGTACAGCAAAGATGATTGTGTTAAACTAAAAAGCAAAGACTTAAATAATACAAGACGCTCCAAGCAAAACACATATCATGTGGTGAATAAAAATATAGCTCCAAGTAAAGTTACCAATGGAAGTAGACGAAAGAGAGGATGCCTTCCGGGGCATCCCCAAGCTTTGGCTTTTTGGTGTCCTTAGATTATCTTGGGGTGCCATGGGCATCCCCAAGCTTAGGCTCTTGCCACTCCTTGTTCCATAATCCATCAAATCTTTTACCCAAAACTTGAAAACTTCACAACACAAAACTTAACAGAAAATCTCGTGAGCTCCGTTAGCGAAAGAAAACAAAACACCACTTCAAGGTACTGTAATGAACTCATTATTTATTTATATTTGTGTCAAACCTACTGTATTCCAACTTCTCTATGGTTTATAAACTATTTTACTAGCCATAGATTCATCAAAATAAGCAAACAACACACGAAAAACAGAATCTGTCAAAAAAAGAAAAGTCTGTAGTAATCTGTAACTAACTCAAACTTCTGGAACTCCAAAAATTCATCCAAAATAGGACGACCTAGACAATTTGTTTATTGATCAGCAGCAATTGGAATCAATATTTTATCATGTTCTAGTGATTTTTAACAATTATTTTCGTGGACAGAAAGTTTCTGGAATTTACAGCAAGATCAAATAACTATCATCCAAGAAGATCCTATAGGTTTAACTTGGCACAAACAGTAATTAAAACATAAAAACACATCTAACCAGAGGCTAGATCAAATATTTATTCCTAAACAGAAGCAAAAAGCAAAGAACTAAAAATAAAATTGGGTTGCCTCCCAACAAGTGCTTTCGTTTAACGCCCCTAGCTAGGCATTGATAATTTTAATGATGCTCACATGAAAGATAGTAATTGAAGCACAAAGAGGGCATCATAAAACACGTGACAAACACATCTAAGTCTAACATACTTCCTATGCATAGGCATCTTATAGGCAAACAAATTACCATAGCAAGGAAAAACTAGCATATGCAAGGAAGCGGAAAGAAACAATAGCAATCTCAACATAACGAGAGGTAATTTATTATCATGAAAATTTCTACGACCATGTTTTCCTCTCTCATAATAATTAAATGTGGGATCATAAGAAAATTCAACAAAATAGATATCACATAAAATATTTTCAACATGATCCACATGCATGCAAAGTTGACACTCTTCCGAAATAGTGGGATTAACATTAACTAAAGTCATGACCTCTCCAAACCCACTTTTATAAAAAAATATCATAAGATTGAACATACTCCAAATATGTGCGATCTAAAGTTGACACTCTTCCAAACCCACTTTCAATATTATTGCGAACAATATTATTAATCTCATATTCATCATGGGGATTAAATAAATTTTCAAGATCATAAGAAGAATCACCCCAATCATGATCATTGCAACAAGTAGTAGACATAGCAAAACTAGCATCCCCAAGCTTAGGGTTTTGCATATTATTAGCACAATTGACATCAAGAGAATTTATAGTGAAATCATTGCAATCATGCTTTTTATCGAAGAAACTATCAAGTATGGGTGCAATAGCAACGATCTCATGTTTAACATACGGAACTATATCAAATTCATCTTCATAAATATTGGCATCATGGCCACAAGAATAGCAAGCATCATGTTCATCAAGGGATATTTCAACCAAATCATCAGAATCATCATTATTTATAGATTCATGCATATCATTATTTTCTTCCAAAGCAACGGTCATTCTTTCAATAAATTCTTGGACATAGATAAGAGTTTTCATTGCAATATGACGGGAGATAAGAGTTTGTGATGGGTACTTGGTATGTTGACTTTTGCGTAGACTCCCCGGCAACGGCGCTAGAAATCCTTCTTGCTACCTCTTGAGCACTGCGTTGGTTTTCCCTTGAAGAGGAAAGGGTGATGCAGCAAAGTGCGTAAGTATTTCCCTCAGTTTTTGAGAACCAAGGTATCAATCCAGTAGGAGGCCACGCATGAGTCCCTCACACCTACACAAACAAATAAATCCTCGCAACCAACACGATAAGGGGTTGTCAATCCCTACACGGTCACTTATGAGAGTGAGATCTGATAGATATGATAAGATAATATTTTTGGTATTTTTATGATAAAGATGCAAAGTAAAGAAAGTAAAATAAAAACGGCGCCATAAATAGCTTGTTGTCGGGAGATTAATATGATGGAGAATAGACCCGGGGGCCATAAGTTTCACTAGTGGCTTCTCTCAAAAGCATAAGTATTTACGGTGGGTGAACACATTACTGTTGAGCAATTGACAGAATTGAGCATAATTATGAGAATATCTAGGTATGATCATGTATATAGGCGTCACGTCCGAGACAAGTAGACCGACTCCTGCCTGCATCTACTACTATTACTCTACACATCGACCGCTATCCAGCATGCATCTAGAGTATTAAGTTCATAAGAACAGAGTAACGCTTTAAGCAAGATGACATGATGTAGAGAGATAAACTCATGCAATATGATATAAACCCCATCTTGTTATTCTCGATGGCAACAATACAATACGTGCCTTGCTGCCCCTACTGTCACTGGGAAAGGACACCGCAAGATTGAACCCAAAGCTAAGCACTTCTCCCATTGCAAGAAAGATCAATCTAGTAGGCCAAACCAAACTGATAATTCGAAGAGACTTTCAAAGATAACCAATCATACATAAAAGAATTCAGAAGATTCAAATATTGTTCATAGATAAACTTGATCATAAACCCACAATTCATCGGTCTCAACAAACACACTGCAAAAGAAGATTACATCGAATATGTCTCCACGAGAGAGGGGGAGAACATTGTATTGAGATCCAAAAAGAGATAAGAAGCCATCTAGATACTAACAATGGACCCGAAGGTCTGAGCTAAACTACTCACACATCATCAGAGAGGCTATGGTGTTGATGTAGAAGACCTCTGTGATCGATGCCCCCTCCGGCGGAGCTCCAGAACAGGCCCCAAGATGGGATCTCACGGGTACAGAAGGTTGCGGCGGTGGAATTAGGTTTTTGGCTCCGTATCTGGTAGTTTGGGGGTACGTAGGTATATATAGGACGAAGGAGTACGTCAGTGGAGCAACAGGGGGCCCACGAGGGTGGAGGGCGCGCCCGGGGGGGGGGGGGTAGGTGCGCCCCCTACCTCGTGGCCTCCATAATATCCTTAGAAATTTCAGCTCTCTGAAACAAATTAATCAAACCAGAATATAATGTATGTCCCAATATTTTTCTGAATGCGAGTGCGAAAATTATAGCGTACCAGGGTGGCAATGATATTGCGAATTCTTTGGCTAATTGCGCCTTTAGAATTTGAGTCAAGAACTTGAAACTCCTCCTTGACGGTGTCCATCACTATGGTTATCGAATGATTATCATTAACGTGCATGGGAAAATACGCCTACATAGTAACCAAATGATGTTAGTGCAATTAAATATTATTGACTAATAAAAACAAATAAATATGAAAGCAATACCTTGCCCCGTCTGAAATACTCATCCATTACTCTTGCGAGGACTTTTGTTTTCTTTGTAACATTCTCTGAGTCTAAATCATTTACTGACTTGGTCTTTCCACTTGCCCTATTCAACATAAATTTGGGGAACCATGTTGTTGATATGTAACGATCAGAAAAATCACGGTGTTGTAGGTGTTTACAATATGCATTGATGATCTGCATACATAAACAAAAATTTCTATCAACTTGTGAAGTACAAATGAGGGTTTTGTTAAAACCAAACTCATACTTACAGCGCGATTCAACCATTTAAACGTGAGGACATCATGAAGCATAGCTGGCGTGCATATGTCCCCATCTGGTGGCGGCACATCAACCACAGTTCGGTGTGCATGCTTCTTTGACGATGCGAGAGTCTCAACAAAAACTCTGGCTGCCTCTATGTGATCCGGAGTCATATTAAGAGAACTTGCTAGAATTGAATGTGGTGACGATGCAAATAGATCTAAAACAATGCAGCTACAGTCAGTTATATAATAAAACAAAAATTACATAACGCGTGAATGAATTATAAAGTAGTATTGGACTTACTTTTTTAACACGTTTCTTGCGGGTAATGAGAAGGTCGTAGGGGGATTGACAATATTTCGACTTTTTTCTTTTGTGTTTACCTTCATTTTCCTGACTGCCTTCACCATTTCCTATGTTGCTCTCTGCCGGGAAACTCTCAAACGTGTCTTCGGACTTTGTTGGTGACAAAGCATCCATAGACTCACCAGAAATATCAGCATTCTGCGGGGTTCGGGACATAGACGGAAAGTCTTTTGTCCGTACAGTTGATGCCGAAGATGGAGAGTTTCCATTATCGTCTATAATGAAAGGATCAGTAGCTTCACCTTTACCCGGTGTCGTCGCTGGAGCACCCGTGTCATCAACGGGCACGGAGGTATCATCATACCCGTGAAAGATGTTCCTATCTTTACGTCCGTAGGTTCAATATCTGGCCAATATTTTGATGACTTGTACTTGCCATTCTCCATCCCAACTCCTTCACCTACATTATCAAATTCATCATCGTTGTCCCTCTTATTGGGTTTGTACAGCACACCTTCCGTGTTCAACCTTTCCATGACCATCTACAAACACAAATGAAACACGACAAGTAGTTGAACAATTAAAGCATGTTCAATACAACTTCTAAATTACCTGTGCACATCTTTCGGGTATATTGAGAACCTCCTTGTGAAGCAGCTTTATGTGTGTCATCACACGGTCCATACTATAAGTCGTGTTCGATGAAACCGCGGACGTGCTTGGCTTTCTACTCCTGCCACCACCTTTCTGTTTAGGTTTCTTCGTTTCTTCCTCTGGGACAGTCCCTTCACGTGCTACCTTAGCACGTCTGTACTCTTCGCTAATGCAGTTTTCAATCTGTACAACAAACAATAAAATGAATTAAATAATGAATATACTTAATTACTATGTGAAACCAATAAGGACTATACTTACTGACTTACATTGCCGGTGCCCCGCCCGTGCATGTTGTCATAGTCGTCTCGCTTTTCTCTTCCGTTTCTGGCCAGTTAAGCATTAGTGGGTATTCACGAGACAAAGGATCAAATGTATCCACACCAATTGGCTCAACTTTTTCCCAGTATATATACTGCATGATAGTAAACACAAATAGTCAGACACATACATCACATAAAAAATATATGTACATACAACTATTACGAAATGACTTGTACCTGAAGAAGAGCCAAGTTCCTGATAGGCCACTTGAATTTTTCAAGATCTTCGACCGTTTTTTAATAGCATCCATGCACACCACCAACGTGAAATCATTCCAATTGTATGACTTGATAGCGTTCACGTCCTCCACCATTTTGTAATAACGATAAGGAACAAACTTGGTGGATTGTGGTGCTAAGACTGTACCCATAAGAACCAGTACGGCCCTTCTCACAAAATCATCAACATATGACTGACTATCAACAATATTTTTTATCAAGTCATCGATGAGGATTAGGCCTGTTCTTTTGTCTAGAAACCGATTCGGAACAATTTTTTGGCATCTAATTGTACTGTTGCTATCATGCTATTGACATCATCACCCTCGTTACGTAGCCCGACTATGTCATAAACATCTTCATTAAGCACACTAATGCCGTCAGTATTTGGTCGAATAATAAATCACTTTCTACTACTATCATACGTTGTAATCATAAATTCCAATAAATTTTTCCTCATTTTCACTGAAGGAATTCTCAACATACTGTCCAAATTTGTGCCATGTAGCATCATGCGCTGTCTGGGTGTGAATTTTCCCACCAATTCGCACCACTTCTCAACCGAGCAGTACACATCTCCGAATTCTTGCATTCTAAATAAGATGAAAGTTATCTAACTAGTTACGAGATTCAAAAAACATTACATATGGTTTAATACCATACCTTCCGGCGCCTCGAGGTGCACCGGCAGCCCCCGTTGGCTAACCCCACCTGGTGTGGGTTAGTCGTGGCAGCCGCGCGCCCTCTGCCCACACCATCGCGCTGGCCGACGGCCTGTCCTAGGGTTCTGGGTGCGGGCGACTTTGCTGAGACGGCCCGGCCGGGCCGAGATCCAAGTCGCGCGCGCAGATGCCGAAGTGTATGGCCGTCGTGAGGACGGCAGGGAAGGGAGTTGGGACGGCCACGGCGGTGCGACCGTTAGATCGGGGTGAGGTCGTGCGTGGAGGCGCCGGGGTTAGGCGGTCCTCGGGCGAGGTAATGGCGGCGTGGTTTCCATGCCATGCACGCACGTACGGCGTCATAGACGTGGTCACGCCATAGTGGGCCCCTTGGCCCGTCCCGTAAAACTACCGCCGGCTGGCCCATGATGCATTTATTGAAAACATGCATTGTACTTTAATTGTTCTAGTTTAATACCACATCGCTATGTCACATCCCTAGTCTGGTATGCGCTTAGGCTAGCTAGATATGCTTGCATCATGTCTAAACTTATTGAAATTTGAAATGGGGATGAACAAACCCTAGCACCAAATGAACTCAACTAGGGTCAAATTCAAATGTTTTCAATGAACCCAAAATGCCCTTTGGAAATGTTCATGATTTTTGATAAAGGTGAAAACCTCTGCCAGAAATGATGAGCATATTTATTGGCCATTTATGGATTTTTGAGCTAAATCATATTGTATTTGAATTGGAGCATTTAATGCAAATATTTTAAATGCTTCAATACTTCTGAAAACAATTGGGGGCTGTTGGAAATAATTCAAATAGTGCCCACAATTTTTATCAGGATTTTACAAAATGAGTTAGTAATTTTACTAATTCAAAACAGATCAAATAAATAGAAAACATAAAGTAAAGAGAGAGAGAGGAGAGTACCTGAGCCACTTACCTGGCCTGCACTGTGTTGGCCCAACACTGTTGGCCCAGCCCATCTCTCTCCCTTGTCCTCTTCCAGCTCACGCCAGAAGGACTGGAGCGCGCGTGCCCGGCGCGCGCAGCCACACGCCGGCCACCTCCACCCTGCCTGCGTGCTCCCTCGTCGCCCTGGATCTCCCTCGCGATGCCACGCAGACCCCTGGTCCCCCTCGGCCTCTCCCTCGAGCTCTCCCCCTCTCCCTGGCTCTCTCCCTCGTCGTTCCCCCCACCTCACCGAACGCTCCTGCCGCCGCCGACTAGCACCACCGCGGCCATCGCCTCTCCCTCGTCCCCTTGAGCAGTCCAGAGGCTCCGCCTTGACGCCCTCGCCCTCTCCAGTGAACTACACCCCGCTGGGAGGCCTGCTCTGCCGTCACTGCCATCGTCTTCAACCTCGGGCATCCGAGATGCCGCCGGCCGATTCGTCTGCCCCAGTTCATCCACGAGCAAGCCGAACCCCTCCTCGTGATCACTGTGAGCTCCTCCGTCGACTATCCCTCTTCCCCGCAGTCAATCCCCTCCTCTAGCCAGTCTAGCCACCCGAGCCGAGAGCTCCGTGTCGCCGGCCATGGCGCCGCCGTGGCCAGGGCACCCAACGCTTGCGTCCGAGCACATGGTTGTGCTCCTACTGGTCCGTAGCTGCCGCCCCGCTGCTTAACTTGCTCCGCCACATGCTCTAGCCGCAGCTGCCGCACACACCGAACTCTGGCGGCCGCCCAAGTGCTCGCCGCCGGCGAACCAGGCCACCCAGCGACCTTCTGACACCTCCCCTGGATGCGGAAGAGCGTGGGCTACCTCCTGGTGGTTTCCGCGCGTCCATCCGCCGTCTGTAGCTCAAGTCCAGTGAGTTACCGCCGCAGTTTTGGTTGTCGCCGGCGAAACACCGGCAAGGACCGACGTGGCGCAGTCATTAGCGCTAATCCCTGCCAGCTCAGCCACCCTTAGCCACTGACAATGGGCCCCGCAGCAGGTCAAAGTGCTAGTCAACGCGGGTTAGCACCAGGTGTCACTGACGTGTGGACCCCACACGTCAGGTTTGACCCTGGTCAGCGCTGCTGACCTGCTGACACAGGCATGACGCAGTGCTGACGCAATTAATCCTTTTCTGGATTAAAAATAATTCAGGAATTTCAGAAAATGCCCTAAACTTCTAAAATTCATAGAAATTCAACTGTAGCTCCAAATGAAACAAATTATATATGGAAAATGATCAGAAAAATCCAATCTATCCATCTGTACCATTTTCATGCATGTTAGAACAATTTAAGGCTGCTGTTTAGGAAAAATCATGTAAATGGCATTTGAATTTCCACATATGAAGTTTGAATTTGAACCTAAGGTTCAAACCAACTCCAGTTAATATGTTGCTAGTTGCATTAGCTCAAAACGCATTCATATTGCCATGCCATGATCATGCATCATATTGTGCATTGCATTGATTGTATTTCTTCTCTGTTGCCGGTATTTGTCCCCTCTCGGTAGACGATGTTCCGGCGTTGTGATCGTTGACACTAATGAAGACTCAATGCTATCTTCAGAAGTGCCAGGCAAGCAAAACCCCCTTGTTCATTCCGATACAATCCCACTCTCTTGCTCCTGCTCTCTTTTACTGCATTAGGACAACAACGATCTATCTGTTACTTGCTGCGGTAGCTGAACCCCTTTATCCTCTGCATGACCTGTCATTGCCATAGTAAATAGATGAAACCCACTAGCATGAGTAGGAGTTGTTTGAGCCCTGATGTGCCTACTCATTCATGCTTGTTTGTCATGCCTGCTATTGCTTGGAGTTGTGTCAGGTCTGATTCATCGGGAATGAATTGGAATGTGGTGAACATGTCCTACTATTGAGAGCTAAGTGTGTGAACACGATTTGGTAAAGGTAGCGGTGAGAGGCCATGTAGGAGTACATGGTGGGTTGTCTCATTGAAACCGTCCTCCGGAACTGAGTTCTGTGTTTGTGATCCATGAACAGTTACTACCACACATTGGAATGCTTAAGTGCCCCTCTCGACTTATTAATCAACTTGATCTTTGTCCAGGAGTTGCAACTAGTTTCTGGTGTTTGTAGGTAGTGTTAGTAGTCTACCAAGTGGTACCCGGTACAGGTGGGCTTGGGACAGACTAGGCACCATGGCACGGTGTACCCAGCGTAGATCCATCCGTCGAGGTGGGCTTGGGAACCCTGTTCACATCGTTTGGGGCCGTGAGCGACACCCCGGCCGGATCTCCTTGCGGATGGAACCCGAATAGGCGATAAACCTGGACTAGAGACTTGTGTGGTTAGTCAGGTCGTGGCCGACTCCCTCGCCAGGCTTCCGCTTGAAGGTTGCCGAGGTACACGACGTGTACATGGTGGTAAGTGGCGAGAGCGTGTGTGACGAAGTACACCCCTGCAGGGTTAATATGATCTATTCGAATAGCCGTGTCCGCGGTAAAGGACTTCTGGGTTGCCTGTACAGTTCATAGACAAGTGAAAGTGGATACTCTAAAATGCGCAAGATAAGCGTGAGTGCTATGGATGGCGTTCTCGTAGGGAGACGGGAGCGGATCCATGGTGGTGTATTGATATGGTGAATATGTGGACTCGTGTGCGCCACCTCGAAAGAGTTACTTGCAGTCGTAGTTCAGGATAGCCACCGAGTCAAAGCTGGCTTGCTGCAGTTAAACTCCACTACCCCCTTTGTTGATACCGATGCATATGTAGCTAGTTCTGATGTAAGTCTTGCTGGGTACATTTGTACTCACGTTTGCCTATTTTATGTTTTGCAGAGAGACGTCAGTCTCGCTAGTAGTTCCGTGTGGACTTCGACGTTTAGCTTGATACCTCAGCTACGATCTTGTGCCCTCGGCAGGATCTGGTAGATAGTCAGGCTTCTCAGCCTTTTTCATTTGTAGATGTCTGTACTCAGACATGCTAAGCTTCCGCATGTGCTTTGACTTGTATGGTCTGAATGTTGGGTCATGAGACCCAGGTTTGTAATATCTGGCTCTTCAGAGCCTAATGAATAAATACTCTGAGTCGTAGAGTCTTGTTGTGATGCCATGTTGTAGTTGCACATATCGAGCATATTGTGTGTATGATTGAAATGCTTGGTATGTGTGGGATCCGACAATCTAGTTGTCTATCCTTAGCAGCCTCTCTTATGGGGAAATGTAGTCTAGTGCCTCCTTGAGCCATAGTAGTCCGCTACAGCCCGGTTCACCGGAGTCCTGCTAGCCCAACACTACTGCTCTGGACACTTGACTGGCCGGCATGTGTTTCATATCGTTCCTGTGTCTGTCCCTTCGCGGAAATGTCACGCGGTGACATCCGGAGTCCTGCCTAGCCTGCTACAGCCCGGGTTCCCGGAGTCCTGTTAGGCTAGTGCTACAGCCCGGATTCGCACGCTGCTGACCGACACGTTCGATGTTGATTCATGTATGCCTGTCCCCATACGTTAGTGCCGCTTTGGGTTCACGACTAGCCATGTCGGCCCGGGTTCTCTGTCATATGGATGCTAGTGACATTGTCATATACGTGAGCCAAAAGGCGCAAACGGTCCCGGGCCATGGTAAGGCGACACCCGTGGGAGTACCGTGCGTGAGGCCGCAAAGTGATATGAGGTGTTACAGGCTAGATCGGTGTGACTCGGAATCGGGGTCCCGACAGCTTTGGTATCAGAGCCTGACTGCCTGTAGGATTACCAAGCCAAACTGGTCGAAGTTGAGTCTAGAAATGCTTTAGTTATATGTAGGGGAATTGATTGTGGGAGGGAACGTAAGGCTCTTTTTACTCCTTTACCTTATGCCTTCTGATATTAGTCAACCTCTTCTTTTCTACGGGGATTAAGAACTAGGCTTCTCATCTTTCTATCAGGATCACGTGTTACTAATCCGTAGACTCGTAGGATTGTTGGTCTGAAGCCTCAGTTCAGTTTCTACTACTTCCATGTGTTGTCAGTTGAACCAGAACCTTGATATTATGATGTTGTTGAGTGGTTATGCCACCATTTTGCAGGATGTCTCAAGTATTTTTGAGCATTTACAGCCGTTATGCTGTCCGAGTCATCCCAGGTTTCTAAATAGTCTGATGCATTTGCAAATCCCTTCCTTCTGTTTCCGATGTTTCTTTGGGCCAGTTTAACCACACTAATCGGTGCGTTGAGGCACTCTATTGTCTCGGTATATATGTTGGAGCTATTATTATGACCCTAGGTGTCTTAGAGGATCACCTAGTAATCTAGCCATGTTTTGTGTTCCTAGTGTGATGATTCTGGCCATTATTCTCGAAAGCATCCCGTGATGCCATTTAGTTAGTAGGCATTCTATTCCTGGGTTCTTGGACCCGAGATTCATCCTACTTACCTCATGTTGATAGTGTTTGCTCGTTCCTTTAGGTTATTAGTAACCTTTGCATTAGTCCTCGAGGTCCGTGGTATTTCCTTCTTCCAATACCATGAACCATCATGGCAAAAGTTCTTTTAACCAAAAGATCACAACCAGGGCGCTCTTGAGGAGTACTTCATTCATATTGTGACTCTGCCAGTCCTTCCTCCTCTGCATGGGTTATCCGGAAGAAATATGTTGAATTTGTTCGACATACTAACTCATGCATCCACAACTTAGAAAAACATATGTTCCTTTGGGTTGTCCCTCTTTAGCTGTACTCCGACCTTCATCTATCAATTGATAGTCAAGGGTATGTGTGCGATCGTGTTCATCGATGCCTACTATTCTTGTGGTCTGTCAAGCCATTCTATTCTGGATGGCTAGGAGAAACAAACTCCGGTACCTCATCCATATCTAGGATCGGGTCAAAACAATTGTATTCCGCAGATCAAAATGCCAATCCAGCCTTTGCTCTGCTCTACTTTGGAGCGTTACCATCTTTATGTCAAGAGTGTCATGAGAATTGCATCACCTCTTATGAATTCTTGACGCAGTGATACTTCTCGCCATCATTATTCATTCCTTGGTCCCGTGTTGTCACAACCGGAATACCGACAAGTGAACCGTGATGTGTAAAATCAATACTCCTAGCAACCCCGTTGCTTGGTAGTTAATGGACAATACTCTCATCCTTAGTATGCCGGTTATCGAATCGTCATCCTAAGATTTATCGTGCGACCTAGTCCGTTTTCCCTGGTGCACTCCTCGATTAATGAGATAGGATTGTGTCAATCCATCACTCTCTTGATCATATCTTCTTGCCCTGAAAAGCAAGATGGTTCTCGAGCTTAGCAACATATCGGTGGTATGTGATTTTCCGAATATCTTCTCGGAAGTATCACCAGGTCATCACCTGACCGGTATGTTGAGTTCGTGATCATGTTGGTATTCTTGCAAACCACCCTTTCTCCAAGAATCTGTGTTGGATACCCCTGAGCTAGTTGGTTAAGACAAACAACAACTTGGGGAGTTGGAAGATAAAAGCTTGCCTGGCTTAGTTCATTTTAAGGGATATCTTTTTGTGAGTGTTTTGAAGAAAGATGATATCTTCATCGATTGGTCCCTGTGATCAGTTGTTGGACCTATTGTCGTATCAAGACTTTGATTTGAGTATGGGCTATCATCAAATCAAATCAGAACCAACGATGTTCATAATGTTGTCTTACTCGTGGTTGATCCCTCGAGCATGCACCATTATACCTTTTGGTTCTGACCAATGCTATCACTTGTTCACATAATTATGGAATTCCATCTCCATGGAAACCTGGATGAATTGTTGTTGAGCCCATCAGCAACACTGCTACCTTCTCCATGACTCGTGTTGAACATCCAGCTAGTATTGGAAACTTTATAAGCAGTATCTTCGTGTTCCGTTCACGAAGCATATGTTCGGTGTAAAAGTGACTTCCTCTATTCATGTGTATCTGAAGTAAGTTGCCACCGTGAATTTGGGAAAGTTTGTTTTGCTTCCTCTGGAATCATCCCAAGTCAGTCATGCACATGCGAAGTATACCATGGCTTGAGAGATTAGCTACCTCCATCCCATCGGTATTTCCTAGCACACCAAGCCACTGATTGATTTGTTCGAGGAAAAGGAGTTAAGTGCTAATCCATGGTAATGCACAAGATTCCGTTATCCTCAATGATGGTTCCCAACCAGAACCCGGTAGTGTTTGTTGTGAGACTACTACGTGGTCATGCTTGTCCTGGACAGCGTGTTCTCATGTATGTAGCAGAACCAGCTCGTGTTTAGAGCTTGCTATCGTAGTTCATTCCCGAGAATCTCGCAACATGATCTCGTCGATTTGTGTTGCAAACTTTTTTTTCGGACATGCTGTCTGAAATATCCTGTTACCAACCAGATCTGAATCTCAGGAAGATATGATGGTTGGAACATCTCCCAATAGCTATAATATTGGTCTTCGTAACCCGGTAAGTGGATGTCGTGGCCAACACACCCAGCCGGAAGACCTATTATTGTAGTAACTTGATTGAGGAAGTTGGCCACCTCCCCATAAGGATTTCGTAGGATTTGCTCCCTAAGTTGTTCCTTATGGATTTTTATATTTCCGAAGTCCGACCTTTTACTTGATGTTCTAGATATCAAACCATATCTATGAATGGGATATGCTAGTGCATCAAGGAGAACATTAGAAGCGGAGTGCTAAATGTCTCTCGGTCGATCATCCAGATTTGCCTCTTTGGCATTGCTAAGGAAAAATCTGAGAAAGTGATGTCCCCCTTGGCACCTGCATCCTCCATCACCGTTCTTCATGGTAGTATGATGTGTTGCCAGGATCCTCGACACGGATGTTGGTAAAACCTTGATGAATATGGAAATGCTCAAGTTCTTGAAAGCACGCTCAGTCACTAGGTTATGTCCTTGGTATCAACTGGAATGTGCCTTCCATTTGCCGAGTTGTTCTATAACCATAGTTTCCTTTCCAAATTGAGTGTGCCATTCTTTTGAATTCTTTCAAACGATCATTTGTAAATTGCCTTACGCTGGTATAAAGAGTTTCAATGATCTTTGTATCAAAAGTAATTCTTTTTGCCACTTAAGGGAAGAATTCTACGAGTCACCTTTCCTAAGGTGCCCCGTTATGGAGTCATGGCAATTAACTCCTCGCTGCTTTGGAACCCATGCACCATATTATCTAAGCGTGGGATTGTTGCCCACCAGATCAAATCTCATCGTTGTTCTTCCATCCCTCTCGTTGTGTTTTGTGTCTCAACTCGAGATGTTTCAACATCTCATTCCGCGAGTTGATCTTGTATAGCTCGATCTTCGAGAAGATCAATCCTGTAGAGTTTCCCTCTCTTCCGTCATCATAGTTGGATGAAGCTCCCGAAAGAAAAGATGTCAAGATCAAGATGATGCAATGAATCAACATCTTCGAGGAGAACAATTGGATCGTGAAGATTATGTTAGTTTGTGTTCCCCTTTCATCTTACCCTACGCTTGAATCTCGGGACGAGATTTTTGTTTAGTGGGGGTGAGTTGTCACATCCCTAGTCTGGTATGCGCTTAGGCTAGCTAGATATGCTTGCATCATGTCTAAACTTATTGAAATTTGAAATGGGGATGAACAAACCCTAGCACCAAATGAACTCAACTAGGGTCAAATTCAAATGTTTTCAATGAACCCAAAATGCCCTTTGGAAATGTTCATGATTTTTGATAAAGGTGAAAACCTCTGCCGGAAATGATGAGCATATTTATTGGCCATTTATGGATTTTTGAGCTAAATCATATTGTATTTGAATTGGAGCATTTAATGCCTATAAATATTTTAAATGCTTCAATACTTCTGAAAACAATTGGGGGCTGTTGGAAATAATTCAAATAGTGCCCACAATTTTTATCAGGATTTTACAAAATGAGTTAGTAATTTTACTAATTCAAAACAGATCAAATAAATAGAAAACATAAAGTAAAGAGAGAGAGAGGAGAGTACCTGAGCCACTTACCTGGCCTGCACTGTGTTGGCCCAACACTGTTGGCCCAGCCCATCTCTCTCCCTTGTCCTCTTCCAGCTCACGCCAGAAGGACTGGAGCGCGCGTGCCCGGCGCGCGCAGCCACACGCCGGCCACCTCCACCCTGCCTGCGTGCTCCCTCGTCGCCCTGGATCTCCCTCGCGATGCCACGCAGACCCCTGGTCCCCCTCGGCCTCTCCCTCGAGCTCTCCCCTCTCCCCTGGCTCTCTCCCTCGCCGTTCCCCCACCTCACCGAACGCTCCTGCCGCCGCCGACTAGCACCACCGCGGCCATCGCCTCTCCCTCGTCCCCTTGAGCAGTCCAGAGGAACCGCCTTGACGCCCTCGCCCTCTCCAGTGAACTACACCCCGCTGGGAGGCCTGCTCTGCCGTCACTGCCATCGTCTTCAACCTCGGGCATCCGAGATGCCGCCGGCCGATTCGTCTGCCCCAGTTCATCCACGAGCAAGCCGAACCCCTCCTCGTGATCACTGTGAGATCCTCCGTCGACTATCCCTCTTCCCCGCAGTCAATCCCCTCCTCTAGCCAGTCTAGCCACCCGAGCCGAGAGCTCCGTGTGGCCGGCCATGGCGCCGCCGTGGCCAGGGCACCCAACGCTTGCGTCCGAGCACATGGTTGTGCTCCTACTGGTCCGTAGCTGTCGCCCCGCTGCTTAACTTGCTCCGCCACATGCTCTAGCCGCAGCTGCCGCACACACCGAACTCTGGCGGCCGCCCAAGTGCTCGCCGCCGGCGAACCAGGCCACCCCGCGACCTTCTGACACCTCCCCTGGATGCGGAAGAGCGTGGGCTACCTCCTGGTGGTTTCCGCGCGTCCAACCGCCGTCTGTAGCTCAAGTCCGGCGAGTTACCGCCGCAGTTTTGGTTGTCGCCGGCGAAACACCGGCAAGGACCGACGTGGCGCAGTCATTAGCGCTAATCCCTGCCAGCTCAGCCACCCTTAGCCACTGACAATGGGCCCCGCAGCAGGTCAAAGTGCTAGTCAACGCGGGTTAGCACCAGGTGTCACTGACGTGTGGACCCCACACGTCAGGTTTGACCCTGGTCAGCGTTGCTGACCTGTTGACACAGGCATGACGCAGTGCTGACGCAATTAATCCTTTTCTGGATTAAAAATAATTCAAGAATTTCAGAAAATGCCCTAAACTTCTAAAATTCATAGAAATTCAACCGTAGCTCCAAATGAAACAAATTATATATGGAAAATGATCAGAAAAATCCAATCTATCCATCTGTACCATTTTCATGCATGTTAGAACAATTTAAGGCTGCTGTTTAGGACAAATCATGTAAATGGCATTTGAATTTCCACATATGAAGTTTGAATTTGAACCTAAGGTTCAAACCAACTCCAGTTAATATGTTGCTAGTTGCATTAGCTCAAAAGGCATTCATATTGCCATGCCATGATCATGCATCATATTGTGCATTGCATTGATTGTATTTCTTCTCTGTTGCCGGTATTTGTCCCCTCTCGGTAGACGATGTTCCGGCGTTGTGATCGTTGACACTAATGAAGACTCAATGCTATCTTCAGAAGTGCCAGGCAAGCAAAACCCCCTTGTTCATTCCGATACAATCCCACTCTCTCGCTCCTGCTCTCTTTTACTGCATTAGGACAAAAACAATCTATCTGTTACTTGCTGCGGTAGCTGAACCCCTTTATCCTCTGCATGACCTGTCATTGCCACAATAAATAGATGAAACCCACTAGCATGAGTAGGAGTTGTTTGAGCCCTGATGTGCCTACTCATTCATGCTTGTTTGTCATGCCTGCTATTGCTTAGAGTTGTGTCAGGTCTGATTCATCGGGAATGAATTGGAATGTGGTGAACATGTCCTACTGTTGAGAGCTAAGTGTGTGAACACGATTTGGTAAAGGTAGCGATGAGAGGCCATGTAGGAGTACATGGTGGGTTGTCTCAATGAAACCGTCCTCAGGAACTGAGTTCTGTGTTTGTGATCCATGAACAGTTACTACCACACATTGGAATGCTTAAGTGCCCCTCTCGACTTATTAATCAACTTGATCTTTGTCCAGGAGTTGCAACTAGTTTCTGGTGTTTGTAGGTAGTGTTAGTAGTCTACCAAGTGGTACCCGGTACAGGTGGGCTTGGGACAGACTAGGCACCATGGCACGGTGTACCCAGCGTAGATCCATCCGTCGAGGTGGGCTTGGGAACCCTGTTCACATCGATTTGGGGCCGTGAGCGACACCCCGGCCGGATCTCCTTGCGGATGGAACCCGAATAGGCGATAAACCTGGACTAGAGACTTGTGTGGTTAGTCAGGTCGTGGCCGACTCCCTCGCCAGGCTTCCGCTTGAAGGTTGCCGAGGTACACGACGTGTACATGGTGGTAAGTGGCGAGAGCGTGTGTGACGAAGTACACCCCTGCAGGGTTAATATGATCTATTCGAATAGCCGTGTCCGCGGTAAAGGACTTCTGGGTTGCCTGTACAGTTCATAGACAAGTGAAAGTGGATACTCTAAAATGCGCAAGATAAGCGTGAGTGCTATGGATGGCGTTCTCGTAGGGAGACGGGAGCGGATCCATGGTGGTGTATTGATATGGTGAATATGTGGACTCGTGTGCGCCACCTCGAAAGAGTTACTTGCAGTCGTAGTTCAGGATAGCCACCGAGTCAAAGCTGGCTTGCTGCAGTTAAACTCCACTACCCCCTTTGTTGATACCGATGCATATGTAGCTAGTTCTGATGTAAGTCTTGCTGGGTACATTTGTACTCACGTTTGCCTATTTTATGTTTTGCAGAGAGACGTCAGTCTCGCTAGTAGTTCCGTGTGGACTTCGACGTTTAGCTTGATACCTCAGCTACGATCTTGTGCCCTCGGCAGGATCTGGTAGATAGTCAGGCTTCTCAGCCTTTTTCATTTGTAGATGTCTGTACTCAGACATGCTAAGCTTCCGCATGTGCTTTGACTTGTATGCTCTGAATGTTGGGTCATGAGACCCAGGTTTGTAATATCTGGCTCTTCAGAGCCTAATGAATAAATACTCTGAGTCGTAGAGTCTTGTTGTGATGCCATGTTGTAGTTGCACATATCGAGCATATTGTGTGTATGATTGAAATGCTTGGTATGTGTGGGATCCGACAATCTAGTTGTCTATCCTTAGCAGCCTCTCTTATGGGGAAATGTAGTCTAGTGCCTCCTTGAGCCATAGTAGTTCGCTACAGCCCGGTTCACCGGAGTCCTGCTAGCCCAACACTACTGCTCTGGACACTTGACTGGCCGGCATGTGTTTCATATCGTTCCTGTGTCTGTCCCTTCGGGGAAATGTCACGCGGTGACATCCGGAGTCCTGCCTAGCCTGCTACAGCCCGGGTTCCCGGAGTCCTGTTAGCCTAGTGCTACAGCCCGGATTCGCACGCTGCTGACCGACACGTTCGATGTTGATTCATGTATGCCTGTCCCCATATGTTAGTGCCGCTTTGGGTTCACGACTAGCCATGTCGGCCCGGGTTCTCTGTCATATGGATGCTAGCGACATTGTCATATACGTGAGCCAAAAGGCGCAAACGGTCCCGGGCCATGGTAAGGTGACACCCGTGGGAGTACCATGCGTGAGGCCACAAAGTGATATGAGGTGTTACAGGCTAGATCGGTGTGACTCGGAATCAGGGTCCCGACAGCTTTGGTATCAGAGCCTGACTGCCTGTAGGATTACCAAGCCAAACTGGTCGAAGTTGAGTCTAGAAATGCTTTAGTTATATGTAGGGGAATTGACAGTGGGAGGGAACGTAAGGCTCTTTTTACTCCTTTACCTTACGCCTTCTGATCTGAGTCAACCTCTTCTTTTCTACGGGGATTAAGAACTAGGCTTCTCATCTTTCTATCAGGATCACGTGTTACTAATCCGTAGACTCGTAGGATTGTTGGTCTGAAGCCTCAGTTCAGTTTCTACTACTTCCATGTGTTGTCAGTTGAACCAGAACCTTGATATTATGATGTTGTTGAGTGGTTATGCCACCATTTTGCAGGATGTCTCAAATATTTTTGAGCATTTATAGCCGTTATGCTGTCCGAGTCATCCCAGGTTTCTAAATAGTCTGATGCATTTGCAAATCCCTTCCTTCTGTTTACGATGTTTCTTTGGGCCAGTTTAACCACACTAATCGGTGCGTTGAGGCACTCTATTGTCTCGGTATATATGCGCACTGCCTCCCAAAATTGGGTGACGTTTCATGCATGCCGCCTCGTACCACCCATGCAACCGGCACTGATCGTATATGAAGGATGTCAGCTCCGTACTGGTTTTCTTTTCTGACTCAGCCGGTGGACCCCAAAATTTTTCCACATGCCAGCATCACCAGGGCCATCATGCGTGCAAGTTTTCATAATTTTCCGACATCGTATGAATTTCTTATGATTTTCTCCGTGAAACGCACCGAAAACAATGACCGGGCGTGACCAACGTGCGTTTGGTGTCCGAATTCGTTCAAATCTTGCGTGGGGCCCTAAGATGGGCATGCCCACTCCCTCCCAAAATTGGGTGACGTTTCAGGCATGCCACCTCGTACGACCCATGCAACCGGCACTGATCGGATATGAAGGAGGTCAGCTCCGTACTGCGTGTTCTTTTCTGACTCAGCCGGTGGACCCCAAACTTTTTCCACACGCCAGCATCACCAGGGCCATCATGCGTGCAAGTTTTCATAATTTTTCGACACCGTATGAATTTCTTATGGTTTTCACCGTAAAACGCACCAAAAACAATGACCAGGCGTGACCCAACATGCGTTTGGTGTCCGAATTCGTTCAAATCTTGCGTGGGGCCCTAAGATGGGCATGCGCACTGCCTCCCAAAATTGGCTGACGTTTCATGCATGCCACCTCGTACCACCCATGCAACCGGCACTGATCGGATATGAAGGAGGTCAGCTCCGTACTGTGTTTTCTTTTCTGACTCAGCCGGTGGACCCCACACTTTTTCCACACGCCAGCATCACCAGGGCCATCATCCGTGCAAGTTTTCATAATTTTCCGACACCGTATGAATTTCTTATGGTTTTCTCCGTGAAACGCACCGAAAACAATGACCGGGCGTGACCCAACGTGCGTTTGGTGTCCGAATTCGTTCAAATCTTGCATGGGGCCCTAAGATGGGCATGCGCACTGCCTCACATAATTGGGTGACATTTCATGCATGCC
The DNA here is from genome assembly GCF_002575655.3 of Aegilops tauschii subsp. strangulata. Classification (NCBI taxonomy): domain Eukaryota; kingdom Viridiplantae; phylum Streptophyta; class Magnoliopsida; order Poales; family Poaceae; genus Aegilops; species Aegilops tauschii. The sequence goes on along the minus strand of NC_053036.3, from coordinate 550,795,456 downwards.
ACCTCGTACCACCCATGTAACCGGCACTGATCGGATATGAAGGAGGTCAGCTCCGTACTGCGTTTTCTTTTCTGACTCAGCTGGTGGACCCCAAACTTTTTCCACACGCCAGCATCACCAGGGCCATCATGCGTGCAAGTTTTCATAATTTTCCGACACCGTATGAATTTCTTATGGTTTTCTCTGTGAAACGCACCGAAAACAATGACCGGGCATGACCCAACGTGCGTTTGGTGTCCGAATTCGTTCAAATCTTGCGTGGAGCCCTAAGATGGGCATGCGCACTGCCTCACATAATTGGGTGACGTTTCATGCATGCCACCTCGTACCACCCATGTAACCGGCACTTATCAGATATGAAGTAGGTCAGCTCCGTACTGCGTTTTCTTTTCTGACTCAGCTGGTGGACCCCAAATTTTTTCCACACGCCAGCATCACCAGGGCCATCATGCGTGCAAGTTTTCATAATTTTCCGACACCGTATGAATTTCTTATGGTTTTCTCCATGAAACGCAACGAAAACACTGACCGGGCGTGACGCAACGTGCGTTTGGTGTCCGAATTCGTTCAAATCTTGCGTGGGGCCCTAAGATGGGCATACCCACTGCCTCCCAAAATTGGGTGACGTTTCATGCATGCCACCTCGTACCACCCATGCAACCGGCACTGATCGGATATTAAGGATGTCAGCTCCATACTGCGTTTTCTTTTCTGGCTCAGTCGGTGGACCCCAAACTTTTTCCACACGCCAGCATCACCAGGGTCATCATGCGTGCAAGTTATCATAATTTTCCGACACCGTATGAATTTCTTATGGTTTTCCCCGTGAAACGTACCGAAAACAATGACCGGGCGTGACCCAACGTGCGTTTGGTGTCCGAATTCGTTCAAATCTTGCGTGGGGCCCTAAGATGGGCATGCCCACTGCCTCCCAAAATTGGGTGACATTTCAGGCATGCCACCTCGTACGACCCATGCAACCGGCACTGATCGGATATGAAGGAGGTCAGCTCCGTACTGCGTGTTCTTTTCTGACTCAGCCGGTGGACCCCAAACTTTTTCCACACGCCAGCATCACCAGGGCCATCCTGCGTGCAAGTTTTCATAATTTTCCGACACCGTATGAATTTCTTATGGTTTTCTCCGTGAAACGCACCAAAAACAATGACCGAGCGTGACCCAACGTGCGTTTGGTGTCCGAATTCGTTCAAATCTTGCGTGGGGCCCTATGATGGGCATGCCCACTGCCTCCCGAAATTGGGTGACGTTTCATGCATGCCACCGCGTACCACCCATGCAACCGGCACTGATCGGATATGAAGGAGGTCAGCTCTGTACTGCGTTTTCTTTTCTGACTCAGCCGGTGAACCCCAAACTTTTTCCACACGCCAGCATCACCAGGGCCATCATGCGTGCAAGTTTTCATAATTTTCCGACACCGTATGAATTTCTTATGGTTTTCCCCGTGAAACGCACCGAAAACAAGGACCGGGCGTGACCCAACGTGCGTTTGGTGTCCGAATTCGTTCAAATCTTGCGTGGGGCCCTAAGATGGGCATGCCCACCGCCTCCCAAAATTGGGTGACGTTTCAGGCATGCCACCTCGTACGACCCATGCAACCGGCACTGATCTGATATGAAGGAGGTCAGCTCCGTACTGCGTGTTCTTTTCTGACTCAGCCGGTGGACCCCAAACTTTTTCCACACGCCAGCATCACCAGGGCCATCATGCGTGCAAGTTTTCATAATTTTCCGACACCGTATGAATTTCTTATGGTTTTCACCGTAAAACGCACCAAAAACAATGACCAGGCGTGACCCAACATGCGTTTGGTGTCCGAATTCGTTCAAATCTTGCGTGGGGCCCTAAGATGGGCATGCGCACTGCCTCCCAAAATTGGCTGACGTTTCATGCATGCCACCTCGTACCACCCATGCAACCGGCACTGATCGGATATGAAGGAGGTCAGCTCCGTACTGTGTTTTCTTTTCTGACTCAGCCGGTGGACCCCACACTTTTTCCACACGCCAGCATCACCAGGGCCATCATCCGTGCAAGTTTTCATAATTTTCCGACACCGTATGAATTTCTTATGGTTTTCTCCGTGAAACACACCGAAAACAATGACCGGGCGTGACCCAACGTGCGTTTGGTGTCCGAATTCGTTCAAATCTTGCATGGGGCCCTAAGATGGGCATGCGCACTGCCTCACATAATTGGGTGACATTTCATGCATGCCACCTCGTACCACCCATGTAACCGGCACTGATCGGATATGAAGGAGGTCAGCTCCGTACTGCGTTTTCTTTTCTGACTCAGCTGGTGGACCCCAAACTTTTTCCACACGCCAGCATCACCAGGGCCATCATGCGTGCAAGTTTTCATAATTTTCCGACACCGTATGAATTTCTTATGGTTTTCTCTGTGAAACGCACCGAAAACAATGACCGGGCATGACCCAACGTGCGTTTGGTGTCCGAATTCGTTCAAATCTTGCGTGGGGCCCTAAGATGGGCATGCGCACTGCCTCACATAATTGGGTGACGTTTCATGCATGCCACCTCGTACCACCCATGTAACCGGCACTTATCAGATATGAAGTAGGTCAGCTCCGTACTGCGTTTTCTTTTCTGACTCAGCTGGTGGACCCCAAATTTTTTCCACACGCCAGCATCACCAGGGCCATCATGCGTGCAAGTTTTCATAATTTTCCGACACCGTATGAATTTCTTATGGTTTTCTCCATGAAACGCAACGAAAACACTGACCGGGCGTGACGCAACGTGCGTTTGGTGTCCGAATTCGTTCAAATCTTGCGTGGGGCCCTAAGATGGGCATACCCACTGCCTCCCAAAATTGGGTGACGTTTCATGCATGCCACCTCGTACCACCCATGCAACCGGCACTGATCGGATATGAACGATGTCAGCTCCATACTGCGTTTTCTTTTCTGGCTCAGTCGATGGACCCCAAACTTTTTCCACACGCCAGCATCACCAGGGTCATCATGCGTGCAAGTTATCATAATTTTCCGACACCGTATGAATTTCTTATGGTTTTCCCCGTGAAACGTACCGAAAACAATGACCGGGCGTGACCCAACGTGCGTTTGGTGTCCGAATTCGTTCAAATCTTGCGTGGGGCCCTAAGATGGGCATGCCCACTGCCTCCCAAAATTGGGTGACGTTTCAGGCATGCCACCTCGTACGACCCATGCAACCGGCACTGATCTGATATGAAGGAGGTCAGCTCCGTACTGCGTGTTCTTTTCTGACTCAGCCGGTGGACCCCAAACTTTTTCCACACGCCAGCATCACCAGGGCCATCCTGCGTGCAAGTTTTCATAATTTTCCGACACCGTATGAATTTCTTATGGTTTTCTCCGTGAAACGCACCAAAAATAATGACCGAGCGTGACCCAACGTGCGTTTGGTGTCCGAATTCGTTCAAATCTTGCGTGGGGCCCTATGATGGGCATGCCCACTGCCTCCCGAAATTGGGTGACGTTTCATGCATGCCACCGCGTACCACCCATGCAACCGGCACTGATCGGATATGAAGGAGGTCAGCTCTGTACTGCGTTTTCTTTTCTGACTCAGCCGGTGAACCCCAAATTTTTTCCACACGCCAGCATCACCAGGGCCATCATGCGTGCAAGTTTTCATAATTTTCCGACACCGTATGAATTTCTTATGGTTTTCTCCATGAAACGCAACGAAAACACTGACCGGGCGTGACGCAACGTGCGTTTGGTGTCCGAATTCGTTCAAATCTTGCGTGGGGCCCTAAGATGGGCATACCCACTGCCTCCCAAAATTGGGTGACGTTTCATGCATGCCACCTCGTACCACCCATGCAACCGGCACTGATCGGATATGAACGATGTCAGCTCCATACTGCGTTTTCTTTTCTGGCTCAGTCGGTGGACCCCAAACTTTTTCCACACGCCAGCATCACCAGGGTCATCATGCGTGCAAGTTATCATAATTTTCCGACACCGTATGAATTTCTTATGGTTTTCCCCGTGAAACGTACCGAAAACAATGACCGGGCGTGACCCAACGTGCGTTTGGTGTCCGAATTCGTTCAAATCTTGCGTGGGGCCCTAAGATGGGCATGCCCACTGCCTCCCAAAATTGGGTGACGTTTCAGGCATGCCACCTCGTACGACCCATGCAACCGGCACTGATCTGATATGAAGGAGGTCAGCTCCGTACTGCGTGTTCTTTTCTGACTCAGCCGGTGGACCCCAAACTTTTTCCACACGCCAGCATCACCAGGGCCATCCTGCGTGCAAGTTTTCATAATTTTCCGACACCGTATGAATTTCTTATGGTTTTCTCCGTGAAACGCACCAAAAACAATGACCGAGCGTGACCCAACGTGCGTTTGGTGTCCGAATTCGTTCAAATCTTGCGTGGGGCCCTATGATGGGCATGCCCACTGCCTCCCGAAATTGGGTGACGTTTCATGCATGCCACCGCGTACCACCCATGCAACCGGCACTGATCGGATATGAAGGAGGTCAGCTCTGTACTGCGTTTTCTTTTCTGACTCAGCCGGTGAACCCCAAACTTTTTCCACACGCCAGCATCACCAGGGCCATCATGCGTGCAAGTTTTCATAATTTTCCGACACCGTATGAATTTCTTATGGTTTTCCCCGTGAAACGCACCGAAAACAAGGACCGGGCGTGACCCAACGTGCGTTTGGTGTCCGAATTCGTTCAAATCTTGCGTGGGGCCCTAAGATGGGCATGCCCACCGCCTCCCAAAATTGGGTGACGTTTCAGGCATGCCACCTCGTACGACCCATGCAACCGGCACTGATCTGATATGAAGGAGGTCAGCTCCGTACTGCGTGTTCTTTTCTGACTCAGCCGGTGGACCCCAAACTTTTTCCACACGCCAGCATCACCAGGGCCATCATGCGTGCAAGTTTTCATAATTTTCCGACACCGTATGAATTTCTTATGGTTTTCACCGTAAAACGCACCAAAAACAATGACCAGGCGTGACCCAACATGCGTTTGGTGTCCGAATTCGTTCAAATCTTGCGTGGGGCCCTAAGATGGGCATGCGCACTGCCTCCCAAAATTGGCTGACGTTTCATGCATGCCACCTCGTACCACCCATGCAACCGGCACTGATCGGATATGAAGGAGGTCAGCTCCGTACTGTGTTTTCTTTTCTGACTCAGCCGGTGGACCCCACACTTTTTCCACACGCCAGCATCACCAGGGCCATCATCCGTGCAAGTTTTCATAATTTTCCGACACCGTATGAATTTCTTATGGTTTTCTCCGTGAAACGCACCGAAAACAATGACCGGGCGTGACCCAACGTGCGTTTGGTGTCCGAATTCGTTCAAATCTTGCATGGGGCCCTAAGATGGGCATGCGCACTGCCTCACATAATTGGGTGACATTTCATGCATGCCACCTCGTACCACCCATGTAACCGGCACTGATCGGATATGAAGGAGGTCAGCTCCGTACTGCGTTTTCTTTTCTGACTCAGCTGGTGGACCCCAAACTTTTTCCACACGCCAGCATCACCAGGGCCATCATGCGTGCAAGTTTTCATAATTTTCCGACACCGTATGAATTTCTTATGGTTTTCTCTGTGAAACGCACCGAAAACAATGACCGGGCATGACCCAACGTGCGTTTGGTGTCCGAATTCGTTCAAATCTTGCGTGGGGCCCTAAGATGGGCATGCGCACTGCCTCACATAATTGGGTGATGTTTCATGCATGCCACCTCGTACCACCCATGTAACCGGCACTTATCAGATATGAAGTAGGTCAGCTCCGTACTGCGTTTTCTTTTCTGACTCAGCTGGTGGACCCCAAATTTTTTCCACACGCCAGCATCACCAGGGCCATCATGCGTGCAAGTTTTCATAATTTTCCGACACCGTATGAATTTCTTATGGTTTTCTCCATGAAACGCAACGAAAACAGTGACCGGGCGTGACGCAACGTGCGTTTGGTGTCCGAATTCGTTCAAATCTTGCGTGGGGCCCTAAGATGGGCATACCCACTGCCTCCCAAAATTGGGTGACGTTTCATGCATGCCACCTCGTACCACCCATGCAACCGGCACTGATCGGATATGAACGATGTCAGCTCCATACTGCGTTTTCTTTTCTGGCTCAGTCGGTGGACCCCAAACTTTTTCCACACGCCAGCATCACCAGGGTCATCATGCGTGCAAGTTATCATAATTTTCCGACACCGTATGAATTTCTTATGGTTTTCCCCGTGAAACGTACCGAAAACAATGACCGGGCGTGACCCAACGTGCGTTTGGTGTCCGAATTCGTTCAAATCTTGCGTGGGGCCCTAAGATGGGCATGCCCACTGCCTCCCAAAATTGGGTGACATTTCAGGCATGCCACCTCGTACGACCCATGCAACCGGCACTGATCGGATATGAAGGAGGTCAGCTCCGTACTGCGTGTTCTTTTCTGACTCAGCCGGTGGACCCCAAACTTTTTCCACACGCCAGCATCACCAGGGCCATCCTGCGTGCAAGTTTTCATAATTTTCCGACACCGTATGAATTTCTTATGGTTTTCTCCGTGAAACGCACCAAAAACAATGACCGAGCGTGACCCAACGTGCGTTTGGTGTCCGAATTCGTTCAAATCTTGCGTGGGGCCCTATGATGGGCATGCCCACTGCCTCCCGAAATTGGGTGACGTTTCATGCATGCCACCGTGTACCACCCATGCAACCGGCACTGATCGGATATGAAGGAGGTCAGCTCTGTACTGCGTTTTCTTTTCTGACTCAGCCGGTGAACCCCAAACTTTTTCCACAGGCCAGCATCACCAGGGCCATCATGCGTGCAAGTTTTCATAATTTTCCGACACCGTATGAATTTCTTATGGTTTTCCCCGTGAAACGCACCGAAAACAAGGACCGGGCGTGACCCAACGTGCGTTTGGTGTCCGAATTCGTTCAAATCTTGCGTGGGGCCCTAAGATGGGCATGCCCACTGCCTCCCAAAATTGGGTGACGTTTCAGGCATGCCACCTCGTACGACCCATGCAACCGGCACTGATCTGATATGAAGGAGGTCAGCTCCGTACTGCGTGTTCTTTTCTGACTCAGCCGGTGGACCCCAAACTTTTTCCACACGCCAGCATCACCAGGGCCATCATGCGTGCAAGTTTTCATAATTTTCCGACACCGTATGAATTTCTTATGGTTTTCACCGTAAAACGCACCAAAAACAATGACCAGGCGTGACCCAACATGCGTTTGGTGTCCGAATTCGTTCAAATCTTGCGTGGGGCCCTAAGATGGGCATGCGCACTGCCTCCCAAAATTGGGTGACGTTTCATGCATGCCACCTCGTACCACCCATGCAACCGGCACTGATCGGATATGAAGGAGGTCAGCTCCGTACTGTGTTTTCTTTTCTGACTCAGCCGGTGGACCCCACACTTTTTCCACACGCCAGCATCACCAGGGCCATCATCCGTGCAAGTTTTCATAATTTTCCGACACCGTATGAATTTCTTATGGTTTTCTCCGTGAAACGCACCGAAAACAATGACCGGGCGTGACCCAACGTGCGTTTGGTGTCCGAATTCGTTCAAATCTTGCATGGGGCCCTAAGATGGGCATGCGCACTGCCTCACATAATTGGGTGACGTTTCATGCATGCCACCTCGTACCACCCATGTAACCGGCACTGATCGGATATGAAGGAGGTCAGCTCCGTACTGCGTTTTCTTTTCTGACTCAGCTGGTGGACCCCAAACTTTTTCCACACGCCAGCATCACCAGGGCCATCATGCGTGCAAGTTTTCATAATTTTCCGACACCGTATGAATTTCTTATGGTTTTCTCTGTGAAACGCACCGAAAACAATGACCGGGCATGACCCAACGTGCGTTTGGTGTCCGAATTCGTTCAAATCTTGCGTGGGGCCCTAAGATGGGCATGCGCACTGCCTCACATAATTGGGTGACGTTTCATGCATGCCACCTCGTACCACCCATGTTACCGGCACTTATCAGATATGAAGTAGGTCAGCTCCGTACTGCGTTTTCTTTTCTGACTCAGCTGGTGGACCCCAAATTTTTTCCACACGCCAGCATCACCAGGGCCATCATGCGTGCAAGTTTTCATAATTTTCCGACACCGTATGAATTTCTTATGGTTTTCTCCATGAAACGCAACGAAAACACTGACCGGGCGTGACGCAACGTGCGTTTGGTGTCCGAATTCGTTCAAATCTTGCGTGGGGCCCTAAGATGGGCATACCCACTGCCTCCCAAAATTGGGTGACGTTTCATGCATGCCACCTCGTACCACCCATGCAACCGGCACTGATCGGATATGAAGGATGTCAGCTCCATACTGCGTTTTCTTTTCTGGCTCAGTCGGTGGACCCCAAACTTTTTCCGCCCGCCAGCATCACCAGGGTCATCATGCGTGCAAGTTTTCATAATTTTCCGACACCGTATGAATTTCTTATGGTTTTCCCCGTGAAACGCACCGAAAACAATGACCGGGCGTGACCCAACGTGCGTTTGGTGTCCGAATTCGTTCAAATCTTGCGTGGGGCCCTAAGATGGGCATGCCCACTGCCTCCCAAAATTGGGTGACGTTTCAGGCATGCCACCTCGTACGACCCATGCAACCGGCACTGATCGGATATGAAGGAGGTCAGCTCCGTACTGCGTGTTCTTTTCTGACTCAGCCGGTGGACCCCAAACTTTTTCCACACGCCAGCATCACCAGGGCCATCATGCGTGCAAGTTTTCATAATTTTCTAACACCGTATGAATTTCTTATGGTTTTCTCCGTGAAACGCACCAAAAACAATGACCGAGCGTGACCCAACGTGCGTTTGGTGTCCGAATTCGTTCAAATCTTGCGTGGGGCCCTATGATGGGCATGCCCACTGCCTCCCGAAATTGGGTGACGTTTCATGCATGCCACCGCGTACCACCCATGCAACCGGCACTGATCGGATATGAAGGAGGTCAGCTCTGTACTGCGTTTTCTTTTCTGACTCAGCCGGTGAACCCCAAACTTTTTCCACACGCCAGCATCACCAGGGCCATCATGCGTGCAAGTTTTCATAATTTTCCGACACCGTATGAATTTCTTATGGTTTTCCCCGTGAAACGCACCAAAAACAAGGACCGGGCGTGACCCAACGTGCGTTTGGTGTCCGAATTCGTTCAAATCTTGCGTGGGGCCCTAAGATGGGCATGCCCACTGCCTCCCAAAATTGGGTGACGTTTCAGGCATGCCACCTCGTACGACCCATGCAACCGGCACTGATCGGATATGAAGGAGGTCAGCTCCGTACTGCGTGTTCTTTTCTGACTCAGCCGGTGGACACCAAACTTTTTCCACACGCCAGCATCACCAGGGCCATCATGCGTGCAAGTTTTCATAATTTTCCGACACCATATGAATTTCTTATGGTTTTCTCCGTGAAACGCACCGAAAACAATGACCGAGCGTGACCCAACGTGCGTTTGGTGTCCGAATTCGTTCAAATCTTGCGTGGGGCCCTATGATGGGCATGCGCACTGCCTCCCGAAATTGGGTGACGTTTCATGCATGCCACCGCGTACCACCCGTGCAACCGGCACTGATCGGATATGAAGGAGGTCAGCTCCGTACTGCGTTTTCTTTTCTGACTCAGCCGGTGGACCCCAAACTTTTTCCACACGCCAGCATCACCAGGGCCATCATGCGTGCAAGCTTTCATAATTTTCCGACACCGTATGAATTTCTTATGGTTTTCTCCATGAAACGCACCGAAAACACTGACCGGTCGTGACGCAACGTGCGTTTGGTGTCCGAATTCGTTCAAATCTTGCGTGGGGCCCTAAGATGGGCATGCCCACTGCCTCCCAAAATTGGGTGACGTTTCATGCATGCCACCGCGTACCACCCATGCAACCGGCACTGATCGGATATGAAGGATGTCAGCTCCGTATTGCGTTTTCTTTTCTGACTCAGCTGGTGGACCCCAAACTTTTTCCACACGGCAGCATCACCAGGGTCATCATGCGTGCAAGTTCTGATAATTTTCCGACACCGTATGAATTTCTTATGGTTTTCTCCGTGAAACGCACCGAAAACACTGACCGGGCGTGACCCAACGTGCGTTTGGTGTCTGAACTCATTCGAATCTTGCGTGGGGCCCTAAGATGGGCATGCCCACTGCCTCCCAAAATTGGGTGACGTTTCATGCATGCCACCTCATACCACCCATGCAGCCGACACTGATCGGATATGAAGGATGTCAGCTCCGTACTGCGTTTTCTTTTCTGACTCAGCCGATGGACCGCAAACTTTTTCCACACGCCAGCATCACCAGGGTCATCATGCGTGCAAGTTTTCATAATTTTCCGACACCGTATGAATTTCTTATGGTTTTCTCCGTGAAACGCACCGAAAACAATGATCGGGCGTGACCCATTGTGCGTTTGGTGTCTGAATTCGTTCAAATCTTGCGTGGGGCCCTAAGATGGGCGTGCCCACTTCCTCCCAAAATTGGGTGACGTTTCATGCATGCCACCTCGTACCACCCATGCAACCGGCACTCGTCGGATATGAAGGAGGTCAGCTCGTACTGCGTTTTCTTTTCTGACTCAGCCGGTGGACCCCAAACTTTTTCCACACGCCAGCATCACCAGGGCCATCATGCGTGCAAGCTTTCATAATTTTCCGACACCGTATGAATTTCTTATGGTTTTCTCCGTGAAACGCACCGAAAACACTGACCGGGCGTGACGCAACGTGCGTTTGGTGTCCGAATTCGTTCAAATCTTGCGTGGGGCCCTAAGATGGGCATGCCCACTGCCTCCCAAAATTGGGTGACGTTTCATGCATGCCACCGCGTACCACCCATGCAACCGGCACTGATCGGATATGAAGGATGTCAGCTCCGTATTGCGTTTTCTTTTCTGACTCAGCTGGTGGACCCCAAACTTTTTCCACACGGCAGCATCACCAGGGTCATCATGCGTGCAAGTTCTGATAATTTTCCGACACCGTATGAATTTCTTATGGTTTTCTCCGTGAAACGCACCGAAAACACTGACCGGGCATGACCCAACGTGCGTTTGGTGTCTGAACTCATTCGAATCTTGCGTGGGGCCCTAAGATGGGCATGCCCACTGCCTCCCAAAATTAGGTGACATTTCATGCATGCCACCTCGTACGACCCATGCAACCGGCACTGATCGGATATGAAGGAGGTCAGCTCCATACTGTGTTTTCTTTTCTGACTCAGCCGGTGGACCACAAACTTTTTCCACACGCCAGCATCACCATGGCCATCATGCGTGCAAGTTTTCATAATTTTCCGACACCGTATGAATTTCTTATGGTTTTCTTCGTGAAACGCACCGAAAATAATGACCGGGCGTGACCCAACGTGCATTTGGTGTCCAAATTCGTTCAAATCTTGCGTGGGGCCCTAAGATGGGCATGCCCACTGCCTCCCAAAATTGGGTGACGTTTCATGCATGCCACCTCGTACCACCCATGCAACCGGCACTGATCGGATATGAAGGAGGTCAGCTCCGTACTGTGTTTTCTTTTCTGACTCAGCCGGTGGACCCCACACTTTTTCCACACGCCAGCATCACCAGGGCCATCATCCGTGCAATTTTTCATAATTTTCCGACACCGTATGAATTTCTTATGGTTTTCTCCGTGAAACGCACCGAAAACAATGACCGGGCGTGACCCAACGTGCGTTTGGTGTCCGAATTCGTTCAAATCTTGCGTGGGGCCGTAAGATGGGCATGCGCACTGCCTCACATAATTGGGTGACGTTTCATGCATGCCACCTCGTACCACCCATGTAATCGGCACTGATCGGATATGAAGGAGGTAAGCTCCGTACTGCGTTTTCTTTTCTGACTCAGCTGGTGGACCCCAAACTTTTTCCACACGCCAGCATCACCAGGGCCATCATGCGTGCAAGTTTTCATAATTTTCCGACACCGTATGAATTTCTTATGGTTTTCTCTGTGAAACGCACCGAAAACAATAACCGGGCGTGACCCAACGAGCGTTTGGTGTCCGAATTAATTCAAATCTTGCGTGGGGCCCTAAGATGGGCATGCCCACTGCCTCCCAAAATTGGGTGACGTTTCATGCATGCCGCCTCGTACCACCCATGCAACCGGCACTGATCGGATATGAAGGATGTCAGCTCCGTACTGTGTTTTCTTTTCTGACTCAGCCGGTGGACCCCAAACTTTTTCCACACGCCAGCATCACCAGGGTCATCATGCATGCAAGTTTTCATAATTTTCCTACACCGTATGAATTTCTTATGGTTTTATCCGTGAAACGCACCAAAAACACTGACCGGGCGTGACGCAACGTGCGTTTGGTGTCCGAAATCGTTCTAATCTTGCGTGGGGCCCTAAGATGGGCATGCCCACTGCCTCCCAAAATTGGGTGACGTTTCATGCATGCCGCCCCGTACCACCCATGCAACCGGCACTGATCGGATATGAAGGAGGTCAGCTCCGTACTGCGTTTTCTTTTCTGACTCAGCCGGTGGACCCCAAACTTTTTCCACACGCCAGCATCACCAGTGTCATCATGCGTGCGAGTTTTCATAATTTTCCGACACCGTATGAATTTCTTATGGTTTTCTCCGTGAAACGCACCGAAAACACTGACCGGGCGTGACGCAACGTGCGTTTGGTGTCCGAATTCGTTCAAATCTTGCGTGGGGCCCTAAGATGGGCATGCCCACTGCCTCCCAAAATTGGGTGATGTTACATGCATGCCACCTCGTACCACCCATGCAACCGGCACTGATCGGATTTGAAGGATGTCAGCTCCGTACTGCGTTTTCTTTTCTGACTCAGCCGGTGGACCCCAAACTTTTTCCACCCGCCAGCATCACCAGTGTCATCATGCGTGCGAGTTTTCATAATTTTCCGACACCGTATGAATTTCTTATGGTTTTCTCCGTGAAACGCACCGAAAACACTGACCGGGCGTGACGCAACGTGCGTTTGGTGTCCGAATTCGTTCAAATCTTGCGTGGGTCCCTAAGATGGGCATGCCCACTGCCTCCCAAAATTGGGTGACGTTTCATGCATGCCACGTCATACCACCCGTGCAACCGGCACTCATCGGATATGAAGGAGGTCAGCTCGTACTGCGTTTTCTTTTCTGCCTCAGCCGGTGGACCCCAAACTTTTTCCACACGCCAGCCTCACCAGGGCCATCATGCGTGCAAGTTTTCATAATTTTCCGACACCGTATGAATTTCTTATGGTTTTCTCCGTGAAACGCACCGAAAACAATGACCGGGCGTGACCCAACGTGCGTTTGGTGTCCGAATTCGTTCAAATCTGGCGTGGGGCCCTAAGATGGGCATGCCCACTGCCTCCCAAAATTGGGTGACGTTTCATGCATGCCACCTCGTACCACCCGTGCAACCGGCACTGATCGGATATGAAGGATGTCAGCTCTGTACTGCGTTTTCTTTTCTGACTCAGCCGGTGGACCCCAAACATTTTCCACACGCCAGCATCACCAGGGCCATCATGCGTGCAAGTTTTCATAATTTTTCGACACCGTATGAATTTCTTATGATTTTCTCCGTGAAACGCACCGAAAACAATGACCGGGCGTGACCCAACGTGCGTTTGGTGTCCGAATTCGTTCAAATCTTGCGTGGGGCCCTAAGATGGGCATGCCCACTGCCTCCCAAAATTGGGTGACGTTTCATGCATGCCGCCTCGTACCACCCATGCAACCGGCACTGATCGGATATGAAGGATGTCAGCTCCGTACTGCGTTTTCTTTTCTGACTCAGCTGGTGGACCCCAAACTTTTTCCACACGCCAGCATCACATGGGTCATCATGCCTGCAAGTTTTCATAATTTTCCTACACCATATGAATTTCTTATGGTTTTATCCGTGAAACGCACCAAAAACACTGACCGGCGCGTGACGCAACGGCGTTTGGTGTCCGAAATCATTCAAATCTTGCGTGGGGCCCTAAGATGGGCATGCCCACTGCCTCCCAAAATTGGGTGATGTTTCATGCATGCCACCTCGTACCACCCATGCAACCGGCACTGATCGGATATGAAGGAGGTTAGCTCCGCACTGGTTTTCTTTTCTGACTAAGCCGGTGGAAGCCAAACTTTTTCCACACGCCAGCATCACCAGGGTCATCATGCGTGCGAGTTTTCATAATTTTCCGACACCGTATGAATTTCTTATGGTTTTGTCCTTGAAACGCACCGAAAACAATGACCGGGCGTGACCCAACGTGCGTTTGGTGTCCGAATTCGTTCAAATCTTCCGTGGGGCCCTAAGATGGGCATGCCCACTGCCTCCCAAAATTGGGTGACGTTTCATGTATGCCACCTCGTACCACCCATGCAACCGGCACTGATCGGATATGAAGGATGTCAGCTCTGTACTGCGTTTTCTTTTCTGACTCAGCCGGTGGACCCCAAACTTTTTCCACACGCCAGCATCACCAGGGCCATCATGCGTGCAAGTTTTCATAATTTTCCGACACCGTATGAATTTCTTATGGTTTTCTCCGTGAAACGCACCGAAAACACTGACCGGGCGTGACGCAACGTGCGTTTGGTGTCCGAATTCGTTCAAATCTTGCGTGGGGCCCTAAGATGGGCATGCGCACTGCCTCCCAAAATTGGGTGACGTTTCATGCATGCCACCTCGTACCACCCATGCAACCGGCACTGATCGGATATGAAGGAGGTCAGCTCCGTACTGCGTTTTCTTTTCTGACTTAGCTGGTGGACCCCAAACTTTTTCCACACGCCAGCATCACCAGGGCCATCATCCGTGCAAGTTTTCATAATTTTCCGACACAGTGTGAATTTCTTATGGTTTTCTCCGTGAAACGCACCGAAAACAATGACCGGGCGTGACCCAACGTGCGTTTGGTGTCCGAATTCGTTCAAATCTTGCATGGGGCGCTAAGATGGGCATGCGCACTGCCTCCCATAATTGGGTGACGTTTCATGCATGCCACCTCGTACCACCCATGCAACCGGCACTGATCGGATATGAAGGAGGTCAGCTCCGTACTATGTTTTCTTTTCTGACTCAGCCGGTGGACCCCACACTTTTTCCACACGCCAGCATCACCAGGGCCATCATCCGTGCAAGTTTTCATAATTTTCCGACACCGTATGAATTTCTTATGGTTTTGTCCGTGAAACGCACCGAAAACAATGACCGGGCGTGACCCAAGGTGCGTTTGGTGTCCGAATTCGTTCAAATCTTGCGTGGGGTTCTAAGATGGGCATGCGCACTGCCTCCCATAATTGGGTGACGTTTCATGCATGCCACCTCGTACCACCCATGTAACCGACACTGATCGGATATGAAGGAGGTCAGCTCCGTACTGCATTTTCTTTTCTGACTCAGCCGGTGGACCCCAAACTTTTTCCACACGCCAGCATCACCAGTGTCATCATGCGTGCGAGTTTTCATAATTTTCCGACACCGTATGAATTTCTTATGGTTTTCTCCGTGAAACGCATCGAAAACACTGACCGGGCGTGACGCAACGTGCGTTTGGTGTCCGAATTCGTTCAAATCTTGCGTGGGGCCCTAAGATGGTCATGCCCACTGCCTCCCAAAATTGGGTGATGTTACATGCATGCCACCTCGTACCACCCATGCAACCGGCACTGATCGGATTTGAAGGATGTCAGCTCCGTACTGCGTTTTCTTTTCTGACTCAGCCGGTGGACCCCAAACTTTTTCCACACGCCAGCATCACCAGTGTCATCATGCGTGCGAGTTTTCATAATTTTCCGACACCGTATGAATTTCTTATGGTTTTCTCCGTGAAACGCACCGAAAACACTGACCGGGCGTGACGCAACGTGCGTTCGGGGCCCTAAGATGGGCATGCCCACTGCCTCCCAAAATTGGGTGACGTTTCGTGCATGCCACCTCGTACCACCAATGCAACCGGCACTGATCGGATTTGAAGGATGTCAGCTCCGTATTGCGTTTTCTTTTCTGACTCAGCTGGTGGACCTCAAACTTTTTGCACACGCCAGCATCACCAGGGTCATCATGCGTGCATGTTCTGATAATTTTCCGACACCGTATGAATTTCTTATGGTTTTCTCTGTGAAACGCACCGAAAACATTGACCGGGCGTGACGCAACGTGCGTTTGGTGTCCGAATTCATTCAAATATTCCGTGGGGCCCTAAGATGGCCATGCCCACTGCCTCCCAAAATTGGGTGACGTTTCATGCATGCCACCTCGTACCACCCATGCAACCGGCACTGATCGGATTTGAAGGATGTCAGCTCCGTATTGCGTTTTCTTTTCTGACTCAGCTGGTGGACCTCAAACTTTTTGCACACGCCAGCATCACCAGGGTCATCATGCGTGCAAGTTCTGATAATTTTCCGACACCGTATGAATTTCTTATGGTTTTCTCTGTGAAACGCACCGAAAACATTGACCGGGCGTGATGCAACGTGCGTTTGGTGTCCGAATTCGTTCAAATCTTGCGTGGGTCCCTAAGATGGGCATGCCCACTTCCTCCCAAAATTGGGTGACGTTTCAAGCATGCCACGTCATACCACCCGTGCAACCTGCACTCATCGGATATGAAGGAGGTCAGCTCGTACTGCGTTTTCTTTTCTGACTTAGCCGGTGGACCCCAAACTTTTTCCACACGCCAGCCTCACCAGGGCCATCATGCGTGCAAGTTTTCATAATTTTCCGACACCGTATGAATTTCTAATGGTTTTCTCCGTGAAACGCACCGAAAACAATGACCGGGCGTGACCCAACGTGCGTTTGGTGTCTGAATTCGTTCAAATCTGGCGTGGGGCCCTAAGATGGGCATGCCCACTGCCTCCCAAAATTGGGTGACGTTTCATGCATGCCACCTCGTACCACCCGTGCAACCGGCACTGATCGGATATGAAGGATGTCAGCTCTGTACTGCGTTTTCTTTTCTGACTCAGCCGGTTGGACCCCAAACTTTTTCCACGCGCCAGCATCACCAGGGCCATCATGCGTGCAAGTTTTCATAATTTTCCGACACCGTATGAATTTCTTATGGTTTTCTCCGTGAAACGCACCGAAAACAATGACCGGGCGTGACCCAACGTGCGTTTGGTGTCCGAATTCGTTCAAATCTTGCGTGGGGCCCTAAGATGGGCATGCGCACTGCCTCCCAAAATTGGGTGACGTTTCATGCATGCCGCCTCGTACCACCCATGCAACAGGCACTGATCGTATATGAAGGATGTCAGCTCCGTACTGGTTTTCTTTTCTGACTCAGCCGGTGGACCCCAAACTTTTTCTACACGCCAGCATCACCAGGGCCATCATGCGTGCAAGTTTTCATAATTTTCCGACATCGTATGAATTTCTTATGATTTTCTCCGTGAAACGCACCGAAAACAATGACGGGCGTGACCCAACGTGCGTTTGGTGTCCGAATTCGTTCAAATCTTGCGTGGGGCCCTAAGATGGGCATGCCCACTGCCTCCCAAAATTGGGTGACGTTTCAGGCATGCCACCTCGTACGACCCATGCAACCGGCACTGATCGGATATGAAGGATGTCAGCTCCGTACTGCGTTTTCTTTTCTGACTCAGCTGGTGGACCCCAAACTTTTTCCACACGCCAGCATCACCAGGGTCATCATGCCTGCAAGTTTTCATAATTTTCCTACACCGTATGAATTTCTATGGTTTTATCCGTGAAACGCACCAAAAACACTGACCGGCGCGTGACGCAACGTGCGTTTGGTGTCCGAAGTCGTTCAAATCTTGCGTGGGGCCCTAAGATGGGCATGCCCACTGCCTCCCAAAATTGGGTGATGTTTCATGCATGCCACCTCGTACCAGCCATGCAACCGGCACTGATCGGATATGAAGGAGGTCAGCTCCACACTGGTTTTCTTTTCTGACTAAGCCGGTGGAACCCAAACTTTTTCCACACGCCAGCATCACCAGGGTCATCATGCGTGCGAGTTTTCATAATTTTCCGACACCGTATGAATTTCTTATGGTTTTGTCCTTGAAATGCACCGAAAACAATGACCGGGCATGACCCAACGTGCGTTTGGTGTCCAAATTCGTTCAAATCTTCCGTGGGGCCCTAAGATGGACATGCCCACTGCCTCCCAAAATTGGGTGACGTTTCATGCATGCCACCTCGTACCACCCATGCAACCGGCACTGATCGGATTTGAAGGATGTCAGCTCCGTATTGCGTTTTCTTTTCTGACTCAGCTGGTGGACCTCAAACTTTTTCCACACGCCAGCATCACCAGGGTCATCATGCGTGCAAGTTCTGATAATTTTCCGACACCGTATGAATTTCTTATGGTTTTCTCCGTGAAACGCACCGAAAACAATGACCGGGCGTGACCCAACGTGCGTTTGGTGTCCGAATTCGTTCAAATCTTGCGTGGGGCCCTAAGATGGGCATGCGCACTGCCTCCCAAAATTGGGTGACGTTTCATGCATGCCGCCTCGTACCACCCATGCAACCGGCACTGATCGTATATGAAGGATGTCAGCTCCGTACTGGTTTTCTTTTCTGACTCAGCCGGTGGACCCCAAACTTTTTCCACACGCCAGCATCACCAGGGCCATCATGCGTGCAAGTTTTCATAATTTTCCGACATCGTATGAATTTCTTATGATTTTCTCCGTGAAACGCACCGAAAACAATGACCGGGCGTGACCCAACGTGCGTTTGGTGTCCGAATTCGTTCAAATCTTGCGTGGGGCCCTAAGATGGGCATGCCCACTGCCTCCCAAAATTGGGTGACGTTTCATGCATGCCACCTCGTACCACCCATGCAACCGGCACTGATCGGATATGAAGGATGTCAGCTCCGTACTGCGTTTTCTTTTCTGACTCAGCTGGTGGACCCCAAACTTTTTCCACACGCCAGCATCACCAGGGTCATCATGCCTGCAAGTGTTCATAATTTTCCTACACCGTATGAATTTCTATGGTTTTATCCGTGAAACGCGCCAAAAACACTGACCGGCGCGTGACGCAACGTGCGTTTGGAGTCCGAAATCGTTCAAGTCTTGCGTGGGGCCCTAAGATGGGCATGCCCACTGCCTCCCAAAATTGGGTGATGTTTCATGCATGCCACCTCGTACCACCCATGCAACCGGCAGTGATCGGATATGAAGGAGGTCAGCTCCGCACTGGTTTTCTTTTCTGACTAAGCCGGTGGAACCCAAACTTTTTCCACACGCCAGCATCACCAGGGTCATCATGCGTGCGAGTTTTCATAATTTTCCGACACCGTATGAATTTCTTATGGTTTTGTCCTTGAAACGCACCGAAAACAATGACCGGGCATGACCCAATGTGCGTTTGGTGTCCGAATTCGTTCAAATCTTCCGTGGGGCCCTAAGATGGGCATGCCCACTGCCTCCCAAAATTGGGTGACGTTTCATGCATGCCACCTCGTACCACCCATGCAACCGGCACTGATCGGATTTGAAGGATGTCAGCTCCGTATTGCGTTTTCTTTTCTGACTCAGCTGGTGGACCTCAAACTTTTTCCACACGCCAGCATCACCAGGGTCATCATGCGTGCAATTTCTAATAATTTTCCGACACCGTATGAATTTCTTATGGTTTTCTCTGTGAAACGCACCGAAAACATTGACCGGGCGTGACGCAACGTGCGTTTGGTGTCCGAATTCGTTCAAATCTTGCGTGGGTCCCTAAGATGGGCATGCCCACTGCCTCCCAAAATTGGGTGACGTTTCATGCATGCCACGTCATACCACCCGTGCAACCGGCACTCATCGGATATGAAGGAGGTCAGCTCGTACCGCGTTTTCTTTTCTGACTCAGCCGGTGGACCCCAAACTTTTTCCACACGCCAGCCTCACCAGGGCCATCATGCGTGCAAGTTTTCATAATTTGCCGACACCGTATGAATTTCTTATGGTTTTCTCCGTGAAACGCATCGAAAACAATGACCGGGCGTGACCCAACGTGCATTTGGTGTCCGAATTCGTTCAAATCTGGCGTGGGGCCCTAAGATGGGCATGCCCACTGCCTCCCAAAATTGGGTGACGGTTCATGCATGCCACCTCGTACCACCCGTGCAACCGGCACTGATCGGATATGAAGGATGTCAGCTCTGTACTGCGTTTTCTTTTCTGACTCAGCCGGTGGACCCCAAACTTTTTCCACACGCCAGCATCACTAGGGCCATCATGCGTGCAAGTTTTCATAATTTTCCGACACCGTATGAATTTCTTATGGTTTTCTTCGTGAAACGCACCGAAAACAATGACCGGGCGTGACCCAACGTGCGTTTGGTGTCCGAATTCGTTCAAATCTTGCGTGGGGCCCTAAGATGGGCATGCGCACTGCCTCCCAAAATTGGGTAACGTTTCATGCATGCCGCCTCGTACCACCCATGCAACCGGCACTGATCGTATATGAAGGATGTCAGCTCCGTACTGGTTTTCTTTTCTGACTCAGCCGGTGGACCCCAAACTTTTTCCACACGCCAGCATCACCAGGGCCATCATGCGTGCAAGTTTTCATAATTTTCCGACACCGTATGAATTTCTTATGGTTTTCTCCGTGAAACGCACCGAAAACAATGACCGGGCGTGACCCAACGTGCGTTTGGTGTCCGAATTCATTCAAATATTCCGTGGGGCCCTAAGATGGGCATGCCCACTGCCTCCCAAAATTGGGTGACGTTTCATGCATGCCGCCTCGTACCACCCATGCAACCGGCACTGATCGGATATGAAGGATGTCAGCTCCGTACTGCGTTTTCTTTTCTGACTCAGCTGGTGGACCCCAAACTTTTTCCACACGCCAGCATCACCAGGGTCATCATGCCTGCAAGTTTTCATAATTTTCCTACACCGTATGAATTTCTATGGTTTTATCCGTGAAACGCACCAAATACACTGACCGGCGCGTGACGCAACGTGCGTTTGGTGTCCGAAATCGTTCAAATCTTGCGTGGGGCCCTAAGATGGGCATGCCCACTGCCTCCCAAAATTGGGTGATGTTTCATGCATGCCACCTCGTACCACCCGTGCAACCGGCACTGATCGGATATGAAGGAGGTCAGCTCCGCACTGGTTTTCTTTTCTGACTCAGCCGGTGGACCTCAAACTTTTTGCACACGCCAGCATCACCAGGGTCATCATGCGTGCGAGTTTTCATAATTTTCCGACACCGTATGAATTTCTTATGGTTTTGTCCTTGAAACGCACCGAAAACAATGACCGGGCGTGACCCAACGTGCGTTTGGTGTACGAATTCGTTCAAATCTTCCGTGGGGCCCTAAGATGGGCATGCCCACTGCCTCCCAAAATTGGGTGACGTTTCATGCATGCCACCTCATACCACCCATGCAACCGGCACTGATCGGATATGAAGGATGTCAGCTCTGTACTGCGTTTTCTTTTCTGACTCAGCCGGTGGACCCCAAACTTTTTCCACACGCCAGCATCACCAGGGCCATCATGCGTGCAAGTTTTCTTAATTTTCCGACACCGTATGAATTTCTTATGGTTTTCTTCGTGAAACGCACCGAAAACAATGACCGGGCGTGACCCAACGTGCGTTTGGTGTCCGAATTCGTTCAAATCTTGCGTGGGGCCCTAAGATGGGCATGCGCACTGCCTCCCAAAATTGGGTGACGTTTCATGCATGCCGCCTCGTACCACCCATGCAACCGGCACTGATCGTATATGAAGGATGTCAGCTCCGTACTGGTTTTCTTTTCTAACTCAGCCGGTGGACCCCAAACTTTTTCCACACGCCAGCATCACCAGGGCCATCATGCGTGCAAGTTTTCATAATTTTCCGACACCGTATGAATTTCTTATGGTTTTCTCCGTGAAACGCACCGAAAACAATGACCGGGCGTGACCCAACGTGCGTTTGGTGTCCGAATTCGTTCAAATCTTCCGTGGGGCCCTAAGATGGGCTTGCCCACTGCCTCCCAAAATTGGGTGACGTTTCATGCATGCCACCTCGTACCACCCATGCAACCGGCACTGATCGGATTTGAAGGATGTTAGCTCCGTATTGCGTTTTCTTTTTTGACTCAGCTGGTGGACCTCAAAATTTTTCCACACGCCAGCATCACCAGGGTCATCATGCGTGCAAGTTCTGATAATTTTCCGACACCGTATGAATTTCTTATGGTTTTCTCTGTGAAACGCACCGAAAACATTGACCGGGCGTGACGCAACGTGCGTTTCGTGTCCGAATTCGTTCAAATCTTGCGTGGGTCCCTAAGATGGGCATGCCCACTGCCTCCCAAAATTGGGTGACGTTTCATGCATGCCACGTCATACCACCCGTGCAACCGGCACTCATCGGATATGAAGGAGGTCAGCTCGTACTGCGTTTTCTTTTCTGACTCAGCTGGTGGACCCCAAACTTTTTCCACACGCCAGCATCACCAGGGCATCATGCGTGCAAGTTTTCATAATTTTCCGACACCGTATGAATTTCTTATGGTTTTCTTCGTGAAACGCACCGAAAACAATGACCGGGCGTGACCCAACATGCGTTTGGTGTCCGAATTCGTTCAAATCTTGCGTGAGGCCCTAAGATGGGCATGCGCACTGCCTCCCAAAATTGGGTGACGTTTCATGCATGCCGCCTCGTACCACCCATGCAACCGGCACTGATCGTATATGAAGGATGTCAGCTCCGTACTGGTTTTCTTTTCTGACTCAGCCGGTGGACCCCAAACTTTTTCCACACGCCAGCATCACTAGGGCCATCATGCGTGCAAGTTTTCATAATTTTCCGACATCGTATGAATTTCTTATGATTTTCTCCATGAAACGCACCGAAAACAATGACCGGGCGTGACCCAACTTGCGTTTGGTGTCCGAATTCGTTCAAATCTTGCGTGGGGCCCTAAGATGGACATGCCCACTGCCTCCCAAAATTGGGTGACGTTTCATGCATGCCGCCTCTTACCACCCATGCAACCGGCATTGATCGGATATGAAGGATGTCAGCTCCGTACTGCGTTTTCTTTTCTGACTCAGCTGGTGGACCCCAAACTTCTTCCACACGCCAGCATCACCAGGATCATCATGCCTGCAAGTTTTCATAATTTTCCTACACCGTATGAATTTCTATGGTTTTATCCGTGAAACGCACCAAATACACTGACCGGCGCGTGACGCAACGTGCGTTTGGTGTCCGAAATCGTTCAAATCTTGCGTGGGGCCCTAAGATTGGCATGCCCACTGCCTCCCAAAATTGGGTGATGTTTCATGCATGCCACCTCGTACCACCCATGCAACCGGCACTGATCGGATGTGAAGGAGGTCAGCTCCGCACTGGTTTTCTTTTCTGACTAAGCCGGTGGAACCCAAACTTTCTCCAGACGCCAGCATCACCAGGGTCATCATGCGTGCGAGTTTTCATAATTTTCCGACACCGTATGAATTTCTTATGGTTTTGTCCTTGAAACGCACCGAAAACAATGACCGGGTGTGACCCAACGTGCGTTTGGTGTACGAATTCGTTCAAATCATCCGTGGGGCCCTAAGATGGGCATGCCCACTGCCTCCCAAAATTGGGTGACGTTTCATGCATGCCACCTCGTACCACCCATGCAACCGGCACTGATCGGATATGAAGGATGTCAGCTCTGTACTGCGTTTTCTTTTCTGACTCAGCCGGTGGACCCCAAACTTTTTCCACACGCCAGCATCACCAGGGCCATCATGCGTGCAAGTTTTCTTAATTTTCCGACACCGTATGAATTTCTTATGGTTTTCTTCGTGAAACGCACCGAAAACAATGACCGGGCGTGACCCAACGTGCGTTTGGTGTCCGAATTCGTTCGAATCTTGCGTGGGGCCCTAAGATGGGCATGCGCACTGCCTCCCAAAATTGGGTGACGTTTCATGCATGCCGCCTCGTACCACCCATGCAACCGGCACTGATCGTATATGAAGGATGTCAGCTCCGTACTGGTTTTCTTTTCTGACTCAGCCGGTGGACCCCAAACTTTTTCCACACGCCAGCATCACCAGGGCCATCATGCGTGCAAGTTTTCATAATTTTCCGACACCGTATGAATTTCTTATGGTTTTCTCCGTGAAACGCAACGAAAACAATGACCGGGCGTGACCCAACGTGCGTTTGGTGTCCGAATTCGTTCAAATCTTCCGTGGGGCCCTAAGATGGGCATGCCCACTGCCTCCCAAAATTGGGTGACGTTTCATGCATGCCACCTCGTACCACCCATGCAACCGGCACAGATCGGATTTGAAGGATGTCAGCTCCGTATTGCGTTTTCTTTTCTGACTCAGCTGGTGGACCTCAAACTTTTTCCACACGCCAGCATCACCAGGGTCATCATGCGTCCAAGTTCTGATAATTTTCTGACACCGTATGAATTTCTTATGGTTTTCTCTGTGAAACGCACCGAAAACACTGACGGGGCGTGACGCAACGTGCGTTTGGTGTCCGAATTCGTTCAAATCTTGCGTGGGTCCCTAAGATGGGCATGCGCACTGCCTCCCAAAATTGGGTGACGTTTCATGCATGCCGCCTCGTACCACCCATGCAACCGGCACTGATCGTATATGAAGGATGTCAGCTCCGTACTGGTTTTCTTTTCTGACTCAGCCGGTGGACCCCAAACTTTTTCCACACGCCAGCATCACCAGGGCCATCATGCGTGGAAGTTTTCATAATTTTCCGACACCGTATGAATTTCTTATGGTTTTCTCCGTGAAACGCACCGAAAACAATGACCGGGCGTGACCCAACGTGCGTTTGGTGTCCGAATTCGTTCAAATCTTCCGTGGGGCCCTAAGATGGGCATGCCCACTGCCTCCCAAAATTGGGTGACGTTTCATGCATGCCACCTCGTACCACCCATGCAACCGGCACTGATCGGATATGAAGGAGGTCAGCTCCGTACTGTGTTTTCTTTTCTGACTCAGCCGGTGGACCCCAAACTTTTTCCACACGCCAGCATCACCAGGGCCATCATGCGTGCAAGTTTTCATAATTTTCCGACACCGTATGAATTTCTTATGGTTTTCTCCGTGAAACGCACCGAAAACAATGACCGGGCGTGACCCAACGTGCGTTTGGTGTCCGAATTCGTTCAAATCTTGCGTGGGGCCCTAAGATGGGCATGCCCACTGCCTCCCAAAATTGGGTGACGTTTCATGCATGCCGCCGCGTACCACCCATGCAACCGGCACTGATCGGATATGAAGGAGGTCAGCTCCGTACTGTGTTTTCTTTTCTGACTCAGCCGGTGGACCCCAAACTTTTTCCACACGCCAGCATCACCAGGGCCATCATGCGTGCAAGTTTTCATAATTTTCCGACATCGTATGAATTTCTTATGGTTTTCTCCGTGAAACGCACCGAAAACAATGACCGGGCGTGACCCAACGAGCGTTTGGTGTCCGAATTCGTTGAAATCTTGCGTGGGGCCCTAAGATGGGCATGCCCACTACCTCCCAAAATTGGGTGACGTTTCATGCATGCCGCCTCGTACCACCCATGCAACCGGCACTGATCGGATATGAAGGAGGTCAGCTCCGTACTGGTTTTCTTTACTGACTCAGCCGGTGGACCCCAAACTTTTTCCACACGCCAGCATCACCAGTGTAATCATGCGTGCGAGTTTTCATAATTTTCCGACACCGTATGAATTTCTTATGGTTTTCTCCGTGAAACGCACCGAAAACACTGACCGGGCGTGACGGAACGTGCGTTTGGTGTCCGAATTCGTTCAAATCTTGCGTGGGGCCCTAAGATGGGCATGCCCACTGCCTCCCAAAATTGGGTGACGTTTCATGCATGCCGCCTCGTACCACCCATGCAACCGGCACTGATCGGATATGAACGATGTCAGCTCCGTACTACGTTTACTTTTCTGACTCAGCCGGTGGACCCCAAACTTTTTCCACACGCCAGCATCACCAGGGCCATCATGCATGCAAGTTTTCATAATCTTTCGGCACCGTATGAACTTCTTATGGTTTTCTCCGTGAAACGCACTGAAAACACTGACCGGGCCTAACGCAACATGCGTTTGGTGTCCGAAATCGTTCAAATCTTGCGTGGGGCCCTAAGATAGGCATGCCCACTGCCTCCCAAAATTGGGTGATGTTTCATGCATGCCACCTCGTACCACCCATGCAACCGGCACTGATCGGATATGACGGAGGTCAGCTCCGCACTGGTTTTCTTTTCTGACTCAGCTGTTGGACCCCACACTTTTTCCACACGCCAGCATCACCAGGGTCATCATGCGTGCGAGTTTTCATAATTTTCCGACACCGTATGAATTTCTTATGGTTATCTCCGTGAAACGCACCGAAAAGACCGGGCGTGACCCAACGAGCGTTTGGTGTCCGAATTCGTTCAAATCCTGCGTGGGGCGCTAAGATGGGCATGCCACTGCCTCCCAAAATTGGGTGACGTTTCATGCATGCCGCCTCGTACCACCCATGCAACCGGCACTGATCGGATATGAAGGAGGTCAGCTCCGTACTGTGTTTTCTTTTCTGACTCAGCCGGTGGACCCCAAACTTTTTCCACACGCCAGAATCACCAGGGCCATCATGCGTGCAAGTTTTCATAATTTTCCGACATCGTATGAATTTCTTATGGTTTTCTCCGTGAAACGCACCGAAAACAATGACCGGGCGTGACCCAACGAGCGTTTGGTGTCCGAATTCGTTGAAATCTTGCGTGGGGCCCTAAGATGGGCATGCCCACTGCCTCCCAAAATTGGGTGACGTTTCATGCATGCCGCCTCGTACCACCCATGCAACCGGCACTGATCGGATATGAAGGAGGTCAGCTCCGTACTGGTTTTCTTTTCTGACTCAGCCGGTGGACCCCAAACTTTTTCCACACGCCAGCATCACCAGTGTAATCATGCGTGCGAGTTTTCATAATTTTCCGACACCGTATGAATTTCTTATGGTTTTCTCCGTGAAACGCACCGAAAACACTGACCGGGCGTGACGGAACGTGCGTTTGGTGTCCGAATTCGTTCAAATCTTGCGTGGGGCCCTAAGATGGGCATGCCCACTGCCTCCCAAAATTGGGTGACGTTTCATGCATGCCGCCTCGTACCACCCATGCAACCGGCACTGATCGGATATGAACGATGTCAGCTCCGTACTACGTTTACTTTTCTGACTCAGCCGGTGGACCCCAAACTTTTTCCACACGCCAGCATCACCAGGGCCATCATGCATGCAAGTTTTCATAATCTTTCGGCACCGTATGAACTTCTTATGGTTTTCTCCGTGAAACGCACTGAAAACACTGACCGGGCCTAACGCAACATGCGTTTGGTGTCCGAAATCGTTCAAATCTTGCGTGGGGCCCTAAGATAGGCATGCCCACTGCCTCCCAAAATTGGGTGATGTTTCATGCATGCGACCTCGTACCACCCATGCAACCGGCACTGATCGGATATGACGGAGGTCAGCTCCGCACTGGTTTTCTTTTCTGACTCAGCTGTTGGACCCCACACTTTTTCCACACGCCAGCATCACCAGGGTCATCATGCGTGCGAGTTTTCATAATTTTCCGACACCGTATGAATTTCTTATGGTTATCTCCGTGAAACGCACCGAAAAGACCGGGCGTGACCCAACGAGCGTTTGGTGTCCGAATTCGTTCAAATCCTGCGTGGGGCGCTAAGATGGGCATGCCACTGCCTCCCAAAATTGGGTGACGTTTCATGCATGCCGCCTCGTACCACCCATGCAACCGGCACTGATCGGATATGAAGGAGGTCAGCTCCGTACTGTGTTTTCTTTTCTGACTCAGCCGGTGGACCCCAAACTTTTTCCACACGCCAGAATCACCAGGGCCATCATGCGTGCAAGTTTTCATAATTTTCCGACATCGTATGAATTTCTTATGGTTTTCTCCGTGAAACGCACCGAAAACAATGACCGGGCGTGACCCAACGAGCGTTTGGTGTCCGAATTCGTTGAAATCTTGCGTGGGGCCCTAAGATGGGCATGCCCACTGCCTCCCAAAATTGGGTGACGTTTCATGCATGCCGCCTCGTACCACCCATGCAACCGGCACTGATCGGATATGAAGGAGGTCAGCTCCGTACTGGTTTTCTTTTCTGACTCAGCCGGTGGACCCCAAACTTTTTCCACACGCCAGCATCACCAGTGTAATCATGCGTGCGAGTTTTCATAATTTTCCGACACCGTATGAATTTCTTATGGTTTTCTCCGTGAAACGCACCGAAAACACTGACCGGGCGTGACGGAACGTGCGTTTGGTGTCCGAATTCGTTCAAATCTTGCGTGGGGCCCTAAGATGGGCATGCCCACTGCCTCCCAAAATTGGGTGACGTTTCATGCATGCCGCCTCGTACCACCCATGCAACCGGCACTGATCGGATATGAACGATGTCAGCTCCGTACTGCGTTTTCTTTTCTGATTCAGCTGGTGGACCACAAACTTTTTCCACATGCCAGCATCACCAGGGTCATCATGCGTGCGAGTTTTCATAATTTTCCGACACCGTATGAATTTCATATGGTTTTGTCCTTGACACACACCGAAAACAATGACAGGGCGTGACCCAACGTGCGTTTGGTGTCCGAATTCGTTCAAATCTTCCGTGGGGCCCTAAGATGGGCATGCCGACTGCCTCCCAAAATTGGGTGACGTTTCATGCATGCCACCTCGTACCACCCATGCAACCGGCACTGATCGGATATGAAGGATGTCAGCTCCGTACTGCGTTTTCTTTTCTGACTCAGCCGGTGGACCCCAAACTTTTTCCACACGCCAGCATCACCAGGGCCATCATGCGTGCAAGTTTTCATAATTTTCCGACACCGTATGAATTTCTTATGGTTTTCTCGTGAAACGCACCGAAAACAATGACCGGGCGTGACCCAACGTGCGTTTGATGTCCGAATTCATTCAAATCTTGCGTGGGGCCCTAAGATGGGCATGCGCACTGCCTCCTAAAATTTGGTGACGTTTCATGCATGCCACCTCGTACCACGCATGCAACCGGCACTGATCGGATATGAAGGAGTTCAGCTCCGCACTGGTTTTCTTTTCTGACTCAGCCGGTGGAGCCCAAACTTTTTCCACACGCCAGCATCACCAGGGTCATCATGCATGCAAGTTTTCATAATTTTCCTACACCGTATGAATTTCTTATGGTTTTATCCGTGAAACGCACCAAAAACACTGACCGGGCGTGACGCAACGTGCGTTTGGTGTCCGAAATCGTTCAAATCTTGCGTGGGGCCCTAAGATGGGCATGCCCACTGCCTCCCAAAATTGGGTGATGTTTCATGCATGCCACCTCGTACCACCCTTGCAACCGGCACTGATCGGATATGAAGGAGGTCAGCTCCGTACTACGTTTACTTTTCTGACTCAGCCGGTGGACCCCAAACTTTTTCCACACACCAGCATCACCAAGGCCATCATGCATGCAAGTTTTCATAATTTTTCGGCACCGTATGAACTTCTTATGGTTTTCTTCGTGAAACGCACTGAAAACACTGACCGGGCGTGACGCAACGTGCGTTTGGTGTCCGAATTCGTTCAAATCTTGCGTGGGGCCCTAAGATGGGCATGCCCACTGCCTCCCAAAATTGGGTGACGTTTCATGCAGGCCACCTCGTACCACCCATGCAACCGGCACTGATCGGATATGAAGGATGTCTGCTCCGTACGGCCTTTTCTTTTCTGACTCAGCTGGTGGACCCGAAACTTTTTCCACACGCCAGCATCACCATGGTCATCATGCATGCGAGTTTTCATAATTTTTCGACACCGTATGAATTTCTTATGGTTTTGTCCGTGAAACGCACCGAAAAGAATGACCGGGCGTGACCCAACGTGCGTTTGGTGTCCGAATTCGTTCAAATCTTCCGTGGGGCCCTAAGATGGGGATGCCCACTGCCTCCCAAAATTGGGTGACGTTTCATGCACGCCACCTCGTACCACCCATGCAACCGGCACTGATCGGATATGAAGGAGGTCAGCTCCGCACTGGTTTTCTTTTCTGACTCAGCTGGTGGACCCCAAACTTTTTCCACACGCCAGCATCACCAGGGTCATCATGCGTGCGAGTTTTCATAATTTTCCGACACCGTATGAATTTCTTATGGTTATCTCCGTGAAACGCACCAAAAAGACCGGGCGTGACCCAACGAGCGTTTGGTGTCCGAACTCGTTCAAATCCTGCGTGGGGCGCTAAGATGGGCATGCCACTGCCTCCCAAAATTGGGTGACGTTTCATGCATGCCGCCTCGTACCACCCATGCAACCGGCACTGATCGGATATGAAGGATGTCAGCTCCGTACTGCGTTTTCTTTTCTGATTCAGCTGGTGGACCACAAACTTTTTCCACACGCCAGCATCACCAGGGTCATCATGCGTGCGAGTTTTCATAATTTGTCGACACCGTATGAATTTCTTATGGTTTTGTCCTTGACACGCACCGAAAACAATGACCGGGCATGACCCAACGTGCGTTTGGTGTCCGAATTCGTTCAAATCTTCCGTGGGGCCCTAAGATGGGCATGCCGACTGCCTCGCAAAATTGGGTGACGTTTCATGCATGCCACCTCGTACCACCCATGCAACCGGCACTGATCGGATATGAAGGATGTCAGCTCCGTACTGCGTTTTCTTTTCTGACTCAGCCGGTGGACCCCAAACTTTTTCCACACGCGAGCATCACCAGGGCCATCATGCGTGCAAGTTTTCATAATTTTTCGACACCGTATGAATTTCTTATGGTTTTCTCCGTGAAACGCACCGAAAACAATGACCGGGCGTGACCCAACGTGCGTTTGGTGTCCGAATTCGTTCAAATCTTGCGTGGGGCCCTAAGATGGGCATGCGCACTGCCTCCTAAAATTGGGTGACGTTTCATGCATGCCACCTCGTACCACGCATGCAACCGGCACTGATCGGATATGAAGGAGGTCAGCTCCGCACTGGTTTTCTTTTCTGACTCAGCCAGTGGACCCCAAACTTTTTCCACACGCCAGCATCACCAGCGTCATCATGCATGCAAGTTTTCACAATTTTCCTACACCGTATGAATTTCTTATGGTTTTATCCGTGAAACGCACCAAAAACACTGACCGGGCGTGACGCAACGTGCCTTTGGTGTCCGAAATCGTTCAAATCTTGCGTGGGGCCCTAAGATGGGCATGCCCACTGCCTCCCAAAATTGGGTGATGTTTCATGCATGCCACCTCGTACCACCCTTGCAACCGGCACTGATCGGATATGAAGGAGGTCAGCTCCGTACTACGTTTACTTTTCTGACTCAGCCGGTGGACCCCAAACTTTTTCCACACGCCAGCATCACCAAGGCCATAATGCATGCAAGTTTTCATAATTTTTCGGCACCGTATGAACTTCTTATGGTTTTCTCCGTGAAACGCACTGAAAACAATGACTGGGCGTGACGCAACGTGCGTTTGGTGTCCGAATTCGTTCAAATCTTGCGTGGGGCCCTAAGATGGGCATGCCCACTGCCTCCCAAAATTGGGTGACGTTTCATGCAGGCCACCTCGTACCACCCATGCAACCGGCACTGATCAGATATGAAGGATGTCTGCTCTGTACGGCCTTTTCTTTTCTGACTCAGCTGGTGGACCCGAAACTTTTTACACACGCCAGCATCACCATGGTCATCATGCATGCGAGTTTTCATAATTTTTCGACACCGTATGAATTTCTTATGGTTTTGTCCGTGAAACGCACCGAAAACAATGACAGGGCGTGACCCAACGTGCGTTTGGTGTCCGAATTCGTTCAAATCTTCCGTGGGGCCCTAAGATGGGCATGCCCACTGCCTCCCAAAATTGGGTGACGTTTCATGCACGCCACCTCGTACCACCCATGCAACCGGCACTGATCGGATTTGAAGGAGGTCAGCTCCGTACGGTGTTTTCTTATCTGACTCAGCCGGTGGACACCAAACTTTTTCCACACGCCAGCATCACCAGGGCCATCATGCATGCAAGTTTTCATAATTTTCCGACACCGTATGAATTTCTCATGGTTTTCTTCCTGAAAACGCACCGAAAACAATGACCAGGCGTGACGCAACGTGCGTTTGGTGTCCGAATTCGTTCAAATCTTGCGTGGGGCCCTAAGATGGGCATGCCCATTGCCTCCCAAAATTGGGTGACGTTTCATGCATGCCGCCTCGTACCACCCATGCAACCGGCACTGATCGGATATGAAGGATGTCAGCTCCGTACTGCGTTTTCTTTTATGACTCAGCCGGTGGACCCCAAACTTTTTCCACACGCCAGCATCACCAGGGCCATCATGCGTGCCAGTTTACATAATTTTCCGACACCGTATGAATTTCTTATGGTTTTATCCGTGAAACGCACCGAAAACACTGACCAGGCCTGACGCAACGTGCGTTTGGTGTCCGAATTTGTTCAAATCTTGCGTGGGGCCCTAAGATGGGCATGCCCACTGCTTCCCAAAATTGGGTGATGTTTCATGCGTGCCACCTCGTACCACCCATGCAACCGGCACTGATCGGATATGAAGGAGGTCAGCTCCGCACTGGTTTTCTTTTCTGACTCAGCCGGTGGAACCCAAACTTTTTCCACACGCTAGCATCACCAGGGTCATCATGCGTGCGAGTTTTCATAATATTCCGACACCGTATGAACTTCTTATGGTTTTCTCCATGAAACGCACCGAAAAGACCGGGCGTGACCCAAGTGTCCGAATTCGTTCAAATCTTGCGTGGGGCCCTAAGATGGGCATGCCCACTGCCTCCTAAAATTGGGTGACGTTTCATGCATGCCGCCTCGTACCACCCATGGAACCGGCACTGATCGGATATGAAGGATGTCAGCTCCGTACTACGTTTATTTTTTGACTCAGCCGGTGGACCCCAAACTTTTTCCACACGCCTGCATCACCAGGTTCATCATGCATGCAAGTTTTCATAATTTTCCGACACCGTATGCATTTCTTATGGTTTTCTCCGTGAAACGCACCGAAAACAATGACCGGGCGTGACCCAACGTGCGTTTGGTGTCCGAATTCGTTCAAATCTTGCGTGGGGCCCTAAGATGGGCATGCCCACTGCCTCCCAAAATTGGGTGACGTTTCATGCATTCCACCTCGTACCACCCATGTAACCGGCACTGATCGGATATGAAGGAGGTCAGCTCCGTACTACGTTTACTTTTCTGACTCAGCCGGTGGACCCCAAACTTTTTCCACACGCTAGCATCACCAAGGCCATCATGCGTGCAAGTTTTCATAATTTTCCGACACCGTATGAATTTCTTATGGTTTTCTTCATGAGACGCACCAAAAACACTGACCGGGCATGACCCAACGTGCGTTTGGTGTCCGAATTCGTTCAAATCTTGCGTGGGGCCCTAAGATGGGCATGCCCATTGCCTCGCAAAATTGGGTGACCTTTCATGCATGCCACCTCGTACCACCCATGCAACCGGCACTGATCGGATATGAAGGAGGTCACCTCCGTACTGCGTTTTCTTTCCTGACTCAGCCGGTGGACCCCAAACTTTTTCCACATGCCAGCATCACCAGGTTCATCATGCGTGCAAGTTTTCATAATTTTCCGACACCGTACGAATTTCTTATGGTTTTCTCCGTGAAACGCACCGAAAACAATGACCTGGCGTGACCCAACGTGCGTTTGGTGTCCGAATTCGTTCAAATCTTGCGTGGGGCCCTAACATGGGAATGCCCACTGCCTCCCAACATTGGGTGACGTTTCATGCATGCCACCTCGTAACACCCATGCAACCGACACTGATCGGATATGAAGGAGGTCAGCTCTGTACTGCGTTTTCTGTCCTGACTCAGCCGGTGGACCCCAAACTTTTTCCACATGCCAGCATCACCAGGGTCATCATGCGTGCGAGTTTACATAATTTTCCGACACCGTATGAATTTCCTATGGTTTTCTCCGTGAAACGCACAGAAAACAATAACCGAGCGTGACCCAACGTGCGTTTGTTGTCCGAATTCGTTCAAATCTTGCGTGGGGCCCTAAGATGGGCATGCCCACTGCCTCCCAAAATTCGGTGACGTTTCATGCATGCCACCTCGTACCACCCATGCAACCGGCACTGATCGGATATGAAGAATGTCTGCTCCGTACTGCGTTTTCTTTTCTGACTCAGCCGGTGGACCCCAAACTTTTTTCCACACGCCAGCATTACGAGGGTCATGATGCGTGCAAGTTTTCATGATTTTCCGACACCGTATGAATTTCTTATGGTTTTCTCCGTGAAACGCACCGAAAACAGTGACCAGGCGTGACCCAACGTGCGTTTGGTGTCCGAATTTGTACAAATCTTGCGTGGGGCCCTAAGATGGGCATGCCCTCTGCCTCCCAAAATTGGGTGACGTTTCATGCATGCCACCTCGTACCACCCATGCAACCGGCACTGATCGGATATGAAGGAGGTCAGCTCCGTACTGCGTTTTCGTTTCTGACTCAGCCGGTGGACCCCAAACTTTTTCCACACGCCAGCATCACCAGGGCCATCATGCGTGCAATTTTTCATAATTTTCTGACACCGTATGAATTTCTTATGGTTTTCTCCGTGAAACGCACCGAAAACAATGACCGGGCATGACCCAACGTGCGTTTGGTGTCCGAATTCGTTCAAATCTTGCATGGGGCCCTGAGATGGGCATGCCCATTGCCTCCCAAAATTGGGTGATGTTTCATGCATGCCACCTTGTACCACCCATGCAACCGGCACTGATCGGATATGAAGGAGGTCAGCTCCGTACTGTGTTTTCTTTTCTGACTCAGCCGGTGGACCCCAAACTTTTTCCACACGCCAGCATCACCAAGGCCATCATGCGTGCAAGTTTTCATAATTTTTCGACACCGTAAGAACTTCTTATAGTTTTCTCCGTGAAACGCACTGAAAACACTGACCGGGCGTGACGCAACGTGCGTTTGGTGTCCGAATTCGTTCAAATCTTGCGTGGGGCCCTAAGATGGGCATGCCCACTGCCTCCTAAAATTGGGTGACGTTTCAAGCATGCCACCTCGTACCACCCACGGAACCGGCACTGGTCGGATATGAAGGATGTCAGCTCCGTACTACGTTTACTTTTCTGACTCAGCCGGTGGACCCTAAACTTTTTCCACACGCCAGCATCACCAAGGCCATAATGCATGCAAGTTTTCATAATTTTTCGGCACCGTATGAACTTCTTATGGTTTTCTCCGTGAAACGCACTGAAAACACTGACCGGGCGTGACGCAACGTGCGTTTGGTGTCCGAATTCGTTCAAATCTTGCGTGGGGCCCTAAGATGGGCATGCCCACTGCCTCCCAAAATTGGGTGACGTTTCATGCATGCCACCTCGTACCACCCATGCAACCGGCACTGATCGGATATGAAGGAGGTCAGCTCCGTACTGCGTTTTCTTTCCTGACTCGGCCGGTGGACCCCAAACTTTTTCCACAGGCCAGCATCACCAGGGTCATCATGCGTGCGAGTTTACATAATTTTCCGACACCGTATGAATTTCCTATGGTTTTCTCCGTGAAACGCACAGAAAACAATAACCGAGCGTGACCCAACGTGCGTTTGGTGTCCGAATTCGTTCAAATCTTGCATGGGGCCCTAAGATGGGCATGCCCACTGCCTCCCAAAACTGGGTGACGTTTCATGCATGCCACCTCGTACCACCCATGCAACGGGCACTGATCGGATATGAAGGATGTCAGCTCCGTACTGCGTTTTCTTTTCTGACTCAGCCGGTGGACCCCAAACTTTTTCCACACGCCAGCATCACCAGGGCCATCATGCGTGCAAGTTTTCATAATTTTCCGACACCGTATGAATTTCTTATGGTTTTCTCCGTGAAACGCACCGAAAACAATGACCGGGCGTGACCCAACGTGCGTTTGGTGTCTGAATTCGTTCAAATCTTGCGTGGGGCCCTAAGATGGGCATGCCCATTGCCTCCTAAAATTGGGTGATGTTTCATGCATGCCACCTCGTACCACCCATGCAACCGGCTGTGATCGGATATGAAGGAGGTCAGCTCCGTACTGCGTTTTCTTTTCTCACTCAGCCGGTGGACCCCAAACTTTTTCCACACGCCAGCATCACCAGGGCCATCATGCGTGCAAGTTTTCATAATTTTCCGACACCGTATGAATTTCTCCGTGAAACGCACCGAACACAATGACCGGGCGTGACCCAACGTGCGTTTGGTGTCCGAATTCGTTCAAATCTTGCGTGGGGCCCTAAGATGGGCATGCCCATTGCCTCCCAAAATTGGGTGATGTTTCATGCACGCCACCTCGTACCCCCATGCACCCAGCACTGATCGGATATGAAGGAGGTTAGCTCCGCACTGGTTTTCTTTTCTGACTCAGCCGGTGGAACCCAAACTTTTTCCACACGCTAGCATCACCAGGGTCATCATGCGTGCGAGTTTTCATAATATTCCGACACCGTATGAACTTCTTATGGTTTTCTCCATGAAACGCACCGAAAAGACCGGGCGTGACCCAACGAGCGTTTGGTGTCCGAATTCGTTCAAATCTTGCGTGGGGCCCTAAGATGGGCATGCCCACTGCCTCCTAAAATTGGGTGACGTTTCATGCATGCCGCCTCGTACCACCCATGGAACCGGCACTGATCGGATATGAAGGATGTCAGCTCCGTACTACGTTTACTCTTTTGACTCAGCCGGTGGACCCCAAACTTTTTCCACACGCCTGCATCACCAGGTTCATCATGCATGCAAGTTTTCATAATTTTCCGACACCGTATGCATTTCTTATGGTTTTCTCCGTGAAACGCACCGAAAACAATGACCGGGCGTGACCCAACGTGCGTTTGGTGTCCGAATTCGTTCAAATCTTGCGTGGGGCCCTAAGATGGGCATGCCCACTGCCTCCCAAAATTGGGTGACGTTTCATGCATTCCACCTCGTACCACCCATGTAACCGGCACTGATCGGATATGAAGGAGGTCAGCTCCGTACTACGTTTACTTTTCTGACTCAGCCGGTGGACCCCAAACTTTTTCCACACGCTAGCATCACCAAGGCCATCATGCGTGCAAGTTTTCATAATTTTCCGACACCGTATGAATTTCTTATGGTTTTCTTCATGAGACGCACCAAAAACACTGACCGGGCATGACGCAACGTGCGTTTGGTGTCCGAATTCGTTCAAATCTTGCGTGGGGCCCTAAGATGGGCATGCCCATTGCCTCGCAAAATTGGGTGACCTTTCATGCATGCCACCTCGTACCACCCATGCAACCGGCACTGATCGGATATGAAGGAGGTCACCTCCGTACTGCGTTTTCTTTCCTGACTCAGCCGGTGGACCCCAAACTTTTTCCACATGCCAGCATCACCAGGTTCATCATGCGTGCAAGTTTTCATAATTTTCCGACACCGTATGAATTTCTTATGGTTTTCTCCGTGAAACGCACCGAAAACAATGACCGGGCGTGACCCAACGTGCGTTTGGTGTCTGAATTCGTTCAAATCTTGCGTGGGGCCCTAAGATGGGCATGCCCATTGCCTCCTAAAATTGGGTGATGTTTCATGCATGCCACCTCGTACCACCCATGCAACCGGCTGTGATCGGATATGAAGGAGGTCAGCTCCGTACTGCGTTTTCTTTTCTCACTCAGCCGGTGGACCCCAAACTTTTTCCACACGCCAGCATCACCAGGGCCATCATGCGTGCAAGTTTTCATAATTTTCCGACACCGTATGAATTTCTCCGTGAAACGCACCGAACACAATGACCGGGCGTGACCCAACGTGCGTTTGGTGTCCGAATTCGTTCAAATCTTGCGTGGGGCCCTAAGATGGGCATGCCCATTGCCTCCCAAAATTGGGTGATGTTTCATGCACGCCACCTCGTACCCCCATGCAACCGGCACTGATCGGATATGAAGGAGGTCAGCTCCGCACTGGTTTTCTTTTCTGACTCAGCCGGTGGAACCCAAACTTTTTCCACACGCTAGCATCACCAGGGTCATCATGCGTGCGAGTTTTCATAATATTCCGACACCGTATGAACTTCTTATGGTTTTCTCCATGAAACGCACCGAAAAGACCGGGCGTGACCCAACGAGCGTTTGGTGTCCGAATTCGTTCAAATCTTGCGTGGGGCCCTAAGATGGGCATGCCCACTGCCTCCTAAAATTGGGTGACGTTTCATGCATGCCGCCTCGTACCACCCATGGAACCGGCACTGATCGGATATGAAGGATGTCAGCTCCGTACTACGTTTACTTTTTTGACTCAGCCGGTGGACCCCAAACTTTTTCCACACGCCTGCATCACCAGGTTCATCATGCATGCAAGTTTTCATAATTTTCCGACACCGTATGCATTTCTTATGGTTTTCTCCGTGAAACGCACCGAAAACAATGACCGGGCGTGACCCAACGTGCGTTTGGTGTCCGAATTCGTTCAAATCTTGCGTGGGGCCCTAAGATGGGCATGCCCACTGCCTCCCAAAATTGGGTGACGTTTCATGCATTCCACCTCGTACCACCCATGTAACCGGCACTGATCGGATATGAAGGAGGTCAGCTCCGTACTACGTTTACTTTTCTGACTCAGCCGGTGGACCCAAACTTTTTCCACACGCTAGCATCACCAAGGCCATCATGCGTGCAAGTTTTCATAATTTTCCGACACCGTATGAATTTCTTATGGTTTTCTTCATGAGACGCACCAAAAACACTGACCGGGCATGACGCAACGTGCGTTTGGTGTCCGAATTCGTTCAAATCTTGCGTGGGGCCCTAAGAAGGGCATGCCCACTGCCTCCCAAAATTCGGTGACGTTTAATGCATGCCACCTCGTACCACCCATGCAACGGGCACTGATCGGATATGAAGGATGTCAGCTCCGTACTGCGTTTTCTTTTCTGACTCAGCCGGTGGACCCCAAACTTTTTTCCACACGCCAACATTACGAGGTTCATGATGCGTGCAAGTTTTCATGATTTTCCGACACCGTATGAATTTCTTATGGTTTTCTCCGTGAAACGCACCGAAAACAGTGACCAGGCGTGACCCAACGTGCGTTTGGTGTCCGAATTTGTACAAATCTTGCGTGGGGCCCTAAGATCGGCATGCCCTCTGCCTCCCAAAATTGGGTGACGTTTCATGCATGCCACCTCGTACCACCCATGCAACCGGCACTGATCGGATATGAAGGAGGTCAGCTCCGTACTGCGTTTTCGTTTCTGACTCAGCCGGTGGACCCCAAACTTTTTCCACACGCCAGCATCACCAGGGCCATCATGCGTGCAATTTTTCATAATTTTCTGACACCGTATGAATTTCTTATGGTTTTCTCCGTGAAACGCACCGAAAACAATGACCGGGCATGACCCAACGTGCGTTTGGTGTCCGAATTCGTTCAAATCTTGCATGGGGCCCTGAGATGGGCATGCCCATTGCCTCCCAAAATTGGGTGATGTTTCATGCATGCCACCTTGTACCACCCATGCAACCGGCACTGATCGGATATGAAGGAGGTCAGCTCCGTACTGTGTTTTCTTTTCTGACTCAGCCGGTGGACCCCAAACTTTTTCCACACGCCAGCATCACCAAGGCCATCATGCGTGCAAGTTTTCATAATTTTTCGACTCCGTAAGAACCTCTTATAGTTTTCTCCGTGAAACGCACTGAAAACACTGACCGGGCGTGACGCAACGTGCGTTTGGTGTCCGAATTCGTTCAAATCTTGCGTGGGGCCCTAAGATGGGCATGCCCACTGCCTCCTAAAATTGGGTGACGTTTCAAGCATGCCACCTCGTACCACCCATGGAACCGGCACTGGTCGGATATGAAGGATGTCAGCTCCGTACTACGTTTACTTTTCTGACTCAGCCGGTGGACCCTAAACTTTTTCCACACGCCAGCATCACCAAGGCCATAATGCACGCAAGTTTTCATAATTTTTCGGCACCGTATGAACTTCTTATGGTTTTCTCCGTGAAACGCACTGAAAACACTGACCGGGCGTAAAGCAACGTGCGTTTGGTGTCCGAATTCGTTCAAATCTTGCGTGGGGCCCTAAGATGGGCATGCCCACTTCCTCCCAAAATTGGGTGACGTTTCATGCATGCCACCTCGTACCACCCATGCAACCGGCACTGATCGGATATGAAGGAGGTCATCTCCGTACTGCGTTTTCTTTCCTGACTCAGCCGGTGGACCCCAAACTTTTTCCACAGGCCAGCATCACCAGGGTCATCATGCGTGCGAGTTTACATAATTTTCCGACACCGTATGAATTTCCTATGGTTTTCTCCGTGAAACGCACAGAAAACAATAACCGAGCGTGACCCAACGTGCGTTTGGTGTCCGAATTCGTTCAAATCTTGCATGGGGCCCTAAGATGGGCATGCCCACTGCCTCCCAAAATTGGGTGACGTTTCATGCATGCCACCTCGTACCACCCATGCAACGGGCACTGATCGGATATGAAGGATGTCTGCTCCGTACTGCGTTTTCTTTTCTGACTCAGCCGGTGGACCCCAAACTTTTTCCACACGCCAGCATCACCAGGGCCATCATGCGTGCAAGTTTTCTTAATTTTCCGACACCGTATAAATTTCTTATGGTTTTCTCCGTGAAACGCACCGAAAACAATGACCGGGCGTGACCCAACGTGCGTTTGGTGTCTGAATTCGTTCAAATCTTGCGTGGGGCCCTAAGATGGGCATGCCCATTGCCTCCCAAAATTGGGTGATGTTTCATGCATGCCACCTCGTACCACCCATGCAACCGGCTGTGATCGGATATGAAGGAGGTCAGCTCCGTACTGCGTTTTCTTTTCTCACTCAGCCGGTGGACCCCAAACTTTTTCCACACGCCAGCATCACCAGGGCCATCATGCGTGCAAGTTTTCATAATTTTCCGACACCGTATGAATTTCTCCGTGAAACACACCGAACACAATGACCGGGCGTGACCCAACGTGCGTTTGGTGTCCGAATTCGTTCAAATCTTGCGTGGGGCCCTAAGATGGGTATGCCCATTGCCTCCCAAAATTGGGTGATGTTTCATGCACGCCACGTCGTACCCCCATGCAACCGGCACTGATCGGATATGAAGGAGGTCAGGTCCGTACTGCGTTTTCTTTTCTGACTCAGCCGGTGGACCCCAAACTTTTTCCACACGCCAGCATCACCAGGGCCATCATGCGTGCAAGTTTTCATAATTTTCCGACACCGTATGAACTTCTTACGGTTTTCTCCGTGAAACGCACTGAAAACACTGACCGGGCGTGACGCAACGTGCGTTTGGTGTCCGACTTCGTTCAAATCTTGCGTGGGGCCCTAAGATGGGCATGCCCACTGCCTCCTAAAATTGGGTGACGTTTCATGCATGCCGCCTCGTACCACCCATGGAACCGGCACTGATCGGATATGAAGGATGTCAGCTCCGTACTACGTTTACTTTTTTGACTCAGCCGGTGGACCCCAAACTTTTTCCACACGCCAGCATCACCAGGTTCATCATGCGTGCAAGTTTTCATAATTTTCCGACACCGTATGCATTTCTTATGGTTTTCTCCGTGAAACGCACCGAAAACAATGACCGGGCGTGACCCAACGTGCGTTTGGTGTCCGAATTCATGCAAATCTTGCGTCGGGCCCTAAGATGGCAATGCCCACTGCCTCCCAAAATT
Organism: Aegilops tauschii subsp. strangulata; assembly: GCF_002575655.3. Classification (NCBI taxonomy): domain Eukaryota; kingdom Viridiplantae; phylum Streptophyta; class Magnoliopsida; order Poales; family Poaceae; genus Aegilops; species Aegilops tauschii. The sequence continues at coordinate 550,753,687 of NC_053036.3, read as the reverse complement.
GGGTGACGTTTCATGCATGCCACCTCGTACCACCCATGCAACCGGCACTGATCGGATATGAAGGAGGTCAGCTTCGTACTGCGTTTTCTTTTCTGACTCAGCCGGTGGACCCCAAACTTTTTCCACACGCCAGCATCACCAGGGCCATCATGCGTGCAAGTTTTCATAATTTTCCGACACCGTATGAATTTCTTATGGTTTTCTTCATGAGACGCACCAAAAACACTGACCGGGCATGACGCAACGTGCGTTTGGTGTCCGAATTCGTTCAAATCTTGCGTGGGGCCCTAAGATGGGCATGCCCATTGCCTCGCAAAATTGGGTGACCTTTCATGCATGCCACCTCGTACCACCCATGCAACCGGCACTGATCGGATATGAAGGAGGTCAGCTCCGTACTGCCTTTTATTTCCTGACTCAGCCGATGGACCCCAAACTTTTTCCACATGCCAGCATCACCAGTGTCATCATGCGTGCGAGTTTACATAATTTTCCGACACCGTATGAATTTCCTATGGTTTTCTCCGTGAAACGCATAGAAAACAATAACCGAGCATGACCCAACGTGCGTTTGGTGTCCGAATTCGTTTAAATCTTGCGTGGGGCCCTAAGATGGGCATGCCCACTGCCTCCCAAAATTGGGTGACGTTTCATGCATGCCACCTCGTACCACCCATGCAACGGGCATTGATCGGATATGAAGGATGTCAGCTCCGTACTGCGTTTTCTTTTCTGACTCAGCTGGTGGACCCCAAACTTTTTTCCACACGCCAGCATTACCAGGGTCATGATGCGTGCAAGTTTTCATAATTTTCCGACACCGTATGAATTTCTTATGGTTTTCTCCGTGAAACGCGCCGAAAACAGTGACCAGGCATGACCCAACGTGCGTTTGGTGTCCGAATTTGTACAAATCTTGCGTGGGGCCCTAAGATGGGCATGCCCTTTGCCTCCCAAAATTGGGTGACGTTTCATGCATGCCACCTCGTACCACCCATGCAACCGGCACTGATCGGATATGAAGGAGGTCAGCTCCGTACTGCGTTTTCTTTTCTGACTCAGCCGGTGGACCCCAAACATTTTCCACACACCAGCATCACCAGGGCCATCATGCGTACAATTTTTCATAATTTTCCGACACCGTATGAATTTCTTATGGTTTTCTCCGTGAAACGCACCGAAAACAATGACCGGGCGTGACCCAACATGCGTTTGGTGTCCGAATTCGTTCAAATCTTGCATGGGGCCCTAAGATGGGCATGCCCATTGCATCCCAAAATTGGGTGATGTTTCATGCATGCCACCTCGTACCACCCATGCAACCGACACTGATCGGATATGAAGGAGGTCAGCTCTGTACTGCGTTTTCTTTTCTGACTCAGCCGGTGGACCCCAAACTTTTTCCACACGCCAGCATCACCAAGGCCATCATGCGTGCAAGTTTTCATAATTTTTCGGCACCGTATGAACTTCTTATGGTTTTCTCCGTGAAACGCACTGAAAACACTGACCGGGCGTGACGCAACGTGCGTTTGGTGTCCGAATTCGTTCAAATCTTGCGTGGGGCCCTAAGATGGGCATGCCCACTGCCTCCTAAAATTGGGTGATGTTTCAAGCATGCCACCTCGTACCACCCATAGAACCGGCACTGATCGGAGATGAAGGATGTCAGCTCCGTACTACGTTTACTTTTCTGACTCAGCCGGTGGACCCCAAAGTTTTTCCACACGCCAGCATCACCAGGTTCATCATGCGTGCAAGTTTTCATAATTTTCCGACACCGTATGAATTTCTTATGGTTTTCTCCGTGAAAGACACCGAAAACAATGACCGGACGTGACCCAACGTGCGTTTGGTGTCCGAATTCGTTCAAATCTTGCGTGGGGCCCTAAGATGGGAATGCCCACTGCCTCCCAAAATTGGGTGACGTTTCATGCATGCCACCTCGTACCACCCATGCAACCGGCACTGATCGGATATGAAGGAGGTCAGCTCCGTACTGTGTTTTCTTTTCTGACTCAGCCGGTGGACCCCAAACTTTTTCCACACGCCAGCATCACCAGGGCCATCATGCGTGCAAGTTTTCATAATTTTCCGACACCGTATGAATTTCTCATGGTTTTCTCCGTGAAACGCACCAAAAACAATGACCGGGCATGACCCAACGTGCGTTTGGTGTCTGAATTCGTTCAAATCTTGCATGGGGCCCTAAGATGGGCATGCCCATTGCCTCCCAAAATTGGGTGATGTTTCATGCATGCCACCTCGTACCACCCATGCAACCGACACTGATCGGATATGAAGGAGGTCAGCTCCATACTGCGTTTTCTTTTCTAACTCAGCCGGTGGACCCCAAACTTTTTCCGCACGCCAGCATCACCAGGGCCATCATGCGTGCAAGTTTTCATAATTTTTCGACACCGTATGAATTTCTTATGGTTTTCTCCGTGAAACGCACCGAAAACAATGACCGGGCGTGACCCAACGTGCGTTTGGTGTCCGAATTCGTTCAAATCTTGCGTGGGGCCCTAAGATGGGCATGCCCATTGCCTCCCCAAATTGGGGGATGTTTCATGCATGCCACCTCGTACCACCCATGCAACCGGCTCTGATTGGATATGAAGGAGGTCAGCTCCGTACTGCGTTTTCTTTTCTGACTCAGCCGGTGGACCCCAAACTTTTTCCACACGCCAGCATCACCAGGGCCATCACGCGTGCAAGTTTTCATAATTTTCCGACACCGTATGAAATTCTTATGGTTTTCTCCGTGAAACGCACTGAAAACACTGACCGGGCGTGACGCAACGTGCGTTTGGTGTCCGAATTCGTTCAAATCTTGCGTGGGGCCCTAAGATGGGCATGCCCACTGCCTCCTAAAATTGAATGACGTTTCATGCATGCCACCTCGTACCACCCATGGAACCGGCACTGATCGGATATGAAGGATGTCAGCTCCGTACTACGTTTACTTTTTCGAATCAGCCGGTGGACCCCAAACTTTTTCCACATGCCAGCATCACCAGGTTCATCATGCGTGCAAGTTTTCATAATTTTCCGACACCGTATGAATTTCTTATGGTTTTCTCCGTGAAACGCACCGAAAACAATGACCGGGCGTGACACAACGTGCGTTTGGTGTCCGAATTCGTTCAAATCTTGCGTGGGGCCCTAAGATGGGCATGCCCACTGCCTCCCAAAATTCGGTGACGTTTCATGCATGCCACCTCGTACCACCCATGCAACCGGCACTGATCGGATACGAAGGATGTCTGCTCCGTATTGCGTTTTCTTTTCTGACTCAGCTGGTGGACCCCAAACTTTTCCTCACGCCAGCATCACCAGGGCCATCATGCGTGCAAGTTTTCATAATTTTCCGACACCGTATGAATTTCTTATGGTTTTCTCCGTGAAACGCACCGAAAACAATGACCGGGCGTGACCCAACGTGCGTTTGGTGTCCGAATTCGTTCAAATCTTGCGTGGGGCCCTAATTAACATGGGAATGCCCACTGCCTCCCAACATTGGGTGACGTTTGATGCATGCCACCTCGTACCACCCATGCAACCGGCACTGATCGGATATGAAGGATGTCAGCTCCGTACTGTGTTTTCTTTTCTGACTCAGCCGGTGGACCCCAAATTTTTCCACACGCCAGCATCACTAGGGCCATCATGCGTGCAAGTTTTCATAATTTTCCGACACCGTATGAATTTCTTATAGTATTCTCCGTGAAACGCACCGAAAACAATGACCGGGCGTGACCCAACGTGCGTTTGGTGTCCGAATTCGTTCAAACCTTGCGTGGGGCCCTAAGATGGGCATGCCCACTGCCTCCCAAAATTGGGTGACGTTTCATGCATGCCACCTGGTACCACCCATGCTACCGGCACTGATCTGATATGAAGGAGGTCAGCTCCGTACTGCGTTTTCTTTTCTGACTCAGCCGGTGGACCCCAAACTTTTTCCACACGCCAGCATCACCAGGGCCATCATGCATGCAAGTTTTCATAATTTTCCGACACCGTATGAATTTCTTATGGTTTTCTCCGTGAAACGCAGCGAAAACACTGACCGGGCGAGACGCAACGTGTGTTTGGTGTCCGAATTCGTTCAAATCTTGCGTGGGGCCCTATGATGGGCATGCCCACTGCCTCCCAAAATTGGGTGACGTTTCATGCATGCCACCTCGTACCACCCATGCAACCGACACTGATCGGATATGAAGGATGTCAGCTCCGTACTGCGTTTTCTTTTTTGACTCAGCCGGTGGACCCCAAACTTTTTCCACACGCCAGCATCACCAGGGCCATCATGCGTGCAAGTTTTCATAATTTTCCGACACCGTATGAATTTCTTATGGTTTTCTCCGTGAAACACACCGAAAACACTGACCAGGGATGACGCAACGTGCGTTTGGTGTCCGAATTCGTTAAAATCTTGCGTGGGGCCGTAAGATGGGCATGCCCACTGCCTCCCAAAATTGGGTGACGTTTCATGCATAAAACCTCGTACCACCCATGCAACCGGCACTGATCGGATATGAAGGATGTCAGCTCCGTACTGCGTTTTCTTTTCTGACTCTGCCGGTGGACCCCAAACTTTTTCCACACGCCAGCATCACCAGGGCCATCATGCGTGCAAGTTTTCATAATTTTCCAACACCGTATGAATTTCTTATGGTTTTCTCCGTGAAACGCACCACAAACACTGACCGGGCGTGACACAACGTGCGTTTGGTGTCCGAATTCGTTCAAATCCTGCGTGGGGCCCTAAGATGGGCAAGCCCACTGCCTCCCAAAATTGGGTGACGTTTCATGCATGCCACCTCGTACCACCCATGCAACCGGCACTGATCGGATATGAAGGATGTCAGCTCCGTACTGCGTTTTCTTTTCTGACTCAGCCGGTGGACCCCAAACTTTTTCCACACGCCAGCATCACCAGGGTCATCATGCGTGCGAGTTTTCATAATTTTCTGACACCGTATGCATTTCTTATGGTTTTCTCCGTGAAACGCACCAAAAACAATGAGCGGGCGTGACCCAACGTACGTTTGGTGTCCAAATTCATTCAAATCTTGCGTGGGGCCCTAAGATGGGCATGCCCACTGCCTCCCAAAATTGGGTGACATTTCATGCATGCCACCTCGTACCACCCATGCAACCGGCACTGATCGGATATGAAGGATGTCTGCTCCGTACTGCGTTTTCTTTTCTGACTCAGCCGGTGGACCCCAAACTTTTCCTCACGCCAGCATCACCAGGGCCATCATGCGTGCAAGTTTTCATAATTTTCCGACACCGTATGAATTTCTTATGGCTTTCTCCGTGAAACGCACCGAAAACAATGACCGGGCGTGACGCAACATGCGTTTGGTGTCCGAATTCGTTCAAATGTTGCGTGGGGCCCTAAGATGGGCATGCCCACTGCCTCCCAAAATTGGGTGACGTTTCATGCATGCCGCCTCGTACCACCCATGCAATCGGCACTGATCGGATATGAAGGAGGTCAGCTCCGTACAACGTTTTCTTTTCTGACTCAGCCGGTGGACCCCAAACTTTTTCCACACGCCAGCATCACCAGGGCCATCATGCTTGCAAGTTTCCATAATTTTCCGACACCGTATGAATTTCTTATGGTTTTCTCCGTGAAACGCACCGAAAACAATGACCGGGCATAACGCAACATGCGTTTGGTGTCCGAATTCGTTCAAATCTTGCGTGGGGCCCTAAGATGGGTTTGCCCACTGCCTCCCAAAATTGGGTGACGTTTCATGCATGCCACCTCGTACCACCCATGCAACCGGCAACGATCGGATATGAAGGAGCTCAGCTCCGTACTGTGTTTTCTTTTCTGACTCAGCCGGTGGACCCCAAACTTTTTCCACACGCCAGCATCACCAGGGCCAGCATGCGTGCCAGTTTGGATAATTTTCCGACACCGTATGAATTTCTTATGGTTTTCTTCGTGAAACGCATCGAAAACAATGACCGGGCGTGGCCCAACGTGCGTTTATTGTCCGAATTCGTTCAAATCTTGCGTGGGGCCCTAAGATGGGCATGCCCATTGCCTCCCAAAATTGGGTGATGTTTCATGCACGCCACGTCGTACCACCCATGCAACCAACACTGATCGGATATGAAGGAGGTCAGCTCCGTACTGCGTTTTCTTTTCTGACTCAGCCGGTGGACCCCAAACTTTTTCCACACGCCAGCATCACCAGGGCCATCGTGCGTGCAAGTTTTCATAATTTTCCGACACCGTATGAATTTCTTATGGTTTTCTCCATGAAACGCACTGAAAACACTGACTCGGCGTGACGCAACGTGCGTTTGGTGTCCGAATTCGTTCAAATCTTGCGTGGGGCCCTAAGATGGGCATGCCCACTGCCTCCCAAAATTGGGTGACGTTTCCTGCATGCCACCTCGTACCACCCATGCAACCGGCACTGATCGGATATGAAGGATGTCTGCTCCGTATTGCGTTTTCTTTTCTGACTCAGCTGGTGGAGCCCAAACTTTTCCTCACGCCAGCATCACCAGGGCCATCATGCGTGCAAGTTTTCATAATTTTCCGACACCGCATGAATTTCTTATGGTTTTCTCCGTGAAACGCATCGAAAACAATGACCGGGCGTGACCCAACGTGCGTTTGGTGTCAGAATTCGATCAAATCTTGCGTGGGGCCCTAAGATGGGCATGCCCACTGCCTCCCAAAATTGGGTGATGTTTCATCCATGGCACCTCGTACCACCCATGCAACCGGCACTGATCGGATATGAAGGAGGTCAGCTCCGTACTGCGTTTTCTTTTCTGACTCAGCCGATGGACCCCAAACTTTTTCCACACGCCAGCATCACCAGGACCATCATGCGTGCAAGTTTTCATAATTTTCCGACACCGTATGAATTTCTTATGGTTTCTCCGTGAAACGCACCGAAAACAATAACCGAGCGTGACCCAACGTGTGTTTCGCGTCCGAATTCATTCAAATCTTGTGTGGGGCCCTAAGATGGGCATGCCCACTGCCTCCCAAAATTGGGTGACGTTTCATGCATGCCACGTGGTACCACCCATGCAACCGACACTGATCGGATATGAAGGAGGCCAGCTCCGTACTGCGTTTTCTTTTCTGACTCAGCCGGTGGACCCCAAACTTTTTCCACACGCCAGCATCACCAGGGTCATCATGCGTGCAAGTTTTCATAATTTTTTGACACCTTATGAATTTCTTATGGTTTTCGCCGTGAAACACACCGAAAACAATGACCGGGCGTGACCCAACGTGCGTTTGGTGTCCGAATTTGTTCAAATCTTGCGTGGGGCCCTATGATGGGCATGCCGACTGCCGCCCAAAATTGGGTGACGTTTCATGCATGCCACCTCGTACCACCCATCCAACCGGCACTGATCGGATATGAAGGAGGTCAGCTCCGTACTGCGTTTTCTGTTCCGACTCAACCGGTGGACCCCAAACTTTTTTCACACGCCAGCATCACCAGGGCCATCATGCGTGCAAGTTTTCATAATTTTCGGACACCGTATGAATTTCTTATGGTTTTCTCCGTGAAATGCACTGAAAACACTGACCGGGCGTGACGCAACGTGCGGTTGGTGTCCGAATTCGTTCAAATCTTGCGTGGGGACATAAGATGGGCATGCCCACTGCCTCCCAAAATTGGGTGGCGTTTCATGCATGCCACCTCGTACCACCCATGCAACCGGCACTGATCGGATATGAAGGATGTCAGCTCCGTACTGCGTTTTCTTTTCTGACTCAGCCGGTGGACCCCAAACTTTTTCCACACGCAAGCATCACCAGGGCCATCATGCGTGCAAGTTTTCATAATTTTCCGACACCGTATGAATTTCTTATGGTTTTCTCCGTGAAACGCCCCGAAAACAATGACCGGGCGTGACCCAACGTGCGTTTGGTGTCCGAATTCGTTCAAATCTTGCGTGGGGCCCTAAGATGGGCATGCCCATCGCCTCCCAAAATTGGGTGATGTTTCATGCATGCCACCTCATACCACCCATGCAACCAACACTGATCGGATATGAAGGAGGTCAGCTCCGTACTGCGTTTTCTTTTCTGACTCAGCCGGTGGACCCCAAACTTTTTCCACACGCCAGCATCACCAGGGCCATCATGCGTGCAAGTTTTCATAATTTTCCGACGCCGTATGAATTTCTTATGGTTTTCTCCGTGAAACGCACTGAAAACACTGACCGGGCGTGACACAACGTGTGTTTGGTGCCCGAATTCGTTCAAATCTTACGTGGGGCCCTAAGATGGGCATGCCCACTGCCTCCCAAAATTCGGTGACGTTTCATGCATGCCACCTCGTACCACCCATGCAACCGGCACTGATCGGATATGAAGGATGTCTGCTCCGTATTGCATTTTCTTTTCTGACTCAGCTGGTGGACCCCAAACTTTTCCTCACGCCAGCATCACCAGGGCCATCATGCGTGCAAGTTTTCATAATTTTCCGACACCGCATGAATTTCTTATGGTTTTCTCTGTGAAACGCATCGAAAACAATGACCGGGCGTGACCCAACGTGCGTTTGGTGTCCGAATTCGTTCAAATCATGCGTGGGGCCCTAAGATGGGCATGCCCACTGCCTCCCAAAATTGGGTGATGTTTCATCCATGGCACCTCGTACCACCCATGCAACTGGCACTGATCGGATATGAAGGAGGTCAGCTCTGTACTGCGTTTTCTTTCCTGACTCAGCCGGTGGACCCCAAACTTTTTCCACACGCCGGCATCACCAGGGCCATCATGCGTGCAAGTTTCCATAATTTTCCGACACCGTATGAATTTCTTATGGTTTTCTCCGTGAACCGCACCGAAAACAATGACCGGGCATGACCCAACGTGCGTTTGGTGTCCGAATTCGTTCAAATCTTGCGTGGGGCCCTAATATGGGCATGCCCATTGCCTCCCAAAATTGGGAGACCTTTCATGCGTGCCACCTCGTACCACCCATGCAACCGGCACTGATCGGATATGAAGGAGGTCAGCTCCGTACTGCGTTTTCTTTTCTGACTCAGCCGATGGACCCCAAACTTTTTCCACACGCCAGCATTACCAGGACCATCATGCGTGCAAGCTTTCATAATTTTGCGACTCCGTATGAATTTCTTATGGTTTCTCCGTGAAACACACCGAAAACAATAACCGAGCGTGACCCAACGTGCGTTTCGCGTCCGAATTCGTTCAAATCTTGTGTGGGGCCCTAAGATGGGCATGCCCACTGCCTCCCAAAATTGGGTGACGTTTCATGCATGCCACCTCGTACCACCCATGCAACCGACACTGATCGGATATGAAGGAGGTCAGCTCCGTACTGCGTTTTCTTTTCTGACTCAGCCGGTGGACCCCAAACTTTTTCCACACGCCAGCATCACCAGGGTCATCATGCGTGCAAGTTTTCATAATTTTCCGACACCATATGAATTTCTTATGGTTTTCTCCGTGAAACACACCGAAAACAATGACCGGGCGTGACCCAACGTGCGTTTGGTGTCCGAATTTGTTCAAATCTTGCGTGGGGCCCTAAGATGGGCATGCCGACTGCCGCCCAAAATTGGGTGACGTTTCATGCATGCCACCTCGTACCACCCATCCAACCGGCACTGATCGGATATGAAGGAGGTCAGCTCCGTACTGCGTTTTCTGTTCCGACTCAACTGGTGGACCCCAAACTTTTTGCACACGCCAGCATCACCAGGGCCATCATTCGTGCAAGTTTTCATAATTTTCGGACACCGTATGAATTTCTTATGGTTTTCTCCGTGAAACGCACTGAAAACACTGACCGGGCGTGACGCAACGTGTGGTTGGTGTCCGAATTCGTTAAAATCTTGCGTGGGGACCTAAGATGGGCATGCCCACTGCCTCCCAAAATTGGGTGGAGTTTCATGCATGCCACCTCGTACCACCACTGCCTCCCAAAATTGGGTGGAGTTTCATGCATGCCACCTCGTACCACCCATGCAACCGGCACTGATCGGATATGAAGGATGTCAGCTCCGTACTGCGTTTTCTTTTCTGACTCAGCCGGTGGACCCCAAACTTTTTCCACACGCAAGCATCACCATGGCCATCATGCGTGCAAGTTTTCATAATTTTCCGACACCGTATGAATTTCTTATGGTTTTCTCCGTGAAACGCACTGAAAACACTGACCGGGCATGACACAACGTGCGTTTGGTGTCCGAATTCGTTCAAATCTTGCGTGGGGCCCTAAGATGGGCATGCCCACTGCCTCCCAAAATTGGGTGACGTTTCATGCATGCCACCTCGTACCACCCATGCAACCGGCTCTGATCGGATATGAAGGATGTCTGCTTCGTATTGCGTTTTCTTTTCTGACTCAGCTAGTGGACCCCAAACTTTTCCTCACGCCAGCATCACCAGGGCCATCATGCGTGCAAGTTTTCATAATTTTCCGATACCGTATGAATTTCTTATGGTTTTCTCCGTGAAACGCACCAAAAACAATGACCGGGCGTGACCCAACGTGCGTTTGGTGTCCGAATTCGTTCAAATCTTGCGTGGGGCCCTAAGATGGGCATGCCCACTGCCTCCCAAAATTGGGTCATGTTTCATGCATGGCACCTCGTACCACCCATGCAACCGGCACTGATCGGATATGAAGGAGGTCAACTCTGTACTGTGTTTTCTTTTCTGACTCAGCCGGTGGACCCCAAACTTTTTCCACACGCCAGCATCACCAGGGCCATCATGCGTGCAAGTTTTCATAATTTTCCGACACCGTATGAATTTCTTATGGTTTTCTCCGTGAAACGCACCGAAAACAATAACCGAGCGTGACCCAACGTGCGTTTGGCGTCCGAATTCGTTCAAATCTTGCGTGGGGCCCTAAGATGGGCATGCCCACTGCCTCCCAAAATTGGGTGACGTTTCATGCATGCCACCTCGTACCACCCATGCAACCGGCACTGATCGGATAGTAAGGAGGTCAGCTCCGTACTGCGTTTTCTTTTCTGACTCAGCCGGTGGACACCAAACTTTTTCCACACGCCAGCATCACCAGGGTCATCATGCGTGCAAGTTTTCATAATTTTCCGACATCGTATGAATTTCTTATGGTTTTCTCCGTGAAACGCACCAAAACAATGACCGGGCGTGACCCAACGTGCGGTTGGTGTCCGAATTCGTTCAAATCTTGCGTGGGGACCTAAGATGGGCATGCCCACTGCCTCCCAAAATTGGGTGGCATTTCATGCATGCCACCTCGTACCACCCATGCAACCGGCACTGATCGAATATGAAGGATGTCAGCTCCGTACTGCGTTTTCTTTTCTGACTCAGCCGGTGGACCCCAAACTTTTTCCACACGCAAGCATCACCAGGGCCATCATGCGTGCAAGTTTTCATAATTTTCCGACACCGTATGAATTTCTTATGGGTTTCTCCGTGAAACACAACGAAAACAATGACCGGGCGTGACCCAACGTGCGTTTGGTGTCCGAATTCATTCAAATCTTGCATGGGGCCCTAAGATGGGCTTGCCCATTGCCTCCCAAAATTGGGTGATGTTTCATGCATGCCACCTCGTACCACCCATGCAACCAACACTGATCAGATATGAAGGAGGTCAGCTCCGTACTGCGTTTTCTTTTCTGACTCAGCCGATGGACCCCAAACTTTTTCCACACGCCAGCATGACCAGGGCCATCATGCATGCAAGTTTTCATAATTTTCCGACAACGTATGAATTTCTTATGGTTTTCTCCGTGAAACGCACTGAAAACAGTGACCGGGCGTGACACAACATGCGTTTGGTGTCCGAATTCGTTCAAATCTTGCGTGGGGCCCTAAGATGGGCATGCCCACTGCCTCCCAAAATTGGGTGACGTTTCATGCATGCCACCTCGTACCACCCATGCAACCGGCACTGATCGGATATGAAGGAGGTCTGCTCCGTATTGCGTTTTCTTTTCTGACTCAGCTGGTGGAGCCCAAACTTTTCCTCACGCCGGCATCACCAGGGCCATCATGCGTGCAAGTTTTCATAATTTTCCGACACCGTATGAATTTCTTATGGTTTTCTCCGTGAAACGCACCAAAAACAATGACCGGGCGTGACCCAACTTTCGTTTGGTGTCCGAATTCGTTCAAATCTTGCGTGGGGCCCTAAGATGGGCATGCCCATTGCCTCCCAAAATTGGGTGACCTTTCATGCGTGCCACCTCGAACCACCCATGCAACCGGCACTGATCGGAGATGAAGGAGGTCAACTCCGTACTGCGTTTTCTTTTCTGACTCAGCCGGTGGACCCCAAACTTTTTCCACACGCCAGCATCACCAGGGCCATCATGCGTGCAAGTTTTCATAATTTTCCGACACCGTATGAATTTCTTATGGTTTTCTCCGTGAAACGCACCGAAAACAATAACCGAGCGTGACCCAACGTGCGTTTGGCGTCCGAATTCGTTCAAATCTTGCGTGGGGCCCTACGATGGGGATGCCCACTTCCTCCAAAAATTGGGTGACGTTTCATGCATGCCACCTCGTACCACCCATGCAACCGGCACTGATCGGATAGAAAGGAGGTCAGCTCCGTACTGCATTTTCTTTTCTGACTCAGCCGGTGGACACCACACTTTTTTCACACGACAGCATCACCAGGGTCATCATGCGTGCAAGTTTTTATAATTTTCCGACACCGTATGAATTTCTTATGGTTTTCTCCGTGAAACGCACCGAAACAATGACCGGGCGTGACCCAACGTGCGTTTGGTGTCCGAATTCGTTCAAACCTTGCGTGGGGCCCAAAGATGGGCATGCCCACTGCCTCCCAAAATTGGGTGACGTTTCATGCATGCCACCTCGTACCACCAATGCAACCGGCACTGATCGGATATGAAGGAGGTCAGCTCCGTACTGCGTTTTCTTTTCTGACTCAGCCGGTGGACCCCAAACATTTTCCACACGCCAGCATCACCAGGGTCATCATGCGTGCAAGTTTTCATAATTTTCCGACACCGTATGAATTTCTTATGGTTTTCTCCATGAAACGCACCGAAAACAATGACCGGGCGTGACCCACCGTGCGTTTGCTGTCCGAATTTGTTCAAATCTTGCGTGGGGCCCTAAGATGGGCATGCCCGCTGCCTCCCAAAATTGGGTGACGTTTCATGCATGCCACCTCGTACCACCCATCCAACCGGCACTGATCGGATATGAAGGAGGTCAGCTCCGTACTGCGTTTTCTTTTCCGACTCAGCCGGTGGACCCCAAACTTTTTCCACATGCCAGCATCACCAGGGCCATCATGCGTGCAAGATTTCATAATTTTCCGACACCGTATCAATTTCTTATGGTTTTCTCCGTGAAACGCACTGAAAACACTGACCGGGCATGACGCAACGTGCGGTTGGTGTCCGAATTCGTTCAAATCTTGCGTGGGGACCTAAGATGGGCATGCCCACTGCCTCCCAAAATTGGGTGACGTTTCATGTATGCCACCTCGTACCACCCATGCAACCGGCACTGATCGGATATGAAGGATGTCAGCTCCGTACTGCGTTTTCTCTTCTGACTCAGCCGCTGGACCCCAAACTTTTTCCACATGCCAGCATCACCAGGGTCATCATGCGTGCAAGTTTTCATAATTTTCCGACACCTTATGAATTTCTTATGGTTTTCTCCGTGAAACGCACCGAAAATAATGACCGGGCGTGACCCAACGTTCGTTTGGTGTCCGAATTCGTTCAAATCTTGCGTGGGGCCCTAAGATGGGCATGCCCACTGCCTCCCAAAATTGGGTGACGTTTCATGCATGCCACCTGGTACCACCCATGCAACCGGCACTGATCGGATATGAAGGAGGTCAGCTCCGTACTGCGTTCTCTTTTCTAGCTCAGCTGGTGGACCGCAAACTTTTCCTCACGCCAGCATCACCAGGGCCATCATGCGTGCAAGTTTTCATAATTTTCCGACACCGTATGAATTTCTTATGGTTTTCTCCGTGAAACACACCGAAAAGCATGACCGGGCGTGACCCAACGTGCGTTTGGTGTCCGAATTCGTTCAAATCTTGCGTGGGGCCCTAAGATGGGAATGCCCACTGCCTCCCAACGTTGGGTGACGTTTCATGCATGCCACCTCGTACCACCCATGCAACCGGCACTGATCGGATATGAAGGAGGTCAGCTCCGTACTGCGTTTTCTTTTCTGACTCAGCCGGTGGACCCCAAACATTTTCCACACGCCAGCATCACCAGGGCCATCATGCGTGCAAGTTTTCATAATTTTCCGACACCGTATGAATTTCTTATGGTTTTCTCCGTGAAACGCACCGAAAACAATGACCGGGCGTGACCCACCGTGCGTTTGGTGTCTGAATTTGTTCAAATCTTGCGTGGGGCCCTAAGATGGGCATGCCCGCTGCCTCCCAAAATTGGGTGACGTTTCATGCATGCCACCTGGTACCACCCATGCAACCGGCACTGATCGGATATGAAGGAGGTCAGCTCCGTACTGCGTTTTCTTTTCCGACTCAGCCGGTGGACCGCAAACTTTTTCCACACGCTAGCATCACCAGGCCATCATGCGTGCAAGATTTCATAATTTTCCGACACCGTATGAATTTCTTATGGTTTTCTCCGTGAAACGCACTGAAAACACTAACCGGGCGTGACGCAACGTGCGGTTGGTGTCCGAATTCGTTCAAATCTTGCGTGGGGACCTAAGATGGGCATGCCCACTGCCTCCCAAAATTGGGTGACGTTTCATGTATGCCGCCTCGTACCACCCATGCAACCGGCACTGATCGGATATGAAGGATGTCAGCTCCGTACTGCGTTTTCTCTTCTGACTCAGCCGCTGGACCCTAAACTTTTTCCACATGCCAGCATCACCAGGGTCATCATGCGTGCAAGTTTTCATAATTTTCCGACACCTTATGAATTTCTTATGGTTTTCTCCGTGAAACGCACCGAAAACAATGACCGGGCGTGACCCAACGTCCGTTTGGTGTCCGAATTCATTCAAATCTTGCGTGGGGCCCTAAGATGGGCATGCCCACTGCCTCCCAACATTGGGTGACGTTTCATGCATGCCACCTGGTACCACCCATGCAACCGGCACTGATCGGATATGAAGGAGGTCAGCTCCGTACTGCATTTTCTTTTCTGACTCAGCCGATGGACCCCAAACTTTTTCCACACGCCAGCATCACCAGGGCCATCATGCGTGCAAGTTTTCATAATTTTCCGACACCGTATGAATTTCTTATGGTTTTCTCCGTGAAACGCACCGAAAACAATGACCGGCCGTGACCCAACGTCCGTTTGGTGTCCTAATTCGTTCAAATCTTGCGTGGGGCCCTAAGATGGGCATGCCCACTGCCTCCCAAAATTGGGTGACGTTTCATGCATGCCACCTGGTACCACCCATGCAACCGGCACTGATCGGATATGAAGGAGGTCAGCTCCGTACTGCGTTTTCTTTTCTGACTCAGCCGGTGGACCCCAAACTTTTTCCACACGCCAGCATCACCAGGGCCATCATGCGTGCAAGTTTTCATAATTTTCCGACACCGTATGAATTTCTTATGGTTTTCTCCGTGAAACGCAACGAAAACACTGACCGGGCGTGACGCAACGTGCGTTTGGTGTCCGAATTCGTTCAAATCTTGCGTGGGGCCCTAAGATGGGCATGCCCACTGCCTCCCAAAATTGGGTGACGTTTCATGCATGCCTCCTCGTACCACCCATGCAACCGGCACTGATCGGATATGAAGGATGTCAGCTCCGTACTGCGTTTTCTTTTCTGAATCAGCTGGTGGACCCCAAACTTTTTCCACACGCCAGCATCACCAGGGCCATCATGCGTGCAAGTTTTCATAATTTTCCGACACCGTATTAATTTCTTATGGTTTTCTCCGTGAAACGCACCGAAAACACTGACCGGGCGTGACGCAACGTGCGTTTGGTGTCCGAATTCGTTCAAATCTTGCGTGGGGCCCTAGGATGGGCATGCCCACTGCCTCCCAAAATTGGGTGACGTTTCAGGCATGCCACCTCGTACCACCCATGCAACCGGCACTGATCGGATATGAAGGATGTCAGCTCTGTACTGCGTTTTCTTTTCTGACTCAGCCGGTGGACCCCAAACTTTCTCCACACGCCAGCATCACGAGGGCCATCATGCGTGAATGTTTTCATAATTTTCCGACACCGTATGAATTTCTTATGGTTTTCTCCGTGAAACGCACCACAAACACTGACCGGGCGTGACGCAACGTGCGTTTGGTGTCCGAATTCGTTCAAATCTTGCGTGGGGCCCTAAGATGGGCATGCCCACTGCTTCCGAAAATTGGGTGACGTTTCATGCATGCCACCTCGTACTACCCATGCAACCGGCACTGATCGGATATGAAGGAGGTCAGCTCCGTACTGCGTTTTCTTTTCTGACTCAGCCGGTGGACCCCAAACTTTTTCCACACGCCAGCATCACCAGGGCCATCATGCGTGCGAGTTTTCATAATTTTCCGACACTGTATGAATTTCTTATGGTTTTCTCCGTGAAACGCACCGAAAACACTGACCGGGCGTGACGCAACATGCGTTTGGTGTCCGAATTCGTTCAAATCTTGCGTGGGGCTCTAAGATGGGCATGCCCACTGCTTCCCAAAATTGGGTGACGTTTCATGCATGCCACCTCGTACCACCCATGCAACCGACACTGATCGGATATGAAGGATGTCTGCTCCGTACTGCGTTTTCTTTTCTGACTCAGCCGGTGGACCCCAAACTTTTCCTCACGCCAGCATCACCAGGGCCATCATGCGTGCAAGTTTTCATAATTTTCCGACACCGTATGAATTTCTTATGGTTTTCTCCGTGAAACACCCCGAAAACAATGACCGGGCGTGACGCAACATGCGTTTGGTGTCCAAATTCGTTCAAATGTTGCGTGGGGCCCTAAGATGGGCATGCCCACTGCCTCCCAAAATTGGGTGATGTTTCATGCATGCCGCCTCGTACCACCCATGCAACAGGCACTGATCGGATATGAAGGAGGTCAGCTCCGTACTGCGTTTTCTTTACTGACTCAGCCGGTGGACCCCAAACTTTTTCCACACGCCAGCATCACCAGGGCCATTATGCTTGCAAGTTTCAATAATTTTCCGACACCGTATGAATTTCTTATGGTTTTCTCCGTGAAACGCACCGAAAACAATGACCGGGCATGACGCAACATGCGTTTGGTGTCCGAATTCGTTCAAATCTTGCGTGGGGCCCTAAGATGGGCATGCCCACTGCCTCCCAAAATTGGGTGACGTTTCATGCATGCCACCTCATACCACCTATGCAACCGGCACTGATCGGATATGAAGGATGTCTGCTCCGTACTGCGTTTTCTTTTCTGACTCAGCCGGTGGACCCCAAACTTTTTCCACACGCCAGCATCACCAGGGTCATCATACGTGCAAGTTTTCATAATTTTTCGACACCGTATGAATTTCTTATGGTTTTCTCCATGAAACGCACCGAAACAATGACCGGGCGTGACCCAACGTGCGTTTGGTGTCCGAATTCGTTCAAATCTTGCGTGGGGCCCTAAGATGGGCATGCCCATTGCCTCCCAAAATTGGGTGATGATTCATGCATGCCACGTCTTACCACCCATGCAACAAACACTGATCGGATATGAAGGAGGTCAGCTCCGTACTGCGTTTTCTTTTCTGACTCAGCCGGTGGACCCCAAACTTTTTCCACACGCCAGCATCACCAGGGCCATCATGCGTGCAAGTTTTCATAATTTTCCGACACCGTATGAATTTCTTATGGTTTTCTCCGTGAAACGCACTGAAAACAATGACCGGGCGTGACGCAACATGTGTTTGGTGTCCGAATTCGTTCAAATCTTGCGTGGGGCCCTAAGATGGGCATGCCCACTGCCTCCCAAAATTGGGTGACGTTTCATGCATGCCACCTCGTACCACCCATGCAACCAGCACTGATCGGATATGAAGGACGTCTGTTCCGTACTGCGTTTTCTTTTCTGACTCAGCTGGTGGACCCCAAACTTTTCCTCACGCCAGCATCACCAGGGCCATCATGCGTGCAAGTTTTCATAATTTTCCGACACCGCATGAATTTCTTATGGTTTTCTCCATGAAACGCACCGAAAACAATGACCGGGCGTGACCCAACGTGCGTTAGGTGTCCGAATTCGTTCAAATCTTGCGTGGGGCCCTAAGATGGGCATGCCCACTGCCTCCCAAAATTGGGTGACCTTTCATGCGTGCCACCTCGTACCACCCATGTAACCGGCACTGATCGGATATGAAGGAGGTCAGCTCCGTACTGCGTTTTCTTTTCTGACTCAGCCGGTGGACCCCAAACTTTTTCCACACGCCAGCATCACCAGGGCCATCATGCGTGCAAGTTTTCATAATTTTCCGATACCGTATGAATTTCTTATGGTTTTCTCCGTGAAACGCACCGAAAACAATAACCGAGCGTGACCCAACGTGCGTTTGGCGTCCGAATTCGTTCAAATCTTGCGTGGGGCCCTAAGATGGGCGTGCCCACTGCCTCCCAAAATTGGGTGACGTTTCATGCATGCCACCTCGTACCACCCCTGCAACCGGCACTGATCGGATAGGAAGGAGGTCAGCTCCGTACTGCGTTTTCTTTTCTGACTCAGCCGGTGGACCCAAACTTTTTCCACACGCCAGCATCACTAGGGTCATCATGCGTGAAAGTTTTCATAATTTTCCGACACCGTATGAATTTCTTATGGTTTTCTCCGTGAAACGCACCACAAACGCTGACCGGGCGTGACGCAACGTGCGTTTGGTGTCCGAATTCGTTCAAATCTTGCGTGGGGCCCTAAGATGGGCATGCCCACTGCTTCCGAAAATTGGGTGACGTTTCATGCATGCCACCTCGTACTACCCATGCAACCGGCACTGATCGGATATGAAGGAGGTCAGCTCCGTACTGCGTTTTCTTTTCTGACTCAGCCGGTGGACCCCAAACTTTTTCCACACGCCAGCATCACCAGGGCCATCATGCGTGCGAGTTTTCATAATTTTCCGACACTGTATGAATTTCTTATGGTTTTCTCCGTGAAACGCACCGAAAACACTGACCGGGCGTGACGCAACATGCGTTTGGTGTCCGAATTCGTTTAAATCTTGCGTGGGGCTCTAAGATGGGCATGCCCACTGCTTCCCAAAATTGGGTGACGTTTCATGCATGCCACCTCGTACCACCCATGCAACCGACACTGATCGGATATGAAGGATGTCTGCTCCGTACTGCGTTTTCTTTTCTGACTCAGCCGGTGGACCCCAAACTTTTGCTCACGCCAGCATCACCAGGGCCATCATGCGTGCAAGTTTTCATAATTTTCCGACACCGTATGAATTTCTTATGGTTTGCTCCGTGAAACGCCCCGAAAACAATGACCGGGCGTGACGCAACATGCGTTTGGTGTCCGAATTCGTTCAAATGTTGCGTGGGGCCCTAAGATGGGCATGCCCACTGCCTCCCAAAATTGGGTGATGTTTCATGCATGCCGCCTCGTACCACCCATGCAACAGGCACTGATCGTATATGAAGGAGGTCAGCTCCGTACTGCGTTTTCTTTACTGACTCAGCCGGTGGACCCCAAACTTTTTCCACACGCCAGCATCACCAGGGCCATTATGCTTGCAAGTTTCCATAATTTTCCGACACCGTATGAATTTCTTATGGTTTTCTCCGTGAAACGCACCGAAAACAATGACCGGGCATGACGCAACATGCGTTTGGTGTCCGAATTCGTTCAAATCTTGCGTGGGGCCCTAAGATGGGCATGCCCACTGCCTCCCGAAATTGGGTGACGTTTCATGCATGCCACCTCGTACCACCTATGCAACCGGCACTGATCGGATATGAAGGATGTCTGCTCCGTACTGCGTTTTCTTTTCTGACTCAGCCGGTGGACCCCAAACTTTTTCCACACGCCAGCATCACCAGGGTCATCATACGTGCAAGTTTTCATAATTTTTCGACACCGTATGAATTTCTTATGGTTTTCTCCATGAAACGCACCGAAACAATGACCGGGTGTGACCCAACGTGCGTTTGGTGTCCGAATTCGTTCAAATCTTGCGTGGGGCCCTAAGATGGGCATGCCCATTGCCTCCCAAAATTGGGTGATGATTCATGCATGCCACGTCTTACCACCCATGCAACAAACACTGATCGGATATGAAGGAGGTCAGCTCCGTACTGCGTTTTCTTTTCTGACTCAGCCGGTGGACCCCAAACTTTTTCCACACGCCAGCATCACCAGGGCCATCATGCGTGCAAGTTTTCATAATTTTCCGACACCGTATGAATTTCTTATGGTTTTCTCCGTGAAACGCACTGAAAACAATGACCGGGCGTGACGCAACATGTGTTTGGTGTCCGAATTCGTTCAAATCTTGCGTGGGGCCCTAAGATGGGCATGCCCACTGCCTCCCAAAATTGGGTGACGTTTCATGCATGCCACCTCGTACCACCCATGCAACCAGCACTGATCGGATATGAAGGACGTCTGTTCCGTACTGCGTTTTCTTTTCTGACTCAGCTGGTGGACCCCAAACTTTTCCTCACGCCAGCATCACCAGGGCCATCATGCGTGCAAGTTTTCATAATTTTCCGACACCGCATGAATTTCTTATGGTTTTCTCCATGAAACGCACCGAAAACAATGACCGGGCGTGACCCAACGTGCGTTAGGTGTCCGAATTCGTTCAAATCTTGCGTGGGGCCCTAAGATGGGCATGCCCACTGCCTCCCAAAATTGGGTGACCTTTCATGCGTGCCACCTCGTACCACCCATGTAACCGGCACTGATCGGATATGAAGGAGGTCAGCTCCGTACTGCGTTTTCTTTTCTGACTCAGCCGGTGGACCCCAAACTTTTTCCACACGCCAGCATCACCAGGGCCATCATGCGTGCAAGTTTTCATAATTTTCCGATACCGTATGAATTTCTTATGGTTTTCTCCGTGAAACGCACCGAAAACAATAACCGAGCGTGACCCAACGTGCGTTTGGCGTCCGAATTCGTTCAAATCTTGCGTGGGGCCCTAAGATGGGCGTGCCCACTGCCTCCCAAAATTGGGTGACGTTTCATGCATGCCACCTCGTACCACCCCTGCAACCGGCACTGATCGGATAGGAAGGTGGTCAGCTCCGTACTGCGTTTTCTTTTCTGACTCAGCCGGTGGACCCAAACTTTTTCCACACGCCAGCATCACTAGGGTCATCATGCGTGAAAGTTTTCATAATTTTCCGACACCGTATGAATTTCTTATGGTTTTCTCCGTGAAACGCACCACAAACACTGACCGGGCGTGACGCAACGTGCGTTTGGTGTCCGAATTCGTTCAAATCTTGCGTGGGGCCCTAAGATGGGCATGCCCACTGCTTCCGAAAATTGGGTGACGTTTCATGCATGCCACCTCGTACTACCCATGCAACCGGCACTGATCGGATATGAAGGAGGTCAGCTCCGTACTGCGTTTTCTTTTCTGACTCAGCCGGTGGACCCCAAACTTTTTCCACACGCCAGCATCACCAGGGCCATCATGCGTGCGAGTTTTCATAATTTTCCGACACTGTATGAATTTCTTATGGTTTTCTCCGTGAAACGCACCGAAAACACTGACCGGGCGTGACGCAACATGCGTTTGGTGTCCGAATTCGTTTAAATCTTGCGTGGGGCTCTAAGATGGGCATGCCCACTGCTTCCCAAAATTGGGTGACGTTTCATGCATGCCACCTCGTACCACCCATGCAACCGACACTGATCGGATATGAAGGATGTCTGCTCCGTACTGCGTTTTCTTTTCTGACTCAGCCGGTGGACCCCAAACTTTTGCTCACGCCAGCATCACCAGGGCCATCATGCGTGCAAGTTTTCATAATTTTCCGACACCGTATGAATTTCTTATGGTTTGCTCCGTGAAACGCCCCGAAAACAATGACCGGGCGTGACGCAACATGCGTTTGGTGTCCGAATTCGTTCAAATGTTGCGTGGGGCCCTAAGATGGGCATGCCCACTGCCTCCCAAAATTGGGTGATGTTTCATGCATGCCGCCTCGTACCACCCATGCAACAGGCACTGATCGTATATGAAGGAGGTCAGCTCCGTACTGCGTTTTCTTTACTGACTCAGCCGGTGGACCCCAAACTTTTTCCACACGCCAGCATCACCAGGGCCATTATGCTTGCAAGTTTCCATAATTTTCCGACACCGTATGAATTTCTTATGGTTTTCTCCGTGAAACGCACCGAAAACAATGACCGGGCATGACGCAACATGCGTTTGGTGTCCGAATTCGTTCAAATCTTGCGTGGGGCCCTAAGATGGGCATGCCCACTGCCTCCCGAAATTGGGTGACGTTTCATGCATGCCACCTCGTACCACCTATGCAACCGGCACTGATCGGATATGAAGGATGTCTGCTCCGTACTGCGTTTTCTTTTCTGACTCAGCCGGTGGACCCCAAACTTTTTGCACACGCCAGCATCACCAGGGTCATCATGCGTGCAAGTTTTCATAATTTTTCGACACCGTATGAATTTCTTATGGTTTTCTCCATGAAACGCACCGAAACAATGACCGGGCGTGACCCAACGTGCGTTTGGTGTCCGAATTCGTTCAAATCTTGCGTGGGGCCCTAAGATGGGCATGCCCATTGCCTCCCAAAATTGGGTGATGATTCATGCATGCCACGTCGTACCACCCATGCAACAAACACTGATCGGATATGAAGGAGGTCAGCTCCGTACTGCGTTTTCTTTTCTGACTCAGCCGGTGGACCCCAAACTTTTTCCACACGCCAGCATCACGAGGGCCATCATGCGTGCAAGTTTTCATAATTTTCCGACACCGTATGAATTTCTTATGGTTTTCTCCGTGAAACGCACTGAAAACAATGACCGGGCGTGACGCAACGTGTCTTTGGTGTCCGAATTCGTTCAAATCTTGCGTGGGGCCCTAAGATGGGCATGCCCACTGCCTCCCAAAATTGGGTGACGTTTCATGCATGCCACCTCGTACCACCCATGCAACCAGCACTGATCGGATATGAAGGACGTCTGCTCCGTACTGCGTTTTCTTTTCTGACTCAGCTGGTGGACCCCAAACTTTTCCTCACGCCAGCATCACCAGGGCCATCATGCGTGCAAGTTTTCATAATTTTCCGACACCGCATGAATTTCTTATGGTTTTCTCAGTGAAACGCACCGAAAACAATGACCAGGCGTGACCCAACGTGCGTTAGGTGTCCGAATTCGTTCAAATCTTGCGTGGGGCCCTAAGATGGGCATGCCCACTGCCTCCCAAAATTGGGTGACCTTTCATGCGTGCCACCTCGTACCACCCATGCAACCGGCACTGATCGGATATGAAGGAGGTCAGCTCCGTACTGCGTTTTCTTTTCTGACTCAGCCGGTGGACCCCAAACTTTTTCCACACGCCAGCATCACCAGGGCCATCATGCGTGCAAGTTTTCATAATTTTCCGACACCGTATGAATTTCTTATGGTTTTCTCCGTGAAATGCACCGAAAACAATAACCGAGCGTGACCCAACGTGCGTTTGGCGTCCGAATTCGTTCAAATCTTGCGTGGGGCCCTAAGATGGGCATGCCCACTGCCTCCCAAAATTGGGTGACGTTTCATGCATGCCACCTCGTACCACCCCTGCAACCGGCACTGATCGGATAGGAAGGAGGTCAGCTCCGTACTGCGTTTTCTTTTCTGACTCAGCCGGTGGACCCAAACTTTTTCCACACGCCAGCATCACTAGGGTCATCATGCGTGAAAGTTTTCATAATTTTCCGACACCGTATGAATTTCTTATGGTTTTCTCCGTGAAACGCACCACAAACACTGACCGGGCGTGACGCAACGTGCGTTTGGTGTCCGAATTCGTTCAAATCTTGCGTGGGGCCCTAAGATGGGCATGCCCACTGCTTCCGAAAATTGGGTGACGTTTCATGCATGCCACCTCGTACTACCCATGCAACCGGCACTGATCGGATATGAAGGAGGTCAGCTCCGTACTGCGTTTTCTTTTCTGACTCAGCCAGTGGACCCCAAACTTTTTCCACACGCCAGCATCACCAGGGCCATCATGCGTGCGAGTTTTCATAATTTTCCGACACTGTATGAATTTCTTATGGTTTTCTCCGTGAAACGCACCAAAAACACTGACCGGGCGTGACGCAACATGCGTTTGGTGTCCGAATTCGTTCAAATCTTGCGTGGGGCTCTAAGATGGGCATGCCCACTGCTTCCCAAGATTGGGTGACGTTTCATGCATGCCACCTCGTACCACCCATGCAACCGACACTGATCGGATATGAAGGATGTCTGCTCCGTACTGCGTTTTCTTTTCTGACTCAGCTGGTGGACCCCAAACTTTTCCTCACGCCAGCATCACCAGGGCCATCATGCGTGCAAGTTTTCATAATTTTCCGACACCGTATGAATTTCTTATGGTTTTCTCCGTGAAACGCCCCGAAAACAATGACCGGGCGTGACGCAACATGCGTTTGGTGTCCGAATTCGTTCAAATGTTGCGTGGGGCCCTAAGATGGGCATGCCCACTGCCTCCCAAAATTGGGTGATGTTTCATGCATGCCGCCTCGTACCGCCCATGCAACAGGCACTGATCGTATATGAAGGAGGTCAGCTCCGTACTGCGTTTTCTTTACTGACTCAGCCGGTGGACCCCAAACTTTTTCCACACGCCAGCATCACCAGGGCCATTATGCTTGCAAGTTTCCATAATTTTCAGACACCGTATGAATTTCTTATGGTTTTCTCCGTGAAACGCACCGAAAACAATGACCGGGCATGACGCAACATGCGTTTGGTGTCCGAATTCGTTGAAATCTTGCGTGGGGCCCTAAGATGGGCATGCCCACTGCCTCCCGAAATTGGGTGACGTTTCATGCATGCCACCTCGTACCACCTATGCAACCGGCACTGATCGGATATGAAGGATGTCTGCTCCGTACTGCGTTTTCTTTTCTGACTCAGCCGGTGGACCCCAAACTTTTTCCACACGCCAGCATCACCAGAGTCATCATGCGTGCAAGTTTTCATAATTTGTCGACACCGTATGAATTTCTTATGGTTTTCTCCATGAAACGCACCGAAACAATGACCGGGCGTGACCCAACGTGCGTTTGGTGTCCGAATTCGTTCAAATCTTGCGTGGGGCCCTAAGATGGGCATGCCCATTGCCTCCCAAAATTGGGTGATGATTCATGCATGCCACGTCGTACCACCCATGCAACAAACACTGATCGGATATGAAGGAGGTCAGCTCCGTACTGCGTTTTCTTTTCTGACTCAGCCGGTGGACCCCAAACTTTTTCCACACGCCAGCATCACCAGGGCCATCATGCGTGCAAGTTTTCATAATTTTCCGACACCGTAAGAATTTCTTATGGTTTTCTCCGTGAAACGCACTGAAAACAATGACCGGGCGTGACGCAACATGTGTTTGGTGTCCGAATTCGTTCAAATCTTGCGTGGGGCCCTAAGATGGGCATGCCCACTGCCTCCCAAAATTGGGTGACGTTTCATGCATGCCACCTCGTACCACCCATGCAACCAGCACTGATCGGATATGAAGGACGTCTGCTCCGTACTGTGTTTTCTTTTCTGACTCAGCTGGTGGACCCCAAACTTTTCCTCACGCCAGCATCACCAGGGCCATCATGCGTGCAAGTTTTCATAATTTTCCGACACCGCATGAATTTCTTATGGTTTTCTCCATGAAACGCACCGAAAACAATGACCGGGCGTGACCCAACGTGCGTTAGGTGTCCGAATTCGTTCAAATCTTGCGTGGGGCCCTAAGATGGGCATGCCCACTGCCTCCCAAAATTGGGTGACCTTTCATGCGTGCCACCTTGTACCACCCATGTAACCGGCACTGATCGGATATGAAGGAGGTCAGCTCCGTACTGCGTTTTCTTTTCTGACTCAGCCGGTGGACCCCAAACTTTTTCCACACGCCAGCATCACCAGGGCCATCATGCGTGCAAGTTTTCATAATTTTCCGACACCGTATGAATTTCTTATGGTTTTCTCCGTGAAACGCACCGAAAACAATAACCGAGCGTGACCCAACGTGCGTTTGGCGTCCGAATTCGTTCAAATCTTGCGTGGGGCCCTAAGATGGGCATGCCCACTGCCTCCCAAAATTGGGTGACGTTTCATGCATGCCACCTCGTACCACCCCTGCAACCGACACTGATCGGATAGGAAGGAGGTCAGCTCCGTACTGCGTTTTCTTTTCTGACTCAGCCGGTGGACCCAAACTTTTTCCACACGCCAGCATCACTAGGGTCATCATGCGTGAAAGTTTTCATAATTTTCCGACACCGTATGAATTTCTTATGGTTTTCTCCGTGAAACGCACCACAAACACTGACCGGGCGTGACGCAACGTGCGTTTGGTGTCCGAATTCGTTCAAATCTTGCGTGGGGCCCTAAGATGGGCATGCCCACTGCTTCCGAAAATTGGGTGACGTTTCATGCATGCCACCTCGTACTACCCATGCAACCGGCACTGATCGGATATGAAGGAGGTCAGCTCCGTACTGCGTTTTCTTTTCTGACTCAGCCGGTGGACCCCAAACTTTTTCCACACGCCAGCATCACCAGGGCCATCATGCATGCGAGTTTTCATAATTTTCCGACACTGTATGAATTTCTTATGGTTTTCTCCGTGAAACGCACCGAAAACACTGACCGGGCGTGACGCAACATGCGTTTGGTGTCCGAATTCGTTCAAATCTTGCGTGGGGCTCTAAGATGGGCATGCCCACTGCTTCCCAAAATTGGGTGACGTTTCATGCATGCCACCTCGTACCACCCATGCAACCGACACTGATCGGATATGAAGGATGTCTGCTCCGTACTGCGTTTTGTTTTCTGACTCAGCCGGTGGACCCCAAACTTTTCCTCACGCCAGCACCACCAGGGCCATCATGCGTGCAAGTTTTCATAATTTTCCGACACCGTATGAATTTCTTATGGTTTTCTCCGTGAAACGCCCCGAAAACAATGACCGGGCGTGACGCAACATGCGTTTGGTGTCCGAATTCGTCCAAATGTTGCGTGGGGCCCTAAGATGGGCATGCCCACTGCCTCCCAAAATTGGGTGATGTTTCATGCATGCCGCCTCGTACTACCCATGCAACCGGCACTGATCGGATATGAAGGAGGTCAGCTCCGTACTGCGTTTTCTTTTCTGACTCAGCCGGTGGACCCCAAACTTTTTCCACACGCCAGCATCACCAGGGCCATCATGCGTGCGAGTTTTCATAATTTTCCGACACTGTATGAATTTCTTATGGTTTTCTCCGTGAAACGCACCAAAAACACTGACCGGGCGTGACGCAACATGCGTTTGGTGTCCGAATTCGTTCAAATCTTGCGTGGGGCTCTAAGATGGGCATGCCCACTGCTTCCCAAAATTGGGTGACGTTTCATGCATGCCACCTCGTACCACCCATGCAACAGGCACTGATCGTATATGAAGGAGGTCAGCTCCGTACTGCGTTTTCTTTACTGACTCAGCCGGTGGACCCCAAACTTTTTCCACACGCCAGCATCACCAGGGCCATTATGCTTGCAAGTTTCCATAATTTTCCGACACCGTATGAATTTCTTATGGTTTTCTCCGTGAAACGCACCGAAAACAATGACCGGGCATGACGCAACATGCGTTTGGTGTCCGAATTCGTTCAAATCTTGCGTGGGGCCCTAAGATGGGCATGCCCACTGCCTCCCGAAATTGGGTGACGTTTCATGCATGCCACCTCGTACCACCTATGCAACCTGCACTGATCGGATATGAAGGATGTCTGCTCCGTACTGCGTTTTCTTTTCTGACTCAGCCGGTGGACCCCAAACTTTTTCCACACGCCAGCATCACCAGGGTCATCATGCGTGCAAGTTTTCATAATTTTTCGACACCGTATGAATTTCTTATGGTTTTCTCCATGAAACGCACCGAAACAATGACCGGGCGTAACCCAACGTGCGTTAGGTGTCCGAATTCGTTCAAATCTTGCGTGGGGCTCTAAGATGGGCATGCCCACTGCCTCCCAAAATTGGGTGACCTTTCATGCGTGCCACCTCGTACCACCCATGCAACCGGCACTGATCGGATATGAAGGAGGTCAGCTCCGTACTGCGTTTTCTTTTCTGACTCAGCCGGTGGACCCCAAACTTTTTCCACACGCCATCATCACCAGGGCCATCATGCGTGCAAGTTTTCATAATTTTCCGACACCGTATGAATTTCTTATGGTTTTCTCCGTGAAACGCACCGAAAACAATAACCGAGCGTGACCCAACGTGCGTTTGGCGTCCGAATTCGTTCAAATCTTGCGTGGGGCCCTAAGATGGGCATGCCCATTGCCTCCCATAATTGGGTGACGTTTCATGCATGCCACCTCGTACCACCCATGCAACCGGCACTGATCGGATAGGAAGGAGGTCAGCTCCGTACTGCGTTTTCTTTTCTGACTCAGCCGGTGGACCCAAACTTTTTCCACACGCCAGCATCACTAGGGTCATCATGCGTGAAAGTTTTCATAATTTTCCGACACCATATGAATTTCTTATGGTTTTCTCCGTGAAACGCACCAAAACAATGACCGGGTGTGACCCAACGTGCGTTTGATGTCCGAATTCGTTCAAATCTTGCGTGGGGCCCTAAGATGGGCATGCCCACTGCCGCCCAAAATCGGGTGACGTTTCATGCATGCCACCTCGTACCACCCATGCAACCGGCACTGATCGGATATGAAGGAGGTCAGCTCCGTACTGCGTTTTCTTTTCTGACTCAGCCGGTGGACCCCAAACTTTTTCCACACGCCAGCATCACCAGTGTCATCATGCGTGCAAGTTTTCATAATTTTCCGACACCATATGAATTTCTTATGGTTTTCTCCGTGAAACGCACCGAAAACAATGACCGGGCGTGACCCAACGTGCGTTTGGTGTCCGAATTTGTTCAAATTCGTCGTGGGGCCCTAAGATGGGCATGCCCACTGCCGCCCAAAATTGGGTGACGTTTATGCATGCCACCTCGTACCACCCATCCAACCGGCACTGATCGGATATGAAGGAGGTCAGCTCCGTACTGCGTTTTCTGTTCCGACTCAGCCGGTGGACCCCAAACTTTTTCCACACGCCAGCATCACCAGGGCCATCATGCGTGCAAGTTTTCATAATTTTCCGACACCGTATGAATTTCTTATGGTTTTCTTCATGAGACGCACCAAAAACACTGACCGGGCATGACGCAACGTGCGTTTGGTGTCCGAATTCGTTCAAATCTTGCGTGGGGCCCTAAGATGGGCATGCCCATTGCCTCCCAAAATTGGGTGACGTTTCATGCATGCCACCTCGTACCACCCATGCAACCGGCACTGATAGGATATGAAGGATGTCTGCTCCGTATTGCGTTTTCTTTTCTGACTCAGCTGGTGGACCCCAAACTTTTCCTCACGCCAGCATCACAAGGGCCATCATGCGTGCATGTTTTCATAATTTTCCGACACCGTATGAATTTCTTATGGTTTTCTGCGTGAAACGCACCGAAAACAATGACCGGGCGTGACTCAACATGCGTTTCGTGTCCGAATTCGTTCAAATCTTGCGTGGGGCCCTAAGATGGGCATGCCCACTGCCCCCAAAATTGGGTGATGTTTCATGCATGCCACCTCGTACCACCCATGCACCCGGCACTGATCGGATATGAAGGAGGTCAGCTCCGTACTGCATTTTCTTTTCTGACTCAGCCGGTAGACCCCAAACTTTTTCCACACGCCAGCATCACCAGGGCCATCATGCGTGCAAGTTTCCATAATTTTCTGACACCGTATGAATTTCTTATGGTTTTCTCCGTGAAACGCACCGAAAACAATGACCGGGCGTGACCCAACGTGCGTTTGGAGTCTGAATTCGTTCAAATCTTGCGTGGGCCCTAAGATGGGCATGCCCATTGCCTCCCAAAATTGGGTGACCTTTCATGCGTGCCAACTCGTACCACCCATGCAACCGGCACTGATCGGATATGAAGGAGGTCAGCTCCGTACTGCGTTTTCTTTTCTGACTCAGCCGGTGGACCCCAAATTTTTTCCACACGCCAGCATCACCAGGGCCATCATGCGTGCAAGTTTTCATAATTTTCCGAAACCGTGTGAATTTCTTATGGTTTTCTCCGTGAAACGCACCGAAAACAATAACCGAGCATGACCCAACGTGCGTTTGGCGTCCGAATTCGTTCAAATCTTGCGTGGGGCCCTAAGATGGGCATGCCCACTGCCTCCCAAAATTTGGTGACGTTTCATGCATGCCACCTCGTACCACCCATGCAACCGGCAGTGATCGGATAGGAAGGAGGTCAGCTCCGTACTGCGTTTTCTTTTCTGACTCAGCCGGTGGACCCAAACTTTTTCCACACGCCAGCATCACTAGGGTCATCATGCGTGAAAGTTTTAATAATTTTCCGACACCGTATGAATTTCTTATGGTTTTCTCCGTGAAACGCACCAAAAGAATGACCGGGCGTGACCCGACGTGCGTTTGATGTCCGAATTCGTTCAAATCTTGCGTGGGGCCCTAAGATGGGCATGCCCACTGCCGCCCAAAATTGGGTGACGTTTCATGGATGCCACCTCGTACCACCCATGCAACCGACACAGATCGGATATGAAGGAGGTCAGCTCCGTACTGCGTTTTCTTTTCTGACTCAGCCGGTGGACGCCAAACTTTTTCCACACGCCAGCATCACCAGGGTCATCATGCGTGCAAGTTTTCATAATTTTCCGACACCGTATGAATTTCTTATGGTTTTCTCCGTGAAACGCACAGAAAACAATGACCGGGCGTGACCCAACGTGCGTTTGGTGTCTGAATTTGTTCAAATCTTGCGTGGGGCCCTAAGATGGGCATGCCCACTGCCTCCCAAAATTGCGTGACGTTTCATGCATGCCACCTCGTACCACCCATGCAACCGGCACTGATCGGATATGAAGGAGGTCATCTCCGTACTGCGTTTTCTTTTCTGACTCAGCCGGTGGACCCTAAACTTTTTCCACACGCCAGCATCACCAGGGTCATCATGCGTGCAAGTTTTCATAATTTTCCGACACTGTATGAATTTCTTATGGTTTTCTCCGTGAAACACACAGAAAACAATGACCGGGCGTGACCCAACGTGCGATTGGTGTCCGAATTTGTTCAAATCTTGCGTGGGGCCCTAAGATGGGCATGCCCACTGCCTCCCAAAAATGGGTGACGTTTCATGCATGCCACCTCGTACCACCCATCCAACCGGCACTGATCGGATATGAAGGAGGTCAGCTCCGTACTGCGTTTTCTTTTCCGACTCAGCCGGTGGACCCCAAACTTTTTCCACACGCCATCATCACCAGGGCCATCATGCGTGCAAGTTTTCATAATTTTCCGACACCGTATGAATTTCTTAAGGTTTTCTCCGTGAAACGCACTGAAAACACTGACCGGGCGTGACGCAACGTGCGGTTGGTGTCCGAATTCGTTCAAATCTTGCGTGGGGACCTAAGATGGGCATGCCCACTGCCTCCGAAAATTGGGTGACGTTTCATGCATGCCACCTTGTACCACCCATGCAACCGGCACTGATCGGATATGAAGGATGTCAGCTCCGTACTACGTTTTCTTTTCTGACTCAGCCGGTGGACCCCAAACTTTTTCCACATGCCAGCATCACCAGGGTCATCATGCGTGCAAGTTTTCATAATTTTCCGACACCGTATGAATTTCTTATGGTTTTCTTTGTGAAACACACCAAAAAGAGTGACCGGGCGTGAGCCAACGTGCGTTTGGTGTCCGAATTCGTTCAAATCTTGCGTGGGGCCCTAAGATGGGAATGCCCACTGCCTCCCAAAATTGGGTGACGTTTCATGCATGCCACCTCGTACCACCCAGGCAACCGGCACTGATCGGATATGAAGGAGGTCAGCTCCCTACTGCGTTTTCTTTTCTGACTCAGCCGGTGGACCCCAAACTTTTTCCACACGCCAGCATCACCAGGGCCATCATGCGTTCAAGTTTTCAAAATTTTCCGACACCGTATGAATTTCTTATGGTTTTCTCTGTGAAACGCACCGAAAACAATGACCGGGCGTGACCCAACGTCTGTTTGGTGTCCGAATTCGTTCAAATCTTGCGTGGGGCCCTAAGATGGGCATGCCCACTGCCTCCCAAAATTGGGTGACGATTCATGCATGCCACCTCGTACCACCCATGCAACCGGCACTGATCGGATATGAAGGAGGTCAGCTCCCTACTGCGTTTTCTTTTCTGACTCAGCCGGTGGACCCCAAACTTTTTCCACACGCCAGCATGACCAGGGCCATCATGCGTGCAAGTTTTCATAATTTTCCGATACCGTATGAATTTCTTATGGTTTTCTCCGTGAAACTCACCAAAAACACTGACCGGGCGTGACGCAACGTGCATTTGGTGTCCGAATTCGTTCAAATCTTGCGTGGGGCCCTAAGATGGGCATGCCCACTGCCTCCCAAAATTGGGTGACGTTTCATGCATGCCAACTCGTACCACCCATGCAACCGGCACTGATCGGATATGAAGGATGTCTGCTCCGTATTGCGTTTTCATTTCTGACTCAGCTGGTGGACCCCAAACTTTTCCTCACGCCAGCATCACCAGGGCCATCATGCGTGCAAGTTTTCATAATTTTCCGACACCGTATGAATTTCTTATGGTTTTCTCCGTGAAACGCACCTAAAACAATGACCGTGCGTGACCCAACATGTGTTTGGTGTCCGAATTCGTTCAAATCTTGCGTGGGGCCCTAATATGGGCATGCCCACTGCCCCCAAAATTGGGTGATGTTTCATGCATGGCACCTCGTACCACCCATGCAACCGGCACTGATCGGATATGAAGGAGGTCAGCTCCGTACTGCGTTTTCTTTTCTGACTCAGCCGGTGGACCCCAAACTTTTTCCACATGCCAGCATCACCAGGGCCATCATGCGTGCAAGTTTCCATAATTTTCTGACACCGTATGAATTTCTTATGGTTTTCTCCGTGAAACGCACCGAGAACAATGACCGGGCGTGACCCAACGTGCGTTTGGTGTCCGAATTCGTTCAAATATTGCGTGGGGCCCTAAGATGGGCATGCCCATTGCCTCCCAAAATTGGGTGACCTTTCATGCGTGCCACCTCGTACCACCCATGCAACCGGCACTGATCGGATATGAAGGAGGTCAGCTCCGTACTGCGTTTTCTTTTCTGACTCAGCCGGTGGACCCCAAACTTTTTCCACACGCCAGCGTCACCAGGGCCATCATGCGTGCAAGTTTTCATAATTTTCCGACACCGTATGAATTTCTTATGGTTTTCTCCGTGAAACGCACCGAAAACAATAACCGAGCGTGACCCAACGTGCGTTTGGCATCCGAATTCGTTCAAATCTTGCGTGGGGCCCTAAGATGGGCATGCCCATTGCCTCCCAAAATTGGGTGACATTTCATGCATGCCACCTCGTACCACCCATGCAACCGGCACTGATCGGATAGGAAGGAGGTCAGCTCCGTAGTGCGTTTTCTTTTCTGACTCAGCCGGTGGACCCCAAACTTTTTCCACACGCCAGCATCACCAGGGTCATCATGCGTGCAAGTTTTCATAATTTTCCGACACCGTATGAATTTCTTATGGTTTTCTCCGTGAAACGCATCGAAACAATGACCGGGCGTGACCCAACGTGCATTTGGTGTCCGAATTCGTTCAAATCTTGCGTGGGGCCCTAAGATGGGCATGCCCACTGCCTCCCAAAATTGGGTGACGTTTCATGCATGCCACCTCGTACCACCCATGCAACCGGCACTGATCGGATATGAACGAGGTCAGCTCCGTACTGCGTTTTCTTTTCTGACTCAGCCGATGGACCCCAAACTTTTTCCACACGCCAGCATCACCAGGGTCATCATGCGTGCAAGTTTTCATAATTTTCCGACACCGTATGAATTTCTTATGGTTTTCTCCGTGAAACGCGCCGAAACAATGACCGGGCGTGACCCAACGTGCGTTTGGTGTCCGAATTCGTTCAAATCTTGCGTGGGGCCCTAAGATGGGCATGCCCACTGCCTCCCAAAATTGGGTGACGTTTCATGCATGCCACCTCGTACCACCCATGCAACCGGCACTGATCGGATATGAAGGAGGTCAGCTCCGTACTGCGTTTTCTTTTCTGACTCAGCCGATGGACCCCAAACTTTTTCCACACGCCAGCATCACCAGGGTCTTCATGCGTGCAAGTTTTCATAATTTTCCGACACCGTATGAATTTCTTATGGTTTTCTCCGTGAAACGCACAGAAAACAATGACCGGGCGTGACCCAACGTGAGTTTGGTGTCCGAATTTGTTCAAATCTTGCGTGGGGCCCTAAGATGGGCATGCCCACTGCCTCCCAAAATTGGGTGACGTTTCATGCATGCCACCTCGTACCACCCATCCAACCGGCACTGATCGGATATGAAGGAGGTCAGCTCCGTACTGCGTTTTCTTTTCCGACTCAGCCGGTGGACCCCAAACTTTTTCCACACGCCAGCATCACCAGGGCCATCATGCGTGCAAGTTTTCATAATTTTCCGACACCGTTTGAATTTCTTATGGTTTTCTCCGTGAAACGCACTGAAAACACTGACCGGGCGTGACGCAACGTGCGGTTGGTGTCCGAATTCGTTCAAATCTTGCGTGGGGACCAAAGATGGGCATGCCCACTGACTCCCAAAATTGGGTGACGTTTCATGCATGCCACCTTGTACCACCCATGCAACCGGCACTGATCGGATATGAAGGATGTCAGCTCCGTACTGCGTTTTCTTTTCTGACTCAGCCGGTGGACCCCAAACTTTTTCCACATGCCAGCATCACCAGGGTCATCATGCGTGCAAGTTTTCATAATTTTCCGACACCGTATGAATTTCTTATGGTTTTCTTCGTGAAACACACCAAAAAGAATGACCGGGCGTGACCCAACGTGCGTTTGGTGTCAGAATTCGTTCAAATCTTGCGTGGGGCCCTAAGATGGGAATGCCCACTGCCTCCCAAAATTGGGTGACGTTTCATGCATGCCACCTCGTACCACCCAGGCAACCGGCACTGATCGGATATGAAGGAGGTCAGCTCCCTACTGCGTTTTCTTTTCTGACTCAGCCGATGGACCCCAAACTTTTTCCACACGCTAGCATCACCAGGGCCATCATGCGTGCAAGTTTTCATAATTTTCCGACACCGTATGAATTTCTTATGGTTTTCTCCGTGAAACGCACTGAAAACAATGACCGGGCGTGACCCAACGTCTGTTTGGTGTCCGAATTCGTTCAAATATTGCGTGGGGCCCTAAGATGGGCATGCCCACTGCCTCCCAAAATTGGGTGACGTTTCGTGCATGCCACCTCGTACCACCCATGCAACCGGCACTGATCGGATATGAAGGAGGTCAGCTCCGTACTGCGTTTTCTTTTCTGACTCAGCCGGTGGACCCCAAACTTTTTCCACACGCCAGCATCACCAGGGCCATCATGCGTGCAAGTTTTCATAATTTTCCGACACCGTATGAATTTCTTATGGTTTTCTCCGTGAAACGCACCAAAAACACTGATCGGGCGTGACGCAACGTGCGTTTGGTGTCCGAATTCGTTCAAATCTTGCGTGGGGCCCTAAGATGGGCATGCCCACTGCCTCCCAAAATTGGGTGACGTTTCATGCATGCCAACTCGTACCACCCACGCAACCGGCACTGATCGGATATGAAGGATGTCTGCTCCGTATTGCGTTTTCATTTCTGACTCAGCTGGTGGACCCCAAACTTTTCCTCACGCCAGCATCACCAGGGCCATCATGCGTGCAAGTTTTCATAATTTTCCGACACCGTATGAATTTCTTATGGTTTTCTTCGTGAAACGCACCGAAAACAATGACCGGGCGTGACCCAACATGCGTTTGGTGTCCGAATTCGTTCAAATCTTGCGTGGGGCCCTAATATGGGAATGCCCACTGCCCCCAAAATTGGGAGATGTTTCATGCATGGCACCTCGTACCACCCATGCAACTGGCACTGATCGGATATGAAGGAGGTCAGCTCCGTACTGCGTTTTCTTTTCTGACTCAGCTGGTGGACCCCAAACTTTTTCCACACGCCAGCATCACCAGGGCCATCATGCGTGCAAGTTTCCATAATTTTCTGACACCATATGAATTTCTTATGGTTTTCTCCGTGAAACGCACCGAAAACAATGACCGGGCGTGACCCAACGTTCGTTTGGTGTCCGAATTCGTTCAAATCTTGCGTGGGGCCCTAAGATGGGCATGCCCATTGCCTCCCACAATTGGGTGACCTTTCATGCGTGCCACCTCGTACCACCCATGCAACCGGCACTGATCGGATATGAAGGAGGTCAGCTCCGTACTGCGTTTTCTTTTCTGACTCAGCCGGTGGACCCCAAACCTTTTCCACACGCCAGCGTCACCAGCGCCATCATGCGTGCAAGTTTTCATAATTTTCCGACACCGTATGAATTTCTTATGGTTTTCTCCGTGAAACGCACCAAAAACAATAACCGAGCGTGACCCAACGTGCGTTTGGCGTCCGAATTCGTTCAAATCTTGCGTGGGGCCCTAAGATGGGCATGCCCACTGCCTCCCAAAATTGGGTGACATTTCATGCATGCCACCTCGTACCACCCATGCAACCGGCACTGATCGGATAGGAAGGAGGTCAGCTCCGTAGTGCGTTTTCTTCTCTGCCTCAGCCGGTGGACCCCAAACTTTTTCCAGACGCCAGCATCACCAGGGTCATCATGCGTGCAAGTTTTCATAATTTTCCGACACCGTATGAATTTCTTATGGTTTTCTCCGTGAAACGCACCGAAAACAATAACCGAGCGTGACCCAACGTGCGTTTGGCGTCCGAATTCGTTCAAATCTTGCGTGGGGCCCTAAGATGGGCATGCCCATTGCCTCCCAAAATTGGGTGACATTTCATGCATGCCACCTCGTACCACCCATGCAACCGGCACTGATCGGATAGGAAGGAGGTCAGCTCCGTAGTGCGTTTTCTTTTCTGACTCAGCCGGTGGACCCCAAACTTTTTCCACACGCCAGCATCACTAGGGTCATCATGCGTGCAAGTTTTCATAATTTTCCGACACCGTATGAATTTCTTATGGTTTTCTCCGTGAAACGCATCGAAACAATGACCGGGCGTGACCCAACGTGCGTTTGGTGTCAGAATTCGTTCAAATCTTGCGTGGGGCCCTAAGATGGGAATGCCCACTGCCTCCCAAAATTGGGTGACGTTTCATGCATGCCACCTCGTACCACCCAGGCAACCGGCACTGATCGGATATGAAGGAGGTCAGCTCCCTACTGCGTTTTCTTTTCTGACTCAGCCGATGGACCCCAAACTTTTTCCACACGCTAGCATCACCAGGGCCATCATGCGTGCAAGTTTTCATAATTTTCCGACACCGTATGAATTTCTTATGGTTTTCTCCGTGAAACGCACCAAAAACAATAACCGAGCGTGACCCAACGTGCGTTTGGCGTCCGAATTCGTTCAAATCTTGCGTGGGGCCCTAAGATGGGCATGCCCACTGCCTCCCAAAATTGGGTGACATTTCATGCATGCCACCTCGTACCACCCATGCAACCGGCACTGATCGGATAGGAAGGAGGTCAGCTCCGTACTGCGTTTTCTTTTCTGACTCAGCCGATGGACCCCAAACTTTTTCCACACGCCAGCATCACCAGGGTCTTCATGCGTGCAAGTTTTCATAATTTTCCGACACCGTATGAATTTCTTATGGTTTTCTCCGTGAAACGCACAGAAAACAATGACCGGGCGTGACCCAACGTGAGTTTGGTGTCCGAATTTGTTCAAATATTGCGTGGGGCCCTAAGATGGGCTTGCCCACTGCCTCCCAAAATTGGGTGACGTTTCATGCATGCCACCTCGTACCACCCATCCAACCGGCACTGATCGGATATGAAGGAGGTCAGCTCCGTACTGTGTTTTCTTTTCCGACTCAGCCGGTGGACCCCAAACTTTTTCCACACGCCAGCATCACCAGGGCCATCATGCGTGCAAGTTTTCATAATTTTCCGACACCGTTTGAATTTCTTATGGTTTTCTCCATGAAACGCACTGAAAACACTGACCGGGCGTGACGCAACGTGCGGTTGGTGTCCGAATTCGTTCAAATCTTGCGTGGGGACCTAAGATGGGCATGCCCACTGACTCCCAAAATTGGGTGACGTTTCATGCATGCCACCTTGTACCACCCATGCAACCGGCACTGATCGGATATGAAGGATGTCAGCTCCGTACTGCGTTTTCTTTTCTGACTCAGCCGGTGGACCCCAAACTTTTTCCACATGCCAGCATCACCAGGGTCATCATGCGTGCAAGTTTTCATAATTTTCCGACACCGTATGAATTTCTTATGGTTTTCTTCGTGAAACACACCAAAAAGAATGACCGGGCGTGACCCAACGTGCGTTTGGTGTCAGAATTCGTTCAAATCTTGCGTGGGGCCCTAAGATGGGAATGCCCACTGCCTCCCAAAATTGGGTGACGTTTCATGCATGCCACCTCGTACCACCCAGGCAACCGGCACTGATCGGATATGAAGGAGGTCAGCTCCCTACTGCGTTTTCTTTTCTGACTCAGCCGATGGACCCCAAACTTTTTCCACACGCCAGCATCACCAGGGCCATCATGCGTGCAAGTTTTCATAATTTTCCGACACCGTATGAATTTCTTATGGTTTTCTCCGTGAAACGCACAGAAAACAATGACCGGGCGTGACCCAACGTCTGTTTGGTGTCCGAATTCGTTCAAATCTTGCGTGGGGCCCTAAGATGGGCATGCCCACTACCTCCCAAAATTGGGTGACGTTTCGTGCATGCCACCTCGTACCACCCATGCAACCGGCACTGATCGGATATGAAGGAGGTCAGCTCCGTACTGCGTTTTCTTTTCTGACTCAGCCGGTGGACCCCAAACTTTTTCCACACGCCAGCATCACCAGGGCCATCATGCGTGCAAGTTTTCATAATTTTGCGACACCGTATGAATTTCTTATGGTTTTCTCCGTGAAACGCACCAAAAACACTGATCGGGCGTGACGCAACGTGCGTTTGGTGTCCGAATTCGTTCAAATCTTGCGTGGGGCCCTAAGATGGGCATGCCCACTGCCTCCCAAAATTGGGTGACGTTTCATGCATGCCAACTCGTACCACCCACGCAACCGGCACTGATCGGATATGAAGGATGTCTGCTCCGTATTGCGTTTTCATTTCTGACTCAGCTGGTGGACCCCAAACTTTTCCTCACGCCAGCATCACCAGGGCCATCATGCGTGCAAGTTTTCATAATTTTCCGACACCGTATGAATTTCTTATGGTTTTCTTCGTGAAACGCACCGAAAACAATGACCGGGCGTGACCCAACATGCGTTTGGTGTCCGAATTCGTTCAAATCTTGCGTGGGGCCCTAATATGGGCATGCCCACTGCCCCCAAAATTGGGAGATGTTTCATGCATGGCACCTCGTACCACCCATGCAACTGGCACTGATCGGATATGAAGGAGGTCAGCTCCGTACTGCGTTTTCTTTTCTGACTCAGCCGGTGGACCCCAAACTTTTTCCACACGCCAGCATCACCAGGGCCATCATGCGTGCAAGTTTCCATAATTTTCTGACACCGTATGAATTTCTTATGGTTTTCTCCGTGAAACGCACCGAAAACAATGACCGGGCGTGACCCAACGTGCGTTTGGTGTCCGAATTCGTTCAAATCTTGCGTGGGGCCCTAAGATGGGCATGCCCATTGCCTCCCACAATTGGGTGACCTTTCATGCGTGCCACCTCGTACCACCCATGCAACCGGCACTGATCGGATATGAAGGAGGTCAGCTCCGTACTGTGTTTTCTTTTCTGACTCAGCCGGTGGACCCCAAACTTTTTCCACACGCCAGCGTCACCAGGGCCATCATGCGTGCAAGTTTTCATAATTTTCCGACACCGTATGAATTTCTTATTGTTTTCTCCGTGAAACGCACCAAAAACAATAACCGAGCGTGACCCAACGTGCGTTTGGCGTCCGAATTCGTTCAAATCTTGCGTGGGGCCCTAAGATGGGCATGCCCACTGCCTCCCAAAATTGGGTGACATTTCATGCATGCCACCTCGTACCACCCAGGCAACCGGCACTGATCGGATAGGAAGGAGGTCAGCTCCGTAGTGCGTTTTCTTCTCTGCCTCAGCCGGTGGACCCCAAACTTTTTCCAGACGCCAGCATCACCAGGGTCATCATGCGTGCAAGTTTTCATAATTTTCCGACACCGTATGAATTTCTTATGGTTTTCTCCGTGAAACACACCAAAAAGAATGACCGGGCGTGACCCAACGTGCGTTTGGTGTCCGAATTCGTTCAAATCTTGCGTGGGGCCCTAAGATGGGCATGCCCACTGCCTCCCAAAATTGGGTGACGTTTCATGCATGCCACCTCGTACCACCCATCCAACCGGCACCGATCGGATATGAAGGAGGTCAGCTCCGTACTGCGTTTTCTTTTCCGACTCAGCCGGTGGACCCCAAACTTTTTCCACACGCCAGCATCACCAGGCTATCATGCGTGCAAGTTTTCATAATTTTCCGACACCGTATGAATTTCTTATGGTTTTCTCCGGGAAACGCACTGAAAACACTGACCGGGCGTGACGCAACGTGCGGTTGGTGTCCGAATTCGTTCAAATCTTGCGTGGGGACCTAAGATGGGCATGCCCACTGCCTCCCAAAATTGGGTGACGTTTCATGCATGCCACCTCGTACCACCCATGCAACCGGCACTGATCGGATATGAAGGATGTCAGCTCCGTACTGCGTTTTCTTTTCTGACTCAGCCGG
The DNA here is from genome assembly GCF_002575655.3 of Aegilops tauschii subsp. strangulata. Taxonomy (NCBI): domain Eukaryota; kingdom Viridiplantae; phylum Streptophyta; class Magnoliopsida; order Poales; family Poaceae; genus Aegilops; species Aegilops tauschii. Next base: position 550,712,616 of record NC_053036.3, on the reverse strand, counting down.
TGGACCCCAAACTTTTTCCACATGCCATCATCACCAGGGTCATCATGCGTGCAAGTTTTCATAATTTTCCGACACCGTATGAATTTCTTATGGTTTTCTCCATGAAACACACCAAAAAGAATGACCGGGCGTGACCCAACGTGCGTTTGGTGTCCGAATTCGTTCAAATCTTGCGTGGGGCCCTAAGATGGGAATGCCCACTGCCTCCCAAAATCTGGTGACGTTTCATGCATGCCACCTCGTACCACCCAGGCAACCGGCACTGATCGGATATGAAGGAGGTCAGCTCCGTACTGCGTTTTCTTTTCTGACTCAGCCGGTGGACCCCAAACTTTTTCCACACGCCAGCATCACCAGGGCCATCATGCGTGCAAGTTTTCATAATTTTCCGACACCGTATGAGTTTCTTATGGTTTTCTCCGTGAAACGCACCGAAAACAATGACCGGGCGTGACCCAATGTCCGTTTGGTGTCCGAATTCGTTCAAATCTTGCGTGGGGCCCTAAGATGGGCATGCCCACTGCCACCCAAAATTGGGTGACGTTTCATGCATGCCACCTCGTACCACCCATGCAACCGGCACTGATCGGATATGAAGGAGGTCAGCTCGGTACTGCGTTTTCTTTTCTGACTCAGCCGGTGGACCCCAAACTTTTTCCACACGCTAGCATCACCAGGGCCATCATGCGTGCAAGTTTTCATAATTTTCCGACACCGTATGAATTTCTTATGGTTTTCTCCATGAAACGCACCGAAAACACTAACCGGGCGTGACGCAACATGCGTTTGGTGTCCGAATTCGTTCAAATCTTGCATGGGGCCCTAAGATGGGCATGCCCACTGCCTCCCAAAATTGGGTGACGTTTCATGCATGCCACCTCGTACCACCGATGCAACCGGCACTGATCGGAAATGAAGGATGTCAGCTCCGTACTGTGTTTTCTTTTCTGACTCAGCCGGTGGACCCCAAACTTTTTCCACACGCCAGCATCACCAGGGCCATCATGCGTGCAAGTTTTCATAATTTTCCGACACCGTATGAATTTCTTATGGTTTTCTCCATGAAACGCACCGAAAACACTAACCGGGCGTGACGCAACATGCGTTTGGTGTCCGAATTCGTTCAAATCTTGCATGGGGCCCTAAGATGGGCATGCCCACTGCCTCCCAAAATTGGGTGACGTTTCATGCATGCCACCTCGTACCACCGATGCAACCGGCACTGATCGGAAATGAAGGATGTCAGCTCCGTACTGCGTTTTCTTTTCTGACTCAGCCGGTGGACCCCAAACTTTTTCCACACGCCAGCATCACCAGGGCCATCATGCGTGCAAGTTTTCATAATTTTCCGACACCGTATGAATTTCTTATGGTTTTCTCCGTGAAACGCACCGAAAACAATGACCGGGTGTGACGCAACTTGCGTTTGGTGTCCGAAGTCGTTCAAATATTGCGTCGAGCCCTAAGATGGGCATGCCCACTGCCTCCCAAAATTGGGTGACGTTTCATGCATGCCACCTCGTACCACCCATGCAACCGTCACTGATCGGCTATGAAGGAGGTCAGCTCCGTACTGCGTTTTCTTTTCTGACTCAGCCGGTGGACCCCAAACTTTTTCCACACACCAGCATCACCAGGGCCATCATGCGTGCACGTTTTCATAATTTTCTGACACCGTATGTATTTCTTATGGTTTTCTCCATGAAACGCACCAAAAACACTGACCGGGCGTGACGCAAGGTGCGTTTGGTGTCCGAATTCGTTCAAATCTTGCGTGGGGACCTAAGATGGGCATGCCCACTGCCTCCCAAAATTGGGTGACGTTTCATGCATGCCACCTCGTACCACCCAAGCAACCGACACTGATCGGATATGAAGGATGTCAGCTCCGTACTGCGTTTTCTTTTCTGACTCAGCCGGTGGACCCCAAACTTTTTCCACTTGCCATCATCACCAGGGTCATCATGCGTGCAAGTTTTCATAATTTTCCGACACCGTATGAATTTCTTATGGTTTTCTCCGTGAAACACACCAAAAAGAATGACCGGGCGTGACCCAACGTGCGTTTGGTGTCCGAATTCGTTCAAATCTTGCGTGGGGCCCTAAGATGGGAATGCCCACTGCCTCCCAAAATTGGGTGACGTTTCATGCATGCCACCTCGTACCACCCAGGCAACCGGCACTGATCGGATATGAAGGAGGTCAGCTCCGTACTGCGTTTTCTTTTCTGACTCAGCCGGTGGACCCCAAACTTTTTCCACACGCCAGCATCACCAGGGCCATCATGCGTGCAAGTTTTCATAATTTTCCGACACCGTATGAGTTTCTTATGGTTTTCTCCGTGAAACGCACCGAAAACAATGACCGGGCGTGACCCAATGTCCGTTTGGTGTCCGAATTCGTTCAAATCTTGCGTGGGGCCCTAAGATGGGCATGCCCACTGCCACCCAAAATTGGGTGACGTTTCATGCATGCCACCTCGTACCACCCATGCAACCGGCACTGATCGGATATGAAGGAGGTCAGCTCCGTACTGCGTTTTCTTTTCTGACTCAGCCGGTGGACCCCAAACTTTTTCCACACGCTAGCATCACCAGGGCCATCATGCGTGCAAGTTTTCATAATTTTCCGACACCGTATGAATTTCTTATGGTTTTCTCCATGAAACGCACCGAAAACACTAACCGGGCGTGACGCAACATGCGTTTGGTGTCCGAATTCGTTCAAATCTTGCATGGGGCCCTAAGATGGGCATGCCCACTGCCTCCCAAAATTGGGTGACGTTTCATGCATGCCACCTCGTACCACCGATGCAACCGGCACTGATCGGAAATGAAGGATGTCAGCTCCGTACTGTGTTTTCTTTTCTGACTCAGCCGGTGGACCCCAAACTTTTTCCACACGCCAGCATCACCAGGGCCATCATGCGTGCAAGTTTTCATAATTTTCCGACACCGTATGAATTTCTTATGGTTTTCTCCATGAAACGCACCGAAAACACTAACCGGGCGTGACGCAACATGCGTTTGGTGTCCGAATTCGTTCAAATCTTGCATGGGGCCCTAAGATGGGCATGCCCACTGCCTCCCAAAATTGGGTGACGTTTCATGCATGCCACCTCGTACCACCGATGCAACCGGCACTGATCGGAAATGAAGGATGTCAGCTCCGTACTGCGTTTTCTTTTCTGACTCAGCCGGTGGACCCCAAACTTTTTCCACACGCCAGCATCACCAGGGCCATCATGCGTGCAAGTTTTCATAATTTTCCGACACCGTATGAATTTCTTATGGTTTTCTCCGTGAAACGCACCGAAAACAATGACCGGGTGTGACGCAACTTGCGTTTGGTGTCCGAAGTCGTTCAAATATTGCGTCGAGCCCTAAGATGGGCATGCCCACTGCCTCCCAAAATTGGGTGACGTTTCATGCATGCCACCTCGTACCACCCATGCAACCGTCACTGATCGGCTATGAAGGAGGTCAGCTCCGTACTGCGTTTTCTTTTCTGACTCAGCCGGTGGACCCCAAACTTTTTCCACACACCAGCATCACCAGGGCCATCATGCGTGCACGTTTTCATAATTTTCTGACACCGTATGTATTTCTTATGGTTTTCTCCATGAAACGCACCAAAAACACTGACCGGGCGTGACGCAAGGTGCGTTTGGTGTCCGAATTCGTTCAAATCTTGCGTGGGGACCTAAGATGGGCATGCCCACTGCCTCCCAAAATTGGGTGACGTTTCATGCATGCCACCTCGTACCACCCAAGCAACCGACACTGATCGGATATGAAGGATGTCAGCTCCGTACTGCGTTTTCTTTTCTGACTCAGCCGGTGGACCCCAAACTTTTTCCACTTGCCATCATCACCAGGGTCATCATGCGTGCAAGTTTTCATAATTTTCCGACACCGTATGAATTTCTTATGGTTTTCTCCGTGAAACACACCAAAAAGAATGACCGGGCGTGACCCAACGTGCGTTTGGTGTCCGAATTCGTTCAAATCTTGCGTGGGGCCCTAAGATGGGAATGCCCACTGCCTCCCAAAATTGGGTGACGTTTCATGCATGCCACCTCGTACCACCCAGGCAACCGGCACTGATCGGATATGAAGGAGGTCAGCTCCGTACTGCGTTTTCTTTTCTGACTCAGCCGGTGGACCCCAAACTTTTTCCACACGCCAGCATCACCAGGGCCATCATGCGTGCAAGTTTTCATAATTTTCCGACACCGTATGAGTTTCTTATGGTTTTCTCCGTGAAACGCACCGAAAACAATGACCGGGCGTGACCCAATGTCCGTTTGGTGTCCGAATTCGTTCAAATCTTGCGTGGGGCCCTAAGATGGGCATGCCCACTGCCACCCAAAATTGGGTGACGTTTCATGCATGCCACCTCGTACCACCCATGCAACCGGCACTGATCGGATATGAAGGAGGTCAGCTCGGTACTGCGTTTTCTTTTCTGACTCAGCCGGTGGACCCCAAACTTTTTCCACACGCTAGCATCACCAGGGCCATCATGCGTGCAAGTTTTCATAATTTTCCGACACCGTATGAATTTCTTATGGTTTTCTCCATGAAACGCACCGAAAACACTAACCGGGCGTGACGCAACATGCGTTTGGTGTCCGAATTCGTTCAAATCTTGCATGGGGCCCTAAGATGGGCATGCCCACTGCCTCCCAAAATTGGGTGATGTTTCATGCATGCCACCTCGTACCACTGATGCAACCGGCACTGATCGGAAATGAAGGATGTCAGCTACGTACTGTGTTTTCTTTTCTGACTCAGTCGGTGGACCCCAAACTTTTTCCACACGCCAGCATCACCAGGGCCATCATGCGTGCAAGTTTTCATAATTTTCCGACACCGTATGAATTTCTTATGGTTTTCTCCATGAAACGCACCGAAAACACTAACCGGGCGTGACGCAACATGCGTTTGGTGTCCGAATTCGTTCAAATCTTGCATGGGGCCCTAAGATGGGCATGCCCACTGCCTCCCAAAATTGGGTGACGTTTCATGCATGCCACCTCGTACCACCGATGCAACCGGCACTGATCGGAAATGAAGGATGTCAGCTCCGTACTGCGTTTTCTTTTCTGACTCAGCCGGTGGACCCCAAACTTTTTCCACACGCCAGCATCACCAGGGCAATCATGCGTGCAAGTTTTCATAATTTTCCGACACCGTATGAATTTCTTATGGTTTTCTCCGTGAAACGCACCGAAAACAATGACCGGGTGTGACGCAACTTGCGTTTGGTGTCCGAAGTCGTTCAAATATTGCGTCGAGCCCTAAGATGGGCATGCCCACTGCCTCCCAAAATTGGGTGACGTTTCATGCATGCCACCACGTACCACCCATGCAACCGTCACTGATCGGCTATGAAGGAGGTCAGCTCCGTACTGCGTTTTCTTTTCTGACTCAGCCGGTGGACCCCAAACTTTTTCCACACACCAGCATCACCAGGGCCATCATGCGTGCACGTTTTCATAATTTTCTGACACCGTATGTATTTCTTATGGTTTTCTCCATGAAACGCACCAAAAACACTGACCGGGCGTGACGCAAGGTGCGTTTGGTGTCCGAATTCGTTCAAATCTTGCGTGGGGACCTAAGATGGGCATGCCCACTGCCTCCCAAAATTGGGTGACGTTTCATGCATGCCACCTCGTACCACCCATGCAACCGACACTGATCGGATATGAAGGATGTCAGCTCCGTACTGCGTTTTCTTTTCTGACTCAGCCGGTGGACCCCAAACATTTTCCACTTGCCATCATCACCAGGGTCATCATGCGTGCAAGTTTTCATAATTTTCCGACACCGTATGAATTTCTTATGGTTTTCTCCGTGAAACACACCAAAAAGAATGACCGGGCGTGACCCAACGTGCGTTTGGTGTCCGAATTCGTTCAAATCTTGCGTGGGGCCCTAAGATGGGAATGCCCACTGCCTCCCAAAATTGGGTGACGTTTCATGCATGCCACCTTGTACCACCCAGGCAACCGGCACTGATCGGATATGAAGGAGGTCAGCTCCGTACTGCGTTTTCTTTTCTGACTCAGCCGGTGGACCCCAAACTTTTTCCACACGCCAGCATCACCAGGGCCATCATGCGTGCAAGTTTTCATAATTTTCCGACACCGTATGAATTTCTTATGGTTTTCTCCGTGAAACGCACCGAAAACATTGACCGGGCGTGACCCAATGTCCGTTTGGTGTCCGAATTCGTTCAAATCTTGCGTGGGGCCCTAAGATGGGCATGCCCACTGCCACCCAAAATTGGGTGACGTTTCATGCATGCCACCTCGTACCACCCATGCAACCGGCACTGATCGGATATGAAGGAGGTCAGCTCCGTACTGCGTTTTCTTTTCTGACTCAGCCGGTGGACCCCAAACTTTTTCCACACGCTAGCATCACCAGGGCCATCATGCGTGCAAGTTTTCATAATTTTCCGACACCGTATGAATTTCTTATGGTTTTCTCCATGAAACGCACCGAAAACACTAACCGGGCGTGACGCAACGTGCGTTTGGTGTCCGAATTCGTTCAAATCTTGCATGGGGCCCTAAGATGGGCATGCCCACTGCCTCCCAAAATTGGGTGACGTTTCATGCATGCCACCTCGTACCACCGATGCAACCGGGACTGATCGGAAATGAAGGATGTCAGCTCCGTACTGCGTTTTCTTTTCTGACTCAGCCGGTGGACCCCAAACTTTTTCCACACGCCAGCATCACCAGGGCCATCATGCGTGCAAGTTTTCATAATTTTCCGACACCGTATGAATTTCTTATGGTTTTCTCCGTGAAACGCACCGAAAACAATGACCGGGTGTGACGCAACTTGCGTTTGGTGTCCGAATTCGTTCAAATCTTGCGTCGAGCCCTAAGATGGGCATGCCCACTGCCTCCCAAAATTGGGTGTCGTTTAATGCATGCCACCTCGTACCACCCATGCAACCGGCACTGATCGGATATGAAGGATGTCAGCTCCGTACTGTGTTTTCTTTTCTGACTCAACCGGTAGACCCCAAACTTTTTCCACACGCCAGCATCACCAGGGTCATCATGCGTGCCTGTTTACATAATTTCTGACACCGTATGAATTTCTTATGGGTTTCTCCGTGAAACGCACCAAAAATTCTGACCGGGCGTGATGCAACATGCGTTTGGTGTCCGAATTCGTTCAAATCATCCCTGGGGCCCTAAGATGGGCATGCCCACTGCCTCCCAAAATTGGGTGACGTTTCATGCATGCCACCTCGTACCACCCATGCAACCGGCACTGATCGGATATGAAGGATGTCAGCTCCGTACTGCGTTTTCTTTTCTGACTCAGCCGATGGACCCCAAACTTTTTCCACACGCCAGCATCACCAGGGCCATCATGCGTGCAAGTTTTCATAACTTTCCGACACCGTATGAATTTCTTATGGTTTTCTCCGTGAAACGCACCAAAAACACTGACCGGGCATGACGCAACGTGCGTTTGGTGTCTAAATTCGTTCAAATCTTGCGCGGGGCCCTAAGATGGGCATGCCCACTGCCTCCCAAAATTGGGTGATGTTTCATGCATGCCACCTCGTACCACCCATGCAACCGGCACTAATCGGATATGAAGGAGGTCAGCTCCGTACTGCGTTTTCTTTTCTGACTCAGCCGGTGGACCCCAAACTTTTTCCACACGCCAGCATCACCAGGGTCATCATGCGTGCAAGTTTTTATAATTTTCCGACAGCGTATGAATTTCTTATGGTTTTCTTCGTGAAACGCACCAAAAACACTGACCGGGTGTGACGCAACATGCGTTTGGTGTCCGAATTCGTTCAATTCTTGCGTGGGGCCCTAAGATGGGCATGCCCACTGCCTCCCAAAATTGGGTGATGTTTCATGCATGCCACCTCATACCACCCATGCAACCGACACTGATCAGATATGAAGGATGTCAGTTCCGTACCGCGTTTTCTTTTCTGACTCAGCTAGTGGACCCCAAAGTTTTTCCACACACCAGCATCACCAGGGTCATCATGCGTGCAAGTTTTCATAATTTTCCGACCCCGTATGAATTTCTTATGGTTTTCTCCGTGAAACACAACGAAAACACTGACCGGGCGTGACGCAACGTGCGTTTGGTGTCCGAATTCGTACAAATCATGCGTGGGGCCCTAAGACGGGCATGCCCACTGCCTCCCAAAATTGGGTGACGTTTCATGCATGCCACCTCGTACCACCCATGCAACCGGCATTGATCGGATATGAAGGAGGTCAGCTCCGTACTGCGTTTTCTTTTCTGAGTCAGCCGGTGGACCCCAAACTTTTTCCACACGCCAGCATCACCAGGGTCATCATGCGTGCAAGTTTTCATAATTTTCCGACACCGTATGAATTTCTTATGGTTTTCTGCGTGAATCGCATCGAAAACAATGACCGGGCGTGACCCAACGTGCATTTGGTGTCCGAATTTGTTCAAATCTTGCGTGGGGCCCTAAGATGGGCATGCCCACTGCCTCCCAAAATTGGGTGACCTTTCATGCATGCCACCTCGTACCACCCATGCAACCGGCACTGATCGGATATGAAGGAGGTCAGCTCCGTACTGCGTTTTCTTTTCTGACTCAGCCGGTGGACCCCAAACTTTTTCCACACGCCAGCATCACCAGGGCCATCATGCGTGCACGTTTTCATAATTTTCTGACACCGTATGTATTTCTTATGGTTTTCTCCGTGAAACGCACCAAAAACACTGACCGGGCGTGACGCAAGGTGCGTTTGGTGTCCGAATTCGTTCAAATCTTGCGTGGGGCCCTAAGATGGGCATGCCCACTGCCTCCCAAAATTGGGTGTCGTTTAATGCATGCCACCTCGTACCACCCATGCAACCGGCACTGATCGGATATGAAGGATGTCAGCTCCGTACTGTGTTTTCTTTTCTGACTCAACCGGTAGACCCCAAACTTTTTCCACACGCCAGCATCACCAGGGTCATCATGCGTGCCTGTTTACATAAATTTCTGACACCGTATGAATTTCTTATGGGTTTCTCCGTGAAACGCACCAAAAATTCTGACCGGGCGTGATGCAACATGCGTTTGGTGTCCGAATTCGTTCAAATCATCCCTGGGGCCCTAAGATGGGCATGCCCACTGCCTCCCAAAATTGGGTGATGTTTCATGCATGCCACCTCGTACCACCCATGCAACCGGCACTAATCGGATATGAAGGAGGTCAGCTCCGTACTGCGTTTTCTTTTCTGACTCAGCCGGTGGACCCCAAATTTTTCCACACGCCAGCATCACCAGGGTCATCATGCGTGCAAGTTTTTATAATTTTCCGACAGCGTATGAATTTCTTATGGTTTTCTTCGTGAAACAAACCAAAAACACTGACCGGGTGTGACGCAACATGCGTTTGGTGTCCGAATTCGTTCAATTCTTGCGTGGGGCCCTAAGATGGGCATGCCCACTGCCTCCCAAAATTGGGTGATGTTTCATGCATGCCACCTCATACCACCCATGCAACCGACACTGATCAGATATGAAGGATGTCAGCTCCGTACCGCGTTTTCTTTTCTGACTCAGCTAGTGGACCCCAAAGTTTTTCCACACACCAGGATCTCCAGGGTCATCATGCGTGCAAGTTTTCATAATTTTCCGACCCCGTATGAATTTCTTATGGTTTTCTCCGTGAAACACAACGAAAACACTGACCCGGCGTGACGCAACGTGCGTTTGGTGTCCGAATTCGTACAAATCATGCGTGGGGCCCTAAGACGGGCATGCCCACTGCCTCCCAAAATTGGGTGACGTTTCATGCATGCCACCTCGTACCACCCATGCAACCGGCATTGATCGGATATGAAGGAGGTCAGCTCCGTACTGCGTTTTCTTTTCTGACTCAGCCGGTGGACCCCAAACTTTTTCCACACGCCAGCATCACCAGGGTCATCATGCGTGCAAGTTTTCATAATTTTCCGACACCGTATGAATTTCTTATGGTTTTCTCCGTGAAACGCATCGAAAACAATGACCGGGCGTGACCCAACGTGCATTTGGTGTCCGAATTTGTTCAAATCTTGCGTGGGGCCCTAAGATGGGCATGCCCACTGCCTCCCAAAATTGGGTGACCTTTCATGCATGCCACCTCGTACCACCCATGCAACCGGCACTGATCGGATATGAAGGAGGTCAGCTCCGTACTGCGTTTTCTTTTCTGACTCAGCCGGGGGACCCTAATCTTTTTCCACACGCCAGCATCACCAGGGCCATCATGCGTGCACGTTTTCATAATTTTCTGACACCGTATGTATTTCTTATGGTTTTCTCCGTGAAACGCACCAAAAACACTGACCGGGCGTGACGCAAGGTGCGTTTGGTGTCCGAATTCGTTCAAATCTTGCGTGGGGCCCTAAGATGGGCATGCCCACTGCCTCCCAAAATTGGGTGTCGTTTAATGCATGCCACCTCGTACCACCCATGCAACCGGCACTGATCGGATATGAAGGATGTCAGCTCCGTACTGTGTTTTCTTTTCTGACTCAACCGGTAGACCCCAAACTTTTTCCACACGCCAGCATCACCAGGGTCATCATGCGTGCCTGTTTACATAAATTTCTGACACCGTATGAATTTCTTATGGGTTTCTCCGTGAAACGCACCAAAAATTCTGACCGGGCGTGATGCAACATGCGTTTGGTGTCCGAATTCGTTCAAATCATCCCTGGGGCCCTAAGATGGGCATGCCCACTGCCTCCCAAAATTGGGTGATGTTTCATGCATGCCACCTCGTACCACCCATGCAACCGGCACTAATCGGATATGAAGGAGGTCAGCTCCGTACTGCGTTTTCTTTTCTGACTCAGCCGGTGGACCCCAAATTTTTCCACACGCCAGCATCACCAGGGTCATCATGCGTGCAAGTTTTTATAATTTTCCGACAGCGTATGAATTTCTTATGGTTTTCTTCGTGAAACAAACCAAAAACACTGACCGGGTGTGACGCAACATGCGTTTGGTGTCCGAATTCGTTCAATTCTTGCGTGGGGCCCTAAGATGGGCATGCCCACTGCCTCCCAAAATTGGGTGATGTTTCATGCATGCCACCTCATACCACCCATGCAACCGACACTGATCAGATATGAAGGATGTCAGCTCCGTACCGCGTTTTCTTTTCTGACTCAGCTAGTGGACCCCAAAGTTTTTCCACACACCAGGATCACCAGGGTCATCATGCGTGCAAGTTTTCATAATTTTCCGACCCCGTATGAATTTCTTATGGTTTTCTCCGTGAAACACAACGAAAACACTGACCCGGCGTGACGCAACGTGCGTTTGGTGTCCGAATTCGTAAAAATCATGCGTGGGGCCCTAAGACGGGCATGCCCACTGCCTCCCAAAATTGGGTGACGTTTCATGCATGCCACCTCGTACCACCCATGCAACCGGCATTGATCGGATATGAAGGAGGTCAGCTCCGTACTGCGTTTTCTTTTCTGACTCAGCCGGTGGACCCCAAACTTTTTCCACACGCCAGCATCACCAGGGTCATCATGCGTGCAAGTTTTCATAATTTTCCGACACCGTATGAATTTCTTATGGTTTTCTCCGTGAAACGCATCGAAAACAATGACCGGGCGTGACCCAACGTGCATTTGGTGTCCGAATTTGTTCAAATCTTGCGTGGGGCCCTAAGATGGGCATGCCCACTGCCTCCCAAAATTGGGTGACCTTTCATGCATGCCACCTCGTACCACCCATGCAACCGGCACTGATCGGATATGAAGGAGGTCAGCTCCGTACTGCGTTTTCTTTTCTGACTCAGCCGGTGGACCCTAAACTTTTTCCACACGCCAGCATCACCAGGGCCATCATGCGTGCACGTTTTCATAATTTTCTGACACCGTATGTATTTCTTATGGTTTTCTCCGTGAAACGCACCAAAAACACTGACCGGGCGTGACGCAAGGTGCGTTTGGTGTCCGAATTCGTTCAAATCTTGCGTGGGGCCCTAAGATGGGCATGCCCACTGCCTCCCAAAATTGGGTGTCGTTTAATGCATGCCACCTCGTACCACCCATGCAACCGGCACTGATCGGATATGAAGGATGTCAGCTCCGTACTGCGTTTTCTTTTCTGACTCAGCCGATGGACCCCAAACTTTTTCCACACGCCAGCATCACCAGGGCCATCATGCGTGCAAGTTTTCATAACTTTCCGACACCGTATGCATTTCTTATGGTTTTCTCCGTGAAACGCACCAAAAACACTGACCGGGCATGACGCAACGTGCGTTTGGTGTCTGAATTCGTTCAAATCTTGCGTGGGGCCCTAAGATGGGCATGCCCACTGCCTCCCAAAATTGGGTGATGTTTCATGCATGCCACCTCGTACCACCCATGCAACCGGCACTGATCGGATATGAAGGAGGTCAGCTCCGTACTGCGTTTTCTTTTCTGACTCAGCCGGTGGACCCCAAACTTTTTCCACACGCCAGCATCACCAGGGTCATCATGCGTGCAAGTTTTTATAATTTTCCGACAGCGTATGAATTTCTTATGGTTTTCTTCGTGAAACGCACCAAAAACACTGACCGGGTGTGACGCAACATGCGTTTGGTGTCCGAATTCGTTCAAATCTTGCGTGGGGCCCTAAGATGGGCATGCCCACTGCCTCCCAAAATTGGGTGTCGTTTAATGCATGCCACCTCGTACCACCCATGCAACCGGCACTGATCGGATATGAAGGATGTCAGCTCCGTACTGTGTTTTCTTTTCTGACTCAACCGGTAGACCCCAAACTTTTTCCACACGCCAGCATCACCAGGGTCATCATGCGTGCAAGTTTTCATAATTTTCCGACACCGTATGACTTTCTTATGGTTTTCTCCGTGAAACGCATCGAAAACAATGACCGGGCGTGACACAACGTGCATTTGGTGTCCGAATTTGTTCAAATCTTGCGTGGGGCCCTAGGATGGGCATGCCCACTGCCTCCCAAAATTGGGTGACCTTTCATGCATGCCACCTCGTACCACCCATGCAACCGGCACTGATCGGATATGAAGGAGGTCAGCTCCGTACTGCGTTTTCTTTTCTGACTCAGCCGGTGGACCCCAAACTTTTTCCACACGCCAGCATCACCAGGGCCATCATGCGTGCACGTTTTCATAATTTTCTGACACCGTATGTATTTCTTATGGTTTTCTCCGTGAAACGCACCAAAAACACTGACCGGGCGTGACGCAAGGTGCGTTTGGTGTCCGAATTCGTTCAAATCTTGCGTGGGGCCCTAAGATGGGCATGCCCACTGCCTCCCAAAATTGGGTGTCGTTTAATGCATGCCACCTCGTACCACCCATGCAACCGGCACTGATCGGATATGAAGGATGTCAGCTCCGTACTGTGTTTTCTTTTCTGACTCAACCGGTAGACCCCAAACTTTTTCCACACGCCAGCATCACCAGGGTCATCATGCGTGCCTGTTTACATAATTTTCTGACACCGTATGAATTTCTTATGAGTTTCTCCGTGAAACGCACCAAAAATTCTGACCGGGCGTGATGCAACATGCGTTTGGTGTCCGAATTCGTTCAAATCATCCCTGGGGCCCTAAGATGGGCATGCCCACTGCCTCCCAAAATTGGGTGACGTTTCATGCATGCCACCTCGTACCACCCATGCAACCGGCACTGATCGGATATGAAGGATGTCAGCTCCGTACTGCGTTTTCTTTTCTGACTCAGCCGATGGACCCCAAACTTTTTCCACACGCCAGCATCACCAGGGCCATCATGCGTGCAAGTTTTCATAACTTTCCGACACCGTATGAATTTCTTATGGTTTTCTCCGTGAAACGCACCAAAAACACTGACCGGGCATGACGCAACGTGCGTTTGGTGTCTGAATTCGTTCAAATCTTGCGTGGGGCCCTAAGATGGGCATGCCCACTGCCTCCCAAAATTGGGTGATGTTTCATGCATGCCACCTCGTACCACCCATGCAACCGGCACTAATCGGATATGAAGGAGGTCAGCTCCGTACTGCGTTTTCTTTTCTGACTCAGCCGGTGGACCCCAAACTTTTTCCACACGCCAGCATCACCAGGGTCATCATGCGTGCAAGTTTTTATAATTTTCCGACAGCGTATGAATTTCTTATGGTTTTCTTCGTGAAACGCACCAAAAACACTGACCGGGTGTGACGCAACATGCGTTTGGTGTCCGAATTCGTTCAATTCTTGCGTGGGGCCCTAAGATGGGCATGCCCACTGCCTCCCAAAATTGGGTGATGTTTCATGCATGCCTCCTCATAACACCCATGCAACCGACACTGATCAGATATGAAGGATGTCAGCTCCGTACCGCGTTTTCTTTTCTGACTCAGCTAGTGGACCCCAATGTTTTTCCACACACCAGCATCACCAGGGTCATCATGCGTGCAAGTTTTCATAATTTTCCGACCCCGTATGAATTTCTTATGGTTTTCTCCGTGAAACACAACGAAAACACTGACCGGGCGTGACGCAACGTGCGTTTGGTGTCCGAATTCGTACAAATCATGCGTGGGGCCCTAAGACGGGCATGCCCACTGCCTCCCAAAATTGGGTGACGTTTCATGCATGCCACCTCGTACCACCCATGCAACCGGCATTGATCGGATATGAAGGAGGTCAGCTCCGTACTGCGTTTTCTTTTCTGACTCAGCCGGTGGACCCCAAACTTTTTCCACACGCCAGCATCACCAGGGTCATCATGCGTGCAAGTTTTCATAATTTTCCGACACCGTATGAATTTCTAATGGTTTTCTCCGTGAAACGCATCGAAAACAATGACCGGGCGTGACCCAACGTGCATTTGGTGTCCGAATTTGTTCAAATCTTGCGTGGGGCCCTAAGATGGGCATGCCCACTGCCTCCCAAAATTGGGTGACCTTTCATGCATGCCACCTCGTACCACCCATGCAACCGGCACTGATCGAATATGAAGGAGGTCAGCTCCGTACTGCGTTTTCTTTTCTGACTCAGCCGGTGGACCCCAAACTTTTTCCACACGCCAGCATCACCAGGGTCATCATGCGTGCAAGTTTTCATAATTTTCCAACACCATATGAATTTCATATGGTTTCTCCGTGAAACGCACCAAAAACAATGACCGGGCTTGACCCAACGTGCATTTGGTGTCCGAATTTGTTCAAATCTTGCGTGGGGCCCTAAGATGGGCATGCCCACTGCCTCCATAAATTGGGTGACCTTTCATGCATGCCACCTCGTACCACCCATGCAACCGGCACTGATCGGATATGAAGGAGGTCAGCTCCGTACTGCGTTTTCTTTTCTGACTCAGCCGGTGGACCCCAAACTTTTTCCACACGCCAGCATCACCAGGGCCATCATGCGTGCAAGTTTTCATAATTTTACGACACCGTATGAATTTCTTATGGTTTTCTCCGTGAAACGCACCAAAAACACTGACCGGGCGTGACGCAACGTGCATTTGGTGTCTGAATACGTTCAAATCTTGCGTGGGGCCCTAAGATGGGCATGCCCACTGCCTCCCAAAATTGGGTGACGTTTCATGCATGCCACCTCGTACCACCCATGCAACCGGCACTGATCGGATATGAAGGAGGTGAGCTCCGTACTGCGTTTTCTTTTCTGACTCAGCCGGTGGACCCCAAACTTTTTCCACACGCTAGCATCACCAGGGTCATCATGCGTGCAAGTTTTTATAATTTTCTGACACCCTATGAATTTCTTATGGTTTTCTCCGTGAAACGCACCGAAAACAATGACCGGGCGTGACCCAACGTGGATTTGGTGTCCGAATTTGTTCAAATCTTGCGTGGGGCCCTAAGATGGGCATGCCCACTGCCTCCCAAAATTGGGTGACGTTTCATGCATGCCACCTCGTACCACCCATGCAACCGGCACTGATCAGATATGAAGGAGGTCAGCTCCGTACTGCGTTTTCCTTTCCGACTCAGCCGGTGGACCCCAACTTTTTCCACACGCCAGCATCACCAGGGTCATCATGCGTGCAAGTTTTCATAATTTTCCGACACCGTATGAATTTCCTATGGTTTTCTCCGTGAAAAGCACCGAAAACAATGACCGGGTGTCCGAATTTGTTCAAGTATTGCGTAGGGCCCTAAGATGGGCTTGCCCACTGCCTCCCAAAATTGGGTGACCTTTCATGCATGCCACCTCGTACCACCCATGCAACCGGCACTGATCGGATATGAAGGAGGTCAGCTCCGTACCGCGTTTTCTTTTCTGACTCAGCCGGTGGACCCCAAACTTTTTCCACACGCCAGCATCACCAGGGCCATCATGCGTGCAAGTTTTCATAATTTTCCGACACCGTATGAATTTCTTATGGTTTTCTCCATGAAACGCACCGCAAAGAATGACCGGGCGTGACCCAACATGCGTTTGGTGTCCGAATTCGTTCAAATCTTGCGTGGCGCCCTAAGATGGGCATGCCCACTACCTCCCAAAATTGGGTGACGTTTCATGCATGCCACCTTGTACCACCCATGCAACCGGCAGTGATCGGATATGAAGGAGGTTAGCTCCGTACTGCGTTTTCTTTTCTGACTCAGCCGGTGGACCCCAAACCTTTTCCACACGCCAGCATCACCAGGGTCATCATGCATGCAAGTTTTCTTAATTTTCCGACACCGTATGAATTTCTTATGGTTTTCTCCATGAAACGCACCGAAAACAATGACCGGGTGTGACGCAACTTGCGTTTGTTGTCCGAATTCGTTCAAATGTTGCGTGGGGCCCTAAGATGGGCATGCCCACTGCCTCCCAAAATTGGGTGACGTTTCATGCATGCCAGCTCGTACCACCCATGCAACCGGCACTGATCGGATATGAAGGAGGTCAGATCCGTACTGCGTTTTCTTTTCTGACTCAGCCGGTGGACCCCAAACCTTTTCCACACGCCTGCATCACCAGGGCCATCATGCGTGCACGTTTTCATAATTTTCTGACACCGTATGAATTTCTTATGGTTTTCTCCGTGAAACGCACCAAAAACACTGACCGGGCGTGACGCAAGGTGCGTTTTGTGTCCGAATTCGTTCAAATCTTGCGTGGGGCCCTAAGATGGGCATGCCCACTGCCTCCCAAAATTGGGTGTCGTTTAATGCATGCCACCTCGTACCACCCATGCAACCGGCACTGATCGGATATGAAGGATGTCAGCTCCGTACTGCGTTTTCTTTCCTGACTCAACCGGTGGACCCCAAACTTTTTCCACACGCCAGCATCACCAGGGTCATCATGCGTGCCAGTTTACATAATTTTCTGACACCGTATGAATTTCTTATGGTTTTCTCCGTGAAACGCACCAAAAACTCTGACCGGGCGTGATGCAACATGCGTTTGGTGTCCGAATTTGTTCAAACCTTCCGTGGGGCCCTAAGATGGGCATGCCCACTGCCTCCCAAAATTGGGTGACGTTTCATGCATGCCACCTCGTACCACCCATGCAACCGGCACTGATCGGATATGAAGGATGTCAGCTCCGTACTGCGTTTTCTTTTCTGACTCAGCCGATGGACCCCAAACTTTTTCCACACGCCAGCATCTCCAGGGCCATCATGCGTGCAAGTTTTCATAACTTTCCGACACCGTATGAATTTCTTATGGTTTCTCCATGAAACGCACCGAAAACAATGACCGGGCGTGACCCAACGTGCGTTTGGTGTCCGCATTCGTTAAAATCTTCCGTGGGGTCCTAATATGGGCATGCCCACTGCCTCCCAAAATTGGGTGATGTTTCATGCATGCCACCTCGTACCACCCATGCAACCGGCACTGATCGGATATGAAGGAGGTCAGCTCCGTACTGCGTTTTCTTTTCTGACTCAGCCAGTGGACCACAAACTTTTTCCACACGCCAGCATCACCAGGGTCATCATGCGTGCAGGTTTTTATAATTTTCCGACAGCGTATGAATTTCTTATGGTTTTCTCCGTGAAACGCACCAAAAACACTGACCGGGTGTGACGCAACGTGCGTTTGGTGTCCAAATTCGTTCAAATCTTGCGTGGGGCCCTAAGATGGGCATGCCCACTGCCTCCCAAAATTGGGTGATGTTTCATGCATGCCACCTCATACCACCCATGCAACCGACACTGATCAGATATGAAGGATGTCAGCTCCGTACCGCGTTTTCTTTTCTGACTCAGCTAGTGGACCCCAAAGTTTTTCCACACCAGCATCACCAGGGTCATCATGCGTGCATGTTTTCATAATTTTCCGACCCCGTTTGAATTTCTTATGGTTTTCTCCGTGAAACACAACGAAAACACTGACCGGGCGTGACGCAACGTGCGTTTGGTGTCCGAATTCGTCCAAATCATGCGTGGGGCCCTAAGATGGGCATGCCCACTGCCTCCCAAAATTGGGTGACGTTTCATGCATGCCACCTCGTACCACCCATGCAACCGGCATTGATCGGATATGAAGGAGGTCAGCTCCGTACCGCGTTTTCTTTTCTGACTCAGCCGGTGGACCCCAAACTTTTTCCACACGCCAGCATCACCAGGGTCATCATGCGTGCAAGTTTTCATAATTTTCCGACACCGTATGAATTTCTTATGGTTTTCTCCGTGAAACGCACTGAAAACAATGACCGGGCGTGACCCAACGTGCGTTTGGTGTCCGAATTTGTTCAAATGTTGCGTGGGGCCCTAAGATGGGCATGCCCACTGCCTCCCAAAATTGGGTGACCTTTCATGCATGCCACCTCGTACCACCCATGCAACCGGCACTGATCGGATATGAAGGAGGTCAGCTCCGTACTGCGTTTTATTTTCTGACTCAGCCGGTGGACCCCAAACTTTTTCCAGACGCCAGCATCACTAGGGCCATCATGCGTGCAAGTTTTCATAATTTTCCGACACCCTGTGAATTTCTGATGGTTTTCTCCGTGAAACGCACTGAAAACACTGACCGGGCGTGACGCAACGTGCGTTTGGTGTTTGAATTCGTTCAAATCTTGCGTGGGGCCCTAAGATGGGCATGCCCACTGCCTCCCAAAATTGGGTGACGTTTCATGCATGCCACCTCGTACCACCCATGCAACCGGCACTGAACGGATATGAAGGAGGTCAGCTCCGTACTGCGTTTTCTTTTCTGACTCAGCCGGTGGACCCCAAACTTTTTCCACACGCCAGCATCACCAGGGTCATCATGCGTGCAAGTTTTCATAATTTTCCGACACCGTATGAATTTCTTATGGTTTTCTCCGTGAAATGCACCGAAAACAATGACCGGGCGTGACCCAACGTGCATTTGGTGTCCGAATTTGTTCAAATCTTGCGTGGGGCCCTAAGATGGGCATGCCCACTGCCTCCCAAAATTGGGTGACCTTTCATGCATGCCACCTCGTACCACCCATGCAACCGGCAATGATCGGATATGAAGGAGGTCAGCTCCGTACTGCGTTTTCTTTTCTGACTCAGCCGGTGGACCCCAAAATTTTTCCACACGCCAGCATCCCCAGGGCCATCATGCGTGCAAGTTTTCATAATTTTCCGACACCGTATGAATTTCCTATGGTTTTCTCCATGAAACGCAACGAAAACAATGACCGGGCGTGACCCAACGTGCGTTTGGTGTCCGAATTCATTCAAATCTTGCGTGGGGACCTAAGATGGGCATGCCCACTGCCTCCCAAAATTGGGTGACGTTTCATGCATGCCACGTCGTACCACCCATGCAACCGACATTGATCAGATATGAAGGACGTCAGCTCCGTACTGCGTTTTCTTTTCTGACTCAGCCGGTGGACCCCAAACTTTTTCCACACGCCAGCATCACCAGGGTCATCATGCGTGCAAGTTTTCATACTTTTCCGACACCGTATGAATTTCTTATGGTTTCCTCCATGAAACGCACCGAAAACAATGACCGGGCTTGACCCAACGTGCGTTTGGTGTCCGAATTTGTTCAAATATTGCGTGGGGCCCTAAGATGGGCATGCCCACTGCCTCCCAAAATTGGTGACCTTTCATGCATGCCACCTCGTACCACCCATGCAACCGGCACTGATCGGATATGAAGGAGGTCAGCTCCGTACCGCGTTTTCTTTTCTAACTCAGCCGGTGGACCCCAAACTTTTTCCACACGCTAGCATCACCAAGGCCATCATGCGTGCAAGTTTTCATAATTTTCCGACACCGTATGAATTTCTTATGGTTTTCTCCATGAAACGCACCGGAAAGAATGACCGGGCGTGACCCAACATGCGTTTGGTGTCCGAATTCGTTCAAATCTTGCGTGGCGCCCTAAGATGGGCATGCCCACTGCCTCCCAAAATTGGGTGACGTTTCATGCATGCCACCTCGTACCACCCATGCAACCGGCAGTGATCGGATATGAAGGAGGTCAGCTCCGTACTGTGTTTTCTTTTCTGACTCAGCCGGTGGACCCCAAACCTTTTCCACACGCCAGCATCACCAGGGTCATCATGCATGCAAGTTTTCATAATTTTCCGACACCGTATGAATTTCTTATGGTTTTCTCCATGAAACGCACCGAAAACAATGACCGGGTGTGACGCAACTTGCGTTTGTTGTCCGAATTCGTTCAAATGTTGCGTGGGGCCCTAAGATGGGCATGCCCACTGCCTCCCAAAATTGGGTGACGTTTCATGCATGCCACCTCGTACCACCCATGCAACCGGCACTGATCGGATATGAAGGAGGTCAGATCCGTACTGCGTTTTCTTTTCTGACTCAGCCGGTGGACCCCAAACTTTTTCCACACGCCGGCATCACCAGGGCCATCATGCGTGCACGTTTTCATAATTTTCTGACACCGTATGAATTTCTTATGGTTTTCTCCGTGAAACGCACCAAAAACACTGACCGGGCGTGACGCAAGGTGTGTTTGGTGTCCGAATTCGTTCAAATCTTGCGTGGGGCCCTAAGGTGGGCATGCCCACTGCCTCCCAAAATTGGGTGTCGTTTAATGCATGCCACCTCGTACCACCCATGCAACCGGCACTGATCGGATATGAAGGATGTCAGCTCCGTACTGCGTTTTCATTCCTGAATCAACAGGTGGACCCCAAACTTTTTCCACACGCCAGCATCACCAAGGTCATCATGCGTGCCAGTTTACATAGTTTTCTGACACCGTATGAATTTCTTATGGATTTCTCCGTGAAACGCACCAAAAACTCTGACCGGGCATGATGCAACATGCGTTTGGTGTCCGAATTTGTTCAAACCTTCCGTGGGGCCCTAAGATGGGCATGCCCACTGCCTCCCAAAATTGGGTGACGTTTCATGCATGCCACCTCGTACCACCCATGCAACCGGCACTGATCGGATATGAAGGATGTCAGCTCCGTACTGCGTTTTCTTTTCTGACTTAGCCGATGGACCCCAAACTTTTTCCACACGCCAGCATCACCAGGGCCATCATGCGTGCAAGTTTTCATAACTTTCCGACACCGTATGAATTTCTTATGGTTTCTCCGTGAAACGCACCGAAAACAATGACCGGGCGTGACCCAACGTGCGTTTGGTGTCCGCATTCGTTAAAATCTTCCGTGGGGTCCTAAGATGGGCATGCCCACTGCCTCCCAAAATTGGGTGATGTTTCATGCATGCCACCTCGTACCACCCATGCAACCGGCACTGATCGGATATGAAGGAGGTCAGCTCCGTACTGCGTTTTCTTTTCTGACTCAGCCGGTGGACCCCAAACTTTTTCCACACGCCAGCATCACCAGGGTCATCATGCGTGCAGGTTTTTATAATTTTCCGACAGCGTATGAATTTCTTATGGTTTTCTCCGTGAAACGCACCAATAACACAGACCGGGTGTGACGCAACGTGCGTTTGGTGTCCGAATTCGTTCAAATCTTGCGTGGGGCCCTAAGATGGGCATGCCCACTGCCTCCCAAAATTGGGTGATGTTTCATGCATGCCACCTCATACCACCCATGCAACCGACACTGATCAGATATGAAGGATGTCAGCTCCGTACCGCGTTTTCTTTTCTGACTCAGCTAGTGGACCCCAAAGTTTTTCCACACCAGCATCACCAGGGTCATCATGCGTGCATGTTTTCATAATTTTCCGACCCCGTATGAATTTCTTATGGTTTTCTCCGTGAAACACAACGAAAACACTGACCGGGCGTGACGCAATGTGCGTTTGGTGTCCGAATTCGTCCAAATCATGCGTGGGTCCCTAAGATGGGCATGCCCACTGCCTCCCAAAATTGGGTGACGTTTCATGCATGCCACCTCGTACCACCCATGCAACCCGCATTGATCGGATATGAAGGAGGTCAGCTCCGTACCGCGTTTTCTTTTCTGACTCAGCCGGTGGACCCCAAACTTTTTCCACACGCCAGCATCACCAGGGTCATCATGCGTGCAAGTTTTCATAATTTTCCGACACCGTATGAATTTCTTATGGTTTTCTCCGTGAAACGCACCGAAAACAATGACCGGGCGTGACCCAACGTGTGTTTGGTGTCCGAATTTGTTCAAATGTTGCGTGGGGCCCTAAGATGGGCATGCCCACTGCCTCCCAAAATTGGGTGACCTTTCATGCATGCCACCTCGTACCACCCATGCAACCGGCACTGATCGGATATGAAGGAGGTCAGCTCCGTACTGCGTTTTCTTTTCTGACTCAGCCGGTGGACCCCAAACTTTTTCCAGACGCCAGCATCACCAGGGCCATCATGCGTGCAAGTTTTCATAATTTTCCGACACCCTATGAATTTCTTATGGTTTTCTCCGTGAAACGCACCAAAAACACTGACCGGGCGTGACGCAACGTGCGTTTGGTGTTTGAATTCGTTCAAATCTTGCGTGGGGCCCTAAGATGGGCATGCCCACTACCTCCCAAAATTGGGTGACGTTTCATGCATGCCACCTCGTACCACCCATGCAACCGGCACTGATCGGACATGAAGGAGGTCAGCTCCGTACTGCGTTTTCTTTTCTGACTCAGCCGGTGGACCCCAAACTTTTTCCACACGCCAGCATGACCAGGGTCATCATGCGTGCAAGTTTTTATAATTTTCCGACAGCGTATGAATTTCTTATGGTTTTCTTCGTGAAACGCACCAAAAACACTGACCGGGTGTGACGCAACATGCGTTTGGTGTCCGAATTCGTTCAATTCTTGCGTGGGGCCCTAAGATGGGCATGCCCACTGCCTCCCAAAATTGGGTGACCTTTCAGGCATGCCACCTCTTACCACCCATGCAACCGGCAATGATCGGATATGAAGGAGGTCAGCTCCGTACTGCGTTTTCTTTTCTGACTCAGCCGGTGGACCCCAAAATTTTTCCACACGCCAGCATCACCAGGGACATCATGCGTGCAAGTTTTCGTAATTTTCCGACACCGTATGAATTTCTTATGGTTTTCTCCATGAAACGCAACGAAAACAATGACCGGGCGTGACCCAACGTGCGTTTGGTGTCCGAATTCGTTCAAATCTTGCGTGGGGACCTAAGATGGGCATGCCCACTGCCTCCCAAAATTGGGTGACGTTTCATGCATGCCACGTCGTACCACCCATGCAACCGACATTGATCAGATATGAAGGAGGTCAGCTCCATACTGCGTTTTCCTTTCTGACTCAGCCGGTGGACCCCAAACTTTTTCCACACGCCAGCATCACCAGGGTCATCATGCGTGCAAGTTTTCATAATTTTCCGACACCGTATGAATTTCCTATGGTTTCCTCCGTGAAACGCACCGAAAACAATGACTGGGCGTGACCCAACGTGCGTTTGGTGTCCGGATTTGTTCAAATATTGCGTGGGGCCCTAAGATGGGCATGCCTACTGCCTCCCAAAATTGGGTGACCTTTCATGCATGCCACCTCGTACCACCCATGCAACCGGCACTGATCGGATATGAAGGAGGTCAGCTCCGTACCGCGTTTTCTTTTCTGACTCAGCCGGTGGACCCCAAACTTTTTCCACACGCCAGCATCACCAGGGCCATCATGCGTGCAACTTTTCATAATTTTCCGACACCGTATGAATTTTTTATGGTTTTCTCCATGAAACGCACCGAAAAGAATGACCGGGCGTGACCCAACATGCGTTTTGTGTCCGAATTCGTTCAAATCTTGCGTGGCGCCCTAAGATGGGCATGCCCACTGCCTCCCAAAATTGGGTGACGTTTCATGCATGCCACCTCGTACCACCCATGCAACCGGCAGTGATCGGATAGGAAGGAGGTCAGCTCCGTACTGCGTTTTCTTTTCTGACTCAGCCGGTGGACCCCAAACTTTTTCCACACGCCAGCATCACCAGGGTCATCATGCATGCAAGTTTTCATAATTTTCCGACACCGTATGAAGTTCTTATGGTTTTCTCCGTGAAACGCACCGAAAACAATGACCGGGCGTGACCCAACGTGCGTTTGGTGTCCGAATTCGTTCAAATCCTGCGTGGGGCCCTAAGATGGGCGTGCCCACTGCCTCCCAAAATTGGGTAACGTTTCATGCATGCCACCTCATACCACCCATGCAACCGGCACTGATTGGATATGAAGGAGGCCAGCTCCGTACCGCGTTTTCTTTTCTGACTCAGCTAGTGGACCCCAAAGTTTTTCCACACCAGCATCACCACGGTCATCATGCGTGCAAGTTTTCATAATTTTCCGACCCCGTATGAATTTCTTATGGTTTTCTCCGTGAAACACAACGAAAACACTGACCGGGCGTGACGCAACGTGCGTTTGGTGTCCGAATTCGTCCAAATCATGCGTGGGTCCCTAAGATGGGCATGCCCACTGCCTCCCAAAATTGGGTGACGTTTCATGCATGCCACCTCGTACCACCCATGCAACCCGCATTGATCGGATATGAAGGAGGTCAGCTCCGTACCGCGTTTTCTTTTCTGACTCAGCCGGTGGACCCCAAACTTTTTCCACACGCCAGCATCACCAGGGTCATCATGCGTGCAAGTTTTCATAATTTTCCGACACCGTATGAATTTCTTATGGTTTTCTCCGTGAAACGCACCGAAAACTATGACCGGGCGTGACCCAACGTGTGTTTGGTGTCCGAATTTGTTCAAATGTTGCGTGGGGCCCTAAGATGGGCATGCCCACTGCCTCCCAAAATTGGGTGACCTTTCATGCATGCCACCTCGTACCACCCATGCAACCGGCACTGATCGGATATGAAGGAGGTCAGCTCCGTACTGCGTTTTCTTTTCTGACTCAGCCGGTGGACCCCAAACTTTTTCCAGACGCCAGCATCACCAGGGCCATCATGCGTGCAAGTTTTCATAATTTTCCGACACCCTATGAATTTCTTATGGTTTTCTCCGTGAAACGCACCAAAAACACTGACCGGGCGTGACGCAACGTGCGTTTGGTGTTTGAATTCGTTCAAATCTTGCGTGGGGCCCTAAGATGGGCATGCCCACTACCTCCCAAAATTGGGTGACGTTTCATGCATGCCACCTCGTACCACCCATGCAACCGGCACTGATCGGACATGAAGGAGGTCAGCTCCGTACTGCGTTTTCTTTTCTGACTCAGCCGGTGGACCCCAAACTTTTTCCACACGCCAGCATCACCAGGGTCATCATGCGTGCAAGTTTTTATAATTTTCCGACAGCGTATGAATTTCTTATGGTTTTCTTCGTGAAACGCACCAAAAACACTGACCGGGTGTGACGCAACATGCGTTTGGTGTCCGAATTCGTTCAATTCTTGCGTGGGGCCCTAAGATGGGCATGCCCACTGCCTCCCAAAATTGGGTGACCTTTCAGGCATGCCACCTCTTACCACCCATGCAACCGGCAATGATCGGATATGAAGGAGGTCAGCTCCGTACTGCGTTTTCTTTTCTGACTCAGCCGGTGGACCCCAAAATTTTTCCACACGCCAGCATCACCAGGGACATCATGCGTGCAAGTTTTCGTAATTTTCCGACACCGTATGAATTTCTTATGGTTTTCTCCATGAAACGCAACGAAAACAATGACCGGGCGTGACCCAACGTGCGTTTGGTGTCCGAATTCGTTCAAATCTTGCGTGGGGACCTAAGATGGGCATGCCCACTTCCTCCCAAAATTGGGTGACGTTTCATGCATGCCACGTCGTACCACCCATGCAACCGACATTGATCAGATATGAAGGAGGTCAGCTCCGTACCGCGTTTTCCTTTCTGACTCAGCCGGTGGACCCCAAACTTTTTCCACACGCCAGCATCACCAGGGTCATCATGCGTGCAAGTTTTCATAATTTTCCGACACCGTATGAATTTCCTATGGTTTCCTCCGTGAAACGCACCGAAAACAATGACCGGGCGTGACCCAACGTGCGTTTGGTGTCCGGATTTGTTCAAATATTGCGTGGGGCCCTAAGATGGGCATGTCCACTGCCTCCCAAAATTGGGTGACCTTTCATGCATGCCACCTCGTACCACCCATGCAACCGGCACTGATCGGATATGAAGGAGGTCAGCTCCGTACCGCGTTTTCTTTTCTGACTCAGCCGGTGGACCCCAAACTTTTTCCACACGCCAGCATCACCAGGGCCATCATGCGTGCAACTTTTCATAATTTTCCGACACCGTATGAATTTTTTATGGTTTTCTCCATGAAACGCACCGAAAAGAATGACCGGGCGTGACCCAACATGCGTTTGGTGTCCGAATTCGTTCAAATCTTGCGTGGCGCCCTAAGATGGGCATGCCCACTGCCTCCCAAAATTGGGTGACGTTTCATGCATGCCACCTCGTACCACCCATGCAACCGGCAGTGATCGGATAGGAAGGAGGTCAGCTCCGTACTGCGTTTTCTTTTCTGACTCAGCCGGTGGACCCCAAACTTTTTCCAC
The DNA here is from genome assembly GCF_002575655.3 of Aegilops tauschii subsp. strangulata. NCBI lineage: Eukaryota > Viridiplantae > Streptophyta > Magnoliopsida > Poales > Poaceae > Aegilops > Aegilops tauschii. The sequence goes on along the minus strand of NC_053036.3, from coordinate 550,685,750 downwards.
ACGCCAGCATCACCAGGGTCATCATGCATGCAAGTTTTCATAATTTTCCGACACCGTATGAAGTTCTTATGGTTTTCTCCGTGAAACGCACCGAAAACAATGACCGGGCGTGACCCAACGTGCGTTTGGTGTCCGAATTCGTTCAAATCCTGCGTGGGGCCCTAAGATGGGCGTGCCCACTGCCTCCCAAAATTGGGTAACGTTTCATGCATGCCACCTCATACCACCCATGCAACCGGCACTGATTGGATATGAAGGAGGCCAGCTCCGTACCGCGTTTTCTTTTCTGACTCAGCTAGTGGACCCCAAAGTTTTTCCACACCAGCATCACCACGGTCATCATGCGTGCAAGTTTTCATAATTTTCCGACCCCGTATGAATTTCTTATGGTTTTCTCCGTGAAACACAACGAAAACACTGACCGGGCGTGACGCAACGTGCGTTTGGTGTCCGAATTCGTCCAAATCATGCGTGGGTCCCTAAGATGGGCATGCCCACTGCCTCCCAAAATTGGGTGACGTTTCATGCATGCCACCTCGTACCACCCATGCAACCCGCATTGATCGGATATGAAGGAGGTCAGCTCCGTACCGCGTTTTCTTTTCTGACTCAGCCGGTGGACCCCAAACTTTTTCCACACGCCAGCATCACCAGGGTCATCATGCGTGCAAGTTTTCATAATTTTCCGACACCGTATGAATTTCTTATGGTTTTCTCCGTGAAACGCACCGAAAACTATGACCGGGCGTGACCCAACGTGTGTTTGGTGTCCGAATTTGTTCAAATGTTGCGTGGGGCCCTAAGATGGGCATGCCCACTGCCTCCCAAAATTGGGTGACCTTTCATGCATGCCACCTCGTACCACCCATGCAACCGGCACTGATCGGATATGAAGGAGGTCAGCTCCGTACTGCGTTTTCTTTTCTGACTCAGCCGGTGGACCCCAAACTTTTTCCAGACGCCAGCATCACCAGGGCCATCATGCGTGCAAGTTTTCATAATTTTCCGACACCCTATGAATTTCTTATGGTTTTCTCCGTGAAACGCACCAAAAACACTGACCGGGCGTGACGCAACGTGCGTTTGGTGTTTGAATTCGTTCAAATCTTGCGTGGGGCCCTAAGATGGGCATGCCCACTACCTCCCAAAATTGGGTGACGTTTCATGCATGCCACCTCGTACCACCCATGCAACCGGCACTGATCGGACATGAAGGAGGTCAGCTCCGTACTGCGTTTTCTTTTCTGACTCAGCCGGTGGACCCCAAACTTTTTCCACACGCCAGCATCACCAGGGTCATCATGCGTGCAAGTTTTTATAATTTTCCGACAGCGTATGAATTTCTTATGGTTTTCTTCGTGAAACGCACCAAAAACACTGACCGGGTGTGACGCAACATGCGTTTGGTGTCCGAATTCGTTCAATTCTTGCGTGGGGCCCTAAGATGGGCATGCCCACTGCCTCCCAAAATTGGGTGACCTTTCAGGCATGCCACCTCTTACCACCCATGCAACCGGCAATGATCGGATATGAAGGAGGTCAGCTCCGTACTGCGTTTTCTTTTCTGACTCAGCCGGTGGACCCCAAAATTTTTCCACACGCCAGCATCACCAGGGACATCATGCGTGCAAGTTTTCGTAATTTTCCGACACCGTATGAATTTCTTATGGTTTTCTCCATGAAACGCAACGAAAACAATGACCGGGCGTGACCCAACGTGCGTTTGGTGTCCGAATTCGTTCAAATCTTGCGTGGGGACCTAAGATGGGCATGCCCACTGCCTCCCAAAATTGGGTGAAGTTTCATGCATGCCACGTCGTACCACCCATGCAACCGACATTGATCAGATATGAAGGAGGTCAGCTCCGTACCGCGTTTTCCTTTCTGACTCAGCCGGTGGACCCCAAACTTTTTCCACACGCCAGCATCACCAGGGTCATCATGCGTGCAAGTTTTCATAATTTTCCGACACCGTATGAATTTCCTATGGTTTCCTCCGTGAAACGCACCGAAAACAATGACCGGGCGTGACCCAACGTGCGTTTGGTGTCCGGATTTGTTCAAATATTGCGTGGGGCCCTAAGATGGGCATGCCCACTGCCTCCCAAAATTGGGTGACCTTTCATGCATGCCACCTCGTACCACCCATGCAACCGGCACTGATCGGATATGAAGGAGGTCAGCTCCGTACCGCGTTTTCTTTTCTGACTCAGCCGGTGGACCCCAAACTTTTTCCACACGCCAGCATCACCAGGGCCATCATGCGTGCAACTTTTCATAATTTTCCGACACCGTATGAATTTTTTATGGTTTTCTCCATGAAACGCACCGAAAAGAATGACCGGGCGTGACCCAACATGCGTTTGGTGTCCGAATTCGTTCAAATCTTGCGTGGCGCCCTAAGATGGGCATGCCCACTGCCTCCCAAAATTGGGTGACGTTTCATGCATGCCACCTCGTACCACCCATGCAACCGGCAGTGATCGGATAGGAAGGAGGTCAGCTCCGTACTGCGTTTTCTTTTCTGACTCAGCCGGTGGACCCCAAACTTTTTCCACACGCCAGCATCACCAGGGTCATCATGCATGCAAGTTTTCATAATTTTCCGACACCGTATGAAGTTCTTATGGTTTTCTCCGTGAAACGCACCGAAAACAATGACCGGGCGTGACCCAACGTGCGTTTGGTGTCCGAATTCGTTCAAATCCTGCGTGGGGCCCTAAGATGGGCGTGCCCACTGCCTCCCAAAATTGGGTAACGTTTCATGCATGCCACCTCATACCACCCATGCAACCGGCACTGATTGGATATGAAGGAGGCCAGCTTCGTACTGCGTTTTCTTTTCTGACTCAGCCGGTGGACCCCAAACTTTCTCCATACGCCAGGATCACCACGGTCATCATGCGTGCAAGTTTTCATAATTTTCCAACACCGTATGAATTTCTTATAGTTTTCTCCGTGAAACGCACCGAAAACAATGACCGGGTGTCCGAATTCGTTCAAATCTTGCGTGGGGCCCTAAGATGGGCATGCCCACTGCCTCCCAAAATTGGGTGACGTTTCATGCATGCCACCTCATACCACCCATGCAACCGGCACTGATGGCATATGAAGGAGGTCAGCTCCGTACTACGTTTTCTTTTCTGACTCAGCCGGTGGACCCCAAACTTTTTCATCACGCCAGCATCACCAGGGCTATCATGCGTGCAAGTTTTCATAATTTTCCGACACCGTATGAATTTCTTATGGTTTTCTCCGTGAAACGCACAAAAAACACTGACCGGGCGTGACGCAACGTGCGTTTTGTGTCTGAATTCGTTCAAATCTTGCGTGGGGCCCTAAGATGGGCATGCCCACTGCCTCCCAAAATTGGGTGACGTTTCATGCATGCCACCTCGTACCACCGATGCAACCGGCATTGATCGGATATGAAGGAGGTCAGCTCCGTACTGCGTTTTCTTTTCTTACTAAGCCGGTGGACCCCAAACTTTTTCCACACGCCAGCATCACCCGGGTCATCATGCGTGCAAGTTTTCATAATTTTCCGACACCGTATGAATTTCTTATGGTTTTCTCCGTGAAACGCACCAAAAACAATGACCGGGCGTGACCCAACGTGCGTTTGGTGTCCGAATTTGTTCAAATCTTGCGTGGGGCCCTAAGATGGGCATGCCCACTCCCTCCCAAAATTGGGTGACCTTTCATGTATGCCACCTCGTACCACCCATGCAACCGGCACTGATCGGATATGAAGGAGGTCAGCTCCGTACTGCGTTTTCCTTTCTGACTCAGCCGGTGGACCCCAAAATTTTTCCACACGCCAGCATCACCAAGGCCATCATGTGTGCATGTTTTCATAATTTTCCGACACCGTATGAATTTCTTATGGTTTTCTCCATGAAACGCACCGAAAATAATCACCGGGCGTGACCCAACGTGCGTTTGGTGTGCGAATTCGTTCAAATCTTGCGTGGGGCCCTAAGATGGGCGTGCCCACTGCCTCCCAAAATTGGGTGACGTTTCATGCATGGCACCTCGTACCACCGATGCAACCGGCATTGATCGGATATGAAGGAGGTCAGCTCCGTACTGCGTTTTCTTTTCTGACTCAGCCGTTGGACCCCAAACTTTTTCCACACGCCAGCATCACTAGGGCCATCATGCGTGCAAGTTTTCATAATTTTCCGGCACCGTATGAATTTCTTATGGTTTTCTCCGTGAAACGCACCAAAAACACTGACCGGGCGTGACGCAACGTGCGTTTGGTGTCTGAATTCGTTCAAATCTTCCGTGGGGCCCTATGATGGGCATGCCAACTGCCTCCCAAAATTGGGTGACGTTTCATGCATGCCACCTCGTACCACCCATGCAACCGGCACTGATCGGATATGAAGGAGGTCAGCTCCGTACTGCGTTTTCTTTTCTGACTCAGCCGATGGACCCCAAACTTTTTCCACACGCCAGCATCACCAGGGTCATCATGCGTGCAAGTTTTCATAATTTTCCGACACCGTATGAATTTCTTATGGTTTTCTCCGTGAAACGCACCGAAAACAATGACCGGGCGTGACCCAACGTGTGTTTGGTGTCCGAATTTGTTCAAATCTTGCGTGGGGCCCTAAGATGGGCATGCCCACTGCCTCCCAAAATTGGGTGACATTTCATGCATGCCACCTCGTACCACCGATGCAACCGGCATTGATCGGATATGAAGGAGGTCAGCTCCCTACTGCGTTTTCTGTCTGACTCAGCCGGTGGACCCCAAACTTTTTCCACACACCAGCATCACCAGGGTCATCATGCGTGCAAGTTTTCATAATTTTCCGACACCGTATGAATTTCTTATGGTTTTCTCCGTGAAACGCACCGAAAACAATGACCGGGCATGACCCAACGTGCGTTTGGTGTCCGAATTTGTTCAAATCTTGCGTGGGGCCCTAAGATGGGCATGCCCACTGCCTCCCAATATTGGGTGACCTTTCATACATGCCACCTCGTACCACCCATGCAACCGGCACTGATCGGATATGAAGGAGGTCAGCTCCGTACCGCGTTTTCTTTTCTGACTCAGCCGGTGGACCCCAAACTTTTTCCACACGCCAACATCACCAGGGCCATCATGCGTGCAAGTTTTCATAATTTTCCGACACCGTATGAATTTCTTATGGTTTTCTCCATGAAACGCACCGAAAAGAATGACCGGGCGTGACCCAACATGCGTTTGGTGTCCGAATTCGTTCAAATCTTGCGTGGGGCCCTAAGATGCGCATGCCCACTGCCTCCCAAAATTGGGTGACGCTTCATGCATGCCACCTCGTACCACCCATGCAACCGGCACTGATCGGATATGAAGGAGGTCAGCTCCGTACTGCGTTTTCTTTTCTGACTCAGCCGGTGGACCCCAAACTATTTCCACACGCCAGCATCACCAGGGTTATTATGCTTGCAAGTTTTCATAATTTTCCGACACCGTATGAATTCCTTGTGGTTTTCCCCGTGAAACGCACCAAAAACACTGACCGGGCGTGATGCAACGTGCCTTTGGTGTCCAAATTCGTTCAAATCTTGCGTGGGGCCCTATGATGGGCATGCCCACTGCCTCCCAAAATTGGGTAACGTTTCATGCATGCCACCTCATACCACCCATGCAACCAACACTGATCGGATATGAAGGAGGTCAGCTTCGTACTTCGTTTTCTTTTCTGACTCAGCCGGTGGACCCCAAACTTTTTCCAAACGCCAGCATCACCAGGGTCATCATGCGTGCAAGTTTTCATAATTTTCCGACACCGTATGAATTTCTTATGGTTTTCTCCGTGAAACGGACCGAAAACAATGATCGGGTGTCCGAATTCGTCCAAATCTTGCGTGGGGCCTTAAGATGGGCATGCCCACTGCCTCCCAAAATTGGGTGACGTTTAATGCATGCCACCTCATACCACCCATGCAACCGGCACTGATCGCATATGAAGGAGGTCAGCTCCGTACTACGTTTTCTTTTCTGACTCAGCCGATGGACCCCAAACTTCTTCCACACGCCAGCATCACCAGGGTCATCATGCGTGCCAGTTTACATAATTTTCCGACACCGTATGAATTTCTTATGGTTTTCTCCGTGAAACGCAGCAAAAACACTGACCGGGCGTGATGCAACGTGCGTTTGGTGTCTGAATTCGTTCAAATCTTGCGTGGGGCCCTAAGATGGGCATGCCCACTGCCTCCCAAAATTGGGTGACGTTTCATGCACGCCACCTCGTACCACCCATGCAACCGGCACTGATCGGATATGAAGGAGGTCAGCTCCGTACTACATTTTCTTTTCTGACTCAGCCGGTTGACCCCAAACTTTTTCCACACGCCAGCATCACCAGGGCCATCATGCGTCCAAGTTTTCATAATTTTCCGACACCGTATGAATTTCTTATGGTTTTCTCCGTGAAACGCACCAAAAACACTGACCGGGCGTGACGCAACGTGCGTTTGGTGTCTGAATTCGTTCAAATCTTGCGTGAGGCCCTAAGATGGGCGTGCCCACTGCCTTCCAAAATTGGGTGACGTTTCATGCATGCCACCTCGTACCACCCATGCAACGGACACTGATCGGATATGAAGGAGGTCAGCTCCGTACTGCGTTTTCTTTTCTGACTCAGCCGGTGGACCCCAAACATTTTCCAAACGCCAGCATCACCAGGTTCATCATGCGTGCAAGTTTTCATAGTTTTCCGACACCGTATGAATTTCTTATGGTTTTCTCCGTGAAACGCACAAAAACACTGACCGGGCGTGACGCAATGTGCGTTTGGTGTCTGAATTCGTTCAAATCTTGCGTGGGGCCCTAAGATGGGCATGCCCACTGCCTCCCAAAATTGGGTAACGTTTCATGCATGCCACCTCGTACCACCCATGCAACCGGCACAGATCGGATATGAAGGAGGTCAGCTCCGTACTGCGTTTTCTTTTCTGACTCAGCCGGTGGACCCCAAAAATTTTCCACACGCCAGAATCACCGGGGCCATCATGCGTGCAAGTTTTCATAATTTTCCGACACCGTATGAATTTCTTATGGTTTTCTCCATGAAACGCACCGAAAACAATCACCAGGCGTGACCCAACGTGCGTTTGGTGTCCGAATTCGTTCAAAATCATGCGTGGGGCCCTAAGATGGGCATGCCCACTGCCTCCCAAAATTGGGTGACGTTTCATGCATGCCACCTCGTACCACCGATGCAACAGGCATTGATCGGATATGAAGGAGGTCAGCTACGTACTGCGTTTTCTTTTCTGACTCAGCCGGTGGACCCCAAACTTTTTCCACACACCAGCATCACCAGGGGCATCATGCGTGCAAGTTTTCATATTTTTCCGACACCGTATGAATTTCTTATGGTTTTCTCCGTGAAACGCACCGAAAACAATGACCGGGCGTGACCCAACGTGTGTTTGGTGTCCGAACTCGTTCAAATCTTGCGTGGGGACCTATGATGGGCATGCCCACTGCCTCCCAAAATTGGGTGACGTTTCTTGCATGCCACCTCGTACCACCCATGCAACCGGCATTGATCGGATATGAAGGAGGTCAGCTCCGTACTGCATTTTCTTTTCTGACTCAGCTGGTGGACCCCAAACTTTTTCCACACGCCAGCATCACCAGGGCCATCATGCGTGCAAGTTTTCTTAATTTTCCGACACCGTATGAATTTCTTATGGTTTTCTTCGTGAAACACACCAAAAACACTGACCGGGCGTGACGCAACGTGCGTTTGGTGTCCGAATTCGTTCAAATCTTGCGTGGGGCCCTAAGATGGGCATGCCCACTGCCTCCCAAAATTGGGTGACGTTTCAAATATGCCACCTCGTACCACCCATGCAACCGGCACTGATCGGATATGAAGGAGGTCAGCTCGGTATTGCGTTTTCTTTTCTGACTCGGCCGATGGACCCCAAACTTTTTCCACACGCCAGCATCACCAGGGTCATAATGCGTGCAAGTTTTCATAATTTTCCGACACCGTATGAATTTCTAATGGTTTTCTCCGTGAAACGCACCGAAAAGATTGACCGGGCGTGACCCAACGTGCGTTTGGTGTCCGAATTTGTTCAAATCTTGCGTGGGGCCCTAAGATGGGCATGCCCACTGCCTCCCAAAATTGGGTGACCTTTCATGCATGCCACCTCGTACCACCCATGCAACCGGCACTGATCGGATATGAAGGAGGTCAGCTCCGTACCGCGTTTTCTTTTATGACTCAGCCGGTGGACCCCAAAAATTTTCCATACGCCAGCATCACCAGGGCCATCATGCGTGCAAGTTTTCATAATTTTCCGACACCGTATGAATTTCTTATGGTTTTCTCCATTAAACGCACCGAAAAGAATGACCGGGCGTGACCCAACATGCGTTTGGTGTCCGAATTCGTTCAAATCTTGCGTGGGGCCCTAAGATGGGCATGCCCACTGCCTCCCAAAATTGGGTGACGTTTCATGCATGCCACCTCGTACCACCCATGCAACCGGCATTGATCAGATACGAAGGAGGTCAGCTCCGTACTGCGTTTTCTTTTCTGACTCAGCCGGTGGACCCCAAACTTTTTCCACATGCCAGCATCACCAGGGTCATCATGCGTGCAAGTTTTCACAATTTTCCGACACCGTATGAATTTCTTATGGTTTTCTCCGTGAAACGCACCAAAAACAATGACCGGGCGTGACCCAACGCGCGTTTGGTGTCCGAATTCGTTCAAATCTTGCGTGGGGCCCTAAGATGGGCATGCCCACTGCCTCCCAAAATTGGGTGACGTTTCATGCATGCCACCTCGTACCACCCATGCAACCGGCACTGATCGGATATGAAGGAGGTCAGCTCCGTACCGCGTTTTCTTTTATGACTCAGCCGGTGGACCCCAAACTTTTTCCACACGCCAGCATCACCAGGGCCATCATGCGTGCAAGTTTTCATAATTTTCCGACACCGTATGAATTTCTTATGGTTTTCTCCATTAAACGCACCGAAAAGAATGACCGGGCGTGACCCAACATGCGTTTGGTGTCCGAATTCGTTCAAATCTTGCGTGGGGCCCTAAGATGGGCATGCCCACTGCCTCCCAAAATTGGGTGACGTTTCTTGCATGCCACCTCGTACCACCCATGCAACCGGCACTGATCGGATATGAAGGAGGTCAGCTCCGTACTGCGTTTTCTTTTCTGACTCAGCCGGTGGACCCCAAACTTTTTCCACATGCCAGCATCACCAGGGTCATCATGCGTGCAAGTTTTCACAATTTTCCGACACCGTATGAATTTCTTATGGTTTACTCCATGAAACGCACCGAAAACAATGACCGGGCGTGACCCAACGTGCGTTTGGTGTCCGAATTCGTTCAAATCTTGCGTGGGGCCCTAAGATGGGCATGCCCACTGCCTCCCAAAATTGGGTAACGTTTCATGCATGCCACCTCATACCACCCATGCAACCGGCACTGATCGGATATGAAGGAGGTCAGCTCCGTACTGCGTTTTCTTTTCTGACTCAGCCGGTGGACCCCAAACTTTTTCCACACGCCAGCATCACCAGGGTCATCATGCGTGCTAGTTTTCATAATTTTCCGACACGTTATGAATTTCTTATGGTTTTCTCCGTGAAACGCACCGAAAACAATGACCGGGTGTCCGAATTTGTTCAAATATTGCGTGGGGCCCTAAGATGGGCATGCCCACTGCCTCCCAAAATTGGGTGACCTTTCATGCATGCCACCTCGTACCACCCATGCAACCGGCACTGATCGGATATGAAGGAGGTCAGCTCCGTACCGCGTTTTCTTTTCTGACTCAGCCGGTGGACCCCAAACTTTTTCCATACGCCAGCATCACCAGGGCCATCATGCGTGCAAGTTTTCATAATTTTCCGACACCGTATGAATTTCTTATGGTTTTCTCCATTAAACGCACCAAAAAGAATGACCGGGCGTGACCCAACATGCGTTTGGTGTCCGAATTCGTTCAAATCTTGCGTGGGGCCCTAAGATGGGCATGCCCACTGCCTCCCAAAATTGGGTGACGTTTCTTGCATGCCACCTCGTACCACCCATGCAACCGGCACTGATCGGATATGAAGGAGGTCAGCTCCGTACTGCGTTTTCTTTTCTGACTCAGCCGGTGGACCCCAAACTTTTTCCACATGCCAGCATCACCAGGGTCATCATGCGTGCAAGTTTTCACAATTTTCCGACACCGTATGAATTTCTTATGGTTTACTCCATGAAACGCACCGAAAACAACGACCGGGCGTGACCCAACGTGCGTTTGGTGTCCGAATTCGTTCAAATCTTGCGTGGGGCCCTAAGATGGGCATGCCCACTGCCTCCCAAAATTGGGTAACGTTTCATGCATGCCACCTCATACAACCCATGCAACCGGCACTGATCGGATATGAAGGAGGTCAGCTCCGTACTGCGTTTTCTTTTCTGACTCAGCCGGTGGACCCCAAACTTTTTCCACACGCCAGCATCACCAGGGTCATCATGCGTGCTAGTTTTCATAATTTTCCGACACCTTATGAATTTCTTATGGTTTTCTCCGTGAAACGCACCGAAAACAATGACCGGGTGTCCGAATTTGTTCAAATATTGCGTGGGGCCCTAAGATGGGCATGCCCACTGCCTCCCAAAATTGGGTGACCTTTCATGCATGCCACCTCGTACCACCCATGCAACCGGCACTGATCGGATATGAAGGAGGTCAGCTCCGTACCGCGTTTTCTTTTCTGACTCAGCCGGTGGACCCCAAACTTTTTCCATACGCCAGCATCACCAGGGCCATCATGCGTGCAAGTTTTCATAATTTTCCGACACCGTATGAATTTCTTATGGTTTTCTCCATTAAACGCACCGCAAAGAATGACCGGGCGTGACCCAACATGCGTTTGGTGTCCGAATTCGTTCAAGTCTTGCGTGGGGCCCTAAGATGGGCATGCCCACTGCCTCCCAAAATTGGGTGACGTTTCTTGCATGCCACCTCGTACCACCCATGCAACCGGCACTGATCGGATATGAAGGAGGTCAGCTCCGTACTGCGTTTTCTTTTCTGACTCAGCCGGTGGACCCCAAACTTTTTCCACATGCCAGCATCACCAGGGTCATCATGCGTGCTTTTTTTAACAATTTTCCGACACCGTATGAATTTCTTATGGTTTACTCCATGAAACGCACCGAAAACAATGACCGGGCGTGACCCAACGTGCGTTTGGTGTCCGAATTCGTTCAAATCTTGCGTGGGGCCCTAAGATGGGCATGCCCACTGCCTCCCAAAATTGGGTAACGTTTCATGCATGCCACCTCATACCACCCATGCAACCGGCACTGATCGGATATGAAGGAGGCCAGCTCCGTACTGCGTTTTCTTTTCTGACTCAGCCGGTGGACCCCAAACTTTTTCCACACGCCAGCATCACCAGGGTCATCATGCGTGCTAGTTTTCATAATTTTCCGACACCTTATGAATTTCTTATGGTTTTCTTCGTGAAACGCACCGAAAACAATGACCGGGTGTCCGAATTCGTTCAAATCTTGCGTGGGGCCCTAAGATGGGCATGCCCACTGCCTCCCAAAATTGGGTGACGTTTCATGCATGCCACCTCGTACCACCCATGCAACCGGCACTGATCGGATATGAAGGAGGTCAGCTCCGTACGCGTTTTCTTTAAGGACTCAGCCGGTGGACCCCAAACTTTTTCCACACGCCAGCATCACCAGGGCCATCATGCGTGCAAGTTTTCATAATTTTCCGACACCGTATGAATTTCTTATGGTTTTCTCCATTAAGCGCACCGAAAAGAATGACCGGGCGTGACCCAACATGCGCTTGGTGTCCGAATTCGTTCAAATCTTGCGTGGGGCCCTAAGATGGGCATGCCCACTGCCTCCCAAAATTGGGTGACGTTTCTTGCATGCCACCTCGTACCACCCATGCAACCGGCACTGATCGGATATGAAGGAGGTCAGCTCCGTACTGCGTTTTCTTTTCTGACTCAGCCGGTGGACCCCAAACTTTTTCCAAACGCCAGCATCACCAGGTTCATCATGCGTGCAAGTTTTCATAGTTTTCCGACACCGTATGAATTTCTTATGGTTTTCTCCGTGAAACGCACAAAAACACTGACCGGGCGTGACGCAATGTGCGTTTGGTGTCTGAATTCGTTCAAATCTTGCGTGGGGCCCTAAGATGGGCATGCCCACTGCCTCCCAAAATTGGGTAACGTTTCATGCATGCCACCTCATACCACCCATGCAACCGGCACTGATCGGATATGAAGGAGGTCAGCTTCGTACTGCGTTTTCTTTTCTGACTCAGCCGGTGGACCCCAAACTTTTTCCACACGCCAGCATCACCAGGGTCATCATGCGTGCTAGTTTTCATAATTTTCCGACACCTTATGAATTTCTTATGGTTTTCTCCGTGAAACACACCAAAAACAATGACCGGGTGTCCGAATTCGCTCAAATCTTGCGTGGGGCCCTAAGATGGGCATGCCCACTGCCTCCCAAAATTGGGTGACGTTTCATGCATGCCACCTCATACCACCCATGCAACTGGCACTGATCGCATATGAAGGAGGTCAGCTCCGTACTACGTTTTCTTTTCTGACTCAGCCGGTGGACCCCAAACTTTTTCCACACGCCAGCATCACTAGGGTCATCATGCGTGCCAGTTTACATAATTTTCCGACACCGTATGAATTTCTTATGGTTTTCTCCGTGAAACGCACCAAAAACACTGACCGGGCGTGATGCAACGTGCGTTTGGTGTCTGAATTCGTTCAAATCTTGCGTGGGGCCCTAAGATGGGCATGCCCACTGCCTCCCAAAATTGGGTGACGTTTCATGCACGCCACCTCGTACCACCCATGCAACCGGCACTAGTCGGATATGAAGGAGGCCAGCTCCGTACTACATTTTCTTTTCTGACTCAGCCGGTGGACCCCAAACTTTTTCCACACGCCAGCATCACCATGGCCATCATGCGTGCAAGTTTTCATAATTTCCGACACCGTATGAATTTCTTATGGTTTTCTCCGTGAAACGCACCAAAAATACTGACCGGGCGTGACGCAACATGCGTTTGGTGTCTGAATTCGTTCAAATCTTGCGTGGGGCCCTAAGATGGGCATGCCCACTGCCTCCCAAAATTGGGTGACGTTTCATGCGTGCCACCTCGTACCACCCATGCAACCGGCACTGATCGGATATGAAGGAGGTCAGCTCCGTACTGCGTTTTCTTTCTGACTCAGCCGGTGGACCCCAAAGTTTTTCCACACGCCAGCATCACCAGGGCCATCAAGCGTGCAAGTTTTCATAATTTTCCGACACCGTATGAATTTCTTATGGTTTTCTCCATGAAACGCACCGAAAACAATGACCGGGCGTGACCCAACGTGCGTTTGGTGTCCGAATTCGTTCAAATCTTGCGTGGGGCCCTAAGATGGGGATGCCCACTGCCTCCTAAAATTGGGTGACGTTTCATGCATGCCACCTCGTACCACCCATGCAACCGGCACTGATCAGATATGAAGGAGGTCAGCTCCGTACTGCGTTTTCTTTTCTGACTCAGCCGATGGACCCCAAACTTTTTCCACATGCCAGCATCACCAGGGTCATCATGCGTGCAAGTTTTCATAATTTTCCGACACCGTATGAATTTCTTATGGTTTTCTCCGTGAAACGCACCGAAAACAATGACCGGGCGTGACCCAACGTGCATTTGGTGTCCGAATTTGTTCAAATCTTGCGTGGGTCCCTAAGATGGGCATGCCCACTGCCTCCCAAAATTGGGTGATGTTTCATGCATGCCACCTCGTACCACCCATGCAACCGGCACTGATCGGATATGAAGGAGGTCAGCTCCGTACTGCGTTTTCTTTTCTGACTCTGCCGGTGCACCCCAAACTTTTTCCACACGCCAGCATCACCAGGGCCATCATGCGTGCAAGTTTTCATAATTTTCTGACACCGTATGAATTTCTGATGGTTTTCTCCATGAAACGCACCGAAAACACTGACCGGGCATGACGCAACGTGTGTTTGGTGTCCGAATTCGTTCAACTCTTGCGTGGGGCCCTAAGATGGGCATGCCCACTGCCTCCCAAAATTGGGAGACGTTTCATGCATGCCACCTCGTACCACCCATGCAACCGGCACTGATCGAATATGAAGAATGTCAGCTCCATACCGCGTTTTCTTTTCTGACTCAGCCGGTGGACCCCAAACTTTTTCCACACGCCAGCATCACCAGGGTCATCATGCGTGCAATTTTTCATAATTTTCCGACACTGTATGAATTTCTTATGGTTTTCTCCATGAAACGCACCGAAAACAATGACCGGGCGTGACCCAACGTGCGTTTGGTGTCCGAATTCGTTCAAATCTTGCGTGGGGCCCAAAGATGGGCATGCCCATTGCCTCCCAAAATTGGGTGACGTTTCATGCATGCCACCTCGTACCACCCATGCAACCGGCACTGATCGGATATGAAGGAGGTCAGCTCCGTACTACGTTTTCTTTTCTGACTTAGCCGGTGGACCCCAAACTTTTTCCACACGCCAGCATCACCAGGGCCATCATGCGTGCAAGTTTTCATAATTTTCCGACACCGTATGAATTTCTTATGGTTTTCTCCGTGAAACGCACCAAAAACACTGACCGGGCGTGACGCAACGTGCGTTTGGTGTCTGAATTCGTTCAAATCTTGCGTGGGGCCCTAAGATGGGCATGCCCACTGCCTACCAAAATTGGGTGACGTTTCATGCATGCCACCTCGTACCACCCATGCAACCGGCACTGATCGGATATGAAGGAGGTCAGCTCCGTACTGCGTTTTATTTCTGACTCAGCCCGTGGACCCCAAACTTTTTCCACACGCCAGCATCACCAGGGTCATCATGCCTGCAAGTTTTCATAATTTTCCGACACCGTATGAATTTCTTATGATTTTCTCCGTGAAACGCACCGAAAAGAATGACCGGGCGTGACCCAACGTGCGTTTGGTGTCCGAATTCGTTCAAATCTTGCGTGGGGCCCAAAGATGGGCATGCCCATTGCCTCCCAAAATTGGGTGACGTTTCATGCATGCCACCTCGTACCACCCATGCAACCGGCACTGATCGGATATGAAGGAGGTCAGCTCCGTACTACGTTTTCTTTTCTGACTTAGCCGGTGGACCCCAAACTTTTTCCACACGCCAGAATCACCAGGGCCATCATGCGTGCAAGTTTTCATAATTTTCCGACACCGTATGAATTTCTTATGGTTTTCTCCGTGAAACGCACCAAAAACACTGACCGGGCGTGACGCAACGTGCGTTTGGTGTCTGAATTCGTTCAAATCTTGCGTGGGGCCCTAAGATGGGCATGCCCACTGCCTACCAAAATTGGGTGACGTTTCATGCATGCCACCTCGTACCACCCATGCAACCGGCACTGATCGGATATGAAGGAGGTCAGCTCCGTACTGCGTTTTCTTTTCTGACTCAGCCGGTGGACCCCAAACTTTTTCCACACGCCAGCATCACCAGGGTCATCATGCCTGCAAGTTTTCATAATTTTCCGACACCGTATGAATTTCTTATGATTTTCTCCGTGAAACGCACCGAAAAGAATGACCGGGCGTGACCCAACGTGCGTTTGGTGTCCGAATTTTTTCAAATCTTGCGTGAGGCCCTAAGATGGGCATGCCCACTGCCTCCCAAAATTGGGTGACCTTTCATGTATGCCACCTCGTACCACCCATGCAACCGGCACTGATCGAATATGAAGGAGGTCAGCTCCGTACCGCGTTTTCTTTTCTGACTCAGCCGGTGGACCCCAAAGTTTTTCCACACGCCAGCATCACCAGGGCCATCATGCGTGCAAGTTTTCATAATTTTCCGACACCGTATGAATTTCTTATGGTTTTCTCCATGAAACGCACCGAAAACAATGACCGGGCGTGACCCAACGTGCGTTTGGTGTCCGAATTCGTTCAAGTCTTGCGTGGGGCCCTAAGATGGGCATGCCCACTGCATCCCAAAATTGGGTGGCGTTTCATGCATGCCACCTCGTACCACCCATGCAACCGGCACTGATCGGATATGAAGGAGGTCAGCTCCGTACTGCGTTTTCTTTTCTGACTCAGCCGGTGGACCCCAAACTATTTCCAAACACCAGCATCACCAGGGTCATCATGCGTGCAAGTTTTCATAATATTCCGACACAGTATGAATTTCTTATGGTTTTCTCCGTGAAACGCACCAAAAACAATGACCGGGCGTGACCCAACGTGCCTTTTGTGTCCGAATTTGTTCAAATATTGCGTGGGGCCCTAAGATGGGCATGCCCACTGCCTCCCAAAATTGGGTGACCTTTCATGCATGCCACCTCGTACCACCCATGCAACCGGCACTGATCGGATATGAAGGAGGTCAGCTCCGTACCACGTTTTCTTTTCTGACTCAGGCGGTGGACCCCAAACTTTTCCCACACGCCAGCATCACCAGGGCCATCATGCGTGCAAGTTTTCATAATTTTTCGACACCGTATGAATTTCTTATGGTTTTCTCCATGAAACGCACGGAAAACAATGACCGGGCGTGACCCAACGTGCGTTTGGTATCCGAATTCGTTCAAATCTTGCGTGGGGCCCTAAGATGGGGATGCCCACTGCCTCCCAAAATTGGGTGACGTTTCATGCATGCCACCTCGTACCACCCATGCAACCGGCACTGATCGGATATGAAGGAGGTCAGCTCCGTACTGCGTTTTCTTTTCTGACTCAGCCGGTGGACCCCAAACTTTTTCCACACGCCAGCATCACCAGGGCCATCATGCGTGCGAGTTTTCATAATTTTCTGACACCGTATGAATTTCTGATGGTTTTCTCCGTGAAACGCACCGAAAACACTGACCGGGCATGACGCAACGTGCGTTTGGTGTCCGAATTCGTTCAACTCTTGCGTGGGGCCCTAAGATGGGCATGCCCACTGCCTCCCAAAATTGGGTGACGTTTCATGCATGCCACCTCGTACCACCCATGCAACCGGCACTGATCGGATATGAAGGATGTCCGCTCCATACCGCGTTTTCTTTTCCGACTCAGCCGGTGGACCCCAAAGTTTTTCCACACGCCAGCATCACCAGGGTCATCATGCGTGCAATTTTTCATAATTTTCCGACACTGTATGAATTTCTTATGGTTTTCTCCATGAAACGCACCGAAAACAATGACCGGGCGTGACCCAACGTGCGTTTGGTGTCCGAATTCGTTCAAATCTTGCGTGGGGCCCTAAGATGGGCATGCCCATTGCCTCCCAAAATTGGGTGACGTTTCATGCATGCCACCTCGTACCACCCATGCAACCGGCACTGATCGGATATGAAGGAGGTCAGCTCCGTACTATGTTTTCTTTTCTGACTCAGCCGGTGGACCCCAAACTTTTTCCACACGCCAGCATCACCAGGGCCATCATGCGTGCAAGTTTTCATAATTTTCCGACACCGTATGAATTTCTTATGGTTTTTTCCGTGAAACGCACCAAAAACACTGACCGGGCGTGACGCAACATGCGTTTGGTGTCTGAATTCGTTCAAATCTTGCGTGCGGCCCTAAGATGGGCATGCCCACTGCCTACCAAAATTGGGTGACGTTTCATGCATGCCACCTCGTACCACCCATGCAACCGGCACTGATCGGATATGAAGGAGGTCAGCTCCGTACTGCGTTTTCTTTTCTGACTCAGCCGGTGGACCCCAAACTTTTTCCACACGCCAGCATCACCAGGGTCATCATGCCTGCAAGTTTTCATAATTTTCCGACACCGTATGAATTTCTTATGGTTTTCTCCGTGAAACGCACCGAAAACAATGACCGGGCGTGACCCAACGTGCGTTTGGTGTCCGAATTTGTTCAAATCTTGCGTGAGGCCCTAAGATGGGCATGCCCAGTGCCTCCCAAAATTGGGTGACCTTTCATGTATGCCACCTCGTACCACCCATGCAACCGGCACTGGTCGAATATGAAGGAGGTCAGCTCCGTACTGCGTTTTCTTTTCTGACTCAGCCGGTGGACCCCAAAGTTTTTCCACACGCCAGCATCACCAGGGCCATCATGCGTGCAAGTTTTCATAATTTTCCGACACCGTATGAATTTCTTATGGTTTTCTCCATGAAACGCACCGAAAACAATGACCGGGCGTGACCCAACGTGCGTTTGGTGTCCGAATTCGTTCAAGTTTTGCGTGGGGCCCTAAGATGGGCATGCCCACTGCATCCCAAAATTGGGTGACGTTTCATGCATGCCACCTCGTACCACCGATGCAACCGGCATTGAACGGATATGAAGGAGGTCAGCTCCGTACTGCGTTTTCTTTTCTGACTCAGCCGGTGGACCCCAAACTATTTCCAAACACCAGCATCACCAGGGTCATCATGCGTGCAAGTTTTCATAATATTCCGACACAGTATGAATTTCTTATGGTTTTCTCCGTGAAACGCACCGAAAAAAAATGACCGGGCGTGACCCAACGTGCCTTTTGTGTCCGAATTTGTTCAAATATTGCGTGGGGCCCTAAGATGGGCATGCCCACTGCCTCCCAAAATTGGGTGACCTTTCATGCATGCCACCTCGTACCACCCATGCAACCGGCACTGATCGGATATGAAGGAGGTCAGCTCCGTACCGTGTTTTCTTTTCTGACTCAGGCGGTGGACCCCAAACTTTTTCCACACGCCAGCATCACCAGGGCCATCATGCGTGCAAGTTTTCATAATTTTTCGACACCGTATGAATTTCTTATGGTTTTCTCCATGAAACGCACGGAAAACAATGACCGGGCGTGACCCAACGTGCGTTTGGTGTCCGAATTCGTTCAAATCTTGCGTGGGGCCCTAAGATGGGGATGCCCACTGCCTCCCAAAATTGGGTGATGTTTCATGCATGCCACCTCATACCACCCATGCAACCGGCACTGGTCGGATATGAAGGAGGTCAGCTCCGTATTGCGTTTTCTTTTCTGACTCAGCCGGTGGACCCCAAACTTTTTCCACACGCCAGCATCACCAGGGTCATCATGCGCGCAAGTTTTCATAATTTTCCGACACCGTATGAATTTCTTATGGTTTTCTCTGTGAAACGCACCGAAAACAATGACCGGGCGTGACCCAACGTGCATTTGGTGTCCGGATTTGTTCAAATCTTGCGTGGGTCCCTAAGATGGGCATGCCCACTGCCTCCCAAAATTGGGTGATGTTTCATGCATGCCACCTCGTACCACCCATGCAACCGACACTGATCGGATATGGAGGTCAGCTCCGTACTGCGTTTTCTTTTCTGACTCAGCCGGTGGACCCCAAACTTTTTCCACACGCCAGCATCACCAGGGCCATCATGCGTGCAAGTTTTCATAATTTTCCGACACCGTATGAATTTCTTATGGTTTTCTCCATGAAACGCACCGAAAACAATGACCGGGCGTGACCCAACGTGCGTTTGGTGTCCGAATTCGTTCAAGTCTTGCGTGGGGCCCTAAGATGGGCATGCCCACTGCCTCCCAAAATTGGGTGACGTTTCATGCATGCCACCTCGTACCACCCATGCAACCGGCATTGATCGGATATGAAGGAGGTCAGCTCCGTACCGCGTTTTCTTTTCTGACTCAGCCGTTGGACTCCAAACTTTTTCCACACGCCAGGATCACCAGGGCCATCATGCGGGCAAGTTTTCATAATTTTCCGACACCGTATGAATTTCTTATGGTTTTCTCCGTGAAACGCACCAAAAACACTGACCGGGCGTGACGCAACGTGCGTTTGGTGTCTGAATTCGTTCAAATCTTGCGTGGGGCCCTAAGATGGGCATGCCCACTGCCTACCAAAATTGGGTGACGTTTCATGCATGCCACCTCGTACCACCCATGCAACCGGCACTGATCGGATATGAAGGAGGTCAGCTCCGTACCGCGTTTTCTTTTCTGACTCAACCGGTGGACCCCAAACTTTTTCCACACGCCAGCATCACCAGGGTCATCATGCCTGCAAGTTTTCATAATTTTCCGACACCGTATGAATTTCTTATGATTTTCTCCGTGAAACGCACCGAAAAGAATGACCGGGCGTGACCCAACGTGCGTTTGGTGTCCGAATTTGTTCAAATCTTGCGTGAGGCCCTAAGATGGGCATGCCCACTGCCTCCCAAAATTGGGTGACCTTTCATGTATGCCACCTCGTACCACCCATGCAACCGGCACTGATCGAATATGAAGGAGGTCAGCTCCGTACTGCGTTTTCTTTTCTGACTCAGCCGGTGGACCCCAAAGTTTTTCCACACGCCAGCATCACCAGGGCCATCATGCGTGCAAGTTTTCATAATTTTCCGACACCGTATGAATTTCTTATGGTTTTCTCCATGAAACGCACCGAAAACAATGACCGGGCGTGACCCAACGTGCGTTTGGTGTCCGAATTCGTTCAAGTCTTGCGTGGGGCCCTAAGATGGGCATGCCCACTGCATCCCAAAATTGGGTGACGTTTCATGCATGCCACCTCGTACTACCCATGCAACCGGCACTGATCGAATATGAAGGAGGTCAGCTCCGTACTGCGTTTTCTTTTCTGACTCAGCCGGTGGACCCCAAACTTTTTCCACACACCAGCATCACCAGGGTCATCATGCGTGCAAGTTTTCATAATTTTCCGACACCGTATGAATTTCTTATGGTTTTCTCCGTGAAACGCACCGAAACCAATGACCGGGCGTGACCCAACGTGCGTTTTGTGTCCGAATTTGATCAAATATTGAGTGGGGCCCTAAGATGGGCATGCCCACTGCCTCCCAAAATTGGGAGACCTTTCATGCATGCCACCTCGTACCACCCATGCAACCGGCACTGATCGGATATGAAGGAGGTCAGCTCCGTACTGCGTTTTCTTTTCTGACTCAGCCGGTGGACCCCAAACTTTTTCCACATGCCAGCATCACCAGGGTCATCATGCGTGCAAGTTTTCATAATTTTCCGACACCGTATTAATTTCTTATGGTTTTCTCCGTGAAACGCACCGAAAACAATGACCGGGCGTGACCCAACGTGCATTTGCTGTCCGAATTTGTTCAAATCTTGCGTGGGTCCCTAAGATGGGCATGCCCACTGCCTCCCAAAATTGGGTGATGTTTCATGCATGCCACCTCGTACCACCCATGCAACCGGCACTGATCGGATATGAAGGAGGTCAGCTCCGTACTGCGTTTTCTTTTCTGACTCAGCCGGTGGACCCCAAACTTTTTCCACACGCCAGCATCACCAGGGCCATCATGCGTGCAAGTTTTCATAATTTTCTCACACCGTATGAATTTCTGATGGTTTTCTCCGTGAAACGCACCGAAAACACTAACCGGGCGTGACGCAACGTGCGTTTGGTGTCCGAATTCGTTCAACACCTGCGTGGGGCCCTAAGATGGGCATGCCCACTTCCTCCCAAAATTGGGTGACGTTTCATGCATGCCACCTCGTACCACCCATGCAACCGGCACTGATCGGATATGAAGTATGTCAGCTCCATACCGCGTTTTCTTTTCTGACTCAGCCGGGGGACCCCAAACTTTTTCTACACGCCAGCATCGCCAGGGTCATCATGCGTGCAATTTTTCATAATTTTCCGACACCGTATGAATTTCTTATGGTTTTCTCCGTGAAACGCACCGAAAACAATGACCGGGCGTGACCCAACGTGCGTTTGGTGTCCGAATTCGTTCAAATCTTGCGTGGGGCCCTAAGATGGGCATGCCCATTGCCTCCCAAAATTGGGTGACGTTTCATGCCTGCCACCTCGTACCACCCATGCAACCGGCACTGATCGGATATGAAGGAGGTCAGCTCCGTACTATGTTTTCTTTTCTGACTCAGCCGGTGGACCCCTAACTTTTTCCACACGCCAGCATCACCAGGGCCATCATGCGTGCAAGTTTTCATAATTTTCCGACACCGTATGAATTTCTTATGGTTTTCTCCGTGAAACGCACCAAAAACACTGACCGGGCGTGACGCAACGTGCGTTTGGTGTCTGAATTCGTTCAAATCTTGCGTGGGGCCCTAAGATGGGCATGCCCACTGCCTCCCAAAATTGGGTGACGTTTCATGCATGCCACCTCGTACCACCCATGCAACCGGCACTGATCGGATATGAAGGAGGTCAGCTCCGTACTGCGTTTTCTTTTCTGACTCAGCCGGTGGACCCCAAACTTTTTCCACACGCCAGCATCACCAGGGTCATCATGCGTGCAAGTTTTCATAATTTTCCGACACCGTATGAATTTCTTATGGTTTTCTCCGTGAAACGCACCGAAAAGAATGACCGGGCGTGACCCAACGTGCATTTGGTGTCCGAATTTGTTCAAATCTTGCGTGGGTCCCTAAGATGGGCATGCCCACTGCCTCCCAAAATTGGGTGATGTTTCATGCATGCCACCTCGTACCACCCATGCAACCGGCACTGATCGGATATGAAGGAGGTCAGCTCCGTGCTGCGTTTTCTTTTCTGACTCAGCCGGTGGACCCCAAACTTTTTCCACACGCCAGCATCACTAGGGCCATCATGCGTGCAAGTTTTCATAATTTTCCGACACCGTATGAATTTCTGATGGTTTTCTCCGTGAAACGCACCGAAAACACTGACCGGGCGTGACGCAACGTGCGTTTGGTGTCCGAATTCGTTCAACTCTTGCGTGGGGCCCTAAGATAGGCATGCCCACTGCCTCCCAAAATTGGGTGACGTTTCATGCATGCCACTTCGTACCACCCATGCAACCGGCACTGATCGGATATGAAGTATGTCAGCTCCATACCGCGTTTTCTTTTCTGACTCAGCCGGTGGACCCCAAACTTTTTCCACACGCCAGCATCACCAGGGTCATCATGCGTGCAATTTTTCATAATTTTCCGACACCGTATGAATTTCTTATGGTTTTCTCCGTGAAACGCACCGAAAACAATGACCGGGCGTGACCCAACGTGCGTTTGGTGTCCGAATTCGTTCAAATCTTGCGTGGGGCCCTAAGATGGGCATGCCCACTGCCTCCCAAAATTGGGTGACGTTTGATGCATGCCACCTCGTACCACCCATGCAACCGGCACGGATCGGATATGAAGGAGGTCAGCTCCGTACTGCGTTTTCTTTTCTGGCTCAGCCGGTGGACCCCAAACTTTTTCCACACGCCAGCATCACCAGGGTCATCATGTGTGCAAGTTTTCATAATTTTCCGACACCGTATGAATTTCTTATGGCCTTCTTCGTGAAACGCAGTGAAAACAATGACCGGGCGTGACCCAACGTGCGTTTGGTGTCCGAATTTGTTCAAATCTTGCGTGAGGCCCTAAGATGGGCATGCCCACTGCCTCCCAAAATTAGGTGCCCTTTCATGTATGCCACCTCGTACCACCCATGCAACCGGCATTGATCGGATATGAAGGAGGTCAGCTCCGTACTGCGTTTTCTTTTCTGACTCAGCCGGTGGACCCCAAAGTTTTTCCACACGCCAGCCTCACCAGGGCCATCATGCGTGCAAGTTTTCATAATTTTCCGACACCGTATGAATTTCTTATGGTTTTCTCCATGAAACGCACCGAAAACAATGACCGGGCGTGACCCAACGTGCATTTGGTGTCCGAATTCGTTCAAATCTTGCGTGGGGCCCTAAGATGGGCATGCCCACTGCCTCCCAAAATTGGGTGACGTTTCATGCATGCCACCTCGTACCACCGATGCAACCGGCATTGATCGGATATGAAGGAGGTCAGCTCCGTACTGCGTTTTCTTTTCTGACTCAGCCGGTGGACCCCAAACTTTTTCCACACACCAGCATCACCAGGGTCATCATGCGTGCAAGTTTTCATAATTTTCCGACACCGTATGAATTTCTTATGGTTTTCTCCGTGAAACGCACCGAAAACAATGACCGGGCGTGACCCAACGTGCGTTTTGTGTCCGAATTTGTTCAAATATTGCGTGGGGCCCTAAGATGGGCATGCCCACTGCCTCCCAAAACTGGGTGACCTTTCATGCATGCCACCTCGTACCACCCATGCAACCGGCACTGATCGGATATGAAGGAGGTCAGCTCCGTACCGCGTTTTCTTTTCTGACTCAGCCGGTGGACCCAAACTTTTTCCACACGCCAGCATCACTAGGGCTATCATGCGTGCAAGTTTTCATAATTTTCCGACACCATATAAATTTCTTATGGTTTTCTCCATGAAACTCACCGAAAACAATGACCGGGCGTGACCCAACGTGCGTTTGGTGTCCGAATTCATTCAAATCTTGCGTGGGGCCCTAAGATGGGGATGCCCACTGCCTCCCAAAATTGGGTGACGTTTCATGCATGCCACCTCGTACCACCCATGCAACCGGCACTGATCGGATATGAAGGAGGTCAGCTCCGTACTGCGTTTTCTTTTCTGATTCAGCCGATGGACCCCAAACTTTTTCCACATGCCAGCATCACCAGGGTCATCATGCGTGCAAGTTTTCATAATTTTCCGACACCGTATGAATTTCTTATGGTTTTCTCCATGAAACGCACCGAAAACAATGACTGGGCGTGACCCAACGTGCATTTGGTGTCCGAATTTGTTCAAATATTGCGTGGGTCCCTAAGATGGGCATGCCACTGCCTCCCAAAATTGGGTGATGTTTCATGCATGCCACCTCGTACCACCCATGCAACCGGCACTGATTGGATATGAAGGAGGTTAGCTCCGTACTGCGTTTTCTTTTCTGACTCAGCCGGTGGACCCCAAACTTTTTCCACATGCCAGCATCACCAGGGTCATCATGCGTGCAAGTTTTCATAATTTTCCAACACCATATGAATTTCTTATGGTTTTCTCCATGAAACGCACCAAAAACAATGATCGGGCGTGACCCAACGTGCGTTTGGTGTCCGAATTCGTTCAAATCTTGCGTGGGGCCCCAAGATGGGCGTGCCCACTGCCTCCCAAAATTGGGTGACGTTTCATGCATGCCACCTCGTACCACCGATGCAACCGGCATTGATCGGATATGAAGGAGGTCAGCTCCGTACTGCGTTTTCTTTTCTGACTCAGCCGGTGGACCCCAAACTTTTTCCACACACCAGCATCACCAGGGTCATCATGCGTGCAAGTTTTCATAATTTTCCGACACCGTATGAATTTCTTATGGTTTTCTCCGTGAAACGCACCGAAAACAATGACCAGGCGTGACCCAACATGCGTTTTGTGTCCGAATTTGTTCAAATATTGCGTGGGTCCCTAAGATGGGCATGCCCACTGCCTCCCAAAATTGGGTGATGTTTCATGCATGCCACCTCGTACCACCCATGCAACAGGCACTGATCGGATATGAAGGAGGTCAGTTCCGTACTGCGTTTTCTTTTCTGACTCAGCCGGTGGACCCCAAACTTTTTCCACATGCCAGCATCACCAGGGTCATCATGCGTGCAAGTTTTCATAATTTTCCGACACCGTATGAATTTCTTATGGTTTTCTCCATGAAACGCACCGAAAACAATGATCGGGCGTGACCCAACGTGCGTTTGGTGTCCGAATTCGTTCAAATCTTGCGTGGGGCCCTAAGATGGGCATGCCCACTGCCTCCCAAAATTGGGTGACGTTTCATGCATGCCACCTCGTACCACCGATGCAACCGGCATTGATCGGATATGAAGGAGGTCAGCTCCGTACTGCGTTTTCTTTTCTGACTCACCCGTGGACCCCAAACTTTTTCCACACACCAGCATCACCAGGGTCATCATGCGTGCAAGTTTTCATAATTTTCCGACACCGTATGAATTTCTTATGGTTTTCTCCGTGAAACGCACCGAAAACAATGACCGGGCGTGACCCAACATGCGTTTTGTGTCCGAATTTGTTCAAATATTGCGTGGGGCCCTAAGATGGGCATGCCCACTGCCTCCCAAAATTGGGTGACCTTTCATGCAAGCCACCTCGTACCACCCATGCAACCGGCACTGATCGGATATGAAGGAGGTCAGCTCCGTACCGCGTTTTCTTTTCTAACTCAGCCGGTGGACCCCAAACTTTTTCCACACGCCAGCATCACTAGGGCTATCATGCGTGCAAGTTTTCATAATTTTCCGACACCATATGAATTTCTTACGGTTTTCTCCATGAAACGCACCGAAAACAATGACCGGGCGTGACCCAACGTGCGTTTGGTGTCCGAATTCGTTCAAATCTTGCGTGGGGCCCTAAGATGGGGATGCCCACTGCCTCCCAAAATTGGGTGACGTTTCATGCATGCCACCTCGTACCACCCATGCAACCGGCACTGATCGGATATGAAGGAGGTCAGCTCCGTACTGCATTTTCTTTTCTGATTCAGCCGGTGGACCCCAAACTTTTTCCACATGCCAGCATCACCAGGGTCATCATGCGTGCAAGTTTTCATAATTTTCCGACACCGTATGAATTTCTTATGGTTTTCTCCATGAAACGCACCGAAAACAATGACTGGGTGTGACCCAACGTGCATTTGGTGTCCGAATTTGTTCAAATCTTGCGTGGGTCCCTAAGATGGGCATGCCCACTGCCTCCCAAAATTGGGTGATGTTTCATGCATGCCACCTCGTACCACCCATGCAACAGGCACTGATCGGATATGAAGGAGGTCAGTTCCGTACTGCGTTTTCTTTTCTGACTCAGCCGGTGGACCCCAAACTTTTTCCACATGCCAGCATCACCAGGGTCATCATGCGTGCAAGTTTTCATAATTTTCCGACACCGTATGAATTTCTTATGGTTTTCTCCATGAAACGCACCGAAAACAATGATCGGGCGTGACCCAACGTGCGTTTGGTGTCCGAATTCGTTCAAATCTTGCGTGGGGCCCTAAGATGGGCATGCCCACTGCCTCCCAAAATTGGGTGACGTTTCATGCATGCCACCTCGTACCACCGATGCAACCGGCATTGATCGGATATGAAGGAGGTCAGCTCCGTACTGCGTTTTCTTTTCTGACTCACCCGTGGACCCCAAACTTTTTCCACACACCAGCATCACCAGGGTCATCATGCGTGCAAGTTTTCATAATTTTCCGACACCGTATGAATTTCTTATGGTTTTCTCCGTGAAACGCACCGAAAACAATGACCGGGCGTGACCCAACATGCGTTTTGTGTCCGAATTTGTTCAAATATTGCGTGGGGCCCTAAGATGGGCATGCCCACTGCCTCCCAAAATTGGGTGACCTTTCATGCATGCCACCTCGTACCACCCATGCAACCGGCACTGATCGGATATGAAGGAGGTCAGCTCCGTACCGCGTTTTCTTTTCTAACTCAGCCGGTGGACCCCAAACTTTTTCCACACGCCAGCATCACTAGGGCTATCATGCGTGCAAGTTTTCATAATTTTCCGACACCATATGAATTTCTTACGGTTTTCTCCATGAAACGCACCGAAAACAATGACCGGGCGTGACCCAACGTGCGTTTGGTGTCCGAATTCGTTCAAATCTTGCGTGGGGCCCTAAGATGGGGATGCCCACTGCCTCCCAAAATTGGGTGACGTTTCATGCATGCCACCTCGTACCACCCATGCAACCGGCACTGATCGGATATGAAGGAGGTCAGCTCCGTACTGCATTTTCTTTTCTGATTCAGCCGGTGGACCCCAAACTTTTTCCACATGCCAGCATCACCAGGGTCATCATGCGTGCAAGTTTTCATAATTTTCCGACACCGTATGAATTTCTTATGGTTTTCTCCATGAAACGCACCGAAAACAATGACTGGGCGTGACCCAACGTGCATTTGGTGTCCGAATTTGTTCAAATCTTGCGTGGGTCCCTAAGATGGGCATGCCCACTGCCTCCCAAAATTGGGTGATGTTTCATGCATGCCACCTCGTACCACCCATGCAACAGGCACTGATCGGATATGAAGGAGGTCAGCTCCGTACTGCGTTTTCTTTTCTGACTCAGCCGGTGGACCCCAAACTTTTTCCACATGCCAGCATCACCAGGGTCATCATGCGTGCAAGTTTTCATAATTTTCCGACACCGTATGAATTTCTTATGGTTTTCTCCATGAAACGCACCGAAAACAATGATCGGGCGTGACCCAACGTGCGTTTGGTGTCCGAATTCGTTCAAATCTTGCGTGGGGCCCTAAGATGGGCATGCCCACTGCCTCCCAAAATTGGGTGACGTTTCATGCATGCCACCTCGTACCACCGATGCAACCGGCATTGATCGGATATGAAGGAGGTCAGCTCCGTACTGCGTTTTCTTTTCTGACTCACCCGTGGACCCCAAACTTTTTCCACACACCAGCATCACCAGGGTGATCATGCGTGCAAGTTTTCATAATTTTCCGACACCGTATGAGTTTCTTATGGTTTTCTCCGTGAAACGCACCGAAAACAATGACCGGGCGTGACCCAACATGCGTTTTGTGTCCGAATTTGTTCAAATATTGCGTGGGGCCCTAAGATGGGCATGCCCACTGCCTCCCAAAATTGGGTGACCTTTCATGCATGCCACCTCGTACCACCCATGCAACCGGCACTGATCGGATATGAAGGAGGTCAGCTCCGTACCGCGTTTTCTTTTCTGACTCAGCCGGTGGACCCCAAACTTTTTCCACACGCCAGCATCACTAGGGCTATCATGCGTGCAAGTTTTCATAATTTTCCGACACCGTATGAATTTCTTATGGTTTTCTCCATGAAACGCACCGAAAACAATGACTGGGCGTGACCCATTGTGCATTTGGTGTCCGAATTTGTTCAAATCTTGCGTGGGTCCCTAAGATGGGCATGCCCACTGCCTCCCAAAATTGGGTGATGTTTCATGCATGCCACCTCGTACCACCCATGCAACAGGCACTGATCGGATATGAAGGAGGTCAGCTCCGTACTGCGTTTTCTTTTCTGACTCAGCCGGTGGACCCCAAACTTTTTCCACATGCCAGCATCACCAGGGTCATCATGCGTGCAAGTTTTCATAATTTTCCGACACCGTATGAATTTCTTATGGTTTTCTCCATGAAACGCACCGAAAACAATGACCGGGCGTGACCCAACGTGCGTTTGGTGTCCGAATTCGTTCAAATCTTGCGTGGGGCCCTAAGATGGGCATGCCCACTGCCTCCCAAAATTGGGTGACGTTTCATGCATGCCACCTCGTACCACCGATGCAACCGGCATTGATCGGATATGAAGGAGGTCAGCTCCGTACTGCGTTTTCTTTTCTGACTCAGCCGGTGGACCCCAAACTTTTTCCACACACCAGCATCACCAGGGTCATCATGCGTGCAAGTTTTCATAATTTTCCGACACCGTATGAATTTCTTATGGTTTTCTCCGTGAAACGCACCGAAAACAATGACCGGGCGTGACCCAACGTGCGTTTTGTGTCCGAATTTGTTCAAATATTGCGTGGGGCCCTAAGATGGGCATGCCCACTGCCTCCCAAAATTGGGTGACCTTTCATGCATGCCACCTCGTACTACCCATGCAACCGGCACTGATCGGATATGAAGGAGGTCAGCTCCGTACCGCGTTTTCTTTTCTGACTCAGCCGGTGGACCCCAAACTTTTTCCACACGCCAGCATCACTAGGGCTATCATGAGTGCAAGTTTTCATAATTTTCCGACACCGTATGAATTTCTTATGGTTTTCTCCATGAAACGCACCGAAAACAATGACCGGGCATGACCCAACGTGCGTTTGGTGTCCGAATTCGTTCAAATCTTGCGTGGGGCCCTAAGATGGGGATGCCCACTGCCTCCCAAAATTGGGTGACGTTTCATGCATGCCACCTCGTACCACCCATGCAACCGGCACTGATCGGATATGAAGGAGGTCAGCTCCATACTGCGTTTTCCTTTCTGACTCAGCCGGTGGACCTCAAACTTTTTCCACATGCCAGCATCACCAGGGTCATCATGCGTGCAAGTTTTCATAATTTTTCGACACCGTATGAATTTCTTATGGTTTTCTCCATGAAACGCACCGAAAACAATGACTGGGCGTGACCCAACGTGCATTTGGTGTCCGAATTTGTTCAAATCTTGCGTGGGTCCCTAAGATGGGCATGCCCACTGCCTCCCAAAATTGGGTGATGCTTCATGCATGCCACCTCGTACCACCCATGCAACCGGCACTGATCGGATATGAAGGAGGTCAGCTCCGTACTGCGTTTTTTTTCTGACTCAGCCGGTGGACCCCAAACTTTTTCCACACGCCAGCATCAGCAGGGCCATCATGTGTGCAAGTTTTCATAATTTTCCGACACCGTATGAATTTCTGATGGTTTTCTCCGTGAAACGCACAGAAAACACTGACCGGGCGTGACGCAACGTGCGTTTGGTGTCCGAATTCGTTCAACTCTTGCGTGGGGCCCTAAGATGGGCATGCCCACTGCCTCCCAAAATTGGGTGACGTTTCATGCATGCCACCTCGTACCACCCATGCAACCGGCACTGATCGGATATGAAGTATGTCAGCTCCATACCGCGTTTTCTTTTCTGACTCAGCCGGTGGACCCCAAACTTTTTCCTCACGCCAGCATCACCAGGGCCATCATGCGTGCAGGTTTTCATAATTTTCCGACACCGTATGAATTTCTGATGGTTTTCTCCGTGAAACGCACCAAAAACACTGACCGGGCGTGACGCAACGTGCGTTTGGTGTCCGAATTCGTTCAACTCTTGCGTGGGGCCCTAGGATGGGCATGCCCACAGCCTCCCAAAATTGGGTGACGTTTCATGCATGCCACCTCGTACCACCCATGCAACCGGCACTGATCGGATATGAAGTATGTCAGCTCCATACCGCGTTTTCTTTTCGGACTCAGCCGGTGGACCCCAAACTTTTTCCACACGCAAGCATCACCAGGGACATCGTGCGTGCAATTTTTCATAATTTTCCGACACCGTATGAATTTTTTATGGTTTTCTCCGTGAAACGCACCGAAAACAATGACCGGGCGTGACCCAAGGTGCGTTTGGTGTCCGAATTCGTTCAAATCTTGCGTGGGGCCCTAAGATGGGCATGCCCATTGCCTCCCAAAATTGGGTGACGTTTCATGCATGCCACCTCGTACCACCCATGCAACCGGCACTAATCGGATATGAAGGAGGTCAGCTCCGTACTATGTTTTCTTTTCTGACTCAGCCGGTGGACCCCAAACTTTGTCCACACGCCAGCATCACCAGGGCCATCATGCGTGCAAGTTTTCATAATTTTCCGACACCGTATGAATTTCTTATGGTTTTCTCCGTGAAACGCACCAAAAACCCTGACCGGGCGTCACGCAACGTGCGTTTGGTGTCTGAATTCGTTCAAATCTTGCGTGGGGCCCTAAGATGGGCGTGCCCACTGCCTCCCAAAATTGGGTGACGTTTCATGCATGCCACCTCGTACCACCCATGCAACCGGCACTGATCGGATATGAAGGAGGTCAGCTCCGTACTGCGTTTTCTTTTCTGACTCAGTCGGTGGACCCCAAACTTTTTCCACATGCCAGCATCACCAGGGCCATCATGCGTGCAAGTTTTCATAATTTTCCGACACCGTATGAATTTCTGATGGTTTTCTCCGTGAAACGCACCGAAAACACTGACCGGGCTTGACGCAACGTGCGTTTGGTGTCCGAATTCGTTCAACTCTTGCGTGGGGCCCTAAGATGGGCATGCCCACTGCCTCCCAAATTGGGTGACGTTTCATGTATGCCACCTCGTACCACCCATGCAACCGGCACTGATCGGATATGAAGTATGTCAGCTCCATACCGCGTTTTCTTTTCGGACTCAGCCGGTGGACCCCAAACTTTTTCCACACACCAGCATCACCAGGGTCATCATGCGTGCAAGTTTTCATAATTTTCCGACACCGTATGAATTTCTTATGGTTTTCTCCGTGAAACGCACCGAAAACAATGACCGGGCGTGACCCAACGTGCGTTTTGTGTCCGAATTTGTTCAAATATTGCGTGGGGCCCTAAGATGGGCATGCCCACTGCCTCCCAAAATTGGGTGACCTTTCATGCATGCCACCTCGTACTACCCATGCAACCGGCACTGATCGGATATGAAGGAGGTCAGCTCCGTACCGCGTTTTCTTTTCTGACTCAGCCGGTGGACCCCAAACTTTTTCCACACGCCAGCATCACTAGGGCTATCATGAGTGCAAGTTTTCATAATTTTCCGACACCGTATGAATTTCTTATGGTTTTCTCCATGAAACGCACCGAAAACAATGACCGGGCATGACCCAACGTGCGTTTGGTGTCCGAATTCGTTCAAATCTTGCGTGGGGCCCTAAGATGGGGATGCCCACTGCCTCCCAAAATTGGGTGACGTTTCATGCATGCCACCTCGTACCACCCATGCAACCGGCACTGATCGGATATGAAGGAGGTCAGCTCCGTACTGCGTTTTCCTTTCTGACTCAGCCGGTGGACCCCAAACTTTTTCCACATGCCAGCATCACCAGGGTCATCATGCGTGCAAGTTTTCATAATTTTTCGACACCGTATGAATTTCTTATGGTTTTCTCCATGAAACGCACCGAAAACAATGACTGGGCGTGACCCAACGTGCATTTGGTGTCCGAATTTGTTCAAATCTTGCGTGGGTCCCTAAGATGGGCATGCCCACTGCCTCCCAAAATTGGGTGATGCTTCATGCATGCCACCTCGTACCACCCATGCAACCGGCACTGATCGGATATGAAGGAGGTCAGCTCCGTACTGCGTTTTTTTTCTGACTCAGCCGGTGGACCCCAAACTTTTTCCACACGCCAGCATCAGCAGGGCCATCATGTGTGCAAGTTTTCATAATTTTCCGACACCGTATGAATTTCTGATGGTTTTCTCCGTGAAACGCACAGAAAACACTGACCGGGCGTGACGCAACGTGCGTTTGGTGTCCGAATTCGTTCAACTCTTGCGTGGGGCCCTAAGATGGGCATGCCCACTGCCTCCCAAAATTGGGTGACGTTTCATGCATGCCACCTCGTACCACCCATGCAACCGGCACTGATCGGATATGAAGTATTTTAGCTCCATACCGCGTTTTCTTTTCTGACTCAGCCGGTGGACCCCAAACTTTTTCCTCACGCCAGCATCACCAGGGCCATCATGCGTGCAAGTTTTCATAATTTTCCGACACCGTATGAATTTCTGATGGTTTTCTCCGTGAAACGCACCAAAAACACTGACCGGGCGTGACGCAACGTGCGTTTGGTGTCCGAATTCGTTCAACTCTTGCGTGGGGCCCTAGGATGGGCATGCCCACTGCCTCCCAAAATTGGGTGACGTTTCATGCATGCCACCTCGTACCACCCATGCAACCGGCACTGATCAGATATGAAGTATGTCAGCTCCATACCGCGTTTTCTTTTCGGACTCAGCCGGTGGACCCCAAACTTTTTCCACACGCAAGCATCACCAGGGACATCGTGCGTGCAATTTTTCATAATTTTCCGACACCGTATGAATTTTTTATGGTTTTCTCCGTGAAACGCACCGAAAACAATGACCGGGCGTGACCCAAGGTGCGTTTGGTGTCCGAATTCGTTCAAATCTTGCGTGGGGCCCTAAGATGGGCATGCCCATTGCCTCCCAAAATTGGGTGACGTTTCATGCATGCCACCTCGTACCACCCATGCAACCGGCACTAATCGGATATGAAGGAGGTCAGCTCCGTACTATGTTTTCTTTTCTGACTCAGCCGGTGGACCCCAAACTTTGTCCACACGCCAGCATCACCAGGGCCATCATGCGTGCAAGTTTTCATAATTTTCCGACACCGTATGAATTTCTTATGGTTTTCTCCGTGAAACGCACCAAAAACCCTGACCGGGCGTGACGCAACGTGCGTTTGGTGTCTGAATTCGTTCAAATCTTGCGTGGGGCCCTAAGATGGGCGTGCCCACTGCCTCCCAAAATTGGGTGACGTTTCATGCATGCCACCTCGTACCACCCATGCAACCGGCACTGATCGGATATGAAGGAGGTCAGCTCCGTACTGCGTTTTCTTTTCTGACTCAGTCGGTGGACCCCAAACTTTTTCCACATGCCAGCATCACCAGGGCCATCATGCGTGCAAGTTTTCATAATTTTCCGACACCGTATGAATTTCTGATGGTTTTCTCCGTGAAACGCACCGAAAACACTGACCGGGCTTGACGCAACGTGCGTTTGGTGTCCGAATTCGTTCAACTCTTGCGTGGGGCCCTAAGATGTGCATGCCCACTGCCTCCCAAAATTGGGTGACGTTTCATGTATGCCACCTCGTACCACCCATGCAACCGGCACTGATCGGATATGAAGTATGTCAGCTCCATACCGCGTTTTCTTTTCGGACTCAGCCGGTGGACCCCAAACTTTTTCCTCACGCCAGCATCACCAGGGCCATCATGCGTGCAAGTTTTCATAATTTTCCGACACCGTATGAATTTCTGATGGTTTTCTCCGTGAAACGCACCAAAAACACTGACCGGGCGTGACGCAACGTGCGTTTGGTGTCCGAATTCGTTCAACTCTTGCGTGGGGCCCTAAGATGGGCATGCCCACTGCCTCCCAAAATTGGGTGACGTTTCATGCATGCCACCTCGTACCACCCATGCAACCGGCACTGATCGGATATGAAGTATGTCAGCTCCATCCCGCGTTTTCTTTTCGGACTCAGCCGGTGGACCCCAAACTTTTTCCACACGCAAGCATCACCAGGGACATCATGCGTGCAATTTTTCATAATTTTCCGACACCGTATGAATTTCTTATGGTTTTCTCCGTGAAACGCACCGAAAACAATGACCGGGCGTGACCCAAGGTGCGTTTGGTGTTCGAATTCGTTCATATCTTGCGTGGGGCCCTAAGATGGGCATGCCCATTGCCTCCCAAAATTGGGTGACGTTTCATGCATGCCACCTCGTACCACCCATGCAACCGGCACTGATCGGATATGAAGGAGGTCAGCTCCGTACTATGTTTTATTTTCTGACTCAGCCGGTGGATCCCAAACTTTCTCCACACGCCAGCATCACCAGGGCCATCATGCGTGCAAGTTTTCATAATTTTCCGACACCGTATGAATTTCTTATGGTTTTCTCCGTGAAACGCACCAAAAACACTGACCGGGCGTGACGCAACGTGCGTTTGGTGTCTGAATTCGTTCAAATCATGCGTGGGGCCCTAAGATGGGCGTGCCCACTGCCTCCCAAAATTGGGTGACGTTTCATGCATGCCACCTCGTACCACCCATGCAACCGGCACTGATCGGATATGAAGGAGGTCAGCTCCGTACTGCGTTTTCTTTTCTGACTCAGTCGGTGGACCCCAAACTTTTTCCACACGCCAGCATCACAAGGGCCATCATGCGTGCAAGTTTTCATAATTTTCCGACACCGTATGAATTTCTGATGGTTTTCTCCGTGAAACGCACCGAAAACACTGACCGGGCTTGACGCAACGTGCGTTTGGTGTCCGAATTCGTTCAACTCTTGCGTGGGGCCCTAAGATGGGCATGCCCACTGCCTCCCAAAATTGGGTGACGTTTCATGCATGCCACCTCGTACCACCCATGCAACCGGCACTGATCGGATATGAAGTATGTCAGCTCCATACCGCGTTTTCTTTTCGGACTCAGCCGGTGGACCCCAAACTTTTTCCACACGCCAGCATCACCAGGGTCATCATGCGTGCAATTTTTCAGATTTTCCGACACCGTATGAATTTCTTATGGTTTTCTTCGTGAAACACACCGAAAACAATGACCGGGCGTGACCCAACGTGCGTTTGGTGTCCGAATTCGTTCAAATCTTGCGTGGGGCCCTAAGATGGGCATGCCCATTGCCTCCCAAAATTGGCTGACGTTTCATGCATGCCACCTCGTACCACCCATGCAACCGGCACTGATCGGATATGATGGAGGTCAGCTCCGTACTATGTTTTCTTTTCTGACTCAGCCGGTGGACCCCAAAGTTTTTCCACACGCCAGCATCACCAGGGCCATCATGCGTCCAAGTTTTCATAATATTCCGACACCGTATGAATTTCTTATGGTTTTCTCCGTGAAACGCACCAAAAACACTGACCGGGCGTGACGCAACGTGCGTTTGGTGTCTGAATTCGTTCAAATCTTGCGTGGGGCCCTAAGATGGGCATGCCCACTGCCTCCCAAAATTGGGTGACGTTTCATTCATGCCACCTCGTACCACCCATGCAACCGGCACTGATCGGATATGAAGGAGGTCAGCTCCGTACTGCGTTTTCTTTTCTGACTCAGTCGGTGGACCCCAAACTTTTTCCACATGCCAGCATCACCAGGGTCATCATGCTTGCAAGTTTTCATAATTTTCCGACACCGTATGAATTTCTTATGGTTTTCTCCGTGAAACGCACCGAAAACAATGACCGGGCGTGACCCAACGTGCATTTGGTGTCCGAATTTGTTCAAATCTTGCGTGGGTCCCTAAGATGGGCATGCCCACTGCCTCCCAAAATTGGGTGATGTTTCATGCATGCCACCTCGTACCACCCATGCAACCGGCACTGATCGGATATGAAGGAGGTCAGCTCCGTACTGCGTTTTCTTTTCTGACTCAGCCGGTGGACCCCAAACTTTTTCCACACGCCAGCATCACCAGGGCCATCATGCGTGCAAGTTTTCATAATTTTCCGACACCGTATGAATTTCTGATGGTTTTCTCCGTGAAACACACCGAAAACACTGATCGGGCGTGACGCAACGTGCGTTTGGTGTCCGAATTCGTTCAACTCTTGCGTGGGGCCCTAAGATGGGCATGCCCACTGCCTCCCAAAATTGGGTGACGTTTCATGCATGCCACCTCGTACCACCCATGCAACCGGCACTGATCGGATATGAAGTATGTCAGCTCCATACCGCGTTTTCTTTTCTGACTCAGCCGGTGGACCCCAAACTTTTTCCACACGCCAGCATCACCAGGGTCATCATGCGTGCAATTTTTCATAATTTTCCGACACCGTATGAATTTCTTATGGTTTTCTCCGTGAAACGCACCGAAAACAATGACCGGGCGTGACCCAACGTGCGTTTGGTGTCCGAATTCGTTCAAATCTTGCGTGGGGCCCTAAGATGGGCATGCCCATTGCCTCCCAAAATTGGGTGACGTTTCATGCATGCCACCTCGTACCACCCATGCAACCGGCACTAATCGGATATGAAGGAGGTCAGCTCCGTACTATGTTTTCTTTTCTGACTCAGCCGGTGGACCCCAAACTTTGTCCACACGCCAGCATCACCAGGGCCATCATGCGTGCAAGTTTTCATAATTTTCCGACACCGTATGAATTTCTTATGGTTTTCTCCGTGAAACGCACCAAAAACCCTGACCGGGCGTGACGCAACGTGCGTTTGGTGTCTGAATTCGTTCAAATCTTGCGTGGGGCCCTAAGATGGGCGTGCCCACTGCCTCCCAAAATTGGGTGACGTTTCATGCATGCCACCTCGTACCACCCATGCAACCGGCACTGATCGGATATGA
This sequence comes from Aegilops tauschii subsp. strangulata, assembly GCF_002575655.3. Taxonomy (NCBI): domain Eukaryota; kingdom Viridiplantae; phylum Streptophyta; class Magnoliopsida; order Poales; family Poaceae; genus Aegilops; species Aegilops tauschii. The sequence goes on along the minus strand of NC_053036.3, from coordinate 550,648,200 downwards.
AGGAGGTCAGCTCCGTACTGCGTTTTCTTTTCTGACTCAGTCGGTGGACCCCAAACTTTTTCCACATGCCAGCATCACCAGGGCCATCATGCGTGCAAGTTTTCATAATTTTCCGACACCGTATGAATTTCTGATGGTTTTCTCCGTGAAACGCACCGAAAACACTGACCGGGCTTGACGCAACGTGCGTTTGGTGTCCGAATTCGTTCAACTCTTGCGTGGGGCCCTAAGATGGGCATGCCCACTGCCTCCCAAAATTGGGTGACGTTTCATGTATGCCACCTCGTACCACCCATGCAACCGGCACTGATCGGATATGAAGTATGTCAGCTCCATACCGCGTTTTCTTTTCGGACTCAGCCGGTGGACCCCAAACTTTTTCCTCACGCCAGCATCACCAGGGCCATCATGCGTGCAAGTTTTCATAATTTTCCGACACCGTATGAATTTCTGATGGTTTTCTCCGTGAAACGCACCAAAAACACTGACCGGGCGTGACGCAACGTGCGTTTGGTGTCCGAATTCGTTCAACTCTTGCGTGGGGCCCTAAGATGGGCATGCCCACTGCCTCCCAAAATTGGGTGACGTTTCATGCATGCCACCTCGTACCACCCATGCAACCGGCACTGATCGGATATGAAGTATGTCAGCTCCATCCCGCGTTTTCTTTTCGGACTCAGCCGGTGGACCCCAAACTTTTTCCACACGCAAGCATCACCAGGGACATCATGCGTGCAATTTTTCATAATTTTCCGACACCGTATGAATTTCTTATGGTTTTCTCCGTGAAACGCACCGAAAACAATGACCGGGCGTGACCCAAGGTGCGTTTGGTGTTCGAATTCGTTCATATCTTGCGTGGGGCCCTAAGATGGGCATGCCCATTGCCTCCCAAAATTGGGTGACGTTTCATGCATGCCACCTCGTACCACCCATGCAACCGGCACTGATCGGATATGAAGGAGGTCAGCTCCGTACTATGTTTTATTTTCTGACTCAGCCGGTGGATCCCAAACTTTGTCCACACGCCAGCATCACCAGGGCCATCATGCGTGCAAGTTTTCATAATTTTCCGACACCGTATGAATTTCTTATGGTTTTCTCCGTGAAACGCACCAAAAACACTGACCGGGCGTGACGCAACGTGCGTTTGGTGTCTGAATTCGTTCAAATCATGCGTGGGGCCCTAAGATGGGCGTGCCCACTGCCTCCCAAAATTGGGTGACGTTTCATGCATGCCACCTCGTACCACCCATGCAACCGGCACTGATCGGATATGAAGGAGGTCAGCTCCGTACTGCGTTTTCTTTTCTGACTCAGTCGGTGGACCCCAAACTTTTTCCACACGCCAGCATCACAAGGGCCATCATGCGTGCAAGTTTTCATAATTTTCCGACACCGTATGAATTTCTGATGGTTTTCTCCGTGAAACGCACCGAAAACACTGACCGGGCTTGACGCAACGTGCGTTTGGTGTCCGAATTCGTTCAACTCTTGCGTGGGGCCCTAAGATGGGCATGCCCACTGCCTCCCAAAATTGGGTGACGTTTCATGCATGCCACCTCGTACCACCCATGCAACCGGCACTGATCGGATATGAAGTATGTCAGCTCCATACCGCGTTTTCTTTTCGGACTCAGCCGGTGGACCCCAAACTTTTTCCACACGCCAGCATCACCAGGGTCATCATGCGTGCAATTTTTCAGATTTTCCGACACCGTATGAATTTCTTATGGTTTTCTTCGTGAAACACACCGAAAACAATGACCGGGCGTGACCCAACGTGCGTTTGGTGTCCGAATTCGTTCAAATCTTGCGTGGGGCCCTAAGATGGGCATGCCCATTGCCTCCCAAAATTGGCTGACGTTTCATGCATGCCACCTCGTACCACCCATGCAACCGGCGCTGATCGGATATGATGGAGGTCAGCTCCGTACTATGTTTTCTTTTCTGACTCAGCCGGTGGACCCCAAAGTTTTTCCACACGCCAGCATCACCAGGGCCATCATGCGTCCAAGTTTTCATAATATTCCGACACCGTATGAATTTCTTATGGTTTTCTCCGTGAAACGCACCAAAAACACTGACCGGGCGTGACGCAACGTGCGTTTGGTGTCTGAATTCGTTCAAATCTTGCGTGGGGCCCTAAGATGGGCATGCCCACTGCCTCCCAAAATTGGGTGACGTTTCATTCATGCCACCTCGTACCACCCATGCAACCGGCACTGATCGGATATGAAGGAGGTCAGCTCCGTACTGCGTTTTCTTTTCTGACTCAGTCGGTGGACCCCAAACTTTTTCCACATGCCAGCATCACCAGGGTCATCATGCGTGCAAGTTTTCATAATTTTCCGACACCGTATGAATTTCTTATGGTTTTCTCCGTGAAACGCACCGAAAACAATGACCGGGCGTGACCCAACGTGCATTTGGTGTCCGAATTTGTTCAAATCTTGCGTGGGTCCCTAAGATGGGCATGCCCACTGCCTCCCAAAATTGGGTGATGTTTCATGCATGCCACCTCGTACCACCCATGCAACCGGCACTGATCGGATATGAAGGAGGTCAGCTCCGTACTGCGTTTTCTTTTCTGACTCAGCCGGTGGACCCCAAACTTTTTCCACACGCCAGCATCACCAGGGCCATCATGCGTGCAAGTTTTCATAATTTTCCGACACCGTATGAATTTCTGATGGTTTTCTCCGTGAAACACACCGAAAACACTGATCGGGCGTGACGCAACGTGCGTTTGGTGTCCGAATTCGTTCAACTCTTGCGTGGGGCCCTAAGATGGGCATGCCCACTGCCTCCCAAAATTGGGTGACGTTTCATGCATGCCACCTCGTACCACCCATGCAACCGGCACTGATCGGATATGAAGTATGTCAGCTCCATACCGCGTTTTCTTTTCTGACTCAGCCGGTGGACCCCAAACTTTTTCCACACGCCAGCATCACCAGGGTCATCATGCGTGCAATTTTTCATAATTTTCCGACACCGTATGAATTTCTTATGGTTTTCTCCGTGAAACGCACCGAAAACAATGACCGGGCGTGACCCAACGTGCGTTTGGTGTCCGAATTCGTTCAAATCTTGTGTGGGGCCCTAAGATGGGCATGCCCATTGCCTCCCAAAATTGGGTGACGTTTCATGCATGCCACCTCGTACCACCCATGCAACCGGCACTGATCGGATATGAAGGAGGTCAGCTCCGTACTACGTTTTCTTTTCTGACTCAGCCGGTGGACCCCAAACTTTTTCCACACGCCAGCATCACCAGGACCATCATGCGTGCAAGTTTTCATAATTTTCCGACACCGTATGAATTTCTTATGGTTTTCTCCGTGAAACGCACCAAAAACACTGACCGGGCATGACGCAACGTGCGTTTGGTGTCTGAATTCGTTCAAATCTTGCGTGGGGCCCTAAGATGGGCATGCCCACTGCCTCCCAAAATTGGGTGATGTTTCACGCATGCCACCTCGTACCACCCATGCAACCGGCACTGATCGGATATGAAGGGGGTCAGCTCCGTACTGCGTTTTTTTTCTGACTCAGCCGGTGGACCCCAAACTTTTTCCACACGCCAGCATCAGCAGGGCCATCATGTGTGCAAGTTTTCATAATTTTCCGACACCGTATGAATTTCTGATGGTTTTCTCCGTGAAACGCACAGAAAACACTGACCGGGCGTGACGCAACGTGCGTTTGGTGTCCGAATTCGTTCAACTCTTGCGTGGGGCCCTAAGATGGGCATGCCCACTGCCTCCCAAAATTGGGTGACGTTTCATGCATGCCACCTCGTACCACCCATGCAACCGGCACTGATCGGATATGAAGTATTTTAGCTCCATACCGCGTTTTCTTTTCTGACTCAGCCGGTGGACCCCAAACTTTTTCCTCACGCCAGCATCACCAGGGCCATCATGCGTGCAAGTTTTCATAATTTTCCGACACCGTATGAATTTCTGATGGTTTTCTCCGTGAAACGCACCAAAAACACTGACCGGGCGTGACGCAACGTGCGTTTGGTGTCCGAATTCGTTCAACTCTTGCGTGGGGCCCTAGGATGGGCATGCCCACTGCCTCCCAAAATTGGGTGACGTTTCATGCATGCCACCTCGTACCACCCATGCAACCGGCACTGATCAGATATGAAGTATGTCAGCTCCATACCGCGTTTTCTTTTCGGACTCAGCCGGTGGACCCCAAACTTTTTCCACACGCAAGCATCACCAGGGACATCGTGCGTGCAATTTTTCATAATTTTCCGACACCGTATGAATTTTTTATGGTTTTCTCCGTGAAACGCACCGAAAACAATGACCGGGCGTGACCCAAGGTGCGTTTGGTGTCCGAATTCGTTCAAATCTTGCGTGGGGCCCTAAGATGGGCATGCCCATTGCCTCCCAAAATTGGGTGACGTTTCATGCATGCCACCTCGTACCACCCATGCAACCGGCACTAATCGGATATGAAGGAGGTCAGCTCCGTACTATGTTTTCTTTTCTGACTCAGCCGGTGGACCCCAAACTTTGTCCACACGCCAGCATCACCAGGGCCATCATGCGTGCAAGTTTTCATAATTTTCCGACACCGTATGAATTTCTTATGGTTTTCTCCGTGAAACGCACCAAAAACCCTGACCGGGCGTGACGCAACGTGCGTTTGGTGTCTGAATTCGTTCAAATCTTGTGTGGGGCCCTAAGATGGGCATGCCCATTGCCTCCCAAAATTGGGTGACGTTTCATGCATGCCACCTCGTACCACCCATGCAACCGGCACTGATCGGATATGAAGGAGGTCAGCTCCGTACTACGTTTTCTTTTCTGACTCAGCCGGTGGACCCCAAACTTTTTCCACACGCCAGCATCACCAGGACCATCATGCGTGCAAGTTTTCATAATTTTCCGACACCGTATGAATTTCTTATGGTTTTCTCCGTGAAACGCACCAAAAACACTGACCGGGCATGACGCAACGTGCGTTTGGTGTCTGAATTCGTTCAAATCTTGCGTGGGGCCCTAAGATGGGCATGCCCACTGCCTCCCAAAATTGAGTGATGTTTCACGCATGCCACCTCGTACCACCCATGCAACCGGCATTGATCGGATATGAAGGGGGTCAGCTCCGTACTGCGTTTTTTTTCTGACTCAGCCGGTGGACCCCAAACTTTTTCCACACGCCAGCATCAGCAGGGCCATCATGTGTGCAAGTTTTCATAATTTTCCTACACCGTATGAATTTCTGATGGTTTTCTCCGTGAAACGCACAGAAAACACTGACCGGGCGTGACGCAACGTGCGTTTGGTGTCCGAATTCGTTCAACTCTTGCGTGGGGCCCTAAGATGGGCATGCCCACTGCCTCCCAAAATTGGGTGACGTTTCATGCATGCCACCTCGTACCACCCATGCAACCGGCACTGATCGGATATGAAGTATTTTAGCTCCATACCGCGTTTTCTTTTCTGACTCAGCCGGTGGACCCCAAACTTTTTCCTCACGCCAGCATCACCAGGGCCATCATGCGTGCAAGTTTTCATAATTTTCCGACACCGTATGAATTTCTGATGGTTTTCTCCGTGAAACGCACCAAAAACACTGACCGGGCGTGACGCAACGTGCGTTTGGTGTCCGAATTCGTTCAACTCTTGCGTGGGGCCCTAGGATGGGCATGCCCACTGCCTCCCAAAATTGGGTGACGTTTCATGCATGCCACCTCGTACCACCCATGCAACCGGCACTGATCAGATATGAAGTATGTCAGCTCCATACCGCGTTTTCTTTTCGGACTCAGCCGGTGGACCCCAAACTTTTTCCACACGCAAGCATCACCAGGGACATCGTGCGTGCAATTTTTCATAATTTTCCGACACCGTATGAATTTTTTATGGTTTTCTCCGTGAAACGCACCGAAAACAATGACCGGGCGTGACCCAAGGTGCGTTTGGTGTCCGAATTCGTTCAAATCTTGCGTGGGGCCCTAAGATGGGCATGCCCATTGCCTCCCAAAATTGGGTGACGTTTCATGCATGCCACCTCGTACCACCCATGCAACCGGCACTAATCGGATATGAAGGAGGTCAGCTCCGTACTATGTTTTCTTTTCTGACTCAGCCGGTGGACCCCAAACTTTGTCCACACGCCAGCATCACCAGGGCCATCATGCGTGCAAGTTTTCATAATTTTCCGACACCGTATGAATTTCTTATGGTTTTCTCCGTGAAACGCACCAAAAACCCTGACCGGGCGTGACGCAACGTGCGTTTGGTGTCTGAATTCGTTCAAATCTTGCGTGGGGCCCTAAGATGGGCGTGCCCACTGCCTCCCAAAATTGGGTGACGTTTCATGCATGCCACCTCGTACCACCCATGCAACCGGCACTGATCGGATATGAAGGAGGTCAGCTCCGTACTGCGTTTTCTTTTCTGACTCAGTCGGTGGACCCCAAACTTTTTCCACATGCCAGCATCACCAGGGCCATCATGCGTGCAAGTTTTCATAATTTTCCGACACCGTATGAATTTCTGATGGTTTTCTCCGTGAAACGCACCGAAAACACTGACCGGGCTTGACGCAACGTGCGTTTGGTGTCCGAATTCGTTCAACTCTTGCGTGGGGCCCTAAGATGGGCATGCCCACTGCCTCCCAAAATTGGGTGACGTTTCATGTATGCCACCTCGTACCACCCATGCAACCGGCACTGATCGGATATGAAGTATGTCAGCTCCATACCGCGTTTTCTTTTCGGACTCAGCCGGTGGACCCCAAACTTTTTCCTCACGCCAGCATCACCAGGGCCATCATGCGTGCAAGTTTTCATAATTTTCCGACACCGTATGAATTTCTGATGGTTTTCTCCGTGAAACGCACCAAAAACACTGACCGGGCGTGACGCAACGTGCGTTTGGTGTCCGAATTCGTTCAACTCTTGCGTGGGGCCCTAGGATGGGCATGCCCACTGCCTCCCAAAATTGGGTGACGTTTCATGCATGCCACCTCGTACCACCCATGCAACCGGCACTGATCAGATATGAAGTATGTCAGCTCCATACCGCGTTTTCTTTTCGGACTCAGCCGGTGGACCCCAAACTTTTTCCACACGCAAGCATCACCAGGGACATCGTGCGTGCAATTTTTCATAATTTTCCGACACCGTATGAATTTTTTATGGTTTTCTCCGTGAAACGCACCGAAAACAATGACCGGGCGTGACCCAAGGTGCGTTTGGTGTCCGAATTCGTTCAAATCTTGCGTGGGGCCCTAAGATGGGCATGCCCATTGCCTCCCAAAATTGGGTGACGTTTCATGCATGCCACCTCGTACCACCCATGCAACCGGCACTAATCGGATATGAAGGAGGTCAGCTCCGTACTATGTTTTCTTTTCTGACTCAGCCGGTGGACCCCAAACTTTGTCCACACGCCAGCATCACCAGGGCCATCATGCGTGCAAGTTTTCATAATTTTCCGACACCGTATGAATTTCTTATGGTTTTCTCCGTGAAACGCACCAAAAACCCTGACCGGGCGTGACGCAACGTGCGTTTGGTGTCTGAATTCGTTCAAATCTTGCGTGGGGCCCTAAGATGGGCGTGCCCACTGCCTCCCAAAATTGGGTGACGTTTCATGCATGCCACCTCGTACCACCCATGCAACCGGCACTGATCGGATATGAAGGAGGTCAGCTCCGTACTGCGTTTTCTTTTCTGACTCAGTCGGTGGACCCCAAACTTTTTCCACATGCCAGCATCACCAGGGCCATCATGCGTGCAAGTTTTCATAATTTTCCGACACCGTATGAATTTCTGATGGTTTTCTCCGTGAAACGCACCGAAAACACTGACCGGGCTTGACGCAACGTGCGTTTGGTGTCCGAATTCGTTCAACTCTTGCGTGGGGCCCTAAGATGGGCATGCCCACTGCCTCCCAAAATTGGGTGACGTTTCATGTATGCCACCTCGTACCACCCATGCAACCGGCACTGATCGGATATGAAGTATGTCAGCTCCATACCGCGTTTTCTTTTCGGACTCAGCCGGTGGACCCCAAACTTTTTCCTCACGCCAGCATCACCAGGGCCATCATGCGTGCAAGTTTTCATAATTTTCCGACACCGTATGAATTTCTGATGGTTTTCTCCGTGAAACGCACCAAAAACACTGACCGGGCGTGACGCAACGTGCGTTTGGTGTCCGAATTCGTTCAACTCTTGCGTGGGGCCCTAAGATGGGCATGCCCACTGCCTCCCAAAATTGGGTGACGTTTCATGCATGCCACCTCGTACCACCCATGCAACCGGCACTGATCGGATATGAAGTATGTCAGCTCCATCCCGCGTTTTCTTTTCGGACTCAGCCGGTGGACCCCAAACTTTTTCCACACGCAAGCATCACCAGGGACATCATGCGTGCAATTTTTCATAATTTTCCGACACCGTATGAATTTCTTATGGTTTTCTCCGTGAAACGCACCGAAAACAATGACCGGGCGTGACCCAAGGTGCGTTTGGTGTTCGAATTCGTTCATATCTTGCGTGGGGCCCTAAGATGGGCATGCCCATTGCCTCCCAAAATTGGGTGACGTTTCATGCATGCCACCTCGTACCACCCATGCAACCGGCACTGATCGGATATGAAGGAGGTCAGCTCCGTACTATGTTTTATTTTCTGACTCAGCCGGTGGATCCCAAACTTTGTCCACACGCCAGCATCACCAGGGCCATCATGCGTGCAAGTTTTCATAATTTTCCGACACCGTATGAATTTCTTATGGTTTTCTCCGTGAAACGCACCAAAAACACTGACCGGGCGTGACGCAACGTGCGTTTGGTGTCTGAATTCGTTCAAATCATGCGTGGGGCCCTAAGATGGGCGTGCCCACTGCCTCCCAAAATTGGGTGACGTTTCATGCATGCCACCTCGTACCACCCATGCAACCGGCACTGATCGGATATGAAGGAGGTCAGCTCCGTACTGCGTTTTCTTTTCTGACTCAGTCGGTGGACCCCAAACTTTTTCCACACGCCAGCATCACAAGGGCCATCATGCGTGCAAGTTTTCATAATTTTCCGACACCGTATGAATTTCTGATGGTTTTCTCCGTGAAACGCACCGAAAACACTGACCGGGCTTGACGCAACGTGCGTTTGGTGTCCGAATTCGTTCAACTCTTGCGTGGGGCCCTAAGATGGGCATGCCCACTGCCTCCCAAAATTGGGTGACGTTTCATGCATGCCACCTCGTACCACCCATGCAACCGGCACTGATCGGATATGAAGTATGTCAGCTCCATACCGCGTTTTCTTTTCGGACTCAGCCGGTGGACCCCAAACTTTTTCCACACGCCAGCATCACCAGGGTCATCATGCGTGCAATTTTTCAGATTTTCCGACACCGTATGAATTTCTTATGGTTTTCTTCGTGAAACACACCGAAAACAATGACCGGGCGTGACCCAACGTGCGTTTGGTGTCCGAATTCGTTCAAATCTTGCGTGGGGCCCTAAGATGGGCATGCCCATTGCCTCCCAAAATTGGCTGACGTTTCATGCATGCCACCTCGTACCACCCATGCAACCGGCACTGATCGGATATGATGGAGGTCAGCTCCGTACTATGTTTTCTTTTCTGACTCAGCCGGTGGACCCCAAAGTTTTTCCACACGCCAGCATCACCAGGGCCATCATGCGTCCAAGTTTTCATAATTTTCCGACACCGTCTGAATTTCTTATGGTTTTCTCCGTGAAACGCACCAAAAACACTGACCGGGCGTGACGCAACGTGCGTTTGGTGTCTGAATTCGTTCAAATCTTGCGTGGGGCCCTAAGATGGGCATGCCCACTGCCTCCCAAAATTGGGTGACGTTTCATTCATGCCACCTCGTACCACCCATGCAACCGGCACTGATCGGATATGAAGGAGGTCAGCTCCGTACTGCGTTTTCTTTTCTGACTCAGTCGGTGGACCCCAAACTTTTTCCACATGCCAGCATCACCAGGGTCATCATGCGTGCAAGTTTTCATAATTTTCCGACACCGTATGAATTTCTTATGGTTTTCTCCGTGAAACGCACCGAAAACAATGACCGGGCGTGACCCAACGTGCATTTGGTGTCCGAATTCGTTCAAATCTTGCGTGGGTCCCTAAGATGGGCATGCCCACTGCCTCCCAAAATTGGGTGATGTTTCATGCATGCCACCTCGTACCACCCATGCAACCGGCACTGATCGGATATGAAGGAGGTCAGCTCCGTACTGCGTTTTCTTTTCTGACTCAGCCGGTGGACCCCAAACTTTTTCCACACGCCAGCATCACCAGGGCCATCATGCGTGCAAGTTTTCATAATTTTCCGACACCGTATGAATTTCTGATGGTTTTCTCCGTGAAACACACCAAAAACACTGATCGGGCGTGACGCAACGTGCGTTTGGTGTCCGAATTCGTTCAACTCTTGCGTGGGGCCCTAAGATGGGCATGCCCACTGCCTCCCAAAATTGGGTGACGTTTCATGCATGCCACCTCGTACCACCCATGCAACCGGCACTGATCGGATATGAAGTATGTCAGCTCCATACCGCGTTTTCTTTTCTGACTCAGCCGGTGGACCCCAAACTTTTTCCACACGCCAGCATCACCAGGGTCATCATGCGTGCAATTTTTCATAATTTTCCGACACCGTATGAATTTCTTATGGTTTTCTCCGTGAAACGCACCGAAAACAATGACCGGGCGTGACCCAACGTGCGTTTGGTGTCCGAATTCGTTCAAATCTTGTGTGGGGCCCTAAGATGGGCATGCCCATTGCCTCCCAAAATTGGGTGACGTTTCATGCATGCCACCTCGTACCACCCATGCAACCGGCACTGATCGGATATGAAGGAGGTCAGCTCCGTACTACGTTTTCTTTTCTGACTCAGCCGGTGGACCCCAAACTTTTTCCACACGCCAGCATCACCAGGACCATCATGCGTGCAAGTTTTCATAATTTTCCGACACCGTATGAATTTCTTATGGTTTTCTCCGTGAAACGCACCAAAAACACTGACCGGGCATGACGCAACGTGCGTTTGGTGTCTGAATTCGTTCAAATCTTGCGTGGGGCCCTAAGATGGGCATGCCCACTGCCTCCCAAAATTGGGTGATGTTTCACGCATGCCACCTCGTACCACCCATGCAACCGGCACTGATCGGATATGAAGGAGGTCAGCTCCGTACTGCGTTTTCTTTTCTGACTCAGCCGGTGGACCCCAAACTTTTTCCACACGCCAGCATCACCAGGGCCATCATGTGTGCAAGTTTTCATAATTTTCCGACACCGTATGAATTTCTGATGGTTTTCTCCATGAAACGCACCGAAAACACTGACCGGCGTGACGCAACGTGCGTTTGGTGTCCGAATTCGTTCAACTCTTGCGTGGGGTCCTAAGATGGGCATGCCCACTGTCTCCCAAAATTGGGTGACGTTCCATGCATGCCACCTCGTACCACCCATGCAACCGGCACTGATCGGATATGAAGTATGTCAGCTCCATACCGCGTTTTCTTTTCTGACTCAGCCGGTGGACCCCAAACTTTTTCCACACGCCAGCATCACCAGGGCCATCATGCGTGCAAGTTTTCATAATTTTCCGACACCGTATGAATTTCTGATGGTTTTCTCCGTGAAACGCACCGAAAACACTGACCGGGCGTGACGCAACGTGCGTTTGGTGTCCGAATTCGTTCAACTCTTGCGTGGAGCCCTAAGATGGGCATCCCCACTGTCTCCCAAAATTGGGTGACGTTCCATGCATGCCACCTCGTACCACCCATGCAAGCGGCACTGATCGGATATGAAGTATGTCAGCTCCATACCGCATTTTCTTTTCTGACTCAGCCGGTGGACCCCAAACTTTTTCCACACGCCAGCATCACCAGGGTCATCATGCGTGCAATTTTTCATAATTTTCCGACACCGTATGAATTTCTTATGGTTTTCTCCGTGAAATGCACCGAAAACACTGATCGGGCGTGACCCAACGTGCGTTTGGTGTCCGAATTCGTTCAAATCTTGCGTGGGGCCCTAAGATGGGCATGCCCATTGCCTCCCAAAATTGGGTGACGTTTCATGCATGCCACCTCGTACCACCCATGCAACCGGCACTGATCGGATATGAAGGAGGTCAGCTCCGTACTATGCTTTCTTTTCTGACTCAGCCGGTGGACCCCCAAACTTTTTCCACACGCCAGCATCACCAGGGCCATCATGCGTGCAAGTTTTCATAATTTTCCGACACCGTATGAATTTCTTATGGTTTTCTCCATGAAACGCACCAAAAACACTGACCGGGCGTGACGCAACGTGCGTTTGGTGTCTGAATTCGTTCAAATCTTGCGTGGGGCCCTAAGATGGGCATGCCCACTGCCTCCCAAAATTGGGTGACGTTTCATGCATGCCACCTCGTACCACCCATGCAACCGGCACTTATCGGATACGAAGGAGGTTAGCTCCGTACTGCGTTTTCTTTTCTGACTCAGTCGGTGGACCCCAAACTTTTTCCACATGCCAGCATCACCAGGGTCATCATGCGTGCAAGTTTTCATAATTTTCCGACACCGTATGAATTTCTTATGTTTTTCTCCGTGAAACGCACCGAAAACAATGACCGGGCGTGACCCAACGTGCATTTGGTGTCCGAATTTGTTCAAATCTTGCGTGGGTCCGTAAGATGGGCATGCCCACTGCCTCCCAAAATTGGGTGATGTTTCATGCATGCCACCTCGTACCACCCATGCAACCGGCACTGAGCGGATATGAAGGAGGTCAGCTCCGTACTGCGTTTTCTTTTCAGACTCAGCCGGTGGACCCCAAACTTTTTCCACACGCCAGCATAACCAGGGCCATCATGCGTGCAAGTTTTCATAATTTTCCGACACCGTATGAATTTCTGATGGTTTTCTCCGTGAAACGCATCGAAAACACTGACCGGACGTGACGCAACGTGCGTTTGGTGTCCGAATTCGTTCAACTCTTGCGTGGGGCCCTAAGATGGGCATGCCCACTGCCTCCCAAAATTGGGTGACGTTTCATGCATGCCACCTCGTACCACCCATGCAACCGGCACTAATCGGATATGAAGTATGTCAGCTCCATACCGCGTTTTCTTTTCTGACTCAGCCGGTGGACCCCAAAGTTTTTCCACACGCCAGCATCACCAGGGTCATCATGCGTGCAATTTTTCATAATTTTCCGACACCGTATGAATTTCTTATGGTTTTCTCCGTGAAACGCACCGAAAACAATGACCGGGCGTGACCCAACGTGCGTTTGGTGTCCGAATTCGTTTAAATCTTGCGTGGGGCCCTAAGATGGGCATGCCCATTGCCTCCCAAAATTGGGTGACGTTTCATGCATGCCACCTCGTACCACCCATGCAACCGGCACTGATCGGATATGAAGGAGGTCAGCTCCATACCGCATTTTCTTTTCTGACTCAGCCGGTGGACCCCAAACTTTTTCCACACGCCAGCATCACCAGGGTCATCATGCGTGCAATTTTTCATAATTTTCCGACACCGTATGAATTTCTTATGGTTTTCTCCGTGAAACGCACCGAAAACACTGATCGGGCGTGACCCAACGTGCGTTTGGTGTCCGAATTCGTTCAAATCTTGCGGTGGGGCCCTAAGATGGGCATGCCCATTGCCTCCCAAAATTGGGTGACGTTTCATGCATGCCACCTCGTACCACCCATGCAACCGGCACTGATCGGATATGAAGGAGGTCAGCTCCGTACTATGCTTTCTTTTCTGACTCAGCCGGTGGACCCCCAAACTTTTTCCACACGCCAGCATCACCAGGGCCATCATGCGTGCAAGTTTTCATAATTTTCCGACACCGTATGAATTTCTTATGGTTTTCTCCATGAAACGCACCAAAAACACTGACCGGGCGTGACGCAACGTGCGTTTGGTGTCTGAATTCGTTCAAATCTTGCGTGGGGCCCTAAGATGGGCATGCCCACTGCCTCCCAAAATTGGGTGACGTTTCATGCATGCCAGCTCGTACCACCCATGCAACCGGCACTTATCGGATACGAAGGAGGTTAGCTCCGTACTGCGTTTTCTTTTCTGACTCAGTCGGTGGACCCCCAAACTTTTTCCACATGCCAGCATCACCAGGGTCATCATGCGTGCAAGTTTTCATAATTTTCCGACACCGTATGAATTTCTTATGGTTTTCTCCGTGAAACGCACCGAAAACAATGACCGGGCGTGACCCAACGTGCATTTGGTGTCCGAATTTGTTCAAATCTTGCGTGGGTCCCTAAGATGGGCATGCCCACTGCCTCCCAAAATTGGGTGATGTTTCATGCATGCCACCTCGTACCACCCATGCAACCGGCACTGAGCGGATATGAAGGAGGTCAGCTCCGTACTGCGTTTTCTTTTCTGACTCAGCCGGTGGACCCCAAACTTTTGCCACACGCCAGCATAACCAGGGCCATCATGCGTGCAAGTTTTCATAATTTTCCGACACCGTATGAATTTCTGATGGTTTTCTCCGTGAAACGCACCGAAAACACTGACCGGACGTGACGCAACGTGCGTTTGGTGTCCGAATTCGTTCAACTCTTGCGTGGGGCCCTAAGATGGGCATGCCCACTGCCTCCCAAAATTGGGTGACGTTTCATGCATGCCACCTCGTACCACCCATGCAACCGGCACTAATCGGATATGAAGTATGTCAGCTCCATACCGCGTTTTCTTTTCTGACTCAGCCGGTGGACCCCAAAGTTTTTCCACACGCCAGCATCACCTGGGTCATCATGCGTGCAATTTTTCATAATTTTCCGACACCTTATGAATTTCTTATGGTTTTCTCCGTGACACGCACCGAAAACAATGACCGGGCGTGACCCAACATGCGTTTGGTGTCCGAATTCGTTTAAATCTTGCGTGGGTCCCTAAGATGGGCATGCCCACTGCCTCCCAGAATTGGGTGACGTTTCATGCATGCCACCTCGTACCACCCATGCAACCGGCACTGATCGGATATGAAGGAGGTCAGCTCCGTACTGCGTTTTCTTTTCTGACTCAGCCGGTGGACCCCAAACTTTTTCCACATGCCAGCATCACCAGGGCCATCATGTGTGCAAGTTTTCATAATTTTCCGACACCGTATGAATTTCTGATGGTTTTCTCCGTGAAACGCACCGAAAACACTGACCGGGCGTGACGCAACGTGCGTTTGGTGTCCGAATTCGTTCAAATCTTGCGTGGGGCCCTAAGATGGGCATGCCCACTGCCTCCCAAAATTGGGTGACGTTTCATGCATGCCACCTCGTACCACCCATGCAACCGGCACTTATCGGATACGAAGGAGGTTAGCTCCGTACTGCGTTTTCTTTTCTGACTCAGTCGGTGGACCCCCAAACTTTTTCCACATGCTAGCATCACCAGGGTCATCATGCGTGCAAGTTTTCATAATTTTCCGACACCGTATGAATTTCTTATGGTTTTCTCCGTGAAACGCACCGAAAACAATGACCGGGCGTGACCCAACGTGCATTTGGTGTCCGAATTTGTTCAAATCTTGCGTGGGTCCCTAAGATGGGCATGCCCACTGCCTCCCAAAATTGGGTGATGTTTCATGCATGCCACCTCGTACCACCCATGCAACCGGCACTGATCGGATATGAAGTATGTCAGCTCCATACCGCGTTTTCTTTTCTGACTCAGCCGGTGGACCCCAAACTTTTTCCACACGCCAGCATCACCAGGGTCATCATGCGTGCAATTTTTCATAATTTTCCGACACCGTATGAATTTCTTATGGTTTTCTCCGTGAAACGCACCGAAAACAATGACCGGGCGTGACCCAACGTGCGTTTGGTGTCCGAATTCGTTCAAATCTTGCATGGGGCCCTAAGATGGGCATGCCCATTGCCTCCCAAAATTGGGTGACGTTTCATGCATGCCACCTCGTACCACCCATGCAACCGGCACTGATCGGATATGAAGGAGGTCAACTCCGTACTATGTTTTCTTTTCTGACTCAGCCGGTGGACCCCAAACTTTTTCCACACGCCAGCATCACCAGGGCCATCATGCGTGCAAGTTTTCATAATTTTCCGACACCGTATGAATTTCTTATGGTTTTCTCCATGAAACGCACCAAAAACACTGACCGGGCGTGACGCAACGTGCGTTTGGTGTCTGAATTCGTTCAAATCTTGCGTGGGGCCCTAAGATGGGCATGCCCACTGCCTCCCAAAATTGGGTGACGTTTCATGCATGCCACCTCGTACCACCCATGCAACCGGCACTGATCGGATATGAAGGAGGTCAGCTCCGTACTGCGTTTTCTTTTCTGACTCAGCCGATGGACCCCAAACTTTTTCCACACGCCAGCATCACCAGGGCCATCATGTGTGCAAGTTTTCATAATTTTCCGGCACCGTATGAATTTCTGATGGTTTTCTCCGTGAAACGCACCGAAAACACTGACCGGGCGTGACGCAACGTGCGTTTGGTGTCTGAATTCGTTCAAATCTTGCGTGGGGCCCTAAGATGGGCATGCCCACTGCCTCCCAAAATTGGGTGACGTTTCATGCATGCCACCTCGTACCACCCATGCAACCGGCACTGATCGGATATGAAGGAGGTCAGCTCCGTACTGCGTTTTCTTTTCTGACTCAGCCGGTGGACCCCAAACTTTTTCCACATGCCAGCATCACCAGGGTCATCATGCGTGCAAGTTTTCATAATTTTCCGACACCGTATGAATTTCTGATGGTTTTCTCCGTGAAACACACCGAAAACAATGACCGGGCGTGACCCAACGTGCATTTGGTGTCCGAATTCGTTCAACTCTTGCGTGGGGCCCTCAGATGGGCATGCCCACTGCCTCCCAAAATTGGGTGACGTTTCATGCATGCCACCTCGTACCACCCATGCAACCGGCACTGATCGGATATGAAGGTGGTCAGCTCCGTACTGCGTTTTCTTTTCTGACTCAGCCAGTGGACCCCAAACTTTTTCCACACGCCAGCATAACCAGGGCCATCATGCGTGCAAGTTTTCATAATTTTCCGACACCGTATGAATTTCTGATGGTTTTCTCCGTGAAACGCACCGAAAACACTGACCGGACGTGACGCAACGTGCGTTTGGTGTCCGAATTCGTTCAACTCTTGCGTGGGGCCCTCAGATGGGCATGCCCACTGCCTCCCAAAATTGGGTGACGTTTCATGCATGCCACCTCGTACCACCCATGCAACCGGCACTGATCGGATAAGAAGTATGTCAGCTCCATACCGCGTTTTCTTTTCTGACTCAGCCGGTGGACCCCAAACTTTTTCCACACGCCAGCATCACCAGGGTCATCATGCGTGCAATTTTTCATAATTTTCCGACACCGTATGAATTTCTTATGGTTTTGTCCGTGAAACGCACCAAAAACACTGACCGGGCGTGACGCAACGTGCGTTTGGTGTCCGAATTCGTTCAAATCTTGCGTGGGGCCCTAAGATGGGCATGCCCACTGCCTCCCAAAATTGGCTGACGTTTCATGCATGCCACCTCGTACAACCCATGCAACCGGCACTGATCGGATATGAAGGAGGTCAGCTCCGTACTGCGTTTTCTTTTCTGACTCAGCCGGTGGACCCCAAACTTTTTCCACATGCCAGCATCACCAGGGTCATCATGCGTGCAAGTTTTCATAATTTTCCGACACCATATGAATTTCTTATGGTTTTCTTCATGAAACGCACCGAAAACAATGACCGGGCGTGACCCAACGTGCGTTTGGTGTCCGAATTTGTTCAAATCTTGCATGAGGCCCTAAGATGGGCATGCCCACTGCCTCCAAAAATTGGGTGACCTTTCATGTATGCCACCTCGTACCACCCATGCAACAGGCACTGATCGGATATGAAGGAGGTCAGCTCCGTACTATGTTTTCTTTTCTGACTCAGCCGGTGGACCCCAAACTTTTTCCACACGCCAGCATCACCAGGGCCATCATGCGTGCAAGTTTTCATAATTTTCCGACACCGTATGAATTTCTTATGGTTTTCTCCATGAAACGCACCAAAAACAATGACCGGGCGTGACGCAACGTGCGTTTGGTGTCTGAATTCGTTCAAATCTTGCGTGGGGCCCTAAGATGGGCATGCCCACTGCCTCCCAAAATTGGGTGACGTTTCATGCATGCCACCTCGTACCACCCATGCAACCGGCACTGATCGGATATGAAGGAGGTCAGCTCCGTACTGCGTTTTCTTTTCTGACTCAGCCGATGGACCCCAAACTCTTTCCACACGCCAGCATCACCAGGGCCATCATGTGTGCAAGTTTTCATAATTTTCCGGCACCGTGTGAATTTCTGATGGTTTTCTCCGTGAAACGCACCGAAAACAATGACCGGGCGTGACGCAACGTGCGTTTGGTGTCCGAATTCGTTCAAATCTTGCGTGGGGCCCTAAGA
This sequence comes from Aegilops tauschii subsp. strangulata, assembly GCF_002575655.3. Classification (NCBI taxonomy): domain Eukaryota; kingdom Viridiplantae; phylum Streptophyta; class Magnoliopsida; order Poales; family Poaceae; genus Aegilops; species Aegilops tauschii. The sequence goes on along the minus strand of NC_053036.3, from coordinate 550,629,728 downwards.
TGGGCATGCCCACTGCCTCCCAAAATTGGGTGACGTTTCATGCATGCCACCTCGTACCACCCATGCAACCGGCACTGATCGGATATGAAGGAGGTCAGCTCCGTACTGCGTTTTCTTTTCTGACTCAGCCGGTGGACCCCAAACTTTTTCCACATGCCAGCATCACCAGGGTCATCATGCGTGCAAGTTTTCATAATTTTCCGACACCGTATGAATTTCTTATGGTTTTCTCCGTGAAACACACCGAAAACAATGACCGGGCGTGACCCAACGTGCATTTGGTGTCCGAATTTGTTCAAATCTTGCGTGGGTCCCTAAGATGGGCATGCCCACTGCCTCCCAAAATTGGGTGATGTTTCATGCATGCCACCTCGTACCACCCATGCAACCGGCACTGATCGGATATGAAGGTGGTCAGCTCCGTACTGCGTTTTCTTTTCTGACTCAGCCGGTGGACCCCAAACTTTTTCCACACGCCAGCATAACCAGGGCCATCATGCGTGCAAGTTTTCATAATTTTCCGACACCGTATGAATTTCTGATGGTTTTCTCCGTGAAACGCACCGAAAACACTGACCGGACGTGACGCAAGGTGCGTTTGGTGTCCGAATTCGTTCAACTCTTGCGTGGGGCCCTCAGATGGGCATGCCCACTGCCTCCCAAAATTGGGTGACGTTTCATGCATGCCACCTCGTACCACCCATGCAACCGGCACTGATCGGATAAGAAGTATGTCAGCTCCATACCGCGTTTTCTTTTCTGACTCAGCCGGTGGACCCCAAACTTTTTCCACACGCCAGCATCACCAGGGTCATCATGCGTGCAATTTTTCATAATTTTCCGACACCGTATGAATTTCTTATGGTTTTGTCCGTGAAACGCACCAAAAACACTGACCGGGCGTGACGCAACGTGCGTTTGGTGTCCGAATTCGTTCAAATCTTGCGTGGGGCCCTAAGATGGGCATGCCCACTGCCTCCCAAAATTGGCTGACGTTTCATGCATGCCACCTCGTACAACCCATGCAACCGGCACTGATCGGATATGAAGGAGGTCAGCTCCGTACTGCGTTTTCTTTTCTGACTCAGCCGGTGGACCCCAAACTTTTTCCACACGCCAGCATCACCAGGGTCATCATGCGTGCAAGTTTTCATAATTTTCCGACACCATATGAATTTCTTATGGTTTTCTTCATGAAACGCACCGAAAACAATGACCGGGCGTGACCCAACGTGCGTTTGGTGTCCGAATTTGTTCAAATCTTGCATGAGGCCCTAAGATGGGCATGCCCACTGCCTCCAAAAATTGGGTGACCTTTCATGTATGCCACCTCGTACCACCCATGCAACAGGCACTGATCGGATATGAAGGAGGTCAGCTCCGTACTATGTTTTCTTTTCTGACTCAGCCGGTGGACCCCAAGCTTTTTCCACACGCCAGCATCACCAGGGCCATCATGCGTGCAAGTTTTCATAATTTTCCGACACCGTATGAATTTCTTATGGTTTTCTCCATGAAACGCACCAAAAACAATGACCGGGCGTGACGCAACGTGCGTTTGGTGTCTGAATTCGTTCAAATCTTGCGTGGGGCCCTAAGATGGGCATGCCCACTGCCTCCCAAAATTGGGTGACGTTTCATGCATGCCACCTCGTACCACCCATGCAACCGGCACTGATCGGATATGAAGGAGGTCAGCTCCGTACTGCGTTTTCTTTTCTGACTCAGCCGATGGACCCCAAACTCTTTCCACACGCCAGCATCACCAGGGCCATCATGTGTGCAAGTTTTCATAATTTTCCGGCACCGTGTGAATTTCTGATGGTTTTCTCCGTGAAACGCACCGAAAACAATGACCGGGCGTGACGCAACGTGCGTTTGGTGTCCGAATTCGTTCAAATCTTGCGTGGGGCCCTAAGATGGGCATGCCCACTGCCTCCCAAAATTGGGTGACGTTTCATGCATGCCACCTCGTACCACCCATGCAACCGGCACTGATCGGATATGAAGGAGGTCAGCTCCGTACTGCGTTTTCTTTTCTGACTCAGCCGGTGGACCCCAAACTTTTTCCACATGCCAGCATCACCAGGGTCATCATGCGTGCAAGTTTTCATAATTTTCCGACACCGTATGAATTTCTTATGGTTTTCTCCGTGAAACACACCGAAAACAATGACCGGGCGTGACCCAACGTGCATTTGGTGTCCGAATTTGTTCAAATCTTGCGTGGGTCCCTAAGATGGGCATGCCCACTGCCTCCCAAAATTGGGTGATGTTTCATGCATGCCACCTCGTACCACCCATGCAACCGGCACTGATCGGATATGAAGGTGGTCAGCTCCGTACTGCGTTTTCTTTTCTGACTCAGCCGGTGGACCCCAAACTTTTTCCACACGCCAGCATAACCAGGGCCATCATGCGTGCAAGTTTTCATAATTTTCCGACACCGTATGAATTTCTGATGGTTTTCTCCGTGAAACGCACCGAAAACACTGACCGGACGTGACGCAAGGTGCGTTTGGTGTCCGAATTCGTTCAACTCTTGCGTGGGGCCCTCAGATGGGCATGCCCACTGCCTCCCAAAATTGGGTGACGTTTCATGCATGCCACCTCGTACCACCCATGCAACCGGCACTGATCGGATAAGAAGTATGTCAGCTCCATACCGTGTTTTCTTTTCTGACTCAGCCGGTGGACCCCAAACTTTTTCCACACGCCAGCATCACCAGGGTCATCATGCGTGCAATTTTTCATAATTTTCCGACACCGTATGAATTTCTTATGGTTTTGTCCGTGAAACGCACCAAAAACACTGACCGGGCGTGACGCAACGTGCGTTTGGTGTCCGAATTCGTTCAAATCTTGCGTGGGGCCCTAAGATGGGCATGCCCACTGCCTCCCAAAATTGGGTGACGTTTCATGCATGCCACCTCGTACAACCCATGCAACCGGCACTGATCGGATATGAAGGAGGTCAGCTCCGTACTGCGTTTTCTTTTCTGACTCAGCCGGTGGACCCCAAACTTTTTCCAAACGCCAGCATCACCAGGGTCATCATGCGTGCAAGTTTTCATAATTTTCCGACACCATATGAATTTCTTATGGTTTTCTTCGTGAAACGCACCGAAAACAATGACCGGGCGTGACCCAACGTGCGTTTGGTGTCCGAATTTGTTCAAATCTTGCATGAGGCCCTAAGATGGGCATGCCCACTGCCTCCAAAAATTGGGTGACCTTTCATGTATGCCACCTCGTACCACCCATGCAACAGGCACTGATCGGATATGAAGGAGGTCAGCTCCGTACTGCGTTTTCTTTTCTGACTCAGCCGGTGGACCCCAAAGTTTTTCCACACGCCAGCATCACCAGGGCCATCATGCGTGCAAGTTTTCATAATTTTCCGACACCGTATGAATTTCTTATGGTTTTCTCCATGAAACGCACCGAAAACAATGACCGGGCGTGACCCAACGTGCGTTTGGTGTCCGAATTCATTCAAATCTTGCGTGGGGCCCTAAGATGGGCATGCCTACTGCCTCCCAAAATTGGGTGACGTTTCATGCATGCCACCTCGTACCACCGATGCAACCAGCAATGATCGGATATGAAGGAGGTCAGCTCCGTACTGCGTTTTCTTTTCTAACTCAGCCGGTGGACCCCAAGCTTTTTCCACACGCCAGCATCACCAGGGTCATCATGCGTGCAAGTTTTCATAATTTTCCGACACCGTGTGAATTTCTTATGGTTTTCTCCGTGAAACGCACCGAAAACAATGACCGGGCGTGACCCAACGTGCGTTTTGTGTCCGAATTTGTTCAAATATTGCGTGGCGCCCTAAGATGGGCATGCCCACTGCCTCCCAAAATTGGGTGACCTTTCATGCATGCCACCTCGTACCACCCATGCAACCGGCACTGATCGGACATGAAGGAGGTCAGCTCCGTACCGCGGTTTCTTTTCTGACTCAGCCGGTGGACCCCAAACTTTTTCCAGACGCCAGCATCACCAGGGCTATCATGCGTGCAAGTTTTCATAATTTTCCAACACCGTATGAATTACTTATGGTTTTCTCCATGAAACGCACCGAAAACAATGACCGGGCGTGACCCAACGTGCGTTTGGTGTCCGAATTCGTTCAAATCCTGCGTCGGGCCCTAAGATGGGGATACCCACTGCCTCCCAAAATTGGGTGACGTTTCATGCATGCCACCTCGTACCACCCATGCAACCGGCACTGATCGGATATGAAGGAGGTCAGCTCCGTACTGCGTTTTCTTTTCTGACTCAGCCGGTGGACCCCAAACTTTTTCCACACGCCAGCATCACCAGGGCCATCATGCGTGCAAGTTTTCATAATTTTCCGACACCGTATGAATTTCTTATGGTTTTCTCCATGAAACGCACCGAAAACAATGACTGGGCGTGACCCAACGTGCATTTGGTGTCCGAATTTGTTCAAATCTTGCGTGGGTCCCTAAGATGGGCATGCCCACTGCCTCCCAAAATTGGGTGATGTTTCATGCATGCCACCTCGTACCACCCATGCAACCGGCACTGATCGGATATGAAGGAGGTCAGCTCCGTACTGCGTTTTCTTTTCTGACTCAGCCGGTGGACCCCAAACTTTTTCCACACGCCAGCATCACCAGGGCCATCATGTGTGCAAGTTTTCATAATTTTCCGACACCGTATGAATTTCTGATGGTTTTCTCCGTGAAACGCACCGAAAACACTGACCGGGCGTGACGCAACGTGCGTTTGGTGTCCGAATTCGTTCAACTCTTGCGTGGGGCCCTAAGATGGGCATGCCCACTGCCTCCCAAAATTGGGTGACGTTTCATGCATGCCACCTCGTACCACCCATGCAACCGGCACTGATCGGATATGAAGTATGTCAGCTCCATACCGCGTTTTCTTTTCTGACTCAGCCGGTGGAGCCCAAACTTTTTCCACATGCCAGCATCACCAGGGTCATCATGCGTGCAATTTTTCATAATTTTCCGACACCGTATGAATTTCTTATCGTTTTCTCCGTGAAACGCACCGAAAACAATGACCGGGCGTGACCCAACGTGCGTTTGGTGTCCGAATTCGTTCAAATCTTGCGTGGGGCCCTAAGATGGGCATGCCCATTGCCTCCCAAAATTGGGTGACGTTTCATGCATGCCACCTCGTACCACCCATGCAACCGGCACTGATCGGATATGAAGGAGGTCAGCTCCGTACTACGTTTTCTTTTCTGACTCAGCCGGTGGACCCCAAACTTTTTCCACACGCCAGCATCACCAGGGCCATCATGCGTGCAAGTTTTCATAATTTTCCGACACCGTATGAATTTCTTATGGTTTTCTCCGTGAAACGCACCAAAAACACAGACCGGGCGTGACGCTACGTGCGTTTGGTGTCTGAATTCGTTCAAATCTTGCGTGGGGCCCTAAGATGGGCATGCCAACTGCCTCCCAAAATTGGGTGACGTTTCATGCATGCCACCTCGTACCACCCATGCAACCGGCACTGATCGGATATGAAGGAGGTCAGCTCCGTACTGCGTTTTCTTTTCTGACTCAGCCGGTGGACCCCAAACTTTTTCCACACGCCAGCATCACCAGGGTCATCATGCGTGCAAGTTTTCATAATTTTCCGACACCGTATGAATTTCTTATGGTTTTCTCCGTGAAACGCACCGAAAACAATGACCGGGCGTGACTCAACGTGCGTTTGGTGTCCAAATTTGTTCAAATCTTGCGTGAGGCCCTAAGATGGGCATGCCCAGTGCCTCCGAAAATTGGGTGACCTTTCATCTATGCCACCTCGTACCACCCATGCAACCGGCACTGATCGGATATGAAGGAGGTCAGCTCCGTACTGCGTTTTCTTTTCAGACTCAGCCGGTGGACCCCAAAGTTTTTCCACACGCCAGCATCACCAGGGCCATCATGCGTGCAAGTTTTCATAATTTTTCGACACCGTATGAATTTCTTATGGTTTTCTCCATGAAACGCATCGAAAACAATGACCGGCATGACCCAACGTGCGTTTGGTGTCCGAATTTGTTCAAATCTTGCGTGGGTCCCTAAGATGGGCATGCCCACTGCTTCCCAAAATTGGGTGATGTTTCATGCATGCCACCTCGTACCACCCATGCAACCGGCACTGATCGTTATGAAGGAGGTCAGCTCCGTACTGCGTTTTCTTTTCTGACTCAGCCGGTGGACCCCAAACTTTTTCCACACGCCAGCATCACCAGGGCCATCATGCGTGCAAGTTTTCATAATTTTCCGACACCATATGAATTTCTGATGGTTTTCTCCGTGAAACGCACCGAAAACACTGACCGGGCGTGACGCAACGTGCGTTTGGTGTCCGAATTCGTTCAACTCTTGCGTGGGGCCCTAAGATGGGCATGCCCACTGCCTCCCAAAATTGGGTGACATTTCATGCAAGCCACCTCGTACCATCCATGTAACCGGCACTGATCGGATATGAAGGAGGTCAGCTCCGTACTGCGTTTTCTTTTTTGACTCAGCCGGTGGACCCCAAACTTTTTCCACACGCCAGCATCAGCAGGGTCATCATGCGTGCAATTTTTCATAATTTTCCGACACCGTATGAATTTCTTATGGTTTTCTCCGTGAAACGCACCGAAAACAATGACCGGGTGTGACCCAACGTGCGTTTGGTGTCTGAATTCGTTCAAATCTTGCGTGGGGCCCTAAGATGGTCATGCCCATTGCCTCCCAAAATTGGGTGACGTTTCATGCATGCCACCTCGTACCACCCATGCAACCGGCACTGATCGGATATGAAGGAGGTCAGCTCCGTACTACGTTTTCTTTTCTGTCTCAGCCGGTGGACCCCAAACTTTTTCCACACGCCAGCATCACCAGGGCCATCATGCGTGCAAGTTTTCATAATTTTTCGACACCGTATGAATTTCTTATGGTTTTCTCCGTGAAACGCACCAAAAACACTGACCGGGCGTGACGCAACGTGCGTTTGGTGTCTGAATTCGTTCAAATCTTGCGTGGGGCCCTAAGATGGGCATGCCCACTGCCTCCCAAAATTGGGTGACGTTTCATGCATGCCACCTCGTACCACCCATGCAACCGGCACTGATCGGATATGAAGGAGGTCAGCACCGTACTGCGTTTTCTTTTCTGACTCAGCCGGTGGACCCCAAACGTTTTCCACACGCCAGCATCACCAGGGTCATCATGCGTGCAAGTTTTCATAATTTTCAGACACCGTATGAATTTCTTATGGTTTTCTTCGTGAAACGCAACGAAAACAATGACCGGGCCTGACTCAACGTGCGTTTGGTGTCCGAATTTGTTCAAATCTTGCGTGAGGCCCTAAGATGGGCATGCCCACTGCCTCCCAAAATTGGGTGACCTTTCATGTATGCCACCTCGTACCACCCATGCAACCGGCACTGGTCGGATATGAAGGAGGTCAGCTCCGTACTGCGTTTTCTTTTCTGACTCAGCCGGTGGACCCAAAACTTTTTCCACACGCCAGCATCACCAGGGCCATCATGCGTGCAAGTTTTCATAATTTTCCGACACCGTATGAATTTATTATGGTTTTCTCCGTGAAACGCACCGAAAACAATGACCGGGCGTGACCCAACGTGCGTTTGGTGTCCGAATTCGTTCAAATCTTGCGTGGGGCCCTAAGATGGGCATGCCCACTGCCTCCCAAAATTGGGTGACGTTTCATGCATGCCACCTCGTACCACCCATGCAACCAGCACTGATCGGATATGAAGGAGGTCAGCTCCGTACTGCGTTTTCTTTTCTGACTCAGCCGGTGGACTCCAAACTTTTTCCACACGCCATCATCACCAGGGTCATCATGCGTGCAAGTTTTCATAATTTTCCGACACCGTATGAATTCCTTATGGTTTTCTCCGTGAAACGCACCGAAAACAATGACTGGGCGTGACCCAATGTGCGTTTGGTGTCCGAATTCATCCAAATCTTGCGTGGGGCCCTAAGATGGGCAAGCCCATTGCCTCCCAAAATTGGGTGACGTTTCATGCATGCCACCTCGTACCACCCATGCAACCGGCACTGATCGGATATGAAGGAGGTCAGCTCCGTACCGCGTTTTCTTTTCTGACTTAGCCGGTGGACCCCAAACTTTTTCCACACGCCAGCATCACCAGGGCCATCATGCGTGCAAGTTTTCATAATTTTCCGACACTGTATGAATTTCTTATGGTTTTCTCCGTGAAACGCACCGAAAACAATGATCGGGCGTGACCCAACGTGCGTTTTGTGTCCGAATTTGTTCAAATATTACGTGGGGCCCTAAGATGGGCATGCCCACTGCCTCCCAAAATTGGGTGACCTTTCATGCATGCCACCTCGTACCACCCATGCAACCGGCACTAATTGGATATGCAGGAGGTCAGCTCCGTACCGCGTTTTCTTTTCTGACTCAGCCGGTGGACCCCAAACTTTTTCCACACGCCAGCATCACCAGGGCCATCATGCGTGCAAGTTTTCATAATTTTCCGACACCGTATGAATTTCTTATGGTTTTCTCCATGAAACGCACCGAAAACAATGACCGGGCGTGACCCAACGTGCGTTTGGTGTCCGAATTCGTTCAAATCTTGCGTGGGGCCCTAAGATGGGGATGCCCACTGCCTCCCAAAATTGGGTGACGTTTCATGCATGCCACCTCGTACCACCCATGCAACCGGCACTAATCGGATATGAAGGAGGTCAGCTTCGTACTGCGTTTTCTTTTCTGACTCAGCCGGTGGAACCCAAACTTTTTCCACACGCCAGCATCACCAGGGTCATCATGCGTGCACGCTTTCATAATTTTCGGACACCGTATGTATTTCTTTTGGTTTTCTCCGTGAAACGCAACGAAAACAATGACCGGGCGTGACTCAACGTGCGTTTGGTGTCCGAATTTGTTCAAATCTTGCGTGAGGCCCTAAGATGGGCATGCCCACTGCCTCCCAAAATTGGGTGACCTTTCATGTATGCCACCTCATACCACCCATGCAACCGGCACTTGGTCGGATATGAAGGAGGTCAGCTCCGTACTGCGTTTTCTTTTCTGACTTAGCCGGTGGACCCCAAACTTTTTCCACACGCCAGCATCACCAGGGCCATCATGCGTGCAAGTTTTCATAATTTTCCGACACCGTATGAATTTCTTATGGTTTTCTCCGTGAAACGCACCGAAAACAATGACCGGGCGTGACCCAACGTGCGTTTGGTGTCCGAATTCGTTCAAATCTTGCGTGGGGCCCTAAGATGGGCATGCCCACTGCCTCCCAAAATTGGGTGACGTTTCATGCATGCCACCTCGTACCACCCATGCAACCGGCACTGATCGGATATGAAGGAGGTCAGCTCCGTACTGCGTTTTCTTTTCTGACTCAGCCGGTGGACCCCAAACTTTTTCCACACGCCATCATCACCAGGGTCATCATGCGTGCAAGTTTTCATAATTTTCCGACACCGTATGAATTCCTTATGGTTTTCTCCGTGAAACGCACCAAAAACAATGACCGGGCGTGACCCAACGTGCGTTTGGTGTCCGAATTCGTTCAAATCTTGCGTGGGGCCCTAAGATGGGCATGCCCATTGCCTCCCAAAATTGGGTGACATTTCATGCATGCCACCTCGTACCACCCATGCAACCGGCACTGATCGGATATGAAGGAGGTCAGCTCCGCACTGGTTTTCTTTTCTGACTCAGCCGGTGGACCCCAAACTTTTTCCACACGCCAGCATCACCAGGGTCATCATGCATGCAAGTTTTCATAATTTTCCTACACCGTATGAATTTCTTATGGTTTTATCCGTGAAACGCACCAAAAACACTGACCGGGCGTGACGCAACGTGCGTTTGGTGTCTAAATTCGTTCAAATCTTGCGTGGGGCCCTAAGATGGGCATGCCCATTGCCTCCCAAAATTGGGTGACGTTTCATGCATGCCACCTCGTACCACCCATGCAACCGGCACTGATCGGATATGAAGGAGGTCAGCTCCGTACTGCGTTTTCCTTTCTGACTCAGCCGGTGGACCCCAAACTTCTTCCACACGCCAGCATCACCAGGGCCATCATGCGTGCAAGTTTTCATAATTTTTCGACACCGTATGACTTTCTTATGGTTTTCTCCGTGAAACGCACCAAAAACACTGACCGGGCGTGACGCAACGTGCGTTTGGTGTCTAAATTCGTTCAAATCTTGCGTGGGGCCCTAAGATGGGCATGCCCACTGCCTCCCAAAATTGGGTGACGTTTCATGCATGCCACCTCGTACCACCCATGCAACCGGCACTGATCGGATATGAAGGAGGTCAGCTCCGTACTGCGTTTTCCTTTCTGACCTAGCCGGTGGACCCCAAACTTTTTCCACACGCCAGCATCACCAGGGTCATCATGCGTGCAAGTTTTCATAATTTTCCGACACCGTATGAATTTCTTATGGTTTTCTCCGTGAAACGCAACGAAAACAATGACCGGGCGTGACTCAACGTGCGTTTGGTGTCCGAATTTGTTCAAATCTTGCGTGAGGCCCTAAGATGGGCATGCCCACTACCTCCCAAAAATTGGGTGACCTTTCATGTATGCCACCTCGTACCACCCATTGAACCGGCACTGGTCGGATATGAAGGAGGTCAGCTCCGTACTGCGTTTTCTTTTCTGACTCAGCCGGTGGACCCCAATCTTTTTCAACACGCCAGCATCACCAGGGCCATCATGCGTGCAAGTTTAAATAATTTTCCGACACCGTATGAATTTCTTATGGTTTTCTCCGTGAAACGCACCGAAAACAATGACCGGGCGTGACCCAACGTGCGTTTGGTGTCCGAATTCGTTCAAATCTTGCGTGGGGCCCTAAGATGGGCATGCCCACTGCCTCCCAAAATTGGGTGACGTTTCATGCATGCCACCTCGTACCACCCATGCAACCGGCACTGATCGGATATGAAGGAGGTCAGCTCCGTACTGCGTTTTCCTTTCTGACTCAGCCGGTGGACCCCAAACTTCTTCCACACGCCAGCATCACCAGGGCCATCATGCGTGCAAGTTTTCATAATTTTCCTACACCGTATGAATTTCTTATGGTTTTATCCGTGAAACGCACCAAAAACACTGACCGGGCGTGACGCAACGTGCGTTTGGTGTCTAAATTCGTTCAAATCTTGCGTGGGGCCCTAAGATGGGCATGCCCATTGCCTCCCAAAATTGGGTGACGTTTCATGCATGCCACCTCGTACCACCCATGCAACCGGCACTGATCGGATATGAAGGAGGTCAGCTCCGTACTGCGTTTTCCTTTCTGACTCAGCCGGTGGACCCCAAACTTCTTCCACACGCCAGCATCACCAGGGCCATCATGCGTGCAAGTTTTCATAATTTTTCGACACCGTATGACTTTCTTATGGTTTTCTCCGTGAAACGCACCAAAAACACTGACCGGGCGTGACGCAACGTGCGTTTGGTGTCTAAATTCGTTCAAATCTTGCGTGGGGCCCTAAGATGGGCATGCCCACTGCCTCCCAAAATTGGGTGACGTTTCATGCATGCCACCTCGTACCACCCATGCAACCGGCACTGATCGGATATGAAGGAGGTCAGCTCCGTACTGCGTTTTCCTTTCTGACTCAGCCGGTGGACCCCAAACTTTTTCCACACGCCAGCATCACCAGGGTCATCATGCGTGCAAGTTTTCATAATTTTCCGACACCGTATGAATTTCTTATGGTTTTCTCCGTGAAACGCAACGAAAACAATGACCGGGCGTGACTCAACGTGCGTTTGGTGTCCGAATTTGTTCAAATCTTGCGTGAGGCCCTAAGATGGGCATGCCCACTACCTCCCAAAAATTGGGTGACCTTTCATGTATGCCACCTCGTACCACCCATTGAACCGGCACTGGTCGGATATGAAGGAGGTCAGCTCCGTACTGCGTTTTCTTTTCTGACTCAGCCGGTGGACCCCAATCTTTTTCAACACGCCAGCATCACCAGGGCCATCATGCGTGCAAGTTTAAATAATTTTCCGACACCGTATGAATTTCTTATGGTTTTCTCCGTGAAACGCACCGAAAACAATGACCGGGCGTGACCCAACGTGCGTTTGGTGTCCGAATTCGTTCAAATCTTGCGTGGGGCCCTAAGATGGGCATGCCCACTGCCTCCCAAAATTGGGTGACGTTTCATGCATGCCACCTCGTACCACCCATGCAACCGGCACTGATCGGATATGAAGGAGGTCAGCTCCGTACCGCGTTTTCTTTTCTGACTCAGCCGGTGGACCCCAAACTTTTTCCACACGCCATCATCACCAGGGTCATCATGCGTGCAAGTTTTCATAATTTTCCGACACCGTATGAATTCCTTATGGTTTTCTCCGTGAAACGCACCAAAAACAATGACCGGGCGTGACCCAACGTGCGTTTGGTGTCCGAATTCGTTCAAATCTTGCGTGGGGCCCTTAGATGGGCATGCCCATTGCCTCCCAAAATTGGGTGACATTTCATGCATGCCACCTCGTACCACCCATGCAACCGGCACTGATCGGATATGAAGGAGGTCAGCTCCGCACTGGTTTTCTTTTCTGACTCAGCCGGTGGACCCCAAACTTTTTCCACACGCCAGCATCACCAGGGTCATCATGCATACAAGTTTTCATAATTTTCCTACACCGTATGAATTTCTTATGGTTTTATCCATGAAACGCACCAAAAACACTGACCGGGCGTGACGCAACGTGCGTTTGGTGTCTGAATTCGTTCAAATCTTGCGTGGGGCCCTAAGATGGGCATGCCCACTGCCTCCCAAAATTGGGTGACGTTTCATGCATGCCAACTCGTACCACCCATGCAACCGGCACTGATCGGATATGAAGGAGGTCAGCTCCGTACTGCGTTTTCTCTTCTGACTCAGCCGGTGGACCCCAAACTTTTTCCAGATGCCAGCATCACCAGGGTCATCATGCGTGCAAGTTTTCATAATTTTCCGACACCGTATGCATTTCTTATGGTTTTCTCCGTGAAACGCACCGAAAACAATGACCGGGCGTGACCCCACGTGCGTTTGGTGTCCGAATTTGTTCAAATATTGCGTGGGTCCCTAAGATGGGCATGCCCACTGCCTCCCAAAATTGGGTGATGTTTCATGCATGCCACCTCGTACCACCCATGCAACCGGCACTGATCGGATATGAAGGAGGTCAGCTCCGTACTGCGTTTTCTTTTCTGACTCAGCCGGTGGACCCCAAACTTTTTCCACACGCCAGCATCACCAGCGCCATCATGCGTGCAAGTTTTCATAATTTTCCGACACCGTATGATTTTCTGATGGTTTTCTCCGTGAAACGCACTGAAAACACTGACCGGGCGTGACGCAACATGCGTTTGGTGTCCGAATTCGTTCAACTCTTGCGTGGGGCCCTAAGATGGGCATGCCCACTGCCTCCCAAAATTGGGTGACGTTTCATGCATGCCACCTCGTACCACCCATGCAACCGGCACTGATCGGATATGAAGCATGTCAGCTCCATACCGCGTTTTCTTTTCTGACTCAGCCGGTGGACCCCAAACTTTTTCCACACGCCAGCATCACCAGGGTCATCATGCGTGCAAGGTTTCATAATTTTCCGACACCCTATGAATTTCTTATGGTTTTCTCCGTGAAACGCACCGAAAACAATGACCGGGCGTGACCCAACGTGCGTTTGGTGTCCGAATTCGTTCAAATCTTGCGTGGGGCCCTAAGATGGGCATGCCCATTGCCTCCCAAAATTGGGTGACGTTTCATGCATGCCACCTCGTACCACCCATGCAACCGGAACTGATCGGATATGAAGGAGGTCAGCTCCGTACCGCGTTTTCTTTTCTGACTCAGCCGATGGACCCCAATCTTTTTCAACACGCCAGCATCACCAGGGCCATCATGCGTGCAAGTTTAAATAATTTTCCGACACCGTATGAATTTCTTATGGTTTTCTCCGTGAAACGCACCGAAAACAATGACCGGGCGTGACCCAACGTGCGTTTGGTGTCCGAATTCGTTCAAATCTTGCGTGGGGCCCTAAGATGGGCATGCCCACTGCCTCCCAAAATTGGGTGACGTTTCATGCATGCCACCACGTACCACCCATGCAACCGGCACTGATCGGATATGAAGGAGGTCAGCTTCGTACTGCGTTTTCTTTTCTGACTCAGCCGGTGGACCCCAAACTTTTTCCACACGCCATCATCACCAGGGTCATCATGCATGCAAGTTTTCATAATTTTCCTACACTTTATGAATTTCTTATGGTTTTATCCGTGAAACGCACCAAAAACACTGACCGGGCGTGACGCAACGTGCGTTTGGTGTCTGAATTCGTTCAAATCTTGCGTGGGGCCCTAAGATGGGCATGCCCACTGCCTCCCAAAATTGGGTGACGTTTCATGCATGCCAACTCGTACCACCCATGCAACCGGCACTGATCGGATATGAAGGAGGTCAGCTCCGTACTGCGTTTTCTTTTCTGACTCAGCCGGTGGACCCCAAACTTTTTCCACATGCCAGCATCACCAGGGTCATCATGCGTGCAAGTTTTCATAATTTTCCGACACCGTATGCATTTCTTATGGTTTTCTCCGTGAAACGCACCGAAAACAATGACCGGGCGTGACCCAACGTGCGTTTGGTGTCCGAATTTGTTCAAATCTTGCGTGGGTCCCTAAGATGGGCATGCCCACTGCCTCCCAAAATTGGGTGATGTTTCATGCATGCCACCTCGTACCACCCATGCAACCGGCACTGATCGGATATGAAGGAGGTCAGCTCCGTACTGCGTTTTCTTTTCTGACTCAGCCGGTGGACCCCAAACTTTTTCCACACGCCAGCATCACCAGGGCCATCATGCGTGCAAGTTTTCATAATTTTCCGACACCGTATGATTTTCTGATGGTTTTCTCCGTGAAACGCACTGAAAACACTGACCGGGCGTGACGCAACATACGTTTGGTGTCCGAATTCGTTCAACTCTTGCGTGGGGCCGTAAGATGGGCATGCCCACTGCCTCCCAAAATTGGGTGACGTTTCATGCATGCCACCTCGTACCACCCATGCAACCGGCACTGATCGGATATGAAGCATGTCAGCTCCATACCGCGTTTTCTTTTCTGACTCAGCCGGTGGACCCCAAACTTTTTCCACACGCCAGCATCACCAGGGTCATCATGCGTGCAAGGTTTCATAATTTTCCGACACCCTATGAATTTCTTATGGTTTTCTCCGTGAAACGCACCGAAAACAATGACCGGGCGTGACCCAACGTGCGTTTGGTGTCCGAATTCGTTCAAATCTTGCGTGGGGCCCTAAGATGGGCATGCCACTGCCTCCCAAAATTGGGTGACGTTTCATGCATGCCACCTCGTACCACCCATGCAACCGGAACTGATCGGATATGAAGGAGGTCAGCTCCGTACCGCGTTTTCTTTTCTGACTCAGCCGGTGGACCCCAAACTTTTTCCACACGCCATCATCACAAGGGTCATCATGCGTGCAAGTTTTCATAATTTTCCGACACCGTATGAATTCCTTATGGTTTTCTCCGTGAAACGCACCAAAAACAATGACCGGGCGTGACCCAACGTTCGTTTGGTGTCCGAATTCGTTCAAATCTTGCGTGGGGCCCTAAGATGGGCATGCCCATTGCCTCCCAAAATTGGGTGACATTTCATGCATGCCACCTCGTACCACCCATGCAACCGGCACTGATCGGATATGAAGGAGGTCAGCTCCGCACTGGTTTTCTTTTCTGACTCAGCCGGTGGACCCCAAACTTTTTCCACACGCCAGCATCACCAGGGTCATCATGCATGCAAGTTTTCATAATTTTCCTACACCGTATGAATTTCTTATGGTTTTATCCGTGAAACGCACCAAAAACACTGACCGGGCGTGACGCAACGTGCGTTTGGTGTCTAAATTCGTTCAAATCTTGCGTGGGGCCCTAAGATGGGCATGCCCACTGCCTCCCAAAATTGGGTGACGTTTCATGCATGCCACCTCGTACCACCCATGCAACCGGCACTGATCGGATATGAAGGAGGTCAGCTCCGTACTGCGTTTTCTCTTCTGACTCAGCCGGTGGACCCCAAACTTTTTCCAGATGCCAGCATCACCAGGGTCATCATGCGTGCAAGTTTTCATAATTTTCCGACACTGTATGCATTTCTTATGGTTTTCTCCGTGAAACGCACCGAAAACAATGACCGGGCGTGACCCAACGTGCGTTTGGTGTCCGAATTTGTTCAAATATTGCGTGGGTCCCTAAGATGGGCATGCCCACTGCCTCCCAAAATTGGGTGATGTTTCATGCATGCCACCTCGTACCACCCATGCAACCGGCACTGATCGGATATGAAGGAGGTCAGCTCCGTACTGCGTTTTCTTTTCTGACTCAGCCGGTGGACCCCAAACTTTTTCCACACGCCAGCATCACCAGGGCCATCATGCGTGCAAGTTTTCATAATTTTCCGACACCGTATGATTTTCTGATGGTTTTCTCCGTGAAACGCACTGAAAACACTGACCGGGCGTGACGCAACATGCGTTTGGTGTCCGAATTCGTTCAACTCTTGCGTGGGGCCCTAAGATGGGCATGCCCACTGCCTCCCAAAATTGGGTGACGTTTCATGCATGCCACCTCGTACCACCCATGCAACCGGCACTGATCGGATATGAAGCATGTCAGCTCCATACCGCGTTTTCTTTTCTGACTCAGCCGGTGGACCCCAAACTTTTTCCACACGCCAGCATCACCAGGGTCATCATGCGTGCAAGGTTTCATAATTTTCCGACACCCTATGAATTTCTTATGGTTTTCTCCGTGAAACGCACCGAAAACAATGACCGGGCGTGACCCAACGTGCGTTTGGTGTCCGAATTCGTTCAAATCTTGCGTGGGGCCCTAAGATGGGCATGCCCATTGCCTCCCAAAATTGGGTGACCTTTCATGTATGCCACCTCGTACCACCCATGCAACCGGCACTGGTCGGATATGATGGAGGTCAGCTCCGTACTGCGTTTTCTTTTCTGACTCAGCCGGTGGACCCCAAACTTTTTTTACACGCCAGCATCACCAGGGCCATCATGCGTGCAAGTTTTCATAATTTTCCGACACCGTATGATTTTCTGATGGTTTTCTCCGTGAAACGCACTCAAAACACTGACCGGGCGTGACGCAACATGCGTTTGGTTTCCGAATTCGTTCAACTCTTGCGTGGGGCCCTAAGATGGGCATGCCCACTGCCTCCCAAAATTGGGTGACGTTTCATGCATGCCACCTCGTACCACCCATGCAACCGGCACTGATCGGATATGAAGGAGGTCAGCTTCGTACTGCGTTTTCTTTTCTGACTCAGCCGGTGGACCCCAAACTTTTTCCACACGCCATCATCACCAGGGTCATCATGCGTGCAAGTTTTCATAATTTTCCGACACCGTATGAATTTCTTATGGTTTTCTCCGTGAAACGCACCGAAAACAATGACCGGGCGTGACCCAACGTGCGTTTGGTGTCCGAATTCGTTCAAATCTTGCGTGGGGCCCTAAGATGGGCATGCCCATTGCCTCCCAAAATTGGGTGACGTTTCATGCATGCCACCTCGTACCACCCATGCAACTGGCACTGATCGGATATGAAGGAGGTCAGCTCCGTACCGCGTTTTCTTTTCTGACTCAGCCGGTGGACCCCAAACTTTTTCCACACGCCAGCATCACCTGGGCCATCATGCGTGCAAGTTTTCATAATTTTTCGACACCGTATGAATTTCTTATGGTTTTCTCCATGAAACGCACCGAAAACAATGACCGGGCATGACCCAACGTGCGTTTGGCGTCCGAATTCGTTCAAATCTTGCGTGGGGCCCTAAGATGGGGATGCCCACTGCCTCCCAAAATTGGGTGACGTTTCATGCATGCCACCTCGTACCACCCATGCAACCGGCACTGATCGGATATGAAGGAGGTCAGCTCCGTACTGCGTTTTCTCTTCTGACTCAGCCGGTGGACCCCAAACTTTTTCCACATGCCAGCATCACCAGGGTCATCATGCGTGCAAGTTTTCATAATTTTCCGACACCGTATGAATTTCTTATGGTTTTCTCCGTGAAACGCACCGAAAACAATGACCGGGCGTGACCCAACGTGCATTTGGTGTCCGAATTTGTTCAAATCTTGCGTGGGTCCCTAAGATGGGCATGCCCACTGCCTCCCAAAATTGGGTGATGTTTCATGCATGCCACCTCGTACCACCCATGCAACCGGCACTGATCGGATATGAAGGAGGTCAGCTCCGTACTGCCTTTTCTTTTCTGACTCAGCCGGTGGACCCCAAACTTCTTCCACACGCCAGCATCACCAGGGCCATCATGCGTGCAAGTTATCATAATTTTCCGACACCGTATGAATTTCTGATGGTTTTCTCCGTGAAACGCACCGAAAACACTGACCGGGCGTGACGCAACGTGCGTTTGGTGTCTGAATTCGTTCAAATCTTGCGTGGGGCCCTAAGATGGGCATGCCCACTGCCTCCCAAAATTGGGTGACGTTTCATGCATGCCACCTCGTACCACCCATGCAACCGGCACTGATCGGATATGAAGTATGTCAGCTCCATACCGCGTTTTCTTTTCTGACTCAGCCGGTGGACCCCAAACTTTTTCCACACGCCAGCATCACCAGGGTCATCATGCGTGCAAGTTTTCATAATTTTCCGACACCGTATGAATTTCTTATGGTTTTCTCCGTGAAACGCACCGAAAACAATGACCGGGCGTGACCCAACGTGCGTTTGGTGTCCGAATTCGTTCGAATCTTGCGTGGGGCCCTAAGATGGGCATGCCCATTGCCTCCCAAAATTGGGTGACATTTCATGCATGCCACCTCGTACCACCCATGCAACCGGCACTGATCGGATATGAAGGAGGTCAGCTCCGTACCGCGTTTTCTTTTCTGACTCAGCCGGTGGACCCCAAACTTTTTCCACACGCCAGCATCACCAGGGCCATCATGCGTGCAAGTTTTCATAATTTTCCGACACCGTATGAATTTCTTATGGTTTTCTCCGTGAAACACAACAAAAACACTGACCGGGCGTGACGCAACGTGCGTTTGGTGTCTGAATTCGTTCAAATCTTGCGTGGGGCCCTAAGATGGGCATGCCCACTGCCTCCCAAAATTGGGTGACGTTTCATGCATGCCAACTCGTACCACCCATGCAACCGGCACTGATCGGATATGAAGGAGGTCAGCTCCGTACTGCGTTTTCTTTTCTGACTCAGCCGGTGGACCCCAAACTTTTTCCACATGCCAGCATCACCAGGGCCATCATGCGTGCAAGTTTTCATAATTTTCCAACACCGTATGCATTTCTTATGGTTTTCTTCGTGAAACGCACCGAAAACAATGACCGGGCGTGACCCAACGTGCGTTTGGTGTCCGAATTTGTTCAAATCTTGCGTGGGTCCCTAAGATGGGCATGCCCACTGCCTCCCAAAATTGGGTGATGTTTCATGCATGCCACCTCGTACCACCCATGCAACCGGCACTGATCGGATATGAAGGAGGTCAGCTCCGTACTGCCTTTTCTTTTCTGACTCAGCCGGTGGACCCCAAACTTTTTCCACACGCCAGCATCACCAGGGCCATCATGCGTGCAAGTTTTCATAATTTTCCGACACCGTATGATTTTCTGATGGTTTTCTCCGTGAAACGCACTGAAAACACTGACCGGGCGTGACGCAAGATGCGTTTGGTGTCCGAATTCGTTCAACTCTTGCGTGGGGCCCTAAGATGGGCATGCCCACTGCCTCCCAAAATTGGGTGATGTTTCATGCATGCCACCTCGTACCACCCATGCAACTGGCACTGATCGGATATGAAGTATGTCAGCTCCATACCGCGTTTTCTTTTCTGACTCAGCCGGTGGACCCCAAACTTTTTCCACACGCCAGCATCACCTGGGTCATCATGCGTGCAAGGTTTCATAATTTTCCGACAACCTACGAATTTCTTATGGTTTTCTCCGTGAAACGCACCGAAAACAATGACCGGGCGTGACCCAACGTGCGTTTGGTGTCCGAATTCGTTCAAATCTTGCGTGGGGCCCTAAGATGGGCATGCCCATTGCCTCCCAAAATTGGGTGACGTTTCATGCATGCCACCTCGTACCACCCATGCAACCGGAACTGATCGGATATGAAGGAGGTCAGCTCCGTACCGCGTTTTCTTTTCTGACTCAGCCGGTGGACCCCAAACTTTTTCCACACGCCAGCATCACCAGGGCCATCATGCGTGCAAGTTTTCATAATTTTCTGACACCGTATGAATTTCTTATGGTTTTCTCCGTGAAACGCACCAAAAACACTGACCGGGCGTGACGCAACGTGCGTTTGGTGTCTGAATTCGTTCAAATCTTGCGTGGGGCCCTAAGATGGGCATGCCCACTGCCTCCCAAAATTGGGTGACGTTTCATGCATGCCACCTCATACCACCCATGCAACCGGCACTGATCGGATATGAAGGAGGTCAGCTTCGTACTGCGTTTTCTTTTCTGACTCAGCCGGTGGAACCCAAACTTTTTCCACACGCCAGCATCACCAGGGTCATCATGCGTGCAAGTTTTCATAATTTTCCGACACCGTATGAATTTCTTATGGTTTTCTCCGTGAAACGCAATGAAAAAAATGACCGGGCGTGACTCAACGTGCGTTTGGTGTCCGAATTTGTTCAAATCTTGCGTGAGGCCCTAAGATGGGCATGCCCACTACCTCCCAAAATTGGGTGACCTTTCATGTATGCCACCTCGTACCACCCATGCAACCGGCACTGGTCGGATATGAAGGAGGTCAGCTCCGTACTGCGTTTTCTTTTCTGACTCAGCCGATGGACCCCAAACTTTTTCCACACGCCAGCATCACCAGGGCCATCATGCGTGCAAGTTTTCATAATTTTCCGACACCGTATGAATTTCTTATGGTTTTCTCCGCGAAACGCACCGAAAACAATGACCGGGCGTGACCCAACGTGCGTTTGGTCTCCGAATTCGTTCAAATCTTGCGTGGGGCCCTAAGATGGGCATGCCCACTGCCTCCCAAAATTGGGTGACGTTTCATGCATGCCACCTCGTACCACCCATGCAACCGGCACTGATCGGATATGAAGGAGGTCAGCTTCGTACTGCGTTTTCTTTTCTGACTCAGCCGGTGGACCCCAAACTTTTTCCACACGCCATCATCACCAGGGTCATCATGCGTGCAAGTTTTCATAATTTTCCGACACCGTATGAATTTCTTATGGATTTCTCCGTGAAACGCACCGAAAACAATGACCGGGCGTGACCCAACGTGCGTTTGGTGTCCGAATTCGTTCAAATCTTGCGTGGGGCCCTAAGATGGGCATGCCCACTACCTCCCAAAATTGGGTGACATTTCATGCATGCCACCTCGTACCACCCATGCAACTGGCACTGATCGGATATGAAGGAGGTCAGCTCCGTACCGCGTTTTCTTTTCTGACTCAGCCGGTGGACCCCAAACTTTTTCCACACGCCAGCATCACCTGGGCCATCATGCGTGCAAGTTTTCATAATTTTCCGACACCGTATGAATTTCTTATGGTTTTCTCCATGAAACGCACCGAAAACATTGACCGGGCATGACCCAACGTGCGTTTGGCGTCCGAATTCGTTCAAATCTTGCGTGGGGCCCTAAGATGGGGATGCCCACTGCCTCCCAAAATTGGGTGACGTTTCATGCATGCCACCTCGTACCACCCATGCAACCGGCACTGATCGGATATGAAGGAGGTCAGCTCCGTACTGCGTTTTCTCTTCTGACTCAGCCGGTGGACCCCAAACTTTTTCCACATGCCAGCATCACCAGGGTCATCATGCGTGCAAGTTTTCATAATTTTCCGACACCGTATGAATTTCTTATGGTTTTCTCCGTGAAACGCACCGAAAACAATGACCGGGCGTGACCCAACGTGCATTTGGTGTCCGAATTTGTTCAAATCTTGCGTGGGTCCCTAAGATGGGCATGCCCACTGCCTCCCAAAATTGGGTGATGTTTCATGCATGCCACCTCGTACCACCCATGCAACCGGCACTGATCGGATATGAAGGAGGTCAGCTCCGTACTGCCTTTTCTTTTCTGACTCAGCCGGTGGACCCCAAACTTCTTCCACACGCCAGCATCACCAGGGCCATCATGCGTGCAAGTTTTCATAATTTTCCGACACCGTATGAATTTCTGATGGTTTTCCCCGTGAAACGCACCGAAAACACTGACCGGGCGTGACGCAACGTGCGTTTGGTGTCCGAATTCGTTCAACTCTTGCGTGGGGCCCTAAGATGGGCATGCCTCTTGCCTCCCAAAATTGGGTGACGTTTCATGCATGCCACCTCGTACCACCCATGCAACCGACACTGATCGGATATGAAGTATGTCAGCTCCATACCGCGTTTTCTTTTCTGACTCAGCCGGTGGACCCCAAACTTTTTCCACACGCCAGCATCACCAGGGTCATCATGCGTGCAAGTTTTCATAATTTTTCGACACCGTATGAATTTCTTATGGTTTTCTCCGTCAAACGCACCGAAAACAATGACCGGGCGTGACCCAACGTGCGTTTGGTGTCCGAATTCGTTCGAATCTTGCGTGGGGCCCTAAGATGGGCATGCCCATTGCCTCCCAAAATTGGGTGACATTTCATGCATGCCACCTCGTACCACCCATGCAACCGGCACTGATCGGATATGAAGGAGGTCAGCTCCGTACCGCGTTTTCTTTTCTGACTCAGCCGGTGGACCCTAAACTTTTTCCACACGCCAGCATCACCAGGGCCATCATGCGTGCAAGTTTTCATAATTTTCCGACACCGTATGAATTTCTTATGGTTTTCTCCGTGAAACACACCAAAAACACTGACCGGGCGTGACGCAACGTGCGTTTGGTGTCTGAATTCGTTCAAATCTTGCGTGGGGCCCTAAGATGGGCATGCCCACTGCCTCCCAAAATTGGGTGACGTTTCATGCATGCCAACTCGTACCACCCATGCAACCGGCACTGATCGGATATGAAGGAGGTCAGCTCCGTACTGCGTTTTCTTTTCTGACTCAGCCGGTGGACCCCAAACTTTTTCCACATGCCAGCATCACCAGGGCCATCATGCGTGCAAGTTTTCATAATTTTCCGACACCGTATGCATTTCTTATGGTTTTCTTCGTGAAACGCACCGAAAACAATGACCGGGCGTGACCCAACGTGCGTTTGGTGTCCGAATTTGTTCAAATCTTGCGTGGGTCCCTAAGATGGGCATGCCCACTGCCTCCCAAAATTGGGTGATGTTTCATGCATGCCACCTCGTACCACCCATGCAACCGGCACTGATCGGATATGAAGGAGGTCAGCTCCGTACTGCCTTTTCTTTTCTGACTCAGCCGGTGGACCCCAAACTTTTTCCACACGCCAGCATCACCAGGGCCATCATGCGTGCAAGTTTTCATAATTTTCCGACACCGTATGATTTTCTGATGGTTTTCTCCGTGAAACGCACTGAAAACACTGACCGGGCGTGACGCAACATGCGTTTGGTGTCCGAATTCATTCAACTCTTGCGTGGGGCCCTAAGATGGGCATGCCCACTGCCTCCCAAAATTGGGTGACGTTTCATGCATGCCACCTCGTACCACCCATGCAACCGGCACTGATCGGATATGAAGTATGTCAGCTCCATACCGCGTTTTCTTTTCTGACTCAGCCGGTGGACCCCAAACTTTTTCCACACGCCAGCATCACCTGGGTCATCATGCGTGCAAGGTTTCATAATTTTCCGACAACCTACGAATTTCTTATGGTTTTCTCCGTGAAACGCACCGAAAACAATGACCGGGCGTGACCCAACGTGCGTTTGGTGTCCGAATTCGTTCAAATCTTGTGTGGGGCCCTAAGATGGGCATGCCCATTGCCTCCCAAAATTGGGTGACGTTTCATGCATGCCACCTCGTACCACCCATGCAACCGGAATTGATCGGATATGAAGGAGGTCAGCTCCGTACCGCGTTTTCTTTTCTGACTCAGCCGGTGGACCCCAAACTTTTTCCACACGCCAGCATCACCAGGGCCATCATGCGTGCAAGTTTTCATAATTTTCTGACACCGTATGAATTTCTTATGGTTTTCTCCGTGAAACGCACCAAAAACAATGACCGGGCGTGACGCAACGTGCGTTTGGTGTCTGAATTCGTTCAAATCTTGCGTGGGGCCCTAAGATGGGCATGCCCACTGCCTCCCAAAATTGGGTGACGTTTCATGCATGCCACCTCATACCACCCATGCAACCGGCACTGATCGGATATGAAGGAGGTCAGCTTCGTACTGCGTTTTCTTTTCTAACTCAGCCGGTGGAACCCAAACTTTTTCCACACGCCAGCATCACCAGGGTCATCATGCGTGAAAGTTTTCATAATTTTCCGACACCGTATGAATTTCTTATGGTTTTCTCCGTGAAACGCAATGAAAAAATGACCGGGCGTGACTCAACGTGCGTTTGGTGTCCGAATTTGTTCAAATCTTGCGTGAGGCCCTAAGATGGGCATGCCCACTACCTCCCAAAATTGGGTGACCTTTCATGTATGCCACCTCGTACCACCCATGCAACCGGCACTGGTCGGATATGAAGGAGGTCAGCTCCGTACTGCGTTTTCTTTTCTGACTCAGCCGGTGGACCCCAAACTTTTTCCACACGCCAGCATCACCAGGGCCATCATGCGTGCAAGTTTTCATAATTTTCCGACACCGTATGAATTTCTTATGGTTTTCTCCGTGAAACGCACCGAAAACAATGACCGGGCGTGACCCAACGTGCGTTTGGTCTCCGAATTCGTTCAAATCTTGCGTGGGGCCCTAAGATGGGCATGCCCACTGCCTCCCAAAATTGGGTGACGTTTCATGCATGCCACCTCGTACCAATCATGCAACCGGCACTGATCGGATATGAAGGAGGTCAGCTTCGTACTGCGTTTTCTTTTCTGACTCAGCCGGTGGACCCCAAACTTTTTCCACACGCCATCATCACCAGGGTCATCATGCGTGCAAGTTTTCATAATTTTCCGACACCGTATGAATTTCTTATGGATTTCTCCGTGAAACGCACCGAAAACAATGACCGGGCGTGACCCAACGTGCGTTTGGTGTCCGAATTCGTTCAAATCTTGCGTGGGGCCCTAAGATGGGCATGCCCACTACCTCCCAAAATTGGGTGACATTTCATGCATGCCACCTCGTACCACCCATGCAACCGGCACTGATCGGATATGAAGGAGGTCAGCTCCGTACCGCGTTTTCTTTTCTGACTCAGCCGGTGGACCCCAAACTTTTTCCACACGCCAGCATCACCAGGGCCATCATGCGTGCAAGTTTTCATAATTTTCCGACACCGTATGAATTTCTTATGGTTTTCTCCATGAAACGCACCGAAAACAATGACCGGGCGTGACCCAACGTGCGTTTGGCGTCCTAATTCGTTCAAATCTTGCGTTGGGCCCTAAGACGGGGATGCCCACTGCCTCCCAAAATTGGGTGACGTTTCATGCATGCCACCTCGTACCACCCATGCAACCGGCACTGATCGGATATGAAGTATGTCAGCTCCATACCGCGTTTTCTTTTCTGACTCAGCCGATGGACCCCAAACTTTTTCCACACGCTAGCATCACCAGGGTCATCATGCGTGCAAGGTTTCATAATTTTCCGACACCGTATGAATTTCTTATGGTTTTCTCCGTGAAACGAACCGAAAACAATGACCGGGCGTGACCCAACGTGCGTTTGGTCTCCGAATTCGTTCAAATCTTGCGTGGGGCCCTAAGATGGGCATGCCCACTGCCTCCCAAAATTGGGTGGCGTTTCATGCATGCCACCTCGTACCACCCATGCAACTGACACTGATCGGATATGAAGGAGGTCAGCTCCGTACTGCGTTACTTTTCTGACTCAGCCGGTTGACCCGAAACTTTTTCCACACGCCAGCATCACCAGCGTCATCATGCGTGCAAGTTTTCATAATTTTCCGACACCCTATGAATTTCTTATGGTTTTCTCCATGCAACGTACCGAAAACAATGACCGGGCGTGACCCAACGTGCGTTTGGTGTCCGAATTCGTTCAAATCTTGCGTGGGGCCCTAAGATGGGCATGCCCATTGCCTCCCAAAATTGGGTGACGTTTCATGCATGCCACCTCGTACCACCCATGCAACCGGCACTGATCGGATATGAAGGAGGTCAGCTCCGTACTGCGTTTTCTTTTCTGACTCAGCCGGTGGACCCCAAACTTTTTCCACACGCCAGCATCACCAGGGCCGTCATGCGTGCAAGTTTTCATAATTTTCCGATACCGTATGAATTTCTTATGGTTTTCTCTGTGAAACGCACCGAAAACAATGACCGGGCATGACCCAACGTGCTTTTGGTGTCCGAATTCGTTCAAATCTTGCGTGGGGCCCTAAGATGGGGATTCCCACTGCCTCCCAAAATTGGGTGACGTTTCATGCATGCCACCTTATACCACCCATGCAACCGGCACTGATCGGATATGAAGTATGTCAGCTCCATACCGCGTTGGTGTCTGAATTCGTTCAAATCTTGCGTGGGGCCCTAAGATGGGCATGCCCATTGCCTCCCAAAATTGGGTGACGTTTCATGCATGCCACCTCTTACCACCCATGCAACCGGCACTGATCGGATATGAAGGAGGTCAGCTCCGTACCGCGTTTTCTTTTCTGACTCAGCCGGTGGACCCCAAACTTTTTCCACACGCCAGCATCACTAGGGCCATCATGCGTGCAAGTTTTCATAATTTTCCGACACCGTATGAATTTCTTATGGTTTTCTCCATGAAACGCACCGAAAACAATGACCGGGCGTGACCCAACGTGCGTTTGGTGTCCGAATTCGTTCAAATCTTGCGTGGGGCCCTAAGATGGGGATGCCGACTGCCTCCCAAAATTGGGTGACGTTTCATGCATGCCACCTCGTACCACCCATGCAACCGGCACTGATCGGATATGAAGGAGGTCAGCTCCGTACTGCGTTTTCTCTTCTGACTCAGCCGGTGGACCCCAAACTTTTTCCACATGCCAGCATCACCAGGGTCATCATGCGTGCAAGTTTTCATACTTTTCCGACACCGTATGAATTTCTTATGGTTTTCTCCGTGAAACGCACCGAAAACAATGACCGGGCGTGACCCAACGTTTGGTGTCCGAATTCGTTCAACTCTTGCGTGGGGCCCTAAGACGGGCATGCCCACTGCCTCCCAAAATTGGGTGACGTTTCATGCATGCCACCTCGTACCACCCATGCAACCGGCACTGATCGGATATGAAGTATGTCAGCTCCATACCGCGTTTTCTTTTCTGACTCAGCCGGTGGACCCCAAACTTTTTCCACACGCCAGCATCACCAGGGTCATCATGCGTGCAAGGTTTCATAATTTTCCGACACCGTATGAATTTCTTATGGTTTTCTCCGTGAAACGCACCAAAAACAATGACCGGGCGTGACCCAACGTGCGTTTGGTGTCCGAATTCGTTCAAATCTTGCGTGGGGCCCTAAGATGGGCATGCCCACTGCCTCCCAAAATTGGGTGACGTTTCATGCATGCCACCTCGTACCACCCATGCAACTGACACTGATCGGATATGAAGGAGGTCAGCTCCGTACTGCGTTACTTTTCTGACTCAGCCGGTTGACCCCAAACTTTTTCCACACGCCAGCATCACCAGCGTCATCATGCGTGCAAGTTTTCATAATTTTCCAACACCGTATGAATTTCTTATGGTTTTCTCCATGCAACGCACCGAAAACAATGACCGGGCGTGACCCAACGTGCGTTTGGTGTCCGAATTCGTTCAAATCTTGCGTGGGGCCCTAAGATGGGCATGCCCATTGCCTCCCAAAATTGGGTGACGTTTCATGCATGCCACCTCGTACCACCCATGCAACCGGCACTGATCGGATATGAAGGAGGTCAGCTCCGTACCGCGTTTTCTTTTCTGACTCAGCCGATGGACCCCAAACTTTTTCCACACGCCACAATCACCAGGGCCATCATGCGTGCAAGTTTTCATAATTTTCCGACACCGTATGAATTTCTTATGGTTTTCTCCATGAAACGCACCGAAAACAATGACCGGGCATGACCCAACGTGCGTTTGGTGTCTGAATTCGTTCAAATCTTCCGTGGGGCCCTAAGATGGGCATGCCCACTGCCTCCCAAAATTGGGTGACGTTTCATGCATGCCACCTCGTACCACCCATGCAACCGGCACTGATCGGATATGAAGGAGGTCAGCTCCGTACTGTGTTTTCTTTTCTGACTCAGCCGGTGGACCCCAAACTTTTTCCACACGCCAGCATCACCAGGGCCATCATGCGTGCAAGTTTTCATAATTTTCCGACACCGTATGAATTTCTTATTGTTTTCTCTGTGAAACGCACCGAAAACAATGACCGGGCATGACCCAACGTGCGTTTGGTGTCCGAATTCGTTCAAATCTTGCGTGGGGCCCTAAGATGGGGATTCCCACTGCCTCCCAAAATTGGGTGACGTTTCATGCATGCCAACTCGTACCACCCATGCAACCGGCACTGATCGGATATGAAGGAGGTCAGCTCCGTACTGCGTTTTCTTTTCTGACTCAGCCGGTGGACCCCAAACTTTTTCCACACGCCATCATCACCAGGGTCATCATGCGTGCAAGTTTTCATAATTTTCCGACACCGTATGAATTTCTTATGGTTTTCTCCGTGAAACGCACCGAAAACAATGACCGGGCGTGACCCAACGTGCGTTTGGTGTCCGAATTCGTTCAAATCTTGCGTGGGGCCCTAAGATGGGCATGCCCATTGCCTTCCAAAATTGGGTGACGTTTCATGCATGCCACCTCGTACCACCAATGCAACCGACACTGATCGGATATGAAGGAGGTCAGCTCCGTACCGCGTTTTCTTTTCTGACTCAGCCGGTGGACCCCAAACTTTTTCCACACGCCAGCATCACCAGGGTCATCATGCGTGCAAGTTTTCATAATTTTCCGACACCGTATGAATTTCTTTTGGTTTTCTCTGTGAAACGCACCGAAAACAATGACCGAGCATGACCCAACGTGCGTTTGGTGTCCGAATTCGTTCAAATCTTGCGTGGGGCCCTAAGATGGGGATTCCCACTGCCTCCCAAAATTGGGTGACGATTCATGCATGCCAACTCGTACCACCCATGCAACCGGCACTGATCGGATATGAAGGAGGTCAGCTCCGTACTGCGTTTTCTTTTCTGACTCAGCCGGTGGACCCCAAACTTTTTCCACATGCCAGCATCACCAGGGTCATCATGCGTGCAAGTTTTCATAATTTTCCGACACCGTATGAATTTCTTATGGTTTTCTCCGTGAAACGCTCCGAAAACAATGACCGGGCGTGACCCAACGGGCGTTTGGTGTCCGAATTTGTTCAAATCTTGCGTGGGTCCCTAAGATGGGCATGCCCACTGCCTCCCAAAATTGAGTGATTTTTCATGCATGCCACCTCGTACCACCCATGCAACCGGCACTGATCGGATATGAAGGAGGTCAGCTCCGTACTGCCTTTTCTTTTCTGACTCAGCCGGTGGACCCCAAACTTTTTCCACACGCCAGCATCACCAGGGCCATAATGCGTGCAAGTTTTCATAATTTTCCATCACCGTATGAATTTCTGATGGTTTTCTCCATGAAACGCACCGAAAACACTGACCGGGCATGACGCAACGTGCGTTTGGTGTCCGAATTCGTTCAACTCTTGCGTGGGGCCCTAAGACGGGCATGCCCACTGCCTCCCAAAATTGGGTGACGTTTCATGCATGCCACCTCGTACCACCCATGCAACCGGCACTGATCGGATATGAAGTATGTCAGCTCCATACCGCGTTTTCTTTTCTGACTCAGCCGGTGGACCCCAAACTTTTTCCACACGCCAGCATCACCAGGGTCATCATGCGTGCAAGGTTTCATAATTTTCCGACACCGTATGAATTTCTTATGGTTTTCTCCGTGAAACGCACCGAAAACAATGACCGGGCGTGACCCAACGTGCGTTTGGTGTCCGAATTCGTTCAAATCTTGCGTGGGGCCCTAAGATGGGCATGCCCACTGCCTCCCAAAATTGGGTGACGTTTCATGCATGCCACCTCGTACCACCCATGCAACTGACACTGATCGGATATGAAGGAGGTCAGCTCCGTACTGCGTTACTTTTCTGACTCAGCCGGTTGACCCCAAAATTTTTCCACACGCCAGCATCATCAGCGTCATCATGCGTGCAAGTTTTCATAATTTTCCGACACCGTATGAATTTCTGATGGTTTTCTCCATGCAACGCACCGAAAACAATGACCGGGCGTGACCCAACGTGCGTTTGGTGTCCGAATTCGTTCAAATCTTGCGTGGGGCCCTAAGATGGGCATGCCCATTGCCTCCCAAAATTGGGTGACGTTTCATGCATGCCACCTCGTACCACCCATGCAACCGGCACTGATCGGATATGAAGGAGGTCAGCTCCGTACCGCGTTTTCTTTTCTGACTCAGCCGATGGACCCCAAACTTTTTCCACACGCCAGCATCACCAGGGCCATCATGCGTGCAAGTTTTCATAATTTTCCGACACCGTATGAATTTCTTATGGTTTTCTCCATGAAACGCACCGAAAACAATGACCGGGCATGACCCAACGTGCGTTTGGTGTCCGAATTCGTTCAAATCTTGCGTGGGGCCCTAAGATGGGCATGCCCACTGCCTCCCAAAATTGGGTGACGTTTCATGCATGCCACCTCGTACCACCCTTGCAACCGGCACTGATCGGATATGAAGGAGGTCAGCTCCGTACTGTGTTTTCTTTTCTGACTCAGCCGGTGGACCCCAAACTTTTTCCACACGCCAGCATCACCAGGGCCATCATGCGTGCAAGTTTTCAAAATTTTCCGACACCGTATGAATTTCTTATGGTTTTCTCTGTGAAACGCACCGAAAACAATGACCGGGCATGACCCAACGTGCGTTTGGTGTCCGAATTCGTTCAAATCTTGCGTGGGGCCCTAAGATGGGGATTCCCACTGCCTCCCAAAATTGGGTGACGTTTCATGCATGCCAACTCGTACCACCCATGCAACCGGCACTGATCGGATATGAAGGAGGTCAGCTCCGTACTGCGTTTTCTTTTCTGACTCAGCCGGTGGACCCCAAACTTTTTCCACACGCCATCATCACCAGGGTCATCATGCGTGCAAGTTTTCATAATTTTCCGACACCGTATGAATTTCTTATGGTTTTCTCCGTGAAACGCACCGAAAACAATGACCGGGCGTGACCCAACGTGCGTTTGGTGTCCGAATTCGTTCAAATCTTGCGTGGGGCCCTAAGTTGGGCATGCCCATTGCCTCCCAAAATTGGGTGACGTTTCATGCATGCCACCTCGTACCACCCATGCAACCGGCACTGATCGGATATGAAGGAGGTCAGCTCCGTACCGCGTTTTCTTTTCTGACTCAGCCGGTGGACCCCAAACTTTTTCCACACGCCAGCATCACCAGGGTCATCATGCGTGCAAGTTTTCATAATTTTCCGACACCGTATGAATTTCTTATGGTTTTCTCCGTGAAACGCACGGAAAACAATGACCGGGCGTGACCCAACGTGCGTTTGGTGTCCGAATTTGTTCAAATCTTGCGTGGGGCCCTAAGATGGGCATGCCCACTGCCTCCCAAAATTGGGTGACCTTTCATGCATGCCACCTCGTACCACCCATGCAACCGGCACTGATCGGATATGAAGGAGGTCAGCTCCGTACTGCGTTTTCTTTTCTGACTCAGCCGGTGGACCCCAAACTTTTTCCACACGCCAGCATCACCAAGGCCATCATGCGTGCAAGTTTTCATAATTTTCCGACACCGTATGAATTTCTGATGGTGTTCTCCGTGAAACGCACCGAAAACACTGACCGGGCGTGACGCAACATGCGTTTGGTGTCCTAATTCGTTCAACTCTTGCGTGGGGCCCTAAGATAGGCATGCCCACTGCCTCCCAAAATTGGGTGACGTTTCATGCATGCCACCTCGTACCACCCATGCAACTGGCACTGATCGGATATGAAGTATGTCAACTCCATACTTCGTTTTCTTTTCTGACTCAGCCGGTGCACCCCAAACTTTTTCCACACGCCAGCATCACCAGGGTCATCATGCGTGCAAGTTTTCATAATTTTCCGACACCATATGAATTTCCTATGGTTTTCTTCATGAAACGCACCGAAAACAATGACTGGGCGTGACCCAACGTGCGTTTGGTGTCCGAATTCGTTCAAATCTTCCGTGGGGCCCTAAGATGGGCATGCCCATTGCCTACCAAAATTGGGTGACGTTTCATGCATGCCACCTCGTACCACCCATGCAACCGGCACTGATCGGATATGAAGGAGGTCAG
Source organism: Aegilops tauschii subsp. strangulata (assembly GCF_002575655.3). NCBI lineage: Eukaryota > Viridiplantae > Streptophyta > Magnoliopsida > Poales > Poaceae > Aegilops > Aegilops tauschii. The sequence continues at coordinate 550,597,169 of NC_053036.3, read as the reverse complement.
CTCCGTACTACGTTTTCTTTTCTGACTCAGCCGGTGGACCCCAAACTTTTTCCACACGCCAGCATCACCAGGGCCATCATGCGTGCAAGTTTTCATAATTTTCCGACACCGTATGAATTTCTGATGGTTTTCTCCGTGAAACACACCGAAAAAAATGACCGGGCATGACCCAACGTGCGTTTGGTGTCCGAATTCGTTCAAATCCTGCGTGGGCCCTAAGATGGGCATGCCCACTGCCTCCCAAAATTTGGTGACGTTTCATGCATGCCACCTCGTACCACCCATGCAACCGGCATTGATCGAATATGAAGGAGGTCAGCTCCGTACTGCGTTTTCTTTGCTGACTCAGCCGGTGGACCCCAAACTTTTTCCACATGCCAGCATCACCAGGGTCATCATGCGTGCAAGTTTTCACAATTTTCCGACACCGTATGAATTTCTTATGGTTTTCTCCGTGAAACGCACCGAAAACAATGACCGGGCGTGACCCAACGTGCGTTTGGTGTCCGAATTTGTTCAAATCTTGCGTGGGGCCCTAAGATGGGCATGCCCACTGCCTCCCAAAATTGGGTGACCTTTCATGCATGCCACCTCGTACCACCCATGCAACCGGCACTGATCGGATATGAAGGAGGTCAGCTCCGTACTGCGTTTTCTTTTCTGACTCAGCCGGTGGACCCCAAACTTTTTCCACACGCCAGCATCACCAGGGCCATCATGCGTGCAAGTTTTCATAATTTTCCGCCACCGTATGAATTTCTGATGGTGTTCTCCGTGAAACGCACCGAAAACACTGACCGGGCGTGACGCAACATGCGTTTGGTGTCCGAATTCGTTCAACTCTTGCGTGGGGCCCTAAGATAGGCATGCCCACTGCCTCCCAAAATTGGGTGACGTTTCATGCATGCCACCTCGTACCACCCATGCAACTGGCACTGATCGGATATGAAGTATGTCAGCTCCATACTGCGTTTCCTTTCCTGACTCAGCCGGTGGACCCCAAACTTTTTCCACACGCCAGCACACCAGGGTCATCATGCGTGCAAGTTTTCATAATTTTCCGACACCATATGAATTTCCTATGGTTTTCTCCGTGAAACGCACCGAAAACAATGACCGGGCGTGACCCAACGTGCGTTTGGTGTCCGAATTCGTTCAAATCTTGCGTGGGGCCCTAAGATGGGCATGCCCATTGCCTCCCAAAATTGGGTGACGTTTCATGCATGCCACCTCGTACCACCCATGCAACCGGCACTGATCGGATATGAAGGAGGTCAGCTCCGTACTACGTTTTCTTTTCTGACTCAGCCGGTGGACCCCAAACTTTTTCCACACGCCAGCATCACCAGGGCCATCATGCGTGCAAGTTTTCATAATTTTCCGACACCGTATGAATTTCTGATGGTTTTCTCCGTGAAACACACCGAAAAAAATGACCGGGCATGACCCAACGTGCGTTTGGTGTCCGAATTCGTTCAAATCCTGCGTGGGCCCTAAGATGGGCATGCCCACTGCCTCCCAAAATTTGGTGACGTTTCATGCATGCCACCTCGTACCACCCATGCAACCGGCATTGATCGAATATGAAGGAGGTCAGCTCCGTACTGCGTTTTCTTTGCTGACTCAGCCGGTGGACCCCAAACTTTTTCCACATGCCAGCATCACCAGGGTCATCATGCGTGCAAGTTTTCACAATTTTCCGACACCGTATGAATTTCTTATGGTTTTCTCCGTGAAACGCACCGAAAACAATGACCGGGCGTGACCCAACGTGCGTTTGGTGTCCGAATTTGTTCAAATCTTGCGTGGGGCCCTAAGATGGGCATGCCCACTGCCTCCCAAAATTGGGTGACCTTTCATGCATGCCACCTCGTACCACCCATGCAACCGGCACTGATCGGATATGAAGGAGGTCAGCTCCGTACTGCGTTTTCTTTTCTGACTCAGCCGGTGGACCCCAAACTTTTTCCACACGCCAGCATCACCAGGGCCATCATGCGTGCAAGTTTTCATAATTTTCCGCCACCGTATGAATTTCTGATGGTGTTCTCCGTGAAACGCACCGAAAACACTGACCGGGCGTGACGCAACATGCGTTTGGTGTCCGAATTCGTTCAACTCTTGCGTGGGGCCCTAAGATAGGCATGCCCACTGCCTCCCAAAATTGGGTGACGTTTCATGCATGCCACCTCGTACCACCCATGCAACTGGCACTGATCGGATATGAAGTATGTCAGCTCCATACTGCGTTTCCTTTCCTGACTCAGCCGGTGGACCCCAAACTTTTTCCACACGCCAGCACACCAGGGTCATCATGCGTGCAAGTTTTCATAATTTTCCGACACCATATGAATTTCCTATGGTTTTCTCCGTGAAACGCACCGAAAACAATGACCGGGCGTGACCCAACGTGCGTTTGGTGTCCGAATTCGTTCAAATCTTGCGTGGGGCCCTAAGATGGGCATGCCCATTGCCTCCCAAAATTGGGTGACGTTTCATGCATGCCACCTCGTACCACCCATGCAACCGGCACTGATCGGATATGAAGGAGGTCAGCTCCGTACTACGTTTTCTTTTCTGACTCAGCCGGTGGACCCCAAACTTTTTCCACACGCCAGCATCACCAGGGCCATCATGCGTGCAAGTTTTCATAATTTTCCGACACCGTATGAATTTCTGATGGTTTTCTCCGTGAAACACACCGAAAAAAATGACCGGGCATGACCCAACGTGCGTTTGGTGTCCGAATTCGTTCAAATCCTGCGTGGGCCCTAAGATGGGCATGCCCACTGCCTCCCAAAATTTGGTGACGTTTCATGCATGCCACCTCATACCACCCATGCAACCGGCATTGATCGAATATGAAGGAGCTCAGCTCCGTACTGCGTTTTCTTTGCTGACTCAGCCGGTTGACCCCAAACTTTTTCCACATGCCAGCATCACCAGGGTCATCATGCGTGCAAGTTTTCATAATTTTCCGACACCGTATGAATTTCTTATGGTTTTCACCGTGAAACGCACCGAAAACAATGACCGGGCGTGACCCAACGTGCGTTTGGTGTCCGAATTTGTTCAAATCTTGCGTGGGGCCCTAAGATGGGCATGCCCACTGCCTCCCAAAATTGGGTGACCTTTCATGCATGCCACCTCGTACCACCCATGCAACCGGCACTGATCGGATATGAAGGAGGTCAGCTCCGTACTGCGTTTTCTTTTCTGACTCAGCCGGTGGACCCCAAACCTTTTCCACACGCCAGCATCACCAGGGCCATCATGCGTGCAAGTTTTCATAATTTTCCGACACCGTATGAATTTCTGATGGTGTTCTCCGTGAAACGCACCGAAAACACTGACCGGGCGTGACGCAACATGCGTTTGGTGTCCGAATTCGTTCAACTCTTGCGTGGGGCCCTAAGATAGGCATGCCCACTGCCTCCCAAAATTGGGTGACGTTTCATGCATGCCACCTCGTACCACCCATGCAACTGGCACTGATCGGATATGAAGTATGTCAGCTCCATACTGCGTTTTCTTTTCTGACTCAGCCGGTGGACCCCAAACTTTTTCCACACGCCAGCATCACCAGGGTCATCATGCGTGCAAGTTTTCATAATTTTCCGACACCATATGAATTTCCTATGGTTTTCTCCGTGAAACGCACCGAAAACAATGACCGGGCGTGACCCAACGTGCGTTTGGTGTCCGAATTCGTTCAAATCTTGCGTGGGGGCCTAAGATGGGCATGCCCAGTGCCTCCCAAAATTGGGTGACGTTTCATATCATGCCACCTCGTACCACCCATGCAACCGGCACTGATCGGATATGAAGGAGGTCAGCTCCGTACTACATTTTCTTTTCTGACTCAGCCGGTGGACCCCAAACTTTTTCCACACGCCAGCATCACCAGGGCCATCATGCGTGCAAGTTTTCATAATTTTCCGACACCGTATGAATTTCTGATGGTTTTCTCCGTGAAACACACCGAAAAAAATGACCGGGCATGACCCAACGTGCTTTTGGTGTCCGAATTCGTTCAAATCTTGCGTGGGCCCTAAGATGGGCATGCCACCTCGTACCACCCATGCAACCGGCATTGATCGAATATGAAGGAGCTCAGCTCCGTACTGCGTTTTCTTTGCTGACTCAGCCGGTGGACCCCAAACTTTTTCCACATGCCAGCATCACCAGGGTCATCATGCGTGCAAGTTTTCATAATTTTCCGACACCGTATGAATTTCTTATGGTTTTCTCCGTGAAACGCACCGAAAACAATGACCGGGCGTGACCCAACGTGCGTTTGGTGTCCGAATTTGTTCAAATCTTGCGTGGGGCCCTAAGATGGGCATGCCCACTGCCTCCCAAAATTGGGTGACCTTTCATGCATGCCACCTCGTACCACCCATGCAACCGGCACTGATCGGATATGAAGGAGGTCAGCTCCGTACTGCGTTTTCTTTTCTGACTCAGCCGGTGGACCCCAAACTTTTTCCACACGCCAGCATCACCAAGGCCATCATGCGTGCAAGTTTTCATAATTTTGCGACACCGTATGAATTTCTGATGGTTTTCTCCGTGAAACGCACCGAAAACACTGACCGGGCGTGACGCAACATGCGTTTGGTGTCCGAATTCGTTCAACTCTTGCGTGGGGCCCTAAGATAGGCATGCCCACTGCCTCCCAAAATTGGGTGACGTTTCATGCATGCCACCTCGTACCACCCATGCAACTGGCACTGATCGGATATGAAGTATGTCAGCTCCATACTGCGTTTTCTTTTCTGACTCAGCCGGTGGACCCCAAACTTTTTCCACACGCCAGCATCACCAGGGTCATCATGCGTGCAAGTTTTCATAATTTTCCGACACCATATGAATTTCCTATGGTTTTCTCCGTGAAACGCACCGAAAACAATGACCGGGCGTGACCCAACGTGCGTTTGGTGTCCGAATTCGTTCAAATCTTGCGTGGGGCCCTAAGATGGGCATGCCCATTGCCTCCCAAAATTGGGTGACGTTTCATGCATGCCACCTCGTACCACCCATGCAACCGGCACTGATCGGATATGAAGGAGGTCAGCTCCGTACTACGTTTTCTTTTCTGACTCAGCCGGTGGACCCCAAACTTTTTCCACACGCCAGCATCACCAGGGCCATCATGCGTGCAAGTTTTCATAATTTTCCGACACCGTATGAATTTCTGATGGTTTTCTCCATGAACCACACCGAAAAAAATGACCGGGCATGACCCAACGTGCGTTTGGTGTCCGAATTCGTTCAAATCCTGCGTGGGCCCTAAGATGGGCATGCCCACTGCCTCCCAAAATTGGGTGACGTTTCATGCATGCCACCTCGTACCACCCATGCAACCGGCATTGATCGAATATGAAGGAGGTCAGCTCCGTACTGCGTTTTCTTTGCTGACTCAGCCGGTGGACCCCAAACTTTTTCCACATGCCAGCATCACCAGGGTCATCATGTGTGCAAGTTTTCATAATTTTCCGACACCGTATGAATTTCTTATGGTTTTCTCCGTGAAACGCACCGAAAACAATGACCGGGCGTGACCCAACGTGCGTTTGGTGTCCGAATTCGTTCAAATCTTGCGTGGGGCCCTAAGTTGGGCATGCCCATTGCCTCCCAAAATTGGGTGACGTTTCATGCATGCCACCTCGTACCACCCATGCAACCTGCACTGATCGGATATGAATGAGGCCAGCTCCGTACTACGTTTTCTTTTCTGACTGAGCCGGTGGACCCCAAACTTTTTCCACACGCCAGCATCACCAGGGCCATCATGCGTGCAAGTTTTCATAATTTTCCGACACCGTATGAATTTCTTATGGTTTTCTCCGTGAAACGCACCGAAAACACTGACCGGGCGTGACGCGACGTGCGTTTGGTGTCCGAATTCGTGCAAATCTTGCATGGGGCCCTAAGATGGGCATGCCCACTGCCTCCCAAAATTGGGTGACGTTTCATGCATGCCACCTTGTACCACCCATGCAACCGGCACCGATCGGATATGAAGTATGTCAGCTCCGTACCGCGTTTTCTTTTCTGACTCAGCCGGTGGACCCAGAACTTTTTCCACACGCCAGCATCACGAGGGTCATCATGCGTGCAAGTTTTCATAATATTCTGACACCGTATGAATTTCTTATGGTTTTCTCCGTGAAACGCACGGAAAACAATGACCGGGCGTGACCCAACGGGCGTTTGGTGTCCGAATTCGTTCAAATCTTGCGTGGGGCCCTAAGATGGGCATGACCATTGCCTCCCAAAATTGGGTGACGTTTCATGCATGCCACCTCGTACCACCCATGCAACCGGCATTGATCGATTATGAAGGAGGTCAGCTCCGTACTGCGTTTTCTTTGCTGACTCAGCCGGTGGACCCCAAACTTTTTCCACATGCCAGCATCACCAGGGTCATCATGTGTGCAAGTTTTCATAATTTTCCGACACCGTATGAATTTCTTATGGTTTTCTCCGTGAAACGCACCGAAAACAATGACCGGGCGTGACCCAACGTGCGTTTGGTGTCCGAATTTGTTCAAATCTTGCGTGGGGCCCTAAGATGGGCATGCCCACTGCCTCCCAAAATTGGGTGACCTTTCATGCAAGCCACCTCGTACCACCCATGCAACCGGCACTGATCGGATATGAAGGAGGTCAGCTCCGTACTGCGTTTTCTTTTCTGACTCAGCCGGTGGACCCCAAACTTTTTCCACACGCCAGCATCACCAGGGCCATCATGCGTGCCAGTTTTCATAATTTTCCGACACCGTATGAATTTCTTATGGTTTTCTCCGTGAAACGCACTGAAAACAATGACCGGGCGTGACCCAACGTGCGTTTGGTGTCCGAATTCGTTCAAATCTTGCGTGGGGCCCTAAGATGGGCATGCCCACTGCCTCCCAAAATTGGGTGACGTTTCATGCATGCCACCTCATACCACCCATGCAACCGGCACTGATCGGATATGAAGGAGGTCAGCTCCGTACTGCGTTCTCTTTTCTGACTCAGCCGGTTGGCCCCAAACTTTTTCCACAAGCCAGCATCACCAGCGTCATCATGCGTGCATGTTTTCAGAATTTTCCGACACCGTATGAATTTCTTATGGTTTTCTCCATGAAACGCACCGAAAACAATGACCGGGCGTGACCCAACGTGCGTTTGGTGTCCGAATTCGTTCAAATCTTGCGTGGGGCCCTAAGATGGGCATGCCCATTGCCTCCCAAAATTGGGTAACGTTTCATGCATGCCACCTCGTACCACCCATGCAACCGGCATTGATCGGATATGAATGAGGCCAGCTCCGTACTACGTTTTCTTTTTGACTCAGCCGGTGGACACCAAACTTTTTCCACACGCCAGCATCACCAGGGCCATCACGCGTGCAAGTTTTCATAATTTTCCGACACCGTATGAATTTCTTATGGTTTTCTCCATGAAACGCACCGAAAACACTGACCGGGCGTGACGCAACGTGCGTTTGGTGTCCGAATTCGTGCAAATCTTGCATGGGGCCCTAAGATGGGCATGCCCACTGCCTCCCAAAATTGGGTGACGTTTCATGCATGCCACCTTGTACCACCCATGCAACCGGCACCGATCGGATATGAAGTATGTCAGCTCCGTACCGCGTTTTCGTTTCTGACTCAGCCGGTGGACCCCAAACTTTTTCCACACGCCAGCATCACGAGGGTCATCATGCGTGCAAGTTTTCATAATTTTCTGACACCGTATGAATTTCTTATGGTTTTCTCCGTGAAACGCACGGAAAACAATGACCGGGCATGACCCAACGGGCGTTTGGTGTCCGAATTCGTTCAAATCTTGCGTGGGGCCCTAAGATGGGCATGACCATTGCCTCCCAAAATTGGGTGACGTTTCATGCATGCCACCTCGTACCACCCATGCAACCGACACTGATCGGATATGAAGGAGGTCAGCTCCGTACTGCGTTTTCTTTTTTGACTCAGCCGGTGGACCCCAAACTTTTTCCACACGCCAGCATCCCCAGGGCCATCATGCGTGCAAGTTTTCATCATTTTCCGACACCGTATGAATTTCTTATGGTTTTCTCCATGAAACGCACCAAAAACAATGACCGGGCGTGACCCAACGTGCGTTTGGTGTCCGAATTCGTTCAAATCTTGCGTGGGGACCTAAGATGGGCATGCCTATTGCCTCCCAAAATTGGGTGACGTTTCATGCATGCCACCTCGTACCACCCATGCAACCGGCACTGACCGAATATGAAGGAGGTCAGCTACGTACTACGTTTTCTTTTCTGACTGAGCCGGTGGACCCCAAACTTTGTCCACACGCCAGCATCACCAGGGCCATCATGCGTGCAAGTTTTCAGAATTTTCTGACACAGTATGAATTTCTTATGGTTTTCTCCGTGAAACGCACCGAAAACAATGACCGGGCGTGACCCAACGTGTGTTTGGTGTCCGAATTTGTTCAAATCTTGCATGGGGCCCTAAGATGGGCATGCCCACTGCCTCCCAAAATTGGGTGACGTTTCATGCATGCCACCTCTTGCATTGGTCCGATATGAAGGAGGTCAGCTCCGTACTGCGTTTTCTTTTTTGACTCAGCCGGTGGAACCCAAACTTTTTCCACACGCCAGCATCACCAGGGTCATCATGCACGCAAGTTTTCATAATTTTCCGACACCGTATGAATTTCTTATGGTTTTGTCCGTGAAACGCACCGAAAACAATGATCGGGCGTGACCCAACGTGCGTTTGGTGTCCGAATTCGTTCAAATCTTGCGTGGGGCCCTAAGATGGGCATGCCTATTGCCTCCCAAAATTGGGTGACGTTTCATGCATGCCACCTCATACCACCCATGCAACCGGCACTGATCGGATATGAAGGAGGTCAGCTCCGTACTACGTTTTCTTTTCTGACTCAGCCGGTGGACCCCAAACTTTTTCCACACGCCAGCATCCCCAGGGCCATCATGCGTGCAAGTTTTCATCATTTTCCGACACCGTATGAATTTCTTATGGTTTTCTCCATGAAACGCACCAAAAACAATGACCGGGCGTGACCCAACGTGCGTTTGGTGTCCGAATTCGTTCAAATCTTGCGTGGGGCCCTAAGATGGGCATGCCCATTGCCTCCCAAAATTGGGCGACGTTTCACGCATGCTACCTTGTACCACCCATGCAACCGGCACTGATCGGATATGAAGGAGGTCAGCTCCGTACTACGTTTTCTTTTCTGACTCAGCCGGTGGACCCTAAACTTTTTCCACACGCCAGCATCACCAGGGCCATCATGCGTGCAAGTTCTCATAATTTTCCGACACCGTATGAATTTCTTATGGTTTTCTCCGTGAAACGCACCGAAAACACTGACCGAGCATGACGCAACGTGCATTTGTTGTCCGAATTCGTTCAAATCTTGCGTGGGGCCCTAAGATGGGTATGCCCACTGCCTCCCAAAATTGGGTGACGTTTCATGCATGCCACCTCGTACCACCCATGCAACCGGCACTGATCGGATATGAAGTATGTCAGCTCCGTACCGTGTTTTCTTTTCTGAATCAGCCGGTGGACCCCAAACTTTTTCCACACGCCAGCATCACCAGGGTCATCATGCGTGCAAGTTTTCATAATTTTCTGACACCGTATGAATTTCTTATGGTTTTCTCCGTGAAACGCACCGAAAACAATGACCGGGCATGACCCAACGTGCGTTTGGTGTCCGAATTCGTTCAAATCTTGCGTGGGGCCCTAAGATGGGCATGCCTATTGCCTCCCAAAATTGGGTGACGTTTCATGCATGCCACCTCGTACCACCCATGCAACCGGCACTGACCGAATATGAATGAGGTCAGCTCCGTACTACGTTTTCTTTTCTGACTCAGCCGGTGGACCCCAAACTTTTTCCAAACGCCAGCATCACCAGGGCCATCATGCGTGCAAGTTTTCATAATCTTCTGACACCGTATGAATTTCCTATGGTTTTCTCCGTGAAACGCACCGAAAAAATGACCGGGCGTGACCCAACGTGCGTTTAATGTCTGAATTCGTTCAAATCTTGCGTGGGCCCTAAGATGGGCATGCCCACTGCCTCCCAAAATTGGGTGACGTTTCATGCATGCCACCTCGTACCACCCATGCAACCGGCATTGATCCGATATGAAGGAGGTCAGCTCCGTACTGCGTTTTCTTTTCTGACTCAGCCGGTGGACCACCAAATTTTTCCACACGCCAGCATCACCAGGGTCATCATGCGCGCAAGTTTTCATAATTTTCCGACACCGTATGAATTTCTTATGGTTTTGTCCGTGAAACGCACCGAAAACAATGATCGGGCGTGAGCCAACGTGCGTTTGGTGTCCGAATTCGTTCAAATCTTGCGTGGGGCCCTAAGATGGGCATGCCTATTGCCTCCCAAAATTGGGTGACGTTTCATGCATGCCACCTCGTACCACCCATGCAACCGGCACTGATCGGATATGAAGGAGGTCAGCTCCGTACTACGTTTTCTTTTCTGACTCAGCCGGTGGACCCCAAACTTTTTCCACACGCCAGCATCCCCAGGGCCATCATGCGTGCAAGTTTTCATAATTTTCCGACACCGTATGAATTTCTTCTGGTTTTCTCCGTGAAACGCACTGAAAACAATGACCGGGCGTGACCCAACGTGCGTTTGGTGTCCGAATTCGTTCAAATCTTGCGTGGGGCCCTAAGATTGGCATGCCCAGTGCCTCCCAAAATTGCGTGACGTTTCACGCATGCCACCTCGTACCACCCATGCAACCGGCACTGATCGGATATGAAGGAGGTCAGCTCCGTACTACGTTTTCTTTTCTGACTCAGCCGGTGGACCCCAAACTTTTTCCACATGCCAGCATCACCAGGGCCATCATGCGTGCAAGTTTTCATAATTTTCCGACACCGTATGAATTTCTTATGGTTTTCTCCGTGAAACGCACCGAAAAAATGACCGGGCGTGACCCAACGTGCGTTTGGTGTCCGAATTCGTTCAAATCTTGCGTGGGCCCTAAGATGGGCATGCCCACTGCCTGCCAAAATTGGGTGACGTTTCATGCATGCGACCTGGTAGCACCCATGCAACCGGCACTGACCGAATATGAAGGAGGTCAGCTCCGTACTACGTTTTCTTTTTCTGACTCAGCCGGTGGACCCCAAACTTTTTCCACACGCCAGCATCACCAGGGCCATCATGCGTGCAAGTTTTCATTATTTTCCGACACCGTATGAATTTCTTATGGTTTTCTCCGTGAAACGCACCAAAAACACTGACCGGGCGTGACGCAACGTGCGTTTGGTGTCCGAATTCGTTCAAATCTTGCGTGGGGCCCTAAGATGGGCATGCCCACTACCTCCCAAAATTGGGTGACGTTTCATGCATGCCACCTCGTACCACCCATGCAACCGACATTGATCGCATATGAAGTATGTCAGCTCCGTACCGCGTTTTCTTTTCTGACTCAGACGGTGGACCCCAAACATTTTCCACACGCCAGCATCACCAGGGTCATCATGCGTGCAAGTTTTCATAATTTTCCGACACCGTATGAATTTCTTATGGTTTTCTCCGTGAAACGCACCGAAAACAATGACCGGGCGTGACCCAACGTGCGTTTGGTGTCCGAATTCGTTCAAATCTTGTGTGGGGCCCTAAGATGGGCATGCCCACTGCCTCCCAAAATTGGGTGACGTTTCATGCATGCCACCTCGTACCACCCATGCAACCGGCACTAATCGGATATGAAGTATATCAGCTCCGTAACGCGTTTTCTTTTCTGACTCAGCCGGTGGACCCCAAACTTTTTCCACACGCCAGCATCACCAGGGTCATCATGCGTGCAAGTTTTCATAATTTTCGGACACCGTATGAATTTCTTATGGTTTTCTCCGTGAAACGCACCAAAAACAATGACCGGGCATGACCCAACGTGCGTTTGGTGTCCGAATTCGTACAAATCTTGCGTGGGCCCTAAGATGGGCATGCCCACTGCCTCCCAAAATTGGGTGACGTTTCATGCATGCCACCTCGTACCACCCATGCAACCGGCACTGATCGGATATGAAGGAGGTCAGCTCCGTACTGCGTTCACTTTTCTGACTCAGCCGGTGGACCCCAAACTTTTTCCACACGCCAGCATCACCAGGGTCATCATGCGTGCAAGTTTTCATAATTTTCGGACACCGTATGAATTTCTTATGGTTTTCTCCGTGAAACGCACCGAAAACAATGACCGGCCGTGACCCAACGTGCGTTTGGTGTCCGAATTCGTTCAAATCTTGCGTGGGGCCCTAAGATGGGCATGCCTATTGCCTCCCAAAATTGGGTGACGTTTCATGCATGCCACCTCGTACCACCCATGCAACCGGCACTGATCGGATATGAAGGAGGTCAGCTCCGTACTACGTTTTTTTTTCTGACTCAGCCGGTGCACCCCAAACTTTTTCCACACGCCAGCATCCCCAGGGCCATCATGCGTGCAAGTTTTCATAATTTTCCGACACCGTATGAATTTCTTCTGGTTTTCTCCGTGAAACGCACTGAAAACAATGACCGGGCGTGACCCAACGTGCATTTGGTGTCCAAATTCGTTCAAATCTTGCGTGGGGCCCTAATATTGGCATGCCCAGTGCCTCCCAAAATTGCGTGACGTTTCACGCATGCCACCTCGTACCACCCATGCAACCGGCACTGATCGGATATGAAGGAGGTCAGCTCCGTACTACGTTTTCTTTTCTGACTCAGCCGGTGGACCCCGAACTTTTTCCACACGCCAGCATCACCAGGGCCATCATGCGTGCAAGTTTTCATAATTTTCCGACACCGTATGAATTTCTTATAGTTTTCTCCGTGAAACGCACCGAAAAAATGACCGGGCGTGACCCAACGTGCGTTTGGTGTCCAAATTCGTTCAAATCTTGTGTGGGCCCTAAGATGGGCATGCCCACTACCTCCCAAAATTGGGTGACGTTTCATGCATGCGACCTGGTACCACCCATGCAACCGGCACTGACCGAATATGAGGGAGGTCAGCTCCGTACTACGTTTTCTTTTCTGACTCAGCTGCTGGACCCCAAACTTTTTCCACACGCCAGCATCACCATGGCCATCATGCGTGCAAGTTTTCATAATTTTCCGACACCGTATGAATTTCTTATGGTTTTCTCCGTGAAACGCACCGAAAACACTGACCGGGCGTGACGCAACGTGCGTTTGGTGTCCGAATTCGTTCAAATCTTGCGTGGGGCCCTAAGATGGGCATGCCCACCACCTCCCAAAATTGGGTGACGTTTCATGCATGCCACCTCGTACCACCCATGCAACCGGCACTGATCGGATATGAAGGAGGTCAGCTCCGTACTACGTTTTCTTTTCTGACTCAGCCGGTGCACCCCAAACTTTTTCCACACGCCAGCATCCCCAGGGCCATCATGCGTGCAAGTTTTCATAATTTTCCGACACCGTATGAATTTCTTCTGGTTTTCTCCGTGAAACGCACTGAAAACAATGACCGGGCGTGACCCAACGTGCGTTTGGTGTCCAAATTCGTTCAAATCTTGCGTGGGGCCCTAAGATTGGCATGCCCAGTGCCTCCCAAAATTGCGTGACGTTTCACGCATGCCACCTCGTACCACCCATGCAACCGGCACTGATCGGATATGAAGGAGGTCAGCTCCGTACTACGTTTTCTTTTCTGACTCAGCCGGTGGACCCCAAACTTTTTCCACACGCCAGCATCACCAGGGCCATCATGCGTGCAAGTTTTCATAACTTTCGACACCGTATGAATTTCTTATGGTTTTCTCCGTGAAACGCACCGAAAAAATGACCGGGCGTGACCCAACGTGCGTTTGGTGTCCAAATTCGTTCAAATCTTGTGTGGGCCCTAAGATGGGCATGCCCACTACCTCCCAAAATTGGGTGACGTTTCATGCATGCGACCTGGTACCACCCATGCAACCGGCACTGACCGAATATGAGGGAGGTCAGCTCCGTACTACGTTTTCTTTTCTGACTCAGCTGCTGGACCCCAAACTTTTTCCACACGCCAGCATCACCAGGGCCATCATGCGTGCAAGTTTTCATAATTTTCCGACACCGTATGAATTTCTTATGGTTTTCTCCGTGAAACGCACCGAAAACACTGACCGGGCGTGACGCAACGTGCGTTTGGTGTCCGAATTCGTTCAAATCTTGCGTGGGGCCCTAAGATGGGCATGCCCACCACCTCCCAAAATTGGGTGACGTTTCATGCATGCCACCTCGTACCACCCGTGCAACCGACATTGATCGCATATGAAGTATGTCAGCTCCGTACCGCGTTTTCTTTTCTGACTCAGCCGGTGGACCCCAAACGTTTTCCACACGCCAGCATCACCAGGGTCATCATGCGTGCAAGTTTTCATAATTTTCCGACACCGTATGAATTTCTTATGGTTTTCTCCGTGAAACGCACCGAAAACAATGACCGGGCGTGACCCAACATGCGTTTGGTGTCCGAATTCGTTCAAATCTTGTGTGGGGCCCTAAGATGGGCATGCCCACTGCCTCCCAAAATTGGGTGACGTTTCATGCATGCCACCTCGTACCACCCATGCAACCGGCACTGATCGGATATGAAGTATGTCAGCTCCGTACCGCGTTTTCTTTTCTGACTCAGCCGGTGGACCCCAAACTTTTTCCACACGCCAGCATCACCAGGGCCATCATGCGTGCAAGTTTTCATAATTTTCCGACACCGTATGAATTTCTTATGGTTTTCTCCGTGAAACGCACCGAAAACAATGACCGGGCATGACCCAACGTGCGTTTGGTGTCCGAATTCGTTCAAATCTTGCGTGGGCCCTAAGATGGGCATGCCCACTGCCTCCCAAAATTTGGTGACGTTTCATGCATGCCACCTCGTACCACCCATGCAACCGGCACTGATCGGATATGAAGGAGGTCAGCTCCGTACTGCGTTCACTTTTCTGACTTAGCCGGTTGACCCCAAACTTTTTCCACACGCCAGCATCACCAGCGTCATCATGCGTGCTAGTTTTCATAATTTTCCGACACCGTATGAATTTCTTATGGTTTTCTCTGTGAAACGCACGGAAAACAATGACCGGGCGTGACCCAACGGGCGTTTGGTGTCCGAATTCGTTCAAATCTTGCGTGGGGCCCTAAGATGGGCATGACCATTGCCTCCCAAAATTGGGTGACGTTTCATGCATGCCCCCTCGTACCACCCATGCAACCGGCACTGATCGGATATGAACGAGGTCAGCTCCGTACTACGTTTTCTTTTCTGACTCGGCCGGTGGACCCCAAACTTTTTCCACACGCCAGCATCACCAGGGCCATCATGCGTGCAAGTTTTCATAATTTTCCGACACCGTATGAATTTCTTATGGTTTTCTCCGTGAAACGCACCGAAAACACTGACCGGTCGTGACGCAACATGCGTTTGGTGTCCGAATTCGTTCAAATCTTGCGTGGGGCCCTATGATGGGCATGCCCACTGCCTCCCAAAATTGGGTGACGTTTCATGCATGCCACCTCGTACCACCCATGCAACCGGCACTGATCGGATATGAAGGAGGTCAGCTCCGTACTACGTTTTCTTTTCTGACTCAGCCGGTGGACCCCAAACTTTTTCCACACGCCAGCATCCCCAGGGCCATCATGCGTGCAAGTTTTCATAATTTTCCGACACCGTATGAATTTCTTCTGGTTTTCTCCGTGAAACGCACTGAAAACAATGACCGGGCGTGACCCAACGTGCGTTTGGTGTCCGAATTCGTTCAAATCTTGCGTGGGGCCCTAAGATTGGCATGCCCAGTGCCTCCCAAAATTGCGTGACGTTTCACGCATGCCACCTCGTACCACCCATGCAACCGGCACTGATCGGATATGAAGGAGGTCAGCTCCGTACTACGTTTTCTTTTCTGACTCAGCCGGTGGACCCCAAACTTTTTCCACACGCCAGCATCACCAGGGCCATCATGCGTGCAAGTTTTCATAATTTTCCGACACCGTATGAATTTCTTATGGTTTTCTTCGTGAAACGCACCGAAAAAATGACCGGGCGTGACCCAACGTGCGTTTGGTGTCCAAATTCGTTCAAATCTTGTGTGGGCCCTAAGATGGGCATGCCCACTACCTCCCAAAATTGGGTGACGTTTCATGCATGCGACCTGGTACCACCCATGCAACCGGCACTGACCGAATATGAGGGAGGTCAGCTCCGTACTACGTTTTCTTTTCTGACTCAGCTGCTGGACCCCAAACTTTTTCCACACGCCAGCATCACCAGGGCCATCATGCGTGCAAGTTTTCATAATTTTCCGACACCGTATGAATTTCTTATGGTTTTCTCCGTGAAACGCACCGAAAACACTGACCGGGCGTGACGCAACGTGCGTTTGGTGTCCGAATTCGTTCAAATCTTGCGTGGGGCCCTAAGATGGGCATGCCCACCACCTCCCAAAATTGGGTGACGTTTCATGCATGCCACCTCGTACCACCCATGCAACCGACATTGATCGCATATGAAGTATGTCAGCTCCGTACCGCGTTTTCTTTTCTGACTCAGCCGGTGGACCCCAAACGTTTTCCACACGCCAGCATCACCAGGGTCATCATGCGTGCAAGTTTTCATAATTTTCCGACACCGTATGAATTTCTTATGGTTTTCTCCGTGCAAGGCACCGAAAACAATGACCGGGCGTGACCCAACATGCGTTTGGTGTCCGAATTCGTTCAAATCTTGTGTGGGGCCCTAAGATGGGCATGCCCACTGCCTCCCAAAATTGGGTGACGTTTCATGCATGCCACCTCGTACCACCCATGCAACCGGCACTGATCGGATATGAAGTATGTCAGCTCCGTACCGCGTTTTCTTTTCTGACTCAGCCGGTGGACCCCAAACTTTTTCCACACGCCAGCATCACCAGGGCCATCATGCGTGCAAGTTTTCATAATTTTCCGACACCGTATGAATTTCTTATGGTTTTCTCCGTGAAACGCACGGAAAACAATGACCGGGCGTGACCCAACGGGCGTTTGGTGTCCGAATTCGTTCAAATCTTGCGTGGGGCCCTAAGATGGGCATGACCATTGCCTCCCAAAATTGGGTGACGTTTCATGCATGCCCCCTCGTACCACCCATGCAACCGGCACTGATCGGATATGAACGAGGTCAGCTCCGTAAGACGTTTTCTTTTCTGACTCAGCCGGTGGACCCCAAACTTTTTCCACACGCCAGCATCACCAGGGCCATCATGCGTGCAAGTTTTCATAATTTTCCGACACCGTATGAATTTCTTATGGTTTTCTCCGTGAAACGCACCGAAAACACTGACCGGTCGTGACGCAACATGCGTTTGGTGTCCGAATTCGTTCAAATCTTGCGTGGGGCCCTATGATGGGGATGCCCACTGCCTCCCAAAATTGGGTGACGTTTCATGCATGCCACCTCGTACCACCCATGCAACCGGCACTGATCGGATATGAAGGAGGTCAGCTCCGTACTACGTTTTCTTTTCTGACTCAGCCGGTGGACCCCAAACTTTTTCCACACACCAGCATCCCCAGGGCCATCATGCGTGCATGTTTTCATAATTTTCCGACACCGTATGAATTTCTTCTGGTTTTCTCCGTGAAACGCACTGAAAACAATGACCGGGCGTGACCCAACGTGCGTTTGGAGTCCGAACTCGTTCAAATCTTGCGTGGGGCCCTAAGATTGGCATGCCCAGTGCCTCCCAAAATTGGGTGACGTTTCACGCATGCCACCTCGTACCACCCATGCAACCGGCACTGATCGGATATGAAGGAGGTCAGCTCCGTACTACGTTTTCATTTCTGACTCAGCCGGTGGACCCCAAACTTTTTCCACACGCCAGCATCACCAGGGCCATCATGCGTGCAAGTTTTCATAATTTTCCGACACCGTATGAATTTCTTATGGTTTTCTCCGTGAAACGCACCGAAAAAATGACCGGGCGTGACCCAACGTGCGTTTGGTGTCCGAATTCGTTCAAATCTTGCGTGGGCCCTAAGATGGGCATGCCCACTGCCTCCCAAAATTGGGTGACGTTTCATGCATGCGACCTGGTACCACCCATGCAACCCGCACTGACCGAATATGAAGGAGGTCAGCTCCGTACTACGTTTTCTTTTCTGACTCAGCCGGTGGACCCCAAACTTTTTCCACACGCCAGCATCACCAGGGCCATCATGCGTGCAAGTTTTCATAATTTTCCGACACCGTATGAATTTCTTATGGTTTTCTCCGTGAAACGCACCGAAAACACTGACCGGGCGTGACGCAACGTGCGTTTGGTGTCCGAATTCGTTCAAATCTTGCGTGGGGCCCTAAGATGGGCATGCCCACTACCTCCCAAAATTGGGTGACGTTTCATGCATGCCACCTCGTACCACCCATGCAACCGACATTGATCGCATATGAAGTATGTCAGCTCCGTACCGCGTTTTCTTTTCTGACTCAGCCGGTGGACCCCAAACGTTTTCCACACACCAGCATCACCAGGGTCATCATGCGTGCAAGTTTTCATAATTTTCCGACACCGTATGAATTTCTTATGGTTTTCTCCGTGAAACGCACCGAAAACAATGACCGGGCGTGACCCAACGTGCGTTTGGTGTCTGAATTTGTCCAAATCTTGTGTGGGGCCCTAAGATGGGCATGCCCACTGCCTCCCAAAATTGGGTGACGTTTCATGCATGCCACCTCGTACCACCCATGCAACTGGCACTGATCGGATATGAAGTATGTCAGCTCCGTACCGCGTTTTCTTTTCTGACTCAGCCGGTGGACCCCAAATTTTTTCCACACGCCAGCATCACCAGGTTCATCATGCGTGCAAGTTTTCATCATTTTCGGACACCGTATGAACTTCTTATGGTTTTCTCCATGAAACGCACCGAAAACAATGACCGAGCATGACCCAACGTGCGTTTGGTGTCCGAATTCGTTCAAATCTTGCGTGGGCCCTAAGATGGGCATGCCCACTGCCTCCCAAAATTGGGTGACGTTTCATGCATGCCACCTCGTACCACCCATGCAACCGGCACTGATCGGATATGAAGGAGGTCAGCTCCGTACTGCGTTCACTTTTCTGACTCAGCCGGTTGACCCCAAACTTTTTCCACACGCCAGCATCACCAGCGTCATCATGCGTGCTAGTTTTCATAATTTTCCGACACCGTATGAATTTCTTATGGTTTTCTCTGTGAAACGCACGGAAAACAATGACCGGGCGTGACCCAACGGGCGTTTGGTGTCCGAATTCGTTCAAATCTTGCGTGGGGCCCTAAGATGGGCATGACCATTGCCTCCCAAAATTGGGTGACGTTTCATGCATGCCCCCTCGTACCACCCATGCAACCGGCACTGATCGGATATGAACGAGGTCAGCTCCGTACTACGTTTTCTTTTCTGACTCAGCCGGTGGACCCCAAACTTTTTCCACACGCCAGCATCACCAGGGCCATCATGCGTGCAAGTTTTCATAATTTTCCGACACCGTATGAATTTCTTATGGTTTTCTCCGTGAAACGCACCGAAAAAATGACCGGGTGTGACCCAACGTGCGTTTGGTGTCCGAATTCGTTCAAATCTTGCGTGGGCCCTAAGATGGGCATGCCCACTGCCTCCCAAAATTGGGTGACGTTTCATGCATGCGACCTGGTACCACCCATGCAACCGGCACTGACCGAATATGAAGGAGGTCAGCTCCGTACTACGTTTTCTTTTCTGACTCAGCCGGTGGACCCCAAACTTTTTCCACACGCCAGCATCACCAGGGCCATCATGCGTGCAAGTTTTCATAATTTTCCGACACCGTATGAATTTCTTATGGTTTTCTCCGAGAAACGCACCGAAAACACTGACCGGGCGTGACGCAACGTGCGTTTGGTGTCCGAATTCGTTCAAATCTTGCGTGGGGCCCTAAGATGGGCATGCCCACTACCTCCCAAAATTGGGTGACGTTTCATGCATGCCACCTCGTACCACCCATGCAACCGACATTGATCGCATATGAAGTATGTCAGCTCCGTACCGCGTTTTCTTTTCTGACTCAGACGGTGGACCCCAAACGTTTTCCACACGCCAGCATCACCAGGGTCATCATGCGTGCAAGTTTTCATAATTTTCCGACACCGTATGAATTTCTTATGGTTTTCTCCGTGAAACGCACCAAAAACAATGACCGGGAGTGACCCAACGTGCGTTTGGTGTCCGAATTTGTCCAAATCTTGTGTGGAGCCCTTAGATGGGCATGCCACTGCCTCCCAAAATTGGGTGACGTTTCATGCATGCCACCTCGTACCACCCATGCAACCGGCACTGATCGGATATGAAGTATGTCAGCTCCGTACCGCGTTTTCTTTTCTGACTCAGCCGGTGGACCCCAAACTTTTTCCACACGCCAGCATCACCAGGGTCATCATGCGTGCAAGTTTTCATAATTTTCGGACACCGTATGAATTTCTTATGGTTTTCTCCATGAAACGCACCGAAAACAACGACCGGGCATGACCCAACGTGCGTTTGGTGTCCGAATTCGTTCAAATCTTGCGTGGGCCCTAAGATGGGCATGCCCACTGCCTCCCAAAATTGGGTGACGTTTCATGCATGCCACCTCGTACCACCCATGCAACCGGCACTGATCGGATATGAAGGAGGTCAGCTCCGTACTGCGTTCACTTTTCTGACTCAGCCGGTTGACCCCAAACTTTTTCCACACGACAGCATTACCAGCGTCATCATGCGTGCTAGTTTTCATAATTTTCCGACACCGTGTGAATTTCTTATGGTTTTCTCCGTGAAACGCACGGAAAACAATGACCGGGCGTGACCCAACGGGCGTTTGGTGTCCGAATTCGTTCAAATCTTGCGTGGTGCCCTAAGATGGGCATGACCATTGCCTCCCAAAATTGGGTGACGTTTCATGCATGCCCCCTCGTACTACCCATGCAACCGGCACTGATCGGATATGAACGAGGTCAGCTCCGTACTACGTTTTCTTTTCTGACTCAGCCGGTGGACCCCAAACTTTTTCCACACGCCAGCATCACCAGGGCCATCATGCGTGCAAGTTTTCATAATTTTCCGACACCGTATGAATTTCTTATGGTTTTCTCCGTGAAACGCACCGAAAACACTGACCGGGCGTGACGCAACGTGCGTTTGGTGTCCGAATTCGTTCAAATCTTGCGTGGGGCCCTATGATGGGCATGCCCACTGCCTCCCAAAATTGGGTGACGTTTCATGCATGCCACCTCGTACCACCCATGCAACCGGCACTGATCGGATATGAAGGAGGTCAGCTCCGTACTACGTTTTCTTTTCTGACTCAGCCGGTGGACCCCAAACTTTTTCCACACGCCAGCATCCCCAGCGCCATCATGCGTGCAAGTTTTCATAATTTTCCAACACCGTATGAATTTCTTCTGGTTTTCTCCGTGAAACGCACTGAAAACAATGACCGGGCGTGACCCAACGTGCGTTTGGTGTCCGAATTCGTTCAAATCTTGCGTGGCGCCCTAAGATTGGCATGCCAAGTGCCTCCCAAAATTGGGTGACGTTTCACGCATGCCACCTCGTACCACCCATGCAACCGGCACTGATCGGATATGAAGGAGGTCAGCTCCGTACTACGTTTTCTTTTCTGACTCAGCCGGTGGACCCCAAACTTTTTCCACACGCCAGCATCACCAGGGCCATCATGCGTGCAGGTTTTCATAATTTTCCGACACCGTATGAATTTCTTATGGTTTTCTCCGTGAAACGCACAGAAAAAATGACCGGGCGTGACCCAACGTGCGTTTGGTGTCCGAATTCGTTCAAATCTTGCGTGGGCCCTAAGATGGGCATGCCCACTGCCTCCCAAAATTGGGTGACGTTTCATGCATGCGACCTGGTACCACCCATGCAACCGGCACTGACCGAATATGAAGGAGGTCAGCTCCGTACTATGTTTTCTTTTCTGACTCAGCCGGTGGACCCCAAACTTTTTCCACACGCCAGCATCACTAGGGCCATCATGCGTGCAAGTTTTCATAATTTTCCGACACCGTATGAATTTCTTATGGTTTTCTCCGTGAAACGCACCGAAAACACTGACCGGGCGTGACGCAACGTGCGTTTGGTGTCCGAATTCGTTCAAATCTTGCGTGGGGCCCTAAGATGGGCATGCCCACTACCTCCCAAAATTGGGTGACGTTTCATGCATGCCACCTCGTACCACCCATGCAACCGACATTGATCGCATATGAAGTATGTCAGCTCCGTACCGCGTTTTCTTTTCTGACTCAGCCGGTGGACCCCAAACGTTTTCCACACGCCAGCATCACCAGGGTCATCATGCGTGCAAGTTTTCATAATTTTCCGACACCGTATGAATTTCTTATGGTTTTCTCCGTGAAACGCACCGAAAACAATGACCGGGCGTGACCCAACGTGCGTTTGGTGTCCGAATTCGTTCAAATCTTGTGTGGGGCCCTAAGATGGGCATGCCCACTGCCTCCCAAAATTGGGTGACGTTTCATGCATGCCACCTCGTACCACCCATGCAACCGGCACTGATCGGATATGAAGTATGTCAGCTCCGTACCGCGTTTTCTTTTCTGACTCAGCCGGTAGACCCCAAACTTTTTCCACACGCCAGCATCACCAGGGTCATCATGCGTGCAAGTTTTCATAATTTTCGGACACCGTATGAATTTCTTATGGTTCTCTCCGTGAAACGCACCGAAAACAATGACCGGCCGTGACCCAACGTGTGCTTGGTGTCCGAATTCGTTCAAATCTTGCGTGGGCCCTAAGATGGGCATGCCCACTGCCTCCCAAAATTGGGTGACGTTTCATGCATGCCACCTCGTACCACCCATGCAACCGGCACTGATCGGATATGAAGGAGGTCAGCTCCGTACTGCGTTCACTTTTCTGACTGAGCCGGTTGACCCCAAACTTTTTCCACACGCCAGCATCACCAGCGTCATCATGCGTGCTAGTTTTCATAATTTTCCGACACCGTATGAATTTCTTATGGTTTTCTCCGTGAAATGCACGGAAAACAATGACCGGGCGTGACCCAACGGGCGTTTGGTGTCCGAATTCGTTCAAATCTTGCGTGGGGCCCTATGATGGGCATGCCCACTGCCTCCCAAAATTGGGGTGACGTTTCATGCATGCCACCTCGTACCACCCATGCAACCGGCACTGATCGGATATGAAGGAGGTCAGCTCCGTACTACGTTTTCTTTTCTGACTCAGCCGGTGGACCCCAAACTTTTTCCACACGCCAGCATCCCCAGCGCCATCATGCGTGCAAGTTTTCATAATTTTCCAACACCGTATGAATTTCTTCTGGTTTTCTCCGTGAAACGCACTGAAAACAATGACCGGGCGTGACCCAACGTGCGTTTGGTGTCCGAATTCGTTCAAATCTTGCGTGGCGCCCTAAGATTGGCATGCCAAGTGCCTCCCAAAATTGGGTGACGTTTCACGCATGCCACCTCGTACCACCCATGCAACCGGCACTGATCGGATATGAAGGAGGTCAGCTCCGTACTACGTTTTCTTTTCTGACTCAGCCGGTGGACCCCAAACTTTTTCCACACGCCAGCATCACCAGGGCCATCATGCGTGCAGGTTTTCATAATTTTCCGACACCGTATGAATTTCTTATGGTTTTCTCCGTGAAACGCACAGAAAAAATGACCGGGCGTGACCCAACGTGCGTTTGGTGTCCGAATTCGTTCAAATCTTGCGTGGGCCCTAAGATGGGCATGCCCACTGCCTCCCAAAATTGGGTGACGTTTCATGCATGCGACCTGGTACCACCCATGCAACCGGCACTGACCGAATATGAAGGAGGTCAGCTCCGTACTATGTTTTCTTTTCTGACTCAGCCGGTGGACCCCAAACTTTTTCCACACGCCAGCATCACTAGGGCCATCATGCGTGCAAGTTTTCATAATTTTCCGACACCGTATGAATTTCTTATGGTTTTCTCCGTGAAACGCACCGAAAACACTGACCGGGCGTGACGCAACGTGCGTTTGGTGTCCGAATTCGTTCAAATCTTGCGTGGGGCCCTAAGATGGGCATGCCCACTACCTCCCAAAATTGGGTGACGTTTCATGCATGCCACCTCGTACCACCCATGCAACCGACATTGATCGCATATGAAGTATGTCAGCTCCGTACCGCGTTTTCTTTTCTGACTCAGCCGGTGGACCCCAAACGTTTTCCACACGCCAGCATCACCAGGGTCATCATGCGTGCAAGTTTTCATAATTTTCCGACACCGTATGAATTTCTTATGGTTTTCTCCGTGAAACGCACCGAAAACAATGACCGGGCGTGACCCAACGTGCGTTTGGTGTCCGAATTCGTTCAAATCTTGTGTGGGGCCCTAAGATGGGCATGCCCACTGCCTCCCAAAATTGGGTGACGTTTCATGCATGCCACCTCGTACCACCCATGCAACCGGCACTGATCGGATATGAAGTATGTCAGCTCCGTACCGCGTTTTCTTTTCTGACTCAGCCGGTAGACCCCAAACTTTTTCCACACGCCAGCATCACCAGGGTCATCATGCGTGCAAGTTTTCATAATTTTCGGACACCGTATGAATTTCTTATGGTTCTCTCCGTGAAACGCACCGAAAACAATGACCGGCCGTGACCCAACGTGTGCTTGGTGTCCGAATTCGTTCAAATCTTGCGTGGGCCCTAAGATGGGCATGCCCACTGCCTCCCAAAATTGGGTGACGTTTCATGCATGCCACCTCGTACCACCCATGCAACCGGCACTGATCGGATATGAAGGAGGTCAGCTCCGTACTGCGTTCACTTTTCTGACTGAGCCGGTTGACCCCAAACTTTTTCCACACGCCAGCATCACCAGCGTCATCATGCGTGCTAGTTTTCATAATTTTCCGACACCGTATGAATTTCTTATGGTTTTCTCCGTGAAATGCACGGAAAACAATGACCGGGCGTGACCCAACGGGCGTTTGGTGTCCGAATTCGTTCAAATCTTGCGTGGGGCCCTAAGATGGGCATGACCATTGCCTCCCAAAATTGGGTGACGTTTCATGCATGCCACCTCGTACCACCCGTGCAACCGGCACTGATCGGATATGAACGAGGTCAGCTCCGTACTACGTTTTCTTTTCTGACTCAGCCGGTGGACCCCAAATTTTTCCACACGCCAGCATCACCAGGGCCATCATGCGTGCAAGTTTTCATAATTTTCCGACACCGTATGAATTTCTTATGGTTTTCTCCGTGAAACGCACCGAAAACATTGATCGGGCGTGACGCAACGTGCGTTTGGTGTCCGAATTCGTTCAAATCTTGCGTGGGGCCCTATGATGGGCATGCCCACTGCCTCCCAAAATTGGGTGACGTTTCATGCATGCCACCTCGTACCACCCATGCAACCGGCACTGATCGGATATGAAGTATGTCAGTTCCGTACCGCGTTTTCTTTTCTGACTCAGCCGGTGGACCCCAAACTTTTTCCCCACGCCAGCATCACCAGGGCCATCATGCGTGCAAGTTTTCATAATTTTCCGACACCGTATGAATTTCTTATGGTTTTCTCCGTGAAACGCACCGAAAACACTGACCGGGCGTGACGCAACGTGCGTTTGGTGTCCGAATTCGTTCAAATCTTGCGTGGGGCCCTATGATGGGCATGCCCACTGCCTCCCAAAATTGGGTGACGTTTCATGCATGCCACCTCGTACCACCCATGCAACCGGCACTGATCGGATATGAAGGAGGTCAGCTCCGTACTACGTTTTCTTTTCTGACTCAGCCGGTGGACCCCAAACTTTTTCCACACGCCAGCATCCCCAGGGCCATCATGCGTGCAAGTTTTCATAATTTTCCGACACCGTATGAATTTCTTCTGGTTTTCTCCGTGAAACGCACTGAAAACAATGACCGGGCGTGACCCAACGTGCGTTTGGTGTCCGAATTCGTTCAAATCTTGCGTGGTGCCCTAAGATTGGCATGCCCAGTGCCTCCCAAAATTGGGTGACGTTTCACGCATGCCACCTCGTACCACCCATGCAACCGGCACTGATCGGATATGAAGGAGGTCAGCTCCGTACTATGTTTTCTTTTCTGACTCAGCCGGTGGACCCCAAACTTTTTCCACACGCCAGCATCACGAGGGCCATCATGCGTGCAAGTTTTCATAATTTTCCGACATCGTATGAATTTCTTATGGTTTTCTCCGTGAAACGCACAGAAAAAATGACCGGGCGTGACCCAATGTGCGTTTGGTGTCCGAATTCGTTCAAATCTTGCGTGGGCCCTAAGATGGGCATGCCCACTGCCTCCCAAAATTGGGTGACGTTTCATGCATGCAACCTGGTACCACCCATGCAACCGGCACTGACCGAATATGAAGGAGGTCGGCTCCGTACTACGTTTTCTTTTCTGATTCAGCCGGTGGACCCCAAACTTTTTCCACACGCCAGCATCACCAGGGCCATCATGCGTGCAAGTTTTCATAATTTTCCGACACCGTATGAATTTCTTATGGTTTTCTCCGTGAAACGCACCGAAAACACTGACCGGGCGTGACGCAACGTGCGTTTGGTGTCCGAATTCGTTCAAATCGTGCGTGGGGCCCTAAGATGGGCATGCCCACTACCTCCCAAAATTGGGTGACGTTTCATGCATGCCACCTCGTACCACCCATGCAACCGACATTGATCGCATATGAAGTATGTCAGCTCCGTACCGCGTTTTCTTTTCTGACTCAGCCGGTGGACCCCAAACGTTTTCCACACGCCAGCATCACCAGGGTCATCATGCGTGCAAGTTTTCATAATTTTCCGACACCGTATGAATTTCTTATGGTTTTCTCCGTGAAACGCACCGAAAACAATGACCGGGCGTGACCCAACGTGCGTTTGGTGTCCGAATTCGTTCAAATCTTGCGTGGGGCCCTAAGATGGGCATGACCATTGCCTCCCAAAATTGGGTGACGTTTCATGCATGCCACCTCGTACCACCCGTGCAACCGGCACTGATCGGATATGAACGAGGTCAGCTCCGTACTACGTTTTCTTTTCTGACTCAGCCGGTGGACCCCAAATTTTTCCACACGCCAGCATCACCAGGGCCATCATGCGTGCAAGTTTTCATAATTTTCCGACACCGTATGAATTTCTTATGGTTTTCTCCGTGAAACGCACCGAAAACACTGACCGGGCGTGACGCAACGTGCGTTTGGTGTCCGAATTCGTTCAAATCTTGCGTGGGGCCCTATGATGGGCATGCCCACTGCCTCCCAAAATTGGGTGACGTTTCATGCATGCCACCTCGTACCACCCATGCAACCGGCACTGATCGGATATGAAGTATGTCAGTTCCGTACCGCGTTTTCTTTTCTGACTCAGCCGGTGGACCCCAAACTTTTTCCCCACGCCAGCATCACCAGGGCCATCATGCGTGCAAGTTTTCATAATTTTCCGACACCGTATGAATTTCTTATGGTTTTCTCCGTGAAACGCACCGAAAACACTGACCGGGCGTGACGCAACGTGCGTTTGGTGTCCGAATTCGTTCAAATCTTGCGTGGGGCCCTATGATGGGCATGCCCACTGCCTCCCAAAATTGGGTGACGTTTCATGCATGCCACCTCGTACCACCCATGCAACCGGCACTGATCGGATATGAAGGAGGTCAGCTCCGTACTACGTTTTCTTTTCTGACTCAGCCGGTGGACCCCAAACTTTTTCCACACGCCAGCATCCCCAGGGCCATCATGCGTGCAAGTTTTCATAATTTTCCGACACCGTATGAATTTCTTCTGGTTTTCTCCGTGAAACGCACTGAAAACAATGACCGGGCGTGACCCAACGTGCGTTTGGTGTCCGAATTCGTTCAAATCTTGTGTGGCGCCCTAAGATTGGCATGCCCAGTGCCTCCCAAAATTGGGTGACGTTTCACGCATGCCACCTCGTACCACCCATGCAACCGGCACTGATCGGATATGAAGGAGGTCAGCTCCGTACTATGTTTTCTTTTCTGACTCAGCCGGTGGACCCCAAACTTTTTCCACACGCCAGCATCACCAGGGCCATCATGCGTGCAAGTTTTCATAATTTTCCGACATCGTATGAATTTCTTATGGTTTTCTCCATGAAACGCACAGAAAAAATGACCGGGCGTGACCCAATGTGCGTTTGGTGTCCGAATTCGTTCAAATCTTGCGTGGGCCCTAAGATGGGCATGCCCACTGCCTCCCAACATTGGGTGACGTTTCATGCATGCAACCTGGTACCACCCATGCAACCGGCACTGACCGAATATGAACGAGGTCGGCTCCGTACTACGTTTTCTTTTCTGATTCAGCCGGTGGACCCCAAACTTTTTCCACACGCCAGCATCACCAGGGCCATCATGCGTGCAAGTTTTCATAATTTTCCGACACCGTATGAATTTCTTATGGTTTTCTCCGTGAAACGCACCGAAAACACTGACCGGGCGTGACGCAACGTGCGTTTGGTGTCCGAATTCGTTCAAATCGTGCGTGGGGCCCTAAGATGGGCATGCCCACTACCTCCCAAAATTGGGTGACGTTTCATGCATGCCACCTCGTACCACCCATGCAACCGACATTGATCGCATATGAAGTATGTCAGCTCCGTACCGCGTTTTCTTTTCTGACTCAGCCGGTGGACCCCAAACGTTTTCCACACGCCAGCATCACCAGGGTCATCATGCGTGCAAGTTTTCATAATTTTCCGACACCGTATGAATTTCTTATGGTTTTCTCCGTGAAACGCACCGAAAACAATGACCGGGCGTGACCCAACGTGCGTTTGGTGTCCGAATTCGTTCAAATCTTGCGTGGGGCCCTAAGATGGGCATGACCATTGCCTCCCAAAATTGGGTGACGTTTCATGCATGCCACCTCGTACCACCCGTGCAACCGGCACTGATCGGATATGAACGAGGTCAGCTCCGTACTACGTTTTCTTTTCTGAGTCAGCCGGTGGACCCCAAATTTTTCCACACGCCAGCATCACCAGGGCCATCATGCGTGCAAGTTTTCATAATTTTCCGACACCGTATGAATTTCTTATGGTTTTCTCCGTGAAACGCACCGAAAACACTGACCGGGCGTGACGCAACGTGCGTTTGGTGTCCGAATTCGTTCAAATCTTGCGTGGGGCCCTATGATGGGCATGCCCACTGCCTCCCAAAATTGGGTGACGTTTCATGCATGCCACCTCGTACCACCCATGCAACCGGCACTGATCGGATATGAAGTATGTCAGTTCCGTACCGCGTTTTCTTTTCTGACTCAGCCGGTGGACCCCAAACTTTTTCCCCACGCCAGCATCACCAGGGCCATCATGCGTGCAAGTTTTCATAATTTTCCGACACCGTATGAATTTCTTATGGTTTTCTCCGTGAAACGCACCGAAAACACTGACCGGGCGTGACGCAACGTGCGTTTGGTGTCCGAATTCGTTCAAATCTTGCGTGGGGCCCTATGATGGGCATGCCCACTGCCTCCCAAAATTGGGTGACGTTTCATGCATGCCACCTCGTACCACCCATGCAACCGGCACTGATCGGATATGAAGGAGGTCAGCTCCGTACTACGTTTTCTTTTCTGACTCAGCCGGTGGACCCCAAACTTTTTCCACACGCCAGCATCCCCAGGGCCATCATGCGTGCAAGTTTTCATAATTTTCCGACACCGTATGAATTTCTTCTGGTTTTCTCCGTGAAACGCACTGAAAACAATGACCGGGCGTGACCCAACGTGCGTTTGGTGTCCGAATTCGTTCAAATCTTGCGTGGCGCCCTAAGATTGGCATGCCCAGTGCCTCCCAAAATTGGGTGACGTTTCACGCATGCCACCTCGTACCACCCATGCAACCGGCACTGATCGGATATGAAGGAGGTCAGCTCCGTACTATGTTTTCTTTTCTGACTCAGCCGGTGGACCCCATACTTTTTCCACACGCCAGCATCACCAGGGCCATCATGCGTGCAAGTTTTCATAATTTTCCGACATCGTATGAATTTCTTATGGTTTTCTCCGTGAAACGCACAGAAAAAATGACCGGGCGTGACCCAATGTGCGTTTGGTGTCCGAATTCGTTCAAATCTTGCGTGGGCCCTAAGATGGGCATGCCACTGCCTCCCAAAATTGGGTGACGTTTCATGCATGCAACCTGGTACCACCCATGCAACCGGCACTGACCGAATATGAAGGAGGTCGGCTCCGTACTACGTTTTCTTTTCTGATTCAGCCGGTGGACCCCAAACTTTTTCCACACGCCAGCATCACCAGGGCCATCATGCGTGCAAGTTTTCATAATTTTCCGACACCGTATGAATTTCTTATGGTTTTCTCCGTGAAACGCACCGAAAACACTGACCGGGCGTGACGCAACGTGCGTTTGGTGTCCGAATTCGTTCAAATCGTGCGTGGGGCCCTAAGATGGGCATGCCCACTACCTCCCAAAATTGGGTGACGTTTCATGCATGCCACCTCGTACCACCCATGCAACCGACATTGATCGCATATGAAGTATGTCAGCTCCGTACCGCGTTTTCTTTTCTGACTCAGCCGGTGGACCCCAAACGTTTTCCACACGCCAGCATCACCAGGTTCATCATGCGTGCAAGTTTTCATAATTTTCCGACACCGTATGAATTTCTTATGGTTTTCTCCGTGAAACGCACCGAAAACAATGACCGGGCGTGACCCAACGTGCGTTTGGTGTCCGAATTCATTCAAATCTTGTGTAGGGCCCTAAGATGGGCATGCTCACTGCCTCCCAAAATTGGGTGACGTTTCATGCATGCCACCTCGTACCACCCATGCAACCGGCACTGATCGGATATGAAGTATGTCAGCTCCGTACCGCGGTTTCTTTTCTGACTCAGCCGGTAGACCCCAAACTTTTTCCACACGCCACCATCACCAGGGTCATCATGCCTGCAAGTTTTCATAATTTTCGGACACCGTATGAATTTCTTATGGTTTTCTCCGTGAAACGCACCGAAAACAATGACCGGCCGTGACCCAACGTGCGTTTGGTGTCCGAATTCGTTCAAATCTTGCGTGGGCCCTAAGATGGGCATGCCCACTGCCTCCCAAAATTGGGTGACGTTTCATGCATGCGACCTGGTACCACCCATGTAACCGGCACTGATCGGATATGAAGGAGGTCAGCTCCGTACTGCGTTCACTTTTCTGACTGAGCCGGTTGACCCCAAACTTTTTCCACACGCCAGCATCACCAGCGTCATCATGCTTGCTAGTTTTCATAATTTTCCGACACCGTATGAATTTCTTATGGTTTTCTCCGTGAAACGCACGGAAAACAATGACCGGGCGTGACCCAACGGGCGTTTGGTGTCCGAATTCGTTCAAATCTTGCGTGGGGCCCTAAGATGGGCATGACAATTGCCTCCCAAAATTGGGTGACGTTTCATGCATGCCACCTCGTACCACCCGTGCAACCGGCACTGATCGGATATGAACGAGGTCAGCTCCGTACTACGTTTTCTTTTCTGACTCAGCCGGTGGACCCCAAACTTTTTCCACACGCCAGCATCACCAGGGCCATCATGCGTGCAAGTTTTCATAATTTTCCGACACCGTATGAATTTCTTATGGTTTTCTCCGTGAAACGCACCGAAAACACTGACCGGGCGTGACGCAACGTGCGTTTGGTGTCCGAATTCGTTCAAATCTTGCGTGGGGCCCTATGATGGGCATGCCCACTGCCTCCCAAAATTGGGTGACGTTTCATGCATGCCACCTCGTACCACCCATGCAACCGGCACTGATCGGATATGAAGTATGTCAGCTCCGTACCGCGTTTTCTTTTCTGACTCAGCCGGTGGACCCCAAACTTTTTCCACACGCCAGCATCACCAGGGTCATCATGCGTGCAAGTTTTCATAATTTTCTGACACCGTATGAATTGCTTATGGTTTTCTCCGTGAAACGCACCGAAAACAATGACCGGGCGTGACCCAACGTGTGTTTGGTGTCCGAATTCGTTCAAATCTTGCGTGGGGCCCTAAGATGGGCATGCCTATTGCCACCCAAAATTGGGTGACGTTTCATACATGCCACCTCGTACCACCCATGCAACCGGCACTGACCGAATATGAAGGAGGTCGGCTCCGTACCGCATTTTCTTTTCTGACTCAGCCGATGGACCCCAAACTTTTTCCACACGCCAGCCTCACCAGGGCCATCATGCGTGCAAGTTTTCATAATTTTCTGACACCGTATGAATTTCTTATGGTTTTCTCCGTGAAACGCACCGAATAAAATGACCGGGCGTACCCAACATGCGTTTGGTGTCTGAATTCGTTCAAATCTTGCGTGGGCCCTGAGATGGGCATGCCCACTGCCTCCCAAAATTGGGTGACGTTTCATGCATGCCACCTCGTACCACCCATGCAACCGGCAATGATCCGACATGAAGGAGGTTAGCTCCGTACTGCGTTTTCTTTTCTGACTCAGCCGGTGGACCCCAAACTTTTTCCACACGCCAGCATCACCAGGGTCATCATGCGCGCAAGTTTTCATAATTTTCCGACACCGTATGAATTTCTTATGGTTTTCTCCGTGAAATGCACCGAAAAAATGACCGGGCGTGACCCAACGTGCGTTTGGTGTCCGAATTCGTTCAAATCTTGCGTGGGCCCTAAGATGGGCATGCCCACTGCCTCCCAAATTTGGGTGACGTTTCATGCATGCGACCTGGTACCACCCATGCAACCGGCACTGACCGAATATGAAGGAGGTCAGCTCCGTACTACGTTTTCTTTTCTGACTCAGCCGGTGGACCCCAAACTTTTTCCACACGCCAGCATCACCAGTGCCATCATGCGTGCAAGTTTTCATAATTTTCCGACACCGTATGAATTTCTTATGGTTTTCTCCGTGAAACGCACCGAAAACACTGACCGGGCATGACGCAACGTGCGTTTGGTGTCCGAATTCGTTCAAATCTTGCGTGGGGCCCTAAGATGGGCATGCCCACTACCTCCCAAAATTTGGTGACGTTTCATGCATGCCACCTCGTACCACCCATGCAACCGGCACTGATCGGATGTGAAGGAGGTCAGCTCCGTACTACGTTTTCTTTTCTGACTCAGCCGGTGGACCCCAAACTTTTTCCACACGCCAGCATCACCAGGGCCATCATGCGTGCAAGTTTTCATAATTTTCCGACACCGTATGAATTTCTTATGCTTTTCTCCGTGAAACGCACCGAAAAAAATGACCGGGCGTGACCCAACGTGCGTTTGGTGTCCGAATTCGTTCAAATCTTGCGTGGGCCCTAAGATGGGCATGCCCACTGCCTCCCAAAATTGGGTGACGTTTCATGCATGCCACCTCGTACCACCCATGCAACCGGCACTGATCGGATATGAAGGAGGTCAGCTCCGTACTGCGTTCACTTTTCTGATTCAGCCGGTTGACCCCAAATTTTTTCCACATGCCAGCATCACCAGCGTCATCATGCGTGCTAGTTTTCATAATTTTCCGACACCGTATGAATTTCTTATGGTTTTCTCCGTGAAACGCACGGAAAACAATGACCGGGCATGACCCAACGGGCGTTTGGTGTCCGAATTCGTTCAAATCTTGCGTGGAGCCCTAAGATGGGCATGACCATTGCCTCCGAAAATTGGGTGACGTTTCATGCATGCCACCTCGTACCACCCATGCAACCGGCACTGATCGGATATGAACGAGGTCAGCTCCGTACTATGTTTTCTTTTCTGACTCAGCCGGTGGACCCCAAACTTTTTCCACACGCCAGCATCACCAGGGCCATCATGCGTGCAAGTTTTCATAATTTTCCGACACCGTATGAATTTCATATGGTTTTCTCCGTGAAACGCACCGAAAACACTGACCGGGCGTGACGCAACGTGCGTTTGGTGTCCGAATTTGTCCAAATCTTGCGTGGGGCCCTATGATGGGCATGCCCACTGCCTCCCAAAATTGGGTGACGTTTCATGCAGGCCACCTCGTACCACCCATGCAACCGGCACTGATCGGATATGAAGTATCTCATCTCCGTAACGCGTTTTCTTTTCTGACTCAGCCGGTGGACCCCAAACTTTTTCCACACGCCAGCATCACCAGGGTCATCATGCATGCAAGTTTTCATAATTTTCTGACACCGTATGAATTTCTTATGGTTTTCTCCGTGAAACACACCGAAAACAATGACCGGGCGTGACCCAACGTGCGTTTGGTGTCTGAATTCGTTCAAATCTTGCGTGGGGCCCTAAGATGGGCATACCTATTGCCTCCCAAAATTGGGTGACGTTTCAAGCATGCCACCTCGTACCACCCATGCAACCGGCACTGACCGAATATGAAGGAGGTCGGCTCCGTACTATGTTTTCTTTTCTGACTCAGCCGGTGGACCCCAAACTTTTTCCACACGCCAGCATCACCAGGGCCATCATGCGTGCAAGTTTTCATAATTTTCCGACACCGTATGAATTTCTTATGGTTTTCTCCGTGAAACGCACCGAAAACACTAACCGGGCATGACGCAACGTGCGTTTGGTGTCCGAATTCGTTCAAATCTTGCGTGCGGCCCTATGATGGGCATGCCCACTGCCTCCCAAAATTGGGTGACGTTTCATACATGCCACCTCGTACCACCCATGCAACCGGCACTGATCGGATATGAAGTATGTCAGCTCCGTACCGCGTTTTCTTTTCTGACTCAGCCGGTGGACCCCAAACTTTTTCCACACGCCAGCATCACCAAGGCCATCATGCGTGCAAGTTTTCATAATTGTCCGACACCGTATGAATTTCATATGGTTTTCTCCGTGAAACGCACCGAAAACACTGACCGGGCGTGACGCAACGTGCGTTTGGTGTCCGAATTCGTTCAAATCTTGCGTGGGGCCCTATGATGGGCATGCCCACTGCCTCCCAAAATTGGGTGACGTTTCATGCATGCCACCTCGTACCACCCATGCAACCGGCACTGATCGGATATGAAGTATGTCATCTCCGTACCGCGTTTTCTTTTCTGACTCAGCCGGTGGACCCCAAACTTTTTCCACACGCCAGCATCACCAGGGCCATCATGCGTGCAAGTTTTCATAATTGTCCGACACCGTATGAATTTCATATGGTTTTCTCCGTGAAACGCACCGAAAACACTGACCGGGCGTGACACAACGTGCGTTTGGTGTCCGAATTCGTTCAAATCTTGCGTGGGGCCCTATGATGGGCATGCCCACTGCCTCCCAAAATTGGGTGACGTTTCATGCATGCCACCTCGTACCACCCATGCAACCGGCACTGATCGGATATGAAGTATGTCATCTCCGTACCGCGTTTTCTTTTCTGACTCAGCCGGTGGACCCCAAACTTTTTCCACACGCCAGCATCACCAGGGTCATCATGCGTGCAAGTTTTCATAATTTTCTGACACCGTATGAATTTCTTATGGTTTTCTCCGTGAAACACACCGAAAACAATGACCGGGCGTGACCCAACGTGCGTTTGGTGTCTGAATTCGTTCAAATCTTGCGTGGGGCCCTAAGATGGGCATGCCTATTGCCTCCCAAAATTGGGTGACGTTTCATGCATGCCACCTCGTACCACCCATGCAACCGGCACTGACCGAATATGAAGGAGGTCGGCTCCGTACTATGTTTTCTTTTCTGACTCAGCCGGTGGACCCCAAACTTTTTCCACACGCCAGCATCACCAGGGCCATCATGCGTGCAAGTTTTCATAATTTTCCGACACCGTATGAATTTCTTATGGTTTTCTTCGTGAAACGCACCGAAAACACTAACCGGGCATGACGCAACGTGCGTTTGGTGTCCGAATTCGTTCAAATCTTGCGTGGGGCCCTATGATGGGCATGCCCACTGCCTCCCAAAATTGGGTGACGTTTCATGCATGCCACCTCGTACCACCCATGCAACCGGCACTGATCGGATATGAAGTATGTCAGCTCCGTACCGCGTTTTCTTTTCTGACTCAGCCGGTGGACCCCAAACTTTTTCCACACGCCAGCATCACCAGGGTCATGATGCGTGCAAGTTTTCATAATTTTCTAACACCGTATGAATTTCTTATGGTTTTCTCCGTGAAACACACCGAAAACAATGACCGGGCGTGACCCAACGTGCGTTTGGTGTCTGAATTCGTTCAAATCTTGCGTGGGGCCCTAAGATGGGCATGCCTATTGCCTCCCAAAATTGGGTGACGTTTCATGCATGCCACCTCGTACCACCCATGCAACCGGCACTGACCGAATATGAAGGAGGTCGGCTCCGTACTATGTTTTCTTTTCTGACTCAGCCGGTGGACCCCAAACTTTTTCCACACGCCAGCATCACCAGGGCCATCATGCGTGCAAGTTTTCATAATTTTCCGACACCGTATGAATTTCTTATGGTTTTCTCCGTGAAACGCACCGAAAACACTAACCGGGCATGACGCAACGTGCGTTTGGTGTCCGAATTCGTTCAAATCTTGTGTGGGGCCCTATGATGGGCATGCCCACTGCCTCCCAAAATTGGGTGACGTTTCATGCATACCACCTCGTACCACCCATGCAACCGGCACTGATCGGATATGAAGTATGTCAGCTCCGTACCGCGTTTTCTTTTCTGACTCAGCCGGTGGACCCCAAACTTTTTCCACACGCCAGCATCACCAGGGCCATCATGCGTGCAAGTTTTCATAATTTTCCGACACCGTATGAATTTCATATGGTTTTCTCCGTGAAACGCACCGAAAACACTGACCGGGCGTGACGCAACGTGCGTTTGGTGTCCGAATTCGTTCAAATCTTGCGTGGGGCCCTATGATGGGCATGCCCACTGCCTCCCAAAATTGGGTGACGTTTCATGCATGCCACCTCGTACCACCCATGCAACCGGCACTGATCGGATATGAAGTATGTCATCTCCGTACCGCGTTTTCTTTTCTGACTCAGCCGGTGGACCCCAAACTTTTTCCACACGCCAGCATCACCAGGGTCATCATGCGTGCAAGTTTTCATAATTTTCTGACACCGTATGAATTTCTTATGGTTTTCTCCGTGAAACACACCGAAAACAATGACCGGGCCTGACCCAACGTGCGTTTGGTGTGTGAATTCGTTCAAATCTTGCGTGGGGCCCTAAGATGGGCATGCCTATTGCCTCCCAAAATTGGGTGACGTTTCATGCATGCCACCTCGTACCACCCATGCAACCGGCACTGACCGAATATGAAGGAGGTCGGCTCCGTACTATGTTTTCTTTTCTGACTCAGCCGGTGGACCCCAAACTTTTTCCACACGCCAGCATCACCAGGGCCATCATGCGTGCAAGTTTTCATAATTTTCCGACACCGTATGAATTTCTTATGGTTTTCTCCGTGAAACGCACCAAAAACACTAACCGGGCATGACGCAACGTGCGTTTGGTGTCCGAATTCGTTCAAATCTTGCGTGGGGCCCTATGATGGGCATGCCCACTGCCTCCCAAAATTGGGTGACGTTTCATGCATGCCACCTCGTACCACCCATGCAACCGGCACTGATCGGATATGAAGTATGTCAGCTCCGTACCGCATTTTCTTTTCTGACTCAGCCGGTGGACCCCAAACTTTTTCCACACGCCAGCATCACCAGGGTCATCATGCGTGCAAGTTTTCATAATTTTCTGACACCGTATGAATTTCTTATGGTTTTCTCCGTGAGACGCACCGAAAACAATGACCGGGCGTGACCCAACGTGCGTTTGGTGTCCGAATTCGTTCAAATCTTGCGTGGGGCCCTAAGATGGACATGCCTATTGCCTCCCAAAATTGGGTGACGTTTCATGCATGCCACCTCGTACCACCCATGCAACCGGCACTCACCGAATATGAAGGAGGTCGGCTCCGTACTATGTTTTCTTTTCTGACTCAGCCGGTGGACCCCAAACTTTTTCCACACGCCAGCATCACCAGGGCCATCATGCGTGCAAGTTTTCATTATTTTCTGACACCGTATGAATTTCTTATGGTTTTCTCCGTGAAACGCACCGAAAAAATGACCGGGCGTGACCCAACGTGCGTTTCGTGTCTGAATTCGTTCAAATCTTGCGTGGGCCCTAAGATGGGCATGCCCACTGCCTCCCAGAATTGGGTGAAGTTTCATGCATGCCACCTCGTACCACCCATGCAACCGGCATTGATCCAATATGAAGGAGGTCAGCTCCGTACTGCGTATTCTTTTCTGACTCAGCCGGTGGACCCCAAACTTTTTCCACACGCCAGCATCACCAGGGTCATCATGCGCGCAAGTTTACATAATTTTCCGACACTGTATGAATTTCTCATGGTTTTGTCCCTGAAACGCACCGAAAACAATGATTGGGCGTGACCAACGTGCGTTTGGTGTCCGAATTCGTTCAAATCTTGCATGGGGCCCTAAGATGGGCATGCCTATTGCCTCCCAAAATTGGGTGATGTTTCATGCATGCCACCTCGTACCACCCATGCAACCGGCACTGATCGGATATGAAGGAGGTCAGCTCCGTACTACGTTTTCTTTTCTGACTCAGCTGGTGGACCCCAAACTTTTTCCACACGCCAGCATCACCAGGGCCATCATGCGTGCAAGTTTTCATAATTTTCCGACGCCGTATGAATTTCTTATGGTTTTCTCCATGAAACGCACCGAAAAAAATGACCGGGCATGACCCAACGTGCGTTTGGTGTCCGAATTCGTCCAAATCTTGCGTGGGCCCTAAGATGGGCATGCCCACTGCCTCCCAAAATTGGGTGACGTTTCATGCATGCCACCTCGTACCACCCAAGCAACCGGCATTGATCGCATATGAAGGAGGTTAGCTCCGTACTACGTTTTCTTTTCTGACTCAGCCGGTGGACCCCAAACTTTTTCCACACGCCAGCATCACCAGGGTCATCATGCGTGCAAGTTTTCATAATTTTCCGACACCGTATGAATTTCTTATGGTTTTCTCCGTGAAACGCACCAAAAACACTGACCGGGCGTGACGCAACGTGCGTTTGGTGTCCGAATTCGTTCAAATCTTGCGTGGGGCCCTAAGATGGGCATGCCCATTGCCTCCCAAAATTGGGTGACGTTTCATGCATGCCACCTCGTACCACCCATGCAACCGGCACTGATCGGATGTGAAGGAGGTCAGCTCCGTACTACGTTTTCTTTTCTGACTCAGCCGGTGGACCCCAAACTTTTTCCACACGCCAGCATCACCAGGGCCATCATGCGTGCAAGTTTTCATAATTTTCCGACACCGTATGAATTTCTTTTGCTTTTCTCCGTGAAACGCACCGAAAAAAATGACCGGGCGTGACCCAACGTGCGTTTGGTGTCCGAATTCGTTCAAATCTTGCGTGGGCCCTAAGATGGGCATGCCCACTGCCTCCCAAAATTGGGTGACGTTTCATGCATGCCACCTCGTACCACCCATGCAACCGGCACTGACCGGATATGAAGGAGGTCAGCTCCGTACTGCGTTCACTTTTCTGACTCAGCCGGTTGACCCCAAACTTTTTCCACACGCCAGCATCACCAGCTTCATCATGCATGCTAGTTTTCATAATTTTCCGACACCGTATGAAATTCTTATGGTTTTCTCCGTGAAACGCACGGAAAACAATGACCGGGCGTGACCCAACGGGCGTTTGGTGTCCGAATTCGTTCAAATCTTGCGTGGGGCCCTAAGATGGGCATGACCATTGCCTCCCAAAATTGGGTGACGTTTCATGCATGCCACCTCGTACCACCCATGCAACCGGCACTGATCGGATATGAAGGAGGTCAGCTCCGTACCGCGTTTTCTTTTCTGACTCAGCCGGTCGACCCCAAACTTTTTCCACACGCCAGCATCACCAGGGCCATCATGCGTGCAAGTTTTCATAATTTTCCGACACCGTATGAATTTCTTATGGTTTTCTCCGTGAAACGCACCAAAAACACTGACCGGGCGTGACGCAACGTGCGTTTGGTGTCCGAATTCGTTCAAATCTTGCGTGGGGCCCTAAGATGGGCATGCCCATTGCCTCCCAAAATTGGGTGACGTTTCATGCATGCCACCTCGTACCACCCATGCAACCGGCACAGATCGGATATGAAGGAGGTCAGCTCCGTACTACGTTTTCTTTTCTGACTCAGCCGGTGGAACCCAAACTTTTTCCACACGCCAGCATCACCAGGGCCATCATGCGTGCAAGTTTTCATAATTTTCCGACACCGTATGAATTTCTTATGGTTTTCTTCGTGAAACGCACCGAAAAAAATGACCGGGCGTGACCCAACGTGCGTTTGGTGTCCGAATTCGTTCAAATCTTGCGTGGGCCCTAGGATGGGCATGCCCACTGCCTCCCAAAATTGGGTGACGTTTCATGCATGCCACCTCGTACCACCCATGCAACCGGCACTGATCGGATATGAAGGAGGTCAGCTCCGTACTGCGTTCACTTTTCTGATTCAGCCGGTTGACCCCAAACTTTTTCCACACGCCAGCATCACCAGCGTCATCATGCGTGCTAGTTTTCATAATTTTCCGACACCATATGAATTTCTTATGGTTTTCTCCGTGAAACACACCGAAAACAATGACCGGGCGTGACCCAACGTGCGTTTGGTGTGTGAATTCGTTCAAATCTTGCGTGGGGCCCTAAGATGGGCATGCCTATTGCCTCCCAAAATTGGGTGACGTTTCATGCATGCCACCTCGTACCACCCATGCAACCGGCACTGACCGAATATGAAGGAGGTCGGCTCCGTACTATGTTTTCTTTTCTGACTCAGCCGGTGGACCCCAAACTTTTTCCACACGCTAGCATCACCAGGGCCACCATGCGTGCAAGTTTTCATAATTTTCCGACACCGTATGAATTTCTTATGGTTTTCTCCGTGAAACGCACCAAAAACACTAACCGGGCATGACGCAACGTGCGTTTGGTGTCCGAATTCGTTCAAATCTTGCGTGGGGCCCTATGATGGGCATGCCCACTGCCTCCCAAAATTGGGTGACGTTTCATGCATGCCACCTCGTACCACCCATGCAACCGGCACTGATCGGATATGAAGTATGTCAGCTCCGTACCGCATTTTCTTTTCTGACTCAGCCGGTGGACCCCAAACTTTTTCCACACGCCAGCATCACCAGGGTCATCATGCGTGCAAGTTTTCATAATTTTCTGACACCGTATGAATTTCTTATGGTTTTCTCCGTGAGACGCACAGAAAACAATGACCGGGCGTGACCCAACGTGCGTTTGGTGTCCGAATTCGTTCAAATCTTGCGTGGGGCCCTAAGATGGACATGCCTATTGCCTCCCAAAATTGGGTGACGTTTCATGCATGCCACCTCGTACCACCCATGCAACCGGCACTCACCGAATATGAAGGAGGTCGGCTCCGTACTATGTTTTCTTTTCTGACTCAGCCGGTGGACCCCAAACTTTTTCCACACGCCAGCATCACCAGGGCCATCATGCGTGCAAGTTTTCATTATTTTCTGACACCGTATGAATTTCTTATGGTTTTCTCCGTGAAACGCACCGAAAAAATGACCGGGCGTGACCCAACGTGCGTTTCGTGTCTGAATTCGTTCAAATCTTGCGTGGGCCCTAAGATGGGCATGCCCACTGCCTCCCAGAATTGGGTGACGTTTCATGCATGCCACCTCGTACCACCCATGCAACCGGCATTGATCCAATATGAAGGAGGTCAGCTCCGTACTGCGTATTCTTTTCTGACTCAGCCGGTGGACCCCAAACTTTTTCCACACGCCAGCATCACCAGGGTCATCATGCGCGCAAGTTTACATAATTTTCCGACACTGTATGAATTTCTCATGGTTTTGTCCCTGAAACGCACCGAAAACAATGATTGGGCGTGACCAACGTGCGTTTGGTGTCCGAATTCGTTCAAATCTTGCGTGGGGCCCTAAGATGGGCATGCCTATTGCCTCCCAAAATTGGGTGATGTTTCATGCATGCCACCTCGTACCACCCATGCAACCGGCACTGATCGGATATGAAGGAGGTCAGCTCCGTACTACGTTTTCTGTTCTGACTCAGCCGGTGGACCCCAAACTTTTCCACACGCCAGCATCCCTAGGGCCATCATGCGTGCAAGTTTTCATAATTTTCCGACACCGTATGAATTTCTTATGGTTTTCTCCGTGAAACGCATCGAAAACAACGACCGGGAGTGACCCAACGTGCGTTTGGTGTCCGAATTCGTTCAAATCTTGCGTGGGGCCCTAAGATGGGCATGCCCATTGCCTCCCAAAATTGGGTGATGTTTCACGCACGCCACCTCGTACCACCCATGCAACCGGCACTGATCGGATATGAAGGAGGTCAGCTCCGTACTACGTTTTCTTTTCTGACTCAGCTGGTGGACCCCAAACTTTTTCCACACGCCAGCATCACCAGGGCCATCATGCGTGCAAGTTTTCATAATTTTCCGACGCCGTATGAATTTCTTATGGTTTTCTCCATGAAACGCACCGAAAAAAATGACCGGGCATGACCCAACGTGCGTTTGGTGTCCGAATTCGTCCAAATCTTGCGTGGGCCCTAAGATGGGCATGCCCACTGCCTCCCAAAATTGGGTGACGTTTCATGCATGCCACCTCGTACCACCCAAGCAA
Organism: Aegilops tauschii subsp. strangulata; assembly: GCF_002575655.3. Lineage (NCBI taxonomy): Eukaryota > Viridiplantae > Streptophyta > Magnoliopsida > Poales > Poaceae > Aegilops > Aegilops tauschii. The sequence continues at coordinate 550,554,431 of NC_053036.3, read as the reverse complement.
CCGGCATTGATCGCATATGAAGGAGGTTAGCTCCGTACTACGTTTTCTTTTCTGACTCAGCCGGTGGACCCCAAACTTTTTCCACACGCCAGCATCACCAGGGTCATCATGGGTGCAAGTTTTCATAATTTTCCGACACCGTATGAATTTCTTATGGTTTTCTCCGTGAAACGCACCAAAAACACTGACCGGGCGTGACGCAACGTGCGTTTGGTGTCCGAATTCGTTCAAATCTTGCGTGGGGCCCTAAGATGGGCATGCCCATTACCTCCCAAAATTGGGTGACGTTTCATGCATGCCACCTCGTACCACCCATGCAACCGGCACTGATCGGATGTGAAGGAGGTCAGCTCCGTACTACGTTTTCTTTTCTGACTCAGCCGGTGGACCCCAAACTTTTTCCACACGCCAGCATCACCAGGGCCATCATGCGTGCAAGTTTTCATAATTTTCCGACACCGTATGAATTTCTTATGCTTTTCTCCGTGAAACGCACCGAAAAAAATGACCGGGCGTGACCCAACGTGCGTTTGGTGTCCGAATTCGTTCAAATCTTGCGTGGGCCCTAAGATGGGCATGCCCACTGCCTCCCAAAATTGGGTGACGTTTCATGCATGCCACCTCGTACCACCCATGCAACCGGCACTGATCGGATATGAAGGAGGTCAGCTCCGTACTGCGTTCACTTTTCTGATTCAGCCGGTTGACCCCAAACTTTTTCCACACGCCAGTATCACCAGCGTCATCATGCGTGCTAGTTTTCATAATTTTCCGACACCGTATGAATTTCTTATGGTTTTCTCCGTGAAACACACCGAAAACAATGACCGGGCGTGACCCAACGTGCGTTTGGTGTGTGAATTCGTTCAAATCTTGCGTGGGGCCCTAAGATGGGCATGCCTATTGCCTCCCAAAATTGGGTGACGTTTCATGCATGCCACCTCGTACCACCCATGCAACCGGCACTGACCGAATATGAAGGAGGTCGGCTCCGTACTATGTTTTCTTTTCTGACTCAGCCGGTGGACCCCAAACTTTTTCCACACGCTAGCATCACCAGGGCCACCATGCGTGCAAGTTTTCATAATTTTCCGACACCGTATGAATTTCTTATGGTTTTCTCCGTGAAACGCACCAAAAACACTAACCGGGCATGACGCAACGTGCGTTTGGTGTCCGAATTCGTTCAAATCTTGCGTGGGGCCCTATGATGGGCATGCCCACTGCCTCCCAAAATTGGGTGACGTTTCATGCATGCCACCTCGTACCACCCATGCAACCGGCACTGATCGGATATGAAGTATGTCAGCTCCGTACCGCATTTTCTTTTCTGACTCAGCCGGTGGACCCCAAACTTTTTCCACACGCCAGCATCACCAGGGTCATCATGCGTGCAAGTTTTCATAATTTTCTGACACCGTATGAATTTCTTATGGTTTTCTCCGTGAGACGCACCGAAAACAATGACCGGGCGTGACCCAACGTGCGTTTGGTGTCCGAATTCGTTCAAATCTTGCGTGGGGCCCTAAGATGGACATGCCTATTGCCTCCCAAAATTGGGTGACGTTTCATGCATGCCACCTCGTACCACCCATGCAACCGGCACTCACCGAATATGAAGGAGGTCGGCTCCGTACTATGTTTTCTTTTCTGACTCAGCCGGTAGACCCCAAACTTTTTCCACACGCCAGCATCACCAGGGCCATCATGCGTGCAAGTTTTCATTATTTTCTGACACCGTATGAATTTCTTATGGTTTTCTCCGTGAAACGCACCGAAAAAATGACCGGGCGTGACCCAACGTGCGTTTCGTGTCTGAATTCGTTCAAATCTTGCGTGGGCCCTAAGATGGGCATGCCCACTGCCTCCCAGAATTGGGTGACGTTTCATGCATGCCACCTCGTACCACCCATGCAACCGGCATTGATCCAATATGAAGGAGGTCAGCTCCGTACTGCGTATTCTTTTCTGACTCAGCCGGTGGACCCCAAACTTTTTCCACACGCCAGCATCACCAGGGTCATCATGCGCGCAAGTTTACATAATTTTCCGACACTGTATGAATTTCTCATGGTTTTGTCCCTGAAACGCACCGAAAACAATGATTGGGCGTGACCAACGTGCGTTTGGTGTCCGAATTCGTTCAAATCTTGCGTGGGGCCCTAAGATGGGCATGCCTATTGCCTCCCAAAATTGGGTGATGTTTCATGCATGCCACCTCGTACCACCCATGCAACCGGCACTGATCGGATATGAAGGAGGTCAGCTCCGTACTACGTTTTCTGTTCTGACTCAGCCGGTGGACCCCAAACTTTTCCACACGCCAGCATCCCTAGGGCCATCATGCGTGCAAGTTTTCATAATTTTCCGACACCGTATGAATTTCTTATGGTTTTCTCCGTGAAACGCATCGAAAACAACGACCGGGAGTGACCCAACGTGCGTTTGGTGTCCGAATTCGTTCAAATCTTGCGTGGGGCCCTAAGATGGGCATGCCCATTGCCTCCCAAAATTGGGTGATGTTTCACGCACGCCACCTCGTACCACCCATGCAACCGGCACTGATCGGATATGAAGGAGGTCAGCTCCGTACTACGTTTTCTTTTCTGACTCAGCTGGTGGACCCCAAACTTTTTCCACACGCCAGCATCACCAGGGCCATCATGCGTGCAAGTTTTCATAATTTTCCGACGCCGTATGAATTTCTTATGGTTTTCTCCATGAAACGCACCGAAAAAAATGACCGGGCATGACCCAACGTGCGTTTGGTGTCCGAATTCGTCCAAATCTTGCGTGGGCCCTAAGATGGGCATGCCCACTGCCTCCCAAAATTGGGTGACGTTTCATGCATGCCACCTCGTACCACCCAAGCAACCGGCATTGATCGCATATGAAGGAGGTTAGCTCCGTACTACGTTTTCTTTTCTGACTCAGCCGGTGGACCCCAAACTTTTTCCACACGCCAGCATCACCAGGGTCATCATGGGTGCAAGTTTTCATAATTTTCCGACACCGTATGAATTTCTTATGGTTTTCTCCGTGAAACGCACCAAAAACACTGACCGGGCGTGACGCAACGTGCGTTTGGTGTCCGAATTCGTTCAAATCTTGCGTGGGGCCCTAAGATGGGCATGCCCATTACCTCCCAAAATTGGGTGACGTTTCATGCATGCCACCTCGTACCACCCATGCAACCGGCACTGATCGGATGTGAAGGAGGTCAGCTCCGTACTACGTTTTCTTTTCTGACTCAGCCGGTGGACCCCAAACTTTTTCCACACGCCAGCATCACCAGGGCCATCATGCGTGCAAGTTTTCATAATTTTCCGACACCGTATGAATTTCTTATGCTTTTCTCCGTGAAACGCACCGAAAAAAATGACCGGGCGTGACCCAACGTGCGTTTGGTGTCCGAATTCGTTCAAATCTTGCGTGGGCCCTAAGATGGGCATGCCCACTGCCTCCCAAAATTGGGTGACGTTTCATGCATGCCACCTCGTACCACCCATGCAACCGGCACTGATCGGATATGAAGGAGGTCAGCTCCGTACTGCGTTCACTTTTCTGACTCAGCCGGTTGACCCCAAACTTTTTCCACACGCCAACATCACCAGCTTCATCATGCATGCTAGTTTTCATAATTTTCCGACACCGTATGAAATTCTTATGGTTTTCTCCATGAAACGCACGGAAAACAATGACCGGGCGTGACCCAACGGGCGTTTGGTGTCCGAATTCGTTCAAATCTTGCGTGGGGCCCTAAGATGGGCATGACCATTGCCTCCCAAAATTGGGTGACGTTTCATGCATGCCACCTCGTACCACCCATGCAACCGGCACTGATCGGATATGAAGGAGGTCAGCTCCGTACCGCGTTTTCTTTTCTGACTCAGCCGGTCGACCCCAAACTTTTTCCACACGCCAGCATCACCAGGGCCATCATGCGTGCAAGTTTTCATAATTTTCCGACACCGTATGAATTTCTTATGGTTTTCTCCGTGAAACGCACCAAAAACACTGACCGGGCGTGACGCAACGTGCGTTTGGTGTCCGAATTCGTTCAAATCTTGCGTGGGGCCCTAAGATGGGCATGCCCATTGCCTCCCAAAATTGGGTGACGTTTCATGCATGCCACCTCGTACCACCCATGCAACCGGCACAGATCGGATATGAAGGAGGTCAGCTCCGTACTACGTTTTCTTTTCTGACTCAGCCGGTGGAACCCAAACTTTTTCCACACGCCAGCATCACCAGGGCCATCATGCGTGCAAGTTTTCATAATTTTCCGACACCGTATGAATTTCTTATGGTTTTCTTCGTGAAACGCACCGAAAAAAATGACCGGGCGTGACCCAACGTGCGTTTGGTGTCCGAATTCGTTCAAATCTTGCGTGGGCCCTAGGATGGGCATGCCCACTGCCTCCCAAAATTGGGTGACGTTTCATGCATGCCACCTCGTACCACCCATGCAACCGGCACTGATCGGATATGAAGGAGGTCAGCTCCGTACTGCGTTCACTTTTCTGATTCAGCCGGTTGACCCCAAACTTTTTCCACACGCCAGCATCACCAGCGTCATCATGCGTGCTAGTTTTCATAATTTTCCGACACCGTATGAATTTCTTATGGTTTTCTCCGTGAAACGCACGGAAAACAATGACCGGGCGTGACCCAACGGGCGTTTGGTGTCCGAATTCGTTCAAATCTTGCGTGGGGCCCTAAGATGGGCATGACCATTGCCTCCCAAAATTGGGTGACGTTTCATGCATGCCACCTCGTACCACCCATGCAACCGGCACTGATCGGATATGAAGGATGTCAGCTCCGTACTGCGTTCACTTTTCTGATTCAGCCGGTTGACCCCAAACTTTTTCCACACGCCAGCATCACCAGCGTCATCATGCGTGCTAGTTTTCATAATTTTCCGACACCGTATGAATTTCTTATGGTTTTCTCCGTGAAACGCACCGAAAACACTGACCGGGCAGGACGCAACGTGCGTTTGGTGTCCGAATTCGTTCAAATCTTGCGTGGGGCCCTAAGATGGGCATGACCATTGCCTCCCAAAATTGGGTGACGTTTCATGCATGCCACCTCGTACCACCCATGCAACCGGCACTGATCGGATATGAAGGATGTCAGCTCCGTACTGCGTTCACTTTTCTGATTCAGCCGGTTGACCCCAAACTTTTTCCACACGCCAGCATCACCAGCGTCATCATGCGTGCTAGTTTTCATAATTTTCCGACACCGTATGAATTTCTTATGGTTTTCTCCGTGAAACGCACCGAAAACACTGACCGGGCAGGACGCAACGTGCGTTTGGTGTCCGAATTCGTTCAAATCTTGCGTGGGGCCCTAAGATGGGCATGCCCATTGCCTCCCAAAATTGGGTGACGTTTCATGCATGCCACCTCGTACCACCCATGCAACCTGCACTGATCGGATATGAAGTATGTCAGCTCCGTACCGCGTTTTCTTTTCTGACTCAGCCGGTGGACCCCAAACTTTTTCCACACGCCAGCATCACCAGGGTCATCATGCGTGCAAGTTTTCATAATTTTCTGACACCGTATGAATTTCTTATGGTTTTCTCCGTGAAACGCACCGAAAACAATGACCGGGCGTGACCCAACGTGCGTTTGGTGTCCGAATTCGTTCAAATCTTGCGTGGGGCCCTAAGATGGGGATTCCCACTGCCTCCCAAAATTGGGTGACGTTTCATGCATGCCAACTCGTACCACCCATGCAACCGGCACTGATCGGATATGAAGGAGGTCAGCTCCGTACTGCGTTTTCTTTTCTGACTCAGCCGGTGGACCCCAAACTTTTTCCACATGCCAGCATCACCAGGGTCATAATGCGTGCAAGTTTTCATAATTTTCCGACACCGTATGAATTTCTTATGGTTTTCTCTGTGAAACGCACCGAAAACAATGACCGGGCGTGACCCAACGTGCATTTGGTGTCCGAATTTGTTCAAATCTTGCATGGGTCCCTAAGATGGGCATGCCCACTGCCTCCCAAAATTGGGTGATGTTTCATGCATGCCAGCTCGTACTACCCATGCAACCGGCACTGATCGGATATGAAGGAGGTCAGCTCCGTACTGCGTTTTCTTTTCTGACTCAGCCGGTGGACCCCAAACTTTTTCCACACGCCAGCATCACCAGGGCCATCATGCGTGCAAGTTTTCATAATTTTCCGACACCGTATTAATTTCTGATGGTTTTCTTCGTGAAACGCACCGAAAACATTGACCGGGCGTGACGCAACATGCGTTTGGTGTCCGAATTCGTTCAAATCTTGCGTGGGGCCCTAAGATGGGCATGCCTATTGCCTCCCAAAATTGGGTGACGTTTCATGCATGCCACCTCGTACCACCCATGCAACCGGCACTGATCGGATATGAAGGAGGTCAGCTCCGTACTACGTTTTCTTTTCTGACTCAGCCGGTGGACCCCAAACTTTTTCCACACGCCAGCATCACCAGGGCCATCATGCGTGCAAGTTTTCATAATTTTCCGACGCCGTATGAATTTCTTATGGTTTTCTCCATGAAACGCACCGAAAAAAATGACCGGGCGTGACCCAACGTGCGTTTGGTGTCCGAATTCGTTCGAATCTTGCGTGGGCCCTAAGATGGGCATGCCCACTGCCTCCCAAAATTGGGTGACGTTTCATGCATGCCACCTCGTACCACCCATGCAACCGGCATTGATCGCATATGAAGGAGGTCAGCTCCGTACTACGTTTTCTTTTCTGACTCAGCCGGTGGACCCCTAACTTTTTCCACACGCCAGCATCACCAGGGTCATCATGCGTGCAAGTTTTCATAAGTTTCCGACACCGTATGAATTTCTTATGGTTTTCTCCGTGAAACGCACCAAAAACACTGACCGGGCGTGACGCAACGTGCGTTTGGTGTCCGAATTCGTTCAAATCTTGCGTGGGGCCCTAAGATGGGCATGCCCATTGCCTCCCAAAATTGGGTGACGTTTCATGCATGCCACCTCGTACCACCCATGCAACCGGCACTGATCGGATATGAAGGAGGTCAGCTCCGTACTACGTTTTCTTTTCTAACTCAGCCGGTGGACCCCAAACTTTTTCCACACGCCAGCATCACCAGGGCCATCATGCGTGCAAGTTTTCATAATTTTCCGACACCGTATGAATTTCTTATGGTTTTCTCCGTGAAACGCACCGAAAAAATGACCGGGCGTGACCCAACGTGCCTTTGGTGTCCGAATTCGTTCAAATCTTGCGTGGGCCCTAAGATGGGCATGCCCACTGCCTCCCAAAATCGGGTGACGTTTCATGCATGCCACCTCGTACCACCCATGTAACCGGCACTGATCGGATATGAAGGAGGTCAGCTCCGTACTGCATTTTCTTTTCTGACTCAACCGGTGGACCCCAAACTTTTTCCACACGCCAGCATCACCAGGGTCATCATGCGTGCAAGTTTTCATAACTTTCGGACACCGTATGAATTTCTTATGGTTTTCTCCGTGTAACGCACCGAAAACAATGACTGGGCGTGACACAACGTGCGTTTGGTGTCGGAATTTGTTCAAATCTTGCGTGGGGCCCTAAGATGGGCATGCCCACTGCCTCCCAAAATTGGGTGACCTTTCATGCATGCCACCTCATACCACCCATGCGACAGGCACTGATCGGATATGAAGGAGGTCAGCTCCGTACTGCGTTTTCTTTTCTGACTCAGCCAGTGGACCCCAAACTTTTTCCACACGCCAGCATCACCAGGGCCATCATGCGTGAAAGTTTTCATAATTTTCCGACACCGTATGAATTTCTTATGGTTTTCTCCATGAAACGAACCGAAAACAATGACCGGGCGTGACCCAACGTGCGTTTGGTGTCCGAATTCGTTCAGATCTTGCGTGGGGCCCTAAGATGGGCATGCCCACTGCCTCCCAAAATTGGGTGACGTTTCATGCATGCCACCTCGTACCACCCATGCAACCGACACTGATCGAATATGAAGGAGGTCAGCTCCGTACTGCGTTTTCTTTTCTGACTGAGCCGGTTGACCCCAAACTTTTTCCACATGCCAGCATCACCAGGGTCATAATGCGTGCAAGTTTTCATAATTTTCCAACACCGTATGAATTTCTTATGGTTTTCTCTGTGAAACGCACCGAAAACAATGACCGGGCGTGACCCAACGTGCATATGGTCTCCGAATTTGTTCAAATCTTGCATGGGTCCCTAAGATGGGCATGCCCACTGCCTCCCAAAATTGGCTGATGTTTCATGCATGCCAGCTCGTACTACCCATGCAACCGGCACTGATCGGATATGAAGGAGGTCAGCTCCGTACTGCGTTTTCTTTTCTGACTCAGCCGGTGGACCCCAAACTTTTTCCACACGCCAGCATCACCAGTGCCATCATGCGTGCAAGTTTTCATAATTTTCCGACACCCTATTAATTTCTGATGGTTTTCTCCGTGAAACGCACCGAAAACACTGACCGGGCGTGACGCAACATGCGTTTGGTGTCCGAATTCGTTCAAATCTTGCGTGGGGCCCTAAGATGGACATGCCTATTGCCTCCCAAAGTTGGGTGACGTTTCATGCATGCCACCTCGTACCACCCATGCAACCGGCACTGATCGGATATGAAGGATGTCAGCTCCGTACTACGTTTTCTTTTCTGACTCAGCCGGTGGACCCCAAACTTTTTCCACACGCCAGCATCACCAGGGCCATCATGCGTGCAAGTTTTCATAATTTTCCGACGCCGTATGAATTTCTTATGGTTTTCTCCATGAAACGCACCGAAAAAAATGACCGGGCGTGACCCAACGTGCGTTTGGTGTCCGAATTCGTTCAAATCTTGCGTGGGCCCTAAGATGGGCATGCCCACTGCCTCCCAAAATTGGGTGACGTTTCATGCATGCCACCTCGTACCACCCATGCAACCGGCATTGATCGCATATGAAGGAGGTCAGCTCCGTACTACGTTTTCTTTTCTGACTCAGCCGGTGGACCCCTAACTTTTTCCACACGCCAGCATCACCAGGGTCATCATGCGTGCAAGTTTCCATAAGTTTCCGACACCGTATGAATTTCTTATGGTTTTCTCCGTGAAACGCACCAAAAACACTGACCGGGCGTGACGCAACGTGCGTTTGGTGTCCGAATTCGTTCAAATCTTGCGTGGGGCCCTAAGATGGGCATGCCCATTGCCTCCCAAAATTGGGTGACGTTTCATGCATGCCACCTCGTACCACCCATGCAACCGGCACTGATCGGATATGAAGGAGGTCAGCTCCGTACTACGTTTTCTTTTCTAACTCAGCCGGTGGACCCCAAACTTTTTCCACACGCCAGCATCACCAGGGCCATCATGCGTGCAAGTTTTCATAATTTTCCGACATCGTATGAATTTCTTATGGTTTTCTCCGTGAAACGCACCAAAAAAATGACCGGGCGTGACCCAACGTGCCTTTGGTGTCCGAATTCGTTCAAATCTTGCGTGGGCCCTAAGATGGGCATGCCCACTGCCTCCCAAAATTGGGTGACGTTTCATGCATGCCACCTCGTACCACCCATGCAACCGGCACTGATCGGATATGAAGGAGGTCAGCTCCGTACTGCATTTTCTTTTCTGACTCAGCCGGTGGACCCCAAACTTTTTCCACACGCCAGCATCACCAGGGTCATCATGCGTGCAAGTTTTCATAACTTTCGGACACCGTATGAATTTCTTATGGTTTTCTCCGTGTAACGCACCGAAAACAATGACTGGGCGTGACACAACGTGCGTTTGGTGTCGGAATTTGTTCAAATCTTGCGTGGGGCCCTAAGATGGGCATGCCCACTGCCTCCCAAAATTGGGTGACGTTTCATGCATGCCACCTCGTACCACCCAAGCAACCGGCACCGATCGGATATGAAGTATGTCAGCTCCGTACCGCGTTTTCTTTTCTGACTCAGCCGGTGGACCCCAAACTTTTTCCACACGCCAGCATCACCAGGGTCATCATGCGTGCAAGTTTTCATAATTTCCTGACACCGTATGAATTTCTTATGGTTTTCTCCGTGAAACGCACCGAAAACAATGACCGGGCGTGACCCAACGTGCGTGTGGTGTCCGAATTCGTTCAAATCTTGCGTGGCGCCCTAAGATGGGCATGCCTATTGCCTCCCAAAATTGGGTGACGTTTCATGCATGCGACCTCGTACCACCCATGCAACCGGCACTGATCGGATATGAAGGAGTTCAGCTCCGTACTACGTTTTCTTTTCTGACTCAGCCGGTGGACCCCAAACTTTTTCCACACGCCAGCATTACCAGGGCCATCATGCGTGCATGTTTTCATAATTTTTCGACACCGTATGAATTTCTTATGGTTTTCTCCGTGAAACGCACCGAAAACAATGACCGGGCGTGACCCACCGTGCGTTTGGTGTCCGAATTCGTTCAAATCTTGCGTGGGGCCCTATGATGGGCATGCCCATTGCCTCCCAAAATTGGGTGACGTTTCATGCATGCCACCTCGTACCACCCATGCAACCGGCACTAATCGGATATGAAGGAGGTCAGCTCCGTACTACGTTTTCTTTTCTGACTCAGCCGGTGGACCCCAAACTTTTTCCACACGCCAGCATCACCAGGGCCATCATGCGTGCAAGTTTTCATAATTTTCCGACACCGTATGAATTTTTTATGGTTTTCTGCGTGAAACGCACCGAAAAAATGACCGGGCGTGACCCGACGTGCGTTTGGTGTCCGAATTCGTTCAAATCTTGCGTGGGCCCTAAGATGGGCATGCCCACTGCCTCCCAAAATTGGGTGACCTTTCATGCATGCCACCTCGTACCACCCATGCAACCGGCATTGATCGGATATGAAGGAGGTCAGCTCCGTACTGCATTTTCTTTTCTGACTCAGCCTATGGACCCCAAACTTTTTCCACACGCCAGCATCACCAGCGTCATCATGCATGCAAGTTTTCATAATTTTCCGACACCGTATGAATTTCTTATGGTTTCCTCCGTGAAACGCAGGGAAAACAATGACCGGGCGTGACCCAACGTGCGTTTGGTGTCCGAATTCGTTCAAATCTTGCGTGGGGCCCTAAGATGGGCATGACCATTGCCTCCCAAAATTGGGTGACGTTTCATGCATGCCACCTCGTACCACCCATGCAGCCGGCACTGATCGGATATGAAGGAGGTCAGCTCCGTACTGCGTTTTCTTTTCTAACTCAACCGGTGGACCCCAAACTTTTTCCACACGCCAGCATCACCAGGGCCATCATGCGTGCAAGTTTTCATGATTTTCCGACACCGTATGAATTTCTTATGGTTTTCTCCGTGAAACGCACCGAAAACAATGACCGGGCATGACCCAACGTGCGTGTGGTGTCCGAATTCGTTCAAATCTTGCGTGGGGCCCTAAGATGGGATTGCCTATTGCCTCCCAAAAATGGGTGACGTTTCATGCATGCCACCTCGTACCACCCATGCAACCGGCACTGATCGGATATGAAGGAGTTCAGCTCCGTACTACGTTTTCTTTTCTGACTCAGCCGGTGGACCCCAAACTTTTTCCACACGCCAGCATTACCAGGGCCATCATGCGTGCATGTTTTCATAATTTTTCGACACCGTATGAATTTCTTATGGTTTTCTCCGTGAAACGCACCAAAAACAATGACCGGGCGTGACCCACCGTGCGTTTGGTGTCCGAATTCGTTCAAATCTTGCGTGGGGCACTAAGATGGGCATGCCCATTGCCTCCCAAAATTGGGTGACGTTGCATGCATGCCACCTCGTACCACCCATGCAACCGGCACTAATCGGATATGAAGGAGGTCAGCTCCGTACTATGTTTTCTTTTCTGACTCAGCCGGTGGACCCCAAACTTTTTCCACACGCCAGCATCACCAGGGCCATCATGCGTGCAAGTTTTCATAATTTTCCGACACCGTATGAATTTTTTATGGTTTTCTGCGTGAAACGCACCGAAAAAATGACCCGGCGTGACCCGACGTGCGTTTGGTGTCCGAATTCGTTCAAATCTTGCGTGGGCCCTAAGATGGGCATGCCCACTGCCTCCCAAAATTGGGTGACCTTTCATGCATGCCACGTCGTACCACCCATGCAACCGGCATTGATCGGATATGAAGGAGGTCAGCTCCGTACTGCATTTTCTTTTCTGACTCAGCCGGTGGACCCCAACCTTTTTCCACACGCCAGCATCACCAGGGTCATCATGCGTGCAAGTTTTCATAACTTTCGGACACCGTATGAATTTCTTATGGTTTTCTCCGTGTAACGCACCGAAGACAATGACCGGGCGTGACCCAACGTGCGTTTGGTGTCCGAATTTGTTCAAATCTTGCGTGGGGCCCTAAGATGGGCATGCCCTCTGCCTCCCAAAATTGGGTGACCTTTCATGCATGCCACCTCGTACCACCCATGCAACAGGCACTGATCGGATATGAAGGAGGTCAGCTCCGTACTGCGTTTTCTTTTCTGACTCAGCCGGTGGACCCCAAACTTTTTCCACACGCCAGCATCACCAGGGTCATCATGCGTGCAAGTTTTCATAATTTTCCGACACCGTATGGATTTCTTATGGTTTCTCCGTGAAACGCACCGGAAACACTGACCGGGCGTGACGCAACGTGCGTCTGGTGTCCGAATTCGTTCAAATCTTGCGTGGGGCCCTAACATGGGCATGCCCACTGCCTCCCAAAATTGGGTGACGTTTCATGCATGCCACCTCGTACCACCCATGCAACCGGCACTGATCGGATATGAAGGATGTCAGCTCCGTACTACGTTTTCTTTTCTGACTGAGCCGGTTGACCCCAAACTTTTTCCACACGCCAGCATCACCAGCGTCATCATGCGTGCAAGTTTTCATAATTTTCCGACACCGTATGAATTTCTTATGGTTTTCTCCATGAAACGCAGGGAAAACAATGACCGGGCATGACCCAACGTGCGTTTGGTGTCCGAATTCGTTCAAATCTTGCGTGGGGCCCTAAGATGGGCATGACCATTGCCTCACAAAATTGGGTGACGTTTCATGCATGCCACCTCGTACCTCCCATGCAGCCGGCACTGATCGGATATGAAGGAGGTCAGCTCCGTACTGCGTTTTCTTTTCTGACTCAGCCGGTGGACCCCAAACTTTTTCCACACGCCAGCATCACCAGGGCCATCATGCGTGCAAGTTTTCATAATTTTCCGACACCGTATGAATTTCTTATGGTTTTCTCCGTGTAACGCACCGAAAACAATGACTGGGCGTGACACAACGTGCGTTTGGTGTCGGAATTTGTTCAAATCTTGCGTGGGGCCCTAAGATGGGCATGCCCACTGCCTCCCAAAATTGGGTGACCTTTCATGCATGCCACCTCATACCACCCATGCAACAGGCACTGATCGGATATGAAGGAGGTCAGCTCCGTACTGCGTTTTCTTTTCTGACTCAGCCGGTGGACCCCAAACTTTTTCCACACGCCAGCATCACCAGGGCCATCATGCGTGAAAGTTTTCATAATTTTCCGACACCGTATGAATTTCTTATGGTTTTCTCCATGAAACGAACCGAAAACAATGACTGGGCGTGACCCAACGTGCGTTTGGTGTCCGAATTCGTTCAGATCTTGCGTGGGGCCCTAAGATGGGCATGCCCACTGCCTCCCAAAATTGGGTGACGTTTCATGCATGCCACCTCGTACCACCCATGCAACCGACACTGATCGAATATGAAGGAGGTCAGCTCCGTACTGCGTTTTCTTTTCTGACTGAGCCGGTTGACCCCAAACTTTTTCCACATGCCAGCATCACCAGGGTCATAATGCGTGCAAGTTTTCATAATTTTCCGACACCGTATGAATTTCTTATGGTTTTCTCTGTGAAACGCACCGAAAACAATGACCGGGCGTGACCCAACGTGCATATGGTCTCCGAATTTGTTCAAATCTTGCATGGGTCCCTAAGATGGGCATGCCCACTGCCTCCCAAAATTGGGTGATGTTTCATGCATGCCAGCTCGTACTACCCATGCAACCGGCACTGATCGGATATGAAGGAGGTCAGCTCCGTACTGCGTTTTCTTTTCTGACTCAGCCGGTGGACCCCAAACTTTTTCCACACGCCAGCATCACCAGTGCCATCATGCGTGCAAGTTTTCATAATTTTCCGACACCGTATTAATTTCTGATGGTTTTCTCCGTGAAACGCACCGAAAACACTGACCGGGCGTGACGCAACATGCGTTTGGTGTCCGAATTCGTTCAAATCTTGCGTTTGGCCCTAAGATGGGCATGCCTATTGCCTCCCAAAATTGGGTGACGTTTCATGCATGCCACCTCGTACCAGCCATGCAACCGGCACTGATCGGATATGAAGGATGTCAGCTCCGTACTACGTTTTCTTTTCTGACTCAGCCGGTGGACCCCAAACTTTTTCCACACGCCAGCATCACCAGGGCCATCATGCGTGCAAGTTTTCATAATTTTCCGACGCCGTATGAATTTCTTATGGTTTTCTCCATGAAACGCACCGAAAAAAATGACCGGGCGTGACCCAACGTCCGTTTGGTGTCCGAATTCGTTCAAATCTTGCGTGGGCCCTAAGATGGGCATGCCCACTGCCTCCCAAAATTGGGTGACGTTTCATGCATGCCACCTCGTACCACCCATGCAACCGGCATTGATCGCATATGAAGGAGGTCAGCTCCGTACTACGTTTTCTTTTCTGACTCAGCCGGTGGACCCCTAACTTTTTCCACACGCCAGCATCACCAGGGTCATCATGCGTGCAAGTTTTCATAAGTTTCCGACACCGTATGAATTTCTTATGGTTTTCTCCGTGAAACGCACCAAAAACACTGACCGGGCGTGACGCAACGTGCGTTTGGTGTCCGAATTCGTTCAAATCTTGCGTGGGGCCCTAAGATGGGCATTCCCATTGCCTCCCAAAATTGGGTGACGTTTCATGCATGCCACCTCGTACCACCCATGCAACCGGCACTGATCGGATATGAAGGAGGTCAGCTCCGTACTACGTTTTCTTTTCTAACTCAGCCGGTGGACCCCAAACTTTTTCCACACGCCAGCATCACCAGGGCCATCATGCGTGCAAGTTTTCATAATTTTCCGACATCGTATGAATTTCTTATGGTTTTCTCCGTGAAACGCACCGAAAAAATGACCGGGCGTGACCCAACGTGCCTTTGGTGTCCGAATTCGTTCAAATCTTGCGTGGGCCCTAAGATGGGCATGCCCACTGCCTCCCAAAATTGGGTGACGTTTCATGCATGCCACCTCGTACCACCCATGCAACCGGCACTGATCGGATATGAAGGAGGTCAGCTCCGTACTGCATTTTCTTTTCTGACTCAGCCGGTGGACCCCAAACTTTTTCCACACGCCAGCATCACCAGGGTCATCATGCGTGCAAGTTTTCATAACTTTCGGACACCGTATGAATTTCTTATGGTTTTCTTCGTGTAACGCACCGAAAACAATGACTGGGCGTGACACAACGTGCGTTTGGTGTCGGAATTTGTTCAAATCTTGCGTGGGGCCCTAAGATGGGCATGCCCACTGCCTCCCAAAATTGGGTGACGTTTCATGCATGCCACCTCGTACCACCCAAGCAACCGGCACCGATCGGATATGAAGTATGTCATCTCCGTACCGCGTTTTCTTTTCTGACTCAGCCGGTGGACCCCAAACTTTTTCCACACGCCAGCATCACCAGGGTCATCATGCGTGCAAGTTTTCATAATTTTCTGACACCGTATGAATTTCTTATGGTTTTCTCCGTGAAACGCACCGAAAACAATGACCGGGCGTGACCCAACGTGCGTGTGGTGTCCGAATTCGTTCAAATCTTGCGTGGGGCCCTAAGATGGGCATGCCTATTGCCTCCCAAAATTGGGTGACGTTTCATGCATGCGACCTCGTACCACCCATGCAACCGGCACTGATCGGATATGAAGGAGTTCAGCTCCGTACTACGTTTTCTTTTCTGACTCAGCCGGTGGACCCCAAACTTTTTCCACACGCCAGCATTACCAGGGCCATCATGCGTGCATGTTTTCATAATTTTTCGACACCGTATGAATTTCTTATGGTTTTCTCCGTGAAACGCACCGAAAACAATGACCGGGCGTGACCCACCGTGCGTTTGGTGTCCGAATTCGTTCAAATCTTGCGTGGGGCCCTATGATGGGCATGCCCATTGCCTCCCAAAATTGGGTGACGTTTCATGCATGCCACCTCGTACCACCCATGCAACCGGCACTAATCGGATATGAAGGAGGTCAGCTCCGTACTACGTTTTCTTTTCTGACTCAGCCGGTGGACCCCAAACTTTTTCCACACGCCAGCATCACCAGGGCCATCATGCGTGCAAGTTTTCATAATTTTCCGACACCGTATGAATTTTTTATGGTTTTCTGCGTGAAACGCACCGAAAAAATGACCGGGCGTGACCCGACGTGCGTTTGGTGTCCGAATTCGTTCAAATCTTGCGTGGGCCCTAAGATGGGCATGCCCACTGCCTCCCAAAATTGGGTGACCTTTCATGCATGCCACCTCGTACCACCCATGCAACCGGCATTGATCGGATATGAAGGAGGTCAGCTCCGTACTGCATTTTCTTTTCTGACTCAGCCGGTCGACCCCAAACTTTTTCCACACGCCAGCATCACCAGCGTCATCATGCGTGCAAGTTTTCATAATTTTCCGACACCGTATGAATTTCTTATGGTTTCCTCCGTGAAACGCAGGGAAAACAATGACCGGGCGTGACCCAACGTGCGTTTGGTGTCCGAATTCGTTCAAATCTTGCGTGGGGCCCTAAGATGGGCATGACCATTGCCTCCCAAAATTGGGTGACGTTTCATGCATGCCACCTCGTACCACCCATGCAGCCGGCACTGATCGGATATGAAGGAGGTCAGCTCCGTACTGCGTTTTCTTTTCTAACTCAGCCGGTGGACCCCAAACTTTTTCCACACGCCAGCATCACCAGGGCCATCATGCGTGCAAGTTTTCATGATTTTCCGACTCCGTATGAATTTCTTATGGTTTTCTCCGTGAAACGCACCGAAAACAATGACCGGGCATGACCCAACGTGCGTGTGGTGTCCGAATTCGTTCAAATCTTGCGTGGGGCCCTAAGATGGGATTGCCTATTGCCTCCCAAAATTGGGTGACGTTTCATGCATGCCACCTCGTACCACCCATGCAACCGGCACTGATCGGATATGAAGGAGTTCAGCTCCGTACTACGTTTTCTTTTCTGACTCAGCCGGTGGACCCCAAACTTTTTCCACACGCCAGCATTACCAGGGCCATCATGCGTGCATGTTTTCATAATTTTTCGACACCGTATGAATTTCTTACGGTTTTCTCCGTGAAACGCACCAAAAACAATGACCGGGCGTGACCCACCGTGCGTTTGGTGTCCGAATTCGTTCAAATCTTGCGTGGGGCACTAAGATGGGCATGCCCATTGCCTCCCAAAATTGGGTGACGTTTCATGCATGCCACCTCGTACCACCCATGCAACCGGCACTAATCGGATATGAAGGAGGTCAGCTCCGTACTACGTTTTCTTTTCTGACTCAGCCGGTGGACCCCAAACTTTTTCCACACGCCAGCATCACCAGGGCCATCATGCATGCAAGTTTTCATAATTTTCCGACACCGTATGAATTTTTTATGGTTTTCTGCGTGAAACGCACCGAAAAATGACCCGGCGTGACCCGACGTGCGTTTGGTGTCCGAATTCGTTCAAATCTTGCGTGGGCCCTAAGATGGGCATGCCCACTGCCTCCCAAAATTGGGTGACCTTTCATGCATGCCACCTCGTACCACCCATGCAACCGGCATTGATCGGATATGAAGGAGGTCAGCTCCGTACTGCATTTTCTTTTCTGACTCAGCCGGTGGACCCCAACCTTTTTCCACACGCCAGCATCACCAGGGTCATCATGCGTGCAAGTTTTCATAACTTTCGGACACCGTATGAATTTCTTAAGGTTTTCTCCGTGTAACGCACCGAAGACAATGACCGGGCGTGACCCAACGTGCGTTTGGTGTCCGAATTTGTTCAAATCTTGCGTGGGGCCCTAAGATGGGCATGCCCTCTGCCTCCCAAAATTGGGTGACCTTTCATGCATGCCACCTCGTACCACCCATGCAACAGGCACTGATCGGATATGAAGGAGGTCAGCTCCGTACTGCGTTTTCTTTTCTGACTCAGCCGGTGGACCCCAAACTTTTTCCACACGCCAGCATCACCAGGGTCATCATGCGTGCAAGTTTTCATAATTTTCCGACACCGTATGGATTTCTTATGGTTTCTCCGTGAAACGCACCGGAAACACTGACCGGGCGTGACGCAACGTGCGTCTGGTGTCCGAATTCGTTCAAATCTTGCGTGGGGCCCTAACATGGGCATGCCCACTGCCTCCGAAAATTGGGTGACGTTTCATGCATGCCACCTCGTACCACCCATGCAACCGGCACTGATCGGATATGAAGGATGTCAGCTCCGTACTACGTTTTCTTTTCTGACTGAGCCGGTTGACCCCAAACTTTTTCCACACGCCAGCATCACTAGCGTCATCATGCGTGCAAGTTTTCATAATTTTCCGACACCGTATGAATTTCTTATGGTTTTCTCCATGAAACGCAGGGAAAACAATGACCGGGCATGACCCAACGTGCGTTTGGTGTCCGAATTCGTTCAAATCTTGCGTGGGGCCCTAAGATGGGCATGACCATTGCCTCACAAAATTGGGTGACGTTTCATGCATGCCACCTCATACCTCCCATGCAGCCGGCACTGATCGGATATGAAGGAGGTCAGCTCCGTACTGCGTTTTCTTTTCTGACTCAGCCGGTGGACCCCAAACTTTTTCCACACGCCAGCATCACCAGGGCCATCATGCGTACAAGTTTTCATAATTTTCCGACACCGTATGAATTTCTTATGGTTTTCTCCGTGAAACGCACCGAAAACACTGACCGGGCGTGACGCAACGTGCGTTTGGTGTCCGAATTCGTTCAAATCTTGCGTGGGACCCTAAGATGGGCATGTCCACTGCCTCCCAAAATTGGGTGACGTTTCATACATGCCACCTCGTACCACCCAAGCAACCGGCACCGATCGGATATGAAGTATGTCAGCTCCGTACCGCGTTTTCTTTCCTGACTCAGCCGGTGGACCCCAAACTTTTTCCACACGCCAGCATCACCAGGGTCATCATGCGTGCAAGTTTTCATAATTTTCTGACACCGTATGAATTTCTTCTGGTTTTCTCCGTGAAACGCACCGAAAACAATGACCGGGCATGACCCAACGTGCGTGTGGTGTCCGAATTCGTTCAAATCTTGTGTGGGGCCCTAAGATGGGCATGCCTATTGCCTCCCAAAATTGGGTGACGTTTCATGCATGCCACCTCGTACCACCCATGCAACCGGCACTGATCGGATATGAAGGAGTTCAGCTCCGTACTACGTTTTCTTTTCTGACTCAGCCGGTGGACCCCAAACTTTTTCCACACGCCAGTATTACCAGGGCCATCATGCGTGCAAGTTTTCATAATTTTTCGACGCCGTATGAATTTCTTATGGTTTTCTCCGTGAAACGCACCGAAAACAATGACCGGGCATGACCCACCGTGCGTTTGGTGTCCGAATTCGTTCAAATCTTGCGTGGGGCCCTAAGATGGGCATGCCCATTCCCTCCCAAAATTGGGTGACGTTTCATGCATGCCACCTCGTACCACCCATGCAACCGGCACTAATCGGATATGAAGGAGGTCAGCTCCGTACTACGTTTTCTTTTCTGACTCAGCCGGTGGACCCCAAACTTTTTCCACACGCCAGCATCACCAGGGCCATCATGCGTGCAAGTTTTCATAATTTTCCGACACCGTATGAATTTTTTATGGTTTTCTGCGTGAAACGCACCGAAAAAATGACCGGGCGTGACCCGACGTGCGTTTGGTGTCCGAATTCGTTCAAATCTTGCGTGGGTCCTAAGATGGGCATGCCCACTGCCTCCCAAAATTGGGTGACCTTTCATGCATGCCACCTCGTACCACCCATGCAACCGGCATTGATCGGATATGAAGGAGGTTAGCTCTGTACTGCATTTTCTTTTCTGACTCAGCCGGTGGACCCCATCCTTTTTCCACACGCCAGCATCACCAGGGTCATCATGCGTGCAAGTTTTCATAACTTTCGGACACCGTATGAATTTCTAATGGTTTTCTCCGTGTAACGCACCGAAGACAATGACCGGGCGTGACCCAACGTGCGTTTGGTGTCCGAATTTGTTCAATTCTTGCGTGGGGCCCTAAGATGGGCATGCCCTCTGCCTCCCAAAATTGGGTGACCTTTAATGCATGCCACCTCGTACCACCCATGCAACAGGCACTGATCGGATATGAAGGAGGTCAGCTCCGTACTGCGTTTTCTTTTCTGACTCAGCCGGTGGACACCAAACTTTTTCCACACGCCAGCATCACCAGGGTCATCATGCGTGCAAGTTTTCATAATTTTCCGACACCGTATGGATTTCTTATGGTTTCTCCGTGAAACGCACCGGAAACACTGACCGGGCGTGATGCAACGTGCGTCTGGTGTCCGAATTCGTTCAAATCTTGCGTGGGGCCCTAACATGGGCATGCCCACTACCTCCCAAAATTGGGTGACGTTTCATGCATGCCACCTCGTACCACCCATGCAACCGGCACTGATCGGATATGAAGGATGTCAGCTCCGTACTACGTTTTCTTTTCTGACTGAGCCGGTTGACCCCAAACTTTTTCCACACGCCAGCATCACCAGCGTCATCATGCGTGCAAGTTTTCATAATTTTCCGACACCGTATGAATTTCTTATGGTTTTCTCCATGAAACGCAGGGAAAACAATGACCGGGCGTGACCCAACGTGCGTTTGGTGTCCGAATTCGTTCAAATCTTGCATGGGGCCCTAAGATGGGCATGACCATTGCCTCACAAAATTGGGTGACGTTTCATGCATGCCACCTCGTACCACCCATGCAGCCGGCACTGATCGGATATGAAGGAGGTCAGCTCCGTACTTCGTTTTCTTTTCTGACTCAGCCGGTGGACCCCAAACTTTTTCCACACGCCAGCATCACCAGGGCCATCATGCGTGCAAGTTTTCATAATTTTCCGACACCGTATGTATTTCTTATGGTTTTCTCCGTGAAACGCACCGAAAACACTGACCGGGCGTGACGCAACGTGCGTTTGGTGTCCGAATTCGTTCAAATCTTGCGTGGGGCCCTAAGATGGGCATGCCCACTGCCTCCCAAAATTGGGTGACGTTTCATGCATGCAACCTCGTACCACCCAAGCAACCGGCACCGATCGGATATGAAGTATGTCAGCTCCGTACCGCGTTTTCTTTCCTGACTCAGCCGGTGGACCCCAAACTTTTTGCACACGCCAGCATCACCAGGGTCATCATGCGTGCAAGTTTTCATAATTTTCTGACACCGTATGAATTTCTTATGGTTTTCTCCGTGAAACGCACCAAAAAAAATGACCGGGCGTGACCCAACGTGCGTTTGGTGTCCGAATTCGTTCAAATCTTGCGTGGGGCCCGAAGATGGGCATGCCCATTGCCTCCCAAAATTGGGTGACGTTTCATGCATGCCACCTCGTACCACCCATGCAACCGGCACTAATCGGATATGAAGGAGGTCAGCTCCGTACTACGTTTTCTTTTCTGACTCAGCCGGTGGACCCCAAACTTTTTACACACGCCAGCATCACCAGGGCCATCATGCGTGCAAGTTTTCATAATTTTCCGACACTGTATGAATTTCTATGGTTTTCTCCGTGAAACGCACCGAAAAAAATGACCGGGCGTGACCCAACGTGCGTTTGGTGTCCGAATTCGTTCAAATCTTGCGTGGGCCCTAAGATGGGCATGCCCACTGCCTCCCAAAATTGGGTGACGTTTCATGCATGCCACCTCGTACCACCCATGCAACCGGCACTGATCGGATATGAAGGATGTCAGCTCCGTACCGCGTTTTCTTTTCTGACTCACCCGGTCGACCCCAAACTTTTTCCACACGCCAGCATCAGCAGGGTCATCATGCGTGCAAGTTTTCATAATTTTCCGACACCGTATGAATTTCTTCTGGTTTTCTCCGTGAAACGCACCGAAAACAATGACCGGGCGTGACCCAACGTGCGTGTGGTGTCCGAATTCGTTCAAATCTTGCGTGGGGCCCTAAGATGGGCATGCCCATTGCCTCCCAAAATTGTGTGACGTTTCATGCATGCCACCTCGTACCACCCATGCAACCGGCACTGATCGGATATGAAGGAGTGCAGCTCCGTACTACGTTTTCTTTTCTGACTCAGCCGGTGGACCCCAAACTTTTTCCACACGCCAGCATTACCAGGGCCATCTTGCGTGCAAGTTTTCATAATTTTTCGACACCGTATGGATTTCTTATGGTTTTCTCCGTGAAACGCACCAGAAACACTGACCGGGCGTGACGCAACGTGCGTTTGGTGTCCGAATTCGTTCAAATCTTGCGTGGGGCCCTATGATGGGCATGCCCACTGCCTCCCAAAATTGGGTGACGTTTCATGCATGCCACCTCGTACCACCCATGCAGCCGGCACTGATCGGATATGAAGGATGTCAGCTCCGTACTGCATTTTCTTTTCTGACTTAGCCGGTGGACCCCAAACTTTTTCCACACGCCAGCATCACCAGGGCCATCATGCGTGCAAGTTTTCATAATTTTCCGACACCGTATGAATTTCTTATGGTTTCTCCGTGAAACGCACCGGAAACACTGACCGGGCGTGACGCAACGTGCGTTTGGTGTCCGAATTCGTTCAAATCTTGCGTGGGGCCCTAACATGGGCATGCCCACTGCCTCCCAAAATTGGGTGACGTTTCATGCATGCCACCTCGTACCACCCATGCAACCGGCACTGATCGGATATGAAGGAGGTCAGCTCCGTACTACGTTTTCTTTTCTGACTCAGCCGGTCGACCCCAAACTTTTTCCACACGCCAGGATCACCAGGGTCATCATGCGTGCAAGTTTTCATAATTTTCCGACACGGTATGAATTTCTTATGGTTTTCTCCGTGAAACGCACCGAAAACAATGACCGGGCGTGACCCAGCGTGCATTTGGTGTCCGAATTCGTTCAAATCTTGCGTGGGGCCCTAAGATGGGCATGCCCATTTCCTCCCAAAATTGGGTGACGTTTCATGCATGCCACCTCGTACCACCCATGCAACCGACACTGATCGGATATGAAGGAGGTCAGCTCTGTACTGCGTTTTCTTTTCTGACTCAGCCGGTGGACCCCAAACTTTTTCCACACGCCAGCATCACAAGGGCCATCATGCGTGCAAGTTTTCATAATTTTCCGACACCGTATGAATTTCTTATGGTTTTCTCCGTGAAACGCACCGAAAACAATGACCGGGCGTGACCCAACGTGCGTCTGGTGTCCGAATTCGTTCAATTCTTGCGTGGGGCCCTAAGATGGGCATGCCCATTGCCTCCCAAAATTGGGTGATGTTTTATGCATGCCACCTCGTACCACCCATGCAACCGGCACTGATCGGATATGAAGGAGGTCAGCTCCGTACTGCGTTTTCTTTACTGACTCAGCCGATGGACCCCAACCTTTTTCCACACGCCAGCATCACAAGGGCCATCATGCGTGCAAGTTTTCATAATTTTCCGACACCGTATGAATTTCTTATGGTTTTCTCCGTGAAATGCACCGAAAAAAATGACCGGGTGTGCCCAACGTGCGTTTGGTGTCCGAATTCGTTCAAATCTTGCGTGGGCCCCTAACATGGGCGTGCCCACTGCCACCCAAAATTGGGTGACGTTTCATGCATGCCACCTCGTACCACCCATGCAACCGGCACTGATCGGATATGAAGGAGGTCAGCTCCGTACTGCGTTTTCTTTTCTGACTCAGCCGGTCGACCCCAACCTTTTTCCACACGCCAGCATCACAAGGGCCATCATGCGTGCAAGTTTTCATAATTTTCCGACACCGTATGAATTTCTTATGGTTTTCTCCGGGAAACGCACCGAAAACACTGACCGGGCGTGACGCAACGTGCGTTTGGTGTCCGAATTCATTCAAATCATGCGTGGGTCCCTAACATGGGCATGCCCACTGCCTCCCAAAATTGGGTGACATTTCATGCATGCCACCTCGTACCACCCATGCAACCGGCATTGATCGGATATGAAGGATGTCAGCTCCGTACTACGTTTTCTTTTCTGACTCAGCCGGTCGACCCCAAACTTTTTCCACACGCCAAGATAACCAGGGTCATCATGCGTGCAAGTCTTCATAATTTTCCGACACCGTATGAATTTCTTATGGTTTTCTCCGTGAAACGCACCGAAAACAATGACCGGGCGTGACCCAACATGCGTTTGGTGTCCGAATTCGTTCAAATCTTGCGTGGGGCCCTAAGATGGGCATGCCCATTTCCTCCCAAAATTGCGTGACGTTTCATGCATGCCACCTCGTACCACCCATGCAACCGGCACTGATCGGATATGAAGGAGGTCAGCTCCGTACTGCGTTTTCTTTTCTGACTCAGCCGGTCGACCCCAACCTTTTTCCACACGCTAGCATCACAAGGGCCATCATGCGTGCAAGTTTTCATAATTTTCCGACACCGTATGAATTTCTTATGGTTTTCTCCGTGAAATGCACCGAAAAAAATGACCGGGCGTGACCCAACGTGCGTTTGGTGTCCGAATTCGTTCAAATCTTGCGTGGGCCCCTAACATGGGCGTGCCCACTGCCTCCCAAAATTGGGTGACGTTTCATGCATGCCACCTCGTACCACCCATGCAACCGGCACTGATCGGATATGAAGGAGGTCAGCTCCGTACTGCGTTTTCTTTTCTGACTGAGCCGGTCGACCCCAACATTTTTCCACACGCCAGCATCACAAGGGCCATCATGCGTGCAAGTTTTCATAATTTTCCGACACCGTATGAATTTCTTATGGTTTTCTCCGGGAAACGCACCGAAAACACTGACCGGGCGTGACGCAACGTGCGTTTGGTGTCCGAATTCATTCAAATCTTGCGTGGGTCCCTAACATGGGCATGCCCACTGCCTCCCAAAATTGGGTGACATTTCATGCATGCCACCTCGTACCACCCATGCAACCGGCATTGATCGGATATGAAGGATGTCAGCTCCGTACTACGTTTTCTTTTCTGACTGAGCCGGTTGACCCCAAACTTTTTCCACACGCCAGCATCACAAGGGCCATCATGCGTGCAAGTTTTCATAATTTTCCGACACCGTATGAATTTCTTATGGTTTTCTCCGGGAAACGCACCGAAAACACTGACCGGGCGTGACGCAACGTGCGTTTGGTGTCCGAATTCATTCAAATCATGCGTGGGTCCCTAACATGGGCATGCCCACTGCCTCCCAAAATTGGGTGACATTTCATGCATGCCACCTCGTACCACCCATGCAACCGGCATTGATCGGATATGAAGGATGTCAGCTCCGTACTACGTTTTCTTTTCTGACTCAGCCGGTCGACCCCAAACTTTTTCCACACGCCAAGATAACCAGGGTCATCATGCGTGCAAGTTTTCATACTTTTCCGACACCGTATGAATTTCTTATGGTTTTCTCCGTGAAACGCACCGAAAACAATGACCGGGCGTGACCCAACGTGCGTTTGGTGTCTGAATTCGTTCAAATCTTGCGTGGGGCCCTAAGATGGGCATGCCCATTTCCTGCCAAAATTGCGTGACGTTTCATGCATGCCACCTCGTACCACCCATGCAACCGACACTGATCGGATATGAAGGAGGTCAGCTCTGTACTGCGTTTTCTTTTCTGACTCAGCCGGTGGACCCCAAACTTTTTCCACACGCCAGCATCACAAGGGCCATCATGCGTGCAAGTTTTCATAATTTTCCGACACCGTATGAATTTCTTATGGTTTTCTCCGTGAAACGCACCGAAAACAATGACCGGGCGTGACGCAACGTGCGTCTGGTGTCCGAATTCGTTCAATTCTTGCGTGGGGCCCTAAGATGGGCATGCCCATTGCCTCCCAAAATTGGGTGATGTTTCATGCATGCCACCTCGTACCACCCATGCAACCGGCACTGATCGGATATGAAGGAGGTCAGCTCCGTACTGCGTTTTCTTTACTGACTCAGCCGGTGGACCCCAACCTTTTTCCACACGCCAGCATCACAAGGGCCATCATGCGTGCAAGTTTTCATAATTTTCCGACACCGTATGAATTTCTTATGGTTTTCTCCGTGAAATGCACCGAAAAAAATGACCGGGCGTGACCCAACGTGCGTTTGGTGTCCGAATTCGTTCAAATCTTGCGTGGGCCCCTAACATGGGCGTGCCCACTGCCTCCCAAAATTGGGTGACGTTTCATGCATGCCACCTCGTACCACCCATGCAACCGGCACTGATCGGATATGAAGGAGGTCAGCTCCGTACTGCGTTTTCTTTTCTGACTGAGCCGGTCGACCCCAACATTTTTCCACACGCCAGCATCACAAGGGCCATCATGCGTGCAAGTTTTCATAATTTTCCGACACCGTATGAATTTCTTATGGTTTTCTCCGGGAAACGCACCGAAAACACTGACCGGGCGTGACGCAACGTGCGTTTGGTGTCCGAATTCATTCAAATCTTGCGTGGGTCCCTAACATGGGCATGCCCACTGCCTCCCAAAATTGGGTGACATTTCATGCATGCCACCTCGTACCACCCATGCAACCGGCATTGATCGGATATGAAGGATGTCAGCTCCGTACTACGTTTTCTTTTCTGACTGAGCCGGTTGACCCCAAACTTTTTCCACACGCCAGCATCACAAGGGCCATCATGCGTGCAAGTTTTCATAATTTTCCGAAACCGTATGAATTTCTTATGGTTTTCTCCGGGAAACGCACCGAAAACACTGACCGGGCGTGACGCAACTTGCGTTTGGTGTCCGAATTCATTCAAATCATGCGTGGGTCCCTAACATGGGCATGCCCACTGCCTCCCAAAATTGGGTGACATTTCATGCATGCCACCTCGTACCACCCATGCAACCGGCATTGATCGGATATGAAGGATGTCAGCTCCGTACTACGTTTTCTTTTCTGACTCAGCCGGTCGACCCCAAACTTTTTCCACACGCCAAGATAACCAGGGTCATCATGCGTGCAAGTTTTCATAATTTTCCGACACCGTATGAATTTCTTATGGTTTTCTCCGTGAAACGCACCGAAAACAATGACCGGGCGTGACCCAACGTGCGTTTGGTGTCCGAATTCGTTCAAATCTTGCGTGGGGCCCTAAGATGGGCATGCCCATTTCCTCCCAAAATTGCGTGACGTTTCATGCATGCCACCTCGTACCACCCATGCAACCGACACTGATCGGATATGAAGGAGGTCAGCTCTGTACTGCGTTTTCTTTCCTGACTCAGCCGGTGGACCCCAAACTTTTTCCACACGCCAGCATCACAAGGGCCATCATGCGTGCAAGTTTTCATAATTTTCCGACACCGTATGAATTTCTTATGGTTTTCTCCGTGAAACGCACCGAAAACAATGACCGGGCGTGACGCAACGTGCGTCTGGTGTCCGAATTCGTTCAATTCTTGCGTGGGGCCCTAAGATGGGCATGCCCATTGCCTCCCAAAATTGGGTGATGTTTCATGCATGCCACCTCGTACCACCCATGCAACCGGCACTGATCGGATATGAAGGAGGTCAGCTCCGTACTGCGTTTTCTTTACTGACTCAGCCGGTGGACCCCAACCTTTTTCCACACGCCAGCATCACAAGGGCCATCATGCGTGCAAGTTTTCATAATTTTCCGACACCGTATGAATTTCTTATGGTTTTCTCCGGGAAACGCACCGAAAACACTGACCGGGCGTGACGCAACGTGCGTTTGGTGTCCGAATTCATTCAAATCTTGCGTGGGTCCCTAACATGGGCGTGCCCACTGCCTCCCAAAATTGGGTGACGTTTCATGCATGCCACCTCGTACCACCCATGCAACCGGCATTGATCGGATATGAAGGATGTCAGCTCCGTACTGCGTTTTCTTTTCTGACTCAGCCGGTCGACTCCAAACTTTTTCCACACGCCAAGATAACCAGGGTCATCATGCGTGCAAGTTTTCATAATTTTCCGACACCGTATGAATTTCTTATGGTTTTCTCCGTGAAACGCACCGAAAACAATGACCGGGCGTGACCCAACGTGCGTTTCGTGTCCGAATTCGTTCAAATCTTGCGTGGGGCCCTAAGATGGGCATGCCCATTTCCTCCCAAAATTGCGTGACGTTTCATGCATGCCACCTCATACCACCCATGCAACCGACACTGATCGGATATGAAGGAGGTCAGCTCCGTACTGCGTTTTCTTTTCTGACTCAGCCGGTCGACCCCAAACTTTTTCCACACGCCAAGATCACCAGGGTCATCATGCGTGCACGTTTTCATAATTTTCCGACACCGTATGAATTTCTTATGGTTTTCTCCGTGAAACGCACCGAAAACAATGACCGAGCGTGACCCTCCGTGCGTTTGGTGTCCGAATTCGTTCAAATCTTGCATGGGGCCCTAAGATGGGCATGCCCATTTCCTCCCAAAATTGGGTGACGTTTCATGCATGCCACCTCATACCACCCATGCAACCGGCACTGATCGGATATGAAGGAGGTCAGCTCCGTACTGCGTTTTCTTTTCTGACTCAGCCGGTGGACCCCAAACTTTTTCCACATGCCAGCATCACAAGGGCCATCATGCGTGCAAGTTTTCATAAATTTCCGACACTGTATGAATTTCTTATGGTTTTCTCCGTGAAACGCACCAAAAACACTGACCGGGCGTGACGCAACGTGCGTTTGGTGTCTGAATTCGTTCAAATGTTGCGTGGGGCCCTAAGATGGGCATGCCCACTGCCTCCCAAAATTGGGTGACGTTTCATGCATGCCACCTCGTACCACCCATGCAACCGGCACTGATCGGATATGAAGGATGTTAGCTCCGTACTGCGTTTTCTTTTCTGACTCAGCCGGTGGACCCCAAACTTTCTCCACGCACCAGCATAACCAGGGCCATCATGCGTGCAAGTTTTCATAATTTTCCGACACCGTATGAATTTCTTATGGTTTTCTCCGGGAAACGCACCGGAAACACTGACCGGGCGTGACGCAACGTGCGTTTGGTGTCCGAATTCATTCAAATCTTGCGTGGGGCCCTAAGATGGGCATGCCCACTGCCTCCCAAAATTGGGTGATATTTCATGCATGCCACCTCGTACCACCCATGCAGCCGGCACTGATCGGATATGAAGGATGTCAGCTCCGTACTACGTTTTCTTTTCTGACTCAGCCGGTGGACCCCAAACTTTCTCCACACGCCAGCATAACCAGGGCCATCATGCGTGCAAGTTTTCATAATTTTCCGACACCGTATGAATTTCTTATGGTTTTCTCCATGAAACGCACAGAAAACACTGATCGGGCGTGACGCAGCGTGCGTTTGGTGTCCGAATTTGTTCAAATCTTGCGTGGGGCCCTAAGATGGGCATGCCCACTGCCTCCCAAAATTGGGTGACGTTTCATGCATGCCACCTCGTACCACCCATGCAGCCGGCACTGATCGGATATGAAGGATGTCAGCTCCGTACTGCGTTTTCTTTTCTGACTCTGCCGGTGGACCCCAAACTTTTTCCACACGCCAACATCACCAGGGCCATCATGCGTGCAAGTTTTCATAATTTTCCGACACCGTATGAATTTCTTATGGTTTTCTCCGTGAAACGCACCGAAAAAAATGACCGAGCATGACCCAACGTGTGTTTGGTGTCCGAATTCATTCAAATCTTGCGTGGGCCCTAAGATGGGCATGCCCACTGCCTCCCAAAATTGGGTGACGTTTCATGCATGCCACCTCGTACCACCCATGCAACCGGCACTGATCGGATATGAAGGATGTTAGCTCCTTACCGCGTTTTCTTTTCTGACTCAGCCGGTCGACCCCAAACTTTTTCCACACGCCAGCATCACCACACTACTGGAATCAGCTAATTTGCCATCTGCCAGCTCTTTGCCGTCTGCTAGCTGACGGCAAAGAAGCTCTTTGCCATCAGCTACCCAAAAGCAGACGGCAAAGAACAGGAAGACGGCAAAGAAGCTCTTTGCCATCTGCCAGCTCTTTGCCGTCTGCCAGCCGACGGCAAAGAATCTTTGCCGTCCGCTGGCAGACGGCAAAGAGTGTGGTGGCCCCCACCCCCCGCTCGTTTGAAAAAATCTTAACGGCCCACCTCTTTGCCGTCCGCTAGCAGACGGCAAAGAGGCAAAAAGGCGGACGGCAAAGGCTGGCGGACGGCAAAGAGGGCACTTGACTAACGGCAAGTACCCCCCCGCCCGTTACTCACTTCCTCCTCGCCCTTCTCCTCCCACCCCGCCGCCGCGCGCCGCCGCCCTGTCGCCCCCGCCGCCCCGTCGCCCCACCGCCCCGGCTCCCCGCCGCCCCACCGCCCCGTCGCCCCCCGCCCCGCCCCCCCGCCGCCCCGCGCCTCACCGCCGCCCCGGCCCACCGTCGCCCCGGCCCCCCGCCGCCCCACCGCCGCCCCGGCCCACAGCCGCCCCGGCCCCCTGCCGCCCGGCCCCCCCGCCGCCCCGCCTCCTCCACCGCCTCGCCCCGGCCCCCCGCCGCCCGGTCCCCCCGCCGGCCGAGCCCCCGCCGCCCCGCCTCCTCCACCGCCCCGCCCCGGCCCCCCGTCGCCGGCCCCTCCCCGACCCGTCGCCGCCCCCCACAGTGAGCCCCTCCCATTTTTTTTTCTGTTTTTTTGTTTTTCTTTTCTGTTTAGATAAGGTTTTTTAGTTTAAGTTTTTTCAGTTTAGAATTAATTAGTTTAGGTTATTTAGTTTAATTAGTTTAGGTTTAATTAGTTTAAATAGTTTAGTTTTAATTAGTTTAGGTTTTTAGTTTAGGTTAAGGTTAAGTAGAAGGGGGAAGAAGAAGAAGAAGAGGAGGAGGAGGAGGAGGAGGAGGAGGAGAAAGAAGAAGAAGAAGAATAAGAAGAAGAAGACGGGGGATGAGAAGAAGTAGAAGAATGAGAAGAAGTAGAAGTAGTAGAAGAATGAGAAGACCCCCTGACCCCCCAACCCCGACACCACACCCGGACACCCGACCCCGACTCCACCCCGACACCCGACCCCCTAACCCCCTGACCCCGACACGACACCCCGACCCCCTAACCCCCTGACCCCGACACGACACCCCGACCCCCTAACCCCCTGACCCCGACACGACACCCTGACCCCCCGACCCCGAAACAGCACCCCGACCCCGACACGGCACCCCGACACCGACACGGCACCCCGACACCGACACGACACCCCGACCCCCGACACGACACCCCCGACACCCCGACACCCCGACCCCGAGACCCCGACCCCGACCCCGACCCTGACACCCCGACCCCGAGCCTGACCCGACACCCTGACCCCGACACCGACACGGCACCCCGACCCCGACCCGACACCCCGACCCCGAGACCCCGACCCCGACACGGCACCCCGAGACCGACACGACACCCCGACCCCCGACACCTCCCGAAAAGGTGTTCTTTGGCCTTCCAGAAGCCGACGGGGTCATATATTTGTGAATTATTAGTTAGGTCATATATCTTTCGATTTTGTTATGAAAAACATCATATATAATTGTGTTGATCGGGTAGTTGTAAATGTGCAGTTGTTTCATCGCTGCGAGGTTTGGTGTTTGACGACCTCGCCGTGCGTTTGACGAGCTCTGCCCCTTCGTTCGTGGGTGAGCACAAATGACATGTGCTCCTCCTCCATTAATTATTTGATCTATTCCGATGAAACTTGATAGCTAGATATATATGTGTCTTGAATCATCAGTATGCGTAACCGATATGTGTCTCCCGTTTGAAAGCGTCATAGTTATAAATATGCATGCATTTGCATATTTATAACCTTGATTCTTTCGAATTGTCCAACGCTATCCATGGATAGCCCGAGTATGTTTAGATTGGGTTCGTTTTCCCATATGCTTTGCTCTGGATCCAACGCATAAATTTCATCAGTGCCTCCCCTGTTGTTCTCCGGGTACACATCCTCTCTGTTTATTGCAGAGACATGTATCAGGAGAACAGCGGGGAGGTGCTGCCGAAATTTTGCATAGGATCCGGGGCATAGCATGGGAAAATGAACCAAATCTAAACATACTCGGGTGGGATTAGGACCTATCATTACCTATTAGAGTGTAGGTTGCATGGACGTAATAAAATTGACAAAGTAGATCAACTGATGAATACATACATGGTGAATTATATATATATATATATATTTGTTGTGTGTCTAGTAGCCCTGAAAGTCAAGATGAGTGATCGTGCGTGGATGTACACCGGTCACACTGGTCAGAACAAATGGAGCACTGAATGGTTCACAAAAACCAAGGGGTTTGTGCGAGCCGCATTTGCAAATGGCCAGAGGAAAACCTGGTGCCCCTGTTTACGGTGCGGCAATTGGGAAAAGAGGACAGAGGCTGAAATGCGCAAACACCTGCAGAAGAGTGGTTTTACGCCCGATTATACGGTGTGGACATTTCATGGTGAGTCTGCCCAACGTGACCGAGCTGAGGTAGATCGTCGTCGCACCGACGAGCATGGTACCGGGATGGAAAACATGGTGCAAGACTTTGATGATGCTCGGCATTCGGACGAGGAGATGGAGGAATCTGCAAAGGCCTTCAATGAAATGTTGGAGTCTTCAAAACGTCCGCTCCATGAGCACACTGAGCTTTGTCAGTTGGATGCCATCTCACAAGTAATGGCTCTGAAGGCTCAGTTCAACTTGGGCAGAGAATGCTACGGTGCAATGATGACAGTATTTGGACGCTTTCTACCCGAAGGCCATGTAATGCCTGCACACCTGTACCAGTCGGACAAAATCCTCCGTGCACTGAAGATGCCCTATGATAAGATACATGCCTGTGAGAAAGGATGTGTCTTGTTTAGGCTTGACTATGCGGACTTGAACTATTGTCCCATTTGCAAGTCTTCCAGGTATGTTGTGGTAGACAACGGTATGGGTGAGAAGACACAGACCAAAATCCCCGTTAGTGTTCTTCGGTATATGCCAATCGTACCAAGACTTCAACGTCTTTTCATGGTCGAAGAGACGGCCAGACAGATGACATGGCACAAAACGGGCAAAAGAACCGAACTAGATGCAGATGGGAATCTGATGATTGTACACACATCGGATGGTGTTGCGTGGAAAAAGTTTGATGAATTACATGGTGACAAAGCGGCAGATCCGAGGCATCCTCGAGTCGGCATCAGCACGGATGGGTTCAGTGTGTTTGGTATCACGGCAGCCCAATACAGTTGTTGTCCCGTATTTTTCTTTCCACTCAATCTCCCCCCCGGACAGATTATGCAAAGAAAGAACATTTTCCTGACGTTTATAATTCCAGGGCCCAACTATCCGGGGAAAAATATGAATGTGTACATGCAACCGCTTAAGGACGAATTGCAAGAAGCCTGGGATAATGGGTTCAAGACATATGATGCCTATAGCAAACGGAACTTCATAATGCGTGTCTGGTACATGTACTCGACGCATGACTTGCCGGCGTATGCGCTATTCGTTGGCTGGTGTGTGCATGGAAGGTTCCCGTGCCCCACATGCAAGGGACCTCTTGAGTTTCGTTGGCTTCAGGCCGGTCGCAAGTTTTCTTGCTTCGACATGCATAGACAGTTCCTGAATCCTCGCCATAAGTTCAGGAAAGACAAGAAGAACTTCATCAGAGGTAGAGTTGTCAAAAACTCTGCACCACATGCATTGACAGGCCAACAGACCCTGGATCAGTTAAACGCTCTCGAGCCAGATCCAGAGCGTCCAGGGTACTTCAACGGGTATAATTCTAAGCACGCCTGGACTCACAAAACATGCTTATGGGATCTGCCTTACTTCAAAGACCTCCTTTGCCCACACAACATCGACGTGATGCACACTGAGAAGAATATCACCGAGGCACTTTTTGGTACATTGTTCGGCATAGATGGGAAGTCAAAGGATAATACTAAGGCTAGAGTCGATCTGGAGGCGCTATGTGATAGGCCGTTACAAAACATGAAAGAACCGAAAGGAAAGCAGAACTGGACGAAGCCAAAGGCATGGTTCAATCTTGGAAGGCCAGCTATGAGGGAAATTATCTTGTGGGTGAAAATGCAGTTGATGTTCCCCGATGGGTATGCAGCAAATCTACAGAGGGGAGCCAGTCTTGATAAATTGAAGATATTTGGTCTCAAGAGTCATGATTGGCACATATGGATTGAGCGGGTAATGCCGGTGATGTTGCGTGGCTTCATCCCTGAGGATGAATGGCTAGTACTGGCAGAACTCAGCTATTTCTTCCGTGTTCTTTGTGCGAAAGAACTATCGCCTGTCGTGCTAGAAGAAATGGAAGAGTTGGCGCCGGAGTTGATCTGCAAGTTAGAGAAGATCTTTCCTCCGGGCTTCTTTAATCCAATGCAACATTTGATTTTGCATCTCCCGACCGAGGCAAGATTGGGGGGGCCCGTGCAAAATCGTTGGTGCGACCCAACTGAGAGGATGCAGAAGACGCTTCGACAAAAATGTAAAAATAAACGTAGAATTGAAGCATCGATGGCTGAGGCATTCATCACTGAGGAGGCGGAAAACTTCGTGACAACACACTACGAAGCCAAAAATCGTCATTTGCATAATCCGAAGCCTCGGTACAATGCTGACGACCCTAAAAAGCGTGGATCCAACCTCAGCCTATTCAAAGGGAATCTCGCACCAGCCAGTGTTTCAAATCCATTATCTTTGGATAACGAACAATGGCGGACCATTTCGTTGTATATCTTCAACAACCTGATAGAAGTGCGGCCGTACATCGAGTAAGTTCTCGGTACATAGTTTCGCAACTTCTATTTCCTTTGAACTGCTCTTATTCCTGGATATTTCATACAGTCGATACGTCGCCTTATTCTCGTATGGAGCGGTGATCCAAAAGGATTCTGTCGAATAGTATGAGCTTCTCGCAAAGCAAGGAGGCGGCTATCCCGGTTTCATCTCTTGGTTCAAACAAACGGTAATTTCTATTAGACTTGTAGGCTAACTTGTAGGCTATCCCGGTTTCATTCGCTAATTTGTGTGTAATGCAACAATCCTTTCATATTAAACTTGTAGGCTAATTCAGAGTCTATGGACGCCGAATTGAGACAAGTCGCTAATGGTTTTGACTATAAGGTCCGTTCATTTGACAAATACGACATCAACGGGTATCTCTTTCGTACCTATGGCAAAGAGCTATCTATGGCCGACCGAAAGTCTACAAATTGTTGTGTATCTGCTATTGGCGAAGGAGGTACCGAGTATTATGGGAGAGTTGAAGCAATTTATGAACTTCTATTCTATGGTGAAAACCCACCGAATGTCGTAGTCTTCAAATGTTATTGGTTTCCGCCGAAGGAGACTAGAAGGACTCATGAACATATAGGGCTAGTTGAAATCAACCAAAGCACCCATTTAGATGTTCCTGATGTCTATATTACGGCTCAACAGGCGACCCAAGTATTATATCTACCGTGGGCCTGCCAAACTAATCCAAATCTGAAAGGTTGGGATGTCGTTTATGAAGTGCCGCCACGTGCTAGACTATCTCCCCCAAAGGAAGAGGATTATGAACCTCACATTAACCCAGACACATATGAAGGAGAATTCTTCCAAGAGACACGTCTTTCCAAAAAGCGTTTCAAGAACCGCTATACTTCACCCCAAAACATTGAAGTAGACAGCGACAGTGAATCCGACATCACCCCAGAGGAGGAACAAGAAGAGCCGGAACAAGAATAGGTTACTGCTGCGGATGACCTGTCATTGCTTGACCGATTACGTCAAGGTGGCCTTGCACATGTTGATGCCACTGAACCCTATGAGCCCGTCATTGATTATAGTGATGATGATGATTATGCATTTATTGATGATACTGATCGAGATTATTAGTAGTGTCAGGTATTAAATTTTTTAATGTTGTACTTGATGATGATACACTTAAGTGATACACATATTATTATTCATGTCGGTCTTTTTTTTATGTTGTACTAATTTCGTTTACTGTTTGTCATGGCAGGTGTTGAAAGATGGTGGGCGCTGGTCGGGAGCGCTCCAAGGCCCCTTCTTCGTCGGCGCGTGGTCTGAGGTCTTCGATTCCAGACGTACCTCTCCGCCGAGCGTTGCTGGACAGTATGTCCACACCGCCGGGCCCTTCTTCGTCGACCGCGGTGCCCAGCAGGGGACGAGGTAGGAAGAGAGGAGGTGGGGCACGTGGTCGCGGGAGAGGAGGTAGGGTGACTGCTATGGTGCCTTCCTCGCCGCCACCCCCAGCTGTTTCACCCGAGCACGTGACTGCTAGGGTGGACTCGTCCGAGGAGGAGGCTACACGGACTCCGGTCCACGAGCCTCCGGTCCACGGGTCTTGGGCCCACGAGCCTCGGGTCATCATGCGTGCAAGTTTTCATAATTTTCCGACACCGTATGAATTTCTTATGGTTTTCTCCGTGAAACGCACCGAAAACAATGACCGGGCGTGACCCAACGTGCGTTTGGTGTCCGAATTCGTTCAAATCTTGCGTGGGGCCCAAATATGGGCATGCCCATTTCCTCCCAAAATTGGGTGACGTTTCATGCATGCCACCTCGTACCACCCATGCAACCGGCACTGATCGGATATGAAGGAGGTCAGCTCCGTACTGCGTTTTCTTTTCTGACTCAGCCGGTGGACCCCAAACTTTTTCCACACGCCAGCATCACAAGGGCCATCATGCGTGCAAGTTTTCATAATTTTCCGACACCGTATGAATTTCTTATGGGTTTCTCCGTGAAACGCACCTAAAAAAATGACCGGGCATGACCCAACGTGCGTTTGGTGTCCGAATTCGTTCAAATCCTGCGTGGGCCCTAAGATGGGCATGCCCACTGCCTCCCAAAATTGGGTGAAGTTTCATGCATGCCACCTCGTACCACCCATGCAACCGGCACTGATCGGATATGAAGGAGGTCAGCTCCGTACTGTGTTTTCTTTTCTGACTCAGCCGGTGGACCCCAAACTTTCTCCACATGCCAGCATCACAAGGGCAATCATGCGTGCAAGTTTTCATAACTTTCCGACACCATATGAATTTCTTATGGTTTTCTTCGTGAAACGCACCAAAAACAATGACCGGGCGTGACCCAACGTGCGTTTGGTGTACGAATTTGTTCAAATCTTGCGTGGGGCCTTAAGATGGGCATGCCCACTGCCTCCCAAAATTGGGTGACGTTTCATGCATGCCACCTCGTACCACCCATGCAACCGGCACTGATCGGATATGAAGGAGGTCAGCTCCGTACTGTGTTTTCTTTTCTGACTCAGCCGGTGGACCCCAAACTTTCTCCACATGCCAGCATCACAAGGGCAATCATGCGTGCAAGTTTTCATAACTTTCCGACACCATATGAATTTCTTATGGTTTTCTTCGTGAAACGCACCAAAAACAATGACCGGGCGTGACCCAACGTGCGTTTGGTGTACGAATTTGTTCAAATCTTGCGTGGGGCCTTAAGATGGGCATGCCCACTGCCTCCCAAAATTGGGTGACGTTTCATGCATGCCACCTCGTACCACCCATGCAACCGGCACTGATCGGATATGAAGGATGTCAGCTCCGTACCGTGTTTTCTTTTCTGACTCAGCCGGTCGACCCCAAACTTTTTCCACACGCCAGCATCACCAGGGTCATCATGCGTGCAAGTTTTCATAATTTCCCGACATCGTATGAATTTCTTATGGTTTCTCCGTGAAACGCACCGGAAACACTGACCGGGCATGACGCAACGTGCGTTTGGTGTCCGAATTCGTTCAAATCTTGCGTGGGGCCCTAAGATGGGCATGCCCACTGCCTCCCAAAATTGGGTAATGTTTCATGCATGCCACCTCGTACCACCCATGCAACCGGCACTGATCGGATATGAAGGAGGTCAGCTCCGTACTGCGTTTTCTTTTCTGACCCAGCCGGTGGACCCCAAACTTTCTCCACACGCCAGCATAACCAGGGCCATCATGTGTGCAAGTTTTCATAATTTTCCGACACCGTATGAATTTCTTATGGTTTTC
Source organism: Aegilops tauschii subsp. strangulata (assembly GCF_002575655.3). Taxonomy (NCBI): domain Eukaryota; kingdom Viridiplantae; phylum Streptophyta; class Magnoliopsida; order Poales; family Poaceae; genus Aegilops; species Aegilops tauschii. The sequence continues at coordinate 550,516,137 of NC_053036.3, read as the reverse complement.
TCCGTGAAACGCACTAAAAACACTGACCGGGCGTGACGCAGCGTGCGTTTGGTGTCCGATTCGTTCAAATCTTGCGTGGGGCCCTAAGATGGGCATGCCCACTGCCTCCCAAAATTGGGTGACCTTTCATGCATGCCACCTCGTACCACCCATGCAACCGGCACTGATCGGATATGAAGGATGTCAGCTCCGTACTGCGTTTTCTTTTCTGACTCAGCCGATGGACCCCAAACTTTTTCCACACGCCAGCATCACCAGGGCCATCATGCGTGGAAGTTTTCATAATTTTCCGACACCGTATGAATTTCTTATGGTTTTTCCGTGAAACGCACCGAAAAAATGACCGGGCATGACCCAACGTGCGTTTGGTGTCCGAATTCGTTCAAATCTTGCGTGGGCCCTAAGATGGGCATGCCCACTACCTCCCAAAATTGGGTGACGTTTCATGCATGCCACCTCGTACCACCCATGCAACCGGCACTGATCGGATATGAAGGATGTCGGCTCCTTACTGCGTTTTCTTTTCTGACTCAGCCGGTCGACCCCAAACTTTTTCCACACGCCAGCATCACCAGGGTCATCATGCGTGCAAGTTTTCATAATTTTCCAACACCTTATGAATTTCTTATGGTTTTCTCCGTGAAACGCACCGAAAACAATGACCGGGCGTGACCCAACGTGCGTTTGGTGTCCGAATTCGTTCAAATCTTGCGTGGGGCCCTAAGATGGGCATGCCCATTTCCTCCCAAAATTGGGTGACGTTTCATGCATGCCACCTCGTACCACCCATGCAACCGGGACTGATCGGATATGAAGGAGGTCAGCTCCGTACGGCGTTTTCTTTTCTGACTCAGCCGGTGGACCCCAAACTTTTTCCACATTCCAGCATCACTAGTGCCATCATGCGTGCAAGTTTTCATAATTTTCCGACACCGTATGAATTTCTTATGGTTTTCTCCGTGAAACGCACCGAAAACAATGACCGGGCGTGACCCAACATGCGTTTGGTGTCTGAATTCGTTCAAATCTTGCGTGGGGACCTAAGATGGGCATGCCCATTTCCTCCCAAAATTGGGTGACGTTTCATGCATGCCACCTCGTACCACCCATGCAACCGGCACTGATCGGATATGAAGGAGGTCAGCACCGTACTGCGTTTTCTTTTCTGACTCAGCCGGTGGACCCCAAGCTTTTTCCACAGGCCAGCATCACTAGGGCCATCATGCATGCAAGTTTTCATAATTTTCCGACACCGTATGAATTTCTTATGGTTTTCTCCGTGAGACGCACCGAAAACACTGACCGGGCGTGACGCAACGTGCGTTTGGTGTCCGAACTCGTTCAAATCTTGCGTGGGGCCCTAAGATGGGCATGGCCACTGCCTCCCAAAATTGGGTGACGTTTCATGCATGCCACCTCGTACCACCCATGCAACCGGCACTGATCGGATATGAAGGATGTCAGCTCCGTACTGCGTTTTCTTTTCTGACTCAGCCGGTGGACCCCAAACTTTTTCCACACGCCAGCATCACCAGGGCCATCATGCGTGGAAGTTTTCATAATTTTCCGACACCGTATGAATTTCTTATGGTTTTTCCGTGAAACGCACCGAAAAAATGACCGGGCATGACCCAACGTGCGTTTGGTGTCCGAATTCGTTCAAATCTGGCGTGGGCCCTAAGATTGGCATGCCCACTACCTCCCAACATTGGGTGACGTTTCATGCATGCCACCTCGTACCACCCATGCAACCGGCACTGATCGGATATGAAGGATGTCGGCTCCTTACCGCGTTTTCTTTTCTGACTCAGCCGGTCGACCCCAAACTTTTTCCACACGCCAGCATCACCAGGGTCATCATGCGTGCAAGTTTTCATAATTTTCCGACACCGTATGAATTTCTTATGGTTTTCTCCGTGAAACGCACCGAAAACAATGACCGGGCGTGACCCAACGTGCGTTTGGTGTCCGAATTCGTTCAAATCTTGCGTGGGGACCTAAGATGGGCATGCCCATTTCCTCCCAAAATTGGGTGACGTTTCATGCATGCCACCTCGTACCACCCATGCAACCGGCACTGATCGGATATGAAGGAGGTCAGCACCGTACTGCGTTTTCTTTTCTGACTCAGCCGGTGGACCCCAAGCTTTTTCCACATGCCAGCATCACTAGGGCCATCATGCGTGCAAGTTTTCATAATTTTCCGACACCGTATGAATTTCTTATGGTTTTCTCCGTGAAACGCAGCGAAAACACTGACCGGGCGTGACGCAACGTGCGTTTGGTGTCCGAACTCGTTCAAATCTTGCGTGGGGCCCTAAGATGGGCATGCCCACTGCCTCCCAAAATTGGGTGACGTTTCATGCATGCCACCTCGTACCACCCATGCAACCGGCACTGATCGGATATGAAGGATGTCAGCTCCGTACTACGTTTTCTTTTCTGACTCAGCCGGTGGACCCCAAACTTTTTCCACACGCCAGCATCATCAGGGCAATCATGCATGCAAGTTTTCATAATTTTCCGACACCGTATGAATTTCTTATGGTTTTCTCCGTGAAACGCACCGAAAACAATGACCATGCGTGACCCAACGTGCGTTTGGTGTACGAATTTGTTCGAATCTTTCATGGGGCCTTAAGGTGGGCATGCCCACTGCCTCCCAAAATTGGGTGACGTTTCATGCATGCCACGTCGTACCACCCATGCAACCGACACTGATCGGATATGAAGCATGTCAGCTCCGTACCGCGTTTTCTTTTCTGACTCAGCCGGTCGACCCCAAACTTTTTCCACACGCCAGCATCACCAGGGTCATCATGCGTGCAAGTTTTCATAATTTTCCGACACCGTATGAATTACTTATGGTTTTCTCCGGGAAACGCACTGAAAACAATGACCGGGCGTGACCCAACGTGCGTTTGGTGTCCGAATTCGTTCAAATCTTGCGTGGGGCCCTAAGATGGGCATGCGCATTTCCTCCCAAAATTGGGTGACGTTTCATGCATGCCACCTCGTACCACCCATGCAACCGGCACTGATCGGATATGAAGGAGGTCAGCTCCGTACTGCGTTTTCTTTTCTGACTCAGCCGGTGGACCCCAAACTTTTTCCACACGCCAGCATCACAAGGGCCATCATGCGTGCAAGTTTTCATAATTTTCCGACACCGTATGAATTTCTTATGGTTTTCTCCGTGAAACGCACCGAAAAAAATGACCGGGCGTGACCCAACGTGCGTTTGGTGTCCGAATTCGTTCAAATCTTGCGTGGGCCTGAAGATGGGCATGTCCACTGCCTCCCAAAATTGGGTGACGTTTCATGCATGCCACCTCGTACCACCCATGCAACCGGCACTGATCGGATATGAAGGAGGTCAGCTCCGTACTGCGTTTTCTTTTCTGAATCAGCCGGTGGACCCCAAACTTTTTCCACACGCCAGCATCACAAGGGCCATCATGCGTGCAAGTTTTCATAATTTTCCGACACCGTATGAATTTCTTATGGTTTTCTCCGTGAAACGTACCGAAAAAAATGACCGGGCGTGACCCAACGTGCGTTTGGTGTCCGAATTCGTTCAAATCGTGCGTGGGCCCGAAGATGGGCATGTCCACTGCCTCCCAAAATTGGGTGACGTTTCATGCATGCCACCTCGTACCACCCATGCAACCGGCACTGATCGGATATGAAGGACGTCAGCTCCGTACTGCGTTTTCTTTTCTGACTCAGCCGGTGGACCCCAAACTTTTTCCACACGCCAGCATCACGAGGGCCATCATGCGTGGAAGTTTTCATAATTTTCCGACACCGTATGAATTTCTTATGGTTTTTCTGTGAAACGCACCGAAAAAAATGACCGGGCATGACCCAACGTGCGTTTGGTGTCCGAATTCGTTCAAATCTTGCGTGGGCCCTAAGATGGGCATGCCCACTGCCTCCCAAAATTGGGTGACGTTTCATGCATGCCACCTCGTACCACCCATGCAACCGGCACTGATCGGATATGAAGGATGTCGGCTCCTTACCGCGTTTTCTTTTCTGACTCAGCCGGTCGACCCCAAACTTTTTCGACACGCCAGCATCACCAGGGTCATCATGCGTGCAAGTTTTCATAATTTTCCGACACCGTATGAATTTCTTATGGTTTTCTCCGTGAAACGCACCGAAAACAATGACCGGGCGTGACCCAACGTGCGTTTGGTGTCCGAATTCATTCAAATCTTGCGTGGGGCCCTAAGATGGGCATGCCCATTTCCTCCCAAAATTGGGTGACGTTTCATGCATGCCACCTCGTACCACCCATGCAACCGGCACTGATCGGATATGAAGGAGGTCAGCTCCGTACGGCGTTTTCTTTTCTGACTCAGCCGGTGGACCCCAAACTTTTTCCACATTCCAGCATCACCAGGGCCATCATGCGTGCAAGTTTTCATAATTTTCCGACACCGTATGAATTTCTTATGGTTTTCTCCGTGAAACGCACCGAAAACAATGACCGGGCGTGACCCAACGTGCGTTTGGTGTCCGAATTCGTTCGAATCTTGCGTGGGGCCCTAAGATGGGCATCCCCATTTCCTCCTAAAATTGGGTGACGTTTCATGCATGCCACCTCGTACCACCCATGCAACCGGGACTGATCGGATATGAAGGAGGTCAGCTCTGTACGGCGTTTTCATTTCTGACTCAGCCGGTGGACCCCAAACTTTTTCCACATTTCAGCATCACTAGGGCCATCATGCGTGCAAGTTTTCATAATTTTCCGACACCGTATGAATTTCTTATCGTTTTCTCTGTGAAACGCACCGAAAACAATGACCGGGCGTGACCCAACGTGCGTTTGGTGTCCGAATTCGTTCAAATCTTGCGTGGGGCCCTAAGATGGGCATGCCCATTTCCTCCCAAAATTGGGTGACGTTTCATGCATGCCACCTCGTACCACCCATGCAAACGGCACTGATCGGATATGAAGGAGGTCAGCTCCGTACTGCGTTTTCTTTTCTGACTCAGCCGGTGGACCCCAAACTTTTTCCACACGCCAGCATCACAAGGGCCATCATGCGTGCAAGTTTTCATAATTTTCCGACACCGTATGAATTTTTTATGGTTTTCTCCGTGAAACGCACCGAAAAAAATGACCATGCGTGACCCAACGTGCGTTTGGTGTACGAATTTGTTCGAATCTTGCATGGGGCCTTAAGGTGGGCATGCCCACTGCCTCCCAAAATTGGGTGACGTTTCATGCATGCCACGTCGTACCACCCATGCAACCGACACTGATCGGATATGAAGCATGTCAGCTCCGTACCGCGTTTTCTTTTCAAACTCAGCCGGTCGACCCCAAACTTTTTCCACACGCCAGCATCACCAGGATCATCATGCGTGCAAGTTTTCATAATTTTCCGACACCGTATGAATTACTTATGGTTTTCTCCGGGAAACGCACTGAAAACAATGACCGGGCGTGACCCAACATGCGTTTGGTGTCCGAATTCGTTCAAATCTTGCGTGGGGCCCTAAGATGGGCATGCCCATTTCCTCCCATAATTGGGTGACGTTTCATGCATGCCACCTCGTACCACTCATGCAACCGGCACTAATCGGATATGAAGGAGGTCAGCTCCGTACTGCGTTTTCTTTTCTGACTCAGCCGGTGGACCCCAAACTTTTTCCACACGCCGGCATCACAAGGGCCATCATGCGTGCAAGTTTTCATAATTTTCCGACACTGTATGAATTTCTTATGGTTTTCTCCGTGAAACGCACCGAAAAAAATGACCGGGCGTGACCCAACGTGCGTTTGGTGTCCGAATTCGTTCAAATCTTGCGTGGGCCCGAAGATGGGCATGTCCACTGCCTCCCAAAATTGGGTGACGTTTCATGCATGCCACCACGTACCACCCATGCAACCGGCACTGATCGGATATGAAGGAGGTCAGCTCCGTACTGCGTTTTCTTTTCTGACTCTGCCGGTGGACCCCATACTTTTTCCACACGCCAGCATCCCCAGGGCCATCATGCGTGCAAGTTTTCATAATTTTCCGACACCGTATGAATTTCTTATGGTTTTCTCCGTGAAACGCACCGAAAACACTGACCGGGCGTGACGCAACGTGCGTTTGGTGTCCGAATTCGTTCAAATCTTGCGTGGGGCCCTAAGATGGGCATGCCCACTGCCTCCCAAAATTGGGCGACGTTTCATGCATGCCACCTCATACCACCCATGCAACCGGCACTGATCGGATATGAAGGATGTCAGCTCCGTACAGCGTCTTCTTTTCCGACTCAGCCGGTGGACCCCAAACTTTTTCCACACGCCAGCATCACCAGGGCCATCATGCGTGCAAGTTTTCATAATTTTCCGACACCGTATGAATTACTTATGGTTTTCTCCGGGAAACGCACTGAAAACAATGACCGGGCGTGACCCAACGTGCGTTTGGTGTCCGAATTCGTTCAAATCTTGCGTGGGGCCCTAAGATGGGCATGCCCATTTCCTCCCAAAATTGGGTGACGTTTCATGCATGCCACCTCGTACCACCCATGCAACCGGCACTGATCGGATATGAATGAGGTCAGCTCCGTACTGCGTTTTCTTTTCTGACTCAGCCGGTGGACCCCAAACTTTTTCCACACGCCAGCATCACAAGGGCCATCATGCGTGCAAGTTTTCATAATTTTCCGACACCGTATGAATTTCTTATGGTTTTCTCCGTGAAACGGACCGAAAAAATGACCGGGCGTGACCCAACGTGCGTTTGGTGTCCGAATTCGTTCGAATCTTGCGTGGGCCCGAAAATGGGCATGTCCACTACCTCCCAAAATAGGGTGACGTTTCATGCATGCCACCACGTACCACCCATGCAACCGGCACTGATCGGATATGAAGGAGGTCAGCTCCGTACTGCGTTTTCTTTTCTGACTCTGCCGGTGGACCCCAAACTTATTCCACACGCCAGCATCCCCAGGGCCATCATGCGTGCAAGTTTTCATAATTTTCCGTGAATTTCTTATGGTTTTCTCCGTGAAACGCACCGAAAACACTGATCGGGCGTGACGCAACGTGCGTTTGGTGTCCGAATTCGTTCAAATCTTGCGTGGGGCCCTAAGATGGGCATGCCCACTGCCTCCCAAAATTGGGCGACGTTTCATGCAGGCCACGTCATACCACCCATGCAACCAGCACTGATCGGATATGAAGGATGTCAGCTCCGTACTGCGTTTTCTTTTCCGACTCAGCCGGTGGACCCCAAACTTTTTCCACACGCCAGCATCACCAGGGTCATCATGCGTGCAAGTTTTCATAATTTTCCGACACCGTATGAATTACTTATGGTTTTCTCCGGGAAACGCACTGAAAACAATGACCGGGCGTGACCCAACGTGCGTTTGGTGTCCGAATTCGTTCAAATCTTGCGTGGGGCCCTAAGATGGGCATGCCCATTTCCTCCCAAAATTGGGTGACGTTTCATGCATGCCACCTCGTACCACCCATGCAACCGACACTGATCGGATATGAAGGAGGTCAGCTCTGTACTGCGTTTTCTTTTCTGACTCAGCCGGTGGACCCCAAACTTTTTCCACACGCCGGCATCACAAGGGCCATCATGCGTGCAAGTTTTCATAATTTTCCGACACTGTATGAATTTCTTATGGTTTTCTCCGTGAAACGCACCGAAAAAAATGACCGGGCGTGACCCAACGTGCGTTTGGTGTCCGAATTCGTTCAAATCTTGCGTGGGCCCGAAGATGGGCATGTCCACTGCCTCCCAAAATTGGGTGACGTTTCATGCATGCCACCACGTACCACCCATGCAACCGGCACTGATCGGATATGAAGGAGGTCAGCTCCGTACTGCGTTTTCTTTTCTGACTCTGCCGGTGGACCCCATACTTTTTCCACACGCCAGCATCCCCAGGGCCATCATGCGTGCAAGTTTTCATAATTTTCCGACACCGTATGAATTTCTTATGGTTTTCTCCGTGAAAAGCACCGAAAACACTGACCGGGCGTGACGCAACGTGCGTTTGGTGTCCGAATTCGTTCAAATCTTGCGTGGGGCCCTAAGATGGGCATGCCCACTGCCTCCCAAAATTGGGCGACGTTTCATGCATGCCACCTCATACCACCCATGCAACCGGCACTGATCGGATATGAAGGATGTCAGCTCCGTACTGCGTCTTCTTTTCCGACTCAGCCGGTGGACCCCAAACTTTTTCCACACGCCAGCATCACCAGGGCCATCATGCGTGCAAGTTTTCATAATTTTCCGACACCGTATGAATTACTTATGGTTTTCTCCGGGAAACGCACTGAAAACAATGACCGGGCGTGACCCAACGTGCGTTTGGTGTCCGAATTCGTTCAAATCTTGCGTGGGGCCCTAAGATGGGCATGCCCATTTCCTCCCAAAATTGGGTGACGTTTCATGCATGCCACCTCGTACCACCCATGCAACCGGCACTGATCGGATATGAATGAGGTCAGCTCCGTACTGCGTTTTCTTTTCTGACTCAGCCGGTGGACCCCAAACTTTTTCCACACGCCAGCATCACAAGGGCCATCATGCGTGCAAGTTTTCATAATTTTCCGACACCGTATGAATTTCTTATGGTTTTCTCCGTGAAACGGACCGAAAAAATGACCGGGCGTGACCCAACGTGCGTTTGGTGTCCGAATTCGTTCGAATCTTGCGTGGGCCCGAAAATGGGCATGTCCACTGCCTCTCAAAATAGGGTGACGTTTCATGCATGCCACCACGTACCACCCATGCAACCGGCACTGATCGGATATGAAGGAGGTCAGCTCCGTACTGCGTTTTCTTTTCTGACTCTGCCGGTGGACCCCAAACTTATTCCACACGCCAGCATCCCCAGGGCCATCATGCGTGCAAGTTTTCATAATTTTCCGTGAATTTCTTATGGTTTTCTCCGTGAAACGCACCGAAAACACTGATCGGGCGTGACGCAACGTGCGTTTGGTGTCCGAATTCGTTCAAATCTTGCGTGGGGCCCTAAGATGGGCATGCCCACTGCCTCCCAAAATTGGGCGACGTTTCATGCAGGCCACGTCATACCACCCATGCAACCAGCACTGATCGGATATGAAGGATGTCAGCTCCGTACTGCGTTTTCTTTTCCGACTCAGCCGGTGGACCCCAAACTTTTTCCACACGCCAGCATCACCAGGGTCATCATGCGTGCAAGTTTTCATAATTTTCCGACACCGTATGAATTTCTTATGGTTTTCTCCGTGAAACGGACCGAAAAAATGACCGGGCGTGACCCAACGTGCGTTTGGTGTCCGAATTCGTTCGAATCTTGCGTGGGCCTGAAAATGGGCATGTCCACTGCCTCCCAAAATTGGGTGACGTTTCATGCATGCCACCACGTACCACCCATGCAACTGGCACTGATCGGATATGAAGGAGGTCAGCTCCGTACTGCGTTTTCTTTTCTGACTCTGCCGGTGGACCCCAAACTTTTTCCACACGCCAGCATCCCCAGGGCCATCATGCGTGCAAGTTTTCATAATTTTCCGACAGCGTATGAATTTCTTATGGTTTTCTCCGTGAAACGCACCGAAAACACTGACCGGGCGTGACGCAACGTGCGTTTGGTGTCCGAATTCGTTCAAATCTTGCGTGGGGCCCTAAGATGGGCATGCCCACTGCCTCCCAAAATTGGGCGACATTTCATGCATGCCACCTCATACCACCCATGCAACCGGCACTGATCGGATATGAAGGATGTCAGCTCCGTACTGCGTTTTCTTTTCCGACTCAGCCGGTGGACCCCAAACTTTTTCCACACGCCAGCATCACCAGGGTCATCATGCGTGCAAGTTTTCATAATTTTCCGACACCGTATGAATTACTTATGGTTTTCTCCGGGAAACGTACTGAAAACAATGACCGGGCGTGACCCAACGTGCGTTTGGTGTCCGAATTCGTTCAAATCTTGCGTGGGGCCCTAAGATGGGCATGCCCATTTCCTCCCAAATTGGGTGACGTTTCATGCATGCCACCTCGTACCACCCATGCAACCGGCACTGATCGGATATGAAGGAGGTCAGCTCCGTACTGCGTTTTCTTTTCTGACTCAGCCGGTGGACCCCAAACTTTTTCCACACGCCAGCATCACAAGGGCCATCATGCGTGCAAGTTTTCATAATTTTCCGACACCGTATGAATTTCTTATGGTTTTCTCCGTGAAACGCACCGAAAAAATGACCGGGCGTGACCCAACGTGCGTTTGGTGTCCGAATTCGTTCGAATCTTGCGTGGGCCCGAAAATGGGCATGTCCACTGCCTCCCAAAATTGGGTGACGTTTCATGCATGCCACCACGTACCACCCATGCAACTGGCACTGATCGGATATGAAGGAGGTCAGCTCCGTACTGCGTTTTCTTTTCTGACTCTGCCGGTGGACCCCAAACTTTTTCCACACGCCAGCATCCCCAGGGCCATCATGCGTGCAAGTTTTCATAATTTTCCGACAGCGTATGAATTTCTTATGGTTTTCTCCGTGAAACGCACCGAAAACACTGACCGGGCGTGACGCAACGTGCGTTTGGTGTCCGAATTCGTTCAAATCTTGCGTGGGGCCCTAAGATGGGCATGCCCACTGCCTCCCAAAATTGGGCGACATTTCATGCATGCCACCTCATACCACCCATGCAACCGGCACTGATCGGATATGAAGGATGTCAGCTCCGTACTGCGTTTTCTTTTCCGACTCAGCCGGTGGACCCCAAACTTTTTCCACACGCCAGCATCACCAGGGTCATCATGCGTGCAAGTTTTCATAATTTTCCGACACCGTATGAATTACTTATGGTTTTCTCCGGGAAACGTACTGAAAACAATGACCGGGCGTGACCCAACGTGCGTTTGGTGTCCGAATTCGTTCAAATCTTGCGTGGGGCCCTAAGATGGGCATGCCCATTTCCTCCCAAATTGGGTGACGTTTCATGCATGCCACCTCGTACCACCCATGCAACCGGCACTGATCGGATATGAAGGAGGTCAGCTCCGTACTGCGTTTTCTTTTCTGACTCAGCCGGTGGACCCCAAACTTTTTCCACACGCCAGCATCACAAGGGCCATCATGCGTGCAAGTTTTCATAATTTTCCGACACCGTATGAATTTCTTATGGTTTTCTCCGTGAAACGCACCGAAAAAATGACCGGGCGTGACCCAACGTGCGTTTGGTGTCCGAATTTGTTCGAATCTTGCGTGGGCCCGAAAATGGGCATGTCCACTGCCTCCCAAAATTGGGTGACGTTTCATGCATGCCACCACGTACCACCCATGCAACTGGCACTGATCGGATATGAAGGAGGTCAGCTCCGTACTGCGTTTTCTTTTCTGACTCTGCCGGTGGACCCCAAACTTTTTCCACACGCCAGCATCCCCAGGGCCATCATGCGTGCAAGTTTTCATAATTTTCCGACACCGTATGAATTTCTTATGGTTTTCTCCGTGAAACGCACCGAAAACACTGACCGGGCGTGACGCAACGTGCGTTTGGTGTCCGAATTCGTTCAAATCTTGCGTGGGGCCCTAAGATGGGCATGCCCACTGCCTCCCAAAATTGGGCGACGTTTCATGCATGCCACCTCATACCACCCATGCAACCGGCACTGATCGGATATGAAGGATGTCAGCTCTGTACTGCGTTTTCTTTTCCGACTCAGCCGGTGGACCCCAAACTTTTTCCACACGCCAGCATCACCAGGGTCATCATGCGTGCAAGTTTTCATAATTTTCCGACACCGTATGAATTACTTATGGTTTTCTCCGGGAAACGCACTGAAAACAATGACCGGGCGTGACCCAACGTGCGTTTGGTGTCCGAATTCGTTCAAATCTTGCGTGGGGCCCTAAGATGGGCATGCCCATTTCCTCCCAAAATTGGGTGACGTTTCATGCATGCCACCTCGTACCACCCATGCAACCGGCACTGATCGGATATGAAGGAGGTCAGCTCCGTACTGCGTTTTCTTTTCTGACTTAGCCGGTGGACCCCAAACTTTTTCCACACGCCAGCATCACAAGGGCCATCATGCGTGCAAGTTTTCATAATTTTCCGACACCGTATGAATTTCTTATGGTTTTCTCCGTGAAACGCACCAAAAAAATGACCGGGCGTGACCCAACGTGCGTTTGGTGTCCGAATTCGTTCGAATCTTGCGTGGGCCTGAAAATGGGCATGTCCACTGCCTCCCAAAATTGGGTGACGTTTCATGCATGCCACCACGTACCACCCATGCAACTGGCACTGATCGGATATGAAGGAGGTCAGCTCCGTACTGCGTTTTCTTTTCTGACTCTGCCGGTGGACCCCAAACTTTTTCCACACGCCAGCATCCCCAGGGCCATCATGCGTGCAAGTTTTCATAATTTTCCGACAGCGTATGAATTTCTTATGGTTTTCTCCGTGAAACGCACCGAAAACACTGACCGGGCGTGACGCAACGTGCGTTTGGTGTCCGAATTCGTTCAAATCTTGCGTGGGGCCCTAAGATGGGCATGCCCACTGCCTCCCAAAATTGGGCGACATTTCATGCATGCCACCTCATACCACCCATGCAACCGGCACTGATCGGATATGAAGGATGTCAGCTCCGTACTGCGTTTTCTTTTCCGACTCAGCCGGTGGACCCCAAACTTTTTCCACACGCCAGCATCACCAGGGTCATCATGCGTGCAAGTTTTCATAATTTTCCGACACCGTATGAATTACTTATGGTTTTCTCCGGGAAACGTACTGAAAACAATGACCGGGCGTGACCCAACGTGCGTTTGGTGTCTGAATTCGTTCAAATCTTGCGTGGGGCCCTAAGATGGGCATGCCCATTTCCTCCCAAATTGGGTGACGTTTCATGCATGCCACCTCGTACCACCCATGCAACCGGCACTGATCGGATATGAAGGAGGTCAGCTCCGTACTGCGTTTTCTTTTCTGACTCAGCCGGTGGACCCCAAACTTTTTCCACACGCCAGCATCACAAGGGCCATCATGCGTGCAAGTTTTCATAATTTTCCGACACCGTATGAATTTCTTATGGTTTTCTCCGTGAAACGCACCGAAAAAATGACCGGGCGTGACCCAACGTGCGTTTGGTGTCCGAATTCGTTCGAATCTTGCGTGGGCCCGAAAATGGGCATGTCCACTGCCTCCCAAAATTGGGTGACGTTTCATGCATGCCACCACGTACCACCCATGCAACTGGCACTGATCGGATATGAAGGAGGTCAGCTCCGTACTGCGTTTTCTTTTCTGACTCTGCCGGTGGACCCCAAACTTTTTCCACACGCCAGCATCCCCAGGGCCATCATGCGTGCAAGTTTTCATAATTTTCCGACAGCGTATGAATTTCTTATGGTTTTCTCCGTGAAACGCACCGAAAACACTGACCGGGCGTGACGCAACGTGCGTTTGGTGTCCGAATTCGTTCAAATCTTGCGTGGGGCCCTAAGATGGGCATGCCCACTGCCTCCCAAAATTGGGCGACATTTCATGCATGCCACCTCATACCACCCATGCAACCGGCACTGATCGGATATGAAGGATGTCAGCTCCGTACTGCGTTTTCTTTTCCGACTCAGCCGGTGGACCCCAAACTTTTTCCACACGCCAGCATCACCAGGGTCATCATGCGTGCAAGTTTTCATAATTTTCCGACACCGTATGAATTACTTATGGTTTTCTCCGGGAAACGTACTGAAAACAATGACCGGGCGTGACCCAACGTGCGTTTGGTGTCCGAATTCGTTCAAATCTTGCGTGGGGCCCTAAGATGGGCATGCCCATTTCCTCCCAAATTGGGTGACGTTTCATGCATGCCACCTCGTACCACCCATGCAACCGGCACTGATCGGATATGAAGGAGGTCAGCTCCGTACTGCGTTTTCTTTTCTGACTCAGCCGGTGGACCCCAAACTTTTTCCACACGCCAGCATCACAAGGGCCATCATGCGTGCAAGTTTTCATAATTTTCCGACACCGTATGAATTTCTTATGGTTTTCTCCGTGAAACGCACCGAAAAAATGACCGGGCGTGACCCAACGTGCGTTTGGTGTCCGAATTTGTTCGAATCTTGCGTGGGCCCGAAAATGGGCATGTCCACTGCCTCCCAAAATTGGGTGACGTTTCATGCATGCCACCACGTACCACCCATGCAACTGGCACTGATCGGATATGAAGGAGGTCAGCTCCGTACTGCGTTTTCTTTTCTGACTCTGCCGGTGGACCCCAAACTTTTTCCACACGCCAGCATCCCCAGGGCCATCATGCGTGCAAGTTTTCATAATTTTCCGACACCGTATGAATTTCTTATGGTTTTCTCCGTGAAACGCACCGAAAACACTGACCGGGCGTGACGCAACGTGCGTTTGGTGTCCGAATTCGTTCAAATCTTGCGTGGGGCCCTAAGATGGGCATGCCCACTGCCTCCCAAAATTGGGCGACGTTTCATGCATGCCACCTCATACCACCCATGCAACCGGCACTGATCGGATATGAAGGATGTCAGCTCTGTACTGCGTTTTCTTTTCCGACTCAGCCGGTGGACCCCAAACTTTTTCCACACGCCAGCATCACCAGGGTCATCATGCGTGCAAGTTTTCATAATTTTCCGACACCGTATGAATTACTTATGGTTTTCTCCGGGAAACGCACTGAAAACAATGACCGGGCGTGACCCAACGTGCGTTTGGTGTCCGAATTCGTTCAAATCTTGCGTGGGGCCCTAAGATGGGCATGCCCATTTCCTCCCAAAATTGGGTGACGTTTCATGCATGCCACCTCGTACCACCCATGCAACCGGCACTGATCGGATATGAAGGAGGTCAGCTCCGTACTGCGTTTTCTTTTCTGACTTAGCCGGTGGACCCCAAACTTTTTCCACACGCCAGCATCACAAGGGCCATCATGCGTGCAAGTTTTCATAATTTTCCGACACCGTATGAATTTCTTATGGTTTTCTCCGTGAAACGCACCAAAAAAATGACCGGGCGTGACCCAACGTGCGTTTGGTGTCCGAATTCGTTCGAATCTTGCGTGGGCCCGAAAATGGGCATGTCCACTGCCTCCCAAAATTGGGTGACGTTTCATGCATGCCACCACGTACCACCCATGCAACTGGCACTGATCGGATATGAAGGAGGTCAGCTCCGTACTGCGTTTTCTTTTCTGACTCTGCCGGTGGACCCCAAACTTTTTCCACACGCCAGCATCCCCAGGGCCATCATGCGTGCAAGTTTTCATAATTTTCCGACAGCGTATGAATTTCTTATGGTTTTCTCCGTGAAACGCACCGAAAACACTGACCGGGCGTGACGCAACGTGCGTTTGGTGTCCGAATTCGTTCAAATCTTGCGTGGGGCCCTAAGATGGGCATGCCCACTGCCTCCCAAAATTGGGCGACATTTCATGCATGCCACCTCATACCACCCATGCAACCGGCACTGATCGGATATGAAGGATGTCAGCTCCGTACTGCGTTTTCTTTTCCGACTCAGCCGGTGGACCCCAAACTTTTTCCACACGCCAGCATCACCAGGGTCATCATGCGTGCAAGTTTTCATAATTTTCCGACACCGTATGAATTACTTATGGTTTTCTCCGGGAAACGTACTGAAAACAATGACCGGGCGTGACCCAACGTGCGTTTGGTGTCCGAATTCGTTCAAATCTTGCGTGGGGCCCTAAGATGGGCATGCCCATTTCCTCCCAAATTGGGTGACGTTTCATGCATGCCACCTCGTACCACCCATGCAACCGGCACTGATCGGATATGAAGGAGGTCAGCTCCGTACTGCGTTTTCTTTTCTGACTCAGCCGGTGGACCCCAAACTTTTTCCACACGCCAGCATCACAAGGGCCATCATGCGTGCAAGTTTTCATAATTTTCCGACACCGTATGAATTTCTTATGGTTTTCTCCGTGAAACGCACCGAAAAAATGACCGGGCGTGACCCAACGTGCGTTTGGTGTCCGAATTCGTTCGAATCTTGCGTGGGCCCGAAAATGGGCATGTCCACTGCCTCCCAAAATTGGGTGACGTTTCATGCATGCCACCACGTACCACCCATGCAACTGGCACTGATCGGATATGAAGGAGGTCAGCTCCGTACTGCGTTTTCTTTTCTGACTCTGCCGGTGGACCCCAAACTTTTTCCACACGCCAGCATCCCCAGGGCCATCATGCGTGCAAGTTTTTATAATTTTCCGACACCGTATGAATTTCTTATGGTTTTCTCCGTGAAACGCACCGAAAACACTGACCGGGCGTGACGCAACGTGCGTTTGGTGTCCGAATTCGTTCAAATCTTGCGTGGGGCCCTAAGATGGGCATGCCCACTGCCTCCCAAAATTGGGCGACGTTTCATGCATGCCACCTCATACCACCCATGCAACCGGCACTGATCGGATATGAAGGATGTCAGCTCCGTACTGCGTTTTCTTTTCCGACTCAGCCGGTGGACCCCAAACTTTTTCCACACGCCAGCATCACCAGGGTCATCATGCGTGCAAGTTTTCATAATTTTCCGACACCGTATGAATTTCTTATGGTTTTCTCCGTGAAACGCACCGAAAACACTGACCGGGCGTGACGCAACGTGCGTTTGGTGTCCGAATTCGTTCAAATCTTGCGTGGGGCCCTAAGATGGGCATGCCCACTGCCTCCCAAAATTGGGCGACGTTTCATGCATGCCACCTCATACCACCCATGCAACCGGCACTGATCGGATATGAAGGATGTCAGCTCCGTACTGCGTTTTCTTTTCCGACTCAGCCGGTGGACCCCAAACTTTTTCCACACGCCAGCATCACCAGGGTCATCATGCGTGCAAGTTTTCATAATTTTCCGACACCGTATGAATTACTTATGGTTTTCTCCGTGAAACGCACTGAAAACAATGACCGGGCGTGACCCAACGTGCGTTTGGTGTCCGAATTCGTTCAAATCTTGCGTGGGGCCCTAAGATGGGCATGCCCATTTCCTCCCAAAATTGGGTGACGTTTCATGCATGCCACCTCGTACCACCCATGCAACCGGCACTGATCGGATATGAAGGAGGTCAGCTCCGTACTGCGTTTTCTTTTCTGACTCAGCCGGTGGACGCCAAACTTTTTCCACACGCCAGCATCACAAGGGCCATCATGCGTGCAAGTTTTCATAATTTTCCGACACCGTATGAATTTCTTATGGTTTTCTCCGTGAAACGCACCGAAGAAATGACCGGGCGTGACCCAACGTGCGTTTGGTGTCCGAATTCATTCAAATGTTGCGTGGGCCCGAAAATGGGCATGTCCACTGCCTCCCAAAATTGGGTGACGTTTCATGCATGCCACCACGTACCACCCATGCAACTGGCACTGATCGGATATGAAGGAGGTCAGCTCCGTACTGCGTTTTCTTTTCTGACTCTGCTGGTGGACCCCAAACTTTTTCCACACGCCAGCATCCCCAGGGCCATCATGCGTGCAAGTTTTCATAATTTTCCGACACCGTATGAATTTCTTATGGTTTTCTCCGTGAAACGCACCGAAAACACTGACCGGGCGTGACGCAACGTGCGTTTGGTGTCCGAATTCGTTCAAATCTTGCGTGGGGCCCTAAGATGGGCATGCCCACTGCCTCCCAAAATTGGGCGACGTTTCATGCATGCCACCTCATACCACCCATGCAACCGGCACTGATCGGATATGAAGGATGTCAGCTCCGTACTGCGTTTTCTTTTCCGACTCAGCCGGTGGACCCCAAACTTTTTCCACACGCCAGCATCACCAGGGTCATCATGCGTGCAAGTTTTCATAATTTTCCGACACCGTATGAATTACTTATGGTTTTCTCCGGGAAACGCACTGAAAACAATGACCGGGCGTGACCCAACGTGCGTTTGGTGTCCGAATTCATTCAAATCTTGCGTGGGGCCCTAAGATGGGCATGCCCATTTCCTCCCAAAATTGGGTGACGTTTCATGCATGCCACCTCGTACCACCCATGCAACCGGCACTGATCGGATATGAAGGAGGTCAGCTCCGTACTGCGTTTTCTTTTCTGACTCAGCCGGTGGACCCCAAACTTTTTCCACACGCCAGCATCACACGGGCCATCATGCGTGCAAGTTTTCATAATTTTCCGACACCGTATGAATTTTTTATGGTTTTCTCCGTGAAACGCACCGAAAAAAATGACCGGGCGTGACCCAACGTGCGTTTGGTGTCCGAATTCGTTCAAATCTTGCGTGGGCCCGCAGATGGGCATGTCCACTGCCTCCCAAAATTGGGTGACGTTTCATGCATGCCACCTCGTACCACCCATGCAACTGGCACTGATCGGATATGAAGGAGGTCAGCTCTGTACTGCGTTTTCTTTTCTGACTCAGCCGGTGGACCCCAAACTTTTTCCACACGCCAGCATCACACGGGCCATCATGCGTGCAAGTTTTCATAATTTTCCGACACCGTATGAATTTTTTATGGTTTTCTCCGTGAAACGCACCGAAAAAAATGACCGGGCGTGACCCAACGTGCGTTTGGTGTCCGAATTCGTTCAAATCTTGCGTGGGCCCGCAGATGGGCATGTCCACTGCCTCCCAAAATTGGGTGACGTTTCATGCATGCCACCTCGTACCACCCATGCAACTGGCACTGATCGGATATGAAGGAGGTCAGCTCCGTACTGCGTTTTCTTTTCTGACTCAGCCGGTGGACCCCAAACTTTTGCCACACGCCAGCATCACTAGGGCCATCATGCATGCAAGTTTTCATAATTTTCCGACACCGTATGAATTTCTTATGGTTTTCTCCGTGAAACGCACCGAAAACACTGACCGGGCGTGACGCAACGTGCGTTTGCTCTCCGAATTCGTTCAAATCTTGCGTGGGGCCCTAAGATGGGCATGCCCACTGCCTCCCAAAATTGGGTGACGTTTCATGCATGCCACCTCGTACCACCCATGCAACCGGCACTGATCGGATATGAAGGAGGTCAGCTCCGTACTGCGTTTTCTTTTCTGACTCAGCCGGTGGACCCCAAACTTTTTCCACAAGCCGGCATCACAAGGGCCATCATGCGTGCAAGTTTTCATAATTTTCCGACACTGTATGAATTTCTTATGGTTTTCTCCGTGAAACGCACCGAAAAAAATGACCGGGCGTGACCCAACGTGCGTTAGGTGTCCGAATTCGTTCAAATCTTGCGTGGGCCCGAAGATGGGCATGTCCACTGCCTCCCAAAATTGGGTGACGTTTCATGCATGCCACCACGTACCACCCATGCAACCGGCACTGATCGGATATGAAGGAGGTCAGCTCCGTACTGCGTTTTCTTTTCTGACTCTGCCGGTGGACCCCAAACTTTTTCCACACGCCAGCATCCCCAGGGCCATCAAGCGTGCATGTTTTCATAATTTTCCGACACCGTATGAATTTCTTATGGTTTTCTCCGTGAAACGCACCGAAAACACTGACCGGGCGTGACGCAACGTGCGTTTGGTGTCCGAATTCGTTCAAATCTTGCGTGGGGCCCTAAGATGGGCATGCCCACTGCCTCCCAAAATTGGGCGACGTTTCATGCATGCCACCTCATACCACCCATGCAACCGGCACTGATCGGATATGAAGGATGTCAGCTCCGTACTGCGTTTTCTTTTCCGACTCAGCCGGTGGACCCCAAACTTTTTCCACACGCCAGCATCACCAGGGCCATCATGCGTGCAAGTTTTCATAATTTTCCGACACTGTATGAATTTCTTATGGTTTTCTCCGTGAAACGCACCGAAAAAATGACCGGGCGTGACCCAACGTGCGTTTGTGTCCGAATTCGTTCAAATCTTGCGTGGGCCCGAAGATGGGCTTATCCACTGCCTCCCAAAATTGGGTGACGTTTCATGCATGCCACCACGTACCACCCATGCAACCGGCACTGATCGGATATGAAGGAGGTCAGCTCCGTACTGCGTTTTCTTTTCTGACTCTGCCGGTGGACCCCAAACTTTTTCCACACGCCAGCATCCCCAGGGCCATCATGCGTGCAAGTTTTCATAATTTTCCGACACCGTATGAATTTCTTATGGTTTTCTCCGTGAAACGCACCGAAAACACTGACCGGGCGTGACGCAACGAGCGTTTGGTGTCCGAATTCGTTCAAATCTTGCGTGGGGCCCTAAGATGGGCATGCCCACTGCCTCCCAAAATTGGGCGACGTTTCATGCATGCCACCTCGTACCACCCATGCAACCGGCACTGATCGGATATGAAGGATGTCAGCTCCGTACTGCGTTTTCTTTTCCGACTCAGCCGGTGGACCCCAAACTTTTTCCACACGCCAGCATCACCAGGGCCATCATGCGTGCATGTTTTCATAATTTTCCGACACCGTATGAATTTCTTATGGTTTTCTCCGTGAAACGCACCGAAAAAATGACCGGGCATGACCCAACGTGCGTTTGGTGTCCGAATGCGTTCAAATCTTGCGTGGGCCCTAAGATGGGCATGCCCACTGCCTCCCAAAATTGGGCGACGTTTCATGCATGCCACCTCATACCACCCATGCAACCGGCACTGATCGGATATGAAGGATGTCAGCTCCGTACCGCGTTTTCTTTTCCGACTCAGCCGGTGGACCCCAAACTTTTTCCACACGCCAGCATCACCAGGGCCATCATGCGTGCAAGTTTTCATAATTTTCCGACACCGTATGAATTTCTTATGGTTTTCTCCATGAAACGCACCGATAAAAATGACCGGGCGTGACCCAACGTGCGTTTGGTGTCCGAATTCGTTCAAATCGTGCGTGGGCCCTAAGATGGGCAAGCCCATCGCCTCCCAAAATTGGGTGGCGTTTCATGCATGCCACCTCGTACCACCCATGCAACCGGCACTGATCGAATATGAAGGAGGTCAGCTCTGTACTGCGTTTTCTTTTCTGACTCAGCCGGTGGACCCCAAACTTTTTCCACATGCCAGCATCACCAGGGCCATCATGCGTGCAAGTTTTCATAATTTTCCGACACCGTATGAATTTCTTATGGTTTTCTCCGTGAAACGCACCGAAAACACTGATCGGGCGTGACGCAACGTGCGTTTGCTGTCCGAATTCGTTCAAATCTTGCGTGGGGCCCTAAGATGGGCATGCCCACTGCCTCCCAAAATTGGGTGACGTTTCATGCATGCCACCTCGTACCACCCATGCAACCGGCACAGATCGGATATGAAGGATGTCAGCACCGTACTATGTTTTGTTTTCTGACTCAGCCAGTGGACCCCAAACTTTTTCCACACGCCAGCATCACAAGGGCAATCATGCGTGCAAGTTTTCATAACTTTCCGACACCATATGAATTTCTTATGGTTTTCTCCGTGAAACGCACCAAAAACAATGACCGGGCGTGACCCAAAGTGCGTTTGGTGTACGAATTTGTTCAAATCTTGCGTGGGGCCTTAAGATGGGCATGCCCACTGCCTCCCAAAATTGGGTGACGTTTCATGCATGCCACCTCGTACCACCCATGCAACCGGCACTGATCGGATATGCAGGATGTCAGCTCCGTACCGTGTTTTCTTTTCTGACTCAGCCGGTCGACCCCAAACTTTTTCCACATGCCAGCCTCACCAGGGCCATCATGCGTGCAAGTTTTCATAATTTTCCGACACCGTATGAATTTCTTATGGTTTTCTCCATGAAACGCACCGAAAAAAATGACCGGGCGTGACCCAACGTGCGTTTGGTGTCCGAATGCATTCAAATCTTGCATGGGCCCTAAGATGGGTATGCCCACTGCCTCCCAAAATTGGGTGACGTTTCCTGCATGCCACCTCGTACCACCCATGCAACCGGCACTGATCGGATATGAAGGAGGTCAGCTCCGTACCGCGTTTTCTTTTCTGACTCAGCCGGTCGACCCCAAACTTTCTCCACACGCCAGCATAACCAGGGCCATCATGCGTGCAAGTTTTCATAATTTTCCGACACCGTATGAATTTCTTATGGTTTCTTCGCGAAACGCACCGAAAACACTGACCGGGCGTGACGCAACATGCGTTTGGTGTCCGAATTCTTTCAAAT
This sequence comes from Aegilops tauschii subsp. strangulata, assembly GCF_002575655.3. Lineage (NCBI taxonomy): Eukaryota > Viridiplantae > Streptophyta > Magnoliopsida > Poales > Poaceae > Aegilops > Aegilops tauschii. Next base: position 550,494,053 of record NC_053036.3, on the reverse strand, counting down.
CTTGCGTGGGGCCCTAAGATGGGCGTGCCCACTGCCTCCCAAAATTGGGTGACGTTTCATGCATGCCACCTCGTACCACCCATGCAACCGGCACTGATCGGATATGAAGGATGTCAGCTCCGTACTACGTTTTCTTTTCTGACTCAGCCGGTGGACCCCAATGTTTTTCCACACGCCAGCATCACCAGGGCAATCATGCGTGCAAGTTTTCATAATTTTCCGACACCATATGAATTTCTTATGGTTTTCTCCGTGAAACACACCAAAAACAATGACCGGGCGTGACCCAACGTGCGTTTGGTGTACGAATTTGTTCAAATCTTGCGTGGGGCCTTAAGATGGGCATGCCCACTGCCTCCCAAAATTGGGTGACGTTTCCTGCATGCCACCTCGTACCACCCATGCAACCGGCACTGATCGGATATGAAGGAGGTCAGCTCCGTACCGCGTTTTCTTTTCTGACTCAGCCGGTCGACCCCAAACTTTCTCCACACGCCAGCATAACCAGGGCCATCATGCATGCAAGTTTTCATAATTTTCCGACACCGTATGAATTTCTTATGGTTTCTCCGTGAAACGCACCAAAAACATTGACTGGGCATGACGCAACGTGCGTTTGGTGTCCGAATTCGTTCAAATCTTGCGTGGGGCCCTAAGATGGGCATGCCCACTGCCTCCCAAAATTGGGTGACGTTTCATGCATGCCACCTCGTACCACCCATGCAACCGGCACTGATCGGATATGAAGGAGGTCAGCTCTGTACTGCATTTTCTTTTCTGACTCAGCCGGTGGACCCCAAACTTTTTCCACACGCCAGCATCACCAGGGCTATCATGCGCGCAAGTTTTCATAATTTGCCGACACCGTATGAATTTCTTATGGTTTTCTCAAACGCACCGAAAAAATGACCGGGCGTGACCCAACATGCGTTTGGTGTCCGAATTCGTTCAAATCTTGAGTGGGCCCTAAGATGGGCATGCCCATTTCCTCCCAAAAATGGGTGACGTTTCATGCATGCCACCTCGTACCACCCATGCAACCGGCACTGATCGGATATGAAGGAGGTCAGCTCCGTACTGCATTTTCTTCTCTGACTCAGCCAGTGGACCCCAAACTTTTTCCACACGCCAGCATCACCAGGGCTATCATGCTTGCAAGTTTTCATAATTTTCCGACACCGTATGAATTTCTTATGGTTTTCTCCGTGAAACGCACCGAAAAGAATGACCGGGCGTGACCCAACGTGCGTTTGGTGTCCGAATTCGTTCAAATCTTGCGTGGGCCCTAAGATGGGCATGCCCACTGCTTCCCAAAATTGGGTGACGTTTCTTGCATGCCACCTCGTACCACCCATGCAACCGGCACTGATCGGATATGAAGGAGGTCAGCTCCGTACTGCGTTTTCTTTTCTGACTCAGCCGGTGGACCCCAGACTTTTTCCACATGCCAGCATCACCAGGGCCATCATGCGTGCAAGTTTTCATAATTTTCCGACACCGTATGAATTTCTTATGGGTTTCTCCATGAAACGCACCGAAAACACTGACCGGGCATGACGCAACGTGCGTTTGCTGTCCGAATTCGTTCAAATCTTGCGTGGGGCCCTAAGATGGGCATGCCCACTGCCTCCCAAAATTGGGTGACGTTTCATGCACGCCACCTCGTACCACCCATGCAACCGGCACTTATCGGATATGAAGGATGTCAGCTCCGTACTACGTTTTCTTTTCTGACTCAGCCGTTGGACCCCAAACTTTTTCCACACGCCAGGATCACCAGGGCAATCATGCGTGCAAGTTTTCATAATTTTCCGACACCATGTGAATTTCTTATGGTTTTCTCCGTGAAACGCACCGAAAACAATGACCGGGCGTGACCCAACGTGCGTTTGGTGTACGAATTTGTTCAAATCTTGCGTGGGGCCTTAAGATGGGCATGCCCACTGCATCCCAAAATTGGGTGACGTTTCATGCATGCCAGCTCGTACCACCCATGCAACCGGCACTGATCGGATATGAAGGATGTCAGCTCCGTACCGCGTTTTCTTTTCTGACTTAGCCGGTCGACCCCAAACTTTTTCCACACGCCAGCATCACCAGGGTCATCATGCGTGCATGTTTTCATAATTTTCCGACACCGTGTGAATTTCTTATGGTTTTCTCCGTGAAACGCTCTAAAAACAATGACCGGGCGTGACCCAACGTGCGTTTGGTGTCCGAATTCGTTCAAATCTTGCGTGGGGCCCTAAGATGGGCATGCCCATTTCCTCCCAAAATTGGGTGACGTTTCATGCATGCCACCTCGTACCACCCATGCAACCGGCACTGATCGGATATGAAGGAGGTCAGCTCCGTACTGCGTTTTCTTTTCTGACTCAGCCGGTGGACCACAAACTTTTTCCACACGCCAGCATCACCAGGGTCATCATGCGTGCAAGTTTTCATAATTTTCCGACACCGTATGAATTTCTCATGGTTTTCTCCGTGAAACGCACCGAAACCAATGACCGGGCGTGACCCAACGTGCGTTTGGTGTCCGAATTCGTTCAAATCTTGCTTGGGGCCCTAAGATGGGCATGCCCATTTCCTCCCAAAATTGGGTGACGTTTCATGCATGCCACCTCGTACCACCCATGCAACCGGCACTAATCGGAAATGAAGGAGGTCAGCTCCGTACTGCGTTTTCTTTTCTGACTCAGCCGGTGGACCACAAACTTTTTCCACACGCCAGCATCACCAGGGTCATCATGCGTGCAAGTTTTCATAATTTTCCGACACCGTGTGAATTTCTTATGGTTTTCTCCGTGAAACGCTCTGAAAACAATGACCGGGCGTGACCCAACATGCGTTTGGTGTCCGAATTCGTTCAAATCTTGCGTGAGGCCCTAAGATGGGCATGCCCACTGCCTCCCAAAATTGGGTGACGTTTCATGCATGCCACCTCGTACCACCCATGCAACCGGCACTGATCGGATATGAAGGATGTCAGCTCCGTACTACGTTTTCTTTTCTGACTCAGCCGGTGGACCCCAAACTTTTTCCACACGCCAGCATCACCAGGGCAATCATGCGTGCAAGTTTTCATAATTATCCGACACCGTATGAATTTCTTATGGTTTTCTCCGTGAAACGCACCGAAAACAATGACCGGGCGTGACCCAACGTGCGTTTGGTGTACGAATTTGTTCAAATCTTGCGTGGGGCCTTAAGATGGGCATGCCCACTGCCTCCCAAAATTGGGTGACGTTTCATGCATGCCACCTCGTACCACCCATGCAACCGACACTGATCGGATATGAAGGATATCGGCTCCGTACCGCGTTTTCTTTTCTGACTCAGCCGGTCGACCCCAAACTTTTTCCACACGCCAGCATCACCAGGGTCATCATGCGTGCAAGTTTTCATAATTTTCCGACACCGTATGAATTTCTTATTGTTTTCTCCATGAAACGCACTGAAAACAATGACCGGGCGTGACCCAACGTGCGTTTGGTGTCCGAATTCGTTCAAATCTTGCATGGGGCCCTAAGATGGGCATGCCCACTGCCTCCCAAAATTGGGTGACGTTTCATGCATGCCACCTCGTACCACCCATGCAACCGGCACTGATCGGATATGAAGGAGGTCAGCTCTGTACTGCGTTTTCTTTTCTGACTCAGCCGGTGGACCCCAAACTTTTTCCACACGCCAGCATCACCAGGGTCATCATGCGTGCAAGTTTTCATAATTTTCCGACACCGTATGAATTTCTTATGGTTTTCTCCGTGAAACACACCGAAAAAATGACCGGGCATGACCCAACGTGCGTTTAGTGTCCGAATTCGTTCAAATCTTGCGTGGGCCTGAAGATGGGCATGTCCACTGCCTCCCAAAATTGGGTGACGTTTCATGCATGCCACCTCGTACACCCATGCAACCGGCACTGATCGGATATGAAGGAGGTCAGCTCCGTACTGCGTTTTCTTTTCTAACTCAGTCGGTGGACCCCAGACTTTTTCCACATGCCAGCATCACCAGGGCCATCATGCGTGCAAGTTTTAATAATTTTCCGACACCGTATGAATTTCTTATGGTTTTCTCCGTGAAACGCACCGAAAACAATGACCGGGCGTGACCCAACGTGCGTTTGGTGTCCGAATTCGTTCAAATCTTGCGTGGGGCCCGAAGATGGGCATGCCCACTGCCTCCCAAAATTGGGTGACGTTTCATGCATGCCACCTCGTACCACCCATGCAACCGGCACTGATCGGATATGAAGGATGTCAGCTCCGTACTACGTTTTCTTTTCTGACTCAGCCGGTGGACCCCAAACTTTTTCCACACGCCAGCATCACCAAGGCAATCATGCGTGCAAGTTTTCATAATTTTCCGACACCGTATGAATTTCTTATGGTTTTCTCTGTGAAACGCACCGAAAACAATGACCGGGCGTGACCCAACGTGCGTTTGGTGTACGAATTTGTTCAAATCTTGCGTGGGGCCTTAAGATGGGCATGCCCACTGCCTCCCAAAAGTGGGAGACGTTTCATGCATGCCACCTCGTACCACCCATGCAACCGACACTGATCAGATATGAAGGATGTCGGCTCCGTACCGCGTTTTCTTTTCTGACTCAACCGGTCGACCCCAAACTTTTTCCACACGCCAGCATCACCAGGGTCATCATGCGTGCAAGTTTTCATAATTTTCCGACACCGTATGAATTTCTTATGGTTTTCTCCATGAAACGCACGGAAAACAATGACCGGGCGTGACCCAACGTGCGTTTGGTGTCCGAATTCGTTCAAATCTTGCATGGGGCCCTAAGATGGGCATGCCCACTGCCTCCCAAAATTGGGTGACGTTTCATGGATGCCACCTCGTACCACCCATGCAACCGGCACTGATCGGATATGAAGGAGGTCAGCTCTGTACTGCGTTTTCTTTTCTGATTCAGCCGGTGGACCCCAAACTTTTTCCACACGCCAGCATCACCAGGGTCATCATGCGTGCAAGTTTTCATAATTTTCCGACACCGTATGAATTTCTTATGGTTTTCTCCGTGAAACACACCGAAAAAATGACCGGGCATGACCCAACGTGCGTTTGGTGTCCGAATTCGTTCAAATCTTGCGTGGGCCTGAAGATGGGCATGTCCACTGCCTCCCAAAATTGGGTGACGTTTCATGCATGCCACCTCGTACACCCATGCAACCGGCACTGATCGGATATGAAGGAGGTCAGCTCCGTACTGCGTTTTCTTTTCTAACTCAGTCGGTGGACCCCAGACTTTTTCCACACGCCAGCATCACCAGGGCCATCATGCGTGCAAGTTTTAATAATTTTCTGACACCGTATGAATTTCTTATGGTTTTCTCCGTGAAACGCACCGAAAACACTGACCGGGCGTGACGCAACGTGCGTTTGGTGTCCGAATTCGTTCAAATCTTGCGTGGGGCCCTAAGATGGGCATGCCCACTGCCTCCCAAAATTGGGTGACGTTTCATGCATGCCACCTCGTACCACCCATGCAACCGGCACTGATCGGATATGAAGGATGTCGGCTCCGTACCGCGTTTTCTTTTCTGACTCAGCCAGTCGACCCCAAACTTTTTCCACACGCCAGCATCACCAGGGTCATCATGCGTGCAAGTTTACATAATTTTCCGACACCGTATGAATTTCTTATGGTTTTCTCCATGAAACGCACTGAAAACAATGACCGGGCGTGACCCAACGTGCGTTTGGTGTCCGAATTCGTTCAAATCTTGCATGGGGCCCTAAGATGGGCATGCCCACTGCCTCCCAAAATTGGGTGACGTTTCATGCATGCCACCTCGTACCACCCATGCAACCGGCACTGATCAGATATGAAGGAGGTCAGCTCTGTACTGCGTTTTCTTTTCTGACTCAGCCGGTGGACCCCAAACTTTTTCCACACGCCAGGATCACCAGGGTCATCATGCGTGCAAGTTTTCATAATTTTCCGACACCGTATGAATTTCTTATGGTTTTCTCCGTGAAACACACCGAAAAAATGACCGGGCATGACCCAACGTGCGTTTAGTGTCCGAATTCGTTCAAATCTTGCGTGGGCCTGAAGATGGGCATGTCCACTGCCTCCCAAAATTGGGTGACGTTTCATGCATGCCACCTCGTACACCCATCCAACCGGCACTGATCGGATATGAAGGAGGTCAGCTCCGTACTGCGTTTTCTTTTCTAACTCAGTCGGTGGACCCCAGACTTTTTCCACATGCCAGCATCACCAGGGCCATCATGCGTGCAAGTTTTAATAATTTTCCGACACCGTATGAATTTCTTATGGTTTTCTCCGTGAAACGCACCGAAAACAATGACCGGGCGTGACCCAACGTGCGTTTGGTGTCCGAATTCGTTCAAATCTTGCGTGGGGCCCTAAGATGGGCATGCCCACTGCCTCCCAAAATTGGGTGACGTTTCATGCATGCCACCTCGTACCACCCATGCAACCGGCACTGATCGGATATGAAGGATGTCAGCTCCGTACTACGTTTTCTTTTCTGACTCAGCCGGTGGACCCCAAACTTTTTCCACACGCCAGCATCACCAGGGCAATCATGCGTGCAAGTTTTCATAATTTTCCGACACCGTATGAATTTCTTATGGTTTTCTCTGTGAAACGCACCGAAAACAATGACCGGGCGTGACCCAACGTGCGTTTGGTGTACGAATTTGTTCAAATCTTGCGTGGGGCCTTAAGATGGGCATGCCCACTGCCTCCCAAAAGTGGGAGACGTTTCATGCATGCCACCTCGTACCACCCATGCAACCGACACTGATCAGATATGAAGGATGTCGGCTCCGTACCCCGTTTTCTTTTCTGACTCAGCCGGTCGACCCCAAACTTTTTCCACACGCCAGCATCACCAGGGTCATCATGCGTGCAAGTTTTCATAATTTTCCGATACCGTACGAATTTCTTATGGTTTTCTCCATGAAACGCACTGAAAACAATGACCGGGCGTGACCCAACGTGCGTTTGGTGTCCGAATTCGTTCAAATCTTGCATGGGGCCCTAAGATGGGCATGCCCACTGCCTCCCAAAATTGGGTGACGTTTCATGCATGCCACCTCGTACCACCCATGCAACCGGCACTGATCGGATATGAAGGAGGTCAGCTCTGTACTGCGTTTTCTTTTCTGATTCAGCCGGTGGACCCCAAACTTTTTCCACACGCCAGCATCACCAGGGTCATCATGCGTGCAAGTTTTCATAATTTTCCGACACCGTATGAATTTCTTATGGTTTTCTCCGTGAAACACACCGAAAAAATGACCGGGCATGACCCAACGTGCGTTTGGTGTCCGAATTCGTTCAAATCTTGCGTGGGCCTGAAGATGGGCATGTCCACTGCCTCCCAAAATTGGGTGACGTTTCATGCATGCCACCTCGTACACCCATGCAACCGGCACTGATCGGATATGAAGGAGGTCAGCTCCGTACTGCGTTTTCTTTTCTAACTCAGTCGGTGGACCCCAGACTTTTTCCACATGCCAGCATCACCAGGGCCATCATGCGTGCAAGTTTTAATAATTTTCTGACACCGTATGAATTTCTTATGGTTTTCTCCGTGAAACGCACCGAAAACACTGACCGGGCGTGACGCAATGTGCGTTTGGTGTCCGAATTCGTTCAAATCTTGCGTGGGGCCCTAAGATGGGCATGCCCACTGCCTCCCAAAATTGGGTGACGTTTCATGCATGCCACCTCGTACCACCCATGCAACCGGCACTGATCGGATATGAAGGAGGTCAGCTCTGTACTGCGTTTTCTTTTCTGATTCAGCCGGTGGACCCCAAACTTTTTCCACACGCCAGCATCACCAGGGTCATCATGCGTGCAAGTTTTCATAATTTTCCGACACCGTATGAATTTCTTATGGTTTTCTCCGTGAAACACACCGAAAAAATGACCGGGCATGACCCAACGTGCGTTTGGTGTCCGAATTCGTTCAAATCTTGCGTGGGCCTGAAGATGGGCATGTCCACTGCCTCCCAAAATTGGGTGACGTTTCATGCATGCCACCTCGTACACCCATGCAACCGGCACTGATCGGATATGAAGGAGGTCAGCTCCGTACTGCGTTTTCTTTTCTAACTCAGTCGGTGGACCCCGGACTTTTTCCACATGCCAGCATCACCAGGGCCATCATGCGTGCAAGTTTTAATAATTTTCTGACACCGTATGAATTTCTTATGGTTTTCTCCGTGAAACGCACCGAAAACACTGACCGGGCGTGACGCAACGTGCGTTTGGTGTCCGAATTCGTTCAAATCTTGCGTGGGGCCCTAAGATGGGCATGCCCACTGCCTCCCAAAATTGGGTGACGTTTCATGCATGCCACCTCGTACCACCCATGCAACCGGCACTGATCGGATATGAAGGAGGTCAGCTCTGTACTGCGTTTTCTTTTCCGACTCAGCCGGTGGACCCCAAACTTTTTCCACACGCCAGCATCACCAGGGCAATCATGCGTGCAAGTTTTCATAATTTTCCGACACCGTATGAATTTCTTATGGTTTTCTCCGTGAAACGCACCGAAAACAATGACCGGGCGTGACCCAACGTGAGTTTGGTGTACGAATTTGTTCAAATCTTGCGTGGGGCCTTAAGATGGGCATGCCCACTGCCTCCCAAAATTGGGTGACGTTTCATGCATGGCACCTCGTACCACCCATGCAACCGACACTGATCGGATATGAAGGATGTCGGCTCCGTACCGCGTTTTCTTTTCTGACTCAGCCGGTCGACCCAAACTTTTTCCACACGCCAGCATCACCAGGGTCATCATGCGTGCAAGTTTTCATAATTTTCCGACACCGTATGAATTTCTTATGGTTTTCTCCATGAAACGCACTGAAAACAATGACCGGGCGTGACCCAACGTGCGTTTGGTGTCCGAATTCGTTCAAATCTTGCATGGGGCCCTAAGATGGGCATGCCCACTGCCTCCCAAAATTGGGTGACGTTTCATGCATGCCACCTCGTACCACCCATGCAACCGGCACTGATCGGATATGAAGGAGGTCAGCTCTGTACTGCGTTTTCTTTTCTGACTCAGCTGGTGGACCCCAAACTTTTTCCACACGCCAGCATCACCAGGGTCATCATGCGTGCAAGTTTTCATAATTTTCCGACACCGTATGAATTTCTTATGGTTTTCTCCGTGAAACGCACCGAAAAAAATGACCGGGCGTGACCCAACGTGCGTTTGGTGTCCGAATTCGTTCAAATCTTGCGTGGGCCTGAAGATGGGCATGTCCACTGCCTCCCAAAATTGGGTGACGTTTCATGCATGCCACCTCGTACCACCCTTGCAACCGGCACTGATCGGATATGAAGGAGGTCAGCTCCGTACTGCGTTTTCTTTTCTGACTCAGTCGGTGGACCCCAGACTTTTTCCACATGCCAGCATCACTAGGGCCATCATGCGTGCAAGTTTTCAGAATTTTCCGACACCGTATGAATTTCTTATGGTTTTCTCCGTGAAACGCACCGAAAACACTGACCGGGCGTGACGCAACGTGCGTTTGGTGTCCGAATTCGTTCAAATCTTGCGTGGGGCCCTAAGATGGGCATGCCCACTGCCTCCCAAAATTGGGTGACGTTTCATGCATGCCACCTCGTACCACCCATGCAACCGGCACTGATCGGATATGAAGGATGTCAGCTCCGTACTACGTTTTCTTTTCTGACTCAGCCGGTGGACCCCAAACTTTTTCCACACGCCAACATCACCAGGGCAATCAAAGGTGCAAGTTTTCATAATTTTCCGACACCGTATGAATTTCTTATGGTTTTCTCCGTGAAACGCACCGAAAACAATGACCGGGCGTGACCCAACGTGCGTTTGGTGTACGAATTTGTTCAAATCTTGCGTGGGGCCTTAAGATGGGCATGCCCACTGCCTCCCAAAATTGGGTGACGTTTCATGCATGCCACCTCGTACCACCCATGCAACCGGCACTGATCGGATATGAAGGAGGTCAGCTCTGTACTGCGTTTTCTTTTCTGATTCAGCCGGTGGACCCCAAACTTTTTCCACACGCCAGCATCACCAGGGTCATCATGCGTGCAAGTTTTCATAATTTTCCGACACCGTATGAATTTCTTATGGTTTTCTCCGTGAAACACACCGAAAAAATGACCGGGCATGACCCAACGTGCGTTTGGTGTCCGAATTCGTTCAAATCTTGCGTGGGCCTGAAGATGGGCATGTCCACTGCCTCCCAAAATTGGGTGACGTTTCATGCATGCCACCTCGTACACCCATGCAACCGGCACTGATCGGATATGAAGGAGGTCAGCTCCGTACTGCGTTTTCTTTTCTAACTCAGTCGGTGGACCCCAGACTTTTTCCACATGCCAGCATCACCAGGGCCATCATGCGTGCAAGTTTTAATAATTTTCTGACACCGTATGAATTTCTTATGGTTTTCTCCGTGAAACGCACCGAAAACACTGACCGGGCGTGACGCAACGTGCGTTTGGTGTCCGAATTCGTTCAAATCTTGCGTGGGGCCCTAAGATGGGCATGCCCACTGCCTCCCAAAATTGGGTGACGTTTCATGCATGCCACCTCGTACCACCCATGCAACCGGCACTGATCGGATATGAAGGAGGTCAGCTCTGTACTGCGTTTTCTTTTCCGACTCAGCCGGTGGACCCCAAACTTTTTCCACACGCCAGCATCACCAGGGCAATCATGCGTGCAAGTTTTCATAATTTTCCGACACCGTATGAATTTCTTATGGTTTTCTCCGTGAAACGCACCGAAAACAATGACCGGGCGTGACCCAACATGAGTTTGGTGTACGAATTTGTTCAAATCTTGCGTGGGGCCTTAAGATGGGCATGCCCACTGCCTCCCAAAATTGGGTGACGTTTCATGCATGGCACCTCGTACCACCCATGCAACCGACACTGATCAGATATGAAGGATGTCAGCTCCGTACTACGTTTTCTTTTCTGACTCAGCCGGTGGACCCCAAACTTTTTCCACACGCCAGCATCACCAGGGCAATCATGCGTGCAAGTTTTAATAATTTTCCGACACCGTATGAATTTCTTATGGTTTTCTCCGTGAAACGCACCGAAAACAATGACCGGGCGTGACCCAACGTGCGTTTGGTGTCCGAATTCGTTCAAATCTTGCGTGGGGCCCTAAGATGGGCATGCCCACTGCCTCCCAAAATTGGGTGACGTTTCATGCATGCCACCTCGTACCACCCATGCAACCGGCACTGATCGGATATGAAGGATGTCAGCTCCGTACTACGTTTTCTTTTCTGACTCAGCCGGTGGACCCCAAACTTTTTCCACACGCCAGCATCACCAGGGCAATCATGCGTGCAAGTTTTCATAATTTTCCGACACCGTATGAATTTCTTATGGTTTTCTCTGTGAAACGCACCGAAAACAATGACCGGGCGTGACCCAACGTGCGTTTGGTGTACGAATTTGTTCAAATCTTGCGTGGGGCCTTAAGATGGGCATGCCCACTGCCTCCCAAAAGTGGGAGACGTTTCATGCATGCCACCTCGTACCACCCATGCAACCGACACTGATCAGATATGAAGGATGTCGGCTCCGTACCCCGTTTTCTTTTCTGACTCAGCCGGTCGACCCCAAACTTTTTCCACACGCCAGCATCACCAGGGTCATCATGCGTGCAAGTTTTCATAATTTTCCGATACCGTACGAATTTCTTATGGTTTTCTCCATGAAACGCACTGAAAACAATGACCGGGCGTGACCCAACGTGCGTTTGGTGTCCGAATTCGTTCAAATCTTGCATGGGGCCCTAAGATGGGCATGCCCACTGCCTCCCAAAATTGGGTGACGTTTCATGCATGCCACCTCGTACCACCCATGCAACCGGCACTGATCGGATATGAAGGAGGTCAGCTCTGTACTGCGTTTTCTTTTCTGATTCAGCCGGTGGACCCCAAACTTTTTCCACACGCCAGCATCACCAGGGTCATCATGCGTGCAAGTTTTCATAATTTTCCGACACCGTATGAATTTCTTATGGTTTTCTCCGTGAAACACACCGAAAAAATGACCGGGCATGACCCAACGTGCGTTTGGTGTCCGAATTCGTTCAAATCTTGCGTGGGCCTGAAGATGGGCATGTCCACTGCCTCCCAAAATTGGGTGACGTTTCATGCATGCCACCTCGTACACCCATGCAACCGGCACTGATCGGATATGAAGGAGGTCAGCTCCGTACTGCGTTTTCTTTTCTAACTCAGTCGGTGGACCCCAGACTTTTTCCACATGCCAGCATCACCAGGGCCATCATGCGTGCAAGTTTTAATAATTTTCTGACACCGTATGAATTTCTTATGGTTTTCTCCGTGAAACGCACCGAAAACACTGACCGGGCGTGACGCAACGTGCGTTTGGTGTCCGAATTCGTTCAAATCTTGCGTGGGGCCCTAAGATGGGCATGCCCACTGCCTCCCAAAATTGGGTGACGTTTCATGCATGCCACCTCGTACCACCCATGCAACCGGCACTGATCGGATATGAAGGAGGTCAGCTCTGTACTGCGTTTTCTTTTCTGATTCAGCCGGTGGACCCCAAACTTTTTCCACACGCCAGCATCACCAGGGTCATCATGCGTGCAAGTTTTCATAATTTTCCGACACCGTATGAATTTCTTATGGTTTTCTCCGTGAAACACACCGAAAAAATGACCGGGCATGACCCAACGTGCGTTTGGTGTCCGAATTCGTTCAAATCTTGCGTGGGCCTGAAGATGGGCATGTCCACTGCCTCCCAAAATTGGGTGACGTTTCATGCATGCCACCTCGTACACCCATGCAACCGGCACTGATCGGATATGAAGGAGGTCAGCTCCGTACTGCGTTTTCTTTTCTAACTCAGTCGGTGGACCCCAGACTTTTTCCACATGCCAGCATCACCAGGGCCATCATGCGTGCAAGTTTTAATAATTTTCTGACACCGTATGAATTTCTTATGGTTTTCTCCGTGAAACGCACCGAAAACACTGACCGGGCGTGACGCAACGTGCGTTTGGTGTCCGAATTCGTTCAAATCTTGCGTGGGGCCCTAAGATGGGCATGCCCACTGCCTCCCAAAATTGGGTGACGTTTCATGCATGCCACCTCGTACCACCCATGCAACCGGCACTGATCGGATATGAAGGAGGTCAGCTCTGTACTGCGTTTTCTTTTCCGACTCAGCCGGTGGACCCCAAACTTTTTCCACACGCCAGCATCACCAGGGCAATCATGCGTGCAAGTTTTCATAATTTTCCGACACCGTATGAATTTCTTATGGTTTTCTCCGTGAAACGCACCGAAAACAATGACCGGGCGTGACCCAACGTGAGTTTGGTGTACGAATTTGTTCAAATCTTGCGTGGGGCCTTAAGATGGGCATGCCCACTGCCTCCCAAAATTGGGTGACGTTTCATGCATGGCACCTCGTACCACCCATGCAACCGACACTGATCGGATATGAAGGATGTCGGCTCCGTACCGCGTTTTCTTTTCTGACTCAGCCGGTCGACCCAAACTTTTTCCACACGCCAGCATCACCAGGGTCATCATGCGTGCAAGTTTTCATAATTTTCCGACACCGTATGAATTTCTTATGGTTTTCTCCATGAAACGCACTGAAAACAATGACCGGGCGTGACCCAACGTGCGTTTGGTGTCCGAATTCGTTCAAATCTTGCATGGGGCCCTAAGATGGGCATGCCCACTGCCTCCCAAAATTGGGTGACGTTTCATGCATGCCACCTCGTACCACCCATGCAACCGGCACTGATCGGATATGAAGGAGGTCAGCTCTGTACTGCGTTTTCTTTTCTGACTCAGCTGGTGGACCCCAAACTTTTTCCACACGCCAGCATCACCAGGGTCATCATGCGTGCAAGTTTTCATAATTTTCCGACACCGTATGAATTTCTTATGGTTTTCTCCGTGAAACGCACCGAAAAAAATGACCGGGCGTGACCCAACGTGCGTTTGGTGTCCGAATTCGTTCAAATCTTGCGTGGGCCTGAAGATGGGCATGTCCACTGCCTCCCAAAATTGGGTGACGTTTCATGCATGCCACCTCGTACCACCCTTGCAACCGGCACTGATCGGATATGAAGGAGGTCAGCTCCGTACTGCGTTTTCTTTTCTGACTCAGTCGGTGGACCCCAGACTTTTTCCACATGCCAGCATCACTAGGGCCATCATGCGTGCAAGTTTTCAGAATTTTCCGACACCGTATGAATTTCTTATGGTTTTCTCCGTGAAACGCACCGAAAACACTGACCGGGCGTGACGCAACGTGCGTTTGGTGTCCGAATTCGTTCAAATCTTGCGTGGGGCCCTAAGATGGGCATGCCCACTGCCTCCCAAAATTGGGTGACGTTTCATGCATGCCACCTCGTACCACCCATGCAACCGGCACTGATCGGATATGAAGGATGTCAGCTCCGTACTACGTTTTCTTTTCTGACTCAGCCGGTGGACCCCAAACTTTTTCCACACGCCAGCATCACCAGGGCAATCAAAGGTGCAAGTTTTCATAATTTTCCGACACCGTATGAATTTCTTATGGTTTTCTCCGTGAAACGCACCGAAAACAATGACCGGGCGTGACCCAACGTGCGTTTGGTGTACGAATTTGTTCAAATCTTGCGTGGGGCCTTAAGATGGGCATGCCCACTGCCTCCCAAAATTGGGTGACGTTTCATGCATGCCACCTCGTACCACCCATGCAACCGGCACTGATCGGATATGAAGGAGGTCAGCTCTGTACTGCGTTTTCTTTTCTGATTCAGCCGGTGGACCCCAAACTTTTTCCACACGCCAGCATCACCAGGGTCATCATGCGTGCAAGTTTTCATAATTTTCCGACACCGTATGAATTTCTTATGGTTTTCTCCGTGAAACACACCGAAAAAATGACCGGGCATGACCCAACGTGCGTTTGGTGTCCGAATTCGTTCAAATCTTGCGTGGGCCTGAAGATGGGCATGTCCACTGCCTCCCAAAATTGGGTGACGTTTCATGCATGCCACCTCGTACACCCATGCAACCGGCACTGATCGGATATGAAGGAGGTCAGCTCCGTACTGCGTTTTCTTTTCTAACTCAGTCGGTGGACCCCAGACTTTTTCCACATGCCAGCATCACCAGGGCCATCATGCGTGCAAGTTTTAATAATTTTCTGACACCGTATGAATTTCTTATGGTTTTCTCCGTGAAACGCACCGAAAACACTGACCGGGCGTGACGCAACGTGCGTTTGGTGTCCGAATTCGTTCAAATCTTGCGTGGGGCCCTAAGATGGGCATGCCCACTGCCTCCCAAAATTGGGTGACGTTTCATGCATGCCACCTCGTACCACCCATGCAACCGGCACTGATCGGATATGAAGGAGGTCAGCTCTGTACTGCGTTTTCTTTTCCGACTCAGCCGGTGGACCCCAAACTTTTTCCACACGCCAGCATCACCAGGGCAATCATGCGTGCAAGTTTTCATAATTTTCCGACACCGTATGAATTTCTTATGGTTTTCTCCGTGAAACGCACCGAAAACAATGACCGGGCGTGACCCAACGTGAGTTTGGTGTACGAATTTGTTCAAATCTTGCGTGGGGCCTTAAGATGGGCATGCCCACTGCCTCCCAAAATTGGGTGACGTTTCATGCATGGCACCTCGTACCACCCATGCAACCGACACTGATCGGATATGAAGGATGTCGGCTCCGTACCGCGTTTTCTTTTCTGACTCAGCCGGTCGACCCAAACTTTTTCCACACGCCAGCATCACCAGGGTCATCATGCGTGCAAGTTTTCATAATTTTCCGACACCGTATGAATTTCTTATGGTTTTCTCCATGAAACGCACTGAAAACAATGACCGGGCGTGACCCAACGTGCGTTTGGTGTCCGAATTCGTTCAAATCTTGCATGGGGCCCTAAGATGGGCATGCCCACTGCCTCCCAAAATTGGGTGACGTTTCATGCATGCCACCTCGTACCACCCATGCAACCGGCACTGATCGGATATGAAGGAGGTCAGCTCTGTACTGCGTTTTCTTTTCTGACTCAGCTGGTGGACCCCAAACTTTTTCCACACGCCAGCATCACCAGGGTCATCATGCGTGCAAGTTTTCATAATTTTCCGACACCGTATGAATTTCTTATGGTTTTCTCCGTGAAACGCACCGAAAAAAATGACCGGGCGTGACCCAACGTGCGTTTGGTGTCCGAATTCGTTCAAATCTTGCGTGGGCCTGAAGATGGGCATGTCCACTGCCTCCCAAAATTGGGTGACGTTTCATGCATGCCACCTCGTACCACCCTTGCAACCGGCACTGATCGGATATGAAGGAGGTCAGCTCCGTACTGCGTTTTCTTTTCTGACTCAGTCGGTGGACCCCAGACTTTTTCCACATGCCAGCATCACTAGGGCCATCATGCGTGCAAGTTTTCAGAATTTTCCGACACCGTATGAATTTCTTATGGTTTTCTCCGTGAAACGCACCGAAAACACTGACCGGGCGTGACGCAACGTGCGTTTGGTGTCCGAATTCGTTCAAATCTTGCGTGGGGCCCTAAGATGGGCATGCCCACTGCCTCCCAAAATTGGGTGACGTTTCATGCATGCCACCTCGTACCACCCATGCAACCGGCACTGATCGGATATGAAGGATGTCAGCTCCGTACTACGTTTTCTTTTCTGACTCAGCCGGTGGACCCCAAACTTTTTCCACACGCCAGCATCACCAGGGCAATCAAAGGTGCAAGTTTTCATAATTTTCCGACACCGTATGAATTTCTTATGGTTTTCTCCGTGAAACGCACCGAAAACAATGACCGGGCGTGACCCAACGTGCGTTTGGTGTACGAATTTGTTCAAATCTTGCGTGGGGCCTTAAGATGGGCATGCCCACTGCCTCCCAAAATTGGGTGACGTTTCATGCATGCCACCTCGTACCACCCATGCAACCGGCACTGATCGGATATGAAGGAGGTCAGCTCCGTACTGCATTTTCTTTTCTGACTCAGCCGGTGGACCCCAAACTTTTTCCGCACGCCAGCATCACCAGGGTCATCATGCGCGCAAGTTTTCATAATTTTCCGACACCGTATGAATTTCTTATGGTTTTCTCCATGAAACGCACTGAAAACAATGACCGGGCGTGACCCAACGTGCGTTTGGTGTCCGAATTCGTTCAAATCTTGCATGGGGCCCTAAGATGGGCATGCCCACTGCCTCCCAAAATTGGGTGACGTTTCATGCATGCCACCTCGTACCACCCATGCAACCGGCACTGATCGGATATGAAGGAGGTCAGCTCTGTACTGCGTTTTCTTTTCTGACTCAGCTGGTGGACCCCAAACTTTTTCCACACGCCAGCATCACCAGGGTCATCATGCGTGCAAGTTTTCATAATTTTCCGACACCGTATGAATTTCTTATGGTTTTCTCCATGAAACGCACTGAAAACAATGACCAGGCGTGACCCAACGTGCGTTTGGTGTCCGAATTCGTTCAAATCTTGCATGGGGCCCTAAGATGGGCATGCCCACTGCCTCCCAAAATTGGGTGACGTTTCATGCATGCCACCTCGTACCACCCATGCAACCGGCACTGATCGGATATGAAGGAGGTCAGCTCTGTACTGCGTTTTCTTTTCTGACTCAGCCGGTGGACCCCAAACTTTTTCCACACGCCAGCATCACCAGGGTCATCATGCGTGCAAGTTTTCATAATTTTCCGACACCGTATGAATTTCTTATGGTTTTCTCCGTGAAACGCACCGAAAAAAATGACCGGGCGTGACCCAACCTGCGTTTGGTGTCCGAATTAGTTCAAATCTTGCGTGGGCCTGAAGATGGGCATGTCCACTGCCTCCCAAAATTGGGTGACGTTTCATGCATGCCACCTCGTACCACCCATGCAACCGGCACTAATCGGATATGAAGGATGTCAGCTCCGTACTACGTTTTCTTTTCTGACTCAGCCGGTGGACCCCAAACTTTTTCCACACGCCAGCATCACCAGGGCAATCAAAGGTGCAAGTTTTCATAATTTTCCGACACCGTATGAATTTCTTATGGTTTTCTCCGTGAAACGCACCGAAAACAATGACCGGGCGTGACCCAACGTGCGTTTGGTGTACGAATTTTTCAAATCTTGCGTGGGGCCTTAAGATGGGCATGCCCACTGCCTCCCAAAATTGGGTGACGTTTCATGCATGCGACCTCGTACCAGCCATGCAACCGACACTGATCGGATATGAAGGATGTCGGCTCCGTACCGCGTTTTCTTTTCTGACTCAGCCGGTCGACCCCAAACTTTTTCCGCACGCCAGCATCACCAGGGTCATCATGCGTGCAAGTTTTCATAATTTTCCGACACCGTATGAATTTCTTATGGTTTTCTCCGTGAAACGCACCGAAAACAATGACCGGGCGTGACCCAACGTGCGTTTGGTGTCCGAATTCGTTCAAATCTTGCGTGGGGCCCTAAGATGGGCATGCCCACTGCCTCCCAAAATTGGGTGACGTTTCATGCATGCCACCTCGTACCACCCATGCAACCGGCACTGATCGGATATGAAGGATGTCAGCTCCGTACTACGTTTTCTTTTCTGACTCAGCCGGTGGACCCCAAACTTTTTCCACACGCGAGCATCACCAGGGCAATCATGCGTGCAAGTTTTCATAATTTTCCGACACCGTATGAATTTCTTATGGTTTTCTCCGTGAAACGCACCGAAACCAATGACCGGGCGTGACCCAACGTGCGTTTGGTGTCCGAATTCGTTCAAATCTTGCTTGGGGCCCTAAGATGGGCATACCCATTTCCTCCCAAAATTGGGTGACGTTTCATGCATGCCACCTCGTACCACCCATGCAACCGGCACTGATCGGATATGAAGGAGGTCAGCTCCGTACTGCATTTTCTTTTCTGACTCAGCCGGTGGACCCCAAACTTTTTCCACACCCCAGCATCACAAGGGCTATCATGCGTGCAAGTTTTCATAATTTTCCAACACCGTATGAATTTCTTATGGTTTTCTCCGTGAAACGCACCGAAAAAAATGACCGGGCGTGACCCAACGTGCGTTTGGTGTCCGAATTCGTTCAAATCTTGCGTGGGCCCTAAGATGGGCATGCCCACTGCTTCCCAAAATTGGGTGACGTTTCATGCATGCCACCTCGTACCACCCATGCAACCGGCACTGATCGGATATGAAGGAGGTCAGCTCCGTACTGCGTTTTCTTTTTTGACTCGGCCGGTAGACCCCAAACTTTTTCCCCACGCCAGCATAACCAGGGCCATCATGCATGCAAGTTTTCATAATTTTCCGACACCGTATGAATTTCTTATGGTTTTCTCCATGAAACGCACCGAAAACACTGAACGGGCGTAACGCAACGTGCGTTTGGTGTCCGAATTCATTCAAATCTTGCGTGGGGCCCTAAGATGGGCATGCCCACTGCTTCCCAAAATTGGGTGACGTTTCATGCATGCCACCTCGTACCACCCAGGCAACCGGCACTGATCGGATATGAAGGATGTCAGATCCGTACTGCGTTTTCTTTTCTGACTCAGCCGGTGGACCCCAAACTTTTTCCAGACGCCAGCATCACCAGGGCCATCATGCGTGCAAGTTTTCATAATTTTCCGACACCGTATGAATTTCTTATGGTTTTCTCCGTGAAACGCACCGAAAAAAATGACCGGGCGTGACGCAACGTGCGTTTGGTGTCCGAATTCGTTCAAATATTGCGTGGGGCCCTAAGATGGGCATGCCCACTGCCTCCCAAAATTGGGTGACGTTTCATGCATGCCACCTCGTACCACCCATGCAACCGGCACTGATCGGATATGAAGGATGTCAGCTCCGTACTGCGTTTTCTTTTCTAACTCAGCCGGTGGACCCCAAACTTTTTCCACACGCCAGCATCACCAGGGCCATCATGCGTGCAAGTTTGCATAATTTTCCGACACCGTATGAATTTCTTATGGTTTTCTCCGTGAAACGCACCGAAAACAATGACCGGGCATGACGCAACGTGCGTTTGGTGTCCGAATTCGTTCAAATCTTGCGTGGGGCCCTAAGATGGGCATGCCCACTGCCTCCCAAAATTGGGTGACGTGTCATGCATGCCACCTCGTACCACCCATGCAACCGGCACTGATCGGATATCAAGGATGTCAGCTCCGTACTGAGTTTCCTTTTCCGACTCAGCCGGCAGACCCCAAACTTTTCCACACGGCAGCATCACCAGGGCCATCATGCGTGCAAGTTTTCATAATTTTCCGACACCGTATGAATTTCTTATGGTTTTCTTCGTGAAACGCACTGAAAACACTGACCGGGCGTGACGCAACATGCGTTTGGTGTCCGAATTCGTTCAAATATTGCGTGGGGCACTAAGATGGGCATGCCCACTGCCTCCCAAAATTGGGTGACGTTTCATGCAGACCACCTCGTACCACCCATGCAACCGGCACTGATCGGATATGAAGGATGTCGGCTCCGTACCGCGTTTTCTTTTCTGACTCAGCCGGTCGACCCCAAACTTTTTCCACACGCCAGCATCACCAGGGTCATCATGCGTGCAAGTTTTCATAATTTTCCGACACCGTATGAATTTCTTATGGTTTTCTCCCTGAAACGCACTGAAAACAATGACCGGGCGTGACCCAACGTGCTTTTGGTGTCCGAATTCGTTCAAATCTTGCGTGGGGCCCTAAGATGGGCATGCCCACTGCCTCCCAAAATAGGGAGACGTTTCATGCATGCCACCTCGTACCACCCATGCAACCGGCACTGATCGGATATGAAGGAGGTCAGCTCTGTACTGCGTTTTCTTTTCTGACCCAGCCGGTCGACCCCCAAACTTTTTCCACACGCCAGCATAACCAGGGCCATCATGCGTGCAAGTTTTCATAATTTTCCGACACCGTATGAATTTCTTATGGTTTTCTCCGTGAAACGCACCGAAAACACTGACCGGGCGTAACGCAACGTGCGTTTGGTGTCCGAATTCATTCAAATCTTGCGTGGGGCCCTGAGATGGGCATGCCCACTGCCTCCCAAAATTGGGTGACGTTTCATGCATGCCACCTCGTACCACCCAGGCAACCGGCACTGATCGGATATGAAGGATGTCAGATTCGTACTGCGTTTTCTTTTCTGACTCAGCCGGTGGACCCCAAACTTTTTCCACACGCCAGCATCACCAGGGCCATCATGCGTGCAAGTTTTCATAATTTTCCGACACCGTATGAATTTCTTATGGTTTTCTCCGTGAAACGCACCGAAAAAAATGACCGGGCGTGACGCAACGTGCGTTTGGTGTCCGAATTTGTTCAAATATTGCGTGGGGCCCTAAGATGGGCATGCCCACTGCCTCCCAAAATTGGGTGACGTTTCATGCATGCCACCTCGTACCACCCATGGAACCGGCACTGATCGGATATGAAGGATGACAGCTCCGTACTGCGTTTTCTTTTCTGACTCAGCCGGTGGACCCCAAACTTTTTCCACACGCCAGCATCACCAGGGTCATCATGCGTGCAAGTTTGCATAATTTTCCGACACCGTATGAATTTCTTATGGTTTTCTCCGTGAAACGCACCGAAAACAATGACCGGGCATGACGCAATGTGCGTTTGGTGTCCGAATTCGTTCAAATCTTGCGTCGGGCCCTCAGATGGGCATGCCCACTGCCTCCCAAAATTGGGTGACGTGTCATGCATGCCACCTCGTACCACCCATGCAACCGGCATTGATCCGATATGAAGGATGTCAGCTCCGTACTGCGTTTTCTTTTCTGACTCAGCCGGCAGACCCCAAACTTTTCCACACGGCAGCATCACCAGTGCCATCATGCGTGCAAGTTTTCATAATTTTCCGACACCGTATGAATTTCTTATGGTTTTCTTCATGAAACGCACTGAAAACACTGACCGGGCGTGACGCAACGTTCGTTTGGTGTCCGAATTCGTTCAAATATTGCGTGGGGCCCTAAGATGGGCATGCCCACTGCCTCCCAAAATTGGGTGACGTTTCATGCATGCCACCTCGTACCACCCATGCAACCGGCACTGACCGGATATGAAGGATGTCAGCTCCGTACTGCATTTTCTTTTCTGACTCAGCCGGTGGACCCCAAACTTTTTCCACACGCCAGCATCACCAGGGTCATCATGCGTGCAAGTTTTCATAATTTTCCGACACCGTATGAATTTCTTATGGTTTTCTCTGTGAAACGCACTAAAAACAATGACCGGGCATGACGCAACGTGCGTTTGGTGTCCGAATTCGTTCAAATCTTGCGTGGGGCCCTAAGATGGGGATGCCCACTGCCTCCCAAAATTGGTTGACGTGTCATGCATGCCACCTCGTACCACCCATGCAACCGGCACTGATCGGATATGAAGGATGTCAGCTCCGTACTGCGTTTTCTTTTCTGACTCAGCCGGCAGACCCCAAACTTTTCCACACGCCAGCATCACCAGGGCCATCGTGCGTGCAAGTTTTCATAATTTTCCGACACCGTATGAATTTCTTATGGTTTTCTCCATGAAACGCACCGAAAACACTTACCGGGCGTGACGCAACGTGCGTTTGGTGTCCGAATTCGTTCAAATCTTGCGTGGGGCCCTAAGCTGGGCATGCCCACTGCCTCCCAGAATTGTGTGACGTTTCAAGCATGCCACCTCGTACCACCCATGCAACCGGCACTGATCGGATATGAAGGATGTCAGTTCCGTACTGCGTTTTCTTTTCTGAATCAGCCGGTGGACCCCCAACTTTTCCACACGCCAGCATCACCAGGGCCATCATGCGTGCAAGTATTCATAATTTTCCGACATCGTATGAATTTCTTATGGTTTTCTCCGTGAAACGCACCGAAAACACTGACCGGCGTGACGCAACGTGCGTTTGGTGTCCGAATTCGTTCAAATCTTGCGCGGGGCCCTAAGATGGGCATGCCCACTGCCTCCCAAAATTGGGTGACGTTTCATGCATGCCACCTTGTACCACCCATGCAACCGGCACTGATCAGATATGAAGGATGTCAGCTCCGTACTGCGTTTTCTTTTCTGACTTAGCTGGTGGACCCCAAACTTTTTCCACACGCCAGCATCACCAGGGTCATCATGCGTGCAAGTTTTCATAATTTTCCGACACCGTATGAATTTATTATGGTTTTCTCCGTGAAACGCACCGAAAACACTGACCGGGCGTGACGCAACGTGCGTTTGGTTTCCGAATTCGTTCAAATCTTGCGTGGGGCCCTAAGATGGGCATGCCCACTGCCTCCCAAAATTGTGTGTCGTTTCAAGCATGCCGCCTCGTTCCACCCATGCAACTGCCACTGGTCGGATATGAAGGATGTCATCTCCGTACTGCGTTTTCTTTTCTGAATCAGCCGGTGGACCCCAAACTTTTCCACACGCCAGCATCACCAGGGCCATCATGCGTGCAAGTTTTCATAATTTTCCGACACCGTATGAATTTCTTATGGTTTTCTCCGTGAAACGCACCGAAAAAAATTACCGGGCGTAACCCAACGTGCGTTTGGTGTCCGAATTCGTTCAAATCTTGCGTGGGCCCTAAGATGGGCATGCCCACTGCCTCCCAAAATTGGGTGACGTTTCATGCATGCCACCTCGTACCACCCATGCAACCGGCACTGATCGGATATGAAGGAGGTCAGCTCCGTACTGCGTTTTCTTTTCTGACTCAGCTGGTGGACCCCAAACTTTTTCCACACGCCAGCATAACCAGGGCCATCATGCATGCAAGTTTTCATAATTTTCCAACAGCGTATGATTTTCTTATGGTTTTCTCCGTGAAACGCACCGAAAACAATGACCGGGCATGACGCAACGTGCGTTTGGTGTCCGAATTCGTTCAAATCTTGCGTGGGGCCCTAAGATGGGCATGCGCACTGCCTCCCAAAATTGCGTGACGTGTCATGCATGCCACCTCGTACCACCCATGCAACCGGCACTGATCGGATATGAAGGATGTCAGCTCTGTACTGCGTTTTCTTTTCTGACTCAGCCGGCAGACCCCAAACTTTTCCACACGGTAGCATCACCAGGGCCATCATGCGTGCAAGTTTTCATAATTTTCCGACATCGTATGAATTTCTTATGGTTTTAATACTAAATAAATTCTATATTAAGTAGTGCTTTTAATATAATTACGTAATAAATTCTATATTAAATATTGTTTTTAATATAACTACTTAATAAATTCTATATCAAGTATTGTTTTTTATGAAGGGTTCCAAATTATTATTACTTATAAATTATAACAAGAAACTCTTTACTATTATGAAAACAACTTTAGCCATTAATGCAAAACACATAAAAAATAAATAATGAACATTACATAAATATAACAAATCTTATTAACAATTGTACAATACGTAGGGGTTTTCATTAATTATAGAACATTTATTAAAAACTTAATATTATTTTTGAAACAAAAAAAACAAAAAAAACTTCGACAGCGCGCGTTGGGCGGCCCAGTGACTGTGCGCGACGGCGCGCGTGGGCCGGCTCATTGACTGTGCGCGCGGTGTGGGGGCAGGGTCGGCGGGGGTCAGGACTAAACTTTAGTCCCACCTAGCCCGCCGAACGACACCGCGACCGCCTTATATACCAACCTCCCACATCCCTTTTGAACTCCTCTGATTGCCGCCCCGTCCCGCCACTGCCCCGTTTGACTGTGCTGCAGGCCGTAGCTGGGCCGAAAGGCCGGCCCTTTTGTCGCCCGGCTTGATCGGGCCGGACCGACTAAGCGCAGTTGCGGCATGCAACCACAGGTGGGCTTATTTTTTTTGCATCACTATTTTTTGCCTTCTATGAGTCACGGCGCGGGGCGAGGTGGAAGGGGCGATTTTTTAGTCCCACCTCGCGCACCGAGGGATGCCAGGACTGGCTTATATAGCCGCCTTTGTGCTATTTGTTAGATAAGATAGTAATAATGTCTGTTGACTTTACCTAACTAAAGTCAAATGACATTATTACTATCTTATTTTTTAGAATCAGCTCGTCACTCCGCGCACAAATAAAATTGTAAAGTTTTCATATGTATAATTTAAATATGAAATAAATTCTATATTAAGTAGTGTTTTTAATATAATTACTTAATAAATTTTGTATTAAGTAGTGATTTTAATATAACTACTTAATAAATACTATATCAAGTAGTGTTTTTATGAAGGGTCGTTTCCAAATTATTAGTTATAGCAATAAACTCATTAATATTTTTTAATAAGCTGAAAAATGTTAGGCATTAACGCGAAAATCATAAAAAATTAAAACAAAAAAGTCATTATTTTTACCTATAAATTGTACTAAAGAACTCATTATTCTTACTTATAAATTATAACAAAAAACTCATAATTATTATGAAAAAACAATTAGCCATTAATGCAAAACACATTACAGTACTAAACTTTGCATATATTTTAAGTATTTTTTAGCCATTAATTAACATTACATAAATATGAAAATGTAATTACTAATCTACACAAATAACTGAACAAAATATTCATTAGAAAAAAACTCATTGTCCATTAATTATCAAAAAACTCATTATTGTTTTAGCAATTAATTATAAAAAACTCATTATTTTTTCCTATAAATAATAATAAACAACTCATTATTATTATAATAAATCTAGTTAACAATTCTATATTACGTATGGATTTTTATTAATTATAGAAATTTTTTTATACGATAACGAAAGGCATAAATAACTAAAAAACTTAATACTATTTAAAAAAAGTCTTGACTGTGCGCGACGGCGCGCGTGGGACGGCCCATTGACTGTGCGCGCGGTGCGAGGGCAGGGTTAGCGGGGGTCAGGACTAATGTTTAGTCCCACCTCGCCCGCCGAACGACGCCGCGACAGCCTTAATACCTGCCTCCCACCTCACTTTCGAACTCCTCTGATTCCCGCCCTGTCCCGCCACTGCCCCGTTTGACTGTGCTGCCAGCCGTAGCTGGGCCGAAAAGCCGGCCCTTTCGTCGCCCGGCTAAATCGGGCCGGACCAATTACGCACAGTTGCGGCCTGTAACCACGGTTGGGCTGTTTTTTGCATCACTATTTTTTTGCCTTCTATGCGTCACAGCGCAAGGGAAGGTGGGACAGGCGTTTCTTTAGTCCCACCTCGCGCGCTGAGGGATGCCACGACCGGCTTATATAGCCGCGTTCGTGCACATTGCTTTATGAGACATTTAGTAATAATTTGGTTTGACTTTGCACTGCCAGGGGCGGCACTGCCGTACTGCCCGGACAATGTAAGTGTAGCGACCAGACCTCAAATGGTCTGTGCTGCTGTGCACCAGTGTCATCCCTGGATCAGTAATGCTGACACGCACAGTACAAATGGAGGATTTATAACAGAGTAGCAATCACACACTTATTACATCGAATATCTCCAAAGAGAATAAGTATGATAAATATGGCTTAAGGCCATCTAAATACGATAACAGCGGAAGACTTGGAAGATAAGTGAGTCCATCAACTCCAGCGGCATCACTGAGTATAAGACCACGACCTAAGGCACCTTACTCGTCGTCTGAAAATTCTGCAACATGAAACGTTGCAGCCCGAAAACGGGTCAGCACATAGAATATGCTGGCAAAGTAACACATAGAGAATAATGAACAATAATAAGTCTATACTACATGCATATATGGCTGGTGGAAAGCTCTATGGTTACAGTTTTTGCGAAAAGCCAATTTTCCCTACTCCAAAGGAATAAATTTTATTTAACTATCATGGTGGTTGTTAAACATTGAGATGGTTGACAGCATCTCAATCCCAATTAAGAATCATTATTAACCCAACAAAATTAATTAAAAGTAACATGGTGATGAGATTCAAATGATAATCCAGGTACTAGATACTCAAGTTGTCCATAACCGGGGACACGGCTAACCATGATTAGTTTGTACACTCTGCAGAGCTTTGCGCACTTTTCCCCACAAGACTCGATCGCCTCCGCTTGATTCTCGCACTGCATGATGTTTGAGAAACGGATGACCGAGACACAGTCTTTCAGGAACAATCACTCTTTACTCCGGGTGGACCGGTACACCTACTTTCCCCTACATCTGCTAGCCCACCTCTTCAAGAGATCATGTAACCTACTCAACTATGCTAGAGCCCATAACAGCTTGTGGCTGCACACGGAAGTTTCTAGCATGAATAATCTTATGATCCCTTTGAGCCTGGGTGGCGGTCCTTATACAAACAGACAACACTGGATTCTCCAGGTGCATCAATCCACCCAGATGTGAGTTTTAGTTGCCACCTTAGGTAAACCATAATTAACAATCTCACATCTGTCATGAATATCACTCAAACCCGATCCACGTCTACGAGCATAGCATGGCAATATAATAGCAACGTAGAAGTAACTCCCAAGGGTTTGATGAAAGAACAGGTAATAGGTACTACCTCAACTACTTCCCAATACCCACAATTTAATTAGATCCTAATCATGCAATGTTTGAGGAATAGATCTAATGCAATAAAAACTGGGTATGGAAGGTATATGATCAAAGTGTTACTTGCCTTGCTGATGATCCGCGAAACCTAGCGATTCGAAGTAACAAGCGGCACACTCCGGGTACTCTATCGCAAGCGAACAAGCAATCAATCAGTACTCATCTAATGCACAGGTAAAACTCGAATGAAAGATCCAACCAGAAAGTTCAACTTAAGAACTCCGGTTTGCAAAAAGAATCAACTCGAACGAAGCAACGAAAGTCAAACTGCGAACGAAACAAGCTTCGTTTACTAATCTGGATCTAGGTCAAATTTTACAGTAGCAAAAACTTGTTTGAGTAGGCTAAACGGAAAGAGAATTTCGAGACGAAACTCTAGGCGCTTGAATCGCCTGATTCCGATGAACGAGCGAAAAGTTAAACAGAAACGAAGATTCGATCAGAAATCGAATCTGAGATAATCGCGGAAAAATCCGACGAAAAAGAAAAACAGACGAACGGTTAAAGAACGGACGTTCGTTAATAGAGAAAATTCGACGAACGCGTTCGCTGAAACGAACGTGTTGGTGAACGCTCACAAAATAACAAAACCGATCTAGGGTTTTTTTTTCTTTTTTTTAAAACGAACTGTTTTTTTTAAACAA
The DNA here is from genome assembly GCF_002575655.3 of Aegilops tauschii subsp. strangulata. Taxonomy (NCBI): domain Eukaryota; kingdom Viridiplantae; phylum Streptophyta; class Magnoliopsida; order Poales; family Poaceae; genus Aegilops; species Aegilops tauschii. Next base: position 550,465,845 of record NC_053036.3, on the reverse strand, counting down.
AACCGGCAACCGAACGGCGGCGAGGTACCTCGTCGGGGCGGCTCCGGCGGGGCTCCGGCTGCTCCGGTCGAGGGGCGGCGAGGGCGGCGGGGCTCGGCGGGCTCGGGGGAGGGCGAGGGGCGGCGAACGGCGAGCGGCGGCGGCGGCGGCGGCTCGAGCTTCGGCTCCGGCGGCGGCGGGGTGCGGGGCAGGCGGCGGCGGCGGGGTGCGGGGCAGGCGGCGGCGGCGGGGTGAGAGAAGAGGGGGGGGCGGCGGCTATAAATAGAAGGGGGGCGGTGGCTTGGAGGAGGGGGCAGAGGCGGCGGGGTCCCGTGCGGGTGCCGGACTCGGCGCGGCGGCGGCGTCGTGCGCGAGGAGGACGACGCGGGGTGGGCCGGCGCTCGGCTGGGCCTCGGCCCGGTCGGGCAGCGCGCCTTTTTTTTTAAATACGTTCCGCGGAAAAAAATTCGTAGAAAAATAAATAAAAGTCCAAAAAAGATAAAATAAATTTTCCCCGTCTAGTTAGAAAATCTAGAATAGGGTGAACATTTTTTTGACACAAAAATAATTTTTGAAAACATGCAATATTTTTAATGCAATTAAAATTGCAAATAAATTCCAATAAATGATTTTAACACTTTTCCTCCAATATTTCAATTGTTTTGGAGAATTCATATTTTCTCCTCTCGTTTATTTTTAAATGAAATATTTTTTTCGGAGAGAAAATAATTAAAACCAAAATCCTCGTTTTATAATTTGATGAAAATGAAATATGAAAATTTGAGAAAATCCCCAACTCTCTCCGAGGGTCCTTGAGTTGCTTAGGATTATCGAGGATTTGTCAAAATACAATAAAATATGATATGCAATGATGATCTATGTATAACATACCAAATTGAAAATTTGGGATGTTACAAACCTACCCCCCCTTAAGATGAATCTCTTCCTCGAGATTCGGGTTGGCTAGAAAACAGGTGGGAGTGGTCCTTCCGTAGATCTTCCTCTCGCTCCTAGGTGGATTCATCTTCCGTGTGGTGACTCCACTGAACTTTGCAAAACTTGATAACCTTACTGCGGGTAACTCGGCTGGCATACTCAAGAATCTTGACTGGTTTCTCCTCATAGGTCAAATCACTTTCCAGCTGAATCGCTTCCAGTGGCAAAGTATCTCTCAATGGTATCTCAGCCATCTCTGCGTGGCACTTCTTCAACTGGGAGACGTGAAATACATCATGAACTCCAGACAATCCTTCGGGCAATTCCAGTTTGTAGGCAACCTCACCCATACGTTCCACAACTCTGTATGGTCCGATAAAACGGGGCGCTAACTTTCCCTTAACACCAAAACGCTTCACTCCTCGAAGTGGTGATACTCGAAGATACACTCTGTCTCCGACTTCGTGGACTGTCTCCTTTCGTTTAGAATCAGCATAACTCTTCTGCCTGGACTGGGCTACCTTGAGCCTATCGCGAATCAACCTTACTTTCTGTTCAGACTCCTTAATCAAATCTGGTCCAAACAACTGACGGTCTCCAACTTCGTCCCATAACAACGGTGTTCTACACCTCCTTCCGTACAAGGCTTCGAAAGGGGCCATCTTCAAACTGGTCTGATAACTGTTGTTATACGAAAACTCCGCATATGGCAAATTCTCGTCCCAACTAGATCCATAATCTAGTGCACAAGCTCTCAACATGTCCTCCAAAATCTGGTTGACTCTCTCGGTCTGTCCATCTGTCTGCGGGTGGAAAGCTGTACTAAATTCTAGCCTCGTTCCCAATGTTTCATGTAACTGCTTCCAAAACATCGAGGTAAACTGGGTTCCTCTGTCTGATACAATGGTCCTTGGAACTCCATGCAAACATACGATCCTGGTCATGTATATCTTTGCCAACTCAGCACTGGTGTAAGTGGTCTTCACTGGAATGAAATGAGCCACTTTCATCAAACGGTCGACTACAACCCATATTGCGTCATAGCCTGAACGAGTCCTGGGTAATCCTGTGATAAAATCCATGCCTATTTTATCCCACTTCCATTCGGGTATCGGCAATGGTTGTAGCAATCCTGCTGGCTTCTGGTGCTCTGCCTTCACTCTCTGAAACACATCACAAATTGCTACATATTCCGCAATATCCTTCTTCATTCCGGTCCACCAGAAAGTATTCTTCAGATCCAAATACATCTTGGTATTCCCTGGGTGAATTGAGTACGGTGAATCGTGGGCTTCTTGTAAAATCAACTTCCTGATCTCCGGATCATTTGGCACATATACGCGATCCTCAAACCATAAGGTATCGTGCACATCCTCACGAAATCCCTTGGCTTTTCCTTTGCTCATCTTCTCCTTTATCTCTTCAATTTCCTTGTCTGTCTTCTGAGCTTCTCTGATCCTTTCCATCAAGGTAGACTGAATCTCCAATGTCGCTAAATAGCCTCTTGGGACTATCTCCAAACATAGCTCGCGAAGGTCCTCGGCTAACTCCTGAGGTAATTCTCCTGTAATGAGGGTGTTGACATGACTCTTGCGGCTCAACGCGTCTGCTACTACGTTAGCCTTTCCTGGGTGATAATGCAATCTCATATCATAATCCTTTATGAGCTCCAACCATCTCCTCTGTCTGAGATTTAACTCGTTCTGCGTGAAAATATACTTCAAACTCTTGTGATCCGTGTACACCTCACAATGGTTTCCGATGAGAAAGTGTCTCCATGTCTTCAATGCATGCACCACGGCTGCTAACTCCAAATCATGCGTAGCATAATTCTTCTCATGCGGTTTAAGTTGTCGTGAGGCATATGACACAACTCTTCCTTCCTGCATAAGCACTGCTCCAAGTCCTCGACGAGAAGCGTCGCAATAAACTTCATAATCCTTGCGTTGATCTGGCAGAATCAACACTGGTGATGTAACCAATCGTTTCTTCAACTCTTGGAAACTAGCTTCACATTCCTCACTCCAATTAAATTGTCCTTCTTCAATAGCTCAGTCATGGGCTTAGCAATCTTCGAGAAATTCTTGATGAATCTTCGGTAGTATCCTGCAAGTCCAAGAAAACTCCGGATTTCTCCAACTGACGTGGGTGATTCCCAACATGTCACTGTGTCAACCTTGGCAGGGTCTACTGCTACTCCTTCTCCAGAAATAACATGTCCAAGGAATCCAACTTCCTTCAGCCAAAACTCACACTTGCTGAACTTGGCGTATAGCTGATGTTCTCTGAGCTTCTCAACTACCAATCGCAAATGTTCCTCATGTTCTTCCTCATTCTTGGAAAAGACTAAAATATCGTCAATGAACACCACGACGAACTTATCCAAAAACTCCATAAACACTTTGTTCATCAGGTTCATGAAATAGGCAGGTGCGTTAGTCAGACCAAATGACATAACGGTGTACTCATACAATCCATATCTGGTGGTAAAAGCCGTCTTAGGTATATCCTGCTCTCGAATCTTTAACTGATGGTATCCTGATCGTAGATCGATCTTGGAAAATACTTTAGCTCCTTGCATGCGGTCAAACAAATCATTGATCATCGGCAGTGGGTACTTGTTTTTGATGGTCACTTCATTCAATCCACGGTAATCAACAACCATCCTCAGCGATCCATCTTTCTTCTCCACTAGAAGTACTGGTGATCCCCAAGGTGACTAACTTGGGCGAATATAGCCTTTATCCAGTAACTCCTTGATCTGCTTCTTGATTTCCTCCAAATCTTTTGCGGGCATCCTGTACGGTCTCTTAGATATTGGCCCTGTGCCTGGCAAAAGTTCAATCAAGAACTCAATGTCTCTATCCGGTGGCATGCCTGGCAACTCTTCTGGAAATACATCCGGATAATCCTTCACCACTGGTACTTCCTCCTGTACAACTCCTGATAAGGAATTCACTTGAGTCCTCTTCGGCATATGCCTGGATACATACTTAATCCTTTTTCCTTCTGGGATGGTAAGCAAAATCGTCTTGCTGGCACAATCGATGTTTCCTCCATACAACGATAGCCAATCCATTCCCAAAATCACATCCAAACCTTGCGACTCCAAAACTATGAGGTCTGAGGGGAAAACATGCCTACCAATGGCCGATGGTATCTGAAAACATCCTTGGCTGGCCATATACTCTGCTCCTAGCGAGGTTAGTAACATAGGGGTTTTGAGAACTTGGGTGGACAGCTTAAACTTATTCACAAATCCCCTTGATATGTATGAATGCGATGCACCAGTATCGAAAAGAACGGTTGCAGTAAATGACTTAACCAAAAACTTACCTATTACTGCATCAGGCTGAGCTTCAACCTCCTCCACGCTCACGTGGTTCACATGTCCTTTGTTGAATGGGTTCGGCTTCTTCCCAGAGCTTCCATTGCCATTTCCATTTTGGGCTTTAGGACAATCAGTTGCATAATGTCTAGTCTTCTGGCACTTGAAACAAGTAACATGGCTTAGATCCCTCTTGGCTGGGGTAGATGGGTTGGTACGGTTCTGTCCTTTGGTTCCTCCATTCCCATTACCATTCTTGGAGCCATTATGGTTGTGCGAACTACCTCCTCCATGGGTATGGTAAAACTGTCCTCCCGGCTTCGGGGCAAATCGTGGCTTCTGCTGAGCTCCAGAATTGTACTTCCCTTGTCCACACTTCCTCTTACAATTCTCAATTTGCTGTTGCTTCCCTTCAATCATGAGAGCTCTATCTACTAGCTCCTGGTAGTTGTTGAAGGTTGCTACCATCAACTGCATACTCAGTTCATCATTCAGTCCTTCCACAAAATTTCTCCTGCTTGGCAGCATCCGTGGCAACGTCATCTGGTGCATAACGTGCTAACTTACTGAAATCCTCCACATACTGGCCTACGATGCGTCCTCATGGCGTAGGTTGCGAAACTCACGCTTCTTCATAGCCATAGCTCCTGCTGAAACATGAGCTGTACGGAAAGCTTGCTGAAACTGGTCCCATGTGACAGTGTCAATAGGGTGCGTGGCTGTATAATTCTCCCACCATGATGCTGCGGGTCCATCAAGCTGATGTGCGGCAAAACGCACTCTTTCTGCATCGGTGCATCCTGCAGTGGTCAACTCCCTTCCAACTTTGCGGAGCCAATCATCTGCAACAATCGGCTCGGTGCTACTGGAAAACACCTGCGGGTTTAGCCTTAAGAAACGGGCTAAGTGATCAACAGGTGGTGGTGGCGGTGGGTTGTTGTTGTTGTTGTTGTTGCCTTGGTTCTGTACTAACACTTGCATCAGGGCATTCTGTTGCTGAATCAACTGGGTGATCTCCGGTGGGAAAACAAATCCGGTGTCGCGTCTCGGAGGCATCTGATAGGTTAGAAAAGATGAGAGTTAAGAATAGAATGAGGTCTAGAGGGAAAACACTACCCATATGCTCATGAGACAAATACAATCAATATCACTCAATCAATTCAAACAAGGCATAACAATCGATCTAACTAGCGTTACAAAGTGCTTGAACTATACTATTAAATGGGGGAAAACTACTACTGATATGGTAGTCTACTAGAAATTCTGATCCGTTGAAGACTCCATGATGTCTGCTCCAGCTTCGTCAACATAGTCATCTTCACTTGGTTCCGAGTCGGTGTCGTCGATGATGATGTAGTTATCCGGACAAGTGCATTCGTCATCCTTTGCTTTTGGCACTGGATTTCCCATGAATACTCCAATCTTCTTCTCCAGGTCGTCATTCTTCCCTACTAGTGATATGATTTCCTCCAAATAATCCTCGCGTGTAGCCTTGAGTTCTTCTTCCAGCTCCTTGATCTTGGTTAATGCCTTCTTCAGTTCTTCCTTGTCCGTGCACATCTGGTTCTCCTGGCGACGAATATGTTGGTTTTGCTCCTGGATGAAAGCTGCAATTGATCCATCCTTCTTGGTTCTGATCATCTCCCATTGCGCGTCTCGGCGTCCACAAATCTGATAAATTGTATCCTTAAGCTCCTGGTGGTAGACTTCTCCAATGCATCCCATGGCGATGTGTGCGGCCATGCTCTTCCCTAAACTCCAGGTTGGTGCTTCAAAAACCAATCTTATGGGTTCAGTAACTGGCATAAACGTCCTTCCTGGAATGTGAACTTGAATCTTCCAGCTCTCCTCTTCGGGTAATGTGGCGTTGTAGGTTCCGGTGATGCTTGGTATTCCTATGTTCAAATACTTTGTGACTTCCTTCAAGTGTCGACCAAAAGGCGTGTCTTCATCTGGTTGCGTGAACTTGCTCCTTGCATCCGCCATTCCTAAAAGAGTAGAAAAAGGAGAGGGGTCAGAAATGAGAAGAGAGAAGCTTTCTAGGGCATAAGCTTAGTGGTTGTGTCCTTCAGTCAGCGTGTGCTCTGATACCACCTTTGTAGCGACCAGACCTCAAATGGTCTGTGCTGCTGTGCACCAGTGTCATCCATGGATCAGTAATGCTGACACGCACAGTATAAATGGAGGATTTATAACAGAGTAGCAATCACACACTTATTACATCGAATATCTCCAAAGAGAATAAGTATGATAAATATGGCTTAAGGCCATCTAAATACGATAACAGCGGAAGACTTGGAAGATAAGTGAGTCCATCAACTCCAGCGGCATCACTGAGTATAAGACCACGACCTAAGGCACCTTACTCGTCGTCTGAAAATTCTGCAACATGAAACGTTGCAGCCCGAAAACGGGTCAGCACATAGAATATGCTGGCAAAGTAACACATAGAGAATAATGAACAATAATAAGGCTATACTACATGCATATATGGCTGGTGGAAAGCTCTATGGTTACAGTTTTTGCGAAAAGCCAATTTTTCCCTACTGCAAAGGAATAAATTTTATTTAACTATCATGGTGGTTGTTAAACATTGAGATGGTTGACAGCATCTCAATCCCAATTAAGAATCATTATTAACCCAACAAAATTAATTAAAAGTAACATGGTGATGAGATTCAAATGATAATCCAGGTACTAGATACTCAAGTTGTCCCTAACCGGGGACACGGCTAACCATGATTAGTTTGTACACTCTGCAGAGGTTTGCGCACTTTTCCCCACAAGACTCGATCGCCTCAGCTTGATTCTCGCACTGCGTGATGTTTGAGAAACGGATGACCGAGACACAGTCTTTCAGGAACAATCACTCTTTACTCCGGGTGGACCGGTACACCTACTTTCCCCTACATCTGCTAGCCCACCTCTTCAAGAGATCATGTAACCTACTCAACTATGCTAGAGCCCATAATAGCTTGTGGCTGCATACGGAAGTTTCTAGCATGAATAATCTTATGATCCCTTTGAGCCTGGGTGGCGGTCCTTATACAAACAGACAACACTGGATTCTCCAGGTGCCTCAATCCACCCAGATGTGAGTTTTAGTTGCCACCTTAGGTAAACCATAATTAACAATCTCACATCTGTCATGAATATCACTCAAACCCAATCCACGTCTACGAGCATAGCATGGCAATATAATAGCAACGTAGAAGTAACTCCCAAGGGTTTGATGAAAGAACAGGTAATAGGTACTACCTCAACTACTTCCCAATACCCACAATTTAATTAGATCCTAATCATGCAATGTTTGAGGAATAGATCTAATGCAATAAAAACTGGGTATGGAAGGTATATGATCAAAGTGTACTTGCATTGCTGATGATCCGCGAAACCTAGCGATTCGAAGTAACAAGCGGCACACTCCGGGTACTCTATCGCAAACAAACAAGCAATCAATCAGTACTCATCTAATGCACAGGTAAAACTCGAATGAAAGATCCAACCAGAAAGTTCAACTTAAGAACTCCGGTTTGCAAAAAGAATCAACTCGAACGAAGCAACGAAAGTCAAACTGCGAAAGAAACAAGCTTCGTTTACTAATCTGGATCTAGGTCAAATTTTACAGTAGCAAAAACTTGTTTGAGTAGGCTAAACGGAAAGAGAATTTCGAGACGAAACTCTAGGCGCTTGAATCGCCTGATTCCGATAAACGAGCGAAAAGTTAAACAGAAACTAAGATTCGATCAGAAATCGAATCTGAGATAATCGCGGAAAAATCAGACAAAAAAGAAAAACGGACGAACGGTTAAAGAACGGACGTTCGTTAACAGAGAAAATTCGACGAACGCGTTCGCTGAAACGAACGTGTCAGTGAACGCTCACAAAATAACAAAACCGAAAAAAAACCGATCTAGGGTTTTTTTCTTTTTTTTAAAATGAACGGTTTTTTTTTAAAAACAAAACCGGCAACCGAACGGCGGCGAGGTACCTCGTCGGGGCGGCTCCGTTGGGGCTCCGGCTGCTCCGGTCGAGGGGCGCCGAGGGCGGCGGGGCTCGGCGGGCTCGGGGGAGGGCGAGGGGCGGCGGCGGCTCGAGCTTCGGCTCCGGCGGCGGCGGGGTGCGGGGCAGGCGGCGGCGGCAGGGTGAGAGAAGAGGGGGGGGGCGGCTATAAATAGAAGGGGGCGGTGGCTTGGAGGAGGGGGCAGAGGCGGCGGGGTCCTGAGCGGGTGCCGGACTCGGCGCGGCGGCGGCGTCGTGCGCGAGGAGGATGACGCGGGGTGGGCCGGCGCTCGGCTGGGCCTCGGCCCGGTCGGGCGGCACGCCGTTTTTTTTAAATACGTTCCGCGGAAAACAATTCGTAGAAAAATAAATAAAAGTCCAAAAACGATAAAATAAATTTTCCCCGTCTAGTTAGAAAATCTAGAATAGGGTGAACATTTTTTTGACACAAAAATAATTTTTGAAAACATGCAATATTTTTAATGCAATTAAAATTGCAAATAAAATCCAAATAAATTCCAATAAATGATTTTAACCCTTTTCCTCCAATATTTCAATTGTTTTGGAGAAGTCATATTTTCTCCTCTCGTTTATTTTTAAATGAAATTTTTTTTCGGAGAGAAAATAATTAAAACCAAAATCCTCGTTTTATAATTTGATGAAAATCAAATATGAAAATTTGAGAAAATCCCCAACTCTCTCCGAGGGTCCTTGAGTTGCTTAGGATTATCGAGGATTTGTCAAAATGCAATAAAATATGATATGCAGTGATGATCTATGTATAACATACCAAATTGAAAATTTGGGATGTTACAGTAAGCTCATTACACTGCCCGGGCAGTGCGCCAGAGCTGCCAGTTGCAGTGTAAACTCAAATCACATCATTACTATCTGTCTTATTTTTTATTATTTGCCACACTATGCAAATTTAGTCACACCTCAGTCAAATTACATTAGTACTATCTACATTATTTTTTTGACATCCTTCAAATGAACCCAAATTACATGAGTACTATCTACCATCATGACTAGGATGCATGACAAGTTTCGTACCTTTTTGCCACTTTATGAATTTTCTACAATTTTTTCAGAGAAAACACTTAAAACACTAACCGGACGTGACGCAACGTGGTATTGGTGTCGAAATACGATCAATTTTTGGATTCAGTGTGGGGGTGGGCATACCAACTCACTTGCAAAATTTCAAGCAATTCTGAAGATGGCAAAAAATTGAACTCGTTCTCCGGAGGCCGTTCGGGTAGGAGCGAAGGCCCCTTCCGGAAGCAGTTTTTTTCGACATCTTTGAAATGAACCCAATTTTTTTTCATAGTGTTCTACCATCATGACTAGGATGCATGACAAGTTTCGTGGCTTTTTACCACTTTACGAATTTTCTACAATTTTTTCGGTCAAAACACCTAAAACACTGACCGGACGTGACACAACGTGGTATTGGTGTCGAAATACGATCAATTTTTGGATTCAGTGTGGGAGTGGGCATACCAGCTCACTTGCAAAATTTGAGGCCATTTCGAATATGTCAAAAAATTGACCTCGTTCTCCGGATACCGTTCGGGTAGGAGCAAACGCCCCGTCCGAAAAGTAGTTCTTTTTTCGACATCCTTCAAATGAACCCAATTTTTTTTCATAGTGTTCTACCATCATGACTAGGATGCATCTCAATTTTCGTGATTTTTTGCCAATCAAATCATTTTGTACGATTTTCACGACGAAAACATAGTAAACCACTCTTCGGACATGCCGCAACATGCGTTTGGTCTGCGAATACGTTCAAATTTTAGTTCAGTGTTCGGGGTGGGCATATCAACTCATTTGCAAACATTGAGGTAATTCTCAAGGGTGTTTTTTAATGTATATACACATAATTTATAAAGTATAAATAAACATACATATGTATAAACAATTGTGATGTTTTCTTATATATTTCATAATTTTTTTATAATGTATAAATAAACACATTAGTAAAAGATAATTTCTGAATATTAATAAAAACACAAAAAAACAATATAAATGACACGGGGTGTCTGTCCGGATAGTTTTTCGTTTATTTTGCATCTTTCCTTTGTTCTTTCAACAATTTTCGGGTTACAATATTTTTAACAATATTGATAATGTTCGAATAGCACGATAATTCATTACATCATTAAATAAAGCATAACGATTTTTTTAGATCAACCGATCCAACTTCATTCAAAATTAAACATAAACTTAAACCGCTCCGACTACATAACTTAGAACCGAACTAAAATTTGAACATAAACTTAAATTAAACATTAACTTGAACCTAAACCTAAACCTAAACCTAGACTACTCCTCGTCGCTGCCACCGGTGAGGTCTATGACCGGTGCCATGCCGCCGTCGCCGTCGTTGCCGCCGTCGTCACCGCTGGACTCATCGTCCGACCCCCACAAGCCTGCCTCCTCCCGCGCCTGCTGCAGCTGCACTACCGCCAAGGCCGCCTCCCGGTCCGAGGCCTCGCACGCCGCCGCCGCGGCCGCTGTCACGACCGGTTTTTCAATAAAATATTTATTGAGAGACCAATCCCCTTTTACGGACCAGTAAAGAAGAATTCCTTCTCACTGGTAGACAATGTCTTGGTCACAGAAGAAAAATACAGGAGTACTAAATATAATACAAGGTTGAGCGGAGACTGCTCAACAATTTATTACATGCACGCCGATAAAACATAACGGCGGATAGGGTGGCATAACTACTAACTCACGATAACAACGGTGGTGGAAATATCACCGCGGAGTGGGGGATATGACTCCTGAAAACTATAGCTCTTCGAGCGTCGGAGTGAGGCTCGAGGAGACTTATTGCGGGTGGCGGAAGCGTATATGATACAAGTGACCAATATCCAGGATAGCACGGGACTGACTAGGATTCCTCTAGGCGTCGGACTCACTATCAAACTCTTCATCCAAATCAACAAGCCAGGTGAGTACTATGAAAGTACTCGCAAGACAGTTCGGACATAAGATATAACAAATGTAAACATGAAGCATAAGAACAGAATAACAAGTGCGTTCAGACATAGAGACAATAATGCATGGGGAAAAATAACAAAGAAGTCGGGCGGTAGTCCTCCCGAAATTTCGAAATAAATACTGGGTGCCAAACGAGGGTCTGAATGACTCCTCGAGAGGAAACTGCAAGAATAATAATACTGGTGCCAAACGAGGGTCTGAATGACTCCTCGAGAGGAAAATGCAAGAATTATAATGCCGCAGTCGGGCGTCGGGGCGACACCACATAAAGGGCTTATAACAGAAAATAAAAGACAGTGCGTGCCACAGTCGGACGTCTGAGTGACATCACATAAAGGCCTTATATTGAAAGTAAGAGACAAACATGCCACAGTCGGATGTCTGAGCGACATCACATAAAGGGCTTATATTGAAAGTAAGAGACAAACATGCCACAGTCGGACGTCTGAGCGACATCACATAAAGGGCTTATATTCATAACTTAGCAGCTCATGAATCTTAAATCATAACAAGAGAATAATCAGACATGAGATAAACAACAGGGTTAGTCCATCCACAGGAATAACGTTCGGCTAAGTTTACTACTCATGCTCGCTTACCGGAAAGAAGAATATACCACGAGGTTACGACATAGACAGGGATACGCTGATCACGTTACTGGACCATGGATACGATGACTCGGAAGGATTTGACTCTGCAGAGTTTGTACTTTAACCACAGCCAACGGATTTCAGTAGTCACGGGGACTAGTTCCGTTTACGGTGTTTTGGAAGAAACACATCTAACCAGTACACACCCATTCAACATTCCGAAGCCAGGAATCACCCTCGGCAACGTTCAAGAAAAACCTTGAGACGGGGAGGCTACAACCTCGCGTAGCATGGGATCAAATTTATATACGCGCGCTCTAAGGGGTGCCCCCCTCTCGGTCCCAACCGGAAACACCCATGCCCCCTGACCGGATGACTGGCTTTAATCCAGGGCCATGGAACCCTCATCCCGGCCCCTCTATTTGGTGTGTACACGGAAAGAGGTTACCAACTTTCTACACCGCATTCTTGGCAGAAAACATGTGGCGGCACGGAAAGGGGAAGAACGATAACGTGACTCAGTTCACGTTAACGTCGGAATTTATCGGATATCGTAAGGCTGGCATGCTACAACAATACCACCTTACTGCCTTTCATGTCACCACATGACTAGGCCATCTCTTATCAGAGATCACAATAACTTTGGAGCACACGGATACTTGCCTTACATGCAACGAGATGCTCACCGATGCTCATATGCCATGCACAAACCATTCAAGCAAACATGCAAAACACCCGTCATATCAAAGGTTCAAACATGCTTGCCTGGTTCGGAGAAGTCGGAGTCTAGCTCGGCGAAGTTCGCGGCTCCGTCACCTCTCCCGGAACCTACGGTATAGCGAAAAATGCATACTAACGTGAAAACCGACGCGTGCATAAAAGTTGTTCCAAAAAATTTCCAAATAAATCCCATAAAAAACTAGACAAAATTATAAGACTGTCAGAAAAAGAATCTCTCAAAAATCACTTTTTATTAAAAAGTTATAAGGGTTTCTGTCCAGGGACTCATCTGTAATGAAACAGAAAAGTTCCAGGGGTTTAACTGAGAAAACAGAAAACGGTTCGAATAGAAACGCGCAAGCCCACAGAGAAAACGTATTTTGCCCGAAGGCGCCAACAGAAAACGGTTCGAGGGAGAAGAGAATAGAGGCTGACAGGGGGGTCCATATGTCAGGTTTAAAAGGGTTCGCCGGCGCCCGAAGACTGCGGTGGTCGCCGGCGTTGAACCACGGCGAGACAGGGAGATCGGAGTGTACCAAGAGCCTCAGCGTGTCCTTCCGCGTCGGTGGGTGGTGGACTTGGGCGTCGGGGAGCACCACGTCGACGGCGACACTTTCTCCGGCGGACGGCGGCTCGGGCGATGGTGGGGAACTCCGGTGGTGTGCTGCAAACTTCGAATTGAAGCGCGGGTCAGAAGGAGGGATGCACTGGAGAGCTACTGGCAAGAGATGGGAGGCAGAGGTGCACGCACGGGAGCGAATCGAGCTGGATCCCGTGGCGGGTCGCGGCGGCCGGAGTCGGGGAAGAAAGCTCCCTCGGGGCTCTTCCAGTGGCTTGGTGTGGTCTAGGTGGAGTGCAGAGGTGGTGTGGGTACTAGCTGGAGCTCGGGGCCTCTATTTATAGGCGGCTCGAGGGGGTGGCCGTGAACGGAGAATCTCCAGCGAGCAATTACGGCGAGGCAGTGGATTGGCAGGGGGTTTAAGTGGCCAGACAACATCAGTGGGAGTTACTGGTCCCGTTCCACTGCTAAACTCGGTCAGGCATGGCGTAATGGCGCCGGTCCACGGTGGGGTGGCCGCACGGGCACGACGGCGGCAGAGAGCGCGCTCCGCGCCCAGCGGTTCACGACGAGGGTGGCAGCGCGCACTGGGGAGTGGGTGGCCACGCGGCGCTCTCCGGTGGCTTGGGCGGCGCTGGGTGGCGCCGTCTGCGCTGCGCCTCTCTCTGGCGGCCGCAAAGCCGCCGCTGGCGTCGGTCACGGGGCGGAGCACCTCCTCCAGCACGTCGCCGACGCCCGCAAACATCCAGGCGCTCGTGCGGTGCAGGAACAAGGGGGAGGGGACGGGGAGCAAGGCGCCAACGCGGCACTGTCGAGATCGACAACAGGTTCTGAAGAAAACGACAGTAGAACACTGAACTGTATTTCTGAATCTCTGAACTTGACATTGACAATGCTCTGCAGGTGTTCGACAGAATGATTAGGTGTGAAGAAAATTTTTCCTGGGGCTGGGACTTGGTGAGGTCACCTCTCAATGCACCCAGAGGCTTCCTGATTTTTCTCAGAATTTTTGGAGAAGGGTTTGAATGAATTTCATCAAATTTGACAAATCTGGTCCAAACTTGCAGCAAGGATAGTTTGAAAAATTTGAACTGAAGACCAGTGGATCTTCATGGATCTTGGTTGAGGGCTCAAAGGACTAGGAAGGGAAATTGGTTTGAGGGCAAAAATCAAAACAGAAATGGTAGCTCCTTTGTAAACCTCCAAGGGCTAGAAGAGAAGGAAGAAATTGTTTTGATAAGATTTAAATGGAAAATAATCATAAGGACAGGTTCAACTTGCTGGATTTGATGCAAATCAAGATCCAAAGATGAGGGAAGGTTTAGGAGAGTGGATTTGCACAAAGGTCATGGCATGAGAGATTTGTTGAAAGTGGTAAAGGATTATTCCAAAAGCTATAGGGCTTTTCAAGAAATTGTCAAAAGACATTTTTCCAAGAGAGAAGTATTTTGGTTTGAGTCCAAATAAAAGAAAGAATCTCCAAGACCAAAATCAATTCTTGGGTGAAGCCAAATAAAACTCTTGCCATAAAAATATTTTGAAAGGGGAGGATTTCTTTTGAAGGAAAAATTTAAATCACCTCCCTCAAGTCAAATAATTTTTTTGAAAAATCCAAATAAAATTTTGGGTGTCACAACACCTACCCCCTTAGGAAAAATCTCGTCCTCGAGATTTCAGCTGATCCTTGAATAGATATGGATATTCTGCCTGGAGAAAATCTTCCCTTTCCCATGTTGCTTCATCCTCAGTGTGGTTACTCCACTGAACTTTGAAAATTTTTGTTGTTTTCTGTCGGGTCCTCCGTTCAGACTCCTCCAATATCTTTACTGGCCTTTCTCTGTAGGTGAGGTCTGGTTGTACATCGATGCTCTCATGGGATACATGCTTCTCCGGGTTACTTACACATTTTCTCAATTGCGAGACGTGGAATACGTCATGGACGTCTGATAGCTCCTTGGGTAGGTCTAGCTGGTAGGCTACCGTGCCTCTTCGTGCAATTATACAGAATGGTCCGATAAATCTCGGGGCTAGCTTCCCCTTAATTTTGAACCGTTGCAGGCCCCTCATAGGAGACACTCGTAGGTATACAGAGTCACCGGGTTCAAAGCTGACCTCACAATGTTTTTGATCATAGTAGCTCTTTTGTCGGCTCTGTGCTGTCTTGAGTCTGTCTCTGATCTGTTTTACTTTCTCCTCGGCCTCCTTGAGCATGTCCGGGCCGAAGATACGACTGTCACCTGTTTCTGACCAATTCAGTGGGGGTACGACACCTCCGTCCGTACAATGCTTCAAAGGGTGCCATTTGCAAGCTGGCTTGGTAACTGTTGTTGTAAGCAAACTCAGCATATGGCACACTCTCTTCCCAACTGGATCCATAGGTAAGCACACAGGCTCTCAACATATCCTCTAAGATTTGGTTTACGCGTTCCTTTTGCCCATCAGTCTGAGGGTGGTATGCTGTACTGAAAGCTAGTTGCGTGCCTAGAGCTTGTTGTAGGTGATCCCAAAATTTAGAGACAAATTGAGTGCCTCGGTCAGATATTATAGTTTTTGGGACTCCATGTAGACAGACTATACGAGAGAGATAAAGCTTGGACAGTCTTTGTGTGGAGTAGGTAGTCTTTACGGGAATGAAATGGGCTACCTTGGTTAGCCTATCTGTGATGACCCATATGGCATCATTTCCGTGTTGAGATCGAGGTAGTCCGACGATGAAGTCCATCCCAATCTCATCCCATTTCCACTCAGGTATCCTGTTTGGCTGGAGTAGCCCTGCTGGCTTTTGATGCTCGGCCTTGATGCGCTGACATGAATCGCAACATGCAATAAATGCGGCTATATCCCTTTTCATACCGTGCCACCAAAATCTTTCCTGAATGCCTTTGTACATTTTGGTTCCTCCAGGATGGATCGAGTATGGAGCGGTATGGCTTTCGGTTAGGATTTGTTGCTTGAGTTCCTCAATGTTAGGTACGCAAAGTCTGTCTCCGTACCATAATATTCCTTCACTGTCTGTGATGAACTCTGAAGCCTTGCCAAGGCTCATTTTCTTTCTTATACCTTCGATGCTGGGATGTCCTTGCTATGCCTTCTTAATTTGCTCCATTAGGGTGGGTTGTATCTCCAGATTTGATACGGTGCCCTCAGAGACTAACCCCATGTTGAGTCTAGCGAACTCCTGCTGAAACTCAGGCCTCAAGTTTTGTGGATCGTCGTTGCCCGGGCTGGGGTTCCGACTAAGGGCATCAGCCACTACGTTTGCTTCCCTGGATGGTAGTGAATGCCGACATCATAGTCCTTGACCAATTCCAACCAGCGTCGTTGGCGTAAATTTAGCTCTGGCTGTGTGAAAATATATTTAAGGCTCTTATGGTCCGTATATATTTCACAACGATTTCCCAACAGAAAGTGCCTCCACTCTTTGAGTGCATGGATGACAGCGGCTAGGTCCAAGTCATGTGTTGGGTAATTTTCCTCATGTTTTTGCAGCTGCCTGGAGGCATACGCGACAACTTTGCCATCCTTCATTAGTACACATCCGAGGCCTTTTCGGGACGCGTCACAATATACTTCAAAACTCTTGTGTATGTATGGCACGGTTAATACCGGTGCGGTTGTCAGTTTCTTCTTGAGTTCTTGGAAGCTTCTCTCGCATGCTTCCGTCCATACAAATTTCTTGTGTTTCTTGAGCAACTGTGTTATTGGTTTTGCCACAGTGGAGAATCCTTCAATAAATCTTCTGTAATATCCGGCCATTCCCAGGAAACTCCGCACATCTGTAACGTTGGCGGGTGGCTTCCAGTCAAGTATGGCTTTGAATTTTTCTAGGTCTACGGCCATGCCTTCTTGGTTCAATATATGGCCTAGGAAACCAACTTGCCTTAGCCAAAACTCACACTTGCTAAACTTGGCGTACAATTGATGTTTCCTTAATTCTCCCAAAACAATTCTGAGATGCTCAGCATGCTCTTCTGGTGTCCTTGAATATACCAGAATATCGTCAATGAACACCACAACAAATTTGTCCATGAATTTCATGAACACTTTGTTCATGAGGTGGACGAAGTATGCGGGGGCGTTTGTTAGTCCAAAAGGCATCACTGTGAACTCATATAATCCGTATCTGCACGTGAATGATGTTTTAGGGATATCTTCTGTCTGTACATTCAATTGATAATATCCCGATCTCAAATCAATTTTTGAGAACACCTTGGCTTGTGCGAGCTGGTCAAAGAAATCATTTATCCGTGGCATCGGATATTTGTTTTTGATGGTGACCATATTGAGAGCTCGGTAGTCTATACACAGTCTCAGTGTCCCATCCTTTTTCTTGGCGAATAGAACTGGCGAACCCCATGGTGAGGAGCTGGCTCGAATAAAGCCTTTGTCCAATAATTCCTTTATCTGCTTCTTCAACTCTACCAATTCTGAGGGTGCCATTCTATAAGGTTTCTTATAGATGGGAGCGGTGCCAGGTGCTAGTTCGATGCTGAATTCTATTTCTCGGTCTGGTGGCATGCCTGGTAGTTCTTCAGGAAACACGTCAGGAAACTCGCATACCAGTGGAACTTTTCTCAGTTCTGACATGTCCACTTTGTTCAGCTTTGGTTGCCGTGACCGTGGTTTTCTTGAGCTGTGACCTTTATTGTCTTGCCGTGATGATGAGTGAGGATCACAGTCCGATTGAAACAGTCAATAAATCCCTTGTTGGTGGTCAACCAGTCCATCCCTAAAATGACATCCAGTCCTTTATTTTCCAACACGATGAGATTAGCTTGGAACTTTAGTCCTTCGAACTCAATGATCACTCCTTGGCAGTAACTCTGAGCGATCTGCTTATTTCCGGGGGACTTGATGATCATAGATTTTTCCAAGGGAAGTGTCGGAAAACCATGTTGCAAAACAAAACTCTTCGAAACGAACGAATGGGAAGCTCCAGAATCAAACAAAACCGTGGCAGGTACTGTGTTGACAGGGAACGTACCGAGCACGATGTTTGGGGCATTCTGCGCTTCTTCCCTTGTCACATGGTTCAGGTGACCCTTCCTGTGGTTGTTGTTGGGATTGAAATTGTTGTGCTTGGGGGCTGGATTGTTTCCACCATTATTCGGCTTGGGGGCCGAGTTCCTCGGCTTTGGGCATTATTTAGCATAGTGCCCTTCTTCACCACAAGCATAGCAGGTGACCCCTGGACGGTACGTGAAGTCCTTGTCCCTTGAATGGAACTGTCTGACGGGCCTTGGATCAGTAGTCGCGGATTTCCTTGCTTCTGTCCTTGGAACCTCAGTCTTGCTTCGGTTGTTGCGAGCAAGAGTCGTCTTGTCCCTCTTTCGCTTACGGAGATCTTCCAGACTACGGCGCTCATTCTCCAAGGTAATGGCCTTGTCAACCAGAGTTTTAAAATCCGGGAAAGTGTGTACCACCAGTTGGCATCTTAGAGCTGGTGCCAGGCCGTCCAAGAATTTCTCCATCCTCTTGTTCTCAGTCATATGCTCGTCGTAGGCATAACGAGATAGCTGGGTAAACTGACCGTTGTACTCTGTCACTGACATGCCTCTCTGCTTGAGGTCATCAAACTCTCTCTTCTTGATTTTTATGATGCTCCTGGGGATGTGTGCCCCACGAAAGCCTTCCTTGAACTCTTCCCAGGTGATGTTGTGTTCACTGGGATGCATGTGTAGGAAGTTTTCCCACCATGCTGCAGATGCTCCAGTAAGGTAGTGGGGTGCATAAAGCACCTTCTCATGATCTGAACACTGAGCAATAATCAGCTTCCTTTCGATGTCACGAAGCCAATCATCGGCTTCTAGCGGCCTATCGGTGTGAGCAAACGTTGAAGGGCGAGTCTTCTGTAACTCAGATAACTTGGAATGTGGTTGATAGGGTTCACGGTGGTTTCCCATATTGATGACGTGATTCATCATCTCTTGGTGCTGTTGTTGGCTTTGTTCGAAGAGACGGCATACTTGAGACAGGGCTGCTTCGCTGTCCTGTTGACTGGACTGACCCTGAGTGAAGTTGTTGCTAGTCTGTGTTCCATAAGCCTCTTCTGGCTGATTGGGCATGGAACGAGTCCACGGACGAGACATTTTTCCAGTCTGGGGTATTATTTTGCAAAACTCATGAGAAGAACTGTGTGGCACAAGGAAAATCTTGCAAAGGCAAAAACTTAAAAGACCTCAAGATTTTTCAAGAAAGCATAAACGATTTTGCAAGGAGGCGAACTGTTTAACTCAAATCTTACACGCGAAAAGCAAACACACGATACAGCACTCAGGATGTGCGTACACAATCCTGACATGTTATTTAGACTAGCGTACTCCTCCGGAAAGCAGCAAACACACTAATACAAACTAGCGTACAGAGAAAACACATCATACAAGCAGACATAACGCGCGGCTACTCGGCGCTCTCAGTCGGAGATGGTGACGATGTCCTTTCCCTTGCCGAGGGCAAGACTCAGCGGTGCAGGAGATTCAACCTCCACCTCCTCTCTAGCAGGCTCCTGGCGCATAACACTGCGCTGCGGTGATGGTGCGGGAGCGACAGGCGGTAGTGCATGTGTGGCAGGCGGTGCAGCTCTGACTGGAGTAGGAGCGATGACTCGGTCGAACTCCTCAGTGGTAGGCAGACGGCGAGCAGTGGCCAAAATGGCCGGTGCATAGGAGGTTGAAGACAAGAAGAATGTCAGAGGCGGTGCCGTGTGGAGAAGCTCCTTCCTGCTGGCAGGACCGCCCCGGACTAAGTCCATGCGGGCAGCCACAAGATCGTCCACGAGGTTGTCGAAAGATTCTTCCAGAGCCTTGAGGTACTCCACGACCATCTCGATGGCTTCATCTCGCTCTCCCCGATGGCAGGCGAATGCATAGTGACAAGTGTATGGCACATGGCATGGGATGTAGCGGTAGCGATGAGTCTTCATCATAGGAAGAATGTCCCGAAGACGAGCTATCGCCTCACGGGCAGCCATCTGCATGGCATGCCTCTCCGTAGGCATGGCCCTTCCCACAAAACGGAAGTGGCGAGATGCAGAACGTCCTCCCTTGAATTGCACCACGGCCTGGTGCATAGACACGTCGTCGCTGAGCTTGTGCTGATAGAGCGTGAACTCCGGACGAGTCGCTGGCCCGATCGCAAGCTTGGTGATGGTGACGAGGAGTTTGACAAACCCCATGAGCACGTTAGTGAACACTCGAGTCTCGCAGTTGCTGCCAGCCATCTACAAAAGTAGGCAAAAATTCTGAGTAGTCAAGTCATAAATTTATGACGACAGACAGAAAATAGCTACAATTGCAAAATGCTGAAAACGCACAAAAGACGCTAATAACCTATTAGCGATCGCACCTAGTGGCTTCCTACAGTCAGCCTGGCTCTGATACCAAGCTTGTCACGACCGGGTTTTCAATAAAATATTTATTGAGAGACCAATCCCCTTTTACGGACCAGTAAAGAAGAATTCCTTCTCACTGGTAGACAATGTCTTGGTCACAGAAGAAAAATACAGGAGTACTAAATATAATACAAGGTTGAGCGGAGACTGCTCAACAATTTATTACATGCACGCCGATAAAACATAATGGCGGATAGGGTGGCATAACTACTAACTCACGATAACAACGGTGGTGGAAATATCATCGCGGAGTGGGGGATATGACTCCTGAAAACTATAGCTCTTCGAGCGTCGGAGTGAGGCTCGAGGAGACTTATTGCGGGTGGCGGAAGCGTATATGATACAAGTGACCAATATCCAGGATAGCACGGGACTGACTAGGATTCCTCTAGGCGTCGGACTCACTATCAAACTCTTCATCCATGAGATCGCCTTCGTCAACATCTGGCCAAATCAACAAGCCAGGTGAGTACTATGAAAGTACTCGCAAGACAGTTCGGACATAAGATATAACAAATGTAAACATGAAGCATAAGAACAGAATAACAAGTGCGTTCAGACATAGAGACAATAATGCATGGGGAAAAATAACAAAGAAGTCGGGCGGTAGTCCTCCCAAAATCTCGAAATAAATACTGGGTGCCAAACGAGGGTCTGAATGACTCCTCGAGAGGAAACTGCAAGAATAATAATACTCGTGCCAAACGAGGGTCTGAATGACTCCTCGAGAGGAAAATGCAAGAATTATAATGCCGCAGTCGGGCGTCGGGGCGACACCACATAAAGGGCTTATAACAGAATATAAAAGACAGTGCATGCCACAGTCGGACGTCTGAGCGACATCACATAAAGGGCTTATATTGAAAGTAAGAGACAAACATGCCACAGTCGGATGTCTGAGCGACATCACATAAAGGGCTTATATTGAAAGTAAGAGACAAACATGCCACAGTCGGACGTCTGAGCGACATCACATAAAGGGCTTATATTCATAACTTAGCAGCTCATGAATCTTAAATCATAACAAGAGAATAATCAGACATGAGATAAACAACAGGGTTAGTCCATCCACAGGAATAACGTTCGGCTAAGTTTACTACTCATGCTCGCTTACCGGAAAGAAGAATATACCACGAGGTTACGACATAGACAGGGATACGCTGATCACGTTACTGGACCATGGATACGATGACTCGGAAGGATTTGACTCTGCAGAGTTTGTACTTTAACCACAGCCAACGGATTTCAGTAGTCACGGGGACTAGTTCCGTTTACGGTGTTTTGGAAGAAACACATCTAACCAGTACACACCCATTCAACATTCCGAAGCCAGGAATCACCCTCGGCAACGTTCAAGAAAAACCTTGAGACGGGGAGGCTACAACCTCGCGTAGCATGGGATCAAATTTATATACGCGCGCTCTAAGGGGTGCCCCCTCTCGGTCCCAACCGGAAACACCCATGCCCCCTGACCGGATGACTGGCTTTAATCCAGGGCCATGGAACCCTCATCCCAGCCCCTCTATTTGGTGTGTACACGGAAAGAGGTTACCAACTTTCTACACCGCATTCTTGGCAGAAAACATGTGGCGGCACGGAAAGGGGAAGAACGATAACGTGACTCAGTTCACGTTAACGTCGGAATTTATCGGATATCGTAAGGCTGGCATGCTACAACAATACCACCTTACTGCCTTTCATGTCACCACATGACTAGGCCATCTCTTATCAGAGATCACAGTAACTTTGGAGCACACGGATACTTGCCTTACATGCAACGAGATGCTCACCGATGCTCATATGCCATGCACAAACCATTCAAGCAAACATGCAAAACACCCGTCATATCAAAGGTTCAAACATGCTTGCCTGGTTCGGAGAAGTCGGAGTCTAGCTCGGCGAAGTTCGCGGCTCCGTCACCTCTCCCGGAACCTACGGTATAGCGAAAAATGCATACTAACGTGAAAACCAACGCGTGCATAAAAGTTGTTCCAAAAAATTTCCAAATAAATCCCATAAAAAACTAGACAAAATTATAAGACTGTCAGAAAAAGAATCTCTCAAAAATCACTTTTTATTAAAAAGTTATAAGGGTTTCTGTCC
This sequence comes from Aegilops tauschii subsp. strangulata, assembly GCF_002575655.3. Taxonomy (NCBI): domain Eukaryota; kingdom Viridiplantae; phylum Streptophyta; class Magnoliopsida; order Poales; family Poaceae; genus Aegilops; species Aegilops tauschii. Next base: position 550,443,226 of record NC_053036.3, on the reverse strand, counting down.
AGGGACTCATCTGTAATGAAACAGAAAAGTTCCAGGGGTTTAACTGAGAAAACAGAAAACGGTTCGAATAGAAACGCGCAAGCCCACAGAGAAAACGTATTTTGCCTGAAGGCGCCAACAGAAAACGGTTCGAGGGAGAAGAGAATAGAGGCTGACAGGGGGGTCCATATGTCAGGTTTAAAAGGGTTCGCCGGCGCCCGAAGACTGCGGTGGTCGCCGGCGTCGAACGACGGCGAGATAGGGAGATCGGAGTGCACTAAGAGCCTCAGCGTGTCCTTCCGCGTCGGTGGGTGGTGGACTTGGGCATCGGGGAGCACCACGTCGACGACGACACTTTCTCCAGCGGACGGCGGCTCGGGCGATGGTGGGGAACTCCGGTGGTGTGCTGCAAACTTCGAATTGAAGCGCGGGTCAGAAGGAGGGATGCACTGGAGAGCTACTGGCAAGAGATGGGAGGCAGAGGTGCACGCACGGGAGCGAATCGAGCTGGATCCCGTGGCGGGTCGCGGCGGCCGGAGTCGGGGAAGAAAGCTCCCTCGGGGCTCTTCCAGTGGCTTGGTGTGGTCTAGGTGGAGTGCAGAGGTGGTGTGGGTACTAGCTGGAGCTCGGGGCCTCTATTTATAGGCGGCTCGAGGGGGTGGCCGTGAACGGAGAATCTCCGGCGAGCAATTACGGCGAGGCAGTGGATTGGCAGGGGGTTTAAGTGGCCAGACAGCATCAGTGGGAGTTACTGGTCCCGTTCCACTGCTAAACTCGGTCGGGCATGGCGTAATGGCGCCGGTCCACGGTGGGGTGGCCGCACGGGCACGACGGCGGCAGAGAGCGCGCTCCGCGCCCAGCGGTTCATGACGAGGGTGGCAGCGCGCACTGGGGAGTGGGTGGCCACGCGGCGCTCTCCGGTGGCTTGGGCGGCGCTGGGTGGCGCCGTCTGCGCTGCGCCTCTCTCTGGCGGCCGCAAAGCCGCCGCTGGCGTCGGTCACGGGGCGGCGCACCTCCTCCAGCACGTCGCCGACGCCCGCAAACATCCAGGCGCTCGTGCGGTGCAGGAACAAGGGGGAGGGGACGGGGAGCAAGGCGCCAACGGGGCACTGTCGAGATCGACAACAGGTTCTGAAGAAAACGACAGTAGAACACTGAACTGTATTTCTGAATCTCTGAACTTGACATTGACAATGCTCTGCAGGTGTTCAACAGAATGATTAGGTGTGAAGAATTTTTTTCCTGGGGCTGGGACTTGGTGAGGTCACCTCTCAATGCACCCAGAGGCTGCCTGATTTTTCTCAGAATTTTTGGAGAAGGGTTTGAATGAATTTCATCAAATTTGACAAATCTGGTCCAAACTTGCAGCAAGGATAGTTTGAAAAATTTGAACTGAAGACCAGTGGATCTTCATGGATCTTGGTTGAGGGCTCAAAGGACTAGGAAGGGAAATTGGTTTGAGGGCAAAAATCAAAACAGAAATGGTAGCTCCTTTGTAAATCTCCAAGGGCTAGAAGAGAAGGCAGAAATTGTTTTGATAAGATTTAAATGGAAAATAATCATAAGGACAGGTTCAACTTGCTGGATTTGATGCAAATCAAGATCCAAAGATGAGGGAAGGTTTAGGAGAGTGGATTTGCACAAAGGTCATGGCATGAGAGATTTGTTGAAAGTGGTAAAGGATTATTCCAAAAGCTATAGGGCTTTTCAAGAAATTGTCAAAAGACATTTTTCCAAAAGAGAAGTATTTTGGTTTGAGTCCAAATAAAAGAAAGAATCTCCAAGACCAAAATCAATTCTTGGGTGAAGCCAAATAAAACTCTTGCCATAAAAATATTTTGAAAGGGGAGGATTTCTTTTGAAGGAAAAATTTAAATCACCTCCCTCAAGTCAAATAATTTTTTTTGAAAAATCCAAATAAAATTTTGGGTGTCACAGCCGCCTCGTCTGCCGACTGGGCCAGCACCGCAAGCAGCCTTGGCGTGTCGTCAGGGTCGCCGTCCGGCTTGAGGGCGGCCTGCTCCGGCGGGATGGGGACCAGCGCCGGGGCAGGCGGCGGCTGCTCAGCCGGGGACCGTGGGGCGGGAGCAGGTGCGGCGTGGCGGCGGCGGCTAGACCCGACCTCGGCGGTGATGTCTCCGACTGGGCGGCCGGCCGCCGCGTCCCTGAACACGCCGAGGACGACGTCGAAATCTTTGCCCCGCCAGAACCCACGGCGGGCCCTATGGTTGTACCGGCCGCCAGGGAAAGCGCGGAACTGCGCCGTCGGCGGCGACGGGCCAAGGGTAGGTCGGCCGTCGGTGCCGATCCTCCATGGCCCCGGCACCTTCGTCGCCGGCGGCACCATCAGGCCGAACCGCGTGAGGTCCTCGGTGTCGCCGATCGTGAGGCTGGACGGCCAGGCGCCCCCCGGCCAAGCCCCCTCGTCGGAGTCGCTCGAAGACATGGCGGCCGCGGTGGAGGGGAGAAGATGGAGTGGCGCGGTGGAGGGGAGAAGATGCGGTGGAGAAGGCCTGCACGGGTTGGACTTTTATTGCCAGCAGGGAGAGGGAGCGCCGGTGGAGCGTCGGTGGAAGGCGGGCGGCCCAACGCGTGGGCATGCGGCCGCGTCAGGCCCGAGGCGGAAGGCGGGCGGCCCGACGCGGGCTGGCGGCTGGTCGCCGCAAGCGCAACAGCGGAAGGCGTGGCAGACGAGGCATCACGCGGGCGCCCCGACGCGGCGGCGGGCGCCAGGTCGCGGAAGGCGTGGGAGATGAGGGCCATCACGCGGGCGCCCCGACGCGGCGGCAGGCGGCCAGGCGCGGCACAGACGACCGGTCAGCGGCCGTCGGTGGCGCTCGGCGCGAGGAGGCGGTGTCAGAATGCGTGCCAGATATAAGGCGGACATGCGGTTACTGCCCCACGACGGATGCGCCACGTCCACACGCACGCGCCACGCCTACACGCACGCCGGTCCACCACTGCATGGTCAACGCCCCCTTGACCCGACATTGTGGGCCCATGCCATTGACCCCGACATTATGGGCCCATGCGTGCGGCTCGGCTCGATGGCTGTCGGCGGCTGCGCGGCTCGGCTCGCTCCGCAGCCCCGTATACACGGGCGCACGGGGGTTATCGGCATCGACGCGCGGGGGACGCGCAGGGGCAGACTTTTTTACATAAGACGATCGTGCCCTAGCTGCGAAGGGGTATGGGCTAATCTCAGCCCTTGATGTGTTTAAGGTGGGTGTACCGAAGCAGAGCTCGCTATGTGATATCTTTGGCTAAACTCAGTTTTTTTAATTTTCTTTTGAATTGGCCAAAGTTAGACTTGGCAACGTTCCCGGTGGTTGTGAGGTGTGGCACTCGTTTTCTCCGACACTAAAGTTACCGCTGTTCATGTCCAACATGCAACAGGCATAACCGGGAGGCCACCATTGATTGGTACGTGTTGAGGACTCGGATTTCAGTTGGGAAACGATTGGGCGCGGCGCGCCGGCCAAACTTTGGGCCGGACGCGTCCACGCGCGCTTCGCCCCAGCCACCCACCAGGCGACACGTAGACACAGGGCAACCCACACTATCCTCGCTGCTTTCTTCAACCTCGCGCGGATCTCGCCCCACAACACACACATCTCTCGCCTCCCCCGTTGCAGCACGTGAGCAGCTCGCCGTCGGCCATGGATGTAGCTTGGAAGATCGAAGTCCCCGCCGGCCATGGTTGGAGCCCCGCTCGTGTTCCCACCTCCCCCTTCTTCCTTCTCCCTCACTTCCTTTCTCCTCCTCCTCTTTTCCCCCTTTTTTGTGCAACCGGCGGCAGGCCAAACATCATGGAGGGGACCGAGGTGCCCCGTCCTACGACCATGGCGACTGGGGGGAGCCGCAGCCGCGGCATCGGGGAGATTTGCGAACAGTGTTTTCCCATGCTACAACCATGGACGCAAAAAGCTACATCCAGTAGATAAAAAATCTTCAACCAAACAACGGAACAGAGGAAAAGTTACAACCATTTTGACAAAAGGTTCAACCCGCAGATGAAAAAGCTTCAACCAGAGATTGAGAAATCTTCAGCTGGGGGGGGGGGGGGTTCGCAACCAAAATGTTGGACACAGAAAAAGTTGCAACCCTTACAAAAAAGCTTCAATCCTAGCTGAAAAAAGCTTCAATCGGCATGGCGAAAAGTTTTAATGTGCGAAAAAAGCTTCAACCGGCAAAGAAAAAGATTCAGCCTGACTCGCCAGTGGTGGCAAGCAGCGACGTTGAGAGCTGAGTCGGTGACACAACAACGCAGCGACGACGGCGGCTGCTAGGTGCTGCAACGACAGAGGGGCTTCGGCGTGCTTCAAGGTGGCGGCGTTTTTTGATACAAGGGGCAACGGCTTCCTGCCAGGAACACCGGGGTGGGGGGGTGCTGCGATGGCGACAGGCGGTGACGGGGACGAAGAGCGCATCCAGCAGCATGGGACTGCGAGGGGGGAGGGAAGAGGTCCAGGTGAGGGGGGAGGCGGCCAGCGGCCGGGGTGGGCGCGTGCGGAAGAAGAAGAAGAGAGAAGTCAACGCCGAGGGGAGGAGACGGATCAGACGGCTCTGGTTGGTTGCATCGGGCCGCTGGGGCGCGACCGGCCGAAACTGTTCAGCCGGCGCACCGGCGCCTAGCATCGCCCATTTCAGTTAGGCCTTGTTTGACAGCAAGGGATTGTGGAGGTTTTGGGAGGAGGAGATTTTGTGAATCCCCCTCTTCCACCCAATCCCCTTGAAACCTCAAATCCCCCTCCAGTCATACATCCTTCAAATCCCCTCCGTACAGAACACTGTTTGACAGGGAAGGATTGCCAAATTGAATTAAAATGGTGTGAAACAGTTAAAAATCTAATCTTGCAACAATTCTTCACATGAACAACATAATTAATTTGCTTGACTTGGAACCATTGTATCATCACATAATTGCGTTGTCACATAACAACAATATAATCTCTCACATCAGCATGACTTGGAACCAAAAATATCTCATAGGTTTTCGGCATTCACAAGTCTGAGGAAAGATTTTCCGCGTACATTTAAGCATGTTGATAATACATAAGACATGTGTACATTTAAGTATGCTAAAAAGCATCAGTTGATGTTAAGACATGTATACATTTAAGTATGCTAACAAGCATCAGTTGATGTTCTGCAACAATTGTTGGAAGAGAGTACATGACAGAAGCATAAATTCAAACCACAAGACAACTATAGCGCCGACACAAAAGCAACTGAGGAGACTCTCAAACAGACGTCTCATTCTTCCTCTGCTTGTTCCACTTCTCAACCTGGTTCAATGACACCAGAGAAAAGCTGATGATACTGAAGAAAACAAGGTTATGTTGCTACTATTGACAAAATTATATCTCATTTCAATTGAATGCAGATATTTCTCATTCAATTAATTCCAAAACGCACAAACAGAGGAGCCAGTTGACAAAATTATTACTACGTGATACCGCCACGAAACTACAGCCAGTGGACCATTGCTTCACCAAAAGTGCACAGAAATCATATGTGTAACTCGTAGGTAATAAGTAAACTGGGAGGCAGGCAAGTATTGTAGAACAAAACTTGCCTGATATATCGGTCAAGTAATCCAGAACTTACGAGCTTTTTTTTGCGGGGTGACAGGATTTATACATCACACAAAGTTAATAAAGAGAGGCTGACTAGTTGACTGATACTAGTATTTGCTTATGGACACCATTGACTCATAGTCTCCTACACATTCACAAACCAGAACAAGACAGCATTTCCACCGAGCAATTACAATTAGCACCCGGGAGTAGTTGTTTCTGCACCTAATGAACCTACAAAATTCATGTCGCCTAACAAAGAGACTTTTCCCTTGCATAAACAACAAAGATCAGGTATATTTCAAGGAATATTAAGAGCACAACAATGATCATGTATATTTCAAGAAATTATATGAAATGGATCATCGACCTAAAATCTTACTGTACATTATTACAACTATCAATAGCACAACTGCATGGCAGAGATTAGTAACAACTAACAACTATAGATCGTGCATATGGAACTATAGCTCCTCCATCACAAAATACAAAATTAAAAGGAGAACCAAGGAAACCTCCGTTCAACTTCAGAGGCTGTAGACTATTTGCAAAGGGAAAAGTACAATAAAGAAATAGTATGAATTATTTCATGGCCTTATTAGAGCTACATCAAGAGGTACAAAACTACTTTCAGGTTAAATCAAATTGTAATAAACACAAAAGCAAGAAGAATCTGATGTGACACGCAAGTAACGTTCAACATTCACTGGGCAGTCCCATGAATATTTCTTAAACAACAGTTCAACTAGAAAGGAATGGGCTGTGGAAGAAACATGTATCATACATTTTCTAAAAGATTGAATAAGGGTATAGCGGCCATCTTTCAAATTTTGAAGGACCTAGAGTCGTAAGAGGATTACTGATCTGGAACAACAAACAATTTACTGTCCTAGAGTCATAAGTAGCTTACCTTAGATACGTTGAGGCAACTCTGCCATTTCGCTCCGAAGAAACACGACATCACTCTCTTCATCTTCTGCAGCAGAATTGAGAAAAATCTCACGATTCTCAGCACTTCTGATCACTTTGTAGGTAGCTGCTCTTTCATCGCGGCGGATGCTTTCCATCTTGTGCAAAATAGCAATGCACTAGCTGATGGAGAATTCTTGGGCATTTTTTGACCCGGCCAACAGAGCAGACTCCTGCTCTGCTTGCTTCTGCTTGATCTCCACATATTGTGCCATCACTTCCACCATTGGATCATCACGTTTCTTCTTCTTAGTCTCCTTCACTAGCTTATTATTTGAACTACTAGGAGCACCTACTTGAGTAGCATCACTTGGGGCAGCATCTCTTGGACCATCACTTGGGGCAGCATCTCTTGGACCATCACTTGGGGCGACATCTCTAGGATCATCATACATGTGTAAATCATCACCATATTGATTCAGGTCAAAAGAGAAGGCATTATCCTCTCTTTCCACTTCATGATCACCATCACTCACTTGTGTAGCTTCAGTTGATGTGAAATTGAAGTTACCTTCTTCTATGTGTCCTGCACAAACACCCAAGTTATCATTAAAGGCCACACAACAAGGAAAACTCATTATAAAGGTCAACAAAAAGAGAGGAAATGAAAATCCATTCAACTCAGTAACTCACCATCATAGAGATCACCAGGCTTATCATAGAGGGGAAAAGGCTTATTCTGGAACTTAGATATTTCTGGCCACGACTGTATATAAAAGAAATGATTTATCAAACTTAGATTACTCAAAAACAAGAATGATTGCAAAAGCATGGAATACAAGTCATCAAGTTTTGCAAAGACAAAATGCACTAAACTAGAACTTACGATCATCAAGTTTTGCCAAAGATGTGCGTCATCATCTATGATGTGTGTATGATAGCTCCAGTTGACACCGCTCTGTTTGCGGGCATCCTTAAGAAGCCTGTATTGAGCTTTCAAATCTTTCTGTTTTTCCTGAATCTGTAGCATTGTAAAATTTGTGTGGCCATATCTTTCATGAAATAAATTTGCCATCCTATTCCATGCTTCAGTTGACCAGCCATTTTGTTCCCTATGTTATGAAGTGTTGTGCTCCTGAAGTAACTCCACCAAACCCTTTTTCCAAAGTCGGGTTCCATTGAGCTCTTGGCTTTTTAACTACACCAACACAAATTTACATTGTTCAAACTTAATGGTCAACATGATAAGAGGAGTTACTATCATTCAATTTGAAAACAAATAGTGATAAACTATCATGAGCTAGCTAATATTCATGATGAGAAATATTAATGCAACAAGTATATATGAACGAAATTACATGTGGAGATGAAGCATTAAAATACCTCTTGGAGGTGTCTTTTTTATTTTGGGTGATGGCTTCTTCACACCGTGTGAAGCCTTTTTTCCACTTGCTTTCATTAGATTATACTTTGGGGACCCCTTTGGATACATATCTGCATTTCAACACACACTACATTATTAGATGATGAAGACGACAGAAGTTAATTAATTAATATATGTATATATATGATTAAAACACACGCCATCATGTTGGCTATTCAGGATGGTATGCTTCCCACATTTGCATTGCGATTTCATCCCTTAAAGTGTTCCCTAATACGTTGTTCCCATAGTTATTCTCGTGGCCATTCGGGAGATCAACAAAAACATTTGGTGCTATGTTATCGGGCTGGTTGTCAAGCCAAGTCTCGTCACCATTCTCCATTTTGATGATATTGTGAAGAACTGCGGCAGCTGCGGGAAGTTTCACTTGGTTCTCGATTGAATGCAGTGTGCCAACATGAAGAATTGGGAAGCGCTTTTTAAGAATTCCTAGGGAACTTTCCACATGGTTCTGTAGAACAACATGCCGATGATTGAACAATTCCCTGTGGTTTTGTGGTCGAGGGTGTCCATGACCAAATTCCTTCAAATGATACTGGACACCTCGATAAGGTGTGAGAAATGACTGAGTGTTTGCATAACCCCCATCAACTAGGTAAAACTTTCCCTTGGGTACTCTAAATCCTTTCCTCATTGCAGACTAAAGAACACTCGCATCGATAGCTGAACCCTCCCAGCCACATGATATGAAAGTGAATCTTAGATCGAAGTTGCATGCAACCATAATATTATGACTCAAGGTACCCGTCGTATTCCGAAATGGAGCGGCAATCCCAGGTGTTGCGGTTATAGGAACATGTGACCCATCAATGGCCCCTAAACAGTTCTGGAAGCAAAGATTGCAGGTCAATAAAGAACTACAAGTTAGATAAGAAAAGGAATTGTGCAAGCGTTAAAAATGGAAACCTGGAAGTAAGGATAGAATCTTGGGTCGGTGGAGATTTTTGGATGTGGCTCATCAATGTTCGGAGGCTTCAAAAGTCGACTAGCTAAGATGGGGAATATGTTGAAGAACTCATTGATTTACTCATGAAATGTTTGTCCACTATGTTGAAATTCTAGCTGCAAATCTTCATAAGACGCGTTGTGAGACACCATGTACAGGAAAAAGGCTAACTTGTCCTCCACCTTAATTCTTGTATCCGATATCAGATTTTCTCTTCTAAGATAAGATGCCAAAGCCCGGAAGATATGTGGCTCCATCCTATAAGCTACGAGACAATTCTTAACATGCCCTGTAAGGATATCGTCAACACGCTTCTTGCCATATAGGATGGAGCTATGTCGCTGATTTCTCTCGATTGGTCCTCTATTACTCATTCGATGCAATATAGGAAGAATAAAGGACATCATATCTTCATCATCCTCGCTTCTCCTCTTCCTAATTCAATCGATAATCTCGGAGTTCATTTCGGCACTAAAACTAGAATAAACAACCAACAAATAAGAAATACATTTCATGGTTTACTTGACTTGAAGCAAATTATTAATAAGACATACACACATAATAAGACTACACGAGCTATCAAGTAGGATATAGTACTTCGGTTAAGACTTCAGAAACAAGTTCTGAATTTCATATCATGAGGCCAGAATGATAAGACTACAAGAGCTATCAAGTAGGATATGGTACTTCGGTTAAAACTTATGAAACAAGGTCTAGAGGCCAAAACGCTTGTGTACATTACCGAAATTAGGCGTGACAACTGGATCCCAAGATGGAGGCAACTCGTTTACTGATACGGACACGGCTAATACAGATGTGTTTGCTATTAAGACATTGTCGTGTGTCGAAGGATTAAAAGTCAAGAAAATTAATGTGCCAAAAATATTCCAACCTAGTGAAGATGATACGGAGGTCAAGGGTTTAATTGCCACCACAATCAAACATGCAGCTGCGGTACAAAAGATGAGTCTGTTTGGGTACAGAGGTGTGTTGACATGCATAGATAATATAGCATTGGTAGACATGCACTCACGTAAGAAAGAGAAAAGGAGGATGTTCAACATGCATTACGTGGTTATGGCTGGCAACCACCAGAGAATGCCACTGTCAAGATCAACACTGATGTAGCAACACATCTTGATGATGGTCACGCGGGAGCTGGTGGAGTTGCTCGATCCTCATCGGCTCTAAAGGGTGCATGGTGCAAGCCAATTCCTGGAGTTACGGACCCTCTCATTGCCGAGGCCATAGCTCTCAAGGAATGAGTGTTATTTGCTACTTTACGCGGCTACACGCATGTCATCAGGGAGACCGACTGTCTAGAGATGGTTAACCTCTGGAACTCGCGCTTCACCGACCGGTCGGTGATTGCACCTGTCCTGGCAGAAGTTGAAGAGTTAGCTCTTAGTTTTAATTCTTTTATAATTCAACATGTAACGAGATCAGGAAACCGTCCCGCACATCTTTGTGCTAAGCGAGGTTGTTCGCTTAATGTAACTGAAAGCTGGCTGGACTTCACTCCTAGCTTCCTGATCAGCAGCTTACTGGCTGACTGCTCGGCGAATGCGTTCGTTGAATAAAGCTCTCAAATTCCCTCGCAAAAAAACATGCATTACGTGGGAAGGTGTGCTTGTGCATGCATGCAAAGACGTACTCATATACTAATATGTTTGATCAGTTTTTATTTGGCCAAGAGATTAGGAGGATCAGGCGCTTTCATGGAGGAGTCCTGGTCGCTGATAATAACAAAGGAGTTTTGATCTAGTACTACTTTCATCATGTACGGCCACCCGAGAAGGAATACCCATGGATGCCGCGAGAGATCAGAAAATTACTTTCTTTGAAGGAAACAGGGTGGGGTCCACCACCTGCTGTTTGCATCAAGACGCACCGTCCATAATTGAGATGTCGTCGTAGTTGTTTTTATTTCCTTATTAGTTTAAACCAAAAGTCGGTTGTTATGTTTGGAAAAGTCCAGAACGTTTTTTTTTTTTGAATTAGAAGATGAGATAGATAGGATGCGGCCAGCCTGTTGGTCACGTCAAACATAGGAGTTGGCTACAAATAAAGCTAGGGTGCGTCATGTTGGACCTTCCTTAGAGCAGATTGCTGCGATCCAGGCCCGGGAAATCCTTGATGGGAAACTCGCTGAGACCCGGGCCCGCCTCCTTCACCGTCCGGCTCCCCAGCCCCCTGCACCCGAAATCCGTGGCCGCACCCACTCCCGCACTGCGGCGCTCAGGGCTAGTAGCGCCTCCTCTGTTCTGGGGTCAAGCAGCCCCTCGATGGGGGTTTAGATGCGGGTCCTCTTTTGGAACATATGCGGTTTCGGCCATGACGGCCGGCGCCGCCAGCTAGTGGAGTACATGCGTGACGAACACATCGACATCATCGCCATTCAGGAAAACTTGCGCACGGATTTTTCTCTTCCCGAGCTATAGCGCCTTAGCCCCCACCTATTCGCCTGGCATTGGCTCCCTTCTAGTGGGACCACGGGGCACTCGGGAGGCATCCTTTTAGGTGTGAAGGATGCCACCTTTGAGGTAGGCGGGATGGACCGGGGCGAGTTCTTCATTAGCATGGAGCTTTTCGAGAGGGCGCTCAACTTCAAATGGGAGGTTGTCATTGTCTATGGGCCGGCGGACCACCGCCGCTCCCCGACCTTCCTTGATGAGCTCCAACGGAAGGTCTCCGCCTCCACCTTCCCGGTGGTTGTTGGAGGGGACTTCAACCTCATCCGCTCTCCCGATGATAAGAATAATGACCGAATCAACCTCCCCAGGATGCAGATGTTCAACGACTGCATCGCGGATCTCGGCCTCCGCGAGCTTGAGCGGACGGGTGCCAGGTTTACCTGGACTAACCGCCAAGCCGACCCGACGCGGTCCGTGTTGGTCCGCGTCCTAGTCTCCCCGGAATGGGAACTTAGATGCCCCTTGGCCTCGCTTCGTGCGATTACCCGGATTGGGTCGGACCACGTCCCTCTCCTTCTCTCCACCGCCGATGAACGTCCTCCCACCCCGCCTCGCTTCAGGTTCGAGCTCTTCTGGCTCAACCAAGCGGGCTTCAGGGAGGCGGTCGCGGCCAAGTGGACCTCTGCGCGCTCCTCTCCCCACCGATCCATGTCAGTGGTGGACTCCTGGCAGTTCTGTGCCAAGCTCGGCCGCCAATTCATGAAAGGGTGGGGAGCTAACCTTGGTAGGGACCTCCGCGAACGGAAAAAAGTCCTCCTTTCAGCCATCCAGGCCTTGGATTACCGCGCGGACACCTCCGGGATCTCCCCGGATGAGTGGATGGTGCGATATGATCTCGAGGATCAGCTCGCTACCATCTACACGGATGAAGAAGCTTACTGGAGGCTCCGCGGTACCCAGCGTTGGGTGCTGCGGGGCGACGCTAATACGGCATATTTCCAGGCGATCGCGAATGGGCGGCGACGTCGGAACTCCATCCACTGTTTGTGGGATGGTGATTCCCAGCTCCTCCGCCCCTCGGACATCCGGACACATGTAGATGGCTTCTATAAAGCCCTATTCTCCCCCACCCCTCGGGGTGGGATCGCTCTGGCACCTGACATTTGGTCAGGCGCCCAGCTTGTGTCGGTTGCGGACAATGCCGCCATAGTTGCCCCGTTCTCCGAGGAGGAAGTCCTCGCGGCGATTAAGGGCATGAACGCCTCCTCGGCGCCGGGGCCGGATGGACTTCCAGTCTCCTTTTTCAAAGCATTCTGGCAGACCATCAAACCTGAGATCATGGCTCTCTTTGACGAGTTTTTCTTAGGGACCATGGATCTTGGGCGCCTGAACTACGGGGTAGTCACTCTTATCCCCAAAGTTCCGGGTGCGACGGACATCCGGCAATTCCAACCCATCACTGTGATCAATGTGATTTTTCGGATCCTGGCCAAAGGGTACGCCAATAGGGTGACCCGGCTCGCCGACTCGATCACCCACCCCAATCAGCCGGCTTTCATTCAGGGCCGTTTTATCCTAGATGGGGTGTTGGTCTTCCACGAGGTCCTTCACGAAGTCCGCTCCAAGCACCAACGGGCGGTATTCCTGAAGCTTGATTTCCATAAAGCCTATGACACTGTGCACTGGCCCTTCCTTCGGGAAGTTTTACTCCGTAAGGGCTTTGATGACCGTTGGGTGACCAGAGTTATGCAGCTTGTCTCCTGCGGTCGGACCGCTATTAACATTAACGGTGAGATCGGCCCCTTCTTCCCCACACTCTGTGGGGTCCGCCAGGGCGACCCTTTCTCGCCGTTCCTGTTTAACATGGTGGCCGATGCCCTCGCGGCCATTCTTGACAAAGCCAAATCGGCCGGCCACATTCACGGCGTGGTCCCACACCTTGTAGGAGGGGGGGTCTCCCTCCTACAATATGCCGACGACACCATAATAATGGTTGAGGGCTCCGAGTCCGATATTGCCAACCTGAAGTTCCTCCTCCTCTGCTTCCAACGGATGTCCGGTCTGACCATCAACTTTGATAAGAGCGAAGTGATGGTGCTAGGATACCCACCGATGGAGGCCCAGGGCATTGCGGACCGGCTTAATTGCCGACTGGGTTCTTTCCCCACGACCTATCTGGGGATCCCCATTAGTGACTCTCGCCTCACATTAGCAGACCTCCGCCCTTCCGTGACCCAGATGCAACACCGAGTCGAGCCCTGGAAGGGCCGGTGGCTCTCGAAGGCGGCGCGGGTAATCCTCATCAACTCCTCGCTGGCTAGCCTCCTCTGGTTCCTCATGAGCTTCTATAGATTCCATGAGACGCTCCACCAGGAGGTGGCCAAATATCAGTCCAGATTTTACTGGGCTGGCGAGGGGGACAAGCAAAAATACCATATGGTGAGCTGGCCGGACATTTGCAAACCCAAGGACCACGGAGGTCTGGGGATCTTGTCCTCCCGTCGCATGAACATTGCTCTCCTGACCCGATGGCTATGGCGTATTGCCAACGGGGAGGGCAGCCTCTGGCTTACCATCATTCAGAATAAGTACCTCCGAGGACAACCTCTTGCTTTCTGCTAGCGCACTGGGGGATCCCAGTTCTGGAAGGCGGTGATTCAGCTCCTCCCCGTGCTCCGGATTGGCACTTCCATCTCGGTGGGTTCCGGGTCCTCGACCCTGTTTTGGTTCGACCGCTGGCTTGGGGATTCCCCTCTGGCCGCCCGCTTCCCGGGCTTATTTGCCATTGCGGCAGACCCCCGCATTTCCGTCGAAGTGGCCCTTATTGACTTAGGGCGCCTCGCCTTTCGGCGCTCCTTTGGCCCCCAGGAGGTTGACGCGTGGGACGCCCTTCTACAGGACATCGCTCTCTTGCCAATGCAGGTAGAGGGCGCCACCGACTCCATGGCGTGGCGTCTGGAGCCCTCGGGATGCTTCTCCACGAAGTCTCTGTATGCTGCCATCGCCCCTTCGCTGGCCCCTGAGCCCTTTAGCCTGATCTGGGACATTCGTCTCCCCCGAAAGATCCGGATATTCCTCTGGCAGTGGATCCGAGGACGTCTCCCCTCTGGGGTGGAAGTCCGCAAGTGCAATGGCCCTGGGGACGGGATGTGTCCCCTGTGCGCCATGGTGGAGGATTCGAACTACATTTTCTTCAACTGCTCCACTGCCCAGTTCCTGTGGTCGTGCTTCCGTGAAACGGTCGGCGGACAGTGGTGCAATTCCAACTTCCCTGACCTACTCGCGGAGATCCATGCCTCCTCCCCACGTTACCGCCATATTAGATGGTTGTGCATTGGGATACTTGCATGGACGCTTTGGAATATTCGCAACCAGCTCGTTATTCAGAAAGTGCCTCTGCGACATGCGACTGACGCGATCTTCAAAATGTGTGGCTATTTGCAGCTTTGGCGGCCGCTTAGCCGCCCCGAGGACCGGAGCACCATCGACACCCTCCTCACCGACCTTCGATCGATGGCCTTCCGCATGGCGCCCCCGCTTCCGCCACCACCGCCGGAACCTGATTAGGCTGGTCTCGTCCGTGGCGGTCTTTGTATGTGTCATTTTGTTCTTAGGGCTTGTTGAGCTGTGCCCTCAGCATTAACCCCTTTGGTACCGTGCGTTTTGTGCGGCTGTGACTTTGAGTGTGTGTGTGTGTGAACTCTGTTGGATGTTTGTTTCGGGCGGTTTGCTTTATCTATAAAGCGGGGCGAAAGCCTTTTTCGGTAAGGGGTAGGTTATTTTGTGATGAATTAGACACCGTGTGTGTTTCGGCCGTCGGCCGTTATCGAGTTTTGAGAAATGTTGTCAAAAATATCTACTGGCGTGTGAGTTCCTGCGACGCGACGCGTAGGAGATTACAAGCCGAGCCTATACGGTTCGTCCACGTTATTCCTTCAGATCGAGGGGTTGGCGTGTTGTTTCTGTGGAGTTTGTGAACATCTTCGTAAACCCGCAACTAGTTCTTGCTGCGATGGAGTTTCGTGCCGTGAAAGATTGGGCCAACAACGGATCGACCCTCGTCTCGAGATTCGCTCCTCATCATCCACCCCAACAAGAACCCAAGTTGTTGGCTGTCAAAATAAGAACATATTAGCGACATGTAAGATGACATATAGTCATTCATCAGACCCTACCAATCAGTAATTGAAAATGAAACAGGAAAAATCAGGTATATTCCAATCAGGTTACATCATATCATATCTTTCAGTTCAGGCAATACTCCAATTTGCAATCAAGTACAGACTCAAAACATGAACTCGCAGTCTCTATATAATCTGGCCAGCTGCCATTTTCTGCTTGGGTTGTTCAGAAACCAGAAGTGCATAAATGGATAGACAGAGAACCACCAGTTGTTATTCTGGAAGCTATTAGTAAGCACTTTAATTTGCAGTGCCATGTCATATTTGGTCATGGCACTCACCACGTGTAACATCATAGTACTGTCATAGACCTCCAGCTGAATCTGCTATACAACATTGAATTGTACTCCACGGGCAAATTAACTCCGGAACTAACAACCATTCTGGTCCAAACCTATCATCATTGTGACTAGGTCAAATGACATGGGCCAGTACTAACTTGTGGGATTATGCCAGTGGGGGAACATATCAAGGGCAAAACCAACACTATGGCAGTGATAGGCATGTTTGCTCCATGGTCACATCACATATATACAGACAACATTTACAACATCATACCATCACCATCACTAATTAACAATCTGCACCACACTGCCATTACAATCAACAATGAAAAAGGTGGTTTACAATCTGCCAATTTATCATGAACAAACAAATTTATGGCAGTCTCGACGCCTAGGGTTAGGGTAGAAGAGGAGCTAGAAGAGGATGACGTTCTTGGCAAGCTAGCTGGGTAGGGTCAGGGTCCATGTGTACCTGGGGGGTAGGAGACGCCGTTCTTGGCGTGCTCGCGTGTGAGGACGAGGCGGACGGAGGGCGTGCGGGAGGTGGCAGCCATGGAGAGGAGGGGGGAGGGGAGGGGCTGCGATGACTAACCACCGGGGAGCCAGTATGCCGGAGGAGATCACCGACATCGAGGCGTCGGGCGGCACATCGTCTTGGGGAGGAGGCGGCGTGTCGTCTTGGGGAGGAGTCGACGGAGGCCAAATCCTCAAGGGGGGCCTCGAGGGTTCTGAAACAGGTGGAAACAAGTGGATCGAAGGGGAATCGTGGGGGTTCGGCCGTCGAAACCCCGCGTACCAAATGGGCCAACGGGTATTTGCGAGGATTCTGGGCCTCGCGGGGTTAATCCTCTGAAAACCCCTCCGACCCAAGCGAAACAAACGAGGCCTTAATGAATTCACCAAATACTCAAGTTAGTACATACGAGCACCCTCAAGAGATCAGCGAGAAGCCGAGCACTCATATAACACCGTCCAATTCACGGCATGCTCATGTTATAGCTGAAATACGGAAATTTTTTATTTTAATGTCAGCTGAAATACCAATTAATTAGGTTAGCTAGTAAACAATAATTATGTGAAATGTCTCGTCCCGTGATTGATGCTATTGGCCCCAATATGACTCGTCGGCGGACATCAGCCGGAATTGCTATCACCGCTCCAGCTGCCACCGTACACTCATTCCCATCTGCGCAAAGGGAGGGAGGGATGGAGAGAGAGATGCCCATGGTCCAAGGACCCGAGGAGGAGGACCGGCTAGGGTTCCAAGACATCATGATTAGGTATTTGGGCACGCGGAAGGAGAGGAATCTTCTATGAAATCTGCAGATCCCTTGAGGGCGCACGGAAGGGTTAGATATTTGGGAGAGCAGGTCTCCGAAACCCTGCCTCTCCAGATCGCTAACAGGTATTTCGGCGCGCGGAAGGATTAGGTATGTGGGCCCTAGTCCTGCTATGAAATCTGCAATGCGCGCGGAAGGAGAGGAATCTGCAGATCACTAAGCGTTGTGGATGTTGAAATATGAGAGTGGGCCTAGGGCCCATCAAACAATTTCAGGAAATTTCTAAGGGCTCACGTAGGTTTCATGGCAATGGATGTGGTGAGAAGTTTAGTCCCACATTTCTAGTTGGTGAGAAGTTGGACCTCCTTATAAGGGATTCTTTTCCACATGCTATTGGAGCTTGAGAAGAGAAGTGGTTCTTGTGCACTCCTCCTTTGCCTTGGCGCGATGCAATGCAGTTTGTGAAAATGAGTCGAGCCGAACACTCACCTATGCAGTTATTTTTGCTGGTCAGGAACGGAGAGTCATTGACGGACGAACCACGATCTGAGACGTCGGATCATGGGTTGTTCCCGACTCGGACATGGTCCAACCCACGTCTCTCCACGCGGCCGCGGGTATATATTGGAGGTGCCAACCAACCCTAGCTGTACACGGTTGTTGGGAGAGCAGGTCTCTGAAACCCCACCTCTTCAGATCCTTTACGGGAGTGGGGCGATTAGGTATTTGGGGAGTGTCTCCTACGTGAGTACTTTCCACCGTTCGTCCACCGCATACACGGTTGTTGGGTGAGCAGGCCTCCGAAACCCTACCTCTCCAGATCCTGTATGGGAGAGGGACAATTAGGTATTTGGGGAGTGTCTCCTACGTGACTACTCGCCACCATTCGTCCACGTCCGTTGCATCATCTACGAACGAGTCATCTTCATCTTCACCATGTCCACCTCCAATGAAGCCGACCGTGCTGCCGCCGAGAAGAAGGCCACCGAGGAGAACGCTGCCGCCGCGGCCTCTACCTTGTCTATTGGAGGGTATATAACTTGTTTATCCTGCTCCTGTTTATTTCTGTTTTAGCCATACTAGCGTTATACATAGATGTATCTGCTATTAGCGTAGTATGTGCTTGTGTGATCAAATGTTAACATGTGTTTATTTTTGTCAATGCCATGCTAGTGATTTATTAGTGGACTAAATTAATCGAAATATTGCTAATATACTCAACAATCTAAAAACCTAATATGTGTAGGCAATTTTCAAATCATTGCTTTTCTGCTGCATTGAAATTGGATACGTTTACTGCTACATATTTTAAACGTTGGCAGGCCAAAACCACCTTATGGCTCACGATTATGAACGTGTTCTAGGTCGCTGGTACTATTCCCATAGGAACGATCACTCCTGGACAGGAGAAGGTGTTCAGGGAGGCCACCATCGTATTTCTCAGAGCAGTTCTGAGCGTGAAGAGAGATAAGTTGGTTGATGCATATTTACATATGCAGTTTACCAAGGTCTTCTGGGAGGCGCTCGAATCTAAATTCAGCACAACCAATGCTAGTAGCGAGATGTATGTCATTGAGCATTTCCACGATTACAAAATGGTCAAGAACCGTTCTTTATTGGAACAAGCTCATGAGATCAATGCATCATTAAGGAGCTTGAGCTTCATAAGTATAACTTACCGGGAAAATTTGTGGCGAGATGCATATAATTGCTAATCTCTCTAATTCATGGTGGAATTTTTCTACTACTCTGAAACATCAGAGACGAGAATTATCAGTAGAGGATGTCTTCGGTCATCTGAGTGTTGAGCAGAACTCGAGAGCAAAGGACTTGCACGAAAAAGGAGCAGAAGGAACTTCTGTCGGCAATATGGTGCATCAGAGGAACTTCAATTCCCACATGCCCAAGGCAAATAATTTTGTCCAACATAATACCAACTTTAAGAAGAAGGGTAAGAAGATCTTCAATAAGAACAAGAAGGGAGATGGCTGCTTCACTTGTGGTTCAGAAGAACATTGGGCCAACAAGTGTCCAAACAAGTACAAGAAGCAAGGGCATGACTCCATGTCTGCCAATATGATTGTGGGCAACAATGAGAGTGGTGCATCTAGGTACGGTAATTTATTTACTGTATTTTTAGTTTGTCAGTTCACTGATTGGTGGGTGGACATATGTGCAAATATTCATGTGTTCGCTGACATTTCATTGTTTTATTCTTACCAAGTCACAGGCCACATGTCAGTATTGATGGGGAATGGCGTGAGTGTTTCTATTCATGGTGTTGGTATGGTCGATCAAAAGTTTACTTCAGGATGGATTGTGAAGTTGAAGAACATGCAACATGTCCACGCCATCAAGGAGAACCTTGTTAGTGGCTCCCTTTTGTGTAGAGAAGGGTTTAAGTTGGTTTTCAAGTCTAATAAAGTAGTTGTTACGAAACATGGACTATTTGTTCGAAAAGGTTATGAATGCGGAGGTCTATTCCGCCTTTCTGTAATGAAGTCGTGAACAATATTCATTCAAGTGTTAATGAATCTGAAGTTTGGCATTCATGTCTTTGCCACATTAGTTTCGGTGTTATGACGCGGCTAGCAAAATTGAATTTAATCCTGAATTTCACTTTAACCAAAGTATTGGTACTAGAACCGGTGGATCTCGGGTAGGGGGCCCCGAGTTGTGGATCTCTGATCGATGGGTAACAGGAGGTGAAGGAGACAATGCTTAACCAGGTTCGAGCCCTCTTGAAGAGGTAAAACCTTATGTCATGTTTTGATTGTATTGATGATGATGTATCGAGTATAGCCTTGATCTACCTCGAGATCGTATATTGTGTTCTAACCCTAAGGCGACAATATGTGTCCGTCCCCCTATGGAGTAAACCCTTCGGTTTCTATAGGCACCGGGGGCATATCTAAGGTTACACATGGTCGGTTGCCAACTAGGGAAACATACGCCAATAGCTAGAGTAATCCTTGGGGTACACGTCAAGTCTTCGGCAGAGTCCATCTTAGGCATGCCAGGGTTTGAGGCTTCCGGAGTCCTTCCTTATGAGATCGGTGTGCCATAAGCTCAGACCATGGACACTGGGCTAACTAGGTTGGTACTCCTTAGTCCAGGACACCCTCAGTTGCCCCTAAACTGGTCTTCAAAGCCGGATTCCACAATCCTCCTTGGTCCATGTCTTCGGCTTGAAGTCCTTCGTTTGACAAGCAAGTTCCCCCTCCAGATGACCATTACGCAAAGCCAATGTTTTTATTCAAAGTAATTATCGAGCTCCCCCTCTAACAGGGTTGCCCACCAGCCATGTGTTTCAAGAGTCGTATGTTGACATCCTAAGTCCTTAGACAACTTAGCCTCGAAGGCCCGCTGCATACATGTGAATAGTACTTATGGCCTGACAACTTTACCGAAGCGTCGCCACCTATACCAAGGCGAGCTAATTACTGTTACTCGAATCGCGGCTCGAGGCGGCTCTCTTATTGGCACCTCTTGCTACTTCTTGAGCTTGCGTTGATTTTTCTCTTGAAGAGGAAAGGGTGATGCAGCAAAGTAGAGATAAAGTATTTCCCTCAGTTGAGAACCAAGGTATCAATCCAGTAGGAGGAACGCAGAAGGCTCCAATAATTGAACCTACACAAACAAACAAATACTTGCACCCAACGCGATAAAGGGGTTGTCAATCCCTTCACGGTTACTTGCAAGGATGAGATCTCATAGTAATGGATATAAAAGATAAGTAAATAAATTGCAGCAAGGTATTTTTGTATTTTTGATTTTGTAGATCTAAAAATAATATGATAAAAGATAGATCCAGGGGCCATATTTTTCCCTAGAGGCTTCTCTGTTGAAAGAGAGCATATGGTGGGTAAACAAATTACTGTTGAGCAGTTGATAGAAAAGCGCATAGTTATGAAGATATCCAAGGCATCACGTCCGAGACAAGTAGACCGACTCCTGCCTGCATCTACTACTATTACTCCACACATCGACCGCTATCCAGCATGCATCTAGTGTGTTAAGTTAACAAGAACAGAGTAATGCCTTAAGCAAGATGACATGATGTAGAGGGATAGATCCAATCAATATGAACAAACCAAATCTTTTTATCCTTAATGCCAACAATACAAATATGTGTCATGTCCCTTTCTGTCACTGGGATTGAGCACCGCAAGATTGAACCCATTACAAAGCACCTCTCCCATTGCACGAAAAATCAATCTACTTGGCCAAACCAAATCAATAGATCGATGAGAAATACTACGTTATATAAATCATGTATGAAAGAGTTCAGAGAAGACTCAAATAATATTCATAGATAATCTGATCATAAACCCACAATTCATCGGATGTCAATAAACGCACTGCAAAAGAAGATTACATCGAATAGATCTCCAAGAACATTGAGGAGAACATTGTATTGAAGATCAAAGAGAGAGAAGAAGGCATCTAGCTACTAGCTATGGACCCGTAGGTCTGTGGTAAATGATACGTCCATTTTGCATCATGCTTTTATATTGATATTTATTGCATTATGGGCAGTTATTACACATTATGTCACAATACTTATGCCTATTCTCTCTTATTTTACAAGGTTTACATGAAGAGGGAGAATGCCGGCAGCTGGAATTCTGGGCTGGAAAAGGAGCAAATATTAGAGACCTATTTTGCACACCTCCAAAAGTCCTGAAACTCCACGGAATTTATTTTTGGAAATAATAAAAAATATTGGACGAAGAAAATACCAGAGGGGGGCCACACCCTGGCCACGAGGGTGGGGGCGTGCCCTACCCTGGGCGCGTCCCCTGCCTCGTGGGCCCCCTGGTGGCCCTCCAGTGCCCATCTTCTGCTATATTAAGTCTTTCGTCCGAGAAAAAATCATAAGCAAGCTTTCGGGACGAGACTCCGCTGCCACGAGGCGGAACCAATCTAGGGCTCTGGCGGAGCTGTTCTGCCGGGGACACTTCCCTCCGGGAGGGGGTAATCATCGCCATAATCATCACCAACGCTCCTCCCATTGGGAGGGGGCCAATCTCCATCAACATCTTCACCAGCACCATCTCCTCTCAAATCCTAGTTCATCTCTTGTATCCAATTCTTGTCTCTAAGTCTGAGATTGGTACCTGTAGGTTGATAGTAGTGTTGATTACTCCTTGTAGTTGATGCTAGTTGGTTTATTTGGTGGAATATCATATGTTCAGATCCTATATGCATATTAATACCCCTCTGATTATGAACATGAATATGCTTTGTGAGTAGTTACATTTGCTCCTAAGGACATGGGAGAAGTCTTGCTATTAGTAGTCATGTGAATTTGGTATTCGTTCGATATTTTGATGAGATGTATGTTGTCTCTCCTCTAGTGGTGTTATGTGAACGTCAACTACATGACACTTCACCATTATTTGGGCCTAGAGGAAGGCATTGGGAAGTAATAAGTAGATGATGGGTTGCTAGAGTGACAGAAGCTTAAACCCTAGTTTATGCGTTGCTTCGTAAGGGGCTGATTTGGATCCATATGTTTCATGCTATGGTTAGGTTTACCTTAATACTTCTTTTGTAGTTGCGGATGCTTGCAATAGGAGTTAATCATAAGTGGGATGCTTGTCCAAGTAAGGGCAGCACCCAACCACCGGTCCACCCACATATCAAATTATCAAAGTACCGAACGCGAATCATATGAACGTGATGAAAATTAGCTTGACGATAATTCCCATGTGTCCTCGGGAGCGCTTTTCTCTATGTAAGAGTTTGTCCAGGCTTGTCCTTTGCTACAAAAACGATTGGGCCACCTTGCTGCACTTTATTTACTTTTGTTACTTGTTGCTCGTTACAAATTACCTTATCACAAAACTATCTGTTACCTATAATTTCAGTGCTTGTAGAGAATACCTTACTGAAAAACCGCTTGTCATTTCCTTCTGCTCCTCGTTGGGTTCGACACTCTTACTTATCAAAAGGACTATGATAGATCCCCTATACTTGTGGGTCATCAAGACTCTTTTCTGGTGCCGTTTCCGGGGAGTGAAGCACCTTTGGTAGTTGGAATTTGGTAAGGAAAAAATTTATATAGTGTGCTGAAATTTATTGTCACTTGTTACTATGGAAAGTAATCCTCTGAGGGGCTTGTTCGGGGTATCTTCACCCCGACCAGTAGAGCAAAGAGTTGCTCCTCAACTTATTGAACATACTGAAAAATAAAATTTTTACTTTTAAATTCTTCGGGTATGATATAGAAACTGCTAGCTAATCCTTTTGCAGGAGATGGAACATTGCATCCCGATTTACACTTAATCTATGTGGATGAAGTTTGTGGATTATTTAAGCTTGCAGGTATGCCCGATGATGTTATCAAGAAGAAGGTCTTCCCTTTATCTTTGAAGGGAGTTGCATTGACATGGTATAGGCTATGTGATTATATGGGATCATGGGACTACAAACGGTTGAAATTGGAATTCCATCAGAAGTTTTATCGTATGCATTTGGTTCATCGTGATCGTAGTTATATATATATATATATAACTTTTGGCCTCGTGAAGGAGAAAGCATCGCTCAAGCTTGGGGGAGGCTTAAGTAAATGTTATATTCATGCGCCAATCATGAGCTCTCAAGAGAAATGATTATTCAAATTTTTTATGCTCAGCTTTTTGACAATAATCGCTCCATGCTTGATACTTCTTGTACTGGTTCTTTTATGATGAAGACTATTGAATTCAAATGGGATTTATTGGAAAAAATTAAACGCAACTCTGAAGATTGGGACCTCGACGAAGGTAAGGAGTCAAGTATAACACCTAAGTTTGATTGTGTTAAATCTTTTATGGATACCGATGTTTTCCGTGAATTTAGCACTAAATATGGACTTGACTCTGAGGTAGTAGCTTCTTTCTGTGAATCCTTTGCTACTCATGTTGATCTCCCTAAGGAGAAGTGGTTTAAATATAATCCTCCCATTGAAGTAAAAGTAGTTGCACCTATTAAAGTTGAAGAAAAGACTATCACTTATAATGATCCTATTGTTCCTACTGCTTATGTTGAGAAACCACCTTTCCCTGTTAGAATAAAGGAACATACTAAAGCTTCAACTGTGGTTCGTAAAAGCAATATTAGAACTTATACTCCTCCTGAACAAGTTAAATTTGAACCTAATATTGCTATTGTTAAGGATCTCTTGGCTGATAATATTGATGGGCATGTTATTTATTTCTATGAGGAAACTGCTAAAATTGCTAAACCTGGTGCTAAAGATAAACCTAGACCTGTGATAGGCATGCCTGTTATTTCTGTTAAAATAGGAGATCATTGTTATCATGGCTTATGTGATATGGGTGCTAGTGCTAGTGCAATACATCATACCTTATACAAAGAAATTATGCATGATATTGCACCTGCTGAGTTAGAAGATATTGATGTTACCATTAAGCTTGCCAATAGAGATACTATTTCACCTATTGGGATTGTTAGAGATGTTGAAGTCTTTTGTGGGAAAACTAAATATCCTGCTGATTTTTCTTGTTCTTGGTTCCCCACAAGATAGCTTCTGTCCATTATATTTGGTAGACCCTTCTTGAACACTGTTAATGCTAAGATAGACAGCAAAAAGGATGTTGTTACTATTGGTTTGGGTGATATGTCTCATGAGTTTAATTTCTCTAAATTTCGTAGACAACACCGTGAAAAGGAATTGCCTAGTAAGGATGAAACTATTGGTCTTGCTTCTATTGCCGTGCCTCCTAGTGATCCTTTAGAACAATATTTGCTAGACCATGAAAATGATATATTTATGAATGAAAGAAGGGAATTAGATGAAGTATTCTTTAAACAGGGACCTATTCTGAAACACAACTTGCCTGTTGAAATCCTAGGGGATCCTCCTCCACCCAAGGGTGATCCCGTGTTTGAGCTTAAACCTTTACCTGATAATCTTAAATATGCTTATCTTGATGAAAAGAAGATATATCCTGTTATTATTAGTGCTAACCTTTCAGAGAAGGAGGAAGAAAAATTATTGAAAACTCTGAAGAAGCACCATGCTGCTATTGGATATACTCTTGATGATCTTAAGGGCATTAGTCCCACTCTATGTCAACACAAAATAAATTTGGAGAAAGACGCCAAACCAGTTATTGATCATCAGCGACGGTTAAATCCAAAGATGAAAGAAGTGGTAAGAAAGGAAATATTAAAGCTCCTTGAAGCAGGTATAATCTATCCCGTTGCTGATAGTCAGTGGGTAAGTCCTGTCCATTGTGTCCCTAAGAAGGGAGGTATTACTTTCGTTCCTAATGATAAAGATGAATTGATTCTGCTAAGAATTATTACAGGTTATAGGATGGTAATTGATTTCCACAAATTAAATAAGGCTACTAAAAAAGATCATTACCCCTTACCTTTTATTGATCAAATGCTAGAAAGATTATCCAAACATACACATTTTTGCTTTCTAGATGGTTATTCTGGTTTCTCTCAAATACCTGTGTCAGCTGATGATCAAGCAAAGACCACTTTTACTTGCCCTTTCGGTACTTTTGCTTATAGACGTATACCTTTTGGTTTATGTAATGCACCTGCTACATTTCAAAGATGCATGATGGCTATATTCTCTGACTTTTGTGAAAAGATTTGTGAGGTTTTCATGGACGATTTCTCCATTTATGGATCCTCTTTTGATGATTGCTTGAGCAACCTTGAGCGAGTTTTGTAGAGATGTGAAGAAACTAACCTCGTCTTGAATTGGGAGAAGTGCCACTTTATGGTTAATGAAGGTATTGTCTTGGGGCATAAAATTTCTGAAAGAGGTATTGAAGTTGATAAAGCCAAGGTTGATGCTATTGAAAAGATGCCATGTCCCAAGGACATCAAAGGTATAAGAAGTTTCTTGGTAATGCCGGTTTTTATAGGAGGTTCATTAAGGACTTCTCAAAAATTTCTCGGCCTCTGAATAATTTATTACAAAAAGATGTACCATTTGTTTTTGATGATGATTGTGTAGAAGCATTTGAAATACTTAAGAAAGCATTAATTTCTGCACCTATTGTTCAGCCACCTGATTGGAATTTACCCTTTGAAATTATGTGTGATGCTAGTGATTATGCTGTAGGTGCTGTTCTTGGGCAAAGAGTTGATAAGAAATTAAATGTTATTCAATATGCTAGTAAAACTCTAGACAGTGCTCGGAGAAATTATGCTACTACTAAAAAAGAATTCTTAGCAGTTGTATTTGCTTGTGATAAGTTCAGACCTCATATTGTTGATTCTAAAGTAACTATTCATACAGATCATGCTGCTATTAAATATCTTATCGAAAAGAAAGATGCTAAACCTAGACTTATTAGATGGGTTCTCTTGCTACAAGAATTTGATTTGCATATTATTGATAGAAAGGGAGCTAAGAACCCCGTTGCAGACAACTTGTCTAGGTTAGAAAATGTTCTTGATGACCCGCTACCTATTGATGATAGCTTTCATGATGAACAATTAAATGTCATAAATGCTTCTCGAACCGCTCCATGGTGTGCTGATTATGCTAATTACATTGTTGCTAAATTTATACCACCTAGTTTCCAATACCAGCAAAAGAAAAAGTTTTTCTATGATTTGAGACATTACTTTTGGGATGACTCACATCTTTATAAAGAAGGAGTAGATGGTGTTATTAGACGTTGTGTACCTGAGCATGAATAGGAACGGATCCTACGCAAGGGCCACTCCGAAGCTTATGGATGACACCACACTGGAGATAGAACTGCGCATAAGGTATTGCAATCCAGTTTTTATTGGCCTACTCTCTTCAAGGATGCTCGTAAGTTTGTCTTATCTTGTGATGAATGTCAAATAATTGGTAATATTAGTAGACGTCAAGAAATGCCTATGAATTATTCACGTGTCATTGAACCATTTGATGTTTGGGGCTTTGGTTATATGGGACCGTTTCCTGCCTCTAATGGATATACAAATATTTTAGTTGCCGTTGATTACATTACTAAGTGGGTAGGAGCTATTCCAACTAGTAGTGCTGATCATAAAACTTCTATTAAGATGCTTAAAGAAGTTATTTTTCCGAGGTTTGGAGTCCCTAGATATTTAATGACTGATGGTGGTTCAATTTTATTCATGGTGCTTTTCGTAAATTGCTTGCCAAGTATGATGTTAATCATAGAATTGCATCTCCTTATCACCCACAGTCTAGTGGTCAAGTAGAATTGAGTAATAGAGAGCTTAAATTAATTTTGCAAAAGACTGTTAATAGATCTAGAAAGAATTGGTCCAAGAAACTTGATGATGCATTATGGGCATATAGAACTGCATATAAAAATCCTATGGGTATGTCTCCGTATAAAATGGTTTATGGAAAAGCATGTCACTTACCTCTTGAATTAGAACATAAGGCATATTGGGCCATTAAAGAGCTCAACTATGATTTCAAACTTGCCGGTGAGAAGAGGTTATTTGACATCAGCTCACTTGATGAATGGAGAACCCAAGCCTATGGGAATGCCAAGCTGTTTAAAGAAAAAGTTAAAAGATGGCATGACAAAAGAATACAAAAGCGCGAGTTTAATGTAGGTGATTATGTATTACTATACAACTCTCGTTTAAGATTTTTTGCAGGAAAACTTCTCTCTAAATGGGAAGGTCCTTACGTTATTGAGGAGGTCTATCATTCCGGTGCCATAAAAATCAACAACTTCCAGGACACAAATCCGAAGGTGGTGAACGGTCAAAGAATCAAACATTATATCTCACGTAATCCTATAAATGTTGAAACTAATATTATTGAAACCGTAACCCCGGAGGAATACATAAGGGACACTTTCCAGAACGTTTCAGACTCTGAAAAGGAATAGGTATGTGGTACGGTAAGTAAACTGATTCCAAAACAGTTCTAGTGGCATTTTTTCTTCGTTTTGGAATATTTAGAAAAATAGAAAAATAAGAAGCACTCTGGGAAGGACACGAGACCTCCACGAGGGTGGAGGGTGCGCCCTACCCCCCTGGGCGCGCCCCCTGCCTCGTGGGCACCTCGTGTGCTCTCCGGACTCCGTTTTCTTGCATGATACGTATTTTGGTCGGTAAAAATTCATTATATAATCTCCCGAAGGTTTTGACCACCGTATCACGCAAATATCCTCTGTTTTCGTTTCGAGCTGTTTCTGCCGCAGATCAGAGCAAGATGTCTTCTCAAGAGTCGGTCGGGGAGAGTCGGGTGTCTCATCCGACACCGGGACTAGGAACAAGCAGCGATGCTGACCACTTTGGGCCAGCAACGAAGGAAGAGATGGAGGCCAATTTGAAAAGGATAGATGCCATGGAGTAGGATCAAGAAGTCACTTCTTGCTACTGGGCCGGATTCACGATGGGCGATCTACAGAGCTCGGCTATTCCAAACTCGGTTATCCCTTCCATTGTTATATTTCTTTCTTATGAAAATACGAAGAAGAGTGTTACTTGTTCTCCCGCAGCTATGCAGCATCCGTGGGTGCAAGGAGCTTTAACTGTCACGGGTAAGCTCCGTAAGGAAATAATGGATCTTAAACGGCAAGTCAACAAGCTCGAGGAAGAGAATCGTATCCTGAGGGGTATCATAGCCAAGAATATCATGTCACCACCTCCGAAGAAAGAGATATAATCACCTGTGTATGGGCACTCCCCTTGGCAACTGCCAAGCTTGGGGGAGGTGCCCCGGTATCGTATCACCATCACACTCCTATCTTTACCGTTTTTCTTAGTTCAATCCTTTTGGTAATATTTTGATCTAGTAGAATAAAGTCTTAGCATGATCTAGTTTTGAGTTTTGCTTTATGATCCCTCTATGTAATCGAGTCCGTGAGCTATATGATAAAGATTAGTGTTGAGTCAAGGGCTTGATTATTTCGCTATGATCTTGAGGGAATAAAAGAAAAAGAGAAAGAATAAAAAGAAATAAAGAGATCATATTGATCTTATGGAGAGTAATGACTTCACATAGAAAGAGTGTGATGATTAAAAGTTGTTGAGATTTGACAAACGTAGTTTTGGTCATCGTTGCAATTAATAGGAACTAATAAAGAAAGAGAGGTTTCAAATATAAATATACTATCTTGGACATCTTTTATGATTGTGAGCACTCATTAAAATATGACATGCTAAAGAGTTGAGGTTGGACAAGGAAGACAACGTAATGGGTTATGTTTTCTTACATCCGAAATAAAGTATATTGTCATGGATCATCCAACATGTTGAGCTTGCCTTTTTCCCTCATGCTAGCCAATTCTTTGCACCAAGTAGAGATACTACTTGTGCTTCCAAATGTCCTTAAACCCAGTTTTGCCATGAGAGTCCACCATATCTACCTATGGATTGAGTAAGATCCTTCAAGTAAGTTGTCATCGGTGCAAGCAATAAAAATTGCTCTCTAAATATGTATGACTTATTAGTGTGGAGAAAATAAGCTTTATACGATCTTGTGATGTGGAAGAAATAAAAGCGACAGACTGCATAATAAAGGTCCACATCACAAGTGACAATATAAAGTGATGTTCTTTTGCATTAAGATTCCGTGCATCCAACCATGAAAGTGCATGACAACCTCTGCTTCCCTCTGCGAAGGGCCTATCTTTTACTTTTATCTTCTACCTTATGCAAGAGTCATGGTGATCTTCACCTTTCCTCTTTT
This sequence comes from Aegilops tauschii subsp. strangulata, assembly GCF_002575655.3. Lineage (NCBI taxonomy): Eukaryota > Viridiplantae > Streptophyta > Magnoliopsida > Poales > Poaceae > Aegilops > Aegilops tauschii. The sequence goes on along the minus strand of NC_053036.3, from coordinate 550,413,558 downwards.
TCATTTTATCCTTTGGCAAGCACAGTGTGTTGGAGAGATCCTGATATATATATATATATATATATATATATATATATATATATATATATATATATCCAATTGGATGTAAGTTAGCATGAACTAATATTATTGACTTTACCCTTGAGGTAAAAGGTTGGGAGGCAAAACTATAAGCCCCTATCTTTCTCTATGTCCGACTAAAACTCCGTAACCATAAGTATCGCGTGAGTGTTAGCAATTGTGAAAGACTAAATGATAGTTCAGTATGTGAACTTGCTGAAAAGCTCTTACAAAGACTCTTTCTGATGTTATGATAAATTGCAATTGCCTCAATGACTAAGACTATAGTTTGTTAGTTCTCAATGAAGTTTCTGATTCATACTTGACATTGTGGATAGATTATTACTTAAGCATAAGAGATCATATGACAATATCTATATATGTTGCTGTTATAAGAATGATCATGATGCCCTCATGTCCGTATTTTATTTTATCGACACGTCTATCTCTAAACATGTGGAGATATTTATCGTTATCGGCTTCCACTTGAGGACAAGCGAGGTCTAAGCTTGGGGGAGTTGATACATCCATTTTGCATCATGCTTTTATATTGATATTTATTGCATTATGGGCTGTTATTACACATTATGTCACAATACTTATGCCTATTCTCTCTTATTTTACAAGGTTTACATGAAGAGGGAGAATGCCGGCAGCTGGAATTCTGGGCTGGAAAAGGAGCAAATATTAGGAGACCTATTTTGCACAGCTCCAAAAGTCCTGAAAGTCCACGGAAGTTATTTTTGGAAATAATAAAAAATACTGGACGAAGAAAATACCAGAGGGGGGCCACACCCTGGCACGAGGGTGGGGGGCGCGCCCTACCCCCCTGGGCGCGCCCCTCTGCCTCATGGGCCAACTGGTGGCCCTCCGGTGCCCATCGTCTGCTATATGAAGTCTTTCGTCCGAGAAAAAATCATAAGCAAGCTTTCGGGAAGAGACTCCGCCGCCACGAGGCGGAACCTTGGCGGAACCAATCTAGGGCTCTGGCGGAGCTGTTCTGCCGGGGACACTTCCCTCCAGGAGGGGGAAATCATCGCCATAATCATCACCAACGCTCCTCCCATCGGGAGGGGGCCAATCTCCATCAACATCTTCACCAGCACCATCTCCTATCAAACCCTAGTTCATCTCTTGTATCCAATTCTTGTCTCTAAGTCTGAGATTGGTACCTGTAGGTTGATAGTAGTGTTGATTACTCCTTGTAGTTGATGCTAGTTGGTTTATTTGGTGGAATATCATATGTTCAGATCCTATATGCATATTAATACCCCTCTGATTATGAACATGAATATGCTTTGTGAGTAGTTACATTTGCTCCTAAGGACATGGGAGAAGTCTTGCTATTAGTAGTCATGTGAATTTGGTATTCGTTCGATATTTTGATGAGATGTATGTTGTCTCTCCTCTAGTGGTGTTATGTGAACGTCGACTACATGACACTTCACCATTATTTGGGCCTAGAGAAAGGCATTGGGAAGTAATAAGTAGATGATGGGTTGCTAGAGTGACAGAAGCTTAAACCCTAGTTTATGCGTTTCTTCGTAAGGGGCTGATTTGGATCCATATGTTTCATGCTATGGTTAGGTTTACCTTAATACTTCTTTTGTAGTTGCGGATGCTTGCAATAGGAGTTAATCATAAGTGGATGCTTGTCCAAGTAAGGGCAGCACCCAAGCACCGGTCCACCCACATATCAAATTATCAAAGTACCGAACGCGAATCATATGAACGTGATGAAAACTAGCTTGACGATAATTCCCATGTGTCCTCGGGAGCGCTTTTCTCTATATAAGAGTTTGTCCAGGCTTGTCCTTTGCTACAAAAAGGATTGGGCCACCTTGCTGCAATTTATTTACTTTTATTACTTGTTGCTCGTTACAAATTACCTTATCACAAAACTATCTGTTACCTATAATTTCAGTGCTTGTAGAGAATACCTTACTGAAAACCGCTTGTCATTTCCTTCTGCTCCTCATTGGGTTCGACACTCTTACTTATCGAAAGGACTACGATAGATCCGCTATACTTGTGGGACATCAGTAAACTACTCACACATCATCGGTAGGGCAACAAGGTTGACGTAGAAGCCCTCCGTGATCGAATCCCCCTCCAGCAGAGATCCGGAAAAGGTCCCTAGATGGGATCTCATGAAGACAGAAACTTGCGGCGCCGGAAAAGTATTTTTGGTGTGCCCTCTGGTCTTCGGGGAGTATTTGGGTATGTATAGAAGAAGAATTAGGGTTAGAAGAGCCACGGGGTGCCCACAAGCTTGGGGGCGCGCCCCAGAGCTTGTCGCCGCCTTGTGGACCTTCTGGCCTCCTCCCGAAGCTTCAAGGGTGTCTTTTGGTCCAAGAAAAATCGTCAAAAAGTTTCGTTCCATTTGGACTCCGTTTGGTATTGATTTTCTGTTAGGACAAAAAGAAGGGAAAAAGAAGCAACTGGCACTAGGCACTAGGTTAATAAGTTAGTCCCAGAAATGATATAAAATAACATAATAATGCATATAAGACCTCCAAGATTAATAATATAATAGCATGGAACAATAAAAAATTATAGATACGTTGGAGACGTATCAAGCATCCCCAAGCTTAATTCCTACTCGTCCTCTAGTAGGTAAATGATAAGAACATAATTTTTATGTGGAATGCTACCTAACATGTTTGTCATGTAATGTTTCTTTATGTGGCATGAATATTCAGATCCATAAGATTCAAAACAAAAGTTTAATATTACATAAAAACAATAATACTTCAAGCATACTAAAAAGCAATCATGTTTTTTTTCAAAATATCATGGCTAAAGAAAGTTATCCCTACAAAATCATATAGTCTTGTCATGCTCCGTCTTCTTAACACAATGTATTTATCATGCAAAACCCCGATGACAAGCCGAGCAATTGGTTCATATTTTTTAACGCGCTTCAACATTTTAATTCTCATGCAATATATGAGCATGAGCCATAGATATAGCACTGTGGGTGGAATAAGAGTATGATGTTGGAGGTTGTGTGGAGAAGACAAAAAATAAGAAAGTCTCACATTTACGAGGCTAATCAACGGGCTATGGAGATGCCCATCAGTTGATATCAATGCAATGAGTAGGGATTGCCATGCAAGGAGTAGGGATTGCCATGCAACGGATGCACTAGAGCTATATGTGTATGAAATCGCAAAAAGAAAACTAAGTGGGTGATAACCCACAAGTATAGGGGATCGCAACCGTTTTCGAGGGTAGAGTATTCAACCCAAATTTATTGATTCGACACATGGGGAGCCAAAGAATATTCTCAAGTGTTAGCAGCTGAGTTGTCAATTGAACCACACCTGAAAGACTTAATATCTATAGCAATGTTTTTAGTAGCAAGGTAGTATGGAGGTAACGGTAACGGTGGCAAAAGTAACAGTAGCAGTTTTGGAGTGATTGTAACAGTGGCAAAGCAAAAGTAACATAGCAAAGATCAATATGTGAAAAGCTCATAGGCAACGGATCAGTGATGGATAATTATGTCGGACGTCATTCATCATGAAGCAGTCATAACCTTGGGTGACACAGAACTAGCTCCAATTCATCAATATAATGTAAGCATGTATTCCGAATATAGTCATACGTGCTTATGGAAAAGAACTTGCATGCCATCTTTTGTCCTACCCTCCCATGGCAGCGGGGTCCTAATCGAAACTAAGGGATCGGATATTAAGGCCTCCTTTTAATAGATAACAGAACCAAAGCATTAGCACTTAGTGAATACATGAACTCCTCAAACTACGATAATCACCGGAAAGAATACCAATTATTGTCACCTTGTGGTATGCGGATCATAACTCATAATAGGTGTCTACAACTTGCAAGATAGGATCAAGAACACAAATATATTCATGAAAACATAATAGGTTCAGATCTGAAATCATGGCAGTCGGGCCCTAGTGACAAGCATTAAGCATAGCAAAGTCATAGCAACATCAATCTCAGAACATAGTGGATACTAGGGATCAAACCCTAACAAAACTAACTCGATTACATGATAAATCTCATCCAACCCATCACTGTCGAACAAGCCTACGATGGAATTATTCATGCATGGCGGTGAGCATCATGAAATTGGTGATGGAGGAAGGTTGGTGATGATGATGGCGACGAAACCCCCTCTCCGGAGGTCCGAACGGACTTCAGATCTGCCCTCCCCATGAAGAACAGGAGGTGGCGGCGGCTCCGTATCGTAAAACGTGATGAATCCTTCTCTCTGATTTTTTCTCCCCGAATAGGGTTGTATGGAGTTTGAGTTGAGGTCGGAGGGGCTCCAGGGGCCCACAAGCCTGCAGGGCGCGCCCCAGGGGGTGGGACGCGCCCCCAGGGCTTCTGGCCTCTGGGTGGCCCCCTCTAGTTGATTCTTTTGTCAATATTTTTTATATATTCCAAACATATTCTCCGTAAATTTTCCAGGTCAATCCAAGAACTTTTATTTTTGCACAAAAATAACACCAAGGCAATTCTGCTGAAAACATCATCAGTCTGTGTTAGTTCCATTCAAATCATGTAATTTAGAGTCCAAAACAAGGGCCAAAGAGTTTGGAAAAATAGATACGATGGAGATGTATCAACTCCCCCAAGCTTAACCCATTGCTTGTCCTTAAGAAATTCAGTTGACAAACTGAAAGTGACAAAGAAAAACTTTTACAAACTCTGTTTGATCTTGGTGTTGCAAATATATATAGCCAGCATTCAGGTTTTCAGCAAAGATTATGAACTAACCATATTCACTCATATTTACTCATATCAATGGCATAATCAACTAGCGAGCAATAATAATAAATCTCGGATGACAACACTTTTTCAAAACAATCATGATATGATATGACAAAATGGTATCTCACTAGCCCTTTTTGAGACCGCAAAACATAAATGTAGACCACCCCTGAAGATTAAGGACAGACTAGACATTGTAATTCATGGCAAAAAAGATCCAGTCATAGTCATACTCAATATCAATTAATAGCAACGCATATGAATGATAGTGGTGCTCTCTAGCTGGAGCTTTTTATAAGAGGAGGATGACTCAACATAAAAGTAAATAGATAGGCCCTTCGCAGAGGAAAGCAGGGATTTGCAGAGGTGTCAGAGCTCGAGCTTTTAAAACGGAGATGAATATAATTTTGAGCAGTATGCTTTCATTGTCAACATAACAACCAAGAGATCTCACTATCTTCCATGCTAGATACATTATAGGCGGTTCCCAAACAGGATGGTAAAGTTTTTACTCCCCCTCCACCAACAATCACACTCCACTGCTGGTCCAAACAACGGGTACCGTCCATACCAACAACAGTCCTGGGGGAGTTTTGTTAGAAGTTATATTTTGATTTGATTTCGAGCATGGAACTAGGCATCCCGATTAATAGCCACTTTCTCGTGAATGACAAGTGAATCAACACTCATCGTGAGAACAACCCACCTAGCATGGAATATACTGACAGCCCCCAGTCACTACATGAGTGATTCGGGCATACAAAATAGATTATTATTTGAAGGTTTAGAGTTTGGCACATGCAAATTTACTTGGAAAGACATGTAAATACCGCATATAGGTAGATATGGTGGACTCATATGGAACACATTTGGGTTTAAGGAAGTGGATGCACAAGCAGTATTCCTGCTTAGTACAAGTGAAGGCTAGCAAAAGATAGAGGAGTGACCAACTAGAGAGGGACAACGGTCATAAACATGCATTGAGATTAACCAACATTGAGTGCAAGCATGAGTAGGATATAAATCACCACGAACATAAATATAATGGAGGCTATGTTGATTTTGATTCAACTACATGTGTGAACATGTGCCAAGTCAGGCCACTTAAATCATTCAAAGGAGGATACCATCCTATCATACTACATCATAACCATTTTAATTTGCATGTTGGCACTCAAGACAAACCATTATAAACTCCTAGCTAATTAAGCATGGCATGAGTAACTATAATATCTAATTGTCATTGCAAACATGTTTCATTCATAATAGGCTGAATCAGGAACGATGAACTAATCATATTTACAAAAACAAAATAGGTCGAGTTCATACCAGCTTTTCTCCATCTCAATCATTTCATCATATGTCGTCATTATTGCCTTTCACTTGCACGACCGAATGGTGATAATAATAATAAGAGTGCACGTGCATTGGACTAAGATGGAATCTGCAAACATTTATTCAAAGGAGAAGACATGGTAATATGGGCTCTCTATTAGATCAACAATAATGCATATGAGAGCCACTCAACATTTTCATCGTCGTCTTCTCCTTATGACCCAAAGAAAAAGGAAAAGAAATTCAAAGAAACACACTGAAATATTTTTACAGTTTTTGTTTTTCTGAAGAAAGCCAAACAAGAACGAGAAAAACTATTTACACGGGAAAGCTCCCAACAAGCAAAAGACGAACGAGAAATCTTTTTGGGTTTTCTTTTAATACTACAACTAGATTAAACTGGAAAGAAAAACTAAAAAGAAAGGAGAACTATTTTTTTTATTTTCTCAAAGTTTTTCAAACACACAAGAAGAAAGCGAGAAAAAAGAAATAAACTATCATGGATAATACAATGAAAAAGTATGAACACCGACAATTGAAATGAGTGTGTGAACATGAATGTAATGTCAATGAGAAATATGTACTCCCCCAAGTTTAGGCTTTTATCCTAAGTTGGTCTAAGGCCACGGCTGGCCTGGATAGTATCCAAAATCATAGTTGGGGTTGTATTGAGCTGGTGCTGCCACCGCCTGAAGGGCTGCAGCATGGAGGCGAGCGGCCTCCACCTCTCTCTCATACTCATCTACCTCCTCTCTGGTTATAAATTTGACATGCAAGCTCAAGAACAAGGTCACCACAGCAGAAAAAATTTGCAATGAATAAAGCACTAGAACAAAAACTAATTGGACCATCGGAGGAGTCACATATCGATGAACAATCGCCCAAAACAGTTTTGCGAATGGAGCTTTGAGCAAGGAGATCGAAAATGGTAGCAAAATGAGCTAGAACACGGGTTTGAGCAATGGGATGATTTTTCTGGAGGAAGACGAAGTGAATGGGTGCTAGAATAAGTGATGGGGACCCACGTGGGACCCACAAGCCACCCAGGCATGCCCAGGGGGTGGGCACGCCCTGTGGGCTTGTGGCCCACTAGTGCTGCCCCCTAGTGTGTTCTCAGTGCCAAAAATTCTTATATATTCTATAAAAATCATACTAAATGTTCAGGGCATTTGGAGAAATTTTTGAGACAATTTTTATTGCACAGATAATTCAGAAAACAGACAAATAATAGTATTTTTGCTTTATTTGTTCTGAATAACAGAAAGTAAAAAGTGGGTACAGAAAGTAGTGCTTTCTAAATTCATCCATCTCATGCCCATCAAAAGGAATCCATTAACAAGGTTGATCAAGTCTTGTTAACAAACTCTTCCGAATGACATGAAACCAGAGAATTTTTGAATAACACTAGGTTACCTCAACGGGGATATGCATGTCCCCAACAATAAGAATATCATATTTCTTTTTCATAGTTGGAATTGGGAATTCAAAATCTCCAATAGAAATAGTTCAAAATTTTCCAATAGAATTGATGCTATTCACTTGAGGTTGTTTCTTCGGAAAGTGTACCGTATGCTCATTACCATTAACATGAAAAGTGACATTGCCCTTGTTGCAATCAATAGCAGCCCCTGCAGTATTCAAAAAAGGGTCTACCAAGGATGATCGACATACTGTCGTCCTCGGGTATATCAAGAATAATAAAATTATTTAAAATAGTAACATTTGCAACTTCAACAGGCACATCCTCACAAATACCGATAGGTACAACAGTTGATTTATCAGCCATTTGCAAAGATATTTCAGTTGGTGTCAACTTATTCAAATCAAGTCTACGATATAAAGAGAAAGGCATAACACTAACATCGGCTCCTAGATCACGTAAAGCAGTTTTGACATAGTTTCTTTTACTGGATCATGGTATAGTTGGTATTCCACGATCTCCTAGTTTCTTTGTTATTCCACCCTTAAAAGTGTAATTAGCACGCATGATGGAAAATTCAGCTTTCCGTATCTTTCTTATATTTGTAACAATATCTTTCATATACTTAGCATAAAGAGACATTTTCAGAATATCAGTCAAACGCATACGCAAGAAGACAGGTATAAGCATTTCAACAAAGCGCTCAAAATCCTCATCATCCTTTTTCTTGGATGGTTTAGGAGGAAAGGGCATGGATTTCTGAACCCATGGTTCTCTTTGTTTACCATGTTTCCTAGCAATGAAGTCTTCCTTATCGTACCTTTTATTCTTAGTTTGTGGCTTATCAAGATCAATAGCAGGTTCGATCTCCACATCATTATCACTACTAGGTTCAGCATCAACACGAACATCATCATTAACACTATCACTAGGTTCATGGTCATCTCCAGATTGTGTATCAGCATCAGAAATAGAAATATCATTAGGATTCTCAGGATTACCATGTTTCCTATCTGTTTTCTTTTTCTTTTTTTACTAAGACTAGGTGCATCAGTATTAATTCTCTAAGAATCTTGCTCAACTCTCCTAGGATGGCCCTTAGGATACAAAGGTTCCTGAGTCATTTTACCACCTCTAGTCATAACGCTAACAGCAATATCATTCACCTTATTATTCATCTCATCAACAAATCATTTTTTGCCTTGAGCACTTGTTCTCCTTGAGTTTTTACCATGAAAGCATGCTTACTAATAATCTTAAGATCATTAACAGTTCTACACATGTAGTCACCGAGGCAGTCAAGCATATAAGCATTGTGTTTCAATTGTCTACTAACATATGCATTGACGTTTTCTTGTTTAGCAATAAAGTTATCAAATTCGTCCAAGCATTGACTAGCAGACTTATTATAAGGAATATCACCTTCATCAAATCTATAGAGATAATTTACCTTTACTACCCGTGTCGGGTTATCAAGACCATGTATTTCTTAAATAGGTGGTAAATTCATAACATCTTCAGCTTTAATACCTTTTTCTTTCATAGATTTCTTTGCCTCTTGCATATCTTCAAGACTGAGAAATAGGATACCTCTCTTCTTCGCAGTTGGCTTAGGTGGTGGTTAGGGAAGAGTCCAATCGTTATCATTACTCAATATATTATTAAATAGTACTTCAGCTTGTTCAACAGTTCGTTCCCTGAAAACACAACCAACACAACTATCTAGGTGGTCCCTAGAAGCATCGGTTAGTCCATTATAAAAGATATCAAGTATTTCATTTTTCTTGAGAGGATGATTAGGCAAAGCATTAAGTAATTGGAGAAGCCTCCCACAAGCTTGTGGGGGACCACTGGTACGCGTCGCTGCTATACAAACAGTTTTTAACCCCTTTCCGCGATGGCATTTGTTACCGTCGCCAGGTGAGTGTGGGCGATACGGGGGTCCTTCCCACACGACTCAGAAACCGCCGGGGATATGTGATACGTCTCCAATGTATCTATAATTTTTGATTGTTTCATGCTGTTATATTATCAATCTTGGATGTTTTATAATCATTTTATAGTCATTTTATATCATTTTTTGGTACTAACCTATTGACATAGTGCCAAGTGCCAGTTGCTATTTTTTTCATGTTTTTTACATCGCAAAAAATCAATATCAAACGGAGTCCAAATGCCACGAAACTCCACGGAGAATTTTTATGGGCGAGAAGGAACACAACGGGCCCTGGCTGTGCCTAGGGGTGCCCCGAGGGGGGCACAACCCACCAGGGTGCGCTAGGAGGCCCAGGCGCGCCCTGGTGGGTTGTGCCAACCTCGGGTGCCCCCCGGACCGCCTCTTTGCTCTATAAATACCCCAAATTTCCAGAAACCCTAGAAGCATCAACGAAATATTCATCCAGCTGCCACAGAGTCTAGAACCACCAGATCCAATCTAGACACCATCTCGGATGGGGTTCACCACCTCCATTGGTGCCTCTCCGATGATGCGTGAGTAGTTCTTTGTAGACCTTCTGGTCCGTAGTTAGTAGCTAGATGGCTTCCTCTCTCTCGCTGGATTCTCAATACAATGGTCTCTTGGAGCTCCATATGATGTAACCCTTTTGCGGTGTGTTTGTTGGGATTGATGAACTTTGAGTTTATGATCAGATCTATCTTTTTATATCCATGAAAGTTATTTGAGTTTCTTTGATCTCTTATATGCATGATTGATTATAGCCTCGTATTTCTTCTCCGATATTTGGGTTTTGTTTGGCCAACTTGATCTATTTATCTTGCAATGGGAAGAGGTGCTTTGTAGTGGGTTCGATCTTACGGTGCTTGATCCCAGTCACAGAAAGGGAAATGACACGTATGTATCGTTGCTACTAAGGATAAAACGATGGGGTCTATATCTACATAGGTAGAGCTTGTCTACATCATGTCATCATTCTTATTGCATTACTCCGTTTTCCCATGAACTTAATACACTAGATGCATGCTGGATAGCGGTCGATGTGTGGAGTAATATTAGTAGATGCAGGCAGGAGTCGGTCTACTAATCTTGGACGTGATGCCTATATAATGATCATTGCCTGGATATTGTCATGATTATTCGAAGTTCTGTCAATTGCCCAAAAGTAATTTGTTCACCCACCATTTGCTATTTTTCTCGAGAGAAGCCACTAGTGAAACCTACGCCCCCCGGGTCTTCTTTCTCATATATTTGCCTTTGCGATCTACTTTTTCCTTGCATTTATTTTCAGATCTATTAAACTAAAAATGCAAAAATACTTTGCTGCACTTTATTTTATCTACGATCTATTTATTCAATCTATTACAACTTTCTCCCGTCGACGCACCATTTCTGGCGCCGTTACCCGAAAGGGATTGACAACCCCTTTAACATGTCGGGTTGCGAGTGGTTGTTATTTCTGTACAGGGGCTGTTTACGTTGTGTTGCTTGGTTCTCCTACCGGTTCGATAACCTTGGTTTCATATCTGAGGGAAATACCTACCGCCGCTGTGTTGCATCATCCCTTCCTCTTTGGGGAAATACCGACGTAGCTTCAAGCGACAACAAAAGGAATTTCTGGCGCCGTTGCCGGGGAGGATCTTCAACATATACCAGGTTCCTAATCACAAATCTCATCTCCTTGCAATTTACATTATTTGCCATTTTCCTCTCGTTTTCCTCTCCCCCACTTCACAAAAATTGCCGTTTTATTCGCCTCTCTTTTTCAGTTCGCCGTTCTCTTACTTTCTAGTCTTGATGGCTAGCGTCCCAGCTCCTCCTTTGTCACCGGATTTTGAAGTACTTTACTTCAAGCAAAGACAAGGAGAAAAATTGAAAGATGCCTGGTATAGGCTTATGGAATCATATCATACTTCCAATTTAAAGGGGGACGCTAAAGTTTTGCTTCGTAATTTTTACATAGGATTGGCTTTGCATCATAGACAACTGCTAGATTTTGCCGCTAAAGGAAATTTCATTGAACTTGATGCCAATGTTGCCTATGAAATTTTAGAGGGAATTTTGGGAATTCCACCTCAAAAGAAGGGGTTTTCGTTTACCCCTGAGGGAGCTCAAATGTTGGACAAACTTGGTGAATTGCATAAACATATGGTTGAAATTCAGAAATATAATGAACCCCTCAAACACCTCAATGGTAGTATCAATCGCATGACTACCCTGATTACTCTTTGCAACAAGCGATTGGATATTTTGGATCTTAAGATGGTTTCTTTTTCGAAGAATTTGGGGAAGCGTAAAGAGCCTCCCGGGTTTGAGAAAACCCTTACAAAAGTTGCCAAAACTTCGGAAGACAAAACTTAGATCCTTGCTTTATGCCTAGCTAAGGGCGTAAAACTATAGCGCTTGTTGGGAGGCAACCCAATGAATAAAATTTATTTTTTCTTTTTGCTTTCTGTTCTTGAGTGCTAACACAATTATGCCACTGTTATGATTATGTTTTTTGTGTTTTAGTTAGTGTTTGTGCCAAATAGAATCAATAGGATCTTTTTGAGTGATAGTTGTTTGATCTTGCTGAAAAAGACATAAACTTTGCGCTCACAAAAACAATTCTATTTTTTTATCAGAAAGAGCTTTTGCCCTGATTCTTTTTGCAGAAGATTAATATACAAATTACCCAGGCCTTCCTACTTTTTAAGAATTTTTGGAGTTCCAGAAGTTTTCAAAAAAGTCAGATTGCTACAGACTATTCTGTGTTGACAGATTCTGTTTTCTTTGTGTTGTGTGCTTATTTTGATGGCTCTATGGTTTTCTTTGATGATTTTTTTGCCATAGAAAAGTTGGAATACAGTAGATATAATAAAAAACAAAATATGAATTGGTTTGATACAGTACTTATAGTAGTGATTTATTTTTCTTACACTAACGGATCTCACGAAGGTTTTGTTGAATTTTGTGTGATTGAAGTTTTCAAGTTTTGGGTTATCTTACGATGGATGAAGGAAGGATAGAAGAGCCTAAGCTTGGGGATGCCCTGGCATCCCAAGCTATTATCAAAAACTGAGTAACCAACTAAGCTTGGGGATGCCCCCGAGTGGCATCCCCTCTTTCTTCCAACGACTATCGGTATTTTACTCGAAGCTATATTTTTATTTGCCACACGATATGTGTTTTGCTTTGAGCGTCTTGTATGATATGAGTCTTTGCTTGTTTTATTTTGTGTTTTAAGTTATAAATCCTTGCTGGACACGCCTATTTGGAGAGCCAAAATTATGTCATGACTTGTTAGAATTGCTCTCTATGCTTCACTTCAATTTTTATGAGCTATGGACTTGATCTATTGCTTCACTTATATCTTTTTGAGCACGGTGTGCTTAGTATTTTTTTGAAGAATTTCTCTCTTGCTTCACTTAAATTATTTTTAGAGAAAGAAAAAGAATTATGCTCTTGATATCCACTTATATTTATTTGAGCTTATGAAAAGCAACACATGAAAATTAGTCCCAAAGTGATAGATATCCAAAAAAATATAATAAAAACTTTCATGAAGATCATTGGACAAAATAAACTTGATTCCTAGTAATAGTTTTGAGATATGATGATGTGATATGTGAGTTATGTTGATGAGTAATTAAGCTTTAGTAAGAATATTGGTGTTAAGGTTTGTGATTCCCTATGCAAGTACAAAAGTCAATAGTCATGCAATGAAATTATATCCTACTTGTGGTGCATTATTCGGTGTTAATTATGCTTAATGCTTGGTTATGAGATTATCCGTTTCTTGGTTGGTCGCTCCTCAATCTTTTGCTAGCCTTCATTTTGCACCAAGTATGATATCTACTTGTGCATCCAAAATTCTTTAAACCAGTTTTGCCACATGAGTGCAGTATATCTACCTATATGCGGTATTCTTTTGCCGTTCTAAGCACATTTTGCATGTGCCATCTCTAATTGTCAAAATAAACTTCTCTTTTGTGTGTTTGTTTCGCTCATGGAGCGGTGAGGGGTGGCTAATATTTTCCATGCTGGATGTGTTATTCTCACGATGAGTGTTTGTTCACTTGTCATTGCACGAGAGTAAGGCAAAGGTTTTAGGGATGCCCAGTCCCGAAGTGCAAAAATGAATTTACTTTATGTTGTCAAATAATAAATTCCTTGGAAAGTGTTGGTATGGAGGGCACCCGTGGATACGGTTAGCCATGGAAAGTGAAAGTATGGTGGAAAAAGGAATAAATTTTATTTTCTGTTTGGGAACCGCCTATGGCACATCTAGCATGGAAAGTGTTGGGAACTCTAAGTCATTTTCGTTGGTGGGATGGATACACCTCCCAAAATGTGTTTATCTAATTTTTCCGCTTTGAGCTCTAGCACCTCTACAAATCCCTACCTCCCTCTGCGAAGGGCCTTTCTTTTACTTTATGCAATTTTTATTTTTGAAATTTGAGTCTCCATCTTCTCTTACAAAAGCACCAACTAGGAGGCAATATGATCGTACTTAAGTATTGGGTGTAGCTAATATTCGAGTGTGTTTCATGAATGGATCAATGTTTGAGCATGATGGGCTAGGGATACCTTATTTTAGCATTGATATTTTGAAAGACATGGTTGCTTGTTGATATGCTTGAGTATCTAAATTATTATGTCAAAACTAGACTATTGCTTTGAATCACATAAAAGTCCAATTGTCCATGCTATAAAGAAAAGAATATGATATGACATGTTAGGCAGCATTCCACATAAAAAATTCTATTTTTATCACTTACCTACTCGAGGACGAGTGAGTTAAGCTTGGGGATGCTGATACGTCTCCAACGTATCTATAATTTTTGATTGTTCCATGTTGTTATATTATCAATCTTGGATGTTTTATAATCATTTTATAGTCATTTTATATCATTTTTTGGTACTAACCTATTGACATAGTACCAAGTGCCAGTTGCTGTTTTTTCCATGTTTTTTACATCACAGAAAATCAATATCAAACGGAGTCCAAATGCCACGAAACTCCACGAAGAATTTTTGTGGGCCAGAAGGAACACAATGGGGCCTGGTTGCGCCTGGGGGGGTGCCCCGAGGGGGGCACAACCCACCAGGGCGCGCCAGGAGGCCCAGGCGCGCCCTGGTGGGTTGTGCCCACCTCGGGTGCCCCCCGGGACCTCCTCTTTGCTCTATAAATACCCCAATATTCCAGAAACCTTAGAAGCATCGACGAAATATTCCTCCAGCTGCCGCAGAGTCCAGAACCACCAGATCCAATCTAGACACCATCTCGGATGGGGTTCACCACCTCCATTGGTGCCTCTCCGATGATGCGTGAGTAGTTCTTTGTAGACATTCGGGTACGTAGTTAGTAGCTAGATGGCTTCCTCTCTATCGCTGGATTCTCGATACTATGGTCTCGTGGAGATCCATATGATGTAACTCTTTTGCGGTGTGTTTGTTGGGATCGATGAACTTTGAGTTTATGATCAGATCTATCTTTTTATATCCATGAAAGTTATTTGAGTTTCTTTGATCTCTTATATGCATGATTGCTTATTGCCTCGTATTTCTTCTCCGATATTTGGGTTTTATTTGGCCAACTTGATCTATTTATCTTGCAACGGGAAGAGGTGCTTTGTAGTGGGTTCGATCTGACGTTGCTTGATCCCAGTGACAGAAAGGGAAACGACACGTATGTATCGTTGCTACTAAGGATAAGTAGATGGGGTCTATCTCTACATAGATAGATCTTGTCTACATCATGTCATCGTTCTTATTGCATTACTCTGTTTTTCCATGAACTTAATACACTAGATGCATGCTGGATAGCGGTCGATGTGTGGAGTAATAGTAGTAGATGCAGGCAGGAGTCGGTCTACTAATCTTGGACGTGATGCCTATATAATGATCATTGCCTGGATATCCTCATGATTATTCGAAGTTCTATCAATTGCCCAGCAGTAATTTGTTCACCCACTTTTTGCTATTTTTCTCGAGAGAAGCCACTAGTGAAACCTACGGCCCCCGGGTCTTCTTTCTCATATATTTGCCTTTGCGATCTACTTTTTCCTTGCATTTATTTTCAGATCTATTAAACCAAAAATACTTTGCTGCACTTTATTTTATTTGCGATCTATTTATTCAATCTATTACAACTTTCTCCCGTCCATGCACCGTTTCTGGCGTCGTTACCTGAAAGGGATTGACAACCCCTTTCACACGTCGGGTTGCGAGTGGTTGTTATTTGTGTGCAGGGGCTGTTTACGTTGTGTTGCTTGGTTCTCCTACTGGTTCGATAACCTTGGTTTCATATCAAAGGGAAATACCTACTGCCGCTATGCTGCATCATCCCGTCCTCTTTGGGGAAATACCGACGTAGCTTCAAGCGACATCAATAGGGTGCGTTGATGCATACAGTTGTCCCTATATAACCGTTTTCGATATCTCGAATATCCCAAACGCTTCATCCTTGCTGCTCGTTTGTGCTCGCATTGCCATCGCAGTCGGAGGTTTGTGGTTTTACCTAAAACCGGGCAGATTCCAGGCACTGGAGTTTTCCAGGCACATACCAAACTGGCTCTACGTCTACGATGGCTAGCACATCACAAACAGTTCATGATTATAAACCGTGTACGATAGGTAGACAATCACACACATTTAGTTTTCCCGCATCGTATGTGATAGTGTCTGACATCACACACGCTTTGCAAACGGCAACTGTCTGCATTGTTACACACGTTTCCTCTCCGTGAACCATGTCGGATTATGATGTATATCGCACATGCTATGCTTTATTAACCGTGTGCGCCGTCATGACCCGCACACCGTAATTTCGCCCTAATTTAATTTCTGCTATTTAAAATTGTACCTAATTTAAACTTGAAAGTATGCTATAGCTTTATTCATATCCATCAGGTTGAAACAAGCAATGCATTATTCGATTCACAGGTACATTTGTTTAAGAATTACATAAGCACCAAATAAAGAATGATGAACCAGGGTTCTATACTTGTACTATTATAGATGGAAAAGAAAGAGGCGACAGAGATTCTGGTTGCTCAACAAGGTGATGCGGAATGGCCCTATTATGCTCTCCTGGATGCCGAAGGCACACACGACTCTAGTCCAACCCCTTGTAATGGCCGACCGCCAATCATGTAGTTTGAGAGGTAATCTTGAGTAAACTGCTTCAGGATCCACTTCAAAGGAAAAAAGATTCACACATTGTCATCTAACACAACTCATTACGGGTAGTAAAAAGAAGGCTACAAGGTTCTTACTTACCATCCAGCAGTTCACTGTTGTCTTGCATAAAGTGTAAACAAATAGTTCGATTGACATCTTTTGACCCATTTTAATAACAATCTTTATCAGTTTCCTCACTTGATGCTGGTTCATGAATATCTCATTGCCCCATACGCAGAAGGGTCGAAGTGTGGATATTTGGCAATGACATATGTACCTAAAAGCACCAAGTTAATATTAGAAGCTAAACAACAATTGCAAAATGATGTAGTACAACACTCCCTCCATCCCATTATATAAGATTTTATTACATGTATATCTAGACATCATCAGAACATTAAGGTAACACTCTTCCTTGATGCTATGTAGTCTGGGATTGCATATTTAGTCACTGAGTACAATGCATGTTGCTATGTAGCTTCAATGTGCAGGCTTAAGAACGCTAGTTAAGAAAAACAAGAAGTGGAAAGGTGTGTTAACTGCATCAGGCATAACATTTAAAAACAAGCAAATAATCATTCAAACTGGTATTGTGCAGGTCTAAAGTGCACTAGTTATTGTTCAAAAAACAAAAAGGCATGTTAACTGCAATATCCTTAACAACAACCAAATATCGTAATTCATAGTGGTATTATTGAAACTGTTATTGATGAAATTGAACTACACGACAAATAGTTGCACATATAGAGCATCACATTGTGAAGAACTGAAATAAACAAGTCATGAGGCCATCTCTAGCCGATCCTTTAAAAGTTAAAGGACTAAAACTCTTAGTGGATATATATATATATATATATATATATATATATATATACTCCAGCAATTTTTGCCTTTTCTAGTCGATCCCCTAAACTTAACGTTCTAAACTTCAATTTGATCAAGTTCAAAGCAGGTTCAACCGAACGTAGCATGCATTCAAATATAAACATAGATAGTTTTGCATAACCGAACATAAAACATAGATTTAAACTACGCTAAACTACTTTCGGTCGAAGTAGAGGTCGAGCCAATCCTTCCTCGTCATGTACGGTGTGCCGCGAGCTGGGCCCGGGCCAGTGCCCTCGTCGGGGTCATTGGCGAAGGCACTCCTCCACTCGTCGACGTTGATCTCCTCGTCCTCGGGGCCCACCTTGATGCCCTTCGCGCCGTCGTCCTCGCCGCCTACGACCTCGTCATCTAAGGAGAGCGCGATAACCTCGCCGCCCTCCGCGACGGCAAAGATCGCCCGCTCCGCCTCCACGAGCTTTGGGTGCTGCCGGCAGAGCTCTTGCATGTAGGACTTGTCGGCGGCCTCGGCCTCGAGGCGATCCCACGCCTAGTGGTCCACCCGCTGCATAGCCGAGCTCACCATCCTGGCTCCGGCGGAACGAGATCGACCGGACGTGTGCCGAAGGGGAAATTGAGCCTAGCCGCCGCGCCGTGGTAGCGGACCTGCCAGCGGTCGTACTCCATGGCCGCGATCTCGGCCGTGTGGAAGCTACCGAGCCACCGGCGGGTGTGGGTCTCCCGATCTGTAATCTCGGCGACCCACGTCCCCCACCGCCGCTGCTACTGGACCCCGAGGTAGGACCTCGTCGGCTGCCGGGTCTGAGGGAGGACGGGGAAGTCCTCGAACTGGCGTAGGGGTGCGGTGGCGGGCGGATCGGGGGACCGGCGACGGCGGATCGAGCGCGCGAAGGACGACGGGGACACCTCGGTGGCCGCTTCCCCGGCGTCGGGCGAAAAGGCCGAGATAAACCTCCTTTTAGCCATTGGCTCCTCGAGCTCCCCAGCACACAGGCAGAGGTTGAGAATGGAGGCGGCTGCGATGGCGGCGACCTACCAATGGTTTCGGGGGTGGTGTGTGTCTGTGTGAGCGGAGGTTTTGGGGAGTGTGTGGTGTGTGTGGAGGGGAGGGCAAGGTGGTGTTTGAGGAAATACTGCGGCAACTGAAAATTTTACTAGGCGAGAGTAACAAGGTGGGGTTACTGAAAATTTGGATCAAGGGAGAGCAGATATTTTTGTGATTGCGAGGGATGCAGAGGTGGGAGTAAAATGCCAGGGCTACTGAAAATTTGAATCAAGGGACTGAAGCAGAGCGGGAGTAACAGACATCGCACACGGTCCGCACATAGTAATCATGTGCTACCAAACATTAAAACCTTCCAGGCGATAGATATTTTTGAGATTACGAGGCAGTAATATTTTCGAGATTGCGAGGGATGCAGAGGCGGGAGTATTTGGGGAGCGGGCTAGTGTGATTGACACGCCGGCTGTCGACTGGAGTCGACGCACCTTCTCGCGTAAGCCATAGGCATACTATACACCAACGGTGCTCGAGGATATTTTGTACTGCATCTCACACGGTTGGTAAAAATAAACTATGTGGGATCTACTTGATTTTTCATCTTGATTTGAATTACATAATGGGGTCAGAGCGGCAACGGACGGTGTTTGAATTGCTAGAACTTTTATCTGCAGTGAACATGCAACTATATGTGTGTCGTAAAAGAATTGGAATTATTCAGGGTTCATTTGGACATTTTATACATTAAATTGGTTTTCTAGCCATTTCAGGTGCACAATTCAAAATTAAACTACATGCACATGCACCGGTGCACCAACATGGGTTGTAAAATCATATATGTATCCATGGATTTATGCTTATGTCCCATGCAAGAAATGGGGATGAATTTCGAACACCATGGCACCGTGGCTCTCCGGCTAACGTCGACGTACTTGCTTTTGTAATTCTAGTTAACCCAAAAGTCGTCCGAAATTCATGAAACTTGGCATGGTATCATGGAGCGGCATCAACATGCCGTGGTAAATTTTTTGTCCCATTTCGGGCAGGTTTGGGTATAAGCTTCTCACAAACTAGAGCTTCTCATAACAAGTGTGATGGTTTCGGTAGGGAATGTTTCACCTTTCTGGACGAAATGATATCCATTGCTTCTTCTTGATTTCAATTTTTTTCCTAGTGTCAACACAGAACAACAAGAGTGTTGTGTTAATTTTTGGAATTTTTCGGGGTTGGCTTGGACATTTTTATACATTAATTGAGTTTTCAATGCATTTATGTGCATAATTCAAATTTGAAATACATGCACATGCTCTAATGCATATAAATTGGTTGAAAATTCAAATCCGTGTCTTTGGTTGCGTGCTTAGGTCCCATGCAAGAAATGGGAATGAATATCAAACACCCTGCCACCATCACTCGACCGCAAATGTTGAGATACCTGGTTTTTAAATTCTACTAAATCCAAAACTCGTCTGAAATTCATGAAACTTGGCATGGTATCATGGAGTGGCATCTACATGCCGTGGTAAATTTTTGTCCCATTTGGGGCAGGTTTGGGTATAAGCTTCTCACAAACCAGAGCTTCTCACAACAAGCCTGATGGTTTCGGTAGGGAACGTGCCACCTTTGGGGACGAAACGATATCCGTTGCCTCTTATTTCTTTCAAAAAAATTCTAGTGTCAACATAGAACAACAGGAGTGTTGTGTTAAGTTTTGGAATTTTTCGGGGTTCGTTTGGACATTTTTATACATTAACTGGGTTTCTAGGCATTTTATGTGCATAATTCAAATTTGAAATACCTGCACATGCTCTAGTGCATATAAATTGGTTGAAAAATCAAATATGTGTCCTCGGGGTGCATGCTTAGGTCCCATGCAAGAAATGGGAACAAATTTCAAACACCAGGGCACTATTGATTGCCGGCAAAACGTTGAGCTACCTGGTTTTTAAATTCTAGTAAATCCAAAACTCGTCTGAAATTCATGAAACTTGGCATGCTATCATGGAGCGGCATCAACATGCCGTGGTAAATTTTTTGTCCCATTTGGGGCAGGTTTGGGTACAAGCTTCTCACAACAAGCCTGATGGTTTCGGTAGGGAACGTGCAACCTTTGGGGACGAAACGATATTCGTTGCCTCTTATTGCTTTCAAAAAATTTCTAGTGTCAACATAGAACAATAGGAGTGTTGTGTTAAGTATTGGAATTTTTCGGGGTTCGTTTGGACATTTTTATACATTAACTGGGTTTTCTAGGCATTTTATGTGCGTAATTCAAATTTGAAATACATGCACTTGCTCGAGTGCATATAAATTGGTGGAAAAATCAAATATGTGTCCTTGGGTGCATGCTTAGGTCCCATGCAAGAAATGGGAATGAATTTCAAACACCAGGGCACTTTTGATTGCCGGCAAAACGTTGAGATACCTTGTTTTGAAATTCTAGTAACTCAAAACTCGTCTGAAATTCATGAAACTTGGCATGCTATCATAGAGCGGCATCAACATGCCGTGGTAAATTTTTTTGTCCCATTTGGGGCAGCTTTGGGTATAAGCTTCTCACAAACCAGAGCTTCTCACAATAAGCCTGATGGTTTCGGTAAGGAACGTGCCACCTTTGGGGACGGAACGATATCCATTGCCTCTTATTGCTTTCAAAAAAATTCTAGTCATTGTTTCAAACCCATACATGACTTGTCAGCGGCTGATCCCTTTGCAGAAATGACGAGGTTTGCAATGTTTGAATTTGGGAATTGTAACCTTGAAATTTGAACCTTGCAATATTTATGGTATGTGTTATGTAACATAATTGGATATTTAATTTGGTATTGCAATCACGTCATGTTACAAGTATATATATGTTGTTCTTCTGTACACAGAGCATAGATGTTCTACAGACAGAGCATATCACATCGCACACGGACCACATTAGGTAAGCCGTCAGCGATGCGTTCATATGCATATATATATGGTTGCTCGCCGTTGAGGCGACCGCGGAGCGCTCTGCTCGCGTCCCTCCGCGCGTCCTCTGCCAGCGGTTGGGCCTGCACACGATCACGTCGGGGGCCCCATATGCATGCGGTTGCACCGTGCGCATTGCCACTGATGCAGTTACGTGCGGCATAATAGAGTTACGCGCTGCAAATTAGAACTACCATCAGGGCATGCCGATATTCCAGGTCGTCCGTCTTACCCTTTAATTCCCGCGGCCATTATAACCTTAGTGTCTAGAACCTTTTGATCGCGCCCCACAACACAACAAGCACACCCACGACGACACATAGAGAGGGGATGTCTAGCGGCGCTCCAATGGATTTGAACGAGCATAAAGTGGAGACCCACACGAGGGAGACAGATCACTTGGTGGTGTACAACATCGACCCGGCCGTGGTGGACGACTTCATCAACACCGTTGAGCAGTTGCTTGGTCGAGACAAGTACAAGGTGGTCGGCATCGACCTCCAGTACACCGCCGGTCGTCCCAAATAGATCAGAAGGTTGCCGTCACCCAGTTGTTCATGGGCCATCATGTCCTCATCTACCACTACTGCATGGCCACAGAGCCTTCCGACCGCTTCGCCAGGTTTGTCAACATCGCTGACTACAAATTCGCTACGATGGAAACCACCAACGATGTAAAAGCGCTCAGGGTTACGGGCAAGGCCTGCAAGAACCTTGTCGAAATTTGTGAGCACTACAGGATATGGGGCAGCACGAAGAAGTACTCCCTGGTTGAAATCGCCTTGGCCATCATCGACCCACACTATGAAAAGATGAAGCAGGAAGCCAACAGAACACGTCTCGTATCCTGGCAAGGGGCCTGGATACGGCAACTGGATGAACCTCACCTCATGTTAGCGGCCAAGAGCATGTACACATGCTACGAGATGCACAGGCGGATCGTTGACATGAGGAAGTGCCTCGTTACCCAAATCGACGAGGCCGGATCGAGCCACAAGCAGAGCAAGCGTCACAAGAAGTAGATGATGATCAGATGATTGTTTATCCTAGTTAATCATGCATGCAATTAATATATAGTTTACTTTCGTGTGTGGAAATGTCATGTGTGTAGTAGTCACCTATGTAATTATGCATGTAATAGTTTACGTTGGTGTGTGCAAATGCCATGGTTGTAGTAGCCTTGTTAGCAGCAATCGTTTGTGTTATTATCGGTCTTCGCACACATTTCTGATTACAGACGCGTTTGCCGTGTATCACACACATCTTGTTGTATTGAACCTTTTTTGTTCTCTTGTCTCAACGCAAACAGTTCATTCGAGTGAACCGCATGTCGTTTATCGCACACACCTTGATCTGGCTGACCGTTTCTTTTGTGTTGCCTAATCACAAACAGTTCATCTGAGTCAACCGTATGCTGTATATCACACACACCTTCATCTGGCTGCCCGTTTCTTTTCTTCCTCCTCATCACAAACAGTTAATTGAATGGAACCGTATGCCATACATCGCACACGCAACTAAAATCTGAACCGTGTTTGATGCCTCCGTCATCACAAACGTTTTGCATATTTTTGAAGGTTTTTTACACCACTGTTTGCGATTATTGCATCGCACACAGTTTCGTCGAAGGGTCTCTGGTCGTAGTGTCGCGTTAGCAGCATCGTGCAGTAGTGGACTCTCTTCTTCAATTTGCACAAAGTTAAATATTTCCTGTAAAGCAGCTTGTTTCTTATGAGCGGGGAAATATTTTTCAGAGAAGTAATATATCATATCCTGGGGACTATGTACACAACCAGAAGCAAGAGAATTAAACCAGATCTTAGCATTACCCTTTAATGAGAAAGGAAACAACTTAATAATATACTAATAGCGAATTTTTTTCCTCATGAGCAAACATGGTGGCTATGTCATTCAACTTGGTAAGGTGTGCTACAACAATTCAGATTCATAACCATGGAAAGGATCAGATTCAACCAAAGTAATTAACTCAGGACCGACAGAGAATTCACAATCCTTATCAGTAACAAAGATAGGTGAAGTAGCAAACTTAGGATCATATTGCATTCTAGCATTCAAAGATTTTTCTTTCCACTTGCATAATAATTTCTTAAGATCATCTCTATCCTTGCAAGCAAGAAAGTCCCTAGCTACCTCTCCATCCATAACATAACCCTCGGGTATATCAGGCAATTCATATCTAGGAAACCTAGGTATAGCAGGTGTTTCAAAGTGTTCAGGCTCAATAATTTCATCAGTTTCAGAAAATATTATCAGTTTCATCATACTCAATAGTTCTAGCTCTAGCAAGTTGTTCATAAAGCAATTCACCCACTGGCACAGTTTTATCAAGCAAAGCAGTAGTATCATCAGCATCACTCATAGTAGAAGTAGCATCATCAATAACGTGCGACATATCGGAATCAATAGCGGGTGTAGGTGTCGCAAGTTTTCTCAAAATAGAAGGTGAATCAAGTGCAGAGCTAGATGGCAGTTCCTTACCTCCCCTTGTAGTAGATGAAAAAATCATGGTTCTAGTATCTTTCAAATTCCTCATAGTGATCAACAGATATAAATCCCAAGTGACTCGGAGAATAGAGCTATGCTCCCCGGCAACGGCGCCAGAAAAAGGTCTTGATAACCCATAAGTATAGGGGATCGCAACAGTTTTCGAGAGTAGAGTATTCAACCCAAATTTATTGCTTCGACACAAGGGAGGCGAAAGAATATTCTCAAGTATTGGCAGCTGAGTTGTCAATTCAACCACACCTGAAAGACTTAATATCTGCAGCAAAGTTTTTAGTAGCAAAGTAGTATGGAAGTAATAGTGGCAGTTTTGTAGTGATTGTAATAGTGGCAAAGCGAAAGTAACATAACAAAGATCAATATGTGAAAAGCTCGTAGGCAACGGATCAGTGATGGATAATTATGTCGGATGACATTCATCATGTAGCAGTCATAACCTAGGGTGACACAGAACTACCTCCAATTCATCAATATAATGTAGGCATGTATTCCGAATATACTCATATGTGCTTATGGAAAAGAACTTGCATGCCATCTTTTGTCCTACCCACCCATGGTAGCGGGGTCCTAATGGAAACTAAGGGATATTAAGGCCTCCTTTAATAGATAACCGGACCAAAGCATTAGCACTTAGTGAATACATGAACTCCTCAAACTACGGTAATCACCGGAAAGAATCCCAATTATTGTCACCTTGGGGTATGCAGATCATAACTCATAATAGGTGTCTACAACTTGCAAGATAGGATCAAGAACACAAATATATTCATGAAAACATAATAGGTTCGGATATGAAATCATGGCACTCGGGCCCTAGTGACAAGCATTAAGCATAGCAAAGTCATAGCAACATCAATCTCAGAACATAGTGGATACTAGGGATCAAACCCTCACAAAACTAACTTGATTACATGATAAATCTCATCCAACCCATCAACGTCCAACAAGCCTATGATGGAATTACTCACGCACGGCGGTGAGCATGATGAAATTGGTGATGGAGGAAGGTTGGCGATGATGATGGTGAAGAATCCCCCTCTCTGGAGCCCCAAACGGACTTCAGATCTGCCCACCCGATGAAGAACATGAGGTGGCGGCGGCTCAGTATCGTAAAACACGAGGAATCCTTCTCTCTGGTTTTTTCTCCCCGAATAGGGTTGTATGTAGTTGGAGTTGAGGTCGGAGGGGCTCTTGTGGCCTCTCGGTGGCCCCCCTCTGGTTGATTCTTTCGGCAATATATTTTATATATTCCAAAAATATTCTCCGTAAAATTTCCAGGTCAATCCGAGAACTTTTATTTCTGCACAAAAATAACACCAAGGCAATTCTGCTGAAAACAACGTCAGTCCGGGTTAGTTCCATTCAAATCATGCAAATTAGAGTCCGAAACTAGGGCAAAAGAGTTTGGAAAAGTAGGTATGATGGAGACGTATCGGTGGGTGTGCATCCAACTTGCTTGTTCATGAAGACCTCGGGCTTTTGAGAAAGCCCTTTATTGGAATATACAAGACAAGTTCTATAATGAAAAATTCCCACTAGTAATATATGAAAGTGACAAAATAGGAGACTCCCTAGTAATATATGAAAAGTAGATACGATGCTACTTTGAAGCACAAGTGGCGAAAAGGATAGTAACATTGTCCCTTCTCTCTTTTTCTCTCAAATTTTTTCTTTTCTCTTTTTTTGTTGGGCACTTTGGCCGCTTTTTTGTTGGGCACATTTGGCCTCTCTCTTTTTCGTCTGAGTCTCATCCCGACTTTTTGGGGAATCATAGTCTCCATCATCCTTTCCTCACTTGGCACAATGCTCTGATAGTGATGATCATCACACTTTTATTTACTTACAACTCAATACTAGAACAAAAATATGACTCTATTTGAATGCCTCCGGCGGTGTACCGGGATGTGCAATGATCTAGCGTGACATGTATAAAATATGAACGGTGGCCGAGCCACAAATACTATGTCAACTATATGATCATGCAAAGCAATATGATAATGATGATATGTGTCATAATAAAACAGAACGGTGGATGTTCCATGGCAATATATCTCGGAATGGATATGGAAATGCCATAATAGGTAGGTATAGTGGCTGTTTTGAGGAAGATATAAGGAGGCTTATGTGTGAAAGAGCGTTTGATATCACGGGGTTTGGATGCACCGGCGAAGTTTGCACCACAACTCGAGGTGAGAAGGGGCAATGCACGGCACCGAAGAGGCTAGCAAAATGCGGAAAGGTAAGAGTGCGTATAATCCATGGACTCACATTAGTCATA
Source organism: Aegilops tauschii subsp. strangulata (assembly GCF_002575655.3). NCBI lineage: Eukaryota > Viridiplantae > Streptophyta > Magnoliopsida > Poales > Poaceae > Aegilops > Aegilops tauschii. The sequence continues at coordinate 550,387,274 of NC_053036.3, read as the reverse complement.
AAAGAACTCACATACTTATTGCAAGAGTTTATTAGCCCTCAAAGCGAAGTACTACTACGCATGCCCCTAGGGGGATAGATTGGTAAGAAACGACCGTCGCTCGTCCCCGACCACCACTCATAAGGAAGACAATCAATAATAAATCATGCTCCAATTTCATAGGATAATGAGAGACCATACGTGCATGATTCGGGAATCACAAACCTTAACACCAATATTCTTAATAAACCCCAATTACTCACTAGCATGACTCTAATCTCACCATCTTTATACCTCAAAACAAATGCAAAGAATCAAACTTCTCATATATTCAATGATCTTCACGAAAGTCTTTATTATACCCCTCTTGAATACCCATCATACTAGGACTAAATTCATAACCCAAGCAAATTGCCATACTATTTATAAGACTCTCAAAATAATATAAGTGAAGCATGAGATTTCATCAATTTCTTTGAAATATAACCATCGTCGTGCTCTAAAAGATAAAAGTGAAGCACTAGAGCAACCGCCTAGCTCAAAAGATATAAGTGAAACTCAAAGAGTATTCTAATAAATTCATGATTAATGTGTGTCCCTCTCAAAAATGTGTGTCAAGAAAGGATTATTGTGGCAAACTAAAAAGAAAATAAACCAAAGACTCATATAATACACGACGCTCCAAGCAAAACACATACCATGTAGTGAATAAAAATATAGCCTCAAGTAATTTACCGATGGATTGTAGACAAAAGAGGGGATGCCATCCGCGGCATCCCCAAGCTTAGACGCTTGGTTGTCCTTGAATATTACCTTGGCCTGCCATGGGAATGCTCAAGCTTAGGGTCTTGCCACTCCTTATTCCTTAGCCCATCAAAACTTCACTCAAAACTTGAAAACTTCACAACACAAAACACAACAGAAAACTCGTGAGATCCATTAGTATAATAAAGCAAATCACCACTTTTATGTACAGTTGTAAACTCATTCCAATTTTATATTTGCATTATATCTACTGTATTCTAACTTCACCATGGCTCATACCCCCCGATACAACCCATAGATTCATCAAAACAAGCGAACAACACAATGAAAACAGAATCTGTCAAAAACAGAACAATCTATAGTAACCTGAACTTTAGTAGAACTTCTGTAACTTCAAAAATTATGAAAAGAGAGGACAAGCTAGGAAATTTGTGCATAAATCTCATGTAAAAATTTCATAACTTTATCACGTTCCAGCAAAGAACATCAATTCTGCTACTGGACGCAAAAGTTTGTGGTTTTTCACATAATCAAATCAACAATCTTCGAAATCATACCAAAGGTCTGACTTGGCACACATACTAATTAAAACACTAAAACTCCATCATAACAGCAGTATAATGGTGTATTTATTAAAAAACAGAAGAAAAAGTAAAAGCAAAAAATAATATTGGGTTGCCTCCCAATAAGCGCTATTGTTTTACGCCCCTAGCTAGGCATATTGCATAGATCTAGGGTTTTTCATCTTTCATATTCAATCCATAAGTGGCACTCATAATAGATTCATGTGGTAACTTATTTTTCTTTCTTATAAAGTGTTCCATGCCCTTCCTTAATGGAAATTGAAATCTAATGTTTCCTTCTTTCATATCAATAATTGCACTAATCGTTCTAAGGAAAGGTCTACCAAGAATTATGGGCATGAAGGATTGCAATCAATATCAAGCACAGTGAAATCTATGGACACATAAATCCTATTTGCAATAATAAGAACATCATTAATTCTTTCCATAGGTTTCTTAATAGTGGAATCCGCTAAATGCAAATTTAAATAACAATCATGAAGTTTATGGAAGCCTAGCACATCACATAAAGATTTTGGAATAGTGGAAACGCTAGCACCCAAATCACAAAAAGCATTGCACTCATAATCTTTAGTCTTAATTTTAATAGTAGGTTCTCATTCGTCATATAACTTTCTAGGGATTGAAACTTCCAACTCAAGTTTTTCTTCAAAAGATTTCATCATAGCATCAATGATATGTTTAGTAAAAGCATTATTTTGATCATAAGCCTGAGGTGAATTGAGCATGGATTTTAACAAGGAAATACACTCAATCAAAGAACAATTATCATAATTAAATTCCTTGTAATCCAAAAGAGTGGGCAGATCTCTAGTTAAAGTTTTATCCTCGCCAAACCCACTTTTGTCAACTTTTTCATTAAGATCTTCACCCTGCAAATTATTGGGAAGCCTTCTAGCTAAAGTTGACTCTCCTCCAGTCCCTTTTTTATCAAGTTTTATATTTTCAAACAAATATTCAACAGGAGTCACACCAATCACTTTAAGATCCTCATCATGATTCTCGCAAGAACTTGAAGAAGGCATTTTCTCTTAGCTCGCATTCTGACGGTTCTCTCCCTACTTTTCTTACTAGAAATTTGAATAGACTTCAAAGACTCATTAATATCAAGCTTGGCTAGCATTGATGTAATCTTAAGAGAATCAATCTCATGAGAAATATTATCAACGTTTCTAGCCACATCATCAAACTTCAGCAAATTTTCTTCTATCATGGCATTGAAAATCTTTTGAGAGTTAACAAAATCTTTAATATCATTCTCAAGATCAGAGGGTATCTTATTATAATTTCCGTAAGAATTGTTGTAGCAATTACCAGAATTATTAGAGGAATTACCAGGAAACGGGCTAGGATTAAAATTGCCTTTATAAGCGTTATTACCAAAATTGTTCCTACCAACAAAATTCACATCCATAGATTCATTATTATTCTCAATTGTCGGTGTACAAAAGAAGGGGCTCTCCTTTTGACCCCTCTACTTGTGCACGGGCAGTTAGAGTCGTGCCTGCGGCCACACTTAGCAGGGTAAAGGAAGGAACCAAAAGCACAAGATGGGCAAAGCAACGCTAAGACCAGAGACACAAAGAGCAAGAGAGCGAGGTGGATTCCCCCGGCAAGACCCTTCCCGGGGCGGCCTCTGCGGCTCCGACAAGAGCCTTGCCGGGGCAACTTGCCCAACGGCAGCAGAGCGCGCCACCCTTGAGCCCAAGGGTCCCAATGCCATCAGCCACATTGGAACCATGGCTCGGGAGGCACCTCCATGGTCGCATGCAGATCTTTGTGAAGATCATAAAGACACGAGATCAGATGAGGACCAGAAGATGACGATCCTCGCGAGATCCTCGCCGAGGCAATCCACGAGACCTCCGGCAAGATCCTTGCCGGGGACGACCGTGATGTCATGGCAAGACCCTTGCCGAGGCCTCAGCAAGGCCCTTGCCGAGGACACCTGCGGGGCCGCAATTAGGCCCCCATCTGCCAAGACTCCACCGTCGTTCCATACAGCTGCCAGCCCAACCAGCTGGGCAGGCACCTGCGTGGCAACGTCCAGCTTCCAGGCCAACTCAGCAAGCACCTGCGTGGTGGAATGCAGATCTTCATGAAGACCCTACCACCACGCCATCTCAGCAGCCAGCCAGCCTATGTGGCACTGCATGCCTCGTTGGCCCGGACGCGTGTCGGAGTGAGGCGGAGCGACGACGGACGGGACGGGCCTCGTTGTCGTCCCCAATACAGCAACGGGACACCTAAGGAGGCGCATTTAATACACCTTGTCTCGTAATGACATGCGATAAGCTTGTACACTGTATACCTTTCGACCTCTTGTGTGCCACTGTGGCAACCCCTTTGGCCTATAAAAGGAGGCCCGAGGCGCACTGGAGAAGGATTCGGGATCTTTTGGACTACGCATTCCCCGTAGCTAGTTCAAGATCTCAAGAACACTCAAATATACATCAAAGCAGGACTAGGGTATTACGCATCTTCGCGGCCTGAACCTGGGTAAACGATCATTGTGCTGACTACCAGACCCGCTCTTTGCACAACCCCGCGCCCGCCAACCGTAGAAGGGATCCCAGTGATTCCATTGGTGTCGTTTCCACAGACATCTTTCGCACGCCAGGTAGGGGGCGCAGTTGTGGAAATCTGGTCTGGTTGGAGCACCGGCTTCATCGTGGTTGTCACTTCAAGGAAGAAGATGACCAAACGAGCGGCATCATCGGCGGATGCAACGAACGCTCACGCAACGACAGAAAAGCTATGTCATGCAAAACTTTGAGCAATTTATTTATATATATAAGGTTATGTTCCTCGAAGATCTTGCCCTGTGTATTGAAAACCTGCATGCAATGGGGCCCTGCCACTATTGCCAACGACCTTGCTCTGTTTCGAGTCCACTCAACAGCTCGAGCGGCTGCATCAAGAATGGCAGGGTCACCTTCTGCAATAGGCAACGCTCTCGTTCTGTCTCGAGTCCGGTCGACAGTTCGAGCGTCCGCGTTAAGAGTAGTGAGGTAGTTTACCTGGTAGCAAGCACACTCGGCAGGCTATTGGGGATCCGTCCTCAAGACGCCGCGGCCTGGGTTTACGCGCCGGCAAGCCTACCCGATTAACGTAGGGTGAATATACAAAGGGGGATCAAACGGGAAAATAACATGCATCGGTTCAAAGTACTACAGAGTTATATTACACACTACAAAAAAATACACTTCCGTGATGATACGTGTTTGTCATAGTAGGTCGCTTTTTTGTCATGCATGTACATCCATGACAAATTTATGACAGAATCAAGATAGTCATACCTGTGCTGTCGTAGAAGTGTTCCATGACATTACCAAAATTATCATCACGGAAGTGTCCACTTCCATGACGATAAATCGCGCGTCACAGAAGTGCTTTCATCAAGGGTGACCGACACGTGGCATCCGTCGTAACGGAACACCGTTAAGCTATCAGGTCGGGTTTTGGATCCGATAATCCGTTAACAGCCCCGACCAATGGGGATTTTCCACGTGTAAAATCATCATTGGCTGGAGTAAACACGTGTCGGCTCATCGCTGGGACAGATGTCATCCACTCATTGGACAGAAGGCGCCTATGATACGTCGACACATGGCACGGCCCAACAATGGCCCATTCCTATGAAAAAGGCCGGCCCGTTTGACTTGGTCAAAAGCTGGCGGGCCGGCCCATGGAAAGCCTGTTAACGGCATGTTCGCATATAGCCCATTTACAGCCCGCTAACACAAGGCCCGTTACGCCCTATTCGAATTAGGCCCAGTAGCGTCGTCTGGGCCATCCAATATGATTCCAACCCGTTTTCACTTCTGGCCCATGTATGGCCCATGACGTCTTTCGGCCCATATGAGGCCCTATGTAACTCTTGGCCTATTAACGGCCCGTGCTGAAACTGGCCCGTAATGAACAGTGTATTACTTTACACCCATTAATGGCCCGTGGTGAAACTGGCCCATAATGAACAGTGTATCACTTTATACCCATTAACGGCCCGTTATTCCGTTGGGCCGTTTCCAGCCCATGTTATCTTTCGGCCTTCTCAGAGCCCATTTATTCTTGGGCTATTTTCCAGCATTCGTTTACTTACGGCCCGTTACTGTCATTTTCTGCTTGTGGGCCAAATTCAGCCCGTCGTTACAGTCAACCCGTTTGTGGTCCGTTAATACGTTGGGCCGTTTTCATAGCGTCATCAAATATGGCCTATTAATGATGGCCCGTTATGGTCGGCCCATGAACGGACGATTCCAACTCTAGCCCGTTTACGGCCAGAATGCGGTCTGTTTGGCCCATGTTTGGCCAATCGATCATACGGCCCGTATAAGGCCCATTGATGATACGGCCCGTAGAAGGCCCATTGTTTCTACGGCCCGTAGAAGGCCCGCTGTTTCTATGGCCCGTAGAAGGCCCACTGTTTCTACGGCCCGTAGGAGGCCTAGTGTCACTACAGTAAATATTAGCCCATGGTTATTGTGGCCTAGTTTTAAAAAATAGGTTATTGCAGCCACTAGCAAACCGCGGAAAAAGAACTGCAATGACTACAAGCAAACAAATAAACAAGACAACAAGGAAATAAATAAGCAAGCAACTTACGCTAGGCTATCACGGCTATCACACATATTACATCCACTGGGCATCAAAGTTCGCCACCAGTGCAAATAAACGCGCCGACAAAAGTGTTGGAAATATGCCCTAGAGGCAATAATAAAATGGTTATTATTGTATTTCCTTGTTCATGATAATTGTCTGTTGTTCATGCTATAATTGTATTAACTCGAAACCGTAATACAAGTGTGAATACATAGACCACAACATGTCCCTAGTAAGCCTCTAGTTGACTAGCTCGTTGATCAATAGATGGTTATGGTTTCCTGACCATGGACATTGGATGTCATTGATAACGGGATCACATCATTAGGAGAATGATGTGATGGACAAGACCCAATCCTAAGCATAGCAGAACATCGTGTAGTTCGTTTGCTAGAGCTTTTCTAATGTCAAGTATCATTTCCTTAGACCATGAGATTGTGCAACTCCCGGATACCGTAGGAATGCTTTGGTTGTACACAACGTAACTGGGTGGCTATAAAGGTGCACTACAGGTATCTCCGAAACTGTCTGTTGGGTTGGCACGAATCGAGACTGGGATTTGTCACTCTGTATGATGGAGAGCTATCTCTGGGCCCACTCAGTAATGCATCATCATAATGAGCTCAATGTGACTAAGGAGTTAGCCACAGGATCATGCATTACGGTATGAGTAAAGTGACTTGCCGGTAACGAGATTGAACAAGGTATTGGGATACCAACGATCGAATCTCGGGCAAGAAACGTACCGATTGACAAAGGGAATTGTATACGGGATTGATTGAATCCTCGACATCGTGGTTCATCCGATGAGATCATCGTGGAACATGTGGGAGCCAACATGGGTATCCAGATCCTGCTCTTATTTATTGACCGGAGAGTCGTCTCGGTCATGTCTGCATGTCTCCCGAACCCGTAGGGTCTACACACTGAAGGTTCGGTGACGCTAGAGTTGTAGAGATATTAGTATGCAGTTAACCGAAAGTTGTTCGGAGTCCCGCATGAGATCCCGGACGTCACGAGGAGTTCCGGAATGGTCTGGAGGTAAAGATTTATATATGGGAAGTCCTATTTTGGCCACCGGAGAATGTTCGGGATTTTTCGGTATTGTACCGGGAAGGTTCTAGAAGGTTCCGAAGTGGGGCCCACCTGCATGGGGGGACCCACATGAACATGGGTAGTGGGGGCAAGGCCCCACACCCCTGGTCAAGGCGCACCAAGATCCCACCTTAGAAGGAATAAGATCATATCCCGAAGGGATAAGATCAAGATCCCTAAAAAAGGGGGATAACAATCGGTGGGGAAGGGAAATGATGGGATTTCTTTCCCCCACCTTTGCCAACGCCCCAATGGACTTGGAGGGCAAGAAACCAGCCCCCTCCACCCCTATATATAGTGGGGAGGCGCATGGGAGCAGCACCCCAAGCCCTGGCGCCTCCCTCCCTCCCCTGACACCTCTTCCTCCCCGCTTGCGCTTGGCGAAGCCCTGCCGGGATCCCGCTACTTCCACCACCACGCCGTCGTGCTGCTGGATCTCCGTCAACTTCTCCTCCCCCCTTGCTGGATCAAGAAGGAGGAGATGTCCCCGCTCCATACGTGTGTTGAACGCGGAGGTGCCGTCCGTTCGGCGCTAGGATCATCGGTGATTTGGATCACGACGAGTATGACTCCATCAACCCCGTGCTCTTGAACGCTGCCGCTCGCGATCTACAAGGGTATGTAGATGCACTCCTCCCCTCTTGTTGCTAGCATCTCCTAGATTGATCTTGGTGACACGTAGGAATTTTTTTGAATTTCTGCTACGTTCCCCAACAGTGGCATCAGAGCCAGGTTTATGCGTAGATTCTATGCACGAGTAGAACACAAAGTAGTTGTGGGCGACGATTTGTTCAATTTCCTTACCGTTACTAGTCTTATCTTGATTCGGCAGCATTGTGGGATGAAGCGGCCCGGACCGACCTTACACGTACTCTTACGTGAGACAGGTTCCACCGACTGACATGCACTTGATGCATAAGGTGGCTAGCGGGTGTCTGTCTCTCCCACTTTAGTCGGATCGGATTCGATGAAGAGGGTCCTTATGAAGGGTAAATAGCAATTGGCATATCACCGTTGTGGCTTTTGCGTAGGTAAGAAACGTTCTTGCTAGAAACCCATAGTAGCCACGTAAAACATGCAACAACAATTAGAGGACGTCTAACTTGTTTTTGCAGGGTATGCTATGTGATGTGATATGGCCAAAAGGATGTGATGAATTATATATGTGATGTATGAGATTGATCATGTTCTTGTAATAGGAATCATGACTTGCATGTCGATGAGTATGACAACCGGTAGGAGCCATAGGAGTTGTCTTAATTTATTGTATGACCTGCCTGTCAATGAAAAACGCCATGTAATTACTTTACTTTATTGCTAACCGTTAGCCATAGTAGTAGAAGTAATAGTTGGCGAGACAACTTCATGAAGACACGATGATGGAGATCATGGTGTCATGCCGGTGACGAAGGTGATCATGCCGCGCCTCGAAGATGGAGATCAAAAGGCGCAAGATGATATTGGCCATATCATGTCACTTTATGATTTGCATGTGATGTTTGTGATGTTTACATCTTATTTGCTTAGAACGACGGTAGCATAAATAAGATGATCCCTCACTAAAATTTCAAGAGATGTGTTCCCCCTAACTGTGCACCGTTGCGAAGGTTTGTTGTTTCGAAGCACCACGTGATGATCGGGTGTGATAGAGTCTAACGTTCGCATACAACGGGTGTTGACGAGCCTAGCATGTACAGACATGGCCTCCGAACACAAGAAAAACACTTAGGTTGACTTGACGAGCCTAGCATGTACAGACATGGCCTCGGAACACAAGAGACCGAAAGGTCGAACATGAGTCGTATAGTAGATACGATCAACATGGAGATGTTCACCGATGATGACTAGTCCGTCTCACGTGATGATCGGACACGGCCTAGTCGATTCAGATCATGTATCACTTAGATGACTAGAGGGATGTCTATCTAAGTGGGAGTTCATTAAATAATCAGATGAACTTAATTATCATGACCATAGTCAAAAAGGTCTTTGCAAATAATGTCGTAGCTTACGCTTTAGTTCTACTAAGATATGTTCCTAGAGAAAATTTAGTTAAAAGTTGATAGTAGCATTATGCGGACTGGGTCCATAAACTGAGGATTGTCCTCATTGCTGCACAGAAGGCTTATGTCCTTAATGCACCGCTCGGTGTGCTGAACCTCAAGCGTCATCTGTAGATGTTACGAAACATCTGACATACACGTTTTGATGACTACGTGATAGTTCAGTGTGTGATGCTAACGGTTTAAAATTGTGGCACCAAAGACAGTTTTGAAACGTCGCAGAACATATGAGATGTTCCAAAGACTGAAATTGGGATTTCAGACTAATGCCCACGTCAAGAGGTATGAGACCTCTGACAAGTTTCTTAAGCCTGCAAACTAAGGGAGAAAAGCTCAATCGTTGAGCATGTGCTCAGATTGTCTGAGTACTACAATCACTTGAATCGAGTGGGAGTTAATCTTCCAGATGAGATAGTGATGGTTCTCCATAGTCACTGCGACCAAGCTATTAGAGCTTCGTGATGAACTATAACATATCAGGGATAGACATGATGATCCTTGAGCAACTCGCGATGTTTGACACCGCGAAAGTAGAAATCAAGAAGGAGCATCAATTGTTGATGGTTAGTAAAACCACTAGTTTCTAGAAGGGCAAGGGCAAGAAGGGATACTTCATGAAACGACAAATCAGTTGCTGCTCTAGTGAAGAAACCCAAGGTTGAACCCAAACCCGAGACTAAGTGCTTCTGAAATGAGGGGAACGGTCACTGAAGCAAAACTACCCTAGATACTTTGTAGATGAGAAGGCTGGCAAGGTCGACAGAAGTATATTGGATATACATTATATTAATGTGTACTTTACTAGTACTCCTAGTAGCACCAGGGTATTAGATACCGGTTCGGTTGCTAAGTGTTAGTAACTCGAAATAAAAGCTGCGGAATAAACGGAGACTAGCTAAAGGTGAGATGACAATATGTGTTGGAAGTGTTTCCAAGGTTGATGTGATCAAGCATCGCATGCTCCCTCTACCATCGAGATTGGGGTTAAACCTGAATAATTATTATTTGGTGTTTGCGTTGAGCATAGACATGATTGGATTATGTTTATCGCAATACGGTTATTCATTAAAGGAGAATAATGGTTACTCTGTCTATTTGAATAATACCTTCAATGGTCTTGCACCTAAAATGAATGGTTTATTGAATCTCGATCGTAGTGATACACATGTTCATGCCAAAAGATATAAGATAGTAATGATAGTACCACATACTTGTGGCACTGCCACTTGAGTCATATTGGTATAAAACGCATGAAGAAGCTCCATGTTAATGGATCTTTGGACTCACTCGTTTTGAAAAGATTGAGACATGCGAACCATGTCTATTAGTATATATGCATGAAGAAAGTCCATACAGATGGATCATTTGGACTCACTTGATTTTGAATCGCTTGAGACATGCAAATCATACCACATGGGCAAGATGACTGAAAGGCCTCGTTTTCAGTAAGATGGAACAAGAGAGCAACTTGTTGGAAGTAATACATTTGATGTGTGCAGTCCAATGAGTGCTGACGCACGCAGTGGATATCGTTATGTTCTTACTTCACAGATGATTTGACTAGATTTACTTGATGAAACACAAGTCTGAATTATTGAAAGGTTCAAGTAATTTCAGAGTGAAGTTGAAGATCGTCGTGACAAGAGGATAAAATGTCTGTGATATGATCATAGAGATGAATATTTGAGTTACGAGTTTGGCACACAATTAAGAAATTGTGGAAATTGTTTCACGACTAATACCGCCTGGAACACCATATTGTGATGGTGTGTCCGAACATCATAACTGCACCCTATTGGATATGGTGCATACCATGATGTCTCTTATCGAATTACAACTATTGTTTATGGGTTAGGCATTAGAGACAACCGCATTCACTTTAAATAGGGCACCACGCAATTCCGTTGAGATGACACCGTATGAACTATGGTTTAGAGAAACCTAAGCTGTCGTTTCTTAAAAGTTTGGGGCTGCGACGCTTATGTGAAAAAGTTTCAGGCTGATAAGCTCGAACCCAAAGCGGATAAATGCATCTTCATAGAATACCCAAAACAGTTGGGTATACCTCCTATTTCAGATCTGGAAGCAAAAGTGATTGTTTCTAGAAACGGGTCCTTTCTCGAGGAACAGTTTCTCTCGAAAGAATTGAGTGGGAGGATGGTGGAGACTTGATGAGGTCATTGAACCGTCACTTCAACTAATGTGTAGGAGGGCACAGGAAGTTGTTCCTGTGGCACCTACACCAATTGAAGTGGAAGCTTATGATAGTGATCATGAAACTTCAGATCAAGTCACTACCAAACCTCATAGGACGACAAGGATGCGTACTAGTTCAGAGTGGTACGTAATCCTGTCTTGGAAGTCATGTTGCTAGACAACAATGAACCTACGAGCTATGGAGAAGCGATGGTGGGCCCGGATTCCGACGAATGGCTCGAGGCCATAAAATCCGAGAGGATCCATGTATGAAAACAAAGTATAGACTTTGAAAGAACTACTTGATGGTCGTAAGGCTGTTGGGTACAGATGGATTTTAAAGGGAAGACAGACAATGATGGTAAGTGTCACCATTAAGAAAGCTCGACTTGTCGTTAAGATGTTTCCCGGCAAGTTCAAGGAGTTGACTGCGATGAGACTTTCTCACTCGTAGCGATGCTAAGAGTCTGTTAGAATTATATTAGCAGTTACTGCATTATTTATGAAATCTTGCAGATAGAATGTCAAAACATTGTTTCCTCGACGATTTTCTTGAGGAAAGGTTGTATGTGATACAACCAGAAGGTTTTGTCAATCCTGAAAGATGCTAACAAGTATGCAAAGCTCCAGCAATCCTTCTAAGGATTGGAGTAAGCATCTCGGAGTTGGAATGAACGCTTTGATGAGATGATCAAAGATTTTGGGTTTATACAAAGTTCATGAGAAACTTGTATTTCCAAAGAAGTGAGTGGGAGCACTATAGAATTTTTGATGAGTATATGTTGTTAACATATTGTTGATCAGAAATGATGTAGAATTTCTGGAAAGCATCCAGGGTTATTTGAAAAGTGTTTTTAATGAAAACCTGGATTAAGCTACTTGAACATTGAGCATCAAGATCTATAAGGATAGATCAAAAACGCTTAATAGTACTTTCAAATGAATACATACCGTGACAAGATTTTGAAGGAGTTCAAAATAGATCAGCAAAGAAGGAGTTCTTGGCTGTGTTACAAGGTGTGAGTATTGAGTAAGACTCAAGACCTGACCACGGCAGAAGAAAGAGAAAGGACGAAGGTCGTCCCCTATGCTTTAGACGTAGGCTCTACAATATGCTATGCTGTGTACTGCACCTGAAGTGTGCCTTGCCATGAGTTAGTCAAGGGGTACAATAGTGATCCAGGAAGGGATCACATGACAGCGGTCGAACTTATCCTTAGTATCTAGTGGACTAAGGAATTTTCTCGATTATGGAGGTGGAAAGGGGGTTCGTCGTAAAGGTTTACGTCGATGCAAACTTTGAAACTAATCTGGATGACTCTGAGTAGTGAACCGGATTCGTTTAGTAGAGCAGTTATTTGGAATAGCTCCAAGTAGCGCGTGGTAGCTGCATCTACAAGATGACATAGAGATTTGTAAAGCATACACGGATCTGAATGTTGCAGACCCGTTGACTAAAACCTCTCTCGTAAGCATAACATGATCAAACCCTAGAACTCATTGAGTGTTAATCACATGGTGATGTGAACTAGATTATTGACTCTAGTAAACTCTTGGGTATTAGTCACATGGCGGTGTGAACTTTGAGTGTTAATCACATGGTGATGTGAACTAGATTATTGACTCTAGTGCAAGTGGGAGACTATTGGAAATATGCCCTAGAGGCAATAATAAAATGGTTATTATTGTATTTCCTTGTTCATGATAATTGTATGTTGTTCATGCTATAATTGTATTAACTGGAAACCGTAATACAAGTGTGAATACATAGACCACAACATGTCCCTAGTAAGCCTCTAGTTGACTAGCTCGTTGATCAATAGATGGTTATGGTTTCCTGACCATGGACATTGGATGTCCTTGATAACGGGATCACATCATTAGGAGAATGATGTGATGGACAAGACCCAATCCTAAGCATAGCACAAGATCGTGTAGTTCGTTTGCTAGAGCTTTTCTAATGTCAAGTATCATTTCCTTAGACCATGAGATTGTGCAACTCCCGGATACCGTAGGAATGCTTTGGGTGTACCAAACGTCACAACGTAACTGGGTGGCTATAAAGGTGCACTACAGGTATCTCCGAAACTGTCTGTTGGGTTGGCACGAATCGAGACTGGGATTTGTCACTCCGTATGACGAAGAGGTATCTCTGGGCCCACTCGGTAATGCATCATCATAATGAGCTCAATGTGACTAAGGAGTTAGCCACGGGATCATGCATTACAGTACAAGTAAATTGACTTGCCGGTAACGAGATTGAACAAGGTATTGGGATACCGACGATCGAATCTCGGGCAAGTAACGTACCGATTGACAAAGGGAATTGTATACGGGATTGATTGAATCCTCGACATCGTGGTTCATCCGATGAGATCATCGTGGAACATGTGGGAGCGAACATGGGTATCCAGATCCCGCTGTTGGTTATTGACCGGAGAGTCGTCTCGGTCATGTCTGCATGTCTCCCGAACCCGTAGGGTCTACACACTTAAGGTTCGGTGACGCTAGAGTTGTAGAGATATTAGTATGCGGTTAACCGAAAGTTGTTCGGAGTCCCGGATGAGATCCCGGACGTCACGAGGAGTTCCGGAATGGTCCGGAGGTAAAGATTTATATATGGGAAGTCCTATTTTGGCCACCGGAAAATGTTCGGGATTTTTCGGTATTGTACCGGGAAGGTTCTAGAAGGTTCCGAAGTGGGGCCCACCTGCATGGGGGGACCCACATGAACGTGGGTAGTGGGGGCAAGGCCCCACACCCCTGGTCAAGGCGCACCAAGATCCCACCTTAGAAGGAATAAGATCATATCCCGAAGGGATAAGATCAAGATCCCTAAAAAAGGGGGATAACAATCGGTGGGGAAGGGAAATGATGGGATTTCTTTCCCCCACCTTTGCCAACGCCCCAATGGACTTGGAGGGCAAGAAACCAGCCCCTCCACCCCTATATATAGTGGGGAGGCGCATGGGAGCAGCACCCCAAGCCCTGGCGCCTCCCTCCCTCCCGTGACACCTCTTCCTCCCCGCTTGCGATTGGCGAAGCCCTGCCGGGATCCCGCTACTTCCACCACCACGCCGTCGTGCTGCTGGATCTCCATCAACTTCTCCTCCCCCCTTGCTGGATCAAGAAGGAGGAGATGTCCCCGCTCCGTACGTGTGTTGAACGCGGAGGTGCCGTCCGTTCGGCGCTAGGATCATCGGTGATTTGGATCACGACGAGTACGACTCCATCAACCCCGTTCTCTTGAACACTTCCGCTCGCGATCTACAAGGGTATGTAGATGCACTCGTCCCCTCTTGTTGCTAGCATCTCCTAGATTGATCTTGGTGACACGTAGGAAATTTTTTGAATTTCTGCTACGTTCCCCTACAAAAAGAATATATAAAACTGAGAGCACTTCAGAAGGCACTAGGCCTAGCCACGTCGGGCCCCCCAAACACCTGAAGAAGCTGAGTAGACCTCAGTTGTGTCAACAATAGATGCATCAACACTAGATTTAAGGCATGATGGTGCGCACGGCAGTCCTCTGACATCTTCATTGCATCTTTGACTTCAAGTCGGAGCTGAGCTGAAGCAAGCCTTTCCGCTTTAAGTTGAGACTGAAGAAGTCGAACTGATTGAGGCAGCGACTGCACAGAGGTTGTCTCACACCTGCTGGTGAGTAGCTTCAACTCACTGTCTTCATCAAGACAGGACCTTGGGGTCATCTCGCTGTCCTCAAGATGGTTTGGCTCACTATCTTCCCTAAAGTTCTGCCTGGCGTAAGAGATACGAGTCTGAAAGAGAAACAAGGAGACACGTAACAGGTTTCACAATTATTTAAGCAAATAAATGGATCTGTTCTGCATAAGGAACATGTTTTTACAACTACAATTTGAAACTGGTAGTTGTTGCAAACATCCAATCAGATGTAAACAGCAAAGCAAACAGCAGTGGAGGAAATGATGCCTATCCAAATCTATACTAGAACAAAGTTTGAAGGCTTGAGAAGGATGAACTTACATTACATGTTAACACGGGCTGGACAAAGCCCTTCTCCATGTTGATGGAACGATAATTCAATAAATTCCCCAAAGAAAATTCTTTATAAGCGTTGCCATTATTCTACATTTTGCAAAGATTAAATATAGATCAAATAATATTGGAAGAAACAGAGGATAATGAAGCTCAGGTGCAGACTGATGATACATAATCAAATAGCAATTAATTAAGTACAACGTTACAAGGCAAAAGGGAGAGAGGTACTGACAAGAGCAATGCAGAGCCCATCATTGTTTTGAGATCGTATGATCCTTTGAGCAAGGAGATTCATCTGAAATTAGTTTTCATACAAGAGAGAAGGTAAGGCACAAGCAGAAATTTAGGAGTTCAAATTTTGAATTGATATCATAGACAGTACCTGACGCTGGGCTCCCAGCAGTTCTAATAGGGGTTTGGCCACAGGAGTATGGGTAAAGTGTGGTACAGTTGGGCCTATGTTTTCTGTGGCTGCTGATCTATCTGATTTAACAGGTATCACTACCTTTTCCAAATTCCTAGTTTGTACTCCTTGAGGATCTGCACTCACCCTCTTCCATTTGGACATCTATTACCAAAGAACAACATTTGACTGGAAAAACATAGTGTGACGACACATGGAATAGGTACAAAAAATCGATAGGTATGGCATATACTCATATATGATGCTTAAACTAAGAAAATGGTGTTACAAAGTAGAAGTAATGCAAGAGGTCAGATGCAATATATGTGCGACCAATACAACTTTGCAAAGTTAGAGCAAGCACCTTGATGGGTGAATAAGATAGGCCATCCTCCACCATGCCAAGTTTGTTAGCCAGTGGATCGTTCCGCAATATTCCTCTCGTGCGCCCATTGTCATATTCATTTTGATAATTTTCAATATCTGACATGCATGAAAACATAAAAACAAGTGAGATTTTCTTTGTAATGCAGAAGTGATTCTAATCCAATACTGCCTCCCTGTAAACCCCTTTGTGCTATCTCTACAATTCTTCTAAAAGATGCCATGCATGCTGTAATTTGTTGTGTGCATTAATATAATGTGGCCTACTACTCAAAATATGAGAGCTCCAGAAGTGATGACACTTCGCAGATGATAGCTTCAACATATAGTAAAGAAGAACAAGTCGACCTGACCTGACAGATTCAAAATATACTAAGGGAGAACAACTCGACCTGACCAGTCGACCGCAAGAGAAGAGTATCATCTTAAAGAAGAGCAGAAGGGCAAGCAGATTGAAGATATTACAAGTCTTTCAATACAATGTCGGTTGGCCACCCATGATGAACCAGAGCGCACAGAGAAATACTATTCTTTCCGGTCTCTCCATATGTGGCTCACATGCATTTCAAAACTAAAGTAGGCACATTTAGCTAACCAATTAAACATCTCTCAGTTTTACTAATATCAGCAATAATATCAGATAAGAATTTGTACAACTAAGCTTGTTTAGCTCGATGGGTGGAGCAGTGCTATTACGACACGAACCACGTAGGCTGATTGTGGTCATCATAAAATGGGGAAAACATAAGCATGATGAGTACAGTGTTGACCGTGGCAGTGGGATGGCAGATCTGAAGCTGCAAACCGCGCAAAGGGTAGTTAGCAACCGATGTTTTCTTTGAAATAACAACTAAGATTTGGTATGGACAAGAAAGTATGGTCAACAAATGACAAAGAAATGCAATTATGCTGTCTCTCTATATGTCGCGACATGCATTTGGAAACTCAAGGGGGACCTTTAGCTAACCAATTAAATGTGTCGGTTAACTAATATCAGTATCATATCACAATCATATTTGAACAACTAAGCTTTCGAATTCTGAGTGTTGTGTTGTTTAGCTTGAAGGGTGGAGTAATGCTAGTACGACAGAAAGCACCTACGCAGATCATAGTAGAGTAGATAAAAGGGGAAAACCCTAAGCATCAAGAGAAAAATCAGGAAAGTGGAACTAGCTGGACCGGTGGGTGGCGCACATGCTTTTCGAAACGAATATAGGAACATTAGGTGACCAATTAAACGTTCTCTGTTTTAGTGATATGAGCATCATATCATATTCGTATTTCAACACGTAAGCTTTGGGTTGAGGTCTTGAGGAGCAGTGCTAGCACGACACGAAGCACCTACGATGATGGTAGTGAATATAAAGGGGGGAAACCATAAGCTTTACGAGTATAGTGCCCGTGCCATGGCGGATCTGAAGGTGCAAACCGGACAAAGCTACTTCGCAACCAATGTTTGCTTTCAAATAGCCACTACGATTTGGTACGGACAAGAAAAGTACAGTAAACAAATTATGATCTATTTTCCGGGTGAGATCAATAACTTAAGCACATATGGAAGAGTAACACCTCTCTTGCGACGCCGTGTAGGCCTATGCTGATACGTTGAGGGTGCTGCAGGTGCGATGGCTGTCGGCGGCGGGGAAGAAGACTTTAGACGGCAGACGGCCGGGTCGGGGGATATATCATGTTGCCGTGGACGAGGCGGTCGTAGGAGCGGCAACGGCAAGGTGGACGACGGCGCCGATGAAGCATGAGGAGGCGATGAAAGGATCCTGGTCCAGCGCCGTGGATGAGAGACGTCCATCTCTTGCAGTGGACGACGGGGTAGGGGTAGCGGCTCCGGCAAGGTGGAGGATGGGGTGGCGGACGGAGGAGGCTGGCCGCAGTGTGGAGGTTGTCGTGCCGCTGACGGTGTATGAATGGGGAAATGGAGGGGAGGGGGGATCTCAAACTTTGGGACGCGCTTCTCTGAAATGGGGGAAAGTTACGAACTTATACCCCGTTTAAAATTTCGGACATCGCATCAGTTGGGGATAGGACGGTAATCTCGCATCTCCCAAATATTTGCTGGTAACTATTTCGGGCGAGGAGAGGGTGTTTAGCCGCCCACGGTTGGCGCCCACGGTGTATGAACGGGGCTGACAGGTAGGGCGGTTGTGTCACGTCTGATGGAAGTTACACATCTGCCCCTATTTAAAATATTAGCCTACATCGATTTCGGACGAGGAGAGTTTGTTTTGCCGCCCACCGTGTATGAAAGGGGAAATGGAGGAAGAGACACATGTCTTTCGGACGAGCTTGAATCAAATGTGTTTTGCCGCCCATGTTTGGCGCCCACCGTGTCTGAATGGACTCAGAGGCCGTCGTGTCACGTCTGATTGAAGTTACTAGTCTACCCCTATCGACAACAGTGTAAATCCGGTCGATAGGGATGTCAAGTGTCAGGGGTAGACAGTAATTTCCATCTCGCAAACACTTGCTCTGGGCAGCCCACAAATTATAGTGGGTGTTTAGCCGCTTCGTTCAAAACTTGGGAGAATTAGCATTCACGCATGCCCTGGGACCTGGCAAACTAAATTCAAATCAAATTTGTATTCGATTACGAATATCCATAGATAATTATTATACGTTTTGTTATTTATTTCTTCAAAACCACAACAAAGATTTATTCCACCTTTATATATGATTATGATTTAGAAATGCCGTGATCTTCGAATTCAGTAGGTTGGATACACTGTGAGTCAAACAGTTATTTCATCCAATACAATATGCTCACATGAAAAATAGTTCACCTTATGTCAATCATACAAGTACTGAGGATTACCTCGCCTAAAAAATTCAGATCATTACAACACATGGACAACATAGGGGGTCTTGCAACATAATCCATTTAGAGACATGACACAACATGCAAGTACAATAATCTAATGACAATTTCAACTGGTATCTAAAGAAGAACCGGGATTACCTTGGGCTTCAGATAGCAGAAACAGCAAGACCTCCTCCGTCTTCAAATGCAACATTCTTACTTCCTCCAATTCTTGGGTTGCTTGCATAATGCGTGCAGCTAATTCCGTAATTTCCAGCCTCAAGATAAAGATTACGTCATTCATGGCAGCCACACCATCTCTTTCTGCCTCTAGTAGAGCCTCAAGCACTATAATATCTGTGCTCAGACTGCTCTCTGGTGGTGTTGCCTCTGAACTGCTACCATCTGGTAACATGGATGGCGCACTGCTTCCACAAATAGATTCTGGGGTTGTACATTGTGTCCTAGTGTGTACGGCATCCTGAAAGGTTTCCGCTGGACATCAGTAAGAGATAGTTATCGTATGATCGAGGCAGTAAGCTTACATGGTAAACGACGGACAAATTATTGCTGAGCATGGCAAACTATATTTAAATGGTTCGAAGCAGCATCAGCCGAAAAGAAATTAAAATGGTAAGATGAAACTAGGGATGTAATTGGCAAATAAACGACATTCGCCAGTCCCATCTAGTTAGTTTTTGCTACCTCCCTAGTTCATTTTCCTCAAAAAACAAAAACTCTTTTGAACTATCATACCACTAGTGGACTTTAATCGGGATTAAACGGGACCCAGTTGACATCCCTAGTTGAAAGGGAGTGTACAACCGCTATATTTAAGTTGCCAAGGCATCTAAGTAGTTGAAATAATCTGAGAAAGCACTTAACAGTGTGGCCTAATATAAACTACGAAGACAGTCTTGTGATGAAGTTGAGAGGAAAAGTTAAGGACTCAAATGAAATAGGCATGCATTTCTTTATGATAGTACAGCAGGCACTGCTGACATATTGGCCAACTCAGGTATAGCGTAACAACAAATAAGCATTCGAATCAAGCAATACATCAAAGCAGACAACTGAACTATTTGTAATTCGGTAGGATTACACGTTGAGGGCACAAGCCAAGAAAGCAGCCCACTCGCATTACATTTCACTTGTACTAAAACACACTGGCTTACCATATGTTGCTGTGAAGCCTAGCTGCTGTTGCAATGTTCTTTGAAGATATCGTCAGCATCCCGTGGTTGCAAATCTAGTTGTTGTAGTTTATTCTGCACCATCTATTTAGGTAAAATTAATTTTAACCGCATGCACTGGTCTAAATTGATCATCAATGGTTCATCTAAACTAATGAAAGAAGGGTGTGTGCATACACGACAATATATCTGCTTCCCTCTATTTTTATGCTTGTTCGAGGTGCCAGCCCCAAAAGAACAAATATTTTGCTTGATGGGGTTGGCAGCTCCATAATTAATAGAAGCATCAAATTAGTCATGCAACTTGGGAAGATCAAGAACACACAAACAAGTAATGAACAGAGGCTATGATGTAATAGCTAGCATAAAAAAATGTAGGATAAAACGAACAAAAAGCAGCGGAACCACATGCTAGTTTGCTGATGTGTAATTAAGCAGAGAGAACATTAAGCAGTCTGATGGAATCAACAGGTGGCATCAGAACAAAACTAAAGCATATTAACTATATGTGCACTGGTATGTAATTTAGCACATGTAACATGTTCACTGCCAGAAGTATGGCCCTACAGGTGCAAGCAGAATAACGCGTCTCATGAAAAACTGAATGATGCCCTGAAGAAATTCAAAGGTGCGGTGCTTATGCTAGGAAAGTGAACGTAGGCGCCGGCCGTTGGATAATAGTACCTGATTCTCGGTGGCGTATGGGTATCGTTGTCATACATGATAGCTAAGGATCGTCGATGGTGCTCGTGTTGCGGTTGAGTTTGGGCCAGCTGTCGCCCTCGCTGAATCGGCTCCGGTGCTACGATTGCGGCGCCTGACGACATACAAGAAAGCTCATCTGTGGTAAGTGAACAGTTGCACGATAAAGAGAAAAACCGAAGGAGTACAAATCGAAATAACCTGATGAGGCTGCGGCGTCGGTAAAGCAGGGCCGGTGGAGTTGAATATGGCGTCCGTGGAGCAGGTCCGCTGCAGTGGACGAAGGCTTCGGCGGGCGCGTTGTACAGTGTTTTCGGTGAGGCGGATCTGTTGCGGCGGACGAGGGCTTGTATGAAGGGTCAGCGAAGGGGCGGACGAGGGAGTCAGTGAAGGGCCTACGCTGTGGTGGACGAGGGCGCCGGTTAAGCAGATCCGTTGAAGTGGACCATGATGGCGTTCAAGGAGATCTGGAGCGGTGGACAAGCCAGTCGCTGAAGCGGCTCCGGTGAAGTGGTGAGTTGGCAGTTGGGGGTTCCAAGGTGCGGAAGGTAGATCCGGCGGTGTGTGAGGTCCACCGTTGCGGCGGAGGACTAGATTCGGCGGCTTGCCGTGGTTGGGGGGTCGGGGAGGGGAAGGGGAGGGGCTCTGGGGAAGAATGTTGGGGGCAAAGAGGGGAAAACAATGGAGTTACCAAAGCAGCCCTTTTCCGTTCATGTGGCAGGGGTAAAACAGGAATATCGCAGGGCTAAACTTTCGGGCGCGTGATATTTCGATGTGAGCGGGAAGTTTGAAAGCTTTTGGCGCCTAAAATTATAAGTATTCTGCTCTCGTACGGCCGACTATGATATCATGGCCGACAATTTGTTTGTTTTGCACGCAATAAGAAATGTGCAAGTTTTGAAAATCAATGTCTCCAACTCGAAACTTAGATTGTCCATTCAATTCATATATGGATCATTGAGCTAGTACAAGCAAATACCATCATACGGTCCAATTCAAATGAAATTCCAAATGTGTTTATCCTAAATATGATGACAAAAGCAAAAAATGTGTATGTGTATGAATAAAGTGGATGATTATAAAGTTTGAACATGCCTGTATGTGTATATCTCTAGGTTTTATATATGAATTTGAAATCACGAAATCCCGGCTTAAAAAATGTACCTCCGTTTAAATGAATTACAAAAGCTAATGATGGAGTCGAATTCCAGAATTCCAATCTTAGGTTTGTAATTCTGGTACATCAAGGTATATCACGCATGTTCAAAATTATCGCTATCTCATAGTACAAACTGTGAAACAAATTGATCAACCATGAGTGCACAATATCTCAATTACGCTAAAGTCCCTCAAATATAGACACCTCACTCTTTATCTAAAGTCAACCCCCCCCCACCACCACCACACACACACACACACATAGAGAAGTCGTTCTCTCCCCCAAACACCAACATACGAGCACATTAACACCCGTCTCTCGTGTAAAGTCCGGACCCCAACATAGGTCTCTATCACTTTGTCTCTCGGAGTCTCGGGCATGCACACATCTCTTCCCTCACTCTCTAGGTCTCCCGCTATCTCTCTTACCCAAGCACACGCACTATGTAGAGTGTATATTTCCCATACACACAAAACGTCGCCCCCAAACGTCTATCTCCCTAGTTATGTGGTTCTCGCGCACTCACCTCACACACCACCCCCACTGCAAACAAGCACACTTTGTCTCCTTGTGCACCACTCTCCTCTTTCTATCTCTCCCACATGCGGACCCGCCCCAGCTCCTTCCCTGTATACATATATGTCGTGACTCTTTGCATAGATCCCTAATGTATAATCGTTCTCGATTTCGCACATTGTTCTCTACACCATCTATTCTAGATCTCTCATGAAGTCCCTATCACACACACGATGACTCGCTTCCCTTGCGTCTCCGTTAATAGGCCAATTTCGGACAACATCAACATTGTCTCCCTATCTATACGCCATTTATGGACACAAACGACCCCTCTCGCCCCCTCTCTTCCTCTCTCTCTCTCTCTCCGTCGCTAGCTCTCTCTTTCTCTCGCTCTCACACCCCTCTCCCACACACACACTCGATGTCTCTTCCAAATAGTCTGCTCCCCCGCTCGCACCCGTGCTATCTCGCTACTACACATGTCCCACCATTCCCCCTTCCCTTATACTAGGTTTACATCATCAGTGGTCTCTCTACTCCACATACACTCTCTCCCTCTCACACACAAACGCGTGCACAAACACACACAGACACGCACAAACACCCATTTATCTGGATCCTCATCTCTCCTCATGTCCGCATGTGTATCTCACACACTCACTCTCTAATTATGTATATGTGTCTCCACGTTACACAACACAAAGCCCCATGTACATGTCTCTCTCTATCCTCCACACACATACACACAAAGAATCTGTTATCATTGCCGCAGTCTCTAACATATCACACACGCACACTCTCTCTCTCTCGCAAACACGCTCAACAAGGGTTTCCCCGTGAATAACTTACCATCTATTCATCAACAGTCGTGGCAGTACGGCGAACACGAGACGTGAAAAAGAATAAATCTACACGTGCTTAGACCACCTAGTATGACTACTAGGACTAGAGCTAGCCAAAAAGCGCGCCGCCGTCACCCCGTCCTTGTCAGCGATGGGAAAATCTTTGTTTTACACAGTCGAGAAGTCATTGTGCTAAGGCCCCACATGCCGAGGCGTTGAATAGAATGTAGATGCTAGTTTATGGAAGCAAGTATCGATAATACGTTTGTATCTCCATACTTATATTTCTTCTCTTATAAAAAACCGAGTTGGTGATGATGGTACGTGTGCCATCTTGCAATATAGACCGTCCGATTTATATCTGACGGATGGAAATTAAACTAAAAGATACCCGCACCCCTCTCCACATTTGCAGACAAGGCCTTCCCTCGTTCATCCTTATCTCCAACAAACCTCATTGTTGAGCAATTAAGAAAGGAAGCCTCTGGAACAAACTGGCCTGGTGGCCGCTGCCGACGTCGTCAATCCCCATGCCTCCGCTCAGTCCGACCACCAACCACCACCACACCCCACTCCTCTTCACCTTATCTCATATTTCTCGAGATATCATTAGTTTTTACACATGGGATTACTCCCGCAAGGGTCAATCACAACAAGTGTTTTATAAAAAAAATGCATCTTGATGTTCCGTGCAATGCACGGATCTTGCTAGTACTCCTACACAAGACTAAGTTCGTGATGTTGGTGTGTCTGCCATCCGTCGTTTCTGACCATTAGATCTACATCTAACGATTGTGAGGTAAGTTGTTGCCTTTTCTCACCAACATACCACTTGTCTACCAATTTGCAGAAAAACCCATAATTAGTATCTTAAAACCAACCACATCCCTCCCTCACCTCACCAAAACAGCCCAAGGAATATATTCTAATTGAAACATAATATATCTCTAGTGACATATGTATATCAAAATTAGAGTGTTGTGTACCAAGTTTCTGAATAAGTATTATTCTAATTATGATTCGTTGCAACGGACATGAACATTGCTAGTATTTCCAACCATGCATTTTTTTCCTAGTATTCCATAGTTTCGAGTTTTCCAGCAAGATATTAGTCACTCATGGTTGATATTTACTTTCAATCATGTACACATATGCACTATGTAACTAGCCTTCCTTATTGGCTTCCAAAGCTTAACTTTCACTCCTACTTACAATATGTAGAGTATTTAACAAAAAACTACCACTTTCAACCAGCCCTAGGAAGAATCTATTATACAAAAAATAGCAAAAACATACCCAAAATTTCTTAATCCACGCCAAAAACTACCTAGTACTCCTACCGATTAGGTTCGTTTAAACCCATTTATGACAGGGTTGGCCCACACGTCCGTGCTGACGAGGCAGCTTAAACCAACACATCTTGTTTGACCGTTGACACGAGGGACCCACATCTGACCATCTATCCTGTTATTCCCCCTCAAATCATTATTTTTCCGGAACATTACTTCAAACAGTACTAATGCGTGTTCGTCGGTGGCACCGGTGATGAGCGAGTTGGCCGCCGCTCCGCCGGACGGGCCGGACGCTGCGCTGGCCTCAGCACGGGTTGGCAGGCTGGCCCGAGCGTGACTCACGAGCGAGCAAGCCGCCGCGCTGGCCTTCGCTCGAGCCAGATGGCTGGCCTTAGCGCGGCGCGTGCGAGCAAGCCGCCACGCTGCCGTGCCAATCTAGCTAGCAAACCTTGCAGACAAGTAGCTGGACGGAGCTATCTTGGCTAGCTAGCAGCCGCGAGCGCCGGACGAAGCTGGCATCCGGGCTGCCGCAACATGGGCTCCGCACTGCCGGCGGTTTTGACCTCGCCTTCTGCCGGCGGCAGTAGCTGCGTCCCATGGCCGAGGATGACTAGGTGGATGGGCCGGAGGTAGGAGGTCACTCGAGGATTTTTGTTGGTAAGAGCATGTACAATGGTTGATAAGGTAGTCTTATATTAAGTCTGCCACGTATGCAAGTGGTAGTAGTTTCTTGGCATTTTAGTGGTTTCTTGCATTATTAGAGCGAGTACAATAGAGCTGAGTCAGCGGGCTATAAGAAATAAACTAGTATATTTCTGCTTAGTTGGAGGAAAGAGAAGAGGAGAGAGAAGGTAAGCGGGCTCTTCTTGAAGAGCCAGCTCTAGCACATGCTCCTAGGCACTTTGTGAGAATGAGAAGTGGCCAAATAATAAAAAAGTAGTACACTCTTTTGATCTATTATTGTACATGTTGGCTATAAGATGGGCTGTAGATGACATGGCACTGGCTTATAGCCAGCAGCTGGCTATACTATTAACCATGCTCTTAGGGGTTTCTTGTAAGGAACAATGTACGTACTACTAGCGACAAAAGGCGATTCTAGGTTGCATTGTACTCCAACGAGTACTACTAGTGGTCGCGGGAGTGTATACCTCGTTTTGTGGGTTCGATCCCGGCCGAACTCACGGCGGCCTTTTTAAAAAAAATAGTACTACTACATTTCGCTGCGAGCCAATATTTTACACGGGTAGTTTGAGTTTTGAAGTCAAACGGACGTGCGGCCCCACAATCTGGGTGCACTGGACAGCCTAGCCACGTGAACGGGTTTTCCTTCCCAGCATCCCGTGGCTCGCGTGCTCGCCCTAGCCGCACCTCGCTTACAACTTCCAGCTAGTAGCATATTTAAACTAGCGCCTCCCAATTAAGCCCGAGGAGCTGGAAAAGCCTGGCGGGGCATTGGGAACTGTGCAATATGGCTCTGTACGTAAAGTGCTCTACTACTACTCTATAGCTCTTGGCGTTGCACGCATGGACTTCACTCCATTATCAGCTCTACTATAAAAGAAATTCCTCTTGACGTGTTTTTTTTGAAACGGAGGCAAAAGCTTTGTTCATCTCATTCATAAAGAAGGAACTACTAACAAAGTTCGACGAGATCCATTACACCTCCACAAATGGAAGCAAAAAGCCTAGTCTCGCTGTATCAAATAACTCAAATGTTCTGCCCCCGCAGTAACCGTCGCTGATAAACAGGCTGCTAGTGTGTGCGTGAGAGGAGCGGCTGGGTAGGCCAGCTACGTGAGAGGAGCGGCTGAATAGAGCACCGAGAGTACCCACTAGGACACTACGCAGGTGTACTTCCCTTGCATTGATAGTACAGCGATGGTTCTAATTAACAGTAGTACCCTCCACTTCCAACTGTAGCTCCTTGGCCCTGAGATTCAAGAGTTCAAAACTGGTGCACTATAGTAGACTAGACTAGAAGTACAGTACATCGCACTACTAGTTGAGAAAAGTAGTACTAGTACTGCTACAGTACGAGTACATACTCCTCCATCACATAATGTAAGACGTTTTTTGACACTAGTTGGCATGTACAAAAAGTGGCAAAAGCATACCCAAAATTTCGTAATCCATGCCAAAAACTACTACCTAGTGCCAAAAATTTCTGACTAGTGCTATTATTTACAGTATAATGCAATCCCATAACATTCCATAATGCCAGTACTAGTAGTAAATAATAGCCTCAACCCTTCGCTGAGGAACGATGTACAGTTGGAAGGGACGAGGCCCTGCGGTTACTACGCTCTTATCTCCTCCTCGCCAGTTCCCCTCCCCCCGAAGAGAAGGCAGTTCGTCGCTACTCCCATGGATTCGCCAGGCGGTTCTCCTCCTTGTCGGGGCTGGGAGACCTTGGACGACGATCCTCTGGGAGAAATCGCACGACGCTCCGACGTCCTCACCGCCGCAAGACTCGATGCTTCCTGCACCAACTTTTTCAAGACGCTGCTTAAACATGCTTGGGAAAAAGCCATGCTTGTTGGTCTTCCATGCGTCCTCGAGGAGATGGTTCTTCTATGGGACAATCCTTCGAACAGTCCACCGCTCCCTGGCCATGGTTGCACGTTGACTCCGCTAGAGTTGCCGACGTTGAGAGGTAGTCGGATTTTGTCCGATGAGCAGGTCAATAATGGAGTTTGATCATGTAGTACTTAGTTATTCCATTTCCATCCCGTAATTTCTCCGCTGCCCACTGTCTTATATATAGGTCTGGGTCGGTGCCAACGAAGATTGGCTTGCATACCTCCGGCCGGATACCACCATCATTTTGCACAACATCCATAGCAGTGCGGCCGTTTCGGTAGACCCCTTCTCCACCATTGGGATCGGCCTTCCGGACTGGCTGGCTTGAATACGTATGATGATGCCTACATGAGATTGAAGAAGATAGCAATTGCGGACCCGCCGACAAAGCGACGCGGCTACGACGAGTAGTATCTCATCGCGGTGTTCGACATAAGGATTGCCATCAATGCAAGAGGCAGTAACGGCAGAGGCTGGCGCATGTTGGCGGCGGCAGATTTGTACCCCTACACGTTCGAAGACGCCGTGCGCCATCTAGGCCGCATCTTCGCGGTGACAAGCCAGGGGACTTGTTTCATCTGGTTGCCATCCTACGGTACGGGAGATTACAAACGGAATGCACAAACCATCATTTGCATCCCTAACGGTACTCCATTATTTTGCAGGGACCAATCATCCCCCGATCAAAATAAGATCGCCGATCCTGGATGTGCATTTGCATCCGCAATTGGGTCTAACCTGGAACCTTGTAGCTGACTTTGGCATATTGGGATCAACTATCTTAGCAGTCGTTACCCATGGTACCACTGATGTGCAACATGGTCACACAATCTACCATGATCGGACCGTCACCATCTACCTAGGTATTCCATTTTTTAACCCTCTCGCCTTCTCTTTCATTGTTGTACTAGTAGTATACTTTGTAGTACTAGTAGGAGTACTTTTTACCTTCGAGGACACGTATAGCTAGCTAGGCCCTTGAAGACTTGAACCCACTAGCTGCCACCATTTTTGTTTTTCCATGTCTTACTATCTCATCCATGTAGCCAAGAGTGGCTATATATAATAAGCAGGTTATTTTACTTCCTCTATACCGGAGTAGTACTATTTGCTGCGCAGTATTACTGACCGCCATATTTGAGCACAACATTATTATGCATGGACCTTGACTATGTACGTCACCATGTGTCCAGATCTAGGATGCCGCGTGTACAAGATCAATGGCGCCGACTTCGACCCCCGTGATGCTACGTGGGTGCCGAGGAACACTCTTGGAGAGTACTCGCTTTTCATCGGGGGACAGCTACCCCATTGTGAAGCGGATGCCACCTTCCGTGCACGACACGGAAGGCCTGCCGTTCATGAAGCATGGTTGTGTCTTCAGTGCACACCGCCGGATGAACGACATGCTGGGACACGCTATCCCTGATTTATGCCGCTTCAGCTTGGATGAGTCTCCATCGTGTGGAACCAGACTAGAAAGCTGCGACAATGATTCCCGTTGCCCACCGCTATAGATCGTGCCATCCATGAAGAACACCTGGGACTGGAACCTGGAGGAGGACATGTAGCCCATCTATAACGCATAAGTGGAGTACGGTAATTGTGAACGGTAGCGCTATGAATATATGTAGACTAGTCGTGCACAAATTTATCACATGAATTGGAGATGAACCTGTGTGGCATACTGGCATTTGTCCTTTAGAATTTATTACTAGTAAATGTGTTATGTGTATGTGCAACTTGTGTGGTTGTTGCATGGGCTCCAACACGCTCTTTGAGAAAAAAAAAGGTGGCACAGCTTTGGATATACGTGACGTGGCGGCATCATACAGTAGCATCGTTTGCTATAGTTGTAGTACACTCCTACTAGGACGACAACTCCTTCAAAACCTTGCGCTTGGCTCTTTGCCTCTTCGGGAGGTTCAACAGTTCATACCCGTGTGAACCTTGCACTTGGCTCTTCGCCTCTTCGGAAGGTCCAACAATGATGATACTACAGTACAATATGCTTCTGGCAATCTGACACCGATTGAACTGCTGCACGTCCACCGCGAGGGCGAGGGCAAGGGCGAGGGAGAGGGAGAGGGAGAGGGCGCTGTAGTCAAAACCCTCTCCTCGTCCTGTGAACCACCCGCGCGTGGGCGAGGGAGAGGCGTAGTAAGCAAGCTTCTCCTCGTTCGGCGAGTTGACGGGACACATCAAAGCAGTACTAGTACTAGTAGTAGTAGTCCATACTGCGTCCTTTCCGATTAATATGGCTTAATTTGAAACGAGAAAAATACACTGGCGGTCAACGTATGTAACAATACGCTCTTTACGCTCACTATATATAGTTTTGCGGCGATTATACGATCACTAGCTCATCGTAGAGCACCGTATTGCACCCTACTGACCGGCCACATAGTCGACGTGGCACTTTGTTGACTGGTTAAATTGTCACCTAGTTTCTGGCTCCCACCTGTCAGTTGGCAGAGCAAAGAAATCAGTTAAACAAAACTTTACGCAGGCGCGACACGAGTCCAACCCTTGCGCGCGAACCGCCCTGGCTGTGTATGTGAGTGCATGCATGTGTCCTCCCTCGGTCTTCCAACAAATAGTGTACATCGGCTATAAAACAAAGAGTGTAGTACATGATGTACATCTACACTTCCAATGCATTTAGCCTTTAATCTAAATCGGTATTGATTGACTAATGCACCAACTTGTGCTGTAGGTATAGGCTACATGTCTATCCTTAATTACAGCATGCAACGGCCTTCATTTAATCTTCTTATCTCAATGGTCGCATGCACACATAAGTCTGCTACTTTTGGGCGTTAATTATGCCCTGGTCAATGTGTAAATCTCTAAATGTACAGTCTTTCACGGACGTAGGGAGTAGGTTGAGCACTTGAGCATGAGTGTGTGTGTTGCGTCGTGTGCTGTGTGCCGCATGGGTGCGTGAGTGTTGCGTGCGTCCATGTGTACGTGTGAGTGTTGCATGTTGCATGCATGCATGCACGCATGGGGCTTACTCCCTCCCATTGACATGTTCATATTTCAAGCTTCCTCTGTTCCCTCCATATGGTGATACTCCCTGTGTTCCCAAATAGTACGGAGTAAAAGCCTCCCTCTGTTCCCAAATACGGAGTATTTGTCTTTCTATAGATTTCAACAAGTGACTAGGTACGGAGCAAAATGAGTGAAGTGAGCGTAGAGGCATAGGGATACTGTAGAAAGGAAGTCCTCGCGATCCATTATTCCCCATCTCGGTCAGAGAGAACTATTCAACTAGTCTTCGCAGTGAAGTGACAATACACGCTGCAGCAGATGGACACGTAATTAATAAGCTGAACCAGCGTGTTGGTGTTACTAAATCAGCCTTACCTAGTACTGCCATCATGTTTGCCAGTAGAGCACGCTTCCGCAAATATGCCTACGCACCTCTGTCCTCCATTAACTGACATATGGGCCCTGTTGTGGTAGACCCACATGTCATTGGTGTAACTATTTACACTCCGAAGGATGGTATATCCTGGTAGTAGTACTAGTAGAATTAAGATTGAATGCACTTTCTTCCCTGTCTTCCACTCTTCTTCCTCCTCTCTTCTTCTTCCTCCTCTCTTCTTCTTCCTCCTCTCTTCCCCATCGTCGGCCGCACACCATTTACCCCCCGCTCACTGCTCGCCTGCCTGCGCCATCTTCCTTGGTAGCTCGCGCGTACCATATCCCCCCGCTCACTGCTCGGCCACACGAGGAGAAGCTTCTTCGCTCGCCCGCCCGAATCCACTTCCCCGCTGGCTCGCAGGCACCGAAAACCTCAATGGCAGAACCGACTGACACGCAGAGCCGCGATTGGAATTCCCTCCCCGATGTTCTCTTGGAGCAGATCTGTAGTCGTATGGACCTACTCAGCACCGTCCGTCTGGCCGCATGCTCGATGTCTTTGTACCATCTACTCGTCTGCAACCGGCCGGCTCTTTTCAAGACACCCTGCTTGCTGATGCCCGGTCCTCGCAGGTGGCCCAGACACCGACTTGACGATCCTACGGAGGTTGCCGTGGTGCCCCTCGACATGCTACCACTAGCCGTCCACCTGTCCTTCATGCGCGGCCACTACTGGGCGGGCATGAAGGCCAACTGGATCGTCCTCATCCACCACACCGGTAGTCTATGGCGTCTCGTGGATATCTACACCCAGCAAGAGATCACCCTTCCATCGTTGGATACCGCCACCATCGAGCCTCGCGGCCCGCCTGACACTCCTGCCTACTACACACCAGACGCGTCAAGGTTTTGGCTCGCCCTCTGTTTGCAGAAAGTTGTAATCTGCGAAGTGCCCACACCATCAGAAGACTACATGGATTACAAGCTCATTGCCTTGTTCAACATGGGATTAGTCTATCTGGAATCCGGTCGCCATACATGGTTATGGCTCATCATCAATCCTGTTGAGGCAACATTTCTGTCTGATGCTATAGTGCACGATGGCATCGTTTATGCGGTCGACGCACAGATTGGCTGCCTATACTGGTGGAATCTATCGTCGTGTGATTGTTCTATCTCATCTCATCTTTACCTTATGAATACGACTGCCTGTTCATTTGTTACAAATTTAGAATGCATAGCATGTCTATAACCACATCATTGCTATATGTTCCTCTCATTTCCTAGATTTTTATGACCACACATGTTATTGTTAGAGTTGATATGAGAACAATTGGCATCTAATGATTGTTAGAATACATATTATGAGCATAACATCATGATTGCTATATGTTACTCTCGTTTACAAGATTTTTATAACAAGCATGTTATTGCTTAGAGTGGATATGAGAACGGTAGTAGTAAGTGCTATGGTAGAATACGAGTAGGCGATGTCATAGATGTTTTCCTCTCATTGTTACATGATGTTTGAACCATGACATATTGCTAGAATATGAAAGCCATTGGCTTATTTTTTTAACTTGGGGTATGAATATGACCACGGCATTGCAATTCTCTGTCTACGATATGTGTCACTGTTATAATAATCTTAATTCCACACATACTCTGAACATGATTCTTTATTTTTGTCCTTTTGGTCTCCAATTTGAATTATTGCAGCAGACGCAAATGCGCTGGCCTTCATGATTCCAGGACCTGGAATCATACCAGACGATGGGTGGTGGTTTATCGCTCGTTCAGCTGACGGCGGTCATTTGATGCTCATTCGCACGTACCAAATTGAACAAACCATTACATCAAACCACATGCAGTACAATGCGTGGGGCGTTCGTGACATTGATGGCTATGGTTGCTTCGTGTTCGAGAAAGATCCCAGCTCCGTTGGGCCAGGCATATTCAACTGGAGGTGGCTTTGCAGCCTCAGCAACCACTCCTTGTTCCTCGGGCTCAATTATCCGATCATCCAACCAATCACCGATCATATCACCGGTGATGATTACTGTGCTATGCAACTTCCATTCGCGAGGGGGGCTGTGTTTACACATCATACCATGGGTTTCATGAATCACCATATCCAGAGATTCGTCGACACAGCTTGTTGCCAGATAATCTTCAGTGTGTGAAAGGCGTCAAGCTTCCATGCGATGGATGGCTTTTGCAAACCCGACATGCAGCAATGTGGTTCATGCCAACAGCAAATATGCACAACTTGATTCGTGCTAATATCTAGACTGAGCCATGTATTTTGCTGTTGTAGCACGACCCTCTTTTGTTGGATATTATGTACTGTTGTTAGTTTGAAGCACTCCTCTGGTTTGAAGGATAGATACCTTCCTGGGATCAAGTGCATCCTAACTCACCTGCGTAGGATGTACTGATAATGATGATGGAGATGCTGTGCAGAAGCCTTATATATATATATATATATATATATATATATATATATATATATATATATATATATATATATCAGTTAGGCTTCAAGTGCGTACTTGTTAGTTAAACCTATGTATAAATTGTGACACTAAATACGACTAGTAAGTAGTACAGTAGCAGTACTAGTATACGTCGGTCAAATTATTCATCATGTCCACACATTGAATTGACGTGACAACACGCTGCGCGTGAGGTGACACGAGAATCCCGGCGGCGTGTTTGGGTATTCTGGACTTCAGATTTGGAGTACCACTTATCTGTCGAAATCTTTCATCATTCACTTAAAACAGTCGATTGATCATACATTGAGTACCATATAACTAGAATTACCGATGCAAGTCCAAGAAGGATTGGCCGGTGCTGCCGGCTGGCGTCAAGTTCGATCCCACGGATCAGGAGCTGATCGAGCACCTTGAGGCCAAAGTGAGTGCTAACAGCGCGAGATTTCAGTCTCTCATCGATTTGTTCATACCAACCATCGACAGCGAGCACGGCATATGCTACACCCAACCTGAGAAACTTCCAGGTAAGACACCGATCGGCCGTCTACTTGCACAAACATATTCCTTTGTTTATAGCTCTATTTTTCTTATTAGACGCAGACCTGGTGAAGCAATTACAATTTGACAGTTAATAAAAAGTGAAACAAGTGACTGCAACATGACAAAGATGTTATGAAAATGCCAACTAGGTACACTAAAACCTGTATTCCACAATACTGCAGGTATCACACTGAGTGGCCTAAGGAAGCATTTCTTCCAGCGCAATTCCAGGGCATTCAAAAGGGGCACGTGGACGCGTCGCAAGATACAGTCGGAGTGCGGCATGCACGCGATGTGGCACAAGACCGGCAATACCTTGCCGGTGATGGTCAACGGCCGGCAGACGGGCAGCAACAAAGGTTCTGGTGCTGCACACCAACAAGAACTTCAACCAGCAGAAGACCAACTGGGTGATGCACCAGTACCACCTTGGGGACCTGGAGCAAGAGAAGGAGCGGGAGCTGGTCCTCTGCAATATTTTCTACCAGACGAACACTAGGGCCAGGAGTAAAAAGATTATAAGTTAGTTTGGTATTGGTAGTTGTACTACCTTGTCGTCCACAAGTTGGTATTGTTGTTAATGATCTTTTGGTATGAACTTGCATTTGCTTCCAACCATCATGCCGAGGGTCGACGTGGATATAAAGCTGAATCATTTGTTTCGAAACGAATTTTCAGGCACCTGATTTTTATTTGATGGTAGCATAAGCACCCGCCGTTCGAATTCCCAGTTCTCCATTTTTTCGAAACAAGTGCATGCACTTATTATCACGATAAAAAACAATATCCGTGCTGCATCCCAGTTATCAGTCTGTACTTGCAGAATTCTCTCGTTTATTGAGCACGTATATTGTTTTTTCAGGTCGAGCAAGTTTCAACTGGGCTGTAGACTGCCCAGGGTTGGTTTTGTTTTTAACAGGCCCAGCCCATGACGACAACGGGGCACAAAGATCCAGCAGGTATCTACTGGCCTCTGGCCCGCCAGCGTTAGTTATGTTTTGTCTTACAACATCCGCAGGCAGTTTTTTTTACTGAATCAAACACACAGCCCAGTTCTATTATCCTCTTGAAACGCATGTCCTACATCGGTTTTCTAATCTCTACCTATAGTTTTACTAGTTCATATACACGTATCATTATATTGAAAACACATAAAATTCCCTTTTCATATTTACATCCTTATTTTTGTTGTTTTTTCCCACCCAGCGCTGATTTTTTTACCACTGGTTTTCCCTTAAACCAACTCAATTGTCCCACGTCTTATTTGCTTACAAAAACAAAACGATTTTTTTGGCAAATCAATAAGTTCTTAAAAAAATGTTTATCATTTCGGGATTACAACATTTTGGACTCCACCGAAATATGAAAAATAAGGTTGAACTTTTTGACCGTGGTCCTGGGCAGAAAATGGGCTGTAATAAATTACTTAAGAATTAGCAAATGGGCTGCAAATTATAAAAAATAGCAAACGGGCTTTATGTTGTCTGCCACAGATTTGGAGGCTGACTTGTGGGCCTACTAAGTTCATGCGTACACAAGGTTTCTCAAAAAAGAAACTTAGTCAACAATCGACTCTACCAGCGTCAGACCGTTAGATGTCAATCTAACGGCAATCGTGCTTCTTCAGTCTCTGATCTTCCTGCCCCAGCCGCCCAAACCAGCGCCGTCGGAACCACCTGCTCCCGCCTCCCGTGGCCGGCAGTGCTGCCGGGCAGGCCTCACGGCCCCATCATACTCGCATCCCTGGCCTGTCTATCCCTCTACTCACCCACACCTCCTGTTATTTTCCGGCGACGGCAGCCGAACCAGTCAACCCTCGTACTCTCCACCGCGTGGGCAGCCACTGCCGTGTCTTCCCCGGCTCCGTGGCGTTCACTTCGTAAGCCTCGCCGTCGTCCACCGCCCTGGTGCTCTCGGCACGGCGTGGTCAATGATGTCCATCCAACGGCCGTAGTGCTTCTTCAACCTCTGGTCTTCTTGCCCCAGCTGCCCAAAGCAGCGCCAGTCGTGCCGCATGCTCCTGCCTCCCGTGGCCGGCTGTGCTGCCGCGGAGGCCTCACCGTCCCCATACTACTCCCACCGCGGGCCAGGCCATCCCTCCACTCACCCACTCCCCCTGTTATTCTGCGGCGACGGCAGCCTCACACCGCAGCCGAACCAGTGAACCCTCGTACTCCTCTCCGCGTGGGCATCCACTGCCGCGTCTTCCCCGGCTCCGCGTCGTCCCCTTCCTAGGCCTCGACGTCGTCCACCGCCATGGTGCTCTCGGCACGGCGTGGTCAGTGTGGTCAACGACCGACTTATATCGGAAGAGTACTGTACGTGGAGAGGCTAACAGCTGGGTCCACGGCAGCCGCAAGGAAGTGCCTCCTTATTACGCGCAAAATAATTATTCCTCCACCTGACAGCAGGGACCCACCGGACGGGCCACCAGTATTTCGCGGAAAAAAATGTTTCCCCCCTGACTGCTGGGACCCACCGGACGGGCCACCGTATTTCGCGAAAAAACGTTTGCCCCTGACTGCTGGGACCCACCAGACGGACCACCGTATTTCGTGAAAAAAAGTTCCCCCCGCTGTCAGCTCGGACCCACCGGAAGTGCCTCCTTATTACGCACAGAAAAATGAATACTCCCCCTGCTAGCTAGGACCCACCATGGTGGGAGGCTGACTTGTGGGCCTACTAAGTTGACGGGGACGGAGGGCTTTGTCAACTTAGTCAATATGAACAATTCTAGCTCTAGTGACCGTACGATGTCCATCTAACGGCCGTCGTGCTTCTTCAATCTCTGCTCTTCCTGCTCCAGCCGCTCAAACAAGCGCCGGCGGGACTGCCTGCTCCCTCCTCCCCGCAGCCGGCTCTGCTGCCGCGCAGGCCTCACCGCCCCACCGTACTCCCATCGCTGGCCTAGCCATCCCTCTACTCACCCACACCTGTTGTTATTCTCCGGCGACGGCAGACGAACCAGTACACCCTCATACAGTCGTACTCCCCTCCGCATGGGAAACAACTGCCGAGTCTTCCCTGCTTCCGTGTCGTTCCCTTCCTAGGCCTCGCCGTCGTCCACCGCCCTGGTGCTCTCGGCGCGGCCTGGTCAACGTGGTCAACAACCGACATGCATCTGAAGTTGACTGTACGTGGAGAGGCCGACGGCTGGGTCCACGGCCGCACGCAAGGAAATGCCTCCTTATTACGCGCAAAATAATGATTCCTCCACCTGACATCAGGGACCCCCTGAAAGGGCCTCTGTATTTCACGAAAAAAACGTTACAGCCGCTGACAGCTCGGACCCACCAGCTATATCTTTGCACGCAAGGAAGTGCCTCCTTATTACGCACAAAAAAATTGAATACTCCCCCTGTTAGCTAGGACCTAGTATAGTGGCAGGCTGACTTGTGGGCCTACTAAGTTGACGGGGACGGAGAGCTCTGTCAACTTAGTCAATATGCACGATTCTAGCTCCAGTGACCGTACGATGTCCATCCAACGGCCGTAGTGCTTCTTTAACCTCTGGTCTTCTTGCTCCAGCCGCCCAAACCAGCGCCGGTCGTGCTCCTGCCTCCCGTGGCCGGCTGCGATGCGGCGGAGGCCTGACCGCCCCCTACTACTCCCACCGCTGGCCAGGCCATCCCTCTACTCACCCACACCCCCTGTTATTCTGCGGCGACGGCAGCCTCACACCGCAGCGAACCAGTGAACCCTCGTACTCCTCTACGCGTGGGCATCCACTGCCGTGTCTTCCCCGGCTCCGCGTCGTCCCCTTCCTAGGCCTCGCCGTCGTCCACCGCCCTGGTGCTCTCGGCGCGGCGTGGTCAACGTGGTCAAGGAACGGCTTCCATCGGACGTGGACTGTACGTGGAGAGGCTGACAGCTGGGTCCACGGCCGCGGCAAGGAAGTGCCTCCTTATTACGTGCAACATAATTATTCCTCCACCTGACAGCGGGGACCCACCGGACGGGCCACCGTATTTCGCGAAAAAAATGTTTCCCCCCTAACTGCTGGGACCCACCAGCTACACCTTCGCACTCAAGGAAGTGCATCCGGGCAAAAAAACAAAACGATTCACCCCCCTGACTGCTGGGACCCACCAGCTACATCTTCGCACGCAAGGAAGTGCCTGACAGTCGGGACCCACTTGGTTGAAGCGTACGTACCGTTGTCATTCTGGTCGCGAACGTGTACGTACATATATACTGGTGGATGTAGAGGCGCGCACGTGTCGTACTGGAGGCGCGTACGTGTCATAGTAGAGGTGCGCACGTAGCATGTACACGTACGTACAGCGGCCAGGGTGCAAGAAAGAAAATACGGCCACGTATGTGTACATACGGGCGGGGTCTCGAACACCTACTCGTGCATACGTACGGCCAGGGCTCGTGTACATGGCTGGGTCGGAACGGAGAAACAGCGTCGTCCTCGTGTTCATGGGGAGGCAATGGAATGCACCGTGTTCATGCGGAGGCAACGGAATGCGTCGTGTTCATGGGGAGGCAATGGAATGCGTCGTGTTCATCGGGAGGCAACGGAACGCGTGGGAGCCAACCGGCTGGGTCGGAACGGAATGCGTGGTCGTGTTCATCGAGAGGGCTTGGACGGAACAGGCGATGGAAACGAGGCCTGGCGTACCGCAGAACGGAGGAAACGGACCTCCTACGGCCGAAACGGGGGTCCTGTTGATCGGGAGGCGTGTGGCATACCGCAAAACGGAGGAAATGGACCTCCTACGGTCGAAACGGGGGTCCTGTTGATCGGGAGGGGTGTGGCGTACCGCAAAATGGAGGAAACGGAACTCCTACGGTCGAAACGGGGGTCCTGTTGATCGGGCGGGGTCTGGCGTACCGCAAAACGGACGAAACGGACCTCCTATAGTCGAAACGGGGGTCATGTTGATCGGGAGGGGTGTGGCGTACCGCAAAACGGACGAAACGGACCTCCTACGGTCGAAACGGGGGTCTTGTTCACAGGGAGGGGTGTGGCGTAACGCAAAACAGGACTCCACGGGATACTGTTCATCTCCACCGTCGACCTCCTCCAGCCTCCACGGGCTACCGTCGACCTCCTCCAGCCTCCACGGGCTCCTGTTCATCCAGCCTCCACCGCGCGCTACTCCACCGACTACTGTTCAACCACCCCTCCACGGGCACCCCTCCACCGTCTACTGTTCATCCAGCCCTCCACACCACGGTGTCCTGTTCAACCACCCCTCCACGGGCACCCCTCCACCGTCTACTGTTCATCCAGCCCTCCACCACACCACGGGGTCCTGTTCATCCAGAGGCAACACCACCGCTCACTGTTCATCCAACCCCCCCCCCCCCCCCCCGCAATGCTCACTGTTCATCCCAGAGGCAGCATCGATCAGCTTCAGTTAGCAGCAGTAGTGAAGGAATCGCTTGATCGGGTTCAGTTAACAGCCATCGATCGATCGCTCGGGTTCAGTAACGCGTAGCCTGCAGTGCAATCGCCCGGGCTCAGTTAGAGCCCAACGCCTCGCTCGGGTTCAGTTAGAGCCAACGCCTCGCACACACGCGCGTACGTGTACGAGAGAAATGCACATCGCTCGGCCCCCGACCTCCCACCGTTCCGGGAACTCCCCGAAATTTTCCTCGCCCTCGCTTCTACCACGGTTTTTTCCGTCATGGACGGCCCAAAGAATGTCATGCAGCTACGTCTCCGGCCCGCCCAGGACGAAAAGCCCATTTTCTGTCATCATTTTTTGTCATAGAAGTAGGAGCCCACCACATATATGATGATACCGGGTTTTGTCACAATTATTGTCATAGAAGTGTCATATGTATGACAGGAAAAAAATTCGTTCGGCCCAAAATGTCACGGATGTGTCTTTTTTTGTAGTGACATCAATTGTTGCTGCGGTTCTAACTAAAGATAAAAATTGTCTTGGTCATGAACCTGCAACGGCGATGAGAATCAGGGTGCCTAATCCCGGCGCTAGCCGTCTACCCTCTGAACTCCGTTGACGCGGCTGATGATGGGCTCGATACGCTCTTCGAGCGCCGCAAGGTCCGCATCCTCCGGCAAGCTCTCTAGTGCGGCGTCGAAGTCGAGGTTGGGGTTCCAGTACGCAACCTTGGTGAGGACCTTGGTCATGACACCCCGGCAAAGCTTCCGGGCCTCATCGGCCAGAGAGGCCGCCCTGTTGGAGCGGAACTGCTCCAGGGCCCCGAGAACACTCTCGAAGAACTGGGTCAGTTTGGCATTGGGACTCACGTTCGGCTCCGGGGCATACCTCACATTCGGCATCCCCATGGTAGCCAGCTGCGTGGTGATCCTGCCGGCGACGTCGGCGAGGCGGCTGATCTAGAGGTTTTCGCCCTTCACGAAATCCGCGTGATTGGCGGCGTCGTTCTTCCACAGCTGCTTTTCCTTCTCCATATCCTTGGTCAAGGTCTCCTCCCGGGCCTTGACCTCTGAAAGCGTCCCTTCAAGACCCTCCAGCTTCAGCTTCAGGTCTTTGATGGAGTCGTAGGCCTTGGAGAGCTGCTCAGCCTTGCCGAGGACTGCGGCCTGCGCCTCAATTAGAGCACCGTTGAGCGTGTCCTTCTCCTTCGCCAACTTCAGGGCCTAGTCCTTCAGCCCATCCCGCTGCACCTCCAGCTCTTTCACCTTGCTGGCCTGGACCTGGGCCTGAGCATTGAGTGGCTCCTCATGCCTCTGCTCCAGCTCCAGGGTCCGCTGCACAACAAGCTTCTCCACCTCCTCATCCTTGCCGCGGAGTGTTGCGGCGAGCTTCTCCTCATGAGCGGCAAGGTCCTCATCCTTGCCGCGGAGTGTTGCGGCGAGCTTCTCCTCATGAGCGGCAAGGTCCTCCTCCTCGGAGTTTAGCTCGGCCTGGTGCTGATGCCTAGCGGCCTCATCTTTGGCAGCCTACTCCTTCACCAGCTCCTGGGCCTTCTCGATGTCGGCCTGCTTCATGACAAGCTCCAGCTTGCGCTCAGCCAACACATCCTGGGCGGCCTTCAGTTCCTTGTGGGCCTGGCGGAACCAAGCCTGCGTCTCGGCGACAGGCTCCTCGAGGTCCGCCTCCGCCTTGTCCACCACCGCCATCCTGGACTTGGCCTTGTCCAGGCGGGCACGATGAAGCGCCTGCAGCTTCTGGAAGTTGGCGCTCATGGCCTGGAGGAGCCGCTCTTCCAGGGAAGCACAGCCACCGGCGCTCGGTTCATCAACAACCTCAAGCCCGGCGGTGGCGAGCACCTCTTCATCAAACACCTCCCCCTTGGTGGGCGCCCCGGTGCTCGCCGTCCCTGGGAGGTGGACGAACAGGTCGTCGCTCACCTTCAGGTACCTGCCTGAGCCAGAGGCAGCGGAGGAGGAAGGTTGGTCATCAACCGCCCCCTCCTCGGCAGCGGCCTTGCCGGCCTCCCCGGCAGGCCCCTTGCCGGCCTCCTCGGCAGTGGCCTTGCCGGTCTCCCTGACCGGCTCCTTGGCGGCATCCTCAGCAGCACCCTTGGCGGCCTCCTCGACGGCGATCTTGTTGGCCTCAGCCTCAGCATCCCTGGCGACCTCCTCGATAACAGTATCGATGTTCTCCTGGTCCGCCGAGGAAGCACCTAGATGCCAAGAAGGAGATGAGGCAAAGCCAAGACCAAGGTTCAAGAAGAAGAAACAAGAACAGGGACAGAAGGCAACACTCACCCGTGCCAGGCTGGAAAGAAGTGGCCCCCTCCCCACCAACATTCAGTGCCGGGACGGAGCCGCCGGCACCCAGGTTCTCCTCCTCCTCCTCCGTGTGCATGGGCTCGGTGCTTGGCGCCCTTGCCGGGGACGCCCCTCGGGGCGGCGTGGTTGATGGGGGTGGTGTGTTGAGGGTGGCCCACAGTGGCTCCTCCTGCTGCCGTCCTCCTCCTGCAACCATGGCAAGGTCAGCGCCAAGAGATCGTACCCCAACACACATTGATATGGAGCGAGTGATGAACGCACGCTGGGGGCGGCGCCGGGGGCTGCTCTCCACCAACAGCGGCGTACTCGAGGTGCCCTCCTCGTCGGGCGCACGGACTCCCTCGGATCTCTTGCCGCTGCTCGGTCCTGCCGGGTCGGACCGGCTCGCCAGAGGTGGCTTGTCGCAAGACACGCCTTTTTTCCAAGACCGGAGGATCGTCAGCCTCGGCCTCTTCCTCGGTCAAATCGTCGACCACATCTTCGATGAGTGGGGCCCCGGTGTCGGCGTTGCTGGCCTCCCCGGCAGACTCGGCCCATCTGGCAAGCTCCTTCTCCTCCGCGGCGGCCTCGACCTCATCCTCCACGTGGCCGGCGCTGCCAGCCTCCTTGGTGAGCTCCGCCTCCGCCGCCCTGGCGGCGATGAAGTCCAACTCCGCCTGGGTGGTGTCCTAGACGAGCAATGGCTCGGCATGGACGTACTTCTCCGATAGCTTGTCAAAGAACTCCTGCACCTGGCCCGCCCCCGGCTCAGCCCAATTTGGCTCAAGGTCGTGCGTGTTGAAGTCCGGAATCATGGCGATGATATCGGTTCGGCAAGAATTGTTGCTCAGCGGGACCACCCCCGCCGGCAACCCAAACAGGGGCTCCTTGACGACCTTGCCGGCCTTCGCGGCCTTGCCAGACCTCTCGGCCCTGCCGTCGCGGTACACGTCATGCTGAAAAAGCTTCTGGCAAAAGTGGGCGTGCCCCATCACCATGAAGTTGTGGTTCAGGCCAGGGCGAAGCCTCATGATGTCGGCCGCGTTCCTGAAGAGCCAGGACGGCCTCCCCTTGTTATGCAGTGGGGCGATGCAGCGATAGAGGAAATCGGCCCCAATCATCTCAAGGGTGAGCCCGGCCATGGTGAGGCAATGGATCCTGGTGGTGGCGATCGTGAGCTTCTCATCCTTGGTGTCGACTTCACCCCAATCATCTCTGCGAACCGGCGACGCCTCGCGAACCCGGCAAAATTCCTGTGGGTCCTCCTCCACAATCCAGCACCATCGGCCCCGCCACTCCTTCCACCTCTCCTTCTGAGCGCCCTCCGGATATGTCCCCTTCCCCTGACTCCTTGGGATCCAGGCGACACAATAGGAAATCGCGCCTCCCTTTTGGATACGAGGATAGAAGTAGT
The DNA here is from genome assembly GCF_002575655.3 of Aegilops tauschii subsp. strangulata. NCBI lineage: Eukaryota > Viridiplantae > Streptophyta > Magnoliopsida > Poales > Poaceae > Aegilops > Aegilops tauschii. Next base: position 550,344,603 of record NC_053036.3, on the reverse strand, counting down.
GGCGGATATGCACCGTGCTGGGATGCACTCCGGCAAAGCCCTCGCAGAGATGGGCAAAAAGGGCCATGCAAGCCACGACATTCAGAGTGAAATCCAGAAGGTGGAAGTCGTACGTGTGCATGATGTCATTGAAGAAATCGGAGAAAGGGGGGCAGAGCCCGCAGGAAAAGTAGTCAACAAAGAAGGGGTACCGATTCGGGCCGGCCTCGGCGAAACCGGCAGGGATGATGCGCGTGGCAGGGTGCCCCTTCGTCTTGCACCCCCACAGGGGCTTGAAGTAGTCCCGGAGGTGGACTGCATCGACCGTCGAAGGAAAATAGGCGAACTGCGTCTGCCGCGCCGCCAACTCGCTCTCCGACACCTCTTTCCCCCCCGACGTCTTTGGCCACTCCCTTGCCTTTGCTGGTTTTGGGTGCCATGGCGGCTGAGAGAGACGAAGGATGAGGGACAGCAAAGGCACGGCGGCGGCGGCGAAAGCAAGAACTTGAGAAGAGAGAAGAGATGGGCAGCGGTTCCGAGATTCGAGAAGGCACAGAGGGTAAATGGGCGTCGCGCTTGCAGTTTCTCCTTTTTATGGGGAAGGCGCGGGCCGCTTCGTTACCATTTACCGCGATGTGATGCATGAGGGCAGCAGCTGCCCCACACACGACCCCCACGTCACGCACGGCCCTCCACGTTGCGCATTCAACGCGGGTCGTGGGGAAGCGCAGCGAGCGAAGAAGCTACTGCGGTAAAAATCCGCCCCGCCTGCCCGCGCACTGTTCTGGGCCTAGCCCAACAGCACGTTGCGCTTATGTGTGGCCCAGGCCTGGGGGCTCTTGTCGGTGTACAAAAGAAGGGGCTCTCCTTTTGACCCCTCTACTTGTGCACGGGCAGTCAGAGCCACGCCTGCGGCCACACTTAGCAGGGCAAAGGGAGGAACCAAAAGCACAAGACGAGCAAAGCAACGCCAAGACCAGAGACACAAAGAGAAAGAGGGTGAGGTGGACTCCCCCGGCAAGACCCTTGCCGGGGCAACTTTCCCAACGCCAGCAGAGCGCGCCACCCTTGAGCTCAAGGGTTCCAACGCCATCAGCCACATTGGAACCAAGGCTCGGGAGGCACCTCCATGGTGGCATGCAGATCTTTGTGAAGATCATAAATACACGAGATCAGATGAGGACTAGAAGACGACAATCCTCGCGAGATCCTCGCCAAGGCAATCCACGAGACCTCCGTCAAGATCATTGCTGGGGACGACCGTGATGTCACCGCAAGACCCTTGCCGAGGACACCTGCGGGGCCGCAACGAGGCCCGCGTCTGCCAAGACTCCACCGTCGTTCCATACAGCTGCCAGCCCAACCAGCTGGCAGGCACCTGCGTGGCAACGTGCGGCTTCCAGGCCAACTCAGCAAGCACCTGTGTGGTGGCATGCAGATCTTCATGAAGACCCTACCACCAAGCCATCTCAGCAGCCTGCCAGCCTACGTGGCGCTGCATGCCTCGTTGGTCCGGACGCGTGTCGGAGCGAGGCGGAGCGGCGACGGACGGGACGGGCCTTGTTGCCGTCCCCAATAAAGCAACGGGACACCTAAGGAGGCACATTTAATGTGCCTTGTCCCGTAATGACAGGCGATAAGCTTGTACACTGTATACCTTTCCACCTCCTATGTGCCACTGTGGCAACCCCTTTGGCCTATAAAAGGAGGCCCAAGGCGCACTGGAGAAGGATTCGGGATCTTTTGGACTAGCATGCCCCGTAGCTAGTTCAAGAGCTCAAGAACACACAAATATACATCAAAGCAGGACTAGGGTATTACGCATCTTCGCGGCGCGAACCTAGGTAAACGATCCTTGTGCTGACTACCAGACCCGCTCTTTGCACAACCCCGCGCCCGCCAACCGTAAAAGGGATCCATCTTTCCACTCAAAGTATTAATTTCTTCAATAGCATGCACTTTTTTATTAGTAGAAGATCTTTCGGTATGCCATTGAGAGTAATTTTCCATAATATTATCTAGGAGTTTAGTAGCTTATCCTAATGTGATTTCCATAAAAGTACCACCTGCGGCAGAATCTAAAAGATTTTTATTCAATCCAGCATAAATTTTTTGTATGATCATCCATAAACTTAAACCATGAGTAGGGCAATTTCTTTTCATTAACTTCATCCTCTCCCATGATTGTGCAACATGTTCATGATCAAGTTGCTTAAAATTCATTATGTTGTTCTAAGAGAGATGATCTTAGCGGGAGGAAAGTACTTGGAAATAAAAGCATCCTTACACTTATTCCATGAACCGATACTATTTTTAGGCAAGGATGAAAACCAAGTTTTAGCATGATCTCGTAGTTAGAATGGAAATAAATCCAAGTTTTAGCACGAAAGTATTCAGATAGGATGCATCATCTTCATTAGGACTACCAGAAAATTGTTCTTTCATAACAAGATTCAACAAAGCGGCATTAATTTCATAAGATTCCACACTAGTGGTGGGATCAATCCGAGTACTAATAAAATCATTGTTATTAGTGTTGGAAAAATCACACACCATAGTGTTTTCTTGAATCATTGTTACACAGAAAGCAATCTAACACACAAGCAAATGAAAAGGCAAACAGAAAGAAGGATTTTTTTGAAAATTTTTTAGAAGTGGGGGAGAGGAAAACGAGATGCCAATGGCAAATACTGTAAATGCAAGAGATGAGACTTTATGATGGGTACTTGGTAGGCTTGATGTAGATCCTCCCCAGCAACAGCGCTAGAAATTCTTCCTGCTACTTCTTGAACTTGCGTTGGTTTTTCCCTTAAAGAGGAAAGGGTGATGCAACAAAGTAGAGATAAGTATTTCCCTCAGTTGAGAACCAAGGTATCAATCCAGTAGGAGGAACACACAAGTCTCCAATAATTGCACCTACACAAACAAACAAATACTTGCACCCAACGTGATAAAGGGGTTGTCAATCCCTTCATGGTTACTTGCAAGGATGAGATCTAGTAGTAATAGATATAAAAGATAAGTAAAAGTGCGAAATAAAATAAAAGTAAATAAATTGCAGCAAGGTATTTTTGTGTTTTTTATTTTGTAGATCTGAAAATAATATGGTAAAAGATAGACCCGGGGGCCATAGTTTTCACTAGAGGCTTCTCTCTTGAAAGAAAGCATACGGTGGGTAAACAAATTACTGTTGAGCAATTGATATAAAAGCACATAGTTATGATGATATCTAAGGCAATGATCATGTATATAGGCATCACGTCCGAGACAAGTAGATCGACTCCTGCCTGCATCTACTACTATTACTCCACACATAGACCGCTATCCAGCATGCATCTAGTGTATTAAGTTAACAAGAATAGAGTAACGCCTTAAGCAAGATGACATGATGTAGAGGGAAGGATCCAATCAATATGAACAAACCCCATATTTTTATCCTTAATGGCAACAATACAAATACGTGTCATGTCTCTTTCTATCACTCGGGTTGAGCACCGCAAGATTGAACCCATTCCAAAGCACCTCTCCCATTGCAAGAAAAATCAATCTAGCTGGCCAAACCAAATAAATAGATAAGAGAGAAATACAAGGCTATATAAATCATGCATAAAAGAGTTCAAAGAAGACTCAAATAGTATGCATATATAATCTGATCATAAACCCACAATTAATCAGATCTCAACAAACACACCGCAAAAGAAGATTACATCGAATAGATCTCCAAGAACATCGAGGAGAACATTGTATTTAAGATCAAAGAGAGAAGAAGCAATCTAGGTACTAGCTATGGACCTGTAGGTCTGTGGTAAACTACTCACACATCATTGAAAGGCAGCAAGGTTGATGTTGAAGCCCTCCGTGATCGAATCCCCCTCCAACAGAGTACCGGAAAAGGTCCCCGAATGGATCTCATGAAGACAGAAACTTGCGGCTGTGGAAAAGTATTTTTCGTGTGCCCCTGGTCTTTGGGGAATATTTGGGTTTTTATAGAAGAAGAATTACGGTTGGAAGTGCCATGGGGGGCCCACAAGCTTGGGGGGCGCGCCCCCTGAGCTTATCGCCGCCTCGTGGCCCTTCTAGCCTCCTCCCGAAGCTTCCAGGGAGTCTTGTGGTCTAAGAAAAATCATCAAAAAGTTTCATTACATTTGGACTCTGTTTGTTATTGATTTTCTGGGAAGACAAAAACAAGGAAAAACAACAACTGGCACTGGGCACTAGGTTAATAGGTTAGTCCCCAAAAATGATATAAAATAGCATAATAATGCATATAAAACATCCAAGATTGATAATATAATAGCATGGAACAATAAAAAATTATAGATACGTTGGAGACGTATCAGTCTCCAGAAATGCACTGATCTCATCTGCATCCCTGGTTGGCTTTGCACGGCTACCAACATTGTCATAGTTGTACTCCAAGTCCAAATCCCTCTTATCCTTGACGATCATGTTGTGTAAGTCATTGTCATGGGATTGTCATGGCAGATGTCCTAGTGTGAGGACTTAGTTGTGGAGCCATCGCAACTAGGTTAGCTTAAAGGGGTTGAACGGGACAAAGGACACGGGGAGTTTATACTGGTTCGGCCCCTTGCAGTGAAGGTAAAGTCCTAATCCAGTTTGAGGTGGTATTGCTTGTCTCGATTACCAGGGAGCGAATACGCTTGACCTAGTTCTCGGTTTGTTGTCTGTCCCCTAACTCGCCGCCGGGTCATCCCTTTATATACTCAGGTTGACGTCCGGTGGCTTACAGAGTCCCGGCCGGCTCATAAACGTATCCGGATCGGTGACTTAATTACACTGTCTTATAGTACAAGTCGCATACATATGGCGGTTTACACCTACGGGCCTTAAGCCGCCTTTGGGCCTTGGGCTCTTCATAAGTCATCCTCATGAACCGCCATCTTCGATTCCTTCATGGGCTTTGTCTTGTGAGTCGCCTGAGTTAACCCGGCCCCTCCTGGGCGGGTTAACTTAGTACCTATATCCCCAACATTAGGCCCCAGGTTGATTTGAACTTGTTCACATCAATCTTCAACACTTAGAAAAATTCCTTCTTCATTACCTTCACGAAAACTTGTAACTCGCCATGACGTCATCCTCTGGAATCATGATAACCCGCCATGACGTCACCTGTCATTAATTTTACTCAAAACCAGAATCTTTAATATACCTCCTCATTTTAATGAATCTCCTAAAATCGAGGCGTCTATATTGTCACATATCTGTTTTTTGGTCTCCTCGATTCCCGCGCTTGTCACTTATCCATTTGCCTTATAAATAGAGCCGGGAGTCTCTTTCACTCCCCCCCCGTGCCTCTTCGTCTTGTCTGCTTCCTCGTGACGCCCTAGCACGCGAGCTCCACAGCCGCCGTTAACCATCACATCTGCTCCGACGACGACCGCTGCATCAACCTGTTCGGACCAGATTTCATCCGCGCACCTCCGCTGCTCAATAGCTCTGGTTAGTCCTTCTTCTTCCTCTCCATATAGATCCATTATTGTTGGGGATATAACTATTAGGTATGACCCGCCCAGGAGGGGCCGGGTTATACCTACGAAGACTCTCGAAGCCCAAGACCAAGCTTGAAGATGGCGGTTCAGTTAAGGGCCCAAAGCCCAAAGATGACTTACGGCCCGTAGTGATAAACCGCTATAATGGTATGACTTGTATCATAAGGCAAGATTGCCTAGTCACTGAGTCGGACACTATTTATGAGCCGGCCGGGACTCTGTAGACCGCAGGGCGTCAACCCGTGTATATAAGGGAACGACCCAGCGGCGGCTTAGGGCAAGTAACATCAGATCAAGAGCTAGGTCAAGCGGATTCGCTCCCTGGTTATCGAGACATACGCAATCGCACTCAAAACTGGATCATAGGCTTTTACCTTCACCGTAAGGGGCTGAACCAGTATAAACCTCGTGTCCTTTATCCCGATTAACCCCTTCTTACTTCCTAGTTGCGATGGCTCCAAGACTAAGTCCTTTCACTAGGACATCTGCCGTGACAATTCCACGACAGTTGGCGCCCACCGTGGGGCCAGTGCACGGTGGATTTGAGTTCTTGAAGGGCAGCTTCGAAGGGCTCAAGGGATACGCTGTGGGCTGGATGACCAAGAGTCGTCGCGGCAAGCTCTACATCGACGACGCGGGCTGGGGCCCCGACGCCGGCTCAATTGAGTACGGGTACCGGGTCCCCTTCGGCGGAATTCATGTCTTCATCGGCCGGATCAGCGAGCCGGGCCCTGAGCCGGACATCTGCACCGACATCGGTGAGATGGCTCAGCGTGCGAGACCCGTCCGCGCACCGCCCGCTATGAAGCGTGCCTTCATGGGATGCATCCATGGAGGGGAAGTTTCTGAAGGATGCATGTCTGACGGTGAGACGGCCATCTATTCGGACGGTGAGTCGTCCATGGGTGAGACGGATTCGTTGTATCAATTGCAAGACAGCGGGCTTGGGGGCTGTTCCGATGGCAGCAGTATTCCGGACCCCTTTGAGCCGCCGAGCGGAGTAGGGATCTTCATGGCCGGCACTCAACCAGGTCAAAACTCTACGGCTGCGGCAGCGATAACCTCCGGGTCAGCGGCAGCTGGGGCAGGAGGCCTTGTGCGCCCGCCGGCTCAGGTGCTAATTGATCTCACGGATAGATTGACAACCTGTTAACCGCCACAGTTAATCCGGCGGATCAGGCTGAACATGATGCAGAGGTGGCTCGGTTACGTGAGGAGATAGCACAAGCCAAGGAAAACCTAGCAGCTGAAGGTACCATATGGGCTATGGAGCGGGCGACTTTGGATGCTCGAGCCCAGCAGCTTCAATCAGAAGCGTTCCAGCTTACGATGGATCTAAACGCATCAAATGAGGTCATGAGGAGAAGGCACCAGAAGTCTCAATCCCGTTTGCCCTCAATTTATGATCCTAGAAATCTCTTCCGCACACCCGGGGCAGGTCCCAGTAATCCGCCAGAGGCAAACCCAGCTGCGACGCCCGGAGCTGGGACGTCCGGTTCAACCACGGGTGACAGAACCTCCACGAGTGAACATTGCTCCGCCTCAGTACATGCCAACACCGTTGGGTCATTATTCTAACCTGTTGGAGAACATGATCGCTGCAGCGGCGTGATTGGCGGCTCTCCCGGTGGAGGGCGACTCTCCGACGGCGGTTGGAACGCGAAGGGTTAGAGAACTTCTTCAGACGGCTCTGGCACAGCAGGAGGCATACTCTTACAGTCGGGACAGAATTCATTCGACCCCTCGCCCAAGCCGGAGCCCGAGTTATAGCAGACATATGGACTAGGCGGAAGTTTCAAGCAATGTCCGATGCCGTGATCAGCCAGGCGGGCGAGACCCGGCGGGAGATGGGGCCCTTAACTTGGTTAATCAGGATAGAGAACGTCAAGAGGCTGAGCGGGCGGGTCGGCTGGCGATGGAGCAGGCAGCTCTGCGGGTGGCTTACCAACCTTCCCCGGTTTATCCGACGACTTCTATTGAGGCAGGCGCAACCACGAGAACGGGAGGTGTCCCTTGCTTAGTGCCAGCACTGCATAATGAGCGTTTGCCCAAGGACTTTAAGGGGCCTCAAAAGGTGCCTAACTACACGGCTGATTTATAGCCCAGGGTGTGGATTGAAAGTGCTGAGATAGCCATGGAGTTGCTGGAGGTCAGCGACGCGGCAATGGCCAAGTACTTCACTATGATGCTGGATGGAACGGCCCGCACTTGGTTAAAGGGACTGCCCCCTAATTCCATTGGATCCAGGGCCGAGTTAAAGGCCCGGTTTATTCAAAACTTCAAGGACACATGCAAGTAGCCCATGTCGATTGTGGACTTGACTAATTGCAAGCAAGAGGAAGGTGAGTCCATGACCCATTGGGTGCGCCGGGTGAAGGAAATAATACATTCATCTGATAAGATGGATGCCGGCTCTGCAGTCTTAATGTTGGAGAAAATTGTCGTTTTGAACCTCTGAAGCAGAAGCTGGGGCGGCTCAAACACGATTGCAATGACATGGGCCAGCTGATGGCAGCTCTAGTCAAATACACTGACTCTGATAGTACCAAGGATCCCGCGTCTGACGAAGAGAAGGCGGGGAAGGGAAAGAAGAACGACAACGCTAAGGGTCTTCAGCATAACCCGGCGAATCAAGGAGGTAATAATAAACGTACGGCTAACGGTAGCTCGGAGTTTGTGGCTAACACACAGGGTAATAATCAACGACGTAAGGGGATGTCACCTCCTCGGTCTGGCGGGGCAGGTCCCACCCTTGAGCAGTTGCTGAATGAGCCCTGTCCAAGACACGGCACCCGGGAGAAGCCGGCCACTCATCTATGGAAAGACTGTACGATCATGAAGGCTTTCAAGAATTCTAACATGTTTTATGGAAATCACGGGCGGGGCGGCGGCTCAGGCGGTGGTGGCTTTCATGGCCTAGGCGACGGCTCAGGCGGCGGCAGTTTTCAAGGCCATGGCCCTCAAGGTCATCAAGGTGGTTATAATCAGCAATCTGGCCAAGGGGGTCAACAGCAGCAGCAATCCGGGTATCAGAGTAACCCGAAACAGCTGAATAGTGGGCAGTATCACGTGTTCACCACTAGCTTATGCAAAAGGGACCAGAAGCTTCATAAGAGGGCTGTGAATGCCGTTGAGCTGGCAGTCCCTCGTTATCTGAGATGGTCTGAGCAGCCTATTGTATGGAGTAGGGAGGATCACCCTCCCCGGGTTGAAAATCCGGGTCACTTAGCCTTAGTAGTGGCGCCTCAAGTTGGTGGATACAAATTCACAAAAGTGCTCATGGATGGAGGCAGCAGCATCAACATCCTATATTATGAGACCTTTCGTCACATGGGGTTGACTGATAAGAATCTCAAGACATCCAACACTGTTTTTCATGGAGTAGTGCCTGGTAAGTCGGCGTACCCAGTAGGAAAGATTGAGCTAGAAGTGGCCTTTGGGGATGAGCATGATTCCAGGGCTGAGAAGCTAACTTTTGAGGTTGTCAAAATCCGGAGCCCGTATCACGCATTGTTTGGACGGCCGGCTTATGCAAAGTTCATGGCGCGACCATGTTATGTTTACCTGCAGCTCAAGATGCCGGGTCATAAGGGCACCATCATAGTGCATGGGAGTCGAAGATAGCCTTTGAATGTGAGGAAGGCGATGCTGCTTATCTTGAATCTGTTTGTGCGACAGAGGAGTTGAAATTCTACAAAGACAATGTTGACCCGGCGGACATGACGTCTTTGAAAAAGCCAACCACGGAGCATGAGCCGGTGATGAAATTTAAGTCGGCTGATGAAACCAAGCTTGTTGATTTTGTTCCAGGCGACTCATCTAAGCAGTTCAGTATCAGTGCTAATCTGGATCCCAAATATGAAAGCACGCTCATCGAGTTCATCCGTGAGAACCGGGACATCTTTTCATGGAAACCTTCTGACATGTCGGGTGTACCGAGAGAACTCGCTGAGCACACTCTTAATATTGATCCAAAATTTAAGCCGGTCAAGCAGTTTCTTCGGCAGTTTAATGAGGAGAGGCGTAAAGCTATTGGTGAGGAGGTGGCCCGGCTCTTGGCGGCCGGGTTTATTGTTGAAGTTTTTCACCCAGAGTGGTTGGCTAACCTGGTACTTGTGCTAAAAAAGAACAGCACCTGGCGTATGTGTGTGGATTACATGGACTTAAACAAGGCTTGTCTGGCTGATCCTTTTGCTCTTCCCCGTATTGATCAAATCATTGATGCTACGGCGGGTTGTGAGCGTTTGAGCTTTTTGGATGCTTATTATGGGTATCATCATATCAAAATTGCAGTTAAGGACCAGGAGAAGATGGCTTTCATCACTCCGTTTGGAGCCTTCTGTTACGTGTCTATGCCTTTCGGGCTTAAGAGTGCCCAGGCGACTTATCAGCGATGTGTGCAGAATTGTCTCCACAATCAGATTGGGCGCAACGTTCATGCTTATGTGGATGACATTGTGGTGAAGTCCAGAGAGAAGGAGACCTTGATAGATGATGTGAAGGAAACCTTTGATAATCTCCGGGTCTACAAGATGATGCTTAACCCGGTCAAGTGCGTTTTTGGAGTGCCAGCTGGCAAGCTTTTGGGTTTTCTGGTCTCTAATAGAGGCATTGAGGCTTACCCGGAGAAGATCAAGGCAATCACCTCTTTGGCTAAACCAGCGTGTATCAATGATGTTCAGCGTCTGGCGGGCCGTATTGCTGCTTTAAGCTGGTTCATAAGCCGGTTAGGTGAGAAGGCCATACCACTATATCAGATGATGAAGAAGACGGACAAATTTGTCTGGAGTGATGCTGCTAACGCTGCCTTTGAAGATTTGAAAAAGCAGTTATCTGAGCCGCCGGTCCTTGCTGCTCCCATTGATAAGGAGCCCTTATTGCTATATGTGGCTGCTAACACACGTGTTGTCAGTGTTGCAATTGTGGTGGAGCGCGAAGAGGCTGGCAAGGAGCATCCGGTTCAACGGTCGGTTTACTACATAAGTGAGGTGCTTATTGAGTCCAAGCAAAGATATCCACATTGGCAGAAGCTCGTTTACGGGGTGTTCATGGCAAGCCGGAAGCTTAAGCAATACTTCCAGGGTCACCCCATCACTATGGTAAGTTCTGCTCCTTTGGGAGATATCATTCAGAATAGAGAAGCCACGGGACGAGTCACCAAGTGGGCCATTGAACTTGGGTCTCATGGCTTAAAGTATGTGCCACGCACTGCTATTAAGTCCCAAGCATTGGTGGACTTCATCAACGATTGGACAGAGTTGCAGATGCCTGAAGAGAAGCCGGGCAATACATATTGGACTATTCACTTTGATGGGTCCAGGCAATTGGAGGGCTCGGGGGCTGGAGTTGTTTTAGCTTCCCCTCAAGGTGATAAATTCTGTTATGTACTCCGGTTGATGTTTCCCTCTACTAACAATGCAACTGAGTATGAGGCCTTGCTCCATGGTCTTCAGATGGCTAAGGAGATGAAATTAAGCCGGGTAAGGTGCTTTGGCGACTCAGATTTGGTGGCTCAACAAGTCTCAGGCAAGTGGGATTCTAAAGATCCTCTCATGGCGGCTTATTGTGTGAAGTTGATGCAATTGCTGCACACTTTAAGGGTTACCAGGTGGAACACATTGATCGCAGAAAGAACGAGGCAGTCGATGCTTTAAGCCTGTTGGGGTCTTAGCGCAAGCCGGTGCCACCTAACACCTTTTTGGATGTATTGCATAACCCTTCTGTCAAGTTGCCTACAGAGGAAGACTTGCATGTTCCTGACCCGGAAGCACAACTGGTGGCGGCTCTTCACGTTATCCCAGATTGGACAGTGCCATATTTGGCTTACATGACCCGGGGAGAGTTGCCGGAGGACGAAACCTTGGCTAGGCAGATAACCCAGCGGTCTAAGTCAATGACGATTGCCAATGGGGAGTTACATCACCGCAGTGTCACTGGGGCGTTTCAACGTTGTGTCTCTCCTGAGGAAGGTCAAGAAATTCTTCGTGAGATTCATGAAGGAGATTGTGGCCATCATGCCGGTTCAAAATCCCTTGTGGCCAAGGCTGTTCGTCATGGATTTTATTGGCTGACGGCTCACGCTGACGCGGAAGACCTGGTCAGTAAATATGACGGTTGTCAGAAATTCTCACAACGGGCTCATGTACCGGCTCGAGAATTGAGGATGATTCCAATTACTTGGCCGTTTGCAGTCTGGGGGCTCGACATGGTTGGGCCTTTCAAAAGGTCCAAAGACAAAAAGACCCACCTCTTGGTGGCGGTTGACAAATTCACAAAGTGGGTTGAGGCAGAGCCAGTCAGTAAGTGTGATGTAGCCACGGCGGTTCAATTCATGAAAAAGGTGATCTTTCGCTTTGGTTTTCCACACAGTATTATAACTAACAACAGTACTAATCTGTCCAAGGGTGCCATGGAGGAGTTCTGTCAACATGAGCATATCCGGCTTGATGTTTCATCAGTAGCTCACCCCCAATCCAATGGGCAGGCTGAAAGAGCCAATCAGGAAATGTTGAAAGTCATCAGGCCCCGGCTTATGGTTCCTTTGCAGCGGACGCCGAGTTGTTGGGTAGAAGAGTTGCCTTCTGTGATATGGAGCATCAATACTACACCTAACAGATCTACGGGTTATACGCCTTTCTTCATGGTTTACGGAGTAGAGGCGGTTCTACCGAATGACATCCGTCATGATTCGCCCCGTGTGGCGGCTTACGTTGAAGCTAATAATGAGCAAGCCCGTCAGATTGCACTTGACCTATTAGATGAGAAGCGCGACTTAGCAGCAGCCCGCTCAGCGATTTACCAACAGGACTTGCACCGTTATCACAGCCGCCGGGTTAAGTCCAGAACCTTTCAGGAAGGTGACTTGGTGCTCTGGCTCATCCAGGATCAGTCTGATGCGCACAAGCTATCCCCACCTTGGGAAGGACCTTTTGTGGTCAGCAAGAACTTGAACAATGGGTCATACTATCTTATCGATGTTCGAGAGCACAAAGACTCACGTAAGTCGGAGGAGGAGACCCGCCGGCCGTGGAATATTGCTCATCTTCGGCCTTACTACAATTGAGCCACCGGCTCTCATGATGTACATATTTTGACGATGTATATATTATGATAAGTAATAAAGCAGGACCTCCGTCCTTTTCATCCTCAAGATTTTATGTCTTCATTGTTATGTCTTTAAAAAAACCGACCAACAGGGGGCTGATCATATTTGAATCTGGCTTTCCTTTTGATCCGGCTCATGATCGTATTCGAATCTAGCTGTTAAAACATCATGATCACTAGGGGCCTTCCTGTTCAAACATGGGTCGTATTCGAACCAAAGAGAACATAGTTGTCGGTACCCTTTTGATTGGCACACTGCCAAACCCACTAGGGGGCTTCTTAATCGTATCCGAATCATAGCTCAACCCCTTTGGGTCCAACTTGGATCGTATTCAAATCAGGGTCGTTAAAAACCTCTCAAGGTCATTTGGGGGCTTCCTGTTCAAACATAGGTCGTATTCGAACCAAAGAGAACATAGCTGTCGGTACCCTCTTGATCGGTGCAACGCCAAAGCCACTGGGGGCTATATGATCATATTCGAATCTTAGCTTAACCCCTTTGGAACGGTTTTCTGATCGTATTCGAATTAGAAGCCCAAAAAAATTTTAAGTCTTTTTGCAAACAATTTTCTGGATTTTACTTAAGGCCTTTTTGATCATATCTAAAGTATATATGAGTTGTTTACATTTAACCCGGCTTGACTTTAGACGATAAGTCGCCAGATTATGACAATCATCATCTATGTGGAAGCACTGGTTTCTACAGGATTGGGTCATCACCCTTATTGTTCGGGTTATATAAACTGGCAGTACAAGTTAAAGGATCACAGGTATGATATTCTAGTTATGTTTCAAAGCTATAATGGATAACAAGTTTATCTATGATTCTTTTCTATGTTCCGGGTTTTATGTACGATATATAACCCGCCCTGCAGTAAGCCGCCAAGGGTCTTGTGATTTATTTCTATATGCAGGACAGTTTAAAAGCGTTTTTCAGCGTAAGGAATACAGATGATAAGTATAACACGGGTGAATATAACATGGCGGCTTAAACAGCGTTGAGCACCAAACACCTGCACGATGGCATGACAAAACCAAGTGTTTTTCTACCCTATTACATGACTCCCCGAGTCCAAATGATTAACATTGTTTTTCAGCAAAGCATAAATATGAGCCGCCCGACGGGTCAATTGCGTTGTTGGCCTAAAGCTTCCGGATCATCCCTTTCCGCTCCTCCATCTTGTTCCCTGTCCTGGAAGGTTGATGATGACCAGTCAATGCCATTCAAAGCTTCAAATTCAGCTTCATCATCAATTAATCCGGCCGGGTCAACTTCAGGGGCGAAGGTATGCTTACGAATTGGAGGGATCAGATTGATCACTTCATAATGCGGCGTTGGAATCCTCTGATTTTCGGCATCATAACCCGGATGATACTTGGTAAGATCCGTGTCATCAGCAATCAGGGTGGCCACAGGGCGTATCTCCTTAACACAAGTGGTGAAGTCCTCCTGTCCAAAAGGTGTGCCGTCCTCCTTTAGGCTTGGATACCCAATGGCGATGTCGGCCGGGTCTAGCTCCGGTAGCCACGCTTTGGCTCGGCTTAATGCAGCTATGGCTCCAGCTCTCGCAGAAGATCGCCTTAGTTCATTAAACCGCTGAGGTAGCACAGCAAGCCGCTTTAATACATCCGATAGGAGGGTGGGAACTTCATTCGACAGGGCCACTGCGGCTAAGGCATGCTGAGACCCGGCGTAGAGTTGCTCCACCACCGTGTAAACCGCCTTTTAGCTTTATCAGCATGCTCTGGTTAAGATTTGAGCTCCTGGGGCCTGCATTCCAATGTCAGGTGAGTTGATGACAATTGATATGCTTAAGACTCAAATATCTAACACTTGCAGAGTGACTTAGCAAAGATTGCTGAGACCATCTGAGATACATGGCGTTTTAAACCGGATAATTCAGCGGTTGCTTCTGCAAGAGCCGCCTCTGCCTTCTCAGCCCAGTTGATCAAAGCGATCTTTTCATCAGCCTAGGCTTTCTTTTCCACTTCAAAGCCTTTTTCAGTTTTTCTTTTTCAGATACGCTGAACTCGAACTTGGAGTTGGCTTTTTGGGTTTCAATCTCCTGTGCTTCCACGCGATTCTTCAAGTCAGATATTTCCGATTCAAATTGACTATTGGTGGCCTGTACAAATATCGGGTCAAAGTCAGGATTATCATCCTGCAATATTAAGTCCCAAGTCTTTTGCAAGCAATAACACTTGGCACTTGGGGGCTAATGTGTGCTGAAGAATTTTGTTTAAAGTGGCGGTTCGTGACAGTAAGTCCCAATCACTTTGCAAGCAAGAGTATTTGGCACTTGGGGGCTAATGTATATTGTAGTTTAAAGCCTTTTCAATAGTTTGTTCTGTGCAACCATATGAAGAACCGGTTCAATCATACTGATTAAACCGCCCCTTGGGGGCTACGGAGTAAGCCGGAATTCTTCTGTATTTCAATTCAACCATGTTACTAATATTGTCAAGTTTATTTCTAAAAGTCTACAACATATTCATCATAAGCAATAGACATGGGGGCTGGCATGGTAAGGATAAATGAATATGGAGAAAGGATTGTACCTCAAACTTCTGGTGCATTTGCTTCACCATGTCAATTTCTATGTCACGGCTGCTGTGCACTTGGCTCATATAGCCAGAAAAGATTTCTCCAATACTCATATGAGTATAATCAGCAACATCAAGCTTAGTTCTGTGGCGTTCCAGAAGTTCTTCCTTGGCAGAACACTTGGCCAGCACGGTTGGTCTCCCCGGCTCAACAAAGATGGTCTTGGTAATTTCAACATCAAGATCTTGAGGGTCATCCGTCTTGGCCGGGCTAGGAAATTCTGGATTATCAGAACCATCGACGGCTTGTTCGACAGGCGGGTCAGCAGTGGGTGTTGGTATATCATGAGCTGGCTCAGGTGGCGGCTCATGAGTTGTCACGACCGGTTTTTCAATAAAATAATTATTGAGAGACCAATCCCTTTTACGGACCAGCGAGGAAGAATTCCTTCTCACTGGTAGACAATATCTTGGTCACAGAAGAAAAATACCAGGAGTACTAACTATAATACAAGGTTGAGCAGAGACTGCCCAACAATTTATTACATGCACACCGCTAAAACAATACGGCGGATAGGGTGGCAACTACTAACTCACGATAATAATGGTGGTGGAAAAATCATCGCGAAGCGAGTGATATGATTCTAGAAGACTACAACTCATCGAGCGTCGGAGTGAGGCTCGAGAATACTTATTGCGGGTGGCGGAAGCGTATACAATACAAGTGACCAATATCCGGGATCGCGCAGGACTGACTGGGACTCCCCTAGGCGTCGGACGCGCTATCAAACTCTTCATCCAAGAGATCGCCTTCGTCAACATCTGGCCAAATCAACAAGCCAGGTGAGTACTATGAAAGTACTCGCAAGACAGTTCGGACATAAGGTATAACAAATGTAAACATGAAGCATATGAACAAGTTAACCAGTGCGATCAGACATAGAGATAATAAGTACTGGGTGCCAAGCGAGGGTCTGAATGACGCCTCGAGCGGAAACTGCAGGATAGTAATACTGGTACCAAACGAGTGTCTGAAAGACTCCTCGAGCGGAAAATGCGGAATAATAATACAGGTGCCAAACGAGTGTCTGAAAGACTCCTCGAGCGGAAAATGCGGAATAATAATACAGGTGCCAAACGAGTGTCTGAAAGACTCCTCGAGCGGAAAATGCGGAATAATAATGCCACAGTCGGGCGTCGGGGCGACACCACATACAGGGCTTATATTTAAAGTAAAGAACAAGAACACGCCACAGTCGGACGTCTGCGCGACGTCTCATAAAGGGCTTATATTGTAGCTCAATAATACAATAGTTCGGGAACATAAATTATCACAAGCATGAGACAAAAATATAACGTTAGTCCATCCACAGGAATAACAATAAATCTGAATTTACCACTTGAGCTTGTTCACCGGGGACAAGTTTTTCACACAGATAGATATGGATATAGTACTTACACTGCTTGATCATGAATACGATGATTTGGAAAGAATTGACTCTGCAGAGTTTGTACTTAACCACAGCCAACGGATTTCAGTAGTCACGGGGACTATTTCCGTCTACGGTGTTTTGGAAGGAACACGTCTAACCAGTACACACCCAATTCAACCATCCGAAGCCAGGGATCACCCTCGGCAACGTTCAAGAAAAACCTTGAGACGGGGAGGCTACAACCTCGCGTAGCATGGGATCAAATTTCTATACGCGCGCTTTAAGGGGGTGCCCCCCTCTCGGTCCCAACCGGAAACACCCATGCCCCCTGACCGGATGACTGGCTTTAATCCTGGGCCAAGGTACCATCATCCCGGCCTCTCTGTTTGGTGTGTACACGGAAAGAGGTTACCAACTTACTAAACCGCATCCTGGCAATGAGACATGTGGTAGCACGGAATGGGGAAAGAACGGTAACACGGCTCCAACCATGTTAACGTCGGAAGAGTCGGATGACACAAGGCTGGTATGCTACAACAGTACCACCTTGCTGCCCTTCATGTCACCACATGATTAGGCCACCTCTCATCAGAGGTCATCGCAACCTTGGAACATGCGGGAAAAGAACGATAACGTGGCTCCAACCACGTTAACGTCGAAGAAAGTCGGATGACGCAAGGCTGGTATGCTACAACAGTACCACCTTGCTGCCCTTCATGTCACCACATGATTAGGCCACCTCTCATCAGAGGTCATCGCAACTTTGGAACAACCGGGTCGTTGCCTTACAAGCAACGAGGTGTTTACCGACACTCATATGCCATGCACAAACTTTCACGTGAACATGCAAAACATCTGCCATATCAAATGTTCAAAACATGCTTGCCTGGTTCGGAGAAGTCGGAGTCTAGCTCGGCGAAGTTCGCGGCTCCGTCACCTCTTCCGGAACCTACGGCAATCACGAAACGGGTACTAACGTGAAAACCAACACATACACAAAAACTTTTCCAAATATTTTTCAAATAAATCCCATAAAACACTAGACAAAATTTGAAGATTGTCAGAAAAAGAATCACTCAAAAATACCTTTTTATTAAAAAGTTATAAAGGTTTCTGTCCAGGGACTTATCTGTAATGAAACAGAAAAGTTCCAGGGTTTTAACTGAGAAAACAGAAAACGCTTCGGCTGGGAATGCGCAAGCGCAAAGGAGAAGACGTATTTTGCCCGAAGGCGCCAACAGAAAACGGTTCGCGAATAAAAGAACAGAGGCTGACACGCGGGGTCCACATGTCAGGTTTGAAAAGCTCGCCGGCGCCCGAAGACTGCGGTGGACGCCGGCGTCGAACCACGGCGAGTTAGGAGAAACGGAGGGTACCAAGAGCTTCAGCGTCTTCTTCCGCGTCGGTGGGTGGTGGACTCGTCCAACGGGGAGCACCACGTCGACGGCGACACTATCTCCGGCGAACGGCGGCTCGGGTGAGGATGGGGAACTCCGGTGGAGGGCTGCAAACTACGAATTGAGGCGCGGGTCAGAACGAGTGATGCAAGGTGAAGCTACTGGCAAGAGAATGGAGGCGGAGGGGCACACACGGGGGCGAATCGGGCTGGATCCCGTGGCGGGTCGCGGCGGCCGGAGTCGAGGAAGGAGACCTCCTCGGGGCTCTTCCAGTGGCTAGGTGTGCTCTAGGGGGAGTGTAGGGATGGTGGGTGCTCGAGTTGAAGCTCGGGGCCTCTATTTATAGGCGGATCGACGGGGTGGCCGTGAACGGAGAATCTCCGGCGAGCGATTACGGCGGAGCAGTGGATTTGCAGGTGGTTTGAGCGGCCAGGCAGCATCAGTGGAGGTTACTGGATTCGTTTTGCAGCTAAACGGGGACGGTCTTGGCGTAATGGCGTTGGTCCACGTTGAGGTGACCGCACGGGCTCAACGGCGGCAGAGAGCGCGCTCCGCGCCCTGCGGTTCACGACGAGAGCGGCAGCGCGTTCGGGGGAGTGGAAGGCCACGCGGCGAGCTCCGGTGGTTTGGGCGGCGCTGGGTGGCGTCGTCGGCGCCGTGTCTCCCGCTGGCGTCCGCAAAGCCGCCGCCAGCGTCGGTCACGGGGCGGCGCACCTTCTGCTGCTCGTCGCCGATGCCCGCAAGGCGCCAGGCGTTCGGGCGGTGCAGGAACAAGAGGGCGGGGATGAGGAGCAAGGCGACGCGGTGGCACTGGCGAGATCGACGTCCATCTCTGAAGAAAACGACAGCAGCCACTTGACTGAATCTCTGAACTTTCTGAATGTGACAAGGACAGTGCACTGCAGGTGTTCGACAGAAGGTTTTGGCTAAGAGATAAATTTTTCTGGAGCTGTAACTTGGTGAGATGACCACTCAATGTACCCAGAGGCTGCCTGATTTTACTTGGAATTTTTGGAGAAGGTTTTGAATGAATTTCACCAAATTTGACAAATCTGGTCCAAACTTGCAGCAAGTGTAGTTTGAAAATTTTGAACTGAAGACCAGTGGATCTTCATGGTTCTAGGTTGAGGGTTCAAAGGACTAGGAGGGAGAGTTGGTTTGGTGGCAAAAATCAAAACAGAAAATGGAGTTCCTTTGCAAATCTCCAAGTAGTAGGATAGAAGACAGAAATTTGTTTGAATAGAATTTGAATGGAAATAAATACATGGGGAGGTTCAACTTGCTGGACTTGGTGTAAAACATGATCCAAAGGTGAGGGAAGGGTTAAGAGAGAGCATTTGCACTAATGCCATGGCAAGAAGGAATTGTTGAAAGTGGCAAAGGATCTTCCAAAAGCCATAGTGCAAAATCAAAAAGGTTTTCAAAAGTTGTTTTCCCCAAAAGAAAAACATTTGTCTTGAGTCCAAATGAAAGGTAAGAACTTCCAAGACTAAAGGCAGATCTTGGGTGAATCCAAACAAAACTTTTGCCATAAGGAAAAATATTTGAGGGTGAGAGTTTTCTTTAAAAGGAAAAATTTAAATCACTCCCCTCAAGTCAAATAGAAATCTTTTGAAAAATCCAAATAAAAAGTTGGGTGTCACAACACCTACCCCCTTAGGAAAAATCTCGTCCTCGAGATTTCTGCTGATCCTCAAATAGATATGGATACTCTGCTCGAAGGAAATCCTCCCTTTCCCATGTAGCTTCATCCTCAGTGTGGTTGCTCCACTGAACCCTGAAAAACTTTGTCGTTTTCTGACGGGTCCTCCGTTCAGACTCTTCTAAGATCTTTACTGGCCTTTCTCTGTAGGTGAGATCTGGTTGCATATCAATGTCCTCATGAGGTACATGCTTTTCTGGGTTGCTCACACATTTTCTTAACTGTGAGACGTGGAACACGTCATGGACGTCTGACAACTCCTTGGCGAGGTCTAGTTGGTAGGCCACCGTGCCTCTTCGTGCCTTTACACGAAATGGTCCAATAAATCTTGGGGCTAGCTTTCCTTTAATTTTGAACCGTTGCAGACCCCTCATAGGAGATACTCGGAGGTATACGGAATCACCGGGTTCAAAGCTAACCTCACGATGCTTCTGATCATAGTAGCTCTTTTATCGGCTCTGTGCTGTCTTGATTCTGTCCCTGATTTGTTTAACTTCATCCTCAGCCTCTTTAAGCATATCTGGGCCGAAGATACGGCTGTCACCTGTTTCTGACCAATTCAGTGGGGTACGACACCTCTGTCCGTACAATGCTTCAAAGGGTGCCATTTGCAAGCTGGCTTGGTAACTGTTGTTGTAAGCAAATTCGGCATATGGCAAACTCTCTTCCCAACTGGATCCATAGGTGAGCACACAGGCTCTTAGCATATCCTCTAGGATTTGGTTTACACGTTCTGTTTGTCCATCAGTCTGAGGGTGGTATGCTGTACTGAAAGTTAGTTGCGTGCCCAGAGCTTGTTGTAGGTGATCCCAAAATTTGGACACGAATTGGGTGCCTCGGTCTGATATTATAGTCTTTGGGACTCCGTGCAGGCAAACTATACGGGAGAGATAAAGTTTTGCCAGTCTTTGTGTGGAGTAGGTAGTCTTCACGGGAATGAAATGAGCAACCTTGGTTAGTCGGTCTGTGATGACCCATATGGCGTCATTTCCGCGTTGTGATCGGGGTAATCCGACAATGAAGTCCATTCCTATTTCATCCCATTTCCACTCTGGTATCCTGTTAGGCTGGAGTAGCCCTGCTGGCTTTTGGTGCTCGGCCTTGATGCGCTGACATGAATCGCAACAAGCAATGAATGTGGCTATATCTCTTTTCATACCGTGCCACCAAAATCTTTCCTGGATGTCCTTGTACATTTTGGTTCCTCCAGGATGGATCGAGTATGGAGCGGTGTGGCTCTCCGTCAAGATTTGTTGCTTGAGTTCCTCAATGTTAGGTACGCACAGTCTGTCTCGGTACCATAATGTTCCTTCACTGTCTGTGACGAACTCTGAAGTCTTACTAAGATTCATTTTCTTCTTTATGCCTTCGATACTGGGATGTCCCTGTTGAGCCTTCTTAATTTGTTCCACCAGGGTGGGTTGTATCTCCAGGTTCGATACGGTGCCCTCAGAGACTAACATCATGTTGAGCCCAGTGAACTCTCGCTGAAACTCAGGCCTCAAATTTTGTTGACCGTCACTGTCCGGGCTGGGGTTTCGACTAAGGGCATCGACCACTACATTTGCTTTCCCTGGGTGGTAGTGAATACCGACGTCATAGTCTTTGACTAGTTCCAACCAGCGTCGTTGGCATAAATTCAGCTCTGGCTGTGTGAAAATATATTTGAGGCTCTTATGGTCCGTGTATATTTCACAGCGATTCCCCAACAGAAAGTGCCTCCACTCGTTGAGTGCATGTATAACTGCTGCTAGCTCCAGGTCATGTGTTGGGTAATTTTCCTCATGTTTTCGCAGCTGCCTGGAGGCATATGCGACAACCTTGCCATCCTGCATTAGCACACATCCGAGACCTTTTCGGGACGCGTCACAATACACTTCAAAGCTCTTGTGTATGTCTGACACAGTTAAGACTGGTGCGGTTGTCAGCTTCTTCTTGAGTTCTTGGAAGCTCTGCTCACATGCTTCCGTCCATACGAATTTCTTGTCCTTCTTGAGTAATTGTGTCATAGGTTTTGCCACAGTGGAGAAACCTTCAATAAATCTCCTGTAATATCCGGCCATTCCTAGGAAACTCCGCACATCTGTAACATTGGCGGGTGGCTTCCAGTCTAGTATGGCCTTGACTTTCTCTGGGTCTACGGCCACGCCTTCTTGGTTCAATATATGCCCCAAGAAACCAACTTGTCTTAGCCAAAATTCGCATTTGCTAAATTTGGCGTACAACTGATGTTTCCTCAATTCTCCCAAAACAATTCTGAGGTGCTCAGCATGCTCTTCTGGTGTCCTCGAGTAAACCAGAATGTCGTCAATAAATACCACCACAAATTTGTCCATGAATTTCATGAATACTTTGTTCATGAGGTGGACGAAATATGCGGGCGCGTTCGTTAGTCCAAAAGGCATCACTGTGAACTCGTATAACCCATATCTGGAAGTGAAGGCTGTGTTGGGAATGTCTTCTGTCCGTACCTTCAGTTGATGGTATCCCGATCTCAAATCAATCTTTGAAAATAGCTTAGCTTGTGCGAGCTGGTCAAACAAATCATTGATCCGTGGCATCGGATATTTGTTTTTGATGGTGACCATATTGAGGGCTCGATAGTCAATGCACAGCCTCAGTGTCCCATCTTTCTTCTTAGCGAATAACACAGGCGAACCCCATGGTGAGGAGCTGGCTCGAATAAATCCTTTGTCCAATAGTTCTTTTATCTGCTTCTTCAACTCCACCAATTCTGAGGGTGCCATTCTATAAGGCTTCTTATAGATGGGAGCGGTGCCAGGTGCTAGTTCAATGCTGAATTCGATCTCTCGGTCTGGTGGCATGCCTGGTAGTTCTTCAGGAAACACATCAGGAAATTTGCATACCACTGGAACTTTTCTCAGTTCTGCAATGTCCATTTTGTTCAGTTTTGGTTGCTGTGATCATGGCCTTTCTTGGGCGGAAACTCTTATAGTCTTGCCGTGATGGTGAGTGAGAATCACTGTTCGATTGAAACAGTCGATGAATCCTTTGTTGGTGGTCAACCAGTCCATCCCTAAAATGACATCCAGTCTTTTACTTTCCAACACGATGAGATTTGCGTGGAATTGTAGTCCTTCGAACTCAATGACCACTACTTGGCAGTAACCCTGAGCGATTTGCTTATTTCCGGGGGACTTGATGATCATAGATTTTCCCAAGGGAAGTATCGGAAAACCATGTTGCGAAACAAAACTCTTCGAAACGAACGAATGGGAAGCTCCAGAATCAAACAAAACCGTGGCAGGTACTGTGTTGACAGGGAACATACCGAGCACGATGTCTGGGGCATTTTGCGCTTCTTCCCTGGTCACATGGTTCAGGTGACCCTTCCTGTGGTTGTTGCTGGGGTTGAAGTTGTTGCGCTTGGGGGCTGGATTGTTTCCACCATTGTTCGGCTTGGGTGCCGAGTCTCTTGGCTTCGGGCGCTGTTTAGCATAATGCCCTTGTTGACCACAAGCATAGCAGGTGACCCCTGGACGGTATTGTGAACTCCTTGTCCCTGGCATGAAATTGTCCGACGGGCCTTGGCTCAGTAGTCGTGGATCTCCTTGTGTCTGTCCTTGGGACCTCAGTCTTGCCTCGGTTGCTGCGGGCAAGAGTCGTCTTGTCCCTCTTTCGCTTGCGGATATCTTCCAGACTACGGCGCTCATTCTCCAGGGTGATGGCCTTGTCCACCAGCGTCTTAAAATCCGGAAAGGTGTGCACGATCAGTTGGCATCTTAACGCTGGTGCCAGGCCGTCCAGGAATTTTTCCATCTTCTTGCTTTCTGTCATGTGCTCGTCGTAGGCATAACGAGACAGCTGGGTGAACTGACCATTGTACTCGGTCACTGACATGCCTCTTTGCTTCAGGTCATCGAACTCTCTCTTCTTGATCTTTAGGATGCTCCTGGGGATGTGTGCCCCACGGAAGCCTTCCTTGAACTCTTCCCAGGTGATGTTGTGTTCCCTGGGTTGCATGTGTAGGAAGTTTTCCCACCATGCTGCGGCTGCTCCAGTAAGATAGTGTGGTGCATAAAGCACCTTCTCATGATCTGAGCACTGAGCAATAATCAGTTTCCTTTCAATCTCACGAAGCCAATCATCGGCTTCCAGCGGTCTGTCGGTGTGAGCAAAAGTTGAGGGGCGAGTCTTCTGTAACTCAGATAACTTGGGATGGGGTTGATAGGGTTCACGGTGGTTTCCCATGTTGATGACATGGTTCATCATCTCTTGGTGCTGTTTCTGGCTTTGCTCGAAGAGACGGCATACTTGAGACAGTGCTGCTTCGCTGTCGTGTTGGCTGGACTGACCCTGAGTGAAATTGTTGCTGGTCTGTGTCCCGTAAACCTCTTCTGGCTGATTGGGCATGGAGCGAGTCCACGGGCGAGACATTTTTCCAGTCTGGGGTATTATTTGCAAAACCCATGAGAAAAAATTGTGTAGCACAAAAAATCTCGCAAAGGCAAAAATCAAAAGGCTTCAAGGTTTTCAAAGAAACACAAATGATTTTTCATGGAGAAGAAGTGCTTAACATAAATCTTATATGCGAAAAGCAAACACAAGATACAGCAATCAGGATGCGCGTACACAACCCTGACATGTTATTAAAACTAGCGTACTACTCCGGAGGGCAGCAAACACACCAATACAAACTAGCGTACAGATAAAACAACACATCATACAAGTAGGCATAACACGCGGCTACTCGGTGCTCTCAGTCGGAGATGGTGAAGATCTCCTTCCCCTTGCCAATGGCAAGGCTCAGCGGTCCAGGAGAATCAACCTCCTCCTCTCTAGCTGGCTCCTGGCGCGGGACGCTGCGCTGCGGTGACGGTGCGGGGGCGACTGGTGGTAGAGCGCGTGCGGCAGGCGGTGCGGCTCTGACTGGAGTAGGAGCGATGACTCGGTCGAACTCCTCAGTGGTAGGCAGACGGCGAGCAGTGGCCAAAACGGCCGGTGCACACGAGGCTGAAGACGAGACGAATGTCAAAGGCAGCGCCGTGTGGAGAAGCTCCTTCCTGCTGGCAGGACCGCCCCGGACTAAGTCCATGCGGGCAGCCACAAGATCATCTACGAGGTTGTCGAAAGACTCCTCCAGAGCCTTGAGATACTCCACAACCATCTCGATGGCTTCATCTCGTTCTCCCCGATGGCAGGCGAACGCATAGTGGCTGGTGTAGGGCACATGGCATGGGAGGTAGCGGTAGCGACGAGTCTTCATCGTAGGAAGGATGTCCCGAAGGCGAGCTATCGCCTCACGGGCAGCCATCTGCATGGCATGCCTCTCCGTAGGCATGGCCCTTCCCACAAAACGGAAGTGGCGTGCAGCAGAACGTCCTCCCTTGAACTGCACCACGGCTTGGTGCATAGACACGTCGTCACTGAGCTTGTGCTGATAGAGGGTGAACTCCGGGCGAGCTGCTGGCCCGATCGCGAGCTTGGTGATGGAGACGAGGAGCTTGACAAACCCCTCGGGCACGTTGGTGAACACTCGATTCTCACAGCTGCTGCCAGCCATCTACAAAAGTAGGCAAAAATTCTGAGTAGTCATGTCATAAATTTATGATGACCAACAGAAAAATAGCTACAATTGCAAAATGCTGAAAAAGCACAAAAGACGCTAATAACCGATTAGCGATCGCACCTAGTGGCTTCCTACAGTCAGCCTGGCTCTGATACCAAGCTTGTCACGACCGGTTTTTCAATAAAATAATTATTGAGAGACCAATCCCTTTTACGGACCAGCGAGGAAGAATTCCTTCTCACTGGTAGACAATATCTTGGTCACAGAAGAAAAATACCAGGAGTACTAACTATAATACAAGGTTGAGCAGAGACTGCCCAACAATTTATTACATGCACGCCGCTAAAACAATACGGCGGATAGGGTGGCAACTACTAACTCACGATAATAATGGTGGTGGAAAAATCATCGCAAAGCGAGTGATATGATTCCAGAAGACTACAACTCATCGAGCGTCGGAATGAGGCTCGAGAATACTTATTGCGGGTGGCGGAAGCGTATACAATACAAGTGACCAATATCCGGGATCGCGCAGGACTGACTGGGACTCCCCTAGGCGTCGGACGCGCTATCAAACTCTTCATCCAAGAGATCGCCTTCGTCAACATCTGGCCAAATCAACAAGCCAGGTGAGTACTATGAAATTACTCGCAACACAGTTCGGACATAAGGTATAACAAATGTAAACATGAAGCATATGAACAAGTTAACCAGTGCGATCAGACATAGAGATAATAAGTACTGGGTGCCAAGCGAGGGTCTGAATGACGCCTCGAGCGGAAACTGCAGGATAGTAATACTGGTACCAAACGAGTGTCTGAAAGACTCCTCGAGCGGAAAATGCAGAATAATAATACAGGTGCCAAACGAGTGTCTGAAAGACTCCTCGAGCGGAAAATGCGGAATAATAATACAGGTGCCAAACGAGTGTCTGAAAGACTCCTCAAGCGGAAAATGCGGAATAATAATGCCACAGTCGGGCGTCGGGGCGACACCACATAAAGGGCTTATATTTAAAGTAAAGAACAAGAACACGCCACAGACGGACGTCTGCGCGACGTCTCATAAAGGGCTTATATTGTAGCTCAATAATACAATAGTTTGGGAACATAAATTATCACAAGCATGAGACAAAAATATAACGTTAGTCCATCCACAGGAATAACAATAAATATGAATTTACCACTTGAGCTTGTTCACCGGGGACAAGTTTTTCACACAGATAGATATGGATATAGTACTTACACTGCTTGATCATGAATACGATGATTTGGAAAGAATTGACTCTGCAGAGTTTGTACTTAACCACAGCCAACGGATTTCAGTAGTCACGGGGACTAGTTCCATCTACGGTGTTTTGGAAGGAACACGTCTAACCAGTACACACCCAATTCAACCATCCGAAGCCAGGGATCACCCTCGGCAACGTTCAAGAAAAACCTTGAGACGGGGAGGCTACAACCTCGCGTAGCATGGGATCAAATTTCTATACGCGCGCTTTAAGGGGGTGCCCCCCTCTCGGTCCCAACCGGAAACACCCATGCCCCCTGACCGGATGACTGGCTTTAATCCTGGGCCAAGGTACCATCATCCCGGCCTCTCTGTTTGGTGTGTACACGGAAAGAGGTTACCAACTTACTAAACCGCATCCTGGCAATGAGACATGTGGTAGCACGGAATGGGGAAAGAACGGTAACACGGCTCCAACCATGTTAACGTCGGAAGAGTCGGATGACACAAGGCTGGTATGCTACAACAGTACCACCTTGCTGCCCTTCATGTCACCACATGATTAGGCCACCTCTCATCAGAGGTCATCGCAACCTTGGAGCATGCGGGAAAAGAACGATAACGTGGCTCCAACCACGTTAACGTCGAAGAAAGTCGGATGACGCAAGGCTGGTATGCTACAACAGTACCACCTTGCTGCCCTTCATGTCACCACATGATTAGGCCACCTCTCATCAGAGGTCATCGCAACTTTGGAACAACCGGGTCGTTGCGTTACAAGCAACGAGGTGTTTACCGACACTCATATGCCACGCACAAACTTTCACGTGAACATGCAAAACATCTGCCATATCAAATGTTCAAAACATGCTTGCCTGGTTCGGAGAAGTCGGAGTCTAGCTTGGCGAAGTTCGCAGCTCCGTCACCTCTTCCGGAACCTACGGCAATCACGAAACGGGTACTAACGTGAAAACCAACACATACACAGAAACTTTTCCAAATATTTTTCAAATAAATCCCATAAAAAACTAGAAAAAATTTGAAGATTGTCAGAAAAAGAATCAGTCAAAAATACCTTTTTATTAAAAAGTTATAAAGGTTTCTGTCCAGGGACTTATCTGTAATGAAACAGAAAAGTTCCAGAGTTTTAACTGAGAAAACAGAAAACGCTTCGGCTGGGAATGCGCAAGCGCAAAGGAGAAGACGTATTTTGCCCGAAGGCGCCAACAGAAAACGGTTCACGAATAAAAGAACAGAGGCTGACACGCGGGGTCCACATTTCAGGTTTGAAAAGCTTGCCGGCGCCCGAAGACTGCGGTGGACGCCGGCGTCGAACCACGGCGAGTTAGGAGAAACGGAGGGTACCAAGAGCTTCAGGGTCTTCTTCCGCGTCGGTGGGTGGTGGACTCGTCCAACGGGGAGCACCACGTCGACGGCGACACTATCTCCGGCGGACGGCGGCTCGGGTGAGGATGGGGAACTCCGGTGGAGCGCTGCAAACTACGAATTGAGGCGCGGGTCAGAACGAGTGATGCAAGGTGAAGCTACTGGCAAGAGAATGGAGGCGGAGGGGCACACACGGGGGCGAATCGGGCTGGATCCCGTGGCGGGTCGCGGCGGCCGGAGTCGAGGAAGGAGACCTCCTCGGGGCTCTTCCAGTGGCTAGGTGTGCTCTAGGGGGAGTGTAGGGATGGTGGGTGCTCGAGTTGAAGCTCGGGGCCTCTATTTATAGGCGGATCGACGGGGTGGCCGTGAACGGAGAATCTCCGACGAGCGATTACGGCGGAGCAGTGGATTTGCAGGTGGTTTGAGCGGCCAGGCAGCATCAGTGGAGGTTACTGGATTCGTTTTGCAGCTAAACGGGGACGGTCTTGGCGTAATGGCGTCGGTCCACGTTGAGGTGACCGCACGGGCTCAACGGCGGCAGAGAGCGCGCTCCGCGCCCTGCGGTTCACGACGAGAGCGGCAGCGCATTCGGGAGAGTGGAAGGCCATGCGGCGAGCTCCGGTGGTTTGGGCGGCGCTGGGTGGCGTCGTCGGCGCCGTGTCTCCCGCTGGCGTCCGCAAAGCCGCCGCCGGCGTCGGTCACGGGGCGGCGCACCTTCTGCTGCTCGTCGCCGACGCCCGCAAGGCGCCAGGCGTTCGTGCGGTGCAGGAACAAGAGGGCGGAGACGAGGAGCAAGGCGACGCGGTGGCACTGGCGAGATCGACGTCCATCTCTGAAGAAAACGACAGCAGCCACTTGACTGAATCTCTGAACTTTCTGAATGTGACAAGGACAGTGCACTGCAGGTGTTCGACAGAAGGTTTTGGCTAAGAGATAAGTTTTTCTGGAGCTGTAACTAGGTGAGATGACCACTCAATGTACCCAGAGGCTGCCTGATTTTACTTGGAATTTTTGGAGAAGGTTTTGAATGAATTTCACCAAATTTGACAAATCTGGTCCAAACTTGCAGCAAGTGTAGTTTGAAAATTTTGAACTGAAGACCAGTGGATCTTCATGGTTCTAGGTTGAGGGTTCAAAGGACTAGGAGGGAGAGTTGGTTTGGTGGCAAAAATCAAAACAGAAAATGGAGTTCCTTTGCAAATCTCCAAGTAGTAGGATAGAAGACAGAAATTTGTTTGAATAGAATTTGAATGGAAATAAATACATGGGGAGGTTCAACTTGCTGGACTTGGTGTAAAACATGATCCAAAGGTGAGGGAAGGGTTAAGAGAGAGCATTTGCACTAATGCCATGGAAAGAAGGAATTGTTGAAAGTGGCAAAGGATCTTCCAAAAGCCATAGTGCAAATTCAAAAAGGTTTTCAAAAGTTGTTTTCCCCAAAAGAAAAACATTTGTCTTGAGTCCAAATGAAAGGTAAGAACTTCCAAGACTAAAGGCAGATCTTGGGTGAATCCAAACAAAACTTTTGCCATAAGGAAAAATATTTGAGGGTGAGATTTTTCTTTAAAAGGAAAAATTTAAATCACTCCCCTCAAGTCAAATAGAAATCTTTTGAAAAATCCAAATAAAAACTTGGGTGTCACATGAGTAGAGGCTTCAGGTGCAGCTGTTCCAAGCTCCGGCTCATTTAAGACCGGCTCTTCGGCCGACTTGGTCTTCTTCGCCCTCTTGCTGGGATTTGCTTGTCCACTGCATAAAATCAAAAGGTCAGTACAAGTGTAGCAAATTAAAATGAGCACAAATTAAGCAGGTTATCATTACCCTGGAGCGGTTTTAAAAGCCGGCAAATTGGAATGCGTTGACTCGCCAGAGGAAGGTGAAGTGTCCTGATAATTTGAGTTAGAAGAATTGAGCGGTTGACGAGTGAAACCCGCCAAAGGATAAAAGGAATATAAATCGGAGGTGACCTCGTTCCGGCATTTTCTTGTTACATTGGGTAAGCCGGAGGAGAGTTCCGCATCTTTACTGGTCCGGGTCTGCCTATGGCTCTCATGCATCTGTTGCTTCAAAAGAAATTGAGGATCTTGGTAAGCTAAAGGATGTGAAAATCTTACTTTCCGGGTTAGTCTTCGGACTTTCTGTCTTGGCAAAGGCTCGGAGTCGGAGGAAATAATAGTTACCTCTTCAACCACTGCATGACTCGCTCCTGTATCCTCCTGATGATAATCAGTGTCAATAAGATAGTTAAAAGAGGAGCCTAGAGAATCAAGAGCTACCTCTGAATCGGAGGTGTCCTCTAGTCGAAGCATGTCTGAGGCGCTGGGTTTATGTCCTTTCTTCTTGGCGGCGGCTTTCCTGGCGGCTTTCTTAGCTTTTCTGGCCTTCTTTGCAGCTTCATGGTCATATTTGGCTTTCCAAATTTCGTCAGTAGCCTGTGAATTTCAACAAAGAGTTTTGAGTAAAGGTAAAACCTCAAAGACGAGACTAAAAATGCTTAAATTACTAGCTTACCACTGGAGCCGGGTTGGCTTTGCAGAAAGGACTCAAACCTACTTTGCCACAGTCTGCTAGGCTCTCATTCAGGAGTGACTTTGTCATATCATCAATGACGTCGTCAGGTAAATCATCAGGACTGTGCCGTAGAGGATCATTCTTCTGGCCTGTATAGTCGCACATCGAACCAGGGCGGCGGCTCAAGGGAATAACCCGCCAGGCCAGCCAAACCCGGACCAAATTGATGCCATTTAAGCCATTCCCCAAAAGAGCCTTGACTTTACTCATGGTGGGGGCAAGCTTCTGGCGATCAACAGGAGACAACTTATCTGGTAGAGGATGAGTGGACTCGAGGTGCAGGGCGCGAAAGCCGGGCAGAGGGTTCTGACCAGCCGGAGAAGTATCTTGACAATAGAACCATGTCTGGTTCCAGTCTTTGGGGTGACTCGGTGGATCGGCATACGGAAAAATGCAGTCTCTCTATCGCTGGATTGAGATCCCACCAAGTTCCAAGCTAGGCCCGTTGGCACATTCATTCTGGCGGTTCAAGTAAAATAATTCTCTGAAGAGCAGCAAGTTGGGTTCTTCTCCAAGGTACACCTCACAGAACACTTGGAAGTTGCAGATGTTAGACACAGAGTTGGGCCCGATGTCTTGAGGTCGGAGGTCCAAAAAGTGCAGGACGTCTCTAAAAAACTTTGAGCCGGGTGGAGAAAAACCCCGGTTCATGTGATCAGTAAAGATGATGACCGCTGTTCTCTGGAGTGATTCGGGTCGATGCAGCGACCGAGGTGGAGGAAGACGAGGTGCTCTGCGGCGGCGGCGGAGCTCGAGTGGCAGTAGGGTTGCGAGAGGAAGAAGACGAGGAAGGGGGGAATGAGGAAAGACCTGGTCGTGCCTATTTATAAGGGAAGACTGATAAGTGGGCGCGAAAAATGAGGAGGCCGAAAACATGATTATCCAACTACAAAGACGCCTCGATTCTCGGGATGGTCATTAAGATAAGGATCTGTTGAGATACGTTGGGCAAAACATGCATTAATGGCAGATGACGTCATGGCGGGTGACCATAAATCCAAAGGATGACGTCATGGCGGGTTACAAAAATTTTATACAAGAGAAGAGTAGAAGATTTTGCTTAAATATTGAAGATTGACATGAACCAGTTCAAATCAATCTGGGGCCTAATGTTGGGGATATAACTATTAGGTATGACCCGCCTAGGAGGGGCCGGGTTATACCTACGAAGTCTCTTGAAGCCCAAGACCAAGCTTGAAGATGGCGGTTCAGTTAAGGGCCCAAAGCCCAAAGACGACTTAAGGCCCGTAGTGATAAACCGCCGTAATGGTATGACTTGTATCATAAGGCAAGATTAACTAGTGACCGAGCTGGACACTATTTATGAGCCGGCCGGGACTCTGGAGACCGCAGGGCGTCAACCCGTGTATATAAGGGGACGACCCAGCGGCGGCTTAGGGCAAGTAACATCAGATCGAGAGCTAGGTCAAGCGGATTCGCTCCCTGGTTATCGAGACATACGTAATCCCACTCAAAACTGGATCATAGGCTTTTACCTTCACCGTAAGGGGCCGAACCAGTATAAACCTCATGTCCTTTGTCCCGATTAACCCCCTATTGCTTCCTAGTTGCGATGGCTCCACGACTAAGTCCTTTCACTAGGACATCTGCCGTGACAATTCCACGACAATTAGGGTTTCGACGGAGTTCATCAAAGTTCATCCTCATTCTCTGCTGTAGCACTCCTTTTTTATTTGAACTTGGTATCTTTCCTGCGCGGTAATGTTCATAGTACTTATTTTCACCATTAGGACATCTCCTGTTAAATGGAAAACTCGATCTGGATCTTATGAACTGCTCAAGTACCATAATTTAGGTCTAAATATTTTCCATTTCTCTGACGCACCGTAGATCCAAAATTATAGCATCCATCTGTGAAAACTGTTTTTCTGAACACTTAGCCATTTTCCTCATCCATAGATCTGCTCTTTCAACATTGGTATAAGCGGCTTAACTCGAAAATAGTAACCCGTCAGGTATCATTAGTCCCCTCTTAAGCCGCTAGTAGTTCTTCGGTAATCTTGAAATATCAATCTCCAGTTTAATACCTAGTCATGCTTCATTATTATTTGTCCTTTAACCGTAAGTCGGCTTAACCATGTGAACTTAAAACCGGCATAATCTTTTTCAGAAATGGCTAAGACGTATACTTCTTGCAATTCGGCCAAATCCCGGCTTACCGAGGAAGAACTGAACAATTATGTCGCCACTGGCGCCTTAGCCAAAAAGGAGGATATCCACTAGAGAGCTCCTGGTGATGAAGTCCTTCCTCAACCCAAAGAGGGAGAAGTAATCGTTTTTACTGATCACTTGGGTCAGGGGTTCAACCCTCCCGGCTCAAAAAATTTCCGTGATGTACTTCATTTCCTCCAACTTCATCCTCAAGACATCGGACCCAACTCCGTGTCTAATATTTGGAACTTTCAAGTATTCTGTGAAGCCTATCTTCAAGAAGAGCCCACGGTTGATCTGTTCAGGGAATTCTATTATTTGAACCGCCAAACTGAATTTGTTGATGGCCCATGCCAAGAACTTGGTGGAGTCATTATTTAGAAGAGGAAAGATGTCAGTTTTCCTCATGCCAAGCTGCATAGTCACCCCAAAGATTGGAACCAGACTTGGTTCTATGTTAAAGATACCTCTCAAGTTGGTGAAAATCCTCTGTCGGGTTACCGCGAGCACCGACTTAACAACAACCATCCGCTTCCCCTACAGCTTGATTCAAAGAACGGGCCAAATATGCACCTGCGTTTTCAAAGATCAGAGCCTTTATGGCCAACGGCTTAACTGGCGTCGAGTTCTTCCGGTGTTGGCTGTCTTGGAGCATCTTGCCATTAAGCCGCCATTCCGGCTTAATGTGTGAATATACTGGTGATGTAAAAGATCCTCAGCGCCATTGTGACATTCAGCTAACTGATGCAGAAGTTACTGAAGCCACAAGGAAATTGTTGAATGAAACTGTAAAAGAATGCAGCAAAACTGGACTTAATCCTTTCTGCACTGTCAACAAGCCACCAGCTGTAAGAATTGCCCTACTCTTGCTTAATCCATATTCTTAATATTCCCTTATGATCTTTTCAATTTTAACAGGCCGATGATCCATTCTAGAAGAAGAAACCGCAGGATAAGCCGGCCAAAACAACTCGTGTCAAACACAAGGCCAACAAGAAGCCCACCAAAAAGAAGCTCGTCGAGTCTGCCGAGTTAAACATTGACGATGATGATGATGACCATGAGTCAGAGGTAGAACTTTATTCTCTTGGCTCCTTTTTCATGCATCTCATTGACAATGATTATTATCAAGACGATGCGGAGGCTAGCCATGCAGGTGATGCAGAGGTAATTATTCTTTCCTCTGGCTCAGAAACTTTGCCAACTCCAAAAACTCGACAAGCAAGCCGGAAAGTAAGCTTTTCTCACCCCCTAGCTCACTTGGATCCAAACTTTCTTTTGAAGAAACAGCAAAATGAAGCTCGCCGCACGACCCAGCATAGCGGCAACGTGATTACGTCTTCTGGCTTACCAAACGCCCCGCCTCGCAAACGCCGTCCAGAGGTCTTATATATTTCTGACATACTTTGCCCCAAGGCAAGTTATTTTCGACAACCTCTTAACCCGTCTAATTCAAACTATCAGGGGACTTCTCATTCCTCCTCTGGCGATTCAGCAGGAACACACATTCCAGCCTTCAAAACTGTACCTGGGTAAGCTCATTTCCAATCATTCCAACTTTCATACTTGATCATTCTCTTGACTTCCATTTACCTTTTATTTTTCAGGGCCCAAGCTAAGCCTAGCAAGAGGGCCAGGCTACATAAACCGGTTAATGACTCCAATCTGCCTGAGCCGGAAAAACAACAACCAGAGCTTTCTCAGCCAATTGCTGACAACATTGTTGACGATTTGCCACCACAAGATCATAATGTTGATATTGACCCAATGAATGATAACCTGTCTGATACCAATCCGCCAAGTCCTATCAGGACAACCAGTCCTGTTAAGCCAGCGGAGGAAAAAGATGGTGATGTCACCATTACTGGCCATGGTTTCACAACTCCGGGTCGTCCTACCGCCTTATCCAGGCGCAACGCCAAAGAAGAACTTTCTGCTGAAGATAAGGGCAAGTGGAAAGTAGACCTGGAGAGCTACACTCATTTCAGTGCCCAAGACCTCCATTTTGGCTATTTGAATCGTCTATATACCAGCCGTGACTTTGAAGCCGGCTTAGTGAACTTGATGAAGGAACACTATGAGGTAAATATTGCAATCCCTTTCATATAAGTATATTTCCCTTAGCTGGCAAGTTTACTGGACATGATAGAATAGAATGTGCGGTGAACTTCAATAGTTTCCTAGATAAAACTCAGTAGCTGGTCTTGTAATAATAGTACTTCAACTCTGCATATGTAGCCCCCAAGGGTCGGCTTAACAATTATGTTAAGCCGAGACTTGTCACTTGTTGAAAATTAACAACCCAATCTGTAGACTTTATAAGCTGCCTGACATCATTTGTCCGGGTCGTAAATATAGCTTGGAACAAAGCAATATGCATTAGCCCCCAAGTGCCAAGGATAATACTTGTACTATGCTTGGCACTTTCAAAATTTTGTTTTTTCAAAAGAGCAATATGCATTAGCCCCCAAGTGCCAAGAGTAATACTTGTATTGTGCTTGGGACTTTAAAGAGTAATCATGACTGTAACCTTGTCTGTGTGTGCTGATGTCACGGGCTGAATTGGCTGAAAAAGACTCGCAGCTTAATGACCTTAAGGCCAACATCAAAACTCAGCAATTGGAAACATCCAAGGCCAAGTCAGAATTGAAATCTGCTTTGGAGACTATTAAAACAGAACTTCAACTCTGAGAAAACTGGCTGGGAAACTGAAAGGCCAGCTCTATTGAAGAGAGCAGAAGAAGCTGAAACCGCGCTTAAACCGGTGACTGAGGAGTTATCCGGCTTAAAGCAGCAAATTAACATTATGTCATTAGCCATCTTTGGCAAGACCATGTCTCCCTTGCATCTTAACAATCATATGATAAATGGCTGCCGGTTTATCCATAAATTTACTGATACAGGCTCTCGGAGAGCTAGGTTAGGCTCGGATATGCACGTCCGGCTTAAAGCTGTCTACACTCTTATAGAGCAGCTATATACCGGTGCTCAACGAACCATCGCTGCTACAATGCATAAGAAAACTCCTTCAACACTTATCCAAGACACTTTGAAACAATTATCAGTGCTGCCCAAAAGAATTGACGACTTAAAACGGGGAGCTGCCAGAGCTGGCGCTTTAACTGCTTTAAGTCGGGCCAAAGCATGGCAGGCCGATCTTGACTCGAAGGATTTGGCTAATGGCTGCCCCAGTGTGAAAGAAGATGGATCGGACTTCAGCGCTGATGACTTCGCAGAAATAGCAAGACTATGCGTCCGTTAGCAAGCAAACTAGCCGACGAGACCAGCTTATCCACGTACCAGGCGGCTTATGATGCCGGCAACAAGAAGCTTAGCGCGCCGGTTCATGAGCCAACAGATCTTATTCCTCCAATTCGTAAGCACACCTTTGCCCCTGATATTGATCCATCCAATCTTATTGATGATGAGGCTGTGTTTAGAGCATTGACCGGTATCAACTGGGCTACGTCTGACTTCCAGCCGATTGATAAGCAAGGAGTTGAAGATGAAGAAGAGGTGCAGGAAGATCCTGAAGCTTCAACCCGCCAACAATCATAAGCCGGTGTTCCTATCAGAATACTCTACTGTACTGATAACTTCGATGAATACTTATTCTTGTTGGGCCATCAGATGCCTTGTAATAGGCTAGCTTAAACTCTTGACCTGCTATGCCATCGCGCATATTTTGCTTCGCATGACACTATGGACCCGCCAATTTAGGATCTGCCACTTGTGCTTATGTTATTAACAATTTGAATATGTTCCTACATACAAACAGATTACAAGTATCCTGGCGGTTTACCGCAGGATGGGTCATAATGCCCAATATAAAACCATTGGTAACTAAAACAGTTTATAACCAGGGCCAGTTTAATCATAACCATATGTAATCATAACAAAATATATCATACCTTTGATATTTGATTATACTACCGGCTTATCATACCAATGTAGTAAGGGTGATAACCCAAAAATTTGAACACACAATGCTCTGTCTCAACTGTCATATGTTGCTGGCTTATGACATCATAAGCTGCAAGGGGTAATATCCCAAACCTTAGAGCACAATGCTTCCAAGTAATTCAATATCATCATGTACTGGCGACTTATAGTCCAAAGCCGGGCCGGGTTTTAACAAACACCGGATATTTTCTTATCATATATTGGCGACTTGTAGTCCAAAGCCAGGCCGGGTTTAATAAACACCGGATATTTGCAACATTAGAAATCTCATTGGTTTTTAACATGTATAAAAGATAATCCTCAAAAAACTTTCCAATAAAAAACAAAAGATAACAAGGCATTTCATAGGCTGCCAGGCCTTAAAATCAAGTGCTTTCAAGGGCCGCACAGCCACTAAGTTAAACCTTCATACAAACCTTATAAGTCAGACCTCACACAACCAATCGTCATTTTAACTCTGACAAGTTCAGGGTCTGTATAAGATTGACTTGTCAAAAGTACGGCGGGTCATTCCAGGATTACCTGGGCGGAGTGGGAGACTTAAAAAGGCAGGGTAACCCGGATTTTTAGGTGAATACACCTGGCTTCCAAGCCTGGCTTTTAAGCCTATTACAAGGGTCATAAAAACTCCTATCCGTTGAACAAAGAGCCCCCAAGTGATATTTTTGAGCTATGCTCAATGGGCACCTATGTTTGAGTTGTGCTTTGCAACAGACTCTCTTTGGTCCCTTTAACCTGGGTAGCAAGCCCCCAAGTATTTTTATAATCATGGCATATAAGCCGAATCAAAGGGTAATCATAACTTCGCTCAATAAGTCGGAAGCCCCCATGTGACCACATGAAATTTCCATAGATTCATTATTTATTAGAGATAAAAACGCCAGAGGCCCTGCTAGCAGGGATGCTGGCTTTATTATATTTAGCATAATATATACATTATCAAAATATGTACATCAGAAGAGCCTCTGGCTCAGGTATAGTAAGGCCAAAGATGAGCAATATTCCACGGCCGGCGGGTCTCCTCCTCCGACGTGCGTGAGTCCTTGTGGTCTCGAACATCGATAAGGTAGTATGACCCATTGTTCAGATTCTTGCTGACCACAAAAGGTCCTTCCCAAGGCGGGGATAGCTTGTGCATATCAGTTTGATCTTGGATAAGCCGGAGCACCAAATCACCTTCCTGAAAAGTTCTGGTCTTAACCCGACGGCTGTGATAGCGGCGCAGATCTTGCTGGTAAATCGCCGAATGAGCCATCGCAAGGTCACGCTCCTCATCCAACAGGTCAAGTGCATCCTGACGTGCTTTTTCATTATCAGCTTCAACATAAGCCGCCACACGAGGCGAGTCGTGACGGATGTCACTAGGAAGAACTGCTTCTACTCCATAAACCATGAAGAAGGGCGTATATCCCGTAGACCTGTTGGGGGTAGTATTGATACACCATATGACTGATGGTAACTCTTCCACCCAACAACCCGGTGTCCTCTGCGAAGGAACCATAAGCTGGGCCTTGATGCCTCTCAAAATTTCTTGATTGGCTCTCTCAGCTTGACCATTGGACTTGGGGTGAGCCACCAATGATACATCAAGTCGAATATGCTCACGTTGACAAAACTCTTCCATGGCTCCCTTGGAGAGATTAGTGCCATTATCAGTTATGATACTGTGGGGAAAGTCATCCACATAAGCATGAACATTGCGCCCAATCTGATTATGAAGGCAATTTTGCACACATCGCTGGTAAGTCGCCTGGGCACTCTTGAGCCCAAAAGGCATAGACACATAACAGAAGGCTCCAAAGCGAGTGATAAACGCTGTCTTCTCCTGGTCCTTAATTGCCATCTTGATATGATGATAACCAGAATAAGCATCCAAAAAACTCAAACGCTCACAACCCGCCGTAGCATCAATAATTTGGTCAATACGAGGGAGAGCAAAAGGATCAGCCGGACAAGCTCTGTTTAAATCTGTGTAATCCACACACATACGCCAAGTTCCATTCTTCTTAAGTACCATCACTGGGTTAGCCAACCACTCAGGATGAAAAACTTCAACAATGAACCCGGCCGCCAGGAACCGGGCCACTTCTTCACCAATGGCCTTTCGCCTCTCTTCATTAAAACGACGGAGAAACTGCTTCACCGGCTTAAACTTCAGATCAATATTAAGACTGTGCTCAGTGAGTTCCCTCGGTATACCTGGCATGTCAGAAGGCTTCCATGAAAAAATGTCCCGGTTCTCATGGATGAACTCGATGAGCGCGCTTTCCTATTTCGAATCCAGATTAGCACTGATGCTGAACTGCTTAGACGAATCACCAGGAACAAAGTCAACTAGCTTGGTGTCATCTGCCAATTTAAACTTCAAGTCCAGGTCATGCTCCGTAGTTGGCTTTTTTAGAGACGTCATGTCAGCCGGGTGAACATTGTCCTTATAGAACTTCAATTCCTTTGTGGCACACACGGACTCAGCATAAGCCGCGTCCCCTTCTTCGCATTCCAAAGCTATCTTCCGGCTTCCATGCACTGTGATAGTACCCTTGTAACCCGGCATCTTGAGCTGCTGATAAACATAACAAGGTCGTGCCATGAACTTGGCATAAGCTGGCCGTCCAAACAGAGCATGATATGGGCTTTGAATCTTGCCCACCTCAAAGGTTAATGTCTCAGCCCGGGAATCATATTCATCCCCAAAGGCGACCTCCAAAGCAATCTTTCCTACAGGATATGCCGACTTACCAGGCACCACTCCATGGAAAACAGTATTGGGCGGCTTAAGATTTTTATCAGTCAACCCCATACGATGGAAAGTATCATAATAAAGGATATTGATGCTGCTACCTCCATCCATGAGTACCTTAGTGAACTTGTACCCTGATACGTCTCCAACGTATCTATAATTTATGAAGTATTCATGCCATGTTTACAATAGTTTTATATGATTTTGGTATGATTTGATTAGAACTAACCCAGACTAATGATGTTTTCAGAAGAACTACCGTGGTGTTGTTTTTGTGCAGAAATAAAAGTTCTCGGAATGCGATGAAAATCAACGGAGAATTTTTCTGGAAAATATAAAAAATACTGGAACGAAGAGTTACCAGAGGGGAGTCCCGTGGGACCCATGAGGGTGGAGGGCGTGCCCACCCCCTGGGGCGCGCCCCCTGCCTCGTGGACTCCCTGTGGGGCCCCCTGACTTGTTCTCGACGCGATCCTCTCCTATAAATACAGAAACCTCCAGAAAATAACCTAGATCGGAAGTTTCGACGCCGCAAGCCTCTGTAGCCACGAGAAATCAATCTAGGCCCTCTTTGGCACCCTGCCGGAGGGGGCCATCATCACCAGAGGCCATGGAGGAGGATCCCGGAGGGGCTATCATCGCCATGAAGGCCAAGGACCAGAGGGAGAACCTCTCCCCATCCAGGGGGGGCCATGGAGGAGGAAGCACAAGGGGGAGAACCTCTCCTCCTCTCTCCCGGTGGCGCCGGAGTGCCATTGGGAGGGGAATCGTCGCCGCGGTGATCGTCTTCATCAACATCACCATCATCATCACCATCCTCATC
Source organism: Aegilops tauschii subsp. strangulata (assembly GCF_002575655.3). Taxonomy (NCBI): domain Eukaryota; kingdom Viridiplantae; phylum Streptophyta; class Magnoliopsida; order Poales; family Poaceae; genus Aegilops; species Aegilops tauschii. The sequence goes on along the minus strand of NC_053036.3, from coordinate 550,304,519 downwards.
TATTTTACGCGGTCCACTCTCCCGTGCCCCGCTTTAATCCCTACTTGAACATGGTGCTTTATGCCACATATTATGATCCAATGATGTGCTGCCATCCTATGATGTTTTGAGTAGATATCCTTTGTCCTTGGGTTGATTGATGATCTAGATTGGTACGAGTTGTATGTTTTATTTTGATGCTGTCCTATTGTGCCCTCCGTGTCGTGCAAGCGTGAGGGATTCCCGTTGTAGGGTGTTGCAATACGTTCATGATTCGCTTATAGTGGGTTGCTTGAGTGACAGAAGCATAAACCCGAGTAAGGGAGTTGTTGCGTATGGGATAAAGGGGACTTGATGCTTTAATGCTATGGTTGGGTTTTACCTTAATGATCTTTAGTAGTTGCGGATGCTTGCTAGAGTTCCAATCATAAGTGCATATGATCCAAGAAGAGAAAGTATGTTAGCTTATGCCTCTCCCTCATATGAAATTGCAATGATGACTACCGGTCTTGTTAACAATTGCCTAGGACAATTCCGCACACCGATCCATCATTATTCCACACTCGCTATTGATAATATTTAGTAATATATTCTAACTTTATGATAACAGCACCTACTTTTATGTTTTAGCTCTCCGATATCATACAAAGTTATCCTCTTCATACCCACAACGTAGTTTCATTTCTCGTTTCTAGTTGGAAGCAAACGTTCGGTGTACGTAGAGTCGTATCAGTGGTAGATAGGACTTGAGAGAATATTGATCTTACCTTTAGCTCCTTGTGGGTTCGACACTCCGTACTTATCACTTCCACCTTGGGGAATTGCTACGATGATTCCCTGCACTTGGGGATTATCATACCCTCCAACCTGAGGTGCCACAACCAAAGCCAGATGACCTGGATTGTCAACTCGGGGCGGATGATCCTCCCGACTCCACACAATGGGTTGCTCACACCATCGCAAGTAATGAGGAATTGCCGGCTCAATGGCATTCACGGCCCTTTTATGGATCTTCTGATCCCGCTTGCATAAAATCATGGTGAAGACGTGGTACTGTCCACTATTCAGCTGCTTCGGGTTATTCTGATAACCGGACTGATGTTGCTGCTGGTTGCCCTGACTAGACTGTTGATGGAAACCGCCCTGATTGCCATGATTGCCTTGATTACCTTGAAATCCAGTGTTAGAACTGCCACCACCATAACCCGGGCCCTGAGAGCCAGATCCTGAGCCGCCACCTGGCCCATGATTGTTTTGAAAAAGATTGGAATTTTTATACTCCTTCATAATGAAGCAATCCTTCCAAAGGTGAGTGGACGACATTTCACGTCTACCATGTGTTGGGGAACGTAGTAATTTCAAAAAAATTCCTACGCACACGCAAGATCATGGTGATGCATAGCAACGAGAGGGGAGAGTGTTGTCCACATACTCTCGTAGACCAAAAGCGGAAGCGTTATGACAACGCGGTTGATGTAGTCGTACGTCTTCACGATCCGACTGATCCAAGTACTGAACGCACGGCACCTCCGAGTTCAGCACACGTTCAGCTCGATGACGTCCCTCGAACTCACGATCCAGCAGAGCTTCGAGGGAGAGTTCCATCAGCACGACAGTGTGATGACAGTGATGATGATGCTACCGACGCAGGGCTTCGCCTAAGCACCGCTACGATATGACCGAGGTGGATTATGGTGGAGGGGGGCACCGCACACGGCTAAAAGATCAACTGATCAACTTGTGTGTCTTGGGATGCCCCCCTACCCCTGTATATAAAGTAGCAAGGGGGAGGCCGGCCGGCCCTAGCAGGGCGCGCCAAGAGGAGGAGTCCTCCTCCTAGTGGGAGTAGGACTCCCCTTTCCTAGTCCCACTAGGAGGGGGAAGGAAGGAGTGGGAGAGGGGAAAGGCAAGGGGGGCGTCGCCCCCCCCCTTCCTTGTCCTATTCGGACTCAAGGGGAGGGGGTGCGTGGCCTGCCTTGGCTGGCCCCTCTCTCTCTCTCCACTAGGGCCCATCAAGGCCCATTAATCCCCGGGGGGTTCCGGTAACCCCCCCGGCACTCCGGTAAAATCCCGATTTCACCCGGAACTATTCCGATGTCCAAATATAGGCTTCCAATATATCGATCGTTATGTCTCGACCATTTCGAGACTCCTCATCATGTCCGTGATCATATCCGGGACTCTGAACTACCTTCGGTACATCAAAACGCATAAACTCATAATACTGATTGTCACCGAACGTTAAGCGTGCGGACCCTACGGGTTCGAGAACTATGTAGACATGACCGAGACATGTTTCCGGTCAATAACCAATAGCGGAACCTGGATGCTCATATTGGCTCCTACATATTATACGAAGATCTTTATCGGTCAGACCGCATAACAACATACGTTGTTCCCTTTGTCATCGGTATGTTACTTGCCCGAGATTCGATCGTCGGTATCTCAATACCTAGTTCAATCTCGTTACCGGCGAGTCTCTTTACTCGTTCCGCAATATCATCCTGCAACTAACTCATTAGTTGCATTGCATGCAAGGCTTAGTGATGTGTATTACCGAGAGGGCCCAGAGATACCTCTCCGACAATCGGAGTGACAAATCCTAATCTCGATCTATGCCAACTCAACAAGTACCATCAGAGACACCTGTAGAACACCTTTATAATCACCCAGTTACATTGTGACGTTTGGTAGCACACAAAGTGTTCGTCCGGTATTCGGGAGTTGCATAATCTCATAGTCGTAGGAACATGTATAAGTCATGAAGAAAGCAATAGCAATATACTAAACGATCAAATGCTAAGCTAACGGAATGGGTCAAGTCAATCACATCATTCTCTAATGATGTGATCCCGTTAACCAAATGACAACTCATGTCTATGGCTAGGAAACTTAACCATCTTTGATTCAACGAGCTAGTCAAGTAGAGGCATACTAGTGACACTCTGTTTGTCTATGTATTCACACATGTACTAAGTTTCCGGTTAATGCAATTCTAGCATGAATAATAAACATTTATCATAATATAAGGAAATATAAATAACGACTTTATTATTGCCTCTAGGGCATATTTCCTTCACCATGCCTCGGGCAGGGCTGATTCAGCATCTGCTCAAGATTGAAGCCTGATCCCCCAAGCCGTGGGCGCGGCTTACCCTTTCGACGCTGACCATTATTCTGGCATTGGTATTAGCCACAAAGTCCAAATTGTTATCAGCTTTGCACTTACCGTTGCCTCCCTGACTCGCCGGGTTATGTTGCTGCCCTCTGGTGTTACTGCTCTCTTTTCCCTTTCCCGGCTTTTCATCATCAGACTCGGGGTCCTTGGTACCATCTGAGTCAGCATACTTACCGCCATGAGTGTCCCCATGTCATTGCAGTGGCGTTTGAGCCGCCCTAATTTCTGCTTCAGGGGCGTGAAATGACAATTGTTCTCCAACGTTAAGACTGCTGAATCGGCATTGATGCGATCCGACGAGTGCAGGATTGTTGAGACCCGGCGCACCCAATTGGTTGTCGACTCACCTTCTTCTTGGACACAGGAGGCTAAATCCACAATTGACATAGGCTGCTTGCACATATCTTTAAAATTCTGGATAAACGGGGCTTTTAACTCGGCCCATGACCCAATGGAGTTGGCTGGCAACCCTTTCAACCAAGTACGAGTTGTTCCTTCCAACATCATGGTGAAGTACTTAGCACATGCAGCATCGTCAACATCCAGTAGTTCCATCGCCATCTCATAACTCTCAACCCATGTTTCAGGGGGTAAGTCGGCTGTGTAGTTGGGCACCTTATGGGGACCCTTGAAATCCTTGGGCAAACGTACGTTACGCAGAGCCGGTACCAAACACGGCACACCCAAAGTCCTGAAAGTCACACCTATCTCCACCGAAGTTGTCGGACGAACCGGGGAATGCTGACGAGCCGCATACTGAGCCGCCAGCTCAGCCTCCCGATGCGCTCTTCCTTGATCCACTACGTTCTGGGCATTAACCCCACCACCTGCCGGGTTATGTCCACGGGGCGGGTTGCGGTTCCGCCCACTGCTTGACACAGCCGGCTCATCGATGTGCCTACTGTAACTCCGACTTGGGCGAGGGGTTGAATGGATCCTCTCACGACTGTGAGAATAAGCTGCCTGTTGGGCCAAAGCCGTCTGAAGTAATTCTCTGGCCCATCGTATCTCCATTGCCGCCGGCGACTCACCCTCAACTGGTAGAGCGGCCAGTCGTGTCGCCGCAGCAATCATATTATCCAAAGGGTTAGAATAATGACCCGGCGGCGTCGACACATGTTGAGGCGGAGTCGTATTCAGACGTGGTGGCTCTGTCGTACGCGGCTGAACCGGTGCCCCCGTCCCAGGCGCTTCACCCTGGTTTACCTATGGCGGGTTACCGGGCCCTGCTCCAGACGTGTTAAAGAGATTTCTCGCCTCGTAAACCGACGGCAGACGGGTCAGATGCCTCCTCCTCATGACTTCGTGATGACCCACAAGTGTAGGGGATCTATCGTAGCCTTTTCGATAAGTAAGAGTGTCGAACCCAACGAGGAGCAGAAGGAAATGATAAGCGGTTTTCAGCAAGGTATTCTCTGCAAGCACTGAAATTATCGGTAACAGATAGTTTTGTGATAAGGTAATTTGTAACGGGTAACAAGTAATGAAAGTAAACAAGGTGCAGCAAGATGGCCCAATCCTTTTGGAAGCAAAGGACAAGCCTGGACAAACTCTTATATGAAGGAAAACGCTCCCAAGGACACATGGGAATTATAGTCAAGCTAGTTTTCATCACGTTCATATGATTCGCGTTCGTTACTTTGATAATTTGGTATGTGGGTGGACCGGTGCTTGGGTGTTGTCCTTTCTTGGACAAGCATCCCACTTATGATTAACCCCTATTGCAAGCATCCGCAACTACAAAAGAAGTATTAAGGTAAACCTAACCATAGCATGAAACATATGGATCCAAATCAGCCCCTTACGAAGCAACGCATAAACTAGGGTTTAAGCTTCTGTCACTCTAGCAACCCATCATCTACTTATTACTTCCCAATGCCTTCCTCTAGGCCCAAACAATGGTGAAGTATCATGTAGTCGACGTTCACATAACACCACTAGAGGAAAGACAACATACATCTCATCAAAATATCGAACGAATACCAAATTCACATGACTACTTATAGCAAGACTTCTCCCATGTCCCCAGGAACAAAAGGAACTACTCACAAATCATATTCATGTTCATAATCAGAGGGGTATTAATATGCATAAAGGATCTGAACATATGATCTTCCACCAAATAAACCAACTAGCATCAACTACAAGGAGTAATCAACACTACTAGCAACCCACAGGTACAATCTGAGGCTTTGGGACAAAGATTGGATACAAGAGATGAACTAGGGTTTGAGAGGAGATGGTGCTGGTGAAGATGTTGATGGAGATTGACCCCCTCCCGATGAGAGGATCGTTGGTGATGACGATGGCGATGATTTCCCCCTCCCGGAGGGAAGTTTCCCCGACAGAACAGCTCTGCCCGAGCCCTAGATTGGTTCCGCCAAGGTTCCGCCTCGTGGCGGCGGAGTTTCTTCCCGAAATCTTTCTTATGACTTTTTCCAGGGTAAAAGACTTCATATAGCAGAAGATGGTCACCGGAGGCCTGCCTGGGGACCCACGTGGCAGGGGGCGTGCCCAGGGGGTAGGGCGCGCCCCCCACCCTCGTGGCCAGGGTGTGGGCCCCCTTTGGTGGATTCTTTCTCCAGTATTTTTTATTAATTCCAAAAATAACTTCCGTGAAGTTTCAGGACTTTTGGAGCTATGCAGAATAGGTCTCTAATATTTGCTCCTTTTTCAGCCCAGAATTCCAGCTGCCGGCATTCTCCCTCTTCATGTAAACCTTGTAAAATAAGAGAGAATAGGCATAAGTATTGTGACATAACGTGTAATAACATCCCATAATGCAATAAATATCGATATAAAAGCATGATGCAAAATGGACGTATCACTTCGTTTGAAGCGTTCTGGTCCATCATGAGCCGGAAAGACTCCGACTGAATCCGCTGCGCCTGAGCATCCAAAGCAGCCCGCTCCACAGCCATCCTAGTATTCTATGCGTTCAGCTCCTCCTTGGCCTGTGCTATCTCATCATGCAGTTTCGCAACTTCCGCATTATGCTGATCCTGATCTGCCGGGTTAACCACCGCTGTTAACAATGTTGTCAGTTTATCCAGCAGGTCGGTTACGATTTGAGCCGGCAGGTGCACAGGGCCTCCTACCCCGGCAGCCGTTGCCGCTACTGACCCGAAGATTATTGCTGCCGCAGTCGAAGAGTTCTGCACTGGTTGCGTACCGGCCATAAAGATCGTAGCTCTGTTCGGTGGCTCATAGGGGTCCGGAATACTGTCGCCATCGGAACAGCCCCCAAGCCGACCATCTTGCAGTTGGTACAGCGATTCAGTTTCACTAGATGACTCACCATCCGAGTAAACGACCGTCTCACCGCCAGACATGGATCTATCCTCAGGTTCCGCTCCGTGAATGAATCCCACGAAGGCACACTTCACGGCGGGCTAAACTCGGGCGGGTCTCGCACGCTGAGCCGTCTCGATGATGTCGGCGCAGATGTCCGACTTAGGGCCCGGCTCGCCGATCTTGCCGATGAAGACGTGGATTCCGCCGAAGGGGACCCGGTACCCGTACTTGATTGAGCCGGCCTCGGGGCCCCAGCCTGTGTCGTCGATGTAGAGCTTGCCACGATGACTCTTCGTCATCCGGCCCACAGTGTATCCCTTGATCCCTTCGAAGTTGCCCTTTAAGAACTCGAAACCATCGTGCGCCAGCCCCATGGTGGGCGCCAACTGTCGTGGGATTGTCACAGCAGATGTCCTAGTGTGAGGACTTAGTCGTGGAGCCATCGCAACTAGGTTAGCTTAAAGGGGTTGAACGGGACAAAGGACACATGGAGTTTATACTGGTTCGGCCCCTTGCGGTGAAGGTAAAGGCCTAATCCAGTTTGAGGTGGTATTGCTTGTCTCGATTACCAGGGAGTGAATACGCTTGACCTAGTTCTCGGTTTGTTGTCTGTCCCCTAACTCGCCGCCGGGTCGTCCCTTTATATACTCAGTTGACGCCCGGTGTCTTACAGAGTCCCGGCCGGCTCATAAACGTATCTGGCTCGGTGACTTAATTACAACTGCCTTATAGTACAGGTTGCATACATACGGCGGTTTACACCTACGGGCCTTAAGCTGCCTTTGGGCCTTGGGCTCTTCATAAGTCATCCTCATGAACCGCCATCTTCGATTCCTTCATGGGCTTTGTCTTGTGAGTCGCCTGAGTTAACCCGACCCCTCCTGGGCGGGTTAACTTAGTAGCTATATCCCCAATAGTCATGATGTTTCGAAGGGATTTTTTATCCCAAAAGCGAGCAAGACCTCGAACAATGGCAAACCGAGCTTGCAACACACGAAATTCCCTCTCAATATCTTTTCGGCAAGCTCTTGTGCTTCGTCAAAAAAATTGTGCTTCTTGATTCTGGGGTCACTAATGGTCTTCACAAATGTTGACCATGATGGAGAAATACCATCGGCAAGATAGTACCCCATGGTATAGTCATAGCCGTTGATGGTATAGTTGCAAGCTGGAGCTTTGCCACTAGCTAGCTGAGAAAATAAATGAGATCGCTGCAACACGTTGATATCATTCAGAGACCCCAACAAACCAAAGAAGCAATGCCAAATCAATAGATCATGTGAGGCCACGGCTTCAAGCACGATGGTGGGTTTGTGTTTATGGTCGGTGTATTGCCCTGCCCAAGCCACCGGCCAGTTCTTCCACCTCCAATGCATGCCATCAATACTACCTAGCATGCCCAGCCATCCCTTGCTTCGCTCATTGCTATGAGTTTCTTTACGTCATCTTGGTTTCGAGCACGAAGATACTACGGGCAAAAAAACCTGGATTATTGTCTTTGCAAAGACACATACACTTTTAATGGTGGTATCTTCGCCAATGTGAAGATATTCATCTGCATAGTCGGCCGGAACACCATATGCAATCACTCTCATCGCGGCCGAATTTTTTTATATGCACTAAAATCAATCAAACCTGCGGCATTCCTACGCCGGGTGAAGAAACGACAATTTTGCTCGCAAGCCTCGATGATGCGGACGAAAACTGACCTATGCATTCGACATCATCTACGAAAGAGGTGAGTCGGATATGTCGGTAGCTCGGCGAAGTAGTCCTTCATGAGCATTTTATCACTGAGAGCTCGGTTGCGGGGAATGCATAGCCGACCGACTATTGATCCGTGTCGCTTTGCTTTTTCTTTGGCCCCACCTCAGATTCGTTGATGGGATGCAACAACACTAGGTTTTCAAAATCTTCTATGTTCGAATCGTCGGATGAAGACGATGAGGACAAACTCCAATCCATCTACAAGCCGGAATGAGTTCCATCCGAAACCAATCCGGGGCAAAATCGAGCACGAGCCGGCATGAGTTTCACCTGAACATACCTCGCGCGAAGCAAAGCCGTGCCACGCTGCCCTTTCTTCTCCCGCTGGCCCATGCCGAGCTGTCCCTTTCTTCTTTCCCCCCGCCCGACGCCACGCCGCCCCATTCTTTTTCCTCGGTCGAAGCAGCTCCGCGCCGCCCTCTTCCCCCGATGCGCGCCGCTCAGAGTCGTCGGAACTAACCGGATCCGCAACGAACGAGCCCGCGCGTCGAGCTCCCGGGCGGATTCATGGCGGCAAAGGCGGCGAGCCGCGGGCACAAATGGCCATCCCCGCTGCCGAAAGTTGGTGGAGTGGACGCGGCATGGGGCAGCCGGAGGCAACGCCAAGGGGCTGGAATTTGCGGCAGCAGCGGCGGCAGCGGAGAGTGGAAGCGGGAAACGAAAGCGGGCGAAAATGGTTCACGCCAACAAAAAGGGGAGCCTGCAAAATCGGGTGGATTCCCGCCACTACACCACAACACAGACACAACGGCATGTAATCTGCCGCGAGAATGCACTTAAGACGGCAGATATACTGCCGGGAGGGAGTTTCTCCCGGCAGATAGAACTGCCACAAGAACGGCTGCCGGGGATTACTTGTCCCGGCAGATAAACTATTCCCGGCAGTTTGTCTGCCCTGTCTGTTTTATTTGCCGGCAGTTCTATTTCTCCCGACAGATTGATCATGGCATGGGAACTGCAGTCACCGGCAATAAAACTGCCGGCAGAACCTTGTTAAGCTGGCAGTTAACATGCCATCACATTACGCAGCTTATCCCTAATTTAATATACATTCAGTATGTTTGGACAATCATGCCAGATCTCACAACTCATACATACTTCTCAATCAAAGTTACATATAAGCCACATCCAAAACCTTAAGCTTCATTTGATAAGCGACCAAATACAGGTTTCTTTATACATGTTGTGCCACAAAAGGAAAAAAAATACATGTTTCTAGATGTGCTACACAGCCAAAATGAGCATACATCGGCTTATGTGCTAAAATAACCACAAAAATGAGCAGAAAATTAAGTATGGACGCCTTGCAGATCTTGCCAAACCTCCAACACCTTCAAGATCTTGTCAAACCTTCAGGAGATGTGTTCAAGGCCTTCTTTATAATGCTGAGCTGAAAAAAGTGAAGTGAAGTTTGAGGTTAGTCCAAAGTGCATCTGCATGCTAAATATAAATGCGCAACTAATAAAGGCACAATCTAGTGCTTCTATCTATCAGCAAAAGAACAAGAACGAATCTTACGAGAAGAGGAGGGGCAGCTCAGCAGCACCACGACCACCATCAGCATAGCGTGTAGAGGAGGGTCACCAAAGCAGAGGACAGGAAAAGGAGTAGCATCAGCTGCAACACAGCATCAGTCTCTCCACTCACCATTTTAATTGTTTCTTCTTATTCATGCTTGAAGAAAATGAAGTCTTGGACCAATTTAGGAATAGCTAGCTGCACATAGAACATCCTCTAACACATGATATAACCAAATTTTCTTCTACTTCCCTAAGTGTGTAACATGCGAAGAACTCAGAACTAAAATTCAGATATGTTTCAAGAAACCCATGTCCATGATTGTTTGATTTAGGTCATTCACTTGTCGTCCATCAAACGAAATCAGAACTTAAACATTATTTCACATATGTGCAAGAGCTAAACAGTAATAGAGCATGAAAAAATGTACCACACTGTATGTACGTCTGTGACAGCAGATCCAACATTGCTCCTGTCAAAATTCTAAAGTCCTAAAATGATCTGTAGGTGGAAAGGCAATAATCACTATCAGAGTTCATCAAAAAGAGTACACTGAAGCAATGAAATTTATTAATAAACAATTAATTATAATTATTACCGACTAATAACATGTTCTTGAACATGTTTCAAATGGCCAACCTAGAGTACATGCACATATATCTGTTAACCTTTTGGCTACATAGCACATTAATAACTCCCGTGAGATAAAGAACATTTAGAGACCTTATCACCTCATTATTTCTTCTAACACTCTCTGCTCTTTTGCTTACATCACGCCCGCTGCCATTGCATCTTCTAATCAGTCATCCATGTCACTTTATCCTCCGTGGGTCATTCTTATTTCCGAAGATATTCACCATCACACGAGTGCCGGATTAAGAAATCAGCACATGGATATCATTCATGCTTGTCTTTGCAAAGATTAAAGTAAGTACAGAAACTACACAAAAATAGGAGACGATGGCTGCAGCTCACTTATAGTTCGGACTTGCTGTCCTATATCTTCTGGACAATGTATATGGCTCAGATATGCAAAACACTATCAGTTCAACTATTTTCCATCAGTAGAATTTGAAATCTAAATCATGTAATGGTCCTGCGTAATTCTAACAGCTAACATAAACCTTTTTTCTAATATAAGATATTACAATAACTTTCAGTCCAGTTCTCCCTACTGTAGGATTATCCGTTTATATACCTACTACTGTAGGATTATTTGTTTATACATAAGTTAATCTAAATAGCATGCAATTTAATTTCATGCACATTTTTTAACTCTAATAAATAAATTGAAGTAATTGCTCCATTCGTTTTTTTTAGCCTGAGTAATGCGTTTTTTGTTTGTTTTATTTGATGTCACGAGGGCCTGCAGAGCGATGCGTGCAAGCAGCGGGCCATCAGAAAATTGCACCAATACTGACCGCTTGGCTAGCTAGTTGTCCTTTGCTCGAACAGACGGGCACGCTACAATATTTCCCAGCCAACAGCGGCTTGACTAATCGACTTGGTAATTCCTGTCATCATCAGAATACTAAGGAATACTAACCAACTCTGAATCCACTTGCGTGCACCCACACATCGGGCGCGAGTTCCGCCTGCGTGCACCGGTGACCGGAGAGCACAAGAGCAAAACCGTAGACACTGATCGATCTAGCTAGCTCTAGCTCCATGGCGGCACATCACCAACGCCACCGCGTCGAGGCACCGAAGCAAACATGACTCGACAGGATCAAGACTGCTCCGCCAGCGCCGGCGAGTGGCAACACTGCCAAGCTCGCCGTGGCCGCTTGCTCGCCGATCCTGCTGTCGCCACTGATATGGCAGAACGCGCACAACAAGAAGAACACCATGGCCATTGGTTACCATGGCGACACCGGGGTCAGGCCGGCGTCGCAGAGGATCGGCTGCATGGGGCAGATCAAGGGGGCACGGATATGCTCGAGGGCGCGCGGCCAGGACTCGAGGGGACGGGGGCGTCGGGCCTCCCATGCGGCAGCCGGACCGGGCAATCAAGGCTAATGAACTCTCTAAAATTCATTGGGGATGAACAAACTTCAAATTGAACCAGACAACACAACAGTGCAGTACAGAATAAAGGAGATGCATATCACCTGAACATGACTCAAACCAGAGTACTAGCCACCAGAGTATAGTGCATCAGGCTCAAATAGGAGCTCCACTGCAGACATCCACCCCTGTAAACTTGCTGCTCCTCAGATCCATTCACATCCTCTCCCCCACATGCACATAACACAGTGTAATGGTTCAAGATATTAGACAGGATTTGTAAGCAGAAAATTGGACAAAGAACTTGCCTTGGACTGAGCAACGTGCTCAAAGTAGAGGTGCTTGAAGTAGAAGAAAGACCAAGTATGTGCCTTATGGGTTTTTAGTTGCCTGAGTGGAGTAGTTCTGTCAAGGACGAGATGAACAGCAGTGCAACCCCTGCACCAGGATAGCTAGCTCAAGGTCTCCGCCCCAATTGTTGCAGTTAAGTGATTTGTTTTCCCCAAAAATTGTGTTTTCTAGAACCTATGCCCAAACAGTTGTGGTTCCTTGATATTTACACTTGATACACCTTCCTGTTATAACTGGTCTAAATAGGCACAGTATTCTTTTTGATAACCTGAATAGGCACAGTAGATCATCTGAAAATGCCCCAAAGCATCCAAAATTTCTAAACACTGCAGACTTGACTGTATTTAGGTGCATCATCCCAAAGAAACTGAATGTATTTGTTAATTAGATCTATAATTAAAAGAATGTAGAAGTGGGAGAGGGTCAATCTGTCATACAGTCATACATCAAAACCAAATCAAATACATTGCATGAGAGATGACCCCAAGCTCCTGGACATACATCAATTCAATTCAAATGTTTTTCTGGCTCATACAATCAATACATACATCATGCTGCCAAAAAAAAGAATGCATCATGAGAGGCTTACCTTGCGATGGATTTTTCTGTCTGGTAGTCAGTGGAGGAGAGAGCCAACAGCAGGAATGGCTCTTGCTGCAGCCGCCAGAGGAGCAAAGCAGCAACAGGCGGTGGAGGAGGCTTAAGAGCTGGCCGATCTGGGGCAATGTTGCCTCGATCTCCTGGACAAGGAAGAACAAGGCCGGCGAACTAGGGCAAGGACGGGGAAGCTCCGACGCGGTGGTGGTGCAGCGGCCACGGGCCGTGGCGCAGGCTAGGCGAGGCGTCGATGACCAGAGTCGCAGGGTGGAGGCCGTCCATGGGCGCAGAGGCGGAAGGAGGTCGGGCGGCGAGGCGCTCGGCCAGTGAGGGCCAGCAGCAGGGGCGGCGCTGAGGATAGGCCGCGGTGAGGACGACATGGGGGAGTGGCGCGTGCTTGCTGCGCGTGAGCTCGTGCGGGGACCAAGAAGCAGAGGAGCGGCAGTAGGCGCGGGGAACAGGCGGCGCTCGCCATCGACCTTGGCGAGGACGAGGATGGTGGCAACCTGCGGCGGAGGGAGTCGGTGGTGGAAGTTGCGGTCGTGGGCGGAGGGGCTCGGCGGTGGAGGGCTGGGTTGTGGGGGCGGCGGCGGTTGGGGACGAGGGTTCGATTTGGGGAAAGCTGGTCGGGGCGGCGGCTAGTATTTCGTTTGGTGCGAACGTTTTGGGCTTCTTCGCGCGCTTGGCCCAACAATTTTACGTCTACCCTCCACGGGCCTCCCGGCAGACTGCGGGCCTGGGTTTAGTTGTGCCGGCAGATAGAGTGACCTTAATTATTGCTGGCAGTGTGCACGCCTTCTTGTATGTACTTCTCCCGACAGTTTATCCGTCTTTAAGTACTTCTGCCGGCAGTAAAACGATCCCCGGCAGATGGTTTGCCCTTGTTCTGACATTTCTCCCGACAGTTAATTGCCCCCAATCAAGTGTTGTGGTGTAGTGCGCATATATGGAGGAAATCGGCTCGTGAATGCGAGATCCCGCAAAAAAAATCTAGATGGCCCAATTTGACGGATTTGCTCGGGTTGGGGATAGAAGATGGATCCTGTAAACCGACGGTTATTTTAGCGGATAGCCCGGTTTGCGGGATGTGGCACAGATGCTCTTACACGGCGACGGGGTCGTCTTGTGCAGATCTCCCCAACCCTAAGAAACCCACTTCCCCCACCTCCGGCGATGGCGGCGAAAGGATGCTACGGGGTAGCCGGCGGCGCCGCATCTCTCCCGGCGGTGCAAGAGGCGAGCCTCGCGAGGCAGTACAGCGCGATGGATATCAGCGGTGGCGAGACGAGGGAGGAGACGGAGATCTCATGCTTGACCTCGCGGTTCGCGTCGCTATCCGATCGGGAGGAGTGGCTGGCCGAGATCGCTGCTGGCTTGCGCCAGATCAAGGAGAAGCGCGGCTCGAGGCCCCCCACCTACATCGAGCTGGCCGCCGCCGTCCTCTTGCAAGACAGCGTTGCCGCCGCCCTCGAAGGCCGCCCCACCGTCCTTGACGTGCAGTGGTTATTGGAATAAGTGGCTGTTTTCATTATTGTTAATTAATAACAAACCACTAGCAGTATTATCTAATTTAATGCCTGTTCCTTGTAAGACCGTAACGATGAGTTGGTAGAACACATGTTATGATACTATGCATGGGCGTGTGTTGCAGTAATCCCACCATGGTTGCAGTTATCTGTATTCTGCTGCTGATTTTCCCTCTGCTGATCCCACCATAGTATGCATTGTGATGTTTCTCTTGTGTTGCTGCTGTCTTAGTATAGCACCTGATAGATGCATAGCAGCAATCATGACTGCTATAGTACCTTGACAATAATTCTGAGTAGGCAGATTTTTTTAATGTTTGAAGAGGTTTCTTGAACTTGATCATGCTACATCCCTCTTGATCTTGAACTTTAAGCTGGCCCCTAACCGGATATCACTCCAAACTCTGTTTTATGCCTGGAATCGCTGGAAGTCGATTACAATCGAAGTATATCTCATCTTCAGCGCACCAAACGGTCCAGAATTAAATGATTATGCAGTTCTGTATGAAGTTTTTTGCGCCAAGTACTTCGGAGTGAGAAAAGATGGCGGGGTTGACAGAATGTGGTGCTTAACATGAATGCAGGTTGGCTTTCTAATGCTGGCAGAAATTCTTTGCAGCTTCTTGGGTGCCCCTCAGTGTCATTCATGTGCTCATGTGCTCAGTGTTTCTGGATGAATGAGCTGTCTTCTAATTGTTTCGGTGTACCTAAGAAGTTGGAGTCCATTGTTCAAATTTCTCCAAAGGCATCATCTTCTTATACTGTGAGAACTATCCTTATCATAAATGAGATAGCAAAGTTTTTGGGAGAACCACAGTTCATTGTGCCAAAAAGCTCCATGAAGTTAAGAAGCATTTTTGTTCCCCGTGAATGTCGCTTCTTTGAGTTAGTTTTTCTTGTGTGAAGAGATGGGACAACGAGGAGCCTCTTGCGTCTACTTGACTCGCCAGCTCCATATGGATTGGTTGCTGATTCTCTTAGTGTAAATCTTCGCCCAGCCAATAAAATTTGACTCATGGGCGTCTTAGGAGAACAACCATGCTTCTGCTTCATGCAGCATAATTGGACGAAGCGCTACTCTCAAGACTACTGCTGTACTTGGACAAAAAAATTGAGTGGCCAGATTTTATTTTATTTTTATTATATTTCAAGAGGTTTCTTGACATTGG
This sequence comes from Aegilops tauschii subsp. strangulata, assembly GCF_002575655.3. Classification (NCBI taxonomy): domain Eukaryota; kingdom Viridiplantae; phylum Streptophyta; class Magnoliopsida; order Poales; family Poaceae; genus Aegilops; species Aegilops tauschii. Next base: position 550,289,133 of record NC_053036.3, on the reverse strand, counting down.
TGGGATAGGCCCTCCTTGATCTTGAACTTTAAGCTTGCCCTTAATTTTTACCTCCAATGTAAGTGGAAGGACGAAGTCCAAGAAGTCCATGTATCGCGGCAAGAAGTGAGCTGCTGTAGCTGTAGCCCGGAGGCGCTGCAGTTTCCTGTTGCGAAACATTTGCCTGCATTGGAGAAACTTGTATATCCCATCCCTGTAGAACCAAACGGATAGTAGGTGAGTCTATGTTGTTGCCTTGCCCTTACTTTTGCTACGACTAGTGCCCTACTTGTGCCCTTTTTTTGCTGTGCACTTGGCTTCAAGGAGAGATATGTACTGGTTCTGAGTTTAGTGGCCATTTGTCAAGTATGTTTAAGAACAAATATAGTACGGTAATTCGTTTTGGCTTAACTGGGTTGACATTGAAAAGATGAGACTAGGTAGATGTTTTTCTGATTCTGGTTTGAACAAAGGAAATGTGTTGCTAGTACTGCATCTGATCAGGGAGGGAACTTGGGATTGGACGACTGGAAGATTGCTAGTATCTCTAGCTTTGGTTGGTTGTCGATTTGAACCACAGCTGAGAGGCTGGCTGTGAGGGCTTGTATTTTTGAATACTTATTATTGGAAGCTACCTTCGACTGTCAATAGTCTATTTTGTTGGCACCCAACATTGCAGGCCTTCTCTTTTCGAGAAAAAAGAGGCGACAATCGAAACTGCATTGCTAAAACAGAATTGAAATTGCTGAAACCATGCACAGCTTAAATTGATCAGCAAAGCAAGTAGGTTGGGATATGAACTAACACCTGGCCGATTTTCAACATGAACAACCATGATCTAGTAACAGATGAACCACCAATAGGAACGATGTGATGCTAGCATTTGTAATTCACAAAGTCACAGAGCCAATCACACTTCAGAACCCACATGTTTGCACACATCAGGATGTTCATAGCTACACCCGTACTGACATGCACATGCTTACAATATGCTCAAAGCCCTAGAACCATGATATATAGCCGACTCCGATGAAAGGGGGATGAAGAAAGAAAGAGGGTGTGTTGCTCCAGGTGACCATCTCTTAGCTTGCAACATCCACTCCATTGTCCACAGCAGGCCTACAGGATAGTCAACAACACAACTGAATCTATGCACAAACATTATGTAGCAAGTATATAAATAGAACGAAAGTAATCAAAATGTCTTAAAAGGCGTTATCTATGATGATATACCGCCTACAGCTATTTAGTAGGACTGCTAAATCGGTAACTACCTCTCTTTTTTCCAAGTGTACTTATCTGGTTATCCTACTCACTACTCAGCATCTGTGGTTGATCTTACCATTTTCGCAATGTTCTCCATTTCTTGGCTGTCTCAAACCAAACGGGACACGTGAAGATATATCTATGACCCCAAAGCAATTCATTTCTAGTTTGAATAAGCAAGTGTGTAGTGAAATAGCGAATGCCAGGCTACGAGGCAGATAGAACAAGACATAACTGCAGCTAGGACGGACAAGTCTGAAGGCATTGTCCACAAGGCCAAGCCACGCCACACCTAACACTTTAATCTAGAGTTTGATACTTTGGTTTGGGATGAAAGACCATTCACGGAACAAACTTGATGGCGAACCTGATATTAACTCAAGCAGATCAAGAACAAGTACTAACTTACTCCATCTAGACTGTCACATCGTTTAGCTGCTAAGACAAGACTAAGACTGGAGGAGCTCTAAACAGTGTATAGCAATGTAATGGTAAACGTTCAGTGAGACAGAATGATAATTGGTGAAGATCCTTTGCAGATTATAGATTTGTTTGACCCTGAATAATTTACCTAGCGGCTACATTTATGCCCCTGAATAATTCACTACAACCAGAAATGGGCAAATGGCAATAGAGATACACAACAGCATCTCTACTGGCGGCAGAATTAATCTAGGTACTACCCACATCTCAAACTTTGAGCATGGTTAATAATATAACCAGCTGATGGCTATAAGGAACCGCCATATCATCTATAGTCATCATCTATATGTACTCATACAATAATGTAAGAGAAACTCCGACGCGCCGACCCAAACGGACGGTTGTCCGTTTGGGTCGGCCGCCCGCCCCGTGTCCGCCCTGTTTTAGATTTGGGTCGGCAGTGCACCCAACGCGCCGACCCATATGTGCCGGCGTGGCCGGCTAGCCGCCTCTTTTCATCAAATAGCTCATTTTTTCATTGTTTCACACACAACTTTTGCATTCAAACATATAGTCCATAACCAAATAAATAACATAGTTTGAACCGAATAAAATAGCATAGTTTTACAAGCCGAATAAAAGTAAAAATGTCTCACATAGTTTTGCAAGCCGAATAAAAAAGATACATCTATTGGTTCCCTACACATGAGCCCACGTATGCTCAACCAAATTATTTTGCAGTTGCATGTGAGTTTCCCAATCGCGCAAGTCATGATGAAATTGAGTGAATTGTTCAAATGTTGCTGCTCCTCAATGCTCAGGCACAACATTCTCACCCTGGAACTGAAATCCTTGATCGTAGAGACGTTCCGGGTGCTCATCTTCTACGATCATATTGTGCATGATCACACAAGCAGTCATCACCTCCCACAGTTTTTGCGTGCTCCAAGTATTACAAGGATACCGAACGATGCCCCATCGAGATTGCAAAACACCAAAGGCACGCTCGACATCCTTCCTAGCACTCTCTTGCTCTTGGGCAAATCTTTTCCTCTTCTCTCCGACAGGGTTGGGGATTGTCTTCACAATAGTGGTCCACTGAGGATAGATACCGTCACCCAGGTAGTATCCTTTGTCGTAGTTGTTGCCGTTGATAGTAAAGTTAACCACTGGGCTGTTGCCTTCGGCAAGCCTAACAAACACCGGCAAGCGCTGAAGCACGTTGATATCATTGTGTGATCCGGCCATGCCAAAGAAAGAGTGCCAGATCCAGAGATCTTGAGACGCCACAGCCTCAAGTATGACAGTGCAAGCCCTGGTATGGCCCTTATACTGCCCTTGCCAAGCAGAAGGGCAGTTCTTCCACTCCCAGTGCATGTAGTCTATACTACCAAGCATCCCTGGGAAGCCCCTGCTAGCATTCATCACCAACAAACGGGCTGTATCTTCAGGAGCCGGCTCTCTCAAGTACTCAGGGACAAGCACAGCAATAACAACCTTGCAGAACTTACACAGGGAGTCTAGGCATGTAGACTTGCTCATACGGACGTACTCGTCAATGAGATCACCGGGCACTCCGTATGCAAGCATTCGGATGGCGGCAGTGCATTTTTTATAAGAGGATAAACCAATTTTTCCAACGGCATCCTCTTTGCAATCGAAATAGTCATCATAGCTGACAACTCCCTCTCTAATACGGTTGAAAAGATGCCTACTCATACGGAAACGGCGGCGAAATTTCTGATGTTTGAACAACGGGTTTGAGCCACGGAACGACGGGCGCTGGCTATTGAGGTGGTGATGGACCAACACGGCAACCAAGATCTCCTCCTCCTCATCAGACGAGGAATTGTCGGAGTCGCAAAGGAAATTGTGAAAAAAGAAATCGTCGGCGGAGTCCATTTTGTACCTTGGCAAACTATCGAACAACTTGCGGGCGTCGACGAAGGAGACGGCCGGCGAAGGGAGTCACGCTGCCCTCGGACCAGCTAACTGCCCTGGCGGCGTCCCACGAGCGTGCTGGTGAGGATCTGGACGGGGCGGCGAGGAGGCTTCTTGGTCACGGTTGCGGCTGTGTCGGGGGAGCAGGGGTGGGAAGCTTTCGGTTCCCCGACGGCAAGACGGCGGTGGCGGGCGACGTGGGAGGTGGCGGAGTTGCAGAGGGGATGTTAGTGGCGCCAGTAGCTGGCAGAGCCACCGGAGAAATGGGAAGGGGTGGGCGGCGGCGACGACGACGAAGGAGGCTGGCGAGGGCATGTTGGAACGGGAGAGGATGGCCAATGTGCCACCAACCAGCGGGCCAGGGGGAGGAGAAGGCGGGCGCGCGCGCGTCCGTTGCGTGTCCGCGCCGACGCAAATCTGGCTCAAACATGGGCCGGGAATGGGTCGGCAGGCGGACAAAAAGCGGACACACGTCCGTTTGGGTCGGCGCGTTGGGCCGACTTTTCTGTCTGCGCCAACCCAAACGGACGCCCACGGACGAAATGGGTCGCCCCGTTGGAGTTGCTCTAAGCTATACGATTGGCTATTACATTTGTACTTTATTCATTTTCTCTCTATCTCTTTCCTCATATTTATTGCATTTATCTAGGAATGCGTATATAGCTAGGCTATTGCATAAGAGCTCACTCCCACTACCTTTTCACATCTCTCTCTTATGCATAGGCAAAAATGCCATGTAAGCGGACTATAAGCGGACTATTGTACTTGCTCTAATTGACTACTCCCCCTATAAACAAATATAAAACGTTTTAGATCACTACTTTGATCTTGCATCTTGCATCTTTTGAGTTGAAGGCAGACATACAAGCCTGTTTTTGCTCCATCTTGCATCTTTGGTTTTTGGGATCGGTGGTGGGTGGTTCGTCGGAGTTTCGTGATCGCCTCACCCGTAAAGATGAAATAACAAGTCTTTTTTGTTTAGCTTAAGAACAAGTCATAATCTTCTTTTTTTTGAGACAAAGAACAAGTCATAATCGACTGGCTTAATTGGGTACAACCTGGGCATTCTCCACCAGCAATGTTTAATGGGCCGGGCTTTAGGCCTGTGTCGGCAGAGCCGCAGCAAACCTCGGCCTGTGTCTGCACACACATTCGACATCTCACCATTGTCTAAAAAAAATCGACATCTCATCCTCTTGCGATGGCGGCGAAAGAATCCGAAGGGTTGGCCGACGGCGCGTCTCTCGCGGCGGCGCAGGAGGCGAGCATCGCGGGGCAGTACAATGCGCTGGATATCAACGGTGGCAAGACGGGGGAGGAGGCCGAGGTCTCACGCTTCACCTCGCGGTTCGCGTCGCTGGGCGATCGGGAGGAGCGGCTGGCTGAGATCGCCGCCGGCCTGCGCCTGATCAAGGAGAAGCGCGGCTCGAGGCCTCCCACCTACATCGAGATGGCCGCCGCCGTGCTCTTGCAAGACAGTGTTGTCGCCGCCATCGAAGGCCGCCCCACCATCGTCGTCGGGTGGTCGCTGCTTGAATAAGGTGTTAGCAGGAGACAGTAGTTATTGTTTCTGATAGCACAAATTTCTTGTAATGCTATCTAATAATTTGATCAGACCTTGACGATGAAGTGGTAGAAAATATTTGTGCGACGCAATCTTATCATTATGCGGGTCTCACTTGACTTGAGTGCGTGTTTCTCCCGCTCCCATTAATTGAACCATGGTTGCGATAATGCAATCATTTTTATCTGTCTGATTTGAGGGTTCCTTCTTTGTTTGGGGATTTGATGATGCTATTTCTCATAGGCCGCTACTCTGTGCCGGTCGACCGACGAGTCATCCGCCGGTCCCTATCTCACTATACGATTATATAACAAGCTAATGATGGTCGGATTTCTGCCCTCCCACATCATCGACCAGGTTGCAGCAGGACTAGGGTGCCGTCACGTAGCATGGCGTCTCCACATTGGATATGGAGTACTATTTACGGAGGGGGGGGGGCTTATGGCTTGACTTGATCAAAGCTAAGCATCTTCGAGGACAGTCCTTCTTCATGTGCTCGTAGTCTAAGGGTTCCCAGTTCTGGCAGGCCTTACAGTCTATCAAGCCTTGCTTCCGACTCGAGGCGTCGATGACCATCGGGAATGGCCTGACACTTTACTCCGGCTGGACTGTTGGTTGGGGAAGAGCCCGCTGAGAGCGTGGTTCCCTTCCATATGCGTGATCTAATGAGCCCGCGGCCACGGTTGCCCTGGCTATCCACGAGGGGGCCCGCCTGTTATCGTTTCGGCGATCGTTTGGCCCCGAGGAAACCGCGAAGGGGGATATGCTGGTGGGTATCATTGCTAGCACCACCATGTCGGACGGCCGGGACGCCACGTCTTGGCGGTTGGATCCTTAAGGTGTGTTCACCACTCGGTCCCTGTATAATAGGCTGTGGCGGGCCAGGGACCAGAAGAACTAAATGAAGTGTGGAAAACTAAGCTTCCTCCGAAGATTAAGATCTTCCTTTGGCAACTGATGAGGGGACGGTTGCCTTCTGGTGATCAAGTTTGGAAGCGGAACCGTCCAGAAAATGAGATATGTTCGCTCTGTAACGTTGACGAAGACCTAGTACCACATCTTATTATATTGTACCTTGGTTCAGTTGACGTGGAGCTATCTTAGAGAAGTCTGGGGCAAAGAGTGGTGCCCGACTAGCTTCCCTAAGTTATATCAGTACTTAGACGCTTTCTCTGGCCAGGCCCGCGGAGTGATGTGGGTGAACTTTGGGGCCTTGTCATGGTCCCTGTGGTCTATTAGGAATAAACTTGTCATTGAGCATGTTTACCCAAGCAGGGCCACTGATGCGATTTATAAATTTTGTGGGCTCATGCAGTTATGGAAACCACTATGCAGGCGGTGGGATAGATCGGCGGTCGACAAGCTGACCAAGAAGTACAAGTAGTTGGTGGCGCGGCTCCTCATGGTCATTTATCCTCCTTGAGGATTGTATCTTTTATTTCAGGTGTGTTGTGATGTTGCCCATAATTGGAACTTTCTTCTCTTCTTTGTGTACCCCCTGTAACTTCTTCTAGAGTTTCCTTTGTAGTTGGACTTGTATCGTGGTTGTTGCTTTATCTATAAAGCATGGCAAGGAGTCTTTTTCGGCATCATCGCTTACTGAAAGTGGCAAGAAACAGAGGAAAGTTGTTGCTCCATCTAATTATAGTGATTCTGCATATAAGAAAATGCATACTACTCTAAAATTGTCAATGATCAGTTAGTTTGCGATCACAAAGTCAGCATAAATGCCAGTGAAAGGAGAGAACTCACTTGTCATGAGAAGCCGAAGAAGACTAGCCACACCTTGTGCAATCCTTCCTCGATCTTCCCGGCCGCCGTTTCCGGCCGCAACCGATCGCTATCCCGTTCGACGTCTCCTGCGTGACATCGACATCAATTCGTGAAACACTAATTGGTTTTTGACAACCCCAATAGATCAGATCGAGCACCGGCGGGGTCCGCGGGGGCGAGGGAGGAAACATGGGCATTGCCATGGTAGCCTTGTCAGCGCTCGGCGGCGATGCTGCCATCTTGAGGGGAGCGAGAGAAGGCAGAAGGGAAATTTTTGTCTGAGACAAATGCGCTTTAACCTTTAGTACTCCCTCTGTTTTTACTTCACATCTTTGTCTCGAGTCAAAGCTTATAAACTATGATGAAATTTATACAAATAATAATTATCATCCATAATACCAAATCATTATAAGTAAAATCATCATTCAATATATTTTATACCATATATATTTGTTATTGTGAAAGTTTAGACTATTTTCGATAAATTTGATCAAACTAAAGTTTGACTTAGGTCAAACCTAATGTGCGGAGTAAATAAGAACGAAGGGCACACAGTTACTCCCTCTGTAAAGAAATATAATAAGAGCGTTTTACATCACTAAACGGAGGGAGTACAAGAAATCAGCGAAACAGTATAGGAAAGAATTCTCGCAAAAAAAAAAAACAGCATAGGAAAGAAACCACCGCTACTGGGCTTGGCCCCGGGGGAGTCTCGGGGGCCCGGGCCGTGCTTCTTCTGTGCCTATACGGTCCGGATTCCTCCTCCTTACGGCTTCTGCTACGCACTTACGTGTCTACGAGTTTGTCTAGAGAAAAACCTTACGTGAGTTCGGATTGGACTCTTATAAGCAGCCATGCTTCTGCCTTCTGGTGTGTATAAAGATCTCGCCAAGGACCCAGAAAATATCATCAGCAGACGGCAGAATAGCTGTTTCTCTTTCCGACAACGTAGCATCCAAATAGTTCTCGAGGATCCGTTAATTAGGAGACTATTAGCAGCGGCTATGGATAGGAACCGAGAACATAGGTATGATGGGTCAGCCGTTTGATTTACACAATCTTCATTATATTTTTTCACCGGTTAACTTGATTTTTTTTCCACTAGAAGTAGAAACATTGGTTAATTTCACGAATCATGGTACTCTTTTTTTCATTGTATGTTGAGCATTATCTCATTATTATTATTGTAAACCTAACCCATCGTGTTTTTTTACATTGGGTAGCAAAAGCCATCCAAGCAAAAAAATCAAGTTGTCAAGAAAAAGTTTTAGACTTTGTCGCGGTGATGAGTATGGTACTTTCTCTTTTGGTGACCGCAGTCTTATGCTCAAGACCACATCATTGTACCGTGAAAAATACAACCGCACGTATCTTGGATTAGCACTTGACAACTACAATGAACTCGTGAGGAGAGGCATGCTCACATGGGAAGCTTACAAAGAATACCATCTCGCCATCGACAACTCATTGCAAATTATTAGGGATAGCATCCAAAAATACAAAGAACCTCGCTTGCAGGTGGGGATGTTTTACTTGGTGCCATATATAGAAGGAGAAGGGCTAGAAACCCGTACACACTTGTACCACATGCCTCTCCGGGAAGCTCTACGGAAACAACGACAGGAAATAAAAAAAAGGAAACAACTATTGAATGCATCGACAATTCCAAGGAATATTCAAACATCCTGGGCTCCATGCTGAGACCGTATGTGAAAATGCTGCTCATGTATACCTTATCTTCCATTGTATTAGGATGTGTGATAATGTGTTTTTGAAAGGTCATCAATAGTGTGGAGTATAGCTTGTTTGGTATGGTTTGTTACCATCGTTAATAGATTCTCTCTTAATATCAATGTGCCAGATGTTAACCTTTGTGACTGATATTACTCTCTTTTTTTTTGAAAATTTCTCAATTTGAACCCCCATTGATGCACTTTGGTGCCACATTCTACTCCCAACCGAAATTTTTCCAAATTTTGTGCTGAGTTGGCATGCAATGGAGTTTTTTTCTGCAAAAATAAATAAATCAATCAATTTAAGTTATTTTGCGCTACAGACTGAGAACAAGCCATAGCAGTGAAATCATAAGAATTAATATGAGATTCCACTACCAGAAAAATCTGAAAGAGAAAAATGACCCAGTTAATGAGCATTCAACACTGCATGAAGTACTAAGCAAAGAGTATTGAAAAGGAGCATTCTCATCGAAGGCCTCGTGCAAAATGAAGTTTACATGTTTAGAATGGCCCAAGAAATCAACCCCTTAGATCAAGTTAAACCGTTTTTTGTATCATCGGCCTTGGAAAAAAAATACAAGTGCTGAAAATATGATAGAGGAGAAGTTTTTTAAGGGAAACTTCTGATCTATTGAAGAACTGTCAAGGTAGTACAAAAAAACAATAGAAGTAAAAAAAATATTGAGGTTCGTAAACCACCTAATGACGACTACAAACACTGGAGCGAGCCGAAGGCCCGCCGCCATCATCGCCCCTCCAAACACTGGAGCCGAAGGCCTGACTACAAACATTGGAGCGAGCGAGCCGATAGTCGGAAAGTCATCGTGCTAAGGCCCAAGAGGACCAGCGCACCAGGACAGCATCCGTTGCCGATGAAGAGAAACGTAGATCGAAAGGATCCAACCCACACTCAAACATAGACGAATGAAACTGAATCCAAGCAGATCCACTGAAGACAAATGCCGATCGAATCCCGTGAGATCCACCGGAGACAAAGCTCCACAGACCCTCCAAAAAAACTAGAAGCGCCATCGGGATGGGGGCTAGACGGGGAGAACCTTATTCCATCTTCAGAAAGCCGACACCGCCTCGCCTTCATGAGCAGAACACAAACCCTATGGAAATGTAGTTTTTTTCTTTTAAAAACGGAGCCCTCTCGCCGGCAAGGAACGGGATCCACCACGCCTACATGGCCCTGAGGCCATAGGAGACGAGGCAAGACGGAGGCGGCAAAACCCCTAGCATCGGGTGTCCTTGTGTGGCGTGAGGAGTGAAGGGGTATGTGCAGGCTTTAAAATAAACTGTGACAGGAGTCAGCTAATAGAATAATGTAACCAATTACTGTCGAGGCCAGATAAAACACTTGGCTTGCCTAGAGGGGTATTGGGGTTTTGGCAGAAGAGATCAGCCTCCATCATCCTGAACAACTCTTGTAAAAGCAAGTTCTCTCGTTCGCACCGCGTCTTTAATCCTAAAGATGGTTTCTGAGACCCCACGGTAATCCTGACTGAAGATGCGATCATTGTGATCCTTCCAAATCTGCAGATGCCAGAAGACAACAATCCCATCGAAGTTTCACGAGATGGTAATGGTAACTGCTTGCAGATGTGGCGCCATCACAGGCTCCAGGCCCTGTATTAACCACAGACCACAGCAATGAGTGCAACTTGGCTCTGACAGTTCCGTCACCGCCCAATCCACGGAAGGACTACGGATGGCTCGAGCGTAGAAAGCAGGAAAAGAAGAACAGGTCGAAGCAGAAGTACTCGATGCAGTACTAGTACGGCAAAAGGAAGAAAAGGCGGTCCATGGCCTCGGCCCAACGAACAGAATTACAGAAGATTTCAGCGTGACCAACAAAGACAGGAACGTTGCTTGGATACAAAGAGAGAAATGCAGCTTAAGTTGAAACGATTAACTGCGGCGCACAAAAATAAAAATCACCAAGAGAAGGAAAGGCCGCAAAGCCAAAGAACGGGCGCCTTTCTCATTCTGACAAGTTGCCTGTCAGGTCAGGCCAGGCTGCGGGTGCAGCGCACTACCAACCAAAAACAGAAGAAAAAAGAGTCCGCCGTTACAACTGCTCGCATCTTGTGCATGGCATCCGTGTAAAGAAACAGCAGCACGAAGCGGCAAGGTAAAAGGCACCCTTGCCACCCCCTGGCTGGCTGCAGGAGGGGCGTGAAAAGTGTTCCGCAACTTCGCCGGCGAGTCCGGTCCGAGGTTGCGGAGCGAGAGCGAGCGTCGTAGACGAAGTAGTCGAAGTATGCGAAAGTAAAATGACACAGAGAGATGGAGGAGACCAGCTTTATTAATCAATGATCAGGGATTACAATGATGGCTCCTCGTTGCTTTATATAGGGGGTAGGGGTCAAGGGATAAGTACCCACTTAACGTAAACTGGGGGAAACGGGAGGGGCTAGCCCGTGCGATACGCACGAGGCCGCCGCCACACTCGGTCGCCCCGGTTTCCCAACACTCCCCCTTGGGTAATTATCCGTATATGCATGCCTCAAAACTCCGAAAAACCCATTGGGAAAAAGTGTGGAGAAAGAGCACACAGTATACGTTGTTGTATTGCACGAATTGCCTCGTCAAAAACCTCGTGTGAGAAACATCAGGAAAACTCACTCAAGGGAAAAAGAGTACAATCCACTCAACCATCAAGTTGAGTACTCGATCATCAGGATTGAGATTTTAGCGACGAGTTTGTGAAGTTTCTCCCCCTGAACCTTGCATCTCTCTAAGTCTCATCATACCGATTCCACGCACACACCTCTCTAAGGTTGATGCCGGTAATGATTTAGTGAACATATCAGCAAGATTGTCACAGGACTTAGTATGCAAAACTCTCATCTCGTTCAACTGTTGCAGCTCATGCGCATAGAAGAACTTGGGACTAATATACTTTGTGAGGTTACTCTTCACATAACCCATCTGGACTTGTGCAACACAAGCAGCATTATCTTCATAGATAATGGTAGGGGTTTGTACGATGTTCAGCCCACATGTCTGCTGAATGTGGCCGATCATCCGCCGAAGCGATACACACTCTTTTGACGCTTCGAATAGTGCCATGATTTCCGAGTGGTTCGTGGAAGTCGACACAAGTGTTTGCTTGGACGATTTCTAGGAAAACGCAGTTCCACCACAAAGGAAAACATATCCAGTCTGCGATTTGCAATCATGCGGGTCCGACAGGTACCCAGCATCGGCATAGCCTATAATAGATAGGTCTTGATTCCTCTTATAAAATAGACCAAGATCTTTGGTCCCTTGCAGGTAACGGAAGACGTCCTTGACACCTTTCCAATGTCTTTTGGTAGGTTCAGAACTGTACCGAGCAAGCAAACTGACGGCGAACGCAATGTCCGGCCATGTACAATTTGCGAGGTACATGAGTGCTCCAACTGCACTCAGGTAAGGAACCTCTGGTCCCAGAGTTTCCTCCCCCTCTTCCTTTGGCCTGAACGGGTCCTTGTCTGGCTGTAAAGATCTTCCGACCATCGGGGTCTTAGAAGGATATGCCTTATCAAATCCAAATCTTTCCAACACCTTCTGGGTGTAGGCCGACTGGTGCACTAGAATCCCATCAGGGGAATGTTCAAGTTGCAGACCTAGACAGAACTTAGTTTTACCCAAATCCTTCATCTCGAATTCCGACATCAGGTAGGAACTCGCTTCCTCAATATCCTCAGGCGTACCGATTATGTTTAAATCGTCCACGTACACCGAGATTATACAGAATCCATCTTGGGATCGCCGTATAAAAACACATGGGCAATCTTTATTGCTCGTGTAGCCCTTCTCATGAAGGAAATCACTTAAACGATTGTACCACATTCTACCAGACTGTCTGAGTCCGTACAGTGCCTTTTGAAGTTGAACACTGTATAGACCCCTATTTGCTCTATCATGGTTCGGAACAGGGATACCTTCTGGAACCTTCATGTATATGTTCGAATCCAAGTTACCATATAGGTAAGCAGTGACAACATCCATTAGTTTCATTTTCAAGCCCATGTTTACTGCCATCGAGATCAAGTATCTAAAGGTAACTCCATCCATGACTGGGGAATAAGTCTCCTCAAAATCGACACCTGGTCGTTGAGTGAACCCTTGAGCAACGAGCCTTGCTTTGTACCGTACTACCTTATTATTTTCATCTCTCTTTCGAACAAAAACCCACCTATGGCCAACAGGGCGAATGTGGGGAGGAGTTCGACAAACTGGTCCGAACACCTTCCTTTTGTTGAGAGATAATAATTCGGCAGTAATTGCCTGCTGCCAATCTTTCCAATCCGACCTTTTCTTGCAATCAGCGAGCGTGTTAGGCTCAGGGTCAAGATCTATGATTGAGGCAATTTTCGTAGCAAAGTTGATGTCGACAATCACCGTTGCTCGGTTCAGGGACTCCCCCGTATAAATATAATTTATGGCCATTTCGTCATGGAGCGCATCAGGCGCAAACACTTGCTCTACCAAATTTCCCATTATGGGAGCAAGGTCCTTTAGATTTCCCGCGCCGATGTGTGCGCTCACATCTCCGCTGGGTGTTTCCCCTATGGGAAAGTTTAAGTCCAGAATTTCGTGCACTGAATTTTCCGTACTTGTGCCAGGTCTCGACTGGCTCCCTGTTTCAATTTGGGGTACTTTGGCGACAGGCTGTGATAAATCTCTCTTATCCTTTTTCGTCGGGCGTCCCCGAGTACTTGGGATTTGAGAAGCCGGATTTCTCGTCCTTTTAGGCCTTTGGACGGGAGCGGGCATACCATCATTTTTCTTCGGTATTTCAACCCTTTCCGGGGCATTGCGCGCGTGCACATGCGATTTTGTCACAGTCTTTAAGTCACTAAAGTGGTCGGGCAGTTGATTTGCTAAAGACTGCAAATCTATTATCTTTTGGACTTCTCTCTCAGTCTCAGCAGTGCGCGGGTCATGAGCGTGGATCCCCGTGGCTTGCGACGTGATTTCTCGACTTTTAGCATCAAGGGGTTGATTCACTCCCCCTAAAGTCGGGAAAAGATCCTCGTCAAAAATGCAATCAGCAAAACGAGCCGTGTGACAGTCTCCTGTCATGGGGTCCAGATACCTGATTATGGACACAGTCTCATAACCAACGTATATCCCCGACTTACGGAGCGGGCCCATCGCCGATCGCTGAGGGGGTGGTATTGGTACATATACCTGGCAACCGAACCTACGAAGGTGGGAAATTTTCGGTGCCGACCCTTGCGCAAGTTGAACAGGAGAGTGGATGCTGTAGGCCGACGGTCGAAAGTTGATGAGATTAGCCGCGTGTAACACCGCGTGGCCCCAACATGTAGTTGGTAAATTATAACCTTGAAGGAGCGGTCGGGCAATGAATTTAATTCTTTTAATCAATGCCTCGGCAAGTCCATTTTGTGTATGAACATGTGGTACCGAGTGCTCAACTTTGATTCCCATTGCCATGCAATAATCATCGAACGCCTTTGAAGTAAATTCTCCGGCGTTGTCCATTCGAATAGACTTTATACGATAATCCGGGAAATTATTCCGCATTTGTATGATCTGTGAGATCAATTTTGCAAAGGCATGGTTCCTTGTTGACAGCAGGCAAACATTGGACCATTTAGAGGAAGCATCAATGAGCACCATGAAGTACCGAAACGGCCCCGTGATGGGCTGAATTGGACCGCATATGTCCCCTTGGATACGTTCCAAGAACGCGGGGATTTCATCCCTCACCTTGAGGGGTGATGGCCTAATGACTAACTTCCCCTTAGCGCATGCGGAGCACACGAAATCATCAGGATTCGGGAAGTTCTTCACGTTAACATTATGGCCATGCGAGTTGTTAATTATATTTCTCATCATCCTAAGTCCGGGGTGGCCTAACCTATCGTGCCAGAGGCAGAAGAGTTCAGAGCTTCTAAAGACGGTCTTGAGGGTAGTGTACACGGGCGGTGCTACTATCTTAGTGTAGTATATCCCTGTGTCAAACGAAAGAAGCCTTTCGATAACATGTTTACCACTTGCATCCCGCTTTGTGATGAGTAGGCATACCTTGCCGTTTTCATCATCGGTCTCAACATGGAAACCATTAGCGCGGATGTCTCTAAAGCTCAATAGAGTACGAGTCGACTCCGGGTACAACAACGCATCATTAATGATCAAAATTGTTCCCATGGGGAGTATAATAGTGGCTCGTCCGGAGCCAACTATGTGAGAACCGCAGCCGGCGATTGTCATAATACTTCCCGGAGATTTTTTAATGGACTCAAAGTACTTAGTTTCTCGTAAAATGGTATGAGTGGTGGCGCTATCGGCAAGGCACGTTTCCTCCATTCGGGCGCCACACGCGTTCTAAAATATGACATCTAATTAATGTAATGAGGAAGAAAATACATTAAAAATAAATGCACACATCTCAGAACATAACATGCTATCATGTATAAATAATGGAATAAATGAATAAATGTCATCCAATCGCCAAAGTAAAGAATAAGTTTATGCTCTCATAGAGCTTACAACCAAATCGAATTTATTCAATTTTATTGTATCAAAGCATGGAATCATGATAACCAAAGAGGTATGCTAAGTGGACTCGGTGAAGAAGCCATTCACTTCCGCTGCAATCTCCATACTAGTGAGCTGATCCTCCTCAGAAATTATCTTGGAGGCAGCATCAATGTCTAGTGGCGGCGCCGCCGAGGCGGCCATGTGGTCAACCTCCATGGCGACGTGGGCGTCGGTAGAGACCGCCAAAGCTGCCGCGATGGGCACCACGGGGGTCGCCTCTATAGGCGCAGCAGGGGGAGTAGCAATCATCACGGGTGCCGCCATGGGCGCCGCTGGAGCTCCCTCCTGAACCAAGGCGAGGTGCGTCTCATGTGCCTTCCGAGCCTTATATGCATCAACGACCTCCGGTGGTGCGCGGCACTGGCGGGAGAAATGCTCCACCGAGCCACAACGGAAGCAGTCCTGAGGCCTTTGCCCTCCCTTGCCCGGCTTGTTCTGCTTAGCCGAGCGGGGGGGAGGGGTGAGGGCCCTTCTTCTTGCCCTTCCGGCCCCTCTTCTTCTGTTGAGGCTTGCGGACTTTGAGAGCGTTCACCTCCTGGCGAGAACTCCCCCCAAGTGGTTGCGCGATAAAGTTCTTTTTGAGAACCTCGTCTTGCGCCTCCGCCACCTGGAGGACGTCAATCAACTCTGAATACCTCGTGTAGTTTCCCTGGCGGTAGTTCCGTGAGGACTAGACCGCGTCGGGGTGGAAAGTGGATAGGGTTTTCTCAATCTTCTGGGAGTCGGTAATCTCAGTACCACACAACCGAAGAGTCGTACAAATCCAGTGTAGAGCCGAATTGTACTCCCCAACCGTCTTGAAGTCCGCAAACCTCAGACGGATCCACTATGCCTCTGCACGTGGCTTCACAGTGTACTTCAGCCGTTCAAACCGCTGCTTAAGAGCGGTCCAGATGCCAGAAGCACTGCGCTCAGCCATATACTCATCTTTCAGAGTAGGTGACAGGTGATGACGGAGAAAGTGCAGAGCCTGCGCATTCTCAGTCTCGAACTTGGGATCAGTAACGGCCAGCTGGGCCCCCTTACCGATCGCCCTCAGGAGGGTTTTGCCCTGGAGAAAGATCTCGCAGTCCGAGGACCATGACAGGTAGTTCAGCCCTGTCTGGGCCAGCTCAGGAAACTCCTTGTGGACAATTCCGGCCATCTGCGATTTATGCAAAAATCATGAGATTACAGCAGGTAATCTTTTGCACAAAGCGATGTTGATAAACTTATTCAATAAAATGACGTTCCAATATTTAAAACATGCTATTATATGACTTACTAAATGATTAAGAGTGCTAAACAATTAATCTACAACAGTAAAATCATACAATAATATCATGTTACAAAAACTAGCATGTTAAGCGCATCTAGTATGTGAAAACTAGCCCAAAAATTGAATTCCCGAGGTATTTTTAAGCCCAAATACGCATTTTCAGCGAAAACAGACAGTTCCAGGGGGTTCTACGCGAAATATTGCTGCAGGAATAAAAATCGCGCGAAAACTGAAAACTACAGGGGCTAAACCGCAATTTTTTTACGCGACAGCCGGCGCCCCTCTTCATTTTTTTATGGAGGGATCCCACGGCCGCGGCCCATCCGGCCCAACAGCCAGCGGGCCGGCCCAGGCGCTGCGCTCAGCTCCTGCCCGCAGCGACGCTAGGGTTTCCCCTAGCGCCCAGGGTGCGGCGGCGGCCTGGGGCCGGCCAGTTCACGCGGCGGGGGCTGGCGCCACCCGACGGCGGCCAAGGCACGCGCCGGCGGCGGCCTGGGGCCGGCCAGCTCGCGCGGCGGGGCCTGGTGCCACCCGACGGCGGCCAAGGCACGCGCCGGCGGCGGCCTGGGGCCGGCCAGCTCGCGCGGCGGGGCCTGCACGCGGGGGCGGCCGGGGCTGGCCATGGCCAGTGGCGCGGCGCAGCCACGGCGTGCGGCACGGCCACGGCGGGCGGCGCGCGGCTACAGCGACGTCCACGGCGGGCAGCACGGCCACGGGACGGCGCGGCCACGGCGTGCGGCGCGCGGCTACGGCGACGTCGACGGTGGGCAGCACGGCCACGGCGTGAACGCGGCGGCGACCTACAGCCGGGCGGCGACCAGCGGTGCCGCGGCCAGCTGGGCACGCGGCGGCGCGGGCGTGCAGCGGGCACGTGCCAGCGGCTGCGGGTGGGCTGCGCGCGAGTACGCGGCAGCAAGGCGCGCGCGACCAGCGGGGTCGCGGACAGCACAGCGTCATCTGGACGCCGGCCTCGGGATGCGGATCTTCGTCGTGTTCGTCCGGAACTCCGACGGCGCATGGCACAGCTGGTGCTTTTGCGGCGGTACCGCGATCATCTGGGTCGCGATCTATACTGACTCCCTATAGTGCAGTCAACAAGTCCCTCGTGGTCCAAGAACATCGACATTGGTCGGCGACGTGTTCGTCCGCTCGGTTCTTGGGAGGAAAATCCGCACCATAGATAGATCAAATCCGAATAATAATCTAATCGCAAAAACGTAATCGTAGTAACGAGAGGAATCCATTTTTGCAAAAAGTGAAGATCGGATCTTATACCTTCGTGGGATCGACGAAAGCCTGCGTGATGCAGGCTTGACGCAGGCTTGATGGAGAGTTGATGGAGCGAAGCGTGCTGATAACGTGTTCCGCAACTCCGCCGGCGAGTCCGGTCCGAGGTTGCGGAGCGAGAGCGAGCGTCGTAGACGAAGTAGTCGAAGTAGTCGAAGTATGCGAAAGTAAAATGACACAGAGAGATGGAGGAGACCAGCTTTATTAATCAATGATCAGGGATTACAATGATGGCTCTTCGTTACTTTATATAGGGGGTAGGGGTCAAGGGATAAGTACCCACTTAACGTAAACTGGGGGAAACGGAAGGGGCTAGCCCGTGCGATACGCACGAGGCCGCCGCCACACTCGGTCGCCCCGGTTTCCCAACAAAAAGGAGGATAAAGCCAGGACATGGACAGAGCGCAGCACAGGTTGATGTTCTCGGTCCCCAGGAGAACATCCAGACAAAAGTAAAGCAAGTTTGCCTCACAGCTGTTGCGTGACCAGATCCTGGCGGGTCAGTGCCAAGAGCATCATCGATCACGGCGGAGGAATTAAATACACTAATTGGAGCGGTTATTCATCAGAATAATACTAGTAGTAGACATAGAGCAACTCTAGCAAAAGATTCCAAACTACTTCAATTAGGCAAGTCAATATTGAGCTAGAAGCTAAAAAAACAAGTCAATATTTTTTTTTGGCATCGAAAAAACAAGTCAATATTGACGGTCTATTGTTTTTTTAGACCGTCAAGTCAATACAGGGTATACATCACTAGTAGGTAGAGTATATACTAATCATCAATATAGACCGTCAAATTAAGGTAGAAGCTTAAAAAAACAAGTTAGACATCCACCACTCAATCGCCAAATATTTTAAGGGACAGGGTATACACTACTATAGAGTGGAAAAAAAAATTTGCCAGTCTAAAAATAAACTATTTTCCGGTCAGCCACTTTTTTTTAGCCGTCCGGCCACACTGTTGCATAGCGGGTAAACATAACGTACTTGTCTCCAGATGTAACCCATACCACTCATCGCTATTTAAACTGCCCATTTAACATTCACACCCGATCGGTCAGAAACCAAGCAAGTAACCATACAGCGGCTTCTCAGGCCTCATACAACTACTTAACACTGACACGTTAGGGATGCGTTTGGTAGGCTGCATAGAGCCCAACCAGATCCGGGCGGGATGAAAATGAGTCGTTTAGTTGCGCGCAGCAGGTCTGGCCCGCATCAGCATGAAACTTAAAGCACCTAGAGCCTACCTCGCTCGGAATGTTTGAATCAGCCGTTTCCAGCGAGCCAGGCGGAGTCGGGCGCAAAAGCATGACGCGGTGTAGGGCGCGGTGCAGAGGGGATCTGGTCGGAGATAGCGGCAGAGGGAATTCGGCGGAGGCAGGATGTCCCAAATATACCCTCACCACCCCATTTACTCGCTCACCCCTGACAATAGGACAAGCCCTCCTCTGTTATTGGCACCGGCGGCGGCGGCGACTCATATCTGTGGCTACGGTGGCGGTAGCGGTGTTGGTGGCGGCAGTAGCACTCCCCGGCGGCAGCAGCTGCTTCTCCCTTCTTCTTCGACTCCGTCCGGCCATCCTCGTGTCGGCATGTCTCCCCCGACCCGAAGCTAGTAAGCTACCCCCCTCCCCCTCTCTGTTAGGTCATTCGATAGGACCGTTTAGGGTCGATTGCGCCATTGCTGACCGCATCATGGATGTCGCTTACGTTGTGGGTGAACGAACGAAGCTTCTAGTTCAGGTAGCAACGCTTACAGTTGTGGTTCAGGCCTAGATTCTGTTGGCCCATAAGAGAGTTGTTCGTCGGAATGACAAACCTCTCATCCAATATGGTCCGGTGTTAATCTGGGATCAGGAGAGGATCGCGAGTCTGAACTACGTCTACAATTATAACGACACAAAGGCTCTGTGGATGCTTCAAATGAAAAAGCACCTCTCGCCAGGCTTGTGCAACCATGTTCCTCTATGTTGTTAGTCATAACTAGTGGTCCAGGGTTGTACACAATATCTTCAGGAGATCGATGGAGACCACCTCCAGGTACTTCAAGCAAGTGTTATATTCTATTGGGGAACTCAGAGGAGAGATGATCGTGTCACCAACCGTCAGGACTCATACCAAGATTCGCACTAGCCCAAGATGGTACCCATACTTCAAGCTGAGCACTGACAATATGTAGGTCATGCCTTGATATGTTGATATTGTTCTGCTGTAGCCATAACACCATCTTGTAATGCCATTTCAGGATTGCATTGGGGCAATAGATGGTACTCATGTCACTGCCAGAGTGCCGAGGTCACAAGATGCAACATATACAGGAAGGAAGTACCACACAACCCAGAATGTGCTCGCTGCTGTTCACTTCGATCGGAAGTTCACATATGTGTTGGTTGGCTAGGAAGGATCAACCCATGATGCTAACATTCTCAGTGACAACATGAGTTGTCCTGATGGCATCAACATCCCTGATGGCAAGTTCTACCTAGCAGATGCTAGCTATGCATGTCAGCTAGGTGTTCTTCCACCCTTCAGGAAAACCATGTACCATCTGAACGAGTTCTCTGGTAGGAACTATCCTAGGTCTCCTCAGGAACTGTTCAATCTCAGACACTCCAGCCTTAGAGTAACGGTTGAGAGGACACTTGGAGCTTTCAAGAATAGGTTTAAGATCCTGGATCAGAAGCCATACCACCCTTACCCTACCCAGGTCAAGCTTGTTCTTGCATGTTGCAACATTCACAACTGGATCCTGCAATGGGGAACTGATGAACTTGTGACGAGGAGGAAGATGTGACACCTGATGAGGTGATCATCTCCGACCATGGTGTGGAGGCGTTTGACAATGAAGTGTGGAAGAACAAAAGGTTGGACCGGGCTCAGGAAATGTGGGATAACTAAGGGCAGACAAGGATCTGAAGAAGAGAGCGGTTATTCATCAGAATAATACTAGTAGACTTAGAGCAACTCTAGCGAAAGATTCCAAACTACTCCAATTAGGCAAGTCAATATTGAGCTAGAAGCTAAAAAAACAAGTCAATATTGATGATCTATTGTTTTTTGGACCGTCAAGTCAATACAGGGTATACATCACTAGTAGACAAAGTATATACTAATCATCAATATAGACCATCAATATTGAGCTAGAAGCTTAAAAAAAGTTAGACATCCACCACTCAATCGCCAAATATTTTAAGGGACATGGTATACATTACTATAGCGTGGAAAATATTTTTCGCCAGTCTAAAAATAAACTATTTCGGGTCAGCCACTTTTTTTAGCCGTCCGTCCACACTGTTGCATAGCGGGTAAACAGAACATACTTGTCTCCAGATGTAACCCAGACCACTCATCGCTATTTAAACTGCCCATTTAACATTCACACTCGATCGGTCAGAAACCAAGCAAGTAACAATACAGCGGCTTCTCAGGCCTCATACAATTACTTAACATTGACACGTTAGGGATGCGTTTGGTAGGCTGCATAGAGCCCAACCAGGTTCGGGCGGGATGAAAATGAGTCGTTTAGTTGCGCGAAGCAGGCCTGACCCGCATCAGCACGAAACTTAAAGCACCTAGAGCCTGCCTCGTTGGGAATGTTTGAATCAGCCGTTTCCAGCGAGCCAGGCGGAGTCGGGTGCAAAAGCATGACGCGGTGTAGGGCGCAGTGCAGAGGGGATCAGGTCAGAGATAGCGGCAGAGGGAAATCAGCGGAGGTAGGATGTCCCGAAATACACACTCACCACTGTCGGTGTCAAAACCGGCGGATCTCGGATAGGGGGTCCCGAACTGTGCGTCTAAGGCTAATGGTAACAGGAGGCGGGGGACACAATGTTTACCCAGGTTCGGGCCCTCTCGATGGAGGTAATACCCTACTTCCTGCTTGATTGATCTTGATGATATGATTATTACAAGAGTTGATCTACCACGAGATCGTAGAGGCTAAACCCTAGAAGCTAGCCTATGGCATGATTGTTGATGATGATGTTGTTGGTCCTACGGACCGAACCCTCCGGTTTATATAGACACCGGAGGGGGCTAGGGTTACACATAGTCGGTTACAAAGAAGGAGATCTACATATCCGAATTGCCAAGCTTGCCTTCCACGCAAAGGAGAGTCCCATCCGGCCACGTGACGAAGTCTTCAATCTTGTATCTTCATAGTCCAACAGTCCGGCCAAAGTATATAGTGCGGCTGTCTGGATACCCCCTTATCCAGGACTCCCTCAGTAGCCCCTGAACCAGGCTTCAATGACGATGAGTCCGGGGCGCAGATTGTCTTCGGCATTGCAAGGCGGGTTCTTCTCCCAAGTCCAGAGTACCTGTTGTAAAAGGTAGTGTCCGGCTTCCCATTAATGTTGCACTCCTCGACTTCTGCACATTAATAATGGCAATCTCCACGTGTCGAGCGAATGCGAGAAGTCGGGGCATTTTTTGCATTTGCCACCCTGACCATGTTAGTAAATCGTCTATTAAAGAGACGGGGATCCTCAGATCCAAATCAAACCTTCTTCCCCAAGCGAGGAATCACCAGAGCGCACCCGAAAAACCATCCCATCATGGCCGGCCACCGCAGCTCCTCCTCTCGCCCCTGCAGTAATAAGCCAGGCGATTGGGTGAAGTGTACCGTACCCCACGGTCGATTAGTGGAGTTGCAGACCCAGGGGTTCCTCCCGCCCGCATACATGGTCCCCGTCCGAGCCGGACTAGCCACCTACAATGGCGGGGAGCAAGCGGAGAGTTTTCCCAACCCATCCAGGGGGGAGCGGGTATGCCTTGTCTCTTACTTGCTGAGGGGGCTCAGATTTCCGATCCATCCATTCCTCCGCGGGCTCCTGGAGTACTACGGCCTCCAGCTGCATAGTTTTACCCCCGCCTCCATACTGCATATCGCAGGTTATGTCGCCCTATGTGAGCTATTTCTAGGCTGCGAAGCTCATTTCGAGCTGTGGAAGAGGCTATTCTGCCTCGTCCCTCGCAATCAGGAGGGATCAATATATCAAGTGGGCGGAGCCGAAATATGGCGCATCGCCGGAACCGGATACTTGTCCGGCACCCCGAAGAAGACGTCCGAAGACTGGCCTTCAGAGTGGTTTTATATGGAGGACGTTCCACTTCCGGACCCTATTCGGGTGGGCCTGCCCAAGTTTGCTGACGCCCCGTTGAAGAAACGCCTCAGCTGGCGCCCTGGAGCCCCCAGGAGGAAGATAACAGAGAAGTCCTTTACCTGATGGGCAGGATAAGAACACTGGCCCAATCAGGACTGACAATGATTGAGGTTATGTCAATATGTATAATGCGGGGGGTGCAGCCACTTCAGTATCGGGGAAAACCCATGTGGCACTTCAATGGAGAAGACGATGCCACCCGCTGCGGTCGTAAAGGTCCGGACTCCGCCACCGCTCTGGCAAAAATACTGTCCGATTCGTACAAAGGAGAGGAAGAGGAGTTTATCCGCATTAAGCCACTGGATGGATTTTCCATGTACAACCTCCCAAGCTGGGTGAGTCATTATCTTTTATTCAACTCCACTCTTCCCGCATTCCTCATCACAAATATTTACCTTGCTAATTCATAGCAGGAACTGCGAAGAGCTGTGAGGGAGATCAACAGCCCGCCTCCACAGCCAGAGGACCCTGACCGGGCCCTCGCCCCGGACTCGAAGAAGATCCGAAAATATTTGTAGAGCTCATCGACAAGAAATTTTACCAGGCAAGCCGTGACGGTGCTCTGGTGGCTATCATAGCCGATTATCCCGGTCTACTCCCTGCATCGCATGTAAGTAAAACCGGAGTCCTAACTTCCAAGAAGGATCCCTTCTTTGCACTTTTACCCACCGCACATGTATTGCGTTTCACAGGGAAGGCAATCGGGGTGCCGTGCCGAACCCGCGGTGACTTGCCAACAAGGGGTACCGAAGCCGGGTAGGCTTAAAAGGAAGGCGGTCAGGACCAAGACGCCGTCGCAAAGGTATGATTCAAAACCTGCTCCGTAATCATCGTCTTTAAAATATAACAGTGTCCCTTGTCCCCTGGCAGAAAAAGTGCTCGCCAGACTATAACCGGAGACCCTGCCAGCCACGCCTCCACCAGCCGGACTCAAGAGCCGGACTCGAGGGCGGAGGCCAACGTGGGGACAATGCTGGACGGTCCTCCTACAGAGGATGCAGATAGACTATCCGCTCTAAAATTTCGAGGTGGAGAGCGCCATGAATCACAGTCGTCGTCGGGCCGTACTCCGCGACCCAAATTTCTCCGAAGAGGCGTTTAATGCCTTCAACTCGGGAGAAGCGTACATCCGAGCTGCTCAAGGTGGACTTGCTAGAGCCACAGATCAGTATTTAAAGGATATACGTGTAAGAAAAATCTGACGATTATGTATATCAGTAGCCCCTGAGACTTGAAACAGTTGGCACAACTGATTTAAGGATCATTGTATGCCAAGGATCTTACAGAGAAGAATACCCATTTGTCTCAAGAGCTGGAGGAGTGCAAAGCCTAGCTAAAGGCCGCTTTTGCCGAAATCGAGGAATCCAAGAAGACCTCTTCTGGTAATACTTGTCTTTGAGGAACAAGAATGTAATAACGTGTACCAGTTAGTCTTCGGCATGTTCGCGAATCTAACAATAGATTCTGCAGGCAATCCCGGAGTGAATCCGGAGATAGCACCAGGGGATGGGCAACATGCTCAACGACAGCTAGAGGCTGGCGAGCGCGTGCTTGCACGGGTTATTCGAGAGAAAAATGATCTCCAGGATGCCCTTACCCGGCTGGGCGTTGAACTAAAAGATGTTCGGGCCCAGCTTTCTGACTCCGTGAAGGAGAATAAGAGGCTTCGACGCGGCATTTTTAGTAAGTGCTCAAACGAACCTTTGTATAGTTTGGCGAAGAAGTGGGCTAGTAGAGTTATGTCTGTAGGTATGCTGACAGGTCTCCCTGGAGAAGAGATGCCCGGATCCGCAGGCGATCTACTACAAGAGCTCTCACAATTGCACGAACAAGTTCGCCAAGTGATGCGGGGTATTGCCCAAGCCCTGTGGCCATCCTCCCCTCTGCCAGGAGGCATGGGAGAGCTTGTGGAGAAGCTCAAGGGAGCGCGGCGGCGCTTCCGACTATGGAAGATATCGGCCTGCCGACAAGGTGCGAGGGAAGCCTGGGCGATGGTGAAAACGTGGTACACCAAGGCGGATCCGAATCACATGGCGCAGGTCGGACCTATAGGGTCAGATGGGAAAGAGATTCCCGTAAGTCTGGTATACGACTAGGTGGAATTAGCCGCAAAGTATCCCCAACAGGATTGTAGGCTAGACAGCCTGTTGGATGGTATAGAAGAAGAATTTAGCCAGTCTAAATGACCGTGTACTTCAATGGACATATTTTGTCCCTAGCCGGATTGTAAATCATTTGTCATGGTGGACCTTTTCGCTTCAGCCTCCGGACCCGATAGTCCGAAGTGTATCCGAATACCCGCTCGGTTATGTAAAACCGGGGCACGCGTGGAAACCAGGCGTAGGGGTCATAAGTGCTTGAACAGACAAGTACCCAACTAGTTATGTTATATTACATGGATAGTAAGAAAGATCTTCCAGGGAGAATAGTTCCATTAAGGGTTGCTTTCCCTGGGTATGGATGCGTGAATAAGCATGTCCGAATTGCGAACAGAGATGCAGGACAAAAAACATCTGGCGGCTTATGTTATAATAGGTAAGAAAACATCTTTTGTTCACCGACCGAATATTCCCTTAAGAACGCTAGCTTTCGGCTTCACCCAGTCTGTGGTACACATCCGGCTGACCCGGCAGTAACAATCGCAGAGGTGCTCCCCTATGCCCTAGCCGAATTAACGGGAACATAGGGCATAAATACAAGAGCCAGGCAACCCAGCTTGGCCAAAACTTAAGTCATATTGATGCATATAATGGCGAAGAAAAGGTACATATGGAAAAATCATACATATGTGGTGGGCATGAAGCCCGGAAGATAATTATATTAAGCTTCTGTATAAGAAGCCCCCAGGTATATTAAGCGCGCATAGCGTGGCAAGAGTGTGCGGTCGAGGCACGCCTGCGGCCTGTAAGGCCATAAAAAAGAAAAAAGAACGAAAGAAAGAGTATATAACTAAAAAAAGGCGGAGGTAAGGAGACGAACACGGAGTTCCGCACTAGGCAAAGAATCTTCAGAGTCTGGCCGCGTTCCATGGGTTCGGCTCGAGTCGATTATCTGATGCATCACGCAGACGGTATGCTCCTCCGGTGAGAACTTGATCGATGATGAAGGGACCCTCCCATTTGGGCTTGAGCTTGTCCTTTTTCTTCTCTGGTAGGCATAGAACGAGTTCACCAACGTTATAAGTTTTGGCCCGTACTTCCCTGCTTTGACACCTTCGAGCCTGTTGCTGATAGAATGCGGAACGGGCTTTTGTGACGCCGCGCTCCTCCTCCAGGGCATCTAAATTGTCCTACCGATCCAGCTCGGCTTCTCTTTCTTCGTACATGCGCACACGAGGTGAGTCATGGATGATGTCCCAGGGCAATACCGCCTCTGCGCCGTACACCATGAAAAATGGTGTGTATCCGGTTGTGCGGTTCGGCGTGGTCCGCAGCCCCCATAGTACGGAGTCGAGCTCCTCGACCCAGTGCGTATCTGATTCCTTTAAGGAACGCACTAGTCTGGGTTTAATGCCGCTCATAATAAGACCATTTGCTCGTTCGACTTGACCGTTTGTTTGGGGGTGATAGACGGAGGCATAATCGAGCTTAATGCCCATGTTGTCACGCCAAGTTTTCACCTCGTCGGCTGTGAAGTTAGAGCCGTTATCGGTGATGATGCTGTGGGGGACGCCGTAATGGTGTACGACCCCGGATATAAAGTCTATCACAGGTCCAGATTCGACCGTTTTAACTGGTTTGGCTTCTATCTATTTGGTGAATTTATCCACCACGACCAACAAGTATTTCTTCTTATGGATTCCTCCTTTAAGGGGTCCGACCATATCGAGCCCCCAGACCGCGAAGTGGCAAGTTATGGGGATTGTTTGGAGAGCGGTAGGTGACATATGGCTTTGATTTGCAAAAAGCTGGCAACCGACGCAACGTTGGACAAGGTCCTGTGCATCTGCTCGGGCTGTCGGCCAGTAGAAACCTGTACGGAAGGCCTTGCTTACAAGTGCCCGAGCTGCGGCATGATGGCCGCCGAGTCCAGCGTGAATTTCAGCCAAGAGCTGTCGCCCTTCCTCTTCGGAGATGCATCTTTGGAGCACTCCGGTCGCGCTTTTCTTATAAAGCTCTCCCTCATGGACCTTGTAGGCTTTCGAGCGCCGCACAATGCAGCGTGCCTCATTTTGGTCCTCGGGGAGTTCCTGCCTATTTAGGTAGGCTAAGAAGGGTTCTGTCCACAGGGCGATGACAGCCATGATCACGTGGGCCGAGGGTGTTATTTCGGTAGCGGAGCCTCCGATTACGTCAGAGTGTTCGGGATCGGGGATTGTGTTCGGATCCGGACTGGTAGTGCCGGTCTCTCCTTCCCACACCACGGATGGCTTAAATAGCCTTTCCAAAAAGATATTAGGTGGGACGGGGTCGCGCTTAGCGCCAATGCGAGCGAGGATATCCGCCGCTTGATTGTTTTCTCGAACCACATGGTGGAATTCGAGCCCCTCGAACCGAGCTGACATTTTAAGAACAACATTGCGATAAGCCGCCATTTTTGGGTCCTTGGCGTCAAAGTCTCCATTTATTTGAGATATTGCGAGGTTTGAGTCCCCACGCACTTCTAGGCATTGAATTCCCATGGAGACTGCCATCTGAAGACCATGCAACAGAGCCTCGTATTCGGCTGCGTTGTTGGAGTCTGTGTATAATATTTGTAGTACGTATTGGACTATATCTCCGGTGGGAGATGTCAGGCAACGCCTACTCCCAGACCTGCCAGCATCTTAGAGCCGTCGAAGTGCATGGTCCAATTGGAGTACGCGCCGTACTCTTTAGGGAGTTCGGCTTCTATCCATTCGGCGACGAAGTCAGCCAGTACTTGTGACTTAATGGCTCGCCGTGGTTTGTATATGATGTCGAACGGGAGGAGCTTGATAGCCCACTTAGCGATCCGGCCCGTGGCATCGCGGTTATTTATTATATCATTGAGTGGTACTTCAGAGGCCACCGTGATCGAACACTCTTGAAAGTAGTGTCGTAGTTTTCGGGATGCCATGAAGACCGCGTATGCTATCTTTTGATAATGTGGGTACCGTGATTTGCATGGTGTGAGGACGGTGGATACGTAGTATACCGGCTTTTGAAGCGGGAACTTATGTCCGTCCTCCTCTCGTTCGACGACGAGAACTGCGCTAACAACTTGATGTGTTGCCGCTATATATACAGCATGGGTTCGCCAATGTTTGACGCGGCCAGGATTGGGTTGCTGGCCAAGAGGGCCTTTATTTCTTCCAGCCCGGCCGTGGCCGCATCCGTCCACTCGAAGTGTTCGGTGCGCCGAAGAAGGCGATAGAGAGGTAATGCCTTTTCTCCTAATCGGGAGATAAAGCGGCTTAAGGCAGCCACGCATCCAGTTAACTTCTGGATTTGCTTGAGGTCTGTTGGGATAGCCAACTGTGACAAGGCTCGAATTTTAGCCGGGTTTGCCTCAATTCCTCTATTGGAAAGTATGAAACCCAGGAGCTTTCCGGCAGGAACACCGAAAACGCATTTTTCAGGATTGAGCTTGATGTCATATGTTCGGAGATTGTCGAACGTAAGCCTCAGGTCGTCTATTAAAGACTCGACGTGTTCGGTTTTGATGACTACGTCGTCTACGTATGCCTCCACTGTTTTGCCGATTTGTGTTTCCAAGCATGTCTGAATCATGCGTTGATAGGTTGCACCGGCGTTTTTGAGCCCGAAAGGCATGGTGTTAAAATAGAAGGGACCGTATGGAGTTATGAATGCCATTGCGGCTTGATCGGACTCCGCCATCTTGATTTGATGGTATCTGGAGTATGCGTCGAGGAAGCACAATGAGTCGTGTCCTGCGGTGGCATCGATTATCTGGTCGATGCGAGGAAGAGGGAAGGGATCCTTTGGGCAAGCCTTATTGAGGTCTCTGAAGTCGACGCATAGGCGCCAGGATTTGTACTTCTTTGGTACCATCACCAGGTCTGCTAGCCAGTCCGGGTGTTTTATTTCTCTGATGAATCCGGCTTCGAGTAACTTGGCTACCTCCTCTCCCATGGCTTGTCGTTTAGGTTCTGAAAAGCGCCGTAGTGTCTGCTTGACCGGCTTGTATCCTTTTTGTATATTAAGGCTATGCTCGGCCAGCCTGCGTGGGATCCCTGGCATATCTGAAGGATGCCAGGCAAAAATGTCCCAATTCTCGCGTAAGAACGCCCGCAGTGCGGCGTTGATTGTGGGGTCCAGTTGTGCTCCAATAGTTGTTGTTTTTGTAGAGTCCGTTGGGTGGACTTGGAATTTGACGATTTCGTCCGCTGGCTTGAAAGAGGTGGATTTGGGTCGCTTGTCGAGTATCAG
The DNA here is from genome assembly GCF_002575655.3 of Aegilops tauschii subsp. strangulata. Lineage (NCBI taxonomy): Eukaryota > Viridiplantae > Streptophyta > Magnoliopsida > Poales > Poaceae > Aegilops > Aegilops tauschii. The sequence continues at coordinate 550,259,821 of NC_053036.3, read as the reverse complement.
GTCGCCCCTGTCCACTGTGGAGCACAACGTCGTTAGTTCCTCCGCTGCGAGGGCTTCGGATAGTGCCTCAAGGGCCAGAGCGGCTGTTTTATTCTCGGCGCGGAGTGCTATGTCCGGATCACTAGCTAGAGTGATGATTCCATTGGGCCGGGGCATCTTGAGCTTCATGTACCCATAATGGGGTATGGCTTGGAACCTCGCGAATGCGTCCCGCCCTAGAAGGGCGTGGTATCCACTATTGAACGGGGCCACTTGGAATGTTATCTCTTCGGACCTGTAATTTTCCGGCGTGCCGAATACCACATCAAGGGTGATTTTCCCCGCGCATCGTGCCTCCCGACTAGGGATAATTCCTCGGAAGGTGGTGCTGCTTTGCTCAATGCGGCTTTTGTCTATTTCCATCTTGTTGAGAGTTTCCTCGTAAATGAGGTTTAATCCGCTGCCACCGTCCATGAGCACTTTAGTAAGCCGGAAGCCGTCCACAATCGTACTAAGGACCAAAGCGGCTGGAGCTCGGACTGTTTGGAATGGCGGTTCGTCACTGGCATTAAAGGTTATAGCCGTGTCATTCCAGGGATTTGTTGCTGCAACGCGGCAGACTTCGGCGAGGCTGCGGAGTGCTCGCTTGCGCCTGTTATTTGAGGCGAAAGTCTTGAAGACTATTAATACTGTATTGTTGCTTTCTATGGGATGATGTTCTGCGGTATCATTGATGAGGAGATCCTCGCCACATTTGGCCACTTGCCGAAGTATCCAACACGCTCTAAGGCTGTGTGTTGGTATGGTATCCGGCATGGTGTGAATTTTGCATGGCCCATTGAGCCATCCCTCCAACATGGTTCCACGCCCTGTATTGGGCTTTGGTTTCTTTGTGATTGGATCAGGCGACTTGTGAGAGTGCGCCCTTTTAGTTCGGATGAAGGGTTTATTGAGGGCTGGTGGATCCCTGAATTTTGCTTGGGTTTTCCAGGCGCTTTCCATCGCACAGTACTTCTGTACTATGGCCGCCAAGTCAGCGAAGTGTACTATGTCACGGCGACGTGTGGCGTTGAGGATTCCCTTGTCCATGCAATTATTGCAAAATAACGAAATTGCATCTTCCTCGCGACAGTCCTTGACCTTGTTCATTACAAGGAGGTATCTGGCCCAAAAGTGATGCACTGTCTCTTGGGGCTCTTGTCTAATGTGGGAAAGATCGCTTGCATCTGGGTGGGTGGGTAGATTTAAGTCCAAACCCTGACCCGATCTAAGGCTCAGAAGAGCTTCCGAATTCGATAGTTCGGGATCTGGGCTATCGCCCAATTTTCCTGGCCCGCTGTCCGATTCTAAGTTCGGAAGTTGGGCTATGTCCTTCCGCAGACGGGTATCCGGCTCTGAGAGCTCAGGAATCCGGACATAGTTCGTCCTCAAAATATAGGAAGAATTGGTGCATTGCTCCTCCACCACCGCTATCTGATGGGTGACCGGCGGAGAATTAATCTCTCTTTGGTCGGGTTTAAGCCCGATCCGATCGTAGTCTGTAGCGACTCCCAGGGCGGCGATGCGATCCAAGAGCTCGTTCAAGGACGAAAGCTCCATTGGATCCATCTGCTCGACGTATTCCGGGCTGACGTGGAGGTTGTTTTCGATGACCCGAGAAGTCATCGTTGGCGCTGCGGCCGAACGGGCGGTCATGACGAAGCCGCCTAGTCGGAGGGTTTGGCCTAAAGCCAGAGCTCCCCCAGAGGTAATGTTGTCCTTGATAACAAGGCGAGCCATCAAACCTTAACGTGACGACACAGTGGAACTCTCAATGAAAGCACCAATGTCGGTGTCAAAACCGGCGGATCTCGGGTAGGGGGTCCCGAACTGAGCGTCTAAGGCTAATGGTAACAGGAGGCGGGGGACACAATGTTTACCCAGGTTCGGGCCCTCTCGATGCAGGTAATACCCTACTTCCTGCTTGATTGATCTTGATGATATGAGTATTACAAGAGTTGATCTACCATGAGATCGTAGAGGCTAAACCCTAGAAGCTAGCCTATGGTATGATTGTTGATGATGATGTTGTTGGTCCTACGGACCAAACCCTCCGGTTTATATAGACACCAGAGGGGGCTAGGGTTACACATAGTCGGTTACAAAGAAGGAGATCTACATATCCGAATTGCCAAGCTTGCCTTCCACGCAAAGGAGAGTCCCATCCGGACACGGGACGAAGTCTTCAATCTTGTATCTTCATAGTCCAACAGTCCGGCCAAAGTATATAGTCCGGCAGTCCGGTTACCCCCATATCCAGGACTCCCTCAACCACCCCATTTACTCGCTCACCCCTGACAATAGGACAAGCCCTCCTCTGTTATTGGCACCGGCGACACATATCTGTGGCTACGGTGGCAGTAGCGGTGTTGGTGGCGACAGTCGCACTCCTCGGCGGTGGCAGCTGCTTGTCCCTTCTTCTTCGACTCCGTCCGGCCATCCTCGTCTCGGCATGTCTCCCCCGACCCGAAGCTGGTAAGCTACCACCTCCCCCCTCTCTGTTAGGTCATTCGATAGGACCGTTTAGGGTCGATTGCGCCATTGCTGACCGCATCATGGATGTCGCTTACGTTGTGGGTGAACGAACGAAGCTTCTAGTTCACGTAGCAACGCTTACAGTTGTGGTTCAGGCCTAGATTCTGTTGACCCATAAGAGAGTTGTTCATCGGAATGACAAACCTCTCATCCGATATGGTCCGGTGTTAATCTGGGATCAGGAGAGGATCGCGAGTCTGAACTACATCTACAACTATAACGACACAAAGGCTCTATGGATGCTTCAAATCAAAAAGCACCTCTCGCCAGGCTTGTGCAACCATGTTCCTCTATGTTGTTAGTCATAACTAGTGGTCCAGGGTTGTACACAATATCTTCAGGAGATCGATGGAGACCACCTCCAGGTACTTCAAGCAAGTGTTATATTCTATTGGGGAACTCAGAGGAGAGATGATCGTGTCACCAACCGTCAGGACTCATACCAAGATTCGCACTAGCCCAAGATGGTATCCATACTTCAAGGTGAGCACTGACAGTATGTAGGTCATGCCTTGATATGTTGATATTGTTCTGCTGTAGCCATAACACCATCTTGTAATGCCATTTCAGGATTGCATTGGGGCAATAGATGGTACTCATGTCACTGCCAGAGTGCCGAGGTCACAAGATGCAACATATACAGGAAGGAAGTACCACACAACCCAGAATGTGCTCGCTGCTGTTCACTTCGATCGGAAGTTCACATATGTGTTGGTTGGCTAGGAAGGATCAACCCATGATGCTAACATTCTCAGTGACAACATGAGTTGTCCTGATGGCATCAACATCCCCGATGGCAAGTTCTACTTGGCAGATGCTGGCTATGCATGTCAGCCAGGTGTTCTTCCACCCTTCAGGAAAACCATGTACCATCTGAACGAGTTCTCTGGTAGGAACTATCCTAGGTCTCCTCAGGAACTGTTCAATCTCAGACACTCCAGCCTTAGAGTAACGGTTGAGAGGACACTTGGAGCTTTCAAGAATAGGTTTAAGATCCTGGATCAGAAGCCATACCACCCTTACCCTACCCAGGTCAAGCTTGTTCTTGCATGTTGCAACATTCACAACTGGATCCTGCAATGGGGAACTGATGAACTTGTGACGAGGAGGAAGATGTGACACCTGATGAGGTGATCATCTCCGACCATGGTGTGGAGGCATTTGACAATGAAGTGTGGAAGAACAAAAGGTTGGACTGGGCTCAGGAATTGTGGGATAACTAAGGGCAGACAATGATCTGAAGAAGAGAGCAGTTATTCATCAGAATAATACTAGTAGACTTAGAACAACTCTAGCGAAAGATTCCAAACTACTCCAATTAGGCAAGTTAATATTGAGCTAGAAGCTAAAAAACAAGTCAATATTGACGGTCTATTGTTTTTTAGACCGTCAAGTCAATACAGGGTATACATCACTAGTAGACAAAGTATATACTAATCATCAATATAGACCATCAATATTGAGCTAGAAGCTTAAAAAAAAGTTAGACATCCACCACTCAATCGCCAAATATTTTAAGGGACAGGGTATACATTACTATATCGTGGAAAATATTTTTCGCCAGTCTAAAAGTAAACTATTTCCGGCCAGCCACTTTTTTTAGCCGTCCGGCCACACTGTTGCATAGTGGGTAAATAGAACATACTTGTCTCCCGATGTAACCCAGACCACTCATCGCTATTTAAACTGCCCATTTAACATTCACACTCGATCGGTCAGAAACCAAGTACGTAACAATACAGCGGCTTCTCAGGCCTCATACAACTACTCCCTCCGTCCCATAATATAAGAACATTTTTTACACTACACTAATATCAAAAACGTTCTTATATTACGGGATGGAGGGAGTACTTAACATTGACACGTTAGGGATGCGTTTGGTAGGCTGCATAGAGCCCAACCAGGTCCGGGCAAGATGAAAATGAGTCATTTAGTTCCGCGCAAGCAGGCCTGACCCGCATCAGCACGAAACTTAAAGCACCTAGAGCCTGCCTCACTGGGAATGTTTGAATCATCCGTTTCCAGCGAGCTAGGCGGAGTCGGGCGCAAAAGCATGACGCGGTGTAGGGCGCAGTGCAGAGGGGATCAGGTCGGAGATAGCGGCAGAGGGAAATCGGCGGAGGCAGGATGTCCCGAAATACACCCTCACCACCCCATTTACTCGCTCACCCCTGACAATAGGACAAGCCCTCCTCTGTTATTGGCACCGGCGGCGACTCATATCTGTGGCTACGGTGGCGGTAGCGGTGTTGGTGGCGACAGTAGCACTCCCCGACGGTGGCAGCTACTTCTCCCTTCTTCTTCGACTCCGTCCGGCCATCCTCGTCTCGGCATGTCTCCCCCGACCCGAAGCTGGTAAGCTACCCCCCTCCCCCTCTCTATTAGGTCATTCGATAGGACCATTAGGGTCGATTGCGCCATTGCCGACCGCATCATGGATGTCGCTTACGTTGTGGGTGAACGAACGAAGCTTCTAGTTCAGGTAGCAACGCTTACAGTTGTCGTTCATGCCTAGATTCTGTTGGTCCATAAGAGAGTTGTTCGTCGGAATGACAAACCTCTCATCCGATATGGTCCAGTGTTAATCTGGGATCAGGAGAGGATCGCGAGTCTGAACTACGTCTACAACTATAACGACACAAAGGCTCTGTGGATGCTTCAAATGAAAAAGCACCTCTCGCCAGGCTTGTGCAACCATGTTCCTCTATGTTGTTAGTCATAACTAGTGGTCCAGGGTTGTACACAATATCTTCAGGAGATCGATGGAGACCACCTCCAGGTACTTCAAGCAAGTGTTATATTCTATTGGGGAACTCAGACGAGAGATGATCGTGTCACCAACCGTCAGGACTCATACCAAGATTCGCACTAGCCCAAGATGGTATCCATACTTCATGGTAAGCACTGACAGTATGTTGGTCATGCCTTGATATGTTGATATTGTTCTGCTGTAGCCATAACACTATCTTGTAATGCCATTTCAGGATTGCATTGGGGCAATAGATGGTACTCATGTCACTGCCAGAGTGCCGAGGTCACAAGCTGCAACATATACAGGAAGGAAGTACTACACAACCTAGAATGTGCTCGCTGCTGTTGACTTCGATCGGAAGTTCACATATGTGTTGGTTGGCTAGGAAGGATCATCCCATGATGCTAACATTCTCAGTGACAACATGAGTTGTCCTGATGGCATCAACATCCCCGATGGCAAGTTCTACCTAGTAGATGCTGCCTATGCATGTCAGCCAGGTGTTCTTCCACCCTTCAGGAAAACCACGTACCATCTGAATGAGTTCTTTGGTAGGAACTATCCTAGGTCTCCTGAGGAACTGTTCAATCTCAGACACTCCAGCCTTAGAGTAACAGTTGAGAGGACACTTGGAGCTTTCAAGAATAGGTTTAAGATCCTGGATCAGAAGCCATACCACCCTTACCCTACCCAGGTCAAGCTTGTTCTTGCATGTTGCAACATTCACAACTGGATCCTGCAATGGGGAACTGATGAACTTGTGACGAGGAGGAAGATGTGACACCTGATGAGGTGATCATCTCCGACCATGGTGTGGAGGCGTTTGACAATGAAGTGTGGAAGAACAAAAGGTTGGACTGGGCTCAGGAAATGTGGGATAACTAAGGGCAGACAAGGATCTGAAGAAGAGAGCGGTTATTCATCAGAATAATACTAGTAGACTTAGAGCAACTCTAGCGAAAGATTCCAAACTACTCCAATTAGGCAAGTCAATATTGAGCTAGAAGCTAAAAAACAAGTTAATATTGACGGTCTATTGTTTTTTAGACCGTCAAGTCAATACAGGGTATACATCACTAGTAGACAGAGTATACACTAATCATCAATATAGACCATCAATATTGAGCTAGAAGCTTAAAAAATAGTTAGACATCCACCACTCAATCGCCAAATATGTTAAGGGACATGGTATACATTACTATAGCGTGGAAAATATTTTTCGCCAGTCTAAAAATAAACTATTTCCGGCCAGCCACTTTTTTTAGCCATCCGGCCACACTGTTGCATAGCGGGTAAACAGAACATACTTGTCTCCAGATGTAACACAGACCACTCATCGCTATTTAAACTGCCCATTTAACATTCACACTCGATCGGTCAGAAACCAAGCAAGTAACAATACAGCGGCTTCTCAGGCCTCATACAACTACTCCCTCCGTCCCATAATATAAGAACATTTTTTACACTACACTAATGTCAAAAACGTTCTTATATTACGGGACGGAGGGAGTACTTAACATTGAGACGTTAGAGATGCGTTTGGTAGGCTGCATAGAGCCCAACCAGGTCCGGGCGAGATGAAAATGAGTCGTTTAGTTGCGCGCAAGCAGGCCTGACCCGCATCAGCACGAAACTTAAAGCACCTAGAGCCTGCCTCGCTGGGAATGTTTGAATCATCCGTTTCCAGCTAGCCAGGCGGAGTCGGGCGCAAAAGCATGACGCGGTGTAGGGCGCAGTGCAGAGGGCATCAGGTCGGAGATAGCGGCAGAGGGAAATCGACGGAGGCAGGATGTCCCGAAATACACCCTCACCACCCCATTTACTCGCTCACCCCTGACAATAGGACAAGCCCTCCTCTGTTATTGGCACCGGCGGCGGCGACTCATATCTATGGCTATGGTGGCGGTAGCGGTGTTGGTGGCGACAGTAGCACTCCCCGGCGATGGCAGCTGCTTCTCCCTTCTTCTTCGACTCCGTCCGGCCATCCTCGTCTCGGCATGTCTCCCTCGACCCGAAGCTGGTAAGCTGCCCCTCCCCCTCTCCGTTAGGTCATTCCATAGGACCGTTTAGGGTCGATTGCGCCATTGCTGACCGCATCATGGATTTTGCTTACGTTGTGGGTGAACAAACGAAGCTTCTAGTTCAGGTAGCTACGCTTACAGTTGTGGTTCAGGCCTAGATTCTGTTGGCCCATAAGAGAGTTGTTCGTCGGAATGACAAACCTCTCATCCGATAAGGTCCGGTGTTAATCTGGGATCAGGAGAGGATCGCGAGTCTGAACTACGTCTACAACTATAACGACACAAAGGCTCTGTGGATGCTTCAAAAGAAAAAGCACCTCTCGCCAGGCTTGTGCAACCATGTTCCTCTATGTTGTTAGTCATAACTAGTGTTCCAGGGTTGTACACAATATCTTCAGGAGATCGATGGAGACCACCTCCAGGTACTTCAAGCAATTGTTATATTCTATTGGGGAACTCAGAGGAGAGATGATCGTGTCACCAACCGTCAGGACTCATACCAAGATTCGCACTAGCCCGAGATGGTATCCATACTTCAAGGTGAGCACTGACAGTATGTAGGTCATGCCTTGATATGTTGATATTGTTCTGCTGTAGCCATAACACCATCTTGTAATGCCATTTCAGGATTGCATTGGGGCAATAGATGGTACTCATGTCACTGCCGGAGTGCCGAGGTCACAAGCTGCAACATATACAGGAAGGAAGTACTACACAACCCAGAATGTGCTCGCTGCTGTTCACTTCGATCGGAAGTTCACATATGTGTTGGTTGGCTAGGAAGGATCAGCCCATGATGCTAACATTCTCAATGACAACATGAGTTGTCCTGATGGCATCAACATCCCCGATGGCAAGTTCTACCTAGCAGATGCTGGCTATGCATGTCAGCAAGGTGTTCTTCCACCCTTCAGGAAAACCATGTATCATCCGAATGAGTTCTCTGGTAGGAACTATCCTAGGTCTCCTCAGGAACTGTTCAATCTCAGACACTCCAGCCTTAGAGTAATGGTTGAGAGGACACTTGGAGCTTTCAAGAATAGGTTTAAGATCCTGGATCAGAATCCATACCACCCTTACCCTACCCAGGTCAAGCTTGTTGTTGCATGTTGCATCATTCACAACTGGATCCTGCAATGGGGAACTGATGAACTTGTGACGAGGAGGAAGATGCGACTCCTGATGAGGTGATCATCTCCGACCATGGTGTGGAGGCGTTTGACAATGAAGTGTGGAAGAACAAAAGGTTGGACTGGGCTCAGGAAATGTGGGATAACTAAGGGCAGACAAGGATCTGAAGAAGAAGAAGAAGAAGAAGAATTAAATACACTAATTGGAGGAGGAATTGAATACACTAATTGGAGGAGGAACTTCCACCTCTAGTTAGCATCGTTGAACTTTCCCCTATGCAGTCATATTGGCTCTTAATAACTTGTACTGTCATTTGCTAGTAGCTAGGATAAACTGCCATTTGTTTTCACAAAAAATAAGTTTCCTAAGAAGGATTGAATTGGTGACGTCCGTATTACCCTTATAGAAGAAAGAAAATGGAGTAAATATTAAAAAATAAATCAAAATAGTGAACTTTCTAAGGAAGTATGAATTCGTGGCATCAGTATTACCATTTAAGGATAGAGATAATGAATATTTTAAAAACAAAATAATGATAAAAATTTGCACATAATTTATTCAAAAACAAAAAAATATAGTATGGAAGAATGTACATATGATAGCGAGAATTCGCAAAAAGATGTTTCTTAAGAAGGAATGAATTAGCAACATTGGTATTACCCTTAAAGGAGAAATATAATGAAATGAAAACTAAAACTAAAGTAATGCAACTTCCTAAGGAGGAATGAATTAATGACATTGGTATTACCCTTCGAGAACAAGGACAATGAAAAAAACTTACACACAAGTTTGCACTCAAATAGCACTTTTTAAATATGCAAAGAATAAGCATATAATAGTGTATTTTCACACTCTAATCTAGTTCAAATACATATTGTATAGTAATTGCGTGTATTCATTTCCATTGATCCAACATGCCAAAAATATCCATGTAGAGAAAAGGAAAACTGACTAAAAAATAAAAGTGAAAACAAAAACACATACAAACAAATAACATGTAAATGTGTAATGGGCTTCAAACCCTATAGGAAATATGACTTACCCTAAATAGGGGCAAGTCAAAAATTCAGCCAAAATATTGAATTAGCCCAAACAGGGATAAGTCAAAATTAGCCTAAGAAGCCATGAAACAATGTAAAGAAAAAAATAACATCAAAAATCTTAACAAAAGAACCAATAGTAAAAAATTGACTTACCAAATTGATAATCTAGTCAACATACATATAGCTAAAAATATATTTTGGTGCTTCCTTCATTTGTGGCCTTCAGGCCTTCATTTTTTTGAAACGAGGGCAAAAGTTTTGCCTCATCAATTAATTAAGAAGAGAATTGCCGAGTTAATTTGTGGAAAAGGGTGAGAACCGAAACAGACAGACCACAAGAAGACTACTCACACGACATGGAACCCCAAGTGTGCACAAAGTGGCCCGCCAAATGCTCTGAACACACAACAACCACTAATCTCGACACAACAAAAGCACACAAAAAACCCAACAAGAACACCTCAAAGCTACTCACCTAAACAACAATGCTAAGGGGACGATCTGAGAGATCAAAGATCATCCATCAGGCAATCCACACCTTCATATTTGGAGGTTTTGAATGTTTCCTTTGAAGCTTGTTCCAAGCCTAACTGTTAGTGCACATGTGAAATTTTATCTTCTTCCTCATGCCACATGCGAGATTTGAAGCAGCACGGCCTCCCATGAACCACCGGCGAGGCAACCACTCATACATTAGGGCATGGTAATGCATCGAATTTACGTGATGGCTCGTCGGATGGCTGCCACGGGCAGCATGTTCTGGCTTGCGTGCGAGCATGCTGGGAGGAGGCGGGTGGGCGTGGTCGGTTTCTAATCAAGAAGCATGCCCCTTCATGGCTGTATGCCACCTCTGGCACCCCCAAATGTCATCTTAATTGGCCTACGGTGGCTAATAAAAGTCAACGCTCCCCCTCTCTTCCTTATCATTTCAACTCTCTAGCGCTTCCAACCCCTCTCACCTGCCTCCAATCCATCGCGTCCTCGTAAATGGTGCAGAGGAACGAACATAGAAGTAGGTGGATCCCAGCACCACCATTGGGACTAGATGAACGTGGCAAGGAGGAGGTAGCGAAGAAGGAATTGGGACGTCTTTCCTGCCCCAGCACCATCGACTCACGGTCGGCATGGGACAATGCTATTGAGGTGAACTTTCGGGTCATCGGGGCATGCATTGTCGCATTCTACGTAGTCCGTAACCAAGGCCGCAATTAGTTAGCTACTATTAGTTGTTCTATCAATCCGATAGTAGTGTGACTAATTTTCCATCCAATTTATTGGGAACAAATCGATTTGAATCAAATGTGTTTTTAATTTTCTCTTATTGGGGAAGACCTATTACCAATGATATGTGGGTCTTACTTGCACGGAAAATATGAAGGTTGCATTATGATGACTCTGACTCTTCTAGAGTGCCTTTTGACCCTTAGCCTTCATATTTGAAGTTATTATGGAGTTTTGGAGCATATGTCAACTCTGCTAGAGTTGCACTTAGAGCATCTCCAATAGTTAACCTAAAAATGGACCGAATACCTTAAATACTAAAATATTAGTCCCCCCACCCCCAAAAAAAGTTCCAAGAGCTAACCTAAAATTACAAGAGAGAGAGAGAGAGAGAGAGAGAGAGAGAAGCACAATCCTAGTAGACGTCCCATACAGATAAAAGGGGTCACCTCAGGATGGATCCTGCAGGGATGGAGGGGTCCTAGGAGGAAGATGACACATCGCAAGGTTGCCGCCATTGCCGTGCCTTTTTCTCCCCGTTGGCTTCCTTATCCTTCTACCGGCACCACCTCCTCCCAGTACTTACCTACTCGGAAGCCTGCTAGGGATGGGCGATGGATGGGTGGATATGAGGATAGAGAGGTGGTGATTTCGCCAAGATGCGATAGGTAGAGCAAAGGACGGGAGGCGTCGGGGCTTCGTGTTGGCCTTCTTGCGATTTCGGCAGCCGTGCGGCACACACAGACCCAAATATTAGAAAGCCCTCCATGCTCACCCTAATACTTCTGGCCCAAAAAACGACCTTCCCTTGCTAGTGGGCCCAACTAGGCAATCATCGGACGACGCAGTCAAAATTGGGGTTAGCCATGAATCGTTCAACACAATTGTCCCTGGGAGGTCCAATCCAAGGGAGCTTTTTTTGCGAAAAACTTCCGATCTATTCATCTTCAATCATGGGAGTACAATGGATACTAGAAATAATAAAAAATACATCCAGATCAGTAGACCACCTAGCTAGCGACGACTACAAGCACTGAAAACAAGCCGAAGACGCGCCGCTGTCATCACCCCTCCCTCGCCGGAGCCAGAGAAAACTTGTTGTAGTAGACAGTCGGGAAGTCGTCATGCTAAGCGAGCTTAGTGACGTAACACTAGTAGAAAATAGGGCTTTGGTTCAGGCCTGGCCATCCCATTAGTCCCGTTTCAGTCACGAACCGGGACCCATGAGGGCATACGTCCCGGTTCGTGAGCCTAGGGGCCGGCCGGGGCCTCGTGGGCATTGTTCCCAGTTCGTCTAGACCCATTTGTCCCGGTTTCTCGTATGAACCGGGACCAATGAGCCTCGCTCCTGGCCCACATACATTGGTCCCGGTTCGTGGATAGAACTGGGACTGAAGGTGGAGCTTTAGTCCCGGTTCCAGCCACGAACCGGGACAAATGAGCTGCCTATATAGACCCCATCGCCGCAGCAGAGCACTCCATAGTGCTCTGTTTTTTCTGGTCGGCGAGGGGAGGGCATTTGGGTGCTCTAGCTCACGTCCTATGCACATGAGGTGTTCGATGAAATGCCCGAGCCACACTAGTTAAGCTTTCTCCTCTCGAAGCTCGACCCCCAAGCTCCATTTTCACCGAGATTTGCATAGGTTTAGCGGTCCATCACGTCCCGTCCCCGTCTTCACCGTCGTTGATCGCCTGCGCCGATCTCGTCGCCGGCACCACCGTGGTGAGCCTCTTGTTCTTATCTTTTTTCTGAAAGAAAAAATATTCTTACTTTAGATAGATACTTGTCTAATTTTCTTACTTTTATTAGTGCTTGTTATTATATAGTGTGATGGTTTTGGTATCCGCCCCCGTCGGCCCTCGTCTTGTCTATGATTCAGATGTGGTATATATTATCTTTTTATAACTATTTGGTTCATTTATTGTTTATGACAATTATGCCGACCAATGTGACATAGATTTTTTTTAGGTAGGAGGTAGTTGAACCGGAAATTCCAACCGACCCTATTGTCGAGAGGTTAAATTTAGTTGAAGAAGAAAACAATTACTTGAAGGAAAAAATAAAAAAAATTGAGGAGGAGAAGATGATATTGGAGTTGCATGTTGCGGATGTCGTCGATGATCACAAGATCAAGATGGATGCAATGCGGTTGAAGATTAGAAAGATTAGAAAATATGCCATTCATACCGAGGCTTGGTATCATTATGCCGTTGGATCAATTGTTACCTTGGTTGTGATTATGATCGCATTTGTTGTTGCATTGAAAGGTTTTACATAGTTTCAATGTATGGTTTAACTAGATGATCTGGAGAGCTATATGTTGTTCAATTTGAACTATGTATGTACTTTGGTTTTAATGTGATGATGAACTATTATTAATTTGGTCACTTATCTATCCATGTGAACCTGTAATGGTTTTTGACACACATAATTATATATAATGCACGCAGATGAACCGACAATGGATGTAAGGGTTGAAAATTGATGATGTGGCTTTGAATGGTGCATTTTGAACACACAAAAAGCCTGGAGTTCAAATAAGTTCAAAAAAATGAAATCCCTTTGTAACAGATGAGTTTTCGTCTGAAACCCTGATACTTCGAAAGAGATTGTCCATTTTGTACACGAAGTGCATCTAGTTTTTGCCGTAACCCTCTCAACTTTTTAGCACATGCTATGTGGGTGAAATGATGATACCATGCCAAATTTCAACCTTTTCAGAGTTCATTTGACATGCTTTTGAATTTCAGGGTCTTATAACTCAAAAAAAATCAGTAAATGCATGAAAAATAACAAATGAAGTCAGAAAGGGTTGAAAATTGATGATGTGGCTTTGAATGGTGCATTTTGAACACACAAAAAGTCTGGAGTTCAAATAAGTTCAAAAAAATGAAATCCCTTTGTAAAAGATGAGTTTTCGTCTGAAACCCTGATACTTCGAAAGACATTGTCCATTTTGTACACGAAGTGCATCTAGTTTTTGCCGTAACCCTCTCAACTTTTTAGCATATGCTATGTGGGCGAAATGATGATACCATGCCAATTTTCAACCTTTTCAAAGTTCATTTAAAATGCTTTTGAATTTCAGGGTCTTATAGCTAAAAAAAATCAGTAAATGCATGAAAAATAACAAATGAAGTCAGAAAGGGTCGAAAATTGATGATGTGGCTTTGAATGGTGCATTTTGAACACACAAAAAGTCTGGAGTTCAAATAAGTTTAAAAAATGAAATCCCTTTGTAACAGATGAGTTTCCGTATGAAACCCTGATCAACTAAAAAGCCACATCATTTAGCTCAAAAATAATCAATTAAAATATTCTGTTATGATAAACTAAAACAAAACTATAATATTCTTTAATAGCAAAAGAAAATGAACTAAAAAACTTTTATAAAACTCTAATAGCAAAAGGAATCAACTAAAAAGCTTTTATAAACCTCAGTATTATAAGTATTTTCTGTTCAAAACATGAAAAGGAGAAAGAAACAAAATAAACTTTAATAAATAAGTAGAAACAAAATAAAATATAATATAATATAATAAAATAAATAAGTAGAAACAAAATAAAATAAAATAAACTTTTATAAAATAAATAATTAGAAACAAAATAAACTTTAATAAAGTAAAATAAATAACCTTTAATAAAATAAATAAAATAGCAACAGTAAGTATTTTGTTGTAAGTAGAAAGAAAATAAAAAAATAAAGCAACAAAGAAAACAAAATAAATAAATAAAAAGTGCCACCTACTGGGCCACCACGGCCTGAATACGAATAGAAACCCATACATGGGCCAGGATTCAGGCCCGCAGGAGGCCGAGTAGGCCCATAGGCACATAGTGACAGATTAGGCCCGAAAGCCTGCAGTTGAGAGGAGCTCGAGAGGGAGTAAACTTTTGGTCGCGACGCGGCCAGGAAGAGGCCTTTGGTCCCGGTTGGTGCCACCAAGCGGGACTAAAGGGATGCACTGGTACCGGTTCGTGGCACCAACCGGACCAATGCCCCCCTTTAGTCCCGTCGCCACGCGCCGCCCCTGCCCCGACGCGCACCGCCCCTGCCCCGACGCCGTCGCCCGCGCCGTCGCCGTCACCCGCGCCCTCGCCCGACGCCGCGCGCCGCCTCTGCCCCGCCGCGCGCCGCTAAATGTAACTTTTTAGTTATACATGCTATTTTTAACATGTGTTTACATGTTTTTAGATTTTCATATATGTATGTATGTATTTTTTAGATATATGTATTTTTTTATGTATGTTCATATATGTATGTATGTATTTTTTTACATGTTTTTTGTATGTATGTATGTATTTTTCCAATTGTAATATGCATGATGTTTTAAAAATACATATATGCTAAAGTTAGATTTTTTGAAAAGTTTTATCTATATATGTTCTCTGATTTAGTACATTTTAGGTTAGTTTCATTTTTAGAAAAGTTTTATATATTTAGGAAGAAGGAAGAGAAGGAAGAGGAAGAAGAAGAAAAAGTTTTATATATGCAAAAGTTACATGTTTAGAAAAGTTTTATATATCTACCTAGGAAAGGAAGAAGAAGAAAAAGAATGAGAGGAAAAAGGAAAATAAGAAGAGGAAGAAAGGAGAAGAAGAGGAGAGGAAGAAGAGGAGAAATAAATAAGAAGAGGAAAAAAGAAGAAAAAGAAGAGGAGAAGAAGAAAAGGAATAGAGGCGAAGAAGAAAAAATAGAATATTTTCTATTTTTTCTTCTTCTCCTCTATTCCTTTCTTCTTCTCCTCGTTTTTTTCTTCGTTTTTTTCTTCGATCTTCTCCTCTATTCCTTTCTTCTTCTCCTCTTTTTATTTCTTCTTCGTCTTCTTATTTTTTATCGGGTATGTCGTTGTCGATATACCCCCTCCCGATAACTTCAACACGAGGGGGGGTCGATATACCCTCTTCCCGATAACATTATTTTCCCATGTATGTATGTCGTCGTTATCGATATAACCCCCTCCCGGATAACTTTGACATGAGGGGCGGTCGATATATATACCCCCTCTCGACCGTGATAACATATACCACGGGAGCACCCCCCGGCCCTCTCGCTCAACCAAAACTCTCGAGGACACCCAAACCCTAGAAAAAAACGATGTCGGTCTCCTACCCCCTCCCGCCGCGCCCCTACCCGACAAACTCTCTCGAGGCCACCCAAATTTACCAAGTTAAAAGAGCGTTGTCGTCGAGGCCACCCCAAACCCTTGAAGCGTTGTCGAGGCCGCCCCAAACCCTTGAAGCGTTGCCGAGGCCACCCCAAACCCTAGAGAAGCAGCGTCGATGCCACTAATATGATTCCTTATTGTGATTAGCTAGCTAGTTCTACGTTTGCCACTAATATATCCATCTGTCATGTTTGAATAATAATTGCCATGTTGTAAATATTTGCAGAAACTATGGACCACCCCCGAGACGAAGCAACAGAAGCGGTGTTGGGGGACATAATCGCAGCTGGAAGTGATGTCTTCTTGTCGTTTCTCAACGACACCGATGGTCTGGAAGGACAGGGTGAAGAAGCAGGCTACGGTGATTGAACAATGGAGGAGGAAGGACATGATTATGATGGATCCGGTGACCCAATGCCGGTGCAAGAAGGAGACCGTGATGACGGCTCCGGTGACCGAACAGAGTCCGGCCAGGTATATATATTAGTTAAGCCTGTGCTGACTACCTAATTGATGCTTTCATTATTTTGGTATGTACACATATTAATTAACACTCGTCTTTCTTCTTTTTTCTAGCCCTCCGGATCGAGCACAACTTCGGTAAAGAGACGAGGCCCTAACAAAAAGTTGCGCTCGGATGAAAGGTTTGAGATCACAGCAATTGCGCGCGATGGCATGCCGATTGAACCCATCCGGACAAAGGAAGCATTTGCTGCTCAGTGCGGGGTTCTTGTTAGGGACAAGATCCCGATCAGCATCCACCAATGGTGTAAGCCGGCTAAGGAAGACCCTGAGGTGTCTTATGTCGACGATATGCAGAAAGATGATCTTTGGACCACGCTGAAGGCAAGTTTCACCCTACCGCCATAGGAGGATCCGGAGAAGCCAGTTAAAGAGCAATTGATCAAGTCTCACGCTCTTAAGAAGATGGCAGAACTATTCAGGAGGTGGAAGAATGAGCTGAAAACATCATTTGTCGACAAAGAAAAGACACCAGAATTCATCGACCGGTATGAGAAGATCAGAGATCACTGGCCCGCATTTGTGGCCCACAAGACATCGGACAAGAGTAAGAAGATGTCAGCGACAAACAAGAAAAATGCTGCGAAGAAGAAGCTTCACCATCGCACGGGGTCAGGTGGCTACCTCAAAGCCCGGCCGTTGTGGGCCAAGGCTGAGAATGACCTGGTTGATAAAGGGGCGAACCAGAGACAATGAACTGGCCAGACCGTTGCCGCACTTGGTTCTTCGGGGTTGGCGGAACCTTGGACCTGTATCAGGGAAGTGCATTTGGACGAACGAGCAACTGCGAATACCCGTCACGAAGCTTCAGCAGTATATCGATGCAGCGCAGCAAGGGACGTTCGTTCCAGACAGAGAGAACGACGAGCTCACAATGGCCCTCGGGAATCCTGAGCACCCTGGACGGACACGAGGCACGCCAGGCTCCGTTCCGTGGAAGGCTGGGTTTCCGGACACAGGCAGTTACAAATGCCAGGAGAGGAGGAAGAAAGTGGAGCAGACCCAACTGCAGGCGCTGCACGTAAGGGTACAAGCAATAGAGGAACGAGAAGTGATGTCTACTATGCAACCTTCTTCTTGTAGACGTTGTTGGGCCTCCAAGTGCAGAGGTTTGTAGGACAGTAGCAAATTTCCCTCAAGTGGATGACCTAAGGTTTATCAATCCGTGGGAGGTGTAGGATGAAGATGGTCTATCTCAAACAACCCTACAACCAAATAACAAAGAGTCTCTTGTGTCCCCAACACACCCAATACAATGGTAAATTGTATAGGTGCACTAGTTCGGCGAAGAGATGGTGATACAAGTGCAATATGGATGACAGATATGAGTATTTGTAATCTGAAAATATAAAAACAGCAAGGTAACAAGTGGTAAAAGTGAGCGTAAACGGTATTGCAATGCTAGGAAACAAGGCCTAGGGTTCATACTTTCAGTAGTGCAAGTTCTCTCAACAATAATAACATAACTGGATCATATAACTATCCCTCAACATGCAACAAAGAGTCACTCCAAAGTCACTAATAGCAGAAAAGGAACGAAGATATTATGGTAGGGTACGAAACCACCTCCAAGTTATTCTTTCTGATCGATCTATTCAAGAGTCCGTAGTAAAATAACACGAAGCTATTCTTTCCGTTCGATCTATCCTAGAGTTCGTACTAGAATAACACCTTAAGACACAAATCAACCAAAACCCTAATGTCACCTAGATACTCCAATGTCACCTCAAGTATCCGTGGGTATGATTATACGATATGCATCACACAATCTCAGATTCATCTATTCAACCAACACAAAGAACTTCAAAGAGTGCCCCAAAGTTTCTACCGGAGAGTCAACACGAAAACGTGTGCCAACCCCTATGCATAAGTTCACAATATTACGGAACCCACAAGTTGATCACCAAAACATACATCAAGTAGATCATGCGATATCCCATTGTCACCACAGATAAGCTCATGCAAGACATAGATCAAGTGTTCTCAAATCCTTAAAGACTCAATCCGATAAGATAACTTCAAAGGTAAAACTCAATCCATCACAAGAGAGTAGAGGGGGAGAAACATCATAAGATCCAACTATAATAGCAAAGCCCGCGATACATCAAGATCGTACCACCTCAAGAACACGAGAGAGAGAGAGATCAAACACATAGCTACTGGTACATACCCTCAGCCCCGAGGGTGAACTACTCCCTCCTCGTCATGGAGAGCCCCGGGATGATGAAGATGGCCACCGGAGGAGGATTCCCCCCTCCGGCAGGGTGCCGGAACGGGTCTAGATTGGTATTCGATGGCTGTGGAGGTTTGCGGCAGCGGAACTCCCAATCTATTGTGTTCCCCGATGTTTTTAGGGTATATGGACATATATAGGCGAAAGAAGTCGGTCAGGGGAGCCACGAGGGGCCCATGAGGGTGGGGGGCGCGCCCAGGGGGGTAGGGCGTGCCTCCCTGCCTCGTGGCTTCCTCAAAGCTTCCCTGACGTCTACTCCAAGTCTCCTGGATTGCTTCCGTTCCAAAAATAACTCTCCCGAAGGTTTCATTCCGTTTGGACTCCGTTTGATATCGCTTTTCTTCGAAACACTGAAATAGGCAAGAAAACAGCAATTTGGGCTTGGCCTCCGGTTAATAGGTTAGTCCCAAAAATAATATAAAAGAGTTTAGTAAAGCCCATAAACATCCAAAACATATAATATAATAGCACGAATACTTCATAAATTATAGATACGTTGGGGACGTATCAGCATCCCCAAGCTTAATTCCTGCTCGTCCTCGAGTAGGTAAATGATAAAAGAAATAATTTATGAAGTGTGAATGCTAGCAGGTGCACGAGTTTGATCAATGATAATTTCAATCACCTTTTCTAGAATCAGTATATGTCATAACAGAAGCTCATATCATAAAGCTTTTCATGATCAAGTAACAAGCTATTCACATGTTAAAGCATAGATCATAAACTTTCTTGAAAACTAACAAACTATGTCCTCAGTCATCAAACAATGGCAATTCATCTTATTTTCAGGAAGGGTCTATGTAAGAGCTTTGATTTAGCAAATCCCACATACTCAACTATCATATAGTCTTCCATGATTGCTACCACTCAAAGCATATTTTTAGAACAAATAACATCCATCGAAGACAGAGAAAGATAGAGGCTTAATGTTTCGCCTCCCAACTTATTTATCATATAGATAATTGTCAACAATAATAATTCATGATCAAATATATTTGAATGGCCATATATGCTTAGATCTTTCCATCACATGATGCTTGCCAACTAAAGAGTAGGTTGGAATGAGAAGGAATACTACTGACTCTTGCATAAAAGTACAAAATAGGCCCTTCGCAGAGGGAAGCAGGGATTTGCAGAGGTGTCAGAGCTCGAAGCAAAAACAGATATGAAAATAATTTTGAGAGGTATGCTTTCATTGTCAACATAATGACCAAGAGTTCCCAATATCTTCCATACTAGATACATTATAGGTAGTTCCCAAACAGAAAGGTAAAGATTTTACTTCCCCTCCACCAACAATCACACTCCACGGCTTGTCCGAAACAATAGGTGTCGTCCAACTATCAACAATCCTGGGGGAGTTTTATTTAAATTATTTGCGAATTTGTTTTTGATCTTTTGATCATAGGACTGGGCATCCCAGTTACCAGCCATTTTCTCGTGAATGATGAGCGGAGTCCACTCATCGTGAGAATAACCCACCTAGCATGGAAGATACTGACAGCCCCTAATCGCTACATGAGCGATTCGGGCATACAAAACAGATTATTATTTGAAGGTTTAGAGTTTGGCACATGCAAATTTACTTGGAACGGCAGGTCAATACTGCATATAGGTAGATATGTTGGACACTCATGGAATAAACTTGGTTCAAGGAATTTTGATGCACAAGCAGTATTCCCGCTTAGTACAGATATGTTGGCTAGCAAAGGATTCTAAATAGCAAGCACCACATGTTAGAGGATTCATAACAATATAACTTCTATACAAATATACCCAAGCATAACTCATTAAGTTGTCTTCCTTGTCCAACTTCAACTAATTTGCTCAGGTTTGAAAATAATTAATGGGGCTCACAATCATAGAAGATGTCCAAGATAGTATATTTATATGTGAAATCTCTCTTCCTTCAGTATTCTTTCATGAATTGTTCAAGTGACCAATACAATGTTTGCTAACCTTCAATAAATTTACCACCTCTACTTCTTATATTTGAAGGCATTACTCCCCATGGGATAAGCATATGAAACATATATAATTTCAGATTTATGATATTCAAATCATTCAACCATTTACTCATACGATATAAGTGAAGCACACGAGTAAATGACAAACTACTCCAAAAAGATATAACTGAAGATCAATGAGTAGTTAAATAATTACGTAGCTATGTGAAGACTCTCTCTCATTTAAGAATTTCAGATTTTGGTATTTTATTCATACAGCAAGCAAAACAAAAGAAAATAAAATGACTCTCCAAGCAAAACACATATCATGTGGTGAATAAAAATATAGCTCCAAGTAAAGTTACCGATGAACGAAGACGAAAGAGGGGATGCCATCCGGGGCATCCCCAAGATTAGGCTCTTGCCACTCCTTATTCCATAGTCCATCGAATCTTTACCCAAAACTTGAAAACTTCACAACACAAAACTCAATAGAAAACTCGTAAGCTCCGTTAGTAAGAAAATAAATCACCACTTAGGTACTGTTGTGAACTCATTCTAAATCCATATTGGTGTAATATCTACTGTATTCCAACTTCTCTATGGTTCATACCATCCGATACTACTCATAGATTCATCAAAATAAGCAAACAACACAATGAAAACAGAATCTGTCAAAAACAGAACAGTCTGTAGTAATCGGTATCAAACGTATACTTATGGAACTCCAAAAATCCTACCAAATTAGGAGAACCTGAGCAATTTGTTTATTGATCTTCTGCAAAAAGAATCAACTGAAAAGCACGTTCCTGTGATTTATGAAAACTAAACTCGTGCGCGCAAAAGTTTCTGTTTTTCAGCAAGATCAAATTAACTATCACCGTAGGTTATCCTAAAGGTCTTACTTGGCACTTTATTGAAACAAAAGCTGTAAAACATGATTAATACAGTAGCATAATCATGTGAACACACAAAAACAGTAAAGGTAAATATTGGGTTGTCTCCCAACAAGCGCTTTTCTTTATTGCCCTTTTAGCTAGGCATGATGATGACAATGATGCTCACATAAAAGATAAGAATTGAAACATAAAGAGAGCATCATGAAGCATATGACTAGCAAGTTTAAGCCTAACCCACTTCCTATGCATAGGGATTTAGTGAGCAAACAACTTATGGGAACAAGAATCAACTAGCATAGGAAGGTAAAACAAGCATAGCTTCAAGATTTTCAACACATAGAGAGGAAACTTGATATTATTGCAATTCCTACAAGCATATGTTCCTCCCTCATAGTAATTTTTAGTAGCATCATGAATGAATTCAACAACATAACTATCACATAAATCATTATTTTTATGATGCACAAGCATAGAATTTTTACTACTCTCCACATAAGCAAATTTCTTCTTATTTGGAATAGTGCGAGTATCATAAGAAACTCGAATACTATAAATTGTTTCCACATTGAAAGAATAAAGTTCATAAAAAGGGTAATCATAATCATGACAAGTTTTATAAATATAATAATCACTACTTTTTATTGCATACGTATCATCACAATAATTATCATAAGTAGCAACTTTGTTCTCATCATAATCGATTGAAACCTCTTCCAAGATAGTGGAATCATTACTAAATAAAGTCATGACCTCTCCAATCCACTTTCATAATTGTCACAATAAGATTCAACACCCTCCAAAATAGTGGGATCATTACTTCCTAAAGTTGACACTCTTCCAAACCCACTTTCGTCAATATAACCATCATAAATAGGAGGCATGCTATCATCATAATAAATTTGCTCATCAAAACTTGGAAGGCTAAAAATATCATCTTCATTAAACATAGCATCCCCAAGCTTCGGACAAACATTAATTGCAGCAAATATATTCTCAAACTTGTCATTCTCATCAAACATAGCATCCCCAAGCTTGGGCCTTTTCATATCACAAGCATAATCACTCTCATCATTAATAGTATGGATAGCACCAATAGTATAGCCATTATCATCATCACAATGAGTAATAGGAGCAACATCATTTGGGAGGGATACCTTTCACCCTTTGCTTCTCCGTCTTTTCTTTTTCTTCTTCACATCATGTGTGGGTTTAACCCTCTTTTTCGAGCTACTTATTAATAGATTGGTTGAATAGAAGGCTCCTCCTCGTTACCTGATTCATCATAAGAAATAATAGGAGGATATTGGGAAGCCTCTTCCCTTTCATTAGTATTCTCTTCATCTTCTATTTGTTTTCTTTTCTTTATGTAATTGGCAATATAAGGATTTTAAATGCAATTCACCGCACAATACATAAAAATTTCTTCTAGATAAAAATCAAGAAATCTATCAAGATTAAATTTTGGAATACCCTCAGTTATACGTTTCATTTCTTCATATCCCAAAATAAGACTAAGCTCTTTATGATGCTCAAGGGTAATCAAATTATCACAATTTTTTGACACGATTTGATCATGAAACAAATAGCATTGGAGCTTTAAATGACCATGTTCATTGCAAAGTTCACAAGGATGGCGATAAATATTGAATCTTTCAGCACAATCATCTAGCCTTTCTTGCAACCATTTAGTTTCCAAATACTTATGCCTCTTGCAAAATCTATCTTCCCTATTTGGTGTGTTCTTGCAAGCTCTATGTATTCCACAAAAGTTGACATGCTTATAAGAGACATTTTCATCATGACTAGTGCAATCATCATTAGTACTATGGATATTCAAAGAGTTCATACTAACAACATTGCAATCATGCTCATCATTCAAAGATTTAGTGCCAAACATTTTAATGCATTCTTCCTCTAGCAATTGAGCACAATAATCGGAATCCTTATTCTCATGAAAGATATTAAAAAGATGAAGCATATGAGACACCCTCAATTCCATTTTTTAGTTTTCTTTTATAAACTAAACTAGTGATAAAACAAGAAACTAAAAGATTCAATTGCAAGATCTAAAGATATACCTTCAAGCACTCACCTCCCCGGCAATGGCGCCAGAAAAGATCTTGATATCTACTACGCAACCATCTTCTTGTAGACGTTGTCGGGCCTCCAAGTGCAGAGGTTTGTAGGACAGTAGCAAATTTCCCTCAAGTGGATGACCTAAGGTTTATCAATCCGTGGGAGGTGTAGGATGAAGATGGTCTCTCTCAAACAACCCTGCAACCAAATAACAAAGAGTCTCTTGTGTCCCCAACACACCCAATACAATTGTAAATTGTATATGTGCACTAGTTCGGCGAAGAGATGGTGATACAAGTGCAATATGGATGATAGATATGAGTATTTGTAATCTGAAAATATAAAAACAGCAAGGTAACAAGTGGTAAAAGTGAGCGTAAACGGTATTGCAATGCTAGGAAACAGGCCTAGGGTTCATACTTTCACTAGTGCAAGTTCTCTCATCAATAATAACATAACTGGAGCATATAACTATCCCTCAACATGCAACAAAGAGTCACACCAAAGTCACTAATAGCGGAGAACAAACGAAGAGATTATGGTAGGGTACGAAACCACCTCAAAGTTATTCTTTCTGATCGATCTATTCAAGAGTCCGTAGTAAAATAACACGAAGCTATTTTTTCCGTTCGATCTATCCTAGAGTTCGTACTAGAATAACACCGTAAGACACAAATCAACCAAAACCATAATGTCACCTAGATGCTCCAATGTCACCTCAAGTATCGGTGGGTATGATTATACGATATGCATCACACAATCTCAGATTCATCTATTCAACCAACACAAAGAACTTTAAAGAGTGCCCCAAAGTTTCTACCGGAGAGTCAAGACGAAAACGTGTGCCAACCCCTATGCATAAGTTCACAATGTTACGGAACCCGCAAGTTGATCACCAAAACATACATCAAGTAGATCACGTCATATCCCATTGTCACCACAGATAAGCAAATGCAAGACATTCATCAAGTGTTCTCAAATCCTTGAAGACTCAATCCGATAAGATAACTTCAAAGGGAAAACTCGATCCATCACAAGAGAGTAGAGGGGGAGAAACATCATAAGATCCAACTATAATAGCAAAGCTCGCGATACATCAAGATCGTACCACCTCGAGAACATGAGAAAGAGAGAGAGATCAAACACATAGCTACTGGTACATACCCTCAACCCCGAGGGTGAACTACTCCCTCCTCGTCATGGAGAGCGCCGGGATGATGAAGATGGCCACCGGAGGAGGATTCCCCCCTCCGGCAGGGTGCCGGAACAGGTCTAGATTGGTTTGCGGTGGCTCTGGAGGTTTGCGGCGGCGGAACTCCCAATCTATTGTGTTCCCCGATGTTTTTAGGGTATATGGACATATATAGGTGAAAGAAGTCGGTCAGGGGAGCCACGAGGGGCCCATGAAGGTGGGGGGCACGCCCAGGGGGTAGGGCGCGCCTCCCTGCCTCGTGGCTTCCTTGAAGCTTCCCTGACGTCTACTCCAAGTCTCCTGGATTGCTTCCGTTCCAAAAATAACTCTCCCGAAGGTTTCATTCCGTTTGGACTCCGTTTGATATTCCTTTTCTTCGAAACACTGAAATAGGCAAGAAAACAACAATTTGGGCTTCCATGATTACTGTTGTGAACTCATTCTAAATCCATATTGGTGTAATATCTACTGTATTCCAACTTCTCTATGGTTCATACCATCCGATACCCTCATAGATTCATCAAAATAAGCAAACAACACAATGAAAACAGAATTTGTTAAAAACAGAACAGTCTGTAGTAATCTGTATCAAACGTATACTTCTGGAACTCCAAAAATCATACCAAATTAGGAAAACCTGAGCAATTTGTTTATTGATCTTCTACAAAAAGAATCAACTGAAAAGCACGTTCCTGTGATTTATGAAAACTAAACTCGTGCGCGCAAAACTTTCTATTTTTCAGCAAGATCAAATTAACTATCACCGTAGGTTATCCTAAAGGTCTTACTTGGCACTTTATTGAAACAAAAGCTATAAAACATGATTACTACAGTAGCATAATCATGTGAACACACAAAAACAGTAAAGGTAAATATTGGGTTGTCTCCCAACAAGCGCCTTTCTTTATTTCCCTTTTAGCTAGGCATGATGATGACAATGATGCTCGCATAAAAGATAAGAATTGAAACATAAAGAGAGCATCATGAAGCATATGAATAGCACGTTTAATCCTAGCCCACTTCATATGCATAGGGATTTTGTGAGCAAACAACTTATGGGAACAAGAATCAACTAGCATAGGAAGGTAAAACAAGCATAGCTTCATGATTTTCAACACATAGAGAGGAAACTTGATATTATTGCAATTCCTACAAGCATATGTTCCTCCCTCATAGTAATTTTCAGTAGCATCATGAATGAATTCAACAGCATAACTATCACATAAATCATTATTTTCATGATGCACAAGCATATAATTTTTACTACTCTCCACATAAGCAAATTTCTTCTTATTCGGAATAGTGGGAGTATCATAAGAAACTCAAATACTATAAATTGTTTCCACATTGAAAGAATAAAGTTCATAAAAGGGTAATCATAATCATGACAAGTTTTATAAATATAATAATCACTACTTATTATTGCATACGTATCATCACAATAATTATCATAAGTAGCAACTTTGTTCTCATCATAATCGATTGAAACCTCTTCCAAGATAGTGGAATCATTACTAAATAAAGTCATGACCTCTCCAAATCCACTTTCATAATTGCCACAACAAGATTCAACACCCTCCAAAATAGTGGGATCATTACTTCCCAAAGTTGACACTCTTCCAAACCCACTTTCATCAATATAACCATCATATATAGGAGGCATGCTATCATCATAATAAATTTGCTCATCAAAACTTGGGAGGATAAAAATATCATCTTCATTAAACATAGCATCCCCAAGCCTGGGACAAACATTAATTGCAGCAAATATATTCTCAAACTTGTCATTCTCATCAAACATAGCATCCCCAAGCTTGGGCCTTTTCATATCATATGCATAATCACTCTCATCATTAATAGTATGGATAGCACCAATAGTATAGCAATTATCGTCATCACAATGAGTAATAGGAGCAACATCATTTGGGAGGGATACCTTTCTACCTTTGCTTCTCCGTCTTTTCTTTTTCTTCTTCACATCATGTGTGGGTTTAACCCTCTTTTTCGAGCTCCTTATTAATGAGATTGGTTGAATAGAAGGCTCCTCCTCGTTACCTGATTCATCATAAGAAATAATAGGAGGATATTGGGAAGCCTCTTCCCTTTCATTAGTATTCTCTTCATCTTCTATTTGTTTTCTTTTCTTTATGTAATTGGCAATATAAGGATTTTCAATGCAATTTCACCGCACAATACATAAAAATTTCTTCTAGATCAAAATCAAGAAATCTATCAAGATTAAATTTTGGAATACCCTCAGTTATACGTTTCATTTCTTCATACCCCAAAAGAAGACTAAGCTCTTTATGATGCTCAAGGGTAATCAAATTATCACAATTTTTGGACATGATTTGATCATGAAACAAATAGCATTGGAGCTTTAAATGACCATGTTCATTGCAAAGTTCACAAGGATGGCGATAAATATTGAATCTTTCAGCACAATCATCTAGCCTTTCTTGCAACCATTTAGTTTCCAAATACTTATGCCTCTTGCAAAATCTATCTTCCCTATTTGGTGTGTGCTTGCAAGCTCTATGTATTCCACAAAAGTTAACATGCTTATAAGAGACACTTTCATCATGACTAGTGCAATCATCATTAGTACTATGGATATTCAAAGAGTTCATACTAAGAACATTGCAATCATGCTCATCATTCAAAGATTTAGTGCAAAACATTTTAATGCATTCTTCCTCTAGCAATTGAGCACAATAATCGGAATCCTTATTCTCATGAAAGATATTAAAAAGATGAAGCATACGAGGCACCCTCAATTCCATTTTTTTAGTTTTCTTTTATAAACTAAACTAGTGATAAAACAAGAAACTAAAAGATTCAATTGCAAGATCTAAAGATATACCTTCAAGCACTCACCTCCCCGGCAACGGCGCCAGAAAAGGTCTTGATGTCTACTACGCAACCATCTTCTTGTAGACGTTGTCGGGCCTCCAAGTGCAGAGGTTTGTAGGACAGTAGCAAATTTCCCTCAAGTGGATGACCTAAGGTTTATCAATCTATGGGAGGTGTAGGATGAAGATGGTCTCTCTCAAACAACCCTGCAACCAAATAACAAAGAGTCTCTTGTGTCCCCAACACACCCAATACAATGGTAAATTGTATAGGTGCACTAGTTCGGCGAAGAGATGGTGATACAAGTGCAATATGGATGACAGATATGAGTATTTGTAATCTGAAAATATAAAAACAGCAAGGTAACAAGTGGTAAAAGTGAGCGTAAACGGTATTGCAATGCTAGGAAACAAGGCCTAGGGTTCATACTTTCAGTAGTGCAAGTTCTCTCAACAATAATAACATAACTGGATCATATAACTATCCCTCAACATGCAACAAAGAGTCACTCCAAAGTCACTAATAGCAGAAAAGGAACGAAGATATTATGGTAGGGTACGAAACCACCTCCAAGTTATTCTTTCTGATCGATCTATTCAAGAGTTCGTAGTAAAATAACACGAAGCTATTTTTTCCGTTCGATCTATCCTAGAGTTCGTACTAGAATAACACCTTAAGACACAAACAACCAAAACCCTAATGTCACCTAGATACTCCAATGTCACCTCAAGTATCTGTGGGTATGATTATACGATATGCATCACACAATATCAGATTCATCTATTCAACCAACACAAAGAACTTTAAAGAGTGCCCCAAAGTTTCTACCGAAGAGTCAAGACGAAAACGTGTGCCAACCCCTATGCATAAGTTCACAATGTTACGGAACCCGCAAGTTAATCACCAAAACATACATCAATTATATCACGTGATATGCCATTGTCACCACAGATAAGCACATGCAAGACATACATCAAGTGTTCTCAAATCCTTAAAGACTCAATCCGATAAGATAACTTCAAAGGGAAAACTCAATCCATCACAAGAGAGTAGAGGGGGAGAAACATCATAAGATCCAACTATAATAGCAAAGCTCGTGATACATCAAGATCGTACCACCTCAAGAACACAAGAGAGAGAGAGAGAGATCAAACACATAGCTACTGGTACATACCCTCAGCCCCGAGGGTGAACTACTCCCTCCTCGTCATGGAGAGCCCCGGGATGGTGAAGATGGCCACCGGAGGAGGATTCCCCCCTCCGGCAGGGTGCCAGAACGGGTCTAGATTGGTTTGCGGTGGCTCTGGAGGTTTGCGGCGGAGGAACTCCCGATCTATTGTGTTCCCCGATGTTTTTAGGGTATATGGACATATATAGGCGAAATAAATCGGTCAGGGGAGCCACGAGGGGCCCACGAGGGTGGGGGCGCGCCCAGGAGGTTAGGGCGCGCCTCCCTGCCTTGTGGCTTCCTCGAAGCTTCCCTGACGTCTACTCCAAGTCTCCTGGATTGCTTCCGTTCCAAAAATAACTCTCCCGAAGGTTTTATTCCTTTTGGACGCCGTTTGATATTCCTTTTCTTCGAAACACTGAAATAGGCAAGAAAACAACAATTTGGGCTGGGCCTCCGGTTAATAGGTTAGTCCCGAAAATAATATAAAAGTGTTTAGTAAAGCCCATAAACATCCAAAACAGATAATATAATAGCATGAATACTTCATAAATTATAGATACGTTGGAGACGTATCAAGAAGAAGATCGCAGCAAGCGACCTGCCGAAGCTACCCCGCCATCTCAGCGGAGAAGCAGCGTGGCTTCCACCGAGCTGCTTCAGCTGGAGCCTGTCTTCACGGCTCCTGCTAGCTACCCCGTGGATGCTATCACGGAGTCTCAATATTGCCACCTTATGACGCAATGGCAGAACTTTAAAGTCAAGGCGGCTGTCGGCTCTGTTCGACCTCCTGAACCCGACACAACTTATCACTGCCGTCCAATTCCAGAAGGATATGCTAGGGTGACGGTGGACGAAATAACGGAGGGATTTGAGGACCTCAAGCTTGACCACCCTACCGGTGAAGGGGAGACTCGGCTGGGTTCTGCTCTGAAGACTCCATGCCTAGGGCGGAAGGACCTCATCAACCTTCCGAACTGGACGCCTCCGCCTCCTCCTCCTCCGGCGAGTCAGGGCACTCCGCCTCCTCCTCCGCCTCCTCCTCCGGCGAGTGATCAGGGCACTCAGCCTCCTTCTCCAGCGCGTGGCGGCACTCCGCCTCCTTCTCCGCCTACGCCGGCGCGCCCGAGCAAACATCCTCCTCCTTCTCCGCCTCGTCAGCAACGGCGGAAGAGACCCGCCGCCGCTCCGGCTGCTCTGGCGCGTCGTAGTCCTTCTTCTCCGCCTCGTAAGCAAGGAAAGAAGACAGCCGCAGCCGCTCCGTCTGCTCGGCCGGCGTCTAGCAGTACATCCAGAGGCGGGAGGCAATACAGATTCGGTCCATCTCTCAAGCCTCTAGAGAAGTTACCATACGAGAGGACCGTGGAGGAAAACACGAAGATCGTGCAAGCCGAAGTGAGGGACTTCTTTGAAGGGTGAAAGCAAAGAAACATCCACCTCCGGAGGAGAAGATAGATCGGGTGAAAGCGAAGCGCACTCTGGCTGCCCTGAAGAAACCACCAAAGTCTCCGCCAAAAGGCAACTATGAGCGCATTATTGAAAGGTCATTTATCGAAGCGGAGCGGTCGGGAAGTACTATCAGTGATCAAAGGTTAAAAGAACGATGAGCTGGGAAAAAATTGCCCAGCTCGGCGAACAAGCGAACCAATCGTGCCCCCCGCTCAAGGTGTCTAGCGATATCGTCGCTAATGATCCGAGGATGGTGCCCGGTTATACCAATCTTGGAGATTACCTGCCCGACGATGTACATTATGATTTCTTGGAGGTGGACGAACACAGATACCATTATGGGAAGCCTCTCGTCAAAGATGAAAGATCTCTAACAACGATGATGCGAAGATTCCATGATTGGTACATGAAAACCTGCAGAGAGTCTGGGGGGATGAATACTTTGACGCTGAGAGTTAAAGAGGAGCATGACCTCGTTGGAATTGATCTGTTGAATGTTCCATTTGAGGAGTTCTTCCAGTTTTTCAATCAACAGGCCCTCGATAAATAACTGTTACTTGCTACTGTCTGTAAGTACTACTTCTGTCATTAAGTCTCTATATATAGGTCAGCTCTTTCATTGCATGTATATATAATTATTCTCACTATATTATGCAGATTGAAGATCGCCGAATTGAAGAAAAGACAACTCAGTGATATTGGGTTCATTAACACAAATCTCATAGATGCATATACGGTTGAATTTAAGGCCAGAGAGACCGAGGCCAACTTGCTACGATCGTTGGTAATAAATGAAAACAAAGATATAATACTCTTTCCTTACAACTTCAAGTGAGTGTTACTGTCTTGTGCATATTCGGTTTCCCTTATTAGTCCAGGTTATAGTAATGTAATTGATGAGTTATGCATGCATGCACATGTTCCACTATATTCTTCTAGAGATTAAGCTTGAGCAGGGACTAATAACTGTCTTAGACTCGAGACGAAAAGATCCCCAGGAGTATGCGGACATGACTGAAATGCTTGAGAAGTAAGTTAAATTGATCATTATCGCACCGTATCGGCAAGTTTGTTCATTTCCTGATATCAAGTAATTGTTTTCTTTGTCTGG
Organism: Aegilops tauschii subsp. strangulata; assembly: GCF_002575655.3. Classification (NCBI taxonomy): domain Eukaryota; kingdom Viridiplantae; phylum Streptophyta; class Magnoliopsida; order Poales; family Poaceae; genus Aegilops; species Aegilops tauschii. Next base: position 550,228,482 of record NC_053036.3, on the reverse strand, counting down.
CAGGGTTTGGACAAAATTCACCTCAAAAGCTCCGGGACTGCCGAAGAAGCTGCAATTTAAACACCCGAAAGTAACTACTACTAGCATGTTCCGCGCATCTCCTAGTGATTCAAGCGCTAGTTTCATCAATACCATTTATAGCATGCTTGCTTATCAGTTTGATTGACCTCTATTTCTTGTAAAGTGGTTGTGGCAGGAAGCCGGGAATAATTACTGTGGATACTACGTTTGCGAGTCCATCCGCCACACGACCTGTGAGCGGGCTTACTCTAACGAACAATATGAAGTGCGTAAGCAATAATATTCACAATTTTATTTTATTACCATCATTTGTGTTGAGTTTCATTTATTCATATATATGTATTGACCCCCTTCTTCAAATTAGATGTTTCGGATGCGGGATGAACTCCTACCACCAGATCGCATGCGAGCAATTCAAGAGGGATTGGCGGCATTCTTTCTTGACCACGTGATCGATAAAGACGGAGAATACCATGTGGACCCTGAGTTCATATATAATTAGAGAATTATATTGTAAGAAATCTTATATTGTATATATGTAGCCAGTAGCGTCGGATAGATATACGAAAACTTGTTGTTCGACCAATCTCTCGGAGAAGGAGAGGTCGATATCACTTCTCTCTGTATGCATATGTTCATGACGATCTTCTGTTTCCTTCATTTGCTTACTAGCTAGCATGTCGAGTCCTCTCTATACGTATAGTACGTAGCGTCGACCAAGCACGGAGATAAGAGAGGACACTTCTCTCTATTAATTAGCTAGCTAACACAATATATGAAACACCTAAATTAACCCCCCAAAACCCCTAAACCACCCCCTTTCAAAAAAAAAATCTCAGCTCCTGCCAGCTGCTGACGCGTGGACGCCTATTGGTCCCGGTTGGTGCCACCAACCGGGACCAAAGGGCCTCCTGCCTGGGCTCGCCGCACCGGCCACGTGGAGGCCCATCTGTCCCGGTTCGTGTAAGAACCGGGACTAAAGGCCAAGGGCTTTAGTAACGACCCTTTAGTCCCGGTTCAGCAACCGGGACAGATGGGCCTTACGAAACCGGGACAAATGGCCCTTTTTCTACTAGTGTAAGGATTTTACTTCCCTTGCACACACATTGTAACCCCCTCTACTTTGCTCATTGGTGCAAAGCCACCTTTGAAGGTTGTCACACATTGTAACATTTGCTTATTTAATATACTCCCTGTCTCAAAAAGTAGACGTTTTTTTACACTATCAGGAGTAGTAGAAATCTCTCCTACCATTTAAGTGTCAAAATTTACAGAAAAATAATTTAAAACGATGGTGGAAAATAATTAAGACAATGGAGGACACATCATTTGTTGAGCATGTAGGTTTATATCAAACAAAATACTACCATAACTGATGGTTTACTCGCTGTTAATCTAAAAAAAAGAGTAACATGTAATAACATGCATGACATTTAAATAGTACTTATATGAACTAAGATCAGACCGTCATTGATATTCTCAGTTAATCAAGGCGTCCTCCTAGATCATGGAGTTAATATCTTAGATCAAGGAGTACTTAATTATTAATCAACCACTAAAAAAAGACTAGTACTAATGATTGGAATGCATTGGGTTATGATACATTACTAGTATAGATCAAGGAGTACTTAATTATTAATCAATCACTAAAAAAAGACTACCAATGATTGGCATGCATTAGGTTATGATACATTACTATAGTTGCATGCATGGAATACTCAGTGTTAATTAATCAAATCGTATTATACGAATTCCACGCAGGGACTGGGTAGACATATTCGTGGTTACTCCGGCTCCGGCGCAAAGTTTTCTCCGGCTCCGGCGTAGATCAGAAGTAGGTACTCCCTTCGTTCGGTGAAGAGTGTACATCTAGAAACTTTAGGACAAATTAAGGAGTTGAGTAAAAAATGCATTGAAAACGTGCAAGCCACCATATCTGCCCTTTTTAATTACCCAACCCCCAATGATCTAAGTGCTTGTAGAAATTAAGAAGACCATGTGTAGATTGCTATTGGTCTTGATTACCGTGTGATGAGAGAGAAGTATTTTTTCCCATTTTAAAGTGCATTGGGAAGATAGAAGTACACTCTTTTGTGGACAAATTTTAAAGCTAGATGTACACTCTTCGGTCATGTTTGGTTCATAAGTCCTAGGAAATTTTTTTAGTCCCAACTAAAAAGTCGCTAGTCCCTAAAAAGTCCCTATGTGTTTGGTTCCTGTGAGTAAACATGGACTAAAAGACCATGTTACAACTAAAAGTCCCAAAAAGACTTCCCCTCAGGGTCTTCTTCCATAAGTCTCAAATGTCCACTTTAAGTCCATATAAGTCTCTTCTATTTGGTTTAGATCGGACTAAAGAAACCTGTTTAAGTCTCTACACCAACAAGTCTCTGTACTCTGTAAACAAACACCCCCTCACCGGACGGAGGGAGTAGATCAAAAGAGGTGATTGCATGGAGCAATGAGAGCATGCTTTCTGCTTCCTGCTGGTCGCCTCAAGGGAAGGACCACCGGCCACGCTTTTCGGGGAGTAATTCCTAATCTGAAGGGATGCAGGCGATGGAGGGATGGCGTGCGGTCTAGCACTCGGCGCAGCCGAACACGGATCACACGCAGGCGGGGTGGAAGCCTGTGCATTTAATGAACCTAGGCGAAATGCGAATGCGGTCGATCCCGACGGCGGATCCCTCCTCGCTTGCAAAAGCAATAAATGGATCCCTCCTCGCTTGCAAAAGCAATAAATGGATCCCTCCTCGCTTCCCCACCCCCGCTGTATAAATAGCCCTGCGTCACACCACCAGCCCCCTCACCAAGCCAGTCGACTCACGATCGCAGAGCCAGAGCCAGAGCCAGAGCACGCAGCCCAGCCCTTCCCCAGAAAGCTAGAGCGAAGCGAAAACCCTCCTCTCTCCACCTTTCCCCGTCCATGGCGTCCGCACCACCCACCGCCCCCGCGCCGGAGAAGCGCGGGCCCGAAGCGAGGGAGCTGCGCGAGTCGCTGAGGAGGATGCCCCAGCAGCGCCGCGTCGTCTCCGTGCTGCTCCCCTCGGGCCGGCGCGACGACGTCCCCGAGCCCCGCACTGCCACGGGGATCTCTGAGGCTCGGAACAAGTACGGACCGCTCACCCCAGCCGACGAGGACGAAGACCCTGCGGCGGCGGCGGGAGCGGAGGGCGCGGCAGCGGAGGAGGCTGCCCTGGCCGCCTAGCCAGGGCGGCGACCGAGGGGAAGGCCTCGCCGAGCGCAAGGCCGGCGTCGGCGAGGTATGAACAGCATGGACAGAGGCCGGGCAACTCCAGCTAGTTCGACTTGATCAGTTGTTTTGTGCCTACGTCTCCCCCTATGGATTATCGAGTACTCCGTAGATCTAAATATCTAATCGTGCTATGTGTTCATTTGCTCGTATGAACTAGTAGTAACTGCGACAGATTTCTAAACTTCAGAGATATCAATTCCGTGGTAGATCTACATTCTGCAGCGATTTTGTCCTGGTGTTGTTCCCGATTGTTGGTGAATCGATGAATCTGTTGGTTGCTGTGCGCCTTGTTTGATTTCATGCTTTGGGCGGCCCCCGCGAGGATCTCGTCGAGGCCTGGTAACTTGATGGTTTCATGCGTTCTGTCGTCGCACATCTGATGCCGGCTAGATTCCGATTGGTGTTCTTTGGGCAGAAGCGTCCCTGCCACATTCTGTACCATCTCCTGTGGTTGTTTTTATGATGGATCGAGGCTAGGTTACCGTGGATTTCTCAATTTTCCTTTCGTTTCGACGCCGCTCGTTTGCCCGGATGCATCAGTAGTAGTGCCAGCCGTGTTTGCAGCGATTTTGATTTTATCTACTGTTTTACGAAATTGCTTCTTCGATGGACACTTTAGGAGCTCTGCGCGCCTCCTTTTTGTGGCGGATTCACTGTCTCTGGGAATGCCGAATCGTGGATTGTCCTTTTGCAGGAGTATTCCGTAACGAATCGTGGATTGTCCTTTTGCAGGAGTATTCCGTAATGCAGTCGTGGAGGTAGACATAGTAGCGGTAATTCCGTGGATCGACCAAAATTTACCAGCGATTTTATTTTTGCATTGCTTTTACCAAAATAGCCGAATCATCATAGAGTGAAAAATTCCATTAGTAGTTCTTGTTCTGGGTCTCTGGGTCTCTTGTTTGGGTGGTTTTAGTTTAGTATACATTGTGCGCTTAGCACAGATAAACAAATTCTTACTACTCCCAAAAGGCAGGTCTGGGTCTTCTTCCCTGTCGCTAGCTTATCTGGACGCAGACCAGGAATGACCTCACCGGGCTCAGCAACTGGGCAGTTGATCTCTTTTTCCTTTTTGAGGGGTAGCGGTTGATCTTTTGTGAGGCGCAGTATTTGCAGTGGCGTAACTTTTTTTTATCTGCAGTGGCGTAACTTTTGGTACCACGTGTTTGCTCGCGAACATCGCATTTGCAGCTGGCGACAGCGTAACTTTTTGTACCGCCAGTAAATAAACAAATAAATAAAGTTTGTGGTGCAAAACGTTTGCATTTTGACTTCTTTACTGCTACGTTCCCGTAGCACCTCCCTGCGTCTTGCCGGGATCTGGATCTCGAATCAGAGGAATTTGCTCAGGGAAGAGAGAACTTGGAGAAGGGGAAAGAGCAGGGAGGAAAGCTTCGCTAGAAATAATGTTCTGATTACATTCGTTACCCCTCTTACAGCACACACGCAACTATAAGTACTTGCTATTACAAGCCACTTGGGCCACGACGGCCCACTACGCAGTCACCCACTCTTGGGCCAGGTCCAGGTTGTTGCATTCCCCTCTCCTTAAGGAACAGCTCGTCCTCGACTGCTCAGTATCAGGTCGTTGTCGCTGGCGCGATCGAACTTGCCCACTCCCAGGTTGCCATGGACAGCGGCAACCCTTGCCACGCGATCTTCAGTTGTGTGCGGGTATGACCCCCCACTTGCACCAAACGCGATTGGAGCACTTGAGCTGGTCTGGACGCATGCTCGAGCACACAATGTAGCGACTCTGACGAATCCTCGGAACTGGATGGAGGAGCCGCCGGCTTGAGCAGGGAACTGGATTTTGCTGGACTCCGGCAGGGCCAACCGGTAAGCCACCTCACCAATGGGAGCAACTATTTGATACGGTCCGAAGTACTTGAAACCCAGTTTGTGGTTCGGTCGCCGGGCCACTGGTTGTTGCACATAGGGTTGGAGTTTCAGGAATGCCCAGTCACCCACCTTGAACTGACGATCAGAGCGTTTAGTGTCTTCTTGAGCCTTCATGCGCTGTTGGGCGCGCAGTAAGTGTTCCCTGATTAAACCTTGCATCAAATTCCTCTCAGCTAACCAGCCTGACAGGTCAGAAGATAGTGAACTCTGCAAGTTATCAACTCCCAAGTGACGAGGTTGGTATCCATACAAGACTTGAAATGGTGTTCTGCCCAGTGCTGAATTATAATTCGTATTGTACCAATATTCTGCCTGGGACAGCCAGTGTGCCCACTTCTTAGGAGTTGAGTGGACCATGCACCGCAGGAACGTTTCCAGACACTGATTCAACTTCTCCGTTTGTCCATCTGTCTCGGGGTGACTAGCTGAACTCATGTTCATGGTAGTGTCCGTCAGTCTGCACAGTTCTTGCCACAGGGTGCTTGTGAAAATGGGATCTCTGTCAGTTACCAGCACTTTGGGTAGGCCATGCAGCCGATAGACCTGATCCACATAGAGCTGTGCAACCTGGAGTGCGGTGAAAGGATGTGACAGAGGTAAAAAGTGCCCGTACTTGCTGAACTTGTCGATCACCACCAGGATAGTGTCGAAGGATCTGCTCTTGGGCAGCCCCCCGATGAAATCCATACTGACTAAACTCCAGGCCTCTTTGGGTATGGGAAGAGGGCTGAGTAATCCGGGTTTCTTGATATGTTCAGCCTTAGCCTGCTGACAGACCGTACAACTTTGCACATATGCCTGGATGGCCTGTTTCATGGCAGGCCAAGCAAACAAGGCCTTGATTCGCTGATATGTGCCTTGGAACCCTGAGTGGCCCCCAACTCCACTACTATGCAGAGCTAGCAGAATTGCCTGGTGTGCTTCAGTATTATGGCCGAGCCAAATTATGTCCTTGTATCGAATAATTCCATTATGCAGGATATATCCTTTGTCATTTCTGCCAGAGAGAGCTAGTTCTTGGAGAAGTTCCTTGTCTGCTGAATGAGCTTGATATCCTTCAGCAACGACTGACAGCCACTTGGGGGTGCAGAATGAAATTGCAGACAGTTCCATGGGAGCAAGTGGTCTGGACAGGGCATCTGCTGCGGTATTTTCCAATCCCTTCTTGTACAGAATCGTGTACTGCAGTCCAAACAATTTGAGAAATGCTTTCTGTTGCATGGGGCTGGACATTTTCTGATCTTGCAAGTGGACCAAGCTTCTGTGATCTGTAGCAATAGTGAAAGGAGCATGCTGCAAGTACGATTTCCATTTTTCCACAGCCAGTAATATTGCCAAACACTCCTTTTCGTAAGTGGACAATGCCTGATTTTTAGGGCCCAGAGCTTTGCTGAGATAGGAAATGGGGTGGCCCTCTTGCATCAACACAGCACCAATGCCACTGTTGCTGGCATTTGTTTCGACAGTAAACTCTTTTTTGAAATTTGGGAGGGCCAACACTGGGGTTGTGGCCAAAGCTTCTTTCAAATGCAGAAAGGCAGCCTGAGTGGTTGGTGTCCAAGCAAATACCACATCCTTTTTCAGTAGATCAGATAGACTCCTGCTAATGATCCCATAATTCTTAATAAACCTCTTGTAATATCCAGTAAGACCAAGAAATCCTATGATATCTCTTGCAGTAAGAGGTACTGGCCACACCTGCACAGCTCTGATCTTGGAAGGATCCGTGGGAACTCCTTTGCCACTGATGACATGACCCAAGTATTCTAGTTCTGACTGAGCAAAAGTGCATTTAGAGTATTTCACAAACAGCTGGTTGTTCTGCAGAATTGTGAACACCTCTTCCAAGTGTGCTAGGTGTTGCTCCAAAGTCTCACTGAATATGAGGATGTCATCCATGAAAATCAGTACACACTTCCTTAACAGATGAGCAAAGAGTGCATTCATTGCAGCTTGAAAGGTTGCTGGTGCATTTGTAAGTCCAAATGGCATAACCTTAAATTCATAGAGACCATGATGTGTTTTGAATGCTGTCTTATATTCTTCCCCCTCCACTAATCTTATCTGGTGATACCCAGATCTGAGGTCCGGTTTAGAGAAGTAATTTGCCCCTGCCAACTCATCCAAGAGCTCTTCAACTACAGGCATCGGGTACTTGTGTTGCACAGTAACTGAATTGAGTTGTCTATAATCCACACAGAATCGCCAGCTCCCATCTTTTTTTCAGACCAACAATACTAGAGAAGCAAATTGGCTGGTGCTCTCTTGGATAACTCCTTGTTGTAGCATAGAAGAGATTTGCTGCTCAATTTCACTCTTCTGCATAGGATTGTATCTGTAGGGCTTGCTGTTGATAGGTTTAGCTCCTGGTAACAGGGGAATCTGGTGATCAAATGATCTGTGTGGGGGCAGTGTATCAGGTGTGTTAAACAGTTGCTTATGTTTGTCCAGAATGGACTGAACTGAAAGAGGTATCAGGTCCTGAGTTGCTGGGGCTTCTACAATGTGACACAGCTGAATGACTTGTTCCACAGCTCCTGTATTGAGTAAACCTTGTAGGTGTTTCCCTGAAATGGTTGTGCAAGAGGTGAGCTTGTCTCTGACTCCTCTCAATGTAATTCTCACACCCTGGTACTTAAACCTCATCACTTTTTTCCTCCAGTCTACCCACATGGGGCTCATTGTTTCTAGCCATTGCATTCCCAAGATGATGTCATATGTGCCATGAGGAAGCACTCTCAGGGAGGTGTTGAAGGAGTTGTTCTGACAGAACCACTGAAGATTTGGCACCTGCTTGTTGCACTGTAATGTTCCACCATTAGCAACGGTGACTTTGGCTGCAGCAATTTCCTCCACTGGACAGTGTAATTCTTGTACTAGATCTGCACTGATGAAATTGATGGAGCTGCCTGAATCAACCAGGATCAGGAGTTGTCTTTTCCCCACCATGCCCTGCAGTTTAATACTTTCCTTAGAAGAGGTTCATGTTGCTGCATGAACCGATAGTTTCATGCAAGCATCAGTGTCAGTGTTCTGTGGTCCAGTAGTCTGTGGTGCGTCGACTTCCGATTCAGAATCACTGTCAGGTATCTCCGACATCTGAAGAGCTTCTATGAGTTCTTCCAGGACATGCAATTGCACTGTTTGAGGACACTTGTGGCCAGGACTGTACTTTTCGCCACACTTGAAACATTCACCCCGTGCTCTGCGTTGGGCCCGTAAAGAATCCACTCTGTCAGTTTGTTTGGGACGCTCCTCAACACTCTTGACAGTAGGTGCTGCGCCCATAAGTCCTTCATGCACATAAGGTTTGGAAGGCCAGCGCCTGCTAGATCTGTACGTGTCTTCGGCCAGTAGAGCTTCTTGTGTTTGAGCCAAGGAATAAGCCAAATCCACGGATGTCGGTTGCTGTAACTTGACAGGAGCACAAATGGTAGGTTTCAACCCTTCCACAAACCGATTGATGAAAAAGGTCTCATCATATGAGTGATTGTACACCAGCATTTTGTGCATTTGCTCCTCAAATGTGTGTGCATAACTGTCAACTGAATCATGCTGTTTCAGGGAGAAAAACACATTGATGTCTCGGGAGTACTTGTTCCTGTTAAATTTTGCATAGACAGCCACACAAAGTGATGCCCAACTGTCAATGTTGTGCATTGCTTCATAGGTTTGCAACCACAACGTTGCATTCCCTGCAAAATGCATTGTCGCAAAATCGACCCATAACTCAGGCTTAACATTGTACATGCGGAAATATTTCTCGCATTGTTTTTTCCACCACTTGGGGTTCTCTCCTTCCAACTTGGGGAAATCCGATTACGGAATACGAGCAGAAAACTTCCCCGGAGTGTACTGGAACTGAGAATTCGGCGATCCATCATAGTCCTCATACTCGTTAGACAGTTCTTCCTGAAATTGAGCCTGGGATTTGGAACGCTCACCGCGGGGTCGATGCTGAGATGGCACCCGTACGCCCCTGCAATCCTGTCCTGTCTGCTGTTGAGCAGCCCCTTCTCGATTTGTCTACGGTGGCTCTGTCCGTGCAGTCAGCGGGTCCTGGGGCTGCGATGAGTGCGCCGGCAGCTCCAGGGTGTCGACGCGGCGGACGATCCCCTCCAGAGACTTCTGCATCTCCGCCACGGCCGCATCGAGGGAGTTGTGCGCGACGAGCACATGACCCAGAGTCGACTCTGTGCGGGCTAGCGACCCTGTGGTCGTCGTGGCCAGCGCGTCGAAGGCCTTGGCCAAGGATGACGCGTACTTGTCGAAGGAGTCCTGTAGTCCCTCTAATCGGTCCGACGTCTTCGCGCCCGCCTCGGAGACCGCCTTGCTCTGCATGATCGTTGCTTGAACGAGCTGCTGCAGGTCCGCCAAGGTGAGCTCCGCGGCCGCCATGCGCGTCGAGAGGTTAGGCTTGGCCGAACGAGCCGTTGTCGAATTCTTTGATCTACTCGACCCAGCGCAGGTACACCGAGGTGTTTTGCGCGAGATCACCCGAGGGGATCCGCACCTTTTGCGAGGAATTACAAGCCGATCGAAGGATTGATCGCGAGATCTGGATGAAAAAATTCGGATCAGCGGAAGCGGATCGATACACGGCTCTGAGTACCAAATGCTACGTTCCCGTAGCACTTCCCTGCGTCTCGCCGGGATCTGGATCTCGGACCAAAGGAATTTGCTCAGGGAAGAGAGAACTTGGAGAAGGGGAAAGAGCAGGGAGGAAAGCTTCGCTAGGAGTAATGTTCTGATTACATTCGTTACCCCTCTTACACGCACACATGCAACTATAAGTACTTGCTATTACAAGCCACTTGGGCCACGATGGCCCACTACGCAGTCGCCCACTCTTGGGCCAGGTCCACATTGTTGCATTTAGTTCCTTTGGCTCCAACGGGAAGGCGCATGATCTGTTCATTCACCATCAACCGAACCAACTTTGCGATGCCACACCGTGCGTACCACTACCATTGATGGCCCCGAAGCGATCGAGTCAAAAAGAAAGAATGAACTACCAAAGGTTGCACATCTTAACCCTATTGAACTTGAAATAATAATCCTTATCCCTCGTGGAAAAAAAAGGTTTCACATCTCAAGTCAGAACACCGAACGACCGCGGACACCTAATGCTAGCCGCTAAAATTTTCCTAAATGCCCGCCCCTCCATAAATTGTTTCTCTAATTCATTTTTTCTTCGGATGATGGCTTGGCGGCAAGGCAGAGCATTGGAGGTTCGGAAGGGCCCGGGCACCATCCGAGGTGGGTGCGGCAACGGCGTTGGGGTCCGGATGCCATTGAGATCCGGGTGCGGAGACATAGTGTAGGAGGGGCAAAGTGTGGAACATGAGGGGTCTGGGCGTTGCGTGGTGCCGGTAGTCAAAACGTGACGGAGAGTGACTTCACCACTCCTCCCTTATGCAAGTCTCGAACAAAGCATCATAAATTCTGGATTTATGTCCATGGCTTTATCTCGTTTTTTTTTTTGTCTCAACGTAATTCTCATGTGAGATTTAAAAACTTGTGAGTTATTTAGCGTTGCACTCAAATTTGTAAAAAACAAAGGTTTTTCTAGTGGATTTTTCGTACACCATGTTGCAATTTTTTCACAGACAGTTTGCACTGAATATAGTTGTTTTGGGCTTACCTAGTACTTTCTCCATAAATGATCTAAACGCTCTTATTTTTCTTTACAGATGAAGCAACAAAGTCCAACATAGATTAAAAATTCTACAAAAAGTTTGGAAAATCTCGCTGGAGTTTGCGATAAAAGGCAAACCAAGAGGGTTTCCCTGACGGTTGCCCGATAGGGAATATTATTCCTGTTGGTTTGCACCTTTTCCCTGTCGGTTACCAGCCCACAGGAAAATGTCGGTATCTGGTAGTGACCATAGTCGAAGTGCTCCATCGCACCGCACACGTGCGTTTCATTTGCTGTGGCTATCTTCGAAAAGCAATATTGGTGCCTTGTGGTCCCGTGCGTGATCGCTGGAGGAGACCAGTAGGAAACAAGTCCTGCTAGTAGTACATCACATGAGGTGTGATCTTTGCTTTTATCTAACTACCCTGTCTCCTCATGTGGTCTTTGAATTACGACTAGTTGGATTTCATGGGTTTGTTTTAGCTGCATCCCCTCCCGATTAGAATATTCCTGCTCGTTCAGGTGGCAGAGTGCTGAGAATGAATGATGATTTGGCGGACCGACTTGCATTTTCGCTTACCGCAAACCGAGTGTTGGACTGATCCTTTGCTCCGAAAAGGGGGCCTCGGGGTGTTGTTCCTATATCTATCATCGGGCACCTTGACGGTAGGGTTGGACATACTACTACCAACCTGTTTAGCGGTAGGGCTGCACTGCGCTAACGTGGATATGTTGCCTACCGCTAGGGTCCTCGGCGGTAGGCTAGTATACCCTACCGCCATCGACCACGGCGGTACGAAAATGGTCAGATCCGGAAATATTTTCGAATCAGGGTCAGACCTCGCTTAACTTTTGCAGAAGGGTCAAAACACCAAATTTGACCTCTTCTTGTTCCACTTTGATTGCATATGTTTTGCTGGCGGACGTCGCATACGCATTCAACCGGCCGCTGCTATTCCTTGCAGCTGCCGCCGGCGACATGCAAGTTATTTAACCACAAAAATGAATAAATGAAAGTCCTCATCGACACATATTTTCCTCCGTTTACTTCGTTTGACTGAGAAGTGAAGGCGTATGTTCAGTGCATTCACGATCAAACGAACCGACTTGAGACACGCCCTCGAAGCGTTGAAGCCGAAAAGTAAGAATGAACCATGGCTATCCCGTCTTCGTTGCGTGCATTGGGCATCTCCAAATCAAAACATCAACCTCCATCAATCCAAAGACACGGAACGTTATCCCGCAAAATTTCCCTACTTGTCCGCCCCTCCATCTCATAGTCTTTTTTATAAGTCCTTTTTTGCTCTAGATGATGGCTTGCCGACGACGGGGATGCGGCGGCAACGTTGGGGTCCAGGTGCCGGGGACAGAGAGCAGATGAGGGATGGAGTGCGGGACAGTAGGGGTCTGGGTGTTGCATGGGGTGATTTTTTGTCCAAAAGGACCACCCACCAAATAGAATTGCCCAAAAAGATCACCTTTGGATCCAAATGATTGAAAAGACCGCCTGCACCCTGGCGGCAGACGCGCCAGCCAACACGTGGCACCTGCCGCCACGGGCGCTGGGCTGTCAAAGCCAATGTGATGGATGATCTGAATTTCCTCGTGCCTCCCCTATTATAACTCTTAAACGACATCTTATGCACTGGATTTATTTATATGTTTTGTCTAAATTTAATTATCCTACGAGATTTAAATACTCATGAGTTATTTAGCGCTGCCTGGAAATTTATAAAAGCAAATGCTTTTCTAGTTGATTTTCATATGCCGTATTGCAGACAATTTGAAAAACGTTTGTACCTAATATAATAGTTTCGACCTAAGCTAGTAAAATCTAGCACAAATTCAAGATTCTACAAAAAGTTTGGAAAAGCTCGCTCGAGTTTGCAAAAAGAAGGCAAACGTATCGTCCAAGTGCCCGATCGCACCGCACACTTGCGTTTGTTTGCTCTGGGCTGTGGCTATCTTGGAAAAGCAAGGTCGGTGGACCCTGGAGGCGACCAGCAGGAAACAGGTCGTGCTACATCACGTGAGCTAAGGTCTTTGATTTATCTAACCACGCGTCCCTCACGTGGGAGTACTCTGATTAACACAGAGTAATCAATGCAATTGATATCATAATCCAAGGCATGACGATCATTGATTCGTTAATAGTCTTTTTTTACTCCTTAATTACGGTGTAGTACACATTGATTAGCTAGATTTATTACTACCAATGCATGGGCCGCTTGCATCAAGGAGTAGGACTATGTATTTGTATTACTTCCTTCGTTCCTAAATATTTGTCTTTTTATAGATTTCAAATGAACTATTACATATGGATGTATATAGATATATTTTAGAGTATAAATTTGCTTATTTTACTTTATATGTAGTTAGTTGTTGAAATATTTAGAAAGACAAATATTAAAAACGTAGTATTAGATTATACTCCCTCCGTCCCATAATATAAGAGCGTTTTTTACACTATTGTAGTGTCAAAAACGCTCTTATATTACGGGACAGAGGGAGTACTATAAGTAGAGGAGCCACCCTAAAAAAAAAGTAGAGGAGCCGCTGTTTCATTGTGTTTGACATAAAGACCGCACCGGATCCTATAGTACCTGGTCTTGTCCTTTCCGCATGCAAAGACCCCACCGGAGCAGAAAACAACTGCTTTGCTCCAGCACGTGAGGTCTATGTTCATCAATCAATTTCCATTAACTATTGGAAAGATCTTTTGTGGTTCCTAACCACGTGGCCCTCCTGTGTCTTACCGCGCATCCAAGAGTAGGCCGATAGGCTTCATATAGGAGAACGCAGTATTTTTATTACCATAGATTTTCTATGTCCATGACGTTGAATCGGCAATGATCTTAGCGCTAAACAAAGGTCTAGAATTGGCTATCCAGTTGGAATGTACTGTAATTGAATCGTTGTCGACTCCTGATAGTCAAGTCGTGACGCACAAAATGGGGGTCTTTCCCACATTCTAGAGTCTGGACGCACCAAATTTTGCAGAATGTGTGACCCTCGTGAATGAGTTTGTGGAAGTAGCTTATTCTCATTGCCCTCAAGATGCAAATGAGCTTGTGGACCAGAAGTCCTATTCTGATCCTGAGCTCGAATGCACCTTGATGAACAGTAAAACCGAAAAAATAGTAAATAAATTCAAAAAATCTGAATTGTTTTTGTGGTAAACTATGACAAATGTTTCGCATGCTTAGCAAATTTTAGCACGAAATGACATTCGTGGAAGTCATGGTAAAAAAAAAAAGCACTCCAAAATGTTTTCAAAACTAGCACTTTTGGAGTATCGTTTTTTTACACAACTTCCACAAATGTCATTTTATTTGAAATTTTGCAAGCATGCAAAACATTTGTTAAAGTTTAACACACACAAAAAAAAAACAAATTTTTTTGAATTTTTTACTTTTTATTTTATTTTATTGTTCATCATGGAGCATTTGATCTCGGAAGCAGATACTCCACGTCTGTCGTAGATACTTTATCTAGGCATGATCATGACCAACAAGTCCAATCATGATTGGTTTATTGGGCCGAAGCTTATGAGCAATTTACTTTTGTTTGAGAGCAATAAAACGCAACTTCCCCGTCTAAAAGTTCTACTATCTCCTTTCGGAATGGAGGTACTATTTAATTAGTCGGTGTCATTTCCTACTCAATCCTGTTTTCTTTTTCCAACACATACTTTTAACCTTTTTTCTGGGACAACACACTTTCAAATATTCAAACAAGACGATGATGGATATTCCCTCCTTTCCTTTTTTCTGGGACAGCCGTTGAAGCGGGAGTGGATGAGCTTATTCTCTTTGGCCGTGATTATTAGGCAAGTGAGCCACCAAACCGCATTTTTTTGGTTCGGTGCAGCCAGCACGTTTTTTCTCCGCTATGTTTGGTTTGCATTACGCTCATCAATTGAGTGATTCAAATTTTGAAATGTTGCATGTGTAAATCGAAACAACGGAGACGAGGACATGTTCTTAGATAAAACATATGCATGATGCCGCAAAGAGAGTCAGAGGGAAGAGATGACGAACCGGTTCAAAAAAAAAACACGGAGATAAATAGTAGGGATTCGTTGTCGTAGGGCGCCTGACTAGAAGGAGGAGCTTGAGCTAGACTTCGAAGCATGGCTCACGAGCATGGGTCCACACGAGGTGTAGGATGATGCCCAACTACGAGGGAGGTCCTTGTTGTGGCGCACAGAGGCGGAGGCAGGATTTGCGCATATAGGATGGATGAAGAGACAACAAGCGAAAAGAAATAGACATAACAAATATATTGTAGCTTAGCTTTACCTTCAACCATTTACTCATTTCGCTTTACAATCGCCTAGATGAAGAGTACTTATTTGTTGGATTAGAATTTGTGCTATTTTGTATACTAACTACTCGGTGATTGATAGAAAATTAGAATGATACTGCCAGATTCGTGTCGTGAGCTTAACCAATTATATTATTCACTGGATAAATTGTATCTTTCCATAACCACACAAGCACAATTTATGATAAATTAAATCTAAATCATGGCATCTGTGCATCGTTCTGATAACAATTACAGAGGATAAAAGTTCGAAAAAACAATTAGTGAGGATAAAACAAAGAGAAAATTATCACACACATGAACTATTCCATCTAAATCAAATCATAGTATGTATGCTGGAAAAGACATTTAGTATTATGCAAATCAATATGATAATACACATCACCGGCCAAAGACAGACTAAACGCATAACTTTTCCTTATGGCATTGCAAATCGCTGCACAATCGCAGTCACCGGCCACCGGGCACAGCGTGACATCGCCGGGGTTGACCCATCTCGGCTTTCCGCTTCCTAAACTTCCCTAGG
This sequence comes from Aegilops tauschii subsp. strangulata, assembly GCF_002575655.3. NCBI lineage: Eukaryota > Viridiplantae > Streptophyta > Magnoliopsida > Poales > Poaceae > Aegilops > Aegilops tauschii. Next base: position 550,212,813 of record NC_053036.3, on the reverse strand, counting down.
AGCAACACTGTTAATAACGATCGATAAAAGCCTTCAGTTTCTAGGGCTAGCTGAGCGAGACGTGCTTTTGTTATGGGTACTGGGCTTGATCTGGTACTACTCGCGCCCCCTCCCCCCCGCCCCCCTGGGGGGGGGGGGGGGCAAAACAAACAAAAGGAGACACTACTTGGCTTTCTCATCCCCCTTGGCTTCGCCACTGGTGGCGCAAGCGGAGCTAGGCTTGGACGCGCCACCCTAAGAAATCATTTGCGACAAACTCACCTTAGGCGTGCCCAACGAAGACACTACCATCATGCCCGCTCCGACAACGGATCACACTATTTTTTTGCAAGGTGGGAGTGCTAGCACCATTTTTTCGCGAATACACAAAGTTTGCATATCTTTCATTGATAGAAGGGGATGAAATGAGTACATAGAGGGTACAACTCATGACACGAACGTAAGAAGCTGGGAACATGGTGCCTAGACCAGAGGGACAAGGGATGCTCTGCCAAACAGGGGATATACGACTGCTAAACCCATGAAGCCCCGATCATGAGGGGCAGGCCGAACCAACATGAAGCTCAACATCGCCAAAGCCAACACTAAGGATTCCACGAATGAGCAAGATAGCACCTTCATGAAGGAAAACGGCGTCGTGACACCGGAGATTCGGATCTAGGGTTTTCCCCGAGCTCAAGGAGGGGCGCAAAAGGAGGCCATGGCAGTGCCCCTAGAAAGTAAAAAAAAACGACACCCGTGGTTGTCGCCGCTGGCAGCGGCGGTGAGCCGAGCAACAATTTCTCGTTGGCACCGGTGAGCCTCAGCACAATGAGAATAATTGATGACCATGTGGTCACTAAACCTATATTATCCGCTACTCCCAATGTATGTTCCTAGAAGATCACTTAGTAGTGACAGTACTACCATTGCCAAGTGGTCTTGTATAGGTGAGATGAAGGAATTAATTAAACCACCTTAGGAGTTAAATTCCGCCATAGAATTTTGTACCGCTAAGTGATATTTTAGTACACTCAACGGATTAACTTCTTAACTCTTTTAACACATGTGGATGCAAGAAAAATCCCCTTTTCGAACTATTGATTGAACAGGGGTGTACCAAAAGCCCAACCACTTGACCCATCGTTAAATTGAACGGTTGAAATAAGGGATACAAGCAAAAGAGTCCATGCATTGTACGGGAGAAAAAATATACCATACTCTCTTAACCATATAGCCATGACTCAGGACCCCAATAAGTCCACATACGTCCTTTTTTCAACACATGGCATCCCATCTATGTTGCCCTTATCCTCCTTTTCACCATCGCTAACGGCCGCTCGAGTGCTCACACAATCATAACGCGTCTGAATGTTGTCAACCGTATTACACGTCTCTCTCTCGACACAAGAGAAGAAATCTGCTTCTTTTTGTGAGGTTTTTGTGAGGCGTTCATGCGTGGTTATAGATGGTTTTTTCATCTCCAATTCTTGGTTTTCCTGAGGTGTTCATTTTCAATCTAGGTCGGCACCTATCTGAAAGAAAGACGGATCATGCGTTATTGATTAAGATTGCTCTCTAAATAGAATTTTAAAATAGTTAACAGGTAAAATAACATCATTCCAATTCTACATTTTTCTAATGAGATTTTAAATTTGAAGTTAGGGTTTTAAAAGGTATTAATATTTTTTTAAAAGCATTTAGTATGAAGTACGGGTTGATTCACCCAAATATCAGGGGGTTTCCTGCAAAAGTGAAAATACGACTTAAAACTGGTCTGCTGGTTGATTATAAGAAACGTTAAGGTTTGGATATATGATCTAACCACGTCTTAACTTTGGGGGGAAAAATCGAAGAGTTCAATATGTATAGCATTTTTTCCCGTAGAGCCGCCAAGATCTTGCTCACATCACATCGTAGTAACTTTTATGGTTATAGCGAGGACGAGCACCACGCTTGCATGCACGCTATACCTCACCAAGAACGTGGTGCATGGCCACTGGTGTCGGGTCACGACATCGATGTAGACGGCAGTTCCATGGAGAATGGTCGCTTTCCACCTCCGATTGCTCGATGTAGACAACATGGGTCCTGGTCAAAGGCGCCAGTCCACGTAGTACGTCCTAATCACCTCACCCATTGCCACGTCGCTATCCTCCTCCGCTGGAAACGGCCGTGGCCGCCACCACCTCCACCTCTGCCGTGCAGCCGCTCGCCCCGTACCACCACGTACGCCAGCCTCCACTCTTTTCCTTTTCCCTCTTTTGCGATAAGCCAGCCTCTACCTCGCCCAACAGCTATTTATTTCCCTTTTACTTTAATATAAACAAATGTTTAGGTAATTTTAAAATGTTCATGATGTTTCTAAAAGAGTGAAAAAAGGATAGATTTTGGGAAGATTGCTGGTTGGGAGATAAACCACTCCAATACAATTTTCCTAGAATATATAACAGTTGCTTTGGCAAAACCTTATCATTAGCTGATGCTCGGAAAAGGATTTGACCAAATACATTTCAAAAGGATCCTTCTTAGGGAATCATAGTAATTTCATTCAGTGTGCTGATATTACCCTCATTGATGAAAAAGATACAATTAGGTTGACCTTGAAAAAAATGGTGTTTGCTCTGTTAAATCGTATTAATTATAGAAAACTGATTGAACTGGTATGAATTTTTCCACAGACTTATGTGAATTTTTTTCCTCAGAGAGTTAAGATTTTTATCTGGTTGTCTCTTCTATGGTTTAGATGAATCTATTGATCATCCTCTCATGAAATGTTATTTGGCTAGAATATTATAGAACATTATAAAATGTTCTTTCAATTTGCAACATATAGCTGACAATACCGAGGCTTTGTTTAACACTTGACTGAAAAGTTTTAGAACTGATGATAAACATATGATGTACACAGGAGTGTCTGTGGTCCTCTGGACCATTTGAAAAATGAGAAATAGTACTGTATTTGAAAATGCATAATTTACCGACCCTTGTGTCCCCATTAAAATGATTGATATAGGTGGCTAAATGATTGGACTGTTTTGCAGAAAAAACATGAAAATCATAGAAAACTAAAGTGGGTGGTAGGAATGCTAGACCAGTCAGAAAATGAGCATTTTGTGCATCTCAAGGCTGGCCTTTTGGTGTGCTGCGACTATAGTGAAGATCTGGGAAGTTAGTTGGTGCAAGAACCTAATGATGGAAAAGCTAATTTTGGTTATTTGTTGTTGTAGTCTGCTCAAGCTTAATATATCTGTAATGACCGACGTTTATAGTTTGCACCATGGTCTTATAGTTGGTCTCATGTATTAGCATAAGCAGCGTCTCAAATGTTGCTTCTTGTCTTCCTAGGTATTTGCTGATGATGATCTGAAATCCCAGGTGGCTTTCGATAGATCATGGCCAGCTTGAGCCACTGACTTGTTGGGAATAATACATATCGATGTATGCGGTCTAATGAGTGCACGACGGGTATCATTGTTTTCTGACCTTCACAGATGATTTGAGCAGATATGGGTATATCTACTTAATGAAAAATAAGTCCGAAACATTTGAAAACTACAAAGAATTTCAGAGTGAAGTGGAAAATCATCGTAACAAGAAAATAAAGTTTCAACGATTTGATCGTGGAGGAGAATATTTGAGTTACGAGTTTGGTCTTCATTTGAAACAATGCGGAATAGTTTCGCAACTCACGCCGCCTGGAACACCACTGCGTAATAGTGTATCCGAACATCGTAACCGTACTTTATTAGATATGGTGTGATCTATGATGTCTCTTACCGATCTACCACTATCATTTTGGGGTTATGCATTAGAGACAGCTGCATTCACGTTAAATAGGGCACTATCTAAATCCGTTGAGACGACACCTTATGAACTATGGTTAGGCAAGAAACCAAAGTTGTCGTTTCTTAAAGTTTGGGGTTGCGATACTTATGTGAAAAAGTTTTATCCTGATAAGCTCAAACCCAAATCGGAAAAATGTGTCTTCATAGGATACCCAAAGGAGACTGTTGGGTACACCTTCTATCACATATCTGAAGGCAAGACATTCGTTGCTAAGAATGGATCCTTTTTAGAGAAGGAGTTTCTCTCGAAAGAAGTGAGTGGGAGGAAAGTAGAACTTGATGAGGTAAGTGTTGTAAGTGCATCTAGTGCCCCTTAGTGATTTTGGTGTATTGAAGACTTATAGGTTAAGGGACTAATGCGTTTGTGAGTGTACACAGATCTATAAGTCTATGAGGAGTTTGATAATTACAGAGAAAGTCGCCCCCTAAAAATGAAGTTCTTCGACTGAAGACTTTGGATTACTGAAGACTTTCTGAAGACTTTGAAGGTGAAGAAATTGGTGTGATCTTGAAGACTTGGTATTCATTTGAGGAATATGAAGCGTGAAGACTTTTGTTTTCGTAGTTTCATTTTCTCTTTCTTGAGTCATAGGAAACACCGTACTGTTAAAGGGGGTCGAGGAAATACTAAGGAAAAATTTCCATGTGATGCTCAACTCAAAATCCTACACCTACCAATCCCTTTGAGTGAAGCCATTGGAAATCTCATACAGTTCAGTCATATTCTTCAGTGACAGAGACAAAGTTCTTCTGGTCTCTGAGGAATTTGTTCTGACTGAGGAGTTAGGAATTCGTCAGTGCGGATTGCCTACACAGTGAGAAACATGATAGCCCTGAGGAATTTGAACCTCAAATTTCCGACCGTTGCTGTGCTATGCGCCAGCTGTCCCAAAATATCTACCCACCTAACGGTCATATCATTGAAGGGCATTTATGTCTTATCATGCGGGCTGCTCCCTAGGCTATAAATAGCCGCCCCCTACAACCACTAGCTGGTTGGTTGCTCCGAGAGAAACTGACACTTGTCATTTGAGAGCATCCCATCCTCCCAGGACTTTGAGCGAAAATCATCAAGTGAGGAAAAACCCCAAACCCAAACACCTACAAACCCAAAGTGATTGAGCATCACTGAAGAGATTGATCCTGCGTGGATCCGACGCTTGTTACCTTTGAAGACTGTGCTTCTTCCAGACGGTTAGGCGTCATGGTCTAGAGCATCCAAGAGGAAATTGTGGATCGCCGAGTGACCGAGTTTGTGAAGGTTCGGAAGTCACCTGAAGACTTACCACGAGTGATTGGACGAGGTCTATGTGACCTTAGTTCAAGGAGAATACGGTGAGGACTGTGTGTCCTCAGGTTTAAATACCTACCCGCTCCAACCAGACGTACAACTAAGACAGCAGTTGGAACTGGTCTACCAAATCATTGTCTTCACCAAGCCAACTGGTTCTATTTCCTCAACTCTTTCATTTCCTCATTCCTGTGTTGTGCAATTGTTCATATCTGTGTTTGAAGACTTTGACTGAAGACTTTCTCAATTTCCTCAGTTCAATTTCCTCAGTATATTTGTCTTCATCCTGTGCTATCCTGTGTTTAAGCTTTCTGTACTCTATGTTTGTCTTCATTTCATCATGATGACCATGCCTATGTTCTGCTATGCTTACTCTTGAGTACTTATTCCGCTGCAAGTAGTTCTTCGCTAAAGAATTTCCTCACCCGCAAATTCCTCAGTGAAGAATTCATAAAAATCGCCTATTCACCCCCCTCTAGTCGATATAACGCACTTTCAATTGGTATCAGAGCAAGGTACTCCCTTGTTCTGTGTGATTTTGGTTTAACCACCTGGAGTTTTAGTTATGTCGACCGCAGGTATGAAGAAAGTGACATGCCCCATCTTTGACGGTCATGATTATCCCAAGTGGAAGGCCATGACGAGGAAACGCCTCATGGCAATGAATAGCGAGCTGTGGACCGTCAGTGAGATTGGTCTTACCGATCTATGCAAGATGGCAGACACTAACGATATTCGCAAGTACACTCGACCTGACATCATGGCGAAGGATATCATCTGTTCCTGCCTATCCAGAGATGAATTCAAGCGCATTATGCATCTTTGCAATGCGAAGCTTATCTGGGACCGAATCTCTAACGTCTATGAAGGTCATCGAACTTGTCATGATCCCTGGTTTGAGGATTTCAAGGAATCACTCAAAACGATGACTTTCGAACCTGAACCATCATCTTCTGCACCATGCCTCATGGCAAAAGGTGCCAAGGTAACCGAATGTTCCTCATCCGAGTCTAGTGATGATGAATATGATGATGATTTTGGACCTATACTAGCTATACCAAGCTTGTTTGTATTCCCACTAAACAACAAAAGGCCTTGGAAAAGGTTCAAAACATGCTAGATAAAAGTGATGATATGTTGGGTGAAGAAATGGATCGCACTAAAACCTTGACTGAAAATCTTCAGAGACTTCAGACTAGGTATGACAACCTTCAAGGTCATCATAACACTCTTTTGTCTGATCATGAGAAGCTTTCTTATGAATTTCTTCAAAGAAAGCAAGATCTAGAGAAGCTAAAAGTGAGTTATAAAGATCTTCAGAAGGAGCGCGATTCATTACTTGCTCAACAAATCAGCGCTGCTGAGGAAGAATTTGTTCCTCCATGTTTGAAATGCATTGAACGTGAATCTGCTAATTCTTCACCTGAATGTTCAAATGCTCCTAATGCTACAAATTCCTCAACTGTCTCTGCAATCATTAATTCCTCATCTGAGGACATTGCTGTAAGGGCATATTTATCCCTAAGATATTTTGGTGATTGATGACAATGCTTTTGCGGACTAATCGTGTGCATTGAGTGTTTTTCAGAGATTCATCCTTTGGCACGAGACGATTCCCTCCCCTCAGAGTTTGAAGCGAAGACGGTGTAGTCCTTTCGAATTAGTTTGGTGGACTAGTTTCATAGGGATCACCGTACTATCAAGAGGAGGTCCACTTTGGCAAGGCTAGGGTGGAATCAACACGTACACACCCTCTTTACACCCTCTGCGCCTTTCCGCTTCATTGGAGCTTTGCTTCCTCTCTCCTTGGGCTGAGTCTGGTCCTAGCGGTAGTACCGCGGTACCCAGCAGTAGTACCGCTTGGGGGTCACAAGCGGCAGTACCGCTCCGCAGCGGTAGTACGGCCGGTGGGTCCTCAGCAGTAGTACCGCTACGGTACCAGGCCCCTACCGCCTCGATTCGAGGGGTCTTTTTTCGTGTCGGATAGTGCGGTACTTAGAAGCAGCAGGAGGGCGGCAGTACCGCTCACGAGCGGTAGTACCGCCCAGCCGCCGCTGCAGTACCGCTCGGATCTGTCCTCTCCTACCCTCCAGGCTCCACGGTAGTACCGCCCTGGGGAGCGGTAGTACCGCTGTAACCAACGGTAGTACCGGTGCCTCCGGCGGTAGTACCGCCCTCTGCGGGGCTGTTGTGGGGGTAACGGTTGGATTGTTCCCCCCCACTATATAAGGAGGTCTTCTTCCCCAAAGTTGACTTACCTCTTCCCCCCAAAAGCTCCATTGTTGCTCCAAGCTCCATTTTCGCCCGATCTCTCTTCCTAGGCAATCAAACTTGTTGATTTGCTCGGGATTGGTTGAGAAGGCCTCGATCTACACTTCCACCAAGAGAAATTTGATTCCCCCCACTTATCCCTAGCGGATCTTGTTACTCTTGGGTGTTTGAGCACCCTAGACGGTTTAGGTCACCGCGGAGCCATAGTCTATTGTGGTGAAGCTTTGTGGTGTCGTTGGGAGCCTCCAATTAAGTTGTGGGGATTGCCCCAACCTTGTTTGTAAAGGTCCGGTCGCCGCCTTCAAGGGCACCAATAGTGGAATCACGGCATCTTGCATTGTGTGAGGGCGTGAGGAGAATACGGTGGCCCTAGTGGCTTCTTGGGGAGCATTGTGCCTCCACACCGCTCCAACGGAGACGTACTTCCCTTCAAAAGGAAGGAACTTCGGTAACACATCCTCGTCTTCACCGGCTCCACTCTTGGTTATCTCGTCCCTTTACTTTCGCAAGTTTACTCGTGTTATATCTCTTATTTGCTTGCGTGCTTGTTGTCATTGCATCATATAGGTTGCTCACTTAGTTGCATATCTAGACAACCTATTTTGATGCAAAGTTTAATTTGGTAAAGAAAAGCTAAAAATTGGTAGTTGCCTATTCAACCCCCCTCTAGTCAACTATATCAATCCTTTAAATTGGTATCAGAGCCTCGTCTCTTTATTAAGGACTTTACCGTCCAAATAGTATGGTTGACGTCGTAGACGGTGTGGAGGAGCACTCCGGTGTGAATCCGGTCTCGTCTACGGGAGATGGGGGAACCGCGGTCTCTCGTGAGGAATTCAATGTGGCGTTGGACACATTGAAAACCTCCATGACGACCGAGGTCGAAAGCATGTTTAATAAATTCTTAGAAGGACCTAAACTTTCCACCGCACCGTTGAAAGTGGGTGATCCTGCTAACAAGGTGACGGATGCTACCTTCGACAAGGGGGAAGCTACTAGCGAGAAAGCTCCTTCTTCTAGTGGTAAAAATGGGACCGGCATCTTTGCCCATGTGGAACCTCCACCTGTCTATGGTGGACCGCTCCCTTCCACTCATTTGAATCATGCCGGCCCGGCCCCTAAGATTGAGAAGAATGTAGATTTTGATTCTTGGGTCTATCGTTTTCAGCGTCATTTAAATCATGTGAACACTAACCTTTGGAGAATCATTGCAGAAGGTTTTTATCCGCATGACCGAAGTAACTTCACTCCTAGAGAAGTTGTGGATCATCAATTCAATAAGAATGCTCTCTTCATCATCCAAGAAGCAATCCCACCCGAAGATCTTCCTCATCTCCGGCCTTACACCGTGGCCAAAGATGCTTGGCTCCAAGTTGTTTCCCTCTATTGGGGAAGCGCAAGCATTCAACGCTCCAACTATGAAGTGGTGCAAGATGAAGCCGACGAGTTTGCAATGAAAGAAGATGAAGAACCTCGTGAGCTTTTTCAGAGAGTAACCAAACTCGCGGTCTCTCTCCGAGATCATGGAAGTAAGGACACGGATGACAATTGGATCAAGCGCAAATTCCTCAAGGCAATGATGCCCTACCACCAAGCCATGTCCTCCGTAATTCGTCAAAGGCCGGACTTCCACACCTTGTCATCAAGTGAAGTGTTGGATGAGTTTGTTTCTATGAGCATCTAGGACAAGACCGCCGACAATGCGGTTCTTTGCTCTCAAAGAGTAAAGAAGCCCAACCTTGTTCTAAAGGCCAAGGTTAGTATGGAGGAAGAGGATGAAGAGGAAGAAGAGGAGGGCAACCTCGAAGATACGAAGTATGCCTATCATGAACACATGGCTCTTGCTTCAAGGCAATTTTAGAGCAAGAAGAACACAAGGCCAAACTTCAACAAGAACAATTCAAGTGGCGCAAAGGGCAAGCAACGAGTGAGGACTTGCTTCAATTGTGGCAATGTGAGCCACTTTGTCGCGGAGTGCCCTTACGAGAAGAGGGAGGACAATGGTGGCAAGCTCATTAGAAAGGACAAGGCCAAGTCATTCCCCAACAAGAGCAACTTCACCAAGAAGACTCCTCCCAAGGCATTAGTGGTACAAGAAGAGTACAACGAGGATGATGATGATGATGAAGATGGTGAGTCGGTTGCCATGGCCTCCGTTGCCATTGCGAAGACTCCACGGAGTCTCTCTTCGACTCACCCAATGAGAACATCACCGCCAAGTGCCTCATGGCTAAAGCCACCAACAAGGTAACCCCCAACATCAAAACTACCATCACTAATCATCCTTCTTCGACGGATAGCATTGATGAACATGAGGGGACAAATGTGGAGGAAAATGAGTTTGAGACCTTTATGGGTAAACTCAAGGGTATATCCAAGAAGCACTTCGTTGCTCTCTTGGAACAACTTGGTGAAGCCAATGACATGATCGAGGCCCACGAAGATACCATCTCTAAGATGGAGGGGCATAGTCGTGACTATGCCGATGAGATTTCGGATCTTTCCAATGCTCTTGATGAAGAGCGTGGTCTTCGTTTGGCTCTTGAGGAGTCATACAACGATGATCATGCTAAGTTAAAGAAAGATCTTGATCATGCTCTTGTTGTGTCTCGTATGCTAAACTCCGAGAAGGCAAAACTTGGGGTTGATCTTGCTAGACTTAAAGAGGAGTTTGACATTCTCGACAAGGCTCACAAAGTCTTGAAGGGCGCTCATGCTAGCCTCAAGGAGTCTCATGATCAACTCCAAGTAAAGCTAACTAAGGAGAACACCACCTTTCCTCATATGGTGTTAATTGATAATGCAAATGCTACTAACCCTTGTTGTGAGCATGTGCATCTTGTTGAGGAGAATGCTAAGTTGAAGGAGCAACTTGAGAAAGGCCTTGTGTCATGCATACAAGGTGAGAAGAACCTCAACGACCTTTTGAGAAACCAAAAGGAAGTTGTGGCCAAGGAGGGGATTGGGTTCGCACCCAAGCCCAAGAACAAGAAGAAGAATGACAAGAACAAACGACCTCCTCCTCTCAAGCAAACTTTTGTGAAGGAGGGAGAGGGTGCTTCCAAGGAGAAGAAGAACAATGCAAAGGGTGACGGTGTCAAGAAGGGCAATACCACCCCATCCAACAATGCCGGCGACTTTAATCCTTCTTATGTGTTATGCCGTGCTAGTGATGGGCATGTTTATGCCAAATTTGTAGGTTCTCCTCATGAGTACATTGAATGGTCTATTTGGGTTTCTAAGACCCTTGTTGCTAACATCAAAGGACCCATTACAAAATGGGTACCTAAAATCAAGCATTGATCTTTTGTAGGTGTTTGCTTCTGGTGGGGGATCATGGTTGCTCGATAGTGGAGCTACAAATCATATGACCGGAAGCAAGCACTTGGTGGTGGACATGTACAAGATTCCATCTATGCCCACCAATGTCGAGTGGGGTGATGCCTCGTCCTCTAAGGTATTGGGACTCGGCAAAGTAGTCATTTCTCATGATCTTACGATCGAGAAAGTCATGCTTGTTGAGTCCCTTGCATAAAATTTACTTTCCGTTCTTCAACTTGCTATCATGGGCTTTGCCACCTTCTTTGATATTGATACCATGGCCCTCTTGTGGAGCAAGACTCTTAAAGTAGCCTTTGTTGGGCATGTCGAGAACGGTCTCTATGTGATTAACTTTTCGGAGCGACCCACTAAGACCGCGACATGCCTAATGGCTAAAGTTGACGTGGGATGGCTTTGGCATCGCCGTTTAGCCCATGTCAATATGAGATCTTTGCAAAGTCTTCTCAAGGGGGACCATGTCCGTGGACTAACGAACGTTAGTTTTGCTAAAGATCGTGCTTGCAGTGCTTGTATCGAAGGAAAGCTTCATGAGAAGGCTCACCCTCCCACGACTCTCATTTACTCGAAGAGGCCTTTGGAGCTCCTTCATTTGGATCTCTTTGGGCCTCCATCCTTTGATAGTCTTGGGGGTAGAAAGTATTGCTTGGTAATTGTGGATGACTATTCAAGATACACTTGGGTGTAGTTCTTCAAGAGGAAGAGTGAGACCCAACAAACCGTCATTGACTTTGCAAATGAAGCCCAACGTCAACACAATGCAAAGATCTTGACAATAAGAAGTGACAATGGCACCGAGTTCAAGAACTACACCTTGGATGAGTTTCTTAGTGATGAGTGGATTAAGCATCAATATTCCGCACCTTACACCCCTCAACAAAACGGTGTTGCGGAGAGGAAGAACCGGACGTTGATGGATGCCGCAAGGACCATGATGGCGGAGTTCAAGTCTCCATACAACTTTTGGGCCGAAGCCATCAACACCGCGTGTCATGCATCCAATCGGCTCTACCTCCGCAAGGGCTTGAACAAGACTCCGTATGAGATACTCACTGGTAACAAGCCCAACCTCAAGTACTTTCGAGTGTTCGGGTGTAAGTGCTTCATTCTCAAGAAGGTGTTCGATTGTCTAAATTTGAGGCTAGAGCATATGAGGGCATATTTGTTGGTTATGCTGCAAACTCTCATGCTTACCGTGTCCTCAATAAATCCACGGGACTTATTGTGGAGACGTGTAACGTGGAGTTTGATGAGAATAACGGCTCCCAAGTGGAGCAAAGTGGCACTTGTGATGTAGGTGATGAAATTCCTCCTCAAGCCATAAGAAGAATGGGTGTTGGTTTTATCCTACCCATTGAGGAACCCCTTGTGGCCGAAGGAGAAGGACAATGCTCCACTCAAGTGGAGCCATCACCAACCCAAGGCCCACACGCTTCCGAAGAACAAAGTGAAGGCCCTCAACCTCATGAACAAGACCAAGGGCAAAATCATGATCAAGACGGTGGAGACACACCAAGTGATGCCCAAGGTCAAGTTCTCTCCTCCGAGCAAGTTCAAGATCAAGAACAAGCTAAAGACGGCGCTCAAGATGATCAAGTGACCGCTCCTCAACTCACCTCCGAGGAGGAATTGGAGCGTCGTGCCGCCAAGATTGCTTCCAAGCTCTCCACCAAGGGTCATCTCATGAAGAATGTACTTGGAAGCATTCAAAAGGGGGTAAGCACTCGTAGACAATTGACAAACTATTGTGAACATCACGCGTTTGTCTCTTGTGTGGAACCCCAAAAGGTATATGAAGCTCTCGAAGATCCCGATTGGCTCAATGCCATGCATGAAGAACTCAACAACTTCGAGTACAACAAGGTGTGGAGATTAGTGCCAAGGCCAACGGGGAACCACAATGTCATTGGAACGAAGTGGATATTCAAGAACAAGCAAGATGCTCATGGGACCATCATCCGCAACAAGGCACGATTGGTGGCACAAGGCTACTCCCAAGTCGAGGGTATCGACTACGGTGAAACCTTTGCTCCCGTTGCTCGCCTTGAATCTATTCGTTTGTTGATTGCTTATGCTTCTCATCACAACTTTAAGTTGCAACAAATGGATGTGAAGAGTGCTTTTCTTAATGGACCTATTAATGAGTTGGTGTATGTCAAGCAACCCCCCGGGTTCGAGAATCCCTACTTTCCCGATCATGTGTATCAACTCGATAAGGCACTCTATGGCCTTAAACAAGCCCCACGTGTGTGGTATGACCACCTTACCGAGTTGTTACTAGATCGTGGGTTTGAAGTTGGGCTAATCGACCCCACTCTTTTTACTAAGAAGGTCAAAGGGGAGTTGTTTGTGTGCCAACTATATGTTGATGACATTATCTTTGGTTCCCCTAACAAAGCTTTCAATGAGGAATTTGCCGCACTCATGACCTCAAAGTTCAAGATATCTTCCATGGGAGAGTTGAAGTTCTTTCTCGGTTTCAAAGTAAAGAAAAGAAGAGAAGGAACCTTCATCAACCAAGCCAAATACACTCAAGACATGCTCAAGAGATTCAAGCTAAGTGATGTCAAGCCGGTGTCCACTCCAATGCCCACCAAGTGCCAACTTGACATCGATCCCAATGGTAAAGCGGTGGATCAAAAGGTATATCGCTCCATGATTGGTTCATTACTTTACCTTTGTGCATCTAGACCGGATATCATGTTGAGTGTGGGAATTTGTGCACGTTTTCAAGCTGCACCTAAGGAAAGCCACTTTATGGCGGTCAAGCGAATCTTTTGATATTTGGCTCATACCCCAAACTTTGGCTTATGGTACCCAAGAGGAGCAAACTTCAAGCTTGTAGGGTATTCAGACTCCGATTGGGCGGGAGACAAAGTGGATAGGAAGTCCACTTCCGGAGGGTGCCAATTCCTTGGTTTCTCTTTGGTAAGTTGGTCTTCTAAAAAGCAAAGTTGTGTGTCTCTCTCGTCCACCGAAGCGAAGTATGTGGCGGCCGGGAGTTGTTGTGCACAACTCTTATGGATGAGGCAAACTTTAAAGGACTACGGTGTCATTTGTGACAAAGTGCCTCTTTGGTGTGACAATGAAAGTGCCATCAAGATTTCTCTCAACCCGGTGCAACACTTCAAGACGAATCATATTGAGATTCGATATCACTTCATCCGGGATCATATTAGGCGAGGGGAGATCGAGCTCAACTATGTCAACACTCATGATAACCTTGCAGATTTTTGGCTAAATCTCGGCTTGAGTAGTTTGGAGAAGGCGTCTAGACTATGTGGATTAAGTTTTGGTAGGATTATTTTTGAATTTGGCAGTCTGGTAGTGCCGGATCTGACCACGGCAGTAGGAACCGCCGGTTCCCCGTCTTGCGCGGTACTACCGCTCCCGCTGGGGCGGTACTACCGCTTGGGCGGTGCTACCGCCTATGGCCAGCGGTACTACCGCTGTCTGCCAGATTCCATCATTCCCTACCTTTGTTTGATCCATGTTGTTTTGTTTGGAGGCTTACACTTTTTTCTTTCGTGTTGGTTTTCTGTTCGTGTGTTTGTCCAGGTGATGAACATCCTGAGCAGCAAGTCCGCCGTGTCAACCCCGGGCGTTCAACGTCAAAGCGGTACCGCACATCTGAGTCTGCTGGTGGTTCCTCCAGTGCTCCACCGCCGCCAGTGGGTGCTTCCTCAAGTGCTAATCCTCAACGTCAGAAGAAACTTGCCAATAGGCCGAAGCCAAGGGCCAAGACTGTGACTGAGATGTCTGCGAAGGAGTTCTGGGCAAAGCGTCGCCGCAACCCCTATGCGGAAGACCAAGAACCCAGTTTGGTCAACCGCCCGTTCTGGAACCGCTTTCAGTTTGCCATCTACTTTGATGTGATCAAGGCCAAGAAGAATCTCTTTGTTAATGTTCGCTCCATCGACACGGATGCCATGGAGAAGGATCCCGAATACTTTGGTGAAGCTCTTCAGATGTGTATTCAGCTCAACATTCTCAGAATCATGCAGTTCAACAAGGACTTTGATGCAGATTTGGTGGCTCAGTTCTTTGCTACTGTCCATCTTGGAACTGATGAAGAAAGGACTCTGACCTGGATGACAAATGGCAAGTTACTGTCTGTCAAGTGGAAGGCCTTCATGGAGTTACTTCATGTGGAAGATCGCGGGCTTGAGACTTCTGTTGGCTTTCGCCCTCACCACAACGTCCACTCCACTCACAAGCAAGCCCTCCGGCCCTACTGCACTGTGAAGGTTCACCCTGTGACTAAGAAGGAGACCTATGAGTTGTCTGCCTACCTGGACATCCTTCATCGTGTCTTTCGAGAGACCCTCTTTCCTCGCATCGGGAATCTGGATATGGTTCACTCCTATCTCGTGGATACGCTTCTCTTCTGCCAGCGTGAGAAGGAAGCAAACACTGGCAAGTCCCTGGACATCTCTCATGCTATGTGGTCTGAAATTCTCACTGCCATTTCTGAGCGCAAGTGCCCAATCTATGGTCCATTCATCA
The DNA here is from genome assembly GCF_002575655.3 of Aegilops tauschii subsp. strangulata. Taxonomy (NCBI): domain Eukaryota; kingdom Viridiplantae; phylum Streptophyta; class Magnoliopsida; order Poales; family Poaceae; genus Aegilops; species Aegilops tauschii. The sequence continues at coordinate 550,197,579 of NC_053036.3, read as the reverse complement.
TGTTGCTCATTGAGAAGGCCTGGAGACGTTCCTTTCCCGCGGAGCAGCTGGAAACTGGAGAGTTGGTTTCTCATGAGATCAAGCGTCTGAGGAAGAAGGATAATTGGGGCACCTCCGTTCCTACATCTGGGGTTCCGTCTTCTGCTGCTGCCATGGAGACCGAGGGCGAGGATGAGGCAGATGATGACGATGAGGATTATGTGCCTTCTGGGACAGAGCCTTCTGCGGCAGAGCCCTCTTGGGCAAAGAAGCTCAAACACAAGATGAAGAAGCTGTTCTGCATGGAGTCTCACGGTCAGTACATGACTCATGTGGCTGAGAAGAAGGCAAGGGGACGTCACAAGGAGCTTATGCGTCAGTTGGGTGCGACAGTCACCAGCGGCTCTGAGGGTCAGATCACTGAGGAGGAGGAGTGGATCCAGCAGCACTGTCCGTGGACCGATTCAGATGCCGAGCAGTTTCCGGCCGAGGATGGTGGTGCAGATGATCACGCAGAGTCCTGATGTTCGAGATCCTCAGCATGCTCTCACCTGGAGCCGTAGGTTAGATCTTTGCCCCTTTTGGTGTCTCGATGCCAAAGGGGGAGAGAGTTTAGGGATTTGCGTCGTTGTGTTGCGAGTATGTCTTTGTCTTTGTGCTTTTGTTGAGTTTGCTACCTTGTTCTTTGTTTGGTTTTGTGTTCCGTGACACCTAAGTTCCAGTCATATGGTGTGAGACATATGCTACCTTATCCTTATCATATCTTTATCTATGTCTCTAGTCTTTTGGTATCTCATGAGTTGCATGCTTATTATGTTATATATCCTGCTCTCTTGAATCACACTTAGGTTGTTGGTCTCTAAAATACAGGGGGAGTGTTGATCCTAGTATGTGTGTCGTGCAGTCCAAAGCACTTATCTTGATGGCACACATCTAGGGGGAGCCCGCCTATATTTTAGAGACTTGGGGGTTTGCTTGTGTCTTTTCTCTTTTCCCGTTTGTGCAAATCCCGTATTGTCATCAATCCACCAAAAAGGGGGAGATTGTAAGGGCATATTTATCCCTAAGATATTTTGGTGATTGATGACAATGCTTTTGTGGACTAATCGTGTGCATTGAGTGTTTTCAGAGATTCATCCTTTGGCATGAGACGATTCCCTCCCCTCGGAGTTTGAAGCGAAGACGGTGTAGTCCTTTCGAATTAGTTTGGTGGACTAGTTTCATAGGGATCACCGTACTATCACGAGGAGGTCCGCTTTGGCAAGGCTAGGGTGGAATCAACACGTACACATCCTCTTTACACCCTCTGCGCCTTTCCGCTTCATTGGAGCTTTGCTTCCTCTCTCCTTGGGCTGAGTCTGGTCCTAGCGGTAGTACCGCGGTACCCAGCGGTAGTACCGCTTGGGGGTCACAAGCGGCAGTACCGCTCCGCAACGGTACTACTGCTGGTGGGTCCTCAGCAGTAGTACCACTACGGTACCAGGCCCCTACCGCCTCGATTCGAGGGGTCTTTTTTTGTGTCGGATAGTGCGGTACTTAGCAGCGGCAGGAGGGCAGCAGTACCGCTCACGAGCGGTAGTACCGCCCAGCCGCCGCGGCAGTACCGCTCGGATCTGTCCTCTCCTGCCCTCCAGGCTCCACGGTAGTACCGCCCTGGGGAGCGGTAGTACCGCTGTAACCAGCGGTAGTACCGCTGCCTCCGGCGGTAGTACCGCCCTCTGCGGGGCTGTTGTGGGGGTAACGGTTGGATTGTCCCCCCCCCCCACTATATAAGGAGGTCTTCTTCCCCAAAGTTGACTTACCTCTTCCCCCAAAAGCTTCATTGTTGCTCCAAGCTCCATTTTCGCCCGATCTCTCTCCCTAGCCAATCAAACTTGTTGATTTGCTCGGGATTGGTTGAGAAGGCCCCGATCTACACTTCCACCAAGAGAAATTTGATTCCCCCACTTATCCCTAGCGGATCTTGTTACTCTTGGGTGTTTGAGCACCCTAGACGGTTGAGGTCACCGCGGAGCCATAGTCCATTGTGGTGAAGCTTTGTGGTGTCGTTGGGAGCCTCCAATTAAGTTGTGGAGATTGCCCCAACCTTGTTTGTAAAGGTCCGGTCGCCGCCTTCAAGGGCACCAATAGTGGAATCACGGCATCTCGCATTGTGTGAGGGCGTGAGGAGAATAGGGTGGCCCTAGTGGATTCTTGGGGAGCATTATGCCTCCACACCGCTCCAACGGAGACGTACTTCCCTTCAAAAGGAAGGAACTTCGGTAACACATCCTCGTCTTCATCGGCTCCACTCTTGGTTATCTCGTCCCTTTACTTTCGCAAGTTTACTCGTGTTATATCTCTTATTTGCTTGCGTGCTTGTTGTCATTGCATCATATAGGTTGCTCACTTAGTTGCATATCTAGACAACCTATTTTGATGCAAAGTTTAATTTGGTAAAGAAAAGCTAAAAATTGGTAGTTGCCTATTCACCCCCCCCTCTAGTCAACTATATCGATCCTTTCAATTGCTAGTATCACTAACGATGCAGGGCTGAAGGAATTGGACATGACAGGCATGTACAAAAGTCTCAAAGGGCATCAGACTCTTTGTGATGTGCTTAAAAAGCAGATCTCAACAGAAACCCTAGGAAAGTGGGTATTGCCTTTGAGAGAAAACTCAATGCTGATGGTACATATTGGAAGCCTGAGCAGTACCCCAAAACCTCATGGGTTGCTGCAAAGGGACCTCCACTTGATCCATCTAACTTATCAGGCTTTACATGTGAATCTCCTCATTCTTCTGATGAGTCATTTGACTCCAACTATAAACTGTTCAAAAATTAGAATGGTGAAGTATTTGCTAGATATGTTGGCACTAACTGCAGGAACGGTTCTCCTATGAAGAAAATCTGGGTTCCCAAAGGATGCCTTGAAAGTCTTCTGGTGAATGTCCTCATGACACCACCTGTGAGGAATAGGAACCCCAGATCAAATTCTTCATATGGACCAAATTCTTCATATGGATCCAAGTCCTCATACGGATCAAATTCCTCAAGAGGATCAAAGTCCTCATATGAACATCATCGTGCTAACAACTCTGTTTCGCAGTGAGGAGCCAAGGGCTATGAATATCAGCATTATTCTTCTAATCATTATGTTCATAAGTCCTCAAAGAATTGCTCTGCTTATTCATATGCTTACCCTAACTTCTCTTATGTGAAACGAAACAGATTGGCTTCTATGCCACCTTTCTCATATGGAGCTCGCAGAGGGATGAACTCTTTGCCACCCCTTCAGATGTGGGTGGTGAAGAAAAAGAACTAATCTCTTCTGCAGGGTCAGGTCTCCAGACGTACTTGAACGTCTGAAGAATTTGCTGGAGACCTGAAGTTTGCCGGAAAGGACGCAGGCTAATCATGAAGAAATGAACTTTCATTTCTCACGTCCTCATACTGCTTTATCTGTTCTATTGCTTGATGAAATTGATCTGATGAATTGATGTCATATTCTTCACTGATGAAGTATATGAAGTTCGTAAGCTGCACTAATTCATCTGCAGGATGATCAACCCAAAGCCACTGAGTGGGTCCTCGATAGTGGATGTACAAATCACATGACTGGTGACAAGAATCTATTGATTGATGCTCCCTTATCACCATCGCATCTGAAGCATATCATCTTCGCTGACTAAGGCAAAAGTCAGGTGTTGGGTCTAGGTAAGGTTGCGATCACAAAGGATCGAAACATGGACAAAGTCATGCTTGTCGAGTCCTTAGGATACAACCTCACGTCTGTCTCAATGCTTTGTGATCTTGATATGGTAGTTGTCTTTGGCAAGTATCGTTGTGTTGTGGTTATGGAAGCTGACAATTCCAAAGTCTTCGAAGGCTTTAGGAGAGGAGACTTGTACATTGTTGATTTCTCTACAGGACCGCAACCAGCCGTGTGCCTACTTGCAAAAGCTTCAGAAGGATGGCTATGGCATCGACGACTTGGTCATGCAGGCATGAGGAATTTGCACACGCTTGCGAAGAAGAAGCATGTCATTGGCATTGAGAATGTCAAATTCCTCAAGGATCACCTATGTGGAGCTTGTGAAGCTGGAAAGATGACCAAGGCTAAGCATCCAGCGAAGACTATCATGACCACTACGCGACCATTCGAATTGCTTCACATGGACCTCTTTGGTCCTAACCATTACTCAGCTGTCACAAATGACGCATCTCTCTATGGGCTTGTTATTGTTGATGATTACTCTCGTTACACATGGGTACACATTGTTACTTACAAACATGAAGTGCAGGAAGTCTTCAAACGATTTTCCTCGAGGGCTTCAACCAACTTTGGTGTGAAGATCAAGCACATCAGAAGTGACAATGGAACTGAGTTCAAGAATTCTGGTCTTGATGACTATCTTGATGAACTTGGTATTACTCATGAGTTATCTGCTCCTTACACTCCTCAGCAAAATGGCGTCGTGGAGCGCAAGAACAGAACTCTTGTTGAGATGACTCGCACTATGCTTGATGAGTACAAGACGCCTCGTCACTTCTGGATTGAGGCAATTTATACTGCGTGCCACATCATGAACTGGGTATATCTTCACAAATTCTTCAAGAAGACTGCCTATGAACTCCTCACTGACAAGAAACCCAATGTGAGTTATTTCAAAGTCTTCGGTGCTAAATGTTGGATTAGAGATCCTCATCACAATGCTAAATTGGCACCGAAAGCACATGAAGGTTTTATGCTTGGTTACGGAAAGGACTCGCACACCTACAGAGTCTTCAACACCGTTCTTCACAAGGTTGTTGAAACTGTAGATGTGCGGTTCGATGAAACTAATGGCTCGCAAAGAGAGCACCTACCCTCTGTGATAGATGAACCAGCACCTGAGGAAACTATCAAGTTCAAGGCTACCGAGGATGTCATTCCAACCGAAGAATCTGCTGAAGAATTCATTCCAGAACGTGAAGAACGTCGAGCTAATGCACCTGAAGAAATTGCTGAAGAAAATGGTGCTGAAGAAAATGCTGATCAAATTCCTCGACGACAACCTACTCATCCACGCGTTGCAAAAGAAATGCAAGTTGAGAAGATCATCGATGACATTGAAGCACCAGGTCCTCTCACACGCTCAAAAGCTTCACATTTATCTAACTTTTGTGGGCACTATGCTTTTGTCTCTATCTCAGAGCCCACTAAGGTAGATGAAGCATTTCTGGAGCCTGAGTGGATTCAGGCCATGCAAGAAGAATTACATCATTCGAGCTCAACAATGTTTGGGAACTGGTCAATCGTCCAGATCCTCGCAAACACAATATCATTGGCACAAAGTGGATCTACCGCAACAAGCAAGATGAAAATGGCCTTGTGGTGAGGAATAAGGCACGGCTAGTAGCTCAAGGCTACACACAGGTTGAAGGAATTGATTTCGATGAAACTTTTGCACATGTTGCTAGACTTGAAGCTATTCGCATATTACTTGCTTATGCTAACCATCATGATATCACTTTATATCAAATGGATATGAAAAGTGCATTCCTTAATGGTAAGCTTGAGGAAGAAGTATATGTTGCTCAACCCCCAGGTTTTGAAGATCCTAAGCATCCTGACAAAGTCTTCAGACTAAATAAGGCCCTCTATGGCCTCAAGCAGGCCCCTCGGGCGTGGTATGATACTTTGAAGGAATTCCTCATGAAGAAAGGCTTTAAACTCGGTTCACTCGACCCTACTCTTTTCACTAAATCATATGATGATGAATTGTTTGTATGCCAAATATATGTTGATGACATCATCTTTGGCTATTCTGACCAACGTTATAGTGATGAATTTGCCTATATGATGAGTGAAGAATATCAAATATCTATGATGGGAGAGTTGAAATTCTTCTTAGGTCTTCAAATTCGTCAACAGCGCAATGGCATATTCATATCTCAGGAGAAATACCTCAAGGATGTACTGAGGAAATTCGGCATGCAAGATTGCAAAGGCATCAAAATTCCTATGCCCACAAATGGCCATCTGTGCACTGATGAAAATGGTATTGACTTCGATCAAAAGGTATACCGCTCCATGATTGGTTCTTTATTGTACTTATGTGCATCTAGGCCAGATATTATGCTTAGTGTTTGCATGTGTGCCCGATTTCAAGCTACACCGAAGGAATCACACCATAAGGCTGTGAAGCATATTCTTCGATATCTAGATCACACACCAACACTAGGATTATGGTACCCCAAGGGCTCGGCTTTTTGATCTCGTTGGATATTCTGACTCTGACTATGCTGGTGATCGTGTGGATCGCAAGTCAACATCTGGTACATGTCATTTCCTCGGACGATCTTTGGTCTGTTGGTCCTCGAAGAAACAGAACTGCGTATCACTGTCTACTGCTGAAGCTAAGTACATTGCTGCTCGTTCTTGCTGTGCTCAATTGATGTGGATGAAGCAAACTCTCAAGGACTACGGCGTCAACGTGGAATGTGCCTCTCTTCTGTGATAATGAGAGTGCCATCAAGATTGCTCACAACCCAGTTCAGCACTCAAAGACAAAGCACATTCAGATTCGTCATCATTTTCTTCGTGATCATGTGTTGAAGGGCGACATTTATATTGAGCATGTGAAGATTGAAGAACAACTATCCGATATCTTCACAAAGCCCTTGGATGAGAAGAGATTTAGCAAGTTGCGGTGTGAGCTAAATATCTTAGAATCTTCGAATGTTCTTTGAAAAGGACACCCATCCTAACACTTATGCAAAATTGATGACTTAGATGTGCAACACATGAAGAAACGTTTTTCTTCAATCAATGAAGAATAACACTCTAAATGTGAAGAAATTAATGAAGAATTTGATTCTCAGAACCCTACGACAATTGTACGCGGTGTCTGAAATCATCATTCTTATACGGTGGGTCACGCCACCACAAAAGTTGAAAATCGTCAATTTGAGTTTTTTCTCAGTTTTGAAATTCCTCAATTGTTCATATTCTTCAACTTTGCAAAATCTTCATTGTTTCCGTCGTTTCTCTTCATTGGCTATATATATATATATATATATATATATATATATATATATATATATATATATATATATATATATATATATATATGAGTTTATGTCCTCTACAGCATTCACTTATGGCTAATTCTTCAAGTTGGTTTTTCTGCTAAGTGAATGTGATCGGACCCTTCCCCCTCTATGCTATACTCAACCCAATCTATTCACAAATTCTTCATGTGCGTTCTATTTGAAACTCATTCAAAATCTTCTCTGCGTCCTTGTGAGCTGAAGAATTTGCGAACGGAACTTTTAACTTATCTTATCCAAATTTTCGCTTTGCCGCTCAAACCGTTCCGCTTCCCACGATATACTTATCTATTCACCCACGATCTAACACGATCTCCACTTCTCAGTACGTGGGTGACACATGTCATGCGAATGAGAAGGGTCAGGGGCACATTCGTCCCATTTCTTCGGGCGAACCGTTTTTCACCGTGGCTATAAATACCCCCTCTTCCCTTCCTTACTTCTTTTACTCTGCTCGACCTCTCTCCAAGCTTGAGCTTCTCAAACCCTAGCGCCGCCGCTACATCATCGTCGCCGCTGAGGAAGAGCTTCACTGCCTCGAGCTCGTCGCCGCCGTACTCACGCCGGCCGCGGAAATCTTCACTCCGCCGCCGCCGTAGCCGTCTTCCTCCGCCAAGTTAGGGCGTGGAAGATGTGCACAGACGAGCTTCACTTCTCCACATTCCAGTTCGTCGTGTTCTTCGTTCAGGGTAATTAAAAGTTACTTTTACTGCCCACTTTGATTCAAATGTTTACTACAAAATCTTCAAAGGTGTTTTTCTTTAAATCCTCACACACTAAACACCTCACATGTCATCTGCTCTTGATTCGTTTCTCTAAGCATCACTTTTCTTCAAGATTCCTCAATTGTGTGGATCTTCGATCTATACAACTCTGGAACCTAAGACAAAGAACGCTTAGTGAAATTCTTCAAGACTCATCTGGTCAAATTCCTCAAACTTGTTCTTATTGAAAAACCTTCTGGGAACGCATATGACCTCTCCAAATTCCTCGCAACTATACTCTGTTCACAGGTACTCATGTCCGCTGCTGAATCACTAGGTTCTCATCAACTTAACTCATTTGCAGCGTTCCTTGAAGAAAAGTTGCATACTTCTTCAGAGAGTTCAATTGTTCAAATTCCTCAACTAAAGAAAATGGCTAATGAAAAGAGGCCACAGAAAGGAGGAAAGAGGCCTGAGGTCAATACTGCTTTGAAATCTCTGAGGACATTTATGCTGGGTACTGCACACCCCCTGAGGAAGATAAAAATCAGCCCAAGGTGCGCATTCAGAGGATAGAAAGGAGATGGGCAAAAGAGTGGAGGGAGTAAAGGTATGTGACTCCAAAATACATGAAGAAATTCGCTGGTACTCCTCCATGCTCAAGACCTCCATTGGCACCTGGCCAAGAGGCAGATCCCACTAGCATCAAGCGCGGTGAGGATTTTCCTGAAGAATGGGCCAAGCGCCAGGCCAAGTTGGCCAAATAGGCAAAAGATGCAGTGAGGAAATTCAACGAAGATTCCACTGCTGCTGCTGCTGAGGCCTCTGTAAGGCCGAAGAAATCCATGGTAAAGAAGCCTGCGCACAAGCCAAGTGCCTCTTCTTCAATGCCCTCACAGCCAATTTCCTCAGCTAAACCCTCACGGCCAATTCCTCAAGCCGCTCCTGCTCCTCCAAAGTCCTCAGCTGCTCCGACAAAATCCTCAGCACCTGTGCATCTTGCCACGTGCCAAAGGACTACATGCATCTCCATTGCCTCAGGAGCTTCAGCTAGTTCCTCAGCTGCACCATATTCTTCAACAGGACTCTCTCTGCTGAAGACTAAGACCACTGCAGGACGAGGCTCTCGCCCAAGTCCTCAGAAGAAGCAGGTCGCCTTCCAAGTACCGTTTGAAGATGATGAAGCTAATGATGAAGAACTTGCTAAGATCATCAGAGACAGGCAAGTCAGGGCCGCTAGAGCCAAGGGCACAGAAGTGCCACTGCTTTTGGATCCAAAGCTGATCCTCGACTATATTGATCTCTGGCACAAGGACCCAAACACTCCTATGCCTGATTTCAAGTTGACACCTGGCCAAAGACACATGCTGACCCATTTCATCAGTGAAGAAAAATGGAAATATGAGAAGGCCAGGAAACTCAAGAAAGCACAGTACAGGAAGGAGAAGTTTCTGAAGAACAACGTTGTCCCTATGACAACTGATGAACTCGTAAAGCTCCAGTCTGAAATCAAAGTCCTCAGCGATGATTTCAACTCTTACTATGCTGATTGGAAAGGAGCCAAGGTCAGGTTCGTCAATCTGACGAAGACACTCACTTCAAGTGCCGCTGCCCCTGTGCATACTGAAGTCACTCCGGCTGAAGCATCTGTTCAGCAAACTGAAGAACATGCCAGCACCGCTGATGACAATCAGGCTGCTGAAGATAATGTGACTTCCAGGGCTGATGACTGCATTCCAGCCGCTAATGAAATTCCCAGGGCACCCACTTGTGGTGCGCTTGAAGAACATGAAGAGGTCAGGGCAACTGCATCAGTTGTGCCTGAAGAAACTGCACCAAATTCCTCTGCTCCACCTGCGCCTACTCCAACTCCAATCCTTCCATCTGCATCAGATGTGAAGAAGACCAAGGCTGCAGAGCGTGCAGTAGTGAAGAAAAGGAAAGCATCAGCTTCTTCAGATTCTTCAGCTCCGAAGAAAATGAAGCCTATGACCAGCTCTTTTGCAAACCCGATTGATGCTGTTCCAATCTCAACCATGCCATCAAAGGACCTTGTTCCTTTTGATGAAGAATATGTGATCCCTAGCGGATCTGATGAAGAAACTCCTTCTGCTGCTACGTCAGAGCAGATGGATGAAGAAATTGAAGTGGATGAAATCCCTTCAACCCCAGTTGTTTCCTCGCATGTGCCTCAGTTTACTGCTGAAGAGGCCAGCGTTGAAGAAATTGAAGATGAAGATGTGGACATTGGCTGTACCACACCTGTGATGAATGATGACTTTTGGGAAAGTCAGCACCCCAATTCTCCACTCTTCACTCCACTGCAGCAAATTCCTCAGTCCCCAGTCACTACAGTTCAAATGGAATCTGATGAAGCTCATGAAGACATTCCAACCGCTAGTGCTGAAGAAACTGAAAATGAAGAATTCAAGAACCAGGCTGCCACTAAAGAGGAACCAGAAATTCCTCAGCCTGAAGAACCTGAGATTGCGATTCCTGAGGTTGTGATGCAACTCACTGACACTCCTTTGCCCAAACCAAAGGATCCATTCTCCAGGAAGCAAAAATTCAAGACTGATGCCTTCTTTGGCGAGCATGTATTCTTCACTGATTACAACCCTTATGACTCTGCTCGCATAAGGAAGAGGCGTTTCTGGACTGCCAGCCAGGAAAATTTCTATTCCTCAGTGTTGTTCGACAAAGACAAAGTCTTCGATCATGAGCACATTCCTCACGTGGACATGGAATCTCTGCCGTGCTTCGAGCCAGTCCTCAGTGTTCTTCACGACGCTGGACTGTTAAATTTCTGCACTGACATTTGTGATTGGAATGAAGAACTTATTCTTCAATTCTATGCAACGCTGCACATCACCGGAAATTCTGAAGATGTGAATTCATGGGTGCTGGACTGGATGTCTGAAAACACTCACTACAAGGCACCAGCTACTGAATTGCTTCGTGTCTTACCTCTCAGTCCGCCCCATGAAGGTGCTTGTTGCATCTACAATGAACCTGAGCTAACCGATCACTACATGCAAGTGCTGATGAAGCCTTTGAAGCCAGGTCAGACCTCAAGAACAAAATTCCTTGTGAAGGAATTGTTGTATGTGCCTCGGACTGTCTATCGCATTCTGACGAAGACATTGAGTCCAATCAAGGGCCACGACTCAAATGAAGAAGAAGTCGTTGGCATCATGAAGAATCTGCTTTTCAATATCATTCATGGCATTCCCATCAACTTCCATGATTTCTTCATGAGGACTCTGGCTAATGTCGCCATGTCACCATTTGAGTTGAAGCCTTATGCACCTTGGATTATGAGATTCATCAGGACAAGGTCTTCACTCAACTATAAAGCTGATACACTGAACCATTGCAGCTACTTGCCCCCAATTGAAGTCCTCAAACGAAGATTTTCCTCAGCTGATGAAAAGGGCAAGGCTACTGCTGTAATTGATGAAGGCATTCATCCACTGGATGGACAATTTCGCAAGGCTGCATCCTACTCCACCAATGATGACTCTGCCACCCATGACTCTGCCGCCAACGCACCCAAGCAAAATCCTCAAGGCACAGCACCCAGGGTGATGACTGACCGTGAGCTTCTCCTCAGTCTTCACCAGAAGGTTGATCGCAATCATAAATGGGTCAAGCGTCAGTTTGGTTCAATTCTTCACAACATGACTGCTACCCACAATGCAGTGAAGAAAAACCATTACTACCTTCATGAAATCCTCAACCGCACCTGGGTTGTTCTGTCTCAAGTCTATAGTGAAGAAGATCTGAAGACAATGGGTCTCAAGGACGATCTTGACGGGGCTGCACCTCCTCCGAAGAAGTACAAGAAGGTCAAGGTTCCTTCCTTGGTGGCCAGCTCCTATTCTTCATCACGTGACACTGATGAACATGAAGATTTGGACGACACTGCGGCAGGCCCTACTCCAACAACCGACCCCAACAACGCTGACGCTCCTTCATCACCTTGATGTTCTTCAGGGGCATTAGTCCTCATTTTCGACCCTTTTGGTCATTTGATGACAAAGGGGGAGAAATTTGATTTAGTCTTCAAGCGGGTCTATCTTAAATGGGCGTTTTTTTAAGTTGCAACTCTCGTTCTTTTGAAGACTTTGCTGGATCGAGTTGTAAACTTAAACTCTATGGTGACCTGATACTTTTGCTGTTTCTTCTGCATTCCTCGTTAATGTTATTGCACGCATGTTGAATTACATCAGTCACCATATTTCATCATGCATTTCAAATTCTTCATATATTATGTCAAGTGCGTGTATGAATTACAAGATATAGGGGGAGATCTCCATGATTCAACTCTTCAAGTGTGCATTGCTTCAAAAGCAAATTCCTCACTATGCACATCTTCAGGGGGTGTTCTTCTATATCTTGCAATAAAATTCCTCAATATCAGTATTTACACTTCATATGTTTATCCCCGTTGAAAACTTAACCTATATTGTCATCAATCACCAAAAAGGGGGAGATTGTAAGTGCATCTAGTGCCCCTTAGTGATTTTGGTGTATTGAAGACTTATAGGTTAAGGGACTAATGCGTTTGTGAGTGTACACAGATCTATAAGTCTATGAGGAGTTTGATAATTACAGAGAAAGTCGACCCCTAAAAATGAAGTTCTTTGACTGAAGACTTTGGATTTCTGAAGACTTTCTGAAGACTTTGAAGGTGAAGAAATTGGTGTGATCTTGAAGACTTGGTATTCATTTGAGGAATATGAAGCGTGAAGACTTTTGTTTTCGTAGTTTCATTTTCTCTTTCTTGAGTCATAGGAAACACCGTACTGTTAAAGGGGGGCGAGGAAATACTAAGGAAAAATTTCCATGTGATGCTCAACTCAAAATCCTACACCTACCAATCCCTTTGAGTGAAGCCATTGGAAATCTCATACAGTTGAGTCATATTCTTCAGTGACAGAGACGAAGTTCTTCTGGTCTCTGAGGAATTTGTTCTGACTGAGGAGTTAGGAATTCGTCAGTGCGGATTGCCTACACAGTGAGGAACATGATAGCCCTGAGGAATTTGAATCTCAAATTTCCGACCGTTGCTGTGCTATGCGCCAGCTGTCCCAAAATATCTACCCACCTAACGGTCATATCATTGAAGGGCATTTATGTCTTATCATGCGGGCTGCTCCCTAGGCTATAAATAGCCACCCCTACAACCACTAGCTGGTTGGCTGCTCCGAGAGAAACTGACACTTGTCATTTGAGAGCATCCCATCCTCTGAGGACTTTGAGCGAAAACCATCAAGTGAGGAAAAACCCCAAACCCAAACACCTACAAACCCAAAGTGATTGAGCATCACTGAAGAGATTGATCTTGCGTGGATCCGACGCTTGTTACCTTTGAAGAATGTGCTTCTTCCAGACGGTTAGGCGTCATGGTCTAGAGCATCCAAGAGGAAATTGTGGATCGCCGAGTGACCGAGTTTGTGAAGGTTCGGAAGTCACCTGAAGACTTAACACGAGTGATTGGACGAGGTCTGTGTGACCTTAGTTCAAGGAGAATATGGTGAGGACTGTGTGTCCGGGACTGGGTGTCCTCAGGTTTAAATACCTACCCGCTCAAACCAGATCTACAACTGAGACAACAGTAGGAACTGGTCTACCAAATCATTGTCTTCACCAAGCCAACTGGTTCTATTTCCTCAACTCTTTCATTTCCTCATTCCTGTGTTGTGCAATTGTTCATATCTGTGTTTGAAGACTTTGACTGAAGACTTTCTCAAATTCCTCAGTTCAATTTACTCAGTCTGTTTGTCTTCATCCCGTGCTATCCTGTGTTTACGCTTTCTGTACTCTGTGTTTGTCTTCATTTCATCATGACCATGCCTATGTTCTGCTATGCTTACTCTTGAGTACTTATTCCACTGCAAGTAGTTCTTCGCTAAGGAATTTCCTCACCCGCAAATTCCTCAGTGAAGAATTCATAAAAATCGCCTATTCACCCCCCCTCTAGTCGATATAACGCACTTTCAAGTGTACCTGCTCCCTTATTGGAAAGTAGTTCATCACAGAAATCTGTTCCTGTGACTCCTACACCAATTAGTGAGGAAGCTAATGATGATGATCATGTAACTTAAAATCAAGTTACTACCGAACCTCGTAGGTCAACCAGAGTAAGATCCGCACCAGAGTGGTACGGTAATCATGTTCTGGAGGTCGTGTTACTTGACCATGACGAACCTACGAACTATGAGGAAGCGATGATGAGCCCAGATTCCGCGAAATGGCTTAAGGCCATGAAATCTGAGATGGGATCCATGTATGATAACAAAGTGTGGACTTTGGTTGACTTGCCCAATGATCGGCAGGCCATAAAAAATAAATGGATCTTCAAGAGGAAGACGAATGCTGATAGTAGTGTTACTATCTACAAAGATAGACTTGTCAAAAAAGGTTTTTGAGAAAGTTTAATGTGTTGACTACGATGAGATTTTCTCACTCGTAGCGATGCTTAAAGTCTGTCCGAATCATGTTAGCAAATTGCCACATTTTATGAAATCTGGCAAATGGATGTCAAAACTACATTCCTTAATGGATTTCTTAAACAAGAGTTGTATATGATGCAACCAGAAGGTTTTATCGATCCAAAGGGTGCTAACAAAATGTGCAAGCTCCAGCGATTCATCTATGGACTGGTGCAAGCATCTCGGAGTTGGAATATACGCTTTGATGAGTTGATCAAAGCATATAGTTTTATACAGACTTGCGGTGATGCCTGTATTTACAAGAAAGTGAGTGGGAGCACCACAGCATTTTTGATAAATATATGTGAATGACATATTGTTAATCGAAAATAATGTAGAATTTTCTGGAAAGCATAAAGGAGAATTTGAAAGTATTTTTTCAAGGAAAGACCTCGGTGAAGCTGCTTACATATTGAGCATCAAGATCTATAGAGATAAATCAAGACGCTTGATAAGTTTTTTCAATGAGTACATACCTTGAAAAGATTTGGAAGTAGTTCAAAATGGAACAGTCAAAGAAAGAGTTCTTTCCTGTGTTACAAGGTGTGAAATTGAGTAAGACTCAAAACCCGACCACGGCAGAAGATAGAAAGAGAATGAAAGTCATTCCCTATGCCTCAGCCATAGGTTCTATAAAGTATGCCATGCTGTGTACCAGATCTATTGTATACCCTACACTGAGTTTAGCAAGGGAGTACAATAGTGATCTAGGAGTAGATCACTGGACAGCGGTCAAAATTATCCTTAGTGGAATAAGGATATGTTTCTCGATAATGGAGGTGACAAAAGGTTCGTCGTAAATGGTTACGTCGATGCAAGTTTTGACACTGATCCAGATGACTCTAAGTCTCAATCTGGATACATATTGAAAGTGGAAGCAATTAGCTAGAGTAGCTCCATGCAGAGCATTGTTGACATAGAAAATTGCAAAATACTTACGGATCTGAATGTGACAGACCCGTTGACTAAAATTATCTCACAAGCAAAACATGATCACACCTTAGTTCGCTTTGGGTGTTAATCACATAGCGATGTGAACTAGATTACTGACTCTAGTAAACCCTTTGGGTGTTGGTCACATATCGATGTGAACTATGGGTGTTAACCACATAAAGATGTGAACTATTGATGTTAAATCACCTGGCGATGTGAACTAGATTATTGACTCTAGTGCAAGTGGGAGACTGAAGGAAATATGCCCTAGAGGCAATAATAAAGTTATTATTTATTTCCTTATTTCATGATAAATGTTTATTATTCATGCTAGAATTGTATTAACCGGAAACTTGATACATGTGTGAATACATAGACAAAACAATGTGTCACTAGTATGCCTCGACTTGACTAGCTCGTTGAATCAAAGATGGTTAAGTTTTCTAGCCATAGACATGAGTTGTCGTTTGATTAACGGGATCACATGATTAGAGAATGATGTGATTGACTTGACCCATTCCGCTAGCTTAGCACTTGATCGTTTAGTATGTTGCTATTGCTTTCTTCATGACTTATACATGTTCCTATGACTATGAGATTATGCAACTCCCGTTTACCGGAGGAACACTTTGTGTGCTACCAAACATCACAACCTAACTGGGTGATTATAAAGGTGCTCTACAGGTGTCTCCGAAGGTACTTGTTGAGTTGGCGTATTTCGAGATTAGGATTTGTCACTCCGATTGTCGGAGAGGTATCTCTGGGCCCACTCGGTAATGCACATCACTATAAGCCTTGCAAGCAATGTGACTAATGAGTTAGTTCCAGGATGATGTATTACGGAACGAGTAAAGAGACTTGCCGGTAACGAGATTGAACTAGGTATTGAGATACCGACGATAGAATCTCGGGCAAGTAACATACCGATGACAAAGGGAACAACGTATGTTGTTATGTGGTTTGACAGATAAAGATCTTTGTAGAATATGTGGGAGCCAATATGAGCATCCAGGTTCCGCTATTGGTTATTGACTGGAGACGTGTCTCGGTCATGTCTACATAGTTCTCGAACCCGTAGGGTCCGCACACTTAAAGTTCGGTGACGATTGGTATTATGAGTTTTTGTGTTTCGATGTACCGAAGGTAGTTCGGAGTCCCGGATATGATCACGGACATAACGAGGAGTCTCGAAATGGTCGAGACGTAAAGATCGATATATTGGACGACTATGTTCGGACACCGGAAAGGTTCCGGTAGGTTTTGGACATATACCGGGGGGTTACCGGAACCCCCCGGGGAGTTAATTGCGCATCATGGGCCTTAGTGGGAGAAGAGGAGGGGCGGCCAGGGCAGCCGCGCGCCCCCTCCCCCTCTAGTCCGAATTGGTCAAGGAGGGGGGCGCCCCCCTTTTTCCTTCTCCTCCTCTCTCCCTTCCTTCCCTTCTCCTACTCCAACAAGGAAAGGAGGAGTCCTACTCCCGGTGGGAGTAGGACTCCCCCCTTGGCGCGCCCTCCTTGGCCAGCCTCCTCTCCCCCTTGCTCCTTTATATACGGGGGCACGGGGCACCTCTAGACACACAAGTTGATCTGTTGATCTCTCCCAGCCGTGTGCGGTGCCCCCCTCCACCATATTCCACCTCGGTTATATCGCAGCGGTGCTTAGGCTAAGCCTTGTGTCGGTAGCAACATCATCACCGTCATCACGCCGTCGTGCTGACGGAACTCTCCCGTGAAGCTCTGCTGGATCGGAGTTCGCGGGACGTCATCGAGCTAAACGTGTGCTGAACTCGGAGGTGCCGTACGTTCGGTACTTGGATCGGTCGGATCGTGAAGACGTACGACTACGTCAACCGCGTTGTGCTAACGCTTCCGCTTTCGGTCTACGAGGATACGTGGACAACACTCTCCCCTCTCGTTGCTATGCATCACCATGATCTTGCGTGTGCGTAGGAATTTTTTTGAAATTACTACGTTCCCCAACACAAACTTGGTATGTACGAATGCAAGTTTCAAAGGAAAGAACTTAAGATTTAAAGCGTTATTAGATAGAAAATAAATGAAAGGCCAGTTTCATAGAACGTTACTTTCGAAAAAAAACATCCACAAGCATAGAAGTAAGAACCAAATCAAATGAAATAACAATCATTGCGGTTGGAAGAATAAAATCATAGTAGTATTTGTAGCGAAAAAACCCAATGGAACGAAGATTATGTCCAAGATGGCATGACCTGTTGTACCACAGTAAGGAAATCAAATAAAGAGTCTATGAATTTGCAATGCGTTGAAACATGCCATGTATCTTCAATGGCACACAATAGGAAGAAGCTAATTGGAGGACGTGAAAAGAAGACAATCAAATGAGTGTAAGAAAGAACGCATATCACGCAAAATAGAAGATTAGTACAAGGTGACACTGGAGTAGATATTGATGCACCAAGGAAGAAGAAGTTGAACAATAATAATGGATGGAAACACAATTAAAAAAGAAACAATAGAGGGAATTGAACATGACGAAAACATGAAGAGAACATACATAAACATGGACTTAGAGAGCATTTGGACAAAGTACTAATACAAGTATAATGTGTCGTATTAATAATTCCTAGTGTTCATCCCCTTTTCAGAAAATTCCAGCCCAAACAAGTTTCGGATCACGACGCGCATCAATGACTGTAGACGGCTCCGTAGGTGCGTGGCGTGCCCCTATGATTTTTCGCAAGTACAGACCCAAGTCTATTAGTTAAGTTGGTGGAAGTAGTAGCAAAGTTGTGGCGGATTGCAGCATCAAGGGAAATATAGATGATGGCTACTTCACCTTAATTGAGAAGGACGCAAGTACATTAGTGGTGTTGGATGAACTTGGCAGAAATCGTAGTAGGAGTAGTGTTGCTACCGATTTTCGAAATGAAGCTTTTATTTTGGACAGTGGACGACCCCCGCGTCGTCCTCCCTGGACTGCATGGGGGAACCCTAGCCGCCGCGCCTCCGGGAGGCCTCCCTCCGCCAACTCCTGCATCGCCGCCGCCGGAGGGATGGCCGGCGAAGCCGCGCCAGGCCCCAGGATGGTGGTGGAGGTGCGGAGTCATTCGTGTCTAGGTCTGCGCGCCTCTCCCACACTCCCCTGAGATCCCATCGTGGTGCGGCTCGGTTGGCTCTCTCACGAGGGTACTGTTGCGTCCAAGGTAGTCGGCATCATCGGGGCGCTCTGCGGCCCTCCCCCACCTCCCGCGATATCCCATCTAGGTGCGGAGCAGGGGGCCTCTCCTGCAGGCGTGACCCAGCCGTGCTGCTGGTGCTACTGCTGCTGGGCGGTCATGTGGACGTACAGGATGCAGTCGGCTGGCTGGGGCTTGCGAGCTTGCCTTGTGCATGATGTTCACCTCATTTCTGGCAGCGCCTCCCTGCGAGCTACGATGGCGGCTCCGGTATGGCGGCATGTCAAGGCAACAGATGGTGGTCCCTGTGTGGAACCTGGCCGGGCCACTCAGGCGGGAAGCTGCGGCTCGAGCGACAATGCAGGGTGTGCTTGTTCCACCCGAGAGATGGCTGCGAGCTCTCTGGACTGGCGGCTTGAGGGACGTTGCAGGGCGTGCTCGTTCCTCCCGGGAGTTGGCTGAGAGCGCTCGGGACCGGCGGAACGTGCAAGTGAGGGGATGGCGACGGATGGGGATTCACCCCGATCTGGTGTCCATCTTCCGCCAGCGGCGTGGGCTGTGCGCAACACAGACCAGTGTCCTCAGCCATGACGGCGATGGCGTCGTCGTGGTGGAGGCAACGGTGGGGTGGTGGTTCTAGTGCTCCCAGTGCACCACGACAACGATCTGCATGATCGGTCCTCCTCGATCTGGCCGTCTACATGTTCCGGAAGGAATTTTGCCTAAGAATAGCTAGATCAAATAGATTTCGGTCGTGCGCGTCCATATCAGCCTACGCGGCTCTACGAGGGCGCAACACGAAGCTGTGTTGTTTGTTGGAACCATGGGACATGTCGGTATCTCAATTTTCATGGCGTAGATAGCAACGGAGAATGTCATGGTGCCTGAGATCGGAGGAGCAGTAAAGGCGGAGGGGAGCGACGGCGCTTGTGCACTATTTCCTTCTTGAAGGCGTTGCTTTTGGAGACCTTCTATGTTTTTCGGGTGTTGCCTTTGGTGATGGTTTGTGTGCTGCTACTGAGAGGAATCGATCACTGTGGCGAGGCTTATTTTCCTCTCTTTTTTTACTTTTTTTTCTCGGGTTGTGTGCTTCATGGATTTTTTTGTGTGTGACATATTGTTGGTGTAGAGGCTAGATGTAATTGGTATCTTCATGATATTAATATATTCCTCTTTTCGAATTTTTTTGGACAATGAGCTACTAACATTGAGTTTAGAGAGGAACCCCAAAACAATAAAGACAAGCTTGCGGAGCCAATTTCTGTTTCACAGTAAAAGCTAGAACCGTGGATACTACATAGGACGAACATCAAGAAGTGCTAGACAACTAAATCTTGCTACTGTAAGTAATTATCTATGCATTACATACTCGCTGTTCCAGTTTTCAATTTTCTGACAAGGTATTTCGTTGGTTTTGCCCTGTGCCTATCTTGTTGAACACGATAAATTGCAATCTTATGCTAGGTGGGCCGGTCAGGTTAGTTTGACTAATCAACTTTATCGATAGATAATTGATTTAGTCCACAAATGTTATGTTTTACCGCCTCTTTCACAATCAAAATATAAAGGAAGGCACACAGTTAATTGTTGTAGAACAGAAAATATGAGTAACTACAAGACCACCACTATTACAAACTCATCTATCTGGTGAGTGGTGGTGAGAGCACACATGGTAGTGGGACTTGTAGCTACGGAAACTAGTCGCACCCCTCGGCGCCAATCTCTGTGAAGGCGGCGATGAGGCTCGGCACCACATTGGCAAGTGCAAGCCTTAACCCGGCAGAGCATGGTCGCTCCCTACTTGATTCAGTGGCATGGGCATCATCAACAACACATCCCTGCAACCACGCGTTGCATGTCCTGAGCACAAACCTTCCACGGCAGCGGAAGTGTTCCTTGACGAATTTCTCAAAACCCTGAGGTGGCTGACGCAAAAGGTGGAGCATGGTTCGAAGGGTGAGCAGGTAAGCATTCTCACTGTAGGGCAATGCATTGCGATGGCCCTCCGGTTTGCCGACTAGGGTCTCATATCCTGCCTCGTTGTAGTATGGTTGGGCGTTGAGGACGAGACCCTGGATGGAGACAACGATTTGGAGGAGGCTCGACGTTGCCGGCGACCATAACTCGGTGCCCTCACCGTCAAATGTGCCCAGCAGGCTAAGACACACGGTACCAGACTCATAGAGGTTGGGATTGAGGCGCAGACCGAAAGAGTGGTAGTACACTTGCGGTGGCGCAATCGGGTAGGACGGTGGCAGCTGCAAGTCGAAGAAAAATAGCCCGTGATTGTACGGTGTTCCGCTCGCACCGACCATCACCAACCGGAGTAGATCCATGCGGTCCTCGAACGCTCGCACATAGATGCTTTCTGCACATTGAAAAGTTAGGTATTCATTTTGCAACCATGCATTGTGTATTTCCACGTGCATTCTCATACCTGGTAAGTCGTTCTCTAAAATTTTCCATTCCTTTTGCACTGCTTTGGCCCAATTCTTCCCACGACTACCGCCCTGCATTCCCTTGCACAAGACAATTCATTAGTATTCTATATGATATGATCATGCACTACATTTAGTAAAAATCGTCATATGATGACTTGTAACATGTCGTGTGGTCATTTACTTATATTATTAAATCAAGGAATACAGTTGTGCAATATTTTTTTTAATAGTAATATATAGTTAAGCAGATGGATTCCAACGATAGACAAACCATCTTGTGCATGCATGTAAACTTTTCTTTACTCTAACCTTAATGGCTTTCTTTCTTCTTCAATTATAATAAAACTAGTATATAGTTCTACCGTCAGTGCCTCAAAAAAAATATAAAACTATATATAGTTACCTCATCCGTAGTGTCAAGGTAGTGGTGATCCGGAGGGGTGATCTGCAGTACATCGAAACGTGGAAAGCATAATGATTTGTTGCAACAACTGGTAGCGCCTGCAGCCTTCGTCCGCTCGGCAAAATTGTGGCAGTCGCCATTCAGCTCCACAACATTCCTGGCCACGGCAACATTGGTGGTCTCCGTTGCAGCAGCACCAATGCTATTTTCTTTAGCGGCCACTGCTAACTCCGTGCTTGGTGATGACGATCGTGTTACCCACTGGTTCATCAGGTATCCCTTGCCTCGAGCCACCATGTCACTGGTCAATTGGAGCAAAGACTGAAATGCAAAGCTCAAAAGACTGGTCCTCGTTGCTGGCTGGTTGCCGCCTTCGACGTCGCTATCCCTGGCTGGATGACGTAGACCATTGTCCTAAAATCAGAGAACACATATGGCCAGATCAATTGAGATGAATACATTATAAATTGTAAGAGGTCTAATTTTTTTTCAGTATAAAATATGTGTCTAGCAAGTAGGGTGGTTTTTGTTTGGTGCCCGCGGATCAGTACAACCCGAAGCGCGTCCCCATTGTTTTTCGAAGTGGGCACCGTTAGAAGGATAGGCATATACCATGTTCGCAGCAGCCGGTTCTTCTGGTGCATCGTCGACACCATCGTCCTCTACCCAGTGGCCCATTTCAGTCCATAGATCCATGTAGTGCTCCTCCCTGATGACAAGGATCTCATTGGGCAATACCTACATCACATGCCCAATCAATTCAACAATTAACTAATGAGTTGAGTTGAGTCGAAAAAACGAGACCCATAGAGTAGTAATAGAAAATACATACCATTGATATGTTACCATCACCCCATTTGACTTGAACGTACCCACTAGGAACGTCAATAACACGTCCCACCCATGAAAGATCGGTGTTGCCGCGTAAAGGTGCCCTTCTGCCATTGGGTGATCTTGATGGTAGGAGGCGAATGACAATATCTCCATAGTAAGCAGAGTGGTCATAGTCCCTTTTCAGGTCATACGCGCTCACGGTATCATCGCACTCGACCTCCCTAGCCTTGTCAGGGCGCACTGATGCCTTGAACCATGACGCTTGAACCGTCTGGTCCTTGGAATGCATGCTCCTGACGACGCCCACACGCATTGTGGATCTAATTCCATCATCAACAATGTGATTGTTGGCAATAGTAGATGCCATGCTATTATGATCGCCAGTAGCATCAATTGGAAGAATATTGCTAACGACTTGCTCCCCTGGGAAGAACTCGTGCTCATTTACTATACCAAAGGGAATGACTGTCGTTGAACGTCTACCATGTTGTCGCGTGCCGTCCTGCCACAACACGTCGACAGAGGTGTGGGTCTTGGCAACAACCATGGGAAACTCCACCTCAACATGCCTCCTGACTTGTGGGCGTCTCGCCCGTCTGTGCCCCTGAAAGAAGACCTTCCTCAATTGTTTCTGATAAAACCACACATCTGTCTGCCTCGTGGACGGTAACACATGAGCAGCTGGTTCTTCATACTCATCATCAGTCACATCCTCCCCCTCCTCCTCCTCCTCCTCCTCCTCCTCATTGTCGTCTTGATCATGAGCACAAGCTGCATCCCCATTAGCATCGCCGATTTTGGTGGAACTAGGTTCACGAAAAAAGCAGGCATCAGCTACCCCCCAACAACAATTGGATGCGGCACAGAAGAACGTAAGATCATCCGCATTCTGGTAGGCTGGAGGAGCGGATGCATCGATGAGCCCCTTGTCTGTGCCACAATGCATCGATGCAATCCAGCAGACGAGAACGGTAGACGTCTTCACCTTGATGACGGTGCCTCCTATACGGTCAAGATTCCAGTAGCCATTAAGCCACAATGCCGCCTTGAAGAGGGAACAAGGGTCTGGTGCGGTGACGCGGACACCCGGGTAGAAGTGACTATTCATTTGTTGGCGATACATGCGGTTGCTGTCCATGTCGTCATCCACTCTTTTCAGCTTCTTGGACTCGGCGTCGATGATTCTGCAGACCGCTCCGTCATCGAACAGCACATCGACGTCGATTGACACCTCCACGACCCGGCCGAGCCACGGCCCGGACACGACGAAGTCGCCAAGGTTCAGGCTCCTGACACGCCGCAGGCTAGACGGGGACACGCCCTTGAGGACCTTTGTCGCCATACCGCTCTTGTCGAAGTCGACCAGGTCGAGCACGGTGGTAACGCCGGTGACGATGCCGATCTGGCCGCCGACGTCGGACGCCGATCCGACCACCTGGCCGGGGTGCAGGTGGCTCCTGTCGATCACCCTGATGTCGCCGGCGCTCTTATGCACGATAGAGTCATCGATGCGGAGGATCTCGAACGTGTCGACCGGGAGAGAGATCCTGGTGTCCAGGAAAACAAGGCCACGGTCGAGGACCCCGCGCCCGAAACTCACGAGGTCTAGCGAGTAAACACTGGGAGATGCCGTCGCCACGGCGTCCATCTTAACCGACTTTCCGGCAAGGGACGTGCAAACCTGATGCGTCGATCTCGCTGGAGGCAGCTACAGCTGATCGATTAGTCTGGCTGGAAACGCCCGGTGATGTTACAAGCTAGGAGGTAATACACGTATATATAGCATCAGCTGTCAAGTAGGATTAGAATTCGTATGCTACTCGGAGTCTCGGACAAGTACACCACGTCGTCTTAAGTCTAACACAGGTCGATGCTAAGGATGGAAGCTGTCAGTGGCGGACCTAGGATCTAGTTACTTGGGTACCAAACATCAATGCATAGGTGAAAGTCTTAGAGAAATTACACAAAAGTAGTATGATTGTGCCTAAACGTCATAGTAAATCCTACAAATAGTCCAAGAAAATAAGATTAAACGTATTGTACAAACTATCTTCATTTTTTATAGGGGGTGCCACCCCTAGATCCGCCCCTGGAAGCTGTAGATATATAGAGTACTTGTGTACGGAATGTTTGTTCGCTTGGGTGTCCTCTGTTAGGAGACGTCAGCGTGTTTTTGGTGTCCTATGAGGCCAACTCTAACCGGTACCCTAAAAATAGAGTTGCAAAACAGCGGCGTAAATTTAGTGAAAAAATTTTACTTCACTAAATTTTGGCCGGCCTAGCTGGACTCCTAAATTTAACGGAATAAAAAGTAAATTTTCATAAATTTAACATAAATTTGTTTTTCACAACTGACACATTATGTACATAATCATCCGTTGAAACACAGTCTAGTTTTTAAACCTATAGTCATGAACTTGAACTTAAAACTAAACATGAACTTAAACTAAAACTAAACATCATCACCCTTATAGAGCGTGAGCCAATCCGCCCATGGGGTCTGGCTTTCTGCCGTCGTCGCCACCATCGGAGATGACCCTCTGCCATTCTTCAACGTTGAAATCCTCCTCGTCATTCGAGAGGACGATGACCTTCCCATCGACCGTGCGCTCCGCAAAGATCTTCTATTCCGCCTCCACCAGCTCAGGGTACTGGCAGCGAAGGTCCTCCATGCACTCCTCGTCAGCGGCCTCTGCCGTGATGTGCGCTCCCTCGCCTCCTAGTCCTCCCTAGCCTACACCTCATACGGCATCCCCAGCGATGTCGGTGCGAGCTCGACAGGCGCCTCGCCCGACGGGAAGTTGTGGTGGGCAGCGACGCCGTGCAGCCGGACCTGCCACCGGTCATACTCGAGGGTGGTGGTGGCGGCGTGAGGATGTGCGGCTCTTGGGCGGCGTGAATCCGCGCAGCGTTCTGCAGATGGGTGGCGGGGATCGGCAACCACGGGATCCGGCCAGTGGGAGGATGGGGCGGCGGGGAACGTCGAGGGGGGAGGGGGGGCTCACCTACGGTGGGGATGGGGATGGGGGAGGAGGAGAGGCAGAGCGTTGCAGAGAAGGGTGGGGATTTTTACTCCACCGCAGTAAGGGCCTGTTCGGCAACGCTCCAACTATCAACTTCCATCAACTCTTCAGTGAAGCTGAGCCAAACGAGCAAACTTCGTGGAGGTCAAATGGAGAATTTGGTTGTTCTCTTAGTGCAATTTTGAAGGAGTTCGGGAAGCTGCCTTTTCTTGGCTCTGCGAAAACGAAGGAGCTGTAGTTGAGCATTATTACGAGGTGCTGCCACCATCAAGTGAGCTATGCGTACCAGTTCTCTTGGTCTCTCCCCCGAACAACTCATATCTCCTCTCCGTAGCCTCTTCATCACTGTTGTTGTACATTTTTTAATTTGAAGAGGTCGTTGTATGCCTACCGAGCCGGGCTTTGCTCCCTTCGCTCTCAAACGGGCTTCAGGCCATCTAAATGGGTTGTCAACCCATGCCAGCGATGAGAAGCGGGAGCTACGCAGCCGAACGTTTTTCCATCGTTGTGAGAAGATGGAAAACCGAAGCGAGGAGTAGAAGTTGAGGAGTTTGGGAAGCTAGGCTATTGCTGAACAGACCCTCAATATAGGTGTTGGATACGCGGTGAAGGAAAAGTCATCCTCCTTTATGGGTTTTAGGAGTTCGGCTAGGTCCCGATTGGAGGAGTAAAAACAATTTTTACTCCTCTGACCGGTTGTAGGGGATCAACTAGAGTTGGCCTAAGTAAGCCTTTTTTATCTGCTGGAGTGCTCATAACATTGATGCATGCATGGAGCTAGGCACCAAAGCCCACGTGGAGGCGGCTCGTCTGTCGTTAAGAAGGCACGGCAGAACTGCCATGGAGCACAATCTCAGCCGTTATTATCTCATCAAGCGCATCCAACGAACAGCAAAACAGCCCCGTCCATACGCATGCAGGGCGCGCGCCAAATCTCTCCTTTCTTTCTACTCTGTGAGTATTTCCGAGCAACAGAGCTGACGCAGAAAGGAAAAACAGAGCATAGTCGAACGTCCGGCGACACCGCGGCCGTCCGGCAACGCCGTGGCTGTCCGACGACGCACTGCCGCCGCCGTCGGACTTGTCACCGTCTCGTCGCTCTCGACGGCAAGGGAGCAAAACTGACGACCTCAAGCAGAACGCCGGCCTAAAATTCAGACTATGAGCAAGCCTGAAACACACACAAAGAGAACCAGGAAGTACAAAACAAAGCCACCTTGGCTGCTACTAAACGCTCATCTCATTCCTTAATCAACACACAGTCAGAGATACAATTTTCAATTAAGAAACGTCAAAGTGTTGATGCAAATTTAGCACTGGAGCATCACAGAGTCACAGACGGATTACTACGCCATGTCCCAAAAGGCCAAATTGCAAATGCTTGTTTTAGAGGATTTCTAAATTTCTAAACACACAAATCCTGGAGCCACACCAAACACTTCTTAAAACTTGGTCTTAAAATCTTTGCATGATCAAAAGATATATTCGGCACCAATGTCTTCAATACTAGAAGCCTGCATTTTAAAGAACATTTGATATCTTAACACCAATGCATTATTGACTTTAGCAAAACTTGATATCTCAAGACACTTGCACATGGAACATACCGTCAATAGATCGGTGAAGCTTCGGAACCCAGAACCTCGGGAATTATTATTCTGATTTTGTGTATTTGTGCTCCCACTTTCTTGTTGCTGGGAACCCAACATTTAAGTAAGTCTCTTGTTCCAGAAAACTTCAACATTCAAGTAAGTCTCTTGTTGCATATAATAAAGAACATACCTTAGGTAACTCTTGTGCTTTCACAACTTCAGCTTGTTCTTTCTTCTTCTTCCCCTTGTGGAATTTGTCAAGCCAACTTAGTTTTCTCTTTTTTGTTTTCTTCCGAGGAGATTTTTTCTTTAGGCGTGCAGCGGCTAAATGTTCATTAGATTTTTCTGCTATTACTTGTGTATCACATCCCTTATCAGGGTTACTTTCATTTCCAAGTTGCAGCTTGGCAGCAATAACCTTACCAACACTATCGAGCGCATCATCTAGTAAAACACAACATTCTTCAGATCTAGACGCTGGAGTGGTCAAATTTACGAACTTGTGCAAGAGATATTTGTAGCGAAGAACAGCAGCCAACATTGGATTCTCAACAACATTTCGTCCACTTCTATCTTGAACAGTTCCAGACCGTGCTTCTCGAGTCCATCGCTTCAAAATATAATGCGCTGGTAGTAACTTAATGTTCATCAAATCAAGAATTCGGAGAGCATGCGCACATAATATCCCTATTCTCTCAAATTGTCCACAACTACAAAAAGCTCTTTGCTCCAATGGATTAGCAATGACTTTGCATTCCTCTTCAAAGGTTGGCGCTTCAAAAGGAGTACTAATAGTTACTGCAAATTCATACTCCACATTTAACTGTTTAGTGCAGGCTGCAATGGATCTCTCATATTCTTTTTGGAAACATTCGAATATGACCGGAGTGTAAACTTAGCTTGCTTGGACCAGCATGGGTGTTCTCATTTTGACCCTAGGTACTAGCTCCCTTGACTCATACTCCGAACTCAACGCAATGTCTCGTTTCCCTTGCACAACCCTTTCGAAATGCTTGAAAAAACGGATCACATCAAGATCTGATTTCAAATGGTGCTTGAGGTCATTGTTCAAACTTTCACTTAGTTGTGTACTTCGCATCCCCAAGGTGAACGCATCCTTCATATAACATGCAGCCCACTTCTCTTTTACCTTATAAATGCTATCAAACCAAGTTTGTTTCTCTACTTTAGTTCTCATGGTGTGAAAAGCTTCCTCAAAATTTTCCAGCTCTTCATACTCGAACATGCAAGCACTAAAGTCTGCAAGAATATTTGATTCTTCCTTTTCCTTGTCCTCTTCATTTTCTTTGTCCTTGTCCTTGTCCTTGCGACAAGATAAATGTTTAACGGCATTTTGCATTATGTGAAAAGTGCATAGCCCATGTCGTGCTGCTGAAAACACACTCTCCACTGCATTTCCCATTGCAGTGTCTTGATCGGTATATATGTTCTTGGGCTGCTTCTGATTGTGTATTGACAGAAAAGTTTCAAAAAGCCATCTAAAAGATTCAAATGTTTCATCATACAGAAGACAAGCACCAAAAATAACAGTTTCTCTGAAATGATTGAACCCAACAAATACGCCAAACGGCCGATGCTCCTTGTTTGTTCCAAATGTGGTGTCAAAAGTTACAACGTCACCGAAATGAGCATAGTCAATTATCATTCTTGCATCAGCCCAGAATATATTTGTGATCTGTTCTTCACAATCATGTTGTATGTCATATTGAAATGATGGATTTTCTCGGATTTTATCCTGGAAATATTTCAAGATACTTCCTGCTTCACCATATTTTAGTTCCCTTTGGCGCTTAGTACGCAAGTAATTTTTGTGATCCCGTTGAATGTAGCCAAGGATGGATGATCCGCCAACTCGCCGGCAAGCTGATTCATGTGCAGCTTTTGGTCCAATACCCGAATCATCGGCAATTTCAATCTCAAACGCTTGAATTTCAGTTATCTTCCGCTGTGAGGGCATGAGGTGGCATGTTTCTTGCAACAGCAACATGTGATTGTGTTCAAGAACAAGATCAAAAACTTCGTAATTACCATTTTCCCGATCTATTGTGAGACCCATACGAGCTTGGCAACCAGTCCTAATTTCTGCTCGAGGTTGCTTAATATGCTTATCTCTTTTGTCTTTTCCTCGACGACCCTCTTTACGACACACAAATCTGCATGAAGTAATTGTTCCATCAAATTTGCTCGCATTTGAGTACCTTTTCCTAACACCAAACCCAACTCTGCCACCATAATGCTCCCAAAAAATCCAAGCCTCATCCAAACTGCTAAACTTCATGCCAATTTGTGGTATCCAGCTTGGTACATCATTTCTGTAAAATAGCCAACACCAGACAATGGTTAGGAGATTGGACACAATTGTTTCGTCTAAAACATAAAGAGGATTATGTTGCTGTTGTTGTAATGCTTCTCACTTACCCAATTGAAGCAGAGGTATGGTTTTCCTCGTTGATTTGTTGGTTCTCCATGCTACAGAAGCTCACTTGGGTGGATTGCACAAAATCAGCAGCGATTAAACAGACTTCAGAGTGATGTAGAAAAGATAAGAAGATGAGGGTGAAGGTGGACTGTGGCCGACGGCAAACAAGATTGTGGATTGTGTTTTACCTTCAAGAAGAGCGCGAGGGTTAATGGAGGGAGGCAGCGGCGTTCGGATGCCGTCGGCCACGGCAGCCCGCCGTCTTCCGAGTTGATCGCCGTTTGTAGCGACGACCCGCCGTCTTCAGCGATGATCGCCGGCGGCCACAGCGGCGCGCCAGTGGATGTTCGTCTTCGTCTCTCCGCGCCCAGCCGAGAACCTGACTTTTGGCGCCAGAATACAATCCGGCGGCTGCTTTTTGGCGCCAGCGAAAGAAAGGAAGGAGAGATTTGGCGCGCGCCCTGCGTGCGTACGTGGATGGGGCTGTTTTGCTGTTCGTTGTATGCGCTTGATGACATAAGAACGGCTGAGATTATGCTCCACGGCAGTTCTGCCGTGCCTTCTTCACGGCACACGAGCCGCGTCCAGCCCAGGTACCCTTGAAAAGAGACCCTAAGAGCATCTCCAGCCGTTGGCCCCCCAGGGGGCGCCTAAAATCGCCCCCTGAGGGTGAGCCGGTGCAAAAAATCGGCCTGGGGGCGAGTTGGTCCCCAGCCGCCAGCCCCAGGGCCGTCCCCAGGCGCGTTCAAAAAAAATAAAAATATATAGCAAAGTTCAAAGTTCGGCATATATTACATAATAGTCATGGATTTTTATTACATAATATATCTAATTAAAAAAGAAACTGGCTGAACGCGGAGTAGTCGCCGTCGTCGCCGCCGTCGTCGTCGTCGGGCTTCTCCTCCTTGACGCGGCCGTCCCTGGTGGACCCCTGACCGGCGTCGCCTACGCGGACTGGTGGCGGCGGCGCGTCGTCGTCGTCGTCGTCGCTGTCCTCGATGACGACGACTCCTCCTTCGTCGCGGCCCCGGCGGCGCTGCGCAAATCGCAGCAGGGTGGCGCACTGGCGCTCCCTCGCCATCTTTAGGGAGTCCGCGCGCCCATTCCAGGGCCGCGTCGTCGTCGAGCTCGACGTCGCCGCCGTGCTCCGTTTTCACCGCGGGGAGGCCCGGCTCTGTCTTCACCGGCGCGAGCCCCGGCTTCGTCTTGGGCTTGACGAAGCGCGGAGGAGCCGATGAGGAGGCGCGCCGGCCGCCCTCGTTGATGACGATGCCGGCGCTGCGAGTGCGCCGGCCGAGCGGCGTCTCCGCCGCGGGCTCGGCCTTGACGCCGAGCAGCGCCGGAGTGCCGGAGGAGTGCGAGGAATAGCGCGAGGAGGAGGAAGAAGAGGAGGCGCCGAACCTCCTGGGCAACCATTGCCCGTCGCGTCGGCGGTGAGCCGTGGCCGTGGCGGTCGCCCTCGCCGGGGGGTATACCAACGGCGGGTCGTTGCCGCCCTCGAGGTACGTCAGAACGCCCTCGAGGGTGCGGCCGGGGACACCCTACCACAGGTGGCGTCCCTCGCTGTTCTTCAGGCCGGCCACCACCGGCGCGCCGTTGGTGGACGCCATCCTCTGCTGCTGCCGGCGCTGGAAGTATGCCGTCCACGTCGCTTGGTTGTCGGCGGCGTACTCGGGGAGGGCGAGCTGGGCGTCGGTGAGGGAGGCGCGCATGACCTCGACTTCGTCGGCGAAGTAGGACGGTTTCGCCACGGCGTCGGGCAACGGGGGAATGGGCACTCCCCCGTTGCTGAGTCCCCACCCCGTCGGCCCGGCGCGCATGTCCGGCGGCGCCAGGATGTTCGCCTGGAACAGGAGCCGAGACTCCTGTTCGCGGAGCGAGCGGCGGCCGAAGCCGTTGGCCGCCGCCTCATCTCCGGGGAATCGCTCGACCATCAGGAGAGGGAGGGAGGGAGAGGGAGGGCTCGACGGCGGCGCTCGAGAGAGGGAGGGCTCGGCGGCGGCTCTCGGAAGAGGTAGAGCGCGGCGGCTAGGGCTAGGGCTGGTGTGGCCAAAGGCGAGGGAGGCCACCGGCTTATATAGCGGCGCCGTGCCCGTGTGTACGCGTGCGAGGCAGGGGAGGCATCGGCGCGCCGCCCCGTGACGTGTCGCCCGTGAGGAATCAATGGTAAGGCTGACCGGCGGCAGCCTTGCCATTGATTCCCTGCGGGAAACCGAGGCGTTGGGGGAAGACGACGCGCGGTGTTGCTGACGCGGCGGGCCCGCGACTCTTTCGCGCCAAAACCGCTCGCCCCGGCGCCCCCGAGCGCCCCTAGCGCGCCGGGTTCGGCCTGGGTCTGCCGGCGCTAATTTCGGCCCAGGCCGGCGAAAATCGGGCTCCTGGGGGCGCGACTGGGCCGATTTTTTTGCGCCGGGGCGAAAAAATCGCCTGGGGAGGCCTTTCTGGGGGCGCGGCTGGAGATGCTCTAATATCCGACGTCCTGCCGCTAGGGGACCCCCATTGAACGAATCGTGAGCAGCTCTCAGTGATGGTTTCTGATCGTGTTCGCTGGGGTGACGGGCCCCCCGCTCAATGTGTCTAGCGACATCGTCGCTAATGCTCCGGGGATGGTGCCCGGTTATAGCAATCTTGGAGATTACCTGCCCGACGATGTACATTATGATTTTTTGGAGGTGGACGAACACAGATACGAGTACGGGAAGCCTCTTGTCAAAGATGAAAAAATCTCTAACAACGATGATGCGAAGATTCCATAATTGGTACATGAAAACCTGCAGAGAGTCTGGGGGGACGAATACTTTGTATCTGAGAGTTAAAGAGGAGCACGACCTCGTTGGAATTGATCTGTTGCATGTTCCATTTAAGGAGTTCTTCCAGTTCTTCAATCAAAAGGCCCTCGATAAATTAAAGGTCACTTGCTACTGTCTGTAAGTACTACTTCTGTCATTAAGTCTCTATATATAGCTCAGCTCTTTCATTGCATGTATTTATAATTATCCTCACTATATTATGCAGATTGAAGATCGTCGAGTGCAGAAAAGCAGAAATGTATGATATTGGGTTCATTAACACAAATCTCATAGATGAATTTCAGGTTAAAAAGAACGCCGAAGATGCCGAGGCCAACTTGCTCAAATCATTGTTAATAAATCAAAACAAAGATTTAATACTCTTTCCTTACAATTTCAAGTGAGTGTTACTGTCGTGTGCATATTCGGTTTCCCTTATTACTTGAGCGAGGTTATAGTAATGTAATTGATGAGTTATGCATGCGTGCGCAACTTCCACTATATTCTCCTAGAGATTAAGCTTGAGCGGGGACTAGTAACCTTCTTAGACTCGAGACGAAAAGATCGCGAGACCTATGCGGACATGACTAAAATTCTCAACAAGTAAGTTCAATCGATCATTATCGCACCATATCGGCAACTTTTTGTTCATTTCCTGATATCTCAAGTAATAAATATTTTCTTTGTCTTGCAGGGTTTGGAAACAGTTCACCGCAGAAGCTTCGGGACTGCCGAAGGAGCTGCGATATACATACCCGAAAGTAAGTACTACTAGCTAGCTAGTTGCGCGCATCTCCCGTTGGTTCTAACTACTTTCATCAACGCCATTTATAATGCTTCATTATCAGTTTGATTGACCTCTATTTCTCGTAAAGTGCTTGTGGCAGGAACAAGGGAATGATTACTGTGGATACTACGTGTGCGAGTTCATCTACAACGCGACTTGCAAAGATAAGCGGGACTACTCTAAAAGACAATATGAAGTGCGTAAGCAATAATATTCACAATTTCATTTTATTACACCATCATTTCTGTTGAGTTTCATTCATATATATGTATTAACCCCCTTCTTCAAATTAGACGTGGCAGATGCGGAATGAACTCCTACCACAAGATCGCATGAAAGCAATTCAAGAGGAATTGGCGGGATTCTTTCTTGACCACGTCATCAATAAAGCCGTAGAATACCATGTGGAAGTTGAGTTCAAATGCTAGGGGATTGTAAGAGATCTTACATATTGTATATGTATGTAGCCAGTAGCGTCGGATAGATAATACGAAAACTTGTTGTTCGACCAATCTCTCGGAGAAGGAGAGGTCGATCACTTCTCTCGGTATGCATGACGAACTTCTGTACTTAATGGATTCCTTCATTTTCTTACTAGCTAGTGTGTCGAGGGTCTCTCTATACGTATAATACGTAGTGTCGAGCAAGCACGGAGATAAGAGAGAACACTTCTCTCTATTAATTAATTAGCTACCTAACACAATATATGAAACACCTTAATTAACCATACAAAACCCCAAATCCACCCCCCTTTCAGAAAAAAAAAAACAAAAACCCTAGCCCCTGAACAGCTGACGCGTGGATGCCTATTGGTCCTAGTTGGTGCCACCAAGCGGGACTAAAGGGCCTCCTGCCTGGGCTCGCAACACCAGCCACGTGGAGGCCCATCTGTCCCGGTTAGTATAAGAACCGGGACTAAAGTCCTAGGCATTAGTAACGACCCTTTAGTCCCGGTTCCCCAACCGGGACAGATGGGCCTTATGAACGGGGACAAATGGCCCTTTTTCTACTAGTGTACCTTCATCCGGATTTATTGGCCCACTTTGTATTTTGTGCCCAATTTTGACCGT
This sequence comes from Aegilops tauschii subsp. strangulata, assembly GCF_002575655.3. Taxonomy (NCBI): domain Eukaryota; kingdom Viridiplantae; phylum Streptophyta; class Magnoliopsida; order Poales; family Poaceae; genus Aegilops; species Aegilops tauschii. The sequence continues at coordinate 550,163,858 of NC_053036.3, read as the reverse complement.
AGATTTGACCAACAAAACTTATGTTGTATGCCACAAAATTTATATTGTTGGATTCATATTCGAAAGAGGTTTCCAATGATACTGTTTTTATGGTATATAATTTATTTTTTGGTAGTTAAATCAAATGTCAAAGTTTGACCCAAAATACATGGAGACTAATAAACCGGAACGAATGTGGTAGTACAATATAGTAGGAGTAATTAACTGAAGACTCTGGTCCTGTATTTGCAAAGCAAAACTAATTGAAGAGACTTCAATTAATTAATCTTTCCATGCGGACTTGCAGAACAAGGTAACGTTTGCTGGCTAACGCCGTCAGAGCAATGGATGCTTCCAGAACCCACCTCACAGCGCACCATCTTCCATCCCATCCCATTTCCCAGAGGAAACCCCACCTCCCCTCCCTGCCAAAAGCGAGAGCTCAGAGCGAAGCCCACGCCCACCTCCACCTCCACCTCCCACTCCCCTGCCCTGCCCATGGCGAACGGGCCCGGAGCGACCGATCTTCGCGCCGCGCTCGCGCGGATGCCCCAGCCGCGCCTCGTCGTCTCCGTCCTGTACCCCTCTGGCGTGCGCGACGACGTCCCCGTGCCCCGCCGCGCGACGAGGATTTCACCCCCGATCAACCGCTTCGGGCCGCTCGCCCTGGCGGACGAGGACGGCGACGACGACGAGGAGGAGCCTGCGGCGGCGGGTGGAGCGGACGGCGCGGGCCAGGGCGCGGCGGCGGCGGCGGAGGCTGCCCTGGCCACCTAGCCAGGGCGGCGACCAAGCGAACGGCCTCGCCGACAGCATGGCCGGCGTCGGCGAGGTAGTACTCCGATGCATATGGAGGCCCGGGCGGTAACTAACTAGTTGCTTTTGTTTGTCGCTGGTCATCAGTAGTACTGTAGAGTTCGCGATGATTCGTGATTTAGTGGGCCGAGGTTGAGATGTGATTTGATGCTTCCGTACCGTGGAGTTTTGTTGATCTACACAGATCCCGTCATGTTTTCGTGTAGTCGGAACCACATTAGTGGTGCATGCTGTAGCATCTCTGCTGGTAACTATATATCATGAATCGTGGCTTGGTTACGGTGAATTTCATGCTTCACTTTTGTTTCATCCATCCGCCAGCTCGCCCGCTTGAGTAGACATGTGTGTTCGTTTGCCCGGATGCAACAGTAGTGGCAGAAGCTGTCTCGTTTTGTAGATCTGCAACAAGAGCTCGAGGTTACCAGCGATTTTTTCCTTGTAAGCAGTATTCCCTCTGCTTCTAGTCGTAGATCCGAGGGTGCGTTCGTTTGGCCCGATGTAGTAGTAGGTTTAGCGTTTTGCATTGCAAAAGCGAGTCAGATTTGCTCGAGATTACTGGGGATTTCATGCATCGCCATATGTTTTTCCTGTACTCTCGAAAACATACAGTATGTTTTTTCCAACGATTTATCTTTGTGCGCTTTTTTTGATCGAAATGCCTGAATAGATGAAGAATAAATTCCATTTGTTGCTCTCTTTGCCCCGTTGGAATGAATAAGTGAGTAGTTTCTTTTTCCTATTTCTGAACGCAATCCTGGAGCAAGGACACTAGCAGTAGTACTTCCGTAGCACAAACTGATTGTTGGACAGATAATTTTCTCCAAAAGTCTGGTCCTGTTCCCTATCCGCACCATGACCGAAAACAACTGTAGCTCTAGCACGTGAGACCCGTAGATCTTTTGTGCCATCATGCATGAGGGTCCGAACATTTTTAGTGGATCTTGCTTCGGTTTACTCTTATCCTCTTGCTTTACCGTCTTAGAGTGCTGAAAATGGTTAACCGACTTGCTTAGCACAAACGGAGTGTTGGAGTGACCCTTTCCTTCGAAAAGACCGCGCCGCAGAAAAAAGCTACTGTAGCGCCAGCACGTGAGACCCCCAGATCTTTTGTGGCACCACATAGTAGACCAAGCTCCTGGAGTGTCTTCTCGTTCCACAATATTATTTTTTTGGCGGACCGACTTGCATTTTCGCACAAACCGAGTGCTGGACTGATCCTTTCCTCCGAAAAAGATGCCTCGGTTGTTGTTCCCATGTCCGTACCAAGAACTGCAGAAAAAGATATTGTAGCGCCAGCACGTGAGCCCCGTAGATCTTTTGATTGCACATGCTCGCTGGCGGACATCGCACACGCATTCAACCGGCTGCTGCTATTCGTTGCAGCCGCCGCCGGCACAGAGCAGGCTGTTTAACCGCCAAAATGAATGAATGAAGTTCACACCGGAAATCGTTTGCACCAGACACATATTTTCCTTCGTTTACTTGTTCGACTCGGAAATGAAGGCATATGATCAGTGCGCTAACGATCAAACAAACCGACTTGAAGGCGTGTCACCGTGCCGTGCGTACCAGCATCTATGGCCCCGAAGCGTTGAAGTCGGAAAGTAGGAATGAATCAGGGGTAGCTATCCCGTCTTTGCCGCGAGCATTGGGCTTCTCCAAGTCAAGACATCAAACGGGCACTCCATTAATCCATAGACACCTAACGCTAGCTCCAAAATTGCGGGGTTGAAGAATGGAGGAGTGCAGTGTGGGACAAGAAGGGTTCGGTTGTTTTTCCTTGTCTTTGTTTAATTTTTTGTCGCATTGTAATTATCCTGCAAGATTCACAAGCTCGTGCCACAACAAGCATTCATTCGCACACAAAAAAGACATCTAACGATTTGTACTCAAATTTATAATTTCAAATGATTACCTAGTGGATTTTTGTAGGTCGTATTGCACTCGCACACTTTTCACAGAATGTTTGGACTACATATCTGGTCTAGGTAGAAAAATCTGGCACAAATTAATAAAGGTTGTACACAAAGTTTGAAAAATCTAGGCGGAGTTTGCAACAGAAGGCAAATCAGCTGCCCTTGCATCGTCAAAGCGCTCAATCGCACCGCACACGTGCGTTCGCTCGCTGTGGGCTGTGGGCCTGTGGCTATCTTCAAAAAGCGAGCTTGGTGGTCCCTTGGGTGATCCCTGGAGCCTGGAGGCGACCAGCAGGAAACAAGTCGTGCTCTATCACGTGAGCTGAGATCTTTGATTTATCTAACCACGCGTCCCTCACGTGGGATTAATATAAGTATACTTTGATTAACACAGAGTAACCAATGCAATTAATACCATAACCCAACGCACGGGTGACCATTGATTCATTAGCAGTCTTTTTTTACTCCGTGATTAGGTAGAGTAGCACACATTGATTAGCTAGGTTTATTACCAGTGCATGGGCCGCTTGTACTACTGTACTACTACCTAGGAGTAGGAGTATGTACTTATATAATATCTTTTTTGGCTTTATATTATTATAAGTACTCCCTCCGTCCGGGTTATTAGGCTCTCAGCATCACAAGCATGTCCCTTTTTGTAAGGCCTCGCTTTAGAAAGATGCATGCAAGCAACCATTTCATTGGTTGCATTGAAAGTCATTGTTGTTGGGTGTCATGGCTGAAAAATTAATACACTTCATGCGTGCGTTTTCATTGGCTGCATGCATGTGAGAGAGTGCATTGGGAGTGGAATAGAAGATTAATGTGAGCAAATTACTATGTGTCTTGGTCTAAGAGAAGTTGTCTTTAGGCCTAATAAACCCGGACGGAGGGGTACCTTGCATGCGCCGCATCAGTGCTCGCCGAGTGCAGCAGCAGCCGCCGAGCTCCCCACGTCTGCCGAACCGCCCGCCCGGTCGCGCCACGCTCGCCGGCATAGAGGCTGCAGCTGCTCGCCCAGTGCCTCGCCTGCTAGCCCGCGCGCTCGCTCTCGCACGCCCGCGCCGTAGACCACGCACTCGCACAAGACGACGGCTGGCTCGCTAGCTGGCGCCCCCTGCCGCAGCTAGCTAGCACATGCAGCACGCCCGCGCACGCAAGCACACACAGCACACCCGGCGCGGGCAGCTGAGACCGCGCACCCGCGTGCTCGCCCTCGCCCTCGCCTGCAGCTGTGGCCGTGCGCTCACGCCCTGCCTCCCGCCGCAGCAGCTCGCTGCTGCCCCGCCTCGCCCGGGCGCCCGCGCCGCCGTCGACCGTATCGTGCTCTCGCGTCAAGTCACGCCCGCCCATGGCCCCGCTCGCCAGCAGCAGCCCGCCGCACCCACTGCCGTGCTCATCCTACCGCCACAGCCGTCGCCGCGCGCTTGTCGCCGTAGTTGCCCTAGGCCGCGGCAGTAGCAGCCGATGCGGGGCAGTGCCATGGCGAGGGTGAGCAGCAGGCCGACGTAGTGTAGTGCCATGGCGACGCGACGTTCTCGTCGAGCTGGAGCATGCTATGGCGGCGAGTGTGCTCCGGCGGGGCGACGCGGTGGACGGTAGCGCGAGGGCAGCCATGGCGGTGCAGCTCTGGCGAGAGGAGGGAAGGCGACGCGGCTCCGTCGTCCTGCAGACGAGAGAGAGGGGGAGGAGAGAAAAGATGGGGTAGGTGGCTGGCACGACGCGAGGACGCAGACGACCGTCGGCTTGCTGTCCGCTTCCACCCAAATCCATCTCAAGTTTGGTCTGGAGATGGAGTTGAACGGACACCAAACAGATAAAAAATGGCATAGGATCGCGCATTAGGTCATTGCCTCTGTCCGTTTACACCCAAAGGGACGCCCACCGACGATTTGAGGGACGTTCATGCCCCTCAAATGACCCTCAAATATCCGGACTGACCGGCACCCTTATATCCAGCCCAAATATGAGGCGGATATGGGATGCCCGGACACGCCCGCCACATCGGCCTGACGGCGTGGCCCCACACGAACTCGCCGGGAAACTTGACGGTCGGACGAGCGCCTCGACCGTCGCCGCGGTGTGAACGTCGCGTGGTGTCGCTTCGGCTCCCCCCTCCCCCCTCCCGAGGCCGTAGCCGACTATTTAAGCCGGCTGGTGCCCCCGGCCCCGGCACATCCGCCTCTTCCCTTCTTCCGCCGCCACTCGAGCCCGTTAGCCATGCCCCCACGCCGCCGCTACTACACGATCCAGCACCGTCTGTTCCTCCTTGAGCAGGTCCGGATCCGTAGGGAAGCGGGGCTACCTCTGGAACCGGAGAAGGAGGTGCCGGCGGAGGAGGAATCGGAGGAGGAGCAGGGGCCGACGGAGGAGGAAGAGGAGGATGAGCAGGAGCCGGCGGACAAGAAAGAGGAGGAGGAGCAGGAGCCGATGAAGGAGGCGCCGTCTCTGGATGTGGGGAAGGAGGAGGCGTCGACGATGGAGGAGGACGTGGATGTGTGGCAGCAGCAGCATGCCATCCTGAACTCCATCTGCTCGGAGTCGGCTGCGAAGCCTAGGCGTCGCTGTCGGCAACTGATGGAGGCGGCCCAGGCTCCGGCGCAAGCGGCTCTGGCTCCGGCGCAGGCGACTCAGGCCATCTCCGACAACGACGAAATTTGAGTAGTATAGAATGTAGTATGCAGCTATATATTCTGCATGATTTTGTATGGATTTAGAGGATGAATATGAGAGAGTTGTATGTGGAGTAGGAAATATGAGGTGTGCCCGGTTAGTGTCACGGACGCGCTCAGTCGTGTCCGCGAGCGTTTGAGAGGCTGGATTTGCCAAGTCCGGTTGTAGATGCTCTAAGGGCAACTCCAACGCACGACCCCAAACGGACGTCCGTTTCATCCGCTTTTCGTCCGTTTGAGGTAGGAAAACGAACACGGTCGTCGGTCGTGCGCCCATCGATGCGCCCAACGGGTCGGCCGCACCCTAAACGACCCGTTTTTTGGACGTGAATATAACCCCCCCAAACCCCAAATAAACAACGAAAACAACTCGAAAATATCAATACTGACATTAAAACGTCCACATTACCCAAGTTCAACACATGGATATAAACAAGAACATTTAAAACATTAAATAAAACTAGATAAGGGCCGTCGTCGCCGCGATGGCCGCCGTTGCCTTCCGTGGCCGCCATCTACTCGTCGTCGTCGTCGCCGGTGAGGTCGACGTATGGAGCTGGCTGCCAGAGGTTGGATGGCGGCCCCTGCCAAGCTGGAGGCGCCTGCTGTGCCGGCTGCAGTGGCGCCTGCACGACCTCTTCGCGCGGCAGGGATGATGACCACCGGCCGACGTCCACCACAGGCGTGCACAGCACGGTCTCCGGCCACGTCCAGGACTGCCCGACCAATGACGGGTTCCATCCCGTCGGCTCCTCCGTCGCCTCCTCTGACGCACCTCCTCCATGGCCTCTTCCTTGACGACAGCGTCGAGCTCGGGGAGGGCGACGTCATCGGCCGCTGAGAGGGCCAACATCTCCTGGAGGCCCTGCCATTGGCACTCGCCATGGATGTAGAGGGAGTCCTCCATCACCTGCCTCATGAAGTCGTCCTCCTAGGCAGCCTTCATTGGCTCGGTGGTGGCGGGGACGGGGAAGGGGAAGGCGACGGCAACGGCGTAGGGGTGGGCTCGGTGCACGGCCTGCAAAGAATGACAGCCGCCGGATGTCGTGCTCGTTGCGGAGCCACGTATCCCACAGCGGCGAGTCCACGGCGTACCTCCAGTCGTCGACGAGGTCCGGGGGAAGGCGTGCGCGGCGGCGGTTGATCTCCTCCCGGCAGGCGCGACCGCTCGCCGGGACCGGTTGGATAGGCACCCGATCTGCGGAGAGGTGCCAGTTGTTGGAGATGTGCACGTCGCCCCACGGCAACGATGTGCGCGTCTCCTAGTACCTCTGGCACACCTACACCTTCACGTACGGCCGCTGGCGAGGTGGGGTGCCACCCGGTGCGATATGGAATGCAGGCGATGGAGGTGGAGGCGGAGTGGGGGAGGGCAACGGCGCCGAACGATGGCCCACCATTGTCGCTGGCGGAGAGGTGAAGGGGCGGCTAGGGTTTGCTCGTGTCGGGGCTCGAAGAGGCAGGACGGCCAGGAAGTGGAAACTGTGGACTGACCAGTCCACGGCTTCCAATTTTAGAAGGATGACGATCCTTCGCCCGTGTGACTGACAACCGGGGTCTACCATGTGTGCGCATTGATTTTGGATGGTGGAGGTAGGTGGACGGCTGCCTCGCGTCTTCAAGGCAGGCGCCGAGCAAGCGTGTGCCCGTCTGTTCAACGTCCGTGTAAATGCAAACCAGACACATGTTTATGTCGGAAATAAGGTGAACCGGACGCCAAACAGACAAAATTTGAGGATACAATCATGTGTTGGCCATGTCGTCTGTCCATTTTGATTCGAAGGGATAAACGCGAACAGAATAGGGTGGTGCGTTGGAGTTTGCCCTAAGTAGACCAGCCGTTGTTGCATCGTGTTCGACATAAAGACCGCCGGAAAGTATAACCCCTGGTCTTGTCCTTTCCGCATGCAAAGACCCCACCGGAGCAGAAAACAACTGCTTTGCTCCGGCACGTGAGGTCTATGTTCATCAATCAATTAACTATTGGAAAGATCTTTTGTGGTTCCTAACCACGTGGCTCTCCCCGTGTCTTACCGCGCATTCAGAAGTATAGTACTCCTATACTGCGATAGGTTGATAGGCTTCATATAGGAGAACGCGGTATATTACTGCCATGGATTTTACTATGCCCATGACGTTGAATCGGCGATGATCTTAGCGCTAACCAAAGGTCTGCATTTGGCTATCCAGTGGAATGTAATTGAATCGTTGTCAATTCTTGATAGCCAAGTCGTTATTCCAACTATGCAGAATGGGGGGTCTTTCCCAACTACGCACCAAATTTTGCAGATTGTATGGTGCTCGTGAATGAGTTTGTGGAAGTAACTTATTCTACTTGTCCTCGATATGCAAATGGGCTCGCAGATCGAAAGTCCTATTTTGGTCCCAAGTTCAAATGCACCCTGATGAACAGTTAAATCAAAAAATAGTAAAAAAAGATAAAAAATATTCTGAATTGTTTATGTGGTAAACTTTGACGGATGTTTTGTATGCTTAGCAAATTTTAGCACGAAATGACATTCATGGAGGTCGTGGCATTTTTTTTAGAAAATTAGCACTCCAAAATGTTTTTGAAACTAGCATTTTTTGAATGTCATTTCGTGCTGAAATTTTGCAAGCATACAAAATATTTGTCAAAGTTTACCACACAAAAATTCAGATTTTTTTACTATTTTTTATTTTACTGTTCATCATGGAGCATTTGATCTCGGAAGCAGATACTCCACATCCGTCGTAGATACTCTATCTAGGCATGATCATGACCAACAAGTCAAATCATGGTTTGATGACCCACCTTTGTTTGTTGGGCTGAAGCTTGTGAAAGATTTACTTTAATTTGAGCAATAAAAAGCAACTTCACCGTCTATCATTTCATAGTAAATCCTGTTTCCTTTTTGCAACACACACTTTTGACCTTTTTTCTAGGACAATACACTTTGAAATATTCGAACAAGACGATGATGAATGCCTGAATATGTTGTAGCCATGTACGAACCCCGCGGAGGGAATACATCAGAGTAATTTAGGAGTCCACTATATACTTTTATACCGCCAAAATGAATAGAAAATGATATTCTTTAATTTCATGGGCGACGATGTGACAAATACATCTAGCCTCTTTAGTTTCTCGAGGCTTGACTCCGACATTGGAATGGTCGGAATCTGGGAGGATTGAGAAGCGTCGGTCGCCCAGAAGGAGGCCGATGTGCCGACAAAGGAGCCCGAGCTCTACCTCGCGGAAGCGGGAGTTATTTTCTTTCAGACAGTCGTGGAAGCGGGAGTGGATGAGCATATTCTCTTCGTCCGTGATTATTAGGCAAGTGGGCCACCAAGCCGCATTTTATTGGCTGGGTGCAGCACACACATTTTTTTCTCCGCTATGTTTGGTTTGCATTCCGCTCATCGGTTGAGCGATTCTAATTTTGAAATGTTGCATGTGTAAATCGAAACAACGGAGACGAGAACGTGTTATTAGATAAAACATACGCACGACGCTGCAAGGAGAGTCGAAGGGGAGAGATGACAAACCGGTTAAAAAAACACAGAGATATATAGTAGGGATTCGTTGTCGTATGCTGCCTGACTAGCAGGAGGAGCTTGAGCTAGACTTCGAAGCATGGCTCTCCCACACGAGGCGTAGGATGATGCCCAACTACAAGGGAGGTCGTTGTTGTGGCGCACAGAGGTGGGGCCAGGATTTGGGCACAGGATGCGAAAACCCAATTTGGCTCTCGGGAGCACGTGCTCCTGCGCGCGAAAAATAATTTTTGAAATGTAAAACAAATCTCAACATTTTTTTATGTATTTATAGTCACATCCAAACACTATCTGCAAAGTTTTAGGCAAAAAGGTTAATATTTTGGCCTGTCCAAAAAACAATTTGAATATCAAATGTTACCCCAAATTTGTTTTTTCACCAATGAAACACTACTACTCCATTTCGCATGAAAATTATCAAGCATGCTTGCGACACTAACACGAACATCCACAAAAGAAATCAGATTTTTTGAAAACATTTTACACTTTTTTTGTGGCATTGTTCATCCGGGAGCAAATGCTCCCGGGAGCCAAAACACCCCTCTCCATAGGATGGACGAAGAGACAACAAGTCAAAAGAAATAGATATATCAAATACATATTAGCTTAGCTTTCCTTCAACCATTTACTCATTTTGCTTTACAATCGCCTAGATGAAGAGTTCTTATTTGTTAATTTGTGCTATTTTGTATACTAGCTACTCGGTGATTGCTAGAAACTTAGAATGGTACTACCAAATTCGTGTCGTGGGCTTAACCAATTATGACATTAGGGTACCCGGGGACAAATATTAACCGTCCATTTGTAAAATCTAATGGTAGCGATCGATCTATACTGCTCCAATTTGGCAATCGAGTCGCGAGCAGTATAGCTTTGCACCGCTTCGCTCCTTTCCTCCAGTATACAAGTCCCGAGGGTATTTTGGGAAGTAAGAAAATTCAGCCCACCCCGCCGGCCCGCCTCGCCGTTCCGACCGCGCCCACGCGAGTTCCAGCCGCCGCCGGTGTGCTCCTGGCCTTTTATGGCGAATCAGGAGGTTTGTCTTGCAAGGCCATCTTCCTCGCCATCAACGCCCCGCAGCTCTCTCCCGTCCCTCCACCCTCCTTTTCCTCCTGCCGCTAAGCGCTGGAGAGGACCCGCCACGCCGACACCGCTGCTCCACTGCGAGGCCGCGACTAGTCTTTCCTTGTCTTCGTATCCACAGGCGCCCCGCTGCTCTCTCCCGTACCTGCAGGTGCCCCGCGTCTGAGCTTTGCGCTCATCTACTCGGTCTCGGTCGACCTGCCCTTCGGAAGCGACCGCCGTCTCACCCATGATTGGCCGCGTCGCCGACTTCAGGCCCGCCGTCTCGCCCTACAGGGACTGGACCGCCGCGGTAAGGAGCCAAGGACGGATGGGCCGGCAAGGTGGAGCACCTTGGAACCGACGCCGACGCCTCCCGGCGCACACAGCTCGTCCGCGAAGGCGGCTGGCCGTGCCGGGCAGGTAAGACCATGGCGGCTGGCTGCCACGGCCTGCCCTCTAGGGTTGCGCTGACCGCTAACAGCGGAGATGCGACACGAGGCTGCGGGGCTGCTCGCGTGCGGGAGGCGGGAGCAGTCACTGCGGGGCTGTGGTGCGTGTGATGCGGTTGTTGCTTCGGGCAGGGAGCGGGAACTGGTGCGCACATGGCTGCGTCCTGGGTGTGTGCGTGTGGGATGAGCTCCAGGGACACGTCCATGGCATACAGCGCGCCGGCTTGAGTGAGACGACGCTACGGTGGACGAAAACTACGTGAAAGGAGGCCTGGATGAGCGGCAGATCGGCACGGGCTCGATGGACGCGACGAGATGGCCGGGAACGCAGTGGAGACAGGCGAGGGAGCACGCAGATGCCAGCGGTGGTCCTCGGGTGCGCGACGAAGAAGACGAGCTCGAGGCGGAGGTCGTGGTCGACGACGACCGCTCGGCGGGCGCCTCCGTTCAGGCTCGAGCAACCGGAGCCGGAGGTAGAAGGACATCGTGGAGGAGTCGTGGGACAACAAATCTATTTCCGGTCACCATTATCTGCTGTGCTGACCTACGGCATAGCTAAGGTTCCCATGACAACAAACCTACGTCCATCCTACCCTCAGAAAATGAACGGTCCGATTTTAATATACTCTCTGCCCTGTCAGCGGTATAGGGTACCGCTAGAATAACAAATAACCAAAATCAGCTTCTCCATCATTAGGTTCTTGCACCAACAAACTTCCCAGATCTTCATTGTAGTCGTAGCACACCAAAACGCCAGCCTTGAGATGCACGAAATGCTTTATTTTCTGTTTGGTCGCATTCCTACCGCCCACTTCCCAGATCTTCATTGTAGTCGTAGCACACCAAAACGTTAGTCATTCCACCCACTTCATGTTTTTTCTGCAAAACAGCCCAATCATTTAGCCACCTAGCAATCATATTAATGTGGACACAAAGCTCAGTATTCTAATTTTTCAAATAGTCCGGAAGACCACAGACACTCCTGCGAATATCATATGTTCATCATCAATTCTAAAACTTTCCAGTAAAGTGATAAACAAAGCCTCAGTAATGTCAGCTATATCAAGCAAAGTGAAACATTTTATAATGTTCCAGAACATTCTAGCCAAGGAACATTTCATGAAAAGATGATCAATAAATTCATCTAAACCACAGAAGAGCCAACCAGATAAAAATCTTAACTCTCTGAGGAATTTTTGTTTTCCACACAAATCTGTGGAATTAATACCAGTTCAATCAGTTTTCTATAAGATGATTTAACAGCGTAAAAACCATTTTTTTCAAGGTCCACCTAATAGTATATTTTTCATCAATGAGGGTAATATCAACACACTGAATCAAATTACAGTGATTTCCGGAGAAGGATCCTTTTGAAATGTATTTGGTCAAATCCTTTTCTGAGCATCCGCTAATGATGAGTTTTTGTCAAAGCAACTAATATATATTCTTGGAAAATTGTATTGTAGTGATTTATCTCCCAACTAGCAATCTTCCCAAAATCTATTCTTTTTTCACTCTTTTAGAAACATCACGAACATTTTAAAATTTACCCACAAAAAACATTTTAAAATTACGTAAACATTTGTTTATATTAATATAAATGGGAAATGAATAGGTGGTGGGCGAGGCAGAGGCTGGCTTTATCGCAAAAGGGAAAAAAAGGACGTGTAGAGGCTGGCGTATGTGGTGGTACGCGGCGAGCGGCTGCACGGCATAGGCGGAGGCGGTGGCGGCCACGGGCGTGACCAGCGGAGGAGGATAGCGACGTGGCAATGGTGAGGTGATTAGGACGTACTTCGTGGACTGGCGCCTTTGGCCAGGACCGCGTTGGCCGCACCCATGTTGTCTACGTCGAGACATCGGGGCGGAAAGCGACCATGCTCCATGGAACTACCGTCTACATCGATGGCGTGACCTGACACCAGTGGCCATGCACCACGTTCTTGGTGAGGTATAGCGCTGCATGCAAGCGTGGTGCTCGTCCGCTCTATAACCATAAAAGTTACTCCAATGTAATGTGAGCAAGATCTTTGATCTTAGGTGTGTGTAGGCGTGAATTATTTTATTTTTCTACTACGTTTCCCAACAGGGGGAGTAGTACTTGATCCAGCCCAGTACCATAACACAAGGAGGTCTCACTCGGCTAGCACTAGAAATTGAATAGACTTTTATCAATCGTTCTTGACAACGTTGTGCCTAGGGAAGTTTAGGAAGCGGAAAACCGATACGGGTCGATTCCGGCGATGTCACATTGTGCCCGGTGGCCGGCGACTGCGATTGTGCAATGATCTGCAACGCCATAAGGAAAAGTTATGCGTTTAGTCTGTCTTCGGTCATGTGTATTATCATATTGATTTGCATTTAAATGTCATTTTCAGAATGCATACTATGATTTGATTTAGATGGAATAGCTCATGTGTGTGATAACTTTCTCTTTGTTTTATCCTCACTAATTGTTTTTCCAAACTGTTATCCTCACTAATTGTTATCGGAACGATGCATGGATGGCGTGATTTAGATTTCCTTTATCATAAATTGTGCTTGTGTGGTCATGGAGAGCTAGAATTTATCCAGTCAATGTCATAAGATAGTTTTTACGGTACCCTATACCGCTGACAGGGCAGAGAGCAGTTGGTAATGACTGACGTTTATAGTTTGCACCGTGGTTTGGTAGTTGGTCGCATGTATTATCAAAAGCAGCGTCTCAAACATTGCTTCTTCCTTCCTAGGTACCTTCTGATGATGATCTGAAATCCCAGGTGGCTTTCGATAGATCATGGCCAGCTAGCTTGAGCTGTTAGGTGCCCTAGGATATCTGGTGTGTGATATCTTCTATTTCCTATTTAGATGTTGTAAAAGGTTTTGTGGTTTCTGATAAATGGAATCACAGGGAGATACCTCTATATTACGAAATGATGTTTTTAAAGTGTTCGCACTTTTGCGACAAATGTTCATGAAATTTTTAAAATGGATCAGGAATGTTTAACGGGGTGTTCATGCATTTTAAAATATTCAAGAAATTTTATTATTGTTCTCGTATTTAAAAAAATATTCATACTTTCTTGAAACAAGTTCATTACCATTTTGATAGAAGTATTCACGAAATTTGAAGAGTGTTCGGGAAATTACAAATGTAATTCTGAACGTGTTCACGCATTTTAGAAAAAACATGTTCTTGTATTTCACAAAAGAGCTGTTTTACGGTGATTGGGTTAGTACTTGGAGTACTTAGCAGTACTTACATGTCTGATCACGTCTGATTTTTATTAGCCGTCCGATCTTGCGGGGAATTTTAATTGATTAAATTTAATATGTTAATTGCGATAAGGGCATAATGGTCCAGGGGGAAATATCTTTTCTTGAACCGATCACCTGAGGACCAGATCCATGTCTACTCGATCCAGTTCAGAATCCTCCTCCGATGTATTCGTCGCCGCTCGCCGCTCCTGACCTTCTCCGTCCTCGACCTGCCTGGTGAGAGGAATAAATTCATCGTCCTCGTCCTCCACCCAACCAACCCCAGCCCCCACGCCGTCACCGAAGAAGAAGAAGGCCGGATCTGCGCTGGCTGAATCGGCGGCGACGGCGGCGGGCGATCCCATCTCTTCGCGCGTACCATCCTTAAGGTATGAATTCGGCTTGGCGTTCTGCTCGTTCTCTTGGCCGTTGCGCCCCTCCACCGTGCATGCAGTACAACCTCAACCCCACAAGATCCGGGTAATTTAGCAGTATGCGAGATTTGTACGGACTAGAACAACGAATGGAAAGCTTCATCGTGGTATAGTTTCTCTTGAGCTAATCGCATCATGTTAGTTTAACTAAGATGTTGAGGGCATTGCTTACTTCCTTTGGTACCGCAGAAAAAAAGTGACATACTTGACGTTTGAGATGAGATATACTAAAGGAAGATGAGATACTGGTTCCATAGTTGACTTAATTTAGTTTATTAAAGTCATCATCACTTTAGGTTTGCATAGTGCATGAAATATAGTTTAAAGGAAGATGAGATACTACTTGTTGGGCGTTGATGATTGGTTTCCCTCACATGTCAAACGAGCAAAGTCTTTTCCATGCACTTGTCTTTGCCTATGAGCTATTTTACACCTGCAACATTGATAAACAGAAAGATGTTGATGATTGGTTTCCCTCACATGTCATATGCAGGAAGACATGGCGTATGCAAGTGATGAGAGTATGTTCGAGTATCTAAATGTTGTCAGCAAGATGTTTGATAGTGAGGCTGAAGGCTATGAATTCTACAACAAATATGCTCTTGAAAAAGGTTTTAGTGTGAGGAAAAGCTACGTTGAGTGGGATGGGATCCAACAAATACATAATTTTAAGGAAAATTGTGTGTAGTCGTCAAGGGTTTCGCGAAGAGAAGCACATGAAAAGAAAGATGGAAGATAGAAAGAGGAGGCCACGAAGTTTAACTCGTGTCGGGTGTAATGCTAAATTGGTCATTGCGAGATAGGAGGAAACCGGTCGGTGGTTTGTCAAGGATTTCATCGATGAGCACAGCCATCCTCTAGCCCCACGGGATCTTTCTTGTCTGCTGCGTTCGCACAGACGAATTAGCGATGAGCAGAAAGCGGACATTGCGGACATGGAAAAATCTGGGATCCGCAAATACCTTATTATGGATATTTTGTGCTTTCAATACGGTGGATTTGATAAGGTTGGATGCATAAAGAGGGACATTTTATAATTTCTGCCATGCTAATAAGCAGGAGACAATCAGTGCCGGTGATGCTAATACGGTGATCATGCACATGATGGCGAGGCGAGAGCGAGATGTGGATTTTTTCTTCAAGTACTTGGTAGACGAGCATGGCCATCTGAAGGGACTGTTCCGGGCTGATAGTCAATCGCGACTTGATTACGAGGCTTTCGGAGACGTCATTGTTTTCGATAGCACATACAGAACCAACAAATACAATCTGCCATTCGTGCCGTTTGTCGGGTTGAATCACCACCGGAGCACTGTCATTTTTGGCTGTGGTATAATTTCTCATGAAACAAGCCAGGCATACGAGTGGATGTTGCGGACCTTTTCTGATTGCATGGCACAGAAGCATCCGATATCTGTGATCACAGATGGGGACATTGCAATGCAGAGAGCAATCAGGGTGGTCTGGCCAGACTCAAACCATAGACTACGTATATGGCACATTCAGCAGAACATTGTACGCCATCTGCATGATGACGACGTAAAGGAGGAATTCAGATCTTTCATTTATGATACTTCTTCCATTGAAGAGCATGAGATAGAATGGATATACTTCTTACAACGGAATAAAGTAACCAGTGAGGAGTCTTGGCTGCATCAGATGTATCAAATGAGAAAGTTGTGGTGTGCTCCATATCTTGAGGGGCGTTGTTTCCTAGGATTGAGCAGCAATCAAAGGAGTGAGAGCTTGAACTCTGTGCTACATACGCATCTTGAGGGTAAGATGTCGTTGTTTGAAATGCTAGAGCACTATGAGCGTTGCCTTGCGTCGCGACGGATTAACGAAGCTCTCCATGACGTCGAAGCCTTGCAGTCCGTTCTATTTACAGAGGAAAATGCTTCGCCGCTTGAGAAACACGCCACAACAGTTTTCACACCTAGTGTCTTTAAGACGGTCTTATGGAGCATAGATGCTGTCAGCAAATGTCAGATCAGAGAGATACTAGATGGATCAGAAGATTCCACTTATGTTGTGTCCAAGCAGGAAAGAATGGATAAAAAGTTTGGAGTGCGCATTGAAGAGCAAGGAGGTCTTTTGCATAGGGTGAGTGGTTCTTGCCGTAAGCTGGAATGCGCAGGAACACGATTTTAAAACAAACAATTCTGCCCAGTTGTTGCGTTCCCACTAGGTGGACTATGAATGCAAAATGTGCATACGCACCTACCAGAAAAAACCAGATGTATGACTATTCGGTAAGCCTGCAGAGGTACCGCGAGTTGCGGAATTGTAGTCACGCCGCAAGTTTCAAGGCATGCCACTCTCATGAGGACTATCACCGTCTAAATATGCTTTTGCAAGCACAACATCATAGCAAGCAATCAAGTTTTGAACAAGCTGACAGCAAGGAGTCAACTAATGCTCAGCATAACAACATTAGGTTTGGCCCGTTGATGCCGCACTCGGAGAAAGTTGATAAGGTTCTGGATCCCGTGCATGTGCCAGGCCGAGGTGCACCGAAGAAAAGGCTGCAGGCAAAGACAAAGAAGTCAAGATCACAAAATATCTATGGCTATTGCAAGAATCCTGGTCACAATCGACGTAAATGCGCTAAATTGCTAGAGGTACGAAATATGTTCATATTTATTTTTTGCATGTGTTTTACTCATAATTGATGTCCATGTGATTTATTCTATTCTTCTGTGTAGGATCTAGAGGCTGAACTGTGGTGTCTACATACAGCATGAACCGACGATGAGCCAGAGAAAGTCGTGTGCCATTCAGCTTTGTGTGACGTGGTCTCTACATTCTATTTCGTCGTGACAGTAATTTAGTGAAGTGCGATTATACTGCCATGTTACTGTATTAGTTCGACATCTTTCGTTTCCATTTTCTGTGTGTATCATTTGATGTCCAACTTTAAGAATGATGATGTATTTCGAACAGGAATAAGGGCTAGTATGGAGCACTTGTTATTGTCGAGTAGAATAATTTTTGTGATGTATTTCTGCACGCACACACGGCCGCCAGACGGATCTCCCGCGCGATCCCACGGTCTGCATGGCTCATGCATGGCAGGCCGTTTTCCTACGTCGACCCAAACACCGGCCCATCCGAGGTTGCAGCTCCGGACGGCCCACGTCACGTACGATCTCGCGCGTTGTTCTCGTGTAACTAAAAATAGTCCCACCTCGCCCCTCGACCAGCTCCTTTACCTGCTTAAATACCTTCATCGAGGTGATTTTAGCGAGCGTTGGTCCTCATTGTAGGATGAATATGATTCTTCACCCTTACTATGGTTGTCATGCATATTCATAATCATTATGCATATTCTTTATTTAGAGATCATTAATGACTGACGTATTTTTAAAATAAGCGGGGCCCAGTGGGGTGTGCTTGGAAATATTTGAGAAACCTCCATGCACGTTCATCTTCGCTGCATGCAAATCGGGCGGCAGCCGCTGTGCCAGCAGCTGTCAAGGCCTTGATGAATCACTATTCACATGCAGGTCCCCGTCTCTTGCATGCAGGTGCCTGGTTTTTGCATGAAGGTCCTTGGGTCGCATCATTGGTTGAGGAAGTATCTCTAGAGTGTTTCGAACTGACATTGCCCAGGGCATAAAAAATTCAAAAAAATACAAAACCTTGGAAACCTAGCATTGTTTGTGCAAGAGATCATGTGTGCCAAAATTGAGGTGATTTGGAGGTGGTCGAAAAAATGCCCGCATTCCGGAGGGACCATTTGGTCTAACTTAAGCCAGTTTTTGGAAAAAGGTGAATTTTTCCACCGCCTCCAAATCACTCAAATTTTCTTGTACATGGTGACCCACATGTGCCAAACATGTCTATGAAAGAAATTTTTAAAAAAAATATATTTTACAATGCCCCCTTGAGGCATAGATCGATGTTTTCAGCAGTCAGTCTAGAGGGCATTATAAATTCAAAAAATTCAAAAAAATACAAAACCTTGGAAACCTAGCATTGTTTCTGCAAGAGATCATGTGTGCCAAAATTGAGGTGATTTGGAGGTGGTCGAAAAAATGCCCGCATTCCGGAGGGACCATTTGGTCAACTTAAGCCAGTTTTTGAAAAAGGTGAATTTTTCCACCACCTCCAAATCACCCAAATTTTCTTGTACATGGTGACCCACATGTGCCAAACATGTCTATGAAAGAAATGTTTGAAAAAAATTATTTTACAATGCCCCCTTGAGGTATAGACCGATGTTTTGAGCAGTCAGTCTAGAGGGCATTATAAATTCAAAAAAATTAAAAATATAGAAACCTTGGAAACCTAGCATTGTTTGTGCAAGAGATCATGTGTGCCAAAATTGAGGTGATTTGGAGGTGGTCGAAAAAATGCCCGCATTCCGGAGGGACCATTTACTTAAGCCAGTTTTTGAAAAAAGGTGAATTTTTCCACCACCTCCAAATCACCCAAATTTTCTTGTACATGGTGACCCACATGTGCCAAACATGTCTATGAAAGAAATTTTTGAAAAAAATTATTTTACAATGCCCCCTTGAGGCATAGACCAATGTTTTCAGCAGTCAGTCTAGAGGGCATTATAAATTCAAAAAAATACAAAAACTTGGAAACCTAGCATTGTTTGTGCAAGAGAACATGTGTGCCAAATTTGAAGTGATTTGGAGGTGGTCAAAAAAATGCCCGCATTCCGGAGGGACCATTTGATCTAACTTAAGCCAATGAAAAAAGGTGAATTTTTCCACCACCTCCAAATCACCCAAAATTTCTTGTACAAGGTGACCCACGTGTGCCAAACATGTCTATGAAAGAAATTTTTGAAAAAATATATTTTACAATGCCCCCTTGAGGCATAGATCGATGTTTTCAGCAGTCAGTCTAGAGGGCATTATAAATTCAAAAAAATTCAAAAAAATACAAAACCTTGGAAACCTAGCATTGTCTGTGCAAGAGATCATGTGTGCCAAAATTGAGGTGATTTGGAGGTGGTCGAAAAAATGCCCGCATTCCGGAGAGACCATTAAGCCAGTTTTTGAAAAAAGGTGAATTTTTCCATCACCTCCAAATCACCCAAATTTTCTTGTACATGGTGACCCACATGTGCCAAACATGTCTATGAAAGAAATTTTTGAAAAAAATTATTTCATAGACCGATGTTTTGAGCAGTCAGTTTAGAGGGCATTATAAATTCAAAAAAATTCAAAAAAATACAAAACCTTGGAAACCTAGTTTTGTTTGTGGAAGAGATCATGTGTGCAACATGTCTATGAAAGAAATTTTTGAAAACAATTATTTTACAATGTCCCCTTGAGATATAGACCGACGTTTTGAGCATTAAATCAGGGTGTGTACAACTCTAGCTTGTTCTTGCCAAAATGCAGCATGATGGACAGGCTGCAATGGAAATAATGGTGACAAATGCAAAAAATGAAATATGACAAAAAAAGCCTACCTACTTGCCCGCTTTCACAATTCAACGGCCAGCATACGACTAGTAACCCAATCATCTATTGGGCCAGGATGCAGAGGCCCGCCAGATTGTGAAAACAGGTAGCAAGTAGGCCCCACAGGGCAGGGACGGAGACGGTTAGGCAATGTGCTGCCCGCTTTAGAAAGGAACTTGAGAGGGAAAGCTCAGCCCGCTATATAAACCGGTGCTAGCTCCCCTCGCTCGGCGAGGTGGGACTAAACTCCCTGCACCCCTGGGATGTGCCCGGCGCGACGCTCGCTTGGGCCTAATTCGGGTGGGCCGTCCCACGCCAGCCTCACCCGCTGGGTCGCTGGATGGACCGTTCGGCCATCTCGTTGTCTGCACCTGAGGCCTGCATGCATGGGAAGGGCGGCGACGTGGGTTTGCATGCGCGGGTGGCGGACGTGCATGCATGCGAGCGAGGCGATTAAAACCTTGTTTTCACACTTTTCGATTCAACGTGGCAATTAAAACCTTGGTTTCACACTTTTTTGATCCACCCGCATCTACTCAACGTGACAATTAAAGCCTTGGTTTCACACTTTTTTGATCCAATTGCCACGTTGAATAGATGCGGGTGGATCAAAAAAGTGTGAAACCAAGGTTTTAATTGCCACGTTGAATCGAAAAGTGTGAAAACAAGGTTTTAATCGCCTCGCTCGCATGCATGCACGTCCGCCACCCGCGCATGCAAACCCACGTCGCCGCCCTTCCCATGCATGCAGGCCTCAGGCGCAGACAACGAGATGGCCCAACGGTCCATCCAGCGACCCAGCGGGTGAGGCTGGCATGGGACGGCCCACCCGAATTAGGCCCAAGCGAGCGTCGCGCCGGGCACATCCCAGTGGTGTAGGGAGTTTAGTCCCACCTCGCCGAGCGAGGGGAGCTAGCACCGGTTTATATAGCGGGCTGAGCTTTCCCTCTCAAGTTCCTTTCTAAAGCGGGCAGCACATTGCCTAATCGTCTCCGTCCCTGCCCTGTGGGGCCTACTTGCTACCTGTTTTCACAATCTGGCGGGCCTCTGCATCCTGGCCCAATAAATGATTGGGTTACTAGTCGTATGCAGGCCGTTGAATTGTGAAAGCGGGCAAGTAGGCGGGCTTTTTTTGTCATATTTCATTTTTTACATTTATCACCATTTTTTCCATTGCAGCATGTCCATCATGCTGCATTTTGGCAAGAACAAGCTAGAGTTGTACACACCCTGATTTAATGCTCAAAACGTCGGTCTATACCTCAAGGGGACATTGTAAAATAATTGTTTTCAAAAATTTCTTTCAGACATGTTGCACACATGATCTCTTCCACAAACAAAACTAGGTTTCCAAAGTTTTGTATTTTTTTGAATTTTTTTGAATTTATAATGCCCTCTAGACTGACTGCTCAAAACATCGGTCTATAAAATAATTTTTTTCAAAAATTTCTTTCAAAGACATGTTTGGCACATGTGGGTCACCATGTACAAGAAAATTTGGGTGATTTGGAGGTGGTGGAAAAATTCACCTTTTTTCAAAAACTGGCTTAAGTTGACCAAATGGCCCCTCCGGAATGCGGGCGTTTTCTCGACCACCTCCAAATCACCTCAATTTTGGCACACACGATCTCTTGCACAAAAAATGCTAGGTTTCCAAGGTTTTGTATTTTTTTGAATTTTTTTAATTTATAATGCCCTCTAGACTGATTGCTCAAAACATCGGTCTATGCCTGAAGGGGGCATTGTAAAATAATTTTTTTCAAAATTTTCTTTCATAGACATGTTTGGCACAAGTGGGTCACCATGTACAAGAAAATTTGGGTGATTTGGAGGTGGTGGAAAAATTCACCTTTTTTCACTGGACCAAATGGTCCCTTCAGAATGCGGGCATTTTTTCGACCACCTCCAAATCACCTCAAATTTGGCACACATGATCTTTTGCACAAACAATGTTAGGTTTCCATGTTTTTGTATTTTTTTGAATTTATAATGCCCTCTAGACTGACTGCTGAAAACATCGGTCTATGCCTCAAGGGGGCATTGTAAAATAATTTTTTTCAAAAATTTCTTTCATAGACATGTTTGGCACATGTTTGTCACCATGTACAAGAAACTTTGGGTGATTTGAAGGTGGTGGAAAAATTCACCTTTTTTCAAAAACTGGCTTAAGTTAGACCAAATGGTCCCTCCGGAATGCGGGCATTTTTTCGACCACCTCCAAATCACCTCAATTTTGGCACACATGATCTCTTGCACAAACAATGCTAGGTTTCCAAGGTTTTGTATATTTTGAATTTTTTTGAATTTATAATGCCCTTTAGACTGACTGCTGAAAACATCGGTCTATGCCTCAAGGGGGCATTGTAAAATAATATTTTTCAAAAATTTCTTTCATAGACATGTTTGGCACATGTGGGTCACCATGTACAAGAAAATTTGGGTGATTTGGAGGTGGTGGAAAAATTCACCTTATTTCAAAAACTGGCTTAAGTAAATGGTCCCTCCGGAATGCGGGCATTTTTTCGACCACCTCCAAATCACCTCAATTTTGGCACACATGATCTCTTGCACAAACAATGCTAGGTTTCCAAGGTTTTGTATTTTTTTTAAATTTTTTGAATTTATAATGCCCTCTAGACTGACTGCTGAAAACATCGATCTATGCCTTAAGGGGGCATTGTAAAATATATATTTTTTAAAAATTTATTTCATAGACATGTTTGGCACATATGGCTCACCATGTACAAGAAAATTTGGGTAATTTGGAGGCGGTGGAAAAACTCACCTTTTTCAAAAACTGGCTTAAGTTAGACCAAATGGCCCCTCCGAAATACGGGCATTTTTTCGACCACCTCCAAATCACCTCAATTTTGGCACACATGATCTCTTGCACAAACAATGCTAGGTTTCCAAGGTTTTGTATTTTTTTGAATTTTTTATGCCCTGGGCAATGTCAGTTCGAAACACTCTAGAGATACTTCCTCAACCAATGATGCGACCCAAGGACCTTCATGCAAAAACCAGGCACCTGCATGCAAGAGTCGGGGACCTACATGTGAATAGTGATTCATCAAGGCCTTAACAGCTGCTGGCACAGCGGCTGCCGCCCGATTTGCATGCAGCGAAGACGAACGTGCATGGAGGTTTCTCAAATATTTCCAAGCACACCCCACTGGGCCCCGCTTATTTTAAAAATACGTCAGTCATTAATGATCTCTAAATGAAGAATATGCATGATGATTATGAATATGCATGACAACCATAGTAAGGGTGAAGAATCATATTCATCCTACAATGAGGACCAACGCTTGCTAAAATTACCTCGATGAAGGTATTTAAGCAGGTAAAGGAGCTGGTCGAGGGGCGAGGTGGGACTATTTTTAGTTACACGAGAACAACGCGCGAGATCGTACGTGACGTGGGCCGTCCGGAGCTGCAACCTCGGATGGGCCGGTGTTTGGGTCGACGTAGGAAAACGGCCTGCCATGCATGAGCCATGCAGACCGTGGGATCGCGCGGGAGATCCGTCTGGCGGCCGTGCGCGCGTGCAGAAATACATCACAAATTTATTCTACTCGACAATAACAAGTGCTCCATGCTAGCCCTTATTCCTGTTCGAAATACATCATCATTCTTAAAGTTGGACATCAAATGATACACACAAAAAATGGAAACGAAAGATGTCGAACTAATACAGTAACATGGCAGTACAACCGCACTTCACTAAATTACTGTCACGATGAAATAAAATGTAAAGACCACGTCACACAAAGCTGAATGGCACACGACTTTCTCTGGCTCATCGTCGGTTCATGCTGTATGTAGACACCACAGTTCAGCCTCGAGATCCTACACAGAAGAATAGAATAAATCACATGGACATCAATTATGAGTAAAACACATGCAAAAAATAAATATGAACATATTTCGTACCTCTAGCAATTTAGTGCATTTACGCCGATTGTGACCAGGATTCTTGCAATAGCCACAGATATTCTGTGATCTTGACTTCTTTGTCTTTGCCTGCAGCCTTTTCTTCGGTACACCTCGGCCTGGCACATGCACGGGATCCAGAACCTTATCAACTTTCTCCGAGTGCGGCATCAACGGGCCAAACCTAATGTTGTTATGCTGAGCATTAGTTGACTCCATGCTGTCAGCTTGTTCAAAACTTGATTGCTTGCCATGATGTTGTGCTTGCAAAAGCATATTTAGACGGTGATAGTCCTCATCAGAGTGGCATGCCTTGAAACTTGCAGCGTGACTACAATTCCGCAACTCGCGGTACCTCTGCAGGCTTACCGAATAGTCATACATCTGGTTTTTCTGGTAGGTGCGTATGCACATTTTGCATTCATAGTCCACCTAGTGGGAACGCAACAACTGGGCAGAATTGTTTGTTTTAAAATCCCCAATATGTAAAAAATGTGGGAACATGGTGTGCCTGCGCATTCCAGCTTACGGCAAGAACAACTCACCCTGTGCAAAAGACCTCCTTGCTCTTCAATGCGCACTCCAAACTTTTTATCCATTCTTTCGTGCTTGGACACAACATAAGTGGAATCTTCTGATCCTAGTATCTCTCTGATCTGACATTTGCTGACAACATCTATGCTCCATAAGACCATCTTAAAGACACTAGGTGTGAAAACTGTTGCGGCGTGTTTCTCAAGCGGCGAAGCATTTTCCTCTGTAAATGGAACGGACTGCAAGGCTTCGACGTCATGGAGAGCTTCGTTAATCCGTCGCGACGCAAGGCAACGCTCATAGTGCTCTAGCATTTCAAACAACGACATCTTACCCTTAAGATGCGTATGTAGCACAGAGTTCAAGCTCTCACTCCTCTGATTGCTGCTCAATCCTAGGAAACAACGCCCCTCAAGATATGGAGCACACCACAACTTTCTCATTTGATACATCTGATGCAGCCAAGACTCCTCACTGGTTACTTTATTCCGTTGTAAGAAGTATATCCATTCTATCTCATGCTCTTCAATGGAAGAAGTATCATAAATGAAAGATCTGAATTCCTCCTTTACGTCGTCATCATGCAGATGGCGTACAATGTTCTGCTGAATGTGCCATATACATAGTCTATGGTTTGAGTCTTGCCAGACCACCCTGATTGCTCTCTGCATTGCAAGGTCCCCATCTGTGATCACAGATATCGGATGCTTCTGTGCCATGCAATCAGAAAAGGTCCGCAACATCCACTCGTATGCCTGGCTTGTTTCATGAGAAATTATACCACAGCCAAAAATGACAGTGCTCCGGTGGTGATTCAACCCGACAAACGGCACGAATGGCAGATTGTATTTGTTGGTTCTGTATGTGCTATCGAAAACAATGACGTCTCTGAAAGCCTCGTAGTCAAGTCGCGATTGACTATCAGCCCAGAACAGTCCTTTCAGATGGCCATGCTCGTCTACCAAGTACTTGAAGAAAAAAAAATCCACATCTCGCTCTCGCCTCGCCATCATGTGCATGATCACCGTATTAGCATCACCGGAACTGATTGTCTCCTGCTTATTAGCATGGCAGAAATTATAAATGTCCCTCTTTATGCATCCAACCTTATCAAATCCACCGTATTGAAAGCACAAAATATCCATAATACGGTATTTGCGGATCCCAGATTTTTCCATGTCCGCAATGTCCGCTTTCTGCTCATCGCTAATTCGTCTGTGCGAACGCAGCGGACAAGAAAGATCCCGTGGGGCTAGAGGATGGCTGTGCTCATCGATGAAATCCTTGACAAACCACCGACCGGTTTCCTCCTGTCTCGTAATGACCAATTTAGCATTACACCCAACACGAGTTAAACTTCGTGGCCTCCTCTTTCTATCTTCCATCTTTCTTTTCATGTGCTTCTCTTCGCGAAACCCTTGACGACTACACACAATTTTTCTTAAAATTATGTATTTGTTGGATCCATCCCACTCAACGTAGCTTTTCCTCACACTAAAACCTTTTTCAAGAGCATATTTGTTGTAGAATTCATAGCCTTCAGCCTCACTATCAAACATCTTGCTGACAACATTTAGATACTCGAACATACTCTCATCACTTGCATACGCCATGTCTTCCTGCATATGACATGTGAGGGAAACCAATCATCAACATCTTTCTGTTTATCAATGTTGCAGGTGTAAAATAGCTCATAGGCAAAGACAAGTGCATGGAAAAGACTTTGCTCGTTTGACATGTGAGGGAAACCAATCATCAACGCCCAACAAGTAGTATCTCATCTTCCTTTAAACTATATTTCATGCACTATGCAAACCTAAAGTGATGATGACTTTAATAAACTAAATTAAGTCAACTATGGAACCAGTATCTCATCTTCCTTTAGTATATCTCGTCTCAAACGTCAAGTATGTCACTTTTTTCTGCGGTACCAAAGGAAGTAAGCAATGCCCTCAACATCTTAGTTAAACTAACATGATGCGATTAGCTCAAGAGAAACTATGCCACGATGAAGCTTTCCATTCGTTGTTCTAGTCCGTACAAATCTCGCATACTGCTAAATTACCCGGATCTTGTGGGGTTGAGGTTTTACTGCATGCACGGTGGAGGGGCGCAACGGCCAAGAGAACGAGCAGAACGCCAAGCCGAATTCATACCTTAAGGATGGTACGCGCGAAGAGATGGGATCGTCCGCCGGCGTCGCCGCCGATTAAGCCGGCGCACATCCGGCCTTCTTCTTCTTCGGTGACGGCGTGGGGGCTGGGGTTGGTTGGGTGGAGGACGAGGACGATGAATTTATTCCTCTCACCAGGCAGGTCGAGGACGGAGAAGGTCAGGAGCGGCGAGCGGCGACGAATACATCGGAGGAGGATTCTGAACTGGATCGAGTAGACATGGATCTGGTCCTCAGGTGATCGGTTCAAGAAAAGATATTTCCCCCTGGACCATTATGCCCTTATCGCAATTAACATATTAAATTTAATTAATTAAAATTCCCCGCAAGATCGGACGGCTAATAAAAATCGGACGTGATCAGACATGTAAGTACTGCTAAGTACTCCAAGTACTAACCCAATCACCGTAAAACAGCTCAAATATTATATATTGAACAAAAAGTGTTTCTTAAATAAAGAAAAACAAAAAAAAGAAAAATTCCTATACTAAAACATAATTATAAAAACCAGAGGAACCCAATGAAACCACCAGAAAATGTACGAAAGTAAGAGCCACCGGAAAACAGAGAAAACATGCTCGCTGCCATGCTTCCCTACCGAGCTGGCCCTTGTGACGCCTCTATGAGTGACCTACCACTATAAGCTACGTATAACATTTGCGCATGGCGGTCGGAAGGTGAAAGTGCAGTGTTCCTCAATGGTATTTTGGTGTTGCTGACAATGGGGTTAGTGAGGATTAATGTCGTTTGTCAAGTTTATCTCAGAATGTTGGTTGCTCGATGGTTATCGAGGCAGATGCCCATATTTCAAGAAGAAAGAAAGAAGTTGATTCTCGGAAGACTCGGAAGTTTTTTTGTTGTTGAGAAATTTCATCCTAGATTCAATAACTTACCCATTCTCATCATTGGCGAAGTCCATCTTATTGTGATAGAAATGAAGAACTATTTACTCAGGTTTGAGGGAGGCCGACGTCGAGCTTAGAGATTTGGGCCGAGTGGCGGATGAGGAGATTAGTCTAGTGAGGTGTAGTGCGAGTGAGGAAGAAGGGGAGTGGGGGTTTTCTGAAAAACGAAGACAACAAGAGGAAGAGAGCAGGAATGAAGAGTTCATGCGTCGCGGAGTTGGCACGACAAAAATAAATGTTCGTGACTCGAATAAACGACATGCATGATGCGGGAAGGAGAAAGAAAATTACAAATTTATTAAGTACGAAGCAACGTTGTCTGGTAAGTTTTAGAAAACCAAACTTGGTATGTACAAATGCAAGTTCCAAAGGAAAGAACTTATAAGATTTAAAGCGTTATTAGATAGAAAAGAATCGAGAAGCCGGTTTCATAGAACATAACTTGAAAAAACAAGATCCACAAGCTTGTAAGTAAGAATAAATCTAATGAAAGAACAATCATTGAGGTTGGAAGAATAAAATCATAGTAGTATATGTAGCCAAAAAAATCCAATGGAACGAGGATTATGTACCACAATAAGGAAATCAAATAAAGAGTCTAAGAATTTGCAATGCGTTGAAGCATGCCATGCATTTGCAATGGCACGCAATAGGAAGAAGCTAATTGGATGGACTTGAAAAGAAGACAATCAAATGAGTGTAAGAAAGAACGCATATCACATTAAACAGAAGACTAGTACAAAGTGACACTGGAGTAGATACCGATGCACCGAGGAAGAAGAAGACAAACAGTAATAATGGATGGAAACACAATTAAAAAAGAAACAATTAAGGAAGAATAAAGAAGGAATTGAACTTGACGGCAAAATGAAGAGAACATACATGAACATGGACGTAGAGAGCCGTTTTTTATTTAGAAAACATAGAGAGCAGCTGGACGAAGCATTAATACAAATATATTTTGTCGTATTGACAGGATTCCTAGTTTTCATCTCTTTTTTCAGGAAATTCCAGCCCAAACAAGTTTCGGATCACGAAGCGCATCAATGACTGTAGATGGCTCCGTAGGTGCGTGCACCCGCAGTGGCGTGCCCCCTATGATTTTTGGGACTGAATTTTCTTCTCCCGGGTGCACCTACACCCGCATGAACCATAGTTACCGGATTCGCTAGAACAACCTTCGAACCCCCATTCAGATCGATTGATCTAGAACCGGATTCGAATTCGCTCTGGTCGGTAGCAATTCGGTGCCTGATTCTCCCAACTCAAAACGAACCGAAAAAATGAGATTGTTGGCTAACCTGGTATGGGCATGCGTGCAGCAGCTGGACCTTTGTGCTAGCGGCCAGTAGCTACGCAAGTACGACGTGGATGTGGTGGCCGGGCAGCAGCGAGTCGAAGTGGTACAGGCATGGTAGCTGGTGCTGCTCGTGTCCGACGAGTCGCCTCCTGCTGCAGGACCTTCTTCTCTGTGCATCGCCTCGGTCGCAGCTCCTACGATGGTAGTCAATGCAGCTTCTACACGGAGGGAGCCTGGTCCATGCAGTGCAGTCCACTAGTTGACAATATGGATCTAGGAATTCTGAAACTAGAAGATTCCCCGCGCGTTTCTGCGGGATTTCCAAAGGACTTCTTGAGATAAGATTTGGCACTATATGAAAAATATACAACAGTGCCACAATAGTTGATACATATATGTCTCATATTCATCTATAACTTGGAAGTATTGTCGCCTAAAAGAACATGGAAGTACTGCGCTACGTATCTCTACATCGAAGGTCATTGAGGTTCAAACAAAAAGGTACGGAGTAGTACTCAATAGAAAAAAATTAGTTTGTAGCTTAAATAGATAAATATTTTTGATTGAATGGCTACATCACACAGTTATTCTGAAAACAATGTATAGAAAATGGATAAATGGTAGCATGTAATGGATAGAGGGAGAATTAATACTTTTTTTTTGCACCTGGATAGGTAAACGGGTCGAGAGTTGGGACTTCAAAAGTTAGAACATAGTTTGCAGATGCGCAAAAGAAAGTGGTAGTTCTAAAAAAAGGAAAAAAAAAGCAGGTCAGATCTAGCTACATGTTCTAGTGTAGCCGTGGATTGCCTTATTTGTCCACATATATTGTTTACCAGTCTATGCGGCAGAAGTTAATTTCTTAATTATTCTAGGATGGAGAGCTAACATTACTATTACCCTCTTCGCAAAAAAGAAGTACTACTACCCAATTAGAAGCACAAATGGAAATGGAAATAACGTGCATATTCATGTTTTTCAGTGTAACCATGTCACTCAGGTAGATCATTCCTGAAATGATACCAAGTGGCTGTGGCCTAACAACATATGAATTAAAGAAATCACCTAGTTAGTTGCAAGAATGTAAATTTACATAAAAAGACTAATTAGACAGCAGCCAGACTTCATCACCTCTGCAAAGTTGGCCCATATATTCCTAGAGCTAGCAACGTTAAAAAAGGGCAATCTTAAATCCATATCGAAAATATACTGGTTCAGTATAGAGAAGAGAACACTCGGACTGAGAGAAAATAAATTAGCAGTACGTTTAAAGAAAAGCTTTTAGCTGCCATATATGAGAAATACGTGCATGTGAAAGGCAGGCGGAAGCCATTTCCATCGACTCCAAGAGTTCCGCCTAAAAATGCAAGCATATACTTTGCAAGTCCTAAGTTCAACAAAGGAAGGAGAAAACAAACAAATCAGTTGTAGTACGACAGATGAGGGGCACCTTTCGGCTGACGGAAGCAATTATGGCAGCTGCTTCACTTGGGCGCCTCCATACGTGAGCAGCAAATATCCGAAAGCATTCCAAATTCTAACCACACCGATGCAGCTCGCTTATCGAAGCGGAAGCTAAGGGGTTAACATCTGATGTTCTAGAAACCGGCATGACCAGCAGCTGGGAGAACACGGGAAGGAAAGTGGAGAGGCAACTGTATAAAACATGCAACACCGGCTGGTTAGTGGTGAATGGTAATGAACCGACGGCCGGCCGCTTGACTGCCTCGTCAGCTTTTTGTGTGGAGGATGCGTGAGAGGATGAAACGGCATAGTAGTGGGACGCCATAAGTGAAACGACATACTACAGCTAATTATTTGGGACCACAAGTTGTGTTTGGCAATTATAGCCATGCATGCACTCCGTTGCCAAATACAAACCTTATGTACAGGATGCATGCATGTATAGGAGAATTGCTGACGTGGCTAGATGATGATGTGGACGGGTTGCATGTTGAAAGAATTCATAGTAGCGTGGATCAACTTCTTAAGAATGTAAGATTTGGAGAAGCCGGCCGATGGGGTGGAGTTGGGTGGGGCTTGGGGTCTCGGGCTTTCGGGAGAGAAGATGAATGTGGTTGGATGAGACTCCCTGGGCCTCAAGTGATTTATTTTTTCTGGGAATTTTTCCTCCATTCATCTCTAATCAGATATTGGTATTTATTATTATGCCATCGATTCGATTGCTCATTAAGAGCTTTTGTGTGCAACAAACGTTCAGAAGGTATTATATAGTTTTTTTTCTGCGTTTTTTGGTTTGTTACTACTACCTAACTTCGGATTCCTATAGCAAATATATACATGAATAAATAAAAAATACACATGAATAAATAACAATAAATATTCACCAACTGGACACATCGGATTCACGAATCGGAGTCACCGAATTCACGTACCGGTCACCTGATTCACGAACTGGAGATGTATACCCACGTCGAACTCGATTCACAGGCAGTAGCAAATCGCGAATCCAGAACCCGAATCGCAAACCGGGTCAACTGCGAATCCGCCAACTATGGCATGAACAGTACACTGAAAAAACAAAAACAAAAATTACAATTTTGGGACATCAAACTAGATCAAAAGTTTTAGCTTCTTGCAAAATTTCGTGATCAAATAACATTCGATGAGTCCTCACCAAAAATAACAAAATCAGTGTTCAAAGTTTTGTTAAATTTTAAGCAGTGATTTTTTTTGTGAGGGCTCCTCGAATGTTATTTGGTCATGAAATTTTGCACAAAGCTAAAACTTTTGACCTTGTTTGATGTCAAAATTCAGTTTTTAATTTATTTTCTATTCTTGTCATGTGTGTTAAACGTGACATGTCATGTAGCATGCAGCGCACTCAGGAGGTAGTTAGGATATGTGTGTTTACTTCATATCTTTCTCTTCAAGTTCTATCTCCTCCTAGAATATCTCCCTATCTCCTTGTGTAATCTAAAATGCAATGTATGCGCTATGTGGGAGGTGCGCCCCACTATATCAACACGAACCCGTCGGCCTCAACAGGCTAAGACATTTCCAGCTATCGCACATGGTAGTCAGAGCTATCCTTTTCCCATCTAAGCTTTCTGCAAACTCCATCTAGGCCTAGCCATGTCTTCCTCCTCCGGCGCCTTCCAACCTAGCCTCAATGGCCAGGTCACCGAGAAGTTGACGCGCACAAACTATGTGCTATGACGCACGCAGGTCATTCCCCAGCTGCGCGGCGCCGGGGTCTTCGGCTTCGTCGATGGCACCCAGCCGGAACCGGCGAAGCTCCTCGTCAGCACCAAGGACGGCAAGGAGAATTCATCGCCCAACCCTCTCCACCCAATCTGGGTCAGGGAGGATCAACAGGTCCTTGGCTATCTGCTGAACAATATGACGCGGGAAGTCCTGCTCACGGTGACCATGGTCACCACCTCGGGCGCGCTCTGGACGACGCTTGCTGGGATGTTCTCGTCCCAATCTGCAAGCCGCATCAACAATATCAGAACGTCCCTCATCAACGCCCAGAAGGGGAACCTCTCCGTAGCCTCCTACTTTGCCGCCATGCGGGGCTACGCCGATGAGCTAGCCGCTGCGGGCAAGGCAATCCCCGACGATGAACTCGCCTCCTACATCATCCATGGGCTCGACGCCGACTACCAGCCCTTGGTCTCCGCTCTTGACGCTCGCGTTGAAGGAAATATGCCCTAGAGGCAATAATAAAGTTGTTATTTATATTACCTTATACCATGATAAATGTTTATTATTCATGCTAGAATTGTATTAACCGGAAACTTAGTACATGTTTGAATACATAGACAAACAGAGTGTCACTAGTATGCCTCTACTTGACTAGCTCGTTGAATCAAAGATGGTTAAGTTTCCTGGCCATAGACATGAGTTGTCATTTGATTAACGGGATCACATCATTAGAGAATGATTTGATTGACTTGACCCATTCCGTTAGCCTTAGCATTCGATTGTTTAGTATATTGCTATTGCTTTCTTCATGACTTATACATGTTCCTATGACTATGAGATTATGCAACTCCCGAATACCGGAGAAACACTTTGTGTGCTACCAAATGTCACAACGTAACTGGGTGATTATAAAGGTGCTCTACAGGTGTCTCCGATGGTACTTGTGTTGGGGAACGTAGTAATTTCAAAATATTTCCTACGCACACGCATGCTCATGGTGATGCATAGCAACGAGAGGGGAGAGTATGTCTGCGTACCCTCGTAGACCAAAAGCGGAAGCGTTTATCAACGCGGTTGATGTAGTCATACACCTTCACGACCCGTCCCGATTAAGTACCGAACGTACGGCACCTCCGCGTTCAGCACACGTTCAACTCAATGACCTCCTCGCCTTCTTGATCCAGCAAGAGGGGCGAAGTAGTAGATGAGTTCCGGCAGCACGACGGCGTGGTGACGGTGTTGGTGAAGAACAATCTCCGCAGGGCTTCGCTTAAGTACTACGAAAACTATGGCGGAGGATAACCTAGAGGGGGCGGGGTGGCTGGCACACGGCCTGGTGTTTCTTGATGTGTCTTTGATGCTAGCCCCGCCCCTCTATTTATATGTTGAGCCCGGGGGGTCAAAACTTGGAGCAAAAGCCTCCTCAAAGTCGGTTTTGCCCGAAAGGCAAGAGTCCCACTCGGACTCCAGGACCAAACCCCACAATCCTTGGCGTCTGGCCCAGACGCCATGGGCCTCGGCGTCTGGCCTAGGGCCAGACGCCAGGGTCTCCGGCGTTTGGCCCCCTGGCCTCCACAAAACTCCTTTTGCGCCGACCTAAAGCCTCATGGGATTGACCCCTTGGCCTAACAATATCATCCAATATATGAATCTTTACATCCGGACCATTCCGGAGCTCCTCATCATGTTCGTGATCTCATCCGGGACTGCGAACAAAATTCGGTCACCAACATACATAACTCATATAATACTATATCGTCAACGAACTTTAAGCGTGCGGACCCTACGGGTTCGAGAACTATGTAGACATGACCGAGACACCTCTTCGGTCAATAACCAATAGCGGAACATG
The DNA here is from genome assembly GCF_002575655.3 of Aegilops tauschii subsp. strangulata. Taxonomy (NCBI): domain Eukaryota; kingdom Viridiplantae; phylum Streptophyta; class Magnoliopsida; order Poales; family Poaceae; genus Aegilops; species Aegilops tauschii. Next base: position 550,130,459 of record NC_053036.3, on the reverse strand, counting down.
GGTGCCCATATTGGCTCCTACATATTCTACGAAGATCTTTATCGGTCGAACCTTATGACAACATACGTAATTCCCTTTGTCACCGGTATGTTACTTGCCCGAGACTCGATCGTAGGTATCTTCGTACCTAGTTCAATCTTGTTACCGGCAAGTCTCTTTACTCGTTCCGTAATACATCATCCCGTAACTAACTCATTAGTCACATTGCTTGCAAGGCTTATGATGTGCATTACCGAGAGGGCCGAGAGATACCTCTCCGATACACGGGGTGACAAATCCTAATCTTGATCTATGCCAACCCAACAAACACCTTCGGAGACACCTGTAGAGCATCTTTATAATCAACCAGTTACGTTGTGACGTTTGATAGCACACAAGGTGTTCCTCCGGTATTCGGGAGTTGCATAACCTCATAGTCAGAGGAATATGTATAAGTCATAAAGAAAGCAATAGAAATAAAACTTAACGATCATAATGCTAAGCTAACGGATGGGTCTTGTCCATCACATCATTCTCCTAATGATGTGATCCCGTTCATCAAATGACAACACATGTCTATGGCTAGGAAACTTAACCATCTTTGATTAACAATCTAGTCTAGTAGAGGCTTACTAGGGACACGGTGTATTGTCTATGTATCCACACATGTATCAAGTTTCCGTTTAATACAATTCTAGCATGAATAATAAACATTTATCATGATATAAGGAAATATAAATAACAACTTTATTATTGCCTCTAGGGCATATTTCCTTCAGTCTCCCACTTGCACTAGAGTCAATAATCTAGTTCACATCGCCATGTGATTTAACACCAATAATTCACATCACCATGTGATTAACACCCATAGTTCACATTGCTATGTGACCAACACCCAAAGGGTTTACTAGAGTCAGTAGTATAGTTCACATTGCCATGTGATTAACACCCAAAGAGTACTAATGTGTGATCATGTTTTGCTTGTGAGAGAAGTTTAGTCAACGGGTCTGCCATATTCAGATCCGTATGTATTTTGCAAATTTCTATGTCAACAATGCTCTGCATGGAGCTACTCTAGCTAATTACTCCCACTTTCAATATGTATCCAGATTGAGACTTGGAGTCATCTGGATCAGTGTCAAAACTTGCATCGATGTAACCCTTTACAACGAACCTTTTGTCACCTCCATAATCGAGAAACATATCCTTATTCCACTAAGGATAATTTTGACCATTGTCCAGTGATCTACTCCTAGATCACTATTGTACTCCCTTGCCAAACTCAGTGTAGGGTATACAATAGATCTGGTACACAGCATGACATACTTTATAGAACCTATGGCTGAGGCATAGGGAATGACTTTCATTCTCTTTCTATCTTCTGCTGTGGTCGGGCTTTGAGTCTTACTCAATTTCACACCTTGTAACACAGGCAAGAACTCTTTCTTTGACTGTTCCATTTTGAACTACTTCAAAATCTTGTCAAGGTATGTACTCATTGAAAAAACTTATCAAGTGTCTTGATCTATCTCTATAGATCTTGATGCTTAATATGTAAGCAGCTTCACCGAGGTCTTTCTTTGAAAATATCCTTTCAAATACTCCTTTATGCTTTCCAAAAAATTCTACATTATTTCTGATCAACAATATGTCATTCACATATACTTATCAGAAATGCTGTAGTGCTCCCACTCACTTTCTTGTAAATACAGGCTTCAGTGCAAGTCTGTATAAAACTATATGCTTTGATCAACTCATCAAAGCGGATATTCCAACTCCGAGATGCTTGCACTAGTCCATAGATGGATCGCTAGAGCTTGCAAATTTTGTTAGCACCTTTAGGATCGACAAAACCTTCTAGTTGCATCATATACAACTCTTCTCTAAGAAATCCATTAAGGAATGTAGTTTTGACATCCATTTGCCAGATTTCATAAAATGTGGCAATTTGCTAACATGATTCAGACAGACTTAAGCATCGCTACGAGTGAGAAAATCTCATCGTAGTCAACACCTTGAACTTTGTCAAAAACCTTTTTCCGACAATTCTAGCTTTGTAGATAGTAACACTACTATCAGCGTCCGTCTTCCTCTTGAAGATCCATTTATTTTCTATGGCTTGCCGATCATCGGGCAAGTCAACCAAAGTCCACACTTTGTTCTCATACATGGATCCCATCTCAGATTTCATGGCCTCAAGCCATTTTGCGGAATCTGGGCTCATCATCGCTTCCTCATAGTTCGTAGGTTCGTCATGGTCAAGTAACATGACCTCCAGAACAGGATTACCGTACCACTCTGGTGCGGATCTCACTCTGGTTGACCTACGAGGTTCGGTAGTAACTTGATCTGAAGTTACATGATCATCATCAATAGCTTCCTCACTAATTGGTGTAGGAGTCACAGGAACAGATTTCTGTGATGAACTACTTTTCAATAAGGGAGCAGGTACAGTTACCCCATCAAGTTCTACTTTCCTCCCACTCACTTCTTTCGAGAGAAACTCCTTCTCTAGAAAGGATCCATTCTTAGCAACGAATGTCTTGCCTTCGGATCTGTGATAGAAGGTGTACCCAACTGTCTCCTTTGGGTATCCTATGAAGACACATTTCTCCGATTTGGGTTTGAACTTATTAGGATGAAACTTTTTTCACATAAGCATCGCAACCCCAAACTTTAAGAAACAACAACTTTGGTTTCTTGCCAAACTACAATTCATATGGTGTCGTCTCAACGGATTTAGATGGTGCCCTATTTAACGTGAATGCAGCTGTCTCTAATGCATAACCCAAAAATGATAGTGGTAAATCGGTAAGAGACATCATAGATTGCACCACTAATAAAGTGTGGTTATGATGTTCGGACACACCATTACGCTGTGGTGTTCCAGGTGGCGTGAGTTGCGAAACTATTCCGCATGGTTTCAAATGAAGACCAAACTCGTAACTCAAATATTCTCCTCCACGATCAGATCGTAGAAACTTTATTTTCTTGTTACGATGATTTTCCACTTCACTCTGAAATTATTTGAACTTTTCAAATGTTTCAGATTTATGATTCATCAAGTAGATATACCCATATCTGCTCAAATCATCTGTGAAGGTCAGAAAATAACGATACCTACCGCGAGCCTCAACACTCATCGGACTGTATACATCATCAGTATGTATTATTTCCAACAAGTCTGTTGCTCGCTCCATTGTTCCGGAGAACGGAGTCTTAGTCATCTTGCCCATGAGGCATGGTTCGCAAGCATTAACTGATTCATAATCAAGTGATTCCAAAGGCCCATCAACATGGATTTTCTTCATGCGCTTTACACCAATATGACCTAAACGGCAGTGCCACAAATAAGTTGCACTATCATTATTAACTTGCATCTTTTGGCTTCAATATTATGAATATGTGTATCACTACGATCGAGATTCAATAAACCATTCACCTTGGGTGTATGACCATTGAAGGTTTTATTCATGTAAACAGAACAACAATTATTCTCTGACTTTAAATAAATAACCGTATTGCAATAAACATGATCAAATCATATTCATGCTTAACGCAAACACCAAATAACATTTATTTAGGTTCAACACTAATCCCGAAAGTATAGGGAGTGTGCAATGATGATCATATCAATCTTGGAACCACTTCCAACACACATCGTCACTTCACCCTTAACTAGTCTCTGTTTATTCTGCAACTCCTGTTTCGAGTTGCTAATCTTAGCAACTGAACTAGTATCAAATACCGAGGGGTTGTTATAAACACTAGTAAAGTACACATCAGTAACATGTATATCAAATATACCTTTGTTCATTTTGCCATCCTTCTTATCCGCCAAGTATCTAGGGCAGTTCCACTTCCAGTGACCATTTCCTTTGCAGTAGAAGCACTCAGTTTCAGACTTGAGTCTAGCTTTGGGTTTCTTCACGGGAGTGACAACTTGTTTGTCATTCTTTCTTGAAGTTCCCTTTCTATTCCATTGCCCTTTTCCTGAAACTAGTGGTCTTGTAAACCATCAACATTTGATGTTCTTTCCTGATTTCTACCTTCGCCGATTTTAGCATCGCGAAGAGCTCGGGAATTACTTTCGTTATCCCTTGCATATTATAGTTCATCATGAAGTTCTAGTAACTTGGTGATAGTGACTAGAGAACTTTGTCAATTACTATCTTATCTGGAAGATTAACTCCCACTTGATTCAAGCAATTGTACTACCCAGACAATCTGAGCACATGCTCACTGGTTGAGCTATTCTCCTCCATCTTGTAGGCAAAGTACTTGTCAAAGGTCTCATACCTTTCGACATGGGCATGAGACTGAAATACTAATTTCAACTCTTGGAACATCTCATATGCTCCGTAGCATTCAAAACGTCTTTGAAGCCCCGATTCTAAGCCGTAAAGCATGGTGTACTAAACTATCAAGTAGTCATCGTATCGAGCTTGCCAAACGTTCATAACGTCTGCATCTGCTCCTGCAATCGGTCTGTCACCTAGCGGTGCATCAAGGACATAATTCTTCTGTGCAGCAATGAGGATAATCCTCAAATCATGGATCCAATCCGCATCATTGCCACTAACATCTTTCAACTTAGTTTTCTCTAGGAACATATCAAAAATAAAACAGGGGAGCTAAACGCGAGCTATTGATCTACAACATAGATATGCTAATACTATCAGGACTAAGTTCATGATAAATTAAAGTTCAATTAATCATATTACTTAAGAACTCCCACCTAGATAGACATCCCTCTAGTCATCTAAATGATCACGTGATCCAAATCAACTAAACCATGTCCGATCATCACGTGAGATGGAGTAGTTTTCAATGGTGAACATCACTATGTTGATCATATCCACTATATGATTCACGCTCGACCTTTCGGTCTCCAGTGTTCCGAGGCTATATCTGCATATGCTAGGCTCGTCAAGTTTAACCCGAGTATTCTGCGTGTGCAAAACTGGCTTGCACTCGTTGTATGTGAACGTAGAGCTTATCACACCCGATCATCACGTGGTGTCTCGAGACGACGAACTGTCGCAATGGTGCATACTCAAGGAGAACACTTATACCTTCAAATTTAGTGAGGGATCATCTTATGATGCTACCGTCGATCTAAGCAAAATAAGATGCATAAAGGATAAACATCACATGCAATCAATATAAGTGATATGATATGGCCATCATCATCTTGTGCCATTGATCTCCATCTCCAAAGCACCGTCATGATCACCATCGTCACCAGCGCGACACCTTGATCTCCATCATAGCATCATTGTCGTCTCGCCAACTATTGCTTCTACGACTATCGCTACCGCTTAGTGATAAAGTAAAGCAATTACATGGTGATTGCATTTCATACAATAAAGAGACAACCATATGGCTCATGCCAGTTGCCGATAACTTTGTTACAAAATATGATCATCTCATACAATAAAATTTAGCATCATGTCTTGACCATATCAAATCACAACATGCCCTGCAAAAACAAGTTAGACGTCCTCTACTTTGTTGTTGCAAGTTTTACGTGGCTGCTACGGGCTGAGCAAGAACCGTTCTTACCTACGCATCAAAACCAAAACGATATTTCGTCAAGTATGTGCTGTTTTAACCTTCAAAAAGGACCGGGCGTAGGCATACTCGATTCAACTAAAGTTGGAGAAACTGACACCCGCCAGCCACCTGTGTGCAAAGCACGTCGGTAGAACCAGTCTCGCGTAAGCGTACGCGTAATGTCGGTCCGGGCCGCTTCATCCAACAATACCGCCGAATCAAAGTATGACATGCTGGTAAGCAATATGACTTATATCGCCCACAACTCACTTGTGTTCTACTCGTGCATATAACATCTACGCATGAACCTGGCTCGGATGCCACTGTTGGGGAACGTAGTAATTTTGAAAAAATTCCTACGCACATGCAAGATCATGGTGATGCATAGCAACGAGAGGGGAGAGTATGTCTGCATACCCTCGTAGACCGAAAGCGGAAGCGTTTATCAACGCGGTTGATGTAGTCGTACACCTTCACGATCCGCCCCGATCAAGTACCGAACGTACGGCACCTCCGCGTTCAGCACACGTTCAGTTCGATGACGTCCTCGCCTTCTTGAGCCAGCAAGAGGGGCGAAGTAGTAGATGAGTTCCGGTAGCACGATGGCATGGTGACGGTGTTGGTGAAGAACAATCTCCGCCGGGCTTCGCTTAAGCACTACGAAAACTATGACAGAGGATAAACTAGAGGGGGCGGTGTTGCCGACAGACGGCTTGGTGTTTCTTGATGTGTCTTTGGTGCTAGCCCTGCACCTCTATTTATATGTTGAGCCCTGGGGTCGAAACTTGGAGCAAAAGCCTCCTCAAAGTCGGTTTTGCCCGAAAGGCAAGAGTCCCACTTGGACTCCAGGACCAAACGCCACAATCCTTGGCATCTGGCCCAGATGCCATGGGCCTCGGCGTCTGGCCCAGACGCCATGGGCCTCAGCGTCTGGCCCAGGGCCAGACGCCAGGGTCTCCGGCGTTTGGCCCCCTGGCCTCCGCAAAACTCCTTTTGCACCGACCTAAAGCCTCATGGGATTGACCCCTTGGCCTAACCATATCATCCAATATATGAATCTTTAACTCCGGACCATTCCGGAGCTCCTTGTCATGTCTGTGATCTCATCCGGGACTCCGAACAACATTTGGTCACCAACATACATAACTCATATAATACTATATCGTCAACGAACTTTAAGCGTGCGGACCCTACGGGTTCGAGAACTATGTAGACATGACCGAGACACCTCTTCGGTCAATAACCAATAGCGGAACCTGGATGCCCATATTGGCTCCTACATATTCTACGAAGATCTTTATCGGTCGAACCTTATGACAACATACGTAATTCCCTTTGTCACCGGTATGTTACTTGCCCGAGATTCGATCGTCGGTATCTTCATACCTAGTTCAATCTCGTTACCGGCAAGTCTCTTTACTCGTTCCGTAATACATCATCCCGTAACTAACTCATTAGTCACATTGCTTGCAAGGCTTATGATGTGCATTACCGAGAGGGCCCAGAGATACCTCTCCGATACACGGAGTGACAAATCCTAATCTTGATCTATGCCAACCCAACAAACACCTTCGGAGACACCTGTAGAGCGTCTTCATAATCACCCAGTTACGTTGTGACGTTTGATAGCACACAAGGTGTTCCTCTGGTATTCGGGAGTTGCATAACATCATAGTGAGAGGAATATGTATAAGTCATGAAGAAAGTAATAGCAATAAAACTTAACGATCATAATGCTAAGCTAACGGTGGGTCTTGTCCATCACATCATTCTCCTAATGATGTGATCCCATTCATCAAATGACAACACATGTATGTGGCTAGGAAACTTAACCATCTTTGATTAACGAGCTAGTCTAGTAGAGGCTTACTAGGGACACGGTGTATTGTCTATGTATCCACACATGTATCAAGTTTCCGGTTAACACAATTCTAGCATGAATAATAAAAATTTATCATGATATAAGGAAATATAAATAACAACTTTGTTATTGCCTCTAGGGCATATTTCCTTCATCTTGTTGAGTTGGCATAGATCGAGATTAGGATTTGTCACTCCGATTGTCGGAGAGGTATCTCTGGGCCCTCTCGGTAATGCACATCACTATAAGCCTTGCAAGCAATGCAACTAATGAGTTAGTTGCGGGATGATGTATTACGGAACGAGTAAAGAGACTTGCCGGTAACGATATTGAACTAGGTATTGGGATACCGACGATCGAATCTCGGGCAAATAACATACCGATGACAAAGGGAACAACGTATGTTGTTATGCGGTTTGACCGATAAAGATCTTCGTACAATATGTAGGAGCCAATATGAGCATCCAGGTTCCGCTATTGGTTATTGACCGGAGACGAGTCTCGGTCATGTCTACATAGTTCTCGAACCCGTAGGGTCCGCACGCTTAACGTTCGGTGACGATCGGTAATATGAGTTTATGTGTTTTGATGTACCGAAGGTAGTTCGGAGTCCCGGATATGATCACGGACATGATGAGGTATCTCTAAATGGTCGAGACATAAGGATCGATATATTGGATGACTATGTTTGGACTACGAAAGGGTTCCGGGCAAGTTCGGACAAATACCGGAGTACCGGAGGGTTACTGGAACCCCCCAAGGAGTGTAATGGGCCTATTGGGCCTTAGTGGAGAAGAGGAGGGGCGGCAAGGGCAGGTCGCGCTCCCCCTCCCCCTCTAGTCCGAATTGGACAAGGAAGGGGGGCGGCGCCCCCTTTCCTTCCCCCTCTCTCCTCCTTCCCTCTCTCCTACTCTTGGAAGGGTTGGAGTCCTACTCTTGGGGCACGCCTAGGAGGGCCGGCCCCTCCCCCTCCTCCACTCCTATATATACGGGGGAGGGGGGCACCCCATAGACCCACAAGTTGATCAGTTGATCTTTTAGCCGTGTGCGGTGCCCCCCTCCACCATAATCCACCTCGGTCATATCGTAGCGGTGCTTAGGTGAAGCCCTGCGTCGGTAGCATCATCATCACCGTCATCACGCCGTCGTGCTGACGGAACTCTCCCTCGAAGCTCTGCTGGACCGTGAGTTCGAGGGACGTCATCGAGCTGAACGTGTGCTGAATTCGGAGGTGCCGTGCATTCGGTACTTGGATCGGTCGTATCGTGAAGACGTACGACTACATCAACCGCGTTGGCACAACGCTTCCGCTTTCGGTCTACGAGGGTACGTGGACAACACTCTCCCCTCTCGTTGCTATGCATCACCATGATCCTGCGTGCGCGTAGGAATTTTTTTGAAATTACTACGTTCCCCAACACGCGTGACCCCTGTGACTCTTGACGAGCTCTTCTCCATGCTGTCCAACTTCGATCAGCAGATGGTTCAGTTCCAAGGACCCGGCGGCGGCGGCTTCAAATCGTCAGCCAACGTGGCCACTCGCGGGCGGGGAGGCGGCTTCCGATCGCGTGGCTCCTCGCGTGGCAAGGGCCGGACTGGTGGCGGCAGCGGTGGTGGCACGCCACCACCACGTTCTGGTGGCCGGGTCGTCGCGGACGCGGCGGCAGCAGCGGTGGCAGAAACCGCCCGGACTCCCCCCGGTGCCAAATCTGCGGCAAGCCCGGGCACACAGCAAAGGATTGCTGGTACCGGTATGATGAGGACGACTACGACTCTCAAGATGAAGAAAAAGTTGCCGCAGCTACTGATGGCTCCTATGGCATCGACACGAACTGGTACGTCGACAGCGGGGCTACAAACTACATCACCAACGAGCTCGAGAAAGTCACCATGAAGGAAAAATACCGCGGCAAGGATCAAATCCACACTGCCAGCGGAGAAGGTATGAGTATATGTCACCTCGGTCATTCAATATTTCATACCCCTCGTCAAAAAATTTATCTTAGGAAAATTCTACATGTTCCTAGTGCCAACAAGAGTCTTCTCTTTGTTCATAGAATTGCCATTGATAATCATGTCTTTCTCGAGTTTCACCCTTACTTCTTTTTGATTAAGGATCAGGCAACGAGGAAAATCCTCTATCGAGGTAGATGTGTCGGCGGCCTCTATCCGTTGATTCCGGAGTTTAGAAGATCAAATAAACAAGCTTGTGGAGCTATCAAGCTTTCGTCCACACGATGGTACGATCGTTTAGGACAGGCTTCTTTTTCGTTAGTTGAAAGATTGCTTAGGAAAAATAAGCTCCCGTTTGTTGGTGAGCGTCATCATGAAACAATTTGTGAGTCATGCCAGAGACCTAAAAGTCATCAATTACCTTACCCAGTTTCTACTAGTGTTTCTACCAAACCATTACAATTGATTTTTTCTGATGTTTGGGGCCCCACCCCTAGTTCTGTTGGTAGACACACATATTATGTTAGTTTCATTGATGACTACAGTAAATTTTCTTGGATCTATCTTTTAAAGAAACGATCCGATGTGTTTCAAGTTTTCAAAAACTTTCAAGCTCTCGTTAAATGAAAATTTGATAGCAAAATCATAGCTGTCCGATCTGATTGGGGAGGGGAATATGAAAAGTTGAATTCCTTCTTCCAAACACTTGGTGTCTCGCATCATGTGTCATGCCCTCATGCTCACCAGCAAAACGGGTCAGCTGAACGAAAGCACAGGCACATTGTTGAAGTTGGCCTTGCTCTTCTGGCAGGCGCCTCCATGCCCCTAAAATTCTGGGATGAAGCGTTTCTCACTGCCATTCACATTATCAACATGCTCCCTAGTCGTGTCATCAATAATGAAACTCCGGTAGAAAGGCTCCTTCACACCAAACCAGACTATAAGTCTCTTCGTGTTTTCGGTGTGCATGTTGGCCCACTCTTCGTCCCTACATTAATCGCAAACTCATGTTTCGATCAACACAATGTGTGTTCCTTGGCTATAGTGCTCAGCACAAGGGGGTCAAGTGCCTCGATGTCTCCACGGGACGTGTTTACATATCCCGTGATGTTGTTTTTGACGAAACCAAATTTCCGTTCGCTGATCTTCACCCTAATGCTGGTGCACTCCTTCGAGAAGAAATTCTCCTCTTGCCTTCTCATCTCACTAGTTTTGATCAAGGGGGGCAAAATATTGATGATCATGTGTTGACTAACTCATCTAATGGCGTGCATGAGCTTTGTGTTGATGAAACAGGAGAAAACTGTGAAGAAAATGATCAAAACAGTGCAAAAATTGGCCCATATCCTATGTGTCCCGCAGCAGGAGGCGGATTCGCCACGGGATCAGCGGCGCAGCAGGCGATCGGATCCGCCTCGGGATCTGGTGGCGCACAGGAGACAGGCACAGGCGCGCTGGACTCGCGCCACAGCGGCGTTGCCGCGTCCGACAGGCGGGCCACCCCAGGTGCGCTGGATCCACGCCGCAGTGGTGTCTCCACGTCTGACACGCTGGCCACGCCCGACACGCGGGCCGCCCCAGGCGGTATGAGGTACGCCGCCCAACCGGTGGCGTACAAGCGGCGGGATCCCACGCGAGCCAGGGAGGGTGCGGACCCAAGAGCTAGTCCCACCACGATCGAACCGACCGGCGCCAGAATCCGCGTCGCTGAGCCTCGTGGGCCGGGATCTTCTGCGCCAAGTCCAGACGTAGCGCTTCAGCCATCAACCACAGAAGATCCGGTCGCTGCGGCGCGGACTGACGCGGCTGCTATGAGATCTCCCTCGGGATCTGTTGCGGGATCCACTGCAAACGCGGCGGCGCAGCCCGCTTGATCTTCTGTGGCCGGGGATCCCACTGCTCCACCATCATGACGCACACGACTGCAACAAGGGGTAACTCAGCCTGTAAATTACAAACACATAACAAAATATGGTTTGGTTTGTTCTACAGGAGAGCCAGATGAGCCAAGTACTCTTGAAGCAGCACTTTGTGATGACAAGTGGAAAAATGCAATGAATGAAGAATACATGGCACTAAGGAAAAATAAGACATGGCACTTGGTTCCTCCACAACAAGGTAAAAACTTGATTGACTGCAAGTGGGTTTTCATAATTAAGAGAAAATCTGATGGAACCATTGATCGTTATAAGGCTAGACTAGTTGCAAAAGGTTTTAAACAGCGATATGGCATAGACTATGAGGACACTTTTAGTCCTGTGGTAAAAGCTGCCACCATTTGTCTTGTCTTGTCTATTGCTGTTTCCAGAGGATGGAGTCTCAGGCAGCTAGACGTACAGAATGCGTTCCTTCACGACGTTCTGGAAGAGGAAGTGTACATGAAGCAACCTCCTGGGTTTGAGAGTAAGAATACTCCCTCCTATGTGTACAAACTTGATAAAGCTCTATATGGTTTAAAACAAGCTCCGAGGGCATGGTACTCTCGTCTCTGCCACAAGATGCAAGCACTTGGGTTTGTTCCTTCTAAGTCAGACACATCATTGTTTATTTACAACCGATCCAACACATGCATATTTGTTCTCATATATGTCGATGATATTATTGTGACTAGCTCATCTGATGAAGAAATTAGAGGACTCTTAAAGGATTTGAGTGCAGATTTTGCATTAAAGGATCTTGGAGACTTGCATTATTTTCTTGGGATTGAGGTAAAGAAGCACCAATATGGACTTCATCTCTCTCAAACAAAATATGCTACTGATATGGTTAAAAAGGCAGTATTGCAAGGTTGTAAACCCTCACTCACTCCATTATCCAGCTCAGAAAAATTGTCTCTTGCAGAAGGTGAACTCTTGAGTCAGGAAGATAGCACAAAATACAGAAGTTTGGTAGGAGCTCTTCAGTATCTAACTCTTACCAGGCCTGATATTTCCTTTGCTGTCAACAAAGTCTGTCAGTTTTTGCATGCCCCTACCAATGTTCACTTAAGAGCTGCCAAGCGCATAGTCAGATATGTTAAACATAAGTATAGGCCTGAATTTCAGCAAGTCATCTTCCACTCTTGTTAGTGCCTTTTCTGACTCTGATTGGGCAGGTTGTCTGGATGACAGGCGCTCAACAGGTGGTTTTGCAATATTCTTTGGCCCTAACTTAATATCATGGTGTGCACGAAAACAGGCTACTGTATCCAGGTCAAGTACTGAGGCAGAGTACAAAGCATTAGCAAATGCTACAGCTGAAATCATATGGGTTCAGTCTATGTTGAAAGAGCTCGGTGTGAAAAGCAAACAAGCTCCATGCTTGTGGTGTGACAACCTTGGAGCCACCTATCTTTCTGTAAATCCTGTGTTCCATGCCAGGACAAAGCATATAGAGATAGATTTTCATTTTGTCAGAGAGAGAGTTGCTCAAAAGCAACTTAATATTCGGTTTGTGCACTCTAAAGATCAGATTGCATATGGATTCACAAAGCCTCTGCCCACAAGGAGTTTTGAAGACTTCAAGCATAATCTCAACTTGATGAAGTTGTGATTAAGGGAGGGTGTTAAATGTGACATATCATGTAGCTTTCAGCGCACGCAGGAGGTAATTAGGATATGTGTGTTTACTTCATATCTTTCCCTCCAAGTTCTATCTCCTCCTAGAATATCTCCCTATCTCCTTGTGTAATCTAAACCGCAATGTATGCGCTATGTGGTAGGTGCGCCCCACTATATTAACACAAACCCGTCGGCCTCAACTGGCTAAGACGTTTCCAGCTATCGCACAATGTGTACTGTTCATGCGGGTGCACCTACACCCGTGAGCAGCCACACCTTTCTCATGATTTTTCGCAAGTACATAACCAAGTCCTTTAGTTGAGTTGGTGGAAGTAGTAGCAAAGTTGCCGCTGATTGCAGCATCACGGGAAATATTGATGATGACTACTATACTTTAATTGAGAAGGACACAAGTACATGGGACATCGTCGGCACGGTGGTCCTGCTTACCGGTGTGGAGGTGGTGCAGGTGGGATCCGGGCTCCGGATGATCAACATGGTTTTCTATTTCACAGTACAAGCCAGAACCGTGGATGCTACATAGGGCGAACATCAAGAAGTGCTAGACAACTAAATCTTAATACTGTAAGTAACAATCTATGCATTACATACTTGCTGTTCCATTTTTCATTTTTCCGACAAGGCGACAAGGTATTTCGTTGGTTTTGCCCCGTGCTTATCTTGTTGAACACGATAAATTGCAAATTTATGCAAGGTGGGCCGGTCAGGTTAGTTTGACAAATCAACTTTATCAATAGATAATTGATTTAGTCCATAATGGTATGTATTACCGCTTCCTTTTCAATCAAAATATAAAGGACAGATAATATGAGCAACTACAAGACCACCACTATCACAAACACATCTATCTGGTGAGTGTTGATGAGAGCACATGGCAGTGGGACTCGCAGCTACTGAAACTAGTCGCACCCCTCGGCGCCAATCTCTGTGAAGGCAGCGATGAGGCTCGGCACCACATTGGCGAGTGCAAGCCTTAACCCAGCCGAGCATGGTTGCTCACTACTTGATTCAGTGGCATGGGCATCACCAACAACATATCCCTGCAACCACATGTTGCATTGCCTGAGCACAAACCTTCCGCGACAGTGGAAGTGTTCCTTGACGAATTTCTCAAAACCCCGAGGTGGCCGGCGCAAAAGGTGGAGCATGGTCCGGAGCGTGAGCAGGTAAGCATTCTCACTGTAGGGCAATGCATTGCGATGGCCCTCCGGTTTGCCGACTAGGGTCTCATATCCGGCCTCGTTGTAGTATGGTTGGGCGTTGAGGACGAGACCATGGATGGAGACAACGACTTGGAGGAGGCTCGACGTTGCCGGTGACCATAACTCGGTGCCCTCACCGTCGAATGTGCCGAGCAGGCTAAGACAGACGGTACCAGACTCATAGAGGTTGGGATTGAGGCGCAGACCGAAGGAGTGGTAGTACACTTGCGGTGGCGCTGCCGGGTAGGACGGTGGCAGCTGCAAGTCGAAGAAAAATAGGCCGTGACTGTACGGCGTCCCACTTGCCCCGACCATCACCAGCCGGAGCAGGTCCATGCGGTCCTCGAACGCTCGCACATAGATGATTTCTGTACATTGAAAAGTTATTAACTATTCATTTTTAACAATGCATTGTGTATTTCCACGTGCATTCTCATACCTGGTAAGTCATTCTCTAAAATTTTCCATTCCTTTTGCACTGTTTTGGCCCAATTCTTCCCACGACTACCACCCTGTATATGATATGATCATGCACTAGATTTAGTAAAAATCGTCATATGATGACTTGTAAGCTGTAACATGTCGTGTGGTCATTTACTTATATTATTAAATTAAGGAATAATGTCATATTAATAGTTAAGCAGATGGATTTCAACGATAGAAAAACCATCGTGTGCATCCATTTAAACTTTTCTTCACTCTAACCTTAATCACTTATTTCTTCTACAATTTATAATAAAACTAGTATGTAGTTCTATTGTCAGTGTCTCAAAAATATAAAACTACAGTTACCTCATCCGTAGTGTCAAGGTAGTGGTGATCCGGAGGGGCAATCTGCAGTACATCGAAACGTGGAAAGCCTAATGATTTGTTGCAACAACTGGTACCGTATGCATCCTTCGTCCCCTCGGCAAAATCGTGGCCGTCGCCATTCAGCTCCACAACATTCCTTGCCACGGCAGCATTGCTGGTCTCCATTGCTGCAGCACCAATGCTATCATCTTTAGTGGCCGTTGATAACTCTCTGCTTGGTGATGACGACGGTATTGGCAGCCGGTTCACCAGGTATCCTTTACCTCGGGCTACCAAGTCACCGGTCAGTTGTAGCAAAGACTGAAATGCAAAACCCAAAAGACTTGTACTCTTTGCTGGCTCGTTGTCGCCTTCGACGTCGCTATCGTTGGCTGGATTCCGTAGACCATCGTCCTAAAATCAGAGAATACATATGCCACATCAATTGAGATGAATACATCCAAGTGATGTTGTATAAATTGTAAGAGGTCTAAAGTTTCAGTATAAAATTATGCGTCTTGCAACTAGTTTGATTTTTGTTTGGTGCCCGCGGGTCAGTACAACCCGAAGCACGTCCCAACTGTTTTCTGAAGTGGGCAGTGTTAGAAGGATAGGTATATACCATGTTCGCAGCACCCGGTTCTTCTGGTGCATCGTCGACGCCATCATCCTCCACCCAGTGGCCCATTTCAGTCCACAAATCCATGTAGTATTCCTCCCTAACGACAAGGATCTCATTGGGCAATACCTACATCACACACCCAATCAATTCAACAACAACTAATGAGTAGAGTTGAGTCAAAAAAACAAACAAGCAAGACTCATAGAGTACTAATAGAAAATACATACCATTGATATGTTACCATCACCCCACTTGACTTGGACGTACCCACTAGGAATGTCAATAACACGTCCGACCCATGAAAGATCGGTGTTGCCCCGTAAAGGTGCAGTGCTGTCGTTGGGTGATCTTGATGGTAGGAGGCGAATGACAATATCTCCGTAGTAAGCAGAGTGGCCAGAGTCCCTTTTTAGGTCATACGTGCTCACCATATCGTCGCACTCGACCTCCCTAGCCTCGTCAGGGCACACCGCTGCCTTAAACCACGACACGCGAACCGTCTGGTCCTTGGAATGCATGCTCCTGACAACACCCACACGCTTTGTGGATCTAGTTCCATCATCAACAATGTGATTGTTTACAATAGTAGATGCCATGCCACTTTGATCTCCAGCAGCATCAACGACTTGCTCCCCCGGGAAGAACTCATGCTCATTTACTATGCCAAAGGGGATGACTGTCGTTGAACGTCTACCATGTTGTCGCGTGCCGTCCTGCCACAACACATCTACAGAGGTATGGGTCCTGGCAACAACCATGGGAAACTTCACCTCAGCATGCCTCCTGACTTGTGGGCGTCGCGCCCGTCTGTGCCCCTCAAAGAAGACCTTCCTTAGTTGTTTCTGATAAAACCTCACATCCATCTCCTTTGTGGACGGTAAGACATGAGCAGTTGGTGCTTCACACTCGTCACCAATCACATCCTCCCCCTCCTCCTCCTTGCCGCCGGCATCTTGATCATGTGCACAAGCTGCATCCCCATTAGCATCGTCGATTTTGGTGGAACTAGGTTCACGAAAAAAGCAGGCATCGGCTACCCCCCAACAACAATGGGATGCGGCACTGAAGAACGTAAGATCATCTGCATTCTGGTAGGCTGGAGGAGCGGATGCATCGATGAGCCCCTTATCTGTGCCACAATGCATCGACGCAATCCAATAGACGAGGGCGGTAGACGTCTTCACCTTGATGATGGTGCCTACTATGCGGTTAGGATTCCAGTAGCCATTAAGCCACAATGTCGCCTTGAAGAGGGAACAAGGGTCTGGCGCACTGACGCGGAGACCCGGGTAGAAGCGACTATTCTCTTGCTGGCGATACATGTGGTTGCCGTCCATGGCATCACCCACTCTTGTTAGCGTCTTGGATTCGGCGTCGGTGACCCTGCAGACCGCTCCGTCATCGAACATCACATCGACGTCGATTGACACCTCCACGACCCGACCAAGCCACGGCCCGGACACGACAAAGTCGCCAAGGCTGAGCCTCCTGACGCGCCACAGGCTAGACGGGGACACGCCCTTGATGACCTTGGTGGCCATGCCGCTTTTGTCGAAGTCGACTAGGTCGAGCACGGTGGTTACGTCGGTGATGATGCCGATCTGGCCGCCGACGTCGGACGCCGATCCGACCACCTGGCCGGGGTGCAGGTGGCTCCTATCGACCACCTTGATGTCGCCGGCGCTCTTATGCACGATAGAGTCATCGATGCGGAGGATCTCGAACGTGTCGACCGGGACAGAGATGTTGCCCACCCTGGCGTCCGGGAAAACGAGGCCACGGTCGAGAACCCCGCGCCCGAAACTCACGAGGTCTAGCGTGTAAATATTGGGAGATGCCGTCGCGACGGCGTCCATCTTAACCGACTCTCCGGCGAGGGCACGCGCAAACCTGGTGGGTTGATCTCGCTTGAGGCAGCTAGAGCTGATCGATTAGTCTGGCTGGAAACGCACGGTGATGTTACAAGCTAGGAAGTGTAATACACGTATATATAGCATCAGCTGTCAAGTAGGATTAGAATTCGTATGCTACTCGGACAAGAACACCACGTCGTGCTTAAACCTAACACAGGTCGATCGCTAAGGATGGAAGCTGTAGATACTCACTCTGTTTATTTATTTTTTGATAAAATCTCAGAGTGTAAGGTGTAGTGTATTTCTTCTAATTCTACGTAATTCCTTTAAGCCCTTCAGAAAAAAGAATAGTATATCCCTTCCGATTGTGTGTATCTCTTCTTATAGCAAAAGAAGGGAAGTATCTCTCAGTCGATTGCATGTATTTCTTACTTTCTTGGACTAACTGATTACTTGCGTGTCACACCTAACCAGTGTTTAGTGTGCCTTAGAGCTGGCTGGTGGGCCCAGCCAGCTGGCCAGCCAAGTGGCGTGCGTGGGTGACGATAAAGGGTGGCCGCCTGTGGCCGTGAGCGTTATGCGTGTGTGTGACTTTCCCTGTATCCCAATCCTTCCTCTGCAATCACATCTCCCTTCTTCCTCTCCAAGTCTTCTACCCCGCTCGTTCTCACCCTCTCGATCCCCTTCCTCCTTGGTTCGTTACAACTGGTATTTAGAGCGAAAATCCGTCGAAATTTTTTCTCCCTTGCGTTTGATCGAGGGTCGGTAACATCCACCGCGCCGGTGCGGTTTGCTCCGGCGAGCCGCACAAAATCCGTCGCGGGGTTCGACCCCCTTTAGAGCAAGACAACGGCTCCTTCCAAGGCTTCAGCGGCGACGCGGCAAGTTCTAGGCGCCATGGACGAAGGGAACACCAACATCACCAAGATTCTCGAGGCTCTGCTCGCCAAGGTCGACGACCAGAAGGTGGTGCACGAGAAACAGATCGAGCTACAGGCCGCCTTCAACGCCCAGATCTCGCAGGAGGTGCGCAGTTGCTACCTCTTGAGCACTGCGTTGGTTTTTCCTTGAAAAGGAAAGGGTGATGCAGCAAAGTAGCGTAAGTATTTCCCTCAGTTTTTGAGAACCAAGGTATCAATCCAGTAGGAGGCTACGCGCGAGTCCCTCGTACCTACACAAAACAAATAACTCCTCGCAACCAACGCCATAAGGGGTTGTCAATCCCTTCACGGTCACTTACGAGAGTGAGATCTGATAGATAGGATAGGATAATATTTTTGATATTTTTGTGATAAAGATGCAAAGTAAAATAAAAGCAAAGTAAAAAGCAAAGGAAATAACTAAGTGTTGGAAGATTAATATGATGAAGATAGACCCGGGGCCATAGGTTTCACTAGTGGCTTCTCTCAAGAGCATAAATATTTTATGGTGGGTGAACGAATTACTGTTGAGCAATTGACAGAATTGAGCATAGTTATGAGAATATCTAGGTATGATCATGTATATAGGCATCACGTCCGAGACAAGTAGACCGACTCCTGCCTGCATCTACTACTATTACTCCACTCATCGACCGCTATCCAGCATGCATCTAGAGTATTAAGTTCATGAAAACAGAGTAACGCCTTAAGCAAGATGACATGATGTAGAGGGATAAATTCATGCAATATGATAAAAACCCCATCTTGTTATCCTCGATGGCAACAATACAATACGTGCCTTGCTGCCCCTACTGTCACTGGGACAGGACACCGCAAGATTGAACCCAAAGCTAAGCACTTCTCCCATTGCAAGAAAGATCAATCTAGTAGGCCAAACCAAACTGATAATTTGAAGAGACTTGCAAATATAACCAATCATACATAAAAGAATTCAGAGAAGATTCAAATATTGTTCATAGATAATCTTGATCATAAACCCACAATTCATCGGTCTCAACAAACACACCGCAAAAAGAAGATTACATCGAATAGATCTCCATGAGAGAGGGGGAGAACATTGTATTGAGATCCAAAAAGAGAGAAGAAGCCATCTAGCTACTAACTATGGACCTGAAGGTCTGAGGTAAACTACTCACACTTCATCGGAGAGGCTATGGTGTTGATGTAGAAGCCCTCCGTGATGGATGCCCCCTCCGGCGGAGCTCCGGAACAGGCCCCAAGATGGGATCTCGTGGGTACAGAAGGTTGCGGCGGTGGAATTAGGTTTTTGGCTCCGTATCTGATCGTTTGGGGGTACGTAGGTATATATAGGAGGAAGGAGTACGTCGGAGGAGCAACAGGGGCCCACGAGGGTGGAGGGCGCGCCCTGGGGGGGGTGGGCGCGCCCCCTACCTCGTGGCCTCCTCTTTTGTTTCTTGACGTAGGGTCCAAGTCTCCTGGATCATATTCTTCCTAAAAATCACGTTCCCGAAGATTTCATTCCGTTTGGACTCCGTTTGATATTCCTTTTCTGTGAAACTCTGAAATAGGCAAAAAACAGCAATTCTGTGTTGGGCCTCTGGTTAATAGGTTAGTCCCAAAAATAATATAAAAGTGGATAATAACGCCCAATAATGTCCAAAACACTAGATAATATAGCATGGAGCAATCAAAAATTATAGATACGTTGGAGACGTATCAGGCATCCCCAAGCTTAATTCCTGCTCGTCCTCGGGTAGGTAAATGATAAAAACAGAATTGTTGATGCGGAGTGCTACCTGGCATAATTTTAATGTAATTCTTCTTAATTGTGGTATGAATATTCAGATCCGAAAGATTCAAGACAAAAGTTTAATATTGACATAAAAAATAATAATACTTCAAGCATAGTAACAAAGCAATCATGTCTTCTCAAAATAACATGGCCAAAGAAAGTTATCCCTACAAAATCATATAGTCTGGCTATGCTCTATCTTCATCACACAAAGTATTTAAATCATGCACAACCCCGATGACAAGCCAAGCAATTGTTTCATACTTTTGACATTCTCAAACTTTTTCAATCTTCACGCAATACATGAGCGTGAGCCATGGATATAGCACTATATGTGGAATAGAATGGTGGTTGTGGAGAAGACAAAAGAGGGAGAAGATAGTCTCACATCAACTAGGCGTATCAACGGGCTATGGAGATGCCCATCAATAGATATCAATGTGAGTGAGTAGGGATTGCCATGCAAAGGATGCACTAGAGCTATAAGTATATGAAAGCTCAACAAAAGAAACTAAGTGGGTGTGCATCCAACTCGCTATCTCACGAAGACCTAGGGCATTTTGAGGAAGCCCATCATTGGAATATACAAGCCAAGTTCTATAATGAAAAATACCCACTAGTATATGAAAATGAAAAAATGAGAGACTCTCTATCATGAAGATCATGGTGCTACTTTGAAGCACAAGTGTGGTAAAAGGATAGTAACATTGTCCCTTCTCTCTTTTTCTCTCATTTTCTTTATATTTGGGCCTTTTCTATTTTTTATGGCCTCTTTTTTTTCGTCCGGAGTCTCATCCCGACTTGTGGGGGAATCATAGTCTCCATCATCCTTTTCCTCACTTGGGACAATGCTCTAAAAATGAAGATCATCACAATTTTATTTTCTTACAACTCAACAATTACAACTCGATACTTAGAACAAAATATGACTCTATACGAATGCCTCGGGCGGTGTACCGGGATATGCAATGAATCAAGAGTGACATGTATGAAAGAATTATGAATGGTGGCTTTGCCACAAATACGATGTCAACTATATGATCATGCTAAGCAATATGACAATGATGGAGCGTGTCATAATAAACGGAACGGTGGAAAGTTGCATGGCAATATATCTCGGAATGGCTATGGAAATGCCATGATAGGTAGGTATGGTGGCTGTTTTGAGTAAAGTATATGGTGGGTGTATGATACCGGCGAAAAATGCGCGGTATTAGAGAGGCTAGCAATGGTGGAAGGAAGAAAAGTGCGTATAATCCTTGGAATCAACATTAGTCATAAAGAACTCATATACTTATTGCAAAAATCTACAAGTTATCAAAGCAAAGTATTATGCGCATGCTCCTAGGGGGATAGATTGGTAGGAAAAGACCATCGCTCGTCCCCGACCGCCACTCATAAGGAAGACAATCAATAAATAAACCATGCTCCGACTTCATCACATAACGGTTCACCATACGTGCATGCTACGGGAATCACAAACTTTAACACAAGTATTTCTCAAATTCACAACTACTCAACTAGCATGACTCTAATATCACCATCTTTATATCTCAAAACAATTATCAAGCATCAAACTTCTCATAGTATTCAACACACTCATAAGAAAGTTTTAACTATTCTTGAATACCAAGCATATTGGGATTATTTAAGCAAATTACCATGCTATTTAAGACTCTCAAAATAATCTAAGTGAAGCATGAGAGATCAATAGTTTCTATAAAACAAATCCACCACCGTGCTCTAAAAGATATAAGTGAAGTACTAGAGCAAAACTATATAACTCAAAAGATATAAGCGAAGCACATAGAGTATTCTAACAAATTCCAAATTATGTATTGCTCTCTCAAAAGGTGTGTACAGCAAGGATGATTTTTATCATACAAGACGCTCCAAGTAAAACACATATTATGTGGTGAATAAAAATATAGCTCCAAGTAAAGTTACCGATGGAAGTAGACGAAAGAGGGGATGCCTTCCGGGGCATCCCCAAGCTTTGGCTTTATGGTGTCCTTAGATTATCTTGGGGGTGCCATGGGCATCCCCGAGCTTAGGCTCTTGCCACTCCTTGTTCCATAATCCATCAAAAAAATTCACCCAAAACTTGAAAACTTCACAACACAAAACTCAACAGAAATCTCGTGAGCCCCGTTAGCGAAAGAAAACAAAAGACCACTTCAAGGTACTGTAATAAACTCATTCTTTATTTATATTGGTGTTAAACCTACTGTATTCCAACTTCTCTATGGTTTCTAAACTTTTTTACTAGCCATAGATTCATCAAAATAAGCAAACAACACACAAAAAACAGAATCTGTCAAAACAGAACAGTATGTAGTAATCTGTAACTAACCCAAACTTCTGGAACTCCAAAAAATCAGCCAAAATAGGAACACCTAGGAAATTTGTTTATTGATCAGCAGCAATTGGAATCAGTATTTTATCACGTTCTGGTGATTTTTAATAATTGTTTTCGTGAACAGAAAGTTTCTGGAAATTACAGCAAGATCAAATAACTATCATCCAAGAAGATCCTATAGGTTTAACTTGGCACAAACACTAATTAAAAGATAAAAAACACATCTAACCAGAGGCTAGAACAAAGATTTATTTCTAAACAGAAGCAAAAGCAAAAAAACTAAAAATAAAATTGGGTTGCCTCCCAACAAGCGCTATCGTTTAACGCCCCTAGCTAGGCATAAAAGCAAGGATAGATCTAGGTATTGGCATAATAGTGGTATGGCAAGTCATGAAAACTTTTCTCATATTCTTTACGTTCAGCAGCAAGTTTTCTTTGAGGCAAGCAAAAATAATCAAAAGGGCTAAATTTAATGGGACAAAAGTCCCCAAGATCAATCTCGGGAGGTATGGGTTCCTCCCTAAGCCCTTTGTATTGCACAACCAATTCATCATTAAGAGCATTCTTTTGGCAAAAAGTCACAAGCCTTTGTTCAAGAGGAAAACCTAATCCATTATTCTGAATAGCAAAGTCATCATTAAGCTTGGAAATTCTATCAACTAGAACATCGGCGGGAACCTTTTTCCTAAGATTTTCGTTATAAGCAATATGATCCAAAGATTGTAAACGCATCACGTCTTCTTGATTAAAAAGGATAGCTTCAATGGGAGGATGACTAGCATCTACCCTGTAATGCGCAAAGATTTCTTTGGCCTCTTTTATTATGAACCTAAACTCATGAGCCAAAAAGATAGTGGCGGCACCCTTAACAGAAGAATGCTCAATATTAGAGAATTCTAGGAAAATTCTTTGTATGCAAGGATGCATGTGCATAAATTGCCTTTCAAGTTAAACTATAAGCATGGCAATAGCGTCTGCAAGACTACTAGTTCTATGGAGAATAGAACCGCCCATAGAAGGCAAAGCACCGGCACAAGTAAAGAAATCTTGAATAACTCCTCTTCCACTAATATTACCACTACCAATTCGAAATCTTTTTGTATGCAAGGTAGGGGGTTCTTCAGCAGGAGCATCAGAATTTTCTATGATATTATTATTGTCCATATCGGCAATAATTTCCCCAAATTCAGACATAACGACAGAGAGAGCGAGGGGCAAAAAGAAGAAGGTGAACAAAAAAGAGAGGGCGAATAAAACGGCAAGGGTGAAGTGGGGGAGAGAAAAACGAGAGGCAAATGGCAAATAATGTAATGCGGGAGATACGGGATTTGTGATGGGTACTTGGTATGTTGACTTTTGCGTAGACTCCCCGGCAACGGCGCCAGAAATCCTTCTTGCTACCTCTTGAGCACTGCGTTGGTTTTTCCTTGAAGAGAAAAAGGGTGATGCAGCAAAGTAGCGTAAGTATTTTCCTTCAGTTTTTGAGAACCAAGGTATCAATCCAGTTGGAGGCTACGCGGGAGTCCCTCGTACCTACACAAAACAAATAAATCCTCGCAACCAACGCGATAAGGGGTTGTCAATCCCTTCACGGTCACTTACGAGAGTGAGATCTGATAGATATGATAGGATAATATTTTTGGTATTTTTGAGATAAAGATGCAAAGTAAAATAAAAGCAAAAGAAAAAGAAAAGGAAATAACTAAGTGTTGGAAGATTAATATGATGAAGATAGACCCGGGGCCATAGGTTTCACTAGTGGCTTCTCTCAAGAGCATAAATATTTTACGGTGGGTGAACGAATTACTGTTGAGCAATTGACAGAATTGAGCATAGTTATGAGAATATCTAGGTATGATCATGTATATAGGCATCACGTCCGAGACAAGTAGACCGACTCCTGCCTACATCTACTACTATTACTCCACTCATCGACCGCTATCCAGCATGCATCTAGAGTATTAAGTTCATGAAAACAGAGTAACGCCTTAAGCAAGATGACATGATGTAGAGGGATAAATTCATGCAATATGATAAAAAACCCATCTTGTTATCCTCGATGGCAACAATACAATACGTGCCTTGTTGCCCCTACTGTCACTGGGAAAGGATACCGCAAGATTGAACCCAAAGCTAAGCACTTCTCCCATTGCAAGAAAGATCAATCTAGTAGGCCAAACCAAACTGATAATTCGAAGAGACTTGCAAAGATTCAAATATTGTTCATAGATAATCTTGATCATAAACCCACAATTCATCGGTCTCAACAAACACACCGCAAAAAGAAGATTACATCGAATAGATCTCCACGAGAGAGGGGGAGAACATTGTATTGAGATCCAAAAAGAGAGAAGAAGCCATCTACCTACTAACTATGGACCCTAAGGTCTGAGGTAAATTACTCACACTTCATCGGAGAGGCTATGGTGTTGATGTAGAAGCCCTCCGTGATGGATGCCCCCTCCGGCGGAGCTCCGGAACAGGCCCCAAGATGGGATCTCGTGGGTACAGAAGGTTGCGGCGGTGGAATTAGGTTTTTGGCTCCGTATCTGATCGTTTGGGGGTACGTAGGTATATATAGGAGGAAGGAGTACGTCGGTGGAGCAACAGGGGGCCCACGAGGGTGGAGGGCGCGCCCTGGGGGGTGGGCGCGCCCCTACCTCTTGGCCTCCTCTTTTGTTTCTTGACGTAGGGTCCAAGTCTCCTGGATCATATTCTTCCTAAAAATCACATTGCCGAAGGTTTCATTCCGTTTGGACTCCGTTTGATATTCCTTTTCTGCGAAACTCTGAAATAGGCAAAAAACAGCAATTCTGGGCTGGGCCTCCGGTTAATAGGTTAGTTCCAAAAATAATATAAAAGTGGATAATAAAGCCCAATAATGTCCAAAACAGTAGATAATATAGCATGGAGCAATCAAAAATTATGGATACGTTGGAGACGTATCAGCAGTCTCTCGCGGCAGCTCGATCTGACCCAAGCGGACCTCGACCTCACGCGCAAGACGGTGGAAGGGTCGGCCTCTCCGACGGGCTAGGTCACCACGCATCTTCACCAGCCCGCCCATCCGCAACATCAACCGCCACAGCCTCCTCCTGCTCCACCGTCCGCGCGCCCGGTGTCGGATCCAGCGCGCCCGTCTTTGTCACACACGCGTCTGGGTGACCACCGGCCGCCGCTCATCCCTGTGCTGCCGCAGGGCGGATTCGTCGCCGCGGCGACCGCGTCTCCGACGGGCTACCACACCAACGAGTACCACAAGCCTCCCAAGCACGATTTCCCCAAGTTCGATGGCACGACGCCATATTTGTGGCTGGATCGCTGCCTCGCCTACTTCAAGCTCTACAAAGTGGCCTCCCACCACTGGGTCGCCACCGCGGCGCTCGACATCGATGGCCAGGCCGCGCACTGGCTCCAAGCGTTCCGACAAACACATCACGACATCACGTGGGATCTCTTCACCACAGTGATCCTGGAGGAGTTTGGCGCAGATGAGTTTGAAGTGGTGATGCATAAGCTGCTGCAACTACGACAGACAGGCACCGTCGCCGAGTACCGTGCCACGTTCGACGAACAGATGTACCACCTGCTCGCACTCAATCCGTCGATCAACACCAAATTCTTCGTGACGCAATTCCTCCTCGGCCTGAAGGACGAGCTGCGCGCCCCGGTGCACCTTCAGGCACCCTCCAGCATCACGCGCGCCTCGGTGCTCGCACGCATCCAACAAGAAGAACTGGGCACGACCCGCGCGCGCCCTCGCATCACTCCGGCGGGTCGACCACCTCCAACAGCAGCCACCGTGGCAACACCACAGCGTGCCACGGCCGCGCCGATCCGCGCCTAGGGAGACGAGTACGCGCGGGAGAGGCAGCTGCGCGATTTCCGTCGTGCGAAGAACCTCTATTTCAAGTGTGGAGATCGCTACTCCAGAGAGCATCGCCGCGCTCAACCCGCGCAGCTGGTAACCATCAACGTGGGCGACCACGGTGAGGTGCTCTCGGACGACACCATCCACGCCCTTCAGCTGCTCGACGACCCGGGCCCGATGGCGCAGCCCCCTGCTCAGGCCGTGGACGCGCCCGACTGCTGCCTCCTCTCGTCGCAGGCACTCGACGGCACGGATTCGGCGACCACGATCAGGTTGCGCGCGCTCGTGGGGAACCAGGTCATGCTCCTGCTGCTCGACTTGGGCAGCACACACAGCTTCGTCAACAAGGCGTTTGTCGACCGCCTCGGCCTTGCCACGGAAGATATGCCGCCGACAAAAGTGCGCGTGGCCAACGGCGACAAACTCACCTGCAACCGCATGGTGCCCGGCCTCAAGTGGTGGATGCAGGGCCACACCTTCGCGACGCCCATGCGCGAGCTGGAGATCGGAGCGTACGATGGCATTCTGGGGATGGACTGGCTCGCCCAGCACAGTCCAATGATGTGCCACTGGCAGGACAAGTGGGTGAAGTTCCAGCACGACGGCGAAGAGGTCACGCTGCGCGGCGTCCCAACCAAGCTGGCCACCACGCTCCAGGCAGTCAGACCCGACAAGCTGCGCAAGATGATCGCCGGGAACGATGTCTGGGCCATGGCCATGGTGGACACCTGCGGCCCCGCATCGCGCCCAGTTCGCAAATGTCCAAGTCAAACCCCTCTCGCCGACCTGCTCGAGGAATTCGCCGGCGTGTTCGCGACACCGCAAGGGCTCCCTCCTCATCGCCAGTACGACCACGCCGTCACGCTGGTGGAGGGCGCGGTCCCCGCGAACACGCGCCCATACCGTTACTCGCCGCTCCAGAAGGACGAGATCGAGTGCCGGGTCAAGGAGATGCTGGACTCAGGCGTGATCACGCACAGCGTCAGTCCCTACGCCGCGCCAGTGTTTCTCATGAAGAAGAAGGACGACACCTGGAGATTCTGCATCGACTATCGCCATCTCAATGACGCCACCGCCAAGAACAAGTTTCCCCTGCCCATCATCGACGAGCTGCTCGACGAACTGGCCGGCGCAGCGGTGTTCTCCAAACTGGACTTGTGGGCGGGTTACCATCAAATCAGGATGCGCGAAGAGGATGAACCCAAGACGGCATTCAAGACACATCATGGGCATTTTCAGTTCAGGGTCATGCCGTTCGGCCTCATGAACGCGCCCGCCACTTTTCAGTGCCTGATGAACGCCATCTTCGGTAAGTATGTCCGCAAGTTTGTCATCATATTCCTGGATGATATTCTTGTCTTCAGCGAGACTATGGAGGAACACCTGGAGCACCTGCGCATCGTCTTCGAGCTGCTCCGCGCGCACCAGCTCTATGTCAAAGAATCCAAGTGCACCTTCGCCTGCGACACATCGATTACCTTGGCCATGTGATCTCCAAGGAGGGCATGGCCACGGACAAGGAGAAGACGCAGGCCATGGAGCAGTGGCCGACGCCGACGAACACCACCGAGCTGCGCGTCTTTCTGGGCCTCACCGGCTACTACAGAAAGATCGTGACGCACTATGGCATCATCGCCAAGCCGCTCACGCAGCTGCTCACCAAGAAGGGATTCTCATGGACCAATCAGGCGCAGACGACGTTCGACATGCTCAAGCACGGCATGGTCACCACTCCGGTCCTGGCGCTGCCCAACTTTGAGCGGCCGTTCACGATCGAGACGGACGCCTGCGACACGGGGGTGGGCGCGGTGCTGGCGCAGGATGGCCACCCGGTGGCATACTTCAGCAAGGCGTTGCGAGTGCGCAACCAGAAGCTGTCCTCCTACGAGAAAGAGTTCCTCGCCGTGATGATGGCCGTTGACAACTGGCGTTAGTACTTGCAGCGCGGCCCCTTCGACATCATCACGGACCACAAGTCACTGTGCAACCTCGGCGAGCAGCACCTGGAAACAGAGCTCCAGCGCAAGGCCATGGCGAAGCTAGTGGGACTCCAATTTCGCTTCCAGTACAGGCGCGGGTCGGACAATGGCGCTGCCGACGCACTCTCCCGCGTGGGCAAGTAATTCGAGGTGGCCGCGCTCTCTGCGTGCCAACCAGCCTGGGTGCAAGAAGTGATCAACTCCTACGCCACCGACGCCGACGCCCAGGAACGGCTGCAGCAACTCGCCGTGCACAGCCCGGACGAGCACGGCTACGAGCTCTACCGCGGCACCATCAGGCGCCGGGGCCGCCTCTGGATCGAGGCAAATTCTGCGGTACCAAGTTCATCGCCGCGCTGCACTGCAGCGCCGTGGGGGGCCACTCCGGCACCACCGCCACCTGCTACCTCTTGAGCACAGCGTTGGTTTTCCCTTGAAGAGGAAAGGGTGATGCAGCAACGTAGCGTAAGTATTTCCCTCAGTTTTTGAGAACCAATGTATCAATCCAGTAGGAGGCCACACGCAAGTCCCTCGTACCATACTTACCATCTTTGGTAGGCAACCCATAAGTGGCTCTCATAATAGATTCATAAGGTAATTTAATCTTATTTATAGGGAAGTGTTCCATGCCTTTCCTTAACGGAGATTGGAATCTAATATTCCCTTCGTTCATATCAATAATTGCACCAATCGTTCTAAGGAAAGTTCTACCAACAAGCGCTATCGTTTAACGCCCCTAGCTAGGCATAAAAGCAAGGATAGATCTAGGTATTGCCATCTTTGGTAGGCAATCCATAAGTGGCTCTCATGATAGATTCATATGGAAATTTTATTTTCTTCCTAGGGAAGTGTTCCATGCCTTTCTTTAATGGAAATTGGAATCTAATATTCCCTTCCTTCATACCAATAATTGCACCAATCGTTCTAAGGAAAGGTCTACCAAGAATAATGGGACATGAAGGATTGCAATGTATATCAAGAACAGTAAATCTACGGGCACATAATTCCTATTTGCAACAATAAGAACATCATTAATTCTTCCCATAGGTTCCTTGATAGTGGAATCCGCAAGGTGCAAGTTTAAAGAGCAATCATCAAATTCACGGAAACCTAGCAAATCACACAAAGTTTTTGGAATCGTGGAAACACTAGCACCCAAATCACACAAAGCATAGCATTCATGATCTTTAATTTTAATTTAAATTGTAGGTTCCCACTCATCATAAAGTTTTCTAGGGATAGAAACTTCCAACTCAAGTTTTTCTTCATAAGATTGCATCAAAGCATCAACGATATGTTTAGTAAAGGCTTTATTTTGACTATAAGCATGAGGAGAATTTAGCACGGATTGCAACAAGGAAATACAATCTATTAAAGAGCAATTATCATAGTTAAATTCCTTGAAATCCAAAATAGTGGGTTCAATGCTATCTAAAGTTTTGACCTCTTCAATCCCACTTTTACCAATTTTTGCATCAAGATCTCAAAACTCCGAATTATTGGGACGCCTTTTAACTAAAGTTGACTCATCTCCAGTCCCATCATTATCAAGATTCATATTGCAAAACAACGATTTAATAGGGGACACAACAATAACTTTTAGATCTTCATCCATATTCTCATAAAAACTAGAAGAACACGCCTTTACAAAGCAATCTTTCTTAGCACGCATCCTAGCGGTTCTTTCTTTGCATTCATCAATGGAAATTCTCATAGCTTTGAGAGACTCATTGATATCATGCTTAGGTGGAATAGATCTAAGCTTCAAAGAATCAACATCAAGAGAAATTCTATCCACGTTCCTAGCCAATTCATCAACCTTAAGCATTTTTTTCTTCAAGCAAAGTATTGAAATTCTTTTGTGAATTCATAAACTCTTTAACACTAATCTCAAATTCAGAGGGCATCTTATTAAAATTTCCATAAGAATTGTTGTAGGAATTACCATAATTATTAGAGGAATTACTAGGGAACGACCTAGGATTAAAGTTTCCTCTATACGCGTTGTTACCAAAATTATTCCTACCAACGAAATTCACATCCATAGATTCATTATTATGCTCAATCAAAGTAGACAAAGGCATATCATTAGGATCAGAAGAAACACTCTTATTAGCAAATAATTTCATAAGTTCATCCATCTTTCCACTCAAAACATTAATTTCTTCAATCGCATGAACCTTTTTACTAGTAGATCTTTCAGTGTGCCATTGAGAATAATTAACCATAATATTATCTAGGAGTTTAGTAGCTTCAACTAAAGTGATTTCCATAAAAGTGCCTCCCGCGGCCGAATCTAAAAGATTTCTAGAAGCAAAATTCAATCCGACATAAAATTTTTGTATAATCATCTACAAATTCAAACCATGAGTAGGGCAATTCGTATCATTAATTTCATCCTCTCCCAAGCTTGTGCAACATGTTCATGATCAAGTTGCTTAAAATTCATAATGTTGTTTCTAAGAGAGATGATCTTAGCGGGAGGAAAATACTTAGAGATACAAGCATCTTTGCACTTATTCCAAGAATCAATACTATTTTTAGGCAAAGAAGAAAACCAAGTTTTAGCACGATCTCTAAGAGAAAACGGAAATATCTTCAATTTAACAATATCATTGTCCACATCTCTCTTCTTTTGCATATCACACAAATCAACAAAGCTATTTAGATGGGTAGCGGCATCTTCACTAGGAAGGCCGGTGAATTGATCTTTCATGACAAGATTCAACAAAGCAGCATTAATTTCACAAGATTCAGCTTCGGTAAGAGGGCCAATCGGGGTGCTAAGAAAATCATTGTTGTTGGTATTGGAGAAGTGACACAATTTAGTATTATCTTGAGCCATAATGACAAACAAGCAATCCAACACACAAGCACACGAGAAGCAAGCGAAAAAGAGGCAAACGGAAAAGAGGGCGAATAAAACGGCAAGGGTGAAGTGGGGAGAGGAAAACGAGAGGCAAATGGCAAATAATGTAATGCGAGGGATAAGAGTTTGTGATGGGTACTTGGTATGTCTTGACTTGTGCGTAGACTCCCCGGCAATGGCGCCAGAAATCCTTCTTGCTGCCTCTTGAGCACATCGTTGGTTTTCCCTTGAAGAGGAAAGTGTGATGTAGCAAAGTAGCGTAAGTATTTCCCTCAGTTTTTGAGAACCAAGGTATCAATCCAGTAGGAGGCCACACGCAAGTCTCTCGTACCTAGACTAACAAATAAGAACCTTGCAACCAACGCGATAAAGGGGTTGTCAATCCCTTCACGGCCACTTGCAAAAGTGAGATCTGATAGAGATAATAAGATAATATTTTTGTATTTTAATGATAAAGACTAAAAGTAAAGAAAGCAAAATAAACGGCGACAGAAATTGCTAGTTGATGAAAGATTAATATGATGGAAAATAGACCCGGGGGCCATAGGTTTCACTAGTGGCTTCTCTCAAGATAGCATAAGTATTACGGTGGGTGAACAAATTACTATCGAGCAATTGATAGAAAAGTGCATAATTATGAGAATATCTAGGCATGATCATGTATATAGGCATCACGTCCGCGACAAGTAGACCGACTCCTGCCTGCATCTACTACTATTACTCCACACATCGACCGCTATCCAGCATGCATCTAGAGTATTAAGTTCATAAGAACAGAGTAAAGCTTTAAGCAAGATGACATGATGTAGAGGGATAAACTCAAGCAATATGATATAAACGCCATCTTTTTATCCTCGATGGCAACAATACAATACGTGTCGTTTCCCCTACTGTCACTGGGATCGAGCACCGCAAGATTGAACCCAAAGCTAAGCACTTCTCCCATTGCAAGAAAGATCAATCTAGTAGGCCAAACAAAACTGATAATTCGAAGAGACTTGCAAAGATAACCAATCATACATAAAAGAATTCAGAGGAGATTCAAATATTGTTCATAGGTAATCTTGATCATAAACCCACAATTCATCGGATCTCGACAAACACACCGCAAAAGAAGATTACATCGAATAGATCTCCAAGAGAATCGAGGAGAACTTTGTATTGAGATCCAAAGAGAGAGAAGAAGCCATCTAGCTAATAACTATGGACCCGAAGGTCTGAGGTAAACTACTCACACATCATCGGAGAGGCTATGGTGTTGATGTAGAAGCCCTCCGTGATCAATGCCCCTCCGGCGGAGCGCCGGAAAAGGCCCCAAGATGGGATCTCACGGGTACAGAAGGTTGCGGCGGTGGAAATAGGGTTTCGGCTCCTGTCTGTTGTTTCCAGGGTATATGAGTATATATAGGCGAAAGAAGTCGGTCAGGAGAGCTACGAGGGGCCCACGAGGGTGGGGCGCGCCAGGGGGGCAGGCGTGCCTCCCTGCCTCGTGGCCTCCTCGTTGATTGCTTGACGTCCACTCCAAGTCCTCTGGATCACGTTTGTTCCGAAAATCACGTTCCCGAAGGTTTCATTCCGTTTGGACTCCGTTTGATATTACTTTCCTTCGAAACACTGAAATAGGCAAAAAACAGCAATTTGGGCTGGGCCTCCGGTTAATAGGTTAGTCCCAAAAACAATATAAAGGTGTATTATAAAGCCCATTGAACATCCAAAACAGATAATGTAATAGCATGGAACAATCAAAAATTATAGATACGTTGGAGACGTATCACCACCTGCCAGCGCGTGCGCAAGCACTTCGACTGGCGGGGAGTCAAGCGCGACGTCGACGACTTCGTGCAGCAGTGCGCGGTGTGCCAGCAGGCCAAACACGAGTACGTCAAGCCGGCCGGGCTCCTGGCCCCGCTGCCCATTCCGGCCGGGCCATGGGAGGACCTCACCATGGACTTTGTCGAGGGCTTGCCGCGCTCGGAGGGCTGCGACATGATCATGGTGGTCGTCGAGCGCTTCACCAAATTCGCGCACTTCGTTCCCCTTCGCCATCCCCTCAACGCCACGCAGGTGGCGTGTGCATTTTGGGATAACGTGGTGAAGCTGCACAGCATCCCCTCCTCCATCGTCTCCGACCGCGACAAGATCTTCACCAGTCATCTGTGGCGCGAGCTGCTCGCCGGAGTGGGTACCAAACTGCTCTACTCGACGTCCTATCACTCCCATACGGACGGCCAAAGCGAAAGAGTGAATCAGTGCATGGAGATGTACCTCCGTTGCACGGTGCACGATTCGCCGCACAAATGGCGCCGCTGGCTGCCCATGGCCGAGTTTTGGTACAACTCGACGTTCCACGCTTCACTCAAAGGCACGCCCTTCAAGGCTCTCTACGGCAAAGAAGCCAACCTCGGAACGATGGCGTCCTGGGTGGATTCGACACCGGCGGGCGAAGAGATGGACTGGGCGGTGCACACCGCGCACATACGCGTCTAGCTGGAGCGTGCGCAACGCCGGTTCAAGAAGAATGCCGACCGCAACCGTACCGAGCGCCATTTCCAGGAGGGGGAACAAGTCCTGCTCAAGCTCCAGCCCTACGCGCAACACTCGGTGGTCAAACGCCCGTGCGCCAAGCTCGCTTTCAAGTACTTCGGCCCCTACAAGATCATCGAGAAGATCGGCTCGCTCGCGTACAAGGTCGACCTGCCACCGGAGAGCCATGTCCACCCCGTCTTCCACGTCTCGCAGTTGAAGCCCTTCACACCTGACTTCACGCCGTTGTACGGAGAGCTGCCCAAGGTGCCCGACCTCTCCACCGACGGCCTCGCACCAACGCACATTCTGGATCGGCGCATGATTAAGAAGCGCGACGTGCCAGTGGTTCAGATCAAGGTCCAATGGGGGGCAGGCGACTCCGCGCCGACGAAGTGGGAGGATTATGCTGTTCTCCGCCACCGTTTTCCGTCCGCAGCGTTCTCGGCGGAGGACGACGTCGACGACGACGTGGGGGAAGAAGATGACGCAGCGCCTTAAGGAGGGAGGAATGTCACACCTAACCAGTGTTTAGTGTGCCTTAGAGCTGGCTGGTGGGCCCAGCCAGCTGGCCAGCCAAGTGGCGTGTGTGGGTGACGATAAAGTGTGGCCGCCTGATACGTCTCCAACGTATCTATAATTTTTGATTGCTCCACTTTTATATTAGTTTTGGGACTAACCTTTAACCGGAAGCCCAGCCCAGAATTGCTGTTTTTTTTGCCTATTTCAGAGTTTCGCAGAAAAAGAATATCAACTGGAGTCCAAACGGAATGAAACCTTCGGGAGCGTGATTTTTGGAACAAACATGATCCAGGAGACTTGGACCCTATGTAAGAGAAGCTTCCAGGAGGCCACAAGGTAGGGGGCGTGCCCACCCCCCAAGGGCGTGCCCTCCACCCTCGTGGGCCCCATGTTGCTCCACCGACGTACTTCTTCCTCCTATATATACCTACGTACCCCCAAACGATCAGAACAGGAGCCAAAAACCTAATTCCACCGCCGCAACCTTCTGTACCCACGAGATCCCATCTTGGGGCCTGTTACGGAGCTCCGCCGGAGGGGGCATCCATCACGGAGGGCTTCTACATCAACACCATAGCCCCTCCGATGAAGTGTGAGTAGTTTACCTCAGACCTTCGGGTCCATAGTTATTAGCTAGATGGCTTCTTCTCTCTTTTTGGATCTCAATACAATGTTCTCCCCCTCTCTCGTGGAGATCTATTCGATGTAATCTTCTTTTTGCGGTGTGTTTGTTGAGACCGATGAATTGTGGGTTTATGATCAAGTTTATCTATGAACAATATTTGAATCTTCTCTGAATTATTTTATGTATGATTGGTTATCTTTGCAAGTCTCTTTGAATTATCAGTTTGGTTTTTCTTGCAATGGGAGAAGTGCTTAGCTTTGGGTTCAATCTTGCGATGTCCTTTCCCAGTGACAGTAGGGGCGGCAAGGCACGTATTGTATTTTTGCCATCGAGGATAACAAGATGGGGTTTTTATCATATTGCATGAATTTATCCCTCTACATCATGTCATCTTGCTTAAGGTGTTACTCTGTTTTCATGAACTTAATACTCTAGATGCATGCTGGATAGCGGTCGATGAGTGGAGTAATAGTAGTAGATGCAGGCAGGAGTCGGTCTACTTGTCCCGGACGTGATGCCTATATACATGATCATACCTAGATACTCTCATAACTATGCTCAATTCTGTCAATTGCTCAACAGTAATTCGTTCACCCACCGTATAATACTTATGCTCTTGAGAGAAGCCACTAGTGAAACCTATGGCCCCGGGGTCTATCTTCATTATATTAATTTTCCAACACTTTGTTATTGCCTTTGCTTTTTTACTTTGCTTTTATTTTACATTGCATCTTTACCACAAAAATACCAAAATATTATCCTATCATATCTATCAGATCTCACTCTCGTAAGTGACCGTGTAGGGATTGACAACCCCTTATCGCGTTGGTTGCGAGGATTTATTTGTTTTGTGTAGGTGCGAGGGACTCGCGCGTAGCCTCCTACTGGATTGATACCTTGGTTCTCAAAAACTGGGGGAAATACTTAGACTACTTTGCTGCATCACCCTTTCCTCTTCAAGGGAAAACCAACGCAGTGCTCAAGAGGTAGCAAGAAGGACTTCTGGCGCCGTTGCCGGGGAGGTCTACGCAAAAGTCAACATACCAAGTACCCATCACAATCCCTTGTCTCCCGCATTACATTATTTGCCATTTGCCTCTCGTTTTCCTCTCCCCCACTTCACCCTTGTCGTTTTATTCGCCCTCTCTTTTTTGTTCGCCTCTTTTTCGCTTGCTTTTTGTTTGCTCGTGTGTTGGATTGCTTGTTTGTCACCATGGCTCAAAATAATACCAAATTATGTGACTTTACCAATACCAACAATAATGATTTCCTTAGCACTCCGATTGCTCCTCTTACTGATACTGAATCTTGTGAAATCAATGCTGCTTTGTTGAATCTTGTCATGAAAGATCAATTCGCCGGCCTTCCTAGTGTAGATGCTGCTACTCATCTAAATAGCTTCGTTGATTTGTGTGATATGCAAAAGAAGAAAGATGTTGATAATGATATTGTTAAATTGAAGCTATTTTCTTTTTCGCTTAGAGATCGTGCTAAAGCTTGGTTTTCGTCTTTGCCTAAAAATATTATTGATTCTTGGAACAAGTGCAAAGATGCTTTTATCTCTAAGTATTTTCCTCCCGCTAAGATCATCTCTCTTAGAAATGATATTATGAATTTTAAGCAACTTGATCGTGAACATGTTGCACAAGCTTGGGAGAGGATGAAATTAATGATACGTAATTGCCCTACTCATGGTTTGAATTTGTGGATGATTATACAAATTTTTTATGCCGGATTGAATTTTGCTTCTAGAAATCTTTTAGATTCGGCCGCGGGAGGCACTTTTATGGAAACCACCTTAGGAGAAGCTACTAAACTCCTAGATAATATTATGGTCAATTATTCTCAATGGC
Source organism: Aegilops tauschii subsp. strangulata (assembly GCF_002575655.3). Taxonomy (NCBI): domain Eukaryota; kingdom Viridiplantae; phylum Streptophyta; class Magnoliopsida; order Poales; family Poaceae; genus Aegilops; species Aegilops tauschii. Next base: position 550,093,786 of record NC_053036.3, on the reverse strand, counting down.
ACACTGAAAGATCTACTAATAAAAAAGTGCACGCGATAGAAGAAATGAATGTTTTGAGTGGAAAGATGGATGAACTTATGAAATTATTTGCTAGTAAGAGTGTTTCTTCTGATCCTAATGATATGCCTTTGTCTACTTTGATTGAGAATAATGATGAATCTATGGATGTGAATTTTGTTGGTAGGAATAATTTTGGTAACAACGCGTATAGAGGAAACTTTAATCCTAGGCCTTATCCTAGTAATTCCTCTAATAATTATGGTAATTCCTACAACAATTCTTATGGAAATTTTAATAAGATGCCCTCTGAATTTGAGACTAGTGTTAAAGAGTTTATGAATTCGCAAAAGAATTTCAATGCTTTGCTTGAAGAGAAATTGCTTAAAGTTGATGAATTGGCTAGGAACGTTGATAGAATTTCTCTTGATGTTGATTCTTTAAAGCTTGCATCTATTCCTCCTAAGCACGATATCAATGAGTCTCTCAAAGCCATGAGAATTTCCATTGATGAGTGCAAAGAAAGAACCGCTAGGATGCGTGCTAAGAAAGATTGCTTTATGAAAGCGTGTTCTTCAAATTTCAATGAAAATAAAGATGAAGATCTAAAAGTTATTGATGTGTCCCCTATTAAATCTTTGTTTTGCAATATGAATCTTGATAATGATGGGACTGAATATGATCCACCTTTACCTAGAAGGCATTCCAAGAATTCGGAGTTTTTAGATCTTGATGCTAAATTTGATAAAAGTGGGATTGAAGAAATCAAAACCCTAGATGTTGCTAAACCCACTATTTTGGATTTCAAGGAATTTAATTATGAAAATTGCTCTTTGATTGATTGTATTTCCTTGTTGCAATCCGTGCTAAATTCTCCTCATGCTTATAGTCAAAATAAAGCGTTTACTAAACATATCGTTGATGCCTTAATGCAATCTTATGAAGAAAAGCTTGAGTTGGAAGTTTCTATCCCTAGAAAACTTTTTGATGAGTGGGAACCAACTATTAAAATTAAGATTAAGGATCATGAGTTCTATGCTTTATGTGATTTGGGTGCTAGTGTTTCCACTATTCCCAAAACTTTGTGCGATTTGCTAGATTTCCGTGATTTTGATGATTGCTCTCTAAACTTGCACCTTGCGGATTCCACTATTAAGAAACCTATGGGAAGAATTAATGATGTTCTTATTGTTGCAAATAGGAATTATGTGCCCGTAGATTTTATCGTTCTTGATATAGATTCCAATCCTTCATGTCCCATTATTCTTGGTAGACCTTTCCTTAGAACGATTGGTGCAATTATTGGTATGAAGGAAGGGAATATTAGATTCCAATTTCCATTAAAGAAAGGCATGGAACACTTCCCTAGGAAGAAAATAAAATTGCCATATGAATCTATCATGAGAGCCACTTATGGATTGCCTACCAAAGATGGCAATACCTAGATCTATCCTTGCTTTTATGCCTAGCTAGGGGCGTTAAACGATAGCGCTTGTTGGGAGGCAACCCAATTTTATTTTTAGTTTTTTGCTTTTTGCTTCTGTTGAGGAATAAATATTCGTTCTAGCCTCTGGTTAGATGTGTTTTTATGTTTTAATTAGTGTTTGTGCCAAGTTAAACCTATAGGATCTTCTTGGATGATAGTTATTTGATCTTGCAGAAAATTCCAGAAACTTCCTGTCCACGAAAATAATTGTTAAAAATCACCAGAACATGATAAAATATTGATTCCAATTGCTTCTGATCAATAAACACATTTCCTAGGTCGTCCTATTTTGGCTGATTTTTTGGAGTTCCAGAAGTTTGCGTTAGTTACAGATTACTACAGACTGTTCTGTTATTGACAGATTCTGTTTTTGACAGATTCTGTTTTTCGTGTGTTGTTTGCTTATTTTGATGAATCTATGGCTAGTAAAAGAGTTTGTAAACCATATAGAAGTTGGAATACAGTAGGTTTAACACCAATATAAATAAAGAATGAGTTCATTACAGTACCTTGAAGTGGTCTTTTGTTTTTGTGAAGTTTTCAAGTTTTGGATGAAAGATTTGATGGATTATGGAACAAGGAGTGGCAAGAGCCTAAGCTTGGGGATGCCCATGGCACCTCCAAGATAATCTAAGGACACCAAAAATCCAAAGCTTGGGGATGCCCCGGAAGGCATCCCCTCTTTCGTCTACTTCCATCGGTAACTTTACTTGGAGCTATATTTTTATTCACCACATGATATATGTTTTGCTTGGAGCATCTTGTATGATTTGGGTCTTTGATTTTTAGTTTACCACAATCATCCTTGCTGTAGACACCTTTTGAGAGAGCCATACATGATTTGGAAATTATTAGAATACTCTATGTGCTTCACTTATATCTTTTGAGTAATATAGTTTTGCTCTAGTACTTCACTTATATCTTTTAGAGCACGGTGGTGGATTTGTTTTATAGAAACTATTGATCTCTCATGCTTCACTTAGATTATTTTGAGAGTCTTAAATAGCATGGTAATTTGCTTAAATAATCCTAATATCACTACAGGAATCAGCTACTTTGACGTGTGCCACGGCAGACGGCAAAGGCAAGGATGGCGGAGGGCAAAAGGCTCCGGCAAAGTAGGCTACGGTAAAGAGCTTCTTTGCCGTCTGCTTTCTGAAGCGGACGGCAAAGGGGCCTTTGCCATCAGCAGCGGACGGCAAAGAAAGCCGACGGCAATAAATTCGTTGTTAGTCCATTAGGCGTCTAATGGCAGCCTTTGCCGTCCGCCGTTGACGGCAAAGAGCATCAAGCCTTTGCCGTCTGCCACTGTAGGCAAACTGACCAAATGGGTCAGCTGCCAGGAAGCACAGGTGGTTGCCATGTGGCTTCTTTGTCGTCCACGGTGGACGGCAAAGAGCCCGTTGCCGTCGGTGGCAGACGGCAAAGAGCCTGCATTGCCTCTTTTTTCTGTTTTTTCTTATACCCAACCATTTTCACAGCAAATAGATGATACATATATATTTTTCACATGGCAAGTTCACAGCAAACATATGAGATATCCAACACATATAATTTCATCATACATACATAGTTCCATCAAACATACATAGCAAGTTCCACATACATGCATCCAACCATACATATTACGATAGTGTCATCCTACCATACATGCATAGTTCATCGATACAAAAGAAACATAGTTCATCCAAACAAGCACTCCATCTATAAAAGCACAAATGGAAAAGAAGCACTCCATCCATGCAAGCTTCCGTGAATTAAATCAAATCTGCAAAATGATAAACAAGATGTTAGAAAAAGAAGAAGAAAATGAAGAAGAAGAAGACTATAAGAAGTAAGCATACTTAAGTAAAATGGAGCTAACCTAGAAGAAAATGAAGAAGAAGAAGACTAGAAGAATACTAGAAGAATACTAGAAGAAGAAGAAGAAGACTATAAACTTGGTCATTTTGTGCTAACATAAGTAATTTTGGAGTTAACCTATAGGAAACTAAGCATATTAGAGATAACTTAGCGTATTAGAGCCAACTTAGGTAAAATGGAGCCAACCTAGCTAATTATGCCATCTTTGAGTGAACTAAGCATATTAGAGCTAACTTATAGCTAAATTATGTCATTTTGGAGAAGAAGAAGAACAACAAGAAGACTATAATTAAGCTTATTATGTAAACATGGTCATTTTGTGCTAACATAAATAATTTTGGAGCTAACCTATAGGAAACTAAGCATAGTAGAGATAACTTAGCATATTAGAGCCAACTTAGGTAAAATGGATCCAACCTAGCTAATTATGCCATCTTTGAGTGAACTAAGCATATTAGAGCTAACTTATATCTAACTTATGTCATTTTGGAGAAGAAGAAGAAGAAAATGAAGAAGAAGAAGAATATATGACATTTATGAGCTAATTTAGGTGAAATTGATCGTCTGTGAGCTAACCTAGGTGAAATGTATTGTTTATGAGCTAATCTAGGTAAAATGTGTCATTTTAGAGCTAACCTAGGTAAGATGGGTCATTTTGGAGCTAACCTAGGTAAAATGGGTCATTTTAGAGCTAACATAGGTAAAATGGATCATTTTGGAGCTAGTCTAGGTAAATGGGTCATTTTAGAGCTAACTTGGGTAAAATTGATCATTTATGAGCTAACTAAGGTAAAATGGGTCATTTTAGTGCTAACTTGGGTAAAATGGATTGTTTATGAGCTAACTAAGCTAATTATGCTAAGTCTAGGTCATTGTGGTAAGCATATTGGAGGAAATAAGGCTAAGTCTAGGTCTTTATGCATTTGTTAATCCAAACACTAGAGAAACTTACCATGATCATGGAGGTGTAGGAGCGGGCTGGCTCGTGCCAGTAGCTGGAGAAGGATCATGCGATGCTTGTCTGGAGTTACGCTGCACCAAAGATCATTTCCAATGTCTCGTTAGCATGATGACGCTCAAATGTTAAGACTAGCAAGTAATGTCCATTCAAATTAAACTCACCATGGTCCGAGGAGCAATCACTGGCATCGGCGGAGCGGTCTGACCGGTCTTCTCGCACACAGACTGCACATTTGGTTTTGACGACTCAGTCATACTAGTTATTAATGAGACAAACACTACATGAATGTTTTGGCTAATCTGCAGAAGAAACTTACCACAAGGATCTCGTACATGGCCCTTGCATGCATGTCATTCCGTGCCCTCTCCTCCTCCAACATCTTTGCCGTCCTCTCCTCCAACTCCCGCTGCCTCTCCGCCGCCTCCGCCAGAAGATTCTCCGTTCTGTCTCTCTCACTCTGTATAGCAGCCTGCAACACCACTCCTCGTTACCATTTGTAATCATTGATGGAAGCACACACAATGTAATGGAGAAAGATAGCTGAGTACGTATAACTAACCTTGATGGCGAGTTGGACTGGCCGTTCACGAGGCCTTATCTCAGGAGCGGTGCTCGACTGGCGCGCCTTGATCTCCGGGAGAGTGCTAGGACAACGGATAAGTCCATCTCCAATGGCTATGGAGCCATGGAACCTCCCGCCACCAGATATCATCACCAGCTCTGGATCAATGGGACCCTGGCTCGGGTTAAAGTCCTCCCCTTTCCTCGCCTTCCCCTCATCTCTATATTTCACGAGCTTGTCGTGGGAGGAGATGTTGGTGAAGTTGTTTGCATCATCGAGGTCAGACGGAGAGAATGCCTTGACTTTCTTGAAAGAGGCAGTGTGGGCCATGACATACAGGTCGTACACCTCTGGCACCTTATCCGCCTTATTGTAGCTTGCCTGAAAGAGAGAAACAAAGTAAATTAGTAATTAAAGGGCTCAAGCTAGCATGATGAATGAATTGCATGAATCATGAAGCAAACCACATACCCAGTTCCGCCTGAACTGATATAAGTTGGAGTTGCCTTGATGGTGTGGCACACCTTCCATTTGGGCACGTTTGTCCTTGGCCGCATTGTGGACGGCTAGCCATTCTTTTGAGCACCACTCATTGACCAGCACCTCCCAACAATCCATCCGATCCGCACACCATCTCGGAGGCGCCTAAGTTCGCAAATAGAAACTTGAGCGCTACGGCTATGAATTACTAAATGAAGGAAGTAAGTACAAGGCCTTAAGAATTACCTTCATGTACTGCTCCTTACTTAGGAACTTATCGCGGCACGCCGGCTTGGGCTTCTTGATACCACGCAAGGCGTAGTAGTCTCGAACAGCCTGCACCCGAGCCTCGTGCCGTAAGTTCTGTAGTAGGCACTTGCAGACGTTCTCGATAACATTTGCCGCCTCCTCCTCGTATCCCTCCTCGCACCTGTAGAATTACTACAATCAAATGAGACAATATTGATTAGTACAATTAATAACTAGCTAGTTGAAGATTTTTAAATGTGTAAAGGAGAAATTACCCAGAACTTTCTGATCACCACGTCTGCCCTCGTGTCGCACAAGACACCGTCGATAATCTCACCCGGCGGGGCCGGGGCAGCCAAGTAGTGCTCCCAGCTCAATCCAAGCTCTGGAAGCCGACCCTCACCAGGCAACGTGACAAACCCCGGGAAGTTTTGCCGGCAAAGCACTCCAAGGACGGAGTTGGGCCGGCAGACACTATGATGGTGGTCCCAACCCCTACAGCATGACAAGGCCAACACATTAGATATTTGAAGAAACGTGAATGCAGAAGGTACAAAAAGATTAAATGCACTTACCTCTCCCCATCAGGGTAAATCAACCACCTCTGCTCGCGGGTCGCCGGCACGGACGGGAGCCATGTACAACCACGCTGGTAGACGGTGCCCCCCTCCTCCTCAATATCAGTCGGCTCCCCGCCATCATCAGCATGGCCGCTCGGCCCCTCAGGCTCATCCGGCCAGGTACCCCATCCAGACATGTGCTCCTCTGGGGTCTCGTGGGCCAAAGGCCCGTCGACCCGAGGCTCGTGGGCCGAAGGCTCATGGACCGGAGTCCGTGTAGCCTCCTCCTCGGACGAGTCCACCCTAGCAGTCACGTGCTCGGGTGAAACAGCTGGGGGTGGCGGCGAGGAAGGCGCCCTAGCAGTCACCCTACCTCCTCTCCCGTGACCACGTGCTCCTCTCTTCTTCCCTCCCTTACCTCATCCCCTGCTGGGCACCGCTGTCGACGAAGAAGGGCCCGGCGGTGTCGCCATACTGTCCAGCAACGCTCGGCGGAGAGGTGCGTGTGGAATGGAAGACCCCCCACCACACGCTGACGAAGAAGGGGCCTCGGAGCGCTCCCGACCAGCGCCCACCATCTTTCAACACATGCCATGAGAAAGAGTAAACGAAATTAGTACAACATAAAAAAAATACCGACATGAATAATAATATATGATGTTTTTCATAACAAAATCAAACAATATATATGATGTTTAAATCTACCCGATCAACACAATTATATATGATGTTTCTCATAATAAAATTGAAAAATATATGATGTCAGGGTGTCGGGGGTCGGGGTCGGGGTGTCGTGCTGGGGTGTCGGGGTGGCGTGTCGGGGTCGGGGTGCCGTGTCGGGGTCGGGGTGCTGTTTCGGGGTCTGGGTGTCTGGGGTCGGGGTGTCGTGTCGGTGTAGGGGTGCCGTGTCGGGGTCGGGGTGTTGTTTCGGGGTCGGGGTGTCGTGTCGGGGTCGGGGTGTCGGGGTGTCGTGTCGGGGTCGGGGTGTCGGGGTGTGGTGTCGGGGTGTGGTCGGGGTGTCGGGGTGTCGTGTCGGGGTCGGGGTGTCGGGGTGTGGTGTCGGGGTGTGGTCGGGGTGTCGGGGTCAGGGGGTCACGGGGTCGGGGTGTTTCCTTCTCTCCTTCTTCTTCTTTCCTTCTCTTCTTCTTCTTCTTTCCTTTCTTCTTTTTCTTTTTTCCTTCTCTTCTTCTTCTTTTATTTCTTCCTTATTTTCCTTTTTCCTCTTCTTCTCATCTTCTCCTCTTTTTCTTCTTCTTCTTCTTCTCCTCCTCCTCTTCTTCTTCTTCTTCTTCTTCTTCTTCTTCTTCCCCCTTCTACATATTCTTCTTTTCTTCTTCTTCTTTTTTCATCTTTTTTCTACTTCTTATAATTATATAACTAATTAACTAAAACCCATGCACTAGTCTAATCTAATATAATCTAGCACTAAATCTAACACTAACACATATCTAGTCTAATCTAACAATTAAACAGCAAAACAGAAAAAACAGAAGAAAAAAACTCAACGGAGATGGCCGGGGCTTCACAGCGGTAGGGTGGCGGTGGCGACGGGGGCCGCAGGGCTTCGGGGCGGTGGCGCCGGGGCCGACGGTGGTGCCGGGGCGCTGGGCAGGTGGTGGGGGCGGCGGGGCGCCGCGGCGGTGGGCTGTTCGGGCGGCGGGGCGCCGCGGCTGTGGGCCGTTCGGGCGACGGGGCGACGGGGCCGGGGCGGCGGGGTGACGGGGCAAGGGGGCGGGGGCGGGTGGTGGGGCAAGGGGGCGGCGGGTGGTCGGGGCGACGGAGCGAGGGGTGATGGGTGGGCGGGTGGCGGGGCAAGGGGGCGGCGGCGGGTGGGCGGGTGGGCGGGTGGCGGGGCAAGGGGGCGGCGGTGGGTGCTGGGGGCGGCGGCGGGTGGCGGTGGTTGTCGGGGAGGAGACAGAAACAAAGAGATGGAGGGGCGGGGTGGGGCTCGGCCGTTAGTTAGGTTAGCTCTTTGCCGTCCGCCCCACCTTTGTCGTCCGCTTTTTTTCTCTTTGCCGTCTGCTGGCAGACGGCAAAGAAGGGGGCCCGTTAAGTTTTTTATGATCAACTCGTTAGCGGGGGCCACCTCTCTCTTTGCCGTCTGCCAGCTGACGGCAAAGAATCTTTGCCGTCCGCTAGCGGACGGCAAAGAATTGGCTAATGGCAAAGACCTTCTTTGCCATCAGCCAGTTCATTGCCGTCCGTTTTCCTGAAGCGGACGGCAAAGACCTTCTTTGCCGTCAGCCAGCAGACGGCAAAGAACTGGCAGACGGCAAATAAGCTAATTCCAGTAGTGTATGCTAGGTATTCAAGAATAGTAAAAACTTTCTTATGAGTGTGTTGAATACTAAGAGAAGTTTGATGCTTGATGATTGTTTTGAGATATGGAGGTAATAATATTAAAGTCGTGCTAGTTGAGTAGTTTTGAATTTGAGAAATGCGTGTGTTGAAGTTTGCAAGTCCCGTAGCATGCACGTATGGTAAACGTTATGTAACAAATTTGAAACATGAGGTGTTCTTTGATTGTCCTCCTTATGAGTGGCGGTCGGGGACGAGCGATGGTCTTTTCCTACCAATCTATCCCCCTAGGAGCATGCGCGTAGTGCTTGGTTTTTGATGACTTGTAGATTTTTGCAATAAGTATGTGAGTTCTTTATGACTAATGTTGAGTCCATGGATTATACGCACTCTCACCCTTCCATCATTGCTAGCTTCTTCGGTACCGTGCATTGCCCTTTCTCACATTGAGAGTTGGTGCAAACTTCGCCGGTGCATCCAAACCCCGTGATATGATACACTCTTTCACACATAAACCTCCTTATATCTTCCTCAAAACAGCCACCATACCTACCTATCATGGCATTTCCATAGCCATTCCGAGATATATTGCCATGCAACTTTCCACCATTCCGTTTATCATGACACGTTCATCATTGTCATATTGCTTAGCATGATCATGTAGTTGACATAGTATTTGTGGCAAAGCCACCGTTCATAATTCTTTCATACACATGTCACTCTTCATTCATTGCATATCCCGGTACACCGCCGGAGGCATTCATATAGAGTCATACTTTGTTCTAGTATCGAGTTGTAACCATTGAGTTGTAAATAAATAGAAGTGTGATGATCATCATTTTCTAGAGCATTGTCCCAAGTGAGGAATAAAAAATGAGAGAAAAAAGAGAGAAGGGACAATGCTACTATCCTTTGCCACACTTGTGCTTCAAAGTAGCACCATAATCTTCATGATAGAGAGTCTCTTGTTTTATCACTTTCATATACTAGTGGGAGTTTTTCATTATAGAACTTGGCTTGTATATTCCAACAATGGGCCTCCTCAAGTGCCCTAGGTCTTCGTGAGCAAGCAAGTTGGATGCACACCCACTTAGTTTCTTTTGTTGAGCTTTCATACATTTATAGCTCTAGTGCATCCGTTGCATGGCAATCCCTACTCCTTGCATTAACATCAATCGATGGGCATCTCCATAGCCCATTGATTAGCCTCGTTGATGTGAGACTTTCTCCTTTTTTGTCTCCTCCACATAACCCCCATCATCATATTCTATTCCACCCATAGTGCCATGTCCATGGCTCGCAGCATGAAAGTTTATAGGTTTGAGATTACTAAAGTGTGAAACAATTGCTTGGCTTGTCATCGGGGTTGTGCATGATGAGAGCATTCTTGTGTGACAAAAATGGAGCATGACTAAACTATATGATTTTGTAGGGATGAACTTTCTTTGGCCATGTTATTTTGAGAGGACATAATTGCTTAGTTAGTATGCTTGAAGTATTATTATTTTTATGTCAATATGAACTTTTATCTTGAACCTTTCGGATCTGAATATTCATACCACCATTAAGAAGAATTACATTGAAATTATGCCAAGTAGCATTCCACATCAAAAATTATCTTTTTTATCATTTACCTACTCGAGGACGAGCAGGAATTAAGCTTCGGGGTGCTTGATACGTCTCCAACGTATCTATAATTTTTTATTGCTCCATGCTATATTATCTACTGTTTTGGACAATATTGGGCTTTATTATCCACTTTTATATTATTTTTGGGACTAACCTATTAACCGGAGGCCCAGCCCAGAATTGCTGTTTTTTTGCCTATTTCAGAGTTTCGCAGAAAAAGAATATCAAACGGAGTCCAAACGGAATGAAACCTTCGGGAGCGTGATTTTTGGAACAAACATGATCTAGGAGACTTGGAACCTATGTAAGAGAAGCTTCCAGGAGGCCACGAGGTAGGGGGGCGCGCCCACCCCCAGGGCGCGCCCTCCACCCTCGTGGGCCCCATGTTGCTCCACCGACGTACTTCTTCCTCCTATATATACCTACGTACCCCCAAACGATCAGAACAGGAGCCAAAAACCTAATTCCACCGCCGCAACCTTCTGTACCCACGAGATCCCATCTTGGGGCCTGTTTCGGAGCTCCGCCGGAGGGGGCATCCATCACGGAGGGCTTCTACATCAACACCATAGCCCCTCCGATGAAGTGTGAGTAGTTTACCTCAGACCTTCGGGTCCATAGTTATTAGCTAGATGGCTTCTTCTCTCTTTTTGGATCTCAATACAATGTTCTCCCCCTCTCTCATGGAGATCTATTCGATGTAATCTTCTTTTTGCGGTGTGTTTGTTGAGACCGATGAATTGTGGGTTTATGATCAAGTTTATCTATGAACAATATTTGAATCTTCTCTGAATTCTTTTATGTATGATTGGTTATCTTTGCAAGTCTCTTCGAATTATCAGTTTGGTTTGGCCTACTAGATTGATCTTTCTTGCAATGGGAGAAGTGCTTAGCTTTGGGTTCAATCTTGCGGTGTCCTTTCCCAGTGACAGTAGGGGCAGCAAGGCACGTATTGTATTGTTGCCATCGAGGATAACAAGATGGGGTTTTTATCATATTGCATGGATTTATTCCTCTACATCATGTCATCTTGCTTAAGGCGTTACTCTTTTCATGAACTTAATACTCTAGATGCATGCTGGATAGCGGTCGATGAGTGGAGTAATAGTAGTAGATGCAGGCAGGAGTCGGTCTACTTGTCTCGGACGTGATGCCTATATATATGATCATACCTAGATACTCTCATAACTATGCTCAATTTTGTCAATTGCTCAACAGTAATTCGTTCACCCACCGTAAAATACTTATGCTCTTGAGAGAAGCCACTAGTGAAACCTACGGCCCCCGGGTCTATCTTCATCATATTAATTTTCCAACACTTTGTTATTGCCTTTGCTTTTTACTTTGCTTTTATTTTACTTTGCATCTTTATCACAAAAATACCAAAAATATTATCCTACCATATCTATCAGATCTCACTCTCGTAAGTAACCGTGTAGGGATTGACAACCCCTTATCGCGTTGGTTGCGAGGATTTATTTGTTTTGTGTAGGTGCGAGGGACTCGCGCGTAGCCTCCTACTGGATTGATACCTTGGTTCTCAAAAACCGAGGGAATACTTACGCTACTTTGCTGCATCACCCTTTCCTCTTCAAGGGAAAACCAACGCAGTGCTCAAGAGGTAGCACCGCCTGTGGCCGTGAGCGTTATGCGTGTGTGTGACTTTCCCTGTATCCCAATCCTTCCTCTGCAATCACATCTCCCTTCTTACTCTCCAAGTCTTCTCCCCCGCTCGTTCTCACCCTCTCGATCCCCTTCCTCCTTGGTTCGTTACATTGTCACTAACTAATAGATTTGCCAAGGGTAATTTCATCCTAACTTGTCTATAATTATATGCCTTGATCACCGTGCCGAAAATAATACACCTTCCATAAAAGAACAGAGGGAGGATATAGGAGTAGAGTACTTGTGTATGGAAGTTTGTTAGCTTGGGTGGCCTCTGTTACAAGACGTCAGCGTGTTATTAGTGTCATTAGGCCAACTCTAACAGATCCCCTAAAAATAAAGGAGCAAAACGGCGGCGTAAATTTAGTGAAGAATTTTTACTCCACTATAAATTTCTCTTGGACCTAATCGGACTCCTAAATTTAGCAGTGTAAAAAGCAAATTTTCATAATTCCAACATACATTTGATTTAAACAACTGAAATTCGATACATAATGTACATAATCATCCGTCAAAACATAGTGTAGTTTTTAAACCTAAACATGAACTTGAACTTAAAACTAAACGTGAACTTAAACTAAACCTAAACATCATGACCTTTATAGAGGGCGAGCCAATCCGCCCGCAAAATCCTACCACCCATGAAGTCTGGCCTTGCATCGTCGTCGCCGCAATCGGGGAAGATCCTCCGCCATTCTTCACGTTGAAGTCCTCCTTGTTGTCCTTGCCGTCGTCGTCGCCATGTTCCTCGTCGTCCGAGAGGACGATGACCTTCCCGTCGACCGTGCGCTCCGCGAAGATCTTCTGCTCTGCCTCCACCAGCTCGAGGTACTGGCAACGAAGGTCCTCCATGTACTCCTAGTCAGCGACCTCCGCTGCGATGTGCACTCCCGCCTCCCGGTCCTCCCTAGCCACTGCCGTAGACACCACCCGCGGCGACTTCGGTGCAAGCTCGACGGGCGCCTCGCCCATGGGAAGTTGAGGCGGGCAGCGGTGTTGTGCAACCGGACCTGCCACCGGTCATACTCGAGGGCAACGAGCTCGGCGAGGGTGGTGGCGGTGGCTTGAGGATGCGCGGGTCTTGTGGCGGCGCGGATTTGTGCTACGTTCTGCGGATGGGCGGCGGGGCCCGGCGGCAATGGGATTCGGCCATTGGGAGGAGGGGGAACGTCGAGGGGGGGTGGTCTCCGGCGGTGGGGATGTGGTGATGGGGGAGGAGGAGTGGTAGAGCGGTGCAGAGAAGGGTGGGGATTTTTTTACTCCACCGCCGAGCGGTGGAGTAAATATAGATGCCGGATACGCGATGGAGGAGAAATATCCTCATTTATAGGTTTTTGGAGTTTGGCTAGATCCCGAGTAGAAGAGTAAAACCGTACTTTTACTCTTTTGACCGGTTATAGGGGATTGGCTAGAGTTGGCCTAAGTAAGCCTTTTTTATCTCCTGGGGTGCTCATAAAATTGATGCATGCTTGGAAGCTAGCCACCAAAGCACACATTAAGAAACAGTATAATGGGGTGACCTACGAGCCCCCACAACGCTTTGTTGCCCGCAGCCGTTCGTTTGTACTGTTGTACGTCCCAGATCATCAAGTTGTCCCGTCGATCGTTGATGTGGCTTTTTTACCGTGTCACTCCGTCCGTTTCGTCTAGCCCATCGTTCCTGGGCTGCTGCTCCGAAGAACGATCTGGGAGCCGTCAGGTGAACTGGGCCGATTTGATCACATAGGTTGTTGATTAGCTCATGGGCCGGTACTTAATTCGCAGGCCAGGTTTCCTGGTTGTTATTGCCGCACTGTCCTTTACGACAAAGGCGACGAAAAGGCCTCTAAAAAAACTCCTTAATCGCATGGGCATTTTGAATATTGTATACCTGCTGTCTCGAACATGAAAATGATATTATTTTTGCGGGAAGAATTTTTTTATCTACTCCCTCCGTTTCTAAATATTAGTCATTTTAGATATTTCAATACAGACTACATACGAATGTATATAGACGCATTTTAAAGTATAGATTTACTGATTTTGCTCCGTATGTAGTTTGTATTGGAATCTCTAAAAAGACTTATATTTAAGAACAGAGGGGGTATTCATCAACTATGAACATGGACTGACGATGAAGATAGTACAAAGGACCAGAAGGGAAAATTACATCCAGATCAGTAGACCACCTAGCAACGACTACAAGCATTGGAGCGAGCGAAAAGCATGTTGTTGACAGTCGAGAACTCATCTAGCTAAGGTTGTGTAGGACCAGCTCATCAGAACATCAATCACTACTGCTGATGAAGATAATGTAGATCGGAAGGATCTCCAACGTGTAGACAAACGAATACACGCGAACAAAGACCAGATCCACGTGGATCCACTGAAGACAAACACGGACTGAATCCTGTGAGATCCGTCAGAGACAAATCTCCACACGCCCCCATCTCCCCCGACAACACTAGAAGCACCGCCAGGACGGGGACTAGGCAGAAAGAACTTTATTCCATCTTCAGAGATCCATTGCTGCCTCGCCTCTCTGGGTAGGACACAGACCCAAAATAAACTATAGAAAACATCCAAACACGAAGCCCTCTGGCCGATAAGGGTGGTCGGAATCCACCATGCATCCATGGCCTTAAGGACACAGAAGACGAGGCGGAGACGCGGCACCGACGGGAGGCACAAGAAATCCTAGCGGCGTGCCCTTTCAAGGCTACATGACAGTAAGTTAGTAGTACTCATGTTTGAACATGACATATACCATGCAAACTGTACTTCATTTTTGTAATCAAAAAATTGAACAATAAGCAGTATAAATTCCATCAATTTTCAACAATAAATATAACACGTGCAACTTCTTTTAATAATCATGTTTGATCCCTACATAATGGTACAAATCATATTTGATCTCATTGAATTCATATTCATACACAATTAGATCATGTCATCAAACATGAACGGGCGCGGCAACGCGCGCCATCATGGTCTAGTACCTCTGAAAAAAGACCCTAATATCTGGTGTCCAGACGATGGGGACCCCAATTGAACGAATCATGAGCAGCTCTTAGTGATTGTTTACAATCGTTCCCTGGGGTGACGGGCCAGGCGACCCCAGTTGACCCATAAGGCCTAGTTAACTATTTCTTATATTAAAAAAAGACATAAACCCAAAAAACATTTTCTTATACAGACATAGAAAATCTAAAAAATTGAAAATGGCATGCACTTAATTTATGAAAATGTAGTCCTCTATGTCAGAAATTAATCATGGATGTTGAAAAATATATTTAAACTTATTGTGGTCCTATAATTTGAGTTGCCATGTGAACAAAAGAAAATAAAACAAAACCATGATAAAAATGTCATCTTTTTTTGGGGGAAAATGCCATCTCTTAATAATAGAACTTAATATAAAAATATCATATCTTAATAATAAAAATGCCATCTCTTTAATAAAGAATGACATCTCTTAATAAAAAATGTCATATTTTAAATAATGAAAAATGCCATCTCTTAATAATAAAAATGTTATCTCTTAAAAAAATGGCATGCACAAAAACAGAACTCCACTTGAGAAAAAAGGGGGAAATGTTTAAAATGCAATGTGACATAGTTTACAATTTTATAAAACTATCATGTTAATTTTTTCTAGAAAAAGTGCCATCCGATGAAAAAAAGGCTATCATGTTAATTTTTTCTAGAAAAGGTGAAAAAGTGTCATCCGATGAAAAAAGGATCTTAATAATAAAAATGCCATCTCTTTAATAAAGAATGACATCTCTTAATAAAAAATGTCATATTTTAAATAATGAAAAATGCCATCTCTTAATAATAAAAATGTTATCTCTTAAAAAAATGGCATGCACAAAAACAGAACTCCACTTGAGAAAAAAGGGGGAAATGTTTAAAATGCAATGTGACATAGTTTACAATTTTATAAAACTATCATGTTAATTTTTTCTAGAAAAAGTGCCATCCGATGAAAAAAAAGGCTATCATGTTAATTTTTTCTAGAAAAGGTGAAAAAGTGTCATCCGATGAAAAAAGGGAGAAACAAAGGGGCGACTAAGAATCGATCCCAGGCCTCCTAGGTGGGGGCAAGTCACTAGCAGCCAATGCAGTGGCTGTAGTGTTTTGGTTTGGAACGCATTGGGTCGCCTTTATCACACAACGAACTAGTTTAACATTCTGATTTCGCTCTATCCTGCGCCAAAGATTCGTGCAAATGAATCCAATGGGAGAGAATGCGTTCGCCGGGAAATGCTTGAGATCTTACGTTCGCAAGATAACATTTCCAAAATAAACCACGTTAGCTAAAAAAAATCAATGACCCGATCTATAATATCGGACTTTCCAAGGAGCGGCCAACAAACTAGTCCGATGCAACCGACCCGAGAACCACTCCCGCCGCTCGACCTCGCGGCGGTGATCACTGGCCCAGGCTCCCTCCGATCCCTACCCGCGAACCCTGGTTCACCGTCTATGTTTCTTTTAGAGTGTCGTCTTTGATACTTCTGGTGCAGATGGGCGGCCTGGTTGTGCGAGCGACGGAGGAGGAGCAACAGAAGCTCGCGTACTTGAGTGACCGGCACTGGTCAGGGGTCAATGAGCTGCAGGAGCTGCGCAAGCTCCACGACGAGTTTCTCTTCTAGCGCAGGTGTGTTGCTCGTGCTTTGCCAACCGGATCATCGTCTGCGACCTTTGATGAGGCCTATGTTAGGCACCAGCGTCGAATCGGCCTGAGGCTCGGGGACCTCATGCCGGAGGAGCTCATGCCCTGATCGCCAGCATCATATATAAAGATGAGAGGCAGCCGACCACGCTTGATCTGAATAGTTCATGTGCTTGTGCTCTGCCCTCTACATCTCAAAAATCACTTGCCCAATCTGGGGAAGTGTTGTCTGATGAGAAGACCTTTCCGAACATCTCCTCTGATGCTAGGGCAGTGCTGCTGGCACACAGTGGAACGCCGCTACCCGTTGCAATCGACTACGCCAAGCCTATATCACGCCTGCATCAAGCAGGCACGGCCGCACCGGACATCGCATCAGCAACGCCAATGAGAGCACCCATTGGTAGCAAGTTCCTCAACTATCTCCCTCGCTAATCATGTGTAGGTGATCTAATGCCTACGACTTAACGATCCTATCATGTTATAACTCTAAAAATTAGGTTCAACATTGGTATAAGAGTTGATAATGCCTATATTAGATTCCTAGTGATCTTCCATTTGTGTTAGTGTGCATGATCAAGAACTAATGGTCACTTGTTAAGATTAACAGAAAGATTAATGCCCCCTGTTAAGTTGATCGTGCATGATTAGGGTTAAAAGGTTTCGGTTAAGACTAAATTGCTATGGGTTAATGCTAATTAGAAAATTGTAATGTACAATATATTTTGTTGGATTAATTTAGCCATCCATCGGCGTCATCTGATGTTCTAATTAAGATTGTTATCCCTGGTTCAGATATTAGAAGGAGGGGGGGGGGGGGGTCAAATGATTAAATAATGTCCCAGTTTAGAAACCCTAGAAAAATTCCTCAAAAAGAAAGATTGAGAAAAGGAAGGAATTTGGGCCACACATGTTGACGCTGCGTCAGATCCACATGGCTGCCACCATGCTCGGGCACTGACATCACGACGCCGCCGTCTCATAGGACAGTGCGTGGAAAGTACGGGCGGACGGCACCGTCCTCATGGACGTGAATGTTGTGTGGCCTCTATGTCGCACAGCCACCGTCGACCCCTTAAGAACAGGTGCCAGCGGTAGCCTCCCCACCTCACCTCCCATCGCCTCATATGCATCGCTGGCGCTCATGGACTGCTGGTCTTGCCATGAGCTCTACGCCGTTGGCGCCATTCAGCGAAGGAGCATGCGACCTTGAGCCAGGCATGCCGCTCTGACAAACGGGGTCGGCGCCGCGGTCGCCTACCCTGCTTTTGCCAGAGAAATTGGGTGGGGGAGAAAAATGAAGTTAGACTAGTTGATCGGGTGCGGTTTTTGTTCTGGGTGGAACAGGGGGGGGGGGGGGGGGGGGCGTCTGACTCGAGCGAACGTTTGAGATTGATGCAATGCTCAGAGCATGCCACGATCAATAAATGGATCTATTTCGACCATGGCTATGGCCTAGGTTATATTGGCCCGCACATAATTTCTCCTTTTTAAGATTTTCTACTGTTGGGTTAGGTTATTAACGGGATGTCGTGCGTAGTATTGGGCCAAAGTCATCTTATGGTCATTTTTTTATTAGGTAATATTTTTGTATTATAATTATTCTAAAAATGTTTTTCACTGCTATAAATTGAGAAATTGCCATGAAATTATGTTGTAAATTATTATTTAGTTTTTGAATAGAATGAGACAGACGAGGTGTTTTTTTTAATAAAACTTTTATGCAATTAATGTGTGTGTCATTTTTGTGGCATAATTATGAGGTCTCTTGGTAATATCAATAACTGTTGTGTTAATAATGTTTAAATTTTGATATTATATTTGACATTAATGTGATCATTATTGTCGTTCTGACCAATGATGTTTTGCAATTTTGAATCACCCCATTTAATTCCTCATTATTTTCTGCCCGATAGTGATATAATTTGGAATTAATTTTGCATGCAAATTGATCAAAGCAACATAGGGTTAACTTTTGTATGATTTTATTCAAATATGTTCTTTTTCTTTAGTTATGTATATTTTTAAATTATGACAGTTTCTTGTCGTTGTGGTTTTGAGAACATCGAGCCACTTACTAGAAACAATTTACAGACATGGGAAAACAAATTGTGTTACACTTAAGCTGGAAAGAAGTGGCCCTCGCTTTGAGGGAAAGCAAAACAGAGAAACCTAAAAAGGATGCCCCTAGGTATGCAGACATTAAAAGGGCTTATGATAGATGAAACAGAATGGGACTCTTCATTATGAATTTCTCTATCTCAAGTGATATTAAGGTGGCTATTCTTGGGAAAAGATGATTTTGATGATTCAAAATCAGTAGAAGAGTAGTACAAGGGCTCAGAAAAGGTATATGATGGGCACTGAAATGTGAGAGAATATATCTTAAAGATGAGCAATGTTGTGATAAAGGTCAAAACAATGAAGTGTGACATGAGCGAAGAGATTCTTGTGCTCTTAGTTTTCAGGTCACTACTCTCACCGTCTTTCCATTAAGACAAACTATAATGCTTTCGAGACTAGAGACTATTGCACACTATGTCCAGGAGGACGAGAGAACTGAAAGTGAACATAAGATTCTATTTAGGCAATTTTCATTTAGTCTCGAGAGCATTATAGTTTACCTTAAATGGCAAGAATTGTGAGGGTAGTACCTGGAAACTAAGAGCACAAGAAGCCCTTCGCTCATGACAAACTTCATTGGTTTGAGCTTTCTCATAGCATAGCCCATCCTTAAGATATGTTCCCTCACATTTTAATGTCCGTCATATTTTTCAAGAAGCATATCCAAAAGTCATTAGCATATACCTTTATGAGCCCTTGAGCTACTCTTCTGCTGATTTTAAATATTCAACAATATTTCCTTTTTGGGGATAACCCCCTTTATATAAGTTTAGATGGGGAAATTCACAAGGAGAAGTGCCATTATGTTAGATCTTTTTTATTTCTCAACTTTGATATCATAAGCATTTTTAAGGTATGCGTACCTCGCACATCCATTTTAGGTTCCTCTGGTTTACTTTCCCTCAAAGCAAGGTCCACCTCGCTCCAACCTAAGTGTAACATAAACGAGTCTTTCCATGTATGGAAATCATTTCCAGTAAGTGGCTCAATGCTCTCAAAACCACGAGGATGGAAGCTATCATAATTTCAAAATATGCATAGGAACAGAACATAACTGTATAAAATTGCATGAAAATTAACCCTGCGTTGATTTGATCATTTTGAATACCTTACTGAAAACCAATTGTTATTTCCTTCCGCTCCTCGTTGGGTTCGACACTCTTTCTTACCGAAAGGACTACGATTGATCCCCTATAGTTGTGGGTGATCACTGAACGATGAAGGAGGTCCTGATACATGTCCGGGGGCTCTGCGGCGGAGGGTGGATCCATGGCGGTGAGATTGAGCGGCATGGGGTCTACGATGGAGCCTCGTGCTGCTCTTGTGGAGTTTATATATAACGGCGGACGATGAGCTTTGGCTTATATGCATTGGTTATTGCGGTAAACCACTTTGCTTTGCTCCCCTCCAATGAATAAGCCGCACACGCATCCCAAGATGCAGGTTTGGCCGAAGATTAGATTAATAACATACTTTATTTGGTAGGTGATTGGAAACGTCGATTATTTATTTGACGTGTATTTCGAGCGAGCCATTTGGGCCAGCCTTTGAGCTTAATGCTTTAGAGGGTGCTTGGATACGTTTTAGTCCCGTGACTAAAAGTAGTGGGACTAAAACTTGCTAGCCTTACCCATGCTTGGATCCAAATACTAAAGAGACTAAAATCAAGTTAATGAGCATTTATTATCCTCCAAACCCTCCAATCCAGAACTCGCTGTGTTAAAGAGAGGAGTTAAATGAGGAGAGAGATGACTAATCCATATTTTAGTAGGGGTACCCCTGACTAAAAATTTTTAGTCTCAAGACTAGTTTTAGCCCCTCTTTAGTCAGGGGTGGTTGGAGCTTTAGCCTCTTAAGAAACTATTTTTAGTCAGACTAAAATAAGTCTTTTGGATCCAAGCACCCTCTCAGTGTCATCCGTGCAAAGCCGACGAATGGCTCGGCTCCCAAAAAATATTCAGTAGACTCGAACAATAACCGGATGATCCGGGTACAACCTGTGCGAACGAGCGCCCGATGTGTGTCAATACTACTGTCTTTTTCAATGCACGTGCTTGGATGCCCTGACCCACACCTGCGTCAGGTGGGGGTGAGAGGATTGCTAGGAGTCAGATGCTCTGATAAAGATGCCAAAGGGACCCCAACGGTAAAGCCAAGGCAAACTGTTATATGTTGCGGGGGCTAGCTGGTTAGCGGAGCCCTACCTGTGTGTTGTTTTGTTAGATGAATGTGTGTTTGTGTTGCATGGCCGATTCTGATGGTTGAGGTCATTTGACGTGGGGTTGGTCAGACTTTCTATCAACCAGAATGTTGGGTGCCCTGGCCGGTCCTCTTTGCGACTATCTGTTTTGTTCGGCTGTGCCCTACTGAGCGATCTGCTCGTCGACAGCCGACAACACACCCAAGGGTGTAGTACGCAGTAATAGTTCCATTTAAACTCAAGGTTTTTTCCATAATTTTGAAATGAAGAAAGTCCGGGGCATGAAGAAAACTTAGAGTGCATTCACCTGCTCAAGAAAATGACTTATGTTCGCCAAATAAACCATGGTCAACGATCATTGTTAATTGTCATTAGTAAATACAAGGCAAATACAAAGATAACAATTTACAAAACAATTTAGGAAAAACATTTTTCAAATGGTTTATCTTTTTTTGGGCAACTTCGAATAGTTTATCAAAGTTCTCGGTTGTATTTGGTTTTCGCCCTTTACATATCATTCCAATGTATGAGCTCGCCTCTCCCACAAACAATTGGCTGTCCCAGGAGCAAACTATTGAGACAATGACTCATCCATCTACTCCAAAACAAAAGTGCGATGATTGATGCGATGGTGCACTTTGTTTGAACGCACATAGTGGTTTGATCTGCAATACATGCTCAGAATAAAAGGGAAACAATGGTATAGTGAAATTATTCTTTAGTTTTATATGTCCAATTGAGAAAATTAAAGGCGAAAAATTGTTCTTACAAATTTTAAAAATTGTTCACACATTACATTAAAAATGTCTCCTGTGATTAAAAAGTGGTTCTTATACTTTTTCAAATTTCATACGATTTCAACAAAATGTTCATACATTTTGAAAAAACTATTGTGTGTTATAAAAATGAGAAGTGTTGTCTAAATACAGGTTAAAAAAATTTAGTACATGATGAACATTTTTAATACACTATAAACAAGATTTAATACACGATGGATATTTTTAAATACATGGTGAGAATTTTTTAATACAGAAAGAACACTTTTTAAATACCCAATGGATATTTTTAGTACACCATTAAAACTTTTCTAATACATGATGCACTTTATTTAATACACGGTGACTGTTTGTTAATACACGATAAATATTCTAACACGTTGAATTTATTTGAAATAAATAAAAACATTTTTAATACAAAAACATATTTTAATGCACAATAGTTTTAAAAAAATACATGATTGAAAAAAATAAAAAAAGGAAAGGAAACAAAATGTAAGAGAAAAAAACAACTACATAAAATCTTAAAAATACAAAAACGAGAAAAACATAAGAAAAAACGAAAATGGAACAGGAAGTGAAAAATAAAAAAAAACACTTAAATAAGAAGTAAACTGAGGGGAAAAACAAATAAAAATCTCAGCAGAAAGCACTCCGAAACCAGCGAAAAGAGGAGGATAAGCCAGCTTTGAAATCTGTTATTGGTATCACCTCAGAAGCTTTGAGTGAAAGGTATCTTGGGCTACCAACGGTGGTTGGTAGATCCAAGGAGGGTGTGCTTAAGCATGCAAGGGAAAGCTCAAAAGGAAAAGTGGGAAGCTGGAAAGGACAAGGGCTCTCCAAAGCGGCAACAGAAGTGCTTGTCAAATATGTGCTCCAAGCTACTCCAACTTACACCATTAGCTGTTTTCAACTCACAAAGAAATTGTGCGAGAACCTGACTTTGATCTCTTCGAACTTCTGGTAGGGTGCAACAAACGGTGAAAGGTAGGTACGTTGGATCGCATGGGACAAGATGTGTGAGAGAAAAAATGAGGGGGTTTTGGGCTTCAGGAACCATGAAGCTTTTAATCAAGCTCTGCTTGCCAAACAAGCTTGGAGGATTTTTCATACACCCAGCTCTGTATGTGCAAGAGTTTTAATAGCCCGTTATTTCAAGGATGTAAATATTATGAACGCCATGTGCCCTCAAGGAGGATCATTCACTTCCGGGAGCATCATATATGGAAGAGACTTGCTAAAGGAAGGTATGATTTGGCGGATTGGGGATGGCACAAAGATAAATATTGGAAGAGGCTCTCAGAGTGCAATGTCTAGCTGGTTATTATCATGGCTCATGGAAGCTGGGGAGAAGGAAAGAGCGTTGATGTTGCAAGCTGTCTATGGCCTATGGTTGGCAAGGAACGAGACAAGGGAGGGGAAACGCATTGTGGAGCCTCAGGTAGTGGTCAATTCGGTGCTCAGCTATACAGTAGAGTGGAAGTCTGCACAGCTCGCTCGGGCGCTGAAAATGGAAACGCCGGCGCCGATGCCGGCGCTAAAGGAACGGTGGCAACCCCCAGTCGTGGGCTGGATGAAAATGAATACTGACGGGGCACTAGCAAAGCACAGGGACAAAGGAGGCGGAGGTGTTGTCATGAGAGACCACAACTGTGCATATCAGGGAGGGGCGATGTATGGCTTTCAGTCCACTGCAGACCCAGAGGTTGCTGAAATACTTGCATGCCGGGCAGGGGTTCAACTAGCCAAGGATTGGAATGTTGCTAAGCTACACATAGAGCTTGATTGCAAGGGCCTTATCGTAGGGGAACGCAGTATTTCAAAATTTTCCTACGATCACGCAAGATCTATCTAGGAGATGCATAGAAACGAGAGGGGAGAGTGTGTCTACGTACCCTCGTAGACCGAAAGTGGAAGCGTTTATGAACGCGGTTGATGTAGTCGTACACCTTCACGATCCGTCCCGATCAAGTACCGAACGTACGGCACCTCCGCGTTCAGCACATGTTCAGCTCGATGACGTCCTCGCCTTCTTGATCCAGCAAGGGGAGCGAAGTAGTAGATGAGTTCCGACGGCACGACGGCGTGGTGACGGTGTTGGTGAAGAACAATCTCCCCAGGGCTTCTCCTAAGCACTACGGAAACTATGACGGAGGATAAACTAGAGGGGACGGGGTTGCCGGCACACGGCTTGGTGTTTCTTGATGTGTCTTGGGTGTTAGCCCTACCCCCTCTATTTATATGTTGAGCCCTGGGGTCGAAACTTGGAGTAAAAGCCTCCTCCACGTCGGTTTTGCCCGAAAGGCAAGAGTCCTTCTCGGACTCCAGGGCTAGACGCCAGGGTTCCCGACGTCCACACCTAACCCTGGCGTCTAGAGCCTAATTGGTTTGTTGCCAAAAGTTGGCATGCCAAATTTTGGCAACTGCCAAATATTGGCTAGAGATTGATTGCATACCAATTTTTGTTGTCAATCTTACAGAAGGTTGCCTAATGTTGGCAACTTTTGGTTTTACCAAATGTTGGCTTGCCAAATATTGACAAAACCAAATATTGTATCAAACAAATCAGCCTCCTAGTCTCTGGTCTCCGCAAAACTTCCTTTTGCACTTTCCAAAAGCCTCGTGGGCTTTCCCCTTTGGCCCAAATAAAGTGTTCTTGTACCCAAACATTTCGGGAAACATCCGGAACCCCTTCCGGTGAATTCCGGAACCCTTCCGGAGATCAAACACTACTATCCCATATATTAAACTTTACCTCCGGACCATTCCGGAGCTCCTCGTCATGTCCATGATATCATCAGGGACTCCGAACAACATTCGGTCACCAACATACATAACTCGTATAATACTATATCGTCAACGAACGTTAAGCGTGCGGACCCTACGGGTTCGAGAACTATGTAGATATGACCGAGACACCTCTCTGGTCAATAACCAATAGCGGAACCTGGAAGCCCATATTGGCTCCTACATATTCTACGAAGATCTTTATCGGTCGAACCGCATAACAATATACGTTGTTCCCTTTGTCATCGGTATGTTACTTGCCCGAGATTCGGTCATCGGTATCACTATATAGTTCAATCTCGTTACCGGCAAGTCTCTTTACTCGTTCCGTAATGCATCATCCCGCAACTAACTCATTAGTCACAATGCTTGCAAGGCTTATACTGATGTGCATTACCGAGAGGGCCCAGAGATACCTCTCCGACAATCGGAGTGACAAATCCTAATCTCGATCTATGCCAACTCAACAAACACCATCGGAGACACCTGTAGAGCACCTTTATAATCACCCAGTTACGTTGTGACGTTTGGTAGCACACAAAGTGTTCCTCCGGTATTCGAGAGTTGCATAATCTCATAGTCATAGGAACATGTATAAGTCATGAAGAAAGCAATATCAAATAAACTAAACGATCAAGTGCTAAGCTAACGGAATGGGTCAAGTCAATCACATCATTCTCTAATGATGTGATCCCGTTAATCAAATGACAACTCATGTCTATGGCTAGGAAACTTAACCATCTTTGATTCAACGAGCTAGTCAAGTAGAGGCATACTAGTGACACTCTGTTTGTCTATGTATTCACACATGTACTAAGTTTTCGGTTAATACAATTCTAGCATGAATAATAAAAATTTATCATGAAATAAGGAAATAAATAATAACTTTATTATTGCCTCTAGGGCATATTTCCTTCAGTCTCCCACTTGCACTAGAGTCAATAATCTTGTTCACATCGCTATGTGATTTAACACCAATAGTTCACATCACAATGTGATTAACACCCATAGTTCACATCGCCATGTGACCAACACTCAAAGTGTTTACTAGAGTCAGTAATCTAGTTCACATCGCCATGTGATTAACACCCAAAGAGTACTAAGGTGTGATCATGTTTTGCTTGTGAGAGAAGTTTAGTCAACGGGTCTGCCAAATTTAGAGCTGTATGTATTTTGCAAATTTTCTATGTCTACAATGTTCTGCACGAAGCTACTCTAGCTAATTGCTCCCACTTTCAATATGTATCTAGATCGAGACTCATTGTCATCCAGATCGGTCTCAATGCTTGCATCGCGTAACTCTTTACGATGAACTCTTTATCACCTCCATAACCGAGAAATATTTCCTTATTCCACTAAGGATAATTTTTTACCAATGTCCAGTGATCTACTCCTAGATCACTATTGTACTCCCTTGCCAAACTCAGGGCAGGGTACACAATAGGTCTGGTACATAGCATTGCATACTTTGTAGAACCTATGGCTGAGGCATAGGGAATGACTTTCATTCTCTCTCTATCTTCTGCCGTGGTCGGGCTTTGAGTCTTACTCAACTTAACACCTTGCAACACAAGTAACAACTCCTTCTTTGACTGTTCCATTTTGAACCACTTCAAAAATTTTTGTCAAGGTATGTACTTATTGAAAAAACTTATCAAGCGTCTTGATCTATCTCTATAGATCTTGATGCTCAATATGTAAGCAGCTTCACGGAGGTCTTTCTTTGAAAAAACTCCTTTCAAACACTACTTTATGCTTTCCAGAAAATTCTACATCATTTCCGATCGATAATATGTCATTCACATATACTTATCAAAAAGGTTGTAGTGCTCCCACTCACTTTCTTGTAAATACAGGCTTCACCGCAAGTTTGTATAAAACTATATGCTTTGATCAACTTATCAAACCGTATATCCCAACTCCGAGATGCTTGCACTAGTCCATAGATGGATCGCTGGAGCTTGCATATTTTGTTAGCACCTTTAGGATTGACAAAACCTTATGGTTGCATCATATACAAATCTTCTTTAATAAATCCATTAAGGAATGTAGTTTTGTTTATCCATTTGCCAGATTTCATAAAATGCGGCAATTGCTAATAACATGATTCGGACAGACTTAAGCATCGCTACAAGTGAGAAAATCTCATCGTAGTCAACACCATGAACTTGTCAAAAACCTTTTTGATAAGTCTAGCTTTGTAGATAGTAACACTACTATCAGTGTCCGTCTTCCTCTTGAAGATCCATTTATTTTCTATTGCTTGCCAATCATGGGGCAATTCAACCAAAGTCCATACTTTGTTCTCATACATGGATCCCATCTCAGATTTCATGGCCTCAAGCCATTTGGCAGAATCTGGGCTCATCATCGCTTCCTCATAGTTCGTAGGTTTGTCATGGTCTAGTAACATGATTTCTAGAATAGGATTTCCGTACCACCTTGTTGCGGAACGTATTCTGGTTAACCTACGAGGTTCGGTAGTGACTTGATCTAAAGTTTCATGATCATCATCATTAACTTCCTCACTAATCGGTGTAGGCATCACTGGAACTGATTTCTGTGATGAACTACTTTCCAATTTGGGAGAAGGTACAATTACCTTATCAAGTTCTACTTTCCTCCCACTCACTTCTTTCGAGAGAAACTCCTTCTCTAGAAAGGATCCATTCTTAGCAACGAATACCTTGCCTTCGGATCTGTGATAGAAGGTGTACCCAACAGTTAGTTTTGGGTATCCTATGAAGACGCACTTCTCCGACTTGGTTTTGAGCTTATCAAGATGAAACTTTTTCACATAAGCATCGCAACCCCAAATTTTAAGAAACGACAGCTTAGGTTTCTTGCTAAACCACAATTCATACGGTGTCGTCTCAACGGATTTAGATGGTGCCCTTTTTAACGTGAATGCAGCTGTCTCTAATGCATAACCCCAAAATGATAGTGGTAAATCGGTAAGAGACATCATAGATTGCACTATATTCAATAAAGTATGGTTATGACGTTCGGACACACCATTATGTTGTGGTGTTCCAGGTGGCATGAATTTGTGAAACTATTCCACATTGTTTTAATTGAAGACCAAACTCGTAACTCAAATATTCGTCTCCGCGATCAGATCGTAGAAACTTTATTTTCTTGTTACGATGATTTTCCACTTCACTCTGAAATTCTTTGAACTTTTCAAATGTTTCAGACTTATGTTTCATCAAGTAGATATACCCATATCTGCTCAAATCATCTGTGAAGGTCAGAAAATAACGATACCCGTCGCGAGCCTCAACACTTATCGGACCGCATACATCAGTATGTATTATTTCCAATAAGTAAGTTGCTCGCTCCATTGTTCCGGAGAACGGAGTCTTAGTCATCTTGCCCATGAGGCATGGTTCGCAAGCATCAAGTGATTCTAAAAGCCCATCAGCATGGAGTTTCTTCATGCGCTTTACACCAATATGACCTAAACGGCAGTGCCACAAATAAGTTGCACTATCATTATTAACTTTGCATCTTTTGGCTTCAATATTATGAATATGTGTATCACTACGATCGAGATTCAATAAACCATTTGTATTGAGTAGGGATGGCAACGGGGCCCCATACCCGCCAAACCCGTGGGGATTTCATCTATTAGGGGGTGGGGATGGGTGAAAAACATCCCCATGGGGATATTTACTAAACTATTTTATTCCCCATAGGGTACAACGGGGATGGGGACGATATCCTATTCCCCAGACCCAATACTCATCGGGACCCGGTTAGTAACTGTGATACTGCGGTCAACCTTAAAATATTCACAAACAAACTTGGGAAAACAAAAAAAAAAGCTCTGAAAAAACCTTAAACCTATCTCCCATCCTCACCTCAGCTGCCACCATGACCAAGAAGTCAATACGACCTAGATCGGCATTAGCAGGACAAGGACAACACCATGTATGTATGTTGATTATAGGGTGTCATATTATGTATATGAGTATTTGTTTATGGGGATGGGGACCCTAATGGGGCCCCGTTCCCAAGTGGGGCATGGGTATGGGGAAATTTCATCCCCAGTCATGTAAACGGGGATGGGGATGGGATGATAGGGAATAGATGGGGATAGGGATGTTGTAGGTATCCCCATAGGGGATTGTCCCCATTGCCATCCCTAATATTGAGTGTATGACCATAGAAGGTTTTATTCATGTAAATAGAACAACAATTATTCTTTGACATAAATGAATAATCGTATTGCAATAAACATGATCCAATCATATTCATGCTCAACGCAGACACCAAATAACATTTATTTTAGGTTCAACACTAATCCCAAAGGTAAAGGGAGTGTGCGATGGTGATCTTATCAACCTTGGAATCACTTCCAACACACATCATCACCTTGCCCTTAACTAGTCTTTGTTTATTTTGCAACTCCCATTTCGAGTTACTACTCTTAGCAACTGAACGAGTATCAAATACCGAGGGGTTGCTATAAACATTAGTAAAGTACACATCAATAACATGTATATCCAATATACCTTTGTTCACTATGCCATCCTTATTATCCGCCAAGTATCTAGGGCAGTTCCACTTCCAGCGACCATTTCCTTTGCAGTAGAAGCACTCAGTTTCAGGCTTGGGTCTAGCTTTGGGCTTCTTCACGGGAGTGACAACTTGTTTGTCATTCTTCTTGAAGTTCCCTTTCTATCCTTTGCCCTTTTCTTGAAACTAGTGGTCTTGTTAACCATCAACACTTGATGCTTTTCTTGATTTCTACCTTCGCCGATTTTAGCATCGCGAAGAGCTTGGGAATTGTTTTCTTTATCCCTTGCATATTATAGTTCATCACGAAGTTCTAGTAACTTGGTGATAGTGACTAGAGAACTTTGTCAATTACTATCTTATCTGGAAGATTAACTCCCACTTGATTTAAGCAATTTTAGTACCCAGACAATCTGAGCACATGCTCACTGGTTGAGCTATTCTCCTCCATCTTGTAGGTAAAGTACCATCAGAGGTCTCATACCTCTTGACACGGGCATGAGTACGAAATACCAATTTCAACTCATGGAACACCTTATATGCTCCATGGCGTTCAAAATGTTTTGAAGTCCCGGTTCTAAGCCGTAAAGCATGGTGCACTAAACTATCAAGTAGTCATCATACCGAGCTTGTCAAACGTTCATAACGTCTGTCACCTAGTGGTGCATCAAGGACATAATTCTTCTGTGCAGCAATGAGGGTAATCCTCAGATCACGGACCTAGTCCGCATCATTGCTACTATCATCTTTCAACATAGTTTTTCTCTAGGAACATATCAAAAATAAACGGGGAGCTACATCGCGAGATATTGATCTACAACATAGTTATGCAAATACTATCAGGACTAAGTTCATGATAAATTAAAGTTCAATTAATCATATTACTTAAGAACTCCCACTTAGATAGACATCCCTCTAGTCATCTAAATGATCATGTGATCCATATCAACTAAACCATGTCCGATCATCACGTGAGATGAAGTAGTTTTCAATGGTGAACATCACTATGTTGATCATATCTACTATATGATTCACGTTCGATCTTTCGATCTCAGTGTTCCGAGGCCATATCTGCATATGCTAGGCTCGTCAAGTTTAACCCGAGTATTCTACGTGTGCAAAACTGGCTTGCACCCGTTGTATGTGAACGTAGAGCTTATCACACCCGATCATCACGTGGTGTCTCGGCACGACGAACTTTCGCAACGGTGCATACTCAGGGAGAACACTTGTACGTTGAAATTTAGTGAGAGATCATCTTATAATGCTACCGCTGAACTAAGCAAAATAAGATGCATAAAGGATAAACATCACATGCAATCAATATAAGTGATATGATATGGCCATCATCATCTTGTGCTTTTGATCTCCATCTCCGAAGCACCGTCATGATCACCATCGTCACCGGCGCGACACCTTGATCTCCATTGTAGCATCGTTGTCGTCTCGCCAACTATTGTTTCTACGACTATCGCTACCGCTTAGGGATAAAGTAAAAACAATTACAGGGCGATTGCATTTCATACAATAAAGCGACAACCATATGGCTCTTGCCAGTTGCCGATAACTGTGTTACAAAACATGATCATCTCATACAATAAAATTTAGCATCATGTCTTGACCATATCACATTACAACATGCCCTGCAAAAACAAGTTAGACGTCCTCTACTTTGTTGTTGCAAGTTTTACGTGGCTGCTACGGGCTGAGCAAGAACTATTCTTACCTACGCATCAAAACCACAACGATTTTTTGTCAAGTATGTGCTGTTTTAACCTTCAACAAGGACCGGGCGTAGTCACACTCGATTCAACTATAGTTGGAGAAACTGACATCCGCCAGCCACCTGTGTGCGAAGCACGTCGGTAGAACCAGTCTCGTGTAAGCGTACGCATAATGTCGGTCCGGGCCGCTTCATCCAACAATACCGCCAAATCAAAGTATGACATGCTGGTAAGCAGTATGACTATTATCGCCCACAACTCACTTGTGGTCTACTCGTGCATTTAACATCTACGCATAGACCTGGCTCGGATGCCACTGTTGAGGAACGCAGTATTTCAAAATTTTCCTACGATCACGCAAGATCTATCTAGGAGATGCATAGCAACGAGAGGGGAGAGTGTGTCTACGTACCCTCGTAGACCCAAAGCGGAAGTGTTTATCAACGCGGTTGATGTAGTCAAACACCTTCACGATCCGTCCCAATCAAATACCGAACGTATGGAACCTCCGCGTTCAGCACACGTTCAGCTCGATGACATCCTCGCCTTCTTGATCCAGCAAGAGGAGCGAAGTAGTAGATGAGTTCCGACAACACGACGGCGTGGTGACGGTGTTGGTGAAGAACAATCTCCGCAGGGCTTCGCCTAAGCACTACGAAAACTATGAGGGAGGATAAACTAGAGGGGACGGGGTTGCCGGCACACGACATGGTGTTTCTTGATGTGTCTTGGGTGTTAGCCCTACCCCTCTATTTATATGTTGAGCCCTGGGGTCGAAACTTGGAGGAAAAGCCTCCTCCAAGTCGGTTTTGCCCGAAAGGCAAGAGTCCTTCTCGGACTCCAGGGCTAGACGCCAGGGTTCCCAGCGTCCACACCCTAGACACCAGGGTTCCTGGCGTCTAGTCTCTGGTCTCCGCAAAACTTCCTTTTGCACTTTCCAAAAGCCTCGTGGGCTTTCCCTTTTGGCCCAAATAAAGTGTTCTTGTACCCAAACATTTCGGGAAACATCCAGAACCCCTTCCGGTGAATTCCGGAACCCTTCCGGAGATCAAACACTACTATCCCATATATTAAACTTTACCTCCGGACCATTCCGGAGCTCCTCGTCATGTCCATGATCTCATCAGGGACTCCGAACAACATTCGGTCACCAACATACATAACTCATATAATACTATATCGTCATCGAACGTTAAGCATGCGTACCCTACGGGTTCGAGAACTATGTAGACATGACCGAGACACCTCTCTGGTCAATAACCAATAGCGGAACCTGGATGCCCATATTGGCTTCTACATATTCTACGAAGATCTTTATCGGTCGAACCGCATAACAATATACGTTGTTCCCTTTGTCATCGGTATGTTACTTGCCCGAGATTCGGTCGTTGGTATCACTATATAGTTCAATCTCGTTACCGGCAAGTCTCTTTACTCGTTCCGTAATGCATCATCCCGCAACTAACTCATTAGTCACAATGCTTGCAAGGCTTATAGTGATGTGCATTATCGAGAGGGCCCGGAGATACCTCTCCGACAATCGGAGTGACAAATCCTAATCTCGATCTATGCCAACTCAACAAACACCATCGGAGACACCTGTAGAGCACCTTTATAATCACCCAGTTACGTTGTGACGTTTGGTGGCACACAAAGTGTTCCTCCGGTATTCGGGAGTTCCATAATCTCATAGTCATAAGAACATGCATAAGTCATGAAGAAAGCAATAGCAAATAAACTAAACGATCAAGTGCTAAGCTAACGGAATGGGTCAAGTCAATCACATCATTCTCTAATGATGTGATCCCGTTAATCAAATGACAACTCATGTTTATGGCTAGGAAACTTAACCATCTTTGATTCAACGAGCTAGTCAAGTAGAGGCATACTAGTGACACTCTGTTTGTCTATGTATTCACACATGTACTAAGTTTCCGGTTAATATAATTCTAGCATGAATAATAAAAATTTATCATGAAATAGGGAAATAAATAATAACTTTATTATTGCCTCTAGGGCATATTTCCTTCATTTATTACGATGCTGAATAAAAGAGAGAAGAATTTGTTAGCAAATTGGACCGCTGATTGAGGACTTGAAGGTGAGGATCGGTGGTTTCCAGGAAGCCAAAGTAAGCTGGGTACATTGATCGGCAAATGGAGCAGCCCACTCCTTGGCTAGGGAGGGTTTATGTTGTGATGGTAGTTTATTTTGGGACTCAGTTCCCCCATATTGTACTCCCTCCGTTTCTACATATAAGTCTTTCTAGAGATTCCACTATGGACTATATACGCAGCAAAATGAGTGAATCTACACTCTAAAATACATCTATACACATCCGTATGTAGTCCATAGTGGAAACTCTACAAAGACTTATATTTAGGAACAGAGGGAATATTTTGCCTGTCATATCTTCATAAATATCTGAGAACTGGTATATTTAAATAAAGTTCTAAGTTTTCCTAAAAAAACAGATAAAAATGGGCTCCCCCGATATAAAAAGTGTGCCCCTATTTCTTGCCCTCAGCAAGTCTCGCTTCAGACTCGCTGGCGAGAGAGCTGGGTCAGCCCACGAACGCGGAAGGCTAAAGCTTCTTTTTCCTGTTTTTTCTTACATTTTATGTTTTCTTTTTTGCTTCTATTTTTGTAGTTTTGTTTATACTTCAAAATATTAAAAAAACATTTGAGAAAATGGTGAACAAGTATTTTAAAAATGTCGAACAAGTATTTTAAAAATGTTGAACAAGTAGTTTTAAAATGCTGAACAAGATTTTTGAAAATTGTTGAACAGAATTTTTAAAAAATGTTGAACAAGTATTTGAAAAAATGTTGAACAATTATTTGAAAAAAGTTGAACAAGTATTTGAAAAAATATTGATCATATAGATACAAATGTTGAACAAGAATTTTGAAAAAAATGTGAACAATGTATTTGAAAAATATTGAATAAGGATTTTTTAAAATGTTGAACAAGTATTTGAGAAAATTTTGATCATGTATATGAAAATGTTGAACATGTATTTGACAAGTGTTGAACAAGTATTTGAAAAATGTTGATCATGTACATAAAAAATGTTTAACAAGTATTTAAAAAATTTGGGAAACCAAAAAAGAAACAAAATAAACCAAAGGAGAAGAAAAATTTAAACAATCTGAAGAACAAATGAAAAAAAAACTAGAGAAAAAAAAACAAAAAATAAGAGAGAAAAATAAGAAAAGCAAACAAAAAGTAAAACAAAAGGGGGGACCCCCTAAGAACGAACCAGTGGTACCGTAACGAATAAAAATAAAGGAAAAAAGTTCATTGAGTTTCAAAAAAAAATTTATCGAATTTGAAAAACGTTCATCTAATTCTTAAAATAGTTCATGGAATTTGGAAAATATTCATCAAAATTGAAAAAAAAGTTCATGAATTTTCAAAAAAAGGTCATCGACTTGAACATAGTTCATCGAGGTTGAAAACAAATCGTCAAATTTGAAAAACGTTCATCTAATTTGAAAAAAAGTTCATGGAATTTGGGCAATGTTCATCAAAATTGAAAAAAAGTTCATAAATTTTCAAAAAAAGTTCATCGACTTGAAAATAGTTCATCGAGTTTAGAAAAAGTTCATCGAATTTAGAAAACATTCATCAAAATTGAAAAAAAGTTCATGAATTTGAAAAAAAAGTTCACCAAATTTGAAAAAAAAAAGGAATTTGGAAAAAGTTCATCAAAATTAAAAAAAATCTGAATTTTCAAACAAAGTTAATAGACTTGAAAATAGTTCATCGAGTTTGAAATTTTTTTCATCAAATTTGAAAAATGTTCATCAAAACCAAAGAAAAAATCATCGAGTTTCACAGAAATTCATCGAATTTGAAAAAAGTTCATGCCTTTTGAGAAAATAAAAAAGTAAAGAAAACTAAAGTAAAAAACGAAAAAGAAAAACGAATAAAACGGTCGAAAAAAACCAGATAAAAAAAAAGTAAAACCGGCTGGGAACCCAGGCTTCGGGTGAACTGAAGCAGACTAAAAGGGAGAAACGAAGTAATAGGCACAAAGCGCTAGCTTTCCTAGTGGTTACTGCGATGTCCTTCTATCGAACAGGTTTGCTGTTCGAATCCTGCGACTGCACCTTTTTAGGAAATTAAACAGAAAAAATGGTTAGAAGGCCGGCGCATCTAGCCTGATGAGAGAGGTGGGGGTGTGCGCCCGTTTGCGCGGTTGCCTGTAACCGGCGCAACGGGCGCCGTTTAGGAATCGCCTATTTGCCGCTCGTTGCAGCAAGTAGTCGACGCGACGCACTGGCCCGTTCAACGTTTGTGCGAATTCGGTTTTGGGATTCTTCTAGCTGGTTCCCAGCCGTATTTTTTCTGATTTTGAGAACCTTGTAGAAGGTTCCTGAACCGGTTTTTCTATTTCCTTTTTTCTTTTTCTTTTTCTTTTTCATTTAAATTTTTTCTTTTCTTTTTATGTTTCCTCTTTGTTTCTTTGCTCTTTCGTTTTTGCTTTTTGCGTGTTTCTTTTGTTTGAGAATTTCAAATATTTATTCTGAATTTTCTAACATATTCTTGTTTTCAAAATTTGCTCTCAGTTTCAGAAAATGTTCAGAAATTTCACAAAATGCTCCCATTTCCACATTTTCTTCATAATTTCAAGAAATGTTCGCGTTTCAAATAGTCTTTCAGCAATTTAATAAAAAAAATCTTCTTTTATATTTTGTTTACAATTTCAAAAAAGCGCTAGCTTTCCTAGTGGTTACTGCGATGTCCTTCTATCGAACAGGTCTGCTGTTCGAATCCTGCGGCTGCACCTTTTTAGGAAATTAAACAGAAAAAATGGTTAGAAGGCCGGCCCATCTAGCCCGATGAGAGAGGTGGGGGTGTGCGCCCGTTTGCGCGGTTGCCTGTAACCGGCGCAACGGGCGCCGTTTAGGAATCGCCTATTTGCCGCTCGTTGCAGCAAGTAGTCGACGCGACGCACTGGCCCGTTCAACGTTTGTGCGAATTCGGTTTTGGGATTCTTCCAGTTGGTTCCCAGCCGTATTTTTCTGATTTTGGGAACCTTGTAGAAGGTTCCTGAACCGGTTTTTCTATTTCCTTTTTCCTTTTTCCTTTTTCTTTTTCTTTTTCTTTTTCATTTAAATTTTTTCTTTTCTTTTTATGTTTTCTTTTTGTTTCTTTGCTCTTTCGGTTTTTTCTTTTTGCGTGTTTCTTTTGTTTGAGAATTTCAAATATTTATTCTGAATTTTCTAACATATTCTTGTTTTCAAAATTTGCTCTCAGTTTGAGAAAATGTTCAGATATTTCACAAAATGTTCCCATTTCCACATTTTCTTCATAATTTCTAGAAATGTTCGCGTTTCAAAAAGTCTTTCAGCAATTTAATAAAAAAAATCTTCTTTTATATTTTGTTCACAATTTCAAAAAATGTGAGGTCAATTCAAAAAAATGTTTCCTTTTCAAATATTTTTGCTACGTTCATGTTTTGAATAACTGTTCTGGAATTTCATGAAATGTTCCTATTTTCAAATTTTGTTCACAATTTCAGAAAAATGTTCGTGTTTCAAAAAGACTTTCAGGAATTTCAAAAAATATTCTTGTTTTAATTTTTGTTCAAAATTTCCATAATTTTTTGTGTTTTAAATAATGTTCCATAAATTCAAAAAAATGTTCGTGTTTTCATTATTTGTTACGTTCATGTTTTGAAAAAATGTTCAGGAATTTCAAAAAATGCTCCCGTTTTCCCATTTTGTTCACAATTTCAAATAGTGTTCGTGTTTCAAAAAGTATTTCAGGAATTTCAAAATATGTTCTTGTTCTAAATTTTGTACACAATTTTAAAAAATGTTTGTGTTTTAAAAAATATTCAGTAAATTCAAAATAATGTTCTCGTTTTCGAATATATTTTACATTCATGTTTTAGAAATATGTTCAGGAATTTCATAAAATGTTCCGGTTTTCAAATTTTGTTCACAATTTCAAAAAATGTTTATGTTTCAAAAATTCTTTCAGGAATTTCAGAAAATGTTCTTGTTTTAAATTTTGTTCACAATTTTAAAAAACGTTTGTGTTTTAAAAAATATTCATTAATTTTAAAAAATGTTCTTGTTTTCAAATCTTTCTTATGTTCATGTTTAAAAAAATGTTCTATTTATCAACATATGTTCAGTGTCATTCATGAAATGTTTTTGTTTCAGAAAATGTACAGGATTTTCAAAATATGTTCTCATTTCCGAAAATTTCTCACAATTTGAGAACAATGTTCGTGCTTCAAAAAATGTTCAAGAATTCCAGAAAATGTTTCTTGTTTTAAAAAAAAAGACACAATGTCAAAAAGTTTCAATTTTTCCAAAAATGTTCACGTTTTAGGAAACTGTTAGGTTTGGTAAAAAAATGTCCGTGCTTTTTCTAAATTCGGATTAGAAAATTTGTTCACATTTTTTTAGAAAATAAGCTTAGATTATCACAAAATATTTGTGGCATTTCGAATTGTTTGAGTTTTTTAAGAAATGTTTCTAAAATATTTTTTCTAAAATCTCAACCCTTTTTAATGTTGTTAGAGTCTTTCGCGCGGCTAGCTGGTCGCGGTCTGCTCTGTGGTGTGCGCGAGATGGTGGGTTCGAATCCTAGCGTAGCCAACCTGTTTGTCAGGGTTATTTTTCTTAGGCCGCGCGCGGTACAGGAAACACAGGTGGCTTTCGCGTCGATGGGCCAGTCGTGCATCGCGCGTGTGCGTCGAGCTTCTGTTTGAAGCAGAATGCGTCGTACAGGAGGTCCCATCCATCTCACTTAAAGCGAGAAATAGCTCTCGTGATATAAAAACAGCATAGGAAAGAAACCACCCCTACCGGGCTTCATCTCGGGGCCCCGGGCTGTGCTTCTTCTGTGCGTATACGGTACGGATTCCTCCTTACAGCTGCTGCTACGCACTGCCTCAAAAAAAGAAAAAACTGCTGCTACGCACTTACGTGTACGAGTTTGTCTCAAAAACTTACGTGTAAGAGTTTTGTCTCAAAAACTTACGTGTAAGAGTTTGTCTCAGAAAAAACTTACGTGACCACTTGGCATGAGTGGTAAGCTATATCTAAACCAATGAACAATAGAAAAAACTTACGTGAGTTCGGATTGGACTCTTATAAGCAGACATGCTTCTACCTTCTGGTGTGTATAAAGATCTCGCAAGGACCAGAGAATATCAGCAGCCGGCAAACCCGTAGACAAACGTAGCATCCAAATAGTTCTCGAGGATCGCTAATTAGGAGATAAAGCAGCAGCCATGAATAGGAACCGAGAACACATGTATGGTCCACCCGTTCGATTAACACAATCTTGGTTATATATTTTTATTACACGGGTTAACTTGATTTTTTTTCCACTACAAACATCGGTTAATTTCACGAGTCATGGTACTCTTTTTCTCGTTGTATGTTGGGCATTATCTCGTTATAATATTATTATAAACCTAACTCATCATGTTTTTTTACATTGGGCAGCAAAAGCCATCCAAGCAAAAAAATCAAGATGCCAAGAAAAAGTTTTAGACTTTGTCAACGTAATGAGTATGGTACTTTCTCTTTTGGTGACCGCTGTCTTATGCTCAAGACCACATCATTGTACCGTGAAAAATACAACCGCACGTCTCTTGGATTAGCACTTGACAACTACAATGAACTCGTGAGGAGAGGCATGCTCACATGGGAAGCTTACACGAAACACCACCTCGCCATCAACAGCTCATTGCAAATTATTAGGAATAGCATCCAAAAATACAAAGAACGTCGCTTGCAGGCGGGGATGTTTTACTTGGTGCCGTATACAGAAGGAGAAGGGCTGGAAACCCGTACACACTTGTACCACATGCCTCTCAAGGAAGCGCTAAGGAAACGACGACAGGAAATGAAAAGGAGGAAACAACTATTGGATGCATCCGACAATTCCAAGGAATATTCAAACATCCTGGACTCCATGCTGAGACCGTCTGTGAAAATGTTGGTCATGTATACCTTATCTTCCATTGTATTAGGATGTGTGATACTGTGTTTTTGAAAGGTCATCAACAGTGTGCAGTATAGCTTGTTTGGTACGGTTTATTTCCTCGTTGAAAGATTTTCTCTTAATGTTAATGTACTGGCTGTTAATCCATCAATTATTTGTTTATAGTGTATTAAAAGCCATCCGGGCAAAAATATCAAGATGTCAAGAAAAACGTTTTAGACTTTGTCGTGGTGATGAGTATGATAATTTCTCTTTTGTTGACCGCTGTCTTATGCTCAAGACCACATCACTGTACTGCGCATCTCTTAGATTAGCACTTGAGGACTACAATAAACTCGTGAGGAGAGGCATGCTCACATGGGAATATTACAAAAAACACCGCCTCGCCATCGATAGCTCAATGCAAATTATCAGGGACAACATCAAAAAAATACAAAGAGCATGGCTTGTAGGCTGAGATGTTTTACTTGGTGCCTCTTCCAGACGGACAAGGGGAGGAAACCCGTACACATTTGTACCACATGCCTCTCAAGGAAGCGCTAAGGAAATGACGTCAGGAAACAAAAAGGAGGAAACAATTATTCGATGCATCCAACAATTCCAAGGAATATTCAAACATCCTAGATTCCATGCTGAGACCGTGTGTGAAAATGCTGGTCATGTATATCTTATCTTCCGTTGTATTAGGATGTGTGATACTATGCTTTTGAAAGGTCATCAATAGAGTGGAGTATAGCTTTCTGGTAGGGTTTGTTACCATTGTTAATAGATTTTCTCTTAATATCAATGTGCCAGATGTTAACCTTTCTAACTGATATTACTCATGTTTTGAAAATTTCTCAATTTGAACCTTCATTGATGCACTTTGGTGCCACATTCTACCCCGCAACCAATTTTTTCCTAATTTTGTGCTTAGTTGGCATGATGAAGTCTTTTTTCTGCAAAAAAATAAATATAAATCGTTGTAAGTTACTTTGTGCTACAGATTAAGAACAAGCCATAGCAGTGAAAGCATAGGTAATATGAGATTCCACTACCACAAAAATCTAAAAGAGAAAAATGACCCAGTTACCAAGCATTTAACACTGCATGAACTACTAAGCAAAGAGTATTGAAGGGGGAAAGAGGAGGGGGTGGAAGCTGCTCACAGGGGGAAGGCCGGAAGCAGGTTGCAGCGACTGATCGACGGCGATGGCTGAGGCAGATTCCGGCGAGGGGGAACTGGCGCGGGTGGCGTTGCAGGGGCTCCTCGGCTTCAATCCG
This sequence comes from Aegilops tauschii subsp. strangulata, assembly GCF_002575655.3. NCBI lineage: Eukaryota > Viridiplantae > Streptophyta > Magnoliopsida > Poales > Poaceae > Aegilops > Aegilops tauschii. The sequence goes on along the minus strand of NC_053036.3, from coordinate 550,054,006 downwards.
ATGTTGAGGGAGATGATACGAAGGCTGTGGTACTGTCGGACTTCGCAGAACGACAAATGGTGGCCGGTAGGCACGTCGACGACGGTGGTGCGGCGATGGTCGCGCTCTCGGGTTCGTCTGGAGCGAGGGGAACGAGCAGGGGGAATGGTCAGGGGGATAGGTGTAGGATCGAAAGTATGTCTAGAGGGGGGTGATTAGACTACTTGACCAAATACAAATCTAGCCTTTTCCCAGTTTTAAGTCTTGGCAGATTTTAGCAACTTATCACAAGTCAAGCAATCAATCTACACATGCAAATCTAAGAGTATAGCAGCGGAATGTAAATCATTGCATATGAAGGTAAAGGGGAGGAGTTTTGAGGGAGCAAACGCAATGTAGACACGGAGATTTTTGGCATGGTTCCGGTAGGTGGTGCTATCGTACATCCACGTTGATGGAGACTTCAACCCATGAAGGGTAACGGCTGCGCGAGTCCACGGAGGGCTCCACCCACGAAGGGTCCACGAAGAAGCAACCTTGTCTATCCCACCATGGCCATCGCCCATGAAGGACTTGCCTCACTAGGGTAGATCTTCACGAAGTAGGCGATCTCCTTGCCCGTACAAACTCCTTGGTTCAACTCCACAATCTTGACGGAGGCTCCCAAGTCACACCTAACCAATCTAGGAGACACCACTCTCCAAAAGGTAATAGATGGTGTGTTGATGATGAACTCCTTGCTCTTGTGCTTCAAATGATAGTCTCCCCAACACTCAACTCTCTCTCATGGACTTGGATTTGGTGGAAAGATGATTTGAGTGGAAAGCAACTTGGGGAAGGCTAGAGATCAAGATTCTTGTGGTTGGATTGGAATATCTTGGTCACAACACATGAGTATGTGGTTCTCTCTTAGAAAATGTATGCTGGAAGTGTAGGCACGTTCTGATGGCTCTCTCCACGAATGAAGAGTGGGTGGAGGGGTATATATAGCCTCCACACAAAATCTAACCGTTACACACAATTTACCAAACTCGGTGGGACTGAATCGAGAAACTCGATCAGACCGATTTAGTTCAAAATGTGAACGTTAGGCTTACCGACATGTCAACTCGGTGGGACCGATTTCATTAGGGTTAGGGCATAACGTAATCTCGGTGAGACCGATCACATAAACTCGGTAGGACCGATTTCAGTAATAGGCAAACAGAGAGTTGGTCAGGCAAACTCGGTGGGACCGAATCGCTCATTTCGGTAAGACCGAAACGTTACAAAAGGGAAACAGAGAGTTTGCATTACGAACTCGGTGGGACTGATCGCTCAACTCGGTTGGACCGAAACGTTATGAAGGGAAACAGAGAGTTTGCAATCCCATCTCGGTGAGACCGAGATCCCTATTGGTGAGACCGAAGTGACTAGGGTTTCTGGCTATGGCTATGTCAAATGAACTCGGTGGCGCCGGATAGATCAAATCGGTAGGGCCAAGTTTGACTTTTGGTTTGGGACAAATGTGGAAATGAGAAAGTGGTTGAGGGCTTTTGGAGCATATCACTAAGCATTTTGAGCAAGCAAGCCATTAAGCAACACCTCATCCCCTTTTAGTAGTATTGACTTTTCCTATGGACTCAATGTGATCTTGGATCACTAAAATGAAAATGTAGAGTCTTGAGCTTGAGCCAATATGTGTCCTTAGCATTTTGAGGGGTCCACATTCCTAGTGGTTAGGCGTTGCATGTAGATGTAGTTCAAATTTGAATTACAATCATTAAATGGTTAGAAAATCACTTAAATGTCTTTAAAAGGTCAAATGACCCCTGAAATTTTCCAATTTTTCACATGACAGTTGTATTAGTGCACGTTAAACGTAGGAAACAATTTGAAGGCCGTAAGAGGAAGCTATCTCCCGTTCGTCATCAAACATGCATTGTTCCCTCTCGGAACCACGAACCTTCTAGCGAGTTGCTCCGGTTTGTGAGGGGTGTGTGTCCAAACGTTCATCAAACATGCCAATTTCTTTACCACATCATCTTGGTGGCATGACATTAAATCAAGCAAGGTTTCATGTTTTTCTGATCATATTTTTATTTTTTGGAATTAAAATGCCATGGCACTCCATGCATGTGCCCATGCCTTGAGACCAATATGTTTGAAAATTCCTTCTAATTTACTGCACATGGAATTAAGTCGCATACAAGTACACAAAAATATGATTTTTCAAACCGTTATGGTTAGCCGTTGCATGTAGATGTAGTTCAAATTTGAATTACGGTCATTAAATGGTTAGAAAATCACTTAAATGTCTTTAAAAGGTCAAATGACCCCTGAAATTTTCCAAATTTTCACATGACAGTTGTATTAGTGCACGTTAAACGTAGGAAAAAATTTGAAGGCCGTATGAGGAAGCTATCTCCCGTTCGTCATCAAACATGCATTGTTCCCTCTCGGAACCACGAACCTTCTAGCGAGTTGCTCCGGTTTGTGAGGGGTGTGTGTCCAAACGTTCGTCAAACATGCCAATTTCTTTAGCACATCATCTTGGTGGCATGACATTACATCAACCAAGGTTTCATGTTTTTCTGATCTTTTTTTTATTTTTTGGAATTAAAATGCCATGGCACTCCATGCATACGTATGCATGTGTCCATGTCGTGAGACCAACATGTTTGAAAATTCATTCTAATTTACTGCACATGGAATTAACTCGCACACAAGTACACAGATGTGATTTTTCGAACCGTTTTGGTTAGGCGTTGCATGTAGATGTAGTTAAAATTTGAATTACGGTCATTAAATGGTTAGAAAATCACTTAAATATCTTTAAAAGGTCAAATGACCCCTAGAATTTTCCAAAATTTCACATTACAGTTGTAGTAGTGCATGTTAGACGTAGAAAATAAATTGAAGGCCGTAAGAGGAAGCTATCTCCCGTTCGTCATCAAACATGCATTGTTCCCTCTTGGAACCACGAGCCTTCTAGTGAGTTGCTCCGGTTTGTGAGGGGTGTGTGTCCAAACTTTCGTCAAACATGCCAATTTCTTTACCACATCATCTTGGTGGCATGACATTACATCAACCAAGGTTTCATGTGTTTCTGATTTTTTTGAATTAAAATGTCATGTCACTCCATGCATACGTATGCATGCATGTGTCCATGTCGTGAGACAAATATGTTTGAAAATTCCTTCTAGTTTACTGCACATGGAATTAACTCGCACACAAGTACACAAATATGATTTTTCAACCCGTTTTGGTTAGGCGTTGCATGTAGATGTAGTTCAAATTTGAATTAAGGTCATTAAATGGCTAGAAAATCACTTAAATATCTTTAAAAGGGTAAATGACCCCTAGAATTTTCAAAAAAATTCACATTACAGTTATAGTAGTGCATGTTAGATGTAGAAAAAAAATTTGAAGGCCTTAAGAGGAAGATAGCTATGTCCTGTTCGTCATCAAACATTCATTGTTCCCTCTCGGAACCACGAGCCTTCTAGTGAGTTGCTCCGGTTTGTGAGGGTGTGTGTCCAAACTTTCGTCAAACATGCCAATTTTTTTTACCACATCATCTTGGTGGCATGACATTACATCAACCAAGGTTTCATGTGTTTCTGATTTTTTTATTTTTGGAATTAACATGCCATGTCACTCCATACTTAATTGTATGTCATAGTCGTTAGACCAATATGTTTGAAAATTCCTTCCAATTTACTGCACATGGAATTAAATCACACACAAGTGCACGGAATATGAGTTTTCAAACTGCTATGGTTAGGTGTTGCATGTACATGTAGTTCAAATTTCAATTACAGTCATTAAATGGCTAGAAAATCACTTAAATGTCTTAAAAGGTGAAATGACCCCTGAAATTTGCCAAAATTTGACATGACAGTTGTATTAGTACTACAAAATTTCTCGTTCATTTAAAACACCATCCGTTAGCACTTTAGTCCAATTTCGTCTTTCACAGCTAATAAAAAATATCTAGAACATCACACACAGTTGTTTTCTAGGAACCGTTTGCAATGAAAATATCTGGGTCTATTTAAGTCTCCCTCCTTAAGCTTCGCCGGCTCGTCTGCTCCAGTGCCGGCAACCCCCGAATCCACGAATCCCGATCCCCATTCCCGCACCCCCTTGTTGCAAAGATGACCCCGTGGAAACACTTCGTGAAGGCCCGTACGATGGTCGCGTCCCCCCCGAGCGCCGCTGCCTGCGCCGAGAGCGCGGCCGCCTACGCCGAGAGTGCCACCGCTTCCGCATTGAGCGTGGCCGCTTCCGCCGAGAGGGCGTCTGCGGCAGCCGACAGGGCAGCTGCGGCAGCCGAGACGGCTGCAGCTGCTGCTGCGACGGCGGCTGCAAACGCCGAGAGCACTCGAGCTGCCATCCGTTTCGCTGTTGTTGCCCTGGCCCGGGTCGAGGCCATCCACTCCGAGATCGAGGATGCACACGCTAAGACATTCCAGGCCACCTCGGACTCCAACATGCAACCCACGTCTGAAAAGGCGGTGGTGGCCATGGAGCACCTGCTTCCTCATGAGGTCGCCGGGTGGGAGCTGGAGATGCAGGAGGCGGCGGAGATCGAGGAGCGCCGGGAGGAGGAGTTCCGCATGGCCGAGGTTGAGGTAGAGAATAGTCTGTCCGTCGAGGAATCGGCGGTGGAGTACCAACGCGAGCTCTGGCGCAACTACTATGAGTACTACAACCTCGAGGGCGGCGCCGAGGACGAGGACGAGGACACGGTCGACTTCAGCAGGGGGGACGCGGAGTCCACCAACGACGGCATGTCGCCAGGACAAGTCATCAACGTCTCATCTCACACCGGCGATGCATAGGCTGGCGCGGCGGCGGATTTTTTAAAATTATGCGTACTTAGGCTTTGTTTTTAATGCTGGTCTTTTGTTAGAGCAATGTTTAGGTCAACTGGCTCTGTTTAATTGCTAAAATTGCTCGATTCAGTAAGTGTGGTCTGTCTGCTGTACGCTCTTTTGTGTGCCCAAATTAGCAAGCGATGTTAAATTATGCAATGACGTACCCAGGGAAATTTCCACCAAAATTTGAATTATCAAACTCATCCCATGCGCGTAAAGCAGAAGAATCATTTGCGATGCACATAATCGTTCAAAGTGAATGGTCCGGCGACACCGCGCGCAAAGTTTCCCTCCACATTTCCAAAATTTTGGCCTACCGCCAAAATATCTACCCCCTTCCCCACCCCCTTTTCTCCCCGACCACAAGTCACATTTCCCTTGTTTCCTCCTTCCTTCCTTCCTTGCTAAGCTATAGCCGCTTCCTCGCTCTCGCCGTCTCGCATCCTACCGCCGGGGTCGCCATGGTCTTCTTCAAAGACCTCTCCAGCGGTTCCTCCTCCGGCGACTACTCCTTCACCACCCGGGTATGCCTCTCTTCTCTCTCTCGGGCTATGACTTGGAATGAAGGATTTTTACCCGGCGGTCGATTTGAGTCATTTCTTCCTCTTGTAGCTCCCTAAGACCATCAGTGGCAACGAATGGAGCGGGGTGGCTGAAGATCTATCTGCTCGTTATCACCATCAATCTCCATGCATGAAGCTAGTTGCGTTTATTCTGTGGACAGTAGGAGGAAGTTTCTGGCATGTGCAGAGAAGGTTAGACCCTCTTTTGTTGTTACAAATCATTTGTTAGATGTGATTCAGACACTGTCACGATCCCAACCCATTCGTACCACACCTTCAACCAAACGCATCCTAAGACAGTGTCACAGTTTGTACCTAGTATCTTAAATTGTTGCCATCTCATCAGCGGTGCCATTAGAAAATTATTTGCGCCGCTTCAACAGTTTGTGCAGCCAACTTTGGTCCACACATCCGAGCAGCCAAGCAGTAAAATACTAAATCTTTATGGCACGAAGGAACTTGGCATCAGAGCAACTACGTGCTCCGGAGTCCGGGTCCCTGGTTTTTTTCCGCTGCATCAGCTCGCTAGTGAAGGGCACCGGTGCGAGATGTAGCAACAGTTGTCTTTACCCCAGTTTTGGCATACATAGTGGACGGCCTTAGTGCTATTAGTTCTATGTTACTAAATTTATGCATGTACACACCTGCTAGTATCAATTTGTTGTCATCCAAACACTATCGCTATGCAGTTGCAGTTATATTTACCTTCCTCATAAAATGTTCAATTTGTTATTTATTGTACATGAGTAAGAACTTGTAGCGTCGTTGTAGTTAATTATAGCTTCTGATGTTCCAGAATTTGGTTGTTGTCTCAGTACAAATTATTTCATTTGTACATTGATCTTTTGAGAAGATATGTCATAATTAACATGTTTCTTCAGTTTTTCAAAATAAGCGTTGGTGATTTTCTATGTTGCTATAAACCCATTTCCCCTACAATTGTTACTGATCTAGTTTTAAATATTATAGGATGAACGGAAGTGTTCTTACTTGGAGTGGGTTGATCAAGAGTGGCCACAGTCTTTGAAGATGTGCCTAGCGAAGCTCTGGAGCATGTATGAGGAAGAGAACACACATAGGCTTAGAGAAAGTGTTGTCAACGCTGAAGCATATTTCGAGATGCGGGATAAAAAGTTGAAGGTGGAGACTGAGCTCAGATTTTTTAAATCAGACTTTGCTAAGATGGTGTTGGCGAAGGAGGAGGCACTTTCCCAGTTGGCCCGTGCAAAACGGGTTCTTACTGAACTGAAAGCAGAGGTGGATAAGACGAGCCTGGATGATCTCGATTAGGGAAATGAATATATTGTTTTTATGAAGTTGAACTAGCTATATGTTGTACTATGCTGTTTTCATGTAGCTACCGTACTGTGATGTTATAATATATTTATGTGCCTGATATGAAATTGGCAAACAGTTGTTCGATATGAAATGTGAATTTACGTAATACTATAATTATTAATTGTAAACTAATAAACCTGCTAAATGTGTCATGGACCTTTGAAAACGGTTCTAGTAGTAAAAGCGCTTGCGATGGATAGCCCAATGCCACACAATTTTCTTCATCAAATCATGTATGATATAGTTGATAAAAGCAAAAAGTTAACCATGGCAGACCGTGTGTGATAGTTACACCTTTCACACACGAGCCTACACATAAAACTGTGTGGGATGTACATCCGAACGGAAACGTGTTCCCTGGATTGACTGTGTGGGATGTACATAAGAACGGAAACGTATTCCTTGGATTGACTGTGTGTGATATACATATGAACGAAAATATTTTTCTGGGATTCACCGTGTGGGATGTACATACCTACGAAAATGATTTTCTCGGATTACCGTGTGGGATGTACATACCTACGAAAATGATTGAGTTTCGATGCCTCGCCCGATTGCACACGGCCCTAGCCTGGGTCCCAGGAGGGCCTATCCCCGATGATTTCTGGGTCGTGTGGGAAGGACACCCTATCGCACACACTCACTTGGCGACGGTTCCAAATGCCGTCGCGGAAAGGGGTTAAAAACCATTTGTTTAGGACCGATGCGTACCAATGGCACCACCTATCGGAACCACACCAAAAATCTCAGTGTCTACATTGCGTTTGCTCCATCCAAACTCCTCCCCTTTACCTTCATATGCAATGATTTACATTATGCTGATATACTCTTAGATTTGCATGTGTAGGTTGATTGCTTGACTTGTGATAAGTTGCTAAAATCTGCCAAGACTGAAAATTGGGAAAAGGCTAGATTTTTATTTGGTCAAGTAGTCTAATCACCCCCCTCTAGACATACTTTCGATCCTCCAAGTGGTATCAGAGCTTTGGTCTCCATTTGCCTTGATTTCGATAGCTCTTGGTGATTATAGCCTTGGTTTCTCAACCTAGGAGAGTATGGCGTCTAGCGAGGGAAATTACCACCGTAGAGGTCCTTACTTTGATGGTACTAATTTTGCTAGTTGGAAGCATAAGATGAAAATGCATATTCTTGGACATAACCCCGCCGTTTGGGCTATTGTGTGTATTGTCCTGCAAGGTGAATTCTTTGATGGGAGAGAACCAAACCGTGAAGCTACCATGCAAGAGTTGAAGATGCTGCAATACAATGCTCAAGCTTGCGATATCCTCTTCAACGGATTATGCCCCGAAGAGTTCAACAAAATCAGCCATCTTGAGAATGCAAAGGAAATTTGGGATACTTTGATTGATATGCACGAGGGTACCGACTCCGTCAAGGAATCCAAATTGGATGTGCTTCAAAGTCAACTTGACAAGTTCAAAATGAAGGATGGTGAAGGTGTCGCTGAAATGTACTCTAGGCTTGCTCTCATCACAAATGAGATTGCCGGCTTAGGAAGTGAAGAGATGACCGATAGATTCATCATCAAGAAGATCCTAAGAGCCTTGGATGGAAAATATGATACCGTGTGCACATTGATCCAAATGATGCCCAACTACAAAGATCTCAAGCCAACGGAAGTCACTGAAAGAATTGTTGCTCATGAGATGTCACTTAAGGATAAGGAAGAGCTTCACAACAAGTCAAGTGGTGCTTACAAAGCCTCATGTGATGCTCCTACATCATCAAGTCAGAAACAAACCTTCAATGAGGAATTGAGCCTAATGGTGAAGAACTTCAACAAGTTCTACAAGAGTAGAAGCAAGGAAAGAAGTTCCCAGTCAAGGTCCTACAACGACAAAAGATCTTTGAGTCGTGAGCGTAATTGCTACAATTGTGGAAGACCCGGACAATACTCCAATGAGTGTACGGCTCCCTACAAAAGAAGAGAAGATTCGCCCAAAAGGAGAAGTAGAAGAGAAGAATCACCTCCAAGAGAGAGAAGGAGTAGGGATGATCGTTATGAACGAAGAACCTCTCGGAGAAGCAAGGATACGGAAAGAAAGGACAAATCATCAAAGAGCTACACAAAACGAAGACATCAAGCTCATCTTGGTGAATGGGTATCTGACTCCGACTCCGACCATCACTCTGAAAGAAGTTATCACTCCGACTCCGAATATACTCAAGATGAAGGTGTTGCCGGTCTAGCACTTGTGTCAACGAACTCCTATGACATATTTGACTAACCAAATGAAGGAATTGGAAGATGCTTCATGGCTAAAGGACCAAAGGTATCACACCCCGAGTATGTCGATTTCAATAGTGATGAAGATGATTTGCTAGGTTATGATGATTTACTTGTTGACAACTCTGGTGATGAAAACTATGATGAAATTGCCATTAATCATGCTAATCAAGATAAAACGAATGATGATGATAAGAAGGAGATTGAGCGTCTAACTAAAGAGCTAAACACTCTTAAGTTAGCTCATGAAACTACCTTGGAAGATCATCGAGAACTTTCAAAGACTCATGAGAAGTTACGCTTTGAAAACCTCAACCTTGAGCAAGAGCATGGGTTCCTAAAAGCAATCAATGATGATCTTCACAAGAAAAGTTCTTCTTACATTGCCAAGCATTTACTCTTGTCTACTTACATGCCACAAGTTAAATCTAGCAACAAGAGCAAGAAAGATTCTTCTTCTAGTAGTAACAATAATCATGTTAAATCCAATATTGTTGCTTCTAGTAGTTCTCTTGATTACACTAATGATTCTCTTAGCCAAGTTACACTTGAGCAAGAAAATAGCTTATTGAAGGGAATTATAGAGAAAGGTGTTTACAAGAGCCTAAGGAATTTGAGGAAATTGTACGCAAGCAAGGAAGGCACCGGAAGAATCAAGGTGTTGGTTTTGAACGAAAGTTCAATGCCAATGGAGTTGAGTGGGAAGAAGATCAATACCCCAAGATGAAGTTTGTTCCTCAACAAGAGAAGTGTGATCCTACTTCTCTCCAAGGGACACAAGCTCAAGATGATCTTCCACCACAAGACCACAAGCAAAAGGGAAAGGACAAGCTTCAAGAGGAGATTGATTTATTTGAAGAAGCTCCTAAGGCCTTGGTAAAGTGGGTTCCCAAGACTACATCAAGTTCTACTTCATCAAGTACGACTACAACTCCAAGGATTCCCATCAAGATGATGTGGATCCCGAAGAAGAAGAACTAGAGAGTTCTTGAGGGTGACTCCGCCAACATACTTCACTCATATCATTTTGGCGAGGACAAGTGCAAACAACTTTCACATCTTGCACTAGTTTAAGGAGTCACAAACCCTCTTGTTGGTAAGACAAGGGACAAGGTAACCCAATGCTTTCATGGACATCATCTTGTGTGAACATCATTCTATGTCTATGGATATCCTTGTTTGTTCCTTGTGGGACTAACCCATGTAGATATTGAAAGTGCAACTCACTCCAATGGATTGCTCCGAATGATCCACATCAACATTGAGCATCCATATCTTCAACATCTACATGAAGTCATCATCGACAAAACCCAAGGTTAGTTCATCCCTCTTAGGGGGGATATCACATCTAGGGGGAGCTTTACTCTAAATATTGAGCTAAAGCAACTCTAATGGTGTGAACACAACAATGCTTTATGTAAAAGTGGTAACCCCACTTGTGCTTAAACCATGAGTATGACCTATGATCAAATGTTCTCATTTGACTCCTAAGTCAATATACTCATATATAGATGACCTAGTCATCGCCAATTGCTTGATAGATGCTAGAGTGTTTGTGCATGCTTTGCCACATATTCATTTGCCATTTTATTGTGTGAGCATGTTGATTGCATATTTTACTCATTCGAGGACATCCATTTGTTTCTTTGATTGTCTGGCTTTTTCTCTTTTGCCAAATGGATGGACAAGAATGCTAAGAACCTCCTCTAGCTATCTATGCTTTTCTCGTCTCAAACTCTATTCATGCTACATCACAAAGTTTGATCAAGTCAGATTCGAACACTCTGTGTGAGGAGCACTCGGAGTCCCCGATTCGTCATAGACTTAAACTTCCAAAACCTCTTTGTGCATTTCAGTCTGACCGATTCATCCTTTTCGGTCTGACCGAGTTCACTGAGTTGATCTAGGTTTTCAATGTCGGTGCAACCGATTAGAACTTTTCGGTCACACCGAGTTGCAGTAACCGCTTGCGATTCTGCATCTCAGTGCCACCGAGTTGTTCCACTCGGTCACACCGACAGGGTCAGGATATAAATACCGACGGGTTGAATTTTGGAAATCCCTCCAAAACCCTTCATCTCGCATGTATCCTGCTCTGCCGCCTCAGGTCTCCGGATCGTCTCCTCGTCACCAGCGACCTCCCGCCGCTGGTTTCTGTCGCCGTCAATGGGATTCAACCCCGCCGTTGCCGCCGTAGCAAACTCACCGCCGAACTAGGGTATGAGTTCGAAACTTTGTGTTGTTCTTTACTCTGATTCCTAGCATGAAGCAAATGCCATGTTCTTTACCACGTATGAAATCATCCTGTCCAGCAAGAACATCCCTTAGATTAGATTTGATTCGAAAATTTAGGGTTAGGTTTCCGCCGAACTCATCTCAGACCGACCGAGTTGTGGAAATCGGTCTCACAGATTTGGCTCAGGCCATTGCACTTGCACTTTTCGGTCTGACCGAAAGTTGCAAATCGGTGTGACCGAGTTCAACTCTCTGTGAAACCCTAGCAATCTCGGAGTCACGGAACTATGACTCAGTCTGACCGATTCCACTAGTTTAGACTCCAACAGTTGCTTTGGTGTCACCGAGTTTAACAAATCGGTAGCTCCGAAATGCTTTCTGTGGAAAACTAAAACTAAGTTTTTGATTCATCTGTTTTGCAAAATCTCTGCACTTTGTGATGCTTATCCACTCTACCTCATCTATATATATTCACAGGGTCTGCTGTCAGTTTGCTTTGCCAGTATGTCTGACCAGAGTGATAGCCAGAACAAGTCAGAAGAGCAAGTGAACATGAGTGAGGGCACTAGTCCCTCTACCAGCTATGATGAGGGCAGCAGGAGCACTCCAAGCAATTTGCCCAAGGCAGCTACAAGAACTAGGAAGAAGAGAAACTCGGACTCAGAGGATGAGGAATATGTGGCTGCTGAGGAGGAAGTGAGCTCCAAGAAGAAAGTGCTGAAGAAGGAATATGGAACTGCTGTTGCAATAAAACCTGGAATGCACAAGAAGGCACCTGCCAAGAGAGTTCCTATGTCAAAAGCCAGATCCTCAACTCAGGAAACTATGGAGTTCACACTTGAACTAAAGGAGGCTGGTGAAGGCAAAAAGAGGAAAGAGAGGGTCAAGAAGACCACTGCCAGAGTCATTGGGAGATCCTCTATGATAAGAGATCCAGCTGAAGATGAAGAAGAGGAAGAGGATGCCGCACCAGCACCCAAGTCTCAAAAGCTGATGGGGGATGCCATCAAGTCTGGGGCTGCCCCTTCAAAGCCCAAGACTGCCCCCAAAGCTTCTGCTCAAGATCCAAAGAGTTCAAAGCCCAAGAGGAGCACAAGGAATATTCCACCAGCTGAAAAGAACAAGGCCCCAGTGCCTGAGGTGGATGAAGAAGAAGATGTTGAAGCCCAAGTGCTTAGGGAAGCTCAAACCAAAAATTCCAGATCATGATGACAGCCATCCAGTGGCAGAAGATATGAGCATCAGGAAGGATACATGTCTCAGACTTTGGAGACAAAGTGATCCATATGCTGTGAGGAGAAAGACTGCTGTGGACTACATGTTCCATACCAAAGAGCAGCAAGATTTCTATGAAACCATATTGCTTGACAAGAAGCCCATTGTTTGTGATATGAAGTGGGCTGACTGGAAATACATTGATGAGAATGAAGACCATTTTCCAGGTGTGCATGAGAGCTTCAAAGCATGTGGAGTGGACAAGTTTGTGGGTCAGAAGCTGACCAAGTGGAATGATGAACTCATCATGCAATTCTACTCCACATCACACTTCTATCCTGATGGAAGAATAGTTTGTATGTTTGAGGGTACAAGGTACCAATATACTGTTGATGAGTGGGCCAAATTGATCAATGCCACTAAAGACCATGAAGATGACTTGGATGTCTATGCCAAGAAGAAGAAAGGCCACAACTCTATGGCCAACATGTACAAAGAGATTCCAGACAAAGCTTTGGAAACTCATAAGCTTGGGTCTGTACATTATTTGTTGTCTGGCTTAGCTACTATCAACACCATTATGAGGCATACATTGTTGCCAAAATCTGGAGATCACAAGATGATCAGAGGTCATTCAGTCAACTTGCTGCAACTGTTTGATGTGCCCCAAAAATTTAAAGTCATGAGCCTGATTGTGGAAACAATCAAGAGGACAGCTGCAGATCAGAAGAGATCTTATGGGTATGCTCCACATATTCAGGTGCTCATCAACTCCAAGATGGGCACAAGCACCTACCTGTTGGATAAGGAGCATCTACCTTTGAGACCAGATTTTGAGGACAACACTTGTTGTGGTTTTGTCATGGCAGATGTCCTAGAGAAAGGACTTAGTCGTGGAGCCATCGCTACGGGTTAGCTTAAAGGGGTTAAAGCGGACAAGGGACGCAAGAGAGTTTTATACTAGTTCGGCCCCTTACGATGAAGGTAAAAGCCTACGTCTAGTTGTGATGGAATTGATGGGGTTTCGATGACCAGGGAGCGAATACGCTTTGCCTGAGTCTCGAGTTGTTGTCTGTTGTCTTTGAACCGCCGCCGGGTCGTCCCCTTATATACATGGGTTGATGCCCGTCGGTTTACAGACTCCGAGGCCGGCTCATAATCGTGTCCGGCTCGGTCTCTGCTACTTCTATCTTACAACACAAGTTTACATCTCAATGCCGGTTTGTGTCTACAGGCCTTAAACCGGCTTTGGGCCCTGGGCCTTCATGAAGCGTCACCGTCTGTCTTCATGGGCTTCAGATACAGATGAACTACTTATGAAGTTAACCTGGCCTCTCCTGGCCGGTTTACGCCCAGTGGTAATATCCCCAACATTAGGCCCCAGATTGATTTGAACTGGTTCATGTCAATCCTCAATACTTAAGAAAATTTCTTCTTCAACATCTTCACACAATCTTGTAAACCGCCATGACATCATTTTCTAGGATCATGGTAAACCGCCGTGACGTCACCTGTCATTAACGAGCCTCCGACAATCGAGGCAATAGCATCACCTCATATCAAAAAATCCGGCTCCTCGATTTTCGCATCTGTCGTTTATCTCCCTTATAAATAGGGCCAGGGGGTCTTTCCATTTTCCCCCTCGTGCCTCTTCGCTTCATCGTCATCCTCGCGACGCCCGACCCTTCGACCTCGGCTGCCGCCGTCAACCTTCGACTGCTGCACCAACCTTGGCCGTTGCATCGACCTAAACGTACCAGAGCTCCTCCGCGCGCCGCCGCTGCTCAACAGCATCCGTAAGTCTCCCCTTTCTCTTACCATAGATCTGCACTTAGGGTTTCTATTGTTCATCAGTGTTCGTTGCCGCCCTTCTTTTTCCTTATTTATATCCATGGATTAGATCCAAAAACCACATAGATCTCGCGCGGTAGTAGTTTAAGCCACATAGATCTCGAGCGGTAGTAGTTTCAGCACCTGTTCGATATCCAACTCATCTTAACTTGGTGAACTTTTAGTACGCTGGAATTTAGGTCAGAATATATTTTGTTTTCCTACGCACGGTAGATCTGAAATTACCATAGCAAGATGTGAAACTTGTTTCTTCCTTCACTTACACACTTTGAATACCAGATTGGCCGGTTTAACTTCACAAAAAAAATGATGACCCGGTAGATACCATTAGTCCCCTGTTGAACCGTCAATGCATTATACCGTTCCATTGTCAGACTCCGGTTTATGAATAACCAAATCCGGTTTACCAATATGCTTGTATCCTCATACCGCTGTATAGTTGTCCACTGTAAATCTTAAACCGGTAATAATCATTTTTCAGATTTTCCTTGTCATGGCTAAACAAGTCTATGAGTGCAATTGGGCTCCCTCTCGAGTAACCGAGGAGCAGTTAAACAACCTTGTTAAAACGGGCGCTTTAGCCAAGAAAGATGTCATCCACTGGAGGGTCCCTGGCCCGGAAAATCCTCCTACACCCAAGGATGGAGAGGTAGTCGTGTTTGCTGATCATCTCGGATGAGGTCTTAGCCCTCCCAGTTCAAAAAAATTCCGAGATGTGCTAGCCAATTTTCAGCTGCGCCCTCAAGACATCGGTCCCAACTCTGTTACCAACATCTGCCACTTCCAAGTATTCTGTGAAGTTTATCTGCAAGAGGAACCTACAGTCGAACTGTTTAGGGATTTCTTTCACTTAAACCGTCGCACCGAGTTCTCAGATGGACCCAATATGGAACTGGGCGGAATGGCGGTTCAGAAGAGGAAAGAAGTCACCTTCCCCCATCCCAAACTCCACAGTCACCCCAAAGAGTGGAACCAAACTTGGTTTTACTGCATGGATACCTCTCCATCTAACGAAAACCCCCTGCCGGGTTACCGCCCTGAACGCCTGAGCAACACACACCCGTTTCCTTAGAGGTTGACAGCAAGAGAACGGGCCAACTATGCTCCCCAACTATCAAAGCTTAGAGCCTTCATGGCGAA
Organism: Aegilops tauschii subsp. strangulata; assembly: GCF_002575655.3. Taxonomy (NCBI): domain Eukaryota; kingdom Viridiplantae; phylum Streptophyta; class Magnoliopsida; order Poales; family Poaceae; genus Aegilops; species Aegilops tauschii. The sequence goes on along the minus strand of NC_053036.3, from coordinate 550,038,575 downwards.
CGGTTTGACAGGAGTTGATCTTGCTTGTTGCTGGATAAGCTGGAGCATTCTGCCCTTAAGCCGGCGCCCCGGTTTGATGTGTGAGTACACGAGGAGTTTGAAGGATGCTCAGTAGCACATTGACATTCAGCTTACAGACGAAGAAGTCACTGGGCTGTAAAGAAAATACTGAACGAACCGGAGGCCGTCTGTGCCCAAACTGGACTACTCCCTTTCTGCACCTTCAACAAACCACCAGCTGTAGGAATCATATAATCCTTTGTATCTGAATTTGCTTCTGTCCAAATATTCTTTGAAAGTGTGATTATTTTCTGACAGGGTGATGATCCGTTCTGGAACAAGAAACCATCACAAGACAAAACGGAGAAGCCGCAAGACAAACCGGTCAAGCCAGTTCGTCCAAAGACCAAGGTTGTCAAGAAACCTGCCAAAAGAAGGACCACCGCATCCTCCGATCTACCCACTGATGACGATGTGCGTAATCCGGAACCAGAGGTAGAACTTGACTCTCTTGGTTCATTTTTCGTACATCTCATTGACAATGATTATTATCAGGACGACACTGAAGGTAGTCACGCTGAGGACATAGAGGTAACCATTCTTTCCTCCGATTCAGATCCTCTGCCAACACCAAAAATCCGTCAAGCAAACCGGAAAGTAAAATTTTCTCACCCTCTTGCTTACTTGGACCCAAACTTTCTTTTGAAGACGCAGCATCACGAAGCTCGCCATACAACCCGACACAGCGGCCAGGTAGTTACCTCCGCCGGTTTACCGAACAGTCCGGTTCAGAAATGCCGATCAGAGGTCTCTTATCCCATTGATACTTCATGCCCGAAAGCAGGTTGTTTTCGCCAGCCTCTTAACCCGTCTGATTCAAATTATCAGGGTACTTCTCACTCTTCCTCTGGTGAGTCATCGGCCACACAGCTTCCACCCCTCAAAACAGTTCCTGGGTGAGCTATGCACATGTCTTTACTCTTGATGTGTTTTACATACTGTACTGATCCTTATGTCTATCTTTTCTCAGCGCCAAGCCAAGACCCAGCAAGAAAGCTTGGTTAAACAAACCGGCTGATGATAATGTAGCTGCTGAACCGGAAACAACTCCAGAGGCGGAAGAAACCGATGTTGACGCCATGCTTCACGATCCGCCGCCTCAAGACCATGACTTCCTTGCTGAACAAGTGCAAGTTGACACTACCAGCCATGCAGACCGGCGAACCAGCCCTGTCCGAACTGATGACAAACCGGTCAGTCCAGTTAAGGACACTGATAAACCGCCAACTCCGGTGAAGGCTGCTGATGAAGAAGAAGATGATATTATGATTACTGGCACTGGCCACACCACTCCTGGCAATCCTGTAGCTTTGTCAAAGCATACTGCCAAGGATGATCTCTCTGCTATCGACAAAGGCAAATGGAATGCCGATTTATCAAGCTACGCCCATCTCAATGTTCAAGACATTCACTCTGGCTTCTTGAACCGTCTGTATACCAGCCGTGATTATGTAGCTAGTTTGGTAAACTTGATGAAGGAGCGATATGAGGTAACTACCATTTTTCTCTTTTGTCCAATTGTAGTTTATCAATTCCTAGTAGCCCCCAAGTGACGGTTTATGATACCGATCTAAACCGGGACTTTTGTCATAACTTATCTTTGCATATTTAGCCTCCAGGGACCGGATTACCTCGTTAAGATGAACCGGTTTCTTTAAAATTTGCCATACTACTCTTTCACCGGTATAGCCCCCAAGGGCCGGTTTAACTTTATAAAGATGAACCGGGACTGTAGAAGAACTCCCATACCAACAGCTTTTTGAGCAAATACACATTAGCCCCCAAGTGCCAAGATTAATACTTGTATTGTGCTTGGGACTTGTAGAAATTTATGATCAAGAGCAAACATGCATTAGCCCCCAAGTATCAAGGGCATAACTTGTTATGGGCTTGGTGCTTTAAATATGTAATGTCAACTCATGATACATCTGTCCCTTTACAGGCGGAGCTGAGCAAGAAGGAACGCCAAACCGCTGATCTGCAAGAGAACATCAAAACCCAGCAAGCTGAAGCCTCCAAAGCGAAGGAAGAGTTGACCCGCGCTCTAGGCGCCATGGAGAAACTGAAAGAGGGCTTCAACAACACTACAAAAAAAGACACATCCGTGACATTTTGGGCCGAACGAATTTTTTTTCTGTCATACATATGACACTTCTATGATGATAATTGTGACAAAACCCGGTATCATCATAGATGTGGTGGGCTCCTACTTCTATGACAAAAAATCATAACAGAAAATGGGCTTTTCGTCCTGTGCGGGCCGGAGACGCAGCTGCATGACATTCTTTGGGCCGTCCATGACGGAAAAAACCGTGGTAGAAGCGAGGGGGAGGAAAATTTCGGGGAGTTCCCGGTTACGGTGGGAGGTCGGGGGCTGAGCGATGCGCGTTTCTCTCGTACACGTATGCACGTGTGTGCGAGGCGTTGGCTCTAACTGAACCCGAGCGAGGCGTTGGGCTCTAACTGAACCCGAGCGATTGCACTGCAGGCTACGCGTTACTGAACCCGAGCGATCGATCGATGGTTGTTAACTGAACCCGATCGAGCGATTCCTTCGCTACTGCTACTAACTGAAGCCGATCGATTGGATGAACAGTGAGCGTTGCGGGGGGGGGGGGGGGGTTGGATGTCGTGGAATAGTCACGGCAGATGTCCTCGTGCAAGGACTTAGTCATGGAGCCATCGCAACTAGGAAGCTTAAAGGGGTTAAACGGGACAAAGGACACGAGGATTATACTGGTTCGGCCCCTTACGGTGAAGGTAAAAGCCTACTCCAGTTGAGGTGGAATTACTTAGGGTTTCGATTACCAGGGAGCTAAACCGCTATGCCTGGCTATCGATCTGGTCTTACTTGTCCTGAACCGCCGCCGGGTCGTCCCTTTATATAGAGAGGTTAACGCCCAGCGGCTCTCAGAGTCCCGGCCGGCTTATAAACAGTGTCCCCCTCGGACTCTTAACTATTCTTGCCTTACACTACAAGTCATGCCTTAACGGCGGTTTATCACTACAGGCCTTAAGCCGCCTCTAGGCCTTAGGCCCATTACTGAACCGCCATCCTCAAGCTTGATATTGGGCTTCATGTGATGATCGTCATAACATAACCCGGCCCCTCCTGGGCGGGTGACTCCAGTAGTTATATCCCCAACATTAGGCCCCAGATTGATTTGAATCGGTTCATGTCAATCTTCAATACCTTAAGGAAAGATCTTCTGGCTTCTGTTTGCGCAAAGGCTATAACCCGCCGTGACGTCATCTTCTGGATTCTTGGTAACCCGCCGTGACGTCATCCGCCATTAATGCATGTTTTGCTCAATGTATCTCAACGGATCCTTATCTTAATAACTGTCCTGAAAACCGAGGCGTCTCTGCAGCTGGATAATCATGTCTTCAGCCTCCTCATTTCTCGCGCCCATTCATCAGCCGTCCCTTATAAGTAGGCCCGGCCCTTAGGTCTTCGTCATTCTTCCCTTTCCATCGTCTTCCTCCTCTCGACGCCTCAGAGCCCGAGCTCCGCCGCCGCCGCCGCGCATCCCGTCTGCACCAACCAAGGCCGCTGCATCGACCTGTCTTGACCAGAGAACCGCGGCGCACCTCCGCTGCTCATCAGCACCAGTAAGTCCTCGCCTTCCCGTATATTAGATCCGCATTAGGGTTCGCGAGTTCTTCTGTGTTCTTCGTGGTTCCTCGCGATTCCTTCGCAGTTCTTCCACAACGGCCTCCTTTGATCCAAGAGTAGTGCATAACTTCGGCGGTAGTCGTTTCACACCCATTTTCAATACTAGCAGATCCCTTTTGCTTGCAAAAAGACCTCATTTAGAGCTTATGAACTCCTCTGTATCAGTTTTTAGGTCTAGAAATTTTTCTTTTCTGGACGATCGTTTGATCCAAAATAATCCCTGCAATCTGTGAAACTTGTTTGTGCAACACTTAGGCGGAAAACTGCATCTGTTAGCCATGGCAACTCATATCGTCGGCTTAAAAGAGGCCATGCTTTGTGAAATTTCCGGATCATTCATAATAGAGTTAAATAACTTAATTGCTCATGATATCCACGGCGGCTTAAATAACCTGACACAATTAGCCATATATCATTAGGCCCCTTCATAAGCCGCCATCTTGAATACTGAACTGAAATCTTCCTCCGGCTTAAATTTGAACCGGAAATTTTATTTTCTCATAGGCTTCCATCTTTCACAATGCCGCCTAAGGCTCCCAAAGCACCCATCACATGCAACTGGGTTAGCAACGTCACTGAAAGCATCTTAGCTGATTTCGTAAAGATGGGTTATCTGCCAAGGAAAGAGATCATGTCTTATCGTGCTCCTGACCCGTCAGAAGAGAAACCTCATCCCAAGGAGGGGGAAGTTGTCATTTTCACTGATCACATGAAACGGGGTTTCGCTCCACCCGGCTCCAAATTTTTCAGAGATATCCTGCATTTTTTGATCTACGACCTCAAGACATCGGACCCAACTCCGTATCAAACATCTGCAACTTCCAAGTATTCTGTGAGGTGTACCTCGGAGAAGAACCCAGCTTGCTACTCTTTAGGGAGTTATTTTATTTGAACCGCCAGAATGAATGTGCCAATGGGCCCAGCTTGGAGCTCGGTGGAATCTCAATCCAACGACGGAGAGATTGTCTCTTCCCTTATGCTGAGCCGCTAAGCCACCCAAAAGATTGGAACCAGACATGGTTCTACTGCCAAGACACTTCTCCGGCTGACGAGAACCCTCTGCCCGGCTTTTGCGCCCTGCGTCTGGAGTCAAATCACCCCTTGCCAGACAAATTATCTCAAGCTGAACGTCAACCACTTACTCCCACCATCAACAAAATCAAAGCTCTTCTGGGGAACGGCCTAAATGGCATTGACCTGGTCCGGGTCTGGATTGCCTGGCGGGTGATTCCTTTAAGCCGCCGCCCCGGCTTGATGTGTGATTACATGGGCCAGAAGGATGATCCTCTTCGGCACAGTCCAGACGACTTACCTGAGGACGTCATTGATGATACAACCAAGTCTCTTCTGAACGAGAGCCTGGCAGATTGCGGGAGAGTGGGCTTAAGCCCTTTCTGCAAGGCTAACCCGGCTCCAACGGTAAACCATTGACCTGAATACTTCACCTTCCATTTTAACGATTTTGTCTTAACTCACTAACCTTTGTTGCAGGCTAATGATAAATTCTGGAAGGTCAAGTATGACCACGAAGCTGCCAAGAAAGCCAGAAAAGTTAAGAAAGCCGCCAGGAAAGCCGCTCCCCGTAAGAAGGGGAATAAATCTAGCGCCTCGGGCCTGCTTCATCTGGAAGACACCTCCGAGTCAGAGGTAGCTCTTGACTCTTTAGGCTCCTTTTTTAACCATCTTATTGACACGGATTATCAGCAGGAGGACACCGGAGCGAGTCATGAAGTGAATGAAGAGGTAACTATAATTTCCTCCGACTCCGAGCCTTTGCCGAGACAGAAAGTCCGAAGAGTAACCCGGAAAGTAAGATTTTCACATCCTTTAGCTTATCAAGATCCTCAATTTCTTTTGAAGCGACAGATTTATGAGAGTCGGAGGCAGCCCCGGACCAGCAAAGATGCAGGCCTCTCCTCCGGCTTACCCGAAGCATCGAGGAAGCGCCGGACTGAGGTTATCTCCGACTTATATTCTTTGTATCCTTTGGTGGGCGTCCCTCGTCAACCACTCAATTCTTCTGACTCAAACTACCAGGGAACTTCGCCTTCCTCCGGCGACTCAATGCAGTCCAGCTTGCCGACTTTCAAAACCGCTCCCGGGTAATGATGATCAGTTGATTTTGTGCTTATCTTACTCATGTTTTTTGCACTAACACTTTGACTTACAGTGTACATGTGAAGCCCAGCAAGAGGGCGAAGAAAAATAAGCCAGCCGAAGAGCCGGTCCTGGCTGAGCCGGAACTCAGAACGGCTGCTCCTGATGCCTCTGTTGATGAGTCGCCAGCTGTACCATCTCCTGATACCACCACTGCTCCAACTGTTGGACAAGCTATGGAAGGTTTTGAGAACCCGGAGATCCCCAGCTCGGCTCATCCAGATGATCCGGACGTTGAGATCACCCGGACTGAGTTTGTCGAACCGGGACAACCTACCGTGCTGGCCAAGTGCTCTGCCAAGGAAGAACTTCTGGAACGCCGCCGGGCCAAGTTGGACATCACTGATTATGCTCATCTGAGCATCGAAGATATTGTCTCTGGCTATGTGAATCAAGTGCACAGCAGTCGGGATCTGGAGATTGACATGGTGAAACAAATACAACAAAAATCTGAGGTATAACTCTCTTTCTTACTCCATAGTTATACTTACCATGCCAGCCCCCAAGTCTATTACTTATGATAAAATATGTTGTAGACTTAATATCGGCTTAGTAATCACTGCAAGAAAACCGGCTTAGCTGGCAGCACTCAAGGTCCGGTTTAATCAGCATATCTGAACCGGTCCTTACCTTGTTTTAATCAAGTAGTTGAACAGTAATATGCATTAGCCCCCAAGTGCCAAGTACCTTTGCTTGCAAAGTGCTTGGGACTTATTTGCATGAACCGCCACTGTAAATAGAGCTCTTCAGCATACATTAGCCCCCAAGTGCCAAGTGTCTTTGCTTGCAAAGTGCTTGGGACTTAATGTTGCATTATAATCACCCTAATTGTGACCCGGAATTTATACAGGCCGTCGTCAAGCAATTTGAATCGAAGATCTCTGACTTAAAGAACCGCCTGAAGACTCAAGAAAATGAAACCCAAAAGGCCAACTCCAAGTTTGAATTCAGTGTATCTGCTCAAGAGAAACTGAAGAAGAAGTTTGAAGCAGAGAGAAAAGCCTGGGCGGATGAAAAGACGGCTTTGCTCACCCGGGCTGAACAAGCGGAGGCCACTCTTGCTGAAACAACCGCCGAGCTATCCAGCTTAAAACGCCATGTATCTCAGATGATCTCTGCAATCTTTGGTAAGTTACTCTGTATGTGTTTAGCCGGTTTACATCTTTTCCAAAGAGCATCTCAATTGTCATCAGCTTACCTGACTTTGCAATGCAGGTTACAGGAGCTCCAATCTTAATCAAAACGTGCTGACAAAATTGAAGGCGGTTTATACCTTGGTGGAACAACTTTACACCAGGTCACAAAGTGCTTTAGCCGTCGTGGCTCTGTCCAATGAAGTTCCTACTCAACTGGCGGATGTACTCAGGAGGCTCGCCGTGCTACCTCAACGCTTCCAAGAGTTAAGACGAGCTTCTGCAAGAGCCGGAGCTATAGCCGCTCTGAGCCGGGCCAAAGCGTTTCTGCCGGAGCTAGACCCGGCCGACATTGCCCTTGGGTATCCCAGTTTGAAGGAAGACAACACCCCCTTTGACTAGAAGGACTTCGCCGCTTGTGTGAAGAGCGTACGCCCTGTGGCCACTTTGATTGGCAATGACACAGATCTTACCAAATATCAACCGGGCTATGACGCGGAGAATCAGAGAATCCCAACACCACGCTATGAAGCAGTCAGCCTGATTCCTCCAACTCGTAAGCATACCTTCGCCCCTGAAGTTGACCCGCCCGGGTTAATTGATGATGAAGCTCAATTTGAAGCCTTGAGTGGCATTGACTGGAAATCATCAACCTTCTAGGTCATGGAAATAGCCGGAGGAGCGTAGAGGGATGACCCGGAACCTCAGGCCAACAATGCCTTTGATCTCTCAGGCGGCTCATGGTTATGTCTGAAAAGACGCTGCCTCACCTTTTAGACTCGGGGAGTCATGTAATAGAGTAGGACAAACACTTAATTTTGTCGTGCCATCGCGCACGTGTGTAGCGCTCAACATTGTTTAAGCTGCCCTTTTATATTCTTCCGGGTTATGCTTGATCCTCTGTTTTCCTTATGTTTAAAGAGCTGTCTTTAATTGTCCTGCATAGAAAAACAAATCACAAGTCCCTTGGCGGCTTACCGCATGGAGAGTCATACACTTTACATATAACCCGGAATCATAACAAACCGGTTCTCCATTATATCCTTGAGACAACCATAACAGTATACCTGTGATCCTTCAAGTACACCTCCGGTTTATGTGATCCGAATAATGAGTAAAAACCCCACTATGTAATATGATGCTTATCATGTGTGATCAACTTTATTGACCAAAGGTAAGCCGGTGGAATAGAAACCACCCTTGAACACTTTAGATATAATCAAAAGAACTTGTTTACAACAAAGAGACTTCAAAAATTTGGAGGCCTCTGATTCGAATATGACCAGAGAACCATCCCAAAGGGGTTAAGCTAATATTCGAATACGATCATATAGCCCCCAGTGGCTTTGGCGTTGCCGATCAAGAGGGTACGACAGCTATGTTCTCTTTGATTCGAATACGACCTATGTTTGAACAGGAAGCCCCCAAATGATCTTGAGAGTTGTTTAACGACGCTGATTCGAATACGATCCACGTCGGTTCCCAAAGGGGGTTAAGCTATGATTCAAATATGATCAAGAAACTCCCCAGTGAGCTCGGCAATATGCCAATCAAGTGGGTATCGACAGCTATGTTCTCTTTGGTTCGGATACGACCTATGTTTGAACAGGAAGCCCCCAAGTGATCATATATTTAACGGCTAGATTCGAATATGATCATAAGCCGGATCAGCCTCCAAGTGATCATGTGATATCATAATGTAAATAACAATGACACATTTACCTTTGGAGGGGAAAAAAGGACAGAGGTCTTGCTTTATTATTCATCATAATATATACATGGCTATAGAAATATGTACATTATGAGAGCCGTTGGCTCAAGTGTAATACGGCCGAAGATGAGCAATATTCCACGGCCGGCGGGTCTCCTCCTCCGACTTACGTGAATCTTTGTGCTCTCGAACATCGATGAGGTAGTATGACCCGTTGTGCAAGTTCTTGCTGACCACAAAGGGCCCTTCCCAAGGTGGGGATAGCTTGTGTGCATCTGTTTGATCCTGGATGAGCCGGAGCACCAAATCACCTTCCTGAAAGGTCCTGGACTTAACCCGGCGGCTGTGATAGCGGTGCAGGTCTTGTTGGTAAATTGCCGAGCGAGCTGCTGCTACGTCACGTTGTTCGTCCAACAAGTCAAGAGCATCTTGACGTGCCTGTTCATTGTCCGCCTCGATATAAGCCGCCACTCGAGGCGAGTCATGACGGATGTCGCTAGGGAGAACCGCCTCGGCTCCGTAAACCATGAAGAAAGGCGTGTAACCCGTAGACCTGTTAGGAGTAGTATTGATGCTCCATAACACAGAGGGTAACTCCTCCACCCAACAACCCGGTGTCCGTTGCAAAGGGACCAAAAGCCGGGGCTTGATGCCTTTCAAGATTTCCTGATTGGCTCTCTCAGCTTGACAATTCGATTGGGGGTGAGCTACTGATGAAACATCAAGCCGTATATGCTCTCGTTGACAAAATTCCTCCATGGCGCCTTTAGACAGATTGGTACCATTGTCAGTTATAATGCTGTGTGGAAAACCAAAGCGAAATATCACCTTCTTCATGAACTGAACCGCCGTGGCTGCATCACACTTACTAACCGGTTCTGCCTCAACCCACTTTGTGAACTTGTCAACCGCCACCAAGAGGTGGGTCTTCTTATCCTTGGACCTTTTGAAAGGCCCAACCATATCAAGCCCCCAGACTGCAAATGGCCAAGTGATTGGGATCATCCTCAACTCTTGAGCCGGCACGTGAGCACGTCTTGAGAACTTCTGACAACCGTCACATTTACTGACCAAATCCTCTACATCAGCATGAGCCATCAGCCAATAAAAACCATGATGAAAAGCTTTAGCCACAAGGGATTTTGAGCCGGCATGATGGCCACAATCTCCCTCGTGAATCTCTCGTAAAATTTCTTGACCCTCCTCGGGGGAAACACAATGCTAAAAAGCCCCAGCGACACTGCGATGATGCAGCTCGCCATTGACAATTATCATTGACTTAGACCGCCGGGTTATCTGTCTGGCCCAAGTTTCATCCTCAGGCAATTCTCCCCGGGTCATGTAAGCCAAGTATGGCACTGTCCAATTTGGGATAACGTGAAGAGCCGCCACCAACTGTGCTTCTGGGTCAGGAACAGCCAAGTCTTCCTCTGTAGGCAACTTGACAGAAGGGTTATGCAGAATATCCAAGAAAGTATTAGGCAGCACCGGCTTACGCTGAGAGCCCAGCCGGCTTAAGGCATCAGCCGCCTCGTTCTTTCTGCGGTCAATGTGCTCCACATGATAACCCTGAAAATGCCCGGCGATGGCATCAACTTCACGGCGATAAGCCGCCATGAGGGGTCCTTGGAATCCCACTTGCCTGATACCTGTTGAGCCACCAAATCTGAGTCGCCAAAGCATCTCACCCGGCTTAAGCTCATCTCCTTAGCCATCCGAAGACCATGGAGCAAGGCCTCATACTCAGCTGCATTGTTAGTACAGGGAAACATCAACCGTAGCACATAACGGAATTTGTCACCTCGAGGGGAAGCTAAAACGACTCCAGCCCCCCGAGCCCTCCAACTGTCTGGGCCCGTCGAAGTGAATAGTCCAGTATGTGTTATCTGGTCTCTCCTCAGGCATCTGCAGTTCTGTCCAATCGTTGATGAAATCTACCAATGCTTGAGACATGATAGCAGTGCGTGGCACATACTTTAAATCATGAGGCCCAAGTTCAATGGCCCACTTAGCAACTCTTCCTGTGGCTTCTCTATTTTGGATGATATCTCCTAGAGGAGCAGAACTAACCACAGTGATAGGGTGGCCCTGGAAATAATGCTTAAGCTTCCGGCTCGCCATGAACACCCCATAAACAAGCTTATGCTAATGTGGATACCGTTGCTTGGACTCAATGAGTACTTCGCTGACGTAGTAAACCGGCCGCTGAATCAGATGTTCCTTACCCGCCTCCTTGCGCTCCACCACGACGGCCACACTGACAGCTCGTGTGTTAGCGGCTATATACAACAATAAGGGCTCCTTATCGACAGGAGCAGCAAGAACTGGCGGCTCAGCTAACTGTCTTTTCAAATCCTCAAAAGCAGCATTAGCTGCATCACTCCAAACAAAGTCATCTGTTTTCTTCATCATTTGATATAGCGGTATGGCCTTTTCGCCCAACTGGCTTATAAATCGACTCAAAGCAGCGATGCGACCCACCAGACGCTGGACGTCATTTATGCACGCCGGCTTAGCTAGAGAGGTGATTGCCTTGATCTTCTCCGGGTTAGCTTCAATGCCTCTGTGAGAAACCAGAAAACCCAAGAGTTTGCCTGCAGGAACACCAAAAACACACTTGGCCGGGATAAGCATCATCTTGTAGACCCGGAGATTATCAAAGGTCTCTCTCAGATCATCTATCAAGGTCTCCTTCTCTCTGGATTTGACCACAATATCATCCACATAGGCATGAACGTTGTGCCCAATCTGATTATGAAGACAATTCTGCACGCAACGCTGGTAAGTCGCCTGTGCACTCTTGAGCCCAAAAGGCATAGACACATAACAGAAGGCTCCAAAGGGAGTAATGAACGCCGTCTTCTCTTGGTCCTTAACAGCCATTTTGATCTGATGGTAACCAGAGTACGCATCCAAAAAACTCAAACGCTCACAACCCGCCGTAGCATCAATGATTTGATCAATACGAGGGAGAGCAAAAGGATCAGCCGGACAAGCCTTGTTTAAATCCGTATAATCCACACACATACGCCAGGTGCCGTTCTTCTTGAGCACAAGCACCGGGTTAGCTAACCATTCTGGATGAAAGACTTCCACAATGAACCTGGCCGCCAAGAGCCGAGCTACTTCCTCTCCAATGGCCTTCAGCCTCTCCTCGTTAAACCGCCGGAGGAATTGCCTGACTGGCTTAAATTTTGGATCAATATTAAGAGTGTGCTCAGCGAGTTCTCTTGGTACACCCGGCATGTCAGAAGGTTTCCATTCAAAGATGTCCCGGTTCTCACGGATGAACTCGATGAGCGCGCCTTCCTATTTAGGATCCAGATTGGCACTGATGCTGAACTGCTTAGATGAGTCACCTGGAACAAAGTCAACAAGCTTAGTCTCATCGGCCGACTTAAATTTCATTACCGGCTCATGCTCCGTGGTTGGCTTTTTCAGAGACGTCATATCTGCAGGGTCAACATTATCCTTATAAAACTTCAAATCCTCTGTTGCACAAACAGATTCAGCGTAAGCAGCGTCACCTTCCTCGCACTCCAAAGCTATCTTCCGGCTGCCATGAACCGTAATGGTCCCGTTGTGACCCGGCATCTTGAGCTACAAATATACGTAACACGGCCGTGCCATGAACTTGGCGTAAGCCGGCCGCCCAAATAAATCATGGTACGGGCTTCTTATTTTGACCACCTCAAAAGTCAGTTTTTCCGCCCTGTAGTTGTACTCATCTCCAAAGGCTACTTCCAGCTCGATCTTACCAACTGGATACGCCGACTTACCGGGCACCACCCCATGGAAAGCAGTGTTGGACTGGTTGAGGTTTTTATCAGTTAATCCCATACGACGGAAGGTCTCATAATAGAGGATGTTGATGCTACTGCCTCCGTCCATGAGCACTTTAGTGAATTTATACCCACCAACCTGAGGAGCCACCACCAAGGCCAGGTGACCCGGATTATCAACCCGGGGCGGGTGATCTTCCCTACTCCATACAATAGGCTGCTCAGACCATCGCAAGTAACGTGGAACCGCCGGCTCAACAGCGTTCACAGCCCTCTTATGAAGCTTCTGGTCTCGCTTGCAGAAACTGGTCGTAAACACATGATACTGTCCACTATTGAGCTCCTTTGGATTGGTCTGGTATCCCCCTGCTGCTGCTGTTGATTACCCCGGTCAGATTGCTGGTTAAAACCACCTTGGTTACCTTGAAAATTGGAATTTGAACCGCCGCCCGGACCATGAAAGCCGCCGCCTCCCGAGCCGCCGCCCTGCCCATTGTTACCGTTGAACATGTTGGAATTCTTGAAAGCTTTCATGATCGCACAGTCTTTCCATAGATGAGTGGGCGGCTTCTCCCTAGAGCCATGCCTTGGGCAGGGCTCATTTAACAATTGCTCAAGCGTCGGGCCTGACCCGCCAGACCGGGGAGGCTGTCTCCCCTTACGTCGGTGATTGTTACCCTGCGTGTTGGTGTTGGCCACAAACTCCATACCATCATCGGCCTTACGCTTATTACCTCCCTGACTCGCCGGGTTATGCTGAGGGCCCTTGCCGTTGCCATTCTTCTTTCCCTTCCCTGTCTTTTCCTCATCAGACGCGGGATCCTTGGTACTATCAGAGTCGGCATACTTGACCAGAGCCGCCATCAGCGTACCCATATCGTTGCAATCGCGCTTGAGCCGCCCAAGCTTCATCTTCAGGGGCGCAAAACGACAATTTTGCTCCAACATCAAGACCGCAGAGCCGGCATCCATCTTATCAGACGAATGTATTATCTCTTTGACCCGGCGTACCCAATGGGTTGTAGACTCTCTTGCTGCTTGCAGTTAGTCAAATCCACAATTGACATAGATTGCCTACATGTATCTTTGAAGTTTTGGATGAACCGGGCTTTTAGCTCTGCCCATGACCCGATGGAATTGGGTGGCAGTCCCTTCAACCAAGTGCGGGCTGTCCCATCCAACATCATGGTGAAGTATTTGGCCATTGCTGCTTCGCTGACCTCCAGCAACTCCATAGCCATCTCGTAGCTCTCAATCCATGCTCCGGGCTGTAAATTAGCCGTGTAATTAGGTACCTTCCTAGGTCCTTTGAATCCTTGGGCAGACGTTCGTTATGGAGAGCCGGCACCAGACAAGGGACACCTCCGGTCCTCGTAGCTATGCCCGCCTCGATAGAAGCCGTCGGATAAACCGGGAGGGGTTGGTAAGCTGTCAGCTGAGCCGCCTGTTCCGCCTCTTGACGTGCTCTGTCTTGGTCTACCGCGTTAAAGGCTCCATTATGCGTCGGGCCATGGCCAGCTGGCAAGTCACGGCGCCGGACATTGCTTGAGCCGGTCGCTGAAACCATGTGTCTGCTATAACTTGGGCTCCGGTTTGGACGAGGGGTTGAATGAATCATGTCCCGGCTATATGAATATGCCTCCTGTTGTGCCAGAGCCGTCTGAAGAAGTTCTCTGACCCAGCGGGTTTCGACCGCCATTGGAGAGTCACCCTCGACTGGGAGAGCCGCCAGTCGCGCCGCTGCAGCGATCATGTTTTCCAACGGGTTAGAATAATGACCTGGTGGTATTGGCACGTATTGAGGTAGGGCAGTATTCACATGGGGAGGCCCCATCACTTGCGGCTGAACTGGCGTTCCAGCTCCGGGTGCTGTGATTTCTGGCGGGTTACTGGGCCCTGCACCGGGTGTGTTGAAGAGGTTTCGAGGGTCATAAGCCAGAGGGAGCCGAGATTGAGCCTTCTGATGCCTCCTTCTCATGATCTCATTGGATGCGTTCTGATCCATCATGAGCCGGAAAGACTGCGCCTGAATCAGTTGAGTCTGGGCGTCCAGAGCCGCCCGTTCTGCAGCCATCCTGATTCCTTCCGCTGCCAGATCTTCCTTGGCTCGTGCTATATCCAGCTTTAACTGTGCCACCTCCGCATCATGTTGAGCTTGATCCGCTGGGACGACCGTGGCGGTTAGCAGGGCAGTCATCTTATCCGTGAGATCCATCAGCACCTGAGCCGGTGAGTGCGCAGGGCCTCCTGCCCTAGCGGCGGAGTTTTGAACAGGTTGCGTGCCGTCCATGAAGATTCCAACCCGGCTTGGCGGCTCAGAAGGGTCCGGAATACTGCTGCCATCGGAACAACCCCCGAGCCTGCCGTCTTGAAGTTGATACAACGAGTCCGTCTCACCTGTGGATGATTCGTCATCAGAGCAGATGGCCGTCTCGTCGCTAGATCTAGATCCTTCAGAGAGTCCTCTATGGATGCATCCCACGAAAGCACGTTTCAAGGCGGGCAGAGTCTGGGCGGGTCTCGCACGCTGAGCCGTCTTGATGAGGTCGGTGCCGATGTCCGGCTCAGGGCCCGGCTCGCCGATCTTGCTAATGAAAACGTGGATTCCGCCGAAGGGGACCCGGTACCCGTACTCGATTGAGCCGGCGTCGGGGCCCCAGCCTGTGTCGTTGATGTAGAGCTTGCCGCGACGACTCTTGGTCATCCGGCCCACAGCGTATCCCTTGAGCCCTTCGAAGCTGCCCTTCAAGAACTCAAATCCACCGTGCGCTGGCCCCACGGTGGGCGCCAACTGTCGTGGAATAGTCACTGCTGATGTCCTCATGCAAGGACTTAGTCATGGAGCCATCGCAACTAGGAAGCTTAAACGGGACAAAGGACACGAGGATTATACTGGTTCGGCCCCTTACGGTGAAGGTAAAAGCCTACTCCAGTTGAGGTGGAATTACTTAGGGTTTCGATGATGTCACGACCGGTTTTTCAATAAAATAATTATTGAGAGACCAATCCCTTTTACGGACCAGTAAGGAAGAATTCCTTCTCACTGGTAGACAATATCTTGGTCACAGAAGAAAAATACCAGGAGTACTGAATATAATACAAGGTTGAGCGGAGACTGCCCAACAATTTATTACATGCACGCCGATAAAACAAGACGGCGGATAGGGTGGCATAACTACTAACTCACGATAATAACGGTGGTGGAAATATCACCGCGAAGCGAGTGATATGACTCCTGAAGACTACAGCTCTTCGAGCGTCGGAGTGAGGATCGAGGAGACTTATTGCGGGTGGCAGAAGCGTATATAATACAAGTGACCAATATCCGGGATCGCGCAGGACTGACTGGGACTCCTCTAGGCGTCGGACGCGCTATCAAACTCTTCATCCAAGAGATCGCCTTCGTCAACATCTGGCCAAATCAACAAGCCAGGTGAGTACTATGAAAGTACTCGCAAGACAGTTCGGACACAAGATATAACAAATGTAAACATGAAGCGTATGAACAAATTAACCAGTGCGTTCAGACATAGAGATAGTACATACTGGGTGCCAAACGAGGGTCTGAATGACTCCTCGAGCGGAAACTGCAAGAATAGTAATACTGGTGCCAAACGAGGGTCTGAATGACTCCTCGAGCGGAAACTGCAAGAATAGTAATACTGGTGCCAAACGAGGGTCTGAATGACTCCTCGAGCGGAAACTGCAAGAATAGTAATACTGGTGCCAAACGAGTGTCTGAATGACTCCTCGAGCGGAAACTGCAAGAATAGTAATACTGGTGCCAAACGAGTGTCTGAATGACTCCTCGAGAGGAAACTGCAAGAATAATAATGCCACAGTCGGGCGTCGGGGCGACACCACATAAAGGGCTTATAACAGAAAATAAAGGCAGTGCGTGCCACAGTCGGACGTCTGAGCGACATCACATAAAGGGCTTATATTTAAAGTAAGAAACAAAAACACGCCGCAGTCGGACGTCTGCGCGACGTCACATAAAGGGCTTATATTGTAGCTCAATAATTCAGTAGCTCGAGATTATAAATTATTACAAGTACGAGACAAATATAAGGTTAGTCCATCCACAGTAATAATAATTAAACTGGGTTTACCACTTGAGCTTGTTCACCGGGGGCAAGTTTTCCACGCGGATAGATATGGATATACTGATTACACTACTTGATCATGGATACGATGACTTGGAAGAATTTGACTCTGCAGAGCTTGTACTTAACCACAGCCAACGGATTTCAGTAGTCACGGGGACTAGTTCCGTTTACGGTGTTTTGGAAGAAACACGTCTAACCAGTACACACCCATTCAACATTCCGAAGCCAGGGATCACCCTCGGCAACGTTCAAGAAAATCCTTGAGACGGGGAGGCTACAACCTCGCGTAGCATGGGATCAAATTTCTATACGCGCGCTCTAAGGGGGTGCCCCCCTCTCGGTCCCAACCGGAAACACCCATGCCCCCTGACCGGATGACTGGCTTTAATCCTGGGCCGAGGAACCATCATCCCGGCCCCTCTGTTTGGTGTGTACACGGAAAGAGGTTACCAACTTACTAAACCGCATCCTGGCAATGAAACATGTGGCAGCACGGAGGGGAAAAGAACGATAACGTGACTCCGTCCACGTTAACGTCGGATTTCGTCGGATGACGCAAGGCTGGTATGCTACAACAGTACCACCTTGCTGCCCTTCATGTCACCACATGATTAGGCCATCTCTCACCAGAGATCATCGCGACTTTGGAAAAAAGCGGGTAGTTCCCTCACAAGCAACGAGGTACTCACTGACACTCATATGCCACGCACAAACTGTCACGCAAACATGCAAAACACCTATCATATCAAAGGTTCAAACATGCTTGCCTGGTTCGGAGAAGTCAGAGTCTAGCTCGGCGAAGTTCGCGGCTCCGTCACCTCTTCCGGAACCTACGGCATAACGAAAACGGGCACTAACGTGAAAACCAACGCGTGCATAAAAATTTCTCCAAAATTTTTCCAAGTAAATCCCATAAAAAACTAGACAAAATTTTAAGACTGGTAGAAAAAGAATCACTCAAAAATCCCTTTTTATTAAAAAGTTATAAAGGTTTATGTCCAGGGACTCATCTGTAATGAAACAGAAAAGTTCCAGGGTTTAAACTGAGAAAACAGAAAACGCTTCGGAAAGAAATGCGCCAGCTAACAAGGGAAAACGTATTTTGCCCGAAGGCGCCAACAGAAAACGGTTCGAGGGAGAATAGAACAGAGGCTGATATGGGGGTCCACATGTCAGGTTCAAAAAGCTCGCCGGCGCCCGAAGACTGCGGTGGATGCCGGCGTCGAACCACGGCGAGTAAGGAAGATCGGAGGGTACCAAGAGCTTCAGCGTGTCCTTCCGCGTCGGTGGGTGGTGGACTCGACCGACGGAGAGCACCACGTCGACGGCGACACTTTCTCCGGCGGGCGGCGGTTCGGGTGATGGTGGGGAACTCCGGTGGTGAGCTGCAAACCTCGAATTGAAGCGCGGGTCAGAAGAGTGGATGCATAGGGAAGCTACTGGCAAGAGATGGGAGGCGGAGGTGCACGCACGGGGGCGAATCGAGCTGGATCCCGTGGCGGGTCGCGGCGGTCGGAGTCGAGGAAGGAGACCTCCTTGGGGCTCTTCCAGTGGCTAGGCGTGCTCTAGGTGGAGTGCAGAGGTTGTGTGAGTTCGAGTTGAAGCTCGGGGCCTCTATTTATAGGCGGATCGAGGGGGTGGCCGTGAACGGAGAATTTCCGGCGAGCGATTACGGCGAGGTAGTGGTTGAGCAGGCGGTTTGAGTGGCCAGGCAGCATCAGTGAGGTTTACTGGTGCCGTTCCACTGCTAAACTGAGTTGGTCTTGGCGTAATGGCGTCGGTCCACGGTGGGGTGGCCGCACGGGCACGTCGGCGGCAGAGAGCATGCTCCACGCCCAGCGGTTCACGACGAGGGTGGCAGCGCGTTCTGGGGAGTGGAAGGCCACGCGGCGAGCTCCGGTGGCTTGGGCGGCGCTGGGTGGCGCCGTCGGCACCGCGCCTCTCTCTGGCGGCCGCAAAGCCGCCGCTGGCGTCGGTCACGGGGCGGCGCACCTCCTCCTGCTCGTCGCTGACGTCCGCAAGCGTCCAGGCGCTCGTGCGGTGCAGGAACAAGGGGGAGGGGACGGGGAGCAAGGCGACATCGAGGCACTGTCGAGATCGACAACAAGTTCTGAAGAAAACGACAGTGCACTGAAACTGTTTCTGAACTTTACTGAACTTGACATTGACAATGCACTGCAGGTGTTCGACAGAATGATTTGGCAATGAGAAAAATTTTCCTGGGGCTGGGACTTGGTGAGGTGACCACTCAGTGTACCCAGAGGTTGCCTGATTTTACTTGGAATATTTGGAGAAGGATTTGAATGAATTTCACCAAATTTGACAAATCTGGTCCAAACTTGCAGCAAGTGTAGTTTGAAAAATTTGAACTGAAGACCAGTGGATCTTCATGGATCTTGGTTGAGGGTTCAAAGGACTAGGAAGGGGAGTTGGTTTGGGGGCAAAAATCAAAGCAGAGATGGTAGCTCCTTTGTAAATTTCCAAGGGCTAGAATAGAAGACAGAAATTTATTTGATAAGATTTAAATGGAAAATAATTATATGGAGAGGTACAACTTGCTGGATTTGATGCAAAACATGATCCAAAGATGAGGGAAGGTTTAGGAGAGTGGATTTGCACTAAGGCCATGACAAGAGGGGATTGTTGAAAGTGGTAAAGGATCATTCCAAAAGCCATAGTGCAAATTTCAAAGAGATTTTCAAAAGGCATTTTCTCAAGTGGAAAGTATTTTGTCTTGAGTCAAAATAAAAAGGCAAGGACCTCCAAGACCAAAAGCAAGTCTTGGGTGAATCCAAAATAAAAAAAAACTCTTGCCATAAAAAAATATATTGAAAGGGAGGTTTCTTTGGAAGCAAAAAAAAATTTAAATCACCTCCCTCAAGTCAAATAAAATCTTTTGAAAAATCCAAAAAATATTTTTGGGTGTCACAGATGACCAAGGAGCTAAACCTCTATGCCTGGCTATCGATCTGATCTTACTTCTCCTGAACCGCCGCCAGGTCGTCCCTTTATATAGAGAGGTTAACGCCCAACGGCTCTCAGAGTCCCGGCCGGCTTATAAACAGTGTCCCGCTCGGACTCTTAACTATTCTTGCCTTACACTACAAGTCATGCCTTAACGGCGGTTTATCACTACAGGCCTTAAGCCGCCTCTATGCCTTAGGCCCATTACTGAACCGCCATCCTCAAGCTTGATATTGGGCTTCATGTGATGATCGTCATAACATAACCCGGCCCCTCCTGGGCGGGTGACTCCAGTAGTTATATCCCCAACATTGGATGAACAGTGAGCGGTGGCGTTGCCTCTGGATGAACAGGACCCCGTGGTGTGGAGGGCTGGATGAACAGTAGACGGTGGAGGGGTGCCCGTGGAGGGGTGGTTGAACAGGACCCCGTGGTGTGGAGGGCTGGATGAACAGTAGACGGTGGAGGGGTGCCCGTGGAGGGGTGGTTGAACAGTAGCCGGTGGAGTAGCGCGCGGTGGAGGCTGGATGAACAGGAGCCCGTGGAGGCTGGAGGAGGTCGACGGTAGCCCGTGGAGGCTGGAGGAGGTCGACGGTGGAGATGAACAGTATCCCGTGGAGTCCCGTTTTGCGGTACGCCACACCCCTCCCGATGAACATGACCCCCGTTTCGACCGTAGGAGGTCCGTTTCGTCCGTTTTGCGGTATGCCACACCCCTCCCGATCAACAGGACCCCCGTTTCGACCGTAGGAGGTCCGTTTCGTCCGTTTTGTGGTATGCCACACCCCTCCTGATCAACAGGACCCCCGTTTCGACCGTAGGAGGTCCGGTTCGTCCGTTTTGCGGTACGCCACACCCCTCCCGATCAACAGGACCCCCGTTTCGACCGTAGGAGGTCCGTTTCCTCCGTTTTGCGGTACGCCACACCCCTCCCGATCAACAGGACCCCGTTCCGAACGTAGGAGGTCCGTTTCCTCCGTTTTGCGGTACGCCAGGCCTCGTTTCCATCGCCTGTTCCGTCCAAGCCCTCCCGATGAACACGACCACACATTCCATTCCGACCCAGCCGGTTGGCGCCAACGCGTTCCGTTGCTTCCCGATGAACACGACGCATTCCGTTGCCTCCCCATGAACACGACGCATTCCGTTGCCTCCCCATGAACACGAGCCCTGGCCGTACGTATGCGCGAGTAGGCGTTCGAGACCCCGCCCGTATGTACACATACGTGGCCGTATTTTCTTTCTTGCACCCTGGCCGCTGTACGTACGTGTACATGCTACGTGCGCGCCTCTACTACGACACATGCGCGCCTCTACATCGACCAGTATGTACGTACACGTTCGCGACCAGAATGACAACGCTACGTACGCTTCGACCAGGTGGGTCCCGACTGTCAGGCACTTCCGTTCCTGCGAAGATGTAGCTGGTGGGTCCCAGCAGTCAGGGGGGCGAATCATTTTTTTGCCCGAACGCACTTCCTTGCGTGCGAAGATGTAGGCGGTGGGTCCCAGTAGTCAGGGGCGAATCGTTTTTTTGCCCAGACGCATTTCCTTGCGTGCGAAGGTGTAGCTGGTGGGTCCTAGCAGTCAGGGGGGCGAATCGTTTTTTGCCCGGACGCACTTCCTTGCGTGCGAAGATTAAGCTGGTGGGTCCCAGCAGTCAGGGGGAAACGTTTTTTCCGTGAAATACAGTGGCCCGTCCGGTGGGTCCCAGCTGTTAGGTGGAGGAATCATTATTTTCCGCGTAATAAGGAGGCACTTCCTTGCTGCGGCCGTGGACACAGCTGTCAGCCTTTCCACATACAGTCCACGTCCGATGGAAGTCGTTCCTTGACCACGTTGACCAGGCCGCGCCGAGAGCACCACGGCGGTGGACGACGGCGAGGCCTAGGAAGGGGACGACGCGGAGCCGGGGAAGACGCGGCAGTGGAAGCCCGCACGGAGAGGAGTACAAGGGTTCACTGGTTCGGCTGCGGTGTGAGGCTAACGTCGCCGCAGGGCCTGGCTAGCGGTGGGAATAGTTGGGGGCGGTGAGGCCTCCGCGGCAGCACAGCCGGCCACGGGAGGCAGGAGCATGCAGCACGACCGGCGCTGCTTTGGGTGGCTGGAGCAAGAAGACCAGAGGTTGAAGAAGCACTACGGCCGTTGGATGGACATCGTACGGTCACTGGAGCTAGAATCGTTCATATTGACTAAGTTGACAAAGCCCTCCGTCCCCGTCAACTTAGTTGGCCCACAAGTCATCCTCCCACTATGGTGGGTCCCAGCTATCAGGGGGGTATTCATTTTTGTGTGCGTAATAAGGAGGCACTTCCTTGCGTGCGAAGATATAGCTGGTGGGTCTGACATGTCAGCGGGGGGAACATTTTTTTCGCAAAATACAAAGGCCCTTCCGGTGGGTCCCAGCTGTCAGGTGGAGGAATCATTATTTTGCGCGTATAGTCCACGACCGATGGATGTCGTTCGTTGACCATGTTGACCAGGCCGCGCCAAGAGCACCATGGCGGTGGACGACGGCGAGGCCTAGGAAGGGAACGACACGGAGCCGGGGAAGACTCGGCAATGGTTGCCCACGCGGTGGGGAGTACGAGGGTTTACTGGTCCGGCTGCCGTCGCCGG
Organism: Aegilops tauschii subsp. strangulata; assembly: GCF_002575655.3. Lineage (NCBI taxonomy): Eukaryota > Viridiplantae > Streptophyta > Magnoliopsida > Poales > Poaceae > Aegilops > Aegilops tauschii. The sequence goes on along the minus strand of NC_053036.3, from coordinate 550,016,364 downwards.
AAAATAACAGGAGGTGTGGGTGAGTAGAGGAATGGCCTGGCCAGCAATGAAGTAGGGTGGGGCGGTGCGGCCTGTGCGGCAGCACAGCCGGCCACGGGAGGCGGGAGCAGGCAGTCCCACCGGAGCTGGTTTGGGCGGCTGGAGCAAGAAGATCAGATATTGAAGAAGCAGCACGGCCGTTGGATTAACATCCAACGGTCACTACTGCTAGAATCGTTTGTTGACTAAGTTGACAAAGCCAAAGTACACGTCAACCTAGTAGACCCACAAGTTAGCCTCCAAATCTGTCCCAAACAGCATACAGCCCGAAATTTCTAGCCAGATTCAAATTAATTTTAAATCTAAATATACCTTAATTTAAATTCAATGAAATTTTACCCACACAAAAACAATGAAATTGAAAATATCAAAATCCGAAAGAAAACAGTATTTTGGAAGAATTGCCTGTTTGCTGTATATTTTCATTTTACAGCCCATTTATTATTACTTATAGCCTATTTCTTATTACTTATAGCCCATTTTCTGGGCAAAATGCATCCCTCCTCGTCTTGAAAGATTTCCGGCCCAGCAGGGCGTAGAAAAGCAAGTAGGCCTACCTTGGTTATTCTGCAAAAAACAAAATAGCTAGCTAGCCATTTTCAGAAAACAAAAAAACAAACTGGGCTGGTCATGTGCTAAACATATGAAATAAAAGCCTGGGCTAGACGGGCCACGGGTCCCGCACAACCCAGTTGATACCCTTCTCCGTCCTGAAAAAACAAAATTACTGCGCGCGCTGCTAGGTCCCTACTGTCATCCTCACCATGTACAGTCATCTCCTTATTCCTCTCGGTTGTTGACCATGTGGACAACACCGGAGGGCGGCGCCGCGGCAAGCGAACCAAGGCGGAGGACGATGGTGAGGCCTCGGACGGGAACGAACAGGAGCCGGGGAAGATCACAGCCAGCCGTGGGAGGCGCGAGCAGGCGGTCCCGCCGGCGCTGGTTTGGCTTTGGCGGCTCGAGGAAGAAGAGACTGAAGAAACGCGACAGATGTTGAATGTCAATCCAACGGTCAAGGTTGGCACAATCGTTTGTTGACTAAGCGGACACCAAGTAGCATACTTTTTTATATATAGGAAGAAAACTACGAGGAAAATGCGTTCGTCTGCCGTCCTCCTCACAGGGAACGTTCGCCACATAAGTGACTAGCACCCTTGGTTTTCAACCGGGAGGTCTTGGGTTCGAGTCCCAGGAACTCTCAATTTTGTCCTCCTTCCTTCCTCGCAAAAAAGGGAAAGAAAATGAAAGACTTGGGAAGGCGTACAGAACAAGCTAGTGTACCAGTAAAGAGACGTTGCCGACTCTTAGAAAAAAGAAAGACGTGCTCCTGTAGCTGGTTCGAATCCAAACCTAGACTATGACTATATATGGTGCTATGCTACTCTGCAAGTAATGAAACTAACATATCCAACGTTCGCTTCTCCTCTTCTCTACTTACTCTGCCTACCATCAGAAGCTTTGGCCGCAGCAACCATGTCCACTGGCTGCTCGTCCACCTGCTCTTCAGCAGGCAACAACCAGATATGCGCCAAGTCGCCACCCGTACCATCGCCTGTGGGTCTCATCACACCCCCGCCGGCACGCGCACCGCAGCTGATTGCTCATCGCAACCCGCAGCCGTTGGTGTGGTGCCACTGCTGCAAATCACGCAGTCATCCGTCGCGTCTCAACCACAATCCGCAACCCTGGCCGAGTCTTCTACAAATACCCGAATCATGGGGTAATAATATGTTTAAGTGTTGTTCTGCTGCTTTCAGTTGCTGATTTTTTTAATAGTTTGGTTGATGATCTTCCAATTTGATTCGTGCAGAAAAGGGAAGATTCGTGTGATTTGTATTTCTGGGAAGTTGCTGATGTGGGGGAATGCAACTACGCTGATTATTTGGTTAGCCAAGGAATCCCAATACCAGCAGGTTGGGGTGTTGGACAAGTAACTGAAGGAACGACAGAAGAGGAAGATGCAGAGTAGATGGTTAAAGATGCAGTTCCTCTGATCATGGCCAAGCAACAGCTGCTGAACGGCCTTGACATCAATGAGGAGATGAAAAAGCTTGTGAAGATAATGGGCAAAATCGATGTGCTCTGTAGGATGATTGTCTCTTTATTTGAAGTGCATGTAGCACTCGTGATGTATTCAATGGCTACGACATGAGCACTTTGCTGAAACTAGTAATGAATGAAACCTGTGTAGCAGGCTGGGCGTAGTGTTGTGAACATCTAATGATTTCTATTAACGGAAATCAGGGGGTATCCCCTTTTGCTCATATAAATAAATAAATAGCAGAGGCCCTGTCGGGTCAGCTTTGTTCTCATTCGAAGACGTCGAGGAAATTGCAGTCCAACAGCAAACTATGTCATCAAATTCAAGTTTCACAGCCAAATATGAGTACAACTAAACAACAATGTCATCATGTTTTAGTTGTCATACAATCACCAAACACAAATCAGCATACATAACAAGTGATGTTCTCACAGCAAAATACTAAACAACATGTTCATCAGGTTTCAGTTGTCATAGCAAACACAATTTCACATAGTAGATAAAAAAACGTCTTCTAACAGGCAAATACGACAAAAGCAATGTAATCATCATCCGTAGCAGCAGCGTCAACATCTTCGCCATGTGTATCAGTCTGAATCGTAATTCCCCATGGTGTCATCTTCTTCTTCGTCCTCAACGTCCTCGAACCTTTTCGCCGGCGTCATTGACGTGATGGTTCTCAAAGATATTAGGAACATCTTGGTTATCTTGTACACCAGGAGCAGTGTAAGCATCATCTTGTTGTGCAACTTCATTAAATGAATTCCTCTGCTCAAACCTTTGCAATACTCTCCAGTCATCGCTACGTGCAATGTGTCTTCCAAGAAAAATATCTGTGTTGCTTGATTTGCCAAAATAAAAGGCTCATTGGTCTGGTACGCCGCCTTGACATTGATGGATTTGAAATAATCATCAGCTCTGGGTTTTGCGATCCTGGAAAACAGGTTATACCAATGACAGCACAACAGAACCACACACCGATGATCCTCGAAACTGGAGATATACTGCAACTGAACAATGTCTGTTATGTTAGCATATATTTCAGTTATCTCTTTGTCATACGTATCCGTGCTCATGATGGCACTGTTTTGTGTCTTCCTGCCTTCGTCTCGTGCAAGGGTGTTGTAGTGCACATCTCCAACAACGCAAGATTCATAATGTCTTACCCGAGTATCAGGACCCATTGCTAGTGAGTAAAGGGCATCATCAACTGCCTGCCCATCCTCCCGCATCTTCTTAACCTATGGTTAGAAAATAGACAAGCTGATCATCTTATGTACTCAATATATTAAAAAAACTAACAGTGCACTTCAAAAGCTTACATGGTTCTTGAACCATTTCGCAAATCCTGCCATAACCAGTTTGTCAATGTTTCTTGGATTTTGCGGCAGTAACTCCTCTTTGTAGATGCTGCACAACATAGTGATCGCGTCAAACATCTAAATATATAAGAATGTGCTGCAAGTTTAGTAGATTACGATGTATAAGCTGCAGTACTGCACTTACTTGATATAAGGTAGTATCTCTGGACAGTTATTCAACACATACCAAACCATTTTGTCCAAATCTTTAGGTTTGTCCTCTTGTCGACTCTTCCCTGTAACTCGAACAGAATAATCAAAAACATTGAGCCCGGGATTATCTTCACCCACCTCTTTGCTAAGCTGATCAGCTGTTTCAATGTATTTTGAGTAGAATGTCAACGCTTTTGTAGCAATGTAGGCCTCTGCAATGGAACCCTCGGGTCTAGCTCTGTTCCTAACATAGCCCTTGAAAGTGCCTAGCCACCTTTCAATAGGGTACATCTAGCCATACTGTACTGGACCTCTAAGTAGTGCCTCATCAGGTAGATGAACAGCCAAATGCACCATCACATCAAAGAAGGCTGGAGGATATATCTTCTCAAGGTTGCATAGGATAGTTGGTATCTTGTCTCTAAGACGCTCCAAAGCATCTATCCTGATATTCCTACTGCAGAGTTCCCTGAAGAATTGTCCCAACTCTGCAACTGCTCTGTATAAGTCAGGGCGGCCCAATCCTCTAAGGATAACAGGTAAAACCCTTTGAAGTAGGACGTGGTAGTCATGAGGTTTCAACCCTTGTACCTTGTTTCCATCTGCACTGACTCTCCTTTCAGGTTTGGAAGCAAATCCATGTGGGAATCTCACACGTGACAGGACCTCGCAGAATTATTTTCTTTTTACCTTGTCCAAGACGTTCACAGCTGGTGCCATATCCCATGGTTTACCTTCATCTTGCACCTGCAAATCCTTTCTGATACCCAGGTGTGTCAAATCAATCCTAGATTTTAAGGTATCTTTCGCCTTGCCTTCAATATTAAGAAGTGTGCCGATAATGCTGTCACATATATTTTTCTCGATGCGCATCACATCAAGATTATGCCGCAGATCCAAATATTTCCAATACTCCAAGTCCCACAAAGTGGACCTGCGGGTAAACAATAATCTCTCTTCTACCCTGCCACGCTTCCTTTTCTCGCTACCATTACCAGGATGGTTTCCTGGTGTAATATGCCTGACCTGCTCTAATTCCACTTGCAACTCATCGGCGGTGAGCCTCTTTGGCGCATCACGGTTTTCATGCTTTGCATTGAACACATGTCTTCGGTATTTTCTAGGATGCGGCTTGTCCTTGGCAAGGAAACGGCGATGTCCAATGTAACACATCTCGCTAAGTATTGCGTATGACAGCAGATTCCTGTCACAGCGAACACATGCATTGTAACCATGTGTCGTTCGCCCTGACATAGTGCCCAAAGCCGGATAATCATGGATGCACCAAATTATAACAGCACGCAGAAAGAAATCAGCTAGTGGGTTGCTATATAGGTCTCGAGTGAGAACACCCTTCCACAAGAGGCTCCATGAACAAATCAAAATCCTTTCCAGGACTTTTTGGACCTGGGATGAGCAAGGCCATCATGTAGTTTGATTCTTTGGTGCAGACATTTGGAGGCATGTTGTAAGGGATACCAAGCACTGGCCACATGCTATATGTGGCACTCTGGTGGCCAAATGGGTTAAATCCATCTGAAGCTAAGCCAAGTCTAATGTTTCTCGGGTCAGCAGCAAACTCTTTGTGTTTATCATTGAAGCTTTTCCACTCACTACCATGAGATGGATGGCTCATTACATTCTGATCTCTGTACTCTTGGTTCCTAGAATGCCACAGTACATCCTCTCTTGTTTCAGCATCATGAAACAACCTCTGCAATCTTGGTGTAATTGGAAAATGTCTCAGAACATTATGAGGAATCCTCTTCACAGCATCACCATCTTTCCATCTTGATGATTTGCATTTCGGGCATTCACTTAAGTTGGCATAATCCTTCCGGAACAAAACACAATTATTCTTACAAACATGGATCATATCATATCCAATTCCAACTGCACGAAGGAAATTCTTCATTTTAATGTAGGTGTGTGGAAGCTCAGATGCATCTGGGAAAGATTTGCGGAAAGCAGCCAACATCGCATCGAATGATTTGTTGGTCATCCGCTCAGATGTCTTCACCTAAAGAAAGGTGACCATAGCTGAGAATACTGACAGCTTATTTCTTGGGGTGACAGCAACGTTGCATTGTTCCAACATGCGGGCCCACCGTTTTTCTTCTGCAGGTGAAAGTTCACGGAATGCACGAGCATTTCGTAGCATTGTTTCAATGTTGGTCAAACTCACTGGCTCCGCCACCACCACCTCCTCCTCCTCTTCCACCTGAGCATCAGGCAGATCAAGATGGTGATCTGCTGCTTCCACGTAGTCAATAACATTGACGTTCATAGCTTCACCATGATGAACCCACCTAGTATATGTGATCGACATCCCATACAAGTGTAGATGATTTTGCACAGTTGACTGGGGTCTTGTAGCTGAATTCATACAACTGCTACACGGGCAGAGCACATCTGATTTCGGACCACCGTACTCAGCTCTGATAAAGTTCATGAAGTTTTCAACCCCCTCGACATATGCAGCGGAGAATCTTCGAGCAGAAGTTATCCAAGTCCTGTCCATCTGTTAGACATACAAATTAGTTCTTCTACTAGATATTACAGGAAAAACATATATGCTTTTTTATGAAGTCCAGAAAAAATACCTAGGTCGATGTCTAAAGCTATGGCAAGATATTTGGACGAGCAGATCTAAGTAACGAAATATATGTAAAGCTAATTCAGCAAACAGATTTGAGTGCCAAATTATGGCAGGCTGTTTCAGCAGTCAATGAGGCCGAGCACACAGCCATCGAACTATCGAAGGCCATCGCAGCAACAAAGATCGAGTATAAAACGGTGTAGAGCTATTTCACCTAACAGATTGGCTACTAGACCATGGCAATCTACGTCACAATAAATATATGGCAGGATATTTTAGCAACTAATCGGCCTTGGCATGCCATCTCAGCTAAGCAGATTGAGTGGAGAACAGGGCAAGGAAGCTTCTTAAGCAGAGCATATTGACAGTAAACTACTTCGGCAAACAGTGAGATTAACAGCGTCTATCAGCTAACATTCAGCGCTACACCGACATGAACGGGGCCTCAGTCTAGAATGCGCGTACCGTGGGAGAAGCTGACCGACGTGCGTCTCCACACGAACGTCGCCAGCGGTGGCGGCGCTGACCGCCGTGCGCCTCCACAAGGACGTAGCCAGAGGTGGCGGCGCGGCTAGAGGACGGCAGTCTACGAGAGCGTACTGTGGGAGCGAGAGGATCGCCGAACCGTGGCGCCGAAGTATCAGCGCGGTGGGGAGGGCGGCTTTGGCGGAGCGAATGGAGTGGAGGGGGACAGGGGGAGGGGGTTTGGGGAATATTATTGGATAGTTGGCCGAAGGGCGGTTGAATCGGATTTGGGGGGAATTTTTGGGTGTGGGGGGGGGGGATTTTCGCGCGGTGGGCAGGGGGAGTTTGGCGCATGGTCGGTTTCTCCAAGTGTTGTCCCACGTGTCAGTGAAGAGGCAAGCCGAAGCGCGTTCCGTTTGCGTGAGCCGTGTGCAGGACCGAACGTGTGTGGGGTGCAATGCGACCGCGACAGGAGTGCTGTGAGTGTACTGCGTTTTTTCCTTTTAAACTAGGTGCTTCGCCCCCTAAAAAAAAATTTGTAGCTTCGCGCGATCCATCGATACTACTACTAGTAATCAGGTAATCCCGACTAAAATGGCGCGGCCGGGTCTTTTCCCGCGCGATATGCTGGGAGGTTGGCTTAGTTGGGTTTTTTAGGACGAGTAATGCTACACCTACGTAATCCCAGTTACGTAATTAACGTAATGTGAAACGTGTGAGCTGTTGATTGTAGATTGGGGGGAGGGAGTGGCCCACCACCATGAAAAAAAGGGGAGGAGAGAGAGAGGCAATTTACATTAACCCTTTCGTAGGTTCCCGTAGATGTAGAAAGATGTGAAATGCGTGAATGTGTAGTGGACGTACTATTGGAGTGCCTAAGATAATCTGTGTATGTATAGACCCTATGTCTTTATTTTACTTCGCATGTTAGATTTGTCTCGGTTCAATAAAAAGCAGAGTTGGTGATGATGGTGTGCCTGTCATCCTGCAATATAGGCCGTCCGATCTATATCTAACGGATAGGAAGGAAACTATGACAATTTACCCGCACTCCTCTCCACATTTGCAGATAAGGCTTTCCCTCGTTCATCCTTTTCTCCCACAAGATATTAATCTTCCGTGCAACGCACGGGCATCTTGCTAGTACTCCTACAATATGTATATTATTGTGAAAGTTCATATACACCGGCTGAGATTAATGCAAACACGGCAGATTTTCATTACATTTCGAACTTTTATAGGACAGAAAAATAAAAGAAACCCGACCCTAAACCTATTCTACGGCGGCGACCGACGTCTTCCATCTGCGATCTCTATGTACGGGGGCGGGGTTCAAGACCCGTGAAGTGAAGGTGCGGTCTCCGGCGAGGAAGAGTAGAACACGGGATACGGACCGGCCAGTTGGCACATCATGCCCTGCTGCCTCCCATGCCCTACTCATCCTCGGAGGAGTCCCCGACCTCGGCGGTGCCGGACGTTGGACGGCGGCAAGTAGGACGCGTGGCTGACGGTGCTCCCGTCATCGGCCGCTAGCGTGGCCACCGCTTGTGCGGTCGCGTCCGTGTCCGGCTACGCCGCTATTGCGTCGCGAGAGGCGACTTGAGCGAGGGCGGCGACCTCGAGCTTCATCCCCAAAGACAAGCTCTCCCGCAGAGCATTCGCACTTGCGGTCATGGAGGATGTGGTGCCAGGTAGGAGGATGATGCGCTATGGTGTGGAGGTTAGCTGGGCGTTGCCGCTTTAGGTAGCGCATTCCAGTGAGGCCAAGCGTTCGGGTGCGTCATTAAGTCGCCGGAGTTGGTTCCTCGTGCACCGAGCCTCCTAACGATGACATACGAACGGACGACATGAATGCGGGCAGCTGGCGCCGGCTGGGAACGCACCGCGCGATGGCGCGAGGGATGAGGGTTTTGGTGTGCCAGGGTAGTCAGCTGCGGTCGTGGCAACGTTGGAGATGCCCTTTGCTCACATGCGATCCCCGCATGTCATTGAAAAAGCAAGATGACCCAGCATGGTCTCAGGTCCAGAGGATGCAGTTGGCCGCGCTACACCACTCCGCGGACGCGTCGCGGCGCCCCGTGCATCCTCGACGAGCCGGGTGTTGGGGTGTGTTTGGATTGTGGCCAAAGTGCACCTTACCAAAATTTTGGTCTTGACCCAAAGATTGGTCTTTGTTTGGATGGTTGCCATTTTTTTGGAATGCCAATGAACTCTAGCCAACTCTATTTCATTTTTCTTGCCAATGTCGGCCAAATCATGGGCAACCAATACCTCAACCAAAATTTTGGTCATGACCCAAAGATTGGTCATTGTTTGGATGGTTGCCATTTCTTTGGCATGCCAATGAACTCTAGCCAACTCTAGTTCATTTTTCTTGCCAATGTCGGCCAAATCATGGGCAACCAATACCTCACCAAAATTTTGGCTACCCAATGCTTTGATGGGGCAACCTTGGGCACAAACCAAACATACCGTTGGTCGTGCCACAGCACTAATGCCACCCTCGGCACACTGAAACCGACCGTGTCTAGCGACAATATGAGCGTGTCGCTCACCGCGGTCGCCGTGTCCAGAGGCGGTGCTGGAGCTGCGCCCCGTTGTTGGCCCCAACGACCCACATGAATGGTTGTCGGTGGCGAGGAGGTCGTGGGCCAGCTCCTCCATTGGACTAGTCTGCGCTACGTCGTCCCGACGGGTGTGCCCCACATGTCGGTTTCCCTGTTTTCCCGGCCATATTCGAGCGTCAGTGCTCCGCGTTGCGCATTAGGCCTTTCACTATGTAGGCCAAGAGAGACAACTTATTGTTTATTTGAGCCGTTCAAGTATAATCATGTGGCGTTTGCTTATTTCTCATTCCTCTCCAACCCTCTTCTCCATCGATCATGTCGCCCTCCAGTCGAGTCCATCCTCCCGCATGCCTCATTTGAACATTCCGCCGAGTATCATTCGCATGTACCCACCCTAGTCCTCTTTCAATAGATCTCCGGACCCCGAGATGAAATCGAGAGGGAACGAGTGGGGGCACGTGATACCTAAGGCGGATTCAAAATTTTGAACCGGTGATAATAGCATCCGCAAATCATATATAAAGGGTATTCAATGTTCGTTTCGTTTTTGAACGTACAATATACTCCCCCTATCCTTTCTAGTTTACATATAAGTTTTATGTGTAGTCAAAGTATCTCTACTTTGATCAAAAAGGTATCAACATTCAACAACGCCCAATCAATATTGTTAGATTCGTACGTACTCCTAGATTTGTACTCGAGATGGTTTCCAATTTTACTATTGACAAGATTAATAGTACATGAGATGTATAATGTGAAAATTATATCATTGGAAACTCCTTTCACATATGAATTTGACCGTATGCTTTGTGTAAGTTGCATGTCATATATTATTACTCTAACATTTGGTCAAAGTTAGCCTCGAAAAACGCATTAGACCCTGTATGCTTTGTGTAAGTTGCATGTCATATATTATTACTCTAACATTTGTGTAAGTTGCATGTCATATATTGTTACTCTAACATTTGGTCAAAGTAGTATAGTGGAAGTGGATCCTCTGACGTTGGTATCCCTGCCTTACCCTCCCTTTCGGTCACTTACTAGCGGACCCCATGCTTGCTAGGCCCCGCATGTCAGTTACTCAATGGGTTCGGCCACGTCAGGGGATCCTCATCCGTAGTATACTCCCTCTGTTTTTATTTACTCCGCATAAAACGGAGGGAGTGGTGGTATAATAAATGACGCGGGCGGGGGAGGGTGAGGGACGTCGGTTTGCTCTCAACTGCGGTCCCACAAGTGAGCGAAAACGCAAGATGAAGCGCGTTCCATTTGGTGAGCGACGTGGAGGGTCCAGCGTGCCGGGCTACAACGCGAACGCGACAAGAGCGATGTACAGTCAAAACCGATTGACCGGTCGTCACCGGAACCACTATTCACACCAGAACCTTCGCTGCTCGGCCTACGCCAGCCACTACCCTAAAACCACACCAAATCTCCAGCCCATTCCCCCACCTTTCGATCCCCTAGCCCGCATCAAGCGTCCCCTAGTTCACCGGAAAGCCATGGTGCGCCGCAAGATCACTTACTACAAGATGCTGACGCCGGAGCGCCGCGCAGAAATCGCGGCAGCGGTCGGCGCCATAGACCTCCGTTCCCAAGCTCGCTTTGCGGCGGGCCAATCCCCGAGTTCTCTGGAGCCAAGCTACGAGGAGGAGGAAGCCAATCCAATGTTCATGGCGGAGGGCGCGGCGCAGAAGGCCCCCGATGGGTATGAGACGATGGACGTCGACTTCGTGCCGGCGTCCGAGTCCCCCATGGTGCAGGCGGACCAGCGGTTCAACAGGGCGATACTAAAGGAGGACCGGGAGGCAGAGGCTCAACTCGACGCGGAGCGCGCACATGCCGCTGCCATTGAGGCTCTTTTGCAGGCGGAACCGGATGTCGTGGATGTGAACCGGGCGGCGGAGCCTCAACTTGAGGCGGAGCGCGCGGATGCCGCTGCCATCGAGGCCCTCCTGCAGGCGGAACCGGACGGCCTGGACTTGAACCGGGCAGCAGAGGCTCGACTCGACGCAGAGCGCGCGGATGCCGCTCTCATCGACGCCCTCCTGCACGCGGAACCGGACGTCCTGGACTTGAACCGGGCGGCGGAGGCTCGACTCGACGCGGAGCGCGCGGATGCCGCTGCCATCGAGGCCCTCCTGCAGGCGGAACCGGACGTCCTCGACTTGAACCGGGTTGTGCTTTCGTCCGTGCAGAGCGCCCGCACGCTCCGCTTGAAGGAGTAGCTGGAGGCCGAGGACAACCACGGTGCAACGGCTGGTTCGCGCCGACAGCCAAAGACGACGAGGCCGTCTCTTTCCACAAGCAGTGATAGTTTTTCTTTATGTTGTTGTTTTTATGGATCTTTTGCTGTGTAAAAACATATATTTGTTATGCAAGTCGCCTGACTTGGGTCAGTCTACCATTTCAGGCGGTTGGATGAATATCCTACGTCTCCTAACCCTTCTTTCCTTCTTCCTCACCTCTTCTTCTTCCCCAACAGACCACCGCACGGGCCGTACGGATACTCCCCAACATGCGGTTGGATAAACATACTCTATGAACGAAAATTATGTGTCAGCGATAGGATGGCTGAGTTTGGTTTGTTCACATGCGACAACACGTCTCAGTGAGGGTGCGTTCCCTTGGTTGGGTTTGCGGCGTGCAGGAGCGACTGTGTGAGGGTGTGGTGCGACCGCGGCGTGCAGGAGCGACCGTGTGAGGGTGCGGTGCGACCGCGACAGCCGTGCGCAAGTGTACCTCCTTCTCATTTTGAAAACTTTAGGCAAGCTTGGCAAAAATGTGTGGCGAAGTTTGGCAATGCAAGGCCTAGACCCAAACAGGATAAGTACGTACGTACTAGGAGTACTAGTGTTAAAAAAGAAAGGCGGGGTTTTCCTTCACAGGATTTAATCGATATAAATCCTCGTTTCACGTGTCAATTAATGCGTATTTGTTTCTCCAAAGACCAAAGAGCTAACCATCTCACTCCTCATCACTTGATTAATGCAGCGCCATGCAAACCAAGCTTCTCAATTCCGCATGCATGCAGGGGATATTAATGTCCTTGGTTGCTAACCCCATCAATTTTGCCTCGATTAGTGTTAGTGGCCCTTTGCAAATTGTAATTTTGATATACTAGCCTTGTGGACAAAAAAATGGAGGTAGTAACTATATTTGACTTCCTTCCCCATTGCGGTGACGTCGACGATATCTTTTTTTTGGTGGTTTGGCGAAGTGCGTTCGACGGAGAACCCATTGAGGGAGACCACGGTAAGTCGTTCGCAAGTGCCGCCTGCAAGCCGAGACAACCGCCTTATTTGCATCCAGGAAGTCCTTTACTAGTACTACTAGGAATACTAGTGCGGTGAGATGGTTTCTCGAAGAAGACGATGGAGAAGCGGAGTCAGCGAAGAGTGAAATGATGGTTGCTTCGTCCGTGCTTTTGTGATTTGACGCCTCACTGCTTTGTGATTTGTGATAGAAGGGACAGGGGAGTAGACTCTGTGCTCTATACTGTACTACATGCGTCCAAGCATGGGAGAAAGAGGAGAGACGTTGCATTTTTCTATTCCTTCAATCAATCAATCAGGGAGCTTCGGTTCCATCTTTTTGGCTTTGGCAACACCGTCCACAATGGTTCCCACGATGCCAAAAGCTATTTTCACATTTGGCTACACATTGTGGATGCCCTTAACCGCACCACTTGGTTTTGCTCCTGTGTGCTATCTATACAAATCTCAATTATATTGATCTAAAAAATTATAGAATCAAGATTAGTAAAAAGGAGGTGATTTTGCCGCGCGGATGGCGGGGGAGGTTTCTTATTTGAGCAATGCTACATCCACGTAATGGTTTACGTAAAGTTACGAACTGATGTGATGTGGGACTATTTGATTGGATTAAAGGAGAGGATTAGGCCCACCCCACCTGAAAATCAGGGGGGGCATATATAGATTAGATGGAAAGTATACGTAGCAGCTACGTAGCCCTTTGTAAGTCTAGGATTAGGCTTCTTATTTTCGGAGGACGTTGTCCTGGCGGTTTGCTAACATGCGGTCCCACGTGTCAGTGCTTTACCAAGCCGATCCGCGTCCCACATGAGGCAGAACAACGGCAGAAGCAACACGTGGTTAAGTTGAAGAAGATGAGGGAGAAGCGGATTCAGCAACGAGTGAAATGATGTGATGGTTGCTTCGTCCCTCCAACTTAACTGCGGGAAAGGTGCAGCTTTGTGATTTGACGTCTCATTGCTCATTACTACGCCAGCGCCATGACTGGGGTGCTTCACCCCGGCTGCTCTGCACTGTATTCCGGTATGGCACGTGGACCCGGTAGCTTGATGTCCCACATGTCGGCGAAAGGGACTAGAAGATTTATGAAAGCGAGCGCTCCACTCTTACGACGGAGGAGTAGACGACACGACGGCCCAGTGAACTGTCACTTGTAGTACGGTATAGTACTATAGTTTTGCTGTTTCGCACGATCCATCGATACAAACCCGATTAAACAGGAAAGGGCGGGATTTTTCCCGCGCGGTGGATGATACTGGCCATACATTTGAAAGGCAATTTTAATGTATGCAAACTGAATAATTATAAGTAACAATATGATATCTAGTAAAACTAAAAACACATATGATTTATTGTGTTAGAGTGTAGTAGTAGTGCTGTATTGCATATTTGTTAGATGTAACATGCGAGAACATGTAGAGATGTAGTTTTGGAGGGCCTATAGAGAGAAAAGCGTAATACGGTCACCGAACTTCAGTAAGCTGATTACGGTCACTATATACGTTTTGCGGTGATTATACAGTCACTTGCTCACAGTTCAGCATCGGATTGCACTCTGTTGACCGGCCAAATAGTCTGCGTGGCGCCATGTTGACTAGTTAAATTGACCACGTTCCTTGTGGGTCCCACCTGTCAGTTCGCATAGGCAAAAGGTCAGATAAACACAAATTTACGCAGGTGCGACAAGGCTCCAACCCGTGCGCGGGAATCACCTGGTTGTGTATGTGTCTGTCAGGGCCTGATGTGTGCGCATGCACGTGTAGGTTGAGCACTTGAGCGTGAGAGTGTGTGTTGGTCGTGTGGTGTACTGGTGTGTGCATGCATGCGTGCGTGTGTGTGTGTGAGTGTTGCGTGCGTGCGTGGCTGCGTGTGTACGCGTGAGTGTTGCGTGCGTGCGTGGGTGCATGTGTTTGTGTGAGTGTTGCGTGGATGCAGTTCGTGTGCATGCGTGCGTGTGTGTATAATCACCACACCAGCTCCTGTGTGTTAAAACAGACGGCTCAGCATACCAATACAAGGCCACCTTGTCCGCTGTGCCCGCGGTCATGACTTCGAACCACCGTCCAAATATTTTTTGTCGTTTGTTTTCATTCTTACTAGCAAGATGCCCGTGCATTGCACGTAACATCAAGATGTATTTGTATGACTTGTTTATCTTGTGAGAGGAAAGGATGAACGAGGGAAGGCCTTATTTGCAAATGTGGAGAGGTGTGTGGGTACCTTTTTGCAAAATTGCCATAGTTTCTTTCCTATCCGCCAGATATAAATCGGACGGCCTATATTGCAGGATGGCAGGCACACCATCATCAGCAACTCTGTTTTTTATAAGAGTGTCTTTTATGTATTTTATAAGAGTGTAGATGTAGAGTAGATACAAGTCGACAGGTGGGCATGATGGTAGTGAGATAATGTGATGCAACACTAGAGGTGCCACGTGGAGCGTTTAACTGGTCAACTAGTCATGTCATGAGCAAATACAGAGTTGTACGGTGAGCCTGTGACTGTATAATAACCACTAAACGTAAATGGTGACCGTAATGAGTGGATTCTGAAGTCCAATGTACGTATCGTGCTTTCCCTTCAAATACAATGATCGTCATTGCATATATCACGAGAGAAAGATGAAACACGCGTGAATTTTCTGGGGGCTTACTTTTAGAGGACCTGGAGATAGTTTTGTGTGCATACGTGAAAGGGGAGTACAGGGGGGTATGCGATGGAGAGAGAGATGCTCTTCATTTCTCTTTATTATGACTAACTTTGTATATAGTATAAAAATATACAAATTCACAGTGCGGAATAAATATCATCGTGGGCACCATGCAATGCAAATTAGCGTTCGTACTCCTCCATATAACTTTGTAATGTTGTATATATGTAGAAACTCTAAAATAATTTTTTGGCCACACTTTATTCAAAAGGAATGTTGTATGCGAAATAAACGTGAAGTGAGGGCTTTTTAGATCAATGGGGTACGTGATGTAACATGTGTGAATGTGTAGTTGATGCATTTGGCGGGGCCTAGAGAGGTATGTGTGTGTATTACGTATTCAAGAGAGGCATGGATAGAGGGGCCAACGGGGGGGGGGGGGGTGGGAGAGATAGCACGAGAAATGAGAGTGGTCTAGAGAGAGAGACTAATATGACGTCACGACAAGAGATTCCATTCCCTTGAGTGTGTATATGCAAGGGGGGAGGGAATAGAGGCACCAGGAGAAATTTTCTGTGTGTGTGGTGTTTGTGTTGGTATGTGTGGGTGTGAGAAGATAATGAGACGTGGGGGCAGACGGTGTGTCACCGTGTGAGATCCGGTGGGTCGAGGTGAGGCCCTTCGTTCGGTTCCATCCTGCACCACATTGGTCGGCCCGTGACGCATTTAGGAAGACCCATGGATGACTAGTCGTCCAAGACAAAGATAGCAAAATTGTGAAGGACTCCGTGTCCACTGACAAAGCCGGCTAGGATTTGTAACCCTAGGTTCTCAGACTAAGGTAACCCCTTTATCTCTGATATTACTATTCATCCAACCTAACTTTAAGGGGCATCCTACAGAATGCTCTGCTAGAATCGTACTCGTCGATTAGGAAGAGAGGTGTGAGACAATGCGTGAGAGACAGGCGTAAAGATAATGTGCGTACATGAGACACGTAGGCAGGTCCATGTATATAGAAAGGGTCGATGAGGATTGTGCGTGTGTATGTTTGCAAGAGGAAGAGTGCTTGTGATAAAGGTTAGTGAAAACAGTTGTAAATGGTTACGAGAGGGAGGGAGGGTTATATCTAGAGCATGTGTGCGAGAAAGACACCTCGGGAGAGAGTGTGTGAGCATGTGTGAGAGACCACCGATGGAGAGTGAAACTACACGTAAAAGACTGCTCTACACATTGATTAAAGATATAAATTGTATCCAAATATTAGGATGGGATCATGATATTTGCAATTAGCGTAAGGAGCGGTCATTGATCCATCAGACATCTAGATTCTATCGAATTTGAGCATGTCTATGTTATCATTCGACACAATTGATCCACATAGTTAGTATTTTGAACTCCAGACAATGCATCGCTTTAGCAATCGAATATAAACGTGAGTATAGTTGATGTTGTGTGTGTAAAGCACATTATATATAGCTACCTATGAACTAGCATACATTTGAATTCAACTTAAGGTGGTTTAAAAAATCGAATTCAACATGAAGTCCATTCAATTATTTGAATTTGATATCATGGCATTTGTAAACCATACCTAAATTATGGGGGCACCAATCTTTGCTCTGATTTTGTACATAATAGCATATGTAGTCGTGTACAAACTAGATTCAAATTAGCTCCTCCATTCCAAAATAATCGTAGTTATAGGATTTTCAAGTGTCAAAATTTCAAAAAGAAGCGGATAATTTAATGAGGTTTTCAAACATACAAGGTCAAATATAATGTTGTCTATTTAGGTCAATCCTCATAGTTCAAGAGTACTCTAAACGTGAATGCTTGTGTTTCAAAATTTCGAACGAAGCGCCAAAAGAGCCTCTACTCGCCCGAAACCGCGTGAGACCAATGTTTGGTAGTACAAGGAAATTACTTTTCTAATAACTCCGACCCATGAAACCTACCGGCCCGACGTCCAAAGGTCTACACCGGGGTAGGTTTGTAGCTTCATCTAGACGCCACGCAACCGCATCCGAAAAACATTCATACACAATGGACGCCTAAGCACACATGCGCGCGGCCGAAATCGCTCCCGCCCACTATTTGGGACACCTGGGATTACCATCCTACCCCCGACCCGCAGTAGGTCCGAAATTTAAGAGGGGGGCAAAGTTTGTACTTTCCCCAAATTTCAAACAAGCGCGTCCCATCTTCTGTTCAAAAAAGCCAAAAACAAGCGCGTCCCAGACCAAAACATGGTTCCCCCCACCCGTCTGATTCCCCATTCGTACTCCGTGGGCGCCAAAACTACCTCTCCACCAGCCGCGAAACCCCGGCGTCCTCCGTCCGCCACCCCATCCCACCCATCAACCGCCGCCCTCCTCCATCACGCCGGAGCCGATACCCCGACGTCGTCGTTCACCGCAACTCCCTCCACGGCTAGTAGTTGAAGGCGAGGCCGAGCCGTCCGTACCCGAGCCAGTTCAACCACACCGTCCTGCGCCTCACCGCTGCCGCTCCAACTTCGCCACCCTCCACCGCACCGGAGCTGTTCCTACTACGCCGCCCTTCGCCGCCTCGGATCTGCTTCCCCTCTGCCGACATACGGCCACGGCAACACAGTCAACAATTTGGCCATGGGTTCATCCAAGCCTGCACCCTCCAGAACATCGGTTTCCCCGGTAAAAAGAAGAAGATCGGCGCGACATGTGGAGGTGACCACACCGGCAACCGAAAAAGGTACTCCTCTTCCCTTATTCGTGCAAATCTTACGTCTCTGCTTGCACGGTATTCATCCCACAGAAGACACTAGTTGACCGCTTCTTCTTGATACTAGATGTTCCTAGTAACTCGCGATGCACAAGGTTTCTCCTCATACACTATTTCACCTTAGCTAGAGGTCCGTCGCCCCCCTGAATTTCAATTTCTGGCCAGTTGATTCCCAATTAAAGGAAGCATTCCCCGACGTAATAGGCGCTAGTACGCCTATTACGCCGGGGAAGCAGCGCCTTGGTGTTTATCTTAGGGGCGTGTGCGGCCTAGAGCTACTGACGCCCGATCTGGAGGTCGGCCGGGATTAAAGGGATGGCCTGGGGGCGCTGCCAAGCACGTCGGTGGTGTGAGGTCGATGGGAGGGCGGGGCGGCGGAGGAAGGGGTCTGGGCCGGTGGTCGCTGGCGGTTCGTGAAAGATCGTCAACGGTGACTGGCAGGAGGTAGACGAAGGCCATCTGCCCGTTCCTTATAGATCGTACGGTTCATTAAAAAAATTGACTGATCTATTTATTTTCAGTCGACTGTTATCTTAGATATGACCACATGTGGTGGTGTGCTGAAGGAGTACCTGCATTTCCTGTGGTCATATATTACAAAATCATATGGAGTAGAATCTAATTTTGTTTGCCATGCAATGTTGTAGAGCTATCATATGTCTCCTGTCATTTATTTTTTAGCCACCTGCTATCTGCTACTTTTACAGTGCACTAGTTCTGCACACACTTCACCCTTACTCTCACTATTGTGTTTTTATGCAAGGGTATTTCAGACTCTGCTGCCATGTGAGAAGCCAAAAAGAAAAGAGAGAAGTCGCTCCAGCTTCGTATGCGGGTAGGCAAGACACGTTACAGCGCTATAAAGGGTGCAGTGTCAGCAGATGGAGACGGTAAACGTAGCTCTGGAGTTGATGACCTTGCTCGCAATGAACCACCATCCCAGGTGCTTGCTTTAACTTCGCCGTGTCATATGTGGTTGCATGTTCCACATGGTGTCTAGCTTGTATTCGAAAGGCCAAAGTCGGTAAGATAAGGAAAGATATTTTTTTTACATGAACCACCATCCCGTGAGCAGCAGAAGACAAATAGCTAGTCAGGGCACTGGCCGAGCCGGTGACAAGCCCAGCAAAGATAGGCATCACCTGGAAGCCAACTAAAAATCTGCGATGGTGGCGAAGCAGCCCACCTCCCACCAGGCTCTCAGGTCCTAGATGATCATGCTCACCACTCCAGCTGGATGTCTAGCTTGTATTGCTTCCAATTTGGTTAAATTGCATCTGCTTAGCTTACACATTATACCTTTGAATATGACATACCTTTCTGTTTTTGGTACATACTAGTACATCTGTGTATTAACCATGTTCTTACATCAAACTAATGTTCTTGTGTATCCCTCATCAATCACTTATGACGAGGCAGGCAGGCAAGGGGACTACTCCTCATTTAAAGAATGCAGCGTCAGCCTCCCGACATGATTCTCAAGAAACAGAAATGCTAGATGAAGATAGTGAACATAGCTCTGTAGTTGATTACAACATTTCCCCTACACTAGCATCGCAGGTGCTTTCTCTAACTTGGCAGCGTGATATGTGGTTGCATGTTGCATATGGTGTCTAGATTGTAATTCTTCCAATCTGGTTAAACTGCATGTGCTAGTCTGCTTAGCTTATACATTATACCTATTAATGTGACATGCCTTCCTGTATTTAGTACATAGTACATCTGTCTATTAAGCATGTCCTTACATAAAACTATTGTTTTTTTGTATCCCGCATCAATCAACATGACGAGACACCTTTAGTATATGCAGTGCGATATTACACTACAAAAAAATACACTTCCGTGATGATACGTGTTTGTCACTGTAGGTCACGTTTTTTGTCATGCATGTACATCCATGACAAATTTATGACAGAATCAAGATAGTCATACCTGTGCTGTCGTAGAAGTGTTCCATGACATTACCAAAATTATCATCACGGAAGTGTCCACTTCCATGACGATAAATCGCGCGTCACAGAAGTGCTTTCGTCAAGGGTAACCGACATGTGGCATCCACCGTAACGTTATGCCGTTAAGCTATCGGGTCGGGTTTTGGATCCGATAACCCGTTAACAGCCCCGACCAATGGGGATTTTCCACGTGTACAATCATCATTGGCTGGAGGAAACACGTGTCGTCTCACCGTTGGGACAGATGTCATCCGCTCATTGGACCGAAGGCGCCTATGATACGGCGACACGTGGCACGGCCCAATAGAGGCCCATTCCTGTGAAAAGGCCGGCCCGTTTGACTTGGTCAAAAGGTGGCGGGCCGGCCCACGGAAAGCCTGTTAACGGCCTGTTCGCATATAGCCCATTTATAGCCCTCTAAACCAGGGCCCGTTATGCCCTATCCGAATTAGGCCCAGTAGCGTCATCTGGGCCGTCCAATATGATTCAGCCTGTTTTAACTTCCGGCCCATGTGTGGCCCATGACTTCTTTCGGCCCATATGAGGACCTTTGTAACTCTTGGCCCATTAACGGCCCGTGGTGAAACTGGCCCATAATGAACAGTGTATCACTTTATACCCATTAACGGCCCGTTATTCCATTGGGCCATTTCCAGCCCAAGTTATCTTTTGGCCTTCTCAGGGCCCATTGATTCTTGGGCTCATTTGCAGCATTCGGTTACATACGGCCCGTTACTGTCATTTTCTGCTTGTGGGCCAAATTCAGCCCGTCGTTACAGTCGGCCCGTTTGCGGACCGTTAATACGTTGGGCCGTTTTCATGTCAAAAAAACCCGTTGGGTTGTTTTCATAGAGTTATCAAATACGGCCTATTAACGGCCCGTTATGGTCCACGAATAGTACGGCCCATGATTGGCGAAATGATGATACGGCCCGTAGAAGGCCCATGGATCCTACGGCCCGTATGAGGCCCATGGATAGTACGGCCCATAGAAGGCCCATGGATCGTACGACCCGTAGAAGGCCCATGGACCCTACGGCCCGTAGAAGGCCCACGGACCCTCAGGCCCGTATAGAAGGCCGATGGATCCTACGACCGGACGAAGGCCCATGGATCATACGGCCTGCAGGAGGCCCATGGTTACAACAGTCCGTGTGTTGCCACGATTATTTTGGCCTAGTTACCAAAAATAGGCTATTGTGGCCACTAGAAAAAAAAGAAAAAGAACTGAAGTGACTACAAGCAAACAACTAAGCAAGACAATAAGGAAATAAATAAGCAAGCAATTAACGCTAGCCTATTACCGCTATTACACATATTACATCCACTGGGCATCAAAGTTCGCCACCAGTGCAAATATAGAGAACAAAGCAGCACATTACATACACTGGCCGTCAAAATTGGCCACCAGTGGAAATAAACGCGGCAGCAAAACAAGAGCATAACTGAAACAACTTCAGAAGAGCTCGAGAAATGTTATCCTGGGTATCCACCATGCTGGCAATAAGCTTAGCAAGCTGATTAGCTTTGTCCTGTTTGGCGCTAAAATCCTCCAACGCTTGCTGTTGCACCAGAAAGTATGCATCTGAATGCTCCAGGGACTTCCGCAATCCTTCCGCTTCTTGTCGCAGCACAGCTGATCGATGTCTTTCAGCTTGTAGTTGAGACTCAAGAAACCGAACTGATTCAGACAGTGAGTTTGAATAGCTTGTGCAAGCGGTAG
The DNA here is from genome assembly GCF_002575655.3 of Aegilops tauschii subsp. strangulata. NCBI lineage: Eukaryota > Viridiplantae > Streptophyta > Magnoliopsida > Poales > Poaceae > Aegilops > Aegilops tauschii. Next base: position 549,994,773 of record NC_053036.3, on the reverse strand, counting down.
TGGCCAGTAACTCGAACACTAAACCAAGACAAGACTTTGGGGTTGTCTCGCTGTCTTCAAGATAGTCTTCCTTAGCTGTTTTATCAGCTTTGTTGGAGACCAACAAGGATGTGTCACTATCCTGAACCTTATCTGCATTACTTCCTTTACCATTGCTTAATAAGGCACTCTTCCCCAATATTCTGTCAGCATTCTAAAAGAAGAAACAAGCAGACACATAACAAGTTTAGCATGTACTAGTATATGAAACCTATTTCGGTGAACCAGTTCATTAGTAAGGTGGACAGGATTAAAGTACCAAGTCTTCTATTGCCAAGTACTAGTACATAATAAAAGCATAAAACAAACATATATCTATGTCCTATGGTCACTGCATTGTCTTGCCAAATGAAAATAGAGACACGGTTCAAATCATATCAGTTCAAGACAAAGCAGCAGTGAAAGAATACAAAGCGTGGGAAACTACACGGCACAACAAGATTTCAGATGGGTACCACGGGTCTACATGTACAACAACACTATTGGCTCTGTTGTGATGCTAGTAATGTGCATGATATGAAAGTCAACTGTATACACAATTGAAATTGAAATCAATAGAGCTATTGATAAGAGCAAACCTGTTAAAGAAACATGCGTGAACATACCTGCTGTGCCATTGGAGTTTCGATTGGATCCTTCAATTTAAAAATAAGTTTGTATGAGTAAATACAGTGATACAAGAGCAAAGCAATCATAGTTAAAAAAGGCACGCCTAAGCGAGCGCTTAAGCGCGCCTAGGCTCTAGGCGTTGGCAAAACGCATTGCGCGTAACTATGCATAATCTGTGCATAACTGCGCATAAGCATGCGCTTTGGTCAGTAAAGCGCAAGGCGGTGGCAAAACACACAATTAACGCCTAGCGCTTTTTTGAACTATGATAGCAATGGAATCTTAAATTAGAACAGTTGTTCTACAGGTTTAGGCACTTGTTCTACATGAACAGAGTACAGTAAGACGCAGGAATATAATACTAAAAAAATAGAAAATGAGCTCATAGACCTTACCACATTCTTGGTTTGGGACCAGTACAGAACAAGGCGTTCCCAGTCATCGTCCAGTAAATGTGTCTCAGGAGAACGTAAGGGAATTTGATGAGTTTCTTTGCCGGTGAAGTACGTTTTCTTCAGGTAATTCCGATACTGCCACCAAGCATTCTTGAAGATAGCAGAGGTATTAGCACAGGTTACCTCATCCTGAGTTTCCAAATCGGTCCTTCTCTATAGAGAAAAATGGGAAAATTTGCTGTATTATAACCATCATGGAGGTAGGATGTATGGGACGAAGCAAAGTAATTGCCATGAATAACATTACTTACACATAACTCCTGGACAAACACCTGCAACTGGCATTTTCCTTCATCTTCAGTATAATATTTCCAAGATGGGAAGATACGCACATACGATTTAACAACATCAAATGCGATAGATGCTAAACTACGACTAGCTGGTTGTGCTTCCTCCACAGGAATAGGCGTACTAACTGGTGGAGTTGGGGTTCGCCGTGATAGTACTGGCCCTTTGGGCACTGGAGCTGCCTTACTAACTGCTCTTGTTTGGGAGCTCTGTGGTGGAGATGGTGTTGTGTCAACAGGAACTTGGTTACTATCGGCTGGGGTTGGGGTTAGATTGGGTGAAGCTGGTTCTCTGTCCATCACAGTAGGGGTACAATCTGCGAGAGTTTGGGTTATGTGTGGTAGGGCTGGTTCTTGTGCATGTACAACTGGGGTGCTATCTCCACCAAGAGGTAGCACTGTTTTATTTGAAGACCGTGTTTTTAGTCCGCTAGATACTGGCATCACCCGCTCCAATTCAAATGGCTGATAAACAGGAAACATAGTTGAATGTACAGACATTGTATGAGAGACAGATGCAATAGATAGTGTGGAAAAAAGAGGGCATGAAATAGTTGACATGTATATTGTTTAACTAAAATGGATAGCATGACATAATTTCACATATATGATGTCTATCTAAACTGGATAGCATAGCATAACATAATTCAAAGATATGATGAATAACTAAACAGGATCGCATGACATAAGTCACCTACATGTTATCTAAGTAATATGGATCGCATCATTTAATTCACATATGTGATTTATATGCTAAACAGAGGGCATTCAATATGATGTCTGAACTAAGAACATGGTGTTGAATATTGTGTATATGATGTCTAAACTATGCAATGCAAGACACCGTATGCATGATATGAGCAGTATAACCATTCCAAGTTAGAGCATACACCTCAGTGGGGGAATAGGACTGGTCATCTATCTCTGAATCCATCTATGAGGAGCTATCGGGACCCAACAAGAGATCTGCTTCGACAGGTAGCACTGTCTGCTCTGAAGGCCTTGTTTTCACTCCAGATTTTTCCATCTCCCACCCAAATGGCTGATTCACAGGAAGAATAGTTTAATGTACAAACATTGTCGAACAAATGGAAATGTAATGAACAAAAGGATGGGCAAGATATTTCAAATATATGATGCCTGGTTAAATAGGATGGCATTGCACATTTCACATATATTATGGCTGGCTAAAAGACATGAGACTACATAATTCCCATATATGATATAGAAACTAAACAGGTGGCATTACAGAACATGTCTAAACTAAGCAGATGACATATATGATTTCAAAAGTAGGCACTGCAAGGCAACATATGCATGATATGACTAACATCATCATGCCAAGGTAGAGCAAACACCTTGGGGGGTAAATAGGAGTGGTCAGCGGCATCTGAATCCGCCTCAGAACAGATATCTTCCTCTGGATTACAATCTGGAGAGGGGTGGGGAGGGTTTGCCATTGAACCCACCATGGAGCGATGTCTGCATGACATTGTATTGCCGCACAAAGCTCTTCTCTTTTTCTCTACATGTTCAGAATGACTGTGTACAATATCGGACATGCATACGAAAAAATATGGTGAGATTATGTAAGGAGAGCATGCAGAAATTTAGAGTGATGGTAACAACCAGTGGATCGATGTTTTCCCGTTGAACCAAAATAGCCCTAATGGATCGACGTGAATGTATACTAATAAGTGATGCAACAAGTGTACAACCTCTTTGCCGTAGCCGTGTCGACCTCAGCATCATTGGGTTGGTCGCTGAAGCAGTTGAGGCAAAGGTGGCTGTCGGAGGTGTGGAGGGAGATCTGAGGAATCTGTAGACGGCGTCCAGGGCACTGCTCTGTTGTGATGGATCGTTCTGTCGTTGGAGCAGCTCCGGTGAGCCGTAAGACGTCAAGGCTGAAGCAGCACAAGACAGACATCGTTAATCTCAAGTGGGATTCTAATAGCATCTCCAATAGATGATGTAAAATGGATGTAAAATTAACATCACCAAAAACCACCTGACTACAACAGATGAGGTAAAAACTGTTGACTCTGCACTTAACTGTCGAAACTGAAATTTACCGTGGAATCTGAATGCTACTGTTGAAACGGAATGCAATGGTAGCAGAGAGGCACTTGACATGTAGTTTAGGGAGGGCCTGCAGTTCATCTTCAACCTACACCCCCCTGAGCCGCCAGCCACCACCGGCCAAACTGCCGGCCCCAGCGCCGCCTCGCCGCCCCGAAACAACTCGCCACCGCTGCCCCGGCCAGCCCTCTAGGCCCCCCGCCCCCACCCTGAACCCTAAGATAGTTAGTGGGGTACCTCTCCGGCGAGCCCCCGTCCCCATTGCGGGTGGTTCTTCCTTAACTCCGGCGAGCCCCCCCAACCCCTGAAAATCAACTGACCCAAAAGTCGATTCAGTCGACTGAAGTGTGGCTTAATCGGAGCAGAGCAGCAGCACGAGCGAGGGGGAGAGCAGCAGCAGCAGCTGGGCGAGCGAGCGAGAGCCGGAGCAGCAGCAGCAGCGTGAGCGAGCGAGCAAGAGCCGGAGCAGCAGCAGCAGATCCGGCTGGTATGGACGCCGCCGCCGAAGGGGCCTCGCACTGGGGGAGAGCCGCCGTGGAGATGTCGCCCGCGACGCCGGCTTCAAGGTAGCCGCTCAATGGGGGTGCGGGATGGAGCACCGTCGGCGCCGGGAGGTCGAGTTAAGGAGAAGGTGCGATGCGATGAGTGTACAACCTCTTTGGTGGCGCCGCGTAGGCCTCGGCTTCGTCCGAGGAGTCGGTGAGGATGGTGCGGTTCCGGTGGAGCAGGTTAAGGCGGCGCTGTGGGGATGGAGCAGCCGCGATAGACGAGGCGATCGTCGGAGCAGCTCCTTGGAGGTGGAGGACGGGGCGGTTGAACCGGCAGGACGACGAGATGGACGACGGATCCTCATCCGGGAAGGTGGACGAGGGATGTCGAGCTGTTGCGGTGGACGACGTCGTCGGGGAAGAGGCTCCGGCTGGGCAGCGGTGACGTGGCAGACGGAGGAGGGTGGGGTTTCGCGGCTGGAGCGGAGAGGTTATGGCGGCCTGGGATTTTGAATGGCGAAAAGGGGGCGATGGGAGGGGGTGAAGCATGACTTAGGACGCGCTTGTCCAAAATGTAGGGTGTGTTACAAAAGTACCCCCCACCGATTTGAACTAGCGGCCCTTTCGGCTCAGGGTTAGAAGGGGGATTTCGCGTGTCGGGATTTGGCAGCTGGAGGGAGTTTTCGCGCGCGTTGTAATTTCGGGATAGCAAGGCGCGGGTTGTGAAGGCGCCAGTTTTGGGAGCACGATATCTGAATTTTTGGGATATAACAAGACGCGGGTTGAATTTTAGGGACAAGCCTAACGTGTAGTAATATTGTACTTGTACGTACCAAATCAATTCGCACTTCCCTCAACCAAAAAGAAAACAAAAAAAATAAAACTATTCACACCACACAAAGAGAGAGTCTTGCCCCGTTTTACTATACATATGCTATTCAAAGCTACTCCCTCCTTCCATCTATATAGGGCCTAATGCATTTTTCGATGCTAACTTTGACCAAATATTAGAGCAATGATATATGACATGCAACTTACACAAAGCACACCGTTAAATTCGTCTGTGAAAGGTTCTTTCAATGATATAATTTTCACATTGTGCATGTCATGTACTATTAATCTTGTCAATAGTCAAAGGCGGTCTTAAAAATCTCATTACGCCCTATATAGATGGAAGGAGGGAGTATGAATCCATGTTATGTCCGATTAAATTTTTTCGCTTGCTGTATAATGCATGTAACCTACTCATACCAACATTTTAGTGCATTCCAAATGTCTATACTACCGCTGCAATACAAACTAAATTTGAATTCGTTTCTCTATTTCAATAAGAATCTACAATCATGATTGTTGCCAACTTCAACCATCATAGTTTCCTTGCTATCCGCCAGATATAAATCGGACGGCCTATAATGCAGGATGGCAGGCACACCATCATCAACAACTCCATTTTTCTATAAGAGTAGAGATAAAATATATTAAATGTAGTATAACATGTTCATAACCACACCATGTGTGTCGCCGTTATATATATTCACACATGCGTCGGTTTGAAACACTGATAAAATTTTCAAATATCTGAATTCGCTTTTTATAATGAAGTATATATGATCTCTATTCGTCTTTTACACCCACACAACCCTCTTATCTTTGTAGCTAGCGCTAACTTTCTCTTGTGCATGCACACGCCCGCATCCCTCTCACCCTCCCTCAGCATTCTCTAGCTCCATCGCGCAAATTCGTCTTTTCACTTTAGGTCGTTCACCCACGGTGTGTGTAGGCAACCCAGCTCCTTCTTTACGGCACACATCGATCGATATGCCTCTCTAGCTAGGTGTGCCTAGCACAAACACAAGCTTCCCCTCTTCTCTTGTCACCGTCCATGCCTCACTCCCACCACTCTTTTCATCGTTCTCGTACTCGCACACTCCTCCCCCCTCGATATAGTATGCCTCTTGTACCACCTCCTACATGCATCCCTCTCTCTCTCTCTATCCTTCTCCTCGTGCCTCATTTGCTTCTAACACACACATGCATGTATACCGATCGATCTCCCAACATATACCTAGATCGACTTTAACTACCCCCCCATCGATCGACGTACCTCACAAGTTATGTCTCTCCTTTCTCTAACAAAGGGCGATTGATCTTCCTATGTAGTTACGTATGCTTACCACAGCCACATCGTCCCCCCTCATCATTCGTGCATGCCTCCTGACCCGTCTCTCACACGCACGTGCACAGACAACAAGCAGCCATCTCCTCTCTTATTGATATTGCAGGCGTGCCCTCCGTTTGTCTAGCAAGCCTATCCCACCATTTGTTAGAAGCAACTCCACTACCACCCCCTCCAACACTCTAGCTCTGTCTCTCTCCCAACCTTATTCCTCTCCTGCACATATGCATGGATGCCGATCGATCTCCCTTAATACATGAGGCAGATCGATCTCCTTAATACATGAGGTAGACCTCTCTCCTCCTCCACACATATACTAGCCATTGTACCTCTATAGTTAATTGGGCCTCCCTCTTCCCCCACCACACACCGATAGTCGAGCGCTACAGGTAGGTATCCATGCCACAGAGACAAACTGCACATGTCCCATCTCACGTTCCAGTAGGCCAGCCACTCTATATCTTTGACGTGGGCACACACAAATTCGATGGCACTCTTTATCGATCGCGCGCGCGCACACACACACATCATCCCTCTCTTCAATTCTATGGACACCTCAAGCCGATGATACCTCCACTCTCTTCTCGTGGATCGCCCCATCTATATATATGTTATATCCAGGACTCTATTTCACACACATTGCATATGTTACATTTTTTGATTGACCCCCCCCCCCCCCCCAAAAAAAACTCTCAAGAACCCACACACTATATCTCTCTAGGTTTGTATCTCTCTCACACAACCCCACGTAGGTGGTGTACGTATACAAGAAGAGAATAGGTGCACCGTGCACGTACTCACGCTTCGTGCCCAGCCACACCCGCGCGGGTACACGGTGGAGCTCATTTCTTTATGAAATGGCAGCCCACGTGCTAATTTGAACGCCTGTAGCGGTTGTTTACCTAGGGAGGTCGTGTACCACGCGTGCACGAAACAAAGTTCGACTTGACGCGTTGCCGCGTTATTTTTAAATAAAGTTATAGTGCTCAATGGCACGTACACAGAATATAAAACAATTTTTATGGAGAAAAAGGTAGTCCGCTCACTATATACAATGGAGCCTGCCTGCCTGGTTTGTCGCTCTTCAGAGTATCTCACACAAGGCTGCGGTGGCCTCTCTCTCTCTCTCACCGTTGGTCACTGATCCGGCCGCATCCCGTCCGCCGGGGGAAAGGGAGTGCGGTGGCCTCTCTCTCTCTCACCGTTGGTCACTGATCCGGCCGCATCCCGTCCACCGGGGGAAAGGGAGTGCGGTGGCCTCTCTCTCTCTCTCACCGTTGGTCACTGATCCAGCCGCATCCCGTCCGCCGGGGGAAGGGGAGGAAGTGCATCGTTTCTCCGTTTGACGGCGCCGAGGCAGCACGTCTCGATCTGCGGTACACGCCGTTCTCTCTGACCAAGCTCCGGCGCGGCAGGGCCTACACCACCTGCTCGCAGATTCCGCCCGCCGCCGCTCACCTAGTTACATCCCGACGACCTCCAGGTATCCCCTCCGGCCTTGCTCCACTGCCCGTCTTCCCACGTCGCTGCATGTGGATCTTCCATAGTTCTTTGTCCAAAACGTAGCTCGTCCGGCGTACTTTCCATATTGCATTCTCGTCCTCACACCGTTTTAGACAAACACAACCGTGTTGTTATCTTCCCTTAGGACAAGGAATATGCTTCTTTTTTGTCGTTGCATGTGTCATCAACTGTTATTGGCCAGTAATTGTTTCCTTTCTACTCGTTGCTATTGCGACCTTTTGGTGAACTGCACAAATCACTTTTTTCTTAAGAGTGTTTTGTGCAGTTGTACTAAAATGTCACACGGGCAATGTCTCTACATTTCAGTGTGACTGCACAAAGGGAGATTGGTTTTGCTCTATCCTCCTCATCCAACTCCGAGCCTAATCTTCTCCAACTAGTTAGTCTTAAGAGAGACTGCAAAGGTGACCGGCTTCTATTTGTGTGTTTATTGTTTCATCAGCAGTCCTCTATTATCGTAATCACACTTAATATCTTTGGAACAGGGATGCTCAGCTCTATTTTAGTGGAACTGCACAAAATGATCGGAATGTTGCATGCTCCAGACAGCTACTTTTTTTTCCCAACATGCCTTGTTGATTTAGACAGAGCTGGGGGGACGTTGCTGCCAATGAAAGCATGGATCAATTTTAATTTAACACCTTCTCACAACTCTGTCTTCAGTTGTGTGTAATTATTAGCTCTGATCTGCTAATAATTGACATGCATTAGCAAGGAAGTTAGTTTTTTATTGTTTCCGAAAGAGCATTGATGGCAAGACACGCAAAACAAAAGCTGAAAGCTCACACCATTGTACAATTTCATGTCGCTGGAAAATTATTTGTATAGTACGTCAATTATGTAAATAAATGATGGAAGCTTGATAGCATTGCCAGACGCCTCTTCATCATCCGGGTCCATGTGCCATGCACAAAATTATACTCCTTCGTTCCTAAATATTTGTCTTTTTACAAATTTCAAACGGGCATATTTTAGAGTGTAGATTCACTCAATTTGCTTCGTATGTGTACTCCCTCCATTCCTAAATATTATATTCGTCTTTCTAGAGATTTCAACAAGTGACTACATACGGAGCAAAATGAGTGAATCTACACTCTAAAATATGTCTATATACATCCGTATGTGCCAGTCCATTTGAAATCTCTAAAAAGACAAATATTTGAGTAGTCACTCGTTGAAATCTCTAGAAAGACAAATACTCCGGAGTATATTTAAGAACCGAGGGGGTAGTGCACAACCACATGGGAGACTCAGCCCGGTCGTTGTGCCGCATTAATAGTGAGTAATGAGCAGTCAAATCATAAGCCCCACCTTTCCCACTGTAAGTTGCTCTGAAGAAGTAACCATCAATACGCTCTTCTTTGAATCCGCTCATACTACTCGATCCGTCACTGTTTATACACCGCGCTTCAGAAAAAAGAAAAAAAATCTGTGGGACCAAGGCGACTAGCGATCGGCCTGAAAAATAGCATTGGTAGTTATAGCACGGCGTCTATTACTAGAGGGAATAAAGCGTACACACATGCATGCAGTGCTTCCACCCCGGGTACACACATGCATGCACTTACTCCACTCCGTAGTAGTACAGTACATGGAGAGAAAATTGTGGACTTGATTGTGGTTACCACTCCCTAATTAATTGAGCATTAAACCAAACGCGTCTAAAGTCTCTCTGGTGGTGGAAATGCATTGAGAGAAATGCATCATAATGAAGCGCGCCCTGTAAACGGTGACGGAGGGAGGAGTAGTATGAAGGTGCAAAACCAAGTACGCGTATGGCCAGTCAGTCAACGTACCTCCTCTTGGCATATCACTGACATGTGGGACAGGAGTGTGAGCAAACCGATCTCAATTGACGGCAAAGAGCCAACCCGCCTTTCCTTGAGAGAGACGAGGAGCGAGAACACACAGACGGGCTCGCACGGAGGCCAAGATATATTCAAGCATGGTTGGTTGATCGATATCATTCATTACATGTTGGGCTGCCGTTTTCCGCCCTTCTCCGGAATAAACGTGTACTTTATCAGAGATAAAAAAATAAGAGTACAGACACTCCACCATGCGGTTCTAGTAGTAGTACTACTCGTACTACTGCGCTTGGCTCTTCGCCTCTTCGTGAAGTCGAACAATGATGGTACTCCGCATGTTGGGTACTACAGTGTATGCCTCTGACAATCTGACACCGAATGGACTGATGCATGTCCACCGAGGGTAGGTTGCATTAGTCAAAAGGCTTAAGCGAGCTTCACCTTGTCTTGCAAGCTTCTCCTCGTTCTGCGAGTTGACGGGACACACCAAAAAGTAGTGCTAGTCCATACTCCCTCCTTTCCTTTTAATATGGCTTAATCTTTTTTGCGGGTAAATGAGAGAGCTTTATTCATATATAAGCATTCTTAGGACGATCAGCCAAGACACTGGTCACTAGGAAGCGAGGTACCCCGCAAAAAAAGAAGTAGGAAGCGAGGTGTTTCATCAAGCCAGCTCTCGGCCACATTCAAAGTGCAGCAAGCACGGTTCGCACGAAGATGCGCCGCAAGGTTTGCTGACCTGTTTACTTTGCGCTTGGTTGTTCTCCTATTCAGGAAGTCGAACAATAATAGCACTAGTAGTATAGTGTATGCTTTTGGCAATCTGACACCGAATAACTATTGCACGTCCACCGCCTGAGCGAGGGAGAGCTTGCATTAGTCAAAAGTTTCTCCTTGTCCTGCGAGCCACCACGCACAAGCTTCTCCCGTCCTGCAACCTTCTCCTCGTTCGGCAAGTTGACGGGACACAACAAAGTAATACTAGTCCATACTGCCTCCTCTCCGGTTAATATTGTCTTAATTTCAAACGAGATAAATACACTGTCTGTCACTGTATATTTGTAAAAATACGGTCAGTAGACTTCATAATACGCTCATTGCGCTCAATATATATATTTTCCGATGTTTATACGGTCACTAGCTCACCCTGACTGAGTATGTGTGTGCATGCACGTGTAGGTTAAGCACTTGAGCGTGACCGTGTGTCTTCCGTTGTGTGCTCGGACATGCATGCATTAGGGCATCGCGCGTGTTTTTGCGTCCATGTGTACGTGTGACTGTTGCATACACGTAGGGGGAGTACGTGTAGGGGCCACTAAGGAGCAGTCAAATCACACAGTAAGTTTGTGGAAGAAGCAACCATCATTTCACTCTTGAATGACACGTACGCAATATAAAATGGTTGATATGGAGAGAAAAAGAAAACCACTATATATACACTAGCAGGAGCCTAAGCTACAAGCCTGCTTGCTTAGGTTGCTCTCTTCACAAGCCTAGAACGACGGGCCTGATCCCGCAGCTGGGGGAAGGGAACAATGTTCTGCGTAGACGCGGTCGACATCGGCGAGGGAGAAAACCCACAATCGGTGCGTCCCAATCGGGGGTCACCGCGGTATGGGCCGATGCCGCATTCCAACCGCCCTTCTAGCTACAGCCCGACATCCCAGGTAGTCCATCTTCCTTTTGGAGCCGGCTTGCTCCACTGCCGTAGCTCCATCTCCATGTCGATCTTTCTCTACTTCTACCGGCTTCTACTTGTGATGAGTTTATGTCTCATGAACTAGTGCCAGTACTAATATTCTAATCACACTTCTTCAATATCTTTGCCATCAGGGATGCTCAGGTCGATTTTAGCGGAACTGCACAAAAGCATCATATGTTCCGAGGGTGCCAGCCGTCTTTCCTTCGACAGGTTCTACCTGGCCAGGAAATTAAATCATGTTTAGGGTTTAGGTTTTAAGTCGTAGTGACCCCATCAGTAGTTTTTCTTTCGTACACGCTCTCACAACTTTTTTCTTTAGTTGTGAAGTAAATATTGGCTATGATCTGTGAACCATTGAGATGCATCAGCATGCGTGTTAGTTTTCCTTTGTATTTGATGGAATGTTGTAACGGGGCAACCTTGGAATAGGAATGAAAATGGAGTGGAAAGTTTCCGTTTTTCCAGAGAAAAAATGGAAACGGGGAGAAACCAACGTTTCGTTTCGTTGGATCGCGCCATCGAGCAAAACCAACGTTTAAATCACGTCTGTCGTGTTCGTGTCTCACCCTCCTCCACGGCTCAACCCCACACGGTCGCTCGGCATGGCACTCACCGCAAACCGAGTATACGATAACTTTCCCGCCTGCTTGTCGATGGATCGCGCCGTGGAGTACTAGCACTACTGGAAGAGATTGACGAGTTGGGGGAGGACAGCTCGCTGTAGCACGGACTCCCAATAAATTTTTACATGCATGTTGTACCCGGCTATTGCGACCTTTGAACGCGGAGCAGCCGCGTGCACCCGGAAGCGGCGCGGGCGACGCTCTCTCGGCCGGCGCGCCGCTTCAATGCCGGCGCCAGTGAGAGGTCGCGTCTGCTCTGGCCGGGCATGAATGCGGCACTAACTGTTTCGGGCGGGAAGCACGCGCGGGTGATGAAGAGGGTTCGGGTTGGTCAGGACCGCCCGTGGCAGCGGTCCGGACGTGCGCAAACAAGAGATGATGTGCGTTAATATTGCTGCGTATATAATTAACAGCGTAAATAATGTGCCAGTTGGACAAATATGATTGGAGATGGAGATGGAAATGGAATTTTACGTAAAAACGGATATGCATGTCTATGTCTATGTGTGTGTGCGCGACGACTCTCGTGACCTGGAAGCGGGGGCGTGTTTTTGATCGAGTTTTCTTTCTTGGTACGTTAGAAAAATTGTCCGCCATTTTCGTTTCTTTTTTCCGGGAACGCGCGTATTCTATTTAAAACCACTGCTATGGAGAGATTTTTTTACTCCATTATAGCCTCTTGTTTGATAGAGTTTCTCGCGTCTCGCTCTCTCACCCTCTCCATATCAAAACAAGATGACAATGTCCACTCTATCTCTCTCCTCACCGGTGGTCACAGATCCGGCTGAATCCCGTCCGCTGCGGGAGGTGAGGAGGTGCAGCGTTGACGTTGTCGCCGTCGGCGACGGAGGAAGCCGATGCGCACCGTCCTCTCGGAGCCGGCGCTGGCACGGACGAAGATCCTCCGCGCCCTTGTTCACTGCCGTCGTGTGGGCAGATCCCGCCCGCCCGCCTAAACGACATCTCGCCCACCTGAGGTATAACTTCTTGTACTGGTCCAGCTCCCCAGGTCGTTGCATGCGGGTTTTCTTCTATGCGACTACTCCCCAGCTCCCCATGCATAGTAGCTAGGGTTCGTCGTCTAGTCCAACATCACCTACTAGTACTATTATAGAGGAAATTCCACTCGAAAAGTTGTCATGATTTATGCCTCGGTGGAGGTATACATGTTGTTTCGACAAAAAGTACATGGTGGTTGTGCGGTCATTGTCCATATGGTGGTAGTACTATCACTGGTTAAATGAAGAAATGCTTTTTTTCTCGGGTATCCTGGTTTAGTTCCCATCAGGATAATTATGATGCTTCTGTTTGTTGGTGTACTTTTCATTAATTCTTATTGACAATTGAGATGTCGTTGCTAACCTTTTTTTATATTTTTGGAAACAGCGATGCGTGTCTCCATACCCGGGCATGTCTTCCTCAATTTTAGTGGAACTGCACAAAATTGGATGGCCATTGTTGTTCCGCCTCACTGTCCTCTGCCACGTGGTTCTTCCTTCCTCAAGCTTGATTACTGAGAAGAAACAGACCACAGTGAGGATTTGTCGAACTTCATAGGTGCCTCACCCAAACTTGATGCCAAATGGATGATGCATCACCACGATGACCTATCGATGCTCATGGTTGCGCCTCATGGTTGCGTCGGCTGGTGAAGCTGATCGATTTTCAATGAAAAACAACCTGTCTTCCATCAGTGCTCTTTGCTTGTTACGCACAAAGATGATATCCTTCGTCAGTTCACCTTGGTTGCGTTGGAGACGCAGTCGTCTTTCACGTTGGTGCAATTTTATCACACAATTGGCTATGAACCAAATATTTCCTCGAAGAAGGATCGACATTGGTACTAAGAGCATATGTTTTGTATTGATTTCTAAGCCTTCTCACAACTTTGTCTCCAGCTCCCCTGTAATTTTATTTGTCCAGCTATTAACTTTGATTTAAAAAATGGTGTGGACTAAAAACCCGGATGGACGTAGTAGCCCTCCATTTTTATTTACTCCGCATATTAGATTTGACTGAAGTCGAACTTTGTAATACTCTCAAACTTTTCCGATAATTGAAATTAAAATTCTTTATTTGTACACACTCTCACACGTTTCCGTTAATTTGGCGCATGTGTGGTTGTTCACTTAAGGGAGGGTAGTGTACCACACGTGAAGGACAGGAAGTGCGACCAGGACGCGTGGGCGTGGATCGTTAGTTCATCGGAAGTAGTACTAGTTTTCTTCACTGTACATTAAATAAAGAGTTTCGTTTCGTACTTACACAATTTAAAACGATTGTTATGGAGAGTATAAGAAAATCACTCCACTATATATTAGTCGTATACACGAGAGCACTATATGGACGCAGCTTCATTGACTTAGTGCACCTACCTTTGGACTTATGACAGGTGGGCCCAAAATGTGGCTGGCTCACCTGTCATTCAGCCAAAAGCAGGTGCTGTGAAGGCACCGGAGCTCAGTCCATACTACAGTAGTATATATATAAGCGGGAGCCTCAGCGCTTGTTCGCTAGGGTTTGCACTCTCCACACGCTCGCCGCACTACATATATGTTACACATGGAGGCTCAGCGTTCATTTGCTAGGTTTGCTATATTCACAGTCTCTCACCCTCTCTTCACCAGATCTAAACAAGACTGCGTTGGCCTCTTGTCTCTCTCTCTCTCCCCCTCACAGCTGGTGAAGGAGGTGTCCGTATCCCGTCGCACCGGGAAGGGGAGGAGGTGCAGCGTTCACTCTATCGCCTTCGGCGAGGGAGAAAATCCACTGCCAGCTGCGCTATTCTCTTTCACCCAGCGCCTGTGCGGGAGGACCACCAACCCCTTGTTCCTCGCTGTCGTACATAGTGTGGGCAGATCCGGCCTCCCGCCGCACGCCTTGCCACATCCTGACGACCCTAAGGTATAAGTTTCTTTGAAACCGTTGTTGCTCTAGCTGCATGTGGATCTTTTTCGATCTGTAGTCGAATCTAGGTCTTGGTTCAAAGAGGAAAGAAGGGTGCGGTGGGCTGGAGCAAGAATCTAGGACGTGGTTCAATGAGGAAAGGAGGGGCGGAAAGTAGTATAGACTGGCTATCCAGCCGCTTTGTAGGTCGAAAAGGGAAAAAGGGGTAACCCAGTACACACATCTGTAAGGAACCGATCTCGTTGTTGAAAAGGGAAAGAAACTGGGGGGTCGGGTAGTTTGTGCAGGACTAGATTTGCTGCCCTCACATAGGAAGAAGGTTTAAAGAGAACAAATATGGGACCAGCGCATATATGCTGCTTGGCTACATACTCTGCATCACCCGTTTATACGTGTGGACGCACATGGTGCTGGCATGTCCCATACAGCTATTTTGCTGTTGTTAATCTAAGAATGCCGCCGGAAAATTGAAGCAATGCCACTGTTAAAAGTAAATTAATTTTTTAACGAATGTTGTTTCAAGAGAATGTCTCTGTTAATATGTATCAATGCAACCGTTTTAGAAATGCCACTGTCCTACTTTGTTTTCCATCCAAGATAAGTTAGATGCTTCTTTCTGTCACCGTTTTTTTCATCCTCCTTTATCGGCAAGTAATTGTTTCCTTTTTTGCCTCTGTTAAAACAGGGCTATCGATTCAACTTGTTGCTCTTGCGACATTTTGCTTCGCTACTCGAAACACTTATGTTTTAAGAGTGTTTTGTGCAGTTCAACTTGAATGTCACACCGGTGACTTTTCTTAATTTTGGTGGAACTGCACAAAAGGAGATCGAGATTCGTATTTTACCTTTGTCGGTCTCATGAAAGGTCAGTACATGCCTTCATCCACATGATTGTGCAGTGTGCTTTGAGATGTTGTGCTACTTGTATTGGTACTGTTTTAAATAAATGTTGAATTGAAGCTATTGTATTGCTGTCTTTTCCCATTAAGTAGTGAACAAAAATGGGACCAACCCAGACATGATGCTTGTTGCTTTGTTACAACAAACTCTGCATCACCCCCTTTATAAGTAGATGGAAGCACATACTATTGTTGCGCCCACTCTCCCTGGAACTGTTTATGCTTTTCGTTAATCTAATGCCGCTGGTAAAGTTAAGCAATGCCACTCTCAGAATTAATTAACTACTGAATCTTAGTTCAAAACTGCAACACTTGTTAGGAATGGTACTATCCTGCTTTGTAGTTCTTTCTACATGTTTAACCAAGGTATTGTTAAGATAATGTCTCTGTTAAAATGAATCAGTTGCATTGTTTTAGGAATGGTACTTTTCTGGTTTGTCGTTCTTTATACATGTTGAAACAAGGCATTGTTAAGATAATGTCTCAGTCAATATGAATGAATCACACTGATGGAGAATTGCTACACTCCTGCTTTGTTTCCCATTAAGATAAACTAGATCAGTAGATGCTTTTCTTCTGGGAGTACAAGTCATCAACCGTTATTTCTCAGTAATTGTTTCCCTTATACCTATTGTTGCTTACAGGGATATCAAAATTAAAGCTCAGTTTTATTCCGACTTCGATTTTAGTTGAACTGCACAAAAGGAGCCAATGTGTCCAAGGCAAACTGCTGCATTACTGGGTCCAGTTGGTCGTTCCACTTTGCAGAAAGAAGCAGTCACTGTTTGCGCTACATTACAGAAGGAATGACCAAGAAGCTTTACAGAGTATTATTAGACACCGGTGACATGACTAGTCTGCAGAGACCATTGGCAATTTAACAACACGTGGAGTGCCCTGGGTTAAAAGTGCCCAAACAAGTACAAGAAGCTACGACAGGACTCCACGATCATAGGCATTACATATTTTGAATGGGAAAAGTTTGTCAAAGTTTAATCATTGATGTTAGCAAGAAGACGTTAGTTTAATATATTGGAATTGGAAAACCTTGTCAAAATTTGCTCATTGATGTTAGCCAGAAGACATGCATTTGGTATTTTTGAGTGGGACGCCCTTGCTGTGAGCAGCGTCGAGTGTTTTTTCCTATTCCTGTGTTCAGTTTAGAAGTAAATAGCTACTCTGCTGAGATATTCTTGTGTTAAGAGTTTGTTCTGAATATTGTCTATGTAATGCCATGCCTTGTGTTTGATTGCAAAGTTGAGCTTGGAATGTTGTGGCATGCGGCATCACGAGCTATTCACCGTGCCTCCTGAGAATAATGCTTCGTATTATTTTGCATATCGATCTAATGCCAGTGATTTGCTTGTTAAGAAGATCATCCTCTTCTGTTGTTTCCGTGCTTAAGAAGTTCATCGTCTGATGTTTCATTCATAGCCTATACGACAAGTCGGGTAGGTTAGACGTGAAACCATATGATCTTCCGACCAACTCATGATATTAGGCCATGATTGGATCGTCGTTTTCCAACCAAAACCGCTTGTAAACTGACGCTTGTAAATTAAAGCAGATGGTCTCGGGCGATGGCGCTTGGTTGGTCGATTTCGACTAGTAAAATATCGGAAGTACTTCACACACGATAAAAACGTTGAACGACACTCGGACGATTGCGAATCCAGCCGTTAGCTGCTGTTTTAGCCTTGCCCATGGATGGAATGATACGCACGTCGTGCATGTATCGTTTGGTAATGTCATCCATGTAGCAGTGCTCGTAAAAGATACACTGGTCTCTCAAATTACACGCGTAACCCGCCGGTTTTACTTACAGACCTCGGGCCCTCGGTTTCATTACGCCTGTATTTTACGCGTTGTTTCCGATGACGAGTAAATTACACTTGTATGTTAATACAGGTTTGAAATAAACCAGAGCTCCCTAGCGCGGCCTTACCGTTTCATGCCGTCTCAGTTTCTCGAAGGTGCTCATAGGTGTCCGATGATCCTGGCTTCCTGAATGAGCAGCGGGCGCTGTATCAGACCATCCGTAGGGCCCGCGAGGCCCTCTCCGTTGTCCTTCGAGTTGTTGCGCTCGTCGTGGCACCGGGCATTGTTAACATCGTCAACGAACATGAGGATTCAGGAGATGACTTTATTTTGACTGGATGACACTAAGGACCCACTAGGGCCATAGCCGTACGTACGCAAGTGCCTCCTTATTATGTACAACTATTTTTTTTGCTTTCTCCTGGTTTCCTGACATCACGGTCCCACACCATTGTCAACCTATGTAGTCAATATAAACGAGAGAATTGCACAAGGTGCGGACGATAGCAGGGACCAAGCAGCTCGAGCAGTATTTGTGTTTTTGAGGCGTGAGCACTGCAGAGTTTTTCATGGCGATGATTTCGTTGTTGTTTAGAGGAGAGCAGGGTATTAACTGGGCGGGCTGTGGCCCGTCTAGCCCAGGCCAGATATCCAGCCCAGATACTAATTTTTTCAAGATGAAAATGGCTAGCCCAGCTATACGTCTTTTTGAGGAATACCCAGGCAAGGTCAACTTGTTATTCTCTGCCCCGCTGGGCTGCAAATCTTTCCTAGGAGGGATGCATTAGGCTTAACAATAAAATGGGCTTTAAAAAATAATAAATGGGATGTAATTATAAAAACTGGGCAGTAACTATAAAAAAATGCACCAAACACAAAATTAGTTTATAAAATATTATTTATGGATTTTGAAAATCTTAAATTTTCATTGTTGCGCGCGCAATGTTTTGTTGGATTTTTACGTAATACAAATTTATATTTAATCTGACTAGAAATTTCGGGATAAAAATATTTCGGATCCCATCAAAATGTGGGAAATTTTATTGAATTCTGTCTTCAACGGTTGGTTGAAATTATTAATCATTGTCCTAGCTAGAAAATGGGTTGTACTTTTAACAAACTGTAAATGGGCTATTGTAAATTCCATTAGAATTCAAAAATGGGATGTACGTTCTTACAAAACGCAAATGGGCTATAAGTTCTCTGCCACACACTTGTGGGCCTACTAAGTGACGCGTCCCCTAAAAAAAATTAGTTGACGCGTATGCAAGGCTTTGTCAACTTATTATAGTCAACACACGGTTCTAGCAGCAGTGGCCGTTGGATGTCTATCCAACGGATGTCGTGCTTCTTCTTCAATCTCGGATATTCTTAGCTTCGGTCGCCCAAAAAATGATTCCTCCCCCTGACATCTGGGGCGCACCGTTTCGGAGGCTGACCTGTGGGCCTACTAGGTTGGAGCGTACCAAGGGCTTTGTCAACTTAGTCAATATAAACGATTCTAGCTTCAGTGACCGTACGATGTCCATCAACCGGCCATAGTGCTTCTTCAACCTCTGGTCTTCTTGGTCCAGCCGCCCAAAGCAGCGCCGGTCGTGCCGCTTGCTCCTGCCTCCCGTGGCCGGCTGTGCCGCCGCGGAGGAATCACCGCCCCGATACTACTCCCACCGCTGGCAGGCCATCCCTCCACTCACCCACAGCCCCTGTTATTCTGCGGCGACGGCAGCCTCACACCGCAGCCGAACCAGTAAACCCTCGTACTCCTCTCCGCGCGGGCTTCCACTGCTGCGTCTTCCCCGGCTCCGCGTCGTCCCCTTCTTAGGCCTCGCCGTCGTCCACCGCCCTGGTGCTCTCGGCGCTGCGTGGTCAACGTGGTCAACGACCGACTTACATCGGAAGAGTACTGTACGTGGAGAGGCTGACAGCTGGGTCCACGGCCGCCGCAAGGAAGTGCCTCCTTATTACGCGCAAAATAATTATTCCTCCACCTGACAGCGGGGACCCACCGGACGGGCCACTAGTATTTTGTGAAAAAAATCGTTTCCCCCTGACAGCTGGGACCCACCGGACGGGCCACCGTATTTCGCGAAAAAACGTTCCCCCCGTTGTAAGCTCGGACACACCGGAAGTGCCTCCTTATTACGCACAAAAAAATGAATACTCCCCCGGCTAGCTGGGACCCACCTTGGTGGGAGGCTGACTTGTGGGCCTACTAAGTTGACGGGGACGAAGGGCTTTGTCAACTTAGTCAATATGAACGATTCTAGCTCCAGTAACCGTACGATGTCCATCCAACGGCCGTAGTGCTTCTTCAACCTCTGGTCTTCTTGCTCCAGCCGCCCAAAGCAGCGCCGGTCGTGCCGCATGCTCCTACCACCCGTGGCCGGCGGTGCTGCCGCAGAGGCCTCACCGCCCCCTACTATTCCCACCACTGGCCAGGCCCTGCGGTGACGGCAGCCTCACAGCGCAGCCAAACCAGTGAACCCTCGTACTCCTCTTCGCGCGGGCTTCCACTGCCGCGTCTTCCCCGGCTCCGCGTCGTCCCCTTCCTAGGCCTCGCCGTCGTCCACTGCCGTGGTGCTCTCCGCGCGGCGTGGAGAGGCTGACAGCTGGGTCCATGGCCACAGCCAAGTTTTTTGTGATTTGCCAAGTAAGTCGCTTTGTCAGGCCTGTTGGGCTGCAAATCTTTCAAGACGAGGAGAGCTTTCATTCGGCTGGCCGAGAAAATGGCCCATCAGTAATGAGAAATGGGTTGTACATTTTTAAAACACATCAAACCGGCAATTAGTTTCAAATATCTTTTTTTCATTTCAAGATTTTAAATTACATTAATTTTTATGCGTGGAGAATTTGTTGGATTTTATATTGATATACATTTATTTTTAAAATCGGTTTGAATGTGAGTCGAAATTTTGGGATTAAAAACAGCTCGGACCGCACCGAAATATGCAAAATTTCGTATAATTTTTTAACCGTGGCCACAATATGGGCTGTAATGCTAACAAAAAGAATATGGGCTCCAAAAAAACCTTAAGAATTAGCAAATGGGCTGTAAATTATTAGAAATAATGGCAGATGGGCTGTATGCTGTTTTCCGCAGATTTCAGGCTTTCCTCAAAAAAGGGTTGACGCACAAGCAGTGACTGTTGGATGTCCATCCAACGGCCGTCGTGCTTCTTCAATCTCTGCTCTTCCTGCTCCAGCCGCTCAAACAAGCGCCGGCGGGACTGCCTGCTCCCTCCTCCCCGTGGTTGGCTGTGCTGCCGCGCAGGCCTCACCGCCCCACCGTACTCCCATCGCAGGCCTAGCCATCCCTCTACTCACCCACACCTGCTGTTATTCTCCGGCGACGCCAGACGAACCAGTAAACCCTCGTACAGTCGTACTCCCCTCCGCGTGGGAAACAACTGCCGAGTCTTCCCTGCCTCCGTGTCGTCCCCTTCCTAGGCCTCGCCGTCGTCCACCGCCGTGGTGCTCTCGGCGCGGCGTGGTCAATGTGGTCAATGACCGACTTCCATCGGAAGAGTACTGTGCGTGGAGACGCTGACAGCTGGGTCCACGGCCGCAGCAAGGAAGTGCCTCCTTATTACGCGCAAAATAATTATTCCTCCACCTGACAGCGGGGACCCACCGGACGGGCCACCGTATTTCGCGAAAAAAACATTTCCCCCCTGACTGCTGGGACCCACCAGCTACACCCTCGTACGGAAGGAAGTGCCTCCTTATTACGCACAAAAAATGAATACTCCCCCTGTTAGCTGGGACCCAGTATAGTGGCAGGCTGACTTGTGGGCCTACTAAGTTGACGGGGATGGAGGGCTTTGTCAACTTAGTCAATATGCACTATTCTAGCTCCAGTGACCGTACGATGTCCATCCAACGGCCGTAGTGCTTCTTCAACCTCTGGTCTTCTTGCTCTAGCCGCCCAAAGCAGCGCCGGTCGTGCCGCATGCTCCTGCCTCCCGTGGCCGGCTGTGCTGCCGTGGAGGCCTCACCGCCCCTACTATTCCCACCGCTGGCCAGGCCCTGCGGTGACGGCAGCCTCACACCACAGCCGAACCATCGAACTCTCGTACTCCTCTCCGAGCGGGCTTCCACTGCCGCGTCTTCCCCGGCTCCGCGTCTTCCCCTTCCTAGGCCTCGCCGTCGTTCACCGCCGTGGTGCTCTCCGCGCGGCGTGGTTAACGTGGTGAAGGAACGACTTCCATCGGAAGAGTACTGTACGTGGAGAGGCTGACAGCTGGGTCCACGGCCACAGCCCAGTTTTTTTGTGATTTGCCAAGTAAGTCGCTTTGTCAGGCTTGTTTGGCTGCAAATCTTTCAAGACGAGGAGAGCTTTCATTCGACTGGCCGAGAAAATGGCCCATCAGTAATGAGAAATGGGTTGTACATTTTTAAAACACATCAAACCGGCAATTAGTTTCAAATATCTTTTGTTCATTTCAAGATTTTAAATTACATTAATTTTTATGCGTCGAGAATTTGTTGGATTTTATATTGATATACATTTATTTTTAAAATCAGTTTGAATGTGAGTCGAAATTTCGGGATTAAAAACAGTTCGGACCGCACCAAAATATGCAAAATTTCGTATAATTTTTTAACCGTGGCCACAATATGGGCTGTAATGCTAACAAAAAGAATATGGGCTCCAAAAAAACCTTAAGAATTAGCAGATGGGCTGTAAATTATTAGAAATAATGGCAGATGGGTTGTATGCTTTTTTCCACAGATTTGAGGCTGTCCTAAAAAAAGGTTGACGCACAAGCACTGACTGTTGGATGTCCATCCAACGGCCGTCGTGCTTCTTCAATCTCTGCTCTTCCTGCTCCAGCCGCTCAAACAAGCACCGGTGGGACTGCCTGCTCCCTCCTCCCCACGTCCGGCTGTGCTGCCGCGCTGGCCTCACTGCCCCACCGTACTCCCATCGCTGGCCTAGCCATCCCTCTACTCACCCACACCTGCTGTTATTCTCCGGCGACGGCAGACGAACCAGTAAACCCTCGTACAGTCGTACTCCCCTCCGCGTGGGAAACAACTGCCGAGTCTTCCTTGCCTCCGTGTCGTCCCCTTCCTAGGCCTCGCCGTCGTCCACCGCCGTGGTGCTCTCGGCGCGGCGTGGTCAATGTGGTCAAAGAGTACTGTGCGTGGAGATGCTGACAGCTGGGTCCACGGCCGCAGCAAGGAAGTGCCTCCTTATTACGCGCAAAATAATTATTCCTCCACCTGACAGCGGGGACCCACCGGACGGGCCACCGTATTTCGCGAAAAAAACATTTCCCCCCTGACTGCTGGGACCCACCAGCTACACCCTCGTACGGAAGGAAGTGCCTCCTTATTACGCACAAAAAATGAATACTCCCCCTGTTAGCTGGGACCCAGTATAGTGGCAGGCTGACTTGTGGGCCTACTAAGTTGACGGGGATGGAGGGCTTTGTCAACTTAGTCAATATGCACTATTCTAGCTCCAGTGACCGTACGATGTCCATCCAACGGCCGTAGTGCTTCTTCAACCTCTGGTCTTCTTGCTCCAGCTGCCCAGAGCAGCGCCGGTCGTGCCGCATGCTCCTGCCTCCCGTGGCCAGCTGTGCTGCCATGGAGGCCTCACCGCCCCCTACTATTCCCACCGCTGGCCAGGCCCTGCGGTGACGGCAGCCTCACACCACAGCCGAACCAGTGAACCCACGTACTCCTCTCCGCGCGGGCTTCCACTGCCGCGTCTTCCCCGGCTCCGCGTCTTCCCCTTCCTAGGCCTCGCCGTCGTCCACCGCCGTGGTGCTCTCCGCGCCGCGTGGTCAATGTGGTGAAGGAACGACTTCCATCGGAAGAGTACTGTACGTGGAGAGGCTGACAACTGGGTCCATGGCCACAGCCCAGTTTTTTTGTGATTTGCCAAGTAAGTCGCTTTGTCAGGCTTGTTTGGCTGCAAATCTTTCAAGACGAGGAGAGCTTTCATTCGGCTGGCCGAGAAAATGCCCATCAGTAATGAGAAATGGGTTGTACATTTTTAAAACACATCAAACCGGCAATTAGTTTCAAATATCTTTTTTTCATTTCAAGATTTTAAATTACATTAATTTTTATGCGTGGAGAATTTGTTGGATTTTATATTGATATACATTTATTTTTAAAATCAGTTTGAATGTGAGTCGAAATTTCGGGATTAAAAACAGTTCGGACCGCACCAAAATATGCAAAAAAAATTATAATTTTTTAACCGTGGCCACAATATGGGTTGTAATGCTAACAAAAAGAATATGGGCTCCAAAAAAACCTTAAGAATTAGCAAATGGGCTGTAAATTATTAGAAATAATGGCAGATGGGCTGTATGCTTTTTTCCACAGATTTGAGGCTTTCCTAAAAAAAAGGTTGACGCACAAGCACTGACTGTTGGATGTCCATCCAACGGCCGTCATGCTTCTTCAATCTCTGCTCTTCCTGCTCCAGCCGCTCAAACAAGCGCCGGCGGGACTGCCTGCTCCCTCCTCCCCGCGTCCGGCTGTGCTGCCGCGCAGGCCTCACCGCCCCACCGTACTCCCATCGCTGGCCTAGCCATCCCTCTACTCACCCACACCTGCTGTTATTCTCCGGCGACGGCAGACGAACCAGTAAACCCTCGTACAGTCGTGCTCCCCTCCGCGTGGGAAACAACTGCCGAGTCTTCGTTGCCTCCGTGTCATCCCCTTCCTAGGCCTCGCCGTCGTCCACCGCCGTGGTGCTCTCGGCGCGGCGTGGTCAATGTGGTCAAAGAGTACTGTGCGTGGAGACGCTGATAGCTGGGTCCACGGCCGCGGCAAGGAAGTGCCTCCTTATTACGCGCAAAATAATTATTCCACCACCTGACAGCGGGGACCCATCGGGCGGGCCACCGTATTTCGTGAAATAACGTTTCCCCCCTGACTGCTGGGACCCACCAGCTACACCTTCGCACGCAAGGAAGTGCCTCCTTATTACGCACAAAAAAAGAATACTCCCCCTGTTAGCTGGGACCCAGTATAGTGGCAGGCTGACTTGTGGGCCTACTAAGTTGACGGGGACAGAGGGCTTTGTCAACTTAGTCAATATGCACGATTCTAGCTCCAGTGACCGTACGATGTCCATCCAACGGCCGTAGTGCTTCTTCAACCTCTGGTCTTCTTGCTCCAGCCGCCCAAAGCAGCGCCGGTCGTGCCGCATCCTCCTGCCTCCCGTGGCCGGTTGTGCTGCCACGGAGGCCTCACCGCCCCTACTATTCCCACCGCTGGCCAGGCCCTGCGGCGACGGCAGCCTCACACCGCAGTCGAACCGGTGAACCCTCGTACTCCTCTCCGCGCGGGCTTCCACTGCCGCGTCTTCCCCGGCTCCCCGTCGTCCCATTCCTAGGCCTCGTCGTCGTCCACCGCCCTGGTGCTCTCGGCGCGGCGTGGTCAACGCGGTCAAGGAACGACTTCCATCGGATGTGGACTGTACGTGGAGAGGCTGATAGCTGGGTCCACGGCCGCAGCAAGCAAGTGCCTCCTTATTACGTGGAAAATAATTATTCCTGCACCTGACAGCTGGGACCCACCGGACGGGTGTGACACCCAAATTTTTTTTGGATTTTTTTCAAAAAAATTTATTTCACTTGAGGGAGGTGATTTAAATTTTTCTTCAAAAGAACCCTCCCTTTCAAAATATTTTATGTCAAGAGTCTGATTTGGATTCACCCAAGACTTGTTTTTAGTCTTGGAGGTTCTTGCTTTTATTTGGACTCAAACCAAAATGCTTCTCACTTGGGGAAAATGCCTTTTGAAAATCTCTTTGAAATTGCACTATGGCTTTTGGAAAAATCCCTTACCACTTTCAACAATTCTCTCTTGCCATGACCTTAGTACAAATCCACTCTCCTAAACCTCCCCTCATCTTTGGATCATGATTTGCATCAAATCCAGCAAGTTGGACCTCCCCATATGATTTTTTTCCATTTAAATCTTATCAAAACAATTTCTATCTTCTATTCTAGCTCTTGGGGATTTACAAAGGAGCTACCCTTTCTGTTTTGATTTTTGCCCCCAAACCTTTTTCCCTTCCTAGTCCTTTGAACCCTCAACCAAGATCCATGAAGATCCACTGGTCTTCAGTTCAAAATTTTCAAACTACACTTGCTGCAAGTTTGGACCAGATTTGTCAAATTTGGTGAAATTCATTCAAATCCTTCTCTAAAAATTCTGAATAAAATCAGGCAACCTCTGGGTACATTGAGAGGTCACCTCACCAAGTCCCAGCCCCAGGAAAAAATTTCTTCACACCAAATCATTCTGTCGAACACCTGCAGTGCTTTGTCAATGTCAAGTTCAGAAATTCAGAGAACAGTTCAGTGATCTACTGTCGTTTTCTTCAGAACTTGTTGTCGATCTCGACAGTGCCCCGATGTCACCTTGCTCCTCGTCCCCTCCCTCTTGTTCCTGCACCGCATGAACGCCTGGCAGCTTGCGGACGTCGGCGATGAGCAGCAGGAGGTGCGCCGCCCCGTGACCGACGCCAGCGGCGGCTTTGCGGCCGTCAGAAGGGAGGCGCAGCGCAGACGGCGCCGTCCAGCGCCGCCCAAGCCACCGGTGGTCGCCGCGTGGTCTTCCACTCCCCCATGCGCGCTGCCACCCTCGTCGTGAACCGTGGAGCGCGGAGCGCGCTCTCTGCCGCCGTCGTGCCCGTGCGGCCACCCCACCGTGGACCGGCGCCGTTACGCCAAGACCGACCGGGATTTGCGGGGGAACGACACCAGTAACTTCCACTGATGCTGCTTGGCCACCTAAACCTCTTGCCAATCCACTACATCGCCGTAATTGCTCGCCGGAGATTCTCCGTTCACGGCCACCCCCTCGATCCGCCTATAAATAGAGGCCCCGAGCTTCAACTCGAGCCCACACCACCTCTGCACTCCACCAAGACCCTGCCTAGCCACTGGTAGAGCCCCGAGGAGGTCTCCTTCCTCAACTCCGGCCGCCGCGACCCGCCACGGGATCCAGCTCGATTCGCTCCCGTGCGTGCACCTCTGCCTCCCTACTCTTGCCAGTAGCCCTCTAGTGCATCCCTCTTTCTGACCCGTGCTTCAATTCGAAGTTTGCAGCACCCACCGGAGTTCTCCACCATCACCCGAGCCGCCGTTCGCCGGAGAAAGTGTCGCCGTCGACGTGGTGCTCTCCGACGCTCGAGTCCACCACCCACCGACGCGGAAGGACACGCTGAAGCTCTTGGTACACTCCGATCTCCCTGTCTCGCCGTGGTTCGACGCCGGCGACCACCGCAGTCTTCGGGCGCCGGCGAGCTCTTTTTAAACCTGACATGTGGACCCCCCCTGTCAGCCTCTATTCTTTTCCCACGCGAAACGTTTTCTGTTGGCGCCTTCGGGCAAATACGCGTTCTCTTTGGGCTTGCGCTTTTCTATTCGAACCGTTTTCTGTTTTCTCAGTTAAACCCCTGGAACTTTTCTGTTTCATTACAGATGAGTCCCTGGACAGAAACCTTTATAACTTTTTAATAAAAAGTGATTTTTGAGTGATTCTTTTTCTGACAGTCTTAAATTTTTCTCTAGTTTTTTATGGGATTTATTTGGAAAATTTTTGGAACAATTTTTATGCACGCGTTGGTTTTCACGTTAGTGCCCGTTTTCGTTATGCCGTAGGTTCCGGAAGAGGTGACGGAGCCGCGAACTTCGCCGAGCTAGACTCCGACTTCTCCGAACCAGGCAAGCATGTTTGAACCTTTGATATGATAGATGCTTTGCATGTTTGCGTGAGAGTTTGTGCGTGGCATATGAGTGTCGGTGAGTACCTCGTTGCTTGTGAGGCAACTACCCGTGTGTTCCAAAGTTGCGATGATCTCTGGTGAGAGATGGCCTAATAATGTGGTGACATGAAGGGCAGCAAGGTGGTACTGTTGTAGCATACCAGCCTTGCGTCATCCGACTAATTTCGACGTTAACGTGGACGGAGTCACGTTATCGTTCTTTTCCCTTCCGTGCTACCACATGATTCTTTTGCCAGGATGCGGTTTAGTAAGTTGGTAACCTCTTTCCGTGTACACACCAAACAGAGGGGCCGGGATGATGGTACCATGGCCCTGGATTAAAGCCAGTCATCCGGCCAGGGGGCATGGGTGTTTCCGGTTGGGACCGAGAGGGGGGGCACCCCCTTAGAGCGCGCGTATAGAAATTTGATCCCATGCTACGCGAGGTTGTAGCCTCCCTGTCTCAAGGTTTTTCTTGAACGTTGCCAAGGGTGATCCCTGGCTTCGGAATGTTGAATGGGTGTGTACTGGTTAGACATGTTTCTTCCAAAACACCGTAGACGGAACTAGTCCCCGTGACTACTGAAATCCGTTGGCTGTGGTTAAGTACAAACTCTGCAGAGTCAAATCCTTTCGAGTCGTTGTATCCATGGTCAAGTATCGTGATCGGTATATCCATATCTATCCTCGTGGAATTTTATCCCCGGTGAACAAGCTCAAGTGGTAAACCCAGTTTAATTGTTATTCCTGCGGATGGACTAATCATATATTTGTCTCGTACTTGTAATAATTTATGCTCTCAAGCTACTGAATTATTGAGCTACAATGTAAGCCCTGTAGGTGATGTCGCTCAGACGTCCGACTGTGGCATGTTTGTCTTTTATTTCTGTTATAAGCCCTTTATGTGGTGTCGCCCTGACGCCCGACTGCGGCATTATTATTCTTGCAGTTTCCTCTCGAGGAGTCATTCAGACCCTCGTTTGGCACTGGCATTATTATTCTTGCAGTTTCCTCTCGAGGAGTCATTCAGACCCTCGTTTGGCACCGGTATTATTATTCTTGCAGTTTCCTCTCGAGGAGTCATTCAGACCCTCGTTTGGCACCGGTATTATTATTCTTGCAGTTTCCTCTCGAGGAGTCATTCAGACCCTCGTTTGGCACCAGTACTTTTATTCTTGCAGTTTCCTCTCGAGGAGTCATTCGGACCCTCGTTTGGCACCCAGTATTTATTTTGGGATTTCGGGAGGACTACCGCCCGACTTCTCTGTTATTACCCCCATGCATTGTTGATCTCTATGTCTGAACGCACTTGTTATTCTGCTCACATGCTTCATGGTTACATTTGTTATATCTTATGTCCAAACTATCTTGCGAGTACTTTCATAGTACTCACCTGGCTTGTTGATTTGGCCAGATGTTGACGAAGGCGATCTCTTGGATGAAGAGTTTGATAGTGCGTCCGACGCCTAGAGGAGTCCCAGTCAGTCATGTGCGATCTTGGATATTGGTCACTTGTATTATATACGCTTCCGCCACCCGCATTAAGTCTCCTCGAGCCTCACTCCGACGCTCGAAGAGCTGTAGTTTTCAGGAGTCATATCACCCTCTCCGCTGTGATATTTCCACCACCATTGTTATCGTGAGTTAGCAGTTATGCCACCCTATCCGCCGTTATGTTTTATCGGCGCGTTTGTAATAAATTGTTGAGCAGTCTCCACTCAACCTTGTATTATATTCAGTACTCCTGGTATTTTTCTTCTGTGACCAAGATATTGTCTACCAGTAAGAAGGAATTCTTCCTTACTGGTCCGTAAAAGCGATTGGTCTCTCAATAAATAATTTATTGAAAAACCGGTCGTGACAACGGGCCACTGTATTTCGCGAGAAAAACGTTTCCCCCTGACTGTTGGGACCCACCAGCTACATCTTCGCACGCAAGGAAGTGCTTCCGGGCAAAAAAAACGATTCGCCCCCTGACTGCTGGGACCCACCAGCTACATCTTCGCAGGCAAGGAAGTGCCTGACAGTCGGGACCCAACTGGTCGAAGCGTACGTAGCGTTGTCATTCTGGTCGCGAATGTGTACGTACATATATACTGGTGGATGTAGAGGCGCACACGTGTCGTAGTAGAGGCGCATACGTGTCATAGTAGAGGCGCGCATGTAGCATGTACACGTACGTACAGTGGCTAGGGTGCAAGAAAGAAAATACGGCCACGTATGTGTACATAAGGGCGGGGTCTCGAACGCCTACCCGCTCATACGTACGGCCAGGGCTCGTGTACATGGCTGGGTCGGAACGGAGAAACAGCGTCGTCATCGTGTTCATGGGGAGCCAACCGGCTGGGTCGGAACGGAATGCGTCGTCGTGTTCATCGGGAGGGCTTGGACGGAACAGCCGATGGAAACGAGGCCTGGCGTACCGCAGAACGGAGGAAACGGCCTTGTGTTCGACCAGCCACGTTTGAAACGGGATCCTGTTCATCGGGAGGGGTCTGGCGTACCGCAAAACGGAGGAAACGGACCTCCTACGATCGAAACGGGGGTCCTGTTGATCGGGAAGGGTGTGGCGTACCGCAAAACGGAGGAAACGGACTTGTGTTGGAACGCTACGGTCGAAACGGGGTCCTGTTCATCGGGAGGGGTGTGGCGTACCGCAAAACGGGACTCCACGGGATACTGTTCATCTCCACCATCGACCCCCTCTAGCCTCCACGGGCTACTGTTGATCCACCGTCGACCTCCTCCAGCCTCCACCTGCGACTGTTCATCCACGGGCTCCTGTTCATCCAGCCTCCACCACGCGCTACTCCACCAGCTACTGTTCAACCAGCCCTCTCCACGGGCTCCTGTTCAACCACCCCTCCACCGTCTACTGTTCATTCTGCCCTCCACGGGGTGGTCCTGTTCATCCTGCCCTCCACGGGGTCCTGTTCATCCAGCCCCAACCGGCTCGATCGATCGGGGTCCTGTTCATCCAGAGGCAACACCACGGGGTCCTGTTCATCCACCCCCACCGGGAACTGTTCATCCAAACCCCCCAGCAACGCTCACTGTTCATTCAGAGGCAGCATCGATCGGCTTCAGTTAGCTGCAGTAGCGAAGGAATCGCTCGATCGGGTTCAGTTAACAGCCATCGATCGATCGCTCGGGTTCAGTAACGCGTAGCCTGCACTCCTATCGCTCGGGTTCAGTTAGAGCCCAACGCCTCGCTCGGGTTCAGTTAGAGCAAACGCCTTGCACACACGCGCGTACATGTATCAGGGAAACGTGCATCGCTCGGTCCCCGACCTCCCACCGTAATCGGGAACTCCCCGAAATTTTCCTCGCCCTCGCTTCTACCACTGTTTTTTCCGTCATGGATGGCCCAAAGAATGTCATGCAGCCGCGTCTCCGGCCCGCCCAGGATGAAAAGCCCATTTTCTATCATGATTTTTTGTCATAGAAGTAGGAGCCCACCACATCTATGATGATACCGGGTTTTGTCACAATTAACGTCATAGAAGTGTCATATGTATGACAGAAAAAAATTCGTTCAGCCCAAAATGTCACGGATGTGTCTTTTTTTGTAGTGTTAGTTGCATCTTTCATATGATTTATAGCAGGCGCTGCTTCTAATTTGTTGAAATTCCATTTATGATGGGACGCTTTTAACTTGGCAGAGTCATATTGGTTGCATCTTTCATGTGGTGTCTAGCTTGCATTGCTTCTTATTTGCTGGAATGGTTTCTGCTTAGTTTACACAAACAGTTGTGAACATGCCATGCCGTCCTGTTTTTCGTACATATTCCATCCTGGTATCATGTGTTTGCCTTACATCAAAGTAGTGATTGTCAGTATCATGCATGAATGAGTTCTGAAGAGAGAATTTTATTGCTTTTTCTTGTCGGTTTTACTTGAAAATTCAAAATCAATAAAGCGGAAGGAAGTCAGCAAGCCAGCGGATAAAGGTGCTCCTTCCGAACGGAGGGCCTCTACAGTTTCTACTCCTCCACACCCCCAAGATGATTTCCAAGACAACACATGCATAGACACTCAACAATGCTGTGTTTATGATGAGCACGTCTCCCCTAGTGCAGCATCACCGGTGCTCCCTCTAACTTGGCACTGTTATATGTGGTTGCATGTTATGTGTGATGTCTAGCTTGTATTGCTTCTAATTTTGTTGAATTCCATCTGCTTACTTTACACATTATACAAGACATGTGTTCCTGTTTCTAGAACATACAATATCTGTCTATCACACCATGTTCTTACATCAAATTACTACTGTTGTGTAACCTGCAACAATCACTTATCATAAGACACGTTTGACTTCGGAGTGTGTTATAGGTTACATCTCACATGCTTTTCTAGCTTGTACTACTAATTTGTTGAAATGGCACTTATGACGAGACAGTTTTAACTTGGTAGAGTGATATTCGTTGCATCTTTCATATGGTGTCTAGCTTTCATTGCTTCTAATTTGTTGAAATGCCTTCTCCTTAGTTTACACATCATAAGCTGTGAATATGCAATGGCACTAATGACGAGAGACCTCTAACATGGTAGTGTGATGTTGTTTGCATCTTGCATATGATTTATTTCTTGTACTGCTTCACATTTGTTTAAACGCCATTTATGATGAGACACTGTTAACTTGGCAGAGTGATATTTGTAGCATCTTTCATATGGTGTCTACCTTCCATTGCATTGCTTCTAATTTGGTGAAATGTCTTCTTCTTAGTTTACACATCATAGTTCTAGTTATCTCTTCCGTCCTGTTTTTCATACATATTACATCCACCTATCATGTGGTTGTCTAACATCAAAGTTCAGTTCGTCTGCATCACACATCAATTTGTTCTGAAGAACTAAATTGTTATTCATTTTTCTTGTCGGCTTGACTTAACATGGCATAAAGAAAGAGGAAGAAACACAGAATGGCAGGGAATGAGAAGCGGATGAATCCTGCAGATTCTGCTGGTACTGATGGTGCAATAGAAGGTCAAAGTCCAGCGGAAAATTCTACAAACACGGCATCCCATGCTACACGATTTGCAAAAAAAGCCAAACAGAAACAAATAGTTGCCACCAAACAAGCAGAGACAGCCCTAGTTCTTGCAACACCTACCACAGTACTACCAGCTGCACGACTTACTCGTGCGTCAACTGAGCTAGCAACACGTTCCCAAGCTCCCTTGCCACCTGACACTACTTCCCAAGAACTCTCGACACAAGACGAGTTGGCAATATCAGATGAACCTTGTGAGCTTCAACGGCAAGAAGGTAGTTGCTGGAGTCAAGTTACAGTTGCATGCTTCTTTATATGTAGTCTCACAGTTTGATGTACACTAACACTTCCTATGTTCGTTGTTGGACTAGCACCTAGGCGCAAGAGGAAACAAACATCAGGGATAATGCTCGATAGGTTAACTAAATCTAGAGGAGGAAGAATGGAGATCCGTTTTGAGGCAGGTTTAAAAAGGCCACGTGATGCTACAGAGTCAGCCAAGTTAGTATCAGTGGCAGCGGTTGCCATTAGGTGTCATGTACATATCCTCCCAACATGGATTCAATACAGGAATGACAAAGACGAAACCCAGTTCAACACCTTCCTCGACCATTTATCTGTAAGTATGGTTATGTATGGAAACTAGTAATATCGTCTTACTCTGTCCCATACTTTCTAGGTTGCTGATAATGAGACTCCCATAATTTTCAACAGATGAGGTTCAAGTTGGATAGCCAAGATGATGCAACCAGACAAGCTTGCACCCATGTTTTCAAGTCTGCTCTGCGACAGTATCGGTATAACTTGAGGAAAACTCACTTTGAAGGCAAGGCTAACAGTGAACTTTCCCAAACATCTCCAGTGGAAAATATATCGGATGAAGACTGGAGGGGCCTTGTCAAACACTGGTCTGATCCGAAGTATCAGGTACATTATATATATGTGATCAGATCACATGTTGAAGTCCTATTTACACATGTGCCACACAAATCTATCTTCTTGTAGGTGAACTGTTCAAAGAACAAGGCCAACCGTATGAAAGTGAAATTCCAACAGACGACAGGATCTCGTAGCTATATTGCACACTGCGAGGCTCTTGTAATTAGCTGCTGTTTCACTCTTTTCGCTGTACCATATTATCAGATCTATATTGACTTGTTCGAAATGCAGAGGAAAGCCCGCAAGGACCAAAAAGTACCTGAACCAATTGCTGTGGAAATCTTCAAGGACTGTCACACTAGCAAGAAGAAGGGCATGACTACACCAGTCAAAGCCGCTGTTGTAAGTCCTTAATCCTCATGCCCTTTAACTACTACTTACTCTGACTTGTGCCTTGAACTGCATGGTTTGCAGCCAATGTCTATTACTCTTTTCAATTTTATACACAATTGTCTTAGCGTATCATTGCACCTTACAAGGTTTAAAAGAGAGGAGTGATGTTCCTTTGATCTTGACCCGTAATCTAGTTCCGTGCTGGACTTGCCCACACAACATTACAATTGCCTGTTTGTCTGTTCTCAGTTGTTTTGTGATATGAATGATGTCATACTATGCTTACCGTATTATAAACTCCGTCTCTTTATCCTTAGCCCTCAATACAATGTGAAGAAATAGACAATACATTAGCGATGTACATGGTCATATGTTTGGAACCTCGTTTTATTATGTACTTTGCAATAAAATACAACTAATATTTTACATGGGTTCACCAGAATAAGTTCTGTATATAGACCCAAGCTATTTTGTTTGGTTTTGCTACCTCCTTAATATCATCTGTTCTGGTACTACTAATGTAAAACCTCAACTTTTCAGCGAGTTATGGAAAAAATGGTGGAACCGCCACCTTCTGAAGGTGGCGAGGCAACTATAACCGCAATGTCAGCTCTTGCTGCAGTGGGTCAGTACCTGTCCACTAACAGTGCCAAAAGCACGTTCCTGCGTAATACTGGGTTGGTTGTTAAGGCAATATCGTCCAAACTGCCTCATGATCAAGATATGCAAGCTCAAAGCAATGTTGTATCTGCGCTCCAGACACAAGTCCATTCCCTAACAGAGCCCTTTGTGAAACAAGGAGAAACATTGCTCAATGTCGTCAAGATATGCATGGTTTTGAAACCAGACTATCAGACATTTGCTATGTTGTTCAGGAGCCTAGGGGAAATGAAGGCGAGGGTTATGGTGCTCCATCGGACAATACAGCATGAAAACGTAATAGTCAGGTCAAATGAACTGAGCTTCTGAACTTCTGGTGGTGCAATTATCTGCTAGACTATTAAGTTTTATGCCAACCTTCCTTTTGTTATATAGTTGTAATTTGTTTTGGTGCGATACAAAATTTATTCTTAACATGCAGCCACCGGCTGAAGAAAACAACAAGCCATTTTTGTATAGTGTAGGGTGTTCCCTATATTTGCATTGGTGGCAATCTTTGATGCCGAGTGGATGTAATCTGTGCAATCGCCTTAATAGCCTAGCGTTAGTTTCGGCCTTATTTATTTCCCAGTCTTCTTTTTCCCTGGTTTGCTAGTGGCCGCAACTACCATGGGCCATATACGGGCCGTAGGATCCATGGGTCTCCTACGGGCCATCGATAAATGGGCCTGTAATCGGTGGGCCTCGGGCCGTCGGATAAATGGGTCTACATGGACCGTAATCGGGCGTAATTGGTATCGGCCCAGCATGGTAACAGGTCGTTAACAGGCCGTAGGACAGCAAAGGCTTAATTCTATCACAGGCATAACGGGTCGTTAATGGGCCAGAATATAGGACGGGCTGGAAACGGCGCAACGTGTTAACAGGCCAGAAACAGGCCGACTCTTGCCATGGGCCGAATTTGGCCCATTAGGGTAACAGGCCAGTAACGGGCCGACTCTTGCCATGGGCCGAATTTGGCCCATTAGGGGAACATGCCAGTAACAGGCCGACTCTTGCCATGGGCCGAATTTGGCCCATTAGGGGAAAAGGCCAGTAACGGGCCGGAAGTAATCGAGGGCCGAAAAGGAGCCCAAGAACGTATGGGTCGTCAATAGGCCTAAAGCTAACACGGGCTGGAAACGGCCCATGTAAATCACGGGCCGTTAACGGGTATAAAGAAAATTACTGTTCATTATGGGCTAGAGTCACCGTGGGCCTGTAAAGGGCCGAAAGATATGAAGGCCTCATATGGGCCGAAAGACGTCATGGGCCATACATGGGCCAAAAGTGAAATGGGTGTTGGGGATCATTGCAGAATTTTAAAATTTTCTACGCATCACCAAGATCCATCTATGGAGTTTACTAGCAACGAGGGGAAAGGAGTGCATCTACATACCCTTGTAGATCGCGAGCGGAAGCGTTCTAATGAACGGGGTTGATGGAGTCGTACTCGCCGTGATCCAAATCACCGAAGACCGAGTGCCGAACGGACGGCACCTCTGCGTTCAACACACGTATCGAGCAGCGACGTCTCCTCCTTCTTGATCCAGCAAGGGGAAAGGAGAGGTTGATGGAGATCCAGCAGCATGACGGCGTGGTGGTGGATGTAGCGGGATCTCGGCAGGGCTTCGCCAAGCTTCTGCGAGAGGGAGAGGTGTTGCAGGGGAGGAGGGAGGCGCCAAAGGCTGTAGTATTGTTGCCCTCCCTCCCCCCTTTATATAGGCCCCCTGGGAGGGGGGGCGCCGGCCAAGAACCCATCTATGGGGGGGCGGCGGCCAAGGGGGGGAAACTCCCCCCCAAGTCAAGTGGGGCGCCCCCCACCTAGGGTTTCCAACCCTAGGCGCAGGGGGGAGGCCCATGGGGGGGCCCCAGCCCACTAAGGGCTGGTTCCCTTCCCACTTCAGCCCATGGGGCCCTCCAGGATAGGTGGCCCCACCCGGTGGACCCCCGGGACCCTTCTGGTGGTCCCGGTACAATACCGATAACCCCCGAAACTTTTCCGGTGGCCAAAACTGGACTTCCTATATATAATTCTTCACCTCCGGACCATTCCGGAACTCCTCATGACGTCCGGGATCTCATACAGGACTCTGAACAACTTTCGGGTTTCCGCATACTCATATCTCTACAACCCTAGCGTCACCGAACCTTAAGTGTGTAGACCCTACGGGTTCGGGAGACATGCAGACATGACCAAGACGCCTCTCCGGTCAATAACCAACAGCGGGATCTGGATACCCATGTTGGTTCCCACATGTTCCATGATGATCTCATCGGATGAACCACGATGTCGAGGATTCAATCAATCCCGTATACAATTCCCTTTGTCAATCAGTATGTTACTTGCCCGAGATTCGATCGTCGGTATCCCAATACCTTGTTCAATCTCATTACCGTCAAGTCTCTTTACTTGTACCTCAATGCATGATCCCATGACTAACTCCTTAGTCACATTGAGCTCATTATGATGATGCATTACCGAGTGGGCCCAGAGATACCTCTCCGTCACACGGAGTGACAAATCCCAGTCTCGATCCGTGCCAACCCAACAGACACTTTCGGAGATACCCGTAATGTACCTTTATAGTCACCCAGTTACGTTGTGACGTTTGGCACACCCAAAGCACTCCTACGGTATCCGGGAGTTGCACGATCTCATGGTCTAAGGAAAAGATACTTGACATTGGAAAATCTCTAGCAAACGAACTACACGATCTTTGAGCTATGCTTAGGATTGGGTCTTGTCCATCACATCATTCTCCTAATGATGTGATCCCGTTATCAATGACATCCAATGTCCATAGTCAGGAAACCATGACTATCTGTTGAACAACGGGCTAGTCAACTAGAGGCTTACTAGGGACACGTTGTGGTCTATGTATTCACACATGTATTACGATTTCCGGATAACACAATTATAGCATGAACAATAGACAATTATCATGAACAAAGAAATACAATAATAACCATTTATTATTGCCTCTAGGGCATATTTCCAACAGTCTCCCACTTGCACTAGTGTCAATAATCTAGTTACATTGTGATGAATCGAACACCTATAGCGTCCTGGTGTTGATCATGTTTTGCTCTAGGGAGAGGTTTAGTCAACGGATCTGCTACATTCAGGTCCGTATGTACTTTACAAATATCTATGTCTCCATTTTGAACACTTTCACGAATGGAGTTGAAGCGACGCTTGATATGCCTGGTCTTCCTGTGAAACGTGGGCTCCTTGGCAAGGGCAATATCTCCAGTGTTGTCACAGAAGAGAGTCATCGGGCCCGACGCATTGGGAATCACCCCTAGGTCGGTAATGAACTCCTTTATCCAGACTGCTTCCTGTGCTGCCTCTGAGGCCGCCATGTACTCCGCTTCACATGTAGATCCCGCCACGACGCTTTGCTTGCAACTGCACCAACTTACTGCTCCTCCATTCAAAATATACACGTATCCGGTTTGTGACTTCGAGTCATCCAGATCTGTGTTGAAGCTAGCGTCGACGTAACCCTTTACGACGAGCTCTTCGTCACCTCCATAAACGAGAAACATATCCTTAGTCCTCTTCAGGTACTTCAGGATATTCTTGACCGCTATCCAGTGTTCCATGCCGGGATTACTTTGGTACCTTCCTACCAAACTTACGGCAAGGTTTACATCAGGTCTGGTACACAGCATGGCATACATAATAGACCCTATGTTCGAGGCATAGGGGATGACACTCATCTTTTCTCTATCTTCTGCCATGGTCGGGCATTGAGCCGTGCTCAATTGCACACCTTGCAATACAGGCAAGAACCCCTTCTTGGACTGATCCATATTGAACTTCTTCAATATCTTGTCAAGGTACGTACTCTGTGAGAGACCAATGAGGCGTCTTGATCTATCTCTATAGATCTTGATGCCTAATATATAAGCAGCTTCTCCAAGGTCCTTCATTGAAAAACACTTATTCAAATAGGCCTTTATACTTTCCAAGAATTCTATATCATTTCCCGTCAATAGTATGTCATCCACATATAATATGAGAAATGCTACAGAGCTCCCACTCACTTTCTTGTAAACACAGGCTTCTCCATAAGTCTGTGTAAACCCAAACACTTTGATCATCTCATCAAAGCGAATGTTCCAACTCCGAGATGCTTGCTCCAGCCCATAGATTGAGCGCTGGAGCTTGCATACTTTGTCAGCGTTCTTAGGATCGACAAAACCTTTCGGCTGCATCATATACAATTCTTCCTTAAGGAAGCCATTAAGGAATGCCGTTTTGACGTCCATCTGCCATATCTCATAATCATAGTATGCGGCAATTGCTAACATGATTCGGACGGACTTCAGCTTCGCTACGGGTGAGAAAGTCTCATCGTAGTCAACCCCTTGAACTTGTCGATAACCCTTAGCCACAAGTCGAGCCTTATAGATGGTCACATTACCATCCGCGTCTGTCTTCTTCTTAAAGATCCATTTATTTTCTATGGCTCGCTGATCATCGGGCAAGTCAGTCAAAGTCCATACTTCATTTTCATACATGGATCCTATCTCGAATTTCATGGCTTCTAGCCATTTGTCGGAATCCGGGCCCGCCATCGCTTCTTCATAGTTCGAAGGTTCACCGTTGTCTAACAACATGATTTCCAGGACAGGGTTGCCGTACCACTCTGGCACGGAACGTGTCCTTGTGGACTTACGAAGTTCAGCAGTAACTTGATCCAAACTTCATGATCATCATCATTAACTTCCTCCCTAGTCGGTGTAGGCACCACAGGAACATCTTCCCGCGCTGCGCTACTTTCCGGTTCGGAAGGGGTGACTATCACCTCATCAAGTTCCACTTTCCTCCCACTCAATTCTTTCGAGAGAAACTCTTTCTCCAGAAAGGACCCGTTCTTGGCAACAAAGATCTTGCCTTCGGATCTGTGGTAGAAGGTATACCCAATGGTTTCCTTAGGGTATCCTATGAAGACGCATTTTTCCGACTTGGGTTCGAGCTTTTCAGGTTGAAGTTTCTTGACATAAGCATCACATCCCCAAACTTTTAGAAACGACAGCTTAGGTTTCATCCCAAACCATAATTCATACGGTGTCATTTCAACGGATTTCGACGGAGCCCTATTTAAAGTGAATGCGGCAGTCTCTAAAGCATAGCCCCAAAATGAGAGCGGTAGATCGGTAAGAGACATCATAGATCGCACCATATCCAATAGAGTGCGATTACGACGTTCGGACACACCGTTTCACTGAGGTGTTCCAGGCGGCATGAGTTGTGAAACGATTCCACATTTCTTTAAGTGTTTACCAAATTCGTGACTTAAATATTCTCCACCACGATCTGATCGTAAGAATTTTATTTTTCTGTCACGCTGATTCTCAACCTCACTCTGAAATTCCTTGAACTTTTCAAAGGTTTCGGACTTGTGTTTCATTAGGTAGACATACCCATATCTACTTAAGTCATCAGTGAGAGTGAGAACATAACGATATCCTCCGCGAGGCTCAACACTCATTGGACCGCACACATCGGTATGTATGATTTCCAATAAGTTGGTTGCTCGCTCCATTGTTCCAGAGAACGGAGTCTTGGTCATCTTACCCATGAGGCATGGTTCGCACGTGTCAAATGATTCGTAATCAAGAGACTCCAAAAGTCCATCTGCATGGAGCTTCTTCATGGGCTTGACACCAATGTGACCAAGGCGGCAGTGCCACAAGTATGTGGGACTATCGTTATCAACTTTACATCTTTTGGTATTCACACTATGAATATGTGTAACATCACGTTCGAGATTCATCAAGAATAAACCATTGACCAGCGGGGCATGACCATAAAACATATCTCTCATATAAATAGAACAACCATTATTCTCAGATTTAAATGAGTAGCCATCTCGAATTAAACGAGATCCAGATACAATGTTCATGCTCAAAGCTGGCACTAAATAACAATTATTGAGGTTTAAAACTAATCCTGTAGGTAAATGTAGAGGCAGCGTGTTGACGGCGATCACATCGACCTTGGAACCATTCCCGACGCGCATCGTCACCTCGTCCTTTGCCAGTCCCCTCTTATTCCGCAGTTCCTGTTTTGAGTTACAAATATGAGCAACCGCACCGGAATCAAATACCCAGGAGCTACTACGAGTACTGGTAAGGTACACATCAATTACATGTATATCACATATACCTTTGGTGTTGCCGGCCTTCTTGTCCGCTAAGTATTTGGGGCAGTTCCGCTTCCAGTGACCACTTCCCTTGCAATAAAAGCACTCAGTCTCAGGCTTGGGTCCATTCCTTGACTTCTTCCCAGTAAATGGCTTACCGGGCGCGGCAACTCCCTTGCCGTCCTTCTTGAAGTTCTTCTTGCCCTTGCCTTTCTTGAACTTAGTGGTTTTATTCACCATCAACACTTGATGTTCCTTTCTGATCTCCACCTCCGCTGATTTCAGCATCGAATATACCTCAGGAATGGTCTTTTCCATCCCCTGCATATTGAAGTTCATCACAAAGCTCTTGTAGCTCGGTGGAAGCGACTGAAGGATTCTATCAATGACCGCATCATCCGGGAGATTAACTCCCAGCTGAGACAAGCGGTTGTGCAACCCAGACATTCTGAGTATGTGCTCACTAATAGAACTATTCTCCTCCATTTTACAGCTGAAGAACTTGTCGGAGACTTCATACCTCTCGACCCGGGCATGAGCTTGGAAAACCATTTTCAGCTCTTCGAACATCTCATATGCTCCATGTTTCTCAAAACGCTTTTGGTGCCCCGGTTCTAAGCTGTAAAGCATGCCGCACTGAACGAGGGAGTAATCATCATCATGTGATTGCCAAGCGTTCATAACGTCTTGGTTCTCTGGGATTGGTGCTTCACCTAGCGGTGCTTCTAGGACATAATCTTTCTTGGCAGCTATGAGGATGATCCTCAGGTTCCGGACCCAGTCCGTATAGTTGCTGCCATCATCTTTCAGCTTGGTTTTCTCTAGGAACGCGTTGAAGTTGAGGACAACGTGGGCCATTTGATCTACAAGACATATTGTAAAGATTTTAGACTAAGTTCATGATAATTAAGTTCATCTAATCAAATTACTCAATGAACTCCCACTCAGATAGACATCCCTCTAGTCATCTAAGTGCAACATGATCCGAGTTAAGTAGGCCGTGTCCGGTCATCACGTGAGACGGACTAGTCAAGATCGGTGAACATCTCCATGTTGATCGTATCTTCTATACGACTCATGCTCGACCTTTCGGTCCTCCGTGTTCCAAGGCCATGTCTGTACATGCTAGGCTCGTCAAGTCAACCTAAGTGTATTGCGTGTGTTCCGAGGCCATGTCTGTACATGCTAGGCTCGTCAACACCCGTTGTATGCGAACGTTAGAATCTATCACACCCGATCATCATGTGGTGCTTCGAAACAACGAACCTTCGCAACGGTGCACAGTTAGGGAGAACACTTTCTTGAAATTATTATAAGAGATAATCTTACTTACTACCATCGTTCTAAGCAAATAAGATGCAAAACATGATAAACATCACATGCAATCAAATAGTGACATGATATGGCCAATATCATTTTGCTCCTTTGATCTCCATCTTCGGGGCACCATGATCATCTTCGTCACCGGCAAGACACCATGATCTCCATCATCATGATCTCCATCATTGTGTCTTCATGAAGTTGTCACGCCAACAATTACTTCTACTTCTATGGCTAACTCGTTTAGCAACAAAGTAAAGTAATTTACATGGCGCTATTCAATGACACGCAGGTCATACAAAATAATAAAGACAACTCCTATGGCTCCTGCCGGTTGTCATACTCATCGACATGCAAGTCGTGATTCCTATTACAAGAATATGATCAATCTCATACATCACATATATCATTCATCACATCTTCTGGCCATATCACATCACATAGCACATGCTGCAAAAACAAGTTAGACGTCCTCTATTTGTTGTTGCAAGTTTTTCCGTGCCTTGTATAGGTTTCTAGCAAGAACGTTTCTTACCTACGTAAAACCACAACGTGATATGCCAATTTCTATTTACCCTTCATAAGGACCCTTTTCATCGAATCCGTTCCGACTAAAGTGGGAGAGACAGACATCCGCTAGCGACCTTATGCAACTAGTGCATGTCAGTCGGTGGAACCTGTCTCACGTAAGCGTACGTGTAAGGTCGGTCCGGGCCGCTTCATCCCACAATACCGCCGAAACAAGATAAGACTAGTAGCGGCAAGAAGAATTGGCAACATCTACGCCCACAACTGCTTTGTGTTCTACTCGTGCATAGTAACTACGCATAGGCCTGGCTCATGATGCCACTGTTGGGGATCGTTGCAGAATTTTAAAATTTTCTACGCATCACCCAGATCCATCTATGGAGTTTACTAGCAACGAGGGGAAAGGAGTGCATCTACATACCCTTGTAGATCGCGAGCGGAAGCGTTCTAATGAACGGGGTTGATGGAGTCGTACTCGCCGTGATCCAAATCACCGATGACCGAGTGCCGAACGGACGGCACCTCCGTGTTCAACACACGTACGGAGCAGCGACGTCTCCTCCTTCTTGATCCAGCAAGGGGAAAGGAGAGGTTGATGGAGATCCAGCAGCACGACGGCGTGGTGGTGGATGTAGCGGGATCTCGGCAGGGCTTCGCCAAGCTTCTGCGAGAGGGAGAGGTGTTGCAGGGAAGGAGGGAGGCACCAAAGGCTGTAGTATTGCTGCCCTCCCTCCCCCCTGTATATAGGCCCCCTGGGAGGGGGGGCGCCGGCCAAGAACCCATCTATGGGGGGGGGGCGGCGGCCAAGGGGGGGAAACTTCCCCCCCCCCAAGTCAAGTGGGGCGCCCCCACCCTAGGGTTTCCAACCCTAGGCGCAGGGGGGAGGCCCATGGGGGGCGCCCAAGCCCACTAAGGGCTGTTTCCCTTCCCACTTCAGCCCATGGGGCCCTCCGGGATAGGTGGCCCCACCCGGTACCGATAACCCCCGAAACTTTCCCGGTGGCCAAAACTGGACTTCCTATATATAATTCTTCACCTCCGGAACATTCCGGAACTCCTCGTGACGTCCGGGATCTCATCCGGGACTCCGAACAACTTTCGGGTTTCTGCATACTCATATCTCTACAACCCTAGCGTCACCGAACCTTAAGTGTGTAGACCCTACGGGTTCGGGAGACATGCAGACATGACCGAGACGCCTCTCCGGTCAATAACCAACAGCGGGATCTGGATACCCATGTTGGTTCCCACATGTTCCACGATGATCTCATCGGATGAACCACGATGTCGAGGATTCAATCAATCCCGTATACAATTCCCTTTGTCAATCGGTTTGTTACTTGCCCGAGGTTCGATCGTCGGTATCCCAATACCTTGTTCAATTTCGTTACCGGCAAGTCTCTTTACTCGTACCGCAATGCATGATCCCCTGACTAACTCCTTAGTCACATTGAGCTCATTATGATGATGCATTACCGAGTGGGCCCAGAGATACCTCTCCGTCACACGGAGTGACAAATCCCAGTCTCGATCCGTGCCAACCCAACAGACACTTTCGGAGATACCCGTAGTGTACCTTTATAGTCACCCAGTTACGTTGTGGCGTTTGGCACACCCAAAGCACTCCTACCGTATCCGGGAGTTGCACGATCTCATGGTCTAAGGAAAAGATACTTGACATTGGAAAAGCTCTAGCAAACGAACTACACGATCTTTGAGCTATGCTTAGGATTGGGTCTTGTCCATCACATCATTCTCCTAATGATGTGATCCCATTATCAATGACATCCAATGCCCATAGTCAGGAAACCATGACTATCTGTTGATCAACGGGCTAGTCAACTAGAGGCTTACTAGGGACACGTTGTGGTCTATGTATTCACACATGTATTACGATTTCCGGATAACACAATTATAGCATGAACAATAGACAATTATCATGAACAAAGAAATATAATAATAACCATTTATTATTGCCTCTAGGGCATATTTCCAACAATGGGCTGGTGTTATATTCGACGGCCCACATGATGTTGTTGGGCCGATTTCCTTTAGGGCCTAACGGGCCGTAAAATGGGCTATTTGCGAAGAGACAGTTAACAGGCTTTTCATGGGCCAGCCCATTAACTTTTGACCAAGTCAAACGGGCCGGCTTTGTAAGCTAAATGGGCCAGTGGTGGGCCGTGGCACGTGTCGACATATCATAGGCGCCTATCTGACCCACTGACGAGCCGACACGTGTTTCGTCCGGCCAATAAGAATTTTACATGTTGAAATTTCCCATTGGTCGG
The DNA here is from genome assembly GCF_002575655.3 of Aegilops tauschii subsp. strangulata. NCBI lineage: Eukaryota > Viridiplantae > Streptophyta > Magnoliopsida > Poales > Poaceae > Aegilops > Aegilops tauschii. The sequence continues at coordinate 549,950,413 of NC_053036.3, read as the reverse complement.
GGCTGTTAACGGGTTATCGGATCCAAAACCCGACCCGATAGCTTAACGGCGTTCCATTACGGTGGATGCCACGTGTCGGTCACCCTTGACGGAAGCACTTCTGTGACGCACGATTTATCGTCATGGAAGTGGACACATCCGTGATGACAATTTTGGTAATGTCATGGAACACTTCTACGACAGCATAGGTATGACTATCTTGATTCTGTCATAAAATCGTCATGGATGTACATGCATGACAAAAAACGCGACCTACTGTGACAAACACGTATCATCACGGAAGTGTATTTTTTTGTAGTGCAAAGGGCGGGCGGATTGGGAGACTGAAAAAGCCGCTTTGATAAAAAGGGCTGAAAACACAGAAGCCGCTCTTAAACCGGTGGTTGACGAGCTGACTGGTGTAAAGCGGCAAGTGCATGCTATGACCGCTGATGTGTTTGGTAAGCATCCTTCCTTTATGGTTTCAGCATATCCTCCCATGCGTTGCCGGTTTACTGATGTTTGTAATGGTACAAGAACTCGCATTAGCCATCTGGGCTTTGATGTGCAGAAGAAGTTGAAAGCTGCCTACACGCTGATAGAGCAACTGTTTACCAGCGCACAATGGATTATCTGCACCGCTTCTCACAATAAGCCACCCCCGATGTTGATCAAGGATACCTTAGACAGGCTATCTATGCTGCCTGCCCGGATAGAAGAGCTGAAGCGGTCTGCTGCAAGGGCTGGCACTCTGACCGCACTAACCCGGGCAAAAGCATGGGTGCCTGATCTTGATCCGACGGACGTGGCTAAAGGTTACCCAAGCTTAAAAGAAGACGGATCAGAGTTTGGCACTGAAGATCTCCGCGCCATAAACCGGGAAGTACGTCCACTGGCTTGTGAACTTGCTGAAGAGGCTGATCTTTCATTTTACCAGGCGAGCTATGATACCAATAACAAGCGGGTTGCTGCACCAACTCCTGAGGCTCAAAACCTTATCCCGCCAATCCGTAAGCACACTTATGCCCCTGACATTGAACCGTCCACCCTTATAAGCGACGAAGCTGCTTTCCAAGCTTTAACCGAGATCGACTGGACAACTGTTGACTTCCAGCCGCTGGGTAGAGACGAAGAAGATGAACCGGTGCAAGATGATCCGCAGCCGTCAGATCAAGCTGCTCAGCGATCATAACCCGGGGGCCGGTTTAATCTTCCATACTGCAATGTTTATTGAGAAACAATTATTCCTTTGGGCACTGAAACGCCTTGTAATAGGCTGCTAGTTAAAACACTTGGTCTGTTATGCCTTCGTGCATATTTATCTGCAAGTGATGCGTGTTAATCCGCCATGCTTGAGATATGATGTTCATAATCCATAGCTATTTATTCCAGTTGTTCCTACAGATAAAAAGCTTAAAGCGCCCTGGCGGTTTACCACCGGGCGGGTCATGATACCTCTATATATATGACCAAGGTTTATAACCAAGGTTGTAAAAGATAACCAAATATGGAAATATATGATACCTCGACTTTAGGCATAGTGTTGACTGACCAACCTTATAATGAGGGTAATAACCTTAATCCGGAGTAAAAGTATCTCCTGTTATATAATGCCGGTTTACAACAAAACCGTTCCGGGTTGTGATAAACACCAGTTTATTCCATACTGGTGACTATGAGTCAAAACCAGACTGGGCTGATAGTCTCCGGATTATAACTTGGTCATGTACTGACAACTTGTAGTTGACAGCCTAACCGGGTTGATAAACACTGATTTGAAAACATCACAAATCTTAGCAAAAGAAAAAGAAACTTAGCAAAAGGCAAATAAAACCGTTGTAGTCGAGGCTTTTCACGGGCTGCCAGGCCCCAAATTTGATCAAGAGGTGTTGCTATGGTTCGGGTTCGACCAAGCCCCCAAGTGATGTTGTGGCATTACACCGATCAAGAGGTGTTGCTATGGTTCGGATTCGGCCAAGCCCCCAAGTGATGCTGTGGCATTACGCCGATCAAGAGGTGTTGCTATATATGGTTCGGGTTCGACCAAGCCCCCAAGTGATGCTGTGGAATTACGCCGATCAAGAGGCGTAGCTATGGTTCGTGTTCGACCAAGCCCCCAAGTGATGTTGTGGCATTGCGCCGATCAATAGGCGTAGCTATGGTTCAGATACGACCAAGCCCCCAAGTGATGCTGTGGCATTGCGCCGATCAAGAGGCGTAGCTATGGTTCGGATACGACCAAGCCCCCAAGTGATCTAATATCAAGCTTTAAGAAGCTAAATCAAGGGGTAAACCGGACGCCTCTTTGTAAGCTCCATGTAACCACACATGATGTAAGAAAACAACAGATACCCCGCTTTAGCTGAGGTTCCGGTTTATTATATTGATCGTAATATATACAACGTCATAATATGTACATAAGCAGAGCCTGTAGCTCAAGTATAGTAGGTCCGAAGATGAGCAATATTCCATGGCCGGTTGGTCTCCTCCTCCGATTTACGTGAGTCTTTGCGCTCTCGAACATCGATTAGGTAGTACAACCCATTGTGCAGATCCTTGCTGACCACAAAAGGTCCTTCCCAAGGGGGGGATAGCTTGTGCATATCCGTCTGATCCTGGATGAGTCGAAGCACCAAATCTCCTTCTTGAAAGGTTCTGGTTCTAACCCGGCGGCTATGATAACGACGCAGATTTTGCTGATAAATCGCCGAATGGGCTGCCGCCATGTCACGCTCCACATCTAACAGGTAAAGAGCTTCCTGCCATGCCTTCTCGTTATCCGCTTCAACATATGCCGCTACACGAGGCGAGTCATGACGGATGTCACTAGGAAGAACTGCTTCCGCTCCATAAACCATGAAGAACGGCGTGTAGCCTGTCAGTCTGTTGGGTGTGGTATTGATGCTCCATAACACTGAAGGTAACTCCTCAACCCAACAACCCGGCGTCCGTTGCAAAGGAACCATAAGCCGGGGTTTGATGCCTCTTAAGATCTCTTGATTGGCCCTCTCCGCTTGACCACTGGACTGGGGGTGAGCCACTGATGACACGTCAAGCCGGATGTGCTCACGTTGACAGAACTCCTTCATGGCACCCTTTGAGAGATTGGTACCATTGTCTGTTATAATGCTGTGTGGAAAGCCAAACCGGAATATCACCTTTTTGATGAATTGAACTGCCATGGCTACGTAACACTTACTAACTGGCTCTGCCTCCACCCACTTTGTGAACTTATCAACCGCCACCAAAAGGTGGGTCTTCTTGTCCTTGGACCTCTTGAAAGGCCCAACCATATCCAGCCCCCAAGTTGCAAACGGCCAGGTGATTGGAATCATCCTCAATTCTTGAGCTGGTACATGAGCACGCCGCGAGAATTTCTGACAGCCATCACATCTTTTAACCAAGTCCTCGGCATCAGCATGAGCTGTCAACCAATAGAAACCGTGATGAAACGCCTTGGCCACCAAAGATTTTGAACCGGCGTGGTGTCCACAATCTCCTTCGTGGATCTGACGCAAAATTTCACGGCCTTCCTCAGGAGATACACAGCGTTGAAACGCCCCTGTCACACTGCAATGATGTAACTCTCCATTGATAATAGTCATGGACTTGGACCGCCGGGTTATCTGTCTGGCCAAAGTTTCATCCTCTGGTAACTCGCCCCGGTTTATATACGCCAGATACGGAACCGTCCAATCCGGGATAATATGTAGAGCTGCCACCAACTGAGCCTCCGGATCTGGAACAGCCAAATCCTCTTCACCAGGGAGCTTGACGGATGGATTATGCAAAACATCCAGGAAGACATTAGGTGGAACCGGTTTACGTTGGGAACCCAGGCGGCTTAAAGTGTCTGCCGCTTCATTCTTCCGCCGGTCCACATGATCCACTTGATAACCTTTGAAGTGACCTGCAACAATATCCACCTCACGATGATATGCTGCCATTAGTGGGTCCTTGGAATCCCAAGTGCCGGACACTTGTGGAGCCACCAGATCCGAGTCACCGAAGCACTTAACTCGGCTGAGATTCATCTCCTTAGCCATCCGAAGACCATGGAGTAAGGCCTCATATTTAGCTGCATTATTAGTGCAAGGGAACATTAAACGAAACAAAACTTATCACCTCGTGGGGAAGTTAACACGACTCCAGCCCCCGAGCCCTCCAATTGCCTGGACCCATCAAAATGAATAGTCCAATAAGTGTGATCCGGCTTCTCTTCTGGCGCTTGTAATTCTGTCCAATCATTGATGAAATCCACAAGTGCCTGAGATTTGATCGCCGTTCGGGGTATGTATTTCAACCCGTGAGGCCCGAGCTCGATAGCCCACTTAGCAATCCGACCAGTTGCCTCCTTATTCTGGATTATATCCCCCAAAGGAGCAGAGCTGACCACCGTGATGGGATGACCTTGGAAATACTGCTTAAGCTTCCGGCTTGCCATGAAAACCCCATACACCAATTTTTGCCAATGCGGGTACCTCTGCTTGGATTCAATGAGTACCTCACTAATATAGTAAACCGGCCGCTGAACTGGATATTCCTTTCATGCCTCCTTGCGCTCCACCACAATAGCCACACTAACAGCCCGAGTGTTAGCTGCCACATATAGCAACAATGGCTCTTTGTCAACCGGAGCAGCGAGAACCGGCGGATTAGCTAGCTGCCGCTTTAAGTCCTCAAATGCTTCATTAGCGGCGTCACTCCAGACGAAGTTATCCGTTTTCTTCAGCATCTGATACAAAGGGATGGCCTTCTCGCCGAGGCGACTGACAAAACGGCTCAACGCGGCAATCCGGCCTGCCAGGCATTGAACATCATTGATACACTTTGGTTTAGCCAAGGAGGTGATGGCTTTGATCTTTTCCGGATTAGCTTCAATGCCCCTGTTAGACACCAAAAAGCCCAGGAGTTTCCCTGCACGTACACCAAAGACACATTTGGCCGGATTAAGCATCATTTTATAAACCCGCAGGTTATCAAAGGTTTCCTTCAAGTCATCAATCAATGTCTCCTTCTTCCTTGATTTTACCACAATATCGTCCACATAGGCATGAACATTGCGGCCGATCTGTTTATGAAGACAATTCTGCACACACCGTTGATAAGTTGCCTGTGCACTCTTGAGCCCAAAGGGCATGGACAAATAGCAGAAGGCTCCAAAGGGAGTTATGAAGGCTGTCTTCTCCTGGTCCTTAACTGCCATTTTGATCTAATGATAACCAGAATATGCATCCAAAAAACTTAGATGCTCACAACCCGCCGTAGCATCAATAATTTGATCAATACGGGGGAGTGCAAAAGGATCTGCTGGACAAGCTTTGTTGAGATCTGTGTAGTCCACACACATACGCCAAGTGTCATTCTTCTTGAGGACCAGCACCGGATTAGCCAACCACTCAGGATGGAATACTTCAACGATAAATCCAGCCGCCAAGAGCCTGGCTACTTCTTCTCCAATAGCTTTGCGTCTTTCTTCATTGAACCGGCGGAGAAACTGCTTGACCGGTTTATACTTAGGATCAACATTGAGAGTGAGCTCAGCGAGTTCTCTCGGTACACCAGGCATGTCAGAAGGCTTCCATGCAAAGATGTCCCGATTCTCACGGATGAACTCGATGAGAGCGCTTTCCTATTTCAGATCCAAGTTAGCATTGCTGCTAAATTGCTTGGACGAATCGCCAGGCACGAAGTCAACAAGTTTAGTCTCATCAGCCGATTTAAACTTCAGGGCCGGATCATGCTCCGTAGTTGGTTTCTTCAACGAAGTCATATCTGCCGGATCAACATTGTCCTTGTAAAACTTCAACTCCTCTGTTGCACAAACCAACTCAGCATAAGCCGCATCACCTTCCTCACACTCCAGAGCAATCTTGCGGCTTCCATGCACGGTTATAGTTCCCTTGTGACCCGACATCTTGAGCTGTAGATAGACATAACAAGGCCGTGCCATAAACTTAGCATAAGCTGGCCGTCCAAATAACGCATGATACGGGCTTCTGATTTTTACCACTTCAAATGTCAAGGTTTCTGATCTCGAGTCATGCTCATCTCCAAAAGCCACCTCCAGAGCTATCTTACCAACAGGATATGCCGACTTACCAGGCACCACACCATGGAACACCGTATTGGACGGTTTAAGATTTTTATCTGTTAGCCCCATGCGACGGAAAGTTTCATAATAAAGGATATTGATAGTACTCCCTCCATCCATGAGTACCTTAGTGAACTTATAACCTCCCACCTGAGGTGCCACCACCAGAGCCAGATGACCCGGATTGTCAACCCAGGGTGGATGATCTTCTGTACTCCACACAATGGGCTGCTCGGACCAGCGCAAATAATGGGGCACCGCCGGTTCAACGGCATTCACCACCCTTTTATGAAGCTTCTGATCGCGCTTGTCCAAGCTAGTGGTGAAGACATGATACTGTCCGCTATTCAACTGCTTCGGGTTGCTCTGGTAACCCGACTGTTGCTGCTGCTGCTGGTTGCCCTGATGATTGTAGCCACCTTGGTTACCTTGATTACTTTGATTGTTATGTACACCCTGATTGCCATGGAATCCTGAACCGGAATTTCCTCCGCCATAACCCGGCCCATGAGAGTCAGAGCCCGAACCACCTCCTGATCCATGATCATACCGGAAAGAATCAGAATTTTTGAACTCTTGCATGATGTAACAATCTTTCCAGAGGTGTGTAGACGGTTCCTCCTTCGTCCCATGCTTTGGACAGGGATGGTTCAACAGATACGACAAACGGTCCGGATTAGGATTCGGCATTCCACTGCGCCGAGGCGGTTTACCCTTACGCTGTTGGCCCTTGTCGTGTGTATTAGTGTTAGCCACAAAGTCTAAACTGTGGTCCGCTTTACGCTTGCCGCAATTTCCATGACCCGCCGGGTTGTGGTGCTGCCCCTTGGCGTTGCCGCTCTTCTTTCCCTTCCCTGTCTTATCATCGTCAGACTCGGGATCCTTGGTACTATCAGAGTCGACATACTTCACCAGTGCAGCCATGAGGGTTCCCATGTCATTACAATGACGTTTGAGCCGTCCCAACTTCAACTTCAAGGGTTCAAACCGGCAATTGCCTTCCAATGTTAAAACTGCGGTGTCAGCGTTGATGCGGTCTGACGAATGCAAAATCTCCAAAACCCGGCGCACCCAATGGGTTGTTGACTCTCCTTCCTCCTGGACATAGGCAGCTAAGTCCACAATTGACATGGGCTGCTTGCATGTATCCTTGAAATTCTGAATAAACCGGGCTCTCAACTCGGCCCATGACCTGATAGAATTAGCCGGTAAGCTCTTTAGCCAAGTGCGGGCCGTTCCTTCTAGCATCATGGTGAAGTACTTCGCACATGCCGCATCATCCACGTCCAGCATCTCCATGGCCATCTCGTAGCTTTCAACCCATGTTTCAGGGGATAAATCGGCGGTGCAATTCGGCACCTTGCGCGGGCCCTTGAAATCCTTGGGCAGGCGCACATTGCGCAACGCTGGGACAAGACATGGCACTCCCAAGGAACTAGAGGTAACTACTGGTTCCACCGATGTGGTTGGACAAGCCGGAGTAAGCTGACGGGCCTGGTGTTGCACCGCTAACTCGGCCTCTCTGCGTGCCCGAGCCCGGTCCACCACCTCCTGAGCATCACCAGCACCACCCGCCGGGTTATGGCCACGGGGCGGATCACGGTTCCGCGCATTGCTTGATACTGCCAGTTCATCCATACGCCTGCTGTAACTCCGGCTTGGACGGGGAGTGGAATGAATCCGATCGCGACTATATGAATAAGCCTCCTATTGAACCAAGGTTGTCTGAAGAAGCTCCTTAACCCAACGCGTCTCGACCGCTGCTGGAGAATCGCCTTCGATCGGGATGGCCGCCAGCCGTGAAGCGGCAGCGACAATGTTGTCCATTGGGTTAGAATAATGACCCGGTGGCGTGGGAACATGAGGTACCACAATGTTGTTCTGACGAGGCGGATCTACCAAACGTGGCTGAACCAGCGCCCCTGCTCCGGGTGCCTCTGCCCGGTTTACCACTGGTGGATTACTGGTCCCTGCTCCTGGGGTGTTAAAGAGATTTCTAGCGTCATAAACCGGCCGCAGGCGAGATCGGTGCCTCCTCTTTAGGACTTTGTTCGACGCACTCTGATCCAGCATAATCTGGTAAGCTTGTGCATCCAAAGCGGGCCGCTCCGCGGCTATCCTAGTATCCTCAGCTGCTAAGTCGGCTTTTGCCTGGGTGATCTGATCTTTCACTTTCGCAATTTCCGCATTGTGTGCATCCTGATCCGTCGGGTTAACCTCCGCCATCAGCGTTGCCCACACATCAAACAAATCAGATAGAACCTGAGCTGGCGGTCGCACAGGGCCTCCTGCCCTAGCCGCTACCGCCGCTGCTGATCCAGAAATCATCGCCACTGCGGTCGAAGAGTGGAGCGCTGGTTGCGTGCCGGCCATGAAGATCGCCACCTGGTTTGGCTGATCAAAGGGCTCCGGAATACTGTCGCCATCGGAACAGCCCCCAATCCGGCCATCTTGTAACTGATATAACGACTCGGTCTCTCTAGTCGATGACTCGTCGCCGGAATAAACGAAGGTCTCACCACCAGATTCCGATCTATCCTCAGATTCACCTCCATGGATAACTCCCACGAAGGCACGCTTCATGACAAGCTTGACCCGGGCAGATCTCGCACGCTGAGCCGTTTCGACGAGGTCGGTGCAGATGTCCAGCTCAGGACCCGGTTCACCGATCTTGCCAATGAAAACGTGTATGCCACCAAAGGGGACCCGATACCCGTACTCGATTGAGCCGGCCTCGGGGCCCCAGCCTGCATCATCGATGTAGAGCTTGCCGCGACGACTCTTGGTCATCCGGCCCATAGCGTAACCCTTGAGTCCTTCGAAGTTGCCCTCCAAGGACTTGAAACCATCGTGCGATAGCCCCACGGTGGGCACCAACTGTCGTGGTTTTGTCACGGCAGATCTCCTAGAGAAAGGACTTAGTCGTGGAGCCATCGCTACGGGTTAGCTTAAAGGGGTTAAAGCGGACAAGGGACGCAAGAGAGTTTTATACTAGGTCGGCCCCTTACGATGAAGGTAAAAGCCTACGTCTAGTTGTGATGGAATTGATGGGGTTTCGATGACCAGGGAGTGAATACGCTTTGCCTGAGTCTCGAGTTGTTGTCTGTTGTCTTTGAACCGCGGCCGGGTCGCCCCCTTATATACGTGGGTTGACGCCCGTCGGTTTACAGACTCCGAGGCCAGCTCATAATCGTGTCCGGCTCGGTCTCTGCTACTTCTATCTTACAACACAAGTTTACATCTCAATGCCGGTTTGTGTCTACAGGCCTTAAACCGGCTTTGGGCCCTGGTCCTTCATGAAGCGTCACCGTCTGTCTTCATGGGCTTCAGATATAGATGAACTACTTATGAAGTTAACCCGGCCTCTCCTGGCCGGTTTACGCCCAGTGGTAATATCCCCAACAACACTGCTATCATGAATGAAGAAGATCCCACATCTGTGCAGGCACAAGAAAAGAGAAAGCAAAGGCTGAAAAGGCTACAAAGATGCCAAGTGTTGAAGAGGCATCTCAAGTGTTTCTGAAGAGCAAACAAGATCAACTTGCTTATCTGATTCAAGCAACCTTGAGGATTGAGAAGGGCTTGGCCACCCTGACTCAGAACCAAGAGAGCCTGGAGAGGATCATTGAAACAGAGTTCTATGATCTTGATCTGAAAGTGACTGAGATGGAGACAGCTGTTGAGAAGGTCCAGGAAGAAGCTGACGAGAGGAAAGGGCAGGCTACCATAGATGCCTTTTAGAGAGTGCCCAGAGGTCAGAGGTCTGCTGCAGTGCCCATGGCTGACACTAGAGCTACCACATCAGCACCAGCAGCCATAACTTCAGTGCCACCTCCAGTTGCCACTCCACCAGCTCCATCAACTTCTATAGATGCTTTCGTCCTTGGAGTCCTCTCAACACCACCTCCCAAAGATCAAGCCTAGAGAGACGCATAGCAGTATGCATTTTCAAACTTTTTGGTAACTTGTTGCCAAAGGGGGAGAAATGTATAGATCATAGGCTTCGACAGAGAGTGTTTTTGATACTTTTGTCTCTTTGGTTTGGTTGATACTTTTGTGTGCTTGCTTGATACCTTATGTCTATTTGTGTGAGATACTTGTATGATCATGTGTTTGATCATATTATACTTTAATGCTTGCTTGGATGTGTCGGTGTACAAAAATAGGGGCACGCTTTTGTACCCCTTTACCTGTGCACGGGCAGTCGGAGCCGCGCCCACGAGCACACCAAGCAGAATAGGGGAGGTGAGCCAAGGTAAGTGTTGGGTAACGTAGTAATTTCAAAAAAAATCCTACACACACGCAAGATCATGGTGATGCATAGCAATGAGAGGGGAGAGTGTTGTCCACGTACCCTCGTAGACCAAAAGCGGAAGCGTTAGCACAACGCGGTTGATGTAGTCGTACGTCTTCACGATCCGACCGATCAAGTACCGAACGCACGGCACCTCCGAGTTCAGCACACGTTCAGCCCGATGACGTCCCTCGAACTCCGATCCAGCCGAGTGTTGAGGGAGGGTTTCGTCAGCACGACGGCGTGGTGACGATGATGATGTTCTACCGACGCAGGGCTTCGCCTAAGCACCGCTACAGTATTATCGAGGTGGACTATGGTGGAGGGGGGCACCGCACACGGCTAAAAGATCAAACGATCAATTGTTGTCTATGGGGTGCCCCCTGCCCCCGTATATAAAGGAGCAAGGGGAGGAGGCGGCCGGCCAAGGAGAGGCGCGTCAAGGGGGAGTCCTACTCCCACTAGACAAGCAAGATACTATCAGGTACTAAGTTCATGATAAATTCAAGTTCAATTAATCATATTACTTAAGAACTCCCATTTAGATAGACATCCCTCTAATCCTCTAAGTGATCACGTGATCCATATCAACTAAACCATGTCCGATCATCACGTGAGATAGAGTAGTTTCAATGGTGAACATCACTATGTTGATCATATCTACTATATGATTCACGCTCGACCTTTCGGTCTCCGTGTTCCGAGGCCATATCTGTTATATGCTAGGCTCGTCAAGCTTAACCTGAGTATTCCGCATGTGCAACTATTTTGCACCCGTTGTATTTGAACGTAGAGCCTATCACACCCGATCATCACGTGGTGTCTCAACACGAAGAACTTTCGCAACGGTGCATACTCAGGGAGAACACTTATACCTTGATAATTTAGTGAGAGATCCTCTTATAATACTACCGTTAATCAAAGCAAGATAAGATGTATAAAAGATAAACATCACATGCAATCAATATAAGTGATATAATATGGCCATCATCATCTTGTGCTTGTGATCTCCATCTACGAAGCACCGTCATGATCACCATCGTCACCGGCGCGACACCTTGATCTCCATCGTAGCATCGTTGTCGTCTCACCAACTTATGCTTCTATGACTATCGCTACCGCTTAGTGATAAAGTAAAGCATTACAGGGCGTTTGCATTGCATACAATAAAGCAACAACCATATGGCTCCTGCCAGTTGCCGATAACTCGGTTACAAAACATGATCATCTCATACAATAAAATATAGCATCATGTCTTGACCATATCACATCACAACATGCCTGCAAAAACAAGTTAGACGTCCTCTACTTTGTTGTTGCAAATTTTACGTGGCTGCTACGGGCTTAGCAAGAACCGTTCTTACCTACGCATCAAAACCACAATGATAGTTTGTCAAGTTGGTGTTGTTTTAACCTTCGCAAGGACCGTGCGTAGCCACACTCGGTTCAACTAAAGTTGGAGAAACTAACACCCGCCAGCCACCTATGTGCAAAGCACATCGGTAGAACCAGTCTCGCGTAAGCGTATGCATAATGTCGGTCTGGGCCGCTTCATCCAACAATACCGCCGAACCAAAGTATGGCATGCTGGTAAGCAGTATGACTTATATCGCCCACAACTCACTTGTGTTCTACTTGTGCATATAACATCAACGCATAAAACCAGGCTCGGATGCCACTGTTGGGTAACGTAGTAATTTCAAAAAAATTCCTACGCACACGCAAAATCATGATGATGCATAGCAACATGAGGGGAGAGAGTTGTCCACGTACCCTCGTAGACCGAAAGCGGAAGCGTTAGCACAACGCGGTTGATGTAGTCGTACGTCTTCACGATCCGACCGATCAAGTACCGAACGCACGGCACCTCCGAGTTCGGCACACGTTCAGCCCGATGACGTCCCTCGAACTCCGATCCAGCCGAGTGTTGAGGGAGAGTTTCGTCAACACGACGGCGTGGTGACGATGATGATGTTCTACCGACACCGGGCTTCGCCTAAGGACCGCTACAGTATTATCGAGGTGGACTATGGTGGAGGGGGCACCGCACACGGCTAAAAGATCAAACGATCAATTGTTGTCTATGGGGTGCCCCCCTGCCCCCGTATATAAAGGAGCAAGGGGAGGAGGCAGCCGGCTAGGGAGAGGCGCGCCAAGGGGGAGTCCTACTCCCACTAGGAGTAGGACTCCTCCTATTCCTAGTAGGAGTAGGAGAGGGGGAAGGAAAGGGAGAGGAGGAGAAGGAAAGAGGGGGCCGACTCCCCTTGCCCTAAACCAATTCGGTTTGGGCCTTGGGGGCGTGCCCCACACTCCCCTTGCTGCCCCATATTTCCATTAAGGCCCATGTAGGCCCATTAAGCCCCCAGGGGGTTCCGGTAACCCCCGGTACTCCGGTAAAACCCCGATTTCACCCGGAACACTTCCGATATCTAAATATAGGCTTCCAATATATCAATCTTTATGTCTCGACCATTTCAAGACTCCTCGTCATGTCCGTGATCACATCCGGGACTCCGAACAACCTTCGGTACATCAAAACATATAAACTCATAATATAACTGTCATCGAAACGTTAAGCGTGCGGACCCTACGGGTTCGAGAACTATGTAGACATGACCGAGACACGTCTCCGGTAAATAACCAATAGCGGAACCTGGATGCTCATATTGGCTCCCACATATTCTATGAAGATCTTTATCGGTCAGACCGCATAACAACATACGTTGTTCCCTTTGTCATCGGTATGTTACTTGCCCGAGATTCGATCGTCGGTATCTCAATACCTAGTTTAATCTCGTTACCGGCAAGTCTCTTTACTCATTCCGTAATACATCATCCCGCAACTAACTCATTAGTTGCAATGCTTGCAAGGCTTAAGTGATGTGCATTACCGAGTGGGCCCAGAGATACCTCTTCGACAATTGGACTGACAAATCCTAATCTCGAAATACGCCAACCCAAAAAGTACCTTCGGAGACACCTGTAGAGCACCTTTATAATCACCCAGTTACGTTCTGACATTTGGTAGCACACAAAGTGTTCCTCCAGTAAACGGGAGTTGCATAATCTCATAGTCATAGGAACATGTATAAGTCATGAAGAAAGCAATAGCAACAAACTAAACGATCATCGTGCTAAGCTAACGGATGGGTCAAGTCAATCACATCATTCTCCTAATGATGTGATTCCGTTAATCAAATGACAACTCATGTCTATGGCTAGGAAACATAACCATCTTTGATCAACGAGCTAGTCAAGTAGAGGCATACTAGTGACACTCTGTTTGTCTATGTATTCACACAAGTATTATGTTTCCGGTTAATACAATTCTAGCATGAATAATAAACATTAATCATGAAATAAGGAAATAAATAATAAATTTATTATTGCCTCTAGGGCATATTTCCTTCAGTAAGACCGAAGCCCAAGACAATCAAGGCAACGCCAAGGCCAAGACCACAAAGAGCAGAGGGGCGACGCAGGTTCCCCCGGCAAGACCCTTGCCGGGCGGCCTCAGCGGCCCCGGCAAGACCCTTGCCGGGACAGCTCGCCCCACACCAACAGAGCGAGCCACCCTTGAGCCCACAGCCCCCAACGCCGTCATAAACATGGGGCCAGGGCTGGGGAAGGCACCTCTGTGGTGGCATGCAGATCTTTGTGAAGACATATTCAAGATCAGATGAGGATCAGAAGACGACGATTCTCGGCAAGATCCCTGCCGAGGAAGGCCACCAGACCCCCGGCAAGGTCCTTGCCGGGGACGACAGCACGCCACGGCAAGACCCTTGCCGGGCCACCCGGCAAGACCCTCGCCAAGGACGCCAGCTGGGCCACCGCCAAACCCGCGCCAGACAAGCTTCCACCACCGTTCACATGCAGCTGCCAGCCCAACTAGCTGGGCAGGCACCTGCGTGGCAACATGCATCTCCCAGGCCAACTCATCGACCGCCTGCGTGGCGGCATGCAGATCTTCGTGAAGGCTCCGCCACCGCGCCACCTCAGCTGCCTGACTGCCTACATGGCACCACGCACCTCACTCGCCAGGGCGCATGTCAAGACGAGGAGGAGCGGCGACGGACGGGACAGGCCTTGCCCCCGTCCCCAATAAAGCAAGGGGACACCTAAGCTATGCATTAAATGCGTCTTGTCCTGTAATACGAGCGATAAGCTCAGGGCACTGTACGCCTTTCCACCTCCTGTGTGTCACTGTGGCTGCCCCTTTCAACTATAAAAGGAGGCCCATGGCATACTGGAGGAGGATTCGGCTCTTTCGAACCACGCACTGACTACAGCTAGTTCGGGAGCTCAAGAACTCTCAAAAATACACCCACCAAAGCAGGACTAGGGTTTTACGCATCCTCGCGGCCCGAACCTGGGTAAACGATCCATGTGCTGTCTACTAGCCCTACTCTCCTCGCAACCCAGCGCCCCGGCAACCGTAGTAGGGATTCTTGTGATCCCACAGGTGTCGTTCCACACCGACATCCTTGGCGCGCCAGGTAGGGGGCGCAATTGTGAGAATCTGGTCTAGTAGTTAGCCTAGCGGTTCTTCATCGCTTTCGGTTTCTGAGAAGAAGGCGGCTGGAGGAGCGACGCCGGCTCGGCAACAGAAAAGCTAACTCATTCAGAGCCTTGGGTTATTTCCTTTTACACTTGAGGTTACCTTCCTCGGAGATCTGGCCTATGTATGGGAAACCTGCACGCAGAGGGGGCCCCCGCAATTGGCAACGCCTTTGTTCTGTTTCGAGTCCGCTCAACAGCTCAAAGCTGCCGCGTCGAGAGTGGCGGGGTAGCCTTCCGCACCTGGCAACGCTCCTGACTCTGAGTCGAGTCAAACTCGACAGTTCGAGCGGCCGCGCTAAGGGCGGTAAGGTGGTTTGCCCGGCAGCAAGCACACCTGGCAGGCCAATGGGGATCCGTCCCCAAGACGCTGCCTTGGGTTTACGCGCCGGCAAAGCCTACCCAGTTACGTAGGGCGGACATACAAGGAAAAATCAAACAGGAAGAAGCGGAGAAAGTAGCCCGTCGGTCCGCCCTGTACCAGTTCGTCGATGACGTCCTGTACCGGAGAAGGCCAAACGGTGTGAAACTCAAGTGCATCCCCCGGGACGAAGGACTGGAGCTGTTGGCGGAGATACATGGAGGCATATGTGGCTCCCACTAGTAACCAAGTGTGAAGCGTGCCAGTTCCATTCAAA
The DNA here is from genome assembly GCF_002575655.3 of Aegilops tauschii subsp. strangulata. Classification (NCBI taxonomy): domain Eukaryota; kingdom Viridiplantae; phylum Streptophyta; class Magnoliopsida; order Poales; family Poaceae; genus Aegilops; species Aegilops tauschii. Next base: position 549,934,848 of record NC_053036.3, on the reverse strand, counting down.
GAATCTTCATCAACCAGCCCAAGCCCTTCAAACAATCCCTCTCTCCTGGCCATTCTCGGTCTGGGGGCTCGATATACTGGGCCCTTTCCCCCGCGTTGTCGGGGGCTTTGAGTACTTGTACGTTGCAATAGACAAGATCACAAAGTGGCCGGAGGTGGAAACAGTGAGGAAGGTGACTGCTCAGTCAGCCGTCAAGTTCTTCAAAGGACTGGTCTGCCGTTTTGGTGTGCCAAACAGAGTCATCACCGACAACGGCACGCAGTTCACAAGCCACACCTACATGCAGTACATCCAAGACCTCGACAACAAGGTCTGTTTTGCTTCCGTGGCACATCCACGGAGCGGCCAAGCGGAGAGGGCAAATGCTGAAGTACTGCGAGGCTTGAGAACGAAGACCTTTGACAAGGTGCACAAGAGTGGAAGGCGCTGGATTGATGAGTTGCCGGCGGTTCTTTGGTCGATCAGGACGACGCCAAATCGAGCCACCGGCCAGACACCTTTTGCCCTGGTATACGGAGCAGAAGCAGTTCTCCCCACAGAACTCATATACGGGTCACCTCGAGTGCTCGCTTATGATGAGCTTGAGCAAGAGCCGTTGCGCCAAGATGACGCGACGCTCCTTGAGGAAGATCGTCTTCGGGCGGCTGTGAGAGCGGCACGCTACCAGCAAGCCTTGCGCCGCTACCATAGCCGCATGGTTCATGCCCGAAGCATTGAGGAAGGCGACCTTGTTCTTTGGCATGTTCAGTCGGCCAAGAATTCCAACAAGTTAACGCCGAAGTGGGAAGGCCCTTATCGGGTAATGCGAGACACCAGGCCTGGTGCAGTCCGCCTGGAGACCGAGGATGCCGTCCCAGTGAGCAACTCCTAGAACATCGAGCATCTTCGTAAGTTTTACCCGTAAGGCGCGGCTTGCCGGGCCTCCCGGCAAGCCACCTTTTGTACAAGCTTTGCCGGCAAGGCATGTGACCCTTTGTACAAAGCCAGGAGCAGACCCTGAGCATAAATAAATGAAGCGCTGGCGCCCTAAGTCATAGCAGGCATGCTAGGTCGAGTCTCTTCCTCGGTTAGGGTTGATAGTGCTCAGCAGCGACTAACCCCTAGATTAGAGGTCGAGTGCGCGTCTATTTGTTCCTCTTCTGTCCTCTTTTGGTTCGCAGGGCACATGAGCACTTCTGCCGAGCTACTTGGAAGAAAGGAAACGGACCGGTGTCCCGACCCCGGCAAACCATAGTTGCCGGGGGCTACAAGCACGAGGATCCAACCGCGGCAAGATAAGACTGCCGGGGGCTGCAGATCCAGATAAGTCTTTTTTATCCCCTGTCATACATGTCGAAATAGGACTGGGGCATGTGAAGCCGCGTTTCTATCTCTAGGCTGCCGTTCTCCCCTTTTTCCCATACCTAAGGATTATTTCCTGGGTCCGGATTTGGTTGTAGCCGCGACGGCAAGGAGGTGGGACAAGGAGCTTGAAGCCCACTTCATCCCTGCCTCTGCCAAGAGCGCGAGAACGGTCGAATGGAGTGGGGGGAACGGCAAGGCCTGTTGCCGGGCGAAAAACGTTTATCCTAAACAATAACGAGGATTCGCTCCTTGTCGCAGGATTTACCCACGAACGAAAAGCCTGGTAAGCGTCCCTTTTTCATTAAAAACATCCCATACATCTACAGTTCATACGAAATGAAAAACATGGACAAAGGGGATTACAAGCTTTAATTTAACAAGGCCCGCAGGCTTACAGAATAAAAAAAGAGATAAGGTGCCCGTGATCTTTTTCTTGTCCCTCTCCTCAGGAGGCAGGTCAAGGAGGCGAGAGGGCAAAAGAGGCGCCTAAGCGAGCTACGAGCAGCAGAAAGCACCAAGAGAACACCTCGGTGGCCGCCCACAGGTGGGCTGGTGATGAAGGTGCTGGAAAGGAGCTGGAAGACGAGGCGGCAGGACCGGGAGTACGCAATGAAGGCATCGGTACCCGCATACTCCGAGTTGACAGGCTTGCCGCCCGCCCTCTTCCTCTTCCACAACCTCCCGACGCCAGCCGCCCAAAGAGACGGCCCCGAGAAGTTCAAGGAGCTGGCCTCACCCCCGGCAAAACCCTGCCGGAGGAGCGGCCAGGTGCAGATGCTGCTGCTGCCGCACCCGCCCGGGCGCGGGGCGTCCGACGCCTAGTCGGACTCGTCCCCGCTGTTCTCCTTGTCACTTTAGCTCGAGGAAGAGCTTCCATCATCGGAATCTCCATCAGAGGAGCTCTCCACGCAGCATTTCAGGCGAGTTCCAAACTCTGCGAAGACCTTGACGGAGTGCAGGCCGTCCTCCATCAATTTGAAGTAGAGGACGAGCCCCGCCATCAGGCTGTGGATGCGGGCGAACGTCTTCCATCCACAGCGGATGTACAAAACCCGAGGAGCCGGGAAGTCGACGTCAACCCGCGTGCCCCCATTCCCACAGCCCCTCGTCTGGGGCGGGTCACGCTCCATCACCCGAGCAAACGGGGCAGGGAGAAGAAGACGACGACGCGGAGGGTGGCGCAGCCTGATGAAGAACTCGCAAGGCTGGTCTTCAACGTGGCCCTCCATCGGGAAGGGCATCGTTGGCAGGGGCAAGGCCGGCGTGCCGCTCCGTCCTCCTCTTCCCCGAGCGCTACGGCCTCTGCCCCGGCCTTGCCCATAGCCTCGCCCCCTCCCCCTTCCCCTCGCGGCCGGTTCCACCACCGCGGGCTCAGGAGGAGGAGGGACGCGCTGTTGAGCGGCGACCCTCGCCGCCACCGTCGAGGGACCAGGATTTCCCTTCTCCATGGCGGGTGAGAGGAAGAAGCAGAAGCGGGAGGAGATAGAAGATGGAAGAATGCGGGATGCCATCCCACCTTCCCCCTTTTTATAAAGGAACGGGGTTGAGGCTCGGCCGCCCCGCTCGGCCAATCCAGACACCGGAGGCGCAGGGAATCAGGACCGACCCGCTTTCCCGCCTCCACCGTTTGCCACCCCGAGCGCATGAAAGACGCATGGCAGACGTGCAGAGCTGAGGGGACGGGTAAGGCGACCTCTCCCAAACCCGTGATAGTGGGGAGTGGACGCCTTGATGACCGCACCCCGGCCCCGCTCAGTAAATGAGCCGCACCTCCACGCCTCCCTCGTTTTACGGGGAGGGCGCGAGCCGCCCCTTTACTGCGATATGACGCATGCGTGTGGAAACCGCCCCACGCATGCCGCCCACGTCACGCACGTCCCTCCACGCCGCGCAGCACGCGCGGGTCGTGGGAAGCGGAGCGCGCGAAGAGTCTTACCACGGTAAAAACCGCCCCACCTGCCCGCGCACCGTTTTGGGTCTGGCCCAACAACGTGTCGTGCTTATGTGTGGCCCAGGCCCGGGGGCTCCTATCGGTGTACAAAAATAGGGGCACGCTTTTGTACCCCTTTACCTGTGCACGGGCAGTCGGAGTCGCGCCCACGACCACACCAAGCAGAACAGGGGAGGTCAACCAAGGTAAGACCGAAGCCCAAGACAATCAAAGCAACGCCAAGGCCAAGACCACAAAGAGCAGAGGAGCGAAGCAGGTTCCCCCGGCAAGACCCTTGCCGGGCGGCCTCAGCGGCCCCGGCAAGACCCTTGCCGGGACAGCTCGCCCCACACCAACAGAGCGAGCCACCCTTGAGCCCACGGCCCCCAACGCTGTCATCAACATGGGGCCAGGGCTCGGGAAGGCACCTCTGTGGTGGCATGCAGATCTTTGTGAAGACATATTCAAGATCAGATGAGGATCAGAAGTCGACGATTCTCGGCAAGATCCCTGTCGAGGAAGGCAACCAGACCCCCGGCAAGGTCCTTCCCGGGGACGACAACACGCCACGGCAAGACCCTTGTCGGGCCACTCGGCGAGACCCTCGCCAAGGACGCCAGCTGGGCCACTACCAAACCCGCGCCAGACAAGCTTCCACCACCGTTCACATGCAGCTGCCAGCCCAGCCAGCTAGGCAGGCACTGCGTGGCAACATGCAGCTCCCAGGCTGCGCTAAAGGCGGTAAGGTGGTTTGCCCGGCAGCAAGCACACCCGGCAGGCCAATGGTGATCCGTCCCCAAGACGCTGCCCTGGGTTTACGCACCGGCGAAGCCTACCCGGTTACGTAGGGCGGACATACAAGGAAAAATCGAACAGGAAGAAGCGGAGAAAGTAGCTCGTCGGTCCGCCCTGTACCAGTTCGCCGATGACGTTCTGTACCGGAGAAGGCCGAACGGTGTGAAACTCAAGTGCATCCCCCGGGACGAAGGACTGGAGCTGTTGGCGGAGATACATGGAGGCATATGTGGCTCCCACATAGGGTCAAGGGCCCTTGCCGGGAAGGCGTTCCGGCAAGGTTTCTTCTGGCCCACCGCCCTCCAGGATGCGACGGCACTAGTAACCAAGTGTGAAGCATGCCAGTTCCATTCAAAGAATCTTCATCAACCAGCCCAAGCCCTTCAAACAAGCCCTCTCTCCTGGCCATTCTCGGTCTGGGGGCTCGATATACTGGGCCCTTTCCCCCGCGTTGTCGGGGGCTTTGAGTACTTGTACGTTGCAATCGACAAGTTCACAAAGTGGCCGGAGGTGGAAGCAGTGAGGAAGGTGACTGCTCAGTCAGCCGTCAAGTTCTTCAAAGGACTGGTCTGCCGTTTTGGTGTGCCAAACAGAGTCATCACCGACAACGGCACGCAGTTCACAAGCCACACCTTCATGCAGTACATCGAAGACCTCGACAACAAGGTCTGTTTTGCTTCCGTGGCACATCCACGGAGCAACGGCCAAGCGGAGAGGGCAAATGCTGAAGTACTGAGAGGCTTGAGAACGAAGACCTTTGACAAGCTGCACAAGAGTGGAAGGCGCTGGATTGATGAGTTGCCGGTGGTTCTTTGGTCGATCAGGACGACGCCAAATCGAGCCACCGGCCAGACACCTTTTGCCCTGGTATACGGAGCAGAAGCAGTTCTCCCCACGGAACTCATATACGGGTCACCTCGAGTGCTCGCTTATGATGAGCTTGAGCAAGAGACACTGCGCCAAGATGACGCGACGCTCCTTGAGGAAGATCGTCTTCGGGCCGCTGTGAGAGCGGCACGCTACCAGCAAGCCTTGCGCCGCTACCATAGCCGCATGGTTCATGCCCGAAGATTTGAGGAAGGCGACCTTGTTCTTCGGCGCATTCAGTCGTCCAAGAATTCCAACAAGTTGACGCCGAAGTGGGAAGGCGCTTATCGGGTAATGCGAGTCACCAGGCCTGCCGCAGTCCGCCTGGAGACCGAGGATGCCGTCCTAGTGAGCAACTCCTGGAACATCGAGCATCTTCGTAAGTTTTACCCGTAAGGCGCGGCTTGCCGGGCCTCCCGGCAAGCCACCTTTTGTACTAGCTTTGCCGGCAAGGCATGTGACCCTTTGTACAAAGCCAGGCGCAGACCCTGAGCATAAATAAATGAAGCGCTGGCGCCCTAAGTCATAGCATGCATGCTAGGTCAAGTCTCTTCCTCGGTTAGGGTTGACAGTGCTCAGCAGCGACTAACCCCTAGCTTAGAGGTCGAGTGCGCGTCTATTTGTTCCTCTTCTATCCTCTTTTGGTTCGCAGGGCACATGAGCACTTCTGCCGAGCTACTTGGAAGAAAGGAAACGGACCGGTGTCCCGACCCCGGCAAACCAGAGTTGCCGGGGGCTACAAGCACGAGGATCCAACCGCGGCAAGATAAGACTGCCGCGGGCTGCAGATCCAGATAAGTCTTTTTTATCCCCTGTCATACATTTCAAAACAGGACTGGGGCATATGAAGCCGCGTTTCTATCTCTAGGCTGCCGTTCTCCCCTTTTTCCCATACCTAAGGATTATTTCCTGGGTCCGGATTTGGTTGTAGCCACGGCGGCAAGGAGGTGGGACAAGGAGCCTGAAGCCAACTTCGTCCCTGCCTCCACCAAGAGCGCGAGAACGGACGAATGGAGTGGGGGGAACGGCAAGGCCTGTTGCCGGGCGAAAAATGTTTATCCTAAAAAATAACGAGGATTCGCTCCTTGTCGCAGGATTTACCCACGAACGAACAACCCGGTAAGCATCCCTTTTTCATTAAAAACATCCCATACAGGTACAGTTCGTACGAAATGAAAAACATGGACAAAGGGGATTACAAGCTTTATATTTAACAAGGCCCGCAGGCTTACAGATTAAGAAAAGAGATAAGGTGCCCGTGATCCTTTTCTTGTCCCTCTCCTCAGGAGGCAGGTCAAGGAGGCGAGAGGGCAAAAGAGGCGCCTAGGCGATCTACGAGCAGCAGAAAGCACCAAGAGAACACCTCGGTGGCCGCCCACAGGCGGGCTGGTGATGAAGGTGCTGGAAAGGAGCTGGAAGACGAGGCGGCAGGACCGTGAGTACGCGATGAAGGCATCGGTACCCGCGTACTCCGAGTTGACAGCCTTGCCGCCCGCCCTCTTCCTCTTCCGCAACCTCCCGACGCCAGCCGCCTAAGGAGACGGCCCCGAGAAGTTCAAGGAGCTGGCCCCGCCCCCGGCAAAACCCTGCCGGAGGAGCGGCCAGGTGCAGATGCTGCTGCTGCCGCACCCGCCCGGGCGTGGGGCGTACGACGCCTAGTCGGACTCGTGCCCGCTGTCCTCCTCGTCACTTTCGCTCGAGGAAGAGCTTCCATCATCAGAATCTCCATCAGAGGAGCTCTCCACGCAGCATTTCAGGCGAGTTCCAAACTCTCCGAAGACCTTGACGGAGAGCAGGCCGTCCTCCATCAATTTGAAGTAGAGGACGAGCCCCGCCATCAGGCTGTGGATGCGGGTGAACGTCTTCCATCCACAGCGGATGTACAAAACCCGAGGAGCCGGGAAGTCGACGTCAACCCGCGTGCCCCCATTCCCATAGCCCCTCATGTGCAACCTGAGGGTCTGGGGTGGGTCACGCTCCATCACCCGAGCAAACGGGGCAAGGAGACGAAGACGACGACGCGGAGGGCGGCGCAGCTTGATGAAGAACTTGCAAGGCTGGTCTTCGACGTGGCCCTCCATCGGGAAGGGCATCGTTGGCAGGGGCAAGGCCGGCGTGCCGCCCCGTCCTCCTCTTCCCCGAGCGCTACGGCCTCTGCCCCGGCCTCGCCCATAGCCTCGCCCCCTCCCCCTTCCCCTCGCGGCCGGTTCCACCACCGCGGGCTCAGGAGGAGGAGGGACGCGCTGTCGAGCGGCGACCCTCGCTGCCACCGTCGAGGGACCAGGATTCCCCTTCTCCATGGCAGGTGAGAGGAAGAAGCAGAAGCGGGAGGAGATAGAAGATGGAAGAATGCGGGATGCCATCCCCCCTTCCCCCTTTTTATAAAGGAACGGGGTTGAGGCTCGGCCGCCCCGCTCGGCCAATCCAGACACCGGAAGCGCAGGGAATCAGGACCGACCCGCTGCCCCAACCAGCGACGGCCCGGTTTCCCTCCTCCACCGTTTGCCACCCCGAGCGCATGAAAGACGCATGGCAGACGTGCAGAACGGAGGGGATGGGTAAGGCGACCTCTCCCCACCCCATGATCGTGGGGAGTGGACGTCTTGAAGACCGCACCCCGGCCCCGCTCAGTAAATGAGCCGCGCCTCCACGCCTCCCTCGTTTTACGGGGAGGGCGCGAGCCGCCCCTTTACTGCGATATGACGCATGCGTGTGGAAACCGCCCCATGCATGCCGCCCACGTCACGCACGTCCCTCCACGCCGCGCAGCGCGCGCGGGTCGTGGGAAGCGGAGCGCGCGAAGAGTCTTACCACGGTAAAAACCGCCCCACCTGCCCGCGCACCATTTTGGGTCTGGCCCAACAACGTGTCGTGCTTATTTGTGGCCCAGGCCCGGGGGCTCCTATCGGTGTACAAAAATAGGGGCACGCTTTTGTACCCCTTTACCTGTGCACGGGCAGTCGGAGCCGCGCCCATGACACACACCAAGCAGAACAGGCGAGGTCAGCCAAGGTCAGACCGAAGCCCAAGACAATCAAAGCAACGCCAAGGCCAAGACCACAAAGAGCAGAGGGGCGAAGCAGGTTCCCCCGGCAAGACCCTTGCCGGGCGGCCTCAGCGGCCCCGGCAAGACCCTTGCCGGGACAGCTCGCCCCACACCAACAGAGCGAGCCACCCTTGAGCCCACGGCCCCCAACGCTGTCATCAACATGGGGCCAGGGCTCGGGAAGGCACCTCTGTGGTGGCATGCAGATCTTTGTGAAGACATATTCAAGATCAGATGAGGATCAGAAGACGACGATTCTCGGCAAGATCCCTGCCGAGGAAGGCCACCAGACCCCCGGCAAGGTCCTTCCCGGGGACGACAGCACGCCACGGCAAGACCCTTGACGGGCCACCCGGCAAGACCCTCGCCAAGGACGCCAGCTGGGCCACTACCAAACCTGCGCCAGACAAGCTTCCACCACCGTTCACAATCAGCTGCGAGCCCAGCCAGCTAGGCAGGCACTTGCGTGGCAACATGCAGCTCCCAGGCCGCGCTAAGGGCGGTAAGGTGGTTTGCCCGGCAGCAAGCACACCGGCAGGCCAATGGGAATCCGTCCCCAAGACGCTGCCCTGGGTTTACACGCCGGCAAAGGCTACCCAGTTACGTAGGGCGGACATACAAGGAGAAAGTACCCCGTCGGTCCGCCCTGTACCAGTTCGTCGATGACGTCCTGTACCGGAGAAGGCCGAACGGTGTGAAACTCAAGTGCATCCCCCGGGACGAAGGACTGGAGCTGTTGGTGGAGATACATGGAGGCATATGTGGCTCCCACATAGGGTCGAGGGCCCTTGCCGGGAAAGCGTTCCGGCAAGGTTTCTTCTGGCCCACCGCCCTCCAGGATGCGACGGCACTAGTAACCAAGTGTGAAGCGTGCCAGTTCCATTCAAAGAATCTTCATCAACCAGCCCAAGCCCTTCAAACAATCCCTCTCTCCTGGCCATTCTCGGTCTGGGGGCTCGATATACTGGGCCCTTTCCCCCGCGTTGTCGGGGGCTTTGAGTACTTGTACGTTGCAATAGACAAGATCACAAAGTGGCCGGAGGTGGAAACAGTGAGGAAGGTGACTGCTCAGTCAGCCGTCAAGTTCTTCAAAGGACTGGTCTGCCGTTTTGGTGTGCCAAACATAGTCATCACCGACAACGGCACGCAGTTCACAAGCCACACCTTCATGCAGTACATCCAAGACCTCGACAGCAAGGTCTGTTTTCCTTCCGTGGCACATCCACGGAGCAACGACCAAGCGGAGAGGGCAAATGCTGAAGTACTGAGAGGCTTGAGAACGAAGACCTTTGACAAGCTGCACAAGAGTGGAAGGCGCTGGATTGATGAGTTGTCGGCGGTTCTTTGGTCGATCAGGACGACGCCAAATCGAGCCACCGACCAGACACCTTTTCCCCTGGTATACAGAAGTAGTTCTCCCCATGGAACTCATATACGGGTCACCTCGAGTGCTCGCTTATGATGAGCTTGAGCAAGAGCCGTTGCGCCACGATGACGCGACGCTCCTTGAGGAAGATTGTCTCCGGGCGGCTGTGAGAGCGGCACGCTACCAGCAAGCCTTGCGCCGCTACCATAGCCGCAAGGTTCATGCCCGAAGCTTTGAGGAAGGCGACCTTGTTCTTCGGCGCGTTTAGTCGGCCAAGAATTCCAACAAGTTGACGCCGAAGTGGGAAGGCCCTTATCGGGTAATGCGAGTCAACAGGCCTGGCGCAGTCCGCCTGGAGACCGAGGATGCCGTCCCAGTGAGCAACTCCTGGAACATCGAGCATCTTCGTAAGTTTTACCCGTAAGGCGCGGCTTGCCGGGCCTCCCGGCAAGCCACCTTTTGTACAAGCTTTGCCGGCAAGGCATGTGACCCTTTGTACAAAGCCAGGCGCAGACCCTGAGCATAAATAAATGAAGCGCTGGCGCCCTAAGTCATAGCATGCATGCTAGGTCGAGTCTCTTCCTCGGTTAGGGTTGATAGTGCTCAGCAGCAACTAACCCCTAGCTTAGAGGTCGAGTGCGCGTCTATTTGTTCCTCTTCTGTCCTCTTTTGGTTCGCAGGGCACATGAGCACTTCTGCTGAGCTACTTGGAAGAAAGGAAACGGACCGGTGTCCCGACCCCGGCAAACCAGAGTTGCCGGGGACTACAAGCACGAGGATCCAACCGCGGCAAGATAAGACTGCCAGGGGCTGCAGATCCAAATAAGTCTTTTTTATCCCCTCTCATACATTTCGAAACAGGACTGGGGCATGTGAAGCCGCGTTTCTATCTCTAGGCTGTCGTTCTCCTCTTTTTCCCATACCTAAGGATTATTTCCTGGGTCCGGATTTGGTTGTAGCCGCGGCGGCAAGGAGGTGGGACAAGGAGCTTGAAGCCCACTTCATCCCTGCCTCTGCCAAGAGCGCGAGAACGGTCGAATGGAGTGGGGGGAATGGCAAGGCCTGTTGCCGGGCGATAAATGTTTATCCTAAACAATAACAAGGATTAGCTCCTTGTCGCAGGATTTACCCACGAACGAAAAGCCTGGTAAGCATCCCTATTTCATTAAAAACATCCCATACAGGTACATTTCGTACGAAATGAAAAACATGGACAAAGGGGATTACAAGCTTTAATTTAACAAGGCCCGCAGACTTATAGAATAAAAAAAGAGATAAGGTGCCCGTGATCCTTTTCTTGTCCCTCTCCTCAGGAGGCAGGTCAAGGAGGCGAGAGGGCAAAAGAGGCGCCTAGGCGAGCTACGAGCAGCAGAAAGCACCAAGACAACACCTTGGTGGCCGCCCACAGGCGGGCTGGTGATGAAGGTGCTGGAAAGGAGCTGGAAGACGAGGCGGCAGGACCGGGAGTACGCGATGAAGGCATCGGTACCCGCGTACTCCAAGTTGACAGCCTTGCCGCCCGCCCTTTTCCTCTTCCACAACCTCCCGACGCCAGCCGCCCAAGGAGACGGCCCCGAGAAGTTCAAGGAGCTGGCCCCGCCCCCGGCAAAACCCTGCCGGAGGAGCGGCCAGGTGCAGATGCTGCTGCCGCACCCGCCTGGGCGCGGGGCGTCCGACGCCTAGTCGGACTCGTCCCCGCTGTCCTCCTCCTCACTTTCGCTCGAGGAAGAGCTTCCATCATCGGAATCTCCATCAGAGGAGCTCTCCACGCAGCATTTCAGGCGAGTTCCAAACCCTGCGAAGACCTTGACGGAGAGCAGGCCGTCCTCCATCAATTTGAAGTAGAGGACGAGCCCCGCCATCAGGCTATGGATGCGGGCGAATGTCTTCCATCCACAGCGGATGTACAAAACCCGAGGAGCCGGGAAGTCGACGTCAACCCGCGTGCCCCCATTCCCACAGCCCCTCATGTGCAACCTGAGGGTCTGGGGCGGGTCACGCTCCATCACCCGAGCAAATGGGGCAGGGAGACGAAGACGACGATGCGGAGGGTGGCGCAGCCTGATGAAGAACTCGCAAGGCTGGTCTTTAATGTGGCCCTCCATCGGGAAGGGCATCGTTGGCAGGGGCAAGGCCGGCGTGCCGCCCCGTCCTCCTCTTCCCCGAGCGCTACGGCCTCTGCCCCGGCCTCGCCCATAGCCTCGCCCCCTCCCCCTTCCCCTCGCGGCCGGTTCCACCACCGCGGGCTCAGGAGGATGAGGGACGCACTGTCGAGCGGCGACCCTCGCCGCCACCGTCGAGGGACCAAGATTCCCCTTCTCCATGGCGGGTGAGAGGAAGAGGCAGAAGCGAGAGGAGATAGAAGATGGAAGAATGCGGGATGCCATCCCCCCTTCCCCCTTTTTATAAAGGAACGGGGTTGAGGCTCGGCCGCCCCGCTTGGCCAATCCAGACACCGGAGGCGCAGGGAATCAGGACCGACCCGCTGCCCCAACCAGCGACGGCACGGTTTCCCGCCTCCACCGTCTGCCACCCCGGGCGCATGAAAGACGCGTGGCAGACGTGCAGAACTGAGGGGACGGGTAAGGCGACCTCTCCCCACCTCGTGATAGTGGGGAGGGGACGCCGTGAAGACCGCACCCCGGCCCCGCTCAGTAAATGAGCCGCGCCTCCACGCCTCCCTCGTTTTACGGGGAGGGCGCGAGCCGCCCCTTTACTGCGATATGACGCATGCGTGTGGAAACCACCCCACGCATGCCGCCCACGTCACGCATGCCCCTCCACGCCGCGCAGCGCGCGAAGAGTCTTACCAAGGTAAAAACCGCCCCACCTGCCCGCACACCGTTTTGGGCCTGGCCCAACAACGTGTCGTGCTTATGTGTGGCCCAGGCCCGGGGGCTCCTATCGGTGTACAAAAATAGGGGCACGCTTTTGTACCCCTTTACCTGTGCACGGGCAGTCGGAGTCGCGGCCACGACCACACCAAGCAGAACAGGGGAGGTCGGCCAAGGTAAGACCGAAGCCCAAGAGAATCAAAGCAAGGCCAAGGCCAAGACCACAAAGAGCAGAGGAGCGAAGCAGGTTCCCCCGGCAAGACCCTTGCCGGGACAGCTCGCCCCACACCAACAGAGCGAGCCACCCTTGAGCCCACGGCCCCCAACGCTGTCATCAACATGGGGCCAGGGCTCTGGAAGGCACCTCTGTGGTGGCATGCAGATCTTTGTGAAGACATATTCAAGATCAGATGAGGATCAGAAGACGACGATTCTCGGCAAGATCCCTGCTGAGGAAGGCCACCAGACCCCTGGCAAGGTCCTTCCCGGGGACGACAACACGCCACGGCAAGACCCTTGCCGGGCCACCCGGCGAGACCCTCGCCAAGGACGCCAGCTGGGCCACTACCAAACCCGCGCCAGACAAGCTTCCACCACCGTTCACATGCAGCTGCCAGCCCAGCCAGCTGGGCAGGCACTTGCGTGGCAACATGCAGCTCCTAGGCCGCGCTAAAGGCGGTAAGGTGGTTTGCCCGGCAGCAAGCACACCCGGCAGGCCAATGGGGATCCGTCCCCAAGACATTGCCCTGGGTTTACGGGCCGGCAAAGCCTACCCGGTTACGTAGGGCGGACATACAAGGAAAAATCGAACAGGAAGAAGCGGAGAAAGTAGCCCGTCGGTCCGCCCTGTACCAGTTCGCCGATGACATTCTGTACCGGAGAAGGCCGAACGGTGTGAAACTCAAGTGCATCCCCCGGGACGAAGGATTGGAGCTGTTGGCGGAGATACATGGAGGCATATGTGGCTCCCACATAGGGTCAAGGGCCCTTGCCGGGAAGGCGTTCTGGCAAGGTTTCTTCTGGCCCACCGCCCTCCAAGATGCGACGGTACTTGTAACCAAGTGTGAAGCGTGCCAGTTCCATTCAAAGAATCTTCATCAACCAGCCCAAGCCCTTCAAACAATCCCTCTCTCCTGGCCATTCTCGGTCTGGGGGCTCGATATACTGGGCCCTTTCCCCCGCGTTGTCGGGGGCTTTGAGTACTTGTACGTTGCAATCGACAAGTTCACAAAGTGGCCGGAGGTGGAAGCAGGGAGGAAGGTGACTGCTCAGTCAGCCGTCAAGTTCTTCAAAGGACTGGTCTGCCGTTTTGGTGTGCCAAACAGAGTCATCACCGACAACGGCACGCAGTTCACAAGCCACACCTTCATGCAGTACATCCAAGACCTCGACAGCAAGGTCTGTTTTGCTTCCGTGGCACATCCACGGAGCAACGGCCAAGCGGAGAGGGCAAATGCTGAAGTACTGAGAGGCTTGAGAACGAAGACCTTTGACAAGCTGCACAAGAGTGGAAGGCGCTGGATTGATGAGTTGCCGGTGGTTCTTTGGTCGATCAGGACGACGCCAAATCGAGCCACCGGCCAGACACCTTTTGCCCTGGTATACGGAGCAGAAGCAGTTCTCCCCACGGAACTCACATATGGGTCACCTCGAGTGCTCGCTTATGATGAGCTTGAGCAAGAGACACTGCGCCAAGATGACGCGACGCTCCTTGAGGAAGATCGTCTTCGGGCCGCTGTGAGAGCGGCACGCTACCAGCAAGCCTTGCACCGCTACCATAGCCGCAAGGTTCATGCCCGAAGCTTTGAGGAAGGCGACCTTGTTCTTCGGCGCGTTCAGTCGGCCAAGAATTCCAACAAGTTGATGCCGAAGTGGGAAGGCCCATATCGGGTAATGCGAGTCACCAGGCCTGGCGCAGTCCGCCTGGAGACCGAGGATGCCGTCCCAGTGAGCAACTCCTGGAACATCGAGCATCTTCGTAAGTTTTACCCGTAAGGCGCGGCTTGCCGGGCCTCCCGGCAAGCCACCTTTTGTATAAGCTTTGCCAGCAAGGCATGTGACCCTTTGTACAAAGCCAGGCGTAGACCCTGAGCATAAATAAATGAAGCGCTGGCGCCCTAAGTCATAGCATGCATGCTAGGTCGAGTCTCTTCCTCGGTTAGGGTTGATAGTGCTCAGCAGCGACTAACCCCTAGCTTAGAGGTCGAGTGCGCGTCTATTTGTTCCTCTTCTATCCTCTTTTGGTTCGCAGGGCACATGAGCACTTCTGCCGAGCTACTTGGAAGAATGGAAACAGACAGGTGTCCCGACCCCGGCAAACCAGAGTTGCCGGGGGCTACAAGCACGAGGATCCAACCGCGGCAAGATAAGACTGCCGCGGGCTGCAGATAGAGATAAGTCTTTTTTATCCCCTGTCATACATTTCAAAACAGGACTGGGGCATATGAAGCCGCGTTTCTATCTCTAGGCTGCCGTTCTCCCCTTTTTCCCATACCTAAGGATTATTTCCTGGGTCCGGATTTGGTTGTAGCCGCGGCGGCAAGGAGGTGGGACAAGGAGCCTGAAGCCAACTTCATCCCTGCCTCCACCAAGAGCGCGAGAACGGTCGAATGGATTGGGGGGAACGGCAAGGCCTGTTGGAGGGCGAAAAACGTTTATCCTAAAAACTAACGAGGATTCGCTCCTTGTCGCAGGATTTACCCACGAACGAACAGCCCGGTAAGCATCCCTTTTTCATTAAAAACATCCCATACAGGTATAGTTCGTACGAAATGAAAAACATGGACAAAGGGGATTACAAGCTTTATATTTAACAAGGCCCGCAGGCTTACAGATTAAAAAAAGAGATAAGGTGCCCGTGATCCTTTTCTTGTCCCTCTCCTCAGGAGGCAGGTCAAGGAGGCGAGAGGGCAGATGAGGCGCCTAGGCGATCTACGAGCAGCAGAAAGCACCAAGAGAACACCTCGGTGGCCGCCCACAGGCGGGCTGGTGATGAAGGTGCTAGAAAGGAGCTGGAAGACGAGGCGGCAGGACCGGGAGTACGCGATGAAGGCATCGGTACCCGCGTACTCCGAGTTGACAGCCTTGCCGCCCGCCCTCTTCCTCTTCCACAACCTCCCGACGCCAGCCGCCCAAGGAGACGGCCCCGAGAAGTTCAAGGAGCTGGCCCCGCCCCCGGCAAAACCCTGCCGGAGGAGCGGCCAGGTGCAGATGCTGCTGCTGCCGCACCCGCCCGGGCGCGGGGCGTCCGACGCCTAGTCGGACTCGTCCCCGCTGTCCTCCTCGTCACTTTCGCTCGAGGAAGAGCTTCCATCATCGGAATCTCCATCAGAGGAGCTCTCCACGCAGCATTTCAGGCGAGTTCCAAACTCTGCGAAGACCTTGACGGAGAGCAGGCCGTCCTCCATCAATTTGAAGTAGAGGACGAGCCCCGCCATCAGGCTGTGGATGCAGGCGAACGTCTTCCATCCACAGCGGATGTACAAAACCCGAGGAGCCGGGAAGTCGACGTCAACCCGCGTGGCCCCATTCCCACAGCCCCTCATGTGCAACCTGAGGGTCTGGGGTGGGTCACGCTCCATCACCCGAGCAAACGAGGCAGGGAGACGAAGACGACGACGCGGAGGGTGGCGCAGCCTGATGAAGAACTCGCAAGGCTGGTCTTCAACGTGGCCCTCCATCGGGAAGGGCATCGTTGGCAGGGGCAAGGCCGGCGTGCCGCCCCGTCCTCCTCTTCCCCGAGCGCTACGGCCTCTGCCCCGGCCTCGCCCATAGCCTCGCCCCCTCCCCCTTCCCCTCGCGGACGGTTCCACCACCGCGGGCTCAGGAGGAGGAGGGACGCGCTGTCGAGCGGCGACCCTCGCCGCCACCGTCAAGGGACCAGGATTCCCCTTCTCCATGGCGGGTGAGAGGAAGAAGCAGAAGCGGGAGGAGTAAGAAGATGAAAGAATGCGGGATGCCATCCCCCCTTCCCCCTCTTTATAAAGGAACGGGGTTGAGGCTCGGCCGCCCCGCTCGGCCTATCCAGACACCGGAGGCACAGGGAATCAGGACCGACCCTCTGCCCCAACCAGCGACGGCCCGGTTTCCCACCTCCACCGTTTGCCACCCCGAGCGCATGAAAGACGCGTGGCAGACGTGCAGAACTGATGGGACGGGTAAGGCGACCTCTCCCCACCCCGTGATAGTGGGGAGTGGATGCCTTGAACACCGCACCCCGGCCCCGCTCAGTAAATGAGCCGCGCCTCCACGCCTCCCTCGTTTTACGGGGAGGGCGCGAGCCGCCCCTTTACTGCGATATGACACATGCGTGTGGAAACCGCCCCACGCATGCCGCCCACGTCACGCACGCCCCTCCACGCCGCGCAGCGCGCGCGGGTCGTGGGAAGCGGAGCACGCGAAGAGTCTTACCACGGTAAAAACCGCCCCACCTGCCCGCACATCGTTTTGGGCCTGGCCCAACAACGTGTCGTGCTTATGTGTGGCCCAGGCCCGGGGGCTCCTGTCGGTGTACAAAAATAGGGGCACGCTCTTGTACCCCTTTACCTGTGCACGGGAAGTCAGGGTCGCGCCCACGACCACACCAAGCAGAACAGGGGAGGTCAGCCAAGGTAAGACCGAAGCCCAAGACAATCAAAGCAACGCCAAGGCCAAGACCACAAAGAGCAGAGGAGCGAAGCAGGTTCCCCCGGCAAGACCCTTGCCGGGACAGCTCGCCCCACACCAACAGAGCGAGCCACCCTTGAGCCCACGGCCCCCAACGCTGTCATCAACATGGGGCCAGGGCTCGGGAAGGCACCTCTGTGGTGGCATGCAGATCTTTGTGAAGACATATTCAAGATCAGATGAGGATCAGAAGACGACGATTCTCGGCAAGATCCCTGCCGAGGAAGGCCACCAGACCGCCGGCAAGGTCCTTCCCGGGGACGACAACAGGCCACGGCAAGACCCTTGCCGGGCCACTCGGCGAGACCCTCGCCAAGGACGCCAGCTGGGGCACTACCAAACCCGCGCCAGACAAGCTTCCACCACCGTTCACATGCAGCTGCCAGGCCAGCTAGCTGGGCAGGCACTTGCGTGGCAACATGCAGCTCCCAGGCCGCGCTAAAGGCGGTAAGGTGGTTTGCCCGGCAGCAAGCACACCCGGCAGGCCAATGGGGATCCGTCCCCAAGACGCTGCCCTGGGTTTACGCGCCGGCAAAGCCTACCCGGTTACGTAGGGCGGACATACAAGGAAAAATCACACAGGAAGAAGCGGAGAAAGTAGCCCGTCGGTCCGCCCTGTACCAGTTCGCCGATGACGTTCTGTACCGGAGAAGGCCGAACGGTGTGAAACTCAAGTGCATCCCCTGGGACGAAGGACTGGAGCTGTTGGCGGAGATACATGGAGGCATATGTGGCTCCCACATAGGGTCAAGGGACCTTGCCGGGAAGGCGTTCCGGCAAGGTTTCTTCTGGCCCACCGCCCTCCAGGATGCGACGGCACTAGTAACCAAGTGTGAAGCATGCCAGTTCCATTCAAAGAATCTTCATCAACCAGCCCAAGCCCTTCAAACACTCCCTCTCTCCTGGCCATCTCGGTCTGGGGGATCGATATACTGTGCCCTTTCCCCCGCGTTGTCGGGGGCTTTGAGTACTTGTACGTTGCAATCGACAAGTTCACAAAGTGGGCGGAGGTGGAAGCAGTGAGGAAGGTGACTGCTCAGTCAGCCGTCAAGTTCTTCAAAGGACTGGTCTGCCGTTTTGGTGTGCCAAATAGAGTCATCACCGACAACGGCACGCAGTTCACAAGCCACACCTTCATGCAGTACATCCAAGACCTCGACAGCAAGGTCTGTTTTGCTTCCGTGGCACATCCACGGAGCAACGGCCAAGCAGAGAGGGCAAATGCTGAAGTACTGAGAGGCTTGAGAACGAAGACCTTTGACAAGCTGCACAAGAGTGGAAGGCGCTGGATTGATGAGTTGCCGGTGGTTCTTTGGTCGATCAGGACGACGCCAAATCGAGCCACCGGCCAGACACCTTTTGCCCTGGTATACGGAGCAGAAGCAGTTCTCCCCACGGAACTCATATACGGGTCACCTCAAGTGCTCGCTTATGATGAGCTTGAGCAAGAGACACTGCGCCAAGATGACGCGACGCTCCTTGAGGAAGATCGTCTTTGGGCGGCTGTGAGAGCGGCACGCTACCAGCAAGCCTTGCGCCGCTACCATAGCCGCAAGGTTCATGCCCGAAGCTTTGAGGAACGCGACCTTGTTCTTCGGCGCGTTCAGTCGGCCAAGAATTCCAACAAGTTGATGCCGAAGTGGGAAGGCCCTTATCGGGTAATGCGAGTCACCAGGCCTGGCGCAGTCCGCCTGGAGACCGAGGATGCCGTCCCAGTGAGCAACTCCTGGAACATCGAGCATCTTCGTAAGTTTTACCCATAAGGCGCGGCTTGCCGGGCCTCCCGGCAAGCCACCTTTTGTATAAGCTTTGCCGGCAAGGCATGTGACCCTTTGTACAAAGCCAGGCGCAGACCCTGAGCATAAATAAATGAAGCGCTGGCGCCCTAAGTCATAGCATGCATGCTAGGTCGAGTCTCTTCCTCGGTTAAGGTTGATAGTGCTAAGCAGCGACTAACCCCTAGCTTAGAGGTCGAGTGCGCGTCTATTTGTTCCTCTTCTGTCCTCTTTTGGTTCGCAGGGCACATGAGCACTTCTACCGAGCTACTTGGAAGAAAGGAAACGGACCGGTGTCCCGACCCCGGCAAACCAGAGTTGCCGGGGGCTACAAGCACGAGGATCCAACCGCGGCAAGATAAGACTGCCGGGGGCTGCAGATCCAGATAAGTCTTTTTTATCCCCTGTCATACATTTCAAAACAGGACTGGGGCATGTGAAGCCGCGTTTCTATCTCTAGGCTGCCGTTCTCCCCTTTTTCCCATACCTAAGGATTATTTCCTGGGTCCGGATTTGGTTGTAGCCGCGGCGGCAAGGAGG
The DNA here is from genome assembly GCF_002575655.3 of Aegilops tauschii subsp. strangulata. Lineage (NCBI taxonomy): Eukaryota > Viridiplantae > Streptophyta > Magnoliopsida > Poales > Poaceae > Aegilops > Aegilops tauschii. The sequence goes on along the minus strand of NC_053036.3, from coordinate 549,915,686 downwards.
TGGGACAAGGAGCCTGAAGCCCACTTCATCCCTGCCTCCGCCAAGAGCGCGAGAACGGTCGAATGGAGTGGGGGGAACGGCAAGGCCTGTTGCCGGGCGAAAAACGTTTATCCTAAAAAATAACGAGGATTCGCTCCTTGCCGCACGATATACCCACGAACGAAAAGCCCGGTAAGCATCCCTTTTTCATTAAAAACATCGCATACTGGTACAGTTCGTACGAAATGAAAAACATGGACAAAGGGGATTACAAGCTTTAAATTTAACAAGGCCCGCAGGCTTACAGATTAAAAAAAGAGATAAGGTGCCCGTGATCCTTTTCTTGTCCCTCTCCTCAGGAGGCAGGTCAAGGAGGCGAGAGGGCAAAAGAGGCGCCTAGGCGAGCTACGAGCAGCAGAAAGCACCAAGATAACACCTCGGTGGCCGCCCACAGGCGGGCTGGTGATGAAGGTGCTGGAAAGGAGCTGGAAGACGAGGCGGCAGGACCGGGAGTACGCGATGAAGGCATCGGTACCCGCGTACTCCGAGTTGACAGCCTTGCCGCCCGCCCTCTTCCTCTTCCGCAACCTCCCGACGCCAGCCGCCCAAGGAGACGGCCCCGAGAAGTTCAAGGAGCTGGCCCCGCCCCCAGCAAAACCCTGCCGGAGGAGCGGCCAGGTGCAGATGCTGCTGCTGCCGCACCCGCCCAGGCGTGGGGCGTCCGACGCCTAGTCGGACTCGTCCCCGCTGTCCTCCTCGTCACTTTCGCTCGAGGAAGAGCTTCCATCATCGGAATCTCCATCAGAGGAGCTCTCCACGCAGCATTTCAGGCGAGTTCCAAACTCTCCGAAGACCTTGACGGAGAGCAGGCCGTCCTCCATCAATTTGAAGTAGAGGACGAGCCCCGCCATCAGGCTGTGGATGCGGGCGAACGTATTCCATCCACAGCGGATGTACAAAACCCGAGGAGCCGGGAAGTCGAGGTCAACCCGGGTGCCCCCATTCCCACAGCCCCTCATGTGCAACCTGAGGGTCTGGGGCGGGTCACGCTCCATCACCCGAGCAAACGGGGCAGGGAGACGAAGACGACGACGCGGAGGGCGGCGCAGCTTGATGAAGAACTCGCAAGGCTGGTCTTCAACGTGGCCCTCCATCGAGAAGGGCATCGTTGGCAGGGCAAGGCCGGCGTGTCGCCCCGTCCTCCTCTTCCCCGAGCGCTACGGCCTCTTCCCCGGCCTCGCCCATAGCCTCGCCCCTCCCCCTTCCCCTCGCGGCCGGTTCCACCACCGCGGGCTCAGGAGGAGGAGGGAAGCGCTGTCGAACGGCGACCCTCGCCGCCACAGTCGAGGGACCAGGATTCCCCTTCTCCATGGCGGGAGAGAGGAAGAAGCAGAAGCGGGAGGAGATAGAAGATGGAAGAATGCGGGATGCCATCCCGCCTTCCCCCTTTTTATAAAGGAACGGGGTTGAGGCTCGGCCGCCCCGCACGGCCAATCCAGACACCGGAAGCGCTGGGAATCAGGACCGACCCGCTGCCCCAACAAGCGACGGCCCGGTTTCCCGCCTCCACCGTTTGCCACCCAGAGCGCATGAAAGACGCGTGGCAGACGTGCAGAACTGAGGGGACGGGTAAGGCGACCTCTCCCCACCCCGTGATCGTGGGGGGTGGACGCCTTGAAGACCGCACCCCGGCCCCGCTCAGTAAATGAGCCGCGCCTCCACGCCTCCCTCGTTTTACGGGGAGGGCGCGAGCCGCCCCTTTACTGCGATATGACGCATGTGTGTGGAAACCGCCCCACGCATGCCGCCCACGTCACGCACGGCACTCCACGCCGCGCAGCGCGCGCGGGTCGTGGGAAGCGGAGCACGCGAAGAGTCTTACCACGGTAAAAACCGCCCCACCTGCCCACGCACCGTTTTGGGTCTGGCCCAACAACGTGTCGTGCTTATGTGTGGCCCAGGCCCGGGGGCTCCTGTCGGTGTACAAAAATAGGGGCACGCTTTTGTAACCCTTTACCTGTGCACGTGCAGTCGGAGCCGCGCCCACGACCACACCAAGCAGAACAGGGGAGGTCAGCCAAGGTAAGACTGAAGCCCAAGACAATCAAAGCAACGCCAAGGCCAAGACCACAAAGAGCAGAGGGGCGAAGCAGGTTCCCCCGGCAAGACCCTTGTCGGGCGGCCTCAGCGGCCCCGGCAAGACCCTTGCCGGGACAGCTCGCCCCACACCAACAGAGCGAGCCACCCTTGAGCCCACGGCCCCCAACGCTGTCATCAACATGGGGCCAGGGCTCGGGAAGGCACCTCTGTGGTGGCATGCAGATCTTTGTGTAGACATATTCAAGATCAGATGAGGATCAGAAGACGACGATTCTCGGCAAGATCCCTACCAAGGAAGGCCACCAGACCCCCGGCAAGGTCCTTCCCAGGGACGACAGCACACCACGGCAAGACCCTTGCCGGGCCACCCGGCAAGACCCTCGCCAAGGACACCAGCTGGGCCACTACCAAACCCGCACCAGACAAGCTTCCAGCACCGTTCACATGCAGCTGCGAGCCCAGCTGCCAGCTGGGTAGGCACTTGCGTGGCAACATGCAGGTCCCAGGCCATGCTAAGGGCGGTAAGGTGGTTTGCCCGGCAGCAAGCACACCCGGCAGGCCAATGAGGATCCGTCCCCAAGACGCTGCCCTGGGTTTACGCGCCGGCAAAGCCTACCCAGTTACATAGGGCGGACTTACAAGGAAAAATCGAACAGGAAGAAGCGGAGAAAGTAGCCCGTCGGTCCGCCCTGTACCAGTTCGTCGATGACGTCCTGTACCGGAGAAGGCCGAACGGTGTGAAACTCAAGTGCATCCCCTGGGACGAAGGACTGGAGCTGTTGGCGGAGATACATGGAGGCATATGTGGCTCCCACATAGGGTCGAGGGCCCTTCCCGAGAAGGCGTTCTGGCAAGGTTTCTTCTGGCCCACCGCCCTCCAGGATGCAACGGCACTAGTAACCAAGTGTGAAGCGTGCCAGTTCCATTCAAAGAATCTTCATCAACCAGCCCAAGCCCTTCAAACAATCCCTCTCTCCTAGCCATTCTCGGTCTGGGGGCTCGATATACTGGGCCCTTTCCCCCACGTTGTCAGGGGCTTTGAGTACTTGTACGTTGCAATCGACAAGTTCACCAAGTGGCCGGAGGTGGAAGCAGTGAGGAAGGTGACTGCTCAGTCAGCCGTCAAGTTCTTCAAAGGACTGGTCTGCCGTTTTGGTGTGCCAAACATAGTCATCACCGACAACAGCACACAGTTCACAAGCCACACCTTCATGCAGTACATCCAAGACCTCGACAGCAAGGTCTGTTTTGCTTCCGTGGCACATCCACGGAGCAACGACCAAGCGGAGAGGGCAAATGCTGAAGTACTGAGAGGCTTGAGAACGAAGACCTTTGACAAGGTGCACAAGAGTGGAAGGCGCTGGATTGATGAGTTGCCGACGGTTCTTTGGTCGATCAGGACGACGCCAAATCGAGCCACCGACCAGACACCTTTTGCCCTGGTATACAGAGCAGAAGCAGTTCTCCCCATGGGACTCATATACGGGTCACCTCGAGTGCTCGCTTATGATGAGCTTGAGCAATAGCCGTTGCGCCAGGATGACGCGACGCTCCTTGAGGAAGATCATCTTCAGGCGGCTGTGAGAGCGGCACGCTACCAGCAAGCCTTGCGCCGCTACCATAGCCGCAAGGTTCATGCCCGAAGCTTTGAGGAAGGCGACCTTGTTCTTCGGCGCGTTTAGTCGGCCAAGAATTCCAACAAGTTGACGCCGAAGTGGGAAGGCCCTTATCGGGTAATGCGAGTCACCAGGCCTGGCGCAATCCACCTGGAGACCGAGGATGCCGTCCCAGTGAGCAACTCCTGGAACATCGAGCATCTTCGTAAGTTTTACCCATAAGGCGCGGCTTGCCGGGCCTCCCGGCAAGCCACCTTTTGTACAAGCTTTGCCGGCAAGGCATGTGACCCTTTGTACAAAGCCAGGCGCAGACCCTGAGCATAAATAAATGAAGCGTTGGCGCCCTAAGTCATAGCATGCATGCTAGGTCGAGTCTCTTCCTCGGTTAGGGTTGATAGTGCTCACAGCGACTAACCACTAGCTTAGAGGTCGAGTGCGCATCTATTTGTTCCTCTTCTGTCCTCTTTTGGTTCGCAGGGCACATGAGCACTTCTGCCGAGCTACTTGGAAGAAAGCAAACGGACCGGTGTCCCGACCCCGGCAAACCAGAGTTGCCGGGGGCTACAAGCACGAGGATCCAACCGCGGCAAGATAAGACTGGCGGGGGCTGCAGATCCAGATAAGTCTTTTTTATCCCCTGTCATACATTTCGAAACAGGACTGGGGCATGTGAAGCCGCATTTCTCTCGCTAGGCTGCCGTTCTCCCCTTTTTCCCATACCTAAGGATTACTTCCTGGGTCCGGATTTGGTTGTAGCCGCGGCGGCAAGGAGGTGGGACCAGGAGCCTGAAGCCCACATCATCCCTGCCTCCGCCAAGAGCGCGAGAACGGTCAAATGGAGTGGGGGGAACGGCAAGGCTTGTTGCTGGGCGAAAAACGTTTATCCTAAACAATAACGAGGATTCGCTCCTTGTCGCAGGATTTACCCACGAACGAAAAGCCCGGTAAGCATCCCTTTTTCATTAAAAACATCCCATACAGGTACAGTTCGTACGAAATGAAAAACATGGACAAAGGGGATTACAAGCTTTAAATTTAACAAGGCCCGCAGGCTTACAGAATAAAAAAAAGAGATAAGGTGCCCGTGATCCTTTTCTTGTCCCTCTCCTCAGGAGGCAGGTCAAGGAGGCGAGAGGGAAAAAGAAGCGCCTAGGCGAGCTACGAGCAGCAGAAGCACCAAGAGAACACCTCGGTGGCCGCCCACAGGCGGGCTGGTGATGAAGGTGCTGGAAAGGAGCTGGAAGACGAGGCGGCAGGACTGGGAGTACGCGATGAAGGCATCGGTACCCGCGTACTCCGAGTTGACAGCCTTGCCGCCCGCCCTCTTCCTCTTCCGCAACCTCCCGACGCCAGCCGCCCAAGGAGACGGCCCCGAGAACTTCAAGGAGCTGGCCCCGCCCCCGGCAAAACCCTGCCGGAGGAGCGGCCAGGTGTAGATGCTACTGCTGCCGCACCCGCCCAGGCGCGGGTTGTCCAACGCCTAGTCGGACTCGTCCCCGCTGTCCTCCTCGTCACTTTCGCTCGAGGAAGAGCTTCCATCATCGGAATCTCCATCAGAGGAGCTCTCCATGCAGCATTACAGGCGAGTTCCAAACTCTCCGAAGACCTTGACGGAGAGCAGGCCGTCCTCCATCAATTTGAAGTAGAGGACGAGCCCCGCCATCAGGCTGTGGATGCGGGCGAACGTCTTCCATCCACAGCGGATGTACAAAACCCGAGGAGCCGGGAAGTCGACGTCAACCCAGGTGCCCCCATTCCCACAGCCCCTCATGTGCAACCTGAGGGTCTGGGGCGGGTCACGCTCCATCACCCGAGCAAACGGGGCAGGGAGACGAAGACGACGACGCGGAGGGCGGCGCAGCTTGATGAAGAACTCGCAAGGCTGGTCTTCAACGTGGCCCTCCATCGGGAAGGGCATCGTTGGCAGGGCAAGGCCGGCGTGCCGCCCCGTCCTCCTCTTCCCCGAGCGCTACGGCCTCTGCCCCGGCCTCGCCCATAGCCTCGCCCCTCCCCCTTCCCCTCGCGGCCGGTTCCACCACCGCGGGCTCAGGAGGAGGAGGGAAGCGCTGTCGAACGGCGACCCTCGCCGCCACCGTCGAGGGACCAGGATTCCCCTTCTCCATGGCGGGAGAGAGGAAGAAGCAGAAGCGGGAGGAGATAGAAGATGGAAGAATGCGGGATGCCACCCCCCCTTCCCCCTTTTTATAAAGGAACGGGGTTGAGGCTCAGCCGCCCCGCTCGGCCAATCCAGACACCAGAAGCGCTGGGAATCAGGACCGACCCGCTGCCCCAACAAGCGACGGCCCGGTTTCCTGCCTCCACCGTTTGCCACCCAGAGCGCATGAAAGACGCGTGGCAGACGTGCAGAACTGAGGGGACGGGTAAGGCGACCTCTCCCCACCCCGTGATCGTGGGGGGTGGACGCCTTGAAGACCGCACCCCGGCCCCGCTCAGTAAATGAGCCGCGCCTCCACGCCTCCCTCGTTTTACCGGGAGGGCGCGAGCCGCCCCTTTACTGCGATATGACGCATGTGTGTGGAAACCGCCCCACGCATGCCGCCCACGTCACGCACGCCCCTCCACGCCGCGCAGCGCGCGCGGGTCGTGGGAAGCGGAGCGCGCGAAGAGTCTTACCACGGTAAAAACCGCCCCACCTGCCCACGCACCGTTTTGGGTCTGGCCCAACAACGTGTCGTGCTTATGTGTGGCCCAGGCCCGGGGGCTCCTGTCGGTGTACAAAAATAGGGGCACGCTTTTGTACCCCTTTACCTGTGCACGGGCAGTCGGAGCCGCGCCCACGACCACACCAAGCAGAACAGGGGAGGTCAGCCAAGGTAAGACTGAAGCCCAAGACAATCAATGCAACGCCAAGGCCAAGACCACAAAGAGCAGAGGGGCGAAGCAGGTTCCCCGGCAAGACCCTTGCCGGGCGGCCTCAGCGGCCCCGGCAAGACCCTTGCCGGGACAGCTCGCCCCACACCAACAGAGCGAGCCACCCTTGAGCCCACGGCCCCCAACGCTGTCATCAACATGGGGCCAGGGCTCGGGAAGGCACCTCTGTGGTGGCATGCAGATCTTTGTGAAGACATATTCAAGATCAGATGAGGATCAGAAGACGACGATTCTCGGCAAGATCCCTACCGAGGAAGGCCACCAGACCCCCGGCAAGGTGCTTCCCGGGGACGACAGCACACCACGGCAAGACCCTTGCCGGGCCACCCGGCAAGACCCTCGCCAAGGATGCCAGCTGGGCCACTACCAAACCCGCACCAGACAAGCTTCCAGCACCGTTCACATGCAGCTGCGAGCCCAGCTGCCAGCTGGGCAGGCACTTGCGTGGCAACATGCAGGTCCCAGGCCATGCTAAGGGCGGTAAGGTGGTTTGCCCGGCAGCAAGCACACCCGGCAGGCCAATGGGGATCCGTCCCCAAGACGCTGCCCTGGGTTTACGCACCGGCAAAGCCTACCCAGTTACATAGGGCGGACTTACAAGGAAAAATCGAACAGGAAGAAGCGGAGAAAGTAGCCCGTCGGTCCGCCCTGTACCAGTTCGTCGATGACGTCCTGTACCGGAGAAGGCCGAACGGTGTGAAACTCAAGTGCATCCCCTGGGACGAAGGACTGGAGCTGTTGGCGGAGATACATGGAGGCATATGTGGCTCCCACATAGGGTCGAGGGCCCTTCCCGAGAAGGCGTTCCGGCAAGGTTTCTTCTGGCCCACCGCCCTCCAGGATGCAACGGCACTAGTAACCAAGTGTGAAGCGTGCCAGTTCCATTCAAAGAATCTTCATCAACCAGCCCAAGCCCTTCAAACAATCCCTCTCTCCTAGCCATTCTCGGTCTGGGGGCTCGATATACTGGGCCCTTTCCCCCACGTTGTCAGGGGCTTTGAGTACTTGTACGTTGCAATCGACAAGTTCACCAAGTGGCCGGAGGTGGAAGCAGTGAGGAAGGTGACTGCTCAGTCAGCCGTCAAGTTCTTCAAAGGACTGGTCTGCCGTTTTGGTGTGCCAAACATAGTCATCACCGACAACGGCACACAGTTCACAAGCCACACCTTCATGCAGTACATCCAAGACCTCGACAGCAAGGTCTGTTTTGCTTCCGTGGCACATCCACGGAGCAACGACCAAGCGGAGAGGGCAAATGCTGAAGTACTGAGAGGCTTGAGAACGAAGACCTTTGACAAGGTGCACAAGAGTGGAAGGCGCTGGATTGATGAGTTGCCGGCGGTTCTTTGGTCGATCAGGACGACGCCAAATCGAGCCACCGACCAGACACCTTTTGCCCTGGTATACAGAGCAGAAGCAGTTCTCCCCATGGGACTCATATACGGGTCACCTCGAGTGCTCGCTTATGATGAGCTTGAGCAAGAGCCGTTGCGCCAGGATGACGCGACGCTCCTTGAGGAAGATCATCTTCAGGCGGCTGTGAGAGCGGCACGCTACCAGCAAGCCTTGCGCCGCTACCATAGCCGCAAGGTTCATGCCCGAAGCTTTGAGGAAGGCGACCTTGTTCTTCGGCGCGTTTAGTCGGCCAAGAATTCCAACAAGTTGACGCCGAAGTGGGAAGGCCCTTATCGGGTAATGCGAGTCACGAGGCCTGGCGCAATCCACCTGGAGACCGAGGATGCCGTCCCAGTGAGCAACTCCTGGAACATCGAGCATCTTCGTAAGTTTTACCCATAAGGCGCGGCTTGCCGGGCCTCCCGGGAAGCCACCTTTTGTACAAGCTTTGCCGGCAAGGCATGTGACCCTTTGTACAAAGCCAGGCGCAGACCCTGAGCATAAATAAATGAAGCGTTGGCGCCCTAAGTCATAGCATGCATGCTAGGTCGAGTCTCTTCCTCGGTTAGGGTTGATAGTGCTCAGCAGCGACTAACCACTAGCTTAGAGGTCGAGTGCGCATCTATTTGTTCCTCTTCTGTCCTCTTTTGGTTCGCAGGGCACATGAGCACTTCTGCCGAGCTACTTGGAAGAAAGGAAACGGACCGGTGTCCCGACCCCAGCAAACCAGAGTTGCCGGGGGCTACAAGCACGAGGATCCAACCGCGGCAAGATAAGACTGGCGGGGGCTGCAGATCCAGATAAGTCTTTTTTATCCCCTGTCATACATTTCGAAACAGGACTGGGGCATGTGAAGCCGCATTTCTCTCGCTAGGCTGCCGTTCTCCCCTTTTTCCCATACCTAAGGATTACTTCCTGGGTCCGGATTTGGTTGTAGCCGCGGCGGCAAGGAGGTGGGACCAGGAGCCTGAAGCCCACATCATCCCTGCCTCCGCCAAGAGCGCGAGAACGGTCAAATGGAGTGGGGGGAACGGCAAGGCTTGTTGCCGTGCGAAAAACGTTTATCCTAAACAATAACGAGGATTCGCTCCTTGTCGCAGGATTTACCCACGAACGAAAAGCCCGGTAAGCATCCCTTTTTCATTAAAAACATCCCATACAGGTACAGTTCGTACGAAATGAAAAACATGGACAAAGGGGATTACAAGCTTTAAATTTAACAAGGCCCGCAGGCTTACAGATTAAAAAAAGAGATAAGGTGCCCGTGATCCTTTTCTTGTCCCTCTCCTCAGGAGGCAGGTCAAGGAGGCGAGAGGGAAAAAGAAGCGCCTAGGCGAGCTACGAGCAGCAGAAGCACCAAGAGAACACCTCGGTGGCCGCCCACAGGCGGGCTGGTGATGAAGGTGCTGGAAAGGAGCTGGAAGACGAGGCGGCAGGACCGGGAGTACGCGATGAAGGCATCGGTACCCGCGTACTCCGAGTTGACAGCCTTGCCGCCCGCCCTCTTCCTCTTCCGCAACCTCCCGACGCCAGCCGCCCAAGGAGACGGCCCCGAGAACTTCAAGGAGCTGGCCCCGCCCTCGGCAAAACCCTGCCGGAGGAGCGGCCAGGTGCACATGCTACTGCTGCCGCACCCGCCCAGGCGCGGGTTGTCCAACGCCTAGTCGGACTCGTCCCCGCTGTCCTCCTCGTCACTTTCGCTCGAGGAAGAGCTTCCATCATCGGAATCTCCATCAGAGGAGCTCTCCATGCAGCATTTCAGGCGAGTTCCAAACTCTCCGAAGACCTTGACGGAGAGCAGGCCGTCCTCCATCAATTTGAAGTAGAGTACGAGCCCCGCCATCAGGCTATGGATGCGGGCGAACGTCTTCCATCCACAGCGGATGTACAAAACCCGAGGAGCCGGGAAGTCGACGTCAACCCGCGTGCCCCCATTCCCACAGCCCCTCATGTGCAACCTGAGGGTCTGGGGCAGGTCACGCTCCATCACCCGAGCAAACGGGGCAGGGAGACGAAGACGACGACGCGGAGGGCGGCGCAGCCTGATGAAGAACTCGCAAGGCTGGTCTTCAACGTGGCCCTCCATCGGGAAGGGCATCGTTGGCAGGGCAAGGCCGGCGTGCCGCCCGTCCTCCTCTTCCCCGAGCGCTACGGCCTCTGCCCCGGCCTCGCCCATAGCCTCGCCCCCTCCCCCTTCCCCTCGCGGCCGGTTCCACCACCGCGGGCTCAGGAGGAGGAGGGACGCGCTGTCGAGCGGCGACCCTCGCCGCCACCGCCGAGGGACCAGGATTCCCCTTCTCCATGGCGGGTGAGAGGAAGAAGCAGAAGCGGGAGGAGATAGAAGATGGAAGAATGCGGGATGCCATCCCCCCTTCCCCCTTTTTATAAAGGAACGGGGTTGAGGCTCGGCCGCCCCGCTCGGCCAATCCAGACACCGGAGGCGCAGGGAATCAGGACCGACCCGCTGCCCCAACCAGCGACGGCCCGGTTTCCCGCCTCCACCATTTGCCACCCCGAGCGCATGAAAGACGCGTGGCAGACGTGCAGAACTGAGGGGACGGGTGAGGCGACCTCTCCCCACCCCGTGATCGTGGGGAGTGGACGCCTTGAAGACCGCACCCCGACCCCGCTCAGTAAATGAGCCGCGCCTGCCTCCCTCGTTTTACGGGGAGGGCGCGAGCCGCCCCTTTACTGTGATATGATGCATGCGTGTGGAAACCGCCCCACGCATGCCGCCCACGTCACGCACACCCCTCCACGCTGCGCAGCGCGCGCGGGTCGTGGGAAGCGGAGCGCGCGAAGAGTCTTACCACGGTGAAAACCGCCCCACCTGCCCGCGCACCGTTTTGGGCCTGGCCCAACAACGTATCGTGCTTATGTGTGGCCCAGGCCCGGGGGCTCCTGTCGGTGTACAAAAATAAGGGCACGCTTTTGTACCCCTTTACCTGTGCACGGGCAGTCGGAGCCGCGCCCACGACCACACCAAGCAGAATAGGGGACGTCAGCCAAGGTAAGACCGAAGCCCAAGACAATCAAAGCAACGCCAAGGCCAAGACCACAAAGAGCAGAGGGGCGAAGCAGGTTCCCCCGGCAAGACCCTTGCCGGGCGGCCTCAGCGGCCCCGGCAAGACCCTTGCCGGGACAGCTCGCCCCACACCAACAGAGCGAGCCACCCTTGAGCCCACGGCCCCCAACGCTGTCATCAACATGGGGCCAGGGCTCGGGAAGGCACCTCTGTGGTGGCATGCAGATCTTTGTGAAGACATATTCAAGATCAGATGAGGATCAGAAGACGACGATTCTCGGCAAGATCCCTGCCGAGGAAGGCCACCAGACCACCGGCAAGGTCCTTCCCGGGGACGACAGCACGCCACGGCAAGACCCTTGCCGGGCCACCCGGCAAGACCCTCGCCAAGGACGCCAGCTGGGCCACTACCAAACCCGCGCCAGACAAGCTTCCACCATCGTTCACATGCAGCTGCCTGCCCAGCCAGCTGGGCAGGCACTTGCGTGGCAACATGCAGCTCCCAGGCCAACTCATCGAGCACCTGCGTGGTGGCATGCAGATCTTCGTGAAGGCTCCGCCACCGTGCCACCTCAGCTGCCTGACTGCCTACATGGCACCACGCACCTCACTGGCCAGGGCGCTTGTCAAGACGAGGAGGAGCGGCGACGGACGGGACAGGCCTCGCCCCCGTCCCCAATAAAGCAAGGGGATACCTAAGCTATGCATTAAATGTGTCTTGTCCTGTAATACGAGCGATAAGCTCAGGGCACTGTACGCCTTTCCACCTCCTGTGTGTCACTGTGGCTGCCCCTTTCAACTATATAAGGAGGCCCATGGCATACTGGAGGAGGATTCGGCTCTTTTGAACCATGCACTGACCACAGCTAGTTCGAGAGCTCAAGAACTCTCAGAAATACACCCACCAAAGCAGGACTAGGGTTTTACGCATCCTCGCGGCCCGAACCTGGGTAAACGATCCCTGTGCTGTCTACTAGCCCTGCTCTCCTCGCAACCCTGCGCCCCGGCAACCATAGTAGGGATTCTTGTGATCCCATAGGTGTCGTTCCACACCGACAGGATGATGTTATCTTTTATATCTCTCATATATGATCATTCACTTTGCTTGGTGATGAGTGCATGTTCTTACTTTCTATCATTTTGAGCGCTCCACCAAGATGTATGTGACATGGAAGAGTAACCCATGATATCGATTGTGCATTTACATTCAAAAGCAAATCTCAAATAATGCACAAATTTAGGGGGAGCTCTTACTTATCACATACTTCTCAAAGCGACGATGTATTTTAAATCTTATTTTCATTTGTCGAAGCTTTGATCTATATGTTGTCATCAATTACCAAAAAGGGGCAGATTGAAAGTGCAACTATCCTTGGTGGTTTTGGTAATTTCTAACAACATATAGATCATTAAACTAATGCTCTTTCAAGACGATCATTTCAGAAAGTTCAATGATTAGCATGGCACCAAGATGATGTGGTAAAAAATTGGCCTGTATGACGAAAGTTTGGACACACACCCCTCACAAACCGGAGCAACTCGCTAGACGATTCGTGGTTCCGAGAGGGAACAATGCATTTTTGATGACGGACGGGAGATAGCTTCCTCTTACGGCTTTCAATTTTTTTTCCTACGTTTAACGTGCACTAATACAACCGTCATGTGAAAATTTGGAAAATTCCAGGGGTCATTTGACCTTTTAAAGACATTTAAGTGATTTTCTTACGATTTAATGACCGTAATTCAAATTTGAACTACATCTACATGCAACGCCTAACCATAACAGTTTGAAAAATCATATTTTTGTGTACTTGTGTGCGAGTTAATTCCATGTGCAGTAAATTAGAAGGAATTTTCAAACATATTTGTCTCAAGGCATGGGCACATGCATGGAGTGCATGCCATCGCATTTTAATTCCAAAAAATTAAAAAATGATCAGAAAAACATGAAACCTTGCTTAATTTAATGTCATGCCATCAAGATGATGTGGTAACAAAATTGGCCTGTTTGACGAAAGTTTGGACACACACCCCTCACAAACCGGAGCAACTCGCTAGAAGGTTCGTGGTTCCGAGAGGGAACAATGCATGTTTGATGACGGACGGGAGATAGCTTCCTCTTACAGCCTTCAAATTTTTTCCTACGTTTAACGTGCACTAATACAACTGTCATGTGAAAATTTGGAAAATTTCAGGGGTCATTTGACCTTTTGAAGACATTTAAGTGATTTTCTAACCATTTAATGACCGTAATTCAAATTTGAACTACATCTACATGCAACGCCTAACCAAAACGGTTTGAAAAATCATATTTTTGTGTACTTGTGTGCGAGTTAAAAAATCATCAGACGATGTAAATATCTCGTGTTCAAAAAAGAAAATGTAAAGATCTGGCAAGACAACCGGCCCCCACACGATTGGCACTCTTTCTCGCGGCTCGGGGTTTGGTAGGTGATTGGTGGGGATCATTAATCAGACACGGTTCTGTATTGGAAACCGTCAGCTATTATGTTCACACACGGATTTTGCTGCGGGAATTGTGTGTAATTCAAACTACAGTACTCGTAAATTCCGGCGACCGGCATGTGTACTATCCCCGTCTATCTAGATTCCGGCCGCCAATAAACACTACCTTGCTCACGTCGTCCCGCCTGCATTCTCATCTACATCCTCCCCTCGCTCACCCTCTCTCTCTCTCTCAAATCTCTGCCATGGCGCCGCCGGTCTGCCCACATGCCGACGAGGAGTCGCCGCCCCCGAGGACGCTCACTGGATTAGCAGTGATGAGGACCCCTACGCGCCGCCTGACGAGGTTGCGTCGGACCCCCCAACTTTGGATTGGTTTTGGGGCCAGTAGAATCTTTGTCTGTGGAAGTCGCTGCCGCCGGCTGAGAAAGCAAGGCAAGTGGCGTTCAAGAAGGAGATGGCGGAGGAGGAAGCCAGGTACCAGGCGGCCTATGAAGCCCGTGATGCCGCCTGGAAAAAGGAGGCGGTGGAGCTTTGGGGGCGGGCGCGTCGTCGTGCCGAGGAGGTGTACGAAGACGGGTACTTCACGAGGAAGGTCATAGGTGCTGGGCGCCTCGTCGCTGCGCGGTGGTGGGCCGATAAGCTCCAGCGTGCCACCAAGGAAGAGCTCCAGTGGGCGCCCAACGAAATGGCAAGATCGGTCGCGCACGTCCGCCAGCAAGAGGCAGATCGGTACGTCAAGCGTTGCGAGGCGGAGGGGTCGGAGTACTGCCTCCGCACTCAAAAGACGCCGCGCACAAAGGAGCTGCTGGTGAGGGGCTGCCGGAATACTGGCCCCAGGAGGGATTATTAGTTTTAGTATTGTTCGTTTTTAATTTTATGCATTGTACCTAGTAGTTAAGTATCATCACGTATATGTGATGATATTTTATATATATATATATATTCTGTGATGAACTAATGAACAATTAATATATATATATATTATGAATTCCATTTTCTATTTTTTTTGTATACTAATTTGAATCTAGCTATTATCATCCACATATACAGAATGGAAAGCGTATATACACACATTGAAACAGAACATATAAGAATGGAAAACAGAGTACACACATTGAACAGAGCAATACTATGATTGCTGTGAATACATAGCTGTCGGGGGAAACGACACCTATGGGATCACGGGGAATCCCTTGTACGGTCAGCGGGCGCGGGGCTGTGGAAAGAGCGGGTTTAAGAGATCAACACTGGAAATTTATCCAGGTTCGGGCCGCGAGTGACGCGTAATACCCTACTCCTACTGGTTTGTGTTTATCTGGTGTTCTTGGACTAGCTACAAAGCGTGCAGAGTCCAAAAAGTCTGAATCCTCTCCCAGTACGCCGCGGGTCTCCTTTTATAGTCAAAGGGGCTTCCACACTGGCACATAGGAGGTGGAAAGTTGTACAGTAGTCGAGTTTATCTCTGACATCTCAGGACAAAATGCATTAAATGTGCTAGTTAGGTGTCCTCTTACTTTATCGGGGGCGGTAATGAAGCCCGTCCCGTCCATCGCCGCTTCATGTTGCTCCGATATGCGTCCAGGCCAAAGAGGCATGCAGCGCCATGTAGGCTGGCTGGCTGCTGAGCTGGCGCGGTGGCACGGTCTTCACGAAGATCTACATGCCACCATGTAGGTGCTTGACTAGTTGGCTTAGGAGCCATGTACTGCCACGCGGGGACCTGCTTAGTTGGTGGGTTGGCCGCTGAGCTGGGGCGGCGACGCGGCGGCAAGGCCTTGCCGCGGTCTTGCTGATATTCCCGGCAAGGGTCTTGCCGGGGCTTTGCGGGCGCCCTCAGCAAGAGCCTTGCCAGGGCCTCGCGGGTGCCCTCGACAAGAGTCTTGCCGGGGCCTCATGGGTATCTTCGACAGGAGCCTTGCCGGGGCCTCGTGAGCATCCTCGGCAAGGAACCTCGCTGTTGCCTTGTCTTCTGGTTCTTATCTAGGCCTTGTAGGCCCTTTGTCTTCACAAAGATCTGCATGCCACCATGGAGGCGCCTCCTGACCCTTGGTTCCAATGTGGTTGATGGTGTCGGAACTCTCAGGCTCAAGGGTGGCGGCCTCGTTGGTGTTGGGCAAGTTGTCCCGACAAGGCTCTTGCCGGGGCCATGAAGGCTGCCCCTGCAAGGGCTTTGCTGGGGGAGTTCACCTTGCCCTTCTGCTCTCCATGCTTCTGGTCTTGAGCGCTGCTCTGGTAGTCTTGCGACTTTGTTTCCTTCCTCTTCCCCGCTAAGTGTGGCCGTAGCTGCGGCTCTGACTTCCCGTGCACAAGTAAAGGGGTACAAAGAAGGGCCCCCACTTTTGTACACCGACAGGAGCCCTCGGGCCTGGGCCACACATAAGCGCGACGCATTGTTGGGCTAGGCCCAAAATGGTGCGCGGGCACATGGGGCTGAGTTTTATCGCAGTAACTTCCCTTGCCATTTGCGCTTCCCCACGACCCGTGTTGAATGCTGACGTGGGGGTTGTGCGTGGGTCGGTTGCTTCACGTGTGCGTCACATCGTTGTAAATGGTAAAGAGGCGGCCTGCGCCTTCCCCATAAAAAGGAAAAACCGCAGGCGTGCTGCTCATTTACCCTCTGCGCCTTTTCCAATCTCAGAATCGTCGTTCCCCTCTTCTTCCTCAGGCAAAAGATTCTAAGCTCTCGTCTCTTCTCGCCGCCGCCGCCCCCCCCCCCCATTGCTCTCGATTCTTCGCCCTCTCCTAGCCGCCATGGCACCCAAAACCAACAAGGGCAAGGGAGCGGCCAAGGACGCCGGGGAGAAGGAGGCGCCGGAGAGCCTGCTGGCGGTGCTTCGGACGCAGCACGCCTACTTCCCTTCGACGGTCGATGTGGTCCACCTTAGGGACTACTTCAAGCCCCTGTGGGGGAGGAAGACGACGGGGCACCCTGCCACACACATCATTCCTGCCGATTTCGCCAAGGCCGGCCCAAATCGGTACCCCTTCTTCGTCGATTACTTTTCTTGCGGGCTCTGCCCCCCTTTCTCTGATTTCTTCAACGACATCATGCACACCTACGGTTTTCATCTCCTCTACTTTACGCCGAATGCCGTGTCGTGCATGGCCTTCTTCGCCCATCTCTGCGAGGGCTTTGCCGGAGTGCTCCCCAGCACGGCACTCTTCCGCCACTACTTCTATCCTCGCATCCAGCCAGGGGACGCCATTTCTGGGTGCATCTCCTTGATCCTGAGGACCCAGGAGAAAGGCACGTACCCAGAGGGCGCCCAGAAGGAGAGGTGGGACAAGTGGCGGGGCCGGTGGCTCTGGATCAGGGAGGAGGATCCGCAGGAGTTCTGCCAAGTTCGCCAGAGCCCGCCGACCGGTCGCAGGGACTAGAGCGACCTCGATGCCGATGACAAGAAGCTCACGGTCGCCACCACCAGGATCCATCGCCTCACCATGGCCGGGCTCACCCTCGAGAAGATTAGGGCTGATTTCATCCGTCGCCAAATCAATCCACTGCATAACAAGCGGAGGCCGGCCTGGGATTTCAGGAATGCGGCCAACGTCATGAGGCTCTGCCCTGGCCTGAAGCATAACTTCATGGTGCTGGGGCATGCCCATTTTTGCCAGAGGCTCTTTCAGCTCAATGTGGGAGTCGACGGCAAGGCCGGCAGGGCCGCGAAGACCGGTAAGGCCGTCAAGGGGCCCCTGTTTGGTTTGCCGGCGGGAGTGGTCCCGCTGAACAATAATTCTCGCCAGACTGCCATCATCGCCATGATGCCGGACTTCAACGTGCACGGCCTGGATCCGCTCTGGGATGAGCTGAAAGCGGAGGAGGTGCAAGCGTTCTCCGATAACTTGTCAGAGGGTTACGTCCGCGATGAGCCGGTGCTCATCCGCGACACCACCAAGGAGGAGCTGGACTACATCGCTGCCAGGGCGGCGGAAGCGGTGCTTGTCGCGGAGGCCGGCAGCGCCGGCGCCGTGGAGGACGAGGCCGACGCGGTGGCGGAGGAGAAGGAGCTCTCCCGATGGGCGGAGTCTGCCGGGGAGGCGAGCGGCGCCGGCGCCGGGCCCCCTTATTGTAGACGCGAGCGACGAGTCGCCCGAAGAGGAAGCCAAAGCGGACGACCCTTCGTCCGAGGGGAAGAAGCGCGTCCTGCGGCGGGCCAGCTCCGGCGAGCCGGTCCGGCCCGGCAGGACCGCACAACGGCAAGAGGTCCAGGAGCAGTCCGTGCGCCAGACGAGGGCTGCGGCGATGAAGGCCGCGGCAGCGAAGGCGGTGAAGGCCGCAGTGGCGAAGAAGACGGCGACTGCCTCCTCCTTGTCCAAGCGCTGCCGGACCCCATCCCCTTCCCCCTCTCCCTCGGACAGCACTCTGGAGGCCGAGTTCGACCTCTTGTCTTTTAGCCCGAAGAGGAAGAGGAAGCCAGTGGAGGAGGAGGTGGAGGACGAGTAAGTACTTCGCCCCCCGTCATTTTCCTGACCTCACGCATGTGTTATCCTTCTTTGATCTGATGTTCCCTTCAAAGGGACACGGAGACGCTGGCCCAGAGGGGGGCGAAGAGGGCCAAGGCCTCGACGGACGACAAGCCCTCGGCAGGTACTTCGCGTACGCCGGTGTTGGTGGGGAGCAGTCCAGACAGTAGCCCCCGACACAGCCCCCGCTTCAGCCCCCAGCATGAGCCCATCACTCTCTCCTTCACTGATGAACATCGGGGCGTGAATTATTGATGCTGACCTTGCCGGGTTTGTAGGAGGAGAACGACAGCAGGAGGAGCCGCCGAGGGCCACTCCCAACACCCCGTCCCCCTCGACTACGCCGCCCAGAGGGGCGTCCCCAGCAAGGGCATCCGCTACCGAGCCCACGCATATGGAGGAGGAGGAGGCGAGCTTGGGTGCTGGTGGTGCTGCCCCGGCAATGAATGCTGGCGGGGAGGGCGCCACTTCTTCCCAGCCTGGTGTGGGTAAGTCGTTTGCTTCCCGTCTCTGTTCTTTCTTCTTCTATTTTGAACCTCGATTTTGGCCCCGTCTCATTCCCCTTCTTGGTATCCAGACCCTTCCTCGACGGACCGGGAGGATATTGACCTCATCATCGAGGAGGTCGCCAAGGACGCCGAGGCCGAGGCCGACAAGATTGCCGCCGAGGAGGCCGCCAAGAGTGCCGCTGAGGAGGCCGCCAAGGGGCCTGCCGGGGAGGCTGGCAAGGCCGCTGCCGAGGAGGCCGGCAGGGATACTGCCGAAGGGGCGGCGAGGCCACTGCTAGGGAGGCCGACAGGGCTGCTGCCAAGGAGGAGGTGGCCAATGACCAACCTTCCTCCCCTCCGGCCCCCTCCGCGGGCAGGTACTTGAAGGTGGGCGACGGCCTGTTCGTCCACCTCCCAGGGACGGCGGGCACCACGGCGCCGGCCGAGGGGGAGGTGTTCAACGACGAGGCGCTCGCCACCGCCGGGCTCCAGGTTGTCGATGAACCGAGCCCCGGCGACGGCGGTTCCCAAGAGGAGCAACTTCTCCGGGCCATGGGCGCCAACTTTCAGAAACTCCAGGCGCTCCACCGTGCCCGCCTGGACAAGGCAAAATCCTGGTTGGCGGCCGTGGACAAGGCGGAGGCAGATCTTGAGGAGCGCGTTGCTGAGACGCAGGCCTGGTTTGGCGTGGCTCGGGAAGAAATGAAAGCTGCTCAGGATGAGCTGGCTAAGCGTAAGCGGGAGCTTATCCTGAAGTAGGCTGATATCGAGAAGGCCCAGGAGGTGGCGAAGGCACATGCCGCCCAGGACGAGGCCGCCCGGCAACAACACCAGGCTCTGGTGCGCTCGTGAGGAGGCGCTCGCCGCCACACTCCGTGGCAAGGATGAGGAGGTTGAGAAGCTCGTCGTGCAACGGACCCAGGAGCTGGAGCAGAGGCACAAGGACGCACTCGATGCCCTGACCCTAGATCACGCCGGCAAGGTGAAGGAGCTGGAGCGGGAGCGGGAGGAGCTGAAGAAGGTGGTCTTGGAGCTGACGAAGGAGAAGGACACAGCCAACGGCGCTTTGGCGGATGCACAAGCCGCGGTCCTCGGCAAGGCCGGGCTACTCTCCAAGGCCAACGACTCCACTAATGACCTGAAGCTAAAGCTGGACGGCCTGGAGGGGAAGCTTTCGGAGGCCAGGGCCCATGAGGAGACCCTAACCAAGGACCTGGAGGAGGAGAAACGGCTGCGGAGGGACGGCGACACCGAGTACGAGGAGTACGCGAAGGGCGTGAACCTCTGGATCGGTTGCCTCGTCGACGTTGCAGGGAAGCTCACCGCCCAGCTGGCCATCATGGGCATGCCGGACGTCAGGCTCTCCGAGGACAGGAACATAAGCCCCAACGCTGGGCTGACCTTGTTCTTCGAGCGCATCCTCGACGCCCTGGATCAGCTCCGCTCCAACCGGGTAACTTATCTGGCCAATGAGGCCCGGAGGCTCTGCCGGGGTGCCCTGACCAAGGTGCTCACCAAGGTGGCGTTCTGGAACCCCACCATCAACTTCGCCGACGCGCTGGAGAGCTTGCCAGAGGAGGCGGACCTCGCGGCTCTCAAGGAGCATATCAAGCCCATCATCGACTGCGTCGACGGAGTCTAGAGGGTGGAGGGCCAACGCCGGGACTAGGCACCCCATTTCTCGTTGCCGCTGCGAGTTCAAGACCAAGACAATTTTATCTTAAGTTAGAACCGCAGCGATTATTTGATGTATCATAACTTTGCAGTACTTCAAGATTAAGCATGCTATCTTCCTGTTAGATCTTTCTTTGTATGTTTGCACCCTATGCTTGGTTAGATAAGGCTGTCAGCGCGTAAACCCATGCCGTGGTGCTTTGAGGATGGATCCTTAGCACCCTGCCCGGGGGGCGCTTGCTGCCGGGCAAACCACCTTGCCGTTCTCAGCGTGACCGCTTGAACTGTCGAGCAGACTCGAGACAGAGATAAGGGCGTTGCTAATAGCGGGTAGGCCACCTTGCCGTTCTCAGCGAGGCCGCTTGAACTGTTGAGCGGGCTCGAAACAGAGCAAGGGTGTTGCCAATGGCGGAAGGGTCCCATTGCGTGCAGGTTTCCCATAAAAGGAACGAGATCCTTCGAGGAAAACCAACTTATAAAAACGAAATTAAACAAAATTTTGTGTGACTTAGCTTTTCGTGGCCACGCAGATGGTTGTTGTGGCTGCAGACGACACCAGAGGGCGGCTGATTGACGTAGCCTTCTCATCTCGAGCCATCACCATGAAGAAGTCGATGCGCTGACCTTCAAGCCGGATTTTCACATCTGCGCCCCCTACCTGGCGCGCCAAAGATGTCGGGGGAAATGACACCTATGGGATCACGGGGAATCCCTTGTACGGTTGGCGGGCGCGGGGCTGTGGAAAGAGCGGGTTTAAGAGATCAACATGGGAAATTTATCCAGGTTCGGGCCGCGAGTGACGCGTAATACCCTACTCCTGCTGGTTTGTGTTTATCTGGTGTTCTTGGACTAGCTACAAAGCGTGCAGGGTCCAAAAAGTCTGAATCCTCTCCGAGTATGCTGCGGGCCTCCTTTTATAGTCAAAGGGGCTGCCACAGTGGCACAAAGGAGGTGGAAAGTTGTTCAGTAGTCGAGTTTATCTCTGACATCTCAGGACGAAACGCATTAAATGCGCTACTTAGGTGTCCTCTTACTTTATCGGGGACGGTAACGAAGCCCGTCCCGTCCGTCGCCGCTTCGTCTTGCTCCGACACACGTCCAGGCCAACGAGGCATGCAACGCCATGTAGGCAGGCAGGCTGTTGAGCTGGCGCGGTGGCAGGGTCTTCACGAAGATCTGGATGCCACCACGTACGTGCTTGACTAGTTGGCTTAGGAGCCACGTACTGCCACGCGGGTACCTGCTTAGTTGGTGGGTCGGCCGCTGAGCAGGGGCGGCGACGGGGCGGCAAGGCCTTGCCGCGGTCTTGCTGATATTCCCGGCAAGGGTCTTGCCAGGGCTTTGCGGGCGCCCTCGGCAAGAGTCTTGCCGGGGCCTCGCAGGCGCCCTCGGCAAGAGTCTCGCCGGGGCCTCGTGGGTATGTTCGGTAGGAGCCTTGCTGGGGCTTCATGGGCATCCTCGGCAAGGAGCCTCGCTGTTGCCTTGTCTTCTGGTTCTTATCTAGGCCTTGTAGGCCCTTTGTCTTCACAAAGATCTGCATGCCACCATGGAGGCGCCTCCCGAGCCTTGGTTTCAATGTGGTTGATGGCGTCGGAACTCTCGGGCTCAAGGGTGGCGGCCTCGTTAGTGTTGGGCAAGTTGCCCCGGCAAGGCTCTTGCAGGGGTCGTTGCTACCTCTTGAGCACTGCGTTGGTTTTCCCTTGAAGAGGAAAGGGTGATGCAGCAAAGTAGAGTAAGTATTTCCCTTAGTTTTTGAGAACCAAGGTATCAATCCAGCAAAGTAGAGCAAGTCGCCTCGTCCCTACACAAACAAATAAGAACCTTGCAACCAAGGCGATAAAGGGGTTGTCAATCCCTTCACGGGCACTTGCAAAAGTGAGATCTGCTAGAGATAATAAGATAAATATTTTTGGTATTTTTTTATGATATAGATTGAAAGTAAAGATTGCAAAGTAAAATAGATTGGAAACTTATAGGACGGAAAATAGACCCGGGGGCCATAGGTTTCACTAGTGGCTTCTCTCAAGATAGCATAAGTATTACGGTGGGTGAACAAATTACTGTCGAGCTATTGATAGAAAAGTGCATAATTATGAGAATATCTAGGCATGATCATGTATATAGGCATCACGTCTGCGACAAGTAGACTGAAACGATTCTGCATCTACTACTATTACTCCACACATCGACCGCTATCCAGCATGCATCTAGAGTATTAAGTTCATAAGAATAGGGTAACACATTAGGCAAGATGATATAAACCCCATCTTTTTATCCTCGATGGCAACAATACAATGCGTGCCTTGCTGCCCCTGCTGTCACTGGGAAAGGACACCGCAAGATTGACCCCAAAGCTAAGCACTTCTCCCATTGCAAGAAAGATCAATCTAGTAGGCCAAACCAAACTGATAATTCGAAGAGACTTGCAAAGATAACAAATCATACATAAAAGAATTCAGAGGAGATTCAAATATTGTTCATAGATAATCTTGATCATAAACCCACAAATCATCGGATCTCGACAAACACACCGCAAAAATAATTACATCGAATAGATCTCCAAGAAGATCGAGGAGAACTTTGTATTGAGATCCAAAGAGAGAGAAGAAGCCATCTAGCTAATAACTATGGACCCGAAGGTCTGTGGTAAACTACTTACACATCATCGGAGAGGCTATGGTGTTGATGTAGAAGCCCTCCATGATCGATTCCCCCTCCGGCGGAGCACCGGAAAAGGCCCCAAGATGGGATCTCATGGGTACAGAAGGTTGCGGCGGTGGAAATAGGGTTTCATGGTGCTCTCGGATGTTTTCGGGGTATATGAGTATATATAGGCGAAAGAAGTCGGTCAGGGGAGCCACGAGAGGCCCACGAGGGTGGGGAGCGCCTACCCCCCCCCCCCCCTCCCCCCCGGGCGCGCCCTCCTGCCTCGTTGACTCCTCATTTCTTTCTTGACGTCCACTCCAAGTCTCCTGGATTGCGTTTGTTCCAAAAATCACTCTCCCGAAGGTTTCATTCCGTTTGATATTCCTTTTCTGCGAAACACTGAAATAGGCAAAAAAAAGCAATTTGCACTGGGCCTTTGGTTAGTAGGTTAGTCCCAAAAATAACATAAAAGTGTATGATAAAGCCCATTAAACATCCAAAACAGATAATATAATAGCATGGAACAATCAAAAATTATAGATATGTTGGAGACGTATCAAGCATACCCAAGCTTAATTCATGCTCGTCCTCGAGTAGGTAAATGATAAAAATAGAATTTTTGATGTGGAATGCTACCTAACATAATTTTCAATGTAATTTTCTTTATTGTGGCATGAATGTTCATATCCGAAAGATTCAAGATCAAAGTTTAATGTTGACATAAAATAATAATACTTCAAGCATACTAACTAAGCAATTATGTCTTCTCAAAATAACATGGCCAAAGAAAGTTCATCCCTACAAAATCATATAGTTTGGTCATGCTCCATTTTTGTCACACGAGAATGCTCTCATCATGCCCAACCCCGATGACAAGCCAAGCAATTGTTTCATACTTTAGTAATCTCAAATGTTTTCAACCTTCACGCAATACATGAGCGTGAGCCATGGATATAGCACTATGGGTGGAATAGAGTATAATGATGGGGGTTATGTGGAGAAGACAAAAAAGGAGAAAGTCTCACATTGACGCGGCTAATCAACAGGCTAGGGAGATGCCCATCAATTGATGTCAATGCAAGGAGTAGGGATTGCCATGCAACTGATGCACTAGAGCTATAAATGTATGAAAGCTCAACAAAAGAAACTAAGTGGATGTGCATCCAACTTGCTTGCTCACGAAGAGCTAGGGCATTTGAGGAAGCCCATTGTTGGAATATACAAGCCAAGCTCTATAATGAAAAATTCCCACTAGTATATGAAAGTGACAAAACAAGAGACTCTCTATCATAAAGATCATGGTGCTACTTTGAAGCACAAGTGTGGAAAAAAAGATAGTAGCATTGTCCCTTTTTATTTATTTTCTCTTTTTTGGGCCTTTTTTTATTTGGCCTTTCTTCTTCTTCTTTTTTCTCTTTTTTCATTTGGGACAATGCTCTATTAATGATGATCATCACACCTCTATTTATTTACAACTCAATGATTACAACTCGATACTAGAACAAAATATGACTATATGAATGCCTCCGGCGGTGTACCGGGATGGGCAATGAATCAAGAGTGACATGTATGATAAATTATGCATGGTGGCTTTGCCACAAATACGATGTCAACTACATGATCATGCAAGGCAATATGACAATGATGAAGCGTGTCATAATAAATGAAACGGTGGAAAGTTGCATGGCAATATATCTCGGAATGGCTATGGAAATGCCATAATAGGTAGGTATGGTGGCTGTTTTGAGGAAGATATAAGGAGGTTTATGTGTGATAGAGCGTATCATATCACGGGGTTTGGATGCACCGGCGAAGTTTGCACCAACTCTCAAGGTGAGAAAGGGCAATGCACGGTACCGAAGAGGCTAGCAATGATGGAAAGGTGAGAGTGCGTATAATCCATGGACTCAACATTAGTCATAAAGAAGTCACATACTTATTGCAAAATCTACAAGTCATCAAAAACCAAGCATTACGCGCATGCTCCTAGGGGGATAGATTGGTAGGAAAAGACCATCGCTCGTCCCCGACCGCCACTCATAAGGATGACAATCAAAGAACACCTCATGTTTCAAATTTGTTACACAACGTTTACCATACGTGCATGCCTATCATATCTCAAAACAATCATCAAGTATCAAACTTCTCATAGTATTCAATGCACTTTTTATGAAAGTTTTTATTATACACATCTTGGATGCCTATCATATTAGGACTAATTTTATAGCCAAAGGAAATTACCATGCTGTTCTAAAGGACTCTCAAAATAATGTAAGTGAAGCATGAGAGATCAACAATTTCTATAAAATAAAACCACCACCGTGCTCTAAAAGATATAAGTGAAGTACTAGAGCAAAATTATCTATCTCAAAAGATATAAGTGAAGCACATAGAGTATTCTAATAAATTCCGATTCATGTGTGTCTCTCCCAAAAGGTGTGTACAAAAAGGATGATTGTGGTAAACTAAAAAGCAAAGACTCAAATCATACAAGACGCTCCAAGAAAAACACATATCATGTAGTGAATAAAAATACAGCATCAAGTAAAGTTACCGATGGACGAAGACAAAAGAGGGAATGCATTCCAGGGCATCCCCAAGCAAAGGCTTTTGGTTGTCCTTGAATTTTACCTTGGGGTGCCTTGGGCATCCCCAAGCTTAGGCTCTTGCCACTCCTTATTCTGTAATCCATCAAATCTTTACCCAAAACTTGAAAACTTCGCAACACAAAACTCAACAGAAAATCTCATGAGCTTCGTTAGCGAAATAAAACAAACCACCACTTTAAGGTACTGTAATGAACTCATTATTTATTTATATTGGTGTTAAACCTACTGTACTCCAACTTCTCTATGGTTCATACCCCCCGATACTAGCCATAGATTCATCAAAATAAGCAAACAACACACGAAAAACAGAATCTGTCAAAAACAGAACAGTCTGTAGTAATCTCTATCAAACGCAAACTTTCTGTAACTCAAATTTTTTTAAAAAATAGGATGACCTAAATAATTTGTTTATTGATCTACTTCAATTGTAATCAGTATTTTATCACGTTCTGATGATTTTTAACAACTGTTTTCATGAGCAGAAAGTTTCTGACTTTTTCAACAAGATCAAATTACTATCATCCAGGAAGATCCTATAGGTCTTACTAGGCACAAACACTAATTTAAAACATAAAAACACATCTAAACAGAAGCTAGATGAAATATTTATTGCTAAACAGAACCAAAAAGCAAAAAACAAAAATAAAATTGGGTTGACTCCCAACAAGCGTTTAACGCCCCTAGCTAGGCATAAAGGCAAGGATAGATCTAGGTATTATCTTAATAATAGTAGGGCAAATTGCGAAAACTCATCTCATATTCCCTACGTTTAGCAGCAAGTTTTCTTTGTGGCAAGAAAAAGTAATCAAAAGGGCTAAATTTAATGAGACAAAAGTCCCCAAGATCAAGCTCGGGAGGTATGGGTCCCTCCTTTGGCCCCTTATATTGCACAACCAATTCATCATTATAAGCATTCTTTTGGCAATAAGTCATGAGCCTTTGTTCAAGAGAAAAGCCTAGCCCGTTGTTCTAAATAGCAAAATTATCATTAAGCTCAGAAATTTTATTGACTAGAACATCGGTAGGAACCTTCTTTCTAAGGTTTTCATTATAAGCAACATGATCTAAGGATTGTAAACGCATAATATCTTCCAAATTAAAAAGGATAGCCTCTATGGGTGGACGGCCGGCATCCACCCTATAGTGCGCAAAAACTTCCTTGGCTTCTTTCATAATAAATCTCAACTCAAGTGCCAAAAAGATAGTAGATGTGCGTTTGACAGAAGCTCAATATTGGAAAATTCTAAGAAAATCCTTTGTATGGAAGGATGCATATGCAAAAATTGTCTTTCAAGTTCAACTATGAGCAAAGATATAGCATCTGCAAGACTACTAGTTCTATGAAGGATTGACCCTCCCATAGTGGGCAAAGCACCGGCACAAGTAAAGAAATCTTGAATAATTCCTTTTCCAATAATATTACCGCTACCAATTCGAAACTTTTTAGTGTGTAAAATAGTAGGATCTTCAAGAGGATCATCAAAAGCATCAAAGTTTTCCATATTATTATCCTTATCAACGATAACCTCCCCAGTTTCAGACATGATGGCAATAAATTGCACAAAGAATGAGCACACAAAAAACAAGCAAAAAAGAGGCGAACGGGAAAAGAGGGCGAAAAAACGGCAAGGGTGAAGTGGGGGAGAGGAAAACGAGAGGCAAATGGTGAATAATGTAATGCAAGGGATAAGAGTTTGTGATGGGTACTTGGTATGTCTTGACTTGGCGTAGATCTCCCCGGCAACGGCGCCAGAAATGGCTAGTTGCTGGGAGATCAAATCTTGACTTGACTTGGCGTAAGCCTCCCCGGCAACGGCGCCAGAAATCCTTCTTGCTACCTCTTGAACACTGCATTGGTTTTTCCTTGATCTAACATCCCAAATTTTCAATTTGGAATGTTATACATAGGTCATCATATGCATATCATATTTTGTTTGCATTTTGGTAGTGATCCTAAAAATCCTAAGCAACTCAAGGACCCACGGAGAGAGTTGGGGATTTTATTATTTTCATATTTGAAATTTTCTCAAATATTGAAACGGGGATCATTTTGGTTTTAATTATTTTTCTCTCCAAAAAAAAATATTTCATATTAAAAATATATGAGAGGAGATAATATGACTTCTCCAAAACAAATGAAATATTGGAGGAAAAATCTTAAACTCAAATAAATAATTTTATTTGGATTTTATCGCTATTTTGTTTGCATTAGACAAATATGCATTTTTCAAAATTGCATTTTTGGCCAAGAAAATGTTCACTTTGTTCTAAATATTTTATTTAGACGACAAAAATTATTTTTGGCATTTTTAGATTTTAATTTATTTCGGATTTTTCTCGGAGGAATCTTATTTTAAAAAAAGAACCGACCTTGGACCGTGCCCGAGCCGGACTCTGTCCGCGCTCAGGCCTTATAAGCCGCCGAGGCCCGCCCGCGCACCCGAACCCTAGGGCCACCGCTGCCGCTCGCACCGCCGCCCGCCGCATGCGCCGCCCGCTGCCGCGCCGCCGACCGTCGCCGCTGCCGTCGACCGCTATCGCCGCCGTCGCCGCCGCCGCGGATCTTGCCGGATCCGCCGCCGTCGTTTTTTTCGTTAGGTAAAAACCGATCGGTTTTCTTTTAAAAACCCTAGATCTGTTTTTTTGGTTTTTATTCGGTTTAGTTATTTAGCGGACGTTCGTCCATTCGTTCGTGTTAACGAACGTTGTTCGCCGGTTAGGCTCAGACAGCGAACATTCGTTCCTTAGTCTTTTATTTTATTTTTGGCCAGGGGCCTATCCGCGATTACTTTTATCGCGGATTAGCCCCTCATCTTCAAACCCTCGTACTTTTCAACCGTTTGTCCAAATCCGGTGAAACCAACGCCAAAATCTTTGTCTCGAGCCCCTCTTTCTATTTAATCAACTTGAACATGGTTTTGACAATTTAAAATTTGGTTTCAAACAGATTTGAATTCGAAGTTGTTTTGACCGTAGTTTCAGTTTCCGTAGCTCCGATTCAATTGATTCTTTTTGCAGATCGAATCTCTTCAGTTGAATTTTCAGATTCGATCTTCTTATTTAAGTTTTACCCATGCATCCTTGCTTGAGTGCTTATGTATGCTATTGTTTGTTTGTGATATAATTCCCGGAGTGCGAAGCGTGCTACTACGAGTCTCTAGGTTTTGTGGATCGTCAGCAAGGCAAGTAACACATTGATCATACTCTTTTCATACCCAGTTTTTATGCATTAGTTACAATCCTCAAACATTGCATGATTAGGATGTGATTAACTTGTGGGTATTGGGAAGTAGATGATGAGGTAGAACCTATTGTCCTTCTATTATCAAACCCTTGGGAGTTATTCCTACGCTATGCTTATATTGCCATGCTATGCTCGTAGACGTGGATTGGGTTTGAGTGTATCCATGACAGATGTGAGATTGTTAATTAATGGTTAACATAAGGTGGCTACTTAAATACACATCTCGGTGGATTGGTTGCGGGCACCTGGAGAATCCAATGTTGTCCTAGGATATCCCGGAGGACCCGTGTGATCATCCTACGGCTCGCCACCTAGGCTCAAAGGGATCATAAGATTATTCATGCTCGAAACTTCCGTGTGCAGCCACAAGCTATTATGGGCTCTAGCACAGTTGAGTATGTTGCATGACCTCTTCCAGTGGTAGGCTAGCAGATGTAGGGGATGTAGGTTGGTACTGTCTACCCAGTGTTAGAGTTGTTATTTCTGAAATACTGTGTCTCGGTCATCCGTTTCTCAAACACCATGTAGTGCGAGAAATCCAACATAGGAGATCGAGTCTTGTGAGGAAAAGTGCGCAAACCTCTGCAGAGTGTACAAACTAATCATGGTTAGCCATGTCCCCGGTTATGGACATCTTGAGTATCTGGTACTTGAATTATTGATTTGATCTCATCACTCTAAATTAATTTGTTGGGTTGTTAATTACTTTTAATTGGGATTGAGTTGGAGGAACCTTCTCAATGTTTAAACTACCATGATAGTGAAACAAAACATATTCCTTTGTTGTAGGGAAAAATTGGCTTTTCGCAAAAACCATATAACCATAGAGCCTCCACCAGCCATATATGCATGTAGTGATAGCATTTATTCTGTTCATTGCTCTACTGTGTTATATTGCCAGCATATTCCATGTGCTGACCCATTTCGGGCTGCAACATATCATGTTGCAGACTTTTCAGATGAGGAGTAAGGTGCGCTAGGTCATTTGTCGTGCACTCAGCTATGCCGTTGGATTTGATGGACTCACTTTATCTTCCAAGCCTTCCGCTGTTATCTTATTTAGATGGCCTTAAGCCATATTTATTGTAATAAGTTCTCTCTTGAGACATTCGATGTAATAAGTGTGTGATTGCTACTCTCTTATAAATCCATTCAAGTACTGTGTATGTCAGCATTACGATCCAGGGATGACACTTATGCATAGAGATTTGACCGTTTGAGGTCGGATCAGTACAAGATGGTATCACAGCACACGCTGATTGTAGGACACGACCACTAAGATGAGCCATAGGTCACTCTTCTCTACTCATTTCTGACTCCTCTCCATTTTCTACTCTTTAGGATGACGGACTCAAGGAACAAGTTTGCACAACCGGATGAAGACACACCCTTTGGACGACACTTGAAGGAAGTCACTAGGTACCTAAACATAGGAATACCAAGCTTCACCGGGACTTACACCGCCACTTTGCCAGAAGAGGAGCGTTGGATGATTCGAGTTCAAGTTCCAGGAAGGACATTCACGCTAGTCACTGAGCCCATAGAGTTTTCCTTCGATGCACCAACCTGGAGTCTAGGTAAGAGCATGGCAGCCCACATCGCCATGGGACGCATTGGCGAAGTTTATTACAAGGAGCTTACGGGCACCATCTATCAGATATGTGGGCGCCGAGATGAGCAATGGGAGATGATCAGCACCAGGAGGGATAGGTCCATTGCAGCTTTCATCCAGGAGTTAAACCGGCACATTCCTCGCCAGGAGAACCAGATGTGCGCAAGCATGATAGATTTGAAGAAGGTAATGACCCGGAACATGGAGCTAGAAGAGGAACTCAAGTCTACACGTGACGGATATGAGGAGGAAATCGCAATACTATTGGAGAAGAATGACGACCTGACAAGGAAGCTAGGAGTATTCATGGAAGACCCCGCACCAGGAGGAGATGACGACCATCCCGAGGACATCATCATCGACGACACCGACTCTGACCCCGACAGTAGTGATGATGATTACAAAGACGAAGCTGGAGCAGATATCATGGAGTCTTCCACCGATCAAAATTTCTAGTAGACCACCATATGATTAGTAGTATTCCCCCATGTATATAGTAGTAGTCCGAGCACTTTTGTAACGATAGTTCTAGACCGATTGTATGCCCTTGCTTGAATTGATTTGGTGTGATATGAATGGGTTTGTCTCATGTGCACATGGGTAGTGTTTTCTCACTAGACCTCATTCTATTCTAATCTCTCCCCTCTAAACCCATCATATGCCTCCGAGACGCGACACTGAATTTGTCTTCCCACCGGAGATCACCCAGTTGATCCAACAGCAGAATGCCTTGATACAGCAACTAGTCCAAAACCAAGGCAGCAGCAACAACAACAACAACAACAACAACCCACCGCCACCACCTCCAGTTGACAACTTAGCCCGTTTTCTGAGGTTGTAGCCGCCGGTGTTTTCTAGTAGCACCGAGCCAATAGTTGCTGATGACTGGCTACGCAGGATTGGAAGGGAGTTGACCATCGTAGGTTGCACAGATGCTGAGAAGGTGCGTTTTGCCGCACATCAATTGGATGGACCCGCAGCCGCATGGTGGGAAAATTACACGACCACTTTCCCTATAGCCAATGTCACATGGGATCAGTTTCAGCAAGCGTTCCGCACTGCACATGTCTCAACTGGAGCTATGAGCATGAAGAAGCGTGAGTTTCGCAACTTGCGCCAAGGAAACCGTACGGTGGGGCAGTACGTGGATGAGTTCAGTAAGTTAGCTCGCTATGCCCCGGATGATGTGGCCACCGATGCCGCGATGCAGGAGAAGTTTATGGAAGGGTTGAATGATGAGATGAGCATGTAGTTGATGGTAGAGACATTCGCTAACTATCAGGAGTTGGTAGACAAGGTTCTTATGATTGAAGGGAAGCAGCAGCAAAATTGAGAGCCGCAAGAGGAAGTATGGATAGGGGAAGTATAATTCAGGAGCCCAGCAGAAGCCTCGTTACACCCCGAACTCGGGAGCATTTACCCATAACCATGGAGGCCATACCCACAATGGAGGAAGTTCGCATAACCACAGTGGTCCCAAGAATGGAAATGGGAATGGAGCAGGCAGCAATCAGAACCGCTCTAACCCAGCAACGCCCGCCAAGAAGGATCTAAGTCACATTACTTGTTTCAAGTGCGGGAAGACTGGACATTACGCCACTGAATGTTCTGAAGCAAAGAATGGTAATGGCAATGGAAGCTCTGGGAAGAAGCCCAACCCTTTCAACAGGGGACAAGTGAACCACATGAACGTAGAGGAGGTTGAAGAGCAGCCAGATGCATTTATCGGTAAGTTTTTGGTTAAGACATTTACTGCTCTCGTTCTTTTTGATACTGGTGTATCACATTCATACATATCAAGGGGATTTGTGGACAAGTTTAAGTTACCCACCTTACCCCTTAGGACACCCTTGTTAGTAAGCTCACCATGAGCAGAGTATATGGCTAGCCGATGGTGCGATCGGATACCCTTAACCATTGGTAGCCATATTTTCCCCTCCGACCTAATAATTTTGGAGTCACAAGGATTGGATGTGATACTGGGTATGGATTGGCTATCGAAGTATGGAGGAAACATTGACTATGCTAGTAGATCAATTCTGCTCACCACCCCGAAGGGAAAAAGGATCAAGTATGTATCCAGGCATGCGCTGAGGAGGACCCAAGTAAATTCTCTCACGGGAGTTGTTCAGGAGGAAGTGCCGGTTGTGAAGGATTACCCGGATGTATTTCCTAAGGAGCTACCAGGCATGCCGCCGGATCGAGACATTGAGTTTTTGATAGAGTTGTTGCCAGGCACCGGACCAATATCGAAGAGACCGTATCGGATGCCTGCAAATGATCTGGAAGAGATCAAGAAGCAGATTAAGGAGTTATTGGAGAAAGGTTACATTCGACGAAGTTCGTCACCATGGGGAGCCCCAGTGCTCTTGGTTGAGAAGAAGGTTGGATCATTAAGAATGGTTGTTGATTATCGTGCACTGAAGAAGTGACGATCAAGAACAAGTACCCACTACCGATGATTAATGACTTGTTTGACCAGCTGCAAGGAGCTAAAGTATTCTCCAAGATCGATCTACGATCAGGATACCACCAGCTGAAGATCCGAGAATAGGATATACCTAAGACAGCCTTCACCACAAGGTACGAGCTATATGAGTACACGGTTATGTAGGAGATATGCCCTAGAGGCAATAATAAATGATATTATTTATCTCCGAGTTCATAATTATGTTTATGTTCCATGCTATAACTGCTATGGTTCTCGAGTCTGCAATAACCACGAGGCTCGGAGGAAGACTCATATGCACGTGTGGAATAATAAACGGTAAAATGTATTCCTAGTCTGGCCTCTAAGACTAGCTCAAGTGTTGCATGATGGTTATGTTTTCCTGATCATGGGCATGTCTATGTCAGCAACCTTGAGGGCATAATGTTAAGAGAACATTTGTGTTGAATCGACCCGGCATGATGTTATGCTATGAGATTCATTCGTCACAAGTTTATTGGTACATAACACAGAGATGGTTAACGTTTGCATGATTCCTTAGACCATGAGAGTATCGAGTTTCTTCATGCTTGCTTCATGAACTTTGGGGTTTGTTAAACGTCATCCGTAAATGGGTGGCTATTACGGCGGCTTACGGGTTCATGGAAAAGTGTGTCAAGTAACTTGATAGCTCAAGATTGGGATTTGCTCCTCCGACGATGGAGAGATATCTCTGGGCCCTCTCGGTGTTACGGTATCCATCATCGTCTGGCCAGACACTTTGTGATTTGATCACGGGGATGCCGGAACACGATAACGAGAAAAGAGAACAATACCGGTAACGAGGTAACTAGCATAGTGGACAAGTTGTTGATCCACGGGAATGCCAACATGTCTCACCTCGGGTATTTGTAACATATCGCAAAGCAACAGGAATAGCACACGGCAACTGGAGGTTCACTCGAATATTTATTCATGTGGGTATAGGGGGTCAATATGGGTGTCCACGGCTCCGATGTTGATCATTGATCGGAAGGGGTTCCGGGTCATGTCTATACTTCACCGAACCTATAGGGTCACACGCTTAAGGGTCATCTATCTGCTGAATACTAGACAGGGAGTCTGAGAGAAAATCACCGAAAAAGTTTCGGACAGCGGAATCGTACCGCAGAGAGAGGTCATCGGATAAGTTTCGATGATACCGAAAAGTTGTTTCGGGATACACCATTAAGTCAAATTGGTTTCGGCACATGCCTGATAATTCTTGGAGGATGCCAGAATCATTCTGGAAGCTTTTTGGAATTTTCTGAGATAAAAACCGGAAATGTTCCGGAGCTGCCGGAGCCACTTCAGATGCGTTTCGCAGATGAAAATCACTAAAACCGGAATTGTTTCGGAACGCGTTGAAAATCATTTTAGTGGGTACTGGAAATGTTCTTAGCCCACATAAATATTTTCAGTTCGATCAGACGCTGAAAAATGTCGTCGTGAATAGTGAAAATCAGCTTTATGGTTACTTTATGGAAAGCCACCTTTTGGGGCTTTGCTCCAAAAGATCTTGGGGATGACATGGATGGATAGGAGCCATTTTTTGGGCCCCTCATGGGGGTGTGGCCGGCCACATGGGGTATCCCCCCTTGGGGACCCTCTTGTTCCTTGGTTTCACTCCTAGGTCCTTATGGAAGGACTTCATTCATGTGCATTTTGGGTTTTTTGTGAAACTACCCTACCCCCTTGGGATTTCCTATAAATAGAGGTGGAGGGGCAGCCCTCCACACTCATCCCTTGCTCTCATACACATGCCATGCATTATCTGGCTTCTTCTCTCCCTCCCACAAAAAGAGTTTCGTAGAGCCGTAAGGCTGTCTGGGTTCCGGCAGGAACTAGTTCTGGACGGCGAAGCCCTGCCGGATAGATGACACCGTATGTGTGCAACTCTGTAGAGAGATCGTAGTTTCGGTCTTAGTTCGTGAGTGCCTCCCGAAGGGCTGTCCGTGTGACCGTCCGAGTTTCGAAGGTCCTCCCGAAGGGCTGTCCGAGTGACCGTTCGAGTTTCGAAGGTCCTCTCGAAGGGCTGTCCGCGACACCGTTCGGGGGGCTGTTCGACCGCCTCCTGGAGGGCTGTCTGAGGAGAAGATGAAGGTATACATCCTCGTGGTTGGGAGGTTGTAAATCCTAGCTGCGGGGATCTGCACCGCCGATCGTCATCGACTCTACTTCCCGCTGCGCTACGAGTCGGTAACGAAAAAGATCAAACCATGTACGCAGTCTCCATAGTGGTCCTGGGCTGGTGCGTAGGTCGGAAATTTTTTGTTTTCTGTTGCGTTCCCCTACAGTGGCATCAAGAGCCGTGCTATGCGTAGATGCAGGTTTCGATCTAGAATACATGGAGGTGTATGGGTATTGCATAATATAATTAGGTAGTAGATGAGATCTATTGCTGAAAATTATTTATGCGGGTGACAGATGAAATCTGTTACCCGAGGTTCTTGTTGCTTCCCTAGAATTTGCGTTTGCTCAATCTCGAGACAGCATGGTGGAATTTGACAAAGTTCTGGCAATCCGTGATCCTGATTGATCATGGAAGTGCTATCAGTTCTTTGGGTTCTGCCGTAGTCAAAAGAAAGATGAAATTCGCAGATGAAAGGGCATTGCAGATATGATCTGCACGGGGGTCATGCGTATGACGAAGTTTAGTATGGGGCTCGAGATTTAATTATCCCGTGTTTCATACACCCCGAGATGTTAATCTAGCAACCTGAATAATCATACTTGATGATAAAACGTTGGTAGCTGCGGTTTAAGTCAAAACCTTAGAAGCCACGTAAAATAAAATTTTGCATAAACCTATTAGAGGCGTCTAACTTGGTTTTGCAGGATGTGCATGTGATGTGGTATAGCAGTGCTCATACTAATTCGATTATGTATGAGATGACTATATGATGTAATTTGATTAACATGACCTGCGTGTCATGATTCGGCATGATGGCTGGAGCCATATGATTGCATTTTAATGACCTGCGTGTCAACCTTGTTGTAATGCATTATTTTGTTAGCTATAGAGATAGCAATATTATCTGGTGCATCGACAAGGTGGTGGCAATCTTCGTGAAGGTGACCACCGACACGAATGCCGAAGACGAAGAAATGAAATACTTCTCCGTCAGAAAGGGCTATACCATATCATGCTATTATGAATTGCCTGAGATGTTTATCCCTTATGATGCACCCTTCTTGATTGCGCGGTAGTCGCTTTTATTAGGGTGATCTCTCACTTAAAATATCAAGTAGTTAGTGTTCTCCCAAGTGTAGCACCGTCACGGCACCTATCTTTTCGGGGTGCGCCATGGATGCATGGGTACGAACGATTAGAGAAGTGTGAGGCGGGTGAGGTCAGACCTCGCAGCAAGATCACTTGGTTGTCTTGACGTTCATGGCAGGATCGTCCTGAGCTCGGAACACACGCATCGAAAGATGAGCAAGAGTCACATAGAGATGTGATCGGCAAGTTGGCCTACCGGTTAAAATTCCCGTTATGAGATGATGATTCTATGGCGATGAATTGAAGTCTGGATCTTGTATCACTCAAAATTAATTGTGAGAGATATTGATTTGAGTGGGAGCGCACTGTTGAATTAACATGTTTAATTCTCAGTGCAATTAATTATGAACACTGTCTAAGTGTTTCTTGCAAAATAGTTGTAGAATAATGGCTCGCGTTTCCACCTTCCCTATTAAAATTGAATAACTGTTAAATATCTGGTTAAAACTTTACGATTGGTAACGTAATATGAGGATTGTCCTCAAAAGTGCCGAGAAGGACTTTCTCCTATCGCATGCTTTCCGTATCCTCCCGCTAAAGCTATGGATCATGTGACTCTCGTCCTTCGATCCAAAAGCTATAATTCCGTTTCAGTCAAGTGCAATATGTTTGCTTCCATGAAACCCAAACTTCGAAAGTTGGGATAGTTATATGATATTCATGGAACTGAAAATTATTTTCAGATACAAACAAAGCAATGTTTGTTTGCAAGTATTAGTAAAAGTGTTTACTATGCATTTGACTGTTGGGAAAGGGATCCAGAAGAACGCCTGTCATATAATGAAAGGTGAATAAAACAACAACTTAAAGAGAAAGGAAGTGTCCAAAGGGTGTTAGTATGACTTACACGCCTAGGAAGTCCGGGGCTAACGCCACTCTTAAGTTGGGTGCTTCTTTTGCGAGTAGGAGAAATACTAAAAGTTAAACTGTTAGAAGTAAAAAGGCAGAAAGAAAGATGACTGGAATATCCAGCTCATGTATGAATGTCATACAAGTTTTTGTTGTATAGTAGGCTGGTCAAAGATATAGTTCTTGGGAATTATGGTTAAACATGTTAATCACTAATTCTTGGGTATTGTGAGTTAATCACAAAGATACCCGCTCGATTGCATTCAATTGCGAATCACTGTAAGAGCTACTGTGGCCTAAAAAGACTAGCCAGAAATGAGGTTAGGGTATACACAGGGAACATAGTAAATGTTACTATACCTTCCATCGATGTATTGCCGTCTGTATTTATTTTCATAATTCATTTAGAGTTTTACAAACTCTAGCCCATTGCATAAGGTATCTTGCAAGAAGGTTGTTCATAAGAGAACCTTTTATGTTCGATGTTATGAATAACACAAGGGCCATACTTTCATTATGAATGAGATGTATGTTATGAATATTGATAATAATACAATACCTCTGGGTTTACTTTCATAATTCATTTTAGAGTTTCATACACTCTAGCCCATTGCACAATGTTTGTTGCAAAAGAGTTGTTCATAAAAACAACAATTGTTGTTAAGTATTATGAATAACATGAAGGGCCATGCTTCCATCCAAGATGGGACGTATGTTATGAATATTGAGGGTAATATGATACATCCATAACACTGACGCTAAATGTCTCAAGACTAAAAGAATACCACACAAGTGTGGCACTACATTTGGTCACATTGGAGAAACCCGCATGGAAAATTCCATTATGATGGATTTTGAAGTCTTTTTGATTTTGAATCATCTGACACTTGCAACTTTCCTCCGAAAAGTGAAGTGACTAAAATACCGTTCACAGGCAATAAGGAACGAACAACAAACTTATTAGTGATCATACATTTGATGTGTGTAGTCCGATAAGTGTTGTTAGTGGTGGATTTATTTATCTTCAGAAATGACTCAAGTAGATATATGGATATTTACTTGATGAGACGTAAATCTGGATCCTTTGAAATCATTCGAAAGGTTTTCAAAAATGAAGTAGAAGTTATTGTAACAAGAAAATTATGTTTCTGCAATTTGATTGCACAAAGGAATATTTGAGTTACATGTTTAGCGAATGTCTGATGAGTTGTGAAAGGGGTTTCATAACTTGCACCTCCCGGAACACCACTGCAAGTGAAAAGTCCGTGGAGATGTAATCTAACCATTTATGACATGGTAAGGTCAAAGATGACATAAATAAATTTGCCATTATCCTTTTTAAAGTGATGCTTTAGAGACTGCAGCTTTTACACTGAAAAGAGCTACATCGGGTCTGTTGAAATGAAGCCATGGTATGGTACGCCCAACCATGTTATATCTTTTCTTAACATTTGGAATATGGGGCTTGTGTAAAAGGTTACAAACCTATTCCAAATCAGACAAGTGCTACTTTGTAGGTTATACCAAAATGTTGGGTATTCCTCCCTCACTATACCGAGGCAAATAGTTTTGCCGCGAAACGGTGTGCTTTTAAAGAGAATGGTTCTTTCAAAAAGGTGAGTGGGAGAATAGTGCAACTCGACGAGATAAACAGTATCTAAGTCATCAGATCAAAGGAAAGAGACCTTGGAAGTAATTCCAGAGTATCCTACTGCGACTGATACGGAAGTCTCTACAATAAAATGTATGAACTTCGGTCGAACTTGCAGCTGAACCACGTAGGCAAGGCTCGTGCAAACCTCTCAGGTGCGCAAACGAGATATTGTTGTTAGACAACATTATACCTACGATACACAAGGAAGCGTTGATGGGCCCTGACTCCGGAATTGGCTAAATGCCAATACAACCCAAGTTAGTTT
This sequence comes from Aegilops tauschii subsp. strangulata, assembly GCF_002575655.3. Classification (NCBI taxonomy): domain Eukaryota; kingdom Viridiplantae; phylum Streptophyta; class Magnoliopsida; order Poales; family Poaceae; genus Aegilops; species Aegilops tauschii. The sequence continues at coordinate 549,876,955 of NC_053036.3, read as the reverse complement.
CCATATAAGTGATTCAAGATTAAAACCTTGATACACCTTTCGGAAGACTTAGAGTCTAACGAATATTTATGGAACTTAAAACTGATATGGATAAAAATGTTTTATCCATAAAGCTCGACTTGTTGAAATAACAAGTTCAAGAGTTGACTACGATGAGGTTGTTTTCATCGTAGCGATGCTTAAAGTCGGTTCGGGTTGAACTAGCAATTAATACATATTTCAATCATGAGATATGAAACATGGATGATAAAAGGATTTCCATCTGATGGAAATGAAAGCTAGGACTTGTATATGATACAGTCCAAAGTAATTTGTCGATCCAGAGGATGCTAGTAGGTATGCAAACTTCAGAGTTCCAGCAATGGACAGAAGAGAGCAAAATGGAGTTGGAATCTTCGTGTTTTGATGAAATGGTCAAAGGGGTTTTGACTTCATCAATGGGTAACGAAGATGCTTGTAATTCAAGAAAGTAAGTGGGAGCGTAATAATATTTCTAAAAACCTTATGTGCTTGGCACATTGGTAATTGGAAATAAATTTCTTGACACGAATTAGGACTTCATTTGAAAATAGTTTTTCGATGAAGTGCTTAGGCTAAATAGCCTCAATATTAGGCATGATGATCTATGGAGATAGATTTACCTAATGGGGCTAAGCAATGAATACATATGGACAAGATGCTAAAACCTTTTAGCATTTAAAACGCCAAGGAGTGATTCTTGCAAAAGTCACATGGAAGGAGTTTTTGCAAGACTCGGTGTCCCAAAACACTGATGAGTAAAATACATGATGCAGATTCCACACACTTTTGTGTTTGGATTAATCATGTATTCCATGGTATGTAAAACAACCAGATATGTCCGATACTCCCAAGGTGTTGCGAGTATGGATACTAATGTGATCAAAGTACTGATCGTGGGACAACAGTGAAAGATGTCATTGAGTACTAGAGTAAGTACTGATGATATGTTTTCTTGCAAGCGGAGACCATGAAGAGTTCGTTGTAAAATGTTACATCGATAGTCTTCATCTTTTCACCGTGCGATTTTTGATTTAAGTTAAGGGTTTTGTGTAACACACAATGTGGTGGCACAGTTAGTTGGAATTTGTTCAAACTAGTTACTGTGGCGAATTCTATAACAAGGGCTAAGTATGTTGACGCTTTAGAAGCGACAAAGAAGATGTTGAATCATATAGTTCATTCATGAACTTAGTATAGTTCCAAGATGGCTTTTGATAATGGGACACTACTGCAGGTAGTTGCTCCATAACTCAGTCTGAGGAATCCAGGTTCGACCTGTGATTCACATACATACAAAGCCAAGTCCACACAAAATATGAATTTTGTGAAAACGTGAAAACGCGAGGACATGCAAAGATACACACGGAACTGAAGTCGTCAGATCCGTTGGACATCAGGCTATACCACAAGCAAAGCATATTTACACCGGTGTGCCACAGGTGTAAAGTGCATTAGCATTAACTAGATTATTGACTCTAGTGCAAGTGGGAGTCTGTAGGAGATATGCCCTAGAGGCAATAATAAATGATATTATTTATCTCCGAGTTCATAATTATGTTTATGTTCCATGCTATAACTGCTATGGTTCTCGAGTCTGCAATAACCACGAGGCTCGCAGGAAGACTCATATGCACGTGTGGAATAATAAACGGTAAAATGTATTCCTAGTCTGGCCTCTAAGACTAGCTCAAGTGTTGCATGATGGTTATGTTTTCCTGATCATGGGCATGTCTATGTTAGCAACCTTGAGGGCATAATGTTAAGAGAACATTTGTGTTGAATCGACCCGGCATGATGTTATGCTATGAGATTCATTCGTCACAAGTTTATTGGTACATAACACAGAGATGGTTAACGTTTGCATGATTCCTTAGACCATGAGAGTATCGAGTTTCTTCATGCTTGCTTCATGAACTTTGGGGTTTGTTAAACGTCATCCGTAAATGGGTGGCTATTACGGCGGCTTACGGGTTCATGGAAAAGTGTGTCAAGTAACTTGATAGCTCAAGATTGGGATTTGCTCCTCCGACGATGGAGAGATATCTCTGGGCCCTCTCGGTGTTACGGTATCCATCATCGTCTGGCCAGACACTTTGTGATTTGATCACGGGGATGCCGGAACACGATAACGAGAAAAGAGAACAATACCGGTAACGAGGTAACTAGCATAGTGGACAAGTTGTTGATCCACGGGAATGCCAACATGTCTCACCTCGGGTATTTGTAACATATCGCAAAGCAACAGGAATAGCACACGGCAACTGGAGGTTCACTCGAATATTTATTCATGTGGGTATAGGGGGTCAATATGGGTGTCCACGGCTCCGATGTTGATCATTGATCGGAAGGGGTTCCGGGTCATGTCTATACTTCACCGAACCTATAGGGTCACACGCTTAAGGGTCATCTATCTGCTGAATACTAGACAGGGAGTCTGAGAGAAAATCACCGAAAAAGTTTCGGACAGCGGAATCGTACCGCAGAGAGAGGTCATCGGATAAGTTTCGATGATACCGAAAAGTTGTTTCGGGATACACCATTAAGTCAAATTGGTTTCGGCACATGCCTGATAATTCTTGGAGGATGCCAGAATCATTCTGGAAGCTTTTTGGAATTTTCTGAGATAAAAACCGGAAATGTTCCGGAGCTGCCGGAGCCACTTCAGATGCGTTTCGCAGATGAAAATCACTAAAACCGGAATTGTTTCGGAACGCGTTGAAAATCATTTTAGTGGGTACTGGAAATGTTCTTAGCCCACATAAATATTTTCAGTTCGATCAGACGCTGAAAAATGTCGTCGTGAATAGTGAAAATCAGCTTTATGGTTACTTTATGGAAAGCCACCTTTTGGGGCTTTGCTCCAAAAGATCTTGGGGATGACATGGATGGATAGGAGCCATTTTTTGGGCCCCTCATGGGGGTGTGGCCGGCCACATGGGGTATCCCCCCTTGGGGACCCTCTTGTTCCTTGGTTTCACTCCTAGGTCCTTATGGAAGGACTTCATTCATGTGCATTTTGGGTTTTTTGTGAAACTACCCTACCCCCTTGGGATTTCCTATAAATAGAGGTGGAGGGGCAGCCCTCCACACTCATCCCTTGCTCTCATACACATGCCATGCATTATCTGGCTTCTTCTCTCCCTCCCACGAAAAGAGTTTCGTAGAGCCGTAAGGCTGTCTGGGTTCCGGCAGGAACTAGTTCTGGACGGCGAAGCCCTGCCGGATAGATGACACCGTATGTGTGCAACTCTGTAGAGAGATCGTAGTTTCGGTCTTAGTTCGTGAGTGCCTCCCGAAGGGCTGTCCGTGTGACCGTCCGAGTTTCGAAGGTCCTCCCGAAGGGCTGTCCGAGTGACCGTTCGAGTTTCGAAGGTCCTCTCGAAGGGCTGTCCGCGACACCGTCCGGGGGGCTGTTCGACCGCCTCCTGGAGGGCTGTCTGAGGAGAAGATGAAGGTATACATCCTCGCGGTTGGGAGGTTGTAAATCCTAGCTGCGGGGATCTGCACCGCCGATCGTCATCGACTCTACTTCCCGCTGCGCTACGAGTCGGTAACGAAAAAGATCAAACCATGTACGCAGTCTCCATAGTGGTCCTGGGCTGGTGCGTAGGTCGGAAATTTTTTGTTTTCTGCTGCGTTCCCCTACAGGTTATGTCATTTGGATTAACAAACGCCCCTGCCTATTTTATGAGCATGATGAATATGGTGTTCATGGAGTTCTTGGATAATTTTTTCGTGGTGTTCATTGATGATATCTTGGTATACTCGAAGAATGAAGTGGAGCACAAGGAGCATTTGCGGTTAGTTCTCGAGAAGCTCAGGGAACATCAGTTATATGCTAAGTTCAGCAAATGCGAGTTTTGGTTGAAGGAAGTAGGATTTCTTGGACATGTTATATCGGGAGAAGGTATAGCAGTAGATCCTACCAAGGTTCAGTCAGTCACTGAGTGGTTGGCACCCACCTCAAGTTGGAGAGATCCGCAGTTTCCTTGGACTTGCGGGATACTATCGGAGATTCATTGAGAATTTCTCTAAGATTGCGAATCCTATGACGGAGTTGCTGAAGAAGGACACCAAATTCAAATGGACTGAAGAATGTGCAGCAAGTTTTCAGGAGTTGAAGAAACGTTTGGTTATAGCCCCAGTGCTGATTCTGCCGGATATACGCAAGGATTTCCAAGTGTATTGCGACGCTTCTCGCTTAGGACTTGGAGGAGTACTTATGCAAGACGGAAGAGTTGTTTCATATGCCTCACGTCAACTTCGACCGCATGAGTTGAATTATGCCACGCATGATTTGGAGTTTGCAGCCGTAGTGCATGCACTCAAAACCTGGAGACATTTTCTTATCGGAAACTGTTGTGATGTGTACATGGATCATAAGAGTTTGAAGTACATTTTCACACAGAAGGAGCTGAATCTTAGGCAGAGGAGATGGTTGGAGCTTATAAAGGATTATGAGATGAAGCTACATTATCATCCAGGAAAGGCCAACGTCGTAGCAGACGCTTTGAGCCGGAAGAGTTATATCAATACCGTCGTAAGCGGAGGATTGCCAAAGGAGTTAGCCGAGGATCTCAGGGAGCTTCGTTTGGAGATAGTCCCTAGAGGTTTTGTCGCAGCAATGGAGGTTCAGTCGACATTATTGGGAAAGATTCGTGAAGCTCAGAAGGATGACAAAGAAATTGCTGAGATAAAGGAGAGGATGAGTAAAGGAAAGGCCAAAGGTTTTCGTGAATATGAGCACGATACCCTCTGGTTTGAGGACCGTGTTTACGTGCCCAATAATGCAGAGATCAGGAAGCTGATACTACAGGAGGCTCATGACTCACCATACTCGATACACCCCGGAAACACCAAGATGTATTTGGATTTGAAGGAGCGTTTCTGGTGGACTGGTATGAAGAAGGATATCGCCGAGTATGTAGCCGTATGCGATGTATGTCAAAGAGTGAAGGCAGAACATCAGAAGCCAGCAGGATTACTGCAACCTATGTCGATACCCGAATGGAAGTGGGATAAGCTTGGCATGGATTTCATCACCGGATTACCCAGGACACGATCGGGATATGATTCTATCTTGGTAGTAGTGGATCGTTTGACCAAAGTGGCTCACTTTATCCCAGTGAAGACCACCTATACAAGTGCAAAGTTGGCCAAGATATATATGACCAGGATCGTATGTCTGCATGATTTCCGAGGACCATCGTATCAGATAGAGGAACATAGTTTACTTCAAAGTTTTGGCACCAGCTGCACCAGACTTTGGGTACCAGGCTAGAGTTCAGTACAGCCTTTCATCCACAGACAGATGGACAGACCGAGAGAGTCAATCAAATTCCGGAGGATATGTTGAGAGCTTGTGCGCTAGATTATGGATCTAGTTGGGATGATAACTTGCCTTACGCAGAGTTCTCATACAACAACAGTTATCAAGCCAGTTTGAAGATGGCACCCTCCGAAGCTTTGTATGGAAGGAGGTGCAGGACACCGTTGATGTGGGATGAAGTTGGAGACCATCAGTTGTTTGGACCAGATTTGATTAGAGAATCTGAAGAGAAGGTTAAGCTGATTCGGGATAGACTGAAGGTAGCTTAGTCCAGGCAGAAGAGTTATGCAGACTCGAAACGCAAGGAGGTAGTCTATGAAATCGGAGACAGAGCATATCTTCATGTATCACCTCTGCGAGGAGTAAAACGATTCGGAGTTAAGGGAAAGCTAGCCCCGAGATTTGTAGGACCATACCGAGTTATGGAACGTATGGGAGAAGTGGCCTACAAGTTGGAGTTACCCAAAGGTTTGTCAGGAGTTCATGATGTGTTTCACGTTTCCCAGCTGAAGAAGTGCCATGCTGATATGGCCGATATTCCCCTGAGAGATACAGTGCCCCTAGAAGCAATTCAGTTGGATAGTGATCTGACCTACGAGGAGAAACCTGTCAAGATTCTTGAGTTTGCCAGCCGAGTCACCCGCAGCAAGGTTATTAAGTTTTGCAAAGTTCAGTGGAGCCGCCATACCGAGGATGAAGCCACCTGGGAACGCGAGGATGATCTACGGAAAGACCACCCACACCTATTTTCTAGCCAACCCGAATCTCGAGGACGAGATTCATCTTAAGGGGGGTAGGTTTGTAACATCCCAAATTTTCAATTTGGAAGGTTATACATAGGTCATCATATGCATATCATATTTTGTTTGCATTTTGGTAGTGATCCTAAAAATCCTAAGCAACTCAAGGACCCACGAAGAGAGTTGGGGATTTTATTATTTTCATATTTGAAATTTTCTCAAATATCGAAACGGGGATCATTTTGGTTTTAATTATTTTTCTCTCCAAGAAAAATATTTCATATTAAAAATATATGAGAGGAGATAATATGACTTCTCCAAAACAAATGAAATATTGGAGGAAAAATGTTAAAATCAAATAAATAATTTTATTTGGACTTTATCGCTATTTTGTTTGCATTAGAAAAATATGCATTTTTCTAAATTGCATTTTTAGGCCAAGAAAATGTTCACTTTGTTCTAAATATTTTATTTAGATGGTGAAAATTGTTTTTGGAATTTTTAGATTTTTATTTATTTTGAATTTTTCTCGACGGAATCTTATTTAAAAAAAAGAACCCACCTTGGGCCATGCCTGAGCCAGACTCTGTCCGCGCTCAGGCCTTATAAGCCGCCGAGGCCCGCCCGAGCCGCCAGCCCGCCCGCGCCCCCGAACCCTAGCGCCGCCGCTGCCGCACGCGCCGCCCGCTGCCGCGCCGCCGACCGCCGTCGCCGCCACCGCGGATCTCGCCGGATCCGCCGACGTGGTTTTTTCGGTTAGGTAAAAACCGATCGGTTTCCTTTTAAAAACCCTAGATCTGTTTTTTCGGTTTTTATTCGGTTTAGTTATTTAGCGGACATTCGTCCGTTCGTTCGTGTTAACGAACGTTGTTCGCCGGTTAGGTTCAGACAGCGAACGTTCGTTCGTTAGTCTTTTCTTTTTATTTTATTTTCGGCCAGGGACCTATCTGCGATTATTTTTATCGCAGATTAGCCCCTGATCTTCAAACCCTCATAACTTTTCAACCGTTTGTCCAAATCCAGTGAAACCAATGCCAAAATCTTTGTCTCGAGCCCCTCTTTCTGTTTAATGAACTTGAACATGGTTTTGACAATTTAAAATTTGGTTTCAAGCAGATTTGAATTCGAAGTTCTTTTGACCGTAGTTCGGTTTCGTAGCTCCGATTCGATTGATTCTTTTTGCAGATCAAATCTCTTTAGTTGGATTTTCAGATTTGATCTTCTTATTTGAGTTTTACCCGTGCATCCTTGCTTGAGTGCTTATGCATGTTATTGTTTGTTTGCGATAGAATTCCCGGAGTGCGAAGCGTGCTACTACGAGTCTCTAGGTTTTACGGATCGTCGGCAAGACAAGTAACACATTGAACATATTGTTTTCATACCCAGTTTTTATGCATTAGTTACAATCCTCAAACATTGCATGATTAGGATGTGATTAACTTGTGGGTATTGGGAAGTAGATGATGAGGTAGAACCTATTGTCCTTTTATTATCAAACCCTTGGGAGTTACTTCTACACTATGGTTATATTGCCATGCTATGCTCGTAGACGTGGATTGGGTTTGAGTGTATCCATGACAGATGTGAGATTGTTAATTAATGATTAACATAAGGTGGCTACTTAAATACACATCTGGGTGGATTGGTTGCGGGCACCTGGAGAATCCAGTGTTGTCCTAAGATATCCCGGAGGACCCGTGTGATCATCCTACGGCTCGCCACCCAGGCTCAAAGGGATCATAAGACTATTCATGCTAGAAACTTCCGTGTGCTACCACAAGCTATTATGGGATCTAGCATAGTTGAGTATGTTGCATGACCTCTTCCAATGGTAGGCTAGCAGATGTAGGGGATGTAGGTTGGTACTGTCTACCCAGGGTTAGAGTTATTGTTTCTGAAAGACTGTGTCTCGGTCATCCGTTTCTCAAACACCATGTAGTGGGAGAAATCCAACGGAGAAGATCGAGTCTTGTGGGGAAAAGTGCGCAAACCTCTGCAGACTAATCATGGTTAGCCGTGTCCCCGGTTATGGACATCTTGAGTATCTGGTACTTGAATTATTGATTTGATCTCATCAGTCTAAATTAATTTGTTGGGTTGTTAATTACTTTTAATTGGGATTGAGTTGGAGGAACCTTCTCAATGTTTCAACTACCATGATAGTTAAACAAAACATATTCCTTTGTTGTAGGGAAAAATTGGCTTTTCGCAAAAACCATATAACCATAGAGCCTCCACCAGCCATATATGCATGTAGTGATAGAATTTATTCTGTTCATTGCTCTACTGTGTTATATTGCCAACATATTCCATGTGCTGACCCGTTTCCGGCTGCAACATATCATGTTGCAGACTTTTTAGACGAGGAGTAAGGTGCGCTAGGTCGTTTGTCGTGCACTCAGCTATGCCGTTGGAGTTGATGGACTCGCTTTATCTTCCAAGCCTTACGCTGTTATCTTATTTAGATGGCCTTAAGCCATATTTATTGTAATAATTTCTCTCTTGAGACATTCAATGTAATAAGTGTGTGATTGCTACTCTGTTATAAATCCATTCAAGTACTGTGTGTGTCAGCATTACATATCCTGGGATGACACACTTATGCACAGAGATTTGACCGTTTGAGGTCGGATCGCTACACTTGAAGAGGAAAGGGTGATGCAGCAAAGTAGCGTAAGTATTTCCCTTAGATTTTGAGAACCAAGGTATCAATCCAGTAGGAGACTACATGCAAGTCGCCTCGTACCTACACAAACAAATAAGAACCTTGCAACCAACACGATAAAGGGGTTGTCAATCCCTTCACGACCACTTGCAAAAGTGAGATCTGATAGAGATAATAAGATAAATATTTCTGGTATTTTTTATGATATAGATTGAAAGTAAAGATTGCAAAATAAAATAGATTGGAAACTTATATGACGGAAAATAGACCCGGGGGCAATAGGTTTCACTAGTGGCTTCTCTCAAGATAGCATAAGTATTACGGTGGGTGAACAAATTACTGTCGAGCAATTGATAGAAAAGTGCATAATTATGAGAATATTAAGTTCATAAGAACAGAGTAACACATTAGGCAAGATGACATGATGTAGAGGGATAAACTCAAGCAATATGATATAAACCCCATCTTTTTATCCTCGATGGAAACAATACAATGCGTGCCTTGCTGCCCCTACTGTCACTTGGAAAGGACACCGCAAGATTGAACCCAAAGCTAAGCACTTCTCCCATTGCAAGAAAGATCAATCTATTAGGCCAAACCAAACTCATAATTCGAAGAGACTTGCAAAGATAACAAATCATACATAAAAGAATTCATAGGAGATTCAAATATTGTTCATAGATAATCTTGATCATAAATCCACAATTCATTGGATCTCGACAAACACACCGCAAAATGAATTACATCGAATAGATCTCCAAGAAGATCGAGGAGAACTTTGTATTGAGATCCAAAGAGAGTGAAGAAGACATCTAGCTAATAACTATGGACCCGAAGGTCTGTGGTAAACTACTCACACATCATCGGAGAGGCTATGGTGTTGATGTAGAAGCCCTCCGTGATCGATTCTCCCTCCGGCGGAGCGCCGGAAAAGGCCCCAAGATGGGATCTCACGGGTATAGAAGGTTGCGGCGGTGGAAATAGGGTTTCGTGGTGCTCTCGGATGTTTTCGGGGTATATGAGTATATATAGGCGAAAGAAGATGGTCAGGGGAGCCACGAGGGGCCCACGAAGGTGGGGGCGCGCCTACCCCCCTGGGCGCGCCCTCCTGCCTCGTGGCCTCCTCGTTTCTTTCTTGACATCCACTCCAAGTCTCTTGGATTGCGTTTGTTCCAAAAATCACTCTCTCGAAGGTTTCGTTCCGTTTGGATTCCGTTTGATATTCCTTTTCTGCGAAACACTGAAATAGGCAAAAACAGCAATTTGCAATGGGCCTTTGGTTAGTAGGTTAGTCCTAAAAATAATATAAAATTTTATGATAAAGCCCATTAAACATCCAAAACAGATAATATAATAGCATGGAACAATCAAAAATTATAGATATGTTGGAGACGTGTCAGCCGTGAAGGCTGCCCCGGCAAGGGCCTTGCCAGGGGAGTTCACCTCGCCCTTCTGCTCTCCATGCTTCTGGTCTTGAGTGCTGCTCTGGTAGTCTTGCGACTTTGCTTCCTTCCTCTGCCCTGCTAAGTGTGGCTGTAGGTGCGGCTCTGACTGCCCGTGCACAAGTAAAGGGGTACAAAGAAGGGCCCCCACTTTTGTACACCAACAATAGCTATCCACGTCGAAACGACTTTTCAAAATAAAATGCGTCCATGAGACCATGACCAGCAGCCCTTGCCTAGGGTAGCTCTTGGCTCTGCCTGAACTCGTGCAGGTGTTCATCCAAGCGGTCGACATGCTCGCGGTACATCTGGAGCGCGATCTCGAGCTCCAAGTTAGCTATTTCATCAGAGATCACCAGCTCGAGGATGCCACGGTCATGTTCCTCTACTGCGCCCAGGTGGACACCTGGGCCAAGGAAGCGGTTGAGCCTACAGACCAACATGTTGGCATCCAGCGGGCCGCGGACAAGGCGAACGGCGGCACCCATGCGAACGGCGCGGCGGGCGTCCGGTGCAAGTATGGCGCAGCCGGCCTCTGGTGCAAGTACGGCGCTGAGGGCCTCTGCCCACTCCTGGCGAGGAATGGGGGTACTAACGGGACGTGTACCCAGCTGCGACGCCGTGCCAATAGCGGGCAAGCGCCGATGGATCCGCTCTTGTTGTGCGGCACACCGCGCCTCTCGCTCTGCAGCGCTCCAACGGTCTCGCCGTGCGGCGAGCCGCAGTCTATCGGCGTGCCATCGATCATGTTGTGCAGCGAGCTGCAGCCTGTCGGGGCTGACATGCCTATCTTGATCCGCGGCGCTCAAGCGCCATGCACCAAAGGTCTGCTCAACCCTGGCGATGATGCGCATGACGGCGTCGTCCAACGCATTGCCGGGGAGCACCTCAGGCTCGACGGGCCGTGGCACCTGCTTGTTTTCCTCGTCGACGAGGTTGATGGCAGAGGCGGCGCTTTGGTGGGTTGGCATGCTTGGAAAAGGTGGGTGTGCTACAGGCTGCACTTTTCGCCTCCGTGCGTCGCGCGCCCCCTATGCGCAATATAGCAGGGTGGCGGCAAAAAGGTGAGGAAATGGCGGGAAACGGTGGTGTGTTCATAAAATGCCATCAATTAATGGAAACTTAGCATAGAAGGAACATCGAGCTAGCACAAGAAGTAGATGATGATCAGATGAACACGGACCACACTAGGGAAGCCGTCGGTGATGAATTCATCAATCCCAAACGGTTGAATACTAGCAAGCGTTTGCCCACAACACACACGGCCTATTCCATCACAAACAGGTTGGATGGATCAACTGTATGCCACGTATCGCACATTGTAAAAAAGTAATGCGGTAGACCTTCTTTAACATGTGTTAAAAAAACAAGGACCTCGAGGTTAAATTAGCTGAGGGAATGGGTCATTTCGATCATTTGACCGAAATAACCAATCCTATCAGTTAATTTAACATCAACACAACTTCCCATCCAGTCACCCATCTGATGGCTGCTCCAGCCTGAGCACACTTAACTTGATAGTATTCTTACATGAGCTACTGGTGGAACAGATAGTCCTTGCTGATAGGAATGCCTCTTCGCATCCTTACGGTGTATCCGGATGACCGCCCGCCCCACAATGGCCAATAGATGTTGTGTAGAGAGAGCATATCACATACGTCTTATTAGAAGCAATCGTCTGTGTTATCATCGGTCTTCGCACTCATTTCTGATTACAGACCTGTTTGCCGCATATCACACACATCTTGTTATATTGAATCATTTTTGTTCTCTTGCCTAATCACAAACAGTTCATCCGAATGAACCTTATGTTGTACATCGCACACACCTTGATCGGGTTGACCATTTCTTTTGTGTTGCCTAATCACAAACAGTTCATCCGAGTGAACCGTATGTTGTACATCGCACACACCTTCATCTGGCTGCCCATTTTTTTTGTTCCTCCTCATCGCAAACAGTTAATTGAGCTGAACCGTATGCCCTGCATCGCACACGCAACTAAAATCTGAACCGTGTTTGATGCATCCTCCATCGCAAACGTTTTGCACCTTTTTGACGATTATTTTACACCACCGTTTGCGATTATGGCATCGCACAAAGTTTTGTCGAAGGGTCTCTGATCGTAGTGTCGCGTTAGTAGCAACCTGCAGTAGTGTGCTATCGTACATCCACGTTGATGGAGACTTCAACCCACGAAAGGTAACGGCTGCGCGAGTCCACGGAGGGCTCCACCCATGAAGGGTCCATGAAGAAGCAACCTTGTCTATCCCACCATGAGCATCGCCCATGAAAGACTTGCCTCACTAGGGTAGATCTTCACGAAGTAGGCGATCTCCTTGCCCGTACAAACTCCTTGGTTCAACTCCACAATCTTGACGGAGGCTCCCATGTGACACCTAACCAATCTAGGAGACACCACTCTCCAAAAGGTAATAGATGGTGTGTTGATGATGAACTCCTTGCTCTTGTGCTTCAAATGATAGTCTCCCCAACACTCAACTCTCTCTCATGGATTTGGATTTGGTGGAAAGATGATTTGAGTGGAAAGCAACTTGGGGAAGGCTAGCGATCAAGATTCTTGTGGTTGGATTGGAATATCTTGGTCTCAACACATGAGTAGGTGGTTCTCTCTCAGAAAATGTATGCTGAAAGTGTAGGCACGTTCTGATGGCTCTCTCCATGAGTCAAGAGTGGGTGGAGGGGTATATATAGCCTCCATACAAAATCTAACCATTACACACAATTTACCAAACTCGGTGGGACCGAATCGAGAAACTCGGTCAGACCAATTTAGTTCAAAATGTGAACGTTAGGCTTTTCGGTGGGACCGATTTCATTAGGGTTAGAGCATAACGTAATCTCAGTGAAACCGATCACATAAACTCGGTAGGACCAATTTCAGTAATAGGCAAACATAGAGTTGGTCAGGCAAACTCGGTCGGACCGAATCGCTCATTTCAGTAAGACCGAAACGTTATGAAAGGGAAACAGAGAGTTTGCATTGCGAACTCGGTGGGACCGATCGCTCATTTCGGTTGGACCGAAATGTTACGAAGGGAAATAGAGAGTTTGCAATCCCATCTCGGTGAGACCGAGATCCCTATCGGTGAGAACAAAGTGACTAGGGTTTCTGGCTATGGCTATGTCAAATGAACTCAGTTGCGCCGAATAGATCAAATCGGTAGGGCCAAGTTTGACTTTTGGTTTGGGACAAATGTGGAAATGAGAAAGTGGTTGAGGGCTTTTGGAGCATATCACTAAGCATATTGAGCAAACAAGCCATTAAGCAACACCTCATCCCCTTTTAATAGTATTGGCTTTTCCTATGGACTCAATGTGATCTTGGATCACTAAAATGAAAATGTAGAGTCTTGAGCTTGAGCCAATATGTGTCCTTAGCATTTTGAGGGGTCCACATTCCTAGTCTTGCCATGCCAATCATTGAACTTTCTGAAATGATCATCTTGAAAGAGCTTTAGTTCAATGAGCTATATGTTGTTAGGAATTACCAGAACCACCCAGGGATAGTTGCACTTTCACTAGGGTTTCGCCGGGTGTGGGGAGGGGGCTCTTATCCATCCAGGGGCCCCTGTAGCAGCGAACGGTGAGCTGGCGCGACGAGAATGGCGTCGGGTGTGGCGGGGTCTGGCCGGTGGAGGAAAGAGAGGAAGGAGAAGACAAGGGGGAATAGCTGGGCCAGCTGGGCCGCCATTGTGCACTTTGTCCACTGCACAGTGGGCCTATTTACTTTCCTTTTTATTTTTAGCTTTCTTTTGTTTTCCCTTTTATTTATTTTATGTTTTCTTTCATTTTTTATATTATTCAGTTTTACAAAAAATATAGAACCAGCACCTAAATCAGTGTTATAAACTAGGCCACTGCCACAAAAGTTTAACACTCAAATAAATTCGTTTTCAAATTTCTTATTATTTAAAAAGCATTTAAATTAATGATTTGACCCATGTTTTAATTATTTTAGAGCACTTAAACACTTTATAAAAATGTGGTTTCTCCACCATAATTATCTATGGAATATTTGTCACATTATGAACATTTTTGTTTGCATGTTGGTGAATTTCTTAATTTCACTTATAATTTGAATTTAAATTTGACTTTGATTTTTCATCAAATGATAATTAGCTTAGTAAACATGGTGACATGTGCTGACCGCAGTGACATGACAACATTAGTGTGAGGTCACTGTAGCATATGACACTGGGGGTGTTACAAATATGTCATTAGGTTCTTAATTTTTTGCACTGATTTTTTTCTCAACTTTGCTTGCCCCCCCATACCCAAGTCCTGGCTCCGCCCTGAAGGAAATATGCCCTAGAGGCAATAATAAAGTTGTTATTTATCTTTCCTTATATCATGATAAATGTTTATTATTCATGCTAGAATTGTATTAACCGGAAACTTAGTACATGTGTGAATACATAGACAAACAGAGTGTCCCTAGTATGCCTCTACTTGACTAGCTCATTAATAAAAAATGGTTAAGTTTCCTAACTATAGACATGTGTTGTCATTTGATGAACGGGGTCACATCATTAGAGAATGATGTGACGGACAAGACCCATCCGTTAGCTTAGCATTAATGATCATTTAGTTTTATTGCTATTGCTTTCATCGTGACTTATACATGTTCCTCTGACTATGAGATTATGCAACTCCCGAATACCGGAGGAACACCTTGTGTGCTATCAAACGTCACAACATAACTGGGTGATTATAAAGATGCTCTACAGGTGTCTCTGATGGTGTTTGTTGAGTTGGCATAAATCGAGATTAGGATTTGTCACTCCGTGTATCGGAGAGGTATCTCAGGGCCCTCTCGGTAATGCTCATCACTATAAACCTTGCAAGCAATGTGACTAATGAGTTAGTTACGGGATGCTACATTACGGAACGAGTAAAGAGACTTGCCGGTAATGAGATTGAACTAGGTATGGTGATACCGACGATCGAATCTCGGGCAAGTAACATGCCGATGACAAAGGGAACAACGTATGTTGTTATGCGGATTGACCGATAAAGATCTTCGTAGAATATGTAGGAGCCAATATAGGCATCCAGGTTCCGCTATAGGTTATTGACCGGAGATGTGTCTCAATCATGTCTACATAGTTCTTGAACCTGTAGGGTCCGCATGCTTAACGTTCGATGACGATTTGTATTATGAGTTATGTGATTTGATGACCGAAGTTTGTTCGGAGTCCCGGATGAGATCATGGACATGACGAGGAGTCCCAAAATGGTCGAGACATAAGGATTGATATATTGGACGATGTTATTCGGACACCGAATGAGTTCCAAGAGGTACCGGATAATTATCGGAGTGTCGGAGGGTTATCAGAACCCCCGGGGGAACTAATGGGCCCTGATGGGCCTTAGTGGGGAGAGAGAAAGGGCCACAAGGGGCTGGCCGCATGCTCCCTCTTGGGTCCGAATTGGACTAGGGGAAGGGGGCGGCGCCCCCTTTCCTTCCCTTCCCCCTCTCCCTTCCTTCTTCCCCCTTTCCTCGAGGTGGAATCCTACTAGGACGGCCTTCTCCTGGCGCACCCTACAGGGCAGGCCGCCCTCCCCCTCCCCTCCTCTATATACGGGGGCAGGGGGCAACCTAGAACACACAAGTTTCTCTTAATCGTGTGCGGTGCCCGCACCACAGTTACACACCTCGGTCATATCGTTGTAGTGCTTAGGCTAAGCCCTGCGCTGAAAGTGCGTTATATCGACTAGAGGGGGTGAATAGGCAATTTTTATGAATTCTTCAATGAGGAATTTCAGGGTGAGGAAATTCCTAAGTGAAGAACTACTTGCAGCGGAATTAGTAATCAGATGTAAACATAACAGAACATATGCATGGTCATCATGATGAAATGAAGACAAGCACAGAGTACACAAAGTGTGAACACATGATAAAACAGGATGAAGACAAACAGACTGAAGAAATTGAACTGAGGAAATTGAGAAAGTCTTCAGTCAAAGTCCTCAAACAGATATGAACAAGCACCCAACAATTTTAATGAGGAAATGAAAGAGTTGAGGAAATAGAACCAGTAAGCTTGGTGAAGACAATGATTTGGTAGACCAGTTCCAACTGCTGTCTCAGTTGTACATCTGGTTGGAGCGGCTAGGTATTTAAACCTGAGGACACACAGTCCCGGACACACAGTCCTCACCGTATTCTCCTTGAGCTAAGGTCACACAGACCTCGCCCAATCACTCGTGGTAAGTCTTCAGGTGACTTCCAAACCTTCACAAACTCGGTCACTCGGTGATCCACAATTTCCTCTTGGATGCTCTAGACCATGACGCCTGACCGTCTGGAAGAAGCACAGTCTTGAAAGTTAACAAGCATCGGATCCACGCAGGATCAATCTCTTCAGTGATGCTCAATCACTTTGGGTTTGTAGGTGTTTGGGTTTGGGTTTTCCTCACTTGATGATTTTCGCTCAAAGTCCTCGGAGGATGGGATGCTCTCAAATGACAAGTGTCAGTTTCTCTCGGAGCAACCAACCAGCTAGTCGTTGAAGGGGGCGGCTATTTATAGCCTAGGGAGCGGCCCGACATGATAAGACATAAATGCCCTTCAATGATATGACCGTTAGGTGGGTAGATATTTTGGGACAGCTGGCGCGTAGCACAGCAACGGTCGGAAATTTGACTATCAAATTCCTCAAGGCTGTCTTGTTCCTCACTATGTAGGTAATCCGCACTGGCGAATTCCTAACTCCTCAGTCAGAACAAATTCCTCAGAGACCAGAAGAACTTCGTCTCTGTCACTGAAGAATATGACTGAACTGTATGAGATTTTCAATGGCTTCACTCGAAGGGATTGGTAGGTGTAGGATTTTGAGTTGAGCATCACTTGGAAACTTTTCCTTAGTATTTCCTCGACCCCCTTTAACAGTACGGTGTTTCCTATGACTCAAGAAAGAGAAAATGAAACTATGGAAACAAAAGTCTTCATGCTTCATGTTCCTTGAATGAACACTAAGTCTGCAGGATTACACCAATTTCTTCACTTTCAAAGTCTTCAGTCGAAGAACTTCATTTTTAGGGTCGACTTTCTCTGTAAGTATCAAACTCCTCATAGACTTATAGACCTGTGTACACCCATAAACACATTAGTCCCTTAACCTATAAGTCTTCAATACACCAAAATCACTAAGGGGCACTAGATGCACTTACAATCTCCCCCTTTTTGGCGATTGATGACAATATAGGTTAATTTTTCAACGGGGATAAACATATGAAGTGTAAATACGGATATTGAGGAATTTGATTGCAAGATATAGAAGAACTCCCCCTGAAGATGTGCATAGTGAGGATTTTGCTTTTGAAGCAATGCACACTTGAAGTGTAGAATCATGGAGATCTCCCCCTATATCTTGTAATTCATACACACATTTAACATAGGATATGAAGAATTTGAAATGCACGATGAAATATGGTGACTGATGTAATTCAGCATGCGTGCATTAACATTAATGAGGAATAAGCATGTAGAAAAACACAGCAAAAGTATCAGGCCACCATAGAGTTTAAGTTTACAACTCGATCCAACAAAGTTTCAGAAGAACGAGAGTTGTAACTTAGCAAAAAAAACCCATATAAGATAGACCCGCTTGAAGACTAACTCAAATTTATCCCCCTTTGTCATCGAATGACCAAAAGGATCGAAAATGAGGACTAACGCCCCTGAAGAATATCATGTTGATGGAGGAGCGCCAGCGTTGTTGGGGTCGTTTGTCGTAGTAGGGCCTGCCACAGTGTCGTCCAAGTCTTCATGCTCGTCGGTTTCACGCGATGAAGAATATGAGCTATCCACCAAGGAAGAAACCTTGACCTTCTTGTATTTGTTCGGTGGAGGTGCAGACCAGTCAAAGTCCTCCTTGAGACCCATTTGCTTCAGATCTTCTTCACCATACAAATGAGATAAGATAGCCCAGGTGCGACCGAAGACTTCATGGAGGTAGTAATGGTTTTTCTTCACTGC
This sequence comes from Aegilops tauschii subsp. strangulata, assembly GCF_002575655.3. Classification (NCBI taxonomy): domain Eukaryota; kingdom Viridiplantae; phylum Streptophyta; class Magnoliopsida; order Poales; family Poaceae; genus Aegilops; species Aegilops tauschii. The sequence continues at coordinate 549,858,756 of NC_053036.3, read as the reverse complement.
ATTATGTGTAGCAGTCATGTTGTGAAGAATAGAACCAAACTGACGCTTAACCCATTTATGGTTTTGATCCACCTTCTGGTGAAGACTAAGAAGCAGCTCGCGGCCAGTCATCACTCGAGGGGCTGTGGCTTGAGGATTTGGCTTGGATGCATTTGCAGCAGAGTCATGACTGGCAGAGTCATCATTGGTGGAATAAGATGCAGCTTTTCGAAACTGACCATCCAATGGACGAATGCCTTCATCAATAATTGCAGGTGCCTTGCCCTTTTCATTAGCTGAGGAATACGTCCGCTTGAGGACTTCGATTGGGGGCAAGTAGCTGAGGTGATTCTGAAAATCAGCCTTATAGTTGAGTGAAGACCATGTTCTGAGGAATCTCATAATCCAAGGAGCATAAGGCTTCAACTCAAACGGAGAGAGTGCAACATTGGCCAGAGTCCTCATGAAGAAATCATGATAATTGACAGGAATGCCATGCATGATGTTGAATAGCAGATTCTTCATGATGCCAACAATTTCCTCATCAGATGAGTCATGGCCTTTGATTGGACTCATAGTCTTCGTCAGAATGCGATAGACTGTTCTTGGCACATATAGCAATTCCTTCACGAGGAATTTGGTCCTTGGGGCTTGACCGGGCTTTAGAGGCTGCATAAGCACTTGCATGTAATGAGTAGTGAGCTCAGGCTCTTGGTACAAGCAACGAGCACCTTCAAGGGGAGGACTGATTGGCAGGGCATGAAGTAATTCAGAGGCCGGTGCTTTGAAATGGGTGTTTTCGGTCATCCAGTCCAGAACCCAGGTATTCACATTGTCAGCATCTCCTATGATGTGCAGCGTTGCGTAGAACTGAAGAATAAGTTCTTCATTCCAATCAACAATGTCAGAGCAAAAGTTGAGGAGGCCTGGGTCATGAAGCACGCTGAGGACAGGTGAGAATCATGGCAGTGATTCCATGTCCACGTGAGGAATATGCTCGTGGTCGAAGACTTTGTCATTGTTGAAGAGCAGTGAAGAATAGAAATTGGCCTGGCTGGCAGTCCAGAAGCACTTCCTTCTAAGACGAGCAGAGTCATAAGGATTATAATCAGTGAAGAACACATGCTCGCCGAAGAAGTCATCAGCCTTGAACTTCTGCTTCTTCGAGAAGGGATCCTTTGGCTTGGGCTGAGGAGTATCAGTCCATTGCATCACCACCTCAGGAATCACAATCTCAGGATCCGCAGGCTAAGGAATTTCAGGTTCTTCTTCAGTGACAGCCTGGGTCTTCAATTCTTCATTTTCATTTTCTTCAGCACTAGTGGTTGGAATGTCTTCATGGACAGATGGGGTTGCACGTGGTTCTTCAGATCCCATTTGTACTTCAGTAGTGGCAGGGGACTGAGGAATTTGTTGCAGAGGTGTGAACAGAGGAGAATTGGGGTGCTGACTTTCCCAAAAGTCATCATTCATCACTGGAGTAGTGCTTCCAATGTCCACATCTTCCTCTTCTTCGCTCATTTCTTCAACGCCGGCCTCTTCAGCAGTGAACTGAGGCATGGGCGATGAGACTAGTGGGGTTGAAGGGATTGGATCCACTTCAATTTCTTCATCCAACTGCTCTGATGAAGCAGCAGAAGGAATGTCATCATCTGATCCACTTGGGATCTCATATTCTTCATCAAAAGGAACAAGGTCCTTTGATGGCATTGTTGTGATAGGAACAGCATCAATTGGGTTGTCGAATGAGCTAGTCAATGGCTTCATCTTCTTTGGAGCTGAAGAATCTGATGAAGTTGATGCCTTTCTTTTCTTCACCGCTGCACGCTCTGCAGCCTTGGTCTTCTTCACATCTGATGCAGATGGAAGGATTGAAGTTGGGGTAGGTGCAGGAGGAGCAGAGGAATTTGGTTGAATTTCTTCATGCACAACTGATGCAGTTGCCCTGACTTCTTCATTTTCTTCAGGCACAGCCATTGAAGCTTCAGTTGTCCTAACATTTTCTTCAGGCGCAACACTAGTGGTTGCCCTGGCAATTTCTTCAGCGGCTGGAATGCAGTCATCAGCCCTGGTACTCTAAGTTTCTTCAGCAGCCTGAATGTCATCAGCGGTGCTGGCATTTTCTTCAGTCGGCTGAGCAGATGCCTCAGCCTGAGGATTTTCTTGTTGCGTTGGGGCTGCAACATTGGAAGTGAACTTTTCAGTCAAATTCACAAACCTGACTTTGCTCCAAGCCAGTCAGCACGGTACACGTCAAATTCATCACTGAGTTTCTTGATCTCAGATTGAATATTGACAAGTTCTTTAGTTGTCATAGACACAACGTGTTTCTTCAGGAAACGCTCCTTCTTGTACTGCGCTTTCTTGATCTGCCTGGCCTTTTCAAATTTCCATTTTTTCTTGAATGAAGGCAGTCAGCATATGACTTTGGCCAGGAGTCAGCTTCAAATCAGGCATAGGAGTGTTTGGGTCCTTGTGCCAGAGATCAATGTAATCAAGGATCAATTTTGGATCCAAAAGCAGAGGCACATTTGTGCGCTTGGCTCTAGCGGCCCTGAGCTGCCTATCTCTGATGATTTCGGCAAGTTTCTCATCATTAGCTTCATCTTCATCATACGGTACTTGAAAGGCGACCTGCTTCTTGTGAGGACTTGGTCGAGAGCCTCGTCCAGCAGTGGCCTTTTTCTTCAGCAGAGAGGGGCCAGTTGATGAATTTGGTGCAACTAAGGAACTGGCAGATGCTCCTGAGGCAATAGAGATGCCTGTTGTCCTTTGGCACGTGGCGAGATGCACAGGTGCTGAGGATTTGGTCGGAGCAGCTGAGGATTTTGGTGGAGGAGCTGAGGACTTTGGCGAAGCTGGAGCAGCTTGAGGAGTTGGCCGGCTTTGAAGAATCTGGCCGTGAGGGCATTGCTGAGGAACTTGGCTGTGAGAGCATTGAGGGTGAAGCACTGGGCTTATGAGCAGGCTTCTTAGCCATGGCCTTCTTTGGCTTGCTTGCAGAGGCCTCAGCAGTTGTAGCAGCAGCAGCAGAGTCTTCAGTAAATTTCCTCACTGCTTCTTTTGCTTGTTTGGCCAGTTTGGCTTGGCGTTTGGCCCATTCTTCAGGATAGTCCTCACCACGCTTGAGGCTAGTGGGATCTGCTTCTTGGCCAGGTGCCAATGGAGATCTTGAGCATGGAGGGGTAACGGCGAATTTCTTCATGTACTTGGGAGTGACATATCTATACTCCCTCCATTCTCGTGCCCATCTCCTCTCAATCTTTTGAATGTGCACCTTGCGCTGATTTTTATCTTCCTCAGGGGGTGTGTAGTACCCAGCATAGATATCATCAAGGATCTCAAATGTTGTGTTGACCTCAGGCCTCTTTCCTCCTTTCTGTGGCTTCTTGCCGTTAGCCATTTTCTTCAGCTGAGGAATATGAACAACTGAATTTTCTGAAGAGGTATGCAACTTTTCTTCGAGGAACGCTGCAAATGAGTTAAGTTGATGAGAACCTAGTGATTCAGCAGTGGACATGAGTACCTATGAACAGAGTATAGTTGCGAGGAATTTGGAGAGGTCATATGCGTTCTCAGAAGGTTTTGAAAAAAGAACAAGTTTGAGGAATTTGACCAGATGAGTCTTGAAGAATTTCACTAAGCGTTCATGGTCTTAGGTTCCAGAGTTGTATAGATTGAAACTCCACACAACTGAGGAATCTTGAAGAAAAATGTAGCTTAGGGAAACGAATCAAGAACAGATGACATGTGAGGTGTTTAGTGTGTGAAGATTTGAAGAATAAACACCTTTTGAAGATTTTGAAGAAAACAATTGAATCAAAGAGGGCATTAAAATTAACTTTTAATTACCCTGGACGAAGAACACGACAAACTGGGAAGTGTAGATGTGAAGTTCGTCAGTTCAGATCTTCCATGCCCTAACTTGGCAGAGGAAGACAGCTACGGCGGCGGTGGAGTGAAGAAATCCGCGGCCGGCGCGAGTACATCGGCGACGAGGTCGAGGCAGTGAAGCTCTTCCTCACCGGCGACGATGGAAGTAGTGGCGGCGCTAGGGTTTGAGAAGCTCGAGCGGGAGTGAGATCGAGCGGAGTAAAAGTGAAGTGAGGAAGGGGAGGGGTATATATAGCCACGGTGAAAAACTGTTCGCCCGAAGAAATTGGACGAACGTGCCCCTGACCCTTCTCATTCGCTTGACATGTGTCACCCACGTACTGAGAGGTGGTGATCGTGTGAGATCGTGGGTGAATAGATAAGTATATCGTGGAATGCGGAACGGTTTGAGCGGCAAAGCCGAAAATTTAGATAAGATAGGTTTAAAGTTCCGTTCGTAAATTCTTCAGCTGACAAGGACACAGTGAAGATTTTGAACGAGTTTCAAATAGAACGCACATGAAGAATTTGTGAATAGATTGGGTTGAGTATAGCATAGAGGGGGAAGGGTCCGATCACATTCACTTAGCAGAAAAAGCAACATGAAGAATTAGCAATAAGTGAATGCTGTAGAGGACATAAACTCATATATATATATATAAAGCCAATGAAGAAAAACGACGGAAATAGTGAGGACAAAGCAAAGTTGAAGAAAATGAACAACTGAGGAATTTCAAAAACTAAGGAAAAACGAAGATTTTCAACTTTTGGTGGTGGCGTGACCCACCGTATAAGAATGATGATTTCAGACACCGCGTACAATTGTCGTAGGGCTCTGAGAATCAAATTCTTCGTTAATTTCTTCACACTTAGAGTGTTAGTCTTCATTGATTGAAGAAAAACGTTTCTTCATGTGTTGCACATCTAAGTCATCAATTTTGCATAAGTGTTAGGATGAGTGTCCTTTTCAAAGAACATTCGAAGATTCTAAGATATTTAGCTCACACCGCAACTTGCTAAATCTCTTCTCATCCAAGGGCTTGTGAAGATATCGGCTAGCTGTTCTTCAGTCTTCACATGCTCAATAGAAATATCGCCCTTCAACACATGATCACGAAGAAAATGATGATGAATCTGAATGTGCTTTGTCTTTGAGTGCTGAACTGGGTTGTGAGCAATCTTGATGGCACTCTCATTGTCACAGTAGAGAGGCACATTCTTCAAGTTGACGCCGTAGTCCTTGAGAGTTTGCTTCATCCACAGCAATTGAGCACAGCAAGAACTAGCAGCAATGTACTCAGCTTCAGCAGTAGACAGTGATACGCAATTCTGTTTCTTCGAGGACCAACAGACCAAAGATCGTCCGAGGAAATGGCATGTGCCAGATGTTGACTTGCGGTCCACACGATCACCAGCATAGTCAGAGTCTGAATATCTAATGAGATCAAAAGCCGAGCCCTTGGGGTACCATAATCCAAGTGTTGGTGTGTGAGCTAGATATCGAAGAATATGCTTCACAGCCTTATGGTGTGATTCCTTCGGTGTAGCTTGAAATCAGCCACACACGCAAACACTAAGCATAATGTCTGGCCTAGATGCACATAAGTACAGTAAAGAACCAATCATGGAGCGGTATACCTTTTGATCGAAGTCAATACCATTTTCATCAGTGCATAGATGGCCATTTGTGGGCATAGGAATTTTGACCCCTTTGCAATCTTGCATGCCGAATTTCCTCAGTACATCCGTGAGGTATTTCTCCTGAGATATGAATATGCCATTGCACTGTTGACGAATTTGAAGACCTAAGAAGAATTTCAATTCTCCCATCATAGACATTTGATATTCTTCACTCATCATATAGCCAAATTCATCACTGTAACGTTGGTCAGTACAGCCAAAGATAATATCATCAACATATATTTGGCACACAAACAATTCACCATCATAAGATTTAGTGAAAAGAGTTGGGTCAAGTGAACCGGGTTTGAAGCCTTTCTTCATGAGGAATTCCTTCAAAGTATCATAACATGCCCGAGGGGCCTGCTTGAGGCCATAGCGGACCTTATTGAGTCTGAAGACTTTGTCAGGATGCTTTGGATCTTCAAAAACTGGGGGTTGAGCAACATATACTTCTTCCTCAAGCTTACCATTGAGGAATGCACTTTTCACATCCATTTGATATAAAGTGATATCATGATGGTTAGCATAAGCAAGTAATATGCGAATAGCCTCAAGTCTAGCAACAAGTGCAAAAGTTTCATCGAAATCAATTCCTTCAACCTGTGTGTAGCCTTGAGCTACAAGCCGTGCCTTATTCCTCACCACAAGGCCATTTTCATCTTGCTTGTTGCGGTAGATCCACTTTGTGCCAATGATATTGTGCTTGCGAGGATCTGGACATTTGACCAGTTCCCAGATGTTGTTGAGCTCGAACTGATGTAATTCTTCTTGCATAGCTTGAATCCACTCAGGCTCCAGAAATGCTTCATCTACCTTAGTGGGCTCTGTGATAGAGACAAAAGCAAAGTGCCCACAAAAGTTAGACAAATGTGAAGCTTTTGAGCGTGTGAGAGGACCTAGAATGTTGATGTCGCTGATGATTTTCTCAATCTGCACTTCGTTTGCAACGCGAGGATGAGCTGGTTGTCGTCGAGGAATTTGATCAGCATTTTCTTCAGCACCATTTTCTTCAGGTGCATCAGCTCGATGTTCTTCACGTTCTGGAATGATTTCTTCACCAGATTCTTCGATAGGAATGACATCCTCAGTAGCCTTGAACTTGATAGATTCCTCAGGTGCTGGTTCATCTATCACAGAAGGTAGGTGCTCTCTTTGCGAGCCATTAGTTTCATCAAACCGCACATCTACAGTTTCAACGACTTTGTGGTGAACGTTGTTGAAGACTCTGTAGGTGTGCGAGTCCTTTCCGTAACCAAGCATAAAACCCTCATGTGCTTTCGGTGCAAATTTAGAGTTGTGATGAGGATCTCTAATCCAACATTTAGCACCGAAGACTTTGAAATAACTCACATTGGGTTTCTTGTCAGTGAGGAGTTCATAAGCAGTCTTCTTGAAGAATTTGTGAAGATATACCCTGTTGATGATGTGGCACGCATTGTCAATTGCCTCAATCCAGAAACGACGAGGCATCTTGTATTCATCAAGCATAGTGCGAGCCATCTCAACAAGAGTCATGTTCTTGCGCTCCACGACGCCATTCTGCTGGGGAGTATAAGGAGCAGATAACTCATGAGTAATACCAAGTTCATCAAGATAGTCATCAAGACCAGAGTTCTTGAACTCAGTTCCATTGTCACTTCTGATGTGCTTGATCTTCACACCAAAGTTGGTTGAAGCCCTTGAGGAAAATCGTTTAAAGACTTCCTACACTTCATGTTTGTAAGTGACAATATGCACCCATGTGTAACGAGAGTAATCATCAACAATAACAAAGCCATATAGAGATGCTTCATTTGTAAATGCAAAATAGTGATTAGGACCAAAGAGATCCATGTGAAGCAATTCAAATGGTCGAGTAGTAGTCATGATAGTCTTCGCTGGATGCTTGGCCTTGGTCATCTTTCCAGCTTCACAGGCTCCACACAAGTGATCCTTGAGGAATTTGACATTCTCAATGCCAATGACATGCTTCTTCTTCGCGAGCATGTGCAGATTCCTCATGCCTACATGACCAAGTCATCGATGCCATAGCCAGCCTTCTGAAGCTTTTGCAAGTAGACATACAGCCGGTTGAGGTCCTGTAGAGAAATCAACAATATACAAGTCTCCTCTCCTAAAGCCTTCGAAGACTTTGGAATTGTCAGCTTCCATGATCACAACACAATGATACTTGCCAAAGACAACAACCATATCAAGATCACAAAGCATTAAGACAGACATGAGGTTGTATCCTAAGGACTCGACAAGCATGACTTTGTCCATGTGTCGATCCTTTGAGATCGCAACCTTACCTAGACCCAATATTTGACTTTTGCCTTTGTCGGCGAAGATGATATGCTTCAGATGCGATGGAGATAAGGGAGCATCCATCAATAGATTCTTGTCACCGGTCATGTGATTTGTACATCCACTATCGAGGACCCACTCATTGGCTTTGGGTTGATCATTCTGCAGATGAATTAGTGCAGCTTACGAACTCATATACTTCATCAGTGAAGAATATGACATCAAGTTCATCAGATCAATTTCATTAAGCAATAGAACAGATAAAGCAATATGAGGACGTGAGAAATGAAAGTTCATTTCTTCATGATTATCCTGCGTCCTTTCAGGCATTTTCAGGTCTCCAGCAAATTCTTCAGACGTTTAAGCACGTCTGGAGACCTGACCCTGCATAAGAGATTAGTTCTTTTTCTTCACCACCCACATCTGAAGGGGTGGCAAATAGTTCATCACTCTGCGAGCTCCATATGAGAAAGGTGGCATAGAAGCCAATCCATTTCGTTTCACATAAGAGGAGTTAGGATAAGCATATGAATAAGCAGAGAAATTCTTTGAGGACTTATGAACATAATTGTTAGAAGAGTAATATTCATATTCATAGCCCTTAGCTCTTCCCTGTGAAACAGAGGGGTTAGCACGATGATGATCATATGAGGACTTTGATCCATTTGAGGAATTTCATCCACGTGAGGAATTTGATCCGTATGAGGACTTGGATCCATATGAAGAATTTGGTCCATATGAAGAATTTGATCTGGAGTTCCTATTCTTCACTGGTGGTGTCATGATGACATTCACCTGAAGATTTTCAAGGCACCTTTTGGGAACCCAGATTTTCTTCATAGGGGAACCGTTCCTGCAATTAGTGCCAACATATCTAGCAAATACTTCACCATTCTGATTTTTGAATAGTTTATAGTTGGAGTCAAATGACTCATCAGAAGAATGAGGAGATTCACATGTAAAGCCAGATAGATTAGATGGATCAACTGGAGGTCCCTTTGCAGCAACCCATGAGGTTTTGGGGTACTGCTCAGGCTTCCAATATGTTCCATCAGCATTGATTTTCCTCTCAAAGGCAATACCCTCTTTCCTAGGGTTCCTGTTGAGGATCTGCTTTTTAAGCACATCACACAGAGTCTGATGCCCTTTGAGGCTTTTGTACATGCCTGTCATGTACAATTCCTTCAGCCCTACATCATCAGTGATACTAGCAATGTCCTCAGATGATGAATTAGTGATAGCAGAGACAGTTGAAGAATTTGTAGCATTAGAAGCATTTGAACATTCAGATGAAGAATTAGCAGATTCATGCTCAATGCACTTCAAACATGGAGGAACAAAATCTTCCTGAGTAGCGCTGATATGTTGAGCAAGTAATGAATCGCGCTCCTTCTGAAGATCTTCGTAACTCACTCTTAGCTTTTCAAGACCTTGCTTTCTTTGAAGAAATTCATAAGAAAGCTTCTCATGATCAGATAAGAGAGTGTTATGATGACCTTGAAGGTTGTCAAACTTGGACTGAAGTCTCTGAAGATTTTTAGTTAAGGTTTTAGTGCGATCCATTTCTTCACCCAACATATCATCACTTTTGTCTAGCATATTTTGAACCTTTTCAAAAGCCTTTTGTTGTTTCACAACAATCTTAGCAAGTTTAGAATAGTTGGGCTTGAGGTTTTCATCAGATTCATCCTCACTTGATTCAGAGGAAGGATATTTGAGTACCTTGGCACCCTTTGCCATGAAGCAATAGGTGGGAGTGTAGTCATCATTGCCTTCATCAGCCTTGTTGGTGAAGTCATTTTCTTTAGAGTTGAAGATGGACTTGCTGACGAATGCAGTAGCGAGAGCTAGGCTCGCCACACCGAACTCGGACTCCTCAGATGCCTCCTCTTCCTCATGTTCCTCAGATTCAGCCTTAGAGTCCATTTCCTTGCCAATTAATTCCCGAGCCTTCTTGGAGCTGCTCTTCTTGTGAGATGAAGACTTCGAGGATTTTGATGATGAAGACTTTGAAGATTTCTTCTTCTTCTTCGAGTCATCAGAACTGTAATCCTTGTATTTCTTCTTCTTTGATTCCTTTTCCCACTGAGGACAACCTTGAATGTAGTGATCGGGTTTCTTGCATTTGTGGCATAGCCTCTTCTTGTAGTCACTGGATGAGGAATCATTGCTCCTTGAGGATTTTCCAAAGCGACCACGTCTTGAGAACTTCTGGAATTTCTTCACGAGCAGTGCTAGCTCCTAGCTTAGTTCTTCAGGATCACCAAGGCTACTACCAGAATCTTCACCTTCAGATTCAGAGACAGCCTTGGCCTTCAGGGCACGTGATCTGCCATAGCTCAAACCATAGAGATCTCTCTTCTCAGCAAGCTGAAACTCATGAGTGTTTAGCCTCTCGAGGATATCAGCGGGATCAAGTGACTTGTAATCAGCATGTTCTTGTATCATTAGTGCCAAAGTATCAAATGAAGAATCAAGCGATCTCAGCAATTTCTTCACCACTTCATGGTCTGTGATGTCAGTGGCACCAAGTGCTTGAAGCTCATTTGAGATGTCAATGAGGCGATCGAAGGTTTGTTGAACATTTTCATTGTCGAGTCTTTTGAAGAGATTAAAGAGATTGCGAAGAACGTCAACTCGAGAGTCACGTTGGGTTGAGACTCCTTCATTCACTTTGGACAGCCTATCCCAGATAAGCTTAGCAGTTTCCAAAGCACTCACTCTTCCATACTTCCCTTTGCTCAGATGACCACATATGATGTTCTTCGCTTGAGAATCGAGTTGCTTGAATCTCTTCACATCAGTAGCGTTCAGAGAAGGTGTGACTGAGGGAACACAATTTTCCACAACATACCAGAGATTGTTATCAATTGCCTCAAGATGCATTCGCATCTTATTCTTCCAGTAAGGGTAGTCCGTCCCATCGAAGGTAGGACACCCAGCAGAGACCTTGATCATACCTGCGGTCGACATAACTAAAACTCCAGGCGGTTAAACCAAAATCACACAGAACAAGGGAGTACCTCGCTTTGATACCAATTGAGAGTGCGTTATATCGACTAGAGGGGGGGTGAATAGCGATTTTTATGAATTCTTCAATGAGGAATTTCAGGGTGAGGAAATTCCTAAGCGAAGAACTACTTGCAGCGAAATTAGTATTCAGATGTAAACATAACATAACATAGGCATGGTCATCATGATGAAATGAAGATAAGCACAGAGTACAGAAAGCGTGAACACAGGATAAAACAGGATGAAGACAAATAGACTGAAGAAATTGAACTGAGGAAATTGAGAAAGTCTTCAGTCAAAGTCTTCAAACAGATATGAACAAGCACCCAACAACAGTAATGAGGAAATGAAAGAGTTGAGGAAATAGAACCAGTAAGCTTGGTGAAGACAATGATTTGGTAGACCAGTTCCAACTGCTGTCTCAGTTGTACATCTGGTTGGAGAGGCTAGGTATTTAAACCTGAGGACACACAGTCCTCACTGTATTCTCCTTGATCTAAGGTCACACAGACCTCGCCCAATCACTCGTGGTAAGTCTTCAGGTGACTTCCAAACCTTCACAAACTCGGTCACTCGGCGATCCACAATTTCCTCTTGGATGCTCTAGACCATGATGCCTAACCGTCTGGAAGAAGCACAGTCTTCAAAGGTAACAAGCGTCGGATCCATGCAGGATCAATATCTTCAGTGATGCTCAATCACTTTGGGTTTGTAGGTGTTTGGGTTTGGGTTTTCCTCACTTGATGATTTTCGCTCAAAGTCCTCGGAGGATGGGATGCTCTCAAATAACAAGTGTCAGTTTCTCTCGGAGCAGCCAACCATCTAGTGGTTGAAGGGGGCGGCTATTTATAGCCTAGGGAGCGGCCCGACATGATAAGACATAAATGCCCTTCAATGATATGACCATTAGGTGGGTAGATATTTTGGGACAGCTGGTGCGTAGCACAGCAACGGTCGGAAATTTGACTATCAAATTCCTCAGGGCTATCATGTTCCTCACTATGTAGGCAATCCGCACTGGCAAATTCCTAACTCCTCAGTCAGATCAAATTCCTCAGAGACCAGAAGAACTTCGTCTCTGTCACTAAAGAATATGACTGAACTGTATGAGATTTCCAATGGCTTCACTCGAAGGGATTGGTAGGTGTAGGATTTTGAGTTGAGCATCACTTGGAAACTTTTCCTTAGTATTTCCTCGACCCCCTTTAACAGTACGGTGTTTCCTATGACTCAAGAAAGAGAAAATGAAACTATGAAAACAAAAGTCTTCACGCTTCATGTTCCTCGAATGAATACCAAGTCTTCAGGATTACACCAATTTCTTCACTTTCAAAGTCTTCAGAAAGTCTTCAGAAATCCAAAGTCTTCAGTCGAAGAACTTCATTTTTAGGGGTCGACTTCCTCTGTAAATATCAAACTCCTCATAGACTTATAGACCTGTGTACACTCATAAACACATTAGTCCCTTAACCTATAAGTCTTCAATACACCAAAATCACTAAGGGGCACTAGATGCACTTACATGCACTGGTAACTTCATCATCGCCGTCGCCACGCCGTCGTGCTGACGGAACTCTCCCTCGTCCTCAACTGGATCAAGAGCCCGAGGGACGTCATCAAGCTGAACGTGTGCTAAACGCGGAGGTGCCGTACGTTTGGTACTTGGATCGGTTGGATCGCGAAGACGTTCGACTACATCAACCGCGTTACTAAATGCTGCCGCTTTCGGTCTACGAGGGTATGTGGACACACTCTCCCCGCTCGTTGCTATGCTTCTCCTAGATAGATCTTGCGTGATCGTAGGAATTTTTTTGAAATACTACGTTCCCCAACAGTGGCATCCGAGCCAGGTCTATGCGTAGATGTTATATGCACGAGTAGAACACAATGAGTTCTGGGCAATAATAGTCATACTGCTTACCAGCAATGTCTTACTTTGATTCGGCGGTATTGTTGGATGAAGCGTCCCGGACCGACATTACATGACTGTGTTCATGAGACTGGTTCTACTAACGTGCTTCGCACACAGGTGGCTAGCGGGTGTCTGTTTCTCCAACTTTAGTTGAGTCGAGTTTGACTACGCCCGATGCTTGTTGAAGGTTAAAATAGCACACTTGATGAAAAATCGTTGTGGTTTTGATGCGTAGGTAAGAACGGTTCTTGCTAGAAGCCCGTAGCAGCCACGTAAAACTTGCAACAACAAAGTAGAGGACGTCTGACTTGTTTTTGCAGGGCTTGCTGTGATGTGATATGGTCAAGACATGATGAGATATAAATTGTTGTATGAGATGATCATGTTTTGTAACAGTTATCGGCAACTGGCAGGAGCCATATGGTTGTCGCTTTATTGTATGAAATACAATCGCCATGTAATTGCTTTACTTTATCACTAAGCGGTAGCGATAGTCATAGAAGCAATAGTTGGCGAGACGACAACGATGCTTTGATGGAGATCAACGTGTCAAGCCGGTGACGATGGTGATCATGATGGTGCTTTGGAGATGGAGATCAAAGGCACAAGATGATGATGGCAATATCATATCACTTATTTTGATTACATGTGATGTTTATCTTTTATGCATCTTATTTTGCTTAGTACGGCGGTAGCATTATAAGATGATCTCTCACTAAATTTCAAGGTATAAGTGTTCTCCCTGAGTAGCACCGTTGCTACAGTTCGTCGTGCGGAGACACCACGTGATGATCGGGTGTGATAAGCTCTACGTTCACATACAATGGGTGCAAGCCAGTTTTGCACACGCAGAATACTCGGGTTAAACTTGACGAGCCTAGAATATGCAGATATGGCCTCAGAACACTGAGACCGAAAGGTCGAACGTGAATCATATAGTAGATATGATCAACATAGTGATGTTCACCATTGAAAACTACTCCATCTCACGTGTTGATCGGACATGGTTTAGTTGATTTGGATCACGTGATCATTTAGATGACTAGAGGGATGTCTATCTAAGTGGGAGTTCTTAAGTAATATGATTAATTGAACTTAAATTTATCATGAACTTAGTACCTGATAGTATTTTGCATATCTATGTTGTTGTAGATCAATGGAATGTGCTACCGTTCCTTTGAATTTTAATGCGTTCCTAGAGAACGCCAAGTTGAAAGATGATGATAGCAACTACACGGACTGGGTCCGTAACTTGAGGATTATCCTCATTGCTGCACTGAAGAATTACGTCCTGGAAGCACCGCTAGGTGCAGGACCCGCTGCAAGAGCAACTCCAGATGTTATGAACGTCTGGCAGAGCAAAGCTGATGACTACTCAATAGTTCAGTGTGCCATGCTTTACGGCTTAGAACCGGGACTTCAACAACGTTTTGAACGTCATGGAGCATATGAGATGTTCCAGGAGTTGAAGTTAATATTTCAAGCAAATGCCCGGATTGAGAGATATGAAGTCTCCAATAAGTTCTACAGCTGCAAAATGGAGGAGAATAGTTCTGTCAGTGAACATATACTCAGAATGTCTGGGTACCACATGTCACGACCGGATTTTTGGGATATAAATTCCCAGAAAAATGGCCTGTGCGCTCATCAGCCCTAGGATTACTGTTAGCTGATGAGGTACCAACTTGATACAAGAATTCCAAGCAAGAACAAAAATATGTAGTACAAGACCATTTAGGCCTAGGGGTACAACATTTGGTTCGCTAGTGGTTGAGGAAGGAAACGATTGGGTACATCTGCGTCTATGGGACTCCATTTCCCACAAGAACAGCTGACCAGGATAACTCCTATCTTCGCGAGGCTACAAACGTCAACGCGTAGGTTCCGAGGTTGTCACCGCGATGTTTATCTCCAAGCGAGGAATCTGGCCAAGACAATAGCCAGGGACAAGCCAGTGAGTACGTTTGAGTGTACTCGCAAACATTAAGAACACGAGTATAATAAATATCAAACATGCTCCAGAATATTATGTGATCACACGTCTGTCACGAAAAGATACGAAAAACCATAACGCACACATGTGGTTAAAATGATTCAAAGTAAAATACTGGGTACCAAGCGAGGGTCTGAATGACTCCTCGAGCGGAAACTGCAGAATAGTAATACTGGTGCCAAACGAGTGTCTGAAAGACTCCTCGAGAGGAAAATGCAGAATAATAATGCGGGTGCCAAACGAGTGTCTGAAAGACTCCTCGAGAGGAAAATGCGAAATAATAATGCCACAGTCGGGCGTCGGGGCGACACCACATAAAGGGCTTATAACAGAAAAATAAATACAGTGCACGCCACAATCGGATGTCTGAGCGACATCACAGAAAGGGCTTATAAGAAAATAATCACAGCGAATATCCAGGAGGTAGGACCATCCCAGGGATACTCAATAATATACGCAATATAAATGGTTAGTCCCAAATAATAAAGATCATAATCCATATGCCAAAATCTTAAATAAACTTAAGTACAGTCGTTTCTCCATTCGAAAACCGATAATTTAATTAAGCCGTATCTCCATCCGAAGGCCGTTACAGAGTTCTAGTTAAATCGTTCTCCATCCGAATACCGTTATCAAGATTCAACCCAGACTGTGGTCCTTACTTAAGAACATGACTATCCAACAGGATATATCCTCTGCAGAGGGAGTACCATTTTCCACGAGTAACGGGATTACTCAGTCCCTCGGGACTAATTCCGTCTATGGTCTTTTGATTGAAAACACGCCTGACCTGCACACACCAGCTTAACTCACCAGTGCCTGGAATCACCCACGACACCTGCCAAGCAAAACTCTAAGTGGGGAGGCTACAACCTCGACGTAGCATGGGATCACAAAATTTATACCGCGCGCAAACCGGGGAAGCTATCCCCTTCGGCTACAACCGAAACACCCATGCCCCCGGACCAGATGACTGGCTTTAATCCATGGCCATGGGACCCTCATCACGGCCTCTCTGTACGGTGTGTGCTTTGGAAAGGGGTTGACAACCTACTGAACCATACCCTGTCCCCTGCAGGGACAAGTGGTGGTACCAACAAAAGGAAGCTATTGATCAAGACTCGGTCTACAACCGACTCAGGTGGTCTAAGTATCCACCAACAACATTACCACTAGTGAAATAAATCACCACTCCCCGAGCCTCACCATGCTATGCCGGGCATACTCGTCTCGACGAGGGATTAGGGACAAGCTCGTGTCTACCCAAGACCACGACTTTCCCGGCTTCCTACCGGTGTGCAAGAGAAGCTCACGAGGATGATTCAAATTAGTAGTGTATCCTTGCTGATCCACAAAACAACCCCAAAGTGCACTCATGCACGAGACCATATCGATACATAAACTATCACACACTCCAAGTCAAAAGGTGTTGTGATTGCATCCAAACACCACAACAAAATATTATGCCAGAGTTCAGAAATGCTTGCCTTCAAGAGTATGCAAAGGATGCACTTATTGGAAGCTTTCCTTTTCCTCCAAAAATCCTATTTTGCAAAATACACAAATAACAAATATTTCAAACACAGTACCAAAACCTGTCTCAAATATTTTTGAAATAAATCTTAAAATAAACTAGATGGAATTTGAGAGAGGTAGGAAAAAGAATCAACTCATTTGGAGTTTTATTTTAAAAGTTATAGCTAGTCAAAGTCTGGTCAAATCTATTTTTATTAAAAGTCAGAAAAAAGGAAAAACGCTTCAGCAGAAATACGCTTTCGCAGCAGAGAAACGTACGCGGGGTTTTGCGCCTCCACTTAAACAGAGAGAGGGCGGCTGCGCGGGTCACTGACAGTGGGTCCAGAGGGCCCACTGGTCAGGTTTGACCGTTCCTTCCCTCCTTCTCTTCTCTTCTGCCCGACGGGAGCGGGGCTCCGGCAATCGCCGGCGACGGACGGCGGCTCCTCGAGGGCATCTGCGGGCGGGGATGGAAAGGCTAGACCGAGGCGGTCCTCTAGGTGGTGGTTGGGTCGACGGAGGTGGCAGGAATCGTCGGCGGCGAGCTCCGCGGCGGAGGAAAGCCACGGTGGTGAAGTGACATTGTTGCTCCAGTGGCCTCCGACCGAAGCTGGGTAGCTGGGCAGCTCCGCAAGACTACGGGGAGGTTCTTGGTGGCGCTGGATTGGCAAAAGGGTGGCCGGCGGCGACGAATCGCGCTGGAGCTTAGCGGCGGCCGAGCTGGCCGGAGTTGGGGAGGGCGGTCCTCTCCGGTCAATCTACTGCGAGGGGAGCCCTACGGGGAGTGTCTGAGGTCGTCTGAATGCTTGGCGAAGCTCGGGGGCCCTTTATATAGGCGCTCGAGGTCGGACCGTGGCGGTAGAAGATAGGATCGCCGGCGATAGCCGTTGCTGTAGTTGTAGGGCATCGTGGCGGCGACGAACGCGTTGCGACGAGCGGGGGGATAAGCACGACCTGTGCTCTGGGGCAGCTGGCACGCGCTGGTGGTTTGGGCGGCGCCGTCCGCGGCGGAATCCGCTACCGACGCCAGCGTGCCGCCAAGGGCGCGGCCAGCGGCGCAGCAGGGCGCCAGAGAGATCGTGGAGCAGGGGCGGCTAGTGCGCGGCTCAGCGATGCAGAGGGGGCCAGGGTCGGGTCGCGTCGCGTGCGGCAGTGCGGCGTGTCGGCGTAGTGCGCGCGCGTGCAAAACGTGCGCTCTGGGCGCGCCCAGAGCACGCACGGCACCTGTTCGACGCAATGCCAGCGCGCTCTAGAGCTCGAGGGTGGAGCTGGCACTGCACAGGATGACGGTGGGGGAAGCAAGACACTTAGTGGACAAGGTGGAAAGGTTAGGGGTTCAAGTCCACAGTGCAAACCAGAGAGCTTGCCAAAAGTGGCTGTGCACACCAGGTGTTCGACAGAATGCCAGATGCACATAGGCAACTCTTGGAGTGGCCAAAAACTCCAGATCAGTGTCTCCTTAGACACAGGAGATGGTGGTAAGGTCAGTTTGGCAAACACAGAAAGTTGATAGTGCAAGCTTTGCAAAACTCCAGTTTTGGGCAGAAAGAAAAAGGGTTTAGCACATGCATTTCAAAATCTCCAATGAGCCCAATCTCCTGGACTTAAGAGTTTGGTAGGGAGGGCTATAAGTAGGAGAAAGCTCAGGGTTATTAGAGCAAAGGAAAACATGTTTGCAGTACAAATCACCAATTTGGACCAGAATGCAAAAGAGGTTGATTCACTCAAATTTTTCAAGGAACATCACTGGGTTTTTGCTTGAAGATGAATTGTATGCATCCACTGACATCTCCAAACACTTGGAAGAATTTTAAGAAGAATATTTGAAAGGGTTGCAGTGCAAAAGTGCCTACTGGACCAGATTGGAAAAGTTGGTGTAGGGCTCAAAATCTCCAATGGCCAGAAGGTATTTTGCATAAAAGTGATGTGGAACCATCACATGACATCCCCAAATTTTGGTGGAATTTTTAGAAGCATTTATCAAATGGTTGTAGTGCAAATGGGCTCCCAATGCAAAAGAAATCATTTAATAAGAGCAAGGTTTTGAGAAAATAAATCTAGCAACATTTGAATCCACTGATAAATAATTGTTTTATAATAGAGAGAAACCAAGTCCAACAATACTGTTGAAGGTTTTTCCCCACAAGAGGAAAAATCAAAAATCACCAAAGGTAAAACTTGATAATTGGAAAAGTTTTTATTTCCTGGCAACATTTTAATAAATAAAAACAAGGCCAAAAATTTTGGGTGTCACAACACTACCCCTCTTAAGAAAAATCTCGTCCTCGAGATTTGTTAAAAGTTGTTTTGAACAAGAATTGTTTTGAAACAAAATTGTTTTTAACAAAGAAATCCTTCAAATGCTCAAAGACAAAATGGTTACAGTGAGAGGGCAATAAGTGGTGTAAAACCACAGTGTGGTACACTGGTGCAGTGTGGAAAAATCCACGGTTAGGGAAAACGAGATAATTCTACGGGATACAGTAATTTAGAATTTATTCTAAATTACTAAAATACGCTGGTCGCACCCGAGAGCACAGTGCTCTCTCTGGCTGACAGGTGGGCCCAGGGCCCACTGTCGGCCTCTTCTCCTTCCTCTGGCTCTCTCTCTCTCTCGCGCTCTCCCGCGCTTCCTCCACCGGCGATGCCTAGCTCGTAGGGCATCGAGGCCGTACCGAGGTAGTGCGCGGCGTGCGGGCTGCCGGTGCAGCGTGCACTCACCTCGCGGGCCAGGGCGCTGTCGGCACTGCTCGCGGACTCGCCTCCGAACACCGGCGGTCGAGCGACGGGTGGCGCTGGTGGACCTCGCCCACCGTACACGATCTCGGGCTATAAAACGATCGCGGGGCTCCTCTCTTCTTCCTCACACCCGGCCTTGTTCCCACTCCTCCTCCCTTCTCCTCCATAGCTGCTGGCAGGAGCTCGAGCCGAGGCTCTAATGGCGGAGGCAATGCCGGACTGGTATGTGGTCCTGGTGTGTGGAGGCCTGGCGGTGCTGCTGGGGTTCTCCGTGCTCCTGTGCGCGATGATCCTGGATGATCGTCGTGATGCTGCCGCACGAGTGTTAGCTCTTCGCGGTGGCGGCGATCATGTGGATTAGGCGCGGCCTCGGGGCTAACTGCTGTCGGAGTGCTAGGGTAGCTCGCGCTCGAATGAACACTCACAAATCTCTCTCACTGAGACTGGGGTGTCCTCGAGTGTGGTTAGATAGGCGCAAATATGTGCTCAGGGACTTGCAACAGTGCTCGAGGTCGAGTGGTGGCTGCTGAGAGTCTGCTGTAACGATGATGCGTGAATAAAAAAAATCTATGCCGGGAAAATGCATATATACGCAGCAATAACTCGGGGAAAAGAAATCTCCTCGAAAACATGTTGCGAGAGAAGAAATAATTAAAACAAAACTAACAGCAGTAACACTGCTCACACAAAACAGGAACTAAAGAAAAATCGGATCCGTCGCACAAAAATTTTACGGACATGCTGCAACACCTAAATACAAGTACTAGACAATAAATACATCGGAGGCGTTTACATGGAAAACGGTAAAGCGACAGGGTCCTGAGAAAACGCCTCTGGCACCGGGGCACACTCCTCTTCTATCGGGGGAAGCGGGTTGACCAGTCGATGAATGCGCCCTTCTTGGTCAGGCCTTAGTGGTCTGCCAATAGCGATCCGAGGATTTAAATCAGCGAGGCTCTGGAGATAACCCATTACTCGCTGAGTTAAATGCTCCTGAGCGATGACGTACTGGGCAAGGTTGGCCAGTACTGGATCTCTCTCAATGCGCCCACCGGGAAAGGATGCAACTTCTCCGGGTGCTGCACGGCTCGGAAAATAATAGTACCCTCGCTCACTGGCGTAGGGCACTGCGAATCGAAGGCGGGTGAGCGCCTCGTACGCAGCAGCTTCTATGGCCATCTGCGGAGTCGGCATGGATTTCCCCACGAAGGAGACTTCCGTTGGATCTTGATTTGGGTAGGCGGGAGGGATGTGCACCACTGCCCAATATTTCGAGGTGGAACGAGTGATCCTCGATTTGAGCAACTCGTACTGGGGTGGGCGGGTGGCGCTCATAGTACTGCAGGTAAAGTCCCACAATAATTTGACAAAACTGTCGGGGGTTGCGTCTGGGGTTCTCAGATAAATGCTGGGGGTCGACATGGCAAGGAATGGCTGTGAGCGCTGCGCACAAAGGTGAGGGGTGCTCGGCAAGGTCACGGAGTAGCCTTTATATAGCACCGGGGCTGGGATATCTACCAGGGTAAAAGGCGACTGGCTGACGATCCTGTACTCGGGTCAAAGCCACAGATATACACGTCACATAAACGGGACGCATTACTGTGGGAGCCGACGGGGTTGGTCTAGGTAGCTGCGCCCAAAAAATAAAAATGCAGCTGTACGCCAACGTACACATGCATAGCTACTACTCCAAAAATAAGAGCGCTCAAACAGACAGCATGCAACAAAACGATACAAGGCCACACATTACAAAGCGTAGAAAAACTAAGGCTCGATACAACTTTGAGCGACTTAGTCTACTTCGTTAATGTCCAAGTGGGCTGGCCTTGCGGACGCCGATGCTTCTCCATGGTTCTCACCGTCGGGATTCGCTGGTTGAGGCTGAGGTGCTGCAGGGTCGGGGAGATGGTGATGACCATCCCGGGGGTTGTTGGCCCAAATCCCGTTGGAATGGGTTTCCAAAAGGCGACGAAGCGCCTCTGGGGTCACCAAAGTGCTCTGGTTGAGGGCTGGCGCAGACCTCAAGGGATCGATCGGGTGTCCAAACAGCACGACTGGGTTGTCGGTGTCGGGCTCTGCTTCTCTTCTCGCCGGGGCTCGGCGAACCAGCTCTCCACGAGCTACGATCAGATCGAGAGTGACCTGATCGAACAGTTGCTCTAGTGCGCTTACATAGCGCACCAGATGCAACAGCGCAGGATCCGTCTCGTGGTCTCCGTCGGCAACTTGGGGCGGCCTACCATACCCGTCATGACTGGGGTAGTAGTAGAACGAGCGACAGTTAACTCTGGGCGACAGGTGCCGGAGTTGAACTATAGCTTCTCGGGCTGCAAGTTGGATGGCTTGTGGCTCGAAGGGAGTTGTCCTTCCAGTGAACCTGTAGGGGCGTTCTGGCGACAGACCCCTACCGTAGATGTGCACAGTGGCCCAATACTGACGGCTTTCACCGTACATGGGTCCTTGGTACACAACATACTCAGGAGGCTCTTCTAACGCATAGGCACGGCGGGTGAGGTTTGCGAGCAGGGTCACAAAACCTCCAAGGTTGGTCGCTGTGGTCTCATTGTGAACAATGGGGCCAGGCATCGTGGCTGGGTTTGGGGGAAAGAGGTTGTGCTGTGTCATGGCTAGCATGCCCTTTTTATAGGAAAAGGGGACGGAGTCTTCCTCCGCACGCTTGCGATAGAGACGGGTTGGGTGTCGGTCACTGGCGCGTGATCGACGGGCTAGGTTGATAGGTTGGGCACCGTCCGCCGAAAAGGGCGTCGGGTCACTGTGGAGCTATCTTACGCGGGAAGCTTGACCGGGGTTAGGCTAAGGTCTGATGGTTTGGGTTAACCTGGGTTTATTGACCTGGCTAAGATAGGATTAGCCAATGGTCAGCCTGGCTCTGATACCAAGTCTGTCACGACCGGATTTTTGGGATATAAATTCCCAGAAAAACGGCTTGTGCGCTCATCAGCCCCAGGATTACTGTTAGCTGATGAGGTACCAACTTGATACAAGAATTCCAAGCAAGAACAAAAATATGTAGTACAAGACCATTTAGGCCTAGGGGTACAACATTTGGTTCGCTAGTGGTTGAGGGCGGAAGCGATTGGGTACATCTGCGTCTATGGGACTCCATTTCCCACAAGAACAGCTGACCAGGATAACTCCTATCTTCGCGAGGCTGCAAACGTCAACGCGTAGGTTCCGAGGTTGTCACCGCGATGTTTATCTCCAAGCGAGGAATCTGGCCAAGACAATAGCCCGGGACAAGCCAGTGAGTACGTTTGAGTGTACTCGCAAACATTAAGAACACGAGTATAATAAATATCAAACATGCTCCAGAATATTATGTGATCACACGTCTGTCACGAAAAGATACGAAAAACCATAACGCACACGTGTGGTTAAAATGATTCAAAGTAAAATACTGGGTACCAAGCGAGGGTCTGAATGACTCCTCGAGCGGAAACTGCAGAATAGTAATACTGGTGCCAAACGAGTGTCTGAAAGACTCCTCGAGAGGAAAATGCAGAATAATAATGCGGGTGCCAAACGAGTGTCTGAAAGACTCCTCGAGAGGAAAATGCGGAATAATAATGCCACAGTCGGGCGTCGGGGCGACACCACATAAAGGGCTTATAACAAAAAAATAAATACAGTGCACGCCACAGTCGGATGTCTGAGCGACATCACAGAAAGGGCTTATAAGAAAATAATCACAGCGAATATCCAGGAGGTAGGACCATCCCAGGGATACTCAATAATATACGCAATATAAATGGTTAGTCCCAAATAATAAAGATCATAATCCATATGCCAAAATCTTAAATAAACTTAAGTACAGTCGTTTCTCCATCCGAAAACCGATAATTTAATTAAGCCGTATCTCCATCCGAAGGCCGTTACAGAGTTCTAGTTAAATCGTTCTCCATCCGAATACCGTTATCAAGATTCAACCCAGACTGTGGTCCTTACTTAAGAACATGACTATCCAACAGGATATATCCTCTGCAGAGGGAGTACCATTTTCCACGAGTAACGGGATTACTCAGTCCCTCGGGACTAATTCCGTCTATGGTCTCTTGATTGAAAACACGCCTGACCTGCACACACCAGCTTAACTCACCAGTGCCTGGAATCACCCACGACACCTGCCAAGAAAAACTCTAAGTGGGAAGGCTACAACCTCGACGTAGCATGGGATCGCAAAATTTATACCGCGCGCAAACCGGGGAAGCTATCCCCTTCGGCTACAACCTAAACACCCATGCCCCCGGACCGGATGACTGGCTTTAATCCATGGCCATGGGACCCTCATCACGGCCTCTCTGTACGGTGTGTGCTTTGGAAAGGGGTTGACAACCTGCTGAACCATACCCTGTCCCCTGCAGGGACAAGTGGTGGTACCAACAAAAGGAAGCTATTGATCAAGACTCGGTCTACAACCGACTCAGGTGGTCTAAGTATCCACCAACAACATTACCACTAGTGAAATAAATCACCACTCCCCGAGCCTCACCATGCTATGCCGGGCATACTCGTCTCGACGAGGGATTAGGGACAAGCTCGTGTCTACCCAAGACCACGACTTTCCCGGCTTCCTACCGGTGTGCAAGAGAAGCTCACGAGGATGATTCAAATCAGTAGTGTATCCTTGCTGATCCACAAAACAACCCCAAAGTGCACTCATGCACGAGACCATATCGATACATAAACTATCACACACTCCAAGTCAAAAGGTGTTGTGATCGCATCCAAACACCACAACAAAATATTGTGCCAGAGTTCAGAAATGCTTGCCTTCAAGAGTATGCAAAGGATGCACTTATTGGAAGCTTTCCTTTTCCTCCAAAAATCCTATTTTGCAAAATACACAAATAACAAATATTTCAAACACAGTACCAAAACCTGTCTCAAATATTTTTGAAATAAATCTTAAAATAAACTAGATGGAATTTGAGAGAGGTAGGAAAAAGAATCAACTCATTTGGAGTTTTATTTTAAAAGTTATAGCTGGTCAAAGTCTGGTCAAATCTGTTTTTATTAAAAGTCAGAAAAAAGGAAAAACGCTTCAGCAGAAATACGCTTTCGCAGCAGAGAAACGTACGCGGGGTTTTGCGCCTCCACTTAAACAGAGAGAGGGCGGCTGCGCGGGTCACTGACAGTGGGTCCGGAGGGCCCACTGGTCAGGTTTGACCGTTCCTTCCCTCCTTCTCTTCTCTTCTGCCCGACGGGAGCGGGGCTCCGGCAATCGCCGGCGACGGACGGCAGCTCCTCGAGGGCATCTGCGGGCGGGGATGGAAAGGCTAGACCGATGCGGTCCTCTAGGTGGTGGTTGGGTCGACGGAGGTGGCAGGAATCGTCGGCGGCGAGCTCCGCGGCGGAGGAAAGCCACGGTGGTGAAGTGACATTGTTGCTCCAGTGGCCTCCGACCGAAGCTGGGTAGCTGGGCAGCTCCGCAAGACTACGGGGAGGTTCTTGGTGGCGCTGGATTGGCAAAAGGGTGGCCGGCGGCGACGAATCGCGCTGGAGCTTAGCGGCGGCCGAGCTGGCCGGAGTTGGGGAGGGCGGTCCTCTCCGGTCAATCTACTGCGAGGGGAGCCCTACGGGGAGTGTCTGAGGTCGTCTGAATGCTTGGCGAAGCTCGGGGGCCCTTTATATAGGCGCTCGAGGTCGGACCGTGGCGGTAGAAGATAGGATCGCCGGCGACAGCCGTGGCTGTAGTTGCAGGGCATCGTGGCGGCGACGAACGCGTTGCGACGAGCGGGGGGATAAGCACGACCTGTGCTCTGGGGCAGCTGGCGCGCGCTGGTGGTTTGGGCGGCGCCGTCCGCGGCGGAATCCGCTGCCGACGCCGGCGTGCCGCCAATGGCGCGGCCAGCGGCGCAGCAGGGCGCCAGAGAGATCGTGGAGCAGGGGCGGCTAGTGCGCGGCTCAGCGATGCAGAGGGGGCCAGGGTCGGGTCGCGTCGCGTGCGGCAGTGCGGCGTGTCGGCGTAGTCCGCGCGCGTGCAAAACATGCGCTCTGGGCGCGCCCAGAGCACGCACGGCACCTGTTCGACGCAATGCCAGCACGCTCTAGAGCTCGAGGGTGGAGATGGCACTGCACAGGATGACGGTGGGGGAAGCAAGACACTTAGTGGACAAGGTGGAAAGGTCAGGGGTTCAAGTCCATAGTGCAAACCAGAGAGCTTGCCAAAAGTGGCTGTGCAGACCAGGTGTTCGACAGAATGCCAGATGCACATAGGCAACTCTTGGAGTGGCCAAAAACTCCAGATCAGTGTCTCCTTAGACACAGGAGATGGTGGTAAGGTCAGTTTGGCAAACACAGAAAGTTGATAGTGCAAGTTTTGCAAAACTCCAGTTTTGGGCAGAAAGAAAAAGGGTTTAGCACATGCATTTCAAAATCTCCAATGAGCCCAATCTCCTGGACTTAAGAGTTTGGTAGGGAGGGCTATAAGTAGGAGAAAGCTCAGGGTTATTAGAGCAAAGGAAAACATGTTTGCAGTACAAATCACCAATTTGGACCAGAATGCAAAAGAGGTTGATTCACTCAAATTTTTCAAGGAACATCACTGGGTTTTTGCTTGAAGATGAATTGTATGCATCCACTGACATCTCCAAACACTTGGAAGAATTTTAAGAAGAATATTTGAAAGGGTTGCAGTGCAAAAGTGCCTACTGGACCAGATTGGAAAAGTTGGTGTAGGGCTCAAAATCTCTAATGGCCAGAAGGTAGTTTTGCATAAAAGTGATGTGGAACCATCACATGACATCCCCAAATTTTGGTGGAACTTTTAGAAGCATTTATCAAATGGTTGTAGTGCAAATGGGCTCCCAATGCAAAAGAAATCATTTAATAAGAGCAAGGTTTTGAGAAAATAAATCTAGCAACATTTGAATCCACTGATAAATAATTGTTTTATAATAGAGAGAAACCAAGTCCAACAATACTGTTGAAGGTTTTTCCCCACAAGAGGAAAAATCCAAAATCACCAAAGGTAAAACTTGATAATTGGAAAAGTTTTTATTTCCTGGCAACATTTTAATAAATAAAAACAAGGCCAAAAATTTTGGGTGTCACACCACAACCACTTGACTCAACTGGGAATTAATCTTCCTGTTGATAGTTGATACGTCTCCAATGTATCTATAATTTTTTATTGTTCCATGCTATTATATTATCTGTTTTGGATGTTTAATGGGTTTTAATATACTATTTTATATTATTTTTGGGACTAACCTATTAACCGGAGGGCCAGTACCAGTTGCTATTTTTTGCCTATTTCAGTGTTTCGCAGAAAAGGAATATCAAACGGAATCCAAACGGAACAAAACCTTCGCGAGTATCTTTCTTGGAACAAACGCAACCCAGGAGACTTGGAGTGGAAGTCAAGGAAGCAACGAGGCGGCCCCAAGGCAGGAGGGCGCGCCCCCACCCTCGTGGGCCCCTCGTAGCTCCACCGACCAACTTCTTTCACCTATATATACTCTTATACCCTGAAAACATCCAGGAGAGCCACAAAACCACTTTTCCACCGCCGCAACCTTCTGTACCCGTGAGATCCCATCTTGGGGCCTTTTCCGGTGATCTACCGGAGGGGGGTTCGATCACGGAGGGCTTCTACATCAACACCATAGCCTCTCCGATGATGTGTGAGTAGTTTACCACAGACCTTCGGGTCCATAGTTATTAGCTAGATGGCTTCTTCTCTCTCTTTGGTTCTCAATACAAAGTTCTCCTCGATGTTCTTGGAGATCTATTTGATGTAATACTTTTTGCGGTGTGTTTGTCGCGATCCGATGAATTGTGGGTTTATGATCAAGATTATCTATGAACAATATTTGATTCTTCTCTGAATTCTTATATGCATGATTTGATATCTTTGCAAGTCTCTTCGAATTATCGGTTTAGTTTGGCCTACTAGATTGATCTTTCTTACAATGGGAGAAGTGCTTAGCTTTGGGTTCAATCTTGCGGTGTCCTTTCCCGGTGACAGTAGGGGCAGCAAGGCATGTATTGTATTGTTGCCATCGAGGATAAAAAGATGGGTTTTATATCATATTGCTTGAGTTTATCCCTCTACATCATTTCATCTTGCTTAATGCGTTACCCTATTCTTATGAACTTAATACTCTAGATGCATGCTGGATAGCGGTCGATGTGTGGAGTAATAGTAGTAGATGCAGAATCGTTTCGGTCTACTTGACGCGAACGTGATGCCTATGTTCATGATCATGCCTAGATATTCTCATAATTATGCGCTTTTCTATCAATTGCTCGGCAGTAATTTGTTCACCCACCGTAATATATGCTATCATGAGAGAAGCCACTAGTCAAACCTATGGCCCCGGGGTATATTTTACATCATATTAGTTTCCTGTCAACTAGCTATTTCTTTCGCCGTTTATTTTGCAATCTTTACTTTCCAATCTATACAACAAAAATACCAAAAATATTTATCTTACTATCTTTATCAGGTCTCACTTTTGCAAGTGGCCATGAAGGGATTGACAACCCCTTTATCGCGTTGGTTGCAAGGTTATTGATTGTTTGTGCAGGTACTAGGTGACTTGCATGTTATCTCCTACTGGATTGATACCTTGGTTCTCAAAAACTGAGGGAAATACTTACGCTACTTTGCTGCATCACCCTTCCCTCTTCAAGGGAAAACCAACGCATGATCAAGAGGTAGCAAGAAGGATTTCTGGTGCGTTGCCGAGGAGATCTACACACAAGTCAAGACATACCACACAAACTCTTATCCCTCGCATTACATTATTTGCCATTTGCCCCTCGTTTTCCTCTCCCCCACTTCACCTTTGCCTTTTCTTCGCCCCTCTTTCGTTCGATCTTTTGTTACCATGTGCCTTCTTTTTGCTTGCATCTTCGCTTGCTAAAAGTTTATGGATCCTCATCCCCTTGCTAATCTTTTTAAGAGATCCAATTATGATGAACCAATTTCTAGTGATTTGAGTGCACTAGATTATCTTTATGAGGTTTTGCTTGAAATTCGTGAATCTGGAAATTGTGATGAAGAACTTTATGAAGAGATTCACGGTAGCTCCGTGAATGAAAAGCATGATTGCAATGATATTATTATAAATTCTCTTGATGTCAATTGTGCTAATAATATGCGAAACCCTAAGCTTGGGGATGCTAGTTTTGCTATGTCTACTACTTGTTGCAATGATCATGATTGGGGTGATTCTTCTTATGATCTTGAAAATTTATTTAAGCCCCATGATGAATATGAGATTGATAATAATGTTTGCAATAATACTGAAAGTGGGTTTGGAAGAGTGTCAACTTTAGATCCCACATATTTGGATAATGTTCAATCTTATGAATTTTTTGATAAAAGTGGGTTTGGAGAGGCCATGACTTTAGTTAATGATATTCCCACTATTTTGGAAGAGTGTCAACTTTGCATGCATGTGGATCGTGTTGAGAATATGTTATGTGATAGCTATATTGTTGAATTTGCTTATGATCCTACATGTAATTATTATGAGAGGGGGAAATATAGTTGTAGAAATTTTCATGTTACTAAATTACCTCTCTTCATGTTGAGATTGCTATCGTCTCTTTCTTCTTCCTTGCATATGCTAGTTTTTCCTTTCCTTGATAATTTGTTTGCGTATATGTAAGTGCATCTAGTGCCACCCCTAGTTGGTTTTGGGGTATTGACGACAAACCTGGTTGAGGGACTAATGTGTTTGTGAGAATTGCAGGATAACACAGGTAGTAGTCCCTCATTGATTATGTTTACCTACCGGAGATGACCCCTAAAAATATATGAAGACATTGAAGACAAAGGTGGTATGTGAAGATATTCACATTGAAGACTATGACATGAGAAGACATCGCCTGAAGATTATGGAGCGCGAAGACTTAGTTGCTTCGTTGTTTCCTTTTCTTCTTTGTTGAGTCATAGGAACCACCGTACTGTTAAGTGGGGTCCAAGTGAACAAAGTCAGAGTGACTGAAGTGATGCTCAACCAAATCCTATGTCTTCGAGTGAAGACAATGAGAGCAAATCTTATCCAGAGCTGGATGAGTCAGCTTGACTTGTAGCCCAAGTCAAGCTGCCGCGTGTGTTTGAAATCTGACCGTTGGAACACGTGTTAGTTCCTTAGTGACCCAGGATCATTTCGGACAAATCAGGTCGGGTTGCTTAGTGGCTATAAATAGCCCACCCCCTACACCATAAATTGGTGTCTGCTCAGAGTTAGTGCACGGCTTTTGTCGTTTGAGAGCAACCCACCTCCGAAGCTTTTGAGAGAGAGAAATCCTTGCGAGGACAAAGCCCAAACACCCAGAGCCAAAGAGTGTTAGGCATCACTGAAGTCTTTCTGTCTGCATGACCTGAAGACTTGTTACACTTGAGGACTGTGAATCCTCCAGCCGGTTAGGCGTCGCGTTCTGAGCATCCAAGAGTCATTGTGGATCGTCGGTGAACGAAGTCTGTGAAGGTTTGGAAGTCTACCTTGAAGACTTACCAGAGAGGTTGGGCGAGGACTGTGTGTCCTTAGCTCAAGGGGAATAAGGTGAAGACACGGTCTTCTGAGTTAAATCTCAGCCTCCCTAACCAGACGTACAGTTGTCACAGCAACTGTAACTGGTCCAACAAATCCTTGTCCTCACCAAGCGACTGGTTCTATCTTCTCCCTCTCTTTATTTACAGTTTGTCTTCATGAAGTCATTGCCTGCCTGTGTTACCTGTTTGACTTCACTGTGTGACTTCTATTGTTGTTTGGCTTCATACTATCTTCCATCCTGATCATTACTACCTAGCTGCTATTAGTCTTCGTGCTTTCACTTCATTGAATACTTGACTATGGTTTGCATAGTGTAGTCTACCTTCCGCTGCATGCTAATAGGTTCATTTCTATCGTTTGTCTTTGAAACTCCCATGTTTTGAAGACTTTCATAAAAATCGCCTATTCACCCCCCCCCCCCTCTAGTCGATAACTAGCGCTTTCAATTGGTATCAGAGCAAGGTACTCCCTTGTTCTGTGTGATTCGGTTTAACCACCTGGAGTTTTAGCTATGTCGACTGCAGGGATAATCAAAGTCTCCGCTGCGTGCCTCGTCTTTGATGGAACTGAATATCCCTACTGGAAGAATAAGATGCGCATGCATCTTGAAGCCATTGATGTCGACCTCTGGTATGTCGTCAAAATGGTGTTCCCAAGACTGGTGAAAGTGTCACCCCTGCTGATGTCAAGAAGTTCATTCAACTGGATTCTACTGCCAAGAACATCATCTATGGTCATCTGACCAAAGGACAGTATGGCCGTGTGAGTGCTCTGGAAACGTCGAAGCTAGTCTGGGACTGGCTCTCCAAGGTCAACGAAGGCGTCTCAACCCAGAGAGATCAAAGGATCAGTGTTCTTCGCAACCTCTTCAACCGCTTCAAGAGAAACGACAATGAGAATGTCCAGCTCACGTTTGATCGCCTCACTGACATCACAAATGAGCTTCGTGCTCTCGGCGCCACTGAGATCACCAAGCATGAAATCATCAAGACACTCCTGAGATCACTTGACAGCTCGTTCGACACCCTTGCCCTGATGATACAAGAACGCCCTGACTTCAAGACACTCGATCCGTCTGACATACTTGAGAGGCTCAACACACATGAGTTCCAGCTATCTGAGAAAAGAGATATCTATGGTCCCAACTATGGTCGAACTCGCGCTTTGAAGGCAAAAGTTGTTTCCTCATCTGAAGAAGAATCTGACTGTAGTTCTGGTGATCCTGAAGACATTGGAAAGGAGCTTGCTATGCTTGTGAAGAAGTTCCAGAAGTTCACTAAGAAGAAGGGCTTCAGAAAGTCTTCACGATCCAGCTCAAGAAATGATGAAGCTTCCACTCATGATTACAAGAAGAGAACATGTCACAAGTGCAAGAAACCTGGTCACTACATCTCTGAGTGTCCACGGTGGGACAATGAGAACAAGAAGAAGAAGAAGAAGAAGAAGAAGAGCAAGGAATATGATTCTGATGACAAGAAGAAGAAGAAATCCTCAAAGTCTTCATCCAAGTCTTCATCACATAAGAAGAGCTCATCTGGCAAGGCTCGTGCTTGAGATGGATTCGGAGGAGGAGTCTGCTTCTGAGGAGGCGGAGGTGGAGTCTGAGGAGGAGTCCGACCCTGGCGTTGCAAGTCTAGCTCTAGCTACAGCATATGTTGCCAAGTTCATATTCAACACTGAAGACAATGACCCCGTCACCAACGCTGATGCTAATGACAAGGACGACTCTGCTCCCACCTACTGCTTCATGGCACGTGGTGCCAAGGTAAAATCACGCGATGCTTACTTTCAAACATCAAGTGAAGATGACTCTGATTGTGAATCCAAACCCAGCTACAAAATACTTGCTAAACTTGCAACTGAACAACAGAAAGCTATGGAACACACTCAAAAACTGTTAGACAAAAGCGATGACCTGTTGGACGTGGAAATGGCCCGATCTCAGTCCTTAATTGAAGACATAAAAAATCTTCATGTTAAGTACTAGGAACTTGAAAGTCGTCATGAAACGCTCTCAACCACTCATGAAAAGTTTTCCTATGATTATCTTCAAAGGAAGCAAGAGCTTGAGAAATTGAGAGCGGCTCATGAAGATCTTCAAAAGGAGAATGAGTCACTTCGCGCTCAACAGATCAGTCCCGCTCAAGAAGGATTTGAACCACCATGTCTAAAATGCGTTGAGCGTGATAACGCTACTTCTGTTGCTGAATGTTCTACTGCTGCTACTGTTGCAATATCTTCAACTGTTGATGTGGTAAATAACCCCTCTGCTGAGGAGACCACTACTATTGCTGAACAAAATGCTAGGTTGAAGACATTGCTTGAAACAGGGATGTACAAAAGTCTCAAAGGGCATCAGACACTGTGCGATGTCCTCAAAAAGCGGATTCTGAACCGAAACCCTAGGAAAGAGGGTGTTGGGTTCGAGAGGAAAATGAATGTTGATGGTTCCTACTGGAAGCCTGAGCAGTACCCCAAAACCACATGGGTTGCTGCAAAGGGACCTACAGTGGATCCATCCACTTTATCTGGCTTCACTTGTGCTAACCCAGTTATTATTGATGATTCCTTTGATGCAAACTATAAACTCTTTAAGAATCAGAATGGTGAAGTGTTCGCCAGGTATATTGGAACTAACTGTAGGAATGGGCCACCTATGAAGAAGATCTGGGTTCCCAAAAGTTGTCTTGAGAATCTTCCTGTGAATGTCATCATGACACCGCCTGGGAAGAAGACAAATCCCAGACCAAAAGCTTCATATGGTCCAAAGGCTTCATACAGATACAGGACTCAACTGAGTCACCCTAACGCCAATGTTTTGCAGGGAAATCGTACTCAAACTTATGAATATGAGCGTGTGTCTTCAAACTGCTATGTTCATAAAACTAAGAACTTTTCTGCTTATTCATATGAGTATTATTCTCCTCCTAGAAGGCTATTTGCTAGGGCTCCAAAGCCGAAGTTCTCAAATGCTGCACTTAGACTCATTGCTTCTAAGCCACCCCTGAAGATGTGGGTGGCTAAGAAGAATTAACTTTCTTTTGTAGGGAAAGGTCTCCAGCCAGAAATCAAAGGCGTCTGATGCTAATGCTGGGGACCTAAAACATCTTATAGGGCGCAAGATAAAATGCCCAAATGGTCTTACTATGTATTTTGTTCCTGAATCGCTTGCCAATCATCCTATCAGTCCTAACCTTGATCTGAGCTTTGATAATCCTCTTGTGCGTCAAATGTTTATGCTTCACAATACTCTTGGTGAAGCCTATCCCCCTAACTGTACTGTAGGGTATGACACCTCAAGCTTCAGAATGGAATATGGACAGCGGATGCACTAATCATATGACTGGTGATCGAAGTCTTCTCATGGACTCAACTTTACGTCCATCCGACAAAAGTCACATCACATTTGCTGACACTGGTAAAAGCAAGGTATTGGGTCTAGGTAGAGTTGCAATCTCAAAGGATCAGCACATGGATAAAGTGATGCTTGTTGAATCCCTTGGTTTCAACTTAATGTCTGTCTCAATGCTTTGCGATTTGAACATGATTGTGATATTTGGAAAATATTGTTGCCTTGTACTAATGGAATCTGACAAGTCTCTAGTCTTTGAAGGGTATCGGAAAGATGATTTGTACATGGTAGATTTCTCAGCAGGACCACAGCTTGCCGTATGTCTTCTAGAAAAAGCTTCAGAGTGCTGGCTCTGGCATCGGAGGCTAGGGCATGCTGGCATGAGGAACTTGCATACGCTTGCAAAGAAGAAACACGTCATAGGCATCGAGGGCATCAAGTTCAAGAAGGATCACTTATGCGGTGCCTGCGAAGCTGGAAAGATGACAAGGGCTAAGCATCCCTCGAAGAATCATGACGACATCTCAACCCTTTGAGCTGCTACACATGGACTTATTTGGCCCTACTCACTACTCTACTCTCACTACTACTGCTTGTCTCTATGGCTTCGTCATTGTCGATGATTATTCAAGATATACGTGGGTGCATATAATTCTTTACAAGACTGAAGTGCAGGATGTCTTCAGATGCTTCGCCAACCGTGCCATGAACAACTATGGCGTCAAGATCAAGCATATCAGAAGTGACAACGGCACAGAGTTCAAGAACACCAGCCTCGACCTTTACTTGGATACATTGGGAATCACTCATGAGTTCTCGGCTCCGTACACACCTCAGCAAAATGGCATCGTGGAGCGCAAGAACAGAACACTCATTGAGATGGCTCAGACGATGCTGGATGAATACAAGACTCCAAGGAAGTTCTGGCCTGAAGCTATTGATACTGCATGCCATGTCATCAACCGTGTTTATCTTCACAAGCTTCTAAGGAAGACATCCTATGAGCTCCTAACTGGTAAAAAGCCAAATGTAAGTTACTTCAGAGTATTTGGTGCTAGGTGCTGGATCAAGGATCCACATCACACTTCAAAATTTGCACCGAAAGCACATGAAGGTTTTATGCTTGGTTAGGGAAAGGATTCGCACTCCTACAGAGTCTTCAACCTCTTTCACTATAAAGTGGTTGAAACTGTAGATGTGCGGTTTGATGAGACTAACGGCTCGCAAAGAGAGCACCTGCCAAATGTGCTAGCTGAAGTTCCACCTAGTGAATCCATCAAGCTAATGGGAACTGGAGAAATCATACCGTCTGAAGCACAGCCTGAAGAGGAACTTATCATTTCTGCACCTAATCAACCTGAAGACAATGCTCGGCCCAAAAACAATCCTCCTAACGATGACAATGATCAGCAAGAGCAAAATCTTCGTCTAGTTCATCCTCGTGTTGCAAATGAAGTACAGATTGAGAAGATAATTGATAGCATCAATGCGCCTGGTCCACTCACTCGTTCAAGAGCAACATAGCTAGCAAATTTCTGTGGGCACT
Source organism: Aegilops tauschii subsp. strangulata (assembly GCF_002575655.3). NCBI lineage: Eukaryota > Viridiplantae > Streptophyta > Magnoliopsida > Poales > Poaceae > Aegilops > Aegilops tauschii. The sequence goes on along the minus strand of NC_053036.3, from coordinate 549,824,334 downwards.
TTGCATTTGTCTCAATATCTGAACCCAAGAAAGTTGTTGAAGCCTTCATGGAACCTGAATGGATTCAAGCTATGCAAGAAGAGCTTCAACAGTTCAAGCTGAACAATGTCTGGGAACTTGTCAAGCGTCCTGACCCTCGCAAGCACAACATAATAGGCACAAAATGGATATATCGCAACAAGCAAGATGAGCATGGTCAAGTCGTCAGAAACAAGGCTCGTCTCGTTGCCCAAGGATACATGCAAGTTTAAGGGATTGACTTCGATGAAACATTTGCTCCTGTGGCTAGGCTTGAAGCTATTCGCATACTGCTAGCCTATGCAAATCATCACAACATCCTTCTGTATAAAATGGATGTAAAGAGTGCTTTTCTCAACGGCAAGATTGAAGAAGAAGTGTATGTTGCACAACCTCCTGGCTTTGAAGATCCAAAACATCCTGACATGGTATACAAGCTTAACAAGGCACTGTATGGCCTCAAACAAGCCCCTCACGCTTGGTATGACACTCTCAAAGACTTCCTGAAGAGCAAAGGCTTCAAACCTGGTTCCCTGGATACCACACTCTTCACGAAGACATATGATGGTGAACTGTTTGTGTGCCAAATATATGTGGATGACATTATCTTCGGCTGCACCAACCAGAAACACAGTGATGAGTTTGGACACATGATGCAAGAGCAATACCAGATGTCCATGATGGGTGAGCTGAAGTTCTTCCTTGGTCTTCAAATTCATTAGCAAAGCAATGGCATCTTCATATCTCAAGAGAAATATCTCAAAGATTGCCTGAAGAAGTTTGGAATGCAAGACTGCAAAGGTTACACGACGACAATGCCAACCAAGAGTCATCTGGGTCCTGACGCCAATGGTAAAGAGTTCGATCAAAAGGTATACCGCTCCATGATTGGTTCTTTACTTTATTTATCTGCATCTAGGCCAGATATCATGCTTAGTGTTTCGATGTGTGCTCGATTCCAAGCAGCACCAAAGGAATCGCATCACTTAGCTGTGAAGCGAATTCTTCGATATTTGGCTTACACCCCAACATTAGGATTATGGTATCCAAAGGGCTTAGAGTTTGATCTAGTTGGATTCTCGGATGCTAATTATGATGGTGACAAGGTGGATCGCAAGTCTACATCAGGCACATGTCACTTTCTAGGACGATCACTTGTCTATTGGTCTTCAAAGAAGCAGAACTGTGTATCTCTCTGCACTGCTGAATCTGAATACATTGCTGCTGATCTTGCTGCGCTCAGCTTCTATGGATGAAGCAAACTCTCAAGGACTATGGCATCCATCTGAAGCAAGTACCACTCTACTGCGACAATGAAAGCGCCATCAAGATTGCCAACAACCCAGTTCAGCACTCGAAGACAAAGCACATTGAAATTCGTCATCACTTTCTCAGAGATCGTGTTATGAAGGAAGATATTGATATCATTCACGTCAACACTGAAGAGCAATTGGCAGATATCTTCACAAAGCCCTTGGATGAGAAAAGGTTTTGCAAGTTGCGGTGTGAGCTAAATATCTTGGAATCCTCGAATGTCCTGTGATCAGGCACACATCCTAACACTTATGCATGTTGATGACTTAGATGTGCAACACACGAAGTAATGTATATCTTCAATCAATGAAGACTTACACTCTGAGTGTGAATACATTAATGCGGAATTTGACTTTGGAGCGCCATGATAATTGTGCGCCGTGTCTGGGTCTAATACTTCCTATACGGTGGGTAACGCCACCACCAAACTTTTGTTGGGAATGTTTTTCTCTTGGCGTTACATTTGCTAAGTCTTCGCATTTGATTCATCTTCAACATTGGTTTGTCTTCATGTTTATCTTCACAATGTTGATTTGGTCTTGTTCTGATATATACATATGTTAGTGTTTTGTCCTCTACAGCATTCACTTATAGCTATGTCTTCTCGTTTGAATCTTTTGGACTAAGTGAATGTGATCAGACCCTAACCTCTCCATGCTTCCTACCTCAAACTCTATCTATCCAAATCATATGCATTTTGTTGAAACTGTCGAATGTCTTCTCTGCGTCCTTGTCAGCAGAAGATACAGAGACAAACATTAAATCTGTTTTTAAATGCTCAATCCTTATTGCCTGAAACCCGGAGAAGCCGGAACGACCACCCGACAGTCCAGGCGTGCGTGGGAACATGGAACAACTTCCAATGTGTTGCATGTTCGCCACGTGTCCCTCAGATGTGAACCGCCAGGGGCACCTGCGTAATTGCGTTGTGCCGTCCCTCTCCCTATAAATGCACATCCCATCGCGGTCAAAATCTTTCTTCCACCTCTCCACCTCAACAAACCCTAGCGCCACCGCTAGCTCTAGACGACGTCGGCGACGAAGCGCTTAGCTGCCGCGACCTCACCGACACCGTCCTCACGCCGGCCGCGGACATCGTCTTCTCCGCCGCCGCCGTAGGTGTCCTCCGTCGCCAAGTTAGGGCATGGAAGATCGAACTGCTCGGCCTCTGCTCCGTCTAGCAGTTCATCGTGTGGTAAATTAAAACTCTCTTTTTACCGTCTTTTTGATCTGATAGATTCATCCTACCTACCAAAAGTGGTTTCTATCTCCACAAATTTGGATCTATCCTGTTCTGCATCTCATATTCTGCCTAGTATATTCACTTATGCTTCACACATAGTTAGATTCCTCACTTGTACCTATTCTTGGATTCGTACAAATCTGGAACCAACTCTCAACATATAAGTGAATGTCTTCGCACTATGAGGTCAAAGCCTTCTAAACTGATTTATCTTCAAAATCTTCTGAGAATGCATATGACCTTTTCCCCTTCCCTCACATCTCTAATGCTGTCACAGGTACATGTCCGTGGGAGAATCCCTTGGTTCTCATAGTCTGCATTCATTTGCAGAATTCTTACAGCATCATATCAACTCTCCCGAAGCCAGTTCCTGTCTGACCAGCAGACTGAAGCCTTTGGCAGTTTTGAAGCCATTCAGTCTGAACTTCATGGCAACAGATAAGTCAGCAAGGAAGGGAGGTAGACAGCGCCGTGGGGGACATCAAGAGATTTGCCACCTGACCTCTATGAGTTGTACAAGACAGATCCAGAAGAGGATTACAATCAATGAAAAACACGAATCCAATGGATTCGAAGATATTGGGCCGAGCAATGGTTCAAGTACAGGTTCGTGACCCAGGAATATGCTGAAAAGAATGCCATCAAGCGACCTTGGGGAGACATCTTGTACAAAAATCTTCCACCCAGGTCCAGAACTGAAGCTATTGCTTAGGGTTTCTACCTTTGCATGGTCCGTGGACCACAGCCTGCTGATGCCGACCCATCCTCTCTGCTATGGTGTCGTGAAGACAATATGTTCAAGCGCAACTTCCAGTTTGCCAAGAACTCGGCCAAAGAGAACAAGAAGTCGCGGGGAACAAGAAGTCGTGAAGACATCTACTCCCCCAACTCAAGTCACCACTCCGGTACTTGAAGATGAAGACTTTGTGGCCCAGACAACTCCATCTCCACAAGCGTCGCCAGCGTTTCGCAGGCTTCGCAAAGGACCAAGGCCACAAGTCACACTTTCGAGTGTTCCAGAAGGAGAAGAGCACCATTCCGTATCACGCCAAGTATTTCCTGAAGCCTCTCCATCTGTGAATGTCTCTGAGTCTGAAGCCAAAGCGGCTGAAGACATTCCGGCTACATCAGCCGATGAACAAGAAGAGCCAAGAGATGAAGAAGAATGTGTTGCTACACCCCCGACAAACCCTGAAGTTGTTCTCGAGGAGAACGTGTCCGACCCTCCAGCTACTCAAGTGGAGGATGATAACATTGAGGCGACCACCAACACCAATACTGTTGAGGATATAACCATTAGAGTCACCCGCCCAGGAGGGGTCGGGTTACTCATAAGGGTCATCACGTGAAGCCCAGTACCAAGCTTGAGGATGGCGGATCAATAATGGGCTTAAGACCCGGAGGCGGCTTAAGGCCCATAGTGATAAACCGCCATTATGGCAAGACTTGTAATGTAAGGCAAGAGTAGTTAAGACTCCGAGCCGGATACTGTTATAAGCCGGCCGGGACTCTGAGAGCCACTGGGCGTCGGCCTCTCTATATAAAGGGACGGCCCGGCGGCGGTTCAGGACGAGAGACAACAGATTGATAGCCAGGCATAGCGATTAAGCTCCCTGGTCATCGAAACCCTAAGTAATACCACCTCAACTGGACGTAGGCTTTTACCTTCACCGTAAGGGGCCGAACCAGTATAACCCTCGTGTTCCTTGTCCCGCTTAACCCCTTTAAGCTTCCTAGCTGCGATGGCTCCACGACTAAGTCCTTGCACGAGGACATCTGCCGTGACAATTCCACGACAGTTGGCGCCCACCGTGGGGCAGGCGCACGGTGGATTTGAGTTCTTGAAGGGCAGCTTCGAAGGGATCAAGGGATACGCTGTGGGCCGGATGTCCAAGAGTCGTCGCGGCAAGCTCTACATCGACGATGCGAACTGGGGCCTCGATGCCGACTCAATTGAGTACGGGTACCGGGTCCCCTTCGGCGGAATCCATGTCTTCATTGGAAAAATTGGTGAGCCGGGCCACTGCGCCAATCTCATCGAGACGGCTCAGCGTGCACGACCCGCCCGGGCTCTGCCTGCCTTGAAGCGTGCCTTTGTGGGATGCGTCCATGAAGGACTCTCGGAAGGATCTGGATCTGGTGATGAGACGGCCGCCCGCTCTGACGGCGAGTCGTCCATGGATGAGACAAACTCGTTATACCAACTTCAAGATGGCAGGCTCAGGGGTTGTTCCGACGGCGACAGTATTCCAGACCCCTTTGACCCACCGAGCCGGGTTGGAATCTTCATGGCTGGCACACAACCTGTTCAAAACCCCACCGCCGGGGCAGGAAGCCCTGTGCCCTCGCCGGCTCAGGTGCTGATGGATCTTACGGACAAGATGACGGCCCTGTTAACCGCTACGGTCGCCCCGGCGGATCAAGCTCAGCATGACGCGGAGGTGGCACAGTTAAGATTGGATCTAGCAAAGGCCAAGGAGGATCTGGCAGCGGAAGGGATCAGGATGGCTGTAGAGAGGGCGGCTCTCGATGCCCAGACTCAGCTGATTCAGGCGCAATCTTTCCGGCTCACGATGGATCAGAACGCGTCCAATGAGGTCATGAGAAGAAGGCATCAAAAGGCCCAATCTCGACTCCCTCCGGTTTACGATCCTCGAAACCTCTTCAACACGCCTGGTGCAGGGCCCAGTAACCCGCCAGAGATCACAGCGCCCGGGGCTGGAACGCCAATTCAGCCCCAAGTGATGGGGCCTCCCCGGGTGAGCACTACCCCGCCTCGGTACGTGCCAATACCACCGGGTCATTATGCCAACCCGTTGGAAAACATGGTCGCCGCGGCGGCACGACTGGCGGCTCTCCCGATCGATGGCGACTCTCCAACGGTGGTCGAAACCCGCCGGGTCAGAGAACTCCTTCAAACGGCTCTGGCTCAATAGGAGGCATATTCTTATAGCCGGGACAGGATTCATTCAACCCCTCGTCCAGGCTGGAGCCCGAGTTATAGCAGACACATGGTCTCAGCGACTGGCTCAAGCAATGTCCGACGCCGTGACTTGCCTCCTGGCCACGGCCCGGTTCATAATGGAGCTTTTAATGCGGTAGACCAAGACAGAGCACGGCAACAGGCGGAGCAGGCGGCTCAGTTGACGGCTTACCAGCCACTCCCGGCTTATCCAACGGCTTCCATCGACGCTGGTATACCTACGAGGACCGGAGGTGTTCCTTGTCTGGTGCCGGCTCTCCGTAATGAACGCCTGCCCAAGGATTTCAAGGGGCCTAGGAAGGTACCTAATTACACGGCCGATTTACAACCCGGAGCATGGATCGAGAGTTACGAGATGGCTATGGAGTTGCTGGAGGTCAGCGAAGCGACAATGGCCAAGTACTTCACCATGATGTTAGATGGGACTGCCCGCACTTGGTTGAAAGGACTGCCACCGAACTCTATCGGGTCTTGGGCTGAACTAAAAGCCCGGTTCATCCAAAACTTCAAAGACACCTGTAGGCAGTCTATGTCAATTGTGGATTTGACTAACTGTAAGCAGCAGGAGGGTGAGTCTACAACCCATTGGGTTCGCCGGGTCAAAGAGATAATACATTCATCTGATAAGATGGATGCCGGCTCTGCAGTTTTAATGTTAGAGCAGAATTGTCGTTTTTTGCCCCTGAAGATGAAGCTCGGGCGGCTCAAGCGCGATTGCAATGATATGGGTACCCTGATGGCGGCTCTGGTCAAATACGCCGACTCTGATAGTACCAAGGATCCCGCGTCGGATGATGAAAGGACAGGGAAGGGAAAACGGAATGGCAATGGCAAGGGCCCCCAGCATAACCCGGCGAACCAGGGAGGTAACAAGCGGAAGGCGGATGGCAGTATGGAGTTCGTGGCCAACACCAGTTCGCAGGGTAACAACCATCGGCGTAAGGGGAGGCCACCTCCCCGTACCGGCGGGTCAGGCCCGACGCTTGAGCAGTTGCTGAATGAGCCTTGTCCAAGGCATGGCTCTAGGGAAAAGCCGGCCACTCATCTATGGAAGGACTGCGCAATCATGAAGGCCTTTAAAAATTCCAATGCCTTCAATGGCAACAGTGGCCCGGGCGGCGGCTCAGGCGCTGGCGGCTTTCTTGGCCCGGGCGGCGGTTCAAATTCCAATTCTCAGAATGTTCAAGGGGGCTTTAATCAGCAATCCGGCCAGGGTCATCAGCAGCAGCAGCAGCAGCAGGGGGATACCAGACCAATCCAAAGCAGCTCAATGGTGGACAGTATCATGTGTTTACCACCAGTCTGTGCAAGCGAGATCAGAAGCTTCATAAAAGGGCTGTGAATGCTGTTGAGCCGGCGGTTCCACGCTATTTAAGATGGTCTGAGCAGCCTATTGTGTGGATTAGGGAAGATCACCCTCCCCGGGTTGATAATCCGAGTCACCTGGCCCTGGTGGTGGCTCCTCGGGTGGGGGGATATAAATTTACTAAAGTGCTCATGGACGGAGGCAGCAGCATCAATATCCTCTATTATGAGACCTTCCGTCGTATGGGGTTGATTGATAAGAATCTCAGCCAATCCAATACTGTTTTCCATGGTGTGGTGCCTGGTAAGTCGGCATATCCAGTTGGTAAGATCGAGCTGGAAGTGGCTTTTGGAGATGAGTACAACTACAGGGCGGAAAAATTAACCTTTGAGGTGGTTAAGATAAGAAGTCTGTATCATGCTTGATTTGGGCGGCCGGCTTACGCCAAGTTCATGGCACGGCCGTGTTACGTGTATTTGCAGCTCAAGATGCCGGGTCACAATGGGACCATTACGATTCATGGCAGCCGAAAGATAGCCTTGGAGTGTGAGGAAGGTGACGCGGCTTACGCTGAATCTATTTGCGCAACGGAGGAGTTGAAGTTTTACAAGGACAATGTTGACCCGGCAGATATGACGTCTTTGAAAAAGCCAACCACGGAGCATGAGCCGGCAATGAAATTTAAGTCAGCTGATGAGACTAAACTTGTTGACTTTGTTCCAGGTGACTCATCTCAGCAGTTCAGCATCAGTGCCAATCTGGATCCGAAATAGGAAGGCGCGCTCATCGAGTTCATCCGTGAGAACAAGGACATTTTTGCATGGAAACCTTCTGACATGCCAGGTGTACCTAGAGAACTCGCTGAGCACACTCTCAATATTGATCCGAAATTTAAGCCGGTCAGGCAATTCCTTCGGCGGTTTAATGAGGAGAGGCGGAAAGCCATTGGTGAGGAGGTAGCCCGGCTCTTGGCGGCTGGGTTTATTGTTGAAGTTTTTCATCCAGAATGGTTAGCTAACCCGGTGCTCGTGCTCAAGAAGAACGGCACCTGGCGGATGTGTGTGGACTACACGGATTTAAATAAAGCTTGTCCGGCTGATCCTTTTGCTCTCCCCCGTATTGATCAAATTATTGATGCTACGACGGGTTGTGAGCGCTTAAGTTTTTTGGATGCTTATTCGGGATACCATCAGATTAAAATGGCAGTTAAGGACCAGGAGAAGACAGCGTTCATCACTCCTTTTGGAGCCTTCTGTTATGTGTCTATGCCTTTTGGGCTCAAGAGTGCACAGGCGACTTACCAGCGTTGTGTGCAGAATTGTCTTCATAACCAGATTGGGCGCAATGTTCATGCCTATGTGGATGACATCGTGGTTAAATCCAGGGAGAAGGAGACCCTGGTAGATGATCTTAGAGAAACCTTTGATAATCTCCGGGTTTACAAGATGATGCTTAACCCGGCCAAGTGTGTTTTTGGTGTTCCCGCAGGCAAGCTCTTGGGTTTTCTAGTTTCTCACAGAGGCATTGAAGCTAACCCGGAAAAGATCAAGGCAATCACCTCTCTGGCTAAGCCGGCGTGCCTAAACGACGTCCTGCGCCTGGCGGGTCGCATCGCTGCTTTGAGCCGGTTTATAAGCCGCTTGGGTGAAAAGGCCATGCCATTATACCAGATGATGAAGAAAACAGATGATTTTATCTGGAATGATGCTGCTAATGCTGCTTTTGAGGATTTGAAGAAACAGCTGGCTGAGCCCCCAGTCCTTGCTGCTCCTGTTGACAAGGAGCCCTTATTGATGTATGTCGCCGCTAACGCATGAGCCGTCAGTGTGGCTATGGTGGTGGAGCGTAAGGAAGCGGGTAAGGAGTATCCGGTTCAGCGACCGGTTTACTACGTTAGCGAAGTACTCATTGAGTCCAAACAACGGTATCCACACTGGCAGAAGCTTGTTTACGGGGTATTCATGGCAAGCCGAAAACTTAAGCATTATTTCCAGGGTCACCCTATTACTGTGGTTAGTTCTGCTCCCCTAGGAGATATCATCCAAAACAGAGAAGCCACGGGAAGGGTGGCTAAGTGGGCTATAGAACTTGGGCCTCATGATCTGAAATACATGCCCTGCACTGCTATCAAATCTCAAGCATTGGTGGATTTCATCAACGATTGGACAGAGCTGCAGGCGCCTGAAGAGAAACCGGATAATACATACTGGACTATTCACTTCGACGGGTCTAGGCAATTGGAGGGCTCGGGGGCTGGAGTTGTGTTAACTTCCCCTCGAGGTGACAAGTTCTGCTATGTGCTACGGTTGATGTTTCCCTGCACTAACAATGCGGCTGAGTACGAGGCCTTGCTCCATGGTCTTCGGATGGCTAAGGAGATGAGCTTGAGCCGGGTAAGGTGCTTTGGCGATTCAGATTTAGTGGCTCAACAAGTTTCAGGCAAGTGGGATTCCAAGGACCCTCTCATGGCGGCTTATCGCCGCGAAGTTGATGCCATTGCTGGACACTTTCAGGGTTACCAAGTAGAGCACATTGATCGCAGGAAGAACGAGGCGGCTGATGCATTAAGCTGGCTGGGCTCTCAGAGAAAGCTGGTGCCGCCTAATACTTTCTTGGACATTTTGCATGACCCTTCTGTTAGGTTGCCTACGGAGGAAGACTTGGCTATCCCTGACCCGGAGGCACAGTTGGTGGCGGCTCTCCACATTACCCCAGATTGGACAGTGCCATACTTGGCTTACATGACCCGGGGAGAATTGCCTGAGGATGAAACTTTAGCCAGATAGATAACCCAGCGGTCTAAGTCAATGATAATTATCAATGGCGAGCTACATCGTCGCAGTGTCACTGGAACTTTCCAGCGTTGTGTTTCACCTGAGGAAGGCCAAGAGATTCTACGTGAGATTCACGAGGGGGATTGTGGCCATCATGCCGGCTCAAAGTCCCTTGTGGCCAAGGCTTTTTGTCATGGTTTTTATTGGCTGACGGCTCATGCTGATGCAGAGGATTTGGTCAGTAAATGTGACGGTTGCCCGAGGCTCTCGCGACGGGCTCATGTGCCGGCTCAAGAATTGAGGATGATTCCAATCACTTGGCCGTTTGCGGTCTGGGAGCTTGATATGGTTGGGCCTTTTAAAAGGTCCAAGGATAAGAAGACCCACCTCTTGGTGGCGGTTGACAAGTTCACAAAGTGGGTTGAGGCAGAGCCAGTTAGCAAGTGTGATGCGGCCACAGCGGTTCAGTTCATGAAAAGGGTGATATTTCGCTTTGGTTTTTCACACAGCATTATAACTGACAATGGTACCAATCTGTCTAAAGGCGCCATGGAGGAGTTTTGTCAACGAGAGCATATCCGGCTTGATGTTTCATCAGTGGCTCACCCTCAATCCAATGGTCAAGCTGAGAGAGCTAATCAAGAAATCTTGAAAGGCATCAAGCCCCGGCTTTTGGTCCCATTGCAACGGACGCCGGGTTGTTGGGTGGAGGAGTTACCCTCCGTGTTATGGAGCATCAATACTACCCCTAACAGGTCTACGGGTTACACGCCTTTCTTCATGGTTTATGGAGCGGAGGCGGTCCTCCCTAGCGACATCCGTCATGATTCGCCTCGAGTGGCGGCTTATGTTGAGGCGGATAATGAGCGGGCGCGCCAAGATGCTCTAGACTTGTTCGATGAACAGTGTGATGTGGCAGCGGCTCGCTCGGCGATTTACCAACAAGACCCGCGTCGCTATCACAGCCGCCGGGTTAAGTCCAGAGTCTTCCAGGAAGGTGATCTGGTGCTCTGGCTCATCCAAGATCAAACAGATGCACACAAGTTATCCCCACCTTGGGAAGGGCCCTTTGTGGTCAGCAAGAACTTGCACAATGGGTCATATTACCTTATCGATGTTCGGGAGCACAAGGATTCACGTAAATCAGAGGAAGAGACCCGTCGGCCGTGGAACATAGCTCAGCTTCGGCCTTATTATACTTGAGCCACCGGCTCTCATAATGTACATATTTCTACAGCCATGTATATATTATGATAAATAATAAAGCAGGACCTCTGTCCTTTTCTCCTCCAAAGGCAAATGTGTTATTGTTATTTCTATTACAACATTACATGGTCACTTGGAGGTTGATCCGGCTTATGATCGTATTCGAATCTAGCCGTTGACAATATGATCACTTGGGGGCTTCCTGTTCAAACATAGGTCGTATTCGAACCAAAGAGAACATAGCTGTCGATACCCACTTGATTGGCGAATTGTCGAGCTCATTGGGGAGTTTTTCTTGATCATATTTGAATCATAGCTCAACCCCCTTTGGGAACCGACGTGGATCGTATTCGAATCAGCGTCGTTAAACAACTCTCAAGGTCATTTGGGGGCTTCCTGTTCAAACATAGGTCGTATTCGAACCAAAGAGAACATAGCTGTCGGTACCCTCTTGATCGGCAACGCCAAAGCCACTAGGGGCTATATGATCGCATTCGAATCTTAGCTTAACCCCTTTGGGACGGTTCTCTGGTCGTATTCGAACCAGAAGCCTCTAAGTTTTGATCTTTTGATTTGCAACAAGTTCTTTTGATCATATCAACAGTATGCAAGGGCGGTTCTTACTCCGCCAGCTTAACATTGATTAACAATGTTGACAGCACACAGTAAGCATTATCGATGCTGGTGAACTGAAGTTGAGTTCTCAACCTTCATTATTTGGGTTACATAAACCGGAAATATACCTGAAGGCTTGCAAGTATGCTATTATGGTTACCTCGAGGATATAATTGAGGGCCGGTCTTTGGTGACTTTGGTTCATATTCCGGGTTATATGTAAAGTATATGACTCTCAGTGCGGTAAGCCGCCCAGAGACTTGTGATTTGTGTTCTATGCAGGACAATTAAAGACAGCTCTTTAACTTAAGGAAAGTAGATGATCGTACATAACCCGGAGGAGTATAAAGGAGCAGCTTCAATGGAGTTAAGCATTCTACACGTGCACGATGGCACGACAAAGTTAAGTGTTTGTCCTACTCTATTACAAGACTCCCCGAGTCCAAAAGGTGAGGCATTGTTTTTTAAGGTGTAACCATGAGCCGCCTAAAGAAATCAAGATGCTTGTTGGGTTGAAGCTCCCGGCTCATCCCTCCCGCTCCTCCGGCTGTTCCCATGACCTGGAAGGTTGATGCTTTCCAGTCAATGCCGCTCAGAGCTTCAAATTGAGCCTCATCATCAATTAACCCGGCCGGGTCAACTTCTGGGGCGAAGGTGTGCTTACGAGTCGGCGGGATCAGGCTGACTGCTTCATAGCGTGGAGTTGGGATCCTCTGATTCTCCGCGTCATAGCCCGGCTGATACTTGGTAAGATCTGTATCATTCCCAATCAAGGTAGCCACCGGGCGCACACTTTTCACACAGGCGGCGAAGTCTTTCTAGTCGAAGGGGGTCCCGTCTTCCTTCAGGATGGGGTATCCAAGAGCGATGTCGGCCGGGTCTAGCTCCGGGAGAAAAGCCTTGGCCCGGCTCAGAGCAGCTATAGCTCCGGCTCTCGCAGAAGCCCGTCTCAGCTCTTGGAAGCGTTGGGGAAGAACGGCCAGCCGCCTGAGCACGTCTGCCAGGTGAGTCGGAACCTCATTGGACAGGGCCACAACGGCTAAGGCACGTTGTGACCCAGTATAGAGTTGCTCCACCAAGGTGTAGACAGCCTTCAGCTTGGTCAGCACGTTTTGATTAAGATTGGAGCTTCTGGGACCTGCATAATAACGTCAGGTGAGTTGCTAACAATGGTAGGACTTATGAAACATGAAGAATGTAAACTTGTTAAAAGCTTGCAGAATGATTTACCGAAGATTGTGGAGACCATCTGTGACACATGGCGTTTTAAGCCGGAGAGTTCGGCGGTTCTTTCAGTGAGAGCAGCCTCCGCTTGTTCGGCCCGGCTGAGCAAGGCAGTCTTTTCCTCGGCCCAAGTATTTCTTTCGGTTTCAAATTTCTTCTTCAGTTTTTCTTGGGCAGCAACACTGAACTCAAATTTGGCATTGGCTTTCCGGGTCTCAGTTTCCTGAGTCTTCAGGCGGTTCTTCAGCTCAGAGATTTCCAATTCAAATTTCTTGCAAGCAGCCTGTACAAATTCCGGGTTACAGTTTGAGTGATTAGCATGCAACATTAAAGTCCCAAGCACTTTGCAAGCAAAGACACTTGGCACTTGGGGGCTAATGTATGTTGAAAGTTCCTGTTCATAGTACCGGTTCATGAAGGTAAGCCGGAATTAAGTCTACAACATATTCTATAAAGTAATAGACTTGGGGGCTAGCATGGTAAGGATGACTATGGAGTAAGCAAGAGAGTTGTACCTCAGATTTTTGCTGTATCTGCTTTACCATGTCAATCTCCAGGTCCCGGCTGTTGTGCACTTGACCAATGTAACCAGAAACAATGTCTCCAATGCTCAAGTTAGCATAGTCAGTGATATCCAGTCTGGCCTTGCGGCGCTCCAGTAGTTCTTCTTTGGCAGAGCATCTGGCCAGCACAGTGGGTCTTCCTGGCTCAACATATTCGGTCCGGGTAATCACCACATCCGGGTCATCGGCCGGTTGAGCTGAGCTGGGGATCTCCGGGTTGTCTGAACTCTCCGTGGCTTGTTGTTCAGTTGGAGTGGTGGTGTCTGGTGCAGACGGTGGCTCAGAAGCAGAGGCGGTGGGTTCAATCAAGACCGGTTCTTCGACTGGGTGATTTTTCTTTGCCCTCTTGCTGAGCTTTGCTTGTGCGCTGAAAGTCAAAAGGTTAGTGCAAAAACATGAATAAGATAAAGCACAAAGTAAGATGATCGTCATTACCCGGGTGCAGTCTTGAAAGCCGGCAAGTTAGATTGCATGGAGTCACCGGAGGAAGGTGAAGTTTCCTGATAGTTTGAATCAGAAGAGTTGAGTGGTTGACGTGTGATGCCCGCCAAAGGATGAAAAGGATATAAGTTGGAGATAACCTCGGTCCGGCGCTTCCTTGATGCTTCAGGTAAGCCGGAGGAGAGGTCTGCATCCTTGTTGGCCCGGGTTTGCCTCCGGCTCTCATGAATCTGTTGCTTCAAAAGAAATTGAGGATCTTGATAAGCTAAAGGATGGGAAAATCTTACTTTCCGGGTTACTCTTCGGACTTTCAGCCTTGGCAAGGGCTCCGAGTCGGAGGAAAGTATAGTTACCTCTTCAATCACCGGGTTACTCGCTCCGGTGTCCTCCTGCTGATAATCAGTGTCGATAAGGTGGTTAAGAACAACAAAATAACAAGAGAAGAGCATAAGAATGAAGGGTTACCTCTGACTCGGAGGTGTCATCCAGATTAAGCAGGTCTGAAGCGCTAGGTTTACTCCCCTTCTTGCGGGGAGCGGCTCTCCTGGCGGCTTTCTTAGCCTTCCTGGCTTTTTTAGCCGCCTCATGATCGTACTTGACCTTCCAGAACTTATCATTAGCCTGAAAAATACAACAAAGATTTCTTGAGGTTAAGATGAAACTATTAAAAGGGAGAGTAAGGTGCTCAGGTCAGTGGCTTACCGCCGGAGCCGGGTTAGCTTTGCAGAAGGGACTTAAGCCTGTCCTCCCGCAGTCTGCCAAGCTCTCGTTCAGGAGGGACTTGGTCATGTCGTCAACGATGTCCTCAGGTAAGTCGTTGGGGCTGTGCCGCAGAGGGTCATCCTTCCGGCCCGTGTAATCACACATTAAGCCGGGGCGGCGGCTCAAGGGAATCACCCGCCAGGCAATCCAGACCCGGACCAGATCAACGCCGTTAAGACCATTTCCCAGAAGAGCTTTTATCTTTTTGATGGTGGGGATAAGCGGTTGACGCTCAGCTTGAGATAGTTTGTCTGGCAGGGGGTGATTTGACTCCAGACGCAGGGCGCGAAAGCCGGGCAGAGGGTTCTCATCAGCCGGAGAAGTATCCTGGCAGTAGAACCATGTCTGGTTCCAGTCCTTCGGGTGGCTTGGCGGTTCAGCATAGGGAAAGAAGCAATCTCTCCGTCGTTGGATTGAAATTCCGCCAAGTTCCAAGCTAGGCCCGTTGGCACACTCGTTCTGGCGGTTCAGATAAAACAGCTCCCTAAAGAGAAGTAGGCTGGGCTCTTCTCCAAGGTATACCTCACAGAACACTTGAAAGTTACCCACGGAATTGGGTCCAATGTCTTGAGGTCGCAGATCGAAGAAGTTCAGAACATCTCTAAAGAATTTTGAGCCGGGAGGTGCAAAACCCCGGCTCATGTGATCAGAAAATATCACAACCTCTCCATCTCTTGGTTGAGGTCTTTCTTCCGACGGGTCAGGGGCACGATAGGACATGACCTCCTTCTTAGGCAGGTAACCCGTCTTCACGAAATCGTCTAAGGTGTCATCAGTAACGCTGGACCTCACCCAGTTGCACGTAATGGGTGCCTTGGGAGCCTTGGGCGGCATTGTGAAAGACGAAAGCCTATGACAAAAGGAAATGTCCGGTTCAAATATAAGCCGGAGGAAGATTCCAGTTCAATATTCAAGATGGCGGCTTATGAAGGGGCCTAATGATATATGGCTAATTGTGTCGGGTTATCTAAGCCGCTGGAGATATCATAAGTAATTCAAGTTGTTTAAAGCTCTATCATGAATGAGCCGGAAATTTCACAGAGCATGGCCTCTTCTAAGCCGGAGATATGAGCCGCCATGGTTAACAGATGCAGATTTTTGTCTAAGTGTTGTACAAACAGGTTTCACAGGTTGTAGGGATTATTTTGGATCAAACAATCGCCCAGAAAGAAAAAATTTCTAGACCTAGAAAGCTGATACAGAGAAGTTCATGAGCTCAGAATGAGGTCTTTCTGCGGATAAAAGGGATCTAGTAGCATGAAAATGAGTGCGAAACCACTACCGCAGGAGTTCTACCCTGTTTCCGGATCAAAAGGGGTCGCGGTGGAAGAACTGTGAAGAACTCGAGACGAACTACGAAGAACAGGGGAAGAACGAATGAACCCTAATGCGAATCTACTATAGGGAGAGGCAAGGACTTACTGGCGCTGATGAGATGCGGAGGTCGCGTCGTTTCTCTGGACCAGTTCAGGGTGATGCAGCGGCCGAGGTTGAGGAAGACCAGGGGCGCGGCGGCGGCGGCGGAGCTCGGGCTTTGGAGCGTCAGAGGAGGAAGATGATGGAGGAGAAGAGTGACGAAGACCCACGGGCTGAGCCTATTTATAAGGGCCGGCTGATAAATGGGCGCGAGAAACGAGGAGGCCAAGATGTGATTATCTCGCCACAAAAATGCCTCGATTTTCGGGATGATCATTAAAGATAAGATCCGTTGGGATATGACAGAATAAAAAAATGAATTTAATGGAAGATGACGTCATGGCGGGTTACCGAGAATCCAGAAGATGACGTCACGGCGGGTTATAACCTTCGCGCAAGCAGAAGCCGGAAGATTTTCTTTCAAAGGGATTGAAGATTGACATGAACCGGTTCAAATCAATCTGGGGCCTAATGTTGAGGATATAACCATTAGAGTCACCCGCCCAGGAGGGGCCGGGTTACTCATAAGGGTCATCACGTGAAGCCCAATACCAAGCTTGAGGATGGCGGATCAATAATGGGCTTAAGACCCGGAGGCGGCTTAAGGCCCATAGTGATAAACCGCCATTATGGCAAGACTTGTAATGTAAGGCAAGAGTAGTTAAGTGTCCGAGCCGGATACTGTTATAAGCCGGCCGGGACTCTGAGAGCCGCTGGGCGTCGACCTCTCTATATAAAGGGACGACCCGGCGGCGGTTCAGGACGAGAGACAACAGATTGATAGCCAGGCATAGCGATTAAGCTCCCTGGTCATCGAAACCCTAAGTAATACCACCTCAACTGGACGTAGGCTTTTACCTTCATCGTAAGGGGCCGAACCAGTATAACCCTCGTGTTCCTTGTCCCGCTTAACCCCTTTAAGCTTCCTAGCTACGATGGCTCCACGACTAAGTCCTTGCACGAGGACATCTGCCGTGACAATTCCACGACAAATACTGAAGCCAATGACGTTGTCATGGCTGAAGCTATTGTGGCGCCTGAAGTTAATGTGGTGCCAGAAGTGATTGCACCTGAAGCCAATGCTGCACCTGATGCAAATCTGCAGCCTGAAGCCAATACCACTGCCACTACCACTGCTCCTGTACCGCCTTCGAGGCCACACACCATCGAGCAAGCATATGATCGTGGTCAGCTGGTTACTGGCAGATGGCCCATTCTGGTACCTCCACCTGCTGCTGGTCCCCAATTTGACTATCATGTCGAGCACAGGCCTCCGGTCCAGAAGCCTAAGCCAAGGTTGCCAAGGTTTCCAGGTACTGCAACTTCACCAGGGTCCTTCAATGCAAATGGCTTCATTGCGCACAACACTTTCTTTGATAGTGCCAAGAACCCCTATTCCAAGCCAAGAATTTCATCTGATCGGTTATGGAGCTATCAGCAGCGCAGTTACTATTCCTATGTTCTCTATGATCAAGGGCGCATTTTTCCACATATGCGCCTAGACTGTGAAGCCATTGCTGGACTGCCGTGCTTAGAAGAAGCCCTGGACTGCTTCCGTGATGCTGGTCTTCTAAACTTTGTGACTGATAAAGAGGATTGGAATGAAGAGCTACTGCTGCAATTCTATGCAACCCTCCACATTCGCGGCTACAACAGGGATCTGAAGACATGGATCCTTGAGTGGATGACAGGCAACGTACACCATGAAGCTAAAGCTCTTGACATTATTGAGCTCACTGGTCTGCCCACTCCAGGTGAATTATATGAACCTGGTTGTCAGCTTCACTGCAATGCATTGGAGAGCATCTTTCAGAAGCCAGAGCCCAGCATGAGCCAAATGCTGAGCATGATGAAGCCTCTTCCACGCGACGCTGAATACCCAAGAGAATTCTTTGTTGAAGACCTAGAGTATCTGCCCCACACTATTTATCATATCATCAGGCGAACTCTATGGCCTGTCAAAGGACATTCTTCTGCGGCAAAGCTTGAAGGAGCAATGAAGACATTGGTCTTTTATATCTTCAGTGGCACCATCTTCAATGCTCAAGACTTCTTTATCAGGCAATTGGCTGCATCGGGCTCTGACCTATTTGTCTGAAATTTGACGCTCCATGGGTTATGAGACTCATCAAGCTTCATTCAACTGTCAACTATCAGCCTTCTGCTCGCAACCATCTGATATTTCTACCAGAGGTTGACATGTCAGTTGAAGCCATATACCCAGAGCCTGCAAAGGAGCCTGTTTGTCTTCACAATGCTGATCACCAAAGTTTCACACAGCCCATTGAAGGAGTTCAGGCTGTCACTCGAGTTTATCCGTTAGCTGGCAATACTCGCTTCCCTCACCATGCCCATACTGAAGCCACTGAAAGCACTATTGCTCAACGGCCTCGGAAGCGATCTCGTGTTCTCAATGACCGAGAGCTTCTCGTCGCCCTGCATCAGAAACAGGATAAGTATCACTACTGGTTGAAGCGTCAGATGCAAAGCCTCTTGGTGGATGTCAATCGCATTCGCAATCTTGCCACCAAGAATGCCTTTGTCACTCATGAAACCTGTCGGATGACATGGAAGAGTTTGACATTGCTCAGTGTTGAAGCTGATCTTCAAGACGATGGCTTCACCGAAAGATTTAAGTTTGATTCAACTCCTCCAAGGAATGTTGTCTTGCGTCGGACTCCCTCTCTTGAAGACTCTGACTATTCCTCCTCAGCTGCAACGGTGAATGCCCGAGTCATTGATGACCAAGATGATGCTACTTCACCACCTCCAACGTCGGCGCGTATCGACACTGCACCAAGTTCTTCTGCACCACCAAACCTCAACGACGACCCTGCTACTTCACCTACTCCTCATGGGAACGAGTAGAGACTCTATGTCTTCAAACCTTTTTGGTCCTTACTGACAGAATGGGGAGAAGCATATGAGTTGATAGTCTTCAAGCGGGTCCATATGGGTGGTTGCTATACTTTTGCCAAGTGTTTACAACTCTCGCTTTTGATACATTTGGTTCTTTGAGTTGTAACACTTAAACTTGATGGTTGTCTGCTACTTGTTTGATATTCTGCGATGCGATGATAAATTCCGCATGTGCGACGATAAATTCCGCATTAAGTCATTTTGCAGACGTCCATTTTTTATTATGCATGTCATTATCTTCGTTATATCTTATCATGCATGATGAATTGTCTTCATAAGTCGAAGAGGATCTCCACAAGTACAACCTGCCATGTGCATTTGCATTCCAAAAGCAAATTACTTATATGCACATCTTGAGGGGGAGCCTTTTGCTACTTATGAATACAATACCTTAATCCTTTACAATTTCACATACTTTTATCCCCGTTGAAAACTTCAACCAGTTTGTCATCAATCACCAACAAGGGGGAGATTGTAAGTGCATCTAGTGCCACCCCTAGTTGGTTTTGGAGTATTGACGACAAACCTGGTTGAGGGACTAATGTGTTTGTGAGAATTGCAGGATAACACAGGTAGTAGTCCCTCATTGATTCGGTTTACCTACCGGAGATGACCCCTAAAAATATATGAAGACATTGAAGACAAAGGTGGTATGTGAAGATATTCACATTGAAGACTATGACATGAGAAGACATCGCCTGAAGACTATGGAGCACGAAGTCTTAGTTGCTTCGTTGTTTCCTTTTCTTCTTTTTTGAGTCATATGAACCACCGTACTGTTAAGTGGGGTCCCGGTGAACAAAGTCAGAGTGACTGAAGTGATGCTCAACCAAATCCTATGTCTTCGAGCGAAGACAATGAGATCAAATCTTATCCAGAGCTGGATGAGTCAGCTTTACTTGTAGCCCAAGTCAAGCTGTCGCGTGTGTTTAAAATCTGACTGTTGGAACACGTGTCAGTTTCTTAGTGACCCAGGGTCATTTCGGACAAATCAGGTCGGGTTGCCTAGTGGCTATAAATAGCCCACCCCCCACACCATAAATTGGTGGCTGCTCAGAGTTAGTGCACGGCTTTTGTCGTTTGAGAGCAACCCACCTCCAAAGCTTTTGAGAGAGAGAAATCCTTGCGAGGACAAAGCCCAAACACCCAGAGCCAAAGAGTGTTAGGCATCACTGAAGTCTTTCTGTCGGCGTGACCTAAAGACTTGTTACACTTGAGGACTGTGAATCCTCCAGCCAGTTAGGCGTCGCGTTTTGAGCATCCAAGAGTCATTGTGGATCGTTGGTGAACGAAGTCTATGAAGGTTTGGAAGTCTACCTTAAATACTTACCAAAGAGATTGGGCGAGGACTGGGTGTCCTTAGCTCAAGGGGAATAAGGTGAAGACACGGTCTTCTGAGTTAAATCTCAGCCTCCCTAACCAGACGTACAGTTGTCACAGCAACTGGAACTGGTCCAACAAATCCTTGTCCTCACCAAGCGACTGGTTCTATCTTCTCCCTCTCTTTATTTAAAGTTTGTCTTCGTGAAGTCATTGCCTGCCTGTGTTACCTGTTTGACTTCACTGTGTGACTTCTATTGTTGTTTGGCTTCATACTATCTTCCATCCTGATCATTACTACCTAGCTGCTATTAGTCTCCGTGCTTTCACTTCATTGAATACTTAACTATGGTTTGCATAGTGTAGTCTACCTTCCACTGCATGTTAATAGGTTCATTTCTATCGTTTGTCTTCGAAACTCCCATGTTTTGAAGACTTTCATAAAAATCGCCTATTCACCCCCCCCCCTCTAGTCGATAACTAGCACTTTCAATATAAAATGCCTATGCATAGGAAGTATGTTAGACTTAGATGCGTTTGTCACATGTTTTATGATGCTCTCTTTGTGTTTCAATTATTATCATCCCTGTGAGCATCAATAAAAATTATGCCTAGCTAGGGGCGTTAAACGATAGCGCTTGTTGGGAGGCAACCCAATTTTATTTTTGTTCCTTGTTTTTTGTTTAGTAATAAATAATTCATATAGCCTCTGTTTAGATGTGGTTTTATGTTTTAATTAGTGTTTGTGCCAAGTATAACCTTTGGGAAGACTTGGGTGAAGTCTTTGTGATCTTGCTGTAAAAAACAGAAACTTTAGCGCTCACGAGATTAGCTGCCATTTTTTACTGGAGAGTGATTTTAGGTTGATTCTTTTTGAAGATGATTAATAGATAAATTCCTCACGTCCACCAATTTATTTAAGAATTTTTGGAGATCCAGAAGTGTACGTTTGATACAGATTACTATAGACTGTTCTGTTTTTGGCAGATTATGTTTTTCGTGTGTTGGTTGCTTATTTTGATGAATCTATGGCTAGTATCGGGGGGTATGAACCATAGAGAAGTTGGAATAAAGTAGGTTTAACACCAATATAAATAAAGAATGAGTTCATTACAGTACCTTAAAGTGTTGGTTTGTTGTCTTACACTAACGGAGCTCATGAGATTTTCTGTTTAAGTTTTGTGTTGTGAAGTTTTCAAGTTTTTGGTAAAGATTTGATGGATTTCGGAATAAGGAGTGGCAAGAGCCTAAGCTTGGGGATGCCCAAGGCACCCCAAGGTAAAATTCAAGGACAACCAAAAGCCTAAGCTTGGGGATGCCCCGGAAGGCATCCCCTCTTTCGTCTTCGTCTATCGGTAACTTTACTTGAGGCTATATTTTTATTGACCACATGATATGTGTTTTGCTTGGAGCGTCTTGTATGATTTGAGTCTTTGCTTTTTTAGTTTACCACAATCATCCTTGTTGTACACACCTTTTGGGAGAGACACACATGAATCGGAATTTATTAGAATACTCTATGTGCTTCACTTATATCTTTTGAGCTAGATAATTTTGCTTTAGTGCTTCGCTTATTCTTTTAGAGCATGGTGGTGGTTTTATTTTATAGAAATTATTGATCTCTCATGATTCACTAATATTATTTTGAGAGTCTTTTAGAACAGCATGGTAATTTGCTTTGGTTATAAAATTAGTCCTAATATGATAGGCATCCAAGATGGGTATAATAAAACTTCCATATAGAGTGCATTGAATACTATGAGAAGTTTGATACTTGATGATTGTTTTGAGATATGAAGATGGTAATATTAGAGTCGTGCTAGTTGAGTAGTTGTGAATTTGAGAAATACTTGTTTTGAAGTTTGCAAGTCCCGTAGCATGCACGTATGGTAAACATTGTGTAACAAATTTGAAACATGAGGTGTTCTTTGATTGTCATCCTTATTTAGTTAGTATGCTTGAAGAATTATTATTTTTATGTCAATACTAAACTTTTATCTTGAATCTTTCGGATCTGAACATTCAAGCCACAATAAAGAAAATTGCATTGAAAATTATGTTAGGTAGCATTCCACATCAAAAATTCTGTTTTTATCATTTACCTACTCGAGGACGAGCAGGAATTAAGCTTGGGGATGTTGATGTGTCTCCAACGTATCTATAATTTTTGATTGTTCCATGCTATTATATTATCTGTTTTGGATGTTTAATGGGCTTTAATATACTATTTTATATTATTTTTGGGACTAACCTATTAACCGGAGGCCCAGTGCCAGTTGCTGTTTTTTTGCCTATTTCAATGTTTCGCAGACAAGGAATATCAAACGGAATCCAAACAGAACGAAACCTTCGCGAGGATGCAACTCAAGAGACTTGGAGTGGAAGTCAAGGAAGCAACAAGGCGGCCACGAGGCAGGAGGTCGCGCCCAGGGGGTAGGCGCCCCCCCACCCTCGTGGGCCCCTCGTAGCTCCACCAACCTACTTCTTTCGCCTATATATACTCTTATACCCTGAAAACATCCAGGAGAGCCACGAAACCACTTTTCCACCGCCGCAACCTTTTGTACCCGTGATATCCCATCTTGGGGCCTTTTCCGGCGATCTGCCGGAGGGGGATTCGATCACGGAGGGCTTCTACATCAACACCATAGCCTCTCCGATGATTTGTGAGTAGTTTACCACAGACCTTTGGGTCCATAGTTATTAGCTAGATGGCTTCTTCTCTCTCTTTGGTTCTCAATACAAAGTTCTCCTCGATGTTCTTGGAGATCTATTTGATGTAATACTTTTTGCGGTGTGTTTGTCGAGATCCGATGAATTGTGGGTTTATGATCAAGATTATCTATGAACAATATTTGATTCTTCTCTGAATTCCTATATGCATGATTTGATATCTTTGCAAGTCTCTTCGAATTATCGATTTAGTTTGGCCTACTAGATTGATCCTTCTTGCAATCGGAGAAGTGCTTAGCTTTGGGTTCAATCTTGCGGTGTCCTTTCCCAGTGACAGTAGGGGCAGCAAGGCACGTATTGTATTGTTTCCATCGAGGATGAAAAGATGAGGTTTATATCATATTGCTTGAGTTTATCCCTCTACATCATGTCATCTTGCTTAATGCGTTACTCT
Source organism: Aegilops tauschii subsp. strangulata (assembly GCF_002575655.3). Lineage (NCBI taxonomy): Eukaryota > Viridiplantae > Streptophyta > Magnoliopsida > Poales > Poaceae > Aegilops > Aegilops tauschii. The sequence goes on along the minus strand of NC_053036.3, from coordinate 549,801,103 downwards.
GTTCTTATGAACTTAATACTCTAGATGCATGCTGGATAGCGGTCGATGTGTGGAGTAATAGTAGTAGATGCAGAATCATTTCGGTCTACTTGACGCGGACGTGATGCCTATGTTCATGATCATGCCTAGATATTCTCATAACTATGCGCTTTTCTATCAATTGCTCGGCAGTAATTTGTTCACCCATCGTAATATATGCTATCATGAGAGAAGCCACTAGTGAAACCTATGGCCCCCGGGTCTATTTTACATCATATTAGTTTCCCGTCAACTAGCTATTTCTATCGCCGTTTATTTTGTAATCTTTACTTTCCAATCTATACAACAAAAATACCAAAAATATTTATCTTACTACCTTTATCAGATCTCACTTTTGCAAGTGGCCATGAAGAGATTGACATCCCCTTTATCGCATTGGTTGCAAGGTTCTTGATTGTATGTGCAGGTACTAGGTGACTTGCGTGTTATCTCCTACTGGATTGATACCTTGGTTCTCAAAAACTGAGGGAAATACTTACGCTACTTTGCTGCATCACCCATTCCTCTTCAAGGGAAAACCAACGCATGCTCAAGAGGTAGCAATAGTGTCATTGACAGATTTCTTCAATCACTGCCACCAAGCTACAAAAGCTTCGTGGTGAACTATAATATGCAAGGGATGGATAGGACAATTCCTGATCTTTTCGCAATGCTAAAGGCTGCAGAGGTAGAAATCAAGAAGGTGCATCAAGTGTTGATGGTTAACAAGACCACTAGTTTCAAGAAAAAGGGCAAAGGGAAGAAGGGGAACTTCAAGAAGAACGGCAAGCAAGTTGCTGCTCAAGTGAAGAAGCCCAAGTCTGGACCTAAGCCTGAGACTAAGTGCTTCTACTGCAAAGGGACTGGTCACTGGAAGCGAAACTGCCCCAAGTATTTGGCGGATAAGAAGGATGGCAAAGTGAAAGGTATATTTGATATACATGTTATTGATGTGTACCTTACTAATGCTCGTAGTAGCGCCTGGGTATTTGATACTGGTTCTGTTGCTCATATTTGCAACTCAAAACAGGGGCTACAGATTAAACGAAGATTGGCTAAGGACGAGGTGACGATGTGCCTGGGAAATGGTTCCAAAGTCGATGTGATCGCCGTCGGCACGCTACCTCTACATCTACCTTCGGGATTAGTTTTAGACCTGAATAATTGTTATTTGGTGCCAGCGTTAAGCATGGACATTATATCTGGATCTTGTTTGATGCGAGACGGTTATTCATTTAAATCAGAGAATAATGGTTGTTCTATTTATATGAGTAATATCTTTTATGGTCATGCACCCTTGATGACTGGTCTATTATTGTTGAATCTCGATAGTAGTGATACACATATTCATAGTATTGAAGCCAAAAGATATAAGTTTAATAATGATAGTGCAACTTATTTGTGGCACTGCCGTTTAGGTCATATTGGTGTAAAGCGCATGAAGAAACTCCATGCTAATGGGCTTTTGGAATCACTTGGTTATGAATCACTTGATGCTTGCGAACCATGCCTCATGGGCAAGATGACTAAGACTCCGTTCTCCGGAACAATGGAGCAAGCAACGGACGTGTTGGAAATAATACATACTAATGTATGCGGTCTGATGAGTGTTGAGGCTCGCGGCGGGTATCGTTATTTTCTGACCTTCACAGATGATTTGAGCAGATATGGGTATATCTACTTGATGAAACATAAGTCTGAAACATTTGAAAAGTTTAAAGAATTTTAGAGTGAAGTGGAAAATAATCGTAACAAGAAAATAAAGATACTGCGATCTGATCGTGGAGATGAATATTTGAGTTATGAGTTTGGTCTTCATTTGAAACAGTGTTGAATAGTTTCGCAGCTCACGCCACCTGGAACACCTCAGCGTAATGGTGTGTCCGAACGTCGTAACCGTACTTTATTGGATATGGTACGATCTATGATGTCTCTTACTGATTTACCGCTATCATTTTGGGGTTATGCTTTAGAGACGGCTGCATTCACGTTAAATAGGGCACCATCTAAATCCGTTGAGACGACACCATATGAACTGTGGTTTGGCAAGAAACCCAAGTTGTCGTTTCTTAAAGTTTGGGGCTGCGATGCTTATGTGAAAAAGCTTCAACCTGATAAGCTCGAACCCAAATCGGAGAAATGTGTCTTCATAGGATATCCAAAAGAGACTATTGGGTACACCTTCTATCACAGATCCAAAGGCAAGATATTTGTTGCTAAGAATGGAGCCTTTCTAGAGAAGGAGTTTCTCTCGAAAGAAGTGAGTGGGAGGAAAGTAGAACTTGATGAGGTAATTATACCTGCTCCCTTATTGGAAAGTAGTTCATCACAGAAATCAGTTCCAGTGATTCCTACACCAATTAGTGAGGAAGCTAATGATAATGATCATGAAACTTCTGATCAAGTTACTACTGAACCTCGTAGGTCAACCAGAGTAAGATCCGCACCAGAGTGGTACGGTAATCCTGTTCTGGAGGTCATGCTACTTGACCATGACGAACCTACGAACTATGAGGAAGCAATGATGAGCCCAGATTCTGCGAAATGGCTTGAGGCCATGAAATCTGAGATGGGACCCATGTATGAGAACAAAGTGTGGACTTTGGTTGACTTGCCCGATGATCGGCAAGCAATAGAGAATAAATGGATCTTCAAGAAGAAGACCGACACTGATGGTAATGTTACTGTCTACAAAGCTTGACTTGTTGCGAAAGGTTTTCAACAAGTTCAAGGAGTTGACTACGATGAGACCTTCTCACCCGTAGCGATGCTTAAGTCTGTCCGAATCATGTTAGCAATTGCCGCATTTTATGATTATGAAATTTGGCAAATGTATGTCAAAACTGCATTCCTTGATGGATACCTTAAAGAAGAGTTGTATATGAGGCAACCAGAAGGTTTTGTCGATCCAAAAGGTGCTAACAAAGTGTGCAAGCTCCAGCGATCCATTTATGGACTGGTGCAAGCCTCTCGGAGTTGCAATATACGCTTTGATAGTGTGATCAAAGCATATGGTTTTATACAGAATTTTGGAGAAGCCTGTATTTACAAGAAAGTGAGTGGGAGCTTTGTAGCATTTCTGATATTATATGTGGATGACATATTGTTAAAAGGAAATGATATTGAATTTCTAAATAGCATAAAAGGATACTTGAATAAGAATTTTTCAATGAAAGACCTCGGTGAAGCTGCTTATATATTGGGCATCAAGATTTATAGAGATAGATCAAGACGCTTAATTGGACTTTCACAAAGCACATACCTTGATAAAGTTTTGAAGAAGTTCAAAATGGATCAGTCAAAGAAAGGGTTCTTGCCTGTGTTACAAGGTGTGAAGTTGAGTCAGACTCAATGCCCGACCACTTCAGAAGATAGAGAGAAAATGAAAGTCATTCCCTATGCCTCAGCCATAGGTTCTATCATGTATGCAATGCTGTGTACCAGACCTGATGTGTGCCTTGCTATTAGTTTAGCAGGGAGGTACCAAAGTAATCCAGGGGTGGATCACTGGACAACGGTTAAGTACATCCTGAAATACCTGAAAAGGACTAACGATATGTTTCTCGTTTATGGAGGTGACAAAGAGCTCGTCGTAAATGGTTACGTCGATGCAAGCTTTGACTCTGATCCGGATGACTCTAAGTCACAAACCGGACACGTATTTATATTGAATGGTGGAGCTGTCAGTTGGTGCAGTTCCAAGCAGAGCGTCGTGGCGGGATCTACGTGTGAAGTGGAGTACATAGCTGCTTCGGAAGCAGCAAATGAAGGAGTTCATATCCGATCTAGGTGTAATACCTAGTGCATCGAGTCCAATGAAAATCTTTTATGACAATACTGGAGCAATAGCCTTGGCGAAGGAATCCAGATTTCACAAGAGAACCAAGCACATCAAGAGACGCTTCAATTCCATCCGCGATCTAGTCAAGGAGGGAGACATAGAAGTTTGCAAAATACATACGGATCTGAATGTTGTAGACCCGTTGACTAAGCCTCTTCCACGAGCAAAACATGATCAGCACCAAGACTCCATGGGTGTTAGAATCATTACAATGTAATCTAGATTATTGACTCTAGTGCAAGTGGGAGACTGAAGGAAATATGCCCTAGAGGCAATAATAAAGTTGTTATTTATATTTCCTTATATCATGATAAATGTTTATTATTCATGCTAGAATTGTATTAACCGAAAACTTAGTACATGTGTGAGTACATAGGCAAACAGAGTGTCCCTAGTATGCCTCTACTTGACTAGCTCGTTAATAAAAAATGGTTAAGTTTCCTAACCATAGACATGTGTTATCATTTGATGAACGGGATCACATCATTAGAGAATGATGTGATGGACAAGACCTATCCATTATCTTAGCATTAATGATCGTTTAGTTTTATTGCTATTGCTTTCATCATGACTTATACATGTTCCTCTGACTATGAGATTATGCAACTCCCGAATACCGGAGGAACACCTTGTGTGCTATCAAACGTCACAACGTAACTGGGTGATTATAAATATGCTCTACAGGTGTCTCCGATGGTGTTTGTTGAGTTGGCATAAATCGAGATTAGGATTTGTCACTCCGTGTATCGGAGAGGTATATCTGGGCCCTCTCGGTAATGCTCATCACTGTAAGCCTTGCAAGCAATGTGACTAATGAGTTAGTTACGGGATGATACATTACGGAACGAGTAAAGAGACTTGCCGGTAACGAGATTGAACTATGTATGATGATACCGACGATCAAATCTCGGGCAAGTAACATGCCGATGACAAAGGGAACAACATATGTTGTTATGCGGTTTGACCGATAAAGATCTTCGTAGAATATGTAGGAGCCAATATGAGCATCCAGGTTCCGCTATTGGTTATTGAACGGAGATGTGTCTCGGTCATGTCTACATAGTTCTCGAACCCGTAGGGTCCGCACGCTTAACGTTCGATGACGATTTGTATTATGAGTTATGTGATTTGATGACCGAAGTTTGTTCGGAGTCCTGGATGAGATCACGGACATGGCGAGGAGTCTCGAAATGGTCGAGACATAAAGATTGATATATTGGACGATATTATTCGGACACCGGATGAGTTCCGAGAGGTACCGGATAATTATCGGAGTGCCGGAGGGTTATCGGAACCCCCGTGGGAACTAATGGGCCCTGATGGGCCATAGTGGGGAGAGAGAAAGGGCCACAAGGGGCTGGCCGCCCCCCCCCCCCCCCCCTTGGGTCTGAATTGGACTAGGGGAAGGGGGCGGCGCCCCCCTTTCCTTCCCTTCCCCCTCTCCCTTCCTTCTTCCCCCTTTACACCAGGTGGAATCCTACTAGGACTTGGAGTCCTAGTACGACTGCCTTCTCCTGGCGCGCCCTACAGGGCCGGCCGGCCTCCCCCTCCCCTCCTTTATATACGAGGGCAGGGGGCACCCTAGAACACACAAGTTTCTCTTAACCATGTGCGGTGCCCCCCTCCACAGTTACACACCTCGGTCATATCGTCGTAGTGCTTAGGCGAAGCCCTGCGCCGGTAACTTCATCATCCCCGTCGCCACGCCGTCGTGCTGACGGAACTCTCCCTCTTCCTCAACTAGATCAAGAACCCGAGGGACGTCATCAAGCTGAACGTGTGCTGAACGCGGAGGTGCCGTACGTTCGGTACTTGGATCGGTTGGATCGCGAAGACGTTCGACTACATCAACCGCGTTACTAAACGCTTCTGCTTTCGGTCTACGAGGGTACATGGACACACTCTCCCCGCTCGTTGCTATGCTTCTCCTAGATAGATCTTGCGTGATCGTAGGAATTTTTTTGAAATACTACGTTCCCCAACACGCCCCCGGTGCCATACCTTTCTGTGTTATGCATGCTAGCACTGAGCTCGAATCGATGCGTGCTGAAGCATTGATTTCTTCATATAAAAGTACTAACTATCATGTGGATACGTTTATAAATATGAAGGTGAAAAAAAGAAAGCACCTCATTTTTTCTAATTCCAATCTTACTGCTGCAATTGAGATAAACATTTTACGCTTACAATTTCAGATCGTACATTTATTGAGTGCATATAACATTATTGTTCCCAATGCCACTGGTTTCAAGCTAATTGGGGAAATACGATCAAATTGGAAGAACAAAATACAGTCAAACTCATAGATAAGGGAAGAAGAAAACATACCCTTGATATTTGAATGGCGGAAGACCGTCAACTCCTGTGCCGCTATAGAATCAAGAGAGACACGGGCTCCAGGATGAGCGATCTACTCCCGTCAATTCTGTAGCGTCCCAATCAACCAGCCCAGGTTAGTATCACTAGTACTCTACTAATCTCTCTCAACTCTCATCTGATGCATCAAAATTCTAAATCGGATTGTAGTTATTTTAATGGTGAATTACGATGCTAGTTCATTTTAGATTTCTTTTGGTTGGTTGATTTTCTAAGTGGTTATGAAAAGAAAAGCGCTGCCGAACATCATAGAGATTAATTTGATTTTAAGCATGTTGTCTCGAGTTTCCCAGCCTAATTATATTGTTAACGAGGCAAATGTGCAAGTTACCAATCCTGGTCCAATTGGAGCAATTTGTTCTGAATTTAGATAATACAAATTTAACTATATTTGTAAGCATTCAAAGCTACACATTAATATAGTATTAGGTACTTAATTTTTTGCACTGATTTTTTTCTCAACTTTGCTTGGCCCCCCTATATCCAAATCCTGTCTCCCCTAGTACCGCACCTTTGTGTGTTCTGCATGCTGGCACTGAGTTCGAATGATGCCTGCTGGAGCATTGATTTCTTCATATAAAAGTACTAACTATCATGTGGAAACATTTATAAATATGAAGGTGAAAAAAATAAAGCACCTCATTTTTTCTATTTCCAATCTTACTGCTGCAATTGAGATAAACATTTTACACTTATAATTTCAGATCATACATTTATTCAGTGCATATTAACATGATTGTTCCCAATGCCACTGGTTTCAAACTAATTGGGGAAATACAATCAAATTGGAAGAACAAAATACAGTCAAACTCATGGATAACGGAAGAAGAAAACATACCCTTGATATTTGAATGGCGGAAGACCGTCAACTCCTGTGCCGCTATAGAATCGGTGCCCCGGACGACATCGCGACGTCAACGAGGCATCGCTGTAAGGTCCCTGTCAAATAAATCAATGCACACAATCGATAGACAGGAAGGTGGGGCTCGGTTAAGCTTCTATGCCGGAGATCTTTGCCCATGGTACATGAGAGGAAGGAGAGGGAGAGAGATGACATTGAGCAATTTTTCTAACCCTAGCTCCCATGGCATACGGCGACACGGGGGAAAAGAAGGGGCAGAGGATGAGAGACATGAGAGAGAGAGAGAAAGAGAGAGGATGGGTACAGAATTCAGCTAACTTCAAGGTAAATCTGAAAAATTACTAGCAGCTCCCAATGCTGATGGATCATATTACTTGGTTTCACATCTAAAGGCCCAGAAGGTCTCGGCGCACTCGTTGCACGAGATATGCTCTCACCATCATTGCTCCCCCGAGGTTTTCTTGGTAGATTTTTTCCCTGGCACCCAGATGTGGAAAGATAATGTATATTTGCATGCAACATTGGTGCCATGAGTACCACCGCCCCATGATGCGCTTAGCTATTTGCATCATTTCACAGTTGGATGGTGTGCAGTTTCAAATTATCAACCACCAACTAACCCCACGAGCGACGAGTCGCAGCGACAGCTATGTGAGCTGAACTGATTAATGGTGCAACATACCCATATCAGTCGAGCAGATAACTACACCATATGAATGATTATAAAATCTGATCATAGGCCCATCCCGATGATTTGGGAAGAGGCAACTGCTAATGACCGTTTGGGACAATCCTTGCTTCGTTTTGAAGCGCGTTGACTGAGAGAAAAGAATTTTGTGGAATTCGAAAAAATGCTTCTTTTTCTAAACAGAAAAATCTGGACTTTTTATGACAAACATTAACAAGTGTTTCACATGCGCGCAAAATTTTGCCATGAAATGACATTCATGAAGGTCTCGGCAAAAAATAATTCAATGCTCCAAAAAGAGTGTTTTTGGAAGCATTTTGGATAACACTTTGCATTCGGTTTATTCAATTTATACGGCTATGTTGTACTATTTTTGGTTTGTATAGTATTGATACTTTGGTAAATACGATATAAAATTTAAATATGGTCCAATTTTGGTATGGTACCGGTATATACGATAATAACCAAAGTAGATGCGAATTTAAAAATGACATAATAATATTTGCAAATTCATGACTCAAAACACATACACTTTTTTATAGAAAACATTTATAAGTAGCATGCATGGATTCATGCCTTGATGATTGTTCGTGCATGCAAATGTGCAGTGTATACTTTGCTTTGTTTATGGACATGCTTAGTATTTTTTGCAAGAAACAAATGACTACGTTACCAGAAAAATAGACATGCTTAGCAGGAATCTGACTCATGCACAAAAAGTTTACTACGTTGCAAGATCCTTTGGGCCTAACTGCCTAAGTATGGCTGGTTGCTCAAGAAATATAAATAGTTTTTTTAATTTGGTTAACCGTCCAATTTTTTGTATATAAAAAAAAAATCAAACTGTTAAGGAAATTTTGTTCCATACATAAAACCAAAAAACAATAACCACAAAAATGGTTCGGTCCGTTTTATTTCGGTATGATTTGTTGGTTCAATTTTAAAATGGACCGTGTGAATCCTGGAGCATCAATTTTGTTTTTTCTGCCGAGACTCCCCTTAATGTCATTCCATCAGGAAAATTAGCACGCGTGTGAAACACACATCAATATTTGTAGCAAAAAAAATCAGATTTCTTAAATTTGTGTAGTAATATTTTTTCGGATTTTACTTTAACAAAGTGTGCATGGGCGCTCGAGGTCACAAGAGCACTTTCACTTGTTATCTCACTTTCTCTCTAAAAGGAAAATAAAACCTTTCTGAAGATTTTAGGGCCCATTTTCCCCTCAGGGGGCCCGTCTACCTTTGGATGGCCTGGAGCCCGACGGGCCGGCCGTCGATTGATGTAGATCCGCGAAGGTGAGAGTACTACAAAGCAGCCTCTGGAAGATTGGAACGCGTGCGTCTCACCCTCTCCCACGAACCCTAGCTAGGCTCTCCCCATCGGCGGCGGCGGCAGCGGCAGCGAAGAAGAAGAGAAGAAGGAAGATGATCTACGACGTGAACTCCCCACTGTTCCGCTCCTTCCTCAGCCAGAAGGGCGGCGCGTCCTCCGACAAGAGGTAACCCCTCCCCGTTCCCAGGCCCCGTCTCATCCAAAATCCCCCCTGCAGATCTGTTCTTCCAGTTCCCCCCTTCACGGTTCGGGTTGCACGAGCGACTAATTCGTGATAATCGGTGCGGTGTGAATACCCCGTGGTTGTTCTTGCTCTCGATTCGTGCCGGTTAACTCGTAAAAAGATGTGCTGTAGCGTCCGATTTGTGCATGTATTCGTTGTTCTTGCCGGAAAAAATATGCCTTCAGGCCGTGTGGTTAGGGGCTTGACGAGAGGCGTTTGTTCGATTAGATTGGTCCACATGGATGTGTGCGTTGATCGATAGAAAAGTCATGTCTTGTGTGGGCTTGCTCGTTTGTAACACACAAGGAACTACTTCTTGCTGCCTTCCTAGATTTAGTTATTTTACTGAAGGGAAAATTCGGAGTCTGAAGAAAATTGGAGACGTGGAGGTTCTTAGTGCTTGCAATCTGCAACATTTCAGATAAACTGCTTCAACATTTTACATGAAAATGGTTGGATTTGAATCATTTGGTGATTGTAGTAGGTGGTCAAATTGTCTTGCAAACAAAAATAGCTGTTTAGTTGTAAGAGCATGTGCAGCCTTATAAATGAACTAAACACCGTGGATGCTCCAAATTTGTAAAGCTTGTTTAATATTCTCAAGTAGGCATGTGTTATCTTAATATTATTGTGGTGGTCTAAGTTATGGTGGAAAGCTTATTTGATATTCTTAAATGGTAAGTCTCCTGCTCTTGAGTAGGAGCTAGAGAGTACTCTTGTAGGTGTTGTCTCTGCTCTTGTTTGAATATTAAGTACTCCCTCCGTCCGAAAAAGCTTGTCCCTCAAATGGATGTATCTAGCATCAAGTTAGTGCTAGATACATCCATTTGAGGAACAAGCTTGGGACAAGCTTTTTCGGACAGAGGGAGTAACAGGTAACTCACCAACATCCTATTGTTGTACTATAGAGTGCCATAACCTTGCTGTCGGAGAATTGCTGAGAGAGCAACAAACTCATGACTTTATCTAAGGGGCTGTGTACTAAAGTGACGCCCATTGTAGTTCCGTGGTTGATGGTAGGAGCTCGATAAAATGTGCATGTGCCTATCGTAGTGTACACTTGGTTTATCCACATGGTAGTTTATATGACTACATACATGCAGTGGTAGAAAGCTGTTTGTACGCAGGAAACTAAGCTTGTTCTTACTGATTAAACTGTGACACAGCTTGTGTTCCCTAATTTTTAATCAAGTCAATGTTTAGATTGTTTTTGTGTTACTACTGAGCACTAAGGAGCAGCTGCAAAATGCATTTCTAGAAAGACCCATTTGCATCGAACTTTGACGACGACTCCTAATTTGCTGTAAATGTGATGAATGCTGAATTCAAGTGACTGACTCCCTTTGCTTTGCTGATGGCAGGAAAATGGAAGAGCAGAAGCCGAAGGACCAGAGGTTCAAGGCCAACGAGAACAAGCCTGTAATGAACGAATGAGCGTTGTCTGGACAGTCGGGTGCCTGCAAGGCCTAGCTGCCAATCATGTGACTCCTATGTTAAAATGAGTGGTGTGAACATTTGCCTGGTCGTTCTGAAAACCATCCAATTATCCAGTACTGTGTTTGAAGTTCCTATATATCTGAACTGCATGCCTGGAATGATAAATTAAAATTAGGAGATTTATCTTGTGATCTGTTCTCGTGGACCACTCGTGGTTTTGGAATCCACTTCTATATGGTGATTTGTGTAGCACCTTCTTTGCTGTCTACAGTATACTACTATCCCATGTTTCTTCCTTTCTGAATCAAGCTATTTTCTCACATTCTGTCTCTCAACATATACCTGTTCTTCATCTGCACTGGTCAGAACTAGTCAAGTTGTAACATTTTCAAAAATAAACTAGTTCTTCTGTTCAACTTTGCTACTCTTGCTTTGAAGTGGCATTCCATCATGGTCCCAGGGGAGCGAAGCTGTACACTTGACAAACGAAAGGCCTATTCGCCTCCAAATGAGAAACCCGAGGGAGCATCTGCGCAATGGCCTTAACTAGCTCATGCTGATATGTTCTCGATTCTGCTAGCAGCTGCTGATGGCTACTTCTGTGCAAAAGCTTGTTTCAGAAGCTATGGCTGAATTTGCTGCGCACCTTGGCCACCGCTCTTCTCCTTCCTGCCCTTGGATGATCCGTCTTAGCATCATCCTTAGAGCAACTCCAATGGGGCGACCCATTTTATCCGTTTGGGTCATCCGGACACAAAACTTGCCTAACGGAGCGACCCAAACGGACGTCCGTGTCCGTGTGCTATTCGTCCCTGGCCCAAACTTGGCCCAAATCTGGGAACAAATGGGTACGAAGTGGACATACCCTTGGTCTCATTTAGCAGTGAGCGCGCACGAGCTGGCGTCCCCACCCAGTCCTCCTTCACCACCTTCTCCACCGTCCCGCTCACAGGCGCAGGCCGCCGCCATCCCCACCCAGTCCTCCTCCGCCGTCCTCGAGGCCCGCCGCCGCGCTCAGTGGCGCAAGCTGCATCCCACGCCGTGGTCCAGGACGACGGGGAGATCTCCGCTGCCGCCTCCCGTTTTGAGCCGAGCCGATGGGGCCGGGAACTGCACGCGGGCGGCGCGGCGCCGGGAAGACCCGGGGAACTGCAGATCTCGTCGGCGGCGGCGCATGGTCGGGCCTCTCCCGCGCACCAGCTCCTGAAGCAAATGGTTCTTGGAGCAGCTCCTCTGCGCCAGATTGATCGTAGTGGCTGCGGTGGAGAAGAAGGGTGGAGGGGGACCGATGACGTCGGCGAGCCAGCGCCCTCGGGCCGCCGGCGGCGCTGGCGCGGGGCCGGGGCACTGCCTGTTGTGCGCGAGGCCGGCTCGCTTGGTGCTGCTGCTGCTGTGCGCTTGCCTGCTATTTTGCTTGTCCGCTGCATGTATCGCTGCGTTGGGTGCATCGCTTGTCCGCCGCATGTCCGCTAGACGGACAGATAACTCAAACGGACAAAAAACGAACAAAATCTGTGTCCGTTTGAATCACTGCGTCGGAGTTGCTCTTGTCACCACTTCCAGCTTCTTTGTTGGGCTCTACGGGTGCAGCACTGCTTTCTTTGGCGCCGGTGCACCTACATGAATCATCATCATATATTCTCAACAGCGGATACATCAGCTGGGTTTTGTTTCGGTGGTTTTGGACCACCGTAATCTACCAGAATGACCTCGACCTGCAATCCAGGTGACGGCAATTTCGTCTGGATGACATAATAATAGTCTGTTAGTCTGAACAAAGTCAGAGCAGCACGGTAACCTCATGATAAATGACTTGTCATTGCGCAATGTATTTTCTTCACTTACTGGTAATAGTTAGCCATTTACGTCCACACCAAAAAAATAAACCAAGCATCAGTTACCTTATCAAAATCATTTGGATTCAATGTCACTCTGTTCTCCATCATCGTTGTATTTATCCAACTGAAAATGACGGGTGATAGTGTACCATAGGATTTAAGACTAATTTATATGCAGTTTCCTGTGATGTACTCCCTCCGTCGTTTTTCTTACATCTGTGCAAGAAAATTCCGCACCAAGCCAAGGACAAGAAGCAAGATATTTCCATGAAGCAATGATACATCGGCACTGTTTGTTCCAGCTTCGCTTGGATTTTAATCACCTGTGGATTCGCTTCAATGCCGAAGCTGATTCTAGGAATCAGCTCCGCCACCGAAGTACACTTTGAGGTGCTTCAGGAAATTGCACTAAAAATGATCCAAATGCAGATTCAGCTTCACTGGCAAAGCTGATTTCAAATAGCTGTTTGATTCAGATTCCAGATTCGGCTTCACTGGCAAAGCTGAATCTGGTCCTAAAATCCGAAACAAACAGGGCCGGCTAATGACCTAGGCAACGAGAAAACCATAAGTCCCTTCCTTGGTGCACTAAACCAGAAATCTTCTCGCTGAAAATGGGTTGAAATCGAGTCTCCAGATGAGAGCACAAAGGAATGACTTCCCACACATTTACAGTAAGAAAGCAAGATCTTCCCTAGGTCATATCCTAGTTAGCAGTGAAACAAGAGAGCTTGAATAAGAGCGCTTTGTTTTAGAGAAACAACAATATAAATGAAACAAAGAAAAATGGCAAATAAAGCCAGAACGAAGTAGGACGCACAAGTAGCTACCACACAAGTTCCAGATCTGATTTCTTTATAGCATTATTCTGTTGTTTAGTTTCAGTAATGCAAAGTCTATAGAAACACGGAAGACAAATAAGGTGGAGGTCAGCATATCTATATTCACTAGATTTCGAAAGTATTATGCTTTCTAAATCTCGAGAGAGGTCCTGAATAAGATGGAACATCATAATTGGTAATCTCAATTTAACACAATTTCTGATGCCATTTGGACTAGAGTTCTCTGAAATGGTTGCCTGGGTTCACAGTCTGAATTGTTTCGCTCTAGTGACATAGATTTCTTTCATTTTCCATAGACTCCACTGATTTCCAAAATTTGATTGTTCTATTTACTACAGTAGCCACCTGCCACACCGTACCCAGCAAGGGAGCCGCCACGCCAACACGGTGTGGCAGGATGGCTACGGTTTGCCGCGCCTCCGTTCTGTGCCAGTGCACGAACTGTGGAATATTCAGATTGGGTTTCTATCTGCAAATGACTGTTCAGTGTTCACACCAAGTTATGTAGTTTATACTAGGAAAAGAAATGCATACTCGTAACCAGAACAAAGCAATTAGCGCACAAGATGATCAGAAATTTCAGATTGGGTATGTTTTCAGCCTCAAAGTACTATTTCAACGTGCAGATGTGTGCCTCGGTATGTTGGTAGTATGAAGCAAATGTGAAATTTGAGGTTGACACATGAGTCTTTCCACATGTCGCAGTATATTCTAAAGTAAGCCTGCTTAGAAATTACAAAATATATTTTTGATTTTTGCAGGAACTGGTTTTTGTAATTCCTGCATTCCAAACATGGCATCAAACTAGAAGCACACACAAAACAAATGTCAGTTGCAGGGCGCCTAGTTAACTTACATTCAACAGTTCAGCCTCTGTGTATGGGTGAGCCGTGGTATGTGTGCTTTCGCCTTCTCTGGCTACTGCCATCCTTCTCTGCTTATTGTGGTGATATTATTTTAAACAAAGGCAAAAGATTTGTCTAACACATTAATTAAGCAGAAAAGAGAATTATCAGTTAATTATCATAAAACCGGGTGAAAACCGTTACAGCCTGCCAAGCGGCACACATAGGATACCCTACACACCTCTCTAAAGAGAGCCTTATCAAGATAGCATAGAGGTGTTATTGTCATAACTTCTCAACGAGGCGTCATCGCCATCCCAAATCACCGAGCAAGCGACTCCGACTTCATCGCAGACGAGGGTCGACCCAACCCACCCCATTGTGCCCACAACGAGGTCCAAGGTCGATGAGCAGCGACACGAACAAGTTATGCGTAAGCATTTTATTCTTTCTTGTTGCCAACGATCCACTGTCTTGACGCGCCGTGCGTTGAGCCAGAGCGATGTCTCTTCCTTGGCTTGGTGTCGCGCGGTGGTGGCAGATCATCTGCTTGTACTCACCGTTTACGGATGTCCCATCACCGTCCTGCTGCGTGACCCTCTCAAGTTTCTACTGTAGCATGATCGTCGGGTGTCCATCGGGCAGCTGCGGCCATGCAAACTCTCCCTCGGTGCCTCAGTGCCTCAGGCAAAGCCACCTGACATTCTGCCACACTCTGACTACGAGTATGGCGCCATCAGTAAGCACACCAGTGGAATAGGACAAAGGGGGGCTATGGCCCCCTACCCTAGAGAAATTATGTGAAATATAATTAGTTGTTAAACAAGCTCTGTCAAGCTCCGTCACTGAAACACACAATCTTCGACAGGGTTAAATAGCAGTATAATACTATGAAGCAAGAGTGGGTAAGAAATGTGTGGTTTGCAGATGACACGGGTATGTTTTGGGGGATCAAGAACTACAACGAGATGTTGCTAGAGGACATGAACGTGCGGAAAGAGATGTTGCCAGGGGACATATATGGACGTGCAGAAAGAGATGTTGCTAGAGAAAGACCCGAGCGACTTCAACTTCTCGGGTGGCTGGGTGTTCCCGAGGAGGGTCTACTTTGATTGATGCGAGTGTGTCATGCCACTGCCGGATCAGTACCCTTCACTGCCCAACGCGCGGCCTGGGGCGTGCATGTCTCGGCCCTGCAATGGTGTCTGGTCGCCAGATCTTGCCTACTCTCGCTATCTGTGTTCCTTCTCGTGTAAAGGATAGCTGACTAACCCTGAGTACATGGGGTTTGAGTCTCAGTTTAATTCTCTCCATGTGGTACAACTAATCCAGCATATACCTCTTCTTTGAGGGTCTGTAGATTAACTATTAGTACTCAGCAACACATGGCCGCGGCAAAAGGAAATCGTAAAAAACTTCATATTCGGGAAGAATGTCTTCTTCCCAGCAATTACATGGTCCTTTGTTGCTAGCACGAAGTGCAAGCTCGGATATGGCTTCTTTGTGGTGCGACAATCAACTATTTGAAGATGCTTTCCCTGCTCTGTTTAATTTCGCCCTGGCTGAACTGGTCAACCTCCTTGACCTCCTCCCTTCAGTGCCGGTGCACGAACCGTGGAATATTCAGATTGGGGTTCTATCTGCATGACTGTTCACACCAACTTATATAGTTTACCAGGCAAAAAAAATGCATACTCGTAACCAGAACAAAGCAATTAGCACACAAGATGATCAGAAATTTCAAAACCAAAAGACTACTCCACTTGGTTTGATGAAGCAGTCACGCCACAAAGAAATCATCCTGAGCACAATAGGATTAAACAAGAACCCATCCCCAACACATTTCGTTCCCAGGATTAAACAAGCACTAATCCACACCAAGCAAACATGCTTAATCCCTACTCTTGGGGGGCAACAGAATCCTGCGGAGCTGCCTTCTTATCACAAATGAGCCCCAACGACCTCATCCTCCCCCGGAACGCCTCCGGATTGTCGCACTCGGCAATGTAGCTATCCATGCCTATGTTCAGGGCCCTGCACATCTCAGCCCACATTACGAGCGCCGCCCCCATTGGTGGCTCAATCTTCTTGAGCTCCTCCGGCAACTTATCCCCCAGCTTCAAGCCAAGGTCACGCTGATGCTTGATGTAGGCAGCATCATGGCGCTGGAAGGCGATTCGGCTGACCAGACGTGCGGCCAGGCACCTCCGCCGGAACAGAAGCTCGTCGTGGTGGTGCCGCAGCTCCTTGTGTATCTGGAAGTACTCTCGTAACCCCTCCATCCCTGACCGGTGCTGCTCCTTCAGGTCCTTGATCCTCTTCCGCTCCTCGTCCGTCATCGGCACAGGGCGGCGCATCTTCTTCTCTGCAACGGTACCAAAATCAAAGACCACAGAATGGTGAAACTGCTGCCCCTGGCCTGGCTCCAAGGGTGCTCGAGGATTAATGACTTCAAGGGTTCGAGGGCGGGTATTTGGACCTGGGTTCGCGAGGTCCGCAGGAGCGGTCGCCGGTGCGGAGCGGGCGAGCGGCTTCTCCTTCTCGGGGTCGGCCGGCGGGAGCGGTGATCGGGTGGAGGTGGCCATAGATGTAGGTTTATTGAGGTGACCCGTGCGGCTGCGGCGGCAATTGCGGGGTAAAGCGATCAAGGACGAAGCCAGTATGCCACGATCCCTCGAGGGGCCGACTTGAAACTGCGTAGTGGACCTCATGTCTCGTGATGGGCTTTGATCAGCTAAAATGCGCACAAATTCTTAAAAAAAACACTAAAATGTTGACATGTTGTTTGTTCCAAAAAATACCCGGCCAGTTGTTTTGGCGTCTTAAAAAAAATAAGCCGCCTCCTCTCTAACTTTTTCATAAGCCGTCTCCGTCATTTATTGGAGTTTCCGAACTAGTTATGTGATAACTAATTTAGAAGCCTCAACAAAATTAAAAAGTGGCTTATCTTTTATGCTGGGGAGAGGCAACTAATTTTTTAAGCCGTCCAAAGTGTCTTTATGTAAATACATGAAAATATAACGCGACTACAACATGACTGTACGTTAGGCTTCGGGCGCAATGCATCATAGCTCTCCTATGTATTCAGAGCACCGGTCATTCAATCGGAATTACCATCGAGTCCGTGTCCCTTCTCATCCGGTTGATTGTATATTCAAATGCCTTCTCTTTTTACACTAATGGACTCCGTTCGGAAAATGTCGAGATGTTGAAGCAATGCAGCAGGCGATGGAAAAATTTCAACACATCGACTACGTCGCTCATCCCCCCTTCGGGGGTGGTTTAGGGAACTGTGTCTTTGTTGTGTTTTGAGCCCATGTGCTCTGTTTATGGGCCTTCGGCCATATACCCCATCGTTCTGAACTGATTTTATTTTCGTTTCAATGAACCCATGTGTCTCTGTTTAGTTGGCGGGCTTTATTAATTTAAAGTCGGATCCTCCTTACGTCTTTGTTCTAATAAATAAATAAATCAACCACAGTGATGAAAATAGAAGCGGACACCGAATTTTCATTTATTTGTGAAATAATTTGTACATAGCAAAAGGATCCTAATAAAATAATGATAAAATCCAACTCTACAACTTTGTGTCGTATGTAAGGTCGACGGTCCCGCGTGGAACTGACCTACTTCGTCGTCATTGGCAGCCGACACGATTGAGGCGGAGCTGCCGAAGGATGCCTCTTTGGCAACATCATTGTGATGCTGCGGCATTGTCGTCCTCCCCCTCCAGTCCCTCATATAGCCGGTTGCGCATCGTCTCGTTGACGCATGCTTTCATTGTGATGCTATGTATTAGTGCAGTTGATGTTATGATCATCTCTGATTTATGTGACATGTGGGTCTGGAACTGTGATGCATGCTTTCATTACTTTGTGTCTTCCTGCATTATAATCACATCATTTAGTTGTGAACATCTCTGATCTGTGCAAACATGTGGGTCTGGAACTGTTATGCACGCTTTCATTATTTTGTGTCTTCCTGCATTATAATCACATCATTTAGTTGTGAACATATCTGATCTGTGCAAACATGTGGGTCTAGAACTGTTATGCATGCTTTCATTACTTTGTGTTTTCCTGCATTATAATCACATCATTTAGTTGCGAACATCTCTGATCTATGCAAACATGTGGGTCTGGAACTGTTATGCATGCTTTCATGACTTGTGTCTTCCTGAAACATCATTTTTATTTGTGGTACATTTGTGGCATCCCCACCGCCAACCGCCACCGCCGGGCAGCACCGCCGCCGAATCTGCGCCCGATCTACACCGGAGCACCACCCGCCGAGGAGCACCGTCCCCGTAAAACGCCGCCCGAGCCGGGGAACCGCGACGGGAAGAGGAAGAGGGCCGCCACCGCCGGCCGCGCCAGGGGTGGGAGGTGGGGCTGGGCGCGAGGGGAGAGAGGGCCGCCCTGGTTGCCCCGCTGGGGGGGGGGGGGCAGGGGGTACGGGGAGCGGGTCGGCTAGATTAATAACAGGGCTGGACCGAATGTTTTTCAGGTCGATCGCTCTCCTATGTAATCAGACCACCGGTCATTCAATCGGAACTACCATTGAGTATGTGTTCCCTTCTCATCCGGTTGACTGTATATTCAAATACCTTCTCTTTTTACACTAATGGACCCCGTTCGGAAAATGTCGAGATGTTGAAGCAATGCAGCAGACGACGGAAAAACTTCAACACGTCGACTACGTCGCTCATGGCATTTCCTATTTGGCGCCACAGGCGCCAGTTAACGTGCATTTGTTAACTGGCGCCTGTGGCGTCCGTAAATGGGCTGGCCCATCTAGGCGCCGATGGACGTTTTTTTTGAAGATTCTGTGAACTTTTTTGAGATTGATGAACTTTTTTGAATACTGATGGACTTTTTCAAAATTCAATGAACATTTGTCTTAAAAATGGATGAACTTTTTTCAGTTCCATGAACTTTTTCTAAAAATACATGAACTTTTTTTCAATTTCTATGAACTTTTTTCAAATTTAATGAACTTTTGCTAAATTGGATGTACTTTTTTCAATTTGAGTTTTTTTTTTCAAATTGATAAACTTTTTCAGAATTTATGAACCTTTTTAAAGATGTGAACGTATTTTTTCAAATGGATGAACTTTTTTTCTTTAAATCTGTAAACCTTTCTTCATTTCATATTTTTATTTTCGTAAAAGAATGAAAAAAACTTAGGGCAGCACGCTAGTGGGCCGGCCCATGCTAGGAGCGCTGCAGGCGCCGGATCGTTAACGGGCGCCTGTAGTGCTGTATAGGAGCTCCCGTCGCTCATCCCCCTTCGGGGGTCGTTTAGGGAACTGTGTCTCTGTTGTGTTTTGAGCCCATGTGCTCTGTTTATGGGCCTTCGGCCATGTACCCCATCGTTCTGAACTGATTTTATTTTCGTTTCGATGAACCCAGGTGTCTCCGTTTAGTTGGTGGGCTTTATTAATTTAATGTCAGATCCTCCTTACGTCTTTGTTCTAAAAATAAATAAATCAACTAGAGTCATCAAAATAGAAGCGGACACCGAATTTTCATTTATTTGTGAAATAATTTGTACATAGCAAAAGGACCCTATAATAAAATAATGATAAATACCAACCCTACAACTTTGTTAGAATTAATGGGCTAGGCCCATAGCAATTTCTGAAATCTCAAAGCCCATGTGTAAAATGCAAGTGGTGATGCTAAGTTTAGTCCCACCTTGGAAGTTGAAGAAGAGTTGGACCTCTTTATATAGTGGGTTCTCTCCATCACTCTAAGTGGTGTGTGAGAAGAGAAAGGGAAAACCGCGCGCGCGCTCGCTCGCCTGGCCTGGCCGTGCCGTGCCGAGGCGAGGCGAGGCGAGGCGGCCCGTACATGCGACATGCGCGTGAATGGTCCGCCGAAATCCGACCCGTCTCCTTGCAGGAGCGCAGCTTCCTTTTGCCGTTTTATTTTTATGTCTTGGCAGACAAGTTTTTGATTTCTTGTCCGGTAAGTATACGAATTAGAAACCGAGTCGGTTTGGGATTGTGGTCGCGACACAATACCGCCTCTGGTCCTAATAAATATACAGCTACCGGCTACGGCCAGAGACACACCAAAAAACACCTAGGGTTTTGCCTCATCTCACAACTTGCACCGCCATCGTAGTTTACTCCATCCCAAATGCCGGCGTGCATCGGCGCGTGGGAGAGTAGGTCCCTGGAACCGTTCGTCTTTGCGATCCTGCACCGGGAGAGGACGAATTAGGTTTTTGGGAAGCGCTGTGCGCGACTGCTCAAATTCGTCATCACGGGTCGTCTTCCGTCCAAGTCGGGCGGTGCTACTCATCGTCGTATTCATCGCCGTCAGCAGCAGATCGTCGCCAACATCGTCATCAACACTGTCGCACCCATAATAGCTAACGATCAGTACGTCTAACATCCTCTGTTCATGTCTGTTTCTACAGCTATTGTTACGTGTTTGCTGCTGTCATGCATGTCTTGCTGTTCTTCTAGTTTGCTAGATTATTGCATGCTAGTATCTCTTCTAGTCATGAATTATTTACTGAAATTAATCATGAACTTGCCTAATATTCCAACAATCCAAAAACCTAATTATAGGCAATTTCCTGAGTTAACTATGGCTGGATTCGCTGATGCACTGAGGCCGGATAAGTTTACCGGTGTGCACTTTAAGAGGTGGCAGGTGAAGACCACGCTCTGGCTTACTGCTCTGAAAGTTTTCCACGCTAGTGTTGGTGCTCCAGAGGGAATGACCGACGAAGATCGGAAAAAATTCCAGGAAGCCAATACTATGTTTGTGGGATGCATTCTGAGTGTTCTTGCTGACCGTCTGTGTGATGTGTACATGCACATAAACGACGGAAAAATTCTGTGGGATGCACTGAATGCAAAATTCGGTGCAACAGATGCAGGCAGTGAACTGTACATCATGGAGAGTTTTCATGACTACAAGATGGTGAATAACCATTTTGTGGTTGAACAAGCTCATGAGATACAGTGCATTGTGAAGGAACTTGAACTCCTTAAATGTGTTCTACCCGACAAATTCGTGGCTGGGTGCATGATTGCAAAGTTGCCTCCTTCATGGAGGAATTTCGCCACAACTCTGAAGCATAAGAGACAGGAGATATCAATTGAAAATCTGATTGCATCTCTTGATGTTGAAGAAAAAGCTCGGGCTAAAGATACCACTGAAAAAGGAGGTGAGGTTCAGCCTACTGCTAACATGGTGCAGAGGTACCCACAGAACAAGAACAAAGAGAAGAACAAACCTGTTTTCAACAAGCCTACCAAGACTACTACCTTCAAGAAGAAGAAGTTCAACAAGGCTGAGCTAGAGTGCTACGCCTGTGGGAAGCCTGGACACTTTTCCAAGGAATGCCCTGAACGTGCAGACCGCAGAGGGAAAACAAGCTCCAAGACTGTCAACATGGTGACCGCTAGCAATACTGATGGGTATGGTAATTTACCTATTGTGCTTTCAGTATTTCAATCATCTTCGTGGTGGATTGATTCGGGTGCTAACGTTCATGTGTGTGCTGACATCTCCCTGTTTACTTCTTATCAGGTCGCAAGGGATTCTTCCGTCCTAATGGGGAATGGGTCACATGCTTCTGTTCGTGGCATTGGCACGGTGGATCTGAAGTTTACTTCGGGAAAGATCGTGCAACTAAGGAACGTGCAGCATGTCCCTACTATGAACAAGAATCTAGTTAGCGGCTCCCTTCTATGTCGAGATGGATTTAAGGTAGTTTTAGAGTCCAATAAAGTAATCGTGTCAAGATTTGGACAATTTATAGGAAAAGGCTATGAGTGCGGAGGCTTGTTCCGCTTTTCTCTTTCAGATTTTTGCAATAAGTCAATAAACCAAATTTGTGCTAGTGTTAATGATGATGCAAGTATTTGGCACTCTCGTTTATGTCATATTAATTTTGGTTTAATGTCTCGGCTATCCAGCATGAGTTTAATTCCGAACTTCACAGTTGCCAAAGGTTCTAAGTGCCATAGTTGTGTGCAATCTAAGCAACCTCGAAAGCCTCATAAGGCTGCCGAGGAGAGAAACTTGGCACCTCTAGAACTCATACATTCTGATCTTTGTGAGATGAATGGTGTGTTGACAAAAGGTGGAAAGAGATATGTCATGACTTTGATTGATGATGCGACTAGATTTTGCTATGTTTATTTGTTGCAAACTAAAGATGAAGCATTAGACTACTTTAAAATCTATAAAGCTGAAGTTGAAAATCAACTAGAGAGAAAGATCAAGCGTCTTAGGTCCGATCGTGGTGGAGAGTATTTTCCAAAAGTTTTTGATGAATTTTGTGAGGAACATGGTATTATTCATGAGAGGACGCCTCCCTATTCACCTCAATCAAATGGAGTGGCCGAGAGGAAAAACCGCACATTGACTGACTTGGTGAATGCCATGTTAGACACTGCTGGTTTATCTAAGGCATGGTGGGGGGAGGCTCTATTGACTTCATGTCATGTCCTGAATAGAGTTCCCAACAATAATAAAGAGAAAACCCCTTATGAGGAGTGGGTTGGGAGAAAACCATCACTTTCTTATTTGCGCACTTGGGGATGTTTGGCAAAGGTCAATATTCCTATTCCTAAGAAACGCAAATTTGGACCAAAGACAGTGGATTGTGTCTTTCTAGGGTATGCTCAACGGAGCATTGCTTATAGGTTTTTAGTGGTAAAATCTGAAGTACCTGATATGCATGTTGATACTATAATGGAATCTCGTGATGCAACATTTTTTGAGAACATATTTCCTATGAAAGATATGCATAACATTGCTAGATTTTCTTCTGAGATAATTCCTGAATCTAGTACAACTGATGAATACTTCGAACAATCACATGAGGAAGTCCTTGAGAAGGATAACAATGAAGTTCCTAGAAGGAACAAGAGACAAAGGATTGCAAAATCCTTTGGTGATGATTTCATTGTATACCTTGTGGACGATACACCCAAGACGATTGCAGAAGCATATGCATCTCCGGATGTAGATGATTGGAAAGAAGCTGTTCATAATGAGATGGACTCAATTCTTTCTAATGGAACTTGGAAACTAACTGATAGACCATATGGTTGTAAACCTGTGGGCTGTAAGTGGGTGTTCAAAAAGAAGCTAAAGCCTGATGGTACTATTGATAAGTACAAGGCGCGGCTAGTGGCCAAGGGCTACACTCAGAAAGAAGGCGAAGATTACTTTGACACCTATTCACCCGTTTCCAGAATGACCACCATTCGAGTGTTACTTTCCTTGGCTGCCTCTTATGGTCTTATCATTCATCAAATGGATGTAAAGACAGCTTTTCTCAATGGAGAGTTGGAAGAGGAGATCTATATGGATCAGCCTGGCGGGTTTGTGGTAAAGGGTGAAGAGAGAAAGGTGTGCAAGTTGTTAAAATCTTTGTATGGTCTGAAACAGGCACCTAAGCAATGGCATGAGAAGTTTGAAAGAACTCTGACTTCTGCAGGATTTGTCATTAACGAGGATGATAGGTGTGTTTACTATCGCCATGGTGGGGGCAATAGTGTCATATTATGTTTGTATGTGGACGACATACTGATCTTTGGTACAAACATTAATGCAATTAATGAGGTCAAGTCTTTTCTATCAAAAAGTTTTGACATGAAAGATCTGGGAGAAGCCGATGTAATTCTAAACATCAAACTTATTAAGGATGAGAGTGGGATTACATTAACGCAATCTCACTATGTTGAGAAGGTCTTGAACCGATTCGGTTTTATGGATAGCAAGCCTTCTCCAACACCTTATGATCCCAGCGTGACACTCAGAAAGAACAAGAAAGAAACGAGAGATCAATTAAGATACTCTCAAATTGTCGGTTCACTCATGTACTTAGCTAGCGCTACAAGACCAGATATCTCTTTTGCTGTGAGCAAACTGAGTAGGTTCATGTCCAACCCGGGTGATGATCATTGGCATGCACTAGAAAGGGTCTTGCGCTATCTGAGAGGTACTATGAGTTACAGAATTACTTATTCAAGGCATCCTGCTGTGCTAGAAGGATATAGTGATTCAAATTGGATCTCCGATGTTGATGTACTTTACGCAACAAGTGGGTATGTATTTACTCATGGTGGTGGCGCAGTGTCATGGAGGTCTTGCAAGCAAACCATATTGACGAGGTCAACTATGGAAGCAGAATTAACTGCTTTGGACACAGCTACTGTTGAGGCAGAATGGCTGCGTGAGCTCTTGATGGACTTGCCGGTTGTTGAAAAACCTGTACCGGCTATTCTTATGAATTGTGATAACCAAACGGTTATCGCTAAAGTGAACAATTCTAAAGATAATGCAAAGTCATCAAGACACGTGAAAAGACGTTTGAAGTCTGTCAGGAAGTTGAGAAACTCCGGAGTAATAACTGTTACGTATATACAAACAGACAAAAACCTGGCAGATCCCTTTACAAAGGGACTATCACGAAATGTGATAGACATTGCATCGAGGGAGTTGGGTATGAGACCCATAGATGTTACACCATAGTAGTAACCCAACCTTTGTGATCGGAGATCCCGTGAATTAGGATCTGGGAAGAACAAGCTATTGGTTAACTAAGGAGAGTAATAACTTATGATCGTCTCCAAGTGAAGATGCAAAACTCTCAGAGCTGTAAGGCTCAGATCTGTAAGGCAGGTTGACAACATGCCTTAATGTGGTTCTATTGGCTATAATTAGCAAAGATGCTGTCCTACAGAGCAGTCTTGAAAGAACACACCTATATGAGTTCTGACTGTAAACGTCGCAGTCTATGAGATTTGGGTGATCTCTAGTAAGCTCACGAAGAGACCAGGGAGTATGACGTATAAGCTCGAAACCGCGGGGTAGCCTACTGGCGGTCAGGTACTGGTTAAGACTTTGAGTGAAACCTGTTCACACAAAACTAGCAATTCAAGGCATAGTCCATTGTCAAGTTGTGAATGGATGTAGCTTAAAGTTCTAGGCAGAAGTTCAACTTAACAGTCTCTGCTGAAACACTGGTATATTAAACAAGTGGTGAGAGAAGGCAAATCTCTAAATGGGTATTTGAGATCTGGTGGGGGATTGTTAGAATTAATGGGCTAGGCCCATAGCAATTTCTGAAATCTCAAAGCCCATGTGTAAAATGGCAAGTGGTGGTGCTAAGTTTAGTCCCACCTTGGAAGTTGAAGAAGAGTTGGACCTTTTTATATAGTGGGTTCTCTCCACCACTCAAAGTGGTGTGTGAGAAGAGAAAGGGAAAACCACACGCGCGCGCTCGCTCGCCTCGCCTCGCCGTGCCGAGGCGAGGCGAGGCGTACATGCGACATGCGCGTGAATGGTCCGCCGAAATCCGATCCGTCTCCTTGCAGGAGCGCAGCTTCCTTTTGCCGTTTTATTTTTATGTCTTGACAGACAAGTTTTTGATTTCTTGTCCGGTAAGTATACGAATTAGAAACCGAGTCGGTTTGGGATTGTGGTCGCGACACAATACCGCCTCTGGTCCTAATATATATACAGCTACCGGCTACGGCCAGAGACACACCGAAAAACACCTAGGGTTTTGCCTCATCTCACAACTTGCGCCGCCATCGTAGTTTACTCCATCCCAAACGCCGGCGTGCATCGGCGCGTGGGAGAGTAGGTCTCCGGAACCGTTCGTCTTTGCGATCCTGCATCGGGAGAGGACGAATTAGGTTTTGTGGGAAGCGCTGTGCGCGACTGCTCAAATTCGTCATCACGGGTCGTCTTCCGTTCAAGTCGGGCGGTGCTACTCATCGTCGTATTCATCGCCGTCAGCAGCAGATCGTCGCCAACGTCGTCATCAACACTGTCGCACCCATAATAGCTAACGATCAGTACGTCCAACATCCTCTGTTCATGTCTGTTTCTACAGCTATTGTTACGTGTTTGCTGCTGTCATGCATGTCTTGCTGTTCTTCTAGTTTGCTAGATTATTGCATGCTAGTATCTCTTCTAGTCATGAATTATTTACTGGAATTAATCATGAACTTGCCTAATATTTCAACAAACTTTGCGTCATATGTGAGGTCGACGGTCCTGCGTAGGACTGACCTACTTCGTCGTCATTGGCAGCCGACGCGATTGAGGCGGAGCTGCCGAAGGATGCCTCTTTGGCAATATCATTGTGATGCTGCAGCGTTGTCGTCCTCCCGTTGGAAATGGCGGATTCTTTCTTGTTTGAAATCTCCGGTGCATCATGGTTACGTGTTGAACTACGCCATCTGACAGCAATTTCGTTCCCGCAGAAACAACCTGCTCATGCTCGCCTATATATTCCGATATCTCGTCTTCAGCTCCAGCTTCAGGTAGCAGCAGTCAGTGTCATCTTAACACCGACCCCTCTCCAATGGATTATTTGGCCATAGCCGTGGCACTCGTTGTTGTCACCGCCTCGTCCGTTGCCATCCACCTCCTCGCTAGAGTCAGGAGGACACAGCCGGGCAACCTGCCCCCGGGCTCCCTCGGCCTGCCGGTGATCGGCCAGAGCCTCGGCCTCCTCCGGGCCATGCGCGGCGACGGCGGCAGCCGGTGGATACAGGACCGGATCGACAGGTACGGGCCCGTGTCCAAGCTGTCGCTCTTCGGCAAGCCGACGGTTCTGCTGGCCGGGCCGGCGGCCAACAAGTTCCTGTTCTTCAGCGGCGCGCTCTCCACCCGGCAGCCCCGGTCCGTGCAGCGGATACTCGGGGAGAAGAGCATCCTGGACCTCCACGGCGCCGACCACCGGCGCGTCCGCGGCGCCCTACTCGAGTTCCTCCGGCCGGACATGCTCAAGGCGTACGTGGGCAGGATCGACGGCGAGGTGCGGCGCCACCTCGAGGAGAACTGGGCCGGCCGCGCCACCGTCACGGTGCTGCCGCTCATGAAGCGGCTCACGTTCGACATCATCTCCGCGCTGCTCTTCGGGCTCGAGAGGGGCGCCGTGCGGGACGCCCTGGCCGGCGACTTCGTGCGCATGATCGAGGGCATGTGGGCCGTCCCGGTGAACCTGCCGTTCACGGCCTTCAGCCGGAGCCTCAAGGCCAGCGGCAGGGCCCGCCGGGTGCTCCAGGGGATCACGTTGGAGAAGAAGAAGGCCAGCCAGGCGGAGGAGGAGCAAGGCAACGGCAAGGCGTCGCGGAACAGCGACCTCATCACCTGCCTGCTCGGCCTGACGGACGGCCATGGCGAGCGGCTGCTGACCGACGAGGAGATCGTGGACAACGCCATGGTCGCCCTCATCGCCGGCCACGACACGTCGTCCATCCTCATGACGTTCATGGTCCGCCACCTTGCCAACGACGATGCCACCCTCGCCGCCATGGTCCAAGGCAAGTGACTGACCGGTGAAGCAAAGTACTACCAACCTCTGCCATGGTCATGATGTGTGTTTCGTTTCGTGACACAGAGCACGAGGAGATTGCCAAGAACAAAGGTGACGGCGAGGCTCTCACCTGGGAAGATCTGTCGAAGATGAAGTTCACATGGCGGGTCGCGCAGGAGACACTCCGCGTCGTCCCTCCGATCTTCGGCAACTTCAGAAGAGCACTCGAGGACACCGAGTTCGATGGCTACCTCATCCCAAAAGGATGGCAGGTCAACCCACACCAATCATAGGCTCATAGCATCACCAGCTTGCCGAGAAAGCTGATGCAAACTCTTGAATCTTGATATGACGTTTTTCAGGTGTTCTGGACGGCAAACGTGACGCACATGGACGCGAGCATCTTCCATGAGCCGGCCAAGTTCGACCCGTCCCGGTTCGAGACCGAGAACCAAAGGGCGTCGGCGGCGGCGGCGCCGTGCTCCTTTGTCGCCTTCGGGGGCGGCCCGAGGATATGCCCCGGGATAGAGTTCTCCAGGATCGAGACGCTGGTGACGATGCACCACCTTGTGAGGCAGTTCAGATGGAAGCTCTGCTGCAAGGAGGACACCTTCGTGAGGAACCCCATGCCGTCGCCGCTGCTTGGCCTGCCCGTCAAAATCGAGCACAGGGCCTCTTCTTGATCCTCACCAATCCTCACAACAATCTCCATATCATGATCGGTCGGTCGGTCGCGCCATAGCATTGCAGACTTGCAGTAGACTAGAGATAGACGAAAATGTAGCTGGAGACAGGAGACGAGGCATATATACTGTACTACTGTACACACATATATACCACACAATTGCAGAGTTCTGTACCATGGCTTTTTCCTGTGAGCCATATATGTAGTGCTCAGGATAAGTAATCAACTATTTGTCTCACAAGAATAAAATGGGCAACAAGCCAACAACAAAGATGATTTGCTTCACAGTTATTTGGTGTACACCAGAACACTTTGATAGTATGGATCCAGCAGGCTCACTCGGTATTCATTGGCAAGTAGACCTCATTTTGTTTTGTTTATAGCATTGTTTTGAAGCAAAATGGAAACTACAGAGTAGGCTGGTCAAATAAAGACAATTGGTCTTGTGATTGGTCCTTTCATGTTTCGAAAAAAAGGACAAATAAAGACATAACAGAGCAGGCTGGTCAAAACCACAGAGATTCCAAATGTAGTTTATTTATAGCATTGGTCTTGTGATTAGGCTCAATGGCTCAAAATCAAGGGAAACACATAAGACACATAAGGTGGAGGTCAGCACATCTGTATTATGCTTTTGAAATCATGAGAGAGGTCCTGAATAAGATGGAAAATCATAATTAGTAGTCTCAGTTTAACACAGTTTCTGAAGCCAGTTGGACTAAAGTCATCTGAAATGCTTTGCCTGAGTTCAAACTCTGAAATGCTTCTCTCTAGTAACATAGATTTACTTCATTTCTCAGACTCCACTGATTTCCTGAATTAGATTTTCTTTTTGCTGCAATAGCCATCCTGCCAGATACGTATCTACAGTCCAAGACCAAACCTCGTAGGCAGGTCGTAGCTTTCGAGCACTGAAGTGGATCAAGGAGCGACTGGCTCGGCGGCAGCAGTGCAGGATGGCTACGGTCCACCGCACCTTCCTTCCTCACCATGGAAGATTCAGATTGATTGGGGTTCTATCTGCATCACTGATCATGCCAAGTTACATATAGTTACATATCCTTTTGAAATCATGAAAGAGGTCCTGAATAAGATGGAAAATCATAATTAGTAGTCTCGGTTTAACACAGTTTCTGAAGCCAGTTGGACTAAAGTCGTCTGAAATCGTTTGCCTGAGTTCAAACTTCAAACTCTGAAATGTTTCTCTCTAGTAACATACAGATTTACTTCATTTTTCACAGATCACTGATTTCCCGAATTAGATTTTCTTTTTGCTAAGCCATCCTGCCACATACCTAGTAGGTAGGTCGTAGCTTTGGAGCACTGAAGTGGATCAAGGAGCGACACACTCGGCGGCAGCGGTGCAGGATGGCTACTGTCCACCGCACCTTCCTTCCGTGCCGGCGCAGTCACCATGGAATATTCAGATTGAGGTTCTCTCTGCATAACTGTTCATGCCAGGTTACATATAGTTTCCTAGGCAAAAAAAAATACGTAATCATAATCAGAAGTTCAGAACATAGCAATCTGCGCACAAGATGACTGAAATTTTCAAAACTAAAAGACTAGTCCACATGATTTGTTGAAGCACTCGAGCCATAAAAAAATCATCCTCAACAAAATAGAATCAAACAAGTAGTCACCCTGAACCTGAACATAGCAACATTTCGTTCTCAGGATTAAACAAGTACTCATCCACACCAAGCAAACAGACTCGATCAATTCCTACTCTTGGGGGGCAACACAATCCGGCGGGGCTCCGTTCTCATCGGGGACAGCCCCGGGCACCAACGCCAGCATCCCTCTCCGGTACTCCTCTTGATTGCTGTACTCATCAAGGAAGTTATCCATGCCTATGTACAAGGCCCTGCCCATCTCATGCCACAAGAAAAGGGCCATCGAGATCGGCGGCCTGGCCTGCTTGAGCTCCTCCGGCAGCTTATCCCCCACCTTCAGGCCAAGGCCAAGCTGATGCCTGACGTAGGCGGCGTCGCGGCGCTGGAAGGCGATCCGGCTGACCAGGCGCGCGGCCAGGCACCTCCGCCGGAACAGAAGCTCGTCGTGGTAGTTGCGCAGCTCCTTGTGTATCTCCATCAGCTCGTGCAGCTCCTCGATCCCTGACGCGTGCAGCTCCTTCAGGCGGTCGATCCTCCCCCGCTCCTCGTCCGTCATCGGCACCCGGCGGCGCGTCTTCTTCCCTGCGACGACACCAAAATCAAAGACGGTGGGGACGGTGAAAGAAACTGCGCCTCCAATGGTTCGTCGGCTACGGAGATTGGACCTGGGTTAGCGAGGTACGCGGGAGCGGTTGGCGGTGCGGAGCGGGCGAGCGGCTTCTCCTTCTCGGGGCCGGCCGGCGGGAGCGGCGCTCGGGTCGAGGTGGCCATGGATGGTCGCGGGGGTAACGGCGAGGAGGGTTTTGCAGTTGCGGCGATGGACGGCGAGGGAGGTCAGCGATCGGAGACGATGCGGTGCGGCGACGGAATGAGAACCCGATATGCGTGTGCTGGACCGGGCCGAGTTGAACTACGTACTGGACCTCGTTTCTCATCATGGGCTGCATGTGCGCAGCGCCAAGTAGTATTAATGCTTGGTCCACTTTTTGAGATTTATTATGGGATTTTTGTTCGATTATTCGACTTTGCTTTTTCCAAAATGCCTGAAAAACTGC
Source organism: Aegilops tauschii subsp. strangulata (assembly GCF_002575655.3). Lineage (NCBI taxonomy): Eukaryota > Viridiplantae > Streptophyta > Magnoliopsida > Poales > Poaceae > Aegilops > Aegilops tauschii. The sequence goes on along the minus strand of NC_053036.3, from coordinate 549,770,133 downwards.
ACACAGATATATGAAAATGGGAAGAATATCGAAAAATACCCCTCACTATATGGTTTCTACTTAATCAATTACAAGGAGCGTGATTACGAAATAAAATTGAAGAATCCCGCAAATAAAAAAGAAATAAACCGGAAGAAGGGGCAGATTATTCGACTTTGCCTTTTCCAAAATGCCTGAAACACTGCTATATGAAAATGGGAAGAAAATCAAAAAAAAAAGTCCCCTCACTATATGGTTTCTACTTAATTACAATGAGAACCCCATATGCGTGTGCTGGACCGGGCCGAGTTGAACTACGTACTGGACCTCGTTTCTCGTTATGGGCTGCATGTGCGCAGCGGCAAGTGGTATTGCTTGGTCCACTTTTTGATTGTCTCAAAATAAAACTTTTTGAGATTTATTATGGGATTTTTTCCCTAAAAAAATTATGGGATTTTTGTTCGATTATTATTCGACTTTGCTTTTTCCAAAATGACTGAAAACTGCTATATGAAAATGGGAAGAAAAAAAAGTCCCCTTGCTATATGGTTTCTACATTACAAGGAGCGTGATTACGAGATAAAACAAAAGAATCCCGCTAAAGAAAAATTGAAAGAAGGGGCAGCTCATTCCAGCAGCTCTTTTGTTACTTCTCCCGTGTTCTTGACTATAGAGTTCTTTCAAATTTCTCTAGTTTCATTTGGTTTCAAATTTAGTTGTGATTCTCTTTGGCAAGTCTTTTGCCGAAATCATTTATGGATTTCATCAGGTAGGTCAACTGGACGCGGATAGTCACACCTATGATGAAAATAGACATTCACGCCAAATGATTGAAAAACTACGACCTCGGCATGTCGTGAGCTGCGTATATGTGATAACTAGGTAGGGAGTGCGGCTTGCCGGTGCTGCCGGGTATAGTCATATCTAACCCGGTAATGCAGTCATTGAAGCATTGCAAATATAAAAATAGCAGATGTAGTTGTCTTAAACAATCGAATTTACAGTCATTTAACATTGCACCTGATCCAGGTTGAAACTCTATTATAGTTACCGCGCAAAGAAAAAACTCTATTAGAGTTGCCATGTACATAAGTATTTAGTAGCAGCATCGGTAAGCTCATTTAGACACAAATAATAGATCGAAAATTGAAGAGAGCATCAAAAGGCTCACCAGATTACACGGCAGGGACCAGCTAACTATTTAAGAAACACTCGCCAACAAATATATAGTTAAACAACATACAGACATACGAAGTAGAAATTACGTAGTTCTCAACTTCCTTGTCATTACATACCATATTATAGGTAAATAAAGTAATAACTCAGTACCAAGTTTCATCTATTTAGACAGAGATCAATATGATTCGTTATTACATACCGTGTCTACCAAAAGAAAGCAGAAATTCAGGCTTCTCGCTTATAAAAGGCATAAGACGAAGCGTGTCTTACATACAAATCGAAAACATATTCAGGCTTTTGATAGACGCGGTATGTAAGATGATATAGTATTATAGGAATGCAACTTCATTTCGTCATATCCAACCTGATAAATTAAAATATATGTTACACATGACGCAAAAGTCCAAAGCATGAAGATTCATTACACGTCATTGATGCATTTTATATAAATGTGTAGCATGATACCAAAAGTATAGAGGTTCAGTACAACACAAAAAAGGCGCCATAGTGGTGGTTCTGGATAACTTATGTACACTGTTTTTACACGACATAACATTCTTTTATACGATACAACATTAAACTATATGGTAGAAAACTACATAGATATCTCTATAGAGACGCCTGCCATCCAATTTACTTGTGCGTTGTGATGCACAAATCTGCTTAAGGATATATCATGTTAGCCAACATACTTGTAATCATGTAAATTGTCATGAATAGAACAATAGAACACCACTTCCAAGGGTAGGAGATCTATAATGGAGCAACCAAAGATAATTAAATGGGAGCAGATTGTCACTCACCATATCCCCCCTCTCCCTCAGCATTGATGTGGCAAGCGTTCATCAGCATGTAAAAGGGGTGGGGAGAGCGCATGAGGCGAAGCCTGCTCCTGCAGTCACTGTGGTGTGAACCTTTGACCAAACCGTCTTGTATTTCGTAACAACACGTGCCAAGGTCATATAGCATATATAGTGCATAAATAGGAAAAACAAATACAAAAGTCGATTGCATGTGAAACTGAACCATCAGATTTATAGTCCTTTTAACATTGTGCCTGATCCAGTTTTCTGAAAGTATTAACAATCAAGCTTCTATCAGGAGTGCTATATCATAAGCCATTGACAGCGGCGTTGGTTAGCCTGATCAGAAACAAAAGTGGATCGAAAATCCAAGACGACATGAACATGCTTGCTAGATTGCACAACAACGTCCAGTTGACTGTTGAAGAAACATTTCCCAACAAATACATAATCAAATAACATCCATCAGAAGTAAGAACAATCTAGTCTCCAGGTGCTGGGACTACAATTTATACATATTCCGCCTCATCATTACATACCAGAACGATATAACATTTGAGAGAGAGGAAGAGAAGGAGAGATGGACCTGTAGATCATCGACAGTCAGTACGACGACGTCCTTGACGGTACCATTTGGTGCGTGGCGGCGGCGGCTTGTTCTCTTCCTAGCCAGTACCTCACTAGGTAAGGTAGGTCATGACCTTGTACGACTCCAGCGACAACGTGCAAGCCAAGACGATGGAAAGAAGAGCGCTCACACACACAAACACAGACATATGATTTGATTAGCAAAACATAAGTTATATGACATAAAAATTATATTGGTAGAGTCTTATTTGAAAGAACTTTCCAATGATATTATTTTTGTTACATATAAATTATATCTTGCTAGTTAAATCTATGGTCAAAATTTGACCCAAATGCGAGGGGAACTAATAAACCCACACAGAGGTAGTATCAACTAAAGAACAGATCAATAAATCATATATTTAGATCAAGCAAACCAACACCAGAATAACAATCCGCCCAAGCTCATTGCTCATATGCATTTACCAATGAACATAATAATTATCATTAACCAAAAATAATAACTGCAATCAAAGGAAAGCACCACTAACATGAGAACACAATTAGCACTCTCAAGAATCTATATGGATGTTAAGAAAATGCAGTTGGATACCACTGGAGGGAAGACCAATCAGGACATCTCTCATATTCACCATCCTTGTAGAAATCAGGCATCTCTGATGTCTGCACGAACAATTGCAAAGAGAGTTATGCAGTTACCTTTTTCGTCTAGTACATCAAACTGAGCAAGGGCTACCATTGGCACTATCACCCGATGCATCTCGGAGTAGCAACCTTATTAAAAAGATTGAACAACATACAGAACCTACAACCTCATCTCAACAGACAGGAAGTGTGGTTTGTTGCGTGTAGCCTGTCCCCACACATGTTCCAGCCCTAGAGGATCCAACAGTAGTTTGGATCATTTTTATGGTACGTAAAAACATGCACATTACACGCTTATGACTTCCCTGATCTCTGAGACAATTATGTACATGTATGAACAGGAAACAAATTTGTCTCCCGATCAACACTTTGTAAGGAGATTTTGCTATAAAATAGACAACAAAATGCCTGACCACCTCATCCAAACAGAAAGAAAATCATTTCTTTATAAACCTTTGGGGCAAAAATAGTTACAAAAAATATGGCAATGCAAGCATTGCACAACAAATACTGGAGCGGAAATTTCTTAGTGGAGCTAGATAATATCAAATGTAACCTTTCATCTCAACCATATGTGAATACTGATGAAAGATGTATTCGTTGGCACATGCAGAATGAGATACCAACAAAGCGGTACAACAAAAGGGGGTGGAGCAACAGGAGAAAAGGAGGAAGAGACTCAAATTAAAGATAGAGAGCTAATTATATATGCACACTGCATCTAAAAAATTAATCTGGTTGTTCATAAAAGTCAAACTGAAATAATGGCGTGATGAAAGGAAAAAAAACAGAAAGTAAAATCATAGTAGGAGCATCAGTTTCATATCCTAATCCACGGGTGTGATGACCCACAAGTATAGGGGATCAATCGTAGTCCTTTCAATAAGTAAGAGTGTCGAACCCAATGAGGAGCAGAAGGAAATGACAAGCGGTTTTCAGCAAGGTAATGTCTGCAAGCACTGAAATTGTAAGTAACGAGTAGTTTGATAGCAAGGTAATTTGTAACGAGCAAGTAACGGTAACGGTAACAAAAGTGCAGCAAGGTAGCCCAATCCTTTTGAGGCAAAGGACAGGCCAAAACGGTCTCTTATGATAAGCAAAGCGTTTTTGAGGGTACACGAGAATTTCATCTAGTCACTTTCATCATGTTGGTTTCATTTGTGTTCGCTACTTTGATAATTTGATATGTGGGTGGACCGGTGCTTAGGTGATGTTCTTACTTGAACAAACCTCCTACTTATGATTACCCCCTCGCAAGCATCCGCAACTATGAGAAAAGTATTAAGAATAAATCTAACTATAGCATTAAACTTTTGGATCCAAATCAGTCCCTTGCGGAATAGCGCATAAACTAGGGTTTAAGCTTCTGTCACTCTCGCAACCCATAATCTAATAACTACTCCACAATGCATTCCTTTAGACCCAAGTATGGTGAAGTGTCATGTAGTCGACGTTCACATGACACCACTAAGGGAATCACAACATACATACCATCAAAATATCGAACACATATCAAGTTCACATGATTACTTGCAACAAGATTTCTCCCGTGACCTCAAGAACAAAAGTAACTACTCACAAATGATAATCATGCTCAAGATCAGAGGGGTATTAAATAGCATAATGGATCTGAACATATAGTCTTCCACCAAATAAACCTTATAGTAATCAACTACAAGATGTAATCAACACTACTAGTCACCCACAAGTACCAATCTATAGTTCCGGTACAAAGATTGAACACAAGAGATAAAGTAGGGTTTGAGAGGAGATGGCGCCGTTGAAGATGTTGAAGGAGATTGCCCTCCCCAAGATGGGAGAGTTGTTGGTGATGATGATGACGATGATTTCCCCCTCCGGGAGGGAAGTTCCCCCGGCGGAATCGCTCCGCCGGAGGGCAAAAGTGCTCCTGCCCAAGTTCCACCTCAAGACGGCGGCGCTTCGTCCCGAAAGTCCTCGCCTGATTTTTTCTAGGTCAAAATGACTTATATACCAGAAGATGGGCACTGGAGGTGGGCCGAGGAGGGCACAACCCACCATGGCGTGCCTGGGCTGCCGGAATTCTCCCTCTTTGTGTGAACCTTGCATACTATGAGGGAAAAGGCATTAGAATTACTCCAAAAAGCATTATTATGAAAACATTATAAATAACAGTAGGAAAACATGATGCAAAATGAACGTATCAGGGTGCAACATGCATAACTAATTTGTGTCATAGAGTGAGGTCAAGAAAACTCATCGGCTAACATCACCAAAAGGAGGAGCTTAGGTGGGCCTTGGAACTGCCCGCCCGTGCCATGGAAGTCCAGGAGCAGTCTGGTCGGCGTCGTCCACTCTAGCCTTTTACATTGCAAGACACGACCATTTCTCCTTGCCGAGCCGCTACAAGATAAGGGGATCGTGCCTAGATTTGCATACCAGTAATTCGTAAGAAGGAAAAAAGTTCACTGTTGAAGCAAAAACTACCAATTATATATGAAAAGGCAGGACCAATTGTCTGTGTGGTATTGTGCTATGAAATATTGACCAAAGATGTTGATTATTTAAAATTCACAGTGGTTCATCCCATAAAGGTTCCTAAGCATCTCAAATGTTTGCAAATAATTAGAGAAACTGTCTCAAACTTACTACAGGGTAAGATTTTCCTCTATCATTTATTTTTTGAATGACCCCTATACCCAATCGACTAACAAAACATGCGGCTGGCCAATAATGAATCATCTAATTTTAGTGGACCATCCACCTTAAATAACTAACATCTACCATTTTGTCCGATATGTTGAATCCTACACCAAGTGTTGTAGCGTATTTCTAGCTTAATTCAGTTCTAGTTCTCAACCAAAATGATCTCCATAATCTTCAATCTAAATACTTCAAAGCCGTCAACCAGTTTCATGCAGGATTTCCTTCTCTAGCCGTCAGAGGGACTGAACCAATGTAAGTAGGAAATTTGAAACCCTTACTGAAAGTATGATATCAACCCAAAGAAGTATCTTTCTAGGAAGGCATAGTTGACATTGTTCATAGAATAGACACTAAACTAATTCAACTACGACCCAGTATACGCACAACTCCCTTCGTGTGGAGACTTATTAATTTAGCAAGAACATGAAATAATATTTCAGTAGTCTAACAATAAATGGATCCCAAAAGATAAGGACGATATATTCGAACTAATAAGAACAGGCACATGCATACTTCCAGTCTGCTGCCTACCATTTTAGTAATCATGAAAATGAGAAAATGTGGAGAGGAGAACAATTTATACTCATGGTATAATTTGAAAACAAAGAATATGCCATCTTTTGATCTGCCGTCGTCTCCTGGTTGAAAGATCAAGGATGTCGCCTAGGGGGGGGGGGTGAATAGGCGCTTTAAAATAATTACGGTTTAGGCTTGAACAAATGCGGAATAAACCTAGCGGTTAATTTGTCAAGCACAAAACCTACAACAACTAGGCTCACCTATGTACACCAACAACTTATGCTAAGCAAGATAAACAACTATGTGATATCAAGATATATAGCATGAAACACGATGACTTTCACAAAGTAAAGTGCACAAGTAAAGGGATCGGGTAAGAGATAACCGAGGCACGCAGAGACGATGATGTATCCCGAAGGTCACACCCTTGCGGATGCTAATCTCCGTTTGGAGCGGTGTGGAGGCACAATGCTCCCCAAGAAGCCACTAGGGCCACCATAATCTTCTCACGCCCTCGCACAATGCAAAATGCCGTGATTCCACTAAGGGACCCTTGAGGGCGGTCACCGAACCCGTACAAATGGCAACCCTTGGGGCGGTCACCGAACCCGTATACTTTGGCAACCCTTGGGGGCGGTCACTGGTACCCGTCAAATTGCTCAGGGCGATCTCCACAACCTAATTGGAGACCCCGACGCTTGCCCGGAGCTTTATACCGCTCCTTGCTACCTCTTGAGCATGTGTTGGTTTTCCCTTGAAGAGGAAAGAGTGATGTAACAAAGTGGCGTAAGTATTTCCCTCAGTTTTTGAGAACCAAGGTATCAATCCAGTAGGAGATTACACGCAAATCTCTAGTACCTGCACAAACAATTAAGAACCTTGCAACCAACTCGATAAAGGGGTTGTCAATCCCTTCACGGCCACTTGCAAAAGTGAGATCTGATAGAGATAATAAGATAAATATTTTTGGTATTTTTGTTGTATAGATTGAAAAGTAAAGATTGCAAAATAAACGGCGATAGAAATAGCACGTTGGCGGGAGATTAATATGATGGAAGATAGACCCGGGGGCCATAGGTTTCACTAGTGGCTTCTCTCAAGATAGCATATTTTACGGTGGGTGAACAAATTACTGTCGAGCAATTGATAGAAAAGTGCATAGTTATGAGAATATCTAGGCATGATCATGTATATAGGCATCACGTCCGTGTCAAGTAGATCGAAACGATTCTACATCTACTACTATTACTCCACACATCGACCGCTATCCAGCATGCATCTAGAGTATTAAGTTCATAAGAACAGAGTAACGCATTAGGCAAGATGAGATGATGTAGAGGGATAAACTCAAGCAATATGATATAAACCCCATCTTTTTATCCTCGATGGCAACAATACAATACGTGCCTTGCTGCCCCTGCTGTCACTGGGAAAGGACGCCGCAAGATTGAACCCAAAACTAAGCACTTCTCCCATTGCAAGAAAGATCAATCTAGTAGGCCAAACCAAACTGATAATTCGAAGAGACTTGCAAAGATATCAAATCATGCATATAAGAATTCAGAGAAGATTCAAATAATGTTCATAGATCACTAGTAGAAAAAGGGCCTTTAGTCCCGGTTCATAAGGGCCATTAGTCCCGGTTCTGGAACCGGGACTAAAGGGTCGTTACTAAAGCCTCCCCCTTTAGTCCCGGTTCTTACACGAACCGGGACTAAAGGAAATTTTATGATTTAATTTTTTTTGATTTTTTTATTTTCAAATTTCTGAATTATTTTAACCTGTAATCTCTAATCACCCTTCATCACTGCTCAATATAACCTCTAATCTCTAATCACCCCTCATCATTCCAAATCATCTAACTTCCCGAACGGTCACCCATCCTCTCACTACTCCAGCCTGAGCACGCTTAACTTCCGGGTTCTATTCTCCCTCGTTTCCAAGTCTGCACTTGTTGTTTTCGTGACAATAGTAAGATGTCAATCCTATTAACCCTCAGAAATTTAGCTTGAGCATGAAGTCACACATTACACTGTTTGAGTTTGAAACTATTGTTCTAAAAACAATAATTATTTAGTAACACTAATATTTCTTGAATAAGTAGTTTGACCATAGTTTGACCACAGTTTGACCAGATTTGACCAAAATTCAAAAAAACTGAAATAATTATTTCGTAACACTAATATTTCTTGAATAATTAGTTTGACCATTGTTTGACCACAGTTTGACCACAGTTTAACTACAATTTGACCAGATTTGACCAAAATTCAAAAAAACTAAAATAATTATTTAGTAACACTAATATTCTTGAATAATTATTTAGTTGAATAAGTAGTTTGACCATAGTTTAACCAGATTAAGAAAAATTCAAAAAAAAAACTGAAATTTGAGCATAACTTTTTTTCCTTTTAGAATTTGAGGATTCTAAAAATTTGCAAACAGGCCGTAGGCGGTCAAAATCGGATGCGGATTTTCGTGCTGAACATTTTGATATATTATACGTTTTTTCTGACATCATATGCAAAAGTTATAGCCGTTTTACATTTTCCCTACACTTTTTGCAAAACATGTCCAAATTTAAGTTTTTAAATTTTCCTAACTAGTACATGTAGTAACATAACTACATCTGAAAGGATTTTAATTTTTGAAGTTTTTATCATTTTCTTTTGCTTTTTACAAAACTGAAAAGGCGATCCACGGGGGGGGGGGGGGGGGGGGGGTAGAGTTTGAAAATGGGACCTTTAGTACCGGTTCGTGCCACGAACCGGTACTAATGCCTCAAACCCCATTAGTACCGGTTGGTGGCTCGAACCGGGACTAAAGGTCTAACCTTCAGTACCGGTTGGTGCCATGAACCGGTACTAATGGGCATCGCACCCTTTAGTCCCGGTTCGTGGCACCAACCGGGACTAAAGGTCCCATTTGAACCGGGACTAATGCTTGTACGGTGCCCTAGCCGCTCGAACCGGGACTAATGCTCACATTAGTCCCGGTTCGTAATGCAACCGGGATTAATGCTCTTTTCTGGCCGAACCAAAGCCCTGTTTTCTACTAGTGGATAAACTTGATCATAAACCCACAATTCATCGGATCTCGACAAACACAACGCAAAAAGTATTACATCGAATAGATCTTCAAGAAGATCGAGGAGAACTTTGTATTGAGATCCAAAGAGAGAGAAGAAGCCATCTAGCTAATAACTATGGACCCGAAGGTCTGTGGTAAACTACTCACACATCATCGGAGAGGCTATGGTGTTGATGTAGAAGCCCTCCGTGATCGATTCCCCCTCCGGCGGAGCGCCGGAAAACGCCCCAAGATGGGATCTCACGGGTACAGAAGGTTGCGGTGGTGGAAATAGGGTTTCGTGGTGCTCCTGGATGTTTTCAGGGTATAAGAGTATATATAGGCGAAAGAAGTAGGTCGGTGGAGCTACGAGGGGCCCACTAGGGTGGGGGCGCGCCTACCCCCTGGGTGCGCCTCCCTATCTCGTGGCCGCCTCGTTGCTTCCTTGACGTCCACTCCAAGTCTCCTGTATTGCGTTTGTTCCAAAAATGATCCCCGCGAAGGTTTCATTCCATTTGGATTCCGTTTGATATTCCTTTTCTGCGAAACACTGAAATAGGCAAAAAAACAGCAATTTGTACTAGGCCTTTGGTTAGTAGGTTAGTCCCAAAAATAATATAAAAGTGCATAATAAAGCCCATTAAACATCCAAAACAGATAATATAATAGCATGGAACAATAAAAAAATTATAGATACGTTGGAGACGTATCAAGCATCCCCAAACTTAATTCCTGCTCGTCCTCGAGTAGGTAAATGATAAAAACAGAATTTTTGATGTGGAATGCTACCTAACATAATCTTCAATGTAATTTTCTTTATTGTGGCATGAATGTTCAGATCCGAAAGATTCAAGACAAAAGTTTAATATTGACATTATAATAATAATACTTCAAGCATACTAACTAAGCAATTATGTCTTCTCAAAATAACATGGCCAAAGAAAGTTATCCCTACAAAATCATATAGTCTGGCTATGCTCTATCTTTATCACACAAAATATTTAAATCATGCACAACCCCGGTTTCGGCCAAGCAATTGTTTCATACTTTGGTATTCTCAAACTTTTTCAACTTTCACACAATACATGAGCGTGAGCCATGGACATAGCACTATAGGTGGAATAGAATATGGTGGTTGTGGAGAAGAGAAAAGGAGGAAGATAGTCTCACATCAACTAAGCGTATCAATGGGCTATGGAGATGCCCATCAATAGATATCAATGTGAGTGAGTAGGGATTGCCATGCAACGGATGCACTAGAGCTATAAGTGTATGAAAGCTCAACAAGAGAAACTAAGTGGGTGTGCATCCAACTTGCTCGCTCACGAAGACCTGGGGCAATTTGAGGAAGCCCATCATTGGAATATACAAGCCAAGTTCTATAATGAAAAATTCCCACTAGTATACGAAAGTGACAAAATAAGAGACTCTCTATCATGAAGATCATGGTGCTACTTTGAAGCACAAGTGTGAAAAAAGGATAGTAACATTGTCCCTTCTCTCTTTTTCTCTCATTTTTTCTTAGAGAAAAGAAAAGGAAAGGAAAGGAAAGGAGAGGGAGGAGGGCAAGTGAGATTCACCGTTGGTTGCAGTTGAGGTAGGCCTGACTCGGACGGTGCACTTTTGTGTTCCTACGGACCTGCATATGGGAAGGAAACAACAAGCATCAGCAAAAGAGGTGAAGAGCAGATACAAACAGCAGCGGCAAGAATGAAGATGGGTTGTCTATCATCTGCACCGCCCCCAGTGGCTTTGGCGTTGCGCCGATCAAGAGGGTACCGACAGCTTTGTTCTCTTTGGTTCGAATACGACCTATGTTTGAACAGGAAGCCCCCAAATGACCTTGAGAGTTTTTTAACGACTCTGATTCGAATATGATCAAAGTCGGACCCAAAAGGGGTTAAGCTATGAGTCAAATACGATCAAGAAGCCCCCTGGTGGGTTTGGCATTGCGCTGATCAAGAGGGTACCGACATCTATGTTTTCTTTGGTTCGAATACGACATATGTTTGAACAGGAAGCCCCCAAATGACCTTGAGACTTTTTTAACGACTCTGATTCGAATACGATCAAAGTCGGACCAAAAGGGTTTAAGCTAGATTCGAATACGATCAGCCCCCAATTGGTCTTTGGAGCAGGGTACCTATGTTTGAGTTGTGCCTTGCAATAGACTCCCTTTGGTCCCTTTAATTTTTTCTGAGAACTCGAGCTTTGCGAGAGATAAATTCTTCTTGAGCCGGAATTTTTTCTGACGGCCTTTAAACTGGCAACATTTACTGAGACATGCCCATGTAGACCCCGAGTCTTTAAGACGACTCAATGGGTTGACTTGAGATTCTCCATAGCTGACCATGATATAGACTGGTTTGAGTCCCGCATGGGAGAACTTGCAAGCCAAAGTAACTGCTCTTTTAAAGAAAATAATATGTAATATAAAATATACTGGATGGATTTCACCTGATATATTAGGCCAGTGATTATCCACCGCGGAGTTGATGATCATCATGGTGAAGCTGAAATCAATCACGGGTGAGCCGGCCGCGGCGTTGTGAGCCGGCGCGGGCAGGCGAGTCAATCGCAGGCGCGGTAAGCCGCGCGGATGGGCGAGTCAACCACGTCATGTTGATGTAGCAGGGGCGGCGACTTGCACACATACTCATCGAGCAGCACGGCATGGATAAGCGCTAGTGCAAAAATAATGTTTGGCACATGCCCCTTTGCGACACCTTTGTAATGAATAGTGGTCCTGCGAGAAAAAATACCACCAATCCAAAGTAATTGCTCTTAATAGAATAAAACATGTACTGATAAAATATATAGGAGGGATAACACCTGATTTTGTTGTTGTTAGACGAACGCAGACACCGGCGCCAGATAATACTGAATAGCATATGCACTTTGAGCTCTGCTATTGTGATGTAGCGCAACACCCACGTGACCCTCTTTCGTCCTTATCCCCTCTTTTTTTTAAAACCGTGCAAGTGGCAGCAGCAGTACTTTGAACTAGCACTCGTGGTAGCTGATTTTGGTTTCAGTTTTCACGCGAACAGTATTACCAGCAGCTATGAGCAGGGACTCCCTTCTCTCCATAGGTTGCTGCCGGGATTGCATCTAATGATTGCTGATGTGGCAATCAAAGCTCATGAGTGTTTGGGCGCTGAGGTGCGAATGATTGTTGTGATCTTTGCTGGTTCTTCTGTTAGATGCGGTGCTCCACTGCGAGAAAGCCAGGTGCAAACAAAGGCCGCACCACCGGTGTTCTACTAAAGAAACTTAGTTTTGTCTCTGTTGTTTAAGAGCAGGCAAGTCAACGGAGGTGAACAGCGAAACAAAGCCGTGCAGCGGGTCTCCAGAAGCGAGGCGGCTCGGGCAAGGCAGAGTCAGGCGCAGCGATCCGGCGAGGCAAGGAGGCTCAGCCCGGCGGGTTACAGTGGAAACGGCCCACGGCAACGGAGGCGGCTTAAAGGCGCAAAGGCCGCGACAGCGACAGAACGAGGCGGAGCCTTGCACGAGCGTCTCTTAGGTGGAAGTGAGCAACGACGCAAGGAGGTTCCGACAACGGTGGCTGACGGGGCAATTTGTTGCAGGAGCAACTTTGCACGGCGACTCGTGGCGCAGGGGCGGCTTGGAGGCGGGTCAGCGCGAGGGCGGCTCGATGCCCGACAGCAGAGCGATGCGCTGGCGATTTAGCGATGACGGCGTGAGGTAGTGGCAGAGGGGCCCGGTGGCTCGCAACAGAGGCGAGGTCAGCTCAAGGCAGCGGGGTGAGATGACAGTGGAGCAGCGGGTCAACGGCGATGGCCGAGGCCGGAGCAGCAGATGGCCGGGCCGGGGACGGTGAGGCCGCACGGCTCCCCAGCAAGGCGGAGACCGACGATCCATGGCAGTGGCTTGAAGTGAAGTGGCACGCCGCGTGAGGCGGGCGCGCAGTTTCAAGAAGAGTGCGGACGCGCGGCGCGAGAGGCCAGCAAAAGCAGTATCAGCGGCCCGGCGCCGGCCGAAGCTGGCGTGCAAGGGCGGTGACTCGGCGAGTCAGGTGAAGGTGAATCCGAGTGCGCCTGTAGTTGATGAGTCCGCGTTGTCGATCCTCCGGATTGTGGTCATATCCGCTCACAGTCGGCAAGGCGGATCACAGTGACAGCCGGCGATGCGACGGTGGAGGTCAGCAACAGCGGCGGGGTTGACTTGAGGCTGCAGCGACTCACGGCAAATGCGGAGGCGAGGTCGGCCAGGCGCGGGCGACCCGTGGCGGTGGCTCAAAGTGAGGCCATCGCGAGAGGCGCGGGCGGAGGCTGTTACAAGGTGGAGGCGAGGGCTCAGTGACGGTGCCTTGGCGATGCAGAGCGTCTCGCCCCTGCCGCTGTTGAAGACGGCGCCGCGAAACTCTGATGACTGGATGGTGGCTTTGGCGCGGCCGGCGGTTTGGCATAGAAGAGGTGCAGCGACTCAGGCGCGTCTATCTTGACGAGGCGTCCAGGTGCAGCACCCGTCTGTGAGCGGGGCGGAGACGGAGCCTAGCCAGTGAGAACGGGAGTAGTGGTACGGGCGCGGCAGCGAGGGTGCGATGGCCGAGCCGGCGACGTGGTCGATGCTTCGTCGAAGATTGAGTCCGCGTCCCAGTCGTGGACTTCCGCGTGCGTGGCTTTGCTGTTCAGGCCAAGCCTGATCCCTCGACGAGCTTCACCAGGGCGTGTTTGATGTCTTCTGTGGATTCTGACTACCACGTACGTGGAGTTCATACCCTTTGGTTAGCTTGATTGCTTTGTACTTGGAGTAGCGATGGCTTCCCGTGATGAATTTCTCTTCCCCTTTTTTTCTATCATGGACACGCTGTGGGAGCCTTTGTATTCTTTCATTGATCTTGATACCTAGCTTCTGACCGTTTGCTGATGTGGCTGAGTATCTCCACAGCGAGCTTGCGGATGATCATGGAGGTGGAAGAGTAAGGGAGCACGCAGACGAGAAGTGGCACAAGGCGGGCGTCGTTGGCGAAGGCCAGCCGCATGAGTATGCGGTCCAGGGTGGCCTCCCTCTCTGTGTCAGTTGGGACCGGCAGGGCGGCCGACGGCTCCGCCATCTCGTACTGCTGGGCTCGCACGGTCGCCGCTAGTCTGATCTTGAGAGCACCGGTGGCCGGTCAAAACCGCCGTGGTTACATCTACTTTGGGTCTTTCTGAACAGGTATGTATCCGTCCGAGTCGATTTCGGTCCACACTCGAGGCTTTTGGAAACAGGCGATTTATCCTTTCCTTTTTAACCTATAGAATGATAAAAACAACAGCCGCGGCGGATTGCTTCTTGATCCCTTCTCTTGATGACGTCCTTACTGTCTTTAACGTGATCGGCCGTAGCACGAAACAAGCTGAGCATATTGCCCTCGAGACCTCAACGAGGTGACATGCCGCGCCTTTGAGGGCAGTATCTGAATTGTCTCCGACCTTGACTAACAAAGTTGAGGTTGACATCATCCTAGTCACGGCGCACGGCACGTCTGCTATCGAATACATCGGTTTGAGCAGATCGTTTGAAGCAGCATGCGAAATAACCATGAAAAAATTCTTTCGATCTCGACTGGTGAACTCAAAGTCGATTTAGATCCTTCCGTGCCAGATCATCTTCATCCGGCCAAACGCGACCTTCTCAATCCCTGGGATAGACCCCTTCAAGAACTCAACACCACCGCGTGCAAGGCCCCACGGTGGGCGCCAACTGTCGTGGAATTGTCACGGCAGATGTCCTTAGTGTGAGGACTTAGTCGCGAGGCCAACGCATCTATGTGGTAGCTTGAGAGGGGTTGGGCGGAATCGAGAGACGCAACATAAGACAAGGATTTAGATAGCTTCGGGCCCCGGGAAACATCATCCGGTAATAACCCTACATGCTGTTTGTGGCTAGGTCTCATTATGATCATGAGGGAGTCGCCGGTAAGCCGACTCTTTGTGTCTAGCCCTAGAGATTGTTTCTTCTTGCTTGTCCCTCTTGGGGTGCCCTGCCCCTCCTTATATAAGTTGGAGGGGCGGGTTACATATGGAGTCCTAGTAGGACTTGGACTATATTCTATAACAACTGGAATCCTAGTCTGCCCCTTTAAGGGAAAACACCTTGTGTATTTCCTCGTAAAGAGGCCCACCATAGCATGAGCCGGCCTTCTAGGCCTTGGGCCTTGTCATCCGTCTGATCCGCCCGCCCGGTTTCCAGCGAGTCACAATGTCCAGGCGGGTTACATGTAAACCGCCATGTCTGGGCGGATCGCCAGTGAGTCGTCAAGCTCCAGCCGGGTCTCTGGTGAGTCGCCAAGTCCGGCCGGGTCATAATTCTGGCCGGGTCATACCGCGGGGTATATCCCCGACAGTTTGATATTCCTTTTCTGTGAAACACTGAAATAGGCAAAAAACCAATTTGCACTAGACCTTTGGTTAGTAGGTTAGTCCCAAAAATAATATAAAAGTGCATAATAAAGCCCATTAAACATCCAAAACAGATAATATAATAGCATGAAATAATCAAAAATTATAGATACGTTGGAGACGTATCACACAGCTACGGTAGGTATTTCCCTCAGTGATGAGACCAAGGTTATCGAACCAGTAGGAGAACCACGTAACACCACGTAAACAGCTCCTGCACACAAAGAACAAATACTTGCAACCCGACATAAGAGAGGGGTTGTCAATCCCTCACGGGTAAAAAGATAGGTAAAATTGTAGTGGATTGGATAAATAGATCTCGCGGGAACGCGAGATAAAATAAATAAAAACTGTAGCAAGGTATTTTTGTGTTTTTGGACTAATAGATCTGAAAATAAAAGCAAATAAAAATAGATCGTGAAGGCAAATATAATAAAGAAGAGACCCAGGGGCCGTGGATTTCACTAGTGGCTTCTCTCGAGAAAAATAGCATACGGTGGGTAAACAAATTACTGTTGGGCAATTGATAGAACTTCAAATAATCATGATGATATCCAGGCAATGATCATTATATAGGCATCATGTCCAAGATTAGTAGACCGACTCCTGCCTGCATCTACGTACTACTATTACTCCACACATCGACCGCTATCCAGCATGCATCCAGTGTAAGTTCATGGAGAAAAGGAGTAATGCAATAAGAACGATGACATGATGTAGACAAGATCTATTTATGTAGAAATAGACCCCATCTTGTTATCCTTAATAGCAACGATACATACGTGTCGGTTCCAATTTTGTCACTGGGATCAAGCATCGTAAGATCGAACCCATCACAAAGCACCTCTTCCCATGGCAAGAAAAATCGATCTAGTTGGCCTAAATAAACCAAAGATTCGAAGAAGAAATATGAGGCTATAAGTAATCATGCATATAAGAGATCAAAAGACTCAAATAACTTTCATGGATAAAAACATAGATCTAATCATAAACTCAAAGTTCATCGGATCCCAACAAACACACCGCAAAAAGAGTTACATCAAATAGATCTCCAAGAGACCATTGTATTGAGGATCAAAAGAGAGAGAGGAAGCCATCTAGCTACTAACTACGGACCCATAGGTCTACAATGAACTACTCACGCATCATCGGACAGGCACCAATGAGGATGATGAACCCCTCCGTGATGGTGTCTAGATTGGATCTGGTGGTTCTGGAACTTGCGGCGGCTGGAATTGATTTTCGTCGACTCCCCTAGGGTCTCTGGAATATTGGGGTATTTATAGAGCAAACATGCGGTGCGGAAGGCCGCCGAGGTAGGCACAACCCTGATACATCTCCAATGTATCTATAATTTTTTATTGTTCCATGCTGTTATATTATCATTCTTGGATGTTTTACAATCATTTTATAGTCATTTTATATCATTTTTTGGTACTAACATATTGACATAGTGCCAAGTGCCAGTTGCTGTTTTCTGCATGTTTTTTACATCGCAGGAAATCAATACCAAATGGAGTCCAAACGTAGTGAAACTTTTTGTGGATTTTTTTGGACCAGAAGACATCCAGTGGGCCGGAGAAGCGCCTGGGGGTGCTCCGAGAGGAGCACAACCGACTAGGGAGCGCCTGGGGGCCCAGGCGCGCCCAGGTGGGTTGTGCCCACCTCGGGTGCCCCCTGAACCTCCTCTTTGCTCTATAAATACCCCAATATTCCAGAAAACCTAGGGGAGTCGACGGAAATCAATTCCAGCCGCCGCAGAGTCCAGAACCACCAGATCCAATCTAGACACCATCACGAAGGGGTGCATCATGTCCATTGGTGCCTCTCCGATGACGCGTGAGTAGTTCTTTGTAGACCTACGGGTCCGTAGTTAGTAGCTAGATGTCTTCCTATCTCTCGTTTGATTCTCAATACAATGGTCTCTTGGAGAATGATAACCCACAAGTATAGGGGATCGCAATAGTTTTCGAGGGTAGAGTATTCAACCCAAATTTATTGATTTGACACAAGGGGAGCCAAAGAATCTTCTCAAGTATTAGCAGTTGAGTTGTCAATTCAACCACACCTGAAAGACTTAATATCTACAACAAAGTATTTAGTAGCAAAGTAGTATGGAAGTAACGGTATCGGTGGCAAAAGTAACAGTAGCAGTTTTTGTAGCAATCATAACAGTGGCAACGGAAAAGTAACTAAGCAAAGATCAATATGTGAAAAGCTCGTAGGCAATGGATCAATGATGGATAATTGTGTTGGATGCGATTCCTCATGCAACAGTTATAACATAGGGTGACACAGAACTAGCTCCAGTTCATCAATGTAATGTAGGCCTGTATTTCGAATATAGTCATACGTGCTTATGGAAAAGAACTTGCATGACATCTTTTGTCCTACCCTCCCGTGGCAGCGGGGTCCTATTGGAAACTAAGGGATATTAAGGCCTCCTTTTAATAGAGTACCGGACCAAAGCATTAACACTTAGTGAATACATGAACTCCTCAAACTACGGTCATCACCGGGAGTGATCCCGATTATTGTCACTTCAGGGTTGCTGGATCATAACACATAGTAGGTGACTATTGACTTGCAAGATAGGATCAAGAACTCACATATATTCATGAAAACATAATAGGTTCAGATCTGAAATCGTGGCACTCGGGCCCTAGTGACAAGCATTAAGCATAGCAAAGTCAGAGCAACATCAATCTTAGAACGTAACGGATACTAGGGATCAAACCCTAACAAAACTAACTCGGTTACATGGTAAATCTCATCCAGCCCATCACCATCCAGCAAGCCTATGATGGATTACTCATGCACGGCGGTGAGCATCATGAAATTGGTGATGGAGGATAGCTGATGATGACGACGGCGACGGATTCCCCTCTCTGGAGCCCCGAACGGACTCCAGATCAGCCCTCCCGAGGAAGATTAGGGCTTGGTGGCGGCTCTGTATCGTAAAACGCGATGAATCCTTCTCACTTATTTTTTTCTCCCCGAAAGTGAATATATGGAGTTGGGGTTGAGGTCGGTGGAGTCTCAGGGGGCGCATGAGGCAGAGGGGCACGCCCCAGGGGGGAGGCGCGCCCTGCACCCTCGTGGACAGGGTGTGGGCCCCCTGATGCTGATTCTTTCGCCAATATTTTTCATTAATTCCAAAACGTGTCTCCGTGGATTTTCAGGTCATTCCGAGAACTTTTATTTCTGCACAATAATAATACCATGGTAGTTCTGCTGAAAACAACGTCAGTCCGGGTTAGTTCCATTCAAATCATGCAAGTTAGAGTCCAGAACAAGGGCAAAAGTGTTTGGAAAAGTAGATACGTTGGAGACATATCAACTCACCCAAGCTTAAACCTTTGCTTGTCCTTAAGCAATTCAGTTGACAAACTGAAAGTGATAAAGAAATTTTTTTACAAACTCTGTTTGCTCTTGTTGTTGCAAATATGTAAAGCCAACATTCAAGTTTTCAGCAAAGATTATGAACTAACCATATTCACAATAACATTTAGGTCTCATGTTTACTCATATCAATGGCATAATCAACTAGCGAGCAATAATAATAAATCTCGGATGACAACACTTCCTCAAAACAATCATAACATGATATAAGAAGATGGTATCTCGCTAGCCCTTCCTGAGACCGCAAAACATAAATGTAGAGCACCCCTGAAGATCAAGGACTGACTAGACATTGTAATTCATGGTAAAAGAGATCCAGTCACAGTCATACTCAATGTAAATTAATAGCAATGCATGCAAATGACAGTGGTGCTCTCCAACTTGTGCTTTTTAATAAGAGGATGATGACTCAACATAACAGTAAATAGATAGACCCTTCACAGAGGGAAGCAGGGATTTGCAGAGGTCCCAGAGCTCGAGTTTAGAAATAGAGATAAATAATATTTTGGGTGGCATACTTTCATTGTCAACATAACAACCAAGAGATCTCGATATCTTCCATGCTACACACATTATAGGCGGTTCCCAAACAGAATGGTAAAGTTTATACTCCCCCACCACCAACAAGCACACTCCACGGCTGGTCCGAAACAACGGGTACTGTCCATACCAACAACAGTCCTGGGGGAGTTTTGTTTGCAATTATTTTGATTTGATTTGAGCATGGGACTGGGCATCTCAGTTACCGGCCATTTTCTCGTGAATGATGAGCGGAGTCCACTCATCGTGAGAATAACCCACCTAGCATGGAGGATATAGACAGCCCTAGTAGATACATGAGCTATTCGAGCATACAAAACAAAATTTCATTTCAAGGTTTAGAGTTTGGCACATACAAATTTACTTGGAACAGCAGGTAAATACCGCATATAGGAAGGTATGGTGGACTCATATGGAATAACTTTGGGGTTTATGGAAGTGGATGCACAAGCAGTATTCCCGCTTAGTACAAGTGAAGGCTAGAAAGAGACTGGGAAGCGACCAACTAGAGAGCGACAACAGTCATGAACATGCATTAAGATTAATCAACAATGAGTGCAAGCATGAGTAGGATATAAATCACCATGAACATAAATATCGTGGAGGCTATGCTGATTTTGTTTCAACTACATGCGTGAACATGTGTCAAGTCAAGCCACTCGAATCGTTCAAAGGAGGATACCACCCTATCATACCACATCACAACCATTTTAATAGCATGTTGGCACGCAAGGTAAACCATTATAAACTCCTAGCTGATTAAGCATGGCATGAGCAACTATAATCTCTAATTGTCATTGCAAACATGTTTCATTCATAATAGGATGAATCAGGAACGATGAACTAATCATATTTACAAAAACAAGATAGGTCGAGTTCATACCAGCTTCTCTCATCTCAATCAGTCCATCATATATCGTCATTATTGCCTTTCACTCGCACGACCGAACGGTGTGGGTAATAATAATAGTGCACGTTGATACATCTCCGTCGTATCTACTTTTCCAAACACTTTTGCCCTTGTTTTGGATTCTAACTTGCATGATTTGAATGGAACTAACCCGGACTGACGCTGTTTTCAGCAGACTTTCCATGGTGTTATTTATGTGCAGAAACAAAAGTTCTCGGAATAACCTGAAACTTCACGGAACGTCTATTTGGAAATAATAAAAAATCCTTGCAAAAGATGAAGACCAGGGGGCCCACACCCTAGCCACGAGGGTGGAGGCGCCCCCTAGGGCGCGCCCCCTACCTCGTGGGCCCCTAGTGCTCCTCCGACCTCAACTCCAACTATATATATTTGCTTTCCGGGAGAAAAAAACCAGACAGAAGGATTAATCACATTTTACGATACGGAGCCGCCGCCAAGCCCTAAAACCTCTGGGGAGGGCTGATCTGGAGTCCGTTCGGGGCTCCGGAGAGGGGGATTCGTCGCCGTTGTCATCATCAACCATCCTCCATCACCAATTTCATGATGCTCACCGCCGTGCGTGAGTAATTCCATCGTAGGCTTGCTGGACGGTGATGGGTTGGATGAGATCTATCATGTAATCGAGTTAGTTTTGTTAGGGTTTGATCCCTAGTTTCCACTATGTTCTGAGATTGATGTTGCTATGACTTTGCTATGCTTAATGCTTGTCATTAGGGCCCGAGTGCCATGATTTCAGATCTGAACCTATTATGTTTTCATGAATATATGTGAGTTCTTGATCCTATCTTGCAAGCCTATAGTCACCTACTATGTGTTATGATCCGGCAACCCCGAAGTGACAATAATCAGGACCACTCCTGGTGATGACCATAGTATGAGGAGTTCATGTATTCACTATGTGCTAATGCTTTGTTCCGGTACTCTATTAAAAGGAGGCCTTAATATCCCTTAGTTTCCGCTAGGACCCCGCTGCCACGGGAGGGTAGGACAAAAGATGTCATGCAAGTTGTTTTCCATAAGCACGTATGACTATATTCGGAATACATGCCTACATTACATTGATGAATTGGAGCTAGTTCTGTGTCACCCTATGTTATGATTGTTACATGATGAACCACATCCGTCATAATTCTCCATCACCGATCCAATGCCTACGAGCTTTTCACATATTGTTCTTTGCTTATTTACTTTTCCATTGCTACTGTTACAATCACTACAAAACCCAAAAATATTATTTTTGCTACCGTTACCGTTACTTCCATATTACTTTGCTACTAAATACTTTGCTGCAGATATTAAGTTATCCAGGTGTGGTTGAATTGACAACTCAACTGCTAATACTTGAGAATATTCTTTGGCTCCCCTTGTGTCGAATCAATAAATTTGGGTCGAATACTCTACCCTCGAAAACTGTTGTGATCCCCTATACTTGTGGGTTATCAAGACTATTTTCTGGCACCGTTGCCGGGGAGCATAGCTCTATTCTTTGAGTCACTTGGGATTTATATCCGCTGGTCATTATGAAGAACTTGAAAGACGCTAAGACAACAATTTATCCCTCAACTACGAGGGGAGGCAAGGAACTGCCATCTAGCTCTGAACTTGATTCACCTTCTGTTCTGAGTAAATTTGCGACACCTACACCTATTATTGATTCTAATATGTCGCATGTTATTGATGATGCCACGTCTGCTATGCATGATGATTATGATGGAACTACTTCTATGCTTGATAATATTGTGCCATTAGGTGAATTTCTTGATGAACAACTTGCTAGGGTTAGAGAGAATGAAATTATTGAAACAGATAATATTGATGAAAGTGATGATGAAGACTTGCTTGTTATTCCTGAGGGTTATGTTTTTGATAAAGAAGCTTCTTTAGCTATTTTAGCTTGCAAAGATAGATATGAACTCAAGAGATTATTAGCTAAATGGAAGCTTGCGACGCCTAAACCTGCTTCTGCTATTCGTTCTGATATGTCGCATGTTATTGATGATGCCACTTCTGCTATGCATGATACTTATGATGAAACTATTTCTATGCTTGATACTACTATGCCACTTGGTGAATTTCTTGATGAACAAATTGCTAGGGTTAGAGAGAAAGAAATTATTGAAACTGATTATATTGATGAAAGTGATGATGAAGACTTGCCTGTTATTCCCGAGGGTTATGTTTTTGATAAAGAAGCTTCTTTAGCTATTTTAGCTTGCAAAGATAGATATGAACTCAAGAGATTATTAGCTAAATGGAAGCAGCAATCTCTTAATGATAGAATGAAACCTGACCCTACTTTTGCTACTTCACCTATCTGTGTTACCGATAAGGATTATGAATTCTCTGTTGATCCTGATGTAATTACTTTGGTTGAATCTGATCCTTTTCATGGCTATGAATCTGAAACTGTTGTGGCACATCTTACTAAATTAAATGATATAGCCACCCTGTTCACTAATGATGAGAGATCTCGCTACTTTTATATCCTTAAAATATTACCGTTCTCATTAAAGGGTGATGCTAAGATATGGTTTAATTCTCTTGATCCTGGTTGTGTGCGTAGTCCCCAGGATATGATTTATTACTTCTCTGCTAAATATTTCCCTGCTCATAAGAAACAAGCTGCTTTGAGGGAAATATACAACTTTGTGCAAATTGAAGAAGAGAGTCTCCCACAAGCTTGGGGGAGGCTTCTCAAGTTACTTAATGCTTTGCCTGATCATCCTCTCAAGAAAAATGAAATACTAGATATCTTTTATAATGGACTGACTGATGCTTCCAGAGATTACCTGGATAGTTGTGCTGGTTCTGTTTTCAGGGAAAGAACACCAGATGAAGCTGAAATCCTATTGAATAATATGTTGACAAATGAAAATAATTGGACACTTCCTGATCCAGCTCCTGAGCCAATTCCTGAGCCAATTCCTAAACCAACTCCGTAGAAGAGAGGTGTTCTATTTCTCAGTCCTGAAGATATGCAAGAGGCAAAGAAATCTATGAAAGAAAAAGGTACTAAAGCTGAAGATGTTAAGAATTTACCTCCTATTGAAGAAATACATGGTCTTAATCTACCGCCTGTTGAAGAAACATATGATCTTAATCCATTACCTACTAAAGAACCTCATGGTCTTGATAATCCGACACAGGTAGTAAAGGTAAATTCTCTCTATATATATGATAAAGCTGAAATCCCTCCTACTAAAATTGCTAGCCAATGCCTGGATGAGTTTGATAACTTTATGGTTAAGCAAGAAGATTTCAATGCTTATTTTGGTAGACAATTAAAACAAAATGCTTATATGATTGAACACTTGGGTGATTATATGGCTAATGTTAGAGGTGAACTTAAACTCATTAGTAAACATGCTTCTATGGTTACCACTCAAGTAGAACAAGTACTTAAGGCTCAAAATGATTTGCTCAATGAAATGAATAGTAAGAAAAATGATTATGCTGTTAGAGTGGCTACTAGAACTGGTAGAATGACTCAGGAACCTTTGTATCCTGAAGGCCACCCTAAGAGAATTGAGCAAGATTCTCAGAGAAATAATATTGATGCACCTAGTCCTTCTAAAAAGAAGAAAAAGAAAAATTATAGGACTTTGCATGCTTCTAGTGAACCTATTGCTGAACCACCTGAGAATCCAAATGATATCTCTATTTCTGATGCTGAAACACAATCTAGTAATGAACATGAACCTAGTGAAAATGTTAATGATGATGTTCATGATGATGCTCAACCTAGTAATGACAATGATGTAGAAATTGAACCTGCTGTTGATCTTGATAACCCACAATCAAAGAATCAACGTTATGATAAGAGAGACTTTGTTGCTAGGAAACATGGTAAAGAAAGAGAACCATGGGTTCAGAAACCCGTGCCTTTTCCTCCCAAACCATCCAAGAAAAAGGATGATGAGGATTTTGAGCGCTTTGCTGAAATGATTAGACCTATCTTTTTGCGTATGCGATTAACTGATATGCTCAAAATAAATCCTTATGCTAAGTATATGAAAGATATTGTTACAAACAAAAGAAAAATACCGGAAGCTGAGATTTCCACCATGCTTGCTAATTATACTTTTAAGGGTGGAATACCTAAGAAACTTGGATATCCAGGAGTACCCACTATACCATGCTCCATTAAAAGAAACTATGTTAAAACTGCTTTATGTGATCTTGGAGCCGGTGTTAGTGTTATGCCTCTCTCTTTATATCGTAGACTTGATTTGAATAAGTTGACACCTACTGAAATATCTTTGCAAATGGCTGATAAATCAACTGCTATACCTGTCGGTATTTGTGAGGATGTGCCTGTTGTAGTTGCAAACGTTACTATTTTAACGGACTTTGTTATTGTTGATATTCCCGAGGACGATAGTATGTCTATTATTCTTGGAAGACCCTTTTTGAATACTGCAGAGGCTGTTATTGATTGCAACAAAGGCAATGTCACTTTTCATGTTAATGGTAATGAGCATACGGTACACTTTCCGAGGAAACAACCTCAAGTTCATAGTATCAACTCTATTGGAAAAATTCCATCGATTATATTTGGAGGTTTTGAATTTCCTCTTCCTACTGTCAAGAAGAAATATGATATTCTTTTTATTGGGGATGTGCATATCCCCATTGAGGTAACATAGTGTTATTTGAAATTTCTCCGATTTCATGTTATTCGGAATGAGTTTGTTAACAAGACCTGATCAACCTTGTTAGTGGATTCCTTTTGATGAGCATGAGATGGATGAAACTAGAAGGCACAACCTTCTGTACCCTCTTTCTACTTTCTGTTATGTAGTTGAAATAAAGTAAAAATAGTATTTTTCTGTCTGTTTTCTGATTTATCCGTGCAATATAAAAATACCCCGAAAATAAATTTCTCCAAATGCCCTGAAAATGGAATATGATTTTTTCTGGAATATTTGAGAATATCTGGCACTGAGAACACAGCAGGAGGGGCAAGCACCTGGCCACGAGGGTGGAGGGCGCGCCCTACCCCCTGGGTGCGCCCCCTGCCTCATGGGCCCATGGTGGCCCTCCTCCACTTATTCCTGCACCCACACACTCCTTCTTCCTCCCACAAACACCAATATACAACTCAAGCACGAGTTCTAGCTCATTTTGCTGCGATTTTCGATCTCCTTGCTCAAAGCACCTCTCACAAAACTGCTTGGGGAGATTGTTCCTTGGTATGTGCCTCCTCCATTGGTCCAATTAGTTTTTGTTCTAGTGCTCTATTCATTGCAAATTTGTGCTGCCTAGGTGACCATGTTCTTGAGCTTGCATGTCAAATTTATATGGTTCCAAGTAGTTCTAATGCATGATATAGTCTCTAGGCACTTGTAGGAGTAGTTGCTATCAATTTTGTTGAGCTTGGTTCACTTTTGTTTGAAGTTACTAAAAATTTCAGATTATTTCAGAAAATAATGAAGAGATTTTTGAGGGGCTCATCGAGCCGAAGCTCGAAGGAAAAACAAAATGAGGAAGCACAGAGGCCCAAATATAATTTGCCTCGCACCGTGGAGGTCCGGCCGTGTGAATGGCCATCCGATGATTTCTTGAGAGAAGCCGGGATTTATGTTGATTTCTATTCATTGGCTTGGAATGCTGGCCTCACCGACTTCCTCCGCGACCAACGTCATCAGTATCTCTTACTCACTAATACTTTTGTGCAAAACTTCTACTATTTTCCTAAGGAATCACCTCCTTTAGTAGAGTTTCATTTATATGATGTTGTTAAGAAGATGCCACTAGATTAATTTTGCAAGGTTTACATAATACCCTTCAAGGGTACCTTAGATGAACCACATCGTAAAGATGTGGACGGGTTTATTGACACCATTACTGTGGGGGAAACCAGGAAGGTTTCCGATGCAAGAATCACTAGCATACATTTTCCTGTTTTACGCTACTTTGCTATATTTGCTAGTCGTTGCTTGATTGGTCGCGGAAACTGTGGAAACCTTAGTGTTCCTGATATTATCATTTTGTTCCATGGTTTATATTCCGATAACACTTTTCGTATGGGCGGTATTATTGCTAAACGGTTAAGTCTGAACCGTACTAAGGGTCCCATCTTTGGAGGTATTTACGCTTCACGCCTTGCTGCACATTATAACATACCTATTAGGCTCTATGAGAAAGAAGAAAAATTGTTGCCCAATGCTTATTTAGATTATAAGAGTATGTTAGCGCATGACTTTATTGTTAAGAATAAGGAAGGGGAGCTTAAATACAAATTGTTCTTTGATAAACATCACCCTGAGACTATTACCTTGCCTGCTCCTTCCTTGTTTAATTTATCTGAAGGTCCGTATCTCGTTTCGTGGGCGGCCATTTACGCTTACCGGAACCCTAC
Source organism: Aegilops tauschii subsp. strangulata (assembly GCF_002575655.3). Classification (NCBI taxonomy): domain Eukaryota; kingdom Viridiplantae; phylum Streptophyta; class Magnoliopsida; order Poales; family Poaceae; genus Aegilops; species Aegilops tauschii. Next base: position 549,743,028 of record NC_053036.3, on the reverse strand, counting down.
ACTAGCGCCGGAGCCGGAACCAAAATTTGAGCCTCCACGATAGTCTGATTACTTTTGGGATCCGGAGATGACTGCCAGCCAGTGGCAGCCAGAGTCCTCCTCATCTCAGTACGACCCCAGCTACAACTACGGATATCCGCCAGGCCATCCTTGGCAATGAACCAACTTAGGCCAAAAGCCTAAGCTTGGGGGAGTACGTATTTCCCACCGACATTACATTTATGTTCACACACACTCATTGCTAGATGTCGGTGCTCATACTTTTTCACTGTAATATCCATGCTAGTTTATTTCCTTTTTCTTTCTTTCTTCTTGTGTGTTTGTTAAACCTTAAGAAAAACAAAAAAAATTAGTTGTAACTTTTAGTTAGTTTACTTTCTTGCTGTAGTAGTAATAATTAAAAAGAAAACCCAAAAATATTTCCCGTTCTTCTTTTGCTTGTTGGGAGCTCTCCCGTGTAAATAGTTTTATTACTTTTCTTTTCTTTGGGGGTCGATAGGAGAAGACCATAATTAAATTGTTGAAGTGGCTCTTATATGCATTATTGTTGATTTAACCAAGAGCCCATATTGCCGTGTCTTCTCCTGTTTATTGAATGCTCGCAGATTCCAGCTTAGTCCAATGCACGTGCACTCTTATTATTATTCACTTCGTTCGGTCGTGCAAGTGAAAGGCAATTATGACGATATATGATGGACTGACTGAGATGAGAAAAGCTGGTATGAACTCGACCTCTCTTGTTTTTGTAAATATGATGAGTTCATCGTTCCCGATTCAGCTTATTATGAATAAACATGTTTGCGATGACAATTATAGATCATAGTTGCTTGTGCCATGCTTGATTAGCTATGAGTTATAATGGTTTACCTTGCGTGCCAACCTGCTATTAAAATGGTTGTGATGTGGTATGATGGGGTGGTATCCTCCTTTAAATGATTTAAGTGACTTGACTTGGCACATGTTCATGCATGTAGTTGAAACAAATCAACATAGCCTTCACGATATTTATGTTCATGGTGGATTATATCCTACTCATGCTTGCATCCAATGTTTATTAATTTTAATGCATGTTCATGACTGTTGTCGCTCTCTAGTTGGTCGCTTCCCAGTCTTTTGCTAGCTTTCACTTGTACTAAGCGGGAATACTGCTTGTGCATCAAATCCCTTAAACCCCAAAGTTATTCCATATGAGTCCACTATACCTTCCTATATGCGGTATCTACCTGCCGTTCCAAGTAAATTTGTATGTGCCAAACTCTAAACCTTCAAATAAACATTCTGTTTTGTATGCTTGAATAGCTCATGTATCAACTAGGGCTGCCCTTATCTTCCATGTTAGGTAGGTTATTCTCAAGAGGAGTGGACTCCGCTCCTCATTCACGAGAAAATGGCAGGTCACCGGGATGCCCAGTCCCATGCTTTATGCAAACTAAATCAAAATAATTGCAAAAAAACTCCCCCCGGGACTGTTGCTTGTTGGAGGCACTCGTTGTTTCGAGCAAGCCATGGATTGATGCTTGTTGGTGGAGGGGGAGTATAAACTTTACCATTCTGTTTGGGAACCGCCTATAATGTGTGTAGCATGGAAGATATCGCCATCTCTTGGTTGCTATGTTGACAATGAAAGTATGCCGCTCAAAATATTATTTATCTCTATTTCAAAACCGAGCTCTGGCACCTCTACAAATCCTTGCTTCCCTCTGCGAAGGGCCTATCTATTTACTTTTATGTTGAGTCATCACGCTCTTATTAAAAAGCACTAGCTGGAGAGCGCAGCTGTCATTTGCATTCATTACTATTAATTTATATTGGGTATGACTATGATTGGATCTCTTTTACCATGAATTACAATGTCTAGTCAGTCCTTGATCTTTAAAGGTGCTCTGCATTTATGTTTTGCGGTCTCAGAAAGGGCTAGCGAGATACCATCTTGTTATATCATATTATGATTGTTTTGAGAAAGTGTTGTCATCCGAGATTTATTATTATGGCTCGCTAGTTGATTATGCTATTGATATGAGTAAACATGAGACCTAAGAGTTATTGTGAATGTGGTTAGTCATAATCTTTGCTAAAAACTTGAATGCTGGCTTTACATATTTACAACAACAAGAGCAAACAGAGTTTGTAAAAGTTTTCTTTATCACTTTCAGTTTATCAACTGAATTGCTTGAGGACAAGCAAAGGTTTAAGCTTGGGGGAGTTGATAGTCTCTGTCGTATCTACTTTTCCAAACACTTTTGCCCTTGTTTTGGACTCTAACTTGCATGATTTGAATGGAACTAACCCGGACTGACGCTGTTTTCATCAGACTTTCCATGGTGTTATTTATGTGCAGAAACAGAAGTTCTCGGAATGACCTGAAACTTCACGGAACGTCTATTTGGAAATAATAAAAAATCCTTGCAAAAGATGAAGACCAGGGGGCCCACACCCTAGCCACGAGGGTGGGGGGCGCGCCCCTACCTCGTGGGCCCCCTGGAGCTCCTCCGACCTCAACTCCAACTCTATATATTTGCTTTCGGGGAGAAAAAAACCAAAGAGAAGGATTCATCGAGTTTTATGATACGGAGCCGCCGCCAAGCCCTAAAACCTCTCAGGAGGGCTGATCTGGAGTCCGTTCGGGGCTCCGAGGAGGGGGATTCGTCGCCGTCGTCATCATCAACCATCCTCCATCACCAATTTCATGATGCTCACCGCCGTGTGTGAGTAATTCCATCGTAGGCTTGCTGGACGGTGATGGGTTGGATGAGATCTATCATGTAATTGAGTTAGTTTTGTTAGGGTTTGATCCCTAGTATCCACTATGTTCTGAGATTGATGTTGCTATGACTTTGCTATGCTTAATGCTTGTCACTAGGGCCCGAGTGCCATGATTTCAAATCTGAACCTATTATGTTTTCATGAATATATGTGAGTTCTTGATCCTATCTTGCAAGTCTATAGTCACCTACTATGTGTTATGATCCGGCAACCCCGAAGTGACAATAATTGGGACCACTCCCGGTGATGACCATAGTTTGAGGAGTTCATGTATTCACTATGTGCTAATGCTTTGTTCCGGTACTCTATTAAAAGGAGGCCTTAATATCCCTTAGTTTCCGCTAGGACCCCGCTGCCACGGGAGGGTAGGACAAAAGATGTCATGCAAGTTCTTTTCCATAAGCACGTATGACTATATTCGGAATACATGCCTACATTACATTGATGAATTGGAGCTAGTTCTGTGTCACCCTATGTTATGATTGTTACATGATGAACCGCATCCGGCATAATTCTCCATCACCGATCCAATGCCTACGAGCTTTTCACATATTGTTCTTCGCTTATTTACTGTTCCGTTGCTACTGTTGCAATCACTACAAAACCCAAAAATATTATTTTTGCTACCGTTACCGTTACTTCCATATTACATTGCTACTAAATACTTTGCTGCAGATATTAAGTTATCCAGGTGTGGTTGAATTGACAACTCAACTGCTAATACTTGAGAATATTCTTTGGCTCCCCTTGTGTCGAATCAATAAATTTGGGTTGAATACTCTACCCTCGAAAACTGTTGCGATCCCCTATACTTGTGGGTTATCACACGTGCATTGTCTAAGCTGGAATCTGCAAGCATTTAATAGAAGGGAGAAGACAAGGTAATATGGGCTCTTGGTTAAATCAACACTAATGCATATGAGAGCCCCTCAACATTTTCATCATGGTCTTCTCCTCTCGACCCCCAAAGAAAAGAAAAGAAATAAAACTATTTACACGGGAAAGCTCCCAACAAGCAAAAGAAGAATGAATTTTTTGGGTTTTATTTTAGTTACTACTACAAGCATGGAAAGTAAACTAGCTAAAAGCTATAACTATTTTTTTGGGTTTTTATTATGGTTTTTCGAACGCACAAGAAGAAGGCTTAGAAAAGAAAATAAACTAGCATGGATAGTACAATGAAAAAGTATGAGCACCGACAACTAGAATGAGTGTGTGAACATGAATGTAATGTCGACGAGAAATGCGTACTCCCCCAATCTTAGGCTTTTGGCCTAAGTTGGTCTATGGCCACTGCTGGCCTGGCGGATATCCAAAATCATAGCTGGGGTTGTACTGAGATGCAGCAGCTACTGCCTAAAGAGCTGCAGCTCGGTGGCGAGCTGCCTCCATCCTCCTCTCATACTTGTTCGCCTCCTCCCCGGTTATAACATATCTCCTTTTTGCCTGAAAGTTAAAGAAAGTAGGAGCAGGGAGGGCAACATGGACAGTGCGCTGTCTGTCAAAGATTAGTCGGTACTGGAGGAACTGTTCATTCCTCTCAAGAAACTGATGGCGAAACATAGCACTATAATCTAGATAAGCAGGAGGCAACTCCATATCACCGTGTATGGGTACACCAAGATAATTAGCTACACGAGTTGCATAAATTCCAGCAAACAAATCTCCACTTGTATCGTTAAGATGCAACCTTCGTGCAACAATGCCCCCAAGTTATATTGTTTATCACCTAATACCGCACTCTTGAGGACACTAAGATCTGGAACGCACATGTGACAAGCCCCATCTTTACCGTTAATGCATCTACCTATAAAGAGAGCAAAATAATGTATGGAAGGGAAATGAATGCTCCCTATGGTAGCTTGTGTGATTTCTCTAGATTCCCCCACAGTGATACTAGCAAGAAAGTCTTTATATTCAGATTTGCGAGGTTCACTAACATTGCCCCACTACGGGAGTTTACAAGCAGTATTAAAATCTTCTAGGTCCATGGTATATGATTTATCATAAAGATCACATAAAACAGTGTGAGAATTGCGCGAGGATGTAAATTTAAACCTCCTCACAAAGGAATCAGTTAGGTAGTGGTACTGTAGGCACTTATCTGACACGAAGTCCTCAAGATCAGCATTACGCTCATACGCGTCAAATTCATCCTTGATGCCTGCCTGGACCATAAACTTCTCTGACGGCCATTCATAAGGCCGCACTTGAGCTTCCCTCGGTGGTTCATCGTCCGGCTCACGTATCGCGAGTCTTGGTCCTTGCTTCCTTGAGGAACCACCTTGGTACATTTTCCTATGCATTTTTCTTTCTCTGAAAAATTTCTGAAATTTTAGTGACTCAAAATAAAAGTGAACCAACCTCGACAAGATTGATAGCAACTGCTCCCACAAGTGCCTAGAGGCTATATCATGCATTAAAACTACTTTTTACCATATAAATTTGACATGCAAGCTCAAGAACAGGGTCACCTTAGCAGCAAAAATTTGCAATAAATAAAGCACTAGAACAAAAACTAATTGGACCATTGGAGGAGTCACATACCGAAGAACAACCCCCCCAAAATAGTTTTGTGAATGGAGCTTTGAGCAAGGAGATCGAAAATGGCAGCAAAGCAAGCTAGAACACTGGTTTGAGCTATGGGAGGATTTTTCTGGAGGAAGACGAAGTGTGTGGGTGCTGGAATAAGTGGAGGGGGTCCACGTGGGGCCCACGAGGCAGGGGGCGCGCCCTGTGCCCTCGTGGCCTAATGGTGGGCCCCCCTGGTGTGTTCTCAGTGCCAGAAATTCTTAAATATTCTACAAAAATTAATATTTCATTTTCAGGACATGTGGAGAACTTTTATTTTTGGGGTATTTTTATTGCAAGGATAATTCAGAAAACAGACATAAAATACTATTTTTTCTTTATTTAATCTAAATAACAGAAAGTAAAAGGAGGGTACAGAGAGTTGTGCTTTCTAACTTCATCCATCTCATGCTCATCAAAAGGAATCCACTAACAAGGTTGATCAAGTCTTGTTAACAAACTCTTTCCAAATAACATGAAACTGGAGAATTTTCGAATAACACTAGGTTACCTCAACGGGGATATGCATGTCCCCAACAATAAGAATATCATATTTCTTCTTGACAGTAGGAAGAGGGAATTCAAAACCTCCAATAGTAATCGTTGAAATTTTTCCAATAGAATTGATATTGTGCACTTGAGGTTGTTTCCTTGGAAAGTGTACCGTATGCTCATTACCATTAACATGAAAAGTGACATTGCCTTTGTTGCAATCAATAACAGCCCCTGCATTATTCAAAAATGGTCTACAAAGGATAATCGACATACTACCGTCTTCGAGAATATCAAGAATAACAAAGTCCGTTAAAATAGTAACGTTTGCAACCACAACAGGCACATCCTCACAAATACCAACAGGTATAGTAGTTGATTTATCGGCCATTTGCAAATATATTTTAGTAGGCGTCAACTTATCCAAATCAAGTCTACGATATAAAGAGAGAGGCATAACACTAACACTGGCTTCAAGATCACATAAAGCAGTTTTAACATAGTTACTTTTAATGGAGCATGGTATAGTTGGTACTCCTGGATCTCCTAGTTTCTTTGGTATTCCACCTTTAAAAGTATAATTGGCAAGCATGGTGGAAATTTCAGCTTCTGGTATCTTTCTTTTATTTGTTACAATATCTTTCATATACTTAGCATAATGATTCATTTTAAGCATATCAGTCAAACGCATACGCAAAAAGATAGGTCTAATCATTTCAGCAAAGCGCTCAAAATCCTCATCATCCTTTTTCTTGGATGGTTTAGGAGGAAAAGGCATGGGTTTCTGAACCCATGGTTCTCTTTCTTTACCGTGATTCCTAGCAACAAAGTCTCTCTTATCATAACGTTGATTCTTTGATTGTGGGTTATCAAGATCAACAACAGGTTCAATCTCTACATCATTGTTACTGCTAGGTTGAGCATCAACATGAACATCATCATTATTATTATCACTAGGTTCATGTTCATTACCAGATTGTGTTTCAGCATCAGAAATAGAAATATCATTGGGATTCTCAGGTGTGTCAACAACAGGTTCACTAGAAGCATGCAAAGTCCTATCATTTTTCTTTTTCTTCTTCTTAGAAGGACTAGGTGCATCAACATTAGTTCTCTGAGAATCTTGCTCAACTCTCTTAGGGTGGCCCTCAGGATACAAAGGTTCCTGAGTCATTCTACCCCCTCTAGTCACAACTCTAACAACATTATCATTTTTCTTATTATTTAATCCATTGAGCAAATCATCTTGTGCTTTAAGCACTTGTTCTACCTGAGTGGTAACCATAGAAGCATGTTTACTAATAAGTTTAAGGTCACCTTTAACTCTTGACGTATAATCACTCAAGTGTTCAATCATATAAGCATTACATTTCAATTGTCTACCAACATAAGCATTGAAGTTTTCTTGTTTAACAATAAAATTATCAAACTCATCCAAGCATTGGCTAGTAGGCTTATTACGAGGAATATCACCATTATCAAATCTATAGAGAGAATTTACCTTTACTACCTGTGTTGGGTTATTAAGACCATGTATTTCTTCAATAGGTGGTAAATTCTTAACATCTTCAGCTTTAATACCCTTTTCTTTCATAGATTTCTTTGCCTCTTGCATATCTCCAGGACTAAGAAATACAATACCCCTTTTCTTCAGAGTTGGCTTAGGAGTTGGTTCAGGAAGTGTCCAATCATTATCATTACTCAATATATTATTCAATAGCAATTCAGCTTGCTCAACAGTTCTTTCCCTGAAAACACAACCAGCACAACTATCCACGTGGTCTCTGGAAGCATCGGTTAGTCCATTATAAAAGATGTCAAGTATTTCATTTTTCTTAAGAGGATGATCAGGCAAAGCAGTAAGTAATCGGAGAAGCCTCCCCCAAGCTTGTGGGAGACTCTCTTCTTCAATTTGCACAAAATTATATATTCCCTTAAGGCAGCTTGTTTCTAATGAGCAGGGAAATATTTAGCAGAGAAGTAATAAATCATATCCTGGGGACTACGCACACAACCAGGAGCAAGAGAATTAAACCATATTTTAGCATCACCCTTTAACGAGAATGGAAATAACTTAAGGACATAGTAGTAACGAATTTTTTCCTCATGAGTGAATAGGGTGGCTATATCATTCAATTTAGTAAGATGTGCCACAACAGTTTTAGATTCATAGCCATAAAAAGGATCAGATTCAACCAAAGTAATTAACTCAGGATCGACAGTCCTTATCAGAAATACAGATAGGCGAAGTAGCAAAAGCAGGGTCATATTTCATTATAGCATTCAAAGACTATTCTTTTAGCTTAGCTAACAGTTTCTTAAGATCATATCTATCCTTGCAAGCAAAAAGGTCTCTACCAGTTTCTTCATCCATAACATAACCCTCAGGCACATCAGGCAATTCATATCTAAGGGGAGAATCATCATCATCAATTTCATCAATATTATCTGTTTCAATAATTTCATTCTCTCTAACCCTAGCAAGTTGTTCATCAAGAAATTCACCTAATGGCACAATATTATCAAGCATAGAAGTAGTTTCATCATAAGCATCATGCATAGCAGAAATGGCATCATCAATAACATGCGACATATTAGAATCAATAACAGGTGTAGGTGTCGCAAATTTACTCAGAACAGAAGGTGAATCAAGTTCAGAGCTAGATGGCAGTTCCTTACCTCCCCTCGTAGTTGAGGGAAAAATCTTGGTTCTTTCATCTTTCAAGTTCCTCATAGTGATCAACAGATATAAATCCCAAGTGACTCAAAGAATAGAGCTATGCTCCCCGGCAACGGCGCCAGAAAATAGTCTTGATAACCCACAAGTATAGGGGATCGCAACAGTTTTTGAGGGTAAAGTATTCAACCCAAATTTATCGATTCGACACAAGGGGAGCCAAACAATATTCTCAAGTATTAGCAGTTGAGTTTTCAATTCAACCACACCTGAAAGACTTAATATCTTATAGCAAAGTATTTAGTAGCAAAGTAGTACGGAAGTAACGGTAACGGTGGCAAAAGTAACAGTAGCAGTTTTTGTCGCAATCGTAACAGTGGCAACGGAAAAGTAACTAAGCAAAGATCAATATGTGAAAAGCTCGTAGGCAATGGATCAATGATGGATAATTATGTCGGATGCGATTCCTCATGCAACAGTTATAACATAGGGTGACACAGAACTAGCTCCAGTTCATCAATGTAATGTAGGCATGTATTCCGAATACAGTCATACGTGCTTATGGAAAAGAACTTGCATGACATCTTTTGTCCTACCCTCCCGTGGCAGCGGGGTCCTATTGGAAACTAAGGGATATTAAGGCCTCCTTTTAATAGAGTACCAGACCAAAGCATTAACACTTAGTGAATACATGAACTCCTCAAAGTACAGTCATCACCTGGAGTGGTCCCGATTATTGTCACTTCGGGGTTGCCGGATCATAACACATAGTAGGTGACTATTGACTTGCAAGATAGGATCAAGAACTCACATATATTCATGAAAACATAATAGGTTCAGATCTGAAATCATGGCACTCGGGCCCTAGTGACAAGAATTAAGCATAGCAAAGTCATAACAACATCAATCTTAGAACATAATGGATATTTGGGATCAAACCCTAACAAAACTAACTCGATTACATGGTAAATCTCATCCAACCCATTACCGTCCAGCAAGCCTACGATGGGATTACTCATGCACTGCGGTGAGCATCATGAAATTGGTGATGGAGGATGGTTGATGATGACGATGGCGACGGATTCCCCTCTCCGGAGCCTCGAACGGACTCCAGATCAGCCCTCCCGAGGAAGATTAGGGCTTGGTAGTGGCTCTGTATCGTAAAACGTGATGAATCCTTCTCTCTTATTTTTTCTCCCCGAAAGTGAATATATGGAGTTGGGGTTGAGGTCGGTGGAGTCCTAGGGGGCCCACAAGGCAGGGAGCGCGCCCCAGGGGGAGGCGCGCCCTGCACCCTCATGGACTGGGTGTGGGCCCCCTGATGCTGATTCTTTCGCCAATATTTTTCATTAATTCCAAAACGTGTCTCCGTGGATTTTCAGGTCATTCCGAGAACTTTTATTTCTGCACAAAAATAACACCATGGCAGTTCTGCTAAAAACAGCGTCAGTCCGGGTTAGTTCCATTCAAATCATGCAAGTTAGAGTCCAAAACAAGGGCAAAAGTGTTTGGAAAAGTTGATACGTTGGAGACGTGTCAGAGATCTATATGATGTAACTCTTTTTGTGGTGTGTTTGTTGGGATCCGATGAACTTTGAGTTTATGATCAGATCTATCTTTTTATCCATGAAAGTTATTTGTGTCTTCTTTGATCTCTTATATACATGATTTTTTATAGCGTCGTATTTCTTCTCCGATATTTGGGTTTTGTTTGGCCAACTTGATCTATTTATCTTGCAATGGGAAGAGGTGCTTTGTGATGGGTTCGATCTTACGGTGCTTGATCCCAGTGACAGAAGGGGAACCGACACCTATGTATCGTTGCCATTAAGGATAAAACGATGAGGTCTATTTCTACATAAATAGATCTTGTCTACATCATGTCATCATTCTTATTGCATTACTCCGTTTCTCCATGAACTTAATACACTAGATGCATCCTGGATAGCGGTCGATGTGTGGAGTAATAGTAGTAGATGCAGGCAGGAGTCAGTCTACTAATCTTGGACGTGATGCCTATGTAATGATCATTGCCTGGATATCGTCATGATTATTTGAAGTTCTATCAATTGCCCAACAGTAATTTGTTCACCCACCGTTTGCTATTTTTCTTGAGAGAAGCCACTAGTGAAACCTACGGCCCCCGGGTCTCTTCTTCCTTATATTTGCCTTTGTGATCTATTTTCCTTTGCTTTTATTTTCAGAACTATTAAACCAAAAATACAAAAATACCTTGCTACACTTTATTTTATTTGGCGTTCGATCTATCTATATTTACAACTCTCTCACATCGGTTTGCCTATTTCTGGCGCCGTTGCCCGAAAGGGATTGACAACCCCTTTAACACGTCGAGTTGCGAGTATTTGTTATTTGTGTGCATGTGCCATTCATGTAGTGTTGCGTGATTCTCCTACTGGTTCGATAATCTTGGTCTCATCAATTGAGGAAAATACCTACCGTTGTTGTGCCGCATCATCCCTTCCTCTTTGGGGAAATACCGACGTAGTTCAAGCCAACATCAAAAGGAATTTCTGGCGCCGTTACCGGGGATACATCATCAACATCTACCAGGTTCCTAATCACAAATCTCATCTCCTTGCAATTTACATTATTTCCCATTTGCCTCTCGTTTTCCTCTCCCCCACTTCACAAAATTTGCCGTTTTATTGGCCCTCTTTTTTGCTCGCCTTTTTCTCGTCAGATCTCATGGTTGCTTTTGTTGCCATGTTCCTTCTATTTTCTTGCATCTTCGCTTGCTAAAAATATATTGATATGGATCCTCATCCACTTGCTAATCTTTTCAAGAGATCCAATTATGATGAACCCATTGATAGTGAATTAAGTTCACTAGATTATCTTTGTGAAGTTTTGCTTGAGATTTATGAATCTGAAAATTGTGATGAAGTGTTAAACGAAGGAATTTATAAAGTGATTCATGATAGCTCCTTGAATGAAAAGCATGATTGCAATGATGTTATTGTAAATTCTATAAATGTCAATTGTGCTAATAATATGCAAAACCCCAAGCTTGGGGATGCTAATTTTGCTATGTCCACTACTTGTTGCAATGATCATGATTGGGGTGATAATATTACCTATGATCTCAAAAATTTATTTAAGCCTCATGATGAATATATTAGTGATAATAATGTTTGCAATAATATTGAAAGTGGGTTTGGAAGAGTTTCAACTTTAGGTTGGAGAGTGTTCAATCTTATGAAATTTTTAATAAAAGTGGGTTTGGAGAGGTCATGACTTTAATTGATGATAATCCCACTATTCTGGAAGAGAGTCAACTTTGCATGCATGTGGATCATGAAGAGAATATTTTACGTGATTGCTATATTGTTGAATTTGAGTATGATCCTACATGTAATTATTATGAGAGAGGAAAATATGGTTGTAGAAATTTTCATGTTACTAAATTACCTCTCGTTATGTTGAGATTGCTATTGTTTCTTTCTTCTTCCTTGCATATGCTAAATATTTCTTGCCTTAATGATTTGTTTGCTTAAATGCCTATGCATAGGAAGTATGTTAGACTTAAATGTGTTTTTCACATGTTTTAAGATGCTCTCTTTGCGTTGCAAGTATTATCTTTCATGTGAGCATCAATAAAATCTCAAGCCTATCTTGATGGCTATAAAGAAAGAGCTTGTTGGGAGGCAACCCAATGAATAAAATTTATTTTTCTCTTTTGCTTTCTGTTCTTGAGTGTTTGCCCAATTATGCTACCGTTATGATTGTGTTTTTTGTGATTTTAATTAGTGTTTGTGCCAAACAAAGCCTTTAGGATCTTGTTGGGTGATGGTTGATTTGATCTTGTTGAAAAACAGAAACTTTTGCGCTTAGAAAATAGTTTTAATAAATCATAGAAACATGCTTTTGCTCTGAATTTTTTACAGAAGATTGATATACAAACTGCCCACGTTGTCCTAATTTTTCAGAATTTTTGGAGTTACAGAAGTATTCGAAGTTTTCAGATTGCTACGGACTGTTCTGTTTTTGACAGATTCTGTTTTCTTGGTGTTGTGTGCTTATTTTGATGATTCTATGGTTTTCTTTGAAGAGTTTTTGCCATAGAAAAGTTTCAATACAGTAGATATAATGCAAGAATAAAATAAGAATTGGTTTTCAACAGTACTTATAGTAGTGATTTGCTTTCTTATACTAACAGATCTCACGAAGGTTTTGTTGAGTTTTGTGTGATTGAAGTTTTCAAGTTTTGGGTGATGTTACGATGGATGAAGGAATAAGGAGTAAGAAGAGCCTAAGCTTGGGGATTCCATCCCAAGCTATTATCCAAAGAGAAGCAAGCAACTAAGCTTGGGGATGCCCCGAGTGGCATCCCCTCTTTCTTCTAACGACCATCGGTATTTTAATCGAGGCTATATTTTTATTCGACACATACTATGAGTTTTGCTTGGAGCGTCTTGTATGATATGAGTCTTTCTTGTTTTGCTTTTTGTTTTGAGTCATGAATCCTTGCTGGACACACCTATTTGAGAGAGCCAAAATTATGCCATGACTTGTTAGAATTGCTCTCTATGCTTCACTTAAATTTTTATGAGCTATGGAATTGCTCTAGTGCTTCACTTATATCTTTTTTGAGCACGGTGTGCTTTAGTATTTTTGAAGAAATGCTCTCTTGCTTCACTTAGATTTGTTTGAGAGTTAGTAATTTTTTAAAGAAATTCTCTCTTGCTTCACTTAAATTAATTTGAGAGAAAGAAATTTTATGCTCATGATCTTCACTTATATTTGTTTGAGCTTATCAAAAGCAACACATGAAAATTAGTTCCAAAGTGATAGATACCCAAGAAGGATATAATAAAAACTTTCATGAAGATCATTGGACAAAATAAACTTGGTTCCTTGTAATAGTTTTGAGATATGATGATATGATATGTGAGTCATATTGATGAGTAATTATGCTTTAGTAAGAATATTGGTGTTAAGGTTCTTGATTCCCTATGCAAGCACGAAAGTCAATAGTCATGCAATGAAATTATATCCTACTTGTGGTGCATTATTCGGTGTTAGTTATGATTAATGATCGCTTATGAGATTATTCGTTTCTTGGTTGCTCGCTTCTCAATCTTTTGCTAGCCTTCATTTTGCACCAAGTATGATCACTACTTGTGCATCCAAAATCCTTTAAACCATTTTTGCCACATGAGTCCACTATATCTACCTATATGCGGTATTCTTTTGCCGTTCTAAGCAAATTTCTATGTGCCATCTCTAATTTTCAAAATAAATTTCTCTTTTGTGTGCTCGTACCGCTCGCGAGGCGGTGAGGGGTGGCCAATATTTTCCATGTTAGATGTGTTATTCTCATGATGAGTGTTTATTCACTTGTCATTGCACGAGAGTAAGGCAAAGGTATTAGGGATGCCCAATCCCGAAATGAAAAATGAATTTACTTTATGTTGTCAAATAATAAATTCCTTGGAAAGTGTTGGTATGGAGGGCAACCGTGGATACGGCTAGCCATGGAAAGTGAAAGTATGGTCGAAAAGGAATAAATTTCAATTTCTGTTTGGGAACCGCCTATGATATATCTAGCATGGAAAGTGTTGGGAGCTCTAAGTCATTTTCGTTGGTGGGAAAAGTATGTCTCTCAAAATGTTTTTATCTCCCAATTTTTGCTTTGAGCTCTGGCACCTCTACAAATCCCTACTTCACTCTGCGAAGGGCCTTTCTTTTACTTTATGCAATTTTTATTTTTAATTTGAGTCTCCATCTTCTCTTATAAAGCACCAACTAGGAGGCACTATGGTCGTACTTGAGCATTGGGTGTAGCTAATATGCGAGTGCGTTTCATGAATGGAGCAATGATTGAGCATGATGGGCTAGGGATAACTTATTTTAGTGTTGATATTTTGAAAGACATGGTTGCTTGTTGATATGCTTGAGTATTTAAGTCTCATGTCAAAAATAGACTATTGCTTTGAACCATATAAAAGTCCAAATGTCCATGCTATAAAGAAAAGAATATGACATGACATGCTAGGCAGCATTCCACATCAAAAATTCTGTTTTTATCATTTACCTACTCGAGGACGAGTAGGAATTAAGCTTGGGGATGCTGATACGTCTCCAACGTATCCATAATTTTTGATTGTTCCATGTTGTTATATTATCATTCTTTGATGTTTTACAATCATTTTATATCATTTTTTGCTACTAACCTATTGACATAGTGCCAAGTGCCAGTTGCTGTTTTCTGCATGCTTTTTTACATCGCAGGAAATCAATACCAAACGGAGTCCAAACGTAGCGAAACTTTTTGTGAACTTTTTTGGACTAGAAGACATCTAGTGGGCCGGAGAAGCGCCTGGGGGGGGGGGGGGCTCCTAGGGGAGCACAACCCACCAGGGCGCGCCTGGGGGCCCAGGCGTGCCCAGGTGGGTTGTGCCCACCTCGGGTGCCCCGTGAACCGCCTCTTTGCTCTATAAATACCCCAATATTCCAGAAAGTCGACGAAAATCAATTCCAGCCACCGCAGAGTCCAGAACCACCAGATCCAATCTAGACACCATCACGGAGGGGTGCATCATGTCCATTGGTGCCTCTCCGATGATGCGTGAGTAGTTCTTTGTAGACCTACAGGTCCGTAGTTAGTAGATAGATGGATTCCTCTCTCTCGTTTGATTCTCAATACAATGGTCTCTTGGAGATCCATATGATGTAACTCTTTTTGTGGTGTGTTTGTTGGGATCCGATGAACTTTGAGTTTATGATTAGATCTATCTTTTTATCCATGAAAGTTATTCGAGTCTTCTTTGACCTCTTATATGCATAATTGCTTATAGCCTTGTATTTCTTCTCTGATATTTGGGTTTTGTTTGGCCAACTTGATCTATTTATGTTGCAATGGGAAAGGTGCTTTGTGATGGTTTCGATCTTACGGTGCTTGATCCCAGTGACACAAGGGGAACCGACACGTATGTATCGTTGCCATTAAGGATAAAATGATGGGGTCTATTTCTACATAAATAGATCTTGTCTACATCATTTCATCGTTCTTATTGCATTACTCCGTTTCTCCATGAACTTAATACACTAGATGCATGCTGGATAGCGGTCGATGTGTGGAGTAATAGTAGTAGATGTAGGCATGAGTCGGTCTACTAATCTTGGACGTGATGCCTATATAATGATCATTGCCTAGATATCGTCATGATTATTTGAAGTTCTATCAATTGCCCAACAGTAATTTGTTCACCCACCATTTGCTATTTTTCTCGACAGAAGCCACTAGTGAAACCTACGGCCCTCGGGTCTCTACTTCATTACATTTGCCTTTGCGATCTATTTTCCTTTGCTTTTATTTTCATATCTATTAAACCAAAAATACAAAAATACCTTGCTGCACTTTATTTTATTTGGCGTTCAATCTATCAATATTTACAACTTTCTCACGTCCGTTTGCCTATTTTTGGCGCCGTTGCCCGAAAGGGATTGACAACCCCTTTAACACGTCGGGTTGCGAGTATTTGTTATTTGTGTGCAGGTGCCGTTTATGTAGTGTTGCGTGATTCTCCTACTGGTTCGATAACCTTGGTCTCATCAACTGAGGGAAATACCTACCGTTGTTGTGCTGCATCATTCCTTCCTCTTTGGGGAAATACTGACGTAGTTCAAGCCAACATCAAACCCACCTGGGCGCGCCTGGCCCCCAGGCGCGCCCTGGTGGGTTGTGCTCCCCTCAGAGCTCCCCTTAGGTACTTTCTTGGCCCAACAAGTGTCTTTCGGTCCAGAAAAAATCCACAAAAAGTTTCGTTTGGACTCCGTTTGATATTGATTTCCTGCGATGTAAAAACAAGCAAAAAACAACAACTGGCACTGGGCACTATGTAAATAGGTTAGTGCCAAAAAATGATATAAAATTGCTAAAAAATGATTGTAAAACATCCAAGAATGATAATATAACAACATGGAATATCAAAAATTATAGATACGTTGGAGACGTATCAACTACCGCTTAGCACGGTCAAAACAGCCCAACGAGACAGAAAAACACGAGCTGTAGTTCTGCCAGAGAGATTGTACCGCTCGGGGGAGAGGTAGTACCGCCCAGAGAGGTAGTACCGCTTATAAGAGGTACTACCGCTTAGAGAGGTACTACCGCTCGAAGAGGTACTACCGCTTATAAGAGGTACTACCACTCTACAACCATGGAATCCGACACGAAAAATTGCATCCCCAAAAGCAGCGGTACTACGTGCGGCACTGGGTCGCGGTAGTGCCGCTTACAAGCGGTACTACCGCTCGATAGAGCAGCACTACCGCCTAAGGATTTGAGGAACACAATAGAGAAAACAGAGGATGCAATAAAGCCTAAACTGCCGTGACTTCTGCAAATGAACTCCGAGTTGAGCAAACTCAAGCTTGTTGGATAGATGACAACGAGAAGCATCCAAACAGCGACTAGTTATATTAAGAAGTGGCAATGGAGGTATGCCTAAGATATAGAGGAGTGAAACCTCCAACAGAGAAGAACCGGCATAACCTCCAACATCGAAAACATCATAAAATATGCATGTGAACTCTGTTTTTTATGAACTCGAGCTTGTCATGAAGATGACCAAAAGCTCCAAATCTCACAAGGAGAAAAAACAAACAAGAACAAATAAAGATGATGCAAGGATGCAATGGTTTAAGCTCTCTATGAATGATATGATCAAGCTACTCATTTGAGAGCCCCCTTGATAGTACGGGAATTGATCCTATAACCCGGTCTCCCAACTACCAGCATGGGACCGGTAAAATAGAAATCCTATCAAAGGCAAACCTTCGCCTTGCGCATAATCCACTTGAGCTAGATGATGACGATCTTGTCCTCCTCAAGATGGACCACTTTTCTTGATTGCGTTGGCTCGATGAAGACTAGTTGATTGCTCCCCCATACTCCACTATGGGTGAGCCACTCTTTGGCACATGTTCACAAGTCCATTGTCACCACAATGGACGACAAGCTTCAAGCATGATATCTTCGTGATTCTCCACTTGAACTTGCACACCGCAAACTTGATGACGATCACCACTTGATGTCATGCTCTCCATGGGTTGTATGATATCTTCCTCTTGACGCAAGCCCATGGAAACAAACCTAACCCCACATAGAACTCACACATAGACCATGGGTTAGTACACAAAGCATTATGCACAATGGTTACCATACGTTGGGATCACTTGATCCCTCTCGATACATCTTCTACGCTTTGTGTGTTGATCAACTTGATTCACTCTTGACTTAGTCTTGGTCAACCATGTATCATGACCAATATTTATATAATTCCTTTAAAAGCACCTTGGTCAACACATAAACTCCTTGAAACCATCACATAGACTTCAAGAAATTCCTATGGACAAATCCTTCAAATATAATTCAAGGCAACCATTAGTCCATATAGATTGTCATCAATTATCAAAACCAAACATGGGGGCACCGCATGTTCTTTCACCGGTGACCTCCTTTTTTGTCCCTCCCGAGTTGCTGCACACACCCACCCACACACGGACATAGCTACTAGAGAGGCCAGCAATAAAACAACATGAGAACTTCTTATACCAAAAAAGCAGCAAATTGCTACTTGCTCTATGGTATGCAAGTGTAGCAACTTGTTCATACCTACTGTAGGCGAGCACGCAGAGCCGCCGCCATCCACGTCAGATCGCTGGTCAAGTTACTTGAAATCGCTGGTATTTTACCGCACCACGAAGTGGACGGGGACGGAGGCGGCACAACTTTTCTTCCTCTTTCCCCCTTTTCATTTTCTGCATCCATCTATCTATTTCGTGCAGGGTGTAGGAGGAGTTAGGAAACAAATGGACGCCATGGTCAAGTTAGGAGGTGGCTGCGAGAGCAGATAGAGGAGAGGGGGGGGGGGGACGACGAGGGCTGGAGTTGGAGGACCCAAAGCTCTGACCATCCCTAGGACATCCAGTGTTCCAGCGGCTGCTGCCCCTGACGAACGGATCTGAGAGCTGGAGGGGAAAAGGGCGGCTACTCCCCGCTGACGAACAGACCTGAGAGCCGGAGAGGAAAAGGGCCGGGTGCAGCCATCATTGGCGATTAGTCGTGGATCTATTCGGCCATCGCTGTCGACTGTCCATCCACGACTTGAGCAGGAGCAGGGAACCCAGTGTCGATCCCGTGGACCACCGCTGCATGCTGGTATGTGCGGCGGTGGTGCGGCTAGTCCTCCTCGGCCACCGCTGCAGGACGGGAAGCGGGGCAAACAAGCTGGCGGCGATGTGGTGTTGACGGTGGGAGGGGTGGGAGGAAGAGAGAAGCAGAGCAGAGAGGATCGCGATGGGTGTCGGCTAGGGTTCACACCCAACCAGACGCTCTCCTCGCCTTTATGCGCTGAGTAGCCAGCCACGGACCACCACACAAGGGCTCAAACGTGCAATGACGAGAGTGCCGTCGGCGGGCTGCCAAATTTACATGCGGTGGCATGGTCTCTCCAACACAAGCACACATCACTACAAGCTCTGCGCTCTGCGGTGGCCAACGGTTGTGGCCACCCTGCTTGGGTCCCACGTGTCATGGAAATAATAGGATGTAGCGAGAGTGTAAAATGGAAGGCACTATTCATTGGTTGTCACATCAAACATGATCAACGGCTAGGATTGGTTCATCAAAAAATCCGACAATCAAGAAACGTTTGGACATCCAATCCAACGGCTGAGAATCCAAGTGCCCTGAGATGGGATGCTCTACAAGTGGAGCTCGAAGCGTGTAGAGAAGGGATCCAGTTGTCCCTTCAGTGGATGACCAAACCTATCATTGTTGAGCTCAATTGCGTTGAGGTAGTCAAAATGATCCAGGATCCGCTTGTGATTGTTCGAGGTATATGCCATTGATTGGTGAGATTAAATCCGTGATGCAGGGAGATCGCTATCACTTCTATCAAGCGTACACATAATAGGCCCAGGCATGAGCTGGCGAGATATGGTCGTGCTACACCCCAAACTTGTGTTTGGTTGGGTGCTAGTACTGATGAAGTTGTAACTCTATGTAAGAACGATTTTGCACCACTGTGAGTAATACGAGATCCCTTTCCCCGCAAAAAAAGAACAAACAAAAAACTACCACCTCTAGTTGTACACCCTTTAAACAGCGACTGTAATATCTGGACAACGACAACTCGGGGCGCAAGGTCCAACTGACGATTAGTTCGCCAGGTGTCGGGGATATACCCCGTGGTATGACCCGGCCGGAGTTATGACCCGGCTGGGACTTGGCGATTCACCGGTAACCCGTCGGAGGACTGGCGGCTCACTGGTCTGCCGGCTTATCTAGCCTGGTGACTCATTGGTGACCCGGTGGATGTTTTAGATGGATGACAAGGCCCAAGGCCCAGAAGGCCGGCTCATGCTATGGTGGGCCAGCTTACGAGGGAAGGCATAAGGAATATTCCCTTACGAAGGAAGCAAGACTAGGACTCCACTTGTAATAGAGTAATCCTAATCCTACTAGGACTAGCCATGTAACCCGCCCCTTCAACTTATATAAGGAGGGGTAGGGCACCCCAAGGGGGACAGAAGATAATCGCTAAGGCTAGGCACAACTAAAGGGGAGTCGGCTTATGCGGCGACTCCATCATGAGCATAATGAGACCTAGCCACAAACAGCATGTAGGGCTATTACCGGATGATGTTTCCTGGGGCCCGAAGCTGTCTAAACCCTTGTCTTGTGTTGCGTCTCTCGATTCTGATCAACCCCTCTCAAGCAACCACATAGATGCGTTGGCCTCGTGACTAAGTCCTCACACTAGGACATCTGCCGTGACAATTCCACGATAGTTGGCCCCCACCGTGGGGCCTGCGCACGGTGGTTTGTGTTCTTGGAGGGATCTCTCTTAGGGATCGAGAAGCCTGTGATCAATTGGATGACGATGAATTCAAGAAGTCAGAGCATGTCTAGTAGTACCGCTAAACCTTCAAACCCTCAGAAATAACCGCTTTTTCCGGGTTGGAACAAAAAAAACGCAAAGACTAGAACCCCTAAACCCTCAAACCCTCAAAAAAAGTAAGGGTCCAACCCTCAAACCCAATTCCAACCTGTAGAAGTGAGGGTTGGAGAGGGGCACTAGACCCCAACCCGCACTCCTCTTCCCACGTCGCGCGGGAGGGAAAAATCCCGTCCCCAACCTCCCGCCTCCTCCCTCCCAAGCCGCCGGCCCCCGCCCCCCCTCGACGCAGGCCGCCCGCCGCCGACTGCGCCATACTCCCTGCCACCGGATCCGCCGTTCCCCGCCGCCTCCTGCCCCGCGCAGCACCCACCCGTGCCGCGCGACCGCCGTCGCCGCCCCGAGCTTTCTCCTCGCCGTCCGGCCGCCACCCGGCCTCCTCAACCTCCTCGACCTCCCCCAGCCATCGCGCCCCACCCCCCGCCCGCCCGCCGCCTCCCGCACCAGGCCGCCTGCCGCGCCCCACCCACCATCGACAGCGGCCTCCCGCCCCCCAGCCGCCTCCCACAGCCAGAGGCAAGCCGGCCCCAGGCCTCCTCGAGCTCTCCTCGCCGCCGCGCCAGAGGCCAGGCGGGCCAGAGGCAGCCGCGCCGCCCCAAGCTCCCTACAGGTATGCCTCCTTTTCTTTCTTTTTGTTTCATTTTTTCATTTTTGATTCATTGTTGGCACTCATAATTTATTGTTTGTTGTATTGTGTAGATGGAGGTGAACACCGACGACATGGAGTCGTTGTCCGATGATTCCGATTGGTCGTCATTGGACAATTCGGACATTGAGGAGTTGCTTCAAGACGATGACGTCGAGATGATGGGCCTCCTCCTCGACGTGCAAGAGTTAGAAGACCGCGCGAAGCTGAAGGATCAGAGGAGAGGGTCGAAGATGAGGCGAGTCACCATCTACCGGAACCGCGGTCTCGGACACGAGCAATTGATGCAAGACTACTTCGCGGAGGTACCGACATACCCACCTCGCCTCTTCGGGAGAAGGTAACGAATGCGCCATAGTTTATTTGTGAAGATTGTCACCGATTGTGAGGCCGCCTCAGATTACTTCAAACGTCGTAGATCCATCGCCGGTATCATGGGGTTTAGTGGGTACCAAAAGATATTGGCTGCAATGCAGGTGATCGCCTATGGCATACCCGCAGACTATACCGACGAGTATCTTCGCATTGGACAAGATACAACCATGGCGTCCGTTTGTAGGTTTGCAAAATTGGTCATCCGATTGTATGGTGATGAGTATCTTCGGGCACCCAACGAGGAAGATACAAAGAGATTGATGGAGATGAATGAAAAAAGGGGATGGCCGGGGATGCTTGGTAGTCTTGATTGCATGCATTGGACATGGAAAAATTGCCCAAAAGCATGGCAAGGAATGTATTGCGGTAAAAGCCGTGATGCTACCATTGTGCTTGAGGCCGTGGCATTAGAGGACACATGGATCTGGCATGCATTTTTTGGTTTGCCGGGAACACTCAATGATATCAATGTGCTCAATAGATCTCCTTTGTTTGCAAGATTAGTTTCTAGGGATGCTCCAACTTGCAACTACAAAATCATGGACAATGAGTACTCAATGGGATACTATCTCACCGATGGAATTTATCCCGAGTGGGCAACTCTTGTGAAGTCCATCAAGGAGAAAAATGGGGTGCCCTTAACCAGAAAATAGGCTCATTTCACCAAGGCACAAGAGGCAGCCCGCAAGGATATTGAGAGAGCTTTCGGTGTTTTGCAAGCAAGGTTTGCCATAGTTCGGGGTCCAGCTCGTTTTTGGGACAAAAAACCCTTGGAGAACATCATGAAATGTTGTGTGATTCTACACAACATGATCCTCGAGGATGAGAGAGGGTTAAACCTGCCTTGTTTCTATGACAATGTTGGTACCCGTGTGCATCCGGAAAGAAACCGTTGTCGCGTACAAGCTTTTATTGAAGCACATCGTGAGATTGAGGATGCAAACACTCATGGTCAGCTCCGGGATGATCTAGTAGAGCACCTGTGGCAGTTGGATGGGCGGCTCCAAGGCCCATGATCTACCTTTGTTTTACTTTTCTATGTCCTATTTGATTCGAATAACTTGAATGATTATCATGTGCTTGAAGGTACTATTCAGTGTTGTAATAATAACTAGAATGATTATTGTTTTCTTCAAACCGTTATTGAGATGATGAAAATTGTGATATGTCAAATGATAGTTTTAAGGGTTGGGGTTGCGACAAAGACTAGAATCCTCAAACTCAACCCTTATAACGGAATATTCCGTTATAAGGGTTGGGTTTGAGGGTTCTAGTCTTTGCCCCTGTTTTTCAACCCTTAAAAGTGCCAAAAAATGCCAATTTTCACCCCTTAAACTAGTTTGAGGGTTTGAGGGTACTACTAGTGATGCTCTTAGAGCATGTCTAATAGAGCCCTCAAACTGGTCAAACCCTCAAAATAACTGCCAGTTTGAGGGTTGAGAAAAAAGGCGCAAATTAGTACCCTCAAATCCCTAAACCCTAAAAAAAATCCAGGCCGAACCCTCAAGTTCGAGGTCAACCTGCACTAGTGAGGGTTTGGGGCAATTTGAAGGCCCAACCCTCACTTGGTCAACTCTGTGCGCGGGAGGGAAAATTCCCAAGCCTCCTCTCCCCGCCGCCGGCTTCATCCGCGCCGCTGCCGCCCGTTCTTGTCGCCGCCGCCGGCCATGGAGCCCTTCCAGCCCCCAGCCACCCCCTCCGCCGCTCCTCCGCCGCGGACTTCATCCGCGCCCGCGCCTGTGGCCGCGCCCATGCCCGCCACCGCCCCGTGCCTCCCGCCTCTGGCCACCTCGACCGACGTCGTCGTGGCGGAGATGGTGGCAGCCACTGTCGGATCACGGGTTCCGGCAAAACCCTTAAGGTTCGAACTCTGGGGTGCGCGCGAAGTTCTCCCCCTACCGATCTGCGTCCTATCTTGCTAAGATCTCTAGGGCAAACTCAACGAACTCACAACACGAGGGACGCAAGATTTATACTGGTTCGGGCCACCGTTGTGGTGTAATACCCTACTCCAGTGTGGTGGTGGTGGTGGATTGCCTCTTGGGCTATGGATGAACAATTACAAGGGGAAGAACAGCCTCCTGAGGTTGAGGTGTTCTTGCGCTCTGTGTGTGGGTGAGGATTACTCAAGATCGGATGAGATGCCTCCTACGGTGGTGGCTAGTTCTACTTATATAGGCCCTGGTCCTCTTCCCAAATATTGAGCGGGAAGGGAGCCAACAACGGCCAATTTGAAAGGGGACAGCTAATACAGCTTATCCTGACAAAAGCGGTCTTCGCCTACAAAAGGCTCTGGTGGTGACGCCGCCTTGGGCTCTATGGTGACCTCCGTCTTGCCGTCCTGCTGGTCTTGGTCTCGTTGCACCGTTATGCAAACCTTTGCTTGACGCCTCGGTACTCCGCGCATGCGCTCGCTTTCTTAGCACCACAGGGGAAACAAGGACAGTGCACGCTGGCGCCCGCCTGGCGCCCGCCTGATCTTGATCGTCATGGCTCATGTCACGAGAACCTCGCGAGGTTTTCCTTGCCTTGATCTCTCCGCCCCTCGCGAGCCAACCTGGCGAGGCCGCTCCTGAGGAGGTCTTGTGTCGTACGCCTCGCGAGGGTCTTGAATGCCTTGTTGATGAAGATAGGCCGTACGGGCCTACGCGCTGGGCCACGCCGTGGGCCGCAGGCAGGCAAGTCTGGGGACCCCCGTTCCCAGAACGCCGATAGTAGCCCCCGGGCCCAAGGCGCGCTCGGGCTTGGCTTCGAGGCGAAGCCAAAGGTCAAGTGCGGAGCGCCGCGGGCCCCAATAGCCTGCGGCCCCGGTCGACGCGTGGCGGTTGATTGGACGTGGGCGTCTCCGCTTCCCCACGCTGCCTCGGCAACTGCCCGACTTGACAAAAAGGCTGGTGTGGACAGCGCTTGTCTTCCCTGCTTCCCTTCGCCTTGCTCAGATCCCCTTTCTTGCACCCTGCCTCCGAAATCCTCAGATCTGCTTCCATCCTCCTTCGCACCAGTGACCAATGGCGCCGCGCAAGGTCAAGCCCTCCTCGTCGCCGGCTTGGTACGAACCAGCTCTCGACGCGCCCAATGTCTCGGAGAAGAACCTCGCCGCCACGTGCTTGCTGACGGCAGGGGGAGCAACGAGAGGGGGAAGACAGAGCTCCGGGTTGCCTCCGACGTGCCGGAGCTTGAGGGAAGCACCTTCTTCCCCTTCTTCACGAGCAGTATCGCCGCAGGGTTGGTTCCCCCCTTCTCTGACTTCTTCTATGAGGTCCTCGGCCACCACGGGCTGCAGGCACTGCATCTTCATCCCAACTCCATCCTTCTCTTGTCCATCTTCGCCTACTATTGCGAGGCGTATCTGGGCATGATGCCGTCCGTGGCTCTGTCGTGCCACTTCTTCTTCCTCCGCGTCAGCGAGGGCCATATCTCGGGGTGCGCCAATTTCATCGCAGCCGGCAAGGCCAACTCGATCTCGAACACCGGGAAGAAGGCCGACAACCTCAGGGCCAAATGGGTCATGATGGGCGCCAAGTATGTCCACCCGCGCTTGGCGCGGCCGACGGAGATGCCCCAGTCCGACAAGGGGTGGTCTTGCGCGAAGCTCACTGATGAGCGGGCGTCGTCGGTATTGGAGGGGATGCAGACCGACCTGAAGCCGGGCAACGCGAAGGCGGCGAAGGTGACAGGGACCATGCTCCTGAGGGAATTCCTGATGTTGCGCATCGCTCCTCTTCACGCGTGTGTGCGCCCCTTGTGGAGGTTCGGGGATGAAGGGGACAAGATTCGCCTGAGCCCGGAGGCCTTGCCTGACGATGAGCTGTCTGCAGTTTTGCGCCTCTTGGTCGGGGACAACCAAGAGTACCCGCCGAGTGCCATCATTCCCTTGTTCCGCCGCAAGGACTGGGAGCAGATCGAGGCCGCCAGGCCTACCTTCGACGGGCGCGGGCTGGTGTCGCCTGTGCCCTCCGGAGGCTCTGTGGCGCCGAAGCCGGCGGAGCTGTCTTCTGACGAGTCCCGTGGGAAGGAAGAAGAGGAGGAGGACTCGGAGGTGACCCCCGAAGGGATGGGGGAAACCTCCCCTTGAGCAAAGTTGACATTCTCCGCGCCCTGCCAGACGACACCGAGACCGACGCCCGCCAAGAGAATTGGGAGCTGCCCGTCATCCCGAGAAGGGGCAGATCGTTGCTGGTCTCTCGAGATGGCGCCCCCGCCATGGCGCCATCTGAAGCTGCTTCCGGTCCCTCTGCTACGCCGCTTTCTGCTCCTGGAGCCTGTGCGCCCATACCTCAGGCCTCGAGGCTCTCGGGCTTCAAGCTCCCCAAGCGGAAGGTGGACTACGCCGCGGTGGACCAGTAAGTGCTCGAGCTCCATCTTGTTCTTGCTTATACTGCTGCCTCCTGACATTCGTCCTTGGTTGACTAGGCCGCTGCCTTCGGCGAAGAAGAGGAAGGAGGATGCAGCGGCCGCGCCCCCTTCCGCGAGGAAAGGAGGCGGCATCACTCGCATCTCCCCGGCCCGGTCGCCCTCGCGAGACCAGGGGGAGTCGTCACGAGGAGTCAGCCCCCGAGGCCCTGCTTGCTCCAGAAGTGCCGATGTCTGGCTCAGCCGCCGAGGTCCCAAAGGTTCAGGAGCCCTTGGTCTCCCAGGCCCTGGTGATGGCGTCGCCTCCTTCTCCTGCCGCGCCATTGTTCCCAGGTTCTTCTGCCTCCTCTGCTGTCATGGAGCGTCCCCTTTTAGAGATGACCCAGTTGCGGGAAGATCTCCGGGGCGAGGATCCGCGCCTGGTGGCCGGGCGCCTGGAGCCGGCATCCGGCTGGCTTCAGTCTGATGCGGCGGTCCGAGCAACGCTGAACCAGGCCGCAACAGCCTCCGACGAGGAGAAGCGGGCCGCTTCGCAGGCTGCGGCCGATCACGAGGCGGCGCTGAAGGACGCCAAGGCGGCCCACGACCGCTGCCGGGTGTTGGAGAACGAGCTGAAGGGCCTGCATGATGAGCACGCAGAAGAAGCTCGTGGCCGCCGGGCGAAGGAGGAGGAGATGAGGGCTCGGGAGGACGCCATCAAGAACCGTGACACCGAGCTGGGGGAGCTGGCGAAGACGCAGACCGCTGAACGCGGCCGGCTGGAGGAGCTGGAGCGGAAGGTGGAGGCGGAGAAGGTCGATCTTGTCGTGAAGGCGAAGGTCCTGGCTGAGGACCGTGCGGCCTTCGCGCGTCTCGAGAAGAGGTCTCGCGTGGCTCTAAAGTCACTTTATGAAAAGGGCTTGGAGAGGCCGCTGACCACCGATGAGGACGGCCCCGCCCAGCTGCTTCCCTACTTGGTGAGGGCGCTCGAGGAAGTCGTGGAGGGCATCGGTCCCATGGCGTAGGCAGAGGCTCATGTCCTTTCTTCGGCTGCACTGACGCGTGTCTTCAGCCATCTGCACCTTCGTGACCCCAGCGCTCGTCTTAACGAGCTGCTGGAGCCTGTGGCTGATGAACACTCCACAGCTGCCGCCGCAGCCGTGAGGGGTCAGGTGGAGGCCCTGCTGAAGAAGTTCCGCGGCTTCGCTTCCGCGCCTTCGACCGGAGGCGCCGCCACTCCTGCAGCTCCGGCCAGTGACCAAGACGAAGGCGACATCATCAAGGGAGGAGCGCCTCTCGCGGGCGTCGATGGCGTTCAGGGGTGACCTGCGGCTCCTTTCCTGTTTTATTCCTGCAGCATGCATCGTGCCTCGTGGAGGCGTTAAACTTGCATTTGATATTGTGAGAACAATATGTCTTGTAATATTTTCTTTGAGATTTTGTGATTTTCCTTCCTATTTACTCTGTGTTCTGCATCGGCAGAGCACAACCCCGCGCATACCTCAATCGCCGTTGGGCTGACCGGAGACCAGGACGGACCAAGGAGTGAGGGGCTACGTGACCAGTTAGGCTCCTGAGTCGCGATGCTCAGGAGTCCCCCTTGACACGCAAACAATTTCCATACCTTTGCCCTCGCCGAGGAGGGGCGCGCGACGACCAGGTCTGGGAGACCTGGTTGGGTGGCGTACGCTTGGGCGTGACCCGAGCGCAGCCCCTGTGCCCAGCCCCCTCGCACGACTCTCCCGAGGGGAGGCATTGCGGTGAGGCCGGACACTGAGCTCTGGGGCTCCCTGAGGTTGGTACGGCCGTGAGGCCACCCTCAGTTGTTTATCACCAGCGCGGAGCATAGTGCTTCCTCTTGCGCACGGGCATAGCCGCTCCTCGGCAGTGTCGACGGCCAGCGCGGAGCATGGTGCTTCCACTGGTACGTGGGAGGGGGAGTCCCTACTACGGAGAGCCCCCAGGGCGTGTACAGCCCCGCCCTGACACGTGGCTTGCACGGCAGGGCTAGATGAGGTGTATCTGGGCACTCATGAGCCAGCGCGGGACTCACGAGGCCCTATCTCAAGGCGGGTTGCGCCTGGTCTTGGTTCTTGTTCGCTGTGCTGGTCCTGCGAGGTGGTCAGACAACCTGCGCCGAACGAATCTCCTGAGGTTATCGCGTGAGAGGGCCAAGCACCAACGGCCCCAGGAGGTGACGTGAATGGGGCCGGCCCGCCAGACAGAGCTCAGCCGTTGGATTTATCGGCGCTGCAGGGACGGGCCCGAGCACAGACGCCGTGCTTAACCTACTCACGCGAAGGATCCTGAAGAAAGAGGGCCGGCGCGCGGCTCCCACGATGGGTGACGATCAAGCAGCTAATAGTCATAGGTAGATTAGGCATGGAAAGCAAACTGGCTTAGGTAAAGGCAGGGAAGATACACGCCACTGGGTCAGGCCCGAGCTGCTTAGGGATGATGCAGCCCGAGCGGCGCCCCCAGCAAGGTAAGCTAAAGACATAAGAAAAAAGGGGTACATGCCACAGGGACGGACCCACGCGGCCTGGGAATGATGCAGCCCGAGGGGCGCTCCCAGCTAAATAAACTTGGAAAATGTCACCTGGTTCTGTCGATGAAGGGATGTCGGAGCGCCAAATGTCAGAGCAGCTGGAGGTACGCGGTGAAGGGGTCGCTCCTCACGAGCCACCGGGGCCCTGAGCCTCGGGAGGCTCTGGCGGTCCAGGCAGTTCCTTGAGGACCTTCTCCATCTCCGTCAGGACGGCGTGATGCCTGGCCTCCTGAGTCGCCAGGACGCGCCGCAAGTTGCCCTGATAGGCGGACGACATGCTCGGCAGGCCAAAAGGCATGCGAACGTAGCTGTGCGGTGGACCCTCGCAGCGGCCCACACGCGAAGGCCAGTGTGACGCCCGGATAATTAAGCTACAATAACCCTCTACTAATGTGCCACATCACCATGATTACTGTTGTTAATCTCACGATGATTCAAATCAAACTATAAAAGTTTTCAATTGTCAAAACTAAAATGTTATGGGTGTGGCAATTAAATCACAAGTAATATTGGTGGAGAAACCATCTTTTTATAAAATAAGTAAATGTCCTGAAACTTTTAAAACATGGCAAAATAGTAATTCAAAATGATTTTCTAATTTGTGAAAAATCCAAAACATTTCAAAAGCCTCCCAAACTTTTTGTGGCAGGGCTCAATTTTACTAGTATTTGTTTTGTCCACCTCCACATACTTGCAAAGTCATTTGGTGGCTTATTTAAATGCAATTGGAGGCTGTTAAAAGAAAACAATATAAAAGAAAAGCAAAAGATAAAGATAAAAGGAATAGAAAAAACCCCTGGCTCCCCACTGGACCTTGGCCCACTAGAACCACCAGCCGACCCAGCCCCACCCCTCGGTCGTCTTCCTCGTACTGTACACGACCGAGGGCGTGCTCCCACCCGACCACTTTGCCGGCGAGGGGATAAGCCCCGACGCCTCGGGCTCCTCCCCTCCGCCTCACCCACTCCCCCCGATGCCTCGGTTCCCTCCTCTTCTGCCACTCCACCCACTCCCCACTCCTCTCTCTCTTGCTCCGCCTCCCTCCCCAGATCCCCTTCAACGAGCTCGTTCGCTCACTGCGTCGCCATGTCGTCGCCGTTGCCGTGGCCACCGGCCACCTCGAGCGCTGCCAGGTTGCCCACGGCCCCTGCCTCATCCTCTTCTTCCTCTACGACGAGCTACAAGGACCCGGGCGCCCCGTGACGCCGCCCCGAGCCCTCCTTCCTCCTCTGCTTCGCCGGCCGCCGACGCCAAATCCGGCGACCTCGAGCCCTCCCTGAGCCCACTCACGCACACCTACAGGACCACGGTGAGCCTGCGGTCTCCCCCTCTCTTCCCGTTTTCCACACGCGTCCCTAGTTCCATTTCCTTTGCCCTTGTCGAACCTCGCCAACGCCGTCGAGCTTCTCGTCGTTGCTACCGACGCCCACGAGTTCCACCGAACCCCACGTTGTGTTCAGGGCCTCGCGGCGGAGCCGCCTGTGCCCTTGGTTTATCCTGCCGAGCCCCCTAGCGCTGCCTTCGTGCTCACCCGAGCTCCGGCCTCCGCCTCCCTCGTCGCCGGTGTCGTTTCCGCCGACCATTGGACAAGCCACCTACACCCAACGACGAGGCATCGCACGGCCGTTCGAACGGACCACGCCGCGCCCCTTCCCGTGCCCCACCCCGCCTCCGTAGGCGCCCTGTGGCCTCCCGCCACTGCAACCTCGCTCCCCTGCGCACGCCCACACCCCGCGCTGGCGCTCGTCGCCGCGCCCTCGCTCACTCGCCCTAGCCGCCCCGCCGTTCTCCGCGTCTCCACCCGCAGCCGCGGCCCCCGCCGAGCCCAGCCCCGTGACATTTTGGGCCGAACGAAAAAAATTTCTGTCATACATATGACACTTCTATGACGATAATTGTGACAAAACCCGATATCATCATAGATGTGGTGGGCTCCTACTTCTATGACAAAAAATCATGACAGAAAATGGGCTTTTCGTCCTGGGCGGGCCGGAGACGCAGCTGCATGACATTCTTTGGGTCGTCCATGACGGAAAAAACCGTGGTAGAAGCGAGGGGGAGGAAAATTTCGGGGAGTTCCCGGTTACGGTGGGAGGTCGGGGGCCGAGCGATGCGCGTTTCTCTCATACATGTACGCGCGTGTGTGCGAGGCGTTGGCTCTAACTGAACCCGAGCGAGGCATTGGGCTCTAACTGAACCCGAGCGATTGCACTGCAGGCTACGCGTTACTAAACCCGAGCGATCGATCGATGGCTATTAACTGAACCCGATTGAGAGATTCCTTCGCTACTACTGCTAACTGAAGCCGATCGATTGGATGAACAGCGAGCGTTGGGGGGGGGTTGGATGAACAGTGAGTGGTGGCGTTGCCTCCGGATGAACATGATCCCGTGGTGTGGAGGGCTGGATGAACAGTAGACGGTGGAGGGGTGCCCGTGGAGGGGTAGTTGAACAGGACCCCGTGGTGTGGAGGGCTGGATGAACAGTAGACGGTGGAGGGGTGCCCGTGGAGGGGTGGTTGAACATTAGCCGATGGAGTAGCGCGCGGTGGAGGCTGGATGAACAGGAGCCCGTGGAGGCTGGAGGAGGTCGACGGTAGCCCGTGGAGGCTGGAGGAGGTCGACGGTGGAGATGAACAGTATCCCGTGGAGTCCCGTTTTGCGGTACGCGACACCCCTCCCGATGAACAGGACCCCCGTTTCGACCGTAGGAGGTCTGTTTCGTCCGTTTCGCGGTACGCCACACCCCTCCCGATCAACAGGACCCCCGTTTCGACCGTAGGAGGTCCGTTTCGTCCGTTTTGCGGTACGCCACACCCCTCCCGATCAACAGGACCCCCGTTTCGACCGTAGGAGGTCCGTTTCGTCCGTTTTGCGGTACGCCAGACCCCTCCCGATCAACAGGACCCCCGTTTCGACCGTAGGAGGTCCGTTTCCTCCGTTTTGCGGTACGCCACACCCCTCCCGATCAACAGGACCCTGTTTCGAACGTAGGAGGTCCGTTTCCTCCGTTTTGCGGTACGCCAGGCCTCGTTTCCATCGCCTGTCCCGTCCAAGCCCTTCCGATGAACACGACCACGCATTCCGTTCTGACCCAGCCGGTTGGCTCCCACGCGTTCCGTTGCCTCCCGATGAACACGACGCATTTCATTGCCTCCCCATGAGCACGACGCATTCTGTTGCCTCCCCATGAACACGACGACGACGCTGTTTCTCCGTTCCGACCCAGCCATGTACATGAGCCCTGGCCGTACGTATGCGCGAGTAGGCGTTCGAGACCCCGCCCGTATGTACACATACGTGGCCGTATTTTCTTTCTTGCACCCTGGCCGTTGTACGTATGTGTACATGCTACGTGCGCGCCTCTACTACGACACGTGCGCGCCTCTACATCGACCAGTATGTACGTACGCATTCGCGACCAGAATGACAACACTACGTACGCTTCGACCAGGTGGGTCCCGACTATCAGGCACTTCCTTGCCTGCGAAGATGTGGCTGGTGGGTCCCAGCAGTCAGGGGTGCGAATTGGTTTTTTTGCCCGGACGCACTTCCTTGCATGCGAAGATGTAGCCGGTGGGAACCAGCAGTCAGGGGGCGAATCATTTTTTTGCTCGGACGCACTTCCTTGCGTGCGAAGGTGTAGCTGGTGGGTCCCAACAGTCAAGGGGCGAATCATTTTTTTTGCCCGGACGCACTTCCTTGCGTGCGAAGATGAAGCTGGTGGGTCCCAGCGGTCAGGGGGAAATGTTTTTTCCGCGAAATACAGTGGCCCGTTCGGTGGGTCCCAGCTGTCAGGTGGAGGAATCATTATTTTCCATGTAATAAGGAGGCACTTCCTTGCTGCGGCCGTGGACCCAGCTGTCAGCCTCTCCACGTACAGTCCACGTCCGATGGAAGTCGTTCCTTGACCACGTTTACCAGGCCGCGCCGAGAGCACCACGGCGGTGGACGACGGCGAGGCCTAGGAAGGGGACGACGCGGAGCCGGGGAAGACGCAGCAGTGGAAGCCCGCGCGGAGAGGAGTACGAGGGTTCGCTGGTTCGGCTGCGGTGTGAGGCTGCCGTTGCCGCAGGGCCTGGCCAGCGGTTGGAATAGTAGGGGGCGGTGAGGCCTCCGCGGCAGCACAGCCGGCCATGAGAGGCAGGAGCATGCGGCACGACCGGCGCTGCTTTGGGCGGCTGGAGCAAGAAGACCAGAGGTTGAAGAAGCACTACGGCCGTTGGATGGGCATCGTGCGGTCACTGGAGCTAGAATCGTTCATATTGACTAAGTCGACAAAGCCCTCCGTCCCCGTCAACTTAGTTGGCCCACAAGTCATCCTCCCACTATGGTGGGTCCCAGCTAGCAGGGGGGTATTCATTTTTTTGTGCGTAATAAGGAGACACTTCCTTGCGTGCGAAGATATAGCTGGTGGGTCCGACATGTCAGCGGGGGGAACGTTTTTTTTGCGAAATACAGAGGCCCTTCCGGTGGGTCCCAGCTGTCAGGTGGAGGAATCATTATTTTGCGCGTACAGTCCACGGCCGATGGATGTCGTTCGTTGACTACGTTGACTAGGCCGCACCGAGAGCACCATGGCGGTGGACGACGGCGAGGCCTAGGAAGGGAACGACACGGAGCCGGGGAAGACTCGGCAATGGTTGCCCATGCGGTGGGGAGTACGAGGGTTTACTGGTCCGGCTGCCGTTGCCGGAAAATAACAGGAGGTGTGGGTGAGTAGAGGAATGGCCTGGCCAGCAATGAAGTTGGGTGGGGCGGTGCGGCCTGTGCGGCAGCACAGCTGGCCACGGGAGGCGGGAGCAGGCAGTCCCACCGGAGCTGGTTTGGGCGGCTGGAGCAAGAAGATCACATATTGAAGAAGCAGCACGGCCGTTCGATTAACATCCAACGGTCACTGCTGCTAGAATCGTTTATGGACTAAGTTGACAAAGCCAAAGTACACGTCAACCTAGTAGACCCACAAGTCAGCCTCCAAATCTGTCCCAAACAGCATACAGCCCGAAATTTCTAGCCAGATTCAAATTAATTTTAAATCTAAATATACCTTAATTTAAATTCAATGAAATTTTACCCGCACAAAAACAATGAAATTTAAAATATCAAAATCTGAAAGAAATCAGTATTTTGGAACTAATTGCCTGTTTGCTGTATTTTTTCATTTTACAGCCCATTTATTATTACTTATAGCCCATTTCTTATTACTTATAGCCCATTTTCTGGGCAAAATGCATCCCTCCTCGTCTTGAAAGATTTCCGGCCCAGCAGGGCGTTGAAAAGCAAGTAGGCCTACGTTGGTTATTCTGCAAAAAACAAAATAGCTAGCTAGCCATTTTCAGAAAGGAAAAAAAACTGGGCTGGTCATGTGCTAAACATATGAAATAAAAGCCTGGGCTAGACGGGCCATGGGTCCCGCACAACCCAGTTGATACCCTTCTCCGTCCCGAAAAAACAAAATTACTGCGCGCGCTGCTGGGTCCCTACTGTCATCCTCACCATGTACAATCATCTCCTTATTCCTCTCGGTTGTTGACCATGTTGACAACACCGGAGGGCGGCGCCGCGGCGAGCAAACCAAGGCGGAGGACGATGGTGAGGCCTCAGACGGGAACGAATAGGAGCTGGGGAAGATCACAGCCAGCCGTGGGAGGCGGGAGCAGGCGGTCCCGCCGGCGCTGGTTTGGCTTTGGCGGCTCGAGGAAGAAGAGACTGAAGAAACACGACAGACGTTGAATGTCAATCCAACGGTCAAGGTTGGCACAATCGTTTGTTGACTAAGCGTACACCAAGTAGCATACTTTTTTATATATAGGAAGAAAACTGCGAGGAAAATGCGTTCGTCTGCCGTCCTCCTCACAGGGAACGTTCGCCACATAAGTGACTAGCACCCTTGGTTTTCAACCGAGAGGTCTTGGGTTCGAGTCCCAGGAAATCTCAATTTTGTCCTCCTTCCTTCCTCGCTAAAAAAAGGGAAAGAAAATCAAAGACTTGGGAAGGCGTACAGAACAAGCTAGTGTACCAGTAAAGAGACGTTGCTGAGTTTTAGAAAAAAGAAAGACGTGCTCCTGTAGCTGGTTCGAATCCAAACCTAGACTATGACTATATATGGTGCTATGCTACTCTGCAAGTAATGAAACTGACATATCCAACATTCGCTTCTCTTCTTCTCTACTTACTCTGCCTAGCATCAGAAGCTCTGGCCGCAGCAACCATGTCCGCTGGCTGCTCGTCTACCTGCTCTTGAGCAGGCAACAACCAGATATGCGCCAAGTCGCCACCCGTACCATCGCCTGTGGGTCTCATCACACCCCCGCCGGCACGCGCACCGCAGCCGATTGCTCATCGCAACCCGCTACCGTTGGTGTGGTGCCACTGCTGCAAATCACGCAGAGTCATCCGTCGCGTTTCAACCACAATCCGCAACCCTGGCCGAGTCTTCTACAAATGCCCGAATCATGGGGTAATAATGTGTTTAAGTGTTGTTCTGCTGCTTTCAGTTGCTGATTTTTTTAATAGTTTGGTTGATGATCTTCCAATTTGATTCATGCAGAAAAGGGAAGATTCGTGTGATTTGTATTTCTGGGAAGTTGCTGATGTGGGGGAATGCAACTACGCTGATTATTTGGTTAGCCGAGGAATCCCAATACCAGCAGGTTGGGGTGTTGGACAAGTAACTGAAGGAACGTCAGAAGAGGAAGATGCAGAGCAGAAGGTTAAAGATGCAGTTCCTCTGATCATGGCCAAGCAACAGCTGCTGAACGACCTTGACAACAATGAGGAGATGAAAGAGCTTGTGAAGATAATGGGCAAAATCGATGTGCTCTGTAGGATGATTGTCTCTTTATTTGCAGTGTATGTAGCACTCGTGATGTATTCAGTGGCTACGACATGAGCACCTTGCTGAAACTAGTAATGAATGAAACATGTGTAGCAGGCTGGGCGTAGTGTTGTGAACATCTAATGATTTCTATTAACGGAAATCAGGGGGTATCCCCTTTTGCTCATATAAATAAATAAATAGCAGAGGCACTGTCGGGTCAGCTTTGTTCTCATTCGAAGACGCCGAGAAAATTGCACTCCAACAGCAAACTATGTCATCAAATTCAAGTTCCACAGCCAAATATGAGTACAACTAAACAACAATGTCATCATGTTTTAGTTGTCATACTATCACCAAACACAAATCAGCATACATAACAAGTGATGTTCTCACAGCAAAATACTAAACAACATGTTCATCAGGTTTCAGTTGTCATAGCAAACACAATTTCACATAGTAGATAAAAAAATGTCTTCTGACAGGCAAATACGACAAAAGCAATGTAATCATCATCCGCAGCAGCAGCATCAACATCTTCGCCATGTGTATCAGTCTGAATCATAATTCCCCACGGTGTCATCTTCTTCTTCGTCCTCAACGTCCTCGAATGTTGGCTTCATCTTGATCAACTCTTGTATGTCCACAGCACGACAGGCAATCTTTTCGCCGGCATCATTGACGTGATGGTTCTCAA
This sequence comes from Aegilops tauschii subsp. strangulata, assembly GCF_002575655.3. Taxonomy (NCBI): domain Eukaryota; kingdom Viridiplantae; phylum Streptophyta; class Magnoliopsida; order Poales; family Poaceae; genus Aegilops; species Aegilops tauschii. The sequence goes on along the minus strand of NC_053036.3, from coordinate 549,707,124 downwards.
AGATATTAGGAACATCTGTGTTATCTTGTACATCAGGAGCAGTGTAAGCATCATCTTGTTGTGCAACTTCATTAAACGAATTCCTCTACTCAAACATTTGCAATACTCTCCAGTCATCGCTATGTGAAAATGTGTCTTCCAAGAAGAATATCTGTGTTGCTTGATTTGCCAAAATAAAAGGCTCGTTGGTCTGGTACGCCGCCTTGACATTGATGGATTTGAAATAATCATCAGCTCTGGGGATATACCAACGACAGCACAACAGAACCACACACCGATGATCCTCAAAACTGGAGATATACTGCAACTGAAAAATGTCTGTTATGTTAGCATACATTTCAGTTGTCTCTTTGTCATACGTATCCGTTCTCATGTGGCACTGTTTTGTGTCTTCCTGCCTTCGTCTCGTGCAAGGGTGTTGTAGCGCACATCTCCAACAACGCAAGATTCATAATGTCTTACCCGAGTATCAGGACCCATTGCTAGTGAGTAAAGGGCATCATCAACTGTCTGCCCATCCTCCCGCATCTTCTTAACCTATGGTTAGAAAATAGACAAGCTGATCATCTTATGTACTCAATATATTAAAAAAACTGACAGTGCACTTCAAAAGCTTACATGGTTCTTGAACCATTTCGCAAATCCTGCCATAACCAGTTTGTCAATGTTTCTTGGATTTTGCGGCAGTAACTCCTCTTTGTAGATGCTGCACAACATAGTGATCGCATCAAACATCTAAATATATAAGAATGTGCTGCAAGTTTAGTAGATTACGATGTATAAGCTGCAGTACTACACTTACTTGATATAAGGTAGTATCTCAGGACAGTTATTCAACACATACCAAACCATTTTGTCCAAATCTTTAGGTTTGTCCTCTTGTCGACTCTTCCCTGTAACTCGAACAGAATAATCGAAAACATTGAGCCCGGGATTGTCTTCACCCACCTCTTTGCTAAGCTGATCAGCTGTTTCGATGTATTTTGAGCAGAATGTCAACGCTTCTGTAGCAATGTAGGCCTCTGCAATGGAACCCTCGGGTCTAGCTCTGTTCCTAACATATCCCTTGAAAGTGCCTAGTCGCCTTTCAATAGGGTACATCCAGCCATACTGTATTGGACCTCTAAGTAGTGCCTCATCAGGTAGATGAATAGCCAAATGCACCATCACATCAAAGAAGGCTGGAGGATATATCTTCTCAAGGTCGCATAGGATAGTTGGTGTCTTGTCTCTAAGACGCTCCAAAGCATCTATCCCGATATTCCTACTGCAGAGTTCCCTGAAGAATTGTCCCAACTCTGCAACTGCTCTGTATAAGTCAGGGCGGCCCAATCCTCTAAGGATAACAGGTAAAACCCTTTGAAGTAGGACGTGGCAGTCATGAGTTTTCAACCCTTGTACCTTGTTTCCATCTGCACTGACTCTCCTTTCAGGGTTGGAAGCAAATCCATGTGGGAATCTCACACGTGACAGGACCTCGCAGAATTCTTTTCTTTTTACCTTGTCCAAGACGTACACAGCTGGTGCCATATCCCGTGGTTTACCTTCATCTTGCACCTGCAAATCCTTTCTGATACCCAGGTGTGTCAAATCAATCCTAGATTTTAAGGTATCTTTCGTCTTGCCTTCAATATTAAGAAGTGTGCCGATAATGCTGTCACATATATTTTTCTCGATGTGCATCACATCAAGATTATGCCGCAGATCCAAATCTTTCCAATACTCCAAGTCCCACAAAGTGGACCTACCGGTAAACAATAATCTCTCTTCTACCCTGCCACGCTTCCTTTTCCCACTACCATTACCAGGATGGTTTCCTGGTGTAATATGCCTGACCTTCTCTAATTCCACTTGCAACTCATCGGTGGTGAGCCTCTTTGGTGCATCACGGTTTTCATGCTTTGCATTGAACACATGTCTTTGGTATTTTCTAGGATGCGGCTTGTCCTTGGCAAGGAAACGGCGGTGTCCAATGTAACAGATCTTGCTAAGTATTGCGTATGACAGCAGATTCCTGTCACAGCGAACACATGCATTGTAACCATGTGTCGTTCGCCCTGACATAGTGCCCAAAGTCGGATAATCATGGATGCACCAAATTATAATAGCACGCAGAAAGAAATCAGCTCGTGGGCTGCTATATAGGTCTCGAGTGAGAACACCCTTCCATAGCTGTTGAAGTTCCTCCACAAGAGGCTCCATGAACAAATCAAAATCCTTTCCAGGACTTTTTGGACCTGGGATGAGCAAGGCCATCATGTAGTTTGATTCTTTGGTGCAGACATTTGGAGGCATGTTGTAAGGGATAACAAGCACTGGCCACATGCTATATGTGGTGCTCTGGTGGCCAAATGGGTTAAATCCATCTGAAGCTAAGCCAAGTCTAATGTTTCTCGGGTCAGCATCAAACTCTTTGTGTTTATCATTGAAGCTTTTCCACTCACTACCATGAGATGGATGGCTCATTACATTCTGATCTCTGTACTCTTGGTTCCTAGAATGCCACAGTACATCCTCTCTTGTTTCAGCATCATGAAACAACCTCTGCAATCTTGGTGTAATTGGAAAATTTCTTAGAACATTATGAGGAATCCTCTTCACAGCATCGCCATCTTTCCATCTTGATGATTTGCATTTCGGGCATTCACTTAAGTTGGCATAATCCTTCCGGAACAGAACACAATTATTCTTACAAACATGGATCATATCATATCCAATTCCAACTGCACGAAGGAAATTCTTCATTTTACTGTAGGTGTGTGGCAGCTCAGACGCATCTGGGAAAGATTTGCGAAAAGCAGCCAACATCGCATCAAATGATTTGTTGGTCATCCGCTCAGATGTCTTCACCTGAAGAAAGGTGACCATAGCTGAGAATACTGACAGCTTATTTCCTGGGGTGACAGCAACGTTGCATTGTTCCAACATGCGGGCCCACCGTTTTTCTTCTGTAGGTGAAAGTTCACGGAATGCATGAGAATTTCGTAGCATTGTTTCAATGTTGGTCAAACTCACTGGCTCCGCCACCACCACCTCCTCCTCCTCTTCCACCTGAGCATCAGGCAGCTCAAGATGGTGATCTGCTGCTTCCACGTAGTCAATAACATTGACGTTCACAGCTTCACCATGATGAACCCACCTAGTATATGTGACCGACATCCCATACAAGTGTAGATGATTTTGCACAGTTGACTGGGGTCTTGTAACTGAATTCATACAACTGCTACACGGGCAGAGCACATCTGATTCTGGACCACCGTACTCAGCTCTGATAAAGTTCATGAAGTTTTCAACCCCCTCGACATATGCAGCAGAGAATTTTCGAGCAGAAGTTATCCAAGTCCTGTCCATCTGTTAGACATACAAATTAGTTCTTCTACTAGATATTACAGGAAAAACATATATGCTTTTTTATGAAGTCCGAAAAAAATACCTAGGTCGATGTCTAAAGCTATGGCAAGATATTTGGACGAGCAGATCTAAGTAACGAAATATATGTAAAGCTAATTCAGCAAACAAATTTGAGTGCCAAATTATGGCAGGCTGTTTTAGCAGTCAATGAGGCCAAGCACACAACCATCGAACTATTTGAAGGCCATCGCAGCAACAAAGATCGAGTATAAAACGGTGTAGAGCTATTTCACCTAATAGATTGGCTACTAGACCATGGCAATCTACGTCACAATAAATATATGTCAGGATATTTTAGCAACTAATCGGCCTTGGCATGCCATCTCAGCTAAGCAGATTGAGTGCAGAACAGGGCAAGGAAGCTTTTAAGCAGAGCATATTGACAGTAAACTACTTCGGCAAACAGTGATATTAACAGCGTCTATCAGCTAACATTCAGCGCTACACCGACATGAACGGGGCCTTGGTCTAGAATGCGCGTACCGTGGGAGAAGCTGACCGCCGTGCGTCTCCGCACGAACGTCGCCAGCGATGGTGGTGCTGACCGCCGTGCGCCTCCACAAGAACGTAGCCAGAGGTGGCGGCGCGGCTAGAGGACGGCAGTCTACGAGAGCGTACTGTGGGAGCGAGAGGATCGCCGAACCGCGGCGCCGACGTATCGGCGCAGCGGGGAGGGCGGCTTTGGCGGAGCGAATGGAGTGGAGGGGGACAGGGGGGGTTTGGGGAATATTATTGGCTAGTTGGCCGAGGGCGGTTGAATCGGATTTGGGGGGAATTTTTGGGTGTGGGGGGGGGGAGGATTTTCGCGCAGTGGGCGGGGGGAGTTTGGCGCATGGTCGGTTTCTCCAAGTGCAGTCCCACATGTCAGTGAAGAGGCAAGCCGAAGCGCATTCCGTTTGCGTGAGCCGTGTGCAGGACCAAACGTGTGTGGGGTGCAATGCGACCGCGACAGGAGTGATGTGAGTGTACCGCCTTTTTTCCTTTTAAACTAGGTGCTTCGCCCCTTTAAAAAAATTATTGCATGGCGCGATCCATCGATACTACTACTAGTAATCCGGTAATCCCGACTAAAACGGCGCGGCCGGGTCTTTTCCCGCGCGATATGCTGGGAGGTTGGCTTAGTTGGGTTTTTTAGGACGAGTAATGCTGCACCTACGTAATCCCAGTTACGTAATTAACGTAATGTGAAACGTGTGAGCTATTGATTGTATATTGGGGGGAGGGAGGGGCCCACCACCATGAAAATCAGGGGAGGAGAGAGAGAGAGGCAATTTACGTTAACCCTTTCGTAGGTTCCCGTAGATGTAGAAAGATGTGAAATGCGTGAATGTGTAGTGGACGTACTATTGGAGTGCCTAAGATAATTTGTGTATGTATAGACCCTATGTGTTTATTTTACTTCGAATGTTAGATTTGTCTCGGTCAATAAAAAGCAGAGTTGGTGATGTTGGTGTGCCTGTCATCCTGCAATATAGGTCGTCCGATCTATATCTAACGGATAGGAAGGAAACTATGACAATTTGCCCGCGGTCCTCTCCACATTTGCAGATAAGGCTTTCCCTCGTTCATCCTTTTCTCCCACAAGATCTTGATCTTCCGTGCAACGCACGGGCATCTTGCTAGTACTCCTACAATATGTATATTATTGTGAAAGTTCATATACACCGGCCGAGATTAATGCAAACACGGCAGATTTTCATTACATTTCGAACTTTTATAGGACAGAAAAATAAAAAAACCCGACCCTAAACCTATTCTACGGCGGCGACCGACGTCCTCCATCTGCGATCTCTATGTATGGGGGCAGGGTTCAAGACCTGTGAAGTGAAGGTGCGGTCTCCGGCGAGGAAGAGCAGAACACGGGATACGGACCGGCCAGTTGGCACACCATGCCCTGCCGCCTCCCATGCCCTACTCATCCTCGGAGGAGTCCCCGACCTCGGCGGTGCCGGACGTTGGACGGAGGCAAGTAGGACGCGTGGCTGACGGTGCTCCCGTCGTCGGCCGCCAGCGTGGCCACCGCTTGTGCGGTCGCGTCCGCGTCCGGCTACGCCGCTATTGCGTCGCGAGAGGCGACTTGAGCGAGGGCGGCGACCTCGAGCTTCATCCCGGAAGACAAGCTCTCCCGCAGAGCGTTCGCACTTGCGGTCATGGCGGATGTGGTGCCAGGTAGGAGGACGATGCGCTATGGTGTGGAGGTTAGCTAGGCGTTGCCGCTTTAAGTAGCGCATTCCGGTGAGGCCAAGCGTCCGGGTGCGTCATTAAGTCGCCGGAGTTGGTTCCTCGGGCACCGAGCCTCTTAACGATGACATACGAATGGACGGCATGAATGCGGGCAGCTGGCGCCGGCTAGGAATGCACCGTGCGACGGCACGAGGGACGAGGGTTTTGGTGTGCCAGGGTAGTCAGCTGCGGTCGTGGCAACGTTGGAGATGCCCTTTGCTCACATGCGATCCCCGCATGTCATTGAAAAAGCAAGACGACCCGGCATGGTCTCAGGTCCAGAGGATGCAGTTGGCCGCACTACACCACTCCGCGGACGCGTCGCGGCGCCCCGTGCATCCTCGACGAGCCGGGTGTTGGGGTGTGTTTGGATTGTGGCCAAAGTGCACCTTACCAAAATTTTGGTCATGACCCAAAGATTGGTCTTTGTTTGGATGGTTGCCATTTTTTTGGCATGCCAATGAACTCTAGCCAACTCTAGTTCATTTTTCTTGCCAATGTTGGCCAAATCATGGGCAACCAATACCTCAACCAAAATTTTGGTCATGACCCAAAGATTGGTCTTTGTTTGGATGGTTGCCATTTCTTTGGCATGCCAATGAACTCTAGCCAACTCTAGTTCATTTTTCTTGCCAATGTCGGCCAAATCATGGGCAACCAATACCTCAACCAAAATTTTGGCTACCCAATGCTTTGATGGGGCAACCTTGGGCACAAACCAAACATACCGTTGGTCGTGCCACAGCACTAACGCCATCCTCAGCACACTGAAACCGACCGTCTCTAGCGACGATATGAGCGTGTCGCTCACCACGGTCGCCGTGTCCAGAGGCGGTGCTGGAGCTGCGCCCCGTTGTTGGCCCCAACGACCCACATGAACGGTTGTCGGTGGCGAGGAGGTCGTGGGCCAGCTCCTCCATTGGACTAGTCTGCGCTACGTCGTCCCGACGGGTGTGCCCCACATGTTGGTTTCCCTGTTTTCCCGGCCATATTCGAGCGTCAGTGCTCCGCGTTGTGCATTAGGCCTTTCACTATGTAGGCCAAGCGAGACAACTTATTGTTATTTGAGCCGTTCAAGTATAATCATGTGGTGTTTGCTTATTTCTCATTCCTCTCCAACCCTCTTCTCCATCGATCATGTCGCCCTCCAGTCGAGTCCATCCTCCCGCATGCCTCATTTGAACATTCCGCCGAGTATCATTCGCATGTACCCACCCTAGTCCTCTTTCAGTAGATCTCCGGACCCCGAGATGAAATCGAGAGGGAACGAGTGGGGGCACGTGATACCTAAGGCGGATTCAAAATTTTGAACCAGTGATCATAGCATCCGCAAATCATATATAAAGGGTATTCAATGTTCGTTTCGTTTTTGAACGTACAATATACTCCCCCTATCCTTTCTAGTTTACATATAAGTTTTATGTGTAGTCAAAGTATCTCTACTTTGATCAAAAAGGTATCAACATTCAACAACGCCCAATCAATATTGTTAGATTCGTACGTACTCCTAGATTTGTACTCGAGATGGTTTCCAATTTGACTATTGACAAGATTAATAGTACATGAGATGTATAATGTGAAAATTATATCATTGGAAACTCCTTTTCACATACGAATTTGACCATATGCTTTGTGTAAGTTGCATGCCATATATTATTACTCTAACATTTGGTCAAAGTTAGCCTCGAAAAACGCATTAGACCCTGTATGCTTTGTGTAAGTTGCATGTCATATATTATTACTCTAACATTTGTGTAAGTTGCATGTCATATATTATTACTCTAACATTTGGTCAAAGTAGTATAGTGGAAGTGGATCCTCTGACGTAGGTATCCCTGCCTTACCCTCCCTTTCGGTCACTTACTGGCGGACCCCATGCTTGCTAGGCCCCGCATGTCAGTTACTCAATGGGTTCGGCCACGTCAGGGGATCCTCATCCGTAGTATACTCCCTCTATTTTTATTTACTCCACATAAAACGGAGGGAGTGGTGGTATAATAAATGACGCGGGCGGGGGGAGGGGAGGGACGTCAGTTTGCTCTCAACTACGGTCCCACAAGCGAGCGAAAACGCAAGACGAAGCGCGTTCCATTCGGTGAGCGACGTGGAGGGTCCAGCGTGCCGGGCTGCAACGCGAACGCGACAAGAGCGATGTACAGTCAAAACCGATTGACCGGTCGTCACCGGAACCACTATTCACACCAGAACCTTCGCTGCTCGGCCTACGCCAGCCACTGCCCTAAAACCACACCAAATCTCCAGCCCATTACCCCACCTTTCGATCCCCTAGCCCGCATCAAGCGTCCCCTAGTTCGCCGGGAAGCCATGGTGTGCCGCAAGGTCACTTACTACAAGATGCTGACGCCGGAGCGCCACACAGAAATCGCGGCGGCGGTCGGCGCCACAGACCTCTGTTCCCAAGCTCGCTTTGTGGCGGGCCAATCCCCGAGTTCTCTGGAGCCAAGCTACGAGGAGGAGGAAGCCGATCCAATGTTCATGGTGGAGGTCGCGGCGCAGAAGGCCCCCGATGGGTATGAGACAATGGACGTCGACTTCGTGCCGGCGTCCGAGTCCGCCATGGTGCAGGCGGACCAGCGGTTCAACATGGCGATACTAAAGGAGGACCGGGAGGCAGAGGCTCAACTCGACGCAGAGCGCGCGCATGCCGCTGCCATCGAGGCTCTCCTGCAGATGGAACCGGATGTTGTGGATGTGAACCGGGCGGCGGAGGCTCAACTTGAGGTGGAGCGCGCGGATGCCGCTGCCATCGAGGCCCTCCTGCAGGCGGAACCAGACGTCCTTGACTTGAATCGGGCTGTGCTCTCGTCCGTGCAGAGCGTCCGCACGCTCCGCTTGAACGAGTAGCTGGAGGCCGAGGACAACCACGGTGTGGAGACACACGTCGGCAGCGACGGCTGGTTCGCGCCGGCAGCCAAAGACGACGAGGCCGTCTCTTTCCGCGAGCAGTGATAGTTTTTCTTTATGTTGTTGTTTTTATGGATCTTTTGCTGTGTAAAAACATATATTTGTTATGCAAGTCGCCTGACTTGGGTCAGTCTACCATTTCAGGCGGTTGGATGAATATCCTACGTCTCCTAACCCTTCTTACCTTCTTCCTCACCTCTTCTTCTTCCCCAACAGACCACCGCATGGGCCATACGGATACTCCCCAACATGCGGTTGGATAAACATACTCTATGAACGAAAATTATGTGTCAGCGATAGGATGGCTGAGTTTGGTTTGTTCACATGCGACAGCACGTGTCAATGAGGGTGCGTTCCCTTGGTTGGGTTTGCGGCGTGCAGGAGCGACTTTGTGAGGGTGCGGTGCGACCGCGGCGTGCAGGAGCGACCGTGTGAGGGCGCGGTGCGACCGCGACAGCCATGCGCAAGTGTACCTCCTTCTCATTTTGAAAACTTTAGGCAAGCTTGGCAAAAATGTGTGGCGAAGTTTGGCAATGCAAGGCCTAGACCCAAACAGGATAAGTACGTACGTACTAGGAGTACGAGTGTTAAAAAAGAAAGGCGGGGTTTTCCTTCGCGGGATTTAATCGATTCAAATCCTCGTTTCACGTGTCAATTAATGCGTATTTTTTTCTCCAAAGACCAAAGAGATAACCATCTCACTCCTCATCGCTTGATTAATGCAGCGCCATGCAAACCAACCTTCTCACTTCCGCATGCATGCAGGGGATATTAGTGTCCTTGGTTGCTAACCCCATCAATTTTGCCTCCATTAGTGTTAGTGGCCCTTTGCAAATTGTAATTTTGATATACTGGCCTTGTGTACAAAAAAATGGAGGTAGTAACTATATTTGACTTCCTTCCCCATTGCGGTGACGTCGACGATATCTTTTTTTGGGTGGTTTGGCGAAGTGTGTTCGACGGAGAACACCATTGAGGGAGACCACGGTAAGTCGTTCGCAAGTGCCACCTGCAAGCCGAGACAACCGCCTTATTTGCATCCAGGAAGTCCTTTACTAGTACTACTAGGAGTACTAGTGCGGTGAGATGGTTTCTCGAAGAAGACGATGGAGAAGCGGAGTCAGCGAAGAGTGAAATGATGGTTGCTTCGTCCGTGCTTTTGTGATTTGGCGCCTCGCTGCTTTGTGATTTGTGATAGAAGGGACAGGGGACTAGACTCTATGCTCTATACTGTACTACATGCGTCCAAGCATGGGAGAAAGAGGAGAGACGTTGCATTTTTCTATTCCTTCAATCAATCAATCAGGGAGCTTCGGTTCCATCTTTTTGGCTTTGGCAACACCGTCCACAATGATTCCCACGATGCCAAAAGCTATTTTCACATTTGGCTACACATTGTGGATGCCCTTAACCGTACCACTTGGTTTTGCTCCTGTGTGCTATCTATACAAATCTCAATTATATTGATCTAAAAAATTATAGAATCAAGATTAGTAAAAAGGAGGTGATTTTGCCGTGCGGATGGCGGGGGAGGTTTCTTATTTGAGCAATACTACATCCACGTAATGGTTTACGTAAAGTTGCGAACTGATGTGATGTGGGACTATTTGATTGGATTAAAGGAGAGGATTAGGCCCACCCCACCTGAAAATCAGGGGGGCATATATAGATTAGATGGAAAGTATACGTAGCAGCTACGTAGCCCTTTGTAAGTCTAGTATTAGGCTTCTTATTTTCGGAGGACGTTGTCCTGGCGGTTTGCTAACATGCGGTCCCACGTGTTAGTGCTTTATCAAGCCGATCCGCGTCCCACATGAGGCAGAACAACGGCAGAAGCAACACGTGGTTAAGTTGAAGAAGATGAGGGAGAAGCAGATTCAGCAACGAGTGAAATGATGTGATGGTTGCTTCGTCCCTCCAACTTAACTGCAGGAAAGGTGCAGCTTTGTGATTTGACGCCTCATTGCTCATTACTAAGCCGGCGCCATGACTGGGGTGCTTCACCCCGGCTGCTCTGCACTGTATTCCGGTATGGCACGTGGACCCGGTAGCTTGATGTCCCACATGTCGGCGAAAGGGACTAGAAGATTTATGAAAGCGAGCGCTCCACTCTTACGACGGAGGAGTAGACGACATGACGACCCAGTGAACTGTCACTTGTAGTACTGTATAGTACTATAGTTTTGCTGTTTCGCACGATCCATCGATACAAACCCGATTAAACAGGAAAGGGCGGGATTTTTCCCGCGCGGTAGATGATACTGGCCATACATTTCAAAGGCAATTTTAATGTATGCAAACTGAATAATTATAGGTAACAATATGATATCTAGTAAAACTAAAAACACATATGGTTTATTCTGTTAGAGTGTAGTAGTAGTGCTGTATTGCATAGTTGTTAGATGTAACATGCGAGAACGTGTAGAGATGTAGTTTTGGAGGGCCTACAGAGAGAAAAGCGTAATACGGTCACCGAACTTCAGAATAAGCTGATTACGGTCACTATATACATTTTGCGGTGATTATACGGTCACTTGCTCACAGTTCAGCATCGGATTGCACTCTGTTGACCGGTCAAATAGTCTGCGTGGCGCCATGTTGACTAGTTAAATTGACCACGTTCCTTGTGGGTCCCACCTGTCAGTTCGCATAGGCAAAAGGTCAGATAAACACAAATTTACGCCGGCGCGACAAGGCTCCAACCCGTGCGCGGGAATCACCTGGTTGTGTATGTGTCTGTCAGGGCCTGATGTGTGCGCATGCACGTGTAGGTTGAGCACTTGAGCGTGAGAGTGTGTGTTGGTCGTGTGGTGTACTGGTGTGTGCATGCATGCGTGCGTGTGTGCGTGTGAGTGTTGCGTGCGTGCGTGGCTGCGTGTGTACGTGTGAGTGTTCCGTGCGTGTGTGGGTGCATGTGTTTGTGTGAGTGTTGCATGGATGCAGTTCGTGTGCATGCGTGCGTGTATGTATAATCACCACACCAGCTCCTGTGTGTTAAAACAGACGGCTCAGCATACCAATACAAGGCCACCTTGTCCGCTGTGCCCGCGGTCATGACTTCGAACCACCGTCCAAATATTTTTTTGGCGTTTGTTTTCATTCTTACTAGCAAGATGCCCGTGCGTTGCACGTAACATCAAGATGCATTTGTATGACTTGTTTATCTTGTGAGAGAAAAGGATGAACGAGGGAAGGCCTTATTTGCAAATGTGGAGAGGTGTGTGGGTACCTTTTTGCAAAATTGCCATACTTTCTTTCCTATCCGTCAGATATAAATCGGACGGCCTATATTGCAGGATGGCAGGCACACCATCATCACCAACTCTGTTTTTTATAAGTGTATTTTATAAGAGTGTAGATGTAGAGTAGATACAAGTCGACAGGTGGGCACGATGGTAGTGAGATAATGTGATGCAACACTAGAGGTGCCACGTGGAGCGCTTAGCTGGTCAACTAGTCATGTCATGAGCAAATACAGAGTTGTACGGTGAGCCCGTGACTGTATAATAACCACTAAACGTAAATGGTGACCGTAATGAGTGGATTCTGAAGTCCAATGTACGTATCGTGCTTCGCTTCAAATACAATGATCTTCATTGCATATATCGCGAGAGAAAGATGAAACATGCGTGAATTTTCTGGGGGCTTACTTTTAGAGGACCTAGAGATAGTTTTGTGTGCATACATGAAAGGGTCGTACAGGGGGGGTATGCGATGGAGAGAGAGATGCTCTTCGTTTCTCTTTATTATGACTAACTTTGTATATAGTATAAAAATATACAAATTCACAGTGCGGAATAAATATCATTGTGGGCACCATGCAATGCAAATTAGCGTTCGTACTCCTCCATATAACTTTGTAATGTTGTATATATGTAGAAACTCTAAAATAATTTTTTGGCCACACTTTATTCAAAAGGAATGTTGTATGCGAAATAAACGTGAAGAGAGGGCTTTTTAGATCAATGGGGTACGTGATGTAACATGTGTGAATGTGTAGTTGATGCATTTGGCGGGGCCTAGAGAGGTATGTGTGTGTATTACGTATTCGCGAGAGGCATGGATAGAGGGGCCGACAGGGGGGGGGGGCGTGGGAGAGGTAGCACAAGAAATGAGAGTGGTCTAGAGAGAGAGACGAATATGACGTCATGACAAGAGATTCAATTCCCTTGAGTGTGTATATGCAAGGGGGAGGGAATAGAGGCACCAGGAGAAATTTTGTGTGTGTGTGGTATTTGTGTTGGTATGTGTGGGTGTGAGAAGATAATGAGACGTGGGGGCAGAGGGTGTGTCACCGCGTGAGGTCCGGTGGGTCGAGGTGAGGCCCTTCGTTCGGTTCCGTCCTGCGGCACATTGGTCGGCCCGTGACGCATTTAGGAAGACCCATGGATGACTAGTCGTACAAGACAAAGATAGCAGAAATGTGAAGGACTCTGTGTCCACTGACAAAGCCGGCTAGGATTTGTAACCCTAGGTTCTCGGACTAAGGTAACCCCTTTATCTCCGATATTACTATTCATCCAACCTAACTTTAAGGGGCATCCTACAGAATGCTCTGATAGAATCGTACTCGTCGGTTAGGAAGAGAGGTGTGAGACAATGCGTGAGAGACATGCGTAAAGATAATGTGCATACATGAGACACGTAGGCAGGTCCATGTATATATAAAGGGTCGATGAGGATTGTGCATGTGTATGTTTGCGAGAGGAAGAGTGCTTGTGATAAAGGTTAGTGAAAATAGTTGTAAATGGTTACGAGAGGGAGGGAGGGTTATATCTAGAGCATGTGTGCGAGAAAGACACCTCGGGAGAGAGTGTGTGAGCATGTGTGAGAGACCACCGATGGAGAGTGAAACTACACGTAAAAGACTGCTCTACACATTGATTAAAGATATAAATTGTATCCAAATATTAGGATGGGATCATGATATTTGCAATTCGCGTAAGGAGTGGTCATTGATCCATCAGACATCTAGATTCTATCGAATTTGAGCATGTCTGTGTTATTATTCGACACAATTGATCCACATAGTTAGTATTTTGAACTCCAGACAATGCATCGCTTTAGCAATCGAATATAAACGTGAGTATAGTTCATGTTGTGTGTGTAAAGCACATTATAAATACGAAAGTTACACAATGGACATTATAAATAGCTACCTATGAACTAGCATACATTTGAATTCAACTTAAGGTGGTTTAAAAAAATCGAATTCAACATGAAGTCCATTCAATTATTTGAATTTGATATCATGGCATTTGTAAACCATACCTAAATTATGGGGGCACCAATCTTTGCTCTGATTTTGTACATAATAGCATATGTAGTCGTGTACAAAATAGAATTTAGCTCCTCCATTCCAAAATAATCGTAGTTATAGGATTTTCAAGTGTCAAAATTTCAAAAAGAAGCGGATAATTTAATGAGGTTTTCAAACATACAAGGTCAAATATAACGTTGTCTATTTAGGTCAATCCTCATAGTTCAAGAGTACTCTAAACGTGAATGCTTGTGTTTCAAAATTTCGAACGAAGCGCCAAAATAGCCTCTACTCGCCCGAAACCGCGTGAGACCAATGTTTGGTAGTACAAGGAAATTACTTTTCTAATAACTCCGACCCATGAAACCTACCGGCCCGACGTCCAAAGGTCTAAACCCGGGTAGGTATGTAGCTTCATCTAGACGCCACGCAACCGCATCCGAAAAACATTCATACACAATGGCCGCCTAAGCACACATGCGCACGGCCGAAATCGCTCCCGCCCAATATTTGGGACACCTGGGATTACCATCCTACCCCCGACCCGCAGTAGGTCCAAAATTTAAGAGGGGGGAAAGTTTGTACTTTCCCCAAATTTCAAACAAGCGCGTCCCATCTTTTGTTCCAAAAAGCCAAAAACAAGCGCGTCCCAGACCGAAACATGGTTCCCCCCCACCCGTCCGATTCCCCATTCATACTCTTCCATTTATGATGGGACGCTTTTAACTTGGCAGAGTCATATTGGTTGCATCTTTCATGTGGTGTCTAGCTTGCATGGCTTCTTATTTGCCGGAATGGTTTCTGCTTAGTTTACACAAACAGTTGTGAACATGCCATGCCGTCCTATTTTCGTACATATTCCATCCTGGTATCATGTGTTTGCCTTACATCAAAGTAGTGATTGTCAGTATCATGCATGAATGAGTTCTGAAGAGAGAATTTTATTGCTTTTTCTTGTCGGTTTTACTTGACAATTCAAAATCAATAAAGCGGAAGGAAGTTAGCAAGGCAGCGGATAAAGGTGCTCCTTCCAAATGGAGGGCCTCTACAGTTTCTACTCCTCCACACCCCCAAGATGATTTCCAAGACAACACATGCATAGACACTCAACAAAGCTGTGTTTATGATGAGCGCGTCTCCCCTAGTGTAGCATCACCGGTGCTCCCTCTAACTTGGCACTGTTATATGTGGTTGCATGTTTTGTGTGATGTCTAGCTTGTATTGCTTCTAATTTTGTTGAATTCCATCTGCTTACTTTACACATTATACTTGAATAAGACATGTGTTCCTGTTTCTAGAACATACAATATCTGTCTATCACACCATGTTCTTACATCAAATTACTACTGTTGTGTAACCTGCAACAATCACTTATCATAAGACACGTTTGACTTCGGAGTGTGATATAGGTTACATCTCACATTCTTTTCTAGCTTGTACTACTAATTTGTTGAAATGGCGCTTATGACGAGACAGTTTTAACTTGGTAGAGTGATATTCGTTGCATCTTTCATATGGTGTCTAGCTTTCATTGCTTCTAATTTGTTGAAATGCCTTCTCCTTAGTTTACACATCATAAGCTGTGAATATGCAATGCTGTGAGTATGCAATGGCACTAATGACGAGAGACCTCTAACATGGTAGTGTGATGTTGTTTGCATCTTGCATATGATTTATTTCTTGTACTGCTCCACATTTGTTTAAACGCCATTTATGATGAGACACTGTTAACTTGGCAGAGCGATATTTGTAGCATCTTTCATATGGTGTCTACCTTCCCTTGCATTGCTTCTAATTTGGTGAAATGTCTTCTTCTTAGTTTACACATCATAGTTCTGGTTATCTCTTCCGTCCTGTTTTTCATACATATTACATCCTCCTATCATGTGGTTGTCTAACATCAAAGTTCAGTCCGTCTGCATCACGCATCAATTTGTTCTGAAGAACTAAATTGTTATTCGTTTTTCTTGTCGGCTTGACTTTACATGGCACAGAGAAAGAGGAAGAAACACAGAATGGCTGGGAATGAGAAGCAGATGAATCCTGCAGATTTTGCTGGTACTGATGGTGTAATAGAAGGTCAAAGTCCAGCGGAAAATTCTACAAACACGGCATCCCATGCTACACGAGTTGCAAAAAAAGCCAAACAGAAACAAATAGCTGCCACCAAACAAGCAGAGACAGCCCTAGTTCTTGCAACACCTACCACAGTACTACCAGCTGCACGACTTACTCGTGCGTCAATTGAGCTAGCAGCACGTTCCCAAGCTCCCTTGCCATCTGACACTACTTCCCAAGCACTCTTGACACAAGACGAGTTGGCAATATCAGATGAACCTTGTGAGCTTCAACAGCAAGAAGGTAGTTGCTGGAGTCAAGTTACAGTTGCATGCTTCTTTGTATGTAGTCTCACAGTTTGATGTACACTAACACTTCCTATGTTTGTTGTTGGACTAGCACCTAGGCGCAAGAGGAAACAAACATCAGGGATAATGCTCGATAGTTTAACTAATCTAGAGGAGGAAGAATGGAGATCCGTTTTGAGGCAGGTTTAAAAAGGACATGTGATGCTACAGAGTCAGCCAAGTTAGTATTAGAGGTAGCGGTTGCCGTTAGGTGTCATGCACGTATCCTCCCAACATGGATTCAGTACAGGAATGACAAAGACGAAACCCAGTTCAACACCTTCCTCGACCATTTATCTGTAAGTATGGTTATGTATGGAAACTAGTAATATCGTCTTGCTCTGTCCCATACTTTCTAGGTTGCTGATAATGAGACTCCCATAATTTTCAATAGATGAGGTTCAAGTTGGATAGCCAAGATGATGCAACCAGACAAGCTTGCATCCATGTTTTCAAGTCTGCTCTGCGACAGTATCGGTATAACTTGAGGAAAACTCACTTTGAAGGCAAGGCTAACAGTGAACTTTCCCAAACATCTCCAGTGGAAAATATATAGGATGAAGACTGGAGGGGCCTTGTTAAACACTGGTCCGATCCAAAGTATCAGGTACATTATATATATATATGTGATCATATCACATGCTGAAGTCCTATTTACGAATGTGCCACACAAATCTATCTTCTTGTAGGTGAACTGTTCAAAGAACAAGGCCAACCGTATGAAAGTGAAATTCCAACAGACGACAGGATCTCGTAGCTATATTACACACTGCGAGGCTCTTGTAATTAGCTGCTGTTTCACTCTTTTCGATGTACCGTATTATCAGATCTATATTGACTTGTTCAAAATGCAGAGGAAAGCCCGCAAGGACCAAAAGGTACCTGAACCAAATGCTGTGGAAATCTTCAAGGACTGTCACACCAGCAAGAAGAAGGGCATGACTACACCAGTCAAAGCCGCTGTTGTAAGTCCTTAATCCTCATGCCTTTTAACTACTACTTACTCTAACTTGTGCCTTGAACTGCATGGTTTGCAGCCAATGTCTATTACTCTTTTCAATTTTATACACAATTGTCTTAGCATATCATTGCACCTTACAAGGTTTAAAAGAGAGGAGTGATGTTCCTTTGATCTTGACCCGTAATCTAGTTCCGTGCTGGACTTGCCCACACAACGTTACAATTGCCTGTTTGTCTGTTCTCAGTTGTTTTGTGATATGAATGATGTCATACTATGCTTACCGTATTATAAACTTCATCTCTTTATCCTTAGCCCTCAATACAATGTGAAGAAATAGACAATACATTAGCGATGGTACATGGTCATATGTTTGGAACCTGGTTTTATTATGTACTTTGCAATAAAATACAACTAATATTTTACATGGGTTCACCAGAATAAGTTCTGTATATAGACCAAAGCTATTTTGTTTGGTTTTGCTGCCTCCTTAATATCTTCTGTTCTGGTACTACTAATGTAAAACCTCAACTTTTCAGCGAGCTATGGAAAAAATGGTGGAACCGCCACCTTCTGAAGGTGGCGAGGCAACTATAACCGCAATGTCAGCTCTTGCTGCAGTGGGTCAGTACCTGTCCACTAACAGTGCCAAAAGCACGTTCCTGCGTAATACTTGGTTGGTTGTTAAGGCAATATCGTCCAAACTGCCTCATGATCAAGATATGCAAGCTCAAAGCAATGTTGTATCTGCGCTCCAGACACAAGTCCATTCCCTAACAGAGACCCTTTGTGAAACAAGGAGAAACATTGCTCAATGTCGTAAGATATGCATGGTTTTGAAACCAGACTATCAGACATTTTCTATGTTCTTCAGGAGCCTAGGGGAAATGAAGACGAGGGTTATGGTGCTCCATCAGACAATACAGCATGAAAACGTAACAGTTAGGTCAAATGAACTGAGCTTCCGAACTTCTGGTGGTGCATTTATCTGCTAGACTGTCAAGTTTTATGCCAACCTTCCTTTTGTTATATAGTTGTAATTTGTTTTGGTGCGATACAAAATTTATTCTTAACATGCAGCCACCGGCTGAAGAAAACAGCAAGCCATTTTTGTATAGTGTATGGTGTTCCCTATATTTGCACTGGTGGCGATCTTTGATGCCGAGTGGATGTAATCTGTGCAATCGCCTTAATAGCCTAGCGTCAGTTTCGGCCTTATTTATTTCCTAGTCTTCTTTTTCCCTAGTTTGCTAGTGGCCGCAACTACCATGGGCCATATATGGGCCGTAGGATCCATGGGTCTCCTACGGGCCGTCGATAAATGGGCATGTAATCGGTGGGCCTCGGGCCGTCGGATAAATGGGTCTACATGGGCCGTAATCGGGCGTAATTGGTATTGGCCCAGCACGGTAACAGGCCGTAGGACAGCAAAGGCTTAATTCTGTCACAGGCATAACGGGTCGTTAATGGGCCAGAATATAGGACGGGCTGGAAACGATGCACGGGTTAACAGGCCAGAAACGGGCCGACTCTTGCCATGGGCCGAATTTGGCCCATTAGGGTAACAGGCCAGTAACGGGCCGACTCTTGCCATGGGCCGAATTTGGCCCATTAGGGGAACAGGCCAGTAACGGGCTGACTCTTGCCATGGGCCGAATTTGGCCCATTAGGGGAACAGGCCAGTAACGGGCCGGAAGTAATCGAGGGCCGAAAAGGAGCCCAAGAACGTATGGGCCGTCAATAGGCCGAAAGCTAACACGGGCTGGAAACGGCCCATGTAAATCACGGGCCGTTAACGGGTATAAAGAAAATTACTATTCATTATGGGCTAGAGTCACCGTGGGCCTGTAAAGGGCCGAAAGATACGAAGGCCTCATATGGGCCGAAAGACGTCGTGGGCCATACATGGGCCGAAAGTGAAATGGGCTGGTGTTATATTCGACGGCCCACATGACGTTGTTGGGCCGATTTCCTTTAGGGCCTAACGGGCCGTAAAATGGGCTATTTGTGAAGAGACCGTTAACAGGCTTTTCATGGGCCAGCCCGTTAACTTTTGACCAAGTCAAACGGGCCGGCTTTGTAAGCTAAATGGGCCAGTGGTGGGCCGTGGCACGTGTCGACATATCATAGGCGCCTATCTGGCCCACTGACGAGCTGACACGTGTTTCGTCCGGCCAATAAGAATTTTACACGTGGAAATTTCCCATTGGTCGGGGCTGTTAACGGGTTATCGGATCCAAAACCCGACCCGATAGCTTAACGGCGTTCCGTTACGGTGGATGCCACGTGTCGGTCACCCTTGATGAAAGCACTTCTGTGACGCGCGATTTATCGTCATGGAAGTGGACACTTCCGTGATGATAATTTTGGTAATGTCATGGAACACTTCTACGACAGCACAGGTATGACTATCTTGATTCTGTCATAAAATCGTCATGGATGTACATGCATGACAAAAAACGCGACCTACTGTGACAAACACGTATCATCACGGAAGTGTATTTTTTTGTAGTGACTGGGTCAGGCCCGAGTGGCTTGCAGATGATGCAGCCTGAGGGGCGCCCCCAGCAAGGTAAGCTAAAGACATAAGAAAAAAGGGGTACATGCCACAGGGACGGACCCACGCGGCCTGGGAATGATGCAGCCCGAGGGGCGCTCCCAGCTAAATAAACTTGGAAAATGTCACCTGGTTCTGTCGATGAAGGGATGTCGGAGCGCCAAATGTCGGAGCAGCTGGAAGTACGCGGTGAAGGGGTCGCTCCTCACGAGCCACCGGGGCCCTGAGCCTCGGGAGGCTCTGGGGGTCCAGGCGGTTCCTTGAGGACCTTCTCCATCTCCGTCAGGACGGCGTGATGCCTGGCCTCCTGAGTCGCCAGGACGCGCCGCAAGTTGCGCTGATAGGCGGACGACATGCTCGGCAAGCCAAAAGGCATGCGAACGTAGCTGTGCGGTGGACCCTCGCAGCGGACCACACGCGAAGGCTAGTGTGACGCCCGGATAATTAAGCTATAGTAACCCTCTACTAATGTGCCACATCACCATGATTACTGTTGTTAATCTCGCGACAATTCAAATCCTGTTCGAATTCAAATTCAAAATCAAATCAAACTATATAAGTTTTCAATTTTCAAAACTAAAATGTTATGGGTGTGGCAATTAAATCACAAGTAATATTGGTGGAGAAACCATCTTTTTATAAAATAAGTAAATGTCCTGAAACTTTTAAACATGGCAAAATAGTAATTTAAAATGATTTTCTAATTTGTGAAAAATCCAAAACATTTCAAAAGCCTCCCAAACTTTTTGTGGCAGGGCTCAATTTTACTAGTATTTGTTTCGTCCACCTCCACATATTTGCAAAGTCATTTGGTGGCTTATTTAAATGAAATTGGAGGTTGTTAAAAGAAAACAATATAAAAGAAAAGCAAAAGATAAAGATAAAAGGAATAGAAAAAACCCTGGCTCCCCACTAGGCCTTGGCCCACTAGAACCACTAGCCGACCCAGCCCCACCCCTCGGCCGTCTTCCTCGTACTGTACATGACCGAGGGCGTGCTCCCACCCGACCACTTCGCCGGCGAGGGGATAAGCCCTGACGCCTCGGGCTCCTCCCCTCTGCCTCACCCACTCCCCCCGACGCCTCGGTTCCCTCCTCTTCTGCCACTCCACCCACTCCCCACTCCTCTCTCTCTTGCTCCGCCTCCCTCCCCAGATCCCCTTCAACGAGCTTGTTCGCTCACTGCGTCGCCGTGTCGTCGCCGTTGCCGTGGCCACCGGCCACCTCAAGCGCTGCCAGGTTGCCCACGGGCCCCGCCTCGTCCTCTTCTTCCTCTAGGACGAGCTACAAGGACCCGGGCGCCCCGTGACGCCGCCCCGAGCCCTCCTTCCTCCTCTGCTTCGTCGGCCGCCGACGCCAAATCCGGCGACCTCGAGCCCTCCCCGAGCCCACTCACGCACACCTACAGGACCACGGTGAGCCTGCGGTCTCCCCCTCTCTTTCCGTTTTCCACACGCGTCCCTAGTTCCGTTTCCTCCGCCGTTGCCGAACCTCGCCACCGCCGCCGAGCTTCTTGTCGTTGCTACCGACGCCCACGAGTTCCACCGAACCCCATGTTGTGTTCAGGGCCTCGCGGCGGAGCCGCCTGTGCCCTTGGTTTATCCTGCCGAGCCCCCTAGCGCTGCCTTCATGCTCACCCGAGCTCCGGCCTCCGCCTCCCTCGTCGCCGGCGTCGTTTCCGGCGACCATTGGACGAGCCACCTACACCCAACGACGAGGCATCGCACGGCCGTTCGAACGGACCACGCCGCACCCCTTCCCGTGCCCCGCCCCGCCTCCGCAGCCGCCATGTGGCCTCCCGCCACTGCAACCTCGCGCCCCTGCGCACGCCCACACCCCCGCGCTGGCACTCGTCGACGCGCCCTTGCTCACTCGCCCTAGCAGCCCCGCCGTTCTCCGCGTCTCCGCCCGCAGCCGCGGCCCCCGCCGAGCCCCGCCCCGCCTGCTTCCCGCCGTGGCCGCCGGCCAACTCCCGTCACTGCTGGAGTAGCCAGGCCTCGAGCCCCCGCTACGTGGCCTCGCCACTACGCGTCGGCCTCCGCCCGACGGCGCCCCGCGAGCCGCTGCTGCCCCTCGCCGCCCACTCTAGCCACCTCGGCCCCTTCCGCCTCCGGCCGCCGCAAGTCCCAGCCGCGGCCCCGCTTCCCCCTGGCCGGCGCCCCGTCGCGCCCGTGCGTTCGGGCGTGTGCCCATGCCCCGCCCCAGCGCCCAATAACCCGTGTCTGTTTTGGCCTATGGGCCACTGCCCAGTAGGCCCCACCGGCCTCCTTTTCTTAAAAAAAGAGCTTTAAAATGTATATAAAAATATTTAATTAATTAATTAACTTAATTAATTAGGTTTAATTAAAGTAATTACTTGCTTAATCTAATTAACTAACTGGTTAATCAAATGGGCCTATGGCAGAGGGCCCCCCCTAGTGATCGGTCAAACGTTGACTGGTCAACTGGGTCCCCCTGGTCCACAGGTCAACCTTTGTGTACACTTTGTGTACACAGGGCTGGGTACCCGTAGCAACTTGTTATTTAATTTCGAATTAAAATAATTTTAGAATATTGTTAAATCTTTGAAAAATCATAGAAAATAATCCGTAACTCAGATGAAAAAGTTTTATACATGAAAGTTGCTCAGAACAACGAGACGAATCCGGATACGTAGTCCGTTCGTCTGTCGCATGCCCCTAGCATAGCGAACATGCAACCTTTCCCCTCCGTTTCATTTGTCCGAAAATGCCAGACTTCGAGAAAACTTTCCCGGATGCTACCCCCTTCGCCGGTATCGTGTAGTACCGCGTTAGGACACATCTAGCACCGCGTTTTGTCTTGTCATGCATAGTATTGCACTTGTCTACTCTGTATTTATTGTTTCTTCCCCCTGTTCTCTCTGGTAGACTCCGAGACTGATGCTGCTGATGTGATCGACTATGTCGACGATGACCCCTTCTTCCCTTTCAGCGGAGCTTCCAGGCAAGCCCCCCCTTTGATCATTCCGATATCGCCCATTCCATTCTCTCATCCTTGCATTAGATTTTGCTACTGTTATTGATTGCTCCTATTCTGATTCATAGCATGCTTTTGTACCTGCTATTGTTACCTACCTGCTTATCCTAAACTGCTTAGTATAAGTTGGTTAGTGATCCATCAGTGACCACCACCTTGTCCTTGTTGCCCCTGCTTCATCTTCGACGACTCGATCAACATGATCGATGACCAGAGCCTGACACCTCACATCACATCACGCCCCTTTAGTTGCTCGACTCTGCAGAGCTACTATCGAGTGCCGAGGGTGATCCCTCATAACGCACTCTTGATGATAATTCTGTAGTGTAGCTATTCGGTCGTGGTCATTGAGGGTGATTTCCTCTTTCAACATTCCGATACGGCTCTGTCGTGCAACACCTCAAGTGTGAACCTCGAGGGTGGTCCCTCTTACGGTCACGTTGATGATTACATTGAGTGGAATCCACCGGGGGTGATTCCTCGGGTTTTCCGCTTGATGTTTGGACACACGGTTACCTTGACTTTACTTGAGACATTGGTGAAAGTCGGGCGGGCCCGGAGAGCACCCGAGGAGTTGTTACGATGGCGGCTGGCTGTTTAGCGGTATCACCCAGGAGGGGTGATAGCTTAGGACTTGTCCCGACAGCCGTCACTACTTTAATTGTTAATGCACTAACAGGTTTGGGTATTTGTTCTGAATTGGCCTCTGGCCTTTACGCACTGACCACCACGCGAGAATAGTTATGGGCTGCGACGTCGCAGTATCAGCCGAAGGTTTGTGAGACGTCCAGTTCAGCATTGTGGCACGGTCGGATCGTGCTGGCCATCTGAGGCGGTGCTGGTATCCACCCTGCACACAACGACCCGGAGTGCTGCGGGCGATGGGCCCAAGACCCCAGAGTGCTTAGGATGTATACCGGCGGGGACCTCTCTGTTGAGCCTAGGTAGGGCTGCGACGTGTTGATCTTCCGAGGCCGGGCATTGACCCCAGAAAGGTGTGTCCGGCCAGAGTGATCGAGCGTGTTGGTAACGTGATGCACCCCTGCAGGGAAGATATATATTCGAATACTGTGTCCTCGGTAATGGATGTTCAGACTTGTATCCTGATCTTATACAACTAGAAATGGATACTTGATATGTGGCTCCGGGATTGCTTTCTCGCGGGGAGTCGAGGAAGGATTGATACGTCTCCAACGTATCTATAATTTTTGATTGTTCCATGCTATTATATTATCTGTTTTGGATGTTTATGGGCTTTATTAAACACTTTTATATTATTTTTGGGACTAACCTATTGACCCGGAGCCCAGTGCCAGTTCCTGTTTTTTCCCTTGTTTCAGTATTTCAAATAAAAGGAATATCAAACGGAGTCGAAACGGAATGAAACCTTCTGGCGAAGTTATTTTTGGAAAGAAAGCAACCCGGGAGACTTGGAGTGCACGTCAGGAAAGCAACGAGGGAGGCACGAGGCAGGGGCGCGCCCACCCCCCTGGGCGCGCCCTCCACCCTCGTGGGCCCCTCGTGGCTCCCCTGACGTATTTCTTCCGCCTATATATATCCATATACCCTAAAACCTCCAGGAAACAGAAGAGATCGGGAGTTCCGCCGCCGCAAGCCTCTGTAGCCACCAAAAACCAATCGGGACCCTGTTCCGGCACCCTGCCGGAGGGGGGAACCCTCACCGGTGGCCATCTTCATCATCCCGGCGCTCTCCATGACGAGGAGGGAGTAGTTCACCATCGGGGCTGAGGGTATGTACCAGTAGCTATGTGTTTGATCTCTCTCTCTCGTGTTCTTGATTCGGCACGATCTTGATGTATCGCGAGCTTTGCTATTATAGTTGGATCTTATGATGCTTCTCCCCCTCTGCTCTCTTGTAATGGATTGAGTTTTCCCTTTGAAGTTATCTTATCGGATTGAGTCTTTAATGATTTGAGAACACTTGATGTATGTCTTGCGTGGGATAACCGTGGTGACAATGGGTTATTCTATTGATTGACTTGATGTATGTTTTGGTGATCAACTTGCGGGTTCCGCCCATGAACCTATGCATAGGGGTTGGCACACGTTTTCGTCTTGACTCTCCGGTAGAAACTTTGGGGCACTCTTTGAGGTTCTATGTGTTGGTTGAATAGATGAATCTGAGATTGTGTGATGCATATCGTATAATCATACCCACGGATACTCGAGGTGACATTGGATTATCTAGGTGACATTAGGGTTTTGGTTGATGTGTGTCTTAAGGTATTATTTTACTACGAACTCTAGGGCTATTTGTGACACTTATAGGAATAGCCCAATGGATTGATCGGAAAGAATAACTTTGAGGTGGTTTCGTACCCTACCATAATCTCTTCGTTTGTTCTCCGCTATTAGTGACTTTGGAGTGACTCTTTGTTGCATGTTGAGGGATAGTTATATGATCCAATTATGTTATTATTGTTGAGAGAACTTGCACTAGTGAAAGTATGAACCCTAGGCCTTGTTTCAAAGCATTGCAATATCGTTTACGCTCACTTTTATCATTAGTTACCTTGCTTTTTTTATATTTTCAGATTACAAAAACCTATATCTACCGTCCATATTGCACTTGTATCACCATCTCTTCGCCGAACTAGTGCACCTATACAATTTACCATTGTATTGGGTGTGTTGGGGACACAAGAGACTCTTTGTTATTTGGTTGCAGGGTTGGTTGAGAGAGACCATATTCATCCTACGCCTCCCACGGATTGATAAACCTTAGGTCATCCACTTGAGGGAAATTTGCTACTGTCCTACAAACCTCTACACTTGGAGGCCCAACAACGTCTACAAGGAGAAGGTTGCGTAGTAGACATCAAGGATCTCTGGGCTTTATTACTACAACATGCTTGTTAATTAAACTGCTATTCTTTACTCTTCTACATGCTGCAAAATGCTTGGAGCTCCTTGAAGATGCTAGTCTTCGATAGGCTAGACCTTCCCCTCTATTCTGGCATTCTGCAGTTCAGTCCACAGATACAACCCTTCCACTTGATACCAATGCATACTTAGTATAGATCTGATGCTTGCGAGTACTTTGGATGAGTACTCACGGTTGCTTTGCTACCCCTTTTCCCCTTCTTCCTTCTTTCCAGTTGTTGCAACCAGTTGGTGGATCCCTGGAGCCAGATGCCACCACCGACAGATACTACTACATGGAGACCACCGACGACCAGGAGTAGTTAGGAGGTCCCAGGCAGGAGGCCTTGCCTCTTCGATCGCGTTGCTTTTGTGCTAGCCTTCTCAAGGTATCCTTGTTTAACTTATGTCTGTACTCAGATATTGTTGCTTCTGCTGACTCTTGTGTATCGAGCTATGTATTCAAGCCCTCGAGGCCCCTGGCTTGTAATATAAAGCTTGTATTATTTTATTTGTGTCTAGAGTTGTGTTGTGATATCTTCCCGTGAGTCCCTGATCTTGATCATACACATTTGCGTGTATGATTAGTGTACGATTGAATCGGGGGCGTCACAAGTTGGTATCAGGGCCGACTGCCTGTAGGATCCCCCTTTCCAACTCCTTGGCCGAAGTCGAGTCTAGTCTTTGAAAAAACTATTTTACTAACATGGTTGTGTGGCCTACGGGCCCACGTCGCCATTGGGTGGTATTAGGATCTTTTATTCCTCGTCTATACTCTGGGACTCTGATCTCTCTTCTACTCGGGTTAAATGATTTTACTAACTCTACCCTAGGATCTCGTGATCACATCCACCCAGAGATTTGTATTATGCCTTCCTTGAATTGAGGGCCAAGATATGCTTCACAATGATTCATCGACCTCAGAATCCTCTTATCGAGGGCACCATGTGTCGTCACTTGCAAATCCCTCACTTCATTTATTTTCTCTGACGTTGATGTAGCCTTTACTATGTCCCGTTGTAGTTTCCCTCCATCGCGTGCATGCATGCCGCCTAGTATGGCTAGGATGCTTCTCTTGTCCGAACTCATACAAACAACGTGTAAATGGCTCTGAATATGTATATGTATTGTCTTTAATGACTATTGTTTTGTACATACTGTGCCTTTGCTCATTGTTCAAGCTGCATCATGAATGACTCCATCACTTGCTCCACCCTTTGCTGAACTACCCCCTGTTGCATTTAAGCAGTATGGTTAGACCCGCTAGTCATGGCCGCTCGAATACATGCCCGGAATAACACATCAATTGAGCTGAATCGCTAGTTTATGGAAAATGTAACGGCTCAGTTCACACGCCCGAATATGAATCAGCAACCAGCCCCAGAGACTCTGCAAGGCTTTGCACGTCTCAACCCTGTCATCTACCGCAACTTAACTCGCCCCCTTGATGCTGATGTCTGGCTCCGTGACATCACTTTCCAGTTGAACTCTGCTGATGTAGCCCCTGCCAACTATGTCACCTTCACGGCTTACTACCTGAAAGGTCCCGCTGCTCAATGGTGGGACAACCACAAGCATTCCTTACCTGATGAAACCGCCATCACTTGGCCGGAATTTCAAGCTGCATTCCGCGGGCCAATGTCGAACCACCATGACTAGTCACAACGGCCCCGTTGAAATTGAAGGATTGGAATTCCATGTTTCCCCCATTGTTTTGAAGTCGCCCAATATCGACCTCACTCTGGGAATGGAATGGTTGAAAACACATACCGCTTCTATCATTTGCGCCACTAAAACCGTCCGTCTACTACATTCTTCAAATGAGATAGTATGCTACCATGCTCATCTTGTTTGAAATGCCGAAGCACGGATATATTCATTGAATGCGTGAAACTCTTCTCCGTTTGTGAGAATTGACAACGCTCCTTCACCAATGTTTGCATTGAAGTTATGGCGACATTTCCTTCATGGTAATCGTTGCGAGATCTTCACTGATCATCAAAGTCTGAAGTATCTGTTACTCAGCTAGATCTGGATCTCCGTCAACAACAATGAATGGAAACAATTACAGACTATGACTATGGTATTCCTTATACCCTTGACAAGGTTATTGACATGGCTGATGCCCTGAGTCGCAAGTCTTATATAACCCCTTGGCTTTTAAAGCTAAACCCTGGGATGATGACCTCACTTATAGAGAGCACTCGGTCCGCGTTCTCGATCAAGCTGAACATCGCACCTGTCAGAGGGCCATCAAATTCTTAAATTAAGTGGTCAAATCATTCCGATGATGAAACCACTTGGAAACGCGAGAATCGTCTTCGTGATGAATATCCCGTTTTGCTTCCTTCTACCTCCTAAATCTCGGGATGAGATTTCTTGTAGTGGAGGAGAATTGTGACGCCCGGATAATTAAGCTACAGTAACCCTCTACTAATGTGCCACATCACCATGATTACTGTTGTTAATCTCGCGATGATTCAAATCCTGTTCGAATTCAAATTCAAAATCAAATCAAACTATAAAACTTTTCAATTGTCAAAACTAAAATGTTATGGGTGTGGCAATTAAATCATAAGTAATATTGGTGGAGAAACCATCTCTTTATAAAATAAGTAAATGTCCTGGAACTTTTAAAACATGGCAAAATAGTAATTTAAAATGATTTTCTAATTTGTGAAAAATCCAAAACATTTCAAAAGCCTCCCAAACTTTTAGTGGCAGGGCTCAATTTTACTAGTATTTGTTTTGTCCACCTCCACATAATTGCAAATCATTTGGTGGCTTATTTAAATGCAAATGGAGGCTGTTAAAAGAAAACAATATAAAAGAAAAGCAAAAGGTAAAGATAAAAGGAATAGAAAAACCCCCTGGCTCCCCACTGGGCCTTGGCCCACTAGAACCACCAGCCGACCCAGCCCCACCCCTCGGTCGTCTTCCTCGTACTGTACACGACCGAGGGCGTGCTCCACCCAACCACTTCGCCGGCGAGGGGATAAGCCCCGACGCCTCGGGCTCCTCCCCTCCGCCTCACCCACTCGCCCCGACGCCTCGGTTCCCTCCTCTTCTGCCACTCCACCCACTCCCCACTCCTCTCTCTCTTGCTCCGCCTCCCTCCCCAGATCCCCTTCAACGAGCTTGTTCGCCCGCTGCGTCGCCGTGTCGTCGCCGTTGCCGTGGTCACCGGCCACCTCGAGCGCTGCCAGGTTGCCCATGGGCCCCGCCTCGTCCTCTTCTTCCTCTACAACGAGCTACAAGGACCCGGGCGGCCCGTGACGCCACCCCGAGCCCTCCTTCCTCCTCTGCTTCGCCGGCCGCCGACGCCAAATCCGGCGACCTCGAGCCCTCCCCGAGCCCACTCACACACACCTACAGGACCACGGTGAGCCCGCGGTCTCCCCCTCTCTTCCCGTTTTCCACACGCGTCCCTAGTTCCGTTTCCTCCGCCGTTGCCGAACCTCGCCACCGCCGCCGAGCTTCTCGTCGTTGCTACCGACGCCCACGAGTTCCACCGAACCCCACGTTGTGTTCAGGGCCTCGCGGCGGAGCTGCCTGTGCCCTTGGTTTATCCTGCCGAGCCGCCTAGCGTCGCCTTCGTGCTCACCCGAGCTCCGGCCTCCACCTCCCTCGTCGCCGGCGTTGTTTCCGGCGACCATTGGAAGAGCCACCTGCACCCAACGACGAGGCATCGCACGGCCGTTTGAACGGACCACCCCGCGCCCCTTCCCATGCCCCGCCCCGCCTCCGCAGCCGCCCTGTGGCCTCCCACCGCTGCAGCCCCGCTCCCCTGCACACGCCCACACCCCCACGCTGGCGCTCATCGCCGCGCCCTCGCTCACTCGCCCTGGACGCCCCGCCGCTCTCCGCGTCTCCGCCCGCAGCCGCGGCCCCCGCCGAGCTCAGCCCCGCCTGCTTTCCGCCGTGGCCGCCGGCCAACTCCCACCGCTGTCGGAGCACCAGGCCTCGAGCCCCCACTGCCTGGCCTCCCCACTACGCGTCGGCCTCCTCCAGACGGCGCCCCGCGCCATGCGCGCCCCGCGAGCCGCCGCCGCCCCTCGCCGCCCACTCCAGCCACCGCGGCCCCTTCCGCCTCCGGCGGCCGCAAGTCCCAGTCGCGGCCCCGCTTGCCCCTGGCCGGCGCCCCGCCGCGCCCCGACGGCCTTCTTCAGCTGCGCCCGTGCGTTCGGGCGTGCGCCCATGCCCCGCCCCAGCGCCCGATAACCCGTGCCTGTTTTGGCCTATGGGCCACTGCCCAGTAGGCCCCACCGGCCTCCTTTTCTTAAAAAAAGAGCTTTAAAAATGTATATAAAAATAATAATTAATTAATTAACTTAATTAATTAGGTTTAATTAAACTAATTACTTGCTTAGTCTAATTAACTAACTGGTTAATCAAATGGGCCTATGATGGAGGCCCCCCCTAGTGACCGGTCAAACGTTGGTTGGTCAACTGGGTCCCCCTGGTCCACATGTCAACCTTTGTGTACACTTTGTGTACACAGGGCTGGGTACCCGTAGCAATTTGTTATTTAATTTCGAATTAAAATAATTTCAGAATATTGTTAAATCTTTGAAAAATCATAGAAAATAATCCGTAACTCGGATGAAAAAGTTTTATACATGAAAGTTGCTCAGAACAACGAGACGAATCCGGATACATAGTCCGTTCGTCTGTCGCATGCCCCTAGCATAGAGAACATGCAACCTTTCCCCTCCGTTTCATCTGTCCGAAAATGCCAGACTTCGGGAAAACTTTCCCGGATGCT
The DNA here is from genome assembly GCF_002575655.3 of Aegilops tauschii subsp. strangulata. Classification (NCBI taxonomy): domain Eukaryota; kingdom Viridiplantae; phylum Streptophyta; class Magnoliopsida; order Poales; family Poaceae; genus Aegilops; species Aegilops tauschii. The sequence goes on along the minus strand of NC_053036.3, from coordinate 549,676,741 downwards.
ACCCCCTTCGCCGGTATCGTGTAGTACCGCGTTAGGACACATTTAGCACCGCATTTTGTCTTGTCATGCATAGTATTGCACTTGTCTGCTCTGTATTTATTGTTTCTTCCCCCTCTTCTCTCCGGTAGACTCCGAGACTGATGCTACCGCTGTGATCGACTACGTCGACGACGACCCCTTCTTCCCTTTCAGCGGAGCTTCCAGGCAAGCCCCCCCTTTGATCATCCCAATATCGCCCATTGCATTCTCTCATGTTTGCATTAGATTTTGCTACTATTATTGATTGCTCCTATTCTGATTCATAGACTGCTTTTGTACCTGCTATTGTTACCTACCTGCTTATCCTAAACTGCTTAGTATAAGTTGGTTAGTGATCCATCAGTGACCACCACCTTGTCCTTGTTGCCCCTGCTTCATCTTCGACGACTCGATCAACATGATCGATGACCAGAGCCTGACACCTCACATCACATCACGCCCCTTTAGTTGCTCGATTCTGCAGAGCTACTATCGAGTGCCGAGGGTGATCCCTCATAACGCACTCTTGATGATAATTCTGTAGTGTAGCTATTCGGTCGTGGTCATTGAGGGTGATTTCCTCTTTCACCATTCCCGATACGGCTCTGTCGTGCAACACCTCAAGTGTGAACCTCGAGGGTGGTCCCTCTTACGGTCACGTTGATGATTACATTGAGTGGAATCCACCGGGGGTGATTCCTCGGGTTTTCCGCTTGATGTTTGGACACACGGTTACCTTGACTTTACTTGAGACATTGGTGAAAGTCGGGCGGGCCCGGAGAGCACCTGAGGAGTTGTTACGATGGCGGCTGGCTGTTTAGCGGTATCACCCAGGAGGGATGATAGCTTAGGACTTGTCCCGACAGCCGTCACTACTTTAATTGTTAATGCACTAACAGGTTTGGGTATTTGTTCTGAATTGGCCTCTGGCCTTTACACACTGACCACCACGCGAGAATAGTTATGGGCCTCGACGTCGCAGTATCAGCCGAAGGTTTGTCAGACGTCCAGTTCAGCATTGTGGCACGGTCGGATCGTGCTGGCCATCCGAGGCGGTGCTGGTATCCACCCTGCACACAACGACCCGGAGTGCTGCGGGCGATGGGCTCAAGACCCCAGAGTGCTTAGGATGTATACCGGCGGGGACCTCTCTGCTAAGCCTAGGTAGGGCTGCGACGTGTTGATCTTCCGAGGCCGGGCATTGACCCCAGAAAGGTGTGTCCGGCCAGAGTGATCGAGCGTGTTGGTAACGTGATGCACCCCTGCAGGGAAGATATATATTTGAATACTGTGTCCTCGGTAATGGATGTTCAGACTTGTATCCTGATCTTATACAACTAGAAATGGATACTTGATATGTGATGGATACGTGGCTCCGTGATTGCTTTCTCACAGGGAGTCGAGGAAGGATCTCTGGGCTTTATTACTACAACATGCTTGTTAATTAAACTGCTATTCTTTACTCTTCTACATGCTGCAAGATGCTTGGAGCTGCTTGAAGATGCTAGTCTTTGATAGGCTAGGCCTTCCCCTCTATTCTGGCATTCTGCAGTTCAGTCCACAGATACAACCCTTCCATTTGATACCAATGCATACTTAGTATACATCTGATGCTTGCGAGTACTTTGGATGAGTACTCACTGTTGCTTTGCTACACCTTTTTCCCCTTCTTCCTTCTTTCCGGTTGTTGCAACCAGTTGGTGGATCCCTGGAGCCAGATGCCACCACCGACGGATACTACTACATGGAGACCGCCGACGACCAGGAGTAGTTAGGAGGTCCCAGGCGGGAGGCCTTGCCTCTTCGATCGTGTTGCTTTCGTGCTAGCCTTCTTAAGGCATCCTTGTTTAACTTATGTCTGTACTCGAATATTGTTGCTTCCGCTGACTCTTGTGTATCAAGCTATGTATTCGAGCCCTCGAGGCCCCTGGCTTGTAATATAAAGCTTGTATTATTTTATTTGTGTCTAGAGTTGTGTTGTGATATCTTCCCGTTGAGTCCCTGATCTTGATCGTACACATTTGCGTGTATGATTAGTGTATGATTGAATCGGGGGCATCACAGCCAGAAGGGCTCCTGAGATGCGGCCCTGTTGAGCCCTGGGACATCGATGCAGACGTGCAGCCCAGCATCCTCGCCTGGATGGGGAGCTATGCCTCACGAGCGGTGGTCGCCGCGAATGGCCCTTGTGTCTTGTAGTTCCTGAGTGGTCTCGGTGATGGACTCCTGAGCGATGGGCGCTCCTCGCCCAGTGTTCTCCTGAGGGAGACGTGCCGTGAAGCACGCCTCCAGGTGGTGCCTGAGCGCCTCCCTCATGATGTTGGCAAGGTCTGAGGCCCTCCAGAAGAGAGCCCCCGAGCCTTGCCCGAGAAGGGTGCCGGGCGCGCCTTCCTATGCGATGGAGGGAGGCGCCCCTGGCGCGGGCGCTGATCCTGACGAGGTTCTAGTCGCGACGCCACCCTCCCGAGGTCCTGCATGGCGCAACTGCTTCTTCTTCTTGGGGGTGGCCTCAGGAGGGCACTCGCCCTTGCTGTCGGGGTCGTCGATTGCTGCAGCTTGGAAGGCACGCTCAAGGGAGCACACCGCATCTCTTTCTTCGCATGGGACCGTGATGATTCCACCGCTTCCCGGCATCTTGAGGATATTATAGCCGTGATGGGTCACCGCCATGAACTTGGCCAGGGCTGGATACCCGAGGATGGCATTGTATGGCAGACGGATGTGCACGACGTCGAAGTCGATGAGTTCGGTGCGGTAGTTTTTGCGTTCTCCGAAGGTGACTGATACGTCTCCAACGTATCTATAATTTTTGATTGCTCCATGCTATATTATCTTCTGTTTTGGACATTATTGGGATTTATTATTCACTTTTATATTATTTTTGGGACTAACCTATTAACCGAAGGCCCATCCCAGAATTGCTGTTTTTTGCCTATTTCAGAGTTCCGCAGAAAAAGAATATCATACGGAGTCCAAGCGGAATGAAACCTTCGGGAATGTGACTTTTGGAACAAACATGATCCAGGAGAATTGGACCCTAAGTCAAGGAAGCTTCCAGGAAGCCACGAGGTAGGGGGCGCGCCTACCCCCCAGGCGCGCCCTCCAGCCTTGTGGGCCCCACGTTGCTCCACAGACGTACCCCTTCCTCCTATATATACCTACGTACCCCCAAACGATCAGATACGGAGCCAAAAAACATAATTCCACCGCCGCAACCTTCTGTACCCACGAGATCCCATCTTGGGGCCTGTTCCGGAGCTCCGCCGGAAGGGGCATCGATCACGGAGGGCTTCTACATCAACACCATAGCCTCTCCGATGAAGTGTGAGTAGTTTACCTCAGACCTTCGGGTCCATAGTTATTAGCTAGATGGCTTCTTCTCTCTTTTTGGATCTCAATACAATGTTCTCCCCCTCTCTTGTGGATATATATTCGATGTAATCTTCTTTTGTGGTGTGTTTGTTGAGACCGATGAATTGTGGGTTTATGATCAAGTTTATCTATGAACAATATTTGAATCTTATGAATTCTTTTATGTATGATTGGTTATATTTGCAAGTCTCTTCGAATTATTAGTTTGGTTTGGCCTACTAGATTGATCTTTCTTGCAATGGGAGAAGTGCTTAGCTTTGGGTTCAATCTTGCGGTGTCCTTTCCCAGTGACAGTAGGGGCAGCAAGGCACGTATTGTATTGTTGCCATCGAGGATAACAAGATGGGGTTTTTATCATATTGCATGAATTTATCCCTCTACATCATGTCATCTTGCTTAAGGCGTTACTCTGTTCTTATGAACTTAATACTCTAGATGCATGCTGGATAGCGGTCGATGTGGGGAGTAATAGTAGTAGATGCAGGCAGGAGTCGGTCTACTTGTCTCGGACGTGATGCCTATATACATGATCATACCTAGATATTCTCATAACTATGCTCAATTCTGTCAATTGCTCAACAGTAATTTGTTCACCCACCGTAAAATACTTATGCTCTTGAGAGAAGCCACTAGTGAAACCTATGGCCCCCGGGTCTATCTTCCATCATATTAATCTTCCAACACTTAGTTATTTCCGTTGCTTTTTATTTTACTTTGCATCTTTATCATAAAAATACCAAAAATATTATCCTATCATATCTATCAGATCTCACTCTCATAAGTGATCGTGTAGGGATTGACAACCCCTTAGCGCGTTGGTTGCGAGGATTTATTTGTTTGTGTAGGTGCGAGGGACTCGCGCGTAGCCTCCTACTGGATTGATACCTTGGTTCTCAAAAACTGAGGGAAATACTTACGCTACTTTGCTGCATCACCCTTTCCTCTTCAAGGGAAAACCAACGCAGTGCTCAAGAGGTAGCAAGAAGGATTTCTGGCGCCGCTGCCCGGGAGGTCTACGCAAAAGTCAACATACCAAGTACCCATCACAAACCCTTATCTCCCGCATTACATTATTTGCCATTTGCCTCTCGTTTTCCTCTCCCCCACTTCACCCTTGTCGTTTTATTCGCCCTCTCTTTTTCGTTCGCCTCTTTTTCGCTTGCTTCTCGTTTGCTCGTGTGTTGGATTGCTTGTTTGTCACGATGGCTCAAGATAATACCAAATTGTGTGACTTTACCAATACCAACAATTATGATTTCCTTAGCACTCCGATTGCTTCTCTTACCGATACTGAATCTTGTGAAATCAATGCTGCTTTGTTGAATCTTGTCATGAAAGATCAATTCGCCGGCCTTCCTAGTGAAGATGCCGCTACTCATCTAAATAGCTTCGTTGTGCAAAAGAAGAAAGATGTTGACAATGATATTGTTAAATTGAAGCTATTTCCTTTTTCGCTTAGAGATCGTGCTAAAGCTTGGTTTTCGTCTTTGCCTAAAAATAGTATTGATTCTTGGAATAAGTGCAAAGATGCTTTTATCTCTAAGTATTTTCCTCCCGCTAAGATCATCTCTCTTAGAAACGACATCATGAATTTTAAGCAACTTGATCATGAACATGTTGCACAAGCTTGGGAGAGGATGAAAATAATGATAAGTAATTGCCCTACTCATGGTTTGAATTTGTGGATGATTATACAAAAAATTTATGCCGGATTGAATTTTGCTTCTAGAAATCTTTTAGATTCGGCCGCGGGAGGCACTTTTATGGAAATCACTTTAGGAGAAGCTACTAAACTCCTAGATAATATTATGGTTAATTATTCTCAATGGCACACTGAAAGATCTACTAATAAAAAAGTGCATGCGATAGAAGAAATTAATGTTTTGAGTGGAAAGATGGATGAACTTATGAAATTATTTGCTACTAAGAGTGTTTCTTCTGATCCTAATGATATGCCTTTGTCTACTTTGATTGAGAATAATAATGAATCTATGGATGTGAATTTTGTTGGTAGGAATAATTTTGGTAACAACGCGTATAGAGGAAACTTTAATCCTAGGCCTTATCCTAGCAATTCCTCTAATAATTATGGTAATTCCTGCAACAATTATTATGGAAATTTTAATAATATGCCCTCTGAATTTGAGACTAGTGTTAAAGAGTTTATGAATTCGCAAAAGAATTTCAATGCTATGCTTGAAGAGAAATTGCTTAAAGTTGATGAATTGGCTAGGAACGTTGATAGAATTTCTCTTGATGTTGATTCTTTGAAACTTAGATCTATTCCTCCTAAGCATGATATCAATGAGTCTCTCAAAGCCATGAGAATTTCCATTGATGAGTGCAAAGAAAGAACCGCTAGGATGCGTGCTAAGAAAGATTGCTTTATGAAAGCGTGTTCTTCAAATTACTTTAAAATAAACATGAAGATCTAAAAGTTATTGATGTGTCCCATATTAAATCTTTGTTTTGCAATATGAATCTTGATAATGATGGGACTGAATATGATCCACCTTTACCTAGAAGGCGTTCCAAAAATTCGGAGTTTTTAGATCTTGATGCTAAAATTGATAAAAGTGGGATTGAAGAAATCAAAACATTAGATGTTAATAAACCCACTATTTTGGATTTCAAGGAATTTAATTATGATAATTTCTCTTTGATAGATTGTATTTCCTTGTTGCAATCCGTGCTAAATTCTCCTCATGCTTATAGTCAAGATAAAGCTTTTACCAAACATATCGTTGATGCTTTGATGCAATCCTATGAAGAAAAGCTTGAGTTGGAAGTTTCTATCCCTAGAAAACTTTATGATGAGTGGGAACCTACTATTAAAATTAAGATTAAAGATCATGAATGCTATGCTTTGTGTGATTTGGGTGCTAGTGTTTCCACGATTCCAAAAACTTTGTGTGATTTGCTAGGTTTCCGTGATTTTGATGATTGCTCTTTAAACTTGCACCTTGCGGATTCCACCATTAAGAAACCTATGGGAAGAATTAATGATGTTCTTATTATTGCAAATAGGAACTATGTGCCCATAGATTTTATCGTTCTTGACATAGATTGCAATCCTTCATGTCCTATTATTCTTGGTAGACCTTTCCTTAGAACGATTGGTGCAATTATTGATATGAAGGAAGGGAATATTAGATTCCAATTTCCATTAAAGAAAGGCATGGAACACTTCCCTAGGAAGAAATTTAAATTACCATATGAATCTATTATGAGAGCCACTTATGGATTGCCTACCAAAGATGGCAATACCTAGATCTATCCTTGCTTTTATGCCTAGCTAGGGGCGTTAAACGATAGCGCTTGTTGGGAGGCAACCAATTTTATTTTTAGTTTTTTGCTTTTTGCTTCTGTTTAGGAATAAATATTTGTTCTAGCCTCTGGTTAGATGTGTTTTTATGTTTTATTTAGTGTTTGTGCCAAGTTAAACCTATAGGATCTTCTCGGATGATAGTTATTTGATCTTGCAGAAATTTCCAGAAACTTTCTGTTCACGAAAATAATTGTTAAAAATCACCAGAACGTGATAAAATATTGATTCCAATTTCTGCTGATCAATAAACACATTGTCTAGGTCTTCCTATTTTGGCTGAGTTTTTGGAGTTCCAGAAGTTTGCGTTAGTTACAGATTACTACAGACTGTTCTGTTTTTGACAGATTCTGTTTTTCGTGTGTTGTTTGCTTATTTTGATGAATCTATGGCTAGTAAAAGAGTTTATAAACCATAGAGAAGTTGGAATACAGTAGGTTTAACACCAATATAAATAAATAATGAGTTCATACAGTACCTTGAAGTGGTCTTTTGTTTTCTTTCGCTAACGGAGCTCACGAGATTTTCTGCTGAGTTTTGTGTTGTGAAGTTTTCAAGTTTTGGGTGAAAGATTTGATGGATTATGGAACAAGGAGTGGCAAGAGCCTAAGCTTGGGGATGCCCATGGCACCCCCAAGATAATCTAATGACACCTAAAAGCCAAATCTTGGGGATCCCCCGGAAGGCATCCCCTCTTTCGTCTACTTCCATCGGTAACTTTACTTGGAGCTATATTTTTAATCACCACATGATATGTGTTTTGCTTGGAGCGTCTTGTATGATTTGAGTCTTTGTTTTTAGTTTACCACAATCGTCCTTGTTGTACACACCTTTTGAGAGAGACACACATGATTCGGAAATTATTAGAATACTCTATGTGCTTCACTTATATCTTTTGAGTTATATAGTTTTTGCTCTAGTACTTCACATATATCTTTTAGAGCACGGTGGTGGATTTGTTTTGTAGAAACTATTGATCTCTCATGCTTCACTTAGATTATTTTGAGAGTCTTAAATAGCATGGTAATTTGCTTAAATAATCCTAATATGCTAGGTATTCAAGATTAGTAAAAACTTTCTTATGAGTGTTTTGAATACTAAGAGAAGTTTGATGCTTGATGATTGTTTTGAGACATGGAGGTAGTGATATTAAAGTTGTGCTAGTTGAGTAGTTGTGAATTTGAGAAATACTTGTGTTGAAGTTTGCAAGTCCCGTAGCATGCACGTATGGTAAACGTTATGTAACAAATTTGAAACATGAGGTGTTCATTGATTGTCCTCCTTATGAGTAGCGGTCGGGGACGAGCGATGGTCTTTTCCTACCAATCTATCCCCCTAGGAGCATGCACGTAGTGCTTGGTTTTTGATGACTTGTAGATTTTTTCAATAAGTATGTGAGTTCTTTATGACTAATGTTGAGTCCATGGATTATACGCACTCTCACCTTTCCATCATTGCTAGCATCTTCGGTACCGTGCATTGCCCTTTCTCACACTGAGAGTTGGTGCAAACTTCGCCGGTGCATCCAAACCCCGTGATATGATACGCTCTTTCACACATAAACCTCCTTATATCTTCCTCAAAACAGCCACCATACCTACCTATTATGGCATTTCCATAGCCATTCCGAGATATATTGCCATGCAACTTTCCACCATCCCGTTTATCATGACACGTTTATCATTGTCATATTGCTTAGCATGATCATGTAGTTGACATAGTATTTGTGGCAAAGCCACCGTTCATAATTCTTTCATACATGTCACTCTTGGTTCATTGCATATCCCGGTACACCGCCGGAGGCATTCATATAGAGTCATACCTTGTTCTAGTATCGAGTTGTAATCATTGAGTTGTAAATAAATAGAAGTGTGATGATCATCATTTAATAGAGCATTGTCCCAAAAAAAGAGAAAGGCCAAATAAAAAAAAGAAGGCCCAAAAAAGGGGGACAATGCTGCTATCCTTTTACCACACTTGTGCTTCAAAGTAGCACCATAATCTTCATGATAGAGTCTCTCTTGTTTTGTCACTTTCATATACTAGTGGGAATTTTTCATTATAGAACTTGGCTTGTATATTCCAACAATGGGCCTCCTCAAGTGCCCTAGGTCTTCGTGAGCAAGCAAGTTGGATGCACACCCACTTAGTTTGTTTTGTTAAGCTTTCATATATTTATAGCCCTAGTGCATCCGTTGCATGGCAATCCCTACTCCTTGCATTAACATCAATCGATGGGCATCTCCATAGCTCATTGATGTGAGACTTTCTCCTTTTTTTGTCTTCTCCACATAACCCCCATCATTATACTCTATTCCACCCATAGTGCTATAACCATGGCTCACGCTCATGTATTGCGTGAAGGTTTATATAGTTTGAGATTACTAACGTATGAAACAATTGCTTGGCTTGTCATCGGGGTTGTGCATGATGAGAGCATTCTTGTGTGACGAAAATGGAGCATGACTAAACTATATGATTTTGTAGGGATGAACTTTCTTTGGCCATGTTATGTTGAGAGGACATAATTACTTAGTTAGTATGCTTGAAGTATTATTATTTTATGTCAATATTGAACTTTTATCTTGAATCTTTCGGATCTGAATATTCATACCACAATTAAGAAGAATTACATTGAAATTATGCCAAGTAGCATTCCACATCAAAAATTCTATTTTTATCATTTACTTACTCGAGGACGAGCAGGAATTAAGCTTGGGGATGCTTGATACGTCTCCAACGTATCTATAATTTTTGATTGATCCATGCTATATTATCTTTTGTTTTGGACATTATTGGGCTTTATTATTCACTTTTATATTATTTTTGGGACTAACCTATTAACCGGAGGCCCAGCCCAGAATTGCTGTTTTTTTGCCTATTTCAGAGTTTCACAGAAAAAGAATATCAAACGGAGTCCAAACGGAATGAAACCTTAGGGAACGTGATTTTCGGAACGAACATGATCCAGGAGACTTGGACCCTAAGTCAAGGAAGCTTCCAGGAAGACACGAGGTAGGGGGCGCGCCTACCCCCCCCCCCAGGCGCGCCCTCTACCCTCGTGGGCCCCACGTTGCTCCACGGACGTACTCCTTCCTCCTATATATACCTACGTACCCCCAAACGATCAGATACGGAGCCAAAAACCTAATTCCACCGCCGCAACCTTCTGTACCCACGAGATCCCATCTTGGGGCCTGTTCCGGAGCTCCGCCGGAAGGGGCATAGATCACGGAGGGCCTCTACATCAACACCATAGCCTCTCTGATGAAGTGTGAGTAGTTTACCTCAGACCTTCGGGTCCATAGTTATTAGCTAGATGGCTTCTTCTCTCTTTTTGGATCTCAATACAATGTTCTCCCCCTCTCTTGTGGATATATATTCGATGTAATCTTCTTTTGCGGTGTGTTTGTTGAGACCGATGAATTGTGGGTTTATGATCAAGTTTATCTATGAACAATATTTGAATCTTCTGAATTCTTTTATGTATGATTGGTTATCTTTGCAAGTCTCTTCGAATTATCAGTTTGGTTTGGCCTACTAGATTGATCTGTCTTGCAATGGGAGAAGTGCTTAGCTTTGGGTTCAATCTTGTGGTGTCCTTTCCCAGTGACAGTAGGGGCAGCAAGGCACGTATTGTATTGTTGCCATCGAGGATAACAAGATGGGGTTTTTATCATATTGCATGAATTTATCCCTCTACATCATGTCATCTTGCTTAAGGCGTTACTCTGTTCTTATGAATTTAATACTCTAGATGCATGCTGGATAGCGGTCGATGTGTGGAGTAATAGTAGTAGATGCAGGCAGGAGTCGGTCTACTTGTCTCGGACGTGATGCCTATATACATGATCATACCTAGATATTCTCATAACTATGCTCAATTCTGTCAATTGCTCAACAGTAATTTGTTCACCCACCGTAAAATACTTATGCTCTTGAGAGAAGCCACTAGTGAAACCTATGGCCCCCGGGTCTATCTTCCATCATATTAATCTTCCAACACTTAGTTATTTCCGTTGCTTTTTATTTTACTTTGCATCTTTATCATAAAAATACCAAAAATATTATCCTATCATATCTATCATATCTCACTCTCGTAAGTGACCGTGTAGGGATTGACAACCCCTTAGCGCGTTGGTTGCGAGGATTTATTTGTTTGTGTAGGTGCGAGGGACTCGCGCGTAGCCTCCTACTGGATTGATACCTTGGTTCTCAAAAACTGAGGGAAATACTTACGCTACTTTGCTGCATCACCCTTTCCTCTTCAAGGGAAAACCAATGCAATGCTCAAGAGGTGGCAGTGACGGGAAGGCGGACCTGCCCGATCGGGGTAGTGGAGCCGTCGGTCACTCCTGAGAAAGGCTTGGTGGGCTGAAGCTGGTCATATGGCACTTGGAGATTGTCGAACGTGTCGACGGACAGGACGTTGAGCCCTGCGCCGCCGTCGATGAGGGTCTTGGTGACTTGCAAGTTGCTGATGACTGGGGAGAAAAGCATCGGGAGGGCGCCTGCGGTAGCCGCGCACTTGAATTGATCTACGGAACTGATGGTGATGGCGCACTTGGACTACCTGAGCGGGCGTGTGGCCTCAAGCTTGGGGAGGACTGCATTCACATCACGAGCAAAGTGTTTGAAGATACGCTGTGAGGCTAGGGCCCGAGCTCCCCCCAAGATGCAGGCGATAGCACGCGGCTCCTAGAAGCCCCCAGCCCCCTCGTCTTGATGGTGGTCGTCATTCCTTCTTGGCGGCGGCGGTAGTGGGGGAAGACCGGCGTTGCCCTGAGGACGATCCTCACGAGGCTGGTCCCTCCAGGCGCCGTCGCGAGGCTGATCCTGCCAGCGGTCCTCACGAGGCCGGTCGCGCCACTCCTGGCGCGGGCCACGGTCGTCCCAGCATCCGCCACCACGTCCTCCTCCTCGGCCGTAGCCCCGGTCATTGCGCTCGGGGCGTCGACCGAAGCGTCCTTCCCGAATGGCTCTGAGCTCTTGACAGTCGCTGGTGTTGTGGGTATATATGCAGGTTATGGAAGGCGCAGAACGGTCGGCTGCTCTTGGATGACTCAGGCTGGTCTCTGCCACGCTTGGTGTCCGGCTCCGCCGTGAGCACGGCTGCTCCCTTGCGCTTCACGTCCTTGGCATTGGCTTTCTTCTCCTCCGGGTCCACAGCCGGGAGCTCAAGGAGGGAGAGGCGCCCCTCCTCAACTCTTGCGCACTTGGTCGCCAGGTTGAACAGCTCCAGGGACGTGCATAGCTCCTCGTGGATGGCGAGCTCCTCCTTCATCTTGATGTCACGGACGCCATCAGAGAACGCGGAGATGATGGCCTCGTCCGTCACCTTGGGGATCTTGAGACGAACGTTGTTGAAGCGCTGGATGTACTTCTGGAGGGTCTCTCCTAGTTGTTGCTTGACGCGACGCAGGTCACCCGCGGCCGGTGGGCGGTCGCGAGTGCCCTGGAAGTTGGCGACGAAGCGGTCGCGCATCTCGTCCCAGGAGGAGATCGAGCCTGGAGGCAGGTTCAGGAGCCACGAACGAGCGCCATCTTTGAGCGCCATAGGGAACCAGTTCACCATGACTTTCTCGTCGCCGTTGGCCGCCTCGATGCTCAGCTCGTAGAGCTGCAGGAACTCTGCGGGGTCGGGGGTGCCGTCGTAGCGAGGAGGCAGATCCGGCTTGAACTTGCCCGGCCAGGCAACGCTACGCAGCTCGGGGGTGAAGGCACGGCAGCCGGCTGTGGTCACCGGGGCCCGTCTTGGAGGTGGAGCTTGGTCTTAGCGCCCGCGTGCCGCTACATCAGGCGGCGCAGGGCCTTGCCGCAGCAAACGATCCTGGCGCGGCGGTGTAATGAGTGGCGGAGCATTCTCTTGCGGTCGAGGGACTTCTTGACAGCTTCTTTCTTCACGCGCGGGCACCGAACGCGATGGGTCGCGCCGTGGAGCCGCGCGCCTCGGCGCCAGGGCGCCATCTTGGTGCAGAGGTGGTGGAGGCGCTCCGTGAGCTACGTCGCCCTTAGCTGGCGGAGGGCGAGGCAGTGAGAGGGACGGCGCAGGGGAGCCCCCTGCGGCGCTGACAAGCTCGGCGATGCGGTCGAGCCAGTCCTTGTAGAGGTCGTCGACCGGGCAGTAGCGCAGGAGCTCGTGCGCCATGAGGAGCGCGACCCGTGCGTCCGTGGGAGCGCGACAAGCGTGAGACGACGAACCAGCGGGAGTCAGTGATGGAGTGGCGGTGCGGCCGTCCTGTCGCACCGAGGGGTGCAACACGGACGCTTGCTGCTCATTCCCCACCGGGCCGGTGGCGGCGTTGGCGGCAGGCGACGGAGAGCGACGGGATGGCCCGCCGACAGGGGCCGTCTGAGCAACGCGGGTGGCGAGGACAGCCCAGCGCTCAGCGCGGGCGCGGCGTGCGTCCGCCATGGGGGCGATGAAGCGACGTGACACGGAGCGACGGAAGGGAAGCTTCGGCGCACTGATGTCTACTACACAACCTTCTTCTTGTAGACGTTGTTGGGCCTCCAAGTGCAGAGGTTTGTAGGACAGTAGCAAATTTCCCTCAAGTGGATGACCTAAGGTTTATCAATCCGTGGGAGGCGTAGGTTGAAGATGGTCTCTCTCAAACAACCCTGCAACCAAATAACAAAGGGTCTCTTGTGTCCCCAACACACCCAATACAATGGTAAATTGTATAGGTGCACTAGTTCGGCGAAGAGATGGTGATACAAGTGCAATATGGATGGTAGAAATAGGTTTTTGTAATCTGAAAATATAAAAACAGCAAGGTAACTAATGATAAAAGTGAGCACAAACGGTATTGCAATGCTAGGAAACAAGGCCTAGGGTTCATACTTTCACTAGTGCAAGTTCTCTCAACAATAATAACATAATTGGATCATATAACTATCCCTGAACATGCAACAAAGAGTCACTCCAAAGTCACTAATAGCGGAGAACAAACAAAGAGATTATTGTAGGGTACGAAACCACCTCAAAGTTATTCTTTCGGATCGATCTATTCAAGAGTTCGTACTAGAATAACACCTTAAGACACATATCAACCAAAACCCTAATGTCACCTAGATCTCCAATGTCACCTCAAGTATCCGTGGGTATGATTATACGATATGCATCACACAATCTCAGATTCATCTATTCAACCAACACAAAGTACTTCAAAGAGTGCCCCAAAGTTTCTACTGGAGAGTCAAGACGAAAACGTGTGCCAACCCCTATGCATAAGTTCACGAGGTCACGGAACCCGCAAGTTGATCACCAAAACATACATCAAGTAAATCACGTGATATCCCATTGTCACCACAGATAAGCACATGCAAGACATACATCAAGTGTTCTCAAATCCTTAAAGACTCAATCCGATAAGATAACATCAAAGGGAAAACTCAATCCATTACAAGGGAGAAACATCATAAGATCCAACTATAATAGCAAAGATCGCGATACATCAAGATCGTACCACCTCAAGAACACGAGAGAGAGAGAGAGAGAGAGAGAGAGAGAGATCAAACACATAGCTACTGGTACATACCCTCAGCCCCGAGGGTGAACTACTCCCTCCTCGTCATGGAGAGCGCCGGGATGATGAAGATGGCCACCGGTGAGGGATCCCCCCTCTGGCAGGGTGCCGGAACAGGGCCCCGATTGGTTTTTGGTGGCTACAGAGGCTTGCGCCGGCGGAACTCCCGATCTATTCTGTTCTCTGAAGTTTTTAGGGTATATGGATATATATAGGCGAAATAAGTCGGTCAGGGGAGCCACGAGGGGCCCACGAGGGTGGGGGGCGCGCCCAGGGGGCAGGCACGCCTCCCTGCCTCGTGGCCACCTCGAAGCTTCCTTGACTTCAACTCCAAGTCTCCTGGATCACGTTCGTTCCAAAAATCACGCTCCCGAAGGTTTCATTCCGTTTGGACTACGTTTGATATTCCTTTTCTGCGAAACACTGAAACAAGGAAAAAACAGAAACTGGCACTGGGCTCTGGGTTAATAGGTTAGTCCCAAAAATAATATAGAAGTGTTTAATAAAGCCCATAAACATCCAAAACAGATAATATAATAGCATGAGTACTTCATAAATTATAGATACGTTAGAGACATATCACGCACCCCTACCTGGCGCGCCAAATGTCGGATCACGGGTTCCGGCAAAACCCTTAAGGTTCGAACTCTGGGGTGCGCGCAAAGTTCTCCCCTACCGATCTGCGTCCTATCTTGCTAAGATCTCTAGGGCAAACTCAACGAACTCACAACACGAGGGACGCAAGATTTATACTGGTTCGGGCCACTGTTGTGGTGTAATACCCTACTCCAGTGTGGTGGTGGTGGATTGCCTCTTGGGCTATGGATGAACAATTACAAGGGGAAGAACAGCCTCCTGAGGTTGAGGTGTTCTTGCGCTCTCTGTGTGGGTGAGGATTACTCAAGATCAGATGAGATGCCTCCTACGGTGGTGGCCAGTTCTACTTATATAGGCCATGGTCCTCTTCCCAAATATTGAGCGGGAAGGGAGCCAACAACGGCCAATTTGAAAGGGGACAGCTAGTACAGCTTATCCTGACAAAAGCGGTCTTCGCCTGCAAAAGGCTCTGGTGGTGACGCCGCCTTGGGCTCCATGGTGACCTCCGTCTTGCCGTCCTGCTGGTCTTGGTCTCGTTGCACCGTTATGGAAACCTTTGCTTGACGCCTCGGTACTTCGCGCCTACGCTCGCTTCCTTAGCACCAAAGGGGAAACAAGGACACTGCACGCTGGCGCCCGCCTGATCTTGGTCGTCATGGCTCACGTCACGAGAACCTCACGAGGTTTGCCTTGCCTTGATCTCTTCGCCCCTCACGAGCCAACCTGGTGAGGCCGCTCCTGAGGAGGTCTTGTGTCGTCCGCCTCGCGAGGCTTGGCCCCTCGCGAGGGTCTTGAATGCCTTGTTGATGAAGATGGGCCGTACGGGCCTACGCGCTGGGCCATGCCGTGGGCCGCAGGCAGGCAAGTCTGGGGACCCCCATTCCGAGAACGCCGACAGCCACCCACATCGGCCAAAAATGGAGGCGGGCGGGCACCCACATCGTGCCAAGCAGGACGCCTGTGCCCGCCCTCGCGGCGAAGGCGGCGAAACCGGCGGGGAAGGTGGCGAAACCCGCCAAGCCGGCAACCTCCACCGCGGCTGCTCCCAAGCGGCTGCGTTGAGAGTGATTATGTGAGTACAAATATCATGCTTATTACTTGTTGGTTCATGCTTTATTTACTTGTTGGTTATGCTTGGTTGTCATTTTGATATGCTTCCAATGATGATATGTTTTAGGAGAAATATGCCGACTTGAGGTACAAGGACATGGCCGGTTCCAAGGGAAAATCCTTCCCATTCAAGCATTGTTGGGCATTGCTCCAACATCTGGACAAATGGAAATTGAGGGATCAAGAGAGTGCACCAAAGAAATCGGATATGCTCAAAATGGATGATAGTGATGAAGAAGGAAGAAACCATGACAAGCCCGATGGAACCAAGAAGGAAAAAGAAAGGATGAAGATGGAAGCGGAGGCATCAAGCTTGAGGGAAAAGATTGATCAAATGATCAAGTCAAAGGAGACACTGACAACAAAGGCATTGGAGACAAAGATTATTATCACCGAGAGAAAGAAAGAGGTGAAACTTGCACAATTGGAAGCAAGGCGAGAAGATGCCAAGCGCAAGGCCGACATGGAGGAGAGGATGATCAAGCTCAAGGAAGCAAAAGCATGGTAGGAGCTCATGGCCGAGGAGAAGGAGCACATGATGATGTCTAGAAAGGATATGGATGAAGAGCAATTGGCGCGGTGGAAGGAGTACAAGGAGAACATCGCGGACAGGAAGAGGCTACTGCGTGGTGCTGGTGGTGGTGCGTCGTCTACTCTCCGAGGTGAGTCTCTGATGAGTGGTGGGGGCGATGGAGGTGTGGACAACTTCACCGGTGCTTGAAGTTGTTCGTACGTTTTATGTTTTGCAAATGATATCTCCGATGACTATGTGATGATCATTTGCACGTTGTATGTTTTACTATGATGTCCATGGGATTTACTATGTGATGATGAAGATTTGCAAGTTTGTTTCATGTATGTGATCATGATAATTTGCAAATTTGAGAGTGATTTATGTTGCTGTCCTGTTTTGAAGGTTTGAAGGCCGGGACGCAGATCAGTGCCCTCAAACCAACCCCCAAAACAGAATTCTGTTTTGAGGTTGGTTTGAGGGCACTGATCTGCGTTAGGGATTTTCGGCCTTCAAAACGACATTTTCTCAGCCCTCAAATTGGTTTTGAAGGTTGAGTTTTTGAGGGCTCTGTTAGACATGCTCTTAGGGCTGGGGCGCCGCTGCAAAATCGCTGAGTGTAACACGCGATCCAAATGAAACCTAGATCAGTTCCTTAAAGCAGTTACGCGTCGGCAAATCCGACTGGATTCCCATCGGGCAACGCCATGAGCCGGCGGATCAGCGTCTGCGTGTGTTTAGAGAATAAAGAGATTATTTTTGTACGGCCCGGGGACTGGACATCACCATCGTTCCTGGCCTATGTGTTTTCTGCCGGATCAACAGAGACTCGCCGAGATTACGGAGTCGCCGAGACTGTCACCTGAAGCCTTGCTACATGCATACAAGGAATCTACCAAGAAACTTATTCAAACAAATATGAAAGGCAAGAGCTATCAAGTGGCACGGTCTTTACGTGAACAACAAAAAAAATATATATAAAAACAAGGAAAGAAGAAAGGGAAATAGCCTACGATTCGGAAGTGGATTCCGCAAATCGAGCCACCGTTGCTCCGCCGGTCGTCCGCCCCTGCGGTAGGCATGTGCCGCTGTCGCCGAGTCGCCAGGACCAGCCTGCCTCTACATCTGCGAGTTCCTCTGGCCCGCCGCCGGTTGCTTCACCATTGCTTTTGAGCCGCCGCCTCCATCTCCGGGCTGCCACGCCGACCCGCCTCCACTACTGCGGCCGACGGCCATACCTTGAGCCGCGGCCACTCTCTGTTTCGGCCTCGACCCGCCTCTACCACGGCGCCGCCTCAGCCGCCCAACCTCGTTGTCGCTTTTTCCGTGGCCGGCCTTGAGCCTCCTGCCTCAAGTCGTCTTCCTGCGCCAGGTTCGGTCCCGCGCCGCTTCTGCAGCGTCGTTTCTTGTATCGCGCCACTCCGAGCCGGTCCCGCCGTGGCAGACCTGCCTCACTTCGCCAACCACGCCCGCCGGCTCACAGCTCGGACCGTCCGCGCACTCCCTCCGTGCGCCCGGGCCGGGTCGCTGCTCGCGGCCGCCTCCCGTGCTGCACCCCGCAGCTCCGCCCGGTGCCCCTCTGTCGCCCCGCTGTCACCATGGTGTGCCTCGCCCTGCCTTGGTTGCCGCATGGTTGTGCCTCGCCTTGCCTCCGCAGGCTTCCCGCCTCCTCCGCTACAAGCCACCCTGACGGCGGGTTTCCAACCCGCCCCGGACGTCCAATCATCAGGGGTCCGGCGTCTCTGAACCTGAACACATCAAGCCTAGCCGGTCCGCCTCGCGAGGGAACTCCGCTGCTGACTTGCCGTGCTGCTCAGCCTCCGCCTCGCCGGACTGCACCCCGGCGTTCGCCTCCGCAACAGCCGCTACTGCAGATCCGTCGACGCTCCGGCCTGAGTCGCCTTCACCTCCGCTTTGGGCACCTCCCGCTGGCCACCCGAGCGTCTTTGCTCCACCAGCAAGCCCCTCTCTGCTCGATCCTCAACTGAAGAAAAAAAGTGCTGGCGAGTTGCATGTACGGTTGTGAATTGTGGTTACTGTTGATCAAATCAACCTAGCTGTCTGTTTCCTTGCTAGCATTGAACGAGCGCGTGCATTGGTGTTATGCCCCGTGAACACGGCATCTGATATTACAACTTGTGAAGCCCTGACATTAGGAGATAAAGACCAGTATTGAGGCATGAGGTCATTTGGCTAAAGTATATGTCAAGGCTCAGCAAGATATGAAGGAGAAGAGCTATGGCAGCATCTCGCGAGGTCCTCGAGGGGGTCAACGAAAAATCATTTGGATGCATATAAGGACCAAAGCAACAGTACTGAAAGGTTATCTACAGATGCCACATACGGATCATCTGTCATACGAACAAATGAGGTGATGCCCATCTAAGTTTATTTTATTAACACTTATAGATTTTTGTCAAAGAACAATTACTCTGCCCTGTAATATTTTTACACAGGATAATTTTTTATGCCATTATACCGCGGATACAGAGTGCACGCACTAGCATTCGTCATGCCATGTTGCTCGACAGACACGCGTGCAAGCCGCCGTTCCCGCGGTCCAGTCTGCATCAACTCGTCAGGACCGCGTCCGCTCGCGCGAATTGCTAGATAGCGCGCACATGCCACCGTCCTCCGCAGTCCGGTCTACATCAACATATGGCCGACTCGCCCGTCTGCACCGGCTTACAACGCCGCAACCGGCTCATCTGTCTGCTCCCACGGCCGACTCGGCCGTGATTGATTTCAGCTTCACGGTGGTGATTAATTCCGCGGTGGATAATTTCTGGCCTAACATATCAGCTGAAATCCATCCAGTATATTTTTATATTACATATTTCTTTTCTTTAAAAGAGCAATTACTCTGTCTTGTGAGGTTCTCCAATGCAGGACAAGTTATCTACTGCAAAAGGGACTATTATATCACTGAGCTGTTGAATGACTCATACCGGTTTATATCACGGTCAAATATGGAGAATCTCAAGACAACTCCTCGAGTCGTCTTAAGACTCGGGGGCTAAAATGACATGACTCGGCAAAATTGGCCAGTATCAGTGAATCAAGAACTCCGGGTCATTGGAGGGAAAAATAACGTGGCCCCGGAGACTACTGCTATATTGATAAAAAATTAAAGGCCGTCAGAAAATTTCCGGCTCAAAATGAAGAATGCCGGTTTAAAATCCGGTTCAAGGGAAATCTGTTCTCCCACAAAGCTCTGAAGCTCTCAAATCTGGTTTAAAATTCTGGCTCTAGAAGAATATTATCTCTCGCAAAGTTCGAGTTCTTAGGAAAAATTAAAGGTTGCCAAAGAGAGCTTGTTGCCATGATGCACAGTTCAAACATGGGTATCCGATCCGGCTTACACGCCTTATTACAAATCACTTGGAGGCTTGATGCCCCAATTACAGGGACCAAAGAGAGTTTGATGCACAGCACAGCTCAAACATAGGTACCCGCTGAGCACAGCTCAGAAATATGTCACTTGGGGGCTTCCTGTTCAAACATAGGTGTATTCACCAAAGAGAACATAGCGTTACTACCCTCTTGACTGAATATGTCACTTGGGGGCTTCCTCTTCAAACATAGGTGTATTCACCAAAGAGAACATAGCGTTACTACCCTCTTGACAGAATATGTCACTTGGGGGCTTCCTGTTCAAACATAGGTGTATCACTAAAGAGAACATAGCGTTACTACCCTCTTGACTGAGTTATCTTGTTCAAACATAGGTGTATTCACCAAAGAGGACGTAACCCTTCCGGGTCATCCTGCCTGTATGCCAGCTGCTTCTCCATCAGGTAATCTTGATTGGCCCGGCGAACTCTTAACAGTCAATCTTTTAAACAAGACCCTGAACTCGTTAAGGTTAAAACATCGGTTTGTCATGTGAGGGCACGACTTACGGATAGCAAGGATGAACCCAGGCTATTAAGCTGCCTTCATTGAAACTTGGTTAAACCTGTCTGTTTGCATGATGCTACTCCGACCTCGTGTACTCTCGATAAGTCAATCTTTAAACAAGACCCTGAACTTATCCAGGTTAAAACATCGATTGGGTCATGTGAGAGCCGGCTTGCGGAAAGCGAGGATACTCCAGTGGCTATCATGCTAGTTTCATTGAAGTATTCTGTTATCATGCACATACATCATATATTGCATCATACATTGCATCATTATTACATCATCATAGCATGCATCATATATGCATGGATATACTGGTTTATATGGCAGGAATCGGTTTTCAAGCCTGGTTATATTATTCAAATCTTTAATAGCCAACATGGCTGGATTTTTATTATGGTTATCAATAACCAATATTATGATTGAGGTTTTCAAAGTCGCTTCAGCGCAGTGGCTATTATTATCTGGACAATGGATATGATTTTATTTACAATGGAAGGAATAGTCCCGAGTCGCTGCAGGCTTATGACCCGGCACTTGGGGGCTACATTATTCAAGTTGAGAGTACATCAAATATGCAAGTCCCATGTCACTGCAAGCATGCACCATGACACTTGGGGGCTAATGCAAGGTTATTTTTTACTTGCCGTATTGAAGACCCGACTCATCACATCGTAATGAGCCGACCCTTGGGGGCTACCAATTGCTCCTGTCAAAAATTCAAGGTACACAAGCCTTATTTCATTATATTGGAGGGTCCACTGCTCAGTTGGTAAAGCACAAAGCTCTTAACCTTGTGGACGTGGGTTCAAGCCCCATGGTGGGGGTTACATCATATAATGTTATTTTCAATAAAGTTCATATAAAGTCTCAGCTCGGTATTATCTTACTGAGCCGGCCCTTGGGGGCTACACGTTGCTATTCAAATCTACATGATCATATCTACAAAGTCCCTGCTCATTATTGTATAATGACTCGGCCCTTGGGGGCTACATTGGTAGAAGTTTTTATGAGCATAAGGCAATTACAAGTCCCAGGTTGCTGCAAGCATGACAACCCGGTACTTGGGGGCTACATATGTGGAATATTCAGTTTATGACTAGTGACTGAGATGAACAACCCGGATTTCTTCAAGGTTGTGACATTTATATTGAAGCAAGTCTTAAGCTGTTACTACGTTCCCTTCTTAAGACTTGGGGGCTACAAGTGATATGCATATAAGGGAGGTACATTTTCAAGCTACAATTATGACCCGGTGCCATCAATATTTACAAATCGGCAATTTTGGCAATGATAAACCGGCAAGTTTTACATCTTTAAGCCGGCTGAAAGTCAGGAGACCAATGTCGGCAAAATGATTATGAAACTGGCCTATTCAGAAGAAGTGCCCGGATTTTTTGCATTGGCAAAGTTTGAACATATCTGCTAAAGGAGATTTTCTATGAGATCATGGACATGCATCCAGGAGGAAATGACAAGGATTTAAAGATGATCAAGTGCCGGCTCAGGAAAATTTTAACCCGGGGCACAACCTGTCAAATTTACTCTTGTGTTTATTTTGCAGCATAAGTTTACCATGGATAAATCCAAGCTAAACTAGGGGCTAATGTCGGGGATATACCCCACAGTATGACCCAGCCGGAGTTATGACCCGGCTGGGACTTGGCGATTCACCGGTAACCCGCCGAAGGACTGGCGATTCACAGGTTTGGCGGCTCACTGGTCTGCCGGCTTATCTAGCTTGGTGACTCATTGGTGACCCGGTGGATGTTTTAGATGGATGACAAGGCCCAAGGCCCAGAAGGCCGGCTCATGCTATGGTGGGTCGGCTTACAAGGAAAGGCATAAGGAATATTCCCTTACGAAGGAAGCAAGACTAGGACTCCACTTGTAATAGAGTAACCCTAATCCTACTAGGACTAATCATGTAACCCGCCCCTTCAACATATATAACGAGGGGCAGGGCACCCCAAGGGGGACAGAAGATAATCGCTAAGGCTAGACACAACTAAAGGGGAGCCGGCTTATGCGGCGACTCCCTCATGAGCATAATGAGACCTAGCCACAAACAGCATGTAGGGCTATTACCGGATGATGTTTCCCGGGGCCCGAAGTTGTCTAAACCCTTGTCTTGTGTTGCGTCTCTCAATTCCGATCAACCCCTCTCAAGCTACCACATAGATGTGTTAGCCTCGCGACTAAGTCCTCACACTAGGACATCTGCCGTGATAATTCCACAACACCAGGGAACGACTCAGCGAGCGTTTTCTTTTATGGAACACACATATCTATAATTTATAATATTTCATCTCCACTATATTATTTCTCTTGACATGTAGCCTATCCACATAAGCAGGTCAGCCACGTCAACATTCCACCACCAACTTACGGAAGGGCCCGACCACCACAACAGGCCTAACACATCACCATCCGTTACCAGATGTGTAATGCATGTTCTCTCACCCGCAAAAAAGTGCATGCTCCCCCACCAATTTATTTCGGCTCTTCCTTCCCAGCTTTTCCGCCAGTTTCGTCAACTTTCATCCCCTCACATGAGCCCCTTCAATTGCCAATCCACTCCTAGGTCCCCGGCCCAATCTTGGAAGAAGTAGATGGATCTCACATGTAGTTTTTCGTCCCCAGCACCCACCTGCACTTCGCCAAGAACAAACGAAAAGAATTCCGAAACATGGAAGGAGATGAATCTCACGTCCTTGGCTGGGTAGGACGCATAGAAGACGGCCGCAACAAATGGCTCCCATACAGCACAATCACTGAAAAGAACCCCAAAGCAAACCCCTCTGTGTATTCTTTATTACTATGGCACCCTGGGTCCATTCTTTATTGCTGAAAACCTCATAAAATTACTTTATCTTGTTGTATTTTTTCTTTTATTTTATCTATCTATCAATTCCTACCATACTGTGCAATTTAATCATGTAACAAGCAAGACAAGAAGCTTGACAACCTTCTTGATGTGTTGGGGACAAGTTTTTTTGTGTTTTGTGTGCAGGTACCAGTGATTTCTTTTGCTAAAAGAACTCTTTCTATTCGACAAACCTTGGTTCTCGACTGAGGGAAATACTTATTGCTAGTTACTTCACCCTTACACTTGGGGGTTACCCAACCACTCTTACGAGAGAGCAACCAATTGCACGCGGAAGACATCAATGATCCGATAGTGCTTCATCGTCTAAAG
This sequence comes from Aegilops tauschii subsp. strangulata, assembly GCF_002575655.3. Taxonomy (NCBI): domain Eukaryota; kingdom Viridiplantae; phylum Streptophyta; class Magnoliopsida; order Poales; family Poaceae; genus Aegilops; species Aegilops tauschii. Next base: position 549,653,180 of record NC_053036.3, on the reverse strand, counting down.
CTTAATGTGACCAGAGTATAAGACGAGGGACGAGCAGCCCTTTGGGGAGAAGAACTATCTTGGAGAAACTAGAGGGAGAGATGGGGCGCCCGAGATGCACACGACATTGTGTCTCAAGAGGGGGCGCCCCATGAGTATATATAGTTGGAGGGAGGGGAGGCCGACTTGCAGGAGGGGCCTCCCTCCCATGGGGCGGCAGCCAAGGATTTGTTCTTCGCTTTCCTCGTCATCTTTTTCATCTAATAAGCTCACAGTGTCATCAATTTCTTCTTCCATAGTTTCCTGCAAAATATTAGTCTCTTCTTGGACAACGGAGACTTTCTCAATAAATTCATAAATATTGGCATTGTATTTATAATTCTCATAGCAATATTTAAGTATAACAAAATTTTCAGATCTATAAACAGCATCATCACAATCTTCATATTTTTCAAACAAAGATTCAGGTGGGGGCCCTCCCCAAACCCTAGCCACACCCCTCCACTTGGGGAGAAAGTAAAAGGGGGGCTCCACCTACGTGGGCCTTCAGGCCCATGTGGCTGCCCCTTAATAGGGCTCGCCTATTCTAGGCAGCCCATGCTATCTATAATACTTTCATGTGCTCCTGGTTAATTCCGGATCCCTCCTTTATTATTGGATATTCAGCAGTTCTTAGATATGCATTGAAATATTCAATGGTGAAATCTGTATTCGTATCTGGTTCCAGAACTGAGCATGGAAAAATTCACCTTCATTTGCAGTGTATTTTCCTTGTACATAAGCCGTCAGGGGGTTGTGGCGACAAGGATAAACCTTTTCACACTTAGTATTCGCCTGCATGCATGTTTTCCATGTGATGAGAGGTCTTCGTCTACACTATGATTATGTCAATGCTTTATGTCAAACAATAATGCATATGTGTATACATGTGGAATTTAGCTAAGAACTAGCTAGCTAGCATGCAATGTATTTGCAATGTACTATTGGCCAATAATTGTGACAAATTCACTTGTTGTGGACAACTAATATTTGTTCAAATGCATATTCTAGCGAATTTACTTTTTATCTCCGCGGATTCATATACAACACAACACACATTGTTCGAGAAATTGAGTGTGTGGGATGCAAAAAATACATCACACGTTACTGAGAACTGAACCGTGTGTAATTTACAGAAAAAGCACACGATAAGAATAGAAAAAAGTCCATTTTACTACCCTGAATAAAGTCGGTGGTTCACTTTACCCCCTGATCTATTTTCGGCTTCTTTTACCCCCCAAACAAACCCAAACCAGACAAAACACCCCCTGGCTGGTTTTTCTCTACCCTCTGCTGATATGGCACTAGTCAACGGCGGTTTTGACCTGGATGGGGCCCCCTTGTCAGGTTTCTCTCTCTCTCTCTCTCTCTAGGTCAGAACCGCCGCCGCCGAAGGAGCTCGCCCCGGGCCCGAGACACCCGCGCCCCACCTCCCTCACCATGTCGCCCAGGAGCCGCGGCCCTCTCCCCGCCATCGCGCCGGCGTCCTGCCAGAGGAGCCTCATCCCGCGCCTCCACAGATTGCCCCACCCCCGCGCCGCCGTTGCCTCGCCGACCCCGCCGGCCAAGCCATCCCGCCGCCGCCCGAGCCCGCCCCGAGTACCCACCGCCGGTGGTTGCCACCACCGCCTCCACCTCATGCGCCACCATCTCCTGCCAACCCCGCCTAGCCCTGCTCCGCTCGCCGGCGCGCCAGCGCCTCCTGTCGACCCCGCCGGCCACGCCATCCCGCCGCCGCGCGAGCCCGCCCCAAGTACCCACCGCCGGTGGTTGCCACCACCGCCTCGGCCCCGTGCGCCACCGCCTCCTGCTGACCCCGCCTGGCCCTACTCTGCTCACCGGCGGGTGTACCTGGAGAGAGAGAGAGAGAGAGAGAGAGAGAGAGAAACCTGACAAGAGGGCCCCACCCAGGTCAAAACCGCCGTTGACTAGTGCCACATCAGCAGAGGGTGGAGAAAAACCAGCCAGGGGGTGTTTTGTCCGGTTTGGGTTTGTTTGGGGGATAAAAGAAGCCGAAAAATAGATTAGGGGGTAAAGTGAACCACCCACTTTATTCAGGGTAGTAAAATGGACTTTTTTCATAGGAATATAACGATGGGTGATACACTATAGAACAACAATACATGTGTGACAGAGTTTTAAATCATGTGCGATAGTAGCTTATCCCACACATGAGCTTCAAAACCACCATATCCGATGTCAAACGCAATCCCACTCGTAAGCTATACATGAACCGTGTTTGAAGATATCATGCAGAGAAGGCGTTAGGAACCGAAGATTCGTGTGCGATGCTATAGTCGCACACGGTTTCCTTGGGACCACACTGCCATAAGTAGCATTTCACAAACGTTTTGCGTAAAATCTCCGTCTAGGTTTCATGATGAATTACACGCGCTTAACTTAAAAGTGACGTGTGTGACGTCTTTCGCAACTATAGTGTGTGTGATTGGTTTATACATCGCATACGGTTTCTTTTGCGAGAACGTCTGCACCCTGGAGCCCTATCACAGATGATTAATCTGGGTCGTGTACGATGGACCCCCTATTGCACACCTTAGAAAGGCGGCGGTTTGAAATTGTGTCAGCGAAAGGGGGTTTAAACCGTTTGCATAGGCCCAATCTGCAACAGTGGCACTTTTATTTATTTTGCTCTTTGCACCTTCTTCTTATAAGTTTTTTTGCTATATGTTAACTTTTGCATGTTGTGTAAAAGTAGATAAACAAAACTTGACGTTTTTCCTTATAAGTATCCTTGGCACTTGTATTTATTTTTCTCTTTGCACCTTTTACTTATAAACTTATTTTTCTTTCTTTCTGTTTTTTTTCTTTGCTATACCTTTTCTTTTGCACATTATATGAATAAAATTAGATAAACAAAAGTTGACATTTTTCCTATAAGCATCTGTGGCACTTCTATTTATTTTTACTCTTTGCACCTTCTGTTTATAAGCTTCTTTTTCTTTCTATCTCTTTTTTTGCCATACCTTTTCTTTTGCATGTTATGTAAAAGCAGATAAACATAAACATAATAATAATAATAATAATAATAATAATAATAATAATAATAATAATAATAATAATAAACACCCGGTGGTTAGTTTGTAAAATGTCGCACCCTCCCTTGTTGCGTACTTTAGTCGCACATGGTTGTGCGACGCGAGCAGTTGCACATAAGGGACAAATGTGCAAATGGTTTCAAAAATCTCTATAAAAATGCCAAAAAAGCATCGATTGAGTAGCAAAAAAAGAACATATTTCTTTTACACTGAATAACAAACATAATCACTGGTCATTGATTGAGTGTGTGACTTGTTCCAATCTTTTGCAGTGGTAAGTACATTATCATGAAAGATCAATTTGCTAACAATATGGTTTCACTGGTTGCAGATGACATGAATTACCTGCAGCCTCCAGAAGGTAAAACAAACATGCATATTTCTTTTATGCTGAACAACAAACATGACCATGAGCATTTGAAATCACTTTGATGATTTGTCCGGTGCATGCAGTCTCATATGAATTTCCAGATCAAGATGAGGCTATGCGTGTTGATCCATGGATGAAGAGGAGTCGTCTGCTTCAAGGCCAATAAAGCATCGTAGATGGCGGATCCAACATTTTAAATTTGAGTGTACATATGTACATCTTTTATACTAAAGTTGTATACTTATCATACTACCATGTTAAGGATTATATTTTTTCATTACTTATTTGACATTCTTAACCACATAACAAAGTTAAATATTAGTTGTATTATTTACTTATTATATATTTTTAATTTATATCATTGAAAAACACTCAGGCGTTGCACTGAATTTAATTTGTGCGTTGTAAAAAATATTATTTGTTTAATTATTTTTTATGCTTGTGTAAATTATATACTTTGTACTTATGTATGTTAGATATCTCTAAAACATACAGTTTAACAAATATCTAATAGTGGTCGTACTATATGATTAGGAAAACATATCTCTAGAAAATTCCAGATTACAAATTTACACAGTGCAGAACAGGCCTTTATCACGGGTTCGTAAGGGCCTGTGACGCCCCCGATTTGACCGTACACTAATCATGCACGCAAATGTGTACGATCAAGATCAGGGACTCACGGGAAGATATCACAACACAACTCTACAACATAAATAAGTCATACAAGCATCATAATACAAGCCAGGGGCCTCGAGGGCTCGAATACAACTGCTCGATCATAGACGAGTCAGCGGAAGCAACAATATCTGAGTACAGACATAAGTTAAAGAAGTTTGCCTTAAGAAGGCTAGCACAAAAGTAGCAACGATCGAAAAGGCAAGGCCTCCTGCCTGGGACCTCCTAACTACTCCTCGAAGCCGAACTCCATGTAGAATCATCCTCGGGATCTCTAGCTCCTGGACTCCAACATCTGGTTGTGACAACCAGATAGAAAGGAAAGGGGGAAAAGAGGGAGAGAGGCAACCGTGAGTACTCATCCAAAGTACTCGCAAGCAAGGCGCTACACTACATATGCATGGGTATATGTGTAAAGGGGCATATCAGTGGACTGAACTGCAGAATGCCAGAATAAAAGGGGGATAGCTAGTCCTGTCGAAGACTATGCTTCTGGCCATCTCCATCTTGCAGCATGTAGAAGAGAGTAGATTGAAGTCCTCCAAGTAGCATCGCATAGCATAATCCTACCCGGCGATCCCCTCCTCGTCGCCCTGTTAGAGAGCGATCACCGGGTTGTATCTGGCACTTGATAGGGTGTATTTTATTCAGTATCCAGTTCTAGTTGTCATAAGGTCAAGGTACAACTCCGGGTCGTCCTTTTACCGAGGGACACGGCTATTCGAATAGATAAACTTCCCTGCAGGGGTGCACCACATAACCCAACACGCTCGATCCCATTTGGCCGGACACACTTTTTTGGGTCATGCCCGGCCTCGTAAGATCAACGCGTCGCAGCCCCACCTAAGCACAACAGAGAGGTCAGCACGCCGGTCTAACCCTATGCGCGCAGGGGTCTGGGCCCATCGCCCTATGCACACCTGCACGTTGCGTACGCGGCCGGAAGCAGACCTAGCCTAGTGGCGTTCCAGTCCAATCCGGCGCGCGCCACTCAGTCGCTGACGTCACGAAGGCTTCGGCTGATACCACGACGCCGGATACCCATAACTACTCCCGCGTAGATGGTTAGTGCGTATAGACCAAATGGCCAGACTCAGATCAAATACCCAGAACTCGTTAAGCGTTGTAACTATCTGCGAACGCCGATCAGGGCCAGGCCCACCTCTCTCCTAGGTGGTCTCAACCTGCCCTGTCGCTTCGCCTCAAGGCAACAGTCGGGGGCCGTCAGGAACCCAGGCCCACCTCTACCGGGATGGAACCACCTGTCCTTTCAGCCCCCTCATCAGAACCACTTGCGGGTACTCCTCGAGCTGACCCGACTTTAGTCACCACATGTGTCATGTATATAATGTATATAGTATATACCCGTGATCACCGCCCAGGTGATCACGGCCCGATAGTATAGCACAGCAAACGGACAAGAATGTAGGGCCACTGATGGAAAACTAGCATCCTATACTAAGCATGTAGGATTGCAGGTAAAGGTAACAACAGTAGTAGCAAGGATAGGCTATGCATCAGGATAGGATATCGGAAAGCAGTAACATGCTACACTACTCTAATGCAAGCAGTATAGAGAAGAATAGGCAATATCTGGTGATCAAGGGGGGGCTTGCCTGGTTGCTCAGACAAGGAGGGGTCGTCGGTGACGTAGTCGACCATAGGGGCATCAGCATCGTCACGGGGTCTTCCGAAGAGAAGAGGGGGGAGAAACAGTAAATACATAGCAAGCAAGTGCATAACCGGACAACAGGCAGAGCTAGACGTGTTCTAACGCGGTATGAGGTGATACCGGTGAAGGGGGGAAACATTCGGGAAAGTATCCCCGGTGTTTCACGTTTTCGGACTGGTGAATCGGAGGTGAAATGTTGCGGGTTCACTATGCTAGCGACGCGTGGTGAACGAACGGGCTGCGTATCTGGATTCGTCTCGTCGTTCTGAGCAACTTTCATGTAGAAAGTATTTTCATCCGAGTTACGGATTATTTTATATGACTTTCTAAATATTTAATCATTTTCTGAATTTTAATTAATTATTTAATTCAACCTTATCCAAAACAGTGTTGCGATGACATCAGCATGACATCATGCTGACGTCAGCAGTCATCTAACACGTAGGTCCCACATGTCATAGACTGATTAGGGTAATTAGGGTTAACTAATTAATTAACTATTAATTAAACAAATTAATTAAATTAGATTAATCTAAACAGGGTTAATTAACTAATTAATTAAATATTTTTATTTTATTTATTTATTTATTTATTTATTTATTTATTTTTTAATTCTTTCTTCTTCTTTTTTTATAAAAACGTTCTCAGGGGCTGGGCCCCACTTGTCATTGGGCCAGGGGGCCAATCGGGTGCTGGGCTATCGGCCACAGCCCGAACGGGCACTGGCCCGGGGGGCGCACCCGATTTGGGCGCTGCGAGGCGCCGGCGACCAGGGAGCAGGGGGGCCAGGGCGGCGCTGGGAGTTGCGGGCGGAGGTGGTGAGTGGCGAAGCGGGGGGGCACGGGGAGGCAGCTGCGGCGGCCGAAGACGGCGTAGTAGCTTCGTGAGCACGGGAGAAGCCAGACACGGCGAGCACGGCGGGGCACTGGGCGCGGCCAGCGACGGGTGGTGTTCGGTGCGGGGCCGCACCCACGGCGAGGCGCACCGGCCGGCCACGGGCACCACAGCGCGGCAAGCGCGCGGCGCGGCAAGGGCCAGCAACTGGGGAAGGCAGCGGGTGATGAGCAGGGCATGTGTCGGGACCCCGATTCCAAGTCACACCGATCTAGCCTGTAACACCTCATATCACTTTGCGGCCTCACGCATGGTACTCCCACGGGTGTCGCCTTACCATGGCCCGGGACCGTTTGCGCCTTTTGGCTCACGTATATGACAATGTCACTAGCATCCATATGACAGAGAACCCGGGCCGACATGGCTAGTCGTGAACCCAAAGCGGCACTAACGTATGGGGACAGGCATACATGAATCAACGTCGAACGTGTCGGTCAGCAGCGTGCGAATCCGGGCTGTAGCACTGGGCTAACAGGAATCCGGGAACCCGGGCTGTAGCAGGCTAGGCAGGACTCCGGATGTCACCGCGTGACATTTCCCCGAAGGGACAGACACAGGAACGATATGAAACACATGCCGGCCAGTCAAGTGTCTAGAGCAGTAGTGCTGGGCTAGCAGGACTCCGGTGAACCGGGCTGTAGCGGACTACTATGGCTCAAGGAGGCACTAGACTACATTTCCCCATAAGAGAGGCTGCTAAGGATAGACAACTAGATTGTCGGATCCCACACATACCAAGCATTTCAATCATACACACAATATGCTCGATATGTGCAAATACAACATGGCATCACAACAAGACTCTACGACTCAGAGTATTTATTTATTAGGCTCCGAAGAGCCAGATATTACAAACATGGGTCTCATGACCCAACATTCAGAGCATACAAGTCAAAGCACATGCGGAAGCCTAACATGTCTGAGTACAGACATCTACAAATGAAGAAGGCTGAGAAGCCTGACTATTTACTAGATCCTGCCGAGGGCACAAGATCGTAGCTGAGGTATCAAGCTAAACGTCGAAGTCCACACGGAACTACTAGCGAGACTGACGTCTCTCTGCAAAACATAAAATAAGCAAACGTGAGTACAAATGTACCCAGCAAGACTTACATCAGAACTATCTACATATGCATCGGTACCAAAAGGGGGTGGTGGAGTTTAACTGCAGCAAGCCAGCTTTGACTCGGTGGCTATCCTAAGCTATAATTGCAAGTAACTCTTTTGAGGTGGCGCACACGAGTCCACATATTCACCATATCAATACACCACTATGGATCCGCTCCCGTCTCCCTACGAGAACGCCATCCATAGCACTCACGCTTATCTTGCGTATTTTAGAGTATCCACTTTCACTTGTCTATGAACTGTTATAGGCAACCCAGAAGTCCATTTCCGCGGACACGGCTATTCGAATAGATGATGTTAACCCTGCAGGGGTGTACTTCGACACACACGCTCTCACCACTTACCGTCGTTTACACGACATGTACTCGGCAACCTTCAAGCGGAAGCCCAACGTGGGTGTCGGCCACAGCCTACCTAAACACTCAAGTCTCTAGTCCAGGTTTATCGCCTATTCAGGTTCCATCCGCAGGGAGTCCGGCCGAGGTTTCCACATACGGCCCCGAACGATGTGTGCAGGGTTCTCGAGACACCAAACGGGCGCCCGGTACACCGTGCCACGTGCCTACCGCATCACAGCCCACCCCTCGGTCAGCGCTGTCCACGGCCTCCAGCATACTACAAACACCAGAAACTACTTGCAACTCCTGGACAGAGGACAAGGGTGATTAAGAAGCCGAGAGGGTCCATTGGTTCGGGCCCAATGCGTGGTAGTAACTGTATCATGGATCACAAACACAGAACTCAGTTCCTGAGGACGGCTTCAATGAGACAACCCACCATGTACTCCTACATGGCCTCTCACCGCTACCTTTACCAAATCGTGTTCACACACTTAGCTCACACACAGTAGGACATGTTCATCACCACTCCAATTCATCCCCGATGAATCAGACCCGACTCGACTCTAAGCAGTAGCAGGCATGACAAACAAGCATGAATGAGTAGGCACATCAGGGCTCAAACAACTCCTACTCATGCTAGTGGGTTTCATCTATTTACTGTGGCAATGACAGGTCATGCAGAGGATAAGGGGTTCAACTACCGCAACAAGTAACAGTTGAATCGTTGTTGTCCTAATGTAGTAAAAGAGAGCAGGAGCGAGAGAGTGGGATTGTATCGGAATGAACAAGGGGGTTTTGCTTGCCTGGCACTTCTGAAGATATTATAGTTCTTCATCGGTGTCATCGAACTCATCGTCGGAATCATGGCTTATCGAGAGGGGACAATCACCGGCAAACAAGGAAGAACACAATCAATGCAATGCAACAATTATGATGCATGATTATGACATGGCAATATGACATGATTTGGCCTAATGCAACTAGCAACAGAAAGGTTTGGGTTGATTTGAACTCAAGGTTCAAATTCAAATTCAAACTATGAGTTCAAATAGTGCATTATCATGTTTTCACCTATACAGCAGGTATAACTTAGTTTGACATGCATGAAAATGATACAGATGGATAGATTGCATTTTTCTGATAATTTTTCATATATAAATTATTTCATTCTGAGCTACGGTTGATTTTATATGATTTTTAGAAGTTTATACTATTTTCTGGAATTTCCTGAATAAACTTAAATCCAGATAATGCTTTACTGCGTCAGCCTGACGTCATCACTGCGTCAACGAGTCAACGGGCTGGCCAGGGTCAAACCTGACCCATGGGACCTGCCTGTCAGTGACTAACCTAACTAATCCAGATTAATTAGCGCTAAACTAATACTAATCTAGTTTAGTTAGGACCATGGGCCCACACGTCAGTGACTCAGGGGGAGTCAAACTGGGGTCAAACCGGGTCAAACACGCCGGCGACTAGCCGCCGGCGGCAGCAGACGCGGCGGGGCACTCGGGCGCGGGCTGTGGTGCCCCGTTCGTAGCGTGGCTGGGCTCGTTCGAGAGCCCAGACCAGCGCGCGTCGGGCGGTGGCGCCAGTCGGGCCTGGGGTGGCCGGAGGCGATGGTGAGGAGCTCGACCGCGGCGGCCGGAGCTCGGGCAACGGCGGAGATGGCGCTACAGGGCACGGCAGGGCAAACCCGTGGGGGCTTCAGGTTTACAGGGGCGCGGCGAGCACGCTGGTGATGCTCGGGCGAGCGTCCGAGCTCAGGAGCACGGAGCTCGTTGGCAATGGCGGCGGTGAGCCTCGGTGCTCGTGGGGAATGGTGCTACGGCAACCCAACAGGGACAGGGTTAGGGGGAAATGACCGGGGGCTCACCGCGGTCACGAAGAGATTCTCGGCGAGCTCGGGGAGGCACGGACGGCGTCGAATCAACGGTGGGGTTGCCGGCGGCCGAAGCTCGAAGACGATGACGATGCGGTCGTTGCAGGGCGTCCGGAGTGGCTTCTTTCGGTGGAGAGGCGTAGCGCGAGGTGGCGGAGCTACTGGGCATCCTAGCTAGGCGAGGTGGTGGCGGTGGCCGCGGGTACGGCGATCGGCGTCGACGGAGGCGTTCGGGCGGGAAGAACAGAGGAGGGGGAGAGCGTTTGGGGGAGAGAGAGGGAGAGCCGGACGGCTCTGGGGGTCGCGTGGCATCGTCCAGACGCGTCGAGGCGGAGCCAGGCAGTCAGGGAGGGAGGAGGTGGCCGCGGCGTGTAGCTGCGCGCGTCGGGCACGCGCCCTCGCCTACTGGCGCGAGTAGGAAGGCGACAGGAGAGCGCCTGGTGGGCTGGGCCGCCAGCTGGGCCGGCCAGGTGGCTTTGGTGGGTGCCAGGTAGGTATCTTCTCTCTCTGCTTTCTGTTTTTCTAATTTGTTTCTGTTTTCTAATTATTTGCCTCTGTTTTGAGCTTAGGAAAAATACCAAGGCATTTCCTAAAATCCTGAAAATATTCATGGACACTTGCTGAATTATTTCAGTGGCCCAAAAATAGTTCCAACATTATTTGAACATTTAAATTATTTATAGCATTTAAATGCCCAAAAGTCAAATACAATAATATTTAATTCAAAAATCCAGGATGACCTAGAAATAGGTGCATCATTTTTGGCAGAGGTTTTCACCTTTAGCAAAAATCATGAACTTTTCTAAAGGGCATTTGGGTTCATTGAAAATATTGTTTACTTGAACCTAGTTGAATGCATTTGGTGCTAGGGTTTCAACATCCCCATTTCAAGTTTCTTTGAAAATTAAACTTGATGACATGAGGAACAAGCAAAAGTCAAACAAGGGCTGATCTGGGGCTGTGACAGCTCACCCCCACTAAACAAGAATCTCGTCCCGAGATTCAAGAAGTGACGTAAGCAGACAGAGGGGTCACAAAACTATCACAGTCTTCTCGGTCCAACTGCTCTTCGCGAAGATGTTGATCCGTTGCTTCAATTAACGTTGTCGTCTTTGCTTTCGAGATCTTCATCCGACACTATGACGACAAGGGAAACTCTATAGAAATCGATCTCCTTAAAGATCGAGCAACTCATGGAATGCGACGTTGAGTATCTCTTGAGCTGAGACTCAACACATACATCGAGAGAGGGATGAAGTGAAACAGAGAACGAAGATTCAAGTTGATAAACACAATTCCACGCTGAATAAGACGGTGCATGGTTTCAAAGTAGCGAGGAGATAATTGCCATGACTCCATAACGGGGCACCTTAGGGAAGGTGGCTCGTAGAAATATTCCCTTAAGTGGCAAAAAGAATTACTTTTTATACATAGATCATTGAAACTCTTTATACCAGCCCAAGGAAAATCGCAAATGATCATTTGAAGGAGTTCAGAGAAATGGCATACTCAGATCGGAAAGGAAACTATGGTTATGGAGCAACTCGGCAAGCGGAAGGCACATTCCCGTTGATACCGGGGATATAACCTAGTGTCTGAGTATGCTCTCCGGAACTTGAGCATTTCCATATTCATCAAGGTTTTACCAACATCCGTGCCGAGGATCCTGGCAACACAACATACTACCATGATGAACGGTGATGGAGGATGCACGTGCAAAGGAGGACAACACTTTCTCAGATTTCACCTTAGCGAAGCCAAGGGAGCAAAATCTGGATGATCGACCGAGAGACATTTAGCACTCCGCTTCTAATGTTCTCCTTGATGTTCTAGCGTAACCCATTAGACGTGGTTTGGTATCTTGAACATCAAGTAGTAGGTCGGACTTCGGGAGCGCAGGAATCCATAAGGAACAACTTGTGGAATAAATCCTAAGAAATCCTTATGGGGAGGTGGCCAACTTCCTCAATCAAGATACTACAATAATAGGCCTTCCGGCTGGATGTGTTGGCCACGACATCCACTTTACCGGTTATCGAGAGGGTAATATTATAATTCTTGGGAAATGTTCCAACCATCATATCTGCCTGAGATTCAGATCTAGTTGGTTTCAGTATATTCCAGACTCATCAAGTCTAGAAAGAAAATTTAAGGTTTGCAACACAAATCGACGAGAAGACGTTGCAAGATTCTCGGGAGATGGACTACGGTAGTAAGCTCCAAAACATGAGCTGGTTCTGCTGCAAACATGTGAACACGTTGTCCCAGACAAGCATGCCCACATGGTAGTCTTACAATGAAACACTACCGAGTTCTGGTTGGGAACCATCGACGAGGATATCGAAGTTCTTTCATAAGTCCGGATTAGCTCTTATGAAGGAACTCCTTCTCCTTGAACAAGTCAGTTAGTGGCTTGGTGTGCTAGGGATACATATAGAATGAAGGTTGCAAGTCTCCAAACCACGGTATACTTCGCACATATGCATGACTGACTTGGGATGATTCCAGAGGAAGCAAAACAAACTTTCTCGAATTCACGGCGGCAATTTGCATCTAATGCACATGAATTAGAGTAAGTCACTTCTTTCATCCAACATATGCTTCATGAACGGAACACGAAGATAATGCTTATAAAGTTTCCAATACTAGCTGGATGTTCAACACGAGTCATGGAGAAGGTAGCAGTGTTGCTGATGGGCTCAACAACAATTCATCCAGGTTTCCATGGAGATGGAATTCCATAATTATGTGAACAAGTGATAGCATTGGTCAGACCCAAAAGATATAATGGTGTATGCTCGAGGGATCAACCACGAGTAAGACAACATTATGAACATCGTTGGTTCTGATTTGACTTGATGATAGCCCATACTCAAATCAAAGTCTTGATATGAGAATAGGTCCAACAACTGATCACACGGACCAATCGATGAAGATATCATCTATCTTCAACACACGCAAATATATCCCTTGAAATGAACTAAGCTGGCAAGCTTTTATCTTCCAACTCTCCAAGTTATTGTTTGGCTTAACCAACTAGCTCGGGGGTATCTGACACGGATTCTTGGAGAAGGGGTGGTTACAGAAAACCAACTTGCTCGCAACTCAACATAGCGGCCAAGTGACGACCTAGTGATACTTCCGAGAAGATATTCGGAAAATCACGATCCACCGGTATGTTACTAAGCTCGAGAACAATCTTGCTTTTAAGGGCAGGACGATATGATCAATTAGGCAAGGATTGACACAATCTTAACTCTTGATCGAAAAGCGCACCGGAAATAAGGACTAGGTAGCACGATCAATCTTAGGATGATGATTCAATAACCAACACGCTAAGAATGATATTAATGTCCATTAACTACCAAGCAACGAGTTGCTCAGAGTATTGATTTCACACATCACGGTTCACTTGTCGGTATTCCAGTTGCAACCAACACGGAGACCGAGAGATGAATAATGATGGCGAGCGGTATCACTACATCAAGAATTCATGAGAGATTGTGCAATTCTCACGTCATTCTTGATATGAAGATGGTGACGCTCCAAGGTAGAGCAGAGCAAAAGCTGGATTGGCATTTTGGCCTACGGAATACACTTGCTTTGACCCAATCCTAGATATGGACGAGGTTCTGGAGTTTGTTTCTCCTAGTCATTCTGAAATAGAACGGCTTGACGGACCACAAGGATAGTACGCATCGATAACACGGATGTACAACTAGTCCTGACTATCAATTGATAGACAGAGGTCAGAATACAACTAAAGAGAGACAACTCAAAGGGACATATGGTTTTCTGAGTTGCGGAAGCATAGATTAGCATGTCGAACGAGTTCAACATATTTCTTCCGGATAACCCATGCAGAAAGGTAGAACTGGCAGAGTCACAATATGAATGGAGTACTCCTCAAGAGCGCCCTGGTTGTGATCTTTTGGTTAAAAGAACTTCTGGCATGATGGTTCATGGTATTGGAAGAATGAGATACCACGGACCTCGAGGACTAATGCAAAGGTTACTAATAACCTAAAGGAATGAGCAAACACTATCAACAGGAGGTAAGTGGAGTGAATCTTGGGCTCAAGAACCCAGAAATAGAATGCCTACTAACTAGATGGCATCATGGAATGCTTTCGAGAATAATGGCCAGAATCCGCACACTGGGAATGCGAAGCATTGCTAGATTACTAAGTGGTCCTCTAAGACACCTAGGGTCATAATAATAACTCCAACATATATGTCAAGGCAACAGAGTACCTCAACTCAACGATTAGTGTGGTTAATCTGGCCCAAAGGAACATCGAGAACGGAAAGAAGGGATTCGCAAATGCATCAGATTATTTAGAAACCTGGGATGACTCGGACAACATAACGGCTGTAAATGCTCAAAGGATTTGAGACATCCTGCAAAAATGGTGGCATAACCACTTAGAAGCACAATATCAAGGTTCCAAGGCCAACTAACAACACACTGTAGTGGTAGAAACTGAACTGAGGCTTGAGACCAACAATCCTACGAGTCTACGGATTAGTAACACGTGATCCTGATAGAAAGATGAGAAGCCTAGTTCTTAATCCCCGTAGAAGAGAAGAGGGTGACTCAGATCAGAAGGGCATAAGGTAAAGGAGTAAAAAGAGCCTTACGTTCCCTCCCACAATCAATTCCCTTATATAACTAAAGCATTTCTAGACACAACTTCGACCAGTTTGGCTTGGTAATCCTACAGGCAGTCAGGCTCTGATACCAACGCTGTCGGGACCCCGATTCCAAGTCACACCGATCTAGCCTATAACACCTCATATCACTTTGCGGCCTCACGCACGGTACTCCCACGGGTGTCGCCTTACCATGGCCCGGGACCGTTTGCGCCTTTAGGCTCATGTATATGACAATGTCGCTAATATCCATATGACAGAGAACCCGGGCCGACATGGCTAGTCGTGAACCCAAAGCGGCACTAACGTATGGGGACAGGCATACATGAATCAACGTCGAACGTGTCGGTCAGCAGCGTGCGAATCCGGGCTGTAGCACTGGGCTAACAGGACTCCGGGAACCCGGGCTGTAGCAGGCTAGGCAGGACTCCGGATGTCACCGCGTGACATTTCCCCGAAGGGATAGACACAGGAACGATATGAAACACATGCCGACCAGTCAAGTGTCTAGAGCAGTAGTGCTAGGCTAGCAGGACTCCGGTGAACCGGGCTGTAGCGGACTACTATGGCTCAAGGAGGCACTAGACTACATTTCCCCATAAGAGAGGCTGCTAAGGATAGACAACTAGATTGTCGGATCCCACACATACCAAGCATTTCAATCATACACACAATATGCTCGATATGTGCAAATACAACATGGCATCACAACAAGACTCTACGACTCAGAGTATTTATTTATTAGGCTCCGAAGAGCCAGATATTACAAACATGGGTCTCATGACCCAACATTCAGAGCATACAAGTCAAAGCACATGCGGAAGCCTAACATGTCTGAGTACAGACATCTACAAATGAAGAAGGCTAAGAAGCCTGACTATTTACTAGATCCTACCGAGGGCACAAGATCATAGCTGAGGTATCAAGCTAAACGTCGAAGTCCACACGGAACTACTAGAGAGACTGACGTCTCTCTGCAAAACATAAAATAAGCAAACGTGAGTACAAATGTACCCAGCAAGACTTACATCAGAACTATCTACATATGCATCGGTACCAAAAGGGGGTGGTGGAGTTTAACTACAGCAAGCCAGCTTTGACTCGGTGGCTATCCTAAGCTATAATTGCAAGTAACTCTTTTGAGGTGGCGCACACGAGTCCACATATTCACCATATCAATACACCACTATGGATCCGCTCCCGTCTCCCTACGAGAACGCCATCCATAGCACTCACGCTTATCTTGCGTATTTTAGAGTATCCACTTTCACTTGTCTATGAACTGTTATAGGCAACCCAGAAGTCCATTTCCGCGGACACGGCTATTCGAATAGATGATGTTAACCCTGCAGGGGTGTACTTCGACACACACGCTCTCACCACTTACCGTCGTTTACACGACATGTACTCGGCAACCTTCAAGCGGAAGCCCAACGTGGGTGTCGGCCACAGCCTACCTAAACACTCAAGTCTCTAGTCCAGGTTTATCGCCTATTCAGGTTCCATCCGCAGGGAGTCCGGCCGAGGTTTCCACATACGGCCCCGAACGATGTGTGCAGGGTTCTCGAGACACCAAACGGGCGCCCGGTACACCGTGCCACGTGCCTACCGCATCACAGCCCACCCCTCGGTCAGCGCTGTCCACGGCCTCCAGCATACTACAAACACCAGAAACTACTTGCAACTCCTGGACAGAGGACAAGGGTGATTAAGAAGCCGAGAGGGTCCATTGGTTCGGGCCCAATGCGTGGTAGTAACTGTATCATGGATCACAAACACAGAACTCAGTTCCTGAGGACGGCTTCAATGAGACAACCCACCATGTACTCCTACATGGCCTCTCACCGCTACCTTTACCAAATCGTGTTCACACACTTAGCTCACACACAGTAGGACATGTTCATCACCACTCCAATTCATCCCCGATGAATCAGACCCGACTCGACTCTAAGCAGTAGCAGGCATGACAAACAAGCATGAATGAGTAGGCACATCAGGGCTCAAACAACTCCTACTCATGCTAGTGGGTTTCATCTATTTACTGTGGCAATGACAGGTCATGCAGAGGATAAGGGGTTCAACTACCGCAACAAGTAACAGTTGAATCGTTGTTGTCCTAATGTAGTAAAAGAGAGCAGGAGCGAGAAAGTGGGATTGTATCGGAATGAACAAGGGGGTTTTGCTTGACTGGCACTTCTGAAGATATTATAGTTCTTCATCGGTGTCATCGAACTCATCGTCGGAATCACGGCTTATCGAGAGGGGCAATCACCGGCAAACAAGGAAGAACACAATCAATGCAATGCAACAATTATGATGCATGATTATGACATGGCAATATGACATTATTTGGCCTAATGCAACTAGCAACAGAAAGTTTTGGGTTGATTTGAACTCAAGGTTCAAATTCAAATTCAAACTATGAGTTCAAATAGTGCATTATCATGTTTTCACCTATACAGTAGGTATAACTTAGTTTGACATGCATGAAAATGATACAGATGGATAGATTGCATTTTTCTGATAATTTTTCATATATAAATTATTTCATTCTGAGCTACGGTTGATTTTATATGATTTTTAGAAGTTTATACTATTTTCTGGAATTTCCTGAATAAACTTAAATCCAGATAATGCTTTACTGCGTCAGCCTGACGTCATCACTGCGTCAGCGAGTCAACGGGCTGGCCAGGGTCAAACCTGACCCGTGGGACCTGCCTGTCAGTGACTAACCTAACTAATCCAGATTAATTAGCGCTAAACTAATACTAATCTAGTTTAGTTAGGACCATGGGCCCACACGTCAGTGACTCAGGGGGAGTCAAACTGCGGTCAAACCGGGTCAAACATGCCGACGACTAGCCGCCGGCGGCAGCAGACGCGGCGGGGCACTCGGGCGCGGGCTATGGTGCCCCGTTCGTAGCGTGGCTGGGCTCGTTCGAGAGCCCAGACCAGCGCGCGTCGGGCGGTGGCGCCAGTCGGGCCTGGGGTGGCCGGAGGCGATGGTGAGGAGCTCGACCGCGGCGGCCGGAGCTCGGGCAACGGCGGAGATGGCGCTACAGGGCACGGCAGGGCGAACCCATGGGGGCTTCAGGTTCACAGGGGCGCGGCGAGCACGCTGGTGATGCTCGGGCGAGCAGCCGAGCTCAGGAGCACGGAGCTCGTTGGCAATGGCGGCGGCGAGCTTCGGTGCTCGTGGGGAATGGTGCTACGGCAACCCAACAGGGACAGGGTTAGGGGGAAATGACCGGGGGCTCACCGCGGTCACGAAGAGATTCTCGGCGAGCTCGGGGAGGCACGGACGGCGTCGAATCGACGGTGGGGTTGCCGGCGGCCGAAGCTCGAAGACGATGACGATGCGGTCGTTGCAGGGCGTCCGGAGTGGCTTCTTTCGGTGGAGAGGCGTGGCGCGAGGTGGCGGAGCTACTCGGCATCCTAGCTAGGCGAGGTGGTGGCGGTGGCCGCGGGTACGGCGATCGGCGTCGACGGAGGCGTTCGGGCGGGAAGAACAGAGGAGGGGGAGAGCGTTCGGGGGAGAGAGAGAGCCGGACGGCTCTGGGGGTCGCGTGGCATCGTCCAGACGCGTCGAGGCGGAGCCAGGCAGGCAGGGAGGGAGGAGGTGGCCGCGGCGTGTAGCTGCGCGCGTCGGGCACGCGCCCTCGCCTATTGGCGCGAGGAGGAAGGCGACAGGAGAGCGGCTGGTAGGCTGGGCCGCCAGCTGGGCCGGCCAGGTGGCTTTGGTGGGTGCCAGGTAGGTATCTTCTCTCTCTGCTTTCTGTTTTTCTAATTTGTTTCTGTTTTCTAATTATTTGCCTCTGTTTTGAGCTTAGGAAAAATACCAAGGCATTTCCTAAAATCCTGAAAATATTCATGGACACTTGCTGAATTATTTCAGTGGCCCAAAAATAGTTCCAACATTATTTGAACATTTAAATTATTTATAGCATTTAAATGCCCAAAAGTCAAATACAATAAGATTTAATTCAAAAATCCAGGATGGCCTAGAAATAGGTGCATCATTTTTGGCAGAGGTTTTCACCTTTAGCAAAAATCATGAACTTTTCTAAAGGGCATTTGGGTTCATTGAAAATATTGTTTACTTGAACCTAGTTGAATGCATTTGGTGCTAGGGTTTCAACATCCCCATTTCAAGTTTCTTTGAAAATTAAACATGATGACATGAGGAACAAGCAAAAGTCAAACAAGGGCTGATCTGGGGCTGTGACAGCTTGGCTGCGAGCGTGCGGGAGCGCGCCCATGGGCGTGGGCGGCTGCGGTGAGCGCGAGCTCCAGTGAGCTCGGCCACGGCGACGTACGGCGTCAACGGCGACGGATCCACGCGAAGGAGGAGGGGGATCGACGAAGGGCTCACCAGTCCTGTAGTGGTGCAAACGCGTGCTCGGGGAGGGTCGTAGTCACGGGGGACGGCGCGCGCCGGCGACGGGGACGGCGAGGCGGCGAGGTCCAGCTCGGGGGGAGTTGCGCGAGGGAGAGGCAGGGACGGCGCGGTCCGGTGCGACGGGGGGGGGGGGGGGTTGGGGCGAGGTGGCGCCGGTGGGGCGACGCAGGCAAGGAGGCGCCTGGCGTCGCCGGGGCGGCGGGGTAGGTAGCGGGGCGCCGCGGTCGTTGCCCCGATCTAGATGGGATCGGGGAGTGGGGGAGCGAGGGAGTGGGGAGGTGGGGGTTAGGGTTCCGGGATGGGGGGATTATGCAGGGGCGCGGCCGGGCCAGCCCATTTGCCTGGTGCCCTGCTGGGCCGAACAGCCCAGGGGAGGGGGGTCTTGCTTCGTTTTTTTTTTTTGCTTTGTTTTTTTTGTTTTACCTTTTCTTATTTTTCTTTTTTTGTTTTCTTTTAGTTCCTCTTTTATTTTAGTTTTATAAAAATTATCACTAGCACTTAAATTAATACTTTTAAATATACTATTGCCACATTAATTCCCAACTCAAATTAAAATAGTTTAATATTTTATAAAATTCACAAGGCATTTATTTTAATATTTAAACCTTATTTCAATTATTTTGAACACTTAAACATTTTATTAAAGTTAGGTTTCTCCACCGTTATTATCTATGCAATATTTGGTTCACTCCGAACATTTTAGTTTTAATATTTGAAAACGTTTATTGTTTGCTTGATTTTAAACTTTGAATTTTGGGCCGGTATTGATCTAACGATAGATTAGCAACAGTAACGGAGGTAACGTGGCACCATTAGCAGAGTTTTACTGTAGCTTGATTATCCGGGCGTCACAATTCTCCTCCACTACAAGAAATCTCGTCCCGAGATTTAGGAGCGGTTATAAGGGGGAAGGGATCTGGTTACGAAATTCTAACGATTCTTCTCGGTCATAGTTGCTCTTCTCGAAGAGGTCGATCCATTACGTTGATGTCTTCAGTCCTCTGCTTCAGGTCATCAAGATGAAGTTTGTCGTCCTTCCTACAGGATCTTCACCGTACTTACGAAAGGGTGAGCAGGGAAAACTTTTCATTGGAATAGCTTATTCCCTATAAGGACGGATTCTAACAAGATCGAGCATCAAGCGGTTAACCCAGGGGAAGAAGCATAAGTATCTCTCGAATTGAAACCTAAGAAGATGTCAAGAGCAAAGTAAGAAGGTACCATGAGCAGTTTCAAACCGATAGGCAAGCGTTCGATGCCTATCAGAAGGTGAAAGGGGTTCAGAGCAACGAGAATAAGTATTGCGTCTGATACCCGAATAGATCACTTGGCAGGTGGCCCGTGAGTTACATAAGAAGTCAAGCGCGAGGAATAACTTTGGAAACCGGGGGTGTACAGGAGAGTCAGGTTTCGATCCTGTGGAACTGTGGGTTATGGGCCCACCATGTGGTTTCTTTTTATGGGAGCAGTGACATCTTGCACGGTCATGATAGTAAAGCATGTCAGGGAACGCCCTGTCAGTTATGTCGGCAACACGTTGGTACCAAGGGCGAGGGACGAAGAGAACCATTTTCCTGCTCGTTCAAACGAGGCGGACCATTAGGCAAAGTTCTCGTCCATCGGTGGTTACCGAAATGTCACCAACAATAGTAATAGGGTCTTACTGACAGAGTTGTACACCGAGGTGTTTACATAAGCAGGAGAATATTACTGCTTAGATCATATAGATCACCAGAAAGGTTAAACCAAACAATGGAAAGGAAAATATGATTATCAGATTAAACAGAAGAATGGAAAGGAAAATGTGTTTAAACACATATTTCAAGGGTATATCCTTCCCAAGGACAAGCAGAGCATGATATCCATGACATGATATAATGTAGAAAACTCTTTAGGTACGGGAGAGAATTTTCATGACATTACCCATACAACGGTGTTTGGATAATTGCGCAGGAAACATTTAGCATTGTGCTTCAAATGTTCCCGTTGAAAATCAGAGTACCATAGACATGCTTCGAGATAGCATTGACATGGTTAACAGGTGAAGATCAGACTTTGGAAACAAAAAGGATTCATCAGGAACAACTTATAGAATAAGTCTTACAATTTCCTCATGGAAGAATAGCTAACCTTGCTAAAAGGGAAAACTTATAACAATAGGTCCTCCCGCCAGGTGTGCTGGGTATCATCACCTTACCGGGTCATAAATAGGCCAATGTTATAACTCTTGGAAATATGTTCCAACCATCATATCTGACCGAGATTCAGATCTGATTGGTGTCAGGATACCTCAGACTCAGGATGTCTGAGAAGAAAAGTGCAACACAAATTGATGGGATGACATTGTAAGATTCTCGGGAAATGAACTATGAAAGCGAGTTCCAAACAAGGGTTCATCATTTCATCAAGGAGAGGTGAGGAGGTGACTGATTGACTCAGCGACAATCCATTGAGATTTCCAAAAGATGGATTTCCACCACTATGTGAACAAGGAGATAACATTAGCTAGATCGAATGACTTAATGATGTATGCTCGAGGAAAACATACGAAGTTAAACATTGGTTGAAATGTGCACCCGAAATATGGGCTAGGTAGCACAATCAATGTTCGAATGGTGATTCATTAAGCCATAGACGTAGAATGAAACTATAGACCAATAACTTCAAAGCAATAGGGTTGCTAGAAGTTTAGAATTTACACGTCACAGACCATTTGTCGGTATTTCGTTTAGAAACAACACGGGGACCAAGAAAGAATGGTGATGGTGAGAAGTATCACTGTACCAAGAATTCTTAAGAGGTGGAGTAATGCTCACGACATTCTTGACATCGAAGATGGTAATACTCCACGGTAGATCATAACATAGGTTGGGTAGCAGGGAAATCAAGATACAACACAAAATATGAACAAGTTTGTGTTGAGGGGAGGCAAGAATGTTGTCGATGATAACACAATTCATCGAGGGGCAAGGATGGTATTTCTCATCCTGAATTTCGTCACACAACTTGGAAGAAATCAAATTGTTGACAATGATCACGACAAATTTGTCGAGAGGTTTTCAAGAAGATGTAATTGATCGACGATGACATCAAGTCAAAGGAATGATGAAAGCGAAAGGTTATTGGAACCACTGTTAGGACACAAACTCGAAATCAAGTTTGCAGTTCAAGGAGAAGTGATATGACGAGGAAGATCGACGCAAGATTAGCTCACTGTCGAAATTTGTGTGCTGGGAAGGTCCAGGTAGCATAGTTAAATTCGGCACGATAATGACATGGCCGAGCAGGCTAGGAATGACTTGAAGGATTATTAAACTCGTAAGCAACAATAATTACTTAGAGTTATTGAATCGGAGTGCGGAATCGATTCACTTGTCGGTGTTCTCGAGTGACTAATAACTCAGAGCCCGTGGAAAATTGGAATCAGTGAGAATGTAGCACTTGATGAAGAACTCATAAGAAGTTATGCAGTTCCATGATAATCTCGAGATACCAAGGGGTAATACTTGATGACAGATCAAGGTAGAGGTTGGACTAGGGTATTGCTCTGCAGAAGACAAGTGCTTAAACTTGCACGAGAAATGGTGTTTAAAGGAGAACGTGGTCGGAACCACGATTGCAAAAGGCCAGATCCCATATATAAGATGAACTTATACCAAGGGAATAATTAATTTAAGAAAAGCTTTAATATAAGATCTACATCGTGTCCATGGGCATGAACACAAAGGTTCAAGGTCGACTCCCACTTCTTCAATGCATAACCTTCCATTCGCATCTCGTATTTGATAATGACATTAGTTGTCGAAAGTTTTACCTGGTGCAATACCAGATAAGTATGTCCCGTGAAATCTTTCGGGTTCACACAGATTAAGGAAGGCATAGGTTCAACCCATCGGGGCATCGTAGAATGATATAGTACAAACTTCAGGAGTAAATAACACAAGCTCAAAAGTAGAGCATGGTTGACAAAGCAGAGGATACAATTTACCAAAGGCATTATGTATCCGAGGAAAAGCTCACCAGCTTATTTAATATGGAGGACATTGTCGGATAAAATCCGACAAAAGGGTCTGGTGGTCCACAAGGGATCTGATGTGAGCATCAGTACTCTACCAGAGGAAGAAGAATGCAAGGAGATCAGACTATAGAAACAACTGACTAACTCACAAGTTCAAATGCAAAGGAATTATGAATTCCAAGACAAGGGATCAGAAGCAATGCTCTGATTAGGGATGGATAAGTTGAATAGCCTTAGGGTACAATCGATGACGATTTGATTGGTCGAGATCCAGCTCATGTTAAAGATGTCTGAGCCAGAAGGATGAATTCTAGGATCTGATTGAGGATTGTGAGCATTCGCAACATACTGAATCAATGGACTCAAAAAGATAATGACAAAGGGTGCCAATAAGATTTCGAGACTTATGGGATTAATCATAATGCTAGTAAGCAAGAATTTCAAGTGCAACAGGCTGCTGAGGATTTTCGGAAGATCGAATGGTATTTTGAACACTTTTGTGAAATACTTGAATCAACTGGGGATGAGCGGATACTCGGTAAGTGCGAGAATTATCCGTAGGGGTATTCAGGTGACAAAGAACAGCAAGGCAGTAAGCTCAAAGGATTCGCGTAACAACAAAGGGAATTACGGGGTATCTTGTAGTAACAAGATCAACCGGGAAACATTGTATGAATAGAGAGTATACGTGGTTATCCATAGGAGTTTACCGATGAAAGGGAATTGCAAAAGCGATGAACACAAGTTCTCGGGTTATCAGCGGGGAGTATCTTCAGGGTCTTCACGTGCAGCAGACGATCATCAGTAATAAGGGGCTCTCCGGGTGAAAGTGATAACGAGATCCTAATGTTAGATTTAGCAAAATTCATTTAACCCGAATAGAAGAGATGTCAGAGTCCCAGAGTATAGGTTGAGGAATAAAAGATTCTACTACCACCCAATGGCGACGTGGGCCCGTAAGCCACACAACCATGTTAGTAAAATAGTTTTCACTGACTAGACTCGACTTCGGCCAAGGAGTTGGCAAGGGGGATTCCTACAGGCAGTCGGCTCTGATACCAACTTGTGACGCCCCCGATTTGACCGTACACTAATCATGCACGCAAATGTGTACGATCAAGATCAGGGACTCACGGGAAGATATCACAACACAACTCTACAACATAAATAAGTCATACAAGCATCATAATACAAGCCAGGGGCCTCGAGGGCTCGAATACAACTGCTCGATCATAGACGAGTCAGCGGAAGCAACAATATCTGAGTACAGACATAAGTTAAACAAGTTTGCCTTAAGAAGGCTAGCACAAAAGTAGCAACGATCGAAAAGGCAAGGCCTCCTGCCTGGGACCTCCTAACTACTCCTCGAAGCCGAACTCCATGTAGAATCATCCTCGGGATCTCTAGCTCCTGGACTCCAACATCTGGTTGCGACAACCAGATAGAAAGGAAAGGGGGAAAAGAGGGAGAGAGGCAACCGTGAGTACTCATCCAAAGTACTCGCAAGCAAGGAGCTACACTACATATGCATGGGTATATGTGTAAAGGGGCATATCAGTGGACTGAACTGCAGAATGCCAGAATAAAAGGGGGATAGCTAGTCCTGTCGAAGACTACGCTTCTGGCCATCTCCATCTTGCAGCATGTAGAAGAGAGTAGATTGAAGTCCTCCAAGTAGCATCGGATAGCATAATCCTACCCGGCGATCCCCTCCTCGTCGCCCTGTTAGAGAGCGATCACCGGGTTGTATCTGGCACTTGGAAGGGTGTATTTTATTCAGTATCCAGTTCTAGTTGTCATAAGGTCAAGGTACAACTCCGGGTCGTCCTTTTACCGAGGGACACGGCTATTCGAATAGATAAACTTCCCTGCAGGGGTGCACCACATAACCCAACACGCTCGATCCCATTTGGCCGGACACACTTTTCTGGGTCATGCCCGGCCTCGTAAGATCAACGCGTTGCAGCCCCACCTAAGCACAACAGAGAGGTCAGCACGCCGGTCTAACCCTATGCGCGCAGGGGTCTGGGCCCATCGCTCTATGCACACCTGCACGTTGCGTACGCGGCCGGAAGCAGACCTAGCCTAGTGGCGTTCCAGTCCAATCCGGCGCGCGCCACTCAGTCGCTGACGTCACGAAGGCTTTGGCTGATACCACGACGCCGGGATACCCATAACTACTCCCGCGTAGATGGTTAGTGCATATAGACCAAATGGCCAGACTCAGATCAAATACCCAGAACTCGTTAAGCGTGTTAAGTATCTGCGAACGCCGATCAGGGCCAGGCCACCTCTCTCCTAGGTGGTCTCAACCTGCCCTGTCGCTTCGCCTCAAGGCAACAGTCGGGGGCCGTCAGGAACCCAGGCCCACCTCTACCGGGATGGAACCACCTGTCCTTTCAGCCCCCTCATCAGAACCACTTGCGGGTACTCCTCGAGCCGACCCGACTTTAGTCACCACATGTGTCATGTATATAATGTATATAGTATATACCCGTGATCACCGCCCAGGTGATCACGGCCCGATAGTATAGCACAGCAGACGGACAAGAATGTAGGGCCACTGATGGAAAACTAGCATCCTATACTAAGCATGTAGGATTGCAGGTAAAGGTAACAACAGTAGTAGCAAGGATAGGCTATGCATCAGGATAGGATATCGGAAAGCAGTAACATGCTACACTACTCTAATGCAAGCAGTATAGAGAAGAATAGGCGATATCTGGTGATCAAGGGGGGGGCTTGCCTGGTTGCTCAGACAAGGAGGGGTCGTCGGTGACGTAGTCGACCACAGGGGCATCAGCATCGTCACGGGGTCTACCGAAGAGAAGAGGGGGGAGAAACAGTAAATACATAGCAAGCAAGTGCATAACCGGACAACAGGCAGAGCTAGACGTGTTCTAACGCGGTATGAGGTGATACCGGTGAAGGGGGGGAACATTCGGGAAAGTATCCCCGGTGTTTCACGTTTTCGGACTGGTGAATCGGAGGTGAAATGTTGCGGGTTCACTATGCTAGGGACGCGTGGTGAACGAACGGGCTGCGTATCTGGATTCATCTCGTCGTTCTGAGCAACTTTCATGTACAAAGTATTTTCATCCGAGTTACGGATTATTTTATATGACTTTCTAAAGATTTAATCATTTTTTGAATTTTAATTAATTATTTAATTCAACCTTATCCAAAACAGTGTTGCGATGACATCAGCATGACATCATGCTGACGTCAGCAGTCATCTAACACATGGGTCCCACATGTCATAGACTGATTAGGGTAATTAGGGTTAACTAATTAATTAACTATTAATTAAACTAATTAATTAAATTAGATTAATCTAAACAGGGTTATTAACTAATTAATTAACTAATTAATTAATTATTTTTATTTTATTTTTTTAATTTTTATTTTTATTTTTTATTTTTTTATTTTTTTAATTCTTTCTTCTTCTTTTTTTATAAAAACGTTCTCAGGGGCTGGGCCCCACTTGTCATTGGGCCAGGGGGCCAATCGGGTGCTGGGCTATCGGCCACAGCCCGAACGGGCACTGGCCCGTGGGGCGCACCCGATTTGGGCGCTGCGGGGCGCCGGCGACCAGGGAGCAGGGGGGCCAGGGCGGCGCTGGGAGTTGCGGGCGGAGGTGGTGAGTGGCGAAGCGGGGGGCACGGGGAGGCAGCTGCGGCGGCCGAAGATGGCGTAGCAGCTTCGCGAGCACGGGGAGAAGCCAGACACGGCGAGCACGGCGGGGCACTGGGCGCGGCCAGCGACGGGTGGTGTTGGGTGCGGGGCCGCACCCACGGCGAGGCGCACCGGCCGGCCACGGGCACCACAGCGCGGCAAGCGCGCGGCGCGGCAAGGGCCAGCAACTGGGGAAGGCAGCGGGCGATGAGCAGGGCATGGCTGCGAGCGTGCGGGAGCGCGCCCATGGGCGTGGGCGGCTGCGGTGAGCGCGAGCTCCAGTGAGCTCGGCCACGGCGACGTACGGCGTCAACGGCGACGGATCCACGCGAAGGAGAAGGGGGATCGACGGAGGGCTCACCAGCCCTGTAGTGGTGCAAACGCGTGCTCGGGGAGGGCCGTAGTCACGGGGGACGGCGCGCGCCGGCGACAGGGACGGCGAGGCGGCGACGTCCAGCTCGGGGGGGCGTTGCGCGAGGGAGAGGCAGGGACGGCGCGGTCCGGTGCGACGGGGGGGGTTTGGGGCGAGGTGGCGGCGGTGGGGCGGCGCAGGCGAGGAGGCGCCTGGCGTCGCCGGGGCGGCGGGGTACGTAGCGGGGCGCCGCGGTCGTTGCCCCGATCCAGATGGGATCAGGGAGTGAGGGAGCGAGGGAGTGGGGAGGTGGGGGTTAGGGTTGCGGGGTGGGGGGGATTATGCAGGGGCGCGGCTGGGCCAGCCCATTGGCCTGGTGCCCGGCTGGGCCGAACGGCCCAGGGGAGGGGGGGTCTTGCTTCGTTTTTTTTGCTTTGTTTTTTTTTGTTTTACCTTTTCTTATTTTTCTTTTTTTGTTTTCTTTTAGTTCCTCTTTTATTTTAGTTTTATAAAAATTATCACTAGCACTTAAATTAATACTTTTAAATATACTATTGCCACATTAATTCCCAACTCAAATTAAAATAGTTTAATATTTTATAAATTCACAAGGCATTTATTTTAATATTTAAACCTCTATTTTAATTATTTTGAACACTTAAACATTTTATTAAAGTTAGGTTTCTCCACCATTATTATCTATGCAATATTTGGTTCACTCCGAACATTTTAATTTTAATATTTGAAAACGTTTATTGTTTGCTTGATTTTGAACTTTGAATTTTGGACCGGTTTTGATCTAACGATAGATTAGCAACAGTAACGGAGGTAACGTGGCACCATTAGCAGAGTTTTACTGTAGCTTGATTATCCGGGCGTCACAATTCTCCTCCACTACAAGAAATCTCGTCCCGAGATTTAGGAGCGGTTATAAGGGGGAAGGGATCTGGTTACGAAATTCTAACGATTCTTCTCGGTCATAGTTACTCTTCTCGAAGAGGTCGATCCATTACGTTGATGTCTTCAGTCCTCTGCTTCAGGTCATCAAGATGAAGTCTGTCGTCCTTCCTACAGGATCTTCACCGTACTTACGAAAGGGTGAGCAGGGAAAACTTTTCATTGGAATAGCTTATTCCCTATAAGGACGGATTCTAACAAGATCGAGCATCAAGCGGTTAACCCAGGGGAAGAAGCATAAGTATCTCTCGAATTGAAACCTAAGAAGATGTCGAGAGCAAAGTAAGAAGGTACCATGAGCAGTTTCAAACCGATAGGCAAGCGTTCGATGCCTATCAGAAGGTGAAAGGGGTTCAGAGCAACGAGAATAAGTATTGCGTCTGATACCCGAATAGATCACTTGACAGGTGGCCCGTGAGTTACATAAGAAGTCAAGCGCGAGGAATAACTTTGGAAACCGGGGGTGTACAGGAGAGTCAGGTTTCGATCCTGTGGAACTGTGGGTTATGGGCCCACCATGTGGTTTTTTTTTATAGGAGCAGTGACATCTTGCACGGTCATGATAGTAAGGCATGTCAGGGAACACCCTGTCAGTTATGTCGGCAACACGTTGGTACCAAGGGCGAGGGACGAAGAGAACCATTTTCCTGCTCGTTCAAACGAGGCGGACCATTAGGCAAAGTTCTCGTCCATCGGTGGTTACCAAAATGTCACCAACAATAGTAATAGGGTCTTACTGACAGAGTTGTACACCGAGGTGTTTACATAAGCAGGAGAATATTACTGCTTAGATCATATAGATCACCAGAAAGGTTAAACCAAACAATGGAAAGGAAAATATGATTATCAGATTAAACAGAGGAATGAAAAGGAAAATGTGTTTAAACACATATTTCAAGGGTATATCCTTCCCAAGGACAAGCAGAGCATGATATCCATGACATGATATAATGTAGAAAACTCTTTAGGTACGGGAGAGAATTTTCATGACATTACCCATACAACGGTGTTTGGATAATTGCGCAGGAAACATTTAGCATTGTGCTTCAAATGTTCCCGTTGAAAATCAGAGTACCATAGACATGCTTCGAGATAGCATTGACATGGTCAACAGGTGAAGATCAGACTTTGGAAACAAAAAGGATTCATCAGGAACAACTTATAGAATAAGTCTTACAATTTCCTCATGGAAGAATAGCTAACCTTGCTAAAAGGGAAAACTTATAACAATAGGTCCTCCCGCCAGGTGTGCTGGGTATCATCACCTTACCGGGTCATAAATAGGCCAATGTTATAACTCTTGGAAATATGTTCCAACCATCATATCTGACCGAGATTCAGATCTGATTGGTGTCAGGATACCTCAGACTCAGGATGTCTGAGAAGAAAAGTGCAACACAAATTGATGGGATGACATTGTAAGATTCTCGGGAAATGAACTATGAAAGCGAGTTCCAAACAAGGGTTCATCATTTCATCAAGGAGAGGTGAGGAGGTGACTGATTGACTCAGCGACAATCCATTGAGATTTCCAAAAGATGGATTTCCACCACTATGTGAACAAGGAGATAACATTAGCTAGATCGAATGACTTAATGATGTATGCTCGAGGAAAACATACACAGTTAAACATTGGTTGAAATGTGCACCCGAAATATGGGCTAGGTAGCACAATCAATGTTCGAATGGTGATTCATTAAGCCATAGACGTAGAATGAAACTATAGACCAATAACTTCAAAGCAATAGGGTTGCTAGAAGTTTAGAATTTACACGTCACAGACCATTTGTCGGTATTTCGTTTAGAAACAACACGGGGACCAAGAAAGAATGGTGATGGTGAGAAGTATCACTGTACCAAGAATTCTTAAGAGGTGGAGTAATGCTCACGACATTCTTGACATCGAAGATGGTAATACTCCACGGTAGATCATAACATAGGTTGGGTAGCAGGGAAATCAAGATACAACACAAAATATGAACAAGTTTGTGTTGAGGGGAGGCAAGAATGTTGTCGATGATAACACAATTCATCGAGGGGCAAGGATGGTATTTCTCATCCTGAATTTCGTCACACAACTTGGAAGAAATCAAATTGTTGACAATGATCACGACAAATTTGTCGAGAGGTTTTCAAGAAGATGTAATTGATCGACGATGACATCAAGTCAAAGGAATGATGAAAGCGAAAGGTTATTGGAACCACGGTTAGGACACAAACTCGAAATCAAGTTTGCAGTTCAAGGAGAAGTGATATGACGAGGAAGATCGACGCAAGATTAGCTCACTGTCGAAATTTGTGTGCTGGGAAGGTCCAGGTAGCATAGTTAAATTCGGCACGATAATGACATGGCCGAGCAGGCTAGGAATGACTTGAAGGATTATTAAACTCGTAAGCAACAATAATTACTTAGAGTTATTGAATCGGAGTGCGGAATCGATTCACTTGTCGGTGTTCTCGAGTGACTAATAACTCAGAGCCCGTGGAAAATTGGAATCAGTGAGAATGTAGCACTTGATGAAGAACTCATAAGAAGTTATGCAGTTCCATGATAATCTCGAGATACCAAGGGGTAATACTTGATGACAGATCAAGGTAGAGGTTGGACTAGGGTATTGCTCTGCAGAAGACAAGTGCTTAAACTTGCACGAGAAATGGTGTTTAAAGGAGAACGTGGTCGGAACCACGATTGCAAAAGGCCAGATCCCATATATAAGATGAACTTATACCAAGGGAATAATTAATTTAAGAAAAGCTTTAATATAAGATCTACATCGTGTCCATGGGCATGAACACAAAGGTTCAAGGTCGACTCCCACTTCTTCAATGCATAACCTTCCATTCGCCTCTCGTATTTGATAATGACATTAGTTGTCGAAAGTTTTACCTGGTGCAATACCAGATAAGTATGTCCCGTGAAATCTTTCGGGTTCACACAGATTAAGGAAGGCATAGGTTCAACCCATCGGGGCATCGTAGAATGATATAGTACAAACTTCAGGAGTAAATAACACAAGCTCAAAAGTAGAGCATGGTTGACAAAGCAGAGGATACAATTTACCAAAGGCATTATGTATCCGAGGAAAAGCTCACCAGCTTATTTAATATGGAGGACATTGTCGGATAAAATCCGACAAAAGGGTCTGGTGGTCCACAAGGGATCTGATGTGAGCATCAGTACTCTACCAGAGGAAGAAGAATGCAAGGAGATCAGACTATAGAAACAACTGACTAACTCACAAGTTCAAATGCAAAGGAATTATGAATTCCAAGACAAGGGATCAGAAGCAATGCTCTGATTAGGGATGGATAAGTTGAATAGCCTTAGGGTACAATCGATGACGATTTGATTGGTCGAGATCCAGCTCATGTTAAAGATGTCTGAGCCGGAAGGATGAATTCTAGGATCTGATTGAGGATTGCGATCATTCGCAACATATTGAATCAATGGACTCAAAAGGATAATGACAAAGGGTGCCAATAAGATTTCGAGACTTATGGGATTAATCATAATGCTAGTAAGCAAGAATTTCAAGTGCAACAGGCTGCTGAGGATTTTCGGAAGATCGAATGGTATTTTGAACACTTTTGTGAAATACTTGAATCAACTGGGGATGAGCGGATACTCGGTAAGTGCGAGAATTATCCGTAGGGGTATTCAGGTGACAAAGAACAGCAAGGCAGTAAGCTCAAAGGATTCGCGTAACAACAGAGGGAATTACGGGGTATCTTGTAGTAACAAGATCAACCGGGAAACATTGTATGAATAGCGAGTATATGTGGTTATCCATAGGAGTTTACCGATGAAAGGGAATTGCAAAAGCGATGAACACAAGTTCTCGGGTTATCAGCGGGGAGTATCTTCAGGGTCTTCACGTGCAGCAGACGATCATCAGTAATAAGGGGCTCTCCGGGTGAAAGTGATAACGAGATCCTAATGTTAGATTTAGCAAAATTCATTTAACCCGAATAGAAGAGATGTCAGAGTCCCAGAGTATAGGTTGAGGAATAAAAGATTCTACTACCACCCAATGGCGACGTGGGCCCGTAAGCCACACAGCCATGTTAGTAAAACAGTTTTCACTGACTAGACTCGACTTCGGCCAAGGAGTTGGAAAGGGGGATTCCTACAGGCAGTAGGCTCTGATACCAACTTGTGACGCCCCCGATTTGACCGTACACTAATCATGCACGCAAATGTGTACGATCAAGATCAGGGACTCACGGGAAGATATCACAACACAACTCTACAACATAAATAAGTCATACAAGCATCATAATACAAGCCAGGGGCCTCGAGGGCTCGAATACAACTGCTCGATCATAGACGAGTCAGCGGAAGCAACAATATCTGAGTACAGACATAAGTTAAACAAGTTTGCCTTAAGAAGGCTAGCACAAAAGTAGCAACGATCGAAAAGGCAAGGCCTCCTGCCTGGGACCTCCTAACTACTCCTCGAAGCCGAACTCCATGTAGAATCATCCTCGGGATCTCTAGCTCCTGGACTCCAACATCTGGTTGCGACAACCAGATAGAAAGGAAAGGGGGAAAAGAGGGAGAGAGGCAACCGTGAGTACTCATCCAAAGTACTCGCAAGCAAGGAGCTACACTACATATGCATGGGTATATGTGTAAAGGGGCATATCAGTGGACTGAACTGCAGAATGCCAGAATAAAAGGGGGATAGCTAGTCCTGTCGAAGACTACGCTTCTGGCCATCTCCATCTTGCAGCATGTAGAAGAGAGTAGATTGAAGTCCTCCAAGTAGCATCGCATAGCATAATCCTACCCGGCGATCCCCTCCTCGTCGCCCTGTTAGAGAGCGATCACCGGGTTGTATCTGGCACTTGGAAGGGTGTATTTTATTCAGTATCCAGTTCTAGTTGTCATAAGGTCAAGGTACAACTCCGGGTCGTCCTTTTACCGAGGGACACGGCTATTCGAATAGATAAACTTCCCTGCAGGGGTGCACCACATAACCCAACACGCTCGATCCCATTTGGCCGGACACACTTTTCTGGGTCATGCCCGACCTCGTAAGATCAACGCGTCGCAGCCCCACCTAAGCACAACAGAGAGGTCAGCACGCGGGTCTAACCCTATGCGCGCAGGGGTCTGGGCCCATCGCCCTATGCACACCTGCACGTTGCATACGCGGCCGGAAGCAGACCTAGCCTAGTGGCGTTCCAGTCCAATCCGGCGCGCGCCACTCAGTCGCTGACGTCACGAAGGCTTCGGCTGATACCCATAACTACTACCGCGTAGATGGTTAGTGCGTATAGACCAAATGGCCAGACTCAGATCAAATACCCAGAATTCGTTAAGCGTGTTATGTATCTGCGAACGCCGATCAGGGCCAGGCCCACCTCTCTCCTAGGTGGTCTCAACCTGCCCTGTCGCTTCGCCTCAAGGCAACAGTCGGGGGTCGTCAGGAACCCAGGCCCACCTCTACCGGGATGGAACCACCTGTCCTTTCAGCCCCCTCATCAGAACCACTTGCGGGTACTCCTCGAGCCGACCCGACTTTAGTCACCACATGTGTCATGTATATAATGTATATAGTATATACCCGTGATCACCGCCCAGGTGATCACGGCCCGATAGTATAGCACAGCAGACGGACAAGAATGTAGGGCCACTGATGGAAAACTAGCATCCTATACTAAGCATGTAGGATTGCAGGTAAAGGTAACAACAGTAGTAGCAAGGATAGGCTATGCATCAGGATAGGATATCGAAAAGCAGTAACATGCTACACTACTCTAATGCAAGCAGTATAGAGAAGAATAGGCGATATCTGGTGATCAAGGGGGGGCTTGCCTGGTTGCTCAGACAAGGAGGGGTCGTCGGTGACGTAGTCGACCACAGGGGCATCAGCATCGTCACGGGGTCTACCGAAGAGAAGAGGGGGGAGAAACAGTAAATACATAGCAAGCAAGTGCATAACCGGACAACAGGCAGAGCTAGACTTGTTCTAACGCGGTATGAGGTGATACCGGTGAAGAGGGGAAACATTCGGGAAAGTATCCCCGGTGTTTCACGTTTTCGGACTGGTGAATCGGAGGTGAAATGTTGCGGGTTCACTATGCTAGGGACGCGTGGTGAACGAACGGGCTGCGTATCTGGATTCGTCTCGTCGTTCTGAGCAACTTTCATGTAGAAAGTATTTTCATTCGAGTTACGGATTATTTTATATGACTTTCTAAAGATTTTTTTTGAATTTTAATTAATTATTTAATTCAACCTTATCCAAAACAGTGTTGCGATGACATCAGCATGACATCATGCTGACGTCAGCAGTCATCTGACACGTGGGTCCCACATGTCATAGACTGTTTAGGGTAATTAGGGTTAACTAATTAATTAACTATTAATTAAACTAATTAATTAAATTAGATTAATCTAAATAGGGTTATTTTTATTTTATTATTTATTTTTATTTTTTTTATTTTTTTAATTCTTTCGTCTTCTTTTTTTTATATAAACGTTCTCAGGGGCTGGGCCCCACTTGTCATTGGGCCAGGGGGCCAATCGGGTGCTGGGCTATCGGCCACAGCCCGAACGGGCACTGGCCCGCGGGGCGCACCCGATTTGGGCGCTGCGGGGCGCCGGCGACCAGGGAGCAGGGGGGCAGGGCGGCGCTGGGAGTTGCGGGCGGAGGTGGTGAGTGGCGAAGCGGGGGGGCACGGGGAGGCAGCTGCGGCGGCCGAAGACGGCGTAGCAGCTTCGCGAGCACGGGGAGAAACCAGACACGGCGAGCACGGCGGGGCACTGGGCGCGGCCAGCAACGGGTGGTGTTGGGTGCGGGGCCGCACCCACGGCGAGGCACACCGGCCGGCCACGGGCACCACAGCGCGGCAAGCGCGCGGCGCGGCAAGGGCCAGCAACTGGGGAAGGCAGCGGGCGATGAGCAGGGCATGGCTGCGAGCGTGCGGGAGCGCGCCCATGGGCGTGGGCGGCTGCGGTGAGCGCGAGCTCCAGTGAGCTCGGCCACGGCGACGTACGGCGTCAACGACGACGGATCCACGCGAAGGAGGAGGGGGATCGACGGAGGGCTCACCAGCCCTGTAGTGGTGCAAACGCGTGCTCGGGGAGGGCCGTAGTCACGGGGGACGGCGCGCGCCGGCGACGGGGACGGCGAGGCGGCGACGTCCAGCTCGGGGGGGAGTTGCGCGAGGGAGAGGCAGGGACGGCGCGGTCCGGTGCGACGGGGGGGGTTGGGGCGAGGTGGCGGCGGTGGGGCGGCGCAGGCGAGGAGGCGCCTGGCGTCGCTGGGGCGGCGGGGTAGGTAGCGGGGCGCCGCGGTCGTTGCCCCGATCCAGATGGGATCGGGGAGTGGGGGAGCGAGGGAGTGGGGAGGTGGGGGTTAGGGTTGCGGGGTGGGGGGATTATGCAGGGGCGCGGCTGGGCCAGCCCATTGGCCTGGTGCCCTGCTGGGCCGAACGGCCCAGGGGAGGGGGGTCTTGCTTCGTTTTTTTTGCTTTGTTTTGTTTTTGTTTTACCTTTTCTTATTTTTCTTTTTTTGTTTTCTTTTAGTTCCTCTTTTATTTTAGTTTTATAAAAATTATCACTAGCACTTAAATTAATACTTTTAAATATACTATTGCCACATTAATTCCCAACTCAAATTAAAATAGTTTAATATTTTATAAAATTCACAAGGCATTTATTTTAATATTTAAACCTCTATTTTAATTATTTTGAACACTTAAACATTTTATTAAAGTTAGGTTTCTCCACCATTATTATCTATGCAATATTTGGTTCACTCCGAACATTTAGGTTTAATATTTGAAAACGTTTATTGTTTGCTTGATTTTGAACTTTGAATTTTGGACCGGTTTTGATCTAACGATAGATTAGCAACAGTAACGGAGGTAACGTGGCACCATTAGCAGAGTTTTACTATAGCTTGATTATCCGGGCGTCACAGGGCCTTTAGTGCCGGTTCTGCAACCGTCACTATGGAGTGGAGACTAAAGGCCCCCCCCCCTTTAGTACCAGTTCGGCACGAACCGGCGCTAAAGTGCCACCACGTGGCACGAGCCAGGCCCGGGTGCTGGTAGACTATTAGTACCGGTTGGTAGCACCAACTGGTACTAAATGTTTGGGGGGTTTTGGTTTTAATTTTTATTTTTCCATTAATTTTGTGTTTTCCATTTAATTCTTTTTTGTTTGCTGGTATTTTACGATACTACATATTGTACACGTTATGCATATATATAAATAGATTTTCTCGTAGAACTGATCATATATATATAATCGAATGTCTCACAACCACCATTAATTATTCACACATACACATGTATATATATACAATTTCTCCTACATGTTGCCTTGGTGCCTTCGGAGCACGATGACAAGTGGTTCATGGGGGCGGTAGCGGGTAATAGTATTCTCCTTTGGGATCTATGACCTGGTCGAGCAAAAATCCCGCTATTTCCTCTTGAAGTGCTCGTATGCGCTCCTCTGATAGGAGCTTGTCCCGCACCTCTTTGAACTGTTAAGAAGGAGATCAATATGCATGTGTATTAGTTGTGTGACTAGATATCGACAATCATGTAAGATTTGTGAATAGTGTTCTGGCAAACGTACCCAGTCCTGTCTATCAGATCTGCTCCTTTCGGACGCCATCATGCTAATGTTCTCACAAACGTAGTATGCACACACTTCAGTCCCCGGCGCCTGCTTCAGGGCCTTTACGACAATAGAATTGAATCAGATAATAATTAATCAAGCATGTTAATTAGTTAATGGTATTGAAACAAGAATTAAAGAGATGGTAGCTAGCTAGCTAGTACTACTTAATTACTTACCTTGGGTCGATACCAACATAGCTTTTGTCGCCATTTTCCTGCAGTCACCTTGATGTACTTTGCCCAAGCCCTGCCCGCCGGCAAAGAAAATTAATAAAGGGGTTATTAAAAATAGTTCATATCAGGAAATGACGAACTAAATAGGCCGAGATATAGTTAATAATGATTGAAATAACCTGTCGACTATCCCCTTCATGATGCTGTAGTCACTATTTTTTTAAGTAGTGAGTCCAGTACTTCAACTTTTCCTTTGTCAACTTTAATGTCTAACAAGATCCACTGGAAGCTGCATGCGCATACGTTTGCATGTATAAATTAAGCGGGCATGTGCATAACACTAATCAACTATAACCCTAAACCCTATACACTTATTAACATCTAGCTAGTAAGCAAAAACAGAATTTGTAGTACAAGACAGTGTGACTCACTCGAAGTTGTAAGGAAGTAGTATATCTTCATTGCTATTGAGGCGCTTCAAGAACTCTAGCATGCATTTCTCTACATCTTGTCTACACCATTCCAATTTCCATGTGTATTCATTAACGGTATTTGGGTCAATGAACCCAATGCCATAGCGTCCAGCTTTTTTCATTTCATACATCTTCATCCTACATAATACCACAAAAAAGAATATATAGTGAGGATATATAATTACAGGTAATTAATGATCAATCAATGAGCACTAGAGCTAGCTTGAGACTTAAATTACAGAAAGAAATCACTTACAGACAATAGCACCTGACGATAGATTTGTCGAGTGCATCTTGATTGAATAACTGAAATAGTTCTGAATACTCAATGGCCAGAGCTTTCTTATGGAAGTAACGATCTTCCTCGACTTGCATCATGAGGGACTCTCGATTGGAAATCTTGGTAATTTTCATGTACGAATCATGCAATTCATACATTCTCGTTGGAAGGTTCTTGACCTCCTCGGGCTCGACCAAAGGTTGGCCCCGGACATATTTCCGTTTTATTTCCTCCTCTCTAAGAGGAGGCATGGGCTCGATCTCGAGGAGTTGTCCAACAGTGATCTTGAGCATTTCAGCCTGCATTATATGCTCCTCGGTTATTACCACATCGCCCAGCTCGGGAACGTAAACGGTTTGCCCACGATAATATTGGGCGCGCGTACTCTCATGTGTTGTTGGCACAACAAGCGGGGGGGTCGATTGCGCTGCCTGTTCTC
This sequence comes from Aegilops tauschii subsp. strangulata, assembly GCF_002575655.3. Classification (NCBI taxonomy): domain Eukaryota; kingdom Viridiplantae; phylum Streptophyta; class Magnoliopsida; order Poales; family Poaceae; genus Aegilops; species Aegilops tauschii. Next base: position 549,615,081 of record NC_053036.3, on the reverse strand, counting down.
CCAGCTGGGGAACGGTTTTCCCACATTTTTTGACAGCTGCTTGTTGGCTCGAGCTCGAGCTCGCTTCTTTCTGTAGTCGTGCTCGATGTGCCTTCTTGATTTGGCGCTCATAGTCTGAGTCAACAAGCTTGGGAGCTGGTGGTCTAGCCATATAAATGAAGTGGTCAATCTTTTCCTCAGGCACTTTCCCCCTCGGCGGCGTTGCCGGTTTCGGTCGAAAATGAGCGTCCACTTCGGCCCGCACTATTGCATCGTTTTGCTCCTCGGTCATGTCATAAGGCCTCTGAGGAAGAGGAGCGAGGCTGCTTGGACCATATTTATATCGCTTATCTCTGCCTGTACTTTCTGTACTACCTCGACTCGTACCGCTACACACCATAGCTGCGGCGTGTCTCTTCTGCGATTGCTTAGGCGGCGGAGACGGCAGACGTGGCTTAGTTGGAGCAGGAGGAGTGGCCTGACGCTGTGCCAGACTTGAAGCAGGAGGTGTGGCCTGACACAGTGTCGGACTTGAAGCAGGAGGTGTGGCCTGACGCTGTGCCGGACTTGAAGCAGGAGGTGTGGCCTGACACGGTGGCGGACTTGGAGGAGCGGGAGTCTGCTGACACGGTGGCGGACTTCGAGGAGGAGTCGGCAGACGCGGTGTCGGTGGACTTCGAAAGATGATGCAATCCTTTTTCCATAGGATGAAACGATGTATGGCCTCTCCCAGTGTTTGCTCGTTGTCACCTCCAGGAATGTCAAGCTCTAGCCCCGAATATGGGCCCACCACCTCATCAACCAAGACACGAGCATAGCCCTCTGGAATCGGGGCGCAATGGAAGGTTGCTTCGGGGGTAATTGTAAAAGCAACGGCGTTCGCCACCTTCATGGATATGTTCTTCATTTTGTAGTGTAGCTCACAGTTAGTGTTCTCTATGATGTCATCCACAGGGTATGTATCCAGTAGTGCGTCGCCCGGGGCGGAACCAATGCTGCTTCTCGGCATGGATGGGACGGTGCTATCCAATGCTGGATGATCATCCGCTTGCTGCTGCCGCTGCTGAGACCCCCTTTCCTGGCTAAGTTAGTCGATCTGCTGCTGCTGCTGCTGGAATTTGAGTGCCAAGTCCGCGTGCCTTGCTTCTAGGCCTTGAAGGCGTTCTGCGTCCTGCTTCCTCTGCTCCTCCTCCAGCTTCCTCTTCTTCTCCTCCTCCATCTTGTTTCTTGCACGGGTCCTGTAGTCGTCGTTCCATTCCGAAAAGCCCTCATACCAGGGAATAACGCCCTTGCCTCGTGTTCTTCCCGGGTGTTCAGGATTTCCCAGGGCGCGCGTAAGCTCGTCGTTCTCTCTGTTGGGCGTGAACACCCCCTTTTGAGCATCTTCTATTGCATCAAGTAACTTTTGTTCTGCTCCGTTTAGACTTGCCTTCTTTGAAATCAGGCCTGTCTTCGGGTCCAACGCCCCCCCATGCACATAGAACCAAGTTCTGCACCTGGGGGGCCAGCTCCTAGTAACCGGAGTGACCCCTGCATCCTCCATCTCTTGCTCAGACTTATCCCACTTAGGCATTGCCACCGCGTAGCCACCTGGACCCAGCCTATGGAACTGCGTCTTTTTTGCGGCATTGGCCTTGTTTTTTCTCGACCGTTCCTTAGATAATTCTGGTTCCTTGAATTTCACAAAAGCGGGCCAGTGTTCTTTTTGCTTCTCCAGTGTTCCCTTGAATTCTGGAGTCTTCCTTTCTGCAGCGAGGTAGTTGGCCCATACAGTTTTCTTGTGGGTGTTGAATGCAATTGCTATCTTCTTAAGAGCAGCGTCCTTGACTTTCTGCACATCTGCATCAGTGAAATAATCTGGTAGGGTGAAATGTTCCATCAGAGATTCCCAAAGCTTTTGTTTTGCTCTGTCGTCGACCCAAGTAACATCTGGGCGTTTAGTTTTTGGCTCTTTCCATTCTTGAATGAAGATCGGGAGTTGGTCCTTCACAAGAACTCCGCACTGATGAACGAACTTGCTCGCAATGTTCTTAGGCGTGAGGGGTTCGCCACTAGCTTTGATGGAATCGATGTTGTACTTTACACCCTCCTTCAACTTTTTGCTCGGGCCGCGCTTTGTCCTGCTGTCTGTAGAAGCAGATTTGCTCGATCCGGAGGGCTGAAAGAAGAAAGATCGATTCGTTAATATATCTTTAAATAAAAAAACATGTGATGATCACTAGATGCCTGCTTATATAAATATACCTCGCCGGTAGTCTTTGTTATTTCAAGATCAACATTGTATTCATCATCATAATCATTGTCTGCATCATCATAATCATAATCATAGTTCATGACTTCATCAGCTCGGTCGTCGAGATCGAATATCTTATTATCACCCTCCCCGGTATTGTTCAGATATTGGGAGCTGTCATTTGCTTCATTCAGATCATCTAGCCTGCTAGGGCTGCGTATGATCTCGAACAGGGCCTCTTCTCCCTCTCTGCCGGTATTGTCCGCCATAGCTTTTATTTAACTAATACAGAAGAAATATAAACAATTTAGTATTCAAATTACAATGCATGGATGCAATCAATAAGGAAAAACTGAATCATATAGTACATAATATGCATCGTCTTGAATAATATATAATCTCGAATACATCGTCTCGAATAATATATAATCTCGAATACATCGTCTCAAATAATATATAATCTTGAATACATCACTGGCTAGGTAGCTAATAAAGATCGAATACTATAGAAGAATCTAGGCCACTCATGGTTCCTGGGGCGCGGGCGGTGGACACCCAAAGACAAGGAACCATCACAGGATCATATCTCCGGTCATCTGCCCAAAGAACCTGTTAGGTATTGGAGAACCTGACGTCCATAGCAGCCATGTAGCGATGGACGTGCTCGTCCTCCTCCCTGACACGACGACGCACCACCTCCGGCGGGGCCGGCTCCCTCTGCACCGAATGTGGCCCACGCGAACGCCACCAAAGGAGATCAAGGTCGACGACAGGACCCGAGGCCGGGTTCCTCACCAAGCGTTGCGCCCCTCCAGGTAGCACCTCCCAGTGCCAGTCCGGCGGAGCCCAATCCCGGACATGGGTCCTCTGAAGCAGGACGTCGTCGCGAACGGGTCGACGGCGAGGATGCGGGCCGGGCATCGTCGACAACAAATACTATATGCCGCAAAAGTAAAGTAACATTTTTTAAATGATTGGATTGTGATTTCTTATATGCAAATTCTAAATTTTATAACTAAAAATATAATAAACTAAAAAAACATCGACCATATCTAAAACTAACATTTCTAACATTTCTATAACTAAAATTGTATAACTAATTTTTCTTTAACATTTCTATATAACAAACATTTCTATAACATTAATACAGAAAAAACTAACATTTCTATATATAACTAACATTTCTATATAACTAACATTTCTATAACATTAATACAGAAAAAACTAAAAAAACTAATAACTAATAACTAATAACAGAAAAACTAAAAACTAAAAACAGAAAAACTAAAAACTAAAAACAGAACAAAAATTGTGTATGTGTGTGTGTATGGTGTGTGTGTGTATGTGTTGTGTGTACAGGCGACGGCGACGGCGAGCCAAGGCGACGGCGCCGGTGGCACGCGCGGCGGCTTCGATTGGAGGGAGAGGAGAGGGGGGACAGAGGCTCACAGCACGGGCGAGGTCGAGGCGACGGCGACGGCGACGCGGGCCGGTGCGGGGACGGGGACGCGGGCCGGTGCGGGGATGGGGACGGGCCGGCGACGCGGACGGCGCGACGAGGACGGGGGCGGCGCGGAGTCGACGGGGACGGCGCGGGACGGGGCGGCGGCGATGAAGCAGAGAGAAGTGGGAGGAAACTGATGAAATTTTTGTAAGTGTTTCTTATATAGGATGGTCCTTTAGTATCGGTTGGAGCCACCAACCGGTACTAAATGTCGATTTTGGCCAGGCCAAGCGGCGGGAAGCGCCCACCTTTAGTACCGGGTGGTGGCACCAACCGGTACTAAAGGCCCACCCTTTAGTACCGGTTGGTGCCACCACCCGGTACTAAAGGGTGTGCGCTGCCAGGCGAGGGGCGCAGAAGTTTAGTCCCACCTCGCTAGTTGAGGAGCGCCAGGACCAGTTTATAAGCCCCGACGCGGGCACTGCATTGAGCTCCTCTCAATAGCAGGCCTTCTGGGCCTACCTCTCCTACTCTGCCTGTGGGCCTACTGGGCTTGCGGGCCTGCATCCTGGCCCAACTACAGGTTGGGTTTCTAGTCGTATGCAGGCCGCTCTGGCCCAGTAGGTGGGCTTTTTATTTTCTTATTTTTTTGCTTTATTTATTTTTGGTTTATTTATTTTTGAGTTGTTTTTTGCTGTATTTAGAGTTTCTTTGGGAATATTTTTGCTTTAGGTACAAAAAATTACAGACTTTCTGTTAGTGCCGGTAGTTTACAAATTTGAAAAGTTTACATTTTGAATTATTTGAAATTTGTGTGAATCACTAGTTTGTGAATAACTTAACTTTGAAAATAGATTTTCAGTGATTCTTTTTTCTTATGTTTAATATTAGTGTTTTTTATCATTATATTCAATTTGGTAATGCTTAGGTTATTTAAAAATGAAATCCCTTTGTAACGGATGAGTTTTCGTGCGAAACCCTGATACTTCGAAAGAGATTGTCCATTTTATACACGAAGTGCATCCAGTTTTTGCGGTAACCCTCTCTACTTTTTTGCACATGCTATGTGGGTGAAATTATGATACCATGCCAACTTTTAACCTTTTCTGAGTTCATTTGAAATGCTTTTCAATTTCAGGGTCATTTAGCTGAAAAAATCAGTAAATGCATGAAAGAATTTGTTTGCACATAAAATTTCTTCGCGTTTCAAATGCCAAAACACATAACTACCCTAACTATTACAGAGATTCCCTCCTGGGTGTGAAACACAGAAGAAATTAATGATAGTGAAGCCGATCACATCCCAGATCTTTGGGTGTGAAACTTTTTCTTCGCGTATGTCCCTTTGCGCCGTAGCCATGGAAAATCTTCATCATTTAACTGGATGCTCAGGTCAATATTCATTGTGAATGGAGCAATTTCATCGAACTTTTCATAATATTCTGACATGTCTGTCTTGTCATCCACTCCCACGATGTTTCTCTTCCCAGAAAGAACTATGTAGTGCTTTGGCTCATCGTATGATGCATTCGCTTCCTTATCTTTTCTTTTTTCTCAGCTTGGTAGACATATCCTTCACATAGAAAACCTGTGCCACATCATTAGCTAGGACGAATGGTTCGTCTGCATACACAAGATTGTTGAGATCCACTGTTGTCATTCCATACTGCGGGTCTTCCGTTACCCCATATCGTGTCATATTGACCCATTTGCACCGAAACAAAGGGACCTTCAAATCACGTCCATAGTCAAGTTCACATATCTCCTCTATGTAACCATAATATGTTTCCTTTCCCATCTTGGTTGTTGCATCAAAGCGGACACCACTGTTTTGGTTGGTGCTCTTCTTATCTTGGGCGATCGTGTAAAATGTATTACCATTTATCTCGTACCCTTTGAAAGTCATTGTATTCGAAGACGGTAACTGGGACAGCGAGTACACGTCATCTTCAATAGAGGTGTCATGCATGGTACGTGTCTGCAACCATCCGGCGAAACTCCTAGTTTGTTCACGTGTAATCCAGTCATCAGACCGCCCCGGGTGTTTGGAGCGTAGAAAATTCTTGTGTTCGTCCATATACGGAGCCACCAAGGCGGAATTCTGTATAACTGTGTAGTGTGCTTCAGTGAGAGAATGTCCGTCCATACATATTTTTTGATTCCCTCCTAGCATGCCTTTTCCATCCAGTCTGCCCTTATGCCGCGATTCAGGAACACCAATCGGCTTAAGGTCAGGAATAAAGTCAATACAAAACTCAATGACCTCCTCATTTTCATGGCCCTTGGAGATGCTTCCTTCTGGCCTAGCATGGTTATGAACATATTTCTTTAAGACTCCCATGAACCTCTTAAAGGGGAACATATTGTGTAGAAATATAGGACCCAAAACGCTAATCTCTTCGCATAGGTGAACTAGGACGTACGTCATGATGTTGAAGAAGGATGGTGGGAACACCAACTCGAAACTGACAAGACATTGCACCAAATCATTCCCTAACCTTGGTATGATTTCTGGATCGATTACCTTCTGAGAGATTGCATTGAGGAATGCACATAGCTTCACAATGGCTAATCGAACGTTATCCGGTAGAAGCCCCCTCAATGCAACCGGAAGCAGTTGCGTCATAATCACGTGGCAGTCATGAGACTTTAGGTTCTGGAAATTTTTCTCTGCCATGTTTATTATTCCCTTTATATTCGACGAGAAGCCAGACGGTACCTTAATACTGAGTAGGCATTCAAAGAAGATTTCCTTCTCTTCTTTGGTAAGAGCGTAGCTGGCATGACCCTGATGTATGCCGTCTTTTCCATGCATACGTTGCTGGTCCTCCCGTGCCTCAGGTGTATCTTTTGTCTTCCCATACACGCCCAAGAAGCCAAGCAGGGTCACGCAAAGATTCTTCGTCACGTGCATCACGTCGATTGCAGAGTGGACCTCTAGATCTTTCCAATAGGGCAGGTCCCAAAATATATATTTCTTCTTCCACATGGGTGCGCGTCCGTCAGCATCATTCGGAACAGGTTGTCCACCAGGACCCTTTCCAAAGACTACCTTCAAATCCTTGACCATATCATGTACATCAGCACCAGTACGGTGGCGAGGCTTCGTCCGGTGATCCGCCTCACCTTTGAAATGCTTGCCTTTCTTTCTTACGGGATGCCTGCTCGGAAGAAATCGACGATGTCCCAGGTACACATTCTTCCTACAATTGTCCAAATATATACTGTCGGTATCATCCAAACAGTGCGTGCATGCACGGTATCCCTTGTTTGTCTGTCCTGAAAGGTTACTAAGAGCAGGCCAATCATTGATGGTCACGAACAGCAAGGCCTTTAGGTCAAATTCTTCCCCCATGTGCTCATCCCACGCACGTACACCTGTTCCATTCCACAGCTGTAAGAGTTCTTCAACTAATGGCCTTACGTACACATCAATGTCGTTGCCGGGTTGCTTAGGGCCTTGGATGAGCACTGGCATCATAATGAACTTCCGCTTCATGCACAACCAAGGAGGAAGGTTATACAAACATAGAGTCACAGGCCAGGTGCTATGGTTGCTGCTCTGCTCCCCAAAAGGATTAATGCCATCTGCGCTTAGACCAAACCATACGTTCCTTGCGTCATCTGCAAACTCCTTCCCGTACTTTCTCTCAATTTTTCTCCACTGCGACCCATCAGCGGGTACTCTCAACTTTCCATCTTTCTTACGATCTTCTCTGTGCCATCGCATCGCCTTGGCATGCTCTTTGTTTTGGAACAAACGTTTCAACCGTGGTATTATAGGAGCATACCACATCACCTTGGCAGGAATCTTCTTCCTGGGGCGCTCGCCCTCGACATCACCAGGGTCATCGCGCTTGATCTTATAGCGCAATGCACCGCATACCGGGCAAGCGTTCAAATCCTCGTACTCACCGCGGTAGAGGATGCAGTCATTAGGGCATGCATGTATCTTCTGCACCTCTAACCCTAGAGGGCAGACAACCTTCTTTGCTTCGTACGTACTCTCGGGAAATTCGTTGTCCTTTGGAAGCATATTCTTTATCATTACCAGCAACTTTCCAAATCCCTTGTCAGATACACCATTCTCTGCCTTCCATTGCAGCAATTCCAGTGTGGTGCCCAACTTTTTCTTGTCAGCTTCGCAATTCGGGTACAACAATTTCTTGTGATCCTCTAACATGCGCTGCAACTTCTTCTTCTCCAAATCACTTGCGCAGTTTCTCTTTGCATCGGCAATGGCCCGACCTAGATCATCAGCGGGCTCATCTGATGCCTCTTCTTCAGCTTCTTCCCGCATTGCCGGCTCAGCTTCTTCCCCCATTGTTGTATCATCGTATTCAGGGAACCCATGGCCAGGATAGTTGTCGTCGTCCTCTTCTTCTTCATTGTCTTCCATCATAACCCCTCTTTCTCCGTGCTTGGTCCAAACATTATAGTGGGGCATGAAACCGGACTTAAACAGGTGGACGTGAATGGTTCTTGACATAGAGTAATTGTGATCATTCTTACAGACTAAACATGGACAAGGCATAAAACCATCCGCCCGCTTGTTTGCCTCAGCCGCAAGCAGAAAAGTTTGCACGCCATTAATCAACTCGGGAGAGCATCGGTCATCGTACATCCATTGTCGGCTCATCTTCATTACACAACACCGAATAGACCAAATTAATACAAGTTCATACAAGACTTAAATGCAACAAACAAATAACTCTCTAACTAAAGAATTTAAATGAAACAACAAATGCGATCAAGATCGCAACTAAGGTAACAATTGATCCAACAGCATAATGATACCAAGCCTCACTATCAATGGCATATTTTCTAATCTTTCTAATCTTCAAGCGCATTTTCTCCATCTTGATCTTGTGATCATCGGTGACATCTGTCGGGTGGTAGGTGCGACATATGCCAACGGGTGGCTTATCATTGTGGGTGCCAATAAGACGTCGCCGGTGCCTGGAAACGGGATGAGGCGAAGACATGCACGCCGGCGGATCTTACCCAGGTTCGGGGCTCTCCGAGGAGATAACACCCCTAGTCCTGCTCTACGGGGTCTCCGCATGATCACTAGATCAAGAAGGGTAGCTACAATCGCTCCTAGAGCTGTTGGGTTCAAGGGAGAAGAAGAACAAGGCTAGCTCTTGCTTCTCTCTCTCTATGGTGTGTGTGTAATGCTAAGAAGCCAACCCTTTGCATGGGTGCCCCGGGGGGTTTATATAGGCCTACCCCCCAGGGGTACAATTGTAATTCGGCTGGGCACTGGTCCCAGCCGTCAGTGTCTACGCTCGCCGGCTTCTCCGCCGGCTGTTGGGGCCCGCCGACTGGTGGGTCCCGCCGGCTGCCGGCCTCTTGGTCGACAGGTCGGCCCCACCGCCTAGGATCTTGTCGGCGGCTGCTTACTATAGCCTCGCCCCTGATGACGAGGGCATCGTTGAGGTAAGCGTGGCTACAGTGGGCCGCCTCGAGGGCTCTCACTGTAGCCTTACCTCGTCTTGTCTCCTTAATGTGGCACGTGCTTCGAGGGAGGGGTGAGCCGGCTTCTGGGGGCCGGCTGCGCCCTTGGCCGACTGGGGGAGGCCGGGCCGCCTTCGCGCCTCTCTCTGGCTGAAGGGGCCCGCCGCCCGTGGGCCATACTGGCGTCTGCCGTGGGTGACATCGAGGCTAGCATGGCTACAGTGCCGAGCCGGACGGGAGAGGGCCGTCCCGTACGGCGTCCTGTGGCCATGCCTGCCTCGGGCTTCGGGGGTAGTGGGCCGCACTGTGGCCACACCCCGTCTTGTCACTGTTATGTGGCGTAGCTTTGGTGGTTGCGGTCTTGGCCGGCTTCTTGGAGTCGGCGCTCTTCGAGGCCGGCTTCTGGGAAGTCGGCATCCTTTACGGCCGGCTTCCTGGAGTCGGCCACCCCGTGGTTATCCTGGGGGGAGGTTGCTGAGGCTGGGCCGCCTTCCGTGAGTCGGCTTCAGAGGTAGCCGGCCAGGGAAGATGGTCCAATGCTTGGAGTGCTTGAAGGCCCAAAGGCCTGATAATTTTTTGGAAGAGCCAGGGGCAGTCGGTTAGGCTACCCGTGGCCATTTACTCCGACAGTAGTCCCCGAAGCTGATTGGTCTTCGAGGTTGGGTAGGAGTTGAGAAGCTCGATCAGCTTCTTATCTTGACAAGTCGGCAGCTGGGAGCCGGCTTTGGTTAGACGCGCTGGCTTGGTCAAAAATTCCGGAGTCGGAGGGCGGGAGCTCGCCAGTGCGTGCATCGGGCCGCGGGCCGGCCACTTGCCGTCTGTGAACCACGTGGACTCTCTCGGCCAAAAAGCCTGCCAGCCCACGCGCGCGAAGGGACGTCGCCGCAGGGCGGGGGGCCACCACGTCCACGCCCGGGCCCAGGCGCGGATTCTCTGCAGCCCGAAACCGCCCGCACGTCTCCTTGCGGCAGTTTCGGCACGCCTTTAGGGCGTAATAATCGCGAGGCGTGGGGGGAGTGGGTGCAGTTAATCCCACGTCTCACCCGACGTCCGGCCTCCCCGGCTTCACCTCGCGAAGCTATAAGTAGGGGGAAAGGGAGAGCGGCAGGTCTTGCACGCTCCTCCCCCTTCCACCGTCTTCTTCCTCTTGCCGTTTCTTGCAACAGCGCCTCGCCGCTGCGCTCTTCCACTACTCGTTCCTCCGCCGCCGCGCTCGTTTTCACCATGCCTCCCGCCACGGAGCAATATGACGGGGATTGGGACGGCTCCAACGTCCACGAAGATCACATCGAATTCCTCCGCAAGACGCGGCGGCTGCCCAGCGCGGACAAGGTGGAGGTCCATCTCGCGCCGGCGAAGGAGCTTACGCCGGAGCCGCGGGAGGGCGAGCGGGTGGTCTTCCGCTCGCATTTCTTGCGCGGAATCGGCCTGCCCGTGAGCGCCTTCTTCCGCTCTTGGCTCGAGTTCTACCAGCTCCAGCCGCACCACCTCACCCCGAACGCGGTGGTGCTGCTGTCTGCCTTCGTCACCCTGTGCGAAGGCTACCTTGGCGTCCTCCCCACCCTCGAGCTCCGGGGGGAGTTCTTCCTGTCCAAGCTGGGCACGCGCTCGCGGGGCGTGCCGGCTCAGACTGGCTCCTTTATCGCGGGGCGGAGGGTGGCTGCCGACAACCCCTTCCCCATCATCACGTTGATCCAGTCGGTGAAGCTATGGCAAAAGTCGTATTTCTACATCAGGAGCATCGCCCGCAAGGCGACTACGTCAACCTGCCGGCTTACGTAGCCGGCCCGCCGGAGGGCAGGCGGCCCCAGTGGTCCTACCGGGCCGTGACTCTGACGCCGGCTGGATCCGCAGCCGTTGCCCGAGTGCGAGCGATGACCCAGTCGGAGGGCTTGATGGGGCCCGACCTGCTGGCCGCCTTCGTCACGCGCCGGGTACTTCCGCTCCAGAGCCACCCCCATCTGATCTGTCAGATGAGCGGCCAGCTCAATCTGAGTCGGATGTGCACCAAGGACATGCCGCGCGAGGAGGTTGCCTATATGGTGAACTACCTCGCGAACTGCAAACTCTCCGAAGAGTGGCAGTTCGGCAAGGAGCCATATAGTCGAGCCAATCCACCGCCCACGGTATGTTCTCCTTGTCTCTTCTTTTTCTCTTAGCTTTGTCGCCGAGTTCCTTTGGCCGACTCTGACTAGTCGGCTTGTCTTCGACAGAGTCCTCTTCTTTGGCCTGCCAGCGGGTCGGATGCGGAGCGCCGATTCGTCCCCGACCGGACGCAGCACGACCTGGAGGACCCCGACTTGGGGGCGGCCGCTATGGACGACAACACCGAGCCGGGTGGTGGCCAAGCCGGCGGCGAAGCAGGCGGCTCCGGGCACGGAGTCACCTTCGACGACTGGCCGGACGACGATGAGGCCAAAGTCGTCCCGCGCCGCCGGCCGGCATCTGGGCGCGGCGCGGGTTCCTCCGCTGCACCGCCTGCTCGGGGCGGCGGGCAAAAGCGTCGCGCCGCCCAGGGTTTGTTCGGCACTCGGACGAAGAAGCCCAGGGGCGGGGCGGCGGCGACCAGGCGGGAGGAGGCGGCCGCGAAGGTGGCTCGCTTCCGCAAGACGGTGAAGCAACCACAAACGGTGTCGGCGTAAGTTCGAGCTCTTTTGTATACTCTTTTTTCTTTCCTTTCTCTGGTGGTTCCTGAATCTTTGTCTTTTTCTCCAAACAACTAGAGCTCCATTGTCGCTTGAGAGGGCGGCTGCCGCCTCCGTCGTCGAGTCGCCGAGGGGGTCTGGGAGCACCACTCGCCGCGTGGACCCCCGTGCCGACCTTCAGGAGGCGACAGAATGGAACGCGCGGGAGGCGCGGGAGGAGCGGGAGGCGCGGGAGGCGGAGGCACGGAAGGCGGCCGCCGCCCAGGCGGCGCAGGAGGAGGAGGCGGCGAAGGCGCGCCGACACCGCAGCCAAGGCCCAAGCCGAGGCTGCAGCTGCGGCGACAGCGGAGGGGGCCTTGTTGGTCACCCCACTGCGCGTCGCAGCGCCTGGGGCCCCGGAGCCCTCACCAGAAGGTGCCGGCGGCGACCAGCCAGGGCTGGAGAGGGACGACGACGTCGTCATCCTAGAGAGGGCGCCGGTGCCGACCCCGCCGACTGGGGCGGCTCAAGGCGGCCGGCCTGATCTACCGCCTGCACAGTCGGCGGGGGGCGAGCCGGCCGCGAGGACAGAGCTGGCGGTCCGGATGCCGCCGGGCCGGCGCGCGGGGAAGGCTGCATCAGAGCCACAGAAGGCCGCGTCGGAGCCGCAGCCGGCCGCGGGCTCCAGCTCATCAACCCAGGATGTGGAGGTGGCCAGCGCTACCTCGGGGTGGACGCCGGGCGGAGGGACGGCCGTGATGAACGTGGCCGCGCAGGACGTCCGGACTCGGCTCCAGGCCCAGGCTACGGTGCTGAGGCATTATACCGACGAGTTCCTTGCGACGCAGGCGGCCATCCGGGTTAGTCTTCTTATCTTGCTTCTTCTTGATCTTGATTTCTTCCGTGGGGGCGCGTCAGCGCACCCACTGGGTGTAGTCCCCGAGTTCCGAGTCTGCTGCTGAGCAGGCGGCTTGGAACTTCTTAGTGGATTTGGCTTTGCTATTCTTGTTCTTACTTCGATCTTCTGTCTATCTTGCAGGACTACCACAATCTTTGTGCAGCCGCCTTCAACTCCCAGGCTCGGGAGCTGACCCAGAAGACCGCCGACCTTACTGAGAGCCGGGGTACGTGCTTTGTTCTCTATCTCAACGCACCCACTGGGTGTAGTCCCCGAGATTCGGGCCGACTGCTGAGCAGTCGGGTCGGATCTTCCTTGACGACTTCCTCTTACTGTTCTTTCTTTTTCTGCCGTCTTTGCAGCGGCCAACGCCAGTCTGAGGGCACAGCTGGGAGAGTCTCAGACTGCCCTTCGTGCCAAGGATGCCGAGCTCGCCGCCTTGGTGCAGGAACGCGACCGCCTGGCCAAGAAGTTGGCCGACCAGGAGGAGGGCCACAAGGCGGCTCTGAAGGCGGTGCAGGACCGCGAAGCCGCCCTCCAGGCCGATTACGAGACGGAGGCGGCTGGCTGGGCTGAAGCAAGGCAAACTCTGATCACTGGCTATGGTCAGATCGAGGATCTGGTTGACGGTAAGCCGCCTACTTCTTCGTCCTTTCTAGCCATCTGCCGCTTTTGGCTCATTTTCTGACTTGGTGTTTTCTCTTCTTTCATTTTCTTTCTTGCGCAGAGTACTTCCCTGGCTATTCTACCGCTACCAACCAGATCATCAAGGCCCGCCGCCAAGCGCGAAGGCAGGCTGGCTTCGAGATTTCGCCAACCGCCGGCCTTTCGCTGGAGGAGCAGCTCTTGGCGATCCAGGCCCGTCTCCAGCCGGCTCACCGACTGCTCCGCCGTCTTCAGCGCGCCGGGGCACAAGTATTGGCCGCCCTCTGGCCCGGCCAAGTGGTTCCTCGCACCCCCAGTCGGACCGCCGACTGGCTGGAGGTGGCAGTCGGCCGCTTCGGAGCTTGGAAGGCCTCGGCGGCTCGGTCCGGCGCCAGGCGGGCGCTGGAGTTCGTCAAGGCCTGGTATCCCGGCCTAAGCCTGGATCAGCTGGCTACCTGGCGGCAGCAAGCCGACACAGAGCTGGAGCCGGCGCGGCCGGCTATCATCCGGCGGGCTTCGGCGATCGCCGACTACACCGACACCAGCGTCTTCGCCCCTGAGGTAGATGACAACGGTGTCGCCCAGCCGGAGGAGTGGTTCGGGCTGAACCCGGCAGACGGTGAAGACTCGGCGGAGGAGATCGACTCCAGCGACGAGGGCGAAGAGGAGGAGGAGGAGGGTGAAGACGCCGAGCCGGCTGGTGGAGCAGCCGACCAGCCTCAGCCTGACCGCGCCTCCAGCACCACGTCACGCGCAAGTGCGTCGCCTGCCACTGGTGGTGACCAAGACGAGACCCGCTAGGCGGCCACTCCTTCAGCCGGCGACGCCGTCTCCACCGACCAGCTCGGCTCCCGCACCGCGCCCTAGTCTAGTCTGCCATCTTTTGTTTTCCTGTCTTGTCACTTTTGGAACAATATTCTGTTAAGTCTGCACAATTCCACCCACTGGGGTGTATTCGAACTTATGTCCGTTGCTAGCCTGTTGGGGGCTTTATATGTATATATAACTTATGCATGCATTTGGCTTTTCCTCGTACTTTGCTTTTTATCCTTCTGCTATTTCCTTCGCCGCCCTCCCTTGGTTGCCGCCTCCCCAGTCAAACAGTTGCTCCGCAATCTGTAGCTGGAGGAGTGCTTGGCCAATTGGGGGGGAGTACTCTAGCTTTGCTGGACTAGAGCTAAGTGTTTAGGAAGTCGGCCAGCCGGCTGTTCTGACAGCCGGCAAGCATGGTTGGAGGCCGTCTTTTTGCTATATAAGTTCGTTGGTCCTTAGCCGTTTTTCGTGTGGGCATCCTTCCTGCCTTGCCTCTTGCTAGTCGGACAGTCGGTTCTTCGAGCTGCGACTTTCAACAAGAGAGGGCTCGGGAGCCGGCACACTACTTGTCTGACTTCAGGTAGAACTTTTAATATAGCTCAAGGCGGCCAGTCCCCGGGCCGACTAGTCGAACCCGGTGCCCAACAAGAAATCAAATGTAATAATACATTCATGGATATGACACTCGTCATTCATAGATAAATAAAGGCAGTCCCCGAGTACTGTTCGGGGGGCCAGTTGGTTCGTACTTAATACAAAAGGGTAGCATGATACATACTGTTTTCAACTGTAAAATCTTCTCAGGAGGTTCGCGTTCCATGGTCACTCCGACTCCTTGCCGGAGTCGTCTCTCTTGCGTGCTCTTGGTTTTTGCGCGTCGATCAGGTAGTAGGAGTCGTTGCCTAGTGCCTTGCTGATGACGAAGGGGCCTTCCCAAGGGGCCGAGAGCTTGTGCTGGCCGGCTGTTCGCTGGATCAGCCGGAGCACAAGGTCTCCCTCTTGGAAGGATCTTGGCTTGACCTTACGGTTGTGGTAGCGGCGCAGCCCATGCTGGTAGATGGCGGACCGGCTGAGTGCTAACAGCCGGCCTTCTTCCAGTAGGTCGACGCCGTCTTCTCTTACTTCATTGGCCTCTGCCTCCGTGTACATGGTGACCCGAGGCGAGTCGAACTTGATGTCTGTTGGGATGACAGCCTCGGCACCATATACAAGGAAGAATGGAGTAAAGCTGGTTGACTTGTTGGGTGTAGTGCGCAGGCTCCAGAGGACAGCCGGCAGCTCATCGAGCCAGCAGCCGGCCGACCGCTCCAGTGGTACAACCAGTCGGGGCTTGATGCCGGAGAGGATGAGTCCATTTGCTCGCTCGACCAGGCCGTTTGACTGCGGGTGGGCAACAGACGCTAAGTCCAGTCGGATGCCCTGTGTCGCGCAGAAACGTGCCAGTGCTCCTTTGGCAAAGTTTGTGCCATTGTCGGTGATGATGCTATGCGGCACGTCGTACCGAGTAGTGATGTCAGTGATGAATGTCACGGCAGTCGGCCCGTTCAGTTTCTTGATCAGCTTTGCTTCGATCCACTTTGTGAACTTGTCCACAGCGACAAGTAGATGCGTCAAGCCGCCGCGGGCTGTCTTGAAAGGGCCCACCATGTCCAGTCCCCAGACGGCAAAAGGCCAGGTGATGGGAATGGTCTTGAGTGCAGAAGCCGGCAGGTGTTGCTTGGAACTGAAAACTTGGCATCCTCTGCAGCTCTTGACTATCTCTTTAGCATCTTCCAAGGCAGTCGGCCAAAAGAAACCATGGCGGAAAGCCTTGGCCACAAGTGATCTTGAGGCTGCGTGATGGCCGCATTCGCCTTGGTGGATATCCTTGAGGATTGCCACTCCTTTTTCTGGCTTGACACAACGCTGGAAGACTCCAATGACGCTGCGCTTCACAAGCTCTCTGTTGATTATTGCATATGCTGCGGCTCGTCGTTGCACTAGTCTTGCTGAGATCTCATCAGCCGGCAGCTCTCTGCTGACTAGGAACTTGAGGATGGGCTGGGCCCATGATGGAGCTGTGACTTCTTCTTCTGTTAGTGTAGCCACCATGACTCGGGTGGGTGGGTTGGGTGGCGTGGAATTGGAGTCGGCCACCGCTTCTTGTGTCGTTGCAGTCCCCGGGCCGACTGCTGCAGTCCCCGGGCCGGGTTCTGAAGTCCCCGGGCCGGGTGCGACTACGGCAGTCCCCGGGCCAGTTGTCGAAGTCCCCGTGCCGCCTGCGGGGTTCCTCCAGTCGGATCCGGCTGCATCTAGCGCAGGCGGTACGAAGATAGAGTCCGACTCTGGAGACGGCTTGATGGACGGCTTGAGGAGGCGCTGGAGGGAGACGCCAGTCGGTATGGCTTGTCGGGTGGAGCCGATCCGTGCTAGGGCATCTGCTTGGTCGTTGTCGGCCCTTGGCATGTGAAGGAACTCGCACCCTTCGAAGTATCCGCTGATCTGCTGGACGAGGAATCGATAGCTCGCCATGTTCGCGTCCTTGGCGTCCCAGTCGCCAGACGACTGCTGGACCACCAAGTCTGAGTCGCCGTAACACAGGATCCGGCGTATGCCGAGCTCTTTGGCTAGCCGGAGCCCATGCACGAGCGCCTCGTACTCGGCCACGTTGTTGGAGGCGGCGAAGTGGATGTGCAGTGTGTACTTGAGCTTGTCGCCTTTGGGAGAGGTGAGGATGATGCCGGCTCCCAAGCCGGTGCGCATCTTGGACCCGTCAAAGTGCATCCGCCAATGGGTAGGGTCGGGAGCCGGCGGTAGGTACTGGGTCTCGGCCCAGTCGACGAGGAAGTCGGCCAACGCTTGGGACTTGAAGGCGGTGCGGGGTTGGTAGAAGATCGTGTAGGGCGCCAGTGCAATAGCCCATTTAGCCACCCGGCCGGATGCATCCCGGCTGCCTATGATCTCGGCGAGCGGGGCGGTGCACACGACCGTGATGGGGTGTTCTTGGAAGTAGGGCTTCAGTTTCTTGGCGGCGAAGTATACCCCGTAGCACATCTTCTGGTAGTGCGGGTAGTTCTGCTTTGAGCTGGATAGCACTTCGCTTAGGTAGTACACCGGCCTCTAGACTAGTTGGGCTCGGCCTTCTTCCAGGCACTGGACCACAACAACAGTACTGACTACTCGGCTAGTCGCAGCGATGTAGAGGAGCATGGGCTCCTTTTCAGTCGGCGCTGCCAGGACAGGCGGAGTGGTCAGCATTTTCTTCAACTCATGGAAGGCTTGGTCGGCTTGGTCATTCCACTCGAAGTGAGTGGACTTCTTCATGAGCCGGTACAGCGGGAGAGCCTTCTCTCCTAGTCGGCTAATAAAACGATTCAGGGAGGCCAAGCAGCCGGTGAACTTCTGCACATCTCGCAGTTTGGTGGGAATCTCCATCCTCTCGATGGCCTTGATCTTGACGGGGTTGCACTCGATGCCACGTTCGGAGACCAGGAAGCCTAGCAGCTGGCCGGCTGGTACTCCGAACACGCACTTCTCGGGGTTGAGCTTGATTTGGAATCGGCGCAAGTTGGCGAATGTTTCTTTGAGATCTTCCAGCAGGGTACCGCGCTTCTCTGTCTTTACCACAATGTCGTCTACATAGACGTGGGCATTTCTGCCGAGTTGTTTCAAGAGGCATTTCTGCATGCAACGCTGAAAAGTGGCGCCGGCGTTCCTCAAGACGAACGTCATAGTCAGGTAGCAGAAAGCTCCAAATGGTGTGATGAAGGCAGTCTTCAGGCTGTCTGCTGGGTCCAACTTGATCTGATGGTACCCTGAATAGGCGTCCAAAAAACTCAACAGCTCGCATCCGGCTGTGGAGTCTATCACTTGGTCAATCCATGGCAGAGCAAACGGATCCTTTGGGCAGGCCTTGTTCAGGCTGGTGTAGTCTATACACATACGCCACTTGTTATTCTTCTTCAGAACCAGAACTGGGTTGGCAAGCCACTCTGGAAAGAACACTTCCATGATAAAGCCAGCGGCAAGGAGCCGGGCTATCTCTTCTCCCACGATTCTTCGCTTCTCTTCTGACAGTCGGCGGAGGGGTTGCTTGACCGGCTTCGTGTCGGCGCGGACATGTAATTTGTGCTCGGCGAAATCCTTCGGGACACCCGGCATGTCCTTTGGGGACCATGCAAAAATTTCTCGATTCTCAGGAGGAAGTCGACGAGCTCGCCTTCCTATTTACTGTCCAAGTTCGCCCCAATGACAGCGAACCTCTCCGGGTTCTCCGGGTCCAGAGGTATCTTCTTCGTCTCTTTGGCAGGCTGGAAGGAGCCCTGCGCATCACAATCTTTGGGGTTGGGGGACAGGGCCGGCTGCTTGCCGGCCATGGCCATAACCCGCTCCAGCATCTTCTTCTCTTCTGCCACCACGAGGGACTCGGCCAGCCGGCTGCTGGCCATGGCACACTCGATGGACTTCTTGTAGTCGCCGGCTACCGTGATGATCCCCTTTGAGCTCGGCATCTTCATCTTCAGGTAGGCGTAGTGGGGCACCGCCATAAACTTGGCCAGAGCAGGTCAGCCAAGCAAAGCATGATAGGGGCTCTCCAAGTCCACTACCTCGAACCAGATTGCTTCCCGGCGAAAATGATCTTTATCTCCGAAGAGAACATCCATTTTAATCTTGCCGATTGGGGAGCAAGACAAGCCGGGGACGATACCATGGAACACGGTCCGGCTCGGCATAAGCTGCTTCGCTTTGATGTTCAGCTTCTCCATGGTATCGCGGTACAGTATGTTGATACTACTTCCGCCATCTATCAGGACGCGGGAGAACCGGGCAGCTCGCCTCTCCGTCGCGAGGGTGACATCCAAGACCTTTGCATAGGAGCCAGGAGAGGGCATCACCTTTGGGTGGTCGGCCTGGCTCCAGCTGATCGGCTTTTCCGACCAGTGCATGAACTCGGGGGCGCTAGAGGCGACTGCATTGACTTCTTGATGCTGACGGCGCCGACTGCGCTTGTCGTCGGCTTGACTGGTGAAGACGATGTAGGCGGCGTGCTCTTCAGGGAATTCGTCTTGGATGGCTCCGACTGCCGGCCGAGCCGCCGGCTGCTGGGGGGCTGAAGGCGGCGGACCGGGAGGCAGAGGCGGCAACAACCCCTCGCCCTTGGTGATTCGCGTGAGCCAGTGGCATTTTCGGGTCGTGTGGTTAGACGGCTTCGCGCCGCTGTGGAACTTGCAGGGGGCGTCAAGAGCCTGCTCGTAAGAGAAGGCCGGCTGCCAAGCCGGCCTGCCGCCCTTCTTCTTGGGAGCGGGCCGTTCTTCGGGCTGCTCATCTTCAACTGTGGCCACCTGCCGACTGGTGGAAGTCGGCATGGGGGCCTTGCGCTTGTGATCATTCTGGTAGGGGCGCCGATTGGGGTCGCCAGCCGGCGTCTTGGGAGCCGGAGCAATCACCTTCCCCGAGGCGTCTACTCGAAGCTCGGTCTTCATCGAGGAGTCGGCCGTGGCGTATTTGTCCGCGATGACCAGCAACTCGTCGAGGGTAGCCGACTCGTCGCAGAGGAGTCGGTGCTTGAGGAGGGTGCCCTCTTGGCACCCGGCGGTGAAGTACTCGATGGCCTGAACCTCGTGCACCCCCTCGCAGGAGTTGCGGAGCTCGGCCCACCGCGTGAGGTAGTCGCGGGTCGACTCGTTGGGCCCTTGGACGCAGAGGGAGAGCTGGCGAGGCTTGGGAGGCCGCTTGTAGGTGCTGGTGAAGTTGCGGACGAAGACTTCCGTGAAGTCCAGCCAACTGTTGATGCTGTAGGGCTTGAGGCTATTGAGCCATGTGTGCGTCGTGCCTTGCAGCATGAGGGGGACGTACTTCACGGCGACGCGCCGATTGCCGTTGGCTATGCTGACAGCCGTGGAGTAGTCGATGAGCCAATCTTCCGGCTTCACTGAGCCGTTGTACTTGGGCGTGTCTCTGGGGAGCGAGAACCCTTTGGGGAAGGGCTCGTCGCGGATGCGGGGGCCAAAGCATGGCGGGCCGACATCGTCTTCTTCTTCTAACGCCAAGGATCGAGCAAGGCGGTCGATCCGGTGGCGGGCGTCGTTCTCGCCGACTCCTTCTCGGCGGCAGAGTCGGTCGCCAAGAGTCGGGTGTGTGATAGGCGGCGGGGTGAGACGTCTTTCTCTTCGAGGCGGGGGAGGAGGCAGATTTCCTTGGTGCTCCACCGCTCGCGGGTGCCCTTCCGCGTCGCGCTCGATGGTGATGCGAGTCCGGCTGCGGCTAGCAGCCGGCTCCTTGTCTTTCTTCTGGCGGGCGCCGCTCGCAGTCGGCGAGCGGGACGTCGCGGCGTGCTCCCGGCGCGGGAGATGACTATCAGCACGGGCGCCGGCTTCGTGCCGTTCTGCAGCCCCGTCGATCAGCTGTTGGATCCGTCTTGTCATGTAGGGGAGCTCATCGGCTCCCAGCCCATTGAGCTCTTCTGCGGCCGCCTGAGCGGCTCGCAGATTCTCGAGCGGGGTGGCGTAGACGGGGCGATCTGCCCCCAGCATGCTGGCGACGGCCGCGCCGCGCTTCTGGACGAAGTCGGCTCGGCTCGGGCCGCTAGGCGGCGGCGTACCGAAGGCGGCGCGGTCGACTTCGCGCTGGTGGGCCTCGGTGAGGCGTCTCATGGAGGCTATCTTCTGGCCTTCCGCGATGAGGGCGAGGCGGCGTGCCTCCAGGGTCTCGGTGTCGGCATCGGCCGGGATGGGGACGGAGAGGTCGTGCATCGCCGCTTGCAGGGCGTCGTGGGCGATCATGCCCGAGTTGGCGACGTGGCTGATGACCAACACTTCGGTGACAGCGCTGCTGCCGCTGTCAGCTCGAGGGAGAGGTTCGTCGAAGACCACCATGTCGGAGGGGTAAGCGTCGAGCGATGCCGTGTCGGAGTCGACGAGCATCGGGTCGGTGGAGCCGACCGACTCCACATCTGCAGCAGGCTCGCTGGAGATGTGAAGCTGGTCGAGGAGGCTGACGAGGCGGCTCTCGGGGTAGTCCATGCCTGCGTCAGACGCAGGCTCGTCAGAGATGCGAGTCTCGCCGAGAAGATCGGCGAGGCAGCTCGCTGCGCAGGCGTCGTCGACGCCTTGCAGCGCGTCGAGGCAAACGCCATCGGGCGCAGCAGGCTGGCTGCGCTCGCGGGGGAGGAAGAGGGTTCCCGTCCAGAACAGGTCTCCGGACGACGGTGCACCTGGCCCCACGGTGGGCGCCAAATGCCAGGTGGTAGGTGCGACATATGCCAACGGGTGGCTTATCATTGTGGGTGCCAATAAGACGTCGCCGGTGCCTGGAAACGGGATGAGGCGAAGACATGCACGCCGGCGGATCTTACCCAGGTTCGGGGCTCTCCGAGGAGATAACACCCCTAGTCCTGCTCTGTGGGGTCTCCGCATGATCACTAGATCAAGAAGGGTAGCTACAATCGCTCCTAGAGCTGTTGGGTTCAAGGGAGAAGAAGAACAAGGCTAGCTCTTGCTTCTCTCTCTCTATGGTGTGTGTGTAATGCTAAGAAGCCAACCCTTTGCATGGGTGCCCCGGGGGGTTTATATAGGCCTACCCCCCGGGGGTACAATTGTAATCCGGCTGGGCACTATTCCCAGCCGTCAGTGTCTACGCTCGCCGGCTTCTCCGCCGGCTGTTGGGGCCCGCCGACTGGTGGGTCCCGACGGCTGCCGGCCTCTTGGTCGACAGGCCGGCCCCACCGCCTAGGATCTTGTCGGCGGCTGCTTACTGTAGCCTTGCCCCTGATGACGAGGGCTACGTTGAGGTAAGCGTGGCTACAGTGGGCCGCCTCGAGGGCTCTCACTGTAGCCTTACCTCGTCTTGTCTCCTTAATGTGGCACATGCTTCAAGGGAGGGGGGAGCCGGCTTCTGGGGGCCGGCTGCGCCCTTGGCCGACTGGGGGAGGCCGGGCCGCCTTCGCGCCTCTCTCTGGCTGAAGGGGCCCGCCGCCCGTGGGCCGTACTGGCGTCTGCCGTGGGTGACATCGAGGCTAGCATGGCTACAGTGCCGAGCCGGACGGGAGAGGGCCGTCCCGTACGGCGTCCTGTGGCCATGCCTGCCTCGGGCTTCGGGGGTAGTGGGCCGCACTGTGGCCACACCCCGTCTTGTCACTGTTATGTGGCGTAGCTTTGGTGGTTGCGGTCTTGGCCGGCTTCTTGGAGTCGGCGCTCTTCGAGGCCGGCTTCTGGGAAGTCGGCATCCTTTACGGCCGGCTTCCTGGAGTCGGCCACCCCGTGGTTATCCTGGGGGGAGGTTGCTGAGGCTGGGCAGCCTTCCGTGAGTCGGCTTCAGAGGTAGCCGGCCAAGGAAGGTGGTCCAATGCTTGGAGTGCTTGAAGGCCCAAAGGCCTGATAATTTTTTGCAAGCGCCAGGGGCAGTCGGTTAGGCTACCCGTGGTCATTTACTCCGACAACATCGGCAACATGCAACTCCAATTCCATCTTCTCCCCTCAATTCTTTTCAATTTTTCTTTCAAATACTCGTTTTCTCTTTCAACTAAATTTAACCTCTCGACAATAGGGTCGTTTGGAATTTCCGGTTCACAAACCTCCTAGACAAAAATATCTATGTCAACTTGATGGGCATAATTTGTCATAAACATGAAATGCAACAACTAGTTTTAAAAAGAATATACCACATCTGAATCATAACAAGGACGAGGGCCGACGGGGACGGATATCAAAACCATGGCACTATGTGTAACAAACAACGCACGGGTAAGATAATTATACGAGTAACTATATATCCAAATCACACAAACATCAATTTGGTAATGTAAAACATTCATGAACAAGAGGCTCACACTACAGGAAACAACTATTTTGCCGTCTGCCACGGCGGACGGCAAAGGCCTTTGCCGTCAGCCGCGGACGGCAAAAGGCTCCGGCAAAGTAGGCCACGGTAAACAGCTGCTTTGCCATCCGCTTCCTGGCGGCGGACGGCAAAGAGAGCGGACGGCAATAATTGCGCTGTCAGTCCATTAAGTGGCTAACGGCAGACCTTTGCCGTCCGCCGCTGACGGCAAAATTTCTCTAGTCTTTGCCGTCCGCCGTATGATGTCATCTACACGTCACTAGATGGCAGGTTCTTTGCCGTCTGCCGCTGATGGCAAAGTGCAGGTTCTTTGCCGTCTGCCACTGATGGCAAAGTCTTTGCCGTCTGCCACTATAGGCAAACTGACCAAATGGGTCAGCTCCCAGGAAGCACAGTTGGCTGCCACGTGGCTTCTTTGCCGTCCGCGGCAGACGGCAAAGAGCCCGTTGCCGTCGGTGGCAGACGGCAAAGAGCCTGCATATTGGCTCTTTTTTCTGTTTTTTATTAAATCCAACAATTTTCACAGCAAATATATATGACATATAGATATATTTCACAGGCATTCATAAGCAAGTCCATAAGCAAGTTCATGTATTTCACAGGCATTCATAAGCAAGTCCATAAGCAAGTTCATGTATTTCACAGGCATTCATAAGCAAGTCCATAAGCAAGTTCCATCCGTACATATTACATAAGCAAGTTCCATCCATCAATTCATACATAAACAAGTTCCATCCATACATAAACAAGCACTCCATAGCTAAGGTGACTAGAATGAGAAGACAAGAACAAGAAGAGTAGAACAAGCACTCCATCTAGCACATAATGAAATCTGCAAAATGGCAAAATAAGAAAGTTAGAAATAGGTGACTAGAATAAGAAGACTAGAACAAGAAGAGTAGAACAAGAAGAAGACTAGAACAAGAAGAGTAGAACAAGAAGAAGACTAGAACAAGAAGAGTATGTCATTTATGAGCTAACTTACGTGAAATGGATCATATATGAGCTAACTAAGTTGAAATGGGTCGTTTATGAGCTAGCTAAGGTGAAATGGATCATTTTTTAGGTAACTAAGGTGAAATGGATCGTTTTTTAGCTCACTTAGGTCAAATGGATCGTTTTTGAGCTAACTTAGTTGAAATGGATCGTTTTGAGCTAACTTTGTTGAAATGGATCATTTTTGAGCTAATTTAGTTGAAATGGATCGTTTTTGAGCTAACTTAGGTGAAATGGATCATTTATGAGCTAATTTAGTTGAAATGGATCTTTTTGAGCTAACTTAGGTGAAATGGATCATTTAAGAGCTAATTTAGGTGAAATGGATCGTTTTTTAGCTCACTTAGGTCAAATGGATCGTTCATGAGCTAAATTAGTTGAAATGGATCGTTTATGAGATAACCTAGGTAAGATGGGTCATTTTGGAGTTAACCTAGGTGAAATGGGCCATTTTAAAGCTAACGTAGGTAAAATGGATCATTTAGGAGCTAATCTAGGTAAAATGGGTCATTTTTGAGCTAACTTGGATGAACTGCATATTTTATAAGCTAACCTAGGTAAAATGGGTCATTTTGGAGGAAAAGAAGCTAACTCTAGGTCATTATGGTAAGCATATTGGAGGAAATAAAGCTAAGTCTAGGTCTTTATGCATTTGTTAAGCAAAACACTAGAGAAACTTACCGTGATCAGGGAGGTGTAGGAGCGGGGTGGCTAGTGCCGCTACCTGGAGAAGGATCATGCGATGCGTTTCTGGAGTTAAGCTGCACCAAAGATCATTTCCAATGTCTCGTTAGCATTACGACACTCAAATGTTAAGACTAGCAAGTAATGTCCATTCAAATTAAACTCACCGTGCTCCCAGGAGCAATCACTGGCATCGGCGGAGCGGGCTGACCGGACTTCTCGCACACAAACTGCACATTTGGTTTTCAGAACAGAGTCATACTAGTTAGTAATGAGACTCAAATGTTAAGACTAGCAAGTAATCTGCAGAAGAAACTTACCACAAGGAGCTCGTACATGGCCCTTGCCTGCATGTCATTCCGTGCCCTCTCCTCCTCCATCATCTTTCTCGTCCTCTCCTCCATCTCCCGCTGCCTCTCCGCCGCCTCCGCCAGAAGTTTCTCCATTCTATCTCTCTCAGTCTGTATAGCAGCCTGCAACACCACTCACATGACCATTTGTAATCATTGATGGAAGCGCACACAATGTAATGGAGAAAGATAACTGAGTACGTATCACTAACCTTGATGGCGAGTTGCACTGGCCGTTCACGAGGCCTTATCTCAGGAGCGGAGCTCGACTGGCGCGCCTTGATCTCTGGGACAGTGCTAGGACAATGGATAAGTCCATCTCCAATGGCTATGGAGCCATGGGACCTCCCGCCACCAGATATCATCACCAGCTCTGGATCAATGGGACCCTGGCTCGGGTTAAAGTCCTCCCCTTTCCTCGCCTTCCCCTCATCTCTATATCTCACGAGCTTGTTGTGGGAGGAGATGTTGGTGAAGTTGTTTGCATCATCGAGGTCAGACTGAGAGAAAGCCTTGACTTTCTTGAAAGAGCCAGTGTGGGCCATGGCATACAGGTCGTACACCTCTGGCACCTTATCCGCCTTATTGTAGCGTGCCTGAAAGAGAGAAACAATGAAAATTAGTAATTAAAGGGCTCAAGCTAGCATGATGAATGAATTGCATGAATCATGAAGCAAACCACATACCCAGTTGCGCCCGAACTGATATAAGTTGGAGCTGCCTTGATGGTGTGGCACACCTTCCATTTGGGCACGTTTGTCCTTGGCCTGGTTGTGGAGGGCTAGCCATTCTTGTGAGCACCACTCATCGACCAACACCTCCCAACAATCCATCCGATCCACACACCATCTCGGAGGCGCCTAAGTTAGCAAATAGAAACTTGAGCGCTATGGCTAAGAATTACTAAATGAAGGAACTTAAGTAGAAGGCCTTAAGAATTACCTTCATGTACTGCTCCTTACTCAGGAACTTATCGCGGCACGCCGGCTTGGTCTTCTTGATACCACGCAAGGCGTAGTAGTCTCGAACAGCCTGCACCCGAGCCTCGTGCCGTAAGTTCTGGAGTAGGCGCTTGCAGACGTTCTGGATAACATTTGCCGCGTCCTCCTCGTATCCCTCCTCACACCTGTAGAATGTCTGCAATCAAATGAGACAATATTGATTAGTACAATTAATAACTAGCTAGTTGAAGGTTTTGAAATGTGTAAAGGAGAAATTACCCAGAACGTCCTGATCACCATGTCTGCCCTCGTGTCGCACACGACACCGTCGATAATGACATCCGGCGGGGCCGGGGCAACCACGTAGTGCTCCCAGCTCAACCCAAGCTCTGGAAGCCGACCCTCACCAGGCAACGTGACAAACCCCGGGAAGTTTTGCCGGCAAAGAACTCCAAGGACGGAGTTGGGCCGGCGGACACTATGATGGTGGTCCCAACCCCTGCAGCATGACAAGGCCAACGCATTAGTTATTTGAAGAAACGTGAATGCAGAAGGTACAAAAATATTAAATGCACTTACGTACCTCTCCCCATCAGGGAAGATCAACCACCTCTGCTCGCGGGTCGCCGGCACGGACGGGAGCCGTGTAGCACCACGCTGGTAGACGGTGCCACCCTCCTCCTCAAGATCAGTCGGCTCCCCGCCATCATCAGCATGGCCACTCGGCTCCTCGGGCTGATCCGGCCAGGTACCCCATCCGGACGTGTGCTCCTCCGGGGTCTCGTGGGCCGAACTCTCGTGGGCCGAAGGCCAGTCGACCCGAGGCTCGTGGGCCCAAGACCCGTGGACCGGAGGCTCGTGGACCGGAGTCCGTGTAGCCTCCTCCTCGGACGAGTCCACCCTAGCAGTCACGTGCTCGGGTGAAACAGCTGGGGGTGGCGGCGAGGAAGGCGCCGTAGCAGTCACCCTACCTCCTCTCCCGCGACCACGTGCCCCACCTCCTCTCTTCCTACCTCGTCCCCTGCTGGGCACCGCGGTCGACGAAGAAGGGCCCGGCGGTGTGGACATACTGTCCAGCAACGCTCGGCGGAGAGGTGCGTCTGGAATCGAAGACCTCAGACCACGCGCCGACGAAGAAGGGGCCTTGGCGCGCTCCCGACCAGCACCCACCATCTTTCAACACCTGCCATGACAAAACAGTAAACGAAATTAGTACAACATAAAAAAAAGACCAACATGAATAATAATATGTGTATCACTTAAGTGTATCATCATCAAGTACAACATTACAAAATTTAATACCTGACACTACTAATAATCTCGATCAGTATCATCAATAAATGCATAATCATCATCATCACTATAATCAATGACGGGCTCATAGGGTTCAGTGGCATCAACATGTGCAAGGCCACCTTGACGTAATCGGTCAAGCAATGACAGGTCATCCGTAGCAGTAACCTCTTCTTGTTCCGGCTCTTCTTGTTCCTCCTCTGGGGTGATGTCGGATTCACTGTCGCTGTCTACTTCAATGTTTTGGGGTGAAGTATAGCGGTTCTTGAAACGCTTTTTGGAAAGACGTGTCTCTTGGAAGAATTCTCCTTCATATGTGTCTGGGTTAATGTGAGGTTCATAATCCTCTTCCTTTGGGGGAGATAGTCTAGCACGTGGCGGCACTTCATAAACGACATCCCAACCTTTCAGATTTGGATTAGTTTGGCAGGCCCACGGTAGATAGAATACTTGGGTCGCCTGTTGAGCCGTAATATAGACATCAGGAACATCTAAATGGGTGCTTTGGTTGATTTCAACTAGCCCTATATGTTCATGAGTCCTTCTAGTCTCCTTCGGCTGAAACCAATAACATTTGAAGACTACGACATTCGGTGGGTTTTCACCATAGAATAGAAGTTCATAAATTGCTTCAACTCTCCCATAATACTCGGTACCTCCTTCGCCGATAGCAGATACACAACAATTTGTAGACTTTCGGTCGGCCATAGATAGCTCTTTGCCATAGGTACGAAAGCGATACCCGTTGATGTCGTATTTGTCAAATGAACGGACCTTATAGTCAAAACCATTAGCGACTTGTCTCAATTCGGCGTCCATAGACTCTGAATTAGCCTACAAGTTTAATATGAAAGGATTGTTGCATTACGCACAAATTAGCGAATGAAACTGGGATAGCCGCCTACAAATTAGCCTACAAGTCTAATAGAAATTACTGTTTGTTTAAACCAAGAGATGAAACCGGGATAGCCGCCTCCTTGCTTTGCGAGAAGCTCATACTCTTCGACAGAATCCTTTTGGATCACCGCTCCATACGAGAATAAGGCGACGCATCGACTGTATGAAATATCCAGGAATAAGAGCAGTTCAAAGGAAATAGAAGTTGCGAAACTATGTACCGAGAACTTACTCGATGTACGGCCGCACTTCTATCAGGTTGTTGAAGATATACAACGAAATGGTCCGCCATTGTTCGTTATCCAAAGATACTGGATTTGAAACACTGGCTGGTGCGAGATTCCCTTTGAATAGGCTGAGGTTGGATCCACCCTTTTTAGGGTCATCAGCATTGTACCGAGGCTTCGGATTATGCAAATGACGATTTTTGGCTTCGTAGTGTGCTGTCACGAAGTTTGCCGCCTCCTCAGTGATGAATGCCTCAGCCATCAATGCTTCAATTCTACGTTTATTTTTACATTTTTGTCGAAGCGTCTTCTGCATCCTCTTAGTTGGGTAGCACCAACGATTTTGCACGGGCCCCCCCAATCTTGCCTCGGTCGGGAGATGCAAAATCAAATGTTGCATTGGATTAAAGAAGCCCGGTGGAAAGATCTTCTCTAACTTGCAGATCAACTCCGGCGCCAACTCTTCCATTTCTTCTAGCACGCCAGGCGATAGTTCTTTCGCACAAAGAACACGGAAGAAATAGCTGAGTTCTGCCAGTACTAGCCATTCATCCTCAGGGATGAAGCCACGCAACATCACCGGCATTACCCCGCTCAATCCATATGTGCCAATCATGACTCTTGAGACCAAATATCTTCAATTTATCAAGACTGGCTCCCCTCTGTAGATTCGCTGCATACCCATCGGGGAACATCAACTGCATTTTCACCCACAAGATAATTTCCCTCATAGCTGGCCTTCCAAGATTGAACCATGCCTTTGGCTTCATCCAGTTCTGCTTTCCTTTCGGTTCTTTCATGTTTTGTAACGGCCTATCACATAGCGCCTCCAGATCGACTCTAGCCTTAGTATTATCCTTTGACTTCCCATCTATGCCGAACAATGTACCAAAAAGTGCCTCGGCGATATTCTTCTCAGTGTGCATCACGTCGATGTTGTGTGGGCAAAGGAGGTCTTTGAAGTAAGGCAGATCCCATAAGCATGTTTTGTGAGTCCAGGCGTGCTTAGAATTATACCCCTTGAAGTACCCTAGACGCTCTGGATTTGGCTCGAGAGCGTTTAACTGATCCAGGGTCTGTTGGCCTGTCAATTCAGGTGGTGCAGAGTTTTTGACAACTCTACCTCTGATGAAGTTCTTCTTGTCTTTCCTGAACTTATGGCGAGGATTCAGGAACTGTCTATGCATGTCGAAGCAAGAAAACTTGTGACCAGCCTGAAGCCAACGAAACTCAAGAGCTCCCTTGCATGTGGGGCACGGGAACCTTCCATGCACACACCAGCCAACGAATAGCGCATACGCCGGCAAGTCATGCGTCGAGTACATGTACCAGACACGCATTATGAAGTTCCGTTTGCTATAGGCATCGTATGTCTTGAACCCATTATCCCAGGCTTCTTGCAATTCGTCCTTAAGCGGTTGCATGTACACATTCATATTTTTCCCCGGATAGTTGGGCCCTGGAATTATCAACGTCAGGAAAATGTTCTTTCTTTGCATAATCTGTCCGGGGGGGAGATTGAGTGGAAAGACAAATACGGGCCAACAACTGTATTGGGCTGCCGTCATACCAAACACACTGAACCCATCCGTGCTGATGCCGACTCGAGGATGCCTCGGATCTGCCGCTTTGTCACCATGTAATTCATCAAACTTTTTCCACGCAACACCATCCGATGTGTGTACAATCATCAGATTCCCATCTGCATCTAGTTCGGTTCTTTTGCCCGTTTTGTGCCATATCATCTGTCTGGCCGTCTCTTCGACCATGAAAAGACGTTGAAGTCTTGGTACGATTGGCATATACCGAAGAACACTAACGGGGATTTTGGTCTGTGTCTTCTCACCCATACCGTTGTCTACCACAACATACCTGGAAGACTTGCAAATGGGACAATAGTTCAAGTCCGCATAGTCAAGCCTAAACAAGACATCCTTTCTCACAAGCATGTATCTTATCATAGGGCATCTTCAGTGCACGGAGGATTTTGTCCGACTGGTACAGGTTTGCAGGCATTACATGGCCTTTGGGTAGAAAGCGTCCAAATACTGTCATCATTGCATCGTAGCATTCTCTGCCCAAGTTGAACTGAGCCTTCAGAGCCATTACTTGTGAGATGGCATCCAACTGACAAAGCTCAGTGTGCTCATGGAGCGGACGTTTTGAAGACTCCAACATTTCATTGAAGGCCTTTGCAGATTCCTCCATCTCCTCGTCCGAATCCCGAGCATCATCAAAGTCTTGCACCATGTTTTCCATCCCGGTACCATGCTCGTCGGTGCGACGACGATCCACCTCAGCTCGGTCACGTTGGGCAGACTCACCATGAAATGTCCACACCGTATAATCGGGCGTAAAACCACTCTTCTGCAGGTGTTTGCCCATTTCAGCCTCTGTCCTCTTTTCCCAATTGCCGCACCGTAAACAGGGGCACCAGGTTTTCCTCTGGCCATTTGCAAATGCGGCTCGCACAAACCCCTTGGTTTTTGTGAACCATTCAGTGCTCCATTTGTTCTGACCAGTGTGACCGGTGTACATCCACGCACGATCACTCATCTTGACTTTCAGAGCTACTAGACACACAACAAATATATATATAATTCACCATGTATATATTCATCAGTTGATCTACTTTGTCAATTTTATTACGTCCATGCAACCTACACTCTAATAGGTAATGATAGGTCCTAATCCCACCCGAGTATGTTTAGATTGGGTTCATTTTCCCATGCTATGCTCCGGATCCTACGCAAAATTTCGGCAGCACCTCCCCGCTGTTCTCCTGATACACGTCTCTGCAATAAACAGAGAGGATGTGTACCCGGAGAACAACAGGGGAGGCACTGACGAAATTTATGCGTCGGATCCGGAGCAAAGCATATGGGAAAACGAACCCAATCTAAACATACTCGGGCTGTCCATGGATAGCGTTGGACAATTCGAAAGAATCAAGGTTATAAATATGCAAATGCATGCATATTTATAACTATGACGCTTTCGAACGGGAGACACATATTGGTTACGCATACTGATGATTCAAGACACATATGTAGCTAGCTATCAAGTTTCATCGGAATAGATCAAATAATTAATGGGGGAGGAGGACATGTCATTTGTGCTCACCCACGAACGAAGGGGCAGAGCTCGTCAAACGCACGGCGAGGTCGTCGAACACCAAACCTCGCAGCGATGAAACAACTGCACATTTAAAACTACCCGATCAACACAATTATATATGATGTTTTTCATAACAAAATCGAAAGATATATGACCTAACTAATAATTCACAAATATATGACCCCGTCGGCTTCTGGAAGGCCAAAGAACACCTTTTCGGGAGGTGCGGGGGTCGGGGTGTCGTGTCGGTCTCGGGGTGCCGTGTCGGGGTCGGGGTCGGGGTCTCGGGGTCGGGGTGTCGGGTCGGGGTGCCGGGTCGGGGTCGGGGTGCCGTGTCGGTGTCGGGGTCGGGGTGTCGGGTCAGGCTCGGGGTCGGGGTGTCGGGGTCGGGGTCGGGGTCGGGGTCTCGGGGTCGGGGTGCCAGGTCGGGGTGCCGGGTCGGGGTCGGGGTGCCGTGTCGGTGTAGGGGTCGGGGTGTCGGGTCAGGCTCGGGGTCGGGGTCGGGGTCTCGGGGTCGGGGTGTCGAGTCGGGGTCGGGGTGCCGTGTCGGTGTCGGGGTCGGGGTGTCGGGTCAGGCTCGGGGTCGGGGTCTCGGGGTCGGGGTCGGGGTCGGGGTCGGGGTCGGGGTCGGGGTCTCGGGGTCGGGGTGCCGGGTCGGGGTCAGGGTGCCGTGTCGGTGTCGGGGTCGGGGTGTCGGGTCAGGCTCGGGGTCGGGGTCTCGGGGTCGGGGTGTCGGGTCGGGGTGCCGGGTCGGGGTCGGGGTGCCGTGTCGGTGTCGGGGTAAGGGTGGGTGTGGTGTCAGGGTGTCGGTGTCGGGGTGTCGTGTCGGGGTCGGGGTGTCGTGTCGTGTCGGGGTGTCGTGTCGTGTCCTGTCGGGGTGTCGTGCCGGGGTGTCGTGTCGGGGTGGGGGTGTCGCGTCGGGGTGGGGGTGTCGGTCGTCAAGGTCGGGGTGTCGGTGGTCGGGGTGTCAGGTGTCGGGGTGTCGGTGGTCGGGGTCGGGGTGTCGGTGGTCTTCTTCTTCTCCTCCTCTCCTCTAGCTTTCGCCTCCTCATCCTCCTCCTCTCCTCTTTCTTCTTCTTCTTCTTCTTCTTCTTCTTCTTCTTCTTCTTCTTTTTCTTCTTCTTTCTTCTCCTCCTCCTCCTCCTCCTCCTCCTCTCCTCTTTCTTGTTCTTCTTCTTCTTCTTCTTCTTTCTTCTCCTCCTCCTCCTCTTCTTCTTCTTCTTCTTCTTCTTCTTCTTTCTTCTCCTCCTCCTCCTCCTCCTCTTCTTCTTCTTCTTCTTCTTCTTCTTCTCCTTTTTCCTCTTCTTAAACCTACCACTAAGTAACCTAAAACAAAACTAAAACTAAACTAAAAGTAATCTAAACTAAAAAACAGAAAAAACAGAAAAAAAAATCTAAAACTAAAAAACTAAACTAAACTAAATCTAAAACTAAACTAAAAGTAATATAAAACTAAAAATCTAAAACTAAAAAACTAAACTAAACTAAAAAAACAGAAAAAACAGAAAAAAAAAGGAGATGCAAAATGTGGGGCTCACCTGCGGCAGGGGTGGGGCGCTCGCCGACGGAGGGGCGTCGGAGGTGCGCTCGCCGACGAAGGGGCGGCAGGGGCGCCGCCGACGGAGGGGCGGCTGGGTGGCGCTGGCCGGGCGGAGGGGTGGGGGGCGACGGGGCGGAGGGGGCGACGGGGCGGAGGGGTGGGGGGGCGACGGGGCGGAGGGGGCGACGGGGCGGAGGGGTGGGGGCGACGGGGCGGAGGGGGTGACGGGGCGGCGCCGGGCAGCGGGTGGGGGGGCGACGGGGCGGAGGGGGCGGCGGGTGGCGGGACGGCGAGGGCCGGGGGCGGCGGCGGGCGGCGGCGGCGGGCGGGCGGGATGTGCACGGTGGCGGGGCGCGTCGGGGAGGAGAGAGAGGAGAGAACGGAGAGTAACGGGCGGGGGGGTACGGGCCGTTAGGTAATCGGCTCTTTGCCGTCCGCCAATCTTTGCCATCCGCCTTTTTGCCTCTTTGCCGTCCGCTGGCGGACGGCAAAGAGGTGGGGCGTTAAGTTTTTTTCAAACGGGCGGGGGGTGGGGGCCACCTCCCTCTAGATTCTTTGCCGTCTGCTAGCAGACGACAAAGAGCTGGCAGATGGCAAAGAGCTTCTTTGCTGTCTGCCATTTCTTTGCCGTCCGCTTTTTGGTAGCTAATGGCAAAGAGCTTCTTTGCCGTCAGCTAGCAGACGGCAAAGAGCTGGCAGATGGCAAATTAGCTGATTCCAGTAGTGTCACCACAAGGTGGTGCCGGCGACGGAACGGTGCGGGCGATCGACTGTGGTTACGACGGAGATTTAGAAGGCACTAAGTAAACCACACCTACATATGCAAACTAAGTGTTAGTTTTGACCACAAATTGCATATAAATCAAATACTAGCACATATATTTTCTACCAAATTACTAAACTCATAAATTAATCACTATACAAAGCATTGAAAGAGCTAATCTAGCAATGAGAGATGAAAGGACAAAGTTGCTAACCTTTGTGATCATTTGAATGGATGGGGGCCTTCATCTTGACAAATTTTGGGCAAAATGTGTGATGAGCTCGAGAGGAAGAGGGGAAGAACAGAGAGGAGAGGGGAAAGGGGAAGAACAGAGCGAGCTCGGGTGGACGAAGGGTTTATGTAGGACGACCTTTAGCACCGGTTCGTGCCATGAACCGGTACTAAAGGTGCTGGAGGGTCCCCGGACTGACAACATCCTGCCACCACTCACTTTAGTACCGGTCCGTGGCACGAACCGGTGCTAAAGGTCGGCCATGAACCGGTACTAATGAAAGTGGCTGGCTACCCATTGGAACCGGCACTAATGGACACATTAGTGCCGGCTCAAAAGCAAACCGGCACTAACGTGCTTGACATTTGACTCTTTTTCTACTAGTGTTAACCATGTATTTTTTAAACCATATGTTTAATAGATGTACCAAAATACTCTTTTTATACAGAAATAATGAGTGTACATCTGTACATACTCATCCAGCTTGGTCCATGGGGTGCAACCTTCCGTGTGTCGTGGTTGTATAGGCTTAGCTTGCTGCCAAGAAGCGAAATGGCATGACCTCTCCAGATCAGGAGGTTGTGATGTCCAACCTAATGATGACGTGCTAGATGGGCATGTGGAGGTGGTTGTCCATGAGGAGCTGGGTGGGAGTGGGAATGCAGATGAGCAACCGGTGGTGATGATGATATGTTGATGTACCTCCACAGAGGGCCAATTTTGACACCAATACCTTCCTCGATTTGCCGGACGACAATGGCAAAGAATAGTTCTTAGTTTCGTTGATCTTGAGAGTTCATGTTGCTTCTAATTTATTCTCATCAAGTTGGCATCACGTACTCTATATGTATTGTTGAACTAATTGTTTTCAGACGTAAATCGTTGAAACACGAACACCGCAAATGAGAGGATATGAACAACACTCGACTAGTTTCAATCCTACGAGTCTTCTCTGATGAGTACATTGATTTCCTAGTGCTTGACTCGATTCATCGGGGGTTTGTATGGCGTATTTGAGATAATATGTGGATGATCTGATGTAGCCATATTTACCATCTCAAACACGCCCTAGGCTTAGAGAAATAGAATTTGGCCGATGCCAGAAAGGAACCGCTCATGACTTCTCTATTATGAGGATTAAAGAGAACTAGATGAGAACTAAATCAAGAGAGAACTAGAGGAGGCTCCAAAACTTATGTTCTAGGGGTTGTCGCTGCCCTTCTATTTATATGTTGAGTCTTGGGGTCGCAACTTTTGGGAGGGGGCTCCCCAAGGTCGGTTTGGACCGCAAAAAAGAATCATCCTCGGATTCCAACATGAAATGCGAAGGTTCCTGGCGTTTCCGGAAATGCCACATACCTCGGCGTCTAGCCCAAGGGGGGAAACGCCAGGGACCCTGGCGTCTGGCCCCTGTCCTCCGCAAAACCCCTTTTGCACCGACCTAAAGCCTCGTGGGCCTTACCCCTTGCCCCAGCAAAGGTGTTCTCGCACTAGGGACCCTTATGGTTCCATAACCTTCTGGACATCATCAAAAGTTCCTAGGACCTTCCCAGAACCTCCTAGAACATTTCTGGAAACATCTGAAACTCTCTCAAAACTATTTCTCATATTCCTGGAACTATTCTGAGAATATTTTCTCATCACTCTCACCCCATTAACACTCAACAGATCGTGATTCCCTTAAGCTTGTGACCATGTAGGTTCGGTAAAACATAGACATGAACAACTCCCCTTTCGTTCAGTGACCAATAGTGGAACCGTGAACATCCATATTGATTCCTTTGAATACACGAATGACATTCTGATACGTCCATTTTTCATCATGTTTTCCTACTGTTATTTATAATTTTTTATGCATAATAATACTTTTTGGAGTAATTCTAATGCCTTTTCTCTCATAATATGCAAGGTTCACACAAAGAGGGAGAATTCCGGCAGCTGAAATCTGGACCTGAAAAAGCTACGTCAAGCTACCTATTCTGCACAACTCCAAATGAGGTGAAACTTCACGAGGAATTTTTATGGAATAAATAAGAAATACTAGAGCAAATAACTACCAGAAGGGGGCGACCTGGTGAGCACAAGACACCAGGGCGCGCCAGGCCCCCCAGGTGCACCCTTGTGGGTTGTGCTCAGCCCAGCCCACCTCCGGTGCCCCTCTTCTGGTATATAAGTCATTTTGACCTAGAAAAAATAAGGAGAGGACTTTCGGGACGGAGCACCGCCGTCTCGAGGCGGAACTTGGGCAGGAGCACTTTTGCCCTCCGGCTGAGCGATTCCGCCGGGGGAACTTCCCTCCCGGAGGGGGAAATCATCGTCATCATCATCACCAACAACCCTCTCATCTTGGGGAGGCCAATCTTCATCAACATCTTCACAAGCACCATCTCCTCTCAAACCCTAGTCCATCTCTTGTGTTCAATCTTTGTACCGGAACTGTAGATTGGTACTTGTGGGTGACATTACATCTTGTAGTTGATTACTATATGGTTTATTTGGTGGAAGATTATATGTTCAGATCCATTATGCTATTTAATATCCCTCTGATCATGAACATGTTTATCACTTGTGAATAGTTACTTTTGTTCTTAAGGTCACGGGAGAAATCATGTTGCAAGTAATCATGTGAACTTGATACGTGCTCGATATTTTGAGAATATGTATGTTGTGATTCCCTTAGTGGTGTGATTTGCACGTCGACTACATGACACTTCACCATATTTGGGCCTAAGGGAATGCATTGTGGAGTAGTTACTAGATGATGGGTTGCTAGAGTGACAAAAGCTTAAACCCTAGTTTATGCGCTACTTCGTAAGGGACCGATTTGGATACAAAAGTTTAATGCTATGGTTAGATTTTATCTTAATACTTTTCTCGTAGTTGCGGATGCTTGCGAGTGGGTTAATCATAAGTAGGAGGTTTGTTCAAGTAAGAACAACACCTAAGCACCGATCCACCCACATATCAAATTATCAAAGTAGCGAACGCAAATCAAACCAACATGCATAATGAAAGTGACTAGATGAAATTCCCGTGTACCCTCATGAACACTTTGTTTATCATAAGAGACCGTTTTGGCCTGTCCTTTGCCTCAAAAGTATTGGGCTACCTTGCTGCACTTTTGTTACTATTACCGTTACTTGCCCGTTACAAATTATCTTGCCATCAAACTACTCGCTACTTATAATTTCAGTGCTTGCAGAGAATACCTTGCTGAAAACCACTTGTCATTTCCTTCTGCTCCTCGTTGGGTTCGACACTCTTACTTATCGAAAGGACTACGATCGATCCCCTATACTTGTGGGTCATCACATTCACGTGAACCTTTGGTTATCATGTGCAATTCCCTTTGCTTCGGGATACTTTACAAAACTCGATGTGAGATATATCGGTATCCTTGAGTCATTCTCATGCTCAGTGTACCGGTCTCCTCGTTACCGGTTTTGTTCTTCTTTGTCTCTGACATGTTCCGACATCCCTGTGACCTAGTCACCCGTGTCTGGCCAGACGATAAAGGATGCCGTCACACTGGGAGGACCCTAAGAATATCTCTCCATCGTCGGATGAGCAAATCCCACTCTTGAGCTATTTATCCCCTTGTCAAACTTTCTGATGAACCTGTAAGTTATTGTTATGATCAGCATGTTACAAATGACGTTTGAGCAACCCCAGAGTCCATTGTACGGTAAGAAGTGACTATGATACTCTCTTGGTCTAAGGAACTAAACCATACGTTAACTCTCCATGTTATATCAATTGACTTGTGACGATAGTATCTCAAAGTATAACAAACAAATTTGTGTCAGTTCAATATGATCGTTCGTCCAACGTAATACTCTCAAGTTGTTTTGGGACTATCGTTACACTTAATGATATCCCAAGATCCGGAAAACATGATCACAAACAACACTTGAGCTAGTCTCAGAGGCGATACTAGGAATCAGGTTTTACCGTTTATCATTCCACATGTCCATATGAGTTTTCCACTGAATCACATATTCCAAGATCATAGCAGTTATAACATAGAATATAAACTCTTAATTATAAACATGAAAATATAATAATACTATATTATTGCCTCTAGATCATATTTCCAACAGCTCTCACCTCCTTCGCCCACAAAGTGTTTGAAGAATTGCATATGTAAGATTTTTTTCCCTTTTCATTGTGTTTTAGTGTTTATGCAATAAAATTCACATGGGATATTACATAAGATGAAGAGGTTAAGAAATATGTTCTTCCATGACTCTTCGTACAAGGTGGAGGAAGAAGAAGATGATGGTTCACGAGGACTTTTGGCGACTGAGACTATGATCAAGTTTGGCTGCTTGTACATCAATCGAGGCCGCCACAGTTTGGAAGGCTTGTTGCCGAAGATGCTTCTCCTTGCAACTATGTTGTCAGTGGCCATCGGTACACGATGTGCTACCACCTTGCAGATGACATCTATCCTTCATGGGTCTCATTTGTGAAGGCAATCCGGCATGCAAAAGGTAACC
Organism: Aegilops tauschii subsp. strangulata; assembly: GCF_002575655.3. NCBI lineage: Eukaryota > Viridiplantae > Streptophyta > Magnoliopsida > Poales > Poaceae > Aegilops > Aegilops tauschii. The sequence continues at coordinate 549,576,632 of NC_053036.3, read as the reverse complement.
AGAGATCCCACTTTGTAATGCGTCAAATAGTCGACAAGATAGAATGTTGAGAGAGTTTTTGGTGTCTCCAAAAGCGTCTTGCCATTATTCGCGGCTCTATCGACTATTGGAAGCCGCTTGTCATATGGAAAATAATGACATGTTGAATTAGCTTGCACAACATGATCATTGAGGATGAGAGAGGCATGTCAGAGAATTTTCGGTACATCTCCAAATGGGATCTTGTCGAGCCAAAATACAATGCAAGCAGGATACAGAGATTCCTCGCAGCCAAGGTTGTCAGAATCGTGATTCTGAATCGGATTGGAGCTTCGAGTAGAATCTTAACTATTAGAATAGTAGAGACGTATATTTTACTAACTAAAGTCCTAGAATCGGAGGGGTTAGTTTGGATCGTAAAATCATGGAATCATATAACAGAATCACGATTCTGACAACCTTGCTCGCAGTGCATCGAAGTATCGAGAACTGAAAAGTTCATACTCAGCTCCAAGATGATATTGTTGAGCACTTGTGGGCACTTCCAAGCACTTGCTTGTTGTGCTCCTATCATATTCTTTATTCTAATTAATACTTCATTTGAACATTTTTCGTGTGTTTGAATTTGAATTATTAAATTTGTAAACTTTGAATTTGTAATGTTCGTGAATTGTGTGAACCTTAATTAGCAAGTTTAAAATGTAATATGTGTGCAGACATGTAGTTGAAATGAAATATGTAAACCAAAAGTTTAAAAAATTGATAAAGATTTTTTAGCAAGTTAAGTTATAAAAGTGTTCACTTAGAAACCTATTTAACTCCTCAGGATTGAGGAGTTAAGAATTGAGGGGGCGTCTGCTAGGGCATGTACAATGGTTGATAATATAGTTATATCTAAAGTCTTGCATGTAATTTAAAGATGATAAAAAAACATGTTTATAATGGGTCATCTCTTAGCATTATCTCCTATAACTAGCTACTCCCTCTGTCTGGTCATAGAAATGGTTGTATCCATGTTATAGATACAACCATGTTAATCCATTTGTAAGACAAGTATTTTCAGACGGAGGGAGTATTTTTAAAAACGTAATGAGTTAAGAGATCATCTCTTATTCTCTCTTAAATAAGGTAAGATAAGATAAACCTTTTTTTTATGATTTCTTTCTCCTCCACGTCATCATTTCTCTCTCTCTTTTTTAGGTGAATCATTTCTCTCTCTAGTCCACGTCTGCACGAATCGTCGAAACCCCAGAAAAGCCCACGGCGGCCGCCAAGTTCACCCGAGAGTTCAGGTATGGCGGCTGCGGCGGCGGCTGCACGGCTGCTGCTCCCCAGGGCGACCAGAGCCGCGGCCTCCTCCTCCGCTCTTCTCCACCGCCCTCTCGATTCCTTTTCCAGATGCTTCCGAAGCCTCGGGCCGCCCCTCCCGCGGCCGCCGCCCACCGTATTCCAGCGGCACCTCTCCGACGCTGCCTTCGACGCGCAGGCGCTGGACAACCGCGTCCCCGCTACCGTCATCACCGGCTTCCTCGGCTCCGGCAAGGTCCTCCTCGCTTACTTACCTTTCCCCTTGTGAAGTTCTGCTACCTGGAGCGTGTAGGCTATATAAGTCAAGTCAGTCTGAAGTCTGAACTTACTGCATATAATGGCGTAGGTGATGTTAATATGCATTCAGATTTGAGAAATCGATATGCTATCAGTAAAACCTACTACACCCGGCGTGGATTTAAACCGATGAATGTGCTCACTTCCATGGTGCTATAATAATCTCTATAGGACTGATGTTTGTTCATTAAGGTTGGCTAATTGCTTTCAATCTCTCTTTTGCAGACAACCCTTCTGAATCACATTCTAACATCACAGCATGGGAAGAGGATTGCTGTCATTGAGAATGAGGTTAACTGAAGATCCTTGTTTCTTGGAGCACTTTATTATGCCCAGTCAACATTGTTTGATATTATGTTCCGCAGCAAATCGATAGTGCACTGAATCAGCTCCATTTTAACATGACGAGACTCTGGTGGTGCTATGTAGAATAAGCCATATTGCCCTTTTGTGTGCAGTTTGGTGAGGTGGATATTGATAGCTCACTGGTCGCTAACCATTCATCTGTTGCTGAAGACATTGTGATGGTGAATAATGGCTGCTTGTGTTGCACTGTCCGAGGGGATCTTGTAAAGATGCTTCTCAAGTTGATGAAGCAAAAGGGCGACAAGTTTGATCATATCGTTATTGAGACAACAGGTAAATCTCATTGGTTCAAAATCTACCAGACTACCAATACATGGTTATTACTTTTTAGTCTAAAGATGTGTCGAAGTTCTTATATCTGACATAACTAATGTCTCTGTCTAGGTCTTGCAAAGCCTGGTCCTGTTATTGAGACATTTTGTTCTGATGAATTGGTCTCGAAATATGTGAAACTTGATGGTGTTGTTACTTTGGTTGATTGTAAGCATGCCATGCAACATTTGAATGAAGTGAAAGCAAGGTGGGTTGTGAACGAGGCAGTAGAACAAGTTGCTTATGCAGACCGGATTATATTGAACAAGGTATTTAGTCAGTCTATAGAACTATATACAAGGTTCTGGTGCAAAATATTGTTATTTAAGCACGTCTTTTTTCTGCATTTTCTTCTTCAAGAATACAGTATAAAAGTGCTTGCTTTTCTAATGCTCTATAATTGCTATCTATGCAGACTGATTTGGTTGATGACACAGAACTTGAGGTTTTAACCAACAAGATCAAGGTAGGTTGGCACAATGCCTTCAGCAAACAGATTTTTTTTTGTCAAGTGCAAACTTATTTTGTTGTGCACAAGCTGAATCTTTTTCTCGTTGCAGCTCATAAATGGGATGGCGCAAATGAAAAAAGCAATGTTTGGTGATGTTGACATGGATTTTGTGCTAGGAATTGGCGGTTATGACCTTGATAGGTTAGTATCTTTATTTTCTTGTGTGCTAAAGAATGTTGGGCTGTAATCATGAGAGTCAGATGTCATATCTTGTTTCCCTAATTGAGATAAAAATATATCTGCAGGATTGAGGCTGCAGTCCAATTGAATGAAAACAAAGAGACAGCGCATTGCCATTTGGGACATGAGCATGGTAATGTTCAGGCTCTGGTATCCATGCGTTCTGAATTCCACCATATTAGAGACATGCTAAATTTTATATCTAGGGCTTAAGGCAGCATTTAGTGGCTTCCTTTGTATTTTTTACCTTTTATTGAAATTCTGATGGAGACATATAAATGCTCAATAATGGAGATGACACACCCAGACTTGCAGTTTGCTCTAAATTTTCTGTATGCTTCCATTTTTATTCAACTTTCTCCTTTTTCTCAGCCAGTTTGTTTACTTTGCTGACTTGTAGGACATCATCATGACCATGTCCATGATGCAGCTGTTACTAGTGTAAGTATTGTTTCGGAGGGACTACTTGATCTTGATGAGGTAAACGAATGTAGTTAAGATTTGCTTGAAATATGGTTCTTCCTTTTACCACCAAACTTTTCCTCAGCAAATGAACCAGTTTATCACTAACGTGCAATGTCTTTTCAAGGTTAATGATTGGCTGGAGAGACTGGTCGATGAGAAAGGTGAAGACCTGTACAGATTAAAGGGTGTTATATCCGTCAACGAGTCAACTGGACGCTTCGTGTTTCAGGTTAGCCAGCCAAACCTTTCCTCGGCAAAGAAACCAGTTCATCATCTTCTGCTATGCTATCCCTTTGCTTGAACGAAGTCGATCTGTGTGATCAGAGCTATGTGTTGTACTAAACTTTTGATCATCCTTGTGTTGCCGCATAAAAGCTTTTGTTCCGGTGCCTCTGCAGTTTCGACCGTTCTAACATATGCCATGCACGAAATTGCAGGGTGTGCACTCTATGTTGGAAGGTTGCCCAGCGAAGCCGTGGGAGGATGATGAGAAGAGGATCAGCAAGCTCGTGTTTATCGGCAGGAATCTGGACGAAGCCGCGCTAAGGAAGGCCTTCAAAGGTTGCCTGTTATGATGAACCCTCTGATCATGCGTTTATCATTGGGATCGTGGTTGAGGCTGAGAACGACTACACAAGTAAATCAGGCGAAAAGGGCAAGTGCAAGGCCCTATGTTTTTTCTGGTGTTGATTGATGTTTGCCCCGGAGTTCTCTGAGAAGCCGAGTACTCTATCTTGTGGACTAGGCTAGAAGTAGAGAGTGGAATTGTGTGGTATCCTTATCTTGATGAGAACCATACCTGTATGCCGTTGTACTTTTCTTGCGATTTATAGGTTAAAAAGGAAACCATGAAGAGTTTGCTGTGATGAAACTAGAGAGAGAATTTCATGTGTCAGCTCAGCCGTCTGAAACTCTGAATACGCACATGCCTTTGCCATGTCTTGGATGTCATTCTATTGGAATTTGGACGTGTGACCGGCTCTATTTACCTCCAAATACAGGGTATTTTGCCAAAAAGAAAGGACCCTCTTATCTAGCTGACGTTCACAGTGAGGCTTATTTTATGTTTTCATGGCAGTTTTCTTCAAAGTCATAGAGCCATCCTCTCAGAAAATGTCATGTCGCTCTGAAGAAACTGTCACCCCGATACAACTAAGGGGCGGCTTATTTTAGAAGCCCCAATAAATATAAGAGGCGCTTGGAAAAGCTGGGGAGAGGCGGCTTACTTTTTTTAAGCCACCCAAAAGAACTGACCCTAAAATTGTCGCTAGATAAGATTTCGAAAAAAAGGACTTCACATGAATTTTGCCGTGTGACAGACTTGTTCAGCTCTTGGCCTGAAGTCGTCCCACGTTTCTATTCGACCTAACAAACACACCACAAATCCAAAAACCGGGGATTTCACACCAATTTTGCACGAAAGCACCGAAATCCTCTCTCTCACGAAATTTGAAAAGAAAATCGATTTCGAATTCGAAGCAAACAACCGAATTCCGCGAGACAATGCTCGTATGGAATTCCATACGGGAGAGCGAGTACTGCAGCACACGTGGCGTCCGCTGATTTGCCGTGTCAGTGCGCGCTACGAGGGTGCCCGACACGTGGCGTCCGCTGATTTGCCGTGTCCGTACGCGCTACGAGGGTGCCCGTGGCATCCAGAGAAAACGCGGTACCCGTGCGCCCAACGGCTATATTTTTTTACACCCTTCCATCTTTGCCTCCCTCCTCCCCCTGCCGCACCACTATTTCCACCCCACGGATCCGCCAAGAACTCCCCCGCCCCGCCCTGCACAGAACCAACTCCGCCGCCCTCCCCCGGCCTCGCGAGCCAGCGAATCCGTCGAGCGCTCGGGGGGAAACGCCCGCCGCCTCGTCCGCGCTCGGAGCTCCGCAGGATCCTCCTCCTCCTCGCGCTCAAAGCTCGTTTTTTGGTTACTGATTGCGATCTCGTTTCTTGATTCCCGTCCGCGCGCTGCTAATCTCGCCGTCTTCTTTCTTTTGGTAGAAAAATTCCTCTCCGCGTTAGGGTCCTTTACCGAGTTTGATTTGGTTTGTTATATACTCGTCTGCCTGCGAATCCGTTGCTCCATTTAGGGTTACTTTCGTGTAGATCCCCGGCTCGAATTGCATTTGCTCGCATCAGTACTACCGCCGTTTCTTGTTTGCTCTGATCCATGGACGCAGGTTCCGACTTGATGTCGCCGGAGAAGAGCGGCAGGCGGGGCGCGCGGCCGCCGCTCCGGGAGGCCGGCGCGACGCCCTCCATGCCGCCGCTCCAGGAGCCCGGCTCCAGGCCCAGGCCCTACATGCCGTCCCTCTGCTCCACGCCCCGCAACCCTGCCGTCAAGTGCTATGTGAGTCCTCCATCCCCTTCCCCCTTTCGCCTGTGTCCTGTACCTGCCCGCCAGTCGTTCGACGGAATGCCTGAACGGGTGTGAATCTGCTTGCTTTTTTGTCTGGCAGGGCGACAGGTTCATCCCTGACAGGTCGGCGATGGACATGGACATGGCGCACTACCTGCTGACGGAGCCGAGGAAGGACAGGAAGAACGGGGCGACGCCGTCGCCGGGGAAGGAGACGTACCGGAAGCTGCTGGCGGAGAAGCTGCTCAACAACCGCACCAGGATCCTCGCCTTCCGCAACAAGCCACCGGAGCCTGAGAACAGCATCTTCACGGAGCTCCGTGCTGATGTGGCCTCCGTCCAGGCCAGACCGGCGAAGAAGCGTCGATACATCCCTCAGGTGCGGCACGCTTGGTTTGTGATAGTGCTCGCATTGGTTATTGCAGTTGTAGTGGTGATTGCTGATGATTACTGACTCGATGTGCATTTGGAAACCTGATGCAGTCCGCAGATAGGACTCTGGATGCACCAGACCTCGTTGACGATTACTACCTCAACCTGCTGGACTGGGGAAGCGCCAATGTGCTGTCCATTGCACTGGGCAACACGGTTTACCTCTGGGACGCCGCAAGTGGGTCTACATCCGAGCTTGTTACCGTTGATGAGGACGATGGCCCTGTCACTAGTGTTAGCTGGGCTCCTGATGGCCAGAACATTGCTATTGGCCTCAACTCCTCTGCTGTCCAGATATGGGATTCCAGCTCGAACCGACTGGTTGGTACTTCTTGACCCCTCTCTCCTGTTATAATTCTCTGTTAGCAGCATTATTTGTGCTTTTTAGTTGCTGATCATGATTCACTCTGCAGCTGAGGACACTGCAAGGTGCGCATGAGTCGAGAGTCGGTTCACTGGCATGGAACAAGAGCATCCTGACCGCTGGTGGTATGGACGGCAAGATTGTGAACAACGATGTGAGGATTAGGGACCATGCTGTGCAGACATACCGCGGGCACTCGCAGGAGGTGTGTGGCCTCAAGTGGTCCGGATCAGGGCGGCAGCTAGCCAGCGGTGGAAACGACAACCTCCTCCACATATGGGATGTGTCCATGGCATCCTCTGCACAATCTGCAGGCCGCACCCAATGGCTACACAGGATGGAAGACCACTCGGCTGCTGTGAAGGCGCTCGCATGGTGCCCATTCCAGAGCAACCTGCTCGCATCGGGTGGCGGCGCAAATGACCGATGCATCAAGTTCTGGAACACACACACCGGCGCATGCCTCAACTCAGTCGACACCGGGTCACAAGTCTGTGCGCTGCTATGGAACAAGAATGACAGAGAGCTGCTGAGCTCGCATGGATTCACTCAGAACCAGCTGACATTGTGGAAGTACCCTTCGATGGCCAAGATGGCCGACCTCAATGGCCATACCTCCCGTGTCCTCTTCATGGCTCAGGTAATAATCTTTGCTCGCTCCCTATGAATGCTTTGTAGCTAGGTTTGAAACACACATTGTGTGCACAGATGGATGGCTTATGGTTGTGCTTTGTTGAACCTTTGCAGAGCCCTGATGGTTGCACGGTGGCATCTGCTGCAGCAGACGAGACCCTGCGCTTCTGGAATGTGTTCCCTGAGGCTCCGAAGTCTGCAGTCAAGGAGAAGACTACCCAGAGCAGATTGTTCAACAGTTACAATCACCTACGCTAGGGAGGGAGCAGATTCCGGCAACGGCCGCAACTCTGACAAGAAGTAGCTGATCTTACTTAGAAATTCTTTGTGTGTATTGAAGTATTTGTGGGTACTTCAGTATGCTGGTGACTCTAGTTGTTGTTCTACATATTGATCCAGATGAACATCAAGACCAGTTTGATGTATTATACATACAAATGTCGGTGATATATGGTAGTAGTATTTTTTGTCCCTTGAGAGTATTTGTGTTGTTGCCTCCCAACCTATTCCTTGCTGCTTTTGATGTTTCCTGTTGACTTTTTTTTTTGCTGTTGACGCGGGGTCTGGAGGTGTTTCTCTTTTGGTTGCTTTCTTTATGCAACCTGAAGCCACCACCACTATTTTACCATGTTATTGTTCTTCTCGGGTCATACATGGACCTGCTTCTGCAATTGAACCTGTGTGTGTACTCCCACTGAATCCAAACCTAGCAAAATTGGAGCAGAGTTTCACCTTCAGGTTAGATTGGTTTTGTGAGCTTCAGATGTCGGAGGATCTGCTGTGTTGTGCCAAGCTTGGAGTGGCAAACCATATGGTACCCTCTTGGGCGTGTTTCAGTCAAAGAAATGTGCATCTCGTGGTTGGTTGGTTCAGTGCAGTGGCAGATGGTGTTTGTGCCGATCAGATCACAACCAAACACTCGCAAAATCAGATTAGCAGCGCCTTAATCCCATGAGATTACCAGTGAAATTTACCATTTCTCCAACCAAAAGTAGCACAGTAAAAGATTGGCAGTGCACTGACACAGACCGTGGTGCTACTAGTGCGCTTGCAGCTGGTGCCATGTCGGCCGTCAGATCTCGCCAGAGTTGATCCTGGCCGTCCAATGGTAGCACACATGGTTCCTACCCACCGGCCATCACCACCAATTCGCCCTCCTCGCCGCCCACTTCCTCTCCCTCCCTCCCCGCACGCGCGCGCTCTCCGCCCGGCAGGCCGTCGACCTCGCCGTCCGTCGAGGTGGCCGCCGGCCGTCGCGAGGAATCGCCGCTCGCCGGGATCGGGGGAGCCGCCGCCGCGTCTCCATCCCATCCAGACACAGCCTCCTAGGCCACTCGCTCAGCGCTCGAGAGCCCAGATCCCCCGCTATATAGAGTCCCCGTCGACCCTTCGCCGCCGCGCCGGCCATGGATTTCATGAAGGCCTTCGATCAGACCGTAAGGGAGATGTAAGTTTTCTCGATCGGGCCACCCACCGGCCACGATCTCGCTAGCCGTTTTACAAAGTTGCAGCCTTTGCTAAATTTGATCCGTGAGGAGTGGGATCCTGATCCGTTTGCTGTGCGCCTGCTCTTGCAGAAAGAGGGAGGTCAATCTCAAGGTGCTCAAGGTCCCCGAGCTCGAACAGAAGGTTTGGATCTCGCCCAGATCTTAGCTCCGCTCCTCTGTAAAGTTGTTTCCTCTTGCCGGTAGTGGAGCTGTGAATTATCGGATTAGTTCATGTGGTGGAGACTGGAGGATGGAACTTGAATTTTGCCTATGCTTGCTTGCGATACCACTGTTGTCTGTACACATCCACACTAGTGCTTCAGGGAAATTGATAAATGTTGTAACTTTTAAGGAGAAATAAATAAAATTATGTCCCTTAAAAAAGTCAAATTTCTGCGCTGATGGTTTAGATAAGTTACTAAGACCTGAATCAGAGATCAGTCAAAATACACTACCGAATGCACTCCTCACGCACTGCTTTTGATTTGCCTGTAATCAGGCTGGATTCCTCGATGATTACATTTAGAGCTAGAAGTCCGATGAGAAGTTATAGCTTACAAGACTAGTCATTTTGATCTCTCATTGTATCATATTTCGTAGCTTATGTCTTTTCCTAAAAGTTTTGCTTTCAAATCAGGTCCTTGACGCGACAAGTGATGAACCTTGGGGTCCACACGGGTCTGCTCTTTCAGAGCTAGCTCAGGCCACCAAGAAATAGTAAGTTTTAATGTCTTATTTGTGTTGTGCTATCCCACCTCCCTTTTTATCAGTGCTGGAATGATGCCTATAACTTCTAAAATCTGCAGCTCTGAGTGTCAGATGGTGATGGGTGTCCTCTGGGCCAGGCTGGGTGAGCGAGATGCAAACTGGCGTCATGTGTATAAGGTTATTGCTTCTTATTCCCTAATGACCATCCTTTAAATAGTACTCCCTCCGTTCCAAAATAGATGACCCAACTTTGTACTAACTTTATGCTAAAGTTAATACAAAGTTGAGTCGTCTATTTTGGAACGGAGGGAGTATATTGGACCAATATTAAGCTTGTTAGGAATCACTTCTACAGTGATTGATCACATTAACCAGTAACCACCAAAGCGAAACAGACCTTTGTATTGTGCAAATTTTTATGAGGAATGCTATTCACTAATTAAAATTTGTGGATGCGCAGGCACTGACGATTATTGAGTACTTGATAGCGAATGGTTCTGACCGGGCAGTTGATGACATTCTCGATCATTATTCAAAGATCTCGGTATGTGTTGTCTGTGCTTTTATTTACAACTCTTTCTAGTTAAGGCTACGTCGAGTGACTAAACATTTTCTTGTTGTATCCTTTAAGGTTCTTTCGAGTTTTGAGTTTGTGGAACCTAATGGAAAAGACTCTGGAATAAATGTGAGGAAGAAAGTGGAAACTCTGGTGGGGATCATCAATGATAAGGAGAGAATAAAGGCTGTGAGAGAGAAAGCGGCTAGTAACCGTGACAAGTGGGTTCTGCGAAATTATGAAATGAGATCTTCTAACTTTTTTTAGTTCTGTACTTATCTTTGAGAGTCTTAAACCGTAACGTATATTTGCTGTGGATGAAGGTACGTTGGGTTATCATCAACCGGGTCATACAGATCAAGCTCAGCCTCTGGAGGTAGCAACTACAGTTCAGGTGAACGCTATGGCAGTTTTGGTGGCACAAGGGAGGCTGATTCGTTCAGTAACAGTTACAGGGACAAAGAACCTGTTAAAACCTCTTCAAGTAATACTGGCAGGCGCAGATCTGGCAGCAAGATAAGAAAGGACGCGGATCATGATAGAAGGTATTTTAAGGCTTCTTAGCATTTTTACTACGTTAAATAACTATGCTGGTTTTCAGAAACTACAGCCAGTAGTATTTTACTAAGAGTATCCATTTTTATCATTAATAAAAGGTGAGTAGCCAGTGGGATATGGTGGGTCAATTATAGGTAGCATTCTTGGCTGCATGATTGGTGAATTAGTATCTAATTTGCTATTGAAAATGCAGTTAGTTCTAAAGCATACTGTTATGGTTATTGCCTATTAGAGGAGGTCCTCCTGCTGAATCTTGTTAAGTATGGTAAATGCAGCAATATTTTTGAAAGAAACATGCAGCAGTATCAGTTCGGTTCTGGATTCTTAGCGCCGGGCTTATCTTTTATTGTTATACATTTCACTCCTTCACTGAAGTTTTATATCCACACAGCTCCTCGAAGTCCCCATCTAACACAAAAGGCAATGAGGATGAATTTGATGACTTTGATCCTCGTGGATCTTCTTCAAATGGTAAAATATTATATATTTTTTCCTGGTTATGCTATTTCCATCCAAGGAATTTCTTTTGCTGCAGTACTGAATGCATGTTCATGTCTTGACATGTAAAACTGTTATTATCTGTAATGTTTTGACGAATACTCCCTCTGTAAACAAATATAAGATCTTTACAGAGGGAGCAGTTCACTTTTCAATTTGCATGTACCCTATGCTATTACTAGATTACCTTGCATGTAGCACAATTATAACATTCTCTTCTGCCTAATTGTAAACAGAAATTCATCATATGAACGTCAATTCAAGTGTTCAACAAGTTTTTACTAAAAGGGACGACCTGATATTTTGTTGAGACTGGGAGTGCTATGCCTTATTCATATTTGAATGAATGAATTTGTTGGATTTGGAAACTCAAAGAGATAATTATTTCTATCTTGTTCTACAGGTGCAGCTAATACAAAGACTGCCGAGGTGGATCTTCTTGGCCCAAACTTGCTGGATGATTTCCTTGACGAGCCTGCAGCCACTCCAGCAGCAAAAAGTGCTGTAGAACCTCAGGTTGATCTGTTTGCTGATGCAGATTTCCAATCGGCAATCCCAGGTGCCGAAACAACTGCGCATCAGGATGTCCAGGTTTGGTTCTCTTCTCTTTGTAGCGAAGCTGCTAAATATGTTATAACATTATCTGACACAGTGCCAGCCAGTATTGTGCTTTGATACTCTTATAAAATCATGTAGTTTCTCAATTTCGTTGATCATGATACAGTGTTGTCATCCAAATGATACTGCAGGAAACTGTTGACCTTTTTTCGGGAAATGCTACCTTTGCTTCAGCATTTCCACCAGAGACTGGGTTTATCCAACCACCAACTTCTGGGACACCTTCTAATGCTAATACTTCCGTGTCCAAGAACACAGTACCTGAACCATTTGATCCTTTCGGTGATATTCCTTTAAGCAGTTTTGGGGGATCTGACCCATTTGGTGACTTCAGCTCATCTAGTGCACCACCACCACCTGTACACAGCTCTACTGGAAATATCAGCACGTCGAGTCAGAACCTTGAGGCAGCATCGGACTTTGGTGCCTTTGAATCAAACACCGTGGATACAGCTAAAGACCCCTTCGACTTTTCTTCCACTGGCAATTTTGGCAAAGCAGATGTAGCACCTTTGGCAGCTCCCAAAACTGATGCGTCTGATTTTGGTGCCTTCGTTGCAAACACTGTAGAAGCAACTAAAGACCCCTTTGATCTTTCTTCAAGTATTAATGGAAGGGCAGACCAAACACCTTTGGCTGCTCCCAAGCCCAACACCAAGAAAGAAAATTTTCAGGTCAAATCTGGCATATGGGCTGACTCTTTGAGCCGTGGATTAATTGATCTGAACATAACTGGACGTAAGTTCCTCCTCTCATTTCCCCCTCGCCCTTTTGGAAACACTGATTGCAGAAGTGTTGATGTCTCTCTTCACTGCAAATTGCAGCAAAGAAGGTGAACTTAGCCGATGTTGGGGTCGTCGGCGGCCTCAGTGATGGGTTCGACGACAAGGCTCAACCCTCATGGAACATGGGTGCAGGGGGATCTGGCCAACCCTCATGGAACATGGGTGCAGGGGGATCTGGCCAACCCTCATGGAACATGGGTGCAGGGGGATCTGGCCTAGGAATGTCTGGAATTCCTCCGACTACGCAAGGCGGTGGCATCGAGAGCTTGGCAAACTACAACAAGTATCAGTTTGGTGGCTTCAAATGAGCTCCATAGGAGAACATTTCTAGCACCTGGTGTTTGTTGCTTTTTGCTGGACTGCGCCTTTGGGCGCTTATTATCTTTTTATTGGTTTTGTCATCTCGCTTTTGTTGACCATCACATTGCTTATAATTGCCGCAGTATTCAAGTATCGTGGTCTTTGTCCAGTGTTGTCACGCATGTGTTGTGTTTGTCAGGTTTGCGGATACGCTGCCCTTGTGTCACATCACGATTCGATTCAATCTTATGGTTAATATGTGCACCTTCTGTAAATTGTAGGCCCTTTTGCTTCTGTAATGCTTTGCGGTGCTTGCATTCAATTCCTGGTTTCTGAAATACTACTTCGGAAACCATCAGCATTGCATTGAACACTGTTTTGGAACCACCGGAATGTGGTATTCCGTTTTATGCAAAAGCGTCGGAACACTAATGTCATGGCATTCATGTTAGAATTGGACTGATTCTATGTATTCTGACATTCTACCCTTGATTTTTTCTCAGAAGTTTATGAGCGTCAACAGAGACAAGACAGCAACATTAACGCTTGATTTTGTGTGTTGTGTGAAAGAAAACTGGCAATGCTGAATTCATATTTTGGCTTCTCTGTTTCGCGGGATAGGAATATGGTAGCATTGTGATGCAAATTATTGGGCTGCATTGCAGGAGAAATACGTACAAGTTTACTGAAAACTACTCCCTCCGTTCCTAAATATAAGTCTTTGGAGAGATTCCACTATGGACCATATACGGAGCAAAATGAGTGAATCCATACTCTAAAATGCATCTAGATACATCCGTATATGGACTATAGCAAAATCTCTACAAAGACTTATATTTAGGAACGGAAGGAGTAGATGCATTGCGTAGTTGTTGTGGAAATAAAGAAAAGAAAATCTGTGAGGTTAAACACTCAAATGAATTATATTCTTTGAAATTACAGGTAGCAAGAAGGAAAGATCGTACGATAGCAATCCTACAAACCAGAAGGAAATATTAGCAAGAAATCCTCGAAATTCCTATGAAATTCTTTTGAACCATATATGCCCTTACAAGTACTTAAATTATAGTTTGTGGTTTTGTATCTATGTAGGAGGAGTATTATAAAGAAATTGATGGTCAATGCTTATCTTAGAAAACATGCATCAAACAGACTGCTACAACACTTAGGCTTTAGGAGAACAATGTATGAGCAACTAAGCAAGCATATATCATTTCAGTTCATTTATAATTTCCAGGATATCCCTGGAAGCATCTATTAGGAACTAGTAAATGTATGTGTGGTAGAATGCTGGAAGAAAATGCATAACCAATCACAACGTCTACGCCACCATACTCACTACTTGCTATATGGTTTCAGTTTGGAGGTGTGATGGTCCTAGGTAGGTGCATGCTTTCCATATCCTCTACTATTGCCCCCATCAATTGCAAGGGTTTTCTCGTATGTAGTCCCCAAAAGGACCTACACTATGAAGTTGAATGGGTAAAATGTATCATGAGGGAGCTACTTCACCGAGGGACACACACACAACAATAAAAATCCGAAAAAGGCTCACACCCCGATTTATATATAAAGCAAAACACACAACAATAAAAGAACACCCGATTACCCATGTGCTCATTACAACAGTATTGAATTGCATGAAAGCGTCCATCACGTGGTTGTTACACCACAAAATGTCCCTATTTAAGCGTGAGAAGAAAGATGGGGCAACAATTCATAAAGAATCCGTCATGCGTCGACCAACGAGTAGAGCTTAACTAGTCGTTGCTATATTCATTTCAGCCTACCACATATACAATGCATGCAAGTTTTGCACTTAATTGGAATGCCTTTTCGATGTTGTTGAAACCCATCTACATCCTAGGACTGGGAACCATCAAAATTTACAACTGCGCGGGCTTGGATTTCTATTGGAAGTAATATCATTAAGATGGTCGGGTGGAGATGGACTCCTTCAAGAAATTTCCATCATACTGAGTTTTATTGAGTAGGCACAACTTGAGAACCGGACTGATATATATCTAGATACTATCAAGGCAATGGTGCAGTGTTCTTGCCACGCTATGTGTCTTGGAGCAAGTTGGGACGCATCTTTGAATTACACTAGAGCCAGAGACCGCTGGGATGTAGACTTCCAACTATTTTGTTTGGAGCACAAGAATGCAATATCCAGTTTTATGCAAAATTACTAGTAAACTATTGCATTCCAAACACCATATTGTCATAACTAAACTAATTCAAGTGTATTATGGCATTCTACTCTTGGTTTTCTCTTTGAATTTAGGAACATCAACAAAGACAAGACTGCAATTTCTTTTTAATTCCAACATTAATGCTTGATTTTGTGTGCCTTGTGAAGAAACCTAATACCGCCGACTTCCTATTTAGGGCCTCTTTGTTTCTTATAGTTCTAAAATGTGGGATTTCTTTGCAGGAATGAAAATGTGAGAATTGAACGGATTCTAGTGTGTTCAGGCATTCTACCCTTGATTTTCTCTCCAAATACTATAATGTCATCGCATTCACGTGATAACTGAACTAATTCTAATCTGCTGGCCTTTATTTTCTCCCAGAAATTTGTGAGCGTCGAAGTTTATCGACCCCCCTCCTCTCCCGAGACCTAGCCCCCGCGTCGTCCCCCCCGCAGGCGACTCGGGCGGCGGCGCGACCCACCCCCTCTCCTACACCCCACCCTCCCCGCCCTCGCCGCCGGCCGCAGCCTGTTGGGGAACGTAGTAATTTCAAAAAATTTCCTACGCACACGCAAGATCATGGTGATGCATAGCAACGAGAGGGGAGAGTCTTGTCCACGTACCCTCGTATACCGAAAGCGGAAGCGTTAGCACAACGCGGTTGATGTAGTCGTACGTCTTCACGATCCGACCGATCAAGTACCGAACGCACGGCACCTCCGAGTTCAGCACACGTTCAGCCCGATGACGTCCCTCGAACTCCGATCCAGCCGAGTGTTGAGGGAGAGTTTCGTCAGCACGACGGCGTGGTGACGATGATGATGTTCTACCGACGCAGGGCTTCGCCTAAGCACCACTACAGTATTATCGAGGTGGACTATGGTGGAGGGGGGCACCGCACACGGCTAAAAGATCAAACGATCAATTGTTGTCTCTATGGGGTGCCCCCCTGCCCCCGTATATAAAGGAGCAAGGGGGGAGGCGGCCGGCCAAGGAGGAGGGCGCGCCAAGGGGGGAGTCCTACTCCCACCGGGAGTAGGACTCCTCCTTCCTTGTTGGAGTAGGAGAGAAGGAAAGAAGGGGAGAGGGAGAAGGAAAAGGGGGCTGCACCCCTTGTCCAATTCGGACCAGAGGGGGGGGGGTGCGCGCCTCCTTCCTTTTGGCCTCTCTCCTCTATTCCCGTATGCCCCAATAAGGCCCAATACTTCTCCCCGGCGAATTCCCGTAACTCTCCGGTACTCCGATAAATACCCGAATCACTCGGAACCTTTTCGAAGTCCGAATATAGTCATCCAATATATCGATCTTTACGTCTTGGCCATTTCGAGACTCCTCGTCATGTCCTCGATCTCATCCGGGACTACGAACTACCTTTGGTACATCAAAACACATAAACTCATAATATAACCGTCATCGAACTTTAAGTGTGCGGACCCTACGGGTTCGAGAACTATGTAGACATGACCGGGACACGTCTCCGGTCAATAACCAATAGCGGAACCCGGATGCTCATATTGGCTCCCACATATTCTACGAAGATCTTTATCGGTCAGACCGCATAACAACATACGTTGTTTCCTTTGTCATCGGTATGTTACTTGCCCGAGATTCGATCGTCGGTATCTCAATACCTAGTTCAATCTCGTTACCGGCAAGTCTCTTTACTCATTCCGTAATACATCATCCCGCAACAAACTCATTAGTTGCAATTCTTGCAAGGCTTAAGTGATGTGCATTACCGAGAGGGCCCAGAGATACCTCTCCGACAATCGGAGTGACAAATCCTAATCTCGAAATACGCCAGCCCAAAAAGTACCTTTAGAGACACCTATAGAGCACCTTTATAATCACCCAGTTACGTTGTGACGTTTGGTAGCACACAAAGTGTTCCTCCGGTAAACGGGAGTTGCATAATCTCATAGTCATAGGAACATGTATAAGTCATGAAGAAAGCAATAGCAACATACTAAACGATCGAGTGCTAAGCTAACGGAATGGGTCAAGTCAATCACATCATTCTCCTAATGATGTGATCCCGTTAATCAAATGACAACCCATGTCAATGGCTAGGAAACTTAACCATCTTTGATCAACGAGCTAGTCAAGTAGAGGCATACTAGTGACACTTTGTTTGTCTATGTATTCACACATGTATTATGTTTCCGGTTAATACAATTCTAGCATGAATAATAAACATTTATCATGATATAAGAAAATAAATAATAACTTTATTATTGCCTCTAGGGCATATTTCCTTCAGTCTCCCACTTGCACTAGAGTCAATAATCTAGTTCACATCGCCATGTGATTTAACATCAATAGTTCACATCACCATGTGATTAACACCCATAGTTCACATCGTCATGTGACCAACACCCAAACGGTTTACTAGAGTCAATAATCTAGTTCACATCGCTATGTGATTAACACCCAAAGAGTACTAAGGTGTGATCATGTTTTGCTTGTGAGATAATTTTAGTCAACGGGTCTGTCACATTCAGATCCGTAAGTATTTTGCAAATTTCTATGTCTACAATGCTCTGCACGGAGCTACTCTAGCTAATTGCTCCCACTTTCAATATGTATCTAGACCGAGACTTAGAGTCATCTAGATTAGTGTCAAAACTTGCATCGACGTAACCCTTTACGATGAACCTTTTGTCACTTCCATAATCGAGAAACATACCCTTATTCCACTAAGGATAATTTTGACCGCTGTCCAGTGATCTACTCCTAGATCACTATTGTACTCCCTTGCCAAAATCAGTGTAGGGTATACAATAGATCTGGTACACAGCATGGCATACTTTATAGAACCTATGGCCGAGGCATAGGGAATGACTTTCATTCTCTTTCTATCTTCTGCCGTGGTCGGGCTTTGAGTCTTACTCAATTTCACACCTTGTAACACAGGCAAGAAACTCTTTCTTTGACTGTTCCATTTTGAACTACTTCAAAATCTTGTCAAGGTATGTACTCATTGAAAAAATTTATCAAGCGTCTTGATCTATCTCTATAGATCTTGATGCTCAATATGTAAGCAACTTCACCGAGGTCCTTCTTTGAAAAACTCCTTTCAAATACTCCTTTATGCTTTGCAGAATAATTCTACATTATTTCCGATCACCAATATGTCATTCACATATACTTATCAGAAATGTTGTAGTGCTCCCACTCACTTTCTTGTAAATACAGGCTTCACCGCAAGTCTGTATAAAACTATATGCTTTGATCAACTTATCAAAGCGTATATTCCAACTCCGAGATGCTTGCACCAGTCCATAGATGGATCGCTGGAGCTTGCATATTTTGTTAGCACCTTTAGGATTGACAAAACCTTCTGGTTGCATCATATACAACTCTTCTTTAATAAATCCATTAAGGAATGCAGTTTTGTTTATCCATTTGCCAGATTTCATAAAATGCGGCAATTGCTAACATGATTTGGACAAACTTAAGCATACATACGAGTGAGAAACTCTCATCGTAGTCAACACCTTGAACTTGTCGAAAACCTTTTGCGACAATTCTAGCTTTGTAGATAGTAACACTACTATCAGCGTCCGTCTTCCTCTTGAAGATCCATTTATTTTCTATGGCTTGCCGATCACCGGGCAAGTCAACCAAAGTCCACACTTTGTTCTCATACATGGATCCCATCTCAGATTTCATGGCCTCAAGCCATTTTGCGGAATCTGGGCTCATCATCGCTTCCTCATAGTTCATAGGTTTATCATGGTCTAGGAACATGACTTCCAGTACATGATTACCGTACCACTCTGGTGCGCATCGTGCTCTGGTTGATCTACGAAGTTCTATAGTAACTTGATCCGAAGTTTTATGATCATCATTATTAACTTCCTCACTAATTGGTGTACGCATCACTGGAACTGATTTCTGTGATGAACTATTCTCCAATTCGGGAGAAGGTACAATTACCTCATCAAGTTTTACTTTCCTCCCACTCACTTCTTTCGAGAGAAACTCCTTCTCCAGAAAGGATCCATTCTTAGCAACGAATGTCTTGCCTTCAGATCTGTGATAGAAGGTGTACCCAACATTCTCCTTTGGGTATCCTATGAAGACATATTTCTCCGATTTGGGTTTGAGCTTATCAGGATGAAACTTTTTCATATAAGCATCACAACCCCAAACTTTAAGTAACGACAACTTTGGTTTCTTGCCAAACCACAGTTCATATTGTGTCGTCTCAACGGACTTAGACGGTGCCCTTTTTAACGTGCATGCAGCTGTCTTTAATGCATAACCCCAAAACGATAGTGGTAAATCGGTAAGAGACATCATAGATTGCACCATATCTAATAAAGTACGGTTACGATGTTCGGACACACCATTACACTGTGGTGTTCCAGGTGGCGTGAGCAGTGAAACTATTTCACATTGTTTTAACTGAAGACCAAACTCGTAACTCAAATACTCTTCTCCATGATCAGATCGTAGAAACTTTATTTTCTTGTTACGATGATTTTCCACTTCACTCTGAAATTATATGAACTTTTCAAATGTTTCAGACTTCTGTTTCATTAAGTAGATATACCCATATCTGCTCAAATCATCTGTGAAGGTCAGAAAATAACGATACTTGCCGCGAGCCTTAACACTCATCGGACCGCATACATCAGTATGTATTATTTCCAATAAGTCAGTTGCTCGCTCCATTGTTCCGGAGAACGGAGTCTTAGTCATCTTGCCCATGAGGCATGGTTCGAAAGCATCAAGTGATTCATAATCAAGTGATTCCAAAAGTCCATCAGCATGGAGTTTCTTCATGCGCTTTACACCAATATGACCTAAACGGCAGTGCCACAAATAAGTTGCACTATCATTATTAACTTTGCATCTTTTGGCTTCAATATTATGAATATGTGTATCACTATGATCGAGATCCAACGAACCATTTTCATTGGGTGTGTAACCATATAAGGTTTTATTCATGTAAACAGAACAACAATTATTCTCTAACTTAAATGAATAACCGTATTGCAATAAACATGATCAAATCATATTCATGTTCAATGCAAACACCAAATAACACTTATTTAGGTTCAACACTAATCCCGAAAGTTATATGGATTGTGCGATGATGATCACATCAATCTTGGAACTACTTCCAACACACATCGTCACTTCATCCTTAACTAGTCTCTGTTCATTTTGTAACTCCTGTTTTAAGTTACTACTCTTAGCAACTAAACCAGTATCAAATACTAAGGGGTTGCTATAAATACTAGTAAAGTACACATCAATAACATGTATATCAAATATACTTTTGTTCACTTTGTCATCCTTCTTATCCGCTAATTATTTGGGGTAGTTCTGCTTCCAGTGACCAGTCCTTTTGCAGTAGAAGCACTTAGTCTCAGGCTTAGGACCAGACTTGGGCTTCTTCACTTGAGCAGCAACTTGCTTGCCGTTCTTCTTGAAGTTCCCCTTCTTCCCTTTGCCCTTTTCTTGAAACTAGTGGTCTCGTCAACCATCAACACTTGATGTTTTTCTTGATTTCTACCTTCGTCGATTTCAGCATCACGAAGAGCTCGGGAATTACTTACGTCATCCCTTGCATACTATAGTTCATCACGAAGTTCTACTAACTTGGTGATGGTGACTAGAGAATTCTGTCAATCACTATTTTATCTGGAAGATTAACTCCCACTTGATTCAAGCGATTGTAGTACCCAGACAATCTGAGCTCACTGCTTGAGCTATTCTCCTCCATCTTTTAGCTATAGAACTTGTTAGAGACTTCATATCTCTCAACTCGGGTATTTGCTTGAAATATTAACTTCAACTCATGGAACATCTCATATGGTCCATGATGTTCAAAGCATCTTTGAAGTCCCGATTCTAAGCCGTTAAGCATGGTGCACTAAACTATCAAGTAGTCATCATATTGAGCTAGCCAAATGTTCATAACGTCTGCATCTGCTCCCGCAATAGGTCTGTCACCTAGCGGCGCATCAAGGACACAATTCTTCTGTGTAGCAACGAGGATAATCCTCAGATCACGGATCCAATCCGCATCTTTGCTACTAACATCTTTCAACATAATTTTTCTCTAGGAACATATCAAAAATAAACACAGGGAAGCAACAACACGAGCTATATATCTACAACATAATTTGCAAAATACTATCAGGACTAAGTTCATGATAAATTTAAGTTCAATTAATCATATTACTTAAGAACTCCCACTTAGATAGACATCCCTCTAATCCTCTAAGTGATCACGTGATCCAAATCAACTAAACCATATCCGATCATCACGTGAGATGGAGTAGTTTCAATGGTGAACATCACTATGTTGATCATATCTACTATATGATTCATGCTCGACCTTTCGGTCTCCGTGTTCCGAGGCCATATCTGTTTTATGCTAGGCTCATCAAGTTTAACCTGAGTATTCCGCGTGTGCAACTGTTTTGCACCCGTTGTATTTGAACGTAGAGCCTATCACACCCGATCATCACACGGGTCTCAGCACGAAGAACTTTCGCAACGGTGCATACTTAGGGAGAACACTTATACTTTGATAATTTAGTGAGAGATCATCTTAAAATGCTACCGTCAATCAAAGCAAGATAAGATGCATAAAAAGATAAACATCACATGCAATCAATATAAGTGATATGATATGGCCATCATCATCTTGTGCTTGTGATCTCCATCTCCGAAGCACCGTCATGATCACCATCGTCACCGGCGCGACACCTTGATCTCCATCGTAGCATCGTTGTCTTCTTGCCAATCTTATGCTTCTACGACTATCGCTACCGCTTAGTGATAAAGTAAAGCATTACAGGGCGATTGCATTGCATATAATAAAGCGACAACCATATGGCTCCTGCCAGTTGCCGATAACTCGGTTACAAAACATGATCATCTCATACAATAAAATTTAGCATCATGTCTTGACCATATCACATCACAACATGCCCTGCAAAAACAAGTTAGACGTCCTCTACTTTGTTGTTGCAAGTTTTACATGGCTGCTACGGGCTTAGCAAGAACCGTTCTCACCTAAGCATCAAAACCACAATGATAGTTTGTCAAGTTGGTGCTGTTTTAATCTTCGCAAGGACCGGGCGTAGCCACACTCGGTTCAACTAAAGTTGGAGAAACCGACACCCGCCAGCCACCTCTGTGCAAAACATGTCGGAAGAACCAGTCTCGCGTAAGCGTACGCGTAATGTCGGTCCGGGCCGCTTCATCCAACAATACCGCCGAACCAAAATATGACATGCTGGTAAGCAGTATGACTTATATCGCCCACAACTCACTTGTGTTCTACTCGTGCATATAACATCAACGCACAAAACCTGGCTCTGATGCCACTGTTGGGGAACGTAGTAATTTCAAAAAAATTCCTACGCACATGCAAGATCATGGTGATGCATAGCAACAAGAGGGGAGAGTGTTGTCCACGTACCCTCGTAGACCAAAAGCGGAAGCGTTAGCACAACGCGGTTTTTTTAGTCATACGTCTTCACGATCCGACCGATCAAGTACCGAACGCACGGCACCTCCGAGTTCAGCACACGTTCAGCCCGATGATGTCCCTCGAACTCCGATCCAGGCGAGTGTTGAGGGAGAGTTTCGTCAGCACGACGGCGTGGTGACGATGATGATGTTCTACCGACGCAGGGCTTCACCTAAGCACCGCTACAGTATTATCGAGGTGGACTATGGTGGAGGGGGGCACCGCACACGGCTAAAAGATCAAATGATCAATTGTTGTCTCTATGGGGTGCCCCCTGCCCCCGTATATAAAGGAGCAAGGGGGGAGGCGGCCGGCCAAGGAGGAGGGCGCGCCAAGGGGGGAGTCCTACTCCCACCGGGAGTAGGACTCCTCCTTTCCTTGTTGGAGTAGGAGAGAAGGAAAGAGGGGGAGAGGGAGAAGGAAAAGGGGGCTGCACCCCTTGTCCAATTCGGACCAGAGGGGGGGGGGGTGCGCGCCTCCTTCCTTTTGGCCTCTCTCCTCTATTCCCGTATGGCCCAATAAGGCCCAATACTTCTCCGCGGCGAATTCCCGTAACTCTCCGGTACTCCGATAAATACCCGAATCACTCGGAACCTTTCCGAAGTCCGAATATAGTCGTCCAATATATCGATCTTTACGTCTCGCCCATTTCGAGACTCCTCGTCATGTCCCCGATCTCATCTGGGACTCCGAACTACCTTCGGTACATCAAAACACATAAACTCATAATATAACCGTCATCGAAGCGTGCGGACCCTACGGGTTCGAAAACTATGTAGACATGACTGAGACACGCCTCCGGTCAATAACCAATAGCGGAACCTGGATGCTCATATTGGCTCCCACATATTCTACGAAGATCTTTATCGGTCAGACCGCATAACAACATACGTTGTTCCCTTTGTCATCGGTATGTTACTTGCCCGAGATTTGATCATCGGTATCTCAATACCTAGTTCAATCTCGTTACCGGCAAGTCTCTTTACTCGTTCCGTAATACATCATCCCGCAACAAACTCATTAGTTGCAATGCTTGCAAGGCTTAAGTGATGTGCATTACCGAGAGGGCCCAGAGATACCTCTCCGACAATCGGAGTGACAAATCCTAATCTTGAAATACGCCAACCCAACAAGTACCTTTGGAGACACCTGTAGAGCACCTTTATAATCACCCAGTTACGTTGTGACGTTTGGTAGCACACAAAGTGTTCCTCCGGTAAACGGGAGTTGCATAATCTCATAGTCATAGGAACATGTATAAGTCATGAAGAAAGCAATAGCAACATACTAAACGATCGAGTGCTAAGCTAACGGAATGGGTCAAGTCAATCACATCATTCTCCTAATGATGTGATCCCGTTAATCAAGACAACCCATGTCAATGGCTAGGAAACTTAACCATCTTTGATCAACGAGCTAGTCAAGTAGAGGCATACTAGTGACACTCTGTTTGTCTATGTATTCACACATGTATTATGTTTCCGGTTAATACAATTCTAGCATGAATAATAAACATTTATCATGATATAAGGAAATAAATAATAACTTTATTATTGCCTCTAGGGCATATTTCCTTCACAGCCGCTGGGGCAAAGCCCCTCGTGGTGGCTGGCGACGGGGCCCCTCTCTCTCCGCCGCTCGGGGGTGTCCGGTACGGGGCGGCTTGCTCCGGCGGCGGTGCCGGGCGTGCGCGAGGCCCGACGGTGGCTCCCGGCGGCGACGTGCGAGCGGCGGCGTGCGGGGCGACGGCGGCGGCTGCATGCCCGTGGTGGCGGCGGTGGATCGGATCTGGTACGGGCTGCAGTGGGCGGTTCTGGTGGACCCCTTCTCTACGGGCTTCGGCTCGTTCTCCCTCTCCTCTCGGTCGGGGCTGGACTTGGGCTGGAGCTAGTGGAGATGGGGGGCGTGCCGGCCGGATTTGACACAACTTTTCCGGCAGGCGGCGCGGGTTGGGGCAGCGGCGCGGGTGTGGCTGGTGCTCCGGCCGCGGGCGGTGGCGCGGGAAGGTCCAGGTGGTGGCCTTCCGGTGGCGTGGCGGCTACACGGTGGCCGGCAGCGTTGCCCGTGGCGGCGGCCGGCTTCTCCGGCGTCGGCTCGTCTGCGGTCGGGCTGTTACGACCTTGCTTCATCTCCTCGTCGTTCGGCCTCTACTTGACTCGAAGGGCTGGCCCGCTCCTAGCTGTGGTCCATCGCACGTCTCGCGCCTGGTGCCGCGGGACTGAGCTCGTCTCGCGCCCGGCAGCAGGACCGAGCTTGTCTCGCGCCCGGCGGCAAGATCGAGCTCGTCTCGCACCCGGTGCTACAGGACGGGGCGATGGTGGCCATCTTTGGCCGGCCTATTGGGTCTCGGCGCTGGGGGTCGCTCAGGGGTGCGAAAGGCCGAGCCTTTCCGCTCGTCTCTTTGGTTGGTGTAGCGGCGGGTCTCGGGTGAGGTGGCGTCTTGGTCTTGGATGCCGGGGCGGCGGCCCTGGTGGTGGTAGCCCGGTGCTCATGGGCAGAGCCCATGGCTGGGTGCTGCCCGGCTGTCATGGCCGTGTGGGTGGCGTGATGGCCGGGGTGTGGTGTTCGATGGCGGTGAGTGTTGGCCGGGGTGAAAATGTTGAGGAACGTAGCAGAAATTCAAAATTTTCTACGCATCACCAAGATCAATCTATGGAGTAATCTAGCAACGAGGGGAAGGGAGTGCATCTACATACCCTTGTAGATCGCGAGCGGAAGTGTTCAAGAGAACGGGGTTGATGGAGTCGTACTCGTCGTGATCCAAATCACCGATGATCCTAGCGCCGAACGGACGAGACCTCCGCGTTCAACACACGTACGGAGCAGCGACATCTCCTCCTTCTTGATCCAGCAAGGGGGGAGGAGAGGTTGATGGAGATCCAGAAGCACGACGACGTGGTGGTGGAAGTAGCGGGATTCCAACAGGGCTTCGCCAAGCGCCGCGGGAGGAGGGAGATGTTTCACGGGAGGGAGAGGGAGGCGCCAGGGCTTAGTTATTTCTGCCCTCCCTCCCCCCACTATATATAGGGCCAAGGGAGAGGGGGGGGGGGCGCAGCCTTGGCCCTTCCTCCAAGGAAGGGTGCGGCCAGGGAGGAGTCCATCCTCCCCAAGGCACCTCGGAGGTGCCTTCCCCCTTTAGGACTCTCCCTTTCCTTATCTCTTGGCGCATGGGCCTCTTGGGGCTGGTGCCCTTGGACTATATAGGCCAAGGCGCACACCCCTACAGCCCATGTGGCCCCCCGGGGCTGGTGGACCCCCGGACCCCTTTCGGCACTCCTGGTACAATACCGATAATGCACAAAACTTTTCAGGCGACCAAAATAAGACTTCCCATATATAAATCTTTACCTCCGGACCATTCCGGAACTCCTCGTGACGTCCGGGATCTCATCCGGGACTCCGAACAACTTTCGGGTTACCGCATACTAATATCTCTATAACCCTAGCGTCACCGAACCTTAAGTGTGTAGACCCTACGGGTTCGGGAGACACGCAGACATGACCGAGACGACTCTCCGGTCAATGACCAACACCGGGATCTAGATACCCATGTTGGCTCCCACATGCTCCTCGATGATCTCATCGGATGAACCACGATGTCGAGGATTCAATCAATCCCGTATACAATTCCCTTTGTCTATCGGTATGTTACTTGCCCGAGATTCGATCGTCGATATCCCGATACCTTGTTCAATCTCGTTATCGGCAAGTCTCTTTACTCGTTACGTAACACATCATCCCGTGATCAACTCCTTGGTCACATTGTGCACATTATGATGATGTCCTACCGAGTGGGCCCAGAGATACCTCTCCGTTTACACGGAGTGACAAATCCCAGTCTCGATTCGTGCCAACCCAACAGACACTTTCGGAGATACATGTAGTGCACCTTTATAGCCACCCAGTTACGTTGTGATGTTTGGTACACCCAAAGCATTCCTACGGTATCCGGGAGTTGCACAATCTCATGGTCTAAGGAAATGATACTTGACATTAGAAAAGCTCTTAGCAAACGAACTACACGATCTTGTGCTAGGCTTAGGATTGGGTCTTGTCCATCACATCATTCTCCTAATGATGTGATCCCGTTATCAACGACATCCAATGTCCATGGTCAGGAAACCGTAACCATCTATTGATCAACGAGCTAGTCAACTAGAGGCTTACTAGGGACATGGTATTGTCTATGTATCCACACATGTATCTGAGTTTCCTATCAATACAATTCTAGCATGGATAATAAACGATTATCATGAACAAGGAAACATAATAATAACCAATTTATTATTGCCTCTAGGGCATATTTCCAACCGTCTCCCACTTGCACTAGAGTCAATAATCTAGTTCACATCACCATGTGATTAACACTCACAGGTCACATCACCATGTGACCAACATCCAAAGAGTTTACTAGAGTCAACAATCTAGTTCACATCACTATGTGATTAACACTCAATGAGTTCTGGTTTGATCATGTTATGCTTGTGAGAGAGGTTATTAGTCAACGGGTCTGAACCTTTCAGATCCGTGTGTGCTTTACGAATATCTATGTCATCTTGTGGATGCTACCACGCGCTACTTGGAGCCATTTCAAATAACCGCTCTACTATACGAATCCGGTTTACTACTCAGAGTCATCCGGATTAGTGTCAAAGTTCGCATCGACGTAACCCTTTACGACGAACTCCTTTTCACCTCCATAATCGAGAAAATTCCTTAGTCCACTAGATACTAAGGATAAGTTCGACCGCTGTCATGTGATCCATTCCCGGATCACTATTGTACCCCTTGACCAACTCATGGCAAGGCACACTTCATGTGCGGTACACAACATAGCATACTGTAGAGCCTACGTCTAAAGCATAGGGGACGACCTTCGTCCTTTCTCTCTCTTCTGCTGTGGTCAGGTCTCGAGTCTTACTCAATACTCACACCTTGTAACACAGCCAAGAACTCCTTCTTTGCTGATCTATTTTGAACTCTTTCAAAATCATGTCAAGGTGTGCGTTCTTTGAAAGTATCATCAGGCGTCTTGATCTATCTCTATAGATCTTGATGCCCAATATGTAAGCAGCTTTTATCCAGGTCTTCCTTTGAAAAACTCCTTTCAAACAACCCTTTATGCTTTCCAGAAATTTTACATCATTTCGGATCAACAATATGTCATTCACATATACTTATCAGAAATGTTGTAGCGCTCCCACTCACTTTATTGTAAATACAAGTTTCTAACAAACTTTGTATAAACCCAAAAACTTTGATCACTCCATCAAAGCGTATATTCTGACTCCAAGATGCTTGCTCTAGTCCATGGAAGGATCGCTGGAGCTAGCATACCTTTTAGCATCCTTAGGACAAAACCTTTCTGATTGTATCACATACAACCTTTCCTTATGAAAACTGGTAAGGAAACTTGTTTTGACATCCATCTGCCAGATTTCATAAATGCAGCTAATGCTAACATGATTCCGACGGACTTAAGCATCGCTACGGATGAGAAAATCTCATCGTAGTCAACTCCTTGAACTTGTGAAAATTCTCTTTGCCACAAGTCAAGCTTCATAGACGGTAACATTATCGTCCATGTCCGTCTTCCATTTATCTCAATGGCTTGCCGACCATCGGGCAAGTTCACCAAAGTCCATGCTTTGTTCTGATACATGGATCCTATCTCGGATTTCATGGCTTCTAACCATTTGTCGGAATATGGGCCCACCATCGCTTCTCCATAGCTCGTAGGTTCAGTATTGTCTAACAACATGATATCTAAGACAGGATTACTGTACCACTCAGGAGTAGTACATATCCTTGTCGACCTACGAGGTTTGGTAGTGACTTGATCCGAAGTTTCATGATCACTATCATAAGCTTCCACTTCAATTGGTGTAGGTGCCACAGGAACAACTTCCTGTGCCCTGCTACACACTAGTTGAAGTCATGGTTCAATAACCTCATCAAGTCTCTATCATCCTCCCACTCAATTCTTTCGAGAGAAACTTTTCCTCGAGAAAGGAACCGTTTCTAGAAGCAATTACTTTTGCTTCTAGATCTGAAATAGGAGGTATACCCAACTGTTTTGGGTATTCTTATGAAGATGCATTTATCCGCTTTGGGTCGAGCTTATCAGCCTGAAACTTTTTCACATAAGCATCGCAGCCCCAAACTTTTATGAAACGACAACTTAGGTTTCTCTAAACGGTGTCGTCTCAACGGAATTATGTGGTGCCCTCTTTAAAGTGAATGCGGTTGTCTCTAATGCCTAACCCATAAATGATAGTGGTAATTCGATAAGAGACATCATGGTATGCACCATATCCAATAGGGTGCAGTTATGATGTTCGGACACACCATCACATTGTGGTGTTCCAGGCGGTATTAATTGTGAAACACTTTCCACAATGTCTTAATTGTGTGCCAAACTCGTAACTCAGATACTCATCTCTATGATCATATGACAGACATTTTATCCTCTTGCCACGACGATCTTCAACTTCACTCTGAAATTACTTGAACCTTTCAATAATTCAGACTTGTGTTTCATCAAGTAAATACACTCAGCATCTACTCAAATCATCTGTGAAGTAAGAACATAACGATATCCACTGCATGCCTCAGCACTCATTGGACTGCATACATCAAAATGTATTACTTCCAATAAGTTGCTCTCTTGTTCCATCTTACTGAAAACGAGGCCTTTTAGTCATCTTGCCCATGTGGTATGATTTGCATGTCTCAAGTGATTCAAAATCAAGTGAGTCGAAACGATCCATCTGCATGGAGTTTCTTCATGCATATATACCAATAGACATGGTTCACATGTCTCAATCTTTTCAAAAACGAGTGAGTCCAAAGATCCATCTACATGGAGCTTCTTCATGCGTTCTATACCAATATGACTCAAATGGCAGTGCCACAAGTATGTGGTACTATCATTACTATTTTATATCTTTTGGCACGAACATGTGTATCACTGCGATCGAGATTCATTTTAGGTGCAAAACCATTGAAGGTATTATTCAAATAAACAGAGTAACCATTATTCTCCTTAAATGAATAACCGTATTGCGATAAACATAATCCAATCATGTTTACGCTCAACGCAAACACCAAATCTCGATGGTAGAGGGAGCATGCGATGCTTGATCACATCAACCTTGGAAACACTTCCAACACATATCGTCATCTCACCTTTAGCTAGTCTCCGTTTATTCCGCAGCTTTTATTTCGAGTTACTAACACTTAGCAACCGAACCGGTATCTAATACCCTGGTGCTGCTAGGAGTACTAGTAAAGTACACATTCATATAATGTATATCCAATATACTTCTGTCGACCTTGCCTGCCTTCTCATCTACCAAGTATCTTGGGCAGTTTTGCTTCAGTGACCGTTTCCCTCATTACAGAAGCACTTAGTCTTGGGTTTGGGTTCAACCTTGGGATTCTTCACTAGAGCAGCAAATGATTTGTTGTTTCATGAAGTATCCTTTTTGCCCTTGCCCTTCTAGAAACTAGTGGTTTTACTAACCATCAACAATTGATGCTCCTTCTTGATTTCCACTTTCGCGGTGTCAAACATTGCGAGTTGCTCAAGGATCATCATATCTATCCCTGATATGTTATAGTTCATCACGAAGCTCTAATAGCTTGGTGGCAGTGACTATGGAGAACCATCACTGTCTCATCTGGAAGATTAACTCCCACTCGATTCAAGCGATTGTGGTACTCAGACAATCTGAGCACATGCTCAACAATTGAGCTTTTCTCCCTTAGTCTGCAGGCTTAAGAAACTTGTCAGAGGTCTCATACCTCTTGACGTGGGCACTAGTCTGAAATCCCAATTTCAGTCTTCGGAACATCTCATATGTTCTGCGACGTTTCAAAAACGTCTTTGGTGCCACAATTCTAAACCGTTAGCATTACGCACTGAACTATCATGTAGTCATCAAAACGTGTATGTCAGATGTTTCGCAACATCTACAGACGACGCTGAGGTTCAGCACACCGAGCGGTACATTAAGGACATAAGCCTTCTGTGCAGCAATGAGGACAATCCTCAGTTCACGGACCCAGTCCGCATAATTGCTACTATCAACTTTCAACTAAATTTTTCTCTAGGAACATATCTTAAACAGTAGAACTAAAGCGTAAGCTATGACATAATTTGCAAAGACCTTTTGACTATGTTCATGATAATTAAGTTCATCTGATTATTTAATGAACTCCCACTCATATAGACATCCCTCTAGTCATCTAAGTGATACATGATTCGAGTCAAACTAGGCCGTGTCCGATCATCACGTGAGACGGACTAGTCATCATCGGTGAACATCTCCATGTTGATCGTATCTACTATACGACTCATGTTCGACCTTTCGGTCTCTTGTGTTCCGAGGCCATGTCTGTACATGCTAGGCTCGTCAAGTCAACCTAAGTGTTTCGCATGTGTTCCGAGGCCATGTCTGTACATGCTAGGCTCGTCAACACCCGTTGTATTCGAACATTAGAATCTATCACACCCGATCATCACGTGGTGCTTCGAAACAACGAACCTTCGCAACGGTGCACAGTTAGGGGGAACACGTCTCTTGAAATTTTAGTGAGGGATCATCTTATTTATGCTACCGTCGTTCTAAGCAAATAAGATGTAAACATGATAAACATCACATGCACATCATAAAGTGACTATGGCCAATATCATCTTGCGCCTCTGATCTCCATCTTCGAGGCGCAGCATGATCACCTTCGTCACCGGCATGACACCATGATCTCCATCATCATGATCTCCATCATTGTGTCTTCGTGAAGTTGTCTCGCCAACTATTACTTCTACTACTATGACTAACGGTTAGCAATAAAGTAAAGTAATTACATGGCGTTTTCATTGACACGCAGGTCATACAATAAATTAAGACAACTCCTATGGCTCCTGCCGGTTGTCATACTCATCGACATGCAAGTCGTGATTCCTATTACAAGAACATGATCAATCTCATACATCACATATATCATTCATCACATCCTTTTGGCCATATCACATCACATAGCATACCCTGCAAAAACAAGTTAGACGTCCTCTAATTGTTGTTGCATGTTTTACGTGGCTGCTATGGGATTCTAGCAAGAACGTTTCTTACCTACGCAAAAGCCACAACGTGATATGCCAATTTCTATTTACCCTTCATAAGGGCCCTTTTCATCGAATCCGATCCGACTAAAGTGGGAGAGACAGACACCCGCTAGCAACCTTATGCAACTAGTGCATGTCAGTCGGTGGAACCTGTCTCACGTAAGAGTACGTGTAAGGTCGGTCCGGGCCGCTTCATCCCACGATGCCGCCGAATCAAGATAAGACTAGTAACGGCAAGTAAATTGACAAAATCGACGCCCACAACTACTTTGTGTTCTACTCGTGCATAGAAACTACGCATAGACCTAGCTCATGATGCCACTGTTGGGGAACGTAGCAGAAATTCAAAATTTTCTACGCATCACCAAGATCAATCTATGGAGTAATCTAGCAACGAGGGGAAGGGAGTGCATCTACATACCCTTGTAGATCGCGAGCGGAAGCGTTCAAGAGAACGGGGTTGATGGAGTCGTACTCGTCGTGATCCAAATCACCGATGATCCTAGCGCCGAACGGACGGCACCTCCGCGTTCAACACACGTACGGAGCAGCGACGTCTCCTCCTTCTTGATCCAGCAAGGGGGGAGGAGAGGTTGATGGAGATCCAGCAGCACGACGGCGTGGTGGTGGAAGTAGCGGGATTCCAACAGGGCTTCGCCAAGCGCTGCGGGAGGAGGGAGATGTTTCACGGGAGGGAGAGGGAGGCGCCAGGCCTTAGTTATTGCTGCCCTCCCCCCCCACTATATATAGGGCCAAGGGAGAGGGGGGGGCAGCCTTGGCCCTTCCTCCAAGGAAGGGTGCGGCCAGGGAGGAGTCCATCCTCCCCAAGGCACCTCGGAGGTGCCTTCCCCCTTTAGGACTCTCCCTTTCCTTATCTCTTGGCGCACACCCCTACAGCCCATGTGCCCCCCCGGGGCTGGTGGACCCCCGGACCCCTTTCGGCACTCCCGGTACAATACCGATAATGCGCGAAACTTTTTCGGCGACCAAAATAAGACTTCCCATATATAAATCTTTACCTCCGGACCATTTCGGAACTCCTCGTGACGTCCGGGATCTCATCCGGGACTCCGAACAACTTTCGGGTTACCGCATACTAATATCTCTATAACCCTAGCGTCACCGAACCTTAAGTGTGTAGACCCTACGGGTTCGGGAGACACGCAGACATGACCGAGACGACTCTCCGGTCAATAACCAACAGCGGGATCTGGATACCCATGTTGGCTCCCACATGCTCCTCGATGATCTCATCGGATGAACCACGATGTCGAGGATTCAATCAATCCCGTATACAATTCCCTTTGTCTATCGGTATGTTACTTGCCCCAGATTCGATCGTCGGTATCCCGATACCTTGTTCAATCTCGTTACCGGCAAGTCTCTTTACTCGTTACGTAACACATCATCCCGTGATCAACTCCTTGGTCACATTGTGCACATTATGATGATGTCCTACCGAGTGGGCCCAGAGATACCTCTCCGTTTACACGGAGTGACAAATCCCAGTCTCGATTCGTGCCAACCCAACAGACACTTTCGGAGATACCTGTAGTGCACCTTTATAGCCACCCAGTTACGTTGTGACGTTTGGTACACCCAAAGCATTCCTACGGTATCCGGGAGTTGCACAATCTCATGGTCTAAGGAAATGATACTTGACATTAGAAAAGCTCTTAGCAAACGAACTACACGATCTTGTGCTAGGCTTAGGATTGGGTCTTGTCCATCACATCATTCTCCTAATGATGTGATCCCGTTATCAATGACATCCAATGTCCATGGTCAGGAAACCGTAACCATCTATTGATCAACGAGCTAGTCAACTAGAGGCTTACTAGGGACATGGTGTTGTCTATGTATCCACACATGTATCTGAGTTTCCTATCAATACAATTCTAGCATGGATAATAAACGATTATCATGAACAAGGAAACATAATAATAACCAATTTATTACTGCCTCTAGGGCTTATTTCCAACAGAAAACCTGTTCTATCCCCGGATGGACCGGCGGCGGTGAAGCTCGTTCCCTTCTTGAAGGCGTCGTCGCGGCTCTCATTGCCCGTTGTGTTGCTCCAGGGGAAATTCTGACCCTCGGGCCAGGCGGTGGCGGCGCTCCGGTGTCGTATCCTTCCTGAAGGCGCCGCCTTGGAGTCCACGGTTCGTCGTATGCGGCTTCATCTCTTTGTAGCTAGGGGTGGTGTTGCTGCGCTCAGCGCCTATGTATCATGCCTTGGGCGTGTGCATGTGTGGTGGCATGAGTTTGTACTGCCATGTTGATGATCGTTGCTTTATTTATAAAGCGGTGCGAAAGCCTTTTTCGGTAAAATTTGTGAGCGTCAACAGGGATAAGACATTAATTCCCTTTTTATGTGTCCTAAGTTGTGTAATAGAAAACTGATACAGCTGAATTCATATTTAGGGTCTTTATGTTTCTTAGGATAGGATTTTATATGTTAGAATTGAGATGTAAATTCTTTGCTTGCATAAAAAAAATAGAATTCTCCTCAAAGCCTATGCATGTCATAACTGTTGTTGAAACAAAGAAAAAAAATCCATGAGGTTTAAGACTCGTTGGAATTATTTTTCGTTGGAATTACAAGTAGAGTACATCATAAAAATCATACAGTATGAACCCTACAAGCCAGAGGAAAGATTCTTAAGGAATGCAATCCTTAAAATTCCTATGAAATTCATTTGAACCATAGAGGCCCTTACAAGTAGTTTCTTTATAGTTTGCGATTTTGTATCTATGTACATGGTACGAGTATTATAAAAGAAATTTATAGTCCATGTTAATCTGTAGTATTATAAAATTTCTCAGGCTTTTGGGGAAGTCTCTAAAACGTAATAGTGTGTTGTATAAGCAGGACCCTAAAATACAATGTAGAAGCAAACATATAGCATGCCAATTCATTTGGAATTTTGAGGTGACCCCTGGAAGCATCCTACCAGGAAGTAGTAAATGGACATGTACTAGAATGCTGGAAGGGAATACAGGGCTCCTGATTTGTATAATCAAACACAATGTCTACGCCACAATAGCTCACCACTTACTAGGTGGTTTCAGTTTGGAGGTCCGATGATCCTTGGTGAGGTGTGTGCTATATGGAGACCTTCTACAGTTGACCAGATGCAAATGGTTTTCTTACTGAAGTGTGAACATGAATTGATATGAGCACAATATATTACCATGGAGCTACTTTTCTGAAGGACGGACACTCACAATAAATTAATGCCAAATTACCCATGTGCTCATTATGGTACTATTGAATTGCATGAAAGCATCCATTACCTGGTTGTTGTGATAGGCAATGTTCCTATTTAGGTGCGAGAAGAGAGGTGGAGCAACAATTGGTAAGAAGTCATTGTGCGATCAAGGACTAGAGCTTAGTTGTTGCTAGGTCCATCTTAGCCTACCACATATTCAATGTACACAAGTTCTGTATTTTATTGGGATCGCCTTTTCAATGTTTCTGAAACCCACATTCATCATAGGACCGAGAACCATCAGGATTTGTGACTGCACTGAATGTGATGTTTCAACGAAGTAACATCAACAAGCTAGTAAGGTGGAGATGGACTCCTTCGGAAATTTGCCATCCGAGTGCAATTTGTTAAATAGGTACGACTCGGCTGTTGGAATGGTATCTCGATATGAATGAAGCTGCAATGCTGCCTTGCTTCCACGTCCTGTGTCTTGGAGGGAGTTGGGGTGTGTCTTACAATTACACCGGAGCAAGAATGTCTCACCTAGTGCTGTGTCGTGGCATGTAGATTGCCAACTATTGTGTTTGAAGCATGAAAACACCGCCATCATGTTTTATGCAAATAATGATAGTAAATTATTGTGGCCCAAACAACATGATGTCCTTGCATTCACGTGAGCATTAAACTAATTCTAGTGTATTCTGGCATTCTAGCCTAAAAATCATGAACATCAATAAGGACAAGACTGTAATTCCCTTTTTAATCTGTGCAAAGTGCCATCGCTTTCCAAAACTAACGCTCCATTTGGTACGTTGTGTGAAAGAAAATTTATACTGCTGGAAATGCTCACGTGAATGCAAGGACATGCAGAGTAGACCATATGGGGAAAACAATCAATATGGTTATCAAACATACAAACCAAACAAGCTCTATATTTTTCTAAGAAACGGAATCCTTCAAAATTTCAATTAAATAGTTCTGCAGCATAGAGGAGGCCCATACAAGTATTTCCATTTCTAGTTTATGATTTTGTAGATCGTGGGTAATTGCTATGTGGTTTCAATTTAGAGGTCTAGTGGCCAAAGCCCTCCAAATTCACTTGCTGATTTGCGACTGCGCGTACTTTGATTTTGCGCAAAATAACATCACCAAGATAGTCATGTGGGGATGGACTCCTTTGAGAATTTGCCATCCTAGTCCATTTTACCCCACCAAATGCAAAAGTTTTCTCAGATGTAGCCACCAAAAGGAATCCGCAAAAAAGGGAGCTACTTCGCCGACACCCACAACAATAAAAGAACACCCAATTACCCATGTGCTCATTACAGAAATATTGAATTGCATGAAAGCATCCATCACATGGTTGTTACACCACAAAATGTTCCTATTTAAGCATGAGAAGAGAGATGGAGCAACAAATTCGTAAAAAATCCGTCATGGGTCGACCAAGGAGTAGAGCTTAGTCGTTGCTATATTCACTCCAGCCTACCACATATACAATGTATGCAAGTTTTGCACTTAATTGGAATTGCTTTTTCAATGTTGTTGAAACCCACGTACATCCTAGGACCGGGAGCCATCAGGATTTACATCCGCGCGAGCTTGGATTTCTATGGGAAGTAACATCACTAAGATGGTCATGTCGAGATGGACTCCTTCAAGAATTCTCCATCATAGTGCATTTTGAGTAGGCACAACTCGAGAATCAAACTGATTCTCAATACGAATGAAGAGGTGGTGTCGTTTCCCTTCCATGTTCTATTTCTTGGAGCGAGTTCAGACGCATCTTTCAATTACACTAGAGCCAAAGAGAGCTGGGGATGTAGACCTCAAACTATTGTGTTTGAAACACGAGAATGCAGTTCCAGTTTTATGCAAAATTACTAGTTAATTATTGCATTCCAAACACCATATTTTATCACATTCATG
Organism: Aegilops tauschii subsp. strangulata; assembly: GCF_002575655.3. Lineage (NCBI taxonomy): Eukaryota > Viridiplantae > Streptophyta > Magnoliopsida > Poales > Poaceae > Aegilops > Aegilops tauschii. The sequence goes on along the minus strand of NC_053036.3, from coordinate 549,539,951 downwards.
TGATAATTAAACTAATTCAAGTGTATTATGGCATTCTACCCTTGGTTTTCTCAGAAATTTAGGAACATCAACAAGGACAAGGCTGCAATTTCTTTTTTTGTGTGTGCAAGGTGCTAGCGTTTTCCAAGATTAACGCTTGATTCTGTGTGCCGTGTGAAGAACAATTATACCGCCGACTTCCTATTTAGGTCCTCTTTGTTTCTTATAGTTCAAAAATTGTGGGATTTCTTTTGCAGGAATGAAAATTTGAGAATTGAACTAATTCTAGTGTGTTCAGGCATTCTACCCTTGATATTCTCTCCAAACACTATAATGTCATCGCATTCACGTGATAATTGAACTAATTCTAGTGTGCCAACCTTGATTTTCTTTCAGAAATTTGTGAGCGTCAACAGGAACAATACATCAATTCCCTTTTTATGTGTCCTAAGTTGCATAAAAAAGATCGGATGTCGCTGAATTCATATTTAGGGCCTCTTCGTTTCTTAGGACATGAGTATGGTAGAATTGAGATGTAAGTTATTTGGTTGCATTGGAAAGAAAAAAATTAGAACTTTCCTCAAAGCCTATGTGCATGGCGTAATTTTGCAACGAGGTTTAAGACTGGATCTGATTATTTTTCTTTGGAATTACTAGTAGAATAGACCATAAAAATCATATGGCATGAATCCTACAAGCCAGAGGAAAGATTCTTAAGAAATGGAATCCTTAAATTCCTACGAAATTCACTTGAACCATCATGGCCCTTATATTACAAGTAGTTTCTTTATAGTTTGCTACTCCCTCCGTCCCAAAATAACTGTTGTTGATTCAGTACAACTTTATACTAAATCAGCGACACTTATTTTGGGACTAAGGGAGTATTTTGTATCGGTGCAGGAGCATTATCAAATAAATTTTGGACAATGTTTATCTGTAGAAACCAAACACGTCTTACATTAATTATCGAACAGGCTACTACACCATTTCTCGGGCTTTTAGGGAAATCTCTGAAACCGAACAATGTATAAGCAAGACCCTAGAAGACAATGTATAAGCAAACATATAGCATGTCAATTCGTTTAGAATTTCGAGGTGATCCTTGGAAGCATCCTACTAGAAACTAGTAAATGGACATGTACTAGAATGCTGGAAGGAAAGGTAGGACTCCTGATTTGCATAATCAAGCACAACGTCTGTGCCACCATAGCTCACCACTTACTCGGTGGTTTTAGTTTGGAGGCCCGATGATTCTCAGTGAGGTGTGCGCTCTGGAGACCTTCTACACTTGACCAAATGCAAAGGGTTTCCTTAAATGTTGTCACCAAAAGAAGGTGAAGTGTGAACGTACCATGGAGCTACTTTTCTCAAAGTCGGACACTCACAAAAAAAATAATGCCCAATTACCCATGTGCTCATTATGGTAGTACTGGAATCGCATGAAAGCATCCATCACATGATTGTTGTGTGACAGACAATGTTCCTATATAAGTGCGAGAAGAGATGTAGAGCAGCAATTGGAAAGAAGTCACTGTGCGTCGACCAAAGAGTAGAGCTTAGTCATTGTTAGCTTCATCTTAGCCTACCATATATTCAACCTAAACATGTTTTGAGTATTTGTTGGAATCACTTTTTCAATGTTGTTGAAAACCACATCCATCATAGGACTGAGAACCATCAGGATTTGCGACCGCCCTTGGATGTTTGTGCAAAGTAGCATCACCATGATAGTCAGGTGGAGATGGACTCCTTCGGGAATTTGGCATCCTAGTGCATTTCCTTAAGTAGGCACGGGTCGATTGTTGGTTTGTTTATCTCGACATGAATGAAGATGTTGTGTTGCCTTGCTTCCACGTCCCGTGTCTTGGAGGGAGTTGGGGTGCGTCTTACAATTACACTGGAGCCAGAATGTCTCACCTAGTGTCGTGCCATGGCATGCGGACTGCTAACTATTGTGTTTGAAGCATGAAAACACACTGGTAGAAAAAAGCCCTTTAGTCCCGGTTCGCAACAGCCTTTAGTCCCGGCTGTGCAACCGGGACTAAATATGCGCGACTAAAGACCCCCCCTTTAGTCGCGCCTCTTACGGACCGCGACTAAAGGCTTTAGTCCCGGTTCTTGTGGCTGACCGGGACTAAAGGCCCGTCCACGTGGACGCCCGTGGTCCGTCGGGGCGGAGGACCTTTAGTCCCGGTTCTCGTGGCCACCCGGGACTAAAGGGCTCCTCCGCAGGTTTAGGGTTTTAGCCCCCCTAAACCTGGTTTCTTTTTAGTTTGGAGTGTTTTATTTCTTTTATATTATATTTTGTGTTTTATTTTAATTTTGATAAAGTTTCAGTACACATATTCTACGCTACTATATACATGCATATGAAATTTCAAACAAGAAGAATTCAAGAGGAATATATAATATATATTCAATCTCGGGTGACCATATACAACTTCGAACAAGTTTCCATACACAATTAGGATGGATGACCATATACAACTTCGTACAAGTTTCAATCTCGGGTATGCATATAAATTTCTTCGTCCTCGGTATAGTGTTCTCCTTTAGGATTGATGACTTCCCTCATGAAAAATCCTGCTAATTCTTCTTGAATTGGTCGGAAGCGAGCTTCTGGACTAAGCCTCCTCCGCAAGTTATCCGTCGCGTTCCGCACGCTATCCGATGCCTTCCGCTCAGAGGTGTGTCTCCGGATGTTCTCACAAACATAGTATCCACATAGATTGGTCCCCGGTGGCTGCTTATCCACATTAACTAACCTTCTGAAATCTAGCTCATGTTTGAATTCACCGACAATTTCTTCTGAGAACCGTCTCCAAACCCTACAGGGCAAAGAAAATTAAATGAACAAGGGAGTTATTAGTTACTTGATATTAGGAAATGAACGAAAGAGACCGATCGATATAGAGCTCAAATGATTGAAAATAATTACTTTTGCAGCATTTTTCTCATGTCGGCCCAACGCTTTGGATCTGAATCCATAGAGTCCATGATTAGAACTCTGGAGGTGTGAAGTTCAATATTTAGCAGAATCCAGTGAAACCTGCGGACACGTTACATGCACAGTCATGCATAACTCATCGATTAGACATACCATGCATGGAGTAAACAAAAGAGAATGGGCACAAGAGAGAAACACTCACCCAAAATGGTAAGGAAATAGAATATGACTTTTGAGTTGATGCTTTCTAAGAAACTTTTACAAGTCTTTCTCCACGTCTTCGGGGTGATGTTGTAACACATGTCCATTAACGATATGTGGGTCAATGAACCCAACATCATGGATGTTTCTTATTTTGCATTCCCAAATCTTCAATCTGCATAATAGCGTACGCAACAATATAGTTAGGACAATATATATATATAGTGCAGGCAATGAAGAATGAGATGAGGTAGAAATAAATCACTTACAGAATGTAGCAACTCAGCATAGATTTGTCGAGGTCGCGCAGATTGAACAGCTGGAACAATTCACTCATATGAACTTCTACAGAGTACGGTGTGATGCTCATCTGTAACATCCGCATAAATATATTCTTTGTCGGCCCATGTTATGAATTGCTTGTACCAACGTAGCAGATTTCGCATTTGTGGTGGTAGACTCTTTTCCCGCGCAGGCTCGACGAGAGGCCCATTCCGCACATATTGTAATGCTATCTCACATACTGGCGCATCCTCAAGGCCTAAGAAGGCACGAAGAGTCAAACCCATCTCGGACGCTTGTTTCATGGCACTCGCTACAGTCAATCCAAGTGCTGCCGCAGCTGCTATGATCTCGGGGTCCTCTTCCGGACCGGCTTTCACTATGAGCGGGGGGATCGATTGTTTCTTCTGCATCCCGAGCTGGTCAACTTGTTTCCCGCTTTTTTTACTTTCTTCTTTCTCCTCCTTCAATATTTTTGCTTGCCTACGAAGTTCATGTCCATAGTCGTCAGGCATATTCAGCTCGGCTTGGGACGGTGTCGTCAAAAAATCCTTAGCCCACTTCTTTTGCTTCTCAGTGAATACTTGCTTGGGCTCAGGCTCTTTTTTCGCCTTCATATCCGCCTTCCATTTCTCATAATCAGCAGACGCGGCCAATTTGGTTTCAGCTTCACTAAGTTCCCCAGGCCTTGGGAGGAGAGGCTTCAGTGATGGCTCCGGTACCCTTGTGGTCTTAGGTACATAAGGGTCCGGGTTAATAGTCCAGGAGCGGGTTTCCTTGCTGTCCGCCTGCTTCTGCTTCTTCGCCGGAGGTGGATTGGGGGGCGTCGTACCCGCCGAAGGAGGATTGGGGGGCGTCGTACCCGCCGGAGGTTGTGGATCGGGGGACGGCGTCGAATGGCGTGAAGGAGGTGTAGGTGAACCACCACGACCACCACCACCGCCACCACCGCCACCACCACCACCATCGGAGGGGGGTGGACTTGCTAGCCTTGGCGCCTCGCCTGGAAACACTATGTACTTCTTTTTCCATAGAATGAACTGGCGCTTGACATCTCCAAGTCTTCTCTCCCCTTCGGGTGTAGGTTTGTCAATCTCCAGGTCCTCAAACCCTTGGACTATGTCTTCCACCTTGACACGAGCATAGCCATATGCAATGGGGTTGTTGTGGTGGAGTGCTCCAGGTGTACAGGGTAAAGCACTGCCGCTAGCTACCTTCGTGGAAACGTTCCCCACGGGATAATGCAGATCACATTCTTTCATCTCCTTTACATCATCCACGGGGTAGTGAGGCTCCGGTGCACGAATCTCGATCATCGGTGCACTAGCAGCAGGCGGGGCATCCGTGGAAGCCACGCTGCTTCTCCGCTGCTGGCTTCCGCGATCCGCTTCATGATCTTCATGCGGCCCTATAGCCGATTTTTCTTTCACTAGTTCATGCACGGTCTGCTTCAACTCATGGAGTTCCGATGCAAACTTCGTCATAAGATCTGCATCCCGGTCCGTCTTTCTCTTACGGCTTCTGTAACAGTACGGGTCATTGTCCTGGGAAAACCCTACTTTCCATGGAACTTTGCCTTTGCCTCGTACACGTCCTCCGTGTTCATCATTCCCGAGGGCTGTTGTCAGTGCGTCTTTCTCTCTGTTGAACTTGATCAAGCCCTCTTGAGCTTGGGTCATTGCGTCAATAAGGGCTTGGGTGGGAGCAAACTGTCTCTGCCGGTGAACACACACCCCTGTCTCCGGGTCTAGCGATCCCCCATGCCCGTACCACCAGCTTTTGGCCCTTGGGTCCCATCCCTCTATACCTAGAGGGATTCCTCGCACCCTCAGGTCCTCCTCCATCTTCTGCCACCTAGGCTCCGAAAGGCGGTATCCTCCTGGCCCCATAATATGATGGAACTTTTTCTTACTCGCATTATCCTTATTTTTTTTTGATATTTCCTTGAAATGCTCCGATTGCTTTTGCCTCACAAATTCTGGCCAATCATCTTTCAGTTTCTCATGTTGTCCATTGAAATCCGGAGTCTTGCCCTTGTTGACATAGTCACGGGTTAAATTTTTCTTGAAGTTCCGGAATGCTTCGCCCATCTTCTGAAGAGCGAACTCTTTAACTAGCCTCCTCCTCTGACGTCCACCCGGAACCTCGTTACCGAATTCATCGACTTTGTTGTATTCCGGAGGTAGAATGAAATGTTCCATAAGCTTTCTCCAGCAATCCTTTTTCGTTCTCTTGTCGACAAAACTGAAACCAAGACGTGCCTTCTTTGGCTCCTTCCATTCCTGGACGGTGATCGGGACGTTGTCTCTAACAACGACTCCGCATTGGTTGATAAACTTTGAGGTGTGCTGTAGGGGCTTGCCGGTTTCACTGACAAACTCAATGGCATATGTTTCTCCTGTTTTCATCGCCTTGGATTTGCCACGCTTTGTCGTACTCGATCCGGAGGGCTAAAAAAAGAAAGAGAGTCGCGCGCGTTAATACATATGTATTCACATTTCAGTAAGTTTGTATCACGAGAGGCTCAATGTATATATATACCTCGCCGGAGGTGGTTGCTACTTGCAATTCGAGATCGTCGGTTGTTGACGGTTGACCTCCGTCGACAATGTCCGTTCCTTCACCTTCTTGATCATCGACAATCTCTGTTCCACCGTCAAGGTTCAGAAAAGAAGAGACTACATCCTCTTGTTGCTCATATTCTGAGCCCGGCACATAAGAATCTCGTTGTTGATGATGTCCATTAAATAACGTTCAGCCTCCGGATCCCTAAGCGGCTCGGTTCTATCGTCCGCCATATGTCACTCCTGCATGTAGTAAAAATTCTTTAAGTATAAAGGAATTAAAAAATAAGATTAAGGGGACATAGAGGAGGAGGAATTAAAAAATAAGATTCTTTAAGTAAAAATTCTTTTTTTCTTCTTCTTCCTTTCTTCTTCCTCTTTCTTCTTTCTTTCTTCCTCTTCCTTTCTTCTTCCTCTTTCTTCTTCTTCCTTTCTTCTTCTTCCTTTTTCCTTTCTTCTTCTTTCTTTCTTCTTCTTCCTTTCTTCTTCTTTCTTTCTTCTTCTTCCTTTCTTCTTCTTCTTCCTTTTTCTTTTTTCTTTCTTTCTTCTTCTTCCTTTCTTCTTCCTTTCTTCTTCTTTTTTTCTTCTTCCTTTTTCTTTCTTCTTTCTTTTGGTTTTCATTTGGTTTTCATTTTTTTCTTCTTCTTTCTTTCTTCTTCTTCCTTTCTTCTTCTTCCTTTCTTCTTTCTTTCTTCTTCTTCCTTTCTTCTTCTTCCTTTCTTCTTTCTTTCTTCTTCTTCCTTTTTCTTTTTTCTTTCTTTCTTCTTCTTCCTTTCTTCTTCCTTTCTTCTTCTTGTTTTCTTCTTCCTTTTTCTTTCTTCTTTCTTTTGGTTTTCATTTGGTTTTCATTTTTTTCTTCTTCCTTTTTCTTTCTTCTTTTTTCTTCTTCCTTTTTCTTTCTTCTTTCTTTTTTTCTTCTTCCTTTTTCTTCTTCCTTTGTTTTTCTTCTTCCTTTGTTTTTCTTCTTCCTTTTTCTTTCTTGTTTTTTCTTCTTCCTTCTTCTTTCTTCTTTCTTTCTTCTTTCTTTTTTTCTTCTTCCTTTTTTTCTTCTTCCTTTTTCTTCTTTCTTTCTTCTTTCTTTTTTTCTTCTTCCTTTTTTTTCTTCTTTCTTTTTTTCTTCTTCCTTTGTTTTTCTTCTTCCTTTGTTTTTCTTCTTCCTTTTTTTTCTTCCTCCTTTGTTTTTCTTCTTTCTTTTTTTCTTCTTCCTTTTTCTTCTTTCTTTCTTCTTTCTTTTTTTCTTCTTCCTTTTTTTTCTTCTTTCTTTTTTTCTTCTTCCTTTGTTTTTTCTTCTGTTTGTTTTTCTTGTGTTTTCTTTTGTTTTCTATTTTCTTTCTTTTTCCTTTTTCTTTTTTCTTGTGTTTTCCTTTTTTTTGTTTTTTTCTTCTGTTTGTTTTTTTGTTTTCTTTTGTTTTTTTTCTTCTTCCTTTGTTTTTCTTCTGTTTTTTTGTTTTCTTTTGTTTTTTTTCTTCTGTTTGTTTTTCTTGTGTTTTCCTTTTTTTTTTCTTCTTTCTTTGTTTCTTCTTCCTTTGTTTTTCTTCTGTTGTTTTCTTCCTTTTTCTTTTGTTTTCTTTTTTTCTTCCTTTTTCCTTTTTTCTTCCTTTTTCTTGTTTTTCTTCTGTTTTTCTTTTGTTTTCTTCTTCCTTCTTTCTTCTTCTTCCTTTTTCCTTTTTCTTTCTTCTTCTTCTTCCTTTTTCTTCTTCCTTCTTCTTCTTCTGCCGGCGCGCGGAGGACGGCAGGCAGGGCCAGCGGGCGGCGGGCGGCAGGGCGTCGGGCGGCGGGCGGCGGCCGGCGGGCAAGGGCAGGGCACGGGCGGCGGGCAAGGGCAGGGCACGGGCGGAGGCGGCGCTCACTGGGGACGGAAGCGGCGGCGCGCAGGGCTTCGGCGTCGGCGTCGGAGTCGGGGCAGGGCTTCGGCGTCGGCGTCGGGGCAGGGCTTCGGCGTCGATCGGCGTCGGGGCAGCGCTTCGGCGTCGAGAGAGAGGAGAATGGGAAATGGCAAAACTGCTAAGTGCAGTATTTATAGACGCACCTTTAGTCGCGGTTGGGGAGGAGGACCGCGACTAAAGGTACCCTTTAGTCGCGGCTGGCCACACCAACCGCGACTAAAGGGTACCCTTTAGTCGCGGTCCGCCTCCCCAACCGGGACTAAAGGGTTTTGGCGCCGCTTTCGTTCCCGCGCAGAAAGACCCTTTAGTCGCGGTTGGGGACAACAACCGCGACTAAAGGGTACCCTTTAGTCGCGGTCCGCCTCCCCAACCGGGACTAAAGGTCTGTGCTGGAACTGGCGCGGTGCGGTGGGATGTTTAGTCCCACCTCGCTAGCCGAGAGGCTTCGACAGTGGTTTATAAGCGCGGCTGCGCTCACCACTTCGAGCTCCTCTCAAATGCAGGCTTACGGGCCTATTCTGTCACTATGTGCCTGTGGGCCTACTGAGCCTTCTGCGGGCCTGAATCCTGGCCCATTAATGGGTTTCTAGTCGTATTCAGGCCGTGGTGGCCCAGTAGGTGGCATATTTTTTATTTTTGCCTGTTTTTTGTTTTCTTTTTTGCTTTATTTATTTTGTTTCTAATTACTTATTTATTTTACTTTATGATAATTATTTTTGCTATTAAAGTTTCTAATTACTTATTTATTTATGTTATTAAAATTTATTTTATTTTGTTTGTACTTATATATTTTATTATAGTTTATATTATTTTGTTTTTCTTCTGTTTATTTTATTCTTGTTTTTCTTCTGTTTTTTTCTTCCTTTTTTCTTCTGTTTTTTTCTTCTATTTGTTTCTTCCTTTTTCTTGTTTTTCTTCTTTTTTTCTTCCTTTTTTCCTTTTTCCTTTTTTCTTCTGTTTTTTCTTCTGTTTTTTTCTTCTGTTTGTTTTTTTCTTTTGTTTTTTTCTTATGTTTTTCTTCTGTTTGTTTTTTTCTTCTGTTTTTCGTTTTTTCTTCTGTTTTTTTCTTCTGTTTTTCTTCCTTTTTCCTTCTTTCTTCTTCTTCCTTTTTCCTTTTAAAATCAGAAAAATGAAACTAATTCATTTTAAAATCTTAAAAATACAATTATATATCAAAAAAATCAGAAAAATAAAACTAATTCATTTTAAAATCCCTTGAAGGTTTGACAAAAGGTTTGATACATCATTCAGTTCATCGACCAAATACAAAGTTTGGTACAATAAATTATTACACATCAATTCTTCCCTTGTGTCCCTGCTTGCTTACGATTGTGCCGTATCCATGGAGCATCCTCATCATTTAACTTAATGCTTGGGTCAGTGTTCACTTTGAAGGGCGGAATTTCACCAAATATATTATAATCTTCTGACATGTCTGTCTTGTCCTCCACTCCCACGATATTTCTTTTCCCTGAAAGAACAATGTGGCGCTTTGGATCATCGCATGATGTACTGATCGTTTTCTTATCTTTCCGTTTCCTCGGTTTGCTACTCATGTCCTTCAAATAAAAAACCTGAGCGACATCTTTGGCAAGGACGAATGGTTCGTCAAGGTAACCAAGATTGTTGAAATCCACCATTGTCATTCCGTATTGCTCGTCCACCTTTACCCCACCTCCTGTTAGCTTGAACCATTTGCACCGGAACAAAGGGACCTTAAAGGAGGGTCCATAGTCAAGTTCCCATATCTCCTCTATGTAACCATAATATGTGACCTTTTGCCCATTCTCGGTTGCTGCATCAAAGCGGACACCACTGTTTTGGTTGGTGCTCTTTTTATCTTGGGCGATGGTGTAAAATGTATTCCCATTTATCTCGTACCCTTGGAAAGTCGTTATAGTCGAAGATGGTTTCTTGGCCAACATGTACAACTGATCTCCAACATCATTGTCATTCATTAAATGTTTTCGCAACCAACTGCCGAAAGTCTCCATGTGGGCCTTTCTAATCCAGGATTCAGGCTTCCCCGGGTTGTCCGAGCGTAAAATATTCTTGTGATGCTCGAAGTACGGAGCCACCAAGCTGGAATTTTGCAGAACTGTGTGGTGTGCTTCAGTCATAGAATGACCGTCCATACATATCGTGGATTCCCTTCCGATCTTGCCTTTTCCACTTAGTCTCCCCTCGTGCCGCGATTGAGGAATACCAATCGGCTTAAGGTCAGGAACATAGTCAATACAGAACTCAATTACCTCCTCATTTCCATAGCCCTTGACGATGCTTCCTTCTGGCCTAGCACGGTTACGAACATATTTCTTTAATACTCCCATGAACCTCTCAAAGGGGAACATATTATGTAGAAATACAGGACCGAGAATGGAAATCTCTTCGACTAGGTGGACCAGGAGGTGCGTCATAATATCGAAGAAGGATGGTGGGAACACCAACTCGAAACTGACAAGGCATTGGACCACATCGTTCTGTAACCGTGGTAGATCTTCTGGATTGATTACCTTCTGAGAGATTGCATTGAGGAATGCACATAGCTTCACAATGGCTACTCGAACATTTTCCGGTAGGAGCCCCCTCAAAGCAATCGGAAGCAATTGCGTCATAATCACGTGGCAGTCGTGAGACTTCAGGTTTTGGAACTTTTTCTCCGCCATGTTTATTATTCCCTTTATATTCGACGAGAAGCCAGACGGGACCTTCATACTGCTCAGGCATTCAAAAAAAATGACCTTCTCTTCTTTGGTAAGAGCGTAGCTGGCACGACCTTGAAACCATTCCGGATGCCGGTCATCTGGGTCTTTCAAAAGTTGCTGGTCCTGCCGTGCTTCCTTTGTATCATTTGTCTTCCCATACACGCCCAAGAAGCTTAGCAGGTTCACGCAAATATTCTTCGTAACATGCATCACGTCGATTGCAGAGCGGACATCTAGGACTTTCCAATATTCTAGCTCCCAAAATATAGATTTCTTCTTCCACATGGGTGCGTGCCCGTCAACTCCCCGCGGAACTGATTGTCCGCCAGGACCCTTTCCAAAGATGACTTTCAAATCCTTGACCATATCAAATATCTCAGCACCAGTACGTTCCGCAGGCTTCGGCCGGTGATCTGCCTTGCCGTTGAAATGCTTGCCTTTCTTTCTTACGTTATGATTTCGGGGAAGAAATCGACGATGACCCAGGTACACGTTCTTCTTACAATTAACCAAACGTACACTTTCAGTCTGATGTAAGCAGTGCATGCATGCATTGTATCCCTTATTTGTCTGTCCCGAAAGGTTACTGAGAGCAGGCCAATCGTTGATGGTTACAAAAAGCAACGCTCGTAGGTCAAATTCCTCTCCTTTGTGCTCATCCCAGACACGTACACCAGGTCTGGCCCACAACTGTAAAAGTTCTTCAACTAATGGCCTTAGGTACACATCGATGTCGTTGCCGGGTTGCTTAGGGCCTTGGATGAGAATTGGCATCATAATGAACTTCCGCTTCATGCACAACCAAGGAGGAAGGTTGTAGATGCATAGAGTCACGGGCCAGGTGCTATGGCTGGAGCTCTGCTCGCCAAAAGGATTCATGCCATCAGTACTTAGAGCAAATCTTATGTTCCTTGCGTCAGCTGCAAAATCTTTGAACACTCTGTCGATCTTTCTCCATTGTGTTCCATCAGCGGGGTGTCTCAACTCCCCGTCGGACTTACGGTCCTCTTTGTGCCATCGCAACGACTTGGCATGCTTTTTGTTCATGAACAGACGTTTCAACCGTGGTATTATAGGAGCATACCACATCACCTTGGCGGGAACCCTCTTCCTGGGTTTCTCGCCCTCAACATCGTCACCAGGGTCATCGCCTCTGATCTTATAACGCAATGCAGTGCATACAGGGCATTCATTCAAATTCTCGTATTCACCGCGGTAGAGGATGCAGTCGTTAATGCATGCATGTATCTTCAGAACCTCTAAACCTAGAGGGCAGACAACCTTCTTTGCTTCGTACGTACTGGCGGGCAACTCGTTATTCTTCGGAAACATATTCTTCAACATTTTCAGCAAATTTTCAAATGATGAGTCACCTACACCTTCCTGTGCCTTCCATTTTAGCAAATCCAGTGTGCAGCCCAGCTTTTTCAGACTATTATCGCATCCTGGATACAACGACTTTTTGTGATCCTCTAACATGCGATCCAAATTCTCCCTCTCCTTGTCAGTTTCGCAGCGTCTTCGTGCATCAGCAATGGTCCGACCAAGATCATCAGCGAGCTCATCATGTGCCTCTTCTTCACCTTCACCTAACCCTTCCCCACCTTCAGCATCATCCTCCATGAAAGTATCACCGAAATGATCATGATAGTTGTCATCGATATCATCCCCTTCTTCATCTTCTTCCATTCTAACCCCTCTTTCTCCATGCTTGGTCCAACAATTATAGCTTGGCATGAAACCGTGCCGAAGCAGGTGCGTGTGAACGTCTCTTGAGGAGGAGTAACCCTTCTGATTCTTACAGACAGCACATGGACAGATAATAAAACCTTGCTGCTTGTTCGCATTTGCCACTACGAGGAAATCTTTCAAACCCGTAGTGAACTCGCCGGAGAGTCGGGGACCGTACATCCATTGCCGATTCATCTGCATTATTATTATATAAAGTATATAATTAACCATCATGCATTTGTTAAACTAACTAGCTAGAAATAATACAAATTAAACAATGAACTACACACATGCATATTTTATCAATGACACATGAAAGGTTCAAGTTGCTAACCGCGATCGCGGAGGAAAAATAAATGAGAAAGCTCAAGTGTGGCTCGGACACTTCATATCATGTTTGTTTCAGGCTCTCGGGCATTTCATCAAACACCTTGTGTGCATAGGAGGAACAAAAAACAAACCCACCACCCCCTTCTGAAAATTGTGAAGTGAGCTGAGTGAAGTGAAGTGAGCTGAGTCCTATATATAGGGATGGGCCTTTAGTCCCGGTTGGCCTGGCCAACCGCAACTAAAGGCCTTCGGGGACCTTTAGTCGCGGTTGGCCAGGCCAACCGGGACTAAAGCCCCTCCCGTCCGCTAGCTGGATGGGCCTTAATCCCGGTTGGCCTGGCCAACCGCGACTAAAGGCCTTCGGGGACCTTTAGTCCCGGTTGGCCAGGCCAACCGCGACTAAAGCCCCTCCCGTCCGCCAGCTGTCGACCGAGCGCGCTGGGCCCAGATAGTTGGTCGCGGGTCTCCTCCCGAACCGCGACTAAAGACCCCTTTTGTCACGGTTCGATTGTTTTGGGGACTAATGGGGGCGTATGGAAGCCTCTTTTTCTACCAGTGACACGCCATTATGTTTTATGCAAATAATGATAGTAAATTATTGCGGTCCAGACAACATGATGCCCTTGCATTCACGTGAGAATTAAGCTAATTCTAGTGGTATTCTAGGCTTGATTTACTCTCAGAAAATCATGAACATCAAAAGACTGTAATTCCCTTTTTAATCTGTGCAAAGTGCCATCGCTTTCCAAAACTAACGATCCATTCGTGCGTTGTGTGAAAGAAAATTTATACCGCTGAAAATGCAGAACATGCAGGAACAAGAAAAATGATAGGATTAGCAATTAAGTTATTTGGTTGCACTACATGAAAAATACATAATTTTCCTGAAGAACTAGGTGCATCACATAGTTGTTATAGAAATAAATGAATATTTCTTCGAGGTTACACCCAACGGAATTTTCTCTTTGAAATTACATGCAGAGTAGACCGTATGGGGAAAACAATCATATATGGTTATCAAACATACAAACCAAACAAGCTCTATATTTTTTCTAAGAAATGGAATCCTCCAAAATTTCAATTAAATAGTTCTGCGGCATAGAGGAGGGCCATACAAGTATTTCCTTTTCTAGTTTGTGATTTTGTAGATCATTCACTACTTGCTATGAAATAGAGGTAAGTCTTTTTATAACAGCAAAAAAAGAACAAACCGTGCGCCATCTCCGCACTGACCACTACACTGGGCGTATTGTAAACGGGACATGCGCGCTGACCACTAACTACCCTGCACAATTAGTTCGTTTTGCCCAGTACTTTACAAGATTGCTGTGACGGCAATCAAAAATCGCATGAGGAGCATCATGGATGAGGTTATAAGTAAGAGAAAAGTGCTTTTGTCCCCGGGCGATTGATCACAGATAATGTCCTAGTTGCATACGAGAGTGTGCACATGATGAAGCGCCAGAAAAAAGGGAAGAATTATTCTTGTGCAGTCAAGTTGGACATGATGAAGGCCTACGACCGAGTAGAGTGGCACTATTTGTAGGCCATCTTAACACGGTTAGGATTCTCCATTAATTTTGTCAGGCTAATCATGAAATGTGTATCTTCTGTGAGGTTCTCGATTAGGGTCAATGGGGAGTTCCTACCCTATTTCACCCCTTCGAAAGGACTACGATAGGGAGATCCCATGTCACCCTATTTATTTCTGATTTGTGCGGAGGGTCTTTCTTCTCTGCTCAAGTTCTATGATGGAGGCTACATTGATAGGGGCATCAGAGTCAGCTACAGATCTCCTTGGGTCAGCCACCTTTTGTTTGCTGACGATAGTCTTATTTTTATCAGTGCTAAAGGACAAAGTGCAGATAGACTGAATAATATTCTGGACATTTACGGAAATGCATCCGGGCAAAGAATTAAGAGAGGCAAGAGTGCTATATATTTTAGCACCAACACACTGGCTCCGGTTAGGCAAGCATTGAAACTCGCTCTGGATATCCAAGTTGAAGCTTTTATTGAGCGGTACCTAGACCTTCCCACTACCGTTGGACGTATAACATGTGGCACCTTTGATCATATTGGTGATAGGGCCCGAGGTAAGATGCAAGGATGGTTTGAACGATTATTGGCATGCACAGGCAGGGAGATACTTTGTAAAACAATTGTGCAGGCCATTCCCACGTTCAGGATGAGCACTTTTCTTTTGACAAAAAAGTTCTGTAAGAGTGTTACTTCACCAATGGCAATTTTTTTGGAGTAGTTCTCTTGACAAGAAGGCGATGCATCGGGTCTCTTGGGATAAGCTAGCGACACCAAAGTGCAAGGGGGCATGGGATTTTGGGACATGCACCAGTTTAACATAGCCATGCTTGGTAAACAGGGTTGGAGGCTATTAACCCAGCCGAATACTCTGTGTTCAAGAGTTCTTAAAGGCCGTTATTTCCCGGGTGCAGGGTTTATGAACGCAACTGTACCACGCTCAGCTTCGGCAACTTGGCGAGCGATTGGGGCTGGACGGGAAGCTCTCAAGACAGGCTTGATAAAAGGATTGGTAATGGAGCATCGACGTCCATCTGGACGGATAAATGGATACCAGGTACTATTTCTATGATACCAATGCTGAAACCACCGAACACACCATTAGAGACAGTGGCTGATTTGATCGACACTAAGAATGGGACTTGGCGACAACAGGTGATTAGAGACAACTTCATCACACCGGATGCAGATGCCATACTGAAATACCTATTCAGCATGATGGGGGTGATGATTTTCTTGCTTGGGTGTCTGAGAAGTCAGGCAACTATTCTATTAAAACGGCGTACCGTGCTCTTATGACTCAAAAGGAGCGTGCAACTCTAGAGGAAGGGACGGCTACCGGCACTTCACAGAATGATCAACAGATGTGGTCTGCACTTTGGAAACTGAATGTTGTCCCTAAGGTTAGGGTGTTCTGGTGGAGAGTTCTACGAGGGATTCTTCCTGACGAACACACACTAAAGAGGCGGTATATAAGCGAGATCAGCAGATGCAATATCTGCTTAGCTATGGAGGAGGACTTACAACATGGGTTGATGTACTGCTCGCATGCAAAACGCTTCTGGCATGAAGCTCGAACTTGGTTCGATGTTCAACTACCTCCGCTGCACCCGGACTCATGGGCCAGGGACATCTTATGTGACCCACGTTTTTCGGACAAAGATAGGCCAATGATCATCACGATCATGTGGGCCATTTGGCACTCCCGCAATAGGGTAAAACATGATGAGGAAGGCTTGGATCCGGCCAACTCTATGCGCCTAACACGGGAAGCTCTAGACATTCTTGATCTACCCCGGAAGCAAAATGTAACCTTACCGGGTCATGGATGGAGACCACCAGAATCATGCCATATATCTATCACTATTGATGGTGCTATAGATTTTGATACAGGCACCGGTGGTGCTGGGGGTGTGGCGCGCTCTGCGCATAAACTGTTGGGCTCTTGGTGTAAACCATATATGGGGATCACTGACCCACTAGTTGCTGAAGCGTTGGCACTGCGCGATGGAGTTCTTTTTGCAAATCTTCGAGGATTCACGCATGTGATAATGGAGGTGGACTGCCTGGAGATGGTCAATCTCTGGAACACTCGCCACAATTGGCAATCAATTGTGGCTCCTGTTTTAGTTGAAATTGGAGAGCTAGCTCATGTTTTTTTTCTCTTTTTGTAATTCAACATGTAAATCGGTCAGCAAATGTTCCGGCTCATCTGTGTGCAAGGCATGCTTGCACACTGCATGTAACGGGAGAGCTGCTTGATGAAACTCCAAGCTTTCTCGTGACTAGGCTTCTTGCTGATTGTCCGAGGAATGCCTTCGTTTGAATAAAGCCTCTGAATTGTCCGCAAATAAAAGACTAGAGGCTTACACGTTTTTATAATCTACTCCCTCCGTCCCATAATATAAGAACGTTTTTGACAGACGAAGGGAGTACTTTAGACACCTTTTTTTGGACGATTGTTTAGTGTTTTTTTGTATGATTTCGAATTTATTTTATATTTTTAGACACAAAAAATGGCGCCACCTCCGGTTAGTTGAATACAAGTTGAGGCATATATATTTCTATCACATATAAGTACTCCCTCCAGGACAGTAATTTCGTTTTTTTTTCATTTTTCTGTTGAACCGAAAATTAAACCTACACGCTGGAAAAAAATAGGTGCCTCCCAAAGGCATCATACCCGCGACCACAAGCGTGTTGGGCCACCTCATTCCTTTCTGCTAGCCAGTTGGCGCATCGTATCTTTGTTGCCAAGTACATGAAGTAGTATATTTACCTGCTTCTAATAAAAAAAATGAAAAAATTGACGCATATTTACTTTTTGGAAATTTTTAAAAATGTTCAGAACATTTTTTGAAAATGTTTAACGCATTTTTAAAAATGTTTGACGTGTATTAAAAAATTATTGTGTAAAATCATTCTTACATTTCTTTTATCTTTTCAGATCTTGGGTATTCTTCGGGTTTTCCTTTTTTATTTATGCACAGTTCTTTTGTGCATAGGTTTTGTAGTAAACGGTGTATGTTATCTATGCAAATTTCTTTTTGAAATTATATTATGCGGTATTTTTTGAAAATACACACTGAATATTATTGTATAAATACACACTGAATACTATCGTATAAATACACAGTGGATACTATTGTATAATATGGATTGAACAATTTTATTATACATTCTACAATTTTATTATATACAATATCAGAAAAAATGTCGCATAATAAAAAGTTCGGTGTAAATTTAAAAAATGTCGACAACATTGAAAAAAACGTACACCGTTAATTACAAAATCTATATATAAGAGAGATGCTCAAAATTTTAAAAAGGAAAACCCGAAGAAAGCCAGGACGTGTCTAAAAAGATAAAAGAAATCCCAAACAAAAAAACGAAACAGCCGTCCAGTAAAAAAGGATGGTTTCTGTTTTAGAGTATTCATTTGGCGTTCTGGTGAGCACGCTTATCTGCGTAGTACTCGTCTGAGGTTCGAATCCTGGCTGGCGCAGGATTGTTTTTTTTTTTTTGCTGATTTCGAGTGTTTTTGGCAAACGAGGCCCTTTGTTTGATTAAATAAAAACCGAGGGTTTTTCTGTGATGAATGAAAGAACATGCTACGTCATGCCCTGACAGGCGGGCCCCGTTGGCCAGTTTCTCTGTCAATACGTGTTTATACGCTGTGTAGTCTGTTCTGCAGCGGCTCGCCCCAGACTTGATACTGACTCGTAAAAAATATCAAAAATGGTACCAATCCGCACGTCCTGCCCGAGTTGTGATACCTTCATGCAATTAACTCTTGTGTATGAGTGTAAGCCTATCAGCAAGTGAATTGTTTTTAATTTGGTTCAAGCGCCTGACTTGTCCCATTCCACAAAATTAATTTCTCTCCGCCAACGCGCTTCAAAACGAAGCAAGGACTGTCCCGGCCGGTCATTAGCAGAATAGCAGTTGTCTCTTCCCAGGATGGGCCGATGATCAGATTTATTCGCCAAGAGAAATCCTGCGCAAGAGAGCGCGCATGCAAGGCATCCACGTCGCCGTCAATTTTTCTAACCGTCCGATGCTTTGACCTTTACCATGTCTGGACGCGGCTTCCCGCGCCTCAGCTGGCCATGGCTCCTCCGTCCCCTCCGGTGCCGCTTAGCCTCCTGGCCCTGACCCTCGCGACCCGCGCGTGGCGGCCGACTCGGTTGAGGTGCCGGCCGTGGACAACCACGACACGGTCGACGGTGACATGCTTGAACACCCAAGCAGGCGGCCACTTCCACACCACACCGGGCACTCGGGAGGTTCTGCGCCGCGCCATCGAGGCATCGAGGGTGCACGCTGGGGGCTCATGCTCATCCTTGGAGTGCACCCGATGGAGACAGCAGCACGCGGAAGGGATCCGGACTTGTCTGCGGTGGAATGCATGCCGACACGCCGAGGTACGCTGCCACCGTCGAATCTGGGAACGCGATGCAATGCAGTGCCCTCTGCGAACGGCGGAACGCACCGAGTGACCACTAACCAGCAGACGGTGCTCTGCGCTTCGCAACGGACAGAGCACGCACGCACGTCGCAGCGAAACTGCAGCAGAAGCCTGAAGACGAGTTGCTACTTGCTAGACGCGGCACTGGTAGCTAGGAACCAACGGCTAGACGCGGTGGCTGTAGCCTTGTAGGGAACCCGGCCATCTCCTCCAGTTGTTTGAGCTGCAGGCACTCAAGCACGCCGCGTGCATGTACGAGTAGAAGAGTCCAGATGCACGAGATTAATATGAGTGAGGAGAGAGTACGCGAGTACTGGGCTGTTGTTCATTTTTGTTGATCAGTGTTGCAGATAAAGGCACAGGATTTGATATGTCCCTTGATGAACAGGTCCAGTAGATGCATGCAACGCGCTATGTAAGCCATGCGCCCGCCACGGCCTCCAGGATCTACCCTCTGCATGCTACACATGCTTGCATGACGAGGACACTGTCGATCATATCCTGTGCTTCTACGCGCTGCAGATCAACGTCCTCGGCCCTGCCAGTGCCGAAACATTCGGAGATTGGTGGCTCGGCTCCAGGAGGGATTTCCAGGGCAAGGAGAAGCGTGGTTTTGACTCTCTGGTCAGTGAGACGGCTTGTCATTGTGGAAGCAAAGAAACGCTAGTCTTTCATAGGCCCGATCAGTTTAAGGGGCAACGAGAGGTACTTTGCCATGTTTATCCTAGATGAGATCAAATATTGGAAGCCAGCGGGAATTGGTGTAGGGGTTTATATCGATTCACGAGGAGTTAGTATAAGTCTGTTTTGGTTTTCAATAAAGAGAATATATTAATATGCGATGATACCAAATACACCTTTGAGGATTTGCCAAGTGCATTTTGTTAAGTAGGCACGAGCACTAGTGCAAAACCGGGATGTATCACCGGTTCGTAAGGGCCTTTAGTGTCGGTTCCGCAACCGGCACTAAAGAGTGGGGACTAAAGCCCCCCCCCCCCCCCCCTAGTACCGGTTAGGCATGAACCGGCACTAAAGTGCACCCACGTGGCACGAGCCAGCACCGGGGGCGGGGAGCCCTTACTAAAATATTTGAGGGGGTTTTGGTTTTATTTTTTATTTTTCCTTTAATTTTGTTTTTTCCATTTAATATTTTGTTGTTTGCTGGTATTTTATGATACTACATATTGTACACGTTATGCATATATATATAAATAGAATTTCTCGTAGAACCGATCATATATATATATATCATCGAATGTCTCACAACCACCATTATAATTCACACATATACACATGCATGTATATATTTATACAATTAGGTATATATACAGTTTCTCCTACATGTTGCCTTGGTGCCTTCGGAGCACGATGACAAGTGGTTCATGGGGGCGGTAGCGGGTAATAGTATTCTCCTTTGGGATCTATGACCTGGTCGAGCAAAAATCCCGCTATTTCCTCTTGAAGTGCTCGTATGCGCCCCGTTGGTAGGAGCTTCTCCCGCACGTCATGGAACTGTTAAGAAGGAGATCAATATCGATAATCATGTAAAATTGTGAATAGTGTTTTGTGAAATGTACCCATTGCTGTCTATCAGATCTGCTCCTTTCGGACGCCATCATGCGAATGTTCTCGCAAACGTAGAACGCACACACATCAGTCCCCGGCGCCTGCTTCAGGGCCTTTACGAGAATTGAATTTAATCAGGTAATAATTAATCAAGCATGATAATTAATTAATGGTATTGAAACAAGAATTAAAGAGATGGTAGCTAGCTAGCTAGTACTACTTAATTACTTACCTTGGGTCGATACCAATGTTAGAGAATATTTCTGTAACCCGTTGCGTTGTAATCTCAACCTCCTTCCTATTCCTTGTTCTACTCAAACTCCTCTGCTATCTCTTGTACGCCAAGGCAAGGCTTCTGCCCACATCAATATATACGAGACGCGGCTCCCCTCGAGGGAGTAGGACCGCTTATTATCTTTCATGGTAATCAGAGCCACCTCTTCTCATACATCTACCCACAAACCAAAACCCTAGAACCACATATTATCGTCTCCATGCCTTCTTCAGCCGGCGTCGCTCTCAACCTCGGTTCGCCGCCATCTGAGAAGCTAGCAAGAGGAAATTTCATCCTTTGGAAGACCCAGGTGCTCCCAGCCCTGCGAGGTGCGCAGGTAAGCGGGCTCCTGGACAACTCTGACGCCGCTCCGCCCAAGACTGTGGAGATCACGAAGGCGGACAAGACGACGACCCTAGAGCCGAACCCTCTGTACGGGCCCTGGATCGCCAAAGACCAGCAGGTCCTGTCATATCTTCTCAACTCCATGTCTCCAGAAATCCTTGCGCAAGTCATCGGGAAGGACTCCACCTATGAACTCTGGACGACGGTGAACAATCTCTTCGCCTCGCAATCACAGTCCCGGATCACCAATCTGAGGATCGCGATCACCAACACCAAGAAGGGCACAATGTCGAGCTCGGCGTATATGGCGAAGATGAAGAGCCTTGGGGATGAACTAGCTGCCGCTGGTCGTCCCGTCTCTGATCCGGAGATGGTGGACTACATCCTGGCAGGACTCGACCGCGACTACAACTCCGTGGTGGCGGCGATCGGCGCTATCAAAAACACAATCACCGCCGACGACCTCTTTGCTCAGATCTCCGCCTTTGATCAGAGGATGGAGATGTTGGGAGACTCGTCATCAGGCGGGTTTCATTCATCTGCCAACGCCGTCTACAGAGGCCGCGGCCAGTCCCGTGGCAGACCCCGCGGGCGAGGAGGAACAGGGCGCGGCCGCGGTGACCGTGGTGACCGCCAGCCCTCTCCTGCAAATAGAGGAGGCGGATTCAGAGGACGCCCTCGACAGCAACAGCAACAGCAGGTACGCGAGCAGCAGCATGACTATCCTGAGTGCCAGATATGCTACAAACATCATCCAGGAGGTGCACGTGTCTGCTGGTGGCGCTATGAAGAGAATGATCAAGAAGAAAAGGAGGCGCATGCTGTCTCCTATGGCGTGGACACCAATTGGTACGCCGACGGTGCAGCAACAAATCACATCACAGGTGAACTTGACAAGTTGACAATACGGGAGAAATACAACGGAGGCGACCAAATTCGCACGGCAAGCGGTTCTGGTATGAATATCACTCACATTGGTAGTTCAATTGTTAAAAACCCCATGAAAAATTTGCACCTTAAAGTTGTCTTGCATGTTCCTCAAATTTCCAAAAATCTTGTTTCTGTTCATCGATTCACCCTTGATAACAATGTTCTTATAGACTTCTATCCTTACTTTTTCTTGGTTAAGGACTTGAGAACAAGGAGAATTATTCTTAGAGGACGGTGCGTGGGAGGCCTCTATCCACTCATATCATCATCATCATCTTCGTGGTCCAATAAACAAGCAAACATTGTCACCAAGCCATCATCATCAAGGTGGCATAGTCGATTAGGTCATCCATCTTCGGTCATAGTTAAATATGTTCTTAGCAAAAATAAACTCTCTTATGAGAATAGTGTTGAGTCAGTTTGTGATCCGTGTCAACAAGTAAAAAGTCATCAATTACCTTACCCCATCTCTACTAGTGTGTCTACTGCTCCTTTACAACTTATATTTTCAGATGTATGGGGGCCAGCCCCTACTTCAGTTGGGAGATTTTCTTACTATGTAAGCTTTATTGATGACTATAGTAAATTTACTTGGATTTACTTGTTAAAGAAACGATCTGATGTATTCCAAGTTTTCATCAATTTCCAAAATCTTGTTGAACGCAAACTGAACTCCAAGATCATTGCTATGCAAAGTGACTGGGGTGGTGAGTATGAAAAATTGAACTCTTTCTTCCAAAAACTTGGTATTTCACATCATGTTTCTTGCCCTCATGCTCATCAACAAAACGGATCTGCTGAACGAAAGCACCGTCACATAGTTGATATGGGGCTAGCATTTCTAGCAAATGCATCCATGCCACTCAAATTCTGGGATGAAGCGTTCTTAACTACCACATATCTTATCAATTTGCTTCCAAGTAAAGTCATCAAATTTGAAACACCCATTACGCGACTCCTTGGTGTCACACCCAACTACACATCTCTTCGTGTTTTCGGTTGTGCATGTTGGCCCAACCTTAGACCCTACAACACACGCAAACTCGCTTTTCGCTCAACAAAGTGTGTCTTCTTAGGCTATAGTCCCATGCATAAAGGAGTTAAATGTCTAGATGTTCCTACTGGTAGGGTCTACATATCCAGAGATGTTGTTTTTGATGAGCCCGTGTTTCCTTTTGCTTCCCTTCATCCCAATGCCGGTGCACTTCTCCGCAAGGAAATCCTCCTTCTTCCTCCACATCTTCGGTATTTTGATCATGGGGGCGACAGTTGTACTAATCAAAATCAAAGTGATGATATTCCTGCTGGTCCTGGTTCTTCTCTGTTGCCTGTGCAGGTCCCTGGTGAAAACGGTGCTCAAAATGATCAAAATTTCAAAAATATAGCCCAAGGTGATCTTATATTTCATGCTGAGGAAGGAGACGAACCTGGCACGGATGACGAAGCTGATCCGGCGGCGCCCACAACTCCTGTTCGCGTGCAGACCTCGGATCACGCGAACAAATCAGCCTCGGATCGCGCCCTGACCAGCTGCGGGGCCGGATCTCCCTCGCCCAGCGCGCGCCACTCCCGCGCCGCCACATCAGCAGCAGGCGGGACCAGCCGCGGGGCCGGATCCCCCTCGCCCAACGTGCGCCTGCAACCGCGGTCGGGCGGTCGATCCGCTGTGCCGGCTCGGGTGGCTGGCACCCGTGTGCACTTAGAGGAGACGGCCACACCGGCAGCTACACCAACGGCTACGGGATCCTCTGTACAGGAGGCGTCTGATTCGCCTGTGTCAGCACATGCAGATTCCTCAGGATCTTCTACGGCGAGTGTTCCTGTGGTCCAACCAACAGCTCCTTCACGAGTTATGACTCGGTTACAGAGAGGTATACGAAATCTTAAAATAAGAAAAGATGGGACTATACCGTATGGAATGTTGTGTATTTCAGGAGAACCAACAACATTGAATAGTGCACTTGATGATCCTAAGTGGAAGAAGGCAATGGATGAGGAATACTCTGCACTTCTGAGGAACAAGACATGGCATCTTGTACCAAATCAGAAAGGTAAAGATATCATCGATTGCAAATGGGTTTACAGAATTAAAAAGAAGGCAGATGGCTCCATTGACAGGTGTAAAGCACGTCTAGTTGCAAAGGGTTTTAAACAACGTTATGGTATTGATTATGAGGACACTTTCAGTCCTGTTGTTAAAGCTGCAACTATCAGACTTGTGCTAGCCATTGCTGTATCCAAGGGTTGGAGTCTACGACAGCTAGATGTACAGAATGCGTTTTTGCATGGTATTCTAGAAGAGGAAGTGTTTATGAGATAGCCACCTGGTTATGAGGATAAGAAGTCACCACATTATGTTTGCAAGCTTGACAAAGCACTCTATGGTTTAAAACAAGCACCCAGAGCATGGTACTCCAGATTAAGCTTACAGTTGAAATATCTTGGTTTCATTGCCTCCAAAGGTGATACATCTTTGTTTATTTATAACAAGGCTGGAATAGTCATTTTTGTGCTTATATATGTTGATGATATCATAGTTGCAAGTTCTTCACAAAATGCTACTAATGCACTTCTGCATGACTTGAGCTCAGAGTTTGCCTTGAAGGACCTAGGTGATTTGCATTTCTTCCTAGGTATTGAGGTCAAGAAAACTCAAGATGGAATTGTGTTAAATCAGGAGAAATATATCATTGAGCTTCTATCTCGCATGGGAATGAAAAATTGTAAGCCAGTTCCTACAACTTTGTCTTCCTCAGAAAAACTTTCAGCATATGAAGGTGTGCCACTTCAGGAGGAGGAAAGCACAAGGTATAGGAGTACTGTGGGAGCATTACAATATCGAACTCTCACACGTCCAGATATCTCATTTGCTGTCAACAAGGTTTGTCAATATCTGCATGCACCTACTTCTGCACATTGGTCAGCTGTCAAGAGGATTGTAAGATATGCGAAGCATACTATGGGAATAGGACTTCATTTCAAACGTTCTAATTCCTCTCTTGTGAGTGCATTCTCTGATGCTGACTGGGCAGGATGCAGTGATGACAGAAGATCAACTGAAGGCTTTGCAGTATTATTTGGGTCTAATCTTATTTCTTGGAGTGCTAGAAAGCAAGCCACTGTGTCACGGTCAAGTACAGAAGCTGAATACAAGTCCTTGGCAAATGCGACTGCTGAAATCATTTGGGTTGAATCACTTCTTGAGGAATTGGGAATCAAGAAGAATCGTATCTCATGTTTATGGTGTTATAACTTGGGAGCAACATATTTGTCTGCAAATCCTGTGTTTCATGCAAGGACAAAGCACATCGAAATTGATTTTCACTTTGTGCGAGAAAGAGTTGCAGCAAAGAAACTCGAGATACGGTTTATTCCCTCCAAGGATCAAGTAGCAGACGGCTTTACAAAGGCATTACCAGCAAGACCATTTGAGGAGTTCAAGAGTAATCTTAATCTAGGATAGTTAAGATTAAGGGAGGGTGTTAGAGAATATTTCTGTAACCCGTTGTGTTGTAATCTCAACCTCCTTCCTATTCCTTGTTCTACTCAAACTCCTCTGCTATCTCTTGTACGCTAAGGCAAGGCTTCTGCCCACATCAATATATACGAGACGCGGCTCCCCTCGAGGGAGTAGGAACGCTTATTATCTTTCAACCAAAACAACTTTTCTGCCCATTTTTCTGGAGTCACCTTGATGAACTTTTCCCAAGCCCTGCCCGTCGGCAAAGAAAATTAATAAAGGGGTTATTAAATAGTTCATATCAGGAAATGACGAACTAAATAGGCCGAGATATAGTTAATAATGACTGAAATTACCTGTTGACTATCCCCTTCAAGATGGTGTAGTCACTTTCTTTTTTAAGTAGTGAGTCCAGTACTTCAACTTTTCCTTGGTCAACTTTAATGTCTATCAAGATCCAGTGGAAACTACATGCGCACACGTTTGCATGTCTTAATTAAGCGGGCATGTGCATAACACTAATCAACTACCCTAAACCATATACACTTAATTATTAGCATCTAGCTAGCTAGTAAGCAAAAACAGAATTTGTAGTACAAGACAGTGTGACTCACAGGAAGTTGTAAGGAAGTAGTATATCTTCATTGGTATTGAGGCGCTTCAAGAACTCTAGCATGCTTTCCTCTAAACTTGCTCGACAACTTGCAATTTTCCATGTGTATTCATTAACGGTATTTGGGTCAATGAAGCCAATGCCATAGCGTCCAGATTTTTTCATTTCATACATCTTCATCCTGCATAATACCACAGAAAAGAATATAGTGAGGATAATTACAGGTAATGATTGATCAAAATGATCACTACAGCTAGCTTGAGACTTAAATTACAGAAAGAATTCACTTACAGACAATAGCAACTGACGATAGATTTGTCGAGTGCATCTTGATTGAATAACTGAAATAGTTCTGAATACTCAACGGACACATCTTTCTCATGGAATTAATGCTCCTCCTTAACATTCACCATGAGGGACTCTCGATTGGATCTCTTGGTAATGTTCATGTACCACTGATGCAATTCATACATTCTCGTTGGGAGGTTCTTGACCTCGTCTGGCTCGACCAAAGGTTGGCCCCGGACATATTTCCGTTTTATTTCCTCCTCTCTAAGCGGAGACATGGGCTCGATCTCGAGGAGTTGTCCAACAGTGATCTTGAGCATTTCAGCCTGCATTATATGCTCCTCGGTTATTACCACATTGCCCAGCTGGGGAACGTTAACGGTTTGCCCACAATAATATTGGGCGCGCGTACTCTCATGTGTTGTTGGCACAACAAGCGGGGGGATCGATTGCGCCACCTGTTCTCCCAGCTGGGGAACGGTTTTCCCGCATTTTTTGACAGCTGCTTGTTGGCTTGAGCTCGAGCTCGCTTCTTTCTATAGTCGTGCTCGATGTGCCTTCCTGATTTGGCGCTCATAGTCTGAGTCAACAGGCTTGGGAGCTGTTTTTCTTGCCATATGAATAAAGTGATAAATAACTTTCTCAGGCACTTTCTCCCTTGGCGGCGGTGCCGGTTTCGGTCCAAAATGGGCTTCCACTTGGGCCCGCACTATGGCATCGTTTTGCTCCTCGGTCATGTCGTAAGGCCTCTGAGGAAGAGGAGCGAGGCTTGGACCATATTTATATCGCTTGCCTCCGTCTGTACCTCCTATACTACCTCGACTCGTACCGCTACGCACCATAGCTGCAACGTGTCTCTTCTGCGATTGCTGAGGCGGCGGAGACGGCTGACGTGGCTGAGTTGGAGCAGGTGTCTGCTCACGCATTGATGGACTTGGAGGAGTGGGAGTCTGCTGACACGGTGGCGGACTTCGGGGAGGAGCCGGCTCACGCGTTCGTGGACTTGGAGGAGCAGGAGTCTACTGACACGGTGGCGGACTTCGAGGAGGAGTCGGCTCACGCATTCGTGGACTTGGAGGAGCGGGAGTCTGCTGACTCGGTGGCGGACTTCAAGGAGGAGTCGGCTGACGCGGTGTCGGTGGCCTTCGAAAGATGATGCAATCCTTTCTCCATAGGATGATACGATGTATGGCCTCTCCCAGTGTGTGCTCATCGTCACCTCCAGGAATGTCAAGCTCTAGCCCCGAATATTGGTCCACAATGTCATCAACCAAGACACGAGCATAGCCCGCTGGAATCGCGTTGCAATGGAAGGTTGCTTCGGGGGGATTTGTAAAAGCAACGGCGTTTGCCACCTTCATGGATATGTTCTTCATTTTGAAGTGTAGCTCACAGTTAGTGTTCTCTATGATGTCATCCACAGGGTATCTATCCAGGAGTGCGTCGCCCGGGGCGGAACCAACGCTGCTTCTCGGCATGGATGGGACGGTGCTATCCAATGCTGGACGATCATCCGCTAGCTGCTGCCACTGCTGAGACCCCCTTTCCTGGCTAAGTGAGTCGATCTGCTGCTGCTGCCGCTGGAATTTGAGTGCCAAGTCCGCGTGCCTTGCTTCTAGGCCTTGAAGGCATTCTACGTCCTGCTTCCTCTGCTCCTCCTCCAGCTTCCTCTTCTTCTCCTCCTCCATCTTCTTTCTTGCACGACACCTGTAGTCGTCGCTCCATTTCGAAAAGCCCTCATACCAGGGAATAACGCCCTTGCCTCGTGTTCTTCCCGGGTGTTCAGGATTTCCCAGGGCACGCGTAAGCTCGTCGTTCTCTCTGTTGGGCATGAACACCCCCTTTTGAGCATCTTCTTTTGCGTCAAGTAACTTTCGTTCGGCTCCTTTTAGACTTGCCTTCTTTGAAACCAGGCCTGTCTTCGGGTCCAACGCCCCCCATGCGCATAGAACCAAGTTCTGCACCTGGGGGCCAGCTCCTAGTAACCGGAGTGGCCCCTGCATCCTCCATCTCTTGCTCAGACTTATCCCACTTAGGCATTGCCACCGAATAGCCACCTAGCCCCAGCCTATGGAACTGCGTCTTTTTTGAGGCATTGGCCTTGTTTTTTCTCGACCATTCCTTAGATAATTTTGATTCCTTGAATTTCACGCAAGCGGGCCAGTGTTCTCTTTGCTTCTCCAGTGTTCCCTTGAATTCTGGAGTCTTCCTTTCTACATTGACGTAGTTGGCCCATACAGTTTTCTTGTGGGTGTTGAATGCAATTGCCATCTTCTTAAGAGCAGCGTCCTTGACTTTCTGCACATCTGCATCAGTGAAATAATCTGGTAGGGTGAAATGTTCCATCAAAGATTCCCAAAGCTTTTCTTTTGCTCTGTCGTCGACCCAAGTAACATCTGGACGTTTAGTTTTTGGCTCTTTCCATTCTTGAATGGAGATCGGGAGTTGGTCCTTCACAAGAACTCCGCACTGACGAACGAACTTGTTCGCAATGTTCTTAGGCGTGAGGGGTTCGCCATTAGCTTTGATGGAATCAATGTTGTACTTTACACCCTCCTTCAACTTTTTGCCCGGGCCTCGCTTTTTCCTGCTGTCTGTAGAAGCAGATTTGCTCGATTCGGAGGGCTGAAAGAAGAAAGATCGATTCGATAATATATCTTCAAATAAAAAAAACATGTGATGATCACTAGATGCCTGCTTATATAAATATACCTCGCCGGTAGTCTTTGTTATTTCAAGATCAACATTGTATTCGTCATCATAATCATTGTCTGCGTCATCATAATCATAATCATAGTTCATGACTTCATCAGCTCGGTCGTCAAGATCGAATATCTTATCATCACCCTCCCCGGTATTGTTCAGATATTGGGAGCCGTCATCTGCTTCATTCAGATCATCTGGCCTGTTAGGGCTGCGTATGATCTCGAACAGGGCCTCTTCTCCCTCTCTGCCGGTATTGTCCGCCATAGCTTTTATTTAACTAATACAGAAGAAATATAAAACAATTTAGTATCCAAATTACAATGCATGGATGCAATCAATAAGGAAAAACTGAATCATATAGTACATAATATGCATCGTCTCGAATAATATATAATCTCGAATACATCGTCTCGAATAATATTTAATCTCGAATACATCGTCTCGAATAATATATAATCTCGAGTACATCATCTCTAATAATATATATAATCTTGAATACATCGTCTCAAATATTATATATCGAATACATCACTGGCTAGGTAGCTAATAAAGATCGAATACTACAGAAGAATCTAGGCCACTCGCGGTTCCGCGTCCTGCTTCCTCTGCTCCTCCTCCAGCTTCCTCTTCTTCTCCTCCTCCATCTTCTTTCTTGCACGGGTCTTGTAGTCGTCGTTCCATTCCGAAAAGCCCTCATACCAGGGAATAAAGCCCTTGCCTCGTGTTCTTCCCGAGTGTTCAGGATTTCCCAGGGCGCGCGTAAGCTCGTCGTTCTCTCTGTTGGGCATGAACACCCCCTTTCGAGCATCTTCTATTGCGTCAAGTAACTTTTGTTCTGCTCCTTTTAGACTTGCCTTCTTCGAAACAAGGCCTGTCTTCGGGTCCAACGCCCCCATGCGCATAGAACCAAGTTCTGCACCTGGGGGGCCAGCTCCTACTAACCGGAGTGACCCCTGCATCCTCCATCTCTTGCTCAGACTTATCCCACTTAGGCATTGCCACCGCGTAGCCACCTGGACCCAGCCTATGGAACTGCGTCTTTTTTGTGGCATTGGCCTTGTTTTTTCTCGACCTTTCCTTAGATAATTCTGATTCAGTGAAATAATCTGGTAGGGTGAAATGTTCCATCAGAGATTCCCAAAGCTTTTGTTTTGCTCTGTCGTCGACCCAAGTAACATCTGGGTGTTTAGTTTTTGGCTCTTTCCATTCTTGAATGGAGATCGGGAGTTGGTCCTTCACAAGAACTCCGCACTGACGAACAAACTTGTTCGCAATGTTCTTAGGTGTGAGGGGTTCGCCACTAGCTTTGATGGAATCGATGTTGTACTTTACACCCTCCTTCAACTTTTTACCCGGGCCGCGCTTTGTCCTGCTATCTGTAGAAGCAGATTTGCTCGACCCGGAGGGCTGAAAGAAGAAAGATCGATTCGTTAATATATCTTCAAATAAAAAAACATGTGATGATCACTAGATGCTTGCTTATATAAATATACCTCGCCGGTAGTCTTTGTTATTTCAAGATCAACATTGTATTCGTCATCATAATCATTGTCTGCGTCATCATAATCATAATCATAGTTCATGACTTCATCAGCTCGGTCGTCGAGATCGAATATCTTATCATCACCCTCCCCAGTATTGTTCAGATATTGGGAGCCGTCATTTGCTTCATTCAGATCATCTGCCCTGTTAGGGCTGCGTATGATCTCGAACAGGGCCTCTTCTCCCTCTCTGCCGGTATTGTCCGCCATAGCTTTTATTTAACTAATACAGAAGAAACATAAAACAATTTAGTATTCAAATTAGAATGCATGGATGCAATCAATAAGGAAAAACTGAATCATATAGTACATAATATGCATCGTCTCGAATAATATATAATCTCGAATACATCGTCTCAAATAATATATAATCTTGAATACATCACTGGCTAGGTAGCTAATAAAGATCGAATACTATAGAAGAATCTAGGCCTCTCGCGGTTCCTGGGGCGCGGGCGGTGGATACCCAAAGACAAGGAACCATCATAGGATCATATCTCCGGTCATCTGCCGAAAGAACCTGCCAGGTATTGGAGAACCTGACGTGCATAGCAGCCATGTAGCGATGGACGTGCTCGTCCTCCTCCTTGACACGACGACGCACCACCTCCGGCGGGGCCGGCTCCCTCTGCACCGAATGTAGCCCACGCGAACACCACCAAAGGAGATCAGGGTCGACGACGGGACCCGAGGCCGGGTTCCTCACCAAGCGGCGCGCCCCTCCAGGTAGCACCTCCCAGCGCCTGCTCGGCGGAGCCCAGTCTCGGACATGGGTCAGCCGGACGTCGTCGCGAACGGGTCAATGACGAGGATGCGGGCCGGGCATCGTCGAGAATAAATACTATATGCCCGCAAAAAGTAACATTTTTTAAATGATTGGATTGTGATAACTAAAATTCTATATGCAAATTCTAAATTTTTCTATAACTGAAATTATAACATCGATCATCGTCTAACAATTTGACATTAATCTAATTCATCTAACTAAAACTAGTTCTAAAATTTCTAACATTTCTATATAACTAACATTTCTAATATTTCTATAACTAAAAAACAGAAAAATTGATAACATTTCTATAACTAAAAAACAGAAAAATTTATAACATTTCTAATATTCCTATAACTAAAAAACGGAAAAATTTATATAACTAAAATTAATAACTAAAAAACTAAAAAACAATGTGTGTGTGTGTGTGTGGACATGGCGGCGGGCAGGAGCTCACCGGCGGCGAGGCGAGGCGACGGGGGGCGGCGACGGGGACGGCGATAGGCGGTGACGACGGGGCGGCGACGACGGGGACGGGGCCGGGCCGGGCGGGGGCGACGCGCGGGACGACGGGGCGGGGCGAGGCGACAAGGACGGGGACGCGGTCGGGGCGGCGACGGCGACGGACGCCGACGGGGACGGCGACGGTGACGACGACGGGGACGGCGACGGGGGCGGCGACGAGGGGCGGCGGCGACGGGGCAGAGGAGAAGAAGCAGAGGGAGAGATGAGAAACTGAATTTTTTTTGAAGTGTTTTCTTATATAGAACCCCCCCCCCTTTAGTACCGGTTGGAGCCACCAACCGGTACTAAAGGTCTGTTTTGGCCAGGCCAAGCGGCGGGAAGCGCACCCCTTTAGTACTGGGTGGTGGCACCAACCGGTACTAAAGACCCCCCCTTTAGTACCGGTTGGAGCTACGTCCCGGTACTAAAGGGGTGCGCTGGCGCAGGTGCGGTGCGGCAAGTTTAGTCCCACCTCGCTAGCCGAGGGGCGTCCGCACTGGTTTATAAGCCCCAGTGCGGTAGCTCTCTCGAGCTCCTCTCCAAAGCAGGCCTACTGGGCCTACCTGTTCTGTGCTGCCCTGTGGGCATACTGGGCCTTTGCGGGCCTGCATCCTGGCCCAACAATACCTTCGGTTTCTAGTCGTATGCAGGCCGCTCTGGCCCAGCAGGCGGGCTTTTTTATTTTCTTTTTTTTTTTGCTTTATTTATTTTTGTTTTTTTTGAGTTGTTTTTTTGCTGTATTTAGAGTTTCTTTGTGAATATTTTTGCTTTACGTACAAAAAAATTACAAACTTTCTGTTAGTGCCGGTAGTTTTCAAATTTGAATAGTTTAAATTTTGAATTATTTGAAATTTGTGTGAATCACTAGTTTGTGAATAACTTAACTTTGAAAATAGATTTTTCAGTGATTCTTTTTTCTTATGTTTAATATTAGTGTGTTTTATCATTATATTCAATTTGATAATGCTTAGGTTATTTAAAAAATAAAATGCCTTTATAACAGATGAGTTTTCGTCCGAAACCCTGATACTTCGAAAGAGATTGTCCATTTTGTATACGAAGTGCATCCAGTTTTTGCGGTAACCCTCTCTACTTTTTTGCACATGCTATGTGGGTGAAATTATGATACCATGCCAACTTTCAACCTTTTCTGAGTTCATTTGAAATGCTTTTCAATTTCAGGGTCATTTAGCTGAAAAAAAATCTGTAAATGCATGAAAGAATTTGTTTGCACATAAAATTTCTTCGCGTTTCAAATGCCAAAACACATAACTACCCTAACTATTACAAAGATTCCCTCCTGGGTGTGAAACACAGAAGAAAGTGATGATAGTGAAGCCGATCAGATCCTAGATCTTTGGGTGTGAAACTTTTTCTTCGCGTGTGTCCCTTTGCGCCGTAGCCATGGAAATTTTTCATCATTTAACTGGATGCTCGGGTCAATATTCACTGTGAATGGAGCAATTTCATCAAAATTTTCATAATCTTCTGACATGTGTGTCTTGTCATCCACTCCCACGATGTTTCTCTTCCCAGAAAGAACTATGTGGCGCTTTGGCTCATCGTATGATGCATTCGCTTCCTTATCTTTTCTTTTTCTCGGCTTGGTAGACATGTCCTTCACATAGAAAACCTGTGCTACATCATTGACTAGGACGAATGGTTCGTCTGCATACGCAAGATTGTTGAGATCCACTGTTGTCATTCCGTACTGCGGGTCTTCCGTTACCCCGCCTCGTGTCATTTTGACCCATTTGCACCGAAACAAAGGGACCTTCAAACCACATCCATAGTCAAGTTCCCATATGTCCTCTATGTAACCATAATATGTTTCCTTTCCCGTCTTGGTTGTTGCATCAAAGCGGACACCACTGTTTTGGTTGGTGCTCTTCTTATCTTGGACGATCGTGTAAAATGTATTACCATTTATCTCGTACCCTTTGAAAGTCATTATATTCGAAGATGGTAACTGGGACAGCGAGTACAGATCATCTTCAATAGAGGCGTCATGCATGGTATGTGTCTGCAACCAGCCGGCAAAACTCCTGATTTGTTCACGTGTAATCCAGTCATCAGACCGCTCCGGGTGTTTGGAGCGTAGAAAATTCTTGTGTTCGTCCATATACGGAGCCACCAAGGCAGAATTCTGTAGAACTGTGTAGTGTGCTTCAGTGAGAGAATGTCCGTCCATACATATTAGTTGATTCCCTCCTAGCGTGCCTTTTCCATCCAGTGTGCCCTTATGCCACGATTCAGGAACACCAATCGGCTTAAGGTCAGGAATAAAGTCAATACAAAACTCAATGACCTCCTCATTGTCATGGCCCTTCGAGATGCTTCCTTCTGGCCTAGCACGGTTATGAACATATTTCTTTAAGACTCCCATGAACCTCTCAAAGGGGAACATATTATGTAGAAATACAGGACCCAAAATGTTAATCTCTTCACATAGGTGAACTAGGACGTGCGTCATGATGTTGAAGAAGGATGGTGGGAACACCAACTCGAAACTGACAAGACATTGCACCAAATCATTCTCTAACCTTGGTATGATTTCTGGATCGATTACCTTCTGAGAGATTGCATTGAGGAATGCACATAGCTTCACAATGGCTAATCGAACGTTATCCGGTAGAAGCCCCCTCAATGCAACCGGAAGCAGTTGCGTCATAATCACGTGGCAGTCATGAGGCTTTAGGTTCTGGAACTTTTTCTCTGCCATGTTTATTATTCCCTTTATATTCGACGAGAAGCCAGACGGTACCTTAATACTGAGCAGGCATTCAAAGAAGATTTCTTCTCTTCTTTGGTAAGAGCGTAGCTGGCATGACCCTGATGTATGCCGTCTTTTCCATGCATACGTTGCTGGTCCTCCCGTGCCTCAGGTGTATCTTTTGTCTTCCCATACACGCCCAAGAAGCCAAGCAGGGTCACGCAAAGATTCTTCGTCATGTGCATCACGTCGATTGCGAAGAGGACCTCTAGGTCTTTCCAATAGGGCAGGTTCCAAAATATAGATTTCTTCTTCCACATGGGTGCACGTCCGTCAGCGTCATTCGGAACAGGTTGTCCGCCAGGACCCTTTCCAAAGACTACCTTCAAATCCTTGACCATATCATGTACATCAGCACCAGTACGGTGGCGAGGCTTCGTCCGGTGATCCGCCTCACCTTTGAAATGCTTGCCTTTCTTTCTTACGGGATGCCTGCTCGGAAGAAATCGACGATGTCCCAGGTACACATTCTTCCTACAATTGTCCAAATATATACTGTCGGTATCATCCAAACAGCGCGTGCATGCGCGGTATCCCTTGTTTGTCTGTCCTGAAAGGTTACTGAGAGCAGCCAATCATTAATGGTCACGAACAGCAACGCCTTTAGGTCAAATTCTTCCTGTCGGTGCTCATCCCATGCACGTACACCTGTTCCATTCCACAGCTATAAGAGTTCTTCAACTAATGGCCTTAGGTACACATCAATGTCGTTGCCGGGTTGCTTAGGGCCTTGGATGAGCACTGGCATCATAATGAACTTCAGCTTCATGCACAACCAAGGAGGAAGGTTATACAAACATAGAGTCACAGGCCAGATGCTATGGTTGTTGCTCTGCTCCCCGAAAGGATTAATGCCATCTGCGCTTAGACCAAACCATACGTTCCTTGCGTCATCTGCAAACTCCTTCCCATACTTTCTCTCAATTTTTCTCCACTGCGACCCGTCAGCGGGTACTCTCAACTTCCCATCTTTCTTACAGTCTTCTCTGTGCCATCGCATCGCCTTGGCATGCTCTTTGTTTTGGAACAAACGTTTCAACCGTGGTATTATATATGCCCATCAAGGTGGCATGCTCTCGTGTGTATGGCAGCCCCAAAATCCCCACTATATATAGGGAAGGGGGAGGGGCTGCGCCCCCATCTAGGGTTCCCCCCCAAGGGGTGCGGCCAGCCCTAGATGGGAGTTGGAGGGGCAGCCAAGGGGGGAGAGGGGGGGGCGCACCACTAGGTGGGCCTTAGGCCCATCTGAGCCTAGGGTTTCCCCTTTCCCCCCTTCCTGCGCCCTAGGCCCCTTGTGGGAGGCGCACCAGCCCACCTAGGGGCTGGTCCCTTCCCACACTTGGCCCACGCAGCCCTCTGGGGCCGGTGGCCCCACCTGGTGGACCCCCAGGACCCTCCCGGTGGTCCCGATACGTTACCGATAGCACCCGAAACTTTTCCGGTGACCAAAACAGGACTTCCCATATATAAATCTTTACCTCCGGACCATTCCGGAACTCCTCGTGACGTCCCGGATCTCATCCGGGACTCCGAACAACATTTGGTAACCACGTATATCTATTCCCTATAACCTTAGCATCATCGAACCTTAAGTGTGTAGACCCTACGGGTTCGGGAACCATGCAGACATGACCGAGACGTTCACCGGCCAATAACCAACAGCGGGATCTGGATACCCATGTTGGCTCCCACATGTTCCATGCTGATCTTCGGATGAACCACGATGTCGGGGATTCAATCAATCCCGTATACAATTCCCTTTGTCAATCGATATGTTACTTGCCCGAGATTCGATCGTCGGTATCCCGATACCTTGTTCAATCTCGTTACCGGCAAGTCTCTTTACTCGTTCTGTAACACATCATCCCGTGATCAAATCCTTGGTCACATTGTGCACATTATGATGATGTCCTACTGAGTGGGCCCAGAGATACCTCTCCATTTACACGGAGTGACAAATCCCAGTCTCGATTCGTGCCAACCCAACAGACACTTTCGGAGATACCTGCAGTGCACCTTTATAGCCACCCAGTTACGTTGTGACGTTTGGTACACCCAAAGCATTCCTACGGTATCCGGGAGTTGCACAATCTCATGGTCTAAGGAAATGATACTTGACATTAGAAAAGCTCTTAGCAAACGAACTACACGATCTTGTGCTAGGCTTAGGATTGGGTCTTGTCCATCACATCATTCTCCTAATGATGTGATCCCGTTATCAACGACATCCAATGTCCATGGTCAGGAAACCGTAACCATCTATTGATCAACGAGCTAGTCAACTAGAGGCTTACTAGGGACATGGTGTTGTCTATGTATCCACACATGTATCTGAGTTTCCTATCAATACAATTCTAGCATGGATAATAAACGATTATCGTGAACAAGGAAATATAATAATAACCAATTTATTATTGCCTCTAGGGCATATTTCCAACATAATTGTGATCATTCTTACGGCCAGCACATGGACAAGGCATAAAACCATCCGCCCACTTGTTTGCCTGAGCCGCAAGCAGAAAAGTTTGCACGCCATTAATGAACTCGGGAGAGCATCGGTCATCGTACATCCATTGTCGGCTCATCTTCATTACACAACACCGAAAAGACCAAATTAATACAAGTTCATACATAAAGTTCATACAACACTTAAATGCAACAAACAAATAACTCTCTAACTAAAGCATTTAAATGCAACAACAAATGCGATCAAGATCGCAACTAAGGTAACAATTGATCCAACAGCATAATTATACCAAGCCTCACTATCAATGGCATATTTTCTAATCTTTCTAATCTTCAAGCGCATTTTCTCCATCTTGATCTTGTGATCATTGATGACATCAGCAACATGCAACTCCAATTCCATCTTCTCCCCCTCAATTCTTTTCAATTTTTCTTTCAAATACTCGTTTTCTCTTTCAACTAAATTTAACCTCTCGACAATAGGGTCGGTTGGAATTTCCGGTTCAGAAACCTCCTAGATAAAAATATCTATGTCAACTTGATGGGCATAATTTGTCGTAAACACGAAATGTAACAACTAGTTTTATAAGAGAATATTTCACATCCGAAACATAACAAGGACGAGGGCCGATGGGGACGGATATCAAAACCATGGCACTATGTATAACAAACAACATACGGGTAAGATAATTATACGAGTAACTATATATCCAAATCACACAAACATCAATTTTTTATATAAAACATTCATGAACAAGTGGCTCACCACAAGGTGGTGCCGGTGACGGGACGGTGCGGGCGATCGACGGTGGTTACGACGGAGATTTAGAAGGCACTAAGTAAACCACACCTACATATGCAAACTAAGTGTTATTTTTGACCTCAAATTGCATATAAATCAAATACTAGCACATATAATTCCTCCCAAATTAATCATTATATAAAGCATTGCAAGAGCTAATCTAGCAATGAGAGATGAAAGGACAAAGTTGCTAACCTTTGTGATCATTTGAATGAATGGGGGCCTTCAAATCTTGACAAATTTTGGGAAAATGTGGGATGAGCTCGAGAGGAAGAGGGAAAGAACAGAGAGGAGAGGGGAAAGGGGTAGAACAGAGCGAGCTCGGGTGGACGAAGGGTTTATGTAGGACGACCTTTAGTTCCGGTTCGTGACACAAACCGGTACACAAACCGGTACTAAAGGTCATTGTGTGCAAAGTGTCATTGCTTTCCAAGACTAACACTCCATTTCGTGCGTTCTGTCAAAGAAAATTTATACCGCTGAAAATGCAGAACATGTAGGAACAAGAAAAACAATAGAATTAGGATGCATGTTGTTTTTCAAATAGATAAATTAATTAAGAAGAAGAGAATTGCCTAGAGAATTAACGAAAAACTGGGCAGAAATTGAGACATATAGACCACATGCGGACTACTCATTAAAAAAAAACTCCATGACCCCACGGTTAACCCGAGAAACATACCTAACGTGTAAGAATCACGATCTCCCGCACTTCTACGTCACAAAGAAACCCCCAACGAATGCAATGTTGAAGGCAACGGACACCACCAAATCCATGTAAATGAGCCAATCAGAGATGGTGGTCGAAGAGACTGAGTATCATCCATTAAGCAGTCGCGGACGCCTTAACAATGACATCACTCTTCTTGCCTATGCTCCTGAGAGCCTTCTTCACCTTCTTCGTTTTGTCCGTAGAAGCCTCCTCCGCTAGAAGGCAAGCAATCGCCTTGCCAGACCCAGGGCTAGCTGCCTCCAAGTAGGCGAGCAAGCCTATTTGGTTGCACCCGAGCCATAGAACGGATCAGGTGCATGCAGGCCTGATCTCATTATGTTGGAGTCTGCGTGCTCCTTGGTGAAACTAGGGGACTCTTCCGCAAGCGAGCGTGGCGACGCGCCATCCCCTTCGCGCAGCCATACTCAGCTTCCTACATGCTATATCTCTTTCCAAATCAATCATAGTCATTGTTTCCATGTATTCAAATAATGACCCCACTATTCCATTGACCATGCAACTAACCCATACGGCATGCGCGTTTAATCTAGAACCCCCCCTGAAATTCCGGCTGGGCTCACGTAACTCCCCCCTGATTTTAACGGGGTGGTGGGGTGGGGTCCCTTTTCTTAATTAGCTATAATGTGTCCAGATACAGTTGCTTAATCGGGAACAGGTTGCCTGGTCGGAAAATCGAGCGTCGGAGCGCTCGCGCGCGCATTAGCCATCCCTCCCAGAAAGTTGCACTCTATTTGGGTGGCCCAATTCACCGCGGTCTGTAATAAACTTTATTTTCTTTTTGGTTGTTGTTCTGAATTTGTTGGGTTGTTACCTGTGATAGGCTTTATTAATTTAAAGCCGGTTGCTCCTTGCGTTTTCATTTTAAAAAATAAAATAAAAGCAAGTCAACTTGAAAACTGCCGAATGTTTTTCCTTTGTGAAAATTGATCCTTTTTTGTTCTCAGACTTGGTTTATTGGGTTTTCTTGCGTCAGAATTTTCGTTCCTGTATGTGATCTTTGTTGATCGATCGCCTGTGTTCCTGGTTCTGATGCGTCCATGTGAGCAAACGCACGTACTGAGAGAGAAATATACTCCATGAATCGTACAAATTGGCACGAATTTCATAATTTTTTCCAATACACCAGACTTGAATCTATAACTGAGGCATCCCACTTTTCTTTTTTGAGATCTAGAGCAGGAGAACCCTACTCAGAAAGAGCATTACATTCCGAGAGGATCAGAGAACATAAACTACTCGGCACTTGGCCCATGAGCTCCTAGTTAGCGCTGCAAGGCCGTGAGCCAGCAAATTGCAGTGTCGCTTCATACACCGGACGCTGCAAGCAGCCATGGATTTCTTTATGTCCATGATTAGGCCATAATGGGGAACACGTTGGGTTTTGTGCAAGAAAAAAAATAGAGCTATACAAAATAGCGTTGGCCCTTAAAATACGCTATTAGCATGCTATTAGCGAGATAGTGTACACTGATTTATTTAGCGAGACAGTTCTCTATACGCTATTAGCGACGTTATAGCGCGTTATTTTTTTTTCTGATGGTTTTGTGACGCCAGTTCATTGGCTATGACTTGGTTGTTCATCTCAAGCACTACCTGAAGATCAAATAATCCAGCCATGGCCTGAATCCCCACGAGAGCAGCGCGGGCTTCGGCTTCCTCAACACTGTGGCAGATGTTAGGAGTAATCGTGACTTGGAGTTTGTTTGCCGGTCAGTTGTGTGCGTTGCGTGAGTTAGCTAGCTACTTAGTCGGGCGTGCATGCATGTGTGGGTCGCCATGATGTGTAACGCGCATGCATGTAGACCGTTAGCAGCAGTACCACTAATAGAAAATGGGGCTTTCGTTCGGGCCTGACCAGCCCATTAGTCCCGGTTCTTATACGAACCGGGACCAACGGGTGCATTCGTCCCGGTTCGTGAGCCCAGGTGGCCGGCCGGGGCCTCGCGAGCTTTGGTCCCGGTTCGTCTGGACCCATTTGTTCTGG
Source organism: Aegilops tauschii subsp. strangulata (assembly GCF_002575655.3). Lineage (NCBI taxonomy): Eukaryota > Viridiplantae > Streptophyta > Magnoliopsida > Poales > Poaceae > Aegilops > Aegilops tauschii. The sequence goes on along the minus strand of NC_053036.3, from coordinate 549,499,568 downwards.
TTCTAGGAACGAACCGGGACCAATGGGCCTCGCTCCTGGCCCATAACCATTGGTCCCGGTTTCAGCCACGAACCGGGACAAATGATTTGCCTATATATAGCCCATCGCCAGCGAGTAGAGCACTCCACCCTGCTCTGTTTTTTGCTGGCCGGCGAGGGGAGGGCATTTGGGTGCTCTAGCTCACCTCCTATGCACATGAGGTGTTCGATGAAATGTCCGAGCCACACTAGTTAATATTTCTTCTCTCGAAACTCGACCTCCGAGCTCCATTTTTCCCGAGATTTTTCTAGATTTAGCGGTCCGTCACGTCCCGTCCCCGTCTTCACCGCCGTCGATCGCCCGCGCCGATCTCGTCGCCGGCACCACCGTGATGAGCCTCTTGTTCTTATCTTCTTTCTGAAAGAAAAAATTCATACTTGAGATAGATACTTGTCTAATTTTCTTACTTTTATTATTCATTGTTATTATATATTGCGATGGTTCTGGTATCGGCCCCCGTTGGCCCTCGTCCTGTCTATGATTCGGATGTGGTATATATTATCTTTTTATAACTATTTGGTTCATTTATTGTTTATGACAATTATGCCGACCAACGTGACATAGATTTTATTTATGTAGGAGGTGGTTGAACCGGAAATTCCAATCGACCCTATTGTCGAGAGGTTAAATTTAGTCGAAGAAGAAAACAATTACTTGAAGGAAAAAATAAAAAAAATTGAGGAGGAGAAGATGATATTGGAGTTGCATGTTGCGGATGTCGTTGATGATCACAAGATCAAGATGGATGCTTTGCGGTTGAATATTAAAAAGATTAGGAAATATGCCATTCATACCGAGGCTTGGTATCATTATGCCGTTGGATCAATTGTTACCTTAGTTGTGATTATGATCGCATTTGTTGTTGCATTGAAAGGTTTTACATAGTTTCAATGTATGGTTTAACTAGATGCTCTGGAGAGCTATATGTTGTTCAATTTGAACTATGTATGTACTTTGGTTTTAATGTGATGATGAACTACTATTAATTTGGTCACTTATCTATCCATGTTCATTTGTAGTGCTTTTCAATTTCAGGGTCTTATAGCTGAAAAAATAAGTAAATGCATGAAAAATAACAAATGAAGTCAGAAAGGGTTGAAAATTGATGATGTGGCTTTGAATGATGCATTTTGAACACAGAAAAAGTATGGAGTTCAAATAAGTTAAAAAAAATGAAATCCCGTTGTAACAGACGAGTTTCCGTATGAAACTCTGATACTTCGAAAGAGATTGTCCGTTTTGTACACGAAGTGCATCCAGTTTTTGCTGTAAGCCTCTTTACTTTCTTGCACATGCTATGTGGGTGAAATGATGATACCATGCCAACTTTTAACCTTTTCAGAGTTCATTTGTAGTGCTTTTCAATTTCAGGGTCTTATAGCTGAAAAAATCAGTAAATGCATGAAAAATAACAAATGAAGTCAGAAAGGGTTGAAAATTCATAATGTGGCTTTGAATGGTTTTGAACACAGAAAAAGTATGGAGTTCAAATAAGTTCAAAAAAATGTAATCCTTTTGTAACAGACGAGTTTCCGTATGAAACCCTCATACTTCGAAAGAGATTGTCCGTTTTGTACACGAAGTGCATCCAGTTTTTGCCGTAACACTCTCTACTTTCTTGCACATGCTATGTGGGTGAAATGATGATACCATGCCAACTTTTAACCTTTTCAGAGTTCATTTGAAATGCTTTTCAATTTCAGGATCTTATAGCTTAAAATAATCAGTAAATGCATGAAAATTTAATAGCAAAAACAATTATCATAAAATAAAATAAATAAGTAATTTGAAACAAAATAATATAAACTTTAATAAAATATATAAGTAGAAACAAAATAAAATAAAATAAACTTTAATAACATAAATAAAATTTATGAAACTAAAATTATCAAAGTATTTTCTGTTCAAAACATTATAAGCAACCTCTAAAATTTATGAAACTAAAATTATATAAAATTGATGCAACTAAAATTATCAAAGTATTTTCTGTTCAAAATCATTAAAAGCAAAATTTTTTTTCATAAAGAGCTTTGTTTGTTAGAAACTTTAATAGCAAATATATAAGTAGAAACAAAATAAAATAAAATAAATAAGTATTTTATTGTAAGTAGAAAAAACAAAAAATAAAGCAAAAAAGAAAAAAAAGGGAAAAAATAAAAAAAATTGCCACCTACTAGGCCACCACGACCTAAATACGACTAGAAACCCATCCCTGGGCCAGGATTCAGGCCCGCATAAGGCCCAGTAGGCCCACCAGGCATAGCAGTCACAATTAGGCCCGTAACCTTGCAATGGAGAGGAGCTCGAGAGGGGTGCGGCAGTGGAGCTTATAAACCACTGCGCGCCCCTCTCAACTAGCGAGGTGGGACTAAACTTTCGACGCGGGCGCAGCAGCACAAGGCCTTTGGTCTCGGTTGGTGGCACCAACCGGGACTAAAGGAGTGCATTGGTACCGGTTTGCGGCACCAACCAGGACCAATGCCACCCCTTTAGTCCCGGTTGGTGCCACCAACCGGGACCAAAGGCCGCCGCTTCCCGCCCTTTGGGCTACTAAAAAGAGGCCTTTGGTCCCGGTTGGTGGCACCAACCGGGACTAAAGGGGGTCTTTGGTCCCGGTTGCTGCTATGAACCGGGACCAACGCCCTGGGTATATAAGAAAACACTTAGCAGTTTCGACCAAATCCATCACTTCTTCCCCCGACGCCCCTGCTCCTCCTCGCCATCGCCGCCCGACGCCCCTGCTCCACCTTGCCGTCGCCGCCGCCACTGACGCCGTTAGGCTGCTCGACTGTGATGCCCCCGATTTGACCGTACACTAATCATGCACGCAAATGTGTACGATCAAGATCAGGGACTCACGGGAAGATATCACAACACAACTCTAAAACATAAATAAGTCATACAAGCATCATAATACAAGCCAGGGGCCTCGAGGGCTCGAATACAAGTGCTCGATCACAGACGAGTCAGCGGAAGCAACAATATCTGAGTACAGACATAAGTTAAATAAGTTTGCCTTAAGAAGGCTAGCACAAACTGGGATACAGATCGAAAGAGGCGCAGGCCTCCTGCCTAGGATCCTCCTAACTACTCCTAGTCGTCGTCAGCGGGCTGCACGTAGTAGTAGGCACCTCCAGTGTCGTAGGAGTCGTCGTCGACGATGGCGTCTGGCTCCTGGACTCCAGCATCTGGTTGCGACAACCAGGTAGAAAGGAAAGGGGGAAAAGAGGGAGAGAAGCAACCGTGAGTACTCATCCAAAGTACTCGCAAGCAAGGAGCTACACTACATATGCATGGGTATATGTGTAAAGGGCCATATCAGGGGACTGAACTGCAGAAAGCCAGAATAAGAGGGGGATAGCTAATCCTGTCGAAGACTACGCTTCCGGCAGCCTCCATCTTGCAGCATGTAGAAGAGAGTAGATTGAAGTCCTCCAAGTAGCATCATATAGCATAATCCTACCCGGCGATCCCCTCCTTGTCGCCCTGTTAGAGAGCGATCACCGGGTTGTATCTGGCACTTGGAAGGGTGTATTTTATTCAGTATCTGGTTCTAGTTGTCATAAGGTCAAGGTACAACTCCGGGTCGTCCTTTTTCCGAGGGACACGGCTATTCGAATAGATAAACTTCCCTGCAGGGGTGCACCACATAACCCAACACGCTCGATCCCATTTGGCCGGTCACACTTTTCTCGGTCATGCCCGGCCTCGGAAGATCAACATGTCGCAGCCCCACCTAGGCTTAACAGAGAGGTCAACACGCCGGTCTAAATCCTATGCGCGCAGGGGTCTGGGCCCATCGCCCATTGCACACCTGCACGTTGCGAGGGTGGCCGGAAGCAGACCTAGCCTAGTGGCGTTCCAGTCCAATCCGGCGCGCGCCGCTCCGTCGCTGACGTCAAAAAGAGCTTCGGCTGATACCACGACGTCGAGTGCCCATAACTGTTCCCGCGCAGCTGGTTAGTGCTTATAGACCAAATGGCCAGACTCAGATCAAATACCAAGAACTCGTTAAGCGTGTTATGTCGAAGTAACCGCGGACGCTGTCCAGGGCCAAGCCCAGCTCTCGCCTAGGTGGTCTCAACCTGCCCTGTCGCTCCGCCACAAAGATCCACTTGCGGGTACTCCTACGAGCCGACCCGACTTTAGTCATCACATGTGTCATGTATATAGTATATAAGTATATACCCGTGATCACCGCCCAAGTGATCACGACCCGATAGTATAGCACAGCAGACGGACAAGAATGTAGGGCCACTGATGGAAAACTAGCATCCTATACTAAGCATGTAGGATTGCAGGTAAAGGTAACAACAGTAGAAACAAGGACAGGCTATGCATCAGGATAGGATTAACAGAAAGCAGTAACATGCTACACTACTCTAATGCAAGCAGTATAGAGAAGAATAGGAAATATCTGGTGATCAAGGGGGGGGGGGCTTGCCTGGTTGCTCTGGCAAGTAGGAGGGGTCGTCAACTCCGTAGTCGAACTGGGCAGCAGCAGCGTCGGTCTCGTAGTCTACCAGAGAGAAGAGGGGGGAAGAAACAGTAAATACAATGCAAACATAAGCATGACGATGCGTGACATGACAATGAGCGGTGCTAGGTGTGCCCTAACGCGGCAGTAGGTGGTACCGACGAAGGGGGGGAACATCCGGGAAAGTATTCCCGATGTTTCGCGTTTTCGGACAGACGGACCGGAGGTGAAATGTTACAGGTTCACTATGCTAGGGACGCGTGGCGGACGAATGGGCTGCGTATCTAGATTCGTCTCGTCGTTCTGAGCAACTTTCATGTACAAAGTATTTTCATCCGAGCTACGGTTTATTTTATATGAATTTTAAAAGATTTAAATTAATTTCTGGAATTTATTTAATTATTTAATATATACATTATCCGAAACCGTGTTGCGATGACATCAGCATGACATCATGCTGACGTCAGCAGTCATCTGACACGTGGGCCCCACATGTCATAGACTGATTAGGGTAATTAGGGTTAACTAATTAATTAACTAATAATTAAACTAATTAAATAATTATTTTATTTTTATTTTCTTTCTTTATTTATTTATTAATTTTTATTAATTAATTTATTATTTTTATTATTATTATTTTTTAAATCATTTTTTTGTTCTCTGGGCGTGGGGCCCATCTGCAATAGGCCCAGGGGGTTCGGGCCCAAGGGCAGTGGCTCAGGGGCGCGAGGCCCCCCCTGGCAGTGGCCCAGGGGCCACAGGCGGGCGCGGGCGCGGCGCGCGTGTGCGGCGCGGGCGAGGCCAGTGGCCAGGACGGCCTGCCGGCGGCGGGCACGGCCGCGCGTGGAGGGGGAGGGCCGTGGCCGAGCCAGAAGGGCGCGAGCGCGTGCGCGCGCGTAGAGGGAGAGCGGGGGGGAGCGAAGGGGGCGCGAGGTGAGCAGGGGGGCGGCCACGCGCGAGGCGCGAACGGCGCGGGCGGGCGTCGAGCGCGGCAAGGACGGCGAGGCTGGGGTGGACGAGGGAGTAGCGGGACAACGCGGCGACGGGCGTGCACGGGGCGCAGGCGTGCGGTGGTCACGGCGACAAGCGCGCGCGCAGCACGGCGGGCAGGCGCGAGGGAGAGGGGAGGAAGCGGGGCATGGCGTAGGGCTCGGGTAGAGCTGCGGGAGCACGCGGGCGAGCGAGTCCCGTCGAGGACGACTCCAGCGTGGGGTCAGAGAGGAAGATGGGGGTGGCGCTCACAGGGGTTGCAGGGGACTGGGCAGCGGGGCTCGAGGTGGGGGACGGGGACGACGGGCGACGTGGGAGCAGGCCGGTGGGGAGGTGGAAGCAGGCCGGCGGAGGAGCTCCGGCGTGGCGACGTCCAACGGCGAGGCAGCGTGGTCTCCTGGCGGCGACGGGCGACGGCGTCGGTGGCCTCCTCCTCTCGATCCCGATCCAATCGGGGGAGAGGGGGGAGGAGATATTTCGTGGGGGGGGGAAGTGTCGGTGGGGGTGGAGTACTAGGGGAGTGGGGGAGGTTATGGCGGCGGGGTGGGCCGGCCCAGGTGGTGGCCTGGTGGGCCGAGGCCGTTCGACCAAGTTGGGCCACGGCCAAGTGAGGGGGGGCTCCTTTTCCCCTTTTTTGTTAGCTTTCTTTTCTTTTTATTTATTTTCTTTTCTGTTTTAAATCATTTTAAAATATTTAGGCATTTTCTAAAAATGTGTTTACTTCACCATAATTAACTATGCCTTATTTGGCACCCACCGAACATTTTTGTTTTGACATTTCAAAACTTTGGGTGTTTGCCATTATTTAGAATTTAAATTTTGGAACGGTTTCGAATCATTGTGAGGTTTGCAACAGTAACAGGGGTGACGTGGCCTGATTAGCGTGGGATTACTGTAGCATGATTATCCGGGCGTTACAAATGTCGCCGTCGCCGCTGCCACCGACGCCGTCAGGCTACTCAACGTCGTCGCCGCCGCCGCTGGCGCCCTCTGCCCCAACGACGGCGTCGACCCTCGCGCCCCTGCCGGCCCCGACGCGCCGCCCACTGTGCCCCGCCACCCCCTGTGAGCACCAGCCTGCTCCCGCGCCCCTCCCCTATCCCGCGCCCCTGCCCTGCCCCGCCGGCGCCGGCCCCTCCGCCGTGCCCCTCCGCCCCTGCCGGGTGCTAGCTATTAGATTTTTAGATGTTTTTAGATGTTTTTTAGATGTTTTTAGATGCTATTTTTAGATGTTTTTATATGTTTTTTAGATTATTTTAGTTGATGTTTAGTTTAGTTTTAAGATTAGGAAAATTCCAAATGTATAGTTAATTTAGATGTTGTAATTTGTTCATAGAAACTGTGCACTTTTGTATAGAAACTTTATTTTTTTTCATATGTACGAAAATGTAGAATGAAAACGAAAACAAACATATAAAAAAAACAAAGGAAAAAATGAAGAAGGACCCGCGGCGAAGCAAGTCTTTTTTTAAGGTAGTTCTTTGTTAATGTGAGGGGGACGTCCGGAGCACCCCCCGGCCCTCTCGCTCGACCAAAACTCTCGAGGAAACCCAAACCCTAGAAAAAAACAATGTCGGTCTCCTACCCCCTCCCGCCGCGCCCCTACCCGATCGACAAACTCTCTTGAGGCCACCCAAATTTACCAAGTTAAAAGAGCATTGTCGTCGAGGCCACCCCGAACCCTTGAAGCGTTGTTGAGGCCACCCCAAACCCTTGAAGCGTTGCGGAGGCCACCCCAAACCCTAGAGAAGCGTCGAGGCCAGGCCACTAATATGATTCCTTATTGTGCTTAGCTAGCTAGTTCAACGTTTGCCACTAATATATCCATTTGTCATGTTTGAATAATAATTGCCATGTTGTAAATATTTGCAGAAACTATGGATCCGCACCCCCGAGACGAAGCAAAAGAAGCGGTGTTGGGGGAGATAATCGCACACGGAAGTGATGCCGTCTTGTCGTTTCTCAACGACACATGCACCGATGGTCTGGAAAGACATGATGAAGAAGCAGGCTACGACGATGATCAAACAATGGAGGAGGAAGGACACCGTGATGACGGCTCCGGTGACCGAATGGAGGGGGAAGGTGAAGGAAATATGCCCTAGAGGCAATAATAAAGTTATTATTTATTGCCTTATATCATGATAAATGTTTATTATTCATGCTAGAATTGTATTAACCGGAAACATGATACATGTGTGAATACATAGACAAACAGAGTGTCACTAGTATGCCTCTACTTGACTAGCTCGTTGATCAAAGATGGTTATGTTTCCTAGCCATAGACATGAGTTGTCATTTGATTAACGGGATCATATCATTAGGAGAATGATGTGATTGACTTGACCCATTCCGTTAGCTTAGCACTCGATCGTTTAGTATGTTGCTATTGCTTTCTTCATGACTTATACATGTTCCTATGACTGAGATTATGCAACTCCCGTTTACCGGAGGAACACTTTGTGTGCTACCAAACGTCACAACGTAACTGGGTGATTATAAAGGTGCTCTACAGGTGTCTCCAAAGGTACTTTTTGGGTTGGCGTATTTCGAGATTAGGATTTGTCACTCCGATTGTCGGAGAGGTATCTCTGGGCCCACTCAGTAATACACATCACTATAAGCCATGCAAGCATTGTGACTAATGAGTTAGTTGAGGGATGATGTATTACGGAACGAGTAAAGAAACTTGCCGGTAACGAGATTGAACTAGGTATCGAGATAACGGCGATCGAATCTCGGGCAAGTAACATACCGATGACAAAGGGAACAACGTATGTGGTTATGCGGTCTGACCGATAAAGATCTTCGTAGAATATGTGGGAGCCAATATGTGGGAGCCAACGAAACTCTCCCTCAACACTCGGCTGGATCGGAGTTCGAGGGACGTCATCGAGCTGAACATGTGCTGAACTCGGAGGTGTCGTGCGTTCGGTACTTGATCGGTCGGATCGTGAAGACATACGACTACATCAACCGCGTTGTGTTAACGCTTACGCTTTCGGTCTATGAGGGTACGTGGACAACACTCTTCCCTCTCGTTGCTATGCATCACCATGATCTTGCGTGTGCGTAGGAATTTTTTTGAAATTACTACGTTCCCCAACAGTGGTATCAGAGCCAGGTTTTATGCGTTGATGTTATGCACGAGTAGAACACAAGTGAGTTGTGGGCGATATAAGTCATACTGCTTACCAGCATGTCATACTTTGGTTCAGCGGTATTGTGAGATGAAGCGGCCCGGACCGACATTACGCGTACGCTTACGCGAGACTGGTTTCACCATTGCGAGCACTCGTTGCTTAAAGGTGACTGGCAGGTGTCTGTCTCTCTCACTTTAGTTGAACCGAGTGTGGCTACGCCCGGTCCTTGCGAAGGTTAAAACAACACCAACTTGACAAACTATCGTTGTGGTTTTGATGCGTAGGTAAGAACGGTTCTTGCTAAGCCCGTAGCAGCCACGTAAAACTTGCAACAACAAAGTAGAGGACGTCTAACTTGTTTTTGCAGGGCATGTTGTGATGTGATATGGTCAAGACATGATGCTATATTTTATTGTATGAGATGATCATGTTTTGTAACCGAGTTATCGGCAACTGGCAGGAGCCATATGGTTGTCGCTTTATTGTATGAAATGCAATCGCCATGTAATTGTTTTACTTTATCACTAAGCGGTAGCGATAGTCGTAAAAGCAATAGTTGGTGAGACGACAACGATGCTATGATGGAGATCAAGGTGTCGCGCCGGTGACGATGGTGATCATGACGGTGCTTTGGAGATGGAGATCACAAGCACAAGATGATGATGGCCATATCATATCACTTATATTGATTGCATGTGATGTTTATCTTTTATGCATCTTATCTTGCTTTGATTGACGGTAGCATTATAAGATGATCTCTCACTAAAATTTCAAGATAAAAGTGTTCTCCCTGAGTATGCACCGTTGCGAAAGTTCTTCGTGCTGAGACACCACGTGATGATCGGGTGTGATAGGCTCTACGTTCAAATACAACGGGTGCAAAACAGTTGCACACGCGGAATACTCAGGTTAACTTGACGAGCCTAGCATATGCAGATATGGCCTCGGAACACGGAGACCGAAAGGTCGAGCGTGAATCATATAGTAGATATGATCAACATAGTGATGTTCACCATTGAAACTACGCCATCTCACATGATGATCGGACATGGTTTAGTTGATATGGATCATGTGATCACTTAGAGGATTAGAGGGATGTCTATCTATGTGGGAATTCTTAAGTAATATGATTAATTGAACTTGAATTTATCATGAACTTAGTCCTGATAGAATTTTGCAAATTATGTTGTAGATCAATAGCTCGCGTTGTTGCTCCCCTGTGTTTATTTTTGATATGTTCCTAGAGAAAAATTATGTTGAAAGATGTTAGTAGCAAAGATGCGGATTGGATCCGTGATCTGAGGATTATCCTCATTACTACATAGAAAAATTATGTCCTTGATGCACCGCTAGGTGACAGACCTATTGCAGGAGCAGATGCAGACGTTATGAACGTTTGGCTAGCTCAATATGATGACTACTTGATAGTTTAGTGCACCATGCTTAACGGCTTAGAATCGGGACTTCAAAGACGTTTTGAACGTCATGGACCATATGAGATGTTCCAGGAGTTGAAGTTAATATTTCAAGCAAATACCCGAGTTGAGAGATATGAAGTCTCCAACAAGTTCTATAGCTAAAAGATGGAGGAGAATAGCTCAAGCAGTGAGCATGTGCTCAGATTGTCTGGGTACTACAATCGCTTGAATCAAGTGGGAGTTAATCTTCCAGATAAAATAGTGATTGACAGAATTCTCTAGTCACCATCACCAAGTTAGTAGAACTTCGTGATGAACTATATTATGCAAGGGGTGACGAAAGTAATTCCCGAGCTCTTCGTGATGCTGAAATCGACGAAGGTAGAAATCAAGAAAAACATCAAGTGTTGATGGTTGACGAGACCACTAGTTTCAAGAAAAGGGCAAAGGGAAGAAGGGGAACTTCAAGAAGAATGGCAAGCAAGTTGCTGCTCAAGTGAAGAAGCCTAAGTCTGGTCCTAAGCCTGAGACTAAGTGCTTCTACAGCAAAGGGACTGGTCAATGGAAGCGGAACTACCCCAACTATTTGGTGGATAAGAAGGATGGCAAAGTGAACAAAGGTATATTGGATATACATGTTATTGATGTGTACTTTACTAGTGTTTATAGCAACCCCTCGGTATTTGATACTGGTTCAGTTGCTAAGAGTAGTAACTCGAAACGGGAGTTGCAGAATAAACAGAGACTAGTAAAAGGCGAGGTGACGATGTGTGCTGGAAGTAATTCCAAGATTGATATGATCATCATCGCACACTCCCTATACTTTCGGGATTAGTGTTGAAACTAAATAAGTGTTATTTGGTGTTTGCCTTAAGCATGAATATGATTTGATCATTTTTTTTGCAATACGGTTATTCATTTAAATTAGAGAATAATTGTTGTTCTGTTTACATGAATAAAACCTTCTATGGTCATACACCCAATAAAATGGTTTGTTGGATCTCGATCGTAGTGATACACATATTCATAATAATGAAGCCAAAAGATGCAAAGTTAATAATGATAGTGCAACTTATTTGTGGCACTGCCGTTTAGGTCATATTGGTGTAAAGCGCATGAAGAAAGTCCATACTGATGGGATTTTGGAATCACTTGATTATGAATCACTTGAGCCTTGCGAACCGTGCCTCATGGGCAAGATGACTAAAACGCCATTCTACGCAACTATGGAGAGAGCAATAGATTTGTTGGAAATCATACATACAGATGTATGTGGTCCGATGAATATTGAGGCTCGTAGCAGGTATCATTATTTTCTGACCTTCACAGATGATTTGAGTAGATATGGGTATATCTACTTGATGAAACATAAAGTCTAAAACATTTGAAAAGTTCATATAATTTCAGAGTGAAGTAGAAAATCATCGTAACAAGAAAATAAAGTTTCTACGATCTGATCGTGGAGGAGAATATTTGAGTTACGAGTTTGGTCTTCGTTTGAAACAATGCGGAATAGTTTCGCAACTCACGCCACCTGGAACACCACAGCGTAATGGTGTGTTCGGACGTCATAACCGTACTTTTATTAGATATGGTGTGATCTATGATGTTTCTTACCAATCTACCACTATCGTTTTGGGGTTATGCATTAGAGACAGCTGCATTCACGTTAAAAAGGGCACCATCTAAATCCGTTGAGATGATACCTTATGAACTGTGGTTTGGAAAGAAACCAAAGTTGTCGTTTCTTAAAGTTTGGGGTTGCGATGCTTATGTGAAAAAGTTTCATCCTGATAAGCTCAAACCCAAATCGGAGAAATGTGTCTTCATAGGATACCCAAAGGAGACAGTTGGGTACACCTTCTATCACAGATCCGAAGGCAAGACGTTCGTTGCTAAGAATGGATCCTTTCTAGAGAAGGAGTTTCTCTCGAAAGAAGTGAGTGGGAGGAAAGTAGAACATGATGAGGTAATTGTACCTGCTCCCTTATTGGAAAGTAGTTCATCGCAGAAACCAGTTTCTGTGACGCCTGTACCAATTAGTGAGGAAGTTAATGATGATGATCATGGAACTTCAGATCAAGTTATTACTGAACCTCGTAGGTCAACCAGAGTAAGATCCGCACCAGAGTGGTACGGTAATCCCGTTCTGGAGGTTATGTTACTAGACCATGATGAACCTATGAACTATGAAGAAGCGATTGTGAGCCCAGATTCCGCAAAATGGCTTGAGGCCATGAAATCTGAGATGAGATCCATGTATGAGAACAAAGTATGGACTTTGATTGACTTGCGCAATGATCGGCGAGCCATTGAGATTAAATGGATCTTCAAGAGGAAGACGGACGCTGATAGTAGTGTTACTATCTACAAAGCTAGAATTGTCGCAAAAGGTTTTCGACAAGTTTAAGGTGTTGACTACGATGAGAGTTTCTCACTCGTATCTATGCTTAAGTCTGTCCGAATCACGTTAGCAATTGCCGCATTTTATGAAATCTGGCAAATGGATAAACAAAACTGCATTCCTTAATGGATTTATTAAAGAAGAGTTGTATATGATGCAACCAGAAGGTTTTGTCAATCCTAAAGATGCTAACAAAATATGCAAGCTCCAGCGATCCATCTATGGACTGGTGCAAGTATCTCGGAGTTGGAATATACGCTTTGATAAGTTGATCAAAGGATATAGTTTTATACAGACTTGCAGTGAAGCCTGTATTTACAAGAAAGTGAGTGGGAGCACTACAACATTTCTGATAAGTATATGTGAATGACATATTGTTGATCGGAAATAATGTAGAATTATTTCTGCAAAGCATAAAGGAGTGTTTGAAAGGAGTTTTTCAAAGAAAGACCTCGGTGAAGCTGCTTACATATTGAGCATCAAGATCTGTAGAGATAGATCAAGACGCTTGATATGTTTTTTTAATGAGTACATACCTTAACAAGATTTTGAAGTGGTTCAAAATGGAACAGTCAAAGAAAGAGTTTCTTACCTGTGTTACAAGGTGTGAAATTGAGTAAGACTCAAAGCCCGACCACGGCAGAAGATAGAAAAAGAATGAAAGTCATTCCCTATGCCTCGGCCATAGGTTCTATAAAGTAAGCCATGCTGTGTACCAGATCTATTGTATACCCTACACTGATTTTGGCAAGGGAGTACAATAGTGATCTAGGAGTAGATCACTAGACAGGGGTCAAAATTATCCTTACCGGAATAAGGATATGTTTCTCGATTATCGAAGTGACAAACGGTTTGTCATAAAGGGTTACGTCGATGCAAGTTTTGACACTAATCTAGATGACTCTAAATCTCGGTCTAGATACATATTGAAAGTGGGAGCAATTAGCTAGAGTAGCTCCGTGCAGAGCATTATAGACATAGAAATTTGCAAAATACTTACGGATCTGAATGTGACAGACCCGTTGACTAAAATTATCTCACAAGCAAAACATAATCACACCTTAGTACGCTTTGGGTGTTAATCACATAGCGATGTGAACTAGATTATTGACTCTAGTAAACCCTTTGGGTGTTGTTCACATGACGATCTGAACTATGGGTGTTAATCACATGGTGATGTGAACTATTGATGTTAAATCACATGGCGATGTGACCTAGATTATTGACTCTAGTGCAAGTGGGAGACTGAAGGAAATATGCCCTAGAGGCAATAATAAAGTTATTATTTATTTCCTTATATCATGATAAATGTTTATTATTCATGCTAGAATTGTATTAACCGGAAACATGATACATGTGTGAATACATAGACAACAGAGTGTCACTAGTATGCCTCTACTTGACTAGCTCGTTGATCAAAGATGGTTATGTTTCCTAGCCATAGACACGAGTTGTCATTTGATTAACGGGATCATATCATTAGGAGAATGATGTGATTGACTTGACCCATTCCGTTAGCTTAGCACTCGATCGTTTAGTATGTTGCTATTGCTTTCTTCATGACTTATGCATGTTCCTATGACTATGAGATTATGCAACTCCCGTTTACCGGAGGAACACTTTGTGTGCTACCAAACGTCACAACGTAACTGGGTGATTATAAAGGTGCTCTACAGGTGTCTCCAAAGGTACTTGTTGGGTTGGCGTATTTCAAGATTAGGTTTGTCACTTCGATTGTCGGAGAGGTATCTTTGGGCCCACTCAGTAATACACATCACTATAAGCCTTGCAAGCATTGTGACTAATGAGTTAGTTGAGGGATGATGTATTACGGAACGAGTAAAGAGACTTGCCGGTAACGAGATTGAACTAGGTATCGAGATACCGACGATCGAATCTCGGGCAAGTAACATACCGATGACAAAGGGAACAACGTATGTGGTTATGCGGTCTGACGGATAAAGATTTTCGTAGAATATGTGGGAGCAAATATGAGCATCCAGGTTCCGCTATTCGTTATTGACCGGAGAGGTGTCTCGGTCATGTCTACATAGTTCTCGAACCCGTAGGGCCCGCACGCTTAACGTTACGATGACGGTTATATTATGAGTTTATGTGTTTTGATGTACCGAAGGAGTTCGGAGTCCCGGATGAGATCGGGGCCATGACGAGGAGTCTCGAAATGGCCGTGACGTAAAGATCGATATATTGGACGACTATATTCAGACTTCGGAAAGGTTTCGAGTGATTCGGGTATTTTTCGGAGTACCGGAGAGTTACGGGAATTTGTATTGGGCTTTAATAGGCCATACGGGAAAGGAGAGAAAGACCCCAAAGGGTGGCCGCACCCCTCCCCATAGACTAGTCCGAATTGGACTAGGGAGGGGGGGCGCTCCCTTCCCTCTTTCTCCTTCTCCCTTCCCTTTTCCTATTCCAACAAGGAAAGGAGGAGTCCTACTCCCAGTGGGAGTAGGACTCCCCCCTTGGCGCGCCCTCCTCCTTGGCCGGCGGCCTTCCCCTTGCTCCTTTATATACGGGGGCAGGGGGACACCCCATGGACACACAATTGATCAACGATCTTTTAGCCGTGTGCGGTGCCCCCTCCACCATATTACACCTCGATAATATCGTAGCGGTGCTTAGGCGAAGCCCTGCGTCGGTAGAACATCATCATCGTCACCACGCCGTCGTGCTGACGAAACTCTCCCTCAACACTCGGCTGGATCGGAGTTCGAGGGACGTCATCGAGCTGAACGTGTGCTGAACTCGGAGGTGCCGTGCGTTCGGTACTTGATCGGTCGGATCATGAAGACGTACGACTACATCAACCGCGTTGTGTTAACGCTTCCGCTTTCGATCTACGAGGGTACGTGGACAACACTCTCCCCTCTCGTTGCTATGCATCACAATGATCTTGCGTGTGCGTAGGAAATTTTTTGAAATTACTACGTTCCCCAACAGAAGGACACCGTGATGAAGGCTCCGGTGACCGAATGGAGGGGGAAGGACACCGTGATGACGGCTCCGGTCGATTCCAGAAGGATATGCTAGGGTGATGGTGGATGAAATCACAGAAGGATTTGAGGACCTCCAGCTTGACCACCCTACGGGTGACGGGGAGACTCGGCTGGGTTCTTGTCTGAAGACTCCATGCCTATGGCGGAAGGAGCTCATCAACCTTCCGAACTGGATGCCTCCGCCTCCTCCTCCTCCTCCGGCGAGTCAGGGCACTCCGCCTCCTCCACCGCCTCCTCCGGCGAGTGACGATCAGGGCACTCAGCCTCCTTCTCCGGCGCGTGGCGGCACTCCGCCTCCTTCTCCACGTGCGCCGGCGCGCCCGAGCAGCCACCAGCCTCCTCCTTCTCTGCCTCGCCAGCAAGGGCGGAAGAGACCTGTCGCCGCCCCGGCTGCTCCGGCGCGTCGTAGTCCTTCTCCTCCGCCTCGTAAGCAAGCACGAAAGAAGACAGCCGCAGCCGCTCCGTCTGCTCCGGCATCTAGCAGTACAACTAGAGGCGGGAGGCAATACAGATACGGTCCACCTCTCAAGCCTCTATAGAAGTTACCGTACGAGAGGACCGAGGAGGAAAACGCGAAGATCGTGCGGACCGAAGTGAAGGACTTCTTTGAAGGGGTGAAAGCAAAGAGACATCCACCTCCAGAGGAGAAGGTAGATCCGGTGAAAGCAAAGTGCACTATCGATGCCCTGAGGAAACCACCAAAGTCTCCGCCGAAAACCAACTATGAGCGCGTTACTGAAAAGGCATATCTCAAAGCGGAGCGGTCGGGAAGTATTGTCAGTGATCAAAGGCTAAAAGAACGACGAGCAGCTGGGAAAAAAATTGCCCAGCTCGGCGAACAAGCGAACCAATCGTGCCCCCGCTCAATGTGTCTAATGACATCGTCGCTAATGCTCCGGGGATGGTGCCCGGTTATAGCAATCTTGGAGATTACCTGCCCGACGATGTACATTATGATTTCTTGGAGGTGGACGAACACAGATACGAGTACGGGAAGCCTCTCGTCAAAGATGAAAAATCTCTAACAACAATGATGCGAAGATTCCATGGTACATGAAAACCTGCAGAGAGTCTGGGGGGATGAATACTTTATATCTGAGAGTTAAAGAGGAGCACGACCTCATTGGAATTTATCTGTTGCATGTTCCATTTGAGGAGTTCTTCCAGTTCTTCAATCAAAAGGCCCTCGATAAATTAACGGTCACTTGCTACTGTGTGTAAGTACTACTTCTGTCATTAAGTGTCTATATATAGCTCAGCTCTTTCATTGCATGTATTTATAATTATCCTCACTATATTATGCAGATTGAAGATCGTCGAGTGCAGAAAAGCAGAAATGTATGATATTGGGTTCATTAACACAAGTCTCATAGATGAATTTTAGGTTAAAAAGAGAGCCGAAGAGGCCGAGGCCAACTTGCTCAAATCATTGTTAATAAATCAAAACAAATATTTAATACTCTTTCCTTACAACTTCAAGTGAGTGTTACTGTCGTGTGCATATTCGGTTTCCTTTATTACTCGAGCGAGGTTATAGTAATGTAATTGATGAGTTATGCATGCGTGCGCAGCTTCCACTATATTCTCCTGGAGATTAAGCTTGAGCGGGGACTAGTAATCGTCTTAGACTCGAGACGAAAAGATCCCGAGACCTATGCGGACATGACTAAAATTCTCAACAAGTAA
Source organism: Aegilops tauschii subsp. strangulata (assembly GCF_002575655.3). NCBI lineage: Eukaryota > Viridiplantae > Streptophyta > Magnoliopsida > Poales > Poaceae > Aegilops > Aegilops tauschii. Next base: position 549,482,394 of record NC_053036.3, on the reverse strand, counting down.
GTTGAATCGATCATTATCGCACCATATCGGCAACTTTTTGTTCATTTCCTGATATCTCAAGTAATAATTATTTTCTTTGTCTTGCAGGGTTTGGAAACAGTTCACCGCAGAAGCTCCGGGACTGCCGAAGGAGCTGCGATATACATACCCGAAAGTAAGTACTACTAGCTAGCTAGTTGCGCGCATCTCCCGTTGATTCTAGCTACTTTCATCAATGCCATTTATAATGCTTCATTATCAGTTTGATTGACCTCTATTTCTCGTAAAGTGCTTGTGGCAGGAACAAGGGAATGATTACTGTGGATACTACGTGTGCGAGTTCATCTACAACGCGACTTGCAAAGATAAGCGGGGCTACTCTAAAAGACAATATGAAGTGCGTAAGCAATAATATTCACAATTTCATTTTATTACACCATCATTTCTGTTGAGTTTCATTCATATATATATGTATTAACCCCCTTTTTCAAATTAGACGTGGCAGATGCGGAATGAAATCCTACCACAAGATCGCATGAAAGCAATTCAAGAGGAATTGGCGGGATTCTTTCTTGACCACGTCATCAATAAAGCCGGAGAATACCATGTGGAAGTTGAGTTCAAATGCTAGGGGATTGTAAGAGATCTTACATATTGTATATGTATGTAGCCAGTAGCGTTGGATAGATAATACGAAAACTTGTTGTTCGACCAATCTCTCGGAGAAGGAGAGGTCGATCACTTCTCTCGGCATGCATGACGAACTTCTGTACTTAATGGTTTCCTTCATTTTCTTACTAGCTAGCGTGTCGAGGGCCTCTCTATACGTATAGTACGTAGCGTCGACCAAGCCCGGAGATAAGAGAGGACACTTCTCTCTATTAATTAATTAGCTACCTAATACAATATATGAAACAACTTAATTAACCATACAAAACCCCCAAATCCACCCCCCCTTTCAGAAAAAAAAAACAAAAACCCTAGCCCCTGAACAGCTGACGCGTGGATGCCTATTGGTCCCGGTTGGTGCCACCAACTGGGACTAAAGGGCCTCCTGCCTGGGCTCGCAGCACCAGCCACGTGGAGGACCATCTGTCCCGGTTAGTATAAGAACCGGAACTAAAGGCATGGGCATTATTAACGACCCTTTAGTCCCGGTTCCCCAACTGGGACAGATGGGCCTTATGAACCGGGACAAATGGCCCTTTTTCTACTAGTGTACGCGTCCGACACGTTGTGCACGTGGCCGCGCAGATCGTGCGCGCGCTGCTGTGAGGAGGTGGGATGTGGTGTATATGTGCACACGCGCAGGTATAAACCCCCCAGACATGAGTTTGTTGAATGCGTGTGTGTGCCTCCGGGTTGTAGCCTAACATGGTATGGGCCGGCCAGTTGGATAATAGAAAATGGCGTCTATGTCCCGAGGCGTTTGATCGTAGGCAAAATCCATTGTTGTCTCTTCTTTCTTCTACCTTCATTCGCGCGCGCGCGAGAGAGAGAGAGAGTAACGCCCGGATAATTATACTACAGTAGACCACTGTTGGTGGTGCCATGTCATCGATTTTACTGTTGATAAGTTCGCATTGATTCAAAGTCGGTTCCAAAATCAAATTTAAAATCAGTAAAAGGAAAAGGAAAAAGTAATTAAAAGAAAAGGAGAAGGCAATTAAAAAAAGAAAATAGAAACGCACCCTCCCCAGTGGGCCTCGTGGCCCAGCTGGCCATTCCACCAGGCCAACCCCAGGCCAGCCCACACCTCGGCCTACATACCCCCACGCCTTCCCGAACCCTAACCCCATATCCCCCACGCACCCAAAATATCTAAACAGATCACCCCACTCCTCCCACGTCGCTCGCTCTCCCCTCGATCCAGATCGGGGCTCGACCCCGCGGCGCTCCGGACGCCGCCTGCTGCCTGGAGACCCCCCTGCCTGACGCCTCCCCTCCTCCCCGAAGCCCCCTCGCTGCGACGCCCTAGGCACCGCTGCCTCGACCTCGCCGCCAAACGACGCCGCCTGGCGCTGCCCCGTCGTCGTCCTCCTCGACCTCCTCCACGCGGGCCCATCCTCCTCATCATTCCTAGATCCAGAAGGCCCTCCCTGACGGTGCCACCCGCCGCGCCGTCGCCACCCGTTGGGCCGTCGCCACTCGTCACCACCTCGTCGGCGTTGCCTCCCCACCTCTCCCTCGACGGCTCCATCGAGCCTCGATGACCCTGATCCCCTGCAAACGGGGTGAGAACCCCTCCTATCTCCCCTTGTTCCTGTCATCGCCGTGCACGCCCCGCGGTCCCGGTTGTCGCTGCTCGCCGCAGTCACCCCGCGCCCTATCCCTCGTGCGCTCGCGCTCACCGTCGTACTGTCGTGCCCGCGGCGTGCGTTAGGCGTCCTGCCCCGCGCCTGTGGTCGTCCCGCGCACGTTCTACCCGCTGTCGCCTAGCGCTGGTGCGGCTCGCGCCCCGCTCACCCGTGCCTCTACGGCAGTCGCCGTGCCGCCCTACTCCGGCCAGCCGCCATGGCCGGCGCCCCCTGGTGGCCTCGTACACCAAACAGGCGCCCACTCCCGGCGCCCGCAATCGCGCCGTTAGCCCGCATCCGCTATGGCCCTGGCCACAGACACGCAGTGCCCGCCCCCAGAAAAAAACTAATAGAAAAAATAAAATTAATTAATTAATTAACTTAATTAACTCTATTTTGTTTACCTAATTAACTTGATTAGTTAATTAAGACTGTTAATTAGTTAGTAGTCTATGATAGAGCGGCCCCACATGTCAGGGTTGACTTTGGTCAACTCAGTTGACTGCTGACGTCATGATGACGTCATGCTAAAGCAATATCCCCTTTTTAAATTTTAAAAATAATTTTAGAAATTGCTAAAACTTTAATAATTCTTAGAAAATAATCCGTAACTCGGATGAAAAAGTTTTATACATGAAAGTTGCTCAGAACAACGAGACGAATCCGAATACATGGTCCGTTCGTCTGTCACACATCCCTAGCATAGCGAACATGCAACTTTCCCCCTCGGTTTCATTTGTCCGAAAAATGCCAAACTTGGGGAAAACTTTCCCGGATGTTTTCCCCCTTCGCCGGTATCGCATAGTACTACGTTAGAACACGCCTAGTGCTGCTTATTGTCATGTCATGCATCTGTGTGCCTTATATGTACTGGTTCTTCCCCCTCTTCTTCTCCGATAGACCCTGAGACCGCTGCCGATGCTGCTGTGATCGACTACGTCGACGACGACCCTTCTTCCATTTCAGCGGAGCTTCCAGGCAAGCCCCTGTCGGATCACAGGTTCTAGCAAAACCCTCAAGGTTCAAACACTGGGGTGCGCGCGAAGATTCCCCCCTACCGATCTACGCCCTAACTCGCTAAGATCTCGCGGACGAAATCGACAAACTCACATCACAAAGAACACAAGATTTATACTCGTTCGGGCCACCATTGTGGTGTAATACACTACTCCAGTGTGGTGGTGGATGGATTGCCTCTTGGGATGATGATGAACAGTACAAGGATAAGAACAGCCTCCTGAGGTTGAGGTGTTCTTGTTCTCTGCGAACTTGTGGATGTGAGGATGGAGTGGATCCAGTCCAAGATGAGTTGTCTCTACGGTGGTGGCTAGCTCTACTTATATAGGCCCTGGTCCTCTCCCCAAATATTGATCTGGAAGGGAGGCAACAACGTCCAATTCGAAAGGGGACAGCTAGTACAGCTTATCCTGACAAAAGCGGTCTTCGTCTGCAAAAGGCTCTGGTGGTGACGCCGTCTTGGGCTCCATGGTGACCTCCGTCCTGCCGTCCTGCTGGTCTTGGTCTCGTTGCACTGATATTGAAACCTTTGCTTGATGCCTCGGTACTCTGCGCCTGCGCTTGCCTCCTTAGCACCAAAGAGGAAACAAGGACGCTGTGCGCGCGGGCGCCCACCTGATCTTGATCGTCACGGCTCACGTCACGAGAGCCTCGTGAGGTTTGCCCTGCCTTGATTTCTCCGCTCCTCGCGAGGCAGCCTGGTGAGGCCGCTCCTGAGGAGGTCTTGCATCGTCTGCCTCGCGAGGCTTGGCCCCTCGCGAGGGTCTTCAATGTCTCGCTGATGAAGATGGGTCGTACAGGCCTGAAGCACAGCCACGCCGTGGGCCGCAGGCAGGCAAGTCTGGGGACCCGCATTCCCAGAACGCCGACAGTAGCCCCCGGGCCCAAGGCGCGCTCGGGCTTGGCTTCAAGGCGAAGCCAAAGGTCAAGCGTGTAGCGCCACGGGCCCCAAAAGCCTGCGGCCTTGGTCGACGCGTGGCGGTTGATTGGACGTGGGCGTCTAAGCTTCCCCACGCTGCCTCGGCAACTGCTAGACTTGACTGGTCCCTGCGACATGCAAGGAAAACCATCATTACCTGCGATCATGGGAGGCGCCGGTTGGCCTTCTTCCGCTATAAATGGGGAGGGGGCAGAGCCCCCGTCGCCCATCTCTTCCTTGTTCATGTGCTTCTTCCTCCTTGCTCCACCACTAGCTGCAATGGCGCCGTCGAAGAAGTTCTCCACCGCGGAGAAGGGCAAGGCCCCTCGGGAGGGGCCCGGCTCCCCGGCGCCCAAGCGTGGACGTGGTCGTCCCCGCAAGCATGCCGCGACTCCCGCCGTGGCCCCCGGCTCCCGGGATGGCGCCGCTGCGCGTGGCAGGAGTCGCTCTGGTCGCGGCAGCCCCGTCGACGAAAGGAGACGCGCCATGGTTGCACGGCCTCCCCGGCCGCGGTTCCATGCGTCAGAGGTGCTGCCGGAGTTCGTTGTTTGGTCGGAGGATCCGGCCGGCAGCTGGCTCCAGCTTCCCCGCTTCTTTGCCGACGAGCTGCTGGCCTCCGGTCCAAGTGGGCTCTGGCTGCAGGCAGATGGTTGCTGCAGCCGGGCATCCTGGGTCGCAGTCTCTGTCGCGGGCAACATAGCTCTGGCCCGCGGTTGGTAGACGTTCGCCCGCGCGCGCGGCCTGGGCAGGCGGTGCACCCTCCACTTCAAGTTTGACGGCGACGTGACCGTCTACGTGATGGTGTTCGGGGAAGACGGTCGCCGTGCCGGATGCTGCCCCGAGGTGAACGACGTCAAGGAGGTGCTCGGCCTCGGCGATGGTCGGGGCGAGGAGGAGGGCGAACCTGCCGGCCGCGCCTCGTCTGGCTACGGTGGCTCCTCCCTTGGCGACAGTTCCATAAGTGCCGACTACGACCAACCGCCACGCCGCCGCGCCCGCTTCGAAGGTGGTAGTAGGTCATCTCGTCGCCGCGCATCTATGAAGAGCGAGGAGGGGTCTGACTAAGCCCGGGACATTGCCAAGGTCCTACCCCCGTGGACTGCTACAGGGGCGAGTGCCGCTTTTGTTTTGTTCCTCTTTTCGCTTCCTGCATCAAAATGAAACCAGTATGGGCCCGGAGGGGCGTGTATCGAACCATGACTTCTTAACCATTATGCTATGTTTGTTGTTCTCGCGTTGTGTAGTCATCTGTGCAGAAATAACTTAGCTTGGCGTGTTTGGGCCAGTCTCATCTTCACGAGGCACTTGTTTCCTCGTGCTTGTCTTGACTCAGAGGTCGCTCAGGAACTAGAAAAAATTCGTTAGGAAGCTCTCTAGGAGACTTATCGTTCGCCCAAGCCTTGACCCAGCGCTTCATATCGCGGTACCCGAGGGGCACGGATTAAGAGATGCACCAAATTGTGGGCTCGAACGAGGGCGCCTCATGAGAAAGCAGACGGAAGGCAGAGAGAAGGAAAAATGCTTGCGAGGGCACCTGCCTAGCCCCCTCGCGAGGTATGCGAGAGAGAGAACACAGGTCAACTAGAGCCAGAAATAGCGACAAAAGGCGACGGAACCAAATCAGCGAGGGACACCAGAAGCAAACATCGATTAAAAAGGGCGAGCCAACTACGGAAAGCAAATGAAAAGCCGCGTCCGGCATCAAGTCTAGTCTTCAAGTCTTCTGTGACACCCCAAAATTTTGACCTTGTTTTGCTATTTAAATTTTTTCCAGGAAATTAAACTTTTCCATTTGTCTAGATTCACCCCTTTTGATATTGTGGGTTTTTACCTCAAGTGGAAACTTTCCAAAGGTATTATTGGACTTATATACTCTCTCTATGAAACAATTCTTTATCAGTGGATTTAATTGCAAGATTTGCCTTTCCCTGAGCTTTATTCTTTTAAAATGATTTTTCATGAATTTGGAGTCTCTGTTGCACTGCAACCATTTGATTAATGCATTTAAAAATTTCACCAAAATTTGGGGATGTCATGTGATGTTTCCACATCACTTTTATGCAAAAATATCTTTTGGTTATTGGAGATTTTGAGCCCTACATCAACTTTTCAAATCTGGTCCAGTAGGTATTTTTGCACTACAACCAATTTAAATATTCCTTTAAAAATTCTTCCAAGTGTTTGGAGATGTCAGTAGATGCATATAATTCAAATTTATGCTAAAAACCAGTGATGTTCTTTGAAAACTTTGAGTGAATCAACCTCTTTTTCATTCTGGTCCAGTTTGGTGATTTGTACTGCAACCCTAGTTTATTTTGCTCTAGTGCCCCTGAGCTTTTTCCTGCCTATAGCCCTCCCTACAAAACCCTTAAGTCCAGGAGAGTGGACCCATTGGAGGATTTTGAGTGCATGCAATGAGACCTTTTTCTTTCTGTCCAAAACTGAAGTTTTGCAAAACTTGCACTAGCAAGTTTCTGGTTTTGCCCTAATGATCTTGCCATCATCACCTGCATCCAGGGAGACCCTGTTCTGGAGTTTTTGGCCACTCCAAGAGTTGCCTAGATGCACTTAGCATTCTGTCGAACACTTGGTGTGCACAGTCAGTTTTGACATGAGTTTTAGTTTGCACTGTGTACTTGATCCTCTGACCCAGCAACCTTGTGCACTAAGATCCTAACTACTCCTAACCTAGTCCTGTTAATTGCCAGCCTCCCTCTAGCACTCTAGGCTGCCCTGGCTTTTCGTCGAACACGTCCCGTGCGTGCTCTGGGCGCGCCCAGAGCGCACGTTTTGCACGTGTGGGCGCCCGAGCCGCCGCGTCGCACGGCCGCCACCCCGCGCCCGCTCTGGCCTTCCCCACTCGCAGCCAGCACGCCCGCCCCCTCCCGCGTCGCAGAGCCGCCCCTGGTGCCCTAAAGCGCCGCCGTCAGAGCCTTTGGCGGCACGCTGGCCTCGGCAGTAGACGCCTGCCACGGATGGCACCGCCCAAGCCACACCAGCGCGCCAGCTGCCCCCTGGAGCAGCTCGAACTTATCCTGGAACCCGTCGGCACGCGCTCATCGCCGCCATGTCGCCCTGCAGCTACAGCACGACGGTCGCCGGCGTTCTTATCCACGGCCGCCACGGGACCAGCCTCGAACGCCTATTTAAGGAGGCCCCCGAGCTCCTCCAAGCACCCATGCGACCCCAGGCCACCCCCCATAGCACCCCCACGGCCAGCATTCGACGGATGGTAGCCGTCTTCCTCGACTCCGACCGGTTCAGCTGCCGCCACCTTCCGGTACCATTCATCGCAACCAGGGCCTCCCCCACCCATCCAACGCCACCACCCATTTCCCCTCGACCTCACGGAGTCGCCCATCCTCTTAGCTTCGATCGAAAGCCACCACAGCCCAAAACCCCAATCTTGCCCGAAACCTTCTCCGCCGCGGAGCTCGCCGCCGGTGACTCCCTTCACCCCCACGGCCCCCTCGACTACCGGGAGGACCGCCCTGGAGCCACGGATCCATCCCTGCCCTCCGGAGCCCGCGAGGAGCCGCCAATCACCGGCGGCGATCGCCGGAGTCCCGCCTCCGCTCGGGCAGAGAGAGAGGAGGGAGAGGGGTCCTAGTCAAACCTGACCAGTGGGCCCCCTGGACCCACTGTCAGTGACCCCCGCGCCACCCACGCTGGCTTAAGTGGAAGCGTATATCCTCGAGTACGTATCCCCTACCCCGAAAGCGTATTTTCCCCCGAAACGTTTTCTTTTTCTGGTTTTATTAAAAACAGAACTTTGACTGGCTATATCTTTTAAAATAAAACCCCAAATGAGTTGATTCTTTTTCCTACCTCTCTCAAATTTCATCTAGTTTATTTTAAGATTTATTTCAAAAATATTTGGGACAACGTTTTGTACTGTTTTTGAAATATTTTTATTTGAATATTTTTTTAAAATAGGAAATGGAGAGAGAAGAAAACTTTCAAAAAGTGCACCCCCTTGCATACTCTTGAAGGCAAGCATTCTGAACTCTGGCATAATATTTTCGTGAGGTGTTTTGATATAGATACAACACCACCTTGACTTGGAGCATGCGTTATTTCTATGTAACGATACAGTCACACGCATGAGTGCATATTGGAGATGCTTTACTGTTAGAGATGGATATGCTGGAGATAATGATCATCCTCGCGAGCTTTTCATGCATACCGGCAGGAAGCCGGGAAAGTCGTGGTCTTGGGTAGACACGAGCTTGCCCTTAGTTCCTCGTCGAGACGAGTGTGTCCGGTATGGCATGATGAGGTTTGATGAGCGGTGATTCTGTCTGTTAATGGAAATATATTGGTTATGCTAATCATTCGGAGAATACTTGGACCTCCTGAGTCGGCCGTAGGTCGAGTCTTGTTCAGTAACTTCCCCTACTTGTTTTGTACTACCACTTGTCCCTGTCGCAGGTAGGGTACGGTTCAGTAAGTTGTCAACCCTTTACCAAAGCACACACCGTACAGAGAGGCCATGGTGGAAGATACCGGATGCATCCGGTAGGCATGCCACCTGGTCCGGGGGCATGGGTGTTTCCTGTTGGGACCGAGAGGGGGCACCCCTTAGAGCGCGCGATATAAATTTGATCCCATGCTACGTCGAGGTTGTAGCCTCCCCACTTAGAGTTTTGCTTGACAGGTGTCGTGGGTGATTCCAGACACCGGTAAGTTAAGCTGGTGTGTGCAGGTCAGGCGTGTTTTCAACTAAAAGGCCGTAGGCGGAATTAGTCCCGATGGACTAAATAAATCCGTTACTCGTGGGTAAAGAGTACGCCCTCTGCAGAGGTTATATCTATTCGGATAGCCACGTCCATGGGTAAGGACTACAGTCTGAGATGGGTCTAGTGACGGTTTTCGGATGGAGAAACGGCTAGACTAGAACTTTGATTATGACCTATGACATATGAGGATTGTGTTTATTATTATTATGGACTAACCATTTACATTACTTGAATTATTGAGTATCCCTGGGACGGTTCTACCTCCTGGATATTCACTGTGATTATTCTTATATAAGCCCTCTCTGTGGTGTCGCTCAGACGCCCGACTGCGGTATGCTTGTTATTTAATTATTCTTTATAAGCCCTTTAAGTGGTGTCGCTCAAACGCCCGACTGCGGCATGCTTGTTATTTAATTATTCTTTATAAGCCCTTTATGTGGTGTCGCTCAGACGCCCGACTGCGGCATGCTTGTTATTTAATTATTCTTTATAAGCCCTTTTTGTGGTGTCGCTCAGACGCCCGACTACGGCATTGTTAATTCATTTGCACCCTTTCGAGGAGTCATTTCAGACACTCGATCAGTGCATTCTATTTCTACTCCCGTATTGCATGTTCATATTTTACCTGCATGCGTGCATCACGGATTTCGTTTATTTCGTGACAGACGTTATCATCATAAAATATTTCGGAGCATGATTACTCCCTTATTATATTATACCCGTGTTCATAATGTTTGCGAGTACATTCAAACGTACTCACTGGCTTGTCCCTGGCTATTATCTTGGCCATATTCCTTGCTTGGAGAGACCATTGCGATGACAGCCCCGGAACCTACGCAATGATGATAGCAGCCTCGCGAAGATAGGAGTTATCCTGGTCAGCTGTTCTTGTGGGAAATGGAGTCCCATAGACGCAGATGAACCACAAACCGCTTCCGCCATCAACCACTAGAAACCAAGTGTTGTACTCCTAGGCCACAATGGTCTTGTACTACATATTTTGTACTTTGCTTGGAATTTCTTGTATCAAGTTGGTGCCTCATCAGCTAACAGTAATCCTGGGGCTGGTGAGCACAAAGGCCGTTTTCTGGGAAATTAATATCCCGAAAAACCGGTCCTGACAGACTTGGTATCAGAGCCAGGCTGAACATTGGGTAATCCTATCTTAGCCAGGTCAATAAACCTAGGTTAACCAAACCACCAGACCTTAACCTAATCCCGGCCAAGCTTCTCGCGTAACATAGCCCCACAGTGACCCGACGCCTTTCGGCAGACGGTGCCCAACCTATCAGCCTAGCCCGTCGATCACGCGCTAGTGACCAACACCTAACACGTCTCATTCGCAAGCGTGCGAAGGAAGACTCCGTCCCCTTTTTCCTATAAAAAGGGCACGCTAGCCTCAACCCAGCACAGCACAGCCTCTTTCCCAAACCAAGCCACGATGCCTGGCCCCATTGTTCACAATGAGACCACAGCAACCAACCTTGGAGGTTTTGTGACGGTGCTCGCAAACCTCACCCGCCGTGCCTATGCATTAGAAGAGCCCCCAGAATATGTTGTGTACCAAGGACTCATGAACGGTGAGAGCCGTCAATTCTGGGCCACTGTACACATCTATGGTAGGGGTCTATCGCCAGAACGCCCCTACAGGTTCACTGCAAGGACAACTTCCTTTGAGCCACAAGCCATCCAACTGGCAGCTCGAGAAGCTATAGTTCAACTCCGGCACTTGTCACCCAGAGTTAACTGTCGCTCGTTCTACTACTACCCCAGTCGTGACGGGTTTGGTAGGCCGCCCCAGGTTGCCAACGGAGATCACGAGACAGATCCTGCACTATTGCATCTGGTGCGCTATGTAAGCGCACTAGAGCAACTGTTCGATCAGATCACCCTTGATCTGATCGCAGCTCGTGGAGAACTGGTTTGCCGAGCCCCGGCGAGAGGAGAAGTGGAGCCCGACGCCGACAACCCAGTCGTGCTGTTTGGACACCCGATCGAGCCCTTGAGGTCTGCCCCAGCCATCAACCAGAGTGATTTGGTGTCCCCAGAAGCGCTTCGTCGCCTTTTGGGAACCCGTTCCAACGGGATTGTGGCCAGCAACCCCCGCGATGGTCATCACCACTACCCCGACCCTGCAGCCCCTCAACCTCATCCAGCAAATCCCGACGGTGAAACCCGTGGAGAAGCCTCGGCGCCCACAAGGCCAGCCCACTTAGACATTAACGAAGTAGACTAAGTCGCTCGAGTAGTAACAAGCCTTAATATTTCTACGCCTTGTAATTGTGTGATCCTGTATCACCATTATTAAATGCTGTCTGCTTGTGCGCCCCTATTTTTGGAGTAGTAGCCATGCATAAGTACGTCAGCGTACAGATGCATCTTTTAAATTCCGGGCACAGCTACCAAGACCAACCCCGACGGCACCCACAGTAATGTGTCACATTTATGAGATATGTATATCTGTGGCATTGACCCAAGAACGGGATCGAAAACCAGTTACCCTTCACCACGGTAGATAACCCATCCCCAAAGCTATATAAAAGGCCACCTCGTGACCTTGCCAAGTACCCCTCACCTTGTGCACAACACGCACAGCCTTTTCTTTGCCATGCCGACCCCCAGTATTTATCTGAGAACCCCAGACGCAACCCCGGGTAGTTTTGTTAAATTATTGTGGGACTTTACCTGCAGTACCATGAGTGCCATCCATCCACCCCAGTACGAGTTGCTCAAATCGAGGATCACCCCATCCACCTCGAAATATTGGGCAGTGGTGCAAATCCCTCCCGCACCCCCAAACCAAGACCCAACGGAAGTTTCCTTCGTGGGGAAATCCATGCCGACTCCGCATATGGCCATAGAAGCTGCTGCGTACGAAGCGCTCGCTCGTCTTCGATTCGCGGTACCCTATGCCAGCGAACGAGGATATTATTATTTTCCGAGTCGTGCAGCACCCGGAGAAGTTGCATCTTTTCCTGGTGGACGAATTGAGAGAGATCCAGTACTGGCCAACCTTGCCCGGTACGTTATCGCTCAGGAGCGTTTAACTCAGCGGGTAATGGGTTATCTCCAGAGCCTCGCTGATTTAAATCCTCGGATCGCTATTGGCAGACCACTGAGGCCTGACCAGGGGAGGCGCGTTCATCGACTGGTCAACCCGCTTCCCCCGATAGAAGAGGAGTGTGCCCCAGTACCAGAGGCGTTTTCTCAGGACCCGGTCCTTTTGCCGTTTTCATTGTAGACGTCACCGCTATGTTTATTATCCCAGTATTTATTTATGTGTTGTAACTTGTGCGTGGTATCCAAAGTTTGTGCGGCGTACCAAATATTTGGTTTCAATTATGTGAGCAGTTTTGCTGCTGTAAATCTTGATGTAACTAATTTTTTCACTCACGATAAATTTTGTAATGAGATTTCTTTCCCCGAGTTGCTGCAGCGTATATATCTTCACGACATAGATTTTTATTCGCGCAGCACCATAACAGTAGACTCACAACCACAACCACTCGACCTCGTGCGCTAATTACAAATCCTCGTACACATTTTGCGCCTAACTGATCACACCCGAGGACACCACAGCCTCAGTAAGAGAGATTTGTGAGTAATCATTCGGGCGCGAGTTGCCCCAACACATCGACAGCAGTTAGCACTCGATGCCGCACCTAATCCTCGTGATCGCCGCCACCGCGAAGAGCTAACACTCGAGCGGCAGCATCACGACGATCATCCAGGATCATCGCGCACAAGAGCACGGAGAACCCCAGCAACGTCGCCAAACCTCCACACACCAGGACCACGTACCAATCTGGCATCGCCTCCGCCATTAGAGCCTCGTCTCGAGCTCCTGATAACAGCAATGGAGGAGAAGGAAGAAGAAGTAGAAGCAAGGCCAGGTGTGAGGAAGAGGAAAGGAGCACCGCGACCATTTTATAGCTCGAGATCGGTGTACGGTGGGTGAGGTCCACCAGCGCCACTCGTCGCTCGATCGCCGGTGTTCGGAGGCGAGTCCGCGAGCAGTGTCGACAGTGCACTGGCCCGCGAGGTGAGTGCACGCTGCACCGGCAGCTAGCACGCCGCGCACTACCGCAGTACGGCCTAGATGCCCTACGCGCTAGGCGTCGCCGGTAGAGGAAGCGCGGGAGAGCACGCGAGAGAGAAGAGAGAGCCATAGGTAGAAGAAGAGGCCGACAATGGGCCCCGGGTCCACCTGTCAGCCAGAGACAGCATTGTGCTCTCGGGTGCGACCAGCGTATTTTAGTAATTTAGAATTTATTCTAAATTTACTGTATCCACGTAGAAATAACTCGTTTTTCCCCCAACCATGGATTTTTCCGAGCAACGCCATTATACCACACTGTGGTTTTACACCACTTATTGCCCTCTCACTGTAGCCACATTTTTATTGCATAGTAGAATGTTGATTTCTTTTTTTTGGTAAAAGCAATGTCTGTTCAAAACAGCTTTTAACAAATCTCAAGGACGAGATTTTTCTTAAGGGGGGTAGTGTTGTGACACCCCAAAATTTTGACCTTGTTTTGCTATTTAAATTTTTTCCAGGAAATTAAACTTTTCCATTTGTCTAGATTTACCCCTTTTGATATTGTGGGTTTTTACCTCAAGTGGAAACTTTCCAAAGGTATTATTGGACTTATATACTCTCTCTATGAAACAATTCTTTATCAGTGGATTTAATTGCAAGATTTGCCTTTCCCTGAGCTTTATTCTTTTAAAATGATTTTTCATGAATTTGGAGTCTCTGTTGCACTGCAACCATTTGATTAATGCATTTAAAAATTTCACCAAAATTTGGGGATGTCATGTGATGTTTCCACATCACTTTTATGCAAAAATATCTTTTGGTTATTGGAGATTTTGAGCCCTACATCAACTTTTCAAATCTGGTCCAGTAGGTATTTTTGCACTACAACCTATTTAACATTCCTTTAAAAATTCTTCCAAGTGTTTGGAGATGTCAGTAGATGCATATAATTCAACTTTATGCTAAAACCCAGTGATGTTCTTTGAAAAATTTGAGTGAATCAACCTCTTTTTCATTCTGGTCCAGTTTGGTGATTTGTACTGCAACCCTAGTTTATTTTGCTCTAGTGCCCCTGAGCTTTTTCCTGCCTATAGCCCTCCCTACAAAACCCTTAAGTCCAGGAGAGTGGACCCATTGGAGGATTTTGAGTGCATGCAATGAGACCTTTTTCTTTCTGTCCAAAACTGAAGTTTTGCAAAACTTGCATTAGCAAGTTTCTAGTTTTGCCCTAATGATCTTGCCATCATCACCTGCATCCAGGGAGACCCTGATCTGGAGTTTTTGGCCACTCCAAGAGATGCCTAGATGCACTTAGCATTCTGTCGAACACTTGGTGTGCACAGTCAGTTTTGACATGAGTTTTAGTTTGCACTGTGTACTTGATCCTCTAACCCAGCAACCCTGTCCACTAAGATCCTAACTAGTCCTAACCTAGTCATGTTAATTGCCAGCCTCCCTCTAGCACTCTAGGCTGCCCTGGCTTTTCGTCGAACACGTCCCGTGCGTGCTCTGGGCGCGCCCAGAGCGCACGTTTTGCACGTGTGGGCGCCCGAGCCGCCGCGTCGCACGGCGGCCTCCCCGCGCCCGCTCTGGCCTTCCCCACTCGCAGCCAGCACGCCCGCCCCCTCCCGCGTCACAGAGCCGCCCCTTGCGCCCTACAGCGCCGCCGTCAGAGCCTTTGGCGGCACGCCGGCGCCGGCAGTAGACGCCTGCCACGGACGGCACCGCCCAAGCCACACCAGCGCGCCAGCTGCCCCCTGGAGCAGCTCGAACTTATCCTGGAACCCGTCGGCACGCGCTCGTCGCCGCCACGTCGCCCTGCAGCTACAGCACGGCGGTCGCCGGCGTTCTTATCCACGGCCGCCACGGGACCAGCCTCGAACACCTATTTAAGGAGGCCCCCGAGCTCCTCCAAGCACCCATGCGACCCCAGGCCACCCCCCATAGCACCCCCACGGCCAGCATTCGACGGATGGTAGCCGTCTTCCTCGACTCCGACCGGTTCGGCCGCCGCCACCTTCCGGTACCATTCATCGCAACCAGGGCCTCCCCCACCCATCCAAAGCCACCACCCATTTCCCCTCGACCTCACGGAGTCGCCCATCCTCTTAGCTTCGATCGAAAGCCACCACAGCCCAAAACCCCAATCTTGCCCGAAACCTTCTCCTCCGCGGAGCTCGCCGCCGGCGACTCCCTTCACCCCCACGGCCCCCTCGACTACCGGGAGGACCGCCCTGGAGCCACGGATCCATCCCTACCCTTCGGAGCCCGCGAGGAGCCGCCAATCGCCGGCGGCGATCGCCGGAGTCCCGCCTCCACTCGGGCAGAGAGAGAGGAGGGAGAGGGGGACTAGTCAAACCTGACCAGTGGGCCCCCTGGACCCACTGTCAGTGACCCCCGTGCCACCCACGCTGGCTTAAGTGGAAGCGTATATCCTCGAGTACGTATCCCCTACCCCGAAAGCGTATTTTCCCCCGAAACATTTTCTTTTTCTGGTTTTATTAAAAACAGAACTTTGACCAAACTTTGACTGCCTATATCTTTTAAAATAAAACCGCAAAGGAGTTGATTCTTTTTCCTACCTCTCTCAAATTTCATCTAGTTTATTTTAAGATTTATTTCAAAAATATTTGGGACAACTTTTTGTACTGTTTTTGAAATATTTGTTATTTGAATATTTTTTTTAAATAGGAAATGGAGAGAGAAGAAAACTTTCAAAAAGTGCACCCCCTTGCATACTCTTGAAGGCAAGCATTCTGAACTCTGGCATAATATTTTTGTGAGGTGTTTTGATACAGATACAACACCACCTTGACTTGGAGCATGCGTTATTTCTTTGTAACGATACAGTCACACGCATGAGTGCATATTGGAGATGCTTTACTGTTAGAGATGGATATGCTGGAGATAATGATCATCCTCGCGAGCTTTTCATGCATACCGGCAGGAAGCCGGGAAAGTCGTGGTCTTGGGTAGACACGAGCTTGCCCTTAGTTCGTCGTCGAGACGAGTGTGTCCGGTATGGCATGATGAGGTTTGATGAGCGGTGATTCTGTCTGTTAATGGAAATATATTGGTTATGCTAATCATTCGGAGAATACTTGGACCTCCTGAGTCGGCCGTAGGTCGAGTCTTGTTCAGTAACTTCCCCTACTTGTTTTGTACTACCACTTGTCCCTGTCGCAGGTAGGGTATGGTTCAGTAAGTTGTCAACCCCTTACCAAAGCACACACCATACAGAGAGGCCATGGTGGAAGATACCGGATGCATCCGGTAGGCATGCCACCTGGTCCGGGGGCATGGGTGTTTCCGGTTGGGACCGAGAGGGGGGCACCCCTTAGAGCGCGCGATATAAATTTGATCCCATGGTTCGTCAAGGTTGTAGCCTCCCCACTTAGAGTTTTGCTTGATAGGTGTCGTGGGTGATTCCAGACACCGGTAAGTTAAGCTGGTGTGTGCAGGTCAGGTGTGTTTTCAATTAAAAGGCCGTAGGCGGAATTAGTCCCGATGGACTAAATAAATCCGTTACTCGTGGGTAAAGAGTACACCCTCTGCAGAGGTTATATCTATTCGGATAGCCACGTCCATGGGTAAGGACTACAGTCTGAGATGGGTCTAGTGACGGTTTTCGGATGGAGAAACGGCTAGACTAGAACTTCGATTATGACCTATGACATATGAGGATTATGTTTATTATTATTATGGACTAACCATTTACATTACTTGAATTATTGAGTATCCCTGGGACGGTTCTACCTCCTGGATATTCACTGTGATTATTCTTATATAAGCCCTCTCTGTGGTGTCGCTCAGACGCCCGACTGCGGTATGCTTGTTATTTAATTATTCTTTATAAGCCCTTTATGTGGTGTCGCTCAGACGCCCGACTGCGGCATGCTTGTTATTTAATTATTCTTTATAAGCCATTTATGTGGTGTCGCTCAGACGCCTGACTGCGGCATGCTTGTTATTTAATTATTCTTTATAAGCCCTTTTGTGGTGTCGCTCAGACGCCCGACTACGGCATTGTTAATTCATTTGCACCCTTTCGAGGAGTCATTTCAGACACTCGAGCAGTGCATTCTATTTCTACTCCCGTATTGCATGTTCATATTTTACCTGCATGCGTGCATCACGGATTTCGTTTATTTCGTGACAGACGTTATCATCATAAAATATTTCGGAGCATGATTACTCCCTTATCATATTATACTCGTGTTCATAATGTTTGCGAGTACATTCAAACGTACTCACTGGCTTGTCCCTGGCTATTATGTTGGCCAGATTCCTTGCTTGGAGAGACCATTGCGATGACAGCCCCGGAACCTACGCAATGATGATAGCAGCCTCGCAAAGATAGGAGTTATCCTGGTCAGCTGTTCTTGTGGGAAATGGAGTCCCATAGACGCAGATGAACCACAAACCGCTTCTGCCATCAACCACTAGAAACCAAGTGTTGTACTCCTAGGCCACAATGGTCTTGTACTACATATTTTGTACTTTGCTTGGAATTTCTTGTATCAAGTTGGTGCCGTATCAGCTAACAGTAATCCTGGGGCTGGTGAGCACAAAGGCCGTTTTCTGGGAAATTAATATCCCGAAAAACCGGTCCTGACATCTTCTCACCAGTGCGGAGCTAAGTGCTGCCACTAGGCGTGGGAGGGAGCCCCCGAGGCCCGAGGGCGGCACTCCTGAGACTCCAGGGCGTGTACAGCCCCACTCATTATTACGTGAGAGTGTCACAGGCGGCGATTCTTCACAGGCACCGGGCCTTCTTCACAGGCACTGGGCCTTTCTTCACAGGCACTGGGCCTTGCTTCACAGGCACTGGGCCTTGCTTTATGGGTAGAACTTCCGGAGGTGCTGGATGTTCCAGGCGTTCTGGATGGGTACCCCGTCCTGTGTCTCCAGGCGCGCGGCGCCAGGCCTGGAGACATGGACGACACTGAACGGGCCCTCCCACATAGGTGAGAGCTTGTGAAGACCTTCCCTGGAGAGGACCCGCCTCAGGACGAGGTCGCCTGCCTCGAGCATCCTGGAGCAGATGTTGCGGCAGTGATATCGCCGCAGCGCCTGCTGGTACGTTGCCGCCCTCAGTTCCGCTTCACGACGACGTTCCTCCCCCAGCACGAGGTCCATCCCCCGCGTGGCGTCCTACTGCGTTTCATCAAACGCTAGGACCCGTGCGGAGCGATGCTTGACCTCGTGAGGAAGGACCGCTTTGGCTCCGTAGACAAGGAAGAACGGGGTCTCGCCCGTTGGCTTGGTGGTGGTGGTGCGGATGGACCACAGCACGGACTGGAGCTCGTCGTGCTAGCCCTTGCCGCAGGCCTCGAGCTTCTTCTTGGAGGTCCTGGTCTTGAGGCCCCTCAGGACCTCCGTGTTGGCACGTTCGTCCTGACCATTGCTCCTGGGGTGTGCCACCGAAGCGTAGTAAATCTGCATTCCAAGGTTAGCACAGTAGGTTTTGAAGAGGTTACTGGTGAATTGCGAGCCGTTATCTGTGATGATGCGGTTGGGAACCCCGAAGCGGCTCACGAGGCCCTTGATGAACTTGACAGCAGAGCCAGCTGGGATGGTGCGGACGGCTTCCACTTCCGCCCACTTGGTGAACTTGTCGATGGCGACGTAGAGGTAGCGGTAGCCCCCAGGCGCTCGAGAGAACGGGTCAAGATGTCCAGCCCCCAGACCGCGAACGGCCATGTAAGCGGAATGGTCTGGAGGCCCTGAGCGGGCTAATGGATTTGCTTGGCGTGGAACTGGCAGGCTTTGCAGGACTTCACCAGCTCAGCTGCGTCGTTGAGCGCAGTGGGCCAGTAGAACCCACTGCGGAATACCTTGCCGACGAGGGTCCGTGATGACGAGTGGTGCCCGCAGTCCCCGCCGTGTATGTCAATTAGCAACTCCTTCCCCTGGTCCCTGGAAACGCAGCGCAGAGAAATGTCATTTGGCCGCTTCCTGTACAACTCACCGTCCCGGATGCAGTACGCCGTGGCTTGTCGGGCCACATGCTCCGCGTGCTCTTCCTTCTCCGGCAGCGTCCCTTGCATCAGATACTCCTTGAATTCCTCGATAGAGCATCCCTCCTGGGGCTCAAGCGCCAAGAGCAGGCGAGCTCCTGAGGTCGGGCCACAGGTTGGGGCTCCCGTGGCAGGCGGCTGTGGGAGCTCCTCCCGAGGCTGAGCTGCGCTTGAAAGTGTTGGTGTCGCCGATGGCTTGAAGAGCCGTTCTTCAAAGACGCCGGGCTCTTGTGGCTGCCACTTGGATGCCCTTTTGGCGATGTCGTCAGCTTCCTTGTTGGTGCCCCGGGGCACATGCTGCAACTCCAGGCCCAAGAACTGCTTCTCCATTTTGCGCACCTCCGCGAGGTACGCCTCCATATGCTCGTCCCTCGGCTCGTATACCTTGTTGGAGAAGTTGACAAGGAGCTGCGAGTCGCCCTTAACGGTAAGGCGCTTCACCCCCAGAGCTGTCGCGGCCTTCAGGCCAGCTATGAGGCCTTCGTATTCTGCAATGTTGTTGGAGACCTTCTCGCCCTGCTGAAAGCAGAGCTGCACAGCGTAGTAAAACTTGTCCTGAGTGGGCGAGATGAGTACTGCTCCAGCCCCCGCGCCCTGATGCGCGAAGGCGCCATCGAAATACATGACCCAGCTGTCTAGCGCCTCGCTTCCTGGTGAGGTGGACTGGTCTTCGCTTACTTCAAGAGTCGGGGCATCCGTCCATTCCGCCATGAAATCAGCGAGCGCGGCTCCCTTGATGACCCTAGTAGTGCTGAACTCCAACTGGAATGCCTGCAGCTCGATGTTCCACTCTGCGACCCTTCCAGCAGAGTTGGGGCTCCTGAGCACCCTATCCAATGGGTAGGCTGAGACGACCTTGATGCGGTGGCCCTGGAAGTAGTGCCGCAGCTTGCGCGAGGCCACCAAGAGCGCGAGCAGGAACTTCTGAGGCATGGGGTATCGCGCCTCGCACCCCGTAATACAGTGCTGACAAAATACACCGGGTGTTCGACGAGGGCCGACGCGCTGCTGATGCTCGTGTCTTGCCAAAATTGGGACGTCTCCTGAGGTGGTGGAACTCCTGACGCCTGATTGCTTGCGGAACCTCGATGACGTCGTCCTGCCAAGCTTGGTCTTCTGTTGACGCTGCTAAGGCTCTTGCGGCGCCTTCCTGATCTTGCATCCCTTCAGGTGTAGCTCTGCGCAGCGCACCCTTGCCTTTGTGCTCCTCCCGAACCGCCACCAGCGCTGCGCTGGCGGAGTACGGGGTAGCGGCAAGGTAGAGTACTAGGGGCTCGAGGGGTCGTGGCGCCACCATCACCGGAGGGCTGGTCAGGCATCTCTTGAGGTCTTGAAAATCTCGGCCGGCCTCCTGGGTCCACTCGAATGGGCCCTTCTTCTTCATCAGCTTGAAGAAGGGTAGGGCGCACTCTCCTAGCTTGGAGATGAAGCGTCCCAACGCAGTTACCCGACCAACCAGCTTCTGCATTTCCTTAAGGGTCTGCGGTGGGCTCATGTCCTCAATGGCCTTGATCTTCTCTAGGTTCGCCTCGATCCCTCTGTGGGACACGAGGAAGCCCAACAGCTTGCCGGAAGGGACACCGAACATGCACTTCTCTGGGTTAAGCCGCAAGTTCACCTGGCGCAGGCTCGCGAACGTCTCCTCCAGGTCTTGAATCAAGGTCCTTGCCTCCCGGGACTTCACCACAATGTCGTCGACGTAGGCCTCCGTGTTTCTCCCGAGCTGCCGCCCCAAGGCGATGTGCATCAGCCGCTGAAAGGTGGCTCCCACGTTGCGCAGTCCGAAGGGCATGCAGGTGTAGCAGTACACCCCACACGGGGTCAGGAAGGCTGTCTTCTCTACATCTTCCACCGTCATCTTGATCTGGTGATACCCCGAGAACGCATCCAAGAAGCACAGCAGGTCGCATTCAGCGGTGGAGTCGATGATCTGATCGATGCGTGAGAGCGGGAACGGATCTTGGGGGCAGGTCTTGTTGAGGTTGGTGAAGTCGACGCACATTCGCTCCTTCCCGCCTTTCTTCGGCAGTACGACGGGGTTCGCCAGCCATTCGGGGTACCGAACCTCGCGAATGGCACCCGCCGCCTCCAGCTTGCGGGTCTCTTGGATGATGAAGGCCTGCTTCTCCGTGGACTGCCGTCTCGCCCGCTGCTTCACAGGGTGCACATTGGGGCATACCCTTAAATGATGATGAATCACCTCTCTCGGGACTCCCACCAGCTGATTGGGCTCCCATGCGAATATATCCTTATTTGTGCGCAAGAACTTCACCAGTGCTTCCTCTTGGCTTGGGTCGAGGCTGGCACCTATGGTAAAGGTAGCTCCTGAGGACCCGTCCCCGTTGACTGGCACCTGCTTGGTTTCCGCATTGTCTTGTGTGAACAACTGCTTCTTCTTGGTTGAAGCGTCTCCCTTGGGCTCGGAGGTGCCCGCGTCGGCAGGCTGCGCCGCCGTAGCGGTCTTGAGGGCGAGCTTGAGCGCTGCCAGGGCCTCCTTGGCGTCCCCCTTGACAGTGAGGATGCCTTTGCTTCCCGGCATCTTCATGAGGTTGTAGGCCGGATGAGTCGCCGCCATGAACTGGGCCAGAGCTGGGTACCCGAGAATGGCATTGTACGAAAGGCCGATGCGGGCGATGTCGAAGTCGACCAGCTCGGTGCGATAGTTGTCGCGCATGCCGAAGGTGACGGGGAGGCGGATCTGCCCCAGGGAGCGGATGGTGCCGCCACCAACTCCTGAGAAAGGTTTGCTGAAGCTGAGCCGCTCGAGCGGCACGTGAAGAAGGCTGAAGGCCTCCACGGAAAGCAAGTTGAGGCCGGCACCGCCGTTGATGAGGGTCTTGGTGACGGCCACGCTGCAGATGGTGGGCGTGCAGAGCATCGGAAGCATGCCCGAGCCAGCGGTGGTGATGGGGTGGTCCTCTGAGCTGAAGGTGAGGTCGGCCTCAGGCGCAGCCCAACCGGTGGAGCCCCCGAGCACTTGGAAGCAGCACCAATCTGGCGGAGGAACGGCTTGATGTGGCGATCTGAAGGCGGCGCCTGAGAGCCGCCAAGCAGGGCCGCGACCACGTGGTGCACCGGTGCCGCGTGGCGCGTAGTGAAGAAGTCGCGGAGTTCCTCCCAGGATGCCACTGTGGAACCAGGGAGGTTGAGCAGCCAGGCGCGTGGCTCGCCGGCGAGGGCCATGGGGAGCCAGTTGGCCATGACCTTGTCTTCGCCCCCGGCCTCGAGGACGGCCTCCTCGTATGCCAGCAGGAAAGCCGACGGGTCCGCCGCGCCGTCGTAGCACGGCGGCATCTCCGTCTTGAACTTGGGCGGCCGTCGCACCCGCCGCAGGGCGGGGGCCAGGGCTCGGAGCCCCTGGCCCCGTCGTCAGTGCCGGCCGTCAGAGTCGGCAGCGGGGCGCCTGCCATGAGGGCGAAGTGCGGTGGCGGCGCAGCGTAGATTGGCGGAGAGGAGCTACGGCGCACCCCTACCTGGCACGCCAAATGTCGGATCACGGGTTCCGGCAAAACCCTCAAGGTTCGAACACTTGGGTGCGCGCGAAGATTTCCCCCCTACCGATCTACGCCGTAGCTCGCTAAGATCTCGCGGACGAACTCGACGAACTCACAGCACAAAGAACACAAGATTTATACTGGTTCGGGCCACCGTTGTGGTGTAATACCCTACTCCAGTGTGGTGGTGGATGGATTGCCTCTTGGGCTAATGATGAACAGTACAAGGGTAAGAACAGCCTCCTGAGGTTGAGGTGTTCTTGTTCTCTACGAACTTATGGATGTGAGGATGGAGTGGATCCAGTCCAAGATGAGTTGCCTCTACGGTGGTGGCTAGCTCTACTTATATAGGCCCTGGTCCTCTCCCCAAATATTGAGCGGGAAGGGAGCCAACAACGGCCAATTCGAAAGGGGACAACTAGTACAGCTTATCCCGACAAAAGCGGTCTTCGCCTGCAAAAGGCTCTGGTGGTGACGCCGTCTTGGGCTCCATGATGACCTCCGTCCTGCCGTCCTGCTGGTCTTGGTCTCGTTGCACTGATATGGAAACCTTTGCTTGATGCCTCGGTACTCCGCGCCTGCGGTTGCCTCCTTAGCACCAAAGAGGAAACAAGGACGCTGTGCGCGCTAGCGCCCGCCTGGCGCCCGCCCGATCTTGATCGTCACGACTCACGCCACGAGAGCCTCACGAGGTTTGCCTTGCCTTGATTTCTCTGCTCCTCGCGAGGCAGCCTGGTGAGGCCGCTCCTAAGGAGGTCTTGCGTCGTCCGCCTCGCGAGGTTTGGCCCCTCGCGAGGGTCTTGAATGTCTTGCTGATGAAGATGGGCCGTACAGGCCTGCAGCACAGCCACGCCGTGGGCCGCAGGCAGGCAAGTCTGGGGACCCTCGTTCCCAGAACGCCGACAGCCCCCCTTTGATCAACCCGATATCGCCCATTCCGTTCTCTCATGCTTGCATTAGATTTTGCTACTGTTATTGATTGCTCCTATTCTGATGCATAGCCTGTTGTTGTACCTTACCTGCTTATCCTAAACTGCTTAGTATAGGTTGGTTAGTGATCCATCAGTGACCCTCACTTGTCCTTGTTGCCCCTACTTCATCATTGACGCCTCGAGCAACGTGATCGACGACCAGAGCCCGACACCTCACATCACATCACGCCCCTTTAGTTGCTCGACTCTGCAGAGCTACTATCGAGTGCCGAGGGTGATCCCTCATAATGCACTCCGGATGATAATTCTGTAGTGTAGCTATTCGGTCGTGGTCGACGAGGGTCGATCCTCTTTCACCATTCCCGATACGGCTCTGTCGTGCAACACCTCAAGTGTGAACCTTGAGGGTGGATCCTCTTACGTTCACCTTGATGATTACATCAAGTGGAATCCTCCGTGGGTGATTCCTCGGGTTTTCCCCTTGATGTTTGGACACACGGTTACTTTGACTTTACTTGAGACCATTGTTGAAGTCAGGTCGGCCCCGAGGGGTACCCGCGAGTTGATGTGAAAGTCAGGCGGGCCCGTAGAGCACCCACGAGTTTTCTACGTGGCACGGCCGGGCAGTCTGGGCCCTTGCCGTAAGTCCATGAGACGGGGCGACGGGGTCACATCATCGTGAGTCTCTGCTCG
Organism: Aegilops tauschii subsp. strangulata; assembly: GCF_002575655.3. Lineage (NCBI taxonomy): Eukaryota > Viridiplantae > Streptophyta > Magnoliopsida > Poales > Poaceae > Aegilops > Aegilops tauschii. The sequence continues at coordinate 549,458,265 of NC_053036.3, read as the reverse complement.
TCTCCACGAGCCCCCAATGCACTAACAGGTTTGGGTATTTGTTCTGAGTTGGCCTTTGGCCTTTACGCACTAACCACCACGCGACAATAGTTATGGGCCTCGACGTCACAGTATCAGCTAAAGCTTTGTTAGACGTCCAGTTCAGCATTGTGGGCCTGTCGGGCCAGTGCCATCCAGTATGAGGTGGTGCTCGTCTCGGCTCATCGCACAACGACTCGGAGTGCAATGGGAGATGGGCCCAGACCCCGGAGTGCTTAGGATGTAGACCGGCGGGGACCTCTCTGCTGAGCCTAGGTAGGGCTACGACGTGTTGATCTTCCGAGGCCGGGCATTGACCCCAGAAAGGTGTGTCCGGCCAGAGTGATCGAGCGTGTTGGGTAATGTGGTGCACCCCTGCAGCGAAGATATATATTCGAATACCGTGTCCACGGTAATGGACATCAGACTTGTATCTTGATCTTATATAACTAGAAATGGATACTTGAGACATGTGATGGATATGTGGCTCCGAGATTGCTTTCTCGTAGGGAGTCGAGGAAGGATCTCTGGGCGTTATTTCTACAACATGATTGTTAAATATAAACTACTATTCTTTACTCTTCTACATGCTGCAAGATGCTTGGAGCTGTTTGAAGATGCTAGTCTTCGATAGGCTAGGCCTCCCCCCTATTCTGGCATTCTACAGTTCAGTCCACAGATACAACCCTTCCATTTGATACCAATGCATACTTAGTGTAGATCTAATGCTTGCGAGTACTTTGGATGAGTACTCACGGTTGCTTTGCTTCCCCCTTTTCCCCCTTCCTTCTGCTTTCCGGTTGATGCAACCAGATGGTGGATCCCTGGAGCTAGATGCCACCACTGACGGATACTACTATTTGGAGACCGTCGACGACCAGGAGTAGTTAGGAGGTCCCAGGCAGGAGGCCTTGCCTCTTCGATCGTGTTGCTTTTGTGCTACCCTTCTTAAGGCATCCTTGTTTAACATATGTCTGTACACAGATATTGTTGCTTCCGCGGACGCTTGTGTATCGAGCTTGTATTCAAGCCCTCGAGGCCCCTGGCTTGTAATATGAAGCTTGTATTATTTTAATTTGTGTCTAGAGTTGTGTTGTGATATCTTCCCGTGAGTCCCTTATCTTGATCGTACACATTTGAGTGTATGATTAGTGTACTGTCGTATCGGGGGTGTCACAAGTTGGTATCAGAGTCGACTACCTGTAGGAATCCCCTTTCCAACTCCTTGGCCGAAGTTGAGTCTAGTCTGTGAAAAACTGATTTACTAACATGGCTGCGAGGCTTACGGGCCCACTTCGCCATTGGGTGGTATTAGGATCTTTTATTCCTCGTCTATACTCTGGGACTCTGATCTCTCTTCTATTCGGGTTAAATGATTTTGCTAACTCTATCCTAGGTTCTCGTGATCACATCCATCCGGAGATTTGTATTATGCCTTTCTTGAATTGTGGGCCAGGATCTGCTTCATATTGTTCACGGGCCGCAGGATCCTTTTATCGAGGGCACCCTGCATCGTCCGTGCAGATTCCTCGCTCTAGTGGTTTTCTTCGACGTGGATATAGCCTTTGCTATGTCTCGTTGTTGTATCCTTCCATCGCGTGCCAGCATGCCTCCTAGTATGTCTAGGATGATTCTCTTGTCCGAACTCATACTAACAACGTGTAAATGGCTCTGTATATGTATATGTATGTCTTTAATGACTACTGCTTTGTACATGCTGCGCCTTTGCTCATTGTTCAAGTTACATCATGAATGACTCCATACACCTGCTCCACCCCTTGTTAAACTGCTCCCTGATGTTTCTAGCAGGATGGCTGACAATCCTCGACCTCCACCCTATATTGCCGCAATGATGCAGCAGTTTGAGCTGAATCGTCAGTTTATGACTGGAGTAATGGCTCAGTCTCCAAACCAGAATGCTCATCAATAGCCTGCCCCAATAACACTGCCAGAATTGTGCGCCTCAACCCGTCCATTTTCCGGAACTCCACCAATCCTATGGATGCTGATGATTGGCTTCGTGACATCATGTTTGAGATGGAGTCAGCTAATGTTGCCCCTGCCAGTTATGTCACCTTTGCGACATTTCACCTGAAGGGTTCAGCTGCTCAATGGTGGGAAAGCCACAGGGGTATGCTGCCTACAGAGACTGTAACCACTTGGCAGAAAATTCAGTTAGCCTTTCGTGCATGGCACATTCCTCAAGGTCTGATGGACCAGAAGAAGAAGGAGTTCCGCAAACTCTCAGATGGCACAATGACTGTGGATGAATATCAAAGGAAATTCCTTGAATTATCTCGCTATGCTGCGGATGACGTCTGCACTGACGCTCGCAAGCAGGAGAAATTCCGTGAAGGACTGCGTCCCGATATAAAGCTCACGCTTGTTGCTCATGATTGCGCGGACTCTGCGACGCTTGTCAGCCAAGCTTTCCAAACTGAAGCTAGTCTGACTGAGTACCAGGAGTCACTCAAGCGTGCTTGAGATGTTGGCTCATCCTCGAGTCAGCCTGCTCAGAAACGTCGAGTCTGGATCCCACACAATGTTCATCACCGACCTGCTCCAACACCAAGGCCGTCTTATGTTGCACCTCGTCCGCCTCCACCGCCGAGACAACTAAAGATTCAGGGTGGACAGTCCAATGTTGTAGCTCCTCCTCATAATGATGGTGTATACTGCAAGTGTGGACAGCCATGGCACCGTGCTGCCAGCTACCGCCCGACACAGAATCAAAAGGCACGAGGTCGTCAACCCAGAAACCCAAATGCCAGGCCGCCTGCACTCAGTCATGGTCATGTTAATCATGTAAAGGCTGAAGAAGCTCGACGGGACCCCAAAATTGTGACGGGTACCCTCCTAGTGAATTCAGTCCCAGCTTCTGTTCTTTTTTATTCGGGAGCATCACATTCTTTCATTTCTGAAGCATTTGCTCGCAAGCAAGAATTATCGTTGGAAAATATGTACCCTCCACTGGTGGTTAGCTCTCCAGGCTCCAGGTGGGATACCTCGATGATAGCCCACAACAACCACATTGAAATTGGAGGGTTAGTATTCACTTCTGGCCCTCAAGGTTTCTAACATAGATGTCATTCTGGGCATGAATTGGTTGGGTCCTCACCAAACCCTGATCGACTGTGCAGCTGAGACAGTCCAGCTCACTCACCCTTCTGGCCAGACAGTCCAATACTCAGCCCGAGCAGCTCAGGATGCCGAGAATCAAATATATGTTCTGATGCATTGAATGCTTCACCTCTTGAGGGAATAGAGAACATTCCAGTTGTTCGTGAATTCAAAGATGTCTTCCCAGAAGAACTTCCAGGAATACCCCCTGCTAGAGCTGTCGAATTCGTCATAGACTTGAAACCGGGCACTACTCCTATAGCCAAGCGGCCATACAAGATGCCGCCACATGAACTCCTTGAACTTAAGGAGGAAATCGACAAATCTCTTCACAAGGGTTTCTTTCGTCCAAGTTCATCTGCTTGGGGAGCACCTTCTCTCTTTGTCAAGAAGAAGGATGGAACTAATCGTTTGGTCCAAGATTACCGACCTATCAACCAGGCAACCATTCAGAATAAGTATCCGCTTCCCAGAATCTATGATCTATATGATAAACTTGCTGGCTCCTCAGTATTCTCTAAACTTGATTTGAGATTGGGTTACCACCAGATTCGGGTTCGTGAAGAGGATATTCCCAAGACCGCCTTCATTACTCGCTATGGTTCATACGAGTACACTGTCATGTCCTTTGGTTTGACAAATGCTCCAGCGACATTCTCTCGTCTGATGAACTATATATTCATGGAATACCTCGACAAGTTCGTCGTGGTTTATCTGGATGATATCCTTGTATATTCCAAGAACAAAGAAGAATATGCTAAACATCTTCGACTTGTACTGGAAAAACTTCGAGAGCATCAACTATATGCTAAGTATTCCAAGTGTGAATTCTGGCTTCCCGAAGTGACCTACCTTGGGCATGTCATCTCCAAGGATGGTATTGCCGTCAACCCCGAACGAGTTCAGGCTATTCTCGATTGGACTACTCCAAAGAATGTCAAACAAGTCAGAAGTTTTCTTGGACTCGCCAACTATTGCCGTCGATTTGTCGAGAACTTCTCCAAGATCGCCAAGCCCCTGACTGGTCTGTTTCACAAAGGCGTCAAGTTCGAATGGACAGAAAAGTGTCAGGAAAGTTTCCAAGCACTCAAAGACAAGCTGACTTCTGCCCCAGTGCTTGCTCCACCTGATACTAAGAAAGACTTCTTCATTTACTGCGATGCTTCACGACAAGGATTAGGCTGTGTCCTAATGCAAGAGCGCAGAGTGATTGTGTATGCCTCTCGTCAATTGCGCCCTCACGAAGAGAACTACCTAGTTCATGACCTCGAGCTTGCTGCCGTCATAGATGCATTGAAACAGTGGCGACATTACCTTCTTGGTAATCGTTGCGAGATCTTCACCGACCACCAAAGTCTGAAGTATCTGTTTACCCAGCCAGACCTGAACCTCCGTCAGCAGAGATGGATGGAGATGGTAGCAGATTTTGACTTGGGTATTTCCTATACACCAGGCAAGGCTAATGTAATGGATGATGCCTTGGGCCGCAAGTCATATTGCAACCATCTCGAGGTTTGCAAAGTTCAGCCCTCGCTTGTTCAAGAATTCAGAAAGCTGAACCTCCATATTGTTCCTCCGGGTGCACTCGCTCCCCCTCCTAAGGAGTTTCACAAGATGAACCTCCGTGTTGTTTCCCAGGGTTCCCTCAATACCCTGGCTGTCAAACCAGATCTCTTGGACTCCATCAAGAGAATTCAGGGATATGACTCTCAAGTTGAGAAGATTAAACGCTACCTCGCAGAAGGAAGGCCATCATTCTTCACTGTTGATAATGCTGGCGCTTTGTTCTTCAAAGGTCGCCTAGTGGTTCCTTCAAAAGACAACCTGTATATGACTAAGGAGGTTATGAAAGAAGCTCATGATACGCCTTTGTCTATTCATCCCGGTAGCACCAAGATGTACCAAGACATTCGTCAGAGATTCTGGTGGTCAAATATGAAGCAAGACATTGCTCGTTATGTTGCTGAATGTGACGTTTGCCATCATATCAAAGCAAAACATCAAAGGCCTGCTGAAACTCTGCAACCTATCTCTATTCCTGAATGGAAATGGGACCATGTTGAAATGGACTTCGTCACTGGATTTCCCAAATCACAGAAAGGTAATGATGCTATTGTTTTCATCATTGACCGGCTTTCTAAAGTTGCACACTTCCTGGCCGTGAAAGAAACCATCACTGCTAGTCAGCTGGCAACTCTCTATATGTCCAGAATTGTTTCACTTCATGGTAGTCCGTTGGTAATCAGCTCAGACCGTGGCAGCTTATTCACTTCAAGATTCTGGGCAAGTTTCCAAGAAGCTATGGGAACTCATCTGTCTTTCAGTACTGCATTTCACCCTCAGTCGCAGGGACAAGTTGAACATGTCAATCAAGTTCTCAAAGACATGCTTCGAGCTTGTGTTATTTCCTTCGGCAAGAAATGGGAGGAATCTCTCCCGTATGCTGAGTTCTCTTACAACAATAGCTATCAAGCTAGTCTGAAGATGGCTCCCTTCGAAGTGTTATATGGACAAAAGTGTCGAACCCCTCTGAACTGGTCCGAAACTGGGGAACGTCCACTCTTCGGTCCGAATATTATCCAACACAGGGAAGAACAAGTCCGCGTCATTCGCGAGAATCTCAGGACTGCTCAGTCACGTCAAAAGAGTAATTATCACCGTCATCATAAAGATATGGTCTATCAACCTAGCGAAAAGGCTTATCTTGGAGTCACACCAATGAAGGGTGCTCACCGCTTCGGGATCAAGGGCAAGCTAGCTCCTCGCTATATTGGTCCTTTCACTATTCTCGAAAGGCGTGGAAAAGTGGCATGCCAGTTGGAACTACCGCCGAACCTTTCTCAGGTTCACGATGTGTTCCACGTGTCATAGCTCCGCCGCTGCTTCAAGGACCCAATCCGATTAGTGGATCATGAAGTGCTTGAGTTGCAACAGGACCTCTCCTATAAAGAGCATCCGGTCTGCATTCTCGACCAAACTGAACACCGCACACGTCAGAAGGCGATCAAGTTCCTCAAGGTCCAGTGGTCGCATCACGCTGAAGACAAAGCCACTTGGGAACGCGAGCATCGCCTGCGTGATGAATACCCCGAGCTGTTTCCTTCTACCTCCTAAATCTCGGGATGAGATTTCTTGTAGTGGAGGAGAATTGTAACGCCCGGATAATTATGCTACAGTAAACCACTGTTGGTGGTGCCATGTCATCGATTTTACTATTGTTAAGTTCGCGTTGATTCAAATTCGGTTCCAAAATCAAATTTAAAATCAGTAAAAGGAAAAGGCAAAGTAATTAAAAGAAAAGGAGAAGGCAATTAAAAAATAAAATAGAAACCCACCCTCCCCTAGTGGGCCTCGTGGCCCAGCTGGCCATTCGACCAGGCCAACCCCAGGCCAGCCCACACCTCGGCCTACATACCCCCACGCCTTCCCGAACCCTAACCCCATATCCCCCATGCACCCAAAATATCTAAACAGATCGCCCCACTCCACCCACGTCGCTCGGTCTCCCCCATCGATCCAGATCGGGGGCTCGACCCCGCGGCGCTCCCGACACCGCCCGCTGCCTGGAGAACCCCCTGCCTGACACCTCCCCTCCTCCCCGAAGCCCCCTCGCTGCAACGCCCTAGGCACCACTGCCTCGACCTCTCCGCCAACCGATGCCGCCTGCCGCAGCCCCGTCATCGTCCTCTTCGACCTCCTCCTCGCGGCCCCATCCACCTCATCGTTCCTGGATCCAGAAGGCCCCCCTGCCGTCGCCACCCGCCGCGCCGTCGCCACCCGTCGGGCCGTCGCCACTCGTCACCACCTCGTCGGCGTCGCCTCCCCACCTCTCCATCGATGGCTCCATCGAGCCTCGACGACCCTGATCCCTTGCAAACGGGGGTGAGAACCCCTCCTATCTCCCCCTTGTTCCTGTCATCGCTGTGCACGCCCCGCGGTCCCGGTTGTCGCTGCTCACCGCAGTCACCCCGCGCCCTATCCCTCATGCGCTCGCGCTCACCATCGTACTGTGGTGCCCGCGGCGCGTGTTAGGCGCCCTGCCCCGCGCCCGTGGTCGTCCCGCGCACGTTCTACCCGCTGCCACCTAGCACTGGTGCGGCTCGCGCCCCGCTCACCCCTGCCTCTACGGCAGTCGCCGCGCCGCCCTACTCCGGCCAGCCGCCGTGGCCGGCGCCCCCTGGTGGCCTCGTACACCAAACGGGCGCCCACTCCCGGCGCCCACAATCGCGCCGTTAGCCCGCATCCGCTATGGCCCCTGGCCACAGACACGCGGGGCCCGCCCCCAAAAAAAACTAATAGAAAAAAGTAAAATTAATTAATTAAGTAATTAATTAATCAATTAATTAACTTAATTAACTCTGTTTAGTTTACCTAATTAACTTGATTAGTTAATTAAAACTGTTAATTAGTTAGTAGTCTATGACAGAGCGGCCCCACACGTCAGGGTTGACTCTGGTCAACTCAGTTGACTGATGACGTCATGATGACGTCATGCTGATGCAATATCCCCTTTTTAAATTTTAATAATAATTTTAGAAATTGCTAAAACTTTAATAATTCTCAGAAAATAATCCGTAACTCGGATGAAAAAGTTTTATACATGAAACTTGCTCAGAATGACGAGACGAATCCGAATACATGGTCCGTTCGTCTGTCACACATCCCTAGCATAGCGAACATGCAACTTTCCCCCTCCATTTCATCTGTCCAAAAAATAACAAACTTCGGGAAAACTTTCCCGGATGTTTTCCCCCTTCGTCGGTATCGCGTAATACTACGTTAGAACACGCCTAGTGCTACTTATTGTCATGTCATGCATCTGTGTGCCTTATATTTACTGTTTCTTCCCCCTCTTCTTCTCCGATAGACCCCGAGACCGCTGCCGATGCCGCTGTGATCGACTACGTCGACGACGATGTCGGTGTCAAAACCGGCGGATCTCGGGTAGGGGGTCCCGAACTGTGCGTCTAAAGCGGATGGTAACAAGAGGCGGGGGACACGATGTGTACCCAGGTTCGGGCCCTCTCGATGGAGGTAATACCCTACTTCCTGCTTGATTGATCTTGATGATATGAGTATTACAAGAGTTGATCTACCACGAGATCGTAGAGGCTAAACCCTAGAAGCTAGCCTATGGTATGATTGTTGTTGTCCTACGGACTAAACCCTCTGGTTTATATAGACACCGGAGGGGCTAGGGTTACACAGAGTCGGTTACAAGGGAGGAGATCTACATATCCGTATTTCCAAGCTTGCCTTCCACGCCAAGGAGAGTCCCATCCGGACATGGGACGAAGTCTTCAATCTTGTATCTTCATAGTCCAACGGTCCGGCTAAAGTACATAGTCCGGCTGTCCGAGGACCCCCTAATCCAGGACTCCCTCAGTAGCCCTTGAACCAGGCTTCAATGACGATGAGTCTGGCGCGCAGATTGTCTTCGGCATTGCAAGGCGGGTCCCTCCTCCGAATACTCCATAGAAGATTTCGAACACAAGGATAGTGTCCGGCTCTGCAAAACAAATTCCCCATACCACCGTAGAGAGAATAATATTTCCACAAATCTAATCTGCTGTCACATTCTGCAGCATGACATCACACCACGGCCCGGTCATTATTCGAACCGTTTTTCTCAACCAGCCACTGCACATATTGCGAGGCGGTTTTCTTGGCACGTCTTGTCGAAGCAGAGATCGTGTCCCCTTATCACGGGATTCTCATGAATACGGGTGTGGGTAACCCAACCGCGCCAGCAATTACGGCGCTTGGGGAATAAGCGAGTTTACCAGGCAGGTGAGGAGGCGCATAGTTTCTTCCGCCCTTATAAAGGGACAAGGATTCATCTTTTTCACCCACACCCTCTTCCTCCTTGCTCATCCATTCTTGCGCACTCGAGCTCCATCACCCAAGTTCGCATTTTCTCCTCAAACCACTCCAAGCATGTCCGGGCGGGAGGCAAGTGGATGGTCTCCTCCGTTACGGAGGAGGACATCACAAAGCTATGGGGAGCCGGATATCTGGCTGCGGATATCGCACACCGGCTGCCAGATGCGGGGCAGATCGTCCCTACTCCAGAACCCCATGAGAGGGTGGTATTTCTTACCCACTTCGTCCGCGGACTGGGATTCCCCTCCACCCATTTGTCCACGGGCCTGTACGGTTCATAGACAAGTGAAAGTGGATACTCTAAAATGCGCAAGATAAGCGTGAGTGCTATGGATGACGTTCTCGTAGGGAGACGGGAGCGGATCCATAGTGGTGTATTGGTATGGTGAATATGTGGACTCGTGTGCGCCACCTCAAAAGAGTTACTTGCAGTCGTAGTTCAGGATAGCTACCGAGTCAAAGCTGGCTTGCTGCAGTCAAACTCCACCACCCCTTTGTTGATACCGATGCATATGTAGCTAGTTCTGATGTAAGTCTTGCTGGGTACATTTGTACTCACATTTGCTTATTTTATGTTTTTGCAGAGAGACTTCAGTCTCGCTAGTAGTTCCGCGTGGACTTCGACGTTTAGCTTGTTACCTCAGCTACGATCTTGTACCCTTGGGAGGGTCTTGTAGATAGTCAGGCTTCTCAGCCTTTTTCATTTGTAGCAGTCTGTACTCAGACATGTTTATGCTTCTGCTTGCTGCTTGTATGCTCTGTCTGTTGGGTCCTGTGACCCATGTTTGTAATATCTCGCTCCTCGGAGCCTAATGAATAAATACTTTGAGACGTAGAGTTTGTTGTGATGCCATGTTGTATTTACACATATCGAGCATATTGTGTGTATGATTGAAATGCTTGGTATGTGTGGGATCCGACAACCTAGTTGTTTATCCTTGGTAGCCTCTCTTATGGGGAAATGTAGTCTTGTGCTTCCATGAGCCATAGTAGTCCGCTACAGCCCGGTTCACCGGAGTCCTGCTAGCCCAGCACTACTGCTCCGGAACACTTGACTGGCCGGCATGTGATTCACTTCGTTCCTGTGTTTGTCCCTTCGGGGAAATGTCACGCGGTGACATCCGGAGTCCTGCCTAGCCTGCTACAGCCCGGTTCACCGGAGTCCTGTTAGCCCAGTGCTACAGCCCGGATTCGCACGCTGCTGACCGACATGCTCGATGTTGATTCATGTATGCCTGTCCCCGTAAGTTAGTGCCACTTTGGGTTCACGACTAGTCATGTCGGCCCGGGTTCTCTGTCATATGGATGCTAGCGACACTATCATATACGTGAGCCAAAAGGCGCAAACGGTCCCGGGCCATGGTAAGGCGACACCCGTGGGAATACCGTGCGTGAGGCCACAAAGTGATATGAGGTGTTATCGGCTAGATCGATGTGACTTGGAATCGGGGTCCTGACACCAGTCGTCGGCTTCTGCCCCCGTGTAACTAGTACTGAGGTGTTCGGGATAAACCTGAGCACTCTTTATCCCAATTTTGGGTCCTTCGAAGGAGGTGTTCAGCACAACGAACCAGGCAATCGGACTATAAGGCTTTATCACTCTCACTTAGCCATAGAAGTCTACAATTTTAAATTTTGGCGAAGCCCCTAGTATTCGGAAGGCCGAATTTGGGGCGCTATATACACCTAAGTCGGGCAAGGCTGACTCCTCGCCCGAAGCGGAAAAAGTCTTTAAGGACTTGAGACCTCTCGAACAGCGACCAACTCTCGCCTCATCATGACAGTCAGTTTTCGGCTTTCTCTACTGAGGTGCTCGTCCGGAAGAACCGGGACACAATCGCAGTAGTTCTCCCAGTGCTACCTTAGCCGATATTGCGGAACGTAAGGTACCAAAACATGGGAGCCGGGCAAACCCAACTATTGACCCAAGACATGATTCGGAGCTAATGCATATAATGCTATAAGTTCGGGGTGCCGCACTGTCGAAAGTGTTCGGACTTCTCACGCCGTGTTATGGGGTATACTGAAGCCTCTGGCGCACTGGTCTTACCAGAATGTACGGGTGCAATTTGTCGTAAATAAGCAGACAAGGAAAAAGGAAGAAAGCGGAATGCAATAATAGGCTAACGCTATGCATTGTTATTAAATAATGCGTCAAAGCATACGGATACAAGTAGTGCAATAAGCAAAAAATAGGACTATTTGACATGTCCTATCCAAGGGCAAGCTGCATATGGGTATGTAAAACAGGTATATCGATCGTTATCAGAGACCACCTGGGGATTCCCTTGTATGTCAGAGCGTCTTGCTTCCTTGGTATTTCCTTACCGCGATGGGTCCAACAATTAGGCTGCCGGAAAGGGCTTCCAGAGAGTAAGGTCCTGAAGGAGAGAAAATGATAAAGGTATACGGCCCCTGGGGCGGTTGAGCTGCATTGTGGGACGTGCCGTAGCGGTGCCTCCACCTATGCCCATGGTATCTTGAGTGCGTAGTTCTGTACGCGCGGCGCAAATTTCGCCACTTGACTGGGACTAGGACGGAGGCCGAATTGCTTGGTGAGCTCAAAACATGCCTGGCGATTCTCCTGCGGGGTACTCCGGACTCGCTTGAAGGTGTCCGGGATCTTTTTTGCCGAATTGGCGGTTTGCCTAATAAGGCTGCTTTGCGCTTCCGCTGCGAGGGCCGCAGTGTGCTCCTCCGTGCGGAGCGAGCACTCTGTGTTTCCATTAACTGTTATAACCCCGCATGGTCCTGGCATTTTGAGTTTGAGGTATGCATAATGCGGTACCGCATTGAATCTGGCAAATGCGGTTCGTCCGAGCAGTGCGTGATAGCCGCTGCAAAAAGGGACGATATCGAAGATTAACTCCTCGCTTCGAAAGTTGTCCGGAGATCCGAAGACCACTTCTAGTGTGATTGAGCCCGTGCAACAGGCTTATACACCTGGGATTACACCTTTAAAGGTGGTTTTGGTGGGTTTGATCCTCGAGGGGTCTATGCCCATTTTGCGCACCGTATCCTGATAGAGCAGGTTCAGGCTGCTACCGCCGTCCATAAGGACTCGAGTGAGGTGAAATCCGTCAATGATGGGGTCAAGGACCAATGCGGCAGATCCGCCATGACGGATACTAGTGGGGTGGTCCCTGCGATCGAAGGTGATTGGACAAGAGGACCATGGGTTGAACTTTGGGGCGACTGGCTCCATCGCATAGACGTCCCTTAGTGCACGCTTCCGTTCCCTCTTGGGAATATGGGTTGCGTATATCATGTTCACCGTTTTCACTTGTGGAGGGAACCTCTTATGTCCTCCTGTGTTCGGCGGCCGAGGCTCCTCCTTGTCGTAGCTATGCAGCCCCTTGTCCTTGTTTTCGGCATTCAACTTGCCGGCCTGCTTGAACACCCAGCATTCTCTGTTAGTGTGATTGGCTGGCTTATCGGGGGTGCCGTGAATTTGACACGAGCGATCGAGTATGCAGTCCAAACTGGATGGGCCCGGATTGCTTCTTTTGAACGGCTTTTTCCGCTGACCGGATTTAGAGCCACTGAATCCGGCATTGACTGCCGTGTCTTCGGCGTTGTCTCCGTTGTTGCGGCGCTTGTGTCTGTTGTGACGTGGTCTACCGTTAGTATCTTTGGCATCTGAATTGCCAGGATTTCTTGATGTGTTGTTGCTGCGAGCCAGCCAGCTGTCCTCGCCCGCGCAAAAGCGTGTCATGAGTGTCGTGAGGGCTGCCATGGACTTCGGCTTCTCTTGGCCGAGGTGTCGGGCGAGCCACTCGTCCCGGATGTTATGTTTAAATGCCGCTAAGGCCTCGGCATCCGGACAATTGACAATTTGGTTCTTTTTAGTTAGGACTCGAGTCCAGAATTTCCTGGCCGATTCCCCTGGCTGTTGGGTTATGTGGCTCAAGTCATCAGCATCTAGTGGTCGCACATAAGTGCCCTGGAAGTTGTCAAGGAATGCATCTTCCAAATTCTCCCAACTGCCAATGGAGTTTGCTGGCAGGCTATAAGCCGGCGCTTGAAGCGCTCCTGCTCGACGGGATCCTCAGGCACGATAAATTCTTCGTCGCCGAGGCTCACCTCATCTTCGGAGAGAGGCATGTAATTGTCATCCTCTGATTCTCCGTCTGCTGCCTGTTCCGGAGGGCTAGCTTGTTCATCCTCCTGCTCGAGGTCTGGCTGGAGGGGATTGTCGTCGTCTAAAGCGGATGGTAACAAGAGGCGGGGGACACGATGTGTACCCAGGTTCGGGCCCTCTCGATGGAGGTAATACCCTACTTCCTGCTTGATTGATCTTGATGATATGAGTATTACAAGAGTTGATCTACCACGAGATCGTAGAGGCTAAACCCTAGAAGCTAGCCTATGGTATGATTGTTGTTGTCCTACGGACTAAACCCTCTGGTTTATATAGACACCGGAGGGGCTAGGGTTACACAGAGTCGGTTACAAGGGAGGAGATCTACATATCCGTATTTCCAAGCTTGCCTTCCACGCCAAGGAGAGTCCCATCTGGACACGGGACGAAGTCTTCAATCTTGTATCTTCATAGTCCAACGGTCCGGCTAAAGTACATAGTCCGGCTGTCCGAGGACCCCCTAATCCAGGACTCCCTCAGTAGCCCTTGAACCAGGCTTCAATGACGATGAGTCTGGCGCGCAGATTGTCTTCGGCATTGCAAGGCGGGTTCCTCCTCCGAATACTCCATAGAAGATTTCGAACACAAGGATAGTGTCCGGCTCTGCAAAACAAATTCCCCATACCACCGTAGAGAGAATAATATTTCCACAAATCTAATCTGCTGTCACATTCTGCAGCATGACATCACACCACGGCCCGGTCATTATTCGAACCGTTTTTCTCAACCAGCCACTGCACATATTGCGAGGCGGTTTTCTTGGCACGTCTTGTCGAAGCAGAGATCGTGTCCCCTTATCACGGGATTCTCATGAATACGGGTGTGGGTAACCCAACCGCGCCAGCAATTACGGCGCTTGGGGAATAAGCGAGTTTACCAGGCAGGTGGGGAGGCGCATAGTTTCTTCCGCCCTTATAAAGGGACAAGGATTCATCTTTTTCACCCACGCCCTCTTCCTCCTTGCTCATCCATTCTTGCGCACTCGAGCTCCATCACCCAAGTTCGCATTTTCTCCTCAAACCACTCCAAGCATGTCCGGGCGGGAGGCAAGTGGATGGTCTCCTCCGTTACGGAGGAGGACATCACAAAGCTATGGGGAGCCGGATATCTGGCTGCGGATATCGCACACCGGCTGCCAGATGCGGGGCAGATCGTCCCTACTCCAGAACCCCATGAGAGGGTGGTATTTCTTACCCACTTCGTCCGCGGACTGGGATTCCCCTCCACCCATTTGTCCACGGGCTCATGTTCTACTACGGGTTGGACTTTCATGATCTGGCCCCCAATTTCGTCCTCAACATCTCGACGTTTATCGTCGTGTGCGAGGCCTTCCTCCACATCAAGCCCCACTTCGGCCTGTGGCTGAAGACCTTCAACGTTAAACCGAAGGTGGTGGTCGGCCAGCAAGCGGAGTGCGAAGGCGCCATGGTAGGCAAAATGCCCAACGTCACCTGGCTCAAAGGCTCCTATGTGGAGACCGTAAAGGGGTGGCAATCGGGGTGGTTCTACATCACCGAGCCGCGCGACACCAACTGGGTGGCGGCCCCCGAATTTCGATCCGGAATCCCCATGCGGCTCTCCTCCTGGAAAGAGAAGGGCCTATCCTGGGGTTCCTCGGTAGAGCTGACCGGACTCCAGACCTGCATCAAAAACATGATGAGCAAGAAAATCAAGCTTGTCAACGTGGTCCAAGTGATGCTCTTCCGCCGGATCCTCCCGTGTCAAAGACGGGCATTCAATTTGTGGGAGTTCGACCCGGCCGAGCACCAGATGCTGCGAGAGCTCTTCGACACAACGCACAAGGACGGCTAGAAGGTGTTGTTCAAGGGACGTGCCGTAGCGGTGCCTCCACCTATGCCCATGGTATCTTGAGTGCGTAGTTCTGTACGCGCGGCGCAAATTTCGCCACTTGACTGGGACTAGGACGGAGGCCGAATTGCTTGGTGAGCTCAAAACATGCCTGGCGATTCTCCTGCGGGGTACTCCGGACTCGCTTGAAGGTGTCCGGGATCTTTTTTGCCGAATTGGCGGTTTGCCTAATAAGGCTGCTTTGCGCTTCCGCTGCGAGGGCCGCAGTGTGCTCCTCCGTGCGGAGCGAGCACTCTGTGTTTCCATTAACTGTTATAACCCCGCATGGTCCTGGCATTTTGAGTTTGAGGTATGCATAATGCGGTACCGCATTGAATCTGGCAAATGCGGTTCGTCCGAGCAGTGCGTGATAGCCGCTGCAAAAAGGGACGATATCGAAGATTAACTCCTCGCTTCGAAAGTTGTCCGGAGATCCGAAGACCACTTCTAGTGTGATTGAGCCCGTGCAACAGGCTTATACACCTGGGATTACACCTTTAAAGGTGGTTTTGGTGGGTTTGATCCTCGAGGGGTCTATGCCCATTTTGCGCACCGTATCCTGATAGAGCAGGTTCAGGCTGCTACCGCCGTCCATAAGGACTCGAGTGAGGTGAAATCCGTCAATGATGGGGTCAAGGACCAATGCGGCAGATCCGCCATGACGGATACTAGTGGGGTGGTCCCTGCGATCGAAGGTGATTGGACAAGAGGACCATGGGTTGAACTTTGGGGCGACTGGCTCCATCGCATAGACGTCCCTTAGTGCACGCTTCCGTTCCCTCTTGGGAATATGGGTTGCGTATATCATGTTCACCGTTTTCACTTGTGGAGGGAACCTCTTATGTCCTCCTGTGTTCGGCGGCCGAGGCTCCTCCTTGTCGTAGCTATGCAGCCCCTTGTCCTTGTTTTCGGCATTCAACTTGCCGGCCTGCTTGAACACCCAGCATTCTCTGTTAGTGTGATTGGCTGGCTTATCGGGGGTGCCGTGAATTTGACACGAGCGATCGAGTATGCAGTCCAAACTGGACGGGCCCGGATTGCTTCTTTTGAACGGCTTTTTCCGCTGACCGGATTTAGAGCCACTGAATCCGGCATTGACTGCCGTGTCTTCGGCGTTGTCTCCGTTGTTGCGGCGCTTGTGTCTGTTGTGACGTGGTCTGACGTTAGTATCTTTGGCATCTGAATTGCCAGGATTTCTTGATGTGTTGTTGCTGCGAGCCAGCCAGCTGTCCTCGCCCGCGCAAAAGCGTGTCATGAGTGTCGTGAGGGCTGCCATGGACTTCGGCTTCTCTTGGCCGAGGTGTCGGGCGAGCCACTCGCCCCGGATGTTATGTTTAAATGCCGCTAAGGCCTCGGCATCCGGACA
Source organism: Aegilops tauschii subsp. strangulata (assembly GCF_002575655.3). Classification (NCBI taxonomy): domain Eukaryota; kingdom Viridiplantae; phylum Streptophyta; class Magnoliopsida; order Poales; family Poaceae; genus Aegilops; species Aegilops tauschii. The sequence goes on along the minus strand of NC_053036.3, from coordinate 549,441,889 downwards.
ATTGACAATTTGGTTCTTTTTAGTTAGGACTCGAGTCCAGAATTTCCTGGCCGATTCCCCTGGTTGTTGGGTTATGTGGCTCAAGTCATCAGCATCTAGTGGTCGCACATAAGTGCCCTGGAAGTTGTCAAGGAATGCATCTTCCAAATTCTCCCAACTGCCAATGGAGTTTGCTGGCAGGCTATAAGCCGGCGCTTGAAGCGCTCCTGCTCGACGGGATCCTCAGGCACGATAAATTCTTCGTCGCCGAGGCTCACCTCATCTTCGGAGAGAGGCATGTAATTGTCATCCTCTGATTCTCCGTCTGCTGCCTGTTCCGGAGGGCTAGCTTGTTCATCCTCCTGCTCGAGGTCTGGCTGGAGGGGATTGTCGTCGTCTTCGGCATTATCCGGAGCATTATTGTCTCTTGTGCCGGTATCATTGCTTTTGCTATGGCGGGACTTAGAGCGGCGCCGCTGACGTCGGTGCTTGGATTGCTTCTTAGAGGGATTATCCTCCGCTGTCTTATCGCCATCGCCTTCTTTGGGGGTGTCCACCATGTGTATATCATATGATGAGGTGGCAGTCCAGCGCCCTGTGGGCGGTGGTTCCTGTTCGTCTCCTGCATCGTCGTTCATACCGTCGATGTCTTCGGAGCCAAAATCGAGCATGTCGGTTAAATCGTCGACAGTGGCTACTAAGTGGGTGGTCGGTGGGGAGCGAATTTCTTCATCGTCCGCATCCCATTCTAGCCGGACATAGTTCGGCCAAGGGTCTCCTGACAAGGAGAGAGACCTCAATGAGTTTAGCACATCGCCCAGTGGTGAGTGCTGAAAGATATCCGCGGAGGAAAACTCCATAATCGGTGCCCAATCGGATTCGATAGGCACGGACGCAGGCGGCTCGGAGCCCGTGGCTGGGGACAAATCCAAGTGTCCGGCAACACGGGTCTCATAGGAAGTGAAGTCAGCATTCGGCTCTATCGCCACTGAGTGCACGGCCTTCGTGGCGGGGTCCATCCACCCGTCCTCGGACGACGTAATCTGTTCCGGATTGAGGGCCGGAGTAGTTGCAGGTGTGATCTCCCGAACACTGCCCGACGGCAGAGCTAAGTCATGCTCGTCGTGACTGTGCGGCGCACCTGACATGGGCTCGAATCCGTCGAAGATCAAGTCTCCGCGGATGTCAGCAGTATAGTTCAAGTTTCCAAACCTGACCTGATGGCCAGGGGCGTAGCTCTCGATCTGCTCCAGATGGCCAAGCGAGTTGGCCCGCAGTCCGAAGCCGCCGAATACGAAGATCTGTCCGGGGAGGAAAACCTCACCCTGGATTGCATCATTGCCGATGATCGAAGGGGCCATCAAGCCTTGTGGTGACGGCACAGTGGAACTCTCGATGAAAGCACCAATGTCGGTGTAAAAACCGGCGGATCTCGGGTAGGGGGTCCTGAACTGTGCGTCTAAGGCGGATGGTTACAAGAGGCGGGGGGCACGATGTTTACCCAGGTTCGGGCCCTCTCGATGGAGGTAATACCCTACTTCCTGCTTGATTGATCTTGATGATATGAGTATTACAAGAGTTGATCTACCACGAGATCGTAGAGGCTAAACCCTAGAAGCTAGCCTATGGTATGATTGTTGTTGTCCTACGGACTAAACCCTCCGGTTTATATAGACACCGGAGGGGGCTAGGGTTACACAGAGTCGGTTACAAGGGAGGAGATCTACATATCCGTATTGCCAAGCTTGCCTTCCACGCCAAGGAGAGTCCCATCCGGACACGGGACGAAGTCTTCAATCTTGTATCTTCATAGTCCAACAGTCCGGCTAAAGTACATAGTCCGGCTGTCCGTGGACACCCTAATCCAGGACTCCCTCAGACGACCCTTCTTCCCTTTCAGCGGACCTTCCAAGCAAGCCCCCCCTTGATCGTCCCAATATCGCCCATTCCAGTCTCTCATGCTTGCATTAGATTTTGCTACTGTTATTGATTGCTCCTATTCTGATGCATAGCCTACTTTTGTAACCTGCTGTTGTACCTTACCTGCTTATCCTAAACTGCTTAGTATAGGTTGGTTAGTGATCCATCAGTGACCCCCACTTGTCCTTGTTGCCCCTGCTTCATCATCGACGCGTCGAGCAACGTGATCGACGACCAGAGCCCGACACCTCACATCACATCACGCCCCTTTAGTTGCTCGACTCTGCAGAGCTACTATCGAGTGCCGAGGGTGATCCCTCATAACGCACTCCTGATGATAATTCAATAGTGTAGCTATTCGGTCGTGGTCGATGAGGGTGGATCCTCTTTCACCATTCCCGATACGGCTCTGTCGTGCAACACCTCAAGTGTGAACCTCCGTGGGTGATTCCTCGGGTTTTCCCCTTGATGTTTGGACACACGGTTACCTTGACTTTACTTGAGACCATTGTTGAAGTCAGGTCGGCCCCGAGGGGTACCCGCGAGTTGATGTGAAAGTCGGGCGGGCCTGTAGAGCACCCGCGAGTTTTCTACATGGCACGGCCGGCAGTCTGGGCCCTTGCCGTAAGTCCATGAGACAGGGCGACGGGGTCACATTATCGTGAGTCTCTGCTCGTCTCCGCGAGACCCCAATGCACTAACAGGTTTGGGTATTTGTTCTGAGTTGGCCTTTGGCCTTTACGCACTAACCACCACGCGAGAATAGTTATGGGCCTCGACGTCGCAGTATCAGCCGAAGCTTTGTCAGACGTCTAGTTCAGCATTGTGGGCCTGTCGGGCCAGTGCCATCCAGTATGAGGTGGTGCTCATCCCGGCTCGTCGCACAACGACCCGGAGTGCAACGGGCGATGGGCCCAGACCCCGGAGTGCTTAGGATGTAGACTGGCGGGGACCTCTCTGCTGAGCCTAGGTAGGGCTACGACGTGTTGATCTTCCGAGACCGGGCATTGACCCTAGAAAGGTGTGTCCGGCTAGAGTGATCGAGCATGTTGGGTAACGTGGTGCACCCCTGCAGGGAAGATATATATTCGAATACCGTGTCCACGGTAATTGTAACGCCCACGATGCTGCTATATCTCCCACGTGTCGAGGCACGACTTAGAGGCATAACCGCATAGTGGTTTTGTCGCAAGAAGGGTCATCTTCACACAATCCCATGTAATGAACAAGAATGGGATAAAGAGTTGGCTTACAATCGCCACTTCACACAATACATAAATATAATTCATACATCATCCAAAATACACACATAGACCGACTACGGTCAAGATCCAAATGAAAATAAGATAACCCCAAATGCTAGATCCCCGATCGTCCCAACTGGGCTCCACTACTGATCATCAGGAAAAGACACATAGTAACGACCACGTTCCTCATCAAACTCCCACTTGAGATCGATCCCATCATCTGCACTGGCATCGTCAGCACCTGCAACTGTTTTGGTAGAATCTGTGAGTCACGAGGACTCAGCAATCTCACACCCGTGAGATCAAGACTATTTAAGCTTATAGGAAAGGAAGGTGTAATGAGGTGGAGCTGCAGCGGCAATAAGCATATATGGTGGCTAACATACGCAAAAGAGAGCGAGAAGAGAAGCAACGGAACGGTCGTCATCTAGCAATGACCAAGAAGTGATCCTGAACTCCTACTTACATCATTCATAACTCAAACCGTGTTCACTTCCCGGACTCAGCCGAGAAGAGACCATCACGGCTACACACACAGTTGATGTATTTTAATTGGGTCAAGTGACAAGTTCTCTACAACCGGACATTAACAAATTCCCATTTGCCTCATAACCATGGGCACGGCTTTCGAAAGATAATACCTGCAGGGGTGTCCCAACTTAGCCCATCATAAGCTCTCACGGTCAACGAAGGATAAACCTTCTCCCGGAAAGACCCGATCAGTCTCGGAATCCCGGTTTACAAGACATTTCGACAATGGTAAAACAAGACCAGCAAAGCCCCCGAATGTGCCAACAAATCCCGATAGGAGCTGCACATATCTCGTTCTCAGGGCACAACGGATGAGCCAAACGTCGGGTTGGCATAGACCCTGGTTGCCCAGGGGGCGCCGGACATCGCTCGGTTTGGGCCAGCACTCGAAGGAGCACTGGTCCGGGCGTTAAAATAAAGATGACCCTCGGGCTCGCGAAAACCCGGGGGAAAAGGCTTAGGTGGCAAATGGTAAAACCAAAGTTGGGCCTTGCTGGAGGAGTTTTATTCAAGGCGAACTGTCAAGGGGGTCCCATAAATCACCCGACCGTGTAAGGAACGCAAACTCAAGGAACATAATACCGGTAAGACAGAAACTAGGGCGGCAAGAGTGGAACAAAACACCAGGCATAAGGCCGAGCCTTCCACCCTTTACCAAAATATATATAGATGCATTAATTAAATAAGAGATATTGTGATATCCCAACATATCCATGTTCCAACATGGAACCAACTTCAACTTCACCTGCAACTAGCAACGCTATAAGAAGGGCTGAGCAAAAGCGGTAACTTAGCCAAACAACGGTTTGCTAGGAAAGGATGGTTAGGGGCTGACATGGCAACATGGGAGGCATGATAATAGCAAAAGATAGGAAGCGCAGCATGGCAATAGAGCGAACAAATAGCAAAGCAAAGATAGAAGTGATTTCGAGGGGTGGTCATCTTGCCTGCAAGGTTCTCAGAGTTGTCGAAAGCTTGATCCTCGTAAGCGTACTCAACAGGTTCCTCGTTCACGAACTCGTCTCCCGGCTCTACCCAAGACAAGAACACAAGCAACGGAACCACAATCAATCACGAGAAATGCACAAGCAACATGATGCAAAACATGTATGATATGCGAGATATGATATGCGATGCATATGCGTGCTCCGGAAGGAAAATGATGAACAAGGCAGTAACTTGGCAAACCAAGCATTCCACTGGAAAGATGAGATGATTTCGGTCGAAATCGATATAAAGATCACCGGAAACGGATGCACGGTTTGCAAATGGCAAGCAAAACAAGAATGACACGAATCTGCGATTAACAGTATGATAGCACTTAAAATGCAACAAGCAACAATGCTACAGCACTCCAACATAGCAACAAAGTATATGACAGTAATCTACAGGAGAGTCTTGACAAAAGATGAACACTGAGCTACGGCTAGTTCACAACATAACAAGCTCAAACAAGCATGGCAAAAGTGCAAAAGATAACAGGTTCACAGACTTGGTGAAATTACTGGACATGGCAGAAAACAGTATCAGGTAGCAATGTTCAGAGCACGAAATCAACATGCTACAGGAACTTAACATGGCAAAACAAGGCATGGCAGTGATCTACTAAATGCATATGACAAAAGTTCCTTACTGACCATAAGCCAAAAAGGACCAGAAGATATGATGGCAAGCATGTAAACATAGCAAGTTTCGTTATCAGGTTTCAGACTTAGCAGAAAACAGAGGATGCCAGAAATAATAATATGAAGGCATCTTGGTGAGCTTGATGCACTCACTACAGAGAAATGCATGACAAAAAAAGCATACCTACAGCAAGATGGCATGTTTATGAAGCTATCCATGGCAAGAACAAAAGCATAGCATGTATGGATCAACTACAACAAGCTTGGCAAAATAGCATATCATGTTAAGAACCTGCCAGAAATATTTTATAGCAAAAGTAGAGCAAGATTGAGTCATGCTATGGCACTCCATAATTGCAAAAAATGGAAGGAATGGATCAATTACAACACTATCTACAAAACATCTTTACTGAACATCTCCAAAATATGCATGGATTTCTCTGTAGCCTCAAGTTTACATGGCAACAAAATAACAGCAGACAAGGACTTGGAGAAATCACCAAGTCCCTGAAATCAGAAACATTACGGAGCCTAGTTTGCATGCTTGTGCTAGTCACCACAGAGATCACAAAAATACATGGCATACTCCCTTGGAAATATGGCATGGCATACAACAAAACACATGTAGAGCTCATGCCCATAAGATGCACAGATTAAATGATACAAAAATGACAAATCTCCAAGTTCTGCTAAGAATCAGCAGATAACAGCAACTAGCACTCTTGCACCAGAGATTTGGGCATCCAGATGGCCTCTAATGAACATGGTGCAATTGAACAAATTGTAGAGCATCACGAGGTGAACAATTCGATATATTACATGCGCGAAACAGAGCTACATGCAGAGAGTTATGCTATGATGAACAGGGGCACTTATCATAAAAATAAATGACGGGATTTTTCAGGGTCTCGGGGAAAGTCAACCTGCTACAGTGCTCGATCCAGATCTGGCGAGCTCGAGCTCGTCGGGGCGGTGGCCGGAGATGGCGGCCGGCGACGCAGGAAGGAGAGGAAAGCGGCGAGGAGGCGGCCGGAGGAGGGGGCGCCGGCGCCGGCGGAGGGTGGCGCCGGCCAGGCAGTGCGGCGCGGGGCGGCGCGATGGCGGCGGCGGCGGCGCGGGCAGGCGGCGGGGCAGGCGCGTCGGGCGGCGGCGGTTCGGGCCCCGCGGGCCAGGCGCGGGCCGCGCGGCCCGGCGGCGCGGGAGCGGCGGCGGGACACGTGTCGGCGCGGGATTCGTTGGTCGGCGAGGGCGGACGTGTCCGGCGCGGGCGGATTTGTCCGGCGGCGCGAGGTGGAAGACGCTAGGGTTTGATCTGCGTACGTTTTTGGGAGGGGATGCATTTTTATAGGTAGAGGGAGCTAGGAGAGTCCAAATGAGGTGCGGTTTTCGCCCAGACGAGCGTGATCGAACGACCTACAGCATGAAAAAGAGTTTGGTGGGTTTTGGGCTGTTTAGAGAGGGGATTTTGCTGGACCACACAGAAGGCATCTGCGGTTACCCGGTTAACCGTTGGAGTACCAAACGACCTCCAAATGAAGCGAAACTTGACTGGTGGTCTACCGGTGGTATACCAAGGCCACTTGACAAGCCTCAGTCCATTCCGAGAACGTTTGACACCCGCTCACGAAAGAAAACAAGAGGGGTGCGCCGGAGGAGATAGGAGCGCCGGATTGCAAAACGGACAACGGGGAAAATGCTCGGATGCATGAGACGAACACGTATGCAAATGCAATGCACATGATAACATGATATGAAATGCATGACATGAACAAAATGCAAAACGAAAAACAAAACCCGACCACGGAGGAAATATCATAACGCATAGCCGAAAATGGCAAGAGTCGGAGTTACAAGTATGGAAAGTTAAATCCGGGGTGTTACAATAATGGACATTCAGACTTGTATCCTGATGTTATAACTAGAAATGGATACTTGAGACATGTGATGGATATGTGGCTCCGAGATTGCTTTCTTGTAGGGAGTCGAGGAAGGATCTCTGGGCGTTATTGCTACAACATGATTGTTAAATATAAACTGCTATTCTTTACTCTTCTACATGCTGCAAGATGCTTGGAGCTGCTTGAAGATGCTAGTCTTTGATAGGCTAGGCCTCCCCCCTATTCTGGCATTCTGCAGTGCAGTCCACAGATACAGCCCTTCCATTTGATACCAATGCATACTTAGTGTAGATCTGATGCTTGCGAGTACTTTGGATGAGTACTCACGGTTGCTTTCCTTTCCCCTTCCCCCCCCCTTCCTTCTTCTTTCCGGTTGATGCAACCAGATGGTGGATCCCTGGAGCTAGATGCCACCTCTGATGGATACTGCTACTTGGAGACCGCCGACGACCAGGAGTAGTTAGGAGGTCCCAGGCAGGAGGCCTTGCCTCTTCGATCGTGTTGCTTTTGTGCTAGCCTTCTTAAGGCATCCTTGTTTAACTTATGTATGTACTCAGATATTGTTGCTTCCGCTGACGCTTGTGTATCGAGCTTGTATTCAAGCCCTCGAGGCCCCTGGCTTATAATATGAAGCTTGTATTATTTTAATTTGTGTCTAGAGTTGTGTTGTGATATCTTCCCGTGAGTCCCTGATCTTGATTGTACACATTTGCGTGTATGATTAGTGTACGGTCGTATCGGGGGTGTCAAACACACACACACACACAGAGAGAGAGAGAGCTAGGCTCTGGCGCAAAGCGCAAGCTAGGGCTCGACAACTTTTTGCAGATTGCTCTGTTGCTTATGTCTTTTTCGCACTCAAGTGATTGGGCGGCGACTCCGTGATGCGAGTCTTGGCTTCCCCTCCCTCTCCGTTGTGGCACCAACAACTTTCCCATCGGCAGCGTAGAGGCTGGGTCTTGGTGTGCTTGTAGGGGAGGCTCTCTGGATTTGTACGAAGATTCGACGGCGACAGTTGTATTTTTGGTGTGCTGGTCATTTGTGTCCGAAGCCGGAGACTTCCCGACCATCATGGCTGTCAACACAATGGTGCTTGCTCCGGGAGGAGCGGCAGCGCACCCTCAACTCGCTCTGGCGAGCGTGGCCTTCGTTGGGTGGTCTGAGGACCTTACTGGAATCGTTATTTTACTTTCAGGGTGCTTTGTATCACATCTGAATCTTCAATACAATCTGGAGGTCCTTTTCACAAAAAGAAGTGATGGGGCGGCTTGGAACATGAGCGCGCGATTGATACAAGAAAAATATGTTACCGGGCAGCTAGTTTACTGAAGGAACGATGCTCAACAAGAATACAGGAATGCGAAATTGCCCACGTGGTGCTCATTATGATAGTATTGAATTACATGAAAGCACCCATCAAATGGTTGTTGTGGCGTGTTCATATTTAAGTGTGTGAAGAGAGATGAAACGATAGTAATTTGTAAAGAGGCCTCCACCCGACCAACGAGTAGCGCTTAGTTCGTGGCTACGTTCATTTCATTACATATTCAGCGTACAGAAGTTCTACACTTAGTTGAAATTGCTTTTCCAATTCGCTGAAACTCACATGCATCTTAGGATTGGGAACCATCAGGAATTGTGACTGCACGCACAACATTGCCAAGGTGGTAAGATGGGGATGAACATCTACAGGGATTTTCCTTTCTTCCTAGCGCACTTTGCTACGTAGGCACGACTCTAGAGGTTGAGAGTGTGCACACTATAAAGCGACAGAAAAAAGGGAAGAATTATACTTGTGCAGTTAAGCTGGATATGATGAAGGCTTATGATAGAGTGGAGTGGCATTTTCTGGAAGCAATGCTTTTGAAGCTAGGGTTCCATGCGGATTTGGTTAGGCTGGTCATGAAATGCGTCACATCAGTGCGGTTCTCAGTTCGTGTTAATGGCAAGCTGCAGCCCTTCTTCACCCCATCAAGAGGGCTTCGACAGGGGTGTCTAGCATCCCCCTACCTCTTCCTACTATGTGCCGAAGGCTTCTCATCGCTCCTGAAGTATTATTGCAACTTTGTTGATCGAGGGATCGCAGTAAACTTCAGAGCACCATGGGTGAGTCATCTCTTGTTTGCTGATGACATTATTATCTTCATCAAGGCGAATACGAAGAGTGCAACAAGGTTGAGTGAAATTCTAGATATCTATGGGGAAGCTTCGGGACAATGTGTCAACAGGAGCAAAAGCTCGATTTTCTTCAGTCCCAACACACCCACATCTCTTAGACAGAGTTGAAGCAAACACTAGGAGTTCCAGTTGAAGCTTTCTCAGAGTGTTACCTCGGCCTCCCGAGAGCTGTTGGTAAAATCAACAGTTGTACTTTTGAGTATTTAGGGGATAGGGCCCATGGTTATATGCAAGGGTGGTTAGAGAGGCTGTTTGCTCGCGCCGGTAGAAAGGCCCTCCTAAAATCTATTGTTCAAGCAATACCGACGTTCAGCATGAGCTGTTTTCTCTTGACGAAGGTGTGCAAGGGTCTGACCTCAAACATGGCAAAATTTTGGTGGGGGAGTTCTATTGACAGGAGGTCTCTCCATTGGATTGCATGGGACAAACTTGCTACACCAAAATGTAACGGCGGAATGGGCTTTCGAGATCTCCGGACCTTTAACTTGGCACTGCTAGGGAAGCATGGTTGGCGCTTCATGATGAACCCTAATTCCCTATGTGCGAGGGTTATGAAAGGAAGATACTTTCCTGACTCAGACTTCATGCACGCCTCGGTACCGAACTCCTCCTCGGCGACGTGGAGAGCAATTGTGGCAGGTCGTGAAGCTTTGCAGGCGGGGCCGGTGAAGCGGGTCAGCGATGGATCTTCCATCTCAATTTGGGAGGACAAGTGGATCCCTTCTACGGTCACAATGTCCCCATTGTTACGTCCAGCAAGTGCGACAGTACACACGGTCAATGAACTGATTAACACAGACAGTTGGACATGGCGCAGGGAGCTTGTCAGAGAGAACTTCACTGCTCCGGATGTGGAAGCAATCCTGAATATTCCGCTGCGGCGGGGAGGTGGTGAAGATTTCCTTGCATGGGCACATGAGAAGTCAGGCATTTACTCTGTTAAATCGGCGTATCGAGCTCCATTGAATCAAAAAGAGCGCCTAGCTCTAGATGAAGGGCAGATTACCGGCACCTCAGCGAGTCAACAACAAATGTGGAATGCAATCTGGAAGCTCAAAGTCACACCGAAAGTGAGGGTCTTCTGGTGGCGTGTGATGAGGGGTATTTTACCTGATGAATGTACCCTAAGACATCGCCACATAAGACAGACCAGCACTTGCAAAATCTGTCTAGCCATGGATGAGGACCTGGAACATGCACTGCTGCATTGCTCGCATGCACGGACGTTATGGGAGGAGACAAGACTGCTATTTCATGTTGATCTACCTTGGCTTCATCCTCAGACTTGGATGAAGGACATTCTATGCGATCAGCGGTTTTCTGCCAGGGAACGGTTGATCTTCATTATGGTGATGTGGGCGATCTGGACGTCTCGAAACCGACTGACGCATGACAAGGAGGGGTTGAATCCAACTTACTCTGTCAGGCGGATCGGAGAAGACCTCACCATCCTAGATATACCCAGGCAGCAGGATGCCACGTTACCCGACTATGGTTGGGAACCCCCCCACGATCCCTTTATCAAGATCAACACAGATGCCACGGTTCATCTCGACGATGGCCATGCAGGAGCGGGAGGTGTCGCCTGTTTGTCATCAGGCTTCAAGGGTGCATGGTGCAAGCCGGTTCCGGGTGTTACAGATCCTCTCATTGCAGAGGCTCTAGCGCTGAAGGAAGGAGTTCTTCTAGCTACACTTCGAGGCTTCACGCATGTGACCATGGAGACTGACTGTCTAGAGGCAGTTCACCTCTGGAACTCTCGCTACACCGACCGGTCGGTGATAGCACCTATCTTGTATGAAATTGGAGAGCTAGCCATTAGCTTCACCTCTTTTAGTATTCAACATGTAATGAGAACAGTTAATGGTCCTGCACACGTGTGTGCTAAGCGTGCTTGTACGCTTAACGTGATCGAGAGCTGGTTAGATACCACTCCTAGCTTCCTGATCAGCAACCTCCTGGCTGACTGCTCAGCGAATGCTTTTGTTGAATAAAGCTCTCTAAAGTTCCCTGAAAAAAAGTAATCGTGACTTGGAGTTTGTTTGCGGTCAGTTGTGTGCGTCGCGTGAGTTAGCTAGCTACTTAGTCGGGCGTGCATGCATGTGTGGGTCGCCATGGTGTGTAACGCGCATGGATGTAGACCGTTAGCAGCAGTACGCGTCCGACACATTGGGCGCGTGGCCGGGCGGATCGTGCGCGCTAGCTGCTGTGAGGAGGTGGGATGTGGTGTATATGTGCACACGCGCAGGTATAAACCTCCCAGACATGAGTTTGTTGAATGCGTGTGTGTGTCTCCAGGTTGTAGCCTGACATGGTATGAGCCAGCCAGTTGGATAATAGAAAACAGCGTCTGTGCCCCGTGGCGTTTGAGCGTAGGCAAAATCCATTGTTGTCTCTTCTTTCTTCTACCTTCGTTCGTGCGAGAGAGAGAGAGAGGGAGCTAGACTCCGGCGCAAAGAGCAAGTTAGGGCTCGACAACTTTTTGCAGATTGCTCCGTTGCTTAGGTCTTTTTTGCACTCAAGTGATTGGGTGGCGACTCCGTGATGCGAGTGTTGGCTTCCCCTCCCTCTCCGTTGTGGTGCCAACGACTTTCCCATCGGCAACATAGAGGCTGGGTCTTGGTGTGCTTGTAGGGGAGGCTCTCTGGATTTGTACGGAGATTCGACAGCGACGGTTGTCTCTTTGGTGTGCTTGTCATTCGTGTCCGAAGCCGGAGACTTCCCGACCATCATGGCTGTCAACACAATGGTGCTTGCTCCGGGAGGAGCGGCAGAGGCGGCAGCGCACCCTCAACTCGCTCTGGCGAGCGCGCCTTCGTTGGGTGGTCTGAGGACCTTGCTGTAATCATTATTTTACTTTCAGGGTGCTTTGTATCACATCTGAATCTTCAATATAATCTGGAGGTTCTTTTGACAAAAAGAAGTGATGGGGCGGCTTGGAACATCAGATGCATGAGTGCGCGATTGATACAAGAAAAATATGTTACCGGGCAGCTAGTTTACTGAAGGAACGATGTTGAACAAGAATATAGGAATGCGAAATTGCCCACGTGGTGCTCATTATGATAGTATTGAATTACATGAAAGCACCCATCAAATGGTTGTTGTGGCGTGTTCATATTTAAGTGTGTGAAGAGAGATGAAACAATAGTAATTCGTAAAGAGGCCTCCACCATGAGTAGCGCTTAGTTCGTGGCTACGTTCATTTCGTTACATATTCAGCGTACAAAAGCTCTACAGTTAGTTGAAATTGCTTTTTCAATTCATTGAAACTCACATGCATCTTAGGATTGGGAACCATCAGGAATTGTGACTGCACACACAACATTGCCAAGGTGGTCAGATGGGGATGAACATCTACGCGGATTTTCCTTTCTTCCTAGCGCACTTTGCTACGTAGGCACGACTCTAGAGGTTGACTGTTGTCTCGATGAATTAGACCATGGAGTGTTGCCTCGTTTCCATGTTCAAGCATTCACGTGAGAATTGAACAAATATACTAGTGTATTTCCACGGCTTCTTAGACTTATTTTAGAACTTTTTCGGATACCAACGCGAACATGACTGCATTTCCTTTTTTTCCCTGTAAGGTGCCTTTCCAACATCAACGCTTGATTCCGTATGTTATGTGAAACTAAACCATATACTGCTGAATTCTTATTTAGTGCCCTTTGGTTCTCACGAACACCAAACTTGCAGAAATAGGGAAACGGTAGAACTAGGATGTTAATTTGGTTCATTGTTTTAAATAGCGGGCTATGCCAAATAACAGTGGTTCTCTAAATCAACTATAGTGGGGCCATAGTTCAGAACTTTTTCAAACAATTGTACATGAATCCTATAGTTGATCATTCAGCCACACCCTGCTCAAAATGCTATAGGGGGCGGACTATTTAAACTTTTATCTGGTTACACCAACAGAAAAATAAAGAACTATCTTAGATGACTAGGTCCATTGCATAGTTGTCGGAGAAAAGGGAATTTCCCATGAGATTAGACTTGATGGTTTTTCCTTTGAAATTAGATACAAAGTAGACCATAAGGAAACAAACATATGGTTATCAATCCTACAAACCCCAAACAAGTTATATAGGGAAAATTCTGAAGCTATGGAATCCTCCAAAAATTTGTGAATTTCTTTTCAACCATAGAACCCCTTAGAAGTAGTTTCCTTTATAGTTTATGATTTTGTATATCTATATATACGAAGTAGAAGTATTATAAATGAAATTTATGGTCAATATTTACCTTAATAAAAACATGCACGTCTCGTATTATCCAACAGACTGCTACAACATTTCTCAGGCTTCTAGAAAAAAATTTGAACAAAACAACGTATAAACTTATAAATGACTTCAATTTGTTCATAAATCTTTAAAACAGGACACCTGGCCTATATATGGTAATATAGCATTTCAATTCATTCAGAATTTTGAGCTGATGCATGTAAGCATCCTAACATGAACCAGTAAATGGACATGTGCTGGAATGCTTGCAGGAAAGGCAGGACTCCCGATTTGCATAATAAAACACAGCATCTACCACACCACATCTAACTACTTGCTAGGAGGTTTTGATTTGGAGGTCTGATGATCCTCGATGAGGTATGTGCTCTGGAGACCCTGTACAGTTGCTCCCATTGCACGGTCTCCCCTCTCTAAGACATGCTCCAGTTTCCCCCACCTTCTAGAGCAGCTGCTCAGCTTTCACATGAATTCGCCAAGCTAGGCAGCTTATTGGAAGTACGCCCAACACAACTAGAGTTCGAGGTACATATAGAGTGGGGAGCAAAATTATTAGTTTGCTTATACCCCTAGTTGAAAGTTGTTTCTAGAACAATAACACTTGGCATCGATTACTTCATCCCATTGCTCTGAATGACTCCGCCACTACCGCTGCAAAGAGTGCTACACCAGCTCAATTCATGCTCTTATACTTGTGATAGAGATTATTCTTGGTCTCTTAGTACTTGCAATCGAGATAAATATGATAGGCTTGTCTCTGCATGTGATGGTATACCGAGATTGTTTAGTACTCCAACCTGACCATCTGGGTTAAATTCCACTGGTAGAAAAAAGCCCTTTAGTCCCGGTTCGCAACAGCCTTTAGTCCCGGCTGTGCAACCGGGACTAAATATGCGCGACTAAAGACCCCCCTTTTAGTCGCGCCTCTTACGGACCGCGACTAAAGGCTTTAGTCCCGGTTCTTGTGGCTGACCGGGACTAAAAGGCCCGTCCACGTGGGCGCCCGTGGTCCGTCGGGGCGGAGGACCTTTAGTCCCGGTTCTCGTGGCCAACCGGGACTAAAGGGCTCCTCCGCAGGTATAGGGTTTTAGCCCCCCTAAACCTGGTTTCTTTTTAGTTTGGAGTGTTTTATTTCTTTTATATTATATTTTGTGTTTTATTTTAATTTTGATAAAGTTTCAGTACACATATTCTACACTACTATATACATGCATATGAAATTTCAAACAAGAAGAATTCAAGAGGAATATATAATATATATTCAATCTCGGGTGACCATATACAACTTCGAACAAGTTTCCATACACAATTAGGATGGATGACCATATACAACTTCGTACAAGTTTCAATCTCGGGTATGCATATAAATTTCTTCGTCCTCGGTATAGTGTTCTCCTTTAGGATTGATGACTTCCCTCATGAAAAATCCTGCTAATTCTTCTTGAATTGGTCGGAAGCGAGCTTCTGGACTAAGCCTCCTCCGCAAGTTATCCGTCGCGTTCCGCACGCTATCCGATGCCTTCCACTCAGAGGTGTGTCTCCGGATGTTCTCACAAACATAGTATCCACATAGATTGGTCCCCGGTGGCTGCTTATCCACATTAACTAACCTTCTGAAATCTAGTTCATGTTTGAATTCACCGACAATTTCTTCTGAGAACCGTCTCCAAACCCTACAGGGCAAAGAAAATTAAATGAACAAGGGAGTTATTAGTTACTTGATATTAGGAAATGAACGAAAGAGACCGATCGATATAGAGCTCAAATGATTGAAAATAATTACTTTTGCAGCATTTTTCTCATGTCGGCCCAACGCTTTGGATCCGAATCCATAGAGTCCATGATTAGAACTCTGGAGGTGTGAAGTTCAATATTTAGCAGAATCCAGTGGAACCTGCGGACACGTTACATGCACAGTCATGCATAACTCATCGATTAGACATACCATGCATGGAGTAAACAAAAGAGAATGGGCACAAGAGAGAAACACTCACCCAAAATGGTAAGGAAATAGAATATGACTTTTGAGTTGATGCTTACTAAGAAACTTGTACAAGTCTTTCTCCACGTCTTCGGGGTGATGTTGTAACACATGTCCATTAACGATATGTGGGTCAATGAACCCAACATCATGGATGTTTCTTATTTTGCATTCCCAAATCTTCAATCTGCATAATAGCGTACGCAACAATATAGTTAGGACAATATATATATATATAGTGCAGGCAATGAAGAACGAGATGAGGTAGAAATAAATCACTTACAGAACGTAGCAACTCAGCATAGATTTGTCGAGGTCGTGCGCTGGAACAATTCACTCATATGAACTTCTACAGAGTACCGTTTGGTGTGATGCTCATCTGTAACATCCGCATAAATATATTCTTTGTCGGCTCATGTTATGAATTGCTTGTACCAACGTAGCAGATTTCGCATTTGTGGTGGTAGACTCTTTTCCCGCGCAGGCTCGACGAGAGGCCCATTCCGCACATATTGTAATGCTATCTCACATACTGGCGTCCTCAAGGCCTAAGAAGGCACGAAGAGTCAAACCCATCTCGGACGCTTGTTTCATGTCACTCGCTACAGTCAATCCAAGTGCTGCCACAGCTGCTATGATCTCGGGGTCCTCTTCCGGACCGGCTTTCACTATGAGCGGGGGGATCGATTGTTTCTTCTGCATCCCGAGCTGGTCAACTTGTTTCCCACTTTTTTTACTTTCTTCTTTCTCCTCCTTCAATATTTTTGCTTGCCTACGAAGTTCATGTCCATAGTCGTCAGGCATATTCAGCTCGGCTTGGGACGGTGTCGTCAAAAAATCCTTAGCCCACTTCTTTTGCTTCTCAGTGAATACTTGCTTGGGCTCAGGCTCTTTTTTCGCCTTCATATCCGCCTTCCATTTCTCATAATCAGCAGACGCGGCCAATTTGGTTTCAGCTTCACTAAGTTCCCCAGGCCTTGGGAGGAGAGGCTTCAGTGATGGCTCCGGTACCCTTGTGGTCTTAGGTACATAAGGGTCCGGGTTAATAGTCCAGGAGCGGGTTTCCTTGCTGTCCGCCTGCTTCTGCTTCTTCCTCGGAGGTGGATTGGGGGGCGTCGTACCCGCCGGAGGAGGATTGGGGGGCGTCGTACCCGCCGGAGGTTGTGGATCGGGGGACGGCGTCGAATGGCGTGAAGGAGGTGTAGGTGAACCACCACGACCACCACCACCGCCACCACCGCCACCACCACCACCACCACCATCGGAGGGGGTGGACTTGCTAGCCTTGGCGCCTCGCCTGGAAACACTATGTACTTCTTTTTCCATAGAATGAACTGGCGCTTGACATCTCCAAGTCTTCTCTCCCCTTCGGGTGTAGGTTTGTCAATCTCCAGGTCCTCAAACCCTTGGACTATGTCTTCCACCATGACACGAGCATAGCCATATGCAATGGGGTTGTTGTGGTGGAGTGCTCCAGGTGTACAGGGTAAAGCACTGCCGCTAGCTACCTTCGTGGAAACGTTCCCCACGGGATAATGCAGATCACATTCTTTCATCTCCTTTACATCATCCACGGGGTAGTGAGGCTCCGGTGCACGAATCTCGATCATCGGTGCACTAGCACCAGGCGGGGCATCCGTGGAAGCCACGCTGCTTCTCCGCTGCTGGCTTCCGCGATCCGCTTCATGATCTTCATGCGGCCCTGCAGCCGATTTTTCTTTCACTAGTTCATGCACGGTCTGCTTCAACTCATGGAGTTCCGATGCAAACTTCGTCATAAGATCTGCATCCCGGTCCGTCTTTCTCTTACGGCTTCTGTAACAGTACGGGTCATTGTCCTGCGAAAACCCTACTTTCCACGGAACTTTGCCTTTGCCTCGTACACGTCCTCCGTGTTCATCATTCCCGAGGGCTGTTGTCAGTGCGTCTTTCTCTCTGTTGAACTTGATCAAGCCCTCTTGAGCTTGGGTCATTGCGTCAATAAGGGCTTGGGTGGGAGCAAACTGTCTCTGCCGGTGAACACACACCCCTGTCTCCGGGTCTAGCGATCCCCCATGCCCGTACCACCAGCTTTTGGCCCTTGGGTCCCATCCCTCTGTACCTAGAGGGATTCCTCGCACCCTCAGGTCCTCCTCCATCTTCTGCCACCTAGGCTCCGAAAGGCGGTATCCTCCTGGCCCCATAATATGATGGAACTTTTTCTTACTCGCATTATCCTTATTTTTTCGATATTTCCTTGAAATGCTCCGATTGCTTTTGCCTCACAAATTCTGGCCAATCATCTTTCAGTTTCTCATGTTGTCCATTGAAATCCGGAGTCTTGCCCTTGTTGACATAGTCACGGGTTAAATTTTTCTTGAAGTTCCGGAATGCTTCGCCCATCTTCTGAAGAGCGAACTCTTTAACTAGCCTCCTCCTCTGACGTCCACCCGGAACCTCATTACCGAATTCATCGACTTTGTTGTATTCCGGAGGTAGAATGAAATGTTCCATAAGCTTTCTCCAGCAATCCTTTTTCGTTCTCTTGTCAACAAAACTGAAACCAAGACGTGCCTTCTTTGGCTCCTTCCATTCCTGGACGGTGATCGGGACGTTGTCTCTAACAACGACTCCGCATTGGTTGATAAACTTTGAGGTGTGCTGTAGGGGCTTGCCGGTTTCACTGACAAACTCAATGGCATATGTTTCTCCTGTTTTCATCGCCTTGGATTTGCCACGCTTTGTCGTACTCGATCCGGAGGGCTAAAAAAAGAAAGAGAGTCACGCGCGTTAATACATATGTATTCACATTTCAGTAAGTTTGTATCATGAGAGGCTCAATGTATATATATACCTCGCCGGAGGTGGTTGCTACTTGCAATTCGAGATCGTCGGTTGTTGATGGTTGACCTCCGTCGACAATGTTCGTTCCTTCACCTTCTTGATCATCGACAATCTCTGTTCCACCGTCAAGGTTCAGAAAAGAAGAGACTACATCCTCTTGTTGCTCATATTCTGAGCCCGGCACATAAGGAATCTCGTTGTTGATGATGCCCATTAAATAACGTTCAGCCTCCGGATCCCTAAGCGGCTCGGTTCTATCGTCCGCCATATGTCACTCCTGCATGTAGTAAAAATTCTTTAAGTATAAAGGAATTAAAAAATAAGATTAAGGGGACATAGAGGAGGAGGAATTAAAAAATAAGATTCTTTAAGTAAAAATTCTTTTTTTCTTCTTCTTCCTTTCTTCTTCCTCTTTCTTCTTTCTTTCTTCTTCTTCCTTTCTTCTTCCTCTTTCCTCTTCTTCCTTTCTTCTTCTTCCTTTTTCCTTTCTTCTTCTTTCTTTCTTCTTCTTCCTTTCTTCTTCTTTCTTTCTTCTTCTTCCTTTCTTCTTCTTCCTTTCTTCTTTCTTTCTTCTTCTTCCTTTTTCTTTTTTCTTTCTTTCTTCTTCTTCCTTTCTTCTTCCTTTCTTCTTCTTTTTTTCTTCTTCCTTTTTCTTTCTTCTTTCATTTGGTTTTCATTTTTTTCTTCTTCCTTTTTCTTTCTTGTTTTTTCTTCTTCCTTTTTCTTTCTTCTTTCTTTCTTCTTTCTTTTTTTCTTCTTCCTTTTTCTTCTTTCTTTTTTTCTTCTTCCTTTGTTTTTCTTCTTCCTTTGTTTTTCTTCTTCCTTTTTCTTTCTTGTTTTCTTCTTCCTTTTTCTTTCTTCTTTCTTTCTTCTTTCTTTTTTTCTTCTTCCTTTTTTTCTTCTTCCTTTTTCTTCTTTCTTTTTTTCTTCTTCCTTTTTTGTTCTTCTTTCTTTTTTTCTTCTTCCTTTGTTTTTCTTCTTCCTTTGTTTTTCTTCTTCCTTTTTTTTCTTCCTCCTTTGTTTTTCTTCTTTCTTTTTTTCTTCTTCCTTTTTCTTCTTTCTTTTTTTCTTCTTTCTTTTTTTCTTCTTCCTTTGTTTTTTTCTTCTGTTTGTTTTTCTTGTGTTTTCTTTTGTTTTCTTTTTTCTTTCTTTTTCCTTTTTCTTTTTTCTTGTGTTTTCCTTTTTTTTGTTTTTTTCTTCTGTTTGTTTTTTTGTTTTCTTTTGTTTTTTTCTTCTTCCTTTGTTTTTCTTCTGTTTTTTTGTTTCTTTTGTTTTTTTCTTCTGTTTTTTTTCTTGTGTTTTCCTTTTTTTCTTCTTTCTTTTTTTCTTCTTCCTTTGTTTTTCTTCTGTTGTTTTCTTCCTTTTTCTTTTGTTTTCTTTTTTTCTTCCTTTTTCCTTTTTTCTTCCTTTTTCTTGTTTTTCTTCTGTTTTTCTTTTGTTTTCTTCTTCCTTCTTTCTTCTTCTTCCTTTTTCCTTTTTCTTTCTTCTTCTTCTTCCTTTTTCTTCTTCCTTCTTCTTCTTCTGCCGGCGCGCGGAGGACGGCAGGCAGGGCCAGCGGGCGGCGGGCGGCGGGCAGCAGGGCGGCAGGGCGTCGGGCGGCGGGCGGCAGGGCGTCGGGCGGCGGGTGGCAGGGCGTCGGGCGGCGGGCGGCGAGCGGCGGGCAAGGGCGCAGGGCACGGGCGGCGGGCAAGGGCAGGGCACGGGCGGAGGCGGCGCTCACTGGGGACGGGGGAGGCGGCGCGCAGGGCTTCGGCGTCGGCGTCGGCGTCGGGGCAGGGCTTCGGCGTCAGCGTCGGCGTCGGGGCAGGGCTTCGGAGTCGGGGCAGCGCTTCGGCGTCGAGAGAGAGGAGAATGGGAAGTGGCGAAACTGCTAAATGCAGTATTTATAGACGCACCTTTAGTCGCGGTTGGGGAGGCGGACCGCGACTAAAGGTACCCTTTAGTCGCGGCTGGCCACACCAACCGCGACTAAAGGGTACCCTTTAGTCGCGGTCCGCCTCCCCAACCGGGACTAAAGGGTTTTGGCGCCGCTTTCGTTCCCGCGCAGAAAGACCCTTTAGTCGCGGTTGGGGACAACAACCGCGACTAAAGGGTACCCTTTAGTCGCGGTCCGCCTCCCCAACCGGGACTAAAGGGTCTGTGCTGGAACTGGCGCGGTGCGGTGGGATGTTTAGTCCCACCTCGCTAGCCGAGAGGCTTCGGCAGTGGTTTATAAGCGCGGCTGCGCTCACCACTTCGAGCTCCTCTCAAATGCAGGCTTACGGGCCTATTCTGTCACTATGTGCCTGTGGGCCTACTGGGCCTTCTGCGGGCCTGAATCCTGGCCCATTAATGGGTTTCTAGTCGTATTCAGGCCGTGGTGGCCCAGTAGGTGGCATATTTTTTATTTTTTGCCTGTTTTTTGTTTTCTTTTTTGCTTTATTTATTTTGTTTTGTTTCTACTTACAACAAAAAACTTATTTATTTTATTTTATTTTGTTTCTAATTACTTATTTATTTTACTTTATGATAATTATTTTTGCTATTAAAGTTTCTAATTACTTATTTATTTATGTTATTAAAATTTATTTTATTTTGTTTGTACTTATATATTTCATTAAAGTTTATATTATTTTGTTTCTAATTCATTTTAAAATCTTAAAAATACAATTATATATCAAAAAAATCAGAAAAAAAACTAATTCATTTTAAATTCTTAAAAATACAAATAATATATCAAAAAAATCAGAAAAATAAAACTAATTCATTTTAAAATCTTAAAAATACAATTATATATCAAAAAATCAGAAAAATAAAACTAATTCATTTTAAAATCCCTTGAAGGTTTGACAAAAGGTTTGATACATCATTCGGTTCATCGACCAAATACAAAGTTTGGTACAATAAATTATTACACATCAATTCTTCCCTTGTGTCCCTGCTTGCTTACGATTGTGCCGTATCCATGGAGCATCCTCATCATTTAACTTAATGCTTGGGTCAGTGTTCACTTTGAAGGGCGGAATTTCACCAAACATATTATAATCTTCTGACATGTCTGTCTTGTCCTCCACTCCCACGATGTTTCTTTTCCCTGAAAGAACAATGTGGCGCTTTGGATCATCGCATGATGTACTGATCGTTTTCTTATCTTTCCGTTTCCTCGGTTTGCTACTCATGTCCTTCAAATAAAAAACCTGAGCGACATCTTTGGCAAGGACGAATGGTTCGTCAAGGTAACCAAGATTGTTGAAATCCACCATTGTCATTCCGTATTGCTCGTCCACCTTTACCCCACCTCCTGTTAGCTTGAACCATTTGCACCGGAACAAAGGGACCTTAAAGGAGGGTCCATAGTCAAGTTCCCATATCTCCTCTATGTAACCATAATATGTGACCTTTTGCCCATTCTCGGTTGCTGCATCAAAGCGGACACCACTGTTTTGGTTGGTGCTCTTTTTATCTTGGGCGATGGTGTAAAATGTATTCCCATTTATCTCGTACCCTTGGAAAGTCGTTATAGTCGAAGATGGTTTCTTGGCCAACATGTACAGCTGATCTCCAACATCATTGTCATTCATTAAATGTTTTCGCAACCAACTGCCGAAAGTCTCCATGTGGGCCTTTCTAATCCAGGATTCAGGCTTCCCCGGGTTGTCCGAGCGTAAAATATTCTTGTGTTGCTCGAAGTACGGAGCCACCAAGCTGGAATTTTGCAGAACTGTGTGGTGTGCTTCAGTCATAGAATGACCGTCCATACATATCGTGGATTCCCTTCCGATCTTGCCTTTTCCACTTAGTCTCCCCTCGTGCCGCGATTGAGGAATACCAATCGGCTTAAGGTCAGGAACATAGTCAATACAGAACTCAATTACCTCCTCATTTCCATAGCCCTTGACGATGCTTCCTTCTGGCCTAGCACGGTTACGAACATATTTCTTTAATACTCCCATGAACCTCTCAAAGGGGAACATATTGTGTAGAAATACAGGACCGAGAATGGAAATCTCTTCGACTAGGTGGAGCAGGAGGTGCGTCATAATATCGAAGAAGGATGGTGGGAACACCAACTCGAAACTGACAAGGCATTGGACCACATCGTTCTGTAACCGTGGTAGATCTTCTGGATTGATTACCTTCTGAGAGATTGCATTGAGGAATGCACATAGCTTCACAATGGCTACTCGAACATTTTCCGGTAGGAGCCCCCTCAAAGCAATCGGAAGCAATTGCGTCATAATCACGTGGCAGTCGTGAGACTTCAGGTTTTGGAACTTTTTCTCCGCCATGTTTATTATTCCCTTTATATTCGACGAGAAGCCAGACGGGACCTTCATACTGCTCAGGCATTCAAAAAAAATGACCTTCTCTTCTTTGGTAAGAGCGTAGCTGGCACGACCTTGAAACCATTCCGGATGCCGGTCATCTGGGTCTTTCAAAAGTTGCTGGTCCTTCCGTGCTTCCTTTGTATCATTTGTCTTCCCATACACGCCCAAGAAGCTTAGCAGGTTCACGCAAATATTCTTCGTAACATGCATCACGTCGATTGCAGAGCGGACATCTAGGACTTTTCAATATTCTAGCTCCCAAAATATAGATTTCTTCTTCCACATGGGTGCGTGCCCGTCAACTCCCCGCGGAACTGATTGTCTGCCAGGACCCTTTCCAAAGATGACTTTCAAATCCTTGACCATATCAAATATCTCAGCACCAGTACGTTCCGCAGGCTTCGGCCGGTGATCTGCCTTGCCGTTGAAATGCTTGCCTTTCTTTCTTACGTTATGATTTTGGGGAAGAAATCGACGATGACCCAGGTACACGTTCTTCTTACAATTAACCAAACGTACACTTTCAGTCTCATGTAAGCAGTGCGTGCGTGCATTGTATCCCTTATTTGTCTGTCCCGAAAGGTTACTGAGAGCAGGCCAATCGTTGATGGTTACAAAAAGCAACGCTCGTAGGTCAAATTCCTCTCCTTTGTGCTCATCCCAGACACGTACACCAGGTCTGGCCCACAACTGTAAAAGTTCTTCAACTAATGGCCTTAGGTACACATCGATGTCGTTGCCGGGTTGCTTAGGGCCTTGGATGAGAATTGGCATCATAATGAACTTCCGCTTCATGCACAACCAAGGAGGAAGGTTGTAGATGCATAGAGTCACGGGCCAGGTGCTATGGCTGGAGCTCTGCTCGCCAAAAGGATTCATGCCATCAGTACTTAGACCAAATCTTATGTTCCTTGCGTCAGCTGCAAAATCTTTGAACACTCTATCGATCTTTCTCCATTGCGTTCCATCAGCGGGGTGTCTCAACTCCCCGTCGGACTTACGGTCCTCTTTGTTCCATCGCAACGACTTGGCATGCTTTTTGTTCATGAACAGACGTTTCAACCGTGGTATTATAGGAGCATACCACATCACCTTGGCGGGAACCCTCTTCCTGGGTTTCTCGCCCTCAACATCGTCACCAGGGTCATCGCCTCTGATCTTATAACGCAATGCAGTGCATACAGGGCATTCATTCAAATTCTCGTATTCACCGCGGTAGAGGATGCAGTCGTTAATGCATGCATGTATCTTCAGAACCTCTAAACCTAGAGGGCAGACAACCTTCTTTGCTTCGTACGTACTGGCGGGCAACTCGTTATTCTTCGGAAACATATTCTTCAACATTTTCAGCAAATTTTCAAATGATGAGTCACCTACACCTTCCTGTGCCTTCCATTTTAGCAAATCCAGTGTGCAGCCCAGCTTTTTCAGACTATTATCGCATCCTGGATACAACGACTTTTTGTGATCCTCTAACATGCGATCCAAATTCTCCCTCTCCTTGTCAGTTTCGCAGCGTCTCCGTGCATCAGCAATGGTCCGACCAAGATCATCAGTGGGCTCATCATGTGCCTCTTCTTCACCTTCACCTAACCCTTCCCCACCTTCAGCATCATCCTCCGTGAAAGTATCACCGAAATGATCATGATAGTTGTCATCGATATCATCCCCTTCTTCATCTTCTTCCATTCTAACCCCTCTTTCTCCATGCTTGGTCCAACAATTATAGCTTGGCATGAAACCGTGCCGAAGCAGGTGCATGTGAACGTCTCTTGAGGAGGAGTAACCCTTCTGATTCTTACAGACAGCACATGGACAGATAATAAAACCTTGCTGCTTGTTCGCATTTGCCACTACGAGGAAATCTTTCAAACCCGTAGTGAACTCGCCGGAGAGTCGGGGACCGTACATCCATTGCCGATTCATCTACATTGTTATTATATAAAGTATATAATTAACCATCATGCATTTGTTAAACTAACTAGCTAGAAATAATACAAATTAAACAATGAACTACACACATGCATATTTTATCAATGACACATGAAAGGTTCAAGTTGCTAACCGCGATCGCGGAGGAAAAATAAATGAGAAAGCTCAAGTGTGGCTCGGACACTTCATATCATGTTTGTTTCAGGCTCTCGGGCATTTCATCGAACACCTTGTGTGCATAGGAGGAACCAAAAGCAAACCCACCACCCCCTTCTGAAAATTGTGAAGTGAGCTGAGTGAAGTGAAGTGAGCTGAGTCCTATATATAGGGATGGGCCTTTAGTCCCGGTTGGCCTGGCCAACCGCAACTAAAGGCCTTCGGGGACCTTTAGTCCCGGTTGGCCAGGCCAACCGGGACTAAAGCCCCTCCCGTCCACCAGCTGGATGGGCCTTTAGTCCCGGTTGGCCTGGCCAACCGCGACTAAAGGCCTTCGGGGACCTTTAGTCCCGGTTGGCCAGGCCAACCGCGACTAAAGCCCCTCCCGTTCGCCAGCTGTCGACCGAGCGCGCTGGGCCCAGATAGTTGGTCGCGGGTCTCCTCCCGAACCGCGACTAAAGACCCCTTTTGTCGCGGTTCGATTGTTTTGGGGACTAATGGGGGCGTATGGAAGCCTCTTTTTCTACCAGTGTTCCTAGAATCGACGGGTGGTGCACAAGGTTTTTTCCTCATTTTATTTCCTTGACAACCAAGCTTGGTACACAATGAGACCACTCATCAAGATAAAATCCTAGTATTCACATTAGCAAAATGTTTTGAGGACCAGGCTTGGTGCGTGGTGAGACTACACATCAAGATAAATATCATGGTACTCGTACCAAAATGGTTGTTTGCATGACCCGTGTCGCGCTCCCTGGGCAACACGGGTGGTGCATCCATCTTCCACCGTAGGTTCACCTCCTCCCCGTTCCTCTAACCATCCGTCGTCGGCCGGAGTCGCCAGACAAAGCCCCATGTGGCTTCTAGTGGCGGTGGGTCCTCTTCCTCCTACACCTTCCTTAATTAAAAAAACCATGGGGCTCCTTCCCAGTTGGTCTTTTTTTTAAAGAGCCAGCAGTACGAAACAATCCAGAGAGAAACCTAGCATGTCTAACTTCAAACACAAGTTATCTTTTGACAAATAATGGATTCTGTTGGCTCAAAATGGAGCATCAAGAGAATACAAATACAATGAGCACATTGCACACACCCGGCCTCTGCATAAGGTACGATACACATAGTCAACATCAACGTAGGCACACAAGAAACACACCCGCAAATAACAAAGTAATATAAGACCAAAGTTATATCTAGGCGAGGAAAAAAGAACAAAAATCAAAGCGATCAGATCTACGATTGGCAAACTATAACAATGACCATATATCCACACCAACTATCTCATGACACCACACGAGAGTCGAGGTTTGTCAATAGCAACGCCTTAAAAAAGGAGTGGCGCTCAAACGCCGCCGTCACTAGATCCAACCTCCCAAGGTCAGTCTATGTTTTCACCCTGAAGAATCGATCTGAACATATCCGAGCAATGCCTTGAACAAGGTAACAACATAAAAACATCGTCGTTGCCAGGTATAACCGACTCGGGTCAGACCTAGGCTTTCATTCCGGAGCTCGAGAGCGAGTGCTCGAGTAGCACCACCATCAACGTGACTCATGTGTTGTCTTCACCACTTCCCTCGATCCCTGCAGCTACATGCGATGTGCCACCGCCGTCACTGCACAACCATCCCTCCGCATCAAGCCGTCATTCATAGTCCCGCCTAGTCCAGTTGGCTCATTTGGCCTCCTACAATATTTGTCATGTTTTATCTGCTTTATTTCAGGATTATGTGAATTTGCTTCAATATCAAATATTTCCTCCATTGTATATAGACGCATTTTAGTGTGTTTGTTCACTCATTTTAGTTGGTAGTTCTCTATATTGAAATATTGAAAAGATCTTATATTTATCAATGGAGGGAGTAGTTTATAAAAATGAATGTGCTTAGTTCACTTCTAAAGTTAAAAATAGCATGTGTGTGTCTTGTGCAGGACCGCTGGTCGCGGTGGAGATGGTTTGCGGCAGTGGCTGTCTCGCGCAAGACCGCTGGCCTAGAGCTTAGTGATGGTTGGCAGCAAAACATTGTCACAGACAATAGACGCTTTTCATTTAATCTGGAGTGCCAGTCAACGTCCCGCCAAATATCCACGCCATGGGATGTTATCATGCTATAGGCGAGACCTGGCTGAGCTCGCCTTCCACACTCCGCCGAAATCCGTCGTGCGTTGTGTCTATCTAGTTATTTGCCTAACATCATTACTGAATTAAGTCGGCAAAAGCTAGCACCCAGTCACTCTATGGTCTGAAGAAAAGATCTCAAGCTACAGCCGGTGCATGCACCCAGTTGCAAACTTGCAGTGTGTAGTGCTTCATTCAAGCTAGCGAGCGTCCTTGTCTAGCTAATTGACGAGCAGGTGCTTTTTGTTTAATTTTCCAAGTTGGGAACACGAAATGTACTGTCTCGGTAATAGGTGCATATACATTACTTCTAAGGATTTCGAAACTAAAAATCCAGAACATATAATAGTACTTCCTTCGTTTTTATTTGCTTCACATATTAACTTTGTCTCAAGTCAAACTTTGTGAACTTTGACCAAGTTTATACGAAAAGGTATTAACGTCCACAATACCAAATCAATACCATTAGAATCACCATTGAATATATTTTCACATCACATATATCTGTTATTCTAAAAGTCTATATTGTTTTATATAATCTTGGTCAAATTTGATAGAGTTTGACTTAGGTCAAAACTAATATGCGGAGTAAATAAAAACGGAATGATAGGCCAAGATTGTTGTTTCTTTGTTATAGGCCATCTTTTTTCATTGACTATCAACATATATCAACCTCTTTTCAAAAACAAAATAAATGTGAACACAGATAAAACACTTGCTTAGTGGTTAGCGCTAATGAAGTCACTCGTCTAATTCGGCAGCGGAGCATATACCATAGAGATTTCAGTGCTTGCCTTAATCGTTGGTCAGTTAAAAAAATTCAATTTTCAAATGTTATCATGAGCCGTTTCTCTTTTGCAAAATTCTTTTAAAGGCACGCAAAAAGCTTGTGGGTGGGCAAATCGAAAAATCACTTTCTATCATTGCGAAGAACTAGTCTTAATTTGCAGCATACTCTTGATGTTGAAATCAGTAGTTTTAATTCATTACATATCTTTTTGCCAACTATGGTAGTCGTTATCGCTCAACAGTGAGTTCAAGTGCAGATTTTTGTTTGCATGATAAGACAGTAGTGCTTCTACATGTGAGCAGCACTTGAGCGCCTAATTTCTTCCCAGATGCAAAATACACACTTCATGAACACAGAAGCCTGCCCCTATTAATAGAGCCATACACCAAACAT
Organism: Aegilops tauschii subsp. strangulata; assembly: GCF_002575655.3. Taxonomy (NCBI): domain Eukaryota; kingdom Viridiplantae; phylum Streptophyta; class Magnoliopsida; order Poales; family Poaceae; genus Aegilops; species Aegilops tauschii. The sequence continues at coordinate 549,413,769 of NC_053036.3, read as the reverse complement.
TCATCTCACACATTTCCAAAGCAAAACCTAGCAAAGACAAAAATCTCCTCTAGCAATCCACTAGATAACATAATAACAGTACCAGCAGTCATGGCTAAGGCACATGCATTAGCTGCAGCACTGTTGCTTGTCATGTCGGTGTCCCTCGCCGCACTAGAAGGTGTTCATGGCGTTTGCGGCATGTCGAATGATGAATTCAAGCTTTGCCAGCCCGCGGCGGCAGTGAATAACCCGACAGACAGTCCGTCGGCTGAGTGTTGTGTTGCGCTTGGGAAGGCCAACCTATCATGCATCTGCCGGTACAAAGGCATCGCCAGCATATGGCTGAGAAAGTACCACATCGACGCAAAGCGCGCCATGGCGCTGCCCGGCAAGTGCGGTCTCACCATGCCCAACAACTGCTCGTGATGATCAGATGTACTACCCATAAGTATCTAGGAGTCGGTTGCTTTACGTCTGCATCGACACTTTATATATGGCTAAATAAGTGGAGGAGCACTTGGAAAAGCATTGTGCTACTCGGTCTTATTGTTATTGTGTGATTTCAAAGTCATTAAGCTCTTGATAAAATAGTATATGTGTGTTATACTGGAAGTGTAAGGATGGCAGGCGTGCCTTGCATGTTATTCCCATGAATTTAATATCTTATAGTGGTGTCGTTCGTGTCAAAAAGTTGCACGTTTTCTAGTGAACAAGTAAATGACGATCACAATTTTTCCCTATTGGTCACTCATAAATAAATCGATACTCAACTATCAAGAAGATTGTCCGTTTGTGCAACTAGTTTTCTATATAGAGTTTGTGATTTTGCACCTATGTATGATAAAAGAAAATGCAGCCAATGTTTATCTTTAGAAAACATGAACGTCTTATAGTATCCAATGGACTGCCACAACAGCTCTCCGGCTTCTATAGAAATATCCAAAATTTAACTATATGTACTTATTAGCAAACATATAGCATCGCAGTTCATTCAGAATTTGAAGGTGATACCGGGAAGCATCCTACCAGGAACTAGTAAATGGACATGTGCTCGAATACTAGCAGGAAAGGCAGGACTCCTGATTTGCATAATCAAACATACGGTCTACGCGAGCACAACTCAGTAGTTGCTAGGTGGTTTGAGTTTGAAGGTCTGATAATCCTTGGTGAGGTGCGTGTGATGTGCTCATCTATAGGTACTTCACTGAGGACACTCACAACAATACGAAAATGCCCATGCCATGTGCTCATATGGTAGTATTGAATTGCATGAAAGCATCCATCACATGGTTGTTGGATCACACAATGTTTCTATTTTTAAGTGTGGGAAGAGAGATGGAGCAATGACTCTAAGAAGCCATCATTTGTGGACCAAGGAGTAGAGCTTAGTCGTTGCTAGGTTCATTTCAGCATGCCACATATTCAATGTACATAGGTTTTGCACTTACTTAGAATTCATTTTTCAGTGTCGTTGAAACCACATACATCCTAGGGCTGAGAAGCATCAGGATTTGCGACTGCGCGGATTTCCATATATTAGCTTTCTACGAGAAGTAACCTTCCCAGGATGACCATGTGGAGATGGACTCCTTTAGGAATTTGCCATCCTAGTCAACTGTTCCTAGTGCATTTTGTTAACTAACATGTATCTAGAGTTGAATCGATGTCTCGAAGCGAAGAATGCTGAAGTGCTGCACTAATTAAAGCTCCTATGTCTTGGAGCGAGTCAGTCTGTTTCAGTGTGCTGTGTTGTGCAGATTGCCATTATCGTGTTTGAACAACAAAAATGTGGTGCCCCATTTCATGGAAAATTACTATAAACTATTGTGTTTCGAACACTACTGTCACCTCATTCACGTGGGAATTAAACTGATTCTACTAGTGTATTCGACATTCTACCATTGATCTTCTCCCAGTCTTTTACGACGTCAACCTGGACAAGACGTCAACTCTTTCTTTTTTTAGGGTGCAAGATTAAGACTTGGTTTCATACATTATGTGAAAGAAAATTGACACTGCTAAATTCATATTAAGAGCCTCCTTATTTCCAACAATTCTAAAAATGCAGAAATAGGAAGCTGGTAGAATTGCGATGTAAGTTGTTTGGTTGCATTGTAGAAAAAATACACATTCCAAAAGGACTAGGTGCATTGCATAGTTGTCATAAAAACAGGGAAGAATTACCACGAGATTAGTGTAATTTTTATTTGAAATTACATGTGAACTAGACCATAAAAAATCATATACAATTCTCAATCTTACATACCAACAAGCTCTACCCAAAAAATTCCTACGAAATAAAATCTTCCAAAATTGCTACAAAATTCTTCTAAATCATTGAGGCCCTTACATATATTTTTATTTATGGTTGATTTTGTATCTATGATGAATTATGAGCATTATAGAATTAAATTATAGTTAATGTCCATCTTTAGAAAAAACACACATCTTTAGTGTTATCCTGGACTGACAGAACACTTCTCATGCTTTTGAAATAGCATTTCAGTTCGTTCAATTCAGGAAGCATCGTACTAGAAAACTGAAACTAGTAAATGGACCGGTGCTAGAACGCTGGCAGGAAAGGCAGGACTTCTGATTTGCATCATCGAACACAACATCCAACGGAGGTAGTACTTGCTAGGCGGTTCTGATTTGGAGGTCAGATGATCCTCGGTGAGTTGCATGCTCTGGACAACCTCTATAATTTTGCTCCCACCACACGATATCTCCTCTCTAAGACGTGCTCCGGTTATTCCATCTGCTCAGCTTTCACATACGTGCATCTTAGTTTTTTTTTAGAAAAGGAGGATGACCCCCGGCCTCTGCATCTGGGCGATGCATACGGCCATTTTATTAATTATTCTCACAAGACCTTACAAAGCTATACAACAACAAGACTAAAGCCACCGTCTAAGCAACAACTGTCGCTACACCTATCCAATTGATGAAGGGGCGCAGATAGTCTGGGCCTAATACCAAACAGACATCGCAGCCAAACCTAAACATCTAAGACCTGAGGTCCCAACCAGGACGCCTGCCGGGTATGGGGCACCTACCAGTCCGGCGCACTCCTCAACCAGGACGTCTGCCGGGTATGAGGCCGCCGCAGCCACCTGCCACCAATCCATCTTCAGAGCTGTAATGTTGCATGTACCGTGCCAGGTCTCTCTACCATCGACGCCACCACGACGCCCGACGGCGTCGTCCTCCTGCGCGAGTCCATCCTCCCACAGCGAACTCCGAATCTGCACTGCGCCACGCCGTCAAGATCCGTTGCCATCAGTGTGTAGGATGAAGCACCGCTCCACCAAAGAATCCGTCCTCTGGTCCCTCGATCACGTGTGTACCTCCAAGAATGACGCCCCCAAGGGAGGAACGACACCAGAGCGCCGCCGTCATCCGATCATCCGATCTAGAGTTTCCCCCAAAGGTAGCAGAGAGTGGCCTTGAACTTCTCCGCGACGATGCCTTCAAGAAGGGAACGACGCAGATAGCGCCGCCACCGTCGGCCTTAGCAGACGCCGAAGGCAAGTTTTCACCCAGATCAGTTCGAAGGGATCCAACTCTCGTGCGAGGGCCGCCGTCACCACCAGCACCACCAGGCAGAACCCTGGAGTATCGGCAGATCAGCGAGCCGCCGGCACCACCACATCCAGATCGCCGGCCACGCTGGGCCGCCGCCATCCCCCGCGCCGTCCGGGTCAGAGACGGAGCCGCCGACCGCGCACAGGGAGCACCGCCGCCTGCACACGCCGGAGCGCCCGCCACCGCTTGCCGAGGGCCGCCGTCGCGCGCCCCGAGCGGACTCCCACGCACACCAGGGGAAACCACGAGCGTGCCTGCCGTCGCCCCCAAGCCCGCGCAGCCAACCACTGCCGCGATCCGCCCGCTCCAGATCCAGCGAGCCGTGGGAGAAGAGATCCCGCCGCCGCTGACGCCGACCGGGCTTTGCCCGTCGGCACACCCCAGCGGCGGCGAGGAGAGGTCGGGGGAGGGACGAGGACGCGGCAACACTAGGGTTCCCCCCGGTCGCCGCGCAGGGGCGATACGGGAGGAGACCAGTGTTCTTCTTTTATCCAGTGTTCTCGTGTTTGGCCGCTCAGGTTCAGCTTAAAAAATGGGGAAGAATTTCACTTCCCCGGCCTCTGCACCAACTAGGGATGCATACGGCCATTTTAGTATGAGTACCAAAATAAACATGGTCCTCAGAATTTTTTAAATTTTTTAAATGAGTATCAAGGCAGTGGCGATCTACAGGGTGGACAGGGCGGGCCGCGGCCCACCCTGGGATTTTGGTACGACCCATATATATACCATAGTCCATGAGAGATTAGGGGATGGGCCAGAAGGAAAGAAACTAAAGCCCAACAACCACAAGCTCGACTCGTTCGCACAGCCGTGGCCCGTGGACCGTGGTAGCCCGCACACTAGCTCCCCGTCCCCAAATCCCCTCGCAGCTGCTCTACGCTCCAGCCAATCTCGTTGCCCTGACTTGCTGCCTGGATCCATGCCTTGCCGGCGACTATGCCTGTCCCGCACCGGCCCGGTGCCACCGCGCCCAGCCTAGTCCGCACTCGGCAGTCGGCGCTCGGCGCTCGGTAGCCGGCGTTCTCCAGCTGCAGCAGGCCAGCCGTCACCCTCCCAGCACAATTTGAGGTACCTTTGATGAGATTTCTGCTCGTTCCCCAATTTCTGTTTACTCTTACTCATTGCTCGGCGTGCTTCCACCTGCCAGTACTGCTCATTATGGATTTAGGCTTGCTGTGCTCCTTTAGAAGTAAATTGTAACACAGTACTGCTGAATTCTGTCTAGGAATTTTACTACTTACTACTGAACTATTTCAGTTTGGGGCAAAAAAAAAATCAATGTGGCATCTTGAGCTGTAATTTCCAAGAATTTTACTAATTACTACCAAATTGTTTCAGTTTAGGTCAAAAAATTGATACATTGTTCTCATTTTTTGAATCAATAAATGTCATTGTCACATTGAAGAACAGAATGTCAATCATGATCACATGATTACATACATATATCAAATGTGGAAGAATGACCGCATGTAGGTAGTCTTTGAACTTTTCAAGGTATGCAGGATTCTTTTATGCAAAATTGAGACTTATTTGAGAAAAAAATTGATCAATTTATCTTGTGCTATTGGTAAATTAATTAGTACATTCGCAGTTGTAAAAAAAATATTAGGTTGGACCACCCTGGTTCAAAATCCTAGATCCGCCACTGTATCAAGGTATTATTTGATGAGTGGTTCCACCCCACACCAAACTTGATCCTCAATAAATGGGGAAAAACCCCTGTGCATCACCTGTCAATTCTAGAAACAAACATATCTTATTGGCATGAACAATAGACACTTCTCATTTAATTTGGAGTGCCGGTCGACGTCCCCGCCAAATATCTATGCCATGGAATGTTATCATGCTCCGCAAGACCTGGCTGAGCTCGTCTTCCACTCCCGCCACAATCTGTTTATGTGTTGTGTCTACCTGTTAACAGCACTACTGGATTAAGTCGGCAAAAGCTACCACCAGTCCAAGATCAAGCTGATTTCCTCTATGGTCTGAAGAAAATACCTCAAGCTACAGTTGGTGCATGCATGCATCTAGTTGCAGGGTGTAATGCTTCAAGCTAGCTAGCGGATGTCCTTGTCTAATTAATTGACCAGGAGCATGTGTTTTTTGTTTACTTTTCGAAGGGGAGGAAATGCAATGTACTATTATCTCAGTAATAGGTGCATATACATGACTCCTAAGGATTTTCCAAATTAAAAATGCCGAACATATAATATATTACCATAGGCCAAGATTGGTGTTTCTTTTTTATAGGTCATCTCGTTTCATTAACTATATATGAGCACATCACCCTCTTTTCGACAACAAAATATCTGTGAACACATGGTACAGGGCAAAACACTTGCTTAGCGCTAATGAAGTCATTCCTATAATACGGCAGCGGAACATATACCATAGAGATTTCGGTGGTTGTCTGAATCGATCGGTCGGTTAAACAGTTCAATTCTCAAGTGTTATCATGAGCCGTCTTTCTTTTGCAAAAAGTTTACTTTTTCGGAAGGCATGCAAAAAGCTTTGTGACTGGGCAAATCGAAGAATCGCTTTCTATGATAGTTTTGCGGCGTACACTACATTATAAAGATTTTCGCACTAATCTTTCAAAAGAAATCAGTAGTTTTACTTTGTTACATTTCTTTGTTGCCAACTATGGTAGTCGTTATCGTTCACAGTGGGTTCGAGTGCAGATTTTTCTTTCATGATAAGAAGATAGTGCTTCTGCATGTGGGCAGCACTTGGCGCCCCTAAGTTCTTGCTTGATGCATAATACACACTGCATGAACAAAGCGGCTGCCCCTATAAATAGAGCCATACACCAAACATTCATCTCACACATTCCCAAAGTAAAGCCTAGCTAAGACCAAAAATCTTCACGGGCAACCAACTAGATACAAAATAATAGAACAAACAGCCATGGCTAAGTCAAATGCATTGGCTGCAACACTGTTGCTTGTCATGGTGGTGTCCCTCGCCACACTAGAGGGTGTTCATGGCGTCTGCGGCATGTCGAATGATGAATTCAAGCTTTGCCAGCCCGCGGCGGCAGTGAATAACCCGACAGAGAGTCCGTCGGCTGAGTGTTGTGCTGCGCTTGGGAAGGCCAATCTATCATGCATTTGCCGCTACAAAGGCATCGCCGGCATATGGCTGAAAATGTACCACATCGACGCAAAGCGTGCCATGGCTCTGCCAGGCAAGTGCGGTCTCACCATGCCCAACAACTGCTCGTGATGATCGGATGTACTACCCATGAGCATCTAGGAGTCGGTTGCTCTACATATGCATCGACACTTATATATGGCTAAATAAGTTGAGGAGCACTTGAAAAAGCATTGTGCTACTCGGTCTTATTGTTGTTGTGTAATTTGAAAGTGTGATTATCCCATTAAGCTCTTGATAAAATAGTATATGCATGTTATACTAGAAGTGTAAGGATGCAAACGTGCCTTGCATGTTGTCCCGTGAAATTAATATCTTATATTGGAGTTGTTCGTGTCAAAAGGTTGCATATTTTCTATTGAACACCTAAATTTCGATCACAACTTCTTTTCCTATTGGCCACACCTAAATAAATCTATAATCAACTACCAAGACGACTGTGCATTTGTGCAGCTAGTTTTCTACATTGAGTTTGTGATTTTTGCATCTATGTGCACTAAAAGAAACTGCAATCAATGTTTAGATTGTCAAAACATCCACGTCCTATGGTGTCCAACGGACTGCCGCAGCACCTCTCTGGCTTCTAGAGAATCTCTAAGACGTAACTATGTATAAGAAAACATATAGCACAACAGATCGTTCAGAATTTAGAGGTGATCCCGGAAAGCATCCTACCAGGAACTAGTAAATGGACATGTGCTAGAATACAATCAGAAAAGGCAGGACTCCTGATTTGCATAATCAAACATAATGTCCACGCCAGCACAACTCACTACTTGCTAGGTAGTTCCAATTTGGAGGTCTGATAATCCTCGGTGAGGTGTGTGTGTGCTCTCGGGTCACTCTACAATTGCCCCTACCAAATGCAAGGGCTTTCTCAAATGTGGTCACCAAGAGGAACCACACTATGAACGTTGATTGATACAGGCAAAATTTATAATAGGGGAGCTACTTCGCTGAAGGAGGGGCACTCACAACAATACAAAAATGTCCATGTGCTTTATATGGCAGTGTTGAATTGCATGAAAACATCCATCACATGGTTGTTGCACCACACAATGTTTCTATTTAAGTGTGAGAAGAGTAGAGCAACAATCCGTAAAGAATCCTTTGTGTGTCGACCAAGGAGTAGAGCTTAGTCGTTGCTAGGTTCATTTCAGCATGCCACATATTCAGCAGACACACGTATTGTACTTGGTTTGAATTGCTTTTTGAGTGTCGTTGAAATCCACATGCATCCTAGGACTGGGAACCATCGGAATTTGCAACTGCACGAGCTGGGCTTTCTGCACGAAGTAACCTTGCCAAGATGGCCATGGGGAGATGGACTCTTTCGTGAATTTGACGCCATCATGCATTTTTTTAACTAGGCATGGATCTGCGGGCTGAAGATCTTGCGTCTTAGAGCAGTCAGACTATCTCTGTGTGTTGTGTCATGCAGATTGCCATTATCGTGTTTGAAGCACAAGAATGTGGTGTCCTGTTTTATGCAAAATTACTAGTAGTAAACTATTTCGTTTTGAACACTGATGTCACCACATTCACGTCAGAATTAAGCTCATTCTAGTGTATTTAGGATTCTACCCTTGATTTTCTCTCAAGATTACAATCTTCAACCGGTCAAGACTGCAACCCTTTTTTTTTGTGCAAGACTAACACTTGATTTCATAAATTGTGTGAAAGAATACTGAGACTGCTGATTTCATATTGAGGGCCTCCTTTCCTACGATTCTAAAAATGCAGAAATAGGGAGCCGGTAGAATTGTGATGTAAGTTGTTGGTTGCATTGTAGAAACAATACACATTCCTAAAGGGCCAGTTGCATTGCATAGTTGTCATAAGAATAGGGAATAATTACCACGATATTAGTGTACTTTTCTCTGAAATTGCATGCAAACTAGACCATAAAAAAATCATATGTAATTCTCAATCTTACATACTAACAAAAATTCCTATGAAATACTTCTAAATCATTGAGGCCCTTAAAATTCTTCCAAGATATTTTAGTACAATCTTCCAAACTTCTTCTAAATCATTGATGCCCTTAAAAATATTTTTCTTTATAGTACGTACTTTAAAAAAATACCATCATGCCTTTCGTTATGAAGAGGTATGGGATAATCACAGCCGTTGATATGTTTAGGGGGGTGTACTGAAGCAGAAGTGTCTTTAGAAAACATGCACGGCTTTAGCATTAACACTTTTCAGGCTTCTAGACAAATACTCCCTCTGTTTCAAAATAGATGACTCAACTTTGTTCTAAAGTTAGTACAAAATTGAGTCATCTATTTTGGAACGGAGGGAATAGATCCTGGAAGCATATAGCATTTCGGTTCGTTCAATTCAGGAAGCATTCTACCAGGATCTAGTAAATGGACCTGTGCTAGAACGCTAGCAGGAAAGGCAAGAATTGTGCTACTTGGTCTGAGCGTTGTGTGTTTTTTTTAGAAAAAGAGGATGACTCCCGGCCTCTGCATTTGGGTGATACATACGGCCACTTTATTAATTATTTTTATAAGACCTTACAAAGTCATACAACAGCAAGACTAAAGTCACCGTCTAAGCAACAAATGTCGCTACACCTATCCAATTGATGAAGGGGCGCAGATAGTCTGGGCCTAATACCAAACAGACATCGCAGCCAAACCTAAACATCTAAGACCTGAGGTCCCAACCAGGACGCCTGCCGGGTATGGGGCACCTACCAGTCGGGCGCACTCCTCAACCAGGACGCCTGCCGGGTATGAGGCCGCCGCAGCCACCTGCCACCAATCCATCTTCAGAGATGTACTGTTGCATGTACCGTGTCAGGTCTCTCTGCCATCGACGCCACCACGACGCCCGACAACGTCGTCCTCCTGCGCGAGTCCATCCTCCCACAGCAAACTCCGAATCTGCACTGCGCCACGCCGTCAAGATCCGTCGCCATTGTTAGGGAACGCAGTAATTTCAAAAAAATTCCTACGCACACGCAAGATCATGGTGATGCATAGCAACGAGAGGGGAGAGTGTTGTCCATGTACCCTCGTAGACCGACAGCAGAAGCGTTATCACAACGCGGTTGATGTAGTCGTACGTCTTCACGATCCGACCGATCAAGTACCGAACGCACGGCACCTCCGAGTTCTACACACGTTCAGCTCGATGACGTCCCTCGAACTCCGATCCAGCCGAGTGTTGAGGGAGATTTTCGTCAGCACGACGGCGTGGTGATGATGATGATGTTCCACCGACGCAGGGCTTCGCCTAAGCTCCGCAACGGTATTATCGAGGTGTAATATGGTGGAGGGGGGCACCGCACACGGCTAAGAGATCTCAAGGATCAATTGTTGTATCTCTGGGGTGCCCCCTGCCCTCGTATATAAAGGAGCAAGGGAGGAGGAGGCCGGCCCTAGGAGGGGGCGCACCAAGTGTGGAGTCCTACTAGGACTCCCTAGTCCTAGTAGGATTCCACCTCCCATATGGAATAGGAAAAGAGGAAGGGAAAAAGAGAAGGAAGGAAGGGGCGCCCCCCTTCCCTAGTCCAATTCGGACCAGACCAAGGGGAGGGGTGCGGCCACCCTTAGGCCCTTTTCCTTCTTTCCCGTATGGCCCAATAAGGCCCAATACGTATTCCCATAACTCTCCGGTACTCCGAAAAATAACCGAATCATTCGGAACCTTTCCGAAGTCCGAATATAGTCGTCCAATATATCGATCTTTACGTCTCGACCATTTCAAGACTCCTCGTCATGTCCCCGATCTCATCCGGAACTCCGAACTCCTTCGGTACATCAACATACATAAACTCATAATAAAACTGTCATCGCAACTTTAAGCGTGCGGACCCTACGGGTTCGAGAACTATGTAGACATGACCGAGACACGTCTCCGGTCAATAACCAATAGCGGGACCTGGATGCCCATATTGGCTCCCACATATTCTACGAAGATCTTTATCGGTCAGACCGCATAACAACATACGTTGTTCCCTTTGTCATCGGTATGTTACTTGCCCGAGATTCGATCGTCGGTATCTCGATACCTAGTTCAATCTCGTTACCGGCAAGTCTCTTTGCTCGTTCCGTAACACATCATCCCGCAACTAACTCATTAGTCACAATGCTTGCAAGGCTTATAGTGATGTGCATTACCGAGTGGGCCCAGAGATACCTCTCCGACAATTGGAGTGACAAATCCTAATCTCGAAATACGCCAACCCAACAAGTACCTTTGGAGACACCTGTAGAGCACCTTTATAATCACCCATTTACGTTGTGACGTTTGGTAGCACACAAAGTGTTCCTCCGGTAAACGGGAGTTGCATAATCTCATAGTCATAGGAACATGTATAAGTCATGAAGAAAGCAATAGCAACATACTAAACGATCGAGTGCTAAGCTAACGGAATGGGTCAAGTCAATCACGTCATTCTCCTAATGAGGTGATCTCGTTAATCAAATGACAACTTATGTCTATGGCTAGGAAACATAACCATCTTTGATTAACGAGCTAGTCAAGTAGAGGCATACTAGTGACACTCTGTTTGTCTATATATTCACACATGTATTATGTTTCCGGTTAATACAATTCTAGCATGAATAATAAACATTTATCATGATATAAGGAAATATATAATACTTTATTATTGCCTCTAGGTCATATTTCCTTCAGTCTCCCACTTGCACTAGAGTCAATAATCTAGTTCACATCGCCATGTGATTTAACATCAATAATTCACATCACCATGTGATTAACACCCATAGTTCACATCTCTATGTGACCAACACTCAAAGGGTTTGCTAGAGTCAATAATCTAGTTCACATAGCTATGTGATTAACACCCAAAGAGTACTAAGGTGTGATCATGTTTTGATTGTGAGATCATTTTAGTCAACGGGTTTGTTACATTCAGATCCGTAAGTATTTTGCAAATTTCTATGCCTACAATGCTCTGCACGGAGCTATTCTAGCTAATTGCTCCCACTTTCAATATGTATCTAGACTGAGACTTAGAGTCATCTAGATTTAGTGTCAAAACTTGCATTGACGTAACCCTTTACGACCAACCTTTTGTCACTTCCATAATCGAGAAACATATCCTTATTCCACCAAGGATAATTTTGACCGCCGTCCAGTGATCTACTATTGTACTCCCTTGCCAAAATCAGTGTAGAGTATACAATAGATCTGGTACACAGCATGGCATACTTTATAGAACCTATGGCCAAGGCATAGGGAATGACTTTCACTCTTTTTCTATCTTCTGCCGTGGTCGGGCTTTGAGTCTTACTCAATTTCACACCTTGTAACACAGGCAAGAACTCTTTCTTTGACTGTTCTATTTTGAACTACTTCAAAATCTTGTTAAGGTATGTACTCATGGAAAAACTCATCAAGCGTCTTCATCTATCTCTATAGATCTTGATGCTCAATATGTAAGCAGCTTCACCGAGGTCTTTCTTTGAAAATCTCCTTTATGCTTTGCAGAATAATTCTACATTATTTCCGATCAACAATATGTCACTTACATATACTTATCAGAAATGTTGTAGTGCTCCCACTCACTTTCTTGTAAATACAGGCTTCACCGCAAGTCTGTATAAAACTATATCCTTTGATCAACTTATCAAAGCGTATATTCCTACTCCGAGATGCTTGCACCAGTCCATAGATGGATCGCTGTAGCTTGCATATTTTGTTAGCACCTTTAGGATTGACAAAACCTTCTGGTTGCATCATATACAACTCTTCTTTAATAAATCCATTAAGGAATGCAGTTTTGTTTATCCATTTGCCAGATTTCATAAAATGCGACAATTGCTAACATGGATCGGACAGACTTAAGCATCGCTGCGAGTGAGACTCATCGTAGTCAACACCTTGAACTTTGTCAAAAACCTTTTTCCGACAAGTCTAGCTTTGTAGATAGTAACACTACTATCAGCGTCCGTTTTCCTCTTGAAGATCCATTTATTTTCTATGGCTTGCCGATCATCGGGCAAGTCAACCAAAGTCCACACTTTGTTCTCATACATGGATCTCATCTCAGATTTCATGGCCTCAAGCCATTTTGCGGAATCTGGGCTCCCCATCGCTTCTTCATAGTTCGTAGGTTTGTCATGGTCTAGTAACATAACCTCCAGAACAGGATTACCGTACCACTCTGGTGCGGATCTTACTCTGGTTGACCTACAAGGTTTAGTAACAACTTGATCTGAAGTTTCATGATCATCATCATTAACTTCCTCACTAATTGGTATAGGCGTCACAGGAACCGTTTCTTGTGATGAACTACTTTCCAATAAGGGAGCAGGTACAGTTACCTTATCAAGTTATACTTTCCTCCCACTCACTTCTTTTGAGAGAAACTCCTTCTCTAGAAAGGATCCATTCCTAGCAACGAATGTCTTGCCTTTGGATCTGTGATAGAAGGTGTACCCAACTGTCTCCTTTGGGTATCCTATGAAGATACATTTCTCCGATTTGGGTTTGAGCTTATTAGGATGAAACTTTTTCACATGAGCATCGCAACCCCAAACTTTAAGAAACGACAACTTTGGTTTCTTGCCAAACCACAGTTCATAAGGCGTCGTCTCAACGGATTTTGATGGTGCCCTATTTAACGTGAATGTAGCTATCTCTAATGCATATCCCCAAAACGATAATGGTAAATTGGTAAGAGACATCATAGATTGCACTATATCCAATAAAGTACGGTTATGACGTTCGGACACACCATTATGCTGTTGTGTTTCAGGTGGCGTGAGTAGTGAAACTATTTCACATTGTTTTAACTGAAGGCCAAACTCGTAACTAAAATACTCTTCTCCACGATCTGATCGTAGAAACTTTATTTTCTTGTTACGATGATTTTCAACTTCACTCTGAAATTCTTTGAACTTTTCAAATGTTTCAGACTTATGTTTCATTAAGTAGATATACCCATATCTGCTTAAATCATCTGTGAAGGTGAGAAAATAACGATATCCGCCACGAGCCTCAACATTCATCGGACCACATACATCTGTATGTATGATTTCCAACAAATCTGCTGCTCTCTCCATAGTTCCGGAGAACGGCGTTTTAGTCATCTTGCCCATGAGGCACGGTTCGCAAGCATCAAGTGATTCATAATCAAGTGATTCCAAAATCCCATCAGTATGGGGTTTCTTCATGCGCTTTACACTAATATGACCTAAACGGCAGTGCCACAAATAAGTTGCACTATCATTATTAACTTTGCATCTTTTGGCTTCAATATTATGAATATGTGTATCACTACGATCGAGATCCAACAAACCATTTTCGTTGGTGTGTATGACCATAGAAGGTTTTATTCATGTAAACAGAACAACAATTGTTCTCTATCTTAAATGAATAACCGTATTGCAAAAAACATGATCAAATCATATTCATGCTCAACGCAAACACCAAATAACACTTATTTAGTTTCAACACTAATCCCGAAAGTACAGGGAGTGTGCGATGATGATCATATCAATCTTGGAACTACTTCCAACACACATCGTCACCTCGCCTTTTACTAGTCTCTGTTTATTCTGCAACTCCCGTTTTCGAGTTACTACTCTTTAGCAACTGAACCAGTATCAATTACCGAGGGGTTGCTATAAACACTAGTAAAGTACACATCAATAATCTGTATATCAAATATACCTTTGTTCACTTTTACTAGTCTCTGTTTATTCTGCAACTCCCATTTCGAGTTACTACTCTTAGCAACTGAACCAGTATCAATTACCGAGGGGTTGCTATAAACACTAGTAAAGTACACATCAATAATCTGTATATCAAATATACCTTTGTTCACTTTGCCATCCTTCTTATCCACCAAATAGTTGGGGTAGTTCCGCTTCCAGTGACCAGTCCCTTTGCAGTAGAAGCACTTAGTCTCAGGCTTAGGACCAGACTTGGGCTTCTTCACTTGAGCAGCAACTTGCTTGTCGTTCTTCTTGAAGTTCCCCTTCTTCCCTTTGCCCTTTTTCTTGAAAATAGTGGTCTTGTTAACCATCAACACTTGATGTTTTTCTTGATTTCTACCTTCGTCGATTTCAGCATCACGAAGAGCTCGGGAATTACTTTCGTCATCCCTTGCATACTATAGTTCATCACGAAGTTCTACTAACTTGGTGATTGTGACTAGAGAATTCTGTCAATCACTATTTTATCTGGAAGATTAACTCCCACTTGATTCAAGCGATTGTAGTACCCAGACAATCTGAGCACATGCTCACTAGTTGAGCGATTCTCCTCCATCTTTTAGCTATAGAACTTGTTGGAGACTTCATATCTCTCAACTCGGGTATTTGCTTGAAATATTAACTTCAACTCCTGGAACATCTCATATGGTCCATGACGTTCAAAACGTCTTTGAAGTCCCAATTCTAAGCCGTTAAGCATGGTGCACTAAACTATCAAGTAGTCATCATATTGAGCTAGCCAAACGTTCATAACGTCTGCATCTGCTCCTGCAATAGGTCTGTCACCTAGCGGTGCATCAAGGACATAATTTTTCTGTGCAGCAATGAGGATAATCCTCAGATCACGGATCCAATCCGCATCTTTGCTACTAACATCTTTCAACATAATTTTCTCTAGGAACATATCAAAAATAAAACAGGGAAGCAACAACGCGAGCTATTGATATACAACATAATTTGCAAAATACTATCAGGACTAAGTTCATGATAAATTTAAGTTCAATTAATCATATTACTTAAGAACTCCCTCTTAGATAGACATCCCTCTAATCCTCTAAGTGATCACGTGATCCATATCAACTAAACCATGTCCGATCATCACGTGAGATGGAGTAGTTTCAACGGTGAACATCACTATGTTGATCATATCTACTATATGATTCACGCTCGACCTTTCGGTCTCCGTGTTCCGAGGCCATATCTGTTATATGCTAGGCTCGTCAAGTTTAACCTGAGTATTCCGCGTGTGCAACTGTTTTGCACCCGTTGTATTTGAACGTAGAGCCTATCACACCCGATCATCACGTGGTGTCTCAGCACGAAGAACTTTTGCAACGGTGCATACTCAGGGAGAACACTTATACTTTGATAATTTAGTGAAGGATCATCTTATAATGCTACCGTCAAACAAAGCAAGATAAGATGCATAAAGGATTAACATTACATGCAATCAATATAAGTGATATGATATGGCCATCATCATCTTGTGCTTGTGATCTCCATCTCCGAAGCACCGTGCTTGTGATCTCCATCTCCGAAGCACCGTCATGATCACCATCGTCACCGGCGCGACACCTTGATCTCCATCGTAGCATCGTTGTCGTCTCGCCAACTTATTGCTTTTACGACTATCGCTACCGCTTAGTGATAAAGTAAAACTATTACATGGCGATTGCATCTCATACAATAAAGCGACAACCATATGGCTCCTGCCAGTTGCCGATAACTCGGTTACAAAACATGATCATCTCATACAACACATTATATCACATCATGTCTTGACCATATCACATCACAACATGCCCTGCAAAAACAAGTTAGACGTCCTCTACTTTGTTGTTGCATATTTTACGTGGCTGCTACGGGCTTAGCAAGAACCGTTCTTACCTACGCATCAAAACCACAACGATAGTTTGTCAAGTTGGTGCTGTTTTAACCTTCGCAAGGACCGGGCGTAGCCACACTCGGTTCAACTAAAGTGAGAGAGACAGACACCCGCCGGTCACCTTTAAGCAACGAGTGCTCGCAACGGTGAAAGCAGTCAAGCGTACGCGTAATGTCGGTCCGGGCCGCTTCATCTCACAATACCGCTGAACCAAAGTATGACATGCTGGTAAGCAGTATGACTTATATCGCCCACAACTCACTTGTGTTCTACTCGTGCATAGCATCAACGCATAAAACCAGGCTCGGATACCACCTGTTAGGGAACGCAGTAATTTCAAAAAAATTCCTACGCACACGCAAGATCATGGTGATGCATAGCAACGAGAGGGGAGAGTATTGTCCATGTACCCTCGTAGACCGACAGCGGAAGCGTTATCACAACGCGGTTGATGTAGTCGTACGTCTTCACGATCCGACCGATCAAGTACCGAAGGCACGGCACCTCCGAGTTCTACACACGTTCAGCTCGATGACGTCCCTCGAACTCCGATCCAGCCGAGTGTTGAGGGAGATTTTCGTCAGCACGACGGCGTGGTGATGATGATGATGTTCCACCGACGCAGGGCTTCGCCTAAGCTCCGCAACGGTATTATCGAGGTGTAATATGGTGGAGGGGGGCACCGCACACGGCTAAGAGATCTCAAGGATCAATTGTTGTATCTCTGGGGTGCCCCCTGCCCTCGTATATAAAGGAGCAAGGGAGGAGGAGGCCGGCCCTAGGAGGGGGCGCACCAAGTGTGGAGTCCTACTAGGACTCCCTAGTCCTAGTAGGATTCCACCTCCCATATGGAATAGGAAAAGAGGAAGGGAAAAAGAGAAGGAAGGAAGGGGCGCCCCCCTTCCCTAGTCCAATTCGGACCAGACCAAGGGGAGGGGTGCGGCCACCCTTAGGCCCTTTTCCTTCTTTCCCGTATGGCCCAATAAGGCCCAATACGTATTCCCATAACTCTCCGGTACTCCGAAAAATAACCGAATCATTCGGAACCTTTCCGAAGTCCGAATATAGTCGTCCAATATATCGATCTTTACGTCTCGACCATTTCAAGACTCCTCGTCATGTCCCCGATCTCATCCGGAACTCCGAACTCGTTCGGTACATCAACATACATAAACTCATAATAAAACTGTCATCGTAACTTTAAGCGTGCGGACCCTACGGGTTCGAGAACTATGTAGACATGACCGAGACACGTCTCCGGTCAATAACCAATAGCGGGACCTGGATGCCCATATTGGCTCCCACATATTCTACGAAGATCTTTATCGGTCAGACCGCATAACAACATACGTTGTTCCCTTTGTCATCGGTATGTTACTTGCCCGAGATTCGATCGTCGGTATCTCGATACCTAGTTCAATCTCGTTACCGGCAAGTCTCTTTGCTCGTTCCGTAACACATCATCCCGCAACTAACTCATTAGTCACAATGCTTGCAAGGCTTATAGTGATGTGCATTACCGAGTGGGCCCAGAGATACCTCTCCGACAATTGGAGTGACAAATCCTAATCTCGAAATACGCCAACCCAACAAGTACCTTTGGAGACACCTGTAGAGCACCTTTATAATCACCCATTTACGTTGTGACGTTTGGTAGCACACAAAGTGTTCCTCCGGTAAACGGGAGTTGCATAATCTCATAGTCATAGGAACATGTATAAGTCATGAAGAAAGCAATAGCAACATACTAAACGATCGAGTGCTAAGCTAACGGAATGGGTCAAGTCAATCACGTCATTCTCCTAATGAGGTGATCTCGTTAATCAAATGACAACTTATGTCTATGGCTAGGAAACATAACCATCTTTGATTAACGAGCTAGTCAAGTAGAGGCATACTAGTGACACTCTGTTTGTCTATATATTCACACATGTATTATGTTTCCGGTTAATACAATTCTAGCATGAATAATAAACATTTATCATGATATAAGGAAATATATAATACTTTATTATTGCCTCTAGGTCATATTTCCTTCAGTCTCCCACTTGCACTAGAGTCAATAATCTAGTTCACATCGCCATGTGATTTAACATCAATAATTCACATCACCATGTGATTAACACCCATAGTTCACATCTCTATGTGACCAACACTCAAAGGGTTTGCTAGAGTCAATAATCTAGTTCACATAGCTATGTGATTAACACCCAAAGAGTACTAAGGTGTGATCATGTTTTGATTGTGAGATCATTTTAGTCAACGGGTTTGTTACATTCAGATCCGTAAGTATTTTGCAAATTTCTATGCCTACAATGCTCTGCACGGAGCTATTCTAGCTAATTGCTCCCACTTTCAATATGTATCTAGACTGAGACTTAGAGTCATCTAGATTTAGTGTCAAAACTTGCATTGACGTAACCCTTTACGACCAACCTTTTGTCACTTCCATAATCGAGAAACATATCCTTATTCCACCAAGGATAATTTTGACCGCCGTCCAGTGATCTACTATTGTACTCCCTTGCCAAAATCAGTGTAGAGTATACAATAGATCTGGTACACAGCATGGCATACTTTATAGAACCTATGGCCAAGGCATAGGGAATGACTTTCACTCTTTTTCTATCTTCTGCCGTGGTCGGGCTTTGAGTCTTACTCAATTTCACACCTTGTAACACAGGCAAGAACTCTTTCTTTGACTGTTCTATTTTGAACTACTTCAAAATCTTGTTAAGGTATGTACTCATGGAAAAACTCATCAAGCGTCTTCATCTATCTCTATAGATCTTGATGCTCAATATGTAAGCAGCTTCACCGAGGTCTTTCTTTGAAAATCTCCTTTATGCTTTGCAGAATAATTCTACATTATTTCCGATCAACAATATGTCACTTACATATACTTATCAGAAATGTTGTAGTGCTCCCACTCACTTTCTTGTAAATACAGGCTTCACCGCAAGTCTGTATAAAACTATATCCTTTGATCAACTTATCAAAGCGTATATTCCTACTCCGAGATGCTTGCACCAGTCCATAGATGGATCGCTGTAGCTTGCATATTTTGTTAGCACCTTTAGGATTGACAAAACCTTCTGGTTGCATCATATACAACTCTTCTTTAATAAATCCATTAAGGAATGCAGTTTTGTTTATCCATTTGCCAGATTTCATAAAATGCGACAATTGCTAACATGGATCGGACAGACTTAAGCATCGCTGCGAGTGAGACTCATCGTAGTCAACACCTTGAACTTTGTCAAAAACCTTTTTCCGACAAGTCTAGCTTTGTAGATAGTAACACTACTATCAGCGTCCGTTTTCCTCTTGAAGATCCATTTATTTTCTATGGCTTGCCGATCATCGGGCAAGTCAACCAAAGTCCACACTTTGTTCTCATACATGGATCTCATCTCAGATTTCATGGCCTCAAGCCATTTTGCGGAATCTGGGCTCCCCATCGCTTCTTCATAGTTCGTAGGTTTGTCATGGTCTAGTAACATAACCTCCAGAACAGGATTACCGTACCACTCTGGTGCGGATCTTACTCTGGTTGACCTACAAGGTTTAGTAACAACTTGATCTGAAGTTTCATGATCATCATCATTAACTTCCTCACTAATTGGTATAGGCGTCACAGGAACCGTTTCTTGTGATGAACTACTTTCCAATAAGGGAGCAGGTACAGTTACCTTATCAAGTTATACTTTCCTCCCACTCACTTCTTTTGAGAGAAACTCCTTCTCTAGAAAGGATCCATTCCTAGCAACGAATGTCTTGCCTTTGGATCTGTGATAGAAGGTGTACCCAACTGTCTCCTTTGGGTATCCTATGAAGATACATTTCTCCGATTTGGGTTTGAGCTTATTAGGATGAAACTTTTTCACATGAGCATCGCAACCCCAAACTTTAAGAAACGACAACTTTGGTTTCTTGCCAAACCACAGTTCATAAGGCGTCGTCTCAACGGATTTTGATGGTGCCCTATTTAACGTGAATGTAGCTATCTCTAATGCATATCCCCAAAACGATAATGGTAAATTGGTAAGAGACATCATAGATTGCACTATATCCAATAAAGTACGGTTATGACGTTCGGACACACCATTATGCTGTTGTGTTTCAGGTGGCGTGAGTAGTGAAACTATTTCACATTGTTTTAACTGAAGGCCAAACTCGTAACTAAAATACTCTTCTCCACGATCTGATCGTAGAAACTTTATTTTCTTGTTACGATGATTTTCAACTTCACTCTGAAATTCTTTGAACTTTTCAAATGTTTCAGACTTATGTTTCATTAAGTAGATATACCCATATCTGCTTAAATCATCTGTGAAGGTGAGAAAATAACGATATCCGCCACGAGCCTCAACATTCATCGGACCACATACATCTGTATGTATGATTTCCAACAAATCTGCTGCTCTCTCCATAGTTCCGGAGAACGGCGTTTTAGTCATCTTGCCCATGAGGCACGGTTCGCAAGCATCAAGTGATTCATAATCAAGTGATTCCAAAATCCCATCAGTATGGGGTTTCTTCATGCGCTTTACACTAATATGACCTAAACGGCAGTGCCACAAATAAGTTGCACTATCATTATTAACTTTGCATCTTTTGGCTTCAATATTATGAATATGTGTATCACTACGATCGAGATCCAACAAACCATTTTCGTTGGTGTGTATGACCATAGAAGGTTTTATTCATGTAAACAGAACAACAATTGTTCTCTATCTTAAATGAATAACCGTATTGCAAAAAACATGATCAAATCATATTCATGCTCAACGCAAACACCAAATAACACTTATTTAGTTTCAACACTAATCCCGAAAGTACAGGGAGTGTGCGATGATGATCATATCAATCTTGGAACTACTTCCAACACACATCGTCACCTCGCCTTTTACTAGTCTCTGTTTATTCTGCAACTCCCGTTTTCGAGTTACTACTCTTTAGCAACTGAACCAGTATCAATTACCGAGGGGTTGCTATAAACACTAGTAAAGTACACATCAATAATCTGTATATCAAATATACCTTTGTTCACTTTTACTAGTCTCTGTTTATTCTGCAACTCCCATTTCGAGTTACTACTCTTAGCAACTGAACCAGTATCAATTACCGAGGGGTTGCTATAAACACTAGTAAAGTACACATCAATAATCTGTATATCAAATATACCTTTGTTCACTTTGCCATCCTTCTTATCCACCAAATAGTTGGGGTAGTTCCGCTTCCAGTGACCAGTCCCTTTGCAGTAGAAGCACTTAGTCTCAGGCTTAGGACCAGACTTGGGCTTCTTCACTTGAGCAGCAACTTGCTTGTCGTTCTTCTTGAAGTTCCCCTTCTTCCCTTTGCCCTTTTTCTTGAAAATAGTGGTCTTGTTAACCATCAACACTTGATGTTTTTCTTGATTTCTACCTTCGTCGATTTCAGCATCACGAAGAGCTCGGGAATTACTTTCGTCATCCCTTGCATACTATAGTTCATCACGAAGTTCTACTAACTTGGTGATTGTGACTAGAGAATTCTGTCAATCACTATTTTATCTGGAAGATTAACTCCCACTTGATTCAAGCGATTGTAGTACCCAGACAATCTGAGCACATGCTCACTAGTTGAGCGATTCTCCTCCATCTTTTAGCTATAGAACTTGTTGGAGACTTCATATCTCTCAACTCGGGTATTTGCTTGAAATATTAACTTCAACTCCTGGAACATCTCATATGGTCCATGACGTTCAAAACGTCTTTGAAGTCCCAATTCTAAGCCGTTAAGCATGGTGCACTAAACTATCAAGTAGTCATCATATTGAGCTAGCCAAACGTTCATAACGTCTGCATCTGCTCCTGCAATAGGTCTGTCACCTAGCGGTGCATCAAGGACATAATTTTTCTGTGCAGCAATGAGGATAATCCTCAGATCACGGATCCAATCCGCATCTTTGCTACTAACATCTTTCAACAT
This sequence comes from Aegilops tauschii subsp. strangulata, assembly GCF_002575655.3. Taxonomy (NCBI): domain Eukaryota; kingdom Viridiplantae; phylum Streptophyta; class Magnoliopsida; order Poales; family Poaceae; genus Aegilops; species Aegilops tauschii. Next base: position 549,391,488 of record NC_053036.3, on the reverse strand, counting down.
AATTTTCTCTAGGAACATATCAAAAATAAAACAGGGAAGCAACAACGCGAGCTATTGATATACAACATAATTTGCAAAATACTATCAGGACTAAGTTCATGATAAATTTAAGTTCAATTAATCATATTACTTAAGAACTCCCTCTTAGATAGACATCCCTCTAATCCTCTAAGTGATCACGTGATCCATATCAACTAAACCATGTCCGATCATCACGTGAGATGGAGTAGTTTCAACGGTGAACATCACTATGTTGATCATATCTACTATATGATTCACGCTCGACCTTTCGGTCTCCGTGTTCCGAGGCCATATCTGTTATATGCTAGGCTCGTCAAGTTTAACCTGAGTATTCCGCGTGTGCAACTGTTTTGCACCCGTTGTATTTGAACGTAGAGCCTATCACACCCGATCATCACGTGGTGTCTCAGCACGAAGAACTTTTGCAACGGTGCATACTCAGGGAGAACACTTATACTTTGATAATTTAGTGAAGGATCATCTTATAATGCTACCGTCAAACAAAGCAAGATAAGATGCATAAAGGATTAACATTACATGCAATCAATATAAGTGATATGATATGGCCATCATCATCTTGTGCTTGTGATCTCCATCTCCGAAGCACCGTGCTTGTGATCTCCATCTCCGAAGCACCGTCATGATCACCATCGTCACCGGCGCGACACCTTGATCTCCATCGTAGCATCGTTGTCGTCTCGCCAACTTATTGCTTTTACGACTATCGCTACCGCTTAGTGATAAAGTAAAACTATTACATGGCGATTGCATCTCATACAATAAAGCGACAACCATATGGCTCCTGCCAGTTGCCGATAACTCGGTTACAAAACATGATCATCTCATACAACACATTATATCACATCATGTCTTGACCATATCACATCACAACATGCCCTGCAAAAACAAGTTAGACGTCCTCTACTTTGTTGTTGCATATTTTACGTGGCTGCTACGGGCTTAGCAAGAACCGTTCTTACCTACGCATCAAAACCACAACGATAGTTTGTCAAGTTGGTGCTGTTTTAACCTTCGCAAGGACCGGGCGTAGCCACACTCGGTTCAACTAAAGTGAGAGAGACAGACACCCGCCGGTCACCTTTAAGCAACGAGTGCTCGCAACGGTGAAAGCAGTCAAGCGTACGCGTAATGTCGGTCCGGGCCGCTTCATCTCACAATACCGCTGAACCAAAGTATGACATGCTGGTAAGCAGTATGACTTATATCGCCCACAACTCACTTGTGTTCTACTCGTGCATAGCATCAACGCATAAAACCAGGCTCGGATACCACCTGTTAGGGAACGCAGTAATTTCAAAAAAATTCCTACGCACACGCAAGATCATGGTGATGCATAGCAACGAGAGGGGAGAGTGTTGTCCATGTACCCTCGTAGACCGACAGCGGAAGCGTTATCACAACGCGGTTGATGTAGTCGTACGTCTTCACGATCCGACCGATCAAGTACCGAACGCACGGCACCTCCGAGTTCTACACACGTTCAGCTCGATGACGTCCCTCGAACTCCGATCCAGCCGAGTGTTGAGGGAGATTTTCGTCAGCACGACGGCGTGGTGATGATGATGATGTTCCACCGACGCAGGGCTTCGCCTAAGCTCCGCAACGGTATTATCGAGGTGTAATATGGTGGAGGGGGGCACCGCACACGGCTAAGAGATCTCAAGGATCAATTGTTGTATCTCTGGGGTGCCCCCTGCCCTCGTATATAAAGGAGCAAGGGAGGAGGAGGCCGGCCCTAGGAGGGGGCGCACCAAGTGTGGAGTCCTACTAGGACTCCCTAGTCCTAGTAGGATTCCACCTCCCATATGGAATAGGAAAAGAGGAAGGGAAAAAGAGAAGGAAGGAAGGGGCGCCCCCCCTCCCTAGTCCAATTCGGACCAGACCAAGGGGAGGGGTGCGGCCACCCTTAGGCCCTTTTCCTTCTTTCCCGTATGGCCCAATAAGGCCCAATACGTATTCCCATAACTCTCCGGTACTCCGAAAAATACCCGAATCATTCGGAACCTTTCCGAAGTCCGAATATAGTCGTCCAATATATCGATCTTTACGTCTCGACCATTTCAAGACTCCTCGTCATGTCCCCGATCTCATCCGGAACTCCGAACTCCTTCGGTACATCAACATACATAAACTCATAATAAAATTGTCATCGTAACTTTAAGCGTGCGGACCCTACGGGTTCGAGAACTATGTAGACATGACCGAGACACGTCTCCGGTCAATAACCAATAGCGGGACCTGGATGCCCATATTGGCTCCCACATATTCTACGAAGATCTTTATCGGTCAGACCGCATAACAACATACGTTGTTCCCTTTGTCATCGGTATGTTACTTGCCCGAGATTCGATCGTCGGTATCTCGATACCTAGTTCAATCTCGTTACCGGCAAGTCTCTTTGCTCGTTCCGTAACACATCATCCCACAACTAACTCATTAGTCACAATGCTTGCAAGGCTTATAGTGATGTGCATTACCGAGTGGGCCCAGAGATACCTCTCCGACAATTGGAGTGACAAATCCTAATCTCGAAATACGCCAACCCAACAAGTACCTTTGGAGACACCTGTAGAGCACCTTTATAATCACCCATTTACGTTGTGACGTTTGGTAGCACACAAAGTGTTCCTCCGGTAAACGGGAGTTGCATAATCTCATAGTCATAGGAACATGTATAAGTCATGAAGAAAGCAATAGCAACATACTAAACGATCGAGTGCTAAGCTAACGGAATGGGTCAAGTCAATCACGTCATTCTCCTAATGAGGTGATCTCGTTAATCAAATGACAACTTATGTCTATGGCTAGGAAACATAACCATCTTTGATTAACGAGCTAGTCAAGTAGAGGCATACTAGTGACACTCTGTTTGTCTATATATTCACACATGTATTATGTTTCCGGTTAATACAATTCTAGCATGAATAATAAACATTTATCATGATATAAGGAAATATATAATACTTTATTATTGCCTCTAGGGCATATTTCCTTCAGCCATCAGTGTGTAGGATGAAGCACCGCTCCACCAAAGAATCCATCCTCTGGTCCCTCGATCACGTGTGTACCTCCAAGAATGACGCCCCCAAGGGAGGAACGACACCAGAGCGCCGCCGTCATCCGATCATCCGATCTAGGGTTTCCTCCGGAGGTAGTAGAGAGTGGCCTTGAACTTCTCCACGGCGATGCCTTCAAGAAGGGAACGACGCAGATAGCGCCGCCACCGCCGGCCTTAGCAGAAGCCGAAGGCAAGTTTTCACCTAGATCAGTTTGAAGGGATCCAACTCTCGTGCACGGGCCACCGTCACCACCAGCACCACCAGGCAGACCCTGGAGTACCGGTAGATGAGCGAGCCGCCGGCACCACCGCATCCAGATCGCCGGCCACGCCGGGCCGCCGCCATCCCCCGCGCCATCTGGGTCAGAGACGGAGCCGCCGAGCGCGCACAAGGACCACCGCCGCCTGCACACGCCGGAGCGCCGCCGAGAGCCCAGCGCCCCCCACCGCTTGCCGAAGCCATCTGCCACCCGAGCACTGGCGCCACCATGGAGCCATCAGATCGGGGAGGAAGATGTCGCACGCCACCACCCTCGCGGACCCCGCCGCACGCCCGAGCACCGGCGCCACCGCGGCGCCATCAGATCGGGAGGAGGAGGAGCCCACGCCTCGCCGCCCCGCGCAGATCACGCCGCCGCCAGCGCCGCAGCGCCACCAAGCAGGGGAGCCGAGCGCCGCCGCGAGGGCCGGCCGTCCCGCGCCGCCCAGAAGCCTCGCGAGGGGGGAGGGAGCCCCGCCGCCGCCGACGCACGCGCGGGCTTTGCCCGACGGCGTCCCCTGGCGGCGACGAGGGAGAAGGAAGGCGAGAAAGGGGAGCGGCGGCGGCGAACTAGGGTTCCGCCCGGGCCGCTCGCGGGAGCGGCACGGGGGCACCTCTCAGCGGAACGTGTTGTGGTTGGATCCAGCGTTGTGTGATTGGAAGTGTGATTATCTCATTAAGCTCTTCATAAAAAAGTATGCATGTTATACTGAAAGTGTAAGGATGGCAAGTACTCCCTCCATTTCATATTCTAATGCGTATAGTTTTTTGTCTAGATTCCGAAATGTAGTGCGTACACGCTGCTTTGGACAAAAGTAGCCCTAGGCTGGTTCACAAAACTTGGAAAGCCCCCTCCTCCCGGCCCCCGCGTCGCTCCGTAGGGGCGACTCGGGCGGCGCCCTAATCTCGCGACCGGCAGCTCTCCCTTCCGATCCATTCTCCTCGCCGTCGCCAGAGGGGACCAGCAGCGAAGCCTTCTCGGCCCTCAAGGACGGCGGCGGCGGGGGGGAGGGGGGCGTGCCTCCTTAGCCTCCTCCTCTCCCGCTCCTCCCCTCGTCCCGGGCTCCGTCACCGTCCGCCATCTCCAGCCGCTTCCTGCGGATCTCGCGGGCGGCGCGCCAGATCCGGGCGCCCCAGCGCCTGGCGGCTGTTGGCTTGGGTCTGGGTCACCTCCGGTTGCACACTTTCGCCCTCCCTGTGAAGATTCGGTCTGCTGCTCCGGCGTCCTTCCTGCCGGCGGTGGTCGTCGCGGGGCTGGCTGCGACCGTCCTGGCCCTCCCCCTTTGCGTGACCCTTCGGCTATGGCGCGCTCCTCCATCCCCCAAAGATCTTGTCCGGGTGTGGCGCGGGGAGGATCCCTTGGGCGCCCCGTAGTGTTTGTTGTCACTGCTCCGGCCACTGCAAGGCTGCGGCGATGAGCTGGCCTTATGGCATGTGCGATGCAGGCCGCCGTTGTGATCCTCAAAGGAATGTTGTTGGAGTGGCGGTGGTTAAATTGCAGCTGCTTGGATTGTGGAAAAGCGGCGGCGGTTAAATTGCAGCTGCTTGGATTGTGGAAAAGCGGCGGCGACAACACATGTGTGACTTTGATGGTGGTGCTGCGAGCACCCGGTCTCGAGCTCCGGGGCGAAAGCCTAGGTCAGACCCGAGTGGTCATCCCTGGCAATGGCGATGTTTTTTTTACATCGTGACCTTGTTGGAGGCGTTGTTCGGATACGTTCGGACTGTTTCTTCAGGGTGAAAACTTTGATTCTAGCCTTTTTGGTTGGATCCGGCGACGGCGGCGCTTGAGTGTCGCTTCCTTCTTGAAGGCGTTGTTGTTGAAAATCCTCGTCGTCAATGTGGTGTCAATGGTTTGTGCGGATATGGTCGCAATTCTAGTTTGTCGTTCGCTGATCTGATCGCTTTGGGGCTTTTTTATTTCTTTTTTCCTTTTCACACCTATTCATAGCTTTTGGTCTTATGACTTTGCTAGTCGTTGGTGTGTTTTAGCGTTTGTCTTGGGTTGGCTGTGTGCATCCTAGTTATGCAGAGGCCAGGTGTATGCTCATTATATTGTATCCTCTTAATTCTTCTTTTGAGCCAATAAAATTCACCCTTTGTCGAAAAAAGGCTGGTTCACAGGAACGCAGCAGCAGACACCCACATGCTGTGACAGAGCGAGCAGTCGGAGGGCAATTTCTGTCCAAATGAGAGCGCCACCTCATGCATTGGTATAAACGCTGCATACACAGGCGCATTATAAAGTGGAACGGAGGAAGTACCTAGCATGTTGTCCCATGAATTTAATATCTTATACTGGTATTCTTCGTGTCTAAAAGTTGCATGTTTTCTAGTGAACAAGTAAATGTGGATCACGGCAACTTTTCCGATTGGTCACTCCGTAATTCTGTAATCAACTATCAAGACACTCGTGCGTTTGTGCGGCTAGTTTTCTTTATAGAGTTCGTAATTTCACATCTACTCCCTCCGTCCTATAATATAAGAGCGTTTTTGACACTACTAGTGTCAAAAACGCTGCAATATTATGGGACGGAGAGAGTATGTAGGAGTATGATTAAAGAAACTGTAGTCAATGTTAATTGAACCCATTAACAGTCGAGGAGCGTTCTCTCGCAACAGCCACGTCATCAGGGATACTGTGTGGATGTGAGAAAAAAAAAAGAAGGAAAGTTTGCTCGCCATCCCTTCAATCACGAACCAGACCTCATACCCCTTCCCTTCTGCCTTTCTTGCACGCAGCCTCCGCCGCCTCAGCGTCCGCCCCTCTCTCTCTCGCCGCGTCCGCCTCCAGCACTTCTCCTTCCCTTTCCTCTCTCTAGGCCGAGCTCCGGCCCTGCGTCGCCCCCTCCTCCTTGACCGTCTCGTTCCTTGGAGAAAGAGCACGGGACCGTCGATGAGCCTGAGCCGCCACAAGGATTTCGGGTGGAGGGGATCCGGTGCGGACGCGCACGTCTCGGCCTGTAGCCGGAGCGGCAGGTGTCGGCGGCGGAGATGGTCGACGGGGAGAAGGCCCCACCCCTGATGGGTTGAGGATGATGACTACGACTTCAGGTCAGATGTGAATTACAGGCGTGCCTCGACTTACAATGTCCGGGTAAAAGGGATAACTGTTTGTTACTTTGGTGATTCAAGTATTCGAGAGATCACAATTCCTTTGCAATCTTGAGATTTAGTCTAGCATATACAAGTATTCAGGAAGTGTGGCTAGATGTGTGAGCTAGATTGTGCGGAGTTTGTATATTTTCACAGTGTAGTGCTCTTTTGTGGATAGATGTTTGTCAGAACAGAAAGAAATTGCTCGTCTGATCCTATATTGCCTAAAAAACCACGAACCAGAAGATACAGTGATAGTATTTTTGCTATCTAAATAACATTTATCATTTAATCATGCAAGCATCAGTATGTTGTTATCTCCTGGAATGATATTCTTCTAACACCAGATTTTATTCAACTCTAATGCATACAGGATCTTGACCTTACAAGACCTGCAGCCCCAAGGAATCCTCCAAGACCTCAGTTTGAAACAGCTACAAAGGAGGTTTTAAGGAAAGCCGATTTTAGGGTGAGTAAATCTGCTTGGTAACAAATGTAAACTGGCTACTGTTTTTCTGTAAAATGAAATGGTAGATTTGATAGTACTTTGGCTGCTTGTATACTCTAGAACTGTTAGCCAGTGTAGAGTTCAGGGATACAATGCCTATGGTAAGCCCCAAATGCCCCTTCTTTCGTGATTAAATTGGTGCTAACTTTTCCAAATATCTAGTGAGACTACCCTAAACTTGTGAGGATTCTAGCATTTTCTATTGATGCTTGACCTTGACCAACGCACGACAGAGAACGCGCTGGTATATAGCAAGGGCACTGCCAGCCTAACCCCCGTCGTAGCTGAGGTAAACAATGCCTCCTATCCTTACAGTTGTAGTTTTGATTCGATGAGCACTGGTTTGTGCGGTTCCTGCGGCTAGGGTTTGATTTCAAGATGGAAAGTGTTGATTTCCTGCGAGTGCCATATACATGTATTGTTTATTCGGCATTGAAAGTTAAAGAAAACACTTGTTTGATTGGTTCATTGCAGCTTGACAATTGTTGAGATTTGTTAATTCAGTTAGAAAGCTTTAGTTTGAGTCTGCACCACAATTCCTAACAATTCATTGAAGGTCTTACTTTGTTTTATCCTTTTCGGTTGCTTCATCTTCAGTGAGTTCCAAGATATATTTGATAACTATTAATAGATGTAGATGTTGCAGGTTGCAGATACTAAATTTAGGATTCATTTAGGCCCTGTACAACGGCAGGTGCTTATGCCAGGTGCTTAAGGAAAAAAGACTAGCATTGCATCGCTAATAAACGTGGTCTCGCAATGGGGAGGTGCTAATCAGAGGTGCCTCAGTTGGTTTGACGTAGGCACCGGGTGAAGCACCCGTGACTTTTCGGGAGCGGTTATTTCTTCGAAGCACCGGCTGGCACCGGAAGCAAATGTTTGCTTCTCCCCCCCTTTCTAAGCACCCGTGCAGTCCAATCTTGAAAAAAAAACGGTTTTTTTTCTCTGGCACCTGCCGTTGTACAGGGCCTTAGTATCCAGTGCTTTCATTTCCACACCGGTACTGAATTATTCTATACTAAATTTTGGATTTATTTTTCAGTTACACCATGTATTTGTTTTTTCACTTCCTACCGGTGCTGAACTCTTTTGCTTGGCCATGAGAAGGGCAGTGGGTGAAAATGTTGGCTTAGAAATTTAGAACATCAAAGAAGTGGTCGGGGGTCTGGTCGTGTTAAGTAAACACTGTACAGAGTCAGTCTGGCACTCCTGTACATCAAGAATTAGCTGAACCTTTCAGCAGTAGCACATATCTGTATATGAATTTGTGTTCGCATATGTTGATCCTCTTTTAATATTGTAGGACCTGCCAAATTTAGTTGCAAGTAAAGATGCAGATTTTTCATATATAGATGCTGTTTTTTGTTGCTTGCCACATGTAACAACACATGTTCGTAGCTTCATCATGCTTTTTCTGAGTTTCTTTTCTATCAATTGCTGAACTTATGAAGGAATCCAGTTATATGCTCTGCTCTCAATTGGAAGATAAGATTTCGTATCGAACACACTTAGAGCAATGTCTGATTGCAAGTTTTTTATCAGGAAATTATTAAAGGCTTATCCCAACAACTGGAGATTGTTGGTCCCTTTGCGGTATGCTCTACACAAACACATGCTTTACCTATGTTGGTATCACTTTGGTTGCTATTGAACAACCAATCTTTCAGACTTACCATGCTCGTAGGATTTTTGATTGCGTGACATCAATGAGTATGCTGAGTGGTATGGCCATGCTCATAGGGCACCGAAACTTCAGCTGTTCTTGACTACTATACCCTACAGACTTGTTAATATACCAGCCATTGGTTACACAAATTTTGAAGTTACTCAGTTCTGAAGATCCAGTTTCGGTGTTTGATTACCAACTTGGATTCCTATTGAGATGTTACACTGGAACATCTGCATCTTTACATTACCTTTGGAGCTTGGATTAGATTCCAGTGTAGCCTATGATGTCTTTTACTCCTCTTGTATCATTATGTTTGTTTATTGTGAACTCATAAGAGGCTATATATGGTTTGACGGACGTTCTTGGAGATGAAATAAGAGATGTGCGGCTTGTTGCCAACCCCCGCGTCTATTCAGCACCCTCTTGTTCCTCTAATTAAGGTGAAAATCAATAAAACTTATTAGTCTTCCCAGATCAAAGCAACAAGTGTTTAGACTCAATAGCCCTCACTTGTGAACCATCTGTTTTGTTTTTGTAATATCCTTTTTTTATCCAATAAGAGGTTGTTATTCATGTTATTATTATTTATTCACCTGCATTGGATGGTTATGCAGTAAGACAGTAACATGCTTCTGTGAGCAAACATTGATGTTACCACAGTGCATGTAAATATCATTTCTTTTATTTAAAATTCCACACACCCAATTCATATGAGAGTATCTTGAGAAGATCAGTTCTGCCACTGCTGCTGTTGTAGACAGAATTGGATGAGCTCTTCCTTTAGTTGCTGCTACTTTTAGCCCTCATTTCCTTGAGAACATGTTCAAATAGATAAGAAAATTACGTGGCTATAGAAGGATATATTTCATTCAATAGAACACCAAAGAAAAATAACTTTGAAATCTATATATTTTATTGACTGTGCACCTCTTCCATCTACCAAATAACTTCTGTGAGGTCATCCTGATCAGAAGTTTATACAACTTCCCTTCTTTGAAGCTTCTTTTCATTCCCTTGCTCTCCTCTCTTATATGAATACCTGTTAGGCCGTAATATTACCATGTGCTAAGATTTTTTTCCTCTGTGTTGGATTTGGTTACAAGATCAAGGGATAGAAAAAATGAATATCGGTGTGCTGCACAACAATGGAACCTTTTCTTTTTTTTAGTGTGACTATTCTGTATTTTGTTTGCTTCGTCCAACAACGGCGTTGACTGGACAAGCCAATGAAGGAAGGTAGGTTATCCCTTTGTGTTTACATTCTTATGTCTCTCCAGATGCTCTATTCTCAATCAATTGAATGATTATGTTAGTCCTGCAGTTGTAATCAATCCCCGGGAAAAAAGCAACTAGAGCAATCAATAATGCGGGACTACGTCTGCTTCATGCTCTACAGGGTGTCGGATGGCTGTCCTAAGCAGAGGGTCGGTGTTGTGAACATATAGGCAGGAGGCGCCATGACGCAGGCCTTTAATTTGCACGAGCTGAAGCTGCGAACACCTTCATATCCTGATCATCTGAAAATCTTTCTTAGTTGCTATAGTACTCTATTTCATGAGGTACTTTTAATTTTATCCGAACTTCTATAAATGGTTGGTGGTTGGTTCATTTATCCACCCATTAGGTCCTCTCACATTTTTTTTCTTCTGAATTTTTTTAAAAAGTGTTCGTAGTATGTATGTTGTCCATCTTATTGTTTCTCCCAAATGTTTATTAGAACTCAAGTTGTTTTCGCTTACTGTGTCGTAATCTGGTGTTGGATGGGTTCCATTATTGATTGATTTTCAGCACCGATCTGCAAAGAACCAATTGGTGGCCACATCTGAGTCCTTCGCCGTGGCGTGGACAAGACGCCCTGCCGGAGCAGGGTGTGGATGAGTCGGCGTGGACAAGACGCCCTGCCGGAGCAGGGTGTGGATGAGTCGGTGGCTCCGGTCACGCACACCGGCTGGTACTGCTCTGGCGAGCCACCGCTGCCGTTGCCCGTCTCGATATTGCTTGGCATCTACTTTAGGTGAGGGTGCTGGACGTAGAGAAGGGGAGAAAAAACTGTGGACGCTCTTGCTAGAGCTGTAATTATGCACATCCGAAAAGCAGCTAAGCTGCAGTTTGTCTGTACTGTGCTACAGACGAGATTCATTTGCATTGCCTGTCATGCATTTCTCTTTACTTTTCACATGAAGTAGCAACATAAAACGTTGATCAAAGAGCTCACCGTTGTCATGTGTATGTGCTAACAAGAGGTGAACAAAGTAGTTGAATGGGCGAAGGCAACCTGGCACCGCAGAGTTGCCACTCAGGCAGCGCCACCGGGTGGCGCCCCAACCAACCACTAGTCTTTAGAAAACATGCACGCCTTATAGTATCCAACGGAGTGCCACGGCACTTCTGTGGCTTCTAGAGAAAACTCCAAAATGTAACTATGTATAAGCAAGCATACATATAGAACTGTGGTCCATTCAGAATTTGAAGGTGACCCCGGGAAGCATCTTGCTAGGAACAAGTAAATGGACATGTCCTTTTCTAAAAAAAAAAGGTAAATGGACATGCGCTAGAATATTAGCAGAAAGCGCAGGGCTCTATATTTGCATAATAAAACTACGCCACTAAAGCTAACTACTTGCTAGGTGCTTCTGATTTGGAGGTCTGATGATCCTCGGCAAGGTGCATGCTCTGGAGACCCTATATCTGGTGACCGAGAGGAACTACAGTGTGAATGTTAATTGATGCATGCAAAATTTATAACGGGGGAGCTACTGTTCAAGGAGGGAGACTGACAAACCATGAAAAATGCACATGTGCTCGTATGGCAGTATCGAATTACATGAAAACATCCGTCACATGGACGTTGCACCACACAACGTTCCTATTTAAGTGTGAGAAGAGAGATGGAGTAACGATTCATAAACAAACCATCGTGCGTCGACTAAGGAGTAGAGCTTAGTTGTTGCTAGGTTCGTTTTAGCATACCGCAATATTGAATGTACTCAAGTTTTGCGCTTAATTAGAATTGCTTTTTTAGCGTCGTTGAAATCCACATGCACCCTAGCTAGGATTGGGAACCACCAGGATTTATGACTACACGTGCTTGGCTTGATATGCAAAGTAACCTTGCCAAGATGACCAGGTGAAGATGGATTCCTTTAGGAATTTGCCATTCTAGTGAATTTTATTAACTAGGAACGTATCTAGAATTGAATTGATGTCTTGAAGCGAAGGAGGGCGAAGTGCCACACTTCTTAATGATCCTGCGTGCATCTTGGAGCGAGTCAGATTGGGTGTGCTGTGATTTGCAGATTGCAATTATCGTGTTTGAAGCACAAGAATGTGGCATCATATTTTATGCAAAATTATAGTGGATTATATCGTTTCGAACACAACGGTCACTGCATTCGTCGTGAGAATTAAATTGATTCTAGTGCATTTGAGAATCTACCCTTAACTTCTCTCAGAATTATGAACGTCAACAGGACAAGACTGCAACTCCATTTCTTTTTTGGGTGCAAGATTAACACTTGATTTCATACATTGTGTGAAAAAAAACTGACACTTCTGAATTCATATCGAGGGCTTCCATGTTTCTTATCAATCTAGAAAAGCAGAAACAGGAAACCGGTAGAATTGTGATATAAATTGCTTGGTTGCATTGTAGAAAATATACATTTTTTGCGAGGGGTGGAATTTTTTTAAAATAGAATAATATATATTAATTCCTAAAGGACTAGGTTTACGGCATATATAGTTGTCATAAAAATAGAGGGGAATTCAGTGAGACTAGTGTAATTTTTCTTTGAAATTACATGCGGACTATACCATAAAAAATCATATATAGACCCTACAAACCAACAATCTCTAGAGGAAAAATTCCTACAAAATTCTATGAAATTCTTCTAAACCATTGAGGCCCTTAGAAATATTTTGCTTTATAGTTTGTGATTTTGTATATATATGTATGAATTAGGAGTATTATAAGAGTAATTTGTGGTCAATGTCTATCTTTTGAAAACACACATGTCTTTAGCATTATCCAATGGACTGACACAACACTTCTCAGGCTTTTAAAGTAGCATGTCACTTCGTTCAATTCAAGAAGCATCCTAACAAGGTCTAGTAAATGGATTTGTGCTCGAATGCTGGCAGGAAAGGCTCGAGTCAGCACTGGCACCCGCTGGCTAGGCAATGGGACTATGTGCGCCTGGGGCAGATGTTGGAGGCACTACAGGCCTTGGCGCGTTGACTAGCTTCTCCGGCGCCCCCTTGATGTGACCACTTGGTAGTATTTTTTAATACTTTTCTCCTTTGTTGTTTTGGGCTTGCTTGTGTTGTGGCCCAACAGACTATTTATGTCGATCTGTTTGTTGCTACTTGGTGTGTGGATTGGTTGGTTGCTTTATTTATAAAACGGGGCAAAAGCATGTTTCGAGAGAGAGAAAGGCATGACTCACGATTTGCATACTCAAACACAACATCTACGCCACCATATATAGCTCACTACTTGCTAGGTGGTTTTGATTTGGAGGTCTGATGATCCTCGGCGAGGTGCATGGTCTGAGACCCTCTACAATTGCTCCCACCTCATGATCTCCCCTCTCTAAGATGTGCTCCAGTTTCTCCACCTTCTCTAGCAGCTGCTCAACTTTCACATTCGCGCAACTTAGCTACTTATCGTAAGCCTTCAACGCCATGTACAACTAGAGTTTGAGGTAGAGCGAGAGATTGCCTCGATCTTCGTCATCCCGACGGTTCGGCGCTGCTCCGGCGGCTTCGTAGGGGGGCCGATTGGGAGGAGACGTAGTCAAGTGGCAGTGCTTGATCCCCGGAGCAGCAGCTTCGGTCCTGGCAGTGGCGGCGTCCCCTCCGTCGGGGATGACGGGTCAGGTGGTGGGTCCTTTTGGCAGCGTTGGTGGTAGCGGATCTTGGGATCCCGCTTTCGGGGACATCGTAGGACGCGCGTGGCGGGCGGAGCTTCCTCCGGAGTCGACGACGCTGGATGCGGGATCACGGCGGTTGTTGTCGTTGTATGGTACTCCCTATAGTGCTCGAAATTGGGGCGGCAGCCCCTCTTCATCAACAGCGGCGGACTCCGGGATCGTGTGGGTGATTCGGAGTCTGGATCTCGAGGTGGTGATGGCCTTCTAAGGTTGGTGGCGGTATGGGACGTCCCTTCCATCAATAGATTGGGTTCGATGCGACTCGGCAGGTGACACATGTGCCTCTTTCAGAGTTCTTGGGTGGTGCTTGTCGTCGGCAGGTGAAGCCACTGGTGGATGTGCTACCGGCGGATGCTACGCACGACGTCTCATATGGACATTGGCATGCCTGCTTCCGGCAGGTATTGCACGGTGGCTCTAGCGGAGGTGTCATGTTTAGCCTGTGGCTGTCGGATCGAAGGTGGTGTGACAGTAGCGGGAGGCAAGCGGTATGGGACATCTTTGTCTTTTGTTGTCTCCTCCAGAGGTATCCGGCTATCGAGGTGTCGGTAGACGGATAAGGGCGGATGGTACAGCCGGCTTCAGCGACGAGTTTATGCACTCCGGTGGAAACACAAGATCTCTGATCAGACTATGTCGTCGCGCGCCCGTGTCGTGTCCTTGCTGAAGGTGGTGGATTGAAGCTTGGCTTTGTGGATGAGAATCCGGAGTTCAATCTTGTGGTGGACTCGCCATCATCGGCGCACGTGCGGTGATTCCTTCTTGAAGGCCTAGCTTAGGAGTTGTGTATTTTTTATTTATGTTCTGTCTTGTATCATAGGGATTAGTGGCTATCTGAGGGAGGTACTGTCGCGAGGTATACGGCCTCAGGGTTTGTTTCCTGCTTTATTTCTAGGTCGATGGTGTTCGGCTGCAGGATTTTGCACTATTAATAATATATGACTGCATGTATCGTCCTGATGCAAAGACCGGGGGTTATCCTCATTTCAAAAAAAAGAGGTAAAGCGAGAGTAGGGAGCATAATCAAACACAACATCCACGAGACTACAGCTAGAGTTCAAGGTACAAAGAGTTGGGATAAAAGTTATGAGTTCACTTATACACTAGATGTGATGGTACATCTAGATTATTGTTAGCCTCCTACAATATTCGTCATGGTTTATCTGCTTTATTTCTAGATTATACTGTGATTTACTTCCATATCAAGCAGTTTATAAAAATGAGAGTTCTTAGTCATGTTGTAAAGTTAAAAAAAGCATGTGTACTGGGTAGCGGTGGAGGTGGTCGGCAGCAAAATATCTTATGGGCATAAACAACGGACGCTTTTCATTTAAGCTGGAGTGCCGGTCGACGTCCCGGGCAAATATCCACGCCTTGGAATGTTATCATGCTAAGCGAGACCTGGCTGAGCTCGCCTTCCACCACTGGTGCAATCCGTCATGCGCTACGTGATTTGCTTGTTCGCCTAACAGCGAGTATTTAGCAAAAAACTATCACAATTCGTGAAACCATGCCTACAAACTATCACTTTATAAATTTGTGTCGAAAACTACCATTTTCTTACTAATCCTTGTCTAAAAACTACCAAGTCCGAAAAGAGACCGATTTGACTTTTTTAAGCGCGTTTCTGACTGAGTTGGCCCACACATAAGCGGGCTAAAAAAGCAATCGGGTCCCTAGTTTTTTTTTTAAAAAAGCAATCCAGTGCCTATCGCAATCAACTGGTCAGTTAAACAATTCGATCTTCAAATGATATCATGAGCCATCTTTCTTTTACAAAAAAAAACTTATTTGTTTAGAGGCATAAAAAAAAGAAAATCAATTTATACCATTGCGAACGACTGACCTTTGCGGCGTACTCCTCATGTTGCATTATGGAGATTTTCGCACCAATCTTTCAAAAGAAATCAGTAATGCTTCATTACATATCTCTGTTGCCAACTATGGTAGTCGTTATCGTTCATAGTTGGTTCAAGTGCATTTTCCTTTTTTCCCATCATAAGACGATAGTGCTTCTACATGTGGGCAGCACTTCGCGCGCCTAAGTTCTTGCTTGATGCATAACACACACTTCATGAACATAGCGGCCTGCCACTATAAATAGAGCCACACACCAAACTTTCATCTCACACATTCCCAAAGTAAAATCTAGGTAAGACCAAAATCCCAGCTAGCCATCCACTAGATACAAAATAATAGTACCAGCAGCCATGGCTAAGTCACGAACAATGGTTGCGGCATTGTTACTTGTCATGGCAGTGTCCCTCGCTGCATTAGAGGGTGTTCATGGCGTCTGCGGCATGTCAAATGATGAATTCAAGCTTTGCCAGCCCGCGGCGGCAGTGAATAACCCGACAGACAGTCCATCAGCTGAGTGTTGTGCTGCCCTTGGGAAGGCCAACCTATCATGCATCTGCCGCTACAAGGGCATCGCCGGCATATGGCTGAGAATGTATCACATCGATGCAAACCGCGCCATGGCGCTACCCGGTAAGTGCGGTCTCACCATGCCGAACAACTGCTCTTGATGATCGGATGTACTACCCATAAGCATCTAGCAGGTGTCAATCGCTCTACATAAGCTTCAACACTTATATGGCTAAATAAGTGGAGGAGCACTTGGAAAGGCATTGTGCTACTCGGTCTTATTGTTATAGTATGGTTTGAAAGTGTGATTATCGCATTAAGCTCTTGGTAAAAAATAATGCATGTTATACCGAAAATGTAAGGATGGCAAAATTGCCTTGCATGTTGTTCCATCAATTTAAGATCATATAATGGTGTTGTTCGTGTCAAATAGTTGTGTGTTCTCTAGTGAACAGGTAAATGTTGAACACGGCTGCTTTTCCCGATTGGTCACTCCTAAGTAATTTTATAATCAACTATCAAGATGACCCGTGTGTTTGTGCAGTGTATAGAGTTTGTGATGATGCATCTATGAACGATTAAAGAAACAACGATCAATGTTTATCTTTAGAAACATGTACATATTATATTGTCCAATGGACTGCGACAACACCTCTCTGCCTACTGGAAAAATCTCCAAAACCTTACTATGTATAAGCAGGCATATAGCAATGCAGTTTGTTCAGAATTTCAAGGTGATCCCTGGAAGCATCCTATCAGGAACTAGTAGATGGAAATGTACTAGTAGAATACTAGAAGGAAAGGTAGGACTCCTGATTTGCATAATCAAACACAATGTCTATAGGTGGTTTCAATTTGTAGGTCTGGTAATCCTCGCCCTTGGTGACGTGTGTGTGCTCTAGAGCCACTCTACAATTGCTCCCACCAAACGGAAGGATTTTCTCAAATGTGGTCACCAAGAACTACACTATGAACGTGAATTGATACGAGTAAAACTAATAACATGGGAGCTACTTCGGCAATGATACTCACAACAATACAAAAATGCCCATGTGCTCATATGGCAGCATTGAATTGCATGAAAGCATCCATCACATGGATGTTGCACCACACAATGTTCCTATTTAAGTGTGAGAAGAGAGATGGAGCAATAACCCTAAGAAACCATCGTGCATCGACCAAGGAGTAGAGCCTAGTTGTTGCTAGGTTCATTTCAGCATGCCGCATATTCAACGTACACAAGTTTTTCACTTAGTTATAATTGCTTTTTCACCGTCTTCAAAATCCAACATCCTAGGACTGGGAACCATTGGGATTTGCTTCTGCACGTAGCTCCTTCCTGCGCGAAGTAACCTTGCCAAGATGGCCGGGTGTAGATGGACTTAACTAGCCACATATCTAGCCGAGGAGGCCCAAGTGCCGCACTACTTAAAGCTCCTGGGTCTTGCAGCGAGTAAGACCATCTGGGACTGCGTGCTGTGACGTGAAGGTTGCCATTATCGTGTTTGAATCACAAGAGCGTGGTGCCCCGTTTTATGCAAATTTACTAGTAAACTATCATGTTTCGAACACTGTTGTCATTGCATTCACTGTTAAGGGGAACTGATTCTAGCGTATACGGTATGTTGCCTTTGATTTTCTCACCCTTTTACAAACGTCAACCTGGACAAGACTGCAACACCTTTTCATTTTTTTGATGCGAGATTAACACTTGATTTCGTACAATATGCGGAAGAAAACTGACACCACTGAATTCATATTGAGGGTCTCCTTGTTTCTGAGTACTATTCTAAAAAAACAAAAATAGGAAACAGGTAGAATTGGATGTAAGTTGCTTGGTTGCGCCATAGAAAAAGATATACATTTCTGAAGGACTAGGTGTATTGCGTAGTTGTCATAAAAATAGGGAGAAATTTCCGTGAGATTAGTGTATTTTTTTCTTAATTGCATGCAAACTAAACCATAAAAAATGATACTACATGGTTCTCAATCCTACACACCAACAAGCTCTAGCGGAAAAATTCCTACAAAATGGAATCTTTCAAAATTTCCATGAAATTCTTCTAAATCATTGGCACTTACAAATATTTTCCTGTCTATCTTTAGAAACATGCACGTCTTTAGTACTCCGTATTATCCAACGGACTGCCACAACACTTCTCAGGCTTCTACAGAAATGGACCCTGGAAGCATATAGCATTTCAGTTCGTTCAATTCAGGAAGCATACAAGGAACTAGTAAATGGATTTGTGCAAGAATGCTGGCAGGAAAGGCACGAGTCCTGATTTGGATAATCAAACACAACACCTATGCCACGTCGCCACCACAGCTCACTACTTGCTAGGTGGGTTCGATTTGGAGGTCTGATGATCCTCGGTGAGCTGCATGCTCTGAAGAACCTCTATGATTGAATCCACTGCACGATCTCCCCTCTCTAAGACATGCTCCAGTTTCTCCACCTTCTCTAGCAGCTGCTCAGCTTTCACATTCGCGCAACTCAGCAACTTATCGGAAGTCTTCAACGCCCTGCACAACTAGAGTTTGAGGTACAGCGATTGAGGAGCAAAAACGTTAGTTTACATCCAGCAACGAATTGTAGTAAATAACCACAGGTTACATCCACAGTAAAGAAAAAGGAAGGGAAGAATCACACCTTCAGCATCAGGGAAGGCCACGAAGGGTCATTCTCTTGTAGCGACTTCATCAAATTATCATAGTCTTCCTGATTGATGATGAATGGCCAAATGAATTACATGTAAGTCTTCATCCCAGATAGCTAACAACTAATAGAGTAGCACCCCACATTAAATTGACGAGCAAAACAGCATTTACTGGCCTCTTAGACTCTTTCATCAGAATTAAACACTAAATTCGAAAATGAAGCAAACAACAAACATGAGCCAGAACATCAGCAACTGAGCAATCTGTTAAGCTGGAACTAACCTACCACAAGATACTACCTCCGTTCACGAATATAAGATGTCCTAACTTATTTGTGAATCGGATGTATATAGACATGTTTCAGTGTGTTTGTTCACTCATCTCAGTCCATATTGAATATCCAAAACATCCTATATTTGTGAATGGAGGGAGTAGGGATTATGAACTTAAGTTAGGTGAGACCATCTTAATTAACCCCAATATCCAACATTGCACACTTGTTGTGGCTATGGGCAGCAAGATCCTTCATGTAGAACACAATTGAGTAGTTCATGGCAATTCATGTTAACAGAACAGCCGATGGACACATGGCTCGGACAACAAATTCGAAGGAGCAAGAAACGATATGACGGGAGAATCAATTTGATGCTGGAAAAAATCAGGAACAAGGGGACGAAGGGAGCCCTCACCGCGAAGAGCCGCTGGAGCTCGGAGGGGTCAGCTTCCTCCACCTGATGCGCTGCCAAGGGGGAGGAGGGAACAGACGCGTCGCCTCCGCCGTCGAGGTGGTCGTCGCCTCCTTCGACGGCGAGGTCGCTCAAGAGATCGCTGACAGTGAGCAGTGGGCCTCCGACTCCCCGCATCTCTGTGCTCAAGGTCGCTGAACCGAGAGAAGTCTTGCAGTGGCGGAACCGGGGGAGGCCAGGCGGCGTCGCTGGATCCGAAGGGGGGTGGCTGCGCTGGATCCGGCCGGGAGGGCCGTCGCAGGCGGAGAGAAGGGGAAAAATCGATGGGTACGACTCGCAACACGCTGAGAACGCCCTTGTCGCCTTTTCGGCCCATGCGGCTGGTAAACGATGTGGTCTGAGTTGCCACCAACAGAGAGCTTGTGGGCCGCTCATCACTTTTTGTCGGTTATTACTACTTTTTTTTAGCGCGCTTAACTCCTGGGCCAGGTCGGGTCATATTTTGATTCCCATGAAACTTTCTCCGAAATCACTAATCAAGGAGTACTCATTACAAAGATCACTCCCACCTTCTCAGGTTGCGACAAATGGCGCGTTGCATGTGCGCCTCGTAAAGTTTTCTTTTTTTTCTACATCTATTTATCCAAAATGTTTTATCTCTTAAATCGTGCGTCCAAATCCCGAATCGTTTTCATCATTGGATTCCTCGCGTCGAGATCTTAAAAACTAGATACTATTGATGAACTTTTTTCATGAAAAAACTGGACGAAAAAACTGAACCGGGAACACGGGTTTCTTCTCTTTCCGAAAAAAGCACGCCCATGCCTCTTGCGAAATCACAACCATGCCTCTCGCTGAAGCAAAACCGCACCTCTTGCGGAATAAAAAAAATTAAAAACATGTTTCTTCGTTTCCGAGGCACGGTTGTGCCTCTCGTGAAAGCACAATCATGCCTCTCGCGAAACCAAAATCGTGCGTCTCGCGAAAGAAACACGTTTTTTCCGTTTCCGAGAGGCATGGCCTTGACTCTCCTGAAAGCAAAACCGTGCTTCTCGCGGAAGAAAAAAACAGAAAAACACAATTTTTTTTGTTTCCGAGAGGCACGGCCGCGCCTCTCGCGGAAAGCAAAAAAAACACATTTTTTTCGTTTCCAAGAGGCACAGTCGTGACTCTGACGAAAGTAAAACCGTGCCTCTCACGAAAGCAAAACCGTGACTCTCGTGAAAGAAAAAAATGATTTTTTTTACGAAAAAAATCAATTTTTTTATCCAAAAGCTAAGGAAGACCGGTGGAAAACCGATACGTCGAAAAAAAAAACAATTTTAAAAGCCGAAAACG
Organism: Aegilops tauschii subsp. strangulata; assembly: GCF_002575655.3. Taxonomy (NCBI): domain Eukaryota; kingdom Viridiplantae; phylum Streptophyta; class Magnoliopsida; order Poales; family Poaceae; genus Aegilops; species Aegilops tauschii. The sequence continues at coordinate 549,370,873 of NC_053036.3, read as the reverse complement.
CGTGCAGAAAAATAAAAAAATCCGGAGCGACTGAGAGCACGCCAAGTGGCGTTGATCATTGTGAGGCTTCCGAAGGAGCGCTCGTCCACTAGTTGCTCCCAGCTTTCTCCAGACTATTTGTGGACTTTGATTAATAAAGTCCGGAAAATAATATAGTTCAACCGGCGGATAACAGCACTGCGTCCACAGAATTTCCTATTTGCCGCACGTTGCGGCAAATTGTCGCGGCAACGCATAGGTAGAGCTCGACATCGAGCGATTAGGGCCGGCCCATTTCATGAGTGCGCACGAACCTTTTAGTTTCTGGTTTTTGGAATGTTCCACGGGCTTCCAGCCGGTTTATTTTCGTTTTTTCCTGTTTCTTTTTCTTTTCTTTTTATGTTATTTCACATTCCTTTTTTATTTTCATTCCAATTTTATTTTCTTTCATTTCGTTTTCTTGTTCAAAAAATGTTTCAAAATTCAAAACATGTTCACCTTTTCCAAATTTTGTTAGCTTTTTCATAAAATGTTCAGTTTTCTAAAATTCAGAAATTCATCAAAGTTCAGAAAATTCAGAAATTCATCAAGGTTCAGAAAGGTTTAAAAAAATCGTGCTTTTAAGAAAATGATCAAAATTCAAAAAAGGTTGTGTTTTCAAATTTTGTTCATAAGTTGAAAAAATGTTCGCACTTTTAAAAATTGTTCATGCACTATTTGTTTTTAAATTTTTCAACATTATTTTGTTTAAAAAAATTTCAGAAATTTCAAAAGCATTCTTGTTCTAAATATAAATCAAAACTCGAAAAAGGTTGTGTTTTCAAAATTTTCTCATAAATACTAAAAATGTTCGGAATGTTTCTGTTCAAAAATTTCACAACTTGTCAAAACATGTTACGGATTTCAAAAAATGTTCCCATTTTAGAAAATTGTTCAAACAGTTTTAAAAAATGTTCATGTTTTCATTTTTTGTGTTTCAAAATATGTTCCCTTTTCAAAAATTGTTCAAAATTTTCAAAACAATGTTCATGTTTTCAAATTTTGGTCGGGAGTTTAGAAATGTTCACGTTTGCACAATTTTCATTTGGAATTTCGAAAAACGTTCCTCTCTTCAGAAAAGGTGTTCATGATTTTGAAAAATGTTTCAGTTTTTTAAAACAATGAGCAAATTTGAACAGTGTTTGTGTTTCACAAAACACTCAGTTTTTTAAAAAAAATTCTTTCAAAATTCCAAAAATAATTCGGATCTGCGCTGCCTATTGGTTCTTAAAGGTTGATGCTGCTGGTTAATCTGAAAATCTCGCTAGCTCGGCTGGTTGCTGCTCGCGGTCGGGAGCACGAGATAGCGGGATCGATTCCCAGCGATGTCAAAAAATTTGGACCTGCAGAGGTTTGCTGGCGTCATGGGCCGGCCCAGTTGGAGACCGCCTGTGCGAAACTACGTCTCTTTGCCGCAGAGAGTGGCATATAGGAGGTCCCTGCATCCACCCACCTTCCTGTCGCACTAAGCGTCCCACGTGGTGCCGCGCATCACACTCCCACATGAAGCAACCAACATCCCATTTCTTCAGAACATGTTCTGTGACCCAATCCTACCCCCTCGCGTCTCTGTCTTCTAGCTCTCCCTCCAGGAGAAGCTCACAATGGCCGCTCAAGGGAGCCAAGTCCATGGCCAACAACTGCCAAACATGGTTATGAAAAGGAGACAAGGGGGACGCCGGTGTTGCGCTTCAGATCCGGTGGCGCGCCACCGCGACTTTTTTGCGCTGCTCGTGGAAGGGCCAGAACCGGTGGCTGACCCTGAGCCGTAGTTGAGGCTCCTTGTCGCAATGGTGATGTGACCTTTTTGTTGCAAAGGTTCTGCAACTAGATCTCAGTTGTAAAGGTTTCCGCAACAAGAAGTTCGTTGCAATGGTGGTGGACGCCGCTCGATAGTTTCAGATCTGAAAGCTCGCGACAGCTGGGGGACGGGTAGCACACCCCAAGTTCGGCCTTACCCCTCATGAAGCTTTGTCCAGATTGTCAAAAAAAGAATGAAGCTTTGTCTATGGTTTGGACCCAGCCGACACCATCATCGGGCGCGTTGGTCAAGCCAGCTAGAAAAAGCGCAACTCAAATTCGCTAGGTACAAAGAACGCCAGGAATTAAGCCAGGAGTGAGTTCGTGCGGTTGTGCCTCCTCACGGAAAAGTTCGTTCGGCCAGATGGACCTCGTGTTCGTTGGGTCCTGACCGTGGCTTGCGTTTGACCTCGCAGCCGCCGTCCAAACGTGCCTTTTTTGCTGAGGAGTTTTGCAGTTTACACCCTGAGGTTGCCGATCTCTATGCCATTTCCCTTCCGAGGCCGCCAAAGTGCTAAAATACGATTTGGTGTTCGTTTCCACTTTCTCCATCCTATTCCTCTCCGGCGACCAGCACAGCTGCCTAACTCAAAACCAAAAGTGACTATTTTGGTTCATTTCCAATTGGAACATGAACCGTTGGATACACTCGACCGACGGTGAGGAGGTGGCAGCCGTTGGATCGCACAGGACTGTAGTACATTGCATCAAAAATAATCCAGAAAAATATGTCATGCATCTAGAAAATCCAAGACGCTCCGAGCGATTGGAGCCCTTGACGACTAAAAATATGATGGCTGCAATGTGCAACAATACCTCTAACTAAGGATGGCCACGATGCGCAACAATACCACTAACTGAGGACCTGCTCCAAATCTCCATCCAACTTCTGTGATCCTAATCTTGCATTAGTGCCTAGAGGACATGTAAGAAACAATGAGCACAATGTTTGAAATATATTGCTCACCCTTCTCTATTAGTTAGGATTTTTGGCGAATCATTTGGTATGTGAATTTAATATATCATCAGAACCAAATGTCTCGAGTTTAATGTAGCGATCCGACCTCAGACAGTCAAATCTCTGTGCATAAGTGTCATCCCTGGATCGGTAATGCTGACACGCACAATACTCGAGGATTTATAACAGAGTTCAATCACACACTTATTACATCGAGTGTCCCAAAGAAAAACTTATTACAATAATATGGCTAAAGGCCATCTAAATAAGATAACTGCGGAAGCATCGAAAATAAATGAGTCCATCAACTCCAACGGCATAGCTGAGCGCATGACAACGGCCTAGCGCACCTTACTCTTCGTCTGAAAACTCTGCAACATAATACGTTGCAGCCTGTGTAGGTCAGCACATGGAATATGCTGACAAGATAACACTATAGAGCAATGAACAAATAACAGCTATCACTACATGCGTATATGGCTGGTGGAGGCTCTATGGTTATCATTTGCGTAAAGCTGGTTTTTCCCTACTACAAAGGAATATATTTTATTTAACTACAAAGTTTGTTGAAAACATTGAGAATGGTAACCCCATCTCAATCCCAAAATAATAATCATTAAACCCAATCAAATTAATTAAGTAAAGTGTTGAGATCAAATCAATAATTCAAGTACCAGATACTCAAGATGTTCATAACCGGGGACACGGCTATTCATGAATAGTTTGTACACTCTGCAGAGGTTTGTACACTTTTCCCCACAAGACTCGATCTCCTCCGTTGTATTTCTCGCACTGCATGATGTTTGAGAAACGGATGACCGAGACACAGTCTTTCCGAAGAGGTCCCCTTAACTGATAGATAGGCCGGTACACCTACAATCCCCTACATCTGCTAGCCCATCATGGAAAGGATTCCCACAACTTACTCAATTATGCCAGAGCCCATAATGGCATGTGGCTGCACACGGAAGTTTCTAGCATGAATATGTTGGGGAACGTAGTAATTTTAAAAAAATTCCTACGCACACGCAAGATCATGGTGATGCATAGCAACGAGAGGGGAGAGTGTTGTCCACGTACCCTCATAGACCGAAAGCGGAAGCGTTAGCACAACGTGGTTGATGTAGTCGTACATCTTCACGATCCGACCGATCAAGTACCGAACGCACGACACCTCCGAGTTCAGCACACGTTCAGCCCGATGACGTCCCTCGAACTCCGATCCAGCCGAGTGTTGAGGGAGAGTTTCGTCAGCACGACGGCGTGGTGACGATGATGATGTTCTACCGACGCAGGGCTTCGCCTAAGCACCACTACGATATTATCGAGGTGGACTATGGTGGAGGGGGGCACCGCACACGGCTAAGAGATCAATGATCAATTGTTGTGTCTTTGGGGTGCCCCCTGCCCCCGTATATAAAGGAGCAAGGGAGGGAGAGGCGGCCGGCCAGGAGAGGGGCGCGCCAGGAGGAGTCCTACTCCCACCGGGAGTAGGACTCCCTTCCTTCCTTGTTGGATTAGGAGAAGGGGGAAAGAGGAGGAGGAGAAGAAAGAAAGGGGGCGCCGCTAGTTCAATCTCGTTACCGGCAAGTCTCTTTACTCGTTCTGTAATACATCATCCCGCAACTAACTCATTAGTTGCAATGCTTGCAAGGCTTAAGTGATGTGCATTACCGAGTGGGCCCAGAGATACCTCTCCGACAATCGGAGTGACAAATCCTAATCTCGAAATACGCCAACCCAACAAGTACCTTCGGAGACACCTGTAGAGCACCTTTATAATCACCCAGTTACATTGTGACGTTTGGTAGCACACAAAGTGTTCCTCCGATAAACGGGAGTTGCATAATCTCATAGTCATAGGAACATGTATAAGTCATGAAGAAAGCAATAGCAGAATACTAAACGATCGTGTGCTAAGCTAACGGAATGGGTCAAGTCAATCACATCATTCTCCTAATGATGTGATCCCGTTAATCAAATGACAACTCATGTCAATGGCTAGGAAACATAACCATCTTTGATCAACGAGCTAGTCAAGTAGAGGCATACTAGTGACACTCTGTTTGTCTATGTATTCACACAAGTATTATGTTTCCAGTTAATACAATTCTAGCATGAATAATAAACATTTATCATGATATAAGGAAATAAATAATAACTTTATTATTGCCTCTAGGGCATATTTACTTCAGTCTCCCACTTGCACTAGAGTCAATAATCTAGATTACACAGTAATGATTCTAACACCCATGGAGCCTTGGTGCTGATCATGTTTTGCTCGTGGAAGAGGCTTAGTCAACGGGTCTGCAACATTCAGATCCGTATGTATCTTGAAAATTTCTATGTCTCCCACCTGGACTAAATCCCGGATGGAATTGAAGCGTCTCTTGATGTGCTTGGTTCTCTTGTGAAATCTGGATTCCTTCGCCAAGGCAATTGCACCAGTATTGTCACAAAAGATTTTCATTGGACCCGATGCACTAGGTATGACACCTAGATCGGATATGAACTCCTTCATTTGGTGCTTCGGAAGCAGCTATGTACTCCGCTTCACACGTAGATCATGCCTCGACGCTTTGTTTAGAACTGCACCAACTGACAGCTCCACCGTTCAATGTAAACACGTATCCGGTTTGCGATTTAGAATCGTCCGGATCAGTGTCAAAGCTTGCATCAACGTAACCATTTACGATAAGCTCTTTGTCACCTCCATAAATGAGAAACATATCCTTAGTCCTTTTCAGGTATTTCAGGATGTTCTTGACCGCTGTCCAGTGATCCACTCCTGGATTACTTTGGTACCTCCCTGCTAAACTTATAGCAAGGGACACATCAGGTCTGGTACACAGCATTGCATACATGATAGAGCCTATGGCTGAAGCATAGGGAACATCTTTCATCTTCTCTCTATCTTCTGCAGTGGTTGGGCATTGAGTCTTACTCAACTTCACACCTTGTAACGCAGGCAAGAACCCTTTCTTTACTTGATCCATTTTGAAATTCTTCAAAACTTTGTCAAGGTATGTGCTTTGTGAAAGTCCAATTAAGCGTCTTGATCTATCTCTATAGATCTTGATGCCCAATATATAAGCAGCTTCACCAAGGTCTTTCATTGAAAAACTCTTATTCAAGTATCCCTTTATGCTATCAAGAAATTCTACATCATTTCCAATCAGCAATATGTCATCCACATATAATATCAGAAATGCTACAGAGCTCCCACTCACTTTCTTGTAAATACAGGCTTCTCCAAAAGTCTGTATAAAACCAAATGCTTTGATCACACTATCAAAGCGTTTATTCCAACTCCGAGAGGCTTGCACCAGTACATAAATGGATCGCTGGAGCTTGCACACTTTGTTAGCTCCCTTTGGATCGACAAAACCTTCCGGTTGCATCATATACAACTCTTCTTCCAGAAATCCATTCAGGAATGCAGTTTTTACATCCATTTGCCAAATTTCATAATCATAAAATGTGACAATTGCTAACATGATTCGGACAGACTTAAGCATCGCTACGGGTGAGAAGGTCTCATCGTAGTCAATCCCTTGAACTTGTCGAAAACCTTTCGCAACAAGTCAAGCTTTATAGACAGTAACATTACCGTCAGCGTCATTCTTCTTCTTGAAGATCCATTTATTCTTAATGGCTTGCCAATCATCGGGCAAGTCAACCAAAGTCCATACTTTGTTCTCATACATGGATCCCATCTCAGATTTCATGGCTTCAAGCCATTTTGCGGAATCTGGGCTCACCATCGCTTCTTCATAGTTCGTAGGTTCGTCATGGTCTAGTAACATAACTTCCAGAACAGGATTACCGTACCACTCTGGTGCGGATCTTACTCTGGTTGACCTACGAGGTTCAGTAACAACTTGATCTAAAGTTTCGTGATCATCATCATTAACTTCCTCACTAATTGGTGTAGGTGTCACAGGAACCGGTTTCTGTGATGAACTACTTTCCAATAAGGGAGCAGGTACAGTTACCTCATCAAGTTCTACTTTCCTCCCACTCACTTCTTTCGAGAGAAACTCCTTCTCTAGAAAGATTCTGAATTTAGCAACAAAAGTCTTGCCTTCGGATCTGTGATAGAAGGTGTACCCAACAGTCTCTTTTGGGTATCCTATGAAAACACATTTTTCCGATTTGGGTTCGAGCTTATCAGGTTAAAGCTTTTTCACATAAGCATCGCAGCCCCAAACTTTAAGAAACGACAACTTTGGTTTCTTGCCAAACCACAGTTCATAAGGCGTCGTCTCAACAGATTTCGATGGTGTCCTATTTAACGTGAATGCAGCCGTCTCTAAAGCATAACCCCAAAACGATTGCGGTAAATCAGTAAGAGACATCATAGATCGCACCATATCTAGTAAAGTACGATTACGACGTTCGGACACACCATTACGCTGTGGTGTTCCGGGTGGCGTGAGTTGCGAAACTATTCCGCATTGTTTCAAATGAAGACCAAACTCGTAACTCAAATATTCTCCTCCACGATGAGATCGTAGAAACTTTATTTTCTTGTTATGATGATTTTCAACTTCACTATGAAATTCTTTGAACTTTTCAAATGTTTCAGACTTATGTTTCATTAAGTAGATATACCCATATCTGCTTAAATCATCTGTGAAGGTGAGAAAATAACGATACCCGCCTCGAGCCTCAATATTCATCGGACCACATACATCTGTATGTATGATTTCCAACAAATCTGTTGCTCGCTCCATAGTTCCGGAGAACGGCGTTTTAGTCATCTTGACCATGAGGCACGGTTCGCAAGTACCAAGTGATTCATAATCAAGTGGTTCCAAAAGTCCATCAGTATGGAGTTTCTTCATGCGCTTTACACTGATATGACCTAAACGGCAGTGCCACAAATAAGTTGCACTATCATTATCAACTCTGCATCTTTTGGCTTCAATATTATGAATATGTGTATCACTACTATCGAGATTCAACAAAAATAGACCACTCTTCAAGGGTGCATGACCATAAAAGATATTACTCATATAAATAGAACAACCATTATTCTCCGATTTAAATGAATAACCGTCTCGCATCAAACAAGATCCAGATATAATGTTCATGCTCAACGCTGGCACCAAATAACAATTATTCAGGTCTAAAACTAATCCCGAAGGTAGATGTAGAGGTAGCGTGCCGACCACGATCACATCGACTTTGGAACCATTTCCCACGCGCATCGTCACCTCATCCTTAGCCAATCTTTGCTTAATCCGTAGTCCCTGTTTCGAGTTACAAATATTAGCAACAGAACCAGTATCAAATACCCAGGTGCTACTGCGAGCATTAGTAAGCTACACATCAATAACATGTATATGACATATACCTTTGTTCACCTTGCCATCCTTCTTATCCGCCAAATACTTGGGGCAGTTCCTCTTCCATTGACCAGTCTGCTTGCAGTAGAAGCACTCAGTCTCAGGCTTAGGTACAGGCTTGGGTTTCTTCTCCTGAGCAGCAACTTGCTTGTTGTTCTTCTTGAAGTTCACCTTCTTCTTCCCTTTGCTCTTTTTCTTGAAACTGGTGGTCTTATTGACCATCAACACTTGATGCTCCTTCTTGATTTCTACCTCCGTAGCTTTTAGCATTGCGAAGAGCTCGGGAATCGTCTTATCCATCCCTTGCATGTTATAGTTCATCACGAAGCTCTTGTAGCTTGGTGGCAGTGATTGAAGAATTCTGTCAATGACGCTATCATCCGGAAGATTAACTCCCAGTTGAATCAAGTGATTGTTATACCCAGACATTTTGAGTATATGCTCACTGACAGAACTATTGTTCTCCATCTTGCAGCTGTAGAACTTATTGGAGACTTCATATCTCTCAATCCGGGCATTTGCTTGAAATATTAACTTCAACTCTAGGAACATCTCATATGCCCCATGACGTTCAAAACGTCGTTGAAGACCCTGTTCTAAGTTGTAAAGCATGGCACACTGAACTATCGAGTAGTCATCAGCTTTGCTCTGCCAGACGTTCATAACATCTGGTGTTGCTCCTGCAGCAGGTCTGGCACCTAGCGGTGCTTCCAGGACATAATTCTTCTGTGCAGCAATGAGGATAATCCTCAAGTTACAGACCCAGTCCGTGTAATTGCTACCATCATCTTTCAACTTTGCTTTCTCAAGGAACGCATTAAAATTCAACGGAACAACAGCACGGGCCATCTATCTATAATCAACATAGACAAGCAAAATACTATCAGGTACTAAGTTCATGATAAATTTAAGTTCAATTAATCATATTACTAAAGAACTCCCACTTAGATAGACATCCCTCTAATCTTCTAAGTGATCACGTGATCCAAATCAACTAAACCATGTCCGATCATCACGTGAGATAGAGTAGTTTCAATGGTGAACATCACTATGTTGATTATATCTACTATATGATTCACGCTCGACCTTTCGGTCTCCATGTTCTGAGGCCATATCTGTTATATGCTAGGCTCGTCAAGTTTAACCTGAGTATTCCGCGTGTGCAACTGTTTTGCACCCGTTGTATTTGAACGTAGAGCCTATCACACCCGATCATCATGTGGTGTCTCAGCACGAAGAACTTTCGCAACGGTGCATACTCAGGGAGAACACTTATACTTTGATAATTTACTGAGGGATCATCTTATAATGCTACCGTCAATCAAAGCAAGATAAGATGCATAAAAGATAAACATCACATGCAATCAATATAAGTGATATGATATGGCCATCATCATCTTGTGCTTGTGTTCTCCATCTCCGAAGCACCGTCATGACCACCATCGTCACCGGCGCGACACCTTGATCTCCATCGTAGCATCGTTGTCGTCTCGCCAATCTTATGCTTCTATGACTATCGCTACCGTTTAGTGATAAAGTAAAGCATTACAGGGCGATTGCATTGCATACAATAAAGCGATAACCATATGGCTCCTGCCAGTTGCCGATAACTCGGTTACAAACATGATCATCTCATACAATAAAATTTAGCATCATGCCTTGACCATATCACATCACAACATCCCTGCAAAAACAAGTTAGACGTCCTCTACTTTGTTGTTGCAAATTTTACGTGGCTGCTACGGGCTTAGCAAGAACCGTTCTTACCTACGCATCAAAACCACAACGATAGTTTGTCAAGTTGGTGCTGTTTTAACCTTCGCAAGGACCGGGCGTAGCCATACTCGGTTCAACTAAAGTTGGAGAAACTGACACCCGCCAACCACCTGTGTGCAAAGCACGTTGGTAGAACCAGTCTCGCGTAAGCGTACGCGTAATGTCGGTCCGGGCCGCTTCATCCAACAATACCGCCGAACCAAAGTATGACATGCTGGTAAGCAGTATGACTTATATCGCCCACAACTCACTTGTGTTCTACTCGTGCATATGACATCTACGCATAAAACCAGGCTCGGATGCCACTGTTGGGGAACGTAGTAATTACAAAATTTTGCCTACGCACACGCAAGATCATGGTGATGCATAGCAACGAGAGGGGAGAGTGTTGTCCACGTACCCTCGTAGACCGAAAGCGGAAGCGTTAGCACAACGCGGTTGATGTAGTCGTACGTCTTCACGATCCGACTGATCAAGTACCGAACGCACGACACCTCCGAGTTCAGCACACGTTCAGCCCGATGACGTCCCTCGAACTCCGATCCAGCCGAGTGTTGAGGGAGAGTTTCGTCAGCACGACGGCGTGGTGACGATGATGATGTTCTACCGACGCAGGGCTTCGCCTAAGCACCGCTACGATATTATCGAGGTGGACTATGGGGAAGGGGGGGCACCGCACACGGCTAAGAGATCAATGATCAATTGTTGTGTCTTTGGGTGCCCCTGCCCCCGTATATAAAGGAGCAAGGGGGGGAGAGGCGGCCGGCCAGGAGAGGGGCGCGCCAGGAGGAGTCCTACTCCAATCGGGAGTAGGACTCCCTCCCTTCCTTGTTGGATTAGGAGAAGGGGGAAAGAGGAGGAGGAGAAGAAGGAAAGGGGGGCGCCGCCCCCCCTCCTTGTCCAATTCAGACTAGAGGGGGAGGGGGCGTGCGGCCTGCCCTGGCCGCCCCTCCTCTTCTCCACTAAGGCCCATGTAGGCCCATTAATCCCCCGGGGGGGCTCCGGTAACCCCCCGGTACTCCGGTATATATCCGATAACCCCCGGAACCATTCCGGTGTCCGAATATAGTCGTCCAATATATCAATCTTCATGTCTCGACCATTTCGAGACTCCTCGTTACGTCCGTGATCACATCCGGGACTCCGAACAACCTTCGGTACATCAAAACATATAAACTCATAATATAACTGTCATCGAAACTTTAAGCGTGCGGACCCTACGGGTTCGAGAACCATGTAGACATGACCGAGACACGTCTCCAGTCAATAACCAATAGCAGAACCTGGATGCTCATATTGGCTCCCACATATTCTACGAAGATCTTTATCGGTCAGACCGCATAACAACATACGCTGTTCCCTTTGTCATCGGTATGTTACTTGCCCGAGATTCGATCGTCGGTATCTCAATACCTAGTTCAATCTCGTTACCGGCAAGTCTCTTTACTCGTTCTGTAATACATCATCCCGCAACTAACTCATTGGTTGCAATGCTTGCAAGGCTTAAGTGATGTGCATTACCGAGTGGGCCCAGAGATACCTCTCCTACAATCAGAGTGACAAATCCTAATCTCGAAATATGCCAACCCAACAAGTACCTTCGGAGACACCTGTAGAGCACCTTTATAATCACCCAGTTACATTGTGACGTTTGGTAGCACACAAAGTGTTCCTCCGGTAAACGGGAGTTGCATAATCTCATAGTCATAGGACATGTATAAGTCATGAAGAAAGCAATAGCAGAATACTAAACGATCGTGTGCTAAGCTAACGGAATGGGTCAAGTCAATCACATCATTCTCCTAATGATGTGATCCCGTTAATCAAATGACAACTCATGTCAATGGCTAGGAAACATAACCATCTTTGATCAACGAGCTAGTCAAGTAGAGGCATACTAGTGACACTTTGTTTGTCTATGTATTCACACAAGTATTATGTTTCCGGTTAATACAATTCTAGCATGAATAATAAACATTTATCATGATATAAGAAAATAAATAATAACTTTATTATTGCCTCTAGGGCATATTTCCTTCAGAATAATCTTATGATCCCTTTGAGCCTGGGTGGCGAACCATAGGATGATCATACGGATGCACCGGGATCTCCTTGGACAACACTGGATTCCCCAGGTGCCCACAAACAGTCCACCCAGATGTGTATTAAAGTAGCCACCTTAAATTATCCCTTATGTCATAGTAAATACTCACAACTGTCATGAATCACTCAAACCAAACCACGTCTACGAGCATAGCATAGCAGTATAAGCATAACGTAGTAACTCCCAGGGTTTGAGTAAAGGACAATAGGTTCTACCTTATCAACTACTCCCTCCGTTCCAAATTACTCGTCGTGGTTTTAGTTCAAATTTGAACTAAAATCACGACGAGTAATTTGGAACAGAGGGAGTACTTCCCAATACTCACATGTTATCAATCCTACTCATGAAATGTTTGAGGGTTGAAACTAATGCATAAAAACTGGGTAATAAAGGGATATGATCAAAGTGTTACTTGCTTTGCTAACGATCTGAAAACCCTAGTGATTCGTAGTAGCAAGCCTCACACTCCGGAAACTGTATCGTGAACAAAAAATAGCATGCATAAGCACTCAAACATAAAATGCAAAGTTACAACCAAGAGAAAAGATCTAAACAGAAAGTACAAGTGAAGAGCTTCGATTTGCAAAAAGAATCAATCGAATCGGAGCTACGAAACTCAAACTGCGATGAAAAAAAGTTCAAATTCAAATCTTCTTGAAACCAAATTTTAGATTATCAAAATCATGTTCAAGTTTTTTTATCTGAACAGAGGGGAACAAGACGAAGATTTTGGCGTTGGTTTCACTAGATTTGGATAAACGAGCAAAAAGTAGCGAGGGTTTAAAGATCAGGGACTAATCTGCGATAAAAAAAATTATGGATAGGTCCCTGGCCAAAAATAAACGGAAAAAGAAAAATCTACGGAACGAACGTTTGCTAACAGAACCTAACGAACGAATCCGTTCGTTAATAGAAACTAACGGGTGAACGTTCGCTAAATAACCTAATAAAATAAATAAACCGATCTAATCTAGAAACCGAACGAAAAAAACGAGAAAACCGGATCGGTTTTATATCGGTTCGGCGGCGGCGGCGGATCGGTCAACGGCGGCGGCGGCGGCGAACTCCGGCGAACTGGCGGCTGCGGCGTTGGCGGGAGGCGGCGGGGCGGCGTGCGGCGGCGGCGTGGTGCGGCGCGTGGCGGCTGGAGGCGGGGCTGCGACGGCGGTGGTGATGAGGAGGAGGGGGCCGGGGCCTCGGCTTTTTAAAGCCTCGGGGGGGGGGGGGGGCTTGGGGAGGGGGCAACGGCGGCGGCGAGTCCGGCTCGGACTCCTCCTGGAGTCCGGTGGCGACACGGCGGGAAGAGGCGGCGGCGGTCAGCTGGGCCAAGGCCCAGCTCGACTGGGCCGGCCCAGGAACATTTTTAAAAAATAATTTTGCCCGAACGAAGAAAATCCAAATAAAAAATCAAGTCCAAAAAATTCCAAAACAATTTTCATCGTCCAAACCTAATATTTGGGACAAGATGAACATTTTTCTGGGCTAAAATGCAATTTTCCCTAATTTCCTCGAATAAAATCTCGAATAAAAAATGCAAATAAAATATATTTTTATTTAAAACTAAATTTTCCAAAATTTCCTCTGTTTTGAAGAAGTCATATCATCTTCTCTCATTATTTTATTTTGAAATTTTTGGAAAAATAATTTCAAATAAAAATCACTTTGATCCAATTTCCAATTTTTGAAAATTCAAAAATGGTTTTAAATGAAAACCTCCAACTCTCTCAAATGGTCGTTGAGTTGCTTAAGGTCTTTAGGATCAAAATGTTCAAATAAAATAAATGAAAAATGCATAGAGCATGAATGCATATGATGACCTAGTGATTAACATCCAAATTGAAAATTGGGATGTTACATTGAAGATCCAGTAAACAGAAACACTATTAACTAAAAGTGCAACCTATATTGAACCCACTCATAAGGACCGGAGCAGACTAGGCACGAGTGTGAGTGTTGAAATATCTTATTCATCCTTATTCATTATTTTTTACTTTTTGATGAAATTGTTAGGTGCATGAAGCAAATACAAAAATGAGGGTTGATAGCCCTATGAGGCAGAAGGACATGCCCCATGCCTCCGAGACATAGGGCAAAAGGACATTGACCGAAGAGGAAAAGAAAAAAACTTGGTTAATCCAACAGTAATCAAAGCAAAAGAATCAGATAAAAACAAGACATGCCTTAATGATAGATACATCCGTATGTAGACAATTAATTTGAAAAGGAGGGGGTGTTTTTTAAAAACAAAGTTAAAATAATTTTTGAGTATGTAATGAAAAAAACACAAAATGGTCATTTTTAAATAAAATGGAACGTGGCATTTTGTCAACCAATAGTACATTTTAAGTAGCAAATATTAGTCACCTATCTATGAAAACATAATGACACTGGAACCAATTTAGACGTGGAGAAGCAGGCGAATTTTGAAAGAGAAAACGTACACCACCCTTTCTTCCGTCCCAAGAAAACGAGCCCGACATGTCACATGTGAAACGGATCCAAACCATGTGCGGGTACTAAACGAATTCCAGATTTTGCCAAGGGCCAAACAAGCAAAGAGGCCCTCCTATATAAAGCAGAGGCCGACGAAACTCCCAAATTATATCGAGAAAACAGAGAGGGAGAAAAAGCGAGCGCCTAATAAACTTCGAACGCGAACAGCGGAACAGAGGCGGCGAAGCAAATGGCGGAGGCCCCGAGCAAGATCGAATCCATGCGGAAGTGGGTGGTCGATCACAAGCTCCGAGCCGTAGGTAATCTCCTCGAAATTTCTCCCCTGGATTTGTTTTCCCCGGGCCGGATCTGGATATTTCGAGTTTGGTTCCTTCTAATACCGATGTTTCGATTGTCGGTCGAATCCCCGCGGCGATTATTCCAAGTTTTACCGCATCTGATTTGATCTCGCGATTCTGTGTCAATATATTCGTTCGCTGGCTCTACCAGGGGACTCCTTGATTTCCCCCCGATTCAGGCCTATGTATTCTAATCTATGGCATCGTTCTTTTCCGGCGGGGGCAGGTTGCCTGTGGCTTAGCGGGATCTCCAGCTCCATCGCGTTCAACTGGTCGCGGCCCAACATGAAGACCAGCGTCAAGCTCATCCACGCAAGGTTTGCGCATTTGTCATTTATTATTTACGTTTCACCCCATTCTTTTTATGCTCCTTTTGATTTGAGATTGGTAGTTTCAGTCTCTTTTGTGTGAGAATTACCGCCTATCTTGATTTTCATCATGACCAATTTGCCTTTGTTACTAAAATAATTTGGTGAATGGTTGTGCTTGTACGGCACAAACTGTATACTTAAGTTAGGTGGCCTCTTATTTCTAGTTTTGCTAAGGCTAAAAGAGGATCATGTCGTTGCTTGTTTTTGCAAGTTTTTAGGTTTCAAATATATCTCTGTCATTTGTGCATCAGTATTTGGGCGGTAGTATCACAACCAATTTCATCTGAAGAAATGGTGTTTGTTTCAAAATTCGACAATTCTTTCCCCATGTGATTCCCCCTGTTGCTGCCAAGTATTTTGTGTTATATTTGTAGCCCCATCTTGCCGCATGCCTTTGGTTGCAGCCTAATCTCCCTTGGTAGTGTATTGGTAGTTGATACGTGATCACATATGTATGGGCTTCACGTTATATAGGAGTTTCTTTTGGCTGACAGCGAGCTCTGCTTCGACGTGTCCTACACTGCCACTATTGCAGGGTAGGCAACATTATATAGAACATATTGAAATACAGGTCGCTGTCAGCCACCAATCGAGCCTTCGCTTCTGGATCAGCCTAACATTGTAAACATTTTCTTGTAAGCCTCTCATGTTAGGATGACCATAAGCAAAGGCTCAATTGGTGGCTGACATCGAGCTCTGTTTCGACGTATCCTATACTGTCACAACTAGAGTAGGCAACATTATAGAACATATCATGATACGGATCGTGTCAGCTACTAATTGAGCCTTTGCTTCTGGATCAGCCTAACATTGTAAACATTTTTTCGTAAACCCTCATGTTAGGGTGACCATAAGGGAAGACTCAATTGGTGGCTGACAGCGAGCTCTGTTTTGATATGTCCTATACTGTCACTACTGCAGAGTAGGCAACATTATAGAACATATCGAAATACAGGTTGCTGTCAGCCACCAATTGAGCCTTTGCTTCTGGATCAGCCTAACATCTTTAGTATTGCAAGTGACTTTCCCTAGGACCCACGTTAGTAGATGATGTTTGTCTGCAGGTTGTAATTAGGTTTGACTAGGTTTCCCTTGCAACTATATAGACACTGGTTGTGCTTAAAACTCTACATGGGCTAGATTCCAGAGGACTGTATGTATGAATCTGATTTGCACAATGCCATAATTCAAGAAGTTGCAATCATATCATCTAAAACTCTGTTTGACCTTGCAGGTTGCACGCGCAAGCTCTAACGATCGCTGCCTTAGGTAGTTGTGCATTAGTAGAGTACTATGACCAGAACTACGGCTCTTCAGGACCAAAGGTGGACAAATATACAAGGCATTACATGTCACACTCGCATAAAGATTAATTATCTGCATGGTCGGTGCTGGATCCTGGATTAGTTTTAGGTTCTTTCCTGGGCTCCATCAAAGGGGGCTCCCAGGATTGTTCCTTCAAGTCTTCTTTATTGCGAAACGAAATGATACTTGCCAGGTCCTTTCCTGAGCAATGAGGGTGTTATACACAATTGCATATATGATCTGCATAACGTGAATGTAAGATTCATTCTGTAACATTATTTTGTACTCTTTATGATGTTGCACTGGATATAACAACAGTGTTCTGATGTTGCACTGGATTACCTGAGCCGTGCCTCTTTCTTTCTCTGCGAAATTGCTAATGAGCAATGAAAGGCAGTTTTGTGTCTAATGAAGGGACCAAATTTATAGGGAAGAGTACCAACACCAAATAAGCACCTACTAATTTTGTGTCCCAAAATTTGACAACAAAGAAAAAAAACTAGAAAGTAATATTACAAAGATCACAACCTAATGTTTCGAACACTGGAGGCATCCAGAACTTAAAATGTGGTTGCATCAGTCAACTGAAAACCGGAGTTGCTCGTGATGCACATTGAACAATCCAACAGAGAAATAATAAAAGCAGAGTTGTTGGCTATGTATCCACCTGGAGTGACCGTACATGGCCAGAAACAAAGGTACATGAGAGAGGCTCAAATGACCAAGAAGATGAAGACCATGATGACAAAAATGGATATGGTGATGGAGAAAGTGCAATGGTGACTAAAACAAACTATTATATGCATTTTTAACTTAAAAAACTTCCGTAGTCTTATGGTCCTACCTTTCAAGGTCCTAACAATTGTAGCCGAGATCCAAAGGGTCAATAGCTAGGACAATCAAGTTCCTCAAGCACCAGTGTAGCATTGATATTGTTGTTGAAATATATTGTCCGTTCTTTTGAATGAAGTACATAAATCTATTAATTATTACATATCCCTTTCGAATTCGGACTTTTGAGTGAAGTACATAAATTTAATAATTATTACATATCCCTATTGAGTTTGGATCTTTTGAATGAAATACATAAATTTAACAATTATTACGTATCCCCGTGGAAGCGGAAAGTATAAAATGGATAGTACTGCAATATATATATGAGGGAAAAGGACTATACATGGATAAGCTATGGGTAGAGCTCGATGATGGATCGCATTCCTAGGATAGGCTGTATTTTGTAATGACTAAATCCTGCTTCCATGAATATCTTTTGCCAGTTCAGTTCCTCGCGTTCTTTGCTCATGAACAGCATCATCATTTGCATATCCATCAAGACTTGGGCTTCAAGTACTTGCTGTGAGTGTGTGGGAGATCCAACAACAGCATCGATGATTACCACCTTCCCTGCCCCTGCTTTCGCTCCTTGGGCAATGGCCTCTCTGCATTTTGTCAGGATCTTCACACAATCCTCGTCGCTCCAGTTGTGAAGCACACACTGCCAATCCCACAAGTCAAAAACTATCACTAAAAGACTAAGCAATACATCTATACGTCAATATATTTTTTCTTTTTGTCGGATGCACCCGTTTATTCTTGTTAACCGCTCACTTGTTTTGTGAGGAATTGGTATAAGTGTGAACAGGAAGTGTGTCTTTCTTAACTACTGTCAATAAATTTTAAAAATAAATTATACCTTAAGCAGAACTGCATCAGCTGGTGGAACGTATTCCATCATGTCGCCGGCAGCAAACTCAACCGACTCGTGTGCTGAGACGCCTTGTATAACATGTGGGAGGTCCAGCACCGAACACCTGACATGCGGGAAGGCCTTGGCGATGGCCGTCGCCATGGTGCCGTTCCCGCCGCCGACGTCGACCAGCGACGTCACGCCCGTGAACACCTCGCCGCACTCGCGGACGACGAGCTCCGCCATAAACTGGCTGTCAGACCCCATCGCCTCATTCACCAGCGCGTTGAACTCCATGTCATGGCCAGCTGCGCCGTAGGGGCTCTCGCCGTGCGCCATGGCGAACGCCGGCTCACCCTCGCCGTCGCCGTCCCTCTGGAACCACTGGGGCAGCCGGAGAGAGGCCTCCAGAAACAACGGCGAGGTGCCCATGAGCATGCACGGGGACAGGCACGCGCCGCTGCCGCTGACGAGGAGGCGCGACACCGGGCTGAGGCCGTACCGGACGCTCGGCGCGGTGCCGGCAGCGCCCTCGCCGGCGGCGGGAGGAGCATCCACATCCACGGCCACGGCCGTGAAGATCCCTTCCACGGCTAGCATCTTCATGAGCCGAGACAGGTATGGCCGTTTGCTACAAGGGAGGGCGAGGGTGGATAGCAGGTCGGGCAAAGAGGCGGCGCCGCCGCAGCGGTGGAGAGCGTCGGGGATTCCAAGCTTCACCGCGCTGTGCAACGCCATGGACTTGAGGTAGCCTAAGGAGTGGCGCACCAGCTCTGCCTCAGCTTGCAGAAGCTCCGCTCTTGAGGTGGCCATTTTGGCCCTGCTTTCTTCTGCTATTATGATCTTACTTCGAGTTTGAGTAATACTGGTGTGGTCTGAGAATCAAATCTCAGCTAGGGATGATTTATAGTTCCGATACCAGCAACGGTGCACGTGTTACGAGGAGAGGGTCTGGTACCATGCCATGTTTAATGTCTTCGAATCAAAATAAAACACGGTATCCGCTCATAAGGGCATCTCCAACGCCGACCCTCAGACCGTCTAGATCCATTTTGTCATCAAACATGATACTCCGCAAACCGGAGGCAATTTGTGGGGAGAGGAGGGCTTTGCCGTAGTCCGGACCACCGCCACGTAGGACTCCAACACCCCAGGCCCACTCAAATCCCGATCCATTTTTCTTCCAATCCGCCCCTGCTTTCCCCTTGCTTTGCATATGCACCTTCCTCGTCTGACGTTGCCGCCCAGGCATCATAGGACGTCCACAACCCCACCAATGCGCGTGCGCTCCTTGGACTACGCCACCGTCCACCCAGGACCCCCCCGCAGCCAGGTACCCTCCACCCCTCCGCCAACGATGTCCATGGCGGACTCCACGCCCGGCAGGTGTTCGGTCAAATTCCATTGAGCTTTTTTTGTCAAACTTCTTGTTTTCTAGAGTAAAGCACGATGACGAGGTACTCGGTGATCGACGATGAGTTGTCGCGTGATGTGTGGTCGGCCGTATCTGCGGACTTTGTAGGCAGGAACTCTAGGGGCTCGATCTTTTGGCAGCACGTGCATGCTTCCTTTCATGCGTGAAAGAACTTCACGATGATGAGGTACTCAATGATTGAGGATGAATTGTCCTATTTTTAATAATTATTTTTTAGTGTTGCGGTCTTAGAAAAAAATATAGGGACAGGCAGTTAAGGAACAGGGTTGGATGGTCGACTCCCCATCTGTGTCCGCAGACTGGCACAGACCAATTCGCAGATGAACAATGCGTTTGTTTTGGGGGTCGACATTGGAGATGCCCTAAATATGCCAAAAGTTTTCAGTCAGAACTAGCAGAGCGATCTGCGCGTCTGCACAGATTTTGCCACCTTCCTTTGTGTAGAAATTTGGTCATTATCTTTTATGTGAATAAATTTGTATCGAATGTGATATACGGTGACAATTATGAATCTTATGTCATTGTAGATTCTCCTCATTTTAAACATTTAAAATGTTTTTGGCTCAAATTGTTGGTCCGATTCCTGCGCCGCCTCCTCTGCCTCCTTCTCCAGGCTTGCCGCGGTCTCGGCAGCTAAAAAGGAAGCATGACCGCCTCCCGCCGCTATAAACATAAAACAGACCACCTAAGTGCAATTCAGAGGAGTCAAGACTCAGATGAGGCAACATCAAGATCACCCTGCAACCTGTCCCCTTGGCACTGCAATATCGCGATCTATGACTCCAACTCCGCGACCTTCCCTCACGATTGCAGTTCGCCTCGAACGAGACCTAGTCATCACAACATTTCCTTCTGAGGGACCAAGCCCGGCAAGCACAGCGGCACGGTACTCGGCATCGGGGGCTACTACCACCATATGTACTAAGGTATCATACCTTGAAACCGGGCTCCGTAGCCCGCCCAACCTCCTTTCGCCCCCACTAGTGCAGAACCGGGCATTAGCACCGGTTCGTAAGGCCCTTCAATGCCGGTTCTGTAACCGGCACTAAAGGGTGGGGACTAAAGGTCCCCCCTTTAGTACCGGTTCAGCACGAACCACCACTAAAGGGCCACCACGTGGCACGAGCTAGTGCCGGGGGCGGGAAGAGCTTTAGTACCGGTTGGTAACACTAAGCGGTACTAAAGGTTTGGGGGTTTTGGTTTTATTATTTATTTTTCCTTTAATTTCGTGTTTTCCATTTAATTTAGAGATTGTTTTTACATTATAATGAGTTATTAAATCACTAGGTGAAAGTACCGCGGATTAGTTTTAAGTGGATGGATCCTAAGTGATCAAGTAATATGGATATGGATTATCCATATTACTTGATCACTTAGCTATAGGATCCATCCAGTTGAACTAATCCGCGGTTTCTTTCATAAATGATGTAATAACTCATCATCATCATCATCATCATCATCATCATCATATTAATATAAAAATTCTTGCATATTATCATCACCAACAACACTAACTAATAATCATCATAGTCGTCATTACCACTATTTAATCATCATAGTCATTACCGCTATCTAATCACCACCAACACTAGCTTAAAGAAAAACATTCACTTGTACCAGAATCAAAGATATCATCGAGTTCAACATGGTCATGAGATTATAAGCGTTCATAAGACCACAAAAGCAAATCACTTTGAGATTAAGTTCAGGACGAAGAACACGGACATGAGAGGACAAGTACTAAGAGCATGAACTAGCTAATCACTCCTGCTGCTCTCTCTTAGGTAAAATAGCATATAACATGTGTAGCTCTCCTGATTCATCATATTAGAGCATGCATATGAACCTGTCTCCTAATCGTGGGCTGCGCTTCTCATTGCTGCCCCCTAGTATTTCTCTGCGATCCTTCACAATTTTGCTCCAGTCTTTCACTATTAAGCATTCCTCGGTTTTAAAAATCCTGAATGCACTCATGTGCACTGTAGGATGTCTTGGTCGTAAGCTAACCATTGACATGCAACCTTTAGTCTCGATCCACTGAGGCACAACTATCATCGGGAGTCCCTGTTGAAGAACATCGTATAGTAACATACTTAGCAATGAAGTTTAGCTTAAAAAAATGTATGCAAAAGATGCACTAAGGATAAATAGTAAAAATCTTACCATCTTTCCTAAGTAGATGTGACCGTAGTTCAATACGAACACTATTGGTCGCACGTTTTGAGTACTAAGATTTTCAAGTTCAGGAAAATAATTGCTCTTGACATCATCAAGATCCTCAAGCCATGAAACATAATGACGTAATTATCTCCTCGCAGTTTAGTTCAGCCCCGGGACAGTGGACGGTCCTGTCTACCAAGCACCGAACATGTTTGCTTGAATGGAAATAAGCTGTCAATAGAAATTAGTTGTCAACTATTTTTGAATAAACAATATCGAGCACTATAAGAAATATGTCAACTAGTGACCTTCTGTCAGTGACCCTGAAAGAAGAATTGGTCATAGATCTACGACCATTTGAGACCAATTGGTCAAAAGCTGCTTGGGGGGCTCCAAACCCTCAACTATATCGACCATTTTGGCCATAAAGGTCGTAATTTCAATACACGAAATGGTCATAAAGCAGACAACACTGATCCGCTGCCTTATTTCTAGCTGATCATGACCAATATAGATGGTCATAACCTTGTAAATTATGGTGGATTGCTATGACTAGGCGCCACCTCATCAGTTTTGCCTATGTGTCATGTCCATGTGTCAATTTTTGCCCTAGGTTGTGAAGCAACCTATATTTCTGTCATTCCCAAAATTCCTAAAAAATTGGGCATTCTTTACTATCCAAATCATTGCCTCATGACAATATTCAACTCCATTTGCCTGGTAAATCTTCCTCGGCAAATTTCCAAAGTTTTTCTTCAACTCGAACTATTGTGAAGGAAGTACTAGCTAGGTATATCCTAATCAGCTGAATTTTTGCCACATCTTCTATATTCCCAAAACATAGCTCTCCACAAAATTTAAGCCCCATCTAACAATACATGTGAGTGTGGCTTCAACATTCATATTTCTGTCCAGTGTGGTACGTTGCATAGCAAGTGACACCTAGGCTCCTCCATTTGAGCTGTAAATTTTCCAAGATAGTATCCTTAGTAGATGATCATCCTTAGCCAAAACTCAGGCCCATTGGCCATGTGCATTTCCCGCACCACTAATCAAACACTTGGGTGCTAATTCATGTTTGAGCATTGTTCGGTCTCCTCGTGAGATTCTTCTATTGTTATTTTCTTCCAAGCATCTACCTGGGGAGTGCCAAACCTACTAGACATGCCTAGGCTTCCCAGAACGCATGGCAACGCCACGGTCACGCGGTGACCACGCGGCGGGCATGCGAGTCTACGCGCTTTGGAGTTGGGGCCCTGGGCCACCGTCCAAACCTCAACGTATCACCACCAAACCATGTATTTATGCTTAAATAGAAACTTATGTACCTAGAAATGATTTTTGGAAAAAGTAAAGAGCAAACTATAAGGCAGCTGCAGTTCAAATTTGACGGAATTGGCGGAAATTTGTCTTTTTCACCAGAGGTGGATAAATTTACACCCAACCATTTTGTCAATTATGCATTAAACATGGCCTAGTATTTTATAAAATTGGTTTGGTCTATTTTTGCAACAATTATTTGGTAGTTCCTTCACAAAAAAACCTCATTTCGGCACTCCAAAAATGGAAAATGAATTTTCCGTGCAAAGAAAAGGAAAACTCCCTTAGGCAACATTGTTTGGAATTCCAAGATGCACTCTTGTGCACAATATGAGATCATTTGAACAAACTATGCCATGAATGTGGCCATAAGATTGATCATTTGGCTTGAAAGCCATGAATCTTCACGCATGATAGCTCATTTCTGAGAACACTTTTTTAAAATAATTGCCGTATTACAAGTTTATTATTTTTTCTGGAAACTTGGTCACATATGATGACATAATGCGAAGGTTTTCCAATTTTTTAATTTTTTTTTGAATTTTTTATGCCCGTTTAAAAATGCGGTCAAAACGGCGGGCTTGACCGTTCCTAGCTAGTTGTTGAATCTTGGAAACCTTTTGATGTTTCTATGATTAAATAGATAGTTATGTACCTAGAAATGATTTTTGGAAAAAATAAAGAGCAAACTATGAGGCAGCTACAGTCCAAATTTGACCCGCTTCCTACTGAATCGGCGGAAATTTGTCTTTTTCACCAGAGGTGGATCAAGGCTTTTGACACCCAATCATTGTGTCAATTGTGCATTAAACATGGCCTAGTATTTTATAAAATTGATTTGGTCCATTTTTACAAAATTTATTTGGTAGTTCCTTCACAAAAAAACCTCATTTCGGGCACTCGAAAAATGGAAAATGAATTTTCCATGCAAAGAAAATGAAAACTCCCTTAGGCAACATTGTTTGGAATTCCAAGATGCACCCTTGTGCACAATATGAGATCATTTGAACAAACTATGCCATGAATGTGGTCATAAGATTGATCATTTGGCTTGAAAGCCATGAATCTTCACGCATGATAACTCATTTCTGAGAACACTTTTTTTAAAATAATTGCCGTGTTACAAGTTTATTATTTTTCCTGGAAACTTGGTCACATATGATGACACAATGCGAAGGTTTTCCAATTTTTTTATTTTTGTTTTGAATTTTTTATGCCCGTTTCAAAATGCGGTCAAAACGGCGGGAATGACCGTTCCTAGCTAGTTGTTGAATCTTGGAAACCTTTTGATGTTTCTCTGATTAAATAGATAGTTATGTACCTAGAAATGATTCTTGGAAAAAATAAAGAGCAAACTATGAGGCAGCTACAGTTGAAATTTGACCCGCTTCCTACTGAATTGGCGAAAATTTGTCTTTTTCACCAGAGGTGGATCAAGGCTTTTGACACCCAACCATTGTGTCAGTTGTGCATTAAACATGGCCTAGTATTTTATAAAATTGATTTGGTCCATTTTTACAACATTTATTTGGTAGTTCCTTCAGAAACAAACCTCATTTCGGGCACTCGAAAAATGGAAAATGAATTTTCCGTGCAAAGAAAATGAAAACTCCCTTAGGCAACATTGTTTGCCATTCCAAAATGCACCCTTGTGCACAATATGAGATCATTTGAACAAAATATGCCATGAATGTGACCATACGATTGATCATTTGGCTTGAAAGCCATTGATCTCCACACATGATAGCTCGTTTCTGAGAACACTTTTTTAAAAGCATTGCCGTATTACAAGTTTATTATTTTTCCTGGTAACTTGGTCACATATAATGACACAATGCGAAGGTTTTCCAATTTTTTGAATTTTTTGAATTTTTTATGCCCGTTTCAAAATGGGGTCAAAACGGCGGGCATGACCGTTCCTACATAGTGGTTGAATGTTGGAATTTTTTTGTGTTTCTATGATCAAATAGATACTTATGTACCTAGAAATGATTTTTGGAAAAAATAAAGAGCAAACTATGAGGCAGCTACAATACAAATTTTACCCGCTTTCTGCTGAATCGGCGGAAATTTGTCTTTTTCATGAGAGGTGCATCGAAACTTTTGACACCTAACCATTTGGTCAATTGTGCATTATATATGGCCTAGTACTTTAGAAAATTGATTTGATACAATTTTGCAACAAA
Source organism: Aegilops tauschii subsp. strangulata (assembly GCF_002575655.3). Classification (NCBI taxonomy): domain Eukaryota; kingdom Viridiplantae; phylum Streptophyta; class Magnoliopsida; order Poales; family Poaceae; genus Aegilops; species Aegilops tauschii. The sequence continues at coordinate 549,345,610 of NC_053036.3, read as the reverse complement.
TATATGGTAAGTCCCTCCTTCTCCGCCGCCGCCACCCACGCCGGCGATTCCGACGGCTTCCGGAGTCTGCCGACGACGCCAAGCTCGATCCGATCGCGGGAGCGCCGCACCCACCAGATTAGGAGGAGCTGAGGGATCCCAGCCAAGGAGGAGCACGCGGTTTGCGCTGATTGGCCGATCTCTGCTTGTTCCAGCGTGCGTGCGGATCCATGGAATCGGCATCGGAGAGGACGAGTGCTTTGCTTTTTACTGGAATTGTTGTTATCTTGCGTGCTCCATGGCCGGTGAGATTTGGATCCTGTAGCTTGAGGATCGGCCCGCTGAAACTGCTAGTGACTGCTGCTTGGTTCAGGATGTTACGGCGATTCCCTAGGACATATATTCGCCGCAGAGTGAGTTGATGTGCGAGAGTGCTTTGTTATGGCTGATTTTATATTATCTTGCGTAATCATGCCATAGCTCTTTGTAGAACTTGAGAAACTGTGGACATAATTAGTAGCCAGCTGTTGGATTCGACCAGCAAAGCCAGGCATCGAGGAATTGCCCGAGCTTCAACACTTGTGCATTCCTGCATTAACCATTGGCTGGGTGATATGCTGCTACCTCATGGAAATCGTGTCACATGTTCGTGGTTTGTGTAGTAGGCTCAGGCTGCGCTTAATTATGTTGGCCAAGCATGCATGATTTCAACTACTCCTTCTGTAAAGAAATCAACGAACCTGAGTGTCGTATACTCTAGAGAAGCAAATGCCACTCTTGCATTGTGTGTTTGTGATGTCTTGCATGCCTTCAGCTGTTCTGACGCTTATTTGTGTTACTTGAGTCATGTATGAAATGTACTGAGATTATCCCTTTCCTTGAACAGGTAAGGAAAGTTGACATGATTGACGTGTGACAATCCCACGGTCCGAGAAAGTAAAGGATGAGATCGTCCTTGATGGCAACAACATCGAGCTCGTCTCTCGCTCTGCTGCCCTTATCAACCAGGTTAGCCCTTGCCTAGGTGCTTCTCACACTGAAAACTTGCATCATAAGTTGCCTCGATTTCACCTGTGAAGTCTATCTCTATATGACATAGTATGTTTCACAACGCCATATTTTTTCTGTATTATCGATGAACCTTTTAGCTGTCATGTAGGCGTTGTAGCATACCTTGCAGTGATGGTATTTTCCACTCTATCATGTTTAGTTTAGATTAGATGGACAAGTGCATAGCCTAACCTAACCTGGAAAACGATCTATAGAACCATGCTCTGCTTCAAGTCAGTTCGAATTTGAATGGTTCATCGTGTGTAGGTGTGATCTGAATTCTGAATGGGTCTTTTGGCAGGTACTGGCGGAGGCCGGGAGCGCCAAGGCGGTGGTGTTCGACGAGATCGACCTTAGTGCTTGCTGCTGACATGTGGAGGAGAAAGCCACATGAATCACCATCTCAACGGTCCGGCCTTAGTGCTTGTTGCTGACATTTTGCTGCTATTGTTCTGCTAGACATGTTGCACTACCTGAGCTTGTGTACTAGAAGCAGGCACCCAAATTTTCTTTCTGATTGCTAGAAAGTAATGTTACACTTCTATTTGTAGACGACAACGACAATGTCTTGCTCTGGTTGCTGTTATTCAGTTTATATTCGAGTGTGCATGATTTTATCTATAGCTGGCACTCTCAGATACCGCTGACTGCTTTCTGTTGCTAGTATAGTTCAAGCTTCTTTGACATGTATTTCATTAGGATGTGAACAATCTACTACATGCTCACAAAGCTATTGACTTAAATTTTTTGTTTCTTTGCTGTCAATGTTTGCCAAGCTATTTAAACGATGATGACAAACTGAAATCATGAATAGTCATATAGAAACTTGAACAACCATCTTGTTTAATTTGGTGATGTTCCTCCATGCTAAGAGCTAATCTGCTGCATTGTTATTCAACTTTCATTGACAGTTTTAGTTTCGCTGAAATCATGTTTTCTTTTCTATGCTTATGTCTGTGGACGAACACTACTAGCTCCAGAAGGACCGACATTACCATCATGTACGCCATCGAGGTAATTCACCAATCCATCATCAACTATGCTTTGCTCTCCTTAGTTTTGCTCTTTGCTGTAAAGCACAAAGAAAATAGAAGCTATGTAGATGATTTGATCTGAAGAGGGTCAAAGAGGATGTGACAACATGTTTACTGCCTTATTATATTCTGCTTGAGTTGACACTATTTATGTCCAAACCTGGGTTTATACTCTTTGCTTGTCGTCATCACTCGTCGGTTGGGCTGTTTACTTAATGTATTTGTTGTCCGATTTGCTCCATCATATTTCCTGATGTATTTCTACATATATATGTTGGTTGTAATCTGCTTGAACGATCCAAGTACTTGATATTCCATTCTGTTCTTGTAGGTGAATGGAGCTTGTGTTGTTGGTAGAACTCCATTGATGACTTCTTATTATGTTGAAGAGCATGTTCCGTGGTATCCAAGAGTAGCTAGCTTTACACTGGCAGAGCGTTTTATTTTTCGATCGCAATATTTGTGATTGTGTGGAATATTGTATGGTTATCTACGTGAAGTTTGAAGTTCCTGGGCATGCAATATTTGACGGTTAAACTGGTTGTTGTGATGTGAACGAGTGTATGGAGTTTCACATGCTCAGTTCTGTACAGAATATATTGTAATAAACCTATTTTGGTTGTTATTTGAAGATTTTCATATGCTTCTCTCTTCTTTCTGTTTGATATATATTGCTTAAAAAGTGATGTGGATCCACTGCCAGGAAAAATCTGACAATTGGGACCCATCTAAAAACTGGAGATGACAAAAAAAACCGGAAATTAAAATGAAAAGGACCACAAAAGGCCATGCCCTAGAAAATAAAAATGCCAAATTGTTGGGCCGGGCCCATGTAGCCAGAGAAAATTAAAATAAAAAATATACAGTAAAAAGGCTGTATTAGTGGGCTCGGCCCATATAAACACCGAATTGGACCGGGCTGATTCTTATCCACGTCAGCTTGCCACGCTGGATCCTACGTGTCCTGGGGAGGCTGCTAGTGACCAAAAATTTGGTTGGAGAACCAACGATCTTTTACATATCACAAAGAAGGTCGTGAATTTTAGTTTACGACCGTCAGCTTTTGACCATCTGTTTTTGGTCACAAAAAGGTCGCAAATGAAAAACTATGACCTTTCAGCGACCAATAGTGATGGTCGCAAGTTGACATATTTCTTGTAGTGCGAAGACATAAATATGGTTGAGAAACTCACATAATGGTAGAACTGGAGGCGTCTCCACATCGACCCAAATGTCTCTATTACCTTCAATATCATCTTCTGGATGAATATCAAAGGTGATAACCATATCAGGCTCAAATGCATAAGCCTTGCATAGTGCTTGCCAAGTTTTGCATTCAAAATAGGTGTAGGTGTCTGCATTGTATAATTTGACGTCGAAAGTATAACCATGCTCGGTCCTCAAGTAAACTCTCTTTACCTCTATAGTTTTCTTAGGACTGAAACCTATCTTATCCAAGACAAAAATTCTTGCATGGCAGGGGATACGCTAGTAGAATAGTAAAAGATTAAAATTATAAGTTGAAGCAAATGAAGTATAAGTCATGCTTAATTACGAAAAAAGACTTGTCGTTGTGACTTACTGTATCCACTTCGAAGGTCTCATCCAACTTGATGCTGAAGCGCCTACCATCAACTAGAGAATTTATGTCGCACAGACCGCGCTCGTCTTCGCAGTATTCGCACATACTGAAATCTTTTTCGTCGTCAGACATTTCCTATGTTCATAGTTGAAACATTAATTGATAAACACTTACTAGTTCTATTAATTCAACTAGTTCTATTAATTCAACTAATTCAACTAAGCACTTACTAAAATAAATTAGTTCTATTAATTTTCTTACTAAAAATAAAGTAGCTAGTTCTATATAGTAAACTTTTAATTAGATGATCAAATCTCATATACCTAAATTTAATATATCTAATTCATCTAACATTAATATATCTAATTCATCTATAACCAAAATTATAAAAAACTAACTCATCTAACATTAATATCTAGCTAATTCATCTAACATTTGACATCAATATCTAACATTTCTATCTAATTCATCTAACATTTGACATTAATATCTAACATTTCTATATATATATATATAATCATCTAACATTTGACATTAATCTAACATTTATATAAACTATAAGTACAAGAAACTAAAAAAGAAAAAACAGAAAATAATTAAGAAAAATCTGTCTCTGTGTGTGTGAGGGCCGGCCGGCGCGGCGCGCAGTGGGCGGTCTTACAGCGGGGTGACGGCCGGCGATGCGAGGCGACGGGGGCGGCGACGGGCTGGGGCGGCGACGGGGACGGGCCGGGGCGGCGACGTACGGGGACGGGCGCGTGCTACGGGGGCGGGGACGGGGACGGCGACGACGACGGCGATGAGGACGGGGACGGGGACGGACGCGCGCGACGGGGGCGGCCACGGGGACGGGCGAGCGCGGCGGCGACATGGACGGGCGCGATGACGAAGCAGATGAAGAAGAAACTAACTGCAATTTCCGTAAGTACTATATATATAGGAGGGGCCTTTAGTACCGGTTGGAGCTACCAACCGGTACTAAAGATCTGCTTTTGCCAGGCCAAGCGGCGGGAAGCGCAGGCCTTTAGTACCGGTTGGTGGCTCCAACCGGAACTAAAGACCCCCCTTTAGTACCGGTTGGAGCCACCAACGGGTACTAAAGGTGGTTCTCTGCCACCCGCGGTGCACAAAGTTCAGTCCCACCTCGCTAGCCGAAGAGCGTCTGCACTGGTTTATAAGCCCCAGTGTAGTAGCTCTCTCGAGTTCCTCTCTATAGCAGGCTTCTGGGCCTAACTTTGCCCGCTGCCCTGTGGGCCCGCTGGGCCTCACGGGCCTGCATCCTGGCCCAAGGCCAAGCAGGTCCACTGGACATCGCGCAAAGTTGTATTTTTATGTAATTTTTTTCTTTTCCGCTTTATTTATTTTCTTATATTTATTTCTGAGTTGTTTTTTTGCTGTATTTAGAGTTTCTTTCTGAATATTTTTGCTTTAGATACAAAAAATTACAAACTTTATTTTAGCGCGAGTAGTTTTCAAATTTGAATAGTATAAAAAAAAATTTAAAAAATGAAATTTGATCATCATTTCACCCAAATTTGGGTGAAATTTGAATAGTTAAAAAAATTGCACGCAAAGAACTACAAATGCTATGTGGGTGAAATGATGATACCATGCCAAGTTTCAACCTCTTTAGAGTTCATTTGTAGTGCTTTTCAATTTCAGGTTCATTTAGCTCAAAACAAATCAGTAAATGCATGAAAATAGCAAATGAAGGCAGAAAGGGTTGAAAGTTAATGATGTGGCTTTGAATGGTGCATAATAAACGCACAAAAAGTATGGAGTTGTAATAAGTTAAAAAATGAAATGCCTTTGTAACAGATGAGTTTTCGTCCGAAACCGTGATACTTTGAAAGAGATTGTCCAGTTTGTACACGAAGTGCATCCAGTTTTTGCCGTAACCCTCTCTACTTTTTTGCACATGCTATGTGGGTGAAATGATGATACCATGCCAAGTTTCAACCTCTTCAGGGTTCATTTGTAGTGCTTTTCAATTTCAGGGTCATTTTGCTCAAAACAAATCAGTAAATGCATGAAAAATAGCAAATGAAGGCAGAAAGGGTTGAAAGTTGATGACCTGGCTTTGAATGGTCCATAGTGAACGCACAAAAATTTGGAGTAGTAATAAGTTAAAAAAAATGAAATCCTTTGTAACAGATGAGTTTTCGTCCGAAACCCTGATACTTTGAAAGAGATTCTCCAGTTAGTACACGAAGTGCATCGAGTTTTTGCCGTAACCCTCCCTACTTTTTTGCACATGCTATGTGGGTGAAATGATGATACCATGCCAAGTTTCAACCTTTTCAGAGTTCATTTGTAGTGCTTTTCAATTTCAGGGTCATTTAGCTCAAAACAAATCAGTAAATGCATGAAAAATAGCAAATGAAGGCAGAAAGGGTTGAAAGTTGATGACCTGGCTTTGAATGGTGCATAATGAACGCACAAAAAGTCTGGAGTTGTAATAAGTTTAAAAAATGAAATGCCTTTGTAACAAATGAGTTTTCGTCCGAAACCCTAATACTTCGAAAGAGATTGTTCAGTTTGTACACGAAGTGCATCTAGTTTTTTCCGTAACCTTCTCTATTGTTTTGCACATGCTATGTGGGTGAAATGATGATACCATGCCAAGTTTCAACCTCTTCAGAGTTCATTTGTAGTGATTTTCAATTTCAGGGTCATTTAGCTCAAAACAAATGGTAAATGCATGAAAAATAGCAAATGAAGGCAGAAAGGGTTGAAAGTTGATGACGTGGCTTTGAATGGTGCATAATGAACGCACAAAAAGTCTTGAGTTGTAATAATTTAAAAAAATGAAATGCCTTTGCAAGAGATGAGTTTTCGTCCGAAACCCTGATACTTCGAAAGAGATTGTCCAGTTTGTACACGAAGTGCATCCAGTTTTTTTCGTAACCCTCTCTACTTTTTTGCACATGCTATGTGGGTGAAATGATGATACCATGCCAAGTTTCAACCTTTTCAGAGTTCATTTGTAGTGCTTTTCAATTTCAGGGTCATTTAGCTCAAAACAAATCAGTAAATGCATGAAAAATAGCAAATGAAGGCAGAAAGGGTTGAAAGTTGATGACGCGGCTTTGAATGGTGCATAATGAACACACAAAAAGTCTGGAGTTATAATAAGTTAAAAAATGAAATGCCTTTGTAACAGATGAGTTTTCTTCTGAAACCCTGATACTCCGAAAGAGATTGTGTAAACATGTAAAAATATACATAAAAAGTACATTGATGAGTAGCGCCTTTCAGCCAAAACGCGCTACTGCTATGTGTAAACATGTAAAAATATACATCAAAAATACATTGATCATCAATTATCTTTTTGTGTACAATCTGAATTGTCAATATGAGTCCTCACCGGTTTAAAAACCGGAGAAGACTCATATTGCGGCCACAAATTCTACACATAGAGTTCAATGAAGACCAAGTGGTTGTGATAGTTTGAGAGTAACATATTTAAGATGGTAAAGACCCTGTTAGCGGAGCGAGGTGGGACTAAAAAACCATTGCACCAACTAAAAAACTCTAGTATCGGTTCGTGCCACGAACCGGTACTAAAGGGGCTCGTACAGCAAAAAGCCTGACAACAGCCTGCCACAACCTCACTAGTACCGGTTCGTGGCACGAACCGGTACTAAAGGTTCTCCACGAATCGGTACTAATGATCGCCGCCCGCCTAGCCGTTGGAACCGGCACTAATGGTCACATTAGTGCCGGTTCAACTACAAACCGGGACTATGTGCTTCACATTAGACCCTTTTTCTACTAGTGCCCCCCCACAGGCATCCCAACGCCTCGTCCGCAGTATGCAAGGGTGCCGTGACCACCTGCAGGACCTCAGACCCGAATCCACTGGACAAGAAGGAACATACCCTTGCCATCGCACTGGACGATGAGGCCGCCGAGCGGTCTGCCCGCCAACGGAGACCTTTACGATCGCCGCCGTGGCGGCCACACTTACTAGAGGAAAGTCCGACGCACTCGGGTCGGGTGAGGAGGCCGGGACTTGGGAGGTCACTGATACGTCTCCAATGTATCTATAATTTTTTATTGTTCCATGCTATTATATTATGCATCTTGGATGTTTTATATGCATTAATATGCTATTTTATATGATTTTTGGGACTAACCTATTAACCTAGAGCCCAGTGCCAGTTTCTGTTTTTTCCTTGTTTTTGAGTTTTACAGAAAAGGAATACCAAACGGAGTCCAATTGACGTACCAATTTTTGATGATTTTTTATGGACCAAAATAAGCCCCCTGAGTAAAATAGTTGAGGCAGAAGAGTCCCGAGCCATCCACGAGGGTGGAGGGCGCGCCCTACCCCCTGGACGCGCCCCTGCCTCGTGGATGACTTGGAGACCCCCCTGACGTGAGACCGACGCCAAAAATTCCTATAAATACAAAAAACCCCGAAAACAAACCTAGATCGGGAGTTCCGCCGCCGCAAGTCTCTGTAGCCACCAAAAACCAATCGGGACCTTGTTCCGGCACCCTGCCGGAGGGGGGAATCATCACCGGTGGCCATCTTCATCACCCTGACGATCTCCATGACGAAGAGGGAGTAGTTCACCCTCGGGGCTGAGGGTATGTACTACTAGCTCTGTGTTTGATCTCTCTCTCTCTCTCGTGTTCTTGATGTGGCACAATCTTGATGTAACGCGAGCTTTGCTACTATAGTTGGATCTTATGATGTTTCTCCCCCTCTATCTCCTTGTGATGAATTGAGTTTTCCCTTTGAAGTTATCTTATCGGATTGAGTCTTTAAGGATTTGAGAACACTTGATGTATGTCTTGCATGGGATACCTATGGTGACAATGGGGTATTCTATTGATTCACTTGATGTATGTTTTGGTGATCAACTTGCGGGTTCCGTGACCTTGGGAGTCTATGCATAGGGCTTGGCACACCTTTTCGTCTTGAGTCTCCGGTAGAAACTTTGGGGCACTCTTTGAAGTTCTTTGTGTTGGTTGAATAGATGAATCTGAGATTGTGTGATGCATATCGTATAATTATACCTGCGGATACTTGAGGTGACATTGGAGTATCTAGGTGACATTAGGGTTTTGGTTGATTTGTTTCTTAAGGTGTTATTTTACTACCAACTCTAGGGCTGTTTGTGACACTTATAGGAATAGCCCAATGGATTGATTAGAAAGAATAACTTTGAGGTGGCTTCGTAGCCTACAATAATCTCTTCGTTTGTTCTCTGCTATTAGTGACTTTGGAGTGACTCTTTGTTGCATGTTGAGGGATAGTTATATGATCTAATTATGTTATCCTTGTTGAGAGAACTTGCACTAGTGAAAGTATGATCCCTAGGCCTTGTTTTGAAGCATTGCAATACCGTTTGTGCTCACTTTTATCATTAGTTACCTTGATGTTTTTATATTTTCAGATTACAAAAACCTATATCTACCATCCATATTGCACTTGCATCACCATCTCTTCTCCGAACTAGTGCACCTATACAATTTACCATTGTATTGGGTGTGTTGGGGACACAAGAGACTCTTTGTTATTTGGTTGCAGGGTTGTTTGAGAGAGACCATCTTCATCCTACGCCTCCCACGGATTGATAAACCTTAGGTCATCCACTTGAGGGAAATTTGCTACTGTCCTACAAACCTCTGCACTTGGAGGCCCAACAACGTCTACAAGAAGAAGGTTGTGTTGTAGACATCAAGCTCTTTTCTGGCGTCGTTGCCGGGGAGGTTAGTGCTTGAAGGTATATCTTTAGATCTTACAATCGAATCTTTTAGTTTCTTGTTTCATTACTAGTTTGTTTATAAAACAAAACTACAAAAAGAAAATGGAATTGAGGGTGCCTCATATGCTGCATCTTTTTAACGTCTTTCGTGAAAATAAGGATTCCGATAATTGTGCCAAAGTGTTAGAAGAAGAATGCAATAAAATGTTTGGCATACAATCTTTGAATGATGAGCATGATTGCAATGTTGTTAGTATGAACTCTTTGAATATCCGTAGTACTTAATGATGATTGCACTAGTCATGATGAAAATGTCTCTTATAAGCATGTCAATTTTTGTGGAGTGCATAGAGTTTGCAAGTACACACCAAATAGGGAAGATAGATTTTGCAAGAGGCATAAGTATTTAGAAACTAAATGGTTGCACGAGAGGCTAGATGCTTGTGCTGAAAATTTGAAATTTCTTTGCCATCCTTGTGAACTTTGCAATGAACGTGATCATTTAAATCTCCAATGCAAATTGTTTCATGATCGTATCGTGTCCAAAAATTGTGATGACTTGATTTCCCTTGCGCATCATAATGAACTTAGTTTGCTTGTGGGTTATGAAGAAATGAAACGTATAACTAAGGATATTCCAGAATTTTTCCTTGATAAAGTTCTTGATTTTGATCTAGAGGAAATTTATATGTATTGTGTGGTGAATTGCATTGAAAATCCTATATCTACCATCCATATTGCACTTGTATCACCATCTCTTCGCCGAACTAGTGCACCTACACAATTTACCATTGTATTGGGTGTGTTGGGGACACAAGAGACTCTTTGTTATTTGGTTGCAGGGCTGTTTGAGAGAGACCATCTTCATCCTACGCCTCCCACGGGTTGATAAACCTTAGGTCATCCACTTGAGGGAAATTTGCTACTGTCCTACAAACCTCTGCACTTGGAGGCCCAACAACGTCTACAATAAGAAGGTTGTGTAGTAGACGTCAGTCACCAGGTCCACACCACCCTCGCTGACGTCCCTGCCTCAGAGTCAGTTGCTGCCTTTTCGGCGGGAGTTCCTACCATAAATAGCCCACATAAAGACATTCCCGTGTGGGGCATTACTAAGACGGCGCCCAAGCCCAAAAACTATACTTACCCCAAGGCCAGATCTCTGCTTCAGGGGAAGGGACCCACACAGATGGCTGCGCCGTTGGGACCGCCAACAGAGGCACAGTCGTGACAGGCTCGACGAAAAACAGTCCTACGAGGCTGTAGGGGACGGTCCCGAAAGTAAACTCGAGGGGTCAGCAATAAGGCCAACAAATGACTGAAGCTATCTCATAAGTCACGAGGATGACTTACTGGGCGACCAGCGGCACATGCCTCATTCGCACCGCGTTGCATTAATTAGGGGAATCTGCAAACCAGGGGACCTCACCGAGCTCCCACGAAGTTCGTAAGAGCAGCTCCAACGGGCGACCCAAACGGACGCATGCTTTGACCGCTTTTCGTCCGTTTGGGCTGGCCAGGCGGACGTGCGCGTCCGCATTCTCAAATGAGTCGGCTTGACCGCCCAACGGGAGGCGGACCCATATGTGCCGGCGTGAAAAAAAACAGCTCACAGAAATAAACATAATTAAACATAAGTGGCCGGTCAACCACCGGCCAAAGTCCACATAAAGCTAATTAAACAATAATTAAAACATAAAAAAGACTGCGTCGCCCCGCACGCTGCCCTAGACGTCGTCGGCCTTGCCCTTGCCCTTGACGTCGATGTCGCCATCGCCATCGCCGCCTGGTCCGCGGAACCGCCGGCACCGCCAGTGCCATCGCGCTTGGTGCACCGGGATGTGCAGGCGCCGACAACCTGGGCGAAAACGCACGGGCGCCGGAGGAGGAGGGGGAGGAGGAGCACGGGAGGACGAGGCGCCGGGGATTGATGACCCAAAAGTATATGGGATCAATTGTAGCTCTTTTCGATAAGTAAGAGTGTCGAACCCAACGAGGAGCAGAAGGAAATGACAAGTGGTTTTCAGCAAGGTAAAGTCTGCAAGTGCTGAAATAGTAAGTAACAGAGTAGTTTGGTAGCAAGATAATTTGTAACGAGCAAGTAACGATAATAGTAGCAAAAGTGCAGCAAGGTAGCTCAATACTTTTGAGGCAAAGGGCAGGCCAAAATAGTCTCTTATGATAAGCAAAGCGTTCTTGAGGGTACACGGGAATTTCATCTAGTCACTTTCACCATGTTGGTTTGATTTGTGTTCGGTACTTTGATAATTTGATATGTGGGTGGACCGGTGCTTAGGTGTTGTTCTTACTTGAACAAACCTCCTACTTATGATTAACCCTCCCGCAAGCATCCGCAACTACGAGAAAAGTATTAAGAATAAATTCTAACCATAACATTAAACTTTTGGATCCAATCGGTCCCTTACGAAATAGCGCATAAACTGGGGTTTAAGCTTCTGTCACTCTCGCAACCCATCATCTAATTGCTACTCCACAATGCATTCCCTTAGGCCCAAATATGGTGTAGTGTCATGTAGTTGACGTTCACATGACACCACTAAGGGAATCACAACATACATACTATCAAAATATCGAACACATATCAAATTCACATGATTTCTTCCGTGACCTCAAGAACAAAAGTAACTACTCACAAATGATAATCATGCTCAAGATCAGAGGGGTATTAAATAGCATATTGGATCTGAACATATAATCTTCCACCAAATAAACCATATAGTAATCAACTACAAGATGTAATCAACACTACTAGTCACCCACAAGCACCAATCTATAGTTCTGGTAACTAGATTGAACACAAGAGATGAACTAGTGTTTGAGATCAGATGGTGCTGTTGAAGATGTTGATGGAGATTGCCCTCCCCATGATGGGAGAGTTGTTGGTGATGATGAGGACGATGATTTCCCCCTCCGGGAGGGAAGTTCCCTTTGCGAAATCGCTACGCCGGAGGGCAAAAGTGCTCCTGCCCAAGTTCCGCCTCGAGACGGCGGCGCTCCGTCCCGAAAGTCCTCTCCTCATTTTTTCTAGGTTAAAATGACTTACATACCAGAAGATGGGCACCGGATGTGGGCCTGGGTGAGCACAACCCACCAGGGCGCGCCTGGGCTCCCTGGCGCGCCCACATGGGTTGTGCCCATCTGGTGGGCCCCCTTTGGTACTTATTTGCTCCAATATTCTTCATATATTCCAGAAAAATTCTCCGTGAAGTTTCAAATTGTTTGGAGTTGTGCAGAATAGGTGGCCCGACGTAGCTTTTCCAGGTCCACATTTCCAGCTGCCGGAATTCTCCCTCTCTGTGTATACCTTGCATATTATGAGAGAAAAGGCATTAGAATTACTCCAAAAAGCATTATTATGGATAAAAACATCATAAATAATAGTAGGAAAACATGATGCAAAATGGACGTATCAACTCCCCCAAGCTTAGACCTCGCTTGTCCTCAAGCGAAAACCGAAATCGAAAAACATGTCCACATGCTTAGAGAAAGAGGTGTCGATAAAAACAAAATACGGACATAGAAGCATCATGTTGATTATTATAAAAATAACAAATTTAAACATAAGACTCTTATCATAGAACTTTTATCATAGACTTCTCATGAACAAGTGAAAATTCATCACACTATTGAAGTATAAAGCAAAAGCTCTATTAGAAACTAACAAACTATGTTCTCAGTCAACTTTGCAACTACAATTCATCATCTTTTCAGGAAGGGTCACGTATCGGAGCCTTTAGGAAAGTCCACATACTCAACCATCGTATAGTCTTCCATGATTGCTAACACTCACCGCGTACACATGAGCAAAACGTTTCAACCGGACACATAGAAAGATAGGGGCTTGTAGTTTCGCCTCCCATCGTATTCACCTCAAGGGTGATGTCAACAATAATAACTCATGCTATCTATATTCAATTAGACATATGTTCCTAGATCTTTCCTCACCACATGATGCTTGCCAAAGGAGAAAAATAAAAAGGAATAGAGAGAAAACTTTTGACTCTTTGCATAAAAGTAAAAGATAGGTCCTTCGCAGAGGGAAGCAGAGGTTGCCATGCGTTTATTTGTTTGTATGCTCAACCCCTTAGTGCAACAGAACATCACGTTGTATTGCCCCTTGTGATAGCAACCTTTAGTATGCAGTCTGTCGCTTTTATTCTTTTTTTTTGACAGAAAGACCGTAAGGGAACCCCCTACAGTATAATTGGTGCAACAAACCCAAATTGCAAGTACCGTGCCTTGAACCTGGGTGGGTGGGAAGGCATCAACCCCTTCCCACCACTAGGCTATGCCTTAGTCTGCTGTCGCTTTTATTCTTCACCATCACAAGTTCGTACAACGCTCAATCTTCTCTTACACTAAATGATCTCACACTTTTAGAAGCAATTTTTATTGCCTTTTGGCACCGATGACAACTTACTTGAGGGATCTTGCTCAATCCCTAGGTAGGTATGGTGGACTCTTGAAAATAAGATTTGGGTTTAAGGGTTTTTGGATGCACAAGTAGTATCTCTACTTAGAGCGGAATTTTTGGCTAGCAAAGATAGGGGGGCAAGCACCACATGTTAAAGCATCCATGACAATATGACTTCTATGTGAATATAAACAAACATAAACCATTAGGTTGTCTTCCTTGTCCAACGTCAACAATTTTGGCATATAATATTCTGATGAGGGCTCACAATCACAAAAGATTTCTAGGATAGTATATTTATATGTGAATCTTCTCTTCCCTTATTATTTCTTTCATGAGTTGCATCATTGACTAATGCTATGCATGTCAATCTCTGACAAAATTTTCTACTTATACTTTTCCTTATGTGGTGTCATCACCTACCATAAGATTAGCATATGATCTTTTTCATTTATTTCCTTTCTTTTTATTTATTTTCTTTCTTTTGATTGCAACATGAAAGTAAAGAAAGCAAAAAACTCAAACTAACTTTATTATATATCTCGCACACGATTACAAGGATAGATCACTAAGAAAACTCTCGAAAATAAAGGATCGAACTAAACTTTTATTCATCTAAAGCAAAAGATCAAACTAAAATAAGTAAAAGCAAAAGATAGTGGGGATGATACGATACCGGGGCACCTCCCCCAAGCTTGGCGGAAGCCAAGGTGAGTGCCCATACCCGATACTCAATTCTCTTTTGGTGATGAAGAAGATGGTGGTGGTGGTGATGTTGTAGAAGGTTTGCCCTTCTTCCTTAGCTTACGCTTGAGGATGGAATTTTCCTCCTTCAATTCATCGACCTCCTGCTCGAGCTCCAATACCCTCTTACATAATCCTACTTGCATTCCTACAAAAGGCGAAAAGGTATAAATTGAACCTTAGGCCTCTTGGCTTTATTGGGGAGGCTTGACTTCTTGAATTCCACATGAATGTCCCCAGGTTGAGGTAGCGGAGGTTTGTCCTCATCTGAGCTCGTCTCATGCTTCTCCCTAGGATGATAGTCTTCCTCTTCCTCCGTGGTCTAGCCATAGTGCTCCACATCCCCATAGAACTTGGGGTTTGTGATGAAATCAGCAACATAGCTCTCACCCTCGGAGTCTTGGGATGACATATTTTCAGATCTGTCAGGAGAACAGCAAGGAAAAGAAAACAAAAGATTTCTCCACGATACGGTGATCAATAGGTTCGGGGGGTATATAAAGATTTTTTTATCTTGGGAAACAAGCAAACAGAAGAAAAAGGGAGTCCGGAAGGTACCCTAGGTGGGCCTAACCCACATGGGTGCGCCTGGCCTGGTGTCTTATGCCCACCAGGGTACGCTTCCTGGAAGTTTCTTATTTTCATATTTTTCTAAATATTCCAAAACTAACAAAAATTATTTTTGCGGATTTTTCGGAGTCTGTTTACTTACCATATCACGTACCTCCTTATTTTCACGATTCTAGAGTGTTCCAGAAGGACTCTTTTATGTGTTCTTCCGGTGTCAAAGTTTGGATAATATTACTTTCAGCATTAATGGGCGTACCTGAGATATAATGTTTTATTCGTTGCCCGTTAACAACCTTCGGGTTAGTACCTTCGACATTATTTATTTTGATGGCTCCAGACCGATAAACCTCCTCGATTACATAGGGGCCTTCCCATTTTGAGAGGAGTTTTCCTGCAAAGAATCTGAAACGAGAGTTGTACAAAAGAACATATTCTCCTATTTTAAACTCACGCTTTTGGATTCTTTTATCATGCCATCTTTTAACCTTTTCTTTAAACAACTTAGCATTTTCATAAGCTTGGGTTCTCCATTCATCTAAAGAGCTAATATCAAATAACCTCTTTTCACCAGCAAGTTTGAAATCATAGTTGAGCTCTTTGATTGCCCAATATGCTTTATGTTCTAACTCTAGAGGCAAATGACAAGCTTTTCCATAAACCATTTTATAAGGAGACATACCCATAGGATTTTTGTATGCTCTTCTGTAAGCCCAAAGTGCATTATCTAATTTCTTAGACCAATTCTTCCTGGACCTATTGACAGTCTTTTGCAAAATTAACTTTATTTCTCTATTGCTAAGTTCAACTTGACCACTAGACTGAGGATGATAAGGTGGTGCAATTCTATGGTTAACGTCATACTTGGCAAGCATTTTATGGAAAACACTATGAATAAAGTGTGAACCACCAGTCATTAAATATCTAGGGACTCCAAATCTTGGGAAAATAACTTCCTTAAGGATTTTAATAGAGGTGTTGTGATCAGCACTACTGGTTGGAATAGCTTCTACCCATTTAGTAACATAATCAACAGCAACCAGAATATGTGTATACCCATTAGAGGAAGGAAAAGGTCCCATGTAATCAAATCCTCAAACATCAAATGGTTCAACAACAAGTGAATAATTCATAGGCATTTCTTGACGCTTACAGATATCACCTATTCTTTGGCATTCATCACAAGATAAGACGAACTTACGGGCAACCTTGAAGAGAGTAGCCCAATAAAATCCAGATTGCAATACCTTGTGAGCAGTTCTATCTCCAGCATGATGTCCTCCATAAGCTTTAGAGTGACATTTCCGTAGGATTTGTCCCTGTTCATGCTCAGGTACACAATCTCTAATAATACCATCTACTCCTTCTTTATAAAGATGTGGGTCATCCCAAAAGTAATGTCTTAAATCATAAAAGATTCTTTTTCTTTTGTTGGTATGTAAAGCTAGGTGGTAAATATTTAGCAACAATGTAATTAGCATAGTCAGCATACCAAGGAGTATTATGAGCAACATTTATTGCAGCTAAATGCTCATCAGGAAAACTATCATCAATAGGTAGTGGGTCATCAGGCACATTTTCAAGCCTCGACAAGTTATCAGCTACGGGGTTCTCAGCTCCTTTTCTATCAGTGATATGTAAATTAAATTCTTGTAGCAAGAGAACCCATCGAATAAGTCTAGGTTTAGCATCTTTCTTTTCCATAAGATATTTAATAGCAGCATGATCGGTGTGAACAATTACTTTCGAATCAACAATGTAAGATCTAAATTTATCACAAGCAAACACCACTGCTAAGAATTCTTTTTCAGTAGTAGCATAGTTTCGTTGGGCATTGTCTAGAGTTTTACTAGCATAATGAATAACATTCAGTTTCTTATCAACTCTTTGTCCTAGAACAACACCAACATCATAATCACTAGCATCACACATAATTTCAAAAGGCAAGTTCCAATCAGGTGGTTGAACAATAGGTGCAGAAATTAAGGCTTTCTTGAGTGTTTCAAAGACTTCTAAACAATTATCATCAAAAACAAAAGGAACATCCTTTTGCAAAAGATTCGTAAGAGGCCTAGAAATTTTGGTAAAGTCTTTGAAAAATCTCCTATAGAAACCAGCATGACCTAAGAAACCACGAATACCTTTGATATCTTTAGGACATGGCATTTTCTCAATTGCATCAACCTTAGATTTGTCCACTTCAATACCTGTTTCAGAAAATTTATGGCCCAAGACAATACCTTCATTAACCATAAAGTGGCACTTCTCCCAATTCAAGACAAGATTTGTTTGTTCACATCTCTGCAAAACTTGATCAAGATTGCTTAAGCAATCATCAAAAGAAGTTCCATAAACGAAAAAATCATCCATGAAAACCTCAACAATCTTTTCACAAAAAATCAGAGAATATAGCAGTCATACATCTTTCAAAGGTAGCGGGTGCATTGCATAAACCGAAAGGCATATGTCTATAAGCATAAGTTCCGAAGGGACAAGTAAAAGTGGTCTTTTCTTGGTCAGGTTGAGAAACAGGTATTTGTGAAAAACCAGAATATCCATCAAGGAAGCAAAAATGTGTGTGCTTAGATAATCTTTCTAGCATTTGATCAATAAAAGGCAGAGGGTAATGATCTTTTCTAGTTGCTTTGTTTAATTTTCTAAAATCAATTACCATTATATAGCCTGTAACAATTCTTTGTGGAATAAGTTCATTCTTATCATTAGGAACGACAGTTATACCTCCTTTCTTAAGGACACAATGAACACGACTTACCCATCTACTATCAGCTATAGGATAGATTATTCCTGCTTCCAGAAGTTTTAAGATTTCTGTTCTTACCACTTCCTTCATTTTGGGATTTAAACGACGTTGGTGATCAACAACGGGTTTAGCATCAGGTTCCATATTAATTTTGTGCTGACATAGCTAGAGTGATCTAATGCCCTTTAAATCATCAAGAGTATATCCAATAGCAGCTCGGTGCTTCCTTAGAACTTTCAATAATCTTTCTTCTTCATGTTCTGAAAGGTTAGCACTAATAATAACAGGATATATCTTCTTTTCATCAAGATAAGCATATTTCAAAGTGTCTGGCAATTGTTTTAATTCAAACACAGGAACACCTTTAGGTGGAGGAGGACCTCCTAGAGTTTCTATAGGCAAATTGTGTTTAGGCAGAGGACGTTGTTCAAAGAAAATCTTATCTGTTTCATTTCTTTCATGCATATGTAAATCATTTTCATGGTCTAGCAAATATCGTTCTAGTGGATCAGTAGGAGGCACAACAATAGAAGCAAGACCTATTATTTCATCCTCACTAGGCAATTCTTTTTCATGAAGCTTTCTACTAAACTTGGAAAAATTAAACTCATGAGACTCATCACCAAAACTAACACCGGCAGTTTGTTTCTCACAGTCTATCCTAGCATTAACGGTGTTCAAGAAAGGTCTACCAAAGATAATGGGACAAAAGTCATCTTGTGGGGAACCAAGAACAAGAAAATCAGTAGGGTATTTTATTTTCCCACACAAGACTTCAACATCTCTAACAATCTCAATTGGTGATATGGCATCTCTATTAGCAAGTTTAATAGTAACATCTATGTCTTCTATCTCTGCGGGTGCTATGTCATTCATAATTTCTTGATATAAGGAATAAGGAATAGCACTCACGCTAGCACCTATGTCACATAAACCATGATAACAGTGATCTCCTATTTTAACTGAGACAACGGGCATGCCAACAACAGGTCTATGTTTATCCTTTTTATCAGGTTTGGCAATTCTAGCAGCTTCTTCGCAGAAGTAAAAACATGCCCATCTACATTTTCTTCCAAGAGACCATAGCAATACTAGGTTCTACTTTAATTTGTTCATCAGGTTTAGGTGTTCTAATATAACTTTTGTTGACCACAGTTGAAACTTTAGCATGTTCCTTTATCCTAACAGGGAAAGGTGGTTTCGCAATGTAAGCAGTAGGAACAACTGGATGAACATTGCAAAGTATAGTTTCTTCTTTAACTGGTACCGGTTCTCTAATTTCTTCTTTAATAGGTGGGTGATATTTAAACCACTTCTCTTTAGGGAGATCAACATGAGTAGCAAATGATTCACAAAAAGAGGCTACTATCTCAGATTCAAGTCCATATTTAGTGCTAAACTTTTGAAAAGCATCGGTATCCATAAAAGATTTAACACAATCATACTTAAGTTTAATACATGACTCTTTACCTTTCTCGAGTTCCCAATCTTCAGAGTTGCGTTTAATTCTTTCCAAAAGATCCCATCGGAATTCAATAGTCTTCTTCATAAAGGAACCAGTACAAGAAGTATCGAGCATGGATTGATCATCACGAGAAAGCCGAGCATAAAAATTCTGGATAATAATTTCTCTTGAGAGCTCATGATTGGGGCATGAATATAACATTGACTTAAGCCTCCCCCAAGCTAGAGCGATACTTTCTCCTTCATGAGGCCAAAAATTATATATATAATTCTGATCACGATGAACTAGATGCATAGGATTAATTTTTTGATGGAACTCCAATTTCAATCGATTCCAATTCCAAGATCCAATATCATCGCATAGCCTATACCATGCCAATGCTTTTCCCTTCAAAGATAAAGGGAAAACCTTCTTCATAACTTCATCTCCGGGTAAACCTGCAAGCTTGAACAATCACTACAGGAATCAGGCACTTTGCCATATGCCATGGCTGACGGCACAGGCATGCCTGGCGGACGGCAAAGGCCTTTGCCGCCAGCCAGCAGACGGCAACAGGTCCGGTTGAATAGGATACGGCAAAGGGTTCTTTGTCGTCTGCTGGTGGACGGCAAAGATAAAATGGTCTTTGCCGTCAGCTAGCGGGCGGCAAAGGACCTGGACGGCACATGTGGTAGCTTAGGGTCGTTAAGGGGTTAACGGTGCGCTTTGCCGTCTGCTGACAGACGACAAAGATGCAAAGTTCTTTGCCGTCTGCCAGCACACGGCAAAGAAACCATATAGGCCAGCTCAGTGCCCCCGGGTCGTGCAGGTAGCTGCCACGTGGCAGCTTTGCCGTCTGCTGGCTGATGGCAAAGCTCTTTGCCGTCTGTCAGCAGACGGCAAAGTGCCTGTATAGCCCCTGTTTTTTCTTAAATTCATTCAATTTGACAGAATTTCACAGATATATATACATATATATATATATATATATATATATATATGTATGTATGTATGTATGTATGTATACACATTTCAAAATAATTTCAACAAGCATACCAACAATAAGTTTCCAACAACATAAGAAACATACAAGTTTCCAACAACATATCCAACATACAATGATTTCCAACAAGAAGTCTCCAACAACATATCCATATATACATACATATCCAAAACAAGTTTCCAACAAGAAGTTTCCAGTAACATATCCATATATACATACATATCCAAAAGAAGTTTCCAACAAGTTTCCATAAACAAAAAGGAAGCACAAGGAGAAGAGTACACTCCATGAACGCAAGCTTCCTCATCTAAAGCAAATCTGCAAATTGGGAAAGACGAAAGTTAGAAGAAGAAGACTAGCTATAAGAAAAAGAAGAAAAGGAAGAAGAAAAAGAAGAAGAATTTATCTTCTCTTTCTTTTTCTCCTCTCCTCTTCTTTATCTTCTTCTTCTTGTAACTAAGGTAGGTAAAAATGCCATTTTTTAGCTAAGCTAGGTAAAAATGCTAAGTGTGTAGGTCATTTTAGAGCTAAGCTAGGTAAATAGGTCATTTTGGAGCTAACCTAGGTAAAATGGATCATACTGGAGCTAACCTAGGTAAACTTGGTCATTTGGGAGCTAACCTAGGTAAAATGGATCATATTGGAGCTAACCTAGGTAAAATTGGCCATTTTGGAGCTAACCTAACTAATTATGCCATTTTTTGAGTTAACTAAGCATATTATGCCATTTTTGACATAAGTAAGCTAAGTATAGGTCTTTCTTGAGCTAACCCAGGTAACTAAGCATATTAGAGCTAATTTGGCATTTTAGAGCTAACTTAGGTAAAATTGATCATTTTGGAGCTAATTAGGCTTATTATGCCGTTTTCGAGGAAAATAAGCTAACTATATGACATATATGAGGTTACCAAGATTGTTATGCCATTTCAAACCTAAGTAAGCTAATTATGCCTTTTTTTACATAAGCTAAGTGTATGTCATTATTGAGCAAACATAGGTAACTAAGCGTATTAGAGATAACTAGAATAT
The DNA here is from genome assembly GCF_002575655.3 of Aegilops tauschii subsp. strangulata. Classification (NCBI taxonomy): domain Eukaryota; kingdom Viridiplantae; phylum Streptophyta; class Magnoliopsida; order Poales; family Poaceae; genus Aegilops; species Aegilops tauschii. The sequence continues at coordinate 549,324,262 of NC_053036.3, read as the reverse complement.
TAGAGCTAACTTAGGTCATTTCGGAGGAAATAAAGCTAAGTATAAATCATTTTGGAGATCTGACATACCTGACATACTTCACTCCTCCTTCTTCTCCTTCATCATCCTGATGCGCTTAGAGCGGCGAGGCAGTGGGATATAGTCTTCTACCACAATTGGCATGATCATGTCGCCCAGCTATGGGATCACCGGCGCCACCACCATCGCGAGGTCATTGTCAGGCACCACCACCATCGCGAGGCCATCTTCAGGCAGCACCATCGCTAGGTCATCTTCAGCCACCACCATCTCTTGCCCATCGTCAGCCACCACCATCGCTTCGCCATCGTCAGCCACCACCATCGCTTCGCCATCCTCAGCCACCACCATCGCGAGGTCATCGTCAGACAGAATAGGTTGCACCTCCTCATCCCCACTCTACTCCTCTTCTTCCCCACTCCATTCCGGATCATCCTTGCTGCTGCTTTCGCTGTAGCTAGAGTCGCTGATGCTTTTGCTGTAGCCAGATGATACGTCTCCAACGTATCTATAATTTTTTATTGTTCCATGCTATTATATTATCCATCTAGGATGTTTTATATGCATTTATATGCTATTTTATATGATTTTTGGGACTAACCTATTAACCCAGAGCTCAGTGCCAGTTTCTGTTTTTCCTTGTTTTTCAGTATTGTAGAAAAGGAATACCAAACGGAGTCCAATTGACCTGAAACTTGACGGAGATTATTTTTGGACCAGAAGAAGCCCACGGAGCACCGGAGATGGGCCAGAAGAGTCCCGAGGCAGCCACGAGGGTGGGGGCGCGCCCTACCCCCTGGGCGCGCCCCCTACCTCGTGGCCGCCTCGGAGACCCCCCTGACTTGCCCCCGACGCCAAAACCTCTTATATATATAGAAACCCCCAGAACATAACCTAGATCGGGAGTTCCGCCGCCGCAAGCCTCTGTAGCCACCAAAAACCAATTGGGACCCTGTTTTGGCACCCTGCCGGAGGGGGGATCCCTCACCGGTGGCCATCTTCATCATCCCGGTGTTCTCCATGACGAGGAGGGAGTAGTTCACCCCCGGGGCTGAGGGTATGTACCAGTAGATATGTGTTTGATCTCTCTCTCTCTCTCGTGTTCTTGAGGTGGTACGATCTTGATGTATCGCGAGCTTTGCTATTATAGTTGGATCTTATGATGTTTCTCCCCCTCTACTCTCTTGTAATGGATTGAGTTTTCCCTTTGAAGTTATCTTATCAGATTGAGTCTTTAAGGATTTGAGAACACTTGATGTATGTCTTGCATGTGCTTATCTGTGGTGACAATGGGATATCACGTGATCTACTTGATGTATGTTTTGGTGATCAACTTGCGGGTTCCGTGATCTCGTGAACTTATGCATAGGGGTTGGCACACGTTTTCGTCTTGACTCTCCGGTAGAAACTTTGGGGCACTCTTTGAAGTACTTTGTGTTGGTTTGAATAGATGAATCTGAGATTGTGTGATCCATATCATATAATCATACCCATGGATACTTGAGGTGACATTGGAGTATCTAGGTGACATTAGGGTTTTGGTTGATTTGTGTCTTAAGGTGTTATTCTAGTACGAACTCTTGAATAGATCGATCAGAAAGAATAAATTTGAGGTGGTTTCGTACCCTACCATAATCTCTTCATTTGTTCTCCGCTATTAGTGACTTTGGAGTGACTCTTTGTTGCATGTTGAGGGATAGTTATATGATCCAATTATGTTATTATTGTTGAGATAACTTGCACTAGTGAAAGTATGAACCCTAGGCCTTGTTTCAACGCATTGCAATACCGGTTGTGCTCACTTTTATTACTTATTACCTTGCTGTTTTTATATTTTCAGATTACAAATACTCATATCTATCATCCATATTGCACTTGTATCACCATCTCTTCGCCGAACTAGTGCACCTATACAATTTACCATTGTATTGGGTGTGTTGGGGACACAAGAGACTCTTTGTTATTTGGTTGCAGGGTTGTTTGAGAGAGACCATCTTCATCCTACACCTCCCACGGATTGATAAACCTTAGGTCATCCACTTGAGGGAAATTTTCTACTGTCCTACAAACCTCTGCACTTGGAGGCCCAACAATGTCTACAAGAAGAAGGTTGCGTAGTAGACATCAAGCAGTTTCTGGCGCCGTTGCCGGGGAGGTGAGTGCTTGCTTGAAGGTATATCTCTAGATCTTGCAATCGAATATTTTTGTTTCTTGTTTTATCACTAGTTTAGTCTATAAAAGAAAACTACAAAAAAATGGAATTAAGAGTGCCTCATATGCTTCATCTTTTTAATGTCTTTCGTGAAAATAAGGATTCCGATAATTGTGTTCAAATGTTAGAAGAAGAGTGCATTAGAATGTTTGGCACTAAATATTTGAATGATGAGCATGATTGCAATGTTGTTAGTATGAATTCTTTGAATATACATAGTACTAATGATGATTGCACTAGTCATGATGAAAATGTCTATTTTTAGCATGTCAACTTTTGTGGAATACATGGAGCTTGCAAGTACACACCAAATAGGGAAGATAGATTTTGCAAGAGGCAATACACGAAGCAGCCATAGCCATCAATGTCACGAACGCCCTAGGCATTGTACTGCATGTGGTTTGATGAAATGGTTTGGTCAAATTGGTACGTGCAAATGAGCATCAAATGACCACAGTCAGCTGAACGAGCGATAAACCACCACCCATCGGCTGGTATGATTCCAGGTCCTGGAATCATGAAGGCCGGCACATTTGCGTCTGCTGCAATAATTCAAATTGGAGACCAAAGGGACAAAAATAAACAATCATGTTCAGAGTATGTGTGGAATTAAGATTATTATAACAGTGACACATATCATAGACATAGAATTGCAATGCCGTGGTCATAATCATACCCCAAGTTAAAAAATAAGCCAATGGCTTTCATATTCTAGCAATATATCATGGTTCAAACATCATGTAACAATGAGAGGAAAACAGATATGATAGGGCCTACTCATATTCTACCATAGCACTTACTACAGTTATCATATCAACTCTAAGAAATAACATCCGTTGTTATAAAAATCCTGGAAATGAGAGTAACATATAGCAATCATGAGGTTATACTCATAATATCTATTCTAACAATCATTAGATACCAATTGTTCTCATATCAACTCTAACAATAACATGTGTGGTCATAAAAATCTAGGAAATGAGAGGAACATATAGCAATGATGTGGTTATAGACATATTATATATTCTAAATTTGTAACAATGAACAGGCAGTCGTATTCTTAAGGTAGAGATGAGATGAGATAGAACAATTACACGACGATAGATTCCTCCAGTATAGGCAGCCAATCTGTGCGTCGACCGCATAAATGATGCCATCGTGCACTATAGCATCAGACAGAAGTGTTGGGTAAAGGGGATCGACGATGAGCCATAACCATGTATGGCGACCGGATTCCAGATAGACTAATCCCATGTTGAACACGGCAATGAGCTTGTAATCCATGTAGTCTTCTGATGGTGTGGGCACTTCGCAGATTACAACCTTCAGCAAACAGAGGTCGAGCCAAAAGCTCGACGCGTCTCGTGCGTAGTAGGCAGGAGTGTCCGATGGGCCGCGAGGCTCGATGGCGGCGGTATCCAAAGATGGAAGGGTGATCTCTCGCTGGGTGTAGTTATCCACGAGACGCCACGGACTACCGGATTGGTGGATGAGGACGATCCAGTTGGCCTTCATGCCCGCCCAGTAGTGGCCGCGCATGAAGGACAGGTGGACGGGTAGTGGTAGCATGTCGAGGGGTACCACGGGAAACTCCGTAGGATCGTCAAGTCGGTGTCTGGGCCACCTGCGAGGATCGGGCATCAGCAAGCAGGGTGTCTTGAAAAGAGCCGGCCGGTTGCAGACGAGTAGACGGTACAAAGACACCGAGGATGCGGCCAGACGGACGGTGCTGAGTAGGTCCATACGATTACTAATCTGCTCCAAGAGAACATCGGGGAGGGAATTCCAATCGCGGCTCTGCGTGTCAGTCGGTTCTGCCATTGGGGTTTTCGGTGCCTGCGAGCCAGCGGGGAAGTGGATTCGGGCGGGCGAGCGAAGAAGCTTCTCCTCGTGTGGCCGAGCAGTGAGCGGGGGGATATGGTACGCATGAGCTACCAAGGAAGATAGCGCGGGCGGGCGAGCAGAGAGCGGGGGGGAGGGGGGAATGGTGTGCGGCCGACGATGGGGAAGAGAGGAGGAAGAAGAAGAGAAGAGGAAGAAGAGTGGAAGACAGGGAAGAAAGTGCATTAAATCTCAATTCTACTACTACTACCAGGATATACCGTCCTTCGGAGTGTAAATAGTTACACCGATGACATATGTGTCTACCACAAGAGGGCCCATATGTCAGTTAATGGAGGACAGAAGCGTGCTCTACAGGCAAACATGACGGCAGTACTAGGTAAGGCTGATTTAGTAACACCAACACGCTGGTTCGGCTTATTAATTATGTGTCCCATCTGTTGCAGCATGCATTGTCACTTCACTGCGAAGACTAGTTGAATAGTTCTCTCTGACTGAGATGGGGAATAATGGATCGCGAAGACTTCCTTTCTACATTATCCCTATGCCTCTACGCTCACTTCACTCATTTTGCTCTGCACGTAGTCACTTGTTGAAATCTCTAGAAAGAAAAATACTCCGTATTTGGGAACAAAGGGAGGATTTTAGTCCGTATTTGGGAACAGAGGGAGTATCACCATATGGAGGGAACATAGGAAGCTTGAAATATGAACATGTCTATGGGAGGGAGTAAGCCCCATGCATGCATGCATGCATGCAACATGCAACACTCACACGTACACATGGACGCACGCACACTCACGCACCCATGCGGCACACAGCACACGAGGCAACACACGCGCTCACGCTCAAGTGCTCAACCTACTCCCTACGTCCATGAAAGACTGTACATTTAGAGATTTACACATTGACCAGGGCATAATTAACGCCCAAAAGTAGCAGACTTATGTGTGCATGCGACCATTGAGAGAAGAAGATTAAATGAAGGTCGTTCCATGCTGTAATTAAGGATAGACATGTAGCCTACACCTAGAGCACAAGTTGGTGCATTAGTCAATCAATATCGATTTAGATTAAAGGCTAAATGCATTGGAAGTGTAGATGTACTACACTCTTTGTTTTTTAGCTGATTTCTTTGCTCTGCCAACTGACAGGTGGGACCCAGAAACTAGGTGACAATTTAACCAGTCAACAAAGTGCCACGTCGACTATGTGGCCAGTCAGTAGGGTGCAATATGGTGCTCTACGATGAGCTAGTGATCGTATAATCACCGCAAAACTATATATAGTGACCGTAAAGAGCGTATTGTTACATACGTTGACCGCCAGTGTATTTTTATCGTTTCAAATTAAGCCATATTAACCGGAAAGGACGCAGTATGGACTAGTACTAGTACTGCTTTGATGTGTCCCGTCAACTCGCCGAACGAGGAGAAGCTTGCTTACTACGCCTCTCCCTCGCCCACGCGCGTGGTGGTTCGCAGGACGAGGAGAGGGTTTTGACTACAGCGCCCTTTCCCTCTCCCTCTCCCTCGCCCTCGTGGTGGACGTGCAGCAGTTCAATCGATGTCAGATTGCCAGAAGCATAATGTGTACTGTAGTATCATCATTTTTGGACCTTCCGAAGAGGCGAAGAGCCAAGTGCAAGGTTCGCACGAGTACGAACTATTGAACCTCCCGAAGAGGCAAAGAGCCAAGCGCAAGGTTTTATAGGAGTTGTCGTCCTAGTAGGAGCGTACTAAAACTATAGCGAACGATGCTACTGTATGATGCCGCCACGTCACGTATATCCAAAGCGGTGCCACCTTTTTCTCAAAGAGCGTGTTGGAGCCCGTGCAACAACCACACAAGTTGCACGTACACATAACACATTTACTAGTAATAAATTCTAAAGGACAAATGCCAGTATGCCACACAAGTTCATCTCCAATTCATGTGATAAATTTGTGCACGACTAGTCTACATATATTCACAGCGCTACCGTTCACAATTTACCGTACTCCACTTACATGTTATAGATGTGCTACATGTCCTCCTCCAGGTTCCAGTCCCAAGTGTTCTTCATGGATGGCACGATCCATAGCGGTGGGCAACGGGAATCATTGTCGCAGCCTTCTAGTCCGGTTCCACACGATGGAGACTCATCCAAGCTGAAGCGGCATAAATCAGGGATAGCGTGTCCCAGCATGCCGTTCATCCGGCGGTGCGCACTGAAGACACAACCATGCTTCATGAACGGCAGGCCTTCTGTGTCGTGCACGGAAGGTGGCATCCGCTTCACAATGGGGTAGTTGTCCCCAATGAAAAGCGAGTACTCTCCAAGAGTGTTCCTCGGCACCCACGTAGCATCACGGGGGTCAAACTCGGTGCCGTTCATCTGGTACACGCGGCATCTCAGATCTAGACACATGGTGACGTACATAGTCAAGGTCCATGCATAATAATTTTGTGCTCAAATATGGCGGTCAGTAATACTGTGCAGCAAATAGTACTACTCCGGTATAGAGGAAGTAAAATAACCGACTTATTATATATAGCCACTCTTGGCTACATGGATGAGATAGTAAGACATGGAAAAACAAAAATGGTGGCAGCTAGTGGGTTCAAGTCTTCAAGGGCCTAGCTAGCTATACGCGTCCTCCAAGGTAAAAAGTACTCCTACTAGTACGTAAGTAGAGTACTAGTACAACAATGAAAGAGAAGGCGAGAGGGTTAAAAAATGGAATAGCTGGGTAGATGGTGACGGTCCGATCGTGGTAGATTGTGTGACCATGTTGCACATCAGTGGTACCATGGGTAACGACTGCTAAGATAGTTGATCCCAATATGCCAAAGTCAGCTACAAGGTTCCAGGTTAGATCGAATCGCGGATGCAAATGCACATCGAGGATCGGCGATCTTATTTTGATCCCGGGATGACTGGTTCCTGCAAAATAATGGAGTACCGTTAGGGATGCAAATGATGGTTTGTGCATTCCGTTTGTAATCTCCCGTACCGTAGGATGGCAACCAGATGAAACAAGTCCCCTGGCTTTTCACCGCGAAGATGCGGCCTAGATGGCGCACGGCGTCTTCGAACATGTAGGGGTACAAATCTGCCGCCGCCAACATGCGCCAGCCTCTACCGTTACTGCTTCTTGCATTGATGGCAATCCTTATGTCGAACACCGCGATGAGATAGTAATCGTCGTAGCCACGTCGCTTTGTCGGCGGGTCCGCAATTGCTATCTTCTTCAATCTCATGTAGGCATCATCATACGTATTCAAGCCCAGCCACTCCGGAAGGCCGATCCCAATGGTGGAGAAGGGGTCTACCGGAACGGCCACACTGCTGTGGATGTTGTGCAAAATGATGGTGGTATCCGGCCGGAGGTATGCAAGCCAATATTCGTTGGCACCGACCCAGACCTATATATAAGACGGTGGGCAGCGGAGAAATTACGGGATGGAAATGGAATAACTAAGTACTACATGATCAAACTCCATTACTGACCTGCTCATTGGACAAAATCCGACTACCTCTCAACGTCGGAAACTCTAGCGGAGTCAACGTGCAACCATGGCCAGGGAGCGGTGGACTGTTCGAAGGATTGTCCCATAGAAGAACCTTCTCCTTGAGGACGCATGGAAGACCAACAAGCATGGCCTTTTCCCAAGCCATTTTAAGCACCGTCTTGAAATAGTTGGTGCAGGAAGCACCGAGTCTTGCGGCGGTGAGGACGTCGGAGCGGCGTGCGATTTCTCCCAGAGGATCGTCGTCCAAGGTCTCCCAGCCCCGACGAGGAGGAGAACCGCCTGGCGAATCCATGGGAGCAGCGACGAACTGCCTTCTCTTCGGGGGGAGGGAACTAGCGAGGAGGAGATAAGAGCGTAGTAACCGCAGGGCCTCGTCCCTTCCAACTTTAGATCGTTCCTTCCAACTATAGCGAAGGGGTGAGGCTATTATTTACTACTAGTACTAGCATTATGGGACGTTATGGGATTGCATTATACTGTAAATAATAGCACTAGTAAGAAATTTTTGGCACTAGCTAGTAGTTTTTGGCGTGGATTAAGAAATTTTGGGTATGTTTTTGCTATTTTTTGTACACGTCAACTAGTGTAAAAAAACGTCTTACATTATGTGACGGAGGAGTACGTACTCATAATGTAGCAGTACTAGTACTACTTTCTCAACTAGTAGTGCGAGGGTACTACTAGTTCTATGTACTGTACTTCTAGTATAGTGCACCAGTTTTGAACTCTTGAATCTCAGGGCCAAGGAGCTACAGTTGGAAGTGGAGGGTACTACTACTGTTCTCTAGAACCATCGCTGTACTATCAATGCAGGGAAAGTACACCTGCGTAGTGGCCTAGTGGGTACTCTCGGTGCTCTATTCAGCCGCTCCTCTCACGTAGCTGGCCTACTCAGCCGCTCCTCTCACGCACACACTAGCAGCCTGTTTATCAGCGATAGTTACTGCGGGGGCAGAACATTTGAGTTATTTGATACAGCGAGACTAGGATTTTCGCTTCCATTTCTGGAGGTGCAATGGATCTCGTCGAACTTTGTTAGTAGTTCCTTCTTTATGAATGAGATGAAGCAAAGCTTTTGCCTCCGTTTAAAAAAACACGTCAAGAGGAATTTCTTTTATAGTAGAGCCGATAATGGAGTGAAGTCCATGCGTGCAACGCCACAAGCTACAGAGTAGTAGTAGAGCACTTTACGTACAGAGCCATATTGCACAGTACCCGATGCCCCGCCAGGCTTTTCCGGCTCCTCGGGCTTAATTGGGAGGCGCTAGTTTAAATATGCTACTAGCTGATGAGGAAGCTGCAAGCGAGGTGTGGCTAGGGCGAGCACACGAGACACGAGATGCTGGGAAGGAAAACCCGTTCACGTGGCTAGGCTATCCAGTGCACCCGGATTGTAGTGCCGCACGTCCGTTTGACTTCAAAACTCAAACTACCCGTGTAAAATATTGGCTCGCAGCGAGGTTACTATTTAAAAAAAGGCCGCCGTGCATTCGGCCGGGATCGAACCCACAAAATGAGGTATACACTCTCGCGACCACTAGTAGTACTCGTTGGAGTACAACGCAACCTAGAATCGCCTTTTGTCGCTAGTAGTACATTGTTCCTTACAAGAAACCCCTAATAATGCAAGAAACCACTAATAATGCCAAGAAACTACTACCACTTGCATACGTGGCAGACTTAAGATAAGACTACCTTATCAACCATTGTGCATGCTCTTACCAACCAGCACTATCAAGAAACGACTACTCTACAAAGTGCCGTTATAGGCACGTTTCAACCCATGGCCCTGTTTGGATACATTTGTTGTCAATCTAACCCTGCCATCCAAACACCATTTTGGTTAGAGTTAGTTCAGGGTTAGAATCTAACCTCTGACTTAGAGTATCCAAACAGGGCCCATGTCTCCCATTAAGTCAACGCCTTCTATTCGACCAGGCGTTATGACTTGTGGGACCTACATGTCAGTCTGCACAAAAATCCCCGAGTGACCTCCTACCTCCGGCCCGTCCACCTAGTCATCCTCGACCATGGGACGCAGCTACCGCCGCCGGCAGAAGGCGAGGTCAAAACCGCCGGCGGTGCGGAGCCCATCTTGCGGTAGCCCGGATACCAACTCTGTCCGGCGCTCGCGGCCGCTAGCTAGCCAAGATAGCTCCGTCCAGCTGCTTGTCTGCAAGGTTTGCTAGCTAGATTGGCACGGCGACGCGGCGGCTTGCTCGCGCGCGCCGCGCTAAGGCCATTCATCTGGCTCGAGCGAAGGCCAGCGCGGCGGCTTGCTCGCTCATGAGTCACACTCGGGCCAGCCTGCCAACCCGTGTGGAGGCTAGCGCGGTGACCGGCTCGTCCGGCAGAGCGGCGGCCAACTCGCTCATCACCGGCGCCACCGACGAACACGCATCAGTACTGTTTGAAGTAATGTTCAGGAAAAATAATGATTTGAGGGGGAATAACAGGATAGAAGGTCAGATGTGGGTTCCTCATGTCAACGGTCAAACAAAATGTGTTGGTTTAAGCTGCCTCGTCAGCACGGACGTGTGGGCCAACCCTGTCATAAATGGGTTTAAACTAACCTAATCGGTAGGTAGTAGTTTTTGGCGTGGATTAAGAAATTTTGGGTATGTTTTTGCTATTTTTTGTACAATAGATTCTTCCTAGGGCTGGTTGAAAGTGGTAGTTTTTTGTTAAATACTCTACATATTGTAAGTAGGAGTGAAAGTTAAGCTTTGGAACCCAATAAGCAAGGCTAGTTACATAGTGCATATGTGTACATGATTGAAAGTAAATATCAACCATGAGTGACTAATATCTTGATGGAGAACTCGAAACTATGGAATACTAGGGACAAAAATTTGCATGGTTTGAAATACTAGCAATGTTCATGTGCTTTGCAACGAATCATAATTAGAATAATACTTATTCACAAACTTGATACAAAACACTCTAATTTTGATATACATATATCACTAGAGATATATTATGTTTCAATTAGAATATATTCCTTGGGCTGTTTTGGTGAGGTCAGGGAGGCACTATAGGAATCAGCTACTTTGCCGTCTGCCACGGCAGACGGCAAAGGCAAGGATGGTGGATGGCAAAGGCCTTTGCCGTCTGCCGCGGACGGCAAAAGGCTCCGGCAAAGTAGGCTACGATAAAGAGCTTCTTTGCCGTCTGCTTTTTGAAGCGGACGGCAAAGGGGCCTTTGCCATCAGCGGCGGACGGCAAAGAAAGCCGATGGCAATAAATTCGCTGTTAGTTCGTTAGGTGGCTAACGGCAGTCTTTGTCGTCCGTGGCTGACGGCAAAGAGCCTCAAGCCTTTGCCGTCTGCCACTGTAGGCAAACTGACCAAATGGGTCAGCTGCCAGGAAGCACAGGTGGTTGCCATGTGGCTTCTTTGCCGTCCGCCGCGGACGGCAAAGAGCCCGTTGCCGTCGGTGCCAGACGGCAAAGAGCCTGCATTGCCTCTTTTTCTGTTTTTTCTTATACCCAACCATTTTCACAGCAAATAGATGATACATATATATTTTTCACATGGCAAGTTCACAGCAAACATATGAGATATCCAACACATATAATTTCATCATACATGCATAGTTCCATCAACCATACATAGCAAGTTCCACATACATGCATCCAACCATACATATTACAATAGTGTCATCCTACCATACATGGGATACAAAAGAAACATAGTTCATCCAAACAAGCACTCCATCTATGCTAGCTTCCGTGAAGCGAATGAATTCTGCAAAATGGGAAATAAGAAAGTTAGAAGAAGAAGATTAGAAGAAGAAGAAGAAGAAGAAGAAGAAGAAAATGAAGAAGAAGAAGAAGAAGAATATATGACATTTATGAGCTAATTTAGGTGAAATTGATCGTTTGTGAGCTAACTTAGGTGAAATGGATCGTTTATGAGCTAACCTAGGTGAAATGGATCGCTTATGAGCTAACTTAGGTAAAATGCATCATTTTAGAGCTAACCTAGGTAAGATGGATCATTTATGAGCTAAGTAAGGTAAAATGGGTCATTTTAGAGCTAACTTGGGTAAAATGGATCATTTATGAGCTAAGTAAGGTAAAATGGGTCATTTTAGAGCTAACTTGGGTAAAATGGATTGTTTATGAGCTAACTAAGGTAAAATGGATCATTTTAGAACTAACTTAGGTAAATGGATCGTTTATGAGCTAACTAAGCTAATTATGCCATTTTTGACATAAGTAAGCTAAGTACATGTCATTATTGAGCAAACCTAGTTAACTAAGCATATTAGAGCTAACTTTGGTCATTTTGGAGGAAACAAACCTAAGTATAGATCGTTTTAGAGCTAACTTAGGTAAAATGGATGGTTTTGGAGGTCAGTAAGCTTATTAAGTCATTTTGGAGGAAATAAAGCTAAGTCTAGGTCATTGTGGTAAGCATTTTGGAGGAAATAAGGCTAAGTCTAGGTCTTTATGCATTTGTTAAGCAAAACACTAGAGAAACTTACCATGATCATGGAGGTGTAGGAGCGGGCAGGCTCGTGCCGGTAGCTGGAGAAGGATCGTGTGATGCTTGTCTGGAGTTACGCTGCACCAAAGATCATTTCCAATGTCTCGTTAGCATGATGAAACTCAAATGTTAAGACTAGCAAGTAATGTCCATTCAAATTAAACTCACCGTGGTCCCAGGAGCAATCACTGGCATCGGCGGAGCGGGCTGACCGGTCTTCTCACACACAGACTGCACATTTGGTTTTGACGACTCAGTCATACTAGTTAGTAATGAGACAAACACTACATGAATGTTTTGGCTAATCTGCAGAAGAAACTTACCACAAGGAGCTCGTACATGGCCCTTGCCTGCATGTCATTCCGTGCCCTCTCCTCCTCCAACATCGTTGTCATCCTCTCCTCCAACTCCCGCTGCCTCTCCGCCGCCTCCGCCAGAAGTTTCTCCGTTCTATCTCTCTCACTCTGTATAGCAGCCTGCAACACCACTCCTCGTTACCATTTGTAATCATTGATGGAAGCACAGACAATGTAATGGAGAAAGATAACTGAGTACGTATAACTAACCTTGATGGCGAGTTGGACTGGCCGTTCACGAGGCCTTATCTCAGGAGCGGAGCTCGACTGGCGCGCCTTGATCTCCGGGAGAGTGCTAGGACAACGGATAAGTCCATCTCCAATGGCTATGGAGCCATGGGACCTCCCGCCACCAGATATCATCACCAGCTCTGGATCAATGGGACCCTGGCTCGGGTTAAAGTCCTCCCCTTTCCTCGCCTTCCCCTCATCTCTATATTTCACGAGCTTGTCGTGGGAGGAGATGTTGGTGAAGTTGTTTGCATCATCGAGGTCAGACGGAGAGAATGCCTTGACTTTCTTGAAAGAGGCAGTGTGGGCCATGGCATACAGGTCGTACACCTCTAGCACCTTATCCGCCTTATTGTAGCATGCTTGAAAGAGAGAAACAAAGTAAATTAGTAATTAAAGGGCTCAAGCTAGCATGATGAATGAATTGCATGAATCATGAAGCAAACCACATACCCAGTTCCGCCCGAACTGATATAAGTTGGAGCTGCCTTGATGGTGTGGCACACCTTCCATTTGGGCACGTTTGTCCTTGGCCACGCTGTGGATGGCTAGCCATTCTTTTGAGCACCACTCATTGACCAACACCTCCCAACATTCCATCCGATCCTCACACCATCTCGGAGGCGCCTAAGTTAGAAAATAGAAACTTGAGCGCTACGGCTATGAATTACTAAATGAAGGAAGTAAGTACAAGGCCTTAAGAATTACCTTCATGTACTGCTCCTTACTCAGGAACTTATCGCGGCACGCCGGCTTGGGCTTCTTGATACCACGCAAGGCGTAGTAGTCTCGAACAGCCTGCACCCGAGCCTCGTGCCGTAAGTTCTGTAGTAGGCGCTTGCAGACGTTCTCGATAACATTTGCCGCCTCCTCCTCGTATCCCTCCTCACACCTGTAGAATGTCTGCAATCAAATGAGACAATATTGATTAGTACAATTAATAACTAGCTAGTTGAAGATTTTTAAATGTGTAAAGGAGAAATTACCCAGAACTTTCTGATCACCACATCTGCCCTCGTGTCGCACAAGACACCGTCGATAATCTCCGGCGGGGCCGGGGCAGCCAAGTAGTGCTCCCAGCTCAATCCAAGCTCTGGAAGCCGACCCTCACCAGGCAACGTGACAAACCCCGGGAAGTTTTGCCGGCAAAGCACTCCAAGGACGGAGTTGGGCCGGCGGACACTATGATGGTGGTCCCAACCCCTACAGCATGACAAGGCCAACGCATTAGATATTTGAAGAAACGTGAATGCAGAAGGTACAAAAGGATTAAATGCACTTACCTCTCCCCATCAGGGAAAATCAACCACCTCTGCTCGCGGGTCGCCGGCACGGACGGGAGCCGTGTACAACCACGCTGGTAGACGGTGCCCCCCTCCTCCTTAATATCAGTCGGCTCCCCGCCATCATCAACATGGCCACTCGGCCCCTCAGGCTCATCCGGCCAGGTACCCCATCCAGACGTGTGCTCCTCCGGGGTCTCGTGGGCCGAAGGCGCGTCGACCCAAGGCTCCTGGGCCGAAGGCCCGTCGACCCGAGGCACGTGGGCCGAAGGCTTGTGGACCGGAGTCCGTGTAGCCTCCTCCTCGGACGAGTCCACCCTAGCAGTCACGTACTCGGGTGAAACAGCTGGGGGTGGCGGCGAGGAAGGCGCCCTAGCAGTCACCCTACCTCCTCTCCCGCGACCACGTGCTCCAACTCCTCTCTTCTTCCCTCCAGTACCTCGTCCCCTGCTGGGCACCGCTGTCGACGAAGAAGGGCCCGGCGATGTCGCCATACTGTCCAGCAACGCTCGGCGGAGAGGTGCGTGTGGAATGGAAGACCTCCCACCACGCGCCGACAAAGAAGGGGCCTCGGAGCGCTCCCGGCCAGCGCCCACCATCTTTCAACACCTGCCATGACAAAGAGTAAACGAAATTAGTACAACATAAAAAAATACCGACATGAATAATAATATGCATATCACTTATGTATCATCATCAAGTACAACATAAAAAAATTGAATACCGCGGCGGCCGTCCCCGCCCCGCGGCGGCCCTGTGGAGGGGGAGGCCGCGACGGTGGCCCGGTGGAGGGGGAGGCCGCGGCGGGACGGGGCGGGGACGGCCACGCAGGGGAGGGGAGGGGCGGCTGGCCGGTGTGGAAGGGGCGCCGCAGGGGAGGGGTGCGGGGCGACGGGGCGAGGGGGCGGCGGCGGGCGATGGGGCGACGGGGCAAGGGGGGCGGTGGGTGGTCGGGGCGACGGGGCGAGAGGCGGTGGGTGGGCGGGTGGTGGCGGCGGGTGGTGGGGGTGGGGTGGCTGGTGGTGGGGGCGGCGGCGGGTGGCGGTCCAAAGAGCACCTTCTACATATTCTTCTTTTCTTATTTTCTTCTTCTTCTTCTCCCCTCCTCTTCTTCTCCTACACCTACACTTTCTTCTTCTTCTTCTTCTTCTCCCCTCCTCTTCTTCTCCTACACTTTCTTCTTCTTCTTCTCCCCTCCTCTTCTTCTCCTACACTTTCTTCTTCTTCTTCTTCTCCCCTCTTCTTCTTCTTCTTCTTCTTCCCCTTCTACATATTCTTCTTTTCTTCTTCTTCCTTTTTCATCTTTTTCTACTTCTTTTAATTATATGACTAATTATCTAAAACCCATGCACTAAATCTAACACTAACACATATATCTAGCACTAAACCTAACACTAACAATTAAACAGCAAAAAAAGAAAAAAATAACTCACCGGACCGCGGTGGCGGGTGGCGGGGGCGGCGGCGACGCCGGGGTGGTGGGGCGTCGGGGCGGCAGGGTGGTGGGGCGACAGCACGGGGTGGGGGCGGCGGCGGGTGGCGGGGGCGGCGGGTGGTGGGGTGGCGGCGGGTGGCAGGGGCGGCGGCACGGTGTGGGGGCGGCAGCAGGGGGTGGGGGCGGCGGCGGGTGGCGGGGGCGGCGGGTGGTGGGGGTGGCGGCGGGTGGCGGGGGCGGCTGGTGGGTGGCGGGGGCGCGGCAGGTGGTGGGGCGGCGGGTGGCGGGGGCGACGGCACGGGGTGGGGGCGGCGGGGGTGGCGGCGTGGTGGCTCGGGGAGGAGAGAGGAGAGTAACAGAGAGATGGATCCAGGGCGGGGTGGGTCTCGCCGTTAGGTAGGTTAGTTCTTTGCCGTCCGCCAAACCTTTGCCGTCAACTTTTTTTCCTCTTTGCCGTCCGCTAGCTGACGGCAAAGAGGGGGGACGTTAAATTTTTTTTAATCAGCTCGTTAGTGGGGACCACCACCCTCTTTGCCGTCTGCTAGCTGACGGCAAAGATTCTTTGCTGTCCGCTAGCTGACGGCAAAGAGTAGGCACATGGCAAAGACCGTTCTTTGCCATCTGCCTACTCTTTGCCGTCCGTTTTCTGCAAGCGGACGGCAAAGACCTTCTTTGCCGTCAGCTAGAGGACGACAAAGACTTGGCAGACGGCAAATTAGCTAATTCCAGTAGTGAGGGGATGTGGTTGGTTTTAAGATACTAATTATGGGTTTTTCTGCAAATTGGTAGACAAGTGGGATGTTTGTGAGAAAAGGCAACAACTTACCTCATAGTCGTTAGATGTAGATCTAATGGTCACAAACGACGGATGGCAGACACACCATCATCACCCACTTAGTCTTCTGTAGGAGTACTAGCAAGATCCGTGCATTGCACAGAACATAAAGATGCATTTTTTTATTAAAACACTCGTTGTGATTGACCCATGCGGGAGTAATCCCATGTGTAAAAACTAATGATATCTCGAGAAATAGGAGATAAGGTGAAGAGGAGTGGGGCGTGGTGGTGATTGGTGGTCGGACTGAGCGGAGGCATGGGGATTGACGACGCCGGCAGTAGCCACCGGGCCAGTTTGTTCCAGAGGCTTCCTTTCTTAATTGCTCAACAATGAGGTTGTTGGAGATAAGGATGAACGAGGGAAGGCCTTGTCTGCAAATGTGGAGAGGGGTGCGGGTATCTTTTAGTTTAATTTCCATCAGTCAGATATAGATCGGACGGTCTATATTGCAAGATGGCACGCGTACCATCATCACCAACTCGGTTTTTTGTAAGAGAAGAAATATAAGTATGGAGATACAAATGTATTATCGATACTTGTTTCCGTAAACTAGCATCTACATTCTATTCAATGCCTCAGCATGTGAGGCCTTAGCACAATGACTTCTCGACTGTGTAAAACAAAGGTTTTCCCGTCGCCGATAAGGAGGGGGTGACGGCGGCGCGCTTTTTGGCTTGCTCTAGTCCTAGTAGTCATACTAGGTGGTCTAAGCACGTGTAGATTTATTCTTTTTCACGTCTCGTGTTCGCCGTACTGCCACGACTGTTGATGAATAGACGGTAAGTTATTCACGGGGAAACCCTTGTTGAGCGTGTTTGCGAGAGAGAGAGAGAGAGAGAGAGAGAGAGAAAGTGTGCGTGTGTGATATGTCTAGAGACTAAGGCAATGATAACAGATTCTTTGTGTCTATGTGCGTGGAGGATAGAGAGAGACATGTACATGGGGCTTTGTGTTCTGTAACGTGGAGACACCTATACATAATTAGAGAGTGAGTGTGCGAGATACACATGCGGACATGGGGAGAGATGAGGATCCAGATTAATGGGTGTTTGTGCGTGTCTGTGTGTGTTTGTGCACGCGTTTGTGTGTGAGAGGGAGTGTGTGTATGTGGAGTAGAGAGACCACTAATGATGTAAACCCAGTATAAGGGAAGGGGGAATGGTGTGACATGTGTAGTAGCGGGATAGCATGGGTGCGGGCGGGGGGAGCAGACTATTTGGAAGAGACATCGATTGTGTGTGGGAGACGGGTGTGAGAGCGAGAGAGAGAGAGAGAGAGAGAGAGAGAGAGCTAGCGACGGAGAGAGAAGAGAGAGAGAGAGAGAGAGAGAGAGAGAGGAAGAGAGGGGCGAGAGAGGGGCGTTTGTGTCCATAAATGGCGTATAGATAGGGAGACAATGTTGATGTTGTTTGAAATTGGCCTATGTATGGAGACGCAAGGGAAGTGAGTCATCGTGTGTGAGATAGGGACTTCATGAGAGATCTAGAATAGATGGTGTAGAGAACAATGTGCGAGATCGAGAACGATGATACATTAGGGAGCTATGGAAAGAGTCACGACATATATGTATACAGGGAGGAGCTGGGGCGGGTCCGCATGTGGGAGAGATAGAAAGAGGAGAGTGGTGCACAAGGAGACAAAGTGTGCTTGTTTTGCAGTGGGGGTGGTGTGTGAGGTGAGTGTGCGAGAACCACATAACTAGGGGGATAGACGTTTGGGGGCAACGTTTTGTGTGTATGGGAAAGATACACTCTACATAGTGCGTGTGCTTGGGAAAGAGAGATGCCGGGAGACCTAGCTAGAGAGTGGGGGAAAAGATGTGTGCCTGCCCAAGAGACAAAGTGATAGAGACCTATATTGGGGTCCGGACTTTAGAAGAGAGAGGGGTGTTAATGTGCTCGTGTGTTGGTGTTTGGGGGAGAGAACGACTTCTCTGTGTGTGGGGGGGGCGACGAGGGGGGGTTGGCTTCAGATAAAGAGTGAGGTGTCTATATTTGAGGGACTTTAGCGTAATTGAGATATACATGGTCAATAGTGTGTGCACTCAAGGTTGATCAATTTGTTTCACAGTTTGGACTATGGGATAACGATAATTTTGAACATGCGTGATATACTTTGATGTACCAGAATTACAAACCTAAGATTGGAATTTTGAAATTCGACTCCATCATTAGCTTTTGTAATTCATTTAAACGGAGGTACATTTTTAAGCCGGGATTTCGTGATTTCAAATTCATATATCAAACCTAGAGATATACACATACGGGCATGTTCAAACTTTATAATCATCCACTTTATTCATACACATACACATTTTTGCTTTTGTCATCATATTTAGGATAAACACATTTGGAATTTCATTTGAATTGGACCATATGATGGTATTTGCTTGTAGTAGCTCAATGATCCATATTTGAATTGAATGGACAATCTAAGTTTCGAGTTGGAGACATTGATTTTCAAAACTTGCACTTTTTTTGGCGTGCAAAACAAACAAATCCTCGCCCATGATATCATAGTCGGCCGTACAAGAGCAGAATATAATTTCAGGCGCCAAAAGCTTTCAAACTTCCCGCTCACATCAAAATATCTCGCGCCCGAAAGTTTAGCCCTACGATATTCCTGTTTTACCCCTGCCACATGAACGGAAAAGGGTTGCTTTGGTAACTCCATTGTTTTCCCCTCTTTGCCCCAAACATTCTTCCCCAGAGCCCCTTCCCTTCCCCTCCCCGACCCCCCCCCCCCCAACCACGGTAAGCCGCCGAATCTAGTCCTCCGCCGCAGCGGTGGACCTCACACCCCGACGGATCTACCTTCCGCACCTTGGAACCCCCAACTGCCAACTCACCACTTCACCGGAGCCGCTTCAGCGATTGGCTTGTACACCGCTCCAGATCTCTTTGACCGCCATCATGGTCCACCGCACCGGATCTGCTTAACCGGCGCCCTCGTCCACCACAGTGTAGGCCCTTCACTGACTCCCTCGTCCGTCCCTTCGCTGGCCCTTCATACAAGCCCTCGTCCGCCGCAACAGATTCGCCTCACCGAAAGCACTGTACAATGCGCCCGCCGAAGCCTTCGTCCACTGCACCGGACCTGCTCCACGGACGCCATATTCAACTCCACCGGCCCTGCTTTACCGACGCCGCAGCCTCATCAGGTTATTTCGATTTGTACTCCTTCGGTTTTTCTCTTTATCGTGCAACTGTTCACTTACCACAAATGAGCTTTCTTGTATGTCGACAGGCGCCGCAACCGTAGCACCGGAGCCGCTTCAGCGACGGCGACAGCCGGCCCAAACTCAACCACGACACGAGCACCATCGACGATCCTTAGCTATCAAGTATGCCAACGATACCCATACGCCGCCGGGAATCAGGTACTATTATCCAACGGCCGGCGCCTACGTTCACTTTCTTAGCATAAGCACCGCACCTTTGAATATCTTCAGGGCATCATTCAGTTTTTCATGAGACGCGTTATTCTGCTTGCACCTGTAGGGCCATACTTCCGGCTTTAGTTTTGTCCTAAGTATTACTGTACTTCCTAGATATCACTGCCTACTATTTTACTTCTTGCATGCTATATTTATGATAATGGTGTTGTTCTGATGCCACCTGTTGGTTCCATCAGACTGCTTCATGTTCTCTATGCTTAATTACACATCAGCAAACTAGCATGTGGTTCCGCTGGTTTTTGTTCGTTTTACCCTACATTTTCTGATGCTAGCTATTACATCACTGCTACGAGCTTCTGTTCATTACTTTTTTGTGTGTTCTTGATCTTCCCAAGTTGCATGACGAATTTGATGCTTCTATTAATTAATGAGCTGCCAACCCCATCAAGCAAAATATTTGTTCTTTTGGGGCTAGCACCTCGAACAAGCATAAAAATAGAGGGAAGCAGGTATATTGTCATGTATGCACACACCCTTCTTTCATTAGTTTAGATGAACCATTGATGATCAATTCGAACTAGTGCATGCGATTAAAATTAATTTTACCTAAATAGAGGGTGCAGAATAAACTACAACAAGTAGATTTGCAACCACGGGATGCTAACGATATCTTCAAAGAACATTGCAACAGCAGCGAGGCTTCACAGCAACATATGGTAAGCCAGTGTGTTTTAGTACATGTGAAATGTAATGCGTGTGGGCTGCTTTCTTGGCTTGTGCCCTCAACCTGTAATCCTACAGAATAACAAATAGTTCAGTTGTCTGCTTTGCTGTATTGCTAGATTTGAATGCTTGTTTGTTACTTGTTACGCTATACCTGAGTTGGCCAATATGTCAGCAGTGCCTATTGTACTATCGTAAAGAAATGCATGCCTAGTTCATTTGAGTCCTTAGCTTTTCCTCTGAACTTCATCACAAGACTGTCTTCGTAGTTTATATGAGGCCACACTGTTAAGTGATTTCTCAGATTATTTCAACTACTTAGATGCCTTGGCAACTTAAATATAGTGGTGGTACACTCCCTTTCAACTAGGGATATCAACTGGGTCCCGTTTAATCCCAATTAAAGTCCACTAGTGGTATGATAGTTCAAAAGAGTTTTTGTTTTTTGAGGAAAATGAACCAGGGAGCTAGCAAAAACTAACTAGATGGGACTGGCGGATGTCGTTTATTTGCCACTTACATCCCTAGTTTCATCTTACCATTTTAATTTCTTTTCGGCTGATGCTGCTTCGAACCATTTAAATATAGCTTGCCATGCTCGGCAATAATTCGTATGTCGTTTACCATGTAAGCTTACTGCTTGGATCATGCGATAACTATCTCTTACTTATGTCCAGCGGAAACCTTTCAAGATGCCGTTCACACTAGGACACAATGTACAACCCCATAATCTATTTGTGGAAGCAGTGCGCCATTCATGTTACCATATGGTAGCAGTTCAGAGGCAACACCGCCGAAGAGCAGTCTGAGCACAGATATTATAGTTCTTGAGGCTCTACTAGAGGCAGGAAGAGATGGTGTGGCTGCCATGAATGAGGTAATCTCGATCTTGAAGCTGGAAATTATGCAATTAGTTGCACGCATTATGCAAGCAACCCAAGAATTGGAGGAAGTAAGAATGTTGCATTTGAAGACGGAGGAGGTCCTGCTGCTTCTGCTATCTGAAGCCCAGGGTAATCCCAGTTCTTCTTTAGATAGCAGCTGAAATTGTCATTAGATTATTGTACTTGCATGTTGTGTCATGTCTCTGAATGGATTATGTTGTAAGACCCCCTATGTTGTCCATGTGTTGTAATGATCTGAATTTTTTAGGCGAGGTAATCCTCAGTACTTGTATGACTGACATAAGGTGAACTATTTTTCGTGTGAGCATATTGTATTGGATGAAATAACTGTTTGACTCAAAGTGTATCCAACCTACTGAATTCGAAGATCACGGCATTTCTAAATCATAATCATATATAAAGGTGGAATAAATCTTTGTTGTGGTTTTCAAGAAATAAATAACAAAACGTAGAATTATCTGTGGATATTCGTAATCGAATAAAAATTGGATTTGGATTTAGTTGCCAGGGCCCTGGGCAAACGTGAATGCTAATTCTCCCAAGTTTTGAACGAAGCGGCTAAACACCCACTATCATTTGTGGGCGGCCCGAAGCAAGTGTTTGCGAGATGGAAATTACTGTCTACCCTTGACACTTGACATCCTTATCGACCGGATTTACACTGTTGTCGATAGGGGTAGACTAGTAACTTCAATCAGACGTGACACGACGGCCTCTGAGCCCATTCAGACACGGTGGGCGCCAAACGTAGGCGGCAAAACACATTTGATTCAAGCTCGTCCGAAAGACATGTGTCTCTCCCTCCATTTCCCCATTCATCCACGGTGGGAGGCAAAACAAACTCTCCTCGTCCGAAATCGATGTAGGCTAATATTTTAAATAGGGGCAGATGTGTAACTTCCCTCAGACGTGACACAACCGCCCTACCTGTCAGCCCCGTTCATACACTGTGGGCGCCAACCGTGGGCGGCAAAACACCCTCTCCTTGCCCGAAATCGTTACCGGCAAATATTTGGGAGATGCGAGATTACCGTCCTATCCCCAACCGACGTGATGTCCGAAATTTTAAACGGGGGATAAGTTCGTAACTTTGGCACATTTCAGACAAGCACGTCCCAAAGTTTGAGATCCCCCCATCCCCCTCCATTTCCCCATTCATACACCGTCGGCGCCACGACAACCTCCCCACTGCGGCTAGCCTCGTCCGTCCGCCACCCCATCCTCCACCTTGCCGGAGCCGCTACCCCTACCCCGTCGTCCACTGCAAGAGATGGACGTCTCTCATCCACGGCACCGGACCAGGATCCTTTCATCGCGTCGTCTCGCTTCATCGGCGCCGTCGTCGACTTTTCTGTTGCCGCTCCTACGACCGCCTCGTCCACGGCAACAGGGTTTATCCCCCAACCCGGCCGTCTGCCATCTAAAGTCTTCTTCCCCGCTGCCGACAGCCATCGCACCCGCAGCACCCTCAACGTATCAACAGGGGCCTACACGGCGTCGCAAGAGAGGTGGTACTCTTCCATATGTGCTTAAGTTATTGATCTCACCCGGAGATTTTAAATTGTTTACTGTACTTTTCTTGTCCGTACCAAATCGTAGTGGCTAGTTGAATGCAAACATTGGTTGCGAAGTAGCTTTGTCCGGTTTGCACCTTCAGATCCGCCATGTCACGGTCACTATACTCGTAAAGCTTATGGTTTCCCCCCTTTATATTCACTACCATCATCGTAGGTGCTTCACTGCTTCGTGTCGTGCTAGCACTGCTCCTCAAGACCTCAACCCATCAAGCGAAACAACATGCCACTCATAATTCCAAAGCTTACATGTTGAAATACAAATCTGATATGATGCTCATATTACTAAAACAGAGAACGTTTAATTGGTCACCTAATGTTCCTATATTTGTTTCGAAAAGCATGTTCGCCACCCACTGGTCCAGCTAGTTCCACTTTCCTGATTTTACTCTTGATGCTTAGGGTTTTCCCCTTTTATCTACTCTACTATGATCTGCGTAGGTGCTTTCTGTCATACTAGCATTACTCCACCCTTCAAGCTAAACAACGCAACACTCAAAATTCCAAAGCTTAGTTGTTCAAATATGATTGTGATATGATACTGATATTCGTTAACACGCACATTTAATTGGTTCGCTAAAGGTCCCACTTGAGTTTCCAAATGCATGTCGCGACATATAGAGAGACAGCAGAATTGCATTTCTTTGTCACTTGTTGACTGTACTTTCTTGTCCATACCAAATCTTAATATTTCAAAGCAAATATCGGTTGCTAACTACCCTTTGCGCGGTTTGCAGCTTCAGATCTGCCATCCCACTGCCATGGTCAACACTATACTCATCATGCTTACGGTTTCCCCATTTTATGATGACCACGATCAGCCTACGTGGTTCGTGTCGTAATAGCACTGCTCCACCCATCGAGCTAAACAAGCTTACTTGTACAAATTCAAATCTGATATTATGGTGATATTAGTAAAACTGAGAGATGTTTAATTGGTCAGCTAAATGTTCCTACTTTAGTTTCGAAATGCATGTGAGCCACATATGGAGAGACCGAAAGGAATAGTATTTCTCTGTGCGCTCTGGTTCATCATGGGTGGCCAACCGACATTGTATAGAAAGACTTGTAATATCTTCAATCTTCTTGCTCTTCCGCTGTTCTTTAAGATGATCCTCTTCTCTTGCGGTCGACTGGTCAGGTCGAGTTATTCTCCCTTAGTATATTCTGAATCTGTCAGGTCAGGTCGACTTGTTCTTCTTTACTATATGTTGAAGCTGTCATCTGCGAAGTATCATCACTTCTGGAGCTCTCATATTTTGAGTAGTAGGCCACATTATATTAATGCACACACCAAATTACAGCATGCATGGCATCTCTTAGAAGAATTGCAGAGATAGCACAAAGGGGTTTACAGGGAGGAAGTATTAGATTAGAATCACTTCTGCATTACAAAGATAATCTCACTTGTTTTTATGTTTTCATGCATGTCAGGTATTGAACATTATCAAAATGAATATGAGAATGGGCGCACGAGAGGAATATTGCGGAACAATCCACTAGCTAACAAACTTGGCATGGTGGAGGATGGCCTATCTTATTCACCCATCAAGGTGCATGCTCTAACTTGGCAAGGTTGTATTGGTCGCACATATTTTGCATCTGACCTCTTGCATTACTTCTACTTTGTTACACCATCTGCTTAGTTTAAGCATCATATATGAGTATATGCCATACCTATCCATTTTCTGTACCTATTCCATGTGTCGTCATACTATGTTTTCCCAATCAAATGTTGTTCTTTCGTAATAGATGTCCAAAAGGAAGAGGGTGATTGCAGATCCTCAAGGAGTACAAACTAGGTATTTGGAAAAGGTAGTGATACATGTTAAATCAGATAGATCAACAGCCACAGAAAACACAGGCCCAACTATAACAGACTTTACCCCTACTCCAGTGGCCAAACCCCTATTAGAACTGCTGACAGCCCAGCGTCAGGTACTGTCTATGATATCAATTCAAAATTTGAACTCCTAAATTTTTGCATGTGCCTTACCTTCTCTCTTGTATGAAAACTAATTTCAGATGAATCTCCTTGCTCAATGGATCATAGGATCTCACAACAATACTGGGCTCTGCATTGCTCTTGTCAGTACCTCTTGCCCTTTGTCAGCATACTTACACTCATTGCTGTTTGATTATGTAGCATCACTGTAAATGTTCGCTTCTTTATCCTCCCTTTGCTTGAAATTATAAGATCTATATTTACTCTTAGGTAAATGTAGAATTAACACAATGGTTATGAAGTTTTGGATTGATCATGTAAGTACCTGTTGTCATGTACTCCCTCTGTATCGAATTAATTGTTGATCAATTCGGTGTATTTAGAACTTAATAGTGCTAGATACATCCATTTGAGCGACAACTAATAACGGACGGTGGTGGTATTACTGTACATGCATCGCGAGATAGTTGATTGTCTAGCATTACTCTGCATCTTATCTGCCCTGCCCTCCACTTTCTCCAAATTATCATATCTACATTTACTCTTACCAAAATGTTGAATAAAGCCAATGCCACTGCACACGTTGATGTCTGCATTCCTCTTGTCAGTGCCTTTTGCCTTGTAACGTTGTACTTAATTAATTGCTATTTGATTATGTATCATCAGTCTGCACCTGAGCTTCATTATCCTCTATTTCTTCCAATATTATTTGATCTATATTTACTCTTTGCAAAATGTAGAATAATGGCAACGCTTATAAAGAATTTTCTTTGGGGAATTTATTGAATTATCTTTCCATCAACATGGAGAAGGGCTTTGTCCAGCCCGTGTTAACATGTAATGTAAGTTCATCCTTTTCAAGCCTTCAAACTTTGTTCTAGTATAGATTTGGATAGGCATCATTTCCTCCACTGCTGTTTACATCTGATTGGATGTTTGCAACAACTACCAGTTTTAAATTGTAGTTGTAAAAACATGTTCCTTATGCAGAACAGATCCATTTATTTGTTTATATAATTGTGAAACCTGTTACGTGTCTCCTTGTTTCTCTTTCAGAGTCGTATCTCTTATGCCAGGCAGAACTTTAGGAAAGATAGTGAGCCAAACCATCTTGAGGACAACGAGATGACCCCAAGGTCCTGTCTTGATGAAGACAGTGAGTTGAAGCTACTCACCAGCAGGTGTGAGACAACCTCTGTGCAGTCGCTGCCTCAATCAGTTCGACTTCTTCAGTCTCAACTTAAAGCGGAAAGGTTGCTTCAGCTCAGCTCCGACTTGAAGTCAAAGATGTAATGTAGATGTCAGGGGACTGCCTTGTGCACTATGGTGCCATATATCTAGGGATGAAGCATCTATCATTGACACAACTGAGGTCTCATCAGCTTGTTCGGCTGCTTGCGGGGCCCGAGCTTGCCAGGTCTAGTGCCTTCTGAAGTGCTCTCAGTTTTGTATATTCTTTTGTCGGCGCGTTTATATGCATTGGTGGCGACCTTTGATGCCTAGTGTATGTAATCCGCGGTCATGTTGCGCTTTATTATCACCGGTAGCGAACTTTGATTCCCAGTGGATGTAATATGCCGTAATTTCTTTGTTGTATAGTCTAGGTTTATTCTTTGGTCGGTATGTTGTAATTTAGGCTGGAAGGTTCAGTGGATCTCAGTGTTGTCGGTCTTCAGGCCGGACCGTTACTCATATGGTCCAAAACGTGGGCCTATAATCATCTTGGGCCATTAGCAAGTCTAAACCTATAGTAGTTTCCCGCCTTTAACAGGCCATGGGCTACATATTTACTGTAGTGACACTGGGCTTCCTACGGGCCATCGAAAAAATGGGCCTTCTACGGTCCATAGAAATAATGGGCCTTCTACAGGCCGTAGAAACAATGGGCCTTCTACGGGTCGTATCATCAATGGGCCTTAGACGGGTCGTATGATCGATTGGCCAAACATGGGCCAAAAACAGACCGCATTATGGCCGTAAACGGGCTAGAGTTGGAGTCGTCCGTTCATGGGCCGACCATAACGGGCCGTCGTTAATAGGTCGTATTTGATGATGCTATTAAAACGGCCCAACGTATTAACGTGCCATAAATGAGCCGACTGTAACCACGGGCTGAATTTGGCCCACAAGCAGAAAATGGCAGTAACGGGCCGTAAGTAACTGAATGCTGGAAATGAGCCCAAGAATAAATGGGCCCTGAGAAGGCCGAAAGACAACATGGGCTGCAAACGGCCCAATGGATTAATGGGCCGTTAATGGGTATAAAGTGATACACTGTTCATTACGGGCCAGTTTCACCACGGGCCGTTAATGGGCCAAGAGTTACAAAGGGACTCATATGGGCCGAAATACATCATGGGCCATACATGGGCCGGAAGTTAAAAAGGGCTGGAATTATATTGGACGGCCCAGATGACGCTACTGGGCCTAATTCGGATAGGCCGTAAACGGGCCCTGGGTTAGCGGGCTGTAAATGGGCTATATGCGAACAGGCCGTTAACAGGCTTGCCGTGGGCCGGCCCGCCACCTTTTGACCATGTCAAACGGGCCGGCCTTTTCACAGGAATGGGCCTCTGTTGGGTCGTGCCACGTGTCGACGTATCATAGGCACTTTGGGTCCAATGAGTGGATGACATCTGTCCCAACGGTGAGCCGACACGTGTTTCCTCCAGCCAATGATGATTTTACACGTGGAAAATCCCCATTGGTCGGGGCTGTTAACGGGTTATCGGATCCAAAACCGGATCTGATAGCTTAACGGCGTTCCGTTACGGTGGATGCCACGTGTCGGTCACCCTTGACGAAAGCACTTCTGTGACGCGCGATTTATCGTCATGGAAGTGGACACTTCCGTGATGATAATTTTGGTAATGTCATGGAACACTTCTATGACAGCACAGGTATGAATATCTTGATTCTGTCATAAATTTGTCATGGATGTACATGCATGACAGAAAACGTGACCTACTATGACAAACACGTATCATCACGGAAGTGTCTTTTTTTTGTAGTGCTTTGTCATCGGTATGTTACTTGCCCGAGATTCGATCATCGGTATCTCCATACCTAGTTCAATCTCGTTACCGGCAAGTCTCTTTACTCATTCTGTAATGCATCATCCCGCAACTAACTCATTAGTCACATTGCTTGCAAGGCTTATAGTGATGTGCATTACCGAGAGGGCCCAGAGATACCTCTCCGACAATCGGAGTGACAAATCCTAATATCGCTCTATGCCAACTCAACAAGTACCATCGAAGACACCTGTAGAGCACCTTTATAATCACCTAGTTACGTTATGACGTTTGGTAGCACACTAAGTGTTTCTCCGCTATTCGGGAGTTGCATAATCTCATAGTCATAGGAACCTGTATAAGTCATGAATAAAGCAATAGCAATATACTAAACGATCAAGTGCTAAGCTAACGGAATGGGTCAAGTCAATCACATCATTCTCTAATGATGTGATCCCGTTAATCAAATGACAACTCATGTCTATGGCTAGGAAACTTAACCATCTTTGATTCAACGAGCTAGTCAAGTAGAGGCATACTAGTGACACTCTGTTTGTCTATGTATTCACACATGTACTAAGTTTCCGGTTAATACAATTCTAGCATGAATAATAAACATTTATCATGATATAAGGAAATAAATAATAACTTTATTATTGCCTCTAGGGCATATTTCCTTCAAATCATGCTCAAGATCAGAGGGGTATTAAATAGCATATTGGATCTGAACATATAATCTTCCACCAAATAAACCATATAGTAATCAACTACAAGATGTAATCAACACTACTAGTCACCCACAAGCACCAATCTATAGTTCCGGTAACAAGGTTGAACACAAGAGATGAACTAGGGTTTGAGATGAGATGATGCTGTTGAAGATGTTGATGGAGATTGCCCTCCCCAAGATGGGAGAGTTGTTGGTGATGATGAGGACGATGATTTCCCCCTCCGGGAGGGAAGTTCCCCTGGCGGAATCGCTCCACCGGAGGGCAAAAGTGCTCCTGGCCAAGTTCCGCCTCGAGACGGCGGCGCTCCATCCCAAAAGTCCTCTCCTCATTTTTTTATAGGTCAAAATGGCTTATATACCAGAAGATGGGCACCGGAGGTGGGCCTGGGTGAGCACAACCCACCAGGGCGCGCCCAGGTGGGTTGTGCCCACCTGGTGGGGCCCCTCTGGTACTTATTTGCTCCGATATTCTTCATATATTCCATAAAAATTCTCCGTGAAGTTTCAGCTTGTTTGGAGTTGTGCAGAATAGGTGGCCTGACGTAGCTTTTCCAGGTCCAGATTTCAAGCTGCCGGAATTCTCCCTCTTTGTGCATACCTTGCATATTATGAGAGAAAAGGCATTAGAGTTACTCCAAAAAGCATTATTATGGATAAAAAATCAGAAATAACAGTAGGAAAACATGATGCAAAATGGACGTATCAGGGGTGCCCTAGCCGCTGCTGCTGCCGAAGAGGCCCATCGCTTGCTAGGGTTTGATGTCGCCGGCGAGGAAGCAAAGGGAGTGGTGGGGGCTAGATGTGGACGGAAGTGGATGAGGTCGGGCCCCGCTGCATGCGTGGTTAAAAAGGACGCTTCCACTGGCTGACTAGTGGGCCCGATGCTGGTGGTCATCATAAATAAGACAACGGGCGGTAGTTGGGTGGCCTACAGGTAGGGACGCAGCGGACGACGAGGAGATGCGCGGCGCGTCCGCGCCGACGCATTTCAGGCGCAATTTTTGGGCCGGAAATGGGTCGGCGCGGACTCCAGGCGGACGAGATTTGGGTTTGGGTCGGCACGTTGGGCCTCCACTTTTGTCCGCGCCGACCCAAACGGACATAGGCGGACAAAATGGGTCGCCCCATTGGAGTTGCTCTAAGGACCGCAGCTGACCAAGGACTCCTCCCGAACGCCGCGACGAAGCCTTAGGGGTTGACGCGATGCCTCGACGGCCGTCTGATACGTCTCCAACGTATCCATAATTTTTGATTGATCCATGCTATTATATTATCTGTTTTGGATGTTTTATATGTATTAATATGCTATTTTATATTATTTTTAGGACTAATCTATTAACCTAGAGCCCAGTGCCAGTTTCTGTTTTTTCCTTGTTTTTGAGTTTCATAGAGAAGGAGACTTGAAGATGAAGTCGGAGGAGCCACGAGGCGGCCACAAGGACGGAGGGCACGCCCAAGGGGTAGGGCGCGCCCCCCACCCTTGTGGGCCCCCCCGTGACCCTCCTGACCTAATTCTTTCGCCTATATATTCCCAAATATCCCCAAACCACCATAGGCATCCACGAAAATACTTTTCCACCACCGCAACCTTCTGTACTCGTGAGATCCCATCTAGGGACCTTTTCCGGCACCCTGCCGGAGGGGGATTCGATCACGGAGGGCTTCTACATCAACTCTATTGCCCTTCCGATAAAGCGTGAGTAGTTTACCACAGACCTACGGGTCCATAGCTAGTAGCTAGATGGCTTCTTCTCTCTCTTTGATTCTCAATACCATGTTCTCCTCGATGTTCTTGGAGATCTATTCGATGTAATACTTTTTTGCGGTGTGTTTGCCGAGATCCGATGAATTGTGGATTTATGATCAGCTTATCTATGAATATTATTTGAATCTTCTCTGAATTCTTTTATGCATGATTTGATATCTTTGTAATTCTCTTCGAACTATCGGTTTGGTTTGGCCAACTAGATTGATTTTTCTTGCAATGGGAGAAGTGCTTAGCTTTGGGTTCAATCTTGCAGTGTCCTTTCCCAGTGACAGTAGGGGCAGCAAGGCACATATTATATTGTTGCCATCGAGGATAAAAGGATGGGGTTTTCATCATATTGCTTGAGTTAATTCCTCTACATCATGTCATCTTACTTAATGCATTACTCCGTTCTTTATGAACTTAATACTCTAGATGCATGCTGGATAGCGGTCGATGTGTGGAGTAATAGTAGTAGATGCAGAATCGTTTCAGTCTACTTGACACGGACGTGATGCATATATTCATGATCATTGCCTTAGATATCGTCATAACTTTGCGCTTTTTTATCAATTGCTCGGCAGTAATTTATTCACCCACCGTATTATTTGTTATATTGAGAGAAGCCTCTAGTGAAACCTACGACCCCCGGGTCTATTTTCCACAATATAAGTTTCCGATCTACTATTTTGCAATCTTTTACTTTCCGTTCTATAAACCAAAAATACCAAAAGTATTTACTTTATCGTTTATCTATCTCTATCAGATCTCACTTTTACAAGTAACCGTGAAGGGATTGACAACCCTTTACCGCGTTGGGTGCAAGTTGTTTGATTGTGTATGCAGGTATTCGG
The DNA here is from genome assembly GCF_002575655.3 of Aegilops tauschii subsp. strangulata. Taxonomy (NCBI): domain Eukaryota; kingdom Viridiplantae; phylum Streptophyta; class Magnoliopsida; order Poales; family Poaceae; genus Aegilops; species Aegilops tauschii. The sequence goes on along the minus strand of NC_053036.3, from coordinate 549,293,152 downwards.
TGATTTACGCGTTGTCTCCTACTGGATTGATACATTGGTTCTCAAACTGAGGGAAATCTTTATCTCTACTTTGCTACATCACCCTTTCCTTTTCAAGGAAAAAACCAACGCAATATCAAGAAGTAGCACCGTCTCCGTCACCTCCTCGCCGTCCTCATCCTCTTCGGCTTCTCTGACCTCCTCGTCATCCTCGTCGTCGTCAACATCGTCAGCATCACTGTCGCCGTCATCATCCCCCCCCCCTCTCCACCTCCGCTACCGCTCGATGGGGAGACCGTGCCCTCCACGTCCTCCCGACTCACAGAGGCCTCCATCGGATCCTCCTTCAGGGCTCCCTTCCTTTTCTTAGTAGCATCGGCCTCCTCACGAGAAGGCCCGAAAGGCACCACAGCCATAAGGGCGGCTAAAGCGGGGTTCACTTGTTGCCCTGGGAACGGAAGGCCCGAAAGGTGGAAAATTCCTGACAAAGAAATCAAATAAGATCACAGCCCGGCCTCCAAACAGCAAGAAAACTATGAAAGAGATATTTACGTTGCCGGGAAGGAGATTGGCCAGAAAGGCCAGGATGGCCTATTTGTGAGACCTCGTGATAACGTCTTGCCCCACCAAGAAGCCAAGGTAGGCATCGACGACCTCGAAACCAACTCCTCCCAAGAGACCCGCGCAGGGTCCTTCAGGCCCATGTACTGGGACATCAGAGAACTCCGAGCTTGTTGTGGCAGAACACGGCGCACCACCCATGTGCGCGCGATGTGGCCTCCTGCCAGCCCGTCTTTCTTCATCGACCTCACCGGGGACGACGACGACGGCAAGAGCAAGGGCAAGATGGACGATTAGAGCAGCGTGCAGGCTTTTTTTAATATTTAATTAATGTTTAAGACGACTTTGGCCGGCGTTGACCGGCCACTTTATGTTTAACTATATTTTTCTAAATTTGCTTTGGCCACGCGAGCCAAAATGGGTATGCTTCCTGTTGGGCGCAGCTGCCGACCCAAAACGAAAAACGGACGCGCACGTCCGCTTGGTCGAACCGAACGGACGAAAAACGGACAAATCGTGTGTCCGTTTAAGTCGCCGCGTTGGAGTTGCTCTAAAAACTTGACTCTTTTGAATCTCGTGGCACCAAAATAAAAGCTGTACTAACTTTGACTCTTTTGATACTCGTGGCACCAAAACTTGACTTGAGAATTGTGACGAGGTGGCAGGAACCACATGAATTAAGCTGGCTGTTGTGATAACTTCTTACGTGGTGTGCTACTTGTATCAATTCCTAAACGAGAAAAATGGCAGAGGAACGTTCATAAGGACGACATCAATACCAAGTTCCGTTGATAGCTTAATTTCGATGATTCTTGAATTTCCATCAATAGCTTGGCACAACTTAAATATGCCGTACAGGGACAAGGTAAAATGCGGTTGGTATATCTTCCTTTTCAATAGACAACCTCATTGTAGATGCAATAACATTTAGAATTGAACTCAACATGGTGATATCCCCTTTCAATAATTTTCCATCCTCAACTAGCAGATACGGATATTTAGATATTTCTGAGAGGTGCTCAAGTGCAGTTTCTTGGAGCCATTCCGTGATGAATCTTGATAAGATCAAAGCAATGAGAGGCAGTTTTGTGTCTAATGATGGGACCAAATCTATACGGAAGAGTACCAACACCAAATAAGCACCTACTAATTTTGTGTCCCAAAATTTGACAAGAAAGAAAAATAACTAGAAAGCAATATTACAAAGATCACAACCTTCTCGAAGTTTCGAACACCAGAGGCATCCAGAAATTAATGTGGTTGCATCAATCAACTGAAAACCGGCCTGGAGTACACAATCCAACAGAGAGACTATAAAAATTGTATCCACCCGGAGTGACCGTACATGGCCAGAAACAAAGGTACATGAGAGAGGCTCAGAGGCTCAAGTGACCAAGAAGATGAAGACCATGAGGGCGAAGAGGAAGAGTGTGCATGACAAAAATGGATATGATGATGGAGAAAGTGTAATGGTGACTAAAACAAACTATTATATGCATTTTTAACTTAAAAAACTTCTCTAGTCTTCCTAAAAATTGTAGCCGAGATCCAAAGGGTCAATAGCTAGGACAATTAAGTTCGTCGAGCACCAATATAGCATTGATATTGTTGTTGATATATATTGTCCGTTCTTTTGAATGAAGTACATAAATTTATTAATTATCACATATCCCTGTCGAATTCAGACTTTTGAATAAATTACATAAAAATTTAATAATTATTACATATCCCTGTTGAATTTGGATTGTTTGAGTGAAATACATAAATTTAACAATTATTACGTATCCCCGTGGAAGCGGAAAGTATATATAAAATGGATAGTGCAATATGAGGTGAAAGGACTATCCATGGATAAGCTATGGGTAGAGTTGGATGATGGATCGCATTCCTAGGACAGGCTGTATTTTGTAATGACTAAATCCCGCTTCCATGAATATCTTTTGCCAGTTGAGTTCCTCACGTTCTTTGCTCATGAATAGCATCATCATTTGCATATCCATCAAGACTTGAGCTTCAAGTACTTGTGAGTGTGAGGGAGATCCAACAACAGCATCGATGATTATCACCTTCCCTGCCCCTGCTTTCGCTCCTTGGGCAATGGCCTCTCTGCATTTTGTCAGGATCTTCACACAATCCTCGTCGCTCCAGTTGTGTAGCACACACTGCCAATCCAACAAGTCAAAAACTATCAGTAAGATAGCACTACTCCAACCACGTGACACATGTGGTACGCAATCCAAACAATTTAGAAGAAAAATAGCACTACTCCACCCGTTTATTCTTTTCTTTTTGTCGGATCCACCCATTTATATTCTTGTTAAGCGCCCACATAACATAATCTGCCAATTCATGTCGTGCCTTTCATTATGTAGTATAGTTGCCCAAGTTTTTCTTTGAAGAATTAGCTTTGTGAGGAATTGGTATAAATGCGAACGGGAAGTAGAATGTGTCTTTCTTACTACTGTAAATAAATTTAAAAATAAATAAATTATACCTTAAGCAGAACTGCATCAGCTGGTGGAACGTATTCCATCATGTCGCCGGCAGCAAACTCAACCGATTCATGTGTTGAGACGACGCCCTGTACAACATGTGGGAGGTCCAGCACGGAACACCTGACATGCGGGAAGGCCTTGGCGATGGCCGTCGCCATGGTGCCGTTCCCGCCGCCGACGTCGACCAGCGACGTCACGCCCGTGAACACCTCGCCGCACTCGCGGACGACGAGCTCCGCCATGTACCGGCTGTCGGACCCCATCGCCTCGTTCACCAGCGCGTTGAACTCCATGTCATGGCCGGTGGCGGCGTAGGGGCTCTCGCCGTGCGCCATCGCGAACGCCGGCTCGCCCTCGCTGTCCCTCTGGAACCACTGGGGCAGCCGGAGAGAGGCCTCCAGGAACAGCGGCGAGGTGCCCATGAGCACGCACGGGGACACGCCGCCGCTGACGAGAAGGCGGGACACCGGGTTGAGGCCGTACCGGACGCTCGGCGCGGCGGCGGCGCCCTCGCCCTCGCCGGCGGCAGGAACGTCCACGGCTGCCACAGCCGTGAAGATTCCTTCCACGGCTAGCATCTTCATGAGCCGGGACAGGTACGGCCGTTTGCTGCAGGGGAGGGCAAGGGTGGATAGCAGGTCGGGCAAAGAGGCGGCGCCGCCGCAGCGGTGGAGAGCGTCGGGGATTCCAAGCTTCACCGCGCTGTGCAACGCCATGGACTTGAGGTAGCCTAGGGAGTGGCGCACGAGCTCTGCCTCAGCTTGCAGAAGCTCCGCGCTTGAGGTGGCCATTTTGGCTCTGCTTTCTTCTTCTGCCATTACCTTTACCTACTCCGTTAGTGTTATCATCTTACTTTGAGTTTGAGTAATGGTAAAAACAAACAGATCCGAACGATTCGCTAGGGGCACGATTCATCTTCCCCCGAGTTTACCGAGTCGTCCGACCCTCCCGTGGATCGCTAGCCACTTTTTTCCTGCTCGCTGATCGCTGGAGCCGACGAAGAAAAATAAAGCCCCCGATGGGGATCGAACTGAGGCCTACGGACCAAGTCAGAGATAATCAACAAAGGAGTCCACGGCGGAGCGATGGCGCCTACAAGTGGTAGCCCATCTTCATCGACCTTCCTATGTTTCTTCTAGTCGAATGGCTATTGACCAAATTCCTCCTGGCATGTGTGCCAAAAGGGAGGCAGTTCCACTCCCAGTTCGAAGGCCAAGCTGTGGCTACGGCGATTTCGTTATCCCAATTGGTGCGGACCCAACAACGAGGTTCAACCCTGGATGGACTCGATTGTGTTCTTTCTCTTTGGGTCCAGCTGAAAAATGCACTGCCCCACCGCTTTGTCGATGCAGTACTGGGTTCTTCGTGCCCCTTCTTGTGTTTTTTTTATTAAAAAAAGAACTCCAATTCCTTTGGCAAGAGAGATGACCCCAGGAAGCAATCCCAGAAAAAGAAAGGTAATCGCCACAAGCATCAAAATCCAAGTTCAAAGCAGAGTAAATTACTGAAAACAACCACATGTTTCTTCACCATCTCATCTAATCGCAGATCACAAGCGGTTTTCTTCCAAACAGATAGGCCGGTCGCACAAGTACATGCAGAAGTTCAGTTTGGTGCATCTAAAACCCAAAATCGCCAACTGAACCAGCCATCACTTCTTTAAATAAATACAAAATCATACAAACGACGAGCGCGCTGTATAAATTGTTTGATTACCCTGCTAATTTCTCCAGCAATTCGCCTAGTAGTCAACTTCCCGCAAAAAGAACTAGCCTAGTCAACTGCAAATCAGTCCACGAACTACGCGTGAGGCTGCTCAACCACCGAGTCTCTTTCCCACTGGAACAGCCCAGACTTCTCAATGTCACCAACTGACAGCACTGGAATACCTGCCGGCAACCCAGCAGCGCTCAGGGCATTAGAAAATATGATCAACAGGCTTCGGCATGACTGCTCCACTTCCATGCGCTCTGTCGCAGTGTGCTGCAGGGCAGGATCTCTCCAAGGTTGATAATAATGCCTGAGAGAATAAAAAGACCATTACATCACCTGCTCATCGTCACAAAAAGCATATGCAAATAATAAGACTGGTACACATACCATCTCCATGCGGGATTAGATTCGGCGGGGCAATGTATCTTTGAGCAAAGCGTTTCGATTTGTCCACGGCCATCAACCAAAACTGATTCGCAAAAGGTTTGAAAATAGTTAGCGAACTCATATAGCAACTTTGGAAATATAATGAAACATCTTATAGTATCATAATGCAACAGATCCAAGCGTACCTTGTTCGCTGCATCTGTCAAGAAGTAACAAGCTAAGAGCCGTCATGACCGACGGCAAAGTATCACTCTTCTTTTTCACATGACCTTGTAGGTAAAGTATAATGGCAGCCAGCGCCTCATTCGCAACGTGACTATCCACCATTTCAACAGTTTCAGATGAATGGTTCAAGAAAGACTGAAGAGTTCCGGGACTATTTGTGCTCGTGGCAAGACCTCCCCTCTTTTCAGGAGAGATGCGGGAGATCCTGCCAAGGATTACAGAAGCCACTAACCAACGCAATATCTTTGATAGTCGACATTCATTGTTTAGCGGCTCTTCACATAACATTTCAACCGCAGACTTTTGTTTACATAACCAGAAGATATTGGAAGTTACCCATGAAACAACCATCACAGTTCTTGACTTATCCTGTCATTGCCAAACAAAAGCAGAAAATGATTATGAAGATTTAGATACTGATCACAATACAGAAGCAATAGTTTTGAGCACTTAGATTTAGATTCTGATCGCAATACTAAAGCAGTAATTAAGTGAATTCAGGGCACAAAAAAGTACCGTTTCAGAACTAATTGGCAGAGGACCGTTCATAAGGACGACATCAGTACCAAGTTCCATTGATGGCTTAAGTTCGATGCTTCTTGAATTGCCATCAATAGCTTGGCACAACTTAAATATGCCATGGAGGGACAAAGTAAAATGCGGTTGGTATATCTTCCTTTTCATAGACAACCTCATTGTAGATGCAATAATATTTAGAATTGAACTCAGCATGGTGATATCCCCTTTCAATAATTTTCCATCTTCAACTAGCAGATACAGATATTGAGATATTTCTGACAGTTGCTCAAGTGCAGTTTCTTGGAGCCATTCCGTAATGAATCTTGATAAGATCAAAACATCGAGTACCTGAACAAAACACACAAAAATTAGAGACAACGAGAGCATAGCTTTCATAAAACTATTGTAAAGCGTATATGTCATAGAAAATGGCAAGAAAAAATCATATAGAGAATGTTAGTTCCCAAAACCATAAGAAACCATGTGCCAAAGCTGGTCATTCACAAAGGATTGTACTCGGAGCAATTTAAGCCTGTTAAGGAAGTGCCATAGCTAGCAAAGTAATCCTTGGTAGTTCAAAGAATGTTGGGGAAGCTACGATAATATATATGTGCTAGTAGTACGCGAGTAGTTTTCATAGTTGAGGGGTGCCTCCTTACCTGTTTTGGAGTTCAGGGTAAACTCCAGCTATAATTCAGGGGTGTAATGTGCACTTATATCTTTTAACAACAGATTCTCGACCCAAAAAAACCTACTCCCTCCATCCCGATATGCAGGGCCAAATTTGTATCTCCAGATTGACTTTGACTATCGGTAAGATGAATATTATATGAAATGTATGCTATAGAAATTATACCATTAAAAACTCCTTTCAAATATAAATTGAATGGTATATTTTTTGTGAGATACATCTGTTAGGAGCTAGGGTTCTGCCGGTTCTAGGGCGGAGATTGTAGGGGAAAGATGGAGGAAGACGAGGTCGAGGGCGCGGCGGCCAGCGGCTGGCGCCGTCCTTGCGTGGTGGAGAAGAGGCGGCGGCGGCGCAAGAGGCTGCTAGGGTTAGGTCTCCCGGCTCCCTAAGGGAAGCCGAGCAAATACTGATTGCTTCTTGCTTGATTAGATTGATACATCCCCTCTCCTTATATAGAGAGGTTTACTTGACTCCTAAGCAAATGATCCTAATAACGATAAGATAATTGGGCTAGGCCCCTAATAACGATAAGATAACTTGGGCCACAACCCACTGGGCTAAGCCCCTAATATGTCGGTCATAACACTTCTCCCTGCCTGCACAAACAGCTCGTCCTCGAGCTGTAAGGTGGGGAAGCGCTTGTTGAACTCCTCGAGGTGATCAACCAGCGTCAAACACCTTCGCGACAGCTGGGGCGGCCAGGTCGGCGGCGACGGCGTCCTCCTCAATGTAGTCTGCAACCTCCAGGTAGAAGAGTCGCGGGCAGACGTGGCCGGGCGTGTAGGGCTCGTCGCAGTTGAAGCACAACCCTTGGCGACGACGCTCGAGTAGCTCGGCCGAGGTGAGTCGGCAGAACGGGCGCGCCGCGGTCGCAGCGAGGGGTGCCGCGGAAGCCTGAGCAGGCCGACCCTGCGCGGGAACATCCGGCCAGGGTAGCGGCCCAGTGGCCCGGGACGGTGATGCCTGCTGAATGGCCACCGCGCGGCGCTCGAACGTGCGGGCGTAGTACATGGCCGTTTGGAGATCCTGGGGTCCCCGAAGCTCCACGTCCACGTGGAGGTGATCCGGAAGTCCACCAACGAAGAGGTCGGCCCGCTGCTGTGCCGTCACGCCCGACGCGTGGCATGCCAGGGCCTGGAAACGGTCGGCGAAGTCGTGAACCGTGGAGGTGAAGGGAAAGCGGCCTAGCTCTGCCAGGCGGCTCCCGCGAATCGGTGGCCCAAAATGAAGGAGGCAGAGCTCGCTGAAGCGCTCCCAAGGGGGCATGCTGCCCTCGTCCTGCTCGAGGGCGTAGTACCAGGTCTGTGCCGCGCCGCGGAGGTGGTAAGAGGCGAGCCAAGTACGCTCCGAGGCGAGGGTGCGCTGCCCGCGAAAGAACTGCTCGCACTGGTTGAGCCAGTTGAGGGGGTCCTCCGTGCCGTCATAAGTGGCAAAGTCCAGTTTGGCAAACTGCGGCGGTGTCTGAGTCGGGGCACCATGGCCGACTGGCTCGGAGGTGCGAAGCAGCGAGGATTGGGGCGCCCGGTCAGTATGGCCGCGGCCCGTGGAGTGCCCCGCCAAGCCGGAGGGATCGCCGAACTGCAGAGTGGGTACCGGCGGGTCTCCAGCCGACGTGTAGACGGGTGGCGGCGATGATCCGATCAGCCAGGCCGGTATTGGGGACGGCGACGGCGGGAAGCGCACTTGCTGGATCGGTACGCCTCCCTGCGAGGGTGACCCGGGCCCCGTGCTGGGCGGTGGCGGGGCCGGCACGGACCCGGATGGCGTGGGGGGCGCCGCGAGGGCCGGGGCCGGCCACTGTGGCCATTGAGGCGCGGCAGCGGGCGGCGGTGGGGCCAGCAGCTGGGGCTGCGGTTGCCCGGACCCGGGAGGCGTCGGGGGCGCGGCGATCGCCAAAGCCGGCCACTGCGGCCAGTGGGGGGCGACGGCGGGCGGCGGCTGACCGGGCTAGTGGTGGTGTAGAGGCCCGATCGGCGCCGTGGTGGCCGCGTACCAGGGCAGGGCGACTGGCCCGGTAGCGGCGGCCGGCTGCAAGGGCGGCAGCTGCCTGTAGGGCCCGGCCAGGTAGAGGCGTATGCCCTGGACGGCGGTGACGAGGTCTTTGAGGATCCCGGTCATCTCCGCCGGCGAGTAGACGGCGACGGGCGGCGCGGTGGAGGGTGGTGGCGTCTGGCCGGTGGAGGCGCCGGCGGTGGAGTCCAGCGGCGCGGTGGGGAGAGCCAGCGGCGCGGTGGAGAGAGGCAGCGGCGCGGTGGTGACGGGCAGCGGCGGGTTGGGCGGTGGTGCAGACATGATCGGAACCGTGCTACCTGATACCAAGGTGTTAGGAGCTAGGGTTCTGTCGGTTCTAGGGCGGAGATTGTAGGGGAAAGATGGAGGAAGACGAGGTCGAGGGCGCGGCGGCCGGCAGCTGGGCGCCGTCCTTGCATGGTGGAGAAGAGGCGGCGGCGACGCAAGAGGCGGCTAGGGTTAGGTCTCCCGGCTCCGTAAGGGAAGCCGAGCAAATACTGATTGCTTCTTGCTTGATTAGATTGATACATCCCCTCTCCTTATATAGAGAGGTTTACTTGACTCCTAAGCAAACGATCCTAATAACGATAAGATAATTGGGCTAGGCCCCTAATAACGATAAGATAACTCGGGCGACAACCCACTGGGCTAAGCCCCTAATATGCCGGTCATAACAACATCTCATATATTATTGCTCTTATTGATGGTCAAAGTAAATCTAGAAATATGTACTTTTGCCCTTTAACTCTTCCTCTCCCTCTTCACTCACACACTACCATGTGCTCATTCAACCTTGTGTTCTACTCAATCGTTTATCCCCAAACCTCAAGCCTAACAATCTGCCACAATCCGCCCAGCTATCCTCGCATAACCAGGAAAGATTGGCATCCCCTAATCGATCCCCAGTCACTCTCACTGTCTCACATAGACGTCAACTCCCACGTGTGGGGTTAGGATTATGGGGTCCATCAGCGCAGCAAGGAACTCGGCAGTGCTGGCGCCTCACGCCCCAACCTCCACAGGTGCAAGCTCTAGGCCAACCTTACTAATAGGCTCCCTCTTGATACGAGGCAGGCAGCGGACTCCTCTTGCTCAGTACTCCTGTCACCGTATCGCTCCACTGTCGATCTGCACTTCTCATGGGCTGTGAAAGACGAAAGAATCTTGCAGGACAGCTTGGCCCGGCTGGCCCTGCCCTCCACTGGAAGGTTATGGCCCACATAACAGAGGATCTTGAGCGGCAGTTGCCGCAACTCGTTTCGACGCTTGCATCAAGAGCTTCTACTTTGATTACATTGCCAGCAGCGGATACTTTCACAGTAAATGAAATATCGATTGGCAGTTCAAGGCTGCCGCCTGCTAGTTTTTGTAATGCTCCTGACTACCAACTCGGAATGTGGAGGGAAGGATGGACCCCGAATCCCATGTTGATGGGGATGAGAGTGAGATGCACACATAGAGGACCCTGGGGGTTGTCAGGCTATTCTCTCACTGATTTTCCGGTAAGTATTTTTCTATCCAGTAATCGTTTGCAGCATATGATCCCAAAATCATAACGCAACTACGCGTAGTGAAGTTCTTGTGCTGGAGCCGAAGGCATTAAACTAGCAGTGTCTAATGAAAAATATACCAGTCGTATTTAACACAGAAAGCAGCACCTAACAATTGGTGTAACAAAAACTGATGTTATCAATGATTCTCATGTTCACAAACAGAAACCCCGTGATATAATTGATGGATTACGAGTTAGTCAAGATTCACAAGAAAAATGTAAGAGCATATACTGAGGTGGCCTTTGTTTGGGCTTCAGATTGTGATTCTCGGATTCTAGCCTCTCCAAAATCTGATTCTCAAACAAACGGTCAGATTCTTACCTTAGATTCGTAGAATCGATTCTACCAAATGCACTACGCACGCCCGGAAGCCAGAATCAGCGATTTTGCTGATTCCCGAGATGCCACTTACCCCCTTTCAAAATAGGCCAACATCTCCCCGTTATTACGGTGGAATTGCCACCGCGTCCCAACCCAACTAGTTCCACCGACAGGGTCTCCTCTCGTTCGTTCTCACACAGGGAACAGATGCAGAAACAGAGAGGCGATGGCTCTCTAGGTTTCGGCTGCCGCCACCATCGCCGGCCCCGTCGCCACCTGGGCGTGCAGATCCGGGCCCCTCCTCCCCCACCATACACCGCGACGAGATCCGCTGCGCCGCCGCCCCTAGCTCTGAGCCGTGCCGCCCCTGATCTACGCCTGCACCGCCGCCCCTCATCCCCGCCTGCGCCGCCGGCTCAAGTTGTCCGTGCACCTCGTCGGAGCTCCTGCTACACCGCACCTTCGTCCACCTTGTCCCTCAACTCCAGCTGCGCCCGCTTGACTGCACCTTCGCTGCCCCATCCTCGAACCGCGTCAGGACAAGGTAAAAACAATCCCTCCCAAAAAAATGCAATCTTTGCTTCATGGCGTATATTTCCCATTCAGATTTTTGGGCATGTTTGTGTTGTGGCATATGAATTGCTAATTATTCGCTTGTACTCCGCATGTGCCGTCCCTGATTAACATTTGGCTGTGACCTATTTGCTCCAATGGAGAAAATATTGTTGTTGCCTGACCTAAGTTCAACCTTCACAGCAAATGTAGAAGTTGGTTTTTTAGAGCAGACCAGAAAACATTACAGTAGGTTGCAGTCAAAAATAAGTCATGTTCATAAGATCAAATTATTATGTAGCTAATATTGCACTAGAAGTTTTTGTTGACAAGTGCCGACCAATTTATTTATTCAGGAGAAAAAGGACTTCTTGCAGTTACGTAAATGTGGTCCTGACAATTTGGAGCAAATGAGTATCATGTATGAGAATATCAATGTTACCGGAGAAAGTTCTATGATGCTAGGTTGTGAGCATGCAGTGCTTGACCTTGAAGAGGATGAAACCAAGGAGGAAGAACTACAGACTACCCAAGCCAAGAAGGCAAAGAAGGGGCCAGGGAAGATGGATGGAAGCTCTATGAGACTGGCTATGATGATTGGGTACATATTTTGGATGATATGTGCACGTATGTAAGACTATGATGGTTGGTCCATATATGGATGATATATTTCGCATGGAAGACTACGAGGGTTGATTATTTTTTTCGATGTTACGTCTCATATGCATGTTCAGATGATATATTCATACCATCATGTCATTTCTCGAAAAATATATTCTATACATTGTGTTTTTTGCGCTAGTTCTCACTTTATCAAGTCAAAACAGATAACTTGTGATTTAATCTGCATATAAACATCATAGTCAGCAGTCGAGGGCGTCACTGACATTTCACAACACCCACAACTCCTAAAGCTGACAAACAGCAGGGTAAACAAACAGCCAAATTCTGATTCTCAGGAATCCAGAGCCACAGCTGATTCTCAAGAATCCATAGCAAAGTGATTTTCAGGAATCTGTAGCCCAAACAAAGGGGGCCTGAATTGTTGCTTCTAAGAAAGGTGTGCACCATAGTTGAGATAGTTTAAAACAGTCGCTTACCTCCAATGCCAACCCAACTATTCTGGAACTAGAGTTGTTGTCCAGTCCTTTGCCATGAGTTGAAATAACAGAGGATATCCACGACAGAAGGCCACAATTTTTTACTAAATGCTGTGCTAGAACTGGCAGCTTCACACACTTCTTTAGCACCTACATGCAAAGGGAGCATTCTAAGTGGGATAAATATTTGAAATAATACTGATTTATTATATTTCAGGAGACAAGAAAAATAGCACATTTCACATGAAAAAGATCAATACATGCCAATATGGACAGGATCAAATCAAATAACAGTACAAAATATGCATGATGAAATGTTGCTTAATGTCAAATGCGGCATAGAAAGGTATACTGATGTTTGGAGATAACTCTATTTATTATCACACATTGTTACACTTCTTAAGTTGTATTTCAGGGCGTGCTTCAGCTCTTGGCAGTTGTACAAAAGTAAGACAGGATAGTAAGCATATAAAAGGGTCCTTGTACTGCTGCACACTAACTCCTTAACGCAAATAGTAACTTTTTAAGTTTAGTGCATCATCATACACATCCCAAAGTCAAATGTATGCTAATTAAAAATTCGTGCTACCTGAAGGATTAAATGCTTCGATTCAGAATCTGAAATAGCTGAAGAACAAAAGGCAAGAGCAAGCTCTAAAACACTTTTGTTCTTGCATATCGTAGCATCATCAGCTAGATTTGATCCAGCATATAATAAGCGAAGCATCCACAATCGATCAGCTTTGAAATGCACGGAACTACTCTTCAATAATGTTGGAAATAATGGAATGCTCTGCAAAAAAAAGTGATATAAAGATAAAAGCAATATGTCAGGATAGTTCACATGTGTAAGTAAAAATAACCGACCCACCTGCATATCGACAGAGGCTGAATTCATCAAATATTTGCTTATGGTATTGAACTGAGTATGCGAGCTATCCAGCAGTGTCAATGATGCTTCTGCGGCAAAAATAGCAATAATGGAAGGTATCCTCTGCCATGGTTTGGATATCCCATTCTGTAGATATGTCAAAAGAAGCTGGAGCTGCCATTTTTCCTTGCTTTTCTGAGAAGCCTGCACATGTCACAGGTGTACAACATAATATAAAATGGACTTCCCAAATAAAATTACGGGCACAAAATTTGTTCTGTACTCGAGCATCAAATTGCTCCCAGAATGTTGATAAAGATAATCTTTCACAGCAGTTCGAATGCACCAAGAAAATGTGAAGTACTGCTGGAACATGGATATATTGATGCAAGAACATGATTTTGTTTATAAAAGTTAGAAGCAGTATAACGGCTATAGATTATGAAATTTATATTGGAAACCCAAGCCAAATTTTATACTGATGCTATAGCTGGCAACTAAGCAAGTAGAACATAACTGACAATCACAGACAGAGCAAGGTAATAATTGATGAGATACTTAGAATCAATAAACAAGTAAACTGATAAATATCAGGATTTCAAACTAGCACAGCATTACCTCGAGTGATTTTTTGAATGTATTTAGAGATTCATAACCCAGCTTTCTCAATTCTTCATCAGGAGATGATATGCAAACAAGCGTAATGGCAAGCAGCCCAACTCGAGAGAACTCAGCAGGCTCAATGTAACCCATGAGAAGAGTATGAATCGAGAAACGCAAGATAAACATAGGATCATAAATCCGAACCATATCCGTGCTTTGAGATGTTGTCTGTCAATCAATCAATGTTAAGAGTGGTTTAGTACCATGAGGTAACATGTGAAGCCGGGTGGACAAAAATAGTGCAACCACGAAAGCATAAAAAGAACAATAATGAAGCTAAAACCCTAATTGGAACCACTATTCAACAAATTACCTTCAAAATATCACCAAATTTGTCCTGACGAAGCTGTTCTAGTGAGAACACAGAAGTCCTTGTAGACCTTTTGTAGCAAAATTGCAAGACTGTCATGACACAGAGCTTAGAATCAATTGGTATGTTCTCCCGAAATAGAGCCCTTCGCCTACTATTACTTTCTGTGTTCTCTGTTTTGTGGATTTCTGATATTGAAGAATCTAGTTTCAGTTCTTCTCTATATTTAACAGCTGCACTCCCCCATAGATGATCCATTTCAGCGATAGTTTTGCACTCATGTGACTCTATCTCATTCATAAGATTAAATATCTCCAGATCTGTTTCGCTAAGAGTTGCACCATAAACAGATAAAAGCAAGAAACTTAGCTCTTTTGATTCATTCAATAGGCCATTACTCTGTTGTCTACTCTTAATATCATACAGTATCCTGAGTAATCTGATGATTTCTATTTTTCTCGTTTCTGCTATGCCAATATGGAACTCGTTTTCTTTAGTGAAAAGAGAATCGACTGATTTTAAAATGCCTGGTGCTGGCTGTAGAAGGCTCCCTGTAGCATTAAATGCAGATGAATATTCAGAAACTTCACTGCAGGTTATTGACGACAGAAAATGGGAGTGGCCCAGTATGAGCTCAAGAATTTCATCAGCAGGAAACTTCCCTTCTGATAATACAACAAGAACACATCGAATTGCTTTTAGTGTGACATGATCATTGAACCTGTGCAAGAGAGATGATCTGATGAATTGGTTAAGGAAAGGTATTGACTTCAATTGGTTCAGATGAGTTTGAATCTCTGAAGACAGTTCGATAATATTCTTGAGAACTGTATATTCCAAAGAACGGATGATCCTTTGTTGTTTATCAGAGTGTGATAAGCCATCACAGCGGGGGAAATTCCTGAGTATTTGATCCAAAGTTCTGACCAAGATGCTTATGAAATTCAGCTTAGCATTGCTCACTCTCTTGGACTCCCTGTCTGATGCTGTCTCATTAGACGACAATCTTCTGGGAGGAGACAGCAACAACCTAATCAATGATATCTTTGCAAGCAATTCATTAGTAAGCTTCAGATGACCTTTGTGCGAGTCAGGATTAATATCACTGACATCAAAATCTAATAGGCCAGAAGATTGTGGACAAAGTGAAGCAACTATTTCCAAGCGTTGCTTCCGGGGCATTTCTTTTAAAGACAAGCAGTAGTGCAACATGGTAACAGACTTCCCCAAGAGAGTGTCACTGAAATAATCCATCATATCTGGAACTGATTCATGTTGAAAGTCACCAAAATTTTCCTCAAAAATGGTCCTAGTAATAAAACTTTTCCAACATGGAAACCCATTATCACCTAATAGCATTTCACAGTAAAATTTTGCAAGTGGCTCAAGGAATTCAGCACACTGCATATGGCCATCACTGTGATGCCTCATGTATGACAAAGCAGCAGGCAGCAGAAGTATAGAGCTATCCGCATGAGCCCATGAAGAATCAGAATTGTAATCCATGCCTTGCAGAATAGAAGTGTCTTCTTCTAGAACTTTCATCAACATCTGGCCAAAAAAGTTCATGTGTATAGGGCTTACTTCCAAAAGCAACCATAAAACTTTTGCTTTAACCTTAGATGTGGGAAACATACAGTGATGAAGAATGCTAAGGGGGGTGTTGGTGGCCATGGTAGATAACATCATGTGGAATGCAGTATATTCAGTGTTCTGTCCTGCAGATCTTTCTGCATTATGGATACGAATCAACATCTTCAGCAAGCAAACATCAGCAGATTCGAGATTCAGTTTAGCAGTAAAATGGAGAATGAAATGATATACTCGCTGAATGGTGGCAATATCTGAACTTCGAATCTCCAAGCCCCATAATTGACAGGATTCTGATCTCTGATCAGTTTGTTGTAGATAATCATACAGTAATTCCATGGCAATATCAGCAACAGATAGACATACAAAAGCAGCAGGGGCAAATGCAGCTGAACAACTCGACCCACGACTTTCTAACTCTGAGAACATCCAATTTACAAGTTCTAGAAGTCTGACAGGGGACATGAATTTTTTCAATGCCCGAACCATGTAGAAATTTGGCAAAAGCAGTCCAAAGTTTCCATTGTCCATGCAGACTTGAAATTTATCCTTGAACAACAGCAGTATTTTTTCTAGCATGGCCTTTGGGGAAGCAAACAGCGACTCTAAGGACTGACCATCATTTTCAGCCAACAGTAAAAGGTCATATAGTTTACTAAGAAGATTCACAACAAAACCATCTACAAGGTGCAGATTTTCCTTTGAAAAACTAGTAAATGCTTCTTCCACATGTTCCACACTCCCATCTGTCAAGTCCGGGCAATTGGATAAGGAACATGGCAGGTCAATAGTAGGATGGTGGAGAACCGATTCAACAATATCTTGGAAACATTCCACTGAAGCATTCAAGTCAGCAGTATCAGCAGCCAAAACTCGGATGTGCTCAAATATGCTATCAACAAGAGTGGAGCATACATGGCAAAGTTCTTCAAGAACATTTGAACCCTTCCTAGTGTATGACAACAGCAAGCGATGGCTCCAGAATAATATGACTCTCAGATTAAATGTCAACTCACTGATTGTGCTTTCATAAAGCTTAGCTCGAATAAGTCGGACAAGTGCATCAAGTAGCAATGCATGTGCCTCCCCAGTTTTAGCTGGCCCAGAGAACACAAGGCTTAATACTGAAGGTAAGAGTGCACAGAACGGAGTCACATTTAGGAATGTACTCAATGCAGTCAATTCTGCAGAAATTGAGTGGTTTTGACATTTGCCCTCATCAACATCAAGATTACCCTCGATCTGTCTGAGACTACAGAAGAAAATATCCGGCCAACAAGTAGCAATTTCAGCTAGGTAATCATGTTGCAGATAAAGAACTGACGACAAGAATTGCATATGAGAAGGACAGTGTGTTTTCACAACATCAAGAAGCTCTGGAAAGCTACAGATAATGTCCTGTGGAGCTGCACACATGATTGAAAATAAGAATGCAGTCGCTACATCATCTGGCAAATTAGTGTGTTGCTGACTTAACATTTCTTGAACCTTTCTAATCACAGAGGACAAAGAGTTTGAATGAAGTTCAGAAGAATGTTCCGCAGCTGTGAACAAACTAGAATTTTGTTGGTCCGAGATATTCCTAGAGATATGCAACAAATTAATGAATGGCCTCCATTCAGCAAGATAAATCCTAGACTGTAGTTCTTCCGGTGAAAAAATATCAAATCTCTGATTCAGAACAGCACCAATAAGGTCAAGCAATAATTGAGCATCTACCTGTTTGATCATCATCGGATCAGTCACTTGAACATGCAATTATTAGGGTAAATAGACAAGAGAGCTGTAGGCAACATAAATGATATACCTGGGACTGCAGAATAAGGTAGATTGTGTTGCACACATATAATGAAATTGTCGACTTCTCATGTACTTTCATACCTCCAGACTCAGAGTCAAGTAGCCTAAGGCATTTCTGAAGAACACAAATAACCAGAGGACTGAAAGCTGGAGAATAGACTACAAACCACACAGAGAAAAAAGGTGAGAATATGAATGACTGAATGAACTAGATCTCATTAGGGAATTGTTTAAAAGAAAAGACATGATAATGAGTATCAAAGGAAGACTACGTAACTTAAAGTCAAAGGACAGGTGCAACAAAGTAACACATTTATGATCAGGAAGTGCTAAAGAGTGATCACGAATTTCAAAATGAAGTACAGAAGTCCAAGAAAAGAAGATCTGATTGCAGCATAGTATAAACAAAACAACCATGAGACCAGCAGACAAGTACTCCCTCCGTTCCTAAATATAAGTCTTTGTAGACATTCCACTAAGTGGACTACATACGGAGCAAAATGAGTGAATCTACACTTAATATGCATCTATATACATCCGTATGTGGTTCATAGTGGAATCTCTACAAAGACTTACATTTAGGAACGGAGGGAGTATTTAAGTAAATTTGATGATAACATGATCAGATGATGAAGGGATGCTGGTACAACATAGTGCATAGTACAAACAAGCAACTGCAAGACAAGCAGCCAAGCATTTTGGTAAATCTGATGATTTTACATGATCTGATGATATACACATGGAAGACTTTGCGCCCTTAAATGTAGAAGTGTGATAGTTATGCTGTGTTTCAGGTGGGGCGTGAAAGGTTTACTGAAAATCAGCCGTCTATTTTCCATGTTGTTTTGCACCGCGGCCTACAGGTACTGGTAACATTGATATATGGCATTATATCAGATCAAATGGAACCTAACGACCAAGGAAAACAGCTAATGATAGGTAAGAAAGTTAAACAGTATGGCATGAATTTCAGAAAAGTGTAATGGCACTCATTCATGTCATGAAGGAAAATAGTACCTTCAAGCTGGCCTGATTTAGAGATGAACTTCCGCATGTAATCTTGGTATTTGTACAAATTGCTCCCAACCATTGAAACAGCATCGCAGAGGAAAGGGATCACAATTTGTGACAATTTATTAGCTCCTAGGCTCTCTCTTACACACCATTTGGCTTCATAACCAGGCAAGAAAACTAACCATGCATCAATCTCCGCAAAGTTCTGATCAAACGCACCAGAACTTGCTAGAGCAGCTCTAACTAAAATGAACGCTTGCTCACGGATGATCTTAACTGGTGAGTGCAACATGATGTCAATCAGTGGTTGCAAATGCTTGTACATTGATTCTGGAACTCTCTCTGGGTCCCAATGTCCCCCGTGTTGCCCTGAATACTCAACTAAAAGTGACAATAGGGAGTGCTGCTCATCCTTGGATAGATCCAACGGATTAGGTGGTATAACCCTAAAGAAGTCAAATGATCCATCAAATGACCTGGGCATTACCCTCTGAAAGAAAAATTGAAGATAATCAATGCACAGAATTAGATTAGAATGTCAAGGCTATAAGTTGCACTAAAAAAAAACACATCCCTTAAAAGTAGACACAGACAACGAAGACAGAGGCTAGGATAGTTGAATGATGAAGTTTATACACATTAAAAGGTATAGAGGAAGCATAATAAAATATAACTATACCTACCAAATAGAGCCGGAGAACATCAAGCAACTTCGAGTGGAAAACACTGTCTACCACTTCTGCATCTTTCATCTCCAGATCTTGCTTATCTAAGCCCCATATCTCACACAGAGTGGTAGCATGATCGCTTGCCAAGTCTTGGTCTTGCTCTTCAGATACATCCTTGGCCCACTCAACATCAATTCCACCAATAATAATATCATCGTCCTCATCGATAGCATTACATCTCTGTTTCTTTTGAGGAGGCTCAGAAACCTGAGCACGTCTCTCAAGTCTACTCTGAGAACAATTTTGGTGTTTCTGACTGGCAGAAGAAAGTAACTTCAGAAGGACCTGTGGATCAGGAATAGCTCCGCGCACTTCATCTTGAATGTATTCTCTCAGAGATATCCACCTCTTGACACGCATTTGGTCTCCCTGGTTAAGTTTATCTACCAAGAATGCATCCGTTGCAGTGGAACAACTTAATCCTGGGAAACTGTTCATTCTGATTTTCCCTTTTGTTGAGCTACTGGATTCTGATGTTGATCCCACACTTGATACCACACCATTGATTGCTTCAGTAACACAGCACAGTAGGTTCACTGACTCAAAAACAAGCCTCAGAGAACCATGCTTCACAAGATCATCAGAATGCTGCAATCCCCTATTTATCACTGCTCGAGAGCATACATGGGGCACGATGCACTTCAGAACTACCTGTACTTGTTCATCATCGACGGATACCAGATCATGTGACAGGAAACTATGAAATATGCTATCAGTTTTTGCTGAAGATATTATATCCGCTGCTAGGGAGATGGCAGCAAACCTGCAAAACGGCAATCAGACAGAAATAAGTGCACTGTACTCAAAACAAATTAATTATATACATATGCTAAAAGAACTAACCAAGAGGGGGATGGCCGTGGTTCAATATTGTAAGGGAACTCATTCATGTATGCCGCGCAAAAAGAAAGCCTCTTACTAACAATAGCCAGCAACAGATTCTTGTGGTGAACGCTCTCAGTAGACTTCAACTTCTTCATCAGATCCAGCAAGCGTTTCTCGTTACCTCTCAAATGTGAGGATGGCATTAATCCATTTTTTGGATCAGTGCAGACCATGACCAGCACTTGATGAGCAAGGTCAGCTGCTTCACCTGCATCCAAATTCCCCGATATCAAGCTCAGCTGTTCCAATGTGGCACTTCCAAAAAGGACACTGCGGAGCCCTGGTGGGACAAGTGACTCCTCTACCAAAACATTATCCCGCAGTGTTGAGAGGACATACACAACAGTCTCAGCATCATCTTCTCCAATCCCGCGTAGCACCCCTGAGTAAAGCTCCCTCTGTTGAAGGACCCATCTTAGCAGCTTCGGGTTCCCAACCTCAAGGAACGACATGGCAAACCCAACAAGTGATCGCCTTGTAGAGCCAAAATTAGCACCTTTTTTCTGATTCCTCCCATCCCTGCCCCCTCTCTTCTTCTGTATCCCTGCTAGTTGCGTCACAACAGCCATCTTGAAATCAAAGCTCTCGGCAACCTCCGACGCCAGCCCCGCACCACGCCTGACAATGGCAGCAAGCAAATCCAATGCAGCATTCTGGCGCCGGAACTCGCCACTGTTGAGTTCACGGTACACATCCCCCACCTTGTCCTTATCCTCCAGTATCGTCCTAGCAACGGCGTCCAAGCACTTCTTAGAAAAAGCATGCTGCCGCGACTTGCCACCGGGGTTGCCCAGGACAGTGGCAAACAGGGAAAGTATGTACGCCATCCCTGGCTTCTCCCGGTGCAGCCGCCATGCCTCCATCAGCTCCACGAGCCGCGGGGACTGCTGGACATAGTCCCGTAGCACCTCACCACCAGAATCACCGTCCAATAGCTCGATGAACTCCCTCGACGCGTCTGAGTAGATTTTGACCTCCGAAGTGTGGAGGTTCTTAAGGATATGGACCAACCTGATCTTATAGGATGCACCGAACTGGTTCCAGGTGTCCATTCCCACCTTCACCAAGTTTTGCTCTCGTTTTGGCTCCCCCACCCTGCACCAATACAAATACGTAATTAGCCATTTTGCAAAAGCGGCCAATAAGGGGATACGTTTTACTATTTTTGTTAATTCACCAAAAAATATATGTATAGAAGCTAGGAACAGCAGATTACCTTTTTGTTTGTTCTCCTGAGGATGCCGAAGCAGCTCCAAGCCTCTCCATCTAAAATGCACCAATGCGGATACATGTATCAGTATCGGGCCAGATACGTAAATTTGGCATTTTGAAAAGCGCCAACACAGGGATACGTTTTACTATCTTTTAATTCACAAAAGAAAAATTATAGAACCTAGGAACAGCAGATTACCTTCTTATTTGCTCTACTGTGGATGCCAAAGCAGCTGCAAGCCCCTCAAATTGACAATGTTGATGCCCTGTTCCAACTCCAGGTTCCAAAGGGGTAGAATTAGACTTTTACTGAGTGTAAAATGAATACGTAGCATCAAATCAAATCATTAGTTAGTTGTAAATCTATCATGGCATAACACGAAAGGTGGAACCTGAAGATCAATCAGCTAACATGCAAAAGGAGAAACAATCACTTTAAACGGTAAGTCTGACTGTTAGAATCAACAACAAAGCGTAACCGTACCACTATATTCCCAATCATAAACAAGATTTGGGACATCTATCATGCCAACAATACCACTAGTACTACTGTGTTAACCAATTTCGGCCAGTGTAACCATGACAAAGCTCCTGCTCTCTCAAATTGCATGTTACTGCTAAGCTATGGTTTCAGGTCAAGACAGTGCAGATAAAACAGCTTAATCTTTTCATTTTCATATATCACCAATCATTGCACGTTTAAACCAAACCATTTGTTCATCTGAAAAAAGTTCGAACTACAATAGTGAACATTTGCCCCTACAAGCATTATCACAAACACCTATCAAACAAAATCCTTTCACATGTAAACTTGAACACGCGCTGGAAATCATGCAGCAAGTACTCATCAAGAAATAATCATCATTATGTTCTCACAATATCGAGTCTACAGCAAGTACTCATCCAATACAAAATCAGGAAAAAAATTGAACAAACAGAGGATGCAAGAGGAAGGAGGGAGGACGAAGGACGAAGGAGTGGTCGCTACCTGCCTATGGACTGGTCGCCGGCGTGGCTCAGAGCGGCGCGTTGCTGGGCGGGAGCGGCTGCTCCAGAGAGGGAGGCGCTGCTGGGCGGGAGAGGCTGCTCCAGAGAGGGAGGCGCTGCTGGGCGGGAGCGGCTGCTCCAGAGAGGGAGGCGGTGCTGGTGGGAGCGGCTGCTCGACGGAGGGAGGCGCTGCTGGGCTCCTGTACCGGCGGCGGGGCAGCGGAGGCTTCGGCCGGCTGGGCGCGCCGCGGCGGCGGGCTGGCAGTGGTGGAGGCAGGCCGGCGGCGGCTAGCCCTACCTGTCGCGGGAAGGACTGCTCGTTCGCTCGGGCTTGAGGGCTGCAATAAAGGACGCACGAAACGGGGTTTTTTCCAATTACGGGTCTACGAAACGGGCCGCTTTTTTACGTCGAGTGGGCCAGCATAGTTCGGGTTCTTTCTTTGTTTTTTCTGTTTTGTTTCTTTCTGTAGGTTTTTCTGTTTTGGTTCTTTGTTTTGGAGTTTTTCATTTATTTATTTTTCGGTTTTTTCTTATAAAATGATTAGTGTTTTCAAAAAAATCAGAATTTCAAACAAGTTCATTCATTATTATAAAAATGTCCAATATGTATTTTAAAAATGTTTGTCATGTATTATAAAATGTTCATCCTTTATTATAAAATTTTCAATATTTATTTAAAATTTTAAAATATATTTAAAAATGTTAGATTCACCATATATTAAAAAATGTTCGGTTTGCATTTAAAAATGCTCATCGTATATTAAAAAATGTTCATGTATACTAAAAAGATGTTTGAAATTTTCAATTTTTTGTTCAAAACTTTCAAAAAATGAATGGAAATTACAAAATTAGTTCTCTCATTGTTCAAAAAGTTTGTATGTTAATATGCAAAATCAACTAAAAAAACTAGAAAAAACAATTGCTACAATAGATCTACTAGCTACAGTGGCATCTCGTTGTTAGGCTGGCCCACTTGGCGATGCCTTGTGCAAAAGGTTAACTACTAAACGCCAATGGGCATACAATAGAATCACCCCGAAACAGATGTTGGGTGTGTCCACGTGTCGTATCCAAAGATGGCCACGACCCATCGTGGGCTAAACGTGCCTGTCACCGTATAGCCCACCATGGCACATATAGTATACGAGACGGAGGGAGCAACTATCAGATGGCCTTGGGGAGGACAAACACTCTATATAAGCCTACCCTAGCGTCCGGCTATGGGTTCGTAACCATTGTAATCTCATACTTATATGCAAGAACACCTCTTAGAGAGACATGACTAAGGTTGTTACCTTCAGCGTCGAGGGGCCTGAACCTATATACGTCTTTCATCCCTCATTGCTTCTCGATAGATCAAGCTCCTTTCTCTTACCTCTCTTAATGTCATACTATTTCACATCATGATAGTTAGAGTAAGACTGTTCAAATTCACTATCGTGTGCTCTGAAACATGTGTGACTTATGCTAAAGGTATATGTTAGACACAATCGAGGTTGAACCACAAGAATATGTAGGTCACGGTTGCAATGCACGAGCTCTTTTGCTAGTTCAATCTAAATATCAAACGGCCAATGTAAAAAATTTACTCTAATAGTTATACTCCCGTAAAAATCTGATAAAAGTCGTTTGAATCAATGAGGCCCTCGAGGTATTTCCTTAGCGTTTGCTAACATTATAGTTCTACAGTGCTCGTTTATCACTTGAGAAAGGTCTGGAATAAACCTTCAATTTATACCCTCAATCTAATCAAACCTTGAACTCAAAATCCCTGGAATTGACATCTCGTGCTCTCTAATCCTGGTCTATCCCAGTTGGTTTCTGCTAAGCGCTCCTTTGGTGCACCGCGAAAAGGATGATCTTAGACAGGTGCTGGAATTTAGTCTATTTTGGGACAGCCCAATAACTATTTCAAAAATTCCTGAATAAATCCTAGAGGCCCACTTAGCCCATTCGTGCAAGGCAAGGGATACTACTAAAGTTTAGTCCCACATTGCTAGTTCAGTGGGAGTTGGACCCCCTTATAAGGGAGGTTCTTTCCCCACTTGTATGAGCATGAGAACAAGAGGGACATCCACGCGCGCTCCTCCTCCGCCGCCTGCCCACAGTTCCTTGTTCTGGTATTTACCCTAGATATGTTAGATTCTACTTCATATATGAAACTTGCCCTATTGTCTGCTCTAGATAAGTTAGATTACAGTTCATATATGCAGATGTTATTTACCTTCTCCCTGTTAGATCACATGACTAGTTTTATCCCTGTTATATTAGTCATGTTTTATCTAATATTTCTATTAATAAAATCATTCGGTAAATTGCTCATATTTCTAACAATCCAAAAACCTTATTATAGGCAATTTACCCCAAGTGGTTTTGCTGCTTTCATGAGACCTACTATGTTTGAGGGTATCCACTATAAGAGGTGGCGCGTGAGAGCAGTCTTATGGTTTCAAAGCATGAGTTGCTATGACGCCACGCTTGGCAAACCTGAAGGGGAGTATGATGCCCAACAGGAACAAGCTTTTTAGAAAATGGATACTCTGTTTAAGGCTGCTCTCTTGAGTGTTCTTGGTGAGAACATAGTTGATGCTTATGCGTCAATTGACAATGGAAAAGATATGTGGGACGCACTCGAGGCCAAGTTTGGGGTCTCGGATGCCGGCACTGAGTTGTACATCATTGAACAATTCTATGATTACAGGATGACTGAAGAGCGCTCCGTGGTTGAGCAAGCTCATGAGATACAGTCATTTGCTAGAGAACTTGAGCACTTCAATTGTATGCTACCGGACAAGTTTGTTGCCGGAGGTATCATCACTAAGCTTCCTCCTTCGTGGAGGAACTTTGCTACCTTATTGAAGCATAAGAGGCAGGAGTTTTTCGTTCCGGATCTCATTGGTACTCTTGATGTGGAAGAAAAGGCGAGAGCAAAGGACGCACGTGCTCGAGGTATTGAGGGAGGATCTAGTGCCAATCTGGTACGGAAGAAGAACTTCCAGCCCCACAAGTTCAAAAAAAAGGGCAAGTTTGATGGTAAAGCAAAGTTTGATGGGAAGAACAAGGCTGTGCAGCACACGAACTTCAAGAAGAAGAATGACAAGAAGAAAGGTGTTTGTCATGTGTGTGGAGATCCTGATCATTGGGCCCCTAGTTGCCCTAATCGCTATGACAAGCGTCATCTTGGGAAAGGCGGCAAGGCCGCTAATGTTGTCATTGGAGAAACTGACATGAGGATGCTGGGTATGGTATATTTCCCACTATTCTTTCATTATGTCATTCTCCTAATTGGTTGATTGACACGGGTTCTAATGTGCATGTATGCGGTGATATTTCCATGTTTTCGTCTTATCAGACCGCAGGGACTTCCACCATGCTGATGGGCAACGGTTAAGTTCTTCTGTTCGTGGTGTTGGCACGGTCGATCTGAAGTTTACTTCGGGGAAGATTGTACGGCTGAAGAACGTGCATTATGTCCCCTCCGTCAATAAAAATCTTGTTAGCGGATCTCTTCTGTGTAGAGATGGCTATAAGCTTGTCTTTGAGTCGAATAAATTTGTAATATCCAAGTATGGAACCTTTGTTGGTAAAGGCTATGAGTCAGGAGGCCTATTTCATTTATCCTTATCAGACGTTTGCAATAAAGTTGTTAATCATGTTTGCAACAATAGTGAATCAAATGTGTGGCATTCACGTCTTTGTCATGTTAACTTTGGTTGCATGTCGCGACTAGCAAAGTTGAACTTAATCCCTAGTTTCACCACTGTCAAGGGATCTAAGTGTCAAGTTTGTGTGCAAGCTAAGTAACCTCGTAAGTCTCACACGACTGCGGAAACGAGAAATCTTGCACCATTAGAACTCATACATTCAGATCTATGTGAAATGAATGGTGTTTTGACAAAAGGTGGAAAGAAATATTTCATGACGTTAATTGACGACTCCACTAGATACTGCCGTGTGTATCTTCTGAAATCTAAGGATGAGGCTTTGAACTTTTTCAAGATCTATAAAGTTGAAGTGGAAAACCAACTTGATCGGAAAATCAAGAGGCTTAGGTCCGACCGTGGTGGAGAGTATTTTTCCAATGAATTTGATGCTTTTTGTGCGGAACATGGTATAATCCATGAGAGGACGCCTCCCTATTCACCTCAGTCAAATGGGGTAGCCGAAAGAAAGAACCGTACTCTAACTGATTTTGGTTAACGCCATGTTAGACACATCGGGTCTCTCCAAGGCATGGTGGGGGGAGGCGATATTGACTGCATGTGATGTCCTAAATCGAGTTCCCACAAAGAATAAAGAGATAACTCCATTCGAGGAATGGGAGAAGAGAAGATTAAAGCTCTCTTATCTACGAACCTGGGGTTGTTTGGCGAAAGTCAATGTGCCAATTCCAAAGAAGCGCAAGCTTGGACCAAAGACCGTGGATTGTGTTTTCCTGGGATATGCTTTTCATAGCATTGGTTATAGATTCTTGGTAGTAAAATCTGAGGTACCTGACATGCATGTCGGTACGATCATGGAGTCGAATAATGCAACTTTCTTTGAAGATATCTTTCCCATGAAGGATATGTTGGAAATATGCCCTAGAGGCAATAATAAAATGGTTATTATTATATTTCCTTGTTCATGATAATTGTCTATTGTTCATGCTATAATTGTGTTATCCGGAAATCGTAATACATGTGTGAATACATAGACCACAACATGTCCCTAGTGAGCCTCTAGTTGACTAGCTCGTTGATCAATAGATGGTTACGGTTTCCTGACCATGGACATTGGATGTTGTTGATAACGGGATCACATCATTAGGAGAATGATGTGATGGACAAGACCCAATCCTAAGCATAGCACAAGATCGTGTAGTTCGTCTGCTAAAGCTTTTCTAATGTCAAGTATCATTTCCTTAGACCATGAGATTGTGCAACTCCCGGACACCGTAGGAATGCTTTGGGTGCGCCAAACGTCACAACATAACTGGGTGGATATAAAGGTGCACTACGGGTATCTCCGAAAGTGTCTGTTGGGTTGGTACGAATCGAGACTGGGATTTGTCACTCCGTGTGACGGAGAGGTATCTCTGGGCCCACTCGGTAGGACATCATCATAATGAGCTCAATGTGATCAAGGAGTTGATCACGGGATGAT
Source organism: Aegilops tauschii subsp. strangulata (assembly GCF_002575655.3). NCBI lineage: Eukaryota > Viridiplantae > Streptophyta > Magnoliopsida > Poales > Poaceae > Aegilops > Aegilops tauschii. The sequence continues at coordinate 549,265,841 of NC_053036.3, read as the reverse complement.
GTGTTACGGACGAGTAAAGAGACTTGCCGGTAATGAGATTGAACAAGGTATAGGAATACCGACGATCGAATCTCGGGCAAGTATCATACCGGTCGACAAAGGGAATTGTGTACGGGATTGATAGAATCCCCGACATCGTGGTTCATCCGATGAGATCATCGTGGAACATGTGGGAACCAACATGGGTATCCACATCGCGCTGTTGGTTATTGGCCGGAGAGATGTCTCGGTCATGTCTGCATGATTCCCGAACCCGTAGGGTCTACACACTTAAGGTTCGGTGACGCTAGAGTTGTTATGGGAAATAGTACGCAATTACCGAATGTTGTTCGGAGTCCTGGATGAGATCCCGGACGTCACGAGGAGTTCCGGAATGGTCCGGAGGTGAAGATTTATATATGGGAAGTCATCATACGGTCACCGGAAGTGTTCAGGGGTTTATTGGTATTGTATCGGGACCACCGAAGGGGTTCCGGGGCTCTACCGGGAGGGTCCACCTGCCCCGGAGGGCCCTATGGGCTGTATGTGGAAGGGAACCAGCCCCTAAGTGGGCTGGGCGCCATCCCCCCTAGGGCCCATGCGCCTAGGGTTGGGGGGAACCCTAAAGGGGGCGCGCCCCTTGGCTTGGGGGGCAAGCCCCCTCCCCTTGGCCGCCGCCCCCCTCTAGATCTCATCTAGAGGGGCCGGCCCCCTTCCCCCTTCGCCCTATAAATAGAGGGGTGGAGGGAGGGCAGCAAGACCACATCCAAGGTGCAGCCCTCCCCCTCTCCAACACCCCCTCCTCCGTTGAGCTTGGCGAAGCCCTGCCGGAGAACTACAAGCTCCACCACCACGCCGTCGTGCTGCCGGAGCTCTTCCCCAACTTCTCCTTTCCCCTTGCTGGATCAAGAAGGAGGAGACGTCCCCGGGCTGTACGTGTGTTGAACGCGGAGGTGCCGTTGTTCGGCGCTTAGATCGGAATCAACCGCGATCTGAATCGCTGCGAGTACGACTCCTTCATCCGCGTTCTTGTAACGCTTCCGCATCGCGATCTTCAAGGGTATGAAGATGCACTCCCCTCTCTCGTTGCTAGTCTCTCCATAGATTGATCTTGGTGATGCGTAGAAATTTTTTAATTTCTGCAACGATCCCCAACAGTGGCATCATGAGCTAGGTCTATGCGTAGTTTCTATGCACGAGTAGAACACAAGTTGTTGTGGGCGTCGATTTTGTCAACTTACTTGCCGTTACTAGTCTTATCTTGATTCGGCGGCATCGTGGGATGAAGCGGACCGGACCGACCTTACACGTACGCTTACGTGAGACAGGTTCCACCGACTGACATGCACTAGTTGCATAAGGTGGCTAGCGGGTGTCTGTCTCTCCCACTTTAGTCGGATCGGATTCGATGAAAAGGGTCCTTATGAAGGGTAAATAGAAATTGGCATATCACGTTGTGGTTTTGGCGTAGGTAAGAAACGTTCTTGCTAGAAACCTATAGCAGCCACGTAAAAATTTGCAACAACAATTAGAGGACGTCTAACTTGTTCTTGCAGCATATGCCGTGTAATGTGATATGGCCAAAAGGATGTGATGAATGATATATGTGATGTATGAGATTGATCATGTTCTTGTAATAGGAATCACGACTTGCATGTCGATGAGTATGACAACCGGCAGGAGCCATAGGAGTTGTCTTAATTTATTGTATGACCTGCGTGTCAATGAAAACGCCATGTAATTACTTTATTGCTAACTGTTAGCCATAGTAGTAGAAGTAACAGTTGGCGAGACAACTTCATGAAGACGCGATGATGGAGATCATGGTTTCATGCCGGTGACAATGATGATCATGGCGCCCCGAAGATGGAGATCAAAAGGAGCAAAAAATGATATTGGCCATATCATGTCACTATTTGATTGCATGTGATGTTTATCATGTTTTTACATCTTATTTGCTTAGAACGACGGTAGCTTAAATAAGATGATCCCTCGCAATAATTTCAAGAAAGTGTTCCACCTAACTGTTCACCGTTGCTCAGGTCCGTTGTTCCGAAGCACCACGTGATGATCGGGTGTGATAGGTTCTAACGTTCGCATACAACGGGTGTAAGCCAGATTTACACACGCAATACACTTAGGTTGACTTGACAAGCCTAGCATGTACAGAGATGGCCTCAGAACACGGAAGACCGAAAGGTCGAACATGAGTCGTATAGAAGATACGATCAACATGAAGATGTTCACCGATGATGACTAGTCTGTCTCACGTGATGATCGGACACGGCCTAGTTGACTCGGATCATGTATCACTTAGATGACTAGAGGGATGCCTATCTGAGTGGGAGTTCATTAAATAATTTGATTACATGAACTTAATTATCATGAACATAGTCTAAAAATCTTTGCAATATGTCTTGTAGATCAAATGGCCCACGCTAATGTTGCCCTCAACTTCAACGCATTCCTAGAGAAAACCAAGCTAAAAGACGATGGTAGCAACTACACGGACTGGGTCCGTAACCCAAGGATTATCCTCATAGCTGCCAAGAAAGCATATGTCCTTGAAGCACCGCTAGGTGAAGCACCTGTTTTCCCAGCAACTCAAGACGTTATGAACGTCTGGCAGTCGCATAGTGATGATTACTCCCTGGTTCAGTGCGGCATGCTTTACAGCTTAGAACCATGGCTCCAAAAATGTTTTGAGCAGCACGGAGCCTATGAGATGTTCCAAGAGCTAAAAATGGTTTTCCAAGCTCATGCCCGGGTCGAGAGATATGAAGTCTCCGACAAGTTTTACAGTTGTAAGATGGAGGAGAATAGTTCTGTCAGCGAGCACATACTCAAAATGTCTAGGTTGCACAACCGCTTGTCTCAGCTGGGAGTTAATCTCCCGGATGACGCGGTCGTTGACAGAATCCTTCAGTCGCTCCCACCTAGCTACAAGAGCTTTGTGATGAATTTCAATATGCAGGGGATGGAGAAAACCATTCCTGAGGTATATTCAATGCTGAAATCAGCGGAGGTGGAGATCAAAAAGGAACATCAAGTGTTGATGGTCAATAAAACCACTAGTTTCAAGAAAGGCAAGCGTAAGAAGAACTTCAAGAAGGACGGCAAGGGAGTTGCCGCGCCCGGTAAGCCAGTTGCCGGGAAGAATCCAAAGCATGGACCCAAGCTGTTGGGGAACGTAGCAGAAATTCAAAATTTTGTACGCATCACCAAGATCAATCTATGGAGTACTCTAGCAACGAGGGAAAGGGGAGTGGATCTACATACCCTTGTAGATCGCGATGCGGAAGCGTTGCAAGAACGCGGATGAAGGATTCGTACTCATAGCGATTCAAATCGCGGTTGATTCCGATCTAAGCACCGAAGAACGGTGCCTCCGCGTTCAACACACGTGCAGCCCGGTGACGTCTCCCACGCCTTGATCCAGCAAGGTGAGAGGGAGAGGTTGGGGAAGACTCCATCCAGCAGCAGCACGACGGCGTGGTGGTGGTGGAGGAGCATGGCAATCCCGCAGGGCTTTGCCAAGCATCACGGGAGAGGAGGAGGAGGGAGAGGGGTAGGGCTGCGCCGAAAGAGAGACGTTCTCATGTCTTGGGCAGCCCCAAACCTCAACTATATATAGGGGGGGGAGGGGGCTGCGCCCCCTCTAGGGTTTCCACCCCAAGGGCTGGCGGCCAGCCCTAGATCCCATCTAGGGGGGCGGCCAAGGGGAGGAGAGGGGGGCGCCACTAGGGTGGGCCTTAAGGCCCATCTGGACCTAGGGTTTGCCCCCTCCCACTCTCCCATGCGCCTTGGGCCTTGGTGGGGGGGCGCACCAGCCCACCTGGGGCTGGTCCCCTCCCACACTTGGCCCACGCAGCCTCCTGGGGCTGGTGGCCCCACTTGGTGGTCCCCCGGGACCCTCCCGGTGGTCCCGGTACATTACCGATAACACCCGAAACTTTTCCGGTGACCAAAACAGGACTTCCCATATATAAATCTTTACCTCCGGACCATTCCGGAACTCCTCGTGACGTCCGGGATCTCATCCGGGACTCCGAACAACATTCGGTAACCACGTACATACTTTCCCTATAACCCTAGCGTCATCAAACCTTAAGTGTGTAGACCCTACGGGTTCGGGAACCATGCAGACATGACCGAGACGTTCTCCGGTCAATAACCAACAGCGGGATCTGGATACCCATGTTGGCCCCCACATGTTCCGCGATGATCTCATCGGATGAACCACGATGTCGGGGATTCAATCAATCCCGTATACAATTCCCTTTGTCTATCGGTATGTTACTTGCCCGAGATTCGATCGCCAGTATCCCTATACCTTGTTCAATCTCGTTACTGGCAAGTCTCTTTACTCGTTCCGTAACTCACATCATCCCGTGATCAACTCCTTGGTCACATTGTGCACATTATGATGATGTCCTACCGAGTGGGCCCAGAGATACCTCTCCGTTTACACGGAGTGACAAATCCCAGTCTCGATTCGTGCCAACCCAACAGACACTTTCGGAGATACCTGTAGTGCACCTTTATAGCCACCCAGTTACGTTGTGACGTTTGGTACACCCAAAGCATTCCTACGGTATCCGGGATTTGCACAATCTCATGGTCTAAGGAAATGATACTTGACATTAGAAAAGCTCTGAGCAAACGAACTACACGATCTTGCGCTAGGCTTAGGATTGGGTCTTGTCCATCACATCATTCTCCTAATGATGTGATCCCGTTATCAACGACATCCAATGTCCATGGTCAGGAAACCGTAACCATCTATTGATCAACGAGCCAGTCAACTAGAGGCTTACTAGGGACATGGTGTTGTCTATGTATCCACACATGTATCTGAGTTTCCTATCAATACAATTCTAGCATGGATAATAAACGATTATCATGAACAAGGAAATATAATAATAACCTATTTATTATTGCCTCTAGGGCATATTTCCAACAGTCTCCCACTTGCACTAGAGTCAATAATGTAGTCCACATCACCATGTGATTAACACTCATAGGTCACATCACCATGTGACCAACATCCAAAGAGTTTACTAGAGTCAACAATCTAGTTCACATCACTATGTGATTAACACTCAATGAGTTCTGGTTTGATCATGTTATGCTTGTGAGAGAGGTTATTAGTCAACGGGTCTGAACCTTTCAGATCCGTGTGTGCTTTACGAATATTATGTCATCTTGTGGATGCTACCACGCGCTACTTGGAGCCATTTCAAATAACTGCTCTACTATACGAATCCGGTTTACTACTCAGAGTCATCTGGATTAGTGTCAAGGTTCGCATCGACGTAACCCTTTACGACGAACCCCTTTTCACCTCCATAATCGAGAAAATTCCTTAGTCCACTAGATACTAAGGATAAGTTCGACCGCTGTCATGTGATCCATTCCCGGATCACTATTGTACCCCTTGACCAACTCATGGCAAGGCTGTTGGGGAACGTAGTAATTTCAAAAAAATTCCTACGCACACGCAAGATCATGGTGATGCATAGCAACGAGAGGGGATAGTGTTGTCCACGTACCCTCGTAGACCGACAGCGGAAGCGTTATCACAACGCGGTTGATGTAGTCGTATGTCTTCACGATCCGACCGATCAAGTACCGAACGTACGACACCTCCGAGTTCTACACACGTTCAGCTCGATGACGTCCCTCGAACTCCGATCCAGCCGAGTGTTGAGGGAGAGTTTCGTCAGCACGACGGCGTGGTGACGATGATGATGTTCTACCGACGCAGGGCTTCGCCTAAGCTCCGCAATGATATTATCGAGGTGTAATTTGGTGGAGGGGGTCACCGCACACGGCTAAAAGATCTCAAGGATCAATTGTTGTGTCTCTGGGGTGCCCCTGCCCCCGTATATAAAGGAGCAAGGGAGGAGGAGGCCGGCCCTAGGAGGGGGCGCACCAAGTGTGGAGTCCTACTAGGACTCCCTAGTCCTAGTAGGATTCCACCTCCCATATGGAATAGGAAAAGAGGAAGGGAAAAAGAGAAGGAAGGAAGGGGGCGCCCCCCTTCCCTAGTCCAATTCGGACCAGACCAAGGGGAGGGGTGCGGCCACCCTTGAGGCCCTTTTTCTTCTTTCCCGTATGGCCCAATAAGGCCCAATACGTATTCCCGTAACTCTCCGGTACTCCGAAAAATACCCGAATCACTCGGAACCTTTCCGAAGTCCGAATATAGTCGTCCAATATATCGATCTTTACGTCTCGACCATTTCGAGACTCCTCTTCATGTCCCCGATCTCATCCGGGACTCCGAACTCCTTCGGTACATCAACATACATAAACTCATAATAAAACTGTCATCGTAACTTTAAGCGTGCGGACCCTACGGGTTCGAGAACTATGTAGACATCACCGAGACACGTCTCCGGTCAATAACCAATAGCGGGACCTGGATGCCCATATTGGCTCCCACATATTTTACGAAGATCTTTATCGGTCAGACCGCATAACAACATACGTTGTTCCCTTTGTCATCGGTATGTTACTTGCCCGAGATTCGATCGTCGGTATCTCGATACCTAGTTCAATCTCGTTACCGGCAAGCCTCTTTACTCGTTCCGTAATAGATCATCCCGCAACTAACTCATTAGTCACAATGCTTGCAAGGCTTATAGTGATGTGCATTACCGAGTGGGCCCAGAGATATCTCTCTGACAATCGGAGTGACAAATCCTAATCTCGAAATACGCCAACCCAACAAGTACCTTTGGAGACACCTGTAGAGCACCTTTATAATCACCCATTTACGTTGTGACGTTTGGTAGCACACAAAGTGTTCCTCCGGTAAACGGGAGTTGCATAATCTCATAGTCAGAGGAACATGTATAAGTCATGAAGAAAGCAATAGCAACATACTAAACGATCGGGTGCTAAGCTAACGGAATGGGTCAAGTCAATCACATCATTCTCCTAATGAGGTGATCTCGTTAATCAAATGACAACTTATGTCTATGGCTAGGAAACATAACCATCTTTGATTAACGAGCTAGTCAAGTAGAGGCATACTAGTGACACTCTGTTTGTCTATGTATTCACACATGTATTATGTTTCCGGTTAATACAATTCTAGCATGAATAATAAACATTTATCATGATATAAGGAAATAAATAATAACTTTATTATTGCCTCTAGGGCATATTTCCTTCAGTCTCCCACTTGCACTAGAGTCAATAATCTAGTTCACATCGCCATGTGATTTAACATGAATAGTTCACATCACCATGTGATTAACACCCATGGTTCACATCGTCATGTGACCATCACCCAAAGGGTTTACTAGAGTCAGTAATCTAGTTCACATCGCTATGTGATTAACACCCAAAGAGTACTAAGGTGTGATCATGTTTTGCTCGTGAGATAATTTTAGTCAACGGGTCTGTCACATTCAGATCCGTAAGTATTTTGTAAATTTCTATGTCTACAATGCTCTGCATGGAGCTACTCTAGCTAATTGCTCCCACTTTCAATATGTATCTAGACCGAGACTTAGAGTCATCTAGATTAGCGTCAAAACTTGCATCGACGTAACCTTTTACGACGAGCCTTTTGTCACTTCCATAATCGAGAAACATATCCTTATTCCAGTAAGGATAATTTTGACCGCTGTCCAGTGATCTACTCCTAGATCACTATTGTACTCCCTTGCCAAAATCAGTGTAGGGTATACAATAGATCTGGTACACAGCATGGCATACTTTATAGAACCTATGGCCAAGGCATAGGGAATGACTTTCATTCTCTTTCTATCTTTTGCCGTGGTCGGGCTTTGAGTCTTTACTCAATTTCACACCTTGTAACACAGGCAAGAACTCTTTTCTTTGACTGTTCTATTTTGAACTACTTCAAAATCTTGTTAAGGTATGTACTCATTGAAAAACTTATCAAGCGTCTTCATCTATCTCTATAGATCTTGATGCTCAATATGTAAGCAGCTTCACCGAGGTCTATCTTTGAAAAACTCCTTTCAAACACTCCTTTATGCTTTGCAGAATAATTCTACATTATTTACGATCAACAATATGTCATTCACATATACTTATCAGAAATGCTGTAGTGCTCCCACTCACTTTCTTGTAAATACAGGCTTCACCGCAAGTCTGTATACAACTATATGCTTTGATCAACTTATCAAAGCGTATATTCCAACTCCGAGATGCTTGCACCAGTCCATTGATGGATCGCTGGAGCTTGCATATTTTGTTAGCACCTTTAGGATTGACAAAACCTTCTGGTTGTATCATATACAACTCTTCTTTAATAAATCCATCAAGGAATGCAGTTTTGTTTATCCCTTTGCCAGATTTCATAAAATGCGGCAATTGCTAACATGATTCGGACAGACTTAAGCATAGATACGAGTGAGAAACTCTCATCGTAGTCAACATCTTGAACTTGTCGAAAACCTTTTGCGACAATTCTAGCTTTGTAGATAGTGATACTACTATCAGCGTCCGTCTTCCTCTTGACAATCCATTTATTGTCAATTGCTTGTCGATCATCGGGCAAGTCAACCAAAGTCCACACTTTGTTCTCATACATGGATCTCATCTCAGATTTCATGGCCTCAAGCCATTTTGCGGAATCTGGGCTCACCATCGCTTCTTCATAGTTCGTAGGTTCGTCATGGTCTAGTAACATAACCTCCAGAACAGGATTACCGTACCACTCTGGTGCGGATCTTACTCTGGTTTACCTACGAGGTTTGGTAGTAACTTGATCTGAAGTTACATGATCATCATCATTAACTTCCTCACTAATTGGTGTAGAAGTCACAGGAATAGATTTCTGTGATCCAATAAGGGAGCAGGTACAGTTACCTCATCAAGTTCTACTTTCCTCCCACTCACATCTTTCGAGAGAAACTCCTTCTCTAGAAAGGATCCATTCTTAGCAACGAATGTCTTGCCTTCGGATCTGTGATAGAAGGTGTACCCAACTGTCTCCTTTGGGTATCCTATGAAGACACATTTCTCCGATTTGGGTTTGAGCTTATCAGGACGAAACATTTTCACATAAGCATCGCAACCCCAAACTTTTAAGAAACGACAACTTTGGTTTCTTGCTAAACCTCAGTTCATAAGGCGTCGTTTCAACGGATTTTGATGGTGCCCTATTTAACGTGAATGCAGCTGTCTTTAATGCATAACCCCAAAACGATAGTGGTAGATCGGTAAGATACATCATATATCGCACCATATCTAATAAAGTACGATTACGACGTTCGGACACACCATTACACCATGGTGTTCGAGGTGGCATGAGTAGTGAAACTATTTCACATTGTTTTAACTGAAGTCCAAACTCGTAACTCAAATACTCTTCTCTACGATCAGATCATAGAAACTTTATTTTCTTGTCACGATGAATTTCCACTTTACTCTGAAATTCTTTGAACTTTTCAAATGTTTCAGACTTATGTTTCATCAAGCAGATATACCCATATCTGCTCAAATCATCTGTGAAGGTCAGAAAATAATGATACCTGCTACGAGCCTTAATATTCATCGGACCACATACATCTGTATGTATGATTTCCAACAAATCTGTTGCTCTCTCCATAGTTCCGGAGAACGGCGTTTTAGTCATCTTGCCCATGAGGCACGGTTCGCAAGCATCAAGTGATTCATAATCAAGTGATTCCAAAATCCCATCAGTATGGAGTTTCTTCATGCGCTTTACACCAATATGACCTAAACGGCAGTGCCACAAATAAGTTGCACTATCATTATTAACTTTGCATCTTTTGGCTTCATTATTATGAATATGTGTATCACTATGATCGAGATCCAACAAACCATTTTCGTTGGTGTGTATGACCATAAAAGGTTTTTATTCATGTAAACAGAACAACAATTGTTCTCTAACTTAAATGAATAACCGTATTGCAATAAACATGATCAAATCATATTCATGCTCAACGCAAACACCAAATAACACTTATTTAGTTTCAACACTAATCCCGAAAGTATAGGGAGTGTGCGATGATGATCATATCAATCTTGGAACTACTTCCAACACACATCGTCACCTCGCCTTTTACTAGTCTCTGTTTATTCTGCAACTCCCGTTTTCGAGTTACTACTCTTTAGCAACTGAACCAGTATCAATTACCGAGGGGTTGCTATAAACACTAGTAAAGTACACATCAATAATCTGTATATCAAATATACCTTTGTTCACTTTTACTAGTCTCTGTTTATTCTGCAACTCCCGTTTCGAGTTACTACTCTTAGCAACTGAACCAGTATCAATTACCGAGGGATTGCTATAAACACTAGTAAAGTACACATCAATAATCTGTATATCAAATATACCTTTGTTCACTTTGCCATCCTTCTTATCCACCAAATAGTTGGGGTAGTTCCGCTTCCAATGACCAGTCCCTTTGCAGTAGAAGCACTTAGTCTCAGGCTTAGGACCAGACTTAGGCTTCTTCACTTGAGCAGCAACTTGCTTGCCGTTCTTTTTGAAGTTCCCCTTTTTCCCTTTGCCCTTTTCTTGAAACTAGCGGTCTCGTCAACCATCAACACTTGAAGTGGTCTCGTCAACCATCAACACTTGATGTTTTTCTTGATTTCTACCTTCGTCGATTTCAGCATCACGAAGAGCTCGGGAATTACTTTCGTCATCCCTTGCATACCATAGTTCATCACGAAGTTCTACTAACTTGGTGATGGTGACTAGAGAATTCTGTCAATCACTATTTTATCTGGAAGATAAACTCCCACTTGATTCAAGCGATTGTAGTACCCAGACAATCTGAGCACATGCTCACTAGTTGAGCGATTCTCCTCCATCTTTTTGCTATAGAACTTGTTGGAGATTTCATATCTCTCAACTCGGGTATTTGCTTGAAATATTAACTTCAACTCCTGGAACATCTCATATGGACCATGACGTTCAAAACGTCTTTGAAGTCCCGATTCTAAGCCGTTAAGCATGGTGCACTAAACTATCAAGTAGTCATCATATTGAGCTAGCCAAACGTTCATAACGTCTGCCTCTGCTCCTGCAATAGGTCTGTCACCTAGCGGTGCATCAAGGACATAATTTTTCTGTGTAGCAATGAGGATAATCCTCAGATCACGGATCCAATCCGCATCTTTGCTACTAACATCTTTCAACATAATTTTTCTCTAGGAACAAAAAAAAACACAGAGAAGCAACAACGCGAGCTATTGATCTACAACATAATTTGCAAAATACTATCAGGACTAAGTTCATGATAAATTTAAGTTCAATTAATCATATTACTTAAGAACTCCCACTTAGATAGACATCTCTCTAATCATCTAAGTGATTACGTGATCCAAAGCAACTAAACCATGTCCGATTAACACGTGAGATGGAGTAGTTTCAATGGTGAACATCACTATGTTGATCATATCTACTATATGATTCACGCTCGACCTTTCGGTCTTTGTGTTCCGAGGCCGTATCTGTATATGCTAGGCTCGTCAAGTTTAACCTGAGTATTCCGCGTGTGCAACTGTTTTGCACCCGTTGTATTTGAACGTAGAGCCTATCACACCCGATTAACACATGGTGTCTCAGCATGAAGAACTTTTGCAACGGTGCATACTCAGGGAGAACACTTTTATCTTGAAATTTTAGTGAGAGATCATCTTATAATGCTACCGTCAATCAAAGCAAGATAAGATGCATAAAGGATTAACATCACATGCAATCAATATAAGTGATATGATATGGCCATCATCATCTTGTGCTTGTGATCTCCATCTCCGAAGCACCGTGCTTGTGATCTCCATCTCCGAAGCACCGTCATGATCACCATCGTCACCGGCGCGACACCTTGATCTCCATCGTAGCATCGTTGTCGTCTCGCCAACTTATTGCTTTTACGACTATCGCTACCGCTTAGTGATAAAGTAAAACTATTACATGGCGATTGCATCTCATACAATAAAGCGACAACCATATGGCTCCTGCCAGTTGCCGATAACTCGGTTACAAAACATGATCATCTCATACAACACATTATATCACATCATGTCTTGACCATATCACATCACAACATGCCCTGCAAAAACAAGTTAGACGTCCTCTACTTTGTTGTTGCAAGTTTTACGTGGCTGCTACGGGCTTAGCAAGAACCGTTCTTACCTACGCATCAAAACCACAACGATAGTTTGTCAAGTTGGTGCTGTTTTAACCTTCGCAAGGACCGGGCGTAGCCACACTCGGTTCAACTAAAGTGAGAGAGACAGACACCCGCCAGTCACCTTTAAGCAACGAGTGCTCCGAACGGTGAAACCAGTCTTGCGTAAGCGTACGCGTAATGTCGGTCCGGGCCGCTTCATCTCACAATACCGCTGAACCAAAGTATGACATGCTGGTAAGCAGTATGACTTATATCGCCCACAACTCACTTGTGTTCTACTCGTGCATAGCATCAACGCATAAAACCAGGCTCGGATGCCACTGTTGGGGAACGTAGTAATTTCAAAAAAATTCCTACGCACACGCAAGATCATGGTGATGCATAGCAACGAGAGGGGATAGTGTTGTCCACATACCCTCGTAGACCGACAGCGGAAGCGTTATCACAACGGGGTTGATGTAGTCGTACGTCTTCACGATCCGACCGATCAAGTACCGAACGTATGGCACCTCCGAGTTCTACACACGTTCAGCTCGATGACATCCCTCGAACTCCGATCCAGCCGAGTGTTGAGGGAGAGTTTCGTCAGCACGACGGCGTGGTGACGATGATGATGTTCTACCGACGCAGGGCTTCGCCTAAGCTCCGCAATGATATTATCGAGGTGTAATTTGGTGGAGGGGGTCACCGCACACGGCTAAAAGATCTCAAGGATCAATTGTTGTGTCTCTGGGGTGCCCCCCTGCCCCCGTATATAAAGGAGCAAGGGAGGAGGAGGCCGGCCCTAGGAGGGGGCGCACCAAGTGTGGAGTCCTACTAGGACTCCCTAGTCCTAGTAGGATTCCACCTCCCATATGGAATAGGAAAAGAGGAAGGGAAAAAGAGAAGGAAGGAAGAGGGCGCCCCCCTTCCCTAGTCCAATTCGGACCAGACCAAGGGGAGGGGTGCGGCCACCCTTGAGGCCCTTTTTCTTCTTTCCCGTATGGCCCAATAAGGCCCAATACGTATTCCCGTAACTCTCCGGTACTCCGAAAAATACCTGAATCACTCGGAACCTTTCCGAAGTCCGAATATAGTCGTCCAATATATCGATCTTTACGTCTCGACCATTTCGAGACTCCTCGTCATGTCCCCGATCTCATCCGGGACTCCGAACTCCTTCGGTACATCAACATACATAAACTCATAATAAAACTGTCATCGTAACTTTAAGCGTGCGGACCCTACGGGTTCGAGAACTATGTAGACATCACCGAGACACGTCTCCGGTCAATAACCAATAGCGGGACCTGGATGCCCATATTGGCTCCCACATATTCTACGAAGATCTTTATCGGTCAGACCGCATAACAACATACGTTGTTCCCTTTGTCATCGGTATGTTACTTGCCCGAGATTCGATCATCGGTATCTCGATACCTAGTTCAATCTCGTTACCGGCAAGCCTCTTTACTCATTCCGTAATAGATCATCCCGCAACTAACTCATTAGTCACAGTGCTTGCAAGGCTTATAGTGATGTGCATTACCGAGTGGGCCCAGAGATACCTCTTCGACAATCGGAGTGACAAATCCTAATCTCGAAATACGCCAACCCAACAAGTACCTTTGGAGACACCTGTAGAGCACCTTTATAATCACTCATTTACGTTGTGACGTTTGGTAGCACACAAAGTGTTCCTCCGGTAAACGGGAGTTGCATAATCTCATAGTCAGAGGAACATGTATAAGTCATGAAGAAAGCAATAGCAACATACTAAACGATCAGGTGCTAAGCTAACGGAATGGGTCAAGTCAATCACGTCATTCTCCTAATGAGGTGATCTCGTTAATCAAATGACAACTTATGTCTATGGCTAGGAAACATAACCATCTTTGATTAACGAGCTAGTCAAGTAGAGGCATACTAGTGACACTCTGTTTGTCTATGTATTCACACATGTATTATGTTTCCGGTTAATACAATTCTAGCATGAATAATAAACATTTATCATGATATAAGGAAATAAATAATAACTTTATTATTGCCTCTAGGGCATATTTCCTTCAAAGGCACACTTCATGTGCGGTACACAGCATAGCATACTGTAGAGCCTACGTCTGAAGCATAGGGGACGACCTTCGTCCTTTCTCTCTCTTCTGCTGTGGTCATGTCTTGAGTCTTACTCAATACTCACACCTTGTAACACAGCCAAGAACTCCTTCTTTGCTGATCTATTTTGAACTCTTTCAAAAACATGTCAAGGTGTGTGTTCTTTGAAAGTATCATCGGGCGTCTTGATCTATCTCTATAGATCCTGATGCCCAATTTGTAAGCAGCTTTTATCCAGGTCTTCCTTTGAAAAACTCCTTTCAAACAACCCTTTATGCTTTCCAGAAATTTTACATCATTTCGGATCAACAATATGTCATTCACATATACTTATCAAAAATGTTGTAGCGCTCCCACTCACTTTATTGTAAATACAAGTTTCTAACAAACTTTGTATAAACCCAAAAACTTTGATCACTCCATCAAAGCGTATATTCTGACTCTGAGATGCTTGCTCTAGTCCATGGAAGGATCGCTGGAGCTAGCATACCTTTTAGCATCCTTAGGATTGACAAAACCTTTCTGATTGTATCACATACAACCTTTCCTTACGAAAACTAGTAAGGAAACTTGTTTTGACATCCATCTGCCAGATTTCAAAAATGCAGCTAATGCTAACATGATTCCGACGGACTTAAGCATCGCTACGGATGAGAAAATCTCATCGTAGTCAACTCCTTGAACTTGTGGAAATACTCTTTGCCACAAGTCGAGCTTCATAGACGGTAACATTACCGTCCACATCCGTCTTCTTCTTAAAGATCCATTTATCTCAATGGCTTGCCGATCATTGGGCAAGTTCACCAAAGTCCATGCTTTGTTCTGATACATGGATCCTATCTCAGATTTCATGGCTTCTAACCATTTGTCGGAATATGGGCCCACCATCGCTTCTCCATAGCTCGTAGGTTCAGTATTGTCTAACAACATGATATCTAAGACAGGATTACCGTACCGCTCAGGAGTAGTACATATCCTTGTCAACCTACGAGGTTTGGTAGTGACTTGATCCGAAGTTTCATGATCACTATCATAAGCTTCCACTTCAATTGGTGTAGGTGCCACAGGAACAACTTCCTGTGCCCTGCTACACACTAGTTGACGTGACGGTTCAATAACCTTATCAAGTCTCCACCATCCTCCCACTCAATTCTTTCGAGAGAAACTTTTCCTCGAGAAAGGACCCGTTTCTAGAAGCAACTACTTTTGCTTCCAGATCTGAAATAGGAGGTATACCCAACTGTTTTGGGTATTCTATGAAGATGCGTTTATCTGCTTTGGGTTCGAGCTTTTCAGCCTGAAACTTTTTCACATAAGCATCGCAGCCCCAAACTTTTAAGAAACGACAACTTGGGTTTCTCTAAACGGTGTCGTCTCAACGGAATTGCGTGGTGCCCCTTTTAAAGTGAATGCGGTTGTCTCTAATGCCTAACCCATAAACGATAGTGGTAATTCGATAAGAGACATCATGGTATGCACCATATCCAATAGGGTGCAGTTATGATGTTCGGACACACCATCACACTGTGGTGTTCCAGGCGGTATTAATTGTGAAACACTTTCCACACTGTCTTAATTGTGTGCCAAACTCGTAACTCAGATGCTCATCTCTATGATCATATCACAGACATTTTATCCTCTTGTCACGACGATCTTCAACTTCACTCTGAAATTACTTGAACCTTTCAATAATTCAGACTTGTGTTTCATCAAGTAAATACACTCAGCATCTACTCAAATCATCTGTGAAGTAAGAACATAACGATATCCACTGCATGCCTCAACACTCATTGGACTGCATACATCAAAATGTATTACTTCCAATAAGTTGCTCTCTTGTTCCATCTTACTGAAAACGAGGCCTTTCAGTCATCTTGCCCATGTGGTATGATTTGCATGTCTCAAGTGATTCAAAATCAAGTGAGTCCAAACAATCCATCTGCATGGAGTTTCTTCATACCAATAGACATGGTTCGCATGTCTCAATGTTTTCAAAAACGAGTGAGTCCAAAGATCCATCTGCATGGAGCTTCTTCATGCGTTCTATACCAATATGACTCAAATGGCAGTGCCACAAGTATGTGGTACTATCATTACTATTTTATATCTTTTGGCACGAACATGTGTATCACTGCGATCAAGATTCATTTTAGGTGCAAGACCATTGAAGGTATTATTCAAATAAACAGAGTAACCATTATTCTCCTTAAATGAATAACCGTATTGCGATAAACATAATCCAATCATGTTTATGCTCAACGCAAACACCAATCTCGATGGTAGAGGGAGCATGCGATGCTTGATCACATCAACCTTGGAAACACTTCCAACACACATCGTCATCTCACCTTTAGCTAGTCTCCATTTATTCCGCAGCTTTTATTTTGAGTTACTAACACTTAGCAACCGAACCGGTATATAATACCCTGGTGCTGCTAGGAGTACTAGTAAGTACACATTCATATAATGTATATCCAATATACTTCTGTCGACCTTGCCTGCCTTCTCATCTACCAAGTATCTAGGGTAGTTCCGCTTCAGTCACCGTTCCCCTCATTACAGAAGCACTTAGTCTCGGGTTTGGGTTCAACCTTGGGTTTCTTCACTAGAGCAGCAACTGATTTGCCGTCTCATGAAGTATCCCTTCTTGCCCTTGCCCTTCTAGAAAACAGTGGTTTTACTAACCATCAACAATTGATGCTCCTTCTTGATTTCTACTTTCGCGGTGTCAAACATCGCGAGTTGCTCAAGGATCATCATATCTATCCCTGATATGCTATAGTTCATCACGAAGCTCTAATAGCTTGGTGGCAGTGACTATGGAGAACCATCACTATCTCATCTGGAAGATTAACTCCCACTCGATTCAAGCGATTGTGGTACCCAGACAATCTGAGCACATGCTCAACGATTGAGCTTTTCTCCCTCAGTTTGCAGGCTTAAGAAACTTGTTAGAGGTCTCATACCTCTTGACGTGGGCACTAGTCTGAAATCCCAATTTCAGTCTTCGGAACATCTCATATGTTCTGCGACGTTTCAAAAACCGTCTTTGGTGCCACAATTCTAAACCGTTAGCATTACGCACTGAACTATCACGTAGTTATCAAAACGTGTATGTCAGATGTTCCACAACATCTACAGACGACGCTGAGGTTCAGCACACCGAGCGGTGCATTAAGGACATAAGCCTTCTGTGCAGCAATGAGGACAATCCTCAATTTACGGACCCAGTCCACATAATTGCTACTATCAACTTTCAACTAAATTTTCTCTAGGAACATATCTTAAACAGTAGAACTAAAGCGCAAGCTATGACATAATTTGCAAAGACCTTTTGACTATGTTCATGATAATGAAGTTCATCTGATTATTGAACTCCCACTCAGATAGACATCCCTCTAGTCATCTAAGTGATACATGATCCGAGTCAAACTAGGTCGTGTCCGATCATCACGTGAGACGGACTAGTCATCATCGGTGAACATCTCCATGTTGATCGCATCTACTATACGACTCATGTTCGACCTTTCGGTCTCTTGTGTTCCGAGGCCATGTCTGTACATGCTAGGCTTGTCAAGTCAACCTAAGTGTTTCGCATGTGTTCCGAGGCCATGTCTGTACATGCTAGGCTCGTCAACACCCGTTGTATTCGAACGTTAGAATCTATCACACCCGATCATCACGTGGTGCTTCGAAACAACGAACCTTCGCAACGGTGCACAGTTAGGGGGAACACGTTTCTTGAAATTTTAGTGAGGGATCATCTTACTTACTACCGTCGTTCTAAGAAAAAAAGATGCAAAACATGATAAACATCACATGCAATCAAATAGTGACATGATATGGCCAATATCATTTTGCTCCTTTGATCTCCATCTTCGGGGCACCATGATCATCTTCGTCACCGGCATGACACCATGATCTCCATCATTGTGTCTTTATGAAGTTGTCACGCCAACGATTACTTCTACTTCCATGGCTAACGCGCTTAGCAATAAAGTAAAGTAATTTACATGGCGTTATTCAATGACACGCAGGTCATACAAAAAATAAAGACAACTCCTATGGCTCCTGCCGGTTGTCATACTCATCGACATGCAAGTCGTGATCCCTATTACAAGAATATGATCAATCTCATACATCAGATATATCATTCATCATATCTTCTGGCCATACCACATCACATAGCACATGCTGCAAAAACAAGTTAGACGTCCTCTAATTGTTGTTGCAAGTTTTTACGTGGCTTGTATAGGTTTCTAGCAAGAACGTTTCTTACCTACGTAAAACCACAACGTGATATGCCAATTTCTATTTACCCTTCATAAGGACCCTTTTCATAGAATCCGTTCCGACTAAAGTGGGAGAGACAGACACCCGCTAGCCACCTTATGCAACTAGTGCATGTCAGTCGGTGGAACCTGTCTCACGTAAGCGTACGTGTAAGGTCAGTCCGGGCCGCTTCATCCCACAATGCCGCCGAAACAAGATAAGACTAGTAGCGGCAAGAAGAATTGGCAACATCTACGCCCACAACTACTTTGTGTTCTACTCATGCATAGAAACTACGCATAGACCTAGCTCATGATGCCACTGTTGGGGAACGTAGCAGAAATTCAAAATTTTCTACGCATCACCAAGATCAATCTATGGAGTACTCTAGCAACGAGGGAAAGGGGAGTGGATCTACATACCCTTGTAGATCGCGATGCGGAAGCGTTGCAAGAACGCGGATGAAGGAGTCGTACTCGTAGCGATTCAGATCGCGGTTGATTCCGATCTAAGCACCGAAGAACGGTGCTTCCACGTTCAACACACGTGCAGCCCGGTGACGTCTCCCACGCCTTGATCCAGCAAGGTGAGAGGGAGAGGTTGGGGAAGACTCCATCCAGCAGCAGCACGACGGCTTGGTGGTGGTGGAGGAGCGTGGCAATCCCGCAGGGCTTCGCCAAGCACCACGGGAGAGGAGGAGGAGGGAGAGGGGTAGGGCTGCGCCGAAAGAGAGACGTTCTCATGTCTTGGGCAGCCCCAAACCTCAACTATATATAGGGGGGGAGGGGACTGCGCCCCCTCTAGGGTTTCCACCCCAAGGGCTGGCGGCCAGCCCTAGATCCCATCTAGGGGGGCGGCCAAGGGGAGGAGAGGGGGGGCGCCACTAGGGTGGGCCTTAAGGCCCATCTGGACCTAGGGTTTGCCCCCTCCCACTCTCCCATGCGCCTTGGGCCTTGGTGGGGGGGCGCACCAGCCCACCTGGGGCTGGTCCCCTCCCACACTTGGCCCACGCAGCCTCCTGGGGCTGGTGGCCCCACTTGGTGGTCCCCCGGGACCCTCCCGGTGGTCCCGGTACATTACCGATAACACCCGAAACTTTTCCGGTGACCAAAACAGGACTTCCCATATATAAATCTTTACCTACGGACCATTCCGGAACTCCTCGTGACGTCTGGGATCTCATCCGGGACTCCGAACAACATTCGGTAACCACGTACATACTTTCCCTATAACCCTAGCGTCATCAAACCTTAAGTGTGTAGACCCTACGGGTTCGGGAACCATGCAGACATGACCGAGACGTTCTCCGGTCAATAACCAACAGCGGGATCTGGATACCCATGTTGGCTCCCACATGTTCCACGATGATCTCATCGGATGAACCACGATGTCGGGGATTCAATCAATCCCATATACAATTCCCTTTGTCTATCGGTATGTTACTTGCCCGAGATTCGATCGTCGGTATCCCTATACCTTGTTCAATCTCGTTACCGGCAAGTCTCTTTACTCGTTCCGTAACTCACATCATCCCGTGATCAACTCCTTGGTCACATTGTGCACATTATGATGATGTCCTACCGAGTGGGCCCAGAGATACCTCTCCGTTTACACGGAGTGACAAATCCCAGTCTCGATTCGTGCCAACCCAACAGACACTTTCGGAGATACCTGTAGTGCACCTTTATAGCCACCCAGTTACGTTGTGACGTTTGGTACACCCAAAGCATTCCTACGGTATCCGGGAGTTGCACAATCTCATGGTCTAAGGAAATGATACTTGACATTAGAAAAGCTCTGAGCAAACGAACTACACGATCTTGCGCTAGGCTTAGGATTGGGTCTTGTCCATCACATCATTCTCCTAATGATGTGATCCCGTTATCAACGACATCCAATGTCCATGGTCAGGAAACCGTAACCATCTATTGATCAACGAGCCAGTCAACTAGAGGCTTACTAGGGACATGGTGTTGTCTATGTATCCACACATGTATCTGAGTTTCCTATCAATACAATTCTAGCATGGATAATAAACGATTATCATGAACAAGGAAATATAATAATAACCTATTTATTATTGCCTCTAGGGCATATTTCCAACACAAGCCTGAGACTGAGTGCTTTTATTGAAAGGGAAACGGTCACTGGAAGCGGAACTGCCCCAAGTACTTAGCGGATAAGAAGGCCGGCAATACCAAAGGTATATATGATATACATGTTATTGATCTGTACCTTACCAGCACTCGTAGTAGCTCCTGGGTATTTGATACCAGTGCGGTTGCTCATATTTGTAACTCAAAACAGGAGCTGCGGAATAAGCGGAGACTGGCGAAGGACGAGGTGACGATGCGCGTTGGGAATGGTTCCAAGGTCGATGTGATCGCCGTCGGCACGCTGCCTCTACATTTACCTACGGGGTTAGTTTTAAACCTCAATAATTGTTATTTAGTGCCAGCTTTGAGCATGAACATTATATCTGGATCTCGTTTAATGCGAGATGGCTACTCATTTAAATCTGAGAATAATGGTTGTTCTATTTATATGAGAGATATGTTTTATGGTCATGCCCCACTGGTCAATGGTTTATTCTTATTGAATCTCGAACGTGATGTTACACATATTCATAGTGTGAATGCCAAAAGATGTAAGGTTGATAATGATAGTCCCACATACTTGTGGCACTGCCGCCTTGGTCACATTGGTGTCAAACGCATGAAGAAACTCCATGCAGATGGACTTTTGGAGTCTCTTGATTATGAATCATTTGACACATGCGAACCATGCCTCATGGGCAAAATGACCAAGACTCCGTTCTCCGGAACAATGGGGCAAGCAACCAACTTATTGGAAATCATACATACTGATGTGTGCGGTCCAATGAGTGTTGAGGCTCGCGGTGGTTATCGTTATGTTCTCACCCTCACTGATGACTTAAGTAGATATGGGTATGTCTACTTAATGAAACACAAGTCTGAGACCTTTGAAAAGTTCAAGGAATTTCAGAGTGAGGTTGAGAATCAACGTGACAGGAAAATGAAGTTCTTACGATCAGATCGTGGAGGGGAATATTTGAGTCACGAATTTGGCACGCACTTAAGGAAATGTGGAATTGTTTCACAACTCACGCCGCCTGGAACACCTCAGCGTAATGGTGTGTCCGAACATCGTAATCGCACTCTATTGGATACGGTGAGATCTATGATGTCTCTTACCGATCTACCGCTATCATTTTGGGGTTATGCTATAGAGACTGCCACATTCACTTTAAATAGGGCTCCGTCGAAATCCGTTGAGACGACACCATATGAATTATGGTTTGGGAAGAAACCTAAGCTGTGATGCGATGCTTATGTCAAGAAACTTCAACCTGAAAAGCTCGAACCCAAGTCGGAAAAATGCGTCTTCATAGGATACCCTAAGGAAACTATTGGGTATACCTTCTACCTCAGATCCGAAGGCAAGATCTTTGTTGCCAAGAATGGATCCTTTCTAGAGAAAGAGTTTCTCTCGAAAGAAGTAAGTGGGAGGAAAGTAGAACTTGATGAAGTACTGCCTCTTGAACCGGAAAGTAGCGCAGCTCAAGAAAATGTTTCTGTTGTGCCTGCACTGACTAGAGAGGAAGTTAATGATGATGATCAAGGAGCTTCGGATCAAGTTACTACTGAACTTCGTAGGTCCACAAGGACACGTTCCACACCAGAATGGTATGGCAACCCTGTCCTAGAAATAATGTTGTTGGACAACGGTGAACCTTCGAACTATGAAGAAGCGATGGCGGGCCCAGATTCCAACAAATGGCTTGAAGCCATGAAATCCGAGATAGGATCCATGTATGAAAACAAAGTATGGACTTTGACAGACTTGCCCGATGATCGGCGAGCCATAGAAAATAAATGGATCTTTAAGAAGAAGACGCACGCGGATGGCAATGTGACCATCTATAAAGCTCGGCTTGTCGCTAAGGGTTATCGACAAGTTCAAGGGGTTGACTACGACGAGACCTTCTCACCCGTAGCGACGCTGAAGTCCGTCTGAATCATGTTAGCAATTGCCGCATTCTATGATTATGAGATATGGCAAATGGACGTCAAAACGGCATTCCTTAATGGATTCCTTAAGGAAGAATTGTATATGATGCAGCCGGAAGGTTTTGTCGATCCTAAGAATGCTGACAAGGTATGCAAGCTCCAACGCTCAATCTATGGGCTGGTGCAAGCATCTCGGAGTTGGAACATTCGCTTTGATGAGATGATCAAAGCGTTTGGGTTTACGCAGATTTATGGAGAAGCCTGTGTTTACAAGAAAGTGAGTGGGAGCTCTGTAGCATTTCTCATATTATATGTGGATGACATACTATTGATGGGAAATGATATAGAACTCTTGGAAAGCATAAAGGCCTACTTGAATAAGTGTTTTTCAATGAAGGACCTTGGAGAAGCTGCTTATATATTAGGCATCAAGATCTATAGAGATAGATCGAGACGCCTCATTGGTCTTTCACAAAGCACATACCTTGACAAGATATTGAAGAAGTTCAATACGGATTAGTCCAAGAAGGGGTTCTTTCCTGTATTGCAAGGTGTGAGATTGAGCACGGCTCAATGCCCGACCATGGCAGAAGATAGAGAAAAGATGAGTGTCATCCCCTATGCCTCGGCCATAGGGTCTATTATGTATGCCATGTTGTGTACCAGACCTGATGTAAACCTTGCCGTAAGTTTGGTAGGAAGGTACCAAAGTAATCCTGGCATGGAACACTGGACAGCGGTCAAGAATATCCTGAAGTACCTGAAAAGGACTAAGGATATGTTTCTCATTTATGGAGGTGACGAAGAGCTCGTCGTAAAGGGTTACGTCGATGCTAGCTTCGACACAGATATGGATGACTCCAAGTCACAAACCGGATACGTGTATATTTTGAATGGTGGGGCAGTCAGCTGGTGCAGTTGCAAGCAAAGCATCGTGGCGGGATCTACATGTGAAGCGGAGTACATGGCAGCCCCGGAGGCAGCACGTGAAGCAATCTGGAGGAGTTCATTACCGACCTAGGAGTTATTCCCAATGCGTCGGGCCCGATGGCTCTCTTCTGTGACAACACTAGAGCTATTGCCCTGGCCAAGGAGCCCAGGTTTCACAAGAAGACCAGGCATATCAAGCGTCGCTTCAACTCCATTCGTGAAAATGTTCAAGATGGAGACATAGATATTTGTAAAGTGCATACGGACCTGAATGTCGTAGATCCGTTGACTAAACCTCTTCCACGAGCAAAACATGATCAACACCAGAACTCTATGGGTGTTCGATTCATCACAATGTAACTAGATTATTGACTCTAGTGCAAGTGGGAGACTCTTGGAAATATGCCCTAGAGACAATAATAAAATGGTTATTATTATATTTCCTTGTTCATGATAATTGTCCATTGTTCATGCTATAATTGTGTTATCCGGAAATCGTAATACATGTGTGAATACATAGACCACAACATGTCCCTAGTGAGCCTCTAGTTGACTAGCTCGTTGATCAATAGATGGTTATGGTTTCCTGACCATGGACATTGGATGTCGTTGATAATGGGATCACATCATTAGGAGAATGATGTGATGGACAAGACCCAATCCTAAGCATAGCACAAGATCGTGTAGTTCGTCTGCTAAAGCTTTTCTAATGTCAAGTATCATTTCCTTAGACCATGAGATTGTGCAACTCCCGGACACCGTAGGAATGCTTTGGGTGCGCTAAACGTCACAACGTAACTGGGTGGCTATAAAGGTGCACTACGGGTATCTCTGATGACCCACAAGTATAGGGGATCTATCGTAGTCCTTTCGATAAGTAAGAGTGTCGAACCCAACGAGGAGCAGAAGGAAATGATAAGCGGTTTTCAGCAAGGTATTCTCTGCAAGTACTGAAATAAGTGGTAACAGATAGTTTTGTGATAGGATAATTTGTAACGAGCAACAAGTAACAAAAGTAAATAAAGTGCAGCAAGGTGGCCCAATCCTTTTTGTAGAAAAGGACAAGCCTGGACAAACTCTTATATAGAGAAAAGCGCTCCCGAGGACACATGGGAATTATCGTCAAGCTAGTTTTCATCACATTCATATGATTCACGTTCGGTACTTTGATAATTTGATATGTGGGTGGACCGGTGCTTGGGTGTTGTTCTTACTTGAACAAGCATCCCACTTATGATTAACCTCTATTTCAAGCATCCGCAACTACAACAAAAGTATTACGGTAAACCTAAGCATAGCATGAAACATATGGATCCAAATCAGCCCCTTACGAAGCAACGCATAAACTAGGGTTTAAGCTTCTGTCACTCTAGCAACCCATCATCTACTTATTACTTCCCAATGCCTTCCTCTAGGCCCAAATAATGGTGAAGTGTTATGTAGTCGACGTTCACATAACACCACTAGAGGCTATACAACATACATCTCATCAAAATATCGAACGAATACCAAATTCACATGACTACTAATAGCAAGACTTCTCCTATGTCCTCAGGAACAAACATAACTACTCACAAAGCATATTCATGTTCATAATCAGAGGGGTATTAATATGCATATAGGATATGAACATATGATCTTCCACCAAATAAACCAACTAGCATCAACTACAAGGAGTAACCAACACTACTAGCAACCTACTAGTACCAATCCCGGACTTGGAGACAATAATTGGATACAAGAGATGAACTAGGGTTTTGAGAGGAGATGGTGCTGGTGAAGATGTTGATGGAGATTGCCCTCTCCCGATGAGAGGAGCGTTGGTGATGACGATGGCGATGATTTCCCCCTCCCGGAGGGAAGTGTGCCCGCAGAACAGCTCTGCCGGAGCCCTAGATTGGTTCCGCCAAGGTTCCGCCTCGTGGCGGTGGAGTCTCGTCCCGAAAGGTTGCTTATGATTTTTTCCTCGACGAAAGACTTCATATAGCAGAAGATGGCCACCAGAGAGCCAATAGGGGGCCCACGAGGCAGGGGCGCGCCCTGGGGGTAGGGCGCGCCGCCCACCCTCGTGGGCAGGTGGTGGCCCCCCTGACGTATTTCTTCCGCTCAGTATTTTTTATTATTTCCAAAAATGACTTTCGTGGAGTTTCAGGACTTTTGGAGTTGTGCAGTAATATTTGCTCCTTTTCCAGCCCAGAATTCCAGCTGCCGGCATTCTCCCTCCTTATGTAAACCTTGTAAAATAAGAGAGAATATGCATAAGTATTGTGACATAACGTGTAATAACAGACCATATTGCAATAAATATCGATATGAAAGCATGATGCAAAATGGACGTATCAACTCCCCCAAGCTTAGACCTCGCTTGTCCTCAAGCGGAAGCCGATAACGATAAATATGTCCACATGTTTAGAGGTAGAGGTGTCTATAAAATAAAATACGGACATGAGGGCATCATGATTATTCTCAAAACAGCAACATAAATGGATATTGTCATATGATTTCTTATGCTCAAGTAATAATCTATTCACAATGCAAAAGTACGAATCATAAACTTTATTGAGAACCAACAAACTATAATCTCAGTCATTGAAGCAATTGCAATTTATCATAACATCAGAAAGAGTCTATGTCAGAGCTTTCTAGCAAGTCCACATACTCAACTATCATTTAGTCTTTCATAATTGCTAACACTCACGCAATACTTGTGGTTACGGAGTTTTAATCGGACACAGAGAAAGATAGGGGCTTATAGTTTCGCCTCCCAACCTTTTACCTCAAGGGTAATGTCAACAGTAATAACTCATGCTGACTTACATCCAATTAGATATATCTATCAGGATCTTTCCAACGCCTTGTGCTTGCCAAAGGATAAAATGTAAAAAGGAAAGGTGAAGATCACCGTGACTCTTGCATAAGGTAGAAGATAATAATAAAAGATAGGCCCTTCGCAGAGGGAAGCAGAGGTTGCCATGCGCTTTCAGGGTTGGATGCACAAAATCTTAATGCGAAAGAACGTCACTTTATATTGCCCCTTGTGATATGAACCTTTATTATGCAGTCCGTCACTTTTATTTCTTCCACATCACAAGATCGTATAAAGCTTATTTCCTCCACACCAATCAATCATACATATTTAGAGAGCAATTTTTATTGCTTGCACCGATGACAACTTACTTGAAGGATCTTACTCAATCCATAGGTAGATATGGTGGACTCTCATGGCAAAACTGGTTTAAGGGTTTTTGGAAGCACAAGTAGTATCTCTACTTGGTGCAAAGAATTTGGCTAGCATGAGGGGGAAAGGCAAGCTCAACATGTTGGATGATCCATGACAATATACTTTATCTCAGATATAAGAAAACATAACCCATTACGTTGTCTTCCTTGTCCAACATCAACTCTTTAGCATGTCATATTTTAATGAGTGCTCCCAATCATAAAAGATGTCCAAGATAGTATATTTATATGTGAAACCTCTCTTTCCATATTACTTCCTATTAATTGCAACGATGACCAAAGTTATGTTTGCCAACTCCCAACAATTTTTAATCATCATACTCTTTCTATGTGAAGTCATTACTCTCGATAAGATCAATATGATCTCTTTATTTCTTTTTATTATTTTCTCTTTTCTTTTATTCACTCAAGATCATAGCAAGATAATCAAGCCCTTAACTCAACACTAATCTTTATTATATAGCTCACGGACTCGATTACATAGAGAGATCATAAAGCAAAACTCAAAACTAGATCATACCAAAACTTTATTCTACTAGATCAAGATACTACTAATAGGATCGAACTAAGAAAAATGGTAACAGTAGGAGTGTGATGGTGATACAATACCGGGGCATCTCCCCCAAGCTTGGCAGTTGCCAAGGGGAGTGCCCATACCCATGTGATTATGTCTCCTTTGCTGGTGAAGAAGGTGGCGGTGTTGCTGATGACGGGTAATCGCACATCGAGCGTAAGAGATCCTCCAACTTGCGGATAATGCCCTTGAGTGCGACAATATGCTCCTTCAACAAAATATTTTCACGGGTGAGATACTTGTTTTGAATACGAGCTAACTCAATCATCTTGAAAGCTTCGATCTCAGTTGGGGTAAGAAGATTGTGATCAAGTTGAAGGTTGTCTTCAGGAGCTTGGTCCTCCGTGGCCTTCTTGATTCCTTCATCCTTGTTGATCTCCATGGGTTCTTCCCTCTTCAGCTCTATCTTCATTAGCCAAGCATCGTTGTCACCATTGTTGGAGGAGGGGGACGACATGATGCCTGGCCTTGACAACCCTGATAGAAAACAGCTCGAAACAAGAACATAGGACAATTGCGTGATACGGTGGTCAAAACCTTCGGGAGATTATATAATGAATTTTTACCGACCAAAATACGTAACGTGCAAGAAAACGGAGTCCGGAGAGCACACGAGGTGCCCACGAGGTAGGGGGGCGCGCCCTCCACCCTCGTGGAGCCCTCATGTCTTTCACGGACTGCTTCTTATTTTTCTATTTTTCTAAATATTCCAAAACGGAGAAATATTGCCTTAAAAACTGTTTTGGAGTCGGTTTACTTACCGTACCACATACCTATTCCTTTTCGGAGTCTGAAACGTTCCGGAAAGTGTCCCTTATGTATTCCTCCGGGGTTACGGTTTCAATAACATTGGTTTTAACATTTATAGGATTACCTGAGATATAATGTTTGATTCTTTGACTGTTCACCACCTTCGGATTTGTGCCTTCGAAGTTGTTGATTTTTATGGCATCGGAACGATAGACCTCCTCGATAACGTAAGGACCTTCCCATTTAGAGAGAAGTTTTCCTGCAAAAAATCTTAAATGGGAGTTGTATAGCAATACATAATCACCTACATTAAACTCACACTTTTGTATCCTTTTGTCATGCCATCTTTTAACTTTTTATTTAAACAATTTGGCATTTTCATAAGCTTGGTTCTCCATTCATCAAGTGAGCTAATGTCAAATAACCTCTTCTCACCGGCAAGTTTGAAATCATAATTGAGCAATTTAATAGCCCAATATGCCTTATGTTCTAGTTCGAGAGGTAAGTGACATGCCTTTCCATAAACCATTTTATACGGAGACATACCCATAGGATTTTTATATGCAGTTCTATAGGCCCATAATGCATCATCAAGTTTCTTGGAGCAATTCTTTCTAGATCTATTGACAGTCTTTTGCAAAATTAATTTGAGCTCTCTATTACTCAATTCTACTTGACCACTAGACTGTGGGTGATAAGGAGATGCAATTCTATGATTAACATCATACTTAGCAAGCATTTTACGGAAAGCACCATGAATAAAATGTGAACCACCGTCAGTCATTAAATATCTAGGGACTCCAAACCTTGGAAAAATAACTTCTTTAAGCATCTTAATAGAAGTGTTATGATCAGCACTACTAGTTGGAATAGCTTCTACCCACTTAGTAACGTAATCAACAGCAACTAAAATATGTGTATATCCATTAGAGGCAGGAAAAGGTCCCATATAATCAAAGCCCCAAACATAAAATGGTTCAATAACAAGTGAATAATTCATAGGCATTTCTTGACGTCTACTAATGTTACCAATTCTTTGACATTCATCAGAAGATAAGACAAACTTACGGGCATCCTTGAAGAGAGTAGGCCAATAAAAACCGGATTGCAATACCTTATGTGCAGTTCTATCTCCAGCGTGGTGTCCTCCATAAGCTTCGGAGTGACACTTGCGTAGGATCTGTTCCTGTTCATGCTCAGGTACACAACGTCTAATAACACCATCTACTCCTTTATAAAGATGTGGGTCATCCCAAAAGTAATGTCTCAAATCATAGAAAAACTTTTTCTTTTGCTGGTATGTGAAACTAGGCGGTATAAATTTAGCAACAATATAATTAGCATAATCAGCATACCACGGAGTACTACGAGAAGCATTTATAACATTTAATTGCTCATCAGGAAAGCTATCATCAATATGTAGTGGCTCATCAAGAACATTTTCTAACCTAGACAAGTTGTCTGCAATGGGGTTCTCAGCTCCCTTCCTATCAACAATATGCAAATCAAATTCTTGTAGCAGGAGAACCCATCTAATAAGTCTAGGTTTAGCATCTTTCTTTTCCATAAGATATTTAATAGCAGCATGATCCGTGTGAATAGTTACTTTAGAATGAACAATATAAGGTCTGAACTTATCACAAGCAAATACAACTGCTAAGAATTCTTTTTCAGTAGTAGCATAATTTCTTTGAGCATTGTCTAGAGTTTTACTAGCATATTGAATAACATTTAATTTCTTATCAACTCTTTGCCCTCGAACAGCACCTACAGCATAATCACTAGCATCACACATAATTTCAAAGGGTAAATTCCAATCAGGTGGCTGGACAATAGGTGCAGAGATCAAAGCTTTCTTAAGTATTTCAAATGCTTCTACACAATCATCGTCAAAGACAAATGGTATATCTTTTTGTAATAAATTAGTCAGAGGCCGAGAAATTTTTGAGAAGTCCTTAATGAACCTCCTATAAAATCCGGCGTGACCAAGGAAACTTCTTATACCTTTGATGTCCTTGCGACATGGCATCTTTTCAATAGCATCAACCTTGGCTTTATCAACTTCAATACCTCTTTCAGAAACTTTATGCCCCAAGACAATACCTTCATTAACCATAAAGTGGCACTTTTCCCAATTCAAAACAAGATTAGTTTCTTCACATCTCTGCAAAACTCGATCAAGGTTGCTCAAGCAATCATCAAAAGAGGATCCATAAATGGAGAAGTCGTCCATGAAAACCTCACAAATCTTTTCACAAAAGTCAGAGAATATAGCCATCATGCATCTTTGAAAGGTAGCAGGTTCATTACATAAACCAAAAGGCATACGTCTATAAGCAAAAGTACCAAAAGGGCAAGTAAAAGTAGTTTTAGATTGATCGTTGGCTGACACAGGTATTTGAGAGAAACCAGAATAACCATCTAGAAAGCAAAAATGTGTATGTTTGGATAATCTTTCTAGCATTTGATCGATAAAAGGTAGGGGGTAATGATCTTTCTTAGTAGCTTCATTTAATTTGCGGAAATCAATTACCATCCTATAACCTGTAATAATTCTTTGCGGAATCAATTCATCTTTATCATTAGGAACGACAGTAATACCTCCCTTCTTAGGGACACAATGGACAGGACTTACCCACTGACTATCAGCAACGGGATAAATTATACCTGCCTCAAGGAGCTTTAGTATTTCCTTTCTTACCACTTCTCTCATCTTAGGATTCAGCCTTCGTTGATGATCACGAACCGGTTTGGCATCTTCTTCCAAATTTATTTTATGTTGACATAGAGTGGGACTAATGCCCTTAAGATCATCAAGAGTATATCCAATAGCAGCACGGTGCTTCTTCAGAGTTTTCAATAGTCTTTCTTCTTCATGCTCTGAAAGGTTAGCACTAATAATAACAGGATATATCTTTTTCTCATCGAGATAAGCATATTTAAGAGTATCAGGTAAAGGTTTGAGCTCAAACACGGGATCACCCTTGGGTGGAGGAGGATCCCCTAGGATTTCAACAGGCAAATTGTGTTTCAGGATAGGTTCCTGTTTAAAGAATACTTCATCTATTTCCCTTCTTTCATTCATAAACATATCATTTTCATGGTCTAGCAAATATTGTTCTAAAGGATCACTAGGAGGTACGGCAATAGAAGCAAGACCAATAATTTCATCCTTACTAGGCAATTCTTCTTCACGGTGTTTTCTACTAAATTTAGAGAAATTAAACTTATGAGACATATCACCCAAGCCAATAGTAACAACACTCTTTTCGCAGTCTATCCTAGCATTAACTGTGTTCAAGAAGGGTCTACCAAATATAATGGGACAAAAGCTATCTTGTGGGGAACCAAGAATAAGAAAATCAGCAGGGTATTTAGTTTTCCCACAAAAGACTTCAACATCTCCAACAATTCCAATGGGTGATATTGTATCTCTATTAGCAAGTTTGATGGTAACATCAATACCTTCTATCTCAGCAGGTGCAATTTCATGCATAATTTCTTTGTATAAGTCATGAGGTATAGCACTAGCACCCATATCACATAAGCCATGATAACAATGATCTCCTATTTTAATAGAAATAACAGGCATGCCTACCACAGGTCTATGTTTATCTTTAGCACAAGGTTTGGCAATTCTAGCAGTTTCACCACAGAAATAAATAACGTGCCCATCAATATTATCAGCCAAGAGATCTTTAACAATAGCAATATTAGGTTCAGCTTTAATTTGCTCAAGAGGTGTATAAGTTCTACTATTGCATTTACGAACCATAGTTGAAGCTTTAGCATGATCCGTTATCCTAACAGGGAAAGGTGGTTTCTCAACATAAGAAGTAGGAAAAATAGGATCATTATAAGTGATAGTCTTTTCTTCAACTTTAATAGGTGCAGCTACTTTTACTTCTATGGGAGGATGATATTTATACCACTTCTCCTTGGAGAGATCAACATAAGTAGCAAAGGATTCACAGAAAGAAGCTACTATCTCAGAGTCAAGTCCATATTTAGTGCTAAATTTACGGAAAACATCGGTATCCATAAAAGATTTAACACAATCAAACTTAGGTGTCATACCTGACTCCTTACCTTCGTCGAGATCCCAATCTTCAGAGTTGTGTATAATTCTATCTAATAAATTCCATTTGAATTCAATAGTCCTCATCATAAAAGAGCCAGCACAAGAAGTATCGAGCATGGATTGATTATTACGAGAAAGCCGAGCATAAAAACTTTGAAGAATTATTTCTCTTGAGAGCTCATGATTGGGGCATGAATATAACACTGATTTAAGCCTCCCTCAAGCTTGAGCGATGCTTTCTCCTTCGCGAGGCCAAAAATTATATATATAATTGCGATCACGATGAACAAGATGCATAGGATAAAATTTCTGATGAAATTCCTATTTCAATCGTTTATAGTTCCATGATCCCGTATCATCACATAGCTTATACCATGTCGATGCATCTCCCTTCAAAGATAAAGGGAAGACCTTCCTCTTAACAACATCACCGGGTATACCTGCAAGCTTAAATAATCCACAAACTTCATCCACATATATTAGGTGCTCATCAGGATGCTTCGTTCCATCTCCTACAAAAGGATTAGCTAGCAGTTTTTCTAACATACCCGAAGGAACTTCAAAGGGAACATTTTCATTTTCAGTAGGTTCAGTAGGTCAAGGAGCAACTCTTTGCTCTACTGGTCGGGGTGAAGATACCCCGAACAAGCCCCTCAGAGGATTACTTTCCATAGTAACAAGTGATAGTAAATTTCAGCACACTATATAAATTTTTCCTTACCAAATTCCACCTACCAAAGGCGCTTCACTCCCCGGCAACGGCACCAAAAAAGAGTCTTGATGACCCACAAGTATAGGGGATCTATCGTAGTCCTTTCGATAAGTAAGAGTGTCGAACCCAACGAGGAGCAGAAGGAAATGATAAGCGGTTTTCAACAAGGTATTCTCTGCAAGTACTGAAATAAGTGGTAACAGATAGTTTTGTGATAGGATAATTTGTAACGAGCAACAAGTAACAAAAGTAAATAAAGTGCAGCTAGGTGGCCCAATCCTTTTTGTAGAAAAGGACAAGCCTGGACAAACTCTTATATAGAGAAAAGCGCTCCCGAGGACACATGAGAATTATCGTCAAGCTAGTTTTCATCACATTCATATGATTCGCGTTCGGTACTTTGATAATTTGATATGTGGGTGGACCGGTGCTTGGGTGTTGTTCTTACTTGAACAAGCATCCTACTTATGATTAACCTCTATTGCAAGCATCCGCAACTACAACAAAAGTATTACGGTAAACCTAACCATAGCATGAAACATATGGATCCAAATCAGCCCCTTACGAAGCAACGCATAAACTAGGGTTTAAGCTTCTGTCACTCTAGCAACCCATCATCTATTTATTACTTCCCAATGCCTTCCTCTAGGCCCAAATAATGGTGAAGTGTTATGTAGTCGACGTTCACATAACACCACTAGAGGCTAGACAACATACATCTCATCAAAATATCGAACGAATACCAAATTCACATGACTACTAATAGCAAGACTTCTCCCATGTCCTCAGGAACAAACGTAACTACTCACAAAGCATATTCATGTTCATAATCAGAGGAGTATTAATATGCATATAGGATCTGAACATATGATCTTCCACCAAATAAACTGACTAGCATCAACTACAAGGAGTAATCAACACTACTAGCAACCTACTAGTACCAATCCTGGATAATTAAGCTACAACAATCCCAAGTTAATGATGCCATGTCATCATTTTCACTGTTGCTAAATCCCCCTTTGTTTCAATCCGGTTCAATTTCAAATTAAAGTCAAAATTCAAATTTCTCAAACATGCAAAATAAAATGTTCAAAGTGTGGCAAATAATCCCTGGATATTTTTCATGTTGGAACCAACCTCTTTTGGATTCCCAAAGTGCCCCTGGAAAATTATTTAGTGGTCCAACAACAATTAAAATTGGCCTTTTCTATTTCTAAAAATGGTTACGCAACTCCTTTGGACCCCAAACTTTTTGGTGCCATCTCAAGTTGCTGTGTTAAAATTATGTGCCAAGTTTTGTTCAAAGCTAAAATCATTTGATGTCCCAACTAAATGCAAAACAGGGAAAGGTAATAGAAACAATTTGTTTTTTTAGAGGAAAGCCTTCCCGCCTCCCCTAGGCCTTGGCCCAACTGGCCACTAGCCCAGCCCAACAATCCCCTTTTCCCCTTCCTCCTGCTACAGAGGCAGGCAGGGGATCATGGCGGCCATCCCATGGCGCCCGGCCAGGTGCCGGCCATCTGGCGTCCTCCCGATGTAGATAAGAACCACCCGGACGCCATGGACCAACCCTAGCCCCTCGCTTCCCCTCTGTTGCTCCATCCACGAACTAGAAACGCAACCAAGCGAAGCCGTCGTCGACGCGCTGCCGTCAATCCCGCAGCCACCGGCCACCCCGAGCTGCGCCACGGCGTCCAGGCAGCCCGCCGTCATCGCCTCCTTCCTCTACGCCCTTCGGTTCGTCACCAGGCAGCCCGCCATCATCGCCTCCTTCCTCTACGCCCTTCGGTTCGTCGCCAGGCCGCCGCCAAGCTCGCCATCGCAGGTCTTCTCCGCCACGACCGTCATCACCTTGCCGCTCGATCCGCTCGTCTCCGACCAGCCCCGGTCTCCCTGACCTCGCCATCGAGCTCGCGGTGAGCATCTCGTCCGGTTCCCCCTCCTCCCGACCTCGATCCGTTGTCGTATAGCCCACCACCGCGCTACGAACGCCATGGCCGAATCTCGCGCTTGCCCACGCGCTGTGCCTCGCCTCGGGCCGCGATTGGCCGCGCCTGCCGGCCCTGTGTGCTGCTCCCCGGCCACGCCCGCCGCTGCTCCCCGCCCTCCCCTGCCCGCGAGCCCGCAGCCGTCCGCTGCTCACGCTGCCCTGCTGCTTGCGCTGCTGCTGCTTCTATCATTGTTGCTCTGTTGCCGCCGTTGCCGTTGCTCTGCTACTGCTTGTGCTAGCCGCCGCTGCTGTTGTTGCGTGCCATTGCTAGAACTGCTGCTACTGCAGCCGGCTCCTAGTACCGCTGGCCATGGCCATGGCCAGGTCGAGCTGTGTTCTGCGTGTGAGTGTTCTGTGTGTGTGCGTGAGTGCGTGTTGTGTGTGTGTGTGGCCGGCCGTGCTAGTTAGTTTAGTTAGTATTGTAGTAGTTAATTAGTCTAATAGTAGATGGCATGTGGGACCAACTGTTTATATTAAAGTGCTAAACTAGATTTAGAATAGCTAAGTCCATGACAAGTAGGCCCCCCTTCACTGTTCACTTTGACTAGTCAATGCTGACTGGGCTGTTGACTAAGTCAACTGGGCCCTGGCCCCACATGTCAGCTTCTTTGTACTTCTGGCTGGGTACACTTTTGGGTACCCATAGCCTTTTTCCTTCTAAATTTGATTTAGTAATAAATCCTGGAATTTCAGAAAAACTTTAAATCTTTGAAAATTAATAGAAAATATACCGTAGCTCCGCTGAAAAAAATTTCTACATGAAAGTTGCTCAGAATTTCGAGACGAATCCAAATACGCTCTCCGTTCGTCTGTCGCATGCCCCTAGCATAGCGAACATGGAACTTTCCCCCTCCGGTACGCCTGCCCGAAAATGCCAAACTTCGGGAAAACTTTCCCGGATGTTTTCCCCCTTCGCCAGTATCGCCTAGTGCTGCGTTAGAACACCTCTAGCACCGCTTTTGTCTTGTTATTCTTATGTTTGCGTGTATTTACTGTTTCTTCCCCCCTCTTCTTCTCCGGT
This sequence comes from Aegilops tauschii subsp. strangulata, assembly GCF_002575655.3. Classification (NCBI taxonomy): domain Eukaryota; kingdom Viridiplantae; phylum Streptophyta; class Magnoliopsida; order Poales; family Poaceae; genus Aegilops; species Aegilops tauschii. The sequence goes on along the minus strand of NC_053036.3, from coordinate 549,230,012 downwards.
AGACCTCGAGACCGCTGCTGATGCCCCTGTGATCGACTACGTCGACGACGACCCTCCTTCTTGTCTGAGCAACCAGGCAAGCCCCCCCTTTGATCATCCCGATATCGCCCATTCCTTTCTCTCATGCTTGCATTAGATTTTGCTACTGTTATTGTTTGCTCCTATTCTGATGCATAGCCTGCTTTTGTAACCTGCTCATTGTACCTTACCTACTTATCCTAAACTGCTTAGTATAGGTTGGTTAGTGATCCATCAGTGACCCCCACCTAGTCCCAGTTGCCCCGCTTTATGTTCGAAGACCCGATCAACGGGATCGAAGACCAGGCCCCGGCACCGCACATCACTTTCCCCTTAGTTGCTCGACACTACTGGGTTACTATCGAGTGCCGAGGGTGAGACCTCTACAACACTTCTGATGTTAACCCTGTGGTGCAGCTATTCGGTCGTGGTCATCGAGGGTGATTCCGCCTTAACCACTTCCGATACGACTCTGTCGTGCAACCCCTCAAGTGTGAACCTCGGGGGTGGTTCCTCTTACGTTCACCTTGATGATTACACCGAGTGGAATTCACCGGGGGTGATTCCTCGGGTTTTCCCCTTGATGTTTGGACACACAGTTACTATGGTTACTATGACTTTACACTGAACCATGTTACTAAAGACGGGTCGGCCCTGAGGGGTACCCGCGCGAGCTTAATTGCGAGTGATGTGGAGACGGGTTGACCTAGAGGGTGCCCGCGAGATAATTACGAGGCATGGCCGGGCATTCCTAGCCCTTGCCGCAAGTCCTCGAGATGGGGCAACGGGGTCACATCTTTCGTGAGTCTCTGCTTGTTACCGCGTGCTCCTAATCCACTACGATTTGGATATTTGATCTGAGGGGCCTCTGGCCTGATAGCACTAACCATCACGTGGGCATAGTATGGGCATTCTGCGTCGTATGCATCAGCCGAAGCTTAATAGACGTCAGCGACTGAGCGGCGCGCGCCGGGTTGGACTGGTAAGCTCCTGTATTTTTAAGGAGGTAGCTAGGTCTGCTCACCGGCCGCCCACACAACATGCAGGAGTTCCCAGGGCGATGGCCCATGACCCCTGGGGGCATAGGTTTAGTCTGGTGTGCTGACCTCTCTATTAAGCCTAGGTCGGGTTGCGGCGTATTGTTTGGCCGAGGCCGGGCATGACCCAGGAAAGTGTGTCCGGCCGGAGTTAATCGAGCGTGGTGGGTAAGTTGGTGCACCCCTGCAGGGAAGAAAACATCTATTGATAGCCTGTCCTACGGTAACGGACACTTGGAGTTGTATCCTGATCGATACAACTAGAACTGGATACTTGTGATGAGAAATGGATTGTGATGATAAATGGATAGTACAGCTCTGGGATTGCTTTCTCGCAGGGAGTTGAGAAAGGATCTCTGGCCGAGGTTGATAACACTTCTACTACTTTACTTTATGCTACTCTACTCCCTCCTGTTGCTGCAAGATGGTGGTTTCCAGAAGATGCTAGTCTTCGATAGGCTAGGCTTTCCCCTTCTCTTCTGGCATTCTGCAGTCCAGTCCACAGATACACCCCCCCTTTTCATTGATACCGATGCATATGTAGTGTAGATCCTTGCTTGCGAGTACTTTGGATGAGTACTCACGGTTGCTTTGCTCTCCCTTTTCCCCTTTTCTTCTTCTTTCCGGTTGATGCAACCAGATGTCGGACCCAGGAGCCAGATGCCACCGCCGATGCATACTACTACGTGGAGACCGCCGACGACCAGGAGTAGTTAGGAGGCTCCCAGGCAGGAGGCCTTGCCTTTTCGATCGTAGATGCTTTTGTGCTAGCCTTCTTAAGGCAAACTTTTCTAACTTATGTCTGTACTCAGATATTGTTGCTTCCGCTGACTTTTGTGTTTTCGAGCTTATGTATTCGAGCCCTAGAGGCCCCTGGCTTGTAATAGAAAGCTTGTATTTTTTTTAATTTGTGTCTAGAGTTGTGTTGTGATATCTTCCCGTGAGTCCCTGATCTTGATCATACACATTTGCGTGTATGATTAGTGTACGATTGAATTGGGGGCGTCACAAGTTGGTATCAGAGCCGACTGCCTGTAGGTAGCCCCCTTTCCAACTCCTTGGTCGAAGTTGAGTCTAGTCACTACAAAAACTTTTACTAACATGGCTGTGTGTCTTACGGGCCCACGTCGCCATTGGGTGGTATTAGGATCTTTTATTCCTTGTCTATACTCTAGGACTCTGATCTCTCTTCCATTCGGGTTAAACGATTTTGCTAACTCTAACATTAGGATCTCGTAACGACTTACCCCCCGGACAGCGCTTCATTCCGGATGGTTGCCTGCTTCACCAGAAGACTTCAAAGATAGTCTCCGATCTAATTCCCGAGAACTTGTGTTGATTTCTTTTGCAATCCCTTAACACCGTTGAATCCTTATGGATAACTGCGTACCCTCGCCGTTCTTACTTCCATCCCTAGTTGTTCTTGTTATTACAAGATACCCGAAAGTATTCTCCGACTTTGGAGAATCCTTTTTTTCCGACTGCCTTGCAGCTCTTTTCTGCCTAAATAACCCTACGAATAATTCCATGCACTTATCTGGGATTTGTTCATCACCAGTTGATCATATGTCTCACAAAATTCTTCGAATGCAATTCGATCTCCCAAAGATCCTCTGCAGCCTAGTGCTCCCGAAAGTCTTGTCTGCCTGCATTATGGTTAAATCCATATGTCCAGCAATATCCATTAACATCCTTTGTCATTGTCATCCTGAGTCTATTGATTCATTATCTTGCGTTTGCTTGCAATCATCAGTCGAACCCTGAAATTTGACCTTCCTGCTCATACGTCATTCAGGACATGACTTGGATCTCGGCCAATCATGTTGTAATTGATTGTCCACCTAGTTCCCTTCAGCTTGAACGTCGAATTATTCAGCTGTTTCTATATCCTGATGCCTTTGAATTCTTTCCCTCTTCTGACTGAGTACTGATACTCACATCAGATCCATTGAGGACCACTGAATCCTTTGTTGGATTATTATCCGACAATGTCCTTCATATTCAAAATTTTGTGCGCTCTTCCCCTGATACATATTGCCTTTGGTAAATTGTATTCTCTGCTTTGTCAACCATGCTCTGCTTCCGAGCTTGAGTTAATTACCTCTGAAGTTTTGCAAATGTTCCTAAAATGCCCCGACGGGTTGAACTAATGCTTTCCCTAATTTCTGTGAACCCGGAAATTTCTATGGGTCATACTCTACTGGTGTTACGCCGGATAAAAATTTCTACACTACAACTTCGTCAAAAGCAAGAAGTAAATGAGAGGTTATGCATTGAAGAAGTGGGAGTCGACCTTGAACCTTTGTGTTCATGCCCATGGACCCGATGTGGAACTTATCATGGAAGCTTCTTGTGATAATAATAATCCCCTTGATATAAGTTCATCTGGTATCTATGATTGTTCCTTTACAACTGTGGTTCTGACCATGATTGTTGCCCTTTGATCCCATTTCTCGGACAAGTTAAAGTACTTGTCTTCTGCAGACCATTTCACCTATCAAGCATCTATTCTACTCTACCTTCGAGTATTACCCTATGGTATCTCGAGAATATCAAACATCTGTGTTGCTTCCTATGAGTCTTCTTCTAGTATTGCTTCTCATCGATTCCAATTTTCCCCAGGTTCTGAGTTATTAGTCACTCGAGAACACCGATAAGTGAATCGATTCCGCACTTCGATTCAATAACTCTAAGTAATTTTCATTGCTTACGAGTTTAATGATCCTTCAAGTCATTCCTAGCCTGATCGACTAAATCATTATCATGCTAATTCTAAATGTGTTACCTGGTCCTTATGCCTGGAGCAACTTCCATTGACGAGCTAAACTTACATCGATCTTCTTCATCTTATCATTTCACCTCGAACAAGAAGCTTGATTTCGAGCTTGTGTCGTATCCGTGGTTCCAATAGCCTTTCGCTTCATCCTTCCTGTTGCTTGATGTCGTCGCTCCCCGATGGCATCTTCATAGAGCCTCTCGACAAATGCGTCGTGATCAGCATCAACATTTTGACTTCTGTTGAGATGACAATTGAATTCATGGTGAGAAATACCATCCTTGCCCCTCGATGATTTGTGATATCATCAATGACATCCTTGACTTCCTGCCAACACATACCTGGTCGTGTTTGGTTATTCCTTACGTTCCGACATAATCTTGGAAGTGTTCCTTTGTATCTTTTGAGATCTTCAGATCCAACTCTTACCCGAAACACCATGTTATTGCTACCTCGAAGCATGACTATGGTACTCTGTATATCAACAAGAACATTGGAAGCGCAATGCTAAATGTTTCTTGATTTATTATTCAAACACCGTGGTGTGGTAATATCATGATTCTTCCCTCGCCCCTTTGTCTAAATACTTTTGAACTTGCTGTCCTATCATGTATATCATGCCCCGCCTTTCCTTGGGAAGGATATACCCTAAATTCTTGTGTGCAAACACATTTTTTCCTTTCCTTTGATCTGATTAATCCTGATAATCACATTTTCCTTTCCATTGGATTGTTAGTCTTTCTTTTGACCTATATGATAAAAGAAGAAATAATTCCCTGCTTATAAAAATGCCTCAAGGTACAATTCGGTCAGTACGACCCTGTTACTAATGTTGATGACATTCCAGTAACCACCGATGGACGAGAACTTTGCCTACTGGTCCGCCTCGTTTCAACGAGCAGGAAAATGGTTCTCTTCATCCCTCGCCCTTGGTACCAACGTTGTTGCCACCATAACTGACAGGTTTTCCTCTGACATGCCTCGCTATCGTGACCGTGCAAGATGTCAGCTTCCTTCCTGCTTTCTACCACATGGTGGGCCCATAACCCACAGTTCCACAGGATCGAAGCCTGACTCTCCTTTACAACCTTGATGCCGAAGTATCTTATGCTCTTGGCTTTGTGTGTTATCACGAGCCGCCCCCGAGGGATGATCTCTTCCCGATGCTATGAACCCCTTCTCACACTCTGTTCAGGTATCGATCGTTTGTCCATTCGCTTGAAACTTCTTATTGCACCTCCTTACCTTGCTCTCGATGTTTTTCTTGAGTTTCAACTCGAGAGATGCCTCTATGCCACGTTCACCGAGATAGCCCCCAGGTACCTATCTTGTGTGGAGCTCCGTCCTTCCCGAGTCTTTCCCCCTTACTCCACCCTTAAATCTCGGGACGAGATTTCTTGTAGTGGAGGAGATTTGTGACGCCCGGATAATTAAGCTACAGCAATCCCAAGTTAATGATGCCATGTCATCATTTTCATTGTTGCTAAATCCCCCTTTGTTTCAATCCGGTTCAATTTCAAATTAAAGTTAAAATTCAAATTTCTCAAACATGCAAAATAAAATGTTCAAAGTGTGGCAAATAATCCCTGGATATTTTTCATTTTGGATTCCCAAAGTGCCCCTGGAAAATTATTTAGTGGTCCAACAACAATTAAAATTGGCCTTTTCTATTTCTAAAAATGGTTACGCAACTCCTTTGGACCCCAAACTTTTTGGTGCCATCTCAAGTTGTTGTGTTAAAATTATGTGCCAAGTTTTGTTCAAAGCTAAAATCATTTGATGTCCCAACTAAATGCAAAACAGGGAAAGGTAATAGAAACAATTTGTTTTTTTAGAGGAAAGCCTTCCTGCCTCCCCTAGGCCTTGGCCCAACTGGCCACTAGCCCAGCCCAACAATCCCCTTTTCCCCTTCCTCCTGCTACAGAGGCAGGCAGGGGATCGTGGCGGCCATCCCATGACGCCCGGCCAGGTGCCGGCCATCCGGCGTCCTCCCGATGTAGATAAGAACCACCCGGACACCATGGACCAACCCTAGCCCCTCGCTTCCCCTCTGTTGCTCCATCCACGAACTAGAAACGCAACCAAGCGAAGCCGTCGTCGACACGCTGCCGTCAATCCCGCAGCCACCGGCCACCCCGAGCTGTGCCACGGCGTCCAGGCAGCCCGCCGTCATCGCCTCCTTCCTCTACGCCCTTCGGTTCGTCGCCAGGCCGCCACCAAGCTCGCCATCGCGGGTCTTCTCCGCCACGGCCGTCATCACCTTGCCGCTCGATCCGCTCGTCTCCGACCAGCCCCGGTCTCCCCGACCTCGCCATCGAGCTCGTGGTGAGCATCTCGTCTGGTTCCCCCTCCTCCCGACCTCGATCCGTCATCGTATAGCCCACCACCGCGCTACGAACGCCATGGCCGAATCTCGCGCTTGCCCACGCGCTGTACCTCGCCTCGGGCCGCGATTGGCCGCGCCTGCCGGCCCCGTGTGCTGCTCCCTGGCCACGCCGCCGCTGCTCCCCGCGCTCCCCTGCCCGCGAGCCCGCAGCCGTCCGCTGCTCACGCTGCCCTGCTGCTTGCGCTGCTGCTGCTTCTATCGTTGTTGCTCTGTTGCTGCCGTCGCCGTTGCTCTGCTACTGCTTGTGCTAGCCGCCGCTGCTGTTGTTGCGTGCCGTTGCTAGAACTGTTGGTACTGCAGCCGGCTACTAGTACCGCTGGCCATGGCCATGGCCAGGTCGAGCTGTGCTCTGCGTGTGTGTGTTCTGCGTGTGAGTGTTCTATGTGTGTGCATGAGTGCGTGTTGTGTGTGTGTGGCCGGCCGTGCTAGTTAGTTTAGTTAGTACTGTAGTAGTTAATTAGTCTAATAGTAGATGGCATGTGGGACCAACTGTTTATATTAAAGTGCTAAACTAGATTTAGAATAGCTAAGTCCATGACAAGTAGGCCCCCCTTCACTGTTCACTTTGACTAGTCAATGCTGACTGGGCTGTTGACTAAGTCAACTGGGCCCTGGCCCCACATGTCAGCTTCTTTGTACTTCTGGCTGGGTACACTTTTGGGTACCCATAGCCTTTTTCCTTCTAAATTCGATTTAGTAATAAATCCAGGAATTTCAGAAAAACTTTAAATCTTTGAAAATTAATAGAAAATATACCGTAGCTCCGCTGAAAAAAAAATTCTACATGAAAGTTGCTCAGAATTTCGAGACGAATCCAAATACGCTCTCCGTTCGTCTGTCGCATGCCCCTAGCATAGCGAACATGGAACTTTCCCCCTCCGGTCCGCCTGCCCGAAAATGCCAAACTTCAGGAAAACATTCCCGGATGTTTCCCCCTTCGCCAGTATCGCCTAGTGCTGCGTTAGAACACCTCTAGCACCGCTTTTGTCTTGTTATTCTTATGTTTGCGTGTATTTACTGTTTCTTCCCCCTCTTCTTCTCCGGTAGACCTCGAGACCGCTGCTGATGCCCCTGTGATCGACTACGTCGACGACGACCCTCCTTCTTGTCTGAGCAACCAGGCAAGCCTCCCCTTTGATCATCCCGATATCGCCCATTCCTTTCTCTCATGCTTGCAGATTTTGCTACTGTTATTGTTTGCTCCTATTCTGATGCATAGCCTGCTTTTGTAACCTGCTCATTGTACCTTACCTACTTATCCTAAACTGCTTAGTATAGGTTGGTTAGTGATCCATCAGTGACCCCCACCTTGTCCCAGTTGCCCCGCTTTATGTTCGAAGACCCGATCAACGGGATCGAAGACCAGGCCCCGGCACCGCACATCACTTTCCCCTTAGTTGCTCGACACTACTGGGGTACTATCGAGTGTCGAGGGTGAGACCTCTACAGCACTTCTGATATTAACCCTGTAGTGTAGCTATTCGGTCGTGGTCATCGAGGGTGATTCCGCCTTAACCACTTCCGATACGACTCTGTCGTGCAACCCCTCAAGTGTGAACCTCGGGGGTGGTTCCTCTTACGTTCACCTTGATGATTACATCGAGTGGAATTCACCGGGGGTGATTCCTCGGGTTTTCCCCTTGATGTTTGGACACACAGTTACTATGGTTACTATGACTTTACACTGAACCATGTTACTAAAGACGGGTCGGCCCTGAGGGGTACCCGCGCAAGCTTAATTGCGAGTGATGTGGAGACGGGTTGACCTAGAGGGTGCCCGCGAGATAATTACGAGGCGTGGCCGGGCATTCCTAGCCCTTGCCGCAAGTCCTCGAGACGGGGCAACGGGTTCACATCTTTCGTGAGTCTCTGCTTGTTACCGCGTGCTCCTAATCCACTATGATTTGGATATTTGATCCGAGGGGCCTCTGGCCTGATAGCACTAACCATCACGTGGGCATAGTATGGGCGTTCTGCGTCGTATGCATCAGCCGAAGCTTAATAGACGTCAGCGACTGAGCGGCGCGCGCCGGGTTGGACTGGTAAGCTCCTGTCTTTTTAAGGAGGTAGCTAGGTCTGCTCACCGGCCGCCCACGCAACAGGCAGGAGTTCCCGGGGCGATGGCCCATGACCCCTGGGGCATAGGTTTAGTCCGGCGTGCTGACCTCTCTATTAAGCCTTGGTCGGGTTGCGGCGTATTGTTTGGCCGAGGCCGGGCATGACCCAGGAAAGTGTGTCCGGCCGGAGTTAATCGAGCGTGGTGGGTAAGTTGGTGCACCCCTGCAGGGAAGAAAACATCTATCGATAGCCTGTCCTACGGTAACGGACACTTGGAGTTGTATCCTGATCGAAAAAACTAGAACTGGATACTTGTGATGAGGAAATGGATTGTGATGATAAATGGATAGTACAGCTCTGGGATTGCTTTCTCGCAGGGAGTCGAGAAAGGATCTCTGGCCGAGGTTGATAACACTTCTACTACTTTACTTTATGCTACTCTACTCCCTCCTGTTGCTGCAAGATGGTGGTTTCCAGAAGATGCTAGTCTTCGATAGGCTAGGCTTTCCCCTTCTCTTCTGGCATTCTGCAGTCCAGTCCACAGATACACCCCCCTTTTCATGGATACCGATGCATATGTAGTGTAGATCCTTGCTTGCGAGTACTTTGGATGAGTACTCACGGTTGCTTTGCTCCCCCTTTTCCCCTTTTCTTCTTCTTTCTGGTTGATGCAACCAGATGTCGGAGCCCAGGAGCCAGATGCCACCGCCAATGCATACTACTACGTGGAGACCGCCGACGACCAGGAGTAGTTAGGAGGCTCCCAGGCAAGAGGCCTTGCCTTTTCGATCGTAGATGCTTTTGTGCTAGCCTTCTTAAGGCAAACTTGTCTAACTTATGTCTGTACTCAGATATTGTTGCTTCCGCTGACTTTTGTGTTTTCGAGCTTATGTATTCGAGCCCTAGAGGCCCCTGGCTTGTAATATAAAGCTTGTATTTTTTTAATTTGTGTCTGGAGTTGTGTTGTGATATCTTCCCGTGAGTCCCTGATCTTGATCGTACACATTTGCGTGTATGATTAGTGTACGATTGAATCGGGGGCGTCACACTGGTGAAGATGTTGATGGAGATTTCCCTCTCCCGATGAGAGGAGCGTTGGTGATGATGATGGCGATGATTTCCCCCTCCCGGAGGGAAGTGTCCCCGGCAGAACAGCTCTGCCGGAGCCCTAGATTGGTTCCGCCAAGGTTCCGCCTCGTGGCGGCGGAGTCTCGTCCCGAAAGGTTGCTTATGATTTTTTCCTCGACGAAAGACTTCATATAGCAGAAGATGGCCACCGGAGAGCCAACAGGGGGCCCACGAGGTAGGGGGCGCGCCCTGGGGGGTAGGGCGCGCCCCCCACCCTCGTGGGCAGGTGGTGGCCCCCCTGACGTATTTCTTCCGCTCAGTATTTTTTATTATTTTCAAAAATGACTTTCGTGTAGTTTCAAGACTTTTGGAGTTGTGCAGAATAGGTCTCTAATATTTGCTCCTTTTCCAGCCCAGAATTCCAGCTGCCGACATTCTCCCTCCTTATGTAAACCTTGTAAAATAAGAGAGAATAGGCATAAGTATTGTGACATAATGTGTAATAACAGCCCATATTGCAATAAGTATCGATATAAAAGCATGATGCAAAATGGACGTATCAATCTCCGAAAGTGTCTGTTGGGTTGGTATGAATCGAGACTGGGATTTGTCACTCCGTGTGACGGAGAGGTATCTCTGGGCCCACTCGGTAGGACATGATCATAATGAGCTCAATGTGATCAAGGAGTTGATCACGGGATGATGTGTTACGGACGAGTAAAGAGACTTGCCGGTAACGAGATTGAACAAGGTATAGGAATACCGACGATCGAATCTCGGGAAAGTATCATATCGGTAGACAAAGGGAATTGTGTATGGGATTGATTGAATCCCCGACATCGTGGTTCATCCGATGAGATCATCGTGGAACATGTGGGAACCAACATGGGTATCCAGATCCCGCTGTTGGTTATTGGCCGGAGAGATGTCTCAGTCATGTCTGCATGATTCCCGAACCCGTAGGGTCTACACACTTAAGGTTCAGTGATGCTAGAGTTGTTATGGGAAATAGTACACAGTTACCGAATGTTGTTCGGAGTCCCGGATGAGATCCCGGACGTCACGAGGAGTTCCGGAATGGTGCGGAGGTGAAGATTTATATATGGGAAGTCATCATACGGTCACCGGAAGTGTTCGGGGGTTTATCGGTATTGTACCGGGACCACCGAAGGGGTTCCGGGGGTCCACCGGGAGGGTCCACCTGCCCCGGAGGGCCCTATGGGTTGTATGTGGAAGGGAACCAGCCCCTAAGTGGGCTGGGCGCCATCCCCCCTAGGGCCCATGCGCCTAGGGTTGGGGGGGGACCATAAAGGGGGCGCCCCCTTGGCTTGGGGGGCAAGCCCCCTCCCCTTGGCCGCCGCCCCCCCTCTAGATCTCATGTAGAGGGGCCGGCCCCCTTCCCCCTTCGCCCCATAAATAGAGGGGTGGAGGGAGGGCAGCAAGACCACATCCAAGGCGCAGCCCTCCCCCTCTCCAACACCCCCTCCTCCTCCGTTGAGCTTGGCGAAGCCCTGCCAGAGAACTACAAGCTCCACCACCACGCCGTCGTGCTGCCGGAGCTCCTCCCCAACTTCTCCTTTCCCCTTGCTAGATCAACAAGGACGAGACGTCCCCGGGCTGTACGTGTGTTGAACGCGGAGGCGCCGTTGTTCGGCGCTTAGATCGGAATCAACCGCGATCTGAATCGCTGCGAGTACGACTCCTTCATCCGCGTTCTTGTAACGCTTCCGCATCGCGATCTTCAAGGGTATGAATATGCACTCCCCTCTATCTCGTTGCTAGTCTCTCCATAGATTGATCTTGGTGATGCGTAGAAATTTTTTAATTTCTGCAACGATCCCCAACAGGATATGGCTACCTCATCTAAACAGGAGATGCCTAGTTCATCGAATCAGGAACCAGTTACAATTACCGAACCTGCCATTTCGATGGAACACTTTGAAAGTCCTGTGGAGGAGAACAATGAAGTTCCTACTAGGAGCAAGAGACAGAGGACTGCAAAGTCCTTTGGTGACGATTTTCTTGTGTATCTCATAGATGACACTCCCAGTTCTATTTCAGAGGCCTATGCATCTGAAGATGCTGACTACTGGAAGGAAGCGGTTCGTAGTGAGATGGATTCCATCTTGGAAAATGAAACTTGGGGGATAACTGATCGTCCTTATGGGTGCAAACCTATAGGATGCAAATGAGTATTCAAGAAGAAGCTTAGGCCTGATGGTACTATTGAAAAGTACAAGGCTCGGCTCGTGGCTAGGGGTTATACCCAAAAGGAAGGTAAAGACTTCTTTGATACTTACTCACCTGTGGCTCGACTGACCACTATTCGAGTTCTACTTTCACTAGCTGCCTCACATGGTCTTCTCATTCATCAAATGGATGTTAAGACTGCTTTCCTAAATGGAGAGTTGGACGAGGAAATTTATATGGAACAACCAGATGGGTTTGTACTAGATGGTCAGGAAGGAAAAGTGTGCAAGTTGCTGAAGTCTTTGTATGGACTCAAGCTAGCACCCAAACAGTGGCATGAGAAGTTTGAAAGAACTTTAACAGCTGCATGCTTTGTTGTAAACGAAGCTGACAAATGTGTGTACTATCGCCATGGTGGGGGCGAGGGAGTTATCCTTTGCTTGTATGTTGATGACATACTGATTTTCAGAACAAATCTGAATGTTATTAAGGAGGTCAAGGATTTCCTATCTCGCTGTTTTGAGATGAAGGATTTAGGAGTGGCTGATGTCATTTTGAACATCAAGTTGTTGAGAGACGATGATGGTGGGATTACATTGCTTCAATCTCACTACATGGAAAAGATCTTGAGTCGCTTTGGCTATAGTGATGACAAGCCCTCTCCAACACCATATGATGCTAGCGTGCTGCTTCGAAAGAATCGAAGAATTGCTAGAGATCAATTGAAGTATCTCAGATTATTGGCTCGCTTATGTACTTAGCCAGTGCTACAAGACCTGACATCTCTTTTGCTGTTAGCAAACTGAGTCGGTTTGTCTCAAAACCAGGAGATGTGCATTGGAAAGCTCTAGAGAGAGTTTTGCGTTATTTGAAAGGCACTGTGTGGCACCCCGGCTCAGAGAAAACCGGAACGCCCCGTATTCCAGCCCAGAGATCGAGGAGAAGTCTTCTAGAATACGGAACTACTTAGCATAGAACAAACCAGCTTTCTATTATTACACGAATATGATTACAAGGTCTCCGATAGTACAATGAATAACATCGGCACGGCGACACTACGCCATCCTCAGTTGCTCTATGCAAGCAGTAGAAAACTCGAAGCAACGGAATAACTCTAGCAGCGGAACAACGACGATAGTGGTGAACTCCACTCCGCATGGACTCTGGCTGGAACGCTTATCCTAGCTCGCAAACAAAGAATCCACGGCAAACAAGCATGCAATCCAGGCACGACCTGCAAGCTGGCATGACACGCCAGGTCAGTACATTGAATGTACTTGCAAGCTCACAATTAACCAGAAGCATTCAAGACAAACAACAGCATGGCAATTACAGGTTAATCAGGGATTATCATGAGATCATCAGGATAACATGGCATGAACAATATGAACATAATATCGCTAGGACAATATATGATCATGGCATGAACATATAAATCTGATGATACTAGCATGCAACATGATGACACTACATGCACTATTTATTCTGCTCGGGTTACTATGTAACCATCACATGCATCACTTACCAACCTCGGACATCACACGATCATCTCAGGATCAAATCAAGCTTGGTATAAACAATACCCTAGTAATCATTAAATGACCACAAGGAGCTTGATCTTTACCCACGATTCTCACACAATATCATGAATATCCAACAACTCGGTATCCTCGATACCACGGTGATCATTCCGGCGATCACAACCATGACCAACACTTGCTCTCAAACGGTGATCTTTCCGGCGATTACAACCAACTTATCTCATCGTCGAACCGGGGTTGTCATTAATCAAGTTATTATTAATACTGTTGACTCACGGTGGGACCAACACGAACTGGGCCCTTATCCGCGAGCGCGGCTATCGATAGATTTAATATACACTTTGCAGAGGTTAGTACACTGTACCCACACTACAGAACCCATGGCCTCGCATTCCCATTCGGGTGGACCAACGGCGTTCCGACAAAACCGATCTACTGCCATGACACTCTCCCGGCCACTCCGACTCACTCCCCATTGGGCTAGTCCTGGGTGGCCCCGTGTCTACCAAAGACACAACGACCACCGTCGTGGTCCATCCCAAACAGGGACAAAAGCGCTTATCATCCAACCTACGAGCACACAAGGTTATGTCCGCCTACCTGATCAGGGTAAGCACGCCCATAGCCTTCCCTAGTTGGAGGCACCGGCGATAGGCACGACAATAGACCCAGTTAGGACCTCCCCATAAGGTAAGCATTGTTGCACTGGTCAGTTTCGATATGGTGGCACCATGACTCAGCCAACAGTTGTTCAAGTTCAATTTAATCCGGTTAAACTTGAATGCAATATGCTGAGCCATGATAAAATAACATGATGCATATACAAAGCATGAGAATGATATCAACATAAGCACGGGATGCAACATAACTATCCACCATATCAACTATGAATAATCTCCAACTGAACATGGCATAATGACGAGCATAAATATTACAAGTGCAACACTACTCATAGCATAACATGACCACTAGCATCAACCATAAATATCATGCATGAACATACAACAATGCAAGCGTGCAAGCATTTAACCAACTGGATGCAATGGAACATGTATAGCAACGGTACTCGGGACAGATGGCCGTCATGCACCGAAGACCATTACCAACATCAACATGTACTACTAGCAAGCATAAGCATATGAAAGGAATACCAGCAACTAGCAGGGCATGACAACCAGGTGCATAACAACATAGCAAGAAAGTAAGCACTAACCCAGAAGCAACAACGATAACCATATTTTAAACAAGCAAACATTTAATAAATATTCAAGTTGAAAACCATGGCTAATGCATGACTATCATGCAAGTGGGTATTGTGGCTTGCCTGGGGTGAAGAAGGCACCGGGAAGGAGTGCGGTGAAGCCGCGAAAAGATTTGCCAGAAACAGTTCTCTCTCGGAGGGGCTGTTTACGTGCAAGGGCAAAAAGGTCATTTTCATAGTGCCAAACCATAGTGAAAATGAAACCAACAGAACGGGTTTGACGAAACGAAGACGTGGGCTTTGGAATCACCTCATTTGGAGTTGTGTTTAAAAAGATATGAAGGGTTGAAGTTCAGGGACTTTTCTGCAAAAATATCACCACAAACAAGTCCCTGAGTGGATAAGGCAGAAGCGCAAAGTTAGAAATACGCTTCCTCATTAAGACAACGCATTCTGGGCTGAAACAGAGAGGAAATACGCTTTCAGTAAAAGTAAGCGTACTTTGAGCTAAAGCAGAGGGAAAATGCCCTTTCCCGAAGGTGAAAACGTACTCAACCGAGTACGCCTCCACTTAAACACGTGGCAGAGGCGGGGCAGGGGCTTGAGCAGCTGACGTGCGGGTCCCACGGGCTGTGGGGCCCGTCACTTATCTAACTAGGCAGGCAGGGTCAACGCCTACCCGCCGACAGGTGGGGCCGCGTGGAGATGGGGCCCGCCCGGCCTAGCTCCTTCTTCCTCCTCCCGCTCGCCCGCGATGCAGAGGAGGACCGGCGCGCTCCGGCGACGAGCTCCGGCGTCACAGACCGCCTCCGGCGAGGCTACGGGCACCGGGGAGATCGGGAAGAGGCGCCGCATCCATCCCGCCTGGACACGGACGCCGAGGAGGACCGGAGCGACGAGGGCGCGGACTCCGGCGGAGATGGCTTCGGGTGGGGTTCGGCTTTGGGGCTGCGGGGCACTCCGTCGAGGGGCAAGTAGGTGGGGAGGATCAGGGGGCCGAGGAGAGTTCTCTGGTGAAGGAATGAGGGAGGGAGGGGGCCGGCTTCGCGCTAATTTAGGAGGGAGGCCGCGGCGGCCATGGCGGCAATGATGGCGACCGAGAGCTCCTCGAGATCGTTTGACTGGCTGGGGAGGGGTAGTGGAGGGCATGAGGTCGAGTGGTGAGCTCGGGAGGGGTCGGGGCTGGCTTATATAGCCGCGGGGCGAGGAGGCCGAGCTGGCACCGCCGCGGACGCGTGCCCACGCTCGCGAGCTCGGGGAAGGCGACGGGGAAGGGAACGGACGAGGGGCAGGGCTCACGGAGACGAGGCCGAGCTCGTGGACAAGAGGAGAAGAGGTCGGACGCCATAAATGCCCGGTCGGCTACAGGCTTCCCGTGGGCGCGCGGCGACGAGAGCTGACGGAGGGGCTGACGGAGGGGAAGAGGGCTCCAGGAGGACGGTGACGGCGCGGGCCAGCTGCTGGACACGCTCACGCGCGCGAAGGCGACGAGAGGGAGAGGGGCCCGAGCAAGAAGCCATTCTGGACGCGCCCACTGCATGCCAAGTCGGTGGTCACCGCGCTCACTGGTGCACACAGTGCCACAAGCGAAACCAAACGATGTCTGGGGTGGATTCCTTCCTGGGTAGGTTGCAAATGCGGTGGTATTTTGGTTAAAAGAGCTTCGGTTGAATGGTAATTAACCTCTGAAGTTTACTGCAGTAAACTTGATCGTGTAATGCTGCTCAACAGGGAGGTGATTGGGTCAAATGGAATTGTCTGCAAGGTTGAGGTAAATAAGGACTTACATCCTGGTAACTATGGAGGGGTTTGGATCAAGATTTAACAGAGTTGCTTTGCAACTGCCAAATATGGTCCAGAATCAAGATTTGGATGATGCACTCACATACTTGATCTCTGTGAGATGAAGTTTGGCATAGAGGGGTTATATGATGGTATGAAGCTTCTGTAAAGATTTCATGCCATTTGGAAATACCAAAGTGACACTCGCTTCACAAAGCTTCATTCTGGACAGAAACTTGCAAAAATTCTGGAGAAATAATGGCTTAATTAACCATGCCCAAAATGGGTGGAGGTAAGTTATATGGATAATAGAAGGCCTATAAAAATTGGCAGCCATAATGGAGCAATATAAAATACACTTGCTTCACAAACTGAAACTTTGAACAGAATCAAAGAATTGAAGATGAGCTCACATGGAGGCCTGACATGAGCTCTACTTTGGTGGAGGGATATTATAAGATGATATGAGGGATCATGAAAAATGGCAACTCATTTGGATATGCCTAGCTTGCACCTCCTTCACAAAGCTTCTTTCTGGATAGAAACTTTGGAAAATCATAATTAAATAATTACTAGGCAAATGAGGTTGCATTTTGGCATGTGGAAATTATATGGACAGGAAAAGGTGTCCAAGGAGTTTGAGGTCAATTGGGAAAAGGAGAATAGCACTTGCTTCACAATGTGCCATTTAGGGCAGAATAGGAAATGAATTATTTGAGCATGATGATAAACATGAAAAAGAAATATTTTTCCATATTTGAGAAAGATATGACCCAAACAATTTATGAGAATTATTTGGGAATTTTAGGAGTGATGGAAATAAAGGTTGCTTCACAACCTAGGGCAATTTGAGTTATTCCTTTAATAGAAAAGGAATATTCCCAATAAAAAGAATATTGGGATTTGGGCTAAGATGAAAATGACAGGGTCTAGGGAAGGGTTTGGGTATGACAAGCCACTCTGGAGGCAAAGAAGAGTTCATCTTCTTCACTTTTCAGACCACAAAGCCACGGAAAAAGAAAACTCAAGCAAAAACCTCAGAAAAACAAAAGAAAAAGAAAGGGCCAAAAATCAGGCTGTCACACACTGCGAATTATGGAATTCACTACACTGGGCACCTAAAGGTGCTTGAAGGGTATAGTGACTCAAACTGGATCTCAGATGTTGATGAGATAAAGGTCGCGAGTGGATATGTATTCACTCGTGGAGGTGGCGCTGTTTCTTGAAAGTCTTGCAAGAAGACCATCTTAACGAGGTCAACAATGGAAGCAGAACTCACAGCACTAGATACAGCTACGGTCGAAGCAGATTGGCTTCGTCGGCTCTTGAATGACTTGCCGGTTGTTGAGAAACCTATACCGGGTATCCTTATGAACTGCGACAATCAAACTGTGATCACGGAAGTGAGCAGCTCAAAGGATAACATGAAGTCATCAAGACACGTTCAGATAAGGTTAAAATCTGTTAGGAAAATGAAAAACTCCGGAGTTATTGCATTGGATTATATCCAAACGTCTAAAAATCTGGCAGATCCTTTTACTAAGGGTCTATCACGTAATGTGATAGATAATGCATCGAGGGAGACGGGTATGAGACCCACAATATGAGTTGTTCACAATGGTAACTTAGTCCATGTGATCCGAGATCCCGTGAATTAGATGTGGAAGACAAGCTGTTGGTCAACTGAGAGGAGAGTATCCTTACTGTTAACGATACCACTCCATGAAGATGCAATACTCTCCTAAATCTGCATGGCAGGTTGATGTATATCTTAATGTGTTCTAAGTGGCTCATTTAAGTAGAGATGTTGTCCTGCAGAACATCTTTTGAAGAACACGCCTATATGAGTTTGATTGTCAAACGTTGCAATCTATGAGAGTAGGGTTCTCTCTAGTAAACTCATGAAAGGTCACGGAGTATGACGCATAAGCTCCACCCGCGGGGTAGACCCACGGTACCCTAGTATCGGTCAAGGCTTTGTGTGAAGCTAGATTCGCAGAAAACTTGCAGTTCAAGGCCCAGTCCACTGTCAAGTTGCTTACTAGTGTAGCATAGAGTTCTAGGTGGAAGTTCAACTTAATAGTCTCCATTGCAATACCGGTATATAAAACAGTGTTTTGGAACCAAAGACAAATTTTTGTGTGCCTCTGGGATCTAGTGGGGGATTGCTAGAATTTAGTCTATTTTGGGACAACCCAATAACTATTTCAGAAATTCCTAAATAAATCCTAGAGGCCCACTTCGCCCATTCGTGGAAGGCAAGGGATACTCCTAAAGTTTAGTCCCACATTGCTAGTTTAGTGGGAGTTGGACCTCCTTATAAGGGAGGTTCTTCCCTCACCTGTATGAGCATGAGAACAAGAGAGACATCCACGCGCGCTCCTCCTCCGCCGCCACGCCTCGCCACGACGCGCCGCGGGTTGCGGGAATGAGCCGAGCCGATGTCTAAATTTATGTTCGTTTCGTCTCCCTCGTTCCCTTCAGCTCCCGGCGCAGCCTCTCGCCTCCTTCTCTCGCGAGACGCACCAGAACTTCATCTTCCTCTCGCCACCGGTTCCAATCTCTGAGCTACTGCTGTCTTCCTCATCCCGGCTTGTGGCGTGCACCGCGAGTCGGGACAGTAGGCCTTCGAAACCGCACCTCTTTGTGTCATGTACGGGAGAAGGGTGATAAGATCTTTGGGGAGCGCTTAGCGCGACTACTGACTTCTTCGTCACGGACGCCCCGGACTCCGATGACTTCTTCCCTGACGTCGGCAACCTCCTCGACGACATGGCTGGCGAGGACACCAACCCCAAGTCCAGTGCTACTGCTGCTGCTGTCCCGTATGTGTTCCTCTCCTTTCTGTTCAAGATCCTGCCACAGTTCCTTGTTCTGATAATTACCCTAGATATGTAAGATTCTACTTCATATATGAAACTTGCCCTATTGTCTGCTCTAGATAAGTTTGATTACAGTTCATATATGCAGATGTTATTTACGTTCTCCCTGTCAGATCACATGACTAGTTTTATCCCTGTTATATTAGTCATGTTTTATCTAATATTTCTGTTAATAAAATCATTCGGTAAATTGCTCATATTTCCAACAACAGGGTCCCACACTGCTCTTAATGACTATACAGGCCCACGTGCCATACTCGTCTTCCTCCTTCACACACCCTCTCTCTCTCTCTCACACACACACACACACACACACACACACCCTCGCTCTCTCTCATGTAACAGATCCATCCCTCTCCCTTTGTCGTGGTCGTTGACGTTGTGCTCCTCTTGTCTTTCCCCGGCATGCTCCTTCTTGAGCTCCTCCTCTAGTTCGTCCGGCGTCGTGGTCACCGACTCCCTTGATTCACGCAACTACCAATACCTCGCATGCACGCGGATTTCATCCATCGCGTCAAGATGGCAGGTGGTCATCCGTGAAAAAAGGATGGCAGGTGGTCGGTAGAAACCTCCTACGTGGCATCTTCACTTGGCAGCACGTGCACAACGGGCTCGCCACCAATTGCGCGGGTTGGGGGCGCCCACGATGACGAAGTTGACAACCTCCGCACACCGGTTGCTCTTGCGCGGCGAGGTCATGGAGATGAATAGATGACGTGTAAGCCCACACAGTCAACGTGATAAGTGTGTGATTCCCATCGGGAATTGGCTTTTTCCCGCTGCGACAAATAAGTATCTATTAGAAATCAACCCGGGATAGACCGGGATTAGAAAGTATATGGTGCTAATTTCAAGGATTTCAAGTTCAAGGGTTTGATTTAGACTGAGAGCGTGAATTTAGGGTTTATTTCGGACTTTCTCTTATCATTTTGAAGTTTAAAAAAAACTGATTTCGACGTTTATTGGAGGCTTGGAGCGGAGCGGGCCGTCGCCTCGGGCAGCCGGTTGCGGGGTGCGAGTCAATCGAGCCGCGCTGGCGCGAATATTCCAGCGACATGAGCGGCAACGTCGCCGCCGTCTCACTCGCTCCGCCCGGGGTCGGGTCCCGTCACGGGCTTCCACGTGGACCACGGAATATTCCTCGCGCACGTCGGCACGCGCATGCGCAGTCGCGGAGATGGAAGCTGGCGCTTGCGTGCTCCCACAGGCACGGCCCACGGCTCGGCTCGACGCGCCGCTCGGAATGATGTTTTTTTTTGTGAACGGAGGAATCATGTTACCACCAGCCCGGTTTTCCTGACCAAATGTTTTTGTTTTCCAAGTCAAGATTCGTTCCTTCTGGCACTGTACACTGATACGAAGCTGCAGTTTCTGTTCTCTAGATGCACTGATTAACCACGGAGGAGGACGAGGGCGGCTGTCTCAGATGTCCCGTCGGTGAAGGTTCTCCATCCAGGAACAAAACGCAAAGGCGCAGAAAGAAAAATGATCCATTAGTCTGTCGATCCAAGTCGACATTGCATTGCATCGATCGTGCATGCGTAGTGCCTGTCACATTCTCTCGCTGAATTTCGGAGCCATCCAGCGATCCCCGGCTGTTCGGTTGGCATCGATCAACGCGAATCTGAGAGCAAAAGATAAGCCGCGAGATTCGCTTTTCACGTAGCTTTCCCATTTTGGCCGCAGCAAGTCGCTAGCCTAGCGTAATATCCTTTGCCAACGAATCTCGAGTAGGCGTCCGTCAGGTCAATAGGCCACACTACGACGAGTGGTGAGGGCATCTTCAATGCTGACCCGGCCTCAAGCACCTGTGAGTTTGGGCTGCACGGTTCGGATGTGTTGTACTATGTAACGCGGTTTCGTATCCATTCATGGATTGGTCCAGACGTCTGTTTTTTCGCAAATCGGAAGCAAACTGGGGGAAGGGGTGGGTCACTTAAAACCCTCTCTTTGCGCTTTCTCTTCAACGGATGCACCGTTTCTCGCGCCACATTCATCCCGGCCAAGGATAGGGCGGCGAGGCAGAAGTCGGACGAGGCGTCGACCTGGGTCTGCAACGGCCCCAACCTAGTGCTTAGCCAAAACTCCATCAAACGAATCTGGATTTCTTCTTGTTTACGAATAATGGGGCATCTGCCTAACCCTATCAAACCTCTTTGCAACTACTTCTCTCTGTTTTCAGCACCTCGAAGGATTTTTCGAGTCTCAAACGGAATCCCCTATCCCTAGCTATCCAGATACCTCCTCTCTTAAACTGGCAGCCTGGGCTCTCAACCGGTCCGTCACCACCGCGGAGACGGCCGACCTGCATCGTCATCGCCTCGACCAGGAGCTCAATGGCAAGGAATGGTCGCCAGGCGACACCTCCGCCAATGGCGCCAGGGCCAAGGCCGCCGACAAGGCACCGCGGCCGGGGTCGCATTTGCTACGGCGACCCTCCGCACGACGTAGGAGGAAGCGGAACGGTTCCTCGCCAAGCGGCGGCCGGGCAAGGCTGCCACGGCCCGCACCTTTCCGCCGCTGGAAGGATGGCGATGACGACGATGGCATGGACGGCGATGGCTTTGCGGTCGGCCAAGGGAGCCACGTGTACAAGGTCGTTGTCCACTGCAAGTTAGCCTCCAAATTTTTTAGATTTTAGTTGAACGGTCAAAATATCGCCCGTTGCAAGTTAGCCTCCAAATTTTTTAGATTTTAGTTGAACGGTCGAAATATCACCCGTTTTATATAAAATATGTCCAAACTATGATGAAATCCATCGTATTTGATAAAATTTGTCTGATTATTTCAGTTTTATTTCGCAATGTATACAGACACGGTTGGATGGTCGGCTCCCACATCACTTTTCACCAACTGATTTTACCGGTCCACAGACAAATACGCTCCCCGTTTAGGAATCAACGTTGGAGATGCCATGAGTGGTGAGCGGTAACGGATGCCAAATATGTATGGGATGTGCTACGTACGAGGCATGTGTGCAGCGTCACACACTACGTACCTACTACGTACGCAGCCACAGACCACAGTCGGTTACCGTCGGCGGCGTCGTCGTGCTGGATCGACCGTCACAGTTGGTTGGGCGTGGCGTGTCGCCGTCGCCGAGATGCCCGGCGTCGTCGACCGGCTTGTCGTTTTGTTTCTTGTGGCGTCTGCGTGCGCTGCACCCACTAGCCACAGCCGGGCCGAGCGGCCCAAGTAGATTCCGTTCCGCGCACACATGACATGATGCCCCCTCCTCGCGCCACCATCTCCGCCACCTCCTCCCGTCGTCTTGCGCTCCGGATCGAACATCTCTCCGCCTCCCGTCTCCTTGTCCTCGCGTAGGCTTCGCACTTGCACAACGTATCTTTCTTTCCAGCCCTCGCCGCAGTTATATGCCACTCCAGTTAGCAAGCGAGGAGCTCGTCTTGCTCGATCTCGCAAGGGCTGAACAGCCGTTTGGATCGAGATGTTTGAAGGGATGGAGGGGATGAGCTACGGCGGCGGTGCTGCTGGCGCTGGTGCCGGGGCGGCGGCGCTGTCGCCGCGGGACCCCAAGCAGCGGCTGCGGTGGACGCCGGACCTCCACGACCGCTTCGTGCACGCCGTCGCCAGGCTCGGCGGCCCCGACAGTGAGTAGTCTTCTTCGTTTGCTCCTCCTCCCCCCTGCTCGTCACGCCACAGTGCAACGCCGGCGATCATGTGCCTGATTCGTCAGCTCACTCTCAGCTGACTTTTGCTTCTTTGAGTATCAGCTTAACTATACTGATTATTATTGTTGCCTGCCCGCAACAGAGGCGACGCCAAAGGGAGTGCTCAGGCTGATGGCCATGAAAGGCCTCACTCTGTACCACCTGAAAAGCCACCTTCAGGTTTTGCTCAACAACTCTGCACCACCCGCTGCTGTTTGACTGTTTCTTACCTTCTCTTCTGCACTCCAGTTCAGTGTTGCAGCACTAACAAACACAGCGATGCTTGTTTTATCTCCTTATTAGAAATACAGGCTGGGAAAGCAAAGCAAGAAATCCACAGACCTGGAATTAGCCAACAGTGGAGGTACATAAACACACACATACCTTGCAACTGTTACAGTCAACACAAAGATGCAGTCAAGCAAAAGTCTCTCCTAAACTGAAAACTTGCTATCTTTGTTTTCATCAGATTTTACCACGCAGGACATCAACTTCCAAATCGGTGCGCCTCTTGTCGTTCCTGCTGAACGCGACACCGGAAGGTAACTAGCTCGACCTTTCTCCTCTCCCTCTGGATCTATCTGCGAGCAAAGTACCTGTTTTTTTTTGTCTACCACAATAGGTTAAAAATATTGTCAATGGCGACTAACAGTATATTATGTTTTTTAGAAGAACTAACAGTATATTATGTTATGAGTTTACCTCGAAGATGTGCGCCGTTCCACTGCATTTTGTTTAATCAACTAAAAACTGCTAAAGCATCATGTGTAGAGCTGACCTCTCAGCAATCATCAGGCATCTAGAAATCAACAATAATTATTTTTGCCTGCACGGACTGTAAGTGTATGGATGAAACAGACTCAAACCAGGTATTGGTACCAGACAGTCAAGTATGACTGAGAAGTGAGATCTGATTAGTTGTTGCACATGTTAATAACAAGTGTTAGCTTTTCTTAGAACTAATTATTTTATTTTAGCCTTCCAAAGATATATATGCAAAGTTCCTTATATGTGCACATACAGGGAATTCTACTGATTACTTACCGTCATGCGTCTTCCATGTGTCTTTTTCTTCGGTTGAGATTGTATGATGATTTAACTAACCATTTCGAAAACGTTTCTTATGTGAATCAGAGAAATACCGCTTGAGGACACCCTCAGGTATCAAATTCAGGTCCAAAGAGAACTGTGCGAACAGCTTGAGGTTAGACAAGTTCTGCATCACTGCTTATACTCCCAAACTCTGTACCATGTCGTACGTTAAAACTGCTTATATCTGCAATCAGGTGCAGAAGAAGCTACAGATGCGAATAGAGGCCCAAGGGAGGTACTTAAAGGAAATACTAGAGAAAGCTCAGGAAAACATTTCCTTTGATGCAAATGGGTCTGTTGGCCTAGAGAATACCAGATCACAGCTCACGGACTTCAACCTAGCTCTTCCGGGCTTGTCGGACAATGGAACACAGGTGTATGAAGAAAGCGGTGAACAGTTGGTGAAACATATGTCTGATGACAATCTTCATGATAATAATTTGGATTTTCAGCTCTACCGTGTACGAAGTCAGGAGGCTAAGAGTGTCGAATGCACCCCGAAAACTGAGGACCTCCTCCTATTAGACTTGAATATAAAAGGAGGATATGACCTGTCTTCGAGAGGAATGCAAGGGTGAGTCAAAATCTGAAGATTAACCAGCAGAGGAAATAGAGATATATTTCAGCAAGCTGACAGTTTTTGGGAGTTTCACTGTTTGCTATTAGAATTTGTTTGCCTGTGGCAGTGCTTAGGATGCTTGGTCACAAGTTTGACTTGCTCTGTGGTAATGTTAAATTTGCTGAAGAAATTCATGAACGCTTGAAGCCTGTAGTATATGCATATGTTACGTAGAGTGCACATGGGAAATGATGAAGCATGTAACAATCAGATATCAAGATATATGTATATTTTAAATTGTCCTTTATGTACCACACGTTGCATAATTTGATGTGCACAGAGCCACATAACATGTTCCACCTTTTGCTTTTATCTGGTAGGGTAAGCAGAATAAACCCGATTAGCGTGATAGGAAAAGAATTCAGAACTATACTCAGCATGTCCAACAATAAACCCTTGAAAGCCTCATGCTCATGGTACAGGGTCATGGAAACTTCGCTAAATCCTAAATGCAACATCCTTTAAAGTTTAAACGAAGACAGTGAATTCGTTACTGCCCAATTGCAAGGATAATTTTCCTTGTTACCGAAAAAGGCTTTCGCCCCGCTTTATATTATAAAGCAAACCACCCAAGCCAAACATCCAACAAGGTTCAAACACACACACACACAAGTCTCACTCACACACAATGTAGCGAATAGGGTTAATGCTGAGGGCACAGCTCAACAAGCCCTGGAAACAAAACAACACACTCACACACATCAACCCATTTGGACAACTCATGGTTAATGTACAAGTCGTCAATTAACCACCTGACACTAATGTGTCCTTGGAAAAGGACAAGGAACGTAAGATTTGCGACACAACTAAACTGACCCATTTGGATTCAGTATTCAGACAACTCATGGTTAAAGCAAACATATGCAAAAGGATGCATTATTCACTTTACCATCTTGGGATTGACTCTTGAATTTCACATTCCACATTTTGAGAGGATCAGGAAACTAGCAACTGAGAAGCATACCACAGCCACAGATGACAGATCCCATCACAAGTAGAGAAGCTTATATCTGGTTCGGGAGATTAATTTTCTTCTGAATACCCTTCAAACCACAAAGCAGCTGCAAGCAACTCGGAACGACCTCGTGACATTGTTACGGGTCCACATTAGGAATTTAGAATAACTATCTGACACATGAGAAAACAGAGGAGGATCAGTCTTGGGAGTCTGACTGGTCTACATTGCACACAAAACAGCGAAACATGCTCCATATTTACTGTTCTCAACAAGTTATAACTGAATGAACAGTGCAGCAGTACAGGATGTTGCTCCAGAAAATGGCGAGTGCAAACAAACAGTTAACTACAATTGGAAACCATGAAACTTTACATCCAAGATTCTAGAAGCAGAGGTAGAGGCTTCATTTCACATTCTTGCATTCCAATATCTGATTGAAAGTTATGAGTTCAGGCAGACATGAACAGACAACAACAGTGTAGGGATTCAGAACTTATGTAGCAACTTAGTGTAGGGGTACGGAGATCGGGGTGTTCAGGTTCTAATGTAGCCACCTGCGGGTCGGGGTGTGGGTTCTCGGTGGCGGAGGCGCGGGCGGCACAGGCGAATATTCGGCCTGCGGGCTGCGGCGGTCGCCGGGAGCACTGGGTGGCAGAAGATGGCTGGAGGCCTCGCCGGTGGAGGGTGAGCGCGGGGTACTGCAAGATTAGGGTGTACATGATGTCTGACGACCGCTTTGGTTGGCGCTAGCTTTGCATATTTCTCCTGCATTTGGTGGTCTTGGAAGTCGGAGGTTGTCCAGCACGGGTGGCCGACTGTTTTAGCATGGGCCGACATGTGTACCGGCGTCTGTTGCGACGAGAACTTCGTTTGTGGAAGTCGATGATGAAGTCGGAGTTGCTGGCGCGCTGGTCACACATCGCCACGCTGCATGGTGGTGATTGATTTAAGACCATTGATGCAGACATACGTACATGTCGACCACCGCTAGTACTCATTTAATTTCATCTTCCAATAGAGATAATTCGGTAGGGCTTTTACTAAATGATGATTCGATGATTTTTGCTCAATGCATGCTTGCATATGCGAACGGGCAGTTGATTAGGCCCTTTTCTACATGTTAGTGATAGTGCGACCTGAAACACCGAATGCAAGGCTGTCTCAAAATGAGGTAACCAAGAAGAAGAAACTAATTGTTAATCTAAATTGAAACACTCAAATGAATGAAACACTGAATGCAAGGCTTTCTCAAAATAATAAGGTAACCAAGAAGAAGAAACTAATTGTTAATCTAAATTGAAACACTCAAATGAATAATGAGGGAGATACTTCATCGTGCAAGTGATGCTCAAATAGAATGTTTGACAAAAAACTACCACTTTAGGGGTTTCCGTCCCACAGAACTACCACTTTGTAAAAACCGACTGAAAACTATCAAAATTTTCTAATTTTGTGCCTAAAAACTACCACTTACTGTTAATGCCCAGTTTAGGCGATTTAAATGTGTTTATGATAGGTGAGGCCGTCTGTCAGGGTTGATGTGGCGAGGAAGTCAACTACGTTAAATTGACCCTGTATATAATACGTTATGACATGTGGGATCAATATGCCTGCGATGACCAGCGCCTGCGCTTGGAGGCTCGTTGGGCGGCGCCTGGCAGGGGCGGCTGCGACGGGGCCGGCGTGGGCAGCGGCGACCCTATGTAGCGGGGCACGAGCGGCGGGGCGACTGCGACGGGACCGGCGCGGGCAGCGGCGACCCTATGTAGCGGGGCACGAGCGGCGGGGCGGCTGCGACGGGGCCAGCGCGGGCAGCGGTGACCCTATGTAGCGGGGCATGAGCGGCGGCGACTGTGACGGGACCGACGCGGGCAGCGGCGACCCTATGTAGCGGGGCACGAGTGGCGGGGCGGCTGCGACGGGGCCGGCGCGGGCAGCGGCGACCCTATGTAGCGGGGCACGAGCGGCGGGGCGGCTGCGACGGGACCGGCGCGGGCAGCGGCGACCCTATGTAGCGGGGCACGAGCGGCGGGGCGACTATGACGGGGCCGGCGCGGGCAGCCGCGACCCTATGTAGCGGGGCACGAGCGGCGGGGCGACTGCGACGGGGCCGGCGCGGGCAGCGGCGAACCTAGGTAGCGGGGCACGAGCGGCGGGGCGACTGCGACAGGGCCGGCGCGGGCAGCGGCAGTGCGAGGTAGCCGGGCACGAGCGACGGGGCGGCTGCGACGGGGTCGACACGATGTAGTCGGGCGCGAGCGGCGGGGCCAGCTGCTGCTGCGCGGTGCGCGATGCCGAGCCCTCGCTGCTGAGTTCTGCGACGGAGCGACCCCGCACGACATGCCGGAGCCGGGCACGAGCGGCGAGGCCAGCTGCTACTGCTGCGCGGGGCATGACGTCGGGCCCTCCCCGCTGAGCTCGGCGACGGAGCGACCCCGCACGACGCGCCGGAGCCGCGCGAGGACGATGCAGGCGGATGCTGGGGCGAGGCACCCGACGCTGACACTCGTCGACGCCATGGGGTTGGGGCGCGGAACAGAGGAGGCGGAGGAGGTGAGGACGGACGCCCGCCTCGCCTCGCCTCACCTTGCCGGACCGGCGGACGCGGATTTTCCACATGCGAGCGCCGGCGGCGGAGGTGGCGCGCAGGTGCACACGAGGTGTTCGAGAAAATGCCACACATAGAGAGGAGGAGGAGGTTGATGCTGACGTGTGGGCCTCACCTGTATTAACGGTCAAAATGAACAGGTTTAAATCGCCTAAACTGGCCATTATCCAAAAGTGGCAGTTTTTAGGCACAAAGCTAGAAATTTTTGGTAGTTTTCGGTCAGTTTTTTAAAGTGGTGGTTCTGTGGGACGAAAACCCCTAAAGTGGTTGTTTTTTGTCAAACACTCCTCAATAATATTTGGATGCCCATGTGCTCATTCTTTTTTTTTTGAGGGGCCCATGTGCTCATTCTGGTAGTACTGAGCTCCATGAAAGCATACGACACGGTGTTCATATTTAAGCGTGAAAAGAGAGACATGACAACAATTTGCAAAGCAACCATATTGAGAACCCGAGCTGGCCAAGAAGTAGAGCTTAATTGTTCATAGGTTCATATAAACATATATACCACATAGGTTCGTATCAACATATATACCAGTGGTATAGGTTTATCTCAACATATATACCACGTACTCAATGCACACAAAGTTTTCTGCTCTACTGGAATTTCTTTGTCAATGTCGTTGAGACCCATAGACATCCTAGGACTAGGAACCATCAAGATACACAACCGCAAAGCTATGGCTTCCTATAGGAACTAACAACATTATCCTGGTCAACTGGAGATAGATTTGTTCACAAGTTCACAAACAACCCTACGCACATGGAAACGTTATTACAAACTTAGCTTATGGGATTAGGCAGAGGCTCGAGGGAAAACCAGAGGGCACAATGAAATTCAGGGGTGAGGAGTAGTGGGTAAGATAACATGTCAGGATAAAGATTAATCCGTAACAAAATGGTCCGTGGGTATAGGATTACCGCGAAGGTCACGATCCTAGTGAATTTTTTAGGTAGGCAACTAAAATTTCCAAGTAGATGCATGAAAAGCTAGTACATTAGGTTCATAAAAAATAAGAAGTTAGTCTAAGTAGATTTTCCACATTTGAAGTGTAACCCAAAAGTGAGATCTGATTAGTAATCCACAAGTTAGTAACAAGCATTGGCTTTAATTAGACACAACAATTCCAAGATTACCGATTCAACAAAAGAAGACAAAAACTTTCAACTGCACTTCACTGATCCTACAACGATCAAATCACTGTCCATGTTAGGAAGATCTCCCTCAGCCAGGGTTCATATGCAAATTAAGAAGAAAATTAGTGGGGCATTAGCATGTTGTGGTGATTCTGAACATGAAGGTGTTTAGGTTCTAGCCAACCACCTACGGCCTAGGTGTGGACTTCCGGCAGTGGAGCTGGGGGCGCGCGGGAAGGGAACCTGAGACCTATGGTAGCCACGGGGAGCACTGGGACGGTAATGAGATGCGGTGTGTTGGAGACATCGCCAAGTTGGGTGGAATAAGATGGCCATGGCAGCCTCACGGTTGGTAGGTGAGCATGGGAAGTTGCAAGTGCTGGGTGTACATGAGGATGAATTCCTCACTGGCTGCAGGTTGTAGTGGAAGAGAGTCGAATAGGAAGGACCTGGTCGATTTTGTACATGACCAACATGAGTGTATCTCCTATGGGAAAACCGCAAATGCGTTAATCAGTTAACATATATAAATGTACCAGATACCTTTAACTTGGAAGTTGAGCACTAAGTTCAGCCTAGTTTACAAACTCTCAAGTGGTTACATAAGCACTTCTAATTTTGTGTCTGCTTGGGTCTAAGTTTGAACACCCTCAAATGGTTACATAGTTAATCTTCGGGTGAAGAGAATTGTGCGGTGATTTATGAAATGATGGTCAAAATCATTGTTTCTCGATCAATGATTATTGTTGCATAGCTCCGTTTCTACATTTTTGTGGTTGATTGACTTGGGACACCGAATGCAAATGCTTCCTATCCAAAGAAACTACGACATGAACGTGAATTGATACGAGTAAAATGTATTTATTGGGAAGTTATTGCACTGTGAGAGGGATGTTCACAATTACACAAGAATTCCCAATTGCCCATGTGTCCATTATGGAAGTATTGAATTGCATGAAAGCATCAATCACATGGCTACATATTGCACCTAAACGTGTTCCTATATAAGCATGGGGAGAGAGATATAACATTGATTCGCAAAAAAGCCACCGTCCATTGACCAAGGAGTAAAGCTTAGTAATTGCTACGTTCATATCATCATACAATATATTCAATGAGCACATGTTTTACACTTAGTTAGATTTGCTTTCCCAATGTTGTTGAAACCCACATACATCGTAGGACTAGGAACCATCAGTTTTTGGGATTGCGTGATCCTAGAACTGTGCACCAAGTAACATCGTCATGTGATGGTCAGATGAGATGGGCTTCTTCCAGATTTCATCCAGCCTATATAAGGCCCGGTAGGGAGCCCCTGATAGGTACCAAGCAACATTTGTGGAAAAAACTCCTATTTGATCTTGGGATCGACCTCTTGTAGACACAAACCCTAGTTCTCATGTTAGATCATCAATATAGACAAGAAGGAAGTGGGGTATTACCTCATTTCGAGGATTGAACCTAGCTAAATCATTCCTGTATGCACCATCTCGATCTCCGACATGTGCGCTATCTCCATATGGGTATTGTCGGGAAAATACCACGATAGAACGCAATTTAGAGACATTACAACCGAGCACTATTTTAGCCCTCTCGGGCCATCAACATTTTCGGTCGTATGATATGGGGTTGTGTGCATTTTTGGCCTTCAATTTCTCAGTAGTCCTGCCTGGGATTTCTATTGCACACCAAAAAGTGCTACAAAGGCTAGGCCGCTGCTCCCATAACAATTTTGTTGATCCGTTGTTCATTTGGCTGACTGGGCCTTTGCACTGTTGTATGTCATCTGACTTTTCATGTTGCTTTGCACGTTTTTTGAGTAACCGTTGCTTTGCACGTGAAGAAATGATTACCTCAAAAAACGTGAAGAAAAGGATACGCATCAAGAGTGCTCAGCCGCAGCCTGTAAAGCGAGCAGCTAGCGGCGTAGCCCTTGGGGCCTTCCCGGTTGTGTCATGTGACACTACAGGGCGTCGGGGGTGGGGGAGAATATCCAGTGATACCACACCCTAAATGCTCTCATGATACCATTTTAGAAAACTCAATTTTAAATGTTTCAATTTTTTTTGAAAAAATTCATGAACGTTCACAAGGAATGTGTCTACATCCCCTAAAATTTCAGCTTCAAATTTGAAATATACATTGAGAAACAAAAAAAGACAAATTCAGATGTGAATAGTGTCAATTTTGCTTTTGTCCTTTTGTGACACTATTCATGCTAGATTTGTCATTTTTGTCTCTCAATGTGTATTTTGAATTTGGATCTGTTTTTAGGGGTTGTAGTCACATACGTTGTGAACATTCACACAAAAAAATCAGAATTTTTTGAAACATATAAAACTAATTTTTTTAAGTTGGTATCATGGCACCATTTTAGGTGTGGTATCACCGGGGGGCGGCAAATCTGGCAGCACCATGAGTGTGGTAATGGGGCAGTGAATCATATCCTATCGATTGGAGTCCACTCGCTAGTGACTGAGAAAACAAATCATCGTCGCTACATGTCTTTAATGGCAATTGATATGCGCTAACTCGCCCGCGGCCGATTACTGCAGGCCAGTTACCATGTCGATTTTTGTTCTTACATCACCCCACACGCGTCCATATAGTCTCTGTCGTCTATCGCCCCGTTGTTCGTTACCCACTCCCTCCCTGGCTCCTTAATTCCACGATAGTCTCCGACAGCCATGGTTGATCGTCCATCTTGTGCGTTCTGCCAGTCTCCCCTCCCTCCTACCTCTCCTCTTCCCCAATTCTTTCTCCATGGAATTTAGGGACTCTTCTGCCCCCAATTCTTTGATCTGGTTTCTACCGGTACATGCTTGTGTTTACATACACTAATTGGATGTTCTGAGGCGGATACGTCAGATTGTCACGGGGGTTGCGATGGTCACCCTCGATTAGATCATGATATGGCGATTGTATGTGAGGAAGTAGTGGCATGTCTGAGTACGGTTGACCTGAATGTGAGCAGTGGTCCAGTTGTGTAGTTCAGATTGCGTTCTATGGTTTCAGAAAGCTTGTGCCAGGGTGTGACGAGTTTTGGTTTCAGTTGTAGCTGATGCTTATCAACTCAATCACCATTGAAATACATGTGATTATAACTCAAGCAAATATGACATTGTGGCCACCTCTACATAAGGAATGAATGCCTTAGATATTGTTATCATTTGTGCTCGGTTATATTTGGTTGGCTTCTCCCTGGCCGTAGATTCACACCCATCTTCCTACCTACCCTCTTCCACCCAATTAATTATGGGTTCTGATTGTTGTTTGAGCAAGTACAATAAAGTGACATAGGCGGGCTATAAGAATTTAAATATTATACTTTTTGCTTAGTTAGAGGAGAGAGACTAGGAAAGAGAAAGAAAGCGGGCTGTAGAATAAGAGTCGGCTATAGCACCAGATCCAAAACACTTTGTGAGATTGTAAGATGGGCCAACCATTAATAAAGTAGTACATATTTAAAACTTACTATTGTACATGCTGGCTACTAGGTTGGCTCTAAATGACGTGGCAACTCCTTATAGCCGATTGTTGACTATATTGTTAACCATGCTCTTATATTTTATTGCCAATTTCATGCAGGTGGTGTCAGTGTATGGATTGTCAATTGTTTCTACTCAATTGGCTGAAGGAATCCTGTAGTTATTTCACAAAAAGAAGGAATTGTATAGTTTTCAATCTCCAATGGCTAATGGCCATTTAGTATAGAGTAATGCTACACCTACGAAAATTTGTTTACGCGATTAACGTAATTAGCCAGGTGGAGGATTAGGATTAGAGATTAGGGGAGAAAGGGGCCAACCCCTTGAAAATCAGAGGGGGAGAAGAGTTAGTTAGGAATATTACGTAAGAGTTTTCATAGGACTAAGTGGATGTAACATTTTTGGTTAGTATATATGTACGTGTACTCTTATGCCTCCTTCCCACCTCTTTTCCGTCCACTGGTTTTTGGATGTTCATGTGATGAAAGTTCTTAGTTCTCCGTTCAAGACCAGATACTCCTCTTTGGTTATGACTCCATGTATATTGCTAACATCTAAAAATTTAAAACAAGCACCAATTTTTTTGTTCTATTACCTCACTGTACCAATTATTTGTGGATTTATGTGAAATATATTCAATTGTATATTGACCAAAGCTAATATTCATGTGTCATATTAGTGACTTTACATATTACATGCGGAAACTATGTTTAATCTCAAAAAGTGCTAGTTGGATGATATTATTGTTTGTTAGAAAAAGACAACTAAACTCAGATGATTTAATTCATTCATCCTCTTGCAGCTTGGAATATTTTATCCTATTGATAATTTAATCCATCTTCTTTCAGCTTGGAATATTTGGCACACTAGCACCATGTTAAATAAGAAGCAACATCGTTTCACATTGAACAATCTTGCATCTTGCAGAGGAGGCAGTGGTCCATACGTTGAGCCTAACGAATAGTGGTTTCAGAGGAGTCATGAGTGGGCGGCGGTGAAGAGGAGGAGGAGGAGGGTGATACGTCTCCGCCGTATCTACAATTTTTTATTGTTTCATGCAAATATTCTACAACTTTCATATACTTTTTGCAACATTTTATTTTATTTTTGGGACTAACATATTGATCTAGTGCCCAGTGTCTGTTCCTATTTTTGCATGTTTTTTGTTTCACAGAAAATCCATGTCAAACAAAGTTCAAATGCGATAAAATTTTATAAAGATTTATTTTGGAATATATGTGTTTTTTGGGAAGAAGAATCAACACAAGACGGTGCCTGAGGGCCCCACAAGGGAACAAGGCGCGTCATAGGGGGTATGGCGCGCCGGGTTGCCTTGTGACTCCCTCCTAAGTCGGTTGGAGCCCTTATTTCGATACAAGGAATCTTATATCGGGGAAAAATCATGTTAAAATTTCAGCCTGATCAAAGTTACGGATCTCCGGATATTTAAGAAACAATTTTCGGCCAGAAACAGAGACGCAAAGCAGAAGAGAAACAGAGGGAGATCCAATGTTGGAGGGGCTCCTGCCCTCCAGGAGCCATGGCGGCCAAGGACAAGAGGGTAAACCGTCCTCCCATCTAGGGGGAGGCCAAGCAAGAAGAAGGAGGAGGGGGATCTCTCCCCCTCTCTTTCGGTGGCGCCGGAGTGCTGCCGAGGGAATCATCGTGACGGCGATCTGCACCAACAACTTCGCCGCCGTCATCACCAACTCTCTCCCCCTCTATGCAATGGTGTAAAACCTCTTCTCCCCGTTGTAACCTCTACTTGAACATGGTGCTTTATGCCACATATTATTATCCAATGATGTGTTGCCATCCTATGATGTTTGAGTAGATTCTTCTTGTCCTACGGGTTAATTGTGGTATGGTGTGATTGATATGAATTGTATGTTGGTATATTGTTGTCCTATGGTGCCCTCTGTGTAGCGCAAGCGTGTGGAATTACCGCTGTAGTGTTTGCAATATGTTCATGATTCGCTTATAGTGGGTTGCGAGACTTACAGAAGCTTAAACCAGGGTAAAGGGGGTTGTTGTTGCGTATGGGAGTAAAGAGGACTTGTTACTTAATGCTGTGGTTGGGTGTTACCTTAATGATGTTTAGTAGTTGCGGATGCTTGCTAGAGTTCCAACCATAAGTGCATATGATCCAAGTACGGAAAGTGTGTTAGCATATGCCTCTCCCTCACTTCATATGATTGAAGGAAATATGCCCTAGAGGCAATAATAAAGTTGTTATTTATATTTCCTTATATCATGATAAATGTTTATTATTCATGCTAGAATTGTATTAACCAGAAACTTAGTACATGTGTGAATACATAGACAAATAGAGTGTCACTAGTATGCCTCTATTTTGAATGGCTCGTATCAAAGATGGTTAAGTTTCCAAACCATAGACATGTATTGTCATTTGATGAACGGGATCACATCATTAGAGAATGATGTGATTGACTTGACCCATCCGTTAGTTTAGCACGTTGATCGTTTAGTTTGTTGCTACTGCTTTCTCCATGACTTATACATGTTCCTATGACTATGAGATTATGCAACTCGCGAATACCAGAGGAACACTTAGTGTTCTATCAAACGTCACAACGTAACTGGGTGTTATAAAGATGCTCTACAGGTGTCTCCGATGGTGTTTGTTGAGTTGGCATAGATCAAGATTTGGATTTGTCACTCCGATTGTCGGAGAGGTATCTCTGGGCCCTCTCGGTAATGCACATCACTATGAGCCTTGCAAGCAATATGATTAATGAGTTAGTCATGGGATGATGCATTACGGAACGAGTAAAGAGACTTGCTAGTAACGAGATTGAACTAGGTATTGAGATACCGACGATCGAATCTCGGGCAAGTAACATACGATGACAAAGGGAACAACGTATGTTGTTATGCGGTTTGACCGATAAAGATCTTCGTAGAATATGTAGGAACCAATATGAGCATCCAGGTTCCGCTATTGGTTATTGACCGGAGATGAGTCTCGGTCATGTCTACATAGTTCTCGAACCCGTAGGGTCCGGACGCTTAACGTTCGATGACGATTGGTATTATGAGTTTATGTGTTTTGATGTACTGAAGGTTGTTCGGAGTCCCGGATTTGATCACAGACATGACGGGGAGTCTCTAAATGGTCGGGACATAAAGATCGATATATTGGATGACTATGTTTGGACATCGGAATGGTTCCGGGTGAGTTCGGGCATTTACCGGAGTACCGGGAGGTTACCGGAACTCCCCGGGGAGTATATGGGCCTTATTGGTACTTAGTGGGAGAGAGGAGGAGGCGGCCAAGGTGGGGGTGAGCCCCCCAAGCCCAATCCGAATTGGGGTGGGGGCCCGGCCTCCTTTCCTCCTCCCTCTCTCCTCCTTCCTTCCTCTCCTACTCCAACTATGGAAGGGGGGGGGGGGGAATCCTACTCCCGGTGGGAGTAGGACTCCCCCTTGGGCGCGCCATAGAGAGGGCCGGCCCTCCCCTCCTCCACTCCTTTATATATGGGGGAGGGGGGCACCCCATAGACACACAAGTTGATTGTTTAGCCGTGTGCGGTGCCCCCCTCCACAGATTTTCACCTCGGTCATATCGTTCCAGTGCTTAGGCGAAGCCCTGCGCCGGTAGCTTCATCATCACCGTCACCATGCCATCATGCTGACGAAACTCTCCCTCGACCTCAGCTGGATCTAGAGTTCGCGGGACGTCACCGAGCAGAACGTGTGCAGATCGCGGAGGTGCCGTACCTTCGGTGCTAGGATCGGTCGGATCGTGAAGACGTATGACTACATCAACCGCATTGTCATAACGCTTTCGCTTACGGTCTACGAGGGTACGTGGACAACACTCTCCCCTCTCATTGCTATGCATCACCTAGATGGATCTTGCGTGTGCGTAGGATTTTTTTTTGAAATTACTGCGTTCCCCAACAGTGGCATCCGAGCCAGGTCTATGCGTAGATGTTATATGCACGAGTAGAACACAAAGAGTTGTGGGCGATAATAGTCATACTGCTTACCAGCATGTCATACTTTGATTCGACGGTATTGTTGGATGAAGCGGCCCAGACCTACATTACGCGTACGCTTACGGGAGACTGGTTCTACCGACATGCTTTGCACACAGGTGGCTGGCGGTTGTCAGTTTCTCCAACTTTAGTTGAATCGAGTGTGACTACGCCCGGTCCTTGTTGAAGGTTAAAACAGCACACTTGACGAAAAATCATTGTGGTTTTTGATGCGTAGGTAAGAACGGTTCTTGCTAAGCCCGTAGCAGCCACGTAAAACTTGCAACAACAAAGTAGAGGACGTCTAACTTGTTTTTGCAGGGCATGTTGTGATGTGATATGGTCAAGACATGATGCTAAATTTTATTGTATGAGATGATCATGTTTTGTAACATAGTTATCGGCAACTGGCTGGAGCCATATGGTTGTCGCTTTATTGTATGAAATGCAATCGCCATGTAATTGCTTTACTTTATCACTAAGCGGTAGCGATAGTCGTAGAAGCAATAGTTGGCGAGACGACAACGATGCTATGATGGAGATCAAGGTGTCTCGCCGGTGACGATGGTGATCATGATGGTGCTTTGGAGATGGAGATCAAAGGCACAAGATGATGATGGCCATATCATATCACTTATATTGATTGCATGTGATGTTTATCCTTTATGCATCTTATTTTGCGTAGTACGACGGTAGCTTTTTAAGATGACCTCTCACTAAATTTCAAGGTATAAGTGTTCTCCCTGAGTATGCACCGTTGCTACAGTTCATCGTGCCGAGACACCACGTGATGATCGGGTGTGATAAGCTCGACGTTCACATACAACGGGTGCAAGCCAGTTTTGCACATGCAGAATACTCGGGTTAAACTTGACGAGCCTAGCATATGCACATATGGCCTCGGAACACTGAGACAGAAAGGTCGAGCGTGAATCATATAGTAGATATGATCAACATAGTGATGTTCACCATTGAAAACTACTCCATCTCACGTGATAACCGGACATGGTTTAGTTGATATGGATCACGTGATCAGTTAGATGATTAGAGGGATATCTATCTAAGTGGGAGTTCTTAAGTAATATGATTAATTGAACTCTAATTTATCATGAACTTAGTACCTGATAGTATTTTACATGTCTATGTTGTTGTAGATTAATGGCCCGTGCTGTTGTTCCGTTGAATTTTAATGCGTTCCTAGAGAAAGCTAAGTTAAAAGATGATGGTAGCAATTACACAGACTGGGTCCGTAACTTGAGGATTATCCTCATTGCTGCACAGAAGAATTACGTCCTGGAAGCACCGCTAGGTGCCAAACCCGCTGCAGGAGCAACACGAGATGTTATGAACGCCTGGCAGAGCAAAGCTGATGACTACTCGATAGTTCAGTGTGCCATGCTTTACGGCTTAGAACCGGGACTTCAACGACGTTTTGAACGTCATGGAGCATATGAGATGTTCCAGGAGTTGAAGTTAATATTTCAAGCAAATGCCCGGATTGAGAGATATGAAGTCTACAATAAGTTCTATAGCTGCAAAATGGAGGAGAATAGTTCTGTCAGTGAACATATACTCAGAATGTCTGGGTAACACAACCACTTGACTCAACTGGGAGTTAATCTTCCTGATGATAGTGTCATTGACAGAGTTCTTCAATCACTGCCACCAAGCTACAAGAGCTTCGTGATGAACTATAATATGCAAGGGATGGATAAGACAATTCCCGAGCTCTTCGCAATGCTAAAGGCTGCGGAGGTAGAAATCAAGAAGGAGCATCAAGTGTTGATGGTCAACAAGACCACCAGTTTAAAAAAAGGGTAAAGGGAAGAAGGGGAACTTCAAGAAGAACAGCAAGCAAGTTGCTGCTCAAGTGAAGAAGCCCAAGTCTGGACCTAAGCCGTGGCGGGATCTACGTGTGAAGCGGAATACATAGCTGCTTCGGAAGCAGCAAATGAAGGAGTCTGGATGAAGGAGTTCATATCCGATCTAGGTGTCATACCTAGTGCATCGGGTCCAATGAAAATCTTTTGTGACAATACTGGAGCAATTGCCTTGGCGAAGGAATCCAGATTTCACAAGAGAACCAAGCACATCAAGAGACCCTTCAACTCCATCTGTCATCAAGTGTCGGAAGGGGACCTAGAGATTTGCAAGATACATACGGATCTGAATGTTGCAGACCCGTTGACTAAGCCTCTCTCATGAGCAAAACATGATCAACACCAAGACTCCATGGGTGTTAGAATCATTACAATGTAATCTAGATTATTGACTCTAGTGCAAGTGGGAGAATGAAGGAAATATGCCCTAGAGGCAATAATCAAGTTGTTATTTATATTTCTTTATATCATGGTAAATGTTTATTATTCATGCTAGAATTGTATTAACCGGAAACTTAGTACATGTGTGAATACATAGACAAACAGAGTGTCACTAGTATGCCTCTGTTTTGACTAGGTTGTTAATCAAAGATGGTTAAGTTTCCTAACCATAGACATGTGTTTTCATTTGATGAATGGGATCACATCATTAGAGAATGATGTGATTGACTTGACCCATCCGTTAGCTTAGCATGTTGATCGTTTAGTTTGTTGCTATTGCTTTCTCCATGACTTATACATGTTCCTATGACTATGAGATTATGCAACTCCCGAATACTGGAGGAACACTTAGTGTGCTATCAAACGTCACAACGTAACTGGGTGATTATAAAGATGCTCTACATGTGTCTCTGATGGTGTTTGTTGAGTTGGCATAGATCGAGATTAGGATTTGTCACTCCGATTGTCGGAGAGGTATCTCTGGGCCCTCTCGGTAATGCACATCACTATGAGCCTTGCAAGAAATATGACTAACGAGTTAGTCACGAGAGGATGCATTACGGAATGAGTAAAGAGACTTTCCAGTAATGAGATTGAACTAGGTATTGAGATACCGACGGTCGAATCTCGGGCAAGTAACATACCGATGACAAAGGGAACAACGTATGTTGTTATGCGGTTTGACCGATAAAGATCTTCGTAGAATATGTAGGAACCAATATGAGCATCCAGGTTCCGTTATTGGTCATTGACTGGAGATGAGTCTCGGTCATGTCTACATAGTTCTCGAACCCGTAGGGTCCGCACGCTTAACGTCCGATGACGATTGGTATTATGAGTTTATGTGTTTTGATGTACCGAAGGTTGTTCGGAGTCCCGGATCTGATCACGGACATGACCAAGAGTATCGAAATGGTCGAGGTATAAAGATCGATATATTGGATGACTATGTTTGGACATCGGAATGGTTCCGGGTGAGTTCGGGCATTTACCGGAGTACCGGGAGGTTACCGGAACCCCCCGGGGAGTATATGGGCCTTATTGGGCCTTAGTGGGAGAGAGGAGGAGGCGGCCAAGGAGGCCCCCCCCAAGCCCAATCCGAATTGGGGTGGGGGCCCGGCCCCCCTTTCCTTCTCCCTCTCTCCTCCTTCCTTCCTCTCCTACTCCAACTAGGGAAGGGGGAATCCTACTCCCGGTGGGAGTAGGACCCCCCCTTGGGCGCGCCATAGAAAGGGCCGGCCCTCCCCTCCTCCACTCCTTTATATACGGGGGAGGGGGGGCGCCCCATAGACACACAAGTTGATTGTTTAGCCGTGTGCGGTGCCCCCTCCACAGATTTCCACCTTGGTCATATCGTTGCAGTGCTTAGGCGAAGCCCTGCGCCGGTGGCTTCATCATCACCGTCACCACGCCGTCGTGCTGACGAAACTCTCCCTCGACCTCAGCTGGATCTAGAGTTCGCGGGACGTCACCGAGCAGAACATGCGCAGATCGCGGAGGTGCCATACCTTCGGTGCTAGGATCAGTCGGATCGTGAAGACGTACGATTACATCAACCGCGTTGTCATAACGCTTCCGCTTACGGTCTACGAGGGTACGTGGACAACACTCTCCCCTCTTGTTGCTATGCATCACCTAGATGGATCTTGCGTGTGCGTAGGAATTTTTTTGAAATTACTGCGTTCCCCAACAAGGATATGTATCTATCATGTTATATTAAATTGCCTATGGACAATCTTTCTCTTTGTGTTACAAAAATCTCTCTACTAAAACAGACTAACTTTTATTATCTAGCTAAGTACTTCTAGTTTTATTCTTGCAAACTTATCCTATTACACCTACAAAGTAGTTTTATTCGTGTTCTAGGTAAAGGAAACGTTAAGTGTGTGTAGAGTTGTATCAGTGGTCGATAGAACTTGAGAGGATATAAATTCTACCTTTAGCTCCTCATTGGGTTCGACACTCTTACTTATCAAAAAAGGCTACAATTAATTCCCTATACTTGTGGATTATCAGAGGACGTCGACAATGATCAAAGTAGATGCCTTCGTGTACAATGAACAAATCAGCCGCCTTTGTGTAAAATCTGTTTGTTTGGTCATGTTATCTCCCATGTTCCTGGTTTGTCATGGAAAATATTTCCAACATAAGTATATTTTCTTATGTATGCAGGTGTATATCCATTTTGAAAATTATACCTTCCCAAATTTTTATTTTTAACTTTCCAATTTCACACCTACATATATTTGCAAAGTTTATATCATTCTATTGGACAAATAGATGGGCACGACAACGCGCGTCTGCATGATCTAGTGTTTTGTCAAAATCGGGTCACCAAAAGAAGAAGAAACAACATTGTTAATCCAAATCGATACGATCAAAATGAATTATAAGGGAGTTACTTCATTGAGGGAGTGATTATCAACCATAGAGGGATGTCCATGTGCTCATTACGGGAATATTGATCTCCATGGAAGAATACAACCATTGGTTGTTGCATGACATATTGTTCCTATTTAAGTGCGAAAGGAGAGATGGATCAACAATTTGTGAAGAAGCTATATTGGGAACCTAAGTCAACTAACAATAGAGTTTTTTGTTCCTAGGTTCATATCGACATATATACCACATACTTGATGCACACAAGTTTTGTGCTTAACTGGATTTACTTTTCAATGCCATTGAGACCCATAGACATCCTAGAATTGGGAAATGAACTACATGTTTCCGACTTCCTACATGAAGTAGCAATATTATCTTGGTCAAGTGGAGATAGACTTGTTCAAAATTTCACGAGCAATGCTACAAATACGGAGAAATTCCTATGGACTGGGCATATGGGATTAGGTGGAGGCTGGGGGTGGGTGGGTAGGGTGAGGATTAATGGGGAAGCTGACACATCAGGTTTGCAGATTAGTTTATCAAAAATCTGCTAGTATACGATTGTTGAGAATTTACCATCTTATTAATGTTTTTATGTAGGCAACTAAACATTTCTAGTAGATGCATGAGAAGCTAGTACATATGGTTCATCCAAAATAAAAATTAGGCTATAATTTATAATTCATATTTGAAGTGCATTTGAAAGGTGGGATCTGATAAGTAATCCACATGTTAGCAACATGCATTAGCTTTTACTAGACGCAATAATTCCAAGATTAATGATTCAACAAATAAAAAGTCAAAAACTTTCAACTTTGTTTCACAGATTCTATGGTGATCAAGTCACTCTCTACTTAGGCCAGAGCCCACTTTGGACAGGCATCATCAGGAAATTAAGCAAAATATTAGTGAGACATGGCCACGTGTGGCGATTCTAAACATGAAGGTGTTCAGGTGCTAGCCAAGCACCTACGGGGTGTGGGATTTTGGCAGTGTAGGTGTTGGGAAGGAGGCATGTATAGGCGAACATGGGACTTGCAATAGTCTCCTGGAGCACTAGGAACATTGGTGAGAAGCAGAGGCTTGGAGACATCACCATGTTGGGTGGCATGAGATGGCCGTGGACTGGAGGCCTCGCGGTTACTAGGTGAGCACAGGGTGCTGCACTTACTGGGTGTAGATGAATTCCTCACCGATTCCAGGTTGCGGCGCAAGAGGCCCACTCGGAAGAACCAAAGAAGGGTGGTTAATGAGGAGGCAAAATGACCCACATGGTGCATCTATTGTTGGCAAATCAAAAATGATTTAATCAAACAAATGTGTGAATAACATACTTGGCGGTTGAGTAATGAGTTCAGTTTAGTGTGCAAACTCTCGAGTGGTTACATAAGCACTTGCAATTTTGTGTCCTCCTAGGCCTAAGTTTTAACACCCTCAAGCAGTTACATAGTTCAGAATTGTGAGAATAATATCCATGATCACCGTGAATCAAAGTTGGAGAGGCCTTGTCATAGCATCATTGGTAACCTCTGGAAACCCAATTCTAAATATTGGGATAGTGCTTATTTTGATGATAACTTCAAGAACAAGATTTTAGAAATTCTTGTCATCAATGTTGATTGCAAATATGATTTGTTGGACTCATACTCTTAATGTTGTTTGCACCTCAAAAAGTGCATATACTTTTTTGTGCAGGAATCCCAAGTTAGATCTACACATCAAAGCTCTCTTATTACGGATCAAGAAGTAACCTTTCTCAACCAAGTCTGGAAAGAGAAAACAATGGCCCCAAGGGTGATTTTTTTGCTTGAGGCTTAATAGAAGGGCAATTGCACCAGGTATGAGAGCTTCCATATTTTCAAAAAATATTAATAAAATTGTTGTAGATGTGGCTAGGATGAAACATATTTGAGTCTCTTCTTTCTCTATAATTTCTCAAGAATGATTTGATTTTACTTTGGTTTGAAAACTGATAGGCTGAATTACAATCTTTACTCCATTGATATAGTCCTACAAATCTTATTTACATAGCATCCAGAGCTAAAGTTAAGCACTGCTTTTACTATTATTTGGAATATTTGGAAAGCTAGGAATGGTCTCCTTTTTGGAAAGAAAACTTGGAGCCCTATGCATGTAATCCATGTTACAAAGGTAATGCTAAATGCTGGTTTAATGGAGGATTGCATAGAGGACCTCTCCTGGTGAGGGA
Source organism: Aegilops tauschii subsp. strangulata (assembly GCF_002575655.3). NCBI lineage: Eukaryota > Viridiplantae > Streptophyta > Magnoliopsida > Poales > Poaceae > Aegilops > Aegilops tauschii. The sequence continues at coordinate 549,186,587 of NC_053036.3, read as the reverse complement.
GTCCTGGACTAAGGGGTCCTCGGGCGTCCGGCCTGTTATCCATCGGGCTGGACTGGTGGGCTCTGAAGACATGAAGGTCAAAGACTATACCCGTGTTCGGATTGGACTCTACTTGGCGTGAAAGGCAAGCTAGGCGATCGATTATGAAGATTTCCTCGTATGTAACCGACCCCATGTAACCCTAGATCTCTCCGGTGCCTATATAAACCGGAGAGCATAGTCCGGATGAGGACATATTCATTACCATATACTCATAGGCTAGACTTCTAGGGTTTAGCCATTACGATCTCGTGGTAGATTAACTCTTGTAATACTCATAATCATCAAGATCAATCAAGCAGGAAGTAGGGTATTACCTCCATAGAGAGGGCCCGAACCTAGGTAAACATCGTGTCCCCCGTCTCCTGTTACCATCGATCCTAGACGCACAGTTCGGGACCCCCTACCCGAGATCCACCGGTTTTGACACCAACATTGGTGCTTTCATTGAGAGTTCCACTGTGCCGTCGACATAAGGCTCGATGTCCCCTTCAATCATCGGTAATGGCGTCGTTCAGGGAGAAACCTTTCTCCCCGAACAAATCTTTGTGTTCGGCGGCTTCGTACTGCGGGCCAACTTGCTTGGCCATCTGGAGCAGATCGACAGCTACGCCCCTGGCCATCAGGTCAGATTTGGAAGCTTGAACTACGTCGCGGATATCCGTGGAGACTTGATCTTGGATGGATTTGAGACCGCGGCGATCACTCCCCTTCTCTCCGATGAACATGACTTAAATCTGTCATCGGAGCACACCCAGCAGATGGATCCTGTTGCTGCAACGGCCTCAGAACCGAAGCAGATCGTGCCCTCCGAGGTCATAAAGTCCGTGGCATTGGAGCCGCGCACGGACTCGACATCCTGCAATGCTTGCGTCAATGGAACTCCGGACTCGTCTCCGGCTACGCGTTCCGGATCAAGTGCGCCTGCGGACACCGAGCTGGATCGGTTATCGATTTTCGAATTTAGCACCGCAGACATCTTCCAGCATTCGCCTTTGGGTGACGTACTAAATTCTTTGAAGAACTTGTCCTTGGAGGATGACTCATAGCCGAACTATGTTCGGTTCGAGCTAGAGGCGGACGACGAGGAATTTTGCTTCCCACCCGCCGCCCACTTCATAGCCACCGTCGACGACTTAACCGACGTGGTTGACTATTGCTCCGAAGACATCACCAGTATGGACGACGATGCCGACAACAAGCAAGGCCAAGACCCGCCATTCACTGGACGCTGGACGGCCACCTCTTCGTACGACGTGTACATGGTTGATACACCCAAAGGATCTGGCGACGACAAAGAAGAGCCGGATAAGAACAAACAGTCCAAGCGCCGGCGCCCCAAACACCGTTCTAAGCCTCGTCGCTCAAAGGATGGCAACACTGGCACCGGAGAAAATAGTACTCCGGGCGACGCCGAAAACAATGAAGACCCTGTCGGCGCTGCATCCGAATAGGAGGAACATGACAACACGCAAGACAACCCTGATGAACAGGCCATAGAAGATAACTCGGAGGACGATAGTTACCATCCACCCTCCGAAGAGGAGACAAGCCTCGGCAACAAAGACTTCATCGTGCCGGAGGACCCTCTGGAGTAGGAGCGCTTTAAGCTTCAGCTCATAGCCATTGCAAGGAGCTTGAAAAAGAAACAACAACAGCTTCAAGCCGAACAAGACCTGCTCGTCGACAGATGGACCGACGTCCTGACAGCCGAAGAATACGGCCTCAAGCGCCCAGCCAAGAGCTACCCGAAACGCAGACTGCTACCTCAATTCGATGAGGAGGCACCGGAACACATATCTCCCTCGCGTAATGCGGAACGACCACCGCGTGGTCGAGACAGGGCGGCTGACCGGCCACCCCGCGGTTGGGATAAAGCGGCAACTCAGGCCGAACAACAGCCTGCCCCACCACCCCGCAAAAATAAAGACGAAAGAGTTCGGGGTCACACGTACGACCTTCGGTAGACCCTGGACAGTAGAGCAGGACACAGAAGATCGATCTACGGATCGCGAGGACGTGCCTCGAGGCACGAAGACGGCTACCTATTCGGACGTGATAAATCTAACCACGCCCGGGCCGAATGCCGCAGATGGACTCCATCTGAGCTACGCCGCGATGTGGCCTGGTACAGAGGTGCCGCACACCCTCTCTGCTTCACAGATGAGGTGCTGGATCACGAATTCCCCGAGGGATTCAAGCCCATCAATATCGAATCATACGACGGCACAACCGATCCCGCAGTATAGATCGAGGACTTTATTCTCAATATCCATATGGCTCGAGGAGATGATCTCCACGCCATTAAATACCCCCGCTAAAGCTCAAAGGGCCAGCTCGGCACTGGCTTAACAGCCTGCCTGAAAACTCCATCGGCAGTTGGGAGGACTTGGAAGAGGCTTTCCTTGATAACTTCCAAGGAACTTATGTCCGGCCACCAGACGCCGATGACTTAAGCAACATAGTTCAACAACCCGGAGAATTAGCCAGAAAATTCTGGACTAGGTTCCTAACCAAAAAGAACCAGATTATCGACTGTCCGGATGCCGAAGCCCTAGCGGCCTTTAAGCATAGCATCCGGGACGAATGGCTCGCCCGCCACCTCGGCCAAGAAAAACCAAGGTCCATGGCAGCCCTCACGGCACTTATGACCCACTTTTGCGCGGGAGAAGATAGTTGGCTGGCTCGCAGTACAAGCACGGCCAACGAAACAAGTCCCTCCGAGGCCAAAAACAGCACCGACAAGCTCCGGCGCAACAGAAACAAACGCCAAAGCAATGGCGATAACACCGACGACACAACAGTTCATGCCGGATTCAGTGGCTCAAAGTCCGGCCAGCGAAAGAAGCCCTATAAAAGGAACAGCGGAAAACCATCCAGCTTGGACCGCATACTCGATCGTCCTTGCCAAATACACGGCACCCCAGACAAACCGGCCAACCATACTAACAGAGACTGCCGGGTCTTTAAACAAGCCAGCAAGGTAAATAGCAGAAACAAAGAAGGGGAATCACAGAGCGAGGACGATGACGAAGAGCCCCGACAGCCGAATACCGGGGGGCAAAAGAAATTCCCCCCTCAAGTCAAAACGGTGAACATGATATACGCTACACATATTCCCAAAAGGGAGCGCAAGCGCGCACTCAGGGACGTCTATGCGGTAGAGCCCGTCGCCCCGAAATTTAATCCATGGTCATCATTCCCGATCACATTCGACCGCCGAGACCATCCAGTTAGCATCCGGCATGGTGGTTCAGCCACACTGGTCCTTTCATCGACGGATTCCACCTGACTCGAGTCCTAATGGACGGCGGTAGCAGCCTCAACCTGCTCTATCAGGATACAGTACGTAAAATGAGCATTGACCCCTCACGAGTCAAGCCCACGAAGACTACCTTTAAAGGAGTCATACCAGGCGTAGAGGCCCGTTGTACGGGCTCAATAACGCTGGAGGTTGTATTCGGTTCCCCCGATAACTTCCGAAGCGAAGAACTAATCTTCGATATCATCCCATTTCACAGCGGCTATCACGCGCTGCTCGGACGAACCACATTCGCTAGATTCAACGCGGTGCCGCATTATGCTTATCTCAAGCTCAAGATGCCCGGTCCACGTGGCGTCATTACAGTAAATGGAAACACGGAACGCTCCCTCCGTACAGAGGAGCGAACCGCCGCCCTAGCAGCAGAAGTACAGAGTGTCCTTCTCAAGCAACACCATAATCCAGTTGCCGAGCCCCTGGACATCATTAAGAGGGTCTGGACTACACTGTAGCAGGACAGCTGGGCTCGTCACGGGCCAAACTAGCAAATTCGGCCTCCGTCCCAGCCCAGACGAGGCAATGGTATTAGTACCGCGCGCATATAAGCTACGCACTAATGGGTACTGACGGAGGCACAACTCGCTCGCAATCCATAGTTTGGCTTGATAGACCCTAGGATTCGCACGCTTTTGCTTTTTCTTTGTACAGGTCTTCTTCTCTTTTTCAAGGGCTATACGGACGACCTGCTTGCAGAACACACCAAGGAGGCAAGGAGCTCTGGAGTACAAGGGAACCCCCAGGTGGTTTCTAATAAACGATTACCATACTTGTTTTACATACCCGCATGCAGCTCGCCCTTGGTTACGGCACTTTCAAATAGCCTTACTTGCTCATCGCATTACTTGTACAAAGTACGCCTTGACGTACTGATTACATCACAACGGTGAATAAATGGTGGCGTCAGCCCATTACTTCATTTTTTCTGTTCCCTCACCTCAGTATCTATTACTCATTGCACACGTACACCATGGTACGTACTAATACGCCAGGAGCTTAATTACACCCCGCATCACGGCAATAAAAGTCCGAACACTTTTACAGTATAGTTCGGCACCCCGAACTTATAACATTATATGCATCGGCTCCGAATCATGTCTTTGGTCAATAGTTGGGTTGCTCGGCTCCTGTGCTTACTACCTTACGTTCCGCTATATCGGCTAGGGTAGTAAAGGGAGAACTACTGCGATTGTGTCCCGGTTCTTCCGGACGAGCACCTCAGTAGAGAAAGCCGAAAATTGACTGTCATGGTGTGGCGAGAGCCGGTCAGCTGTTCGAGAGGTTCCAAATCGTTAGAGATTTTTCCCGCTTCTTGCGAAGAATCGGTTTCTCCGATTAGGCGTGTATAGTGCCCCTAATTCGGCCTTCCGAATACCAGGGCCTTCGCCAACTTTATCAATTGTCAAACTCCTATGGCTAAGTGGGGGCGATAAAGGCCGCATAGTCTGATTGCCTTGTTCGTTGCGCTAAACACCTCCTTTAAGGACCAGAATGTGGAGTAAAGAGTGTTTAGATTTATCCCAAACACCCCCGTACAATCTATGTGGGGGCAGCAGCCGACGGCTGGTCATCCCTCAGATTTAATAAACGGCCGCACAAGAGGTAAAATTTAAAATCATAAACATTATACTACATAACATCTTTATTCCATATTACAGGGCAAGATAATACACATGTTCTTATGGGAATATAATATCCTTCGAACATTGCTCCGCCGCAAGGCGGGACCCCTCCAGGACTCCATCAAAATAATGCTCGGGTCGACGATGCTCCTTGCCCTCCGGCGGTCCCTCGGTCATCAGCTTCTTGGCATCCAACTTCGCCTAATGCGTCTTGACGTGGGAAAAGGCCATACGCGCACCTTCAATACAGACCGACCGCTTCACGGCTTTGAGCCGCGGACAAGCACCCACAAGCCGCTGCACAAGTCCGAAGTAGCTGCTGGGTACAGGATCGGCAGGCCACAGCTCGACCAACTGCTTTAGCTGGTCGCTGAAGGGCACCGGACGTTCGGATCCCAGATATTGGGACCAGAACAGCTTCTCCGTGGACATCCCTTCCTCGGCTCTATAATGCTCGGCCGCATCCGACACACTGTGCGGCAGACCTGTAAATGCCCCTGGAAAACCAAAATTCAGGATAAGTACAAAGGACGTTGCTTCCACACGCTTGCTCTGCATGGTGAAGAACTTACCCGCCGCAATCTTCTTGGCCATCTCAATTTCCTAGAGGGCGCTCTGGGCTTCGGCTCGCGCATCCTGAGCGCTCTGGCGAGCCTTCACCAATTCGGACTCTTGCGCCTTACAATCGCGCTCCAGGGCCTCAAATCTCTCTATCGCGCCCTGGAGCTGTTGCTGCGCCTCACCAACCAGGGCCTCGTGCTTCTCGCGCAAGACACGCTCTTTGGCCGCTTTGTCCTCTGCCTTGGCTAGCGCCTTCTTCAAGGTTTCCACCTCGGCCGTGGCCCCTAATAAAGTTTATGACACTTTAGCCTAGTCGGACTATTCATTTCTTTTCGAAATATACCCACAGGTTACTGCATACCTTGGCTATCCTCCAACTGCTTCTTCGCGCGGCCGAGCTCCTCCTCGGCCCGCTCCAATTTCTGCTTCAGTCCGGAGACCTCCGCAGCATGAGCAGTGGCAGCCTGCAGCGATACCTGCTTATTCACATAGACAACTCATGTTAGACTCCTGCGATTTTTTGATCCTCTGTTCGGCTTTTCTTCCCGAACACCAAACAGAGTATCAGGGGCTACTGTCTTTACTGTGATATTTTTCCTATAATCACATTACTTACCTCAAAGCCCGTTAGAAGGCTAGTGCAGGCTTCGGCCAGTCCGCTTTTAACGGACTGAACCTTCTCTATTACCGTGTCCATAAGGACACGATGTTCATCCATGATAGAGGCGCCTCGTAGCGCCTCCAGCAGATTATCCGGTGCCTCTGGTTGGACAGAGGTCACCGGTGGAACACGCACACCCCCTCCTGGTGGGGAACGCTGTTCGCTGGACCCCGGAGCCGTATAGATTTCCGAAACGGTATCCGGCTGAGGGCCGAAGGGAACTCGGGCCCCATCACCAGTCCCCATGGGGGCTTTTTCCCCCATGTGTCCGGCGTCCGAGGAGTCATCCTGGGGCGTCACCCCGATATCTCTGGAACCTCCCCCGGCCTGGGAAAGTCTTTTTGGACACCGCCTCGTCATCACCCTTGGGTGAGATGGAATGAGCAGGTGGCGGAGACATGCTAGCCATCTCTTCCGTGTCCAGCGAATCCTCTATCGAGGATCGCGGAGAGCCATCGCGCGCCGGACTGCAAGGACAAAGTTTACAATATGTTAATATTACAAACCGAAAAAGCCAAACGTTTGCGAATTCTGGTACTTACGAAGCGGCCCGAGGCTTGGTCCGTCGAGGTCGTTCCGGACTGCTGTCAACATCCCACGCGGAGTTATCCGCGAGGGAGACTTTAACCCTCTTAGGCGCTTTCGCCTCCGGGCTTGTGGGGGCCGCTCTCTTCTTCCTCCCCGCGTCAGGTGGGGAGTCGTTTTCTTCTTCCTCTTCATCGCCGTCGTCAGCGGACGAAGAGGAAGTCTCACTTCCGGAAGTCTCGTCCGGAGTGCTTCTCCGGCGAAGGCCCTTCTTGGCCCCTTGGGCCGCCTTCTTAGCCGCCTTCTCCAGCACCTCATAAGGTGCAGGGAACATCATCTTCTCCAATAATGGAAATTCTTGGTCCTCGGGCAGCGGAGCCAGACAGTTAATCTCCTCGGCCAACTTAATCCAGGCCTGAAAATAGGGGAAGGAAGCTTAAATTTCCTCTCAAAATATGCTAGTAGGGGATACTCCTTGAAAACATTAAGGGAACTAACCGGGTTGGGCTGGCGCTTTAAGCTAAGCCCGCGGTCTTCGGTCGTAGGCGGTGGCGTCTCGCCGGCCTTGAAGAGCACCTTCCAGATTTCTTCGTGCGTCGTGCCGAAGAGCTCCAGTAGCGTCTGCTGCTTGGCCGGCTCGAACTCCCACAAATTACAAGTTCGGCGTTGGCACGGAAGGACCCGACGAACAAGCATGACCTGGACCACGTTGACGAGCTTGATTTTCCTTTCTATCATGTTCTGGATGCACGTCTGGAGCCTAGTCAGCTCGTCCGAGGGGCCCCAGGTTAGGCCCCTCTCTTGCCAGGAGGTGAGCCGCATCGGGATTCCGGATCGGAATTCGGGGTCCCCCAACCAGTCAGCATCGCGCGGCTCGGTGATGTAGAACCACCCCGATTGCCACCCCTTCTCCGTCTCCGCAAACGAACCTTCGGGCCAGGTGACGTTGGGCATCTTGCCCACCATAGCGCCTCCGCACTCTGCTTGTTGACCGCGCACTACTTTTGGCCTCACATTGAAGGTCTTCAGCCACAGGCCGAAGTGAGGCGGGATGCGCAGAAAAGCCTCACAAACGACAATAAACGCCGAAATGTTGAGGATGAATTTGGGGGCTAGGTCATGAAAATCCAGCCCATAGTAAAACATCAACCCGCGGACGAATGGGTGAAGAGGGAACCCAAGCCCTCAGACGAAATGTGTAAGAAACACAACCCTCTCGTGGGGCTCGGGAGTGGGGACGATCTGTCCCTTGGCCGGGAGTCGATGAGCGATCTCTTTGGCCAGATATCCGGCCTCCCGGAGCTCCTTGATATCCTTCTTCTTGATAGAAGAGGCCATCCACTTACCTCCAGCTCCGGATCCGGACATCTCTGAAGTACTTTCTCGAATGAGGGAAAGGCTAAAGCTTGGGTGCTGGAGCTCAAGGACGGAAGGGCTGAGGAAGAGAAAGGGCGTGGGTGAAAGAAGGGAATCCTTACCCCCTTTATAGAGGCCGCGAATGTCAAGTGCCTTCCCACTCGCCTTAAACTCGCCTGTTCCCAATGACTGTGCAAATGGCGCGGTTGGGTTACCCATGCCCGCATTGATGAGGATCCCGCAATAAGCGGACACGATCTCTGCTTCGACAGGACGTGCCAAATAGCAACCGCATCTCGAAACGTGGGGTGGCAGATGAAAAATGGTTCGAGATTATAACCGAACAGACGTGGCGTCATGTTATAAAAAACTGTCAGCAGATTAGACTCGTGCAAGTATTATATTCTCTCTGCGGTTGTGTGTGGAATGCGTTACAGGTCCAGATACAATCATCGCGTCCGAAGACTATCTTGGAGTTCGGAAGAAGGGGAACCCGCCTTACAATGCCGAAGAAAATCTGCGCGCCGGACTCCCCGTCATTGAAGCCAGGTTCAGGGGATACTGAGGGAGTCCTGGACTAAGGGGTCCTCGGGCGTCCGGCCTGTTATCCATCGGGCCGGACTGGTGGGCTGTGAAGACATGAAGGCCGAAGACTATACCCGTGTCCGGATTGGACTCTACTTGGCGTGAAAGGCAAGCTAGGCGATCGATTATGAAGATTTCCTCCTATGTAACCGACCCCATGTAACCCTAGATCTCTCCGGTGCCTATATAAACCGGAGAGCATAGTCCGGATGAGGACATATTCATTACCATATACTCATAGGCTAGAATTCTAGGGTTTAGCCATTACGATCTCCTGGTAGATCAACTCTTGTAATACTCATAGTCATAGAGATCAATCAAGCAGGAAGTAGGGTATTACCTCCATAGAGATGGCCCGAACCTGGGTAAACATCGTGTCCCCCGTCTCCTGTTACCATCGATCATAGACGCACAGTTCGGGACCCCCTACCCGAGATCCGCTGGTTTTGACACTGACACCTGGTCTTAACCTATCCATACCGTTCCCAAATGCAAATTCTTCTGTTTTGCTTGCAGGTCTTAAATTATATGTCGATGCACCTTTTAACCCTAAGTAGACAACAAATGAAGCCTTTCTTGGAGTACTTCTAAGGAATGAGATCAGTGGCCGTACAATATTTATACAAGCTACCGATGACCCACAAGTATAGGGGATCAATTGTAGCTCTTTTCGATAAGTAAGAGTATCGAACCCAACGAGGAGCAGAAGGAAATGACAAGTAGTTTTCAGTATGGTAATATCTGCAAGTGCTGAAATTGTAAGTGGCAGAGTAGTTTGATAGCAAGATAATTTGTAACGAGCAAGTAATGATAGTAGCAATAAGTATGCAACAAGGTAGCCCAATCCTTTTGAGGCAAAGGACAGGCCAAAACGGTCTTTTATGATAAGCAAAGCGTTCTTGAGGGTACACGGGAATTTCATCTAGTCACTTTCATCATGTTGGTTCGATTTGTGTTCGCTACTTTGATATGTGAGTGGAACAGTGCTTAGGTGCCGTTCTTACTTGAACAAACCTCCTACTTATGATTAACCCTCCCACAAGCATCCACAACTACGAGAAAAGTATTAAGAATAAATTCTAACCATAACATTAAAGTTTTGGGTCCAAACGGTCCCTTATGGAATAACGCATAAACTGGGGTTAAGCTTCTGTCACTCTCGCAACCCACCATCTATTTACTACTCCACAATGCATTCCCTTAGGCCCAAATATGATGAAGTGTCATGTAGTCGACGTTCACATGACACCACTAAGGGAATCACAACATACATACTATCAAAATATTGAACACATATCAAGTTCACATGATTACTCGCAACATGATTTCTCCCGTGACCTCAAGAACAAAAGTAACTACTCACAAATGATAAACATGTTCATGATCAGAGGAGTATTAAATAGCATAATGGATCTGAACATATGATCTTCCACCAAATAAACCCTATAGCAATCAACTACAAGATGTAACCAACACTACTAGTCACCCACAAGCACCAATCTATAGGTCCGGTAACAAGATTGAACACAAGAGATGAAGTAGGGTTTGAGATGAGATGGTGCTGTTGAAGATGTTGATGGAGATTGCCCTCCCCAAGATGGGAGAGTTGTTGGTGATGATGATGACGATGATTTCCCCCTCCGGGAGGGAAGTTCCCCCGGCGGAATCGCTCCACCGGAGGGCAAAAGTGCTCCTACCCAAGTTCCGCCTCGAGACGGCGGCGCTCCGTCCCGAAAGCCTGCTCCTTTTTTTCTAGGTAAAAATGACTTATATACCAGAAGATGGGCACCGGAGGTGGGCCGAGGAGGGCACAACCCACCAGGGCGTGCCTGGGCTCCCTGGCGCGCCCAGGTGGGTTGTGCCCACCTGGTGGGCCCCCTCTGGTAGTTATTTGCTCCAGTATTTCTTATATATTCCATAAAAAATCTCCGTAAAGTTTCAGCTCATTTGGAGTTGTGCAGAATAGGTAGCCTGACGTAGCTTTTTCAGGTCTAGATTTCCAGCTGCCCGAATTCTCCCTCTTTGTGTGTGCCTTGCAATTTATGAGAGAAAAGGCATTAGAATTACTCCAAAAAGCATTATTATGGATGAAAACATTATAAATAACAGTAAGAAAACATGATGCAAAATGGACGTATCAGCTACCTCCACTAGAGTATATTCTTTTTCACAGGTCGAAGCATTAGGACTTCTATTGGCAACCGTGATTGTGAAAGCATTGAACTGGTATTTGGTTCTATTATTCTCTTATTGCAGTAATCTAGTACAAGCGATGGAAGACAAAGACTTAATCCAACCACCGGGGCATTGGAGGATTAGGTTGATTTCAGCTGAGTTCTCCAGCATGGTCTTTGACATTGAATCTTGCAAGGTCAAGCATATTGAGAGAATCCAAAATACCCTAGCTCATTCTCTTGCAAAGAAAGCTTCCTTGAATAAATCTACTTATCCTTGCAACTTCTTTTGTAGCAACTCTGCTAGATATAACTATAAAATGGCCTTTCAAGCCATCTCTTTTCCTATGAAAAAACTATTATCTGTGCACTGTTTCGGTTGTTAGTAAAGAAAATTTAGCCCTCTTTTGAGGATTTGTGTTGCCAAAAAAATTACTATATCAATTGATGGTGAAATTCATTTTTGGTCGATCGGTGATTATGGTTTCTTAGGCATCTTTCTTTATTTTAATGAATGAACTACTTGGCACAGCGAATGAAAATGCTTTCTACTAAAATAAAGTACACCATGAAGGTGAGTTGGTGTGAGCAAATTTTTTTATTGGGGAGTTACTGCTCCAGGGGAGATATTCTCACAACTACACAAGAATGCCCAATTCATGTGTTCATTATGACAATATTGAATTGCATGAAAGCATCCATCAAATGGCTATATATTGCACAACACAGGGTTCCTATTTAACATGGGAAGAGAGATAGAACAATGATTCACAAAGAAGCCATTGCACATCGACCGAGGAGCAGAGCTTAGTCGTTGGTAGGTTCATTTCGGCATACCAGATGTTCAATGCACACATGTTTTACACTTGGTTAGAAATATGTTTCCGATGTTTGAAATCCACGTCAATCCTACGAATGGGAACCATCAGGATTTGCAATTGCACGATCCTCAAACTACTCACCAACTAGCATCATCATATGAAGGTGAGAAGGAGAAGGGATTCTTTGAGAATTCACTGTCCTAGAGTTTAGTTGTTGTCTCAGTGTGAAGGAGATGCAGAATTGTTGTCTTGCCTTCATGTTCTTTGTCTCAGAGTGAGTTGGAGTGCATCTACCAATGACACAACTAGAATTGGGTTGTGTGATGGCAATCCATGCCAGAGATCAGGTCTAGGAATGGCTACCTAGTTGAGTAGGTGACCAAAGTCATGCATGCATGAAGTTGGCAATGTTAATGTCGTCCATTATTGGAAGCGCTGCATCCTTTAGCTCAAGCTCTGCGTAGTGGGGACATACGAATTAATTCTGGCCAAACCCAAGCTGGTACTTGTATCGCACCTTAGTGGTGCAAAATATAAACTCATGATGACATAATGAAAACCCCGTTTGACTCGAAATAAAAAATATTGCTAGAAGATGACAAGCTAGTAAATTGGGGTTCGTTCTGAACCTTTTTTAATTGGTCGATGCTATGCAAGAACAAATCTTAGTTGCACAATGGTTACAGATCATATGCTAACTTTTGAGGAGGTTTATTGAACATTACAAATCAGACAATATGTTTTAACATGCATGAGAATACAAAAGTGTAAGCACATTAAGAAAGGTGTGGATAAATCACTCCGGAAAAAGAACATGTTGATAACAAGCATTATCTTTTATTAGTAGTAACATTTCCAATTTAACTCTTTCATAAGTATATATGCAAAGTTCCTTATAGAGTGGCACATGGTTGCGAATCCTGCTGATTATTGGCATCTATGTTTTTATCATCTGTTGAGTTTTTATGAGAATTTGATGTAACTAACCATTTTGTGAACATTTCTTATGTGAAACAAAGAAATATCGCTTGTGTATAAACGCAAGTACCAAGTTCAGGTACCCCAAAAAATATGCATGAACAACTTGAGGTTAGACAACTTTTGTATTGCTGTCATTAGAAAAAGTGATAAATTTAACGACTACAATTTTGATTTCTATATAATTTTGATTTCTATCTCCAGAATATAGGAAGGTCAAATGCAATTGTATCACAACATTGTTCTAGGTCCACATTAGGACAACAATCTGAAACATGAGAAAACAAATAAGGATCAGTCTTCAGAGCATGAGTGACAAAACACAAAAAACAACACGCGCGCGCTCGTTCCATATTTTAGATTACAAAAAATTATCCTCTCTCGAAATTTGTTCTAGAAAATATTCAGAGCACAAAAAGAGTTGCGACAAGCAGAATGAAAACTTTAGGTCACACACATCAAAGTTCAGTACCTAACTGATAAGTATGAGTACATGAAGAATCAATAACAATGTAGATCAAGCAAAGTTTGATCCACAGCAAGGCCTTGAAGTTGGTCGTGGGGTTCTTGCCAGTGCGAAGAAGGCCGTGTAGGTGACAATGTCAACAACCTTTGGGCTAGCATGGTGGAATACTCGAGCTTGGACACACTCGGACTCATCTCCCCGCTCCCAAACCACATGCATGCACAACCCAGAAGCAACTAAACGTGTTCAATCCCTTTCACTAGTTCAATGGCGATTAGCTCACCATTCACTTGGTCCACAATCCATCCTTCAGCCAGGGCTCATCCTACGGATCAATAAGCACCAATCTTACGAGAACTTAGCAACTTAGGACTCGGTTGGTGGCCTGCATTAGGTCTAACCAGGCCCGTGTGATGTAGTTTTGGTTTATTTGGTTGCCTGCCTTGCACCTAAATATTGGCCCGCACGTTATTTAAATCACCTTCGGGCCTGGCTAAGTAGGAACGCTCGAATCAGATGTTTTTTCATAGGCAGGCCTGATCGATGCAACCCGAGACAAGTGGGCATCGGAGGCTGAATGTTAGGAGCCACGCTCGAAATGTTGTGTTGTTTCCTGAAGCGCGGCCATAACTACGCTCACCCTCCTCTCACCGCTATCTCTCCACTCTCACACCAGCGGCGTCAAGCACAAGATCTGGATGGTGAGCACCAGAATGAAGAACTGGACGGTGAGCACTGGCGTTGACCACCGGCTTCAGCGCCTCATTTGAAGCCGTTCGACAATGGCGGTAAGCCATTTGTCTCCGATGGAACCGAATTATACCATACTTGCATTTGATTTATGCATCGCGCACTAGGCATCTAATCTGCCTACCGGGTTCCATTTAGGCTTATCCAATTAGGGATTTAAGCCATTCGAACGAGATTGAGTACGATTTTCACATGGGGGAGGGGATAACTCGAGCTTACATCCTAGACGTGGTTAGCCTGGATGCGCTTGGAGTGGCGGTAGCCTTGAGTCTTTTAATCATCGACCTCCAAGGGCAGTGTACGGGTGCCTGGCTCAGGCGCCCTGACAACCATCTCCACCGCTTAGGCTTTGCTAGCTTATCGAGGCTCGACTGATTCGCCCTTCACAGCATTCACCATCTCCTCCTCCTCCTCATCCTCTAGAATGATGGCGGTCGACGCCAGCGCGACGGCCGACTGGTCATCAGGAGCCTTGAAAAGCCTGTACTTGGTCCATCTAACCAGGATAGACCGACTCTCACCTTTGGCGGGGTCAAATATCAGCCTCTTCAACTCCATCTTCATCGCCTTCAACAGCAAAACATCTGCCCCTTTACGCATCTTGTCCATGCTCTTGAACTGAGAGCCCTCCTCCATGGTCTTCGCGAACTTGGGGCTATCACCAAGTGAGCACCCAAGGAGAAATGCCCTCCATCCAGGGTCGTTGGGGAAGGGGTTCATGGCTGTGGAGTTGTGGTGGTGGTGGTGGTGGTGGTGGTGTGTGTGTGTGTGTGTGTGTGTGTGTGAGAGAGAGAGAGAGAAATAGGGACTCTGAAAAATGATAATATCAAGGTGGTTGTGTTCTTATGGTAATGGTGAAATTGGACGAATATGATCAGGGAGGAAGGTAACCATAGAGATTAATGATGTTGTGCGTCTTACTCTAAAAAATAAACATTGATTGCACTTTTTATTTTGAATGAAGCACTGAAGGGTGGGGTGCTATTATCAGGAACCACAAAGGTGTGGTAAAAAGTTGAGGTGCTGGAAAATTGGAGAATTCCTAAATTCTTTCCACGCCGACATCATGGCTGCGTTATGGGTTGCCCAACTAGAAGCAGCAAGAGGCTTCAAATCTGTGTGCTTTGAAACTGACAAAATACGTTGTTGTTGCAAGGGATGAGCATCGAAGAGTTCGACCAGTCACCTGCTTGCTTAGCGCTGGTGGAACTAAAGAAATGCTTAAAGCAAAACTCTGAAGTTGCTTCATTTTGGCTAGGAAGAACCTTAATAAAATTAGGGGAGCACTCTGAACAGCCTTGCAGACTGATCATGTAATTTCTGTTGTAATGAACATAGTGTGTGAACCTAAGTCAGTACGATCACTTCATTGAGGGAATGATGTTGAGCAATACATGGATGCCCATGTGCCCATTATGGAAGTACTAAACTTCAAGAAAACATCCATTCCATGGTTGTTGCAACACACGATGCTCCTATTTAAGCGTGAGAAGAGAGATGGAACAATAGTTCACAAACAAATCATATTGGGCACCTGAGGCAACCAAAGAGTAGAGCCCAGTCATTCTTAAGTTTATGCATGCACAAAAATTTGTGCTCAATTGGAATTCCTCTGTGAGTGTCATTGATACCCATAGACATGCTAGGACTGGGAACCAGCAGGATATGCAGTTGCAAAGCTCTGGTGTCTTGCATGGAGTAACAACACCATCATGGTCAAATGGAGAAGGACCCATTCAGTAATTCGCTATCCTAGTGTTTCTTTTCCAGTGGGCAACTAAAAATGGTTGGGCAAACTGGTACATCTGCTCCTCCTGATTCTAGGAATTAGTCGATTAGTAGATAGTCGATAGTTGAAGTGTAACCGGAAGGTGTGATACGATTAGGACTCCACATGTTAATAAAAAACATTTTCTGTGCAATGTTACTTAGCTTTTATTAGACGTAGCAATTCCAAGATTGCTAATTCAGCAACGAAAGAAGTCAAAAGCCTTCAACTCTGCCTCATCATACCAACAGCGATCAACTCACTGTCCAACCTAGAGCCCCATTCGTCTGGTGCTCGTCTGACAAATAAGCAAAAAATTAGTGAGTTCATGGCCTGGTGTAAGATGAATGTGTGCACGTGCTAGCAAAGCCACACGCGGGTGAGGCTGTGGGCTTTCGGTGGTTGAGGCGCGGGGATGGGGGTGGCATAAGAGAACATGTTGGGTGCACATGTGGCCAACTAAACGAAAAGAAGTAAAGTAAGAGACAACTTCAGTCACAGTGTAATCCAAATTTCCCATAAAACCTCCGGACCAAACGCCTTGTTTCCTGATGTAGCTTCCGTATAGATGTACTAGTACTCAGTATGGCGGAACGCCGGGGTTGTTGCCGGCAGGGAAGTACCTGCAAACAGCCACGGTGTCGCGGCTGTTCCGGCAGGTGCGGCGGGCGCAGCCGAGGACTTGCGTGGTGTTCCACACCACCTGCGTGTAGGACCAGCATACCTTGCCGGGCGCGCACGCGTTGGCGCGGTGGTCGTACCACTGCCGCTGGGACACCCACGAGCCAGTGACGGCGGCGCCATCGTTGTACCCACTGCCCCAGTAGGTGTTCTGCCCGTAGACCGGCGGGGTTTCCCACTTCAGTGGCTCCAGCTTGCAGCGGATACCAAGCCGGCCCGCGTATCTATTGGCGTCCACCTCCAGCGACGGGTCCCACGTCAGGGGTGCCACGCCGACCTCGCGGCGCGCGTCGTTGTGCGCCTGCAGGAACTGCGTCGCCGTGCGCACGCTAGGGGCCGCGACGGCGACGCCGTTGTTGTTGATGAGGGCGAAGGCGAGACCAGTGCAAGCAACAAGATGGCGAGGCAGATGGAAGGAGACATGGTCATATGTTGCATCTGTGACTCTGAGCTCAGTTGATTTGGTGAGGTTTTAGAGGAATTGGCATGCTTATATAGGACAACACGAGGGGTTAACTTGCAGAAGCGTTTTGGATGGAAGTGTGCTGCGTATGCGTCAGTTTGGACTTCGGAGAATTAACATGAAGCGTTCATCTCCGAAATTAATCGCAAATTCACTGCTACCGAGAATTAACATGATACGACTTCCTTTATATTGCACAACTGACCTTCCTTCGGTAACAAAAAAAAAGTGAGGACAATTGAAATACTAAGAGCCTCTTCGGAAATGGTCTGGCTCCTTCAAATCCTTGACTCCGGCTCCTTCTCCTGAAATGCTGCTCCTTGTAAAAAATAGCCCTAGGAAAGAACTGTTCGACCCACAGCTCCGCTCCTGATTCACTCGCGGTGGGTGGATCAAACAGATACGAGCGAGTCATGTGGCCACTCTGAACCTTTTTCACTTGGTGGCGGCAGTTCCTTTGTAAATTTTATCAACTCCATGATTTTGAAGATCTAAGATGTGGGAAACAGCCGCTCCGCATAACCGCACTGCAACCGGCTCCACTCCGCGTTTTCAGCTCCGTGGAGCTTGAGCGTTCGGCGCCGCTCCACCATCTCCGGGATTGAAGTTGAGGAGCAGAGAGAAACCGAACACACCCTAAATTTGATCGGCCGTTTCGGAGTGGTAATTAAGGGCATCTCTAGCAGACCCTCTAAACATTAATCCCGCATCCTACTCTCTATCCTTAAAAAGCTGTATCTTTTAAAGAATTAATCTTTTCTTCACCTAGCAGATCCCCAAACACTTAGTCCTAAAAAAATATATTTTCATAACATATTTTATTCAAAACTTGATCTATGATACAAATCAAATATAATGTTGCGCATTAATAACCATTGCTGCCGATCCAGAGTGGAATTACTAAGAATGCAATAGTTTCTCTAGCTAATTGCTGACACTAAGAACATCATCAACGCAATGGCTCGCCCAAGAAGAACCATTGCTATTGATCCAAGGAGTATGAACCAAATCATTATAGAAGTTAGGAGTGCACGGTGAAGGTTTTTAAATTTCCTTCTCTAGGCTTGCATCTCACAGATTTGGACTTGCTTCTTGCATGATTCTATCAGCGCATCATCTAGCTTCTCGATACTAGTAGTCTAGCATCTAGTTTATGTAAAGCTTTATCCATATCCATGTGCTGCAAGAGAATCCTCTCTGTGTGTGTAATGTTCTGAGCAACGGGAATCGTATACCAAATTGCAAACATGGAGGGGTTTTGTGTTATGCCTTGCCGATTTCGGATGGCATCACCACCGGTGGTGTGCGATTTGTGGGCAGACTCGATGAAGAAGCTGCTGCAACGCGATGATTCGCCGAAATGCATAGGCCACGACGGAGTCCTCATGGCCGAGCTAATAGGAATGGTGGAGAGATCAGCAATGATGGCAGTGAAGAAGGCCCATTCCGATGTCGTCGACCGGCGTGGGCTCAAACACGGGGCTACTACTGCTTTCCGAAGCTCATGTGACTTAATTTGTGACCATCGATAGACTGAAGCTTTGCGAAGATGTCGGCAACGAATCGGGTTGATTTTGGCACCATCGACGAAAGAGAAGGGGATGGTAGGGCTGTGAGAGGGGGGCTGCACATACTGATTCCGACATCCAGGGCTCTTTGGCGGCGCGGCTAGATGCCGAGAGGGGCAGCGCGATATCCCAATTTTTGCCGAGAGTTGCCCTTCTTGGAGCAAAAACTAGCTACATGGTGCCTTTTTGGGATAAAAAACTATAATTTTGAAGGATTAATGTTTGAGGGATATGCTAGCTAAGGGTTAATACCCCAAACCAATTTCCCCCCTTAAATATGACTTTTGGGGCATCTCAGACCTAAGGACATCTCCAAGCTATCTTTAAACGAATAGTCTCAAATGTCCACGAACACATCCAAGGCTACCCCATCCCCTAATTCAGACAGTTCAAACTCGCAAATTTGAGGAACACAAGGACAAAAATGTATAGGAAATAAGTTGGGACACCAAATGTAACCATGGAACAACTTAAGGGTCTAAAACATTTTGTTTCATCTTTTAATAAATTTGGTAAACAAAGTTGCATAAGAAACATGTTGAGCACCAAACAAAATGACAAAGTCTTCTTGCTTCCACGAGAGTTGGCCTTTTTGTTTTTTGGGGATGAGCAACCCCTTGATCTGTTAGCTCCAACACCCACGAACATGCCTTTAGCGTACATGCTCTGTGTGTGTTGTAATCTCATATTGTCACTCTTCTTTTATCAATGAAAAGATACACAATCTTTGCGTATTCGCAAAAAAAGTCTTCTTGCTTCTTGCCAAGTAAAGTACACCCTCTTTATGTAAAGTTGCGACTTCCAAAACCTGTCATGAAAAAACAGAGGAGGGGAAAAGCAAGCAAAAAGAGTTGGCTTGGAAAAACTGAGAAGGACTGAGGGGCACAGAAATAGAAATCTGTAAAATAAACTACACCATGAAGGTGAGCTGGTGTGAGAAAAATGTGTTTATCAGGAAGTTACTGCTCCAGGGGAGGGATGCTCATAACCATACAAGAATGCCCAAACGCCCATGTGTTCATTATGACAATATTGAATTTCATGAAAGCATCCATCAAATAGCTATATATTGCACAACATAGGGTTCCTATTTAACATGGGAAGAGAGATAGAACAATGATTCACAAAGAAGCCGTTGCACATCGACGGAGGAGTAGAGCTTACTCGTTGGTAGGTTCATTTTGGTATACCAGATATTCAACGCACACATGTTTTACACTTGGTTAGAAATATGTTTCCGATGTTTGAAATCCGAGTCAATCATATGAATGGGAACCATCGGGATTAGCGATTGCATGATCCTCAAACAACTCACCAAGTAACCTCGTCATATGAAGGTGAGACGGAGAAGAGATTCTTTTAGAATTCACCGTCCTAGAGTTCAATTGTTGTCTCAGTGTGAAGGAGAGGCAGAATTGTTGTCTTGCCTTCATGTTCTCTATCTCGGAGTGAGTTGGAGTGCATCTACAAATGACACAACTAGAGATGGGTTGTGTCATGTCGAGCCATGCCGGGGACCAGGTCTAGGAATGGCTACCTATCTGAGTAGGTGACCAAAGTCATGCATGAAGTTGGCAATGTTAATGTCGTCCATTATAGGAAGCGCTGCATCCTTCAGCTCAAGCTCTAGGCAATGGGGACATACGAATTAGTTCTGGCCAAACCCAAGCTGGCACTTGTATCACACCTTATTGGTGCAAAATGTAAACCCATGATGACATAATGAAAACCCCATTTGAATAAAAAAATTGCTAGAAGATGACAAGCTAGTAAATTGGGGTTCACTTTGAACCTTCTATTTTTAATTGATCGATGCTATGCAAGAACAACTCTTTGTTTCACAATGGTTACAGATCATATGCTAACTTTTGAGGAGGTTTATTGAACATTACAAATCAGACAATATGTTTTAACATGCATGAGAATACAAAAGTGTAAGAACATTAAGAAAGGTGTGGATAAATCACTCTGAAACAAGAACATGTTGATATCAAGCATTAGCTTTTAGCCTTTTACCAGTAGCAACAATTCCAATTTAACTCTTTCATAAGTATATATGCAAAGTTGAGTGGCACAGGGTTGTGGATCCTGCTGATTATCCACAGTCATGTGGCATCTATGTTTCCGCCCATCTGTCACATTTTTATGATAATTTGATGTAACTAACCATTTTGTGAACATTTCTTAAGTGAATCAAAGAAATACCGCTTGTGTATAAACGCAAGTACCAAGTTTAGGTACCCAAAAAAATATGCATGAACAACTTGAGGTCAGACAACTTTTGTATCACTGTCATTAGAAAAAGTGATAAATTTAATGACTATAATTTTGATTTCTATCTCTAGAGAGTAAATAGCATAAAACTACCACTTTTCGTTCTATGGTTCCAAAAAACCACCACTTTTTTGTTTGTGACTGATACCTACCACTTTTCTCGTCGGCTATCTCAAAAAACCCAAATCGCCCGTTGCTAGCGTTTTTAACCGTTTTCTGACGGTCCGGGCCCGCCTGTCAGGCCACATCAGCGCCGTGCGTGACGGCGAGGCCGTTAACGGCCGTTATTCGGACCGACCGGTGCGGTCGGACCGCACCCGCTCGCTCGCTGCCGTTCTCTCTCTGTCGGCAGCATCTCTCTCTCGCTCCTCGTTCCCCCCGTGCTCTCTGTCTCCCCCGACGATGGCGGCGGCGAAGAAGAAGGACGACGGCGAGCCTGGGCCGACAGCCAGCGGCGAGGGCGGTGCTCACTCCGAGGTCAACAAGTGGCTAGGCAGCGCAAGTTTCCTGACCCAGCGCTCGTCTGGGCCACCGACGCAGGAGGTCCAGATGTCGCTGGCGTTCCGCGCGGCCAGGGCAGTGGCCAAATGCATCCACGCGGATCCAGAAGGCGGGCACCAGTGGGCCTCCTCACTTGGTGGCGTGGAGTAATTTATGAATTGTTTTAATTATTTTTCTTAGTTTATTTATGAACTAGGGTTAGGATTTGTTTCTTATATTGTTAATGAATTAGTTCTTTGGTATATTATTATGTATACATTGTACTCAATATATGAATTAGGGTTTAGGTTTGGATGATATGTTGTGCAAGTGAAACTGTTGCATACTTTTGAACTTGAAAGTCTGAAGAAATCTGAATGTGTTGTTTCTTTTTTTTGCATAGTTTGGATGATGAAGTATGGGAATTGAGGCTGCATTTTCAGGGTAGAGACAACATGGAAAGGAAGTTTTCCTTATCAGAAATGAATTACCTGTTTTTGTTAGCACTTATTGAACTTGAGGGCTATGGGTTGGATGCCTATCTGTCATATGTTAAGGATGAGGGTAAGGGGCTGGAGGGGATTGAGGTTTTGGACAGTGATGAGAAGGTGGAGGAGATGCTAGATTTGTTTGCTGAGAAGAAAATATTGAACATAACAGTGAGAGAGGCTAGTGACCCAAATCCAGCAGATGCAAACATGGACCACACCTTGCTTGAAGAGCAGATTCCAATTAGTCAAGTTGGTGATCCCATTGTTTATAGTGTTTCCCAAGAAGGTGTCCTTTTCCCTGTCTCAAATTCTTCACAGCCCCCACTTGTGCCTGTTGATCCATATTTTAACACACAACAAAGCTGTAATTTCAACAAGGGAAAAGAGGCAGTGGAAATTGAAGGCATTGAAGCAGAAGATCAAGATGAAGATGAGTTGGACAAATCCTCTTCAGATTTTGAGTTTTTCAGGGGTGATTACAGAGGGAAGAAAATTTCATACAAGTCTTGGGCTAGGGGAGAAGATGAAGGTGGTGAAGGAACAAGTCAGCACTACAGGGAAGAGGAAGAGATGGCTGAGCATTATTTTGGGGGTGCTTCTGAACCCTCAGAGTTTTGGCAGGAGCCAAATGGTTCTGAAGAAGATGAAGAAGAAGTTTCAGATCATGTGAAAACTGTGGCACAGAAGATACCTGTGAGGAAACAAGGCCCAACAAGCAGATCACACAGTGAGCCAGATCACAAAAAGTTTGAAGATTTCGTGCCAGAAGCTGATGAGTTCTGCTTTCCAGGTGATGAAGGCATTTCTGATGAAGAAGATGATGCACCTAGGTTGCCTTGTGGCAGCAAGAGAAAATTGAAGAAGAAGAAGGAGAGAATATGGTATGATTCCTCTAGGCCTGATGCACATGAACAGTTTAGGATTCATTTCTGCTTTCTGAATGTGGTAGAGTTCAGAGAAGCATTGGGAAACTACCATGTTAGGACACTTAGGAACTTTGAGTACCATAGGAATGATCCAAGTAGGATCATAGCCTGGTGCTCAGATAGAAAGCATGGTTGTGAGTTTTATATTACTACTTCTAAGATTGCCCATGAGTCAACCTTTAGCATCAAGAAGATGAATCTTGATCACACCTGTGGAGCAAGTGGAGAGAACACAAAGGTTACCATGAAGTGGGTTGCAAAGGCTGTTGAGGATACTGTAAGATCCAATCCTGGTGCAGGTGTTGAGACTATACTGAGTTATACAAAAAAGAAATTTGGAGTACATGTTCCAAAAAGTTTGGCCTACAGGGCAAGGAGGAAAGTAGTTGATGTTGTGCAAGGGGATCACAAGACACAATACTGCAGGTTAAGAGACTATCTGTAGTGTGTTTTGGACACAAACCCTGGTAGTAGGTGTGTTGTGACAACAAAGGAATTTGAACTCCACCCAGCACCTACCCCAAGGTTTCATTACATGTTTTATTGTCTGTTTGCTTGTAAGGAGGGGTTCCTAAATGGTTGCAGGCCTTTCATAGGTAAATCTAGTCTGTATAGTGCTTAAATAGGGATTGCATTACATGTTGCTGCTTACTAATGGCTTAAAATGCAGGTCTTGATGGATGCTTCATCAAACTAAGCACTGGGCAGCAAATCCTGGCAGCAACAGGGAGGGATGGCAACAACAACATCTTCCCTATTGCATTTGGTGTTGTTGATATGGAGGAGACATATAGTTGGACTTGGTTTCTTACACAGTTAAGGACAGTAATTGGTAGTGGCAACAAGTTTGGGCCCTACACAATTATGTCAGACAGGCAAAAGGTACAACTACTCTTCATGATTTGACTGATTTTCCTTTCACTATGTACTGCTTTTCCTTGCACTATGTACTGCTTTTCCTTTCTCTACTTACTTCACTAGTTATTAATACAAAATCAATGAACAGGGTCTGCTCAATGCAATAGAGGATGTATTTCCTGATTCCCCTCAAAGATTTTGTTTAAGACACATATATGCCAACTTCCAATCAACTGGGTTTAGAGGGGATGAATTGAAAAAACATCTAGACCAGGCTGCATATTCTTTCACTAAGCATGGGCAGGATCTGGGCATGGAAGCATTGAAGAAAGAGAGTGAGGAGGCATGGAAGTGGTTGTCCAACATACCAGTCCATACTTGGGCCAGGCATAGAATGGATACTATATGCAAGACAGACCTTATTGTAAACAATCTTAGTGAAGTTTTCAACAGGATGATTCTGGATGTTAGGAACAAGCCCATAAGGACAATGCTTGAAGGAATGAGGACAAAACTCATGATCAAGTTTCAGAAGATTAGGGAGAAGACAGAGACATGTAAGTGGGATATCACACCCACTTACTCTGAGATATTGGAGGAAGCTAAGAAGTGGGCAAAATATTGTGATGCATATATGGCTGGACCAGGAATTTGGCAAGTTACAAGTAGTTCAGAAAAGACCTACTGTGTAAACCTAAACAACTACACTTGTGACTGGAGGAGGTGGGATATGACAGCTGTTCCATGTAGTCATGCTATAGCAGCAATGCAGAAGGTGAAGCTACACCCTGAAGATTTTGTCCATGAGTTCTTCAAGAAGCCCCTCTACTGTGAAACCTACAAGCATATTATATACCCTGTTCCAGGCCCTGATTGTTGGCCACACACCATGGGGGATGACATATCTCCTCCAGTATTCAAAGAAAAGAAGGGTAAAAAGCAGACAGCTAGGAGGAAAGGACATTTTGAGGTGCCTGCCAAGAAGGATACATCAAGAATTGGGACAGTGACCTGTAGCAATTGCAATATGCAAGGTCACAGATATACCACTTGTGGTGTTCCACTGAAACCCAAACTGCAGATGAGAAAGAATAATCACCAGGTATACTTATTGATAAAGAAACTTCTGTTTCATAGGCTAGGTGGTTTAATTATAATTTGCTTTGTTAAATGTGCAGGAGAATAGGTCAGACTACTCTTCATCTACCAGAGCTTCTACAGGTGTGGTTGCACCCCCACCCCACCCCCACCACCACCATCAGCACCATCAGCACCAGCCATATAGCTAGGAAGAGGCCTGCAACAGCCACAACTACTCCAGGACCAGCAAAGAGGAACAAGGGAGCTGCTTCTGCTACTCCAGCACTAGCCACATCAGCACCTGCCAAGAAGACCAAAGCAACCAAGAAGACAGGGGCTCCTAGCACATCTTCACCAGCCAAGAACACAAGGTCATCCATTGCTTCTCTAGCAAAGAACACCAGAGCATCAACAGCTAGCAGAGGGTACACAGTTTTCAATGCTCCAAGGCAAGCTGCCAACTCTGAGATGGAGATTGGGTCCAAGAGGGTTAGGAAGCCAACTGGAAAGTGGAAGGCATATTTCACAGCTAGTGGTAACTACTGAAGATTCCAACATTTGAGAAAGTTGTCTTGTTGTATGAGTGCTGAAACCTAAGTGTTTGCAACCTTAAACCTATGTATTTGCTTGCTGAAACTTGAGTGTTAGCATTATGAAACCTATGTATTTGCTTCCTGAAACCTGAGTGTTTGCATTTATGAAACCTGTGTATTTGCTTGCTGAAACCTAAGTGGTTGCATTATGAAACCTGAGTGTTTATGACTTCTGGGTAGATTTAGACAACACTTATGCAAAAATTGATTCATTTATTCAAACATTCATAGATTCCACCATCCAAACTTTCTTTCATACAAAGAGTTGTACATAAATGGAAGGGATACATAGCTCAGACTCTCATTCATACTTAAAAAAACTACTACCAACAACTCTCAATCGTAACGAGCGAAGAAACGACACCACTTTGCTCTGGTAGAAGGGTGAGGAGCGAGTACTGCCTGTCTCCTAGCCCACCTGATGATCTTCCCTGAGCTCTTGCGCCTGCCGCCAGGGACAAGAACTGTGAACTCATCTGAGTTGCACTTCTCCAAGATCTTCTCTGCCAGCCTCCTCTTGAACTCCAGCTCCCACTCCACTACCTGCACTGCAGGGCGAGCCCTTTGCCTCCTCACATCCACTGCCTGCACTGCCTCCTCTTCCTCATCTGTCACCTCCCCAAGCTCTGGATCCATCTAGGGTTTCTAGAGGTGGGGTGTGGCGGCTGTGTTCTGGAGGGAGGAGGGTGGGTGGAGTAGGCTATTTATGAGCAGTGGAGGGTGGGTGGAGTAGGCCTAGGTTTGTAAATATAACTGGGCCACAAAGCCCAGGTACAAAGCACTAATAAACATAACTACCTTTTAAACATAAAAAGACACATAGCATACTCCAGCAGTGCTTATCACTGACTCCATAACATAGCAGAAGAGGTTCAAATACAGGCAGAACAGTCATTACAACTTAGTTCATAACTTAGCATTAAAGGTTCTAGTAGCATAACTACAGTTCTTAACATTGGCATAGACATAGACTAGAGTAGCTTCACATTCCCCAAAATGTACACCCCATATCTTCACATCAGATGGTTAGGCCACATACTTATAAAGGCCTTGGATGTACTTCACCATCTGCGGAACACACTTCATGAATCAAGGATGGCCTTGATTTTCTCAAGTTTCTCCTTGCTTGCATGCCCATCACTCAGCAGCTCATTCACCACATGCTCAAGCTTGGCCTTCTCTATCTTAAGCAAATCTCTCTCCTGTTCAACCTCCTTCTTTGCCTTCCTGGTATTCTTGATAATGTCAGCTTGACTCTGTAAAATGCACCTTTGTTCCTTGGCAAGTTTGAGCTTCTCCATCTGAACCTCCAACCTAGCTCTCTCTTCTACCTCTTTCTTCTTCTTCTTCTCAAATTCTTCCTCCTCAACTGCCTTCTGGTTATCCATGTGGCCTACCCTACCATCCTGCCAATCAAACATCTTGGATACATCTTGGACAAGCTTTGTGTACTCAATGCACAGCTTGTCATTTTCAGTCTTAAGCTTGGCCAAATGCTTCTCATACTTCTGCTTATCAACTACCCTGCCACAATTCTGTTCATGGTACATGTCCCACAGCCTGGACAAGCAATTCTGAAGAATTGGATGCCAGGGCTTGTCAACCCACTCAATAACACCACAGTTAACACCTTCACTCTGCATTTGGAAATTGAAATATACATCACTAAGTGCACTCAAATTCATAACAACAAATCATATGAGACTAAGAAACTAAAGGTGAGGCTTAAGTAAACTGAATATTTAATATAACTCAAACTATAACTGAAACCCAACCTGCTTGTACAAGTACATTCACAGATATATGCTTCCTATACATAAGCATTTTTGATAGTAACCATATCCCTCAATACCTTAATACAAGGCATATTGCAGTTCATCCTAAATAATACAGTGTAGGTTCAGAAGAGCAACTTGTCAACATAATACTGTGTGGGTTCAGAACAGCAACTTGTCATCCTTGTAAATACATGTGTGGGTTCAGAAGAAAATGATTCCAATTAAGGTACTATACCTGCTGCACTGGACAACCATAGAAATGCCTTCCAGTTAAGGTTCCTTCAAATGCAACACACTTAATTGGCCTCATGTGGTGCATCATGCAGGTGGGTTCAGAAAGCTCCAGCTGGCCACAGAAAAGAGGCCCCACGGTGGTGTCAGGGATCTCCTGCATGAACACATGAACAAAATCACCTTAGCTCACGGA
This sequence comes from Aegilops tauschii subsp. strangulata, assembly GCF_002575655.3. Taxonomy (NCBI): domain Eukaryota; kingdom Viridiplantae; phylum Streptophyta; class Magnoliopsida; order Poales; family Poaceae; genus Aegilops; species Aegilops tauschii. The sequence goes on along the minus strand of NC_053036.3, from coordinate 549,159,343 downwards.
ACCAGACATAGATCACAAATTAAATCCCCAATCCAGCAAGAACCCTAACCCAAACCCTAGTTTTCAAGCATACATAAACATAGCTCAAACAGCAACCATAACCCTGCCTACTAAATAACAGTAAACAAAGCTTACCCTAGCTCACCAAGATGAACACTAACCTAATCTAGCTCCTAGATGAACCCTAACCCTAGCTCAGCAGATCGAAAAACTTACCCAAAGAGCCATGTCCATGCTTGTGATGTCGCACTCATACTCTGAGCTCGTATCCCCGTCATTCCAGGAAGGCATGGCGGCGGTGGAGCTTCCACAGCGCAAGTCACCGCCGGCGTCCAAGAGCAGAGAGGAGAGGAGAGTGAGAGCGAGAGAGAGATGAGTGCGGGCAGGGGAGCAGAGTGAGAGCAGAGTGAGAGGGAGGGAGACGACTTAATGAGCGGTCCGACCGCACCGGCTCGGTCCGAGTAACGGCCGTTAACGGCCTCGCCGTCACGCGCGGCGCTGACGTGGCCTGACAGGCGGGCCCGGACCGTCAGAAAATGGTTAAAAACGCTAGCAACGGGCGATTTGGGTTTTTTGATACAGCCGATGAGAAAAGTGGTAGGTATCAGTCACAAACAAAAAAGTGGTGGTTTTTTGGAACCATAGGACGAAAAGTGGTAGTTTTATGCTATTTACTCATCTCCAGAATATAGGAAGGTCAAATGCAATTGTATCACAACATTGTTCTAGGTCCACATTAGGACAACAATCTGAAACATGAGAAAACAAATAAGGATCAGTCTTCAGAGCATGAGTGACAAAACACAAAAAACAACACGCGCGCTCTCGTTCCATATTTTATATTACAAAAAATTATTCTCTCTCGAAATTTGTTCTAGAAAATATCCAGAGCACAAAAAGAGTTGCGACAAGCAGAATGAAAACTTTAGGTCACACACATCAAAGTTCAGTACCTAACTGATAAGTATGAGTACATGAAGAATCAATAACAGTGTAGATCAAGCAAAGTTTGATCCACAACAAGGCCTTGAAGTTGGTCGTGGGGTTCTTGCCAGTGCGAAGAAGGCCATGTAGATGACAATGTCAACAACCTTTGGGCTAGCATGGTGGAAAATTCGAGCTTGGACACACTTGGCCTCATCTCCCCGCTCCCAAACCACATGCATGCCTAATCCAGAAGCAACTAAACTTGTTCAATCCCCTTCACTAGTTCAATGGCGATCAGCTCACCATTCACTTGGTCCACAATCCATCCTTCAGCCGGGTCTCATCCTACAGATCAATAAGCACCAATCTTACGAGAACTTAGCAACTTAGGACTCGTTTGGTAGCCTGCATTAGGTCTAACCAGGCCCGCGTGATGCAGTTTTGGTTTTTTTGGTTGCCTGCCTTGCACCTAAATATCGGCCCGCACGATATTTGAATCACCTTCGGGCCTGGCAGAGTAGGAACGCTCGAATCAGATGTTTTTTCATAGTCAGGCCCGGCCGATGCAACCCGAGACATGTGGGCATCGAAGGCTGAATGTTAGGAGCCACGCTCGAAATGTTGTGTTGTTTCCTGAAGCGCGGCCATAACTACGCTCACCCTCCTCTCACCGCTATCTCTCCACTCTCACACCAGCGGCGGCGAGCACAAGATCTGGATGGTGAGCACCAGAATGAAGAACTGGACGGTGAGCACTGGCGTTGACCACCGGCTTCAGCGCCTCATTGGAAGCCGTTCGACAATGGCGGTAAGCCATTTGTCTCCGATGGAACCGAATTATACCATACTTGCATTTGATTTATGCATCGCGCACTAGGCATCTAATCTGCCTACCGGGTTCCATTTAGGCTTATCCAATTAGGGATTTAAGCCATTCGAACGAGATTGAGTACGATTTTCACATGGGGGAGGGGATAACTCGAGCTGACATCCTAGACGCGGTTAGCCTGGATGCGCTTGGAGTGGCGGTAGCCTTGAGTCTTTTAATCATCGACCTCCAAGGGCAGTGTACGGGTGCCTGGCTCAGGCGCCCTGACAACCATCTCCACCGCTTAGGCTTTGCTAGCTTATCGAGGCTCGACTGATTCGCCATTCACGACATTCACCATCTCCTCCTCCTCCTCCTCCTCTAGAATGATGGCGGTTGACGCCACCGCGACGGCCGACTGGTCATCAGGAGCCTTGACAAGCCTGTACTTGGTCCATCTGACCTGGATAGACCGACTCTCATCTTTGGCGGGGTCAAATATCAGCCTCTTCAACTCCATCTTCATCGCCTTCAATGGCAAAACATCTGCCTCTTTACGCATCTTGTCCATGCTCTTGAACTGAGAGCCCTCCTCCATGGTCTTCGCGAACTTGGGGCTATCACCAAGTGAGCACCCAAGGAGAAATGCCCTCCATCCAGGGTCGTTGGGGAAGGGGTTCATGGCTGTGGAGTTGTGGTGGTGGTGGTGGTGGTGTGTGTGTGTGTGTGTGTGTGTGTGAGAGAGAGAGAGAGAGAGAGAGAGAGAGAGAGAGAGAGAGAGAGAGAAATAGGGACTCTGAAAAATGATAATATCAAGGTGGTTGTGTTCTTATGGTAATGGTGAAATTGGAGGAATATGATGAGGAAGGAAGGTAAACATAGAGATTAATGATGTTGTGCGTCTTACTCTGAAAAATAAACATTGATTGCACCTTTTATTTTGAATGAAGCACTGAAGGGTGGGGTGCTATTATCAGGAACCACAAAGGTGTGGTAAAAAGTTGAGGTGCTAGAAAATTGGAGAATTCCTAAATTCCTTCCGCGCCGACATCATGGCTGCGTTATGGGTTGCCCAACTAGAAGCAGCAAGAGGGTTCAAATCTGTGTGCTTTGAAACTGAAAATACGTTGTTGTTGCAAGGGATGAGCATCGAAGAGTTCGACCAGTCACCTGCTTGCTTGGCGCTGGCGGAACTAAAGAAATGCTCAAAGCAAAACTCTGAAGTTGCTTCATTTTGGCTAGGAAGAACCTTAATAAAGTTAGGGGAGCACTCTGAACAGCTTTGCAGACTGATCATGTAACTTCTGTTGTAATGAACATAGTCTGTGAACCTAAGTCAGTACGATCACTTCATTGAGGGAATGATGTTGAGCAATACATGAATGCCCATGTGCCCATTATGGAAGTACTGAACTTCAAGAAAGCATCCATTCCATGTTGTTGCAACACATGATGCTCCTATTTAAGCGTGAGAAGAGAGATGGAACAATAGTTGACAAACAAACCATATTGGGCACCTGAGCCAACCAAAGAGTAGAGCCCAGTCATTCTTAGGTTCATACATGCACAAATTTTTTTGCTCAATTGGAATTCCTCTGTCTGTGTCATTGATACTCATAGACATGCTAGGACTGGGAACCATCAGGATATACAGTTGCAAAGCTCTGGTGTCTTGCATGGAGTAACAATACCATCATGGTTAAATGGAGAAGGACCCATTCAGTAATTTGCTATCCTAGTGTTTCTTTTCCAGTGGGCAACTAAAAATGGTTGGGCAAACTGGTACATCTGCTCCTCCTGATTCTAGGAATTAGTCGATTAGTAGATAGTTAGTTGAAGTGTAACCGAAAGGTGTGATACGATTAGGACTCCGCATGTTAATAAAAAACATTTTCTGTGCAATGTTACTTAGCTTTTATTAGACGTAGCAATTCCAAGATTGCTAATTCAGCAACGAAAGAAGTCAAAAGCCTTCAACTCTGCCTCATCATACCAACAACGATCAACTCACTGTCCAACCTAGAGCCCCATTCGTCTGGTGCTCGTCTGACAAATAAGCAAAAAATTAGTGAGTTCATGGCCTGGTGTAAGATGAATGTGTGCACGTGCTAGCAAAGCCACACGCGGGTGAGGCTGTGGGCTTTCAGTGGTTGAGGCGCGGGGATGGGGGTGGCATAAGAGAACATGTTGGGTGCACATGTGGCCAACTAAACAAAAATAAGTACAGTAACAGACAGCTTCAGTCACAGTGTAATCCAAATTTCCCATTTCTTATAACCATAAGACGCCGGACCAAACGCCTTGTTTCGCACCGTACATTATTTGAACAGACACATCTTTCCTGACGTAGCTTCCGTATAGATGTGCTCAGTATGGCGGAACGCCGCGGTAGTTGCCGGGAGGGAAGTATCTGCAAACAGCCACGGTATCGCGGCTGCTCCGGCAGGTGCGGCGGGCGCAGCCGAGCTCTCGCGTGGTGTTCCACACCACCTGCGTGTAGGACCCGCATACCTTGCCGGGCGCGCACGTGTTGGCGCGGTGATCGTACGACTGCCGCTCGTACACCCACGAGCCAGTGACGGCGGCGCCATCGTTGTACCCACTGCCCCAGTAGCTGTTCTGCCCGTAGATATGCGGGGCGTCCCACTTCAGCGGCTCCAGCTTGCAGCGGATACCAAGCCGGCCCGCGTATCTCTCGGCGTCCTGCTCCAGCGTCGAGTTCCACGTCAGGGGTGCCACGCCGACCTCGCGGCGCGCGTCGTTGTGCGCCTGCAGGAACTGCGTCACCGTGGGCACGCTAGGGGCGGCGACGGCGGCGCCATTGTTGCTAGTGCCGGGGATGCTGGCTGCTGCCGGCGAGGGCGAGACCAGTGCGAGCAACAGGATGGCGACGCATACGAATGGAGACATTGTCTTCTGCCGCATCTGTGACTGTGAGATCAGTTAATTTGGTGAAGTTCATAGAGGAATTGACGTGCTTATATAGAACAACAGGGGGTTAACTTGCAGAAGCGTATGCGTCAGTTTGGAATTCGGAGAATTAACATGAAGCGCTCATCTGCGAGTAATTAATGGCATTCACTGCAAGTACCGATAATTAACAGGTTAGCCGTTTTGCATGTATACATATGACATTTTTTTTTGAAAAAACAATATCGATTATCAAATAGAGATAATGGTTATATCATCTATAAGGAGAGATACAATATTTTTCATGGGCTCCTCGATACAATCCCTAGTCATGAAACCTTTTGCTAACCTAACAAGCTCATGAGCTACTTTGTCCGCTTCTCTATTACAATGCTCAAAACTGGTAAGAGAAAAATCACAAGTCATAAGAAAGCAATCCTCAATAATTGCAGCCACCGCTCCTGCAGTGCGACCTCCGTTCTTCATTGTGTTTTATGTTATCAGAATTAATAATGAGACGATTGCAACCCGTCTTTTGTACCAGTACTAGGCCAAACCTAAATGCTAACGCTTCCGCTGTCAGAGCATCCGCGCAACAATCGATCGTGCAGTTTCTACACTGGTAGAGAATAGGCCTTTAGTCCCGGTTCGCAAAGGCCATTAATCCCGGCTGTGCAACTGGGACTAAATATGCGCGACTAAAGCCCCCCCCCTTTAGTCGCGCCTCTTACGAACCGCGACTAAAGGCCCATCCACGTGGGCGCCAGGAGTCCGTCGGGGCGGAGGACCTTTAGTCCCGGTTCTCGTGGCTAACCGGGACTAAAGGCCTCCTCCGCAGGTTTAGGGTTTTAGCCCCCCTAAACCTGGTTTCTTTTTAATTTGTAGTGTTTTATTTCTTTTATATTTTATTTTGTGTTTTATTTTAATTTTGATGAAGTTTCAGTACACATATTCTACGCTACTATATACATACATATGAAATTTCAAACAAGAAGAATTCAAGAGGAATATATAATATATATTCAATCTCGGGTGACCATATACAACTTCGAACAAGTTTCCATACATAATTAGGATGGATGACCATATACAACTTCGAACAAGTTTCAATCTCGGGTATGCATATAAATTTCTTCGTCCTCGGTATAGTGTTCTCCTTTAGGATTGATGACTCCCCTCATGAAAAATCCTGCTAATTCATCTTGAATTGGTCGGAAGCGAGCTTCTGGACTAAGCCTCCTCCGCAAGTTATCCGTCGCCTTCCGCACGCTATCCGATGCCTTCCGCTCAGAGGTGTGTCTCCGGATGTTCTCACAAACATAGTATCCACATAGATTGGTCCCCGGTGGCTGCTTATCCACATTAACTAACCTTCTAAAATCTAGCTCATGTTTGAATTCACCGACAATTTCTTCTGAGAACCGTCTCCAAACCCTACAGGGCAAAGAAAATTAAATGAACAAGGGAGTTATTAGTTACTTGATATTAGGAAATGAACGAAAGAGACCGATCGATATAGAGCTCAAATGATTGAAAATAATTACTTTTGCAGCATTTTTCTCATGTCGGCCCAACGCTTTGGATCTGAATCCATAGAGTCCATGATTAGAACTCTGGAGGTGTGAAGTTCAATATTTAGCAGAATCCAGTGGAACCTTCGGACACGTTACATGCACAGTCATGCATAACTCATCGATTAGACATACCATGCATGGAGTAAACAAAAGAGAATGGGCACAAGAGAGAAACACTCACCCAAAATGGTAAGGAAATAGAATATGACTTTTGAGTTGATGCTTTCTAAGAAACTTGTACAAGTCTTTCTCCACGTCTTCGGGGTGATTTTGTAACACATGTCCATTAACGATATGTGGGTCAATGAACCCAACATCATGGATGTTTCTTATTTTGCATTCCCAAATCTTCAATCTGCATAATAGCGTACGCAACAATATAGTTAGGACAATATATCACGAGATGAGGTAGAAATAAATCACTTACAGAACGTAGCAACTCAGCATAGATTTGTCGAGGTCGCGCAGATTGAACAGCTGGAACAATTCACTCATATGAACTTGTACAGAGTACCGTTTGGTGTGATGCTCCTCTGTAACATCCGCATAAACATATTCTTTGTCGGCCCATGTTATGAATTGCTTGTACCAACGTAGCAGATTTCGCATTTGTGGTGGTAGACTCTTTTCCCGCGCAGGCTCGACGAGAGGCCCATTCCGCACATATTGTAATGCTATCTCACATACTGGCGCATCCTCAAGGCCTAAGAAGGCACGAAGAGTCAAACCCATCTCGGACGCTTGTTTCATGGCACTCGCTACAGTCAATCCAAGTGCTGCCGCTGCTGCTATGATCTCGGGGTCCTCTTCCGGACCGGCTTTCACTATGAGCGGGGGGATCGATTGTTTATTCTGCATCCCGAGCTGGTCAACTTGTTTCCCGCTTTTTTTACTTTCTTCTTTCTCCTCCTTCAATATTTTTGCTTGTCTACGAAGTTCATGTCCATAGTCGTCAGGCATATTCAGCTCGGCTTGGGACGGTGTCGTCAAAAAATCCTTAGCCCACTTCTTTTGCTTCTCAGTGAATACTTGCTTGGGCTCAGGCTCTTTTTTCGCCTTCGTATCCGCCTTCCATTTCTCATAATGAGCAGACGCGGCCAATTTGGTTTCAGCTTCACTAAGTTCCCAAGGCCTTGGGAGGAGAGGCTTCAGTGATGGCTCCGGTACCCTTGTGGTCTTAGGTACATAAGGGTCCGGGTTAATAGTCCAGGAGCGGGTTTCCTTGCTGTCCGCCTGCTTCTGCTTCTTCGCCGGAGGTGGATTGGGGGGCGTCGTACCCACCGGAGGAGGATTGGGGGGCGTCGTACCCGCCGGAGGTTGTGGATCGGGGGACGGCGTCGAATGGCGTGAAGGAGGTGTAGGTGAACCACCACGACCACCACCACCGCCACCACCACCACCACCACCATCGGAGGGGGGTGGACTTGTTAGCCTTGGCGCCTCGCCTGGAAACACTATGTACTTCTTTTTCCATAGAATGATCTGGCGCTTGACATCTCCAAGTCTTCTCTCCCCTTCGGGTGTAGCTTTGTCAATCTCCAGGTCCTCAAACTCTTGGACTATGTCTTCCACCGTGACACGAGCATAGCCATATGCAATGGGGTTGTTGTGGTGGAGTGCTCCAGGTGTACAGGGTAAAGCACTGCCGGTAGCTACCTTCGTGGAAACGTTCCCCACGGGATAATGCAGATCACATTCTTTCATCTCCTTTACATCATCCACGGGGTAGTGAGGCTCCGGTGCACGAATCTCGATCATCGGTGCATTAGCACCAGGCGGGGCATCCGTGGAAGCCACGCTGCTTCTCCGCTGCTGGCTTACGCGATCCGCTTCATGATCTTCATGCGGCCCTACAGCCGATTTTTCTTTTACTAGTTCATGCACGGTCTGCTTCAACTCATGGAGTTCCGATGCAAACTTCGCCAGAAGATCTGCATCCCGGTCCGTCTTTCTCTTACGGCTTCTGTAACAGTACGGGTCATTGTCCTGGGAAAACCCTACTTTCCACGGAACTCTGCCTTTGCCTCGTACACATCCTCCGTGTTCATCATTCCCGAGGGCTGTTGTCAGTGCGTCTTTCTCTCTGTTGAACTTGATCAAGCCCTCTTGAGCTTGGGTCATTGCGTCAATAAGGGCTTGGGTGGGAGCAAACTTTTTCTTCCGGTGAACACACACCCCTGTCTCTGGGTCTAGCGATCCCCCATGCCCGTACCACCAGCTTTTGGCCCTTGGGTCCCATCCCTCTGTACCTAGAGGGATTCCTCGCACCCTCAGGTCCTCCTCCATCTTCTGCCACTTAGGCTCCGAAAGGCGGTATCCTCCTGGCCCCATAATATGATGGAACTTTTTCTTACTCGCATTATCCTTATTTTTTTGATATTTCCTTGAAATGCTCCGATTTCTTTTGCCTCACGAATTCTGGCCAATCATCTTTCAGTTTCTCATGTTGTCCATTGAAATCCGGAGTCTTGCCCTTGTTGACATAGTCACGGGTTAAATTTTTCTTGAAGTTCCGGAATGCTTCGCCCATCTTCTGAAGAGCGAACTCTTTAACTAGCCTCCTCCTCTCACATCCACCCGAAACCTCGTTACCGAATTCATCGACTTTGTTGTATTCCGGAGGTAGAATGAAATGTTCCATAAGCTTTCTCCAGCAATCCTTTTTCATTCTCTTGTCGACAAAACTGAAACCAAGACGTGCCTTCTTTGGCTCCTTCCATTCCTGGACGGTGATCGGGACGTTGTCTCTAACAACGACTCCGCATTGGTTGATAAACTTTGAGGTGTGCTGTAGGGGCTTGCCGGTTTCACTGACAAAATCGATGGCATATGTTTCTCGTATTTTCATCGCCTTGGATTTGCCACGCTTTGTCGTACTCGATCCGGCCGAGGGCTAAAAAAAGAAAGAGAGTCGCGCGCGTTAATACATATGTATTCACATTTCAGTAAGTTTGTATCACGAGAGGCTCAATGTATATATATACCTCGCCGGAGGTGGTTGCTACTTGCAATTCAAGATCGTCGTTTGTTGACGGTTGACCTCCGTCGACAATGTCCGTTCCTTCACCTTCTTGATCATCGACAATGTCTGTTCCACCGTCAAGGTTCAGAAAAGAAGAGACTACATCCTCTTCTTGCTCATATTCTGAGCCCGGCACATAAGGAATCTCGTTGTTTATGATGCCCATTAAATAACGTTCAGCCTCCGGATCCCTAAGCGGCTCGGCTCTATCGTCCGCCATATGTCACTCCTGCATGTAGTAAAAATTAATTAACTATAAAGGAATTAAAAAATAAGATTAAGGGGACATAGAGGAGGAGGAATAAAAAAATAAGATTATTGAGCACTAATTTGCATAGAAGTTTTTGTTTGAGCACTGCCAAGTATTTTGTTTTTCCTTTTCTTTTTCCTTTTCTTATTTTGTTTTCCCTTTTCTTCTTCCTTTTCTTCTTCCTTTTCTTCTTCCTTTTCTTTTTCCTTTTCTTATTTTGTTTTTCCTTTTCTTCTTCCTTTTCTTTTTTCCTTTTCTTCTTCCTTTTCTTTTTCCTTTTCTTCTTCCTTTTCTTTTTCCTTTTCTTCTTCCTTTTCTTTTTCCTTTTCTTCTTCCTTTTCTTTTTCCTTTTCTTCTTCCTTTTCTTCTTCCTTTTCTTCTTCCTTTTCTTCTTCCTTTTCTTCTTCCTTTTCTTATTTTCTTTTTCCTTTTCTTTTTCCTTTTCTTATTTAGTTTTTCCTGTTCTTATTTTCTTTTTCCTTTTCTTCTTCCTTTTCTTTTTCCTTTTCTTCTTCCTTTTCTTCTTCCTTTTCTTTGTTTGAGGAGGACGGCAGGCGGCGGCGGGAGGCGGAGGACGGCAGGCAGGCGGCGGCGGGCGGCGGGCAGGGCAGGGGCAGGGGCAGCGGTGGCGGCGGCGGGCGGCGGCAGGGGCGGCGGCGGCTCGCACGGGGAAGGGCAGGGGCGGCGGCGGCGCGCAGGGCAGGGGCGGCGGCGGCAGTGCAGGGCAAGGGCGGCGGCGTAGGGCAGGGGAAGTGGGGAGCGGTGGAGCTCACTGGAGGCAGGGCGCCGGCGTCGGGGCAGGGCGTCGGCGTCGATCGGCGTCGGGGCAGCAGCCTGGCGGCGTCGGCGTCGGGGCAGGGCGTCGGCGTCGAGAGGAGAATAGGAGGTGGGGGAAAATTTACTAAGTGCTGTATATATAGACAGAGCATTAGTCTCGGTTGGGGACGCCAACTGCGACTAAAGGTACCCTTTAGTCCCGGTTGGGGACACCAACCGCGACTAAAGGTACCCTTTAGTCGCGGTTGGTGTCCCCAACCGGGACTAAAGGTTCTTTCGCGCCGCTTTCGTTCCCGCGCGGAAAGAGCCTTTAGTCGCGGTTCGTGTCACGAACCGCGACTGAAGGTCCTTTTTCATATACTTTTCAGAAAATAGAAATAATATATCAAAAAATTCAGAAAAATAAAACTAATTCATTTTAAAATCTTAAAAATAGAAATAATATATCAAAAAATTCAGAAAAATAAAACTAATTCATTTTAAAATCTTAAAAATAGAAATCATATATCAAAAAATTCAAAAAATAAAACTAATTCATTTTAAAATCTTAAAAATAGAAATAATATATCAAATAATCCAGAAAAATAAAACTAATTCATTTTAAAATCTTAAAAATAGAAATAATATACCAAAAAATTCAGAAAAATAAAACTAATTCATTTTAAAATCTTAAAAATAGAAATAATATATCAAAAAATTCAGAAAAATAAAACTAATTCATTTTAAAGTCTTAAAAATAGAAATAATATATCAAAAAATCCAGAAAAATAAAACTAATTCATTTTAAAATCCACCATTATAAAATCCAGAAAAATAAAACTAATTCACCAAACATATTATAATCTTCTGACATGTCTGTCTTGTCCTCCACTCCCACGATGTTTCTTTTCCCTGAAAGAACAATGTGGCGCTTTGGATCATCGCATGATGTACTGATCGTTTTCTTATCTTTCCGTTTCCTCGGTTTGCTACTCATGTCCTTCAAATAAAAAACCTGAGCGACATCTTTGGCAAGGACGAATGGTTCGTCAAGGTAACCAAGATTGTTGAAATCCACCATTGTCATTCCGTATTGCTCGTCCACCTTTACCCCACCTCCTGTTAGCTTGAACCATTTGCACCGGAACAAAGGGACCTTAAAGGAGGGTCCATAGTCAAGTTCCCATATCTCCTCTATGTAACCATAATATGTGACCTTTTGCCCATTCTCGGTTGCTGCATCAAAGCGGACACCACTGTTTTGGTTGGTGCTCTTTTTATCTTGGGCGATGGTGTAAAATGTATTCCCATTTATCTCGTACCCTTGGAAAGTCGTTATAGTCGAAGATGGTGTCTTGGCCAACATGTACAGCTGATCTCCAACATCATTGTCATTCATTAAATGTTTTCGCAACCAACTGCCGAAAGTCTCCATGTGGGCCTTTCTAATCCAGGATTCAGGCTTCCCCGGGTTGTCCGAGCGTAAAATATTCTTGTGTTGCTCGAAGTACGGAGCCACCAAGCTGGAATTTTGCAGAACTGTGTGGTGTGCTTCAGTCATAGAATGACCGTCCATACATATCGTTGATTTCCTTCCGATCGTGCCTTTTCCACTTAGTCTCCCCTCGTGCCGCGATTGAGGAATACCAATCGGCTTAAGGTCAGGAACATAGTCAATACAGAACTCAATTACCTCCTCATTTCCATAGCCCTTGACGATGCTTCCTTCTGGCCTAGCACGGTTACGAACATATTTCTTTAATACTCCCATGAACCTCTCAAAGGGGAACATATTGTGTAGAAATACAGGACCGAGAATGGAAATCTCTTCGACTAGGTGGAGCAGGAGGTGCGTCATAATATCGAAGAAGGATGGTGGGAACATCAACTCGAAACTGACAAGGCATTGGACCACATCGTTCTGTAACCGTGGTAGATCTTCTGGATTGATTACCTTCTGAGAGATTGCATTGAGGAATGCACATAGCTTCACAATGGCTACTCGAACATTTTTCGGTAGGAGCCCCCTCAAAGCAATCGGAAGCAATTGCGTCATAATCACGTGGCAGTCGTGAGACTTCAGGTTTAGGAACTTTTTCTCCGCCATGTTTATTATTCCCTTTATATTCGACGAGAAGCCAGACGGGACCTTCATACTGCTCAGGCATTCAAAAAAAATGACCTTCTCTTCTTTGGTAAGAGCGTAGCTGGCACGACCTTGAGACCATTCCGGATGCCGGTCATCTGGGTCTTTCAAAAGTTGCTGGTCCTACCGTGCTTCCTTTGTATCATTTGTCTTCCCATACACGCCCAAGAAGCTTAGCAGGTTCACGCAAATATTCTTCGTAACATGCATCACGTCGATTGCAGAGCGGACATCTAGGACTTTCCAATATTCTAGCTCCCAAAATATAGATTTCTTCTTCCACATGGGTGCGTGCCCGTCAACTCCCCGCGGAACTGATTGTCCGCCAGGACCCTTTCCAAAGATGACTTTCAAATCCTTGACCATATCAAATATCTCAGCACCAGTACGTTCCGCAGGCTTCGGCCGGCGATCTGCCTTGCCGTTGAAATGCTTGCCTTTCTTTCTTACGTTATGATTTCGGGGAAGAAATCAACGATGACCCAGGTACACGTTCTTCTTACAATTACCCAAACGTACACTTTCAGTCTCATGTAAGCAGTGCGTGCATGCATTGTATCCCTTATTTGTCTGTCCCGAAAGGTTACTGAGAGCAGGCCAATCGTTGATGGTTACAAAAAGCAACGCTCGTAGGTCAAATTCCTCTTCTTTGTGCTCATCCCAGACACGTACACCAGGTCTGCTCCACAACTGTAAAAGTTCATCAACTAATGGCCTTAGGTACACATCGATGTCGTTCCCGGGTTGCTTTGGACCTTGGATGAGCACTGGCATCATAATAAACTTCCGCTTCATGCACAACCAAGGAGGAAGGTTGTAGATGCATAGAGTCACGGGCCAGGTGCTATGGCTGGAGCTCTGCTCGCCAAAAGGATTCATGCCATCAGTACTTAGACCAAATCTTATGTTCCTTGCGTCAGCTGCAAAATCTTTGAACACTCTGTCAATCTTTCTCCATTGCGTTCCATCAGCGGTGTGTCTCAACTCCCCGTCGGACTTATGGTCCTCTTTGTGCCATCGCAACGACTTGGCATGCTTTTTGTTCCTGAACAGACGTTTCAACCGTGGTATTATAGGAGCATACCACATCACCTTGGCGGGAACCCTCTTCCTGGGTTTCTCGCCCTCAACATCGTCACCAGGGTCATCGCCTCTGATCTTATAACACAATGCAGTGCATACAGGGCATTCATTCAAATTCTCGTATTCACCGCGGTAGAGGATGCAGTCGTTAATGCATGCATGTATCTTCAGAACCTCTAAACCTAGAGGGCAGACAACCTTCTTTGCTTCGTACGTACTGGCGGGCAACTCGTTATTCTTCGGAAACATATTCTTCAACATTTTCAGCAAATTTTCAAATGATGAGTCAGCTACACCTTCCCGTGCCTTCCATTTTAGCAAATCCAGTGTGCAGCCCAGCTTTTTCAGACTATTATCGCATCCTGGGTACAGCGATATTTTGTGATCCTCTAACATGCGATCCAAACTCTCCCTCTCCTTGTCAGTCTCGCAGCGTCTCCGTGCATCAGCAATGGTCCGACCAAGATCATCAGCGGGCTCATCATGTGCCTCTTCTTCACCTTCACCTAACCCTTCCCCACCTTCAACATCATCCTCCATGAAAGTATCACTGAAATGATCATGATAGTTGTCATCGATATCATCCCCTTCTTCATCTTCTTCCATTCTAACCCCTCTTTCTCCATGCTTGGTCCAACAATTATAGCTTCGCATGAAACCGTGCCGAAGCAGGTGCATGTGAACGTCTCTTGAGGAGGAGTAACCCTTCTGATTCTTACAGACAGCACATGGACAGATAATAAAACCTCGCTGCTTGTTCGCATTTGCCACTACGAGGAAATCTTTCAAACCCGTAGTGAACTCGCCGGAGAGTCGGGGACCGTACATCCATTGCCGATTCGTCTGCATTATTATTATATAAAGTATATAATTAACCATCATGCATTTGTTAAACTAACTAGCTAGAAATAATACAAATTAAACAATGAACTACACACATGCATATTTTATCAATGACACATGAAAGGTTCAAGTTGCTAACCGCGATCGCGGAGGAAAAATAAATGAGAAAGCTCAAGTGTGGCTCGGACACTTCATATCATGTTTGTTTCATGCTCTCGGGCATTTCATCGAACACCTTGTGTGCATAGGAGGAACCAAAAGCAAACCCACCACCCCCCTTCTGAATTGTGGCTAAGTGAAGTGAGCTGAGTCCTATATATAGGGATGGGCCTTTAGTCCCGGTTGGCCTGGCCAACCGCGACTAAAGGCCTTCGGGCCAGCCTGAGGACCTTTAGTCCCGGTTGGCCAGGCCAACCGGGACTAAAGCCCCTCCCGTCCGCCAGCTGTCGACCGAGCGCGCTGGGCCCAGATAGTTGGTCGCGGGTCTCCTCCCGAACCGCGACTAAAGACCCCTTTTGTTGCGGTTCGATTATTTTAGGGACTAATGGGGGCGTATGGAAGCCTATTTTTCTACTAGTGCTACCTGCAATGAAATTTCCTTTATCATTCCGGATAACCGCACCAGTTGTGCCCTTTAGTTGAACATGATCAAAAAAAGCGTCGACATTCAATTTAACAAAACCCATAGAAGGTCTGCTCCATCCTCCATTCTTCCTTGATGCCTTGCATGTACATACGACTTCCTTCTCCCTACTAAAAAAATGTGAGGACACTTCTTATCAGACCTTCTTCCTTTCATAAACAAAAAAATGTGAGGACAAATGAAATAAATTTGTTAGCGTGTCCAGTATTTCTTAAATATTCCATTTCTCGTAATAGGCTTTTGCCGAGTAGGGCATTTTGGAAACCGCGCTCCAAGGAGGCCTTAATTTTGAAAAATTCAAAATTCAAAAATTTTAGTTAAAAAAACTGAAAAAATACACATGTATACAAGGATCAAGGATGTAATGTGTACTTGTGCAAAATTTCAAGTTAAGGTCTCCATGGAGCTCGGCCCCCATTTGGCATTTTCGGCTTTCGCATCACTTTATAAATAAAGTCAACAACACGTTCATACAATAAGTTCAAATGCCGTAAAGCAAAATAGCTATCGGATTCAGGGCTTCGTAGACCCTTGAGAGATTCGAACTCTGGGGTATGCACGAAGGACTCTCTCTCCCCAGCCTGCCTACCCAACGATTCCACGGTCTAGCTTGATGAACCCGAAGAACACGAGACACAGAGGTTTATACTGGTTCGGGCCACCGTGTGGCGTAATACCCTACTCCAGTGTGGTGGTGATGGATTGCGTCGAGGGCTAAGGATGAACTAATACAATGGCGAACAACCTCAGGAGGAGAGGTGTTCTTGAGCTCTATCAGCTGGTGAGATAGTCTTGGTGGAATGGATCCAGTCCAAGGTCCGTTGCCTCCTATGGTGGTGGCTAGCCCTATTTATAGAGGCCCCGGTCCTCTTCCCAAATGTAGGCGAGAAGGGATCCCACAACGGCCAATTTTGAAGGGAGACAGCTAGTACAAGCTATCATGACAAAAGTAGTCTTCGCCTGCCAAAGGCTCTGGTGGTGACTGCTACCTCTTGAGCATGAGTTGGTTATCCTTTGAAGAGAAAAGTGTGATGCAGCAAAGTAGCGTAAGTATTTCCCTCAGTTTTTGAGAACCAATGTATCAATCCAGTAGGAGACTACACGCAAATCCCTCGTACCTGCACAAACAAATAAGAACCTTGCAACCAACGCGATAAAGGGGTTGTCAATCCTTCACGGCCACTTGCAAAAATGAGATCTGATAAGAGACAATAAGATAAATATTTTGGACACGGCGATTCGGTGCCCGAGCTCAGATGCTCCTGAAATCGCCGGCGTCCGTTCCTCGCTTGGGATGCGAAAAAATTAATCTATCCCGTCTGACGCGCGATAGGGAAAAAGGGGGAATACGATGTAGTAATACAGTATGAAACAGTGCATCTTTCCTGGGCCCAGATCGTATCAAGGAACGGAGGACGCGCGTGTGCGTTCTGGTCCGTGGACCAGAACGTTGTCATCTCAACCGAGCGACGGATCAGAACGGAGGAAACCCTCGTCACTCCTCTCTTCCCCCAAACCCCACTATCCTCTTTCTGCTAGAATGGTAGGACCATGCGGCAGCGATCAATCTACACCAGCAGCCACGTGATGGAAGAGGCTGGTCTCGATTTCCTGCTCGATGCCGTCGACAGGTTAGTTCTGAAGATCTATAAATTTTGGGGATTTGTTTTGGAAGCAACCATACACCCATACCGGTGGAACAAAGCTGACGGCGGGCATGTCCGTCGGCCGTTGCCGTCTTGTTTCAGGTTCCCGCCCCGGGAGGAGTTCGCGGGCAGATCCGGTTCCTTTGGCCTTGTGGCCGAGAAGCGAAGCCCACAGCGCCGTCCCTGCGGACTCAAATACCGGGTCTGGTTGCGGGCAACAGGTCGGCGGCAATGGCCCGTATAGGGGGGAGTGCGCCGGCGTCCAGATGCTTCTCCAACTCGGTCGGCACGGTCAACTGATAGAGTCATCCCCGAGACCCCTGGTTGGACAAATAGGTCAGAAACCAAATCCTCCCGCTGTTGAACTGTATTTGTTCGGACCGTCTGTACGTTTTTCTGTATTACAAATATGCTTGACACAATTCAGTTTAGTTTTGAAACCATTCACCAAAATCAGAGTAAATAGCATAAAACTACTAGTTTACAGGCTATTGTTCCAAAAAGCTACCACTTTTTAATTATTCTCAGAAACCTACCAGTCGCGCGGACCGCTGTTTCAAAAAACCCAAAACGCCCGTGACTAGCGATTGAACCGTTTTTCTGACCGTCTGGACCCACATGTCAGGCCACCTGGCCACGCGCGCTCACGGCGCGGCCGTTGACGGCCGTTAGCCCTCGCGGTCCGGTCGGAACGAAGCAGGGTAAATTCCCCACCATGCTCCCACTCGCTGCTCACTCACTCCCCTGCTCGCTCTCTCCCCTGCTCCCACTCCCCCACTCCAGTACGAGCTCGCCGCCGCTCGCCGTCTTTGAGGTCGGTCGCCGTCGACTTCCTTGCTGCCATGCCTTCCTGGAACGACGAGGAAACGAGCTCGGAGGAGGAGTGCGAGGTCGTCAGCATGGACATGGGACTTATGGTAAGTTCTTTGCCACCTAGGGTTAGGGTTAGGTGCTAGTAGGCCTAGGCTACCGCCATGGATCTTGCTAAGTGTAGTGTTGCTGTTGTAGGATTCTTGTTCAATAGTGAGGCTGGGGTTTGATTGTAGGATTGATGTAAGCTAGGGTTCATCTCTGTACAGTGTTAGGGTTCATGCTGAGTTGGGGATATTTTTAGTGTTTAATGAACTGTGCAAGTTGATTCTGGTGTTGAGTGCAGATTGAAACTAGTGTTTGCTGGTTATTTTGGTTGCAGGAGGAACCAGACACCACTGTGGAGCCCCTTTTCTGTGGCCAACTTGAGCTTGCTCATCCCAAGTGCATTCTGCATCAATTGAGGCCTATTAAGCGTGTTGCTTTTGAAGGGCCTGTAACAGGAAGGCGTTTCTATGGCTGCCCAGTCCAGGTTAGATGCCAATAAACTTTTCTGCTATGTATGTTCACTGATGTTTGATATGATGCAGCACTTTGTTTGATATGACAGTCACATATGTAATAACTTATCATATCTTATTTATGTTATTCATTGTTAGAAATTATGAAGTCTATACAAGTTAATCATGGAACTGAAATAAGCTCCTAGTCCATTTGTAATAACTTATCACATTTATAAATGCAGGAAAATGGTGTGAATTGTGGTGTTGTAGAGTGGGTTGATGGGCCTTGGCCAACTGTTCTTCAGAGATGTCTGTGCAAGCTATAGGAGATGTTCCATGAGTAGAACTTTGGAAGGGTACAGGACAAGCAGAAGTTTGAGAAGGAGTTGGCCAGGCTTAAGAGTGAACATGAAAGGGAGTTGGCCAAGCTTAGGACTGAAAATGACAAGCTTTGCATTGAGTACACCAAGCTTGTTGATGATGTATCCAAGATGTTTGATTGGCAGGATGGTAGGGTGGACAAGAAGGTGTACCAGAAACAAGTGGAGGAGGAAGAACTTGAGAAGAAGAAGAAGGAGCTAGAGGAGAAAGCTATGTTGGAGGTGCAGATGGAAAAGCTCAAACTTGCAAAAGAGCAGAGGTGCATTTTGCAGAGCCAAGCTGATATCATCAAGAACACCAGGAAGGCTATGAAGGCCATTGAAGTTGACAGAGATGTTCTTAAGAAGGAGAAGGCAAAGCTTGAGCTTGTTGTTGCTGAGCTGCTGAAAGAAGGGTATGGCAACAAGGAGAAGTTAGAGCAAATCAAGGCCATCCTTGAGTCTTGAACTTGTTGTGATATGTTGGTGAAGTAAGTACATCCAAAGGCCTTTATATAAGGATGTGGCCTGGCATGACTGCAAGTGATTATGGGTGTACATTTTGGGGGAATGTGAAGTTTAACCTAGTGTAAGAACCTTATTTCCTATGTTGTTAAGTTGTAATGGATCACCTATGCTATTAAGTGTTGTAATGGATTTCCTATGCTATTAAGTAGTGGAAATGGATCTCTGATGCTACTAAGTTGTGGAAATGGATCTTGTATGCTATTAAGTGTTCAACTTGATCTTCTATCTTTTATATGTTATTTGTTAGCCTACATACCCAATTTCTGTGGGTAATTGGGCTTAGTGGCCCACTATTCTCTGACCAAATGCAACCCTAGGCCTACTAAACCCAACCCCATCCATCTGTCAATATAAACCCCTCCCCACCCCCACCCTTTCCCAGTGACTCCACCAGCCGCCACCCAAAAGAAACCCTACAGATGGATCCTGACATGGGAGATGTCACAGAGGAGGAGGGGGAGGTTGTGGAGGTTAGGACAGCAGCAGCAGCATAGAGGAGGAGGAGGCGCAGGCAGAGGGCACTAGAGGCGGCCCAGGATGAGCAGCAAGAGGAGTTCAACCGCCGACTCTCCGAGAAGGTACTAGAGAAGTGCAATGATGATGAACTGGAGCTGGTTTTCACTGGTGGCAGGGGAAGGTCATTCATGAAGATCATTAGGTGGGCAAGGGTGAGGGCAGTCATGGCTCCTCATCCAGCAACTAGGGCCAAGTGGGTCCGTTTCTTCGAGCGCTATGACTGATATGTCAATCTCATCTCATCCATCTATATATCTTTCCATGTTGGTGTTCTATGTAAGATCAGGTGTACTATGTAAGATCTACTCTATTCTATGTAATAACTGGTGTTTGATGCTATTCTGAACCAATGAATCTATGTATTTTTGCTACTGTCAATGAAATTATGCAGTGGATATGAAATGTACTGACTGAATTAACTGACAGAAGATACACTGACTGAAATGTACTGACTAAATCAACACAGGAATGACAGTCTGAATGAACACACTGCATAGTAGTTATTACAAACCATGGTAGTTCAACTGACTGAATATCTTTGAAACAAAATAAAGTTTAGTCATTACAGACCATAGTACACCCAAATCCATCCATATGAACTCAAATGCCAAATGAACTCAAGTTACCCAAATCCAAGAGCTAGTTACCACTTGCGTAAAAATAGTCTTTCAGCCTCCCACTTGGCTTCCTGATCCTCTTTGACCCCTCCTGGACAACAGTTGAATTTGATTGCCTTGGTGCAATGAAAGTTCTTCTCTGGGCACTTGAAGATCTGGTGTTCTTAGTAGGAGAAGAAGTCTTAGTCCTGCTCCTCTTAGCTGGTGGTGCTTGTGTTGTAGCTACTGGAATAGTTGAAGCAGCCCTTTTTCTTGCCCTAGAAGTAGCAACTGGAGCTGGTGAAGGTGCAGAAGGTGTAGCTCTTGCTGTAATAGTTGAAGCAGCCCTTTTTCTTGCCCTAGAAGTAGCAACTGGAGCTGGTGAAGGTGCAGAAGGTGTAGCTCTTGCTATAGCTGGTCTTGCTTCAGGTGTAGTAGCTTGTCTTGGAGAACCAACTTGAGAGTAATTGGCTCTCTTTTCCTACACAATTAAGAAACATTGTAAGAAAATGAACAATGAAATGAAACAATGAAATGAAATGAGACATGGCCTCAAATGAGCTGGTGCTTGTTCATCCTCATCTGAAACTTAGGCTTCAAAGGGTCACCACAGTTGCTGAACCTATGCCCTTGCTTCTTGCAGTTGCTACATGTGACAGTACCAATTCTTGAGGTTCCTTTTTTGCTGGCACCTCAAATACACCTTTCCTCCTGGCAGTTTGCTTTTTGCCCTTCTTTTCTTTGAACACTGGTGGAGATATGTCATGTCCAGGTGTATGAGGCCAGTGGTCAGGACCTGGAACTGGGAAAATTATATGTTTGTATGTTTCATAGTACATGGGCTTTTTGAAGAAGTCATTGACAAAGTCTTCAGGATGTAGCCTCACTTTCTGCATTGCAGCAATGGAATGACTGCAAGGCACAGCAGTCATGTCCCACCTCATACAGTCACATGTTTGGTTGTTGAAGTTAACACAATATGTGTTCTCAGAGCTACTAGTCACCTGCCAGATGCCTGGACCTGCCATGTATGCATCACAGTACTTAGCCCACTTCTTGCCTTCTTCTAAAAATTTTGAGTAGGTTGGTGTGATCTCCCATCTACATGACTCTGTTTTCTCTCTGGTTTTCTGAAACTTGATCATCAACTTTGTTCTTATGCCCTCCAGCATAGTCCTGATTGGCTTGTTCCTAACATCCGATATCATTCTGTTGAAAACTTCACTGAGGTTGTTAACAACCAGGTCAGTTTTGCAAACAGTATCCATTTTATATCTTGCCCATGTATGGTCTGGTATCTGTGACAACCACTGCCAAGCTTCAAAACTTTCTTTCTTCAAATTTTCCATCCCTTTTTCATGACCACTCTTAGTGAAGGAATAGGCAGCCTAATCTAAGTGTTTCTTGAGTTCCTCCCCTCTAAAACCAGCAGATTGAAAGTTGGCATATATATGTCTAAGACAGAACCTCTGTGGGGAGTCAGGGAATACATCATTGATTGCATTCAACAATCCTTGTTAATTATGAATTAATGATGGCTTAGAATGATGGATAAGTATGATGGTAAGTTTAAAGTGTGGTTGTCATGAGTACTGGAGCACATACCTTTTGCCTGTCAGACATAATTGTGTACTTGCCAAACTTGTTCCCACTTCCAATAACAGTTCTCAGCTGTGTGAGAAACCATGTCCAGCTGTCTGTGTCTTCCTTGTCAACAACACCAAATGCAATGGGGAAGATGTTGTTGTTCCCATCCCTGCCAGTAGCTGCCAATATTTGTTGTCCAGTGCTGAGCTTGATGAAGCAACCATCTAAACCTGAAAATATGATCACCTTAGTTGTAAATAGCATGAATGCAACCATCTTAGATATATGTGTAAGGATCATGTACCTATAAATGGCCTGCATCCATTGAGAAAGCCCTCTTTCCCATGCAAAAAGGCAGTAGAACATGTAGTGGAACCTGGGGGTAGGAGCTGGATTTTCTAGGTCCTCTTTGGTTGTCACTATGCATCTACTGCCTGGATTAGTATCTAGCACACACTGTAGATAGTCCCTTAGTCTGTGATATTGGAGTCTGTGATCTCCTTGCACAACTTCAACTGCTTGCCTCCTTGCCCTATATGCCAAGCTTTTAGGCACATGAACACCAAATGTTTTCTTTGTGTATGACATAATTGTCTCAACACCGGCTCCAGGGTTTGATCTAATGGTATCCTCACAAACCTTGGCAACCCAGTTTACTGTAACCTTGGTGCTCTCTCCACTTGCTCCACAAGTGTGATCCAAATTCATCTTCTTGATGCTGAAAGTAGACTCATTAGCTATTCTAGAGGCCACTATATAAAACTGACAACCTTGCTTTCTATCAGAGCACCAAGCAATAACCCTAGTTGGTTCATTTCTGTGATACTCAAAATTCCTAAGTGTCCTGACATGGAAATTTCTTAGTGCTTCTCTGAACTCCACAACATTTAGGAAGCACAAATGCAATGCAAACTGCTCATGTGCATCAGGGACTGATGGATCATACCACCTCCTCTCATTCCTCTTCTTCAACCTTCTCTTCCTACCAGAAGGCAACCTTGGAACTTCTTCTTCATCACTAAGACCAAAATCACCTGGAAAGCAGTATTCATCAGGTTCAGGCACCCAATCTTCAAACTTGGTGTGTTCAGGCTCACTGTGTGACTTGCTAGTTGGGCCTGGTTACATGATTAAGCTTCTTTGCTCCTTTCTCTGGTACAACTAAGGGTTCTTCATGTTCAGAAAGGATTTGGTCTTCCTCCCAAAACTCAGATGGTTCTGAGTTTGCTCCACAATAGTGATCTGCAGGTTCTTCCTCTCCCCTAGTCTTATGGCTTGTCCCTGCCTCATCTTCACCCCTACACCAAGCCTTGTATGATATATTCTGCCCTTTGTAATCACCCCTAAAAAACTCAAAATCTGAAGAGGATTTGTCCATCTCATCTTCATCTTCATCTTCATCATGTTCTACTTCTACATCTTCTTCTTCTTCCACAACATTTTTCCCCTTGTTGAAATTACAACTATGTTGTGTGTTAAGATATGGTTCCTCAGGGATTGCTGGTGCCAAAGTTGCATTATGGAGTGGATACAGGACACCTTGTTGGGAAACATTATAAACAACAGGTTCACCGACATGATCAATGGGGATCTGCTCCTCAAGCATGATGTGATCCATGTTAACATCTGCTGGGCTTGGATCAGTAGGCTTTCTGACAGTGATGTTCAGGATCTTCTTATCAACAAACAAGTCAAGCATTTCCTCTAATGCCTCTTCACTATCCAGGACCTCTACCCCCTCCAAGCCCTCTCCCTCTTCCTTTACATAAGTCAGACAAGCATCCATTCCATAACCCTCCAACTCAGCCAATGCTAATATGGTCAGATAACTAATGTCTGAAGAAACTGAATACTTTCTCTCCATGTTATCTGTTCCTTGAAAATGTAGCCTCATGTCCCAAATCTCATCATCTAAGCTGTAGGATTAAATTGACAAATAATTAATCTTTAACTCACTAAAACTTAAAACAATGACCAAATGTACCGAACATTACTGAACTTTCTACTAATTACAGTGAATGCACTGACCAAATGAACTAACCAAATGCACTTTCTTCTGCAGTGACTTAACCAATAAAATAAAGTACCATGCTAAGAACAAACAATTACTAACCCTAGTTCTGAAATGAACTAAAGGACCCAGAAATTTGTAATTTGAACTAAAAGTATGAAGGGCCCAGAAATTTCTTACCTCACTCCACCAAAGGATGAAGCCCAAGTGTGGCCGCCATCTGGATCAGCGTGGATGGACTTCGCCACTGCCCTAGCCGCGCGGACTGCCGGATCTGAGCTCGCCAGATCGAACTCAGCCGCGGGCGGTGGTGGCTGCTGCAACCGCTGCGCCGGGAAGCTCGAGCTGCCTCGCCCTCGGGCCACCTCTGGATGTCCACCGCCCTCCTGGCCAGTGACGCCTTGGCTCAATAGCTCGCCGCCGACGGCATTTGGCTGCGCCGCCGCCATCGCCAACCTAGGTCACTGCGGGGGAGAGGGGAGAGGAGGGGGAGACTGAGAGAGAGTGCGCCCCGACCAGCTCCTTTCGTTCCGACCGGACCGCGAGGGCTAACGGCCGTCAACGGCCGCGCCGTGAGCGCGCGTGGCCAGGTGGCCTGACATGTGGGTCCAGACGGTCAGAAAAACGGTTCAATCGCTAGTCACGTGCGTTTTGGGTTTTTTGAAACAGCGGTCCGCGCGACTGGTAGGTTTCTGAGAAAAATTAAAAAGTGGTAGCTTTTTGGAACTATAGCCTGTAAACTAGTAGTTTTATGCTATTTACTCACCAAAATCACTATATGAGTTGGTTAGCTGAAGCCTGGTAGCTGATCCTAAGTAATACTTGGTTTAACTGGAAGAACACAGCCATTGCAATGTTGGCATTGCTGGACTAAAACTACTAGACTGAATTTGTACATTTGGCCAATTCAGGTTACGGCTCGGTAGTGCACCACCAGACCGGACACCTTGTCCCTCTCGGATGAGTGCTCTGGAGCAATCGATTCGCAAGTACGCAGAGGACACACAGTGGCGGCGGCCGCCCAGATCCGGAGTCAAGCAGGCAAGCTACACAGGGAAGGTGTTGTTCCATCTCTCTGATGGCTCCTGGCCATATTGTCATCGGCGTCCTAGCAGATCAGAGCTAGTTGGCAACAAAGCTCCGCCGCACACATAGGGAAGGTGTTGCTCCATCTCTCTGATGGCTCCTGGCCATATTTTCATCGGCGTCCTAGCAGATCGGAGCTAGTTGGCAACAAAGCTCCGCCGCACACACAGGGAAGGTGTTGCTCCATCTCTCTGATGGCTCCTGGCCATATTGTCATCGGCGGCCTAGCAGATCAGAGCTAGTTGGCAACAAAGCTCCGCCCAACAGTGTGCTGCTCGCAGCCTCCCCGTCTGAGACTCCAGCCGTTTCTGCTCCGGTGCTCCCCCTGGGCTGAATGCGAGGTGGAAAAACACATCGACGGCCAGGATGAACCAAAAACGGTTCATAACGAGGGGCACGATCGTCTTTGTTGGCCCCGCGTATAGCCGTCGAGGAGCCCTGGGAGGCCCGTACGGGCCCGGTTAGATCGTATGCCCGACCGTATACGTATTTGTATATGGCGGCGTTTCGTGCACGCTTGGAGCCGCCCGCGTGTGGGGCAGCACGTGTCACGGGTAGATTCCAAAACCGTCCCATCATATAAATGTGGACGGCAACCACCTCCGGCCGCATCGCCCACCATTTCCCCCCACCGCATCGCCTCCCTCTCCCCACTCCCCACTCCCCACTCCCTCTCCTCTCCAACCTCCTCGTCGCCCTCACCGCATCCTCTCCATCGCCATGGCGGACGCAGGAGGCGAGCGCCCCGATTGGGGCACAGATCTGGTGGAGCAGGCGCGGCAGGTCGCTGCAGGCACCTTTGTGAGGGGACGTGCCGGCGTCCAGCGCGGTGCTCCCCCCACTGCAGATCTGGAGAAGGCGGGGGCGGGCTGCAGCGGCGCAGTCCAGCCAGATGCGCCCGCTCTGGCGATCTCCGGCGAGGCGCAGAAGGTGGAGGCGGGCTCTGGCGAGGCGCACGGGGTGGAGAAGGTGGAGGCCGGCTCTGGCAAGGAGCAGGCGGAGCAGAAGGTATCTGCTTATCACTTTAATGTGGTAGTTTTTAGATTGTAGGGTTTCTGGCCAGAAGGTTTTTTGGTTAGATTTGTTGGATGTAGGGTTTTCTCTGCATTAGGGTTTTTGTGTATTTGATTCGTGCAAGAATGATGGACCTCATATGATTATTAGATTAGGTTAGAAGTAGCCGGATTGAGGGATGGTTTTTTTTTCAGATGCTTATTAGATTAGTAGTGGAATTGTTGCAATTCTTTAGGTGTTTGGCTTGAGGATTAGACGATGCATTATTCAAATATATACTTCTCTATTGGTTTGGGTTGGTGCCTCCTTTAGTTCTTTGGCTTGATGATTAATTAAATGGATGCTTAGTTCTAGGGATTATGCTTGTCATAGTTGCAATTCTTAGATGCTTGATTGATGCATGTTGTCATAGTTGCAGTTCTTTGATGCTTGATTGATGCCTGTCAGGCAGAGGCTATGAGATGGGTTGTGCATGTCCTTGTGTTTTTGGAAAATGTCTACCTGAGGTGATTAGATGGTGCATTAGTTTGGTTGTAAATATAGTGAAGGATGTGCTCATGTAATGGGTGTTGTCATGTTAATCAAAAAGAGCTTCTCAAGGGCTGGATTTGTTTGTGTTGGATTGGGGCTTCTGAAGGAGATGGGAAGGGGCAGTCTATGATTATTTAGTTTGGGTTAGTAGTGGAATTTTGCCGTTGCTTCAGAGATATTTACAGCATTGAACATCCTCTCCAATGCCGTTGCTTCAGAGATAAAAGCACCTTGGGGTTTTTTCGGTGGTTAGTAGTGGAATTTTTGCTTGTTATATTTTAATTAGTATGAGGTTGAATACCTTATTTAAGGGGGAATTTAAGGTCAGATAGACGTCATATGATTATTAGATCTATAGTTCAATGCTGCAGACATATATGATTATTTGATTTGATATGTGGTTCAATGATACTGGATGGAAACATATTTGATTTGGAATGCATTAATTTTGATGTGCCAATGAATTGATTTAGATGATACAAGATTCATCTATAGTATAATTTGTTGTTGTTTAGGTAAGTAATGAAATTTTAGATGTTTGTTGGAGATGTATGCATTTATAGTTGATGTTGTACCTAATTAACTACTGCATTATGTTAATATGTGTAGGAGCTTTGCTGCATTATCCCAAAAACAGTAATTTGTGCATATTAAAATTTGTAGTTGGCTTGTGTAAATAGTAGCAATGGATGTAATTTTATATTTAGGGGGCTAAGAGATAACTCACTTTACAATTGCAGAAAGGTGGCCTAAAAAACAGTAACATGGCCTTGAAATATTGTCCTTGCCCAAAATTTTATAAACCAAATGTTGTAGGCAGGCCTATTGTCCAGCCTCATAAAATTAACCTGGCCAGAGATTTTCCTCTTGTGCAAATACTTATGATGAATTACAAAAATATGCAGCTAGGATGTCACCATTGTATAACTATGAAGTAAACATTCCAAGGCAGGATCCTAGCAACAAAATATACTATATGTTTCCATTAAGTAGTGTGTGTGGGGGGGATTCCCTCAAAAGAAAAATGTTGGGTTAATCCAGGGAATGTCAAGAATCCAGCTTGGATTTTCATTAGCATTTATGAAGGAAAGCATTTGTCTGTTGATTGATTGCTTAGATTCTGTATTTATAAGGAAAGCATTTGGTCACTTGCAACATACCAATGTGGTTCACATTCACAATTTTGTCTGTAATGACATTCTTTGAACTGCAATTCAATTCATTGTAATTGATGTGCTTGTTTGACAATATAGCAGCAGGAGGAGGAGGATCTTGTGGGCAACAAGAGGAAGTGGGACAAGATTGGGTTCTACCCATATGACTCTGATGAAGATGAGCCGTATGAGGTAAGGCCTAGTTGAAATGTTATTTGTGCATTGAGTTAGTATTACGTGTTTATAGTATTTGAATGCATAATGTATTAATGTCAGTCATTAATGTGTGCAGTATGAATCTGGAGATGATGTGGTCGAGGGGAACGTCGAGTCGTTTGAAGAGAAGGTGGTGTTGAAGATCAGGGCCCAAGGACCTGGTATGTACCACAACTGGAGGACGGAAAAGTACCGCTGCCCCTTCTGCAGCAAGCCCAAGCCCAGGTCTGGGTTATTGGAGCATCTGATGGAACATTGCCGGGCTACATCGATCTCCAGTGATGAGTACAAGATCAGGGCTGAGCATTCTGCCCTCCTGAAGGTCCTGAGAAACACTAACCTCTAGTCCTACATCATGCTGATCATCAGAAGCTGGAAGCCGTACTCATCATCAGTATATTTGATGATGTTTTACTTTTGGAAAGCTGCATCTGGGTCTGAACTGGTCGGAAACTACCTCTATTAATGTAATGTATTGTCTGTCTGAACTGGATCTGTTGTGAACTGCCTGGTACCTGTGGTGGTAACCTAGAATGCTATCTATATATGTGTGGCCTTAACTTTATTGGTGGTGAATGCTTCCTTCATGTTTACTTGTTGTTTCGATGGTGCAATGATCACAAATGGCGCTTCAGTGTTGCTCCAGACATGCTGCAACACTTGTCTATGCTGTGGGCAAGTGCAACATGCTGTGCGCCTGTGCCAATTATACCAAATATTGAATATGGCAATGTTCCAAATTGGCTGTCATGAATTATAGTACATGGGGTTTCGTAAAGTTACTGATAATTGTTCATCCTCACACATTCCATCAATGCATAATTTGAATAAGCAAAAAGATCAAATGTTCCATCATTTGAACCAATGTTGCAATAACAGAGCAAATATTCCATCATCAAAGTGTGAAGGAATTAAATGTAAATTTAGAAGAGTAATGTAATACTAGTTAAAAATAATGTGTGCAAAAAAAAGGAATTTGAAATAAGATCTACTTTATTTTTTAATAAAGTTATATTACCCTACTTATTAGAATTTTGAAAATGTCACTTATTTATAAGAAAATAAAATATAAATATTCAAAAAGATGTGTTTGATAAAAATACCTTTTGAATTTTTGGTATGTTATTATTTGAGGGGTCATGTAAGTTTTATGTTATTTTTTGAGTGCTCAGGTAATTTTTATGTAAACTGAAGGAAAAGGGAAAAAATAAACAAAAGGAAAAGCATGGGCCAGCCTAGCCATCTTGGAAACCTAACTTTATAATTAAAAAAAATTCTAAAAAATAAGAGGGCATTAAAAAATAAACAAATATAAGAGGGCATTAAAAAATAAACAAATATAAGAGGGCATTATAAATTAAAAAAATTCAAAAAAATAGAAAGAAAATATAAGAGGGCATTATAAATTTCAAAGAAAATATAAGAGGGCATTATAAACAAATATAAGAGGGCATTAGAAATTTCAAAGAAATTTTGGAAAAAGAATATTTTACAATGCCCCCCTGAGGTATAGACCGATGTTTTGACCAGCCAGTCTAGAGGGCATTATAAATTAATAAAAAATTCAAAAAATATAAAACCTTGGAAACCTAGCTTTGTTTGTGCAAGATATCATGTGTGCCAAAATTGAGGTGATTTGGAGGTGGTCGAGAAAATGACCGCATTCCGGAGGGGCCATTTGGTCTAAACTTAAGCCAGTTTTTGAACAAATGTGATTTTTTCCACCACCTCCAAATCACCCAAACTTTCTTGAACATGGTGACCCACATGTGCCAATCATGCCTATGAAAGAAAATTTGGAAAAAGAATATTTTACAATTCCCCCTGAGGTATAGACCGATGTTTTGACCAGCCAGTCTAGAGGGCATTATAAATTAATAAAAAATTCAAAAAAATATAAAACCTTGGAAACCTAGCTTTGTTTGTGCAAGATATCATGTGTGCCAAAATTGAGGTGATTTGGAGGTGGTCGAGAAAATGACCGCATTCTGGAGGGGCCATTTGGACTTATGCCAGTTTTGGAACAAATGTGAATTTTCCCACCACCTCAAAATCACCCAAATTTTCTTTCACATGGTGACCCACATGTGCCAAACATGCCTATGAAAGAAAATTTGGAAAAAGAATATTTTACAATGCCCCCCTGAGGTATAGACCGATGTTTTGACCAGTCAGTCTAGAGGGCATTATAAATTATAAAAAAATAAAAAATATATAAAACCTTGGAAACCTACCTTTGTTTGTGCAAGAGGTCATGTCTGCCAAAGTTGAGGTGATTTGGAGGTGGTTGAAAAAATGACCGCATTCCGGAGGGGCCATTTGGTCTAACTTAAGCCCTTTTTGAACAAATGTGATTTTTCCCACCACCTCCAAATCATCCAAACTTTCTTGAACATGGTGACCCACATGTGCCAATCATGCCTATGAAAGAAAATTTGGAAAAAGAATATTTTACAATGCCCCCCCTGAGGTATAGACCGATGTTTGGACCAATCAGTCTAGAGGGCATTATAAATTAATAAAAAATTCAAAAAAATATAAAACCTTGGTAACCTACCTTTGTTTGTGCAAGAGATCATGTGTGCCAAAGTTGTGGTGATTTGGAGGTGGTCGAAAAAATGACCGCATTCCGGAGGGGCCATTTGGTCCCAACTTAAGCCAGTTTTTGAACAAATATGATTTTTCCCACCACATCCAAATCACACAAACTTTCTTGAACATGGTGACCCACATGTGCGAATCATGCCTATGAAAGAAAATTTGGAAAAAGAATATTTTACAATGCCCCCCTGAGGTATAGACCGATGTTTTGACCAGTGAGTCTAGAGGGCATTATAAATTAATAAAAAATTCAAAAAAATATAAAACCTTGGAAACCTACCCAGGGCAGCCTTACCCGCGCGCTGATCTGTTTTATATTTTCTTTGTTTTTCACTTCTTAACTCCAAAATTTCTTTTCTTGTTTATATTTATAATATTTAAAATCAAATCTATTTTTTCTATATTATTTCTAACATTTTTTTACTAAAATTAAAAAAATATGCCAAATTCTGTTGTGTTTTATTTCATTTGTTCGTTCTCTTTTGTATATTGATAATATTTACGAAATATAAACTAAAATGGTGTGTTTTATTTCAATTCTTCATTCTAATATTTCTTATCTTTATTATTTTTGAAATATTTTTAGTTTGTAAGATAAAATGTTCTGTTTTATTTCACTTCTTCATTCTAATATTTGTTCTCTTTTTATATTTGAAATATTTCCAAAATGTAAGATAATATGTTATCTTCTATTGCACTTCTTCATTCTGATAGATCTTATCTTTTTTACATTTGAATTATTTTTTAAATGTAAGATAATATGTTGTCCTTCCTAATTATAAATTTTATTTTCTGTTTGATACTTGAAATATTATTAAATCAAATCTAGTTGGGACAATCGCATGCATGCCTCCACATGCACCATGTACTAGAAGCTGGTTTATCTTCTCGGTCTCACCAATTGAGACCAAACTGTATGCACACCCTAGGATGACCATGGCAAGCATGCATGGCGAGTATCGTTCATTTCCGTCACTCCATGCATTTTCTAGGGTTTTTCCAGCGACAAAACCCTACAACAGTGCCCCCACGTGATGCAACGTGCGTTTTGTGTCCGAATTCGTGCACACCTTGCCTGGGGGACCACATTGGCCAAGCCCACATGGTCCCAAAAGTTGGGGTCATCTCATGCATGCTTCCACATGCACCATGTACAAGCAGGACCATTCGGGTCTGCCGGAGGGCAGGTCTGAAAGTGGTTTTCCTTGACGGTCCCACCAAATGATCCCAAACTTTATGCATACCCTAGGATGACCATGTCATGCATGCATGACAAGTATCGTTCATTTCCGACACTCGATGCATTTTCTAGGTTTTTCCGGCGAGAAAACCCTACGACATTGCCCCCACGTGACGCAACATGCGTTTTGTGTCCGAATTCGTGCACACCTTGCCTGGGGGACCACATTGGCCAAGCCCACATGGTCCCAAAAGTTGGGGTCATCTCATGCATGCTTCCACATGCACCATGTACAAGCAGGACCATTCGGGTCTGCCGGAGGGCAGGTCTGAAAGTGGTTTTCCTTGACGGTCCCACCAAATGATCCCAAACTTTATGCATACCCTAGGATGACCATGGCATGCATGCATGACAAGTATCGTTCATTTCCGACACTCGATGCATTTTCTAGGGTTTTTCCGGCGACAAAACCCTACAACACTGCCCCCACGTGACGCAACGTGCGTTTTGTGTCTGAATTTGTGCACACCTTCCCTGGGGGACCACATTGGCCATGCCCACATGGTCCCAAAAGTTGGGGTCATCTCATGCATGCCTCCACATGCACCATGTACAAGCAGGACCATTCGGGTCTGCCGGAGGGCAGGTCTGAAAGTGGTTTTCCTTGCCGGTCCCACCAATTAGGAAGTCATAAATAGGACAACATTTAATCATACATATTTGAAATGAAATTGAAAACAATGAGAAGAAGTGATATGGAATTTTGAAACATGAACAAAAAAATAGGAATAAGAAGGAGAAAACATAAAATAACAAGAAAACCAAATTAAAAGGGAAAGAGGAACAATACATTTGAATGTATAATATTGTAGAAATGATAGAGATACTATAAATATTGTTGAACATATACAAGTATACAATAACTAATAGGTGTCACAGAGAGTTTTTTTAGGGAAGAAACAATGCAGGTAGGTGGGCCGACCCAGACCGCAAATAACTGTCGGATCCATATTGTTGGGGCCCACAACGCTGCGCTTTCCATGCACGTCGATCACACGCATGTCGATCACGGGAGTAGTTGCCGTTCTGTTACACAATTCTGGGATCATGCTAATCCATATGTTCCTAATCCCTACGATTGAGGAGCACGTTCAGCCTCGCTTCAACGGAGGAAAATATAGATCGCGAGATTGGCCACAGGGAAGTTACGACGACCTAGGAGTCGACCTCGTATATAATCTCCTCCTCCTTGCACATATCGTCGACTAGATCGCCTCCTGCCGGCGAGTCGTCGACAGCTCCGTTCGCCGCATCCCACACGCCACAAAAACCCCGAGAAGATCAAGGTCGTCCACACGTGCAGGCCGACCTCGACGAACTACGTCGACAACACATCGCCGACTTCTTTCATCTTCGTCGACCGATCAAGTAAATTGTCCTCCTTACCTCGCGCCTTCATAGCAAGCTACTTCCTCCGTCTCGTTGCTTTGATGGACTTAGGTTTACCACATATTTTCAACTAGTATCAACTCGACTAGATGCGTTCTGACCAGATGGCGTAGATGAAAACAATCTTTGGTTCTTTCATAGCATGGTAGAATAAGATATTGTTTCTCGAGAAGCATGATGCAATAGATTTTTTGTCACATGATCCAATTATATTTTTGTCACACGATCCAATTATATTGTTGTGCACATGGAACATTAAAGAGTTATTAGCATTAGATGTTGATGAACCTCAAATAGGTACCATTGCTATAGACTCTAGTTATTTACATCTGATCAATTTGTCACCCTGTTAATAAGACAGTCAGATGAATTAGTAACAGTTTACCATATTAAATTTATTGATTATATAATTTATCTGATACTCAAAGAACTTGATGAGATGCAAGTAAATTCAATTACCAATTGTAGTTATTTTTTTATTGCCTCATGTCAGCACACACTTGGCTGCATGTTGCAGTATACATGGTGCTAGTTTTATATTTGCATTAGTGTTATTTTTTGCATTAGTGTTAGCTACTGCCAGAAAGTTTTATATTTTTGCATGTCTATTGTTATTTTTGCTTTAGTGTTCGCTAATGTCACGAAGTTATATATTTTCTTTCAACAGGATGGACGAGCTAAATGGAGAAATAGTATGCGCCATTGAGAAATGGTGCAAGCTTGTCGCAGCTCTATCGAGCGGTCAACGCGCTAGAGTGGCTGATACAACATTGCGCAGCATGCTGCAGATACCATCTATTAAGATGCGTACCCTACTGATTAGGTATATGATTGAGAATTTTCAGGCCAGCACGGCCAGATTCATTATACAAGAGCAGGTTGGGGAGGTGACTCTCGGTGCGGTCGACGTCGAGTGCATCTTTAACCTCAAGAACCAAGGACTGTCCGCTTCGGACATTCTGACTGAAGAAGGCGAGGACATCAAGGAGCGGGTGCCGCCACAGTTTCTCAGTAAGACATCAGAAAACATAGTGATAGATAATCTCATTGAGGACATAATTAAAAGTAAAGCCACCGACGACGATTTCCTTCGGAAAGTAGTCCTTGTCCTGTTAGGAACAATTATTGCTCCCATGTCGAGCAAGATTGTGCCAAAGCAGTACTACGCTTTGGTCGATGATGTGAAACGTATTTCAAAGATTAATTGGAATGCCTTCACCATGCGTGTTCTCCTTGATTGCCTTCGCATAGTGAAGAAAGGCAAACACCTCCGCCAATGGCCGAAAGGCAATTTGGCTCTCTTGCAGGTACACATATGAGACCTGTTGCATAATGTCAATTATCATATCATTGCAATTTTATGTGATGTATTGTACTAACTCTAAATCCTTATATTTTTTTGTAGTACTTGTACTGGGAGAAGGTGCAACCGGTCGAAGGCGAATGCGCCTATAATCCCAACTTGTCCATACAACCTCTTATGAGGAACTGGACCGAAGGTGCAGCCACTAGGAGAGATCGGTTCGACTATGACAATGGGCGCGACCGTGGTAACGTCAGGGTAAGTCATTGTGTTCCGTCTTTCTTAAATGTTTTGTAACTTAATAATATTTATTTTTTATTCATCACATGTACTTCAATATCGCATGCAGATTGAAAATAATATCACCCAGGACTATAGGGCTCAGGAGCCCAACATCCCAAATAATGCGCCTACCATGAAGCCAAAAACCAAGCCTGCAAATGGAAACGCAAAGAAGTCGACGACAACCCCAATGTCGGAAGATTTGATGGAGCTTCTAATGAAGCGGTGCATGGACTTCATACACACCCAGATGAGGCAAATCCCTGATCAAGTTGCTGAGGTGTCACGCCCAAACTTTATAGTTTACAGTATGTTTGCTATTTTAAACCATGCTAGAATTACTAAATTTATATTTCTATTGCAGAGGTTGTTGGAGAAGTTGAACAAATCAGGTGTCATGTACAAGCCGGCTGCTGCCGTGCCATCCGCGGACAATGATGTGGATGAAGAACTGGATTCGTTCGAGAACGGTCCATATGAAAAGAAGGAATTCGTGTACAAGGATGACATAGACTCATGCGGAGAGCCTGTCATTAACATGACGCAGCCTGATGAAGTGGTTCCCAACCATAAAACCGTACCTGAGGTACTATGTATATATATTTCTGTCTACAATTTTCTCCTTTAATTTATTTAGGTGCTGAAATGTTCACACAATTTTGTTTGCCAAACAGAAAACGCCACCAAAGATGAATGGACACAAGGAAGCTTCACCTATTAGGCGTAATGATGAATGTGGCGCTACACCTGAAAACCCTTGGGTCATTGGTACTTCTACTCAAGCACCTTCATCGGACATAGACATTTGTCCATCTTCTGTCAGCAAGTTTATGGCTAAGGCGAATGGAAAAAAGGGTGCAACAATCGATAAGGATGAGGAAGTTATGTCCGGTAAGCGCAAGAGGACCGTTCCTAAGAAATTTGAATCCCCCTACGCACTTGACAAGCCCAGCAGGCATCCCAACCATGGTCAGAAACCCTCTGGTACTTCTACTGCTACTAGAGGTATCGTAACTAACTTTCTTATTTTGTTATATGCTACGAATGCATATGATCACCATTGTTGACGTTCATATTATTTCATGCAGCTCTGTTTTCTGAAAATCATGAGCCAGAGGTTGTGGCAGATGAGTTGACGCCAGAAATAATTGATGCAGCTATTTCATTTGTCGAGTTAGCTGCTAGCACCGAGAAAAATAAGGGGAAGAAAGTTTACTACAGTGAAGGGCGTGGCATATCTCTGACTTCCGAAAGGATTCGACCGGTACTAACTCACAGATGGCTGTCGGACGATGTAAGTACTACTTGCATGTCCTGTTATTAAAATTCTCAATAATCTATGTCTCAACTTTCAACATGTAATGCCCTGATATTCTATGAAGGTAATTGATGCTTATATGGGACATTTGGAGCTGCGCGTTGGTCATGATCGTTACCTCTGTCCAGCGTGGAGGTCCAAATTCCTTATAGATCGTGCTATCGCACGAGACGATCCATTGCCGTCGAGCTGCAACATGGATAGTGCTCTGTCCAAAGCTGGAGCAGTTAATAGAGTCACGAACGAGTATACTGTGCGTGATAAGGTACGTTATGTTTGTAATTCTTCACTACATGACATTTCATCAAGTATTTCGTTTGATCCACAATGGTTTTTTGCACTGTAGACGTATATCGCGTTGAATATCGACAATGCCCACTGGATGACTGTGGTCATGCACTTGATCAAGCAAGAATTCCAAGTTCTCGATTCGCTCTATCCTCTGGACCTGACAGAAAAGACTGTGAAAGCACTGGTAATATAACAAACATTTGTACCATTGGTCTTACATGTTGTTTATGATTATTCTTTAACACTATCCTATTTATAGTGAATGGTTATAGCACACGATATGCACCTAGCAAATCTTATTACACCAGGGAAATATCCGGACGTAAGTAAGTGGCCTATCAAGGAGTATGACATGCCCCAGCAAGAGTATGGGTGAGTTAATAGGACATCATGCACATTCAAACAACAACACACATGTTCGTATTGCCCACCGCTAATGTTTGCATATGTACCAGGAACTCTTGTGGCCTTTTTGTCACAGAATGTCTAGAACATTGGGACGGGGACCGAATGACCCGCGATTTTTCACAGGTATGCTGTTATTTATGTTTGTAGACTAGCTACTATGGTCGTGTAGCAACTTCGGTTCATGTAACCTTTATGTCATTTTTTGCAGGCCACCGTTGATGCAAGGAGAAGACGTTTCGTCGCGGAGTTTATTATGTCACCTTCGAACATGATGGAGTGTGTGAAGAACAAAATTCGCGAAATCGCAAGGAAAAGGCGCGCCTGAAGAATTCATGCGGCATGCAAGATTGAAGTTTTAGTGGTTTGGATTTAGTCCGGTCGAAGGTTTCGACGGCATGATTATCTTAGGGGTTCTATCATTTTTATGTAATAAACAGGGCATCTCGAATATGGTGACACATACATGTGTATGTGTTTGTCAGACAATTCGGTCATACAATTCGCTCGGAGAAGACAATTTGGTCGTACCAATAAAGTTTTGGCTTCACTTATCAATTGTTCTTGCTTAATATTTTTCTCGTTCTCCAAACTTTTATAATTGTATTTTTCACTGCTTCACTTATCAAGTGTTCTTGCTTAATATTTTTCTCGTTCTCCAATTTTTTATAATGGTCTATTTTTCTCTTCAACTGCTCTCGTAAGTTTCATATTAAAATTTTCACAATCTTTACTTTTTTTAAAACTCTACCAAGCTTAGCCTTCTGCCTTAGCTATCTGCATGTCATCATCTTGCATAATCTCCTGGTAATTCCCCCTCATCACATGATTATGAAAAGTAGTCATGGTAGATAAGTAAATATATCAAGCCAAAATGTAATATTACACTGATCAAAATTAGTCATGTCAGCTCGTTGGCTCTATCGCGTGTTATCAGGCATCATGTTTTTCTATTTTGTTTTACAAACCCATCGTTTTTTATTATATGTATAATTAACTTTTTCTGTACTCACCATGATGCCAGGCACGGCCCATCTAACCACGTGAGGGGCCCCACAGGCGGGCTATCGTGCCGGCAGCGCTACACCAGCCCATTTTGCCAGGTTCACATCGATCTTTCCCCTTTTCTCGTTTCCCTTTCAAAATCCCTAGCCATCTCTCTCCATTTGCGCCTCCAAATCTCGACGGCGAAAGCATGACAGCGAGCTGGGCGTCGGGCGGCGGCGGCTGCGGCGAGAAGAGCGGTGGCGACCGCAAGTTAGGTCGAACCCTGGGTCCTGCAAGCAGGTGGGGTGGATTCAGTGGCACAGGAGGCAGCGGCGGCGGATCGAGTGGAACAGGGGACGGGGGTTTCGTGGGCGGCGGCGGGCCGGGAGAACCCACGGCTAGGGTTTCTTCAGTGCTACAATTTGGTGGCAAAAAGGTAAGTTCTTTACCGTTGTTCTTTACATCCCAGCATTATCGCCCACAATTCATCACCTGTGGCCATGACAAGCTCCATCTATGTGGTCACCAGGAAACTCCTGGTGGCCGTGTCTACATAGATGCAGACAATTTTGGCAGCGCACTCGGGGGATGTGTGTTTGAGGTTAGTCTACTGAGCATGACCTTCAAACTAGTACTACTATTGCGGTCAAGCTGCAAAAAAGTTCAGTGTTTAACGCTTGCAGTGACAAGTTCAGTTATAAAATGACTTGAATTGCTCATGATTTATTTAGGATGATATCACTTCTGAGTATGTTGAATGGGTTGATGGGGAGTGGGATAGCAAAGCAAAGTCAGTCATTAAGTATCTTGCCATGAAGAACAAGAAACTGGAGACTAAGATTACAGAATATGAAGCTGAAATTAAAAGGAATGAGAAAGAAAAGAGGGCAATGGTTAAGATGCACAAGGAAATATTGCTCTATAGGGATCGGATTTTAGGATTTGGAGGTCTTCTGTATCTTGGCCTGCTTGCCATTATGATTGCTGTCATAGTTAGCAAGTAGATTGTTCATAAAGTTATTGACATCATTGTAATTGACATGATGAAATGCTGCTAAATTATTTGCTATTCAGTTTATGGGCAAAGTGTAACAGAGATTGCAGCATAAATAACATGGGGCCATCATGGTTGGTAGACAATGCACTTTTGGCATGTTCTATATTTGGCAGACAATGCACTTTTGGCATGTTCTATATTTGGCAGACAATGCACTTTTGGCATGTTCTATATTTGGTATGTGATGCACATGGGCACATCACCTAGCAACACTACTGATTTATGCAGCAGCCCAGTTCATTGTCTTGTTGCAACATAGGAGCAACATCTAGCAGCTTCCTCCTCCTTTGATGCAACACTGAAGCAAAGCAACAGTACATATTCAATATTTAGAAATTTAACTGAACTTGACACTTAGGGTGAGCAGTAGATATTCAGTTCTTCAGCCACAAAGAACCCGATCAAACCGTACCGATTGCATAACTTATATGCTTACATATAAAAGCATACCTAACCAACATCAAACCCAAAATAATGTTAACTTATATGCTGAAACATATAACAGCATACCTAACTTAAGATAACCAGCAGCTTCCTCCTCCTTCAGCAACTGTGCCCATCTTCACTTCTTCAGAAATTTGAGGCGGCGTGAGCGGCGCACCACACACGGAGAAGCCTTCTTCTTGACCGCCGTTCTGTTCGACAGCTGCGCCACCTGATCCTAAGCCACCTCCTCTTCTTCCACCTTCACTATGTCAGGGAGGAGGGGAAGGAGCTCGACGTCGATGGGCATTGTCTTGCCACCCTCGACGGCGACCGGCGCTACCATCTGCACAGCGTCCTCATCGCCCTCCTCATGGTCATCAGGGATGACCAGTACCTCCTCCATGTCGTCCTCCACGATGTCAGAGCCCAACGGCAGCACTGGCTTCGGCACGTGGCGGACCTGGTAGTCCGGGCTGACGGGCGCAGGGAGAGCGAGCTCGACGTCGACGCGCTCCGCCCTCGACGCGATGCGTGCTGAATCTGGCCGCAGCGTCATGGTGGTGGAGCGGTACATCCACCACCTTGTGCGCTGAACAGGGGAGTCGCTCAGCGTGGCCTCTCGCATTTCCCACACGAGGAGGACAGCCGGCGGGACGCCACGGCCGTAGGGGAAGGCGCGCTTCCTCTCGGCGTCGGTGAGGACTTTGACGAGGCCACGCGCGTGGTTGACCAACATCTCCGTGCTGGGGAACCAGCTGCACACCTCCGTCAACTGCGCGCGCCACCCCTCGTCATCGCCTGCGAGGTCCATCATTGCTCTCTGCCAGCCGAGGCTTCTCTCCATGGAGGCGGCTGCAGCGGTCGCCGACGAGGGTTTTCTCGATCTACTGTAGATGGGGATAAGAGGGGAGTTCGAACCGGCGCCCGTGGGAGGTAGGTGAGTGTGTGGTGGGGAGGAGAGTGGTATAGTTTTTTATTTAATGGCATTTAGGACGTGGGTAGGGGAAATGTACAATATTCTTTCTACCTCCCGCCCCGGTCATAACACAGTAAAGGATTTTTTTGATTTTTGTTTAGAGGAAAACATCTTACTTTATTTAAACAAAGACTGGGATCTCGTCTGCTAATATACTAAGGATACAATCAGGGGGCGAAAGCCTCCAAACCAAAGAAACACAATCGCCTACAGCTACCTTAGCCAAAGTATGGGCCGGCCGATTAACACAGTAAATAATTGAAGCAAGTGTTCTACTCTTGTTCCTTCTCCACTTTTCTGCACATGATAAAAGACAAGCTAAGTTAATGAATGATACAAAATTTAATAATCCACAATGCATACAAACACTTACTTCTGATTTAGTTTGCATTTCTTGCTACGTCTAGTGTGTCCTACCAATTTGCAAGCGCCACACCGGGTTTTCAACTCATCAAAAGAGAGTGGTCTACCATTTTTCGAGACAGGGCGGCTCTCATCTACCTTTGTTGCACCTTTGCTTGACACTTCCATAGGATCTTTAACCTCAATCATGTTGCCTTCACCATTGTCCACATATTCAACTGCACACTTACTGATGTCATTTGTTTGCTTCAACAAATTTTCCTGTAGCAGATCATACTCATGACTCTTAGCTATCACAGCCATCAAATTCTCCTGTAACTGATCCCACAAAGCAGGGTGTTTGCATGCCGCATGCATAGCTTCAGACGCTAACACACTAACCTGGCTATATTTCATTCTTTCCCCGGCCCCAGTCCAACCAAATCCCAACAGATCGCTTGTGTGCCTCGCAGTCCCAACCTTGCTTCTTTCGTGAACCGAACAAGAACTAAACACTTTGGTATTTCAGATATGTTCAAGTGCTTCAGTACATGGAATATGTGCTTGCAAGGTAGACCCTTTCGAATCATTCTTCTGCAGCTGCACCTTATAGTTTCTGCGGAATTTACTGGTGTATACTCCACCCAAAAACGGCGCTTCCGGTTATTCTTACAGGCCATGATGTACTGCTGTGATCCGTCTCCCAGCTTAATTTCTACAATCTCCATCCCGTCAATTTTTCTAAGATCATCTTGCAACATATAGAAGTTTGCTGGAGTGAAGACGTGAGAAGCAGCTATCTCAAGTTCCCTCGAGCTAGTAACTGGCACCGGTAAACTCTGTGAGGCCGTGCAGTCATCTCGCGCCTCGTTTTCACGGATACGCACAACGGCGTTCTCATAGTGCAAAATCATATCCACTAGGGTCATTTCACCGTCTAGGTGGAGGTGAAGGCATGAGTTCAGGCTTTCACTCCGCTGGTTGCTTTTCATGCCAAGCCAAAACCCCTATGTTAGATAAGCCGCGGCCCACAATCTCCTCTTCTTATACATCCGCCTCAACCATGTTACAGTTTTTTCCGACTACCATCTTTTGGAAAATGCGTGCCATCTCTCCTCAAACGTGGCCGTGGACGTGTTGTAGTACAGAAAAGTTCAGAACTCCTTCAAGGACTTGTGACTGAGGTGAATCTTCATATTTTTCTCTATGTGCCACGTACATATACGGTGCCACACGTCTGGCAAGACTTCGCGAATTGCCTTGATCATCGCAGCGTCGGCGTCTGTGATAACACTCTTAGGCATCTTTTGACACATGGACCTCAAAAAAGTCTGCAGAAGCCACACATATGTCTCCTCGGTCTCGTCCGAAACTATGGCACAACCAAAAACAGTGGTCTTCCGGTGATTGTTAAGACCAACAAAAGGTATGAATGGCATACCATAGCGGTTCATCTTGTACGTGCTGTCAAATACAAGCACGTCGCCGAAGTCCTCATAGTCATGACGAGACTGCGAGTCGCACCAGAACATTCTATTCAAATGTCCTTCCTTATCTAGCTTGTACTCGAAAAAGAAGCTAGGATCCCTCTGTTTCCTACTGGCCATGATGCCTATGGCTGTGGCAGCATCACCTTTTGAAAGCAGCTTCGTCTTCTCCTTGGTGCAAAGGTTGTATATTTCACGCCTGGTAAAACCAACACCGCTGTACCATACATGTTTGCTGATGAAGCAATCCATCATGTCGTGAATTCTAATCCCTGCAGCTCCCATGGACATTATCTCATGCTTCTGGTACTCTTTGATTTTTCTGTGGGACCAAAGAAAAGGTACCTCGTCCGGTCCTGCCAACATATGGCTATGCTTGTCCTCGAAAC
Organism: Aegilops tauschii subsp. strangulata; assembly: GCF_002575655.3. Lineage (NCBI taxonomy): Eukaryota > Viridiplantae > Streptophyta > Magnoliopsida > Poales > Poaceae > Aegilops > Aegilops tauschii. Next base: position 549,117,331 of record NC_053036.3, on the reverse strand, counting down.
TTTCAACATACCAAACCCCACGCTTTTGGTCAAGCTTGACGGTCAGGTGCGCTTCACAAAAGCAGCGTGTCTCGGCTCTGAGCCTACGGCCGTGTCCTTCCTCGGTTAGCAACTTGCTGTCACGTTTTCCTTGTCTGGAACAAACAAACCGCCTATAACGCATATGACATGACTCCGTTTTGCTATACCTGACCTTACTCTTTCTAATGCTGAAACCATTATCTCTAGCATAGCTGTTGTAGAAATCATACGCAGCATCGTGAGACGTAAAGGTCATTTCCATTATCTGCATGAACATATCCCTCTTATCATCTGCACTGGCAGTATCTTGGACATTCTTTGCCCCATCATCTTGTGTCACCTACACAATCAAACAACAGCCATGAAAACAGTTTTCTATGGTTTAACATTACCTCCATAGAACATTGATTACACACATACCTCACTCATGATGACCGACGACTGGGACTCCCCAGAATCAGGTGCGTCTAATGATTCGTCGTTAAGGCCTGTCTCCGCGTCGGATTCACCGTAATAGTCGTATGCATTATGACATTCGGAAATGAACTGAAAAATACAACACAAATACATAATTACTTATCATATAATATTCCAGAAGAAATTCAATTTGCATGCCAACAAAATTTTTCACTTACGTACCTGACTAATGTAATCTTCATTCGAGAGCTCCGAGTTGTTTTCCTGAGCATCATCAAGCTCATCGATCTATAAATTTTCAACACAAAGATTTCATGTTGTCGGATGCCACCAAAAATTACAACATGACAATGCTACTCACATTAAGATCGTCCCATTCGTTCCCATTCTCTGACCGATCTTCACGATCTGAATTTTCATCATCTGACCAATCTTCTATCCAGTCTTTCATCAGTTCTCCAAACTCCATGTCTACCATGATATCAGTTAACTCCTCGTCCTCCATTTCCTACAACCAATAATATGTATCATCACATGTGCAAACATTATCAATGATGAAATATACAACACACAGCACACGATCACGGATGTTATGTAAACAACCGCAACCAAGGCCGTTCAGATCTGCCAAACTTAGTAAGGAAGATGGCCACGGCACCCGTCATGATCACTTTCAATCGCGAGAAACTGCACGATCTCAACACCTAGCTAGATCTGTGATTACCTCTGCCGCCGGATACCTAGGTTAGCCGCCACATCAAATAACGATACTGGTGGTGCGCACAGCCGACGGCAACCGACGCTACGTGAACCCAGATCACGAGGAGCAGCACTACCGGAACAAGATCCACGATCGCATGCGCCGCCGGGTAGCTAGGTTACCCGCCCCGCTAGGTTAACCACTACCACTGGCGGCGGCAGTTCGTTCGATGTTGCCGCGAGCGAGACTAGAGGGGGGACGCGGGATGCGGTACCTGTGCGCGCTCGTTGGAGATTCACGACGTTGTCGCGCTCGCTGTCCTACGAGATGGCCGGCGACGAGATAGCTGCCGCTGGAGATCTACTACGTGACTTATGGAGCTGCGTCAATGCTCGCGAGATTGATGGAGCTGCGTGAATGATTGGATTCGGCAGATCTTACGTGGACGTGGGGTCGTGTGATGTTTTTTTTTGGACCAGGGTACTGTACGTATACGATCTAGGTTATACAGGGCTAGACAGGGCTTGGATCTGGGCTACGGCGGGCCAGGAAAAAAACAAACTCGCGGGGACAAAAATACCCCTCCGAAATTAGGTTAGGGGGGAGCACCGGAGCAGGGCTCGACTCCAGCAGCTACCCAACGGCAATACGGTGGTCTAATTTGCATCTTCTAACTGTGCGCCTAATTTGCATCTTCTAACTTGGATTGGGCCAATGTGCTCAAGTACTTCTGGTTACTGTACAACTAATAATTTTTTTTGCGAATGGTTACTGTGCAACTTAGACTATAGATGGTTGGTAAGCAGTCATAATTACGAACAAATGAAAAATTGGAAGCTATAGTTTTGATGGTTAGTTATTAGTTGTGACTTGATGTGTTAGGTCAGGATTGCCTTACAAAATCTACCTGTGTTCATTCAATCCTCCGGTTGTTGTATTGATGATCTGTTCCTTGCGCAGTGGGACATGCCAGTCAAGAAAGGTTCAAGACTTACTACTGGGGAGCGCATGGAGTCACTGTAAGCCCTCATGGACACCCGTATTACTGTTTATCATATTCTTGTGACACTCGATGCCCTTTTTTTGGAACTGTGTTTCACAGTTTCACTTTAGCCATTGACCTGAACTTATCATTTTCGTGGCTCGCTGTTATCAACATTTAGAAAATAATGTGATTTCTGTTGTATTGGCTAACATCTAACCGTCAGTTTATTTTGAGCTTACATGGTATACTTGCATGGATAGAACAACGTATTGCTAATTGCTACACACACAAAAAAACATTCTGAACTTGTTTATTCTTGAAGATCGGCATGCTTCTTTGTTCTTGATACACTTCTTCCTAATGTGATTCTGATCTTTTCTATTCAAATATAGTAATGAAGTGGCTAAAATATCTGTGACTAATTTCAGGCATTTGCAGAATCATTAGGAATGAATTTTCTTGAGAATTATGCTAAGGAATCCATCAATGTGGAGAGAACTTTCTTAAATATGTCATCACAAATCAAGAAAACGTAACCAGGAACTTCACACTTTTAGAGGCCCTTTTTCTTCCCATTTTCACTGAAATGTTAGATCATCGAATGACCTGTGTGCTTGTGAAAAAGAAAGGCTCTGGGAATTCCGTCTAATATGTTTTCATTGCTGGTTTTAAAAATATGATATGCTCATGTTTTTACTGGGCGGTGTGCATCATCAAGAGAAGCCGAGAGAGCAATAATTTCTTGCTTTTCGGAAGAAAAACTGCAAGCAAGAGCAATGATGAGCAATTTCTCAAATTCTTCCCATGGAGCCTTTCATTACATTGATTCTGCAAACGTTGATTGATTCTGCAAACGTTCATAATAGTCACAAACAGTTTATTTAGGTATTCACTCTAGTTTTTCTGATGGCTAAGGACAGATCATGCAGTTATCTCCTCTTATGAATACTTCCACTGCCTTTTAAAAATTTGATGTGCATGCTTTCCATGTGATAGACTGGTAGTCTCGCCTTCTGTTCGAGTGAAGGATCTACCTGCCACTGAAATTTTTACATGCCTGCAGAATGACGAGCCAACCTGCCACGGAGAGGAAATCAACTGTCCATGTTCACATGAAAAGGGCAGCCCATACAATAGCAGAACAGCAGCTGCTTCTCCACATAAGCTCAGCAAGACTCCATTCCCATGTCTTATGATATATTGTTGAGTGGATAATTTGTTGTGTTACTGTTTACCAGTACATATTTAATACCTGCCAATGTATTAGGCACATTTGATGGATCTTAGGTACCGAAAATTGTGTGAAAATATGGTTAATTCAAGCTTGGTAATCATCACCCTGTCATATTTCCATCATATTGTTGTTGACTATACCTTGATTTTGTCTTTTGGCACTGTTTTTTCAAAACGGTCTTTTTGCACTGTTTTGGAAGGTTGACTGCTGAATGATGTAATCCCCAGCCACCTACACAACATCAGTCGAGGGACAGAATCATTGATATCTGAGAGGCATGAGGTGGTTACTGCAAAAGATATGTCTCTCGGCCGTCCAAGATGAAATCACACAAAATTAATTTAGTGCGGAAACAAGATTCCTTAACAACAACTAGTAGATCCTTACATAAACATACAGGTCCACCGGTAGTATTAGGATAAACAGGCTTACAGCGACGAGTGTGGTGGCGAGGCTGGGAGATGCATTTATGAGGGGCAGGTCTGGTGGTCGTTAGTGAGTAGGGGCGACGGGAACGGCTCAGACTGGCACAGGAAAATGGTTGAGCCATGCGTCGACCAGTTGTTCCGCGTCAATAGTATAAGATGCCGTTTCATTTATTGCCCACGTGAACTGGCCTAATTTTAGGGATATACGGTCAGAAAATACAGGGACAGGCATGGATCCATATGCCAGTGTGAGGTGCAGATTTCGGGAGCATCTGAGCCCGTGCTCAGAAACGAATATCCAAAATATTTTTGGTATTTTTATGGTATAGATTGAAAAGTAAATATTGCAACAAAATAGATCGGAAACTTATATGATGAAAGATAGACCCGGGGCCATAGGTTTCACTAGTGGCTTCTCTCAAGATAGCATAAGTATTACGATGGGTAAACGAATTACTGTTGAGCAATTGATAGAATTGAGCATAGTTATGAGAATATCTAGGTATGATCATGTATATAGGCATCACGTCCGTGACAAGTAGATCGAAACGATTCTGCATCTACTACTATTACTCCACACGTCGACCGCTATCCAGCATGCATCTAGAGTATTAAGTTCATAAGAACAGAGTAACGCATTAGGCAAGATGACATGATGTATAGGGATAAACTCAAGCAATATGATATAAACCCCATATTTTATCCTCGATGGCAACAATACAATACGTGCCTTGATGCCCCTGCTGTCACTGGGAAAGGACACCACAAGATTGAACCAAAAGCTAAGCACTTCTCCTATTACAAGAAGGATCAATCTAGTAGGCAAAACCAAACTGATAATTCGAAGAGACTTGCAAAGATATCAAATCATACATATAAGAATTCAGAGAAGAATCAAATATTGTTCATAGATAATCTTGATCATAAACACACAGTTCATCGGATCTCGACAAACACACCGCAAAAAGTATTACATCGAATAGATCTCCAAGAGAATCGAGGAGAACTTTGTATTGAGATCCAAAGAGAGAGAAGAAGCCATCTAGCTAATAACTATGGACCCGAAGGTCTGTGGTAAACTACCCACACATCATCGGAGAGGCTATGGTGTTGATGTAGAAGCCCTTCGTGATCGATTCCCCCTCTGGCGGAGCGCCGGAAAAGGCCCCAAGATGGGATCTCACGTGTACAGAAGGTTGCGGCAGTGGAAAAAGTGTTTCGTGGTGCTGCTGAATGTTTTCAGGGTATAAGAGTATATATAGCCGAAGGAAGTAGGTCGGTGGAGCCACGAGGGGCCCACGAGGGTGGGGGCGCGCCTACCCCCTGGGCGCGCCTCCCTACCTCGTGGCCGCCTCGTTGCTTCCTTGACGTCCACTCCAAGTCTCCTGGATTGCGTTTGTTCCAAAAATGATCCTCGCGAAGATTTCATTCCGTTTGGACTCCGTTTGATATTCCTTTTCTGCGGAACACTGAAATAGGCAAAAAAATAGCAATTTGCACTGGGCCACCGGTTAGTAGGTTAGTCCCAAAAATAATATAAAAGTGTATAGTTAAGCCCATTAAAAATCCAAACAGATAATATAATAGCATGGAACAATCCAAAACAGTATGCTTGTCGATTGTTGTGTTGAAAATGTTTGGTGTGACGCCCGGATAATTAGACTACAGTAATTCCCTGCTAATGATGCCACGTCACCTCGGTTACTGTTGATAAACCCGCGTTAGTTCGAAACCGGTTCGAATTCAAATTCAAAATCAAGCAAACAATAAAAGTTTTCAAATGTTAAAACTAAAATGTTCAGAGTGAACCAAATAATGCATAGGTAATTATGGTGGAGAAACCACACTTTTATAAAATGTTTAAATGCTCTAAGATAAGTAAAACAATAGCTGAAACAATTATTTAAACGTCTCTTAAATGATTAATTTATAAACTACTTTTTATAACTACAAAAATAATTGTGGCAGTGGTATAATTACTATTACTAATTTAGGTGCTAACTATATGTTTTACAAAACTCAAACAGTTTGAAAGATTATATAAACAGAAAGGAAATTGAAAAATAAAAGAAAACAGAAATAAAACAAAGCCCCCTCCCTTGGGCCACCCAGCCCATCTATCTAGCAGGCCTGCACACTCCAGCCCAACACCCCCTGTTTTCCCCTTCCTCCCACTACAGAAGCAGACGATGCCGTGGCGGCCATCCACGGCGCCATGGCTGCGGTGGCGACCATCGGCGCCCCATCCCGCCTATTTAGCCGACCCCGGCGCCCCCTTCTCCCCCTTGGAACCCTAACCCCTATCCCCTCGCGCCCCCTCTCGCTCTGCCACTCTCGCGCCCGACGCCTCTCGCCGTCATCATCGCGGCCACCGTCGTCTCCGGCGTGCGGGAGCACGTCCAGGAGGTCCGCTGCGGCCGGCTTCGTCCGTCCCGGGGACTAGCTCAAGCCGGGACGCCCTCGAGCTGACGTTGTCTTCGTCCCCTTCGTCCGGCCGTCACCAACTCGCCGTCGTTGCGGTGGCTCCGGTCCGCCCCGACCCTCCCTGAGCACGCCAAGGATGCACTGTGAGCTCCTCCCCCATTCCCCCTGCTTGCCCTCTCGATCCGATGCCGTAGCCGTCGTCCCCGAGTTCGTCCGAGATCCCGCATACGCGTACGCGTACATGTGTCATCCTGCCACTGCTCTCTGTCCTTGCTGCTGCCGCCGCCGCTAGCGCTAATGCTTTGCGTTGCCGCTGCTAGCAGCCGCTCCTGCTACCTGATGCTACTGCCGCTGCTACATGCCCTGCCTATTGCTGTTGCCGCTGCCGCAAGCAGCTGCTCTACTGGCTGCCGCTGTCCCCGGCGCTTCCCGCGCGCGCCCGCCGGAGCATCCCGACCGTGCCTGCGCGTACGCGCGCCCGTCCGCGTCACGCGCAACCTTGACTCCCCTGCTGCAGCGCCCACGCCCGCTTGCTCCTGCTCTACTGTACCGGTGCTTGCTACTGTAGATGGTTCTAGCTTTTCTAAATCTACAATGAGTAACCCCCTAGACAGCCCTTAAACTGTGGTTAAACAGTTGTTAACATGACTGAAAATAATATGTGTAGAAAGTATACATGACAAGCTTCAATATACCCCACTGGACCAAGTCCATTTGATGCGCGGATTAAATCCTACAAAAATCACAAATTACTATGTTCTGTTAACTGAAAAGCAGAAACAGAAATGTTGCGGTAGCACTTTTCCAACAAAGTTTTGATCAAGCAAATGGATGCTAACATAGCTGCACTTGATACTGTCATTTAGATCACAGCAAAGTGCTCAGATTTGATATAAGGCACTAATTCACAGGATGGACAGAACAATAGCTGTAGCCTTTTGAAAATAGCTAAGTGATGTTAAAAAATGACGAATTCTCAGACTTAGCAAAATTTCAGGATTTTTCCGGGTATTGTTAAATCTTTGAAAAGTCTTAGAAAATAATCCGTAACTCGGATGAAAAAGTTTTATACATGAAAGTTGCTCACAACGACGAGACGAATTCAAATACGCTCTCCGTTCATCTGTCACGTGCCCCTAGCATAGCGAACATGCAACCTTTCCCCTCCGTTTCATCTGTCCGATAATGACAAACTTCAGGAAAACTTTCCCGGATGTTATCCCCCTTCGCCGGTACCGCGTAGTGCTACGTTAGAACACGCCTAGTGCTGCTTATTGTCATGTCATGCATCTGTGTGCCTTATAATTACTGTTTCTTCCCCCTCTACTTCTCCGGTAGACCCCAAGACCGCTGCTGATGTCCCTGTGATCGACTACGTCGACGACGACGCTTCTTCCCTTTCAGCGGAGCTTCCAGGCAAGCCTCCCCCCTTGATCACCAGATATCGCCTATTCTTCTCTATACTGCTTGCATTAGAAGAGTGTAGCATGTTACTGCTTTCGGTTAATCCTATTCTGCTACATAGCCTATCATTGTTGCTACAGTTGTTACCCTTACCTGCTATCCTACTGCTTAATATAGGATGCTAGTGTTCCATCAGTGGCCCTACACTCTTGTCCGTCTGCCATGCTATACTACTGGGCCGTGATCACTTCGGGAGGTGATCACGGGTATATACTATATACTTTATATACATGAGACATGTGGTGACTAAAGTCGGGTCAGCTCGTTGAGTACCCGCAAGTGATTCTGATGAGGGGGCTGAAAGGACAGGTGGCTCCATCCCGGTAGAGGTGGGCCTGGGTTCCTGACGGCCACCGACTGTTACTTTGTGGCCGAGCGACAGGGCAGGATGAGACCACCTAGGAGAGAGGTGGGCCTGGCCCTAGTCGGCGTTCGCGGATACTTAACACGCTTAACGAGATCTTGGTATTTGATCTGAGTTTGGCCATTTGGTCTATACGCATTAACCAACTAAGCAGGAATAGTTATGGGCACTCGGCGTCGTGGTATCAGCCGAAGCTCTTTTTGACGTCAGTGATTGAGTGGCGCGCGCCGCATTGGACCGTAAGCTCGCGCTTGTATTAAGGGGGGTAGGTCTTCTTCCGGCCGCGTACGCAACGTGGAGGTGTGCAATGGGCGATGGGCCCAGACCCCTGCGCGCATAGGATTTAGACCGGCGTGCTGACCTCTCTGTTGAGCCTAGGTGGGGCTGCGACGTGTTGATCTTCCGAGGCCGGGCATGACCCAGGAAAGTGTGTCCGGCCAAATGGGATCGAGCGTGTTGGGAAATGTGGTGCACCCCTGCAGGGAAGTTTATCTATTCAAATAGCCGTGTCCCTCGGTAAATGGACGACCCGGAGTTGTACCTTGACCTTATGATAACTAGAACCGGATTCTTAATAAAACACACACCCTTCCAAGTGCCAGATACAACCCGGTGATCGCTCTCTAACAGGGCGACGAGGAGGGGATCGCCGGGTAGGATTATGCTATACGATGCTACTTTGTGAACTTACCATCTACACTCTTCTACATGCTGCAAGATGGAGGTGGCCAGAAGCATAGTCTTCGACAGGATTAGCTATCCCCCTCTTATTCTGGTACTCTGCAGTTCAGTCCACCGATATGGCCCTTTACACATATACCCATGCATATGTAGTGTAGCTCCTTGCTTGCGAGTACTTTGGATGAGTACTCATGGTTGCTTTTCTCCCTCTTTTCCCCTTTCTATACCTGGTTGTCGCCACCAGATGCTGGAGTCCAGGAGCTAGAGATCCCGAGGATGATTCTACGTGGAGTTCGGCTTCGAGGAGTAGTTAGGAGGTCCCAGGCAGGAGGCCTTGCCTTTTCGATCGTTGCTACTTTGTGCTAGCCTTCTTAAGGCAATCTTGTTTAACTTATGTCTGTACTCAGATATTATTGCTTCCGCTGACTCTTGTGTTTTCGAGCTTATGTATTCGAGCCTTCGAGGCCCCTGGCTTGTAATATAAAGCTTGTTTTATTTTAATTTGTGTCTAGAGTTGTGTTGTGATATCTTCCCGTGAGTCCTCGATCTTGATCGTACACATTTGCGTGTATGATTGAATCGGGGGTGTCACAAGTTGGTATCAGAGCCGACTGCCTGTAGGAATCCCCTGCCACACTCCTTGGCCGAAGTCGAGTCTAGACTTTACAAAACTTTTACTAACATGGCTGTGCGGGCCATGGGCCCACGTCGCCATTGGGTGGTATTAGGATCTTTTATTCCTCGACCTTTACTCTGGGACTCTGAACTCTATTCTATTCGGGTTAAATGATTTTGCTAAAATCTAACTTTAGGTTCTCGAAAATACTTCCTCCTGGAGAACCCCTTCCGGCCAGATGATTGCCTGCTGCACCAGAAGATCCTGAAGACACTCTTTGATGCTTTCCCGAGACCCATGTGCCCTTCGCCATTGCGATCCCTACCACCGATAAATCTTTATGGATAACTACATACTTTTGTCGTTCATACCTTCATCCCCAGTTGCCCTTGTTATTACAAGGTGCCCTCAAATACTCTCCGATGTTCCAAGCATACATTATGCTTACTACCCCGCAGTTCCTTGCCGCATGAATACCCCTACGAATAATTCTTCACCCTTATCGAGGAACTGTTCATTACTAGTTGATCATATGATCCACAAGGTACATTGATATACTATCCGGTCTTCCGGTAATTCCCTGCCAGCTGTTGCTGTGCAAATACTTGTCTGCTTGCATAATGGTTGCGTTCCATATGTCTAGCAATATTCATTAGTATCCCTTGTCATCATCATTTTCAGCCTTTGACTTGATATGTGGTGAATGCTCGCAATCCTTAGTCGAAATCCTAGAATTCATCATTCCGGATCAGACATCATTTTAAACATGAACTGGTTCTCGACCAACCGAATTGCCGTCGGTTGTACCTGTAAGTTTACTCAACTTATCCATCCTTAATCAGAGCGTTTGCTTCTGATCTCTTGATTTGGAAATCGCAATTCCTTTGTGTTTGAGATTTGAATTAGTTAGTGAAAGAACATGTGGTGCCCCCATGTTTGGTTTTGGTAATTGACGACAATCTCTATGGACTAATGGTTGCCTTGAGTTATATTTGAAGGTTTTGTCCATAGGCTTTTCTTGGAGTACATGTGTTGGTTTCAAGGAGAGTTTGTGTTGACCAAGGTGCTATTAAGGAATTATCCAAAGATTGGTCATGTGAGAGTTGAGCTTATTGCAAGCATGTCTTGAAGAAGAAGATTGTGTGATCATTCATGTTTACCTTCAAGACATCATCCAAATGAAGAGAGTTGGAAAGATTCTAGGTTGATCAAGACTAAGTCAAGAGTGAATCAAGTTGATCAACTCACAAAGCGTAGAAGATGTACCGAGAGGGATCAAGTGATCCCACGGTATGGTAAGCATTGTCCATTGTGCTTTGTGTACTAACCCATGGTCTATGTGAGAGTTCTATGTGGGGTTAGGTACGTGTTCATGGGCTTGCGTCAAGAGGAAGATATCACTCAACCCATGGAGAGGATGACATCAAGTGGTGATCGTCATCAAGATTGCCGTGTGCAAGTTCAAGTGGAGCATCACGAAGAGATCAAGTGCTTGAAGCTTGCCGTCCATTGTGGTGACAATGGACTTGTGAAGATGTGCCGAAGAGTCGCTCGCCCATAGTGGACTATGGGTGAGTAATCATCTAGTCTTCATCGAGGCAACGCAATCAAGAAAGGTTGTCCAACTTGAGGGTGTCAAGATCGTCATCATCTAGCTCAAGTGGACCATGTGCAAGGCAAAGGTTTTCCCTTGATAGGTTTTCTATTTTACCGGTCTCATGGTGGTAGTTGAGAGACCGGGTTATAGGATCGATAGCCGTACTATCAAGGGGGGCTCTCAAGTGAGTAGCTTGATCGTATCATTTGTCGAGAGCTCAAACCATTGCATCCTTGCATCATGTTTCTTGGTTCTTGTTTGGTTCTCTTTGTGAGTCTTAGATCTTATGGTCATCTTGATGACAAGCTTGAGTTCATCGAAAATGGTGTTTGCATGCGTCTTCTATGATGTTTTTGATGTTGGAGGTTTTACCGGTCTTATCCAAGGAAGGGTTCTCACCATTTTCTTTTGGGCCTTTTCTCATTTGCTTATTATTGGTATTTCTATCTAGATTGTGTTAGCCCTTGTCGCTAGTTTTCCACCAAACTTGGTTTCGTCGAATTCGGAGTCCGTTTGCAGAAGTTGTGTCAGTTTTGGTGTCCTTTAAAGCGGCTGCTGCGGATGTAATTTTTTAGTACCGCTCTTGGGAGCGGTACTACCGCTTGGAGCTGTACTACCGCGGCTCCTGAGCGGTAGTACCGCTCCAGAGCTGTACTACCGCGGCTCCTGAGCGGTAGTACCGCTCCGGACCAAAATCTCGTGTTTTGCTCAGCGGAAGTAGGCACGGAAGTATTTTTTTGTACCGCTCGCAAGCAGTAGTACCGCTACCACTTGCGGTAGTACCGCTATCCCTAGGGGTAGTACCGTGAGGTCGAGCGGTAGTACCGTGGGGACGAGTGGTAGTACCGCTCCGGAGGTTCTACTGGCCTTTTGCCTCCTTGCTGTTGTTTTTCAAAAGGGTACTACCGCCCTAGCGGTAGTACCGCCCCTTGGAGCGGTAGTACCGCCCCTTGGAGCGGTAGTACCGCCCCTTGGAGCGGTAGTACCGCTCTGTGCGGGCTGTGAGCATAACGGTTGGATTTTTCCCCACCTATAAAAGGGGGTCTTCTTCCCCATTGAACCTTATCCTTTGAGCTCGTGTTCTTCCCCCATTGTTGACCTTCTTCGAGCTTGCTAACTCTCAATCCCTCCATGGATTCTTGCTAGTTTTTGAGGGAAAAGAGAGAGGAGATCTAGATCCACATTTCCACCAATCACTTTCTCCTCTATGTGAGGGGAACCCCTTGGATCTAGATCTTGGAGTCCTTGGTGTTCTCCTTCTTGTTCTTCCTCTGATTTTCCTCCTTAGCATTAGTTGCTTCGGTGGGATTTGAGAGAGAAGGACTTGGGCACTCCGTGTGCCCTTGCCATTGCATTTGGTGCATCGGTTTGAGTTCTCCACGGTGATACGTGGAAGTTACAAGTTGAGAAGCTTATTACTCTTGGGTGCTTGGTACCCTTGAGCTTGTTCCTCTTGGGTGCTTGGGCGCCCTAGACGGTTTGTGGTGTTCGGAGCTCAATCAGTGTGGTGTAAAGCTCCGGGCAAGCGCCGGGGTCTCCAATTAGGTTGTGGAGATCGCCCCGAGCAATTTGACGGGTTCCGGTGACCGCCCCCAAGGGTTGCCAAAGTGTACGGGTTTGGTGACCGCCCCCAAGGGTTGCCATTTGTACGGGTTCGGTGACCGCCCTCAAGGGCCCCTTAGTGGAATCACGGCATCTTGCATTGTGCGAGGGCGTGAGGAGATTTCGGTGGCCCTAGTGGCTTCTTGGGGAGCATTGTGCCTCCACACCGCTCCAAACGGAGATTAGCATCCGCAAGGGTGTGAACTTCAGGATACATCGTCGTCTCCGCGTGCCTCGGTTATCTCTTACCCGAGCCCTTTACTTATGCACTCTACTTTGTGATAGCCATATTGTTTCTTGTCATATATCTTGCTATCACCTAAGTAGTTTTTCTTGCTTAGCATAAGTTGTTGGTGCACATAGGTGAGCCTAGTTGTTGTAGGTTTTGTGCTTGACAAATTAACCGCTAGGTTTATTCCGCATTTGTTCAAGCCTCAACCGTAATTATTTTAAAGCGCCTATTCACCCCCCTCTAGGCGACATCCACGATCTTTCAATTGGTATCAGAGCCTCGTCTCTCTTTGTTAGGCTTAACCGCCTAGAGAGTAAAGATGTCGACTAGGGGATTAGGATTCTCTGACACTCTTAGTTTCGATGGCACAAATTTTGATGTTTGGGTAATTCGCATGCTTAATCTCTTTAGGGTCATGGACCCAAATTTAGAGCGAATTGTAGATATGGGTTTTTCTCCTCCAAAGGATCCCCAAAGATTATCTTTAGAGGATGAGAAAAACTCTTATCTCAATGCTCAAGCTTCTAATGTGCTTTTCGATGCTTCGAGCAATGTAGTTATATTTCAACTCATGCCGTTCCGGGATGCTCATGAGTTGTGGACAAAGCTTCAAGATAAATATAGTGTGTCCAAGATTTGTGGGGATGATTGTTCTCCCTCCACCTCCGGTCGTGTTGCCTTCTCAACTTCTTCTACTTCACCTACATGTGGATTGCCACAAGATAATGCTAGGGTGAGTAGTGGTGGTCATTGCAATGATGATAGTGTGCTTGTTCTTGGTGATTCTTCATCTCTATCTTATTGCAATGGTCCTTCTTTGGACTTTAACACTTCGAGCACCTTACATGTTTCACATGCTCGTGTTGGTAGTCCTTGCATATCATGTAGAAATTGCTTGCTCAAATCTCATGATGATATGCTTGCTATGTCTTGTTGCCATGATAAAATATATCTATTTCCTCGAGTTGTTGTGCTAACAATGTAGAGGAAACCCAACACTCCATGGAACAAGATGTGGTCTTGAACGGTGCTTCAAGGGATCCTACATCTTCATCGATTGCTCTTTGCCTTATGGCTAAGGCTTCAAAGGTATCTCCCACTTTGAATCCCAATATATCTTGTGATGATGTTGATGATGGCAAGAATGATGATGATGTTGATTATGATGAAGAGAATGATAATGTTGCCTCCTTAAAAATGAAAGGGGAAATGGTTTTTAAAGCTCTTCATAAAAATAAAATTGCTCGTTCCAACTTCATGGAAATTATGTCCATTGCCATTGAGGGCAAGAAGTATATTGAGGAGTTGGAATCTCATCTCGAGGAGCATGAGGTCACCATTGAGAAAATGGAAGGTCATGAGCGTGATTACGCTAATGAGATTGCGGACCTCTCTCAAGCTCTTGAACTTGAACAAACCACCAAGGGATCTCTTGAGGAGACTTTTGCTCTAGAATTATCTAGAGTGAGGGAATCTCGTGATAGAGCTCTTGAGGTGGCCAATGATTTTGAAACTAAAAATGAGGGGCTTGAAGTTGCGCATGCTAAACTCCTTGAGGATTTTGAGCACCTCGAAAATGGCTCAAGGGTCATTAAGAGTGAGCTCATCAAACTCACCGAGTCTCATGCTCAACTTAAAGCTTCATATTCAAAAGAGCTTGCGAAGTTGTCTTCTCCTCTTGTTGCTAATGATGATGCTTGTGCTACTAACTCTATCTCTTGTGAAGCATCCATATTGAAGGAGAATGTTGAGCTAAGGGCTCAACTTGAGTTGCTATCTAGCAATTATGGGATGTTGGAAGAAAATCATGTAAAGCTCACAAGCTCTTATGATGATCTTCTAGTATCCCATAATGTGCTAAAGTTAGCTCATGAGGCCATGATTGCTAAGGTAACATCTAGTGAGCTTCATGTGGATACTAGCACTACTTTTATTCAAAATGCTATATTGCCTTGTGCTAGTCCTCGCGATTCATCCATGCATAACATTGGTACATCTTGTGATGAATTGCTTTCCTTGCCTTGTTGCTCTAAAGATGAAGCTTATACTTCCTCTAGTGCTTGTGTTGAGACTAACCATGTAGAGGAAATCAAAGAGCTCAAGGCCCAAGTCACTTCTTTGAAGAAAGATTTGGAAAAGTGTCATGAAGGGAATGCCACACTCAACAATATCTTGAGTGTACAAAAATCCCCCAATGACAAAGGTGGACTTGGATTCAACTCCAATAACAAGTTGAATTCCAAGAGCAACAACAAGAAGGGCCAAAAACAAGTCAAGAGTTCGGCCAAGATTATTTGCTTCAAGTGCAAAATTGAAGGGCACCATGTTAGATCTTGCCCATTGAAGAAGAAGGCCAATAGTGACAAGCAACAAGGGAAGCGGCTACAAGTGCATTCTCATGCTCAACCTCAAGTTGAAGAAAGGCCTCTTCCCAAGAAGACTCAAGCTAATGCTTCTCAAGTTGATAAATCAAGTGAGAAGAAAGTGAAGAGTAGACGTTGCTACCTATGTCGTGAGAAAGGTCACCTCGCTTCTTCATGCACTAGTGGTAACTTATCCAACCCAATTATTATTGATGATGTCTATTCTCTTGGGAAGGATAAGGTTGGCAATGTGGTTGCCATGTTTGTTGGTACTCAAAGTGGTTTGAAGCAAAGAACCATTTGGGTAGCCAAGCCTATTGTGACTAACCTCTTAGGACCCAACTTGGTTGGGGACCAACTAGCTCAAACTTGATCAATAGGTGTTGTTGGAGGGCATTGGAGACTTGGCTACTTTATGAAGAATTAAGGGGACTTCATCATTATAATTGTCTCAAGCCAAGTCATTCGGACTATCAAGTTTCTATCTTATATCCAATGTTCCTCCTTGCGGTAACTCGTGCTTAAAGTGTTTACATTGATAGCTACTTACCCCTTTGCATGTTTGGTTTCGTTCCTTGCATGTGTTTGTATATGTTGTGCTTCCAACTTGATTATCTTGAGCAATCAATTATGTGTGTGTTGGTTTGCACATCATGTACGTGTGTGTCATGCGTTGAGCCTTTTTGCATCTTGTTTATTTCTTAGTTGGCTCTTGTGAGAGATTAATGGAATATCCCATTATGGGGGAGTGATGTGCTTTGTGCACCTCACAATCCTATATATGTGTGTACATGAGTAATACCATCTAGTATTGATATTTCAAGATTATCTAGTCGCTATGTGGTATGTCTTCTCATGAGAAATTCAAATTCTAAATTGTCCATTAATTATCTCTTGTTGGATCGTTATTTTGCCTCTTGTTTATCTTTAATTGGTATCACATTATGGGGGAGTAATATGCTATGTGTATATTAGTAGCCTAGAAAATGTGTACATTTGAGATATTGTCACCTAGAATTGATATTGTAAATTATCTTGTTCCTAGGTGGCATGTTAGCTCTACAAGTTGCAATTTGCTTTTTGTTTGGTGTGAAGATGATGTCGGATATCCTTGCTATCTACCACCGGGAATTATTTCCAAATACTTCTTGTCTTTTGACAATTGGTACTCACTTATGTGTGGTAGAAATTATTGATCATCTTTACATTGGCCTTTGCTTTTATTTGCTTTATCTATTGCCTAGGAATGTATCAACTCCCTTTGTCTTCCATACCACTTGTGGATCTTGTTAATTTCTTGATCTTGTCTAGTGTTTTCTAGGTATAGTGAAAGTGGTGATCTCACCTTGTGCATTTTGTATTCAAATGCAAATTCTCTACAATGCACTAGTCTTGGGGGAGCTATCCTATTTTCTATAAAACACTCATCTTGCGATCCTTATCAGGTGTGTGTTGGTGGACGGCAAGCCGTTTCTTTTTGGTACTTGTGCCATCATGAAACTTTGTAGAGAGCTTGGTTTGTTTGGAACCATCCTCTCTTTTGGGAGTTTGATATCATTGTGTGGGTTCCAATGGATATCTCATTCCTTGATGTATCTTTTAATGATATCTTCCAAGTGATGATTTCTCCATTTGGTATTCTTTTCACTTGGTATTTCCTTGTATTTTGGTATCGATTCTTGAAAGTCTTGAGCATGCATATTAACATCATGTAGTTTCATTGGCATGTTTTCTCTCTTTGACCCAATATATAGGGAAAACTCCACCAAGTCTCAAATTGGATGAGATGTGCATGAATTTCATTTCCATATCTATATGCACATAATTATGTGGAGTTTGTCCTATGTATTGTTGGTGTTTCTAACTCTTTGGTCCCAATGAGTTTGGGTACCATTTTGTTTGTGTTGTTGTTTTAGGATCAATTGGAGATGCATTTGATGCTCGGCTCACTCACAAGGAAGGTGTTGTCACCATGTGCTTTTTGGAGTCAAGCTAGGATGATCAATGAACTACTCTATACCTTCAATTGGTATCTACTACATCCTTCCAATGTTAACTCGGTAATAAGTATCTTCATATACTTCATGCACACATTTCTTGCATCAACCTTGTGTAGGTTGTATCATGGCATGTTATTCATTCTCTCTTGTGATACTTGTTTCCTTTCTCAAAGCATCCCAACAATGATCTCTTGTTGCTAGTTGTGATGTCTTTGATGGTTGTGTAGTAGGAATTCATTTTTATACAATAAGACCATATCTAGCCATGTGCTATGCTTCCAAGCAAATATCTTATTGGTATATGTATGACGTCCTTTTGGATATCTTGTTCCTTCTTGTTGTAACTATTTCGGGTGTACATCCTTCTTTGTAGATATATATCATCATGATTTCGTCTACCTAGAACCTTATACACTTGAGAGAAGTTGCATATCTAGTTGATATCCTTTCTTTCACGTCCACCTTGTCTGTCTTATGTTATTTCTTTGGTGGCTCAGTGAAAGCTTTTGCCTTGAGTGTGTGTCTTCTATCGTTGCATCTTGATGCACTCTTGTGTGGTGAAGATTATGTTCCTCATGCTTATCTTTACGAGGCTTTTTCCATCTTAATTGGTATCCCTCGTCTTGATGAGGCTTTCATCTCCTATCTTCACCACGGGTTGTCACAAGCATAGGTTCTTTATATGCTTATTAGTAAGTTGTGAACCCGTTTGCTAGTTGTGTGTGGGAATGATAGGCCTTGCACCATGTGCCTCATTCTTTCAAGACTTTATTGATGCTTAATGCTCATCCGTACATTTGTCTTCTCAAGTGCATTGCCTTGACTCACACACATCATTTTGGTTGAGCCCATTCTTAAGTTGCCTCTTTTACTTGTTGCTCAACCATGTGTTTGTTGCAAGTACTAGGCTTTGTTTCCTATATGCTCACTTGCACTTGTTGTAAGTTTCTATTGATTTTGGGGGAGCTATGATCCTATTTTGTGCACTTTGTATCCAAATACAAATATTCCTATGTGTGCACAAATCATGGGGAGCTTCTCTGGTTTCTTTACAACACTCCTTTGCTCATATCATAATATCTTTTATTCATGTGGCACGTAGGATCTTTGATCTAGTTGGTTCAATTGATATCCTTTGATTGCTTGCTTCAATTGGTATCTTTTGATTGCTTGATTGCGTGTATCTTTTGATTGTTATGTCCTTGTGGCATATCATTCTTTAGCAATCTTTGTGCCTCAATATAGTTTGTGTTCCTCCAAGTATTTACCTTTGGATATGTGTATGGAATTCCACTATCTTGTTGAGAAATACACAATTTATGGAGGAACACTTTTTATATTGGCCTTCTAAGCTTTTCGCCCATTTTGGCAATCGATGCCAATGGGGGAGAAGTTTCAGAGAGTTTGTGGAGAAGGTTTTCAGAGTCTTCTCCTTGCATTGGTTTTGTTTCTAAGCATTTGCATCTCATTGTCCTGCATCATTGGTTGTTGCATTGCATGGTGATGCATAATTCCTTATATAAACTCTCTTGGAAGAACATGTGGTGCCCCCATGTTTGGGTTTGGTAATTGACGACAATCTCTATGGACTAATGGTTGTCTTGAGTTATATTTGAAGGTTTTGTCCATAGGCTTTTCTTGGAGTACATGTGTTGGTTTCAAGGAGAGTTTGTGTTGACCAAGGTGCTATTAAGGAATTATCCAAAGATTGGTCATGTGAGAGTTGAGCTTATTGCAAGCATGTATTGAAGAAGAAGATTGTGTGATCATTCATGTTTACCTTCAAGACATCATCCAAATGAAGAGAGTTGGAAAGATTCTAGGTTGATCAAGACTAAGTCAAGAGTGAATCAAGTTGATCAACTCACAAAGCGTAGAAGATGTACCAAGAGGGATCAAGTGAACCCATGGTATGGTAAGCATTGTCCATTGTGCTTTGTGTACTAACCCATGGTCTATGTGAGAGTTCTATGTGGGGTTAGGTACGTGTTCATGGGCTTGCGTCAAGAGGAAGATATCACTCAACCCATGGAGAGGATGACATCAAGTGGTGATCGTCATCAAGATTGCCGTGTACAAGTTCAAGTGGAGCATCACGAAGAGATCAAGTGCTTGAAGCTTGCCGTCCATTGTGGTGACAATGGACTTGTGAAGATGTGTCGAAGAGTCGCTCACCCATAGTGGACTATGGGGGAGTAATCATCTAGTCTTCATCGAGACAACGCAATCAAGAAAGGTGGTCCAACTTGAGGGTGTCAAGATCGTCATCATCTAGCTCAAGTGGACCATGTGCAAGGCAAAGGTTTGCCCTTGATAGGTTTTCTATTTTACCGGTCTCATGGTGGTAGTTGGGAGACCGTGTTATATGATCGATAGCCGTACTATCAAGGGGGGCTCTCAAGTGAGTAGCTTGATCGTATCGTTTGTCGAGAGCTCAAACCATTGCATCCTTGCATCATGTTTCTTGGTTCTTGTTTGGTTCTCTTTGTGAGTCTTAGATCTTATGGTCATCTTGATGACAAGCTTGAGTTCATCGAAAACGGAGTTTGCATGCATCTTCTACGATGTTTTCGATGTTGGAGGTTTTACCGGTCTTATCCGAGGAAGGGTTCTCACCATTTTCTTTTGGGCCTTTTCTCATTTGCTTATTATTGGTATTTCTATCAAGATTGTGTTAGCCCTTGTCGCTAGCTTTCCAACAAACTTGGTTTCGTCGAATTCGGAGTCCGTTTGCAGAAGTTGTGTCAGTTTTGGTGTCCTTTAAAGGGGCTGCTGCGGATGTAATTTTTTAGTACCGCTCTTGGGAGCGGTACTACCGCGGCTCCTGAGCGGTAGTACCGCTCCGGACCAAAATCTCGTGTTTTGCTTAGCGGAAGTAGGCACGGAAGTATTTTTTTTTGTACCGCTCGCAAGCAGTAGTACCGCTACCACTTGCGGTAGTACCGCTATCCCTAGGGGTAGTACCGTGAGGTCGAGTGGTAGTACCGTGGGGACGAGCGGTAGTACCACTCCGGCGGTTCTAATGGCCTTTTGCCTCCTCGCTGTTGTTTTTCAAAAGGGTACTACCGCCCTAGCGGTAGTACCGCTCTGTGCGGGCTGTGAGCATAACGGTTGGATTTTTCCCCACCTATAAAAGGGGGTCTTCTTCCCCATTGAACCTTATCCTTTGAGCTCGTGTTCTTCCCCCATTGTTGACCTTCTTTGAGCTTGCTAAATCTCAATCCCTCCATGGATTCTTGCTAGTTTTTGAGGGAAAAGAGAGACGAGATCTAGATCCACATTTCCACCAATCACTTTCTCCTCTATGTGAGGGGAACCCCTTTGATCTAGATCTTGGAGTCCTTGGTGTTCTCCTTCTTGTTCTTCCTCTGATTTTCCTCCTTAGCATTAGTTGCTTCGGTGGGATTTGAGAGAGAAGGACTTGGGCACTCCGTGTGCCCTTGCCATTGCATTTGGTGCATCGGTTTGAGTTCTCCACGGTGATACGTGGAAGTTACAAGTTGAGAAGCTTATTACTCTTGGGTGCTTGGTACCCTTGAGCTTGTTCCTCTTGGGTGCTTGGGCACCCTAGACGGTTGGTGGTGTTCGGAGCTCAATCAGTGTGGTGTAAAGCTCCGGGCAAGCGCCGGGGTCTCCAATTAGGTTGTGGAGATCGCCCCGAGCAATTTCACGGGTTCCGGTGACCGCCCCCAAGGGTTGCCAAAGTGTACGGGTTTGGTGACCGCCCCCAAGGGTTGCCATTTGTACGGGTTCGGTGACCGCCCTCAAGGGCCCCTTAGTGGAATCACAACATCTTGCATTGTGCGAGGGCGTGAGGAGATTTCGGTGGCCCTAGTGGCTTCTTGGGGAGCATTGTGCCTCCACACCGCTCCAAACGGAGATTAGCATCCGCAAGGGTGTGAACTTCAGGATACATCGTCGTCTCCGCGTGCCTCGGTTATCTCTTACCCGAGCCCTTTACTTATGCACTTTACTTTGTGATAGCCATATTGTTTCTTGTCATATATCTTGCTATCACCTAAGTAGTTTTTCTTGCTTAGCATAAGGTTTTGGTGCACATAGGTGAGCCTAGTTGTTGTAGGTTTTGTGCTTGACAAATTAACCGCTAGATTTATTCCGCATTTGTTCAAGCCTCAACCGTAATTATTTTAAAGCGCCTATTCACCCCCCTCTAGGCGACATCCACGATCTTTCAGTTAGTTATTCCCATAATCTGATGCCTTTGCATTCTTTCTTCCTCTGATTGAGTACCGATACTCACGTCAGCTCCGTTATGGACCGCCAAACCCATTGCTGGGTTGTTATCCGATGGTATCATTCACATTCAAATCTTGTGAGTTCTTTCCTTGATACATAATGCTTTGACAACCATGCTCTACTTTCGAGCTTGTGTTAATTACTCCTAAAAATTTGTGGTATATGTTCCTAAGATGCCTCGATGGGTTGAACCAATGCCTTACCTAATCTATGTGAGCCCGAAAGATTTCACGGGCCATACTCATCTGGTATTTCACCAGGTAAAACTTTCAACACTAATGCCTTTATCGAATGCGAGAAGTGAATGAAAGGTTATGCATTGGAGAAGTGGGAGTCGACCTTGAACTTTGTGTTCATGCCCATGGACACGATGTAGATCTTCTCATCGAAACTTCTTTTGAAAAATTAATTATTCCCTTGTATAAGTTCATCTTATATCTAGGATCTGGCCTTTTGCAATTATGGTTCCGACCCTGTTCTCCTTTAAATACCATTTCCTGTGCAAGTTTAAGCACTTGTCTTCTACAGAGCAATACCCAAGTCCAGCCTCTACTTTGATATGTCGTCGAGCATTACCCCCCTGGTATCTCGAGATTATCATGGAACTGCATAATTTCTTATGAGTTCTTCATCAAGTGCTACATTTTCACCGATTCCAATTTTTCACGGGCTCTGAGTTATGAAACACTCAAAGACACCTATAACTGAACTGAGTCCGCACTATGGTTCAACAACTCTTAGTAATCTTCTTTACGTACGAGTTTGTACCCGATCACAACATTCCTAGCCTATTTGGCTATATCATTGTCGTGATGATTTTAACTGTGCTACCTGGTCCTTATTCCGGGAGCACCACGTTCGACGATGAGCTAAGCTTACGTCGATCTTCCTCGTCATTTCATTTTGCCTTGAACAACAAGCTTGATTTCGAGTTGTGTCGCACCCTTGGTTCCAATAACCTTTCGCTCCACCATTCCTTTGACTTGATGTCATCGCCGATCGATTACATCTTAATGAAACCTCTCGATAAATGTGTCGTGATCATCGTCAACATTTTAACTTCTTCTGAGATGTACATTGAGTTCCTGATGAGAAATTCCATGCTTGCCCCCTCGATGGTTTGTGTTAACATCGACAACATTCTTGATTTCCCTCCCAACACAAAACTTGTTCTAGTTTTCCGTTGAACCTCGAGTTCCTTGCTATCTGACTTATGTTATGCTCTACCTTGGAGTATTACCATCGTTTATGTCAAGAAGGTCGTGTGAATTGCTCCGCCTCTTAAAAATTCTTGGTATTGTGATACTTCTCACCCTCACAATTCTTTCTTGGTCCCCTAACCGGGATACCAACACGTGAACCGTGCTGCTTGGATTCTGTACTTCTAGCAACCCTATTGCTTTGAAGTTAATGGTCGATAGTTTCATTCTAAGTCTATTGCTTATTGAATCATCATTCAAACATTGATCATGCTACCTAGTCCAGATTTCCGGGTGCCCCCTTCCATCATTGTTAAATTGTGTATGTTTTCCTCGAGCATACATCATTATATCATTTGATCTGACTAATGTTATCTCCCTCTTCACATAACTGTGGAAATCCGTTTTTTTGGAAATCTCAATGAATTGTCGCTGAGTCAATCAGCCACCTCCTCACCTCTCCTTTGTTTAATGATGAACTCTTATTTTGGAACTCGCTTCCATAGTTCATTTCCCGAGAACCTTAAAATGTTGTCTCGTCAATTGGTATCGCACCTTTTCTTCCCAGACATCCCGAGTCTGAGGTATGCTAACACCGATCAGATCTGAATCTCGGTCAGATATGATGGTTGGAACACTTTCCAAGAGTCACAACATTGGTCTTTATATGACCCGGTAAGGTGATGTCATGCCTAGCACACCTGGCCGGAGGACCTATTGTTATAGTTTCCATCTTAGCAAGGTTAACCATTCTTCCGTGAGGAAATTGTGAGACTTATTCTATAAGTTGTTCCTGATGAATCCTTTGTATATCCAAGTCCAACCTTGCTCGAAGACCATGTGAATGCTATCTCGAAGCATGTCTGTGGTACTCCGATCATCAATAATAACATTTGAAGCACAATGATAAATTTTCTTTATCAAATTTATCCAAACACCGTTGTTTGGGTAATGTCATGAAATTCCTCTCCCCTTACCTAAATGGTTTTCTACTTCATATCTTGCCATGGATATCATGCTCTGCTTGCCCTTGGAAAGGATATACCCTTGAAATATGTGTTTAAACACATTTTCCTTTCCATTGTTCTGTTTGATCTGATGATCACATTTTCCTTTCCATTTATCTGTTTAACCTTCCTTGTGATCCATATGATCTAAGCAGTAATATTCTTCTGCTTATGTAAACACCTTGGTGTACAACCGTGTCGCTAAGACCCTGTTGCATTTGTCGATAGCATTCCGGTAACCACCGATGGACGAGAACTTTGCCTATTGGCCCGCCTCGTTCAACGAGCAGGAAAATGTTCTCTTCGTCCCTCGCCCTTGGTACCGATGTTGTTGCCGACATAACTAACCGTCTATTCTCTGACATGCCTTGCTATCCTGATCGTGCATGATGAAAGCGCCCTCCCTACTTTGTAAACCATATGGTGGGCCCATAACCCACAGTTCCACAGGATCGAAACCTGACTCTCCTGTACACCCCCTGTTTCCAAGGTTGTTCCTCGCGCTTGACTTCGTATTTAATTCACGGACCACCTTCCTAGTGATCTAATCTGATAACAGACACAATACTTAATCTTGTTGCTCTGAAACCCTTTCACGCTCTGTTTCAAGCATCGAACGATTGTCTATCTGCTTGATACTTCTTATTGGGATTTCTTATTTTGCTCTCGATGTTTATCTTAATTTTAATTCGAGAAATACTTCCTACCATTTCCCCTGAGCTATCTACCAGATAATCAACCTTGATAGGTCTGTTCTTCTGAAGTTATCCTTTATTCTTTCGTAAGTACGATGGAGTTCCCGAAGAAAGGATGTCGACCTCATCATGATGACCTGAAGCAGAGAAATGAAGACATCAATGTAATGGATCGATCTCTTCGAGAAGAGCAACCAAGGCCGAGAAGATCCGTTAGAATTTCGTAACTAGACCTTCCCCCCTCTCTACCTCTTAAATCTCGGGACGAGATTTCTTGTAGTGGAGGAGAATTGTGACGCCCGGATAATTAGACTACAGTAATTCCCTGCTAATGATGCCACGTCACCTCGGTTACTGTTGATAAACCCGCGTTAGTTCGAAACCGGTTCGAATTCAAATTCAAAATCAAGCAAACAATAAAAGTTTTTAAATGTTAAAACTAAAATGTTCGGAGTGAACCAAATAATGCATAGGTAATCATGGTGGAGAAACCGCACTTTTATAAAATGTTTAAATGCTCTAAGATAAGTAAAACAGTAGCTGAAACAATTATTTAAACGTCTCTTAAATGATTAATTTATAAACTACTTTTTATAACTACAAAAATAATTGTGGCAGTGGTATAATTACTATTACTAATTTAGGTGCTAACTATATGTTTTACAAAACTAAAACAATTTGAAAGATTATATAAACAGAAAGGAAATTGAAAAATAAAAGAAAACAGAAATAAAACAAAGCCCCCTCCCTTGGGCCACTCGGCCCATCTATCTAGCAGGCCTGCACAGCCCAGCCCAACACCCCCTGTTTTCCCCTTCCTCCCGCTACAGAAGCAGACGATGCCGTGGCGGCCATCCACGGCGCCATGGCTGCGGTGGCGACCATCGGCGCCCCATCCCGCCTATTTAGCCGACCCCGGCGCCCCCTTCTCCCCCTTGGAACCCTAACCCCTATCCCCTCGCGCCCCCTCTCCCTCTGCCACTCTCGTGCCCGACGCCTCTCGCCGTCATCATCGCGGCCACCGTCGTCTCCGGCGTGCGGGAGCACGTCCAGGAGGTCCGCCGCGGTCGGCTTCGTCCGTCCCGGGGACTAGCTCAAGCCGGGACGCCCTCGAGCTGACGTTGTCTTCGTCCCTTTCGTCCGGCCGTCACCAACTCGCCGTCGTTGCGGTGGCTCCGGTCCACCCCGACCCTCCCTGAGCACGCCAAGGATGCACTGTGAGCTCCTCCCCCATTCCCCCTGCTTGCCCTCTCGATCCGATGCCGTAGCCGTCGTCCCCGAGTTCGTCCGAGATCCCGCGTACGCGTACGCGTACATGGGTGCATCCTGCCACTGCTCTCTGTCCTTGCTGCTGCCTTCGCTTTGCTGCCGCCGCCGCTAGCGCTAATGCTTTGCGTTGCCGCTGCTAGCAGCCGCTCCTGCTACCTGATGCTACTGCTGCTGCTACTTGCCCTGCCTATTGCTGTTGCCGCTGCCGCAAGCAGCTGCTCTACTGGCTGCCGCTGTCGCCGACGCTTCCTGCGCGCGCCCGCCGGAGCACCCCGACCGCGCCTGCGCGTACGCGCGCCCGTCCACCTCGCGCACAGCCTTGACTCCCCTGCTGCAGCGCCCTCGCCCGCTTGCTCCTGGTCTACTGTACCGCTGCTTGCTACTGTAGATGGTTCTAGCTTTTCTAAATCTACAATGAGTAACCCCCTAGACAGCCCTTAAACTGTGGTTAAACAGTTGTTAACATGACTGAAAATAATATGTGTAGAAAGTATACATGACAAGCTTCAATATACCCCACTGGACCAAGTCCATTTGATGCGCGGATTAAATCCTACAAAAATCACAAATTACTACGTTCTGTTAACTGAAAAGCAGAAACAGAAATGTTGCAGTAGCACTTTTCCAACAAAGTTTTGATCAAGCAAATGGATGCTAACATAGCTGCACTTGATACTGTCATTTAGATCACAGCAAAGTGCTCAGATTTGATATAAGGCACTAATTCACAGGATGGACAGAACAATAGCTGTAGCCTTTTGAAAACAGCTAAGTGATGTTAAAAACTGACGAATTCTCGGACTTGGCAAAATTTCAGGATTTTTCCGGGTATTGTTAAATCGTTGAAAAATCTTAGAAAATAATCCGTAAC
Organism: Aegilops tauschii subsp. strangulata; assembly: GCF_002575655.3. Taxonomy (NCBI): domain Eukaryota; kingdom Viridiplantae; phylum Streptophyta; class Magnoliopsida; order Poales; family Poaceae; genus Aegilops; species Aegilops tauschii. The sequence continues at coordinate 549,090,905 of NC_053036.3, read as the reverse complement.
TCGGATGAAAAAGTTTTATACATGAAAGTTGCTCAGAACGACGAGACGAACTCAAATACGCTCTCCGTTCATCTGTCACGTGCCCCTAGCATAGCGAACATGCAACCTTTCCTCTCCGTTTCATCTGTCCGATAATGACAAACTTCAGGAAAACTTTCCCGGATGTTATCCCCCTTCGCCGGTACCGCGTAGTGCTACGTTGGAACACGCCTAGTGCTGCTTATTGTCATGTCATGCATCTGTGTGCCTTATAATTACTGTTTCTTCCCCCTCTTCTTCTCCGGTAGACCCCGAGACCGCTGCTGATGTCCCTGTGATCGACTACGTCGACGACGACGCTTCTTCCCTTTCAGCGGAGCTTCCAGGCAAGCCCCCCTGATCACCAGATATCGCCTATTCTTCTCTATACTGCTTGCATTAGAAGAGTGTAGCATGTTACTGCTTTTGGTTAATCCTATTCTGCTGCATAGCCTATCATTGTTGCTACAGTTGTTACCCTTACCTGCTATCCTATTGCTTAATATAGGATGCTAGTGTTCCATCAGTGGCCCTACACTCTTGTCCGTCTGCCATGCTATACTACTGGGCCGTGATCACTTCGGGAGGTGATCACGGGTATATACTATATACTTTATATACATGAGACATGTGGTGACTAAAGTCGGGTCAGCTCGTTGAGTACCCGCAAGTGATTCTGATGAGGGGGCTGAAAGGACAGGTGGCTCCATCCCGGTAGAGGTGGGCCGGGGTTCCTGACGGTCCCCGACTGTTACTTTGTGGCGGAGCGACAGGGCAGGATGAGACCACCTAGGAGAGAGGTGGGCCTGGCCCTGGTCGGCGTTCACGGATACTTAACACGCTTAACGAGATCTTGGTATTTGATCTGAGTTTGGCCATTTGGTCTATACGCATTAACCAACTACGCAGGAATAGTTATGGGCACTCGGCGTCGTGGTATCAGCCGAAGCTCTTTTTGGCCTCAGCGACTGAGTGGCGCGCGCCGCATTGGACCGTAAGCTCGCGCTTGTATTAAGGGGGCTAGGTCTGCTTCCGGCCGCGTACGCAACGTGGAGGTGTGCAATGGCCGAGGGGCCCAGACCCCTGCGCGCATAGGATTTAGACCGGCGTGCTGACCTCTCTGTTGAGCCTAGGTGGGGCTGCGACGTGTTGATCTTCCGAGGCCGGGCATGACCCAGGAAAGTGTGTCCTGCGAAATGGGATCGAGCATGTTGGGAAATATGGTGCACCCCTGCAGGGAAGTTTATCTTTTCGAATAGCCGTGTCCCTCGGTAAAAGGACGACCCGGAGTTGTACCTTGACCTTATGATAACTAGAACCGGATTCTTAATAAAACACACCCTTCCAAGTGCCAGATACAACCCGGTGATCGCTCTCTAACAGGGCGACGAGGAGGGGATCGCCGGGTAGGATTATGCTATACGATGCTAATTTGTGAACTTACCATCTACACTCTTCTACATGCTGCAAGATGGAGGTGGCCAGAAGCGTAGTCTTCGACAGGATTAGCGTCCCCCTCTTATTCTGGCATTCTGCAGTTCAGTCCATCGATATGGCCCTTTACACATATACCCATGCATATGTAGTGTAGCTCCTTGCTTGCGAGTACTTTGGATGAGTACTCACGGTTGCTTTTCTCCCTCTTTTCCCCTTTCTATACCTGGTTGTCGCCACCAGATGCTGGAGTCCAGGAGCTAGAGATCCCGAGGATGATTCTACGTGGAGTTCGGCTTCGAGTAGTAGTTAGGAGGTCCCAGGCAGGAGGCCTTGCCTTTTCGATCGTTGCTACTTTTGTGCTAGCCTTCTTAAGGCAATCTTGTTTAACTTATGTCTGTACTCAGATATTATTGCTTCCGCTGACTCTTGTGTTTTCGAGCTTATGTATTCGAGCTTATGTATTCGAGCCTTCGAGGCCACTGGCTTGTAATATAAAGCTTGTTTTATTTTAATTTGTGTCTAGAGTTGTGTTGTGATATCTTCCCGTGAGTCCTCGATCTTGATCGTACACATTTGCGTGTATGATTAGTGTACGATTGAATCGGGGGTGTCACATTTGGTGTGTCTTCTCCACCTGTCACCCCTCCTGGAGCCGTCCACTTCTCAGCATGGCGACGTGTTGTGTCCTTTTGGTTACCTGGAAGACCCGGAACCATATGGTTTTTGATAACATCCGGACCTCGAATGTTGACTTACGACATTTGATCCAGGAGCATCTCCGATTATGGGTGGTCCAGACCCCCTTCCACGTAGATTGTACCCCGTTGCTACACTGGTGTGAGGCTATCTGTAGTTGATACCCGCCCCACTCTCTTTCTCTGCTCTGCGGAGCTATGTAATAATCGAACCGATGCCATATTATTAATAGAAAAATGAGTTCGGGTGGGCGATCGCCCCCCTCCCCTCCCCCGTTAACTGCTAAAATGCGTTGATGTTGCAACGGATGAACAACAAAGACTTTGATCGATCACCTACTTGCTGACATTGGAGGAATTAAAGGATTCTTAAAGCAAAACTCTGAAGTTGCTTTACATTGGCTAGGGAGAACAGTAATAAAGTGTCCCATAGTTTACACAATTAGGGGAGCACTCTGAACTTGTACGCGCCCTTGCAGAGTGATCATGTAACTTCTGTTGTATTGAACTTAGTGTGTGAACCTAAGTTAGTACGATCACTTGATTGAGGGAGTGATGCTGAAACATACATGGATGCCCATGTGCCCATTGTGGAAGTACTGAACTTGAAGAAAGTATCCATTCCATCGTTGTTGAAACACACAATGTTCTTATTTAAGCGTGAGATCAGAGATGGAATCATAGTTCACAAACAAACCATACTGGCCAGCTGAGCCAACCAAGGAGTAGAGCCCAGTCATTCTTAGGTTCATACATCCATAAAATTTTGTGTTCAATTGGAATTGCTCTGTCAGTGTCATTGACGCCCATAGATATGCTAGGACATTGCATGGAGTAACAACATCATCGTGGTCAACTGGAGATGGACTCGTTCAGGAATACCGAAAGCACTAAAGCACTGGAGAAGGTAGCATAAGGCCGCATAAGGGCAGGCGGAAGGGGCTTGGTGCTGCACACTTTCAGGTGTTGCCCGATGGAGGGGAGGTGGATAGTAATGAAGAAAATTCTAAGGAAACTGGTGCTACTGCTGTGAACCAAAACCAGAGTTAGGGGGTGAAGAAGAATAGTGAAAGCACTGGAGAAGTCAGCAAAAGACCAAAGTACATCGGCATGCGGAAGAGGCTTGGAGCTGGAGGTGAGGCAGATAGCAATGATGGCTATGAGCTGAAATTGACAAGCATGGGAAACTTCAATGTACTGGCGGACGAAAATTGTGAATAATCAAACTCTAATGATGGATATCAGACGCAAAGTTGTGGGTTTGATCTACTTCCTGAAGAAGACTGAAGAGAACTCAAGAAGCAAACGAGGGTAGTCATGGTGCAGTGATCCGGATGAAGGCAATCCTTGACTGAATTTTCTTAGGGACTTTTTTTTCCGATAAAGGGCGCTTTTATTATCTCAAAATGTAGCATCAAGCGGATACAAAACATTATGAGTAACACCTGGCCTCTGCATAACTAGGATGCACGCAGCCGAACAACAAAAGTCTGACAAATGGAAAAGTAACAAAAACGGCAAGTCGGCAACAATAGAGTCCTCCTATAGACCGACATTGCCTATGTCAAAAATGAAGGTAGAGTTTTTAGGGACTAATGTTGCAAATTTTGTAGTCCAATTTTTAGTAACTAACTAAAATTGACATGTAGTAATCTCTGTACCACTCGAATTCCCTACTCGTATTGCCTGCATTTTATGGACGTGTGAACTACACCTATGGTGATCTGCAATTGATGTTTATGTCTCATGCAGTCTTGTGGAGTGTTCTTCACCTTCACCTCTACTGCTTATTGTCTTTTGTTATTGGGGTGCATGACCTGCCATTTTTTGTTTGTTTATGTTTCCTTTGATGATTTTCATGAGAAAGAGAAGGGTCATGGTTCTAACGTCCATGGTACAACGGGATGTTCTGATGTCCATGACAGAACGGGATCATTTCATTTCGATCATCATCCTGCGTCTTTATTGCGAGTGCTAAGTGCTAACTCTACTACACCGCATTGGACGTAGTCTTTAAGGGACGCGTTGGACACAATCTTAATCCTGTTAGATTTGGTTTTCCCTCGTATTAACGATTCTCTCGAGGTTGTTAGTTTCTATCCTTTTTTCTGGCTCCCTATGCAGCGTTTGAGATTTGTTTCCTCTAATTTCACCTTTTAGTACTCCTTGATGCAATTACTATTTGAATACGTTAGTATAATCTGATCTGTGAAAATGAGCTTCTATGCAAACCGTTTGGTTTCTTGGAACAAACACAAATCAGGATAGAGTAGGGCCGAGCAGATCAGACTGCGGGGAGAAAGGTCGTTCAGAGTTCCTGGTGGGAAAATAATCGTGTGCGAGGGAAGTCGAAAACTAGTCACTCCTCTGCTACTTGGTTTACGCGATAGCACTATCAGATTCAGCTACCAATAACATTTCAGTATAGTGGGATAAGGTGGTTTACAGTACGGGTGAACTGAACAAAACCAAAGTAACAGACAGCTTCAGTCACAGGGTAATCCGAATTTCCCATTACTTGACCAAAAAACGAAGGACCAAACGCCTTATTTCTCATCATATATTAGTTGGCCACATCTTTCCTGACGTAGCTTCCGTATGGACGTCGACGTACTCAGTATGGCGGGTCGGCGAAGTTGCCGCCAGGGGAGTAGCTGCAAACAGCCACGGTGTCGTTGCTGCCGCGGCAGGTGCGGCAGGCGCAGCCGAGCTCTCGCGTGGTGTTCCGCACCACCAACTTGTAGGACCCGCATTCCTTGCCGGGCGCGCACGCGTTGGCGCCGTGGTCGTACCACCGCCGCTCGTACACCCACGAGCCGGTGGCGGCGGCGCCGTCTTGTTTCCCGCTGCCCCAGTACCTGTTCCGCGCGTAGATCGGCGGGATGTACTTTGGCGGCTCCAGCTTGCAGCGGACGACGAGCTGGGCCGCGTACCGCTTGGCGTCCTGCCCCAGCGTCCAGTTCCACTCCAGGGGTGCCACGCCGACCTCGCGGCGCGCGTCGTTGTGCCCCTGCAGGAACTGGAACGCCACGGGCACTCTAGGGGCCGCGACGGCGACGCCATTGTTGTTGGTAATGCTGGCTGATGCCGGTGACGGCGAGACCAGTGCAAGCAACAAGATGGCGAGGCAGATGGAAGGAGACATGGTCACCTGCTGCATCGGTGAATGTGTGCTCAGTTGATTTGGTGAAGTTTTAGAGGAATTGACGTGCTTATATAGGACAACAAGAGGGGTTAACTTCCACAAGCGTATGCGTCAGTTTCGAATTCGGAGAATTAACATGAAGCGCTCATCTGCGAGTAATTAATGGCATTCACTGCTAGTACCGATAATTAACAGGTTAGCCGTTTTGCATGTACATACGACTTCCTTCTTCCCTACTAAAAAAATGTAAGGACACTTCTTATCAGACCTTCTTCCTTTCGTACACAAAAAAAATGATAGGACAAATGAAATAAATTTGTTAGCGTGTTCAATATTTCTTAAATATTCCATTTCTCGCAATATGCTTTTGCCGAGTAGGGAATTTTGGAAACCGCGCTTCATGGAGGCCTTAATTTTGAAAAATTCAAAATTTTCTGTTTCAAAAAAATCTAAAAAAATACACATGTATACAAGGATGTAATGTGTACGTGTGCAAAATTTCAAACTAAGGTCTCCATGGAGCTCGGCCTCCATTTGGCATTTTCGGCTTTCGCCTCATTTATAGATGCGTTTATACAATAAGTTCAAATGCCGTAAAATAAAATAGCCTGTTGGGACATTAACACAAACACGCCTAAAAAATCATGAAAGAAAAACGGAAAAAAGACCGCCAAGTGGCCAAAGTCTCATGGGGCCTGCTACGGGGCAAGTTGGCGAGCCAGAGCAGTTATCTCATCCATCATAACGCTCAGGCAATCGCAATCTCGCTGTCCATACAACGGGTGCTACTGCTGCACAAATGGAAATAATTTGAAGATAATGTCAGAGGCCCGCCTACCAGAGACCCACTCAATCACCATATTATTGTGCGTCATCCACAAAGTCTAAGCTAACGCCGCAAACACCAATTAGAAGAGGTCTCTCCTCCTTCTGGTCTGGATGGCATGACTTTTAAAGGAACGCGACCAGTTCGAGGGCCTCTAGTTAGGCCCCAGAGCCTCACAGACAAAACTCCACAGAACTCTTGAGGCCGTGCAAGAGAAGAGGATGTGAGTCCCCACCCCCGGGGAGTAAATTGCTCAAAAAATCACCATATTTGTGGCTAGGGTGCTCCAAAACCACCTCTTTTGCCAAAAAACACAAAAGATCACCACTTCTATGCCAAGTGAATAATGTAATGCACTCGAAACTGAGCCGCATTAATAGAAAAACTGACGGGTGGGACCCACATGTCTAGGTTGATGTGGCGAAGAGTAGTCCTAGTCAATGTTTGACATGCTGACATGGATGGGGGTCCCACTTGTCTGTATCACACCTTCTTCTTCCTCCTCAATTTCCTCTCGTCTTCCCCCTCCCTTTCTCACCACCTCTACCGGCGACTGGAGGCCGAGCTTGCAGCGCCACCGCCTCGCGCTCTTCGGCAAGCCCACCACGCCCCGCACCCGCAACGCCGCTGCCACACGCGCCCTGCCATCCCGCGACCGCGCCTGCTTGCACCGCCATCCCGTGTCTGCGCATGGTAGTGCCGCCATCCACGACCTAGGCCGCTGGCGAGAGCCCCATGTCGCTGCCTCTGCCCAGGCCCACCTGCAGCGCCTCCTGTTGTCGGCCATCGCGAGGGGCGCCACACCGGTGTGGTCGCCGTTGCAAGCACGTGCGTGGCTAGGGCACTCCACCATGGCACGCGCGGGCCGGCGCGAGGCGACGGGTAGGCGAGGGGAGCCACCCGGTGTGTCCGCCACCGCGAGCACGAGCCCAACTATGGGCTCCACCACGGCGCGCGCGGGAAGGGGGCGGCGGGCGTAGATGGCCTCAGATTGACCGGCGCTAGGCGGCGAGGAGATGTGTTGGGAAGGGGCGGCCGGAGGCAGAAAATCGATGGCCTGAGATTCAGCCGACGCCAGGCGGCGGGGAGGCGTGCAGGGAGGGGGCGGCGGACGCAGATGGCTGCGACGGACCAGATTCGGCTAGCGATAGGCGGCGAGAAGGTGTGCTCGGAGGGACGGTGCCAGGCGGTAGGCAGGGGCGGCACTGTTGGGTGACCAATGGGGAGGGAGAGAGATGTGTGGGGAGGAAGGAGAGGCGAGACGAGATAAGAGGTGTGGCTGACGGGTGGGACCCCCGTTCACCTCGGCAGGTCAAACATGACTAGGACTAGTTTTCGCCACAACCCAATAGATGGTCCCACCCGTCAGTTCTACAGTTAGACACCCTCAGTTTTGAATTAGTGTGATCTGTTACTCATTTGCCGCATAATCGGTGGTGATTTGCTATTTTTTGGCAAAAGCGATGGTTTTGGAGTACCCTAGCCGCATATGCCATGGTTTTCAACAATTTACTCACCTCCAAGACACCACACAGAGGGCACAACCCATTTGCAGGGTCATTCTCTTGATCACCTCCCTCCCAGATGGGAGGAGATGCCTTAACAATTGCCAAACAAAAATCTTTATCTTCAAGGGCAATGGTGCTTTCTAGAGCAGAGAAGCCCACACACTAAAGCAAACATCAACATAGGACATGTTATGCCCGGCTGATAGAGAGGACGCCTGAAGGGGACAGCGGTTAGGATAAGGTGTCCGGATAATCCACGAGCACCAGTGGGAGGGCAGCCCGCAAGTTAGCCCACTCTATGATCTCCATTGGCCCAAATTATCATGGAACAAAGACGTTCCAATGGCTACTGTGGGGAGTCGTGGAGACCAACACCATTTGAACTGAGTAGATGCCAAATAAGTTTGGAAACCCCATACATAATGGGGCTCTATTCACCCACGGTCAAGCCGGAATAGTGTTCCCTCACTATTGCCAATGGAGAAGGACATCCCCTGGCCGATCTCTTGCTTGATCTGCTGGACCGACTGCCAAAACTAGGATCCATCAGTACGGGAACAAGCAAGCAGTGACTGGCCCTGAAAGTACTTTGCTCAAATAAGCTGCAACCATAAGCCCCCTCCCCTCGAATGATCCGCTAGACCCATCGTAGCATAAGGGCCACATTCATGCACTGTGACACTAGGATGCCTATCCTCCCAAATCCTTTGGCATGCAGATGTCAGTCCATTTCACCATACGGTATTTTTGTGGGCCATCCATCGCCTGCCAGAAGAATCGGAAGAGGTCTTTAGCAAACAAGCTATGTACCAAGTATCAACCAAATCATTATAGCGGTTAGTTAGTATGTGCAAGGTAAAGCTCCTTAGTTTCCTTATCTAGGTTTGCATCTCGTTAATTTGGTATTGCTTCTTGTGTGGCTCTGTCAGCACATCATCTAGCTTCTCTCTCACCGATCGATACTAGTAGTATATCATCTGGTTTACGTAGATCTTTACATCTCTCTCGAAATAGGCTTTCGCCCTGTTTTATAAATAAAACAACGGTCCAAACAACCAACATCTCAAGAATGACGGCCGGGGTGATAGCACATGCAAGCCAAAGAAAACACGAGAGAAATAGAAAAAAGCCACCTAGTGGCAGCCGCTAAGGGGCACTACGAGGATGAAAGCCGACACGCTGAAGCCAAGAGCGCATCCATCATGCAGCCGAGCCGGTCGCGATCACGCTGCCTCAAGAGTGGGTGCCAGTGCTGTAGAAAAGCAAGGAATTTGAAGGAGTCAGACGCCTTCCTCGGAAAGACCTTCTCAATCACCATCTTATTACGAGTGTCCAAAGTGTCCAGGTCATCGCAGCGAATATAAGCCAAAATAGGCGGCAATGCCTCGACTGTTGCAGATCCCTGTACTGGAGGAACTCGGCCATATCTATGTAAATCTTTACATGATCGATCCATATCTATGTGTTGCAAGAGAATCATCTGTATGAGTAATATTCAGAGCGACGGGGTTTGTATACTGAATTGGAAACATAGAGGGGTTTGTGTTATACCTTCTTTCACGTGCATCGGCAAGCAAAGATGTATTATTTGCGATCGAGGTTTTTTGAACAACGGTTGAAAGTGAGGTTTTTTGAGAAATGGAGTACTTGCAGCTACAAAAGGAGAACAGGGGCTCGGATTTGGGGCGGGATAACCGCCGGCGGTGTACAATTTGCAGGCGGATTCAATGGACAAGCTACTGCTGGGCGATGATTCACCGGAATGCATAGGCCACGACGGGGAGCTCATGGCCAAGCTGACGAGAGTGGCGGGGAGCTCATCCATCGAGTGCCGTTAGCCCGCGTGGGCTCGCACACAGGGCTCCTAGCTACCACTGTCCCCAAGCTCATGTGGCTTTGTTTTCGGCCACATCAAGGGGCGCTGGTGACATGTTGAAGCTTTGAGACACCAGAAGTGATGAATCCGGCAGGTTGCAGCACTGGCGACAAAAGGGAAGGGAAGGAGGCGAGGCTATGGGAGGGGGGTTGTGCGGACTGATTCTGGTGTCGGGGGCTCTATGTGATGATGTGGGCGGCGGCTCAAGACCAAGAGGGGCAGTGTGGTCTGCTAAATTTCACCGAGAGTTGCCCCTCTTGGAGCAAAAATGTGCTAGAGGGTGGCTTCTGGGGATAACAAACTATAATTTTGAGGGATATGCTAGCTAAGGATTAATCTCCCAAACCAGAAAGTATATATTTTTTGGGATTAGGAAAATGATAAGATCAAGGTGGTTGTGCTCTTACGAAAATGGTGGAATGAGAAGAATAGAGTCAAGGAGAAGGTAAAAAATGGAGATAATGATGTGATGTGTCTTATTGCTAAAATCAAACTGCTAAATAGTTCAGGTTGTACAAAGCATATCACTACAAAAAAATACACTTCCGTGATGATACGTGTTTGTCACAGTAGGTCGCGTTTTTTGTCATGCATGTACATCCATGACAAATTTATGACAGAATCAAGATAGTCATACCTGTGCTGTCGTAGAAGTGTTCCATGACATTACCAAAATTATCATCACGGAAGTGTCCACTTCCATGACGATAAATCGGGCGTCACAGAAGTGCTTTCGTCAAGGGTGACCGACACGTGGCATCCACCGTAACGGAACGCCGTTAAGCTATCGGGTCGGGTTTTGGATCCGATAACCCGTTAACAGCCCCGACCAATGGGGATTTTCCACGTGTAAAATCATCATTGGCTGGAGGAAACACGGGTCGGCTCACCGTTGGGACAGATGTCATCCGCTCATTGGACCGAAGGCGCCTATGATACGGCGACACGTGGCACGGCCCAACAGAGGCCCATTCCTATGAAAAGGCCGGCCCGTTTGACTTGGTCAAAAGGTGGCGGGCCGGCCCACGTGAAGCCTGTTAACGGCCTATTCGTATATAGCCCATTTACAGCCCGCTAACACAGGGCCCGTTATGCCCTATCCGAATTAGGCCCAGTAGCGTCATCTGGGCCGTCTAATATGATTCAGCCCGTTTTAACTTCCGGCCCATGTGTGGCCCATGACTTCTTTCGGCCCATATGAGGACCTTTGTAACTCTTGGCCCATTAACGGCCCGTGGTGAAACTGGTCCGTAATGAACAGTGTATCACTTTATACCCATTAACGGCCCGTTATTCCATTGGGCCGTTTCCAGCCCAAGCTATCTTTCGGCCTTCTCAGGGCCGATTGATTCTTGGGCTCATTTGCAGCATTCGGTTACATACGGCCCGTTACTGTCATTTTCTGCTTGTGGGCCAAATTCAGCCCGTCGTTACAGTCGGCCCGTTTGTGGACCGTTAATAAGTTGGGCCGTTTTCATGCCAAAAAAACCCGTTGGGCTGTTTTCATAGAGTTATCAAATACGGCCTATTAACGGCCCGTTATGGTCCACGAATAGTATGGCCCATGATTGGCGAAATGATGATACGCCCCGTAGAAGGCCCATGGATCCTACGGCCCGTATGAGGCCCATGGATACACTACAGGAATCAGCTACTTTGTCGTCTGCCACGGCAGACGGCAAAGGCAAGGATGGCGGACGGCAAAGGCCTTTGCCGTCTGCCGCGGACGGCAAAAGGCTCCGGCAAAGTAGGCTACGGTAAAGAGCTTCTTTGCCATCTGCTTTCTGAAGCGGACGGCAAAGGGGCCTTTGCCATCAGCGGCGGATGGCAAAGAAAGCCGACGGCAATAAATGTGTTGTTAGTCCGTTAGGCGGCTAACGGCAGCCTTTGCCGTCCGCCGCTGACGGCAAAGAGCATCCGGCCTTTGCCGTCCGCCGAATGACGTCAGCTGGACGTCAATGCGGGACAAGTCTTTGCCGTCTGCCACTGTAGGCAAAGCCTTTGCCGTCCGCCGCTGTAGGCAAACTGACCAAATGGGTCAGCTCCCAGGGAGCACAGGTGGCCGCCGCTTGGCTTCTTTGCCGTCCGCCGTGGATGGCAAAGGCGCCTTTGCCATCAGCGGCTGACGGCAAAGGTGCCTCTTTTTTCTGTTTTTTTAAATCCAGCAATTTTCACAGCAAATATATGACATATATATATATATATTGCACATGGCTATTTAACAGCAAACATATGACATATCCAACACATAAGTTTCATCGTGCATACATATATAGTTCCATCCATTCATACATAGCAAGTTGCACATACACATTGTTCCATCCATACATATTACAATGCAAAGTTTCATCAAGATAGCAAGTTCCATCATAGCAAGCTAGAAGAATACTAGAGGAGAATGAAAGAAAAACAAGCACTCCATCATAGCAAGCTAGCTTCCGTGAAGTGAATGAAATCTGCAAAAAGGCAAATAAGAAAGTTAGAAAAAGGTGACTAGAAGAAGTATATGCCATTTATGAGCTAACTTAGGTGAAATGGATCATTTATGAGCTAACTTAGTTGAAATGGATCGTTTATGAGCTAACCTAGGTGAAATAGATCGTTTATGAGCTAACTTAGGTATAATGCATCATTTTAGAGCTAACCTAGGTAAGATGGGTCATTTTGGAGCTAACCTAGGTGAAATGGATCGTTTTTGAGCTAAGTTAGGTGAAATGGATCATTTATGAGCTAACCTAGGTGAAATAGATCGTTTATGAGCTAACTTTGGTAAAATGCATCATTTTAGAGCTAACCTAGGTGTGATTGGTCAATTTGGAGCTAAACTAGGTAAAATGGATCGTTTGTGAGCTAACCTAGGTGCAATGGATCGTTTATGAGCTAATCTAGGTAAAATGGGTCATTTTAGAGCTAACTTGGGTAAAATGCATCATTTTGGAGCTAACCTAGGTAAGATGGGTCATTTTGGAGCTAACCTAGGTAAAATGGGTCATTTTAGAGCTAACATAGGTAAAATAGATCATTTTGGAGTTAGTCTAGGTAAAATGGGTCATTTTAGAGCTAACTTGGGTAAAATGGATCATTTATGAGCTAACTAAGGTATAATGGGTCATTTTAGAGCTAAATTAGGTAAAATGGATTGTTTATGACCTAACTAAGCTAATGATGCCATTTTTGACATAAGTAAGCTAAGTACATGTCATTATTGAGCAAACCTAGTTAACTAAGCATACTAGAGCTAACTTAGGTCATTTTGGAGGAAACAAAGCTAAGTATAGATCGTTTTAGAGCTAACTTAGGTAAAATGGATGGTTTTGGAGGTCAGTAAGCTTATTAAGTCATTTTGGAGGAAAAGAAGCTAACTCTAGGTCATTGTGGTAAGCATATTGGAGGAAATAAGGCTAAGTCTAGGTCTTTATGCATTTGTTAAGCAAAACACTAGAAGAAACTTACCAGCGCCCACCATCTTTCAACACCTGCCATGACAAAGAGTAAATGAAATTAGTACAACATAAAAAAATACCGACATGAATAATAATATGTATATCACTTCGGCTGTTTGAGCCGTAATATAGACATCAGGAACATCTAAATGGGTGCTTTGTTTGATTTCAACTAGCCCTATATGTTCATGAGTCCTTCTAGTCTCCTTCGGCTGAAACCAATAACATTTGAGAGTACGACATTCGGTGGGTTGTCACCATAGAATATAAGTTCATAAATTGCTTCAACTCTCCAATAATACTCGGTACCTCCTTCGCCGATAGCAGATACACAACAAGTTGTAGACTTTCGGTCGGCCATAGATAGCTCTTTGCCATAGGTACGAAAGCGATACCCGTTGATGTCGTATTTGTCAAACGAACGGACCTTATAGTCAAAACCATTAACGATTTGTCTCAATTCGGCGTCCATAGACTCTGAATTAGCCTACAAGTTTAATACGAAAGGATTGTTGCATTAGGAAGAAATTAGCGAATGTAATGAAATGGTCTAATAGAAATTACCGTTTGTTTGAACCAAGAGATGAAACCGGGATAGCCGCCTCCTTGCTTTGCGAGAAGCTCATACTCTTCGACGGAATCCTTTTGGATTACCGCTCCATACGAGGTGTCGGGGTGTGGTGTCGGGGTCGTGGGTCGGGGTGTGGTGTCGGGGTCGGGGTGTCGGGGTTAGGGGGTCAGGGGGCCGGGGTCAGGGGTGTGGTGTCGGGGTGTGGTGTCGGTGTTGGGGTGTCGAGGTCAGGGGGTCGGGGTGTTTCCTTCTATCCTTCTTCTTCTTCTTTCTTTCTCTTCTTCTTCTTCTTTCCTTTCTTCTTCTTCTTCTTTCATCTTTTTTCTACTTCCTTTTCTTTTCGTTTCTTCTTTTCTTCTTCTTCTACTTCTTCTACTTCTTTTCTTCTTCTTCTTCTTCTTCTTTTTTCATGTTTTTTCTACTTCTTTTCTTTTCTTCCTTTCTTCTTCTTCTACTTCTTTTCTTCTTCTTCTTTTTTCATCTTTTTTCTACTTCTTTTCTTTTCTTCTTTTCTTTGTTCTACTTCTTCTACTTCTTTTCTTCTTCTTCTTCTTCTTCTTCTTCTTGTTCTTCTTGTTCTTCTTCTTCTTCTTCTTTTCTTCTACATATTCTTTTTTCTTCTACTTGTTTTCTTCTTTTCTTCTAACACTAACACTATATAACACATATCTAGCACTAAATCTATCACTAACAATTAAACAACAAAAGAAAATGAAAAGACAAAAAAAAGAAAAAAATAACTCACCGTAGCAATGGGACGGTCAGGGCAGTGGGCGGGTGGGCCGGCGACGTGGTGGCGCGCCGGTGCAATGGGACGGTCGGGGCAGTGGGGCGAGTGGGCCGGTGACGTGGTGGCGTGCCGGGGCGCCGGGATGGTGGAGCGACGGGGCGTCGGCGGGTGGGGTGGGGGCGGCGGGGTGGTGGGGCGACGGGGCAAGCAGGGGCGGGGGCGGCGGGATGGTGGGGCGACGAGGCGTCGGCGGGTGGGGTGGGGACGGCGGGGTGGTGGGGCGACGGGGCAAGCGGGGGCGGGGGCGGTGGCGGGGATGGCGGTGGGTGGGTCTGGTGGCGTGGCGTCGGGGAGGAGAGAGGGAGAGAAACAGAGAGAAGTAACGGGCGGGGGGGGGGGGGCTCGATCGGCCGTTAGTTAGGTTAGGTTTGTTAGCCTTTGCCGTCCGCTTTTTTTTATCTTTGCCGTCTGCTAGTAGACGGCAAAGAGGGGGGCCGTTAAGTTTTTTCTAATCGGCTCGTTAGTGGGGGCCACCTCTCTCTTTGCCGTCAGCCAACTGACGGCAAAGATTCTTTGCCGTCAGCCAGCGGACGACAAAGAAGTGACAGATGGCAAATACCTTCTTTGCCGTCTGCCAGTTGTTTGCAGTCTGCTTTTTGGTAGCTGAGGGCAAAGACCTTCTTTGCCGTCTGCTAGCGGACGGCAATGAACTGGCAGACGGCAAAATCCCTGATTCCAGTAGTGATAGTACGGCCCGTAGAAGGCCCATGGATCGTACGGCCCGTAGAAGGCCCATGGACCCTACGGCCCGTAGAAGGCCCATGGACCCTAAGGCCCGTATAGAAGGCCGATGGATCCTACGGGCGGACGAAGGCCCATGGATCATACGGCCTGCAGGAGGCCCATGGTTACAACAGTCGATGTGTTGCCACGATTATTTTGGCCTAGTTACCAAAAATAGGCTATTGTGGCCACTAGAAAAAACAGAAAAAGAACTGCAGTGACTACAAGCAAACAACTAAACAAGACAATAAGGAAATAAATAAGCAAGCAATTAACGCTAGCCTATTACCGCTATTACACATATTACATCCAGTGGGCATCAAAGTTCGCCACCAGTGCAAATATAGGGAACAAAGCAGCACATTACATACACTGGCCGTCAAAATTGGCCACCAGTGCAAATAAACGCGGCAGCAAAACAAGAGCATAACTGAAACAACTTCAGAAGAGCTCAAGAAACGTTATCCTGGGTATCCACCATGCTGGCAATAAGCTTAGCAAGCTGATTAGCTTTGTCCCGTTTGGCGCTAAAATCCTCCAACGCTTGCCGTTGCACTAGAAAGTATGCATCTGAATGCTCCAGGGACTTCCGCAGTCCTTCCGCTTCTTGTCACAACACAGCTGATCGATGTCTTTCAGCTTGTAGTTGAGACTCAAGAAACTGAACTGATTCAGACAGTGAGTTTGAATAGCTTGTGCAAGCGGTAGTGGCCAGTAACTCGAACACTAAACCAATACAAGACTTTGGGGTTGTCTCGCTGTCTTCAAGATAGTCTTCCTTAGCTGTTTTATCAGCTTTGTTGGAGACCAACAAGGATGTGTCACTATCCTGAACCTTATCTGCATTACTTCCTTTACCATTGCTTAATAAGGCACTCTTCCCCAATATTCTGTTAGCATTCTAAAAGAGGAAACAAGCAGACACATAACAAGTTTAGCATGTACTAGTATATGAAACTCATTTCGGTGAACCAGTTCATTAGTAAGGTGGACATGATTAAACTACCAAGTCTTCTATTGCCAAGTACTAGTACATAATAAAAGCATCAAACAAACATATAACTATGTCCTATGGTCACTGCATTGTCTTGCCAAATCAAAATAGAGACACGGTTCAAATCATATCAGTTCAAGACAAAGCAGCAGTGAAAGAATACAAAGCGTGGGAAACTACACGACACAAACAGATTTCAGATGGGTACCATGGGTCTACATGTACAACAACACTATTGGCTCTGTTGTGATGCTAGTAATGTGCATGATATGAAAGTCAACTGTATACACAATTGAAATTGAAATCAACAGAGCTATTGATAAGAGCAAACCTGTTAAAGAAACATGCGTGAACATACCTGCTGTGCCATTGGAGTTTCGATTGGATCCTTCAATTTAAAAATTAGTTTGTATGAGTAAATATAGTGATACAAGAGCAAAGCAATCATAGTTAAAAAAGGTGCGCCTAAGCGAGCGCTTAAGCGCGCCTAGGCTCTAGGCATTGGCAAAACGCATTGCGCATAACTACGCATAATCTGTGCATAACTGCGCATAAGCATGCGCTTTGGTCAGTAAAGCGCAAGGCGGTGGCAAAACGCACAATTAACGCCTAGCGCTTTTTTGAACTATGATAGCAATGGAATCTTAAATTAGAACAGTTGTTCTTCAGGTTTAGGCACTTGTTCTACATGAACAGAGTACAGTAAGACGCAAGAATATAATACTAAAAAGTAGAAAATGAGCTCATAGACCTTACCACATTCTTGGTTCGGGACCAGTACAGAACAAGGCGTTCCCAGTCATCGTCCAGTAAATGTGTCTCAGAAGAACGTAAGGGAATTTGATGAGTTTCTTTGCCGGTGAAGTACGTTTTCTTCAGGTAATTCCGATACTGCCACCAAGCATTCTTGAAGATAGCAGAGGTATTAGCACAGGTTACCTCATCATGAGTTTCCAAATCGGTCCTTCTCTATAGAGAAAAATGGGAAAATTTGCTGTATTATAACCATCATGGAGGTAGGATGTATGGGACGAAGCAAAGTAATTGCCATGAATAACATTACTTACACATAACTCCTAGACAAACACCTGCAACTGGCATTTTCCTTCATCTTCAGTATAATATTTCCAAGATGGGAAGATACGCACATACGATTTAACAACATCAAATGCGATAGATGCTAAACTACGACTAGCTGGTTGTGCTTCCTCCACAGGAATAGGCGTACTAACTGGTGGAGTTGGGGTTCGCCGTGATAGTACTGGCCCTTTGGGCACTGGAGCTGCCTTACTAACTGCTCTTGTTTGGGAGCTCTGTGGTGGAGATGGTGCTGTGTCAACAGGAACTGGGTTACTATCGGCTGGGGTTAGATTGGGTGAAGCTGGTTCTCTGTCCATCGTAGTAGGGGTACAATCTGCGAGAGTTTGGGTTATGTGTGGTAGGGATGGTTCTTGTGCATGTACAACCGGGGTGCTATCTCCACCAAGAGGTAGCACTATTTTATTTGAAGACCGTGTTTTTAGTCTGCTAGATACTGGCATCACCCGCTCCAATTCAAATGGCTGATAAACAGGAAACATCGTTGAATGTACAGACACTGTATGAGAGACAGATGCAATAGATAGTGTGGGAAAAAGAGGGTATGAAATAGTTGACATGTATATTGTTTAACTAAAACGGATAGCATGACATAATTTCACATATATGATGTCTATCTAAACTAGATAGCATAGCATAACATAATTCAAAGATATGATGAATAACTAAACATGATCGCATGACATAATTCACCTACATGTTATCTAAGTAATTAGGATCGCATCATTTAATTCACATATGTGATTTATATGCTAAACAGAGGGCATTCGATATAATGTCTGAACTAAGAACATGGTGTTGAATATTGTGTATATGATGTATAAACTATGCAATGCAAGGCACCGTATGCATGATATGAGCAGTATAACCGTGCCAAGTTAGAGCATACACCTCAGTGGGGGAATATGACTGGTCATCTGTCTCTGAATCCATCTCTGAGGAGCTATCGGGACCCAACAAGAGATCTGCTTCGACAGGTAGCACTGCCTGCTCTGAAGGCCTTGTTTTCACTCCAGATTTTTCCATCTCCCACCCGAATGGCTGATTCACAGGAAGAGTAGTTTAATGTACAAACATTGTCGACAAATGGAAATGTAATGAAGAAAAGGATGGTCAAGATATCATTCAAATATATGATGCCTGGTTAAACAGGATGGCATTGCACATTTCACATATATTATGGCTGGCTAAAAGACATGAGACTGCATAATTCCCATATATGATATAGAAACTAAACAGGTGGCATTACAGAACATGTCTAAACTAAGCAGATGACATATATGATGTCAAAAGTAGGCACTGCAAGGCAACATATGCATGATATGACTAACATCATCATGCCAAGGTAGAGCAAACACCTTGGGGGGTAAATAGGATTGGTCAGCGGCGTCTGAATCCGCCTCAGAACAGATATCTTCCTCTGGATTACAATCTAGAGAGGGGTGGGGAGGGTTTGCCATTGAACCCACCATGGAGCGATGTCTGCATGACATTGTATTGCCGCGCAAAACTCTTCTCTTTTTCTCTACATGTTCAGCATGACTGTGTACAATATCTGACATGCATACGAAAAAAATATGGTGAGATTATGTAAGGAGAGCATGCAGAAATTTAGAGTGATGGTAACAACTAGTGGATCGACGTTTTTCCGTTGAACCAAAATAGCCCTAATGGATCGACGTGAATGTATAGTAATAAGTGATGCAACAAGTGTACAACCTCTTTGCCGTAGCCGTGTCGACCTCAGCATCATTGGGTTGGTCGCTGAAGCAGTTGAGGCAGAGGTGGCTGTCGGAGGTGTGGAGGGAGATATGAGGAATCTGTAGATGGCGTCCAGGGCACTGCTCTATTGTGATGGATCGTTCTGTCGTTGGAGCAGCTCCGGTGAGCCGTAAGACGTCAAGGCTGAAGCAGCACAAGACAGACATCGTCAATCTCAAGTGGGATTCTAATAGCATCTCCAATAGATGATGTAAAATGGATGTAAAATTAAAATCACCAAAAACCACCTGACTACAACAGATGAGGTAAAAACTGTTGACTCTGAACTTAACTGTCGAAACTGAAATTTACTGTGGAATCTGAATGCTACTGTCGAAACTGAACGCAATGGTAGCAGAGAGGCACTTGACATGTAGTTTAGGGAGGGCCTGCAGTTCATCTTCAACCTGCACCCCCCTGGGCCGCCAGCCACCACCGGCCGAACCGCCGGCCCCAGCACCGCCTCGCCGCCCCGAAACAACTCGCCACCGCCGCCCCGGCCAGCCCTCTAGGCCCCCCGCCCCCACCCTGAACCCTAAGATAGATAGTGGGGTACCTCTCCGGCGAGCCCCCGTCCCCGCTGCGGGTTGTTTTTCCTTAACTTCGGCGAGCCCCCCCAACCCCTGAAAATCGACTGACCCAAAAGTCGATTCAGTCGACTAAAGTGTGGCTTAATCGGAGCAGAGCAGCAGCACGAGCGAGGGGGAGAGCAGCAGCGGCAGCTGGGCGAGCGAGCGATCGAGCGAGAGCCGGAGCAGTAGCAGCAGATCCGGCTGGTATGGACGCCGCCGCCGAAGGGGCCTCGCACTGGGGGAGAGACGCCATGGAGATGTCGCCCGCAGCGCCGGCTTCAAGGTAGCCGCTCCATGGGGGTGCGGAATGGAGCATCGTCGGCGCCGGGAGGTCGAGTTAAGGAGAAGGTGCGATGCGATGAGTGTACAACCTCTTTGGTGGCGCCGAGTAGGCCTCGGCTTCATCCGAGGAGTCGGTGAGGATGCTACGCTTCTGGTGGAGCAGGTTAAGGCGGCGCTGTGGGGATGGAGCAGCCGCGATAGACGAGGCGATCATCGGAGCAGCTCCTTGGAGGTGGAGGACGGGGCGGCTGAACCGGCGGGACGGCGAGATGGACGACGGATCCTCATCCGGGGAGGTGGACGAGGGACGTCGAGCTGTTGCGGTGGACGACGTCGTCGGGGAAGAGGCTCCGGCTGGGCAGCGGTGACGTGGCGGACGGAGGAGGGTGGGCTTTCGCGGCTGGAGCGGAGAGGTTATGGCGGCCTGGGATTTCGAATGGCGAAAAGGGGGCTATGGGAGGGGGTGAAGCATGACTTAGGGATGCGCTTGTCCAAAATGTAGCGTGTGTTACAAAAGTACCCCCACCGATATGAACTAGCGGCCCTTTCGGCTCAGGGTTAGAAGGGGGACTTCGCGTGTCGGGATTTGGCAGCTAGAGGGAGTTTTCGCGCGCGTTGTAATTTCGGGATAGCAAGGCGCTGGTTGTGAAGGCGCCAGTTTTGGGAGCACGATATCTGAATTTTCGGGATATAACAAGACGCGGGTTGAATTTTAGGGACAAGCCTAACGTGTAGTAATATTGTACTTGTACGTACCAAATCAATTCGCACTTCCCTCAACCAAAACGAAAATGAAAAAAATAAAACTATTCACACCACACAAAGAGAGAGTCTTGCCCCGTTTACTATACAAATGCTATTCAAAGCTACTCCCTCCTTCCATCTATATAGGGCCTAATGCGTTTTTCGATGCTAACTTTGACCAAATATTAGAGCAATGATATATGACATGCAACTTACACAAAGCACACCGTTAAATTCGTCTGTGAAAGGTTCTTTCAATGATATAATTTTCACATTGTGCATGTCATGTACTATTAATTTTGTCAATAGTCAAAGGCGGTCTTAAAAATCTCATTACGCCCTATATAGATGGAAGGGGGGAGTATGAATCCATGTTATGTCCGATTAAATTTTTTTGCTTGCTGTATAATGAATGTAACCTACTCATACCAACATTTTAGTGCATTCCAAATGTCTATACTACCGCTGCAATTCGAACTAAATTTGAATTCATTTCTCTATTTCAATAAGAATCTACAATCATGATTGTTGCCAACTTCAACCATCATAGTTTCCTTGCTATCCGCCAGATATAAATCGGACGACCTATAATGTAGGATGGCAGGCACACCATCATCAACAACTCCGTTTTTTATAAGAGTAGAGATAAAATATATTAAATGTAGTATAACATGTTCATAACCACACCATGTGTATCACCGTTATATATATTCACACATGCGTCGGTTTGAAACACTATGATAAATTCTTCAAATATCTGAATTCGCTTTTTATAATGAAGTATATATGATCTCTATTCGTCTTTTACACCCACACAGCCCTCTTATCTTTGTAGCTAGCGCTAACTTTCTCTTGTGCATGCACACGCCCGCATCCCTCTCACCCTCCCTCAACATTCTCTAGCTCCATCGCGCAAATTCGTCTTTTCACTTTAGGTCGTTCACCCACGGTGTGTGTAGCCCCCCAGCTCCTTCTTTACGGCACACATCGATCGATATGCCTCTCTAGCCAGGTGTGCCTAGCACAAACACAAGCTTCCCCTCTTCTCTTGTCACCGTCCATGCCTCACTCCCACCACTCTTTTCATCGTTCTCGTACTCGCACACTCCTCCCCCCTCGATATAGTATGCCTCTCGTACCACCTCCTACATGCATCCCTCTCTCTCTCTATCCTTCTCCTTGTTTAATTTGCTTCTAACACACACATGCATGTATACCGATCGATCTCCCAACATATACCTAGATCGACTTTAACTACCCCCCCATCGATCGACGTACCTCACAAGTTATGTCTCTCCTTTCTCTAACAAAGGGCGATTGATCTTCTTATGTAGTTACGTCTGCTTACCACAACCACATCATCCCCCCTCATCATTCGTGCATGCCTCCTGACCCGTCTCTCACAAGCACGTGCACAGACAACAAGCAGCCATCTCCTCTCTTATTGATATTGCGGGCGTGCCCTCCGTTTGTCTAGCAAGCCTATACCACCATTTGTTAGAAGCAACTCCACTACCACCCCCTCCAACACTCTAGCTCTGTCTCTCTCCCAACCTTATTCCTCTCCTGCACATATGCATGGATGCCGATCGATCTCCCTTAATACATGAGGCAGATCGATCTCCTTAATACATGAGGTAGGCCTCTCTCCTCCTCCACACATATACCAGCCATTGCACCTCTATAGTTACTTGGGCCTCCCTCTTCCCCCACCACACACCGATAGTCGAGCGCTGCAGGTAGGTATCCATGCCACAGAGACAAACTGCACATGTCCCATCTCACATTCCAGTAGGCCAGCCACTCTATATCTTTGACGTGGGCACACACAAATTCGATGGCACTCTTTATCGATCGCGCGCGCACACACACACACATCATCCCTCTCTTCGATTCTATGGACACCTCAAGCCGATGATACCTCCACTCTCTTCTCGTGGATCGTCCCCTCTATATATATGTTATATCCAGGACTCTATTTCACACACATTGCATATGTTACATTTTTTGATTGACCCCCCCCCCCAAAAACTCTCAAGAACCCACACACTATATCTCTCTAGGTTTGTATCTCTCTCACACAACCCCACGTAGGTGGTGTACGTATACAAGAAGAGAATAGGTGCACCGTGCACATACTCACGCTTCGTGCCCAGCCACACCCGCGCGGGTACACGGTGGAGCTCATTTCTTTACGAAATGGCAGCTCACATGCTAATTTGAACGCCTTTAGCGGTTGTTTACCTAGGGAGGTCGTGTACCACGCGTGCACGAAACAAAGTTCGACTTGACGCGTTGCCGCGTTATTTTTAAATAAAGTTATAGCGCTCAATGGCACGTACACAAAATATAAAACGATTTTTATGGAGAAAAGGGTAGTCCGCTCACTATATACAATGGAGCCTGCCTGCCTGGTTTATCGCTCTTCAGAGTATCTCACACAAGGCTGCGGTGGCCTCTCTCTCTCTCACCGTTGGTCACTGATCCGGCCGCATCCCGTCGGCCGGGGGAAAGGGAGTGCGGTGGCCTCTCTCTCTCTCACCGTTGGTCACTGATCCGGCCGCATCCCGTCCGCCGGGGGAAAGGGAGTGCGGTGGCCTCTCTCTCTCTCTCTCACCGTAGGCGCAAGATGTACCTTGTGGAGGGCAGCGGTCCCCTGGACATAGCATAGTCCTTTCAGGCAGGTATCTTCGTAGTTGCTCTGGAATGATTGCTTGCAGGATTTCATATTTTCCAGTGATTAGCTTAGTTGGAAGAGATAGATAGGTGGTCACTGATCCGGCCGCATCCCGTCCGCCGGGGGAAAGGGAGGAAGTGCATCGTTTCTCCATTTGACGGCGCCGAGGCAGCACGTCCCGATCTGCGGTACACGCCGTTCTCTCTGACCAAGCTCCGGCGCGGCAGGGCCTACGCACCTGCTCGCAGATTCCGCCCGCCGCCGCTCACCTAGTTACATCCCGATGACCTCCAGGTATCCCCTCCGGCCTTGCTCCACTGCCCGTCTTCCCACGTCGCTGCATGTGGATCTTCCATAGTTCTTTGCCCAAAACGTAGCTCGTCCGGCGTACTTTCCATATTGCATTCTCGCCCTCACACCGTTTTAGACAAACACAACTATGTTGTTATCTTCCCTTAGGACAAGGAATATGCTTGTTTTTTGTCGTCGCATGTGTCATCAACTGTTATAGGCCAGTAATTGTTTCCTTTCTACTCGTTGCTATTGCGACCTTTTGGTGAACTGCACAAATCACTTTTTTCTTAAGAGTGTTTTGTGCAGTTGTACTAAAATGTCACACGGGCAACGTCTCTACATTTCAGTGCGACTGCACAAAGGGAGATTGGTTTTGCTCTATCCTCCTCATCCAACTCCGAGCCTAATCTTCTCCAACTAGTTAGTCTTAAAAGAGACTGCAAAGGTGACCGGCTTCTATTTGTGTGTTTATTGTTTCATCAGCAGTCCTCTGTTATCGTAATCACACTTAATATCTTTGGAACAGGGACACTCAGCTCTATTTTAGTGGAACTGCACAAAATGATCGGAATGTTGCATGCTCCAGACAGCTACTTTTTTTTCCCAACATGCCTTGTTGATTTAGACAGAGCTGGGGGGACGTTGCTGCCAATGAAAGCATGGATCAGTTTTAATTTAACACCTTCTCACAACTCTGTCTTCAGTTGTGATGTAATTATTAGCTCTGATCTGCTAATAATTGACATGCATTAGCAAGGAAGTTAGTTTTTTATTGTTTCCGAAAGAGCATCATTGGCAAGACACGCGAAACAAAAGCTGAAAGCTCACACCATTGTTCAATTTCATATCGCTGGAAAATTATTTGTATAGTACATCGATTATGTAAACAAATGATGGAAGCTTGATAGCATTTCCAGAAGCCTCTTCATCATCCGGGTCCATGTGCCATGCACAAAATTATACTCCTTCATTCCTAAATATTTGTCTTTTTACAAATTTCAAACGGGCATATTTTAGAGTGTAGATTCACTCATTTTGCTTCGTATGTGTACTCCCTCCGTTCCTAAATATTCTATTCGTCTTTCTAGATATTTCAACAAGTGACTACATACGGAGCAAAATGAGTGAATCTACACTGTAAAATATGTCTATATACATCCGTATGTGCCAGTCCATTTGAAATCTCGAAAAAGACAAATATTTGAGTAGTCACTCTTTGAAATCTCTAGAAATACAAATACTCCGGAGTATATTTAAGAACCGAGGGGGTAGTGCACAACCGCATGGGAGACCCAGCCCGGTCGTTGCGCCGCATTAATAGTGAGTAATGAGCAGTCAAATCATAAGCCCCACCTTTCCCACTGAAGTTGCTCTGAAGAAGCAACCATCAATACGCTCTTCTTTGAATCCACTCATACTACCCCATCCGTCACTGTTTATACATCGCGCTTCAGAAAAAAGAAAAAAAATCTATGGGACCAAGGCGACTAGCGATCGGCCTGAAAAATAGCATTGGTAGTTATAGCACGGCGTCTATTACTAGAGGGAATAGTGCGTACACACATGCATGAAGTGCTTCCACCCCGGGTACACACATGCATGCACTTACTCCACTCCGTAGTAGTACAGTACATGGAGAGAAAATTGTGGACTTGATTGCGGTTACCACGCCCTAATTAATTGAGCATTAAACCAAACGCGTCTAAAGTCTCTCTGGTGGTGGAAATGCATTGAGAGAAATGCATCATAATGAAGCGCGCCCTGTAAACTGTGACGGAGGGAGGGGTAGTATGAAGGTGCAAAACCAAGTACGCGTATGGCCAGTCGGTCAACGCACCTCCTCTTGGCATATCACTGACATGTGGGACATGAGTGTGAGCAAACCGATCTCAATTGACGGCAAAGAGCCAACCCGCCTTTCCTTGAGAGAGAGGAGGAGCGAGAACACACAGGCGGGCTCGCACGGAGGCCAAGATATATTCGAGCATGGTTGGTTGATCGATATTATTCATTACATGTTGGGCTGCCGTTTTCCGCCCTTCTCCGGAATAAACGTGTACTTTATCAGAGATAAAAAAATAAGAGTACAGACGCTCCACCATGCGGTTCTAGTAGTAGTACTACTCGTACTACTGCGCTTGGCTCTTCGCCTCTTCGTGAAGTCGAACAATGATGGTACTCCGCATGTTGGGTACTACAGTGTATGCCTCTGACAATCTGACACCGAATGGACTGATGCATGTCCACCGAGGGTAGGTTGCATTAGTCAAAAGGCGTAAGCGAGCTTCACCTTGTCCTGCAAGCTTCTCCTCGTTCTGCGAGTTGACGGGACACACCAAAAAGTAGTGCTAGTCCATACTCCCTCCTTTCCGGTTAATATGGCTTAATCTTTTTTGCGGGTAAATGAGAGAGCTTTATTCATATATAAGCATTCTTAGGACGATCAGCCAAGACACTGGTCACTAGGAAGCGAGGTTCCCCGCAAAAAAAGAAGTAGGAAGCGAGGTGTTTCATCAAGCCAGCTCTCGGCCACATTCAAAGTGCAGCAAGCACAGTTCGCACGAAGATGCGCCGCACGGTTCGCATGAAGATGCGCCGCAAGGTTTGCTGACCTGTTTACTTTGCGCTTGGCTGTTCGCCTATTCGGGAAGTCGAACAATAATAACACTAGTAGTATAGTGTATGCTTCTGGCAATCTGACACCGAATTAACTGTTGCACGTCCACCGCCTGAGCGAGGGAGAGCTTGCATTAGTCAAAAGTTTCTCCTTGTCCTGTGAGCCACCGCGCGCAAGCTTCTCCCATCCTGCAACCTTCTCCTCATTCGGCAAGTTGACGGGACACAACAAAGTAATGCTAGTCCATACTGCCTCCTCTCCGGTTAATATTGTCTTAATTTCAAACGAGATAAATACACTGTCTGTCACTGTATATTCGTAAAAATACGGTCAGTGGACTTCATAATACGCTCATTGCGCTCAATATATATATATTTTCCGGTGTTTATACGGTCACTAGCTCACCCTGACTGAGTATATGTGTGCATGCACGTGTAGGTTGAGCACTTGAGCGTGACCGTGTGTGTTCTGTCGTGTGCTCGGACATGCATGCATTAGGGCGTCACGCGCGTTTTTGCGTCCATGTGTACGTGTGACTATTGCATACACGTAGGGGGAGTACGTGTAGGGGCCACTAAGGAGCAGTCAAATCACACAGTAAGTTAGTCGGAAGAAGCAACCATCATTTCACTCTTGAATGACACGTACGCAATATAAAATAGTTGATATGGAGAGAAAAAGAAAACCACTATATATACACTAGCAGGAGCCTAAGCTACAAGCCTGCTTGCTTAGGTTGCTCTATTCACAAGCATAGAACGACGGGCCTGATCCCGCAGCTGGGGGAAGGGAACACAATGTTCTGCGTAGACGCGGTCGACATCGGCGAGGGAGAAAACCCACAGTCGGTGCGTCCCAATCGGGGGTCACCGCGGTATGGGCCGATGCCGCATCCCAACCGCCCTTCTAGCTACAGCCCGACGTCCCAGGTAGTCCATCTTCCTTTTGGAGCCGGCTTGCTCCACTGCCGTAGCTCCATCTCCATGTCGATCTTTCTCTACTTCTACCGGCTTCTACTTGTGATGAGTTTATGTCTCATGAACTAGTGCCAGTACTATTATTCTAATCACACTTCTTCAATATCTTTGCCATCAGGGATGCTCAGGTCGATTTTAGTGGAACTGCACAAAAGCATCGTATGATCCGAGGGTGCCAGCCGTCTTTTCTTCGACAGGTTCTACCTGGCCAGGAAATTAAATCATGTTTAGGGTTTAGGGTTTAAGTCGTAGTGACCCCATCAGTAGTTTTTCTTTCGTACACGCTCTCACAACTTTTTTCTTTAGTTGTGAAGTAAATATTGGCTATGATCTGTGAATCATTGAGATGCATCAGCATGCATGTTAGTTTTCCTTTGTATTTGATGGAATGTTGTAACGGGGCAACCTTGGAATAGGAATGAAAATGGAGTGGAATGTTTCCGTTTTTCCGGAGAAAAAATGGAAACAGAGAGAAACCAATGTTTCGTTTCGTTGGATCGCGCCATCGAGCAAAACCAACGTTTAAATCACGTCTGTCGTGTTCGTGTCTCACCCTCCTCCATGGCTCGACCCCACACGGCCGCTCGGCATGCCACTCACCGCAAACCGAGTATACGATAACTTTCCCGCCTGCTTGTCGATGGATCGCGCCATGGAGTGCTAACACTACTGGACGAGATTGACGAGTTGGGGGAGGACAGCTAGCTGTAGCACGGACTCCCAAGAACTTTTTACATGCATGTTGTAGCCGGCTATTGCGACCTTTGAACGCGGAGCAGCCGTGTGCACCCGGAAGCGGCGCGGGCGACGCTCTCTCGGCCGGCGCGCCGCTTCAATGCCGGCGCCAGTGAGAGGTCGCGTCCGCTCTGGCCGGGCATGAATGCGGCACTGACCGTTTCGGGCGGGAAGCACGCGCGGGTGATGAAGAGGGTTCGGGTTGGTCAGGACCGGCCGTGGCAGCGGTCCGGACGTGCGCAAACAAGAGATGTTGTACTTTAATATTGCTGCGTATATAATTAAGAACGTAAATAATGTGCCAGTTGGAAAAATATGATTGGAGATGGAGATGGAAATGGAATTTTACGTAAACACGGATATGCATGTCTATGTCTATGTGTGTGTGCGCGACGACTCTCGCGACCTGGAAGCGGGGGCGTGTTTTTGATCGAGTTTTCTTTCTTGGTACGTTAGAAAAATTGTCCGCCAGTTTTCGTTTCTTTTTTTTGGGAACGCGCGTATTTTATTTAAAACCATTGCTATGGAGAGATTTTTTTTACTCCATTATAGCCTCTTGTTTGATAGAGTTTCTCGCGCCTCGCTCTCTCACCCTCTCCATATCAAAACAAGATGACAGTGTCCACTCTATCTCTCTCCTCACCGGTGGTCACAGATCCGGCCGAATCCCATCCGCTGCGGGAGGTGAGGAGGTGCAGCGTTGACGTTGTCGCCATCGGCGACGGAGGAAGCCGATGCGCACCGTCCTCTCGGAGCCGGCGCTGGCGCGGACGAAGATCCTCCGTGCCCTTGTTCGCTGCCGTCGTGTGGGCAGATCCCGCCCGCCCGCCTAAACGACATCTCGCCTACCTGAGGTATAACTTCTTGTACTGGTCCAGCTCCCCAGGTCGCTGCGTGCGGGTTTTCTTCTATGCGACTACTCCCCAGCTCCCCATGCATAGTAGCTAGGGTTCGTCGGCTGGTCCAACATCACCTACTAGTACTATTATAGAGGAAATGCCACTCGAAAAGTTGTCCTGATTTATGCCTCGGTGGAGGTATACATGTTGTTTCGACAAAAAGTACATGGTGGTTGTGCGGTCATTGTCCATATGGTGGTAGTACTATCACTTGTTAAATGAAGAAATGCTTTTTTCTCGGGTATCCTGGTTTAGTTCCCATCAAGATAATTATGATGCTTCTGTTTGTTGGTGTACTTTTCATTAATTCTTATTGACAATTGAGATGTCGTTGCTAACCCTTTTTTATATTTTTGGAAACAGCGATGCGTGTCTCCATACCCGGGCATGTCTTCCTCAATTTTAGTGGAACTGCACAAAATTGGATGGCCATTGTTGTTCTGCCTCACTGTCCTCTGCCACGTGGTTCTTCCTTACTCGAGCTTGATTACTGAGAAGAAACAGACCACAATGAGGATTTGTCGAACTTCATAGGTGCCTCACCCAAACATGATGCCAAATGGATGATGCATCACCACGATGACCTATCGATGCTCATGGTTGCGCCTCATGGTTACGTCGGCTGGTGAAGCTGATTGATTTTCAATGAAAAACAACATGTCTTCCATCAGTGCTCTTTTCTTGTTACGCACAAAGATGATATCCTTCGTCAGTTCACCTTGGTTGCGTTGGAGACGCAGTCGTCTTTCACGTTGGTGCAATTTTATCACACAATTGGCTATGAACCAAATGTTTCCTCGAAGAAGGATCGACGTTGGTACTAAGAGCATAAGTTTTGTATTGATTTCTAAGCCTTCTCACAACTTTGTCTCCAGCTCCCCTGTAATTTTATTTGCCCAGCTATTAACTTTGATTTAAAAAATGGTGTGGACTAAAAACCCGGATGGACGTAGTAGCCCTCGATTTTTATTTACTCCGCAGATTAGATTTGACTGAAGTCAAACTTTGTAATACTCTCAAACCTTTCTGATAATTGAAATTAAAATTCTTTATTTGTACACACTCTCA
Source organism: Aegilops tauschii subsp. strangulata (assembly GCF_002575655.3). Classification (NCBI taxonomy): domain Eukaryota; kingdom Viridiplantae; phylum Streptophyta; class Magnoliopsida; order Poales; family Poaceae; genus Aegilops; species Aegilops tauschii. The sequence goes on along the minus strand of NC_053036.3, from coordinate 549,061,155 downwards.
CACGTTTCTGATAATTTGGCGCATGTGTGGTTGTTCACTTAAGGGAGGGTAGTGTACCACACGTGAAGGACAGGAAGTGCGACCAGGACGCGTGGGCGTGGATCGTTAGTTCATCGGAAGTAGTACTAGTTTTCTTCACTGTACATTAAATAAAGAGTTTCGTTTCGTACTTACACAATTTAAAACGATTGTTATGGAGAGAATAAGAAAACCACTCCACTATATATTAGTTGTATACACGAGAGTACTATATGGACGCAGCTTCATTGACTTAGTGCACCTGCCTTTGGATTTATGACAGGTGGGCCCAAAATGTGGCTGGCTCACCTGTCATATAGCCAAAAGCAGGTGCAGTGAAGGCACCGGAGCTCAGTCCGTACTACAGTAGTATATATATAAACGGGAGCCTCAGCGCTTGTTCGCTAGGGTTTGCACTCTCAACACGCTCGCCGCACTACATATATGTTACACGCTGGAGGCTCAGCGTTCATTTGCTAGGGTTTGCTATATTCACAGTCGCTCACCCTCTCTTCACCAGAACTAAACAAGACTGCGTTGGCCTCTTGTCTCTCTCTCCCCCCTCACAGCTGGTGAAGGAGGCGTCCGTATCCCGTCGCACCAGGAAGGGGAGGAGGTGCAACATTCACTCTATCGCCTTCGGCGAGGGAGGCAATCCACTGCCGGCTGCGCTATTCTCTTTCACCCAGTGCCTGTGCGGGAGGGCCACCGACCCCTTCTTCCTCGCTGCCGTACATAGTGTGGGCAGATCCGGCCTCCCGCCGCACGCCTTGCCACATCCCGACGACCCTAAGGTATAAGTTTCTTTGAAACCGTCGTTGCTCTAGCTGCATGTGGATCTTTTTCGATCTATAGTCGAATCTAGGTCTTGGTTCAAAGAGGAAAGAAGGGTGCGGTGGGCTGGAGCAAGAATCTAGGACGTGGTTCAATGAGGAAAGGAGGGGCGGAAAGTAGTATAGACTGGCTATCCAGCCGCTTTGTAGGTCGAAAAAGGAAAAAGGGGGTAACCCAGTACACACATCTGTAAGGAACCGATCTCTTTATTGAAAATGGAAAGAAACTGGGGGGTCGGGTAGTTTGTGCAGGACTAGATTTGCTGCCCTCACATAGGAAGAAGGTTCAAAGAGAACAAATATGGGACCAGCGCATATATGCTGCTTGGCTACATACTCTGCATCACCCATTTATACGTGTGGACGCACATGGTGCTGGCATGTCCCATACAGCTATTTTGCTATTGTTAATCTAAGAATGCCACCGGAAAATTGAAGCAATGCCACCGTTTTAGAAATGCTACTGTCCTACTTTGTTTTCCATCCAAGATAAGTTAGATGCTTCTTTCTGTCACCGTTTGTTTCATCCTCCTTTATCGGCAAGTAATTGTTTCCTTTTTTGCCTCTGTTAAAACAGGGCTATCGATTCAACTTGTTGTTATTGCGACATTTTGCTTCGCTACTCGAAACACTTATGTTTTAAGAGTGTTTTGTGCAGTTCAACTTAAATGTCACACCGGTGACTTTGCTTAATTTTCGTGGAACTGCACAAAAGGAGATCGATATTCATATTTTACCTTTGTCGGTCTCATGAAAGGTCAGTACAGGCCTTCATCCACATGATTGTGCAGTGTGCTTTGAGATGTTGTGCTACTTGTATTGGTACTGTTTTAAATAAATGTTGAATTGAAGCTATTGTATTGCTGTCTTTTCCCATTAAGTAGTGAACAAAAAATGGGACCAACCCAGACATGATGCTTGTTGCTTTGTTACAACAAACTCTGCATCACCCCCTTTATAAGTAGATGGAAGCACATACTATTGTTGCACCCACTCTCCCCTGGAACTATTTATGCTTTTCGTTAATCTAATGCCGCTGGTAAAATTAAGCAATGCCACTCTCAGAAATAATTAACTACTGAATCTTAGTTCAAAACTGCAACACTTGTTAGGAATGGTACTATCCTGCTTTGTAGTTCTTTCTACATGTTTAACCAAGGTATTGTTAAGATAATGTCTCTGTTAAAATGAATCAGTTGCATTGTTTTAGGAATGGTACTTTTCTGCTTTGTCGTCCTTTATACATGTTGAAACAAGGCATTGTTAAGATAATGTCTCAGTCAATATGAATGAATCACACTGATGGAGAATTGCTACTCTCCTGCTTTGTTTCCCATTAAGATAAAGTAGATCAGTAGATGCTTTTCTTCTGGGAGTACAAGTCATCAACCGTTATTTCTCAGTAATTGTTTCCCTTATACCTATTGTTGCTTACAGGGATATCAAAATTAAAGCTCGGTTTTATTCCGACTTCGATTTTAGTTGAACTGCACAAAAGGAGCCAATGTGTCCAAGGCAAACTGCTGCATTACTGGGTCCAGTTGGTCGTTCCACTCTGCAGAAAGAAGCAGTCACTGTTTGCGCTACATTACAGAAGGAATGACCGAGAAACTTTACCGAGTATTATTAGACACCGGTGACATGACTAGTCTGCAGAGACCATTGGCAATTTAACAACACGTGGAGTGCCCTGGGCAAAAAGTGCCCAAAAAAGTACAAGAAGCTACAACAGGACTCCACGATCATAGGCATTACATATTTTGAATGGGAAAAGCTTGTCAAAGTTTAATCATTGATGTTAGCAAGAAGACGTTAGTTTAATATATTGGAATTGGAAAACCTTGTCAAAATTTGCTCATTGATGTTAGCCAGAAGACATGCATTTGATATTTTTGAGTGGGACGCCCTTGCTGTGAGCAGCGTCGAGTGTTTTCCTATTCCTGTGTTCAGTTTAGAAGTAAATAGTTACTCTGCTGAGATATTCTTGTGCTAAGAGTTTGTTCTGAATATTGTCTATGTAATGCCAGGCCTTGTGTTTGATTGCAAAGTTGAGCTTGGAATGTTGTGGCATGCAGCTTCACGAGCTGTTCACCGTGCCTCCTGAGAATAATGCTTCGTATTGTTTTGCATGTCGATCTAATGCCAGTGATTTGCTTGTTAAGAAGATCATCCTCTTCTGTTGTTTCCGTGCTTAAGAAGTTCATCGTCTGATGTTTCATTCATAGCCTATACGACAAGTCGGGTAGGTTAGACGTGAAACCATATGATCTTCCGACCAACTCATGATATTAGGCCGTGATTGGATCGTCGTTTTCCAACCAAAACCGCTTGTAAAACTGACGCTTGTAAATTAAAGCAGATGGTCTCGGGCGAAGGCGCTTGGTTGGTCGATTTCGACTAGTAAAATATCGGAAGTACTTCACACACGATAAAAATGTTGAACGACACTCGGACGATTGCTAATCCAGCCATTAGCTGCTGTTTCAGCCTTGCCCATGGATGGCATGATACGCATGTCATGCATGTATCGTCTGGTAATGTCCTCCATATACCAGTGCTCGTAAAATATACACTGGTCTCTCAAATTACACGTGTAACCCGCCGGTTTTACTTACAGACCTCGGGCCCTCGGTTTCATTACGCCTGTATTTTACGCGTTGTTTCCGATGACGAGTAAATTACACTTGTATGTTAATACAGGTTTGAAATAAACCAGAGCTCCCAAGCGTGGCGTTACCGTTTCATGCCATCTCAATTTCTCGAAGGTGCTCATAGGTGTCCGATGATCCTAGCTTCCTGAATGAGCAGCAAGCGCTGTATCAGACCATCCGTAGGGCCCGCGAGGCCCTCTCCGTTGTCCTTCGAGTTGTTGCGCTCGCCGTGGCGCCGAGCATTGTTAACATCGTCAACGAACATGAGGATTCAGGAGATGACTTTATTTTGACTGGATGACACTAGGGACCCACTAGGGCCATAGCCGTACGTACACAAGTGCCTCCTTATTATGTACAACTATTTTTTTTGCTTTCTCCTGGTTTCCTGACATCACGGTCCCACACCATTGTCAACCTATGTAGTCAATATAAACGAGAGAATTGCACAAGGTGCGGCCGAAAGCTGGGACCAAGCAGCTCGAGCAGTATTTGTGTTTTTAAGGCGTGAGCACTGCAGAGTTTTTCTTGGCGATGATTTCGTTGTTGTTCAGCTGATAGCATGGTATTAACTGGGCGGGCTGTGGCCCGTCTAGCCCAGGCCAGATATCCTGCCCAGATACTAATTTTTTAAGATGAAAATGGCTAGCCCAGCTATACGTCTTTTTGAGGAATACCCAGGCAAGGTCAACTTGTTATTCTCCGCCCCGCTGGGCTGCAAATCTTTCCTAGGAGGGATGCATTAGGCTTAACAGGAAAATGGGCTTAAAAAAATAATAAATGGGATGTAATTATAAAAACTGGGCAGTAACTATAAAAAAATGCACCAAACACAAAATTAGTTTATAAAATATTATTTATGGATTTTGAAAATCTTAAATTTTCATTGTTGCGCGCGCAATGTTTCGTTGGATTTTTACATAATACAAATTTATATTTAATCTGACTAGAAGTTTTGGGATAAAAATATTTCGGATCCCATCAAAATGTGGGAAATTTTATTGAATTCTGTCTTCAACGGTTGGTTGAAATTATTAATCGTTGTCCTAGCTAGAAAATGGGCTGTACTTTTAACAAACTGTAAATGGGCTGTTGTAAATTACATTAGAATTCAAAAATGGGCTGTACGTTCTTACAAAACGCAAATGGGCTCTAAGTTCTCTGCCACACACTTGTGGGCCTACTAAGTGACGCGTCCCCTAAAAAAATAAGTTGACGCGTATGCAAGGCTTTGTCAACTTATTATAGTCAACACACGGTTCTAGCAGCAGTGGCCGTTGGATGTCTATCCAACGGATGTCGTGCTTCCTCTTCAATCTCGGATATTCTTAGCTTTGGCCGCCCAAAAAATGATTCCTCCCCCGACATCTGGGGCGCACCGTTTCGAAGGCTGACTTGTGGGCCTACTAAGTTGGAGCGTACCAAGGGCTTTGTCAACTTAGTCAATATAAACGATTCTAGCTTCAGTGACCGTACGATGTCCATCCAACGGCCGTAGTGCTTCTTCAACCTCTGGTCTTCTTGGTCCAGCCGCCCAAAGCAGCGCCGGTCGTGCCGCCTGCTCTTGCCTCCCGTGGCCGGCTGTGCTGCCGCGGAGGCCTCACCGCCCCCATACTACTCGCACCGCTGGCCAGGCCATCCCTCCACTCACCCACACCCCCTGTTATTCTGCGGCGACGGCAGCCTCACACCGCAGCCGAACCGGTGAACCCTCGCACTCCTCTTCGCGCGGGCTTCCACTGCTGCGTCTTCCCCGGCTCCATGTCGTCCCCTTCCTAGGCCTCGCCGTCGTCCACCGCCCTGGTGCTCTCGGCGCGGCGTGGTCAATGTGGTCAACGATCGACTTCCATCGGAAGAGTACTGTGCGTGGAGAGGCTGACAGCTGGGTCCACAGCGGCCGCAAGGAAGTGCCTCCTTATTACGCGCAAAATAATTATTCCTCCACCTGACAGCAGGGACCCACCGGACGGGCCACCAGTATTTTGCGAAAAAAATCGTTTCCCCCTGACTGCTGGGACCCACTGGACGGGCCACCGTATTTCACGAAAAAAACGTTCCCCCCGCTGTCAGCTCGGACCCACCGGAAGTGCCTCCTTATTACGCACAAAAAAATGAATACTCCCCCGGCTAGCTGGGACCCACCTTGGTGGGAGGCTAACTTGTGGGCCTACTAAGTTGACGGGGACGAAGGGCTTTGTCAACTTAGTAAATATGAACGATTCTAGTTCCAGTGACCGTACGATGTCCATCCAACGGACGTAGTGCTTCTTCAACCTCTGGTCTTCTTGCTCCAGCCGCCCAAAGCAGCGCCAGTCGTGCCGCATGCTCCTGCCTCCCGTGGCCAGCTGTGCTGCCGAAGAGGCCTCACCACCCCCTACTATTCCCACCGCTGGCCAGGCCCTGCGGCAACGGCAGCCTCACACCACAGCCGAACCAGTGAACCCTCGTACTCCTCTCCGCGCGGGTTTCCACTGCCGCGTCTTCCCCGGCTCCGCGTCATCCCCTTCCTAGGCCTCGCCGTCGTCCACCGCCGTGGTGCTCTCCGCGCGGCGTGGTCAACGTGGTCAAGGAACGACTTCCATCAGAAGAGTACTGTACGTGGAGAGGCTGACAGCTGGGTCCACGGCCACAACCCAGTTTTTTTGTGATTTGCCAAGTCGCTTTGTCAAGCCTGTTGGGGTGCAAATCTTTCAAGACGAGGAGAGCTTTCATTCGACTGGCCGAGAAAATGGCCCATCAGTAATGAGAAATGGGCTGTACATTTTGAAAACACATCAAACCGGCAATTAGTTTCAAATATCTTTTTTTTTCATTTCAAGATTTTAAATTACATTAATTTTTATGCGTGGAGAATTTGTTGGATTTTATATTGATATACATTTATTTTTAAAATCAGTTTGAATGTGAGTCGAAATTTCGGGATTAAAAACAGTTCGGACCGCACCGAAATATGCAAAATTTCGTATAATTTTTTAACCGTGGCCACAATATGGGCTGTAATGCTAACAAAAAGAATATGGGCTCCAAAAAAACCTTAAGAATTAGCAAATGAGCTGTAAATTATTAGAAATAATGGCAGATGGGCTGTATGCTGTTTTCCACAGATTTGAGGCTTTCCTAAAAAAAAGGTTGACGCACAAGCACTGACTGTTGGATGTCCATCCAACGGATGTCGTGCTTCTTCAATCTCTGCTCTTCTTGCTCCAGCCGCTCAAACAAGCGCCGGCGGGACTGCCTGCTCCCTCCTCCCGCGGCCGGCTGTGCTGCCGCGCAGGCCTCACCGCCCCACCGTACTCCCATCGCTGGCCTAGCCATCCCTCTACTCACCCACACCTGCTGTTATTCTCCGGCGACGGCAGACGAACCAGTAAACCCTCGTACAGTCGTACTCCCCTCCGCGTGGGAAACAACTGCCGAGTCTTCCCTGCCTCCGTGTCGTCCCCTTCCTAGGCCTCGCCGTCGTCCACCGCCGTGGTGCTCTCGGCGTGGCGTGGTCAATGTGGTCAACGACCGACTTCCATCGGAAGAGTACTGTGCGTGGAGACGCTGAGAGCTGGGTCCACGGCCGCAGCAAAGAGGTGCCTCCTTATTACGTGCAAAATAATTATTCCTCCACCTGACAGCGGGGACCCACCGGACATGCCACCGTATTTCACGAAAAAAACGTTTCCCCCCTGACTGCTGGGACCCACCAGCTACACCTTCGCACGCAAGGAAGTGCGTCCGGGCAAAAAAAAAACAAAACGATTCGCCCCCTGACTGCTGGGACCCACCAGCTACATCTTCGCACGTAAGGAAGTGCCTAACAGTCGGGACCCATCTGGTTGAAGGGTACGTAGGGTTGTCATTCTGGTCGCGAACGTGTACGTACATATACACTGGTGGATGTAGAGGCGTGCACGTAGCATGTACACGTACGTACAGCGGCCAGGGTGCAAGAAAGAAAATACGGCCACGTATGTGTACATACGGGCGGGGTCTCGAACGCCTACTCGCGCATACGTACGGCGAGGGCTCGTTGACATGGCTGGGTCGGAATGGAGAAACAGCGTCGTCGTCGTGTTCATGGGGAGGCAACGAAATGCGTCGTGTTCATGGGGAGGCAACGGAATGCATCGTGTTCATCGGGAGGCAACGGCACGCGTGGGAGCCAACCGGCTGGGTCGGAACGGAATGCGTGGTCGTGTTCATCGGGAGGGCTTGGACGGAACAGGCGATGAAAACGAGGCCTGGCGTACCGCACAACGGAGGAAACGGACCTCCTACATTCGGAACGGTGTCCTGTTGATCGGGAGGGGTGTGGCATACCGCAAAACGGAGGAAACGGACCTCCTACGGTCGAAACGGGGGTCCTGTTGATCGGGAGGGGTGTGGCGTACCGCAAAACGGACGAAACGGACCTCCTACGGTCGAAACGGGGGCCCTGTTGATCGGGAGGGGTGTGGCGTACCGCAAAACGGACGAAACGGACCTCCTACGGTCGAAACGGGGGTCCTATTCATCGGGAGGGGTGTGGCGTACCGCAAAACGGGACTCCACGGGATACTGTTCATCTCCACCGTCGACCTCCTCCAGCCTCCACGGGCTACCGTCGACCTCCTCCAGCCTCCACGGGCTCCTGTTCATCCAGCCTCCATCGCGCGCTACTCCACCGGCTACTGTTCACCCACCCCTCCACGGGCACCCCTCCACCGTCTACTGTTCATTCAGCCCTCCACACCATGGGGTCCTATTCAACCACCCCTCCACGGGCACCCCTCCACCGTCTACTGTTCATCCAGCCCTCCGCACCACGGGGTCCTATTCAACCACCCCTCCACGGGCACCCCTCCACCATCTACTGTTCATCCAGCCCTCCACCACACCACGGGGTCCTGTTCATCCAGAGGCAACGCCACCGCTCACTGTTCATCCAAACCCCCCCGCAGCGCTCACTGTTCATCCCAGAGGCAGCATCGATCGGCTTCAGTTAGCAGCAGTAGCGAAGGAATCGCTCGATCGGGTTCAGTTAACAGCCATCGATCGATCGCTCAGATTCAGTAATGCATAGCCTGCAGTGCAATCGCTCGGTTCCAGTTAGAGCCCAACGCCTCGCTCGGGTTCAGTTAGAGCCAACGACTCGCACACACGCGCGTACGTGTATGAGAGAAACGCGCATCGCTCGGCCCCCGACCTCCCACCGTAACCGGGAACTCCCCGAAATTTTCCTCGCCCTCGCTTCTACCGCGGTTTTTTCCGTCATGGACGGCCCAAACAATGTCATGCAGCTGCGTCTCCGGCCCGCCCAGGACGAAAAGCCCATTTTCTGTCATGATTTTTTGTCATAGAAGTAGGAGCCCACCACATCTATGATGATACCGGGTTTTGTCAAAATTATCGTCATAGAAGTGTCATATGTATGACAGAATTTTTTTTCGTTCGGCCCAAAATGTCACAGATGTGTCTTTTTTTGTAGTGTATGTACCCCTCCCAGTGAGAATGAATTGAAAACCAACATCATGGCGCTTTTAATTTTGAATCAAGCGCTGGAGGGTGCGTGGGGTGCTATTATCAGGAATCACAAAAAGTGAGGTAGAAGCTTGTGGTGTAGGAACATTGGCGAAAGTCCTTGATCCTTTCCACGCTGAGGTCATGGCTTTCTTGCGGGGTAACCAACTAGAAGCAGCAAGACGCTTAAAATATGTGTGCAACTTTGCTTGCTTCGATAAGCTCTTAATCACGTTCAGTTCTCTAAGGTTGATGATGTGCGGATCCTAGCTTGGGGTGGGTATCTTCAGTTCAAGGCGAGTGCGGTATACCACATTATCAAACTCTCTGGCCATGAGCTCCCCTGCATGACCTCAATTGGGATGGCTTCATGCCCATGAAGGTCAAGGTGTTCGCCTGGATTCTAAGACATGGTAACACTCATGTGCAGGACTTCCTACATCAGATCGACTTCCTCAAACATGATGACTGCCCCTTTTGCCCCACTCGGTCTGAGACGATCGTGCAGCTATTCTTTGAGTGCCCCCATTTACATCCGATGTGGGCGCGCGTCCTCAGCCGCTACAGTATGCTTGTCGATTGTTGTGTTGAAAATGTTTGGTGTGTCTTCTCCACCTGTCACCCCTCCTGGAGCCGTCTACTTCTCAGCACGACGATGTGTTGTGTCCTTTGGGTTACCTGGAAGACCCGGAACCAAATGGTGTTTGATCACATCCGGACCTCGAATCTTGACTTGCGGCATTCGATCCAGGAGCATCTCCGATGATGGGTGGTCCAAGCCCCCTTCCATGTAGATTGTACCCCGTTCTACACTGGTGTGAGGCTGTCTATAGTTGATAGCCGTCCTCTCTCTCTCTCTCTCTCTCTCTCTCTCTCTCCTCTACGGAGCTATGTAATAATCGCAATGTCGTACTATTAATAGAAAAATGAGTTTGGGTGGGCGATCGCCCCCTTCCCCTCCCCCGTTAAGTGCTAAAAAAAGAGAATACGTTGATGTTGCAACGGATGAACAACAAAGACTTTGATCGATCACCTACTTGCTGACGTTGGAAGAATTAAAGGATGCTTAAAGCAAAACTCTTAAGTTGCTTTACTTTGGCAAGGGAGAACAGTAATAAAGTGTCCCATAGTTTACCCAATTAGGGGAGCACTCTGAACTTGTACGCGCCCTTGCAGAGTGATAATGTAACTTCTGTTGTACTGAACTTAGTGTGTGAACCTAAGTCTGTACGATCACTTGATTGAGGGAGTGATGCTGAAAAATACACGAATGCCCATGTGCCCATTATGGAAGTAATGAACTTGAATAAAGTATACATTCCATGGTTGTTGAAGCACACAATGTTCTTATTTAAGCGTGAGATCAGAAATGGAACCATAGTTCACAAACAAACCATACTGGCCAGCTGAGCCAACAAAGGAGTAGAGCCCAGTCATTCTTAGGTTCATACATCCACAAAATTTTGTGCTCAATTGGAATTGCTCTGTCAGCGTCATTGACACCCATAGACATGCTAGGACTGGGAACCATCAGGATATGCAATTGCAATGCTCTGGTGTCCTACACGGAGTAACAACATCATCGTGGTCAACTGGAGATGGACTCGTTCAGGAATACTGAAAGCACCAAAGCACTGGAGAAGGTAGCATAAGGCCAAAGTATAAGGGCAGGCGGAAGGGGCTTGATGCTGCACACTTTCAGGTGTTCCAAAACCAGAGTTAGGGGGTGAAGAAGAATAGTGAAAGCACTAGAGAAGGTAGCAGAAGGCCAAAGTACATCGGCATGTGGAAGATGCTTGGGGCTACACAACCTTTTGAGGGGCTAGCAGATGGGGGTGAGGCGAATATCAATGATGGCTATGAGCTGAAATTGACGAGCATGGGAAACTGCAATGTGCTGGCGGAGGAAAATTCTGAAGAATCAAACTCTAATGATGGGTATCATACGCAAAGTTGTGGGTCTGATCTACTTCCCGAAGAAGACTGAAGAGAACTCAAGAAGCAAAGGGGGGTAGTCATGGTGAAGTGATCCGGATGCAGGCAATCCTTGACTGAATTTTCTTAGGGATTTTTTTTTGATAAAGGGTGCTTTAATTATCTTAAAATGTAGCATCAAGCAGATACAAAACATTATGAGTAACACCCGACCTTTGTATAACTAGGATGCATGCAACCGAACAACAAAAGTCCGATAAATGGAAAAGTAACAAAAGCGATAAGTCGGCAACAGTAGAGTCCTATAGACCGACATGCCTATGTCGAAAATGGAGGTAGAGTTTTTAGGACTAATGTTGCAAATTTTGTAGTCCAATTTTTAGTAACCAACTGAAATTGACATGTAGTAATCTCTGTACCACTCGAATTCCCTACTCGTATTGCCTGCATTTTATGGACGTGTGAACTACACCTATGGTGATTTGCAATTTGTGTTTGTTCCAAGAAAACAAAAAAATGGCTGTTTGAATACATTAGTTTGTTTCTATAATCTGATCTGTGAAAATGAGCTTCTATGCAAACCGTTTGGTTTCTTGGAACAAACAAAAATGAGGATAGAGTAGGGTCGAGCAGATCAGACTGCGGGGAGAAAGGTTGTTCAGAGTTCTTGGTGGGAAAATAATCGTGTGCGAGGGAAGTCGAAAACTAGTCACTCCTCTGCTACTTGGTTTACGCGATAGCACTATCAGATTCAGCTACCAATAACATTGCAGTATATATAGCGGGATAAAGTGGTTTACGGTACGGGCGAACTGAACAAAACCAAAGTAACAGACAGCTTCAGTAGTGTAGTCCGAGTTTCCCATTACTTAACCAAAAATCGCCGGACCAAACGCCTTATTTCGCATCATATATTAGTTGGCCACATCTTTCCTGATGTAGCTCCCGTATAGACGTACTCAGTATGGCGGGTCGTCGTAGTTGCCGCCAGGGGAGTAGCTGCAAACAGCCACGGTGTCGTTACTGCCGCGGCAGGTGCGGCAGGCGCAGCCGAGCTCTCGCGTGGTGTTCCGCACCACCAACTTGTAGGACCCGCATTCCTTGCCGGGCGCGCACGCGTTGGCGCCGTGATCGTACCACCGCCGCTCGTACACCCACGAGCCGGTGGCGGCTTCGCCGTCTTGTTTCCCGCTGCCCCAGTACCTGTTCCGCGCGTAGATCGGCGGGACGTACTTTGGCGGCTCCAGCTTGCAGCGGGCGGCGAGCTGGGCCGCGTACCGCTTGGCGTCCTGCCCCAGCGTCCAGTTCCACTCCAGGGGTGCCACGCCGACCTCGCGGCGCGCGTCGTTGTGCCCCTGCAGGAACTGGAACGCCACGGGCACTCTAGGGGCCGCGACGGCGACGCCATTGTTGTCGTTAATGCTGGCTGATGCCAGTGACTGTGAGACTAGTGCAAGCAACAAGATGGCGGCGCAGACGAAAGTAGACATGCTCATCTGTTGCATATGTGACTCTGAGCTCAGTTGATTTGGTGAAGTTTTAGAGGAATTGACGTGCTTATATAGGACAACACGAGGGGTTAACTTGCACAAGCGTATGCGTCAGTTTTGGAATTCGGAGAATTAACATGAAGCGCTCGTCTCCGAATAATTAAAGGCATTCACTGCTACCGAGAATTAACAGGTTAGCCGTTTTGCATGTACTACTACGTACGACTTCCTTCTCCCTGATATATACTTGCACAACAGACCTTCCTTTCGTACACACAAAAATGTGAGGACAAATGAAATATTTTTTTTGAAGGTTCAAATGAAATAAATTTGTTCGCCTGTTGAACATTTGTTACACATTCCGTTTCCCGTAAGAGGCTTTCGCCGAGTAGGCCATTTTGAAGACCGAGCTCCATGAAGGCCTTAATTTCGAAAATTTTAAATTTCAAACATTCCAGTTTTAAAAACATCTGAAAAATACACATGTATACAGGGATGTAATGTGTACGTGTGCAAAATTTCATGATTATATACATTGAATTGCAAGCTGCAAAAAAGTAAAAAAAACATGGACTTTGAGGATAAAGAGTACACATATGTTAAAAGAGCCACCGATTTGTCTTTTTTGTTTTGTAGATCTCATTTTAATCTATTTCGATCTGAAATTTTACACATGTACATTATGTCTCTAGGTATATGTGTATTTTTTCAGATTTTTTTGTAACTAGAAAGTTTGAATTTTGGAGTTTTCAAATAAGGCCTCCATGGAGCTCGGCTTTCGACCCGCTTTATAAAGTCAACAACGCGTCCATACAATAAGTTCAAGTGTCGTAAAATAAACTAGTCTGTTGGGGCATCAACACAAACACGTCTAAAAAAGCATGAAAGAAATAGGAAAAAAGACCACTAAGTGGCCGAAGTCTCAGAGGGCTTGCTGCGAGGCAAGTTGGCGAGTGAGATCAGTCATAGCATCCATCATAAGACCCAGGCGATCGCGATCTCCCTGTCTAGATATTAGGTGCTAGTGCTACAAATTGCTAATAATTTGAAAATAGAGGCAGAGGCCCGCCTAAGAAAGACCCGCTCAATCACCACATTACATCTTATTGCACGTCGTCCACAAACTATAAGCTAAGTCGCAAACACCAGCTAGAAGATGTCACAGCCCTAGAATTATTTTAGTGCCAACACTTATTTTATTATGAAGCATCCATGCATCATGTTTATTTCAAATAAATTTGAATTGGGGAAAAACTAAAGCCTCAAACTTTAAATAAAAAGGGCAAAAGAACCATGAAAATCTCACTAAATGTTTCAAAAAATGCCTTCTTTAATATTTGGAAATTTTATAAAATGATTTATGCCCAACTAAAAATTGTGAACATTTATAAGGAACATTTTGTGCACTGAATTTAAATCATATTGTACTTGGATTTGAAGTTATATTCATATATGAGAGAATATAAATTCAAAAGGCTCTGAAACAAATTGCGTGCATTTGGCTAGGTCCATTATTGGAGATAAAACTGTAATTTTGAAGGATTGGACATTTGAGGGATATGCTAGCTAAGGGTTAATCCCCAAACAAGAAAGTATATACATTTTTGGATTTGAAAAAAGATAAGATCAAGGTGTTGTGCTCCTACGACGATGGTGGAATGAGAGGAATAGAATCAAGGAGGAAGGTAACATGGTGATAATGTTGCTATGTGTCTTATTGCTGAAAATCAAACTGGTTAGTAGTTCAGATTGTACAAAGCATATGTACCCCTCCGAATGAGAATGAACTGAAAACCAACATCAATGGCACTTTTAATACTTAATCAAGCACTGTGGGGTGGGTGGGTTGCTATTATCAGGAATCGCAAAAAGTGAGGTAGAAGCTTGTGGTGCAGAAAAATTGAAGAAAGTCCTTAATCATTTCCACGCTGAGGTCATGGTTGTCTTGTGGGGTTCCATCTAGAAGCAACAACATGCTTAAAATATGTGTGCTTTGAAACTGAGGATACATTGTTGTTTTTTTTCTTTTAGAACGAAGGATCACGGAGAGCCAGGCTTTGAACTAAAAAAGCCATCAACCGGCCAAGTGTTACAACAAACAACCCAAATTACAACGGCCAGAACGATACAACGAGGAGCACTTGAAAGCAAACACTAACTACAACCTCCACAAGCAGCTAAAGAATGGAAAATAAGATTACAACTTGCAAAAGGCCGAGTACTCCAAACTAGGATCATACGTAGCAGAACGGAGCATCAGAGCAGGACATAGCCGGCCTTCGAAGATGGACCAAGCTCCAGGAACACCTAGGGTAGAAGGGAAACAACATCTTCCTTCTCTATCACCGAAGAGGGACCCTACCCCCTCGCCATGGCTCGTAGGCGCCACACCGTCAGGATTTCGAGAAGGTAGCCCTAGAGCTAGAAGAATGCCGCCCTCACATCGTAAGGTGGACATAGGGTGACCACTTCGATTTGGGATATTTCTAGTCGGTCGCTGTCGGTGTCAAAACTGGCGGATCTCGGGTAGGGGGTCCCGAACTGTGCGTCTAGGGTCGATGGTAACAGGAGACGGGGGACACGATGTGTACCCAGGTTCGGGCCCTCTTGATGGAGGTAATACCCTACTTCCTGCTTGATTGATCTTGATGAATATGAGGATTACAAGAGTTGATCTACCACGAGATCGTAATGGCTAAACCCTAGATGTCTAGCCTGTATGATTGTGATTGCCTCTACCGACTAAACCCTCCGGTTTATATAGACACCGAAGGGGCCTAGGGTTGTACAGAGTCGGTTTACAAGGGAAGGAATCTACATATCCGAATGCCAAGCGTGCCATCCACGCCAAGGAGAGTCCCATCCGGACACGCGAAGAAGTCTTCTATCTTGTATCCTCATAGCTCATTAGTCCGGCCGATGTTACATAGTCCGGACGCCCGAGGACCGCTTAATCTAGGACTCCCTCAGTAGCCCCTGAACCAGGTTTCAATGATGACGTGTCCGGCGCGCAGATTGTGTTTGGCATTGCAAGGCGGGTTCCTCCTTCGAATACTCCAAAACAGCCTTCGAATACAGAAAACGTGTCCGGTTCTTCAAAAGAAGTACCACACACACACACCCGCAGAGAGTATAATATTTCACGAGTCCAATCTACTGACAACTTTTGTAGCATGACATCACGTCGCTGCCCCGTCATTATTTCGAACCGTTTTTTAGCCTCCCGCTCCATGTTTCAAGATGCGGTTTTATTGGCACGTCTTATCGAAGTAGATATCGTGTCCCCTTATTGCGGGATTCTCATCAATACGGGCATGGGTAATCCAACCGCGCCGTCGGCACGGCCTTTGGGGAATAGGCGAGTTTTAAGGCGAGTGGGGAGGCGCTTGATATTCGCTGCCTTTATAAGGAGATAAGGATTCACCCTTTCACCCACGCCTTCTTTTCTCAGCCCACTCATTCTTGAGCTCCAGCGCCCAAGCTGTCATCCTCTCCGCCTCAGAAAAGCACTCCGACCATGTCCGCATCCGGAGCGCAGGGCAAGTGGATGGTTTCCTCTGTCAAGGAGAAGGACATCACGAAGCTCCGAGAGGTTGGGTACTTAGCCCAGGAAATCGCCCATCGGCTTCGAGCCCAGGGGCAGATCATCCCCACCCCGGAGCCCCATGAGAGGGTGGTATTCATCCCTCACTGGTCCGTGGATTGGGATTCCCTCTCCACCCATTCGTCCGCGGACTCATGTTCTACTACGGGCTGGATTTCCACGATCTGGCCCCCAACTCCTTCCTCAACATCTCTGCATTCATTGTCGTGTGCGAGGCCTTCCTCCGCATCCCACCCCACTTCAGATTGTGGTTAAAGATCTTCAATGTGAAGCCGAAGGTGGTGGGTGGTCAACATGCAGAGTGCGGATGCGCCATGGTGAGCAAGATGCCCAACGTCTCATGGCCCAAAGGTACCTTCATGGAGACCGTCAAAGGGTGGCAACAACAGTGGTTCTACGTCACAGAGCCTCGCGACACCACCTGGGCCGCGACTCCCGAATTCCAGTCCGGAGCGCCGATGCGGCTCACCTCCTGGCTAGAGAAGGGCCTGAACTGGTCTTCATCGGACGAGCTGACAGCGCTTCAGACGCGCATCCAGAGCATGGTAGACAAGAACATCAAGCTTGTCAATGTGATCCAGGTGATGCTTTTTCGCCGGATCCTTCCGTGCCAAAGCCGAACTTACAATTTGTGGGAGTTCGATTCGGCCGAGCACCAGACCCTGCAACAGTTCTTCGGCACTACACACGAAGACATCTGGAAGGTGCTTTTCAAGGCCAATGAGATGTGGCCGAAGACGACCAAGGATCGTGGGTACAACCTGACCCATCCCGCCACCCGGTAAGTTTTTTGTTTTTTCAAGGTGTATCCTTTACTTGTATACTCTAGGAAGATGTCTAAGCTTCCCTATTTGTTCTTTCAGGGCTGGACAAAGAGGGCAGAGCGGATTCAGTGTCCGGCTCCGCTGCCCGAAAACCCAGCAATCCCACTTCTCACGAAGATGGTGGTTCCGGCACCCTACCAAGCGCCGGAGAAGAAGGCCAAGGAGACCAGAAGTGGCCTCCGTCATATGGGCACTTCGGACATGACGTCCGAAGACGCCGAGACCCACTCCTCCCCCACCGAGGACGAGGAGGAGGAGGAGGAAAGCAAATCTCCCCCGGAGGGGGGAGGAAGAAAAGGGCGGCCTCCACGCATCTGGAGGCAGAGGCGTCCAAGAAGGGGAAGGTCCCCCTCGCGGATAACTCCGCGTGGGACCTCGATAGCAGCTCCGAGTGGCGCCCCATGGATAAGCCCCTGGACAAATCGTAAGTACTCGAAGACGCACACATATATCCAGCTCCTTTACTTCATGGTTTTAACATGTTGAATCATGCGCTGCAGTCCGTCTCTTTCCGACCTCCAGCGATCCTCATCTTCAGGGAATTCGCTGGATCCGAAGGTGATGGACAGCGGGTCCCTTCCGGCGGCCTTCTCTCCCCAGGCCATGGACGATGCCGAGGTGTTGTCCCGAAGGACCTCCCCAGGCCAGAGAGAAACACAGGAGGCCGTCAGAGTGCCGCCAGAGGGTGATACCTCGGCCGCCAGACACATGGGGGAGCAAATCCCCCTGGAGACTGGCGATGGGAGCCATATTCAATTCGGCCCCCAGCCGAATACAATTCCGGAGACCTATACGGCTCCGGAATCAGGCAAGCAGCCTCCTTTGAAAGAAGGAGGTGCACCGATTTTACCGGTGACCTCTGCCCATCCAGAGGCACCGGATACTCTACTGGAAGCGCTGCAAGGCGCTTCCATTGTTGAGAAACATCGTATCCTTATGGGTACGGTGGTTGAGATGGTTCAGTCCGTTAAGAGCGGACTGACCGGAGCCTGCACCAGCCTTCTAATAGGCTTTGAGGTATGCAACGTAATTATGCAAAAAGAATGTCATAGTATAGACAGTAGCCCCTGAGACTCAATCCGGTGGTCGGAAAGAAAAGCCGGACAGAGGATCAAATAATTTTCGCAGGAGACTAACCATACATGTCTATGTGAATAAGCAGGCGTCGTTGCTGGCTGCGACCTCCCATTCTGCCGAAGTCTCTGGACTGAAGCAGAGTTTGGAGCGGACCGAGGAAGAGCTCGGCCGTGTGAGAAAACAGCTTGAGGACAAGCAAGGTATGCAATGACCTTTGGTTTATCCAGAAAGGATGAATGATTTGTGTTGACCATAGTGTCATGATATTTCGTAGGAGCGGCGACCGAGGTGGAGACCCTCAAGAAGGCGTTGGCGGAGGCCCAGAAAAGAGCGGCAAAGGAGCAAGCCGCCCGGGAAAAACACGAGGCAAGGGTCGGGGAGGTCCAGCAGGAGCTCCAGGACGCTGTAAAGAATTGCGAGTCCTTGGAGCGCAAGTTTGCGGACCAAGAGTCCGAACTTGCGAAGGCCCGCCAAAGCGCACAAGAGGCCCGGGTCGAAGCCCAGGGCGCCCTTTAGGAAATCCAGGAGGCAAGAAAATCGCGGCGGGTAAGGCCTTTATTATGCAGAGCAAGTATGTGAAGAAGAGGTACCTCTTACTGACCCCGATTTGGAGTTCTCCAGGGGCTTTTGCGGATCTGCCGTACGGTGTTGCTGACGCTGCGGAATTCTTCCGAGCCGAAGAAGGGAGCTCAACGGAGAAGCTGTTCTGGTCGCAATACCTTGCGCTAGAGCATCCGGTGTCTTTTAGCGATCAGCTGAAACAACTGACCGAACTGCATGGGGTGGCCGAACTGGCCATGAAGGATTTGATAATCCGTTTGTGGCCTGCCGAAGCCATACCCAGCAGCTACTTCGGGCTCGTGAAGCGGCTGGTCAATGCCTGCCCTCAGCTTGATGCCGTCAAGCGATCGATCTGCATCGAAGGTGCGTGGATGGCCTTCGCCCGTGTCAAGATGTAGTGGGCGAAGATGGACGCCGTCAAGCTCGCGACCGAGGGACCGCCCACGGGCAAGGAGCACCGCACGCCCGAGCGGTATTTTGATGATGTCCTGAAGGGACCCCGTGTTGTAGAGGGCCAGTGTTCAAAAGACATTATCTTTGAATGAGGTCATTCATGTTATCCCTTCATGTATTATAAAACAAAGCCGTTATGTAATATAATATTTGTTGTTTTAAAATGTTACCTCCTGTGCGGCCGTTTTGTTAAATCTGAGAGTTGGCCAGTCGTCGGCTTCAGCCCCCACGTAGGTAGTACGGGGGTGTTCGGGATAGAATCTAAACACTCTTGATCCGAGAGTTTGGTCCTTGAAGGAGGTGTTTAGCGCAACGAACCAGGCAATCAGACTATGTGGCTTTATCACCCTCACTTAGCCATAAGAGTTTGACAATACAAATGCAGGTGCAGCCCGTAGTTAGTATTTAATCCGGACTAGGGTGTTGTAGACACCTGATCGGGTAAAGGCCGATTTGTCGCATAATGCGGAAAAAATCGAAAAAGATTTTTAACCTCCGAATAGTTGGCCAGCTCTTGCCGCATCATGACTGTCAGTTTTCGGCTTTCTCTACTGAGGTGTTTGCTCGGATAAACCAGAAACACAATCGCAGTAGTTCTCCCTTTACTACCTTAGCCGATAGGACGGAACGTAAGGTAGTAAGCACAGGAGCCGGGAAAGCCAACTATTGACCAAAGACATGATTCGGAGCCGATGCATATAATGCTAATTTCGGGGTGCCGAACTATACTGTAAAAAGTGTTCGGACTTTGTTGCCGTAGTATGGAGCACAATGAAGCCCCTGGCGAATTAAAGCGTACCAAAGTATATGGTGCAATCGACAAGAATAGGGAAATAAAATGAAGTAGTAAGCTAGTGCCACATAAGTTGGGCCGCAAACTGTTTCCATTATAATTTGATTGATACGTCAAAGCGTATTTGTACAAATAGTGCGATAAGTAGCAGGGCTATTTAACATGCCGAGACCAAGGGGGAGCTGCGTGCGGGTCCTGAAAATAGGTAGAATGATCATCAAGAAGAACATCTAGAGGTTCCCCCACACGTCTGTGCTGCTTGCCGCCTTGGTATATCTATCCTTCGAAAGGACCGATGATCAGGCCGTCTGGAGGGGCCTGAAGAGAAGAAACCTAAAAAGGGAAAAAAGAAAAGGGAAGGCATGTGTGCCCAGGGTAGGTTAAGCCGTATTATGGACCACCATCTAGTTATGCCTCCGTCTCTGCCCATGGTATTTTGAGTGCATAGTTATGTACGCGCGGTACGTACGCCGCCATTTGATCGGGACTGAGACTGAGGCCGAATTGCTAGTCCAACTCCTGACGAGCTGGACTGTCATGCTGCGGAGTAGTCCGGACTCGTTTGAGAGTGTCCGGGAGCTTGGCCGCTGAAGTAAAGTTCTGCTTAATAAGGCCGCTCTGTACTTCCGCTGCCAGGGTCGCGGTGTGCTTCTCCGTACGGAGGGAGCGCTCCGTGTTTCCATTGACTGTTATGACACCGCATGGTCCGGGCATCTTGAGTTTGAGATAAGCATAGTGTGGCACCGCATTGAATCGAGCAAATGCAGTTTGTCTGAGCAGTGCGTGATAGCCACTGCGGAAGGGGACGATGTCTAAGATCAAGTCTTTGCTTCAGAAGTTGTCCGGGGATCCGAAGACAACTTACAATGTGATTGAACCAGTGCAGCGGGCCTCTACACCTGGTATTACTCCTTTAAAGGTAGTTTTCGTGAGCTTGCTCCTTGATGGATCGATGCCAATTTTGCAGACTGTATCCTGATAGAGCAGGTTGAGGCTGCTGCCACCGTCCATGAGGACTCGCGTGAGGTGGAATCCATCAAAGATTGGGTGAAGGACCAGTGCGGCTAAACCGCCACGACAGATACTGGTCGGATGGTCCCTGCGATCAAAGGTGATCGGGCAGCACGACCATGGGTTGAATTGTGGGGGAACTGGCTCTATCGCATAGATGTCCCTGAGCGCACGTTTGCGCTCCCTCTTGGGGATATGGGTAACGTATATCATGTTCACCGTTTTAACTTGGGGGGGGGGACTTCTTCTGTCCCCTTGTGTTCGGTAGACGGGGCTCCTTGTCATCGTCCTCACTCCGTGACCCCTTCTCCTTGTTCTCGGCATTTAACTTGCCGGCCTGTTTAAAGACCCAACAACTTCTGTAGGTATGATTGGCTGGTTTATCGGGAGTGCCGTGGATCTGACATGGACGATCGAGTATGCGGTCCAAGTTGGATGAGCCTGGATTGTTCCTTTTAAATGGCTTGTTCCGCTGGCCGGATTTGGAGCCACTGTATCCGGTGTTGACCGCCGTGTCATCGGTATTGTCACCGTTGTTTTGATGCTTGTGCCTGTTGCGTCGGGGCTTGCCGTTACTATTTCTGGCTTCAGATGTGCCAGGTTCACTTGAATTATTATTGCTACGGGCTAGCCAGCTATCTTCGCCCGTGCAAAAGTGGGTCATGAGTGCCGTGAGGGCCGCCATGGACTTTGGCTTTTCCTGGCCGAGGTGTCGGGCGAGCTATTCGTCGCGGATGCTATGCTTAAAGGCCGCTAGGGCTTCGGCATCTGGACAGTCGACGATCTGGTTCTTTTTAGTTAGGAACCTAGTCCAGAATTTCCTGTCCGACTCTCCAGGCTGTTGAACTATGTGACTTAAGTCATCGGCATCCGTAGGTCGGATGTATGTACCTTGGAAGTTGTCACGGAAGGCGTCTTCCAAGTCCTCCCAGCTGCCAATGGAGTTTTCAGGTAGGCTGTTCAACCAGTGCCGAGCTGGTCCCTTGAGTTTTAGCGGGAGGTATTTGATGGCATGAAGATCATCACCGCGGGCCATATGGATATGGAGAAGAAAATCCTCAATCCATACCGCGGATCTGTTGTTCCATCATACGATTCTATATTCACTGGTTTAAACCCATCCGGGAACTCGTGCTCCATTACTTCATCAATGAAGTAGAGGGGGTGTGCGGCGCCTCTATATTGGGCCAAGCCGCGACGTAGCTCGGATGGAGTCTGTCTGTGGTTTTCGGCCCAGACGTGATTATGCTTGTCACGTCCGGCTAGATAGCCCTCGTCGCGCGTCGGGGCACGCCCCCGCGATCCGTAGATCGATCTGGTCTGACCTGCTCTACTATCCAGGTCCTGCCACAGGTCATATGTATATCCCCGAGCTGTTATATCTCTACCTTTACGACGAGGTGGTATGGGCTGGTGTTCGGATTGAGTTGTCGTTTTGTCCCGGCCACGAGGTGGTCGGTCAGCCGCATTACGTGCTGAAGGTGCGGGCTCGAGGGCCTCGTCGTCAAATTTAGGTCAAAGTTTACACTTTGGGTAACTTTTGGTTGGGCGCTCGAGGCCGTATTCCTCGGCTGCCAGGACGTTAGTCCACCTGTCGTTGAGTAAATCTTGATCAGCTTGAAGCTGCTGCTGCTTCTTTTTCAGGCTCCTTGCAGTGGCTATTAGCCGACGCTTAAAGCGCTCCTGCTCGAGAGGTTCCTCCGGCACAATAAAGTCTTCGTTGCCGAGGCTCACCTCATCCTCGTAGAGTGGAAGATAATTGTTGTCCTCCGAGTCTTCGTTTACGGCCTGTTCATCAGGGCTAACTTGCCCATCTCCTCGATCGTCCTGTTTGGAGGTTGGCTCGACGGGTTCTTCTTCGTCTTCGGCATCATCTGGAGTGTTGTCTCTCGTGCTGGTATTGCTGTCTTTTCCACGGCGTGATTTAGAGCGGCGCCATTGACGTCGGCGGGAAGGAAACTCCTTGGCCGAGCTCACACGATGCTGACTCCGAGGGTTCAGAGCCAGTGTTCAGAGAAGAGTCCGGCTAATTGATGGTTGCCAGAGACACTACTTCCTCCGGCTCTCCCGTACTGGGTTTAGTGGCTGCAGATAATCCGGCGGGCTCAGGAATCCCGTCTTCGGACATGGAGACCCGCTCCGGGTCTAAAGCCAGAGCGTAGGTTGGAGTCGCGAACCCTTGGAAGATCAAGTCTCCTCGGTTATCAGCGACATAGTCCAGATTTCGAAAACTAATCTGGTGGCCCTGGGCGTAGCTGTCGATCTGCTCTAGATGGCCAAGCGAGTTGGCCCGCAATGCGAAGCCACCGAACACGAAGAGCTGGCCGGGGAGAAAAACCTCCCACAGGACAGCATCATTGTAGATGACTGATGAAGCCATCGAACCTTCTGACGACGACTGTCGGTGTCAAAACCGGCGGATATCGGGTAGGGGGTCCCGAACTATGCGTCTAGGATCGATGGTAACAGGAGACGGGGGACACGATGTTTACCCAGGTTCGGGCCCTCTCTATGGAGGTAATACCCTACTTCCTACTTGATTGATATTGATGAATATGAGTATTACAAGAGATGATCTACCACGAGATCGTAATGGCTGAACCCTAGAAGTCTAGCTTGTATGACTATGGTAATGTGTATATCTATGCCATCCGGACTACGCCCTCTGGTTTACATAGAGTCAGTTAAATAAGAAGGAATCTTCATAGTTGATCACCAAGCTTGCCTTCCACGCCAAGGAGAGTCCAATCCGGACACGGGTACAATCTTCGGCCTTCATGTCTTCATAGCCCACCAGTCTGGCCCATGGATAACAGGCCGGACGCCCGAGGACCCCTTAGTCCAGGACTCCCTCAGTTGCCCCTGAACCTGGCTTCAATGACGAGGAGTCTGGCGCGCAAATTGTTTTCGGCATTGCAAGGCGGGTTCCCTTTTCTCCGAACTCCAAGATAGTCTTCGGACACAGTGATAGTATCCGGACCTGTCACACACACCATACGTAACCATAGAGAAAATATAGTTTTACACGAATCCAATCCTCTGACAAAATTTTGTAGCATGACAGTACGTCTGACCGGTCATAATTCCAAACCGTTTTTGTGTTCGACGCCCCACGTCCCGAGGCACGGTTGCCATTGGCACTTCTTGTCAAAGCAGTGGCCGTGTCCCCTTATCGCGGGATTCTCATCAATGCGGGCATGGGTAACTCAACCGTGCTGTTTATACGGCCCTTGGGAATAGGCGAGTTCTAAGGCGAGTGGGGAGGCATTCAATATTCACTGCCTTTATAAGAGGATAAGGATTCCCTCTTTTTCCCTCACGCCTTCTCTCCATCCTTGCCCTTCCAACCTCGAGGTCCAGCGCCCCAGTTCTCATCTCCTTTCCACTCGAGCTAGCGCTCAACCATGTCTGGATCTGGACGTCAAGGCAAGTGGATGGTCTCCTCCGTTAGGGAGGAGGACATTACTGAGCTTCGGGCGGCCGGATACCTGGCGAAGGATATCGCCCACCGCCTGCCGGCTAAGGGACAAGTCGTCCCCACGCCGAAGCCCAACGAGAGTGTGGTATTCATCCCTCATTTCTTCCGCGGGCTAGGGTTCCCACTCCACCCTTTCGTCCACGGGCTGATGTATTATTACGGGGTAGATTTCCACGATCTATCCCCGAACTCCTTCCTCAACATCTCGGCATTTATCGTTGTGTGTGAGGTTTTCCTCCGTATCCAACCCCACTTCGGGCCGTGGCTCAAAGTCTTCAACGTGAAGCCGAAGGTGGTGGATGGCCAGCACGCAGAGTGCGGAGGAGCCATGGTGAGTAAGCTGTCGAACGCTTCCTGGCCGAAAGGCACGTTTGTGGATACAGTGAAGGAGTGGCAAAAACAGTGGTTCCATATCACAAAACCCCGCGGCACCATCTGGGCCGCAGCCATCGAATTCCGCTCCGGCTCTCCCATGCGACTTACCTCTTTGGTCGAGAAGAGTCCGAACTGGTGTTCGTCCGATGAGCTGATAGCGTTGTAGACGCGCGTCCAGAGCATGATAGCCAAGGACGTCAAGCTTGTCGATGTAATCCAGGTGATGCTAGTTCGCCGGATTCTCCCATGCGAGCGCAGAAGTCGCCCTCTGTGGGATTTTAATCCGAAGAAGCATCAAACCTTGGTGAGGCTCTTCGAAACCACCCACGAAGATGCCTGGAAGTTTCTCTTTAAGGGCAACGAGAAACCACCGGTCACGGATTCAGACCGTGGTCACGATTATAAACACCTCGCCAGCGAGGTAGGCTATTTCGGACGTGTCCCCAACTTAATTGTTTCGAGGATGATGTCTGAGTTTATCATTGCTTTTTCAGGATTGGATGGAGAGGGCAAAGCGGATTCAGTGTCCGGCTCCGCTGCCCGAAGAACCGGTCATCCCGCGTCTGGCGAAGATGCTGGTGCCGGCGCCATATAAGGCGCCGGAGAAGAAGGCCAAGAAGAAGGCCAAGGGGGCCAAAAGTGGCCCCCGTCGCAAGGGCACTTCGGACGTGACGTCCGAAGAAGAGGAAGCCCATTCCTCCGTCCCTGAGGACGACGACGCGGAAGAAGAGGAGGAGGTGGAGAAGAATCCTCCCCCTAAGGAGAAGAAGAGGGGGGCCTCCATGAATCTGGAGGCGGGAACACCTAAGAAGGGGAAGGGTGCCCCTGCGGTCAACACCGCATGGGAAGTTGACAGTAGTCTGGAGCGACGCATCCGCACTAAGCCTCGGGCCGCATCGTAAGTACTATGACTTTCGTACATAAGTATACCCGGCCCCTCCTTTTTATTGTTTTGACGTGGTTAATTGTGCCATTGCAGTCCGGCCCGTGGGCAGCATCTAGTGATCCTCATCTGGAGGTTCGTTGGATCCGGCGGAAATGGCCAGTATGTTGTCGCCGCCTGCTTATTTCCCTGAGGCTAAGGACGACACCGAAGTATTGTCCCGGAGGACTGCTCCGAGCTGGGGAGGGTTCCAGGACGCTATCCAGGAGGCACCACAAGGGGAGACCTCCGCTCCCGGACACATGGGGGAGCAAATCCCCATGGAGACTGGCGAAGAGGGTCGTATTGAGTTCGGCCCTCAGCCGAATACGATCCCCGGGACCAATACGGCCC
Source organism: Aegilops tauschii subsp. strangulata (assembly GCF_002575655.3). Taxonomy (NCBI): domain Eukaryota; kingdom Viridiplantae; phylum Streptophyta; class Magnoliopsida; order Poales; family Poaceae; genus Aegilops; species Aegilops tauschii. The sequence continues at coordinate 549,035,289 of NC_053036.3, read as the reverse complement.
CGGGATCTGGCGTGCGCAATCCTTCGAAGGAGGGGGGTGCGCCAGTTCCACCGATGGCCCCTGTCCAACCAGGGGCGCCGGATAACCTGATGGAGGCACTACGAGGTGCCTCCATTGTGGATGAGCACTGTATCCATATGGGTATGGTGATCGAGAAGCTTCAGTCCGCCAAGAGCGGACTAAACGAGGCATGCAACAACCTGTTGACAGGTTTCGAGGTAAGTCACGTAGAAAGAGAACACCCCGTGGCGACAGTAGCCCCTGAGACACTGTCCGGTGTTCGGAAAGAAAGACCGGACAGAGGATCAACCCTTTGAAGGATACTAATTTGATATTTCTAAATAAGCAGGCGTCGCTGTTGGCCGCGACTTCGCATGCCGCCGAAGTCTCTAAACTGAAGCAAAGGTTGGAGTGGGCCGAGAACGAGCTCGGCGAGGTGAAGGTTCAGCTTCAGGAGAAGCAAGATGAGTGACGACTTGCTATGTATTCATAAAGAATATACAGTAAGTATTGACCGGAGTGTCATAATATGTGTAGGGGCGGTGACCGAGGTCGAGGCCCTAAAGAATGCCCTGGCCGAGGCCGAGGGGAAGGCTGTCTAGCAGCAAGCCGCCCGTAAGAAGCTCAAGGCCCGGGTCGGCGAGGTCCAGGAGGAGCTCCAAGACGCGGTGAAGAAATGCGAAGCCTTGGAGCGCGAGGTGTCGATTTGAGAGACCGAACTTACCAAGGCTCGCCAGAGCGCAGAGACTGCACGGAAGGAGGCCCGGGATACTCTTTAGGAGATGCAGGAGGCCAAGAAGGTTGAAGTGGGTAAGGCTTTTAACATGCAAAGCAAGTATGCGGAGAGGAAGTACCTTTTACTAACCCGGATTCGGAGTTGCCCACGGGCTTTTGCGGATCTGCCACGCAGCGTGTCTGATGCTGCGGAGTTCTTTCGAGCCGGCGAAGGGAATTCCACGGAGAAGCTGTTCTGGGCGCAGTATGCTGTGCCAGAACACCCGGTGCCCTTTGCCGATCAACTGAAACAGTTGGTCGAGCTGCACAGGATGGCCGAACTGGCCATGAAGGATTTAATAATCCGGCTGTGGCCAGCCGAAGCTATGCCTAGCAGTTATTTTGGCCTCGTGAAGCGGGTGATGGAGGCTTGTCCGCGGCTGGACGTCGTCAAGCGATCAGTCTGCATCGAAGGTGCCTGCATGGCCTTCGCTCGTTGCAAGATGTGGTGGGAGAAGATGGACACTGTCGAGGTGGCCAACGGGCCGCCGGAGGGCAAGGAGCACCGCACACCCGAGCGATATTTTGTGGATGTCCTGGAGGGATCTCGACTTGTAGCAACGCAGTGCGGGCAGGACATTATTTTTGAATGAATGCATTCGTTTTTTGTCTTTGCCTTGTATGATGAGAACAAATCCGGTTTGTAATATAATGTTTGTTATGTTTCGATTGTTTCCTCCTGTCCGGCCGTGTTGTGTTAAATCTGAGGGTTGGCCAGTCGTCGGCTTCTGCCCTCACGTAGGTAGTACGGAGGTGTTCGGGATGTAATCTAAACAATCTAGACCCAATTATATGGTCCTTGAAGGAGTTGTTTAGCGCAACGAACCAGGCAATCAGACTATGCGGCTTGAACGCCCTCACTTAGCCATAGGAGTTTTATAATAAAACATAGGTGCAACCCTGGTATACAAACCAGAGTGATGTCAGCGTCTGACCGAGAAGTACCGATCCTTCGCGGAATGCGGAAAAAGTCTCCAACGATTTGAGACCTCTGAACAGCTGACCGGCTCTCGCCGCATCATGACAGTCAGTTTTTGGCTTTCTCTACTGAGGTGCTCATCTGGTCAAGGCCAGGGCACAATCGCAGTAGTTCTCCCTTTACTACCCAAGCCGATGTAGCAGAACGTAGGGTAGCAAGCACAGGAGCCGGGCAACCCAACTATTGACCATAGACATGATTCGGAGCCAATGCATATAATGCTAAATTCGGGGTGCCGAACTTATCTTTAAGGAGTGTTCGGACTTTGTTGCCGTATTATGGGGCGACGAGAAGCCCCTGGCGGATATGAGACGTACCGAAGTGTACGGGTGCGAAAATATAAGTAATTAATGGTGAAGGAAAACAGAAAGAGAACAAAGGTAGTATTTGGAGCCCCTTGACTTGGGCCGTGAACTGTTTCCATTAGAGTTGGGTTAATGCGTCAAAGCGCATTTATACAAGTAATGCGATAAGCAACCGGCTATTTAGCATGCCGGAACGAGAGGAGAGCTGCATTTGGGTACTGAAAAACCGGTAGAATAGTCGTTGGATTGTTCTCTAGGGCTTCCCCTGTATTCCTGTGCTCCGCGCCAATCTGGTGTACTTGTCCTTTGACAGGACCGGTAATCAGGCCATTGGAGGAGGCCTGTATAAAAGATACCCGAAAAAGGGAAAAAAGGGAAAAAAAAGGGAAAAGGAAATAGTAAATATACCAGTGAGTCCGGGATCGGTGTAGCCGAACTACAAGCTATCTGTGCCTCCGTCGATGCCCATGGGATTTTGAGTGCGTAATTATGTACGCGTGGTGCGGATGCCGCTACCTCATCGGGACTGGGACGGAGGCCGAATTGCTAATCGAGCTCTTGACGAGCCGAACCGTCCTGTTGCAGTGTGGTCCGCACCCTCTTAGTGATGTCCAGGGGCTTGGCAGCCGGATTACGGTTCTGCTTGAGAAGGCCGCTCTGTACGTCTGCTGCTAGGGCGGCTGTGTGCTCCTCTGTTCGGAGGGAGCATTCAGTGTTGCCATTGACTGTTATGATGTTGCGTGGACCGGGCATCTTGAGCTTGAGGTAAGCATAGTGTGGCACTGCGTTGAATCTAGCAAACACGGTTCGTCCGAGCAGTGCGTGGTAGCCGCTACAGAAGGGGACGATATCGAAGATTAACTCTTCGCTTTAGAAGTTGTCCGGAGAACCGAAGACCACCTCCAGTGTGATTGAGCCCGTACAACGGGCCTCTACACCTGGTATGACTCCTTTAAAGGTAGTCCTTGTGGGTTTGATTCGTGAGGGATTAATGCCCATCTTCCACACTGTATCCTGATAGAGCAGGTTGAGGCTTATTCCACCGTCCATTAGGACTCGTGTTAGGTGAAATCCGTCGATGATTGGGTCGAGGACCAGTGCGGCTGAATCGCCGTGGCGGATACTAGTTGGGTGATCTCGACGATCGAAGGTGATTGGGAATGACGACCACAGATCGAATTTTGGGGCGACTGGCTCTACCGCGTAGACGTCCCTGAGTGCTCGCTTGCGCTCCCTTTTGGGGATGTGTGTAGCGTATATCATGTTCACCATTTTGACTTGAGGAGGAAATTTCTTCTGCCCCCCAGTGTTCAGCTGCCGGGGCTCTTCGTCCTCGTCCTCGCTTTGTGATCCCTTTTCTTTGTTCTCGGTATTTAACTTGCCAGCCTGTTTTATAAACCCAACAGTCTCTGTTGGTATGATTGGCTTGTTTGTCTGGGGTGCCATGTATCTGGCACGGAAGATCGAGTATGCGGTCCAGGCTGGATGGTCCCTCATTGTTCCTTTTGTAGGGCTTCTTCCGCTGGCCGGACTTGGAGCCGCTGAATCCGGCGTTAACCGCAGTGTCATCGGTATTGTCGCCATTGCTTCGGCGTTTGTGTCTATTGCGCCAGAGCTTGCCGGTGTTGTTCTTGGACTCAGAGGGGCCTGCCTCGCTGGTTGTGTTTTTGCTACGAGCCAGCCAGCTATCCTCACCCGCGCAAAAGCGGGTCATGAGTGCTGTGAGGGCTGCCATGGATTTCGGCTTTTCTTGGCCGAGGTGGCGGGTGAGCCATTCGTCACGGATGCTGTGTTTGAAGGCTGCTAGGGCTTCGGCATCCGGACAGTCAACAATCTGGTTCATTTTGGTTAGGAACCTAGTCCAGAATTTTCTGGCTGATTCTCCGGGCTGTTGGACTATATGACTTAAGTCATCGGCATCTGGTGGCCGGACATAAGTACCTTGGAAGTTGTCGAGAAAGGCTTCTTCCAAGTCCTCCCAGCTGCCGATAGAATTTTTGGGCAGGCTATTTTAGCCAGTGTCTAGCTGGCCCTTTTAATTTTAGTGGGAGGTATTTGATGGCGTGGAGATCGTCTCCTCGGGCCATATGATGTGGAGAATAAAATCTTCGATCCACACTGCGGGATCGGTTGTTCCGTCGTATGATTCAATGTTTACGGGCTTGAACCCCTCGGGGAATTCGTGATCCAGTACTTCATCTGTGAAACAGAGAGGGTGTGCGGCGCCTCTATATCGGGCTGCGTCACGGCGCACCTCCGATGAAGTCCGTCTGTGGTTATCGGCCCGGGCGTGACTAGGTTTGTCACGTCCGAATAGGTAGCCGTCATCCCGAGTCGGGAAGCGTCCTCGCGATCCGTAGATTGATCTGGTGTGTCCTGCTGTACTGTCCAAATCCTGCCGAAGGCTGTATGTATGGTCCCGAGCTGTTTTGTCTCTGTTTTTACGAGGCGGTGGGGCGGGCTGTTGTTCGGCCTGAGTTGCCGTTTTATCCCGACCGCGTGGTGGTCGGTCCGCCGCACTATCCCGACCACGTGGTGGTCGTTCCGCATTGCGCGAGGGAGGTATGGGCTCCGGTGCCTCCTCATCGAACTGAGGTAGCAGTTTGTGCTTCGGGTAACTCTTGGCTGGGCGCTTGAGGCCATATTCTTCGGCTACCAGGACGTCGGCCCATCTGTCAATGAGTAGGTCTTGATCTGCTTGAAGTTGCTGCTGCTTTTTCTTCAGGCTTTTTGCCGTAGCTATTAGCTGGCGCTTGAAGCGCTCCTGCTCGAGGGGTGCCTTAGGCACGATGAAATCCTCGCTGCCGAGGCTTTCCTCATCCTCGGAGACTGGACGATAACTATCGTCATACGGGTCATCGGGCATGGCCTGTTTATCAGGGTTAATTTGCCCGTTGTCTTGTTCCTCATGTTCGGATGCAGCTCCAACAGGGTCTTCATTGTTTTCGGCATCGCCCAGAGTACTATTTTCTCCGTGTCCAGTGTTGCCGTCTTTTGAGCGACCAGGCTTAGAACGGCGTTTAGGGCGCCGACGCTTGGACTGTGTCTCAGATTTTTTATTTGCAACTGGATCTTCTTTGTCATCGTCGCTAGTTTTTTTAGGTGTGTCAACCATGTACACATCGTACGAAGAGGTGTCCGTCCAACGTCCAGTGAATGGCGGGTCTTGGCCTTGCTCCTTGTTGGCATCGTCGTCCATACCATCGATGTCTTCGGAGCCATAATAAAGCACGTTGGTTAAGTCATCGACAGTGGCTATGAAGTGGGTGGCGGGTGGGAAGCAAAATTCCCCATCATCAGCCTCTAGATCGAACCGAACATAGTTCGGCTGTGAGTCCTTTTGCAAGGACAAACTCTTTAAAGAGTTTAGCACATCGCCCAAAGGTGAGTGCTGGAAAACGTCTGCCCCGCTGAATTCGAAGATCGATAACCGATCTAGCTCGGTGTCCGCAGGCGTACATTGTCCGGAACTTATAGCCGGAGACGAGTCCGGAGTTCTGTTGACGCAAATATTGCAGGGTGTCGAGTCCGTGTGCGGCTCCAACGCCATGGACTCTGTGGCCTCGGATGGCACAACCTGCTCCGGATCTAAGGCCGTTGCAGCAAAAGGAACCATCACCTCGATGTGATCCGATGACGGATTTAAGTCATGTTCATCGGGGTGAGGTGGAGCGATCGCCGTGGTCTCAAATCCCTTGAAGATCAAGTCTCCGCGGATATCCGCGACGTAGTTCAAGCTTCCAAATCTGACCTGGTGGCCAGGGGCGTAGCCATCGATCTGCTCCAGATGGCCAAGCGAGTTGGCCCGCAGTACGAAGCCGCCGAATACGAAAATCTGCCCGGGGAGGAAGGTTTCTCCTTGGACAACGTCACTATAGACAATCGAAGGGGCCATCGGACCTTTCGTCGAGGGCACAGTGGAACTCTCAATGAAAGCACCAATGTCGGTGTCAAAACCGGCGGATCTCGGGTAGGGGTCCCGAACTGTGTGTCTAGGATCGATGGTAACAGGAGACGGGGGACACGATGTTTACCCAGGTTCGGGCCCTCTCTATGGAGGTAATACCCTACTTCCTGCTTGATTGATCTTGATGAATATGAGTATTACAAGAGTTGATCTACCACGAGATCATAATGGCTGAACCCTAGAAGTCTAGCCTGTATGACTATGGTAATGTGTATATCTTTGCCATCCGGACTACTCCCTCTGGTTTATATAGACACCGGAGGGATCTAGGTTACATAGAGTCGGTTACATAAGAAGGAATCTTCATAGTTGGTCACCAAGCTTGCCGTCCACGCCAAGGAGAGTCCAATCCGGACACGGGTACATTCTTCGGCCTTCATGTCTTCACAGCCCATTAGTCCGGCCCATGGATAACAGGCTGGACGCTCGAGGACCCCTTAGTCCAGGACTTCCTCAACGACGCAGCGGAACTCTCAATGAAAGCACCAACGTCGGTGTCAAAACCGGCGGATCTCGGGTAGGGGGTCCCGAACTGTGCGTCTAGGGTCGATGGTAACAGGAGACGGGGGATATGATGTTTACCCAGGTTCGGGCCCTCTCGATGGAGGTAATACCCTACTTCCTGCTTGATTGATCTTGATGAATATGAGGATTACAAGAGTTGATCTACCACAAGATCGTAATGGCTAAACCCTAGATGTCTAGCCTGTATGATTGTGATTGCCTCTACGGACTAAACCCTCCGGTTTATATAGACACCGGAGGGGCCTAGGGTTGTACATAGTCGGTTTACAAGGGAAGGAATCTACATATCCGAACGCCAAGCTTGCCATCCACGCCAAGGAGAGTCCCATCCGGACACAGGAAGAAGTCTTCGGTCTTGTATCTTCATAGCCCATTTGTCCGGCCCATGTTACATAGTCCGGACGCCCGAGGACCCCTTAATCCAGGACTCCCTCAGTCGCTCCACCACGGTCCACACCCAACTAGTTGGAAAGGCAAGCTTCATGGAATTGGAGCCAAAGAGGAGCCAGCTGGGTACCAAGCGCAAACTCAAAACACAAGCCAACCTCAATCCCTCTCCTGCAGAGCCTCCCGACCGAGCCCAGCACCCCTGACGACGCCTCCAGCAAGGTCACGACGTGTAAGCCGCCGCCGCAAAATCCACTGTGGATTAAGGGTTTTCACCCGGGCAGGGGGGTCGGGGTGGAGAGCAGGGGACCTCAGCTGCGCCTCCATGGAGGAAAGCAGCGCCCTTGGGCATTGCCGCCACAGGGCCAGCCGGACCGGTCAAGGTTTCCCCCGATCCCCTAGCTGGCCACAAACACCCACCAACGCCGGAGCCAGTAAACAAATCACTAGCACCCGTCGACGGCGAGAGAGAGCCAGCGGGGAAGAGGGATTTCGAACCTCCAGATCTGAAAAAGAAGAGACTTCGCGCCGTGGCCGGACTCCACCAATCATCCGCCGTCCGCTTGGTCGAGCACGCTGGCCAGCACCCCCTAGGAATGCCACCTGCTGCCCAACGCCGCCGCCTCATTGGCCGGGGCCGCCACCGCAGAAACCACTGGACTCCGAGAGGGGATGGAGCGCCGAGAACCCCACCGCCACCTTCATCGGCGGCCGTCTACGGTAGCAGCGAGGGGAGGAAGGAGGTGGAGGGTTGGCGGCGGCCACGGAACCCTAGTTGTCCCCGAGTCGCCCGAGGGGGCAACAAGAGGGCCGGGCAGGATACGTTGTTGTTGCAAGGGATCAACAACGAAGAGTTTGATTGATCACCTGCTTGCTGGCACTGGCATAATTAAAGGATGCTTAAAGCAAAACTCTAAAGTTGCTTTGTTTTGGCTAGGAAGAACTTTAATAAAGTGTCTCATAGTATAGCCCATTAGGGGAGCACTTTGAACTCGTACGCACCCTTGCAAACTGATCATGTAACTTTTGTTGTACTGGACTTACTGTTGAACCTAAGTCAGTACGATCACTTCATTGAGTAAGTGATGCTGAACAATACATGAGTGCCCATGTGCCCATTATGGAAGAACTAAACTTCAAGAAAGCATCCATTCCATGGTTGTTGCAACACACGATGTTCTTATTTAAGCGTAATATGAGAGATGGAACAATACTTCACAAGGAAATCATATTGACCACCTGAGCCAACCAAGGAGTAGAGCCCAATCATTCTTAGGTTCATACATGCATGAAATTTTGTGCTCAACTGGAATTGGTCTGTGAGTTTCATTGATACCCACGGACATGCTAGGACTGGGAACCATCAGTACATGTAATTGCAACTTTGCAAGGCCCTCATGTCCTGCACGGAGTAACAACATCATCATTGTCAACTGGAGATGCACTCGTTCAGGAATACCAAAAGCAATGGAGAAGGTAGTAGAAGGCCAAAGCATAAGGGCAGGCGGAAGGGCCTTGGTGCTTCACACTTGTAGGTGTTGACTCATGGAGGTGAGGTGGACAACAATGAACAACATTATGAGGAAACTGGTGCTGCTGCTGCGAACCAAAACGAGGGTCGGGGGGTGAAGAAGTATAGTGAAAGCACTGGGGAAGGTAGCAGAAGACCAAAGTACATCGGCAGACGGTGAGTCTTGCAGCTGCACAACCCTTTGAGGATTGGCGGATGGATGTGAGATAGAAAACAATGAGGGCTATGAGATGAAATTGGCGAGCTTGGAAAACTTCAATGTATTGGCAGAATAAGATTCAGAAGAATCAAACACTGCTGATGGATATTAGCTGCAAAGCTGTGAGTTTGATCTACTGCCTGAACAATACTGAAGGAACTCAAGAAGCGAAGGATGGCAGTCATGGTGCAGTGATCCAGATGAAGGCAATCCTTAATTGAGTTTTCTTAGGGACTAATGTAGCAGATTTTGTAGTCCAATTTTCAGTAACTAACTGAAATTGACATGTAGTACTCTCTCTACTGCTCGAATTCCCTACTCATATTGCCTGCATTTTACGGACATGTGAACTACACCTGCGGTGATCTGCAATTGATGTTTATGTCTCATGCAGCCTTGTGGAGTATTCTTCACCTTCACCTATGCTGATCATTGTCTTTTGTTATTGGTGCATGAACTGCCACTTTTTCTTTGTTTATGTTTCCTCTCATGATTTCCATGATCTGCAATTATTATTTTTCGAATACATTTTTCTTCTTTCTATAATCGAATCAGTGAAAACGATCTTCTATGCAAACCGTTTGGTTTTTTTTTTTTTTTTGAAGAAACTGAAATCAGGATATCATGGATGGAGAGTAGGGTCGAGCAGATCAAGATTGCGGGGAGAAAGGCGTTTAGAGTGGTGGGAAAATAATCGTGTGTGAGGGAAGTCGAAAACTAGTCACACACCACTGCTATTTGGTTCAGGCGATATCACCATCAGATTCAGCTACGAATAACAATGCAGTAGCGGGATTACAGATAAATAAAGTGGTTTACGGGCGAACTGAACAAAACAAAAGTAACGGACAGCTTCAGTATTGCCCATTACTTGACCAAAAAAACCGCCGGACCAAACGCCTTATTTCGCATCATATATTATTTGAACAGAACACATCTTTCCTGATTTAGCTTCCGTATATACTTAGTATGGCCGGTCGTTGTAGTCGCAGTCAGGGAAGTAGCTGCAGACAGCCACGGTGTCCGGGCTGCTCCGGCAGGTGCGGCGGGCGCAGCCGAGCTCTTGCGCGCTGCTGCACACCACCAGCTTGTAGGCCCCGCATTCGTGACCGGGCGCGCATGCGTTAGCGCGGTAGTCGTACCACCGCCGCCCGTTCACCCACGAGGCGGTGACGGCGGCGCCATCTTGGTAACCGCTGCCGTTGTAGGTGTTCTGCAGGTAGATCAGCTCGATGTCTAGTGGCTCCAGCTTGCAGTCGATGCTGAGCCGGTCCGCGTACCGCTGGGCGTCCTGCTCCAGCGTCGAGTTCCACGTCAGGGGTGCCACGCCGACATGGCGGCGCGCGTCGTTGTGCGCCTGCAGGAACTGCGTCGCCGTGGGCACGCTAGGGGCCGCTACGGCGACGCCATTGTTGTTAGTGCTGGGGATGCTGGCTGATGCCGGCGATGGTGAGACCAGTGCAAGCAGCAGGATGGCGGCGGCGCAGACGAAAGTAGACATGCTCATCTGTTGCATATGTGACTCTGAGCTCAGTTGATTTGGTGAAGTTTTAGAGGAATTGACGTGCTTATATAGGACAACACGAGGGGTTAATTGACTTGCAGAAGCGTATGCATCAGTTTGGAGAATTAACATGAAGCGCTCATCTGCGAGTAATTAATGGAATTCACTGCTAGAAACGATAATTAACAGGTTAGCCGTTTTGCATGTACATACAATTTCTTTAACACAATACAGACGCAAGCGTTCATATACACGCGCGACTTCCTTCTCCCTACTAAAAAAATGTGAGGACACTTCTTATCAGACCTTCTTCCTTTCGTACACAAAAAATGATAGGACAAATGAAATAAATTTGTTAGCATGTTCAATATTTCTTAAATATTTCATTTCTCGTAATATGCTTTTGCCGAGTAGGGCATTTTGGAAACGTCACTTCATGGAGGCCTTAATTTTGAAAAATTCAAAATTTTCAGTTTCAGAAAAATCTGAAAGAAATACACATGTATACAAGGATCTAATATGTACGTGTGCAAAATTTCAAATTAAGATCTCCATGGAGCTCGGCCTCCATTTGGCATTTTCGGCTTTCGCCTCGCTTTAAAGATAAAGTCAACAATACATTCATACAATAAGTTCAAATGCCGTAAAATAAAATAGCCTGCTGGGGCATCAACACAAACGCGCCTATAAAAATCATGAAAGTAAAACGAAAGAAAGACCGGCAAGTGGCCAAAGTCTCATGGGGCCTGCTGCGAGGCAAGTCGGCGAGCCAGAGCAGTTATCTCATCCATCATAACGCTCAGCCAATCACGATCTAGCTGTCTATACAGGTGCTAATGCTGCACAAATGGAAATAATTTGAAGATAATGTCAGAGGCCCGCCTAACAAAGACCCACTCAATCACTATATTATTGTGTGTCATTCATAAAGTCTAAGCTAACGCCGCAAACATCAAGAGCCTCACGGAAAAAATCTCCATAGAACTCTTGAGGCCGTGCAAGAGAAGAGGATGTGAGTCCCCACCTCTGGGGAGTAAATTGCTCAAAAACCACCATATTTATGGCTAGGGTACTCCAAAACCACCTCTTTCACCAAAAAACAAAAAAGGTCACCACTTCTGCGCCAAGTGAATAATAGAATGCACTAATTCAAATCTGAGCCGCATTAATAGCAAAACTGACGGGTGGGACCCACATGTCTAGGTTGATGTGGCGAAGATTAGTCCTAACCAATGTTTGACCTGCTGACATGGACGGGGGTCCCACTTGTCTGTCTCACACCTTCTTCTTCCTCCTCAATTTCCTCTCCTCTTTCTCCCTCCCTTTCTCACCATCTCTACCGGCAGCTGGAGGCCGAGCTTGCAGCGCCGCCGCCTCGCACTCTTCGGCACGCCCACCACGCCCCACACCCGCAACGCCGCTGCCGCGCGCGCCCTGCCATCCCGCGACCGCGCCTGCTTGCACCGCCATCCCATGTCTGCGCATGGTAGTGCCGCCATCCACGACCTAGGCCGCTGGCGAGAGCCCCATCTCGCTGCCTCTGCCCAGGCCCACCTGCAGTGCCTTCTGTTGTCGGCCATGGCGAGGGGCGCCACACCGGTGTGGTCGCCGTTGCAAGCACTTGCGCGGCTAGGGCGCTCCACCATGTCACGCGCGGGCCGGCGCGAGGCTGTGGGTAGGCGAGGGCCGCCACCCGGTGTGGCCGCCGCTGTGAGCACGAGCGCGGCTAGGGCGCTCCACCACGACGCGCGCGGGAAGGGGGCAGCGGGCGTAGATGGCCTCAGATTCGACCGGCGCCAGGCGACGGGGAGATGTGCTGGGAAGGGGCAGCCGGAGGCTGAAAATCGACAGCCTCGAATTCAGCCGACGCCAGGCGGCGCAGAGGCATGCAGGGAGGGGATGGCGGACGCAGATGGCCGAGACGGACCAGATTCGGCTGGCGATAGGTGGCGGGAAGGTGTGCTCGGAGGGACGGTGCCAGGGGGAGGCAGGGGCGGTGCTGTTGGATGACCAATGGTGAGGGAGAGAGATGTGTGGAGAGGAAGGAGAGGCGAGAGGAGATAAGAGGTGTAGCTGATGGGTGGGACCCCCGTCCACCTCAGCAGGTCAAACATGACTAGGACTGGTTTTCGCCACATCAACCCAATAGATGGTCCCACCCGTCAGTTCTACAGTTAGACACCCTCAGTTTTGAATTAGTGCGATCTGTTACTCACTTGCCGCAGAAGCCAGAAGCGGTGGTGATTTGTTAGTTTTTGGCAAAAGCGATGGTTTAGGAGTACCCTAGCCGCAAATGTCATGGTTTTCAACAATTTACTCACCTCCGGGACACCACACAGAGGGCACAACCCATTTGCAGGGTCATTCTCTTGATCACCTTCCTCCCAGATGGGAGGGGATCCATTAACAATTTCCAAAAAAAAATCTTTATCTTCAAGGGCAATGGTGCTTAGAGCGGAGAAGCCCAGACACTAAAGCAAATGTCGACATAGGACATGTTATGCCAGGCTGATAGAGAAGACAGCGGAAGGGGACACCCGTTAGGATAAGGTGTCCGGATAATCCACGAGCACCGATGGGAGGGCAGCCCGCAAGTTAGCCCACTCTATGATCTTCATTGGCCCAAATTATCATGGAACAAAGACGTCCCAATGGCCACTGTGGGGAGTCGTGGAGACCAACACCATTCGAACTGAGCAGATGCCAAATAAGTTTGGAAACCCGATACATAATGGGGCTCTATTCACCCACGGTCAAGCCGGAATAGTGTTCCCTCACTATTGCCAATGGAGAAGGACATCCCCTGGCTGATCTCTTGCTTGATCTGCTGGACGGACTGCCAAAACTAGGATCCATCAGTACGGGAACAAGCAAGCAGTGACTGGCCCCGGAAGTACTTTGCTTGAATAAGCTACAACCATAAGCGCCCCTCCCCTCGAATGATCCGCTAGACCCATCGTAGCATAAGGGCCACATTCATGCACTGTGACATTAGGATGCCTATCCTCCCAAATCCTTTGGCAGGCAGATGTTAGTCCATTTCACCATACGGTATTTTTGTGGCCATCCATTGCCTGCCAGAAGAATCAGAAGAGGTCTTTAGCAAACGAGCTATGTACCAAGTATCAACTAAATCATTATAGCGGTTAGTTAGGATGTGCAAGGTAAAGTTTCTTAGTTTCCTTATATAGGCTTGCAGCTCATTAATTTGATATTGCTTCTTGTGTGGCCCTGTCAGCACATCATCTAGCTTCTCTCTCACCGATCGATACTAGTAGTATAGCATCTAGTTTACGTAGATCTTTACATCTCTCTCGAAATAGGCTTTCGCCCCGCTTTATAAATAAAACAACGGTCCAAGCAACCAACATCTCAAGAACGACGACTGGGGCCATAGCACATGCAAGCCCAAGAAAACATGAGAAATAGAAAAAAAGCCACCTAGTGGCAGCCGCTAAGGGGCACTACGAGGATGAAAGCCGACACGTTGGAGCCAACAGCGCATCCGTCATGTAGCCGAGCCGGTCGCGATCATGCTGCCTCGAGAGCGGGTGCCAGTGCTGTAGAAAAGCAAGGAATTTGATGGAGTCAGACACCTTCCTCGGAAAGACCTTCTCAATCACCATCTTATTACGAGTCGTCCAAAGTGTCCAGGTCATCGCCGCGAATATAAGCCAAAATAGGCGGCGATTCCTCGACTGTCGCAGAGCTCTATACTGGAGGAACTCGGCCATATCTATGTAAATCTTTACATGATCGATCCATATATGTGTGTTGCAAGAGAATCATCTGTATGGGTAATATTCGGCGCAACGGGGTTTGCATACTGAATTCCAAACATAGAGGGGTTTGTGTTATATCTTGCTTTCACGTGCACCGGCAAACAAAGATGTATTATTTGCGATCGAGGTTTTTTGAACAACGGTTAAAAGTGAGGTCTTTTGAGAAAGGGACAATTGTATTTTTACCCCTAGTTGGTTCCTACCCACGGGTTTTGCCCTTACTTTTCGAGCTTGCTCAGTTTTGCCCTTAGTTTTTCCATCGTGGTCCCTCGAATGCCCTTTGACCGTTTCACCAAAACTTTGTAAATTCATACCTAATTCATATGAACTCAGAAAAATGCAAATAAGATATCAAAATGTTCAGATAAACATTACCTTTATGTCCATATCATTTGCATTCAGGACAAAAGCATCATTTAAACTACCTAAGGTAGTTAATGCTATTAACATTATTAAAAATAAAAAAGGTATAAACAATATTTTTTCATGAATAAAAATTACATGCAAATGTAGGTGATGTTTTCTGAACATCCTGATATCTTATTTGCATTTTTCTGAGTTCGTATCAACTTGTTATGAAGTTTCGAAATAATGGTCAAAGTCGTTAGAACATTCATAACAAGATGATACAAACTCAAAAAAATGCAAATTAGATATCTGGATGTTCAGAAAACATCACTTACATTTGCACGTAATTTTTATTCATGAAAAAAATATTGTTTATACCTTTTTATTTTTAATAATGTTAATAACATTAAGTACCTCAGGTAGTTTAAAGGGTGCTTTTGTCCTCAATGCAAATGATATGCACATAAAGGTAATATTTGTCTGAACATTTTGATATCTTATTTGCATTTTTCTGAGTTCATATGAATTAGTTATGAATTTTTGAAGTTTTGGTCAAACGGTCGAAGGGCATTCAAGGGACCACGACGGAAAAAGTAAGGGCAAAACTGAGCAAGCTCGAAAAGTAAGGGCAAAACCCGTGGGTAGGAACCAACTAGGGGTAAAAATGCAATTGTCCCTTTGAGAACTGGAGCACTTGCGGCTGCAAAAGGAGAACAGGGGCTCGTTGGATTTGGGGCGGGATCACCGCCGACGGTGTACGATTTGTAGGCGGATTCAATGGACAAGCTACTGCTGGGCAATGGTTCATCGGAATGCATAGGCCACGGCGGGGAGCTCATGGCTAAGCCGACGAGAGTGGCGGGGAGCTCGGCCATCGAGGCGATGAAGAAGGCCCATTCCCGCGCTGTCAGACCGCGTGGGCTCGCACATGGGGCTCCTACTGCTTTCCCCAAGCTCATGTGGCTTTGTTTCCGGCCACATCAAGGAGTGCTGGCGACAGATTGAAGCTTTGAGACACCGGCAGTGATGAATCTGACAGGTTGCAGCACTGGCGACAAAAGAGAAGGGGAAGGAGGCGAGGTTATGGGAGGGGGGTTATGCGGACTGATTCTGGTGTCGGGGGCACATTGTGATGATGTGGGCGGCGGCTCAAGACCAAGAGGGGCAGTGTGGTCTGGTAAATTTCACCGAGAGTTGCCCTTCTTGGAGCAAGAAAATATGCTAGAGGGTGGCTTCTGGAGATAAAAACTATAATTTTGAGGGATATGCTAGCTAAGGGTTAATCTCCCAAACCACAAAGTATATATTTTTTGGGATTAGGAAAATGATAAGATCAAGGTGGTTGTGCTCTTACGAAAATGGTGGAATGAGAAGAATAGAGTCAAGGAGAAGGTAAACATGAAGATAATGATGTGATGTGTCTTATTGCTAAAATCAAACTGCTAAATAGTTCAGGTTGTACAAAGCATATGAAGCAGAACACGCCATCACCTACAACCCTTTCCTCTGCCAGGGACTTTCACGAAATGAAAAATGGGCGGCATCATCGTATGCTCGACATTCTTTTTGGGCTTATTTTCTAAAAAAATCTTCATTTTGATTGAAAACCTCTGAGCGAGCTATTAGTACCTTCTTCCTAAAGAGTAGTAGCCTTCATTCATAGCCTGACCAACTCGTTCGTACGCTAGTCAGCTATGATTTTGCTCCTGCTGGAATATTCCATTTATTTAAATTTGACCCATACCTGACGAAAGAGTTTGGTAGCTCGAATATTATTAAAAGCTTGCGGTAAGAAGGGGTTTTGTCCTAGTTCCCGGAAATAATATTCCAAAGGCTTTGTAGTGATTTAATGGGGAATGAGGGTATCACCCATAACCTGTTTGAAGATGCAAAAATTCTGTTCTAGCGAGAATTAGGATTCTTGATCCCTCTCAATCTCTCTTTCAATTCGAGGATCCACCCCTCCCAGTGAGAATGAATTGAAAACCAACATCATGGCGCTTTTAATTTTGAATCATGCACTGGAGGGTGGGTGGGGTGCTATTATCAGGAATCACAAAAAGTGAGGTAGAAGCTTGTGGTACAGGAACATTGGTGAAAGTCCTTGATCCTTTCCACGCTGAGGTCATGGTTGTCTTGCGGGGTAACCAACTAGAAGAAGCAAGAGGCTTAAAATATGTGTGCAACTTTGCTTGCTTTGATCAACTCTTAATCACGTTCAGTTCTTTGAGGTTGATGATGAGCGGATCCTAGCTTAGGGTGGGTGTATTCAGTTCAAGGCTAGTGCGGTGTACCACATTATCAAACTCTCTGGCCATGAGCTCCCTTGCATGACCTCAATTGGGATGGCTTCATGCCCATCAAGGTCAAGGTGTTCGCCTGGATTCTAAGACATGCTAACACCACTACACAAAAAAGACACATCCGTGACATTTTGGGCCGAACGATTTTTTTTCCTGTCATACTTATGACACTTCTATGACGATAACTATGACAAAACCCGGTATCATCATAGATGTGGTGGGCTCCTACTTCTATGACAAAAAATCATGACAGAAAATGGGCTTTTCGTCCTAGGCCGGCTGGAGACGCAGCTGCATGACATTCTTTGGGCCGTCCATGATGGAAAAAACCATGGTAGAAGCAAGGGCGAGGAAAATATCGGGGTGTTCCTGGTTACGGTGGGTGGTCGGGGCTGAGCGATGCGCGTTTCTCTCATACATGCACGCGCGTGGGTGCGAGGCGTTGGGCTCTAACTGAACCCGAGCGATTGCACTGCAGGCTACACGTTACTGAACCCGAGCAATCGATCGATGGCTGTTAACTGAACTCGATCGAGCGATTCCTTTGCTACTGCTGCTAACTGAAGCCGATCGATGCTCCCTTGAAAGTGCGTTATATCGACTAGAGGGGGTGAATAGGCGATTTTTTATGAATACTTCACTGAGGAATTTGCAGGTGAGGAAATTCCTGAGCGAAGAACTACTTGCAGCGGAAGAAGTACTCAGATGTAAACATAACAGAACACAAACATGGTCATCATGATGAAATGAAGACAAGCACAGAGTACATAAAGCGTAAACACAGGATAACACAGGATGAAGACAAACAGACTGAAGAAATTGAACTGAGGAAATTGAGAAAGTCTTCATTCAAAGTCTTCAAACAGATATGAACAAGCACACAACATAGTAATGAGGAAATGAAAGAGTTGAGGAAAGAGTTCCAACTGCTGTCTCAGTTGTACGTCTGGTTGGAGCGGCTAGGTATTTAAACCCGAGGACACACAGTCCCGGCCACACAATCCTCACCGTATTCTCCTTGAGCTAAGGTCACACAGACCTCGCCCAATCACTCGTGGTAAGTCTTCAGGTGACTTCCAAACCTTCACAAACTCGGTCAGTCGGCGATCCACAATTTCCTCTTGGATGCTCTAGACCATGACGCCTAACCGTCCAGAAGAAGCACAGTCTTCAAAGGTAACAAGCGTCGGATCCATGTAGGATCAATCTCTTCAGTGATGCTCAATCACTTTGGGTTTGTAGGTGTTTGGGTTTGGGTTTTCCTCACTTGATGATTTTCGCTCAACGTCCTCGGAGGATGGGATGCTCTCAAATGACAAGTGTCAGTTTCTCTCGGAGCACCAAACCAGCTAGTGGTTGTAGGGGGGGTGGCCATTTATAGCCTAGGGAGCCGCCCGACATGATAAGACATAAATGCCCTTCAAAGATATGACCGTTAGGTGGGTAGATATTTTGGGACAGCTGGCACGTAGCACAGCAACGGTCGGATATTTGAGACTCAAATTCCTCAGGGCTATCATGTTCCTCACTTGTAGGCAATCCGCACTAGCAAATTCCTAACTCCTCAGAGACCAGAAGAACTTCATCTCTGTCACTGAAGAAATTGACTGAACTATATGAGATTTCCAATGGCTTCACTCGAAGGGATTGGTAGGTGTACGATTTTGAGTTGAGCATCACTTGGAAATTTTTTCTTAGTATTTCCTCGACCCCCTTTAACAGTACGGTGTTTGCTATGACTCATGAAAGAGAAAATGAAACTACAAAAACAAAAGTCTTCATGCTTCATGTTCCTTGAATGAATACCAAGTCTTCAAGGTCACACCAATTTGTTCACTTTCAAAGTCTTCAGAAATCCAAACTCTTCAGTCGAAGAACTTCATTTTTAGGGGTTGACTTTCTCTGTAAATATCAAACTCCTCATAGACTTATAGACCTGTGTACACTCATAAACACATTAGTCCCTTAACCTATAAGTCTTCAATACACCAAAATCACTAAGGGGCACTAGATGCACTTACATGCCTCTGGATGAACAGTGAGTGTTGCTGGGGGGGGGGGGGGTTGGATGAACAGTTCTCGGTGGGGGTGGATGAACAGGACCCCGTGGTGTTGCGTCTGGAGAAGAAGAAGAAGAAGAAGAAGAAGAAGAAGAAGAAGAAGAAGAAGAAGTAGAAAAGAAGAAGAAGAAGAGGAAAAAGGAGAAGAGGAAGAAGAAGAATAAGAAGAAGAAGAAGAAGAAGAAGAAGAAGAAGAAGAAGAAGAAAAGAAGAAGAAGAAGAGAAGAAGAAGAAAAGAAAAAAAATAGGAAAAAAGAAGAAGAAGAAGAGGAAGAAGAAGAAGAAAAAGATACCCTGACACCCCGACCCCGACACCCTGACACCCCGACCCCGACAACCTGACACCACACCCCGACCCACACCCCGACCCCGACCTCGACAACCTGACACCCCGACCCCGACACGCCACCCCGACACCCCGACCCCTAACCCCCGACACCCTGACACCACACCCCGACCCCGACCACCCCGACACCCCGACCCCGAAACAACACCCCGACCCCGACACGGCACCCCGACCCCGACCCCGACACCCACGACACCAGAGGCCGACGAGGTCATATATTTGTGAATTATGAGTTAGGTCATATATTTGATGCCACTTAACCCTATGAGCCCGTCATTGATTATAGTGATGATGATGATTATGCATTTATTGATGATAGTGATCGAGATTATTAGTAGTGTCAGGTATTCAAATTTTTTATGTTGTACTTGATGATGATACATAAGTGATATACATATTATTATTCATGTCGGTATTTTTTTTTTATGTTGTACTAATTTCGCTTACTCTTTGTCATGGCAGGTGTGGAAAGATGGTGGGCGCTGGTCGGGAGCGCTCCGAGGCCCCTTCTTTGTCGGTGCGTGGTGGGAGGTCTTCCATTCCACACGCACCTCTCCGGCGAGCGTTGCTGGACAGTATGGCGACACCGCCGGGCCCTTCTTCGTCGACAGCGGTGCCCAGCAGGGGACAAGGTAAGGGAGGGAAGAAGAGAGGAGTTGGAGCACGTGGTCGCGGGAGAGGAGGTAGGGTGACTGCTAGGGCGCCTTCCTCGCCGCCACCCCCAGCTGTTTCACCCGAGCACGTGACTGCTAGGGTGGACTCGTCCGAGGAGGAGGCTACACGGTCATGTAGATTAGCCAAAACATTCATGTAGTGTTTGTCTCATAACTAACTAGTATGACTGAGTCGTCAAAACCAAATGTGCAGTTTATGTGCGAGAAGACCGGTCAGACCGCTCCGCCGATGCCAGTGATTGCTCCTGGGACCACGGTGAGTTTAATTTGAATGGACATTACTTGCTAGTCTTAACATTTGAGTGTCATCATGCTAACGAGACATTGGAAATGATCTTTGGTGCAGCGTAACTCCACACAAGCATCGCACGATCCTTCTCCATCTACCGGCACGAGCCTGCCCGCTCCTACACCTCCATGATCATGGTAAGTTTCTCTAGTGTTTTGCTTAACAAATGCATAAAGACCTAGACTTAGCCTTATTTCCTCCAAAATGCTTACCACAATGACCTAGACTTAGCTTTATTTCCTCCAAAATGACTTAATAAGCTTACAGACCTCCAAAACCATCCATTTTACCTAAGTTAGCTCTAAAACGATCTATACTTAGCTTTGTTTCCTCCAAAACGACCAAAGTTAGCTCTAATATGCTTAGTTAACTAGGTTTGCTCAATAATGACATGTACTTAGCTTACTTATGTGAAAAATGGCATAATTAGCTTAGTTAGCTCATAAACGATCCATTTTACCTAAGTTAGTTCTAAAATGATCCATTTTACCTTAGTTAGCTCATAAACGATCCATTTTACCCAAGTTAGCTCTAAAATGACCCATTTTACCTTACGTAGCTCATAAATGATCCATCTTACCTAGGTTAGCTCTAAAATGATGCATTTTACCTAAGTTAGCTCATAAGAGATCCATTTCACCTAGGTTAGCTCATAAACGATCCATTTCACCTAAGTTAGCTCACAAACGATCAATTTCACCTAAATTAGCTCATAAATGTCATATATTCTTCTTCTTCTTCATTTTCTTCTTCTTCTTCTTCTAATCTTCTTCTTCTAACTTTCTTATTTCCCATTTTGCAGAATTAATTCGCTTCACGGAAGCTAGCATAGATGGAGTGCTTGTTTGGATGAACTATGTTTCTTTTGTATCGATGAACTATGCATGTATGGTAGGATGACACTATTGTAATATGTATGGTTGGATGCATGTATGTGGAACTTGCTATGTATGGTTGATGGAACTATGCATGTATGATGAAATTATATGTGTTGGATATCTCATATGTTTGCTGTGAACTTGCCATGTGAAAAATATATATGTATCATCTATTTGCTATGAAAATGGTTGGGTATAAGAAAAAACAGAAAAAAGAGGCAATGCAGGCTCTTTGCCGTCTGCCACCGACGGCAACGGGCTCTTTGCCGTCCGCGGTGGACGGCAAAGAAGCCACGTGGCAACCACCTGTGCTTCCTGGCAGCTGACCCATTTGGTCCGTTTGCCTACAGTGGCAGACGACAAAGGCTTGATGCTCTTTGCCGTCAGCCACGGACGGCAAAGACTGCCGTTAGCCACCTAACGGACTAACAACGAATTGATTGCCGTTGGCTTTCTTTGCCGTTCGCCGCTGATGGCAAAGGACCCTTTGCCGTCCGCTTCAAAAAGCAGACGGCAAAGAAGCTCTTTACCGATGCCTACTTTGCTGGAGCCTTTTGCCGTCCGCGGTAGACGGCAAAGGCCTTTGCCGTCCGCCATCCTAGCCTTTGCCGTCTGCCATGGCAGACGGCAAAGTAGCTGATTCCTGTAGTGTACCAAGTCTTCAAGGTCACACCAATTTCTTCACTTTCAAAGTCTTCAGAAATCCAAAGTCTTCAGTCAAAGAACTTCATTTTTAGGGGTCAACTTTCTCTGTAAATATCAAACTCCTCATAGACTTATAGACCTGTGTACACTCATAAACACATTAGTCCCTTAACCTATAAGTCTTCAATACACCAAAATCACTAAGGGGCACTAGATGCACTTACAATCTCCCCCTTTTTGGTGATTGATGACAATATAGGTTAAGTTTTCAACGGGGATAAACATATGAAGTGTAGATATTGATATTGAGGAATTTGATTGCAAGATATAGAAGAACTCCCCCTGAAGATGTGCATAGTGAGGAATTTGCTTTTGAAGCAATGCACACTTGAAGAGTAGAATCATGGAGATCTCCCCCTATATATTGTAGTTCATACACGCATTTGACATATAATATGAAGAATTTGAAATGCATGATGAAATATGGTGACTGATGTAATTCAGCATGCGTGCATTAACATTAATGAGGAATAAGCATGCAGAAAATCTCAACAAAAGTATTAGACCACCATAGAGTTTAAGTTTACAACTCGATCGAATAAAGTCTCAGAAGAACGAGAGTTGTAATCTTTGCAAAAAAACGCCCATATAGATAGACCTGCTTGAAGACTAACTCAAATTTCTCCCCCTTTGTCATCGAATGACCAAAAGGATCGAAAAATGAGGACTAACGCCCCTGAAGAATATCAAGTTGATGGAGGAGCGCCAGCGTTGTTGGGGTCGGTTGTTGTTGTAGGGCCTGCTGCAGTGTCGTCCAAGTCTTCATGCTCATCGGTTTCGCGTGATGAAGAATATGAGTTGGCCACCAAGGAAGGAACCTTGACCTTCTTGAATTTCTTTGGTGGAGGAGCAGACCAGTCAAAATCTTCCTTGAGACCCATTTGCTTCGGATCTTCTTCACCATACAGATGTGACAGAATATCCCAAGTGCGACCGAAGACTTCATGGAGGTAGAAATGGTTTTTCTTCACTGCATTGTGCGTAGCAGTCATGTTGTCAAGAATAGAACCAAACTGACGCTTAACCCATTTGTGGTTTCGGTCCACCTTCTGGTGAAGACTGAGCAGAAGCTCACAGTCAGTCATCACTCTTGGAGCTGTGGCTTGTGGATTTGGCTTTGAGGCATGAGCGGCAGAGTCATGAGTGGCAGAGTCATCATTGGTTGAATAAGATGCAGCTTTACGAAACTGGCCATCCAATGGACAATTGCCTTCATCAATAACAGCAGCGGCCTTGCCCTTTTCATCAGCAAAGGAAAACATCCGCTTGAGGACTTCAATTGGGGGCAAGTAGCTGAGGTGATTCTGAAAATCAGCCTTGTAGTTGAGTGAAGACCTTATTCCGAGGAATCTCATAATCCAAGGTGCGTAAGGCTTCAACTCAAACAGAGAGAGTGCAACATTTGCCAGAGTCCTCATGAAGAAATCATGATAATTGACAAGAATGCCATGTATGATGTTGAATAGCAGATTCTTCATGATGCCAACAATTTCCTCATCAGATGAGTCATGGCCTTTGATTGGACTCAAAGGCTTCGTTAGAATGCGATAGACTGCTCTGGGCACATATGGCAATTATTCACGAGGAATTTGGTCCTTGGGGCTTAACCGGGCTTCAGAGGCTTCATGAGCACTTGCACGTAATGAGCAGTGAGTTCAGGCTCTTGGTACAAACAATGAGCACCTTCAAGGGGAGGACTGATTGGCAGGGCATGAAGTAATTCAGAGGCCGGTGCTTTGTAGTGAGTATTATCGGTCATCCAGTCCAACACCCAAGAGTTGATATCATTAGCATCGCCTGTGATGTGCAGGGTTGCATAGAATTGAAGAATGAGCTCTTCATTCCAATCGTAAATATCCGTGCAAAAGTTGAGCAATCCTGCATCATGAAGCACACTGAGGACTGGGGTAAAGCAAGGCAGCGATTCCATGTCCACGTGAGGAATATGCTCATGGTCAAAGACTTTGTCCTTTTTGAAGAGCAGTGAAGAATAAAAATTTGCTTGGCTGGCAGTCCAGAAGCGCTTCCTTCTAAGATGAGCAGAGTCATATGGGTT
Organism: Aegilops tauschii subsp. strangulata; assembly: GCF_002575655.3. NCBI lineage: Eukaryota > Viridiplantae > Streptophyta > Magnoliopsida > Poales > Poaceae > Aegilops > Aegilops tauschii. The sequence goes on along the minus strand of NC_053036.3, from coordinate 549,011,677 downwards.
ATACTCAGTGAAGAAAACATGCTCGCCGAAGAAGTCATCAACCTTGAATTTCTGCTTCTTCGAGAAGGGATCCTTATGCTTGGGCTGAGGAGTATCAGTGAATTGCATCACCACCTCAGGAATCGCAATCTCAGGATCCACAGGCTGAGGAATTTCAGGCTCTTCTTCAGTGGCAGCCTGGGTATTCAATTCTTCATTAACATTTTCTTCAGCACTAGTGGCTGGAATCTCTTCATGGACAGACGGGGTTGCACGAGGTTCTTCAGATCCCATTTGAACTGTAGTCACGGGGGACTGAGGAATTTGTTGCAGAGGTGTGAACAGAGGAGAGTTGGGGTGCTGACTTTCCCAAAAGTCATCATTCAGCATTGGTGTTGTACACCCAATGTCCACATCTTCTTCTTCATCCTTGTCTTCAACGCCGGCCTCTTCAGCAGTGAACTGAGGCATGGGCGATGAGACTCTTGGGGTTGAAGGGATCACATCCACTTCAATTTCTTCATCCAACTGCTCTGAAGAAGCAGCAGAAGGAATGTCATCATCAGATCCACTTGGGATCACCCATTCTTCATCAAAAGGAACAAGGTCCTTTGATGGCATGGATGAGACAGGAACAACATCAATTGGATTTTCATAAGAACTAGTCAGTGGCTTCATCTTCTTCGGAGCTGAAGAATCTGATGAAGTTGATGCCTTCCTTTTCTTCACAGCTGCACGTTCTGCAGGCTTGGTCTTCTTCACATCTGATGCAGATGGAAGGATCGGAGTTGGGGTAGGTGCAGGAGGAGCATAGGAATTTGGTTCATTTACTTCAGGCTCTGCGGCAGAAGCTTCAGCTGGCCTGACAGTTTCTTCAAGCGCAACACTAGTGGTTGCCTTGGCAATTTCTTCAGTGGCTAGAATGCAGTCATCAGCCCTGGTACTCTGAGTTTCTTCAGCAGCCTGATTTTCATCAGCGGTGCTGGCATGATCTTCAGTAGGCTGAGCAGATGCCTCCGCCTGAGGATTTTCTTGTTGCGATGGGGCTGCAACATTGGAAGTGAACTTCTCAGTTAAATTCACAAACCTGACTTTGGCTCCAAGCCAGTCAGCGCGGCATACGTCAAATTTATCACTGAGTTTCTTGATCTCCGATTGAATAGTGACAAGTTCTTCAGTTGTCATTGAGACAACGTTTTTCTTCAGGAAGCGCTCCTTCTTGAACTGCGCTTTCTTCAACTTCCTGGCCTTTTCATTTCCATTTTTCTTCCTAAATAAAGGCAGACAGCATATGACTTTGGCCAGGAGTCAACTTGAAATCAGGCATAGGAGTGTTGGGGTCCTTGTGCCAGAGATCAATGTAGTCAAGGATCAATTTCGGATCCAAAAGCAGAGGCACATTTGTGCCTTTGGCTCTAGCGGCCTTGAGCTGCCTGTCTCTGATGATTTCGGCGAGTTCTTCATCATCAGCTTCATCTTTGTCAGACGGCACTTGAAAGGTGACCTGCTTCTTGTGAGGACTTGGTCAAGAGCCTCGTCAAGCAGTGGCCTTTTTCTTCAGCAGAGAGGGGCCAGTTGATGAATTTGGTGCAGCTGAAGAACTAGCAGAAGCTCCTGAGGCAATAGAGATGCAATGTTGTCCTTTGGCACGTGGCGAGATGCACAGGTGCTGAGGATTTTGTCAGTGGAGCTGAGGACTTTGGTGGAGGAGCTGAGGACTTTGGAGGAGCTGGAGCAACTTGAGGAGTTGCCCGTGAGGGCTTTGAAGAATCTGGCCGTGAGGGCACTGCTGAGGAACTTGGCTGTGAGGGCATTGAGGGTGAAGCACTTGGCTTATGAGCAGGCTTCTTTGCCATGGCCTTCTTTGGCTTGCTTGCAGAGGCCTCAGCAGTGGTAGCAGTAGCAGAGTCTTCATTAAATTTCCTCACTTCTTCCTTAGATATTTTGGCTAGCTTGGCCTGGCGCTTGACCCATTCATCAGGATAGTCCTCACCATGCTTGAGGCTGGTGGGATCAGCTTCTTGGCCAGGTGCCAATGGAGGTCTTGGGCATGGAGGATTTAGAGCGAATTTCTTCATATACTTGGGAGTAACATACCTGTACTCCCTCCATTCCCGTGCCCATCTCCTCTCTATCCTTTGTATACGCACCTTGCGCTGATTTTTGTCCTCCTTGCCAAACTTGGCCTCATCAGGAGTGCAATAATCCTTGTATATGTAATCAGGGATCTCGAAAGCAGTATTGACCTCAGGCCTCTTTCCTCCCTTCTGTGGCTTTTTACCGTCAGCCATTTTCTTCAGCTGAGGAATATGAACAACATAATTTTCTGAAGAGGTGTGCAACTTTTCTTCGAGGAACGCTGCAAATGAGTTAAGTTGATGAGAACCAAGTGATTCAGCAGCGGACATGAGTACCTGTGAACAGAGTATAGTTGCGAGGAATTTGGAGAGGTCATATGCGTTCTCAGAAGTTTTTCAAAAAGAACAAGTTTGAGGAATTTGACCAGATGAGTCTTGAAGAATTTCACTAAGCGTTCTTTGTCTTAGGTTCCAGAGTTGTACAGATCGAAAATCCACACAATTGAGGAATCTTGAAGAAAAATGTTGCTTAGAGAAACGGATCAAGAACATATGACATGTGAGGTGTTTAGTGTGTGAGGAGTTGAAGAATAAACACCTTTTGAAGATTTTGTAGAAACATTTGAATCAAAGAGGGCAGTAAAAGTAACTTTTAATTACCCTGAATGAAGAACACGATGAACTGGGAAGTGAAGATGTGAAGCTCGTCAGTTCAGATCTTCCATGCCCTAACTTGGCAGAGGAAGACAGCTACGGCGGCGGCAGAGTGAAGAAATCCGCAGCCGGCGCGAGTACGACGGCGAAGAGGTCAAGGCAGTGAAGCTCTTCCTCACCGGCGACGATGGAAGTAGCGGCGGCGCTAGGGTTTGATAAGCTCGAGCGGGAGAGAGGTCGAGCAGAGTAAAAACGAAGTGAGGAAGGGGAGGGGTATTTATAGCCGAAGTGAAAAACTGTTCGCCCGAAGAATTTGGACGAACGTGCCCTGACCCTTCTCATTCGCTTGACATGTGTCACCCACGTACTGAGAGGTGGCGATCGTGTGAGATCGTGGGTGAATAGATAAGTATTATCGTGGAATTTGGAACGGTTTAGGCGGCAACAGCCGAAAATTGAGATAAGATAAGTTTTAATGTTACGTTCACAAATTCTTCAGCTGACAAGGACAAGGTGAAGATTTTGAATGTGTTCCAAATAGAACGCACATGAAGAATTTGTGAATAGTCTGTGTTGAGTTTAGCATAGAGGGGAAAGGGTCCGATCACATTCACTTAGCAGGAAAAAAGCAACTTGAAGAAATAGCAATAAGTGAATGATGTAGAGGACATAAACTCACATATATATAAAGCCAAAGAAGAATAACAACGGAAAGAGTGAAGACAATGCAAAGTTGAAGAAATTGAACAACTGAGAAATTTCAAGAGAGGAAAAACTCAAATTGAAGATTTTCAACTTTTGGTGGTGGCGTGACCCACCGTATAAGAATGATGATTTCAGACACCGCGTACAATTGTCGTATGGTTCTGAGAATCAAATTCTTCGTTAATTTCTTCACACTTAGAGTGTTAGTCTTCATTGATTGAAGAAAATGTTTCTTCATGTGTTGCACATCTAAGTCATCAATTTTTCATAAGTGTTAGGATGAGTGTCCTTTTCAAAGAACATTCGAAGATTCTAGGATATTTAGCTCACACCTCAACTTGCTAAATCTCTTCTCATCCAAGGGCTTTGTGAAGATATCGGCTAGCTGTTCTTCAGTCCGTACATGCTCAATAGAGATGTCGCCCTTCCACACATGATCACGAAGAAAATGATGACGAATCTGAATGTGCTTTGTCTTCGAGTGTTGAACTGGGTTATGAGCAATCTTGATGGCACTCTCATTGTCATAGTAGAGAGGCACATTCTTCACGTTGACGCCATTGTCCTTGGGAGTTTGCTTCATCCATAACAGTTGAGCACAGCAAGAACCAGTAGCAATGTACTCAGCTTCAGCAGTAGACAGTGATGCGCAGTTCTGTTTCTTCGAGGACCAACAGACCAAAGATCGTCCGAGGAAATGGCATGTGCCTGATGTTGACTTGCGGTCCACACGATCACCAGCATAGTCAGAATCTGAATATCCCACGAGATGAAAAGCCGAGCCCTTGGGGTACCATAATCCAAGTGTTGGTGTGTGAGCTAGATATCGAAGAATATGTTTCACAGCCTTATGGTGTGATTCCTTCGGTGTAGCTTGAAATCGGGCACATATGCAAACACTGAGCATAATATCTGGCCTAGATGCACATAAATACAATAAAGTGCCAATCATGGAGCGGTATACCTTTTGATCGAAGTCAATACCATTTTCATCAGTGCATAGGTGGCCATTTGTGGGCATAGGAATTTTGACCCCTTTGCAATCTTGCATGCCGAATTTCCTCAATACGTCCTTGAGGTATTTCTCCTGAGATATGAATATGCCATTGCACTGTTGACGAATTTGAAGACCTAAGAATAATTTCAATTCTCCCATCATAGACATTTGGTATTCTTCACTCATCATATAGGCAAATGCATCACTGTATCGTTGGTCAGTACAGCCAAATATGATATCATCAACATATATTTGGCACACAAACAATTCACCATCATAAGATTTAGTGAAAAGAGTAGGGTCAAGTGAACCAGGTTTGAAGCCTTTCTTCATGAGGAATTCCTTCAAAGTATCATACCACGCCCGAGGGGCCTGCTTCAGGCCATAGAGGGCCTTATTGAGTCTGAAGACTTTGTCAGGATGCTTTGGATCTTCAAAACCTAGGGGTTGAGCAACATATACTTCTTCCTCAAGCTTACCATTAAGGAATGCACTTTTCACATCCATTTGATATAAAGTGATATCATGATGGTTAGCATAAGCAAGTAATATGCGAATAGCCTCAAGTCTAGCAACAGGTGCAAAAGTTTCATCGAAATCAATTCCTTCAACCTGTGTGTAGCCTTGAGCTACAAGCCGTGCCTTACTCCTCACCACAAGGCCATTTTCATCTTGCTTGTTGCGGTAGATCCACTTTGTGCCAATGATATTGTGCTTGCGAGGATCTGGACGATTGACCAGTTCCCAGACGTTGTTGAGCTCGAACTGATGTAATTCTTCTTGCATAGCTTGAATCCACTCAGGCTCCAGAAATGCTTCATCTACCTTAGTGGGCTCTGTGATAGAGACAAAAGCAAAGTGCCACAAAAGTTAGACAAATGTCAAGCCCTTGATTGTGTGAGAGGACCAGGAATGTTGATGTCGCTGATGATTTTCTCAATCTGCACTTCATTCGCAACGCGAGGATGAGCGGGTTGTCGTTGAGGAATTTGATCAGCATTTTCTTCAGCATCATTTTCCTCAGGTGCACCGGCATGATGTTCTTCACGTTCTGGAATGATTTCTTCAACAGATTCTTCGGTAGGAATGATATCCTCAGTAGCCTTAAACTTGATAGTTTCCTCAGGTGACTGTTCATCTAACACAGAAGGTAGGTGCTGAGGGAGTCCTGGATAAGGGGGTCCTCGGACAGCCGAACTATATACTTTGGCTGGACTGTTGGACTATGAAGATGCAAGACTGAAGACTTCGTCCCGTGTCCGGATGGGACTCTCCTTTGCGTGGAAGGCAAGCTTGGCAATTCAGATATGTAGATCTCCTCCCTTGTAACCGACTCTGTGTAACCCTAGCCCCCTCCAGTATCTATATAAACCGGAGGGTTTAGTCCGTAGGACAACAACAATCATAATCATAGGCTAGCTTCTAGGGTTTAGCCTCTATGATCTCGTGGTATATCAACTCTTGTAATACTCATATCATCAAGATCAATCAAGCAGGAAGTAGGGTATTACCTCCATCGAGAGGGCCTGAACCTGGGTAAACATCGTGTCCCTCGCCTCCTGTTACCATCCGCCTTAGACGCACAGTTCGGGACCCCCTACCCGAGATCCGCCGGTTTTGACACCGACATTGGTGCTTTCATTGAGAGTTCCACTGTGCCGTCGCAATTAGGCTTGATGGCTCATCTTGTTGTCAAGGACAACATTACTTCTGGGAGAGCCCTGGCTGTAGGCCAAACCCTCTGACTAGGCGGCTTCGTCATGACCGCCCGTTCGGCCGTCACGCGGACGATGACTTCTCGGGTCATCAAAAATAGCCTCCACGTCGGCTCAGGATTCGCCGAGCAGATGGATCCAATGGAGCTCCCTTCCTTGAACGAGCTCCTGGATCGCATCGCCGCTATGGGAGTCGTTACGGACTATGATCGGATCGGGCTTAAACCCGACCAAAGGGAGATTAACTCTGCAACGGTCACCCATCAGATAGCGGTGGTGGAGGAGCAATGCAGCGATTCTTCCTCTATTTTGAGGACAAACTATGTCCGGATTCCCGAGCTCTCCGAGCCGGATACCCGTCCACGGGAGGACATGGCCCAAGCTCCGAACCTAGGATCAGACAGCAAGCCAGAACTATTGGGCAACATCCCGGAGCCCGAACTGCTAAGCTCAGAAGCTCCTCCGCCCCTGGGTTTCAGATCGGGTCAGGGTTTGGACCTAAATCTACCCACCCACCCAGACATACGTGATCTTTCCCACATTAGACAAGAGCCCCAAGAGACAGTACATCATTATTGGGCCAGATTCCTCCTTGTAATGAGCAAGGTCAAGGACTATCACGAGGAAGACGCAATTTCATTCTTTTGCAAAAATTGCACGGACAAGGGAATCCTCAACGCCATAAGTCGCCGTGACATAGCACACTTCGCTGACTTGGTGGCCATAGTACAGAAGTACTGTGCGATGGAAAGCGCCTGGAAAACCAAAACAAAATTCTGGGATCCTCCGGCTCTCACTAAACCCCCCGTCCGAACTAAAATGTGGACTCTCGTAAGTCACCCGATCCAATTACAAAGAAACCAAAGCCCAATAATGGTGTGGAACTGTATTGGACAGATGGCTCAATGGGCCATGCAAAATTCACAGTACATCGTATACAATGCCAACACACAGCCTCAGAGCATGTTGGATACTCCGGCAGGTGGCCAAGAGCGGCGAGGATCTCCTCATCAACAATACAACAGAGCACCATCCCGTGGAAAATAACAATACAATAATGACAGTCTTCGAGACCTTCGCCTCAAATAATAGGCGCAAGCGAGCACTCCGCAGCCTTGCCGAAGTCTGCCATGTTGCACCAATAAATCCATGGAACGACACGGCCATAACCTTCAATGCCAGTGACGAACCTCAATTCCGAACGGCCCGAGCACCAGCTGCTTTGGTCCTTAGTCCAATTGTGGACGACTTCCGGCTTACTAAAGTGTTCATGGACGGTGGCAGCGGATTAAACCTCATCTATGAGGAGACTCTTCGAAAAATGGAAATAGACAAGAGCCGCATTGAGCAAAGCAGCACGACCTTCAGAGGAATCATCCTTAGTCGGGAGGCACGATGTGCGGGAAAAATCACACTAGATGTGGTATTCGGCACGCCGGAGAATTATAGGTCCAAAGAAATCACATTCCAAGTGGCCCCGTTCAGTAGCGGATACCACGCCCTTTTTGGGCGGGAGGCATTCACGATCTTCCAAGCTATACCCCATTACGGGTACATGAAGCTCAAAATGCCCAGGCCCAATGGAATTATCACTCTAGCTAGTGATCCGGACATAGCACTCCGCGCCGAAAATAAAACCGCTGCACTGGCCCTCGAGGCGTTATCCGAAGCCCTTGCGGCCGAAGAGCTAACTGCGTTGCGCTCCACAGTGGACAGGGACGATGTGATACTCGACAAAAGACCCAAGTCCACCTCTTTTAAACCAGCGGACGAAATAGTCAAATTCCAGGTCCACCCAACGGACCCTACAAAAACAGCATCCATCGGGGCACAGCTGAACCCCACAACAGACGCCGCACTGCGGGAGTTCCTGCATGAGAATTGGGACATCTTCGCCTGGCATCCTTCAGACATGCCAGGAATCCCATGCAGGCTGGCCGAGCATAGCCTTAACATTCTAAAGGGGTTCAAGCCGGTCAAGCAAACTCTTTCGGCGTTTCTCTGAGCCTAAGCGACAAGCCATGGGAGAAGAGCTAGCCAAGTTACTCGAGGCCGGATTCATTAGAGAAATAGAACATCCGGACTAGCTAGCAAACCTAGTGATGGTACCAAAGAAGGACAAATCCTGGCGCCTATGTGTTGATTTCAAGGACCTTAACAAGGCTTGCCCCAAGCATCCCTTCCCCCTCCACCGCATCGATCAAATCATCGACGCCACCACAGGACACAACTCATTGTGTTTCCTCGAGCATACTCCAGATACCATCAAATTAAGATGGCGGAGTCCGATCAAGCCGCAACGGCATTTATCACTCCATACGGCCCTTCTGTTTTAACACCATGCCTTTCAGGCTCAAAAACGCCAGTGCAACCTATCAACGCATGATTCAGACATGCCTGGAAACACAAATCGGCAAAACAGTGAGGCATACGTAGACGATGTGGTCATTAAAACCAGACACGTCGAATCCTTAATAGACGACTTGAGGCTCACATTCGACAATCTCAGAACATATGACATCAAGCTCAATCCGGAAAAAATGCGTTTTCGGCGTGCCCGCCAGAAAGCTCTTGGACTTCATCGTCTCCAATAGAGGAATTGAAGCAAATCCGGCCAAAATCCGAGCTCTGTCACAGTTGGCTATCCCAACAGACCTCAAGCAAATCCAGAAACTAACTGGATGTGTGGCTGCCTTAAGCCGCTTTATCTCTCGATTAGGAGAAAAGGCACTACCTCTTTATCGCCTTCTTCGATGCACCGAACACTTCGAGTGGACGGATGCGGCCACGGCCGGATTGGAAGAAATAAAGGCCATCTTGGCCAGCAACCCAATCTTGTCCGCGCCAAATATCGGCGAACCAATGCTGTTATATATAGCGGCAACACACCAAGTTGTAAGCGTTGTGCTCGTCGTTGAACAAGAGACGGGCGGACATAAGTTCCCGCTTCAAAAGCTGGTATACTACGTATCCACTTTCCTCACTCCATGCAAATCACGGTACCCACATTATCAAAAGATAGCATACGAGGTCTTCATGGCATCCCGGAAACTACGACACTACTTTCAAGAGTGTTCAATTACGGTGGCCTCTGAAGTGCCAGTCAACAAAATAATAAATAACCGCGATGCCACGTGCCGGATTGCTAAATGGGCTATTGAGCTCCTCCCGTTCGACATAACATACAAACCACGGCAAGCCATTAAGTCACAAGTACTGGCTGATTTCGTCGCCGAATGGACAGAAGACGAACTCCCTAAAGAGTACGACGCGTACTCCAATTGGATCGTGCACTTTGACGGCTCTAAAATGCTGGCTGGTCTGGGGGCAGGCGTCGTCCTGACATCCCCCACCAGAGATACAGTCCAATACGTACTTCAAATATTATACACGGACTCCAACAACGCAGCAGAATATGAGGCCCTGTTACATGGTGTCTGGATGGCAGTCTCCATGGGGATTCAACGCCTAGAGGTGCGTGGGGATTAGAACCTCGCAATATCTCAAATAAATGGAGACTTCGACGCCAAGGATCCGAAAATGGCGGCTTACCGCAATGTCGTCCTCAAAATGTCAGCTCGGTTCGAGGGGCTCGAATTCCACCATGTGGTCCGAGAAAACAATCAAGCGGCGGATATCCTCGCCCGCATCGGCGCTAAGCGCGACCCTGTCCCACCTAATATCTTCTTAGAAAGGGTGTTTAAGCCATCCGTGGTATGGGAAGGAGAGACCGGCAACAACAGTCCGGACCCGGCCACAACGCCAGATACCGAACACTCTGACGTAATCGGAGGCTCTGCCACCGAAATAACACCTTCGGCCCACGTGATTATGGCTGTCATCGCTCCGTGGACAGAACCCTTCTTGGCCTACGTAACTAGGCAAGAACTCCCTGAGGACCCAAACGAGGCACGTTGCATTGTGCGGCGGTCTAAAGCCTACCAAGGTCCACGAGGGAGAGCTTTATAAGAAAAGCGTTACCGGAGTACTTCAGAGGTGCATCTCCGAAGAAGAAGGACGGCAAATTTTGGTAGAAAATCATGCTGGACTCGGCAGCCACCACGCCGCAGCTCGGGCCATTGTAAGCAAGCCTTCCGTACAGGTTTTTACTGGCCGACGGCCCGAGCAGACGCACAGGACCTCGTCCAACGTTGCGTTGGTTGCCAGCTTTTTGCAAACCAAAGCCATCTGCCACCTACTGCTCTCCGAACAATCCGCATTACTTGGCCCTTTGCGGTCTGGGGGCTCGATATGGTCAGACCCCTCAAAGGAGGAAGCCATAAGAAAAAGTACCTATTGGTCATGGTGGATAAATTCACCAAATGGATAGAAGCCAAAACAGTTAAAACGGCCGAGTCCGGACCAGTGATAGACTTCATATCCGGGGTTGTACACCGTTAAGGCGTCCCCCACAGCATCATCACCGACAACGGCTCAAACTTTACAGCCGACGAGGTAAAAACTTGGTGTGGCAACATGGGCATTAAGCTCGATTATGCCTCCGTCTATCACCCCCAAACAAATGGTCAAGTCGAGCGAGAAAATGGTCCCATTATGAGCGGCATTAAACCCAGATTAGTGCGATCCTTGAAGGAATCAGATACGCACTGGGTTGAGGAGCTTGACTCCGTACTCTGGGGGCTGCGGACCACGCCGAATAGCACTACCGGATGCACACCGTTTTTTATGGTGTACGGCGCAAAGGCGGTACTGCCCTGCGACATCACTCATGACTCACCTCGAGTGCGCATGTACGAAGAGAAAGAAGCCGAGCTTGATCGGCAGGACAGTTTGGACACCCTGGAGGAGGAGCATGACGTGGCAAAAGCCCGCTCCGCGTTCTATCAGCAACTGGCTCGACGGTATCAAAGCAGAGAAGTACGGGCCAAAACTTATAACGTTGGCGAACTCGTTCTACGCCTACCAGAGAAGAAAAAGGACAAGCTCAAGCCCAAATGGGAAGGTCCCTTCGTTATTGACAAAGTTCTGACTGGTGGAGCGTACCGTCTGCGGATGCATCAGACAATCGACTCGAGCCAAACCCATGGAATGCAGCCAGACTCCGAAGGTTCTACGCCTAGTGCCGCACTCTGTGTTCATCTCCTTACCTGCGTCAATTATATATATATATCAGTTACCTGTCTTTTCTTTCTTTCTTTCTTCCCTTCCTTTTTTTTCACGGCCTTAAAAGGTTAAAATGTGTCTTGACTACACAATCTTGATGCGCTAGGCATGCTCAGTATACCTGGGGGCTTCTTATATAGAAGCTTAATATAACTATGTTCCTTGCTCTATGCCCCCCGCACATGTGTTACTTTTCGACATGTACCTTTTCTTCGCCATTATATGCATCGATATGACTTAAGTTTTGGCCAAGCTGGGTTGCCTGGCTCTTGTGTTTATACCCTACGTTCCCGTTAATTCGGCTAGGGCATAAGGGGAGCACCTCTGCGATTGTTACTACCGGGTCAGCCGGATGTGTACCTCAGACTGGGTGAAGCCAAAAGCTAGCGTTCTTAAGGGAATATTCGGTCGGTGAACAAAATATGACTTTTACTTATTTCAATATAAGCCCCCAGATGTTTATATCCTGCGTCTCTTTTCGCAGTTCGGGCATGCACATTAATACATGCGTACCCAGGGAAAGGAACCCCTAACGGAACTATTCTCCCTGGAAGATGTTTCTTACTATCCATGTAATATAACATAGCTAGTTGGGTACTTGTCTGTTCAAGCACTTATGACCCCTACGCCTGGTTTCCACACGTACCCCGGTTTTTACATAACTGAGCGGGTATTCGGATACACTCCGGACTGTCGGGTCCGGAGGTCGAAGCGAAAAGGTCCGCCATGACAAATGATGTACAATCCGGCTAGGGACAATATATGTCACTTGAAGTACACAGTCATTTAGACTGACTAAATTCTTCTTCTATACCGTCCAACAGGCTGTCTAGCCTACAATCCTGTTGGGAATACTTTGCGGTTAATTTCACCTGGTCTTACACCAAACTGACGGGGATCTCTTTCCCGTCAGGCCCCACAGGTCCGACTTCGGCCATGTGGTTCGGGTCAGCCTTGGTATATCGAGTCTTCACCATGGCCCAGGCTTCCCTTGCACCTTGTCGGGAGGCACATATCTTCCATAATCGAAAGCGCCGCCGCGCTCCCTTGAGCATCTCTACGAGCTCCCCCATGCCTCTTGGTAGGGAGGCGGATGGCCACAAGGCCTGGACAATGCCCTGCATCACCTGCCGAACTTGTTCGTGCAGTTGTGAGAGCTCTGGCAGAAGATCACCCGCAGACTCGGGCATTTCCTCTGCAGGATAACCCGTCAGCATACCTACAGATATAACTCTGTTAGCCGGTTTCTTCGCCGAACTCTATAAAACTTCGTTCTAGCACTTACTAAAAATGCTGCGTCGAAGCCTCTTATTCTCCTTTACGGAGTCAGCAAGCTGGGCCCGAACATCTTTCAGTTCAACGCCCAGCCGGGTATTGGCGTCTTGGAGATCATTTTTCTCCCGCCTAACCTGCGTAAGCACGCGCTCGCCAGCCTTTAGCTGTCGTTGAGCATGTTGCTCATCCCCCCTGTACGACCTTCGGATTCACTCCGGGATCATCTGCAGAATCTTTTGTTAGATTTGCATGCATGCCGAATACTAACTGGTACATGTCATTCTTTTCGATAGAACCAAGTGTTACCAGATGGGGCCTTCTCAGACTCCTTCACTGCGGCAACTGCGGCCCGTAGCTGGGCTTTGCACTCCTCCAGCTCTTGAGACAACTGGGTATTCTTCTCCGTAAGAACCTACGCAAACAATGATCCTTAAATCAGTTGTGTTAACTGTTTGAAGTCTCAGGGGCTACTGATATACATAATTATCAGATTTTCTCACCCGTATGTCCTTCACATACTTGTCCGTGGCTCTGGCAAGACCATTTTGAGCAGCTCGGATGTACGCGTCTCCTGAGTTGAAGGCATCAAACGCCTCTTCAGAGAAACAAGGGTCGCTGAGTATGGCCCGGCGACACCTGTGATTCATGGCACCCTCCACTTCGGAATTCGTAGCGGATAGCCTATCCGCATCCTCTGTAGGAGGAACATCCGGCGTTGTCCCCACGTCAGCATCTTCCCCTAAGTCTGGCTCTGGAGCCCGGCTGGTGGAGGCGTGGCCGGCAGGCTCTCCGGATACGGTCCAGCGAGCGTTTTTCCTGCCATGAACCATGGACGTCATTATACTTTCAATACGACAATTACGGAGCAGGGTTCTTTTTCATACCTCTGCGACGGCGTCTCAGCCTTGACCGCCTTCCTTTTAAGCCTGCCCGGTTTTGGTGCCCCTTGTTGGTGAGTCACTGCGGGTTCGGCATGGCGTCCCGAGGGCCTTCCCTGTAAGACACCATATGTGTGCGGTAGGTGAAGTTCAAAAAAGGGGATCCTTCCCGGAAGTTGGGACTTCGGCTTTACTTACATGCGATGCAGGGAGCAGCCCAGGATAATCGGCTATGATGGCCACCAAGGCACCATCGCAGCTTAACTGATAGAACGTCCTGTCGATGAGCTCCACAAATGTGTCTGGATCTTCTTCGAGTCCGGGGTCGGGGGCCCGGTCAGGGTCCTCTGGTTGTGGAGACGGGCTGTGGACCTCCCTCACAGCTTTTCGCAGTTCCTGCTATGAAATAGCAAGGTAAATACTTATGACGAAGAATGCGGGAAGATCTGGAGTAAAAAGTAGCAGCTCACCCAGTTTGGGGGGTTGTACATGGAGAGTCCATCCCATGGCTTAATGCGGATGAACTCCTCCTCTCCTTTATATAAATCAGACAGTATTTTCGCTAGAGCAGCGACGGAGTCCGGACCTTTACGACCGCAGCGGGTGGCATCGTCTTCTCCATTGAAGTGCCACATGGGTTGTCCCCGATATTGAAGTGGTTGCACCCCCCGCATTATACATATTGACATAACTTCGATTATTGTCAATCCTGATTTGGCCAGCGTTTCTATCCGGCCCATCAGGTAAAGGACCTCTCTGTTATCTTCCTCCTGGGGGCTCCAAGGGCACCAGCTGCGGCATTTCTTCAAAGGGGCGTTATTGAACTCAGGAAGGCCCATCTGAATAGGGTCCGGAAGGGGGACGTCCTCCATATAAAACCACTCCGAAGGCCAGTCTTTGGATGTCTTCTTCGGAGTACCGGACAGGTATCCGGTCCCGGCGATGCACCATATCTCGGCTCCGCCCACTTGATATATTGACCCCTCCTGTGTACGGGGTACGAGGCAGAATAGCCTCTTTCATAGCTCAAAATGAGCTTCGCAGCCCAAAAACAGCTCGCAAAGGGCGGCGTAGCCAGCGATGTGTAATATGGAGGCGGGAGTAAAGTTATGCAGCTGGAGGCCGTAGAACTCCAGGAGCCCATGGAGGAACGGATGGATTGGAAATCCAAGTCCCCTTAATAAGTAAGGGACAAGGCATACCCGCTCCCCCATGGATGGGTTGGGAAAGATCTCCGCTTGCTCCCTGCCATTGTAAGTGGCTAGTCCGGCTCGGACGGGGACCATATACGCTGGAGGGAGAAACCCCTGGGTCTGTAACTGTACTAATTGGCTGTGGGGGACAGAACACTTCTTCCAATTGCCTGGCTTAGACCTACGGGAGCGAGAGGAGGAGTTGCGATGGCCGGCCATGATGGGATGGGCTTTCCCGGGCGCGCTCCGATGGATATCGCTGTGGGGGGATGGTGTGATCTGGATCTTGGGATCCCCGGGCTCCTTAAATAGATGATTTGCTCATAGGGTTAGGGTGGCAAATGTAAAAATGCCCCGACTTCTCGCATTCGCTCGACACGTGGAAGATAGCCATTATTAGGCGCGGAAGCCAAGGAGTGCAGCATTCATGGGAAGCCGAACACTACTCGACAGGTACTCAGAATTTGGGGAAGAACCCGCCTTGCAATGCCGAAGACAATCTGCACGCCGGACTCATCGTCATTGAAGCCTGGTTCAGGGGCTACTGAGGGAGTCCTGGATGAGGGGGTCCTCGGACAGCCGGACTATATACTTTGGCCGGACTGTTGGACTATGAAGATGCAAGATTGAAGACTTCGTCCCGTGTCCGGATGGGACTCTCCTTTGCGTGGAAGGCAAGCTTGGCAATTCGGATATGTAGATCTCCTCCCTTGTAACCGACTCTGTGTAACCCTAGCCCCCTCCGGTATCTATATAAACCAGAGGGTTTAGTCCGTAGGACAACAACAATCATAATCATAGGCTAGCTTCTAGGGTTTAGCCTCTACGATCTCGTGGTAGATCAACTCTTGTAATACTCATATCATCAAGATCAATCAAGCAGGAAGTAGGGTATTACCTCCATCGAGAGGGCCCAAACCTGGGTAAACATCGTGTCCCTCGCCTCCTGTTACCATCCG
Organism: Aegilops tauschii subsp. strangulata; assembly: GCF_002575655.3. Lineage (NCBI taxonomy): Eukaryota > Viridiplantae > Streptophyta > Magnoliopsida > Poales > Poaceae > Aegilops > Aegilops tauschii. The sequence goes on along the minus strand of NC_053036.3, from coordinate 548,996,120 downwards.
CCTTAGATGCACAGTTCGGGACCCCCTACCCGAGATCCGCCGGTTTTGACACCGACAGGTGCTCTCTTTGTGAGCCATTAGTTTTATCGAATCGCACATCTACAGTTTCAACAACCTTGTCGTGAACATTGTTGAAGACTCTGTAGGTGTGCGAGTCCTTTCTGTAACCAAGCATAAAACCTTCATGTGCTTTCGGTGCAAATTTAGAATTGTGATGAGGATCTCTAATCCAACATTTAGCACCGAAGACTTTGAAATAACTCACATTGGGTTTCTTGTCAGTGAGGAGTTCATATGCAGTCCTCTTGAAGAATTTGTGAAGATATACCCTATTGATGATGTGGCACGCAGTATCAATTGCCTCAATCCAGAAGCGACGAGGCGTCTTGTACTCATCAAGCATAGTGCGAGCCATCTCAACAAGAGTCCTGTTCTTGCGCTCCACGACGCCATTTTGCTGACTTTTGCCTTTGTCAGCAAAGATGATATGCTTCAGATGCGATGGAGATAGGGGACATCCATCAATAGATTTTTGTCACTAGTCATGTGATTTGTACATCCACTATCGAGGACCCACTCATTTGCTTTGGGTTCATCATCCTGCAGATGAATTAGTGCAGCTTACGAACTCATATACTTCATCAGTGAGAATATGACATCAATTTCATCACATCAATTTCATCAAGCAATAAGACAGGTAAAGCAGTATTAGGACGTGAGAAATGAGGATTCATTTCTTCATGATTAGCCTGCATCCTTTCAGGCATTTTCAGGTCTCCAGCAATTTCTTCAGACGTCCAAGCACGTCTGGAGACCTGACCCTGCATAAGAGATTAGTTCTTTTTCTTCACCACCCACATCTGAAGGGGTGGCAAAGAGTTCATCACTCTGCGAGCTCCATACGAGAAAGGTGGCATAGAAGGCAGTCCATTTTGTTTCACATATGAGGAGTTAGGATAAGCATATGAATAAGCAGAGAAATTCTTCGAGGACTTATGAACATAATGGTTAGAAGAATAATGCTCATATTCATAGCCCTTAGCTCTTCCCTGCGAAACAGAGGTGTTAGCACGATGATGTTCATATGAGGACTTTGATCCTTTTGAGTAATTTGATCCACGTGAGGAATTTGGTCCATATGAGGACTTGGATCCATATGAAGAATTTGATATGGGGTTCCTATTCTTCACAGGTGGTGTCATGATGACATTCACCTGAAGATTTTCAAGGCACCTTTTGGGAACCCAGATTTTCTTCACAGGGGAACCGTTCCTACAGTTAGTGCCAACATATCTAGCAAATACTTCACCATTCTGATTTTTGAACAGTTTATAGTTGGAGTCAAATGACTCATTAGAAGAATGAGGAGATTCACATGTAAAACCAGATAAAGTAGATGGATCTACTGGAGGTCCCTTTGCAGCAACCCATGAGGTTTTGGGATACTGCTCAGGCTTCCAGTAAGTCCCATCAGCGTTGAGTTTCCTCTCAAAGGCAATACCCTCTTTCCTAGGGTTCCTGTTGAGGATCTGCTTTTTAAGCAGATCACAAAGAGTCTGATGCCCTTTGAGGCTTTTGTACATGCCTGTCATATACAATTTCTTCAGCCCTGCATCATCAGTGATACTAGCATTGTCCTCAGATGAGGAATTAGTGATAGCAGAGACAGTTGAAGAAATTGTAACATTACAAGCATTTGAACATTCAGGTGAAGAATTAGCAGATTCACGTTCAATGCACTTCAAACATGGAGGAACAAATTCTTCCTGGGTAGCGCTGATTTGTTGAGCAAGTAATGACTCACACTCCTTTTGAAGATCTTCATAACTCACTCTTAGCTTTTCAAGATCTTGCTTTCGTTGAAGAAATTCATAAGAAAGCTTCTCATTATCAGATAGGAGAGTGTTATGATGACCTTGAAGGTTGTCAAACCTAGACTGAAGTCTCTGAAGATTTTCAGTCAAGGTTTTAGTGCGATCCATTTCTTCACCCAACATATCATCACTTTTGTCTAACATGTTTTGAACCTTTTCAAAAGCCTTTTGTTGTTTCACAGCAATCTTAGCAAGTTTAGAATAGCTGGGCTTGAGGTTTTCATCAGATTCATCCTCACTTGATTCAGAGGAGGGATATTTGAGTACCTTGGCACCCTTTGCCATGAAGCAATAGGTGGGAGCGTAGTCATCATTGTCTTCATCAGCCTTGTTGGTGAAGCCATTTTCTTCAGAGTTGAAGATGGACTTGCTGACGAACGCAGTAGCGAGAGCTAGGCTCGTCACACCGGACTCAGACTCTTCAGATGCCTCCTATTCCTCATGTTCCTCAGATTCAGCCTCAGAGTCCATTTCCTTGCCAATGAATGTCCGAGCCTTCTTGGAGCTGCTCTTCTTGTGAGATGAAGACTTCGAGGAATTTGATGATGAAGACTTGGAAGATTTCTTCTTCTTCTTTGCGTCATCAGAACTGTAATCCTTGTATTTCTTCTTCTTCGATTCCTTTTCCCACTGAGGACAATCTTGAATGTAGTGACCAGGTTTCTTGCATTTGTGGCATAGCCTCTTCTTGTAGTCACTGGATGAGGAATCACTACTTCTTGAGGATTTTCCAAAATGACCACGTCTTAGAGAACTTCTGGAATTTCTTCACGAGCAGTGCTAGCTCCTGGCTCAGTTCTTCAGGATCACCAAGGCTACTACCAGAATCTTCACCTTCAGATTCAGATATAGCCTTGGCCTTCAGGGCACGTGATTTGCCATAGCTCGAACCATAGAGATCTCTCTTCACAGCAAGCTGGAACTCATGAGTGTTTAGCCTCTCGAGGATATCTGCGGGATCAAGTGACTTGTAATCTCCATGTTCTTGTATCATCAGTGCCAGAGTATCAAATGAGGAATCAAGCGATCTCAGCAATTTCTTCACCACCTCATGGTCGGTGATGTCAGTGGCACCAAGTGCTTGAAGCTCATTTGAGATGTCAGTGAGGCGATCGAAGGTTTGCTGAACATTTTCATTGTCGAGTCTCTTGAAGTGGTTGAAGAGATTGCGAAGAACGACAACTCGAGAGTCACGTTGAGTTGAGACTCCTTCATTCACTTTGGACAGCCTATCCCAGATAAGCCTAGCAGTTTCCAAAGCACTCACTCTTCCATACTGCCCTTTGCTCAGATGGCCACATATGATGTTCTTCGCTTGGGAATCGAGTTGCTTGAATCTCTTCACATCGGTAGCATTCAGAGAAGGTGAGACTGAGGGAACACCATTTTCCACAACATACCAGAGATTGTTATCAATTGCCTCAAGATGCATTCGCATCTTATTCTTCTAGTAGGGGTAGTCCGTCCCATCGAAGGTAGGACACCCAGCAGAGACCTTGATCATACCTCCGGTCGACATAACTAAAACTCCAGGCGGTTAAACCAAAATCACACAGAACAAGGGAGTACCTTGCTCTGATACCAATTGAAAGTGCGTTATATTGACTAGAGGGGGGTGAATAGGCGATTTATATGAATTCTTCACGGAGGAATTTGCAGGTGAGGAAATTCCTGAGCGAAGAACTACTTGCAGCGGAATAAGTACTCAGATGTAAACATAACAGAACACAAGCATGGTCATCATGATGAAATGAAGGCAAGCACAGAGTACAGAAAGTGTAAACACAGGATAACACAGGATGAAGATAATCAGATTGAAGAAATTGAACTGAGGAAATTGAGAAAGTCCTCAGTCAAAGTCTTCAAACAGATATGAACAAGCACACAACACAGTAATGAGGAAATGAAAGAGTTGAGGAAATAGAACCAGTTGGCTTGGTGAAGACAATGATTTGGTAGACCAGTTCCAACTCTTGTCTCAGTTGTACGTCTAGTTGGAGCGTCTAGGTATTTAAACCTGAGGACACACAGTCCCGGACACACAGTCCTCAGCGTATTCTCCTTGAGCCAAGGTCACACAGACCTCGCCCAGTCACTCGTGGTAAGTCTTCAGGTGACTTCCAAACCTTCACAAACTCGGTCACTCGGCGATCCACAATTTCCTCTTGGATGCTCTAGACCATGACGCCTAACCATCTGGAAGAAGCACAGTCTTCAAAGGTGACAAGCGTCGGATCCACGCAGGATCAATCTCTTCAGTGATGCTCAATCACTTTGGGTTTGTAGGTGTTTGGGTTTGGGTTTTCCTCACTTGATGATTTTCGCTCAAAGTCCATGGAGGATGGGATGCTCTCAAATGACAAGTGTCAGTTTCTCTCGGAGCAGCCAACCAGCTAGTGGTTGTAGGGGCGGCTATTTATAGCCTAGGGAGCAGCCCGACATGATAAGACATAAATGCCCTTCAAAGATATGACCGTTAGGTGGGTAGATATTTTGGGCCAGCTGGCGCGTAGCACAGCAACGGTCGGATATTTAAGGCTCAAATTCCTCAGGGCTATCATGTTCCTCAATTGTAGGCAATCTGCACTGGCGAATTCCTAACTCCTCAGTCAGAAAAAATTCCTCAGAGACCAGAAGAACTTCATCTCTGTCACTGAAGAAATTGACTGAACTGTATGAGATTTCCAATGGCTTCACTCAAAGGGATTGGTAGGTGTAGGATTTTGAGTTGAGCATCACTTGAAAATTTTTCCTTAGTATTTCCTCGACCCCCTTTAACAGTACGGTGTTTCCTATGACTCATGAAAGATAAAATGAAACTATGAAAACAAAAGTCTTCACGCTTCATGTTCCTCGAATGAATACCAAGTCTTCAAGGTCACACCAATTTCTTCACTTTCAATGTCTTCAGAAAGTCTTCAGAAATCCAAAGTCTTCAGTCGAAGAACTTCATTTTTAGGGGTCAACTTTCTCTGTAAATATCAAACTCCTCATAGACTTATAGACCTGTGTACACTCATAAACACATTAGTCCCTTAACCTATAAGTCTTCAATACACCAAAATCACTAAGGGGCACTAGATGCACTTACATGCCTCTGGATGAATAGTGAGCATTGCTGGGGGGGTTTGGATGAACAGTTCTCGGTGGGGGTGGATGAACAGGACCCCGTGGTGTTGCGTCTGGATGAACAGGACCCCGATCGATCGAGCCGGTTGGGGCTGGATGAACAGGACCCCGTGGAGGGATGGATGAACAGGACCACCCCGTGGAGGGCTGGATGAACAGTAGATGGTGGAGGGCTGGATGAACAATAGCTCGTGGAGGGGTGGTTGAACAGGAGCCCGTGGAGAGGGCTGGTTGAACAGTAGCCGGTGGAGTAGCACGCGGTGGAGGCTGGATGAACAGCAGCCCATGGATGAACAGTCGTAGGCGGAGGCCGGAGGAGGTCGACGGTGGATGAATAGTAGCCCATGGAGGCTGGAGGGGGTCGACAGTGGAGATGAACAGTATCCCGTGGAGTCCCGTTTTGTGGTACGCCACACCCCTCCCGATGAACAGGACCCCCATTTCAACCGTAGCGCTCCAACACAAGTTTGTTTCCTCTGTTTTGCGGTACGCCACACCCCTCCCGATCAACAGGACCCCCGTTTTGACTGTAGGAGGTCCGTTTCCTCCGTTTTACGGTACGCCAGACCCCTCCCGATGAACAGGATCCCGTTTCGAACGTGGCTGGTCGAACACAAGGCCGTTTCCTCCGTTCTGCGGTACGCCAGGCCTCGTTTCCATCAGCTGTTTCGTCCAAGCCCTCCCGATGAACACGACGACGGATTCTATTCCGACCCAGCCGGTTGGCTCCCCATGAACACGACGACGACGCTGTTTCTCCGTTTCGACCCAGCCATGTACACGAGCCCTGGCTGTACGTATGCGCGAGTAGGTGTTCGAGACCCTGCTCGTATGTACGTGTACATGCTACATGCGCGCCTCTACTATGACATGTGCGCGCTCTATATCGACCGGTATGTACGTACACGTTCGTGACCAGAATTACAACGCTACATACGCTTCGACCAGGTGGGTCCCGACTGTCAGGCACTTCCTTGCGTGTGAAGATATAGCTGGTGGGTCCCAGCTGTCAGGGGGCAAATCGTTTTTTTTTCCGGACGCACTTCTTTGCGTGCGAAGATGTAGCTGGTGGGTCCGAGCAGTCAGGGGGAGAAAACATTATTTTTCAGGGTAAAAAGGATGCAGTTGCATGCATGCGTCCATGGGCGTGGTGCGTCCCCACTGTCAGCCTCTCACGTACAGTCATCTTCCGATGACTCTCGGTTGTTGACCACGTTGACCACACCGTGCCGAGCGCACCAAGGCCGGTGGACGACAGCGAGGCCCCTGACTGGAACAACCCAGAGATGGGGAAGACGCGGCAGTGGAGTCGCAGATGGAGAGGAGTGGGAAACATGACTGGTTCGGGTGCGTGGCAGCACTGCCGCGGTGCCGGCCACGGGAGACACGAGCAAGAACATAGGTTGAAGAAGGAGCACGGCTGTTGGATTAACATCCAATGGTCCAGCTGCTACAATCATTTGTTGATTAAGTTGACAAAGCCCTGCATACACGTCCGCTTAGTATGCCCACAAGTCAACCACCAAATCTGACGGGTCCCAGCTGTCAGCGGGAAGAATATTTTTTTTCGCATAACAAGGAAGCACTTCCTTCCGTGCGAAGATACAGCCGGTGGGTCCCAGCTGTCAGGGGGAAGAAACAGCTTAATAAGGGGGAACTTTCCTTGCGTGCGACCATGGACCTCATGGGTCCTAGCCATCAGGCTCTCCACGTACATTCCTCTTCCGATGACTCTCATATGTTGACCACGCCCCGCCGAGCGCACCGAGGCGGTGGACGATGGTGAGGCCCAGACTGGAACGACCCGGAGATGGGGAAGACGCGGCAGTGGAGTCGCAGACGGAGAGGAGTGGGAAACTTGACTGGTTCGGGTGCGGGGTGGGCCTACACTCGGCAGAGAATAACAGGAGGTGCGGAGTGGAGGGATGGCCTGGCCGTCGGCGGGGTAGCGTTTCGCTGAGGCGCGCAAAACAATGCCGCTGGACGCCGGAGGCTGGAGCGGGCGGTCCCGGCAGCGCTGGGGGAAGAAGACGAGAGATTGAAGAAGAATGCCGGCCGTTGGATGTAAATCCAACACCTTCTTAGGCTTTGACCTACTGGCTCACATGTTAGCCAGTCCATTTGTTTTTTACTCCATTTGGTGGGCTGCGTGAAACAATGATGTAGCATCTATGCAGCCCGTCTATATATATGGTAGAATTTAAAGCCCATTTGCATTTTTCTCGAAATATGCGGACTTGCTGGGCTGGGTGAAAATATCATGTTGGGCTAGATGGAGAAATGTTATAAAAACATAAACACATGATTGCACGTCTATTACTGCATTCGTAAGTAAAATCTTTGCAAGCTTATGTACGAAATCACTAGGAGTTAACTTGCCAAGTTATATATAAACAATTATTATTATTATTTTGTAAGAACTTTCAACTTACGAAATAAAATATCAATTTAATTTGATGAGTTAATAGTACACGGGGTATTATTATTTTTTAGGCTAGACGTGGGGCAGTTGAGTTGGTTCTAGGCAAAAGTACTTGGAGAAAACTCAGTTTACATCGAAAAAGAAAGTGGAGAAAATTCAGATATCGGATTAATGAAAACAAAAAATAAAGGAAATGGGAAGGTCTATAAAATGGTTGGACGAACGACAGGTTTAACGGAAACCTATGTTGTTTCTAATATATATATATATATATATATATATATATATATATATATATATATATATATATATATATATATATATATATATATATATATTTGTAATAAAATAAGATATAAATATAGGTTCAGTTTTGCATTCTTATAGAAAAATAGAACTGAGCTGTGCGTCGTCTTGAAAAAACAAACAAAACTTGGGCTGCTGATGTTATAGACAAGCTAGGTTGGGAGGCCCAGAGGCCGCTTGACACCTGCTGGATCCAAAAAATGTTGAAACATGTCGTGGGCTGCCCATGTTAAACAACAAAACCTAGGCCATGGACCTGGTGGGCCCGGGACTGTCAGCCTCTCGACGAACAGTTGTCTCCCGATTCCTCTTGTTTTGCTGACCATGTTGGGAACGACAGAGGGCGGCGCCGCGGCTAGAGCACCAAGGCAGAGAATGACTGAGGGAGTCCCGGACTAAGGGGTCCTCGGACGTCCGGCCTGTTATCCATGGGCCGGACTGATGGGCTGTGAAGACATGAAGGCTGAAGACTGTACCCGTGTCCAGATTGAACTCTACTTGGCGTGGAAGGCAAGCTTGGCGATCAAAGATTCCTTCTTATGTAACCGACTCTATGTAAACCCTAGATCCCCCCGGTGTCTATATAAACCGGAGGGGCCAGTCCGAAAAGGACACACATTACCATACTTATATAGGCTAGGCTTCTAGGGTTTAGCCAGTACGATCTCGTGGTATATGAACTCTTGTAATACTCATATTCATCAAGATCAATCAAGCAGGAAGTAGGGTATTACCACCATAGAGAGGGCCCGAACCTGGGTAAACATCGTGTCCCCCGTCTCCTGTTACCATCGATCCTAGACGCACAGTTCGGGACCCCCTAACCGAGATCCGCCGGTTTTGACACTGACATTGGTGCTTTCATTGAGAGTTCCACTGTGCCATTGAAAAGAGGTCCGCGGTGATCGCTCCCCCTCGCCCCGATGAACGTGACTTAAATATGTCATCAGATCACACCCAGGAGATGGTTCCTGCTACTGCAACGGCCTTAGAGCCAAAGCAGATCGTGCCATCCGAGGCCACAGAGTCCGCAGCGTTGGAGCCGCACACGGACTCGACATCTCGCAATATTTGCGACAATGGAACTCCGGACTTATCTCCAGCTATAAGTTCCGGACCAGGTACGCCTGCGGACACCGAGCTGGATCATTTATCGATTTTCGAATTTAGCGCCGCAGACATCTTCCAGCATTCGCCTTTAGGTGATGTGCTAAACTCTTTAAAGAATTTGTCCTTGGAGAAGGACTCGTAGCCGAACTATGTCCGGTTCGAGCTAGAGACGGATGACGAGGAATTTTGCTTCCCGCCCGCCACCCACTTCATAGCCACCGTCGATGACTTAACCGACGTGCTTGACTACGGCTCCGAAGACATCGACGGTATGCACGACGATGCCGACAAGGAGCAAGGCCAAGACCCGCCATTCACTGGACGTTGGACGGCCACCTCTTCATACGACGTGTACATGGTTGATACACCTAAAGGATCTGGCGATGACAAAGAAGAACCAGACACGAATAAACCCTCTGAGACGCTGTCCAACCGCCGGCGCCCCGAACGCCGTTCTAAGCCTCGTCGCTCAAAAGATGGCAACACTGGCACCGGAGAAACTAGCACTCCGGGCGACGCCGAAAACAATGAAGACCCTGTCGGAGCTGCATCCGAATAGGAGGAACACGGCAACAGGCAAGACAACCCTGATGAACAGGCCATAGAAGATGACTCGGAGGACGACAGTTACCGTCCAACCTCCGAGGAGGAAACAAGCCTCGGCAACCAAGACTTCATCGTGCCTGAGGATCCTCTAGAGCAGGAGCGCTTTAAGCTTCAGCTCATAGCCACTACAAGGAGCCTGAAAAAGAAACAACAGCAGCTTCAAGCCGAACAAGACCTGCTCGTCGACAGATGGACTGATGTCCTGTCAGCCGAGGAATACGGCCTCAAGCGCCCAGCCAAGAGCTACCCAAAACGCAGACTGCTACCTCAATTCGATGAGGAGGCACCGGAGCACATATCTCCCTCGCGTAATGCGGAACGACCACCACGTGGTCGAGACAGGGCGGCCGACCGGCCACCCCGCGGTCGGGATAAAGCGGTAACTCAGGCCGAACAGCAGCCGGCCCCACCGCCCCATAAATATAGAGACGGAAGAGTTCGGGGTCAGACGTACGACCTCTGGCAGACCCTGGACAGTAGAGCATGACATACAATATCGATCTACGGATCACGAGGACGTGCCTCGAGGCACGACGACGGCTACCTATTCGGACGTGACAAACCTAACTACGCCCGGGCCGAATGCCGCAGACGGACTCCATCAGAGCTACGCCGCGATGTGGCCCGATACAGAGGTGCCGCACACCCTCTCTACTTCACAGATGAAGTACTGGATTACGAATTCCCCGAGGGGTTCAAGCCCGTCAATATTGAATCATACAACGGCACAACCGATCCCGCAGTGTGGATCGAAGATTTTATTATCCACATCCACATGGCCCGAGGAGATGACCTCCACGCCATCAAATACCTCCCATTAAAGCTCAAAGGGCCAGCTCGACACTGGCTAAATAGTCTGCCTGAGAACTCCATCGGCAGCTGGGAGGACTTGGAAGAAGCCTTCCTCGACAACTTCCAAGGTACATATGTCCGGCCACCCGATGCCGATGACTTAAGCCACATAGTTCAACAATCTGGAGAATGAGCTAGAAAATTCTGGACTAGGTTCCTAACCAAAAAGAACCAGATCGTCGACTGTCCGGATGCTGAAGCCCTAGCGGCCTTTAAACACAGTATCTGTGACGAATGGCTCGCCCGCCACCTCGGCCAAGAAAAGCCAAAATCCATGGCAGCCCTCATAGCACTCATGACCCGCTTTTGCACGGGTGAGGACAGCTGGCTGGCCCGAAGCAAAAACACAGCCAGTGAGGCAGGCCCCTGGGAGGCCAAGAACAGCACCGGTAAGCTCCGGCGCAATAGACACAAACGCCGAAGCAGTGGCGATAACACCGACGACACAACTGTAAACGCCGGATTCAGCGGCTCCAAGTCCGGCCAACTGAAGAAGCCCTAAAAGAGGAAAAATGAGGGACCTTCCAGCCTGGATCGCATACTCGACTGTCTGTGCCAGACACATGCACTACAGGAATCAGCTATTTTGCCGTCTGCCACGGCGGACGGCAAAGGCCTTTGCCGTCAGCCGCGGACGACAAAAGGCTCCGGCAAAGTAAGGTCCGGCAAAGAGCTACTTTGCCGTCTGCTTCCGGCGGCAGATGGCAAAGGGCCTTTGCCGACTGCAGCGGACGGCAAAGAGAGCAGACGGCAATAATTGCGCTGTCAGTCCGTTAAGTGGCTAATGGCAGGCCTTTGCCGTCCGCCGCTGACGGCAAGTCTTTGCCGTCTGCCACTGATGGCAAACTTTCTAGTGTCTTTGTCGTCTGCCACTGTAGGCAAACTTTCTAGTGTCTTTGCCGTCTGCCACTGTAGGCAAACTTTCTAGTGTCTTTGTCGTCTGCCACTGTAGGCAAACTAACCAAATGGGTCAGCTCCCAGGAAGCACAGTTGGCTGCCACGTGGCTTCTTTGCCGTCTGCGGCTGACGGCAAAGAGCCCGTTGCCGTCGGTGATAGACGGCAAAGAGCCTGCATATTGGCTCTTTTTCTGTTTTTTATTAAATCCAACAATTTTCACAGCAAATATATATGACATATATAGATATATTTCATAGGCCTATTTAACAGCAAACATATCACATATCCAGCACATAACTTTCATCCATTCATACATAAGCAAGTTCCATCCATTCATACATAAGCAAGTTCCATCCATTCATACATAAGCAAGTTCCATCCATACATATTACAATGCAAAGTTTCATCAAGATAGCAAGTTCCATCATAGCAAGCTAGAAGAATAACTGAAGAGAATGAAAGAAAAAATAAGCACTCCATAGCAAGCTAGCTTCCATGAAGTGAATGAAATCTGCAAAATGGCAAAATAAGAAAGTTAAAAATAGGTGACTAGAATAAGAAGACTAGAACAAGAAGAGTAGAACAAGAAGAAGACTAGAACAAGAAGTATATGTCATTTATGAGCTAACTTACGTGAAATGGATCATATATGATCTAACTAAGTTGAAATGGGTCGTTTATGAGCTAGCTAAGGTGAAATGGATCATTTATGAGCTAACTTAGTTGAAATGGGTCGTTTATGAGCTAACTAAGGTCAAATGGATCGTTTTTGAGGTAACTAAGGTGAAATGGATCGTTTTTTAGCTAACTTAGGTGAAATGAATCATTTATGAGCTAACTTAGTTGAAATGGATCTTTTTGAGCTAACTTAGGTGAAATGGATCATTTATGAGCTAATTTAGTTGAAATGGATCTTTTTGAGCTAACTTAGGTGAAATGGATCATTTAAGAGCTAATTTAGGTGAAATGGATCGTTTTTGAGCTAACTTAGGTGAAATGGATCGTTTATGAGCTAAATTAGTTGAAATGGATCATTTATGAGATAACCTAGGTAAGATGGGTCATTTTGGAGCTAACCTAGGTGAAATGGGTCATTTTAAAGCTAACGTAGGTAAAATGGATCATTTAGGAGCTAATCTAGGTAAAATGGGTCATTTTTGAGCTAGCTTGGATGAACTGGATCATTTATAAGCTAACCAAGGTAAAATGGGTCATTTTAGAGCTAACTTAGGTAAAATGGATCGTTTATGAGCTAACTAAGCTAATTATGCAATTTTTGACATAAGTAAGCTAAGTACAGATCGTTTTAGAGCTAACTTAGGTAAAATGGGTGGTTTTGGAGGTCAGTAAGCTTATTAAGTCATGTTGGAGGAGAAGAAGCTAAGTCTAGGTCATTATGGTAAGCATTGGAGGAAATAAAGCTAAGTCTAGGTCTTTATGCATGTGTTAAGCAAAACACTAGATAAACTTACCATGATCCAGGAGGGGTAGGAGCGGGCTGGCTCGTGTCGGTAGCTGGAGAAGGATCGTGCGATGCTTGTCTGGAGTTACGCTGCACCAAAGATCATTTCCAATGTCTTGTTAGCATGATGACATTCCCAAATGTTAAGACTAGCAAGTAATGTCCATTCAAATTAAACTCACCGTGGTCCCAGGAGCAATCACTGGCATCGGCGGAGCGGTCTGACCGGTCTTCTCGCACACAGACTGCACATTTGGTTTTGACGACTCAGTCATACTAGTTAGTAATGAGACAAACACTACATGAATGTTTTGGCTAATCTGCAGAAGAAACTTACCACAAGGAGCTCGTACATGGCCCTTGCCTGCATGTCATTCCGTGCCCTCTCCTCCTCCAACATCTTTGTCGTCCTCTCCTCCAACTCCCGCTGCCTCTCCGCCGCCTCCGCCAGAAGTTTCTCCGTTCTATCTCTCTCACTCTGGATAGCAGCCTGCAACACCACTCACATGACCATTTGTAATCATTGATGGAAGCGCACACAATGTAATGGAGAAAGATAGCTGAGTACGTATCACTAACCTTGATGGCGAGTTGGACTGGCCGTTCACGAGGCCTTATCTCAGGAGCGGAGCTCGACTGGCGCGCCTTGATCTCCGGGAGAGTGCTAGGACAACGAATAAGTCCATCTCCAACGGCTATGGAGCCATGGGACCTCCCGCCACGAGATATCATCACCAGCTCTGGATCAATGGGACCCTGGCTCGGGTTAAAGTCCTCCCCTTTCCTCGCCTTCCCCTCATCTCTATATCTCACGAGCTTGTTGTGGGAGGAGATGTTGGTGAAGTTGTTTGCCTTGACTTTCTTGAAAGAGGCAGTGTGGGCCATGGCATACAGGTCGTACACATCTGGCACCTTATCCACCTTATTGTAGCGTGCCTGAAAGAGAGAAACAATGTAAATTAGTAATTAAAGGGCTCAAGCTAGCATGATGAATGAATTGCATGAATCATGAAGCAAACCACATACCCAGTTCTGCCCGAACTGATATAAGTTGGAGCTGCCTTGATGGTGTGGCACACCTTCCATTTGGGCACGTTTGTCCTTGGCCTCGTTGTGGAGGGCTAGCCATTCTTTTGAGCACCACTCATTGACCAACACCTCCCAACAATCCATCCGATCCGCACACCATCTCGGAGGCGCCTAAGTTAGCACATAGAAACTTGAGCGCTACGGCTAAGAATTACTAAATGAAGGAACTTAAGTAGAAGCCCTTAAGAATTACCTTCATGTACTGCTCCTTACTCAGGAACTTCCCGCGACACGCCGACTTGGTCTTCTTGATACCACGCAAGGCGTAGTAGTCTCGAACAGCCTACACCCGAGCCTCGTGTCGTAAGTTATGTAGTAGGCGCTTGCAGACGTTATCGATAACATTTGCCGCGTCCTCCTCCTATCCCTCCTCACACCTGTAGAATGTCTGCAATCAAATGAGAAAATATTGATTAGTACAATTAATAACTAGCTAGTTCAAGATTTTTAATTGTGTAAAGGAGAAATTACCCAGAACTTTCTGATCACCACGTCTGCCCTCGTCTTGCACAAGACACCGTCGATAATCTCATCCGGCGGGGCCGAGGCAGCCAAGTAGTGCTCCCAGCTCAATCCAAGCTCTGGAAGCCGACCCTCACCAGGCAACATGACAAACCCCGGGAAGTTTTGCCGACAAAGAACTCCAAGGACGGAGTTGGGCCGGCGGACACTATGATGGTGGTCCCAACCCCTGCAGCATGACAAGGCCAACGCATTAGTTATTTGAAGAAACGTGAATGCAGAAGGTACAAAAATATTAAATGCACTTACCTCTCCCCATCAGGGAAAATCAACCACCTCTGCTCGCGGGTCGCCGGCACGGACGAGAGCCGTGTACAACCACGCTGGTAGACGGTGCCCCCCTCCTCCTCAATATCAGTCGGCTCCCCGCCATCATCAGCATGGCCACTCAGCTCCTCGGGCTGATCCGGCCAGGTACCCCATCCAGACGTGAGCTCCTCCAGGGTCTCGTGGGCCGAACTCTCGTGGGCCGAAGGCCCGTCGACCCGAGGCTCGTGGGCCCAAGACCTGTGGACCGGAGGCTCGTGGACCGGAGTCCGTGTAGCCTCCTCCTCGGACGAGTCCACCCTAGCAGTCACGTGCTCGGGTGAAACAGCAGGGGGTGGCGGCGAGGAAGGCGCCGTAGCAGTCACCCTACCTCCTCTCCCGCGACCACGTGCCCCACCTCCTCTCTTCTTACCTCGTCCCTTGCTGGGCACCGCGGTCGACGAAGAAGGGCCCGGCGGTGTCACCATACTGTCCAGCAACGCTCGGTGGAGAGGTGCGTGTGGAATGGAAGACCTTACACCACGCGCCGACGAAGAAGGGGCCTTGGCGCGCTAACGACCAGCGCCCACCATCTTTCAACACCTGCCATGACAAACAGTAAACGAAATTAGTACAACATAAAAAAAGACCGACATGAATAATAATATGTGTATCACTTAAGTGTATCATCACCAAGTACAACATAAAAAAATTTAATACCTGACACTACTAATAATCTCGATAAGTATCATCAATAAATGCATAATCATCATCATCACTATAATCAATGACAGGCTCATAGGGTTCAGTGGCATCAACATGTGGAAGGCCACCTTGACGTAATTGGTCAAGCATTGACAGGTCATCCGCAGCAGTAACCTCTTCTTGTTCCGGCTCTTCTTGTTCCTCCTCTGGGGTGATGTCGGATTCACTGTCGCTGTCTACTTCAATGTTTTGGGGTGAAGTATAGCGATTCTTGAAACGCTTTTTGGAAAGACGTGTCCCTTGGAATAATTCTCCTTCATATGTGTCTGGGTTAATGTGAGGTTCATAATCCTCTTCCTTTGGGGGAGATAGTCTAGCACGTGGCGGCACTTCATAAACGACATCCCAAGCTTTCAGATTTGGATTAGTTTGGCAGGCCCACGGTAGATAGAATACTTGGGTCACCTATTGAGCCGTAATATAGACATCAGGAACATCTAAATGGGTGCTTTGGTTGATTTCAACTAGCCCTATATGTTCATGAGTCCTTCTAGTCTCCTTCGACTGAAACCAATAACATTTGAAGACTACGACATTCGGTGGGTTTTCACCATAGAATAGAAGTTCATAAATTGCTTCAACTCTCCCATAATACTCGGTACCTCCTTCGCCGATAGCAGATACACAACAATTTGTAAACTTTCGGTCGGCCATAGATAGCTCTTTGCCATAGGTACGAAAGCGATACCCGTTGATGTCGTATTTGTCAAATGAACGGACCTTATAGTCAAAACCATTAGCGACTTGTCTCAATTCGGCGTCCATAGACTCTGAATTAGCCTACAAGTTTAATATGAAAGGATTGTTGCATTATGCACAAATTAGCGAATGAAATGAAATTGTCTAATAGAAATTACCGTTTGTTTGAACCAAGAGATGAAACCGGGATAGCCGCCTCCTTGCTTTGCGAGAAGCTCATACTCTTCGACAGAATCCTTTTGGATCACCGCTCCATAGGAGAATAAGGCGACGTATCGACTGTATGAAATATCCAAGAATAAGAGCAGTTCAAAGGAAATAGAAGGTGCGAAACAATGTACCGAGAACTTACTCGATGTACGGCCGCACTTCTATCAGGTTGTTGAAGATATACAACGAAATGGTCCGCCATTCTTCGTTATCCAAAGATACTGGATTTGAAACACTGGCTGGTGCGAGATTCCCTTTGAATAGGCCGAGGTTGGATCCACCCTTTTTAGGGTCGTCAGCATTGTACCGAGGCTTCAGATTATGCAAATGACGATTTTTGGCTTCGTAGTGTGCTGTCACGAAGTTTGCCGCCTCCTCAGTGATGAATGCCTCAGCCATCGATGCTTCAATTCTACGTTTATTTTTACATTTTTGTCGAACCGTCTTCTGCATCCTCTCAGTTGGGTAGCACCAACGATTTTGCACGCCCCCCCCCCAACCTTGCCTCGGTTGGGAGATGCAAAATCAAAAGCTGCATTGGATTAAAGAAGCCCGGTGAAAAGATCTTCTCTAACTTGCAGATCAACTCTGGCGCCAACTCTTCCATTTCTTCTAGCACGCCAGGCGATAGTTCTTTCGCACAAAGAACACGGAAGAAATAGCTGAGTTCTGCCAGTACTAGCCATTCATCCTCAGGGATGAAGCCACGCAACATCACCGGCATTACCCGCTCAATCCATATGTGCCAATCATGACTCTTGAGACCAAATATCTTCAATTTATCAAGACTGGCTCCCCTCTTTAGATTCGCTGCATACCCATCGGGGAACATCAACTGCATTTTCACCCACAAGATAATTTCCCTCATAGCTGGCCTTCCAAGATTGAACCATGCCTTTGGCTTCGTCTAGTTCTGCTTTCCTTTCGGTTCTTTCATGTTTTGTAACGGCCTATCACATAGCGCCTCCAGATCGACTCTAGCCTTAGTATTATCCTTTGACTTCCCATCTATGCCGAACAATGTACCAAAAAGTGCCTCGGCGATATTCTTCTCAGTGTGCATCATGTCGATGTTGTGTGGGCAAAGGAGGTCTTTGAAGTAAGGCAGATCCCATAAGCATGTTTTGTGAGTCTAGGCGTGCTTAGAATTATACCCCTTGAAGTACCCTGGACGCTCTGGATCTGGCTCGAGAGCGTTTAACTGATCCAGGGTCTGTTGGCCTGTCAATGCAGGTGGTGCAGAGTTTTTGACAACTCTACCTCTGATGAAGTTCTTCTTGTCTTTCATGAACTTATGGCGAGGATTCAGGAACTGTCTATGCATGTCGAAGCAAGAAAACTTGCGACCAGCCTGAAGCCAACGAAACTCAAGAGCTCCCTTGCATGTGGGGCACGGGAACCTTCCATGCACACACCAGCCAACGAATAGCGCATACGCCGGCAAGTCATGCGTCGAGTACATGTACCAGACACGCATTATGAAGTTCCGTTTGCTATAGGCGTCGTATGTCTTGAACCCATTATCCCAGGCTTCTTGCAATTCGTCCTTAAGCGGCTGCATGTACACATTCATATTTTCCCCGGATAGTTGGGCCCTGGAATTATCAATGTCAGGAAAATGTTCTTCTTTGCATAATCTGTCCGGGGGGGAGATTGAGTGGAAAGACAAATACGGGCCAACAACTGTATTGGGCTGCCGTCATACCAAACACACTGAACCCATCCGTGCTGATGCCGACTCGAGGATGCCTCGGATCTTCCGCTTTGTCAGCATGTAATTCATCAAACTTTTTCCACGCAACACCATCCGATGTGTGTACGATCATCAGATTCCCATCTGCATCTAGTTCGGTTCTTTTGCCCGTTTTGTGCAATGTCATCTGTCTGGCCGTCTCTTCGACCATGAAAAGACGTTGAACTCTTGGTACGATTGGCATATACCGAAGAACACTAACGGAGATTTTGGTCTGTGTCTTCTCACCCATACCGTTGTCTACCACAACATACCTGGAAGAGTTGCAAATGGGACAATAGTTCAAGTCCGCATAGTCAAGCCTAAACAAGACACATCCTTTCTCACAGGCATGTATCTTCTCATAGGGCATCTTCAATGCACGGAGGATTTTGTCCGACTGGTACAGGTTTGCAGGCATTACATGGCCTTTGGGTAGAAAGCGTCCAAATACTGTCATCATTGCATCGTAGCATTCTCTGCC
The DNA here is from genome assembly GCF_002575655.3 of Aegilops tauschii subsp. strangulata. NCBI lineage: Eukaryota > Viridiplantae > Streptophyta > Magnoliopsida > Poales > Poaceae > Aegilops > Aegilops tauschii. Next base: position 548,977,714 of record NC_053036.3, on the reverse strand, counting down.
CAAGTTGAACTGAGCCTTCAGAGCCACTACTTGTGAGATGGCATCCAACTGACAAAGCTCAGTGTGCTCATGGAGCGGACGTTTTGAAGACTCCAACATTTCATTGAAGGCCTTTGCAGATTCCTCCATCTCCTCGTCCGAATCCCGAGCATCATCGAAGTCTTGCACCATGTTTTCCATCCCGGTACCATGCTCGTCGGTGCGACGACGATCCACCTCAGCTCGGTCACGTTGGGCAGACTCACCATGAAATGTCCACACCGTATAATCGGGCGTAAAACCACTCTTCTGCAGGTGTTTGCCCATTTCAGCCTCTGTCCTCTTTTCCCAATTGCCGCACCGTAAACAGGGGCACCAGGTTTTCCTCTGGCCATTTGCAAATGCGGCTTGCACAAACCCCTTGGTTTTTGTGAACCATTCAGTGCTCCATTTGTTCTGACCAGTGTGACCGGTGTACATCCACGCACGATCACTCATCTTGACTTTCAGAGCTACTAGACACACAACAAATATATATATATATATATAATTCACCATGTATATATTCATCAGTTGATGTACTTTGTCAATTTTATTACGTCCATGCAACCTACACTCTAATAGGTAATGATAGGTCCTAATCCCGCCCGAGTGTGTTTAGATTGGGTTCATTTTCCCATGCTATGCTCCGGATCCTACGCAAAATTTCGGCAGCACCTCCCCGCTGTTCTCCTGATACACTTCTTTGCAATAAACAGAGAGGATGTGTACCCGGAGAACAACAGGGGAGGCACTGACGAAACTTATGCGTCAGATCCGGAGCAAAGCATATGGGAAAACGAACCCAATCCAAACATACTCGGGCTGTCCATGGATAGCGTTGGACAATTCGAAAGAATCAAGGTTATAAATATGCAAATGCATGCATATTTATAACTATGACGCTTTCGAACGGGAGACACATATTGGTTACGCATACTGATGATTCAAGACACATATATAGCTAGCTATCAAGTTTCATCGGCATGGACACCGGAACAGAGCAAATAATTAACGGGGGGGAGGACATGTCATTTGTGCTCACCCACGAACGAAGGGGCAGAGCTCGTCAAACGCACGGCGAGGTCGTCGACCACCAAACCTCGCAGCGATGAAACAACTGCACATTTAAATCTACCCGATCAACACAATTATATATGATGTTTTCATAACAAAATCGAAAAATATATGACCTAACTAATAATTCACAAATATATGACCCCATCGGCCTCTGCAAGGCCAAAGAACACCTTTTCGGGAGGTGTCGGGGGTCGGGGTGTCGTGTCGGTGTCGGGGTGCCGTGTCGGGGTCGGGGTGTTGTTTCGGGGTCGGGGTGTCGTGTCGGTGTCGGGGTGCCGTGTCGGGGTCGGGGTGCTATTTCGGGGTTGGGGGGTCGGGGTGTCGTGTCGGGGTCAGGGGGTTAGGGTGTCGGGTGTCGGGGTGGAGTCGGGGTCGGGTGTCGGGGTGTGGTGTCGGGGTTGGGGGGTCAGGGGGTCGGGTGTCGGGGTGTCGTGCCGGGGTCGGGGTGTCGGGGTGTGGTGTCGGAGTCGGGGTCTCAGGGTCAGGGGGTCAGGGGGTCAGGGGGTCGGGGGGTCGGGTGTCGGGGTGTCGTGTCGGGGTCGGGGTGTCGGGGTGTGGTGTCGGAGTCGGGGTGTCGGGGTCAGGGGGTCGGGGTGTCGTGTCGGGGTCGGGGTGTCGTGTCGGGGTCGGGGTGTCGGGGTCAGGGGGTCGGGGTGTCGGGGTCAAGGGGTCGGTGTGTTTCCTTCTATCCTTCTTCTTTCTTTCTCTTCTTCTTCTTCTTCTTCTTCTTCTTCTTCTTCTTTCCTTTCTTCTTCTTTCCTTTCTTCTTCTTCTTCTTCTTTCATCTTTTTTCTACTTTTTTACTTCTTTTCGTTTCTTCCTTTATTCTTCTTCTACTTCTTCTACTTCTTTTCTTCTTCTTTTTACATCTTTTTTGTACTTCTTTTCTTTTCTTCCTTTCTTCTTCTTCTTCTACTTCTTTTCTTCTTTTTCTTTTTTCATCTTTTTTCTACTTCTCTTTTCTTCTTCTTCTACTACTTCTACTTCTTCTCATTCTTTTCTAGCACTAACACCAACACAATCTAGCACTAACAATTAAACAGAAAAAAAAAGAAAAAAAAGAAGTAGTCCCTCACCGGTGCAATGGGACGGTCGGCGGGGGCGGTGGCGGGGGGCGCGGGGCGGCGGGGGCGGTGCCGGGCAGCGACGGCGCCTCCGGGCGGCGGGGGAGGCGCCGGGCGGCGGGTGGCGGGGCGACGGGGCGTCGGGGGCGGTGGCGGGGGCGGTGCCGGGGGCGGCGCCGGGCGGCGGGTGGCGGGGCGACGGGGCGTCGGCGGGTGGGGTGGGGGCGGAGGGGTGGTGGGGCGACGTGCCAAGGGAGTGTCACGACCGGTTTTTCGGGATATTAATTCTCCATAAAATGGCCGTTGTGCTCACCAGCCCCAGGATTACTGTTAGCTGATGAGACACCAACTTGATACAAGAAAATCCAAGCAAGTGCAAAAATATGTAGTACAAGACCATTGTGGCCTAGGAGTACAACATTTGGTTTCTAATGGTTGAGGGCGGAAGCGGTTGGGTACATCTGCGTCTATGGGACTCCATTTCCCACAAGAACAGCTGACCAGGATAACTCCTATCTTCGCGAGGCTGCACATGCTAACACGTAGGTTCCGAGGTTGTCACCGCGATGCTTATCTCCAAGCGAGGAATCTGGCCAAGAAAATAGCCAGGGACAAGCCAGTGAGTACGTTTGAATGTACTCGCAAACATTAAGAACACGGGTAGAACATATCAAACATGCTCCAGATTATTATGTGATCACACACCTGTCACGAAAATATACGAAAAACCATGATGCACACATGTGGTTAAAATAATCCAAAGTAAAATACTGGGTGCCAAACGAGGGTCTGAATGACTCCTCGAGAGGAAACTGCAAGAATAGTAATACTGGTGCCAAACGAGGGTCTGAATGACTCCACGAGAGGAAACTGCAAGAATAATAATGCCGCAGTCGGGCGTCGGGGCGACACCACATAAAGGGCTTATAACAGGTAAATGACAACAAGCATGCCGCAGTCGGGCGTCTGAGCGACACCACAGAAAGGGCTTATAAGAGAATAATCACAGTGAATATCCAGGAGGTAGAACCATCCCAGGGATACTCAAAAAAAAACATAATACAAATGGTTAGTCCAAAATATTAAAGATCACAATCCATACGTGCCATAATCTTAAACAATATTTAGTTCAGTTGTTTCTCCATCCGAAAACCGATAATATGGTCTAGTCGAAACGTATCTCCATCTGAATACCGTTACTAGTTTCAACTCAGACTGTGGTCTTTACTCAAGAACATGACTATCCAACAGGATATATCCTCTGCAGAGGGAGTACCATTTTCCCACGAGTAACGGATTTACTTAGTCCGTCGGGACTAATTCCGTCTACGGTCTTTTAATTGAAAACACGCCTGACCTGCACACACCAGCTTAACTCACCAGTGTTTGGAATCACCCACGACACCTGCCAAGCAAAACTCTAAGTGGGGAGGCTACAACCTCGACGTAGCATGGGATCACAAAATTTATAACGCGCGCACACTAGGGGAGCTACCCCCCCGGCTCCAACCGGAAACACCCATGCCCCCGGACCAGCTGGCATGCCTACCGGTGGCCTCCGGTATCTTCCACCATGGCCTCTCTGTACGGTGCGTGCTTTGGTAGGGGTTGACAACTTACTGAACCATACCCTGTCCCGTGCAAGGACAAGTGGTGGTACCAACAAATAAGGAAATTATTGATCAAGGCTCGATCTACAACCGACTCAGGTGGTCCAAGAATCCTCCAACAATATTACCATTAGTGAAAGAAAACACCACTCCTCGAGCCTCACCATGCCATACCGGGCATACTCGTCTCGACGAGGGACTAGGGACAAGCTCGTGTCTACCCAAGACCACGACTTTCCCGGCTTCCTACCGGTATGCATGAGAAGCTCACGAGGATGATCCAAATCATTAGTGTATCCATTGCTGACCACAAAACAACTCCAAAGTGTACTCATGCACGAGACTATATCGATACATAAAGCTATCACATACTCCAAGTCAAAAGGTGTTGTGATCGTATCAAAACACCACAACAAAATATTATACCAGAGTTCAGAAATGCTTGCCTTCAAGAGTATGCAACGGATGCATTTTTTGGAAGCTTTCCCTTTCCTCCAAAAATCCTATTTTGCAAAATAACCAAATAACAAATATTTCAAACACAGTACAAAAAGTTGTCTCAAATATTTTTGAAATAAATCTTAAAATAAACTAGATGAAATTTGAGAGAGGTAGGAAAAAGAATCAACTCATTTGGAGTTCTATTTTAAAAGTTATAGCCAGTCAAACATCAGTCAAAGTTCTGTTTTAATAAAATCAGAAAAAGAAAAACGCTGCGGGGAAGAATACGTTTTCAAAGCAGAGGTGACGTACTCCGGAGCTTTGCGCTTTCACTTAAACAGGGAGAGCGGCCGCGCGGGTCACTGACAGTGGGTCCAAGGGGCCCACTGGTCAGGTTTGACCGTTTTCCCTCGCCCTCCCTTCTCTCTGCCCGAACGGCGCGGGGTTCCGGCGATCGCCGGCGACGAACGGCGGCTCCTCGATGGCATCTGAGGGCAGGGATGGGTTGGCCAGACCGAGGCGATCCTCTCGGTGGGCGTTAGGCAGGTGGGGACGGAGGAGGCCACCGGCGGCGAGCTCCGCGGCGGAGGGGGCTACGGTGGTGAAGTGATATCTGGGCTCCGGTGATCCTTGGCCGAAAAGGAGGCGCTAGGAAGCTCCGCACGACTACGGGGGAGTTCTTGGTGGCGTTGGATTGGCGGGGGAAGCTCCGGTTGCGACGAACGGCACTGGATTGCGGCGGCGACCGAACTTGCCGGAGGCAGGGAAGAAAGAGCTTTCCCGTCGATTGCTGGCTGTGGGAAGGCTATGGGGGTGACCTGGGGTTGCTTGAGTGATCGGTTGAGCTCGGGGTCCCTTTAAATAGGCGCTCGAGGCAGGCTCCCGTGGTGTCCGAGGATAAGATCGCCGGCGACCACTTTTCTGTAGTTGCAGGGCATCGTGGCGGCGACGAAAGCGTGCCGATGAGCGGGAGGATAAGCACGGCCTGTGCTCTGGGGCAGCTGGCGTGCGCTGGCGGTTTGGGCGGCGCCGTCCGCGGCGGAATCCGCTGCCGACGCGGGCGTGCTGCCAAGGCGGCGCTGCAGGGTGCCAGGGAGAGCTTGGAGTGTACTGGTGAGAGGGCGAGTGCATGGCGTGGTTCGGCAGGCGAGCAGGGGCCAGAGATGGGACGCGACGAGGGCGGCAGTGCGGCGTGTCGGCTCAGTGCGCGCGCGTGCAAAACGTGCGCTCTGGGCGCGCCCAGAGCACACACGGCAGGTGCTCGACGGAATGCCAGCGCGCTCTAGAGAGCTTGGGTGAGGCTGGCAGCTAACAGGCCAGGGTTAGGGACAGCTAGGATGCTAGTGGACATGCTGGATAGCTCAGGGGTTCAAGTCCACAATGCAAACCAGAGGACATGCCAAAAATTGTTCCTGCACATAGGGTGCTCGACAGAATGCCATGGTCAGCTAGGCAACTCTTGGGGTGTCCAAACTCTCCAGATCCTAGTCTCTTTAGGAGCTCAAGAAGGTGTTAAGGTCAGTCTGGCAAAAACAGAAAGTTGATAGTGCAAGTTTTTGAGAAAACCAGTTTTGGGCAGAAACTAAAGGCTATCATTGCATGCACCAAAAATATGCCAATGGGTCCAATCTCCTGGACTTAAGAGTTTGGTAGGGAGGACTATAGGTAGGAAAAAGCTCAAAGGTATTAGACGAGAATAAAATGGGGTTGCAGTACAGATCACCAAACTGGACCAGAATGGAAATGAAGATGATTCACTCAAATTTTTCAAAGAACAACACTGGGTTTTTGCAAGAAGATGAATTGCATGCATCCACTGACATCTCCAAACACTTGGAAGAATTTTTAGAAGAATATTTAAATAGGTTGTAGTGCAAAATACCTACTGGACCAGATTTGAAAAATTGATGTGGAGCTCCAAATCTCTAATGACCAAAAGATGTTTTTGCATAAAAATGATGGGGACACCTCACATGACATCCCCAAATTTTGGTGAAATTTTTAAAAGCATTTATCAAAAGGTTGCAGTGCAAAAAGGGGCTCCAAATTTATGAAAGTTCATTTTAAAAGAATAAAGCTCATGAAAAATAAGTATGCAAATAAATCCACTGATAACGAAATGTTTTTACAAAGAGGGCACACAAGTCCAAAATATTTTTGGACAGTTTTTCCACTTGAAGTAAAATTCACAATAACAAAAGGGTAAATCTTGACAAATGGAAAAGTTTTATTTCCTGGCAACATTTTAATAAATAAAACAAGGCCAAAATTTTTGGGTGTCACAGCGGGTGCGGGGTCGAGGGCGGCGCCCGGCGGCGGTGGGCGGCGCCGGGCGGGGGCGACGGCAGCGGCGGTGGACGTGGGATCTGGTGGCGGGGCGCGTCGGGGAGGAGAGAGGTAGAGAAGAGAGAGTAACGGGTGGGGGGGTGGGGGCCGTTAGTTAGTCTGCTCTTTGCCGTCCGCCAATCTTTGCCGTCCGCCTTTATCTCTCTTTGCCGTTTGCTAGCAGACGGCAAAGAGGTGGGGCGTTAAGTTTTTCTAAACGGGCGGGGGGGTGGGGCCACCTCTCTCTTTGCCGTCAACCAGCGGACGGCAAAGAGCCGGCAGATGGCAAAGGCCTGTTTTGTCGTCTGCCGTTTCTTTGCCGTCTGCTTTTGGGTAGCTGATGGCAAAGAGCTTCTTTGCCGTCAGGTAGCAGACGGCAAAGAGCTGGCAGATGGCAAATTAGCTGATTCCAGTAGTGATGGCACCCCAGACAAACAAGCCAATCACACCAATAGAGATTGTTGGGTCTTCAAACAGGCTGGCAAGTTAAATGCCGAGAACAAAGAAAAGGGATCACAAAGTGAGGACGAGGACGAAGAGCCCCGGCAGTCGAACACCGGGGGGCAGAAGAAATCCCCCCCCCCTCCCAAGTCAAAATGGTGAACATGATATACGCCACGCACATCCCCAGAAAGGAGCGCAAATGGGCACTCAGGGACGTCTATGCGGTAGAGCCAGTCGCCCCAAAGTTCAATCAGTGGTCATCATTCCCGATCACCTTCGATCGTCGAGTTCATCCGACTAGTATCCCCATGGCGGTTCGGCCGCACTGGTCCTTGACCCAATCATCGACGGATTCCACCTAACACGAGTCCTGATGGATGGTGGAAGCAGCCTCAACCTGCTCTACCAGGATACAGTACGGAAGATGGGCTCCCTCATGAATGAAACCCACAAAGACTACCTTTAAAGGAGTCATACCAGGCGTAGAGGCCCGCTATACGGGCTCAATCACGCTGGAGGTGGTCTTCGGTTCTCCGGACAACTTCCAAAGCGAAGAGTATATCTTCGATATCGTCCCATTCCGTAGCGGCTACCACGCACTGCTCGGACGAACCGCATTTGCTAGATTCAACGCAGTGCCACAGTATGCTTATCTCAAGCTCAAGATGCCCGGTCCACGCAATGTCATAACAGTCAATGGCAATACAGAACGCTCCCTCCGAATAGAGGAGCACACCGCCGCCCTAGCAGCAGAGGTCCAGAGCGGCCTTCTCAAACAGCACCATAGTACGGCTATCGAGCCCCTGGACATCATTAAGAGGGTCCGGACTACACTGCAGCAGGACAGCACGGCTCATCAAGAGCTCGATTAGCAATTCGGCCTCCGTCCCAGCCGCGATGAAGTAGTGGCATTCGCACCACGCATACATAATTATGCACTCAAAATCCCATGGACATCGACGGAGGCACAAGCTAACCCGGGATCTATAGTTCGGCTAGACCAATCCCGGACACGCATAGTTTCACCTTTTTCTTTTTGTTTCAGGTTCCTTCCCCCACGGGCCTGATCACCAGTCCCTTTGAAGGATCGGCAAACAAAGGAGGCAAGCAGCATAGGTGTGTAGGGTAACCTCTATACGTTCTTCTTGACGGTATTTCCACTTATTTCTCAGGACCCGCACGCTGCGCCTTCTTGTTCCCGGCATGTTAAATAGTCCAGATGTTTATCACACTATTTGTACAAGATACGCCTTAACGTATCCATCCAGTTATAATAAAAATGGTTTGCGGCCCAGTTTCTGTGGTTTGCGTTTCTTACCTCATTTTTATATCAATTTGCTTATTGATCGCATCCGTACAATCCGGTACGTCTCATATTCGCCAGGGCTCCCTATCGTCCCATAATACGGCAGCAAAGTCCGAACACTTCTTATAGATAAGTTCGGCACCCCGAATTTAGCATTATATGCATTGGCTCCAAATCATGTCTTTGGTCAATAGTTGGGTTGCCCGGCTCCTGTGCTTGCTACCCTACGTTCCGCTGAATCGGTTAGGGTAGTAAAGGGAGAACTACTGCGATTGTGCCCTGGCCTTGACTAGATGAGCACCTCAGTAGAGAAAGCCGAAAACTGACTGTCATGATATGGCGAGAGCCGGTCAGCTGTTCGAGGTTTACAAATCGTTGGAGATTTTTTCCGCGTTATGCGAGACATCGGCACTCCCCGATCAGATGCTGACAGCACTCTGGTTTAAACCAGGGGATGCGCCCATGCTTTATTATAAAACTCCTATGGCTAAGTGAGGGTGTTCAAGCCGTATAGTCTGATTGACTTGTTCGTTGCGCTAAACAACTCCTTCAAGGACCATGTAATTGGATCAAGATTGTTTAGATTCCATGCCGAACACCTCCGTACTACCAATGTGAGGGCAGAAGCCGATGACTGTCCAACCCTCAGATTACATGCAACACGGCCGCACAGGAGGAAACAATTCAAAGCATAATAAAATTACTTTACAAAAACCGGCTTTGTTTTCATAATACAAAGCAAGGGCAACATGAGTACATTCATTCAAATACAATGTCCTGCGAACATTGCGCCGCTACAAGTCGAGACCCTTCTATGACATCCCCAAAATATCGCTCGGGCGTGCGGGGCTCCTTGCCCTCCGGCGGCCCGCTAGCAACTTCAACGGCGTTCATCTTCGCCCACCACATCTTGTAGCGAGCGAAGGCCATACGGGCACCTTCAATACAGGCGGAGCGCTTGATGACGTCCAGCCGAGGACAGGCGTTCACCATCCGCCTCACGAGCCCGAAGTAGATGCCAGGCATAGCTTCGGCTAGCCATAGCCGGATTGTCAAATCCTTCATGGCTAATTGGGCCACCCTGTGCAGCTCCACCAGCTGTTTCAGTTGATCGGTAAAGGACACGGGAGGCTCTGACACCGCGTATTGCGACCAGAAGAGCTTCTCCATAGAACCCCCTCCTTCGGCTCGATAGAACTCCACGGCGTCCGATACACTGCGTGTTAAATCAGCAAAAGCCCCTGGGGAACTCCGAACCCGGGTTAGTAAAAGGTACTGCTTCTCCGCATACTTGCTTTGTATCTTAAAAGACTTACCCGCCGTGATCTTCTTAGCCTCTTGGATCTCCTGGAGGGCGGCCTGGGCCTCATTCCATGCGGTCTCCGCACTCTGACGAGCCTTGGTGAGTTCGGCCCCTTGAGCCGACGCATCATTCTCCAAGGTCTCACATCTGTTAACCGCATCCTGGAGCTCCTGTTGGACTTCTTTGACCTGGGCCTTGAGCTTCTTACGGGCGGCTTGCTGCTGGACAGCCTTCTCCTCGGCCTCACCCAGGGCCTTCCTCAGGGCCTCGACCTCGTTCGTGGCTTCTGCACATATCATGACACCGCTGTCAATATACAACGCTTATTCTTTTCCGAACACATAGTAGGACGTCACTCACCTTGCTTCTCCTGGAGCCGAATTTTAACCTCGCCGAGCTCGTTCTCGGTCCGCTCCAGCCTCTACTTCAGTTCAGAGACCTCGGCAGTATGCGAGGTCGCAGCCAGCAGTGACTCCTGCTTATCGATACATATTCAGTTAGCCTCCTATAATTAAGGATTGATCCTTTGTCCGGTTCTTCTCGCCGAACACCGGGTAGTGTCTTAGGGGCTACGGACAACATGGGGTTTTTCTCTTTCTTACCTCGAAACCTGTCAACAGGTTGCTGCAGGCTTTAGTCCGCTCTTGGCGGACTGAACCTTCTCGATCACCGCACCCATAAGGACATGGTGCTCGTCCACTACGGAGGCGCCTCGTAGCGCCTCAATCAGGTTATCCGGCGCCCCTGGATGGACAGGAGCCACCGGTAGAGGCGGCGCACCCCCTCCTTCTAAGGGGGCTGCTCGCCCGACTCCGGAGCCATATGGGTCTCCGGAATCGTATTCGGCTGAGGGCCGAACTGGATGCGGCCCTCTTCGCCAATCTCCATGGGGATCGGCTCCCCCATGTGTCCGGCAGTGGAAGTCTCGCCTCGTGGCGCCCCCCGGACAACATCCTGAGCTCCTCCCTGGTTCGGAGCGGCCCTCTGAGACAACACTTCGGTGTCGTCCCTGGCCCCGGGGGAATAAGCAGGCGGTGGCGACATGCTCGCCATCTCCGATGGAGCCAACGAACCTCCAGACAAGGATCGTTGGATAAGGTCGCGGGCCGGACTGCAATAGTATAGTTAAACTATGTCAAGATAAATGGAGAGAAAGGGCCGGATGTGCGCACAAGCAAGCCATGCCACTTACGATGCGGCCCGGGGCTTAGTGTGGGGGCGTCGTTCCGGACTACTGTCGACATACCATGCGGTGTTGACCGCTGGGACGCCTTTCCCCTTCTTGGGCGTTTCCGCCTCCAGATGCGCCGGAGCCGCCCTCTTCTTTTTCTTCTTCCTATCCTCAGGAGGAGGGTTGTGTTCTTCCTCCTCCTCCTCTTCCTCGTCCTTGTCTTCCGGGACAGAGGAATGAGCCTCGTCGTTTTCGGACGTCACGTCTGCAGTGCCCTTGCGGCGAGGGCCACTCTTGGCCCCCTTGGTCTTCTTCTTGGCCTTCTTCTCCGGCGCCGTGTATGGCACCGGCACCAGCATCTTCGCTCGACGCGGGATGACCGGTTCTTCAGGCAGCGAGCCAGACACTGGATCCACTTCGCCCTCTCCATCCAGTCCTGAAAAAGCAATAATAAAAGCTCATGCATCATCCTTGAGACAAACATGCAGGGAATACATTCAAAAAGACATACCTCGCTAGCGAGATGCTTAGCGTTGTGCCCGCGATCTGAATCCACGACCGGCGGTTTCTCGTCGCCCTTAAAGAGCAGTTTACATGCATCTTCGTGAGAAGTCTCGAAGAGCCTCACCAAGGTCTGGTGCTTCTTTGGATTGAACTCCCACAAAGGGCGGCTTCGGCGCTGGCACGGAAGAACCCGACGCACTAACATCACCTGGATTACATCACCGAGCTTGACGTTCTTGGTTCTCATACTCTGAACGCACGTTTGCAGCGCTATCAGCTCATCAGGCGAACACTAGTCCGGACTCTTCTCGACCCAGGAGGTGAGTCGCATGGGAGCACCGGAGCGGAACCCGTCAATGGCGGCCCAAGTGGTGCCGCGGGGTTCTGTGATGTAGAACCACTTTCTCTGCCACTCCTTCATTGTCTCCATGAAAGGGCCTTTTGGCCAGGAGACGTTGGGCAGCTTACTCACCATGGCTCCTCCGCACTCCGTGTGCTGGCCGTCCACCACCTTTGGCTTCACGTTGAAGACTTTGAGCCACGACCCGAAGTGGGGATAGATGCAGGGGAAGGCCTCACACACGACGATAAACGCCGAGATGTTGAGGAAGGAATTTGGGGATAGATCGTGGAAATTGATCCCATAGTAATACATCAGCCCGCGAACAAAAGGGTGGAGTGGAAACCCTAGTCCGCGGAAGAAATGAGGGAGGAATACCACCCTCTCGTTGGGCTCCGGCGTGGGGACGATTTGTCCCTCGGCCGGCAAGTGGTGGGCGATTCCCTCAGCCAAGTATCCGGCAGCCCGGAGCTCAGTAATGTCCTCCTCCTTGACGGAGGAGACCATCCACTTGCCCTGACATCCGGATCCGGACATGGTTGCTTGAGTGGAAAAGAGATGAGTACTTGGGCACTGGAGCTTGAGATTGGAAAGACAGAGGCAGAGAGAGCGTGAGAGAGGAAGACTGAGTCCTTATCCCCTTATAAAGGCAGCGTATATTAAAAGCTTCCTCACTCGCCCTAAAAACTCGCCTACTCCCAAGGACCGTATAAACGGCACGGTTGGGTTACCCATGCCCGCATTGATGAGAATCCCGCGATAAGGGGACACGATCTTTGCTTTGACAAGACGTGCCAATGGCAACCGCGTCTCAAAACATGGAGCAGCAGACAAAAAATGGTTCAAAATTATGACCGGATAGACGTGATGTCATGTTGTAAAAAGCTGTCAGCGGATAGGACTTGTGTAAAAAAATATATATATTCTCTCTGCGGTTGTGCGTGGTATGTAACAGGTCCGAATACTATCACCGCATCCGAAGACTATCTTGGAGTTCGGAGAAAGGGGAACCCGCCTTGCAATGCCGAAGACAATCTGCATGCCGGACTCCTCGTCATTGAAAGCCAGGTTCAGGGGCTACTGAGGGAGTCCTAGACTAAGGGTTCCCCGGGCGTCCGGCCTGTTATCCATGGGCCGGACTGATGGGCTGTGAAGACATGAAGGCCGAAGACTGTACCCGTGTCCAGATTGGACTCTACTTGGCGTGGAAGGCAAGCTTGGCGACCGAAGATTCCTTCTTATGTAACCGACTCTATGTAAACCCTAGATCCCCCCGGTGTCTATATAAACCGGAGGGGCCAGTCTGGAAAGGACACACATTAACATAGTCATATAGGCTAGGCTTCTAGGGTTTAGCCAGTACGATCTCGTGGTAGATCAACTCTTGTAATACCCATATTCATCAAGATCAATCAAGCAGGAAGTAGGGTATTACCTCCATAGAGAGGGCCCGAACCTGGGTAAACATCGTGTCCCCCGTCTCCTGTTACCATCGATCCTAGATGCATAGTTCGGGACTCCCTACGCGAGATCCGCCGGTTTTGACACCGACAACGACGTCGAGACCTCGGACCGAACGAACCGGAGCGGGGGAAGACGCATGCGGAGGGGAGTACGAAGGTTGACTTGTTCGGGTGCAGGGTGGGCGGGTGGAGCTGCCGCCGCCGGACAATGTGTGGTAGTAGAGGGATGGCCTGGCCAACGCCATTGGCTATGATGCCCAGCCGTTGTATAGGAAGAGGACGAAAGATTGAACAAAATAAAGAAATACAAATGGATAGGTGGTTGGTCCCATATGTCTGTACGAGACCTGCTGGGTCCACCTGAGGAGGGGAATATGTTGGGAGGAAGGAGATTCAAAGCACGGCAGCCGAGTGAACTAGTTTTTTTAATGGACAAGTGAACTAGTTACATACATAAGAAAATAGCCACTAAAAAATCAAACAGGTTAATGGGTTCTTAAAAGAAATATTTCGGACAAACCAGATAATTACGACACATAGGCTAATGCATGAAACACTCAAATGATAAAGGTGCTTATAAATAGATAAAGTACAACATGGAGACCTTCCTGGCACGCTTGATCATGATGCTGCGGTTGTCCATGTACTCGTCAGTTACGGGAAGCAGACACACCCTCATGTCCAAGATCTGCCTGTACATGTCGTAGCATGCGTATGCGTCCTTGGCCGCGTAGGTTTTGTAGGCTAGATTCATAGGTACCTCCCACGTGTTCAGGTCCTTGGTATCGTTGTCTTCTTTCATGTTGGTGTATCAGGGGTCGATGATGGTCTCGGCGAGGTCAACCACGGAGTCCTTCTCCTGCCCATTGCTGATGATCTTGTATTGCTTCTGGATGTCGACAAGCTTGTTGCACCAGATGGTCGAAATGTCACGTTCTTCCTTCTCACCACCGTAGCGAAGGTGCAGTCGGCGCTGCCGATGAAACGGGCGAATACTCCAGAACCTCTGATGGCCCTACAGAAGTGGTAGATGAGAACCTCGTCCCGCACACATACCTGGGCGACGGCGATCCGCTGGTCCCTGTCAGGAGATGAATGGATGGGCACAAGCTCTAGTCCTACAACCTTGTGCTTTCTCGTCCTGTAGGTACTGCTTGAACTCGGCGAGGCAGAGCTTCACCGAGTCCGGATCATTGGTGTACATCACATTCAACTTGGTGCAGCCATAGGACTGAACGGCGAACTCAAAGGGGAACTCCTTGCTGAAGTCCATATCCAGCAGGCTCACCCCTCGGATCGCCATTGGAGTCTCTTCAAGTGAACGAGTGGGTAGGCGGCGGCAGCAGTTCGTTTTTCAGCTCTTGGGGAACTGGATTCAACAGTAAATTGAGTGTGTACAGGCGACAACAGTTACTACCCCTCCCTCGTCCGTTGCACGCCCGGCAGAAGATGCACCCTCGGCACATTCAAATGCCTCCATTAAGAAACCTACTCCGGCCACACGTCGGTTCACGAGCGGGTCTGTATTAACTTTAATAGAAATTTATACTTAAAACAAGCAATGCATTGGCTCGTTCTATCAGTGCCACAGGATCAACATGCACAACAATTAGATTTATTATTCTCAGGACGCACACGATCAACACATTTGTCGCACTTTCACACAGGTAATACTACCAAGTTTGAACTGTTTGTTATGGTTGTTGTCCTCTGCATCATCACGCCGTGTTTCCCAGCTTGCAAGATTCAGAACCAACAAATAAGATCCAAATAATAAGTACAACAAAGATGCCTACACATCTCATTGATTCCCAGCTTGCAAGATTCAGAACCAACAAATAAGATCCAAATAATAAGTACAACAAAGATGCCTACACATCTCATTGATTCCCAGCTTGCAAGATTCATAACCAACAAATAAGATTCAAATAATAAGTACAACAAGTATGCCTACACATCTCATTGATTCCCAGCTTGCAAGATTTAGAACCAACCCATTAGAGCCTTTTGATAAAGTGAATATCGGGATTAAATCCATCTTGGCTAGCCATGTCATACAACTGAAGAACTTGGTGAATGCTCTTGACCATCACAACATCTGTAGTTGAGTATTCCTATTTGCACAGCACAAACAAGAAGAGCATGATTACTATAATAGTGGCACTCCTTGAACTCAACCTGCAGCTCCACTCGGATGAGGCCTGCCTCGAGTTCCATGATTCAATTCATGCGCCTTTTTCTGCAGTTCACCTGAAATGAAGCAAAGATTGCATCATTCAGCTAGCAAGAAGTACTTGCTCTCGTGAGCTAGTAGGTTCTTCTTTAGTAGTTGCACTAAAATTGAGGAACATTAAGGTTGGTTGTCCGGCTCATGTAAGGTGCAACTATAATTTGCTTATCCTTTTGTGCAGTTCCACTAAAATAAAGTGCCATTGTGGTGACAGTGATGGCTCATCTTGCAAAGGCTAATAAAATGTTACACGAGATTACCAGCAGAATTTGACAGAGATTTTGGAAACTCCAATCACCATTTTGTGCAGTTCCACCAAAATTGAGAGATGTTGCCCAAGTGACATTTTAGTTGAACTGCACAAGACACTCATTCCAAAAAAAGTGTTTTGTGCAGTTCACCAAAAGGTCACAATAGCAACAAGGTGAAATGGATATCCCTATCTGCACAAAAAGATAGAAAGTAAACAGTTGCTGGTCAATAAGAATATACGAAACATATACGAAATGAAAAGAAGCATCTTAATTATGTTCATGGCAATCATGCAAGGACAGTAGAAATTTATAACGTCAGCAATGCTTCATGTTACCAGAAGCATTACGATCAACAATGAGATTCCTCAAATATGGGATTACTTTAATTGTGGCATTGCTTGTTTACCAGATACAGTAAATCAACAGCAGCTAAAGAGTTGGTTTAAGGGCATGGGACCGTGGGGACACAAGGACACTCAGCAGCGTAAAGGAGCAACTTACTTATCATACTGGGGAAAACAGCAGGAGTACCATTTGTAACACAGTTTAATTGCATCTTATCACTGGAGGCATTAGATTAACAATAACACTGGTTAGACATGTCCCTAAGGTAACAGTGTGATCGCTTCATTTTACATGCGCCCTTACATTAACAACAGCAAAAGGTTGGTATAAGGACATGCGACAGTGGACGCATCAGCACAATGTACCTACAAGGAGGCATAAAGTGGTGATGTCGAGTTTGTTCATGCTATGTGAGGGCAACAAATCTAATCCTGGAGACCTTTTACTATGTGAGGGTAGCAAACCTAATCCTGGAGACCTTTTACTATGTGAGGGCAGCAAATCTAATCCTGGAGACCTTTTACTATGTGAGGGCAGCAAATCTAATCCTGGAGACCTTTTACTATGTGAGGGCAGCAAATCTAATCCTGAGACCTTTTACTATGTGAGGGCAGCAATTCTAATCCTCGAGACCTTTAACTATGTGAGGGCAACAAATCTAATCCTGGACATACTCTGTTGACTTGTCCACCAGCCGCCACTTTCTATCCTTTTTTCAACCAATAATAGATCTGTTCCTTATCCAGTTTGTACTGTGTTTTCCCATTATTTCCCTTTTCAACCAAGAAACCGGTTGGGTATCCGGTCTCTACTACTTTCACCATATTATTTCCTCTTTGAATCAAGTCCTAGATTCATGCTACAACTTTCCCCCCTTTCTTCGTTGTTTGAACAAAGTCCTAGATTCGAATGCATGAAGTAGCTTTACCTCTAATAATACAAAAAAATTAGGTGGCTTTCGAAGAGCTGATGAGAGTAGAAAAAGATGCACATGCAGACACGTGGGGAGCTGGGGCAGTAGAGCAAGGCCGCTTTCGAAGAACTTATACCTGAGGGTCGTCGGGATGTCGGCGGCAGGTTGGATCTGCGGACAATACGGCAGGGAGGAAGAAGGGTCGAAGGACCTCCCTAGCCGGCGCTGTGTCGGAGAGAACGGCACGGGCAGAGGATCGGGCCCCTCCGGCAGCTGTGGGTTTCCTCCCTCGCCGGCGATGACCGCGTGAACGATGCACCTAGTCCTCTACACACACCAGCCGAAGGGATCCGGCCGGATCTGTGACTAGCGGTGAGCAGAGAGAAAATATCGCTACCGTTGTCTTGTTTATATCTTGAGAGGATGAGAGAATGAAGAGAGCAACCCTAGTAAAGCAAGCGCTCAGGCCCCTGCGTATATATATAGTGGAGTGATTATCTTTTTCTCTCCACAACAAGCGTTTCAATTTGTGTACGCGGCATTAAAGAAAAGAAACTCTCTATTTAAGGTGACTAACTGTACGAGTCCTACTTACTACTACTACTACTAGTAGTATTGTTCACTTGTGCTCCCCGGCCCTCCATTGATTGAACAACCCCACGGGTGAATAAACATACAGTACTAGTATTTATATAGAACGAACAAGCTCGAACTATTTTCGCGTAGTTAAAAGTTGAGGGCGGGGCTTTTCCCGGGCAGTACGCGCGGCAGTTTTCACGTAGGCGGTTTGACAGAGAGGCGAGGAGGGTGAGGGAGTAGCGGATTCAACTTACTTACTGCTGGAAAGGTCGGGCTGTGCGATTTGACGGCGCGTTACTGCTGGAAAGACTTGTGATATGACTACTCACTATAGTCATGAATTACTGGCGGTACGACCGGGGTGATGCCCCCCTTCCGTTCCGCACTGTAATCTGGTGCATGACACGTATTACGTCGACCCGGATGCTGCTGGCTGTCCCACATGTCGGCGAAGTGGTACGTAGTAGCAAGAAAGGATCAAAGAATCATGCGGTATAAGTCTTTCTAGAGATTCCAACAAGTGACTACATACGGAGCAAAATGAGTGAATCTACACTCTAAAATATGTCTACATACATCTATATGTTGTAGTCAATTTGAAATGTCTAAAAAGACTTATATTTAGGAACGGATGGAGTAGTAGTACTACTACTCATGTCGGAGGAGTGTGAACCACGGCAGCCCAGTGAATCAGCAGTAGAAAACAATGTGCTGATATGGCCATAAAAAACAATGTGCCACGGTCCAGACTCTAGCATGTACAGTACTATTCCTCTTTGTTTGGATCCCTGAGTTAGAGCTAGTTTGGGTTGAAATAGCCTCAAATTATCCAAACAGGAGGGGTTAGTTTGAGCTAGCTTGCTCTAACCCATCTAAAAAAACTAGCCCGGTGGAGAGGTTCTAATTGGGTTAGTTCTCCTCGGGCCCACTAAAAGAGAACTAACAAAATCTCCCCTGCCCGCACTAAAAAAATATGTACGGTGAAGCGTAGCTGTGGTTCGAAAAGGAGACCTAAAGTGATGACAGGTATAGGTCGCACGCACCCAACTAGTGGTAGTACTAGACAAACGACTGGTTTTGCCCTAAAAATAGAGGCACAAGTGCTCAGTACTCCTATTCTATCAACGCGAGTCCCATCTAACAACAGCGTCTGTGCTACAGCTAGCTCTTCTCCCATGGCGAGGCGCTGCGCGACGAGCGCGGCCTCGAGGTGCACATTCTTCATCGTGACCTCCGGCACCTGCAGGGCCACCAGGGCTTGAAAGAGTTCATCACCATGGAGGCCGATGAGGGTGGCAGCGCAGGCTAGAGCAGTACGGCAAGGTCGTCCGCGCACTTCTTGACGGCGGCGAACTTGCGGATGGAGTTGACCATCATGTCGTCCATGCGACAGGCGAAGCCGGCGTCAGTGAGGGCTACGACGCCGGCAGTCGCCAGCACCGTCTGGAAACGCTGCGCGGTGCGGGGTCGCAGGCCGGCACCTTGGATGATTTGGCACAGCCGACTGCCGCTCACGTACATCGCCTCCATAGGTGCTTCTGGCTTCTGGTCACTTGGTCTTGGATTGGAGTGAGCAGTGTTGCGCAGAGACTAAGGAGGAGTAGATGGATTGGAGTGGTGGGGCGCCTTTATATGGGAATCCAAACTCTGTTGCATTCACATCGTGATGGCTCTATTCTGCTTCTCCAATTAATTCCCTCTGCATGTAATTTGAGGATGCATCATTGACCGTTCAACGTCTCGGGAACCGCTACCCTCTCCCGCCTTGGCATTCAAGCACCTATGGAGGCGACTGCCACTCGCGTCTATCGCGTGTCAGGAGACATTCCTGTCGACGACGAGGTGCCTATCGTGACTTCGTAAATTTCAAGATGATAGTACTAGTATACTCAATATTGTGCACCGCGACCAAGGCCGAAAGGAAAACGAGAGAACTACGTACTTATTTACGGTGTAGATTCACTCATTTTGCTCCATATGTACTCCGTCTCGGTGTAGTCTAGTCACTTGTTGAAATCTCTAGAAAGGCAAATACTCCTTTCTGGTTTACAGGGCTATACTAGCAAGTACAACAATAGTGGGCTCACATAGCAATTTATTCTCATGCAAGAGCCTGGCTATATGCGTGCTACAAGGTTCGCAACTTCCACGTTCGGGTTGCACTTGGCTCTTCGCCTCTTTGAGAAGACGAACAATGATGTTACTACTACTGCTTCTACAGTATCGAATCCACTGTTGCATGTCCGTCCACCGCGAGCGGGAGGGATAGCTTGTTGTAGTACTATAAGCAAAAACCTGTCCTCGTCTGTGAGCCACCGCGCGCATGGGCGAGGGAGAAGGCATGTAAAGTAAAATCAAGCTTCTTCTTATTGTACGAGTTGACGCGACACATCATAGCACTGGCCCCACATGGTTGCCTCTAAACTTGGCGGAAAGACCCGCAGTGTACAATACTCCATTTGCTGCAACCTCTAACATTTACCCCACCACAAATTAAAATATATATTCCTGTCTTGACCAGATGAGCATGCAAACTAGAATCACCAGGATGACAGGTAGAGCCAGAAGATTATTTTAATCAAAAAAATAAAGCATGGAGTCGACCCCAACGATTGAGCCAGAAGATTATTTTAATCAAAAAATAAAGCATGGAGCCGACCCCAACGATTTTAAGCTTACAGGCACGGTACACGCTATCCTAGACTACTCTACGCACGAAACTGCCACACGAGCGTCCGGGCTGCGCTTGGCTCTTCGCCTCTTCGGGAAGTCGAACAATGGCCCTATTTGGTTTCATGAGTTAGAGTTAGTTTGGGTTAGTTTGGACTCAACTAACTCAAAAATATCCAAACGGGAGGGTTAGTTTGGGTTAGATGCATCTAACCCATCAAAAAATCTAACCCACCCAAGAGGTGCTTATTTGGGTTAGTTCTTCTTGGGACCACTAAAAAACACCTTTTCTCTCACTCTCCCCACAGCATAGCCCCTTGTCTCCCTGCGGCCCGTCCGCCCGCCGGTAAGCAGTCGCGGCTCCTTGCATGGCCCGTCCCCGTCGGTCTTGGCCAGCGTGACTCCTTGCACAGGGATGGCGGATTCGGTCGGCGGGCTGCGTGAGAGGCCAGCACGGCTCCTTGCCGGGCACGTCCCCATCTGCCTCGGCCAGGCTCGCTCCGCCAAATCCGGCAGGAAATAGGGTCCAAAGTAGCCAAATGCTGGAGTACTACTGTAGTGGAGGAGTACTACAGTATGCTTATGGCCATCTGACACCGATTGAACTGTTGCATGTCCACCACGTGCGGGAGGGAGAGCGTGTAGCGAACGAAAGCTTCTCCTAGTCCTGCCAGCCACCACGCTCATGGGCGAGGGAGGGACGCAGCTTCATTGACTTACTACTCCTGCCTTTGCGTCCATGACAGGTGGGCCCAACAGGTCGGTGGCCCACCTGTCATGCAGCCAAAGGCAGGTGCGGTTAAGGCGAGAGGGCGTTGTAGTAATCAAACTTCTCGGTCTTGTACGAATTGACACGACACATCAAAGCACTGCACTCGATATATTTCAATAATTTGCGTTTATCGATGCATTAATTACAACGCATGCATGCATGTCGTGACTCTCCTTTTGATACTTGCATGTGTTGATTTAATGCACCTTGAAGTAGTATGAATATGTGACGGTAAAGCTTTGTAATGCCCCGGCTCTAATAAAGCGAGAGATGGTTGTGCACGAGGAGGGCGAGATCATGCAGACGGAACAGGACCCGACGATGCAGCTCTCTATGGTCTCGATGGACCTCACCTTGCTCCACTGCCCCTTGTGCCTCCGCCCCTTGAAGCCTCCAGTGTATGAGGTTCGAATACGCCTCGTCCATTCGGCTGATCGAGCAAGGTGCAGGTTTCTTGATTGATGTGTTGTTCGATTGATTTCTGCAGTGCAAGGGAGGGCACCTGGCTTGCGCGGACTGCCGCGTCGAGCGCCCTGGGAACCAGCGGCAGTGCCAGAAGTGTGAGCGCGGCGGTGGCTTCGACGTGCGGAACACGGAGGTGGACGCCGTCCTCTCCTCGGTGAGGGTGGAGTGCCCGCACGAAGGCTGTGGGCTCTACGTCACTTAGCACAAGCTCGCCGATCACCAGAGCGTGTGTAACATCCCAAATTTTCAATTTGGAATGTTATACATTAGATCATCATGCATATCATATTTTATTGCATTTCGGTTTCCGATCCTAGAAATTCTAAGCAACTCAAGGACCCACGGAGAGAGTTGCGGATTTCACGATTTTCATATTTGAATTTTATCAAATATCATAACGAGGATCATTTGTTTTAATTATTTTCTCTCCGAAATATTTCATATCAAAATACATGAGAGGGGATAATATGACTTCTCCAAAAATAATGAAATATTGGAGGAAAAATATTAAAAACAAATATTTGATTTTATTCAGATTTTATTTCTATTTTATTTGCCTAGGAATAATATGCGTTTTTCAAAATTTCATTTTAGGACCAAATAAATGTTCATCTTGTACGGCTTATTTTAGAGGACGGGGAAAATTTATTTCGGGAGTTTTGGAGTCCGTTTAGTATTTCTTTTCCTTCTCTTTCTACACGTCCGAATTGTTTGAAAAAAAAGTCAACCGATTCCGGGCCGTACCCGAGCAGGACTCCTCGGGCCGGGCCTTATAAGCCACGACCCCGGCGCCCCCAGCCCACCCGAGCCGCCGCCGCCGCGCGCGTCGCCCGGAGCCGCCGCCACCCGCTTTAGTATAACTTTTCGCTCGTTTATCGGAATCAGGCGATTCAAGCGCCTAGAGTTTTGTCTCGAAAACCCTCTTTCTGTTTAACCAACTTGAACAAGTTTTTGGTACCGTAAAAATTGACTTAGGTCCAGATTAGTAAACGGAGCTTGTTTCTTTCGCCGTTTGAGTTTCGTTGCTTCGTTCGATTTGATTCTTTTTGCAAACCGGAGTTCTTAAGTTGAACTTTCTGGTTAGATCTCTTATCTTGAGTTTCAGCCGTGCACCCTTGCTTGATTGCTTATGTATGTTATTTTTTGTTTGCGATAGAGTACCCGGAGTGCGAAGCGTGCTACTACGAGTCTCTAGGTTTCACGGATCATCAGCAAGGCAAGTAACACTTTGATCATACCTCTTTACCACCCAGTTTTACTACATTAGATCAACCCTCAAACTATTGCATGGTTAGGATCGGTTTAATTTGTGGGTTTTGGGAAGTAGATGAGGTAGTACCTATTACCTGTTTTATTATCAAACCCTTGGGAGTTACTTCTACGTTTGCTTATATTGCTATGCTATGCTCGTAGACGTGGATTGGGTTTGAGTGATTACATGACAGACGTGAGATTGTTGATTAATGGTTAACTTAAGGTGGCTACTTAAATACACATCTGGGTGGATTGAGGCACCTGGGGAACCCAGTGTTGCCTGTTTTTTTGGAAATCCCGGGGTACCGTGTGATTCTCCTATGGACTGCCACCCAGGCTCAAAGGGATCATGAGATTATTCATGCTAGAAACTTCCGTGTGCAGCGACAAGCTATTATGGGCTCTAGCATAGTTGATTAAGTCGTGTGAACTCTTACAGTGGTAGACTAGCAGATGTAGGGGAAAGTAGGTGTAACTATCTTCCCATCGTAAGGTGCTAACGCTTTTGAAAGACTGTGTCTCGGTCATCCGTTTCTCAAACATCATGAAGTGCGAGAAATCCAATGGAGGAGATCGAGTCTTGTGGGGAAAAGTGCGCAAACCTCTGCAGAGTGTACAATCTAATCATGGTTAGCCATGTCCCCGGGTATGGGCATCTTGAGTATCTAGTTTTTGGATTATCATGTGAATCTCATCTTGTTACTTAATTAAATTTGTTGGGTTTAATGAAGATTGCTTAATTGGGATTGAGTTGGGTGAACCTTCTCAATGTTTAACAACCACCATAATAGTTAAATAAAATTTTATTCCTTTGTTGTAGGGAAAAATTGGCTTTTCGCAAAATTGTAACCATAGAGCTTTCCACCAGCCAAATAAGCATGTAGTGTTAGCATTATTCTGCTCATTACTCTCTATGTGTTACTTTGCCAGCATATTCCATTTGCTGACCCGTTTTCGGGCTGCAACGTTCATGTTGCAGACTTTTCAGACGACGATTAAGGTGCCATAGGTCGTGGTCTTATACTCAGTGATGCCGTTGGAGTTGATGGACTCACTTTATCTTCCAAGCCTTCCGCTGTTATCGTATTAGATGGCCTTAAGCCATATTTATTGTAATAAGTTCTCTCTTGAGATTATTCGATGTAATAAGTGTGTGATTGCTACTCTATTATAAATCCTTCAAGTACTATGCGTGTCAGCATTACCGATCCAGGGATGACACTGATGCACAGAGACTAGACTGTTTGAGGTCTGGTCGCTACAAAGATGGTATCAGAGCACACGCTGATTGTAGGACACGACCACTAAGCTAAAGCCCTAGATCACTACTCTCTTCTCATTTCTGACTCCTCTCCTTTCTTCCACTCTTTTAGGATGGCGGATGCAAGGAACAAGTTCGCGCAACCGGACGAGGATACACCTTTTGGACGACACTTGAAGGAAGTTACTAGGTACCTGAACATCAGAATACCAAGCTTCACCGGGACCTACAACGCCACTTTACCAGAAGAGGAGCGCTGGATGATTCAAGTTCATGTTCCAGGAAGGACGTTCACGCCAGTCACTGAGCCCATAGAGTTTTCTTTCGATGCACCAACCTGGAGTCTAGGAATGAGCATGGCAGCCCACATCACCATGGGATGCATTGGAGAAGTGTACCACAATGATCTCAAGGATACTATCTATCATATTTGTGGGCGCCGAGACGAGCAATGGGAGATGATCAGCACCAGGAAGGATAGATCTATTGCAGCTTTCATTCAGGAGTTAAACTAGCACATTCGACGCCAGGAGAACTAGATGTGCGTAGGCATGGCGGATTTGAAGAAGGCAATGACAAGGATCATGGAGCTGGAGGAAGAACTCAAGGCTACACGCGAAGATTATATGGAGGAAATCGTCACACTAGTAGAGAAGAATGGCGACCTGACAAAGAAGCTAGGAGTTTTCATGGGAGACCCTGCGCCAGGAGGAGAAGATGACAGTTCCACTTACCCGGAGAACTATATCATCATCGACGACACCGACTCGGACCCTGACGATAGCGATGATGACTATGTTGATGAAGCTGGAGCAGATATCATGGAGTCTTCGACCGATCAATTTTTCTAATCGGCCACCATATCAGTAGTAGTATTCCACCATGTATATAGTATAGTCCAAGCACTTTGTAACGATAGTTAGATCGATTGTATGCCTTGTTTGAATTGATTGGAGTGATATGATTGTGATTGTCTCATGTGCATATGGGTAGTGTTTTCCCTCTAGATCTCATTCTATCCTATTTTCTAATCTTTTCTAAACCCAACAGATGCCTCCTAGACGCGACACCGGATTTGTTTTCCCATCGGAGATCACTCAGTTGATTCAGCAGTAGAATGCCCTGATGCAAGTGCTAGTTCAGAACCAGGGGAACAACAACAACAACAACAACAACAACAACAACAACAACAACAACAACAACAACAACCCACCACCACCCCACCAGTTGAACACTTATCCCGTTTTCTTAGGCTGAATCCGCCGGTGTTTTCCAGCTGCACCGAGCCGATTGTGGCAGATGATTGGCTCTGCAAGATTGGAAGGGAATTGACCACTGCGGGATGCACAGATGCGGAGAGAGTGCGTTTTGCCGCACATCAGCTTGATGGACCCGCAACATCATGGTGGGAGAATTACACAGGCACTCACCCCATTGACACTGTCACATGGGACCAGTTTCAGCAAGCTTTCTGTACTGCCCATGTTTTAGCAGAAGCTATGGCCATGAAGAAGCGTGAGTTTTGCAACTTACGCCAAGGAGGACGTACCGTTGGCCAATACGTGGAGGATTTCAGTAAGTTAGCACGTTATGCCCCAGATGACGTTGCTACGGATGCAGCTAAGCAGGAGAAGTTTCTGGAAGGACTGAATGATGAGCAGAGCATGCAGTTGATGGTGGCAACTTTTAACAACTACCAGGAGTTGGTAGACAGAGCTCTCATGATTGAAGGGAAGCAGCAGCAGATTGAGAGCCGTAAGAGGAAGTACGGACAAGGAAAGTACAGTACACGAGATCATCAGAAGCCTCATTTTACCCCGAACTCGGGAGGACACCTTCAGCATAACCACGGAGGTCACAATCACAATGGAGGGAGCTTGCACAATCATAGTGGCCCCAAGAATGGCAATGGGAACGGAGGAAGCAACGGACAGAACCGTTCCAACCCATCAACCCCAGCCAAGAAGGATCTGAGCCACGTCACTTGCTACAAATGCCAGAAGACTGGACATTATGCAAATGAATGTCCTGAAGCTAAGAATGGGAATGGTAATGGAAGCTCGGGGAAGAAGCCGAACCCTTTCAACAGAGGACAAGTGAACCACGTTAACGTGGAGGAGGTAGAAGCCCAGCCTGATGCAGTAATAGGTAAGTTTTTGGTTAAGTCGTTTACTGCAATCGTTCTTTTTGATACTGGTGCATCACATTCATACATATCAAGGGGATTTGTGGATAAGTATAAATTGCCCACCAAAGTTCTTAGAACACCTATGTTAGTAAGCTCGCCAGGAGCGGAGTATATGGCAAGCCAAGGATGTTTTCAGATGCCATTGGCCATAGGTAGGCATGTTTTCCCCTCAGACCTAATAGTTTTGGAGTCGCAGGGTTTGGATGTGATTCTGGGAATGGATTGGCTATCGATGTATGGAGGAAACATCGATTGCGCCAGTAAGACGATCTTGCTTACTACCCCAGAAGGAAGAAGGATTAAGTATGTATCCCGGCATGTGCCGAAGAGGACTTAAGTGAATTCCTTATCCGAAGTTGTATAGGAGGAAGTACCAGTGGTGAAGGATTTCCCTGACGTATTTCCAGAGGAGTTGCCAGGCATGCCACCGGATGGAGACATTGAGTTTTTGATTGAGCTTTTGCCAGGCACAGGGCCAATATCTAAGAGACCGTACAGAATGCCCGCAAAGGATTTGGAGGAAATTAAGAAGCAGATTAAGGAGTTACTGGATAAAGGATATATTCGCCCAAGTTCATCACCTTGGGGATCACCAGTACTTCTAGTGGAGAAGAAAGATGGATCGTTGAGGATGGTTGTTGATTATTGTGGATTGAATGAAGTGACCATCAAGAACAAGTACCCACTGCCGATGATCAATGATTTGTTTGACCGACTACAAGGAGCTAAAGTATTTTCCAAGATCGATTTGCGATCAGGATACCACCAGTTGAAGATTCAAGAGCATGATATACCTAAGACAGCTTTTACCACAAGGTATGGGCTATATGAGTACACCGTTATGTCATTCGGTCTGACTAACGCACCTGCCTACTTTATGAACATGATGAACAAGGTATTTATGGAGTTTTTGGATAAGTTCGTCGTGGTGTTCATTGATGATATTCTGGTCTATTCAAAGAATGAAGAAGAGCATAAGGAGCATTTGCGTTTGGTACTTGGAAAGCTCAGAGAACATCAGTTATATGCCAAGTTCAGCAAGTGCGAGTTTTTGGTTAAAGGAAGTTGGATTCCTTGGACATATTATATCCGGAGAAGGAATAGCAGTAGATCCCACCAAGGTTAACACTGTGACAAATTGGGAGTCACCCACGACAGTTGGAGAGATCCGGAGTTTCCTTGGACTCGCAGGATACTACCGGAGGCTCATTGAGAATTTCTCAAAGATTGCAAAGCCTATGATGGAATTGTTGAAGAAGGACACCAAATTCAATTGGACTGAGGAATGTGAGGCTAGTTTTCAGGAGTTGAAAAGATGCTTGGTTACATCACCAGTGTTGATTCTACTAGATCAACGCAAAGATTATGAAGTGTATTGCGATGCTTCTCGTCGAGGACTTGGAGCAGTGCTTATGCAGGAGGGAAGAGTTATTTCATATGCCACACGACAGCTTAAACCCCATGAGTTGAATTATGCTACACATGATTTGGAGTTAGCAGCCGTAGTGCATGCGTTGAAGACATGGAGACATTTTCTCATCGGAAACCATTGTGAGGTGTACACGGATAACAAGAGTTTGAAGTACATTTTGACGCAGAAGGAGCTGAATCTCAGACAGAGGAGATGGCTAGAGCTCATTAAGGATTATGATATGAGATTGCAATATCACCCAGGAAAGGCTAACGTAGTAGCTGATGCGTTGAGCCGCAAGAGTCATGTAAATACCCTCTTGACTGGAGAGTTACCCAAGGAGTTAGCAGAAGACCTTTGCAAGCTGCGTTTGGAGATAGTTCCAAGAGGTTATGTAGCAGCCTTGGAAATTCAGTCTACCTTAATGGATAAGATCAGAGAAGCTCAGAAGACGGACAAGGAGATTGCCGAGATAAAGGAAAGAATGAGTAAAGGAAAAGCCAAGGGATTTCGTGAGGATGAGCACGATACCTTATGGATTGAGGACCGCGTATATGTGCCCAATGATCAGGAGATCAGGAAGTTGATTCTGCAAGAGGCCCATGATTCGCCGTATTCGATTCACCCAGGAAATACCAAGATGTATCTGGATTTAAAGGACAGTTTCTGGTGGACCGGAATGAAGAAGGATATTGCGGAGTATGTAGCAGTTTGTGATGTATGTCAGAGAGTGAAGGCAGAACACCAGAAGCCAGCAGGATTGCTACAACCATTGCCGATACCCGAATGGAAGTGGGATAAGCTAGGCATGGATTTCATCACGGGATTGCCCAGGACTCGTTCAGGCTATGACTCGATATGGGTTGTAGTCGATCGATTGACGAAGGTAGCTCATTTCATCCCAGTAAAGACCACTTATACCAGTGCTAAGTTGGCAAAGATATACATGACCAGGATCGTATGTCTGCATGGAGCTCCGAGGACCATTGTATCAGATAGAGGAACCCAGTTTACTTCTTTGGGAACCAGACTAGAGTTCAGTACAACTTTTCACCCGCAGACTGATGGACAGACTGAAAGAGTAAATCAGATTCTGGAGGACATGCTGAGAGCTTGTGCGCTAGATTATGGATCCAGTTGGGATGATAATTTACCGTATGCAGAGTTTTCTTACAACAACAGCTACCAATCCAGTTTGAAGATGGCCCCTTTTGAAGCTCTGTACGGAAGGAGGTGCAGGACACCGTTGTTGTGGGATAAAGTTGGAGACCGCCAGTTGTTTGGACTAGATTTGATTAAAGAGTCTGAACAGAAGGTGAAGTTGATTCGCAATAGGCTCAAGGTAGCCCAGTCCAGGCAGAAGAGCTATGCAGATTCTAAATGCAAGGAGACAGTTTACAAAGTCGGAGACCAAGTTTATCTTCGGGTGTCCCCGCTTTGAGGAGTTAAGCGTTTTGGAGTTAAGGGAAAGTTATCGCCACGTTTTGTAGGACCATACAAAGTTTTGGAGCGTATGGGAGAAGTTGCTTACAAGTTGGAATCGCCCGAAAGATTGTCGGGAGTTCACGATGTGTTCCATGAATCCCAGCTGAAGAAGTGCCACGCGGAGATGGCTGATATACCTTTGAGAGATACAGTGCCATTGGAAGTGATTCAGTTGGATAGTGATTTGACCTATGAGGAGAAACCTGTCGAGATTCTTGAATATGCCAGCCGAGTCACCCGCAGCAAGGTTATCAAGTTTTGAAAAGTTCAGTGGAGCCACCATACCGAGGATGAAGCCACCTGGGAGCGAGAGAAAGACCTACGGAAGGACCACCCTCACCTATTTTCTAGCCAACCCGAATCTCGAGGGCGAGATTCATCTTAAATGGGGTAGGTTTGTAACATCCCAAATTTTCAATTTGGAACGTTATACATTAGATCATCATGCATATCATATTTTATTGCATTTCGGTTTGCGATCCTCGAAATTCTAAGCAACTCAAGGACCCACGGAGAGAGTTGGGGATTTCACGATTTTCATATTTGAATTTTATCAAATATCGAAATGAGGATCATTTGTTTTAATTATTTTCTCTCTGAAAATATTTCATATCAAAATACATGAGAGGGGATAATATGACTTCTCCAAAAATAATGAAATATTGGAGGAAAAATATTAAAAACAAATATTTGATTTTATTCGGATTTTATTTCTATTTTATTTGCCTAGGAAAAATATGCGTTTTTCAAAATTGCATTTGAGGCCCAAATAAATGTTCATCTTGTCCGACTTATTTTTAAAGGACGGGGAAAATTTATTTCGGAATTTTTGGAGTCCGTTTAGTATTTCTTTTCTTTCTTTTTCTGCACGTCCGAATTGTTTATTTAAAAAAAGTCAACCGACTCCGGGCCGTACCCGAAGCGGGACTCCACGGGCCGGCCCTTATAAGCCGCAACCCCGGCGCCCCCAGCCCACCCGAGCCGCCGCCGCCGCGCACGTCGCCCGGAGCCGCCGCCGCCCGCGTCGCCAGGAGCCGCCGCCACCCGCGCCGCCCGCCGGAGCCGCCGTCCGCCCCACCGCCCCTAGCCGACCCTGCCGGACCCCGCCGCCACCTCGCCACCTCGCCGGACTCGGGGTAGCCGCCGACGGTTTTTTTATAAAACCGTTCGATTTTTTTTAAACCTAGATCCGTTTTTTTATCGGTTCGGTTTATATTTTTATCGGTTTAGTTATTTAGCGGACGTTCGTCCGTCCATTCGTTTAACGAACGGTTTTCGTCGTTTAGCCGCAGACAGCGAACGTTCGTTCGTTAGCCTGTTCGTCAGTTTTTCTTTTTCTCGGAATTTTCGCGAATATTTTTGATCGCGATTTCCGATCTATTTTTTGTTTTAGTATAACTTTTCGCTCGTTTATCGGAATCAGACGATTCAAGCACCTAGAGTTTTGTCTCGAAAACCCTCTTTCTGTTTAACCAACTTGAACAAGTTTTTGGTACCGTAAAAATTGACTTAGGTCCAGATTAGTAAACGGAGCTTGTTTCTTTCACCGTTTGAGTTTCGTTGCTTCGTTCGATTTGATTCTTTTTGCAAACCGGAGTTCTTAAGTTGAACTTTCTGGTTAGATCTCTTGTTTTGAGTTTTACCCGTGCACCCTTGCTTGATTGCTTATGTATGTTATTGTTTGTTTGCGATAGAGTACCCGGAGTGCGAAGCGTGCTACTACGAGTCTCTAGGTTTCACGGATCATCAGCAAGGCCAGTAACACTTTGATCATACCTCTTTACCACCCAGTTTTACTACATTAGATCAACCCTCAAACTATTGCATGGTTAGGATCTGTTTAATTTGTGGGTTTTGGGAAGTAGATGAGGAAGTACCTATTACCTCTTTTATTGTCAAACCCTTGGGAGTTACTTCTACGTTTGCTTATATTGCTATGCTATGCTCGTAGACGTGGATTGGGTTTGAGTGATTACATGACAGATGTGAGATTGTTGATTAATGGTTAACTTAAGGTGGCTACTTAAATACACATCTGGGTGGATTGAGGCACCTGGGGAACCCAGTGTTGCCTGTTTTTTTGGAAATCCCGGGGTACCGTGTGATTCTCCTATGGACCGCCACCCAGGCTCAAAGGGATCATGAGATTATTCATCCTAGAAACTTCTGTGTGCAACCACAAGCTATTATGGGCTCTAGCATAGTTGATTAAGTCGTGTGAACTCTTACAGTGGTAGACTAGCAGATGTAGGGGAAAGTAGGTGTAACTGTCTACCCATCGTAAGGTGCTAACGCTTCTGAAAGACTGTGTCTCGGTCATCCATTTCTCAAACATCATGAAGTTCGAGAAATCCAACGAAGGAGATCGAGTCTTGTGGGGAAAAGTGCGCAAACCTCTGCAGAGTGTACAATCTAATCATGGTTAGCCGTGTCCCCGGGTATGGACATCTTGAGTATCTAGTTTTTGGATTATCATGTGAATCTCATCTTGTTACTTAATTAAATTTGTAGGGTTTAATGAAGATTGCTTAATTGGGATTGAGTTGGGTGAACCTTCTCAATGTTTAACAACCACCATAATAGTTAAATAAAATTTTATTCCTTTGTTGTAGGGAAAAATTAACTTTTCGCAAAATTGTAACCATAGAGCTTTCCACCAGCCAAATATGCATGTAGTGTTAGCATTATTCTGCTCATTACTCTCTATGTGTTACTTTGCCAGCATATTCCATGTGCTGACCCATTTTCGGGCTGCAACGTTCATGTTGCAGACTTTTCAGACGACGATTAAGGTGCCATAGGTCGTGGTCTTATACTCAGTGATGCCGTTGGAGTTGATGGACTCACTTTATCTTCCAAGCCTTCCGCTGTTATCGTGTTAGATGGCCTTAAGCCATATTTATTGTAATAAGTTCTCTCTTGAGATTATTCGATGTAATAAGTGTGTGATTGCTACTCTGTTATAAATTCTTCAAGTACTGTGCGTGTGATTGCTACCGATCCAGGGATGACACTGATGCACAGAGACTAGACTGTTTGAGGTCTGGTCGCTACAGCGTGTGTCCGCTCGCGCCCTGCAAATGCCCCGTGCCTGTCAGCGGCAACGAAGGCCCGCCGCCGGTGCTCTCCCACCACATCAGCACTGTGCATCCCATGCCCATGCACAGGATCCAGTACGGCAAGGCGCTCCAGCTGCAAGTGCCACTGTCGGAGCCACGACTCTTGTTGTTTGTGGAGGAGGACGGTCGCGCGTTTTTCTTGGTCGGCGGCGTGCTCGACATCGGCGCGCCTATCACCGTGTCGGTCGTCTGCATCAAAGCGGGGGCGTCTCCACTGCCGCACTACCTGGCCAAGCTGTGGGCGAACGGCCCAGCGGGGGAGCCCAAAGGCAGGACCGACGCCATCAAGGTGGAAATGGGGTGACGAGCAGCAGGGATCCCGGCGACGTCGCCGTGCAGGAGCTGACCTTCTTCACAGTTCCACCCAAGCTACTGGCCGGGGCTAAGCTGGTATCCCTCCACATTCAGATTGACAAGCTCCCGTCCTAAATGATTCTACAGTGCGTTCTGTTTATCTTAGTAATATGCTAATATAGGGGTTAGCTCGGTCTACTTTAGCTTAAGAGATTGGTGGGTTTTGGTGGCGATGCAGCAATTACCTCGACATCAGATCAGCAGTGAAAGTAATTTCGAACAGTCAAATGGATATTTTCTGTCTGTTGGATATAAAGATCCTTTGGGTAAGAAGTAATAGCTTATATGCTTTTTTTTGAAATGGAACAGCGATACTAGTATAATTTTTGTTGACATGCACTAATATTTTTTAAGTTAAATACTTAGTCAAAATTTGGCACAAACTACAAAGGGGACTAATAAACTAGGACGGAGGTAGTACCACGCTATATTTAATTGCAAACCTGTTCACATCGATCACAACCTAAACGGTTTCCCACTTAGGAGCGTATTAGTAGTACTCGGTTATAAAGAGTACTATGCCAAGATGACTGCACATTCCTAATATGTGCCTCCAATTAATATAGTAGTAGTAGAGTACTTAGTCACGTACTCCATAACATCACCGAGCATTGCACGTACAACATTTAGTGGTAGTAAGAGACAAATGCCTATATGCCACGCATGTTCATACTATTTGTGTCTTTCTACTTCACTTACTGCGCTACATTACAAAGGTCCGCATGTCCACTAGTGGGTACATGTCCGTCTCGTAGTTCTAGTCCCACGTGTTCTTCATATAGATGGAACGATCCTTGCATGACACGTGCACCTTGATGCTAGATGTCTCGCGTGTTGGCAAAAGGATGAACAAAGCTCACGTAAAAAAATAGAGTGAAAGAACATAAATTCCCGACGACTGAGAAGGAGCAAGGAACCTCGTGGTGGAGCGTCTACACTCATAATATTTTATATTATTCGTGATATAAAATCAACCAATCATCTCCACAGTGGACTGGAAGAGTACGAAACACAGCAGCCCAGTGTAGTTACATCATACTAGTACATGCCTAACCCATGCTATCACCATATTTCTTGGCTTCCGTTCGACACCTATCTCTAGTAATCCAGCAGCTCGTATCGCTTCTTCCTCCTCGTCTCTCTCAAAGTGCGGCGGGCTGGCGTTTTTGCCGTCTATTGAGGTCGGTTAACTCATCACATGTTAGCGACATGCCAAGAGCATTCTAAAAAAAGTTCCTTTCAAGTCACGTACGAATTTGACTGTATGCTTTGAGCAACTTGCATGTCCTATACTGCTCCTATTTGGATACTCTAACTTAGCTGGAGGTTAGACTAACTCATGACTAACCCTGAACTTACTGTAGCCAAAGAGGTGTTTGGATGACAGGGTTAGATTAACAATAAATGCACTTGATGGAGAGAGAAAAGTGATTTTTTAGTGGTCCCAATGAGAACTATCTCCAGTTAGCACCTCTTGGGTGGGATAGTTTTTTTTGGTGGGTTCGGTGCAACTTGCTCCAATTTAAACCCTCATGCTTGGATACTTTACGGCTATTTGAGCCCCAACTAGCTCAAACTAACTCTAACCCATGGATCCAAACAGGGCATATGGCCAGCCTCGACGCGGAGCAGTGCCGTGCACCAGATAGATTGGTAGGAAAAGACCATTGCTCGTCCCTGACCGCCACTCACAAGGAAAGCTATAAAAGAACACATTATGTGTCAAAATTGTCACACCACTTTTACCATACGTGCATGCTACGGGACTTGCCAACCTTAACACAAGTATTTCTCAATTTCACAATTACTCAACTAGCACACTCTAATATTACCACCTTTATATCTCAAAACATTTATCAAGTACCAAACTTCTCATGATATTCAATGAACTCAATATGGAAGTTTTTATTATGCTCATCTTGGATGCCTATCACATTCAGATTAATTTCACAATTAAAGCCAATTACCATGTTGTTTAAGACTCGCAAAATCATATAAGTGAAGCATGAGAGATCAATAATTTCTATAAAATAACACCACCACCATGCTCTAAAAGATATAAGTCAAGCACTAGAGCAAAAACTATATAGCTCAAAAGATATAAGTGAAGCACATAGAGTATTCTAATAAATTCCGAATCATGTGTGTCTCTGTCAAAAGGTGTGTACAGCAAGGATGATTGTGGTAAACTAAAAAGAAAATACTCAAATCATACAAGACGCTCCAAGCAAAACACATATCATGTGGTGAATAAAAATATAGCCCCAAGTAAAGTTACCGATAGACAAAGACGAAGAGGGGATGCCTTCCGGGGCATCCCCAAGCTTAGGCTTTTGGTTGTCCTTGAATTTTACCTTGGGGTGCCTTGGGCATCCCCAAGCTTATGCTCTTGCCAATCCTTATTCCATAATCCATCAAATCTTTACCCAAAACTTGAAAACTTCACAACACAAAACTTAACAGAAAATCTCGTGAGCTCCATTAGCGAAAGAAAACAAAACACCACTTCAAGGTACTGCAATGAACTCATTCTTTATTTATATTGGTGTTAAGCCTACTGTATTCCAACTTCTCTATGGTTTATAAGCTCTTTTACTAGCCATAGATTCATCAAAATAAGCAAACAACACACGGAAAACAAAATCTGTCAAAAACAGAACAGTCTGTAGTAATCTGTATCAAACGCAAACTTCTGGAACTCAGAAAAATCTACCAAAATAGGACGACCTAGATAATAGTTTTATTTATCTACTGCAATTGGAATCAGTATTTTATCACGTTCTGGTGATTTTAAACAATTATTTTCGTGAACAGAAAGTTTCTGGACTTTTCAGCAAGATCAAATAACTATTATCCAAGAAGATCCTATAGGTTTTACTTGGCACAAACACTAATGAAAACATAAAAACAAATCTTACCAGAGGCTAGATCAAAGATTTATTATTACACAGCAAGGAAAAATATTGGGTTGTCTCCCAACAATCGCTTTTCTCTAAAGCCTTTTAGCTAGGCATTGATAATTTTAATGATGCTCACATGAAAGACAAGAATTGAAGCACAAAGAGAGCATCATAAAACATGTGATAAACACGTCTAAGTCTAGCATACTTCCTATGCATAGGCATTTTATAAGCAAACAAATTATCAAGGCAAGCAAAAACTAGCATATGCAAGGAAGCGGAAAGAAAAAATAGCAATCTCAACATAACGAGAGGTAATTTAGTAACACGAATATTTCTACAACCATATTTTCCTCTCTCATAATAATTACATGTAGGATCACAAGAAAATTCAACAATATAGTTATCACAAAACATATTCTTAACACGCTCTACATGTATGCAAAGTTGACACTCTTCCAAAATAGTGGGATTAACATTAACTAAAGTCATGACCCCTCCAAACCCACTTTTATCAAAAACTTCATAAGATTGAACATTCTCCAAATATGTGGGATCTAAAGTTGATACTCTTCCAAACCCACTTTCAATATTATTGCAAACAATATTATCAATCTCATATTCATCATGGGGCTTAAATAAATTTTCAAGAACATAAGAAGAATCACCCCAATCATGATCATTGGTTTTGCATATTATTAGCACAATTGACATTAAGAGAATTTATAGTAAAATCATTGCAATCATGCTTTTTATCGAAGGAACTACCAAGTATGGGTGCAATAGCAACAATCTCATGTTTAACATAAGGAACTATAGCAAATTCATCTTCATAAATATTGGCATCATGGCCACAAGAATAGCAAGCATCATGTTCATCAAGGGATATTTCAATCAAATCATCGGACTCATAATTATCTATAGATTCATGCATATCATTATTTTCTTCCTCCATAGACTCCTGCAAAATATTAGCCTCTTCTTGGACAGCGGAGGAGTCCTCAATATATGGTTTAACATAGGCATTGGAAGCACAATTATCATAACAATATTTAAGTATGGCAAAATTTTCAGATTTGTAAAGAGTAGCATCATACGTTTCAATCAAAGAAGCAATTTCATAAGCACCCTTAAAAGCAACAAATTCTTCAATTTGTTGAACATCATAGTAATTATAAACACCCTTAGCATACGAAGATATGATTCCATTATCACTAAACTCACATTGGTAGGGAAGGTGTTTCTTAAGGTTTTCAGAGCAATAAGTAAAATCATAAATTTCACAAAGATTCCAAGCATAACACATCAATCTGTTTATTTGATCCCATAAGAGTCTCCCTTTTTCAGACAAACGGTGATGCACAAAATGAGCATGCTCATCTAAAGATTTCCCATCAACTAGGCTAGTTGGGGTTTCAGCATGAGCGCATAAGGATCGAAGATGATCCAAGTAGAACACTTTAAGTGGATCCATATCAATAAAAGGCATGTGGAAACACAAACAAAAAGACATGGGAAGAAGGCTAACGGAAAGAGAGGGCGAATAAAACGGCAAGGGTGAAGTGGGGGAGAGGAAAACGAGAGGCAAATGGCAAATAATGTAATGCGAGGGATAAGAGTTTGTGATGGGTACTTGGTATGTCTTGACTTGTGCATAGACTCCCCGGCAACGGCGCTAGAAATCCTTCTTGCTACCTCTTGAGCACTGCATTGGTTTTCCCTTGAAGAGGAAAGGGTGATGCAGTAAAGTAGCGTAAGTATTCCCCTTAGTTTTTGAGAACCAAGGTATCAATCCAGTAGGAGACCACGCTCAAGTCCCTCGTACCTACACAAGCAAATAAGAACCTTGCAACCAACGCGATAAAGGGGTTGTCAATCCCTTCACAACCACTTGCAAAAGTGAGATCTGATAGAGATGATAAGATAATATTTTTGGTATTTTTATGATAAAGAGTGAAAGTAAAGATTGCAAAATAAACGGCGCTAGAAATAGCTAGTTGACGGGAGATTAATATGATGGAAAATAGACCCGGGGGCCATAGGTTTCACTAGTGGCTTCTCTCAAGAGCATAAGTATTATGGTGGGTGAACAAATTACTGTCGAGCAATTGATAGAATTGAGCATAGTTATGAGAATATCTAGGTATGATCATGTATATAGGCATCACGTCCGTGACAAGTAGACCGACTCCTGCCTGCATCTACTACTATTACTCCACATATCGACCGCTATCCAGCATGCATCTAGAGTATTAAGTTCATAAGAACGGAGTAATGCTTTAAGCAAGATGACATGATGTAGAGGGGTAAACTCATGCAATATGATATAAACCCCATCTTTTTATCCTCGATGGCAACAATACAATACGTGTCGTTTCCCCTACTGTCACTGGGATCGAGCACCGCAAGATTGAACCCAAAGCTAAGCACTTCTCCCATTGCAAGAAAGATCAATCTAGTAGGCCAAACCAAACTGATAATTCGAAGAGACTTGCAAAGATAACCAATCATACATAAAAGAATTCAAAGGAGATTCAAATATTGTTCATAGATAATCTTGATCATAAACCCACAATTCATCGGATCTCGACAAACACACCGCAAAAGAAGATTACATCGAATAGATCTCCAAGAGAATCGAGGAGAACTTTGTATTGAGATCCAAAGAGAGAGAACAAGCCATCTAGCTAATAACTATGGACCCGAAGGTCTGAGGTAAACTACTCACACATCATCGGAGAGGCTATGGTGTTGATGTAGAAGCCCTCCGTGATCAATGCCCCCTCCGGCGGAGCGCCGGAAAAGGCCCCAAGATGGGATCTCACGGGTACTGAAGGTTGCGGCAGTGGAAATAGGGTTTTGGCTCCTCCTCTGATGTTTTCGCGGTGAGTAGGTATATATAGGAGGAAGAAGTAGGTCGATGGAGCTACGAGGGGCCCACGAGGGTGGAGGGTGCGCCCAGGGGGTAGGCGCGCCCCCTGCCTCGTGGCCTCCTCGTTGATTGCTTGACGTCCACTCCAAGTCCTCTGGATCACATTTGTTCAGATAATCACGTTCCTGAAGGTTTCATTCCGTTTGGACTCCGTTTGATATTCCTTTCCTTCGAAACACAGAAATAGGCAAACATAACAGCAATTTGGGCTGGGCCTCCAGTTAATAGCTTAGTCCCAAAAATAATGTAAAAGTGTATAATAAAGCCCATTGAACATCCAAAACAGATAATATAATAGCATGGAACAATCAAAAATTATAGATACGTTGGAGACGTATCATAGTACTGGTAGTTTGCAAAACTACTCAATTATTGCACTCAGTTTCCTAAGAAATTATGGTAAAAAACATTACTCCACAGCCCGCTTCCCTTCTCCTTCCTCTTCCATCGCCCGCGCACGTCCACGGGAAGCGACCGATCAACCCTTATATAGGAGTGTTAGCACAAAAAGATGCATGCATGACCACAAAAATTTCCAGATTAAAGCGCCGCTCCGGTGGGAGTATGGCGTATGTTGTTACCTTCAGCCGGGCCATGGCTACCGGGCGACGGCGACCAGAGAAGAGGCGGCAGGAGGGGAATGAATGCAGCTACTATTTGGGTTCGTCGTCCGGCTTAAATAAATGTGGAGCATCACGTGTACCCGCGGGTGCACAAATTGTAACACACGTGTCTGCTTAAGTGGGCGTCACGTAACTGGTGTGTGTGTGTGTGTGTGTATGTGTGTGAGATTCTGAGAGACTGAGTGCGTGTGTGCGACTCTACTCTTCGGACATGCACTCAACCTTTTGCATCGGGATATAAGTATAATGGTATTTACTTTAGCTAGTGATTTACGTGGCCATGTTAACGTGGTTGTGTAAAAAAAATGTCACTTCCTGCTCGTGATTTGCGTTATATAATTACAAGCAAGATGCTCGTGCATTGCACGGAACATCAATATGCATTTTTTTTACAAAACACCTGCTGTGATTTACCCATGCAGGAGTAATACCATGTGTAAAAACTAATGATATTTCGAGAATTTTATCGGAAAAATGGTATCTCGAGAATGTCATCGAAAAAATGAAAGATGAGAGATAAGGTGAGGAGGAGTGGAGCGTGGTGGTGACTGGTGGTTGGAATGGGCGGAGGCATGGGGATGGACGGCGCCGGTAGGCGGCAGCGGCCACCATGCTAGATTGTTCCAGAGACTTTCTTTTTTAATTGCTCAGCAATGAGGTTGTGGGAGATAAGGATGTGGAGAGAGGTGTGCTACCTCTTGAGCACTTCATTGGTTTTCCCTTGAAGAGGAAAGGGTGATGCAGCAAAGTAGCGTAAGTATTCCCTCAGTTTTTGAGAACCAAGGTATCATTCCAGTAGGAGGCTACGCGCGAGTCCCTCGCACCTACACAAACAAATAAATCCTTGCAACCAACGCGATAAGGGTTGTCAATCCCTACACGGTCACTTACGAGAGTGAGATCTGATAGATATGATAGGATAATATTTTTGGTATTTTTATGATAAAGATGCAAAGTAAAATAGAAAGCAATGAAAATAACTAAGTGTTGAAAGATTAATATGATGGAACATAGACCCGGGGGCCATAGGTTTCACTAGTGGCTTCTCTCAAGAGCATAAGTATTTACGGTGGGTGAACAAATTACTGTTGAGCAATTGACAAAATTGAGCATAGTTATGAGAATATCTAGGTATGATCATGTATATAGGCATCACGTCCGAGACAAGTAGACCTACTCCTGCCTGCATCTACTACTATTACTCCACACATCGACCGCTATCCAGCATGCATCTAGAGTATTAAGTTCATAATAACAGAGTAACGCTTTAAGCAAGATGACATGATGTAGAGGGATAAACTCATGCTATATGATATAAACCCCATCTTGTTATCCTTGCTGCCCCTACTGTCACTGGGAAAGGACACCGCAAGATTGAACCCAAAGCTAAGCACTTCTCCCATTGCAAGAAAGATCAATCTAGTAGGCCAAACCAAACTGATAATTCGAAGAGACTTGCAAAGATAACCAATCATACATAAAAGAATTCAGAAGATTCAAATATTTTTCATAGATAAACTTGATCATAAACCCACAATTCATCGGTCTGAACAAACACACCGCAAAATAAGATTACATCGAATAGATCTCCACGAGAGAGGGGGAGAACATTGTATTGAGATCCAAAAAGAGAGAAGAAGCCATCTAGCTAATAACTATGGACCCGAAGGTCTGAGGTAAACTACTCACACATCATCGGAGAGGCTATGGTGTTGATGTAGAAGCCCTCCGTGATCGATGCCCCCTCCGGCGGAGCTCCGGAACAGGCCCCAAGATGGGATCTCGTGGGTACAGAAG
This sequence comes from Aegilops tauschii subsp. strangulata, assembly GCF_002575655.3. NCBI lineage: Eukaryota > Viridiplantae > Streptophyta > Magnoliopsida > Poales > Poaceae > Aegilops > Aegilops tauschii. The sequence goes on along the minus strand of NC_053036.3, from coordinate 548,937,093 downwards.
GTTGCGGTAGTGGAATTAGGTTTTTGGCTCCGTATCTGGTAGTTTGGGGGTACGTAGGTATATATAGGAGGAAGGAGTACGTCGGTGGAGCAACAGGGGGCCCACGAGGGTGGAGGGCGCGCCTGAGGGGGATAGGCACGCCCCCTACCTCGTGCCCTCCTGGTTGATGTCTTGACGTAGCTTCCAAGTCCTCTGGATCACGTTCGTTCCGAAAATCACGTTCCCGAAGGTTTCATTCCGTTTGGACTCCGTTTGATATTCTTTTTCTGCGAAACTCTGAAATAGGCAAAAAAACAGCAATTCTGGGCTGGGCCTCCGGTTATTAGGTTAGTCCCAAAAATAATATAAAAGTGTATAATAAAGACCAATAATGTCCAAAATAGAATATAATATAGCATGGAACAATCAAAAATTATAGATACGTTGGAGACGTATCAAGCATCCCCAAGCTTAATTCCTGCTCGTCCTCGAGTAGGTAAATGATAAAAACAAAATTTTTGATGTGGAATGCTACTTGGCATAATTTTAATATAATTCTTCTTATTGTGGCATAAATGTTCAGATTTGATATGATTCAAGATAAAAGTTTAATGTTGACATAAAAACAATAATACTTCAAGAACTACTAACTAAGCAATTATGTCTTATCAAAATAACATAGCCAAAGCAAGTTATCCCTACAAAATCATATAGTCTGGCTATGCTCCATCTTCCCCACACAAAATATTCATATCATGTACGACCCCGGTTTTGGCCAAGCATTTGGTTCATACTTTTAACGCGCTTCAGCCTTTTCAACTCTTACGCAATACATGAGCGCAAGCCCTGGATATAGCACTATGGTGGAATAAGGTATCATGGTAAGGGTTATGTGGGAAGACAAAAAAGGAGAAAGTTTCACATCAACGAGGCTAATCAACAGGCTATGGAGATGCCCATCAATTGATGTTAATGCGAGGAGTAGGGATTGCCATGCAACGGATGCACTAGAGCTATAAGTGTATGAAAGCTCAAAAAGAAATAAGTGGGTGTGCATCCAACTTGCTTGCTCACGAAGACCTCTGGCATTTGAGGAAGCCCATCATTGGAATATACAAGCCAAGTTCTATAATGAAATTTCCCACTAGTATATGAAAGTGAAAAAATGAGAGACTCTCTATTATGAAGATCACGGTGCTACTTTGAAGCAAGAGTGTGGTAAAAGGATAGTAACATTGTCCCTTCTCTCTTTTTCTCTCATCATTTTTTTATTTGGGCCTTTTCTCTTTTTTTAGGCCTCTTTTTTTTTAGCCCGGAGTATCATCCCGACTTGTGGGGGAATCATAGTTTCCATCATCCTTTCCTCACTTGGGACAATGCTCTAATAATGATGATCATCACAGTTTTATTTACTTACAACTCATGAATTACAACTCAATACTTAGAACAAAATATGACTCCATATGAATGCCACCGGTGGTGTACCGGGATATGCAATGAATCAAGAGCGACATGTATGAAAGAATTATGAACGGTGGCTTTGCCACAAATACAATGTCAACTACATGATCATGCAAAGCAATATGACAATAATGGAGTATGTCATGATAAATGAAACGGTGGAAAGTTGCATGGCAATGTATCTCCGAATGGCTATGGAAGTGCCATGATAGGTAGGTATGGTGGCTGTTTTGAGGAAGATATAAGGAGGTTTATGTGTGATAGAGCATATCATATCACGGGGTTTGGATGCACCGGCGAAGTTTGCACCAACTCTCAAGGTGAGAAAGCGCAATGCGCGGTACCGAAGAGGCTAGAAAATTGCGGAAAGGTAAGTGTGCGTATAATCCATGGACTCACATTAGTCATAAAGAACTCATATATTTATTGCAAAAATTTATTAGCCCTCGAAGCAAAGTACTACTACGCATGCTCCTAGGGGAAGGGTTGGTAGGAGTTAACCATCGCGTGATCCCGACCGCCACACAAAGGAAGACAATCAACAAATACTTCATTCTCCGACTTCGTTACATAACGGTTCACCATACGTGCATGCTACGGGAATCACAAACTCCAACACATGTATTTTTCAATTCCACAATTACTCAACTAGCACAACTATGATATTACTACCTTTATATCTCAAAACAATTATCAAGCATCAAGTTTCTCATGATATTAATTAAAGCAAATTGCCATACTATTTTAAGACTCTCAAAATAATCTAAGTGAAGCATGAGAGATCAACAGTTTCTATAAAACAAATCCACCACCGTGCTCTAAAAGATATAAGTGAAGCACTAGAGCAAAAACTATATAGCTCAAAAAATATATAAGTGAAGCACATAGAGTATTCTAATAGATTCCGAATCAAGTGTGACTATCTCAAAAGGTTTGTACAGCAAGGATGATTGTGGCAAACTAAAAAGCAAAGACTCAAATCATACAAGACGCTCCAAGCAAAACACATATCATGTGGTGACTAAAAATATAGCTCCAAGTAAAGTTACCGATGGAAGTAGACGAAAGAGGGGATGCCTTCCGGGGCATCCCCAAGCTTTGGCTTTTAGGTGTCCTTAGATTATCTTGGGGGTGCCAGGGGCATCCCCAAGCTTAGGCTCTTGCCACTCCTTGTTCCATAATCCATCAAATCTTTCACCCAAAACATGAAAACTTCACAACACAAAACTCAACAGAAAATCTCGTAAGCTCCGTTAGCGAAAGAAAACAAAAGACCACTTCAAGGTACTGTAATGAACTCATTCTTTATTTATATTGGTGTTAAACCTAATGTATTCAACTTCTCAATGGTTTATAAACTATTTTACCAGCCATAGATTCATCAAAATAAACAAACAACACACGAAAAACAGAATCTGTCAAAAACAGAACAGTCTGTAGTAATCTGTAACTAACGCAAACTTCTGGAACTCCAAAAATTCAGCCAAAATAGGACGACCTAGAAAATTTGTCTATTGATCAGCAGCAATTGGAATCAATATTTTATCACGTTCTGGTGATTTTTAACAATTATTTTCGTGAACAGAAAGTTTCTGGAATTTTCTGCAAGATCAAATAACTATCATCCAAGAAGATCCTATAGGTTAAACTTGGCACAAACACTAATTAAAACATAAAAACACATCTAACCAGAGGCTAGAACAATTATTTATTCCTAAACAGAAGCAAAAAAAAACTAAAAATAAAATTGGGTTGCCTCCCAACAAGCGCTATCGTTTAACGCCCCTAGCTAGGCATAAAAGCAAGGATAGATCTAGGTATTGCCATCTTTGGTGGGCAATCCATAAGTGGCTCTCATAATATATTCATATGGTACTTTTATTTTCTTCCTAGGGAAGTGTTCCATGCCTTTCTTTAATGGAAATTGGCATCTAATATTCCCTACCTTCATATCAATAATTGCACCAATCGTTCTAAGAAAAGGTCTGCCAAGAATAATAGGACATGAAGGATTGCAATCTATATCAAGAACAATAAAATCTACGGGCACATAGTTCCTATTTTCAACAATAAGAATATCATTAATTCTTCCCATAGTTTCTTAATAGTGGAATCCGCAAGGTGCAAGTTTAAAGAGCAATCATCAAAATCACGGAAACCTAACAAATCGCACAAAGTTTTGGGAATAGTGGAAACACTAGCACCCAAATCACACAAAGCATAGCATTCATGATCTTTAATCTTAATTTTAATAGTAGGTTCCCACTCATCATAAAGATTTCTAGGGATAGAAACTTCCAACTCAAGTTTTTCTTCATAAGATTGCATCAAAGCATTAACGATATGTTTGGTAAAAGCTTTATTTTGACTATAAGCATGTAGCGACCAGACCTCAAATGGTCTGTGCTGTTGTGCACTAGTGTCATCCCTAGATCAGTAATGCTGACACGCACAGTACAAATGGAGGATTTATAACAGAGTAGCAATCACACACTTATTACATCGAATATCTCCAAAGAGATTAAGTATGATAAACATGGCTTAAGGCCATCTAATAACGATAACAGCGGAAGACTTGGAAGATAAGTGAGTCCATCAACTCCAGCGGCATCACTGAGTATAAGACCACGACCTAAGGCACTTTACTCGTCGTCTGAAAAGTCTGCAACATGAAACGTTGCAGCCCGGAAACGGGTCAGCACATAGGATATGCTGGCAATGTAACACATAGAGAATAATGAACAATAACAATGCTATACTACATGCATATATGGCTGGTAGAAAGCTCTATGGTTACAGTTTTTGCGAAAAGCCAATTTTATCCTACGTCAAAGGAATAAATTTTATTTAACTATCATGGTGGTTGTGAAACATTGAGATGGTTGACAGCATCTCAATCCCAATTAAAAGTCATCAATAACCCAACAAAATTAATTAGAAGTAACATAGTGATGAGATTCACATGATAATCCAAGTACTAGATACTCAAGTTGTCCATAACCGGGGACACGGCTAACCATGATTAGTTTGTACACTCTCTAGAGGTTTGTGCACTTTTCCCCACAAGACTTGATCTCCTCCGTTGGATTACTCGCATTACATGGTGTTTGAGTAACGGATGACCAAGACACAGTCTTTCAGAAGTGTTTGCACCTTACGTATGGGTAGACAGTTACACCTACTTTCCCCTACATCTGCTAGTCTACCACTGTAAGAGTTCACACAACTTAATCAACTATGCTAGAGCCCATAATAACTTGCGGCTGCACACGGAAGTTTCTAGCATGAATAATCTTATGATCCCTTTGAACCTGGGTGGCGGTCCAAAAGAAAAATAGGCAATCCTGGAATACCCAGGTACCTCAATCCACCCAGATGTGAGTTTTAGTTGCCACCTTAAGTAAACCATTATTAACAATCTCACATCTGTCATGAATTTCACTCAAACCCAATCCACGTCTACGAGCATAGCATGGCAATAATAATAGCAACGTAGAAGTAACTCCCAAGGGTTTGATAAGAATACAGGTAATAGGTTCTACCTCAACTACTTCCCAATACCCACAATTTAATTAGATCCTAGCCATGCAATGTTTGAGGATTGATCTAATGCAATAAAACTGGGTAATGAAAAGTATGATCAAAGTGTTACTTGCCTTGCCGATGATCCGCAAAACCTAGCGATTCGAAGTAACAAGCGGCACACTCCGGGTACTCTATCGCAAACAAACAAGCATACAATCAGTACTCATCTAATGCACAGGTAAAACTCGAATAAAAGATCAACCAGAAAGTTCAACTTAAGAACTCCGGTTTGCAAAAAGAATCAACTCGAAAGAAGCAACGAAAGTCAAACGGCGAAAGAAAGTAGCTTCGTTTACTAATCTGGATCTAGGTCAAATTTTACTGTAGCAAAACTTGTTTGAGTAGGTTAAACGGAAAGAGAATTTCAAGACGAAACTCTAGGCGCTTGAATCGCCTGATTCCGATAAACGAGCGAGAAGTTAAACAGAAACGAAGATTCGATCAGAAATCGAATCTGAGATAATCGCAGAAAAATCCGACGAAAAAGAAAAACGGACGAACGGTTAAAGAACGGACGTTCGTTAACAGAGAAAAACCGACGAACGCGTTCGTTGAAACGAACGGTTCGGTGAACGCTCGCGAAATAATAAAACCGAAAAAAAAACCGATCTAGGGTTTTTTTTAACGAAGGGTTTTTTTTAACAAAACCGGCAAAAACGAACGGGGCAGCGAGGCAGTACCTCGTCGGGGCAGTGCTCCGGCGGGGCTCCGGGCTCGGGGGGGCGAGGGGGCGGCTCCGGCGACGAACGGCGGCGGCGGCGGCTCGGGCTTCCGGCGGCGGCGGCTCGGGCTTCCGGCGGCGGCGGCGAGGGCAAATGCGGCGGCGGCGGCGAGCAAGATGAGAGGCGAGAGAGAGGGGGGGTATATAAAGGGGGGGCGGAGGTGGCTTGGGGGAGGGGCAAGTGCGGCGGCGGGGCTTGCCGTGTCCATGGCGGACACGGCGCGGCGGCGGCCGTGCGGGGAGAGGAGAGGGGCGCGGGGTGGGCCGGAGGCCTGGCGGCTGGGCTTGGCCCGGCGGGCGCGCGCGTGTTTTTTTTTTAAACGTTCCGCGGAAAATAATTCATAGAAAAATAAATAAAAGTCAGGAAAATATAAAATAAATTTTCCCCGTCTAGTTACAAAATCTAGAATAGGGTGAACATTTTTTTAACACAAAATAAATATTTTGAAAACATGCAATATTTTAATGCAATAAAAATTGCAAATAAATTCCAATAAATGATTTTAACATTTTTCCTCCAGTATTTCAATTGTTTTGGAGAAGTCATATTTTCTCCTCTTGTTTATTTATAAGATGAAATATTTTTCCGGAGAGAAAAGAATTAAAACCAAAATCCTCGTCTTAATATTTGATGAAAATCAAATTTGAAAGTTCGAGAAAATCCCCAACTCTCTCCGAGGGTCCTTGAGTTGCTTAGGATTTATCGAGGATTTGTCAAAATGCAATAAAACATGATATGCAATGATGATCTATGTATAACATACCAAATTGAAAATTTGGGATGTTACAAACCTACCCCCCTTAAGATGAATCTCGCCCTCGAGATTCGGGTTGGCTAGAAAACAGGTGGGAGTGGTCCTTCCGTAGATCTTCCTCTCGCTCCCAGGTGGCTTCATCTTCCGTGTGGTGACTCCACTGAACTTTGCAAAACTTGATAACCTTGCTGTGGGTAACTCGGCTGGCATACTCAAGAATCTTAACTGGTTTCTCCTCATAGGTCAAATCACTTTCCAGCTGAATCGCTTCCAGTGGCACAGTATCTCTCAGTGGTATCTCAGCCATCTCTGTGTGGCACTTCTTCAACTGGGAAACATGAAATACATCATGAACTCCAGACAATCCTTCGGGCAATTCCAGCTTGTAGGCAACCTCTCCCATACGTTCCACAACTCTGTATGGTCCGATAAAACGGGGCGCTAACTTTCCCTTAACTCCAAAGCGCTTCACTCCTCGAAGTGGTGATACTCGAAGATAAACTCGGTCTCCGACTTCGTAAACTGTCTCCTTTCATTTAGAATCAGCATAACTCTTCTGTCTGGACTGGGCTACCTTGAGCCTATCGCGAATCAACCTTACTTTCTGTTCAGACTCCTTAATCAAATCTGGTCCAAACAACTGACGGTCTCCAACTTCGTCCCGTAACAACGGTGTTCTACACCTCCTTCCGTACAAGGCTTCGAAAGGGGCCATCTTCAAACTAGTTTGATAATTGTTGTTATAAGAAAACTCCGCATATGGCAAATTGTCGTCCCAACTGGATCCATAATCTAGTGCACATGCTCTCAACATGTCCTCCAAAATCTGGTTGACTCTCTCGGTCTGTCCATCTGTCTGTGGGTGGAAAGCGGTACTAAATTCCAGCCTGGTTCCCAATGTTTCATGTAACTGCTTCCAAAACTTCGAGGTAAATTGGGTTCCTCTGTCTGATACAATGGTCCTCGGAACTCCATGCAAACATAAGATCCTGGTCATGTATATCTTTGCCAACTTAGCACTTGTGTAAGTGGTCTTCACTGGAATGAAATGAGCCACTTTCGTCAAACGGTCGACTACAACCCATATTGAGTCATAGCCTGAACGAGTCCTGGGTAATCCGGTGATAAAATCCATGCCTATTTTTCCCACTTCCATTCGGGTATCGGCAATGGTTGTAGCAATCCTGCTGGCTTCTGATGCTCTGCCTTCACTCCCTGACATACATCACAAACTGCTACGTATTCCGCAATATCCTTCTTCATTCCGGTCCACCCAAAAATATTCTTCAAATCCAAATACATCTTCGTATTTCCTGGGTGAATCGAGTACGGTGAATCATGGGCTTCTTGCAAAATCAACTTCCTGTTCTCCGGATCATTTGGTACATATACGCGGTCCTCAAACCACAAGGTATCATGCTCATCCTCACGAAATCCCTTGGCTTTTCCTTTGCTCATCTTCTCCTTTATCTCTTCAATATCCTTGTCTGTCTTGTGAGCTTCTCTGATCCTTTCCATCAAGGTAGACTGAATCTCCAATGTCGCTAAATAGCCTCTTGGGACTATCTCCAAACATAACTCGCGAAGGTCCTCGGCTACTTCCTGAGGTAACTCTCCTGTCATGAGAGTGTTGACATGACTCTTGCGGCTTAACGCGTCTGCTACTACGTTAGCCTTTCCTGGGTGATAATGCAATCTCATATCATAATCTTTAATAAGCTCCAACCATCTCCTCTGTCTGAGATTTAACTCCTTCTGCGTGAAAATATACTTCAAACTCTTGTGATCCGTATACACCTCACAATGGTTTCCGATGAGAAAATGTCTCCATGTCTTCAATGCATGCACCACGGCTGCTAATTCCAAATCATGCGTAGCATAATTCTTTTCATGAGGTTTAAGTTATCGTGAAGCATATGACACAACTCTTCCTTCCTGCATAAGCACTGCTGCAAGTCCTCGACGAGAAACGTCGCAATAAACTTCATAATCCTTGCGTTGATCTGGCAGAATCAACACTGGTGAGGTAACCAATCGTTTCTTCAACTCCTGGAAACTAGCTTCACATTCCTTAGTCCAATTGAATTTGGTGTCCTTCTTCAATAGCTCAGTCATGGGCTTAGCAATCTTCAAGAAATTCTCGATGAATCTCCGGTGGTATCCTGCAAGTCCAAGAAAACTCCGGATTTCTCCAACTGTCGTGGGTGATTCCCAACTTGTCACTGTGTCAACCTTGGCATGGTCTACTGCTATTCCTTCTCCAGAAATAACATGTCCAAGGAATCCAACTTCCTTCAGCCAAAATTCACACTTGCTGAACTTGGCATATAACTGGTGTTCTCTGAGCTTCTCAAGTACCAATCGCAAATGCTCCTCATGCTCTTCCTCATCCTTGGAAAAGATTAAAATATCATCAATGAACACCAGGACGAACTTATCCAAAAATTGCATAAACACTTTGTTCATCAGGTTCATGAAATAGGCAGGTGCGTTAGTCAGACCAAATGACATAACGGTATACTCATATAATCCATATCTGGTGGTAAATGCCGTCTTGGGTATATCCTGCTCTCGAATCTTTAACTGATGGTATCCTGATCGTAGATCGATCTTGGAAAATACTTTAGCTCCTTGTAGGCGGTCAAACAGATCATTGATCATCGGCAGTGGGTACTTGTTTTTGATGGTTACTTCATTCAATCCACGGTAATCAACAACCATCCTCAGCGATCCATCTTTCTTCTCCACTAGAAGTACTGGTGATCCCCAAGGTGACGAACTTGGGCGAATATAGCCTTTTGTAACGCCCACGATGCGTCTATATCTCCCACGTGTCGAGGCACGACTTAGAGGCATAACCGCATAGTGGTTTTGTCGCAAGAAGGGTCATCTTCACACAATCCCATGTAATGAACAAGAATGGGATAAAGAGTTGGCTTACAATCGCCACTTCACACAATACATAAATATCATTCATACATCATCCAAAATACAATCATATAGACCGACTTCGGTCAAAATCCAGATGAAAATAAGACAACCCCAAATGCTAGATCCCCGATCGTCCCAACTGGGCTCCACTACTGATCATCAGGAAAAGACACATAGTAACGACCACGTTCCTCGTCGAACTCCCACTTGAGATCGACGCCATCGTCTGCACTGGCATCGTCGGCACCTGCAACTGTTTTGGAAGTATCTGTGAGTCACGGGGACTCAGCAATCTCACACCCGCGAGATCAAGACTATTTAAGCTTGTAGGCAAGGATGGTGCAAAGAGGTGGAGCTGCAGCGGCAAAAGCATATATGGTGGCTAACATGCGCAAATGAGAGCGAGAAGAGAAGCAACGGAACGGACGTCATCTAGCAATGACCAAGAAGTGATCCTGAACACCTACTTACGTCATACATAACACAGACCGTGTTCACTTCCCGGACTCCGCCGAGAAGAGACCATCACGGTTACTCACGCAGTTGATGTATTTTAATTGGGTCAAGTGACAAGTTATCTACAACCGGACATTAACAAATTCCCATCTGCCTCATAACCGCGGGCACGGCTTTCGAAAGATAATACCCTGCAGGGGTGTCCCAACTTAGCCCATCATAAGCTCTCACGGTCAACGAAGGATAAACCTTCTCCCAGAAAGACCCGATCAGTCTCGGAATCCCGGTTTACAAGACATCTCGACAATGGTAAAACAAGACCAGCAAAGCCGCCCGAATGTGCCGACAAATCCCGATAGGAGCTGCACATATCTCGTTCTCAGGGCACACCGGATAAGTCAAGCTACGAGTAAAACCAGACCTCGAGTCTCCCCGAGGTGGCCCCGCAGGCTGCTCGGTTCGGACCAACACTCGAAGGAGCACTGGCCCAGGGGGGTTAAAATAAGATGACCCTCGGGCTCGCGAAAACCCAGGGGAAAAGGCTTAGGTAGCAAATGGTAAAACCAAGGTTGGGCCTTGCTGGAGGAGTTTTATTCAAGGCGAACTGTCGAGGGGGTCCCATAAATCACCCGACCGCGTAAGGAACGCAAACTCAAGGAACATAATCCCGGTATAAGAGTAACTTGGGCGGCAAGAGTGGAACAAAACACCAGGCATAAGGCCGAGCCTTCCACCCTTTACCAAATATATAAAGATGCATTAATTAAATAAGAGATATTGTGATATCCCAACATATCCATGTTCCGACATGGAACAAACTTCAACTTCACCTGCATCTAGCAACGCTATAAGAGGGGCTGAGCAAAAACGGTAACATAGCCAAACAACGGTTTGCTAGGAAAGGATGGTTAGAGGCTGACATGGCAAAAATGGGAGACATGATATAGCAAGTGATAGGTAGCGAGCATGGCAATAGAGCGAACAACTAGCATAGCAAAGATAGAAGTGATTTCGAGGGGTGGTCATCTTGCCTGCAAGATTCTCAGAGTTGTCGAAAGCTTGATCCTCGTAAGCGTATTCGACAGGTTCCTTGTTCACGAACTCGTCTCCCGGCTCTACCCAAGACAAGAATACAAACAAACGGAACCACAATCAACAACGAGAAATGCGCAAGCAACATGATGCAAAACATGTATGATATGCAAGATATGATATGCGATGCATATGCGTGCTCCGAAAGGAAAATGATTAACATGGCAGTAACTTGGCAAACCAAGCATGCCACTGGAAAGATGAGATGATTTCGGTCGAAATCGATATAAAGATCACCGGAATCGGGTGCACGGTTTGCAAATGGCAAGCAAAACAAAATGACACTAATCTGCGATAACAGCAAGATAGCACTTAAAATACAACAAGTAACAAAGCTACAGCACCCTAACATAGCAACAAAGCACATGGCAGTAATCTACAGAAGATGCTTGACAAAATATGAACACTGAGCTACGGCTAGTTCACAACATATCAAGCTCAAACAATTATGGCAAAAATGCAAAAGATTACAGGTTCACAGACTTGGTGAAAAACTGGACATGACAGAAATCAGCATCAGGTAGCAATGTTCAGAGCATGAAATCAACATGCTACATGAACTTAACATAGCAAAACAAGGCATGGTAGTGTTCTACTAAATGCACATGACAAAAGTCCCTTACTGACCATAAGCCAAAAAGGACCCGAAGATATGATGACAAGCATGTAAACATAGCAAGTTTCGTTATCAGGTTCCAGACTCAGCAGAAAATAGAGCAAGGCAGAAATATTAATATGTAGGCCTCTTTGTGAGCTTGATATACTCACTACAGAGCAATGCATGACAAACCAAGCATACCTACAGAAAGATGGCATGTTAATGAAGCTATCCATGGCAAGAACAATTACATAGTATGTATGGATCAACTACAATAAGCTTGGCAAAAATGCATATCATGTTAAGAACCTGCCAGAAATAATTTATAGCAAAAGTAGAGCAAGATTGACTCATGCTATGGTACTCTAAAATTGCAAAAAATTGCAGGAATGGATCCATTACAACTATATCTACAAAACATCCTTACTGAGCACCTCCAAAATATGCATGGATCTCCCTGTAGCATCAAGTTTACATGGCAACAAAATTACAGCAGACAGACAGAGAAATCAGTCCCTGAAATCAGAAATATTACGGGGCCTACTTTGCATGCTTGTGCTAGTCACCACAAAGATCACAAAAATACATGGGCTGCACCACTAGAAAGATGGCATGGCATACTTCAAAACACATGTAGAGCTCATGCTCAAAAGATGCACAGATTAAATGATACAAAAATGACAAATCCCCAAGTTCTGATAAGAACCAGAGAATAACAGCAACTAGCCCTCTTCCAACGAAGATTTGGGCATCAAGATGGCTTCTAATGAACATGGTGCAATTGAACAAAATGAAGAGCATCACGAGGCGAGCAATTTGACATATTATACGCGCGAATCGGAGCTACTTGCAAGAAGTTATCGCATCTCGAACAGGAGCACATGCTGAAGATTTCCAGGACTTGGAAAAATTAGAGGGGGGGCGAGAAGTCAACGAACGTACGGTTCGATCGGATCTGGATCGAGAGCTCGAGCTCGGGCAGTGGACTCGCCAGCGGGAGGAGAGGAGAGGCCGGCGGGGGGGGGCGCCGGCCGGAGGCGGGCGAGGCGACGGCGGGGAGGGTCGCCGGCGGCGAGGGGCGGCGCCGGAGGCGCGGCGGCGGCGATGGCCGGCGGAACCACGGCGGCGAACGGCAGGTGCGGCGGCGCACGGGAGTCCGAGCGGCGGACGCGGGGCACGGGGCCCGAGCGGCGGCGGCGGCGAGAGGAGACGGGCCGGAGGGCCGGGAGCGGGCCGGCGGGCCTCGGCGGCGGCGCGGTGGAGGCGCGCCACGTGGCGGCGGCGGATTCGCCGGGGCGCGGCGGCGGACGTTGTCCGGCGCAGGCGGACTCGTCCGGCGGCGCGGTGGGAAAATTTCTAGGGTTCGTCTGTGATTTCGTTTTTCGGGATGCCCACATATAAATAGGTAGAGGGAACTAGGAGACTCCAAATGAGGTGCGGTTTTCGCCCACACGATCATGATCGAACGACCTAGAGCATGGAAGAGAGTTTGGTGGGTTTTGGGCTGGTTTTGGAGGGGGTTTTTGCTGGACACTCAAATGGACTTTGCGGATGCCCGGTTAACCGTTGGAGTACCAAACGACCTCCGAATGGAACGAAACTTGACCGGTGGTTTCCGGGTGGTATACTAAGGCCACATGACAAGCCCCGGTCCATTCCGAGAAAGTTTGACACACGCACACGAAAGAAAACAAGAGGGGTGCACCGGAGGAGATAGGAGCGCCGGATTGGAAAACGGACAACGGGGAAAATGCTCGGATGCATGAGACGAACACGTATGCGAATGCAATGCACATGATGACATGATATGAAAATGCATGACATGACAAAATACAAAACAAAAGACAAAACCCAACAACGGAGGGAAAAACATAACACATAGCCGAAAATGGCAAGAGTCGGAGTTACAAATATGGCAAGTTACATGCGGGGTGTTACAACACTCCACCACTACGAGAGGATCTCGTCCCGAGATCTAGGACTGAAAGAACTCCGGATATTCGGAACGGAGATGGTCCTCGCGTTCCCAGGTGGCTTCCCGGTCGGAATGGTGCGACCACTTCACTTTCAGAAATTTGATAGACTTGTTGCGAGTCTTGCGCTCAGTTTCTTCAAGAATAGCAACGGGGTGCTCATGATAAGACAAATCTTCTTGGAGGTCAATCTCTTCGAAGTCGATAATGCGCTCAGGCGTCTTGAAGCACTTGCGGAGCTGTGACACGTGGAACACATCGTGCACGTTCGCGAAGTTGGAAGGAAGCTCAAGTTGATAGGCGAGGTCGCCTCTTTTGCCAAAGATCTTGAAAGGACCCACGTATCTAGGGGCAAGCTTCCCTTTGATACCGAAGCGACGAGTGCCTTTCATTGGAGAGACGCGGAGGTAGACATGGTTTCCGATCTCGAAAGCCAAATCACGATGCTTACTATCATAGTAACTCTTCTGACGCGATTGCGCGGCTTTGAGATTATCACGGATGACTTTACACATTTCTTCAGCTTCAGTGATTAAGTCATTGCCAAGAAGTTGGCGTTCACTAGTCTCTGACCAATTGAGAGGAGTACGGCACTTTCTGCCATATAGAATCTCGAATGGGGCCTTGCCCGAACTCGCTTGGAAGCTGTTGTTGTAGGAGAATTCAGCATAAGGAAGACAATCCTCCCATTTTATGCCAAAGGAAATGACACAAGCCCTGAGCATATCTTCAAGAATTTGATTGACTCGCTCGACTTGGCCACTAGTTTGAGGATGGAAAGCTGTGCTGAAGCGAATGTTTGTGCCCATGGCCTTCTGGAAGGAGTCCCAGAACTTAGAGGTGAAGATGCTTCCACGATCTGAAGAAATCAATTGTGGAATGCCGTGCAAGGAGACAATTCTGGAGGTGTAAAGCTCTGCCAGCTGAGCTGCTGTGATGGATTCTTTGATTGGAAGGAAATGAGCCACTTTAGAGAGCTTGTCAATGACAACGAAGATAGCATCATTTTCGCGCTTGGACTTGGGAAAACCAGTCACGAAGTCCATTTCAATATGATCAAACTTCCATTCCGGAATAGCAAGAGGTTGGAGGAGACCAGCTGGTCGTTGGTGTTCTGCTTTCACTCTTCGGCAGACATCACATTCATTCACGAATTGAGTAATTTCTCGCTTCATTCGAGTCCACCAATACGACTGCTTGAGGTCACTGCCCGAGCTCGAGCTCTCGATCCAGATCCGATCGAACCGTACGTTCGTTGACTTCTCGCCCCCCTCTAATTTTTCTAAGTCCTCGAAATCTTCAGCATGTGCTCCTGTTCGAGATGCGATAACTTCTTGCAAGTAGCTCCGATTCGCGCGTATAATATGTCAAATTGTTCTCCTCGTAATGCTCTTCATTTTGTTCAATTACACCATGTTCATTAGAAGCCATATTGATGCCCAAATCTTCGTTGGAAGAGGGCTAGTTGCTGTTATTCTCGGATTCTTATCAGAACTTGGAGATTTGTCATTTTTGTATCATTTAATCTGTGCATCTTTTGAGCATGAGCTCTACATGTGTTTTGAAGTATGCCATGCCATCTTTCCAGTGGTGTAGCCCATGTATTTTTGTGATCTCTGTGGTGACTAGCACAAGCATGCAAAGTAGGCCCCGTAATATTTCTGATTTCAGGGACTTATGATTTCTCTGTCTGTCTGCTGTAATTTTGTTGCCATGTAAACTTGATGCTACAGAGAGATCCATGCATATTTTGGAGGTGCTCAGTAAGGATGTTTTGTAGATATAGTTGTAATGGATCCATTCCTGCAATTGTTTGCAATTTTAGAGTACCATAGCATGACTCAATCTTGCTCTACTTTTGCTATAAAATATTTCTGGCAGGTTCTTAACATGATATGCATTTTTGCCAAGCTTATTGTAGTTGATCCATACATATTATGCAATTGTTCTTGCCATGGATAGCTTCATTAACATGCCATCTTGCCGTAGGTATGCTTGGATTGTCATGCATTGCTCTGTAGTGAGTGCATCAAGCTCACAAAGTGGCCTACATATTAATATTTCTGTCATGCTCTGTTTTCTGCTGAGTCTGAAACCTGATAACGAAACTTGCTATGTTTACATGCTTGCCATCATATCTTCGTGTCCTTTTTGGCTTATGGTCAGTAAGGGATTTTTGTCATGTGCATTTAGTAGAACACTACCATGCCTTGTTTTGCTATGTTAAGTTCCTGTAGCATGTTGATTTCATGCTCTGAACATTGCTACCTGATGCTGATTTCTATCATGTCCAGTTTTTCACTAAGTCTGTGAACCTGTAATCTTTTACATTTTTGCCATACTTGTTTGAGCTTGATATGTTGGGAACTAGCCGTAGCTCAGTGTTCATCTTTTGTCAAGCATCTCCTGTAGATTACTGCCATGTCCTTTTTTTCTATGTTAGGGTGCTGTAGCTTTGTTACTTGTTGTATTTTATGTGCTATCTTGCTGTTATCGCAGATTAGTGTCATTTTGTTTTGCTTGCCATTTGCAAACCGTGCATCCGATTCCGGTGATCTTTATATCGATTTCAACCGAAATCATCTCATCTTTCCAGTGGCATGCTTGGTTTGCCAAGTTACTGCCATGTTAATCATTTTCCTTTCGGAGCACGCATATGCATCGCATATCATATCTTGCATATCATACATGTTTTGCATCATGTTGCTTGCGCATTTCTCGTTGTTGATTGTGGTTCCGTTTGTTTGTATTCTTGTCTTGGGTAGAGCCGGGAGACGAGTTCGTGAACGAGGAACCTGTCGAGTACGCTTACGAGGATCAAGCTTTCGACAACTCTGAGAATCTTGCAGGCAAGATGACCACCCCTCGAAATCACTTTTATCTTTGCTATGCTAGTTGTTCGCTCTATTGCCATGCTCGCTACCTATCACTTGCTATATCATGTCTCCCATTTTTGCCATGTCAGCCTCTAACCATCCTTTCCTAGCAAACCGTTGTTTGGCTATGTTACCGCTTTTGCTCAGCCCCTCTTATAGCGTTGCTAGATGCAGGTGAAGTTGAAGTTTGTTCCATGTCGGAACATGGATATGTTGGGATATCACAATATCTCTTATTTAATTAATGCATCTTTATATATTTGGTAAAGGGTGGAAGGCTCGGCCTTATGCCTGGTGTTTTGTTCCACTCTTGCCGCCCTAGTTACTGTTATAGCGGGATTATGTTCCTTGAGTTTGCGTTTCTTATGCGGTCGGGTGATTTATGGGACCCCCTCGACAGTTCGCCTTGAATAAAACTCCTCCAGCAAGTCCCAACCTTGGTTTTACCATTTGCTACCTAAGCCTTTTCCCCCGGGTTTTCGCGAGCCCGAGGGTCATCTTATTTTAACCCCCCTGGGCCAGTGCTCCTTCGAGTGTTGGTCCGAACCGAGCAGCCTGCGGGGCCACCTCGGGGAGACTCGAGGTCTGGTTTTACTCGTAGCTTGACTTATCCGGTGTGCCCTGAGAACAAGATATGTGCAGCTCCTATCGGGATTTGTCGGCACATTCGGGCGGCTTTGCTGGTCTTGTTTTACCATTGTCGAGATGTCTTGTAAACCGGGATTCCGAGACTGATCGGGTCTTTCCGGGAGAAGGTTTATCCTTCGTTGACCGTGAGAGCTTATGATGGGCTAAGTTGGGACACCCCTGCAGGGTATTATCTTTCGAAAGCCATGCCCGCGGTTATGAGGCAGATGGGAATTTGTTAATGTCCGGTTGTAGATAACTTGTCACTTGACCCAATTAAAATACATCAACTGCGTGAGTAACCATGATGGTCTCTTCTCGGCGGAGTCCGGGAAGTGAACACGGTCTGTGTTATGTATGACGTAAGTAGGTGTTCAGGATCACTTCTTGGTCATTGCTAGATGACGTCCGTTCTGTTGCTTCTCTTCTCGCTCTCATTTGCGCATGTTAGCCACCATATATGCTTTTGCCGCTGCAGCTCCACCTCTTTGCACCATCCTTGCCTACAAGCTTAAATAGTCTTGATCTCGCGGGTGTGAGATTGCTGAGTCCCCGTGACTCACAGATACTTCCAAAACAGTTGCAGGTGCCGACGATGCCAGTGCAGACGATGGCGTCAATCTCAAGTGGGAGTTCGACGAGGAACATGGTCGTTACTATGTGTCTTTTCCTGATGATCAGTAGTGGAGCCCAGTTGGGACGATCGGGGATCTAGCATTTGGGGTTGTCTTATTTTCATCTGGATTTTGACCGAAGTCGGTCTATATGATTGTATTTTGGATGATGTATGAATGATATTTATGTATTGTGTGAAGTGGCGATTGTAATCCAACTCTTTATCCCATTCTTGTTCATTACATGGGATTGTGTGAAGATGACCCTTCTTGCGACAAAACCACTATGCGGTTATGCCTCTAAGTCGTGCCTCGACACGTGGGAGATATAGCCGCATCGTGGGCGTTACACCTTTATCCAGTAACTCCTTGATCTGCTTCTTAATTTCCTCCAAATCTTTTGCGGGCATCCTGTACGGTCTCTTAGATATTGGCCCTGTGCCTGGCAAAAGTTCAATCAAGAACTCAATGTCTCTATCTGGTGGCATGCCTGGCAACTCTTCTAGAAATACATCCGGATAATCCTTCACCACTGGTACTTCCTCCTGTACAATTCCTGATAAGGAATTCACTTGAGTCCTCTTCGGCATATGTCGGGATACATACTTGATCCTTTTCCCTTCCGGGGTGGTAAGCAAAATCGTCTTGCTGGCACAGTCGATGTTTCCTCCATACAACGATAGCCAATCCATTCCCAAAATCACATCCAAACCTTGCGACTCCAAAACTATGAGGTCTGAGGGGAAAACATGCCTACCAATGGCCAATGGTATCTGAAAACATCCTTGGGTGGCCATATACTCTGCTCCTGGCGAGGTTACTAACATAGGGTTTCTGAGAACTTTGGTGGACATCTTAAACTTATTCACAAATCCCCTTGATATGTATGAATGCGATGCACCAGTATCGAAAAGAACGGTTGCAGTAAATGACTTAACCAAGAACTTACCTATTACTGCATCAGGCTGAGCTTCAACCTCCTCCACGCTCACGTGGTTCACGTGTCCTTTGTTGAACGGGTTCGGCTTCTTCCCAGAGCTTCCATTGCCATTTCCATTTTGGGCTTCAGGACATTCATTGGCATAATGTCCATTCTTCTAGCACTTGAAACAAGTGACTTGGCTCAGGTCCCTCTTGGCTGGGGTAGATGGGTTGGTGCAGTTCTGTCCGTTGCCTCCTCCATTCCCATTACCATTTTTGGTGCCATTATGGTTGTGCGAACTACCTCCTCCATGGGTATGCTGAAACTGTCCTCCCGGCTTCGGGGTAAATCGAGGCTTCTGCTGAGCTCCTGAGTTATACTTCCCTTGTCCATACTTCCTCTTACGGTTTTCAATCTGCTGTTGCTTCCCTTCAATCATGAGAGCTCTATCTACCAGCTCCTGGTAGTTGTTGAAGGTTGCTACCATCAACTGCATACTCAGTTCATCATTCAGCCCTTCCAAAAATTTCTCCTGCTTGGCTGCATCTGTAGCAACGTCATCTGGTGCATAACGTGCTAGCTTACTGAATTCCTCCACATACTGGCCTACGGTGCGTCCTCCTTGGCGTAGGTTGCGAAACTCACGCTTCTTCATAGCCATAGCTCCTGCTGAAACATGTGCTGTACGGAAAGCTTGCTGAAACTGGTCCCATGTGACAGTGTCAATAGGGTGCGTGGCTGTATAATTCTCCCACCATGATGTTGCGGGTCCATCTAGCTGATGTGCGGCAAAACGCACTCTTTCCGCATCTGTGCATTCTGCAGTGGTCAACTCCCTTCCAACTTTGCGGAGCCAATCATCTGCAACAATCGGCTCGGTGCTACTGGAAAACACCGGCGGGTTTAGCCTTAAGAAACAGTCTAAGTGATCAACAGGTGGTGGTGGCGGTGGGTTGTTGTTGTTGTTGTTGTTGTTGTTGCCTTGGTTCTGCACTAACACTTGCATCAGGGCATTCTGTTGCTGAATCAACTGGTGATCTCCGGTGGGAAAACAAATCCGGTATCGCGTCTCGGAGGCATCTGATAGGTTTAGAAAAGATGAGAGTTAAGAATAGAATGAGGTCTAGAGAGAAAACACTACCCATATGCTCATGAGACAAATACAATCAATATCACTCAATCAATTCAAACAAGGCAAAACAATCGATCTATCTAGCGTTACAAAGTGCTTGAACTATACTATTAAATGGGGGAAAACTACTACTGATATGGTGGTCTACTAGAAATTCTGATCCGTTGAAGACTCCATGATGTCTGCTCCTGCTTCGTCAACCCAGTCATCTTCACTTGGTTCCGAGTCAGTGTCGTCGATGATGATGTAGTTATCCGGACAAGTGCATTCGTCGACTTCTGCTTTTGGCACTGGATTTCCCATGTATATTCCAATCTTCTTCTCCAGGTCGTCATTCTTCCCTACTAGTGCGTTGATTTCTTCCAAATAATCCTCGCGTGTATCCTTGAGTTCTTCCTCCAGCTCCTTGATCTTCGTCAATGCCTTCTTCAGCTCTTCCTTGTCTGAGCACATCTGGTTCTCCTGGCGACAAATGTGTTGGTTTTGCTCCTGGATGAAAGCTGCAATTAATCCATCCTTCTTGGTTCTGATCATCTCCCATTGCGCGTCTCGGCGTCCACAAATTTGGTAAATTTTATCCTTAAGCTCCTGGTGGTAGACTTCTCCAATGCGTCCCATGGCGATGTGTGCGGCCATGCTCTTCCCTAGACTCCAGGTTGGCGCTTCGAAAACCAATCTTATGGGTTCAGTAACTGGCACAAACGTCCTTCCTGGAATGTGAACTTGAATCTTCCAGCTCTCCTCTTCAGGTAATGTGGCGTTGTAGGTTCCGGTGATGCTTGGTATTCCTATGTTCAAGTACTTGGTGACTTCCTTCAAGTGTCGTCCAAACGGCGTGTCTTCATCTGGTTGCATGAACTTGCTCCTTGCATCCGCCATTCCTAAAAGAGTAGAAAGTGGAGAGGGGTCAGAAATTAGAAGAGAGAAGCTTTCTAGGGCTTAAGCTTAGTGGTCGTGTCCTACAGTCAGTGTGTGCTCTGATACCAACTTTGTAGCGACCAGACCTCAAATGGTCTGTGCTGTTGTGCACCAGTGTCATCCCTGGATCAGTAATGCTGACACGCACAGTACAAATGGAGGATTTATAACAGAGTAGCAATCACACACTTATTACATCGAATATCTCCAAAGAGATTAAGTATGATAAACATGGCTTAAGGCCATCTAATAACGATAACAGCGGAAGACTTGGAAGATAAGTGAGTCCATCAACTCCAGCGGCATCACTGAGTATAAGACCACGACCTAAGGCACTTTACTCGTCGTCTGAAAAGTCTGCAACATGAAACGTTGCAGCCCGGAAACGGGTCAGCACATAGGATATGCTGGCAATGTAACACATAGAGAATAATGAACAATAACAATGCTATACTACATGCATATATGGCTGGTGGAAAGCTCTATGGTTACAGTTTTTGCGAAAAGCCAATTTTATCCTACGTCAAAGGAATAAATTTTATTTAACTATCATGGTGGTTGTGAAACATTGAGATGGTTGACAGCATCTCAATCCCAATTAAAAGTCATCAATAACCCAACAAAATTAATTAGAAGTAACATAGTGATGAGATTCACATGATAATCCAAGTACTAGATACTCAAGTTGTCCATAACCGGGGACACGGCTAACCATGATTAGTTTGTACACTCTGCAGAGGTTTGGGCACTTTTCCCCACAAGACTTGATCTCCTCCGTTGGATTACTCGCACTACATGATGTTTGAGTAACGGATGACCAAGACACAGTCTTTCAGAAGTGTTTGCACCTTACGTATGGGTAGACAGTTACACCTACTTTCCCCTACATCTGCTAGTCTACCACTGTAAGAGTTCACACAACTTAATCAACTATGCTAGAGCCCATAATAACTTGCGGCTGCACACGGAAGTTTCTAGCATGAATAATCTTATGATCCCTTTGAACCTGGGTGGCGGTCCAAAAGAAAAACAGGCAATCCTGGAATACCCAGGTACCTCAATCCACCCAGATGTGAGTTTTAGTTGCCACCTTAAGTAAACCATTATTAACAATCTCACATCTGTCATGAATTTCACTCAGACCCTATCCACGTCTACGAGCATAGCATGGCAATAATAATAGCAACGTAGAAGTAACTCCCAAGGGTTTGATAAGAATACAGGTAATAGGTTCTACCTCAACTACTTCCCAATACCCACAATTTAATTAGATCCTAGCCATGCAATGTTTGAGGATTGATCTAATGCAATAAAACTGGGTAATGAAAAGTATGATCAAAGTGTTACTTGCCTTGCCGATGATCCGCAAAACCTAGCGATTCGAAGTAACAAGCGGCACACTCCGGGTACTCTATCGCAAACAAACAAGCATACAATCAGTACTCATCTAATGCACAGGTAAAACTCGAATAAAAGATCAACCAGAAAGTTCAACTTAAGAACTCCGGTTTGCAAAAAGAATCAACTCGAAAGAAGCAACGAAAGTCAAACGGCGAAAGAAAGTAGCTTCGTTTACTAATCTGGATCTAGGTCAAATTTTACTGTAGCAAAACTTGTTTGAGTAGGTTAAACGGAAAGAGAATTTCGAGACGAAACTCTAGGCGCTTGAATCGCCTGATTCCGATAAACGAGCGAGAAGTTAAACAGAAACGAAGATTCGATCAGAAATCGAATCTGAGATAATCGCAGAAAAATCTGACGAAAAAGAAAAACGGACGAACGGTTAAATAACGGACGTTCGTTAACAGAGAAAAACCGACGAACGCGTTCGTTGAAACGAACGGTTCGGTGAACGCTCGTGAAATAATAAAACCGAAAAAAAACCGATCTAGGGTTTTTTTTAACGAAGGGTTTTTTAACAAAACCGGCAAAAACGAACGGGGCAGCGAGGCAGTACCTCGTCGGGGCAGTGCTCCGGCGGGGCTCCGGCGGGGCTCCGGGCTCGGGGGCGGCTCCGGCGACGAACGGCGGCGGCGGCGGCTCGGGCTTTCGGCGGCGGCGGCGAGGGCAAATGCGGCGGCGGCGAGCGAGATGAGAGGCGAGAGAGAGGGGGGTATATAAATGGGGGGCGGAGGTGGCTTTGGGGAGGGGCAAGTGCGGCGGCGGGGCTTACCGTGTCCATGGCGGACACGGCGCGGCGGCGGCCGTGCGGGGAGAGGAGAGGGGCGCGGGGTGGGCCGGCGGCCTGGCGGCTGGGCTTGGCCCGGCGGGCGCGCGCGTGTTTTTTTTTTTAACGTTCCGTGGAAAATAATTCATAGAAAAATAAATAAAAGTCGGAAAAATATAAAATAAATTTTCCCCGTCTAGTTAGAAAATCGAGAATAGGGTGAACTTTTTTTAACACAAAATAAATATTTTGAAAACATGCAATATTTTTAATGCAATAAAAATTGCAAATAAAATCCAAATAAATTCCAATAAATGATTTTAACATTTTTCTCCAGTATTTCAATTGTTTTGGAGAAGTCATATTTTCTCCTCTCGTTTATTTATAAGATGAAATATTTTTCCGGAGAGAAAATAATTAAAACCAAAATCCTCGTCTTAAAATTTGATGAAAATCAAATTTGAAAATTCGAGAAAATCCCCAACTCTCTCCGAGGGTCCTTGAGTTGCTTAGGATTTATCGAGGATTTGTCAAAATGCAATAAAACATGATATGCAATGATGATCTATGTATAACATACCAAATTGAAAATTTGGGATGTTACAAAGCATGAGGAGAATTTAGCACGGATTGCAACAAGGAAATACAATCTATCAAAGAGCAATTATGATAATTAAATTTCTTGAAATCCAAAACAGTGGGTTCATTAACATCTAATGTTTTGATTTCTTCAACCCCACTTTTATCAAATTTAGCATCAAGATCTAAAAACTCCGAATTTTTGGAACGCCTTGTAGGTAGCCTGCTTTCAAAGTTCTCCGGTTTAGCGGCCATCTTATTAACTAAGGTAGCCTGCTTATCCGATATTTCAGCTATCAACTTCTCAAGACAAGCAATTTGGAATCTCAAACCATCAAATTCTTTAGACATATCATCAAGCTCTTTATTCATATAACTCATAAAGCTTTTTTGTTCCTTAAGCTCGTTTTTGAAGAAATTATTAGGCTCAAATTGCAAAACCATAAAACTCCTGATGTTGCTTTCGATCTCTTCTAACCTTTTAAGGTGAAGATCACCAAATCTAGGTAGAGGCATCGTGACAAACAAGCAATCCAACACATGAGCAAACAAAAAGCAAGCGGGAAAAAGAGGTGAACGGAAAAGAGGGGGCGAATAAAATGGCAAGGGTGAAGTGGGGGAGAGGAAAACGAGAGGCAAATGGCAAATAATGTAATGCGAGAGATAAGGGTTTGTGACGGGTACTTGGTATGTTGACTTTTGCGTAGACTCCCCGGCAACGGCGCCAGAAATCCTTCTTGCTACCTCTTGAGCACTGCGTTGGTTTTCCCTTGAAGAGGCAAGGGTGATGCAGCAAAGTAGCGTAAGTATTTCCCTCAGTTTTTGAGAACCAAGGTATCAATCCAGTAGGAGGCTACGCGCGAGTCCCTCGCACCTACACAAACAAATAAATCCTCGCAACCAATGCGATAAGGGGTTGTCAATCCCTACACAGTCACTTACGAGATTGAGATCTGATAGATATGATAGGATAATATTTTTGGTATTTTTATGATAAAGATGCAAAGTAAAATAGAAAGCAATGAAAATAACTAAGTGTTGAAAGATTAATATGATGGAACATAGACCCGGGGGCCATAGGTTTCACTAGTGGCTTCTCTCAAGAGCATAAGTATTTACGGTGGGTGAACAAATTACTGTTGAGAAATTGACAAAATTGAGCATAGTTATGAGAATATCTAGGTATGATCATGTATATAGGCATCACGTCCGAGACAAGTAGACCTACTCCTGCCTGCATCTACTACTATTACTCCACACATCGACCTCTATCCAGCATGCATCTAGAGTATTAAGTTCATAAGAACAGAGTAACGCTTTAAGCAAGATGACATGATGTAGAGGGATAAACTCATGCTATATGATATAAACCCCATCTTGTTATCCTCGATGGCAACAATACAATACGTGCCTTGTTGCCCCTACTGTCACTGGGAAAGGACACCGCAAGATTGAACCCAAAGCTAAGCACTTCTCCCATTGCAAGAAAGGTCAATCTAGTAGGCCAAACCAAACTGATAATTCGAAGAGACTTGCAAAGATAACCAATCATACATAAAAGAATTCAGAAGATTCAAATATTGTTCATAGATAAACTTGATCATAAACCCACAATTCATCGGTCTCAAAAAACACACCGCAAAAGAAGATTACATCGAATAGATCTCCACGAGAGAGGGGGAGAACATTGTATTGAGATCCAAAAAGAGAGAACAAGCCATCTAGCTAATAACTATGGACCCGAAGGTCTGAGGTAAACTACTCACACATCATCGGAGAGGCTATGGTGTTGATGTAGAAGCCCTCCGTGATCGATGCCCCCTCCGACGGAGCTCCGAAACAGGCCCCAAGATGGGATCTCGTGGGTACAGAAGGTTGCGGCGGTGGAATTAGGTTTTTGGCTCTGTATCTGGTAGTTTGGGGTACGTAGGTATATATAGGAGGAAGGAGTACATTGGTGGAGCAACAGGGGGCCCACGAGGGTGGAGGGCGCGCCTAGGGGGGTAGGCGCGCCCCCTACCTCGTGCCCTCCTGGTTGATGTCTTGACGTAGGGTCCAAGTCCTCTGGATCACGTTCGTTCTGAAAATCACGTTTCCGAAGGTTTCATTCCGTTTGGACTCCGTTTGATATTCTTTTTCTCCGAAACTCTGAAATAGGCAAAAACAGCAATTCTGGGATGGGCCTCCGGTTAATAGGTTAGTCCAAAAAATAATATAAAAGTGTATAATAAAGCCCAATAATGTCCAAAACAGAATATAATATAGCATGGAACAATCAAAAATTATAGATACGTTGGAGACGTATCAAGGTGCGGGTATCTTTTGTGAAATTATCATAGTTTGCTTTCTATCCGTCAGATATAGATCAGACGGTCTATATTACAAGATGGCAGGCACACCATCATCGCCAACTCGTTTTTTTATAAGGGTACAGATGATAAGTTTGCTAGCTACTAAAGTAAAGTGGAATTTGTCCATGTTATACAAGTAAATTAAGGTGATTGTTTATCATACGGGTAAGGTTGGATGAAGGGTGGTAGGAACAAATGCTCCGCCTAGAGCATGTGTGTGTGAGATGGAGTCTTAGTGTGTGTGGGGGGGGGTGTGAGAGAGAGAGAGAGAGAGAGAGATGGAGTCTTAGTGTGTGTGTGTGTGATGGAGTCTTAGTGTGTGTGTGTGTGTGTGTTTGTGTGTGTGTGGGTGGGTGGGTGCGTGTGTGCGTGCGCGTGTGTGTGTATGTGTGTGTTTGTGTGTGTCGCGGGGTCCTCGGTGGCGGATGTAATTTAAGTGTGCATGGCTTCATCATAGAGAGGTGATGTGTATGGCAGAGGCCATAGGTGCGAGAGAGAAAATTCCCGTAGAGAGGGAAGAGAAGGTGTGTGCGCGTGAGAGGAGTCGACATCGAGAGAACATGTTTGTTCAAGAGACACCGAGGAAGACTACTATATATCGATGGTGCATGTAGACGGGAATTAAACGAAGGGATGGTCTTATTGGTTTCGGGGATATAGGGGAAGAGTGAGAGGGCGGTAGCTACAAGGAGATTGTTAAGTGTGAGTGTGTGTTTTACCCATCCAGGCGGAAGTTATGTGCACGCAAGAAGAGAACGATTTGATGTGGCGTTAGGGTTGAGGGTAATTAACTGCGTATGGAGACATAGAGACCTTGAACGTGCATGTTCGAGAGGTATACATGTATACGTGGGATGTATGTGTGTGGGCGCGCGCATGTTCGAGATAAAAGAAAGAAGACATAAGTCATAAGATCAACGACATGGGAGAGACGAATCGGCATGACAATATGCATGCATGTGAGAATGCAGGGAAGAAGGCCCGACAATTGAGCATGTGTTTTTGTCTTTAAGAGATAGTGGCATGGGCTGGATCATGCATCTATGGCGAGCAGAGGGAGTGAGGCACAACGATTGTGCAAAAGAGATCAACCTATAAATGAAAGAAGGTTGATGGAGAAACAGAAAAATAGAAAGATAAAGATGCTAGCTAGTGTGCGTTAGAGATAGGAGTCGAGTGGATCAGAAGGTTGAGTTATGTGTGTGGGTGTAAGAGAGATGAAGAAAGGGTGCATGTGACTCACATACAAACAAATATCGGAGAGAAATGAGATCCCGAGAGACGGAGTTTTGTGTCTGCGAGAGAGAAAGATATTTCACAACGAGAGCGATAGCTAGAGAGACATATGAGGGAACGTGCGATATCTCTAGGGAGAGAGAGTGTGTGTGAGCAACATACAAGAGAACAGTGGAGAAATATGAGACCCTGGGAGACATAGTTTGTGTTTGTGTGTGAGAAAGAGATATTTAAGAGGAAGAGTCATAGGTTCTCATACCTAAGGAGCGAAAGACATCTCTGTATGAGGGGTGTGCGAGTGGCACACAGGGGAATAGTAGAGAGAAATGAGACCCCGGGAGACAAAGTTTTGTGTTTGGGTGAGAGAAAGAGATTCCACATGGAGAATCATAGTTAGAGACACATAGCAGGGAGCGAGATATACTTAGAGAGAGATAGAGTGATGAAGATCGAGGGAGAGAGTGATGTCAATGTGTTACGAAGATAAAAGATCATTGTCGACATACAAGTAGCACGAGAGATACCCGAGAGACGATGAACGCGTATAGGTCTAGAGAGATAGTCCTATATAAGCATGAGTGGTAGTTATATGAGACGAATATCTGGATTAAATGGGATTCAAATATTTAAACTGGAGATCACGACATCGATAATATCATAACGCAAATTGGTGTATCAAACATGCATATTCATTTGAATTTGGGGACACGTGTAATGTTATATAGTTCATCAATATTGGTGATCCATAGATTCTTTAATTAGAAACAATGCATGGTTTATATGCAATTAATGTCTAAACGGGATTACACTATATGTTGCGTGTGTGAAACACATTATACATGTTTGAGAAGTAAAAAAACCCGCATGAAACACACATTAATTGGAGACAGTTGGCGAGGAATGCATACATTGGATTTCAACATAAAGTGGTTTCAAATATTTGAAAATCCAAATTGATGGATACAACCTTATGAATCTGAGATCATGCCACTTGTAAACCATATTTATGTATAAAGGGTGTTGTGCTTTTGAAAGTATATATAAAAAATGATGTATATAGAATTTTATTCCAATCGAAAATGGATCCCGCCCGAAAAAAACAGAATACAAACGGGATTCGAATTGAGTTGGCACGGTAAATGTGCACTCCGCAAAATTTGAACGAAGCGGGGAAAGTCGCAGTAACCGCCCGAAACCAAAATCTGCGAGATGGAAATTACTACTGCCTATCCCTGCCACGCAAAGCCTATCTGCTCGATTTCTATAGGTTTCGATAGGGGTAGGTTTGTAATTTCACTCAAATGTGACATAACCGCCTCTCACCTGGATTCATACACAGTGGGCGCCAAAACACAGTGTGTCCTCGGCCGAAATCGACTCCCTCCCCGATTCATACACGGTGGGCGCCAAAAACAAACTCTTGTCGGCAAATATTCGATGTATGCGAGATTACCGTCCTATCCCCAACCGACTAATATTGCTGTGATGTAGGAAATTTGAAACGGAGGCTAAGTTTGTAAATTTCCACGCATTTGAGACAAGCGCGTCCTGAAGACATGGTTCCCCCCCTTCCTCTCCACCTCCATTTCCCCATTCGTACTCCGTGGGCGCCAAAACACCCTCTCCACCCCAGCCTCCTCCGTCTACCACCCCATCCACCACCGTCCTCCTCCACCATGCCGGAGCTGATACCCCGACGCCGCCGTCCATTACAAGAGATCGACCTCTCTCATCCACGGCTTTGGACCGGGATCCTTGCATCCCATCCTCTCGCTTCATCCCCGCCGTCGTCCACCTTGCCGGCGCCGCTCCTACGACCGTCTCGTCCACCGCGCCCTGCCGCCACAGTCTACCCTCCTAGATCTGCTTCCACGCCGCCGACAGCCATCGCTATCGCAGCACCGTCAAATTCTCAGCAGATGCATACACGGCGCCGCACCAGAGGTGGTACTCTTTCGTATCTGCTCAACTTATTTATCGCAGCAAGAAAATAGATCGCCACTGCTTTACTCTGATTTCTTGTCCATCACTTACTTGCTAGTTGAAAGCAAACATTGGTTGCGAAGTTGCCTTTGTCCGGTTTGCACCTTCACATCCGCCATGGCACGCTCAACACTATACTCCCAATGCTTATGGTTTTCCCCTTTTATATTCCACACTAGTTAAATCACAGTAGACTAAATTTCAAAATTGGGTCAGTCAATTTTTCAGAGCTCGCCGGAGTTCGCCGGTGCGAACGAAGGAGCTCGGGTGGGGACGGTGGTTGGGGGGTGGTGGGGCCTCGCCCAACGAAGAAAACTCGACGCGGGTGGGGGCGGGGTGGGGGTGGGGGTGGCGGAGGAACACAGGCGGTGGGCGCCGGTGGTCCGGCCGGCGGCCCGTGCGGTGTTCTGTATGGGAAGAATCAGAGACGAGGAAGAAGAAGGGTTAGGAGACGTAGGATCTTCATCCAACCGCCTGAAATGGTCGACTGACCCAAATGACAAAAGTCACGCGACTTGCATGCAGACATGCCTTTATATTTAGTACCTTCACCGTACCTGCTTAGCACTGCTCCTGAATCCATCAAGCTAAACAACGTGCCACTCATAATTCCAAACTTGTTGCTCAAGTACGAATCTGATATGATGCTGATATTACTAAAACAGATAACATTTAATTGGTCAGCTAATGTTCCTACTTTACTTTCGAAAAGCACGTGCACCACATATAGAGAGACAGCAGGGAGCTGCTTTCTTAATGCGCCCTGGTTCATCATGTGTGGGCACTACGCAACGAACATTTTATTATCCAAAATCTGATTGCTCTTCTTTAGCATGTTCCTCTTCCGTTCTTCTTTAATAAGTACTCTCTCCGTTCCTAAATACAAGTCTTTGTATAGATTCCACCATGGACTACATATGGAGCAAAATGAGTGAATCTACACTCTAAAATGTATCTGGATACATTTGTATGTGATCCATAGTGGAAATCTCTACCAAGACTTATATTTTGGAACGGAGGGAGTATGATAATAGTACAGTATGTTCCTTGTAGTGAAGATGAGCAGGGACATTTGCAGTGTAGAGGTCTATACGGTCGGTTGTGATGGACACTTTGAACACTTGAATCCTATAAGAATAGCAAGGAAATGCGGGGAGCTGTGTCGCCTTTGAGAGTTACACTGATATTAACAGTACCGCGCCTTCAGTTGAAGAGAGCTGGTATCCGAAGCCTTTCTAGCCGTACCGGCAATACTAGCACATATATTCCAGCAAGTTCCACTTTGCTGATTTTACTCTTATGCATAGGGTTTTCCCGTTATATCTACACTATGATCTGTGTAGCTGCTTTGTGTCGCACTAGCAGCCGTCCACTCTTGAAGCTAAACACCACAATGACTTACAAAATTGGCACCAAGGCATTGAGTGCCATCCTGGATGCAATGAAACTCATACGCTCCCCACCTGTTGATTCTTGTTCAGAATATGATCCTAATGACTATTCTAACCTCGAGGAGTCAAAGCCAGATGGCCTGTCCTGTTCACCCATCAAGGTGCCTGTTCTAATTTGGCAAGGTTTTATTGATTGCGCGTATCTTGCATATGTTGTCTTGTATTTCTTCTATTTTGTTGCACTGCCATCTGCTTAGTTTACTCATCATATATGTCAAGATGCCATGCCCATCCATTATCAATACATATTCCATCTGTCATCATACCATGTTTTTCCACTCAAATGTTGTTCTTTTGCATCAGATATCAAAAAGGAAGAGGGTGATTGCCGAACCTAAAGGAGCACCAGCAAAGTCCTTGAAAAACATGGTGGTGCCGGAGAAATCAGACATCACCCCACTTATATTGGCTGTACAACCAGTGACACAAAACGTAGGACTGACTCCAGCAGACTGTACCCATACTTCACTGGCCACACCACTAGCCCCACCACACAGGACATGCACTCCAGCAAAAGGTATGCCGATTGAAGTTGCCATAGCACCAGCCGTACCACAGAAAAATCCCACTCCAGCAAAAAGTACAACAAGTCCACCGGCCGAAGACCTGTCCCAACTGCAGAGATGGCCAAATCCTGCAGATTGGAACCCCATTCCAGTTATTCCTAGTTTAAAAGACAATGCTTTCAATGTTGTTAGGGACTACGTGCATATATTCCCATCATGGGAAGATTATAGTGAAGACAAACACCATTTTCACATCTTCCTGTCCCACTTACGTGTAAGTGCTATTATTCATGGTGATTATTTTCCTGTTTTTTGCTAGTTGAACACATCAATGATTCACGTTACATTGTTGTAAGTAGGCGAGGGTCAATCTGGATAGTCATGACGAGCAAAGCTTGCTTGCGCTTTTCAAGGAAGCATTGCAGCAGTATCGGTGTTACCTGAGGAAATCACACTTTGATGGCAAGTCTATAAACAAATTTTTGGTGAAGTCTCCTGTGCTAAATTTAGAAGACATTGAATAGAAAAACCTTGTTATGCACTGGCCTCGTTCCGAGGATGAGGAACTGTCTATGATATTGCATGACAATTTGAACTTCTACTTTTCCGCATGTGCCTTACGGATCTTTTTTGCAGGAAATCTGCTCGAAAAGGAATTCCGGTTTGAGAAGAACAACAGGATATCGCAAATATGCTACCTGCTGCTTTGCTCTTGTTAGTACATGTTGTCCTGTATCACTGTACTTGCATACATACCCGGTTCATTATGTGACAGCAGTATGCATGATAGCTTGCTTATCAATTGTTCGCTCCAAATTATCTAATCCGTATGAATGGTTACATTAGTGTAGAATATATCCAATGCCAATGAAACTTTTTAGCTCTGCATTGTTCTTGTAAGTACCTGCTGTCCTTTATCAGTGTACTTATATTGACAGGTAGTTGTTCATGTACCATCACTCTGCAGCTTATTTTCCTTTGCCCTCCATTTTCTACACATAAGATCTATATTTAATCTTACCATAAGGTTGCATAACACCGATGGTACTGAAGAAGTTTAGCTCTGCATTGCTCTTGGCTGTACCTTTTGCCTGTATTGTTGTACTTACATTTATAGCTACTTGGTTATGTAGCATCACTCTTCATCTTATCTTAAATATTCTCCATTTTTTCTTATACTGTCACATCTATATTTACTCTTAACAAAATGTAGAATAAAGGCAATGCTTATGAAGAAGATTCTGTGGTAAACTTCTTGAATTGCCCCTCCCCCCCCATCAGCATGGACAAGGGCTTTATAGAGCCTGCCTTCACCAATAATGTAAGTTTGTCCTTCTCAAGCCTTCAAACTTTGTTGTGTATATTTGGTTAGGCATGACTGCAATAGCTGTTTATTTTTGGTGTTTGCATCAAATTGCATGTTTAAAGTTTATTATGTACTTCATAAACAAAAGTTTGTCCTTCTCAATTTAAGTTTTCAGTTGCACAACCAAGTTCCTTCTTCATACCATGTAAATTAAACTATACAGAGCAA
This sequence comes from Aegilops tauschii subsp. strangulata, assembly GCF_002575655.3. NCBI lineage: Eukaryota > Viridiplantae > Streptophyta > Magnoliopsida > Poales > Poaceae > Aegilops > Aegilops tauschii. Next base: position 548,904,646 of record NC_053036.3, on the reverse strand, counting down.
GTGATCTTATTTTGCCAATCTGAAATGGGATAAATTGATAGCACACTAACCATTTATACTTATGAGTTCTTGATCTGTGATCCAGTGGCGTCGTGAAGCTGCCAACTCCTTCACAATGTCATTTCCTGCCATGTCTTGACCTGAACAATACCATATTGTGTTAATGCTATTTTAAACGGTGTCACTTTATTCGTCAGTAAGAAATGTGATGAATTGTCAGCACTGATACTTATATGTGCAAAACCTGCCATCTGTCTGCTTGTTTATCTTTCAGAGTGAGGAGGATATAAGTGTCAAACAAGTGCAGTCTCATCAGCTTGCTCAGCTGCTTGCGCTGCAGCTCCCGAGCAGGGCTAACCTTTCTTGAACTCTATTGAAGTGCTGTCGGTTTTGTATATTATTTTGTTGGCGTGTTTAATTGCACTGGTGGCGATCTTTGATGCCCAGCGTATGTAATCTGTTGTCTGCTTGTGCTTTATTATCATAGTGGCGAACTTTGATGCCCAGTGGATGTAATATGCCATAATTTCTTTATTGTATAGTCTAGGTTTTTTTCTTATTCACGATGCTGTAGTTATTTTACTATATATATATCCTATCTTCGCAGTAAACCGGCCAAATCGTAAAATTACGGTACATAATCAGGCCGTCATGCAAATCACTATGTATGATCCGCATCATGGGCCCCATCTTGGTCCATTAACAGGCCTAAATGTAAACTGGCCCACTAGTAGATTCGGGCCTTTAATAGGCCGAGTAAACCGCCGGCCCTATTTTCCCAAGAAAACTCAATGGGCTTTTAGGAGGCTGAAAAGTAGGTTGGGTCTGGAAAGTGCCAAACAGCTCACGGGCCGGCAGCAGGCCGAAATAGACCTCGGCCCATGATTGTGCCAATCAAATCATGGGCTTATAACAGGCCAAAATTGTCTCGGTCCTTGTTTGGCCCAATCAGATTATCGTCTGTGAGCAGGCCGGATGCAATCAAATGACGGGCTTTTAACAGGCCGAAATATATATAGGGCCAAAATGTTAGACGGGCCTTTAACTGGCCAAAACTAATATCAGGCCGAATTACTAAATGGGCCTTTATCAAGTGGGCCCAAAAGCATAGCGTCCAGTTGACGGGCCGAATCTGATATGGGCCATAATTTAGCCCAAAGCCTCTCAAAGGGCCGGACCTGATGTGGGCCATAATTTGGCTCAGAACGTGGTAGGCTTTTAACAGGCCAGATCTCATATGGGCCTTTATTAGGCCCGGAATGTGGCAGACTGTTAATGGACCGGATCAAATATGGGCCGGCATTTGGCCCAAAACATGGCAGCGTGTTAATGGGCCGGCCTACCAGTGTCATCAAAATCTTTTGGGCCTTCAGCTGGGCGGGCCTGAGGGAGTCCTGGATTAGGGGGTCCTCGGATAGCCGGACTATATCCTTTGGCCGGACTGTTGGACTATGAAGATACAAGATTGAAGACTTCAACCCGTGTCCGGATGGGACTCTCCTTGGCGTGGAAGGCAAGCTTGGCAATACGGATATGTAGATCTCCTCCCTTGTAACCGACTCTGTGTAACCCTAGCCCCCTCCGGTGTCTATATAAACCGGAGGGTTTAGTCCGTAGGACAACAACAATCATACCATAGGCTAGCTTCTAGGGTTTAGCCTCTACGATCTCGTGGTAGATCAACTCTTGTAATACTCATATCATCAAGATCAATCAAGTAGGAAGTAGGGTATTACCTCCATCGAGAGGGCCCGAACCTGGGTAAACATCGTGTCCCCCGCCTCCTGTTACCATATGCCTTAGACGCACAGTTCGGGACCCCCTACCCGAGATCCGCCGGTTTTGACACCGACATTGGTGCTTTCACTGAGAGTTCCACTGTGTCGTCATCATAAGGTTGGATGGCTCGCCTTGTTGTCAAGGACAACATCACCTCTGGGGGAGCCCTGGCTATAGGCCAAACTCTCCGACTAGGCGGTTTCGTCATGACCGCCTATTCGGTCGCTGCGCCAACAATGACTTCCCGGGTCATCGAAAACAGCCTCCACGTCAGCTCGGGACTCGCCGAGAAGTTGGATCCAATAGAGCTCTCCTCTTTGAACGAGCTCTTGGATCGCATCGCCGCTTTGGGAGTCGCTACAGACTATGATCAGATCGGGCTTAAACCCGACCAAAGGGAGATTAAGTCCCCGCCGGTCACCCATCAGATAGCGGTGGTGGAGGAGCAATGCGGCGATTCTTCCTCTATCTTGAGGACAAACTATGTCCGAATTCCCGAGCTCTCTGAGCTGGATACCCGTCTACGGGAGGACATCGCCCAAACCCTGAACCTAGAATCAGGCAGCGGGCCAGACCTACTAGGCAACATCCCGGAGCCCGAACTTCCAAGATCGGAAACTCCTCCGCCCCTGGGTCTCAGATCGGGTCAAGGTCCGGACCTAAATCCACCCACCCACCCAGATATAAACGATCTTTCCCACATTAGACAAGAGCCACAGGAGACAGTACACCACTATTGGGCCAGATTCCTCCTTGTAATGAACAAGGTCAAGGACTGTCGCGAGGAAGACGCTATTTCACTCTTTTGCAATAATTGCACGGACAAGGGAATCCTCAACGCCATAAGTCGCCGTGACATAGCACACTTCGCTGACTTGGCGGCCATAGTACGGAAGTACTGTGCGATGGAAAGCGCCTGGAAAACCCAAACAAAATTTTGGGATAATCCAGCTCTGACAAAAACACCAGTCCGAACTAAAAGGGTGCACTCTCATAAGTCACCCGACTCAATTACAAAGAAGCAAAAGCCCACTACAGGGCATGGAACCGTATTGGAGGGATGGCTTAATGGGCCATGCAAAATTCACAGTACAGCGGATACCATACCAACACACAGCCTCAGAGCATGTTGGGTACTCCGGCAGGTGGCCAAGAGCGGTGAGGATCTCCTCATTAAAAATACCGCAGAGCACCATCCCGTGGATAACATCAATAAAGTATTGACAGTCTTCGAGACCTTCGCCTCAAATAATAGGCGTAAGCGAGCACTCCGCAGCCTTGCCGAAGTCTGCCACGTGGCAGCAATAAATCCATGGAGCGACACGGCTATCACTTTCAATGCCAGTGATGAACCTAAATTCCGAACAACCCGAGCACCAGCCGCCTTGGTCCTCAGTCCAATTGTGGACGGCTTTCGGCTTACTAAAGTGCTCATGGACGGCGGCATCGGATTAAACCTCATCTATGAGGAGACTCTCCAAAAAATGGAAATAGAAAGAAACTGCATTGAGCAAAGCAGCACGACCTTCAGAGGAATCATCCCTAGTCGGGAGGCACGATGCGCTGGGAAAATCACACTAGATGTGGTATTCGGCACGCCAGAGAATTATAGGTCCAAAGAAATCACATTCCAAGTGGCCCCCTTCAGTAGCGGATACCACGCCCTTCTAGGGCGGGAGGCATTCACGATCTTCCAAGCCATACCCCATTACGGGTACATGAAGCTCAAAATTCCCGGGCCTAAGGGAATCATCACTCTAGCTAGTGATCCGGACATAGCACTCCGCGCCGAAAACAAAACAGCCGCACTGGCCTTCGAGGCATTATCCGAAGCCCTCGCGGCCGAGGAATTAACTGCGCTGCACTCCACAATGGACAGGGACGACGTGATACTCGACAAAAGATCCAAGTCCACCTCTTTTAAACCAGCGGATGAAATAGTCAAATTCCAAGTCCACCCAACGGACCCTACAAAAACAGCATCCATCGGGACACAGTTAAACCCCGCTGTAGACGCCGCACTACGGGAATTCCTGTGCAAGAATTGGGACATATTCTCCTGGCATCCTTCAGACATGCCGGGAATCCCACGCAGGCTGGCCGAGCATAGCCTTAACGTTCTAAAGGGATTCAAGCCGGTCAAGCAGACCCTCCGGCGTTTCTCTGAACCTAAGCGACAAGCCATGGGAGAGGAGCTAGCCAAGTTACTGGAGGCCGGATTCATTAGAGAAATAAAACATCCGGACTGGCTAGCAAACCTGGTGATGGTACCGAAGAAGGATAAATCCTGGCGCCTATGTGTCGATTTCAAGGACCTTAACAAGGCTTGCCCCAAGGATCCCTTCCCCCTCCCCCGCATAGATCAAATTATCGACGCTACCGCAGGACACGACTCATTATGTTTCCTCGATGCATACTCCGGATATCATCAAATCAAGATGGCAGAGTCCGACCAAGCCGCAACGGCATTTATCACCCCATACGGCCCCTTCTGTTTTAACACCATGCCTTTCGGGCTTAAGAACGCCAGGGCAACGTATCAACGCATGATTCAGACATGCCTGGAAAAACAGATCGGCAAAACAGTGGAGGCATACGTAGACGATGTGGTCATTAAAACTAGACACGTCGAATCTTTAATAGATGACTTGAGGCTCACGTTCGACAATCTGCGAACATACGACATCAAGCTCAATCCGGAAAAATGCGTTTTCGGCGTGCCTGCCGGAAAGCTCCTGGGCTTCATCGTCTCCAGTAGAGGAATCGAAGCAAATCCGGCTAAAATCCGAGCTCTGTCACAGTTGGCTACCCCAAAAGACCTAAAGCAAATTCAGAAACTAACTAGATGTGTGGCGGCCTTAAGCCGCTTTATCTCCCGATTAGGAGAAAAGGCACTACCCCTTTATCGCCTTCTTCGGTGCACCGAACACTTCGAATGGACGGACGCGACCAAGGCCGGATTGGAAGAAATAAAAGCCATCCTGGCCACCAACCCAATCTTGGCCGCGCCAAATGTTGGCGAACCAATGCTGTTATATATAGCGGCAACTCACCAAGTTGTAAGCGTAGTGCTCGTCGTCGAACGAGAGATGGACGGACATAAATTCCCACTTCAAAAGCCGGTATACTATGTATCCACGGTCCTCACTCCATGCAAATCATGGTACCCACATTATCAAAAGATAGCATACGCGGTATTCATGGCATCCCGGAAACTATGACACTACTTTCAAGAGTGTTCAATTACGGTGGCCTCGGAAGTACCACTCAGCGACATAATAAACAACCGCGATGCCACGGGCCGGATTGCTAAATGGGCTATCGAGCTCCTCCCGTTCGACATAACATATAAACCACGGCGAGCCATTAAGTCGCAAGTACTGGCCAATTTTGTCGCCGAGTGGACAGAAGCCGAACTCCCTAAAGAATACGGTGCGTACTCCAATTGGATCATGCACTTCGACGGCTCCAAAATTCTGGCGGGTCTGGGGGGGCTGGTGTCATCCTGACATCCCCCGCCGGAGATACAGTCCAGTACGTACTCCAAATACTATACACAGACTCCAACAATGCGGCAGAATATGAGGCCCTGTTACACAGTCTCCGGATGGCAGTCTCCATGGGCATTCAACGCCTGGAGGTGCGGGGGTACTCGAACCTCGCAATATCTCAGATAAATGGAGACTTTGACGCAAAGGATCCAAAAATGGCGGCTTACCGCAACGCCGTCCTCAAGATGTCAGCTCGGTTCGAGGGGCTTGAATTCCACCATGTGGTCAGAGAAAACAATCAAGCGGTGGACATCCTCGCCCGCATCGGCGCTAAGCGCGACCCTGTCCCACCCAATATCTTCTTGGAAAGGCTATTTAAGCCATTCGTGGTATGGGAAGGAGAGACCGGCAACAATAGTCCGGACTTGGCCACAACACCAGATACCGAACACTCTGACGTAATCGGAGGCTCCGCCACCGAAATAACACCTTCCACCCACGCGATTATGGTTGTCATGGCCCAGTGGACAGAACCCTTCCTGGCCTACCTAACTAGGCAGGAACTACCGGAGGACCCAAACGAGGCACGTTGCATTGTGCGGCGGTCTAAAGCCTACAAGGTCCACGAGGGAGAGCTTTATAAGAAAAACGCCACCGGAGTCCTTCAAAGGTGCATCTACGAAGAGGAAGGGCGGAAACTTTTGGCAGAAATTCATGCTGGACTTGGCGGCCACCACGCCGCAGTTCGGGCCCTTGTAAGCAAGGCCTTCCGTACAGGTTTCTACTGGCCGACGGCCCGAGCAGACGCACAAGACCTTGTCCAACGTTGCGTCGGCTACCAGCTTTTTGCAAACCAAAGCCATATGCCGCCTACCGCCCTCCGAACAATCCCCATTGCTTGGCCCTTTGCGGTCTGGGGGCTCGATATGGTCGGACCCCTCAAAGGGGGAAGCCATAAGAAAAAATACTTATTGGTCATGGTGGATAAATTCACCAAATTGATAGAAGCCAAACCTGTTAAAACGGCCGAATCCGGACCAGTGATAGACTTCATATCTGGGGTTGTACCCCGTTATGGCGTCCCCCACAGCATCATCACAGATAACGGCTCGAACTTTACAGCCGACGAGGTAAAACCTTGGTGCAGCAACATGGGCATCAGGCTCGATTATGCTTCTGTCTATCACCCGCAAACTAACGGTCAAGTCGAGCGAGCAAACGGTCTTATCATGAGCGGCATTAAACCCAGATTAGTGCGGTCCTTAAAGGAATCAAACACGCACTGGGTAGAGGAGCTCGACTCCGTACTATGGGGGCTGCGGACCACGCCGAATCGCACTATCGGATACACACTGTTTTTTATGGTGTACGGCGCAGAGGCGGTACTGCCCTGTGACATAATCCATGACTCACCTCGAGTGCGCATGTATGAAGAGAAAGAAGCCGAGCTTGATCGGCAAGACAGTTTGGACGCCCTGGAGGAGGAGCGTGACGTGGAAAAAGCCCGTTCCGCATTCTATCAGCAACAGGCTCGAAGGTATCAAAGCAGAGAAGTACGGGCCAAAACCTATAACGTTGGCGAACTCGTTCTACGCCTACCGGAGAAGAAAAAGAACAAGCTCAAGCCCAAAAGGGAAGGTCCCTTCGTTATTGACCAGGTTCTGACCAGTGGAGCGTATCATCTGCGGGATGCATCGGACAATCGACTCGAGCCAAACCCATGGAACGCAGCCAGACTCCGAAGGTTCTACGCCTAGTGCCGGACTCTATGTTCGTCTCCTTACCTTCATCAATTTTTTAAAATATCCTTCATCTGTCTTTTATCTCTCTCCTTTTTCCTTTTCTTCAAGGCCTTAAAAGGCTAAATTATGTCTTGACTACACAATATTGACGCGCTAACCACGCTCATTATACCTGGGGGCTTCTTATACAGAAGCTTAATATAACTATTTTCCGGGCTCTATGCCCCAAACATGTGTTATCCTTCCACATGTACCTTTTTCGCCATTATATGCATCGATATGACTTAAGTTTTGGCCAAGCTGGGTTGCCTGGCTCTTGTGTTTATGCCCTACGTTCCCGTTAATTCGGCTAGGGCATAAGGGGAGCACCTCTGCGATTGTTACTGCCGGGTCAGCCGGATGTGTACCTCAGACTGGGTGAAGCCGGAAGCTAGCTTTCTTAAGGGAATACTCGGTCGGTGAACAAAAGATGGCTTTTATTTATTTTAATACATGCCCCCAGATGTTTATAGCCTGCGTCTCTTTTCGCAGTTCGGACATGCACATTAGGGCATGCGTACCCAGGGAAAGGAACCCTTAACGGAACTATGCTCCCTGGAAGATGTTTCTTACTATCCATGTAATATAACATAACTAGTTGGGTACTTGTCTGTTCAAGCACTTATGACCCCTACGCCTGGTTTCCACGCGTACCCCGGTTTTTACATAACTGAGCGGGTATTCGGATACACTCCGGACTATCGGGTCCAGAGGTCGAAGCGAAATGGTCCGCCATGACAAATGATTTACAATCCGGCTAGGGACAATATATGTCACTTGAAGTACACAGTCACTTAGACTGACTAAATTCTTCTTCTATACCATCCAACAGGCTGTCTAGCCTACAATCCTGTTGGGAATACTTTGCGGCTACTTCTACTTGGTCATACACCAAACTGACGGGGATCTCCTTCCCGTCAGGCCCCATAGGTCCGACCTCGACCATGTGGTTAGGTTCAGCCTTGGTATACCGCGTCTTCACCATGGCCCAGGCTTCCCTCGCACCTTGTCGGCAGGCTGATATCTTCCATAACCGGAAGCGCCGCCACGCTCCCTTGAGCTTCTCTACAAGCTCCCCCATGCCTCCGGGCAGAGAGACGGATGGCCACAAGGCTTGGGCAATGCCCTGCATCACCTGCCGAACTTGTTCGTGCAGTTGTGAGAGCTCTGGCAGAAGATCACCCGCGGACCCGGGCATCTCCTTCTCCGAACGACCCGTCAGCATACCTGCAGATATAAGTCTGTTAGTCGGTTTCTTCGCCGAACTCTCTAAAAGTTCGTTCAAGCACTTACTGAAAATGCCGCGTCGAAGCCTCTTATTCTCCTTTATGGAGTCAGCAAGCTAGGCCCGAACATCCTTCAGTTCCACGCTCAGTTGGATATTGGCATCTTGGAGAGTGTTTTTCTCCTGCCTAACCTTTTTAAGCACGCGCTCACCAGCCTTTAGCTGTCGTTGGGCATGCGGCTCGTTCCCTGTCACGACCTCCGGATTCACTCCGGGGTCATCTACAGAATCTATTGTTAGATTTGCATGCATGCCGCATACTATCTGGTACCTGTCATTCTTTGCAATAGAGACAAGTGTTACCAGAGGGGGCCTTCTCGGACTCCTTTAGCGTGGCAACTGCGGCCCGTAGCTGGGCTTGGCACTCTTCCAGCTCTTGAGACAATTGGGTATTCTTCTCTGTAAGAACCTGCACAAATAATGATCCTTAAATCAGTTGTGTCAACTGTTTCAAGTCTCAGGGGCTACTGATATATATAATCATCAGATTTTCTTACCCGTATATCCTTTACATACTGGTCTGTGGCTCTGGCAAGACCATTTTGAGCAGCACGAATGTATGTGTCTCCTGAGTTGAAGGCATCAAACGCCTCTTGGGAGAAACAAGCGTCACGAAGAACGGCCCGGCGACGCCTGTGATTCATGGCGCTCTCCACTTCGGAATTTGTAGCGGATAATCTATCTGCATCCTCTGTAGGAGGAACATCTGGCGCTCGCCCCGTGTTAGATTCCGCCTCTATGTGCGGCCCTGGAGCCCGACTGGTAGAGGCGTGATCGGCAACCTCTCCGAATATAGTCCGGCGAGCGTTTTTCCTACTAGGAAACATGGACGTTATTATATTTTAAAAGACGACAACCACGGAGCAAGGTTATGTATCATACCTCTGCGACGGCGTCTCAGTCCTGACCGCCTTCCTTTTCAGCCTACCCGGCTTCGGTGCCCCTTGTTGGCGAGTCACTACGGGTTCGGCATGGCATCCCGAGGGCCTTCCCTGTAAGACACCATATGTGTACGGTAGGTGAAGTGCAGAAAAGGGGATCCTTCTCGGAAGTTGGGACTCCGGTTTTACTTACATGCGATGCAGGGAGTAGCCTAGGATAGTCAGCTGTGATGGCCACCATGGCATCATCGCAGCTCAATTGGTAGAATGTCCTGTCGATCAGCTCCACAAATATGTCCGGATCCTCTTCGAGTCCGAGATCGATGGCCCGGTCAGGGTCCTCCGGTTGTGGAGGCGGGCTGTGGATCTCCCTTAAAGCTTTTCGCAGTTCCTGCCATGGAACGGCAAGGTAAGTACTTATGACGAAGAATGCGGGAAGGTTGGGAGTAAAAAGTGACGGCTCACCCAGCTTGGAGGGTTGTACATGGAGAATCCATCCCGTGGCTTAATGCGGATGAACTCCTCTTCCTCTCCCTTGTACAAATCGGACAGGATTTTTGCTAGAGCAGCAACTGAGTCCGGTCCCTTACGCCCGCAGCGGGTGGCATCATCCTCCCCGTTAAAGTGCCACATGGGGTGCCCTCGATATTGAAGTGGATGTACCCCCCGCATTATACATATTGACATAACCTCGATTATTGTCAGTCCTGATTGAGCCAGCATTTTTATCCGGCCCATCAGGTAAAGGACTTCTCCGTTATCTTCCCCCTGAGGGCTCCGAGGGCGCCAGCTGCGGCGTTTCTTCAGGGGAGCATTGTCGAACTCAGGGAGGCCCGTCCGAATAGGGTCCGGAAGGGGGACGTCCTCCATATAAAACCACTCCGAAGGCCAGTCCTCGGATGTCTTCTTCAGAGTACCGGACAGGTATCCGGTGAAGAAAATATGCCCTAGAGGTAATAATAAAGTTATTATTTATTTCCTTATTTCATGATAAATGTTTATTATTCATGCTAGAATTGTATTAACCGGAAACTTGATACATGTGTGAATACATAGACAAACATAGTGTCACTAGTATGCCTCTACTTGACTAGCTCATTAATCAAAGATGGTTGAGTTTCCTAGCCATAGACATGAGTTGTCATTTGATTAACGGGATCACATCATTAGGAGAATGATATGATTGACTTGACCCATTCCGTTAGCTTAGCACTTGATCGTTTAGTATGTTGCTATTGCTTTCTTCATTACTTATACATGTTCCTATGACTATGAGATTATGCAACTCCCGTTTACCGGAGGAACACTTTGTGTGCTACCAAACGTCACAACGTAACTGGGTGATTATAAAGGTGCTCTACGGGTATCTCCGAAGGTACTTGTTGGGTTGGCGTATTTCGAGATTAGGATTTGTCACTCCGATTGTCGGAGAGGTATCTCTGGGCCCACTCGATAATGCACATCACTTAAGCCTTGCAAGCATTGCAACTAATGAGTTAGTTGCGGATGATGTATTACAGAACGAGTAAAGAGACTTGCCGGTAACAAGATTGAACTAGGTATTGAGATACCGACGATCGAATCTCGGGCAAGTAACATACCGATGACAAAGGGAACAACGTATGTTGTTATGCGGTCTGACCGATAAAGATCTTCATAGAATATGTGGGAGCCAATATGAGCATCCAGGTTCCGCTATTGGTTATTGACCGGAGACGTGTCTCGGTCATGTCTACATAGTTCTCGAACCCGTAGGGTCCGCACGCTTAAAGTTCGATGACGGTTATATTATGAGTTTATGTGTTTTGATGTACCGAAGGTAGTTCGGAGTCCCGGATGAGATCGGGGACATGACGAGGAGTCTCGAAATGATCCAGACATAAAGATCGATATATTGGACGACTATATTCGGACATCGGAAAGGTTCCGAGTGATTCGGGTATTTTTCGGAGTACCGGGGAGTTACGGGAATACGGGAAAGAAGTATTGGGCCTTAATGGGCCTTAGTGGGAAGGAGAGGCAGCAGCCAGGAGGTGGCGCGCGCCCCTCCCAAGCCCAGTCCGAATTGGACAAGGGGTTTGGGGCGCGGCCCCCCTCTCCCTTCCTTCTCCTCTTCCCCCCTTTCCCCCCTTCTCCTAGTTGGACTAGGAAAGGAGGAAACCTACTCCAACTAGGAGTAGGAATCCTACTCCCTTGGCGCGCCCCTCCTAGGGCCGGCCTCCTCCTCCCTTGCTCCTTTATATACGGGGGCAGGGGGCACCCCATAGACACAACAATTGATCCCTTGGATCTCTTAGCCGTGTGCGGTGCCCCCTCCACCATAATCCACCTCGGTCATATCGTAGCGGTGCTTAGGCGAAGCCCTGCGTCGGTAGAACATCATCGTCGTCACCACGCCATCGTCCTGACGGAACTCTCCCTCAAAGCTCGGCTGGATCGGAGTTCGAGGGACGTCATCGAGTTGAACGTGTGCTGAACTCGGAGGTTCCGTGCGTTCGGTACTTGATCGGTCGGATCGTGAAGACGTACGACTACATCAACCGCGTTGTGCTAACGCTTCCGCTTTCGGTCTACGAGGGTACGTGGACAACACTCTCTCCTCTCGTTGCTATGCATCACCATGATCTTGCGTGTGCGTAGGAATTTTTTTGAAATTACTATCTTACCCAACATCCGGTCCCGGCGATGCGCCATATTTCGGCTCCGCCCACTTGGTACAGTGACCCCTCCTGTGTACGGGGTACGAGGCAGAATTGCCTCTTCCATAGCTCGAAATGAGCTTCGCAGCCCAGAAACAGCTCGCAAAGGGCGACATAGCCAGCTATGTGTAATATGAAGGCGGGAGTGAAATTATGCAGCTGGAGGCCATAGAACTCCAGGAGCTCGTGGAGGAACGGATGAACTGGAAATCCAAGCCCTCTTAATAAGTAAGAGACGAGGCATACCCGCTCCCCCATGGATGGGCTGGGAAAGATCTCCGCTTGCTCCCCGCTGTTATAGGTGGCGAGCCCGGCTCGAAGGGGACCATATACACTGGAGGGAGAAACCCCTGGGTCTGTAACTCTACTAATTGGTTGTGGGGGACGGAACACTTCTTCCAATTGTCGGGCTTAGGGCTACGGGAGCGAGAGAAGGAGCTGCGACGACCGGCCATGTTAGAATGGATTTTTTTCGGGCGCGCTCCGATGGATACTCGCTGTGGGAGGATGGTGTGATCTGGATATGAGAATCCCCGTCTCTTTAATAGACGATTTACCCACATGGCTAGGGTGGCAATTGTAAAAATGCCCCGACTTCTCGCATTCGCTCGACGCGTGGAGGATATCCATTATTAGGCGCGGAAGCCAAGGAGTGCAACATTTATGGGAAGCCGGACACTACTCAAACAAGTATTCGGAATTTGGAGAAGAACCCGCCTTGCAATGCCGAAGACAATCTGCGCGTCGGACTCATCGCCATTGAAGCCTGGTTCGGGGGCTACTGAGGGAGCCCTGGATTAGGGGGTCCTCGGATAGTCAGACTATATCCTTTGGCCGGACTGTTGGACTATGAAGATACAAGATTGAAGACTTCGACCCGTGTCTGGATGGGACTCTCCTTGGCGTGGAAGGCAAGCTTGGCAATATGGATATGTAGATCTCCTCCCTTGCAACCGACTCTGTGTAACCCTAGCCCCCTCCGGTGTCTATATAAACCGGAGGGTTTAGTCCGTAGGACAACAACAATCATACCATAGGCTAGCTTCTAGGGTTTAGCCTCTACGATCTCGTGGTAGATCAACTCTTGTAATACTCATATCATCAAGATCAATCAAGCAGGAAGTAGGGTATTACCTCCATCGAGAGGGCCCGAACATGGGTAAACATCGTGTCCCCCGCCTCCTGTTACCATCCGCCTTAGACGCACAGTTCGGAACCCCCTACCCGAGATCCGCCGGTTTTGACACCGACACGGCCCATTATGGTCGGCGAAATCTCATGGGCATTTAGCTGGGCCGGCCCATTATGGTCCGCAAAATCTTTTGGGCCTTTAGCTGGGCCAGCCCATTATGGTCCGCAAAATCTCGCGGGCCTTTAGCTGGGCTGGCCCATTATGGCCCGCAAAATCTTGTGGGCCTTTATCTGGGTCGGCCCATTATGGTCTGGAAAATCTCGTGGGCCTTTTGCTGGGCCGGCCCATTATGGACCGCAAAATCTTGTGGGCCTTTAGTTGGGCCGGCCCATTTAAACTTTATGGGCCACTTTTGGGCCGGTCCACGTGTCAACATTTTATAAGCGCATCTCGCCCATTGGATGAGTGACACCTGTGCCAACGGGGAGCTGACACGTGTTTCCTCCAGCCAATGATGATTTTACACGTGGAAAATTGCCATTGGTCTGGGCTGTTAACGGGTTATCGGATCCAAAACCGGACCCGATAGCTTAACGGCGCTCCGTTACGGTGGATGCCACGTGTCGGTCACCCTTGACGAAAACACTTCTGTGACGCGCGATTTTTCGTCATGGAAGTGGACACTTCCATGATGATAATTTTGGTAATGTCATGGAACACTTCTACGACAGCACAGGTATGACTATCTTGATTCTGTCATAAAATCGTCATGGATGTACATGCATGACAGAAAACGTGACCTACTGTGACAAACATGTATCATCATGGAAGTGTATTTTTTTTTTAGTGCACTCGTGTGCAGGACTTCCTACATCGGATCGACTTCCTCAAACATGATGACTGCCCCTTTTGCCCCACTCGGTCTGAGACGATCGTGCACCTATTCTTTGAGTGCCCCCATTTACATCTGATGTGGGCGCGCGTCCTCGACCGGCACAGTATGCTTGTTCGATTATTGTGTTGAAAATGTTTGGTGTGTCTTCTCCACCTGTCACCCCTCCTAGAGCCGTCCACTTCTCAGCACGACAATGTGGTGTGTCCTTTGGGTTACCTGGAAGACCCGGAACCAAATGGTGTTTGATCACATCCGGACCACGAATCTCTCTCGGTTCTACAAAGCTATGTAAAAATTGAACCGATGTCATATTATTAATAGAAAAATGAGTTCAGGTAGGCGATCGCCCCCCTTCCCTCCCCCATTAAGTGCTAAAAAAGAGAATACATTGATGTTGCAACGGATGAACAACAAAGACTTTGATCGATCACCTACTTGCTGACGTTGGAGGAATTAAAGGATGCTTAAAGCAAAACTCTCAAGTTGCTTTACTTTGGCTAGGGAGAATAGTAATAAAGTGTCCCATAGTTTACCCAATTAGGGGAGCACTTTGAACTTGTACGCGCCCTTGCAAAGTGATAATGTAATTCTTGTTGTACTGAACTTAGTGTGTGAACCTAAGTCAGTACGATCACTTGATTGAGGGAGTGATGACTGCCCATGTGCCCATTATGGAAGTAATGAACTTGAAGAAAGTATACATTCCATGGTTGTTGAAGCACACAATGTTCTTATTTAAGCGTGAGATCGGAGATGGAACCATAGTTCACAAACAAACCATACTGGCCAGCTGAGCCAACAAAGGAGTAGAGCCCAATCATTCTTAGGTTCATACATCCACAAAATTTTGTGCTCAGTTGGAATTGCTCTGTCAGTGTCATCGACGCCCATAGACATGCTAGGACTGGGAACCATCAGGATATGCAATTGCAATGCTCTGGTGTCCTACACGGAGTAACAACATCATCGTGGTCAACTGGAGATGGACTCGTTCAGGAATACCGAAAGCACTAAAGCAGTGGAGAAGGTAGCATAAGGCCAAAGCATAAGGGCAGGCGGAAGGGGCTTGGTGCTGCACACTTTCAGGTGTTGCCGGATGGAGGTGAGGTGGACAGTAATGAAGAAAATTCTAAGGAAACTGGTGCTGCTGCTGTGAACCAAAACCAGAGTTAGGGGTGAAGAAGAATAGTGAAAGCACTAGAGAAGGTAGCAGAAGGACAAAGTACATCGGCATGCGGAAGAGGCTTGGAGCTACACAACCCTTTGAGGGGCTAGCAAATGGAGGTGAGGCGAATATCAATGATGGCTATGAGCTGAAATTGACGAGCATGGGAAACTTCAATGTGCTAGGACTGGGAACCATCAGGACATGTAATTGCAACTTTGCAAGGCCTTCGTGTCCTGCACGGTGTAACAACATCACCATTGTCAACTGGAGATGCACTCGTTCAGGAATACCAAAAGCAATGGAGAAGGTAGTAGAAGGCCAAAGCATAAGGGTAGGCGGAAGGGCCTTGGTGCTTCACACTTGTAGGTGTTGACTGATGGAGGTGAGGTGGACAACAATGAACAACATTATGAGGAAACTGTTGCTGCTGCTGCGAACCAAAACGAGGGTCGGGGGGTGAAGAAGTATAGTGAAAGCAGTAGAGAAGGTAGCAGAAGACCAAAGTACGTCGGCAGACGGTGAGTCTTGGAGCTGCACAACCCTTTGAGGGGTTGGCGGATGGAGGTGAGATAGACAACAATGAGGGCTATGAGATGAAATTGGCGAGCTTGGGAAACTTCAACGTATTGGCAGAATAAAATTCAGAAGAATCAAACACTGCTGATGGATATTAGCTCCAAAGCTGTGGGTTTGATCTACTGCGTGAAGAATACTGAAGGGACTCAAGAAGCAAAGGAGGGCAGACATGGTGCAGTGATCCAGATGAAGGCAATCCTTAATTGAGTTTTCTTAGGGGCTAATGTAGCAGATTTTGTAGTCCAATTTTCAGTAACTAACTGAAATTGACATGTAGTAATCTCTCTACTGCTCGAATTCCCTAGTCATATTGCCTGCATTTTATGGACCTGTGAACTACACCTGCGGTGATCTGCAATTGATGTTTATGTTTCATGCAGCCTTCTGTAGTATTCTTGACCTTCACCTCTGTCGATCATTGTATTTTGTTATTGGTGCATGAACTGCCACTTTTTGCTTGTTTATGTTTCCTCTCATGATTTCCATGAGAAAGAGAAGGGTTATGGTTCTGATGTCCATGGTAGAACGGGATCATTTCATTTCGATCATCATCCTGCGTCTTTATTGCGAGTGTTAACTCTACTACACTGCATTGGACATAATCTTTTTCTAAAGGACGCATTGGACATAATCTTAATCCTGTTATATCTGGTTTTCCCTCGTCTTAACGATTCTCTCGAGGTTGTTAGTTTCTATCCTTTTGTCTGGCTCCCTATGCAACGTTGGAGGCTTGTTTCCTCTAATTTCACTTTTTGGTACTTCTTGATGCCATGGCTATTCGAATACATTTTTCTTCTTTCTGTAATCCGACAGTGAAAATGATCTTCTATGCAAATCGTTTGGTTTTTTTTTTGGAACAAACAGAAATCAGGATATCGTGGATGGAGAGTAGGGTCGAGCATATCAGATTGCCGGGAGAAAGGCGTTTAGAGTTTCTGGTGGGAAACTAAATCGTACGTGAGGAAAGTCGAAAACTACACACCTCTGCTATTTGGTTCAGGCCATATCACCATCAGAATCAGCTACGAATAACATTGCAGTACCGGAATTAGAGATAAATAAAGTGGTTTACGGGCGAACTGAACAAAACAAAAGCAACAGACAGCTTCAGTCACAGTGTACGTAGTCCGAATTCCCCATTACTTGACCAAAAAAACGCCGGACCAAACCAAATGCCTTATTTCGCATCATATATTATTTGAACAAGAACACATCTTTCCTGATTTAGCTTCCGTATATACTCAGTATGGCCGGTCGTTGTAGTCGCAGTCAGGGAAGTAGCTGCAGACAGCCACGGTGTCCGGGCTGCTCCGGCAGGTGCGGCGGGCGCAGCCCAGCTCTTGCGCGCTGCTGCACACCACCAGCTTGTAGGCCCCGCACTCGTGGCCGGGCGCGCATGCGTTAGAGCGGTAGTCGTACCACCGCCGCCCGTTCACCCACGAGGCGGTGACGGCGGCGCCATCTTGGTAACCGCTGCCGTTGTAGGTGTTCTGCAGGTAGATCAGCTCGATGTCTAGTGGCTCCAGCTTGCAGCCGATGCTGAGCCGGTCCGCGTACCGCTGGGCGTCCTGCTCCAGCGTCGAGTTCCACGTCAGGGGTGCCACGCCGACATCGCGGCGCGCGTCGTTGTGCGCCTGCAGGAACTGCGTCGCCGTGGGCACGCTAGGGGCCGCTACGGCGACGCCATTGTTGCTAGTGCTGGGGATGCTGGCTGATGCCGGCGATGGTGAGACCAGTGCAAGCAGCAGGACGGCGGCGGCGCAGACGAAAGTAGACATGCTCATCTGTTGCATATGTGACTGTGAGCTCAGTTGATTTGGTGAAGTTTTAGAGGAATTGACGTGCTTATATAGGACAACACGAGGGGTTAACTTGCAGATAGGCGTTTGGATGCTGCGTGTGCGTCAGTTTGGACTTCGGAGAATTTACATCACAAGCGTTCATCTCCGAGTAAATTAATGGCATTCACTGCTACCGAGAATTAGCAGGTTAGCCGTTTTGCATGTACATACGACTTCTTTCTCCCTGATACTTGCACAACAGACTTCCTTTCGTACACAAAAAGAATGTGAGGACAAATGAAATAAATCTGTTCGCCTGTTGAACATTTCTTAAACATTCCGTTTCCCGTAAGAGGCTTTCGCCGAGTAGGCCATTTTGGAGACTGAGCTCCATGAAACTTTTCACTTTCAAAAACATCTGAAAAATACACATGTATACAGGGATGTAATGTCTACGTGTACTACCACTACTTGAGTGTCGCTCCTCGGTCGCTCCCGCGGGCGGCCAGGAGCGAACCCTAGCCGCCGCCGCCACTAGCCACCCCCGCCGCCCCCTCCCCTCGCCGCCGCCGGCAAGAGTCGCCGGGCGAAGCCCGCGCGGCTCGGCGGCGGCGGGGTTCCTTTTTCCTCCTCCCGCTCGAGATGGTGTGGCGCGGGTCGGCCGCTCCAGAGGGAGCTCGGGCGCGTTGGCGCTCGGGGCGGCGCGGCGAGGCAGCGCGGGGTGGCGGCGAGCGGTGCGCAGGCGGGCGCGGCCAGGTGGTGCTGGCGCGGCGAGGGGCGTGGTGGCGCGTGCTTCGGGTGTGGCCTTGATGCCCCTCGACGGGATCTGGCGGGGACGGCATGACGATTGGCGGCGCTCCGGCGGCTCCTGGCGCGTGGATCCGGCGAGTGGGGATGCGGACGGCGGCTCCTGGCTGCTGGACGAGGCTCCTCTCGGCGGTGCTGCGGCTGCAGTGGGTTGCTCCGGCTTCGGCCCAGCAGCCCTGCTCGGCGGGTTGGGGCGGGGTGGCGGCCCCCCCCTCCCGGCTTGGTGCTAAGGAGCTGGCCAGTTTGCTAGCCCGGCGTGGTGGCGGCTGCCGGGGCGGCGGCCCCGGATTTGGTGGAAGCGGCTTCGGCTGGGGGGTGGTGCGTGCATCTGGGCGTGGTGGGTCTCGGGATCCCACGGCCAGTTCGAGGTCGGCCTCGGCAGGATGGGGTTCGTTGGCTGCGTTGATGCGGGCAGGTGGTGGTTGAGCATCTCCGGGAGAAATCCTATGTCCGGCCTCTGCCGGATCTGGCGACGGCGACGCCCGTGGGCGTCGTGCTCTTTCTTGGAAGCGTTCCTGTTGTGTGGTGCTCCTCCCCCCTTCCCGCGGCCTTGGCTCCGGAGGGAAACCTCAGATCTTCGAGATCGGGCGATGAAGACGCCTTCACGTCTTCTTACTCCTTGGGGGCATCGCCTCGGAGCCGGCCACAACCTGGAGACCAGTGGATGGCGGCATCTTCGCCGCGTGGGTTGCGGCATCTTTGCCGAGTGGTTTGCGGCATCTTCGCCGTGTAGTTTGCTGAGGCGGCCATTTCGGGGCGCTGATTTCTGTTTGGCAACGATGATGGCGTCGAGAGGAGCTTTGGTCGCGGCTCGGGCTTCGGTAGTCGGATCTTCCCGGCGTGTCCGAGGTGCCCGTTCGGCTACGGCGAGCACGGTCGGCGCAAGTCCTGCATATTCCCTTGTGATGATCGTCGTCGGAGTCGGAGCTGTCAGTTGTTCGCGCGTGTGGCCTTCTGTTGGCATGTGCCGTCATGGTTTTGGTGCAGCTGTTGTAGCTCTGTGATCCCATGTCGGTGGCCAGGTTGGCCGGTGGTACCCATGTTATATGGGTTGGATTGTATCGGTTTTAGCTCGGTTTTCCGTCAATTAACCGGGCAATTCTCACTCCTTCTTAATCAATGAAAATGGCAAGTCTTTTGCCTCGTTTCAAAAAAATAATGTCTACGTGTGCAAAATTACATTATTAAATACATTGAATTGCAAGCTGCAAAAAAATAAAAAAATCATGGACTTTGAGGATAAAGAGTACACATATGCTAAAAGAGCCACAGATTTGTCTTTTTTTTGTAGATCTCGTTTCAATCTATTTCTATCTGAAATTTTACACCTGTACATTTTGTCTCTAGGTATATGTGTATTTTTTCAGATTTTTTTGTAACTAAAAAGTTTGAATTTTAAAGTTTCCAAATTAAGGCCTTCATGGAGCTCGGCTTCCATTTGGCATTTTCGGCTTTCGCCCCACTTTATAAAGTCAACAACGCGTCCATACAATAAGTTCAAGTGTCGTAAAATAAACTAATCTGTTGGGGCAGCAACACAAACACGCCTAAAAAAGCATGAAAGAGAGAGGAAAAAGGACCACTAAGTGGCCGAAGTCTCAGAGGGCTTGCTGCGAGGCAAGTTGGCGAGCGAGAGCAGTCATCGCATCCATCATAAGACCCAAGCGATCGCGATCTCCCTGTCTAGATAGTAGGTGCTAGTGCTACAAAATTGCTAATAATTTGAAGATAGACGCAGAGGCCCGACTAAGAAAGACCCGCTCAATCACCATATTATATATTATTGCAAGTCGTCCACAAACTATAAGCTAACGTCGCTAACACAAGTTAGAAGATGTCACAGCCCTAGAATTATTTTAGTGCCAATATTCATTTTAGTGTGAAGCATCCATGCATCATGTTTATTTCAAATAAATTTGAATTTGGGAAAAATTGAAGCCTCAAAATTTACATAAAAAGGGCAAAAGAACCCTGAAAATCTCATTAAATGTTTCCAAAAATGCCTTCTTTAATATTTGGCAATGTTTTGAAATTCTTTATGCCCATTAAAAAATTTGAACATTTTTAAACAATATTTTGGGCACTGAATTTAGATCATATTGTACTTGGATTTGAAGTTATACTCATATATTGTAGAATATAAATTCAAAAGGCTCTGAAATAAATTATGTACATTTTGCTAGGTCTATTATTGGAGATAAAACTATAATTTTGAGGGATTGACCATTTGAGGGATATGCTAGCTAAGGTGTTAGGGCATATTTCTCCGTAAGTGGTTTTAGTGATCGATGACAATGCTTTTGCGGACTAATCGTGTGCATTGAGCATTTCAGATAATCCTTCGTATGGCACGAGACGATTTCTACTCCTCGGTGTTTAAAAGAGAAGACGGTGTTTTTCCTTCGTTTCATTTTCGATGGACTTGAGTCGTAGGATATATCGTACTATTAAGAGGGGGTCCGTATCGAAAAGGTTTGGGCGGAATCAACACGTACACAACTCCCTTGCACCCCTAGCTCTTTCCCGCGTCTTTGGAGTGTCCTTCATTTGTGTTGGAGTGGCTCAGGTTGTAGCCAGCGGCAGTACCGCGGTCGGCAGCGGTAGTACCGCCTGTGTAGGCAGGCGGTAGTACCGCTCTAGTACCGCTGTACTACCGCCTCGATTCGGGCCTCGGGTTTCTCGTGTCGGGTCCAGCGGTAGTCCGTCTGGCTTACTACCGCTGACCCCATCTAGGCCCAATCGAGCAGCGGCAGTAGCAGTGGCAGTAGGAGCGGTAGTAGGAGCGGTAGTACCGCTTATAAGCGGTAGTACCGCGCCTACCACCGCTGCTAGTACCGCTCGTGGCTTTCTCTTGTTTGTACCGCGCCTACCACCCCCTTGTGCTCTCGTAAGCTGCAGAGCGCTGTCCCAGTGGTAGTACCGCTGGGTCAAGCGGCAGTACCGCTCCTCTGAGCGGTAGTACCGCGCGCTGCGGGCTGAGCACGGGGATAATGGTTGGATCTTGTCCCCCACTATAAAAGGGGGTCTTCTTCTCCAAGAAGACTCACCTCTTCCTCCCAAAAACTCCATTGTTGCTCCAAAGCTCATTTCGCCCGATCTCTCTCCCTAGCCAATCAAACTTGTTGATTTTCTAGGGATTGGTTGAGAAGGCCCCGATCTACACTTCCACCATGAGAAATTTGATTCCCCCCACTAATCCCTTGCGGATCTTGTTACTCTTGGGTGTTTAAGCACCCTAGACGGTTGAGGTCACCTCGGAGCCACATTCCATTGTGGTGAAGCTTCGTGGTGTTGTTGGAAGCATTCAATCAAGTTGTGGAGATTGTCCCAACCTTGTTTGTAAAGGTTCGGTAGCCACCTTCAAGGGCACCACTAGTGGAATCACGGGATCTCACATTGTGTGAGGGCGTGAGGAAAATACGATGGCCCTAGTGGCTTCTTGGGGAGTATTGTGCCTCCACACCGCTCCAACGGAGACGTACTTCTCCTCAAAGGGAAGGAACTTCGGTAACACATCCTCGTCTGTACCGGCTCCACTTGTGGTTACTTATTACCTTTACTTTGTGCAAGCTTTACTTCTGTTGCATATCTTGCTTGCTCTTGTTGTTGTTATCATTAGCATCATATAGGTTGCTCACATAGTTGCACATCTTGACAACCTACTTTGTTGCTAAATCTAATTTGTTAAGAAAAGCTAAATTTTGGTTGTTGCCTATTCACCCCCCCCCCCCCCTCTTGTCAACAATATCGATCCTATCATAAGGGTTAATCCCCCAAACCAGAAAGTATATGCATTTTTGGATTCGGAAAAAAGATAAGATCAAGGTGTTGTGCTCCTACGACAATGGTGGAATGAGAGGAATAGAATCAAGGAGGAAGGTAAACATGGAGATAATGATGCTATGTGTCTTATTGCTGAAAATCAAACTGGTTAGTAGTTCAGGTTGCACAAAGCAAATGTAGCCCTCCCAATGAGAATAAACTGAAAACCAATATCGATGGCACTTTTAACACTGAATCAACACTGTAGGGTGGGTGGGTTGCTATTATCAGGAATCGCAAAAAGTGAGGTAGAAGCTTGCGGTGCATGAAAATTGGAGAAAGTCCTTCATCATTACCACGCTGAGATCATGGTTGTCTTGCGGGGTGCCCATCTAGAAGCAACAAGAGGCTTAAAATATGTGTTCTTTGAAAGTCAGGATATGTTGTTGTTGCAAGGGATTAACAGCGACGAGTTTGACTGATCACCTGCTTGCTGGCACTAGCAGAATCAAAGGATGCTTGAAGCAAAACTCTAAAGTTGCTTTATTTTGGCTAGGAAGAACTGTAATAAAGTGTCTCATAGTATAGCCAATTAGGGGAGCACTTTGAACTTGTACGCGCCCTTGCAGACTGATCATGTAACTTCTGTCGTACTGGACTTACTGTTGAACCTAAGTCAGTACGATTACTTCATTGAGCGAGTGATGCTGAACAATACATGAATGCCCATGTGCCCATTATGGAAGTACTAAACTTCAAGAAAGCATCCATTCGATGGTTGTTGCAACACACTATGTTCTTATTTAAGCGTGGGATGAGAGATGGAACAATACTTCACAAGCAAACCATATTGGCCACCTGAGCCAACAAAGGAGTAGAGCCCAATCATTCTTAGGTTCATACATGCACGAAATTTTATGCTCAATTGGAATTGCTCTGTGAGTTTCATTGATAGCCACGTACATGCTAGGACTGGGAACCATCAGGACATGCAATTGCAAGGCTCTCGTTTCCTGCACGGAGTAACAATATCACCATTGTCAACTGGACATGCACTCGTTCAGGAATACCAAAAGCACTCGAGAAGGTAGCAGAAGGCCAACACATGCATAAGGGCAGGCAGAAGGGCCTTGGTGCTTCACACTTGTAGGTGTTGACTGATGGAGGTGAGGTGGACAACAATGAAGAACATTCTGAGGAAACTGGTGCTGCTGCTGAGAACCAAAACGAGGGTCGGGGGTGAAGAAGTATAGTGAAAGCACTAGGGAAGGTAGCAGAAGGCCAAAGTATGTCGGCACACGGTGAGTCTTGGAGATGCACAACCCTTTGAGGGGTTGGCGGATGGAGGTGAGATAGACAGCAATGATGGCCATGAGCTGAAATTGGCGAGCTTAGGAAACTTCAATGTATTTGCGGAAGAAATTCTGCAGAATCGAACACTGCTGATGGATATCAGCCGCAAAGCTGGGGTTTTGATCTACTGCCTGAAGAATACTGAAGGGACCCAAGAAGAGAAGGAGGGCAGTCATGGTGCAGTGATCCAGATGAAGGCAATCCTTGATTGAGTTTTCTTAGGGACAAATGTAGCAGATTTTTTAGTCCAATTTTCAGTAACTAACTGAAATTGACATGTAGTAATCTTTGTACTGCTCGAATTCTCTACTCATATTTCCTGCATTTTATGAACATGTGAACTACACCTGCAGTAATCTGCAAGTGATGTTTATGTCTCATGCAGCCTTGTGGAGTGTTGTTCACCTTCACCTCTGCTGATCATTGTCTTTTGTTATTGGTGCATGAACTGACACTTTTTGTTTGTTTATGTTTCCTCTCATAATTTCCGTGAGAAACAGAAGGGTTATGGTTCAGATGTCCATGGTAGAACGGGGTCATTTCATTTCGATCATCATCCTGCGTCTTTATTGCGAGTGTTAACTCTACTACACTGCATTGGACATAATCTTTTTTTAAAGGACGCATTGGACATAATCTTAATCCTGTTATATTTGGTTTTCCCTCGTCTTAATGATTCTCTCGAGGTTGTTAGTTTCTATCCTTTTGTCTGGCTCCCTATGCAACGTTGGAGATTTGTTTCCTCTAATTTCACTTTTTGGTACTTCTTGATGCCATGGCTATTCAAATACATTTTTCTTCTTTCTATAATCGGATCAGTGAAAATGATATTCTATGCAAACCGTTTGGTTTTTTTGGGGAGCAAACAGAAATCAGGATATCGTGGATGGAGAGTAGGGTCGAGCAGATCAGATTGCGGGGAGAAAGGCGTTCAGAGTTTGTCGTGGGAAACTAATCGTACGTGAGGAAAGTCGAAAACTAGTCACACACACACCTCCGATGCAATACCGGGATTACAGATAAATAAAGTGGTTTACGGGCGAACTGAACCAAACAAAGTAACAGACAGCTTCAGTCACAGCGTACGTAGTCCGAATTTCCCATTACTTGACCAAAAATCGCCGGACCAAACACCTTATTTCGCATCATATATTATTTGAACACATCTTTTCTGATTTAGCTTCCGTATATACTCAGTATGGCCGGTCGTTGTAGTCGCAGTCAGGGAAGTAGCTGCAAACAGCCACGGTGTCCGGGCTGCTCCGGCAGGTGCGGCGGGCGCAGCCGAGCTCTTGCGCGCTGCTGCACACCACCAGCTTGTAGGCCCCGCATTCGTGGCCGGGCGCGCATGCGTTAGCGCGGTAGTCGTACCACCGCCGCCCGTTCACCCACGAGGCGGTGACGGCGGCGCCATCTTGGTAACCGCTGCCGTTGTAGGTGTTCTGCAGGTAGATCAGCTCGATGTCTAGTGGCTCCAGCTTGCAGCCGATGCTGAGCCGGTCCGCGTACCGCTGGGCGTCCTGCTCCAGCGTCGAGTTCCACGTCAGGGGTGCCACGCCGACATCGCGGCGCGCGTCGTTGTGCGACTGCAGGAACTGGGTCGCCGTGGGCACGCTAGGGGTCACGACGGCGACGCCATTGTTGCTAGTGCTGGGGATGTTGGCTGATGCCGGCGACGGCGAGGCCAGTGCAAGTAACAAGATGGCGAGGCAGACGGAAGGAGACATGCTCATCTGTTGCATATGTGACTGTGAGCTCAGTTGATTTGGTGAAGTTGTAGAGGAATTGACGTGCTTATATAGGACAACACGAGGGGTTAACTTGCAGATAGGCGTTTTGGATCTAAGTGTGCTGTGTATGCGTCAGTTTGGACTTGGGAGAATTAAGATAAAGCGTTCATCTCCGAGTAATTAATGGCATTCACTGTTACCGAGAATTAATAGGTTAGCCGTTTTGCATGTACATACGACTTCCTTTATAGTATTGCACAACTGACCTTCTTCCTTTCGTAACCAAAAAAAAAGTGAGGACAAATGAATACATTTGTATTTTTAACTAAATGAATAAAATTATTGGCCTGTTGAACATTTCGTAAATATTCGGTTTCGGAGTGGTAACTAAGGGCATCTCTAGCCGACCCTCTAAACTTTAATCCACACGTCCTATATTTTTTTTTTAAAGCTATATTTTAAGGGACAAATGTTGGGGAACGTAGTAATTTCAAAAAAATTCCTACGCACACGCAAGATCATGGTGATTCATAGCAACGAGAGGGGAGAGTGTTGTCCACGTATCCTCGTAGACCAAAAGCGGAAGCGTTAGTACAACACGGTTGATGTAGTCGTACGTCTTCACGATCCGACCGATCAAGTACCGAACGCACGGCACCTCCGAGTTCAGCACACGTTCAACTCGATGACGTCTCTCGAACTCCGATCCAGCCGAGCTTTGAGGGAGAGTTCCGTCAGCACGACGGCGTGGTGACGATGATGATGTTCTACCGACGCAGGGGCTTCGCCTAAGCACCGCTACGATATTATCGAGGTGGATTATGGTGGAGGGGGTCACCGCACACGGCTAAGAGATCAATAGATCAATTGTTGTGTTTATGGGGTGCCCCCTGCCCCCGTATATAAAGGAGCAAGGGGGGAGGCGGCCGGCCTAGGAGGAGGGCGTGCCAAGGGGGGAGTCCTACTCCCACCAGGAGTAGGACTCCTCCTTTCCTTGTTGGAGTAGGAGAAGGGAAGGGAGAAGGAGAAGGAAGGAAGGGGGCGCCCCCCCCCCCCCCCTCCCTAGTCCAATTCGGACTAGTCCATGGGGAGGGGTGCGGCCACCCTTTGGGGCCTTTCTCTCCTTTCCCGTATGGCCCATTAAGGCCCAATACGAATTCCCGTAACTCTCCCTTACTCCGAAAAATACCCGAATCACTCGGAACCTTTCCGATGTCCGAATATAGTCGTCCAATATATCGATCTTTACGTCTCGACCATTTCGAGACTCCTCGTCATGTCCCTGATCTCATCCGGGACTCCGAACTTCTTCGGTACATCAAAACACATAAACTCATAATATAACCGTCATCTAACTTTAAGCGTGCGGACCCTACGGGTTCGAGAACTATGTAGACATGACCGAGACATGTCTCTGGTCAATAACCAATAGCGAAACCTGGATGTTCATATTGGCTCCCACATATTCTACGAAGATCTTTATCGGTCAAACCGCATAACAACATACGTTGTTCCCTTTGTCATCGGTATGTTACTTGCCGGAGATTCGATCGTCGGTATCTCAATACCTAGTTCAATCTCGTACCGGCAAGTCTCTTTACTCGTTCTGTAATACATCATCCCACAACCAACTCATTAGTTGCAATGCTTGCAAGCTTATAGTGATGTGCATTACCGAGTGGGCCCAGAGATACCTCTCCGACAATCGGAGTGACAAATCCTAATCTCGAAATACGCCAACCCAACAAGTACCTTCGGAGACACCTGTAGAGCATCTTTATAATCACCCAGTTACGTTGTGACGTTTGGTAGCACACAAAGTGTTCCTCCGGTAAACGGGAGTTGCATAATCTCATAGTCATAGGAACATGTATAAGTCATGAAGAAAGCAATAGCAGAATACTAAACGATCGTGTGCTAAGCTAACGGAATGGGTCAAGTCAATCACATCATTCTCCTAATGATATGATCCCGTTAATCAAATGACAATTCATGTCTATGGCTAGAAAACATAACCATTTTTGATCAACGAGCTAGTCAAGTAGAGGCATACTAGTGACACTCTGTTTGTCTATGTATTCACACATGTATCATGTTTCCGATTAATGCAATTCTAGCATGAAAAATAAACATTTATCATGATATAAGGAAATAAATAATAACTTTATTATTGCCTCTAGGGCATATTTCCTTCAACAAATGCATTTTTGCCCTTAGTCTGCTCTGCTCAGTTTTGCCCTTCGATTTTTCTCTCGAGTCGTCCGAGTGCCCTTTGACCTTTTGACCAATACTTTCAAAATTCATAAAAAATCCATATGAACCCATAAAAATGAAAATAAGATATCAAAATGTTCAGAAAGACATTACTTTTATGTGCATGCCCTTTGCATCAAGGAAAAAAGTAATGTTTAAACTACCCAAGGTTATTAATGTCATTAACATTATTAAAAATAAAAAGGTAAAAAATACTTTTTAATGAATAAAAATTAATTGCAAGTGTAGGTGATGTTTTCTGAACATCCTGATTTCTTATTTGCCTTTTTCTGAGTTCATATCTACTTGTTATGAATTTCAAACATCACCTTATTTGCCTGTAATTTTTATTCATGAAAAACATATTTTTATACCTTTTATTTTTAATAATGTTAATAGCATTAATAACATCGTGTTGCTTAAACAAATTTTTTTTTGAGAAATGCAAATGACATGCACATAAGGGTAATGTTTTCTGAATATTTTGATATCTTATTTGCATTTTTATGAGCTCATATGAATTTGTTATGAATTGTCAAAGTATTGGTCAAACGGTCAAAGGGCACTTAGACGACCTAAGAAACAAATCTAAGGGAAAATCTGAGTAGACGCGAAAAGTAAGGGCAAAACCCACGGGCTGGCACAACTAAGGGCAAAAGTGTAAATGTCCTGTATTTTAAAGAATTAATCTTTTCTTCATCTAGAAGATTGCCAAACACTTAATCCTAAAAAAACACATGTTTGCATACAAACTTCATTTGGACATATATTGTCATAACATATTTTTATTCGATACTTGATCTAGGATACAAATCAAAAATAATGTTGCGCATTAAGAATCACTGCTGCCGATCAAGAGTGGAAATTACTAAGAACGCAATAGTTTCTCTAGCTAATTGCTTACACTAAGAACATCACCAATGCAATGGCTCGCCCAAGAAGAACTGTTGCTACTGATCCAAGGAGTATCAACCAAATCATTATAGAAGCTAGGAGTGCACGGTGAATCTTTTTATATTTCCTTCTCTAGGCTTGCATCTCATTGATTTGGATTTGCTTCTCGTTGAGTTTGGACTTGCCTCTTGCATGATTCTATCAGCGCATCATCTAGCTTCTCTCGATACTAGTAGTCTAGCATCTAGTTTAGATATCCATATACATGTGTTGCAAGAGAATCATTTCTCTTTCTTTGCGTGTGTAATGTTTTGAGCAATGGGAATCATATACAAAATTGCAAGCATAGAGGGCGTTTGTGTTATGCCTTGCCAGATTTCGGACGGCATTGCCACCGGCGGTGTACGATTTGTGGGCGGATTCGACGAAGAAGCTGCTACAACACGATAATTCGCCGAAATGCACAAGCCATGATAGAGAGTTCATGGCCGAGCATACAGGAATGCTGGGCAGCTCAATAACGAAGGCGGTGAAGAAGGCGTGTCATAGACCGTCATGGTCTCACACACAAGGCTACTACTGCTTCCCAAGCTCATGCGACTTAATTTATGACCACATCAAGGCTCACCATCGGCGGACTGAAGCTTTGTGAAGATGACAGCGGCGAATCAGGTTGATTCTGGTGCCAGCGGTGAAAGAGAAGGGGATGGTGAGGCTGTGGGACTGATTCTGACGTTGATGGCTCTGTGGCGGCGCGGCTGGAGGTCGTGAGGGGCAGTTTGGTCTCCCAACTTTTGGTGAGAGTTGCCCTTCTCAGAGCAAAACACAAGCCACATGATGCCTTTTTGGAATAAAAAAACTGTAATTTTGAGGGACAAAGTGTTTGAGGGATATGCTAGCTAAGTGTTAATCCCCCAAATCAGAAATTTTCTCCCTAAATATGACTTTTGGGGTATCTCTAGCCCTAAAGACAACTTCTCAAGTATCCGCGGACACGTCCAAGGCTACCCATCCCGTAGTTCAAACAGTCAAAACCCGCAAATTTAACAAACACGAGGACAAAAATATATAGGAAATAAGTTGGCACACCAAATGCAACCATGCAACAACTTAAGGGTCTAAAAACATTTTGTTTCGCCTTCTAATAAATTTGACAAACAAAGTTGCATAAGAAACATGTTGAGCACCAAACACAATGGCAAAGTCTTCTTGCTTCTTGCCAAGTACACCCTCCTTATGTAAAGTTGCAACTTCCAAAACCTGCCATGGAAAAACAGAGTGTGTCGCCGTGTAATTAGAGACAAGGTCGATCCAGCTGAAACACTTCACTTAGAAGAAGAAGAAGAAATCTTACTTTTTTTGAGAGAGAAAGAAGAAATCTTACTTGGGTCAACAGTGGTAACGACGCCGGTGCGACCGAAATCGCAGTCGAACGCATGCTGCCCATTGCTCCGAAAATAGAGGTTCATGGCGTACGCCGCGTGGGCCTGCACCGTGTCCGGCTCGTAGCAGCGCCCGCCCGGCCGTATCGGACCACAGTCCATGCCCCCTCCGCACACGAAGTCGATGTTCTCCTGCAGCACCGCCGCGTCCGCCGCTGGCGTCGGCACGCACCACTGCCGCCCGCCCGAGTCCGCCGCTCCCGCGTCTGGCGCCGGCGCCGGCGCCGCCGGTGTTACCTTGGCGCTCACCGGCCCAACGGACTGCACGCCCGCAATGTGGCTAGTTAACATCACTGTGAAAAAGAGCGGAGTGTAGAACCGATGGTGTCACGAATGAATTACCTCCGGAGCGGTGAGGATGCCGGCGTCGTAGATCGGCGTCATGTCGGCGTGGAACAGGCCGAAGTGATGCTCGGACATCGGGCCGGGCTTGAGGTTCTCGTCGAAGAGGGAGAAGATGGAGACCTCGAAGGTGCGGTTCGGCATGAGCGGCGTGCCCACGCCGGACCCGAGGTGGCGGATGGCGTTCCTGTTGTAGTCCCCGGCGTGGTCAACGCCGGCGCCGATCTCCCAGTCCTCCCCAGCCCACGGCCACCCTGTCTCGGCCACGACAACGTCGACGTCGCCGAAGCCGAGCCGCTTCATCGCCGAGTGCACGGCGTCGAGCTGCGCGTCCAGCGCGTTGGTGTACACCAGCCCGGTGCCGGCGTCCGTGACGCCTTCGGCGCCCACCCTGAACAGCGCGAAGTCGAGCTCGGCGTCGCTGGTGAGGCCGTAGAACGGGTACGCGTTCACCATGAACGGCGCGCCCGTCGCGCGCAGGAAGCCGAGGAGCGGCTTGACGACGGCGGCGTCGTACCCCTCGCGGAACCGCGCGGCGGACGGCGGCGTGGACACGGCCAGGACGCCGAGGGAGTGCGCGGCGGAGACCTTGATCCGCCGGTGCAGCGACGTGGCGAGCAGCGCCGCGTGCAGGTTCTGCATGGCCGGCACGAGGCAGAGCAGCAGCGTCCGGTTGGCCTGCGAGATGACGTCGCGGCCCACGAGGATCCGCGACACGTTGGTCCCGGCCGCTGCGTGGGGCGCGACGCTGTCGCGCACCCACTGCCTTGCGAAGGCGACGCTGTCGGCGACGCGCGGCACGAGGGCGTTCGGGACGGTGACGTCCACGGCAAGGCCCATGCCGGCGAAGGCACGCAGCGCGAGCGGGTCGGCGTTCAGGAGCCTCACGCGGTCGAGGACGGTGCCGCGGGCGAGGAACCGCGCGACGTCCGCCGGCGGCGGGAGGCTCGTCGCTCGCCTGCCGTAGGTGACGCCGATGCCGGCCGCGTCCGCCGCGGCGATCGACGACAGCAGGAGGATCAACATCGGCGCGTGCATCGTCGTCGACCACCGGATGCTGCTTCAGTTCAGTAGCTAGCAGTGGAGTGGTGTGTGTCAATGGAATGGAGGAGAGATCGATCCATTTATCAACAAAATATGACGAGCGATGTGCAGTTAGTACTAGAGGTGTGATGCCAGTGCAGTGTGGTAATTTCTGGAGTATGACTTGAGAGGGTTGCTAACCGTAAGAAGATTCTTTTCTTTGGCTCTGAGCTATACGCATGAACATGTTCTTTCCTTGGCCATAGTTTGTTCTACCTTGCGATGCATGCTAGCTTTGTCCCTTTCTTGGCACACACTGCTGATGGACGCTGACAACTCCAATGGAAGATCCCCACACAGCAACCGTGCCTATGACAATGGAGAGAATCACTAGAAAGCAAGGTATTAAGGAAAGACCATTGGCGTGTCAGTTACATGGTCCAATCCCGACGATGTGAAGCCTTCCTTCCCTCGATCTCTGCCGTCGAGCCTGTGAATTCGGATCCCTTCTGCCCGCCGCTCTGACGGACAGTGACCGGAAGGGGAATCGTGGCGCCTCGACATCAGGTATTAGATTTATTAGGGTTTTAGTCCTCGCAGGATCGACGCTAGGACGAATGGCAACACCTTTTCTTTTGGTCGGTCTTCCGAACTCCGATCCTCCTCAAGTTCGTTTGTCGGGACGGATTAAACTGACCCTTCGGTGTAGAGTCAACTCCTCGGGGTGCCGAGTTTAGGGTTTTTCTTGGAGGGAATAGCCTAAATACCATTAGTGAAAACCGAACATGTCAAAATACCACTAGTAAAAACCGAGGTGCCAATATACCACTGTAATCTCTGTTTTTGAAGCCAAAATAGCACTCCCGTTTGTTGTCAAACGTTTTCTGTTAAGTCAAACCGTGTGATGGTTGTCAGCATTTCCTAAATTCCGAAATCACCCCTCTGTTTTATCTAAACCTACCCAGCCCACCGTTTCTTCCATGGCTCCCCCGCCCGGTCCAACTCTCCTACCCCATCCCTCTCTTCTACCAGCCATGGCGGCGCGCCGAACCATGCCGCGTCGGTGCTGCCCATGTGGGGCAACGCGACACGCAGCGCTTGGTGCACACGACGAAGGGCCGGGCCAGCAGGGTGCGGCACGGCGAGGCCATGGACCGGGGCGGCAACATGTTGTGCGTGCGCGGTGCGCCGCGGTAGCCGACACGGCAGCGCCAGCTGGGCGGCGTGCGCGTCGGAGGACGATTTAGGCACGGTGGCGGCAACACGCTAGCGGGGCGTGACGCGTCGAGGCCTGCGGTGCGGTGGCCATGACGTGCGGCGGCCGCCGGGACGCAGTCCTCGCGCGGGGCCAGCACGCGACGCGTTGCCGCGATGACACGGCTGCGGGGTGGCTAGCGGCGCACGGGCACGCGTAGGGCACGGCGACTCGGCCGTGGCCAGCAGGGCCATGGTCAGTGGCGGAGCTTGACAGTAATCTCAGGGGGGCAATGCGAAAATATGAACAACTAGGAGGGAAATAATTGATTTTTTGCAAATCTAAGCCATGCATAGTAATTTTTCTTCATTGTTTTGTCTTGGGCGGGGGGGGGGGGGGGGGGGGCACGGCCCCCTCAGAGTTGAACTAAGCTTGGCCACTGGCCATGGTACAGCCCGGCAACAAGCACCTCCGACGAACTAGTTACCTCAAGCGGTCGAGATCACAACTGCTACTACTGAACAATTCAATAATCCTGCTAAAATGAGAGGGAACGAGAGTGGTTGTGTGTGAAGAGTCAAGGGCGCAACAGTCTTTTTGTGTGGATGTTACTCTCAGTTAGTGCATTGTAGTATTTTGGCATGAAAAACTGGATTGTAATGGTATTTTGGCAACATTGGTTTACCAAGTGCTATTTTGGAACTTTCGGTTTTAACTAGTGGTATTGTGGCAATTCGCTCTTTTTCTTGTGCATACACAACTACAGATTTGGTGTCAGATTTTTTAGATCGATTCAAGGGTTCAACGGCGATGACTGCGGCTTTTGTGGTGTTGATCCTTAGAGGCACATGCATGAAGACTTCAACACCTCGCTATAATTTTTATAATGTTTGGGTGTCGGTGTACAAAAGTAGGGGCTCTCCTTTGTACCCCTCTACTTGTGCACGGGCAGTCGGAGCCGCGCCTGCGGCCACCCTGAGCAGCGCAGGGGGAAGGAACAGAAGCACAAGACAGGCAAAACAACGCCAAGACCAAGAAACACAAAAGAGCAAAGGGGCGAGGTGGACTCCCCCGGCAAGACCCTTGCCGGGGCGGCCTCCGCAGCCCCGGCAAGAGCCTTGCCGGGGCAGCTTGCCCAACACCGGCAGAGCGAGCCACCCTTGAGCCCAAGGGTTCCAACGCCGCTAACAACTACATTGGAACCAAGGCTCGGGAGGCACCTCCGTGGTGGTATGCAGATCTTTGTCAAGATCATAAATATACAAGATCAGAGGAGAACCAGAAGACGACGGCCCTTGGCAAGATCCTTGCCAAGGAAATACACGAGACCCCCGGCAAGCGCCTTGCCGGGGACGACCGCGGTGCCACGGCAAGACCCTTGCCGGGCCCCCGGCAAGACCCTTGCCGAGGACACTAGCAAGGCCGCGGCCAGGCCCGCGTCTGCCAAGGCCCCACTGAGGGAGTCCTGGATTAGGGAGTCCTCGGACAGCCGGATTATATACTTTGGCCGGATTGTTGGACTATGAAGATACAAGATTGAAGACTCCGTCCCGTGTCCGGATGGGACTCTCCTTTGCGTGGAAGGCAAGCTTGGCAATTCGGATATGTAGATCTCCTCCCTTGTAACCGACTCTGTGTAACCCTAGCCCCCTCCGATGTCTATATAAACCGGAGGATTTAGTCCGTAGGACAAGAACAATCATAATCATATGCTAGCTTCTAGGGTTTAGCCTCTACGATCTCATGGTAGATCAACTCTTGTAATAGTCATGTCATCAAGATCAATCAAGCAGGAAGTAGGGTATTACCTCCATCGAGAGGGCCCGAACCTGGGTAAACATTGTGTCCCCCGCCTCCTGTAACCATCCTCCTTAGACGCACAGTTCGGGACCCCCTACCCGAGATCCGCCGGTTTTGACACCGACACCCACTGTCGCTCCCATGCAGCTGCTAGCTCAACCAATTGGGCAGGCACCAGCGTGGCAGCATGCGGCCTCTACGCCGACTCAGCAAGCACCTGTGTGGTGGCATGCAGATCTTCATGAAGGCTCCACCACGGCGCCAGCCCAGCAGCCAGCCGACATGGCGCTTCAACGCCTCGTCAGCTCGGATGCACGTCGGAGCCAGGCGAAGCGGCGACAGCTGGAACAAGCTTCCTTGCCGTCCCCGATAAAGCGAGAGGGGCACGTCGGCAGCGCATTAAATGCATTTGTCCGACGGTGCCAGAGGATAAACTCATCCACTGTACACCTTTCCACCTCCTGTGTGCCACTGTGGCAACCCCTTTATCTATAAAAGGAGGCCCGAGGCGTCCAGGAGGGGGATTCGGATCTTTTGGGCAAGTTACACCCCGTAGCTAGTTCATGAACTCAAGAACACTCGAATACACACCAAAGCAGGACTAGGGTATTACGCATCCTCGCGTCCCGAACCTGGGTAAACGATCTTTGTGCTTCCTGTCAGACCCGCTCCTCGCGCCCGCGAACCGTAGAAGGGATCCCAGTGACCCCATAGTTGTCGATTTCCCCCGACATCTTTGGCGCGCCAGGTAGGGGGCGCAGTTGTGAAAATCTGGTCTGATTGAACCTGGCGGTTCCATCGTGGTCGTCACTCCAAGGAAGAAGACGACCAAATGGGCGGCGCCGTCTGCGGATGCCGAAAATGCTCGTACAGCGACAGAAAAGCTAAGTCATGCGAAACTTGAGCAAACTCCTTTTTACATATCAAGTTATCATCCTCGGAGATCTGCCCTATGTATGGAAAACCTGCACGCAAAGGGGCCCTTCCACTATTAGCAACGCCCTTGATCTGTTTCGAGTCCGCTCAACAGTTCAAGCAGCTGCGTCGAGAAACAGCAGGGTGGCCTTCTGCAATTGGCAACACTCTCGTTCTGTCTCGAGTCCGCTCGACGGTTCGTGCGGCCCCTTTGAGAGCAGTAAGGTGGATTGCCTGGCAGCAAGCATACCCGGCAGGCTCTGTCCTCAAGGCGCCCCTGGCTTACGCGCCGGCAAGCCAACCCGATCCACGTAGGGGGGACATACAAAGGGGGATCAAACAGGGAAATAACATGCATCATCTCAAAAGTACTGCAGAGTTATATTACATCAATTGTTGCTGCGGTTCTAACTAAAGATAAAAATTTTCTTGGTCATGAACCTGCAGCGGCGATAAGGAACGGGGTGCCTAATCCCAGCGCTGGCCCTCTACCCTCTGAATTCTGCCGACGCGGCTGATGATGGCTCGATACGCTCCTCGAGCGCCGCGAGGTCAGCATCCTCCGACAAGCTCTCCAGCGCGGCGAAGTCGAGGTTGGTGTTCCAGTACACCACCTTGGTGAGGACCTTGGTCATGGCACCCCGGCAAAGCTTCCGGGCCTCATTGGCCAGGGAGGCCGCTCTATTGAGGCGAAGCTGCTCCAGGGCCCCGAGAACACCCTCGAAGAATAGGGTCAGCTTGGCGTTGGGACTCACTTTGGGCTCCGGGGCGTACCTCACATTTGGCATCCCCATGGTAGCCAGCTGCGTGGTGATCCTGCCGGCGACGTTTTCGAGGCGGCTGATCCAGAGGTTCTCGCCCTTCACAAAGTCCCTGTGGTTGGCGGCTTCGTTCTTCTGCAGCTGCTTCTTGGCCTCCAGATCCTTGGCCAGGGTCTCCTCCCGGGCCTTGACCTCCGAGAGCATCCCCTCGAGGCCCCTCCACCTTCAGCTTCAGGTCCTTGATGGACTCATTGGCCGGGGAGAGTAGCCCGGCCTTGCTGAGGAATGCGGCCTGCACGTCAGCCAAGGCGCCTTTGGTCGCGTCCCTCTCCCCCGTCAGCTCCAGGGCCTGCTTCTTCAGCCCGTCCCGCTCCACCTCCAGCTCGTTCACCTTGCTGGCGTGGACCTGAGCCTGGGCATTGAGCGCCTCCTTGTGCCTCTGCTCCAGCTCCTGGGTCCGCTGCAGGACAAGCTTCTCGACCTCCTCATCCTTGCCGCGGAGTGTCGCGGCGAGCTTCTCCTCGTGAGCGGCAAGGTCCTCCTCCTGGGAGTTCAGCGCGGCCTGGTGTCGGTGTCAAAACCGGCGGATCTCGGGTAGGGGTCCCGAACTGTGCGTCTAAGGCGGATGGTAACAGGAGGCGGGGGACACGATGTTTACCCAGGTTCGGGCCCTCTCGATGGAGGTAATACCCTACTTCCTGCTTGATTGATCTTGATGATATGAGTATTACAAGAGTTGATCTACCACAAGATCGTAGAGGCTAAACCCTAGAAGCTAGCCTATGGTATGATTGTTGTTGTCCTACGGACTAAACCCTCCGGTTTATATAGACACCGGAGGGGGCTAGGGTTACATAGAGTCGGTTAGAAGGGAGGAGATCTACATATCCGTATTGCCAAGCTTGCCTTCCACGCCAAGGAGAGTCCCATCCGGACACGGGACAAAGTCTTCAATCTTGTATATTCATAGTCCAACAGTCCGGCTGTCCGAGGACCCCCTAATCCAGGACTCCCTCAGTAGCCCCTGAACCAGGCTTCAATGATGATGAGTCCGGCGCGCAGATTGTCTTCGGCATTGCAAGGCGGGTTCTTCTCCAAATACTCCGTAGAAGATTTTGAACACAAGGATAGTGTCCGGCTCTGCAAAACAAATTCCACATACCCCCGTAGAGAGAATAATATTTCGACGAATCTAATCTGCTGATACATTCGGCAGCATGACATCATACCATGGCCCGGTCATTATTCGAACCGTTTTTCTCAACCAGCGACTGCACATATTGCGAGGCGGTTTTCTTGGCACGTCTTGTCGAAGCAGAGATCGTGTCCCCTTATCACGGGATTCTCATCAATACGGGTGTGGGTAACCCAACCGCGCCATCAATTACGGCACTTGGGGAATAAGCGAGTTTTACCAGGCAGGTGGGGAGGCGCATGGTTTCTTCCGCCTTTATAAAGGGACAAGGACTCACCTTTTTCACCCACGCCCTCTTCCGCCTTGCTCATCCATTCTTGCGCACTCGAGCTCCAGCACCCAAGTTCGCATTTTCTGCTCAATCCACTCTAAGCATGTCCGGAGCGGGAGGCAAGTGGATGGTCTCCTCCGTCACGGAGGAGGACATCAAAAAGCTACGGGGAGCCGGATATCTGGCCACGGATATCGCACACCGGCTGCCAGATGAGGGGCAGATCGTCCCAACTCCAGAACCCCACGAGAGGGTGGTTTTTCTTACCCACTTCGTCCGCGGACTGGGATTTCCCCTCCACCCGTTTGTCCACGGGCTCATGTTTTACTACGGGCTGGATTTTCACGATCTGGCCCCCAATTTCATCCTCAACATCTCGGCGTTTATCGTCGTGTGCGAGGCCTTCCTCCGCATCAAGTCCCACTTCGGCCTGTGGCTAAAGACCTTCAATGTTAAACCGAAGGTGGTGGTCGGCCAGCAAGCGGAGTGCGGAGGTGCCATGGTGGGAAAAATGCCCAATGTCACCTAGCTCGAAGGCTCCTATGTGGAGACCATAAAGGGGTGGCAATCCGGGTGGTTCTACATCATCGAGCCGTGCGACACCAACTGGGTGGCAGCCCCCGAATTTCGATCCGGAATCCCCACGCGGCTCACCTCCTGGAAAGAGAAGGGCCTATCCTGGGGTTCCTCGGCAGAGCTGACCGGGCTCCAGACCTGCATCAAGAATATGATGAGCAAGAAAATCAAGCTCGTCAACGTGGTCCAAGTCATGCTCTTCCGCCGGATCCTCCCGTGTCAAAGACGTGCATTCCATTTGTGGGAGTTCGACCCGGCCGAGCACCAGACGCTGCGAAGGCTCTTCGACACGACGCACAAGGACGTCTGGAAGGTGCTGTTCAAGGGTGCCGAGGTACCTCCTCCTCTTACCGAGGACCGCGGACTCAGCGCAAAGCGCCCTGCCAATCCGGTAAGTCTTTTATATCTCATAAGATGTTCATTTTCCCCAGTTTAACCATGCGCGGGATCTAAGCCTCCACGCTATTTAACAGGACTGGGTAGAGACAGCGGAGCAGATCGATTGTCCAACCCCCCTGCCCGAAGATCCAGCAGATGCTCTCCTGACGAAGATGCTGGTTCCGGCGCCTTATGAGGTGCTGGTGAAGAAGGCCAAGAAGAAGGCCACGGGGGCCCGGAAGGGTCTCCGGCGCAAGGTTATATCGGACTCATCGTCCAAAAACACCGAGGCGCACTCCTCCCACGAAGACGAGGAGGAGGAAGAGGAAAGTTCTCCCCCCCCCCAGCCGGGGGGGGAGAAAAGGAAGGCCGCCCCGTCTGGGGCGGCCGAAGGGTCCAAGAAGGGAAGGACCCTCCTTCCGGACAACTCCACCACCGCCGCCTTCAGCGAAGAGGAGTGGTTGCCCAGGGACAAGCCCCTGGCGAAGTAGCAAGTATCCGGATACCACAGTAGTTCTTGGTATGTTTTATTGTATTGTTTCTTATCACGCCGCGCATGACTACGCAACCCATCCTGAGCCCACATCGACGTATCTTCGTCGGATGATTCTTTGGGCCCGTCGGACCTGAACAGTGATTCTCTCCCGACCGCCTTCTCCCCCCGCCCTACAGACGACGCCGAGGTGTTGTCCCAAAGGGAACTGAACCAGGGGGAGACAGTTCCGGAGGCGCCTCAAGGCGACATTCCAGGCGCTAGGCGCACGAGGGGTAAGACTCCCCTAGGCCCTAACGCCCGGGGCAGCAAGTCTAGCCCCAAGCCGAATACGGCGCCGGAACCTCCAGTGGTTCCGGATTCTGTCAGGCAACCCCCCGCTAAGGGGGGCAATCCGTCTGTGCCGATGGCCTCTGTCCATCCAGAGGCATCGGACAACTTACTGGAAGCGCTTCACGGCGCTTCCATCGACGAAGAGCACCGCACTATCATGAGTGCGGTGATCGAGAAGGTTCGGTCCGCCAAAAGCGGACTGACTGAAGCCTGTGCCAGCCTCCTAACAGGCTTTGAGGTAAGTAATCAAACTATAAGAAAATGTTGCAGCATAGACAGTAGCCTCTAATGCTCTGTTTGGCGTTCGTGAAGAAAGACCGAATAGAGGATCAAATAATAACCGTAGGAGTCTGATCGGAATATGTCTATGTGCATATGCAGGCTTCAGTGCTAGCCGCTGCCGCACGTACTACGGAGGTCGCTGCACTGAAGCAGGACCTTGAGCGGTCCAAGGAAGAGATCGGCCTTACCAAGAGGCAGCTCGAAGAGAACAAAGGTAAGCGATACCCCGTCTGTATATTGAAAATTTTGGTTTTAGAATAATAAGATTGTCATGAATTTTGCTTGGGGCCACGACCGAAGTGGCGGCCCTGAAGAAGGCGCTATCCAAGGCTGAAGACAAAGCGGCCATGGAGCGCACCGAGCGCGAGAAACAAGAGGCCCGAGTTGGCGAGGTGCAGCAAGAGCTCCAGGCTCTCGCCAAAAAACATGAGTCCTTGGAGCTTGACTCTAAGACGCAAGAGTCCGAGCTTGCGAAGGCCCTCGAAAGCGCACAACATGCCAAGCCCGAAGCCCAAAAGGCCCTCCAGGAAATTGAGGTGGTTAAGAAGATAGCAGCGGGTAAGGCATTCATTATGCAAAGCAAGCATGTGAAGGAAACTTTCCTTTTACTTACCCGAATTCGGAGCTCTCCAGGAGCGTTCGCAGATCTTCCCCGCAGTGTGTCAGATGCCGCGGAGTTCTACCGGGCTGAGGAGGGGAGCTCGACGGAGAAGTTGTTCTGGTCTCAGTATACTGGGACCGAACACCCAATGCCCTTGAGCGACCAGCTGAAGCAACTGGTCGAGCTCCACAAGGAGGCCGAATAGGCCATGAAGGGTCTTATAGTCCGGATGTGGCCTGGCGAGCCCCTGCCTGATAGCTACTTCGGTCTGGTGAGGCGGCTTGTGAATGCCTATCCTCGGCTCGAAGTCATAAAGCGGTCCGTCTGCATCGAGGGTGCGCGCAGGGCTTTTGCCCGGGCGATGGTGCACTGGGCGAAGCTGGACGCCGAAAAGCTGGTGAAGGAGGGGCCGCCGCAAGGCAAGGAGCATCGCCACCCCGAAATGTATTATGACAGTGTCCTGAAGGGTGCTCGCCTTGTTGCGGAGGAATGCGCTAAGGATGTAATATTCGAGTGAATGTACTCATGTGATCCTGTAATATGAAACGAGTTCATTTGCGCTATACCATGCTTGTTAATTTAAAATATTCCCTTATGTGCAGCCGTTTATGAAATCTGAGAGTTGGCCAGTCGTCGGCTTCTGCCCTCATGTAACTAGTACTGGGGTGTTCGGGATAAACCTGAGCACTCTTTATCCCAATTTTGGGTCCTTCGAAGGAGGTGTTCAGCACAGCGAACCAGGCAATCGGACTATAAAGCTTTATCACTCTCACTTAGCCATAGAAGTCTACAATTTTAAATTTTGGCGAAGCCCCTAGTATTCGGAAGGCCGAATTTGGGGCGCTATATACGCCTAAGTCGGGCAAGGCCGACTCCTTGCCCGAAGCGGAAAAAGTTTTTAAGGACTTGAGACCTCTCGAACAGCGACCA
This sequence comes from Aegilops tauschii subsp. strangulata, assembly GCF_002575655.3. Lineage (NCBI taxonomy): Eukaryota > Viridiplantae > Streptophyta > Magnoliopsida > Poales > Poaceae > Aegilops > Aegilops tauschii. Next base: position 548,863,842 of record NC_053036.3, on the reverse strand, counting down.
GCTCTCGCCTCATCATGACAGTCATTTTTCGGCTTTCTCTACTGAGGTGCTCGTCCGGAAGAACCGGGACACAATCGCAGTAGTTCTCCCAGCGCTACCTTAGCCGATATTGCGGAACGTAAGGTACCAAAACATGGGAGCCAGGCAAACCCAACTATTGACCCAAGACATGATTCGGAGCTGATGCCTATAATGCTATAAGTTCGGGGTGCCGCACTGTCGAAAGTGTTCGGACTTCTCACGCCGTATTATGGGGTATACTGAAGCCCCTGGCGTACTAGTCGTACTAGAATGTACGGGTGCAATCTGTCATAATTAAGCAGACAAGAGAAAGAAAAAAAAAGAAAGGGTAATGCAATAATAGGCTAACGCTACGCATTGTTATTAAATAGTACGTCAAAGCATACGGATACAAGTAGTGCAATAAGCAGAAAATAGGACTATTTGACATGTCCTATCCAAGGGCAAGCTGCGTATGGGTATTTAAAATAGGTATTTCGATCGTTATCAGAGACCACCTGAGGATTCCCTTGTACATCTTAGCTTCTTGCCTCCTTGGTATTTCCTTCCCGTAATGCGTCCAGCAATCAGACTGCCGAAAAGGGCTTCCAGAGAGTAAGGTCCTGAAAGAGAGAAAATTATAAAGGTATACAACCCTGGGGCGGTTGAGCCGCATTGTGGGACGTGTCCTGGCCGTGCCTCCGCCTATGCCCATGGTATTTTTAGTGCGTAATTATGTACGCGCGGCATAGATTTCGTCGCTTGACTGGGACTAGGACGGAGGCCGAATTGCTAGGCGAGCTCTGAACGTGCCAGGCGATCCCGTTGCAGGTTACTCCGGACTCGCTTGAAGGTGTCCAGGGGCTTTATCGCCGAATTGGCGGTTTGCCTTAAAAGGCTGCTTTGTGCTTCTGCTGCGAGGGCCGTAGTGTGCTCCTCCGTGCGGAGCGAGCGTTCTGTGTTTCCATTGACTGTTATAACCCCCCGAGGTCCTGGCATCTTGAGCCTGAGGTATGCATAATGCGGCACCGCATTGAATCTGGCAAATGCGGTTCGTCCGAGCAGTGTGTGATAGCCACTGCGGAACGGGACAATATCGAAGATTAACTCCTCGCTTCGGAAGTTGTCCGGAGATCCGAAGACCACTTCCAGTGTGATTGAGCCCGTGCAATGGGCCTCTACACCTGCAATGACACCTTTAAAGGTGGTTTTAGTGGGTTTGATCCTTGAGGGGTCTATACCTATTTTGCGCACTGTATCCTGATAGAGCAGGTTCAGGCTGCTGCCACCGTCCATAAGGACTCGAGTGAGGTGAAATCCGTCAATGATGGGGTCAAGGACCAATGCGGCGGATCCGCCATGACGGATACTAGTGGGGTGGTCCCTGCGATCAAAGGTGACCGGACAAGAGGACCATGGGTTGAACTTTGGGGCGACTGGCTCCATCGCATAGACGTCCCTTAGTGCACGCTTCCGCTCCCTCTTGGGAATATGGGTTGCGTATATCATGTTCACCGTTTTCACATGTGGAGGGAACCTCTTCTGTCCTCCTGTGTTCGGCGGCCGAGGCTCTTCCTCGTCGTCGCTATGCAGCCCCTTGTCCTTGTTTTCGGCATTCAATTTGCTGGCCTGCTTGAACACCCAGCATTCTCTGTTGGTGTGGTTGGCTGGCTTATCGGGGGTGCCGTGAATTTAACACGAGCGATCGAGTATACGGTCCAAACTGGATGGGCCCGGATTGCTTCTTTTGAACGGCTTTTTCCGCTGACCGGATTTAGAGCCACTGAATCCGGCATTGAATGCCGTCTCTTCGGCGTTATCGCTGTTGCTGCGGCGCTTGTGTCTGTTACGGCGTGGTCTGCCGTTAGTATCTTTGGCATCTGAAGTGCCAGGATTCCTTGATGTATTGTTGCTGCGAGCCAGCCAGCTATCCTCGCCCGCGCAAAAGCGGGTCATGAGTGTCGTGAGGGCTGCCATGGACTTCGGCTTCTCTTGGCCGAGGTGTCGGGCGAGCCACTCGTCACGGATGTTATGCTTAAATGCCGCTAAGGCCTCTGCATCCGGACAGTCGACAATTTGGTTTTTCTTAGTTAGGAACCGGGTCCAGAATTTCCTGGCCGATTCCCCTGGCTGCTGAGTTATATAGCTCAAGTCATCAGCATCGGGTGGTCGCACATAAGTGCCCTGGAAGTTGTCAAGGAATGCATCTTCCAAATCCTCCCAACTGCCAATGGAGTCTGTTGGCAAGCTATTCAGCCAATGCCGAGCTGGTCCTTTGAGTTTTAGTGGGAGGTACTTGATGGCATGTAGATCATCACCGCGAGCCATGTGGATGTGGAGGAGGAAATCCTCGATCCATACCGCGGGGTCTGTTGTGCCATCATATGATTCAATGTTTACGGGTTTAAAACCCTCTGGGAATTCGTGGTCCATTACTTCATCGGTGAAGCATAGGGGGTGTGCGGCGCCTCTGTGCCGGGCTATGTCACGACGCAGTTCATACGAGTCTTGTCTGCTGTATTCAGCCCTGCCGGATTTGCATTTGGTGTATCCGGCGTGACGATCATCGTCCGCGTTGGGGCGCGCCCTCGTGATCCGTAGATCGATCTTGTATGCCCTGCTTTGTTTTCCAATAAGTCTCGCAGGTCCCGCGTGTTGCCCCGGGCATTGGTGTTTTTGGTTGTCTGGCGACGGGGTGCGGGCTGGACTTCGGGCTGATATGCCCCTCTGTCTCGGCCACGAGGTGGCCGATCCGCCGCATCATACGCTGGTGATGTAGGTTTTAATGCTTCCTCCTCGAGTTGGGGTAGCAACCTGCGTTTTGGGTAACTCTTGGTTGGGCGTTCGAGTTCATATTCCTCGGCCGCTAGGACTTCAGTCCATCTGTCCGCTAGCAGATCTTGATCAGCTCGAAGCTGTTGTTGCTATTTCTTCAGGTTGTTTGCTGTGGCTATAAGCCGGCGCTTGAAGCGCTCCTGCTCGACGGGATCCTCAGGCACGATAAATTCTTCATCACCGAGGCTCACCTCGTCTTCGGAGAGAGGCATGTAATTGTCATCCTCCGTTTCTCCGTCTGCTGCCTGTTCTGGAGGGCTAGCTTGTTCATCCTCCCGCTCTAAATCTGGCTGGAGGGGATTGTCGTCGTCTTCAGCACTATCCGGAGTGTTATTGTCTCTTGTGCCGGTATCGCTACTTTTCTATGGCGGGACTTAGAGCGGCGCCGCTGACGTCGGTGCTTGGGTTGCTTCTTGGAGGGGTCATCCTCCGTTGTCTTATCGCCATCGCCTTCTTTGGGGGTATCCACCATGTATATATCATATGATGAGGTGGCGGTCCAGCGCCCTGTGGGCGGTGGTTCCTGCTCGTCTCCTGCATCGTCGTCCATACCGTCGATGTCCTCGGAGTCGAAGTCGAGCATGTCGGTTAAATCGTCGACAGTGGCTATTAAGTGGGTGGTGGGTGGGGAGCAAATTTCTTCATCGTTCGCATCCCATTCTAGCTGGACATAGTTCGGCCAAGGTTCTCCTGACAAGGAGAGAGACCTTAATGAATTTAGCACATCACCAAAAGGCTAGTGCTGAAATATATCCGCGGAGGTAAACTCCATGATCGGTGCCCAATCGGATTCGACAGGCACGGACGCAAGCGGCTCGGAGCCCGTGGCCGGGGACGAATCCCATGGTTCGGCAACACGGCTCTCGTAGGAGGTAAGGTCAGTATTCGGCTCTATCGCCACTGAGAGTGCGGCCTCCGTGGCGGGGTCTATCCACCCGTCCTCAGATGGCGCAATTTGTTCCGGATTGAGGGCCGGAGTTGTTGCAGGTGTGATCTCCCGAACACTGTCCGACGGCAGAGTTAAGTCATGCTCGTCGCGATTGTGCGGCGCACCTGACATGGGCTCAAATCCGTCGAAGATCAAGTGTCCGCGGATGTCGGCAGTATAGTTCAAGTTTCCGAACCTGACCTGATGGCCAGGGGCGTAGCTCTCGATCTGCTCCAGATGGCCAAGCGAGTTGGCCCGCAGTACAAAGCTGCCGAATACGAAGATCTGTCCGGGGAGGAAAACCTCACCCTGGATCGCATCGTTGCCGATGATCGAAGGAGCCATCAAGCCCTATGGTGACGGCACAGTGGAACTCTCAATGAAAGCACCAATGTCGATGTCAAAACCGGCGGAACTCGGGTAGGGGGTCCCGAACTGTGCGTCTAAGGCGGATGGTAACAGGAGGCAGGGGACACGATGTTTACCCAGGTTCGGCCCTCTCGATGGAGGTAATACCCTACTTCCTGCTTGATTGATCTTGATGATATGAGTATTACAAGAGTTGATCTACCACGAGAGTAGAGGCTAAACCCTAGAAGCTAGCCTATGGTATGATTGTTGTTGTCCTACGGACTAAACCCTCTGGTTTATATAGACATCGGAGGGGGCTAGGGTTACATAGAGTCGGTTACAAGGGAGGAGATCTACATATCCGTATTGCCAAGCTTGCCTTCCACGCCAAGGAGAGTCCCATCCGGACACGGGACGAAGTCTTCAATCTTGTATCTTCATAGTCCAACACTCCGGCTAAAGGATATAGTCCGGCTGTCTGAGGACCCCCTAATCCAGGACTCCCTCACCTGGTGCTGGGACCGAGCGGCCTCATCCTTGGCGGCCTGGTTCCTCGCCTGCTCCTGGACCTTCTCGATGTCGGCCTGCTTCATGACGAGCTCTACCTTGCGCTTGGCCAGCTCGTCCTGGGCGGTCTTCAGCTCCTCACAAGCCTGGCGGAACCAAGTCTGCGTCTCGACGACGCGCCCCTCGAGGTCCGCCTCCGCCTTGTCCACCGCCGCCATCTTGGACTTGGCCTTGTCCAGGCAGGCGCGGTGAAGCGCCTGGAGCTCCCGGAAGTTGGCACTCATGGCCAGGAGGAGCCGCTCTTCCTGGGAACCGCCGCCATCAACGCTCGGCTCGTCAACAACTTCAAACCTGGCGGCGGCAAGCACCTCCTCGCCGAACACCTCTCCCTCGGTGGGCACCCTGGTGCTTGCCGTCCCTGGGAGGTGGACGAACAGGTCGTCGCTCACCTTCGGGTACTTGCCCGAGCCAGAGGCGGCGGAGGAGGAAGGTTGGTTGTCAGCCACCTCCTCCTCGGCAGCGGCCTTGCCGGCCTCCTCGGCAGCAGCCTTGCCGGACTCCCTGGCAGACTCCTTGGCAGCGTCCTTGGCGGCGCCCTTGGCGGCCTCCTCGGCGGCACTCTTCTCGGCCTCCACCACGGCGTCCTTGGCGACATCCTCGATGACAGTGTCTATGTCCTCTCGGTCCGCCGAGGGAGGATCTAGATATCGAGAAGGGGATGAGGCGAAGCCAAGACCAAGATTCAAAAAGAAGAAGAAAAAGCAGGGACGGGAGGCAAGTGACGTACCCGTGCCGGGCTGAGAAGAAGTAGCCCCTTCCCCGCCAACATCTGGCGCCGAGGTGGAGCCACCGGCGCCCAAGTTTGTCTCCTCCTCCTCCTCCGCGTGCATGGGCTCGGCGCTTGGCGCCATTGCCGGGGACGCCCCTTTGGGCGGCGTGGTTGATGGGGGCGGCGTGTTTGGGGTGGCCCCTAGTGGCTCCTCCTGCTGCCGTCCTCCTCCTGCAACCACGGCAAGGTCAGCACCAAGGGATCGTACCCTGACACACGTTGAGGAGGGGCGAGTGACGAACTTACGCTAGGGGCTGCTGTCCGGGCTGCTCACCACCACCAGCGGTGTACGGAAGTGCCTGACGGGGGCTGGCCGCCCGCCGAGGCCCTGGCCCTCTTCACCCTCTAAGCCAGCGTCTCCGCATCCCTGCAAAGATGAGAACAAATCAAGATAAGCGGCACAGTCTGAGGAGAAGGAGATGACAAAAAGGAACAAGGTACTTACTCATCCTCCACCTCCTCTTCTGCGGCCTTCCTCTTCCTCCTTGGGCTGAGGGACCCAAAATCGAAGAAGACCTCCGCGTCGACGTCTGCCGGAGGAGGGGAAGAAGTTGGAGTCTGGCCACGCTTGGGCGAAGAAGAGGCAGTTGCTTTCTTCTTCGCCACCGCGGCCTTCACCAACTTCCTCGCCGCCGCGGCCGTTGTCTGGCGCACGGACCCCTCCTGGGTCTGCTGCGGTTGCATAGCCCTGCCGGGCCGGCCCGGCTCGCCGGAGCTGGCCCGCCGCAGGACTCGCCCTCTCCCTGTGGCCGGAGGGTCGACGGCCTCGACCTCCTCCGACGACGATTCGTCGAACACATCTTCGATAAGAGGGCCCCGGTGCCGGCGCAGCTGGCCTCCCCAGCGGACTCCGCCCACTGGGCGAGCTCCCTCTCCTTCGCGGCCGCCGCGGCCTCGTCCTCCACGCCGCCGGCTCTGCCGGCCTCCGTGGCGAGCTCCGCCTCCGCCGCCCTGGCGGCAATGTAGTCCAGCTCCGCTTGGGTGGTGTCCCGGATGAGCAGCGGCTCGTCGCGGACGTACCTCTCCACCAAGGTATCGAAGAACTCCTGCACCTGATCCGCCGGCGGCTCGGCCCAATTTGGGACGAGGCCGTGCGCGTTGAAGTCCGGCATCATGGCGATGATGTCGGTTTGGTGTGAGTTGTTGCTCAGCAGGACCACCCCCGCCGGCAACCCAAACAAGGGCCCCTTGGCGACCTTGCCGACCTTCGCAGCCTTGCTGGACCTCTCGGCCTTGCCGTCGCGGTTCACGTCCAGCTGGAGGAGCCGCTGGCAGAAGTGGGCGTGCCCCATCACCGTAAAGTTGTGATTCAGGCCGGGGTGAAGCCTCATGATGTCAGCCGTGTTCCTGAAGAGCCAGGTCGGCCTCCCCTTGTCGTGCAGTGGAGCGATTCGGCGGCGGATGAAGTCCGCCCCAATCATCTCTGGGGTCAGCCCCGCAATGGTGAGGCGATGAATCCTGGTGGTGGCGACCTTGAGCTTCTCATCCTGGGCGTCGACATCGCCCCAATCATTTCTGCGAACCGGCAGCGCCTGGCGAACCCGGCAGAATTCCTGTGGGTCCTCCTCCTCAATCCAGCACCATCGGCCCCGCCACTCCTCCCACCTCTCCTTCCGAGCGCCCTCCGGGTATGTCCCTTTGGACCTTGGGATCCAGGCGACACAACCGGAGATGGTGCCTCCCTTTTGGATTCGAGGATAAAAGTAGTGGCGGAAGAGCGCCGTGTTGGGGAGCACTCCGGCGAAGCCCTCGCAGAGATGGGCAAAAAGAGCCATGCACGCCACGGCATTTGGCGTGAAATCCAAAAGGTGGAAGCCAAAGGTGTGCATGAAATCATTGAAGAAATCGGAGAAGGGGGGCAGAGGCCGCAAGAAAAGTAGTCGACGAAGAATGGGTACCGATGCGGGCCGGCTTCAGCGAAAGCAGTAGGGATGACGCGCGTGGCCGGATGCCCCGTCGCACCCCCCCCCCCCGTCTTGCACCCCCACAGGGGCTTGAAGTAGTCCCGGAGGTGGACTGCGTCGACCGTCGAGGGGAAGTAGGTGAACTGCATCCGCCACGCCGCCAACTCGCTCTCCAGCGGCTCCTTCGCCCCGGCGTCCTTGGCCACTCCCTTGCCTTTGCTGGTTTTGGGTGCCATGGCGGCTGCGAGAAGCAGAGGATGAAGGGCAACATAGGCGCAGCGGCGGCGAGCAAAGGCAAGAATTTGAGAGGGAGGAAAAGGGGGACGGCGGTTCCGAGATTGGAGAAAGCGCAGAGGGTAAATGAGCAACGCGCCTGCAGTTATTCCTTTTTTATGGGGAAGGCGCGGGCCGCCTCTTTTCCCATTTACTGCGATGTGACGCATGCGTGCGAGAACCACCCCGCGCATGATCCCCACGTCACGCACGATCCTCCACGTCGCGCGTTCAACGCGGGTCGTGGGGAAGCGCAGCGGACGGAAAAGTTACTCCGGTAAAAATCCGCTCCGCCTGCCCGCGCACCGTTCTGGGCCTGGCCCAACAACGCGTTGCGCTTATGTGTGGCCCAGGCCTGGGGGCTCCTGTCGGTGTACAAAAGTATGGGCTCTCCTTTGTACCCCTCTACTTGTGCACGGGCAGTCAGAGCCGCGCCTGCGGCCACCCTGAGCAGGGCAGGGAGAAGGAACAGAAGCACAAGACAGGCAAAACAACGCCAAGACCAATAAACACAAAAGAGCAATGGGGCGAGGTGGACTCCCCCGGCAAGATCGCGGCCGGGGAAGCTTGCCCAACACCGGCAGAGCGAGCCACCCTTGAGCCCAAGGGTTCCAACGCCGCCAACAACTACATTGGAACCAAGGCTCGGGAGGCACCTCCGTGGTGGTATGCAGATCTTTGTCAAGATCATAAATATACAAGATTAGATGAGAACCAGAAGACGAGGCCCTTGGCAAGATACTTGCCAAGGAAATACACGAGACCCCCGGCAAGCGCCTTGCCGGGGACGACCGCGGTGCCACGGCAAGACCCTTGCCGGGCCCCCGGCAAGACCCTTGCCGAGGACACCAGCAAGGTCGCGGCCAGGCCCACGTCTGCCAAGGCCCCACCGCCGCTCCCATGCAGCTGCTAGCTCAACCAATTGGGCAGGCACCTGCGTGGCAGCATGCGGCTCTACGCCGACTCAGCAAGCACCTGCGTGGTGGCATGCAGATATTCGTGAAGGCTCCACCACTGCGCCAGCCCAGCAACCAGCCAACGTGGCGCTTCAGCGCCTCGTCAGCCCGGACGCGCGTCGGAGCCAGGCGAAGCGGCGGCAGCTGGGACAAGCTTCCTTGCCGTCCCCGATAAAGCGAGAGGGGCACGTCGGCAGCACATTAAATGCGTTTGTCCGACGATGCCAGAGGATAAACTCATCCACTGTACACCTTTCCACCTCCTGTGTGCCACTGTGGCAACCCCTTTGTCTATAAAAGGAGGCCCGAGGCGTCCAGGAGGGGGATTCAGATCTTTTGGGCAAGTTACACCCCGTAGCTAGTTTAAGAACTCAAGAACACCATAGGGGTTTCTCCAATCCTCCCGCTATGATGACCCACCATAGGGGTTTTGCGACCAGCCAGGGAAAGGCTGGTGCAGAGCGCCTGCCACCCTCTGCTCGCCAGTTCTGGATCCTCCGCGGTTGACCGCCTCGAGCCGCTAGTGCCCACTTGCACAGAAGCAATGGATTCCCATGGGAAGGATTGAATGGCGAAGCGTGGGACAGATTCGTTTCCTTCTGGGATCGTTGACGAGCCAAGTGGACAACAAACTCCTCTTCCCCGCATCAGAAGTTTCCAAACTCGAATCCGTTGCCCTCCATGTCAGGGATCACCGGAGATGAGCTATGATTGGATCGGAGGGGGCAGAGAGGAAGAGAGGAAGTGGAGTGGCAAGTGGCTAGGGTTTGGGGTGGGCGAACTTAGGCCGGATCCGACATGATGAACGCGTCATGCCTTTTAATATCTACTACCCTTAAAAATATGCGGTGTTTGAAGGGTGCCGGACAGCCCGGGTTCCGTTGAATCGGGGTTTTGTGACCGGTCAATGACCGGGCGGACGAGTCGGGTTTTTGGCCGTTCGCCCCGGAGGGGTGCAGCTGTAGATGCTGTGACAACTCCAACAAAGCCCGACTATGAGAAAAGACATCAATTGCTTTCAGTCAAGCCACAAACACCTGATCTACTGCAGATCAGAAACTGCAACAGTGGCAAGGAAAAGGAAGAATATTTCAAATAAGGGATATGTACATAGCGAGGTAGATCAATGGTGGTCTGATAACGAAGACATCGTGGCGTACGCCAAATAGGTTCATCTTAGAGCGACATGGTGGTTCAACAATATCCTAGATACGTAACTGACAAGCACACTGCTTATTTCTCAGTACGGAATAGTTACCAAACGAGCAACAATTGCAACATCCTATACAGCTAAAGAGCTCTCATTTCCTCTGCCTTCAAAACGAAACACTCATTTGCTTGGTAGTAGTAGTAATAGTAGCGATGCAAAATTCAGCAGAACACGGCCAGCCTCAGTGGTATCCGATCGGGGCCGGGGTGGCCTTCAGCTGCATACCCTGGTAGTACACGTCCTGCACGACACATGCGACAGATCAAAATCATCAGAAAATTCAGAACCAATCCACACAAAACAGATGCACATGGACTGGTCAGGAAATGGGGTCAAGAAAGGATGTGGGATTCGTACCGATGCGAAGTGGTTGACGTCGCGGTGGTGAGCCTCGTCGGCGCGCACCACGGTGACCACGTCCTTGAGGGTGGCGTTGGCAGGGAGGCGCCAGTAGTCGATGGCGATGGCCGGGGCGGGGACGTTGTCGATCTTGCCGTCGTCGAGGTCCTTGAGGAACTCCGTGTAGGAGTGGACGGCCTCCTCCTCGAGGTACCCGACGACGCGGTGCGCGAACTTGGGCGAGATGAGGTAGCCGAAGAAGTAGGCGTTGAAGAAGACGCCCTGGACGGCGATGACGAGGGCGCGCTCGTACCACCTGGGCTGCGCCACCTCCATGAAGGTCATGAGGTGCATGCGCTCGTTCTCGGCCTCCTCCAGCAGCGCGCGGATCCAGCCGCCGCTCTGCTCGAAGCGCCGGAGCGAGCGCAGGTGGAGGAGCATGCCGCCCACCATCCCCGGCACTGCGGCAACAGTCTCCAGCATCATTGCGCGGCAGCCATACCTCCTCTGCATCCAATTTGAAGGGTCAGCTTCAGATCATGATAAACTTCGAAATACAGAGAGGAGATCAAGATGATACAACTTGTGCAAAAATCATGATAAACAGATGCTTTAATAAAGTAAAGTACATGGCAAAACAAATGGAATCCTCTCTGGTGCTTTACAATCAATAAAATATCCTATGCAGTAGCGATGTCAAGGTCACCATGTTATTTGTGTTTTCAATTCCTAATGTCTGCTGACAGTCTATAATCTGTCGATACTGTCGCCTACTTGTATCCAGATAGAAATAATCAGCGGATTTCTCCAGCACGCGATTATCCACAGTAATCTGATACAGTAGAATATAAAACACCCATTCCCACGAACGATTAGGTAAAAAATAATCCGCTAGACCGCTTGGGTCGGCGTTCTAAATAGCAAGTCCAAACGCCGTCTCCCCGGAAAGCAGGGGGAAACAGAATCAAAAGCGCGACAGGGACCATGCTACTTCCGTCACCCATGAGGCCATGACACGCAAAGATGCAGACACCGCCGTTCGTGCCGTCTTCGGCGAAACGGGTTGGACTAAAAAAACACGGAACGAACCATCCGGAGGATCAACCGGCGGTCGTGAAGGCCGGCGAGGGGAAGGGAGGGGGGAGGCGCGCATACCTGGAAGAAGATGTCGGTGGGGAAGCGCAGGGACTTGACGGTGTAGTAGGCGATCTTGTCGAGCATCGTGTTGGGCACGTGGTGCTTGGTCAGATCGATCGACGTGTCCGCGGTGTACGTCTCCCATGGCTGCGGCGGGCAACAAAACCAATCAGTCAATCACATACGGCGGCGGCGCAACAAGGAAATAAAATAATAGCGCCAATCGACCGCATACAACACGCTCCGATCTGGCGATCCCTCGCCGGTGCCGGAACCGAAACGGGAAAAGCAGAGCAGAGCGGGGGCGGAGCGGAGGAAGCGAGCGAAGAGCGTACCCTGAAGCAAGACCACTTCCACTCGGTGCCGTCCTCGCGCACCAGCTTCTTCGACTGCTCGATCCCCCAGTAGCTGCTGATGGCCACCTCCTTCTTCTCCCCGTCGCCCTTGGCCGCCTCCGCCTTGACCGCCTTGGCCGCCTCGTCCTTGACCTGCGAGGCCGCGGAGGTGGACATCAGCCGCACCCACGCGCCCTCACCTCCACCGAGGACGGCCCTGGCCGCCGGAGACGGGGTGGTGGCGAAGAGGCGGCTGGCGCCGGCGCCGGCGCGGCGGAGGAGGACCGATCCGGCCATCCGGGAGCTCATCTGGGCGCCGGGAAACGCCTCCGCGAATCACAATCCGGGACGAGTCGTCTGATGTTGACGCACGCTTGCCCTCGTTGCTGTGGTGGGTGGGGTGGGGTGGGGTGGGGGTTGCGGTTTGCTAATGGAAGGGTCATTCGTTGCAGGGATTTTATATGGGAAGGGGGATCAATGGCGGAGGCGGCGAGGGCAGGGGTGGGGCCGCGGCGTCAGTGGCGGGGGAGCCAGCCGCTGCCTCCCGGGGATCCCAGGAACTGAGGGGGTCTTTTCTTCTCCTCCAAGTCGATCGATCGCATTAATTTTGGTCGTTGCGATTTTCTTCTTGCTTTTTTTTTGTTCCTTCCGCGTGGAAACGGCCTGTGACTACTGGCATCCAACGAAAGGCTCACGTGTTTGCAGCTTTGCGACCGGACCGGCGTGTGATGCTCAGGCGGGACACGAATTACGTCTCGGTGTTAGCCATGTAAGCACTCGTTTTAACTTCGTTTGATTTAATTCCGAATTTTGCTTTTTTGCTGGGATTTTTTTAGTATTGTAAGTATTTTTTTTAGGCCCGTGGCTGCTAAGGGATTACTTTAACTTTAAGCTTGCAAAAAGTGAACGTATTCAAGTTGAGACATTGTGCGTCCAATCATGGAGTTTGGTTAGTACGTAGAATATAATATTTGAGACAGTGTCCTGTACAATGAACGACGATTGTTTCGAAAAACCAAATGATTTTTTTAAAAACCGGGAAAAGGATCATCGAAGCCGAGCTGTACAATCAGGTTCTGAAGTAGTTCTCGTAGGGGGGGGGGGGGGGGGGGGGGGGATATTCTGTTTGGCACCCTTTCACACTTGGCGGGTGCGTGCAGTTTATCTTTGTTACGGTTGGCAAATATCTGGCGGAAAGGAAACAAAGCGAAATGGGAGATGTGTTCCGGCAGATGCCCATCCATCCATCCGTCCTAATATTTGCTTGTGGACCAAGAAAGAACCCGTCAAACGAGGCAACCGCTATCAATAGATCCTTCCCTTAATCCAACAGCTAAACAGCACCGGAACGTGACCAAATACGGCCCTCCTGTCCTGCGTGAGCTAACTACTGTAGCAGCTAGAAGCATCTGGGATCTTGCTTTGCTTGGGACTAGCAATCATCTTTTGGTGGCCTTGTGCTTGCCACGCTTGTGTTTCTTCTAGGATTGTATCACACTTGTGCCATCAGTTGGATGTGCTGGCTCTTGCTTCCTTTTTGTTCTCTCGCTTATTTTATTTTTTTTTGAAACTGTTCTCTCGGTTATTTTCACCGTGGTCTGACTCATTCCACCATGCTAGCCAGTTTGTGATTCGCAAAATGAAAAATGCATAGTGAAATTTTGGATTTTGTTTGGTTGTGAAATTTGAGATGCGCGGTACAAATCCCGTGATTACAAAATTGTGACTATTTAATCATCGGCGCCCCGCTTCGAGGTTTCCATCTCAAACTCAACCAATGCCAACCCATCACATCACGCTCTGGTCTCCTCTCCGGCGAACGACCAACCTACCTTCAAGACGACGACGACGAGAAAGCTTCCTCATCGGCGACCTTCAGGAAGTACGGGCTTCGCATGTTGGGCCTTGGCTCTTGGGGGTGACTTCAACATGATTACATCCACCGCTGGTAAGAACAACCACTGCATGAATTGTTGTGTCAGGCATTGCTTCCGGTTATTCATCGTGGATGAGGAACTTCGTGACCTCTATCTTCATGGGCGCCGCTATACTTGGTCGAACGAGCGCGATCATCCACGCTCTTTCGGAACGATCGCGTTCTCTTCGCATCCTATTGGGAAATCCTCACCTGCATTTGCCCGATGTGTTGTCGCTCCTCTGGTGCATCGGATAACTGCCCGCTCTTTTGTGGATTGAACGGCTCGCTTCCACTTTGAGCACTTCTGGCCGTAGCTCGAGGGCTTCCTAGAAGTCATCTTCAAAGCATGGCAATCGGTGACCCCCGTACCCCGACCATTTCCGCCACCTCTATTCGCGTCTTCTGGCTACTCCTCGCCTACTCCAGAGCTGGAGCGCCTGCACCATCGACAACGTCACCCTTCATCTAAAGGTCGCCCGTAAGGTTATCACTTGCTTCGGCGCCGTGCAAGACCTTCGGCTGCTCTCTGCCTTTGAAATCTGGCTCAGCCGCAAGCACAAGGTTGTGTACCTTGGGCTGGCACGCCTCGACCGATCCATTACCTTCTTTCATTTCTTTTGGCTCATGAATGGAAAGATTACCTCCGCCTGCCATCATTTGCATGCCTCGCACAGGATGCAAAAGAACCACATATTCTCTCTCAAGGTGGGGGATACTTTCGTCTCGAAACTGGATGATCTGGCAGGGCTGCATATGACCACCTCACCAACATCCGTAGCACCGTCGACGTGCATGATTTCACCATTAATCTGGCCAAGATCCATCATGTTACGTTCGATCTTTCCAAACTAGGCACCCCTTTTCTGAGGATGAGATCTGGGTGGCAGTGAAGTCTCTTCCTGCCGGCAAGGTGCCCGACCCCAATGGATTCTTGGCGGAATTCATTCGCAGTTGTTGGACCATGATCAAGGCCAATGTCTGTGTGTCCTTTGATAAGCTATACACTCTAAACGGCAGGGGTTTCCAGAAGCTCAACGAGGCTTTCATTACTTTGCTGCCCAAGAAGCCGCATCCTGAGTCCCTTCATGATTTTTGGCCGAACCTCTTTGCCAAGCTTTCGTGAAAGTGCTCTCACTTCGCCTCATGCCCTGGCTTAGGGCAATGGTCTTGGGTAATCAGAGGGTGTTGATTGCTGAACGTTACATCCACGATAACTTGTTGGTGCAATAGACTCTGCGCCTCCTACACAACCTGAAGTTGTCGTGGATGCTGCTCAAGCTTAATATTGTGCGTGCTTTTGATTCAGTTTTGTGGGCCTTCCACGTTGACACCTTGATGCACCTCGGATTTGGTCATTGCTTGATAGCAATCTTTTGGTCTACTAGACAAAAAAAATGTTTGCTCTACAGGTTTTGGTATGCTGTTGGAGCCGATTTTTTGCCCCCCAAAAAAGAAAAACTGTTTTTGTTTACACGGTGTTTTTTATTTTGCTGCTGGAGACGCTCTAACAACACTGAGCAGTACTCTTGCATGAACGATACACGACACATTTCTTTACTAAGGACCATCACGCTCCTCCCCTCCCCCGCGTCGCCCTTCCTGGCGGCGACGGGGGACCCTAGCCCACACCATCGCAGCCCCTCCCACCCCCACCCCGCACCTCGCCGCCGCCGGAGGAGCGGCCGGCGAAGCCCGTGCCTGCTCGCAGGAAGGTGGTGGCGGGGCGTCTCCGTTGACCCCTGCTTCCAGCGCTTGGCGTCTGGGAGGTCCTGCTCCTGCGCCAGATCTGACGCTCCTGCTGCCCCTCCCCTCATCCGCGTCGGGGGCGCCGGATCTGCCTCGTGCTTCCTCTGGCCCGCTCCCCTGGCGTCGCCCGGCGCCCTCCTTCCAGATTCAGCCGGCGCGCCGCGGATGCGGGCTTCCGGCGCCCTCGGGGCGGCTCCCGTGGCAGGGCCTCGTGGTTGCCTTGGCGGCGGCTCCATCCCGCCGTTCTGCTGGGCTGGGCGCTGCGCCCCGCCCCCCTGCTCCGTGCCTTGCGCCGGCTTCCGCCGCCTCCCCGCCCTCAACCGCTCGCCGTCGTCGGCTGACTGTCTGTCGGACGCTCCACCTCCTGCCTTTCGGTAGTTCCAAACTGCCATGTCTCTCGCCTCCACCGCCCATCGTCGTCGTGCTTCTACGCGTACTCGACAACGAAGGTGGCGTCGTGGCTCCTGTGCTCTAGAGCCCTCCACCTCCTAGTTCCCCCGGTGGGCTGCCGCTGTTCGTGGCTTTTCCCGCTGGGGGCGCCGCACCGGTGGTCCTCACCGGTGCCCTCGGCGTCAAGGGTGCCTGCCAGCGTCGCTCCGCCGGTCGGATTCATCTGGATCTGGGGCCGTCCATCTTCAGCGCTATCCCACGCTATTGGCGGCTGCTCTGTGTCTTGTCGCGTGGAGGATGTGTTCGGGGATGGGGAGAAATCCTTGGTCGGCCTGTGATGTTTTGGGTGTGCTCAGTGGAGTTCTATGCTTGGTGATGCCCTTCGACTACGCCGGTGGCACACAGGTGCCGTGGCGTCGTCTCGGCCCGGCGTGACTGTTCGAATGTGCCCCATGACACAGGTGGTGTCGCGGCGTTGTGCAGTCATGGTTCTCCGGTGCTTTTTGATTGCGTCGACGGTGCGGTGTCACGGTTTAGTCTTGACTCACCGCTGCAGTTCGAGCGCCTGTGGTGCCCCCTTGTTGTGATGTTTTGGGTTTGCTCTGTGGAGTTCTATGCTTGGAGATGCCCTCCGACTATGCCGGTGGCACACAGGTGCCGTGGCATCGTCTCGCCGGCGTGACCGTTCGAATGTACCCCATGACACAGGTGGTGTCGCGGCGTTGTGCAGTCTTGGTTGCCTGGTGCATTTCGATTGCGTCGATGGTGCAGTGTCTTGGTTTAGTCTTGGCTCGCCGCTGCAGTTCGAGCGCTCGTGGTGCCCTCTTGTTATGTTGTGTCCCCCCTCGCCATGTTTTGTTTGTGTGTTGTTTTTGCTTTATTTCTCCCTTCTGTGCCCCTGTACTTCTGGTTCACTTGAACCCTATCTTGTATTAGGCTGCAAAGCCTATAGGCAACAAATAAATACAATTCAGGTGGGGAGGATCTCTTCTCCCCCTGTTGAAAATTCAAAAAAAAAAGATAACAGCTAGAAGCATCTGAGATTTTGTTTAGAGTGCTACTCTCTATGTATACTAATGTAACACGTTTTTGCAGTTTAAGAGGTCGTACTTCCCATGCTGCGTCTCTGTGCGCGCGCGTGAACTCCATTTTGGAGAGTAGAAATCGAGTTTGATTCTTTGATCATGAAAACAACGTCCCATTGGTTGCAAAGTTTGACTGTTTGATCATGAATTTTATTTGCAGAGTAGGAACCCCTCGATTAAAAAGTTTGATTGACTGGCCTTGATATTCAATTTGAATATCCATTCCTCGATTAACTAAGATACACACATAGAACACACACTATGGGTTGGGCTTATTGATCAACGGTGATTCGTGCGGGATTCATCATTTTCTCTGTTCGGTTCACTTGGATTATCTGACAACATTTGAAGAAAAAAAGAGAGGACAAGTGACGAGGCACGCCTTAAATTTCACTTCTTGCATCCGGACATCTCATATTAGATTTTTATATCCATATAAAGACATGCAAAAGAAGTAGAACCTACGTACTACGTCGATCCTAGCTACTCCTCATCGGAGATAACGACGATCTCCGTGCCCGGCTCCGGTAGAATGGGCGGCAGCTGCAGCTCCGGCGCCTCCGCTCGCGTCCGACTCCGCCTGCTCCCGCCGGAGGAACGCCCGGTTGGCCTCGACATAGGCCTCATCCTGGATGGACTTCAGGTTTGCCTGCTGCTCTGCCATCTCATCGGACTGGGCAACGGCGAACTCCGCCTGCTCCTGCTCCAAGTTGAAGGCCGACACCTACTGGTCCGGCTCCTCCACCTCCATCGGAGCCATCTCCTCCTCCTCCGCTTCCTCAGCTGCTCCTCCTCCTCCGGCTCCGGCGAGTCTGGAGGCAGCCCGACAGCGATGCGGGCGATGCGCGCCGCTTGCCTCACCCGAATCTCCTGCTGGATCTCGTAGCAGTGCTCCAGCGTCAGCACGGCGTAGTAGGTGATCTTGCTCCGGACCATGGCAGAGTGTCAGAGCGTGGGCGAAGCGTCTGTGGGCAGAGCGCCGGAGCGGGAGAGGGAGGAGGTGGATGGGCTCGAACTGGCGGCGCGGAGATGGGGGAGGGAGATGGGTTAGGGTTGCGGGACACCGACTGACTTAAATAGCCGGATTTGGTCTTGGGCGGCGAGCCGGAGCGGCACCAGCGGCGTTCACACCGCGGCGACGAACACGGCGTCCGTCAAACCGCCAGGTTTCCGGGCGTTTCCGCGTGGGACCCCGTCGTCAGATCCACATGGCGTGCGTGCCCGGGCACCCCCATATCCGTCGGTCAGCCCGAGCGTTTGAGGGCCGTTTGAGAGGCACGTCTGGGTCAAAAAATCATGACTGGATGGCCCACTCGGACATATGAGGCGGATTTGAGATGTCCGGCTGTAGATGCTCTAATCCAACTACATCCCTGCACACACAACCAGATGCGCACCACCAGTTGCGGAGCTTGAAGGCCAACCCTGGGCGGGCCAAAATGGAAGAAATAGCCAGTGGGCCGGAGTTCTAAGGCCGAACAGTAAAGAAAGTTGTGTATAAATTTCAATATATTGGGCGGGCCATGGCCCATCCGGCCTTGCTGTAGCTCCGCCATTGCGCACCACCTGATTTAAACAATGAATTATTTTGCATTATCAACCATAAAAAGTTCAGCCTGCCCTGGTGTTTGGTGATTTGTGAGACTCCACTTTTTGCTAAAACCAAAGTAAGTAGTACCAAGTAAAGTGTGAGCAAACAGCGATCCCAGCGGCAGAGGGAGTATATGCACAAGACGACCCAATGTAGCCCAAGCAGCGAGGCCTGATAGCAATTCGGCCCAGTGAAAAATACGAGAGCAGCTCAGCCAAGTGGCTACCCTAAAAAACAAATCTCAGCCAAGTACAGAAAATCAGACAAGTGGCTCATAAACATAACATGACGCAGGAAGTTGTAGGAACACACTCAAACATCACATGACTAGTAGCAGTACTTGCTATACTACTGTGCTCCTACTTGGTAAGATCTACGAGTCTGATCTCTGGTTCATTGTTCGTTGCATACAGGTTTGCCAATTTCTATCTTCTCTCTGATATCATCACAGGATTCGGGTTTTATCCTCTGAATAAATAAATGATTTGCGCTTAGCATAATGGTATCTTTGAATAGGTATGTATATATCAAGATGCAATTTCATTCAAGCACAGTACCAGCTTTTTAACTGCCTCTGCAATCAACTCCTGCACTTTATCCTCTGGTACCTGAGGCGATCAGACATGAAAACAAATCAAATATAAGAACATATAATCCACTGGATACAATCCCGCATGCATATTACAGTACTTACTTCGTCGGGAACGCCTGCCCCTGCCGTGCTACAAAGAAACTGAAAAGATGAAGAAAAGAAGCAAAAGAAGAGGGGTTAATTATCCTTTTGCCTTCAGTGGTGTCCATGTGCTCAGTTTTGTCCTCAGATGCGAATTGTGCTCAGTTTTGCCCCTAGTCCAAGCGCACTGACTCGTTCCGTGAACTCAGCCGTCTCCGTCAGGTCAACCTTTTGACTCGGCCCTTACAGGTGGGACCAGGTAGCAGGGACGGCCAATTTTATTCAGACCGTTGCATGCGTGGCTTGTGGGACCCAGCAGAGAGCCGTTGCAGGTGTGCTATATAAGCGGGCGACAACGGCGGTGACCACGGCAAGAGAGAGCACGGCGGTGACCACGGCGAGAGAGAGCACGGCGGTGGGAAGCTAGCTGTGGAGGGCGCGGCGGTGGGAAGCTAGATGTGGAGGGCGCGGTGGCGTTGAGATCCCCTTCGGCTCCGAGCTCCATGTCTTCCTCAAGCTCCCGCGCCACCTCGCGGATGCAGAGCCGGGCGCGTGTGGACATGCCTGTCTTCGTCTGTCCGCGGTGCCGGGCGGGCGTTGATCGGAGGGTTTCTCACACACCGAGGAACCAGAATCGTCCGTTCTACGTGTGCAGCGAGAATGGGGTAAGAATTGGGGCAATTGCACAATTTTCATGGTCGGGATCTTTGAGCAATTGGTTGATCTGTTTGGTGTTCATGCAGGTGACATGCTTCTTTCTTTGGGTCGATGCTCTGCCAAGACTCTGATGAATGAACTGCAAGAAGAGCATGAAGAATGGTTGCGCATGCTGCCACGAACGGCAGTGGCCGCAGCACGAGCTCCGGAAGAAGAGATGGAGGGCGAAGCACGCACTGACAGAGAGCTAGCTGTTGAGCTTAGTATGTTGAAGAAGAAGGTTAGGAAGCTTGAAGATCAAGCACTACCAATACCCATTTGCAAATACTTTTGGGCATTTGTAGGTATGGTAATCGCATTGGTTGTAATGTTGAAAATGTATGGAAAGGCATGAATTATGGAGGAATTTGTAATCTTGAAATTGTATGAGAAATTCACCTAGTTTAAATGTTGGTTAAAGTTGTTTAAATGTTGAAACAAAAAGAGAAGAAGTGACCAACATTTAAATATGTTGAAAAAAAGAAGAAATGAGGAATTCAGAAACTTTTGATCAATGAAATGCAGCTCTCTGCTCTGCCTTTCTGTCCAAAAAAGGTTGCTCTTGGGCCAAATTCAGAGCGTAGAGCCAAGTGCAGGCTAGACTAATGGGCCAACTGCATCCAATTAGGCCCATTCGGGGGTTCTCTTGCGTATTTTTCTGTTTTCTGTTCTGATTTAATTTAGGCAGTAAATCATAATGCTGAAACTTTTTGTGGAAGCTAATTGAATTATTCCGGAGCCAAACAATTAAGGTTAGAATTTTTTTGGAGCTGTTAATTAATCCAATTCAAATACACCGTGATTTAAATCAAAGACCAAAATGTCATGGAAAATGTGCCTCACCTCTGGTAGAGGTTTACACCTGGTGCCAAAATAAATGAACATTTTTTAAGGGCATTACATTGAGAAAAAAATAATTTGTCTAAAAAATGAAGGGTGGAAAATGCACAAAAAATTGGTGCGACTGGGGATTCGAACCCAGGACCGCGTGGGTTTGTGGTGTTTAGGGCTGCGCTGGTAACCACTAGGACAAATGGCAAGACTTTGACATGGGTAGGGAAGGAAGGTATACATAGTGAGACTGTGAATTTTTTTTTAAAAAAAATAGTGAGACTGTGAATGTTTGCACACGCGTGAGTGTGGTTTTCCTTTGTTTTGCACTGAAATTTTGGAGGGTTGGAAGGTTGAAAACGTATGTTTGCACTGCCACATGATTTTGGTTAGAGTGGCACTTGGTTTAGGATTTAAAGGGAATAAATTTGCATGTTAGTTCATGACTCTTTTTTTTGAATGAAACAGAGGGCTTCTCACCCCCTCCGATTTTCATTAATGAAAACCACAAGTTCTCGAACTTCATGACTTGGTTTAGGAAAGAAATGATATATTTGGGCACGGACATTTTTTAACACACATAATAAACCCTAATAACTTAGATAAGATGCAACACACCGTACCATTACAATAACTAGTAAAATGTCCGTGTGTTGCTACGGGCCACAATGCATAATAATAAATTTGTCTTCATAAAATTTATCCATCTAAACAGTCTGGACTATCTTAAATACATACCATATATGAAGGAGACAATAATCCTAGACGCACGGACCCTTACGAGAGTTTTAGAGAATCTCCTTCTAACTCATCTTTCTCCCGCTGATTTTCAGCTGGGGTTGGCCCCATCCTTCCCTGATCTTAAATCATGTTGGTCCACAATCGATAGTTCGTTGAACCCGTAAAAGAACTTCCTGTAGATGTAGCATTACTCTGGAGGAGAAATATGGTTGTCCAGACTATCCGACTGTTATCACCAACACATGGTCTCTCTTTTTTCTGCCGGGCCCTCTCCTTACTACTCGTTTTCCTGCCATAGCGAGACATTTCTTTTTTTTGGAACCCTTTCCTTTAAAAACATGTCTAACATGTAATGTTAGGATCGTCATGCATGTCATGTGACCTTTTTTATGGTAGATAACTTTTCTTCTTCCTACTATCTCTGCCATTGAAGCCCCCTTCTCCAATAAAAAATAATACATTTTTAATAGAAGGATAAACATATTGCGCCATAAAGCAAATGCAATCAGTGAATGTCATGTGACCTTGTCGTCTTTTATGGTAGATAACTTTTCTTCTACTCACTATCTCTGCCTTGGAACCACCCTTCTCTAATAAAAAATAATACATTTTTTCGTAGCAGGATAAACGTATTGCGCCATGAAGCAAATGCAATCAGTACATGCACACCGATATGTTCTCTGTAGCAAAAAATTACTCGATTTCTTTTTGCAAAATCCATCATATCTCCACATCTTGACTCAATTTTTTCATATTCGTCTCGACTGATAGCTACCGTCTTGTCCTCCTCAAATCCTTGTCGCTAGCAATCTTGGCATTGCACGGTCGTAACGGTCGCTGCTAAGAATTGTGACGCACACAGCATGTCTTGTGGTGGTGTGTCTGATACAACTGCAGAGTGTCCATTTGTGTTTGTGCTTCTGTTAGGCAAGTCTGGTAAGTATGCATGTAAGCTGTAGTCAATTTCACAGCTGAACTATCATGTATAGCAAAGAACAGTGTAGTAATAAAGATAAGAGGGTTGTAAATATGCAGGTATGGCCAAAAAAAATTATGACATCAATAATTAAACTCTGTTTTTCATGTAATTATATTTCTATACCAAACGTCAATAATTTCTCATTACCAAACGTCAATAATTTCTCACCGTCCAAGAGTGTCAGCTCCTTACTGACATGTAGTACTTTACATGTATTAAAATTTAAAAGGGATAGGAGTTTCTTTGCTTCACATAGCCTCTGTAGAAATGTAATGACTAAAATACTAATAAATCTAATGGTTCCAATAAATAGAAATTCAGGGATAGGAGTTTCTACAGCTTGGACGGACGGTGGTACAATCCATATAATTCATCTGAGCAGTACCTAGTGACTTGTTTCAAAATCAAGTAGTTCTGGAAGCCCCTTGAAGCATAGAAGTAACTCACCATACTCTCCCTACTCCTGGCGAAAATCAATCCTTGTTCCCCTCCCCATGGAGCATGGAACATATACATCAGCAATTCATGTTCACTCCTTAAACGGTCATTCAGAGAAGCATGTAGCCTGCTGCAAAAATATAGTAAATCCTGTCCAAAGCAACAATCTCTAAGATACAACCATATCTAGTTCAAATGCAATAAAAAAATTAGTGCTTGTGTTTCCAACAACAAATGTTAACATCTCTGGCTATATTACTTTGAATCGGGATATCTGCTATGGAGTTCATGAAAACAACACACACAATATTAGTATAATGCAAATGCTTTATACATACGCATAGGCTTCATTTTTGATTCAAATTATGGAATATGAGCACATGTAAAGCCCAGAGAAGTCCAGTACAGTACGCTTCATGTGGAATTCAAGTTGTTAAATTAAATAACTACATGCACCAAGATAACAATATGTGTTTTTGTACATTAGTTCAGTTCATAAAATCTGGCAAAGGTGTATGTTCACTCATTTCTCTTTGGTTCCATTCCTCTGTTCTTCCTTGGTGCAAAACATGAACTATTAACCATGTGAATCTTTTTCCGCCTATCATTGGCCCTTTTACATATTTTCTTGCCCTTGTTCTTCCACTTCTGGTATTACTACAGATGTCTGGGCTTCCTATATTTCCCTTACCTTATGCATCCTACAGCTTAATGGAGTGGCATTCAGTTTTTGGAATGCTCAAACGGAAATATACATTATCTAGTAAGTTATTTAGTAATTTAAATAAATCATGTAAGTTCACTTTTCATATTTTCTTAGACTGAAGATACTTGTGATATGTTACGAGTGGAATCTATGAGAGAAAAAAAGCAATTGCGTTCTTGAAAAGAACTGATTTCATGCGCTCGAACGTTTCTTCGGGACCCAACTCCAAACCAAGGAAAGGCTCGAATCTGTTTTTAGAACATGGCTCTGCTGTTGTATAACTACCTATGAACTCACAAATCTAGAAGGCCATTCACCATATGTAATGAATACACAATGTTTTATTGATTGGTGACGAATAAGTACAAAAAACAGTAAGGGTGTGTTTGGTTTGTGCCCCAATTTGCCCTATCAAATTTTTGGCATGACCAAAGTGAGGGCATGACCAAAAAATTGGCAAGTTGTTATTGTTTGGTTTATAGCCACTTGAATTGATTTGTGTTTTTAGTTATAATGTTGAGACAATAACAAATAAACTCAAAACTTTATTTTTGTAATATGGACACTTAATTAACTGTAGCATGCAGAAAGAAATGAAATGGGTCATTCACAAAAACAATGAAAAGATACAACTTTTGTGCTCAACGAAACTTGCGGCTGCCTTTACGAAAACAGAGACAATTTCATTCGCAAAAAAAGAAAAAGAGACAAACAACCGTAATTTAGTAGTACAATTTCTTCTCCGGCTATTGGACTGTGCTAAACAGAATTAGTTGCACGATCTAAGTGATCACAACAACCCAAAGAAATACTCAGCCGATTAATCCGCCGCACCGATTGTTCGAACTATACGAGATTAAAAAAACTAACACGAGATCCTCGTATCAGCCGGCGAGGGACGTGCTTGCCAATTTTTTGGCGACCAATTTCGGCGCCCTCGATGCGCCCACGAGTTGGCAGAAGTAACACTGAGCCTTCGGGGCGAGCCAGGGTGAGCCAATCTTTTGGCGATGGTCCAAACAGGGTCCAAATCGCAAGGGCATGCCAAAAAACAGATAGGGTCGGCGTTGGTGCTAATCCAAACGGCCCCTAAGCATCATGTGGATAGAAAGGATGACAGGGTTGCTACCGAGAACATACCGATTACAGAAAAAGGATGTCAGGCTTGCTTCTAGTTCTTGAGTTTTTGGTCAGATATGAGCTCATCAACCAAGATTCTTAAATGCAGCCTCAATAACCTCATTTCAGTTCCTTCTTTGTCAACTATTTCATCAATGCAGGCTCAATAACCGTCCAGACCTAAACCCGTTATCAAAATACTCAGGATATTAGCTACCGATGAGCATTCACAAGCGAGATATCTAAAACATTTAATAAATTGTAAGGACCCCGATTCCAAGTCACACCGATCTAGCCTGTAACACCTCATATCACTTTGCGGCCTCACGCACGGTATTCCCACGGGTGTCGCCTTACCATGGCCCAGGACCGTTTGCGCCTTTTGGCTCACGTATATGACAGTGTCGCTAGCATCCATATGACAGAGAACCCGGGCCGACATGGCTAGTCGTGAACCCAAAGCGGCACTAACGTATGGGGACAGGCATACATGAATCAACATCGAACGTGTCGGTCAGCAGCGTGCGAATCCGGGCTGTAGCACTGGGCTAACAGGACTCCGGGAACCCGGGCTGTAGCAGGCTAGGCAGGACTCCGGATGTCACCGCGTGACATTTCCCCGAAGGGACAGACACAGGAACGAAGTGAATCACATACCGGCCAGTCAAGTGTTCCGGAGCAGTAGTGCTGGGCTAGCAGGAC
Organism: Aegilops tauschii subsp. strangulata; assembly: GCF_002575655.3. Classification (NCBI taxonomy): domain Eukaryota; kingdom Viridiplantae; phylum Streptophyta; class Magnoliopsida; order Poales; family Poaceae; genus Aegilops; species Aegilops tauschii. Next base: position 548,838,623 of record NC_053036.3, on the reverse strand, counting down.
TCCGGTGAACCGGGCTGTAGCGGACTACTATGGCTCATGGAAGCACAAGACTACATTTCCCCATAAGAGAGGCTACCAAGGATAAACAACTAGGTTGTCGGATCCCACACATACCAAGCATTTCAATCATACACACCATATGCTCGATATGTGCAAATACAATATGGCATCACAACAAGACTCTACGACTCAGAGTGTTTATTCATTAGGCTCCGAAGAGCCAGATATTACAAACATGGGTCTCATGACCCAACATTCAGAGCATACAAGTCAAACACATGCGGAAGCTTAACATGTCTGAGTACAGACATCTACAAAAGAAAAAGGCTGCGAAGCCTGACTATTTACTAGATCCTGCCGAGGGCACAAGATCGTAGCTGAGGTATCAAGCTAAACGTCGAAGTCCACACGGAACTACTAGCGAGACTGACGTCTCTCTGCAAAACATAAAATAAGCAAACGTGAGTACAATTGTACCCAGCAAGACTTACATCAAAACTATCTACATATGCATCGGTACCAAAAGGGGGTGGTGGAGTTTAACTGCAGCAAGCCAGCTTTGACTCGGTGGCTATCCTAAGCTACAATTGCAAGTAACTCTTTTGAGGTGGCGCACACGAGTCCACATATTCACCATATCAATACACCACTATGGATCCGCTCCCGTCTCCCTACGAGAACGCCATCCATAGCACTCATGCTTATCTTGCGCATTTTAGAGTATCCACTTTCACTTGTCTATGAACTGTTATAGGCAACCCAGAAGTTCTTTTACCGCGGACACGGCTATTCGGATAGATCATATTAACCCTGCAGGGGTGTACTTCGTCACACACGCTCTCGCCACTTACCACCATGTACACGTCGTGTACCTCGGCAACCTTCAAGCGGAAGCCTGGCGAGGGAGTCGGCCACAACCTACCTAAACACTCAAGTCTCTAGTCCAGGTTTATCGCCTATTCAGGTTCCATCCGCAGGGAGTCCGGCCGAGGTTTCCACATACGGCCCCGAACGATGTGTGCAGGGTTCCCGAGACACCAAACGGGCGCCCGGTACACCGTGCCACGTGCCTACCGCATCACAGCCCACCCCTCGGTCAGCGCTGTCCACGGCCTCCAGCATACTACAAACACCAGAAACTACTTGCAACTCCTGGACAGAGGACAAGGGTGATTAAGAAGCCGAGAGGGTCCATTGGTTTCGGGCCCAATGCGTGGTAGTAACTGTATCATGGATCACAAACACAGAACTCAGTTCCTGAGGACGGCTTCAATGAGACAACCCACCATGTACTCCTACATGGCCTCTCACCGCTACCTTTACCAAATCGTGTTCACACACTTAGCTCACACACAGTAGGACATGTTCATCACCATTCCAATTCATCCCTGACGAATCAGACCCGACTCAACTCTAAGCAGTAGCAGGCATGACAAACAAGCATGAATGAGTAGGCACATCAGGGCTCAAACAACTCCTACTCATGCTAGTGGGTTTCATCTATTTACTGTGGCAATGACAGGTCATGCAGAGGAAAAGGGGTTCAACTACCGCAACATGTAACAGTTGAATCGATGTTGTCCTAATGCAGTAGAAGAGAGCAGGAGCGAGAGAATGGGATTGTATTGGAATGAACAAGGGGTTTTTTGCTTGCCTGGCACTTCTGAAGATATTATAGTTCTTCATCGGTGTCATCGAACTCATCGTCGGAATCACGGCTATCGAGAGGGGACAATCACCGGCAAACAAGGAAGAACACAATCAATGCAATGCAACAATTATGATGCATGATTATGACATGGAAATATGACGTGATTTGGCCTAATGCAACTAGCAACAGAAAGGTTTGGGTTGATTTGAACTCAAGGTTCAAATTCAAATTCAAACTATGAATTCAAATAGTGCATTATCATGTTTTCACCTATACAGCAGGTATAAATTAGTTTGACATGCATGAAAATGATATAGATGGATAGATTGCATTTTTCTGATAATTTTTCATATATAAATTATTTCGTTCTGAGCTACGGTTGATTTTATATGATTTTTAGAAGTTTATACTATTTTCTGGAATTTCCTGAATAGACTTAAATCCAGATAATGCTTTACTGCGTCAGCCTGACGTCAGCAGGTCAACTAACCCGGTCAGGTCAAACCTGACCAGTGGGGTCCACTGGTCAGTGACTCAGCTAACTAACCAAATTAGTTAGTGCTAATCTAAGTTAATTAGGGCCTGGGCCCACATGGCAGTGGCTCTAGGGGTGGTTTAGCTGGGTCATTAGTGGCTAATGACGAGCCACGTCATCAGTTGCCGGAGTTTCGCCGGCGACGACCATTTCGCGCGACGGAGATCGTCGGGATCTCGCCATAGCCCACGGTTTGAGGCGGGGTTTGCTCCTACGGATTGCCGGCGCTCCCGCGCATCTAGTGGTGGTAGCAGCAGCAGCTGGGATGGCCGGGGGTGACGGCGGCGAGCACTTCCGCGGCGGCCGGAGTACGGGCACGCTCGGACACAACATTTTGGTGCACAGGAGGACGAGCTGCGGGTTTCTACGGAGCCCTGCGGACTCGCTGAGCACGGGGGTGGGCTCGAATGCGTCGTGGATGCGCTCTAGCTACGGCGGTACCATGGCCGGCGGCGGTGAGCTCTCGGGCTCGGTCGGAAGACGAGGCTAGGGGACGAGAACAGAGGGGGAGAGCGAGGGGGAAGCAACAGGAGCTCACAGTGAACTCTAAGGCGTCGTCGGAGAGGTCGGGGAAGCCCGGACGGTGACGAATCGAACGGGGCGGCGCTCGGAGCAGAGGAAGAAGGCAACAGCGATAGCGGCGCTGCGGGGCGCTCCGGCGTCGCGTGCGTCGGCGTAGAGCTTCATGGATCTGAGGCGGAGCTTGTAGGCTGGTTGGATGGCCGCGGGGATGCTGGTGGCCGCGGTGGCTCACGGCGGCGTGCTCAGGCACGTGAGGGGAAGAGCGATGGAGAGAGACAGAGGAGAGGGAGAAGGTCGGGAGAGAGTGAGAGAGTCCCGGGGGGGGGGGGGGCGCGTGGCGACATCCTGGCGTCGAGGCTGCGGCGGAAGCAGGAGGTGGCCAGGCGCGTGGGCGCACGCGGCGGGCACACGCCCCTCGTCCTTCTGGCGAGAGGAGGGAGACGACTGGCATCGGCCAGCTGGGCTGGGCCGGCTCCTGGGCCGCACAGGTAAATGGCCCAGGTACTAACTCTCTCTCTCTGTTATTTAATTTGTTCTATTTTTCTATTTATTTTGTTCTGTTTTGAATTAGTAAAATACCAATTCATTTTGTAAAATCCTGAAAATAATTGTGGGCACTTTTGAAAATATTTCCAACAGCCCTCAACTAGTTTTAGAATTATTAGAGCATTTAAAATATTTATAGGATTTAAATGCCCCAATTCAAATACAATATGAGTTAATTCAAAAATCCAAAAATGACCTAGAAATATTGGCATCATTTTTGGCAGAGGTTTTCACCTTTATCAAAAATCATGAACATTTTCAAAGGCATTTTGGGTTAATTGAAAATATTGTTTATTTGAACCTAGTTGAATGCATTTGCTGCTAGGGTTTCAACATCCCCATTTCAAGTTTCTTTGAAAATTAAACATGATGACATGAGGAACAAGCAAAGTCAAACAAGGGCTGATCTGGGGCTGTGACAGCTCACCCCCACTAAACAAGAATCTCATCCCGAGAGTCAAGACATGAGGTAAGAAGACAAAGGGGTACGAGCTAACATGATCTTCACGATCCAAGTTGCACTTCATAAGAACGTTGATTCGATCACCATCTTTGTCTCGATGTCTTGCTCTGAGAACTCCAACCGACAAGACAACAAGAGGAAAGGGAAAACTCTAGAAGGATCGATCTTCTCGAATATCGAACAACTTTGGATCAACTCATGGAGGGAGGCATTGAAACATCTCTCGAGCTGAGAGGCAAAACATACACCAGGAGGGACGGAAGAAACAATTTGACGAGGGTTTCAAAGTAGCGAGGAAAAATTGCCATGATTCCATAACGGGGCACCTTGGGGAAGGTGACTCGTAGAGTTATTCCCTTAAGCGGCAAAAAGAATTACTTTTGATACAAAGATCATTGAAACTCTTCATACCAGCTTAGGGCAATTTACAATTGATCGTTTGAAAAAAAAACTCGAAGAAATGGCATACTCGGACTAGGATGGATGACGTGGACTACCTTGTTGAAGACAACGCAATGGATGACTTTGGCTTATCACCGGAAATGTATGGGACCCATGGTAGGACCACTTTTGAAGATGATCCTGACCAGAGATTACCGAGAAGGGTAGTCCTTGGTAGAATGGCACAATGGCGGTGCAAGCTAGGAACAAAATGCTATTTCTGGGAATGATTCTGGTAGCTGGGAAATAACTTAACAGTCGAGAGTGATTCCACTGCTTGAATGGTTATGGCCTAATCGAAGAAACTGAGAGCGGATCCCAGTTAATGCCGACGATAAATCCTAGTGCTTGCGCGTGCTCTCAAGAACTTGAGCATTTCCATATTCATCAAGGTTCTACCAACATCCGTGCCGAGGATCCTGGCAACACATCATACTACCATGATGAACGGTGATGGAGGATGCAGGTGCAAAGGAGGACAACACTTTCTCAGATTTCACCTTAGCGAAGCCAAGGGAGCAAAATCTGGGTGATCGACCGGGAGATATTTAGCACTCCGCTTCTAATGTTCTCCTTGATGTTCTAGCGTAACCCATTAGATGTGGTTTGGTATCTTGAACATCAAGTAGTAGGTCGGACTTCGGGTGCGCAGGAATCCATAAGGAATAACTAGTGGAATAAATCCTAAGAAATCCTTATGGGGAGGTGACCAACTTTATCAATCAGGATACTACCATAATAGGTCTTCCGGCTGGGTGTGTTGGCCACGACATCCACTTTACCGGTTATCGAGAGACCAATATTATAATTCTTGGAAAATGTTCCAACCATCATATCTGCCCGAGATTTAGATCTGGTTGGTGTCAGGATATTCCAGACTCATCAAGTCTGGAAGGAAAAATGAAAGTTTGCAACACAAATCGACGAGATGACGTTGCGAGATTCTCAGGGGATGAACTACGATAGCAAGCTCCAAAACATGAGCTGGTTCTGCTACAACATGTGAACACGCTGTCCCAGACAAGCATGACCACATAGTAGTCTTAGAATAAAACACTACCGGGTTCTGGTTGGGAACCATCGACGAGGATATCGAAGTTCTTTCATAAGTCCGGATTAGCTCTTATGAAGGAACTCCTTCTCCTTAAACAAGTCAGTTAGTGGCTTGGTGTGCTAAGGATACATATAGAATGAAGGTTGCAAGTCTCCAAACCACGGTATACTTCGCACATATGCATGACTGACTTGGGATGATTCCAGAGGAAGCAAAACAAACTTTCTCGAATTCACGGCGGCAACTTGCATCTAATGCACATGAATTAGAGTAAGTCACTTCTTTCATCCAACATATGCTTCATGAACGGAACACGAAGATAATGCTTATAAAGTTTCCAATACTAGCTGGATGTTCAACACGAGTCACGGAGAAGGTAGCAGTGCTGCTGATGGGCTCAACAACAATGCATCCAGGTTTCCATGGAGATGGAATTCCATAATTATGTGAACAAGTGATAGCATTGGTCAGACCCAAAAGATATAATGGTGTATGCTCGAGGGATCAACCACGAGTAAGACAACATTATGAACATCGTTGGTCCTGATTTGATTTGATGATAACCCATACTCAAATCAAAGTCTTGATACGACAATAGGTCCAACAACTGATCACAGGGACCAATCGATGAAGATATCATCTATCTCCAACACACACAGATATATCCCTTGAAATGAGCTAAGCTGGCAAGCTTTTATCTTCCAACTCTCCAAGTTGTTGTTTAGCTTGACCAACTAGCTCAGGGTATCCAACACGGATTCTTGGAGAAGGGGTGGTTTACTGGAAAACCAACTTGTTCACGACTCAACATATCGGTCATGGACAACCTGGTGGTACTTCCAAGAAGATATTTGGAAAATCACGATCCACCGACATGTTATTAAGATCAAGAACAATCTTGCTTTTCAGGGCAAGACGATATGACCGAACAAGCAAGGACTGACACTATCCTAACTCATTGATCGAAAAGTGCACCGGGAGTAAGGACTAGGTAGCACGATCAACCTTAGAATGATGGTTCAATAGCCAACATGCTAAGGATGAGAATATTGTCCATTTGCTACCAAGCAACGGAGTTGCTAGGAGTATAAACTTCACACATCATAGTTCACTTGTCGGCATTCCGGTTGCAACAACACGGGACCAAGAAATGAATGATGATGGCGAGGAGTATCACTGCGTCAAGAATTCACAAAAGGTGGTGCAATTCCTACGATATTCTCGACATAAAGGGGGTAATACTCAAAGGTAGAACAGAACAAAAGCTGGTTAGGCATTTGATCTACGGAATACAACTACTTTGACCCAATCCTAGAGATGGACGAGGTACTGGAGTTTGTTTCTCCTAAGTCATTCCGGATTAGAATGGCTTGACAGACCACAAGAATAATAGGCATTGATAACACAAATGCACAATTGCTCCTGACTATCAATTGATAGACGAGGGCCAGAAAATAACTAAAGAGGGACAACCCAAAGGAACATATGTTTTCCTGAGTTGTGGATGCATGAATTAGTATGTCGAACAAAGTTCAACAGGTTTCTTCCGGATAACCCATGCAGAGGAGGAAGGACTGGCAGAGTCACAATATGAATGGACTACTCCTCAAGAGCGCCCTGGTTGTGATCTTTTGGTTAAAAGAACTTCTGCCATGATGGTTCATGGTATTGGAAGAATGAGATACCACGGACCTCGAGGACTAATGCAAAGGTTACTAATAACCTAAAGGAACGAGCAAACACTATCAACAGGAGGTAAGTGGAGTGAATCTTGGGTTCAAGAACCCAGAAATAGAATGCCTACTAACTAAATGGCATCACGGGATGCTTTCGAGAATAATGGCCAGAATCATCACACTGGGGATGCAAGCATTGCTAGATTACTAAGTGGTCCTCTAAGACACCTAGGGTCATAATAATAACTCCAACATATATGTCAAGGCAACAGAGTACCTCAACTCAACGATTAGTGTGGTTAATCTGGCCCAAAGGAACATCGAGAACGGAAAGAAGGGATTTGCAAATGCATCAGATTATTTAGAAGCCTGGGATGACTCGGACAGCATAACGGCTGTAAATGCTCAAAGGATTTGAGACATCCTGCAAAAATGGTGGCATAACCACTTAGAAGCACAATATCAAGGTTCCAAGTCCAACTAACAACACACTGTAGTGTAGAAACTGAACTGAGGCTTGAGACCAACAATCCTACGAGTCTACGGATTAGTAACACGTGATCCTGATAGAAAGATGAGAAGCCTAGTTCTTAATCCCCGTAGAAGAGAAGAGGGTGACTCAGATCAGAAGGGCATAAGGTAAAGGAGTAAAAAGAGCCTTACGTTCCCTCCCACAATCAATTCGCTTATATAACTAAAGCATTTCTAGACACAGCTTCGACCAGTTTGGCTTGGTAATCCTACAGGCAGTCAGGCTCTGATACCAACGCTGTCAGGACCCCGATTCCAAGTCACACCGATCTAGCCTGTAACACCTCATATCACTTTGCGGCCTCACGCACGGTATTCCCACGGGTGTCGCCTTACCATGGCCCAGGACCGTTTGCGCCTTTTGGCTCACGTATATGACAGTGTCGCTAGCATCCATATGACAGAGAACCCGGGCCGACATGGCTAGTCGTGAACCCAAAGCGGCACTAACGTATGGGGACAGGCATACATGAATCAACATCGAACGTGTCGGTCAGCAGCGTGCGAATCCGGGCTGTAGCACTGGGCTAACAGGACTCCGGGAACCCGGGCTGTAGCAGGCTAGGCAGGACTCCGGATGTCACCGCGTGACATTTCCCCGAAGGGACAGACACAGGAACGAAGTGAATCACATACCGGCCAGTCAAGTGTTCCGGAGCAGTAGTGCTGGGCTAGCAGGACTCCGGTGAACCGGGCTGTAGCGGACTACTATGGCTCATGGAAGCACAAGACTACATTTCCCCATAAGAGAGGCTACCAAGGATAAACAACTAGGTTGTCGGATCCCACACATACCAAGCATTTCAATCATACACACCATATGCTCGATATGTGCAAATACAATATGGCATCACAACAAGACTCTACGACTCAAAGTGTTTATTCATTAGGCTCCGAAGAGCCAGATATTACAAACATGGGTCTCATGACCCAACATTCAGAGCATACAAGTCAAACACATGCGGAAGCTTAACATGTCTGAGTACAGACATCTACAAAAGAAAAAGGCTGCGAAGCCTGACTATTTACTAGATCCTGCCGAGGGCACAAGATCGTAGCTGAGGTATCAAGCTAAACGTCGAAGTCCACACGGAACTACTAGCGAGACTGACGTCTCTCTGCAAAACATAAAATAAGCAAACGTGAGTACAATTGTACCCAGCAAGACTTACATCAAAACTATCTACATATGCATCGGTACCAAAAGGGAGTGGTGGAGTTTAACTGCAGCAAGCCAGCTTTGACTCGGTGGCTATCCTAAGCTACAATTGCAAGTAACTCTTTTGAGGTGGCGCACACGAGTCCACATATTCACCATATCAATACACCACTATGGATCCGCTCCCGTCTCCCTACGAGAACGCCATCCATAGCACTCACGCTTATCTTGCGCATTTTAGAGTATCCACTTTCACTTGTCTATGAACTGTTATAGGCAACCCAGAAGTCCTTTACCGCGGACACGGCTATTCGGATAGATCATATTAACCCTGCAGGGGTGTACTTCGTCACACACGCTCTCGCCACTTACCACCATGTACACGTCGTGTACCTCGGCAACCTTCAAGCGGAAGCCTGGCGAGGGAGTCGGCCACAGCCTACCTAAACACTCAAGTCTCTAGTCCAGGTTTATCGCCTATTCAGGTTCCATCCGCAGGGAGTCCGGCCGAGGTTTCCACATACGGCCCCGAACGATGTGTGCAGGGTTCCCGAGACACCAAACGGGCGCCCGGTACACCGTGCCACGTGCCTACCGCATCACAGCCCACCCCTCGGTCAGCGCTGTCCACGGCCTCCAGCATACTACAAACACCAGAAACTACTTGCAACTCCTGGACAGAGGACAAGAGTGATTAAGAAGCCGAGAGGGTCCATTGGTTTCGGGCCCAATGCGTGGTAGTAACTGTATCATGGATCACAAACACAGAACTCAGTTCCTGAGGACGGCTTCAATGAGACAACCCACCATGTACTCCTACATGGCCTCTCACCGCTACCTTTACCAAATCGTGTTCACACACTTAGCTCACACACAGTAGGACATGTTCATCACCATTCCAATTCATCCCCGACGAATCAGACCCGACTCAACTCTAAGCAGTAGCAGGCATGACAAACAAGCATGAATGAGTAGGCACATCAGGGCTCAAACAACTCCTACTCATGCTAGTGGGTTTCATCTATTTACTGTGGCAATGACAGGTCATGCAGAGGAAAAGGGGTTCAACTACCGCAACATGTAACAGTTGAATCGATGTTGTCCTAATGCAGTAGAATAGAGCAGGAGCGAGAGAATGGGATTGTATCGGAATGAACAAGGGGTTTTTTGCTTGCCTGGCACTTCTGAAGATATTATAGTTCTTCATCGGTGTCATCGAACTCATCGTCGGAATCACGGCTATCGAGAGGGGACAATCACCGGCAAACAAGGAAGAACACAATCAATGCAATGCAACAATTATGATGCATGATTATGACATGGAAATATGACGTGATTTGGCCTAATGCAACTAGCAACAGAAAGGTTTGGGTTGATTTGAACTCAAGGTTCAAATTCAAATTCAAACTATGAATTCAAATAGTGCATTATCATGTTTTCACCTATACAGCAGGTATAACTTAGTTTGACATGCATGAAAATGATACAGATGGATAGATTGCATTTTTCTGATAATTTTTCATATATAAATTATTTCGTTCTGAGCTACGGTTGATTTTATATGATTTTTAGAAGTTTATACTATTTTCTGGAATTTCCGGAATAGACTTAAATCCAGATAATGCTTTACTGCGTCAGCCTGACGTCAGCAGGTCAACTAACCCGGTCAGGTCAAACTTGACCAGTGGGGTCCACTGGTCAGTGACTCAGCTAACTAACCAAATTAGTTAGTGCTAATCTAAGTTAATTAGGGCCTGGGCCCACATGGCAGTGGCTCTAGGGGTGGTTTAGCTGGGTCATTAGTGGCTAATGACGAGCCACGTCATCAGTTGCCGGAGTTTCGCCGGCGACGACCATTTCGCGCGACGGAGATCGTCGGGATCTCGCCATAGCCCACGGTTTGAGGCGGGGTTTGCTCCTACGGATTGCTGGCGCTCCCGCGCATCTAGTGGTGGTAGCAGCAGCAGCTGGGATGGCCGGGGGTGACGGCGGCGAGCACTTCCGCGGCGGCCGGAGTACGGGCACGCTCGGACACAGCGTTTTGTTGCACGGGAGGACGAGCTGCGGGTTGCTACGGAGCCCTGCGGACTCGCTGAGCACGGGGGTGGGCTCGGATGCGTCGTGAATGCGCTCTAGCTACGGCGATGCCATGGCCGGCGGCGGTGAGCTCTCGGGCTCGGTCGGAAGACGGGGCTAGGGGACGAGAACAGAGGGGGAGAGCGAGGGGGAAGCAACAGGAGCTCACAGTGAACTCTAAGGCGTCGTCGGAGAGGTCGGGGAAGCCCGGACGGTGACGAATCGAACGGGGCGGCGCTCGGAGCAGAGGAAGAAGACAACAGCGATAGCGGCGCTGCGGGGCGCTCCGGCGTCGCGTGCGTCGGCGTAGAGCTTCATGGATCCGAGGCGGAGCTTGTAGGCTGGTTGGATGGCCGCGAGGATGCTGGTGGCCGCGGTGGCTCACGGCGGCGTGCTCAGGCACGTGAGGGGAAGAGCGATGGAGAGAGACAGAGGAGAGGGAGAAGGTCGGGAGAGAGTGAGAGAGTCCCAGGGGGGCGCGTGGCGACGTCCTGGCGTCGAGGCAGCGGCGGAAGCAGGAGGTGGCCAGGCGCGTGGGCGCACGTGGCGGGCACACGCCCCTCGTCCTTCTGGCGAGAGGAGGGAGACGACTGGCATCGGCCAGCTGGGCTGGGCCGGCTCCTGGGCCGCACAGGTAAGTGGCCCAGGTACTAACTCTCTCTCTCTGTTATTTAATTTGTTCTATTTTTCTATTTATTTTGTTCTGTTTTGAATTAGTAAAATACCAATTCATTTTGTAAAATCCTGAAAATAATTGTGGGCACTTTTGAAAATATTTCCAACAGCCCTCAACTAGTTTTAGAATTATTAGAGCATTTAAAATATTTATAGGATTTAAATGCCCCAATTCAAATACAATATGAGTTAATTCAAAAATCCAAAAATGACCTAGAAATATTGGCATCATTTTTGGCAGAGGTTTTCACCTTTATCAAAAATCATGAACATTTTCAAAGGCATTTTGGGTTAATTGAAAATATTGTTTATTTGAACCTAGTTGAATGCATTTGGTGCTAGGGTTTCAATATCCCCATTTCAAGTTTCTTTGAAAATTAAACATGATGGCATGAGGAACAAGCAAAGTCAAACAAGGGCTGATCTGGGGCTGTGACATAAATCTCACGAGGTGAACATTTACTTGGAAATACTTTGGAAGAGTGTTGTATTTACAGACCTCTTGAAATGCCAGTAGGGTCATTACATGCCGCAGATGTAGAACATATGCCGGGCATATTGTGCTTAAGCCACCAAAGACTTAAAGTCTCGGGAATAAGTAGGTAGTCGCGTCCAACATTGTGATTGATCATTAAAATAGTATTCCAACTAAAAATATTCAATTCTTAGGTGGTCGTGTCCAACATTGTGATCTCCTTTTATTCATTTTGATGACAAGTATTTCCGGACGGAGGGCATTTCATAAAACACCTGAAAGGTATAGCTTAATTAGTATCAGTACGTAGTTATTCTTGATACCATGAATTTAGAGAGAGATATATATATATATAGAGAGAGAGAGGGAGGGATCATATTATGCATCGTCCTTCGCTTATCTAGTGTGAGGAACTACAGATAGAAAGGAGAAATATGCTTGGAACTGATGGATATAGAATGCAGTGCATCATAACCAAATATGGACGAAGCGGCAATGGCTGTAAAAGCAATCACGTGATGAAAATTTGCAAATGGGAACATGGAACAAAAACAGCAAGAGTTTCCATCTCATGTACAGTAGTAAAAGAACCCTGAAAATGGCTGTAAACGCAATCACGTGACCGATAACATACTCCCTGTCGTAAAGGAACCCTAACATATAAAGTTGTACTATTTCATCACATACCTTATTAGTGCAGTAGTACGTCTTTCCAGATGCCCAGACCCCGCGACCGATAACATACTCCCTGTCGTTGCAGAAGAATGGAAACTGCACAGGCAAGGCAAGCAGTGATGGCAAAACTTATATAGTTTGTAATGCATTCCAGAAATATTGCCAGGGATATCACGTAGATACCTCACCTTCCTGACCCAGCTGAAAGCTGAATAAAACTGTTGCTTATTGATGATTTGGTGCGGCATACAAGAGTATATAAGAGGGTACAAACCGACTTGGGGTAGGGGTACAAAACTGACTTGGACTAGAAGTCGTATACCATAATGACTACTCTAACACCCCCCCCCCCCGCAGTATCAACGGCAGGCTCGACGACGTTGAGACTGAAACAGATATCTTGAAACGGCTTAGTAGGTAGTGCCTTGGTGAAAATGTCAGCAAACTGAGCCGTAGAGGGAACATGAAGCACCCGAACCTGACCAAGAGCAACCTTTTCACGAACAAAATGAATATCAATCTCAATATGTTTTGTGCGTCGGTGTTGAACTGGATTGCTGGTCATGTAGACTGCTGATATGTTGTCACAGTAGACAATAGTGGCCTGCTCAATAGGCCTGTGTAGCTCGGAGAGTAACTGCCGAATCCAGATTGTATCTGCAACGGCATGTGCCACAGCGCGATACTCAGCCTCGGCCGACGAACGTGAGACTGTAACCTGTCTTTTCGAAGACCAAGAAATCAAATTGTTACCAAGAAAAACACAAAAACCGGAAGTGGACCTTCGAGTGTCAGGACAACCAGCCCAGTCTGCATCAGAGTATGCGGTAAGCGAGTTTGGAGAAGAATTATTGAGGTGGAGACCATGATTGAGAGTTCCTTTTAAATACCGAAGAATGCGTTTAACATGATTATAGTGAGGAACCCGGTGATCATGCATATAGAGACATGCTTGTTGAACAACAAAAGAGATTTCAGGATGAGTAATGGTGAGATATTGGAGAGCACCTGTTAGGCTACGATAGAGAGTAGGATCGGAAAAGGGTTCACCGGTAGCCGAAAGTTTAAAACTAGTATCGACAGGAGTGCGAGATGATTGACAGTCAAGCATACCAGCACGATTAAGAAGATCAAGAATATACTGGCATTGGGAAAGAAAAAGGCTGGAGGAATCTCGAACAACATCAATGCCTAAGAAATGATGAAGGAGTCCTAGGTCAGTCATAGAAAATTCAGATCTAAGAAGAGAGACAATATGATCTAAGAACTTTTGAGAGGAGGCGGTAAGAATGATATCATCTACATAGAGAAGTAAATAGGCAGTGTCAGAAGTTCGATGATACACAAAAAGAGAGGTGTCGGAGAGAGATGGAGTGAAGCCTATTGTTTGAATGAAGGAGGAGAAGCGTTGAAACCAAGCTCGTGGGGCCTCTTTAAGACCGTAGAGAGATTTCTGAAGAAGACATACATAGTTTGGAAAGGATGGATTTTCAAAACCCAGAGGTTGCTGGCAGTAGACAGTTTCTTGAAGGGAACCATGGAGGAAAGCATTTTTAACATCAAGTTGGTGAATGGGCCATGAAGAGGAGACAACAACACTAAGAACGGTGCGAATGGTGCTAGGTTTAACAACAGGAGAGAAGGTTTCTTCGTAATCAATTCCTTGTTGCTGAGAAAAGCCACGACAAACCCACCTGGCTTTATATCGTGAGAGGCTCCCATCGGAGTGGAACTTTTGGCGAAAAATCCATTTGCCAGAAACAATATTTGTATTGGGAGGACGAGGAACAAGTTGCCAGGTGTTGTTTTGAAGTAAAGCATTATATTCTTCTTGCATGGCAGCGGCCCAATTGGGATCAAGTAGAGCAGTTTTGTAATTCTTTGGAAGAGAAGTGAGAGATACGGAGGTATGAAGGTTTAGGCGGTCTTGGGGTTGATGAAATCCTGATTTGGCCCTAGTACGCATGCGATGATCATTAATCGGGGCTGCTGTAGGAATAGCACGAGGGGGTAAGGTGGGTACTGGTGAGTCCGGCGCAGAGGAAGAGTCGGACGAAGGAGTAGGGCTGGGTGGTGGAGTGGGAGCAGGGCTGGGTGGTGGAGTGGGAGTAGGGGCCGGGGGTGTTGGGGAGGGAGCAGGGGTCGGGGGTGTTGGGGACGTCTCGGGTGGGGTGAGTGTATGGTTGGGATTGGCTATGGTGGGTGTTATTGGTGGTGGTGATAAGTTGTGTTCGGCAGGTAGGGGAGTATATAGTTGGAAAGGACGGGGAGAGGGGGTGTTTGCGGAGCTAGGGGTGTTGGATGGTGTAGTAGTGCGTTGTGAGAAAGGAAAAATGTGCTCAGCAAACGTGACATGACGAGAGACATGAACGTGTCCGGTGTGAAGGTCGAGACAGCGATAGCCTTTGTGCTCGTCAGAGAAACCGAGAAAAGCACATGGGATAGAGCGTGGTGACAATTTATTTGCAGAAGTGGCGTAGGCATTGGGAAAACAGAGACAGCCGAAAACACGAACCGCTGAGTAGTCGGGGTGGGAAAGAAAGAGGGAATAATAGGGAGTAGTGTTGGGTTTAGTTTTAGAAAGTCGAATATTTAGAAGGAAGGTGGCCATGTGTAGGGCTTCAGCCCAAAACTTGGGAGGCATAGATGATTGAATGAGGAGAGTGCGAACTATATCATTGAGGGTGCGAAGAGAGCGTTCTGCTTTACCATTTTGAGGGGAGGTGTAGGGACATCAGAACCTAAGCAGGATGCCATGTTGTAAGAAGAAAGTACGATTTTTAATGTTATCAAACTCGCGACCATTGTCACATTGGATAAAGCGAATTGGGAGGAAGAAGTGAACAGACACATAGCGTTGAAAATTAAGGAAAAGAGAATGGACCTTGGATTTGTTGCGTAGAGGAAAAGTCCAGACAAAGTGGGTGAAATCATCTAGGATAACAAGGTAGTATTTAAAACCCGAAACACTTGCAATGGGAGAGGTCCATAAATCACAATGTATTAATGCAAAGGGATAAGTGCTACAAGAACTAGAGGAACTAAAGGGAAGACGCACATGTTTGCCTAATTGACAAGACTCGCAAAACACAGAATTATGAGAGTCCCTATTACATGGTATGGTAAATTCACTAAGCATAGAAGCTAAGACGGCGGGGTTGGGATGGCCCAAGCGACGATGCCAGAGATCGACGGAGGCCAGCATGGATGTTGGAGGGGTGGCGGCAGGAACTCCATTAAGAGAATAAAGATCACCGGAGCTATTGAAGCGAGCGATCTCGGCCTTGGTCAGGTAATCCTTCACAGATAAACCAAAAGGGTCAAATTCAGCCGAAACTAGATTGTCGCAAGTAAATTGGCGAACAGAGATAAGATTTTTAATGAGGGCGGGTGCAAGTAGAACATCGCGAAGTAAAAGAGGTTTGGTGGAAGAGGGAAGTTGAGCCTGACCAACACAATATATAGGAATAGATGATCCATCTCCAAGGATAATGGAAGGGAAAGGAGATTTAGTGCAAGAAGATAACCAATTACTAGATGCAGACATATGACTAGAGGCCCCTGAATCAAAGATCCTATCCATACCTGAGTTTCCTTGTGCAGCAAAGTTATTCATGGCCTGGAGAAAGGCAGCTTGATCCCAGCTCGGCGTCGCAGGTGAGGGTGGTGTCGGAAGCAGTGCCGGCGGATACGATGGTGAAGGCAGTAGGGCCGGCTGGGGAGTGTAGTAGGCATTGGCCGGCTGTGGTGGAGGTGGCGTCGGGAGCAGGGCCGGCTGAGGTGTGTAGTAGGCACCGCCGTCGGTGCTGTAATGACCATAAGGAGCATACGTCGGGGCGGCGTGATAGGCATTGGCCGGCTGTCGGGGGTTGAGAACCCCGGGAGCACTAGTAGGCGGCCGAAGGCCGGGTTGCCAGGCACCTGAGTATGCCGGCGGAGCACCGAGGGTGGACGGAGCGGACCAGGGCATGGGCCATGCTTGAACAAGCCCCGTCCAAGGATCATGAGGAGGCCGCCATGCAACCGCAGATGGAGCACTGGTGGGTGGTGCAGGACTCGGTGCTGGTGATGTCGACGACGGCCTGTAGATAGGGTTTTTGCCGCGGTAGTTCGAACTAGGACGCCAGCCTGGGGGCGGTTGAACAGATGACGATGCGGATGGCCCGGCGGCAGGAGCCGGCCTGGAAGGCGGCGCTGGTGTAGACGACAGAGGAGGACGAGCCGCAGCATGAAAGACCTTGGGGCGAGAGTCCTTGCGAGCTTGTGTTTCCGCCGCGAGTTGTAGCAAGGAACGAACTTCAGCGAAGGTAGGAGGGGGCCGTATCATCGGTATGAACGAGGCTTGCTTGTCAAAGTCTTCGCTGAGGCCGCCGCCGACGATATTGATTAGCTGTGAGTCGCTAACTGTATCGCCGAGTTCGCGGAGCTCATCACCAATGGTCTTAACGCGCTGGCAGAACAGGTTCACCGGGGCGTCTCCTTGCACCATATTGCGAAGCTCGGTGTGGAGAGCGTTTTTCCGAGCGTCGGTGTTACTTTGGAAGAGCTGACGGAGGGAGTGCCAGATGTTGGCAGCGGTGGCGCCGTCGTGATCGAGCATGTTGAAGATCTCGGTGGTGATGCGGGTGTAGAACCACTGGACGATCGCGAGATCGTCTTTCAACCATTGCGGATCGTCGGGGCGGGGAAGACAGTTGGCGGCGACATGCGAGCGCAGGTTGCAGCGGCCGAGGTGGAGATCGAAGAGATGTCTCCAATGGTAGTAGTTGTAGGCGGCGAGATCAAGAACTATGGGGATGTAGGGGCTGACGTCGGAGATTGTTTCAGCAAGAGATATTGGTGCGGCGAGGATGGGTGCAGGGTAGTTTTATGGAGCTATGGTGAGGGCCGAGAGAGAAGCGGCCGCGGCGTTGGCAGCCTTGGCGATGAGTGCGGCCCGGCGCTCGAAGTAGCCGGGCGGCGGCGGCGGCGGTGGCGTTGGCGGAGCCATACCCTAAACCCTGGGACCGGTATCTGATACCATGAAAGCTGAATAAAACTGTTGCTTATTGATGATTTGGTGCGGCATACAAGAATATATAAGAGGGTACAAACCGACTTAAGGTAGGGGTACAAAACTGACTTGGACTAGAAGTCGTATACCATAATAACTACTCTAACACCAGCAAACAACCATTGTTCCAGTCTTTGTGCACCCGTTCAATCTCGTGCTGCAGATACTGTCCCAAGTGTTCTTGACCCGGAAGTCATCATCCCAGAAGAAATCCCTAACAACATCCAGCGACGCGTCTTTGAAGATAGTGGCAATGCAGTACTGCGGCGGGCATTCTAGAATGAAACAAAGCGACCAATTTTTTTTAATCCTAAGCTATAGTATAGTATCTTGTATGTCTAAACACTGAATTACTGAACCAAATTTCATTGCAACCAGTATCACAAATCTACATCTCTCATCAACAATCCAAAAACAGTACAATAATTGATATAATTTTGAAAAGTTCAGACACCGTTGCTCTTGAATTGTAAGGCGATGTCTGAATCAACTTTGAAAGACTACACACACAAAATTCTTCAGTTATGGAGTCGCTCAACTAAAAAACTAACTAAGAAGGCTTCATGCATACCTTGGGATCTCTTCTCTAGCCCTGGTACCGCATCGTCGGCTATGTGTGTTCCATCATGTGTAGGCCGGGCCGCTGTCCTTATCTTCGACGACCCTCCCTGCATCAAGTCCATGTGCTCACTGAAATTGTTGCTCCGGCGCCACAGAAGCTGCCTTTGCTCTACACGATTTACAATCAAATCAGGCGACCACAACACTGTCCACAACACGCACACACAGGCCGTACCCTCTGCGTGTAGCCACCGGCTCTCGTGCACCCTCAAGCACAAACCTGCATGCGCCTCTGCCGACTGACCATAGCTGATTAGTTTCACTTCTTTCTAGGATTCCATTTTGCGCTAGTCCACCAAGTCCTCCACCAATATCCGCGACAACCCCGTGGCACGGTAAGTGAAGGATACATCACAAATACTCTGAAAAAGGATGAAAAATAAACATAATTGTCACATGAAGATATTATTATGTAAATGGAACAGCCGAAGAGGCTTACGTTCAAGCTGAAAGAGCCATGATCCCAGAGGTCTTAATCCGTCCCTTCGTGTAAATAACAATGGAATTGATACAATACTTTAATATAGCATTTGACAAACAATAAGCAAGAAGATGATTGATGCTTCATTCTCTAATACATGTCTTTAGTTCCTGCACACACACTGGACGGATTTAATTCAGATGAAGATAAGGAAAAACTGGTGCACCCTTCCTATGCACATGGCATATCCATTAGAGAATTAGTGGCAGTGGTTAACCTAAAGAGTCTGGAATTACATTACACAAAAAGAGAACAGGGAAATGTGTAGACATCATATCATACAGCTAGAATGCTAAACGTTGCTCCTAACTGAACTGAACTAAAATGGCAGCCAAATCTGAACTTGAACTCAACTAAATGGCAACTTGAGCTAATATAATTGGTCCAAAAAGATCATTTTAAAACTGTATCGGAGATAACCATGGAAATAATTTATAGAACATAAAAAAGAAAAACAACATTTAGCTTCTTGTAACCATACAAGTGGCAGGAATATACAAACAGAATTATCTTTGGGTGCCCAAAACAACTTCACTTCAATTACTCACTATACAATTTGGTTTTGTAAAATGGTAGATCGGAAGTTTCTTTCTGGTTGATACAATAACTATGCATGAGGTGCTAGCTCCAGTAAAGTACTCCCTCCGTCTGAAAATACTTGTCATCAAAATGGACTAAAAGGGATGTATCTAGAACTAAAATACATCTAGATACATCTCCTTTTATTCATTTTGATGACAAGTATTTCTGGACGGAGGGAGTATATGTCAGTTCTACCAGATTGCAATAATATCGGATAAGCCTCCAAATAGGTGCATGTTCACAAGAAAATATGACTGGTATACTAAGTATTCACTATACCATGCATGCTTTCTTGATGGTAATATTTATTGATTTCCCTATTCTGCAAATACGAACGACTGATGCTTTCCCACCACGAATACATTTTTTACTACCCCAAAGTATTGGAGTACTATGCAACCACACACCAAAGTATTGGAGTAGTATTGGAGTAGTACTGAAAACAACGATTGTCGGTTTAATAGATAGTGCATATGCACAACCATGTGATAGTTTAACTGGACATCAAAATCCTGTTGTCCACATGCGTAATGTAAACCCTGCCTGGCATGAAGATCATGGCACACACCATTCTAAGAAAACTAAGAAATTTTATTTGTCATGGATGTGGTGGTGAGAACACAAAACAGCAGGGGCACACCAAGCAGACGTGCACAGCAGCAGCAACCAGCAACATCCACACACGCACATTAGCAAGCAAGCATTGAGATCTGCGAAGGCCGTATGGGGCAAGATAAGCGATACATGCTTGACCATACGTGCACCGGAGTAGGGAATATGTCGAGGGCGCGGCGGCGTGCCTATCTTGTTAGCGTGGCCACGGGTGGAGATGGAGGCTGGGCGCGGCTCCCCAGGAAGAAGACCTTCCGCCACAATGCCATCACCGCGCACGGGCGCCAGCATCCTCACGGCGGCACCCAGCCTCGACGACCCCTTTTGCTCTTCCTTCTGCCATCATGGTGGTGGTGTCCGTGGAGGGCATCGGGTTGCGGGCAGCCTCGACGACCCCTCTTGCATTTGATGACAAGTATTTCACGAGAAGTTATTTACAAAAAAGGTCCCATATTCAGCTGCAATTTTTGCGCTTTGTCCAATTGTGTAGACACAGCTCTGTCTATAGTATGCTTATATTGCATACCTCAATGACCATGTCCTCCAGGCTCAAAGAGTCGATGCTGCTGTAGCCTAGCTGAGAAGCCACGTCTGGAAGGTGATCAGTTCAAGAGAACGTCAATAGGGTTTCCCCCAACCACAGAAAACACATCAACTATGTTCAAAGTGAAGAAAGGATGTTGGATGTTGTCGGCTTACTCTGTACTGAAACAGTAACATCAGAAACTGCATACCCCTCTTTCAGATCATCATAACGCTGACGGAGCTTTGCCATTGCCTGCAGGCATAATATCTCCACTGTGATTCAATAGATCGTAAGCTCGAGATGCACATGTCAGAACGAACAAAGTCCAGGGTCTTAGCAAAAAGATTGTCCATTTTAATGCAAATGCAAGGTATCATAGGCTCTGTATCCATCTTATGTGAAGGGTGTATACAAGCAAGATCACATGAGCACAAGGATGCTCCATTCATATGCAGCATGGACATAACCATGATGAACACAGCACACACTGAAGCTAGACCCGCAAAGTCCACACTCTGAGTTTACACTTGTTGCATTACAGACCAAATTTGGATCCAGTTTTTACACGGATGGATTAAATTAGACTGATGTTTAAGAAGCAATGCAGAGCCAAAAGAGAACCAGCCCTTTTAGTACGTCTGCTGAATCTGAATCACAGTTATCCAAGTGTAAACAGTACAAGGCTATCTAAGTCACCCCGTCTCAAGAAAACAAAAATAACAAAATCACGAGGAGGGTGGAATTTGCAGAAGGGAAAAGAACCTGAGAAAACGAATCAGGGTCTGAAATAGCCTGTGCCCCCTTGCTCTTCAACATATCGTTCACGGCTAACTCAAGTGGGACATCGATCCAGATGGTGGGGGCGGCGGTGCGCCAGGAGGAGGCGGAGGCGACCTCGCGCGGGAAGTAGGCCGGGGCGGAGGCTCGCTGGGTTCGAGGGAGGGGCCAGGTGGGGGTCCGAACCGCCGGGGCACCTAGTGGAGCGGAGGATCACCTTCTTCGTTCTTCGTTCCTTGACAGAAAAACCAAGATCATCAAATTCGACATTGAGAGGATTGTCACGGGCAAGAGCTTTAACTGATATGAGATTCCTAATCAGGTGCGGGGAGACGAGGACATTGCGAAGAGAGATGGGGGAGCCGCTGGTGGGAATGGTGGTGTGCCCGGTGTGCGTGACCGCTAGCGTGCTCCCATCGCCGACAATGATGCGAGATGAACTGTAAGGGACTGAGGAGGAGAGCATACCAGACGAAGACGCCATGTGCGATGTTGCTCCGGTGTCGAGGTACCAGTCGGCCGTTGGTGGCGCCGGCTGCTGCTGCTGCATCGACATGGAGTTCAGGGCGTGGATGAGCGCATTCTGATCCCAGGAAGGACCAGGAGGGTTGGTGGAGTTGTTCGTCAGTGCGCCGTACAGGGGGTGAGCGGGCACGACCCCTGGTTGCCAGACCACAGGAGGTGCGTGCGCTGGAACGCCTGGCCCGGCGGCGTAGTGCGATGCAGTGCCGGCGAACGGCGTGCTCCCACCGGGTCGGGGTCCAAGGATGCCGGCGCCAGGTGCATGGGGACGCCAAGGCATCGGCCAGGCGTGGCCCATACCGGTCCATGGAGCCGCAGAAGGAGTGGGAGGGCGAGTCATGTGGCCACCCCCGCCGGAGTACGAGCCCTGACCCCCGCCGGAGTTTGAGCCCTGGCCCCCGCCGGAGTTGTTGGCCTTGCCCTTGCCCTTGTAGCGCCCGTTCCCGCCGCCGTTGCGCCCGTGGCCGCCATTCTGCCCGCCCGAGCCGCTGCTGGTGTTGGTGTTGGGCACACGTGCAGCGTGCAGGGCAGTCTCAGTGTTGGCGTCGGCGGACAGACGACTCTCCTCGAGCAGCAGGAATGCACGGCATCGGAGGAACGCCGGGAAGGGAGTCTGCATCGTCAGAATGGGCACAGCGTAGCGAAAACGCGGGTGCAGACCACGGAACATGTTGAGCACCTGGTCGCGGTCGGTGACGGGCGCGCCGAGCTCGGCGAGGCGATCGGCGCAGTCCTTGAGCCGTGCGAAGAAGGAGAGGATGGACGAGCTCCCCTGCTCGATGCGGCGAAACTCGGTGGAGAGGAACACCACCTGGTGCTCAGCGTTCTCGAGGAAGAGGGTGCAGATGGCCGCCCAGAGAACGGCGGCGGTGGCGCCGCGCTGGTGGACGAGCCCGAACACCTCCGGGCTAACTCGGTTGTACAACCAGGAGACGAGATGAGCATCGTCTTGCGCCCAGGCAGGGTCGCGGGGACGCGGCGGTCCGGTAAGGTGATCTGCGACAGCGAGCTTCTGGAAGGTGACTTCGAAGAGGGTGCGCCAGTGGGAGAAGTTGGGTGGGTTCAGGGTCAGCACAAGAGGGACGTGCTGGTTGATGAAGACGCCGGCGAGTGGGGAGCCGAGCGGCTGGTGCGTCATGGAGGAGGAGGCCGTGGGGTCTGGAGCGAAGAGAGCCCCGTGGGCAAGTGCAGATGGGGTGAGGAGGGGCTGGTGCATGGTCTGAGAGGAGGGAGGTGTGACGGGCGAGCCGCCAGAGAGAGAGCCCGGACGTGGTGGAGGCGGCGGCGGCGGCGTCGACATGGCGCCGGCGAGCGCAGGTTTGCGGAAGCGGAGTGGAGCGGTTTACAGGCGAGGGAGAAGCCCAGTGTCTGATACCATGTAGAATAGTGGAGGAAGAGGGAGATCGCACCTTAGGTGCTCTCCGGTGTATACTCATGTATATATAGCCGGTTACAACAGGGCGCAGAGCGCCGGGGTGTGGCAACGTGCATGGATCATGGGATCGTGCATGCATGATGTACGTGCACGTACAGGAAGAGAGAGATGGGTAAGCTAGCTACTGTTAACACCCCAAGCCAACCCACTATCTGTCAAGCTTGTCAACTAGGAAAGAGCACTAGGCTCCAGTTCGGTTCATCCGATCACGTATCTTTCTTTCCCTTTCAATTAGTGCACTGTGATGTATGGACTGCTCCAGCCCAAAGCAACTCTGGTTGCCAGTATTACCTATTACTTCTCGATGATTATAGCCATTTTGCCTGGACATTCCCATTACGCCACAAATCGGAGGTGCTTCCCGTCATTCGCACGTTCTTTCACTTTGCACGCACTCAATTCAACCTTCCCAACCTCACTATCCAAACTGACAATGGCAAGGAATTTGAGAACGCCGCCTCCCGCGCCCTGTTCTCCTCCCTTGGCACACAGTTCCGCATGTCGTGCCCGTACACCTCGCCCCAGAACGGGCACGCAGAACGAGCCCTGTGGACACTCAACGACATCACCAGATCACTGCTTGTCCATGCTCACATGCCCTACTCGTACGGGGCTGAAGCGCTTCAGACGGCAACCTTCCTCCTCAACCGGCGCCCGTGTCGCCCCCGCCACGATCACACGCTGTTCTTCCTTCTGTACGGCGTCCACCCCGATTACACAGCCCTTCGGGTGTTCGGCTGCCTATGCTATCCAAACCTCACGGCCACCACCCCGCACAAACTTGCTCCCCGGTCGGCGCCTTGTGTTTTCCTCGGCTACTCGCACGAACACAAAGGCTATCGCTGCCTGAATCGCGCCACCGGGCATGTGGTCATCTCACGGCATGTCGTTTTTGACGAGGGCACATTTCCCTTCCAAGCAACGCCATAGACACACCCACCACACCATCCCTCGCCGACGAGATTTACTCCATGCCACATGTCCCGCGCCAACCACGCACCGTCCGGCCACCTGCTCCACCGGTGGCTACACCCGCTCCACCGGTGGCTACACTCACACCCCTATGTTCCCCGCAACAACCTGAGCCTACTGCCATGGCAGCCACACCATCGCCCCCACACCTGAGCCCAACACACCCGACGTCGATCCATCTGCCTTCCCCGACCTCTCCCCCCTGCCCTCCTCACCAGCACCGCCTGCAGCTCGCGGTCGCGAGTGCCCAGTGCCCACCCATACCATGCGTACTCGTGCTCTGGCTGGTAAGTTCTTCCCAAACCCCAAATACCACCAGAACCACACCACTTCAACGTCTAACGAGATCTCACCCATTCCAAAGACTGTGCGTGCCGCTTTGCGCGATCCTTGTTGGTTGACTGCAATGCAGGTGGAGTACAGGGCACTGATGGCGAACAATACCTGGCGGCTCGTACCCCGGCCGCGCGGCGCCAACATCGTCACCGGCAAGTGGCTGTTTCGACACAAGCTCAAGGCCGACGGCACGCTGGAGCGTTACAAGGCGCGCTGGGTTGTTCGCGGCTTCTCCCAGCGCCCCGGCGTCGACTTCGACGAAACCTTCTCGCCGGTCGTCAAGGCGGCCACGATCCGTGTCGTCCTCACCATCGCGGCGTGGCGGGGCTGGCCAGTCCACCAGATGGACGTCAACAATGCTTTCCTCCACGGCCATCTGATGGAGCAGGTGTACTGTCAGCAGCCGGCTGGCTTTGTTGATGCCGACCACCCCGACCACGTCTGCCTCCTCGACAAATCATTGTACGGGTTGAAGCAAGCGTCGCGCGCCTGGTTCGCGCGGTTCGCCGCGTTCGCCTGCAGCATCGGATTTGCCGTCTCGCGCGCAGATCCATCTCTGTTCGTGCTCCAAAGCGACGCCGGTGCTGCCTACTTACTGCTGTACGTCGACGACATAATCCTTGCTGCGTCGTCCACCGCTCTACTATGACGACTGCAAGGTCTGCTCTCCACCGAGTTCTCGATGAAAGACCTCGGGCCACTTCACTACTTCCTCGGCATCGCTGTGACGCGCACGGATGACGGGTTCTTCTTGTCGCAACGCAAGTATGCTAAAGAACTCCTCGAGCGTGCCAACATGCAGACCTGCAAGCCGGCCTCGACGCCCGTAGACACGCGCTCCAAACTGTCGGCTGCGGACGGCGCACCCATCCCCGACGCATCAGAGTACCGGAGCATTGTCGGCGCCCTTCAGTACATGACCATGAAACGACCGGACATCGCCTACGCGGTGCAGCAGTGCTGCCTCGTCATGCACGACCCCCGCGCTCCGCACCTTGCGCTGGCGAAGCGGATCCTCCGATATCTTCGAGGCACCACCACCCACGGACTACATCTTCGTCGCGCCGCCTCCCTCGACCTCGTCGCCTACTCCGACGCGGACTGGGCGGGCTGCCCGGACACACGCCGCTCCACTTCCGGCTACGCGGTGTACCTCGGCGACGCCCTGGTCTCTTGGTCGTCCAAACGCCAAGCGACCGTGTCTCGCTCCAGCGCAGAAGCCGAGTACCGCGCCATCGCCAACGCCGTCGCTGAAAGCTGTTGGATTCGACAACTTCTCGACGAGCTCGCTACACCGCTTCGAAAAGCTAGTGTAGTCTTCTGCGACAACATCTCCTCCGTCTACATGGCTGCCAACCCCGTCCACCACCGTCGCACAAAGCACATCGAGTTGGACATCCACTTCGTCCGGGAGAAGGTTGCACTCGGTGAACTGCGCGTTCTCCATGTGCCCACGAGCCAACAGTTCGCCGACGTTCTCACCAAAGGGCTCCCCACACCGGCGTTCGAGGAATTCCGGTCCAGCTTGTGCATCCGACCACCGGACGCTCAACCTGCGGCGGGGTGTTAACAGTAGCTAGCTTACCCAGCTCTCTCTCCCTGTACGTGCGCACGTCATGCATGCACGATCCCACGATCCATGCACGTCGCCACACCCCGGCTCTCTGCGCCCTGTTGTAACCGGCTATATATACATGAGTATACACCGGAGAGCACCTAAGGTGCGATCTCCCTCTTCCTCCACTATTCTACAGTGCTCGGCTGCTGCAGCGGTTGGGGCGGCGGCCGAGTCGCGGGAACCGGCCATGAGGCAGGATCCGGTGCGCCTCCGGCAGATCTGTGTGGGGGGAGACCGGCGATGGGACCACTGGTCCCGTGGGCGGGGGTGGCGGGGCGGTGGCGCTCTGGGGAAGACGGCGGCAGCGACGCGCTCGGGAAGATGGCGGGGGCAGCGAGGTGGCGGCGCTCCAGGGAAGAAGGAGGGTCCGGCGGCGCGCCGGTAGGAGGCGGGGATGACGGCGCGCCGGAAGGAGGCGGGAGTGGTGGCGCACCGGTAGGAGGCGGGGTAGGCAGCAACGGCGACGGGATTGGAGGGGAGGTTGGGATCGGATGAGGGGTTTTTTAGCGGGTCGGGCAGTTCGGGATGTGAGAAGGAGACGAAAAAACCGGACGAAAGTGGTGGGACGAAAATAAACTCGGAACGGAGACTACCAACTGAGACATTAGGAGTAGAGATAAGTTCACGGACACATGACGAAACATGACACGACACGACACGACATAGAAAAGCAACAAAATAAAAAACGAAACATGACGAGCTTGACTCCGGACTTGAACATCTTCATCTTGACCTCCTTCTTCCACCTTGGCCGCGCGCGCCCCTTCAACACCGTCTTCATCATCACACCTCCTCCTCCTCGTCGTAGGGAAGGGAGTGCATCTGGCCTGGGGAAGATGTGCTCGTAGTTGGTGTAGATGTTGTAGACGGTGAAGAAGATGGCCTCGCAGCCGCACCAAAAGACTTGGCCGAGGAGCTCGCGCGCGTCAAACGGGTTGGTGAAGGTGACCGTGAGCAGTAGGAGGATGCCGCCGCGGTCACGAACCTTGTTGAGGGTGAACATCCTCGGCGAGCCCCGTGGGAGGTGGGCATAGCCGGCTCTGAGGAAGGCGCGGGTGAGTTCGACGGAACCCCTCCACCTTGAAATAGCCCACACACGGAGCTCCCTCTCCACGAGCACGCCCGGTGGGTAGCGCAGCTCCGGCACGACAGGCGGACGGTTGAAGGTCGGCCCGTTGAACTGCATCTTCACTTGGTCTCGTTTGGGGAGGGCTCGGTCGCTTGGGTGTTTGAAGTTGGAGAGGATCGGATCTGGCTTGTGGGTGGGAGAGGAAGAGAGGCACCCCATTTATAGGCCTGTGGGTGGGAGAGGAAGAGAGAAAGGATGAGAACGGTGCGTGTGTGAATCCGGACGCGTGTGTGTATCCGGACGCGTGTGTGTATCCGTTACGTTTTGCACTCTTAATTTTTTGCACGAAAACGATGCATGGGGCGCGTGCGTGCATCTGAATCACTGCATAGCTCTTTGACCGGGCGGTGCATGTGAGTCGCTGCCCTGAACCACTGCCCTGAACCACCTAGCTCGCCTCGCTAGCCTAGCTCGCCTAGCGCGCCTCGCCCGCCTCGCTCGCATGCATGCACCTCACCGCCTCCCGCGCATGCAAACCCACGTCACCGCCTCCCATGCATGCAAGGCCTGGAAAGGCTGAGACAGGCTATTTACTGCGGTCTCAGGCCCAGAAAACGGGACGGCCCAATGGTCCATCCAGCGCGCCCGGTATTTGTTAAAAAAAACAATCTCCCAGCCAATCAGATTGCATCTCGCGGATCACCCCCCTCCTCCCCGCAGATTCCTTCTAGAAGGGTTAGATCGACGGCCCTTGATCGCCACTAGGGTTAGACGAACGGTCCTTGTTCAGCGCTAGGGTTAGCGGGGTTTGGGAGGGGTTTGGAGCAGTCAAAGCTATGTTTGACCAGATTTCAAATGAGCATAATAAATTAAATAAAAATCAGAAAAATAAAAAACCTGCGCACATAGTCTTCTTATGTCATATACTAACGATTTAAGTTGATAAACAAGGTTTACATACATTTAAACGATAAGTCCATGTGTATTGTGTGATATCTCGAGTATCTCAAACTCTCTTGTATG
This sequence comes from Aegilops tauschii subsp. strangulata, assembly GCF_002575655.3. Taxonomy (NCBI): domain Eukaryota; kingdom Viridiplantae; phylum Streptophyta; class Magnoliopsida; order Poales; family Poaceae; genus Aegilops; species Aegilops tauschii. The sequence continues at coordinate 548,810,517 of NC_053036.3, read as the reverse complement.
AAGTGAAGAGAAGTGTTTTGGGGAAATGAACATGAAAATTTCAAAAAACTCACCACAGCTTCATTTTGGAGTGACTAAGAAGGATCCAGGCTTAGTTTTTCATTTTGATGTTTTACACTTGTTTAAATCTTGGTCAAAGTTAAGTTTGACCAGAATTCAAATGAGCAAAAAAAATTAAAAAAAATCAAAAAATGGAAAAACCAGCGCACATAGTCTGTATATATAGAATATATGTGTAAGAAAGTTATTTGGCTGATTTAGACAAGGTCGGAAAAAACCTTGCTTAGAAATGAGGTCGTTTACCCTACCTTTGGACCCCTCTTTTTAGCACATTTTTCATGAAAATTTCAAAAACCTCACCATAGCTTCATTTTGGATTGACTAACAAGGATCCAGGCTTAGTTTTTCATTTTGATGTTTTAGACTTGTTTAAATCTTGGTCAAAGTTAGGTTTGACCAGAATTTAAATGAGCAAAACAAAATTTAAAAAAATAAAAAAGGAAAAACCATGTGCTCATTCAAACATCATCCAGCAGATATTTAAACATCATGTCAAACATACTTCTAACATAGGTCCAACATCATCCAACAGAAATACAACATGTCAAGTGATAAATGTTTCATAATACAACATCATCCCTTATTTGTAATGTTTCATAACTATTCATATATAGTGTTGGGGCTTCTGTCTGTTCCTTGAGCTTCTTGCCATCACTTTGCTCCTCGTGCACCTTGTGCTCATTGCTTCTTCTCTTCTCCTCTTGGTTGTCGGTACCTTACGCGTCTTCTTCAAACCTATCATAGAGTTGTGCAAAACATAAATGGTAATGAGATCATGTCAAGTGATAAATGTACAGTAATATTTGACCCTTGCAAGATTTACATACCTAGCAGAACTCACAACAACAGAAGGTTGGTCACCATTTGGAGCCTCACTTGGATCATCATTTGGAGCATCACTTGGATCACCATGATCACCATTTGGAGCCTCACTTGGATCACCATGATCACTATTTGGAGCCTCACTTGGATCACCATTTGGAGCCTCACTTGAATCATTATTTGGAGGATATTTTGGATCATCGTCAAAATCATGAGGCTGTTGACCATCATCATTTGGAACCTCGTCAAAATCCTCATCTGATGCAACCGGCTGTTGACCATCATTTTTATCATCTGTCGAGGCAACCGGCTGCTGACCAACATTTTCATCGAAGCCTTCATCAAAACTCTCTCCGGACACTGGATCTACTGTGTTATCACAATACTTACCGAAATGACCAGACCCACCACACCTTGTGCACTTACGCTTCCTCGCTCCAAGTCCAGCTCCTTCGCTGCGAGGTCTGATTCGACTCTTCCTTGGTCTACCTGCTGCTCTCTTCAGAACTGGAGCGCAAAGCTTGAATCCAGGGTCCACCATGTCCCATTGTTGTTTTCCCTCCATAGCAGGCAAGGCATAAGCATATGTGGCTTTGAACCTTGCAACAGAGTAGTAATCATGCACATACTGCTGTATGTTCCCTGCTGGACCTGGGGGAGAAGTGATGAAAAACAAGGCATGAATGCATGGCAACCCAGTTATCTGCCATTGCCTACAACTGCAAGTTCTAGCTTCTAAATCCACTGGATATCTCCATTCCCTCTTCTCTTTATCCAAATATGATATCTCTACTGTGGTACCCGAGCAAAGAGTCATGTTCATTTCCAAGCCTGTTGTCTTCTGCTTCAGTTCATTCATCACGGCATGTATGTAATGTGGCCCATGAATTTTGCCTCGACTATTCCTGCACGATAATGAAATTTCTGCATGTATTCTATCCTTATCCTGTCAAGCAAATCCACCACATAATGACCCTTTAGTTTTCGGATCGTTGAGTTGAAATACTCTGCTAGATTATTGTGCGCATAGTCAACTTTGCTCACTTCACTGAATTGGCTTCTAGCCCATAACTTGGAGTGGTGTGTTTCCAAGTATTCTTTCACTTTGGGATTCATGTATAACTGCCTCAAGTGGTAGTTGTGCTTCTTCACACTGCAAGTCAAAGATGCTGGCCATAAATTGTCGGTATACACCTTTCCTTTGAATTTCTTCATGAAATTTGTAGCAAGGTGATGCATGCATTCCCTATGCTCAACTCCAGGGAACACATTGTCCACGGCCACTTCTAAACCTTTGCAGGCATCTGTATGAATGACCAGCCCATTGGGATGTGCAATAGCCCGGCGCTGATTATGCAAAAACCAAGTCCAGCTCTCCTCAGACTCTGTCTCCAGCACACCGTAGGCAACTGGAAATACAAAACTGTGTGCATCAACTGCACAAGCTGCTACTAACTGTCCTTTAAACCTCCCTGTGAGAAAAGTGGCATCAATAGCCAAATAAGGTCTGCAGCCTGCCAAAAAACCCCGGCGAGAAGCCTCAAAACAGACAAAAACCCTCCTAAAGCATTTGGTCTTTGTCACTCCCCTCAATGTGTACTCCACGGTCTGGTGATCAATATCTACAATACTACCTGGGCTTGTCCTCTCCACTTCACCTTTGAATGAATACAACAATTGAAAACTTTCCTGCCAGTTACCATAAATAGAATCCATAGCATGTTGTTTACCATTGAACAACCTCATGTATGGTAAATCTATCTTGAACTTATCTTTGATGTTCTTCTGCAATTCCTTTGGACCCACTTGCTGGTTTTCTTTCACCCACTTATTTACTTCTTCTGCCACCCATCTTGACTTGGCTCTACTGATTGTATCCTTCCTAAGGGTTGATTCCTGGCATGTGTGCTTAAAAGGGTTCACTTTGACCTGAACATTAGTGCTATTCCGCATTTTAGATGCGAGCAGCCTCCATGGACAACCCTCAGTCGGACAGTGCACTCTGTAACGTACTTGATCGCTCTTGTCAACTTTGAAAGTACGTTCTACCTTGATGCAGTATGTCACAAGTGCATTTCTACACTCATTCATGGATGCAAAAACTGTACCTTCTTCCATATGAGGGTTCAAAGGGTCCCATTCAACAGCTGCAAGGTCTTCGTCCTCACCCACCGCGTCATCATCCACACGGACTGCATTGTGAGCCTCATCTTGGTTTTCAGTCCGAGGTGCCCGTCGTAAATTCCGAATAACATCATAATATAGCTTCTCTTCATCAACCCCAGAATTGTAGTCATCAGGCTCCACTTCAAGGGGGACCCTACTGATATTGCCCACACTTGTCGAGCCACCACGTCGCCGTGCACCAACTGAACTGTTCTGGCTAGAGATGCCATTACGACGACTTGGTTCTCCCCGAGATGTTGCATCCGTCATCCTAGGTCCAAATGCCCGCTCAAGCACATCAACTTGCAGCCTCACATGAAAATTATCTTTCTCTTTATGCCTAACAAACATGGTAGCTAGCTCTTCATCATTAGTAACTGTCACCCAATTCTTTTCCCCATCATAGTATTTGTATACCACTTCATCAAGCAAACCCCAAGGATATTGGCTACAAATTACCTCCCCAAATTGTCTGAAACTCCAATTACTAGCCATTGGCAACCGATAATCAAAACCTCCTTGGTATTTCTTCTTATCCTTTGCATCGAACATGTGCCGGTCCCTTCTAATGTGCACCATGAAAGCAAACCGCAACTCCATCCTAACCGGCGAAAAACAGAGACGCAATCAGCACACTAATTGGGCAAACCTACTCGAATCGAGTGTTCAAATGCACAACTAAGCTCAATCTAAACAAGAGGCGAGACTCACCCCTCGGGAACCCAGTCGTGGACGCGGCGGATCTCCGGCCCGATGCCTGCCTCGCCAAATACTTCGGGGTCGCCGCTGCTCGCCATTTCGCCCTAGGGTTCTTCCTCCTAGTTCAAATAGCTCCGGCAGCCCCCCACCTTTGAGCGCTTCGGCCGGGCGCACGGAAGGAGGCCGCGCCGCGGGTCGAGCAGGTGGCGGGCGCCCCACCCGTGGCGTCGCAGGAAGGTGGCGGGCGTCGCAGGTAGCCGTGGAGCGTAGGCGCATGACGGTAGCGGCGGAGCAGGCCGTGCAGCTGGTGGCGGGGCAGGTGCTGGCCGCGGCGCAGGTGGCGACGGCGGCGGCGCAGGAGAGCTGGCCGGCGGATGGGCAGAGTGAGCTAGAATGATTTGGGGATTTAGTTGCACGGGCCTACATGTCAGCTCCGGACCCACGTCTACGCGGTCCCACGTGTAAGCTCCGGACCCACAACCACTAACGCCGGCGGACGGAATGGACTCAAATATGGCCGTTTGGCCTCGTCATAGTTGTTGTGCATGGACTAGGGGCAAAACTGAGCACAATTCGCATCTGAGGGCAAAACTAAGCACATGGACACCACTGAGGGCAAAAGGATAATTAACCCAAAGAAGAGCCTACCGCCTTTTCCATCATGGAACAATCATCCTCTATGGAATATTTTATGCTATCTTGCAATGACTAACACTTGTTCAGGTTATAATCTTCCTTCAAAGTATCTCTGATACTCTCCTGTGCATTCTTGAGGGAAAAAATACATTACCAAGTATGTACATATTTAAGCGCAATGAGAGCACACATATAACTTGGTTGCCATAAACAGAGAAGATATCAAATTAGGCGCAATTACAAACAAATATTAGGATAGTATACCTCAGTAATCACTCCTATAGGTTTGGCAATGTCTATCTTCTTTCTGATATAGCCATCATAGAATATGGGTTTTATCCTCTGGATAAATAAATGATTTTCGCTTAGCATAATGGAATCTTTGAAATAGGCATGTACTCCCTCCGTCCCGAATTAGTTGTCTTAGATTTGTCTAGATACAGATATATCTAGACACGCTTTAGTGTTATAGGTACATCCGTATCTTGACACATCAAAGACAACTAATTTGGGACGGAGGTAATATGTAGCAAGGTGCAATTTCATTCAAACATAGTACCAGCTTTTTAACTGCCTCTGCAATCAACGCCTGAGCTTCATCAACTGGTACCTAAGGCAGTCAGAGGTGAAATCAAATCAAATATAAGAACATATAATTCACTGGATCAATCCCACATGCATATCATAGTACTTACTTCCTTGGTAATGCCTGCCCCTGCCGTGCAACGAAGAAACTGAAAAGATAGAGGAAAGAAGCAAAAGAGATAAGCATGCATGTTACGAATTCTAGACTTGAAAATTGTCTGTGAAGAAGAGCCTACTGCCGTTTTCATCACGGAACAGTCATCCTCTATGGCATATTTTATGCTCTCTTGCAGTGAAGGGCACTTGTTCAGCTCATAGACTTCCTTCAAAGTATTTCTGAAACTCTCCTGTGCATTGTCAAGGAAAAAATATACATTACCAAGCATATTCAGAGTTCATTAAGACCAGGAATTAATCAGAATTACATGGATAATCAACACATGTGCAGAAGAATGGGTTACAGTGCCGAATGTTAACCTTTTGTTGAGTGACCCGCTTCCAAATCTCAAAATAGAGATCATCGGACCCGTTACACCAAGTAGCCTCGAAGCTCATGTAAGTAAAACAATCCTGCATCAAAAGAACGGAACTGTCAGATGCAAACCACAAAAAAACAAACTAGTGATTATGATAGGGATCATACATCGAAGCCAATACGAGCTAAATGTGGTGTGATATTGCAAAAGCGAGCGGCGATCTTAGTTGCTTGATAAATTCCTCTTGTCCGAATCTTGTTTACCTAAAGAACAGAGGAATTACCATGGTGGTGCAGCACATACATAAACATTGCCATTCATTATTTTTGTGTGGTCATGTACTTACAGTACGAGATGAAAACTTCCTCGGTAGACAATCTTTCAACCACTGTATCAATCAAAATTAAAAAAAGAAGGTTGTGAGTCCCCTAACAAAAATCCAATCACTGCAGGAAAGCTAGTCTTGCTTGACTTTATGATGTATACCTCAAGTTCCCTTAATAATGTTTCAAAGTACTTGATGTATTCAAGTTGCATCTCGTAGCTATGAAAGTAACTTCTGTACGCACCCCAGAAAGCATACTCACCATGACCCTACATCAAAATGAAGGTAAAAAGGAAACACATGGTTTAGAATGTCTATTAGAATGACAAATATAACATGACAGAATCTACGAAAAATATCCTAGATTGGCACTATGTTAAAGTAGTCAGTTGGTCAGTTTCCAGAGACCGATAATTTGATCATCTACATATTCCAGCATATAATATTATGAAATTTTCATCCAAGAAGACAATCAGCACTCTGTAGATGTATCATGAACTCATCAATAAATTGTTCTGTAATCTAGATCCTTCAATAAGTAAACAAATAACTTTTCAACCCTTTTTTGGATACAGACCACAGAGTCTCATTTGTGTATATAGCATGGTTTTGAAATTCAGACAAATGGTCCTAACTAGCCATACTAACACAATGGAACACCAAAGGCAATTAAATGATCACACAAACACTGTGATCAAATTATATACGTACATGATCATGAGGAACTAGACGCTGGTAGTCATTCAGGCCAGCAGGCAGATCAGGGTCGAAGAACCAGTCTAATGCACCTGTTCTCTCGAAGAAGCTAAAATATTGCATCTCCACGAGGAAATCTTTAGGAAATTCGTCCTTGTCAAGAAGATCCATTGGGCACTCCATCAGTTCAAGACGGCACAACTCATTCTTGGACTCCTTGTTTAACAACTGTAGGAAATGATATCACCATTGGATCAAATTAGATAAGGATGTGAGATTAAAGAAACCAGCATAAGTAGGATAGAACAAGTAGCATAAAGTTGCAAGGAACGCAGATGTACAGATTGAACAGCACTTAATAGATGACTGAAAAATAGAGGCATGGATGGATGGAACCTTGTAGGATCTGATGCGATACACCGCATGACGAAGGTCCATGCGAAAGCGAGCCATAAGGTCGAGTTTATTGGAAGTATCAACACGGGGTCGAGAGGCAGCTGCTCCAAGCATCCATAGTACTCCTCAAAGCTGATATCCTCTCCCAATCCCAATTTGTTCAGCTTCTGAATTATTTCGCCCACGTCTTCTTCTCTCTGTTCTGGATAGCAGCGGTGTTGCCCTGGTCATGGGCATCGATGGGACAACTGGTGTAGGAACTCGTTCTTTTTCTGAGCTGTGCAGTGGTTCTTTTCGTTGGAAAAGATGCATTACTTTTCGTGTGCTTCTCTCCAGCAAGTCGTGCTTCGGTCTTGACTGGCCGCTGGATACCCTGCGTACGTCGGCGGAGCTGATCAGGGGGGCACGTCTTCTCCATTGCATTATGCTTCTGTGGAATCAAGCCTGTATCCACCTTCTCCCTTTGCTTCTGAGACATACATGCTTCAGTCTTGACAGGCCGCTTGATACCCTGCATCTGTCGGCGGAGCTGATCAGGAGGGCACATCTTCTCCATTGCATTATGCTTCTGTGGAATTGAGCCTGTATCCACCTTCTCCCTTCGCTTCTGAGACAAACCTGTTTCAGTCTTGACAGGCCGATGTGGAATTGAGCCTGTATCCACCTTCTCCCTTCGCTTCTGAGACAAACCTGTTTCAGTCTTGACAGGCCGATTTATACCCTGTGTACGTCCGTGGAGCCGATCAGGGGGGCACGCTGTCTCCTTTGCACTATGCCTCTGTGGAGTCGAGACTGTATCCAGCTTCTCTGTTCGCTTCTGAGACATCTCTCCGGCCAGAGGTGATTCAGCCTTGACAGGCCGATTGATACCCTGTGTACGTCCGCGGAGCTGATCAGGGGAGCACGTCCTCTCCTTTGCATTATGCTTCTGCAGAATCGAGCCTGTATCCACCTTCCCCCTTCGCTTCTGCAAGATCTCTCCACGCACGCCCATAACCGGCGCTGGCTATCTCTGCTTTTCAAGGTTTTTCCGTGACACCTCACGGCTTGAGCGTGTGTCTGCCATCTCCTTTGCACGAAGCTGCGACATCAAAAACGTATCTCTAATTCTCTGTTCGACCCCCTTCGTCAGTATTCTTCGTCTACAAAGACATTCAGACAATCTCGTTCTATCCGTGGTACTGCATCTGCCCAAACCCTAGCCAACAATGGAGGTAAACAAACAAGATCCAAACCGACAATGTTATAAAAGACATCCAAACAAAGACCAATTTTGGGGTATAAGGTCACGGAGGAGGTACCGGCGGAGTTATTGCCGGCGACCGGACGCGTGGGAGTGGCAAGGAGAGCTTTCCCTCGCCGGATGGAGGGCCACGGCGGAGGTGGCTGCTGGAGATAACGAATTGATTGGGACGAGCGAGGGAGACAAGACGGTAGGCGGCGGCCGGTTGGGCGAGTGAATTGCAAAAAACCACCACATTTGGGGCTTCATCTGCGGAAAATCACCAGGTCGCTAATCATTTACAAAAATCACCGCGCATTCAGTAAACATTTTGCAAAAAGCACTGATCAGGTGATTTAGCCCGTTTAACCACTTTCTGACGAGTGGGGCCGGAATGTAAGGAGCGGATTTGGCAACAAATTGACATATACCTCCCTGGATCTTAAACAAAAAAGCAATCAAGCCCCTCCCCCTTGCCGCCCCTGGTCGTCTTCCCCTGTCGCCGGTAGCGTGACCTGGACGGCGAGCAACGGGACCGGCAGCCTGCCAACCTCACGCTCCTGGCACGAGCCTGCTCCGGAATGTGCCGCCCAGTACGAACGGCGCTGATGGTTCCCCGCTGCCGTTGACGACGGTGACAGACACCACCTGCGAGTCCAGCGGTTCCGCCCCCCGGGACACGAGGCTATGTAGGATGGGCCGTGGCGCGCAGGAGCTCGTCCTCGCCGGAGTTCGGAGCAGTTGAGTGGCGCGTCCGGGTCGTAGGTCCACGCGGTGGAGTTGTTGTTGCCCGCGGGCACGGCGGCCTCGTCCGCGGCATCGTGCTGCGCGGCGACCCGGAGCAACACGACGGCCAGGGCGTGATCACAGCGGCTCAGACGCGCGTTGGCTGCTCAGGCCTGCACGGCGGCTCGGACGCAGAGATGCGCGATGGTGGCCACCATGCGGCGGTGAAACTGCACGATGGACGGCAGGGCCAGGACGGACCGCGCAGTGCTTGTCGGCGGCCTCCATCCCGCCCGCGCCGCCCGTCGTTGGAGAAGAAAGACCCTGGGGCGCGCTCAGTTCCGTGACCGCCCTCCTCGCTCCACCTCCTCCTCATCTCTGCGACCGCCCAGTGGGCGGGCGTCTTCCGGCGGCGGCGACGGGAGCCGTGCTCTGCTGGGCATGGTCTAGGGGGCTGATTGCTTTTTTTAAAATCTACTAGGGGCCTGTGTGTGATTATTTTGCCAAATCAGCTCCTTACAGTTCGGCCCCACATGTCAGAAAGTGATTAAATGGGCTAAAGCACCTGTTCAGTGCAAACTGCAAAATGTTTACTGAATGCGTGGTGAGTTTTGCAAATAATTAGCGACCTGGTGGTTTTCCGCAGATGAAGCCTTAAATGTGGTGGTTTTTTGCAATTCACTCCCGGTTGGGGCCTTGGGGGTACAACGACGAATAGGAAGGGGAAGGGGAGTACAGTGCACATCGGTACGGTTTGGGGTCAATCTGGGGAAAAGCGTTCGCAGTTTGCTCTGCCCCCGATCCCAAGCTAGAGTTGTTCACGGTTTTTGGAGGAATTTGGCCCTGCACCGCACGGGAGGGTTGGGCATCTATAACCGATCTTCGGCTATCCTCTCTCTAGCTGGCATTCCTATCGTCGTTAGGGAAAAAATAATCATCATTGGCCACCCCGACTCTTAAATATACTCAACCACCCATCCGCAGAGAAAGTTTTGACCTCTTCCCCGCACCTGCGCCTTCTCCACCCCACGATACATCATCACCGGTGTTGCTTTCGGCGACTACCCACCGTCTCCGCCGACACCCCATTGCCTCCTTTCGCCCTCGTCGCCCTGCTCCAAACCAGTCATCGGTCGTTGCCGTTGCCGGAATCGAGCTCAAACACCACCTCTACATCGATCCCATCGCCGGAAAGAGGCTCATATCTTCTTTCTCTGAGCTTCTCTGTCCACTACTGGCCATCTCAAAAGCCTTGTCGGCTGCTAGTATCTTCTCAATGTTGCAAGCCTGTCGTGACGCCTTCGCCGCCTTTCAAGTGTTTGACAATTTGCCTAGGTGAGTTAGTTTGTGTGTTTCAGCTCGTTTTTTCCTTTGTCAACTGAATAGAACCGCGTCATTAGTCAAGATGAAGAGTTTAAGAGAGATGATCTTCTAGGACTCTTCGTCGGATGAGGAGGAAGAAGACGATGGCGACTTCAAAATGGCCATTGGCATGATCTTCAATGATCATTTTCGCCGGCCGAGGATAGGATCACAATTCAGCCATATACACCTCAACCGTGATAGAGTAGAGGGCCATGCTGTAACACCCCGGATGTGACTTTCCATATTTGTAACTCCAACTCTTGCCATTTTCAGCTATGTGTTATGATATTCCCTCCGTGGTTGGGTTTTTGTCTTTCGTTTTGCATTTTTGTTCATGTCTTGCATTTCATATCATGCCATCATGTGCATCTCATTTGCATACGTGTTCGTCTCATGCATCCGAGTATTTTTCCCGTTGTCCGTTTTGCAATCTGACACTCCTACATGCACCGGCGCACCCCTCTTGTCTCTTTTCGTGAGCGGGTGTTAAACGTTCTCGGAATGGACCGAGTCTTGCCAAGTGGCCTTGGTACACCACCGGTAGACCACCTGTCAAGTTTCGTTCCATTTGGAGGTCGTTTGATGCTCCAAAGGTTAACCGGGTAACCGCCAAGGCCTTTTGAGTGTTGCAGCCCAACACCCTCCAAAACAGCCCAATAACCCATCTAAGTCACTTCCATGCTCTCCGTCGTCGGATCACGATCATGTGGGCAAAAACCGCACCTCATTTGGACTCTCCTAGCTCCCTCTACCTATAAATATGTGATCCTCCCTGAAATCCCGCAGTCCAAAACCCTAGCCCGCTTCCTCTCCACCGCCGGACGCGTCCGGTCTGCGCCGGACAAATCCCCACCGCCGCCCGCGGCCAATCGGGACGCGGCACGCGGGCGCCGCCGCCTCCCGCGCCGCCGGCCCGCCCGGGCCCGAGGCCGGCCCCCGCGTCCCACCCGCCGGCCGCCGCCGCCCGAGTGCCCTAGCGCCGCCCCGCGCCGCCCGCCGGTCGCAGCCGCCCGCGTCCCCGCCCGCCGGCCGTCGCCGCCTCGCCGCCCCGGTCGCCGTCTCGCCGGCGCCGCCCCAGATCCAGCCGGCTCCGTCTCTCCGGCGCCTACTCCGGCCATCTCCCTCCGTCTCCGGTGAGCACCAGCCCCGCCTCGAAGTCCGTGCAAACCCTAGATCCGAGAAGGTTGACCCCGAAATTCCTCTTAAGTCCCGAAATTCTCTCATTATGTGGCTCTGTTCATCACATCATATCTTCTTGCATACTGCTCCGTTTCATGCGCATGATATATCAGAATGTTCATCAGTAGATGCTCTTCATTGTGTTCCATTATGCCATGTCTGTTTGAGTTTATCTTGATGCCTAAATCATCCTTGCAAGAGTGCTATATGATGTTTACTGCTGTCTGTTATCAGAACTTGATGTTTTGTCATTTTTGTTGCATTTGATGTGTGCATCTTATGAGCATGAGCTCTACATGTGTTTTGAACTATGCCATGCCTTGTTTACAGAGATGCTTCCATGTATTTTTGTGATCCACGTGGTGACCAGCACAAGCATGCAAACTAGGCTTCGTGATGTTGTTGTTATCAGGGACTTAGGATTTTGCCAAGTTCTTTACCTGCTGATATTTTGATGCCATGTAAACTTGATGCTACAGTGAGATCCATGCCTATTTTGAGATACTTCAGTAAGGATGTTTTGTACATGTGGTTATGCTCTATCCATCCATGCCCCTGTTTGCAATTATGGAGTGCCCTAGCGTGCCTCAATCTTGCTCTACTTTTGCTATAGAATGTTCCTAGCGTACCTTTATAGTCACCCAGTTACGTTGTGACGTTTGGCACACCCAAAGCACTCCTACGGCATCCGGGAGTTACACGATCTCATGGTCTAAGGAAATGATACTTGACATTTGGAAAAGCTCTAGCAAACGAACTACACGATCTTTGTGCTATGCTTAGGATTGGGTCTTGTCCATCACATCATTCTCCTAATGATGTGATCCTGTTATCAATGACATCCAATGTCCATAGTCAGGAAACCATGACTATCTGTTGATCAACGAGCTAGTCAACTAGAGGCTCACTAGGGACATGTTGTGGTCTATGTATTCACACATGTATTACGATTTCCAGATAACACAATTATAGCATGAACAATAGACAATTATCATCAACAGGAAATATAATAATAACCATTTTATTATTGCCTCTAGGGCATATTTCCAACAGTTTCCCACTTGCACTAGAGTCAATAATCTAGTTTACATTGTGATGAATCGAACACCCATAGAGTTCTGGTGTTGATCATGTTTTGCTCTAGGGAGAGGTTTAGTCAACGGATCTGCTACATTCAGGTCCGTATGTACTTTACAAATATCTATGTCTCCATTTTGAACACTTTCACGAATGGAGTTGAAGCGACGCTTGATATGCCTGGTCTTCCTGTGAAACCTGGGCTCCTTGGCAAGGGCAATAGCTCCAGTGTTGTCACAGAAGAGAGTCATCGGGCCCGACGCATTGGGAATCACCCCTAGGTCGGTAATGAACTCCTTTATCCAGACTGCTTCCTGTGCTGCCTCTGAGGCCGCCATGTACTCCGCTTCACATGTAGATCCCGCCACGACGCTTTGCTTGCAACTGCACCAGCTTACTGCCCCTCCATTCAAAATATACACGTATCCGGTTTGTGACTTCGAGTCATCCAGATATGTGTCGAAGCTAGCGTCGACGTAACCCTTTACGACGAGCTCTTCGTCACCTCCATAAACGAGAAACATATCCTTAGTCCTCTTCAGGTACTTCAGGATATTCTTGACCGCTGTCCAGTGTTCCATGCCGGGATTACTTTGGTACCTTCCTACCAAACTTACGGCAAGGTTTACATCAGGTCTGGTACACAGCATGGCATACATAATAGACCCTATGGCCGAGGCATAGGGGATGACACTCATCTTTTCTCTATCTTCTGCCGTGGTCGGGCATTGAGCCGTGCTCAATTGCACACCTTGCAATACAGGCAAGAACCCCTTCTTGGACTGATCCATATTGAACTTCTTCAATATCTTGTCAAGGTACGTACTTTGTGAAAGACCAATGAGGTGTCTTGATCTATCTCTATAGATCTTGATGCCTAATATATAAGCAGCTTCTCCAAGGTCCTTCATTGAAAAACACTTATTCAAATAGGCCTTTATACTTTCCAAGAATTCTATATCATTTCCCATCAATAGTATGTCATCCACATATAATATGAGAAATGCTACAGAGCTCCCACTCACTTTCTTGTAAACACAGGCTTCTCCATAAGTCTGTGTAAACCCAACCGCTTTGATCATCTCATTAAAGCTAATATTCCAACTCCGAGATGCTTGCACCAGCCCATAGATTGAGCGCTGGAGCTTGCATACTTTGTTAGCATTCTTAGGATCGACAAAACCTTCCGGCTGCATCATATACAATTCTTCCTTAAGGAAGCCGTTAAGGAATGCCGTTTTGACGTCCATTTGCCATATCTCATAATCATAGAATGCGGCAATTGCTAACATGATTCGGACAGACTTCAGCTTCGCTACGGGTGAGAAAGTCTCATCGTAGTCAACCCCTTGAACTTGTCGATAACCCTTAGCGACAAGTCGAGCGTTATAGATGGTCACATTACCATCCGCGTCTGTCTTCTTCTTAAAGATCCATTTATTTTCTATGGCTCGCCGATCATCGGGCAAGTCAGTCAAAGTCCATACTTTGTTTTCATACATAGATCCTATCTCAGATTTCATGGCTTCTAGCCATTTGTTGGAATCTGGGCCCGCCATTGCTTCTTCATATTTCGAAGGTTCACCGTTGTCTAACAACATGATTTCCAGGACAGGGTTGCCGTACCACTCTGGTGCGGAACGTGTCCTTGTGGACCTTCGAAGTTCAGCAGTAACTTGATCCGAAGCTTCATGATTATCATCATTAACTTCCTCCCCAGTCGGTGTAGGCACCACAGGAACATCTTCCCGCGCTGCGCTACTTTCCGGTTCGGAAGGGGCGACTATCACCTCATCAAGTTCCACTTTCCTCCCACTTAATTCTTTCGAGAGAAACTCTTTTTCCATAAAGGACCCGTTCTTGGCAACAAAGATCTTGCCTTCGGATCTGAGGTAGAAGGTATACCCAATGGTTTCCTTAGGGTATCCTATGAAGACGCATTTTTTCGACTTGGGTTCGAGCTTTTCAGGTTGAAGTTTCTTGACATAAGCATCGCATCCCCAAACTTTTAGAAACGACAGCTTAGGTTTCTTCCCAAACCATAATTCATACGGTGTCGTCTCAACGGATTTCGACGGAGCCCTATTTAAAGTGAATGCGGCAGTCTCTAAAGCATAGCCCCAAAATGAGAGTGGTAGATCGGTAAGAGACATCATAGATCGCACCATATCCAATAGAGTGCGATTACGATGTTCGGACACACCATTTCGCTGAGGTGTTCCAAGCGGCATGAGTTGTGAAACGATTCCACATTTCCTTAAGTGTGTGCCAAATTCGTGACTTAAATATTCCCCTCCACGATCTGATCGCAGGAACTTTATTTTCCTGTCACGTTGATTCTCAACCTCACTCTGAAATTCCTTGAACTTTTCAAAGGTTTCAGACTTGTGTTTCATTAGGTAGACATACCCATATCTACTTAAATCATCAGTGAGAGTGAGAACATAACGATAGCCACCGCGAGCCTCAACACTCATTGGACCGCACACATCAGTATGTATGATTTCCAATAAGCTAGTTGCTCGCTCCATTGTTCCGGAGAACGGAGTCTTGGTCATCTTACCCATGAGGCATGGTTCGCACGTGTCAAATGATTCGTAATCAAGAGACTCCAAAAGTCCATCTGCATGGAGCTTCTTCATGCGTTTGACACCAATGTGACCAAGGCGGCAGTGCCACAAGTATGTGGGACTATCGTTATCAACTTTACATCTTTTGGTATTCACACTATGAATATGTGTAACATCACGTTCGAGATTCATCAAGAATAAACCATTGACCAGCGGGGCATGACCATAAAACATATCTCTCATATAAATAGAACAATCATTATTCTCAGATTTAAATGAGTAGCCATCTCGAATTAAACGAGATCCAGATACAATGTTCATGCTCAAAGCTGGCACTAAATAACAATTATTGAGGTTTAAAACTACTCCCGTAGGTAAATGCAGAGGCAGCGTGCCGTCGGCGATCACATCGACCTTGGAAACATTCCCGATGCGCATCGTCACCTCGTCATTCGCCAGTCTCCGCTTATTCCGCAGCTCCTGTTTTGAGTTACAAATATGAGCAACCGCACCGGTATCAAATACCCAGGAGCTACTACGAGTACTGGTAAGGTACACATCAATTACATGTATATCACATATACCTTTGGTGTTGCCGGCCTTCTTGTCCGCTAAGTATTTGGGGCAGTTCCGCTTCCAGTGACCACTTCCCTTACAATAAAAGCACTCAGTCTCAGGCTTGGGTCCATTCCTTGGCTTCTTCCCGGCAACTAGTTTACCGGGCGCGGCAACTCCCTTGCCGTCCTTCTTGAAGTTCTTCTTACCCTTGCCCTTCTTGAACTTAGTGGTTTTATTCACCATCAACACTTGATGTTCCTTTTTGATTTCCACCTCCGCTGATTTCAGCATTGAATATACCTCAGGAATGGTCTTTTCCATCCCCTGCATATTGAAGTTCATCACAAAGCTCTTGTAGCTCGGTGGAAGCGACGGAAGGATTCTGTCAATGACCGCGTCATCCGGGAGATTAACTCCCAGCTGAGACAAGCGGTTGTGTAACCCAGACATTCTGAGTATGTGCTCACTGACAGAACTATTTTCCTCCATTTTACAACTGAAGAACTTGTCGGAGACTTCATATCTCTCGACCCGGGCATGAGCTTGGAAAACCATTTTCAGCTCTTCGAACATCTCATATGCTCCGTGTTTCTCAAAACGCTTTTGGAGCCCCGGTTCTAAGCTGTAAAGCATGCCGCACTGAACGAGGGAGTAATCATCAGCACGTGATTGCCAAGCGTTCATAACGTCTTGGTTCTCTGGGATGGGTGCTTCACCTAGCGGTGCTTCTAGGACATAATCTTTCTTGGCAGCTATGAGGATGATCCTCAGGTTCCGGACCCAGTCCGTATAGTTGCTGCCATCATCTTTCAGCTTGGTTTTCTCTAGGAACGCGTTGAAGTTGAGGACAACGTGGGCCATTTGATCTACAAGACATATTGTAAAGATTTTAGACTAAGTTCATGATAATTAAGTTCATCTAATCAAATTATTCAATGAACTCCCACTCAGATAGACATCCCTCTAGTCATCTAAGTGAAACATGATCCGAGTTAACTAGGCCGTGTCCGATCATCACGTGAGACGGACTAGTCAAGATCGGTGAACATCTCCATGTTGATCGTATCTTCTATACGACTCATGCTCGACCTTTCGGTCTTCCGTGTTCCGAGGCCATGTCTGTACATGCTAGGCTCGTCAAGTCAACCTAAGTGTATTGCGTGTGTTCCGAGGCCATGTCTGTACATGCTAGGCTCGTCAACACCCATTGTATGCGAACGTTAGAATCTATCACACCCGATCATCACGTGGTGCTTCGAAACAACGAACCTTCGCAACGGTGCACAGTTAGGGGGAACACTTTCTTGAAATTATTATAAGGGATCATCTTACTTACTACCGTCGTTCTAAGCAAATAAGATGCAAAACATGATAAACATCACATGTAATCAAATAGTGACATGATATGGCCAATATCATTTTGCTCCTTTGATCTCCATCTTCGGGGCGCCATGATCATCTTCGTCACCGGCATGACACCATGATCTCCATCATCGTGTCTTCATGAAGTTGTCACGCCAACGATTACTTCTACTTCTATGGCTAACGCGTTTAGCAATAAAGTAAAGTAATTTGCATGGAGTTATTCAATGACACGCAGGTCATACACAAAATAAAGACAACTCCTATGGCTCCTGCCGGTTGTCATACTCATCGACATGCAAGTCGTGATTCCTATTACAAGAATATGATCAATCTCATACATCACATATATCATTCATCACATCTTCTGGCCATATCACATCACAAGGCACATGCTGCAAAAACAAGTTAGACGTCCTCTAATTGTTGTTGCAAGTTTTTTACGTGGCTTCTATAGGTTTCTAGCAAGAACGCTTCTTACCTACGTAAAACCATAACGTGATATGCCAATTTCTATTTACCCTTCATAAGGACCCTTTTCATCGAATCCGTTCTGTTGTGGAATTGTCACGGCAGATGTCCTCGAGCTAGGACTTAGTCGTGGAGCCATCGCAACTAGGAAGCTTGAAGGGGTTAAGCGGGACAAGGAACACGAGGATTTATACTGGTTCGGCCCCTTACGGTGAAGGTAAAAGCCTACGTCCAGTTTGAGGTGGTATTGATCAGGGTTTCGATAACCAGGGAGCTAAACCGCTATGCCTGGCTCTCGATCAGATTGTTCCTGTCCCTAAACCGCTGCCGGGTCGTCCCTTTATATAGGGAGGCTGACACCCAGTAGCTGTCAGAGTCCCGGCCGGCTTATAAAAGTGTCCGGCTCGGACTCTCAACTATTCTTGCCTTGCACTACATATTCTACCATAATGATGATTGTGACTACGGGCCTTAAGCCATATCCGGGTCTTAAGCCCATCTTTGGCCCACCGTCTTCAAGCTTGGCACCGGGCTTCTGGCCATGACCATATGAGTAACCCGGCCCCTCCTGGCGGGTAACTCTAAGGTCTATATCTTCCATTCCTTCGACAGAAAAACCTCCGGCTTACAATTGTGTGAAGGCCATAACCCGGCGTGACGTCATCCTCTGGACCCCGGATAATCCGCCGTGACGTCATCTTCCATTAATCCTGTTTTTTACTCCGCCAGATCCGCAATGGATCTTTACCTTTACTGCCATCCCGAAAATCGAGGCGTTTCGTGGGGAGATAACCACGCCGTGATCTCCTTGATTCTCGCGCCCACTTATGAGCTCACCCTTATAAATAGGCCGGCCCGACGGGCCTTCAGCCACGCTTCTTCCTCGTTGCGCCACTGTTCCTCTGCTCGAGCTCGAACTCTGCCGCCGCCGCCGCGCCCCCGGTCTTCATCAACCTTGGCCGCTGCATCACCCTGACTCGGTCCACACAAACGGCGGCCATCCCCGCATCTCTTCAGCACCAGTAAGTCCCCGATACTCCATTGGGCAGATCCACATTAGGGTTCCGTAGTTCATCCTCTGTTCTTCGTAGTTCGTTGCGGCCCTTGGTAGATTTGGTTTTTACTGCCCTTTTTTGATCTTAGCTCTGTATAGAATCACTGCGGTAGATGTTTAAGACCCATTTCACATGTAAATAGCCCTCTTTTTACTGCATAAGAGCCTTGTTCGAGCTCAAGAACTTCCTCGCGTCTGTTTCTAGGTCTAGAAACTTTTCTTTTTACCCGACCATTTTGATCCAAAATATTTACTACCTTGTGTGAAACCTGTTTTCACCACACTTAGTAAAAAACTGCACTTGTTGAGTCAAGGCGGTTTACAATTCCGGCTTAAAGAAACCACGCGCCGTAGAACCTTCCGATTCAAAGGAGACCATGCGCCATAGAAATTTTCCGGCTTTTCTGTGATGAGGCCGTAGACAATCGAGTTACTCTCAACACCTTGGGCGGCTTAAATAACCTGACGCACTTAGATATATGTCATTAGTCCCCTTCATAAGCCGCCACCTTAAACCTTGACTTGTAAGTCTCCTCCGGCTCATTATTAAACCGGACATTTTTCCCTGTATCATAGGCTTCCAACAGTCACCATGCCTCCCAAAGCTCCTAAAGCCTCCATCACTTGCAACTGGATGAGGTCCAATGTCACCAACGAGACGTTAGCAGATTTTGTCAAGTCTGGCTATCTGCCCAAGAAGGACGTCATGTCCTACCGTGCCCCCGACCCATCAGAGGAGAGACCACAGCCAAAGGACGGGGAGGTGGTCATTTTTGCGGATCACATGAGCCAGGGCTTCGCACCGCCCGGCTCAAAGTTTTTCAGAGACGTTGAATTTCTTCGATCTGCGGCCTCAGGACATAGGACCCAACTCAGTGTCCAATATCTGCAACTTCCAAGTGTTCTGCGAGGTCTACCTTGGAGAAGAACCCAGTCTGCTGCTTTTCAGAGAGCTTTTCTATTTGAACCGCCAAAACGAGTGTGCCAACGGGCCGAGTTTGGAGCTAGGCGGCATCTCCATCCAGCGGCGTAGGGACTGGCTTTTCCCTTACGCAGAGCCGCCCAGCCACCCCAAGGACTGGAATCTGACGTGGTTTTACTGCCAAGACACGTCACCGGCTGATGAGAGTCCGTTGCCCGGCTTTCGCCCCTCGCGTCTGGAGCCGACTCACCCACTGTCAGACAAGCTGACTCAAGCGGAGCGCCAACCCCTGCTCCCCACCATCAACAAGATCAAGGCTCTCCTGGGCAATGGTCTGAACGGAATCGATCTGGTCCGGGTCTGGATCTCGTGGCGGGTGATCCCATTGAGCCGCCGCCCCGGCTTAATGTGTGAGTACACGGGCCGAAAGGATGACCCCCCAGAGACACAGCCGCAACGATCTTCCTGAAGATGTTGCCGAGGAAATGACCAAGGCTCTCTTGAACGAGAGCCTGACAGATTGCGGGAGGACCGGGTTAGCCCCCTTCTGCAAGACCAACCCAGCCCCAGCGGTAAGCCACTGATTTAAACATTTTACCTTTGTCTGCAGATAACCTTCATCTGAATCTCTAAGAAATCACCATTGTATTTTTTCAGGCTGATGACAAGTTCTGGTGGGTCAAATATGACCACGAAGCGGCCAAAAAGGCCAGAAAGGCAAAGAAAGCCGCCAAGAAAGCTGCTCCCCGCAAGAAGGGGAGTAGGCCAACTGCTTCGGAGCTTATGCAATTAAGCGACAGCTCCGAGTCAGAGGTAACCCCTGAACCTGTAAGCTCTTTGTTGTGTTTATTGTTTATTTCTTGTCCGCCTTACCAACACTTGTTTATCAGCAGGATGACACCGAGCCAGTAACCCGGTGGTTGAAGAGGTAACGACATTTTCCTCCGACTCGGAGCCCTTGCCAAGGCTGAAAGTCCGAAGGGTAACCCAGAAAGTAAGCTTTTCACATCCTTTAGCTTATCAAGACCCTCAATTTATTTTGAAGCGACAGGTGCATGAGAGCCGGCGGCACACCCGGACCAACAAGGACGCCGACCTCTCTTCCGGCTTACCAGACGCGTCGAGGAAGCGCCGGACCGAGGTGATCTCAACTTTGTACCCTTTTCATCCTTTGGCTGGTGTTATACGTCAACCACTTAATTCCTCTGACTCAAATTATCAGGAAACTTCCCCCTCTTCTGGCGACTCTATGCAGTCAAGCCTGCCGGCTTTCAAGACCGTGCCCGGGTAATGACAATCATCACATGCTGTACTTTGTCTTTTACTTACACTATTGTGCTCAACCTTTCTGTCGTTCCAGTGCCCAGGCCAAACTCACCAAGAGGGCAAAGAAGTCCAAGCCGGTCGATGAGCCGGACTTGCCTGAGCCGGAGGCAGCCACTCAAGAGCCGCCAGCTGTCTCTGCACCTGAGGCCGCTGCCCCAACCACCAAGGCAACTGCAGAAGCTTTTGTTAACCCGGAGGCCTCCAGCTCAGCTCAACCAACAGACGACCCGGACGTGGTAATTACCCGGACGAAGTTTGTTGAGCCGGGGAGACCTACCGCGCTGGCTAAGTGCTCCGCCAAAGGGGAGCTGCTAGAGTCCCGCCGGGTTAACCTGGACCTCACCGACTACTCCAATTTGAACATTGGAGAGATCGTCTCCGGCTTCGTCAGCCAAGTGCACAAGAGCCGGGACGCAGAGATTGCCATGGTGACCCAGATCCAGCAGAAATCTGAGGTATTATTCTTCTGTCCTCTTACTTACTGCATAGTTACCTTTACCATGCTAGCCCCCAAGTCGACGACTTATGTTTGAATATGTTGTAGACTTAGGTTCCGGCTTACCCAATTGAACCTGCAATGTGTAGATAGAAACGTTCAATATGCATTAGCCCCCAAGTGCCAAGTGTCTTTGCTTGGAAAACGCTTGGGACTTTAAATTTGTATAGTAACTGTTCATGCCATAACCCGGAAATTTATGCAGGCTGCTAGCAAGAAGCTAGAGGCTGACCTTGCTGATCTCAAGAACCGGCTGAAGATGCAAGAGATGGAGACCCGGAAGGAAAATGCCAAATTTGTGTCCAGCATCGCCGCTCAAGAGAAGCTGAAGACGGAGTTTGACGCTGAGCGGAAGGCGTGGGCCGAAGAGAAGGCCGCATTGGTGAACCGGGCTGATCAGGCGGAGAGGGCCCTGTCAGATAAGACGGTCGAACTCTCCGGCTTAAAGCGCCAAGTGTCTCAGATGGTTGCAGCAATCTTCGGTAAGTCATCCACCGGCTTTCATCCAGTTTCAAATTTTGATGCCTCATAACTCACCCTTATCGGCGGCTTATCCTGTTCTATGAAACAGGTTCCAGAAGTGCCAACCTCAACTAGAGTGTGGTAACCAAGCTAAAGGCCGTGTACACCCTGGTGGAGCAACTCTACACCGGGTCACAGCGTGCCTTGGCTGTGGTGGCCCTATCCAACGAGGTGCCGACTCACCTGGCGGAGGTTCTTCGCCGGCTCGCCGTTCTGCCTCAACGTATCCAAGAGCTGCGACGGGCCTCCGCAAGAGCCGGAGCGATCGCCGCGCTGAGCCGGGCCAAGGCTTTCCTCCCCGAGTTAGACCCGGCAGACATCGCCCTCGGCTATCCAAGTCTGAAGGAAGACGGCACGGCTTTCGACCAAAAAGACTTCGCCGCCTGCGTGAAGATCGTGCGCTCGGTGGCAACTCTTATTGGAAACGACACGGACCTGACCAAGTACCAGCCGGGTTACAATGCGGAAAATCAGAGGATCCCGACCCCTCGCTATGAAGCCCTGAGTTTAATCCCGCCGGCTCGTCAGCACACCTTCGCCCCGGAGATTGACCCGGCCGGGTTAATTGACGAGGAAGCCCAATTCGAAGCGCTGAGCAGCATCGACTAGAAGTCGTCGACCTTCCAGACCTTGGGAACAGTCGGAGGAGAAGAAAGAGATGAGCCGGAGACTTCAACTCAGCAAGCGTCTTAACTTCTGCAGACGGCTTACAAAACAATGCTCCACTCCTTGGACTCGATGAGTCTTGTAATAGAGTAGGTCCAACACTTTATCTTTGCCATGCCATCGTGCACGTATTGAATGCTGAAGTCTATTGAAGTTGTCTCTTTTAATATTTCTCCGGGTCATTCATTCTCCCTAGTCTCAAATAGTTGCCTTTAACTATCCTGCATAAAAGGACAAATCACAAGTCTCTAGGTGGCTTACCGCGCTGAGAATCATAGGTTTTAGATATATAACCCGGACATGAATCAAAAAAGATTGACCCTCAGCTATGTCCTTAATACAGCCGTACTAACACACTTAGTGGCCTGCACGCATACTTCCGGTTTAGATAACCCGGGTAATAAGGTTGGTACCTCAACTCCGGTGTACCTGTCTTAATGACACCCATTATGTTCAACTAACACTGTTTAGTCAAGTTTTAAGCCGGCAAAGTGAGAACCGGCTGTACACACTTTGAAATAATCAGAAGAGACTTGCTATAAAGCAGAAGAACTTAGGGGCTTCCGGTTCGAATACGACCAGAGACCCGGCCCAAAGGGGTTATGCTAGGATTCGAATGCGATCATATAGCCCCCAGTGGGTGTGGCGATGCCAATCAAGCGGGTACCGACAGCTATGTTCTCTTTGGTTCGAATACGACCCATGTTTGAACAGGAAGCCCCCAAGTGATGTTAAGAATTGTTTAACGACGCTGATTCGAATACGATCCACGTCGGTTCTCAAAGGGGTTAAACTAAGATTCAAATATGATCAAAGAAAACTCCTCAATGAGCTCGGCACTTTGCCAATCAAATGGGTATCGACAGCTATGTTCTCTTTGGTTCGAATACGACCCATGTTTGAACAGGAAGCCCCCAAGTGACCTTATTTCTTACGGCTAGATTCAAATATGATCATAAGCCGGATCCTCCTTCAAGCTATCATGTAATCTTACAATGAAAACAACACGTGCACATTTGGAGGAGGAAAAAGGACAGAGGTCCTGCTTTATTGCTTATCATAATATATACATGGCTTAGAGAAATATGTACATCATGAGAGCCGGTGGCTCAAGTGTAGTAAGGCCGAAGCTGAGCTATGTTCCACGGTCGACGGGTCTCTTCCTCCGACTTACGTGAATCTTTGTGCTCCCGAATGTCAATGAGGTAATATGAACCGTTGTGCAAATTCTTGCTGACCACAAAGGGTCCTTCCCAAGGCGGGGATAACTTGAGCGCATCTGTTTGATCTTGGATGAGCCGGAGCACCAGATCGCCCTCCTGGAAGACCCGGGACTTAACCCGGCGACTGTGATAACGACGCAGGTCTTGTTGGTAAATCGCTGATCGAGCTGCTGCCACATCACGCTGTTCGTCCAACAAGTCAAGAGCATCTTGGCGCGCCTGTTCATTATCCGCTTCGATATAAGCCGCCACTCGAGGCGAGTCATGACAAATGTCACTGGGGAGGACTGCTTCTGCTCCATAAACCATGAAGAAAGGGGTGAATCCCGTAGACCTGTTAGGAGTAGTATTGATGCTCCATAACACGGAGGGTAACTCCTCCACCCAACAACCCGGTGTCCGTTGCAAAGGGACCAAAAGCCGGGGCTTGATACCCTTCAGAATCTCCTGATTAGCTCTCTCAGCTTGACCATTGGATTGAGGATGAGCCACCGACAAAACATCAAGTCGGATATGCTCTCGTTGACAAAACTCCTCCATGGCGCCTTTGGATAAATTGGTGCCATTGTCAGTTATAATGCTGTGTGGAAAACCAAAGCGAAAGATCACCTTTTTCATAAACTGAACCGCCGTGGCTGCATCACACTTGCTGACCAAGTCCTTCGCATCAGCATGAGCCGTCAGCCAATAAAAACCATGACGAAAAGCCTTGGCAACAAGAGACTTTGAGCCGGCGTGATGGCCACAATCCCCTTCATGAATCTCACGCAAGATCTCTTGACCTTCCTCAGGGGAGACACAACGCTGAAATGCTCCCAAAACACTGCGGTGATGCAACTCGCCATTGATAACAAGCATTGACTTAACTCGCCGGATTATTTGCCTGGCCAAAGTTTCATCCTCAGGCAACTCGCCCCGGGTCATGTAAGCCAGATAGGGCATTGTCCAGTCCGGTATGATATGGAGAGCCGCCACCAGTCGTGCCTCCGGGTCAGGGACAGCCAAGCCTTCCTCTGTAGGCAACTTAAGAGAAGGGTTATACAGGACATCCAGGAAAGTATTAGGCGGCACCGGTTTTCGCTGAGAGCCTAGCCGGCTTAAAGCATCAGCCACCTCGTTCTTCCTGCGATCGATGTGTTCCACTTGGTAACCTTGAAAGTGCCCAGCAATGGCGTCAACTTCGCGGCGATAAGCCGCCATGAGAGGGTCCTTGGAATCCCACTTTCCTGATACTTGTTGAGCCACCAAGTCTGAGTCGCCGAAGCACCTTACCCGGCTTAAGCTCATCTCTTTAGCCATCCGAAGACCATGGAGCAAGGAATCGTACTCAGCCGCGTTGTTAGTGCAAGGAAACAGCAACTGTAGCACATAATGGAACTTGTCACCTTTAGGGGAAGCCAACACGACTCCAGCCCCCGAGCCCTCCAACTGCCTGGACCCATCAAAGTGAATAGTCCAATATGTGTTATCCGGCTTCTGCTCGGGCACTTGTGACTCTGTCCAGTCATTGATGAAATCCACCAAGGCCTGAGATTTAACACCAGTGCGTGGCACGTACTTGAGACCAAGAGGTCCAAGCTCTATGGCCCACTTAGCCACTCTCCCTGTGGCCTCTCTGTTCTGAATGATATCACCAAGAGGGGCAGAACTGACCACAGTGATGGGATGACCCTGAAAATAATGCTTAAGTTTTCGGCTCGCCATGAACACACCATAAACAAGCTTCTGCCAATGCGGATACCGCTGCTTGGACTCAATGAGCACTTCGCTGACATAATAAACCGGCCGCTGAACCGAATGCTCCTTACCCTCCTCCTTGCGCTCCACCACCATGGCCACACTGACGGCTCGTGTGTTCGCCGCCACATATAATAATAAGGGCTCCTTATCAACCGGAGCAGCAAGGACTGGAGGCTCTGCCAGCTGCTTCTTCAAATCCTCAAAGGCAGTATTAGCTGCATCATTCCAGACAAAGTTACCAGTTTTCTTCATCAACTGATATAATGGCATGGCCTTCTCACCCAAACGCTTATAAACCGGCTTAAAGCAGCGATGCGACCCGCCAAGCGCTGAACATCATTTATACACGCCGGCTTAGCTAGGGAGGTGATGGATTTGATCTTCTCCGGGTTAGCTTCAATGCCTCTGTCAGAAACCAAGAAACCCAAAAGTTTGCCTGCAGGAACACCAAAAACACACTTGGCCGGGTTAAGCATCATCTTGTACACCCGGAGATTATCAAAGGTTTCCCTTAAATCATCTATCAGGGTTTCCTCTTTTATGGACTTAACCACAATATCGTCCACATAAGCGTGAACATTGCGCCAAATCTGTTTATGAAGACAGTTCTGTACACAATGCTGGTAAGTCGCTTGTGCACACTTGAGTCCAAAGGGCATAGACACATAGCAGAAGGCTCCAAAGGGAGTGATGAATGCCGTCTTCTCCTGGTCCTTAACTGCCATTTTAATCTGATGATATCTGGAATAAGCATCCAAGAAACTTAAGCGCGCACAACCTGCCGTAGCATCAATAATTTGATCAATACGGGGGAGGGCAAAAGGGTCAGCCGGACACGCCTTGTTTAAGTCCGTATAATCCACACACATTCGCCAAGTGCCGTTCTTCTTGAGCACGAGCACCGGGTTAGCTAACCACTCTGGGTGAAAGACTTC
Organism: Aegilops tauschii subsp. strangulata; assembly: GCF_002575655.3. Taxonomy (NCBI): domain Eukaryota; kingdom Viridiplantae; phylum Streptophyta; class Magnoliopsida; order Poales; family Poaceae; genus Aegilops; species Aegilops tauschii. The sequence goes on along the minus strand of NC_053036.3, from coordinate 548,784,242 downwards.
AACAATAAACCCGGCCGCCAAGAGCCGGGCCACCTCTTCACCAATAGCTTTCCGCTTCTCCTCATTGAACCGCCGAAGGAACTGCCTGACCGGCTTAAATTTCGGATCAACATTGAGAGTGTGCTCAGCGAGTTCTCTAGGTACACCTGGCATGTCAGAAGGTTTCCATGCGAAGATGTCCCTATTCTCACGGATGAACTCGTTGAGCGCGCTTTCCTATTTTGGATCCAGGTTGGCACTGATGCTAAACTGCTGAGATGAATCTCCTGGAATGAAATCAACAAGTTTAGTCTCATCAGCCGACTTAAATTTTATTGCCGGCTCATGCTCCGTAGTCGGCTTTTTCAGAGAGGTCATATCTGTTGGGTCAACGTTGTCTTTGTAAAACTTCAACTCCTCTGTTGCACAAACAGATTCTGCATAAGCTGCATCGCCTTCCTCACATTCCAAGGCCACCTTCCGGCTGCCGTGAACCGTAATGGTCCCATTATGACCCGACATCTTGAGCTGTAAGTAAACATAACACGGCCGTGCCATGAACTTGGCGTAAGCCGGCCGCCCAAATATAGCATGGTACGGACTTCTTATCTTGACCACCTCAAAGGTCAATTTTTCCACCCTGTAGTTGTTCTCATCTCCAAAGGCCACTTCCAACTCGATCTTGCCGACTGGATAAGCCGACTTACCAGGTACCACACCACGGAAGATAGTGTTTGACTGGCTGAGGTTCTTATCAACCAATCCCATACGGCGAAAAGTCTCGTAATAGAGGATGTTGATGCTGCTGCCTCCATCCATGAGCACCTTAGTGAACTTATATCCTCCCACTTGAGGAGCCACCACTAAGGCCAAGTGGCCCGGGTTATCCACCCGGGGAGGGTGATCCTCCCTACTCCACACTATAGGCTGCTCAGACCACTGCAAGTAGCGTGGAACCGCCGGCTCAACAGCATTTACAGCCCTCTTATGAAGCTTCTGATCTCGCTTACATAGACTGGTGGTAAACACATGATACTGTCCACCGCTAAGCTGCTTTGGATTGGTCTGATAACCCCCCTGCTGCTGTTGATGACCCTGGCCAGGCTGCTGATTAAAGCCCCCTTGACCGTTCTGAGGATTAGAATTTGAGCCGCCGCCCGGGCCATGAAAACCGCCGGAGCCTGAGCCGCCGCCCGGGCCATTGTAATTCTTAAAGGCCTTCATGATTGCACAATCCTTCCATAGATGAGTTGCTGGCTTCTCTCTAGAGCCATGCCTTGGACAAGGCTCATTCAGCAGCTGCTCCAGCGTCGGGCCTGACCCGCCGCCTCGGGGAGTGGGCCTCCCCTTACGTCGCTGGTTATTCCCTTGTGAGCTGGCGTTGGCCACAAACTCTAGGCTGCCATCGGCCTTGCGCTTGCCTCCTCCTTGGTTCCCCGGGTTATGCTGAGGACCCTTGCCATTGCCGTTCTTCTTTCCCTTCCCTGTCCTTTCATCATCTGAAGCGGGGTCCTTGGTACCATCAGAATCGGCGTACTTGACAAGAGCCGCCATCAGCGTACCCATATCATTGCAGTCGCGCTTAAGCCGCCCGAGTTTCATCTTCAGGGGCACAAAACGACAATTCTGCTCCAACATTAAGACTGCAGAGCCGGCGTCCATCTTATCCGAGGAATGTATTATCTCCTTAACCCGGCGAACCCAATGTGTCGTAGACTCACCCTCCTGCTGCTTGCAGATAGTCAAATCCACAATTGACATAGATTGCCTACAGGTATCCTTGAAGTTTTGGATGAACCGGGCTTTCAGCTCAGCCCAAGACCCAATGGAATTCGGTGGTAGCCCTTTCAACCAAGTGCGGGCAGTCCCATCTAACATCATGGTGAAGTACTTAGCCATGGCCGCCTCACTGACCTCCAGCAGCTCCATGGCCATCTCATAACTCTCGATCCAGGCTGCGGGTTGTAAGTCTGCTGTGTAATTAGGCACCTTCCTAGGACCTTTGAAGTCCTTGGGCAGACGTTCATTGCGGATAGCTGGCACTAAACAAGGGACACCCCCAGTCCTGGTAGGGATAACCCCCGTCGACGAAAGTCGTCGGATAAGCCGGGGGAGTCTGGTAAGCCGTCAACTGAGGCACCTGCTCCGCCTCCTGCCGCGCTCTGTCCTGGTCTGCTGCGTGAAAAGCTCCGTTATGAACCGGGCCATGGCCAGGGGGCGGGTCATGGCGTCGGGCGTTACTTGAGCCGGTCGCTGAGACCATGTGTCTGCTGTAACTCGGGCTCCGGCCTGGCCAAGGGGTCGAGTGGATCCTGTCCCGGCTGTAGGAGTATGCCTCTTGCTGCGCCAGTGCTGTCTGAAGGAGTTCCCTGACCCGGCGGGTTTCAATAGCCGTCGGAGAGTCGCCATCGACTGGGAGAGCCGCCAGCCGTGCTGCCGCGGCGACCATGTTCTCCAGCGGGTTATTATAATGACCCGGGGGTATTGGCACGTACTGAGGCGGGGCAGGGGCACCTGGGGAGGCCCCATCACTTGTGGCTGAATAGGGGTCCCAGACCCGGGCACTATGACCCCTGGCGGGTTACTAGACCCTGCACCTGGCGTGTTGAAGAGGTTGCGTGGATCGTAAACCGGAGGCAGTCGAGATTGGGCCTTTTGATGCCTCCTCCTCATGACCTCATTGGACGCGTTCTGATCCATCGTGAGCCGGAAGGACCGCGCCTAGATCAACTGAGTTTGGGCATCGAGAGCCGCCCTCTCCGCAGCCATCCTGATCCCTTCCGCTGCCAGATCCTCCTTAGCTTTCACTAGATCCAATTTTAACTGTGCCACCTCCGCATCATGCTGAGCTTGATCTGCTGGGTCAACCGTGGCGGTTAACAGGGCCGTCATCTTGTCCGTAAGATCCATCAGCACCTGAGCCGGAGAAGGCACCGGGTTTCCCGCTCCAGCAGCGGGGTTCTGAATAGGCTGCGCACCGGCCATAAAGATTCCAACCCGGCTTGGCGGCTCACATAGGTCCGGAATACTGTCACCATCGGAACAACCCATGAGCCGGCCCTCTTGAAGTTGATACAACGAGTTTGACTCATCGGTGGCCGACTCACCGTCAGAGCCGGCGGCCGTTTCATCACCAGATCCAGATCAATCAGAGAGTCCTCCATGGATACACCCCACAAAAGCATGCCTTAAGGCAGGCCGGGCCCGGGCGGGTCGTGCACGCTGAGCCGTCTCGATGAGATCGGCGCAGAGATCCGGCTCAGGGCCCGGCTCACCAATCTTGCCAATGAAAACATGAATTCCGCCGAAGGGGACCCAGTACCCGTACTCAATTGAGCCGGCGTCGGGGCCCCAGTTTGCATCGTCGATGTAGAGCTTGCCGCGACGACTCTTGGTCATCCGGCCCACAGCGTATCCCTTGAGCCCTTCGAAGCCGCCCTTCAAGAACTCAAATCCACCGTGCGCTGGCCCCACGGTGGGCGCCAATTGTCGTGGAATTGTCACGGCAGATGTCCTCGAGCTAGGACTTAGTCGTGGAGCCATTGCAACTAGGAAGCTTGAAGGGGTAAGCGGGACAAGGAACACGAGGATTTATACTGGTTCGGCCCCTTACGGTGAAGGTAAAAGCCTACGTCCAGTTTGAGGTGGTATTGATCAGGGTTTCGATAACCAGGGAGCTAAACCACTATACCTGGCTCTCGATCAGATTGTTCCTGTCCCTAAACCGCTGCCGGGTCGTCCCTTTATATAGGGAGGCTGACGCCCAGCAGCTCTCAGAGTCCCGGCCGACTTATAAAAGTGTCCGGCTCGGACTCTCAACTATTCTTGCCTTGCACTACAAATTCTACCATAATGATGATTGTGACTACGGGCCTTAAGCCATATCCGGGTCTTAAGCCCATCTTTGGCCCACCGTCTTCAAGCTTGGCACCGGGCTTCTAGCCATGACCATATGAGTAACCCGGCCCCTCCTGGCGGGTAACTCTAAGGTCTATATCCTCAACACATTCTGACTAAAGTGGGAAAGACAGACACCCGCTAGCCACCTTATGCAACTAGTGCATGTCAGTCGGTGGAACCTGTCTCACGTAAGCGTACGTGTAAGGTCGGTCCGGGCCGCTTCATCCCACAATACCACCGAAACAAGATAAGACTAGTAGTGGCAAGAAAAATTGACAACATCTACGCCCACAACTGCTTTGTGTTCTACTCGTGCATAGTAACTACGCATAGGCCTGGCTCATGATGCCATTTTTGGGGATCGTAGCAGAATTATAAAATTTTCTACGCATCACCAAGATCCATCTATGGAGTTTACTAGCAACGAGGGGAAAGGAGTGCATCTACATACCCTTGTAGATCGCGAGCGGAAGCGTTCAAGTGAACGGGGTTGATGGAGTCGTACTCGTCGTGATCCAAATCACCGATGACCGAGTGCCGAACGGACGGCACCTCCGCGTTCAACACACGTAGGGAGCAGCGACGTCTCCTCCTTGTTGATCCAGCAAGGGGGGAAGGAGAGGTTGATGGAGATCCAGCAGCACGACGGCGTGGTGGTGGAAGTAGCGGGGATCTCGGCAGGGCTTCGCCAAGCTTCTGCGAGAGGGAGAGGTCTTGCAGGGGGAGAGGGAGGCGCCAGGGGCTGTGGTGCTGCTGCCCACCCTCCCCACACTATATATGCCCCCTGGGGGGGCGCCAGCCCTGGATCCCATCTACAAGGGGGGCGGCGGCCGGGGGGGAAACTTGCCCCCCAAGTCAGGTGGGGCGCCCCCCACCCCCAGGGTTTCCAACCCTAGGCGCAGGGGGAGGCCCATGGGGGCGCCCCAGCCCACTAGGGGATGGTTCCCTTCCCGCTTCAGCCCATGGGGCCCTCCGGGATAGGTGGCCCCACCCGATGGACCCCCGGGACCCTTCCGGTGGTTCCGGTACAATACCGGTGACCCCCGAAACTTTCCCGGTGGCCGAAACTTGACTTCCTATATATAATTCTTCACCTCCGGACCATTCCGGAACTCCTCGTGACGTCCGGGATCTCATCCGGGACTCCGAACAACTTTCGGATTTCTGCATACTAATATCTCTACAACCCTAGCGTCACCGAACCTTAAGTGTGTAGACCCTACGGGTTCGGGAGACATGCAGACATGACCGAGACGCCTCTCCGGTCAAAAACCAACAGCGGGATCTGGATACCCATGTTGGCTCCTACATGTTCCACGATGATCTCATCGGATGAACCACGATGTCGAGGATTCAATCAATCCCGTATACAATTCCCTTTGTCAATCGGTATGTTGCTTGCCCGAGATTCGATCGTCGGTATCCCAATTCCTTGTTCAATCTTGTTACCGGCAAGTCTCTTTACTCATACCGCAATGCATGATCCCATGACTAACTCCTTAGTCACATTGAGCTCATTATGATGATGCATTACCGAGTGGGCCCAGAGATACCTCTCCGTCACACGGAGTGACAAATCCCAGTCTCGATCCGTGTCAACCCAACAGACACTTTCAGAGATACCTGTAGTGTACCTTTATAGTCACCCAGTTACGTTGTGACGTTTGGCACACCCAAAGCACTCCTACGGCATCCGGGAGTTACACGATCTCATGGTCCAAGGAAATGATACTTGACATTTGGAAAAGCTCTAGCAAACGAACTACACGATCTTTGTGCTATCCTTAGGATTGGGTCTTGTCCATCACATCATTCTCCTAATGATGTGATCCCGTTATCAATGACATCCAATGTCCATAGTCAGGAAACCATGACTATCTGTTGATCAACGAGCTAGTCAACTAGAGGCTCACTAGGGACATGTTGTGGTCTATGTATTCACACATGTATTACGATTTCCGGATAACACAATTATAGCATGAACAATAGACAATTATCATGAACAAGGAAATATAATAATAACCATTTTATTATTGCCTCTAGGGCATATTTCCAACAGTCTCCCACTTGCACTAGAGTCAATAATCTAGTTTACATTGTGATGAATCGAACACCCATAGAGTTCTGGTGTTGATCATGTTTTGCTCTAGGGAGAGGTTTAGTCAACGGATCTGCTACATTCAGGTCCGTATGTACTTTACAAATATCTATGTCTCCATTTTGAACACTTTCACGAATGGAGTTGAAGCGACGCTTGATATGCCTGGTCTTCCTGTGAAACCTGGGCTCCTTGGCAAGGGCAATAGCTCCAGTGTTGTCACAGAAGAGAGTCATCGGGCCCGACGCATTGGGAATCACCCCTAGGTCGGTAATGAACTCCTTTATCCAGACTGCTTCCTGTGCTGCCTCTGAGGCCGCCATGTACTCCGCTTCACATGTAGATCCCGCCATGACGCTTTGCTTGCAACTGCACCAGCTTACTGCCCCTCCATTCAAAATATACACGTATCCGGTTTGTGACTTCGAGTCATCCAGATATGTGTCGAAGCTAGCGTCGACGTAACCCTTTACGACGAGCTCTTTGTAACCTCCATAAATGAGAAACATATCCTTAGTCCTCTTCAGGTACTTCAGGATATTCTTGACCGATGTCCAGTGTTCCATGCCGGGATTACTTTGGTACCTTCCTACCAAACTTACGGCAAGGTTTACATCAGGTCTGGTACACAGCATGGCATACATAAAAGACAATTATCATGAACAAGGAAATATAATAATAACCATTTTATTATTGCCTCTAGGGCATATTACCAACAGGTTTTACAGTGGTCTCATAGTGTCTTAAAGAGTCCTTGGCTATGCCGACTCGGGGACGCTTCGTATGTCATGTGCACTGCCTTGTACATGATGGTGCTGTACGATCGAGCCCGTGTGGGCCCCACCACGAAACTTCGGACGAAATCTCTATCATATGTTTGTTCCGGCTTATTCTGCAAGCCAATCCTTTGTTTTGTTTTGAGTTGTGGTATTCGAGTTGCTCCGAAGTCAAATGTTGATTCCATACCTTTTTTCTAAGTGGCTTCTCAACTTATGGAAGTGTGATGATTTACTATGGAATTCATTCGTTCATCCTCGTTCGAATGTTTATTGTGAAGACTATATGTTGCAATTTCTATCCGTTGATTCAACTTGTCTATCTGTCTATCAAGATGCTAACGGATGTCACCCTCTTCAGGATGGCTCCGCCAATGCGTCAGAATCCGGAACGCAGTGATGGGAGTCAGGCGAACCCTCCGCCACCACCTCCGCCTCCGGAGGCATGGCAAGCTATCATGGCAGCCACCAACGCCAATGCTCGGATGATTTTGCAACTCTTGCAAGAGCGCACCCAAGGGCAAGGCACCCAAGGAAATCAAGGCCAAGGCAACAATCAGCCTCACTTCGCTACCCTCAACCAGTTCCTCGCAAATCAGCCGAAGTCTTTCAGCTACTGTGCCGAGGCCACAGACGCCGATGATTGGCTCGTGGACATCAACAAGCATTTTGAATGTAGCAATGTCAGGCCTAAGGACTTTGTCAAGTTTGCTTCTTTTAAACTCAAGGATCAAGCTGCCGAGTGGTATCAACAATACAAAGATTCCAGAGGAGGTCGTGTGATTACTTGGGATGATTTCCGCCGAGACTTCAAAGCTCACCACATTCCACAAAGTGTTGTTGAGAGCAAGCGTGAGGAGTTCCACAATCTCAAGCAAGGCAGCATGTCCGTGTATCAATACAATACCCAGTTTCAGAAACTCGCTCGCTTCGCTAAGCAAGACGTTCCTGATGAAAAGAGTATGATCTATCAATTCAGAGGTGGCCTTAGAGAAGATCTGCAATTAGCTCTCGTGCTTTTTGAGCCGACCAATTATGATGATTTCTACAACATGGCACTGAAGCAAGAAGCTGCTCAGCTCAAGTGTGAGGCTTCTAAGAAGAGAGTCAGGGACGCAGTTCAGTCTTCTTCTTCCTCACTAGTGGCTGCTAAGCAACAGAAGTTCTGGTTGCCTCCTCCTCCTCTGTTTCGTCAGCCTTTCCAGTAGAAGAACAAAGGTGGCCATGGATCTTCCCACCCACCCAACCCTGGCTATCAGAACAAGTCTCAGAATCAAGCTCCAAGGTCTAATGCTCCTTATCATCGTCCGCTCTCAGAGGTGACTTGCAACAAATGTCAGCAGAAAGGTCACTATGCGAACAAGTGCTTCAACCAAAGGCGCCTTCCGCCTCCTCCTCCTGTGAGATCTTCCAGCAATGCAGTGGTAAAGCATAATCCCAAGTCTGCAAAGGTGAACATGATGAATGCAGCGCAAGCGGAGGAATCTACTGATGTGATAATGGGTAATCTTCCAGTTAATGATATTCCTGCAAAAGTCTTATTTGATACCGGTGCATCGCATTCTTTCATGTCATATCCTTTTGCATCGAAGCACAATTTTGACACAGAGGAATTACCTAGAGCAATGCAAGCTATTTCTCCGGCTAAGCGTTTGAGCTATAGCATGATGGTTCCAAATGTCGGTATCAAGATGGGCGACTATAAATTTCTGGCTAAACCAATTGTTCTTGGTGACTCGGATATTGATCTAATTCTCGGCATGGACTGGCTTTCTAAGCACAAGGCTCAACTTGATTGTGCTGCCAGGGAAATTCATTTAACACACTCTTCTGAGGATGTGATTATCTATGCCGCTCGTGATGAAACCACTCGGTTGTTTTCTCTCAATGAGAAGGGCAAGTTGGATGCTATTTCTCAAATTCCAGTCGTTTGTGAGTACCAAGATGTCTTTCCAGAAGAGCTTCCGGGTATGCCTCCTCACCGGCCAGTTGAGTTCGTTATCGATCTTGAGCCTGGCACGGAACCCGTTTGCAAGCGTTCTTACAAGCTGGGACCCAAGGAGCTGAAAGAATTGAAGAAACAGCTTGATGAACAAGAGCGTCTGGGTTTGATCAGACCGAGTTCATCTCCGTGGGGTTGTGGTGTTCTTTTTGTCCAGAAGAAGGATGGCACGGACCGACCTTGTGTCGACTACCGCCCATTGAACAAGAAGACAATAAAGAACAAGTACCCACTTCCCAACATCAATGAGCTATTCGAGCAACTTAAAGGTGCAAAAGTATTTTCCAAGCTTGACCTCCGTATGGGTTATCATCAGATTCGTATTCGCGAACAAGATATTCCCAAGACAGCATTCAGAACAAGCTTTGGTTCTTATGAATATACTGTCATGTCTTTCGGCCTTGTCAATGCTCCTCCAACATTCTCTCGAATGATGAACTTCATCTTCAACCCCTACACCAATGAATTCGTCTTGGTGTATCTCGATGATATCTTGGTCTTCTCCAAGAATAAGGAGGACCATGCCAAACATTTGCGATTGGTGCTCGACAAGCTCAGAGAGTATCAATTCTATGCGAAGTTTTCCAAATGTGAGTTCTGGCTTGATGAAGTTCTTTACCTTGGACATATCATCTCTGCCAAGGGCATCGCTGTTAATCCCGAGAAGGTGTCTGCAGTGGTGAATTGGGAACCTCCTCAGAATGTCAAGCAGCTTCACAGTTTTCTTGGGCTTGCAAGTTATTGTCGAAGATTCGTTGAGAATTTCTCTAAGATTGCAAAGCCTCTTTCCAACCTCCTCCAGAAGCATGCCAAGTATGTCTGGACTCCTGAGTGTGATGTTGCTTTCAACACACTACAAGGATACCCTTCATAAAGCAACACATATTCTACAACGTTTTAACTGTATGTTGCAAAATTCACCACAGATACGCATATAAGCATTGCACCGTATGCGTTGTACAGTTGTACCTCGTGACCCCATTGTAGTACAAGTAAAGCCCAGCCCTTATCCAGCCTCTTTCTTGTAATAGCCCAGCCCAAATTGGCTTTCACAAATAATCTAGGTCGCTCTCTCCCCACCCTCCCCTATTCCTTAGGCTCCCACGCCGGCCGCCGCCCCTCACGGTTGCGACCAACCCGCATCCTGGCGCGCCACCCCTCTTCACTCCCCCACGCTCCTCCATCTCGGCGGCCGGCAGTACCACTCCCGTGTGACCCTGCAGCCCGGTGCGCCGCCTCTCGTCACCACTCCCCTGCATGTGGTCCTCTCCTCCGTCCCGACGCGCCGCCAGCACCTCTCCCCTGCGACTCTGCATCCCGGCGCGCCGCCCCTCGTCACCTCTCCCCTGTGACGATTGGTGAATCCAAGGTACGGCCATGAATTTGCTCAAGCCTGCCCCCCAAGTTTGATATTTTTTTACCACAAGCCCATGAACGGCAGGAACAAATGTTTGATCCCTAGGTACGTAGTGAAGGTGGCGGCCAAAGATTTTGATTTGTGTATCTGGTGTTCCTGCATGATGGTCTTGACTCTTGGGAGGTGAGAAGATCTGTTTTGCTTAAGAAAATTCTGTAGTTGTTTCTGCACCTGAGTTCATGGTCAAGGTCTCATGGAGGTAAGCTTCTATATGTTTGTTTGGCAGGCGATCCAATAAGTTACTTAAGCTTGTGATTTGTACCTTTTGTTCTTCATCCATTAGGTATATGACTTAAAACTAGAGACTCATACATGATTGTTGTAGTATTCGGTGTCCACATATTGCTTAGTTGTAGTATCCTGGATAAAGTGGACATGTTATGTTAGAGATCAAAGGTTGTCATTGTCGGAAAATATGTCGTGGCCATTGAAATTTCAAATAGACAATGCACCAATACAACACATAAGTTTAATTGCCATGGATGGTCACCTGAATCAGCATACCTTATAATCTTTTTTTTCTCAGCACCAAGTGTGTTGTTCGGTGCCCTGTTCCCCTGGCCAGATTTAATATTGAGAATCTTATTTCCTGTGCAGTCCAATGGAATAATGTTGGAAGCCCATGGTGTCCATTGAATTTTGTTCACCTGCTACTAGCTGGATTCCAAGCATTGTAGGTACTCCGGTGAGAAGTTCATCATACATTGGGTAAATATCATTGAATTGCACAAGCACTGCACATTCTGGCCTACTGTGCTTATAAATTTAATGCTTCACACCATCTTCTTAATGTTGTATCCATTTTGGAAGAAGCCTTGGTAGTTATGATACTGATATACTTGTGATAGATGATTCATGTATGCTGCTACTTTAGTTTTCAATGCAATAAAAGGACCAACATTTATATTCCTCTGAATAAAGACAATATTTGTACATGGTTTATTGGTTCAATTTTCATATCATAAACAACTTTTGTTGGAGGAAATTCTGAGTCTTGTTTTGCCCTGATTGATAACACTTCTCAGCACGCTTGCTTTCTAGGAAGATTGATTATTTATTCATATCTTGAAGTTTGATAGAGTTGTCCAGCACACAATGATTGTCCACTACTACTATTATAAGAATGCTCTTGCTTTCGTACAAATATCACAACAGACAACACACATTGCTAATTTGAATACTGTTTGCAGTTTTCATCATTGTAAAGCTGATGAATGTGAATGAAGATTATGGAGAACTTTCTTCAGTAGCAAGGTCTGTACTCTGTACTGATACATCATGCAGCAACACACTGTTTGTGGTGTTTTCTTGATGATATAGCAAACGATATTACTTCATTTTACTAAATAATAAGCTAGCGAACTTATGTCTTCTCTTTACTTATACTTTTCTCGGGCCGACAAATTTCATAATGCATGCAGGGGTTTGGAAGTGCATGCACGGTATGATCAACAAAAGGGAAGTTTGGCAATGAAGAAATAAGCTACATACATGCTAGATGAGTTTGAACCTTTGTGGTTCTTCTAAAGGTATGCAAGCTACTTGACAACAGGGACTTGAAAGCTACTATTAGACATGAAAGATGACAGATATGCATAACTTAGTTCAAAAGTGTAGGTAATTTATATTTGTGACTCCCCAACTTTGCCTTTTCTTCAAGATATTCAGTATTTATGCACATTTATGAAGCAAAAAGCAGAAGCCACATGTGTGTGCTAAAAACTGATGTATCTAATGTATTAAAAATCACTTCACATATTTATTTATTTATAGCAATTTCAATGTTTCCTAGAGGGAAAAAATATGCATAGTAGAATGACCTTACTAGCCTTTTTCCAATGTTTGAAGAACGACGATAGGAACTTAAATCACAAATCAAATATTTACAAGCTAAGATTTTGTAATTCTTTCATTGTTACAGTTGTAGTAATATTTATACGTGACTAATATCCTGCCGCTATCACTACTTGCATCATATCAATGCCATATGTGTTAACGGTTCATTTTGTTTTTATGTTTGTAGATTCAAAAGAAAACCCTATTATAAGGGTGCATGGAAAGTCTAGTGCAATGATGATGATGATGATGATGATGTTACTATTCATGATGAAGATGATGATGGATGCTTTCAATATTAGTTAAGCTATTGGATGATGTTAAGTTATAGCTAAGTTATAGGGATGTTCATGGATGCTTTCAGTTTAAGTTTCATTGTCAATAAAATATTTAGATTATGCATCACATTTGGGTGATGTTCCTCCTGTAATATCCAGTATTGTAATCCAACAATTTTATTTGATATACAATTTCTTCCTCCTGTGAGTATATTCTCTTGTCTTTTCTTCACTTGAAATACGTGGAGCATTAATTTAATTGCCGGAAATAAATAAATATGAAAAATAATATTATTCACATTATATATGTACCAACGCTTGAAGCGTTGCATGTTGTTTGTTGCCGAGCAACGGGATTTTGATTCCTGTGCATTAGCACCAACATATATAAGCGTTGCATGATTCTATTTTATGTGTTGCATTCTTGCAATGGTTCAATTTACCAATGGTGGTATAAGCGTTGCACTAAGCTCTAGCAACATTGGATAAGGCAACGCATCCCAAACCGTTGGTAAAGGCACTAACAACGCATATATGAACTTGTAGATACGGATAGATGCGTTGCTATAAGGGGGTTCATGTTGTAGTGACACTCTCAAAGAGAAACTCGTCACAGCTCCTGTCTTGACTCCTCCTGACGAATCCAAGCCATTCGAAGTTTTCTGTGATGCTTCTCTTCAAGGTCTCGGTGCTGTGTTAATGCAAGAGAAGAAAGTTGTGGCTATACCTCTTGTCGGGGATATACCCCGCGGCGTAAACCGGCCGGAAGTATAACCCGGCCGGACTTGGCGGAACACTTCAGACCCGACTGAGACTTGACGATTCATTGTTGACCCGTTTGGACCTGGCGGTTTACGATTCATTGGTAATCCGGCAGGCAGGTCAAAGGAGCGACAAAACCCGGTGGCCCAACGGGCGGTTCATGAAGGCCGATTCATACTATGGTGGGCCGGTTTACAAGGAAAGGCATGAGGAATATTTGTCTTACAAGGAGTTAAGACCTGGACTTGTATCCGGTTTGTATTAGAGATAGACTAGTCCTAATCCTAATAGGACTCCACATGTAACCCGCCCCTTCAACATATATAAGGAGGGGCAGGGCTCCCCAAAGAGGGACAGGCAACAATCAATAATCTCTAGGGCTAGACACAATTAGAGGAGAGCCGGTTTACGGCGACTCCCTCATGAGCGTAATGATCTAGCCTCAAACAACATGTAGGGTTATTACCGGATGATGTTTCCCGGGGCCCGAAGCTGTCTAAATCCTCGTCTTGTGTTGCGTCTCTCGATTCCGCTCAACCTCTCTCAAGCTACCACATAGATGCGCTGGCCTCACGACTAAATCCTCACCCTAGGACATCTGACGTGACAAAACCACGACAGTTGGCGCCCACCGTGGGGCCTGCGCACGGTGGTGTTGAGTTCTTGGAGGGAGCTCTTCAATGGATCGAGAAATTTGCGATTGGCCGGATCAGAAAGAACCGGCTCGAAAGTATATTAACTATGGCAATGGTCTCGTTGGACAATGGAAAGTACGGTTAGCAATTGACCATGGAATCAGCTTGGAAAAGTCTACGTCAGAGTTGTATTCATTAAACCGGATTTACAACCGATGAGATTTGAAGGATATAAGGATTTGGCGTGTTCTCTGTGCGTCACCGAGGTAACGTGATCCGTCGGATCCGAGTTGGAAATCAAATTTTGGCCGCTACAGCCGCGTGATTTACTAGATGAAGAAGAGTAGTCACAGAACAGTCACGCAAGATAGCCCAGGCCGAAATAGTTGCCGACCTCTTGAGAGATTCTGCCGCCGGCCGGGTTAACTAATTCTGCTGGTTAGTTTTGAAAGATGGGAGTACAAGATTTAAGTGCGCCGCCACAGGCGGCCTAGCGATCTGTTGGTCTGGGATCAGATCGGTTTATGCCAAAACGGAAAGCACCAAAAATCAATGTCGTTCAGAACTGCTAACTGCTGCTCGTTTCAGTCGAGGCAAGCGACGTCTGCTCTGTCATAAAAAAAGGAGGGAGACCGCGACCCGGAAATAGAACCGGCCATGACCAGGACTCGTCCGTTGACTGCGCTCGCACCCTCTCTTCGAGGAGCCGGCCTCCGCCACCGTTTTCTCCCATGACGCATTGGTTCTGCCGGACGCTGCTCCTTCTCGCTCCGGATTGCTAGCATCCCACCGATGAGCCGCCACTCCATTTTTATCCGCCCTCGCCGGCCGACATCGTCTCCGCTGAGCCGCCTCCGGACCACGGTTCACTTTTTCTATTGCTCAAGTCACCTGGGACTCATCTCCGCTTCAAGTTGCCTCCGTCGACCCGTCATCAATTTGAGTCGCTATCAAAGACACATCCGCCCCGGCGGTCAACCAAGTTATAGCCACTGGCCTCGCCACGCAAGTCGCGTGTTTCTACTGGTCAGGGCCGTCTCCGGTCGGCCACCATCGTCTCCGCCATCCTGTATGACCCGGCCATGATCCTTGCTTAAACCGCCGCAACCACACAAACCGCTGGCGGTTCAGGAATTTGTGGCTCTGCTTCACCGCTGCGCCCTGCTGGGTCTCCCATGCCTGAGTCGCCTCCACCTCTGTGGAGCCGCAGTCCCGGTGTTGAACTGCCGCCGGATCAAGTCAACCCGGCTTCACCGCCGCCCCCGCGGCTGTCCGAGTCACCGTCACTGGGTGACCCGCTTTGGATTACCACTGCGGCCTTAAGACGCCGTGCGCCTCTTATAAACCGAGTCGCCGATCGATTCCCGGGCGCCCGCACTACTCCTGCCAGGTTGGCTTTCGGTTGAAGATAAAAGAGCAGGCCGTGGGAGTTGAACCGGCGGCCTGAGGGTCAAATCCTAGTGCTAACAGTCACCAGGCCACGGCATGTGTTCTGGCCGGTTTACTGTGGAGCTGGTCTGGCCCGGTTTTAACTCAAGCTACAGAAGTTATTACGCACTACATCAAAATATCAAACCAGTCGGTACGTGCAGACAAAAAAGCATGCTACTGCTCGCTAGTGGTACGGCCAATTAGATTTACAGGTGCTATCTTTTCTATCTGTTTCTTTTTTGTACATGTTGATTTTTTCGAAGAACCATTACTCTGTTCTGCAATATATTTTATGCAGGACAAAGTCGTACCATGGACAGGAGGCTCCCACCGGTTTAAATGTTGTGGCCAATTTTTGCGCCTGTGCCGGTTTAAATGTCGTGGCCAACTCTCGCGCCTGCACCAACTACCGCTGCCGCGCCCGAATCGTCAGTCCGCACCAGTTTACAAATACCACGACAGTTGGCGCCCAACGAAAAGAACTACCCCACTCACGATCTTGAGTTGGCAGCAGTTGTTCATGCATTAATAACATGGAGACATCTCTTGTTGGGAAGGAAAGTGGACATATTCACCGATCACAAGAGTCCCAAGTACATCTTCACTCAGCCCAACCTCAACCTCAGGCAAACTCGATGGGTCGAAATGATTCAAGAGTACAATCTGAGTATTGAATATACTCCAGGCAAGGCCAATGTCATTGCAGATGCTTTGAGCAGGAAGGCTTATTGCAACAGCTTAATTCTCAAGCCCTTCCAACCGGATCTTTGTGAAGCCTTCCGCAAACTCAATCTTCAAGTTGTTCCTCAAGGTTTTCTTGCCAACCTCCTAGTCACTCCAACTTTGGAAGACCAAATTCGTGAGGCTCAACTCCTGAATGCCATGGTGAAAAAGGTGAAACGTGGTATTGACAAGGGCATTTCCAAATACAAGTGCTTCCACATTGATGACAAAGATACTCTTTTCTTCGAGGATCAAATTGTGGTTCCTAAAGGCGATCTGAGAAAAGTCATTATGAACGAGGCACACAATTCCCTTCTATCCATTCATCCTGGAAGTACGAAGATGTACCATGACCTCAAGCAGTCGTATTGGTGGACTCGAATGAAGCGAGAAATTGCTCAATTCGTGAATGAATGTGACGTCTGCAGAAGGGTGAAAGCAGAACACCAACGACCAGCTGGTCTCCTCCAACCTCTTGCTATTCCAGAATGGAAGTTTGATCATATCGAAATGGACTTCGTGACTGGATTTCCTAAGTCCAAGCGTGGAAATGATGCTATCTTCGTTGTCATTGACAAGCTTACAAAAGTGGCTCATTTTCTTCCTATCAAAGAATCTATCACAATAGCTAAGTTGGCAGAGCTTTACACCTCCAGGATTGTCTCCTTGCACGGCATTCCACAATTGATTTCTTCAGATCGTGGAAGCATCTTCACTTCTAAGTTCTGGGACTCCTTCCAGAAGGCAATGGGAACCAACATTCGCTTCAGCACAGCTTTCCATCCTCAAACTAGTGGCCAAGTCGAGCGAGTCAATCAAATCCTTGAATATATGCTCAGGGCTTGTGTCATCTCCTTTGGCATGAAGTGGGAAGATTGTCTCCCATATGCCGAGTTCTCCTACAACAACAGCTTCCAAGCAAGTGCGGGCAAGGCCCCATTCGAAATTCTCTATGGCAGGAAGTGCCGTACTCCTCTCAATTGGTCCGAGACAGGTGAACGCCAACTTCTTGGCAACGACTTGATCACAGAAGCCGAAGAAATGTGTCATTCGTGAGAATCTCAAGGCCGCGCAATCGCGCCAGAAGAGCTATTATGATGACAAGCACCGTGATGTGGCTTTTGAAATCGGAGACCATGTCTACCTCCGCGTCTCTCCAATGAAAGGCACTCGTCGCTTCGGTATCAAAGGGAAGCTTGCCCCTAGATACGTGGGTCCTTTCAAGATCATTGGCAAAAGAGGCGACCTCAGCTATCAACTTGAGCTTCCCTCCAACTTCGCGAATGTGCATAATGTGTTTCACGTGTCACAGCTTCGCAAGTGCTTCAAGACGCCTGAGCGTACCATCAACTTCGAAGATATTGACCTCCAAGAAGATTTGTCCTATCATGAGCACCCCGTTGCTATTCTTTAAGAAACTGAGCGTAAGACTCGCAACAAGTCAATCAAATTCCTGAAAGTGAAGTGGTCACACCATTCCGACCGAGAAGCCACCTGGGAACACGAGGATCACCTCCGTTCCGAATATCCGGAGTTCTTTCAGTCCTAGATCTCGGGACGAGATCCTCTTGTAGTGGTGGAGTGTTGTAACACCCCGGATGTGACTTTCCATATTTGTAACTCCAACTCTTGCCATTTTCGGCTATGTGTTATGATATTCCCTCCGTGGTTGGGTTTTTGTCTTTCGTTTTGCATTTTTGTTCATTTCTTGCATTTCATATCATGCCATCATGTGCATCTCATTTGCATACGTGTTCGTCTCATGCATCCGAGTATTTTCCCCGTTGTTCGTTTTGCAATCCGACACTCCCACATGCAACGGCGCACCCCTCTTGTCTCTTTTCGTGAGTGGGTGTTAAACATTCTCGGAATGGACCGAGTCTTGCCAAGTGGCCTTGGTACAACACCGGTAGACCACCTGTCAAGTTTCGTTCCATTTGGAGGTCGTTTGATGCTCCAACGGTTAACCGGGTAACCGCCAAGGCCTTTTAAGTGTTGCAGCCCAACACCCTCCAAAACAGCCCAATAACCCATCTAAGTCACTTCCATGCTCTTCGTCGTCGGATCACGATCGTGTGGGCGAAAACCGCACCTCATTTGGACTCTCGTAGCTCACTCTACCTATAAATATGTGATCCTCCACGAAATCCCGCAGTCCAAAACCCTAGCCCGCTCCCTCTCCGCCGCCGGACGCGTCCGGTCCGCGCCGGATAAATCCCCGCCGCCGCCCGCGGCCAATCGGGACGCGGCACGTGGGCGCCGCCGCCTCCCGCGCCGCTGGCCCGCCCGGGCCCGAGGCCGGCCCCCGCGGCCCACCCGCCGGCCGCCGCCGCCCGAGCGCCCTAGCGCCGCCCCACGCCGCCCGCCGTTCTGTCCGCCTCCGCCGGCCGCCGCCCACGTCCCCGCCCGCCGGCCGTCGCCGTCTCGCCGGCGCCGCCCCAGATCCGGCCGGCTCCGTCTCTCCGGCGCCTACTCCGGTCATCTCCCTCCGTCTCCGGCGAGCACTAGCCCCGCTTCAAAGTCCGTGCAAACCCTAGATCTGAGAAGGTTGACCCCGAAATTTCTCTAAGTCCTGAAATTCTCTCATTATGTGGCTCTGTTCATCACATCATATCTTCTTGCATACTGCTCCGTTTCATGCGCATGATATATCAGAATGTTCATCAGTAGATGCTCTTCATTGTGTTCCATTATGCCATGTCTGTTTGAGTTTATCTTGATGCCTAAATCATCGTTGCAAGAGTGCTATATGATGTTTACTGCTGTCTGTTATCAGAACTTGATGTTTTGTCATTTTTGTTGCATTTGATGTGTGCATCTTATGAGCATGATCTCTACATGTGTTTTGAACTATGCCATGCCTTGTTTACAGAGATGCTTCCATGTATTTTTGTGATCCACGTGGTGACCAGCACAAGCATGCAAACTAGGCTTCGTGATGTTGTTATCAGGGACTTAGGATTTTGCCAAGTTCTTTACCTGCTGATATTTTGATGCCATGTAAACTTGATGCTACAGTGAGATCCATGCCTATTTTGAGATACTTCAGTAAGGATGTTTTGTACATGTAGTTATGCTCTATCCATCCATGCCCCTGTTTGCAATTATGGAGTGCCCTAGCGTGCCTCAATCTTGCTCTACTTTTGCTATAAAATGTTCCTGGCAGAATGTTAATATGCTATTCAATTTTGCCATGGATGTTGCTAGTGATCCATGCATGCTATGAACTTTCTCTTTCCATGGTTAGCTTCATGAACATGTCATCTTGCTGTTGGTATGCTTTTTTTGTCATGCAATGCCTTGTGATGAGTGAATCGAGCTCGCAAAGATGCCATCATAATTCTGTTTATGCCATGCTCTGTTTTTCTGCAGTCTGAAACTGTTAATAAAACTTGCTATGTTTACATGGGAGCCATCATATCTTCTGATCCTTTTTGGCTCATGGTCAGTAAGGGACTTTTGTTCTATGCATTTATTATATTAATGCAATGCCTTGTTTTGCTATGATAAGTTCCTGTAGCATGTTGATTGCTTGCTCTGAATATTGCTACCTGATGTTGTTTAAGCCATGTTCAGTATTT
This sequence comes from Aegilops tauschii subsp. strangulata, assembly GCF_002575655.3. Taxonomy (NCBI): domain Eukaryota; kingdom Viridiplantae; phylum Streptophyta; class Magnoliopsida; order Poales; family Poaceae; genus Aegilops; species Aegilops tauschii. The sequence goes on along the minus strand of NC_053036.3, from coordinate 548,764,824 downwards.
TCACTAAGTCTGTGAAGCTGATATCTTTTGCACTTTTTCCATGCTTGTTTGAACCTGTTATAGTGTGTTCTAGCCGTAGCTCAGTGTTCATCTTTTGTCAAACATCTCTTGTAGATCACTGCCATATGCTTTGTTGCTATGTTGGGGTGCTGTAGCATAGTTTCTTGATGTATTCTAAGTGCCATCATGCTGTTAATCGCAGATTTGTGTCATTCTTGTTTTGCTTGCCATTTGCAAACCGTGCATCTGTTTCCGGTGATCTTTATATCGATTTCAACCGAAATCATCTCATCTTTCCAGCGGCATACTTGTTTTGCCAAGTTGATGCCTTGTTCATCATTTTGCCTTCCGGTTCACGCATATGCATTGCATATCACATCTCGCATATCATGCCATGTATTGCATCATGTTGTTTGTGCATTGCACCGTGTTTGATTGTGGTTCCATTGCTTGTGTTCTTGATTTGGGTAGAGCCGGGAGATGAGTTCGTGAACGAGGAACCTGTTAAGTACGCTAACGAGGATCAAGCTTTCGACAACTCTGAGAACTTTGCAAGCAAGATGACCATACCCTCGAAATCACTTCTATCTTTGCTTTGCTAGTTGTTCGCTCTATCGCTATGCTTGCGCTACCTACCACTTGTTTATCATGCCTCCCATATTGCCATGTCAAGCCTCTAACCATCCTTTCCTAGCAAACCGTTGTTTGGCTAAGTTACCGCTTTGCTCAGCCCTTCTTATAGCGTTGCTAGTTGCAGGTGAAGATGAAGTTGGTTCCATGTTGGAACATGGATATTTTGGGATATCACAATATCTCTTATTTAATTAATGCATCTATATACATGGTAAAGGGTGAAAGGCTCGGCCTTATGCCTGGTGTTTTGTTCCACTCTTGCCTCCCTAGTTTCCGTCATACCGGTGTTATGTTCCTTGATTTTGCGTTCCTTACGCGGTTGGGTGATTTATGGGACCCCCTTGACAGTTCGCTTTGAATAAAACTCCTCCAGCAAGGCCCAACCTTGGTTTTACCATTTGACCACCTACCACCTATACTTTTCCCTTGGGTTTTCGCGAGCCCGAGGGTCATCTTTATTTTAGACCCCCCGGGGCCAGTGCTCCTTTGAGTGTTGGTCCGAACCGAGCTGCCTGCGGGGCCACCTTGGGGAAACTTGAGGGCTGGTTTTACTCGTAGCTAGTCTCATCCGGTGTTGCCCTGAGTACGAGATATGTGCATCTCCTATCGGGATTTGTCGGCACATCGGGCGGCTTTGCTGGTCTTGTTTTACCATCGTCGAAATGTCTTGTAAACCGGGATTCCGAGACTGATCGGGTCTTCCCGGGAGAAGGAATATCCTTCGTTGACCGTGAGAGCTTATAATGGGCTAAGTTGGGACACCCCTGTAGTGTATTATCTTTCGAAAGCCGTGCCCGCGGTTATGTGGCAGATGGGAATTTGTTAATGTCCGGTTGTAGAGAACTTGACACTTGACTTAATTAAAAATACATCAACCGTGTGTGTAGCCGTGATGGTCTCTTTTCGGCGGAGTCCGGGAAGTGAACACGGTTTGGGTTATGTATGAACGTAAGTAGTTTCAGGATCACTTCTTGATCATTCCTAGCTTCGCGATCGTTGCGTTGCTCCTCTTCTCGCTCTTATTTGCGTATGTTAGCCACCATATATGCTTAGTGCTTGCTGCAGCTCCACCTCATTATCCCATCCTTCCTATAAGCTTAAATAGTCTTGATCTCGCAGGTGTGAGATTGCTGAGTCCTCGGGACTCACAGATTCTACCAAAACAGTTGCAGGTGCCGAGGATACCTGGGCAGATGACGCAACCGAGCTCAAGTGGAGTTCGACGAGGACCGTGGTCGTTACTATGTTTCGTTTCCTGATGATCAGTAGTGGAGCGCAGTTGGGACGATCGGGGATCTAGCATTTGGGGTTATCTTCTTTTCATTTGGATTTGACCGTAGTCGGTCTATGTGTGTATTTTGGATGATGTATGAATTTATTTATGTTTTGTGTGAAGTGGCGATTGTAAGCCAACTCTCTTTATCCCATTCTTGTTCATTACATGGGATTGTGTGAAGATGACCCTTCTTGCGACAATACCTACAATGCGGTTATGCCTCTAAGTCGTGCCTCGACACGTGGGAGATATAGCCACATCGTGGGCGTTACACATGCAAAGATCATGATAGACTATTTCGGCCCCAACTAAACCTATCCGGAGAAATATTTTCGCTAGAGATTTCAGATGGACACAAGTCAATTTCTCACCATTGCAAAAGCCGGGGAGAGGCATGATGATTGGTTCAAACTCAGGAGTGCATCAGAAGAGATAAGTGTGAGCCCTTTGATGAAGTGTATTGCGACTGTTCAAGTGCTTGCCTATGGGTGTTCGACTGACGCCATTAGCGATTATGTCCGCGTTGGAGAAGATACAGTCTTGGAGACTGTTCGAAGGTACACAAAAGCCATTACTGATATCTTTGGGTCAGAGTACTTCAGGGCACCCAACGATGAAGATACCGAAAGGCTGTTGGGATTGAGTGAAGGATCAGTTGACTACATGCACTGGACATGGAAAAATTGTCCTGCATGTGGAAAGGTCAGTATAAAGGCCACTGCAACGATCAAACAATCATTCTTGAGGCTGTTGCATTAGAGGATTTATGGATTTGGCATTCATTCTTTGGATTGTCTGGCTCTCATAATGACCTGAATGTGCTACTGAGATCACAACTGTTTGATATGCTTGAGTACATTATAGGATACTATCCTGCAGATGGCATCTATCCTCCATGGGCAACATTTGTCAAGACAATCATGTGTCCTAAGGTGACTAGAGGTCTCACTTTGGAGCGCATCAAGAGTTGACAAGGAAGGTTGTGGAGAGAGCTTTTAGTGTGCTTCAGAAGCGATTTGCCATCATTCGTGGCCCTGCCGAACATTGGAACTCCATGGCCCTATGAAAAATCATGACATGTTGCATCATCTTGCATAACATGATCATTGAAAATAAGAGAGGCATGCCTGAGAACTTTTGGTACATCTCCAATAGGAATCTTGTTGAGCAGGAGCACAATGCAAGCATGATATAAAGATTCTCAGCAACACAGCGCAACATCGAGAACCAAGAAGTTCATACCCAACTCCAAGATGATCTTCTTGAGCATAAGTGGCATCTCCATAGCACTTCATAGTTATGCTTTTATCATGCTCTTTACTTCATTTGAACCCTTCTGTGTGTTTGAATTTGAATAATTTGGTTTGCAAACTATGAATTTGTAATATTTGTGAATTGTGTGAACCTTAATTATTATGTTTGGATTTAATATGTGTGCAAATATGTAGTTGACATGTACTATGTAAACTAAAATTAGAAAGATTTGGCAAAAATAAATTTTTACTCCATTAGATTTAGGGGGTCAGCTAGGAATGACACTTTTTTAGAAGAGCAAATATACTCCTTTGAAGGATACTCAACCGTATCCTTCTCTAAATTATAGGAGATCCATTAGAGATGCCCTTAGTAGAATTGCAGAACTAGAGCATATATATTCACCTTGGTTACCCAATATTAAAATATTCAAAATATGATCATTGGCTGGTTTAAGTTACATTTCATGGATAGTGAGTAGATTTAGAATATTTTAGAAACACAGTACAACGTAGACGCTGACAACACGCAAGCACAGTCACCCATATGAACGCAAGCACAATCACCCATATGAACGCAGCATAATATATTACTATGAGCACCTCCGAGAGAAATTTTGTGATCGACGAAGTTGTCACATGCACCTCATAGTCGAAGAGCACGCCATGCCACTGAATAGTGCCAAAAAGCCTGATTTTTTTCAGAAAATATGCGAGCATTTCTGCCATGCTTAGGACTTGAATTCGGCTGGGTAGGTTCCACCATAAGAAATCTAGCCATCTAAGCTATGCTTAGGTCACGACATGTTTAGTCGTCAAAGTCGGCACTACGGAGCTATGTTAGGGCCCAACCTGGTCGTGGTCCACCCAACCTTTCCAAAGCCTAGGCCCACTGCTCAGCCCACAGACACATGACTACTCAACATGCAACAACCCAAGTTTAGGGGCCTGTTTAGTGACCTGGCTTGCCCAGCTTTCCGTCGGCAGCTCCGTCACTCTTACTCGATACATCCCAAATGTATGCATTTTTTTCCGTATGTTCATGCTACTTTTATATCATTTTGGCAATAGTTTTGACATAATTTTATATTATTTTATTGGACTAACATATATTAATCCAATGCCAAGTGTGAGTTGTTGTTTTTCATGTTTTTGACTTTTCAGGAAATCACCACAATTAGACCGAGATACCATCTGCATCTTATAACTAAATAGCCCGTCCATAGATCGAGATCCCTCTGCACCATCAGGAATTTAAATGTAAATACAGGTAAATGCTTTGAGCAAGATGACATACTATTATGTTTATGAGATTCCAATTAGCCCTCTGATAAACCTAAACCCTTAATGGCAACAATTCAATACAAGCATTTTCCACTTTCTTTCGGTACTAGTAGACCCGGAACAAACCATCCATCTAGTAGACTACCAGTATTATGCTACTGTACTTGGTAAGAGCTTTAAGTCTGGTCTAGTTCATTTGTTCATTGCCGCAGCAAAAGTACAGGAAATCCAAGAAAGACATCTTGAATAAATGGCAGCTCCAACCATGAAAAGCCAGATGTATTATGTCTTTTCAGTCCTGGAAAAGTAAATGATATAATCGCTGTTAGAGAAAATATATAATTTGGTTACCGTAAACGGAAAAGATATCATATTATGCACAATTAAAAACGAAGGTTCGGATGGCATACCACAGTGACCATTCCTATAAGTTTGGCAATGTTTATCTTCTTTCTGATATACCCATCATAGAATTTGGGTTTTATCCTCTGAATAAACAAATGATTGTCGCTTAGCATAATGGTATCTTCGAAATAGCCATGTACTGATATATATAGCAAGGTGCAATTTCATTCAAGCACATTACCAGTTTTTTAACTGCCTCTGCAATCAACTCTTGAGCTTTATCCTCTGATACCTAAGGCAGTCAGATGTGAAATCAAATCAAATATAAGAACTTATAATCCACTGGATGGATCCCACATGCATATCACATCACTTACTTCCTTGGTAACGCCTGACCCTACCGTGCAACGAAGAAACTGAAAAGATGAAGAAAATAAGCAAAAAAAGATAAGCATACGTGTTACGTATTTTTGACTTGAAAATTATATGTGAAGAAGAGCCTACTGCCGTTTCCATCACGGAACAGTCATTCTCTATGGCATATTTCATACTATCTTGCAGTGATGGACACTTGTTTAGTTTACAAACTTCCTTCAAAGCATCTCTGAAACTCTTCTGTGCATTGTTGAGGAAAAAAATACATCATATTCAGAGTTCATTAACACCATGAATTAATCAGAATTACATGGATAATCAACATGTGTGCAGAAGACTGGGTTGATGTGCTGAATGCTAACGTTTTGTTGAGTGACCCTCTTCCAAATCTCAAAATAGACACCTACGGACCTGCATCGAAAGAATGGAACTGTTAGATGCAAAACACAACAAAATAAATTAGTGAGTGTGTTAGAGATCATACACGGAAGGCAATACGAGCTAAATGAGTTGTGATCTTGGAAAAGCGAGTGGCGATCTTAGTTGCTTGATAAATTCCGCTTGTGCGTATCTTGCTTACCTAAAGAACAAAAGAATTACCATGGTGGTCAGCATATACAGAAACATCACATTCATGATTTTTGTGTGGTATGTACTTACAGTAAGAGATGAAAACCTGCTCGGTAGACAATCTTTCAACCACTGTATCAAGATAAAAAAAAAGTTTTAGTCCCCAAACAAAAATCCAATCGTTGCAGGTAAGCTAGTCTTGCTTGACTTTATGATGTATGTATACCTTAAGTTCCCTTAATAATGTTTCAAAGTACTTGATGTATTCATCTTGCATCTCATAGCTATGGAGGTAACTACGGTACACGACCCAACCAGCGTACTCATAAGCATCCTACATCAAAATGAGGGGAAAGAGGAAACACATGTTTCGGAATGTTTTCTAGAATGATAATTATAACATAATAAACTGTAAATAGCGAGGGGCAAAAAAAACAAGGGTTTGATAAAGGGCTAGCAAAAACATACTATGTTCATAAAATTAAATGAATCTGTTGGCTCATTTTGAATAAACTACCAGTTCCAACAGGAAGATATGCATATGACTACTTTACTAAAAGAATGATGAGCCTCTATGAAGGCAATAAAGTGGAAAGAAAATATCCTGGATTGGCACTATGTTAAAAGTAGTCAATTGACCAGATTTCAGCGGCCGATAATTTGATTATATACATTTTCCAGCATATAACATTATGAAATGTCCATCCAAGAAGACAATTAACACTCCATAGATGTATCATGAACTCCTCAGTAACTATGTGTAAATAGCCCTGTAATCTAGAACCTTAAACAAGCACTCTTCAACCCTTTGAGCGACAAGTAATTCCGGACGGAGGGAGTAATAAATAACTCTTCAACCCTTTTCTGGAAACAGACCACACAGAGTCTCATTTGTGTATATATCATGGTTTTGAAATTCAGACAAATGGACCTAACTAGCCATACTAAGTTACTAACACAATGGAATAATACTAAAGGCAATTAAACGATCACAGGAACACCCGGTGATCAAATCATATACGTACATGCCTCCGTGGGACTAGACGCTGGTAGTCATCCAGGCCAGCAAGCTTGCAGAGATCAGGATCGAAGAACCAGTCTAATACGCCTTCTTTATCGAAGAAGCTAAAATATCGCATCTTCACGAGGAAATCTGTAGAAATTCGTCCCTGTCAAGCAGCTCCATAGGGCACTCTTTCAGTTCATCACAGCACAACTCATTCTTGGACTCCTCTTTTAACAACTGTAGGCAATCATGTCACCACCGGATCAAATTAGATATGGATGGGAGTTTAAAGAAACTAGCATAAGTAGGATAGAACAAGTAACATAAAGTGCCCACAAAGTCACAAGGAATGCAGATGTAGAGATTGAGCAGCATTGAATAGATGGCTGAAAAACAGAGGCATGGACGGATGGAACCTTGTAGGATCTTATGCGATACACCGCATGGCGGAGGTCCATGTCAAAGTGATCCTCAAAGTCCAGTTCAGTGGAAGTGTCAACACGGGGGTCGGCAGGCAGCTGCTGCAAGTATCCATAGTACTTCTCAAAGTCGATGTCTTCTCCCAAGCCCAGTTCGCTCAGCTTCTGGATTATGTCGCCCACATCTTCATCTAGTACCTGTGTTGCGGCATATTCTTGTTTCTGTTCCTGGATAGCAGCAGCGTTGCCATGGTCAGGAGGATCTTTGGGACGACCGGTACTCCGGTCCGAACAGCGGGAGCTTGTTCTTGCTCTGAGTTGCAGAGTGCTTGTTCTTTTCGGCGGCGACGACGTGTCAGTTTTTGTTTGCTTCTTCTCTCCGGCGGGGTTACCCCGCGTCTTCTTTCGCTTCTGCTGCATCTCTCCACGCGGCGACGGAGATCGGAAGGTGCTTCTGTGTTCAACCCCCTTCGTCGGATTCGATCAGGAGTTGCTAATTGCTCCTGTGCAAGCAGTGTTCCTTGTGTGCAAAGATATTCAATTCAGGCAACCTTGTCCTTTGAACCCTAACCAACAATGGATATATGAAGAAACGACATCCAAACCGATCACGATGATGTTTTGAAAAACAAAGTGGTTCCGGTGGAGTTCTTGGCGGCGACTCGACGCGTGGAAGTGGCAAGGACAACGAGAGCTTTCCCTCGCCACACGGAGGACCGCGGCGGAGGTAGCTGCCAGAGAGCCAGAACGAATCGATCTCAGACGAACAAGGGAGACAAGACGCGGCCTCGCGGGAGGCGGTGGCCGGTTGGGGGCACAACGAATAGGAAGAAAAACTGTACCCTGTCCCGGGTCAAACCTTTTGCTCTGTCCCACGATCCGAAGCTAGAGTTGTTCGCGAGCCAGGAGTGCCGTGTGGCGCAGGTAAGGACACACATATTCTCTCGAGGCCTTTTCTTTTTCCAAAAACATCACTGTTATAAAAATTCATCCGGAGTACAAAGCACCTCAAACATAAAAAAAAAGTTACATCGAAGTACAAGGACAACCGAACGACCATTGCCACCGCCAGAACGAGCCGCCAACATCGCTTCCATACCGGAGCCGGCTTGACCATATCGATGACAGCTGGGAAGTCTTCATGCACGTGCCCCTAAGGACCAGCGTTCGGGAGCCACAGTCGTCGCCATTGAATCCTTGAATCGATCTGAAGAATCAGACACTAAATCTCGCATCTCGCCGTTGCGTACGCACGACGAGAAACCCTAACATCGCCGCTCCGAGGAGCTGGCTGGAACGCCGGAGCTCCGTCTGATCCGCCCCGACGAACGAACTTGAGGAGGACCGGAGCCCGGAAGACTGACTCGAAAAAGAAGCGCCTCCATCCGTCCGAGCGCTGCTCTTGTGAGAACAAAAACCCTACCTATCTAAGCCGAGGCACCAGGAATATCCTCCCCGCCACCGGTTGCCGAAGCGGCAGAGGAGCTAAATCCACGGGCTCGCAGGTGGAGATCGAAGGGAGGAAGGCTTTCCCTAGTTGCCTTGCGAAAGGGGAAAGAAAAAGTCTTCTCGTGGATATATAGACTTTTTTTCTTAACACAGTATAATCTTTAAGTCGCCCACATACACGAGCACACTCACACCTATAAACGCACGTATGCACATCCTACCCATATGAACGCCTCCAAGAGACTGAGCCGGCATAGCATCTTGAGATTTTACGAAGTCACCATAGACGCCTCGCAGTCGGCAGGAACGTCTACTCCTACTGAACTAACATCGCCGGAAGTCTGAATTCAATCTAGGAATAATGCGATCATCAATGTCAAATGTAGGACTTGAACTCTGATGGGTTGGGAATACCGCTATCCTCCTAACCATGCAACCACAGGTTGAAGAGACATTGATCCAGCCGGAGTTTTTTTTTATGTAAAAGAGGGATCTTCAGAGAAAAAAACAGTTGTAGTCTATGTTACACCTTGAATGAATCATCTTTTAGTAGTGCTAAAAGAACACTAGCTAGTCAGACTGCTTCTGTATGTCTGTAATTAATTTCAGTATAACCTTTTATATTCACTGTCAGTCCAGAACGGACGTGTGGCTCTCGGCCTCCATGGAGGCCTTTTTTTAAAACAAATCAAAATTCAAGCCTTTTGATTTCAAAAAAATCTGAAAAAAAATTGTGCAAGTAAACAAGGATGTTATGTGTATGTGTGTAAAATTTCAAGATGAAAAATGTTGAAATGCGACCTGTAAAAAAAAGATAAATTCATGGCCTGGGAGGATGAATAGTATCATGTGTTAAAAAGCCCCAGATTTTTCTTTTTTGCACAATCCTCATTTCAACATATTTTGCAATGAAATTTTACACACATGTGTGTAGTGCCTTTATGCATGTCTGTGTTTTTTTTAGAATTTTTTGAAACACGGAGAATATGAAATTTGACGAAATTCATTTTTTTTCAAAACCGAGCTCCATGGAGCTCGGCCTCCAAAGACAATATTCGCTGTCAGACTAGCTTCTTTATAAAACCGCGTGGGTGGCTTCAACCCACGCGCTATTCATTTCAGGATTTGGGGATTTAGGAGGGCTTCAATTCTTCAAACCATGCGCTACATTCGTGGAGGGTGCAAGATAGCAGATGCAACTGTGGAGGTGGCCGGCAAGTGAAGTCAACCACGTCGACTGTGCAGCGCTTGGGGCTAGATTGTGATGTGAGCAACTTATATCTGACCATGCCAGATTGTTCGGTTGTTGCAGTGTGAGACAAGATTGCATGCAGAATAGGTTTTGCTTCGAGATGTCGCCACACTGTTTTCATTCTTGCATAGATCATATACTCCAGTAAGGGTGGAAGGATAAAAAACAGACACTACTCCAGTAAGATCCATCGTTATATCGACACCACATATATCTCTGAAACGCCTCACAACATTCTAAAAAACATGCATAGACACTGCCAAACCATGCCTTTTGGGCATATTATATTACCGTGTGTAATATGATGCCCAGTCAAAACTCAATGGTCAGAGTGTTGCCTTCTCATTTGGCACTCACACAAACATCAACAGGAAACAGAACATGCAGTTATGTGATCCTTCAACAGTCAGCCGACCTGACAATCTGTTACCAAAACATTCAACTCCAAGAAGTATTAGAACAAGTGATGATTACATGCCACATCTTCAGCCTCTTGACCACAAGTATTGAACAACTCCAAGAAGGGGACACTAAAACAAACTAGCAAGCCTCAACATACAAGTTACATGAGAATACAAATCACCAGGTTTTTCTGCCAGTGTCTAGCATTCATCACGTCTTCAGTTTCCAGAAGCGAAGTCAAGCTAGTTTGTCTCGTTGTTGCCATACATCCTCAGGATTCCTGAAAGTGCAAGGTACATTTCATTTGCATATAAACTTGTCATAGTTTACTACGATCGCTAACTAAGATCATGATCAATCAGTGGCTCCTAAATTTCGCAGCTGCAATCAAAATCTACTCTAGGTTGTTTTAGTTTGTATAAGCAATTCCCTGTTCTGAATCCAGTTTCAAGGCTACGGAGTTGCATACACGAAAACAATAAGCATTAGCATATAATGATGCTAATAAAGTTTGCAATGTGTAAGGAACATGTCATTTTAAGGCATGCACGTGTCGTAGAAAAATAGCTCTTACATGCAGTAGCCTCGTACAGAGTGCACCAAATCATCTGATCCCATTTCTCGATCTTGTCAATGAACTTCTCCCAGGTGGAACACTCGCCCTGTGTTTCAGCTATCAATTGTCAGATAAAAAGGAAATGAAAACCACACCTCACATTACACACTTCCATGCGTACCTTAACAGAAGCTGGCATGACGTTCCAATGTTTGATAACATCCTTGCACAATCTTATGTAGTCATAGGGATCTTCTACGTCATAGATTGTTCCACGTGCGGCCTGATGATCAAACGCCTCTTGAAATGGTGCCCGAAGACGGTTGCCATTGGGAGTTTTTGGCCAATTTATTATAGGCACACCTTGGACATGCAGTTTAGGTCTTACCACAGCAATATCTCCTGACATAACTGATAGTAAGTACCTTGCCTTCATGTTGTAGTCCCATTTGTCAGGGAACCTCTGTAGTCGGGTGCTGTCTGTAACTCCAACATAGTTGATGAACCTCAATGCAACAGGGTTAACAGCGCGTGGAGCCTCCTTATATATCTCATGAAGAGCTTTTCTCAGACCAGCCCATAACTTTGCCTTCCTTTTTGTTGCATCAAGACCTGACAATCTCTCAACTGCATCCATACATTTAAATGTTAGCAAAAGGGAATGGGCTGCAGTTCTTCCTTAAATAAGTTGGTCGTTTGACAAAATAAAAAGTTGGTCGAGTACCTTTATTAATGAGGATTTGGACAATTCCCTTGTGGCCCACTTGGCGCACGTACATGTCTTTTAAATCAATCTCAGCAGGGTACAATTGCTCAGCCAGTAAATGCTCAAGTCCGCTACAGAGGTCACTGCATACAAAATATACAATCAAGATAGAAGTTAGATCAGACCAGCAAAACCTGCCCCCTCCCAGCCCAACACCAACATCAACCAAAAACGACAAGTTCAGATGAAACAAGCGAAAAAACTAGTATGAGGATTGAGGGCTCACAGGAGGGTCTGTCATAGTGCTCCTGTTGGAATGCTTCCCTTCATATTTGATTTAAACATTATGCCTGCGCCATCCTTTTTCATCCATGCTGTTAAGCTTCCGTCCACCCAAGATAATACAAACCTGGGATAGCCTGACACATCATAGAAGTTTTGGACAGACACAACATTTGAATGCCTAAAGTTCCTCAAAAGAGAATAGGACTCAAACTGTGATCTGTTTAGGAACTTCTCAATGAGACAGTCAGATATGATTGGTCCCATGGTGTATTTGCCCTCAAAAAACCTCATGCTTTTTTTATCGAAATCGATATGCTTGACGCCTAGATCTTTAACTGAACACTCCCAAGGGCGCTTGCACCTCTGGTACCCCTTCATGTATGTATCAAAGTCTCGAGCCATAGCTTCAGTAGTCAGTACATGCAACAAAAAACAGCACAACTTAAGTCAAATCTGGCATAAACAGCATCTCTCCTATCTCTTCTTCTTCCCCCTTTCTCATCTATAACAAACAAATTGCAGGCCTATGGTGCATTATCATGAAGATATGCAATCAATAAAACGTCGGCATGAAACATCGGAGCCCCCAATCTACAACGAACCCAGCGCAGGCATGGCATGGGTATGTACCCTGGTCGCCACCGCAGGCACGCTAAAGCATGGCCGCACGGGCGATGACAAATAGAGATCCTAACCCTCAATCGCATACAGACCCCCAAGAAAAAAGGTCGCCATTTCGTGGTTCGTACCTTGACGGATGTGGGGAAAACCTAACCCCCAAGGTGGCCGAATCGCTCGCGCAGCAGGCCGCGTACGACGTCGCCGGAGGTAAAGACTCGTATGGCGGGGGAGAAGCGGACTCGACGAGGTAGCAGATCCTGGCGACGCAGCCCGTACCGCGTCGTGCCGTCGTCCCCGGAGAGGCAGACGGCGAGGAAGGGGGAGAGGGTTTTGGCCCGTGAGGTGGTCAGGTGGGAACCTGAATGAGCATTTCCTTATTCGAGGGTGAAACAGGGGAGCGAGAAACAGGGGATCTGAGTTTTTTTTTAGGCAAAACAGGGGATCTGAGTGGGTCTGTCTTGTGTGTGTGGCTGCGCGTAACAGCCCGACAAGCAATTTTTTTATCTCTTTTATTTATCATTGACTGTCATTTGGGCCCAGAGATTTTTTTTTTCCAAACCAAGCTCTACTAACGCTGGTCATCAAATTTGGCTCTTGCACTCTCCTGAGCTTGTACCTCAAACTTTTTTTTTGATAAAAGAGCTCCCTCTCCAATTTCGACTAAAAGAAACCACAATGTCTCATACAACTACTAAAACAAAAGAGAAAAAAAGGGGATGAAATTATGCATGATCTACCAGAGCAAAATGGGCTACACGCCTGCATCCGTTAGCCCCAAAGACCACATGGGCTATATCGGACAAAGCTAGTTGATAACCCACAAAAGCTAATAAACTTTTTTTTGCAGGGTAAAAGCTAATAAACTTCAATCCCAATATCTTGGGAGTCCAAATGCTGGGTCTCCAGGATACAGGGTTAGAACCTTTCATAAATGTCTAACAACAAACTCTTAATATCAAATGTCCAAAAACAAAGAAGATAGCAACAGAACATCTTCAAAGCCAATAAGGCAGAGGAGGTAGGGGAAGCATCTTCATGAAGATCACCCCGCCGTAATCTTATTGCTCCCTGATCTCTAGCCATGTGACGCCTTGAAAACTTCATTTTTTTTTGCTTTTCTGGGTTTTTTGCAAAGTGTTTCAACCATGAAGCCATTTAATAATCATATTCACAGGAGTACTAGGCACATTCACCTTTTTGTTGTACAAAATGCTACTATTTCTTTCCAAATAGTCCAAATAGCAAAAATGCCAACCACCACCCGGTTTTTCTCATTTTTATTAATTTTCAGCAATGAGGTGTTAAACAGGTCATGTGTGCTATCTAGATTATCATGTAGATTAAAAGCACATTTCATTATGTTTCAAAGTAGCTTAGGCATAGAACGTTGTGAAAAAGGGTTAATGGTTTCCTCTTTACCACAAATAAGGACATTCACTGTCACCAACCCACCCTCTCTTCAGAAGATTATCTTTGGTTAGCAACTTAGTATACTGTTTCTAAGAACTAACCGAAGGCACACCTTCACTCTAGAGGCTTTTCTAGTTTTCCACAAGAATTTTTGTGGATATTTCATTCCATTTTCAATCAAAAACCTAAAATATGATTTGACGGAATAAATCCCTTTTTTAGTTAGAGTCCATCTAGTGGAATCTTTCTGATCAAACATGGTCACTCGAATACACACCTCCTTAATATGATTCCAAAGCTCCAAGGAATCACCATACAAAGTTCTCCTAAACTAAACTTGATCAAGCCCTTTGCAAAAGGATTTCGTTAACAGATTTATTCTTGTCAAAGCATATCCTGTATAATCTAGGAAAATTGGTTTTCAAAGGTTTATCTCAATTCCACCAATCTTCCCATAATCTCACACTATTCCATTAGCAATAGTGGATCTACAAAGGGAGAAAAGGTGTTCCTTGTGTTTTAATATTCCAGCCAAGAAGTGGAATCACCTTGTCTTGGTTTAATACTAGGGAGGCATGTCCCTTTTTTTATATTCATTTAAAATGATACTTTGCCACAACCCCTTAGTATCAAACAGTGTCCACCACCATTTACATAAAAGAGTTTTGTTCATCAGAGACAAAATCTGGATTCTTAACCCACCCATGCCTATAGGCCCGCAAACCTTAGACCACTTCAACAAATGGTAATTTTTTCTTATTAACATCTTCTTGCCACAAAAGTCTGGATCTAAAGAAATCCATCCTCATCGACAAAATGGGTTATGGCAGGAAAGGACGATGTTTGAATTGTTAGAACATTTACCTGCAGTGAACACGCAACTATAGGAGTGTCGTGTTAAAATTTGGAATTATTCAAGGTTCATTTGGCCTTTTAATACATAAATTGAGTTTCTAGGCATTTAATGTCCATAATTCAAATTTGAACTACATGCACATGTTCTAGTGCACCAAAATGGGTTGAAAAATCATATATGTGTCCTTTGGTGAATGTTTAAGTCTCATGCAAGAAATGGGAATGAATTCTCAAACATCTGGCATCGTGGCTCGGCCGAAAACATTGAGAAACTTGGTTTTAAAATTCCTGTAAACCTAAAACTAACCTGAAAATCAAGAAACTTGGCATGGTGTCATGACATGGCACCAACATGCTGTTGTAAAATTCTTGTCCGATTTGGGACAAGTTTTGCTATAAGCTTCTTACAACCGGAGCTTCTCTCAAGAAGCCTTGATACATCCATTTTGCATCATATACTTTTATGTTGATATTTATTGCATATTGGGCTGTTATTTCACATTATAGTACAATACTTATGCCTTTTCTCTCTTATTTTACAAGATTTACATGAAGAGGGAGAATGCTGGCAGCTGGAATTCTGGACCGGAAAGGAGCAGATCTGAGAGACCTATTCTCCATAACTCCAATTGTCCTGAAACTTCACGGAGAATTATTTTGGAATATATAAAAAAATATTGAGCGAAGAAGTTATAGAAGGGGACCCACCAGGTGGCCACAAGCCTGTGGGGCGCGCCCTACCCCCCAGGGCACTCCCCCAGGTCTTGTGGGCCCCCTGGCCATCTTCTGCTATATGAAAGGTTTTGATGTTGAAAAAATCAGAAGGGAGCTTTCGGGATGAAGCGCCGCTGTCTCGAGGCGGAACCTGGGCAGAAGCAATCTAGGGCTCCAGCGGAGCTATTCTGCAGGGGAAACTTCCCTCCGGGAGGGGGAAATCGAAGCCATCGTCATCACCAATGATCCTCTCATCGAGGAGCTCACTACTACAGGATGCTGCTAACGCGACACTGCGATCAGAGACCCTTCGACGAAACTGTGTGTGATGCAATAATCACAAACGGTGGTGTAAAAGAACCGTCAAAAAAGGTGCAAAACGTTTGCGATGGCGGAGCCATCAAACACGGTTTAGATTTTAGTTTCGTGTGCAATGCAGGGCATACGGTTCAGTTCAATGAACTGTTTGTGATGAGGCGGAACAAAAGAAACGGGCAGCCAGATGAAGGTGTGTGCGATATACAGCATACGGTTCACTCGGATGAACTGTTTGTGATGAGGAGGAACAATAGAAACGGGCAGCTAGATAAAGGTGTGTGCGATTGAGGGCATACGCTTTAGAAGGATTAACTGTTTGCGATTAGGCAACAGAACAGAAACGGGTCAGCCAGATCAAAGTGTCTGCGATTGATGGCATACACTTCACACGGATGAACTGTTTGCGATTAGCCACAACAAACTGAAACAGTTAGATAGATCAATGTGTGTGCGCTAGACGGGCACACACATTCTAATTAAAAGAAGCGTGTGCGATGGTAATAACGAGCGCGCACGGTTGTTGGAACAATACGTGTGCTGACATTGCCTATTGCGGTGCACCCTCTGGTGCAAACGCCACGTACGCGGCCGAGAAGGCGTACGTGTCCACGTTACGCCTTCGGGGAATAGTGCCGCACTTATAACCGTCAGTAAATTTTGAGCATGCGTCCCATCACATTCCAAATTGCAAACCTGTTCACACCGATCAAAACCTAAACGGTTTCCCACTTAGGAGCGTATTACTACTCGGTTATAAATACTACTACTCCAAGATGACTGCACATGCCTCCTCAACTCCTCATCCACAAAAATAAACAAGTCATTCATTGATTTCTACTACGCAACCTTCTTCTTGTAGACGTTGTTGGGCCTCCAAGTGCAGAGGTTTGTAGGACAGTAGCAAATTTCCCTCAAGTGGATGACCTAAGGTTTATCAATCCGTGGGAGGCATAGGTTGAAGATGGTCTCTCTCAAGCAACCCTGCAACCAAATAACAAAGAGTCTCTTGTGTCCCCAACACACCCAATACAATGGTAAATTGTATAGGTGCACTAGTTCGACGAAGAGATGGTGATACAAGTGCAATATGGATGGTAGATATAGGTTTTTGTAATCTGAAAATATAAAAACAGCAAGGTAACTAATGATAAAAGTGAGCACAAACAGTATTGCAATGCTAGGAAACAAGGCCTAGGGTTCATACTTTCACTAGTGCAAGTTCTCTCAACAATAATAACATAACTGGATCATATAACTATCCCTCAACATGCAACAAAGAGTCACTCCAAAGTCACTAATAGCGGAGAACAAACGAAGAGATTATTGTAGGGTACGAAACCACCTAAAAGTTATCCTTTTTGATCGATCTATTCAAGAGTCCGTAGTAAAATAACACGAAGCTATTCTTGCCGTTCGATCTATCATAGAGTTCGTACTAAAATAACACCTTAAGACACAAATCAACCAAAACCCTAATGTCACCTAGATACTCCAATGTCACCTCAAGTATCCGTGGGTATGATTATACGATATGCATCACACAATCTCAGATTCATCTATTCAAACCAACACAAAGTACTTCAAAGAGTGCCCCAAAGTTTCTACCGGAGAGTCAAGATGAAAACGTGTGCCAACCCCTATGCATAAGTTCACAAGGTCACTGAACCCGCAAGTTGATCACCAAAACATACATCAAGTAGATCACGTGAATATCCCATTGTCACCACAGATAAGCACATGTAAGACATACATCAAGTGTTCTCAAATCCTTAAAGACTCAATCCGATAAGATAACTTCAAAGGGAAAACTCAATCCATCACAAGAGAGTAGAGGGGGAGAAACATCACAAGATCCAACTATAATAGCAAAGCGCGCGATACATCAAGATCGTGCCAAATCAAGAACACGAGAGAGAGAGAGAGAGAGAGAGAGATCAAACACATAGCTACTGGTTTGGGAAGGAATACTACTGACTCTTGCATAAAAGTAAAAGATAGGCCCTTCACAGAGGGAAGCAGGGATTTGCAGAGGTGCCAGAGCTCGAAGCAAAAACAGAGATGAAAATAATTTTGAGAGGTATGCTTTCATTGTCAACATAACGACGAAGAGCTTCCAATATGTTCCACACTACATACATTATAGGCGGTTCCCAAACAGAAAGGTAAAGATTTTCCTCCCCCTCCACCAACAATCATCAATCCATGGCTTGCTTGAAACAGCGGGTGCCTCCAACTAACATCAAACCTGGGGGAGTTTTGTTTACAATTATTTTTTATTTGATTTCGACCTTTTGATCATGGGACTGGGCATCCCAGTCACCAGCCATTTTCTCGTGAATGATGAGCGGAGTCCACTCATCGTGAGAATAACCCACCTAGCATGGAAGATACTGCTAACCCCTAGTCACTACATGAGCGATTCGGGCATACAAAACAGATTATTATTTGAAGGTTTAGAGTTTGGCACATGCAAATTTACTTGGAACGACAGGTAAATATCGCATATAGGTAGATATGGTGGACACTCATGGAAGAAACTTGGTTCAAGGAATTTGGATGCACAAGCAGTATTCCCGCTTAGTACATATATTTCGGCTAGCAAAGGATTCTAAATAGCAAGCACCACATGTTAGAGGATCCAAAACAATATAACTTATACAAATATACCCAAGCATAACTCATTATGTTGTCTTCCTTGTCCAACTTCAACTAATTTGCTCAGGTTTGAAAATAATTAATGGGGCTCACAATCATAGAAGATGTCCAAGATAGTATTATATGTGAAATCTCTCTTCCTTCAATATTCTTTCATGAATTGTTCAAGTGACCAATACAATGTTTGCTAACCTTCAATAAATTTACCACCTCTACTTCTTATATGTGAAGGCATTACTCCCCATGGGAAAGGCATATGAAACATATATAATTTTAGATTTATGACATTCAAATTATTCAACCATGTACTCATAAGATATAAGTGAAGCACACGAGTAAATGACAAACTACTCCAAAAAGATATAAGTGAAGATCAATGAGTGGTTAAATAATTGTGTAGCTATGTGAAAACTCTCTCTCATTTAAGAATTTCAGATCTTGGTATTTTATTCATACAGCAAGCAAAGCTAAAGAAAATAAATTGACGCTCCAAGCAAAACACATATCATGTGGTGAATAAAAATATAGCTCCAAGTAAAGTTGTCGATGAACGAAGATGAAAGAGGGGATGCCTTCCGGGGCATCCCCAAGCTTAGGCTCTTGGTTATCCTTGAATATTACCTTGGGGTGCCTTGGGCATCCCCAAGCTTAGGCTCTTGCCAATCCTTATTCCATAGTCCATCGAATCTTTACCCAAAACTTGAAAACTTCACAACACAAAACTCAACAGAAAACTCGTGAGCTCCGTTAGCGAAAGAAAAGAAAACACCACTTCAAGGTACTTTAATGAACTCATTCTTTATTTGTATTGGTGTTAAACCTACTGTATTCCAACTTCTCCATGGTTTATAAACTATTTTACTAGCCATAGATTCATAAAAATAAGCAAACAGCACACGAAAAACAGAATCTGTCAAAAACAGAACAGTCTGTAGTAATCTATAACTAACACAAACTTCTGGAACCTAAAGACTTCTACCAAAATAGGAAGACCTAGATAATTTGATTATTGATATGCTGCAATTGGAATCAGTATTTTATCACGTTCTGGTGATTTTAAACAATTGTTTTCGTGAACAGAAAGTTTCTGGAATTTTCAGCAGGATCAAATAACTATCATCCAAGAAGATCCTATAGGTCTTACTTGGCACAAACACTAATTAAAACACAAGACCAGATATAAACAGAAGCTAGAAAGATTATTTATTACTAAACAGAACCAAAAAGCAATAAACTAAAATAAAATTGGGTTGCCTCCCAACAAGCGCTATCGTTTAACGCCCCTAGCTAGGCATGATGATTTCAATGATGCTCGCATAAAAGATAGGAATTGAAACATAAAGAGAGCATCATGAAGAATATGACTAGCACATTTAAGTCTAACCCACTTCCTATGCATAGGATTTTGTGAGCAAACAACTTATGGGAACAAGAATCAACTTGCATAGGAAGGTAAAACAAGCATAACTTTAAGATTTTAAGCACATAGAGAGGAAACTTGATATTATTGCAATTCCTACAAGCATATAATCCTCCCTCATAATAATTTTCAGTAGCATCATGAATGAATTCAAAAATATAACCAGCACCTAAAGCATTCTTTTCATGATCTACAAGCATAGAAATTTTATTACTCTCCACATAAGCAAATTTCTTCTCATTCGGAATAGTGGGAGTATCATAAGAGACCTGAATACTATAAATTGTTTCCACATTAAAAGAGTAATATTCAGAAAAAGGGTAATCATAATCATGACAAGTTTCATAAATATAATCATCACTACTTTTTATAGCATAAGTTTCATCACAATAATCATCATAAGTAGCAACTTTGTTCTCATCATAATCAATTGAAACCTCTTCCGAAATAGTGGATGCATCACTAAATAAAGTCATGACCTCTCCAAATCCACTTTCATAAATATTATAAGATTCAACATCCTCCAAAATAGTGGGATCATTACTTCCTAAAGTTGACACTCTTCCAAACCAACTTTCATCAATATAATCATCATAAGTAGGAGGCATGCTATCATCATTATAATTTTGCATATCAAAACTTGGGAGACTAAAAATATCATCTTCATTAAACGTAGCATCCCCAAGCTTGGGACAAACATTAATTGCAGCAAATATATTCTCAAAAACATCATCTTCATCAAACATAGCATCCCCAAGCTTGGGCCTTTTCATATCATAAGCATAATCACTCTCATCATTAATAGTATGGATAGCACCAATAGTATAGCAATTATCATATTCTTCCAAGCAAGTGCCAAAAAGATTTTCAAAATCATAAGAAGTATCATTATCTTCCCAATCATAATCATCACAACAAGCAATAGGCATAATGAGAACATCATCAAGTGCATCATCTTCCACAATTATTTTTGATTCATTTTCATGAGGCACAACAATAATAGGAGCAACATTATTTGGGAGAGATGTATTTTACCTCTCTTCCTTTTTCTTTTCTTCTTCTTCGCCACATCATGTGTGGGTTCAATCCTCTTTTTGGAGCTCCCTATTAATGAAATTGGTTGAATAGAAGGCTCCTCCTCGTTACCTGATTCATCCTAAGAAATAATAGGAGGATATTGGGAAGTCTCTTCCCTTTCATTAGTGTTCTCTTCATCTTCTATTTGCTTTCTTTTCTTTATGTAATTGGCAATATAAGGATTTTCAATGCAATTCACCGCACAATACATATAAATCTTCTCTAGATCAAAATCAAGAAATCTATCAAGATTAAACTTTGGAATACCCTCAGTTATACGTTTCATTTCCTCATACCCCAAAAGAAGACTAAGCTCTTTATGATGCTCAAGTGTAATCAAATTATCACAATTTTTGGACACGATTCGGTCATGAAACAATTTGCATTGGAGATTTAAATGACCATGTTCATTGCAAAGTACACAAGGATCGCAGAAAATATTGAATTTTTCAGCACAAACATCAAGACTTTATTGCAACAATTTAGTTTCTAAATGCTTGTGCCTCTTGCAATATCTATCTTCCCTATTTGGTATGTACTTGCAAACCCAATACACTCCACAAAAATCGACATGCTTATAAGAGATATTTTCATCATGACTAGTGCAATTGTCATTAGTACTATGGATATTCAAGGAATTCATACTAACAACATTGCAGTCATGCTCATCATTCAAAGATTTAGTGCCAAACATTTTAATGCATTCTTCTTCTAACACTTTGGCACAATTTTATTTTCCATCATACTCACGGAAGATATTAAAAAGATGAAGCGTATGTGGTAAACTCAATTCCATTTTTTTGTAGTTTTCTTTTATAAACTAAACTAGTGCTAAAACAAGAAACAAAAAGATTCGATTGCAAGATCTAAAGATATACCTTCAAGCACTCACCTCCCCGGCAACGGCGCGAGAAAAGAGCTTGATGTCTACTACGCAACCTTCTTCTTGTAGACGTTGTTAGGCCTCCAAGTGCAGAGGTTTGTAGGACAGTAGCAAATTTCCCTCAAGTGGATGACCTAAGGTTTATCAATCCGTGGGAGGCGTAGGTTGAAGATGGTCTCTCTCAAGCAACCCTGCAACCAAATAACAAAGAGTCTCTTGTGTCCCCAACACACCCAATACAATGGTAAATTGTATAGGTGCACTAGTTCGGCGAAGAGATGGTGATACAAGTGCAATATGGATGGTAGATATAGGTTTTTGTAATCTGAAAATATAAAAACAGCAAGGTAACTAATGATAAAAGTGAGCACAAACAGTATTGCAATGCTAGGAAACAAGGCCTAGGGTTCATACTTTCACTAGTGCAAGTTCTCTCAACAATAATAACATAACTGGATCATATAACTATCCCTCAACATGCAACAAAGAGTCACTCCAAAGTCACTAATAGCGGAGAACAAACGAAGAGATTATTGTAGGGTACGAAACCACCTAAAAGTTATCCTTTCTGATCGATCTATTCAAGAGTCCGTAGTAAAATAACACGAAGCTATTCTTTCCGTTCGATCTATCATAGAGTTCGTACTAAAATAACACCTTAAGACACAAATCAACCAAAACCCTAATGTCACCTGGATACTCCAATGTCACCTCAAGTATCCGTGGGTATGATTATACAATATGCATCACACAATCTCAGATTCATCTATTCAAACCAACACAAAGTACTTCAAAGAGTGCCCCAAAGTTTCTATCGGAGAGTCAAGATGAAAACGTGTGCCAACCCCTATGCATAAGTTCACAAGGTCACTGAACCCGCAAGTTGATCACCAAAACATACATCAAGTAGATCACGTGAATATCCCATTGTCACCACAGATAAGCACATGTAAGACATACATCAAGTGTTCTCAAATCCTTAAAGACTCAATCCGATAAGATAACTTCAAAGGGAAAACTCAATCCATTACAAGAGAGTAGAGGGGGAGAAACATCATAAGATCCAACTATAATAGCAAAGCGCGCGATACATCAAGATCGTGCCAAATCAAGAACACGAGAGAGAGAGAGATCAAACACATAGCTACTGGTACATACCCTCAGCCCCGAGGGTGAACTACTCCCTCCTCGTCATGGAGAACGCCGGGATGATGAAGATGGCCACCGGTGTGGGATCCCCCCTCCAGCAGGGTGCCGGAACAGGGTCCCGATTGGTTTTTGGTGGCTACAGAGGCTTGCGGCGGCGGGACTCCAGATCCATTCTGTTCCCCGATAGTTTTAGGGTATATGGATATATATAGGCGGAAGAAATACGTCAGGGGAGCCACGAGGGACCCACGATGGTGGAGGGCGCGCCCAGGGGGGTGGGCGCGCCCCCCTGCCTCGTGCCTCCGTCGTTTCTTTCCTGACGTGCACTCCAAGTCTATCGTGTTGCTTTCTTTCCAAAAATAACTTCTCCAGAAGGTTTCATTCCGTTTCGACTCCGTTTGATATTCCTTTTCTTCAAAACACTGAAACAAGGGAAAAACAGAAACTGGTACTGGGCTCTGGGTTAATAGGTTAGTCCCAAAAATAATATAAAAGTGCATAGTAAAGCCCATTAAACATCCAAGATGGATAATATAATAGCATGAATACTTCATAAATTATAGATACGCTGGAGATGTATCATTCATCATCGTTCCCTTTGCGTCTGCCATGGCCAGCGTGAGTTATGGGTCGAGAGATTGCCACCAGGGAGATGCGAGCCTGGAAGCGAAAGCACGAGAGATGCCCCGCCTCACTGCGGACGCAACCGGCATGTCCCACCCCGCAGCCGAAGTAGCACAGAGGTCCCGCCGCGCCGCTGAAGCAGCACGCAGGTCCTGCCGCACCGTTGATGCGGCAGACTGGTTCGGCCGCGCTGCGGAAGCAGAAGAGATGTCCCGCCACTCCGTGAATGCAGCAGAGATGTCCTCCCGCGCCGCGACAGCCTGGGAAAATGTCTTGCGGGCAGGCGAGGACTCTTACAGGCGCATCCATGCGATGGTCCATAGCCAGATGGATCAGATCTCTGGATGGGCGAGGTTGCAGGACGACATGAAAGCCTCTTTTGAACAGGCTACCGGCGTCATCCGGCAACTAAATGAGAGCAATGTGAAGCTCCGGGCTGAGCGCGACCGGCTGAGGGCGAAGATCGTTGGAAGTGCAGAGCAGCAGGAGGAGACCACTGCCTTGTTGAAGAGGATCGGCATCATCGTCGAGAAACTTATGGACGAGAATGCCATGTTGTGCATCGAGCGCAGAAGGCTGGTGGAGGAATCCGTGGATGCTCTCAAGCAGCATCTTGAGGACAAGAAAGAGCTCATCGCCGCTTGCCGCGAAGGCTAGTTCCCGCGGCCTGCAGCAACGCATCAAGAAAGTAGAGATCAGCGAGCCAGATTGTTGTCTTCCTTCTTCTTTTGCCCTTGTGTATTCGGGTGTTGCCGCATGTGGCTTTTTTTAATTATGCTCCTAAATATGTAAGACAATTATTATCCACTGTCATTGTCCTTATACTCATCATGCTCGCTATAAGTCGCAGTCGATGCTATATAGGTCTGTCGGATCTTACATCAGATCCGTGCAAAACTTTCTTTTCAGATTTTTCATTTTTCTCTCTTAAATCTCAGTCCAGTGAGACATATAGTCATGCCATAGAACAGGGGCTCGGGTGCCATTAATGGAGACGTTGGGAGGGAGGTGCGCGGCAGGTAGCGGTCAAAGGGCTCTCCTCCCGATGAGCACGTGCAGGGGTCTGATCGCACGCCTCCCGTACTCAAATAGCTACCCCGCACGACACCTCCTAGCCAATAAAAAAGGGGACGCGTGGCGGCACGTAACTGGTAAGTAGAACGCCCACGGTTTCAATAATACTTGTGTTTCCGATTTGTAACGTGACAACACATGTTCCAAAATGACTTTGTTGAT
The DNA here is from genome assembly GCF_002575655.3 of Aegilops tauschii subsp. strangulata. Classification (NCBI taxonomy): domain Eukaryota; kingdom Viridiplantae; phylum Streptophyta; class Magnoliopsida; order Poales; family Poaceae; genus Aegilops; species Aegilops tauschii. The sequence continues at coordinate 548,740,051 of NC_053036.3, read as the reverse complement.
TGTCAATGTGTGCGCCTTCGCAAATCGGACAGAAAAATTACCACATCATGTTGGTGCCATGTCATGACACCATGCCAAGTTTCATGATTTTCAGGCGTGTTTTGGATTTACAGGAATTAAAAAACCAAGTTTCTCAATCTTTCCGGCCGAGCCACGACGCCCAGATGTTGGAATTTCATTCCCATCTCTTGCATGGTGCTGGAATTTAGTCTATTTTGGGACAGCCCAATAACTATTTCAAAATTTTCTAAATAAATCCTAGAGGCCCACTTAGCCCATTTGTGCAAGGCTAGGGATACTACTAAAGTTTAGTCCCACATTGCTAGTTTAGTGGGAGTTTGACCTCCTTATAAGGGAGGTTCTTTCCCCACTTGTATGAGCATGAAAACAAGAGGGACATCCACGTGCGCTCCTCCTCCGCCGCCCGCCTCGCCACGCCTCGCCTCATCACAATGCGCCGCCCCGCGACGCGGGAATGAGCCGAGCCGATGTCTAAATTTTTGCCACGCACTACGGGAATACGAAAGGTCACTCGGGAGCTGGAAAGTTTTTGCTGTAGTGGATATTGAATACGAACGCTGCACCCTTCGGCTGCTGCCTGTTAGTTTCGTCTCCCTTGTTCCCTTCAGCTCTCGGTGCAGCCTCTCGCCTCCTTCTCTTGCGCCTATAAAAGGGAGGTCGCTCCTCTCAAAGAGACGCACGAGAACTTCTTCTTCCTCTCGCCACCGGTTCCAATCTCTGAGTTGCTGCTGTCTTCCTCATCCCGGCTTGCGGCGTGCACCGCGAGTCAGGACAGTAGGCCTCCGAAACCGCACCTCTTTGAGTCGTGTACGGGAGAAGGGTGATAAGGTTTTTGGGGAGTGCTCCGCACGACTACTGAATTCTTCGTCACGGACGCCCCGGACTCCGACGACTACTTCCCCGACGACGACTTCTTCCCCGATATCGACAACCTCCTCGACGACATGGTGCTACCTCTTGAGCATGCATTGGTTTTCCCTTCAAGAGGAAAGGGTGATGCAGCAAAGTAGCGTAAGTATTTCCCTCAGTTTTTGAGAACCAAGGTATCAATCCAGTAGGAGACTGCACACAAATCGCCACGTACCTACACAAAAAAATAAGAACCTTGCAACCAACGCGATAAAGGGGTTGTCAATCCCTTCACGACCACTTGCAAAAGTGAGATCTGATAGAGATAATACGATAAATATTTTTGGTATTTTTATGATATAGATTGGAAAATAAAGATTGCAAAATAAAATAGATCGGAAACTTATATGATGGAAGATAGACCCAGGGGCCATAGGTTTCACTAGTGGCTTCTCTCAAGATAGCATAAGTATTACGGTGGGTGAACAAATTACTGTCGAGCAATTGATAGAAAAGTGCAAAGTCATGAGAATATCTAGGCATGATCATGTATATAGGCATCACGTCCGCGACAAGTAGACCGAAACGATTATGCATCTACTACTATTACTCCACACATCGACCGCTATCCAGCATGCATCTAGGGTATTAAGTTCATAAGAACAGAGTAACCCATTAGGCAAGATGACATGATGTAGAGGGATAAACTCAAGCAATATGATATAAACCCCATCTTTTTATCCTCGATGGCAACAATACAATATGTATCGGGTCCCCTGCTGTCACTGGGATCGAACACCGCAAGATTGAACCCAAAGCTAAGCACTTCTCCCGTTGCAAGAAAGATCAATCTAGTAGGCCAAACCAAACTGATAATTCGAAGAGACTTGCAAAGATAACAAATCATACATAAAAGAATTCAGAGGAGAATCAAATATTGTTCATAGATAATCTTGATCATAAACCCACAATTCATCGGATCTCGACAAACACACCGCAAAAAGAATTACATCGAATCGATCTGCAAGAAGATCGAGGAGAACTTTGTATTGAGATCCAAAGAGAGAAGCCATCTAGCTAATAACTATGGAACCGAAGGTCTGAGGTAAACTACTCACACATCATCGGAGAGGCTATGGTGTTGATGTAGAAGCCCCCCGTGATCAAAGCCCCTCCGGCGGAGCGCCGGAAAAAGCCCCAAGATGGGATCTCACGGGTACAGAAGGTTGCGGCGGTGGAAATAGGGTTTCGTGGTGCTCTCGGATGTCTACGGGGTATATGAGTATATATAGGCGAAAGAAGTCAGTCAGGGAAGCCACGAGGGGCCCACGGGGGTGGGGGCGTGCCTACCCCCTAGGCGCGCCTCCCTGCCCCGTGGCCGCCTCGTTGCTTGCTTGACGTCCACTCCAAGTCTCCTGGATTGCGTTTGTTCCAAAAATAACTCTCCTGAAGGTTTCATTTCGTTTGGACTCCGTTTGATATTCCTTTTCTGTGAAACACTAAAATAGGCAAAAAACAGCAATTTGGGCTGGGCCTCCGGTTAGTAGGTTAGTCCCAAAAATAATATAAAAGTGTATAATAAAGCCCATTAAACATCCAAAACAGATAATATAATAGCATGAAACAATCAAAAATTATAGATACGTTGGAGACGTATCAAGCATCCCCAAGCTTAATTCCTGCTCGTCCTGGAGTAGGTAAATGATAAAAACAGAATTTTTGATGTGGAATGCTACCTAGCATATTTCTCAATGTAATTTTCTTTATTGTGGCATGAATATTCAGATCCGAAAGATTCAAGATAAAAGTTTAATATTGACATAAAAATAATAATACTTCAAGCATACTAACAAAGCAATCATGTCTTCTCAAAATAACATGGCTAAAAAAGTTATCCCTACAAAATCATATAGTCTGGCTATGCTCTATCTTCATCACACAAAATATTTAAATCATGCACAACCCCGGTTTCAGCCAAGCAATTGTTTCATACTTTAGTATTCTCAAACTTTTTCAATCTTCACGCAATATACGAGAGTGTGCCATGGACATAGCACTATATGTGGAATAGAACGGTGGTTGTGGAGAAGACAAAAGGAGAAGATAGTCTCTCATCAACTAGGCGTATCAACGGGCTATGGAGATGCCCATCAATAGATATCAATGTGAGTGAGTAGGGATCGCCTTGCAACGGATGAACTAGAGCTATAAGTGTATGAAAGCTCAACAAAAGAAACTAAGTGGGTGTGCATCCAACTTGCTTGCTCACGAAGACCTAGGGCACTTTGAGGAAGCCCATCATTGGAATATTCAAGCCAAGTTCTATAATGAAAAATTCCCACTAGTATATGAAAGTGACAAAATAAGAGACTCTCTATCATGAAGATCGTGCTACTTTGAAGCACAAGTGTGGTAAAAGGATAGTAACATTGTCCCTTCTCTCTTTTTCTCTCATTTTTTTGTTTGGGCATTTTCTTTTTTTCATATGGCCTCTTTTTTTATTATTATTTTTCGTCCGGAGTCTCATCCCGACTTGTGGGGGAATCATAGTCTCCATCATCCTTTCCTCACTTGGGACAATGCTCTAATAATGATGATCATCACACTTTTATTTACTTACAACTCAAGAATTACAACTCGATACTTAGAACAACATATGACTCTATGTCTATGCCTCCGGCGGTGTACCTGGGTATGCAATGAATCAAGAGTGACATGTATGAAAGAATTATGAATGGTGGCTTTGCCACAAATACGATGTCAACTACATGATCATGCAAAATAATATGACAATGATGCAGCGTGTCATAATAAACGGAATGGTGGAAAGTTGCATGGCAATATATCTCGGAATGGCTATGTAAATGCCATAATAGGTAGGTATGGTGGCTGTTTTGAGGAAGGTATATGGTGGGTGTATGATACCGGCGAAAGCGCGCGGTATTAGAGAGGCTAGCAATGGTGGAAGGGTGAGAGTGCGTATAATCCATGGACTCAACATTAGTCATAAAGAACTCACATACTTATTGCAAAAATCTACAAGTCATCAAAACAAAGTACTACACGCATGCTCCTAGGGGAAGGGTTGGTAGGAGTTAACCATCGAGCGATCCCGACCTCCACACATAAGGAAGACAATCAATAAATAAATCATGCTCCAACTTCATCACATAACGGTTCACCATACGTGCATGCTACGGGAATCACAAACTTCAACACAAGTGTTTCTTTAAATTAATAACTACTCAATTAGCATGACTCTAATATCACCAACCTCATATCTCAAAACAATCATCAAGTATCAAACTTCTCATAGTATTCAATGCACTTTATATGATAGTTTTTATTATACCTATCTTGGATGCTCATAATTTTAGGACTAAAATTTTAACCAAAGCAAATCACCATGCTGTTCCAAAAGACTCTCAAAATAATATAAGTGAAGAATGAGAGATCAATAATTTCTATAAAATAAAACCACCACCGTGCTCTAAAGAGATATAAGTGAAGCACTAGAGCAAAATTATCTAGCTCAAAAGATATAAGTGAAGCACATAGAGTATTCTAATAAATTCAGATTCATGTGTGTCTCTCCCAAAAGGTGTGTATAGCAAGGATGATTGTGGTAAACTAAAAATCAAAGACTCAAATAATACAAGATGCTCCAAGCAAAACACATATCATGTGGTGAATAAAAATATAGCATCAAGTAAAGTTACCGATGGACGAAGACGAAAGAGGGGATGCCTTCCGGGGCATCCCCAAGCTTAGGCTTTTGGTTGCCCTTGAATTTTACCTTGGGGTGCCTTGGGAATCCCCAAGCTTAGGCTCTTGCCACTCCTTGTTCCATAATCCATCAAATCTTTACCCAGAAACTTGAAAACTTCACAACACAAAACTCATTAGAAAATCTCATGAGCTCCGTTAGCGAAATAAAACAAACCACCACTTCAAGGTACTGTAATGAACTCATTATTTATTTATATTGGTGTTAAACCTACTATATTCCAACTTCTTTATGGTTCATACCCCCTGATACTAGCCATAGATTTATCAAAATAAGCAAACAACACACGAAAAACAGAATCTGTCAAAAACAGAACAGTCTTTAGCAATCTGTATCACACATAAACTTCTAGAGCGCCAAAAATTCAACCAAATTAGGAAGACCTGGGTAATATGTATATGAATCTACTTCAAAAAGAATCAGGGCAAAATCGCTTTGCTGTGATTTATGAAAATTATTTTCGTGAGCGCAAAGTTTCTATTTTTTACAGCAAGATCAAACAACTATCATCCAAGAAGATCCTAAAGGCTTTACTTGGCACAAACACTAATTAAAACACAAAAAACACAATCATAGCAGTAGCATGATGAATTATTTATTACTAAACAGAACCAAAAAGCAAGAAACAAAATAAAATTGGGTTGCCTCCCAACAAGCGCTATCGTTTAACGCCCCTAGCTAGGTATAAAGGCAAGGATAGATCTAAGCATTGTCATCTTTGGTATGCAATCCATAAGTGGCTCTCATACTAGATTCATAAGGTAACTTAATTTTATTTCTAGGAAAGGGTTCCATGCCTTTCCTTAATGGAAATTGGAATCTAATATTCCCTTCCTTCATATCAATAATTGCACCAATCGTTCTAAGGAAAGGTCTACCAAGAATAATAGGACATGTAGGATTGCAATCTATATCAAGAACAATAAAATCTACGGGCACATAATTCCTATTTGAAACAATAATAACATCATTAATCCTTCCCATAGGTTGCTTAATGGTGGAATCCGCAAGGTGCAAGTTTAAAGAACAATCATCAAATTCATGGAAACCTAACACATCACACAAAGTTTTTGGAATCGTGGAAAGACTAGCACCCAAATCACATAAAGCATAGCACTCATGGTCTTTAATTTTAATTTTAGTAGTAGGTTACCACTCATCATAAAGTTTTCTAGGGATAGAAACTTCTAACTCAAGTTTTTCTTCATAGGATTGCATTAAAGCATCAACGATATGTTTGGTAAAAGCTTTATTTTGATCATAAGCATGAGGAGAATTTAACATGGATTGCAACAAGGAAATGCAATTATCAAAGAGAAATTATCATAATTAAATTCCTTGAAATCCAAAATAGTGGGTTCATTGCTATGTAAAGTTTTGACCTCCTCAATCCCACTTTTACCAATTTTTGCATCAAGATCTAAAAACTCCGAATTATTGGGACGCCTTCTAACTAAAGTTGACTCATCTCCAGTCCCATTATCAAGATTCATATTGCAAAATAAATAGTTAATAGGAGACACATCAATCACTTTTAGATCTTCATCCTTATTATCATGAAAACTAGAAGAACACGCTTTTATGAAGCAATCTTTCTTAGCACGCATCCTAGCGGTTCTTTCTTTGCATTCATCAATGGAAATTCTCATGGCTTTGAGAGACTCATTGATATCATGCTTAGGTGGAATAGATCTAAGTTTCAAAGAATCAACATCAAGAGAAATTCTATCCATGTTCCTAGCCAATTCATCAATCTTAAGCAATTTTTCTTCAAGCAAAGCATTGAAATTCTTTTGTGAATTCATAAACTCTTTAACACTAGTCTCAGAATCAGAGGGCAACTTATTAAAATTTCCGTAAGAGTTTTTGTAGGAATTACCATAATTATTAGAGGAATTACTAGGGAACGGCCTAGAATTAAAGTTTCCTCTATACGCGTTGTTACCAATATTGTTCCTACCAACAAAATTCACATCCATAGAATCATTATTATTCTCAATCAAAGTGGACAAAGGCATATCATTAGGATCAGAAGAAACACTCCTACTAGCAAACAATTTCATAAGTTCATCCATCTTTCCACTCAAAACATTATTCTCTTCAATCGCATGAACCTTTTTACTAGTGGATCTTTCGGTGTGCCATTGAGAATAATTAACCATAATATTATCTAGGAGTTTAGTAGCTTCTCCTAAAGTGATTTCCATAAAAGTGCCCCCCGCTGCCGAATCTAAAAGATTTCTAGAAGCAAAATTCAATCTGGCATAATTTTTTTGTATAATCTTCCATAAATTCAAACCATGTGTAGGGCAATTGCGTATCATTAATTTCATTCTCTCCCAAGCTTGTGCAACATGTTCATGATCAAGTTGCTTAAAATTCATAATATCGTTTCTAAGAGAGATGATCTTAGCGGGAGGAAAATACTTAGAGATAAAAGCATCTTTGCACTTATTCCATGAATCAATACTGTTTTTTAGGGAAAGATGAAACCAAGTTTTAGCACGATCTCTAAGCGAAAACGGAAATAGCTTCAATTTAACAATGTCATTATCCACATCTCTCTTCTTTTGCATATCGCACAAATCAACAAAGTTGTTTAGATGTGTAGCGGCATCTTCACTAGGAAGGCCAGAGAATTGATCTTTCATGACAAGATTCAGCAAAGCAGCATTAATTTCACATCAGCATCGGTAATAGGAGCAATCGGAGTGCTAAGAAAATCATTGTTGTTGGTATTGGAAAAATCACACAATTTAGTATTGTCTTGAGCCATCGTGACAAACAATCCAACACACAAGCACACAAAAGGCAAGCGAAAAGAGGCAAACGGAGAAGAGGGCGAATAAAACGGCAAGGGTGAAGTGGGGGAGAGTGAGGGAGTCCTGGACTAAGGGGTCCTCGGGCGTCCGGCCTGTTAGCCATGGGCCGGACTGAAGGGCTGTGAAGATACGAAGACCGAAGACTCTACCCGTGTCCGGATGGGACTCTCCTTGGCGTGGAAGGCAAGGTTGGCGATCAAATATGAAGATTCTCTTCTCTGTAACCGATTTGACGTAACCTTAGATCCCTCCGGTGTCTATATAAACCGGAGGGTTAGGTCTATAGGACCGAATACTCATTACCATATTCATACATGCTAGACTTCTAGGGTTTAGCCATTACGATCCCGTGGTAGATCAACTCTTGTAATACTCATGCAGGAAGTAGGGTATTACCTCCATAGAGAGGGCCCGAACCTAGGTAAACATCGTGTCCCCCGTCTCCTGTTACCATCGATCCTAGACGCACAGTTCGGGACCCCCTACCCGAGATCCGCCGGTTTTGACACCGACATTGGTGCTTTCATTGAGAGTTCCACCGTGCTGTCGTCAAGAGATTTGATGGGCCCTTCGATCATTTACAACGATGCTGTCCAAGGAGAAATCTTCCTCCCCGTACAGATCTTCGTATTCGGCAGCTTCGCACTGCGGGCCAACTCGCTTGGGTATCTGGAGCAGATCGAAAGCTACGCCCCTGGCCATTAGGTCAGATTCGGGAGCTTGAATTAAGTTGCGGACGTCCGTGGAACTTGATCTTCGACGGATTCGAGACTGCGACAGCCGCTCCCTGTCACCTTGATGAACATGATTTAAATCTGTCATCGGACCACATCCAGGAGATAGCTCCTGTAACTACTCTGGCCTTAGATCCGGAGCAAATCGCGCCATCCGAGGACAGGAAGCTCAACCCCGCCACGGAGGCCGCAGATTCCGCAGCGTTGGAGCCACACACAGACTTAGCCTCGCGTGATATCTGTGTCACCGGAACTCTGGACTCGTTCCTGGTTATAAGTTCCGAACCATGTACGTCCACGGACGCCGAGCTGGATCGGTTATCAATCTTAGAATTTAGCGCCACAGACATCTTCCGACACTCGCCTTTCGGCGATGTGCTAAACTCATTAAAGAATCTGTCCTTGGCGGGGGACTCATAGCCGAATTATCTCCGGTTCGAACTGGAGGCTGATGATGGAGAATTTCGTTTCCCACCCACCACCCACTTCATAACCACTGTCGATGACCTAACCGACACACTCAATTATGACTCCGAAGACATCGACGGTATGGACGACGATGCCGGAGAAGAGGAGGCCCAAGCCACGCCGTTCACCGGACGATGGACGGCTACCTCCTTATACGACCTATACATGGTGGATACGCCAAAAGGTAATAGTGGTGACGATAAGAAAAACCCAGTGAAGGATGACCCCCCTAAGACACAACCAAAGCGCCGGCGTCAGCGGCGCCGCTCTAAACCACGCTGCAGCAAGGACAACAACACCGGCACAGGAGACGACAACACTCCAGACGGTGCCGAAGATGTAGAAGACCATGACGAACAAACTGCCAATCAGGAGGATGGGCAAGTCAGCCCTGATGAACAGGCCGTAAATGAAGACTCGGAGAACGGTAGTTATCATCCACTCTCCGAGGAGGAGGTGAGCCTCGGCAACGAAGACTTTATCGTGCCTGAGGAACCCCTCGAGCAGGAGCACTTTAAGCGCCGGCTAATAGCCACTGCAAGGAGCCTGAAAAAGAAGCAGCAGCAGCTTCAAGCTGCAAGGGGTCGAGACAAGGCGGCAACTCAAGCCGAACGCCAGCCCGCTCCACCTCACCGTAAAGGTGGAGACCAAACAGCTCAGGGACATACCTATGACCTACGGCAAAAACTGGACAATAATGCAGGACATGCTAGATCGATCTAAGGATCGTGAGGGCGTGCCCCGACACGTGACGACGGCCACCTATCGGGACGTGATAAGCCCAACCATGCCCGGGACGAACTCCGCAGACGGAACCCATTGGAAGTACGTCACGATGTGGCCCGATATAGAGGCGCCGCGCACCCCCTTTGCTTCACGGATGAAGTAATAGACCATGAATTCCAAGAAGGGTTTAAACCCGTAAACATCGAATCATATGATGGGACAACAGACTCTGCAGTCTGGATAGAGGATTTCCTCCTCCATATTCATAAGGCTCGTGGCGATGATCTCCACGCCATTAAATATCTCCCATTGAAACTTAAAGGACCAGCTCGGTACTGGTTGAACAGTCTGCCAGAAAACTCAACCGGTAACTGGGAAGACTTGGAAGAAGCCTTCTTGGACAACTTCCAAGGAACATACGTCCGGCCTCCGGATGCAGATGATTTAAGTCACATAGTCCAATAGCCCGGAGAATCAGCCCGGAAATTCTGGACTAGGTTCTTAACTAAAAAGAACCAGATTGTCGACTGTCCAGATGCCAAAGCCCTAGCGGCCTTTATGCATAGCATCCGCGATGAATGGCTCGCCCGACATCTCGGGCAGGAAAAGCCGAAGTCCATGGTGGCACTTACGACACTTATGACCCGCTTTTGTGCGGGCGAAGATAGTTGGTTAGCCCGTTGCAATAATAATGCAAGCAAACCGGGCACCTCTGAAGCCAAGGATAGCAACGGAAATCCTCGACGCAACAGACACAAGCGTCGAATCAATGGCAACCATACCGATGACACGGCGGTCAACGCCGGATTCAGTAGCTCCAAGTCCGGTCAGCGGAAGAAGCCGTACAATAAGAACAATTCTGGCTCATCCAGTCTGGACCGCATACTCGATCGTCCGTGCCAGATACATGGCACCCCGGAAAAACCAGCCAACCACACCAACAGAGATTGTTGGGTTTTTAAACAGGCCAGCAAGTTAAATGCCGATAACAAGGAGAAGGGGTCGCAAAGCAAGGACGATGACGAGGATACTCGGCCACTGAACACAGGGGGACAGAAGAAATTCCCCCCTCAGGTCAAAATGGTGAATATGATATATGCCACCCACGTCCCCAAGACGGAACGCAAGCGTGCACTCAGGGACGTCTACGCGATGGAGCCAGTCGCCCCAAAGTTCAACCCATGGTCCTCCTTCCCGATCACACTTGATCGCCGAGACCACCCGACCAGCGTCCGTCACAGCTGGTCGGCCGCACTGGTCCTTGACCTAATCATCGACGGATTCCACCTCACGCGGGTCCTAATGGATGGTGGTAGCAGCCTCAACCTGCTTTATCAGGATACGGTGTGCAAAATGGGCATTAACCCATCACGGATCAAGCCCACAAAGACTACCTTTAAAGGAGTCATACCAGGTCTAGAGGCCCGTTGTACGGGCTCAATCACACTAGAGGTTGTCTTCGGATCTCCGGACAACTTCCGAAGCGAAGAGTTAATCTTCGACATCGTCCCCTTCCGCAGCGGCTATCACGCACTGCTTGGACGAACCGCATTTGCTTGATTCAACATGGTGCCACACTATGCTTATCTCAAGCTCAAGATGCCCGGACCACGCGGCGTCATAACAGTCAATGGAAAGACGGAACGCTCCCTCCGTAGCGAGGAGCACACCGTTGCCCTAGCAGCAGACGTACAGAGCGGCCTTTTTAAGCAGAACCTTAATTCGGCGGCCGAACTCCCAGAGACCACTAAGAGAGTCCGGACCATTCTGCAGCAGGACAGTGCGGCTCGTCAAGAGCTCGACTAGCAATTCCGCCTCCGTCCCAGTCCCAATCAGCTGGCGGCATTCGTACCGCGCGTACATAACTACGCACTCAGAATACCATGTGCATAGACGGAGGCATTCTTGTCTTGTGATCCATAGTACAGCTTGACCGCGGCCGGACACATATACTTTCAATATTTACTTTTTTTCCTTTTCAGGTTTCTTTTCCACAGGCCCTCCCTGAAGGCCCGAACACCTATCCTTCCGAAGGATAAGTACACCAAGGGGATAAGTAGCTCGGACGCATAAGGGGAGCTCTAGGCGACCCCTTGAACGATCACTCTACCAATTTTCGGTACCCGTACGCAGCTTTGCCTTGGTTGTGGCATGTTAAATAGCCTTATTGCTTATTGCACTACTTGTACAAATATGCTTTGACGTATTAATCACGCTATAAATGGAAAAAATAGTTCGCAGGCCAAGTTCCTGCGGCATTGGCTTACTGTCCTTTTCCTTTTTCCCTTTTTCTTGATATTCTTATCAATTGCACACGTACACTCTGGTACGCCTTCATTCACCAGGGGCTTCAATATGCCCCATAACACGGCAATAAAGTCCGAACACTTTTACAGTATAGTTCGGCACCCCGATCTTTAGCATTATATGCATCGGCTCCGAATCATGTCTTTGGTCAATAGTTGGGTTGCCCGGCTCCTGTGCTTACTACCTTACGTTCCGTTATATCAGCTAGGGTAGTAAAGGGAGAACTACTGCGATTGTGCCCTAGTTCATCCGGATGAGCACCTCAGTAGAGAAAGCCGAAAACTGACTGTCATGATGTGGCGAGAGCCGGTCAGCTGTTCGAGAGGTTACAAATTGTTAGAGGTTTTTTCCGCATTTAGCGAAGGATTGGTTTTTACCTGATCAGGTGTTTACAGTATCCCAAGTTCGTACTCACGAGCACTAGGGCCCGCACCTAAATTTTTATTTGTCAAACTCCTATGGCTAAGTGAGAGTGATAAAGCCGTATAGTCCGATTGCCTGGTTCGCAGCGCTAACACCTCCTTAACGGACCAAAAATCTTTGGATCAAGTGCGTTTTGGCGCCCACCGAACACCCCGGTACTTCCTACACGGGGGCTGAATCCGGCGACTGGCCAACTCTCAGATTTAATAAAAACGGCTGCACAGGAGGTAAAAAATTAACACAAAGAATTATATTACACAAATTGTCTTTGTTTCACAATACAGGGCGAGACAAATATGAATGTATTCATTCAAAGATCACGTCTTTCTCACACTGCTCCGCAACAATGCGGGATCCCTCCAGGACACTATCAAAATACAGCTCGGGCTTGCGGTGCTCCTTGCCCTCCGGCGGCCCCTCGGTCATCAGCTTCTTGGCATCCATTTTCGCCCACCAGACCTTGAGATGGGCAAAGGCCATGCGCGTGCCCTCGATGCAGACCGAACGCTTGACGACATCCAGCCGAGGACAGGCATTCACCAGCCGCTTCACGAGGCCGAAGTAGCTACTGGGTATAGCTTCAGCAGGCCACAACCGGATTATCAAGTCCTTCATGGCCAGTTCGGCCACCATGTGCAGCTCGACCAGCTGTTTTAGCTGATCGTTGAAGGGCACCGGATGCTTTGGCGTCAGATATTGCGACCAGAACAGCTTCTCCGTTGAGCTCCCTTCTTCGGCTCGAAAGAACTCTGCAACGTCTGACACGCTGCGCGGCAGGTCCGCAAACGCCCCTGGGGAACTCCGGATACGGGTTAGTAAGAAATACTTCTTCTTCACATACTTGCTTTGCATACTAAATGCCTTACCCGCCGCGATCCTCTTGGCCTCTTGGATCTCCTGGAGGGCGCCCTGGGCTTCAACCCGGGCCTCTTCTGCGATTTGGCGAGCCTTGGCGAGTTCGGCGTATCGAGCCAAAATGTTGCCCTCCAAGGTCTCGCATTTCTTAATAGCATCCTGGAGCTCCTGCTGCACCTCGTTAAGCATGGCCTTGAGCTTCTTACGAGCAGCTTGCTCCTGGACAACTTTCCCCTCGGCTTCGGCCAGGGCCTTTTTTAGGGCCTCGACCTCGGTCATCGCTCCTACACACATCATGACATTACGGTCAATAAAACATCATTTATTCTTTCCGAATATATAGCGAGTGATTAAAAATACCTTGGTGGTCCTCCAGCTGCTTCCTCGCTTGACCGAGCTCGTCCTCGGCCGGCTCCAGTTTCTGCTTCAGTCCGCAGACTTTGGCAGCATGTGAGGTCACGGCCAGCAGCGACGCCTACTCAGTCACATAAGACATATATAGTTAGCTTCATGCAGGGTATTGATCCTCTGTCCGGCTCTTTTCCTTCCGAACACCGGACAGTGTCTCAGGGGCTACTGTCTACATTGGGACTTTTTCTTTTACATTGCTTACCTCAAAGCCGGTCAGCAGATTGCTGCAGGCTTCGGTCAGTCCGCTCTTAACAGACTAAACCTTCTCAATCACCATACCCATAAGGATACGGTGCTCATCTGCAAGGGAAGCGCCTCGTAGCGCTTCCAGCGGACTATCCGGTGCCTCCGGTTGGACAGAGGTCACCGGCAGAACAGGCACACCTCCTCCTTTCGGGGAAGGCTGCTCACTTGACTCTGGAGCCGTGTGGGTCTCCGGAAGGGTATTCGGGTGGGGGCCGAATTGGACATGGCCCCCATCGCCAGTCCCCTGGGGGATTTGCTCCCCCATGTGTGCGACTGTCGAGGTTTCACCCTCTGGCGCCAACCTGACAACCTCCTGAACCTTTCCCTGGCCGGAGAAGGTCCTTCGGGACATCACCTTCTTGTCACCCTTGGCCTGGGGAGAGTGAGTGGCCGGTGGTGACTCGCTGGCCCTCGCCTTTGAATCCAACGAACCCGCTGATGAGGATCGCTGGAGGCTGTTGTGGGCCGGACTGTAATAGCATAACTAAACATCTTAGCACCATAAAAAGGAGAGGCCGGATACCTGGACGTCTACGGGTCTTCAGTACTCACGAAGTGGCTAGGGGCTTGCTTCGGGGGGGGGGGTCGCTCTAGGCTGCTATCGACGTCCCACGCGAAGTTATCCGCAAGGGGGCCCTTCCCTTCTTGGGCGCCCCCGCCTCCAGATTTCTGGAGGCTGCCCTCTTCTTCCTTCCCCCATCAGGGGGAGAGTGGCTTTCATCCTCCTCCTCGACGTTGTCTTCGGCGGCAGAGGAGTGATCCTCGTCATCTTCGGACATCACGTCCGAAGTACCCTTGCGGCGAGGGCCACCTTTGGTCCCCTTGGCCTTCTTCTCCGGTGCCTTGTAAGGCGCCGGAACCAGCATCTTCTCCAGGAGCGGGATGACGGGCTCTTCGGGCAGCGGAGCCGGACAATGAATCCGCTCCGCCTTCTCCGTCCATACCTGAAAAACTATATATATATATATATATATATAGTCAAATTTGGACATCCTCCCTGAATAGACAGGTAGATGATACATCTCGAGAAGTGAAAATCTTACCGCACTGGCGGGGTTGGAAAAATCGTGCCCGCGGTCCGAGTCTATGACAGGCAGCTTCTCATTACCCTTAAAGAGCAATTTCTAGGCATCTTCGTGAGTAGTTCCGAAGAGCCTTTTCAGGGTTTGGTGCTTCGCCGGATCAAACTCCCATAAAGGGCAGTCTGGGCTTTGGCAGGGGAGGATCTGGCGGACCAGCATCACCTGGATCACGTCGACAAGCTTGACGTTTTTATCCTCCATACTTTAGATGCGCGTTTGCAGCACCAACAGTTCGTCCGACGAAGACAAATTTGGGCCCTTCTCCATCTAGGAGGTAATCCGCATTGGAGCTCCGGACTTGAATTCGGGAGCCGCGGCCCAAGCAGCGTCGCGGGGCTCTGTGATGTAGAACCACAGCTTCTGCCACTCCTTGACAGTCTCCACAAACGTACCTTTGGGCCATGTGACATTGGGCAGTTTGCTCACCATGGCACCTCCGCACTCCGCGTGCTGGCCATCCACCACCTTCGGCTTCACGTTGAAGATCTTGAGACATAGCCCGAAGTGGGGTTGGATGCGGAGGAAGGCCTCACACACAACAATGAATGCCGAAATGTTGAGGAAGGAGTTCGGGGCCAGATCATGGAAATCTAGCCCGTAATAGAACATCAGTCCATGGACGAAAGGGTGGAGTGGAAACCGTAACCCGCTGACGAAATGGGGGATGAACACCACCCTCTCGTGGGGCTTCGGGGTGGGGACGATTTGCCCCTTGGCTGGAAGTCGGTGGGCGATTTCTTTCGCCAGGTACCCGGCCGCCCGAAGCCCAGCAATGTCCTTCTCCTTGATGGAGGAGTCCATCCATTTACCTTGCCCTCCGGTTCTGGACATGGTTGAATACTTGCTTAAGGCAGAAAGGTTGAGAGCTTGGGCGCTGGAGCTCAAGGATGAGAGGGCAGAGGGCAAGAGAAGGCGTGGGTGAACAAGAATGAATCCTTATCCCTTTATAAAGGCATTAAATATCAAACGCCTCCCCACTCGCCTTAAAACTCGCCTATTCCCAAGGGCTATGCAAACGGCACGGTTGGGTTACCCACGCCCGTATTGATGAGAATCCAGCAATAAGGGGACACGATCTCTGCTTTGACAAGACATGACAATGGAAACCGCATCTCGAAACGCGAAACGGCAGACGAAAACGGTTCGAAATAATGACCGGGTGTATGTTATGTCACATTACAAAGAAAGTTGTCGGCGGATTGGACTCATGGAATATTATACTCTTTACGGCTGTGTGTGGTGCTTGTGTTACAGGTCCGGTTACATTCTTCGCGTCCGAAGACTATCTTGGAGTATTCGGGAAGGGGAACCCGCCTTGCAATGCCGAAGACAATCTGCGCGCCGGACACCTCGGCATTGAAGCCTGGTTCAGGGGCTACTGAGGGAGTCCTGGACTAAGGGGTCCTCGGGCGTCCGGCCTATTAGCCATGGGCCGGACTAATGGGCTGTGAAGATACGAAGACCGAAGACTCCACCGTGTCCGGATGGGACTCTCCTTGGCATGGAAGGCAAGGTTGGCGATCAAATATGAAGATTCCCTTCTCTGTAACCGATTTGATGTAACCCTAGATCCCTCCGGTGTCTATATAAACCGGAGGGTTAGGTCTATAGGACCGAATACTCATTACCATATTCATACAGGCGAGACTTCTAGGGTTTAGCCATTACGATCTCATGGTTGATCAACTCTTGTAATACTCATATTCATCAAGATCAATCAAGCAGGAAGTAGGGTATTACCTCCATCGAGAGGGCCCAAACCTGGGTAAACATCATGTCCCTCGCCTCCTGTTACCGTCCGCCTTAGACGCACAGTTCGGGACCCCCTACCCGAGATCCGCCGGTTTTGACACCGACAGGGCCCGAACCTGGATAAACATCGTGTCCCCTCTCTCCTGTTACCATTGATCCTAGACGCACAGTTCGGACCCCCTACCCGAGATCCGCCGGTTTTGACACCGACAGAGAGGAAAACGAGAGGCAAATGGCAAATAATGTAATGCGAGGGATAAGAATTTGTGATGGGTACTTGGTATGTCTTGACTTGACTTGGCAACTACGCCAGAGATGGCTAGCTGCTGGAAGATCCAATCTGGACTTGACTTGGCGTAGCCTCCCCGGCAACGGTGCCAGAAATCCTTCTTGCTACCTCTTGAGCATGCGTTGGTTTTCCCTTGAAGAGGAAAGGGTGATGCAGCAAAGTAGCATAAGTATTTCCCTTAGTTTTTGAGAACCAAGGTATCAATCCAGTAGGAGACTGCACACAAATCGCCTCGTACCTACACAAACAAATAAGAACCTTGCAACCAATGCGATAAAGGGGTTGTCAATCCCTTCACGGCCACTTGCAAAAGTGAGATCTGATAGAGATAATAAGATCAATATTTTTGGTATTTTTATGATATAGATTGGAAAATAAAGATTGCAAAATAAAATAGATCGAAAACTTATATGATGGAAGATAGACCCGGGGGCCATAGGTTTCACTAGTGGCCTCTCTCAAGATAGCATAAATATTACGGTGGGTGAACAAATTATGGTCGAGCAATTGATAGAAAAGTGCATAGTCATGAGAATATCTAGGCATGATAATGTATATAGGCATCACGTCCGCGACAAGTAGACCGAAACGATTCTGCATCTCCTACTATTACTCCACACATCGACCGCTATCCAGCATGCATCTAGAGTATTAAGTTCATAAGAACAGAGTAACACATTAGGCAAGATGACATGATGTAGAGGGATAAACTCAAGCAATATGATATAAACCCCATCTTTTTATCCTCGATGGCAACAATACAATACGTATCGGTTCCCCTTCTGTCACTGGGATCGAACACCGCATGATTGAACCCAAAGCTAAGCACTTCTCCCATTGCAAGAAAGATCAATCTAGTAGGCCAAACCAAACTGATAATTCGAAGAGACTTGCAAAGATAACAAATCATACATAAAAGAATTCAGAGGAGATTCAAATATTGTTCATAGATAATCTTGATCATAAACCCACATTTCATCAGATCTCGACAAACACACCGCAAAAAGAATTACATCGAATAGATCTCCAAGAAGATCGAGGAGAACTTTGTATTGAGATCCAAAGAGAGAAGCTATCTAGCTAATAACTATGGACCCGAAGGTCTGAGGTAAAATACTCACACATCATCGGAGAGGCTATGGTGTTGATGTAGAAGCCCTCTGTGATCAATGCCCCCTCCGGCGGAGCGCCGGAAAAGGCCCCAAGATGGGATCTCATGGGTACAGAAGGTTGCGGCGGTGGAAATAGGGTTTCGTGGTGCTCTCGGATGTCCACGGGGTATATGAGTATATATAGGCGAAAGAAGTCGGTCAGGGGAGCCATGAGGAGCCCATGAGGGTGGGGGCGCGCCTACCCCCTGGGCGCGCCTCCCTGCCTCGTGGCCGCCTCGTTGCTTGCTTGACGTCCACTCCAAGTCTCCTAGATTGTGTTTGTTCCAAAAATAACTCTCCCGAAGGTTTCATTCTGTTTGGACTCTGTTTGATATTCCTTTTCTGCGAAACACTGAAATAGGCAAAAAACAGCAATTTGGGTTGGGCCTCCGGTTAGTAGGTTAGTCCCAAAAATAATATAAAAGTGTATAATAAAGCCCATTAAACATCCAAAACAGATAATATAATAGCATGGAACAATCAAAAATTATAGATACGTTGGAGACGTATCACATGGCTGGCGAGGACACCCACCCCAAGTCCAGTGCTTCTGCTGCTGCTGTCCCGTATGTGTTCTTCTTCTTTCTGTTCGAGGTACTGCCACAGTTCCTTGTTCTAGTGTTTGCTCTAGATATGTTTGGCTACAGTTCATATATGCAGATGCTATTTACTTTCTCTCTGTCAGATCGCATGACTTGTTTTATCTCTGCTATATTAGTCATGCTTTATCTAGTATTTCTGTTAATAAAATCATTTGGTAAATTGCTCATATTTCCAACAATCCAAAAACCTTATTATAGGCAATTTACCCCGAGTGGTTTTGCTGCTTTCATGAGACCTCCTATGTTTGAGGGTATCCACTATTAGAGGTGGCGCGTGAGAGCAGTCTTATGGTTTCAAACCATGAGTTGCTATGACGCCACTCTTGGCAAACCTGAAGGAGAATATGATGCTCAACAGGAACAAGCTTTTCAGAAAATGGATACCCTGTTTAAGGCTGCTCTCTTGAGTGTTCTTGGTGACAACATAGTTGATGCTTATGCGTCAATTGATAATGGAAAAGATATGTGGGACGCACTTGAGGCCAAGTTTGGGGCCTCGGATGCTGGCACTGAGCTGTACATCATGGAGCAATTCTATGATTACAGGATGACTGAAGAGTGCTCCGTGGTTGAGCAAGCTCATGAGATATAGTCATTTGCTGGAGAACTTGAGCACTTCAATTGTATGCTACTGGACAAGTCTGTTGCTGGAGGTATCATCACTAAGCTTCCTCCTTCGTGGAGGAACTTTGCTACCTTACTGAAGCATAAGAGGGAGGGGTTTTCCGTTCCGGATCTCATTGGTACTCTTGATGTGGAAGAAAAGGCGAGAGCAAAGGATAACTGTGCTCGAGGTATTGAGGGAGGTTCTAGTGCCAATCTGGTACAGAAGAAAAACTTCCAGCCCCACAAATTCAAGAACAAGGGAAAGCTTGATGGTAAAGCAAAGTTTGATTGGAAGAACAAGGTTGTAAAACACACGAACTTCAAGAAGAAGAATGACAAGAAGAAAGGTGTTTGTCATGTCTGCGGAGATCCTGACCATTGGGCTCCTAGTTGCCCTAATTGTTATGACAAGCGTCATCTTGGGAAAGGCGACAAGACCGCTAATGTTGTCATTGGTGACACTGATATGAAGGATGCTGGGTATGGTATATTTCCCACTATTCTTTCAGTATGTCATTCTCCTGATTGGTTGATTGACACGGGTGCTAATGTGCATGTATGCGGCGATATTTCCATGTTTTCGTCTTACACACCGCAGGGACTTCAACCGTGCTGATGGGCAACGGTTCAAGTGCTTCTGCTCATGGTGTTGGCACGGTCGATCTGAAGTTTACTTCGGGGAAGATCGTGCGGCTGAAGAACATGCATTATGTTCCGTCCGCCAATAAAAATCTTGTTAGCGGATCTCTTCTGTGTATAGATGGCTACATGCTTGTCTTTGAGTCAAATAAATTTGTAATATCCAAGTATGGAACCTTTGTTGGTAAAGGCTATGAGTCAGGAGGCCTGTTTCGTTTATCCTTGTCAGATGTTTGCCATAAAGTTGTTAATCATGTTTGCAACAATAGTGAATCAAATATGTGGCATTCACGTCTCTGTCATGTTAACTTTGGTTGCATGTCGCGCCTAGCCAAATTGAACTTAATCCCTAGTTTCACCACTGTCAAGGGATCTAAGTGTCAAGTTTGTGTGCAAGCTAAGCAACCTCGTAAGTCTCACACGACTGTGGAAACAAGAAATCTTGCACCACTAGAACTCATACATTCAAATCTATGTGAAATGAATGGTGTTTTGACAAAAGGTGGAAAGAAATATTTCATGACGTTAATTGACGACTCCACTAGATACTGCTGTGTGTATCTTCTGAAATCTAAGGATGAGGCTTTGAACTTTTTCAAGATCTATAAAGCTGAAGTGGAAAACCAACTTGATCGGAAAATCAAGAGGCTTAGATTCGACCGTGGCGGAGAGTTTTTTTAAATGAATTTGATGCTTTTTGTGTGGAACATGGTATAATCCATGAGAGGGCGCCTCCCTATTCACCTCAGTCAAATGGGGTAGCCGAAAGAAAGAACCGTACTCTAACTGATTTGGTTAACGCCATGTTAGACACATCGAGTCTCTCCAAGGCATGGTGGGGGGAGGTGATACGTCTCCAATGTATCTATAATTTTTTATAGTTCCATGCTATTATATTGTCTGATTTGGATGTTTAATGGACTTTATCATACACTTTTATATTATTTTTGGGACTAATCTATTAACCGGAGGCCCAACCCAAATTGCTGTTTTTTTGCCTATTTCAGTGTTTCACAAATAAGGAATATCAAATGGAGTCCAAACGGAATGAAACCTCCAGGAATGTGATTTTTGGAACAAACGTGATCCAGAGGACTTGGAGTGGACGTAAAGCAATCAACGAGGAGGCCACGAGTCAGGGAGGCGCGCCTGCCCCCCTTGGGCGCGCCCCCACCCTCGTGGGCCCCTCGTAGCTCCACCGACCTACTTCTTCCTCCTATATATACCTACGTACCCCAAAAACATCCAGGAGCACCACGAAACCCTATTTCCATTGCCGCAACCTTCTGTACCTGTGAGATCCCATCTTGGGGCCTTTTCCGGCGCTCCGCCGGAGGGGGCATTGATCACGGAGGGCTTCTACATCAACACAAAAGCCTCTCCGATGATGTGTGAGTAGTTTACCTCAGACCTTCGGGTCCATAGTTATTAGCTAGATGGCTTGTTCTCTCTCTCTTTGGATCTCAATACAAAGTTCTCCTCGATTCTCTTCGAGATCTATTCGATGTAATATTCTTTTGCGGTGTGTTTGTCAAGATCCGATGAATTGTGGGTTTATGATCCAGATTATCTATGAACAATATTTGAATCTCCTCTGAATTCTTTTATGTATGATTGGTTATCTTTGCAAGTCTGTTCGAATTATCAGTTTGGTTTGGCCTACTAGATTTGTCTTTCTTGCAATGGGAGAAGTGCTTAGCTTTGGGTTCAATCTTGCGGTGCTCGATCCCAGTGACAGTAGGGGAAACTACACGTATTGTATTGTTGCCATCGAGGATAAAAAGATGGGTTTTATATCATATTGCTTGAGTTTATCCCTCTACATCATGTCATCTTGCCTAATGCGTTACTCTGTTCTTATGAACTTAATACTCTAGTTGCATGCTGGATAGCGGTCGATGTGTGGAGTAATAGTAGTAGATGCAGGCAGGAGTTGGTCTACTTGTCACAGACGTGATGCCTATATACATGATCATGCCTAGATATTATCATAACTATGCTCAATTCTATCAATTGCTCGAAAGTAATTTGTTCACCCACCGTAATACTTATGCTATCTTGAGAGAAGCCACTAGTGAAACCTATGGCCCCCGGGTCTATTTTCCATCATATTAATCTCCCGTCAACTAGCTTTTTCTGTCGTCGTTTATTTTGCTTTCTTTACTTTTAGTCTTTATCATAAAAATACCAAAAATATTATCTTATCATCTGTATCTGATCTCACTTTTGCAAGTGGCCGTGAAGGGATTGACAACCCCTTTACCGCGGTTGGTTGCAAGCTTCTTATTTGTTTGTGTTGGCGCGTGGGACTTGAGCGTGGTCTCCTACTGGATTGATACCTTGGTTCTCAAAAACTGAGGGAAATACTTACGCTACTTTACTACATCACCCTTTCCTCTTCAAGGGAAAACGAACGCAGTGCTCAAGAGGTAGCAAGAAGGATTTCTGGCGCCGTTGCCGGGGAGTCTACGCACAAGTCAAGACATACCAAGTACCCATCACAAACTCTTATCCCTCGCATTACATTATTTGCCATTTGCCTCTCGTTTTCCTCTCCCCCACTTCACCCTTGTTGTTTTATTCGCCCTCCTTCCGTTCGATCTTGTGTTACCATGTGCCTTCTTTTCGCTTGCATCTTCGCTTGATAAAAGTTTATGGATCCTCATCCCCTTGCTAATCTTTTTAAGAGATCCAATTATGATGAACCAATTTCTAGTGATTTGAGTGCACTAGACTATCTTTATGAGGTTTTGCTTGAAATTCGTGAATCTGAAAATTGTGATGAAGAAATTTATGAAGAGATTCACGATAGCTCCTTGAATAAAAAGCATAATTGCAATGATTTTACTATAAATTCTCTTGATGTCAATTGTGCTAATAATATGCAAAACCCTAAGCTTGGGGATGCTAGTTTTGCTATGTCTATTACTTGTTGCAATGATCATGATTGGGGTGATTCTTCTTATCATCTTGAAAATTTATTTAAGCCCCATGATGAATATGAGATTGATAATAATTTTTGCAATAATATTGAAAGTGGGTTTGGAAGAGTGTCAACTTTAGATCCCACATATTTGGAGAATGTTCAAACTTATGGTATTTTTGATAAAAGTGGGTTTGGAGAGGTCATGACTTTAGTTAATATTAATCCCACTATTTCGGAAGAGTGTCAACTTTGCATGCATGTGGATCGTGTTGAAAATATTTTATGTGATAGCTATTTTGTTGAATTTTCTTATGATCCCACATGTAATTATTATGAGAGAGGAAAATATGGTTGTAGAAATTTTCATGATAATAAATTACCTCTCGTTATGTTGAGATTGCTATTGTTTCTTTCCGCTTCCTTGCATATGCTAGTTTTTGCTTGCTATGATAATTTGTTTGCCTATAAGATGCCTATGCATAGGAAGTATGTTAGACTTAGATGTGTTTGTCACGTGTTTCATGATGCTCTCTTTGCGCTTCAATTCTTGTCTTTCATGTGAACATCATCGAAATCTCAATGCCTAGCTAGGGGCGTTAAACGATAGCGCTTGTTGGGAGGCAACCCAATTTTATTTTTATTCCTTGATTTTGGTTATGTTTAGTAATAAATATTTATCATGCTACTGCTATGATTGTGTTTTTTCTGTTTTAATTAGTGTTTGTGCCAGGTAAAACCTTTAGGATAACCTATGGTGATAGTTATTTGATTTTGCTGTAAAACAACAGAAACTTTGCCCGCACGAGATTAGTTTTCATAAATCACAGAAATGTGCTTTGCAGTTGATTATTTTTGCTGTAGATCAATAAACAAATTATCTAGTACTTCTTAATTTGGTAGAAGTTTTTAGGTTCCAGAAGTTTGTGTTAGATATAGATTACTACAGACTGATATGTTTTTGACAGATTATGTTTTTCGTGTGTTGTTTGCTTATTTTGATGAATCTATGGCTAGTAAAAGAGCTTATAAACCATAGAGAAGTTGGAATACAGTAGGTTTAACACCAATATAAATAAAGAATGAGTTAATTACAGTACCTTACAGTGGTAGTTTGTTTTATTTCGCTAACGGAGCTTATGAGATTTTCTGTTGAGTTTTGTGTTGTGAAATTTTCAAGTTTTGGGTAAAGATTTGATGGATTATGGAACAAAGAGTGGCAAGAGCCTAAGCTTGGGGATGCCCATGGAACCCCAAGGTAAAATTCAAGGACAACCAAAAGCCTAAGCTTGGGGATGCCCCGGAAGGCATCCCCTCTTTCGTCTTCGTTTATCGGTAACTTTACTTGGAGCTATATTTTTATTCACCACATGATATGTGTTTTTCTTGGAGCGTCTTGTATGATTTGAGTCTTTGTTTTTTATATTTACCACAATCATCCTTGCTGTACACACGTTTTGAGATAGACACACATGATTCGGAATTTATTAGAATACTCTATGTGCTTCACTTATATCTTTTGAGCTATATAGTTTTTGCTCTAGCGCTTCACTTATATCTTTTAGAGCACGGTGGTGGTTTTATTTTATAGAAATTATTGATCTCTCATGCTTAAATTATATTATTTTGAGAGTCTTTTAGAACATCATGGTATTTTTCTTTGGTTGAAATTAGTCCTAAAGTAATAGGCATCCAAGATAGGTATAATAAAAACTATCATATAAAGTGCATTGAATAATATGAGAAGTTTGATACTTGATGATTGTTTTGAGATATGGAGATAGTGATATTAAAGTTGTGCTAGTTGAGTAATTCTGAAATTGAGAAATACTTGTGTTGAAGTTTGCAAGTCCCGTAGCATGCACGTATGGTAACCGTTGTGTAACAAATTTGAAACATGAGGTGTTCTTTGAGTTTCATCCTTTGTGTGGAGGTCGGGGGCGCGCGATGGTTAACTCCTACCAACCTCCCCCCTAGGAGCATGCGTGTAGTTCTTGGTTTTGATGACTTGTAGATTTTTGCAATAAGTATGTGAGTTCTTTATGACTAATGTTGAGTCCATGGATTATACGCACTCTCACCCTTCCATCATTGCTAGCCTCTTCGGTGCCGTGCATTGCCCTTTCTCACCTTGAGAGTTGGTGCAAACTTCGCCGGTGCATCCAAACCCCGTGATATGATACACTCTATCACACATAAACCTCCTTATATATTCCTCAAAACAGCCACCATACCTACCTATCATGGCATTTCCATAGCCATTCCGAGATATATTGCCATGCAACTTTCCACCATTCCGTTTATTATGACACGCTTCATCATTGTCATATTGCCATGCATGATCATGTAGTTGACATCGTATTTGTGGCAAAGACACCATGCATATTATTTCATACATGTCACTTTTGATTCATTGCCCATCCCGGTACACCGCCGGAGGTATTCATTTAGAGTCATATTTTGTTCTAGTATCGAGTTGTAATCATTGAGTTGTAAATAAATAGAAGTGTGATGATCATCATTCATAGAGCATTGTCCCTAAAAAAGAGAGAAATGCCAAATAAAAAAAAGGCCCAAAAGAAAAAAGGGAAATAAAAAAGGGGCAATGCTACTATCTCTTTTTCCACACTTGTGCTTCAAAGTAGCACCATGATCTTTATGCTAGAGAGTCTCTTGATTTGTCACTTTCATATACTGTGGGAATTTTTCATTATAGAACTTGGCTTGTATATTCCAACAATGGGCTTCCTCAAATGCCCTAGGTCTTCGTGAGCATTGGATGCACACCCACTTAGTTTCATTTGTTGAGCTTTCATACATTTATAGCTCTAGTGCACCCGTTGCATGGCAATCCCTACTCCTTGCGTTGACATCAATTGATGAGCATCTCCATAGCCCATTGATTAGCCACGTCAATGTGAGACTTTCTCCTTTTTTGTCTTCTCCACATAACCTCCATCATCATATTATATTCCACCCATAGTGCTATGTCCATGGCTCACGCTCATGTATTGCGTGAAGGTTGAAAAAGTCTGAAAGTTCTTAAGTATGAAACAATTGCTTGGCTAAAACCAAGGTTGTGCATGATTTGAATATTTTGTGTGATGAAGATGGGACATAGCCAAACTATAAGATTTTTTAGGGATGAACTTACTTTGGCCATGTTATTTTGAGAAGACATAATTGCTTAGTTAGTATGCTTGAATTATTATTATTTTTATGTCAATATTAAACTTTTATCTTGAATCTTTCGGATCTGAACATTCATGCCACAATAAAGAAAGTTACATTGACAAATATGCTAGGTAGCATTCCACATCAAAAATTCTGTTTTTATCATTCACCTACTCGAGGACGAACAGGAATTAAGCTTGGG
Organism: Aegilops tauschii subsp. strangulata; assembly: GCF_002575655.3. Classification (NCBI taxonomy): domain Eukaryota; kingdom Viridiplantae; phylum Streptophyta; class Magnoliopsida; order Poales; family Poaceae; genus Aegilops; species Aegilops tauschii. The sequence continues at coordinate 548,713,982 of NC_053036.3, read as the reverse complement.
GATGTTTGATACGTCTCCAACGTATCTATAATTTTTTATTATTCCATACTATTATATTGGATGTTTAATGGGCTTTATAATACACTTTTATATTATTTTTGGGACTAACCTATTAACCGGAGGCCCAGCCCAAATTGATGTTTTTGCCTATTTCAGTGTTTCGCAGAAAAGGAATATCAAACGGAGTCCAAACAGAATGAAACCTTCGGGAACGTGATTTTTGGAACAAACGTGATCCAGAGGACTTGGAGTGGACGTCAAGCAATCAACGAGGAGGCCATGACGCAGGGAGGTGCGCCTGCCCCCTTGGGCGCGTCCCCCACCCTCGTGGGCCCCTCGTAGCTCCACCGACCTACTTCTTCCTCCTATATATACCTACGTACCCCGAAAACATCCAGGAGCACCACGAAACCCTATTTCCACCGCCGCAACCTTCTGTACCCGTGAGATCCCATCTTGGGGCCTTTTCCGGCGCTCCGCCGGAGGGGGCATTGATCACGGAGGGCTTCTACATCAACAACATAGCCTCTCCGATGATGTGTGAGTTGTTTACCTCAGACCTTCGGGTCCATAGTTATTAGCTAGATGGGTTCTTCTCTCTCTTTGGATCTCAATACAAAGTTCTCCTCGATTCTCTTGGAGATCTATTCGATGTAATCTTCTTTTGCGGTGTGTTTGTCGAGATCCGATGAATTGTGGGTTTATGATCAAGATTATCTATGAACAATATTTGAATCTCCTCTGAATTCTTTTATGTATGATTGGTTATCTTTGCATGTCTCTTCGAATTATCAGTTTGGTTTGGCCTACTAGATTGATCTTTCTTGCAATGGGAGAAGTGCTTAGCTTTCGGTTCAATCTTGCGGAGCTCGATCCCAGTGATAGTAGGGGAAACGACACGTATTGTATTGTTGCCATCGAGGATAAAAAGATGGGGTTTATATCATATTGCTTGAGTTTATCCCTCTACATCATGTCATCTTGCCTAATGCGTTACTCTGTTCTTATGAACTTAATACTCTAGATGCATGCTGGATAGCGGTCGATGTGTGGAGTAATAGTAGTAGATGCAGGCAGGAGTCGGTCTACTTGTCACGGACGTGATGCCTATATAAATGATCATGCCTAGATATTCGCATAACTATGCTCAATTCTATCAATTGCTCGACAGTAATTTGTTCACCCACCATAATACTTATGCTATCTTGAGAGAAGCCACTAGTGCAACCTATGGCCCCCGGGTCTATTTTCCATCATATTAATCTCCCGTCAACTAGCTATTTCTGTCGCTGTTTATTTTGCTTTCTTTACTTTTAGTCTTTATCATAAAAATACCAAAAATATTATGTTATCATCTCTATCAGATCTCACTTTTGCAAGTGGCCATGAAGGTATTGACAACCCCTTTATCGCGTTGGTTGCAAGGTTCTTATTTGTTTGTGTAGGTGCATGGGACTTGAGCGTGGTCTCCTACTGGATTGATACCTTGGTTCTAAAAAACTGAGGGAAATACTTACGCTACTTTACTGCATCACCCTTTCCTCTTCAAGGGAAAACTAACGCAGTGCTCAAGAGGTAGCAGGAGGCGATATTGATTGCATGGTATGTCCTAAACCGAGTTCCCACAAAGAACAAAGAGATAACTCCATTTGAGGAATGGGAGAAGAAAAGGTTAAAACTCTCTTACCTACGAACTTGGGGTTGTTTGGCGAAAGTCAATGTGCCAATTCCAAAGAAGGGCAAACATGGACCAAAAACCGTGGATTGTGTTTTCGTTGGATATGCTTTTCATAGCATTGGTTATAGATTCTTGGTTGTAAAATCTGAGGTACCTGACATGCACGTCGGTACGATCATGGAGTCGAATGGTGCGACTTTCTTTGAAGATATCTTTCCCATGAAGGATATGGCTACCTCATCTAATCAGGAGATGCCGAGTTCATCGAATCAGGAGCCAGTTACAATTACTGAACCTGCTATTTCGATGGAACACTTAGAAAATCCTGTGGAGGAGAACAATGAAGTTCCTTCTAGGAGCAAGAGACAGAGGACTGCAAAGTCCTTTGGTGATGATTTTCTTGTGTATCTCATAGATGACACTCTAATACGTCTCCAACGTATCCACTTTTCCAAACACTTTTGCCCTTGTTTTGGACTCTAACTTGCATGATTTGAATGGAACTAACCCGGACTGATGCTGTTTTCAGCAGAATTGTCATGGTGTTATTTTTGTGCAGAAATAAAAGTTCTCAGAATGACCTGAAACTTCACGGAGCCATGCTACCTCTTGAGCACTGTGTTGGTTTTCCCTTGAAGAGGAAAGGGTGATGCAGTAAAGTAGCGTAAGTATTTCCCTCAGTTTTTGAGAACCAAGGTATCAATCCAGTAGGAGACCATGCTCGAGTCCCACGCACCTACACAAACAAATAAGAACCTCGCAACCAACGCGATAAAGGGGTTGTCAATCCCTTCACGGTCACTTATGAGAGTGAGATCTGATAGATATAATATTTTTGGTATTTTTATGATAAAGAGTAAAAGTAAAGATTGCAAAAATAAACGGTGACATAAATAGCTTGTTGACAGGAGATTAATATGATGGAAAATAGACCCGGGGGCCATAGGTTTCACTAGTTGCTTCTCTCAAGATAGCATAAGTATTACGGTGGGTAAACGAATTACTGTCGAGCAATTGATAAAATTGAGCATAGTTATGAGAATATCTAGGCATGATCATGTATATAGGCATCACGTCCGTGACAAGTAGACCGACTCCTGCCTGCATCTACTACTATTACTCCACACATTGACTGCTATCCAGCATGCATCTAGAGTATTAAGTTCATAAGAACAGAGTAATGCTTTAAGCAAGATGACATGATGTAGAGGGATAAACTCATGCAATATGATATAAACCCCATCTTTTTATCCTCGATGGCAACAATACAATACGTGTCGTTTCCCTTTGTCACTGGGATTGAGCACCGCAAGATTGAACCCAAAGCTAAGCACTTCTCCTATTGCAAGAAAGATCAATCTAGTAGGCCAAACCAAACTGATAATTCGAAGAGACTTGCAAATATAACCAATCATACATAAAAGAATTCAGAGGAGAATCAAATATTGTTCATAGATAAACTTGATCATAAACCCACAATACATCGGATCTCGACAAACACACCACAAAAAGAGATTACATCGAATAGATCTCCAGGAAGATTGAGGAGAACTTTGTATTGAGATCCAAAGAGAGAGAAGAAACCATCTAGCTAATAACTATGGACCCGAAGGTCTGAGGTAAACTACTCACACATCATCGGAGAGGCTATGGTGTTGATGTAGAAGCCCTCCATGATCAATGCCCCCTTCGGTGGAGCACCAGAAAAGGCCTCAAGATGGGATCTCATGGGTACAGAAGGTTGCGGTGGTGGAAATAGGGTTTTGGCTCCGTCCCTGATGTTTTCGGGGTACGTAGGTATATATAGGAGGAAGAAGTACGTCGGTGGAGCAACGAGGGGCCCACGAGGATGGTGGGCGCGCCCAGGGGGTAGGCGCGCCCCTGCCTCGTGGCTTCCTCATCTGTTGCTTTACGTAGACTCCAAGTCCTCTGGATCATGTTTGTTCCGAAAATCATGTTCCCGAAGGTTTCATTCCATTTGGACTCCGTTTGATATCCTTTTCCTTTGAAACACTGAAATAGGCAAAAAAATAGCAATTTGGGCTGGGCCTCCGGTTAATAGGTTAGTCCCAAAAAAATATAGAAGTGTATAATAAAGCCCAATAAGCATCCAAAACAGAATATAATATAGCATGGAACAATAAAAAATTATAGATATGTTGGAGACGTATCAAGCATCCCCAAGCTTAATTCCTGCTCATCCTCGAGTAGGTAAATGATAAAAACCGAATTTTTGATGTGGAATGCTACTTAGCATAATTTTCAATGTAACCCTCTTAATTGTGGTATGAATATTCAGATCCGAAAGATTCAAGATAAAAATTTAATATTGACATAAAAGTAATAATACTACAAGCATACTAACTAAGCAATTATGTCTTCTCAAAATAACATGGCCAAAGAAAGTTCATCCCTACAAAATCATATAGTTTGGTCATGCTCCATTTTCGTCACACAAGAATGCTCTCATCATGCACAACCCCGGATTCAGCCATGTAATTGTTTCGTACTTTAGAATTTTCAAACTTTTTCAACTTTCACGCAATACATGAGCGTGAGCCATGGACATAGCACTATGGGTGAAATAGAATATGATGATGGGGGTTATGTGGAGAAGACAAAAAAGGAGAAAGTCTGACATCAACGCGGCTAATCAATGGGCTAGGGAGATGCCCATCAATTGATGTTAATGCAAGGAGTAGGGATTGCCATGCAACAGATGCACTAGAGCTATAAATGTATGAAAGCTCAACAAAAGAAACTAAGTGGGTGTGCATCCAACTTGCTTGCTCACGAAGAGCTAGGGCATTTGAGGAAGCCCATCGTTGGAATATACAAGCCAAGTTCTATAATGAAAAATTCCCACTAGTAAATGAAAGTGACAAAACAAGAGACTATCTATCATAAGGATCATGGTGCTACTTTGAAGCACAAGTATGGAAAAAGATAGTAGCATTGCCCCTTTTTTTGGGCCTTTTTTTTTCTTTTGGCCTTTCTCTTTTTTTGGGACAATGCTCTATGAATGATTATCATCACACTTCTATTTATTTACAGCTCAATGATTACAACTCGATACTAGAACAAAGTATGACTCTATATGAATGCCTCCGGCGGTGTACCGGTAAGGGCAATGAACCAAGAGTGACATGTATGAAATAATATGCATGGTGGCTTTGCCACAAATATGATGTCAACTACATGATCATGCAAGGCAATATGACAATGATGAAACGTGTCATGATAAACGGTACGGTGGGAAGTTGCATGGCAATATATCTCGGAATGGCTATGGAAATGCCATAATAGGTAGGTATGGTGGCTGTTTTGAGGAAGATATAAGGAGGTTTATGTGTGAAAGAGTGTATCATATCACGGGGTTTGGATGTACCGGCGAAGTTTGCACCAACTCTCAAGGTGAGAAAGGGCAATGCACAGTACCGAAGAGGCTAGCAATGATGGAAGGTTGAGAGTGCGTATAATCCATGGACACAACATTAGTCATAAAGAACTCACATACTTATTGCAAAAATCTACATGTCATAAAAACCAAGCACTACACGCATGCTCCTAGGGGAAGGGTTGGTAGGAGTTAACCATCGCGCGATCCCGACGTCCACACAAAGGATGACACTCAAAGAACACCTCATGTTTCAAATTTGTTACACAACGTTTACCATACGTGCATGCTACGGGATTTGCAAACTTCAACACAAGTACTTCTCAAATTCACAAGTACTCAACTAGCACAACTTTAATATCACTACCTCCATATCTCAAAACAATCATCAAGCATCAAACTTCTCTTAGTATTCAACACACTCATAAGAAAGTTTTTACCAATCTTGAATACCTAGCATATTAAGACTAATTTTACAATTAAAGAAAATTACCATGCTGTTTTGTAGGACTCTCAAAATAATATAAGTGAAGCATGAGAGAACAATAGTTTCTATAAAACAAATCCACCACCGTGCTCTAAAAGATATAAGTGAAGCACTAGAGCAAAAACTATATAGCTCAAAAGATATAAGTGAAGCACATAGATATTCTAATAAATTCCGAATCATGTGTGTCTCTCTCAAAAAGTGCGTACAGCAAGGATGATTTTGGTAAACTAAAAAGCAAAGACTCAAATCATACAAGACGCTCCAAGCAAAACACATATCATGTGGTGAATAAAAATATAGCTCCAAGTAAAGTTACCGATGGACGAAGACGAAAGAGGGGATGTCTTCCGGGGCATCCCCAAGCTTTGGATTTTTGGTGTCCTTAGATTACCTTGGGGTGCCATGGGCATCCCCAAGCTTAGGCTCTTGCCGCTCCTTGTTCCATAATCCATCAAATCTTTACCCAAAACTTGACAACACAAAACTCAACAGAAAATCTCGTGAGCTCCGTTAGCGAAAGAAAACAAAACACCACTTCAAGTTACTGTATTTAACTCATTATTTATTTATATTGGTGTTAAACTTACTGTATTACAACTTCTCTATGGTTTATAAACTATTTTACTAGCCATAGATTCATCAAAATAAGCAAACAACACACGAAAAACAGAATCTGTCAAAAACAGAACAGTCTGTAGTAATCTGTATCTAACGCAAACTTCTGGAACGCAAAAAGTTCCACCAAATTAGGAAGTTCTAGATAATTTGTTTATTGAACTACTGCAAAAAGAATCAACTGAAAAGCACGTTCCTGTGATTTATGAAAACTAATCTCATGCGCGCAAAGTTTCTGTTTTTTACAGCAAGATCAAATAACTATCACCGTAGGTTATCCTAACGGTTTTACTTGGGAAAAACACTAACTAAAACACAAAAACAAATCTAACCAAAGGCTAGATCAAATATTTATTCCTAAACAGAAGCAAAAAGCAAAAAAACTAAAATAAAATTGGGTTGCCTCCCAACAAGCGCTATCGTTTAACGCCCCTAGCTAGGCATAAAAGCAAGGATAGATCTAAGTATTATCATCTTTGGTTTTAGGAAAGAAAAGAGCTTATTATCTATGGCATTAATCTTTCTGTTTTCGTAAAGCACATGACTATTAATGGTAGAAGAAAGATTAAGCACATTGCGGAAATTTGCATCTAAGCTAGGCTTCATCCCTTTGATAGTTTTGTTTTGATAGGAAAGCAAAAGAGAGGTAGATTCAACCTTCTCATTTATGGGGTGCCCAAATATGGTTTTCATCTTTTCATAGGTATCTACGGCATCCCCTTCAAGAAAACCTTCTTCAAAAATAGAGTCTAAGACCTGCTTAAAAGACGAAGGTAAGGCAACATAAAAGATTTTTAAGTATATTTCAATTTGATATTGGGGCACAAAGCTAGCCCGGATTCTTAGTAACCTATCCCAAGCATCTTTCAAAGACTCACCGAGTAAATAACGAAATATTCCGGGATCGTCTTCATCGAAATTATTCAGATTCTCATTGATAACCCCGGTAGGTTTTTCCACAGCGTCATTATTTATGAGCTTAGAGAGGACGGAAGGACTATCCAAGGCATTGAAGCTTAGGAAAGAACCCCTAGCCCCTTTTGATTTGGCCATGGTAAAAGAAAGGCGAGCGAAAAGAGAAGGCGAATAAAACGGCAAGGGTGAAGTGGGGGAGAGGAAAACGAGAGGCAAATGGCAAATAATGTAATGCGAGGGATAAGAGTTTTTGATGGGTACTTGGTATGTCTTGACTTGTGTGTAGACTCCCCGCAACGACGCCCGAGATCCTTCTTGCTACCTCTTGAGCACTGCGTTGGTTTTCCCTTGAAGAGGAAAGGGTCATGCAGTAAAGTAGCGTAAGTATTTCCCTCAGTTTTTGAGAACCAAGGTATCAATCCAGTAGGAGACCACGCTCGAGTCCCATGCACCTACACAAACAAATAAGAACCTCGCAACCAACGCGATAAAAAGGTTGTCAATCCCTTCACGGTCACTTACGAGAGTGAGATCTGATAGATATGATAAGATAATATTTTTGGTATTTTTATGATAAAGAGTAAAAGCAAAGATTGCAAAAATAAACGGCGACAGAAATAGCTTGTTGACAGGAGATTAATATGATGGAAAATAGACCCGGGGCCATAGGTTTCACTAGTGGTTTCTCTCAAGATAGCATCAGTATTACGGTGGGTAAATGAATTACTGTCGAGCAATTGATATAATTGAGCATAGTTATGAGAATATCTAGGTATGATCATGTATATAGGCATCACGTCCGTGACAAGTAGACCGACGCCTGCCTGCATCTACTACTATTACTCCACACATCGACCGCTATCTAGCATGCATCTAGAGTATTAAGTTCATAAGAACAGAGTAATGCTGTAAGCAAGATGACATGATGTAGAGGGATAAACTCATGCAATATGATATAAACCCCATCCTTTTATCCTCGATGGAAACAATACAATACGTGTCGTTTCCCTTTCTGTCACTGGGATCGAGCACCGCAAGATTGAACCCAAAGCTAAGCACTTCTCCTATTGCAAGAAAGATCAATCTAGTAGGCCAAACCAAACTGATAATTCGAAGAAACTTGCAAAGAGAACCAATCATACATAAAAGAATTCAGAGGATAATCAAATATTGTTCATAGATAAAATTGATCATAAACCCACAATTCATCGGATCTCGACAAACACACCACAAAAAGAGATTACATCGAATAGATCTCCAAGAAGATCGAGGAGAACTTTGTATTGAGATCCAAAGAGAGAGAAGAATCCATCTAGCTAATAACTATGGACCCGAAGGTCCGAGGTAAACTACTCACACATCATCGGAGAGGCTATGGTGTTGATGTAGAAGCCCTCCGTGATCAATGCCCCCTCCGGCGGAGCGCCGGAAAAGGCCCCAAGATGGGATCTCACGGGTATAGAAGGTTGCAGCGGTGGAAATAGGGTTTTGGCTCTGTCCCTGATGTTTTCGGGGTACGTAGTTATATATAGGAGGAAGAAGTACGTCGGTGGAGCAACGAGGGGCCCACGAGGGTGGAGGGCGCGCCCAGGGGGTAGGCGCACTCCCTGCATCGTGGCTTCCTCGTCTGTTGCTTTACATAGACTCCAAGTCCTCTGGATCACGTTTGTTCCGAAAATCACATTCCCGAAGGTTTCATTCCGTTTGGACTCCGTTTGATATCCTTTTCCTTCGAAACACTGAAATGGGCAAAAAACAGCAATTTGGGCTGGGCCTCCGGTTAATAGGTTAGTCCCAAAAATAATATAAAAGCGTATAATAAAGCCCAATAAGCATCCAAAACAGAATATAATATAGCATGGAACAATCAAAAATTATAGATACCTTGGAGACGTATCAAGCCACTTTTTGGAATTAATAAAAAATATCGGCGAAAGAATCAACCGAAGGGGGCCCACACCCTAGCCACGAGGGTGGGGGCGCGCCCTACCCTTCTAGGCGCGCCCACCTGCCTCATGGGCCCCCCTAGAGCTCCACCGACCTCAACTCCAACTCCATATATTCACGTTCAGGGAGAAAAAAATAAGAGAGAAGGATTCATCGCGTTTTACGATACGGATCCACCGCCAAGCCCTAATCTCTCTCGGGAGGGCTGACCTGGAGTCCGTTCGGGGCTCCGGAGAGGGGAATCCGTCGCCGTCGTCATCATAAACCATCCTCCATCACCAGTTTCATGATGCTCACCGCCGTGTGTGAGTAATCCCATCGTAGGCTTGCTGGACAGTGATGGGTTGGATGAGATTTACCATGTAATTGAGTTAGTTTTGTTAGGGTTTGATCCCTAGTATTCATTATGTTCTAAGATTGATGTTGCTATGACTTTGCTATGCTTAATGCTTGTCACTAGGGCCCGAGTGCCATGATTTCAGATCTGAACCTATTATGTTTTCATGAATATATGTGAGTTCTTGATCCTATCTGGCAAGTCAATAGTCACCTACTATGTGTTATGATCCGGCAACCCCGAAGTGACAATAACCGGGACCACTCCCGGTGATGACCGTAGTTTGAGGAGTTCATGTATTCACTAAGTGTTAATGCTTTGGTCCGGTACTCTATTAAAAGGAGGCCTTAATATCCCTTAGTTTCCAATAGGACCCCGCTGCCACGGGAGGGTGGGACAAAAGATGTCATGCAATTTCTTTTCCATAAGCACGTATGACTATATTCGGAATACATGCCTACATTACGTTTATGAACTGGAGTGTGTCACCTTATGTTATAACTGTTGCATGAGGAATCGCATCCGACATAATTATCCATCATTCATCCATTGCCTACGAGCTTTTCATATATTGATCTTTGCTTAGTTACTTTTCCGTTGCCACTGTTACAATTGCTACAAAACTGCTACTGTTACTTTTACCACCGTTACTGTTACTTCCATACTACTTTGCTACTAAATACTTTGCTGCAGATATTAAGTCTTCCAGGTGTGGTTGAATTGACAACTCAACTGCTAATACTTGAGAATATTCTTTGGCTCCCCTTGTGTCGAATCAATAAATTTGGGTTGAATACTCTACCCTCGAAAACTATTGTGATCCCCTATACTTGTGGGTTATCACACTCCCAGTTCTATTTCAGAGGCCTATGCATCTGAAGATGCTGACTACTAGAAGGAAGCGGTTCGTAGCGAGATGGATTCCATCTTGGCGAATGAAACTTGGGAGATAACTGATCGTCCTTATGGGTCCAAACCTATAGGATGCAAATGGGTATTCAAGAAGAAGCTTAGGCCTGATGGTACTATTGAAAATTACAAGGCTCGGCTCGTGGCTAAGGGTTATACCCAAAAGGAAGGTGAAGACTTCTTTGATACTTACTCACCTGTGGCTCGACTGACCACTATTCGAGTTCTACTTTCACTAGCTGCCTCACATGGTCTTCTCGTTCATCAAATGGATGTTAAGACTGCTTTCCTAAATGGAGATTTGGACAAGGAAATTTATATGGAACAACTAGATGGGTTTGTACTAGATGGCCAGGAAGGAAAAGTGTGCAAGTTGCTGAAGTCTTTGTATGGACTCAAGCAAGCACCCAAACAGTGGCATGAGAAGTTTGAAAGAACTTTAACAGCTGTAGGCTTTGTTGTAAATGAAGCTGATAAATTTGTGTACTATCGCCATGGTGGGGGCGAGGGAGTTATCCTTTGCTTGTATGTTGATGACATACTGATTTTCGTAACAAATCTGAATGTTATTAAGGAGGTCAAGGATTTCCTATCTCGTTGTTTTGAGATGAAGGATTTAGGAGTGGCTGATGTCATTCTGAACATCAAGTTGTTCAGAGACGATGATGGTGGGATTACATTGCTTCAATATCACTATGTGGAAAAGATCTTGAGGCTATAGTGAATGCAATCCCTCTCCAACACCATATGATGCCAGTGTGTTGCTTCGAAAGAACCGAAGAATTGCTAGAGATCAATTGAAATATTGTCAGATTATTAGCTCGCTTATGTACTTAGCCAGTGCTACAAGACCTGACATCTCTTTTGCTGTTAGCAAACTGAGTCGGTTTGTCTCAAAACCAGGATTTGTGCATTGGAAAGCTCTAGAGAGAGTTTTGCGTTATTTGAAAGGCACTGCGAATTATGGAATTCACTACACCGGGCACCCAAAGGTGCTTGAAGGGTATAGTGACTCAAACTGGATCTCAGATGCTGATGAGATAAAGGCCACGAGCGGATATGTATTCACTCATGGAGGTGGCGCTGTTTCTTGGAAGTCTTGCAATCAAACCATCTTAACGAGGTCAACAATGGAAGCAGAACTCACAGCACTAGATACAGCTACGGTCGAAGCAGATTGGCTTCGTCGGCTCTTGAATGACTTGCCGGTTGTTGAGAAACATGTACCGGGCATCCTTATGAACTATGACAATCAAACTGTGATCACGGAAGTGAGCAGCTCAACGGATAACATGAAGTCATCAAGACACGTTCAGAGAAGGTTAAAGTCTGTCAGAAAAATGAGAAACTCTGGAGTTATTGCATTGGATTATATCCAAAAGTCTAAAAATCTGGCAGATCCTTTTACTAAGGGTCTATCATGTAATGTGATAGATAATTGGTGACCCACAAGTATAGGGGATCTATTGTAGTCCTTTCGATAAGTAAGAGTGTCGAACCCAACGAGGAGCGGAAGGACCCAACGAGGAGCGGAAGGAAATGACAAGCGGTTTTCATTTCTGCAAGCACTGAAATTATCGGTAAGAGATAGTTTTGTGATAAGGTAATTCATAACTGGTAACAAGTAACAAAAGTAAATAAGGTGCAGCAAGGTGGCCCAATCCTTTTTGTAGAAAAGGACAAGCCTGGACAAACTCTTATATAAAGGAAAGCGCTCCCGAGGACACATGGGAATTATCGTCAAGCTGGTTTTCATCACGCTCATATGATTCGCGTTCGTTACTTTGATAATCTGATATGTGGGTGGACCGGTGCTTGGGTGCTGCCCTTCCTTGGACAAGCATCCCACTTATGATTAACTACTCTCGCAAGCATCTGCAACTATGAAAGAAGAATTAAGGTAAACCTAACCATAGCATGAAACATATGGATCCAAATCAGCCCCTTACGAAGCAACACATAAACTGGGGTTTAAGCTTCTGTCACTCTAGCAACCCATCATCTACTTATTACTTCCCAATACCTTCCTCTAGGCCCAAATAATGGTGAAGTGTCATGTAGTCGACGTTCACATAACACCACTAGAGGAAAGACAACATACATCTTATCAAAATATCGAACGAATACCAAATTCACATGACTACTTATAGCAAGACTTCTCCCATGTCCTCAGGAACAAACTTAACTACTCACAAATCATATTCATGTTTATAATCAGAGGGGTATTAATATGCATAAAGGATCTAAACATATAATCTTCCACCGAATAAACCTACTAGCATCAACTACAATGAGTAATCAACACTACTAGCAACCCACAGGTACCAATCTGAGGTTTTGAGACAAAGATCACATACAAGAGATGAACTAGGGTTTGAGAGGAGATGGTGCTGGTGAAGATGTTGATGGAGATTGACCCCCTCCCGATGAGAGGATCGATGGTGATGACGATGGTGACGATTTCCCCCTCCCGGAGGGATGTTTCCCCGGCAGAACAGCTCCGCCGGAGCCCTAGATTGGTTCCGCCAAGGTTCCGCCTCGTGGCGGCGGTGTTTCATCCCGAAAGCTTGCTTTTGATTTTTTCCAGGGTAAAAGACTTCATATAGCATAAGATGGGCACCGGAGGCCTGCCAGGGGCCACACGAGATAGGGGGCGCGCCCAGGGGGTAGGGCGTGCCCCCCACCCTCGTGGCCAGGGTGTGGGCCCCCTCTGGTTGATTCTTTCGCCAGTATTTTTTATTAATTCCAAAACGTGCCTCTGTGAAGTTTCAGGACTTTTGGACTTGTGCAGAATAGGTCTCTAATATTTGCTCCTTTTCCAGCCCAGAATTCCAGCTGCCGGCATTCTCCCTCTTCATGTAAACCTTGTAAAATAAGATAGAAAAGGCATAAGTATTGTGACATAATGTGTAATAACAGCCCATAATGCAATAAATATCGATATAAAAGCATGATGCAAAGTGGACGTATCAACTCCCCCAAGCTTAGACCTCGCTTCTCCTCAAGCGGAAGCCGATATCGAAAAATATGTCCACATGTTTAGAGATAAAGGTGTCGATAAAATAAAATACGGACATGAGGGCATCATGATCATTCTTATAACAGCAACACACACAGATATATATATATATATATATATATATATATATATATATATTGTCATATGATTTCTTATGCTAAAGTAACAATCTATTCACGATGTCAAGTATGAATCAGAAACTTCATTGAAAACTAGCAAACTATAATCTCGGTCATTGAAGCAATTGCAATTTATCATAACATCGGAAAGAGTCAATAAGAGCTTTTCAGCAAGTCCACATACTCAACTATCATTTAGTCTTTCAATTGCTAACACTCACGCAATACTTATGGTTATGGAGTTTTAATCGGACACAGAGAAAGATAGGGGCTTATAGTGTTGGCTCCCAACCTTTTACCTCAAGGGTAATCTCAACAATAATAGTTCATGCTAACTTACATCCAATTTGATATATATATCAGGATCTTTCCAACACAATGTGCTTGCCAAAGGATAAAATGTAAAAAGGAAAGGTGAATATCACCATGACTCTTGTATTAATGTATAAGGCAAGAATAAAGAGGCCCTTCGCAGAGGGAAGCAGAGGTTGTCATGTGCTTTTAAGGTTGGATGTACAAAATCTTAATGCGAAAGAATGTCATTATATTGCCACTTGTGATATGGACCTTTATTATGCAGTCTGTCGCTTTTATTTCTTCCACATCACAAGATCGTATAAAGCTTATTTTCTCAACACTAATAAATCATACATATCTAGAGAGCAATTTTTATTGCATGCAACAATGACAACTTACTTGAAGGATCTTACTCAATCCATAGGTAGGTATGGTGGACACTCATGGCAAAACTGGGTTTAAGTATATTTGGAAGCACAAGTAGTATCTCTACTTGGTGTAAAGAATTTGGCTAGCATGAGGGGGAAAGGCAAGCTCAGCATGTTGGGTGATCCATGAAAATATACTTTATTCAGATATGAGAAACCCATTACGTTGTCTTCCTTGTCCAACATCAACTCTTTAGCATGTCATATTTTAATGAGTGCTCACAATCATAAAAGATGTCCAAGGTTGTGTATTTATATGTGAAAACCTCTCTTTCTTTATTACTTCCTATTAATTGCAACGATGACCAAAACTATGTTTGTCAACTCTCAACAACTTTTATTCATCATACTCTTTATATGTGAAGTCATTACTCTCCATAAGATCAATATGATCTCTTTATTTCTTTTTATTCTTTCTTTTCTATTATTCCCTCAAGATCATAGCAAGATAGCCAAGCCCTCGACTCGAAACTAATATTTATTATATATATAGCTCACAGACTCGATTACATAGAATGATCATAAAGCAAAACTCAAAACTAAATCATACTAAAACTGTATTCTAATAGATCAAGATATCACCAGAAAGGATCGAACTAAGAAAAACGGTAAAGATAAAGGTGTGATGGTGATACGATACCGGGGCACCTCCCCCAAGCTTGGCAGTTGCCAAGGGGAGTGCCCATACCCAATACTCAGTTCTTCTTTGCTGGTGAAGAAGATGGTGGTGATGATGGATAGTTGCACATCGAGCATAGGAGCTCCTCCAGTTTGCGGATAATGCCCTTGAGTGCGGTGATATGCTCCTTCAACAAAATATTTTCACATGTGAGATACTTGTTTTGTATGCGAGCTAACTCAGTCATCTTGAAAGCTTCAATCTCAGTTGGGGTAAGAAGATTGTGATGAGGTTGAAGGATGTCTTCTTCTTCTGCTGCCGGAGCTTGATCTTCTATGGCCTTCTTGATCCTATCATCCTTGTTGATCTCCTCGGGTTCTTCTCCCTTCAGCTCTATCTTCATTATAGCCAAGCATCGTTGCCTTCATTGTTGGAGGAGGGTGACGACATGATGCCTGGCCTTGACAACTCTGGCAGAAAACAGCTCGAAACAAAAACAAAGGATATTTGCGTGATACGGTGGTCAAAACCTTCGGGAGATTATATAATGAATTTTTACCGACCAAAAGAAGTATCATGCAAGAAAACGGAGTCCGGAGAGCACACGAGGTGCCCATGAGGTAGGGGCGCGCCCAGGGGAGTAGGGCACGCCCTCCACCCTCGTGGACGCCTCGTGTCCTTCTTGGACTACTTCTTATTTTCTTATTTTCTTAAATATTCCAAAACGGAGAAAAAATGCCATTAGAACTATTTTGGAGTCGATTTACTTACCGTACCACATACCTATTCCTTTTCGGAGTCTGAAACGTTCTGGAAAGTGTCCCTTATATATTCCTCCGAGGTTACGGTCTCAATAACATTAGTTTCAACATTTATTGGATTACCTGAGATATAATGTTTGATTCTTTGACCGTTCACCACCCTTGGATTTGTGCCTTTGAAGTTGTTGATTTTTATGGCACCGGAACGATAGACCTCCTCGGTAACATAAGGACCTTCCCATTTAGAGAGAAGTTTTCCTGCAAAAAATCTTAAACGGGAGTTGAATAGCAACACATAATCACCTACGTTAAACTCACGCTTTTGTATCCTTTTGTCATGCCATCTTTTAACCTTTTCTTTAAACAGTTTGGCATTCTCATAGGCATGGGTTCTCCACTCATTAAGTGAGCTAATGTCAAATAGTCTCTTCTCACCGGCAAGTTTGAAATCATAATTGAGCTCTTTAATGGCCCAATATGCCTTATGTTCTAGTTCGAGAGGTAAGTGACATGCTTTTCCATAAACCATTTTATACGGAGACATACCCATAGGATTTTTATATGCAGTTCTATAGGCCCATAATGCATCATCCAGGTTCTTGGACCAATTCTTTCTAGATCTATTAACAGTCTTTTGCAAAATTAATTTAATCTCTCTATTACTCAGTTCTACTTGACCACTAGACTGTGGGTGGTATGGAGATGCAATTCTATGATTAACATCATACTTAGCAAGCATTTTACGAAAAGCACCATGAATAAAATGTGAACCACCATCTGTCATTAAGTACCTAGGGACTCCAAACCTCAGAAAAATAACATCTTTAAGCATCTTAATTGTCGGAGGTTGGGTGCGAGATATGCCAATGGATGGCTTATCATGGTGGGAGCGAGTAGAACGTCGCCGGTGCCTGGAAGCGGGATAAGGCGTAGACACGAACGCCGGCGTACTTTACCCAGGTTTAGGGCTCTCCTTGGAGATAACACCCCTAGTCCTGCTCTGCGGGGTCCCCGCATGATCACTAAGGCACTAGTGAGTACAATGGTGCTCCTTGAGTTGTATGCTAGAGGTAGGAGGAGGCAAGGCTTGCTCTCTTCTCTCCCTAGGTGCTGGTCTAATTCTCACAGGTTGGAACCCTTTGCATGGGTGCCCTGGGGGGGTTTATATAGGCCTACCCCCCAGGGGTACAATGGTAATCCAGCCGGGTGTGGGACCCGGCTGTCAGTCTCTCTGGTCGCAGCCTTCTCCGCCGGCTGCGGGGGCCCGCCGCCTGGCGGGCCCCGCCGACTGGTCTGGTACGGAGCCAATAGGCCGCCTCCGCCACTCGTGGGTCTTGCCGACTGCTGATTACTGTACCCGTGATGTTAATGATGCATGCTCGGTCAGGGGAGCGTGGCTACAGTCCCGCTGCCTGGTGGGAGATTACTGTAGCCACTCCGGGTCTTATCTGGTTAATGGTGCACGGGCCCCGAGGAGGGATCGGGCCACCTGCTAGGGGCCGGCCTCCCTCGGGTCCGATTGGTCGGGCCTCCGCCGTCTTCCGGGCTCTTGCTTCCCGGTAGGGCCCACCGTCTTCTGGCCGTACCGACAGGCGGTCGTGTGAGCAAGGCCTCGCCTGACAGGAGTGATGTCAGGGGCGGAGTGGCAACAGTGCCACGCCGGGCGGAGATCTCCGCCTGTACGGAGCACTGTGGCCATGCTTGGCCCTGGATACGGGGGTGCTGGGCTACACTGTGGCCTCACCCGGTCTTGTCTTCTTTAATGGGGGCGCAGACTTTGAGGGAGCCATGGGCCGACTACTAGGAGTCGGCCTCTCTTGAGGCCGCCTGCCAGGAGTCGGCCTGTCTTGGAGCCGCCTTCCTGAGCATGGCCGTCTTCCGGAAGTCGGCCGTTCGGCCAGCCGGCCACCAGAAGGCGGCGCTTTATCTTGATGCTTTGAGGGGCGCAGCTGGCCCCGATGCTTTGAAAGGTTCTGGGACTCGGGTTAGGCTACCCATGGCCCATTACTCCGATAGTAGTCCCCGAAGCTGGTGAGGGGCCGCGGCTGAAGAGCCGAGGAGCCTCAACAGTTTCCTCCTCCCGGTGCTTTGGAAAGAAGTTTCATCCGACTCCTGGCAAGCCGCCTAAGGGAGCCGGCCACGTCCAGTTGGATTCATCTGGAATTTCAAACATAACGGCGGGAACTAGGCGGTGTGTGGGCTAAGCTTCTGGGCCTGGCCCCGTCATGGGCGTGCCACAAGGCGCCAGCCAGCCGGGTCAGCCTGCCAACCCATGCGCATGACGGGACGTGGCCGCAGGCTGGGCAAGCCACCACCGGGCCTCGGCACGCGAGCGGATCTGCTGCGGCTGAGGCGGGCGGTTGGGTTTCCGTGCAGAGTTACTGCACGCGGTAAAGGCGGGAGCATGGGGTCGTGGGCATAGTTAATCCCACGATCCCACGCCCGCCCCCTCGGCTTCATAGCCCGTAGGCTATAAGTAGGGAGAGGAAAGGGAGCGGCGAAGGTCGCGCGCCCCTCCACCCCAATTTCCCTCCCTCTTCTTCCTCTCGTCGCAGCGCCCCCGAGCTCCATCGGAACGCCGCCGCTGCTAGTCGCCGACCCTTTTGGCCCCGCCTCAATCCCAGTTCTTCCCCCCGCACCGTTCTTCTTCGTCGAGCCCTCCATGGCTGTAACGCCCATGATGCAGCTATATCTCCCACGTGTCGAGGCACGACTTAGAGGCATAACCGCATTGTGGTTTTGTCGCAAGAAGGGTCATCTTCAGACAATCCCATGTAATGAACAAGAATGGGATAAAGAGTTGGCTTACAATCGCCACTTCACACAATACATAAATAAATCATACATCAATCAGAGTACACACATAGGTCCGACTACGGAACCAAAATAAAAGAAGACAACCCAACTGCTAGATCCCTGATCGTCCCAACTGGGCTCCACTACTGATCAACATGAAAAGAAACAACACAACGAACAAGATCTTCATCGAGCTCCCACTTGAGCTCGGTTGCGTCACCTGCACTGGTATCCCTGGCACCTGCAACTGTTTTG
This sequence comes from Aegilops tauschii subsp. strangulata, assembly GCF_002575655.3. Classification (NCBI taxonomy): domain Eukaryota; kingdom Viridiplantae; phylum Streptophyta; class Magnoliopsida; order Poales; family Poaceae; genus Aegilops; species Aegilops tauschii. The sequence goes on along the minus strand of NC_053036.3, from coordinate 548,695,400 downwards.
GAAGTATCTGTGAGTCACGAGGACTCAGCAATCTCACACCCGCGAGATCAAGACTATTTAAGCTTATAGGAAAGGATGGGGTAGTGAGGTGGAGCTGCAGCGCACTAGCATATATGGCGGCTAACATACGCAAATGAGAGCGAGAAGAGAAGCAACGGAACGATCGTGAACTAGCAATGATCAAGAAGTGATCCTGAACACCTACTTACGTCAAACATAACCCAGAAACCGTGTTCACTTCCCGGACTCCGCTGAGAAGAGACCATCACGGCTACACACGCGGTTGATGCGTTTTAATTAGGGTCAAGTGTCAAGTTCTCTACAACCGGATATTAACAAATTCCCATCTGCCACATAACCGCGGGCACGGCTCTCGAAAGTTTAAACCCTGCAGGGATGTCTCAACTTAGCCAATTATAAGCTCTCACGGTCAACGAAGGATAAACCTTCTCCCGGGAACACCCGATCAGTCTCGGAATCCCGGTTACAAGACATTTCGACAATGGTAAACCAAGACCAGCAAAGCCGCCCGATGTGCCGACAAATCCCGATAGGAGCTGCACATATCTCGTTCTCAGGGCAACACCGGATGAGACAACCTACGAGTAAAACCAGACCTCGAGTTTCCACGAGGGGGCCCCGCAGTCTACTCAGTTCGGACCAACACTCGAAGGAGCACTGGCCCGGGGGGGTTAAAAATAAGATGACCCTTGAGTCTGCAGAACCCAAGGGAAAAGGGATAGGTGGTAGCAAATGGTAAAACCAAGGTTGGGCCTTGCTGGAGGAGTTTTATTCAAAGTGAACTATCAAGGGGGTCCCATAAATCACCCAACCACGTAAGGAACGCAAAATCAAGGAACATAACACCGGTATGACGGAAACTAGGGCGGCAAGAGTGGAACAAAACACCAGGCATAAGGCCGAGCCTTCCACCCTTTACCAAGTATATAGATGCAATAATTAAATAAGAGGTATGGTGATATCCCAACATAAACATAATCCAACATGGAGCCATCTTCATCTTCTCCTGCTACTAGCAACGCTATAAGAGGGGCTGAGCAAAAGCGGGAACATAGCCAAACAATGGTTTGCTAGGACGGGTGACAAAGGTTAGAGGTTCATGGCAATTTGGGAGGCTTGAAAAGCAAGTGGTAGGTAGCGCGGCATAGCAATAGAGCGAACAACTAGCAAGCAAAGATAGAAGTGATTTCGAGGGTATGTAGCAAGGAAGAAGAACGAGTCCATGAAGAAGACAAACGGATGTAGCCGAACAAATGCTCACAACTCCGGAACGAAACCGAAGGTAACGAGAGAAGCAACCCAGAAAGAAACAAACAACATAGTAAACAACCATCACAGAAACATGGCATGATGCACAATCAAGTATGATGCATGTCCGGTTTAATGAGGCATGGTATGGCAAAGTGCAACAAACAACACTACAAATTAAGTGGAGCTCAATATGCAACGAGTTGCATATTGACGAAACACCACATTTAATTATTTAGTTCTCTCTTGTTTATACACCCAACAATATTAAATGTTGTTAAACATGGCAAAAGGTGAAGCATAACAAAACTAACTATTTAAGCAAGTTAAATGAGGCCGAAAATAATCAACAACAATTCCGGAAAAATCCTCATATGCATATTTTAATTTGGTATTGTTCTGCCCTTAACACAATTTTAATGTTGTTAAACAGCAAAATGAAGTGCACCATGTTAAACTAGGCATTTTTATACCCCATTTACATATAAAGTTTATTAAATTTCGAGTTACGGTTAATTAGTTATGAAATAAATCATTTTAGCATGTTATTTGAGCAAATTTAAACAAACAACATTTTAAACAATTTTAACATGGGTGAAAGTGGCATATTATTAAACTGCACAAAATTCAAAGCATTTTACATGTTTAAATCATTTTAATCCGATGCACGGTTTGTGAGATATTATATGCATGATGTGCAAGGGGTTTTCTGTAAAACTGGCTGTCTCTGGATAATTAGGAAATTTGCAGCAGCGAAAAAAATACACCGCGGGCCTAAACTGGCTGGCCCACTGGTGCACAGGAGCGGGCACTGGGCGCTTCTCACCATGGGCTGAGGCCCAGTCGGTGGAGAGGCTGAGGCGAGGCGCTGGGCCTTGAGGCTGCTGGGCCACGCGGCGACGACGCGACCCAGGCGCAGTCAAAGCGAGGCGAGGCGAGCGAGCTGATGCTCGTTACTGAAGAATAGAGGCAGCAACAGCAGGTAAAGCAGGGGAGCGGCAGCGCGATGCAGGGGCTCCGGCGAGGCGGCCTCGGCGGGGACCGGCCGGAACGGGACTGGGGCGACGGAATCCGACGGAGGGGCCGGATCTGGAGCGAACGGCAGCGCGGACGGAGGAGCTTGGACGCGGCGGACGAGGAGCCTCTCAGGCGACGGCTCTGTTACAGAGGAGACAGAGGGAGTCCGGTGAGAGAGAGAGATAGGAAGGAGGGGACGGAGAAGAGGTGCGGCGACCTGCTGGTGGCGGACGTGGCGCGAGGGGAACCGGGCGGAGGCGACCTGATCCGGCGGCAGGGAGCTCCTGCGGGGTAGTCAGAACGGCGGCGGTGGCCATGGCCTCCACCTGCGAGGAAGAGAAAGGCGGGGTGAGGGAGAGGGGGAAGAACCAGAGTTGGAAGGGAAGGAAGAGGGGCGGCGGTGCTCATCTGCCGGTCACCGGCCACGCGAGGCGGAGCAAGGCAGGGGTTCGGGCATGCGGCGCACGGGCGCTTCTGGCATCCATGGCGGAGACCTACTGGAGTTGCCGGAGATGGGGACGGGGCCCTGCTGGCGGGATCCGGCTGGGAACGGGCAAGGGTGGCGGAGAAGGAGCTCTGCTCCGGCGAGCTGGTTACGAGGTGGTCAGGGCGATCTTCTCCTGGCGCCATGGATGGGTACTCCTACGGGACAGAGACATAAGAGAGAGAAAAGTGAGGGGGATTGAGCGATGCTCCTGGTTGGATCGGTCGCAACTTCGAGGAGGGAAGGTGGTGGCTGCTGATCTAGAGCGGGGGAGATCCCGAGGAAGAGGAGGATGGAGGGAGTGGCGGCGGCAGAGAAAGGATGGATGGGACAAGCCTCCTAAAAACTAGGGTTAGGCTGTTTAAATAGCTAGGTGGACTAGCTTAAGGCAAAACAGATCCTCCGATCAAAATTGAACGGTCGAGAAAAAGGCTGTGGAGAGTCCAACAAAGAAAACGGTGATGTTTTGTAGATGTTAGGGGATGATCCGGACCCAACGGTCACAACAGTCCGGGTCGGGTTCGGGGAAGTTTTCGGACGCACGACAGAGGGGGTGGGTGGTTAACGAGAGAGGTTAGTTGGTTTGACAAGAGGGAACCGAAAACAAGGTTGGTCTCGGAACGGTCAACGAAGACAAGGGGAACGCGGCAACTACGAATGAATGCAAATTTTTAAAACATGGCGGCAACGAAGTGCCGATGCAATGCGAATGATGCGATGAAGAATGCAACAACAAAATAAATAACAGAGCTGACACGCAAAACATGGAACGCATCTGGAGCGTCGGTCTCGGGGCGTTACAACACTCCACCACTACAAGAGGATCTCGTCCCGAGATCTAGGATGGCACCGGAGAGAAACGGAAGGGGAAGAGGTAAAACAAATTGCTTCTTTGACAAACGAGTGAAACCACGAACCTTGAGAGGTTGAACAATTTGAAAGAGAGAATGCAACGGAGACAAACAAGATTGCAAACACCTCTGTTGGCAAAGAGGAACAAGGAACATTGCGAGAACCTTTGTAGGTTGGAGAATATGAAAGAAGAGTTTAACGGATCAAAAGGAAATGAAGGCACACCGGTAGAAAAGAGAAACAAGGAACACGAATGACAGAATTGGGACAGCACTCCGGCTGTAAATGGAAGGAATTGAACATGATCTTGACAAGATGAGAGGATACTCGATGAAATTAACAACATGTTGCCTCCGGAACTAATGAAAGAGTGGCACAAGGGGTAAGAAAGATTTCCGACAGCACTCCGGTTGAGAAGGGAGGCAAAACTTGACAGAATGGGAAGAACTTGAAAAGAGGGCACGACACTCCGGTTGGAAATGGATAAGCACGAAAAGAACACGTCCTCACAAACCGAGAAGATGAGTGAAGAGAGCAACATCACAATGCCTCCGGAAGAAATAAATAATAGAAGAAATAAGAATGGAGAAGAAAATGCCAACTTCTGCCACAAATAAGCTTGGAAAGAACCCTTCCAAGAAGGTTAGAACGGAGTTGCTGGGTAATCAACAACGAAACGAGTAAGCTTGTAGTGGACTTATGGAAAAAACATCTCAAGACTATGAGGTGACAAACGGCCACTAATGGAAACCATTGATTTGATTGAGAGCACCAAAGAGATGAAAAACATCTTCCGCGAAGAGGAGAAAGAGAAAACTTGATCATTGATAAACTCCCCAAATAGCTACATTCCTTAGGGAAGGCTATAGGTGAAATATAACCCAATACAACTCCAACAAAAAGATTGATTGGATGAAAAAATCTCTTGAACGAAGATAAAATGATGGATTTAAATATGTCACTCTTGAAAACTTTGTGAATCATGAAACCCGAAGGAAAATTATCGAGAATGACATAACACCACCTCAAAAGATATTGATAGAGAGAATTTGCACTTCGGAATGTAAGATGAAGAATGCTTGAACTCCTCAAACAAAACATGTGTTGAACACCATGTTTATTTTGAAGTATGGCTTGACGTGTCTTAACTCCGAGAGAAATCTTGAAGAACAATTGAAGAATGAAACAAATCCTTGATGAGCCACCATGTTGATCCTCCATGAAGAACTCCGATAATAAAAGAATGATCAAATGAAAGGGAAAGTTGAAAAGAGCTCCGGGAGAAGCCTTGCAATGATTAGATGAAGCTTTGAAATGGTATAATTGAAATAACTTGGAGCTCCGGAAAGAAAAATGAACAAAAGAGATCAAGAATTTTGATGAATCTCCGGAATAAGGAATTAATCACTTGGATGAAACAATACTAAGAATTACATTATGCTTAGCCTTCACCAATTTAGATTGATGACAAGCAATGGATTTTTGCATACTACTAATTCTCGTAGAAAAAAAGGATTGAAGAGAGATATAGCGCAAACTTCAGAAGGTATTGATGGAACCACCGGTGGAATTTGGAAACAACGAATGAATTAAAATGACAACCAAGAAAGAGAACTCTTGAACGAACCACCGTAAGAATTGAAAATGAAAATAGCAAAGGCACAATTCACCGAGAAGAATTAGAAAACGAATAAAGATACTAGACAGAATTTAGATACAAGTGAAATGAAGAGATCATGAATTGATTAGAGAATACTTGGACGATGCACCAGAATAATATGGAGATGAACGAAGAGACATCAATTTAGAATAATTGGAGAACGAAGCTGAAAACTTAGAACGGAGAAATCTTCTGAAATGATGGCCTTTGGATGATCAAGAAATGAAAACAAATCTGAAATGCTCCGGATGGGTATGAGAAGAATTCTCACAATCGAAAACAATTATGAGAGGATGGCATAAGCTAGAACCATGAATCTTCAAGAGAACGGGTAAGATTTAAGAGAAACTCTTCTTCGGTCTTCAAATGTTGAGAATGACGACAAGGAACACCACCATGAATTGTTGAGATACTCCGGGATGAAAAATTAGAAAGGTTGAACCAACGATGAAAAGAATTTGAAAGCGACCTTGGAGAAGAAATATGACTGATGATAACTCATTCTTACGTCAAACTTTGAAATGAATTTGAGAATAACTCCACAAAAATTAGAAGAGTCAGGTAAGATCCTGGGAAAAGACTTGTGGGTTAGGGCCCACTCAAAAGAAACACCGTTGAAATGATTACTTGAAAAGGAGATTACACCGGTTGAATTAAATGGCTTGAATGAGATAACAACCTCAAAATAGCTTGAACGAAATTGAAATGGAAATGCGAATCTTCAGAGATATCTTCAGAACTCCATATAACATGAATAGCAAGAGGTGGATGATTAAGAGATACACCGGCATGAGAAAACATTTGAAACAGGGAAAGGAATGTGACCAACATTGAAGGCTTGAATTTAGTCCACCGGAGAAGAAAAAGAATGAAGAATGAAAAACTTGAAGAACATCTTCATGAGAACCACCGGGTAAGAACATTGATTGAAAAGAATGAAGGGACTTCACGTCAATAAAAAAAAGATACTTGATTAACAAAAAATCTGAGTCCTTGAAGGAAAAGGGTGGGAGGGTGGGAAAACAAATGCAACTTGGGTCGGATGAAACGAACACCGTTGAGAAAAGGCTTATAATTGATCTTGCAAATGTTGAAAATGATCGGATCCACTTGAAGAGAAGCACGCCGGTTGGAAATGATTGAAAAGACAACCTTGATGAACAAGAAGGATTAGCATCCACATAGAAATATGAGAACACCGCTTAGAATAAGGTATGGAATCAACACTTGACATTGAAGCAACTCGAATACCACAACTTAAAACAAAACAAAGGATTGGCTTGCAGAATAAGCCGGAACAAACATATGATAGAGATTTCATCCGAAGTTTTCGTGGTGGGGCCCACATGGGCTCGATCGTACATCACCATCATGTACAAGGCAGTGCACATGACATACGAAGCGTCCCCGAGTCGGCATAGCCAAGGACTCTTTAAGACACTACGAGACCACTGTAAAACCAACCGTGTACAGGCGGACCACTAGACGTCGAACCCCAATCTCATATCATGCATCTGTCGGAAAGATATCCTAAGAGCTACTTGAATTCCCACTTATAAACTCCCGAAACTTTCTGGTTATGCAATCTGGTGTTGGGGATACAGGGGACACAAAATATATCACCCAAACTAACAATACCTAGATCCAGCTGTATCCATCCGTCAACACATAACCAAGAAAACTCCGGAAATCATTTACCTCAACCTTCGAAAAGCATCTGTTATACGAGTTATGGCAATACTCCCGAACTCCCGCCCCAGTACTGGGTGGTGTCGAGGTGATCTCACCAACAACTGCATAAAAGAGATTTCGATGTCGGCGAAACTCAGGTATTCCAGAACTGCAACGATAAAATTGTGACGACAACACCTCGGAGCTCAACTCCCCGGGACATTGCCACAACCCCTAAATGTCAGGAGGCACCAAGAACAATGTTCTCGTCACAAAACCATCGGAACGATTCCAAGATACCCGCGTGATCCTAAAAAAATTTAGTGAAAATTTGAGGAGAGAAGAGTCAAAACTTCTACGTCAGGAGGCTTCACCAAAGCGACGAAGGGACTGAGGAGTAAAAAGAATCCTACTCTCCGATATGTATAATCCTAAGACTCAAAACATTTTTGTTCTAGACTCAACAACGCCAGCGATTCGATCAAGCAGGGGGCTCCTAAGTCGGGGATGGCTCTGATTACCAACTTGTAACAACCACAATGCGGTTATGCCTCTAAGTCGTGCCTCGACACATGGGAGATATAGCCGCATCGTGGGCGTTACAATGGCGCGCGAGCATGGAGGGGACTGGGACGGATCGAACGTCCATGAAGACCACATTGCTTTCCTCCGCGACACGCGGCGTCTCCCCGGCGCGGGCTTCATGAAGGCGCGCGTGCCGCCGGAGGGAGAGATCTCGCCGGCGCCGAGGGAGGGTGAGCTGGTCGTCTTCCGCTCGCACTTCATCTGCAGCTTCGGCCTGCCAGCGAGTGGCTTCCTCCGCTCGTTCCTCGAGTTCTATCACCTTCAACCTCATCACCTTACGCCCAACACGGTGATGCTCCTGGCCGCCTTCGTCACGTTGTGCGAAGGCTACCTCGGCATCCTCCCCACCATCAAGCTGTGGGGAGCCTTCTTCTACGCCAAGCTGGGCACCTCCATCCGGGAGGTGGCTGGCCAGTGCGGTGCCTTCATCACGGTTCACCGGCCGTCGCCGAAGAACGCCTTCCCCACCATCAAGCTGCCACAGTCGGTCCAGATGTGGCAGCAATCTTACTTCTACGTGGAGAACGTGGACCCAGCCGTCAACTTCCTTAACCTGTCGACTTATGCAGACGGCCCGCCAGCTGAGCCTCAGGCCAGTTGGGGCTACGAGCCGAAGCCGGTGTCGGCAGACGGCGCTGCCGCCATCCAACGACTCCGGGAGCTGACCAACACGGAGGGCCTCAAGGCGACCGATTTGTTGGTTGCCTTCGTCGCGCGCTGGGTTCTTCTGCTCCAAGGTCGGCCTCACCTGATCAGCCGGATGAGTGGGCATCGCGACCCATGCCGGCTGAGCACCAAGGCGATGCCGGCTGCCGAGGTGGCCAACTTGGTGAACGGAATCTCCGGCTTCAAGCTGGAGGGGTCTTGGCAGTTCGGCAAGCTGCCGTACTCTCGAGCGGACCCGCCACCTGCCATAAGTCCTTCGGCCTCTCCTTTCTTTAACGCTTCATCTTGATTCCGTTTGGTGGTCTTGAGCAGTCGGCCTCTTGCTACTTGAAACAGATCTACATGTCGGACGCGACGGCCACCATCATAGGGGCGGGTGGCGATTACCAGCCGGACCGGGCGGTGAGCGATGTGGACGATCCCGACTTGGGAGCGGCCGCCTTGGAGGACACCGCGATGGGTGGCGTCTATGAAGCGGGCGGCTTCGAGGAAGGCGGCATCGAGACCTGGCCTGATGACGATGAGGAGGAAGAAGAGCCGCGCCCCACGCGAGGAGCCGGCAGGGCCGACGCGGGCCCCTCCGTCGACCCGGCTGCCAGAGTCGGCACGCATAAGCGTAAACATGGCGCCGTCTTGTTTGGCAGCATGCCGAAGAAGGCCAAGAATTCGACCGCCGCACCAGGCGGAGGGAGGCCGCCGCGAAGGCGGCCAAGTACCAGAAGCTCCCAAAGGCGCCTCCTATGGTGTCGGCGTAAGTATCTTTCCCTTGTGTTCTTCTTTATCGTTGATTCTTTCTGAATTCCCTTTGCTTTATTTTCTTGATTTAGGGCTCTGCTCTCTCTCAAGAAGTCGGCCGCCGCCTCCATCGTTGGGTCGGCGGAGACCTCCTCCACCACCCAGCGCATCGATCCAGCCGCCGACCTCCGGGAGGCGACGGAGTGGAACGTGCGGGAGGTGCGCGAGGAGCATGAAGCCGCCCGTCTGGAGAGGGCGGAGGCAGACAAGGCGGAGGCCGCCACCCTAGAGAAGTTGGCGGAGGTCGAGGCTGCTGCCACGGCGAAGAAGCAGGCTGAGGAAGCCGCGCGCCGTCAGTCGGCGATATTCGTCACCCTCCTGAACTCCGTGCCGCCGCCACCAAAATTCATGGCGCCGGCTGGGGGAGCCGGCGACGGGCACCCGATCATGGAGAGGGACGGCGGCGATGTCGTCATGCCAGACGTAATCGTGCCCCCGCCACCACCTTCTGAGGAGGCGCGTGACAAGCAGCCGGCTGACCCGCCGGTGCCACCAGCTGGAGGCAGGATGGTGACGGGCCCAACTCCTGAGGTCCGCACCCCGACGCGCCGCCGTCTTGCAAAGGCGGCTTTGGCGCCACGCCCGTAGGAGACCGCCGCCGCGAGCTCTTCGATCTCGGATGCCGAGGCGACCAACGCCGCGCCCACTGAGTGGGTGCGGGGAGGCGGGACAGGCCCTTCGAACAAGGCGATCATGGACATCCAGGCCAAACTCCACGCTGAAGCCGATGCCCTCATGCACTGCAACAAGATGTTCTGGAGTCGCGAGCAGCCGCCCGGGTATGCTTCTTCGTTCTTCATTTTTGATTCTTGTATCTCTTGTATTTCTATGTGGGGGCGCGCTAGCGCTCCCACTGGGTGTAGTCCCCGAGTTTCGGGCCGGCTGCTGAGCAGGCGGCTCGGAACTTTTAGCTCGTAGGCTTCGCGTAGTAACATTATCTGGTATCTTCATTGCAGGATTATCACAACCTCCGTGCGACCGTCTTCAACTCCAACGTTCAGCAGCTAACTCAACGGACCGCCCACTTGTCGGAAAGTCGGAGTAAGTTTTTGCTTCTTCCTCCGCAGGGGCGCGCTGGCGCACCCGCGGGCTGTAGTCCCCGAGATTCGGGCCGACTACTGAGCAGTCGGGCCGGATCTTTCTGGCAACAACATCTCTCTTTGCTGGTTGTTGATCTCCTTTTTCTTTTTTCTACTTTTGCAGAGGCCAATGCCGCCCTGTAGCAGCAGCTGGGCGAAGCCAACACCACGCTTCATGCCAAGGAGGCGGAGTGCAACAGACTGGCCGAAGAGCGCTTCATGTTAAGGGTCACGCAACTGGTGGAGCAGGCGGAGCTTCTCAAGAAAACCCAGAAGGAGGCGGAGGACAAGCAGGTTAGCCTCCTTGCTAAGTTCGAGACCGAGCGCTCCGCCTGGACCGACAAGGAGGCAATGCTGACTGCCGGCTTCGGCGAGATTGAAGACATGGTTGATGGTGAGCTTCCCTCTTTACTCTTTCTTCGAGCCGCCGGCTTCTGATCAGGCCGGTTCCTTATTTCTAATTTCAGCTTTTTGGCTCTCTGTTCGAGCAGACTTCTTCCCCGGTCACTCTGGCGCTGCCAATCAGGCCATCGAGGACGATCGCGAAGGGCGGAGGGCAGCAGGCGCGGAGATCGCTGCTGACGCCCCCCGGACCCTTAGCGAGCAGTTTCTCAGCATCCACGCCCGCCTTCGGCCGGCTCATCGGATGTTGCGCCGACTTCAGCGTGTTGGCGCTCAGGCGATCGCCGCCCTGTGGCTAGACATGCCGGCTCCACGCACGTGAAGCTAAACCGCCGACTGGCTGGAGGTGGCGGGCGGCCGCCTTGAGGCCTGGAAGGGCTCCTCGGCCCGAGCTGGGGCGCGTCGGCCCTTGGAGTTTGTCAAGGCGTGGTACCCTGGGCTAAATCTAGCCCAGTTGACCATGTTTCGGCAGGAGGCCTAGGAGGAACTGGTGGCGGTGGAGGATGACCTTGTCAAGCGCGCGGCGGCAATCGCCGAGTACAGCAATACCAGCATCTTCATCCCGGAGCGGGCCGAGAACGGCGCCGAGGCGCCACCAGAGTGGTTCGGGCTGAACCCGGAGGACGGCGAGGACTCGGCCGAGGTGATCGATTCCAGCGGCGAGGAAGAAGACGAGGAGGAGGAGGAAGGCAAAGAGGAGGCGCCGGGGGTCGGAGCGGACGGCCAGCCTCAGCCCGACCGCGCCTCCAGCAACGAGCCACGCCTGAGCGAGCCGGTTGCTACTGAAGGCGATCAGGCGGAGACTGACCAGTCGGCCGCTCCACCAACCGGCACCACCGACTCCTTCGTTCCACCGACGTCGTCTGCTGCTCCCTAGGCCCCCAGTTTATCTTTGTTTTCCCCGTCTATCAGTCTCGACAACTTTGTTAATTACGCACAATTCCACCCGCGGGGTGTATTTCAAACTTCTGTTGAATGCTGGCCAAGGGCCTTTTGACGTGTAAATATTTTTGCCGGGTACTATCTTTCCTTGCTTTCTGCTCTTTGGCTTTTTCCTTTGCCGCCTTCCCTTGGTTGCCGTCTTGCCAGCCTAACAGCCGCTCTGCGAACTGTGGCTGGGTCAAGTACTTGGCCACTTTCGGGAGGCAAGTACTTAGCCGATTGGAGTTTTCTAGCAAGTTAAGTAGAAACTGGCCGGCCGGCTGCTCAGCAGCCGGTCGGCGAAGCGGAAAGCCGGCTTGGACTATGTGTATGCTTTGAGTCCTTAGCCATTTTTCATGCAGACGCCCTTTCTTTAACTCCTGCCAACCGAACAGTCGCTCTGTGAGCTGCGGCTCTTGGCAGGAGAAAACTTAGGTGCCAACACATTACTTGCCTGGCTACAGGAAGCATTACATAGTACGAGGCGGTGAGTCCCCGGGTCGACTGGTCGAACCCGGTGCCAGACGGACTAATGAAATAACACAATGATAGGCGTAATACTTATCATATAGATAAAAGAGGGCAGTCCCCGAGCTCTTCTCGGGGGACCCGGGGTCTTCGTACTTAATACAAAAGTTGGCGTGGTACATACTGCATCAACTGTAAAACCTTCGAAGGAGGTTTGCATTCCACGGTCACTCCGTCTCCTTGCCGGAATCATCTCTTTTGCGTGCTCAACACTTTGCTGATGATGAAGGGACGTTCCCAAGGTGCCGAGAGATTGTGCTGACCGGTTGTTCGCTGGATCAACCGGAGCACAAGGTCTCCCTCTTGGAAGGATCTTGGCTTGACCTTTTGGTTGTAGTATCGGCGCAAGCTCTGCTGGTAGATGGTGGACCGGCTGAGTGCCAACAGCCAGCCCTCTTCCAGCAGATCGACGCCGTCTTGTCGTACTTCTTCTACCTCCTCTTCGGTGTACATGGTGACTCGCAGGGAGTCGAATTCTATGTCCGTCAGGATGACGGCTTCGGCACTGTAGACGAGGAAGAAAGGCGTGAAGCCGGTTGAGTTGTTCGGAGTTGTGCGCAGGCTCCAGAGGACAGCCGGCAGCTCATCGAGCCAACAACCGGCCGAACGCTCCAGAGGCTCGACCAGTCGGGGCTTGAGGCCGGACAAAATGAGGCCGTTTGCTCGCTCTACTTGGCTGTTTGACTATGGATGGGCAATGGACTCTAAGTCCAATCGGATGCCCTGCATCGCACAGAAACGGGCCAAGGCGCCCTTGGCAACGTTTGTGCCGTTGTCAGTGATGATGCTGTGTGGTATGCCATACCGGATGGTGATGTCGGATATGAAAGTCTCAGCAGTCGGACCATTCAATTTCTTAATTGGCTTCGCTTCTATCCACTTGGTGAACTTGTCCACCGCGACAAGCAGATGAGTAATGCCGCCGCGCACCGTCTTGAATGGTCCTACCATGTCCAGGCCCCAGACGGCAAAGGGCCAGGCAATGGGGATAGTCTTGACTGCAGAAGCCGGCTGACGCGGTTTGGAGTGGAACTTCTGGCACCCTTTGCATTTCTGGACCAAGTCTTTGGCGTCTTCTAGAGCAGTTGGCCAGAAAAAACCATGCCGGAAGGCTTTGGCCACGAGTGCTCTTGAAGCTGCGTGGTGACCACACTCGCCTTGATGGATGTCTTTGAGGATTGCTTGGCCTTGCTCCGGCTCTACGCAGCGCTGGTAAACACTAGTGACATTGCGCCTCACAAGTTCCTTGTTGATTATGGTGTATGCTGCTGCCCGGCGTTGCACTTGCCGGGCCGAGATCTCATCAGTCGACAGCTCTTTGTTCACCAGAAAGTTGAGGATGGGATGGGCCCATGAGGGTGCTGCAATTTCTTCGACCGCAAGGACTGCTACTTGCACGAGGGCGGTTGGGCCGGGAGGCGGCGGGTTGGAGTCAGCTGCCGCTTGCTGAGTCGATGAAGTCCCCGGGTCGACTGCCGCAGTCCCCGGGCCGGGTGCGACTGCTGAAGTCCCCGGGTCGCCTGCCGAATTCCCCGTGCCGGCTGCTGGGGCCCTCAAGTCGGATCCGACTACTTCAGGGAGAGCCGGCACAAAGATGGAATCCGACTCTGGCGATGGCTTGACGGACGGCTTAAGGAGGCATTGTAGGGCGACGTCGGCAGGTATCGCTTGTCGGGTGGAGCCGATTCGTGCCAAAGCATCTGCTTGCTCGTTGTCATTTCTTGGTACGTGGAGAAACTCGCACCCTTCAAAGTATCCACTGAGTTGTTGTACAAGGAAGCGGTAACTCGCCATGTTTGCATCCTTGGCATCCCAATCGCCTGACGACTGCTGGACCACCAAGTCAGAATCACCATAGCACAGGATCCGGCGAATGCCGAGTTCCTTGGCGAGCCAGAGCCCGTGAATGAGTGCTTCGTACTCAGCGACATTGTTGGAGGCGGCAAAATGGACTTGCAGCATATATCTGAGCTTGTCGCCTTTGGGAGAGGTGAGGACGATGCCGGCTCCCAGACCGGTGCGCATCTTGGAACCATCAAAGTGCATTCGCCAGTGGGTGGAGTCTGGTGCTGGTGGCAACTACTCGGTTTCGGCCCAGTCGACGAGGAAGTCGGCCAGTGCTTGTGACTTGATGGCTATGCGAGGCTGGTAGTAGATGGTGTAGGGGTCCAAATCTACGGCCCATTTGGCCACTCGGCCTGAGGCATCTCGGCTTCCAATGATCTCAGCATGGGGAGCAGTGCAGATCACTGTGATTGGGTGCTCTTGAAAATATGGCTTCAATTTCTTGGCGGCGAAGTGCATGCCATAGCACATCTTCTGGTAGTGCGGGTAGTTTTGCTTGGAGGCGGACATCACTTCACTAAGGTAATACACTGGCCTCTGAACTAGTAGCGCTTTGCCTTCTTCCTTGCGTTCCACCACTATGACTGTTTTGACCACCCGGCTGGTAGCGGTGACGTAGAGGAGCACGGGTTCCTTGGGAGCCGGGGCCGCCAGAACCGGCGGAGTGGTCAACATCTTCTTGAGCTGGAGAAAAGCTTCATCCGCCTTGTCGTTCCACTCGAAAAAGTGATCTTCTTCATGAGCTGGTACAGGGGAAGAGCCTTCTCGCCCAGCCGGCTGATGAAGCGGCTGATGGATGCCAAGCAGCCGGTGAATTTTTGCACGTCGAGCAGTCGGGTGGGCACTTCCATCCTTTCGATGGCCTTGATCTTCACAGGGTTGCACTCTATGCTGTGCTCTGAGACCAGAAAGCCAAGAAGCTGGCCGGCTGGTACTCCAAAGACGCATTTCTCCAGGTTGAGCTTGATCTGAAATCGGCGCAAATTCTCAAAGGTCTCCTTTAGGTCTTCTAACAGCATTCCACGCTTCTCCGTCTTCACCACAACGTCATCCACATAGACGTGGGCGTTTCTGCCGAGTTGCTTGAGGAGGCACTTCTGCATGCAATGCTGAAACGTGGCGCCGGCATTCCTCAAGCCGAACGTCATGGTCAGGTACAGAAGGTTCGAATGGCGTGATGAAGGCGGTCTTCAACCTGTCGGCCGGGTTCAGCTTGATTTGATGATATCCTGAGTACGCATCCAAAAAACTCAACAGCTCGCATCCGGCTGTGGAGTCAATCACTTGGTCAATTCTTGGCAAGGCAAAGGGGTCTTTGGGACATGCTTTTTTGAGGCTGGTATAATCAATACACATGCGCCACTGCTTGTTCTTCTTCAGCACTAGGACCGGGTTAGCTAACCACTCTGGAAAGAACACCTCCATGATGAAGCCGGCACCTAGAAGCCGGGCTATCTCTTCTCCAACAACTCTTCTCTTCTCTTCTGATAGACGGCGCAAGGACTGCCTGACTGGCTTGGCGTCAGGCCGGACATGCAGCTTGTGCTCGGCGAAATCCGTCAGAACACCCGGCATGTCTTTGGGTGACCATGCAAAGATGTCCCCATTCTCACGGAGGAAATCGACGAGCTCGCCTTCCTATTTCCTGTCAAGGGTTGCGCCTATGACAGTGTGCCTCTCCTTGTGCTCCGGGTCCAAGGGTATCTTCTTTGTCTCCTTTGCCGGCTTGAACGAGCCCTCGGCTTCCGACTCCTTGGGGTTGGGAGACATTTCTGGCTGCTTGCCGGCCATCACCACAACCCGGTCAAGGAGCCGCTTCTCAGTCGCGATCACAAGGGACTCGGCTAGCCGGCTACTCTCTGCTGCGCAGGCGGACGATTTCTTGTAGTCTCCTGCATGGTCAGGATTCCCTTGGAGCTCGGCATCTTCATTTTCAGGTAAGCATAGTGGGGGACCGCCATGAACTTGGCCATGGCAGGCCGGCCAAGCAGTGCATGATAGGGGCACTCAAGGTCCACCACCTCAAACCAGACTGGCTCTCGGCGAAAGTGCTCTTTGCCTCCGAAGAGGACATCTATCTGAGTCTTGCCGATTGGTGAGCAGGAAAGGCCAGGAACTATGCCGTGGAAAACAGTCCGGCTGGGCTGAAGGTGTCTCTGCTTGATTCCCAACTTCTCCATTGTATCTTTGTACAGGATGTTGATGCTGCTGCCACCATCTATCAGAACTTGGGAGAAACGAGCAGCTCGCCTCTCTGTGGCAAAGGTGGCATCCAACACCAGAGCGTAGGAGCCGGGATTGGGCATCACCTCCGGGTGGTCGGCTCGGCTCCAGCTGATGGGTTTCTCAGACCAATGCATGAATTCAGGGGTCTCTGATGCTACTGCATTCACTTCTTGTCGTTGTTGTCGTCTGTTGTGCCTATCGCCAGCCAGGCTGGTGAACACGATGTAGGCTCCTTGCTCCTCAGGGTATTCATCTTGTATTGCGCCGACTGGCCGGACCGCCGGCTGCTGAGGAGGAGGAGGTGGCGGGCCGGCAGGCGGTGCGGGCTGGAGTCCATCACCCTTGGTGATCCTGGTGAGCCAGTGGCACTTCCGAGTCGTGTGGTTGGACGGTTTCGCGCCGCTGTGGAACTTGCAGGGCGCGTGAAGGGTCTGCTCGTATGAGAAGGCGGGCAACCAGATGGCCTTGCCGCCCCTCTAGCGCTTGGGGGAGGCTGCCCTTTCGGCTGCTGATCCTCGACTGTTGCCACCTGCCGACTCGTCGAGGCTGGCTGCATGGCCTTGCGCTTGTTGTCGTTTGGTTGCTGTCGCCGACTGGTGTCACCAGCTGGGGTGCGTGGAGCTTGAGGGGCCGCCTTGCCGACACATTGACTTGGATCTCTGTCTTCATGGAGGAGTCGGCCGTGGCGTACTTGTCTGCTATGACTAGCAGTTTGTCGAGGGTCGCCGGCTCGTCGCAGAGAAGCTTGTGCTTGAGGAGGGTGCATTCTCGGCACCTGGCAGTGAAGTACTCGATGGCCTGCACCTCGTGCACGCCCTCGCAAGAGTTTGCAGCTCGGCTCGGCACATGAGGTAGTCTCGAGTCGACTCATTGGGGACTTGGATGCACAAGGAGAGCTGGCGAGGCTTGGGCGGCCGCTTGTACGTGCTGGTGAAGTTGCGGATGAATGCTTCAGTGAAATCAACCCAGCTGTTGATGCTGCAGGGCTTCAGGCTTTGCAGCCACGTCCGGGCTGTGCCCTGGAGCATGAGCGGAACGTATTTCATGGCAATGCGCTTGTTGCCGTTCGTGATGCTGACGGCCGTGGAGTAGTCGACCA
Source organism: Aegilops tauschii subsp. strangulata (assembly GCF_002575655.3). NCBI lineage: Eukaryota > Viridiplantae > Streptophyta > Magnoliopsida > Poales > Poaceae > Aegilops > Aegilops tauschii. The sequence continues at coordinate 548,678,301 of NC_053036.3, read as the reverse complement.
GCCAGTCCTCCGGCTTCACGGAGCCGGTGTACTTGGGCATATCTCTCGGGAGCGTGAACCCTTTGGGGAAAGGTTCGTCTCGGATGCGGGGGCCGAAGCATGGCGGGCCCAGCTCATCTTCTTCTTCTAGCGCCAGAGATCGGTTGAGGCGATCGATCCGGTGGCGGGCATTGTTTTCTTCGATTCCTTCTCGGCAGCCAAGGCGGTTTCCGAGTGATGGGTGATCAACAGGCGGCAGGGAAATGCGCCTCTCCCTGTGGGGAGGAGGAGGCGGACAATCGTCTCGTCGCTGCACTACTCTTGGGTGGCCGTCCTGGTTGCGCTCGATGGTGACGCGAGTCTGGCTGCGGCTAGCAGCCGCTTCCTTGTCTCTTCTATCGCGGGCGCCACCACTCGGCGTCCGGGATGTCGCGCCTTGGTCTCGGTGAGGAGGCGGATCATCGTTTTGCCGGTTGGGCGGATCAGTGCGGCATCCGGCCTCTTGCTGCTCATCAGCGCGTCGAGGAGCTGCTGGACTCGCTCCGTCATGTGGCGACATTCGTCGCCTTCGAGCTTGTCCAGCTCGTCCGCTGCTGCCTGGGCAGCTCGTATATTCTCCGCAGGCGTGGCGTAGACGGGACGATTAGTCCCGAACGTGCTGGCGATGGTCGCACCATGCTCCCGGATCTGGCCAATGCAGCTAGGCCCGCCAGGAGCCGACGTGCCGCCGACAACACGGTCCATTTCATGCTGGAAAGCCTCCAAAAGGCGCCTCATGCTGGCCAGCCGGTTGGCGCTCTCGACGAGCTGGACGCGGCGTGCCTCCAGCGTCTCGGCGTCGGCGTCCTCTGGGATGGGTGCAGTCAGGTCTTGCATCGCCGCCTGCAACGGATCCTGGCCACCTCCGCCAGGGTGCTCGCCATGGCTGATGACGAGCACTTCTTTGACGGTGCTACCGCCGCTGTCCGCGCGAGGAAGCGGCTCATCGTAGACCACCACGTTGGTGGGGAACGCATCGAGCGACGCCATGTTGGAGTCGACCAGCATCGGGTCGGTGGAGCCAACAGACTCCAAGTCTACAGCAGGCTCGCTAGAGACGTGGAGCTGGTCGAGGAGGTTCACGAGGCGGCTCTCGAGGCCCTCGGTGCCCGCATCAGACGCGGGCTCGCCGAAGAGGCGAACCTCGCCAACAAGATCGGCCAGGCAACTCGCCGCACAGGCGACCTCCGCGCCATGCAGCGCGTTGGCGCAGACGCCATCAGGCATGCCGGGCTGGCTGCACTCGCCAGGAAGGAACATGGTTCCCGTCCAGAACAAGTCTCCGGGAGACGGTGCACCTCGCCTCATGGTGGGCGCCAAATGTCGAGGGTTGGGTGCGACATATGCCAATGGATGGCTTATCATGGTGGGAGCGAGTAGAACGTCGCCGGTGCCTGGAAGCGGGATAAGGCGTAGACACGAACGTCGGCGTACTTTACCTAGGTTTGGGGCTCTCCTTGGAGATAACACCCCTAGTCCTGCTCTGCGGGGTCCCCGCATGATCACTAAGGCACTAGTGAGTACAATGGTGCTCCTTGAGCTGTATGCTAGAGGTAGGAGGAGGCAAGGCTTGCTCTCTTCTCTCCCTAGGTGCTGGTCTAATTCTCACAGGTTGGAACCCTTTGCAAGGGTGCCCTGGGGGGTTTATATAGGCCTACCCCCAGGGGTACAATGGTAATCCGGTCGGGTGTGGGACCCAGCTGTCAGTCTCTCTGGTCGCCGGCTTCTCCGCCGGCTGCGGGGGCCCGTCGCCTGGCGGGCCCCGCCGACTGGTCTGGTACGGAGCCGACCAGCCGCCTTCGCCGCTCGCGGGTCTTGCCGGCTGCTGATTACTCTAGCCATGATGCTAATGACGCATGCTCGGTCAGGGGAGCGTGGCTACAGTCCCGCCGCCTGGTGGGAGATTACTGTAGCCACTCCGGGTCTTATCTGGTTAATGGTGCACGGGCTCCAAGGAGGGATCGGGCCGCCTTCTAGGAGCCGGCCTCCCTCAGGTCCGACTGGTCGGGCCTCCGCCGTCTTCCGGGCTCTCGCTACCTGGTAGGGCCCGCCGTCTTCTGGCCGTACCGACAGGCGGTCGTGTGAGCAAGGCCTCTCCTGACAGGAGTGATGTCAGGGGTGGAGTGGCAATAGTGCCGCGCCGGGCGGAGATCTCCGCCTGTACGGAGCACTGTGGCCACGCTTGGCCCTAGATACGGGGGTGATGGGCTACACGGTGGCCTCACCCGGTCTTGTCTTCTTTAATGGGGGCGTAGACTCTGAGGGAGCCATGGGCCGACTGCTAGGAGCCGGCCTCTCTGGAGGCCGCCTGCCAGGAGTCGGCCTGTCTTGGAGCCGCCTTCCTGAGCATGGCCATCTTCCGGCAGTCGGCCGTTCGGCCAGCCGGCCACCAGAAGGCGGTGATTTATCTTGATGCCTTGAGGGGCGCAGCTGGCCCCGATGCTTTGAAAGGTTCTGGGACTCGGGTTAGGCTACCCGTGGCCCATTACTCCGACATTAATAGAGGTGTTATGATCAGCACTACTAGTTGGAATAGCTTCTACCCACTTGGTAACGTAATCAACAGCAACTAAAATATGTGTATACCCATTAGAGGAAGGAAACGGTCCCATATAATCAAAGCCCCAAACATCAAATGGTTCAATAACAAGTGAATAGTTCATAGGCATTTCTTGACGTCTACTAATATTACCAATTCTTTGACATTCATCGCAAGACAAGACAAACTTACGGGTATCCTTGAAGAGAGTAGGCCAATAAAAACCGGATTGCAATACCTTATGTGCAGTTTATCTCCAGCGTGGTGTCCTCCATAAGCCTCGGAGTGACACTTGCGTAGGATCTGTTCCTGTTCATGCTCAGGTACACAACATCTAATAACACCATCCACTCCTTCTTTATAAAGGTGTGGGTCATCCCAGAAGTAATGTCTTAAATCATAGAAAAACTTTTTCTTTTGCTGGTATGTGAAACTAGGTGGTATAAATTTAGCAACAATGTAATTAGCATAATCAGCATACCATGGAGCAGTACGAGAAGCATTTAAGATAGCTAATTGTTCATCAGGAAAGCTATCATCAATAGGTAGTGGGTCATCAAGAACATTCTCTAACCTAGACAAGTTGTCTGCAACGGGGTTCTCAGCTCCCTTTCTATCAATAATATGCAAATCAAATTCTTGTAGCAAGAGAACCCATCTAATAAGTCTAGGTTTAGCATCTTTCTTTTCCATAAGATATTTAATAGCAGCATGATCAGTGTGAACAGTTACTTTAGAGTCAACAATGTAAGGTCTGAACTTATCACAAGCAAATACAACTGCTAAAAATTCTTTTTCAGTAGTAGCATAATTTCTCTGGGCACTGTCTAGAGTTTTACTAGCATATTGGATAACATTTAATTTCTTATCGACTTTTTGTCCTAGAACAGCACCTACAGCATAATCACTAGCATCACACATAATTTCAAAGGGTAGATTCCAATCAGGAGGCTGACAATAGGTGCAGAAATCAAGGCTTTCTTAAGTATTTCAAATGCTTCTACACAATCATCATCAAAGACAAAAGGAACATATTTTTGTAAGAGATTAGTCAGACGCCTAGAAATTTTTGAGAAGTCCTTAATGAACCTCCTATAAAAACCAGCATGACCAAGGAAACTTCTTATACCTTTAATGTCCTTAGGACACGACATCTTTTCAATAGCATCAACTTTAGCTTTGTCAACTTCAATACCTCTTTCAGAAATTTTATGCACCAAGACAATACCTTCATTAACCATAAAGTGGCACTTCTCCCAATTCAAGACAAGATTAGTTTCTTCACATCTCTGCAAAACTCGATCAAGGTTGCTTAAGCAATCATCAAAAGAAGATCCATAAATGGAGAAATCATCCATGAAAACCTCAACAATCTTTTCACAAAAGTCGGAGAATGTAGCCATCATGCATCTTTGAAAGGTAGCAGGTGCATTACATAAACCAAAAGGCATACGTCTATAAGCAAAAGTACCGAAAGGGCAAGTAAAAGTGGTCTTTTCTTGATCCTCTTTTGACACAGGTATTTGAGATAAACCAAAATAACCGTCTAGAAAGCAAAAATGTGTATGTTTGGATAATCTTTCTAGCATTTGATCAATAAAAGGTAAAGGGTAAAGTAGCTTTATTTAATTTGCAGAAATCAATTATCATCCTATAACCTGTAGCAATTCTTTGTGGGATCAATTCATCTTTATCATTAGGAACAACAGTAATACCTCCCTTCTTAGGGATAGAATGGACAGGACTTACCTACTGACTATCAGCAACAGGATAAATTATGCCTGCCTCTAGAAGCTTTAGTATTTCTTTCCTTACCACTTCTTTCATCTTAGGATTTAACCATCGTTGGTGATCAACAACCGATTTAGCGTCTTTCTCCAATTTTATTTTGTGCTGGCATAGAGTGGGACTAATGCCCTTAAGATCATCAAGAGTATATCCAATAGCAGCATGGTGCTTCTTCAGAGTTTTCAATAATTTCTTTTCTTCATGCTCTGAAAGGTTAGCACTAATAATAGCAGGATATATCTTTTTCTCATCAAGATAAGCATATTTAAGAGTATCAGGTAATGGTTTAAGCTCAAACACAGGATCACCCTTGGGTGGAGAAGGATCCCCAAGAATTTCAACAGGCAAGTTGTGTTTCAAAATAGGTCCCTGTTTAAATAATACTTCATATATTTCCCTTCTTTCATTCATAAACATGTCATTTTCATGGTCTAGCAAATATTGTTCTAAGGATCATTAGGAGGCACGGCAATAGAAGCAAGACTAATAATTTCATCTTTACTAGGCAATTCTTTATCATGGGGTTGTCTACGAAATTTAGCAAAATTAAACTCATGAGACATATCCCCCAAACCAATAGTAACAACATCCTTTTTGCAATCTATCCTAGCATTAACAGTATTCAAGAAGGGTCTATGCTACCTCTTGAGCACAGCGTTGGTTTTCCCTTGAAGAGGAAAGGGTGATGCAGCAGAGTAGCGTAAGTATTTCCCTTAGTTTTTGTGAACCAAGGTATCAATCCAGTAGGAGGCCACACGCAAGTCCCTCGTACCTACACAAACAAATAAGAACCTTGCAACCAATGCGATAAAGGGGTTGTCAATCCCTTCACGGCCACTTGCAAAAGTGAGATATGATAGAGATAATAAGATAAATATTTTTGGTATTTTTGTTTTATAGATTGGAAAGTAAAGATTGAAAAATAAACGGCGACAGAAATTGGCAAGTTGATGAAAGATTAATATGATAAAAAATAGACCCGGGGGCCATAGGTTTCACTAGTGGCTTGTCACGACCGGTTTTTCAATAAAATAATTATTGAGAGACCAATCCCTTTTACGGACCAGTAAGGAAGAATCCCTTCCCACTGGTAGACAATATCTTGGTCACAGAAGAAAAATACCAGGAGTACTGAATATAATACAAAGTTGAGCGGAAACTGCCCAACAATTTATTACATGCATGCCGATAAAACAAGACGGCGGATAGGGTGGCATAACTACTAACTCACGATAATAACGGTGGTGGAAATATCACCGCGAAGCGAGTGATATGACTCCTGAAGACTACAGCTCTTCGAGCGTCGGAGTGAGGCTCGAGGAGACTTATTGCAGGTGGCGGAAGCATATATAATAACCAATATCCGGGATCACGCAGGACTGACTGGGACTCCTCTAGGCGTCGGACGCGCTATCAAACTCTTCATCCAAGAGATCGCCTTCGTCAACATCTGGCCAAATCAACAAGCCAGGTGAGTACTATGAAAGTACTCGCAAGACAGTTTGGACATAAGATATAACAAATGTAAACATGAAGCATATGAACAAGTTAACCAGTGCGTCCAGACATAGAGACAATAAATACTGGGTGCCAAACGAGGGTCTGAATGACTCCTCGAGAGGAAAATGCAAGAATGGTAATACTGGTGCCAAACGAGTGTCTGAATGACTCCTCGAGAGGAAACTGCAGAATAGTAATACTGGTGCCAAACGAGTGTCTGAATGACTCCTCGAGAGGAAACTGCAAGAATAATAATGCCGCAGTCGGGCGTCAAGGCGACACCACATAAAGGGCTTATAACAGAAAATAAAGGCAGTGCATGCCACAGTCGGACGTCTGAGCGACATCACATAAAGGGCTTATATTTAAAGTAAGGAAACAAAAACATGCCACAGTCGGACGTCTGCGCGACGTCGCATAAAGGGCTTATATTGTAGCTCAAACATTCAGTAGCTCGAGATTATAAATTATTACAAGTACGAGACAAATATAAGATTAGTCCATCCACAGTAATAATAATTTAAACTGGGTTTACCACTGAGCTTGTTCACCGGGGACAAGTTTTCCACGCGGATAGATATGGGTATACTGATCTCACTACTTGATCATGGATACGATGACTTGGAAGAATTTGACTCTGCAGAGTTTGTACTTAACCACAACCAACGGATTTCAGTAGTCACGGGGACTAGTTCCGTTTACGGTGTTTTGGAAGAAACACGTCTAACCGGTACACACCCATTCAACATTCCGAACCCAGGGATCACCCTCGGCAACGTTCAAGAAAAACCTTGAGACGGGAAGGCTACAACCTCGCATAGCATGGGATCAAATTTCTATACGCGCGCTCTAAGGGGGTGCCCCCCCCTCTCGGTCCCAACCGGAAACACCCATGCCCCCTGACCGGATGACTGACTTTAATCCTGGGCCAAGGTACCATCATCCCGGCCCCTCTGTTTGGTGTGTACACGGAAAGAGGTTACCAACTTACTAAACCGCATCTTGGCAAAGAAACACGTGGTAGCACGGAAGGGGAAAAGAACGATAACGTGACTCCGTCCACGTTAACGTCGGAAGTAGTCGGATGACGCAAGGCTGGTATGCTACAACAGTACCACCTTGCTGCCCTTCATGTCACCACATGATTAGGCCATCTCTCACCAGAGATCATCGCAAGTTTGGAACATACGGGTGGTTGCCTCGCAAGCAACGGGGAACTCACCGATACTCATATGCCACGCACAAACCTTCACGCAAACATGCAAAACACCTATCATATCAAAGGTTCAAACATGCTTGCCTGGTTCGGAGAAGTCGGAGTCTAGCTCGGCGAAGTTCGCGGCTCCGTCACCTCTTCCGGAACCTACGGCAATACGAAAACGGGTACTAACGTGAAAACCAACGCGTGCACAGAAACTTCTCCAAAAAATTTCCAAATAAATCCCATAAAAAACTAGACAAAATTTTAAGACTGTCAGAAAAAGAATCACTCAAAAATTCCTTTTTATTAAAAAGTTATAAAGGTTTCTGTCCAGGAACTTATCTGTAATGAAACAGAAAAATTCCAGGGTTTAAACTGAGAAACCAGAAAACGTTTCGGAAAGAAATGCGCTAGCTAAAGAAAGAAAACGTATTTTGCCCGAAGGCGCCAACAGAAAACGGTTCGCGAGAGAAACAGAAGAGAGGCTGACAGGGGGTTCCACATGTCAGGTTTAAAAACCTCGCCGGCGCCCGAAGACTGCGGTGGACGCCGGCGTCGAACCACGGCGAGTCAGGGAGATCGGAGGGTACCAAGAGCTTCAGCGTGATCTACCGCGTCGGTGGGTGGTGGACTCGACCAACGGGGAGCACCATGTCGACGGCGACACTTTCTCCGGCGGACGGCGGCTCGGGTGATGGTGGAGAACTCCGGTGGAGGGCTGCAAACTTCGAATTGAAGCGCGGGTCAGAAGGAGGGATGCACAGTGAAGCTACTGGCAAGAGATGGGAGGCAGAGGCGCACGCACGGGAGTGAATCAAGCTGGATCCCGTGGCGGGTCGCGGCGGCCGGAGTCGAGGAAGGAGACCTCCTCGGGGTTCTTCCAGTGGCTAGGCGTGCTCTAGGTGGAGTGCAGAGGTGGTGTGGGTTCGAGTTGAAGCTCGGGGCCTCTATTTATAGGCGGATCGACGGGGTGGCCGTGAACGGAGAATCTCCGGCGAGCAATTACGGTGATGCAGTGGATTGGCAGGAGGTTTGAGTGGCCAGGCAGCATCAGTGGAAGTTACTGGTGTCGTTCCCCCACTAATCTCGGTTGGTCTTGGCGTAACGGCGCCGGTCCACGGTGGGGTGGCCGCACGGGCTCGTCGGCGGCAGAGAGCGCGCTCCGCGCCCTGCGGTTCACGATGAAGATGGCAGCGCGTTCTGGGGAGTGGAAGGCCACGCGGCGAGCTCTGGTGGCTTGGGCGGCGCTGGGTGGCGCCGTCGGCGCTGCGCCTCTCTCTGGCGGCCGCAAAGCCGCCGCTGGCGTCGGTCACGGGGCGGCGCACCTTCTGCTGCTCGTCGCCGACGTCCGCAAGGTGCCAGACATTCGTGCGGTGCAGAGGACAAGGGGGAGGGGATAGGGCACACAGCGACACGGCGGCACTGGCGAGATCGACGTCGGGTTCTGAAGAAAACGACAGTGCACTGAAACTATTCTCTGAACTTAACTGAACTTGATATTGACAATGCACTGCAGGTGTTCGACAGAATGATTTGGCAATGAGAAATTTTTTTCTGGAGCTGGTACTTGGTGAGGTGACCACTCAATGCACCCAGAGGCTGCCTGATTTTACTTGAAATTTTTGGAGGAAGATTTGAATGAATTTCACCAAATTTGACAAATCTGGTCCAAACTTGCAGCAAGTGTAGTTTGAAAAATTTGAACTGAAGACCAGTGGATCTTCATGGATCTTGGTTGAGGGTTCAAAGGACTAGGAAGGGAAAAAGGTTTGGGGGCAAAAATCCAAACAGAAAGTGGAGTTCCTTTGTAAATCACCAATGGCTAGAATAGAAGACAGAAATTTGTTTGAATATGATTTGAATGGAAAAATAATCATATGGGGAGGTCCAACTTGCTGGATTTGATGCAAATCATGATCCAAAGGTGAGGGAAGGTTTAGGAGAGTGGATTTGCACTAAGGCCATGGCAAGAGAGAAAAGTTGAAAGTGGTAAAGGATTATTCCAAAAGCCATAGTGCATTTTCAAAGAGATTTTCAAAAGGTATTTTTCTCAAGTGACAAGTATTTTGTCTGGACTTCAAAATAAAAAGGCAAGGACCTCCAAGACCAAAACCAAGTCTTGGGTGAATCCAAATAAAACTCTTGTTATGAGAAAAATATTTGAAAGGGAGGGTCCCTTGACGAAAATAATTTTTAATTCACCTCCCTCAAGTCAAATAAAAAAAATCTTTTGAAAATCCAAATAAAACTTGGGTGTCACATGGCTGCTCTCAAGATAGCATAAGTATTACGGTAGGTGAACAAATTACTGTCGAGCAATTGATAGAAAAGTGCATAATTATGAGAATATCTAGGCATGATCATGTATATAGGCATCACGCCCGCGACAAGTAGACCGAAACGATTCTACATCTACTACTATTACTCCACACATCGACCACTATCCAACATGCATCTAGAGTATTAAGTTCATAAGAACAATGTAACGCATTAGGCAAGATGACATGATGTAGAGGGATAAACTCAAGCAATATGATATACACCCCATCTTTTTATACTCGATGGCAACAATACAATACGTATCGATTCCCTTTCTGTCACTGGGATCGAACACCGCAAGATTGAACCCAAAGTTAAGCACTTCTCCCATTGAAAAAGAAAGATCAATCTAGTAGGCCAAACCAAACTGATAATTCGAAGAGACTTGCAAAGATAACAAATCATACATAAAAGAATTCAGAGGAGATTCAAATATTGTTCATAGATAATCTTGATCATAAACCCACAATTCATCGGATCTCGACAAACACACCGCAAAAAGAATTACATCGAATAGATCTCCAAGAAGATCGAGGAGAACTTTATATTGAGATCCAAAGAGAGAGAAGAAGCCATCTAGCTAATAACTATGGACCCGAAGGTCTGAGGTAAACTACTCACACATCATCGGAGAGGCTATGGTGTTGATGTAGAAGCCCTCCGTGATCAATGCCCCCTCCGGCGGAGCGCTAGAAAAGGCCCCAAGATGGGATCTCACGGGTACAGAAGGTTGCGGCGGTGGAAATAGGGTTTCGTGGTGCTCCTAGATGGTTTCGGGGTATATGGATATATATAGGAGGAATAAGTAGGTCGGTGGAGCTGCGACGGGCCCACGAGGGTGTGGCGCGCCTAGGGGGGCAGGCGCGCCTCCCTGCCTCGTGGCCTCCTCGCTTCTTTCTTGACGTCCACTCCAAGTCCTCTTGATCACGTTTGTTCCAAAAATAACTCTCCCGAAGGTTTCATTCCGTTTGGACTCCGTTTGATATTCCTATTCTGCGAAACACTGAAATAGGCAAAAAAACAGCAATTTGGACTGGGCCTCCGGTTAGTAGGTTAGTCCCAAAAATATAATAAAAGTGTATAATAAAGCCCAATCCAAAACAGATAATATAATAGCATGGAACAATCAAAAATTATAGATACGTTGGAGATGTATCAGTCTACCAAATATAATGGGACAAAAATCATCTTGTCGGGAACCAAGAACAAGAAAATATGTAGGGTATTTAACTTTCCCACACAAGACTTCACATCTCTAACAATCCCAACCGGTGAGATAGTATCTCTATTGGCAAGCTTAATTGTAACATCAATTTCTTCTATCTCAGCAGGTGCAATATCATGCATAATTTCTTCGTATATGGCATGAGGTATTGCACTTGCACTAGCACCCATATCACATAAGCCATGATAACAATGATCTCCTATTTTAACAGAAATAAAAGGTGAGGAAGTCCTGGACTAAGGGGTCCTCGGGCATCCGGCCTGTTATCCACGGGCCGGATTGATGGGCTGTGAAGACACGAAGACCGAAGACTATACCCGTGTCCGGATTGGACTCTCCTTGGCGTGGAAGTCAAGCTGGGCGACCGACTATGAAGATTCCCTCTTATGTAACCGACCTCATGTAACCCTAGATCTCTCCGGTGTCTATATAAACTGAAGAGCATAGTTCGGATAGGATAGATTCATTACCATATACTCATAGGCTAGACTTCTAGGGTTTAGCCATTACGATCTCGTGGTAGATCAACTCTTGTAAACACTCATATTCATCAAGATCAATCAAGCAGGAAGTAGGGTATTACCTCCATAGAGAGGGCCCAAACCTGGGTAAACATTGTGTCCCCCGTCTCCTGTTACCATCGATCCTAGACGCACAGTTCGGGACCCCTACCCGAGATCCGTCGGTTTTGACACCGACATTGGTGCTTTCATTGAGAGTTCCACTATGCCGTCGATGAAAGGTTTGATGGCTCCTTCAATCGTCAGTAACGACGTGGTCCAGGGAGAAACCTTCCTCCCCGGACAGATCTTCGTATTCGGCGGCTTCGCACTGCGGGCCAACTCGCTTGGCCATCTGGAGCAGATCGATAGTTACGCCCCTAGCCACCAGGTCAGGTTCAGAAGCTTGAACAACATCACGGATATCCGTGGAGACTTGATCTTTGAGGGATTTGAAACTGCGGCGATCGCTCCCCCTTTCTCCAATGAACATGACTTAAATATGTCATCGGAGCACACCCAGGAGATGGATCCTGTTGCTGCAACAGCCTCAGTATCGAAGCAGATCATCCCCTCTGAGGCCATAAAGCCCGCGGCATTGAAGCCGCATACGGACTCGACATCCTGCAATGCTGGCGTCAATGGAACTCCAGACTCGTCTCCGGCAACACGTTCCGGTTCAAGTGCGCCGGTGGATACCGAGCTGGATCGGTTATCGATTTTCGAATTTAGCACCGCCGACATCTTCCAGCATTCGCCTTTGGGTGACGTACTAAATTCTTTGAAGAACTTGTCCTTGGAGGAAGACTCACAGCCGAACTATGTTCGGTTCGAGCTAGAGGCGGACGACGAGGAATTTTGCTTCCCACCCGCCACCCACTTCATAGCCACCGTCGACGACTTAACCGACGTGCTTGACTACGGCTCCGAAGACATCATCGGTATGGACGATGATGCCGACAATGAGCAAGGCCAAGACCCGCCATTCACTGGACGTTGGACGGCCACCTCTTCGTACGATGTGTACATGGTTGATACACCCAAGGGATCTGGCGACGACAAAGAAGAGCCAGATAAGAGTAAACCTTCTGAGAGGCAGTCCAAGTGCCGACGCCCCAAACGCCGTTCTAAGCCTCGCCGCTCAAAAGACGACAATACTGGTACCGGAGAAAACAGCACTCCGGGCGACGCCAAAAACAATGAAGACCCTGTCGGTGCTGCATCTGAACAGGAGGAACATGACGACAGGCAAGACAACCCTGACGAGCAGGCCATAGAAAATGACTCGGGGGACGATAGTTACCATCCACCTTCCAAAGAGGAAACAAGCCTCAACAACGAAGATTTCATCATGCCTGAGGACCCTCTGGAACAGGAGCGCTTTAAGCTTCAACTCATAGCCACTGCAAGGAGCCTGAAAAAGAAACAGCAGCAGCTTCAAGCTAAACAAGATCTGCTCGTCGACAGATGGACTGACGTCCTGACAGCGGAAGAATACGGCCTCAAGCGCCCAGCCAAGAGCTACCCGAAACGCAAACTACTACCTCAATTCGATGAGGAGGCACCAGAGCACTCATCTCCCCTGCGTAACGCGGACCGACCATCGCATGGTCGAGACAGGGCGGTCGACCGGCCGCCACCCGGTCGGGATAAAGCGGCCACTCAGGCCGAACAACAGCCTGCCCAACTGCCCCGCAAAATAAATACGGAAGAGTTCCGGGTCACACGTATGACCTCCGGCAGACCCTGGACAGTAGAGCAGGACATACAAGATCGATCTACGGATCACGAGCACGTTCCTCGAGGCACGAAGACGGCTACCTATTCGGACGCGACAAACCTAACCATGCCCGGTCTGAATGCCGCAGACGGACTCCATCAGAGCTACGCCGCGACATGGCCCGATACAGAGGTGCCGCACACCCCCTCTGCTTCACAGACGAGGTACTGGATCATGAATTCCCCGAGGGATTCAAGCCCGTCAATATCAAATCATACGATGGCACAACCGATCCCGCAGTATGGATCGAGGATTTCATCCTCCACATCCACATGGCTCGAGGAGATGATCTCCACGCCATTAAATACCTCCCACTCAAGCTCAAAGGGATAGCTCGGCACTGGCTTAACATCCTGTCAGAAAATTCTATCGGCAGCTGGGAGGACTTGGAAGAAGCTTTCCTGGACAACTTCCAAGGAACTTATGCCCGGCAACCTTATGCCGATGACTTAAGCCACATAGTTCAACAACCTGGAGACTCAGCCAGAAAATTCTGGACTAGGTTCCTAACCAAAAAGAACCAGATCGTTGACTGTCCGGACGCCGAGGCCTTAGCAACCTTCAAACACAGCATCCGTGACGAATGGCTAGCACGCCGCCTCGGCCAAGAAAAGCCGAAGTCCATGGCAGCCCTCACGGCACTCATGACCTGCTTTTGCGCGGGAGAGGACAGTTGGCTGGCTCGTAGTAACAACACAGCCACCGAGACAGGCCCCTCTGAGGCCAAGAATAGCACTGGCAAGCTCCGGTGCAATAGGCACAAACGCCGAAGCAATGACAACAACACCGATGACACCACAGTCAACGCCGGATTCAGTGGCTCGAAGTCCGGCCAACGGAAGAAGCCCTACAAAAGAAACAATGAAGGACCTTCCAGCCTCGACCGCATACTCGACCGTCCGTGCCAAATACACGGCACCCCGGATAAGCAAGCCAATCATACCAACAGGGCTTGTTGGGTTTTCAAGCAGGCTGGCAAGTTAAATGCCGAAAATAAAGAAAAGGGATCACAAAGTGAGGACGAGGACGAAGAGCCCCGGCAGCCGAACACTGGAGGGCAGAAGAAATTTCCCCCTCAAGTCAAAACGGTGAACATGATATACGCCACACACATCCCCAAAAGGGAGCGCAAGCAAGCACACAGGGACGTCTATGCGGTAGAGCCAGTCGCCCCAAAGTTCAATCCATGGTCGTCATTCCCAATCACCTTCGATCGACGAGACCACCCAACCAGCATCCACCACGGCGGTTCAGCCGCACTAGTCCTGGACCCAATTATTGACAGGTTTCACCTAACACGAGTCCTGATGGACGGTGGTAGCAGCCTCAACCTGCTCTATCAAGACATGGTGCGGAAGATGGGCATTGACCCCTCACGAATCAAACCAACAAAGACTACCTTCAAAGGAGTCATACCAGGCGTCGAGGCCCGCTGTACGGGCTCAATCATGCTGGAAGTGGTCTTCGGATCTCCGGACAATTTCCGAAGCAAGGAGTTAATCTTCGACATCGTCCCATTCCGCAGTGGCCAGCATGCACTGCTCAGACGAACAGCGTTTGCTAGATTCAATGCAGTGCCCCACTACGCTTATCTCAAGCATAAGATGCCCGGTCCACGCGGTGTCATAACAGTCAATGGCAACACGGAACGCTCTCTCCGAACAGAGGAGCACACCGTCGCCCTAGCAGCAGAGGTACAGAGCGGCCTTCTCAAGCAGCACCATAGTGCGGCTGCCGAGCCCCCAGACACCTTCAAGAAGTTTCGAACTACACTGCAGCAGGACAGTAAGGCTCGTCAAGAGCTCGACTAGCAATTTGGCCTCCGTCCCAGTCCCGATGAAGTAGTGGCACTCGTACCACGCATACATAATTACGCACTCGAAATTCCATGGACATCGACGGAGGCACGAGCTAACCCGGGATCTACAGTTCGGCTAGACCGACCCCGGACACACTTTTCCTTTCTGTTTCAGGTTCCTTTTTCCGCGAGCTTGATCACCAGCCCTTTCAAAGGATCGGCATACAAAGGGGGCATGCAGCATAGGTGCACAGGGTAGCCTCCATACGTTCTTCTTGACGGTATTTTTATTTATTTCCCAGGACCCACACGCTGCTCTTTCTTGACCCCGGCATGTTAAATAGTCCGGGTGCCTTTCGCACTATTTGTATAAGATACGCCTTGACGTATCCACTCAGTTATAATAAAAATTATTTGCGGCCCAGTTTCTGTGGTTTTTGCTCCTTACTTCATTTTATTTCGACCTGCTTATCAGCTACATCGGTACTCTTTTGTACATTTCATATTCGCCAGGGGCTGCTTATCGCCCCATAACACGGCAACAAAGTCCGAACACTTCTTGTATAACAGTTTGGCACCCCGAATTTAGCATTATATGCATTGGCTCCGAATCATGTCTTTGGTCAATAGTTGGGTTGCCCGGCTCCTGTGCTTGCTACCCTACGTTCTGTTCCATCGGCTAGGGTAGTAAAGGGAGAACTACTGCGATTGTGCCCTGGCCTTGACCGGATGAGCACCTCAGTAGAGAAAGCCGAAAACTGACTGTCATGATACGGCGAGAGCCGGTCAGCTGTTCGAGGGTTACAAAATCATTGGAGATTTTTTCCGCGTCACGCGAAGGATCGACACTTCCCAATCGGATGCGAACAGCACCCTGGCTTCGGCCAGGGGCTACGGACTTGCTTAATTATAAAACTCTTATGGCTAAGTGAGGGCGTTTAAGCCGTATAGTCTGATTGCCTTGTTCGTTGCGCTAAACAACTCCTTCAAGGACCATGTAATTGGGTCAAGATTGTTTAGATCCCATCCCGAACACCTCCGTACTACTTACGTGAGGGCAGAAGACGACGACTGGCCAACCCTCAGATTCTATATAACACGGCCACACAGGAGGAAACAATTTAAAGCATAACGAAATTACATTACAGAACAAGCTTTGTCTTTATAATACAAGGCAAAGGACAACATGAATATATTCACTCGAAAATAACGTCCTTCGAACACTGAGCTGCCACAAGTCGAACCCTTCTAAGACATCCGCAAAATATTTCTCGGGTGTGCGGTGCTCCTTGCCCTCTAGCGGCCCGCTGGCCACTTCAACAGCGTTCATCTTCGCCCACCACATCTTGCAGCGAGCGAAGGCCATACGGGCACCTTCAATACATGCAGAGCGCTTGACGACCTCCAGCCACGAACAGGTCTCCACCAGCCGCCTCACGGGTCTGAAGTAGCTGCCAGGTATAGCTTCGGCTGGCCATAGCCGGATTGTCAAATCCTTCATGGCTAGTTCGGCCACCCTGTGCAGCTCCACCAGCTGCTTCAACTCATCGGTGAAGGACACGGGATGCTCCGGCGTCGCATACTGCGACCAGAATAGCTTCTCCGTAGAACCTCCTCCTTCGGCTTGGTAGAACGCTGCAGCGTCTGATACGCTGCGTGGTAGATCCGCAAAAGCTCCTGGGGAACTCCGAACCCGGGTTAGTAAAAGGTACTGACTCTCTGCATACTTGCTTTGCATCTTAAAAGCCTTACCCGCCGTGATCTTCCTGGCCTCCTGGATCTCTTGGATGACGGCCTGGGCCTCATTCCGCACGGTTTCCGCGCCCTAACGAGCCTTGGTGAGTTCGGCCTTCTGAGCCGACGCATCATTCTCCAAGGTCTCACATTTTTTCACTACATCTTGGAGCTCCTGCTGGATTTCCTTGACACGGACCTTAAGCTTCTTACGGGCGGCTTGCTGCTGGACAGCCTTTTCCTCGGCCTTGCCCAAGGCCTTCCTCAGGGCCTCGACCTCGGTCGCAGCTCCTGCATACATTTCGACATTACAGTCAACATACTGCGTCTGCGCTCTCCGAACACACAGCAAGACGTTACTAACCTTGCTTCTCCTGCAGCCGCACTCTAACCTCATCGAGCTCGTTCTCGGTCCGCTCCAGCCTCTGCTTCAATTCAGAGACTTCGGCAGCATGTGAGGTCGCGGCCAACAGCGACGCCTGCTCATGCACACATATCACGTTAGTCTCCTACATTAGAGGATTGATCCCCTGTCCGGTTCCTCTTGCCGAGCACTGGACAGTGTCTCAGGGGCTACTGACTATATGGGGTGTTTTCTCTGTTATTTACCTCGAAACCTGTCCACAGGTTGCTGCAAGCTTCGTTCAGTCCACTCTTGGCAGACTGAACCTTCTCGATCACCGCTCTCATAAGAGCACGGTGCTCGTCCATAATGGAGGCGCCTTGTAGCGCCTCCATCAGGTTATCCGGCGCCCCTAGATGGATAGGGACCACCGGCGGAAATGGGGCACGCCCCTCCTTCAAAGAGGGCTGCCCGCCCGACTCCGGAGCCGTATGGGTCTCCGAAATCACATCCGGCTAAGGGCCAAGCTAGATGCGTCCCTCTTCGCCAGTCTCCATGGGGATTGTCTCCTCCATGTGTCCGGCAGTGGAGGCTTCGCCTCGTGGCGCCTCCGGGACAACGTCCTAGGTTCCTCCCCGGCACGGATCGACCCTCCGGGACAGCGCCTCGGCGTCGTCCCCGGCCCCACGGGAGTAAGCAGGTGGTGGCGACTGGCTCGCCATCTCCGACGGAGCCAACGAACTCCCAGACGAGGATCGCTGGATCAGGTCGTGGGCCGGACTACAATAGTACAGCTAACTACATCAAGATAATGGAAATAAAGGGCTGGATGAGCGCATAAATAAGCCATGTCACTTACGATGCAGCCTGGGGCTTTTGGCGGGGCGTCGTTCCGGACTATTGTCAACGTCCCACGCGGTGTTGGCTGTCGGAATGCCCTTTCCCTTTTTGGGCGCCTCCGCCTCCAGATGTGCCGGAGCCGCCTTCTTCTTCTTCCTCTCCTTAGGGGGAGGATTGTTTTCTCCCTCCTCCTCCTCTTCCCCATCATTATCCTCAGGGACAGAGGAATGAGTTTCGTCGTCTTCGGACTCCGCGTCCGAAGTACCCTTACGACGGAGGCCGCTCTTCGCCCCCTTTGCCTTCTTCTTGGCCTTCTTCTCCGGCGCCTTATATGGTGCCGACACTAGCATCTCCACCAAACACGGAATGACTGGTTCTTCAGGCAGCGGAGCCGGACAGTGGATCCGCTTCGCTCTCTCTGTCCAGTCCTGAAAAGAGTAGTAATAAAAATCTCAGACATCATCCTTGAAACAATTGGGTTGAGGACTCATTCGAAATAACATACCTTGCTGGCGGGGTTTGTACAATCGTGACCATGGTCTGAATCCGTGGCTGGTGGTTTTTCATTGCCCATGAAGAGCAATTTCCATGCGCCTTCGTGTGTAGCCTCAAAGAGCCTCGCCAGGGTGCGGCGCTTCTTCGGATTGAACTCCCACAATGGGCGGCTTCGGCGCTGGCATGAAAGGATCCGGCGAACTAACATCACCTGGATCACATCAACGAGCTTGACGCTCTTGATGACCATGCTCTGAACGCGCGTCTGTAGCGCTATCAGCTCGTCAGAAGAACACCAGTCTGGACTCTTCTCGACCCAGGAAGTGAGTCGCATAGGAGCACCGGAGCGGAATTCGGCAGCTGCGGCCCAGGTGGTTCCGCGTGGTTCTGTGATGTAGAACCACTGCTTCTGCCACTCCTTTACCGTATCCATGAAGGTGCCTTCGGGCCAGGAGACGTTGGATAATTTGCTCACCATTACCCCTCCGCACTCCGCGTGCTGGCCATCCACCACCTTCGGCTTCACGTTGAAGACTTTGAGCCACATCCCAAAATGGGGTTGGATACGGAGGAAGGCCTCGCACACGACTATAAACGCCGAGATGTTGAGGAAGGAATTCGGGGACAGATCATGGAAATCTACCCCGTAATAATACATTAACCCGCGGACAAAGGGGTGGAGTGGAAACCCTAGCCCGCGGAAGAAATGGGGGAGGAATACCACCCTCTCTGTGGGCTCCAGCGTGGGGACGATCTGTTCCACGGCCGGTAGGCGGTGGACGATCTCCTTCACCAAATATCCGGCCGCCTGGAACTCAGTAATGTCCTCCTCCGAGACTGAGGAGACCATCCATTTGCCCTGACCGTCGGTTCCGGACATGGTTGCAGGAGTGGAAAGGAGATGAAGACTTGGGCACTGGAGGTCGAGATCGGGAAGGCGGAGACGAAGAGAAAGCATGAGAAGAGGAAGAGGGGATCCTTATCCTCTTATAAAGGCAGCAAACATTAAATGCCTCCTCGATCGCCTTAAGATTTGCCTATTCCTAAAGGCTGTGCAAACGGCACGGTTGGGTTACCCATGCCCGCATTGATGAGAATCCCGCAATGAGGGGACACGATCTCTGCTTCGACAAGACGTGCCAATAGCCACCACGTCTCGCAACGTGGGGTGGCAGATGAAAAATGGTTCAATATTATAACCGGACAGGCGTACCATCATGGAAAACTGTCAGCAGATTAGACTCGTGCAAATATTATATTCTCTCTGCGGTTTTGTGTGGAATGCGTTACATGTCCGGATAGAATCATCGCATCCGAAGACTATCTTGGAGTTCGGAAGAAGGGGAACCCGCCTTGCAATGTCGAAGACAATCTGCGCACCGGACTCCTCGTCATTGAAGCCAGGTTCAGGAGCTACTGAGGGAGTCCTGGACTAAGGGGTCCTCGGGCATCCGGCCTGTTATCCACGGGCTGGATTGATGGGCTGTGAAGACACGAAGACCGAAGACTATACCCGTGTCCGGATTGGACTCTCCTTGGCGTGGAAGGCAAGCTGGGCGACCCACTATGAAGATTCCCTCTTATGTAACCGACCTCATGTAACCCTAGATCTCTCCGGTGTCTATATAAACCGGAGAGCATAGTCCGGATAGGACAGATTCATTACCATATACTCATAGGCTAGACTTCTAGGGTTTAGCCATTACGATCTCGTGGTAGATCAACTCTTGTAAACACTCATATTCATCAAGATCAATCAAGCAGGAAGTAGGGTATTACCTCCATAGAGAGGGCCCGAACCTGGGTAAACATTGTGTCCCCCGTCTCCTGTTACCATCGATCCTAGACGCACAGTTCAGGACCCCCTACCCGAGATCCGCCGGTTTTGACACTGACAACAGGCATGCCAACAACAGGTCTATGTTTACCCTTAGTATCGGGTCTAGCAATTCTAGCAGCTTCATCACAGAAGTAAATAACATGCCCATCAATGTTATCGACCAAGATATCCTTAACCATAGCGATACTAGGTTCAACTTTAATTTGCTCAGAGGTGTAGGTGTTCTAGTATTACTCTTACGAACCACAGTTGAAGCTTTAGCATGATCGTTTATTCTAACAGGGAAAGGTGGCTTCTCAATATAAGCAGTAGGAACAATAGGATCAACATTATAAGTAATAGTCTTTTCTTCACCTTTAACAGGTGCAACTACTTTTACTTCAATGGGAGGATGATATTTAAACCACTTCTCCTTAGGGAGATCAACATGAGTAGCAAATGATTCACAGAAAGAAGCTACTATCTCAGAGTCAAGTCCATATTTAGTGCTAAATTCATGAAAAACATCGGTATCCATAAAGGATTTAACACAATCGAACTTAGGTGTTATACCTGACTCCTTACCTTCGTCGAGATCCCAATCTTCAGAGTTGGATTTAATTCTTTCCAATAAATCCCATCTGAATTCAATAGTGTACATCATAAAGGAACCAGTACAAGAAGTATCAAGCATGGAGCGATTATTGAGAGAAAGCCGAGCATAAAATTTTTGAATAATAATTTCTCTTGAGAGCTCATGATTGGGGCATGAATATAACATTGACTTAAGCCTCCCCCAAGCTTGAGTGATGCTTTCTCCTTCATGAGGCCAAAAATTATATATATAATTACGATCACGATGAACAAGATGCATAGGATAAAACTTCTGATGAAATTCCAGTTTCAATCGTTTGTAGTTCCATGATCCCATATCATCACATAGCCTAAACCATGTCAATGCCTTTCCCTTCAAAGATAAAGGGAAGACCTTCTTCTTTATAACATCCTCGGGCATACCTGCAAGCTTAAATAATCCACAACCTTCATCCACATAGATTAGGTGCAAATCGGGATGCAATGTTCCATCTCCTGTAAAAGGATTAGCTAGCAGTTTCTCTATCATACCCGAAGGAATTTCAAAATAAAAAATTTCAGTAGGTTCAGTAGGTTGAGGAGAAAATCTTGCTCTACTGGTCGGGGTGAAGATACCCCGAACAAGCCCCTCAAAGGATTACTTTCCATAGTAACAAGTGGCAGTAAATTTCAGCACACTATATAAATTTTTGCTTACCAAATTCCACTTACCAAAGGCGCTTCACTCCCCGGCAACGGCGCCAGAAAAGAGTCTTGATGACCCACAAGTATAGGGGATCTATCATAGTCCTTTCGATAAGTAAGAGTGTCGAACCCAACGAGGAGCAGAAGGAAATGACAAGCGGTTTTTAGTAAGGTATTTTCTGCAAGCACTGAAATTATCGGTAACAGATAGTTTTGTGATAAGGTAATTCGTAGCTGGTAACAAGTAACAAAAGTAAATAAGGTGCAGAAAGGTGGCCCAATCCTTTTTGTAGCAAAGGAGAATCCTGGACACACTCTTATATAAAGGAAAGCGCTCCCGAGGACACATGGGAATTATCGTCAAGCTGGTTTTCATCACGCTCATATGATTCACATTTGTTACTTTGATAATCTGATATGTGGGTGGACCGGTGCTTGGGTGCTGCCCTTCCTTGGACAAGCATACCACTTATGATTAACTACTCTCGCAAGCATCCGCAACTATGAAAGAAGAATTAAGGTAAACCTAACCATAGCATGAAACATATGGATCCAAATCAGCCCCTTACGAAGCAACGCATAAACTGGGGTTTAAGCTTCTGTCACTCTAGCAACCCATCATCTACTTATTACTTCCCAATGCCTTCCTCTAGGCCCAAATAATGGTGAAGTGTCATGTAGTCGACGTTCACATAACACCACTAGAGGAAAGACAACATATATCTTATCAAAATATCGAACGAATACCAAATTCACATGACTACGTATAGCAAGACTTCACCCATGTCCTCAGGAACAAACGTAACTACTCACAAATCATATTCATGTTCATAATCAGAGGGGTATTAATATGCATAAAGGATCTGAACATATAATCTTCCACCGAATAAACCAACTAGCATCAACTACAAGGAGTAATCAACACTACTAGCAACCCACAGGTACCAATCTGAGGTTTTGAGACAAAGATCGGATACAAGAGATGAACTAGGGTTTGAGAGGAGATGGTGCTGGTGAAGATGTTGATGGAGATTGACCCCCTCCCAATGAGAGGATCGATGGTGATGATTTCGCCCTCCCGGAGGGATGTTTCCCCGGCAGAACAGCTCCGCCGGAGCCCTATATTGGTTCCGCCAAGGTTTCGCCTCGTGGCGGCGGTGTTTCGTCCCGAAAGCTTGCTTCTGATTTTTTCCAGGGTAAAAGACTTCATATAGCAGAAGATGGGCACCGGAGGCCTGCCAGGGGCCCCACGAGACAGGGCCGCGCCTAGGGGGTAGGGCGCGCCCCCCACCCTCGTGGCCAGGGTGTGGGCCCCCTCTGGTTGATTCTTTCACCAGTATTTTTTATTAATTCCAAAACGTGCCTCCGTGAAGTTTCAGGACTTTTGGAGTTGTGCAGAATAGGTCTATAATATTTGCTCCTTTTCCAGCCCAGAATTCCAGCTGCCGGCATTCTCCCTCTTCATGTAAACCTTGTAAAATAAGAGAGAAAAGGCATAAGTATTGTGACATAATGTGTAATAACAGCCCATAATGCAGTAAATATCAATATAAAAGCATGACGCAAAATGGACGTATCAATAATGTATCAAGGGAGATGGGTATGAGACCCACAATATGAGTTATTCACAGTGGTAACCTAGTCTATGTGATCGGAGATCCCGTGAATTAGATGTGGAAGACAAGCTGTTGGTTAACTGAGAGGAGAGTATCCTTAGTGTTAACAATACCACTCCATGAAGATGCAATACTCTCCTAAATATGCATGGCAGGTTGATGTATATCTTAATGTGTTCTAAGTGGCTCGTTTAAGCAGAGATGTTGTCCTGCAGAACATCTTTTGAAGAACACACCTATATGAGTCTGATTGTCAAACGTCGCAATCTATGAGAGTAGGGTTCTCTCTGGTAAACTCATGAAAGGTCACGAAGTATGACGCATAAGCTCTACCCGCGGGGAAGACGCACGGTAGCCTAGTATCGGTCAAGGCTTTGTGTGAAGCTAGATTCGCAGAAAACTTGCAGTTCAAGGCCCAGTCCACTGTTCAAGTTTCTTACTAGTGTAGCATAGAGTTCTAGGTGGAAGTTCAACTTAACAGTCTTCACTGCAATACCGGTATATAAAACAGTGTTTTGGAACCAAAGGCAAATTTCTATGTGCCTCTGGGATCGGGTGGGGGTTGCTGGAATTTATTCTATTTTGGGACAGCCCAATAACTATTTCAGAAATTCCTAAATAAATCCTAGAGGCCCACTTAGCCCATTTGTGCAAGGCAAGGGATACTACTAAAGTTTAGTCCCGCATTGCTAGCTTAGTGGGAGTTTGACCTCCTTATAAGGGAGGTTATTTCCCCACTTGTATGAGCATGAGAACAAGAGGGACATCCACGCGCGCTCCTTCTCCGCCGCCCGCCACGCCACCACTACTAGGGAAAACCCTCCCTAGTAGTAGCGCGGGTTTAATGCCCACTAGTAGCGTGGGGCACCGCGCTACTAATAAGGCGCTACAGCTGTTACTTAGCAGTAGCGCGTGCTACATGCGCTACTGCTAAGACACATAGCCACAGCATGTGTTCTCTCCCGCGCTGCTGCTAATCTAGCTAGTAGTAGCGTGTTTACTACCCATCGCTACTAGTATTCTTTTTTTCATTTTTTTATTTTGGTTGTATTTATACGCCGTTATACAAATTTTGGTACAATACCAATTATGAGGTTTATATCATTATGTCCATAACAGTGTGTCAAATGAAGGTGGATTAGGTTCAAGTGGAGGCAATATGTGGTGCATGTCAAAAGTATACTACTAATCCAAACTTGATCTAGTTTGGACTAGTAGTACTTTCGATCTGCGCCACATGTTGCCTCCACTTGAATCTAATCCGCCAGCACAAGCTATTTAATCATCATCATAGTCATTACCACCAACAGTAGTTATTTAATCATCATAGTCATAGTGTAGCACATCATCATCTTCAAACTCATTCTAGCTAGCTAATCACCACCAACACTAGCTGAGGTAGCTATCTAATCACCACCAACACTAGCTAATAATAATCATCATAGTCATTACCACCAACACTAGCTATTTAATCATCATACTCATAGTGTAGCACATCATCTTCAAACTCATTTCTAGCTAGCTAATCACTCCTGCTGCTCTCTCTCAGGTAAAATAACATAAAACATGTGTAGCCTGCTTCATCAAGTTGGAGCATGCAGATGAACCTGTCTCCTAATCATGAGATGCGCTTTTGATTGCTGCCCCCTAGTACTTCTCTGTGATCATTCACAATTTTGCTCCAGTCTTTCACTATTAAGCATTCCTCGCTATTAGAAATCCTGAATGCACTAAAGTGCATTGTAGGATATCTTGGCCGTAAGCTAAAAATTCTCATGCGACCTTTAGTCTCGATCCAATGAGGCACAACATTCATCGGGAGTCCCTGTTGAAGAACATCGTATAGTAACATACTTAGCAATGAAGTTTAGCTTAAAAAACAATGTATGCAAAAGATGCACTGAGGACAAATAGTAAAAATCATACCATCTTTCCTAAATAGATGTGACCGTAGTTCAGTACGAACACTATTGGTCGCACGTTTTGAGTACTAAGATTTATAAGTCTAGAAAAATAATTTGTCTTGACAGTATGAAGATCCTCAAGCCCTGAAACATAATGACTTATCTCCTTGCAGTTTAGTTCAGCCCTGGCACAGTAGTATGTCCTGTCTACCAAGCGTTGGACATGTTTGCTTGAATGGAAATAAGCTGTCAATAGAAATTAGTTGTCAACTATTTTTGAATAAACAATATCAAAGACATAAATATGGTTGAGAAACTCACATAATGGTATAACTGGAGGCGTCTCCACATCGACCCAGATGTCGATATTACCTTCAATATCATCTTCCGGACGAATATCAAATGTGATAACCATATCAGGCTCAAATGCATAAGTCTTGCATAGTGCTTGCCAAGTTTTGCATCCAAAATAGGTGTAGGTGTCTGCGTTGTATAATTTTGCATGGAAAATACAACCATGCTCGGTCTTCTAGTAAACTCTCTTTACCTCCATAGTTTTCATACGACTGAATCCTATCTTATCCAAGACAAAAACTCTTGCATGGCAGGGGATACGCTAGTAGAATAGTAAAAAAATATAAGTTGAAGCAAATGAAGCATATGTCATGCTTAATTACGAAAAAAGACTTGTCGTTGTGACTTACTGTATCCACTTCGAAGTTCTCGTCCAGCTTGATGCTGAAGCGCCTATCATCATCTAGGAAGATTCCTTCGCACAGGCCGCGCTCGTCTTTGCAGTATTTGCAAATACCGAAATCCTTTTCGTCGTCGGACATTTCCTATGTTCATAGTTGAAACATTAATTGAAAATCGATCGAAGAAAACTACCCGGATACTCAACACACAAATCCGGGCACTCGATATTTCCTACATATTCTGGCACAAGTCATGCCAAAATTCACAGAAAAGTCCGGCATGACCTTTGCTAAAATAGGACATATCGAGCGCCTGAAATTTGACGGAACGGAAATGAATCAACACTCCGGCAAAACATAGGCCACTCGGAGGTGTAACCTGCAAACATGACCAGCCACTTGGGCAAGCACATATCCCATTTGAGCAACACAAGATATACATTTCAAAATATCTTATAGGACTCATATTGACATGAGCATTCAATAAGCAAATCCAAATCGTAAAATAGATAAGTATTCAAATTAGCATGCATTCAATAAGCAAAAGTAAATCATCTCATGCGCCCGTACATCGTCGAATATTATCACTAATACATCCCGAATAGTATCATACATATAACATCACTGATACAACTAAAACCCTAGCGCACGACGGGTATCGGCGCGGGCGGTGGACACCCAAAGAGAAGGAACCATCACAGGATCATAGCTCTAGTGAGATCCCTGGAGAACCTGCCAGGTATTGGAGAACCTGTGCTCCAACGCAACAAGTAGTGATGAACGTGCGCGTCCTCCTCGCTGACATGGTGACATACCACCTCCGCGGGGTCCTCAAGCCTCTGCACCATCACTGGCCCACGCGATCGCCACCAAAGAAGGTTCGGGTCAATGATGGGCTGGCTCCTCACCAAGCTGTGCCTCCCAGTACCAGCCCGGCGGAGCCCAGTCCTAGACATGGCCCATCTGGTCAAGCAGGTGTCCTCCGCCGAGTCGACGACGAGGATGCGGGATAGGCATCGTCGACGTTGATGCGGGAAAAATTGCTTTAACTAAAAAAATAACAACAAATGTGACATGTTCAACTAGTTCTATTAATTCAACTAGTTCTTACTAAAAATAAACTTACTATAAATAAAAATAAACTAGTACCTAATTAGTACCTAGTTCTTACTAACTAATTAGTACCTAGGAACTACTGCCCTAATTACCATCTAATTTGATGAACCTAGGGGTGGAAAGTGGTAGCGGATATTCCAATTATCCAACTTAAAAGTGAAATAAGTGGTCAAATTTTACTCGTTTTATTATGCATTACAATAGTGTTTATTCATCATCTAAGAAAGCATCATCTGAGAAAACATCCGAGCCGCATCTGTATCCAATAACATCCGCATCCGATTCGTTTCCACCGATAGATGAACCCTAACTAATTTGATGCAACTAAAATTTGAAGAACCCTAGGCAGAGGTAGGGGAGGGGGAGGAGCAGGCGTGCTCACCTCGGGTGCCTGCGGCGAGGGAGGGGCAGGCAGCGTCGAGGTCGGGGCTCGGGCGCGCGGCAGAGGGCGGTGTCGAGGTCGGGGTCGGGGGTGGCGTCGAATCCGGGGTCGGGGCGGCGTCAAGGGTGTGCGGAGAGTGACGGGAGAGAGCGCGCGGCGGCCGACGGCGGCGGCGACAGCGGAGGGGTTGGATTTGGGGGAAATGGCCGTGGGGAAGAACGAACTGCGCAGTTAAGTCATAAGTAGTAGTAGCGCGTTCCAGGAAGTGCACTACTACTAAGCTAGCTACAGCGCGTTCCTCGATACGCGCTACTGCTGTTCCTTTCTCTTTTCCCCCTTTTTCATTTATTTTTCTTTACATTTTATTTTTTCCTTTCACCTTTTTCTATTTCTTTCATTTTCATTTACTTTTCTATTTGCTTTCCATTTAATTTTATTTCTTTAGCAGTAGCGCCTTTCAGAGTAAACGCGCTGCTACAAAGCAAGTAGCGGTAGCGCGGTTCGATGTAGATAACTACTATTACGTGTAGCCTATCGGCTAAGCCGTAGGAAATTTAGTAGTAGCGCTTTTATCTTAAGGCGCGCTACTGCTACAACTGTATCTGTAGCGCCGTTTACATCAGCGCGCTACTGCTACTTAGCACCAGCATGCTTTTTTAACACGCGCTACTGCTAAAGTTCTGTGTATAAGGTTTTCCCTAGTAGTGCACGCCACGACGCGCCGTGGGTTGCGGGAATGAGCCGAGCCGATGTCTAAATTTTTGCCACGCACTACGCAATACGAAAGGTCACTCGGGAGCTGGAAAGTTTTTGTTGTAGTGGATATTGAATACGAACGCTGCACAAAATTAGTCCACACCTTGTCTCATCTCCCCTAGTTGATTCATTTTTTCATCTCGATTTGGTATACACAAAGTCACTGAATTATCAACTAATTTTGGTGCTAATTACATGTTTAAATTTGTATGCTTCATATTGAGATTATTCATGTTGAGATAACATTGTTTTATATACTCAAATTTTCATGCTTCCCATCTACGAATCGCTCTCCACATCATCCTCATCTAACCTAGGTTCTGAAGGAAATATGCCCTAGAGGCAATAATAAAGTTGTTATTTATATTTCCTTATATCATGATAAATGTTTATTATTCATGCTATAATTGTATTAACCGGGAACTTAGTACATGTGTGAATACATAGACAAATAGAGTGTCCCTAGTATGCCTCTACTTGACTAGCTCGTTAATCAAAGATGGTTAAGTTTCCTAGCCATAGACATGAGTTGTCATTTGATGAATGGGATCACGTCATTAGAGAATGATGTGATGGACAAGACCCATCTGTTAGCTTAGCACTATGAACCTTTAGTTTATTGCTATTGCTTTCTTCATGACTTATACATGTTCCTATGACTATGAGATTATGCAACTCCCGAATACCGGAGGAACACTTAGTGTGCTATCAAACGTCACAATGTAACTGGGTGATTATAAAGATGCTCTACAGGTGTCTCCGATGGTGTTTGTTGAGTTGGCATAGATGTAGATTGGGATTTGTCACTCCGTGTTTCGGAGAGGTATCTCTGGGCCCTCTCGGTAATGCACATCACTATAAGCCTTGCAAGCAATGTGACTAATGAGTTAGTTTCGGGATGATGCATTACGGAACGAGTAAAGAGACTTGCCAGTAACGAGATTGAACTAGGTATGATGATACCGACGATCGAATCTCGGGCAAGTAACATACCGATGATAAAGGGAACAACGTATGTTGTTATGCGGTTTGACCGATAAAGATCTTCATAGAATATGTAGGAGCCAATATGAGCATCCAAGTTCCACTATTGGTTATTGACCAGAGATGTGTCTCGGTCATGTCTACATAGTTCTCAAACCCGTAGAGTCCGCACGCTTAATGTTTGATGACGATTTGTATTATGGGTTATGTGATTTGATGTACTGAAGGTTGTTCAGAGTCCCGGATGAGATCACGGACCTGATGAGGAGTCTTGAAATGGTTGAGACATAAAGATTGATATATTGGAAGGTTACATTCGGACACCGAAATGGTTTGGGTCGTTTCGGATAAGTTTTGGAGTACCGGGGGTTACCGTAACACCCCCCCGGAAGTTATTGGGCCTCATGGGCCTAGTGGTGGAAGAGAGGAGGCAGGCCAAGGTGTGGCGCGCGCCCCCCTAGCCCAAACCGAATGGGACTAGGGCTAGGGGGTCGGGCCCCCTTTCCTTCTCTTCTCCCTCTCCTTCCCCCTTCTCCTTGTGGAAGTAGGAAAGGGGGGCGAATCCTACTTGGAGTAGGACTCCCCCCCCTTGGGCGCGCCTCCTCCTGGCCGGCCTCCTCCTCCCTCCCCCTTTATACACGTGGGAGGGGGGCACCCCAAAGGCACATCAAAGTTTCTCTTAGCCGTGTGCGGTGCCCCCCTCCATGGTTACACACCTCGGTCATATCGTCGTAGTGCTTAGGCGAAGCCCTGCGCCGGTAACTTCATCATCACCGTCGCCATGCTGTCGTGCTGACGGAACTCTCCCTCGGCCTCAACTGGATCAAGAGTACGAGGGACGTCATCGAGCTGAACGTGTGCTGAACACGGAGGTGCCGTATGTTCGGTGCTGAGATCGGTCGGATCGTGAAGACGTACGACTACATCAACCGCGTTGATAAAACGCTTCTTCTTTCGGTCTACGAGGGTACGTGGACACACTCTCCTCGCTCGTTGCTATGCTTCTCCTAGATAGATCTAGCGTGATCGTAGAATTTTTTTTGAAATTACTGCATTCCCAATAGTGGCATCCGAGCCAGGTCTATGCGTAGATGTTATATGCACGAGTAGAACACAAAGAGTTGTGGGCGATAATAGCCATACTGCTTACCAGCATGTCATACTTTGATTCGGCGGTATTGTTGGATGAAGCGGCCCAGACCGACATTACATGACCGCGTTCATGAGACTAGTTCTACCGCCATGCTTCGCACACAGGTGGCTAGTGGGTGTCTGTTTCTCCAACTTTAGTTGAATCGAGTTTGACTACGCCCGGTCCTTGTTGAAGGTTAAAACAGCACACTTGACGAAAATTCATTGTGGTTTTGATGCGTAGGTAAGAACGGTTCTTGCTAAGCTCGTAGCAGCCACGTAAAACTTGCAACAACAAAGTAGAGGACGTCTAACTTGTTTTTGCAGGGCATGTTGTGATGTGATATGGTCAGGACGTGATGATATATATATATATTGTTGTATGAGATGATCATGTTTTGCAACGGTTATCGGCAATTGGCAGGAGCCATATGGTTGTTGCTTTATTGTATGAAATGCAATCGCCATGTAATTGCTTTACTTTATCACTAAGCAGTAGCGATAGTCGTAGAAGCAATAGTTGGCGAGACGACAACGATGCTACGATGGAGATCAAGGTGTCAAGCCGGTGATGATGGTGATCATGAAGGTGCTTTGGAGATGGAGATCAAAGGCAAAAGATGATGATGGCCATATCATATCACTTATATTGATTGCATGTGATGTTTATCCTTTATGCATCTTATTTTGCTTAGTACGGCGGTAGCATTATAAGATGATCTCTCATTAAATTTCAAGGTATAAGTGTTCTCCCTGAGTATGCACCGTTGCTACAGTTCGTCGTGCCGAGACACCACGTGATGATCGGGTGTGATAAGCTCTACATTCACATACAACGGGTGCAAGCCAGTTTTGCACACGCAGAATACTCGGGTTAAACTTGACGAGCCTAGCATATGCAGATATGGCCTCAGAACACTGAGACCGAAAGGTCGAGCGTGAATCATATAGTAGATATGATCAACATAGTGATGTTCACCATTGAAAACTACTCCATCTCATGTGATGATCGAACATGGTTTAGTTGATTTGGATCACGTGATCACTTAGATGATTAGAGGGATGTCTATCTAAGTGGGAGTTCTTAAGTAATATGATTAATTGAACTTTAATTTATAATGAACTTAGTACAGATAGTATTTTGCATGTCTATGTTGTTGTAGATCAATGGCCCATGCTACTGTTCCGTTGAATTTTAATGCGTTCCTAGAGAAAGCTAAGTTGAAAGATGATGGTAGCAACTACACAGACTGGGTCCGTAACTTGAGGATTATCCTCATTGCTGCACAATAGAATTACGTCCTGGAAGCCCCGCTAGGTGCAAGACCCGCTGCAGGAGCAACACCGGACGTTGTGAATGCCTGGCAGAGCAAAGCTGATGACTACTCAATAGTTCAGTGTGCCATGCTTTACGGCTTAGAACCGGGACTTCAACGACGTTTTGAACGTCATGGAGCATATGCGATGTTCCAGGAGTTGAAGTTAATATTTCAAGCAAATGCCCGGATTGAGAGATATGAACTCTCCAATAAGTTCTATAGCTGCAAGATGGAGAAGAATAGTTCTGTCAGTGAACATATACTCAGAATGTCTGGGTACCACAACCACTTGACTCAACTGGGAGTTAATCTTCCTTATGATAGTCTCATTGACAGAATTCTTCAATCACTGCCACCAAGCTACAAAAGCTTCGTGATGAACTATAATATGCATGGGATGAACAAGACTATTCCCGAGCTCTTCGCGATGCTAAAGGCTGCGGAGGTAGAAATCAAGAAGGAGCATCAAGTGTTGATGGTCAACAAGACCACTAGTTTCAAGAAAAAGGGTAAAGAGAAGAAAGGGAACTTCAAGAAGAATGGCAAGCAAGTTGCTGCTCAAGTGAAGAAGCCCAAGTCTGGACCTAAGCCTGATACTAAGTGCTTCTACTGCAAAGGGACTGGTCACTGGAAGCAGAATTGCCCCAAGTATTTGGCGGATAATAAGGATGGCAAATTGAAAGGTATATTTGATATACATGTTATTGTTGTATACCTTACTAATGCTCGCAGTAGTGCCTGGGTATTTGATACTGGTTCTGTTGCTCATATTTGCAACTCGAAACAGGGACTACGGATTAAGCGAAGATTGGCTAAGGACGAGGTGACGATGCGCGTGGGAAATGGTTTAAGTCGATGTGATCGCTGTCGGCACGCTACCTCTACATCTACCTTCGGGATTAGTTTTCGACCTGAATAATTGTTATTTGGTGCCAGCGTTAAGCATGAACATTATATCTGGATCTTGTTTGATGCGATACAGTTATTCATTTAAATCAGAGAATAAGTGCATAAGTAAAGGGCTCGGGTAAGAGATAACGTGTGCTGAACGAGTTGCGGGATGATGCATTACGGAACGAGTAAAGAGACTTGCCAGTAACGAGATTGAACTAGGTATGATGATACCGACAATCGAATCTCGGGCAAGTAACATACCGATGATAAAGGGAACAACGTATGTTGTTATGCGGTTTGACCGATAAAGATCTTCATAGAATATGTAGGAGCCAATATGAGCATCCATGTTCCGCTATTAGTTATTGACCAGAGATGTGTCTCGGTCATGCCTACATAGTTCTCGAACCCGTAGGGTCCGCACGCTTAACTTTCGATGACGATTTGTATTATGAGTTATGTGATTTGATGTACCGAAGGTTGTTCGGAGTCCCGGATGAGATCACGGACATGACGAGGAGTCTCGAAATGGTCGAGACATAAATATTGATATATTGGAAGGTTACATTCGGACACCGGAATGGTTCGGGTCGTTTCGGATAAATTTCGGAGTACCGGGGGTTACTAGACCCCCCCCCCCCGGGAAGTTATTGGGCCTAGTGGTGAAGAGAGGAGGCAGGCCAAGGTGTGGCACGCCCCCCCCCCCTAGCCCAAACCGAATTGGACTAGGGCTAGGGGGGCCGGCCCCCCTTTCATTCTCTTCTCCCTCTCCTTCCCCCCTTCTCCTTATGGAAGTAGGAAAGGGGGGTGAATCCTACTTGGAGTAGGACTCCCCCCCCCTTGGGCGTGCCTCCTCCTGGCCGGCCTCCTCCTCCCTCCCCCCTTTATATACGTGGGAGGGGGGCACCCCAAGGGCACATCAAAGTTTCTCTTAGCCGTGTGCGGTGCCCCCCTCCACGGTTACACACCTCGGTCATATTGTCATAGTGCTTAGGGGAAGCCCTGCCCCGGTAACTTCATCATCACCGTCGCCATGTCGTCGTGCTAACGGAACTCTCCCTCGGCCTCAACTAGATCAAGAGTATGAGGGACGTCATCGAGCTGAACGTGTGCTGAACACGGAGGTGTCGTACGTTCGGTGCTGAGATCGGTCGGATTGTGAAGACGTACGACTACATCAACTGCGTTGATAAAACGCTTCCGCTTTCGGTCTACGAGGGTACGTGGACACACTCTCCCCGCTCGTTGCTATGCTTCTTGTTGAGGATATAGACCTTAGAGTCACCCGCCAGGAGGGGCCGGATTACTCATATGGTCGTTGCCAGAAGCCCGGAGCCAAGCTTGAAGACGATGGGCCAGAGATGGGCTTAAGACCCGGATATGGCTTAAGGCCCGTAGTTACAATCATTATTATGGTAGAACTTGTAGTGTAAGGCAAGAATAGTTGAGAGTCCGAGCCGGACACTCTTATGAGCCGGCCGGGACTCTGAGAGCTGCTGGGCGTCAGCCTCCCTATATAAAGGGACGACCCGGCAGCGGTTTAGGGACAAGAAAGATCTCGTCGAGAGCCAGGCATAGCAGTTAAGCTCCCTGGTCATCGAAACCCTAATCAATACCACCTCAAACTGGATGTAGGCTTTTACCTTCACCGTAAGGGGCCGAACCAGTATAACCCTCGTGTTCCTTGTCCCACTTAACCCCTTCAAGCTTCCTAGTTGCGATGGCTCCACGACTAAGTCCTAGCTCAAGGACATCTGCCGTGACAATTCTACGACAGTTGGCGCCCACCGTGGGGCAAGCGCACGGTGGATTTGAGTTCTTGAAGGGCAGCTTCGAAGGGCTCAAGGGATACGCTGTGGGGCGGATGACCAAGAGTCGTCGCGACAAGCTCTACATCGACGATGCAAACTGGGGCCCCGACGCCGACTCAATTGAGTACGGGTACCGGGTCCCCTTCGGCGGAATTCATGTTTTCATCGGCAAGATTGGTGAGCCGGGCCCTGAGCCGGATCTCTGCGCCGATCTCATCGAGACGGCTCAGCGTGCACGACCCGCCCGGGCCCGGCCTGCCGTAAGGCATGCTTTTGTGGGATGCGTCCATGGAGGGCTCTCGGATCGATCCGGGTCTAGTGATGAAACGGCCGCCGGCGCTGAAGGCGAGTCGTCCACCGATGAGTCAAACTCGTTGTATCAACTTCAAGGTGGCTGGCGCATGGGTTGTTCCGATGGTGACAGTATTCCGGACCTATTTGAGCCGCCAAGCCGGGTGGGAATCTTTATGGCCGGTGTGCAGCCTGTTCAGAACCCCGCTGCTGGAGCGGGAAACCCGGTGCCTTCTCCGGCTCAGGTGCTGATGGATCTCACGGACAAGATGACGGCCCTGTTAACCGCCATGATTGACCCGGCGGATCAAGCTCAGCATGATGCGGAGGTAGCACAGTTAAAATTGGATCTAGTGAAAGCTAAGGAGGATCTTACAGCGGAAGGGATCAGGATGGCTGCGGAGAGGGCGGGTCTCGATGCCCAAACTCAGTTGATCCAGGCGCAGTCCTTCCAACTCACGATGGATCAGAACGCGTCCAATGAGGTCATGAGAAGGAGGCATCAAAAGACCCAATCTCGACTCCCTCCGGTTTATGATCCACGCAACCTCTTCAACACGCCAGGTGCAGGGTCAAGTAACCCGCCAGGGGTCGTAGTGCCTGGGTCTGGGACCCCTATTCAGCCGCAAGTGATGGGGCCTCCCCAGGTGCCCCCTGCCCCGCCTCAGTACGTGCCAATACCCCCGGGTCATTATAATAACCCGCTGGAGAACATGGTCTCCGCGGCAGCACGGCTGGCGGCTCTCCCAGTCGATGGCGACTCTCCGACGGCTATTGAAACCCGCCGGGTCAGGGAACTCCTTCAGACAGCACTGGCGCAGCAAGAGGCATACTCCTACAGCCGAGACAGGATCCACTCGACCCCCCGCCCAGGCCGGAGCCCGAGTTACAGCAGACACATGGTCTCAGCGACCGGCTCAAGTAACGTCCGACGCCATGACCCGCCCCCCGACAATGGCCCGGCTCATAATGGAGCCTTTCACGCAGCAGACCAGGACAGAGCGCGGCAAGAGGCGGAGCAGATGCCCCAATTGACGGCTTACCAGACCCCCTCGGCTTATCCGACGACTTCCGTCGACGTGGGTATCCCTACCAGGACTGGGGGTGTCCCTTGTTTAGTGCCAGCTATCCGCAATGAACGTTTACCCAAGGACTTCAAAGGCCCTAGGAAGGTGCCCAACTACACGGCTGACTTACAACCCGCAGCCTGGATCGAGAGTTACGAGATGGCCATGGAACTACTGGAGGTCAGTGAGGCGGCAATGGCCAAGTACTTCACCATGATGTTGGATGGGACTGCCCGCACTTGGTTAAAAGGGCTCCGGCCATGTTGGATGGGTCTTGGGCTGAGCTGAAAGCCCGGTTCATCCAGAACTTCAAAGATACCTGTAGGCAGTCAATGTCAATTGTGGATTTGACTAACTGTAAGCAGCAGGAGGGTGAATCCACGACTCACTGGGTTCGCCGGGTCAAGGAGATCATACATTCATCAGATAGGATGGATGCCGGCTCTGCAGTTTTAATGTTGGAACAGAATTGTCGTTTCGTGCCCCTGAAGATGAAACTCGGGCGGCTTAAGCGCGACTGCAGTGATATGGGTACACTAATGGCGGCTCTTGTCAAGTACGCCGATTCTGATGGTACCAAGGATCCCCCTTCAGATGATGAAAGGGCAGGGAAGGGAAAGAAGAATGGCAATGGCAAGGGTCCTCAGCATAACCCGGGGAACCAAGGAGGAGGCAAGCGCAAGGCTGATGGCAGCCTAGAGTTTGTAGCCAACGCCAGCTCACAAGGTAATAACCAGCAACGCAAGGGGAGGCCCCCTCCCCGAGGCGGCGGATCAGGACCGACGCTGGAGCAGCTGTTGAATGAGCCTTGTCCAAGGCATGGCTCTAGGGAGAAGCCAGCGACTCATCTATGGAAGGATTGTGCAATCATGAAGGCCTTTAAGAACTACAATGGCCCGGGCGGCGGCTCAGGCGCCGGCGGTTTTCATGGCCCGGGCGGCGGCTCAAATTCTAATCCTCAGAACGGTCAAGGGGGCTTTAATCAGCAGTCTAGCCAGGGTCATCAACAGCAGCAGGGGGGTTATCAGACCAATCCGAAGCAGCTTAGCGGTGGACAGTATCATGTGTTTACCACCAGTCTGTGTAAGCGAGATCAGAAGCTCCATAAGAGGGCTGTAAATGCCGTTGAGCCGGCGGTTCCACGCTACTTGCGGTGGTCTGAACAGCCTATAGTGTGGAGTAGGGAGGATTACCCTCCCCGGGTGGATAACCCGGGCCACTTGGCCTTAGTAGTGGCTCCTCAAGTGGGAGGATATAAGTTCACTAAGGTGCTCATGGATGGAGGCAGCAGCATCAACATCCTCTATTATGAGACGTTCCATCGTATGGGGTTGATTGATAAGAACCTCAGCCAGTCCAACACTATTTTCCACGGTGTGGTACCTGGTAAGTCGGCTTATCCAGTCGGGAAGATCGAGTTGGAGGTGGCCTTTGGAGATGAGAACAACTACAGGGTGGAGAAATTGACCTTTGAGGTGGTTAAGATAAGAAGTCCGTACCATGCTATATTTGGGCGGCCGGCTTACGCCAAGTTCATGGCACGACCGTGTTATGTATACTTACAGCTCAAGATGCCGGGTCACAATGGGACCATTACGGTTCACGGCAGCCGGAAAGTGGCCCTAGAGTGTGAGGAAGGCGATGCAGCTTATGCAGAATCTGTTTGTGCAACAGAGGAGTTGAAGTTTTACAAAGATAATGTTGACCCAACAGATATGACCTCTCTGAAAAAGCCAACTACGGAGAATGAGCCGGCGATGAAATTTAAGTCGGCTGATGAAACTAAGCTTGTTGATTTTGTCCCAAGAGATTCATCTCAACAGTTTAGTATCAGTGCCAATCTGGATCCGAAATAGGAAAGCGCGCTCATCGAGTTCATCCGTGAGAATAGGGACATCTTCGCATGGAAACCTTCAGACATGCCAGGTGTACCTAGAGAACTCGCTGAGCACACTCTCAATGTTGATCCGAAATTTAAGCCGGTCAGGCAGTTCCTTCGGCTGTTTAATGAAGAGAGGCGGAAAGCTATTGGTGAAGAGGTGGCCTGGCTCTTGGTGGCCGGGTTTATTGTTGAAGTCTTTCACCCAGAATGGTTAGCTAACCCGGTGCTCGTACTCAAGAAGAACGGCACTTGGCGGATGTGTGTGGACTACACGGACTTAAACAAGGCGTGTCCGGCTGATCCTTTTGCCCTTCCCCGTATTGATCAAATTATTGATGCTACGGCGGGTTGTGCGTGCTTAAGTTTCTTAGACGCTTACTCTGGATATCATCAGATTAAAATGGCAGTTAAGGACCAGGAGTCTTCTGCTATGTGTCTATGCCTTTTGGACTCAAGTTTTTACAGGCGACTTATCAGCGTTGTGTACAGAACTGTCTTCATAACCAGATTGGGCGCAATGTTCATGCTTATGTGGACGATATTGTGGTTAAATCCATAAAGGAGGAAACCCTGATAGATGATTTAAGGGAGACCTTTGATAACCTCCGGGTCTACAAGATGATGCTTAATTCGGCCAAGTGTGTTTTTGGTGTTCCTGCAGGCAAACTCTTGGGTTTTTTGGTTTCTGACAGAGGCATTGAAGCTAACCCGGAGAAGATCAAGGCCATCACCTCCCTGGCTAAACCGGCGTGTATAAATGACGTTCAGCGCTTGGCGGGTCGCATCGCTGCTTTAAGCCGGTTCATAAGCCGTTTGGGAGAGAAGGCCATGCCATTATATCAGTTGATGAAGAAAACTGATAACTTTGTCTGGAATGATGCAGCTAATACTGCCTTTGAGGAGTTGAAAAAGCAACTGGCAGAGCCTCCAGTCCTTGCTGCTCCGGTTGATAAGGAGCCCTTATTATTATATGTGGCGGCGAACACACGGGCTGTCAGTGTGGCTATGGTGGTGGAGCGCAAGGAAGAGGGTAAGGAGTATCCGGTTCAGCGGCCGGTTTATTATGTCAGCGAAGTGCTCATCGAGTCCAAACAGCGGTACCCGCATTGGCAGAAGCTTGTTTACGGTGTGTTCATGGCGAGCCGGAAACTTAAGCATTATTTCCAGGGTCATCCCATCACTGTGGTCAGTTCTGCCCCTCTTGGTGACATCATTCAAAACAGAGAGGCCACAGGGAGAGTGGCTAAGTGGGCTATAGAGCTGGGACCTCACGGTCTCAAATATGTGCCACGCACTGCTGTTAAATCTCAGGCCTTGGTGGATTTCATCAATGATTGGACAGAGTCACAAGTGCCCGAGCAAAAGCCGGATAACACATATTGGACTATTCACTTCGATGGGTCCAGGCAGTTGGAGGGCTCGGGGGCTGGAGTTGTATTGGCTTCCCCTAAAGGTGACAAGTTCCATTATGTGTTACGGTTGATGTTTCCTTGCACTAATAATGCGGCTGAGTACGAGGCCTTGCTCCACGGTCTTCGGATGGCTAAGGAGATGAGCTTGAGCCGGGTAAGGTGTTTCGGTGACTCAGACTTGGTGGCTCAACAAGTATCAGGCAAGTGGGACTCTAAGGACCCTCTCATGGCGGCTTATCGCCGCGAAGTTGACGCCATTGCTGGGCACTTTCAGGGTTACCAAGTAGAGCACATTGATCGCAGGAAGAACGAGGCGGCTGATGCGTTAAGCCGGCTAGGCTCTCAGCGAAAGTCGGTGCCACCTAATACTTTCCTGGATGTCCTGTATAATCCTTCTGTTAAGCTGCCTATAGAGGAAGACTTGGCTGTCCCTGACCCGGAGGCACGACTGGTGGCGGCTCTCCACATCATACCGGACTGGACAATGCCCTATTTGTCTTACATGACCCGGGGTGAGTTGCCTGAGGATGAAACTTTGGCCAGACAAATAACCCGGCGGGCTAAGTCAATGATTGTTATCGATGGCGAGTTGCATCATCGCAGTGTTACAGGGGCGTTTCAGCGTTGTGTCTCCCCTGAGGAAGGTCAAGAGATCTTGCGTGAGATTCATGAAGGGGATTGTGGCCATCACGCCGGTTCAAAGTCTCTTGTAGCCAAGGCTTTTCGCCATGGTTTTTATTGGCTGACGGCTCATGCTGATGCGGAGGACTTGGTCAGTAAATGTGATGGTTGCCAGAGGTTCTCACGACGGGCTCATGTGCCGGCTCAGGAGCTGAGGATGATTCCAATCACTTGGCCCTTTGCGGTCTGGGGGCTTGATATGGTTGGGCCTTTTAAAAGGTCCAAGGATAAGAAGACCCACCTCTTGGTGGCAGTTGACAAATTCACAAAGTGGGTGGAAGCTGAGCCAGTTAGCAAGTGCGATGCAGCCACGGCGGTTCAATTTATGAAAAAGGTGATTTTCCGCTTTGGCTTTCCGCACAGCATTATAACTGACAATGGCACCAATCTATCCAAAGGCGCCATGGAAGAGTTTTGTCAACGAGAGCATATCCGACTTGATGTCTCCTTAGTTGCTCATCCTCAATCCAATGGTCAAGCTGAGAGAGCTAATCAGGAGATTCTGAAGGGCATCAAGCCCCGGCTTTTGGTCCCTTTACAATGGACGCCGGGTTGTTGGGTGGAGGAGTTGCCCTCCGTGTTATGGAGCATCAACACTACTCCTAACAGGTCTACAGGCTTCACGCCTTTCTTCATGGTTTATGGGGCAGAGGCCGTCCTCCCCAGTGACATCCGTCATGACTCACCTCGAGTGGCGGCTTATGTCGAGGCGGACAATGAACAGGCGCGCCAAGATGCTCTTGATTTGTTGGACGAACAGCGTGATGTGGTAGCAGCTCGCTCAGCGATTTACCAACAAGACCTGCGCCGTTATCACAGTCGCCGGGTTAAATCCCGGGTCTTCCAGGAAGGGGATCTCGTGCTCCGGCTCGTCCAAGATCAAACCGATGCGCACAAGCTATCCCCGCCTTGGGAAGGGCCCTTTGTGGTCAGCAAGAACTTGCACAACGGGTTGTATTACCTCATTGACATTCGGGAGCACAAAGATTCATGTAAGTCGGAAGAAGAGACCCGTCGGCCGTGGAACATAGCTCAGCTTCGGCCTTACTACACTTGAGCCACCGGCTCTCAGAATGTACATATTTCTCTCAGCCATGTATATATTATGATAAGCAATAAAGCAGGACCTCTGTCCTTTTTCTCCTCCAAATGTGCACGTGTTTGTTTTCTTTGCAAGATTAACATGATAACTTGAAGGAGGATCCGGCTTATGATCGTATTCGAATCTAGCCGCAGGTAATAAGGTCACTTGGGGGCTTCCTATTCAAACATGGGTCGTATTCGAACCAAAGAGAACATAGCTGTCGATACCCATTTGATTGGCAAAGTGCCAAGCTCATTGGGAGGTTTTCTTTGATCATATTTGAATCATAGTTTAACCCCTTTGAGAACCGACGTGGATCGTATTCAAATCAGCATCGTTAAAAAATTCTTAAAATCACTTGGGGGCTTCCTGTTCAAACATGGGTCGTATTCGAACCAAAGAGAACATAGCTGTCGGTACCCTCTTGATTGGCATCGCCACACCCACTGGGGGCTATATGATCGTATCCGAATCTTAGCTTAACCCCTTTGGGCCGGGTCTCTGGTCGTATTCGAACCGGAAGCCCCTAAGTTCTTCTGTTTCATTGTAGGGTTCTTCTGATCATTTCAAAGTGTGTACGGCCGGGTCTCACTTGGCCGGTTTAAACTTTGATTTCCAGTATTAGTTGGACACAATGGGTGTTATTAAGACAGGTAAACCGGAATTGCGGTGCCAACCTTATTACCCGGGTTATCCAAACCGGAAGTATGCTTGCAGGCCGCTAAGTATGTTATTACGGCTGCATTAAGGATATAATTGGAGACCAGTCCTTTTTTGATTCATATTCCGGGTTATATATCTAAAACTTATAATTCTCAGGGCGGTAAGCCGCCTCGAGACTTGTGATTTGTCCTTCCATGCAGGATAGTTAAAGGCAACTATTTTGAGATTAAGGAAAACAAAGGATTGATTATGACCCGGAGAAACATAAAGGAGACGACTTCATCAGGCTTTAACATTCAAGGTGTGCACGATGGCATGGCAAAGATAAAGTATTGGTCCTACTCTATTACAAAGACTCATTGAGTCCAAAAGGGTGAGGCATTAATTGATAAGCCGCCAGCTGAGTTACAACGCTTGCTGAGTTGAAGTCTCCGGCTCGTTCCTATCTTCTGCTCTGGCTGATCCCAAGACCTGGAAGGTTGATGACTTCCAGTCGATGCCGCTGAGAGCTTCGAATTGGGCTTCCTCGTCAATTAACCCGGCCGGGTCAATCTCCGGGGCGAAAGTGTGCTGACGAGCCGGCGGGATCAAGTTGAGGGCTTCATAGTGCGAAGTAGGGATCCTCTGATTTTCTGCGTCGTAGCCCGGCTGATACTTGGTCAGATCTGTATCGTTGCCAATGAGAGTGGCCACCGGGCGTACGGCCTTCACGCAAGCTGCGAAGTCCTTCTGATCAAAGGCGGTGCCGTCTTCCTTCAGACTTGGATAGCCGAGGGCGATGTCCGCCGGGTCTAACTCTGGCAAGAACGCCTTGGCCCGGCTCAGCGCAGCGATCGCTCCGGCTCTTGCAGAGGCCCGTCGCAGATCTTGGATTCGTTGAGGCAGAACGGCAAGCCGGCGAAGGACTTCCGCCAGGTGAGTCGGCACCTCGTTGGAGAGGGCCACCACGGCCAAAGCACGTTGTGACCCGGTGTAGAGTTGCTCCACCAGGGTGTATACGGCCTTCAGCTTGGTCACCACACTCTGATTCAGATTGGCACTTCTGGGACCTGTTTAATAAGCGTCAGATAAGCCGCCGACAAGGATGAATTATGAGATATAAAAATTCTAAACATGATGAAAGCCGGTGAGACGACTTACCGAAGATTGCAGCCACCATCTGGGACACTTGGCGCTTTAGGCCGGAGAGCTCGGCGGTCTTCTCGGAGAGAGCCTTCTCCGCCTGTTCAGCCCGGTTCACCAATTCGGCCTTTTCTTCGGCCCACGCCTTCCGCTCAGCGTCAAACTCCGTCTTCAGCTTCTCTTGCGCGGCGATGCTGGACACGAACTTGGCGTTTGCCTTCCGGGTCTCCATCTCTTGCATCTTCAGCCGGTTCTTGAGATCAGCAAGGTCAGCCTCAAGCTTCTTGCCAGCAGCCTGTATAAATTTCCGGGTTATGGCATGAACAATTACTATGCAAATTTAAAGTCCCAAGCATTTTCCAAGCAAAGACACTTGGCACTTGGGGGCTAATGCATATTGAACGTTTCTATCTACACATTGCCGGTTCAATGGAGTAAGCCGGAACCTAAGTCTACAACATACTCAATCATAAGTCGTCGACTTGGGGGCTAGCATGGTACAGGTACCTAAGCAGTAAGTAAGAGGACAGAAGGATATTACCTCAGATTTCTGCTGGATCTGGGTCACCATAGCAATCTCTGCGTCCCGGCTCTTGTGCACTTGGCTGACGAAGCCGGAGACGATCTCTCCAATGTTCAAGTTGGAATAGTCGGTGAGGTCCAGGTTAACCCGGCGCGACTCTAACAGCTCCCCTTTGGCGGAGCACTTGGCCAGCACGGTAGGTCTCCCCGGCTCAACGAACTCCGTCCGGGTGATTACCACGTCCGGGTCGTCTGCTGGTGGAGCCGAGCTGGAGGCCTCCGGGTTAACAGAAGCTTCTGTAGTTGCCTTGGTAGTTGGGGCAGCGGCCTCAGGTGCAGAGGCGGCTGGCGGCTCTTGAGCGACTGCCTCTGGCTCGGGCAAGTCTGGCTCATCGACCGGCTTGGACTTCTTCGCCCTCTTGGTGATCTTGGCCTGGGCACTGAAAGGACAAAAAGATTAAGCACAATAGGGTAAGTGAAGACAAAAGTACAACATGAGATGGTTATCATTACCCGGGCACGGTCTTGAAAGCCGGCAGGCTTGACTGCATAGAGTCGCCGGAAGAGGGGGAAGTTTCCTGATAATTTGAGTCAGAAGAGTTGAGTGGTTGACGTATACACCTGCCAAAGGATGAAAAGGGTACAATTTTGAGATCACCTCGTTCCGGCGTTTCCTCGATGCGTCAGGTAACCCGGAGGAGAGGTCGGTGCTTTTGTCGGTCCGGGTGTGCCGCCGGCTCTCATGCACCTGTCGCTTCAAAATAAATTGAGGGTCTTGATAAGCTAAAGGATGTGAAAAGCTTACTTTCCGGGTTACCCTTCGGATTTTCAGCCTGGGCAAGGGCTCCGAGTCGGAGGAAAGTGTCGTTACCTCTTCAACCACCGGGTTACTTGCTCCGGTGTCGTCCTATTGATGAACAAGTATTGATAAGGCGGACAGAAATAAACAACAAAGTACAACAAGGACTTACAGGCTCAGGGGTTACCTCTGACTCGGAGCTGTCGCTTAGTTGCATCAGCTCTGAAGCAGTAGGCATGTTTCCTTTCTTGCGAGGGGCGGCTTTCTTCGCCTTTCTGGCCTTCTTGGCCGCCTCATGGTCATACTTGACCCGCCAGAATTTATCATCAGCCTGAAAAATGCAATGAGGTTTTCTTAAAACGATTCAGTTGAAAGTTATGTACAGATAAGATGTTCAGATCAGCGGCTTACCGCTGGGGCTGGGTTGGTCTTGCAGAAGGGGGCTAACCCAGTCCTTCCGCAGTCTGCCAGGCTCTCGTTCAAGAGAGCCTTGGTCATCTCCTCTGCAACGTCTTCAGGAAGATCGTTGCGGCTGTGTCTCTGAGGGTCATCCTTTCGGCCCGTGTACTCACACATTAAGCCGGGGCGGCGGCTCAAT
This sequence comes from Aegilops tauschii subsp. strangulata, assembly GCF_002575655.3. NCBI lineage: Eukaryota > Viridiplantae > Streptophyta > Magnoliopsida > Poales > Poaceae > Aegilops > Aegilops tauschii. Next base: position 548,634,395 of record NC_053036.3, on the reverse strand, counting down.
GGGATCACCCGCCACGAGATCCAGACCCGGACCAGATCGATTCCATTCAGACCATTGCCCAGGAGAGCCTTGATCTTGTTGATAGTGGGGAGCAGAGGTTGGCGCTCCGCTTGAGTCAGCTTGTCTGACAGTGGGTGAGTCGGCTCCAGACGCGAGGGGCGAAAGCCGGGCAACGGACTCTCATCAGCCGGCGACGTGTCTTGGCAGTAAAACCACGTCAGATTCCAGTCTTTGGGGTGGCTCGGCGGCTCTGCGTAAGGGAAAAGGCAGTCCCTCCGCCGCTGAATGGAGATGCCACCTAGCTCCAGACTTGGCCCATTGGCGCACTCATTATGACGGTTTAAGTAGAAAAGCTCTCTGAAGAGCTGTAGACTGGGTTCTTCTCCAAGGTAAACCTCACAGAACACTTGGAAGTTGCAGATATTGGACACTGAGTTGGGTCCTATGTCCTGAGGCCGCAGATCGAAGAAATTCAGAACATCTCTGAAAAACTTTGAGCCGGGCAGTGCAAAGCCCTGGCTCATGTGATCCGCAAAAATGACCACCTCCCCGTCCCTCGGCTATGGTCTCTCCTCTGATGGGTCGGGGGCACGATAGGACATGACGTCCTTCTTGGGCAGATATCCGGACTTGACAAAATCTGCTAGGGTCTCATTGGTGACATTGGACCTCATCCAGTTGCAAGTGATGGAGGCTTTAGGAGCTTTGGGAGGCATGGTGAAAGTCGGCGGTCTATGATAAAAGGAAAACGTCCGGATTAATTATAAGCCGGAGGAAATCTACAGTTCAATGTCAAGGTGGCGGCTTATGAAGGGGACTAATGGTCTACACCTAAGTGCATCGGGTTATTTAAGCCGCCGAGGTATTGAGAGTAATTTGATTGTCTACGGCCTTATCACAGCTGAGCCGGAAAATTTTATGGCGCATGGTTTTCTTTAAGCCGGAGGGTTCTACGGCGCGTGGTTTCTTTAAACCGGAAATGTAAACCGCCGTGATTCAATGATTGCAGTTTTTACTAAGTGTGGTAAAACAAGTTTCACACATTGCAGTAAATATTTTGGATGAAAATGGTCGGGCAAAAGAAAAGTTTCTAGACCTAGAAACAGACGCGAGGAAGTTCTTGAGCTCGAACAAGGCTCTTATGCAGTAAAAAGAGGGCTATTTGCATGTGAAATGGGTCTTAAACATCTACCGCAGTGATTCTATACAGAGCTAAGATCAAAAAAGGGTAGTAAAAACCAAATCTACCAAGGGTCGCAACGAGCTACGAAGAACAGAGGATGAACTACGGAACCCTAATGTGGATCTGCCCAATGGAGTATCGAGGACTTACTGGTGCTGAAGAGATGCGGAGATGGCCGCCGTTTGTCTGGACCGAGTCAGGGTGATGCAGCGGCCAAGGTTGATGAAGACCGGGGGCGCGGCGGCGGCGGCGGAGTTCGAGCTCGAGCAGAGGAACAGTGGCGCGAGGAGGAAAGCGTGGCTGAAGGCCCGTCGGGCCGGCCTATTTATAAGGGCGAGCTCATAAGTGGGCGCGAGAATCAAGGAGACCGCGGCGTGGTTATCTCCCCACGAAACGCCTCGATTTTCGGGATGACAGTAAAGGTAAAGACCCGTTGCGGATCTGGCGGAGTAAAAAATGGGCTTAATGGAAGATGACGTCACAGCGGATTACCCGGAGTCCAGAGGATGACGTCACGCCGGGTTATGGCTCTCACACAATGGTAAGCCGGAGGTTTTCTGTCGAAAGAATTGAAGATTGACATGAGCCGGCTCAAATCAATCTGGGGCCTAATGTTGAGGATATAGACCTTAGAGTCACCCGCCAGGAGGGGCCGGGTTACTCATATGGTCGTTGCCAGAAGCCCGGAGCCAAGCTTGAAGACGATGGGCCAGAGATGGGCTTAAGACCCGGATATGGCTTAAGGCCCGTAGTTACAATCATTATTATGGTAGAACTTGTAGTGTAAGGCAAGAATAGTTGAGAGTCCGAGCCGGACACTCTTACGAGCCGGCCGGGACTCTGAGAGCTGCTGGGCGTCAGCCTCCCTATATAAAGGGACGACCCGGCAGCGGTTTAGGGACAAGAAAGATCTCGTCGAGAGCCAGGCATAGCAGTTAAGCTCCCTGGTCATCGAAACCCTAATCAATACCACCTCAAACTGGACGTCGGCTTTTACCTTCACCGTAAGAGGCCGAACCAGTATAACCCTCGTGTTCCTTGTCCCACTTAACCCCTTCAAGCTTCCTAGTTGCGATGGCTCCATGACTAAGTCCTAGCTCAAGGACATCTGCCGTGACAATTCTACGACACTTCTCCTAGATAGATCTTGCGTGATCGTAGGATTTTCTTTGAAATTACTGCGTTCCCAACAGGTTCTGACCTAGGTATTGTTCTTTTTTCCGTAGGGATATTTCCGTTGTTGAAGCATTGTAGTATGTAGAGTTCTTATCCATTTATCTTTGATTTGTGCATAAGATTTTGCTAGCTCCATCGCATGATTATGTACTTGGATTACAGGAAGCAAAGAATAAGTTTGTAAGAAGCAACACTTCTATCCATATGGCGATGGTGCGAGGGACAAGGTCCTCGCACTTGCATCACCACAGTAGATGGTATTGTGGTGCCAACCGTCACATGATATACTCCATGATACTCCACATCGGGATGTCGTCCCCTCAGTAGTTGGACCTGACGCCATCCTAGCATGGACGCTCAACATGCATCGGGGAGGGATCATCAAACGACGGGAGCTCGTGCGCCTAGCTACATGAAACCATGCCTCGCATTCTCAACTGAACTACTTTGTTTTCAACGAGGACCTTAGCTAATGGCATCGTTGGCCTTTCTCTATTCATGTCACTCCTTGATGCCGCTCACCACGTGATGATGGAAGGAAAAACACCCACCATTTGAAAAATGCATGACTATCATCACAGGGAAGCATGACTAGCATCAGTAGCAAGCATGGCCAACACTGAAAAGGAAGCATGTCGGCCATCGACTTGGTAGTGTCCGAAATTGTTATTTCTTTGGACGCATATTGTCATTTCTTTGGAAGCATTAGTATTTTTGGTTTTAAACCAATGTAGTTTCAATGGTAAATAAGACTACTTGATAAGAAATATTTGTTTCCTAGGAAGCAATTTAATGGAACATTGGAAACAATTTACTGTTCTCTAAAATACATCTTCATTGTGCCAGAAACAAAAAAGAATAGAATGGTGCACTATACATAAGATTTTGCCAAATCGAAAGAATCTCCAATTGACGTGGAAGCACGAAACTGAATGAATGGTTCAATTCCTAGTCCTTACTACCACACAAGTCCTTTATGTACACAGTTCAAGTAATATATGCTTTCAATTTTAGTAAACCATGTTTCCACATATCACAGTATGTGCTTCCTACCTAGCTCACCACCACACAAGTGCTTCCACGCCCAAATAATATCACGCATAAGAAGCACCTATGGAATCGGAGCATACGATGGAAACAACGAGTATGAGAAGATAAGGCACAAAGTTTTTCTTACACACTAATCATGCTTCCTACAATGGTGCATCACGCTTCATACATGGCTGGATACACTTCTCCTTGTGCATTAATCAGTTATGCTTCCAACATTGGTGTACTGTGCTTCAAGCACTCAGATTTTGAATAGCCTATGTTCCAATGTTTTGCTTCAAACATCCAGTTCTAAGAAATAACAAACAATATACGCAAAAAAAAAAACTAGAATCTATATTTGGAACATAAAATGGATCTTGGAGGAGTTAATTAGGACGGATTTTTTGGGAGCAGTTAATTAGGGCAGATTTTTCTGGAAGCAATTAGTAAGGAAAGTGATAAAATCAATTAAGGACTTATCTCCTAATCAGGCGGAAACTCCCACGTAACATGGTGTTCTAATCCCACGCTCCAACACTTTCCTATCCATTGGCTATGGATTAGTCTAATAGGTGCAAATTTGCAGTAGTCTGATGCCTAGCGCTTCCCAATACGAAGCCCACACGACGGCGACCTATCCCGTACCCCATAAGTGCGGCTGCGCATGGGCCGACCCAACTAGAGACTCCCTTTCCAGAATTTCTTTTTTATGTCTTTTTTATGCATTTTTCATTTTCAAAATCCTGTACATTTTTTTGTACTCACGAATATTTTGGCAATTCCACGAGCACTTTTTGAATTTGTATTTTTTGAATTTATGAACATTTTTAAATTTGATGATACTTTTCTATTTTCTCCTACCTATTTTGAATTTGCTAACATCTTTTTAATATGCAAATATTATTTGAATTCACAGACATCGTTCCAATCCCGCGAAGATTTTTCGTACTTGCAATCTTTATTTGAATTCACAGACATCGCAATCTTTCCCTTCTTTTCTGGGAGGGTGAGAACTAGAAAGACTGGGAGAGAAACATTTTTTAGTATGCAAACAACTTTTTGAAATTTGCAGTTTTTTTTTCAATTGGTGAACTCTTTTAATTTTTGTTTCGAATGCACGAACAATTGTTGAACTTGAGAACATTTTTCTGAACTCACATTCTTTTTTGAATTTGCGAGAATATTTAAATGCGCAATTGTATTTTGAATTCATGGACTTCTTTGGAATTGTGAACATTTTTAGAATACATGAACATTTTTCAAAATCATGAACATTTTTAAAATGACGAACATGTTTTGAATTTGTGAACACTTTTTTGGATATGTGAACTTTTTTCTTCAATACCTGGGCATTTCTGAAATGCACAAATTTTTTCTAAATTCCTGAACTTTTTTTTTGAAATTTGTAAAAGTATGTAAAAGAAAACGAACAGAAATATAAAAAACCCCGATAGAAATAACGCGAGAACACATTAGGTGCAGCTCCCTATTCTTTAATGGGTCAGCCCGAAAACCGGAGTACTATCGAATCTGACCCGGCCCAGAGGAGATCATCTCATACACGCCAGGGAAAAGGATATCCGATACTGACCTGCTGTAACACCCCGCATGTAACTTGCCATATTTGTAACTCCGACTCTTGCCATTTCCGGCTATGTGTTATGATTTTCCCTTCGTTGTCGGGTTTTGTCTTTCGTTTTGTATTTTGTCATGTCATGCATTTTCATATCATGTCATCATGTGCATTGCATTTGCATACGTGTTCGTCTCATGCATCCGAGCATTTTTCCCGTTGTCCGTTTTGCAATCCGGCGCTCCTATCTCCTCCGGTGCACCCCTTTCGTTTTCTTTCGTGTGCGGGTGTCAAACTTTCTCGGAATGGACCGAGGCTTGTCAAGTGGCCTCAATATACCACCCGGAGACCACCGGTCAAGTTTCGTTCCATTTGGAGGTCGTTTGGTACTCCAACGGTTAACCGGGCATCCGCAAAGTCCATTTGAGTGTCCAGCAAAACCCTCCTCAAAAACCAGCCCAAAACCCACCAAACTCTCTTCCATGCTCTAGGTCGTTCGATCACGATCGTGTGGGCGAAAACCGCACCTCATTTGGAGCCTCCTAGCTCCCTCTACCTATAAATATGTGGGCATCCCGAAACACAACCGCAGTCCAAACCCTAGAAAATCCCTCCGCGCCGCCGGACGCGTCCATACCCCGCCGGACACGTCGCGCCGCCGCGTCCGCACCAGTGAGAAGCCACCACGTGGCAGCGTCCCCGCGCCGCCGCCGCGGCCCGCCAGGCCCGCGCGCCCCCTCGCCGCCTCTGGCGCGCCTCCACCCCGCCGCCGCGCTACCCCGCACCGCCGCCTCCCGCGCCCGGCCGCCGGCGCCGCCGACCGCCGCCGCACTAGTGGGCGCCGCCATCGCCGCCTGGAGCCGTGCCCCTCGCCGCCGGCGCCTCCTCCATCGCCGGCCACATCCCCTCTCCGGCCTCTCCTCTCCTCCCGCCGGCGAGCTGCTCCGCCGCCCCGGCGAGCACCCGAGCACGAGCCCGGCCAGATCCAATCGGATCCCGTACGTTGACTTTTTCCCCGAGCCCCCCTAATTTCTCCAAGTCCTCCAATATCTACAGCATGTGCACTTGTTCGTGATGCCATAACTCCTTGCATATAGCTCCGATTCGCGCGTGTAATATGTCAAATTGTTCGTCTCGTGATGCACTTCATTTTGTTCAATTGCACCATGTTCATTAGAGGTCATCTTGATGCCGAAATCTCTGTTGGAATAGGGCTAGTTGCTGTTATTCTCTGGTTCTTATCAGAACTTGGAGATTTGTCATTTTTGTATCATTTATTCTGTGCATCTTATGGGCATGAGCTCTACATGTGTTTTGAAGTATGCCATGCCATATTTCCAGTGGTATAGTCCATGTATTTTTGTAATCTCTGTGGTGACTAGCACAAGCATGCAAAGTAGGCCCCGTAATATTTCTGATTTCAGGGACAGCGATTTCTCTAAGTCCTTGTCTGCTGTTATTTTGTTGCCATGTAAACTTGATGCTACCGAGAGATCCATGGATATTTTGGAGATGTTCATTAAGGATGTTTTGCAGCTATAGGTGTAATTGATGCATTACTGCAATTGTTTGAAATTATGGAGTGCCATAGCATGACTCAATCTTGCTCTACTTTTGCTATAAAATATTTCTGGCAGATTCTTAACATGATATGCAATTTTGCCAAGCTTATTGCAGTTGATCCTTACATGCTATGCTTGTGTTCTTGCCATGGTTAGCTTCATAAACATGCCATCTTGCTGTAGGTGTGCTTGGTTTGTAGTGTGTTGCTCTGTAGTGTGTGCATCAAGCTCATAAAGTGGCCTACATATTATTATTTCTGTCATGCTCTGTTTTCTGCTAAGTCCGAAACCTGATAACGAAACTTGCTATGTTTACATGCTTGCCATCATATCTTCTGGTCCTTTTTGGCTAATGGTCAGTAAGGGACTTTTGCCATGCGCTTTTAGTAGAACACTGCCATGCCTTGTTTTTCTATGTTAAGTTCCTGTAGCATGTTGTTTTCGTGCTATAAACATTGCTACCTGATGCTGTTTTTCTGCCATGTCCAGTTTTTCACTAAGTCTGTGAACCTGTTATCTTTTGCACTTTTGCCATGCTTTTTTAAGCTTGATATGTTGTGAACTAGCCGTAGCTCAGTGTTCATCTTTTGTCAAGCATCTCCTGTAGATTACTGTCATGTGCTTTGTTGCTATGTTGGAGTGCTGTAGCATTGTTACTTGTTGCATTTTAAGTGCTATCATGCTGTTAATCGCAGATTCGTGCCATTCTTGTTTTGCTTGCCATTTGCAAACCGTGCATCCGATTCCGGTGATCTTTATATCGATTTCGACCGAAATCATCTCATCTTTCCAGTGGCATGCTTGTTTGCCAAGTTACTGCCATGTTCATCATTTTCCTTCCGGAGCACGCATATGCATCGCATATCATGTCTTGCATATCATACATGTTTTGCATCATGTGGCTTGTGCATTTCTCGTGGTTGATTGTGGTTCCGTTTGTTTGTGTTCCTGTCTTGGTAGAGCCGGGAGACGAGTTCGTGAACGAGGAACCTGTTGAGTACGCTTACGAGGATCAAGCTTTCGACAACTCTGAGAACCTTGCAGGCAAGATGACCACCCCTCGAAATCACTTCTATCTTTGTTATGCTAGTTGTTCGCTCTATTGCCATGCTCGCTACCTATCACTTGCTATATCATGTCTCCCATTTTGCCATGTCAGCCTCTAACCATCCTTTCCTAGCAAACCGTTGTTTGGCTAAGTTACCGCTTTTGCTCAGCCCTTCTTATAGCGTTGCTAGTTGCAGGTGAAGTTGAAGTTTGTTCCATGTCGGAACATGGATATGTTGGGATATCACAATATCTCTTATTTAATTAATGCATCTATATATTTGGTAAAGGGTGGAAGGCTCGGCCTTATGCCTGGTGTTTTGTTCCACTCTTGCCGCCCTAGTTACTGATATACCGGGATTATGTTCCTTGAGTTTGCGTTTCTTACACGGTCGGGTGATTTATGGGACCCCCTTGACAGTTCGCCTTGAATAAAACTCCTCCAGCAAGGCCCAACCTTGGTTTTACCATTTGCGACCTATGCCTTTTTCCCCCGGGTTTTCTAGAGCCCGAGGGTCATCTTTATTTTAAACCCCCGGGCCAGTGCTCCTCTGAGTATTGGTCCAAACTGTCAGTCGCCGGTGGCCACCAGGGGCAACTCTGGGCTGGCCTATCGGAAGCTTGGACAATCCGGTGTGCCCTGAGAACGAGATATGTGCAGCTCCTATCGGGATTTGTCGGCACATTCGGGCGGCTTTGCTGGTCTTGTTTTACCATTGTCGAGATGTCTTGTAGACCGGGATTTCGAGACTGATCGGGTCTTTCCGGGAGAAGGTTTATCCTTCGTTGACCGTGAGAGCTTATGATGGGCTAAGTTGGGACACCCCTGCAGGGTATTATCTTTCGAAAGCCGTGCCCGCGGTTATGAGGCAGATGGGAATTTGTTAATGTCCGGTTGTAGAGAACTTGTCACTTGACCCCAATTAAAATACATCAACTGCGTGTGTAGCCGTGATGGTCTCTTCTCGGTGGAGTCCGGGAAGTGAACACGGTTTGTGTTATGTATGACGTAAGTAGGAGCTCAGGATCACTTCTTGGTCATTGCTAGATGACGTCCGTTCCGTTGCTTCTCTTCTCGCTCTCATTTGCGCAAGTTGGTCACCATATATGCTTTTGCCGCTGCAGCTCCACCTCATTACACCATCCTTTCCTACTAGCTTAAATAGTCTTGATCTCGCGGGTGTGAGATTGCTGAGTTTCTGTGACTCACAGATTCTACCAAAACAGTTGCAGGTGCCGACGATGCCAGTGCAGATGATGGGGTCGATCTCAAGTGGGAGTTCGACGAGGAACGTGGTCGTTACTATGTGTCTTTTCCTGATGATCAGTAGTGGAGCTCAGTTGGGACGATCGGGGATCTAGCATTTGGGGTTGTCTTATTTTCATCTGGATTTTGACCGTAGTCGGTCTATATGTTTGTATTTTGGATGATGTATGATTAATATTTATGTATTGTGTGAAGTGGCGATTGTAAGCCAACTCTTTATCCCATTCTTGTTCATTACATGGGATTGTGTGAAGATGACCCTTCTTGCGACAAAACCACTGTGCGGTTATGCCTCTAAGTCGTGCCTCGACACGTGGGAGATATAGCCGCATCGTGGGCGTTACACATGCGGCCTTCTCCGTCCCCAAATAAAAGAAATCGATTCCTTTTTTCCTAAAAAAAAAAAAAGAAATCAATTATTGCCCTACCTCGCTCCCGAGTCTCGACCCACGCGGCGGCGGCTGCTGCTGCTACAGGTTTATACGGATTCAAAGATCTTCCTCCCGTTCTTCCCCTTCCTATTCCTCCCGCGACGCTTCGGGCCTCCGAGTTTTCTTCTAGCGCGTCTTGTCTCCTTGGCTCGTCTCAGATCGATTCGCTCTGTCTCGTAGCCACCTCCGCGGCGGTCGCCGAGATTGCCGTCGGGTCGCCACCGCCGGTACCCCTCTGACCTTATACCCCCTTTTTTTTTGGAATTTTTTGTTAACATTATCGACGATGTGTGTTCAATCTCCGTTGTTGGTTAGGGTTTGGAGAGATGCAGCGGTGCCACGGAAAGGACAAGGCGGCTACCAGCGCGACGCCGCACCACGCAAAGGGCAAGGCGGCCGCGAGTGCGATGCCGTACCACGCAAAGGATAAGGCTGCTACTTGCAGCGCGATGGGGCCGAAGCATGTCCTCGCAGACGAGAACATCGTGCAGGAGCACTTAGCACCTCCGGATCGAATTCGACAGAGGGGTTTGGATAGTGCAAAGGAGAGATCATCATCGCTGGTTATGGGCTTCCGTAGAGAGATGTCGCAAAAGCGAGGGGAGAAGGTGGATACAACCTCAATTCATCAGAAGCATAATGCAAAGGAGAAGACTTGCCCCCCTGATCTGCTCCGCCGGCAGACGCAGGGTATCCAGCGGCCTGTCAAGAGTCTTGCCGGAGAGATGTCGCTGAAGCAAAGGGAGAAGGTGGGTACAGGCCTGATTCCACAGGCGCATAATGCAAAGGAGAAGACATGCCCCCCTGATCAACTCCGCTGGCAGACGCAGGGTATCCAGCGGCCTGTCAAGACTGAAGCACGACTTGCTGGAGAGAAGAAGCACAAAACTGAAGCACATCTTGCCGGAGAGAAAAAGCACACGAAAGGCAATGCGTCTTTTCCAGCGAAAAGAACCACTACACTACTCAAAGCAAGAACGAGTTCCCACTGTTCCGATGAATGTACCAGTCGTCCCATCGATACTAACGACCATGGCAACACTGTTGCCACCCCGGAACAGAGGGAAGAATCTGCCGCAATCAAGATAGATAAAGAAGTGGAGTACATAACCCAAAAGTTGAACAAGTTGGGAGTGCGAGATGATATTGGCTTTGAGGAGTACTATAAATGCTTGATGAATCTGCCTTCCGACCCCTCCGTTGATACTTCCATCAGATTGGATGATACAGATCTTTATGACATGGACATCCGCCACGCGGTGTATCGCATCAGATCCTACAAGGTTTCATCCATCCATGCCTCTAGTTTTCAGTCATCAAATGCTGTTCAAGGATCAATCCATACATTTGCATTTTGCGAATTGATGTTAGTTTGTTCTATCCTGCTTATGCTGTTTTTTAACTCATAATCCATATCTGATTCCAATGGTGATATCATTGACTGCAGTTGTCACAAAAGGAGTCTAAGAATGAGTTGTGCCATGATAAACTGAAAGATTGCCCTGTGGAGCTTCTTGACAGGGACGAATTTCCTACAGATTTCCTCGTGAAGATGCAATATTTTAGGTTCTTGGAGGAAGGTGTATTAGACTGGTTCTTCCACCCTGAACTCTGCAAGCTTGCTTGCCTGAATGACTACCAGCGTCTAGTGCCTCAGGATCATGTACGTATATAAACTGATCATTGAGTGTTCCTGTAATCATTTAATTGCCTTTGGTGTTCCATTGTGTTAGTATGGCTATTTAGAACCATTCATCATAATTTCAACACCATGATATACACAAATGATCTGCGTGGCCTGTTTTCAGAAAGGGTTTAAAAGTTATCTATTATGTAAGGATCTACATTACAGAGCAATTTATGTGGAGTTATTGATGAGTTCATGATATGTTTACTGGGTGTTAATTATCTTTTCCTTAGATGGTCCATTTCATAATGTTTTATGCTGGAAAAGGAGAGGTAAAATATCACCGAGCACAAAACTGGGGTGGGGAGTGAGGCCACACCTACATCAACAATGAACTTTTCTTAAGAGAAAGTAGAACCTCCAAAAAAACCAAGAATGGATAAATAATACGAATCTCATATATAGTATGAAGCTATAGAAGCAAGTAAAACCGTGGATTAATGAATATCGGGTGAAGAAAATAGACCCCAATAATTAGACATATGTAAATAGCTTTGAGTAAATTTAGCCAAGGATGTCCATATCATAAGGATAAGGAATTCCCATCCAATTTTTGCACCTTCTAGCTGTCTATTACGAACTGGAACAACCTGATCCCATGGGCACAAAGGAATTCGTGTTTGGTCTCTACGTACCGGAAGCATACAAAACGAATGAGAAGAACGCCACCGGGATCTCAAAGAATAAATTACATACCTAGCCGAATAACACACTACGGTGCGTTGCTTCCTTTCATAGGCTTCGATGCCGCGCTCCAACAACCTCGGCCATGGCGTTCATTCATTCACGAACGCCAATGCCGTGGCCCCCACCCAAATATCAAGTTGAGTAGCGTGAAGAGCAGCATCGACATAAATGATGCCCACCAACTGAGGGTGACGCGGTGAGTTGCAACTCTCGGCCAACAGTTTATTTTGAAGTTCGTTTGGGTGAAGATTTATTTGAGGGGAGGGCGGAGCCCGGCCAACCGAGGGCGACATGGTAGAATGCAGAGGAGAAAGACCGGGACGTACCAGGGGTATTAGTTCGTCCAATGCCACCTGCTGTTCGTGGTCCAGGAAGGTGCAGCTTGCAAGTCACAACAGGCTGCCATGGCCGCTTGGTGAATGCGTGTCGCCACGAGACGTCAGGGAGATGCGCCGCTGGACGGTTCTACTGCATTGGCCTATTATGTATGTGTTGTCGCTTTTGTGTGTGTGAGAGAGAGAGTAATTAGGACACGGCGTCTCTTTTCATTAATCAATGAGAAAATCATAGATCAACAAAAACCAAAAATATACGTGGTAATAACCTAGATCAATCAAAACCAAAAATATACATGGTAATAGGTAAATTCCGGTATAATTACAGTCGAAATTCCAGTCTTAGAATTTATTCTATGTAATTTACACTGTAAATTGAGTAATTCTACTGTCTTCACTGTAATTACTTTTTTTCTTCTAATTTTCCAGTCTAAATCTACTGCAAATGCACTGTAAAAACTCATTGTAATTGCTAATACCGATCACTGCTTACAGTAAATTTCAGTTCCCCCTATGTTTGTTCCAAAGGTTCAGCTAGTTCCCCCCATGTTTACGTGCAGATGCTGAGAAAGTAGGGAGAGGGAGTTGTTGCTCACAGTCACAGGAGGTAGGAGTTCTTTTTGGGTTGTAAACCCAGGGACCCTTTTACTTTCTTTTTGGGTCTGCTTTTTTATTTCTTGCGGGCCCGTTTAAAAGGAAGAGAGGGAAGGTGGGACAACTACAGCTACAATCGGAGGACAGGAAGCGGAGACAGGTGACCGTTGTCAAACTCTGGATGGCCCAAAAATATGACCGAAAGCGAATTGAATTTCAGTCCCACTTAACTTTTCCCGTTTCTCTCTTTTCCACACTAATTAGCTTGGCGAGGCTAACGATGGCCTAGTGCGCGCCCGCGAAGAAAATCTTATACGACCTGGGTCGTACGCCTCCCGTCGTGAGACCAACTCCAGGGGCTGACAGCTGGCAGTTCGAATCTCAAATCAGCAAGAGCGATATTCTCTGATTCCCCTTTCTTCTCCAGCAGTCTTCGTGCTCCCAGCGACATGGCTTCAGAAATTTTTGCAGCTAGCCTCGACACAGGGCGCCGCTGATTCAACCTGCTATGCCCACGTCTGTGCTGGTCCTAGATAGGACGCGCCATTGCGCTGAGCTCTGGCTGGAGGTAAATTAGCGAGAGGGCGCAGGCCGCGGCTGCCGTAAATTAGCAAGACGGCGCAGGCTGCGGCTCCCTAAACTCGCCGCTGCCGTAAATTGGCGAGAGGGCGCAGGCCGTGGTTGCACAATGGATATAACATCGTCGCTGCTGCTCCTCGCCTTGTTCATACCATCCACCGGCACCATGGGGATTGGTCGCATCAATCTGCAAGTTTGGAAAGGAGCTGCTGCCGGAGTAGCCAGGAGGCTCTCTTGCCGTCTTCAGAGACGAGAAGGAGAGGGAATTGAAGGGATCATGAAGCGCCGGTGGTTCTACGAAACAGCAACCACGAGAATCGCGGCGGCGCTGGAGAAAGAAAAGGGAATCGAGCATAGGTTGCTTTGAGATTCGAATTGCCACGTGCCGGTCGCTGGACGTGGTCTCACGACGAGGGCGTACGACGCAGGTCGTATAAGATTTTCTTCCCCTGCCATGAGCCTGACGCAGCCCGAACGCGCGCACGCACACGCGCCCGACGCGTCTCGCCGTGGCTTATTGCCCATCACAGGGACCGCCACGGGAAGCTCCTCAGGTCGCCTGACCCCGTCGTGAACTATCTCCTCGCCACGCCACGTTCGTGCTGTCCGAGGACCGACACGCTCTCGCCCGCGAGGCGGCGTGTCGCCGCTGCCGCCTCGCGCCACGTCGATGATCGCGACGTACGGCTTCATCTGGCACTGTTACTACTGTGCGAAAGAAAGCAGCTGCGGTAACGACGACCGCGCCTGCACGCGGCGACGGCTGCGGTGGTGCAGGAGATGGCGGCGACGGGCGCGGTGGGGAAGCTGTGCCTGGTGGCGCCGGAGGATGGGCGCCAGGGCATAGCGGAGCTCGCCGTGCTTGCACCAGGTGGCCAAGGAGCGGGACGAGGCGCGCAACCAGGTGCAGCAGCTGCTCCTCGCCGCCGCGGCCGCCAATCAGGCGGCGGCGCTAGACTCCTCCCTCGATAGCTGCACTAGCTCACGTCCGTGCCGGCGAACTCCATGACACTCGACGTGGTATGTCCGTGAGTCCGTCTAGGATTCATCCGATCCGATCTGGATGAGTTGAATATGCATAATGCATGTATACATAATTATCAGAGTATACATGTGCATAGTCACGCTGTAGAGGAGAGCAAGCGAATGTACATGGAGCAGTATCTTTTCAGCCTGAATCTTTGTAGTGGGTTTCTTGCACCAAATAATTGAAGTGAGGGCTTGTTGCACTAAGCACAGAACAGCAGTGAACACAATGATTTCATACACGAGAGAAGCAGTGAATGAAAATATTCATAGTAGTTCAGAATGCGCGATTACAAGCTGCAACGCAACAATACACTTTGCATATGTTTAAATGCTGGTAAACTTGCTGATGAGATGTTGATCTAAACATCCCTCTCTCTCTTCTCTGGTTTGATTCAAGAGAAATGAGTACACCAATCTTTCTAGCTAGTTTGGTGAAGCCAGGGCAGTTTACTGTGATTTTTCTTTTTCTTTTTGCCAATTAAGCAATCAGCTGCCCGGCGCACTTGCAGTAGGAAAGGATCATGTTGATGACGAGCAGCTGCATGGGTCACCGACGAGAAGTCATGTACGTACGGTCTTGGCCGTCGGCGACGAGGTCCTTTGACGTGGCCATCATGTACTGAGAGCGCGAACAAGAGCAAACTATCTAAGGAGCTGGTCCGGCCGCCGGTGATGGGTCTCGGAATGGGATCTTGGTGCGGCCGCTATGAACGTGGAGTCCGGCCGTCCATGTCGTCCATCAGAATGGGTCTTGCGTGATAGTTTATGAGACACGGTCTCATAGGATTTTTTCGAGGTGCTCCAGAAAATGCCACGAGGAAATCCCACGTCAAACTTAATGGTCGACGCTTACACGTGGGCCCGCCCAGCCATAAACGTGTTTAAACTGGCCAAACGGGCAAGTAATGCGAAGAGGTAGCAATTTGAGACGAATTAACCTAAAAATGATGTCCGAAAATGTAATGTGGCAGTAGTGTTTTTTTTTCGGAACAGAAGCCACGAAAGTGATACCAGTGCTTCGTAGTGACGTGGTGTCTTGTCGTCTACAGTACTGCATGAACTGGAGACCAAGTCATGGCCGAGACGTGCAGCAGAAGAACCATTGGCACGTCGTTCCTGCCGGTTGGACATAAGCATCATACGCGGCGATGATCCGCCGGTCGTCCGCTAGTTGGGCGTGCAAGTCGCGCGAGGTACCGAACAAACTTCCACCATACAGAAAACCCAACCATCTTCTACACTAATGTTATGTAAACTTCCTAAACTACACCCGCGCCGCGCCGCGCCGGAAGGAGGCATCAAACAGGCCGCAGTCTAGCGCGTGGCTTGCCGCTTTCGTCCGGGGCGCACCCGGCGATGACTGCAAGAAGCACCAATATCCATATCCAGGCGGCTGTCTTTCCCCCAATAAGCATCAACAGCTTAAAGGAGTAAAGCGCTTCCCCTAGGGCTCCTAGGGTTCCCAACTTCCCTTGGCGGCGACGTCAGGGTTCCCAACTATCGTGACGATTTCGGTACCGATCTCACGTCGATCTCCCCCAGGGCGATTCAGGACGTGATTCCAAGTGATCGGCTCCCTCGAGGAGGAGATCGCATGGCTGACGGAGCTCGTAGTGGCCCGCCGGCGGATGGCGGATCTGGATTGGGCAATGCAAGGAGACAGGAAGGAGGTGCTGATGGAATTTTGGGGGATCGATTCGCGGGACTAAGCCTGCATGGGGAAGAGGAGGAGGAGCTCGACTTGTCAGGTAAGATTGAAGAACTGATTGAGGAGACGAGATGGATCGCAATATTTAGGGTTCATACCCAAAAACCCTACAGTTATGTTTCACCATATAAATCCCTGCGGAACGCCTGGACAGCATCGCAGGGGGTGACGTTCAAGCCGGTAGGGGAGAATCTTTTTTTAGCCCAAGTGATGTGTTTGGGCGATTGGAATCGAGTCATTAACGGGGGGCCATGGCTCTTCCGTAAAGCTGTGGTGGTGCTTGAGGAATATGATGGAATTACAGATGTGCAAGAATATAAGCTAGATCGAATCCCGGTTTGGGCACGAATCATTGGTGTCCCTGATGGACTGATGAAAAAGAGAGAGACTGCAGAAAAGATAGCCAGGAAAGTGGGTGTGCCGCCGCTTACGGTGATCGTCAATGAAGGACGCATCAACCCAACTAGATACCTAAGAGCGCGGGTGTTCGTAAAGCTTGATACGCCTCTAGTGCGTTTTGTCCCGTCGACTCTGAAGGAGAGCAAAAAATACCCGGTGGAGTACGAGAAGCTACCGGATTTCTGTGATTTTTGTGGGTTGATTGGGCACGTTGTGACTGAATGTGGCGATGGTATACACAGTGCAGAATCTTGTGAATGGGGGGAGTGGCTCCTTGTGAACTTTGATCCGCCCATGGGCAGAACAAATACAGGCAGAGGGGGAGTCCCGGGGCGCAACAACTCGGGTAGAGGAGGAGGCTTTGGACGGGGTAGAGGAAACCCAAGTGCCCCGGACCAAGGAGAGGAAAATGATATGATCATTCGGGAGGAGCTAGAGCGTAACCCTGGTGCAATGGTTCCAATGGTACGGAAGAGACTGATGAACCAAGATGGCTCGGTGGCTAGTCAGGGAGGTGGAATAGTGGTGCGATCGGTGATGCCACCAGCAGGATTTGTCAGCGATAAAGTGAGCTTGCTAGAGAGTGGTCAGGAGGAGCCAGTTGAAAAGAGTAAGCTGAGTACCCCTCAAAAGATTCATGACAACAAGAGAATGAGGCCCACAAGTGTGGGTGAGGGTCCAACACCAAGCACATCGGCGACTCCCCTCGAGGGTGTTCGCCGGGACCAATGAAAATACTATGTTGGAACTGTCGCGGTTTGGCCAGTACCGCGGCAGTGAGATCGCTTCTGGATGTCCAGAAGCAGTTTGGGCCAGATGTGTTTTTTCTGTCTGAAACATACCTGAACACAGCTAAGGCAGAGAAGGTTCGAAGGAAAATAAATATGGATAAGTTGGAGGTTGTCGAGAGTGTGGGAGCTAGTGGAGGTCTGATCCTCTACTGGCGGAACCCGGTGGAAATACAAGTGAAGGACAAATCAAAGAATTTCATTGATGTGGTTGTGGGAGGTTCAGCGGTTGATTCTTGGAGGTTTACAGGTTTCTATGGAGAACCTAAGTGGGAGGATAAGCACCTTTCATGGGGGTACATCCGCAGCCTGTATCAGCAAGCGCGTGCACCATGGGTAGTGGCAGGCGATTTTAACGAGATTCTGTATTCTCATGAGAAGGAAGGTGGAGCGCCGCGACCAACAAATATGATGCAGAGATTCAGGGACGCCTTGGTTGACAGTGAACTTGAGGATATGGGCTTTACCGGCGACCAATTCACTTGGCGGCGACGAAGAATACGGGAGAGGCTGGATAGAGCTGTATGCAATGGACAGTTCATAGGTCTCTTCCATAATGCAAAGATCACCAACACAGGGCATACTAAATCAGATCATAGACCGGTCCTTTTGGACACAGATGGTGACTTGGCGAGCGATCATTTCAGAGCAAAAGTCAAGCAGTTTGAAGCGAGATGGTTGAAGGAGGATGATGTGGAGCAGCTTGTATCTGATGCATGGAACAGAACTAATCCACATGCAACGTTGGCAGAACGTACTGCTGCGGTACATGCAGAGATGCACGTATGGGATAGGGAAATCTTGAAGGCGCCCCATAGACGCCTGAAAGAGCTTAAGGAGGAGTTGGAAAGCTTGCGGTCGGGCCCTCTCACTGACGAGTCGGCGGATCGGCAACGTGCTTTGCTGATTGCAATTGAAGAAAATTTAGAAAAGGAGGAGATCTACTGGGTACAGAGGAGTAGGGCAAACTGGCTTAAGTTTGGTGATCGTAACACACACTTCTTCACCAACTTTGCTACTGCCCGGAAGAAGAGGAACCATATCCGCAAACTGAAAGATGATAGTGGGGTGTGGGTGGAGGATAATGAGTCAATGAGGGTTATGATAGCAGAATACTTTCAGCATTTATTCTCATCTGAAGTTGCTCTTCCTAATGTAAATGCTCTGAATAAAGTGAAACACTCTGTTACAGATTATATGAACCAAGCTTTATTGGCACCGTACACTGCCGAGGAGGTTAAGCGTGCATTGTTCAGTATTGGGGATTTGAAGGCACCCGGTCCAGATGGACTACATGCAATTTTTTATAAGAAATTCTGGCCAATATTGGGCGATGAACTAGTAAAAGAAGTGTTGCAGGCAGTAAACACGGGAATCATTCCTGAAGGGTGGAACATGACCACTATTGTGCTCATACCGAAGGTTGAGAACCCGGAGATGGTTGCACAGTTTAGACCCATAAGTCTTTGTAACGTTGTTTATAAAGTAATATCAAAAATGCTAGCGGCAAGGTTAAAACTACTACTTCCAGATATCATCAGTGAAACCCAAAGTGCGTTCGTGCCTGGAAGGATTATTATCGACAACGTTATTGTTTCTTATGAGTGCCTTCATACAATGAAGAAGAGGAAAACAGGGAAGCAAGGGACATGTGCGGTGAAGCTGGACATGCACAAAGCTTACGATAGAGTGGAGTGGGTGTTTTTGGAGGCAATCCTCGGGAAGCTTGGCTTTGATGCAAGATGGATAAAATTGGTTATGGCATGTGTGACTTCAGTGCAGTATAAGGTAAGGTTCAATTCATATGAAACCTTGCCATTCTCACCATCAAGAGGGCTTCGGCAAGGGGATCCCCTCTCTCCTTACTTGTTTCTGCTGTGTGCGGAAGGTCTATCTGCACTTATTTGCCATGAGGAGAACCTTGGGAATTTACAAGGAGTTCAGGTGTGCCGTGACTCCCCTCGTATCTCACATTTATTATTTGCTGACGACTCCCTCATCTTGATGAAAGCAGACTGTAGGAATGCCCAAATCTTAAAAAGAATCCTGGATGACTATTGTGCGGCATCAGGCCAAATGGTGAGCGAGGCCAAGTGTTCTAACTTTTTCAACCCCAATACAGAGGTGGAAACAAAAGCCAATGTGTGTCAAATACTGAATATAATGACTGAGGCGCTGTCTGACGAATATTTGGGGCTGCCATCGATGATTGGAGTAGACAAGGTAACTTGTTTCAAACATCTAATTGAAAGAATTCAGAAAATGGTAAATGGGTGGAAGGAGAGAACTTTATCCTATGGTGGAAAAGAAGCACTAATCAAAGCGATGGCCCAAGCCATCCCTACATATGCGATGAGTGTATTTAAATTCCCGAAGAAAATTTGCAAGGGGATCACTGATGCAATGTCGCAGTATTGGTGGGGTGACGAGGAAGACCATAAAAGGATGCATTGGTTTGCTTGGTGGAGAATGTGTATTCCGAAGGAAAGGGGGGTATGGGGTTTCGTGATGTCCGGAGTTTCAACTTAGCCATGCTAGCCAAGCAGTGTTGGAGGCTGATTGAGCATAATGAGTCCCTGTGTGCAAGGGTATTAAGAGCGAGATACTATCCCACTGGAGACATATTGAATTGTGATCTGAAGAAGGGTTCCTCTTATATTTGGAGGAGCATTTGGGCGGGCATACAAACATTCAAAGAAGGATGTATTTGGAGGGTTGGTGATGGTGCAAAAATTAATATCTGGAGTGACTGTTGGATCCCTAACAGTTTTTCAAGGAAGGTGGTCACTGTCCGGGGTAACCAAGTGCTCACAAAAGTAATTGAACTCATAGACCCGATTACAGGTGAATGGGATGAGCAGCTGATCCGTGAAATTTTTTGGCATATCGATGCAGAACGCATCCTACAGATCCCCTTGCACCAACAAGTAACAGAAGATTATGTTGCTTGGCATCTGACTAGAAGCGGAATTTTTTCAGTCAGATCAGCTTACTATAAACAATGGGAGGTTTCATATGTAGGCGAGGCAAATGAAGCAAACTTGTTTGGTGGGACAGCGCCACACCCAGTATGGAAGAAATTATGGAGTTTGAAAGTTCCTGGGAAAGTGAAGATCCTTTTGTGGAGATGCTTACATAATGCAATTCCGTGTTTCAGTGTACTAGCAAACAGGCACATAGGCCACATCTCTCACTGTCCAATATGTCGTTTGGCTGCTGAGGATATTAAGCACGCCATCTTTAGTTGTGAGCGAGCCAAAGCAGTTTGGCCGTCTTTGGGGATTTGGAATACTATATCTAATGCTCTATTGGTGGACCGATCGGGAGCAGCAGTACTGGAATTTCTATTGTGTGATCAGGTGCATCAGAAGGCGTGTACGGATCAGTTTGACCTACCTGAACTTATCGCTACGGCAAGCTGGTATATTTGGTGGCAGAGAAGGATGCATGTTAGAGGGGAGGTAGTTCAACCTCCGGCGCGAACAGGACAATCCATTCATGCACTTACTCTGAATTTCACCCATGCGATGGCCGTTCCCGCGCCAACACCGAGGATAAACTCTTGGCCAACTGTTCTGGCATCGCAACAGCTCTTGAACGTTGATGCATCTTTCCGTGAGGAGGATCACTCGGGGTCATGTGGAGCCATTATAAGAGACCACAAAGGAAATTTCATAGCAGCTTCTACCTCACGTATTGACCACGTTGCAGACAGTCTCTGCTGAAGCTGCAGCACTCCGGGAAGGTTTGAAGTTAGCTATTTCGATGGGTTGCAATAACATCATGGCAAGGATGGATAACTTCATTGTAGTAAATTCTCTACAACTGAATGAAGGACAATCAATGGTGGCTGGCCCCGTTTTGAAAGAATGCAGAGATTTACTAAGAGGTTTAGGGAAGGTTATTCTTGAGCATTGTAATAGAGAGTCAAATACGACAGCTCATGTGCTAGCTGAATATGGCCGTGCAAACGATCCGTCTCTGTGGATCGAGGCACCACCAAGTTTCATTGCCAATTCCTTGGCAGACGATGTATCTGTTATTTAGTTTAATAAAGCTAGCCATGAAGGCCTTCCCGTCAAAAAAAAAAGCATCAACAGCTTAAACAGCCGAATTTCCATGTTTCATGAGCAGCCCAAAAGAAAAAGACCCCCCCCCCCCCCCCCCCCCACCAAGATGCCAACTAGAGTTTACTGGCAGTATGCCAAGGCAAACCAATGCAATGTCGTGCACTGGTACATCAAAAGTCTGGTATTTACCACCATGCCAGCATCTCAAAATAGATGACCATGAACAACAACACGTCTCAACGGTGCCACATAACAACACTCACAGATGGTAACAATTTCACCAATGATTCTGTGGCAACATGTAATCTTTAGATTCACATAAACTAGCAGAAGAAGCTGTCCTGGAGGAATCAATAGAGCCATCACTCATCAGTAGTCCTGGAGGAGTCGAAACTAGCAAAACGACTCATCATACTGCAGTTACTTTAAGCCTTGTTACAGCAGCCACGGTCCTCGAACTGCTAACTGTCACTGGCATCTCTGGTCTTGCATGCTTTACCATCTGAAACATATTGCCGCACCTTAAGGTTTGCCGAGAAAACAAAAGCATATAGCAAATGTTCTTTTCAAATGTATGCAACAGCAACCAAAATGGCTAAGAACGGGGCAATCTACATTCTATAACTAAGTCCAAAGGCAGCAGCAGGTCATCTTTTGAGTTGTAACCATTGGATTTATAAAAATTCCCTCTCACTCAAACAGAAGGCTTTATTAAAATTCTCTTTTGATCAGTTGGATTTAAATACACTATTATGCATACAGGCACTGGGAGCCAGGTTGCTGAGACATAAAACTTTTACTGGGAATTCGAGAGAAATGACTATAGTTGATAATAATTCGGTAATCCACTTCTGAGCCCAGGCTCAGCTGCCATTTTTGCATATCATCACTATAGAAATTCAGCATGTTACTAACACAGAGTATACCCTAGCATTATTAAATATGCTAGTACATAATTTTTAAAAAATTAGAGCACCGGAATTGAAAATAAGCTTAACCAGAACATTAAGAAAACAATTTTTCTGAACAGAAAGTTTACCTTAACATCACCCCTGGTTAACAGGTCTTGGAGGTCGTGGCAGTAAAGAGTATAGTACCAGAAAAACACCATGATTCCTTGAAATGACAGTCGCATCCACTGAAGCAGTTGGATTCTGTAATAATAAATGTCAGATTTGCCCTTGTTGCATATTGCAAACATCGAATAAATGGATACAATTAGTACCTTCAACTCCACCTCATGAGTATAAATACCACTAATAAACTGCACATAACAGACCCTGCTGTTAAAATCATATGCACCGAGGTTATTCCTTTCTTGGTACTTAATCATCAGGTCAAGGAAACCATCGTAGTCATCATTGTTCCAAGGCAAAGTACACACGTCCTGTTCTGCATCAATTTTTGCTTTGTTGGAGTTGCTGAGCATAGCCAAGGGGACTTGAGAAACAAAAAATTATTTTCGCTCAACTCGAGTCCAAAAAAAGGGACAAGTTCTAATCTCATCCATGATATAATGCATCTCTCCCCTACAAAACAAGCTTTGTATTAGTCCAAAACGACATCTTTCGGCAAGGTGGTATTTACACTAGGAAACAAACTTTGTGTTAATCCATAATGACATGGATCAGCATACTGTTGTTAACTTACTTGGACACTTCTTTTAGTCTTTCGGCAAGGTGGTCAATCTGTCTGCAATCCAACAGATAGCCTTTCTCACTCAAATCACTAGCCATTTGAGATATTTCTTCCAGCGCAGTGCCCATTGCTTGTAAATCTTTCGCCTGATAATGTGCAACAGTCTCTGTTTTATCTGAAATTATATTAACAAAGTATGCATTTATTGCATTATGTCCAGAAAGATTAAAATAGTTTTCAACCAACTGAATGTTTAAATTTAGTACCTTTTCCCTTTTTTGCAGGGTCTTTAAGTTTAGTACCTTGACATTTAAAACTTGCCAACTTCACAACGACATCACCATCTTTTGTCTTATAGTAGTATGTGTTGTCCAATCTCAAGTTTCCATGGTACTTGTCATAGAGCCACAGTCCCTTCAAACCATCAAGCATTTGACTCACAACACTTTGAAGCTTAGCGGACGGGAATGGTATCCGGCCCGGTTCGGCATACTTAGCTACAAATGGTTCAGTTGACTTGAAGTATGCTGTTAACATTCCTGTGTATCGGTCAGTAAAGACTAGCAGATATGAATCTTTGTCACTAACAAGTTTTGCATGCAGAAGGTTCTTATGTAAGCAATCCCTCATTAAAGTAACAGAATGCTTGTCTTGGGTTGGATGTTTCACATGGAGGACAACCGGATCAGCACCAAGGGGAGGGTTATAGAAATCTGGTAACTTTGCTGGCATCATAAGCTCACAAGTCACTTTCTGTTCAGCCTGGTTCATCCTTAGGTTTAACAGGTCATAGTGTATCTTCATAGGCTGCAAATTCATAAAGTCTATTTGAGAAAAATATCCAGTGAAAAGATGCTACAGATTTTAAAAACGTACTCTGTACCTGTTTCTCTTTTGTTTTCTTCTTTTCTTGGGACTGACCTGGAGTAAAATTAGAAGAACGATTGCAGGTGTTAATATAACACAAACTTATAGAGGCAGACATTTTACCGAACTCTCTTTGACGCATTCTATGTGACACAAGAAGAGCCTCAGCTTGTCACTGATTGTTACTGGATAAGATGCTAAAGTACACAAAGGACATGTCCAAAAAAATAATGCAGTACACAAAACGAAGATAATACCTGATGCATTTGCTGCCATCACAACGTATATCACGGATTTTTACCCGCTGTCTTTCTGACAAGAAACTGCAAAAAAGAGATGCATTCTTGATTATAAAGTGCCCTGAAATCTTGTTTTCAAAACAACGATCCTGTACGGATTATTAAACAAGCCATTATTTTATCCCAATGCAAAAAAATGCATCACCCGCCACCTGTTACTTTATCAAGTTTTATTATCACTGAATTCTCCACTTTGCCCGTCAAGCATACAAGCTGCTATGAGCATTTTTAACATGGAAAAATGACAACAATGTAGAAGCAACAGTATGATTACCCCAGTGTCAAGATTTATTTAGGCTATAATCTAGGGTAATGATATTTTTAGGCTCTTGTTTGCTTAGGCTCTAATCCAAACCACACAAGGGTAATGATCTAAACCAAAACTAATAGCAACATCAGAGATAGAAAGTGCAATGAAGCTCCCAGCCATTATCAAGAAATGGCACTCAGCAACACATGCTGATCAAAAGTGATGCATATATCACTGAGCACTGACAATCATATGCAGCACTGTGAAGACATCAGCCTTGGGAAATTGCAACACTGAATTTTTCAGGTTGTGATCCGATTCCAATAGTCTAACCAATGATTGGCTACAAAAGGGAAGATACTAGACTGTTCCGTGTACTCCCAAGCAAACAAGAGGAGCGACAGAAATGCAAAGATTGGTAGTACTAACCAAAATGTAAACATGTTTTAGCTCCGATAGGTAACCAGAAATAGCAACGAGCACGCATGTCCTTATGTCCAAAACAAAATAGACAACGTGTCTATGACCAAGTTATCCCACTCAACTGTTAACCCACTTTATCCCTCCTCATTTGTATAAACTAATCATCAAGTAGTATCCCACTATATCAAAGTATTAGTAGACAGTAGTTTGGGAACATGAATAACTGAGCATCAAGAAACAACTACCACTCGTAGCAGGCAGTGTACACAGCAACAAGCGTAGATCACATAACAGCTCGTCTAGCCGAAAAGGTAAGACCAGCGAAACCCTAGGAGGGGAGGGGAGGGGAGGGGTCGAAGCGATTCTTACCGTAAATAAGGGCAGGTTGCCGGGAGGGCCTGTGGGTCAGAGGCACCAGGAGCTGAGGCGGCGTCGACGGCGGCGGCAGGGGATGAGGCGGCGTCGACGGCGGCGGCAGGGGATGAGCCGGCGTCGGGGTCGGAGGAGGAGTGACCGGCTCGGCTGGTACGGCTTCGAGGAAGAACCAGCGGCGGACGGCGCGGCTGCTGGGGCGGGGCCTGTGGGCGGAGTGAGGAGGAGGCAGGCACCGTCGCCGTCGGAGAAGGCTCGCGTCTCGTTTCACGGACGGGGGGATTTTTTTTTGGAGGGGGGGTGTGTGTGTGTGTGTGTTTTTCGGATCGTAAAGCCAATACCTCGTTCCAAAATCAATACCTCGCGTATTGCGCGACTTTTTTTAGAACGAAGGCTCGAGACGAGCCCGGCTTTGAATTAACGAAGCCATCAACCGGCCAGGAATTTAAGATGCATGGGTGCTGATCGACAGCATACAACACAACACACACCACAAGGCACTAAGAAAAATCTAAGATTGAAACACAGCCTGAAGTGGAGTCGCCCTACAAGATGAGAAGCCCGAGAAAGGAGATCAGAACAACAACAAAGGACATTCCAATGCTCAGAGAGCGAGCACGTCGACTACAGGACCAGGAGACGATATGACCACGCACCTTCCTCCCTTGACGAAGGGGAACCCTTTCCCCTCGTCCAGGCTTGTGGACGCCGCACCGTCAACCGAGAGGAGGCGCTCGCCCTAGAGCTGGGAGGAATGCGGACCGGAGTACACCTTCGTCTGTTGATCACATGATCACCTATTGCGCGACTTTGAGAGGTACTAGCGATCGCCTATACACGCCAGTTTGTGGGCCGCAACCCATTAAGCCCATCCATTAAGAGGATTCGAATCTCCTCTGCTTGAAGTAGACTGGATTTTTACATGCGCTCCGAATTGGTCGGGTTCCCGGGTTATCCTGGTTTTCTGTTTCGTTTTTCTAGTCCGGGTCTTCGTTGGATTATTTTTTTTATCTGGTCTATTGTCATATTGTCTTTGTCTTTCAATTTTTTGTGTGTTTTTCTTCTTTTCTATGTTCTGTTTTGGTGTTTCTATTTTAGTGTTGATGGAGTGGTTTCGAGACAGACAAACGAAGTGACCTACAACGTTGTATACAGAAATTCCTCTGGGATTTATATGGGTTCTTCTGCTATTAGATGCTTATAGGCATTATAGACCCGGCAATCCTCAAGGCTCTGCCGTGTCGGGAGGCAATGGCCCTAGCGCTACATCTTGCATTAACTGGTGTGATAGTTGCTTCTGATTGCCAATGAGTTGTCGATAACATAAAATAAGGTTCTGGAGGAGTGTACACCAGCATCATAAAGGAGATAAACGCTACGGCGCATCAGTTTCATCATTGCTCTTTCATCTTCGAAGGGCGAGATACCGATTTAGAGGCTAATAGGGTTGCTAAACACACTTTTGGCTTAGATGTAGGGGTCCATCTTTGGCCTCGGACACTGTTCCCATGTGCATAGAGAGCCTGGGGATAAGGGTCGCCTAGGCCCTAGTTCCGTTTGATGGTCCTCTACTGCAGCCAACGAGCCACCGGTTTCCCCATGAAGTTGCTCTGCTGGAACATCCGTGGGTTCGGCCACTTGGGCCGGCGCCGCCAGTTGATTGAATACCTGAGAGAGGAAGACATTGATATTGTGGGTCTATGGGAGACGATCCGTCATGACTTCTCCGTAGTG
This sequence comes from Aegilops tauschii subsp. strangulata, assembly GCF_002575655.3. Taxonomy (NCBI): domain Eukaryota; kingdom Viridiplantae; phylum Streptophyta; class Magnoliopsida; order Poales; family Poaceae; genus Aegilops; species Aegilops tauschii. The sequence continues at coordinate 548,607,665 of NC_053036.3, read as the reverse complement.
GAGTTGCAGGGCCTCACTAGGAGGCCTTTTGCCTGGCAATGGCTTCCGGCCACGGGCCACTGAGGCGGTATTCTGCTTGCGGTCAAGGAGGACTCGTTCATCGTGGATGACATGGACAGCATGTCGCTAACTGACCGTCGATTAAACCTCACATGTGAGGTGATAATGGTTTACGGCCCCGCTGGTCACGGGCGTTCGGTCGCATTCCTGGCGGAATTGCACGCTAAGGTTGATCTTGGTTCGGAAATATGATTGTGTATATCGCATAGTTCCGCTCTTATAGCGCTTCGTCTATGTCGCATAATTCCACTCTTATAGCGTTTCGTCATGTTTTGTAAATGGGGAAGCGATATACTGTTCGTGTGGGGTCACATTCATGAGTATGTGAATGCAAGAAGTAATGTATTGAAATAGCAGCATTGTGCAAAAGCGATACTTTCTATCCTTCTTGCTAACTGTCTATTCTTCTACTCGCTTGTTGAACCAGCAATGATGTTAGGAAAAAAATAAGGGTAGAACCGTGGAACAGCAATGATGTGAAGAAAAAGGACAGATCCAATTGTTCTTCTCAGCGATTAAAAGACATCAACGTTGTTCTTCTCAGCAATTAAAAGTCATCGACGATATCTACAAGAGGAGAAAATGTATACCGGAAGCCTTTACTCAAAAGGTTAGTTCTTGTATATTTGATCCGCATTGAAATTTCATGTTGCTAGACCTGTTGAATCTTCTCTTTCAATCTGTGCAGTATGAAATATTCTTATTTGAAATCTTACAATGCAAATAAAAATGAAGGCACTAGCTTTTACATACATACAAAGTGTTGTGTTAAATTACAGGGACCGAAGCTTACTATTATTAGTAGTACTCAGTTCCTGCGACTGAAACTTACTTAATGCATCATTTTGGATTATTTGTTCAGATCCCAAATGTACTATACTACTGTACTTTGTAAGAGCTACGAGTCTGATCTAGTTCGTTGTTCATTGCACCAGCGAATCCATGAAAAGACATCTTGAAGAAATGGAAGCTCCAACGACGAAAAGCCAGGCGCAATATGTATCTTCTTAAACCTTTAAAGGTAAAATCATACAACGCTGTTAGGGCGTGCATATAATTTGGTTACCATAGACAGAAAAGATATCAAGTTATACGCAATTATAAACAAAGATTAGGATACTATACCTCGGTAATCAATCCTATAGTTTTGGCAATGTCAATCTTCTTTCTGATATAGTCAGCAAAGAATTTGGGTTTTATCCTCTGTAAATAAATGATATTTTCTTAGCATAACGGTATTTTTGAAATAACATGTATATATATCATATCAAGATGCAATTTCTTTCGAGCACAGTACCAGCTTTTTAACTTTCTCTGTAATCAACTCCTGAGCTTTATCCTCTGATATCTAAGGCAATCAGACGTGAAATCAAATCAAATATAAGGACATTTAATCCACTGGATCAATCCCACACGCATATCACAGTACTTACTTCCTTGGGAACTCTTGCCGTGCAATGAAGAAACTGAAAAGGTGAAGAAAAGAAGCAAAAGAGATAAGCATGCACGTTACAAATTCTGGGCTTACAGTTATCTGTGAAGCAAAAGAGATAAGCATGCATGTTGCAAATTCTGGGCTTACAATTATCTGTGAAGAAGAGCCTACCTCTAGTTTCATAACGGAATGATCAAACTCTATGGCATACTCAATGCTATCTTGCCGCGACGGACACTTGTTCAGTAAATAGACTTCCTTCAAAGCATTTGTGAAACTCTCCTGTGCATTGTTGAGAAATGAGAATTACATGGATACTCATAAAAAACAAGCATTACTGTATACATATACAGGGTTCATAAGCAACACGAATTAATCAGAATTACATGGATACTCAATAAGTGTGCAGAAGACTGGGTTACAATACTGAATTAATCAGAATTACATGCATACTCAATAAGTGTGCAGAAGACTGGGTTACAATACTGAATGCTAACCTTTTGTTGAGTGACTCGCTTCCAAATCTCGAAATGGAGACCATCGGATCCGTTGCACCACCTAGCCTCAATGCCCATGTAAGTAAGACAATCCTGCATGGAAATAATGAAACTGTTAAATGCAAAACCACGCCAAAATTAAGTTAGTGATTATGCTAGAGATCATACACTGAAGCCAATACGAACTAAATGAGTTGTGATCTTGGGAAAGCGAGTGGCAATCTTAGTTGCTTGATAAATTCCTCTGGTCCGTATTTTGCTTGCCTAAAGAACAGAGGAAATACCATTGGTGACGTAACATATACAGAAAATTGCCATTCCATGATTTTTGTGCAGTCATGTACTTACAGTAGGAGAAGTATCGTTAACCGGTAGACAATCTTTCAACCACTGTATCAAGATAAAAAGAGAGGTTGTTAGTCCCATAATAAAAATCTAATGATTGCAGGAATGCTAGTCTTGCGATTTTGCGATGCACACCTTAAGTTCCCTTAATAATGTTTCAAAGTACTCGATGTATTCATGTTGCATCTCATAGCTATGGAAGTAACTGCGGTACAACTCGCAATCAGCGTACTCCCAATCAAAAACAACACCCTACATGAAAATGAAGGGAAAGAGGAAGCATGATTTAGAATGACAAATAACATATGCCTTAAATAATAAAAATATAAATAGAGAGAAGATAACAAGAACAAGGTTTGATACAGGACAAGCAAAAATGTACTACTATTCGTAAAAGAGTATGTTGGTTCTCTTTAAATAAATATATTAAGTCACAATACCATTTCCAACAGAAAATATGCATAGGACTGCTTTGGCAAAAGAAATATGAGCATCAAGAAAGGCAATAAAGCGGAAAGAAAAATATCCTGGTTGGCACTATGCTGAAGTAGTCAGCTGGCCAGTTTTTAACAGAGGCCGATAATTCAATGATGTACATTTTCCAGCATAAAACATTATGAAATGGACCATCTAAGGAAAAGATAATTAACACCCAGTAAATGTATCATGAACTCATCAATAACCCCAACATGTAAATTGCTCTGTAATGTAGATCCTTACATAATAGATAACTTTTTAACCCTTCTCTGAAAACAGAACACACAGATCATTTGTGTATATCATGGTGTTGAAATTACGACGAATGGTTCTAAATAGCCATACTAACACAATGGAACACCAAAGGCAATTAAATGATTACAGGAACACTCAATGATCAGTTTATATACGTACATGATCCCGAGGCACTAGACGCTGGTAGTCATTCAGGCAAGCAAGCTTGCAGAGTTCAGGGTGGAAGAACCAGTCTAATACACCTTCTTCCTCCAAGAAGCTAAAATATCGCATCTTCACGAGGAAATCTGTAGGAAATTCTTCGCTGTCAAGAAGCTCCATAGGGCAATCTTTCAGTTCATCACGGCACAACTCATTCTTGGACTCCTTTTGTGACAACTGTAGGCAATGATATCACCATTGGATCAAATTAGATATGGATACGAGTTTTAAGAAAACCAGCATATGTAGGATAGAACAAGTAACATAAATTCACAAAATGCAAATGTACAGATTGAACAGCATTTTTAATAGATGACTGAAACATAGAGGCATGGATGGATGAAACCTTGTGGGATCTGATGCGGTACACCGCGTGGCGGATGTCGATGTCATAACGATCTGTATCATCCAGTCTGATGGAAGTATCAACGGAGGGGTCGGGAGGCAGATTCATCAAGCATTCATAGTACTCCTCAAAGCCAATATCATCTGCCACTCCCAACTTGTTCAACTTTTGGGTTATGTACTCCAGTTCTTTATCTATCTTGATTGCGGCGGATTCTTGACTCTGTTCCTGGATGGCAACAGTGCTGCCATGGTCGTGAGCATCGATCGGGCGGCTGGTGCATTCATCGGAACAGCGGGAACTCGTTCTTGCTTTGACTAGTGGCGTGGTTGTTTTCGTTGGAAAAGATGCACTATTGCCTTTCGTGTGCTTTTTCTCTCCTGTAACATCTGCTTCAGTTTTGTGCTTCTTCTCTCCGGCAAGACGTGCTCCAGTCTTGACAGGCCGCTGGATGCCCTGCGCCTGTCGGCGGAGCTGATCAGGGGGGCATGTCTTCTCCATTGCACCATGCTTCCGTGGAACCGGGCCTGTATCCACCTTCTCCCTTCGCTTCTGAGACATCTCTCCGGCAATGTTCTCGCCTACAAAGATAGTAAAACTAAATCTCGTTCTATCCGTGGTGCTGCATCATCGCCAAACCCTAGCTAACAACGGAGATGAACGAGCAAAATCCAAACCGATTAATGTTGTAAAGAACATCCAATGAAAAACCAATTGGGGGGGGGGGGGGGGGGGGGTCACGGAGGGGTACCGGCGGAGCTATTGGTGGCGACTGGCGAGCGGCGACCCGACGCGTGGAAGTTGCAAGTGAAGGTTGTTTCCCCTCGCCGGAGGGACGGCTGCGGCGGCCACAGCGAAGTTGGCTGCCAGAGGATCGATCTGACACGAGAGAGGGAGACAAGACGGGGGGCGGCTAGAAGAAGACTTGAGGCCAGACGCCAGAGGCCTGAAGCGTCGCGGGAGGCGGCAGACGGGGGCGTAGGTTGCCCACCTCTCCAGCTCGCAGATCCAGTATTGGCTCGGTCTGTTTATACTCCACCGGTTATTTTCTTTTTTTACTCTTTTTTCTTCCAGTTTTCTTTCTTTTATTTTTCCTTTTTTTATGTTTATTTTTTCTTTTCTTTTTATATTTTTACCTTTTCTTATATATTTTTTACTTTGTATTTATTTTTCTTATTCTTTTTCAATTTTGGGAATATCTCTCAAATTTGTGAACATTTTTGAAACCGTGAACATCTTTCGAAGTTGTGAAATTGTTTTCGAAATCATGAATATTTTTCAAAATTCGTGAACATCTTTTACAATTCGTGAACATTTTTCAAAATTGTAAACATTTTTGGAATATGTGGTTTTTTTATAATTGTGAATGTTTTTTCAAACCCATGAATATTTTTAAAATCTGAGAACTTTCTTTTTGAAAATTCAAGATTATTTTTCCTGTTTCCATGAACATTTTTCAATAAGCGAACCTTTTTTAGCCGATAAAGTGTTTTTGGAAAATTTGGGAACGATTTATGGAATTCACTAACATTTTTTTTATTTTTTATAATATTTTATAAAATTCATGAACATTATTTGAGTCCGTGCAATTTTTATCAAATTCATGAACATTTTTTGATTTACTGAACATTCTTTCAAATCACGAACATACATATTTTGTAGGGCAATCTTTGGAGGGTACAATTGCTCCTTCAGTAAATTTTCAAGCCCACTGCAGAGATCATTGCATACAAATATAACTAGTCACATTCATAGCTTAGCTCGGACCAGAAAATTTTGTCCCCTCAATGCTCAATATAAATATCAACCAAAGATCGTAAGTACAAATGAAACATAAGAAATACTAACTCGTATGAGGGACTCACAGTATCATTTGTCCTAGCGCACTAGTTGGAGCACTTCCTTTCATTTTAGACTAAAACATCGTTGTAGGACCAACTTTTTTCAACCAAACAATTAGAATGGCATCAACTCACAATATGACAAATATGGGAAACCATAGTCATCATACATGTTCTCCACTTTGACGACATTTACACATGTCGAAAATTCTTCAAGAGGGAATATGATTCAGATGGTGCATTCTTCTTAATTAAACACTGGGACACTATCGACCTAATGATGTACTGCCCCTTGAAAAACTTAATGGGACTGCGATCAAAATCAAGGTGTTTGATGACCAACGACATAACAGGTGCATCGCATAAGGCATGACCAGAGCCAGTCCAAACCATTTTTGGACCCGGGGCGATGTGAGACCATTATTTTTTATACCAAATATTTATACTTATTTTAAACTAAGTGTATCATATAACAATTTTAACTAATATAATTTTTATATTACTTAGCCACATAACAATGTTTTCAAATAATAGCTATATTATTCGTTACTATACAATTTTAATACATCTTTGAGAATTTTGATTCTACAAAATTTGAACTCTAAGGTATACCAAAAAATATTTTTTTCTAACTAATTTTATAATATTGCATAAATTGTATAGTGTATATACATATATTTGCATATCCATTCACGTGTCCATATATCTTTCAATATTATTGAATGTCGTGGTAGAGATTTATAAATCATAAATATTTTAATAGAGGTTTCTACTGTATATCAGGCAACCATATTCGTAGAAACTTCTAGGGTATATCTAATGTGACATCCAAGTTGGGTGCAGTGATAGAGTCATCTAAGAACCTACTATGTTCTTAAGTGTACTTTTGCGTATGATTCGATTATATCTGACATGATCATCTAGATTCATTTAGTTTGATTTGGTGCAAATGAGATGTACTATCTATTTCTCAAATGAAAAATTATGGATTGGTTTCAACAATGAAAACTAATTATCATAAATTTCATTATGATATAAAGACATCTATCATAAAAAGAGACTAGCGTATCTAAACTTTCCCAGGTGAGTTGGTTTGCCTCCGCGTGGTATAAACTATTAGTACGTGTTGTCAACTTACGCTCCTGCAAATTGAGCCTCTATTTTATGCATTTAATAATCTTTCAAATGTAATTTATAATTATATAGTGTTTATTAGTATAATTTATAGTTGGGGCACTCCCCTCTTGGGGCCCGGGGCGGTCGCCCCTTTTGCCCGACCTATGGGCCAACCATGTGCATGACTCAAGATGGGGAATACCACGCCTAGCTAATCTATCCGCCCTAGAACCCCCGATCTAACCAAACAAAGTGGGGGCATTGGCACGTGCATCTACTCCGGTCGCCCCGGACGCACGCCGAAGCACAAAACTGTAGGCGAAGACATCGCACAGGTACCCATAAAAGCTCGCTACTTCTGGTTCGTACCTTTGAGACGAAGGGGGGACCTAAGCCGAATCGGACACCCAACAACTCATGTGCGCCGTCGCCGAGGTTACGACTACGGTGGTGGAGAAGGACCACCAGATTCTGGTTGAAGCAGCAGATCCTCGCAGCACGGGCCGTATGACGTCGGCGGAGACGAAGAGGCAGGGGGCGAGGAAAGGGGATAGGGTTTTGGCCCTAGGTGGTAAGCAGGGGGAAGCTTATTTCCATTTCCTAAAATCGAGCATGATAACGTTTTTTTAGGGAGAATAGGGGAACTGAGTGGCTCGGCCTTGTTGTGGGTGTGGCTTCGCGCAACGGCCCGACAATGGTTACAGTTGATAGGAAACTCTTTTCCTTAGGGTAATTTTTTTCCTACTTCTTTGATGGGATTTCTCTCTCTTTTAATTAGTACTCTTGTTGGTCAAAGGAATAGCCGTTTATCTCTCCTTTTCATCAAACTCAAAAAAATATTCTAACTTCTCTTCTCATTCGCTAATGTTTTTAATCTCCTCTTCTCAGCCGCGTCAGAGATGGATCCGGCATGCTGAGGATCTTGCAAAAACCAATGTTGATGGAGCGGTTTCGAGACAGACAAACGAAGTGACCTACAACATTGTATGCAGAAATTCCTCTGGGACTTATATGGGTTCTTCCGCTATTAGATGCTATAGGCATTATAGACCAGGCGACCCACGAGGCTGTGGCATGTCGGGAGGCAATGGCCCTAGCGCTACATCTTGCATTAACTGATGTGGTAGTTGCTTTAGATAAGAATATTTGCTAGAAGAAGACTTGAGGCCAGAGGCCTGAAGCATCGCGGGAGGCGCCACGGTGGGGCAGATCCTATTCGGCGCCTAGGTCCAGTCTTTGGGCCGACCCAATTAGGATTTATTCTAGAACCTTCCCTGAACCGATTTTTTCTTTTTTTTTCCTTTTTTTTCTTTATGTTTCTTTTTTCCTTTTTATTTTACTTATTTTACTTATTTCCTTTTTCTTTTTCAATGTTGCGAACATCTCTCAGTTTCTTGAACATTTTAGAAATCGGAACATTATTAGAAGTTGTGAAATTATTTCTGAAATCATGAATATTTTTCAAATCCATGAACACTTTTTAAAAATTCATGATTTTTTTAAAATCGTGGACATTTTTAAGAATTGTGAATATTTTAAAAAAATGCAAACAATTTTAGAAATTTATGAACATTTTACTATTGTCATGCACCTTTTTTGAAATGCATGAACATTTTTCGAGTTCATTATTTTTTTTGAATCAGTGAACATTTTTTATAGATAAAGTTTTTTCTAAATTTGGGATTTTTCTTTTGAAATTCATGAACATTTTCCTTTTTTTATTTTTTTCGGAAAAATCATGAACATTATTTGCATCTGCAAAAAAATGTTCAAATTCATGAAATTTTTTGAATATACGAAAATTTTACAACATCACATACATTTTTGAATATGCAGACATTCTTTCAAAATCACAAACATTGTTTCTAATGCACGGAAATTTTATGATTTGTTGAACAATTTTCCAGAATCATGAACATGTTTTTCTGAATTCACGATCACTTAATGATGTCTTGAACATTTTTTTTTCAAAATTGACAATTATTTAGAAATTTGGAACTTCTTTTTAAATCCTAAACTATTTCTAAAAATAAATAAATGGAAAACAGGGGGCGTCCCGTCTCGCACATGAGATGGCCCAAACAGGGCGCACGGGGGGCTGGGGGTGCACGTTTCCGCGACTTCCGGCGCCCAGGTCACCAAATAGGAGCTCCCAACCGGTGGGACTATATGGGGAAAAGCGTTTGCAGTTGCTCTCCTCCGGATCCGAAGCTAGAGTTGTTCACGGTTTCTCGACGACTTTTATTGCTTTGGACAAGGTCTCTGGAGGATTTGGTCCTACATTGCACAGGAGGATTTTGCTACTAGTAGATTTTCTTTTATTTTTTCTTCAGAAAACGAGGAATCGTTTGACAAGTTTTTTTTAGAAATTACGCATCATTATGTCAAATTACAAACATGAAACAACGAAAACCATGTTAGAAAAGGAGAGACGACGCATGTCCAGGAACATTTGCAAGAAAACTCTATCGAAGTAGATTTCTGCAACCGCCATCCTTACCACTCGCGGTAGACGAAGAAGCACACCCATGAGGGCTTGTGAATCGAAGAAGAGGCCTGCCACTAGCATGGTAATTGTCGTTGTGGCGCGTTGACAGGGGATCATCGCGGTGCTCTTCAAAACCCGGATCCGCTTCATGCCATCTAATAACCCACAAGTATAGGGGATCACAACAGTTTTCGAGGGTAGATTATTCAACCCAAATTTATAGATTCGACACAAGGGGAGCCAAAGAATATTTGAAGGTATTAGCAGCTGAGTTGTTAATTCAATCACACCTGGAGATTAATTATCTGCAGCAAAGTGATCAGTAGCAAAGTAGTTTGATAGTTTTGATAGTAGTGACAGCAGCAATAGTAACAATAACAGTGATAGCAGTAATTTTGTAGCAAGTGTAACAGTGATGATAGCAGTAGTAACTTAGCAGAAACAATATGGAAAAGTTCGTAGGCATTGGATCTGTGACTTGTTGGATGATATTCATTATGTGACAGTTATAACCTAGGGCGATTCGGCACTAGCTCCAGTTCATCGATATAATGTAGGCATACATTCCGTAAATAGTCATACGTGCTTTATTAAAAGAACTTGCATGACATATTTTGTCCTACCCTCCCGTGGCAGCGGGGTCCATATTGGAAACTAAGGGATACTAAGGCCTCCTTTTAATAGAGAACCAGAACAAAGCATTAACACATAGTGAATACATGAACTCCTCAAACTACGGTCATCACTGGGAGTGGGCCCGGTTGTTGTCACTCCAGGGTTGCCGGATCATAACACGTAGTAGGTGACTATAACTTGCAAGATCGGATCTAGAACATGGATATAATGATGATAACATAAACGGTTCAGATCTGAAATCATGGCACCCGGGCCCAAAGTGACAAGCATTAAGCATGGCAAAGTCATAGCAACATCAACCTAAGAACATAGTGGATACTAGGGATCAAGCCCTAACAAAACTAACTCGATTACATGATGAATCTCATCCAACTCCTCACCGACCAGCGAGCCTACGAAGGAATTACTCACTCCCGATGGGGATCATCTTGGAATTGGCGATGGAGAAGGGTTGGTGATGATGAATAATGAAGATCCCCCTCTCCGGAGTCCCAAACGGACTCCAGATCTGCCCTCCCGAGGAAGAATAGGGCTTGGCGGTGGCTCCGTCTCGTGGATCGCAATAATTCTTTCTCCCCGATTTTTTTTCCTCCAAAAATAGGATTTTATAGCGTTGGTTTCAGGGTCAGCGGGGCCACCACGTGGGGACAACCCAGCTGGGTGCGCCAGGAGGGGGGGCGCCCTGGTGGGTTGTGCCCACCCAGGTGCCCCTCTCTGCCAGGTCTTGACTCCAGAAATTCTCTTTTATTGTATAAAAATTCCTCGCAAAGTTTCGTTCCATTCCGAGGACTTCTATTTCTGCACAAAAACAACACCATGGTAGTTCTGCTGAAAACAGCGTCAGTCCGGGGTTAGTTTTAGAGTCCAAAACAAGAGGAAAAGCGTTAGGAAAAGTAGATACATTGGAGACATATCAACTCCCCCAAGCTTAAACCTTTGCTTGTCCTCAAGCAATTCAGTTGATAAACTAAAGGTGAAAAAGAAAAAAGTTTTACGAACTCTTTTGCTCTTGTTTGCATAAATTAGCTTAAACAACACCCAGGTTTTCAGTCAACATTATAACTAACCATGTCGTCAATAACTCTTGAAGATTATAATGACTCATATCAATGACATAATCAGCTAGCGAGCAATAATAAGATATCTCAAACGGCAACACGTTGTCAAAACAACCATGATATAATATGACAATAGTGGTATCTCGCTAGCCCTTTCTGAGACCGCAAAATATAAATGCAGAGAACCTCCAAAGTTCAAGCAGCGTCTAAACATTGTAATTCATGGTAGAAAAGATCCAGTCATGATGCACCCAACGTTAGCTACACACAATGCATAAAATCATGACAGCTGTGCTCCCTCAGTTTCTGGCGCTTGTTTTAGAAGGTGGTGACACAACATAAAAGTAAATAGATAGTCCCTTCGCAGAGGGAAGCAGTGATTTGCAGAGGTGCCAGAGCTCGATTTTTAAAACAGAGGCAAATGATTATTTTGGGACATGCACCCTTCTCATTTACTTCACGACTATCAGTTATCAATATCTTCCATGCTAAGCATGCTAGTGGCGGTTCCCAAGCGATAAAAAGTAAAGGTTTTGACTCCATTGGGAGTTTTTGTTTGATTATTCGAGCGATTAACTCTTTTTGTATTTTGCAGTTTGGGACTGGGCATCCCTAATACCGCCCTTTTCTCGTGCGATGGCGAGTGAATAAACACTCGAGAATAACCCGCTTAGCATGGAAGATACTGACTACCTCCTGTCGTTCCATGAACGATCCAGGCACACAAAACAGATATTTTTTAAAAGTTTTTAGAGGTGGCACATGCAAATTTACTTAGGACAGCAGGGTAATACCGCATATAGGTAGGTATGGTGGACTCATTTGGAATAACTTTTGGGTTCAAGGTTTTTGATGTACAAGCAGAATTCCCACTTAGTACAGGCGAAGGCTAGCAATTAGATTGAGAAGCGTCCAGCTAGAGAGCAACAACGATCATAACCATGCATTATGCATAAGTAACATGGACACTAGCATGAGTAGGATATGAACACCATGAACATAAATATCATAGAGGCTATGTTGGTTTTGATTCTACATGCATGAACATGTGTCAAGTCAAGCCACTCGAACATTCAGAGGAGGATACCATATCATCATACTACATCACAATCATTTTAACGCAATGTTGATATCCAAGATAAATCGTTATCAACTCCCAGGTACTTATGCATGGCATGAGAAACTATAATCTCTAATTGTCATTGCAAACATGTTTAATCATAATGGGCTGAATCATGGATACTAGGTTAAACATATTTACACAGACAGAACAAGTCGAGTTCATACTAGTTTCTTTCTGCCACAGCCAGTTCATCGAATGTCGTCATTATTGCCTTTTACTTGCATGACCGAACGATATGAAAATAATAATTGTGCAAGAGTGTCATGGACTAAGCTGGAATCTGCAAACATTTTATTCAATAGGAGAAGACAAGGTAAAATGTGCTTTTTATTAGTTCAACAATTATTCATATGAGAGCCACTCAACATTTTCATCGTGGTCTTCTCCTCGGTACAACTCGAATAAAAAGAAAAGAAATTCAGAGAAACACACTGAAATATTTTTGGAGTTTTTGGTTTTCTTGAATCAAGCAAACAAAAGAGAAAAGCAAAAACGAGAAATATTATTTACACGGGAAAGCTCCCAATAAGCAAAATAGGAACAAGGAAATTTTTTTGGGTTTTCTTTTTAATGCTACTACTAAGCATGCATAGAAAGTAAATTAACTACAACTTTTTTTTTTCTAAAGTTTTTTCAAACACACAAGAAGAAACCAAGAAAATAAATCTAGGCATGGATGATACAATGAAAAAGTGTGAGCACCGACAAATGGAATAAGTGAACATGAATGTAAGGTCGGTGGAAACACGTACTCCCCAAGCTTAGACTTTTGGCCTAACTTGGTAGTCGATCAGTAGCCCGGAGGGTAGTAGTCGGCGTGGTAGCCCACAGAGGCTCTTGGTGCGGACGCCTCCCCCCCCGTGCTGCCTCTACTGCTGCGTTGTGAGCTCGGGCCTCGCTCTCAAGAACAAAATATCTTCCCTTGCTGTGATAATCAAAAAGGGCAGGCGCAGGCAAATATGTTTGCACAGCAGATGTTTGGTTAAACAAAAGACTATAAGTGAAGTTATCAGCCTTTCCCTTGAGAATCTTATGGTCTTTTAAGGTGTTAAAATCTAAATACTGCGTGGGTAGGATAGAGAGGTGAAGCACCCAGCCCTCGTGCTAAACGCGTGGCATAAATTCCACCATAGAACCAGCCATTGTTAGCGTTGTGTTGAAGTCTGCGTGCAACAATGGCTGCAAGGTTATAATTCCTTTCACTGGTGAGAGCAGTATGTATGAGGCTCAAGTGTGGAGCACAAAGCGTGCTACAGTCTTGCTTGACCACTATGCATTTCCCGTTAAATAATGCAAAGTACTGAATTGCGGGAAAATGAATGCTCTTTATTCTACCTTGTGTCACTCCCCTCCTTTCACCATAACAAAGACGAGTCAAGAATGTTTCGAACTCAGCCTTTGGTGGTTCGTCAAGCGAACCCCAACACGGGAGCTTGCAGTGGTAAGCAAAATTATCTAGTGAGATGGTAAATGGATTATCATAAAGCATAAACGACACCCTAGACTCACGTGGAAAATATTTAAATCCTTTGACAAATGATTCAGTGAGAAGTTGTGTTATTCACACTTATCTGAAAGGTAGGGACGGAGACCAGCATTGTGAACATATTGCTCAAATTCATCCTTTATGCCCACACACACCATATACTCATCGCAAGGCCATAAGCATGTTTTGGTGGTGGTATCTCGCGTGGAACTTTTACTTGGTTCAACATAAGACCGGCGAGCAGAAATGTCACTGGAAGATGCCCCCAGGATCGTCTCCTCGAAGAACTCCTTCCAAAAAGGTTCATCATGTCCGCGTACAATTTTCTGAAAATAAAATTTTGGGGTGACAAAAATTTGTCAACAAAACTTTATAAAATTGATAGCAACTACTCACAGGGATGCATAGAAGCCATAGCAAGCATTCAAACTACTTAGAACACTAAGAATTTAACATGTAAGCACATCTATAGCAGCACCAAGAGTAGCTAATTATTCAAAATATAAACCATTAAAGCAAAAACTAATTGGACAAATGGTGGAGTCACATACCAAGCAACAATCCCTCGAAACAGTTTCGGAAACGGAGCTTCGAGCAAAGAGATTGAAATCCGCGGGTTTGAGCTCAAGAACACGGGAGAGAGAGCAATGGAGATTTTTTCTGGAGGTAAGTGATGATGTGGGATGAAGAGGTAAGTGAGGGGGCCCACGTGGGGACCACAACCCCCCACCAGGGCGCGCTCGGGGATCCTGGCGCGCCCAGGTGGGTTGTGCCCACCTGGTGCACCTCCCTCTGGTATTATTTGCACCAGAAATTCAGAAATATTCAGAAAAAATCGTGTAAAATTTTCAGGGTATTCTGAGAACTTTTATTTTTGGGTCATATTTTATTGCACGGGAAATTCAGAAAAACAGACAAAACATGGCATTTTATTTTATTTAACTAATAAAAACAGAAAACAAAAGTTAAGGACAGAAGGTAGTGCTTACTGAATTCATCAACTTCATACCGTTCAAAAATGATCCATTAATAAGGTTGATCAGGTCTTATTAACAACCACTTTCGACTAGCATGTGATAACCCACAAGTATAGGGGATCAATTGTAGCCTCTTTCGATAAGTAAGAGTGTCGAACCCAACAAGGAGCTAAAGGTAGAACAAATATTCCCTCAAGTTCTATCGACCACCGATACAACTCTACGCACGCTTAACGTTCGCTTTACCTAGAACAAGTATGAAACTAGAAGTACTTTGTAGGTGTTGTAGGCTAGGTGCAAGATAATAAAGAGCACGTAAATAAAAACTAGGGGCTGTTTAGATAAATACACAACTAAGTTAGTTTTAGTAGAGAGCTTTTTGTCACAAGAAAGTTATTTGTCCCTAGACAATCGATAACTAGACCGGTAATCATTATTGCAATTTTATTTGAGGGAGAGGTATAAGCTAACATACTTGCTCTTCTTGGATCATATGCACTTATGATTGGAACTCTAGCAAGCATCCGCAACTACTAAAGATCATTAAGGTAAAACCCAACCATAGCATTATAAGGCATCAAGTCCTCTTTACTCCCATACGCAAACAACCTACTTACTCGGGTCTGTGCTTCTGTCACTCACGCACCCACCATAAGCAAATCATGAACATATTGCAAACCCTACAGCGGGGATCCCTCACGCTTGCCCGACACGGAGAGCACCATAGGATAACACCAATAATAAAACATGCAACTCAAACCAATCACGATCATCAATTAATCCATAGGACAAAACGGATCTACTCAAACATCATAGGATAGCCATACATCATTGGGAAATAATATATAGCGTTGAGCACCATGTTTAAGTAGAGATTATAGCGGGTAAAAGAGGGGTTACACCGCTTCATAGAGGGGGGAAGAGTTGGTTATGACGGCGGTGAAGTTGTTGGTGTAGATCGTTGTCCCGATGATGGCCCCGGCGGTGTTCCGGCGCCACTGAGAGAGAGGGGGAGAGAGCCCCCCTTCTTCTTCTTCTTCTTCTTCTTCTTGACCTTCCTCCTAGATGGGAGAAGGGTTTCCCCTCTGGTCCATGGCCTCCATGGCGGCGGAGGGGCGAGAGCCCCTCCGAGATTGGATCTCTCTCTCTGTTTCCTTCTGTTTCCGCGCTCCCTGATTCTTCCCTTTCACCGTTTCTTAAATTCCCGAAGATCCGTAACTCCGATTAGGCTGAAATTTTGACAAGATTTTTATCCGGATATTGGCTTTCTTGCGGCAAAAGAAGGGCACCAACCACCTTACGGAGTGGCCACGAGGGCCCAGGGCATGCCCTACCCCCGGGGCGCGCCCCTCACCCTCGTGGGCCCCTCGGGCATCGTCTCGTGTTGATTCCACTTCCCAAAATTCACATATATTCCAAAACAATCTCCGTAAGTTTGTATCCCGTTTGGACTCCGTTTGATATGGATTTTCTGGGAAACAAAAAAAACATGCAACAAACAGGAACTGGCACTGGGCACTGGATCAATATGTTAGTCCAAAAAGTAGTATAATAAGTTGCTAAAAGTATGTAAAAGTTGTATAATATTGGCATGGAACAATAAAAAATTATACATACGACGGAGATGTATCAGCATGAAACCGAAGAACTTTCATAAATCACTAAGTTACCTCAATGGGGATATGTATTTCCCCAATGATACGTCTCCAACGTATCTATAATTTTTGATTGTTCCATGCTATTATATTATCTATTTTGGATGTTTAATGGGCTTTAATATGCTCTTTTATATTATTTTTGGGACTAACCTATTAACCGGAGGCCCAGTGCCAGTTTCTGCTTTTTTTTGCCTATTTTAGTGTTTCGCAGAAAAGGAATATCAAACAGAATCCAAATAGAATGAAACCTTCGCGATGATCTTTCTTGGACCGAAAGCAAACCAGAAGACTTGGAGATGAAGTCGGAGATGCAACAAGGCAGCCACGAGGCAGGAGGGCGCGCCCAGGGGGGTAGGCACGCCCCCACCCTCATGGGCCCCTCGTAGCTCCACCGATGTACTACCTTTGCCTATATATACTCTTATACCCTAAAAACATTAGGGGGAGCCACGAAACCACTTTTCCACCGGGGAGAGGTAGCAAGAAGGATTTCTGGCGCCGTTGCCGGGGAGATCTATGCCAAGTCAAGACATACCAAGTACCCATCATAAACCCTTCTCCCTCGCATTACAGTATTTGCCATTCGCCTCTCGTTTTCCTCTCCCCCACTTCTAAAACGATTTTCGAAAACCTTTGCCTTTTCTTCGCCCTCCTTCTGTTCGATCTTGTGTTACCATGTACCTTCTTTTTGCTTGCGTCTTCGCTTGCTAAAAGTTTATGGATCCTCATCCACTTGCTAATCTCTTTAAGAGATCCAATTATTATGAATCAATTGCTAGTGAGTTTTGTGCACTAGATTATCTTCATGCAGTTTTGCTTGAAGAGACTTGAAATTCGTGAATCTAAAAATTGTGATGAAGAAATTTATGAAGAGACTCATAATAGCCCCTTGAATAAAAAGCATGATTGCAATGATTTTACTATAAATTCTATTTGTGTCAATTGTGCTAATAACATGCAAAACCCTAAGCTTGGGGATGCTAGTTTTGCTATGTCCACTACTTGTTGCAATGATCATGATTGGGGTGATTCTTCTTATAATCTTGAAAATTTATTTAGGCCCCATGATGAATATGAGATTGATAGTAATGTTTGCAATAATATTGGAAGTGGTTTGGAAGAGTGTCAACTTTAGATCCCACATATTTGGAGAATGTTCAACCTTATGAAGTTATTGATAAAAGTGGGTTTGGAGAGGTCGTGACTTTAGTTAATGTTAATCCCACTATTTTGGAAGAGTGAACTTTGCATACATGTGGATCGTGTTAATAATATGTTTTGTGATAGCTATATTGTTGAATTTTCTTATGATCCTACATGTAATTATATGAGAGAGGAAAATATGGTTGTAGAAATTTTCATGTTACTAAATTACCTCTCGTTATGTTGAGATTGCTATTGTTTCTTTCCGCTTCCTTGCATATGCTAGTTTTTGTTTGCCTTGATAATTTGGTTGCCTATAAGATTCCTATGCATAGGAAGTATGTTAGACTTAGATGTGTTTGTCACGTGTTTTATGATGCTCTCTTTGTGCTTCAATTGCTATCTTTTATGTGAGCATCATTTAACTTATCAATGCCTAGCTAGGGGCATTAAACAACAACGCTTGTTGGGAGGCAACCCAATTTTAATTTTTGTTCTTTACTTTTTGTTCCTGGTTAGTAATAAATAATTCATCATGCTACTGTTATGATTGTGTTTTTTATGTTTTAATTAGTGTTTGTGCCAAGTAATGCCTTTAGGATCTTCTTGGATGATAGTTGTTTGATCTTGCTGAAAAACACAGAAACTTTGTGCTCACGAAAATAATTTTAGTAAATCACAGAAAAGAGCTTTTGCCCTGATTCTTTTTGCAGTAGATTAATATAAAAAATTTCCTGGTCGTACTAATTTGGTAGAATTTTTGGAGTTTCATAAGTATTCTACCAAATCAGATTTCTACAGACTGTTCTGTTTTGACAGATTCTGTTTTTCGTGTGTTGTTTGCTTATTTTAATGAATCTATGAGTAGTATCTCGGGGGGGGGGGGGGTATGAACCATACAGAAGTTGGAATACAGTAGGTTTAACACCAATATAAATAAATATGAGTTCATTACAGTATATTAAAGTGGTTGTTTATTTTCTTATACTAACGGAGCTCATGAGATTTTCTGTTGAGTTTTGTGTTGTGAAGTTTTCAAGTTTTTGGGTAAAGGTTTGATGAATTATGGAATAAGGAGTGGCAAGAGCCTAAGCTTGGGGATGCCCAAGGTAACCCAAGGTAAAATTCAAGGACAACCAAAAGCCTAAGCTTGGGGATGCCCCGAAAGGCATCCCCTCTTTCGTCTTCGTCTATCGGTAACTTTACTTGAGGCTATATTTTTATTCACCACATGATATGTGTTTTGCTTGGAGCGTCTTGTATGATTTGAGTCTTGATTTTTAGTTTACCACAATCATCCTTGCTGTACACACCTTTTGGGAGAGACACGCATGAATCGGAATTTATTAGAATACTCTATGTGCTTCACTTATATCTTTTGAGCTAGATAATTTTGCTCTAGTGCTTCACTTATATCTTTTTAGAGCACGGTGGTGGTTTTATTTTATAGAAATTATTGATCTCTCATGCTTCACTTATATTATTTTGAGAGCCTTTTAGAACAGCATGATAATTTTCTTTGGTTATAAAACTAGTCGTAATATGATGGGCATCCAAGATGGGTATAATAAAAACTTTCATATAAAGTGCGTTGGATGTTATGAGAAGTTTGATACTGGATGATTGTTTTGAGACATGAGGATGGTGATATTAGAGTCATGCTAGTGAATTAATTGTGAATTTGAGAAATACTTGTGTTGACGTTTGCAAGTCCCTTAGCATGCACGCATGGTAACCGTTGTGTAACAAATTTGAAGCATGAGGTGTTTCTTTGATTGTCTTCCTTATGAGTGGCGGTCGGGGACGAGCGATGGTCTTTTCCTATCAATCTATCCCCTAGGAGCATACGCGTAGTGCTTGGTTTTTGATGACTTGTAGATTTTTGCAATAAGTATGTGAGTTCTTTATGACTAATGTTGAGTCCATGGATTATACGCACTCTCACCCTTCCACCATTGCTAGCCTCTCTAGTACCGCGCAACTTTTGCCGGTACCATAAAGCCACCATTTACCTTCCTCAAAACAGCCCCATACCTACCTATTATGGCATTTCCATTGCCATTCCGAGATATATTGCCATGCAACTTTCCACCGTTCCGTTTATGATGACGCGTTCCATCATTGTCATATTGCCTTGCATGATCATGTAGTTGACATCGTATTTGTGGCAAAGACACCTTCATAATTCTTTCATACATGTCACTCTTGATTCATTGCACATCCCGGTACACCACCGGAGGCACGCATATAGAGTCATATTTTGTTCTAAGTATCGAGTTGTAATCTTTGAGTTGTAAATAAATAGAAGTGTGATGATCATCGTTATTAGAGCATTGTCCCGTGTGAGGAAATAAAAAAATAGGCCAAAGCCCCCCCCCCCCAAAAGGGAGGCCAAACGCCCAAATAAAAAAATGAGAGAAAAAGAGAGAAGGGACAATGCTACTATCTTTTTTCCCACACTTGTGCTTCAAAGTAGCACCATGATCTTCATGATAGAGAGTCTCTTATTTTGTCACTTTCATATGCTAGTGTGAAATTTTCATTATAGAACTTGGCTTGTATATTCCAACAATGGGCTTCCTCAAATGCCCTAGGTCTTCGTGAGCAAGCAAGTTGGATGCACACCCACTTAGTTTCTTTTGTTGAGCTTTCATATATTTATAGCTCTAGTGCATCTGTTGCATGACAATCCCTACTCACTCACATTGATATCTATTGATGGGCATCTCTATAGCCCATTGATATGCCTAGTTGATGTGAGACCATCTTCCTCCTTTTTTGTCTTCTCCACAACCACCACTCTATTCCACCTATAGTGCTATGTCCATGGCTCACGCTCATGTATTGCGTGAAAGTTGAAAAAGTTTGAGAATACTAAAGTATGAAACAATTGCTTGGCTTGTCATCGGGGTTGTGCATGATTTGAGCATTTTGTGTGACGAAGATGGAGCATAGCCAAACTATATGATTTTGTAGGGATGAACTTTCTTTGGCCATGTTATTTTGAGAAGACATAATTACTTTGTTAGTATGCTTGAAGTATTATTATTTTTATGTCAATATAAACTTTTGTCTTGAATCTTTCAGATCTGAACATTCATGCCACAATAAAGAAAATTACATTGATAAATATGTTAGGTAGCATTCCACATCAAAAATTCTATTTTTATCATTTACCTACTCGAGGACGAGCAGGAATTAAGCTTGGGGATGCTTGATACATCTCCAATGTATCTATAATTTTCGATTGTTCCATGGTATTATATTATCTATTTTGGATGTTTAATGGGCTTTAATATGCTCTTTTATATTATTTTTGGGGCTAATCGATTAACCAGAGGCCCAATGCCAGTTTCTGTTATTTTTGCCTATTTTAGTGTTTCGCAAAAAAGGAATATCAAATGGAATCCAAACGGAATGAAACCTTCGCGATGATCTTTCTTGGACCGAAAGCAAACCAGAAGACTTGGAGATGAAGTCGGAGACGCAACGAGGCGGCCACGAGGCAGGAGGGCGCCCCCCACCCTCGTGGGCCCCTCGTAGCTCCACCGACGTACTTCCTTCGCCTATATATACCTTTATGCCCTAAAAACATCAGGGGGAGCCACGAAACCACTTTTCCACCGCCGCAACCTTCTGTACCCGTGAGATCCCATCTTGGGGCCTTTTCCAGCGATCTGCCGGAGGGGGAATCGATTACGGAGGGCTTCTACATCAACACCATAGCCTCTCCGATGAAGCGTGAGTAGTTTACCACAGACCTTCGGGTCCATAGTTATTAGCTAGATGGCTTCTTCTCTCTCTTTGATCCTCAATACAAAGTTCTCCTCGATGTTCTTGGAGATCTATTCGATGTAATACTCTTTTGCGGTGTGTTTGCCGAGATCCGATGAATTGTGGATTTATGAACTTGATTATCTATGAATATTATTTGGTTCTTCTCTAAATTCTTATATGCATGATTTGATATCTTTGCAAGTCTCTTCGAATTACCGGTTTAGTTTGGCCTACTAGATTGATCTTTCTTGCAATGGGAGAAGTGCTTAGCTGGGGGTTCAATCTTGCGGTGTCCTTTCCCAGTGACAGTAGGGGCAGCAAGGCACGTATTGTATTGTTGCCATTGAGGATAAAAAGATGGGGTTTATATCATATTGCTTGAGTTTATCCCTCAACATCATGTCATCTTGCCTAATGCGTTACTCTGTTTTTATGAACTTAATACTCTAGATGCATGCTTGATAGTGGTCGATGTGTGGAGTAATAGTAGTAGATGCAGAATCGTTTCGGTCTACTTGATACGGACGTGATGCCTATATTCATGATCATTGCCTTAGATGTCTTCATAATTATGCACTTTTCTATCAATTGCTCGGCAGTAATTTGTTCACCCACCGTAATACATGCTATCTTGAGAGAAGCCACTAGTGAAACCTATGGCCCCCGGGTCTCTTTCTTATTATATTGCATCTCATTTATTTACATCGCATCTCGTTTACTATTGTGCAATCTTTACTTTCCAATCTATACAACAAAAATACCAAAAATATTTACTTTACTATCTTTATTAGATCTCACTTTTGCGAGTGGCCGTGAAGGGATTGACGACCCCTTTATTGCGTTGGTTGCAAGGTTCTTGATTGTTTGTGTAGGTACTAGGTGACTTGCGCGTTGTCTCCTACTGGATTGATACCTTGGTTCTAAAAAATTGAGGGAAATACTTACGCTACTTTGCTGCATCACCCTTTCCTCTTCAAGGGAAAACCAACGCATGCTCAAGAGGTAGCACCCAACAATAAGTATTTCATATTTCTTTTTGATAGTAGGTAGAGGTATTTGAAAACTTCCAATAGTGATTGTCGGAGATTTTTCAATAACATTAATACCATTCACTTGGAATTGTTTCTTCGGAAAGTGCACCGTATGCTCAGTGCCATTAATATGAAAAGTGACCTTGCTTTTATTGCAATCAATAACAGCCCCTGCATTATTCAAGAAGGGTCTACCAAGGATAATCGACATGTTGTCATCCTCGGGCATCTCAAGTATAACAAAGTCAGTTAGAATAGTAACATTAGCAACAACAACGGGCACATCCTCACAGATACTGATAGGTATGGCAGTTGATTTGTCAGCTATTTGCAAAGATATCTCTGTAGGTGTGAGTTTATTCAAGTCAAGTCTTTTATATAAAGAGAAAGGCATAACACTAACACCAGCTCCTAAATCACACAAAGCAGTTTTCACATAATTCTTTTTGATAGAGCAAGGTATAGTTGGTATTCCCGGATCTCCAAGTTTTTTAGGTACTCCATCTTTAAAAGTATAATTAGCAAGCATAGTGGAGATTTCAGCTTCCGGTATTTTTCTCTTATTTGTGATGATGTCTTTCATATACTTTGCATCAGGAGGCATTTTCAAGATATCAGTCAAGCGAGTACGCAAAAAGACTGGCCTCAGCATTTCAGCAAAGCGTTCAAATTCTTCATCATCTTTCTTTTTAGTTGACTTGGGTGGAAAATGCATAGGTTTTTGAACCCACGGTTCTCTTTCTTTACCATGTTTTCTAGCAACAAAGTCTCTTTTGTCATATCTTTTATTTTTAGGTTGTGGGTTATCAAGGTCAACAGGTGGTTCTATCTCAACATCATTGTCTGGTTCTTTATCATTGGTTGGTTGAGAGTCTCATGAACCTCATCATTATCTTTTTCATTATCAGTAGGTGAGTGTTCATTACCAGATTGAGTTTCAGCATCACAGCTAGAAGTTTCATTATCATTATCATGAGGTTTTTCTATTTCAAGTTCACTAGAAGTATGCAAAGTCCTTTCATTTTTCTTCTTCTTTTTCTTTTTATAAGGACTAGGTGCACTAGTGTTATTTCATTGTCAATCTTGTTCAATTCTTTTAGGGTGTCCCTCAGGGTAAAGTTGTTCCTGAGTCATTTTACCTCCTCTAGTTGCAACTCTAACAACAAAGTCATGCATATTATGATTCATTTCATCAAGCAATTCTCTTTGAGATTTAGTAACTTGTTCTAACTGAGTTTGAACCATAGAAGCATGTTTTCCAACACCTCTAACATCATTTGAAATTTTAAATAACAAGTCACTCAAGCGAGCAATCATATCAGAATTATATTTCAATTGTTTCATAACATTTGCATTGAAGTGGTCTTGTTTTCTAATGTAGTTTTCAAACTCATAAAGGCATTGACTAGGATGCATATTGTGAGGATTATCATTATCATTGAACTTCATAAGATAATTCACCTCTACTACCTTAGGAAATGGTGGTGTATTAAGCCCATGTATTTCTTCAATAGGAGGTAAATTTTTTAACATCCTCAGCTTTAATACCTTTTTCCTTAATAGATTTCTTTGCCTGTTGCATATCTTCAGGACTGAGATATAATATACCCCTCTTCTTCGGAGTGGGTTTAGGCGGTGGTTCAGGAATAGTCCAATCATCATAGTTTTTCAATATATTATTCAATAATTGTTCAGCTTGTCCAACAGTTCATTCCCTGAAAACGTAACCAGCACAACTATCTAGGAAGTCCCTGGAAGCATCGGTTAGTCCATTATAGAAGATATCAAGTATTTCATTTTTCTTAAGAGGATGATCAGGCAAGGCATTAAGTAACTGGCAAAGCCTCCCCCAAGCTTGTGGGAGACTCTCTTTTTTAGTTTGAACAAAGTTAAATATTTCCTGTAAGGCAGCTTGTTTCTTATGAGCAGGAAAATATTTTTCAGAGAAGTAATAAATCATATCCTGGGGACTACGCACACAACCAGGAGCAAGAGTATCGTACCAAGCTTTAGCATCACCCTTTAATGAGAAAGGAAATAATTTGAGAATAAAATAGTACTGAGTTTTCTCATCATGAGTAAAAATTGTGGCTATATCATTCAACTTAGTAAGATGTGCCACAACAGTTACAGTTTCATAACCATGGAAAGGATCAGATTCAACCAAAGTAATTAACTCTGGGTCAACAGAGAATTCATAATCCTTATCATCAATAAAGATAGGTGAAGTAGCAAACTTAGGATCATATTTCATTCTAGCATTCAGAGTTTTTTCTTTATACTTGTGTAGTAATTTCTCTAGATCATCTCTATCTCATTACAACCAAGAATATCTCTAGTTGTTTCTTCACTCATAACATAACCTTCCGGTACCTTAGGCAATTCATATCTAGGAGGGCTAGTTCTAGTAGGTGTTTCAGGAGTTTCAGTTTCAAGCTCATCATCAGATTCAACAACATCATGTTTTATTACTCTAGCAATTTGTTCATCAAGAAATTCACCAAGGGACACATCATGATTATCAAGTAAGGTACTAGCATCATCATAAGCATCATTCATAGTAGAAGTACCATCATCAATAACTTGCGACATATCAAAATTAATAGCATGTGGTGGTGTTGCAAGTTTACTCATAACAGAAGGAGAATGTAAAGCAAAACTGGATGGCAGTTTCTTACCTCCCCTCGTGCTTGAGGGAACTATCGTAGTCTTAGGATCCTTCAGATTCTTCATAGTGATAATATGATAATAATCCCAATTGACTCAACAAATATAGCTATGCTCTCCGGCGACGGCACCAGAAAAAGGTCTTGATAACCCACAAGTATAGGGGATCGCAACAGTTTTCGAGGGTAGAGTCACTACAAAAAAATACACTTCCATGATGATACGTGTTTGTCATAGTAGGTCACGTTTTCTATCATGCATGTACATCCATGACAAATTTATGACAGAATCAAGATAGTCATACCTGTGCTGTCGTAGAAGTGTTCCATGAGATTACCAAAATTATCATCACGGAAGTGTCCACTTCCATGACGATAAATCGCGCGTCACAGAAGTGCTTTCATCAAGGGTGACCGACACGTGGCATCCACCGTAACGGAACGCCGTTAAGCTATCGGGTCCGGTTTTGGATCCGATAACCCATTAACAACCCCAACCAATGGGGATTTTCCACGTGTAAAATCATCATTGGCTGGAGGAAACACGTGTCGGCTCACCGTTGGGACAGATGTCATCCACTCATTGGACCCAAAGCGTATATGATACGTCGACATGTGGCACGGCCCATTCCTGTGAAAAGGCCGGCCCATTTGACTTGGTCAAAAGGTGGCGGGCCGACCCACGGCAAGCCTGTGAATGGCCTGTTCGCATATAGCCCATTTACAGCCCGCTAACCCAGGGCCCGTTTACGACCTATCCGAATTAGGCCCAGTAGCGTCATCTGGGCCGTCCAATATAATTCCAGCCCGTTTTAACTTCCGGCCCATGTATGGCCCATGACGTCTTTCGGCCCATATGAGGCCCTTATTACTCTCGGCCCATTAACGGCCCGTGGTAAAACTGGCCCGTAATGAACCGTGTGTCACTTTATACCCATTAACGGCACGTGGTGAAACCGGGCCGTAATGAACACTGGATCACATTATACCCATTAACGGCCCATTATTTCGTTGGGCCGTTTCCAGCCCATGTTATCTTTCGGCCTTCTCGGGGCCCATTTATTCTTGGGCTCATTTCCACATTCGTTTACTTACGGCCCATTACTGTCATTTTCTGCTTGTGGGCCAAATTCAGCCCGTGGTTACAGTCGGCCCGTTAATACGTTGGGCCATTTTCATAGCGTCATCAAAATACGGTCGATTAACGATGGCCCGTTATGGTCGGCCCATGAACAGACGATTTCAACTCTAGCCCATTTACGACCATAATGTGGTCTGTTATTGGCCCATGTTTGGCCAACCAATCATACGGCCCGTAGAAGGCCCATTGATGATACGGCCCATAGAAGGCCCATTGTGTCTACGACCCGTATAAGGCCCATTGTTTCTATGCCACGTAGAAGGCCCATTGTTTCTACGGCCCTTAGAAGGCCCATTGTTTCTACGGCTCGTAGGAGGCCCATGTTAACTACAGCCGGTGGGCATCAAAGTTTGCCACCAGTGCAAATATAGGGAACACCCTACACTATACAAAAATGGCTTGCTGTTTTCTTCAGCCGGTGGCTGCATGTTAAGAACAAATTTTGTATTGCACCAAAACAAATTACAACTATAAAACAAAAGGAAGGTTGGTATAAAAGTTAACAGTCTAGCAGATAAATGCACCACCAGAAGTTCAGAAGCTCAGTTCATTTGACCTGACTGTTATGTTTTCATGCTGTATTGTCCGATGGAGCACCATAACCTTCGCCTTCAGTTCTCCTAGGCTCCTGAACAACATAGCAAATGTCTGATAGTCTGGTTTCAAAACCATGCATATCTTGACAACATCGAACAATGTCTCTCCTTGTTTCACAAAGGGTCTCTGTTAGGGAATGGAATTGTGTCTGGAGCGCAGATACAACATTGTTTTGAGCTTGCATATCTTGATCATGAGGCAGTTTGGATGAGATTGCCTTAACAACCAAGCCAGTATTATGCAGGAACGTGCTTTTGGCACTGTTAGTGGACATGTACTGACCCACTGCAGCAAGAGCTGACATTGCGGTTATAGTTGCCTCGCCACCTTCAGAAGGTGGCGGTTCCACCATTTTTTCCATAGCTCGCTGAAAAGTTGAGGTTTTACATTAGTAGTACCAGAACAGAAGATATTCAGGAGGCAGCAAAACCAAACAAAATAGCTTTGGTCTATATACAGAACTTATTCTGGTGAACCCATGTAAAATAATAGTTGTATTTTATTGCAAAGTACATAATAAAACCAGGTTCCAAACATATGACCATGTACCATCGCTAATGTATTGTCTATTTCTTCACATTGTATTGAGGGCTAAGGATAAAGAGACGAAGTTTATAATACGGTAAGCATAGTATGACATCATTCATATCACAAAACAACTGAGAACAGACAAACATGCAATTGTAACGTTGTGTGGGCAAGTCCAGCACGGAACTAGATTACAGGTCAAGATCAAAGGAACATCACTCCTCTCTTTTAAACCTTGTAAGGTGCACTGATATGCTAAGAAAATTGTGTATAAAATTGAAAAGAGTAATATACATTGGCTGCAAACCATGCAGTTCAAGGCACAAGTCAGAGTAAGTAGTAGTTAAAAGGCATGAGGATTAAGGACTTACAACAGCGGCTTTGACTGGTGTAGTCATGCCCTTCTTCTTGCTGGTGTGACAGTCCTTGAAGATTTCCACAACATTTGGTTCAGGTACTTTTTGGTCCTTGCGGGCTTTCCTCTGCATTTGGAACAAGTCAATGTAGATATGATAATATGGTACATCGAAAAGAGTGAAACAACAGCTAATTACAAGAGCCTCGCAGTGTGCAATATAGCTACGAGATCCTGTCGTCTGTTGGAATTTCACTTTCGTACGGTTGGCCTTGTTCTTTGGACAGTTCACCTACAAGAAGATAGATTTGTGTGGCACATGCGTAAATAGGACTTCAACATGTGATCTGATCACATATATATAGTGTACCTGATACTTCGGATCAGACCAGTGTTTAAAGAGGCCTCTCCAGTCTTCATCAGATATATTTTCCACTGGAGATGTTTGGGCAAGTTCACTGTTAGCCTTGCCTTCAAAGTGAGTTTTCCTCAAGTTATACCGATAATGTCACAGAGCAGACTTGAAAACATGGGTGCAAGCTTGTCTGGTTGCATCATCTTGGCTATCCAAATTGAACCTCATCTGTTGAAAATTATGGGAGTCTCATTATCAGCAACCTAGAAAGTATTGGACAGAGCAAGACGATATTACTAGTTTCCATACATAACCATACTTAGAGATAAATGGTCGAGGAAGGTGTTGAACTGGGTTTCGTCTTTGTCATTCCTGTACTGAATCCATGTTGGGAGGATACGTACATGACACCTAAGAGCAACCGCTGCCTCTGATACTAACTTGGCTGACTCTGTAGCATCACGTGGCCTTTTTAAACCTGCCTCAAAACGGATCTCCATTCTTCCTCCTCTAGATTTAGTTAACCTATCGAGCATTATCCCTGATGTTTGTTTCCTCTTGCGCCTAGGTGCTAGTCCAACAACAAAAATAGGAAGTGTTAGTGTACATCAAACTATGAGACTACATATAAAGAAGCATGCAACTGTAACTTGACTCCAGCAACTACCTTCTTGCTGTTGAAGCTCACAAAGTCCATCTGATCTTGCCAACTCATCTTGTGTCAACAGTGCTTCGGAAGTAGTGTCAGGTGGCAAGGGAGCTTGGGAACGTGCTGGTAGCTGAGTTGACCAAGGAGTAAATCGTGCAGCTGGTGGTACTGTGGAAGGTGTTGCAACAACTAGGGTTGTCTCTGCTTGTTTGGTGGCAGCTATTTGTTTCTGTTTGGCTTGTTCTGCAGCTCGTTTAGCACGGGATACCCTGCTGGTACAATTTTCCGCTGGACTTTGACCTTCTATTGCACCATGAGTACCAGCAGAATCTGCAGGATTCTTCCGCTTCCCTTTCCCTGTCGTTCTGTCTTGCTTCCTCTTTCTCTGTGCCATGTTAAGTCAAGCCGACAAGAAAAACGAATAACAATTTAGTTCTTCAGAACAAATTGATGCGTGATACAGACGAACTGAACTTTGATGTTAGACAACCACTTGATAGGAGGATGTAATATGTAAGAAAAAACAGGACGGCATGAGTTAACTAGAACTATGATGTGTAAACTAAGCAGAAGCCATTTCACTAAATTAGAAGCAATGCAATGGAAGGTAGACACCATATGAAAGATGCTACAAATATCGCTCTGCCAAGTTAACAGTGTCTCATCATAAATGCCGTTTAATGTGAAGCAGTACAAGAAATAAATCATATGCAAGATGCAAACAACATCACACTATCGAGTTAAAGGTCTCCCGTCATTAGTGCCATTGCATATTCACAACATTGCATATTCACAGCTTATGATGTGTAAACTAAGGAGAAGGCATTTCAACAAATTAGAAGCAATGAAAGCTAGACACCATATGAAAGATGCAACGAATATCACTCTACCAAGTTAAAACTGTCTCGTCATAAGTGCCATTTCAACAAATTAGTAGTACAAGCTAGAAAAGAATGCGAGATGTAACCTATATCACACTCCGAAGTCAAACGTGTCTTATGATAAGTGATTGTTGCAGGTTACACAACAGTAGTAATTTGATGTAAGAACATGGTGTGATAGACAGATATTGTATGTTCTAGAAACAGGAACACGTGTCTTATTCAAGGAATTCAAAAAAATTAGAAGCAATACAAGCTAGACATCACACATAACATGCAACCACATATAACAGTGCCAAGTTAGAGGGAGCACCGGTGATGGTGCACTAGGGGAGAAGTGCTCATCATAAACACAGCTACGTTGAGTGTCTATGCATGTGTTGTCTTGGAAATCATCTTGGGGGGATGGAGGAGTAGAAATTGTAGAGGCCCTCCATTTGGAAGGAGCACCTTTATCCGCTGCCTTGCTAACTTCCTTCCGCTTTATTGATTTTGAAAGCAATAAAATTCTCTCTTCAGAACTCATTCATGCATGATACTGACAATCACTACTTTGATGTAAGGCAAACACATGATACCAGGATGGAATATGTACGAAAAACAGGATGGCATGGCATGTTCACAACTGTTTGTGTAAACTAAGCAAAACCATTCCAACAAATAAGAAGCAATGCAAGCTAGACACCACATGAAAGATGCAACCAATATGACTCTGCCAAGTTAAAAGCCATCATAAATGGAATTTCAACAAATTAGAAGCAGCGCATGCTATAAATCATATGAAAGATGCAACTAATATCGCACGACATATACTAAAGGTGTCTCGTCATATTGATTGATGCGGGATACAAAAAACAATAGTTTTATGTAAGGACATGCTTAATAGATAGATGTACTATGTACTAAATACAGGAAGGCATGTCACATTAACAGGTATAATGTATAAGCTAAGCAGAATAGCACATGCAGTTTAACCAGATTGGAAGAATTACAATCTAGACACCATATGCAACATGCAACCACATATCACGCTACCAAGTTAGAGCAAGCACCTGCGATGCTAGTGTAGGGGAAATGCGGTAATCAACTACAGAGCTACGTTCACTATCTTCATCTAGCCTTGCTGTTTCTTGAGAATCATGTCAGGAGGCTGACGCTGCATTCTTTAAATGAGGAGTAATCCACTTGCCTGACTGCCTCATAATAAGTGATTGATGAGGGATACACAAGAAAATTAGTTTGATGTAAGAACATGGTTAATACACAGATGTACTAGTATGTATCAAAAACAGAAAGGCATGTCATATTCAAAGGTATAATGTGTAAGCTAAGCAGATGCAATTTAACCAAATTGGAAGCAATACAAGCTAGACATCCGGCTGGAGTGGTGAGCATGATCATCTAGGACCTGAGAGCCTGGTGGGAGGCGGGCTGCTTCGCCACCATCGCGGCTTTTTAGTTGGCTTCCAGGTGATGCCTCTCTTTGCTGGGCTTGTCACTGGCTTGGCCAGTGCCCTGACTAGCTATTTGTCTTCTGGTGCTCACGGGATGGTGGTTCATGTAAAAAATATCTTTCCTTATCTTAATAAAGACCGACTTCGGCCTTTCGAATACAAGCTAGACACCATATGGAACATGCAACCACATATGACACCGCGAAGTTAAAGCAAGCACCTGGGATGGTGGTTCATTGCGAGCGAGGTCATCAACTCCAGAGCTACGTTTACCGTCTCCATCTACAGACACTGCACCTATTATAAGGCTGAAACGTGTCTGGCCTATCCGCGTACGACGTTGGAGCGACTTCTCTCTTTTCTTTTTTGCTTCTCTCATAGCAGCAGAGTCTGAAATACCCTTGCATAAAAACACAATAGTGAGAGTATGGGTGAAGTGTGTGCAGAACTAGTGCACTGTAAAAGTAGAAGATAGCAGGTGGCTGAAAAATAAATGACAGGAGACATATGATAGCTCTACAACATTGCATGGCAAACAAAATTAGATTCTACTCCGTATGATTTTGTAATATATGAGCAGAGGAAATGCACTTACTCCTCCAGCACACCACCACATGTGGTCATATCAAGATAACAGTCAACTGAAAATAAATAGGTCAGTCGATTTTTCTAATGAACCGTCCGATCTATAAGGAACGGGCAAATGGCCTTCGCCTACCTCCCGCCAGTCATTGTTGACGATCTTTCTCGAACCGCCAGCGACCACCGGCCCAGACCCCTGCCTCTGCCGCCCCGCCCTCCCCTTGACCTCACACCACCGCCGTGCTTGGCAGCGCCCCCAGGCCATCCCTTTAATCCCGGCCGACCTCCAGATCAGGCGCCAGTAGCTCTAGGCCCCACACGCCCCTAAGATAAACACCGAGGCGCTGCGTCCCCGCTGTAATAGGCGGACTAGCGTCTGTTACGCTGGGGAATGCTTCCGTTAATTGGGAATCAACTGACCAGGAATTGAAATTCAGGGGGGCGACGGACCTCTAGCTAAGGTGAAATAGTATATGAGGAGAAACCTTGTGCATCGCGAGTTACTAGGAACATCTAGTAGCAAGAAGAAGCGGTCAACTAGTGTCTTCTGTGATGAATACCGTGCAAGCAGACACGTAAGATTTGCACGAATAAGGGAAGAGGAGTACCATTTTCAGTTGCCGGTGTGGTCGCCTCCACATGTCGCGCCAATCTTCTTCTTTTTGCCGGGGAAACCGATGTTCTGGAGGAGGGTGCAGGCTTGGACGAACCCATGGCCAAACTGTTGAGTGTGTTGCCATGGCCGTATGTCGGCGCAGGGGAAGCAGATCTGAGGCGGCAAAGGACGGCATAGCAGGAACAACTCCGGTGCGGTGGAGGGTGGCGAACTTGGAGCGGCAGCGGTGAGGCGCAGGACGGCATGGTTGAACTGGCTCGGGTATAGACGGCTCGGCCTCGGCTTCAAATACTAGCCGTGGAGGGCGTTGCGGTTGAGGTTGCGGTGGACGATGACGTCGGGGTATCGGCTTCGGCATGATGGAGGAGGGCGGCGGTTGGTGGGTGGAACGGGGTGGCAGACGGAGGACGCCGGGGTTTCGCGGCTGGTGGAGAGGTAGTTTTTGCGCCCACGGAGTACGAATGGGGAATCGGACGGGTGGGCGGGAGGGAGGGGAGAACCATGTTTCGGTCTGGGACGCGCTTGTTTTTGGCTTTTTTGAATAGAAGATGGGACGCGCTTGTTTGAAATTTGGGGAAAGTACAAACTTTGCCCCCCTCTTAAATTTCGAACCTACTGCGGGTCGGGGGTAGGATGGTAATCCCAGGTGTCCCAAATAGTGGGCGGGAGCGATTTCGGCCGCGCGCATGTGTGCTTAGGCGGCCATTGTGTATGAATGTTTTTCGGAGGCGGTTGCGTGGCGTCTAGATGAAGCTACAAACCTACCCCGGTTTAGACCTTTGCACGTCGGGCTGGTAGGTTTCACGGGTCGGAGTTATTAGAAAAGTACTTTCCTTGTACTACCAAACATTGGTCTCACGCGGTTTCGGGCGAGTAGAGGCTCTTTTGGCGCTTCGTTCGAAATTTTGAAACACAAGCATTCACGTTTAGAGTACTCTTGAACTTTGAGGATTGACCTAAATAGACAACGTTAAATTTGACCTTGTATGTTTGAAAACCTCATTAAATTATCCGCTTCTTTTTGAAATTTTGACACTTGAAAATCCTATAACTACGATTATTTTGGAATGGAGGAGCTAAATTTGAATCTATTTTGTACACGACTACATACGCTATTATGTACAAAATCGGAGCAAATATTGGTGCCCCCATAATTTAGGTATGATTTACAAATGCCATGATATCAAATTCAAATAATTGAATGGACTTCATGTTGAATTCGATTTTTTTAAACCACCTTAAGTTGAATTCAAATGTATGCTAGTTCATAGGTAGCTATTTATAATGTTCATTGTGTAACTTTCGTATGTATAATGTGCTTTACACACACAACATGAACTATACTCACGTTTATATTCGATTGCTAAAGCGATGCATTGTCTGGAGTTCAAAATACTAACTATGTGGATCAATTGTGTCGAATCATAAGATAGACATGCTCAAATTCGATAGAATCTAGATGTCTGATGGGTCAATGACCGTTCCTTACGCGAATTGCAAATATCATGATCCCATCCTAATATTTTGATACAATTTATATCTTTAATCAATGTGTACAGCAGTCTTGTACGTGTAGTTTCACTCTCCATCGGTGGTCTCTCACACATGCTCACACACTCTCTCCCGAGGTGTCTTTCTCGCACACATGCTCTCGATATAACCCTCCCTCCCTCTCGTAACCATTTACGACTGTTTTCACTAACCTTTATCACAACCACTCTTCCTCTCGCAAGCATACACACGCACAATCCCCCCATCGACCCTTTCTATATACGTAGACCTGCCTACGTGTCTCCTGTACGCACATTATCTTTAGGCCTGTCTCTCACGCATTGTCTCACACCTCTCTTGCTAATCGACGAGTATGATTCTAGCAGAGCATTCTGTACGATGCCCCTTAAAGTTAGGTTGGATGAATAGTAATATCAGAGATAAAGGGGTTACCTTAGTCCGAGAACCTAGGGTTACAAATCCTAGCCGGCTTTGTCAGTGGACATAGAGTCCTTCACAATTATGCTATCTTTGTCTTGTACGACTAGTCATCCATGGGTCTCCCTAAATGCGTCACGGGCCGACCAATGTGGCGCAGGATGGAACCGAACGAAGGGCCTCACCTCGACCCACCGGACCTCACGCGGTGACACACCCTCTGCCCCCACGTCTCGTTATCTTCTCACACCCACACATACCAACACAGACACCACACACAAAAAATATATTCTCCTGGTGCCTCTATCCACTCCCCCCTTGCATATACACAGTCAAGGGGATCTCTCGCCGTGACGTCATATTTGTCTCTCTCTCTCTCCAGACCACTCTCATTTCTCGTGCTATCTCTCCCACGCCCCCCCCGCCGGCCCCTCTATCCATGCCTCTCTCGAATACGTAATACACACACATACCTCTCTAGGTCCTGCCAAATGCATCAACTACACATTCACACATGTTACATGCATCACGTACCCCATTGATCTAAAAAGCCCTCTCTTCACGTTTATTTCGCATACAACATTCCTTTTGAATAAAGTGTGGCCAAAAAAATATTTTAGAATTTCTACATATATACAACATTACAAAGTTATATGGAGGAGTATGAACGCTTGCATTGCATGGTGCCCACAATGATATTTATTCCGCACTGTAAATTTGTATATTTTTATACTATATATAAAGTTAGTCATAATAAAGAGAAACGAAGAGCATCTCTCTCTCCATCGCATACCCCCCCGTCTACGCCCCTTTCACGTACGCACACAAACTATCTCCAGGTCCTCTAAAAGTAAGCCCCCAGCACATTCACGCATGTTTCATCTCTCTCTCTCTCTCGCGATATATACAGTGACGATCATTGTATTTGAAGCGAAAGCACGATACGTGCATTGGACTTCAGAATCCACTCATTACGGTCACCATTTACATTTTTTGGTTATTATACAGTCACGGGCTCACCGTACAACTCTGTATTTGCTCAAGACACGGCTAGTTGACCAGTTAAACGCTCCACGTGGCACCTCTAGTGTTGCATCACATTACTCACTACCATCGGGCCCACCTGTCGGCTTGTATCTACTCTACATCTACACTCTTATAAAATACTAGCAAGATGCCCATGCGTTGCACGGAACATCAAGATGCATTTGTATGAGTAGTTTATCTTGTGGGAGAAAAGGATGAACAAGGGAAGGCCTTATTTGCAAGTGTGGAGAGGGGTGTGGGTATCTTTTTGCAAAATTGCCATAGTTTCCTTCCTATCTGTCAGATATAGATCGGACGGCCTATATTGCAGGATGGCAGGCACACGATCATCACCGACTATGCTTTTTATAAGAGTAGGGATAAAATACACTCTTATAAAAAGCAGAGTTGGTGATGATGGTGTGCCTGCCATCCTGCAATATAGGCCGTCCGATTTATATCTGACAGATAGGAAAGAAACTATGACAATTTTGTAAAAAGGTACCCACACACCTCTCCACATTTGCAAATAAGGCCTTCCCTCGTTCATCCTTTTCTCTCACAAGATAAACTAGTCATACAAATGCATCTTGATGTTACGTGCAACGCACGGGCATCTTGCTAGTAAGAATGAAAACAACCGACAAAAAAATATTGGACGGTGGTTCGAAGTCATGACCGCAGGCACAGCGAACAAGGTGGCCTTGTATTGGTATGTTGAGCCGTCTGTTTTAACACACAGGAGCTGGTGTGGTGATTGTACACACACGCACGCATGCACACGAACTGTATGCACGCAACACTCACACGAACACATGCACCCATGCACGCACGCAACACTCACACGTACACGCAGCCACGCACGCACGCAACACTCACACGCACACACACACACGCACGCATGCATGCACACACCAGTACACCACACGACCAACACACACTCTCACGCTCAAGTGCTCAACCTACACGTGCATGCGCACACATCAGGCCCTGACGGACACATACACAACCAGGTGATTCCCGCGCACGGGGTGGAGTCTTGTCGCGCCTGCGTAAATTTGTGTTTATCTGACATTTTCCCTATGCGAACTAACAGGTGGGACCCACAAGGAACGTGGTCAATTTAACTAGTCAACATGGTGCCACGCAGACTATTTGGCCGGTCAACGGAGTGCAATCCGATGCTGAACCGTGAGCAAGTGACCGTATAATCACCGCAAAACGTATATAGTGACCGTAATCAGCTTATTCTGAAGTTCGGTGAACGTATTACGCTTTTCTCTCTATAGGCCCTCCAAAACTACATCTCTACACGTTCTCGCATGTTACATCTAACAACTATGCAATACAGCACTACTACTACACTCTAACACAATAAATCATATGTGTTTTTAGTTTTACTAGATATCATATTGTTACTTAAGTATTCAGTTTGCATACATTAAAATTGCCTTTGAAATGTATGGCCAGTATCATATACCGTGCGGGAAAAATCCCGTCCTTTCCTGTTTAATCGGGTTTGTATCGATGGATCATGCGAAACAGCAAAACTATAGTACTATATACAGTACAAGTGACAGTTCACTGGGCTGTCGTGTCATGTACTCCACCGTCGTAAGAGTGGAGCGCTCGCTTTCATAAATCTTCTAGTCCCTTTCGCCGACATGTGGGACATCAAGCTACCGGGTCCATGTGCCATACCGGAATACAGTGCAGAGCAGCCGGGGTGAAGCACCCAGTCATGGCGCCGGCGTAGTAATGAGCAATGGGGCGTCAAATCACAAAGTTGCACCTTTCTCGCAGTTAAGTTGGAGGGACGAAATAATAATGCTAAAAAAGTAGTTGGAGGGATGAAGCAACCATCATTTCACTCGTTGCTGAATCCGCTTCTCCCTCATCTTCTTCAAGTTAACCACGTGTTGCTTCTGCCATTGTTCTGCCTCATGTGGGAAGCGGATCGGCTTGGTAAAGCACTGACACGTGGGATCGCATGTTAGTAAACCGCCAGGACAACGTCCTCTAAAAATAAGAAACCTCCCCCACCATCTGCGCGGCAAAATCACCTCCTTTTTACTAATCTTGATTCTATAGTTTTTTAGATCAATATAATTGAGATTTGTATAGATAGCACACAGGAGCAAAACCAAGTGGTATGGTTAAGGGCATCCACAATGTGTAGCCAAATGTGAAAATAGCTTTTGGCATCGTGGGAACCATTGTGGACGGTGTTGCCAAAGCCAAAAGGATGGAACCAAAGCTCCCTGATTGATTGATTGATTGAAGGAATAGAAACATGCAATGTCTCTCCTCTTTCTCCCGTGCTTGGACACATGTACAGTATAGAGGACAGAGTCTACTCCCCTGTCCCTTCTATCACAAATCACAAAGCAGTGAGGCGTCAAATCACAAAGCAGGGACGAAGCAACCATCATTTCACTCTTCGCTGACTCCGCTTCTCCATCGTCTTCTTCGAGAAACCATCTCACCGCACTAACCTGGACGGACGACGCTATTGTGTACGAGTAGTACTAGTACATTTACGCGTCCTTTCGTTCAACGGACTTCCTGGATGCAAATAAGGCGGTTGTCTCGGCTTGCAGGCGGCACTTGCGAACGACTTTACCGTGGTCTCCCTCAATGGTGTTCTCCGTCGAACGCACTTCGCCAAACCACAACGTTCGAGATATCGTCGACGTCACCGCAATGGGGAAGGAAGTCAAATATAGTTACTACCTCCATTTTTTTGTACACAAGGC
Organism: Aegilops tauschii subsp. strangulata; assembly: GCF_002575655.3. Classification (NCBI taxonomy): domain Eukaryota; kingdom Viridiplantae; phylum Streptophyta; class Magnoliopsida; order Poales; family Poaceae; genus Aegilops; species Aegilops tauschii. The sequence continues at coordinate 548,570,180 of NC_053036.3, read as the reverse complement.
CAATATATCAAAATTACAATTTGCAAAAGGCCACTAACACTAATCGAGGTAAAATTGATGGTTTTTGCCTCGTACTAGCAACCAAGGACATTAATATCCCCTGCATGCATGCGGAAGTGAGAAGGTTGGTTTGCATGGCGCTGCATTAATCAAGCGATGAGGAGTGAGATGGTTAGCTCTTTGGGCTTTGGAGAAAAAAATACGCATTAATTGACACGTGAAACGAGGATTTGTATCGATTAATCCTGCGAAGGAAAACCCCGCCTTTCTTTTTTAACACTAGTACTCCTAGTATGTAGTACTACGTACTTATCCTGTTTGGGTCTAGGCCTTACATTGCCATACTTTGCCACACATTTTTGCCAAGCTTGCCTAAAGTTTTCAAAATGAAAAGGAGGTACACTTGCGCACGGCTGTCGCGGTCGCACTGCACCCTCACATGGTCGCTCCTGCACGCCGCGGTTGCACCGCACCCTCACATGCACAGTGGCTCCTGCACGCCACAAACCCAACCAAGGGAACACACCCTCACTGACACGTGCTGTCGCATGTGAACAAACCAAACTCAGCCATCCTACCGCTGACACATAATTTTCGTTCATAGAGTATGTTTATCCAACCGCATGTTGGGGAGTATCCGTACGGCCCGTGCGGTGCTCTGTTGGGGAAGAAGAAGAGGTGAGGAAGAAGGGTTAGGAGATGTAGGATATTCATCCAACCGCCTGAAATGGTAGACTGACCCAAGTCAGGCGACTTGCATAACAATATATGTTTTTACACAGCAAAAGTTCCATAAAAACAACAACATAAAGAAAAACTATCACTGCTCACGGAACGAGACGGCCTCATCGTCTTTGGCTGCCGACGCGAACCAGCCATAGCTGCCGACGTGTGTCTCCGCACCGTGGTTGTCCTTGGCCTCCAGTTACTCGTTCACGCGGAGCGTACGGGCGCTCTGCACGGACGAGAGCACCGCCCGGTTCAAGTCGAGGACGTCCGGTTCTGCCTGCAGGAGGGCCTCGATTGCAGCGGCATCCGCGCGCTCCGCGTCGAGTCGAGCCTCCGCCGCCCGGTTCAAGTCCAGGACGTCCGGTTCCGCCTGCAGGAGGGCCTCGATGAGAGCGGCATCCGCGCGCTGCGCGTCGAGTTGATCCTCTGCCGCCCGGTTCAAGTCCAGGATGTCCGGTTCCGCCTGCAGGAGGGCCTCGATGGCAGCGGCATCCGCGCGCTCCGCCTCAAGTTGAGCCTCCGCCGCCCGGTTCACATCCATGATATCAGGTTCCGCCTGCAGGAGAGCCTCGATGGCAGTGGCATGCACGCGCTCCGCGTCGAGTTGAGCCTCTGCCTCCCGGTCCTCCTTTAGTATCGCCAGTTTGAACCGCTGGTCCGCCTGCACCATGGGGGACTCGGACGCTGGCACGAAGTCGACGTCCATCGTCTCATACCCATCGGGGGCCTTCTGCGCCGCGACCTCCGCCGTGAACATTGTATCGGCTTCCTCCTCCTCGTAGCTTGGCTCCAGAGAACTCGGGGATTGGCCCGCCGCAAAGCGAGCTTGGGAACAGAGGTCTCTGGCGCCGACCGCTTGTAGTACGTGATCTTGCGGCGCACCATGGCTTTCCGGTGAACTAGGGGACGCTTGATGCGGGCTAGGGGATCGAAAGGTGGGGGAAGGGGCTGGAGATTAGGTGTGGTTTTAGGGCAGTGGCTGGCGTAGGCCGAGCAGCGAAGGTTCTGGTGTGAATAGTGGTTCCGGTGACGACCGGTCAATCGGTTTTGACTCTACATCGCTCTTGTCGCGTTCGCATTGCAACCCGGCACGCTGGACCCTCCACGTCGCTCACCGAATGGAACGCGCTTCGTCTTGCGTTCTCGCTCGCTTGTGGGACCGCAGTTGAGAGCAAACCGACGTCCCTCCCCCTCCCCCGTCATTTTATGCGGAGTAAATAAAAACAGAGGGAGTATACTACGGATGAGGATCCCCTGACGTGGACGAAGCCATTGAGTAACTGACATGCGGGGCCTAGCAAGCATGGGGTCCGCCAGTAAGTGACCGAAAGGGAGGGTAAGGCAGGGATACGTATGTGAAAGGAGCTTCCAATGATATAATTTTCACATTATACATCTCATGTACTATTAATCTTGTCAATAGTCAAATGCGGTTTTGAAAAACGCATTAGAGCATGGTTAATAATATAGCCAGTCGATGGCTATAAGGAACTGCCATGTCATCTATAGCCATCATCTATTATATGCACTCATACAGTAGTGTGGGCTATTTCCCGCAAAAAAAATATAAGGTTGGCTATTGTATTAGTACTTTTTTCCATCTCCTCTCCATCTCTTTCTTCATATTTATTGTACGTATTTAACTAGGAATGCGTATATAGCTAGGCTCTTGCATGAGAGCTCACTGCCCTTACTTTTTCACATCTCTCTCCTCCACATAGGCCCTATATAAATGGAAGGAGGGAGTACAACTATGAGCACTGCATACTCTAGTACAGATGTTGTCAGTACTCCACTAGTACTATTGGACAGGGAGCTTAAAAAAAGTTACTGTTGGACTGGCTATACGTGGCGAAATCCTAGTAGGAAGAACATGCGTGAGAACAAGCACATTCACGTGGTTGAAAACAAATTGGAAACCATCTCGAGTACAAATCTAGGAGTACGTACGAATCTAACAATATTGATTGGGCGTTGTTGAATGTTGATACTTTTTTATCAAAGTAGAGATACTTTTACTACACATAAAACTTATATGTAAACTAGAAAGGATAGGAGGGAGTATATTGTACGTTCAAAAATGAAACGAACATATAATACCCTTTATATATGATTTGCGGATGCTATGATCACCGGTTCAAAATTTTGAATCCGCCTTAGGTATCACACATGCCCCCACTCGTTCTCTCTCGATTTCATCTCAGGGTCCGAAGATCGATTGAAAGAGGACTAGGGTGGGTACAATAAGTTCGTTTCGCTTATGAACATACAATATACTCCCTCTGATCCCCACAGACCCCCCCCCCCCCCCCCCGCGGGTCATTTCTATCATAGAAACAGACTAAACCTTTATCTCCTTGCACGACACACAATTCATCTTTGAACATCAATCGATCTCGTCAACATGTGTCGGGGCATGAACCAAATGGGATGCCAAAACTAAGACGCGAAGCGACACGTAGTGGAGGCAAAGTTAAACTTTAAATGAACCGTTTGTTTGTATGCATGTCGGACAAATTACAAATAAGCATTGGAAATACAAGCATGGTCTAGCCCCACATGCGAATGATACTCGGCAGAATGTTCAAATGAGGCATGCAGGAGGATGGACTCGACCGGAGGGCGACATGAGCGATGGAGAAGAGGGTTGGAGAGGAATGAGAAATAAGCAAACGCCACATGATTATACTTGAACGGCTCAAATAAACAATAAGTTGTCTCGCTTGGCCTACATAGTGAAAGGCCTATTGCGCAACGCAAAGCACTGACGCTCGAATATGGCCAGGAAAACAGGGAAACCGACATGTGGGGCACACCTGTCGGGACGACGTAGCGCAAACTAGTCCAATGGAGGAGCTGGCCCACGACCTTCTCGCCACCAGCACCGCCTCTGGACACGGCGACCGCGGTGAGCGACACGCTCATCGTCGCTAGACACGGTCGGTTTCAGTGTGCCGAGGGTGGCGTTAGTGCTGTGGCACGACCAACAGTATGTTTGGTTTGTGCCCAGGGTTCATCAAAGCATTGGGTAGCCAAAATTTTGGTTGAGATTTTGGTTGCCCATGATTTGGCTGACATCGGCAAGAAAAATGAACTAGAGTTGGCTAGAGTTCATTGGCATGCCAAAAAATGGCAACCATCCAAACAAAGACCAATCTTTGGGTCATGACCAAAATTTTGGTAAGGTGCACTTTGGCCACAAGCCAAACACACCCCAACACCCGGCTCGTCGAGGATGCACGGGGCACCGGGACGCGTCCGCGGAGTGGTGTAGCGCGGCCAACTGCATCCTCAGGACCTGAAACCATGCCGGGTCGTCTTGCTTTTTCAATGACACGCGTCAATCGCATGTGAGCAAAGGGCATCTCCAACATTGCCACGACCGCAGCTGACTACCTTGGCACACCAAAAACCCTCGTCCCTCGCGCCGTCGCGCGCTGCGTTCCCAGCCGACGCTAGCTGCCCGCATTCATGCCGTCCGTCCGTATGCCGTCATTAAGGGGATCGGTGCCCGAGGAACCAACTCCGGCGACTTAATGACGCACCAGGACGCTTGGCCTCACCGGAATGCGCTACTTAAAGCGGCAACGCCCAACTAACCTCCACACCATAGCGCATCGTCCTCCTACCTGGCACCACATCCGCCATGACCGCAAGCGTGAACGCTCTGCGAGAGAGCTTGTCTTCGGGGATGAAGCTCGAGGTCGCCGCCCTCGCTCAAGTCGCCGCACAAGCGGTGGCCACGCTGGCGGCCGACGACGGGAGCACCGTCAGCCACGCGTCCTACTTGCCGCCGTCCAACGTCCGGCACCGCCAAGGTCGGGGACTCCTCCGAGGATGAGTAGGGCATGGGAGGGGGCAGGGCATGGTGTGCCAACTGGCCGATCTGTCTCCCGTGTTCTACTTTTCCTCGCCGGAGACCGCACCTTCACTTCACGGGTCTTGAACCCCGCCCCCGTACATGGAGATCGCAGATGGAGGACGTCGGTCGCCACCGTAGAATAGGTTTAGGGTCGGGTTTGTTTTATTTTCTGTCCTATAAAAGTTCGAAATGTAATGAAAATCTGTCGTGTTTGCATTAATCTCGGCCGGTGTATATGAACTTTCACAATAATATAGTATATTGTAGGAGTACTAGCAAGATGCCCGTGCATTGCACGGAAGATCAAGATCTTGTGGGAGAAAAGGATGAACGAGGGAAGGCCTTATCTGCAAATGCACATTCATGCATTTCGCATCTTTCTACATCTACGGGAACCTACGAAAGGGTTAACGTAAATTGCCTCTCTCTCTCCTCCCCTGATTTTCATGGTGGTGGGCCCCTCCCTCCCCCCAATCTACAATCAACAGCTCACACGTTTCACATTATGTTAATTACGTAACTGGGACTACGTAGGTGTAGCATTACTCGTCCTAAAAAACCCAACTAAGCCAACCTCCCAGCATATCGCGCGGGAAAAGACCCGGCCGCACCGTTTTAGTCGGGATTACTGGATTACTAGTAGTAGTATCGATGGATCGCGCGAAGCAACATGTTTTTTTAGGGGGCAAAGCACCTAGTTCAAAAGGAAAAAAGGAGGTACACTCACAGCACCCCAGTCGCGGTCGCATTGCACCCCACACACGTTCGGTCCTGCACACGGCTCACGCAAACGGAACGCGCTTCGGCTTGCCTCTTCACTGACACGTGGGACTGTACTTGGAGAAACCGACCATGCGCCAAACTCCCCCCACCCACCGCGTGAAAATCCTCCCCCACCCAAAAATTCCCCCCAAATACTAGATTCAACCGCCCTTCGGCCAACTAGCCAATAATATTCCCCAAACCCCCTCCCCCCGTCCCCCTCCACTCCATTCGCTCCGCCAAAGCCGCCCTCCCCGCGACGCCGATACGTCGGTGCCGCGGTTCGTCAAGGGGACGCACGGCGATCCTCTCGCTCCCACAGTACGCTCTCGTAGACTGCCGTCCTCTAGCCGCGCCGCCATCGCTGGCGACGTTCTTCTGGAGGCGCACGACGGTTAGCGCCGCCACCGCTGGCGACGTTCGTGTGGAGATGCACGGCGGTCAGCTTCTCCCATGGTAAGCGCATTCTAGACTGAGGCCCCGTGCATGTCGGTGTAGCGTTGAATGTTAGCTGATAGACGCTGTTAATCTCACTGTTTGCCGAAGTAGTTTACAGTCAATATGTTCTGCTTAAGAAGCTTCCTTGCCCTGTTCTGCACTCAATCTGCTTAGCTGAGATGGCATGCCAAGGCCGATTAGTTGCTAAAATATCCTGCCATATATTTATTGTGACATAGATTGCCATGGTCCAGTAGCCAATCTGTTAGGTGAAATAGCTCTACACCGTTTTATACTCGATCTTTGTTGCTGCGATGGCCTTCGATAGTTCGATGGCTGTGTGCTCGGCCTCATTGACTGCTGAAACAGCCTGCCATAATTTAGCACTCAAATCTGTTTGCTGAATTAGCTTTACATATATTTCATTACTTAGATCTGCTCGTCCAAATATCTTGCCATAGCTTTAGACATCGACCTAGGTATTTTCTTCTGGACTTCATAAAAAAGAATATATGTTTTTCCTGTAATATCTAGTAGAAGAACTAATTTGTATGTCTAACAGATGGATAGGACTTGGATAACTTCTGCTCGAAGATTCTCCGCTGCATATGTCGAGGGGGTTGAAAACTTCATGAACTTTATTAGAGCTGAGTACGGTGGTCCAAAATCAGATGTGCTCTGCCCATGTAGCAGTTGTATGAATTCAGTTACAAGACCCCAACAACTGTGCAAAATCATCTACACTTGTATGGGATGTCGGTCACATATACTAGGTGGGTTCATCATGGTGAAGCTATGAACGTCAATGTTATTGACTACGTGGAAGTAGTAGATCACCATCTTGATCTGCCTGATGCTCAGGTGGAAGAGGAGGGGGAGGAGGTGGTGGCGGAGCCAGTGAGTTTGACCAACATTGAAACAATGCTACGAAATGCTTGTGCATTCCGTGAACTTTCACCTGCAGAAGAAAAACGGCGGGCCCGCATGTTGGAACAATGCAACGTGGCTGTCACCCCAGGAAATAAGATGTCAGTATTCTCAGCTATGGTCAGCTTTCTTCAGGTGAAGACATCTCAACGGATGACCAACAAATCATTCGATGCGATGTTGGCTGCTTTCCGCAAAGCTTTCCCAGATGCGTCTGAGCTGCCACACACCTACAGTAAAATGAAGAATTTCCTTCATGCAGTTGGAATTGGATATGATATGATCCATGTTTGTAAGAATAATTGTGTTATGTTCCGGAAGGATTATGCCAACTTAAGTGAATGCCCGAAATGCAAATCATCAAGATGGAAAGATGGCGATGCTGTGAAGAGGATTCCTCATAATGTTCTGAGACATTTTCCAATTACACCAAGATTGCAGAGGCTGTTTCATGATGATGAAACAAGAGAGGATGTACTGTGGCATTCTAGGAACCAGGAGTACAGAGATCAGAATGTAATGAGCCATCCATCACATGGTAGTGAGTGGAAAAGCTTCAATCAAAAACACGAAAAGTTTGCTGCTGACCCGAGAAACATTAGACTTGGCTTGGCTTCAGATGGATTTAACCTATTTGGCCACCAGAGCGCCACATATAGCATGTGGCCAGTGCTTGTTATCCCTTACAACATGCCTCCAAATGTCTGCACCAAAGAATCAAACTACATGATGGCCTTGCTCATCCCAGGTCCAAAAAGTCCTGGAAAGGATTTTGATTTGTTCATGGAGCCTCTTGTGGAGGAACTTCAACAGCTATGGAGGGGTGTTCTCACTCGAGACCTATATAGCAGCCCACCAGCTGATTTCTTTCTGCGTGCTATTATAATTTGGTGCATCCATGATTATCCGGCTTTGGGAACTATGTCAGGGTGAACGACACATGGTTACAATGCATGTGTTCGCTGTGACAGGAATCCGCTGTCATACGCAATACTTAGCAAGATCTGTTACATTGGACACCGCCGTTTCCTTGCCAAGGACAAGCCACATCCTAGAAAATACCGAAGACATGTGTTCAATGCAAAGCATGAAAACCATGATGCGCCAAAGAGGCTCACCGCCGATGAGTTGCAAGTGGAATTAGAGAAGGTCAGGCATATTACACCAGGAAACCATCCTGATAATGGTAGCGGGAAAAGGAAGCGTGGAAGGGCGGAAGAGAGATTATTATTTACCCCCAGGTCCACTTTGTGGGACTTGGAGTATTGGAAAGATTTGGATCTGCGGCATAATCTTGACGTGATGCACATCGAGAAAAATATATGTGACGGCATTATCGGCACACTTCTTAATATTGAAGGCAAGACGAAAGATACCTTAAAATCTAGGATTGATTTGACACACCTGGGTATCATACAGGATTTGCAGGTGCAAGATGAAGGTAAACCACGGGATATGGCACCAGCTGTGTACGTCTTGGACAAGGTAAAAAGAAAAGAATTCTGCGAGGTCCTGTCACGTGTGAGATTCCCACATGGATTTGCTTCCAACCCTGAAAGGAGAGTCAGTGCAGATAGAAACAAGGTACAAGGGTTGAAAACTCATGACTGCCACGTCCTACTTCAAAGGGTTTTACCTGTTATCCTTAGAGGATTGGGCCGCCCTGACTTATACAGAGCAGTTGCAGAGTTGGGACAATTCTTCAGGGAACTCTGCAGTAGAAATATCAGGATAGATGCTTTGGAGCGTCTTAGAGACAAGATACCAACTATCCTATGCGACCTTGAGAAGATATATCCTCCAGCCTTCTTTGATGTGATGGTGCATTTGGCTGTTCATCTACCTAATGAGGCACTACTTAGAGGTCCAGTACAGTATGGCTGGATGTACCCTATTGAAAGGCGGCTAGACACTTTCAAGGGCTATGTTAGGAACAGAGCTAGACCCGAGGGTTCCATTGCATAGGCCTACATTGCTACATAAGCGTTGACATTCTGCTCAAAATACATTGAAACAGCTGATCAGCTTAGCAAAGAGGTGGATGAAGACAATCCCGGGCTCAATATTTTTGATTATTCTGTTCGAGTTACAAGGAAGACTCGACAAGAGGACAAACCTAAAGATTTGGACAAAATGGTTTGGTATGTGTTGAATAACTATCCTGAGATACTACCTTATATCAAGTAAGTGCTAAGTGCTACCTCTTGAGCACCGCGTTGGTTTTCCCTTGAAGAGGAAAGGGTGATGCAGCAAAGTAGCGTAAGTATTTCCCCCAGTTTTTGAGAACCAAGGTATCAATCCAGTAGGAGGCCACGCACAAGTCCCTCGCACCTACACAAACAAATAAATCCTCGCAACCAACGCAATAAAGGGGTTGTCAATCCCTTCACGGTCACTTACAAGAGTGAGATCTGATAGATATGATAAGACAATATTTTTGGTATTTTTATGATAAAGATGCAAAGTAAAGAAAGCAAAATAAAGACGGCGACAGAAATAGCATGTTGATGGGAGATTAATATGATGGAAAATAGACCCGGGGGCCATAGGTTTCACTAGTGGCTTCTCTCGAGAGCATAAGTTTTACGGTGGGTGAACAAATTACTGTTGAGCAATTGACATAATGGAGCATAGTTATGAGAATATCTAGGTATGGTCATGTATATATGTTGGGGAACATAGCGGAAATTCAAAATTTTCTACGCATCACCAAGATCAATCTATGGAGTAATCTAGCAACGAGGGGAAGGGGAGTGCATCTACATACCATTGTAGATCGCGATGCGGAAGCGTTGCAAGAACGCGGATGAAGGAGTCGTACTCTTAGCGATTCAGATCGCGGTTGATTCCGATCTAAGCGCCGAACCACGACGCCTCCGCGTTCAACACACGTGCAGCCCGGTGACGTCTCCCACGCCTTGATCCAGCAAGGAGAGAGGGAGAGGTTGGGGAAGACTCCGTCCTGCAGCAGCACAACGGCATGGTGGTGATGGAGGAGCGTGGCAATCCTACAGGGCTTCGCCAAGCACCGCGAGAGAGGGGTAGGGCTGCGCCAAGAGAGAGGAAGTCACCTGTGTATGGCAGCCCCAAAACCCCCACTATATATAGGGGAGGGGGAGGGGCTGCGCCCCCATCTAGGGTTTCCCCCCCCAAGGGGTGCGGCCAGCCCTAGATGGGACTTGGGGGGCGGCCAAAAGGGGGGAGAGAGGGGGGCGCCCCACTAGATGGGCCTTAGGCCCATCTGAGCCTAGGGTTTCCCCTTTCCCCCCCTTCCTGCGCCCTGGGCCCCTTGTGGGAGGCGCACCAGCCCACCTAGGGGCTGGTCCCTTCCCACACTTGGCCCACGCAGCCCTCTGGGGCTGGTGGCCCCACCTGGTGGACCCCCGGGACCCTCCCAGTGGTCCAGGTACGTTACCGATAGCACCCGAAACTTTTCCGGTGACCAAAACAGGACTTCCCATATATAAATCTTTACCTCCGGACCATTCCGGAACTCCTCGTGACGTCCGGGATCTCATCCGGGACTCCGAACAACATTCGGTAACCACGTATATCTATTCCCTATAACCCTAGCATCATCGAACCTTAAGTGTGTAGACCCTACGGGTTCGGGAACCATGCAGACATGACCGAGACGTTCTCCGGCCAATAACCAACAGCGGGATCTGGATACCCATGTTGGCTCCCACATGTTCCACGATGATCTCATCGGATGAACCACGATGTCGGGAATTCAATCAATCCCATATACAATTCCCTTTGTCAATCGGTATGTTACTTGCCCGAGATTCGATCGTCGGTATCCCGATACCTTGTTCAATCTCGTTACCGGCAAGTCTCTTTACTCGTTCCATAACACATCATCCCGTGATCAACTCCTTGGTCACATTGTGCACATTATGATGATGTCCTACCGAGTGGGCCCAGAGATACCTCTCCGTTTACACGGAGTGACAAATCCCAGTCTCGATTCGTGCCAACCCAACAGACACTTTCGGAGATACCTGTAGTGCACCTTTATAGCCACCCAGTTACGTTGTGACGTTTGGTACACCCAAAGCATTCGTACGGTATCCGGGAGTTGCACAATCTCATGGTCTAAGGAAATGATACTTGACATTAGAAAAGCTCTTAGCAAGCGAACTACACGATCTTGTGCTAGGCTTAGGATTGGGTCTTGTCCATCACATCATTCTCCTAATGATGTGATCCCGTTATCAATGACATCCAATGTCCATGGTCAGGAAACCGTAACCATCTATTGATCAACGAGCTAGTCTCCTAGAGGCTTACTAGGGACATGGTGTTGTCTATGTATCCACACATGTATCTGAGTTTCCTATCAATACAATTTTAGCATGGATAATAAACGATTATCATGAACAAGGAAATATAATAATAACCAATTTATTATTGCCTCTAGGGCATATTTCTAACAGTCTCCCACTTGCACTAGAGTCAATAATCTAGTTCACATCACCATGTGATTAACACTCACAAGTCACATCACCATGTGACCAACATCCGAAGAGTTTACTAGAGTCCACAATCTAGTTCACATCACTATGTGATTAACACTCAATGAGTTCTGGTTTGATCATGTTATGCTTGTGAGAGAGGTTATTAGTCAACGGGTCTGAACCTTTCAGATCCGTGTGTGCTTTACGAATATCTATGTCATCTTGTGGATGCTACCATGTGCTACTTGGAGCCATTTCAAATAACTGCTCTACTATACGAATCCGGTTTACTACTCAGAGTCATTCGGATTAGTGTCAAAGTTCGCATCGACGTAACCCTTTACGACGAACTCCTTTTCACCTCCATAATCGAGAAAATTCCTTAGTCCACTAGATACTAAGGATAAGTTCGACCGCTATCATGTGATCCATTCCCGGATCACTATTGTACCCCTTGACCAACTCATGGCAAGGCACACTTCATGTGCGGTACACAGCATAGCATACTGTAGAGCCTACGTCTAAAGCATAGGGGACGATCTTCGTCCTTTCTCTCTCTTCTGCTGTGGTCAGGTCTTGAGTCTTACTCAATACTCACACCTTGTAACACAGCCAAGAACTCCTTCTTTGCTGATCTATTTTGAACTCTTTCAAAATCATGTCAAGGTGTGCGTTCTTTGAAAGTATCATCAGGCGTCTTGATCTATCTCTATAGATCTTGATGCCCAATATGTAAGCAGCTTTATCCAGGTCTTCCTTTGAAAAACTCCTTTCAAACAACCCTTTATGCTTTCCAGAAATTCTACATCATTTCGGATCAACAATATGTCAACAAGATATACTTATCAGAAATGTTGTAGCGCTCCCACTCACTTTATTGAAAATACAAGTTTCTAACAAACTTTGTATAAACCCAAAAACTTTGATCACTCCATCAAAGCATATATTCTGACTCCGAGATGCTTGCTCTAGTCCATGGAAGGATCGCTGGAGCTAGCATACCTTTTAGCATCCTTAGGATCGACAAAACCTTTCTGATTGTATCACATACAACCTTTCCTTATGAAAACTGGTAAGGAAACTTGTTTTGACATCCATCTGCCAGATTTCATAAATGCAGCTAATGCTAACATGATTCCGACGGACTTAAGCATCGCAACGGATGAGAAAATCTCATCGTAGTCAACTCCTTGAACTTGTGAAAATAATCTTTGCCATAAGTCGAGCTTCATAGACGGTAACATTACCGTCCACGTCCGTCTTCTTCTTAAAGATCCATTTATCTCAATGGCTTGCCGATCATCGGGCAAGCTCACCAAAGTCCATGCTTTATTCTGATACATGGATCCGATCTCGGATTTCATGGCTTCTAACCATTTGTCGGAATATGGGCCCACCATCGCTTCTCCATAGCTCGTAGGTTCAGTATTGTCTAACAACATGATATCTAAGACAGGATTACCGAACCACTCAGGAGTAGTACATGTCCTTGTCGACCTATGAGGTTTGGTAGTGACTTGATCCGAAGTTTCATGATCACTATCATAAGCTTCCACTTCAATTGGTGTAGGTGCCACAGGAACAACTTCCTGTGCCCTGCTACACACTAGTTGAAGTGACGGTTCAATAACCTTATCAAGTCTCCACCATCCTCCCACTCAATTCTTTCGAGAGAAACTTTTCCTCGAGAAAGGACTCGTTTCTAGAAGCAATTACTTTTGCTTCCAGATCTGAAATAGGAGGTATACCCAACAGTTTTGGGTATTCTATGAAGATGCATTTATCCGCTTTGGGTTCGAGCTTATCAGCCTGAAACTTTTTCACATAAGCGTCGCAGCCCCAAACTTTTAAGAAACGACAGCTTAGGTTTCTCTAAACCATAGTTCATACGGTGTCGTCTCAACGGAATTGCGTGGTGCCCTATTTAAAGTGAATGCGGTTGTCTCTAATGCCTAACCCATAAATGATAGTGGTAATTCGATAAGAGACATCATGGTATGCACCATATCCAATAGGGTGCAGTTATGATGTTCGGACACACCATCACACTGTGGTGTTCCAGGCGATATCAATTGTGAAACACTTTCCACAATGTCTTAATTGTGTGCCAAACTCGTAACTCAGATATTCATCTCTATGATCATATCATAGACATTTTATCCTCTTGTCACGACGATCTTCAACTTCACTCTGAAATTACTTGAACCTTTCAATAATTCAGACTTGTGTTTCATCAAGTAAATACTCTCAGCATCTACTCAAATCATCTGTGAAGTAAGAACATATCGATATCCACTGCGTGCCTCAGCACTCATTGGACTGCACACATCAAATGTATTACTTCCAACAAGTTGCTCTCTTGTTCCATCTTACTGAAAACGAGGCTTTTCAGTCATCTTGCCCATGTGGTATGATTTTCATGTCTCAAGTGATTCAAAATCAAGTGAGTCCAAATGATCCATCTGCATGGAGTTTCTTCATGCATATATAACAATAGACATGGTTCGCATGTCTCAATCTTTTCAAAAACAAGTGAGTCCAAAGATCCATCTACATGGAGCTTCTTCATGCGTTCTATACCAATATGACTCAAATGGCAGTGCCACAAGTATGTGGTACTATCATCACTATTTTATATCTTTTGGCACGAACATGTGTATCACTGCGATTGAGATTCATTTTAGGTGCAAGACCATTGAAGGTATTATTCAAATAAACAGAGTAACCATTATTCTCCTTAAATGAATAACCGTATTGCGATAAACATAATCCAATCATGTTTATGCTCAACGCAAACACCAAATAACAATTATTTAGGTTTAACACCAATCTCGATGGTAGAGGGAGCATGCGATGCTTGATCACATCAACCTTGGAAACACTTCCAACACATATCGTCATCTCACCTTTAGCTAGTCTCCGTTTATTCCGCAGCTTTTATTTCGAGTTACTAACACTTAGCAACCGAACCGGTATCTAATACCCTGGTGCTTCTAGGAGTACTAGTAAAGTACACATTCATATAATGTATATCCAATATACTTCTTTCGACCTTGCCTGCCTTCTCATCTACCAAGTATCTAGGGTAGTTCTTCTTCAGTGACCGTTCCCCTCATTACAGAAGCACTTAGTCTCGGGTTTGGGTTCAACCCTGGGATTCTTCACTAGAGCAGCAAATGATTTGCTGTTTCATGAAGTATCCCTTTTGCCCTTGCCCTTTCTAGAAACTAGTGGTTTTACTAACCATCAACAATTGATGCTCCTTCTTGATTTCTACTTTCGCGGTGTCAAACATCGCGAGTTGCTCAAGGATCATCATGTCTATCCCTGATATGTTATAGTTCATCACGAAGCTCTAATAGCTTGGTGGCAATGACTATGGAGAACCATCACTATCTCATCTGGAAGATTAACTCCCACTCGATTCAAGTGATTGTAGTACTCAGACAATCTGAGCACATGCTCAACGATTGAGCTTTTCTCCCTTAGTTTGCAGGCTTAAGAAACTTGTCAGAGGTCTCATACCTCTTGACGTGGGCACTAGTCTGAAATCCCAATTTCAGTCTTCGGAACATCTCATATGTTCTTCGACGTTTCAAAACCGTCTTTGGTGCCACAATTCTAAACCGTTAGCATTACGCACTGAACTATCACGTAGTCATCAAAACGTGTATGTCCGATGTTTTGCAACATCTACAGACGACGCTGAGGTTCAGCACACCGAGCGGTGCATTAAGGACATAAGCCTTCTGTGCAGCAATGAGGACAATCCTCAGTTTACGGACCCAGTCCGCATAATTGCTACTATCAACATTCAACTAAATTTTCTCTAGGAACATATCTTAAACAGTAGAACTAAAGCGTAAGCTATGACATAATTTGCAAAGAGCTTTTGACTATGTTCATGATAATGAAGTTCATCTGATTATTGAACTCCCACTCAGATAGACATCCCTCTAGTCATCTAAGTGATAATGATCCGAGTCAAACTAGGCCGTGTCCAATCATCACGTGAGACGGACTAGTCATCATCGGTGAACATCTCCATGTTGATCGTATCTACTATGCGACTCATGTTCGACCTTTCGGTCTCTTGTGTTCCGAGGCCATGTCTGTACATGCTAGGCTCGTCAAGTCAACCTAAGTGTTTCGCATGTGTTCCGAGGCCATGTCTGTACATGCTAGGCTCGTCAACACCCGTTGTATTCGAACGTTAGAATCTATCACACCGGATCATCACGTGGTGCTTCGAAACAACGAACCTTCGCAACGGTGCACAGTTAGGGGGAACACGTCTCTTGAAATTTTAGTGAGGGATCATCTTATTTATGCTACCGTCGTTCTAAGCAAATAAGATGTAAACATGATAAACATCACATGCAAATCATAAAGTGACGTGATATGGCCAATATCATCCTGCGCCTTTGATCTCCATCTTCGAGGCGCGGCATGATCACCTTCGTCACCGGCATGACACCATGATCTCCATCATCATGATCTCCATCATCGTGTCTTCATAAAGTTGTCTCGCCAACTATTACTTCTACTACTATGGCTAACGGTTAGCAATAAAGTAAAGTAATTACATGGCGTTTTCATTGACACGCAGGTCATACAATAAATTAAGACAACTCCTATGGCTCCTGCCGGTTGTCATACTCATCGACATGCAAGTCATGATTCCTATTACAAGAACATGATCAATCTCATACATCACATATATCATTCATCACATCCTTTTGGCCATATCACATCACATAGCATACCCTGCAAAAACAAGTTAGACGTCCTCTAATTGTTGTTGCATGTTCTACGTGGCTGCTATGGGTTTCTAGCAAGAACGTTTCTTACCTACGCAAAAGCCACAATGTGATATGCCAATTTCTATTTACCCTTCATAAGGACCCTTTTCATCGAATCCGATCCGACTAAAGTGGGAGAGACAGACACCCGCTAGCCACCTTATGCAACTAGTGCATGTCAGTCGGTGGAACCTGTCTCACGTAAGTGTACGTGTAAGGTCGGTCCGGGCCGCTTCATCCCACGATGCCGCCGAATCAAGATAAGACTAGTAACGCCAAGTAAATTGACAAAATCGACGCCCACAACTACTTTGTGTTCTACTCGTGCATATAAACTACGCATAGACCTAGCTCATGATGCCACTGTTGGGGAACGTAGCGGAAATTCAAAATTTTCTACGCATCACCAAGATCAATCTATGGAGTAATCTAGCAACGAGGGGAAGGGGAGTGCATCTACATACCCTTGTAGATCACGATGCGGAAGCGTTGCAAGAACGCGGATGAAGGAGTCGTACTCGTAGCGATTCAGATCACGGTTGATTCCGATCTAAGCGCCGAACCACGGCGCCTCCGCGTTCAACACACGTGCAGCCCGGTGACGTCTCCCACGCCTTGATCCAGCAAGGAGAGAGGGAGAGGTTGGGGAAGACTCCGTCCAGCAGCAGCACAACGGCATGGTGGTGATGGAGGAGCGTGGCAATCCTACAGGGCTTCGCCAAGCACCGCGGGAGAGGAGGAAGAGGGAGAGGGGTAGGGCTGCGCCAAGAGAGAGGAAGTCTCCTGTGTATGGCAGCCCCAAAACCCCCACTATATATGGGGGGGGGAGGGGCTGCGCCCCCATCTAGGGTTTCCCCCCCAAGGGGTGCGGTCAGCCCTAGATGGGACTTGGGGGTGGCCAAAAGGGGGGAGAGAGGGGGGCGCCCCACTAGATAAGCCTTAGGCCCATCTGAGCCTAGGGTTTCCCCCTTCCCCCCCTTCCTGCGCCCTGGGCCCCTTGTGGGAGGCGCACCAGCCCACCTAGGGGCTGGTCCCTTCCCACACTTGGCCCACGCAGCCCTCTGGGGCTGGTGGCCCCACCTGGTGGACCCCCGGGACCCTCCCGGTGGTCCCGGTACGTTACCGATAGCACCCGAAACTTTTCCGGTGACCAAAACAGGACTTCCCATATATAAATCTTTACCTCCGGACCATTCCAGAACTCCTCGTGACGTCCGGGATCTCATCCGGGACTCTGAACAACATTCGGTAACCACGTATATCTATTCCCTATAACCCTAGCGTCATCGAACCTTAAGTGTGTAGACCCTACGGGTTCGGGAACCATGCAGACATGACCGAGACGTTCTCCGGCCAATAACCAACAGCGGGATCTGGATACCCATGTTGGCTCCCACATGTTCCACAATGATCTCATCGGATGAACCACGATGTCGGGGATTCAATCAATCCCGTATGCAATTCCCTTTGTCAATCGGTATGTTACTT
The DNA here is from genome assembly GCF_002575655.3 of Aegilops tauschii subsp. strangulata. NCBI lineage: Eukaryota > Viridiplantae > Streptophyta > Magnoliopsida > Poales > Poaceae > Aegilops > Aegilops tauschii. The sequence goes on along the minus strand of NC_053036.3, from coordinate 548,552,712 downwards.
GCCCGAGATTCGATCGTCGGTATCCCGATACCTTGTTCAATCTCGTTACCGGCAAGTCTCTTTACTCATTCCGTAACACATCATCCCGTGATCAACTCCTTGGTCACATTGTGCACATTATGATGATGTCCTACCGAGTGGGCCCAGAGATACCTCTCCGTTTACACGGAGTGACAAATCCAGTCTTGATTCGTGCCAACCCAACAGACACTTTCGGAGATACCTGTAGTGCACCTTTATAGCCACCCAGTTACGTTGTGACGTTTGGTACACCCAAAGCATTCCTACGGTATCCGGGAGTTGCACAATCTCATGGTCTAAGGAAATGATACTTGACATTAGAAAAGCTCTTAGCAAGCGAACTACACGATCTTGTGCTAGGCTTAGGATTGGGTCTTGTCCATCACATCATTCTCCTAATGATGTGATCCCGTTATCAACGACATCCAATGTCCATGGTCAGGAAACGGTAACCATCTATTGATCAACGAGCAAGTCTCCTAGAGGCTTACTAGGGACATGGTGTTGTCTATGTATCCACACATGTATCTGAGTTTCCTATCAATACAATTTTAGCATGGATAATAAACGATTATCATGAACAAGGAAATATAATAATAACCAATTTATTATTGCCTCTAGGGAATATTTCTAACAATATAGGCATCACGTCCGAGACAAGTAGACCGACTCCTGCCTGCATCTACTACTATTACTCCACACATCGACCGCTATCCAACATGCATCTAGAGTATTAAGTTCAAAAGAACAGAGTAACGCTTTAAGTAAGATGACATGATGTAGAGGGATAAACTCATGCAATATGATATAAACCCCATCTTGTTATCCTCGATGGCAACAATACAATACGTGCCTTGCTGCCCCTACTGTCACTGGGAAAGGACACCGCAAGATTGAACCCAAAGCTAAGCACTTCTCCTATTGCAAGAAATATCAATTTAGTAGGCCAAACCAAACTGATAATTCGAAGAGACTTGCAAAGATAACCAATCATACATAAAAGAATTCAGAGAAGATTCAAATATTGTTCATAGATAAACTTGATCATAAACCCACAATTCATCGGTCTCAACAAACACACCGCAAAAGAAGATTACATCGAATAGATCTCCACAAGAGAGGGGGAGAACATTGTATTGAGATCCAAAAAGAGAGAAGAAGTCATCTAGCTAATAACTATGGACCCGAAGGTCTGAGGTAAACTACTCACACATCATCGGAGAGGCTATGGTGTTGATGTAGAAGCCCTCCGTGATTGATGCCCCCTCCGGTGGAGCTCCGGAAAAGGCCCCAAGATGGGATCTCACGGGTACAGAAGGTTGCGGCGGTGGAATTAGGTTTTTGGCTCCGTATCTGGTAGTTTGGGGGTACGTAGGTATATATAGGAGGAAGAAGTACGTCGGTGGAGCAACGTGGGGCCCACGAGGGTGGAGGGCGCGCCCAGGGGGTAGGTGTGCCCCGACCTCGTGCCCTCCTGGTTGATGTCTTGATGTAGGGTCCAAGTCCTCTGGATCATGTTCGTTCCAAAAATCACGTTCCCGAAGGTTTCATTCCGTTTGGACTCCATTTGATATTCTTTTCTGCGAAACTCTGAAATAGGCAAAAAAACAGCAATTCTGGGCTGGGCCTCCGGTTAATAGGTTAGTCCCAAAAATAATATAAAAGTGTATAATAAAGCGCAATATTGTCCAAAACAGAATATAATATAGCATGGAGCAATAAAAAATTATAGATACGTTGGAGACGTATCAAGCATCCCCAAGCTTAATTCTTGCTCGTCCTCGAGTAGGTAAATGATAAAAACAGAACTTTTGATGTGGAATGCTACTTGGCATAATTTCAATGTAATTCTCTTAATTGTGGTATGAATATTCAGATCCAAAATATTCAAGATAAAGGTTTAATATTGACATAAAAGTAATAATACTTCAAGCATACTAACTAAGCAATTATGTCCTCTTAAAATAACATGGCCAAAGAAAGTTCATCCCTACAAAATCATATAGTTTAGTCATGCTCCATTTTCGTCACACAAGAATGCTCTCATCATGCACAACCCCGATGACAAGCCAAGCAATTGTTTCATACTTTAGTAATCTCAAACTTTTTCAACCTTCACGCAATACAGGAGCGTGGGCCATGGATATAGCACTATGGGTGGAATAGAATATAATGATGGGGGTTATGTGGAGAAGACAAAAAAAGGAGAAAGTCTCACATCAACGCGGCTAATCAACGGGCTATGGAGATGCCCATCGATTGATGTTAATGCAAGGAGTAGGGATTGCCATGTAACGGATGCACTAGAGCTATAAATGCATGAAAGCTCAACAAAAGAAACTAAATGGGTGTGCATCCAACTTGCTTGCTCACGAAGACCTGGGGCATTTGAGGAAGCCCATTGTTGGAATATACAAGCCAAGTTCTATAATGATAAATTCCCACTAGTATATGAAAGTGACAAAAGAAGAGACTCTCTATCATGAAGATCATGGTGCTACTTTGAAGCACAAGTGTGGAAAAAGGATAGTAGCATTGCCCCTTTTTTTGGGCCTTCTTTTTTTTTGGCCTTTCTCTTTTTTTATTAGGGCAATGCTCTATGAAAGATGATCATCACACTTCTATTTATTTACAACTCAATGATTACAACTCGATACTAGAACAAAGTATGACTCTATATGAATGCCTCCGGCGGTATACCGGGATAGCGATGAATCAAGAGTGACATGTATGAAGAATTATGAACGGTGGATTTGCCACAAGTACAATGCCAACTACATGATCATGCAAAGCAATATGACAATGATGAACGTGTCATGATGAATGAAACGATGGAAAGTTGCATGGCAATATATCTCAAAATGGCTATGGAAATGCCATAATAGGTAGGTATGGTGGCTGTTTTGAGGAGGATATAAGGAGGTTTATGTGTGAAAGAGCGTATCATATCACGGGGTTTGGATGCACCGGCGAAGTTTGCACCAACTCTCAATGTGAGAAAGGGCAATGCTCGGTACCGAAGAGGCTAGCAATGATGGAAAGATAAGGGTGATCATCCATGGACTCAACATTAGTCATAAAGAACTCACATACTTATTGCAAAAATCTACAAGTCATCAAAAACCAAGCACTACGCACATGCTCCTAGGGGGATAGATTGGTAGGAAAAGACCATCGCTCGTCCCCGACCGCCACTCATAAGGATGACAATCAAAGAACACCTCATGCTTCAAATTTGTTAGATAACGTTTACCATACGTGCATGCTAAGGGACTTGCAAACTTCAACACAAGTATTTGTCAAATTCACAACTAGCACAACTTTAATATCACTACCTCCATATCTCAAAACAATCATCAAGCATCAAACTTCTCTTAGTATTCAGCACACTTATAAGAAAGTATTTTTACTAGTCTTGAATACTTAGCATATTAGGATTAATTTCCCAATTTAAGCAAATTACCATGCTGTTTAAGACTCTAAAAATAATATAAGTGAAGCATGAGAGAATAATAGTTTCTATAAAACAAACCACCGCCGTGCTCTAAAAGATATAAGTAAAGCGCTAGAGCAAAAACTATATAGCTCAAAAGATATAAGTGAAGCGCATAGAGTATTCTAACAAATTCCGAATCATGTGTGTCTCTCTCAAAAGGTGTGTAAAGCAAAGATGATTGTGGTAAACTAACAAGCAAATACTCAAATCATACAAGACGCTCCAAGCAAAACACATATCATGTGGTGAATAAAAATATAGCTCCAAGTAAAGTTACCGATGGAAGTAGACGAAAGAGGGGATGCCTTCCAGGGCATCCCCAAGCTTTGGCTTTTAGGTGTCTTTAGATTATCTTGGGGTGCCATGGGCATCCCCAAGCTTAGGTTCTTGCCACTCCTTGTTCCATAATCCATCAAATCTTTTACCCAAAATTTGAAAACTTCACAACACAAAACTTAACAGAAAATCTCGTGAGCTCCGTTAGCGAAAGAAAACAAAACACCATTTCAAGGTACTGTAATGAACTCATTATTTATTTATATATGTGTTAAACATAATGTATTCCAACTTCTCTATGGTTTATAAACTATTTTACTAGCCATAGATTCATCAAAATAAGCAAACAACACACGAAAAACAGAATCTGTCAAAAACAGAACAGTCTGTAGTAATCTGTAACTAACGCAAACTTCCGAAACTCTAAAAGTTCTACCAAAATAGGACGACCTAAATAATTTGTTTATTGACCTGCTGCAATTGGAATCAGTATCATATCACGTTCTGGTAAGTTTTAACAATTGTTTTCGTGAACAGAAAGTTTCTGGAATTTTCAGCAAGATCAAATAACTATCATCCAAGAAGATCCTATAGGTTTTACTTGGCACAAACACTAATTAAAACATAAAAACAAGTCTAACCGGAGGCTAGATCAAATATTTATTCCTAAACATAAGCAAAAAGCAAAAAACTAAAAATAAAATTGGGTTGCCTCCCAACAAATGCTATCGTTTAACGCCCCTAGCTAGGTATTGCCATCTTTGGTAGGCAATCCATAAGTGGCTCTCATAATAGATTCATAAGGTAATTTTATTTTCTTTCTAGGGAAGTGTTCCATGCCTTTCCTTAGCGGAAATTGGAATCTAATATTCCCTTCCTTCATATCAATAATTGCACCAATCGTTCTAAGGAAAGGTCTACCAAGAATAATAGGACATGAAGGATTGCAATCTATATCAAGAACAATAAAATCTACGGGCACATAGTTCCTATTTGCAACAATAAGAACATCATTTTCTTCCCATAGGTTTCTTAATAGTGGAATCCGCAAGCTGCAAGTTTAAAGAGCACTCGTCAAATTCACAGAATCCTACCAAATCACACAAAGTTTTTGGAATCGTGGAAACACTAGCACCCAAATCACACAAAGCATAGCATTCATGATCTTTAATTTTAATTTTAATAATAGGTTCCCACTCATCATAAAGTTTTCTAGGGATAGAAACTTCCAACTCAAGTTTTTCTTCGTAAGATTGCATCAAAGCATCAACGATATGTTTAGTAAAAGCTTTATGATGACTATAAGCATGTGGAGAATTTAGCACGGATTGCAACAAGGAAATACAATCTATCAAAGAGCAATTATCATAATTAAATTCCTTGAAATCCAAAATAGTGGGTTCAATATCTTCAATCCCACTTTTTGCATTAAGATCTAAAAACTCAGATTTTTAGAACGCCTTCTAGGTAGAGGTGGATCATATTCAGTCCCATCATTATCAAGATTCATATTGCAAAACAAAGATTTAATAGGGGACACATCAATAACTTTTAGATCTTCATCTTTATTTTCATAGAAACTAGAAGAACACGCTTTCACAAAGCTTAGCACGTATCCTAGCGGTTCTTTCTTTGCACTCATCAATGGAACTTCTCATAGCTTTGAGAGACTCATTGATATCATGCTTAGGTGGAATAGATCTAAGTTTCAAAGAATCAACATCAAGAGAAATTCTATCAACGTTCCTAACCAAATCATCAACTTTAAGAAATTTTTCTTCAAGCAAAGCATTGAAATTCTTTTGTGAATTCATAAACTCCTTAACACTAGTCTCAAATTCAGAAGGCATCTTATTAAAATTTCCATAAGAATTGTTGTAGGAATTACCGCAATTATTAGAAGAATTACTAGGATATGGCCTTGGATTAAAGTTTCCTCTATACGCGTTGTTACAAAAATTATTCCTACCAACAAAATTCACATCCATAGATTCATTATTATTCTCAATCAAAGTAGACAAAGGCATATCATTAGGATCAGAAGAAACACTTTTATTAGAAAATAATTTCATAAGTTCGTCCATCTTCCCACTCAAAACATTAATTTCTTCTATTGCATGCACTTTTTTATTAGTAGATCTTTTAGTGTGCCATTGAGAATAATTAACCATAATATTATCTAGGAGTTTAGTATCTTCTCCTAAAGTGATTTCCATAGAAGTGCCTCCCGCGGCCGAATCTAAAAGATTTCTAGAAGCAAAATTGAATCCGGCATAAAATTTTTGTATAATCATCCACAAATTCAAACCATGCGTAGGGCAATTACGTATCATTAATTTCATCCTCTCCCAAGCTTGTGCAACATGTTCATGATCAAGTTGCTTAAAATTCATAATATCATTTCTAAGAGAGATGATCTTAGCGGGAGGAAAATACTTAGAGATAAAAGCATCTTTGCACTTATTCCAAGAATCAATACTATTTTTAGGCAAAGACGAAAACCAAGCTTTAGCACGATCTCTAAGCGAAAAAGGAAATAGCTTAAATTTAACAATATCATTATCCACATCTTTCTTCTTTTCCATATCACACAAATCAACGAAGCTATTTAGATGGGTAGCGGCATCTCACTAGGAAGGCCGGCGAATTGATCTTTCATGACAAGATTCAACAAAGCAGTATTAATTTCACAAGACTCGGTATCGGTAAGAGGAGCAATCGGAGTGCTAAGAAAATCATTGTTGTTGGTATTGGTAAAGTCTCACAATTTGGTATTATCTTGAGCCATAGTGGCAAGCAAGCAATCCAACACACGAGCAAACAAGAAGCAAGCGAAAAAGAGGCGAACGGAAAAGAGAGGGCGAATAAAACGGCAAGGGTGAAGTGGGGGAGAGGAAAACGAGAGGCAAATGGCAAATAATTTAATGCGGGAGATAAGGGTTTGTGATGGGTACTTGGTATGTTGACTTTGCGTAGACTCCTCGGCAACGGCGCCAGAAATCCTTGTTGCTACCTCTTGAGAACTGCGTTGGTTTTCCCTTGAAGAGGAAAGGGTGATGCAGCAAAGTAGCGTAAGTATTTCCCTCAGTTTTTGAGAACCAAGGTATCAATCCAGTAGGAGGCCATGCACAAGTCCCTCACACCTACACAAACAAATAAATCCTCGCAACCAACGCAATAAAGGGGTTGTCAATCCCTTCACGGTCACTTACGAGAGTGAGATCTGATAGATATGATAAGATAATATTTTTGGTATTTTTATGATAAAGATGCAAATTAAAGAAAGCAAAATAAAGACGGCGACAGAAATAGCTTGTTGATGGGAGATTAATATGATGGAAAATAGACCCGGGGGCCATAGGTTTCACTAGTGGCTTCTCTCGAGAGCATAAGTATTACGGTGGGTGAACAAATTACTGTTGAGCAATTGACAGAATTGAGCATAGTTATGAGAATATCTAGGTATGATCATGTATATAGGCATCACGTCCGAGACAAGTAGACCGACTCCTGCCTGCATCTACTACTATTACACCACACATCGACCGCTATCCAGCATGCATCTAGAGTACTAAGTTCAAAAGAACAGAGTAACGCTTTAAGTAAGATGACATGACGTAGAGGGATAAACTCATGCAATATGATATAAACCCCATCTTGTTATCCTCGATGGCAACAATACAATACGTGCCTTGCTGCCCCTACTGTCACTGGGAAAGGACACCGCAAGATTGACCCAAAGCTAAGCACTTCTCCTATTGCAAGAAAGATCAATCTAGTAGGCCAAACCAAACTGATAATTCGAAGAGACTTGCAAAGATAACCAATCATACATAAAAGAATTCAGAGAAGATTCAAATATTGTTCATAGATAAACTTGATCATAAACCCACAATTCATCGGTCTCAACAAACACACCGCAAAAGAAGATTACATCAAATAGATCTCCACAAGAGAGGGGGAGAACATTGTATTGAGATCCAAAAAGAGAGAAGAAGCCATCTAGCTAATAACTATGGACCCGAAGGTCTGAGGTAAACTACTCACACATCATCGGAGAGGCTATGGTGTTGATGTAGAAGCCCTCCGTGATCGATGCCCCCTCCGGCGGAGCTCCGGAAAAGGCCCCAAGATGGGATCTCACGGGTACAGAAGGTTGCGGCGGTGGAATTAGGTTTTTGGCTCCGTATCTGGTAGTTTGGGGGTACGTAGGTATATATAGGAGGAAGAAGTACGTCGGTGGAGCAACGTGGGGCCCACGAGGGTGGAGGGCGCGCACAGGGGGTAGGCGCGCCCCCCTACCTCATGCCCTCCTGGTTGATGTCTTGACGTAGGGTCCAAGTCCTCTGGATCACGTTCGTTCCGAAAATCACGTTCCCGAAGGTTTCATTCCGTTTGGACTCCGTTTGATATTCTTTTTCTGCGAAACTCTGAAATAGGCAAAAAAAACAGCAATTCTGGGCTGGGCCTCCGGTTAATAGGTTAGTCCCAAAAATAATATAAAAGTGCATAATAAAGCCCAATAATGTCCAAAACAGAATATAATATAGCATGGAGCAATAAAAAATTATAGATACGTTGGAGACGTATCACTAAGTACTGCAGCTTATACATCGTAATCTACTAAACTTGTAGCACATTCTTATATATTTAGATGTTTGACGCGATCATTATGTTGTGCAGCATCTACAAAAAGGAGTTACTGCTGCAAATTCCAAGAAACATTGACAAACTGGTTATGGCAGGATTTGCGAAATGGTTCAAGAGCCATGTAAGCTTTGGAATTGCACTGTCAGTTTTTTTAATATATTGAGTACATAAGATGATCAGTTTGTCTGTTTTCTAACCATAGGTTAAGAAGATGCGGGAGGATGGGCAGGCAGTTGATGATGCCCTTTACTCACTAGCAATGGGTCCTGATACTTGGGTTAGACATTATGAATCTTGCGTTGTTGGAGATGTGCGCTACAACACCCTTGCACGAGACGAAGGCAGGAAGACACAAAACAGTGTCATCATGAGCACGGATACGTATGACAAAGAGACAACTGAAATGTACGCTAACATAACGGACATTGTTCAGTTGCAATATATCTCCAGTTTCGAGGATCATCGGTGTGTGGTTATGTTGTGCTGTCGTTGGTATAACCTGTTTTCTAGGATAGCAAAACCCAGAGCTGATGATTATTTCAAATCCATCAATGTCAAGGCGGCATACCAGACCAACGAGCCTTTTATTTTGGCAAATCAAGCAACACAGATATTTTTCTTGGAAGACACATTTGCACGTAGCGATGACTGGAGTGTATTGCAAAGGTTTGAGCAGAGGAATTCGTTTAATGAAGTTGCACAACAAGATGATGCTTACACTGCTCCTGATGTACAAGATAACACAGATGTTCCTAATATCTTTGAGAACCATCACGTCAATGACGCCGACGAAAAGATTGCCTGTCGTGCTGTGGACATACAAGAGTTGATCAAGAAGAAGCCAACGTTCGAGGACGTTGAGGACGAAGAAGAAGATGACACCGTGGGGAATTACGATTCAGACTGATACACATGGCGAAGATGTTGACGCTGCTGCTGCGGATGATGATTACATTGCTTTTGTTGTGTTTGCCTGTCAGAAGACGTTTTTTATCTACTATGTGAAATTGTGTTTGCTATGACAACTGAAACCTGATGAACATGTTGTTTAGTATTTTCCTGTGAGAACATCACTTGTTATGTATGCTGATTTGTGTTTGGTGATTGTATGACGACTAAAACATGATGACATTGTTGTTTAGTTGTATTCATATTTGGCTCTGAAACTTGAATTTGATGACATAGTTTGCTGTTGGACTACAATTTGCTCGACGTCTTCGAATGAGAACAAAGCTGACCCGACTCGGCCTCTGCTAATTTATTTATTTATTACCAAAAGGGCCTCTGCTATTTATTTATTTATGAGCAAAAGGGGATACCCCCTGATTTCCATTAATAGAAATCATTAGATGTTCACAACACTACGCCCAGCCTGCTACACAGGTTTCATTCATTACTAGTTTCAGCAAAGTGCTCATGTCATAGCCACTCAATACATCACGAGTGCTACATACACTGCAAATAAAGAGACAATCATCCTACAGAGCACATCGATTTTGCCCATTATCTTCACAAGCTCTTTCATCTCCTCATTGCTGTGAAGGCCGTTCAGCAGCTGTTGCTTGGCCATGATCAGAGGAATTTCATCTTTAACCTTCTGCTCTGCATCTTCCTCTTCTGCCGTTCCTTCAGTTACTTGTCCAACACCCCAACCTGCTGGTATTGGGATTCCTCGGCTAACCAAATAATCAGCGTAGTTGCACTCCCCCACATCAACAACTTCCCAGAAATACAAATCACACGAATCTTCCCTTTTCTGCAAGAATCAAATTGGAAGATCATCAATCAAACTATTAAAAAAATCAGCAACTGAGAGCAGCAGAACAACACTTAAACATATTATTACCCCATGATTCGGGCATTTGTAGAAGACTCGGCCAGGGTTGAGGATTGTGGTTGAGACACGACGGATGACTCTGCGTGATTTGCAGCAGTGGCACCACACCAACGGCAGCGGCTTGCGATGAGCAACCGGCTGCGGTGCGTGTGCCGGCGGGGGTGTGATGAGACCCACAGGCGATGGTACGGGTGGCGACTTGGCGCATATTTGGTTGTTGCCTGCTGAAGAGCAGGTGGACGAGCAGCCATCGGACATGGTTGCTGCGGCCAGAGCTTCTGATGCTAGGCAGAGTAAGTAGAGAAGGGAGAAGCGAACGTTGGATATGTCAATTTCATTACTTACAGAGTAGCATAGCACCATATATAGTCATAGTCTAGGTTTGGATTCGAACCAGCTACAGGAGCACGACTCTCTTTTTTCTAAAGCTCAGCAATGTCTCTTTACTGGTACACTAGCTTGTTCTGTACGCCTTCTCAAGTCTTTGATTCCTCCACCTGACATCTGGGACCCACCGGAAGGGCCTCTGTATTTCGTGAAAAAAACGTGCCCCCTGCTGACAGGTCAGACCCACCAGCTATCTTCGCACGCAAGGAAGTGCCTCCTTATTACGCATAAAAAAATGAATACTCCCCCTGCCAGCTAGAACCCAGCATAGTGGGAGGCTGACTCTTGGGCCTACCAAGTTGACGGGGACGGAGGGCTTTGTCAACTTAGTCAACATGAACGATTCTAGCTTGAGTTACCGTACGATGTACATCCAACGGCATTAGTGCTTCTTCAACCTCTGGTCTTCTTGCTCCAGCCGCCCAAACCAGCGTCGGTCGTGCTGCATGCTCCTGCCTCCCGTGGCCGGCTGTGATGCCGCGGAGGCCTCACCGCCCCTACTACTCCCACCGCTGGCCAGGGCATCCCTCTACTCACCCACACCCCCTGTTATTCTGCAGCGATGGCAGCCTCACACCGGAGCCGAACCAGTGAACCCTCGTACTCCTCTCCGCGTGGGCATCCACTGTCGCGTCTTCCCCGGCTCCGCGTCGTCCCCTTCCTAGGCCTCGCCGTCGTCCACCGCCTTGGTGCTCTCGGCGCGGCGTGGCCAATGTGGTCAACGACCGACATCCATCGGAAGAGTACTGTACGTGGAGAGGCTGACAGCTGGGTCCACAGCCGCAGCTGGGTCCATGGCCACAGCCCAGTTTTTTTGTGATTTGCCAAGTAAGTCGCTTTGTCAGGCCTGCTGGGCTGCAAATCTTTCAAGACGAGGAGAGCTTCATTCGGCTGGCCGAGAAAATGGCCTATCAGTAATGAGAAATGGGATGTACATTTTTAAAACACATCAAACCGGCAATTAGTTTCAAATTTCTTTTTTTTCATTTCGAGATTTTAAATTGCATTGATTTTTATGCGTGGACAATTTGTTGGATTTTATATTGATATACATTTATTTTTAAAATCTGTTTGAATGTGACTCGAAATTTCGGGATTAAAAACAGTTCGGACCGCATCGAAATATGCAAATTTTTGTATAATTTTTTAACCGTGGCCACAATATGGGCTGTAATGCTAACAAAAAGAATATGGGCTCCATAAAAACCTTAAGAATTAGCAAATGGGCTGTAAATTATTAGAAATAATGGCAGATGGGCTGTATGGTGTTTTCCACAGATTTGAGGCTTTCCTAAAAAAAGGTTGACGCACAAGCAGTGACTATTGGATGTCCATCCAACGGCCGTCGTGCTTCTTCAATCTCTGCTCTTCCTGCTCCAGCCGCTCAAACAAGCGCCGGCGGGACTGCCTGCTCTCTCCTCCCCGCGGCCGACTGTGCTGCCGCGCAGGCCTCACCGCCCCATCGTACTCCCATCGTTGGCCTAGCCATCCCTCTACTCACCAACACCTGCTGTTATTCTCTGGCAACGGCAGACGAACCAGTAAACCCTCGTAAAGTCATACTCCCCTCCGCGTGGGAAACAACTACCGAGTCTTCCCTGCCTCCGTGTCGTTCCCTTCCTAGGCCTCGCTGTCGTCCACCGCCCTGGTGCTCTCGGCGCGGCATGGTCAACTTGGTCAACGACCGACATGCATCTAAAGTGGACTGTACGTGGAGAGGCTGACAGCTGGGTCCACGGCCGCACGCAAGGAAATGCCTCCTTATTACGCGCAAAATAATGATTCCTCCACATGACATCTGGGACCCACCGAAAGGGCCTCTGTATTTCGCGAAAAAAACGTTACCACCGCTGATAGCTTGGACCCACCAGCTATATCTTCGCACGCAAGGAAGTGCCTCCTTATTACGCACAAAAAAATGAATAATCCCCCTGCTAGCTGGGACCAAGTATAGTGGCAGGCTGACTTGTGGGCCTACTAAGTTGACGGGGACGGAGGGCTTTGTCAACTTAGTCGATATGCACGATTCTAGCTCCAGTGACCGTACGATGTCCATCCAACGACCGTAGTGCTTCTTCAACCTCTGGTCTTCTTGCTCCAGCCGCCCAAACCAGCGTCGGTCGTGCCTCGTGCTCCTGCCTCCCATGGTCGGCTGCGATGCGGCGGAGGCCTCACCGCCCCTACTACTCCCACCGCTGGCCAGGCCATCCCTCTACTCACCCACACCCCCTGTTATTCCGCGGCGACGACAGCCTCACACCGCAGCGAACCAGTGAACCCTCATACTCCTCTACGCGTGGGCATCCACTGCCGCGTCTTCCCCGGCTCCGCGTCGTCCCCTTCCTAGGCCTCGCCGTCGTCCACCGCCCTGGTGCTCTCGGTGCGGCGTGGTCAACGTGGTCAAGGAACGGCTTCCATCGGACATGGACTGTACGTGGAGAGGCTGACAGCTGGGTCCACGGCCGCAACAAGGAAGTGCCTCCTTATTACGCGCAAAATAATTATTCCTCCACATGACAGCGGGGACCCACCGGACGGGCCACCGTATTTCGTGAAAAAAATGTTTCCCCCTGACTGCTGGGACCCACCAGCTACATCTTCGCACGCAAGGAAGTGCGTCCGAGCAAAAAAACGATTCGCCCCCCTGACTGTTGGGACCCACCAGCTACATCTTCGCAGGCAAGGAAGTGCCTGACAGTCGGGACCCACCTGGTCGAAGCGTACGTAGCGTTGTCATTCTGGTCATGAACGTGTATGTACATACTGGTCGATGTAGAGGCGCGCACGTGTCGTAGTAGAGGCGCGCACGTAGCATATACACGTACGTACAGCGGCCAGTGTGCAAGAAAGAAAATACGGCCACGTACGTACATACAGGCAGGGTCTCGAACGCCTACTCGCGCATACGTACGGCCAGGGCTCGTGTACATGGCTGGGTCGGAACGGAGAAACTGCGTTGTGGTCATGTTCATGGGGAGGCAACGGAATGCGTCGTGTTCATCGGGAGGCAACGGAACGCGTGGGAGCCAACCGGCTTGGACGGAATAGCCAATGGAAATGAGGCATGGCGTACCGCAGAACGGAGGAAACGGCCTTGTGTTCAACCAGCCACGGTTGAAACGGGATCCTGTTCATCGGGGGGGTCTGGAGTACCGCAAAACGGAGGAAACGGGCCTCCTACGGTCGAAACGGGGGTCCTGTTGATCGGGAGGGGTGTGGCGTACCGCAAAACGGAGGAAACAGAATTGTGTTGGAGCGCTATGGTCAAAACGGGGGTCCTGTTCATCGGGAGGGGTGTGGCGTACCGCAAAACGGGACTCCACGGGATACTGTTCATCTCCACCGTCGACCCCCTCCAGCCTCCACGAGCTACTGTTCATCCACCGTCGACCTCCTCCAGCCTCCACCTGTGACTGTTCATCCACGGGCTCCTGTTCATCCAGCCTCCACCGCGCGCTACTCCACCGGCTACTGTTCAACCAGCCCTCTCCACGGGCTCCTGTTCAACCACCCCTCCACGGGCTACTGTTCATCTAGCCCTCCACCGTCTATTGTTCATCCAGCCCTCCACGGGGTCCTGTTCATCCAGCCCCAACCGGCTCGATCGATCGGGGTCCTGTTCATCCAGAGGCAACACCACGGGGTCCTGTTCATCCACCCCCACCGGGAACTGTTCATCCAACCCCCCCCCCCAATAACGCTCACTGTTCATCCAGAGGCAGCATCGATCGGCTTCAGTTAGCAGCAGTAGTGAAGGAATCGCTCGATCGGGTTCAGTTAACAGCCATCGATCGATCGCTCGGGTTGAGTAACGCGTAGCCTGCAGTGCAATCGCTCGGGTTCAGTTAGAGCCCAACGCCTCGCTCGGGTTCAGTTAGAGCCCAACGCCTCGCACCCACGCGCGTGCGTGTACGAGAGAAACGCGCATCGCTCGGCCCCGACCACCCACCGTAACCGGGAACACCCCGATATTTTCCTCGCCCTCGCTTCTACCACAGTTTTTTCCGTCATGGACGGTCCAAAGAATGTCATGCAGCTGCGTCTCCGGCCCGCCCAGGACGAAAAGCCCATTTTCTGCCATGATTTTTTGTCATAGAAGTAGGACCCCACCACATCTATGTTGATACCGGGTTTTGTCACAATTATCGTCATAGAAGTGTCATAAGTATGACAAAAAAATTCGTTCGGCCCAAAATGTCACAAATGTGTCTTTTTTTGTAGTGAGTATTCAACCCAAATTTATAGATTTGACACAAGGGGAGCCAAAGAATATTTGAAGGTATTAGCAGCTGAGTTGTCAATTCAACCACACCTGGAGATTAATTATCTACAGCAAAGTGATCAGTAGCAAAGTAGTTTGATAGTTTTGATAGTAGTGACAGCAGCAATAGTAACAGTAACAGTGATAGCAGTAATTTTGTAGCAAGTATAACAGTGATGATAGTAGTAGTAACTTAGCAGAAACAATATGGAAAAGTTTGTAGGCATTGGATCGGTGACTTGTTGGATGATATTCATCATGTGACAGTTATAACATAGGGCGATTCGGCACTAGCTCCAGTTCATCGATATAATGTAGGCATGTATTCCGTAAATAGTCATACGCGCTTTATTAAAAGAACTTGCATGACATCTGTTGTCCTACCCTCCCGTGGCAGCGGGGTCCATATTGGAAACTAAGGGATATTAAGGCCTCCTTTTAATAGAGAACCAAAACAAAGCATTAACACATAGTGAATACATGAACTCCTCAAACTACGGTCATCACCGAGAGTGGGCCCCGTTGTTGTCACTCCGGGGTTGCCGGATCATAACACGTAGTAGGTGACTATAACTTGCAAGATCGGATCTAGAACATGGATATAATGATGATAACATAAACGGTTCAGATATGAAATCATGGCACCCGGGCCCAAAGTGACAAGCATTAAGCATGGCAAAGTCATAGCAACATCAATCTAAGAACATAGTGGATACTAGGGATCAAGCCCTAACAAAACTAACTCAATTACATGATGAATCGCATCCAACTCCTCACCGACCAGCGAGCCTACGAAGGAATTACTCACTCCCGGTGGGGACATCATGGAATTGGTGATGGAGAAGTGTTGGTGATGACGAAGAACGAAGATCCCCCTCTCCGGAGCCCCAAACGGACTCCAGATCTGCCCTCCCAAGGAAGAACAGGGCTTGGCGGTGGCTCTGTCTTGTTTTTTTCGAAAAGGGGGGATCCCCGGCCTCTGCATCAGAACGATGCATACGGCCACCTTTATTACCAAGCAAAATAGTTCGACGGCAGTCTTAAAGTCTCAACAAAGTACAAAAAATGCTCACACAGAGCAAAAGAACAACGATCAAACCACAACCGGCTTAACAAGATAAAGATAGGAAAACTAATTGCCTATCCTATTACATGACCGCCAGCCAAACCGGTTGAAAATATCACGTGCTACCATCTCCCATCGGATAGAACCAGTAACCAAACGCTCCCTGGCCTCCGTCGGATTGAGTAACGACCACATACGGATCAACGCCGTAGCTCGGAAGATAACCTGCAAAAAAACGAGTGTTTGTTGTTCTGTTAAAGACCAAATCATTTCTGCAATTCCAGATAGCCCATAGTAAAGCACATACTCCTACGCGAATGTGTCTCACTGTTTGGAGCTCAACCCCATCAAGCCACGTCCCAAATAACGTGTTGATATTATTCGGCGGAGTAATATTAAAGGCTATGTGCACAGACTACCAAAGAATTTTTGCCAAGGGGCAATCAAGAAAGAGGTGTTTGATGGATTCATCCCGATCACAAAAGCTACATCTAGTGGAGCCATTCCCGTTGCGTTTTATCAATTTATCCTTAGTTAAAATGACTTGTTTGTGTACAAATCACATAAATACTTTAACTCTCAAGGGAACTTTGACATGCCAAACATGTTTTGAATTAGGAATAGAGCTAGAATTAATAACATCCAAATACATGGATTTAACTATAAACTCTCCATTCCTAGTTAGCTTCCAACACAACTGATCGGGTCGTTGAGTTAGTTGAACATCCATCAATCTTCTCACAAGATGGAGCCAGGCTTCCCAACGGTTTCCGACTAGCGCTCTCCTGAAGTGAATATTAAGAGGCGTGGACTGACATACTGTCTCAACGGTTGCATCTCTCTGTTGAACAATGCTATATAGAGAAGGACATTGAAGCGCGAGGGGCGTATCCCCTAGCCACGTATCCTCCCAGAATCTCGTAGAAGTACCGTTCCTAATAACAAACTTCGTCCGATTAAAAAAGATTGATTTAACTCTCATCAGACCTTTCCAGAAAGGCGAATCCATCGGCCTCACTGTCAGCTGGGATAAAGTTTGGGAATGAAGGTACTTATTACGCAGAATTTGTGCCCATGTAGCCCCGGTCTCACTAGATAGCTTATACAACCACTTGCTGAGAAGACATTTATTCTTGACCTCAAATCATGGCACCCGGAGCCCCAAACGGTCTCCGGAGCCCCAAACGGACTCTAGATCTGCCCTCCCGAGGAAGAACAGGGCTTGGCGGTGGCTCCGTCTCGTGGATCGCGATAATTCTTTCTCCCCGATTTTTTCTCCAGAAATAAGATTTTATAGCGTTGGTTTCAGGGTCAGCGGGCCACCAGGTGGGGACAACCCACCTGGGCGCGCCAGGAGAGGGCGGCGCGCCCTGGTAGGTTGTGCCCACCCAGGTGCCCCTCTCTGGCAGGTCTTGGCTCCAGAAATTCTCTTTTATTGTACAAAAATTCCTCACAAAGTTTCGTTCCATTCCGAGAACTTTTATTTCTGCACAAAAACAACACCATGTTAGTTCTGCTGAAAACAGCATCAGTCCGGGTTAGTTTTATTCAAATCATGCAAATTAGAGTCCAAAACAAGAGGAAAAGCGTTAGAAAAAGTAGATACGTTGGAGATGTATCACCATCGATGTTGTTGAGGCAGGATGCTAGAACCACCACCCATGAGCCTCCAACCTTGTTCTTGGACCTTTGGCTTCCCCCAAACAAAGACGTCACAATATGCGACGGGATCCGCTATATACTCAACAACACCAGATCCATTACACCTATAAATAATGGAATAAAGTTCCCACGTATCCTTCGAGTTCACCATCGCGGGTGCCCTCGAGATGGGGTTGATATTGGGAAAATTTTATTCCAAACACCGCCATCCAAACGCTCCGGTGGAACACACTAAACCTAACTCTGGGCAGAGAGTGGGGTTCCTCCACCTATTCGTTGCCCTGGGCGGTTATCAAAGGGGGAGAGAGCCCACAACTTCGCCGATAGATGGCAAGAGGAGTTGGCGCACGTGGCGGAGCTCCAAGGTGGCTCTGGCATGAAGGTGGAGCTCGAAGGCATGCGCCTTGGCCTCGGTGGCTGCGCCGACATGGGCATGGTGCTCTCCTTGGTGGGTACCGCGGGCGGCGGATAGAGGAAGGTGGAGGGGCGCTTGCTCACCCGGGTGGTATTTTGCCTAGGAAAGTATGCATGTTGCACGTCTGTTAAAAAATATTATTGTCAAGCAATAATATCACATAGTATGTTTTTCTGGAAAAGTAATCAAATCATTTTTACAAGCAATACCGGCTTACGTAGACATATGTTTGGGTACAAAGTGACACAAAAGAATCATACACACACATCGTTTACACAGAACAGACTGCACGCGCAACAATCATCGGCGACAGTGGTAGTAGTACGCACCAACGATGGACTGAGCAGGCATCGATCTATGGTCCATTGAGCTGATCAGTGGTACCCGAGCGGCGCAGGCGTCTGATTCAGCGTCATTCCCTGGTAATGGATGTCCGATGCGTAGTGGTTGGCGTCGCGGTGATGCGCCTCGTCGGCGCGCACGGCGGTGACGACGTCCTTGAGCCTGGCGTCGGCGGGGAGGCGCCAGTAGTCGATGGCGATGGCCGGGGCGGGCGTGTTCTCGATCAAGCCGGCCTCGAGGTCCTTGAGGTACTCAGTATAGGACTCCACGGCCTCCTCCTCGAGGTACCCGACGAAGCGGTGCGCGAACTTGGGGGAGATGAGGTAGCCGACGAAGTAGGCGTTGAAGAAGACGCCCTGCGCGGCGAGCACGAGCGCGCGCTCCCACCACCGGGGCTGCGTCACGTCCATGAAGGTCATGAGGTGCATGCGTTCGTTCTCGGCCTCCTCCATGAGCGCCCGGATCCAGCCGCCGCTGTGCTCGAAGCGGCGGAGCGAGCGCAGGTGAAGTAGCACGCCGCCCACCATGGGCGGCACCGCCGCCACCGTCTCCAGCAGCAGCGCGTGGCTGGCGTGCCGGCGCTGGAAGAAGAGGTCCCGGGGCACGCGCAGCGATCGGACAACGAAGTACGCCACCTTGTCCGCCAGGGCCTTGGGCTCGTGGTGCTTGGTCACGTCGATGGACGTGTCCGGCCGGTACGTGTCCCACGGCCTGAAGCAGAACCACGGCCACTCCGTGCCGTCATCCTTGACGAGCTTCCGAGGCTCGATGCCCCAATAGCTCACCACGGGCTTCTTGTTCTGCTGCTCTGGAGTCGCGGCCGCCTGGGGGCTCGCGGCATCATCTTCTTGTTTGGCATGCGGGGCGGCGGCCTCGGTGCTGGCCATCCGCGCGGGGAAGATCCTCGCGGCGGCGGGCATGATGCCCCTCGCGCTCGCGGCGAGCCCGGAGGCTGGCTCGGCGGCGGCGAAGAGGCGGGGGCCCAGGTGGCGCAGAAGCGTGGCTCCGGCCATCCGGGAGCTCATGGTGTTGGCTGTTGATTGTTGAACAACTAAAGCGATCGAAAAGCTTGTGAGCGGATCGAATGGGAAGTCTGTTTTTGTTGGCGGGCTAGGAAATGATTTCTGTTTACTGTTGGTGTTGATCTGGTAACTGACCGATGGCTTGACGACGTCTCGCCGGAGATGGTTTTATAGGGAGGGGGCTCGGCCGGCACGGTGCTTCCGGGAATGTCACCAGACAACATGTGGGCACTCTCCCTAGAAAAAGAAGACATGTGCGCACTCGACCACCAGCTACAGCTGCGAGTGCTGCGACTGCGACGTTCCAATTTTTTCCGTTTATTGTTGCTTCTTGGACAGTGCAGCACAGCCGTGGCGCGGCGGCGCGCTGGTGCTTAATAATCTAACAATTCCTTGCCGTGCAAGTGTCTGTCAGGTTGACTAGCTAGATAAGTTTTTTTCTGAACGGACCAACACGAACGCTCATGACAGGAACGTCGCCGGACTCGCCGGCTTCCGGGGGAGTTCGCGAGACATCTCGGTTGACCGGCGCAGCGTATGTTGCCATCAGGTTGAGGTGAGTGCGCTGTGCGATCCGGACACAAACGCCCTGCGAGCTTGACTTGCCGTGCCTGTGCGTAGATGCCACGGGACTACCGACTGCCGTGCATGCATACTAGTCTTCTCCTTTGGAGGTCAACCGGTAAGGCGAGTTGAACGTTCGCCGTCTTCTTTCACGAGGATATATTCCATGAAAGATTCCATCGGCTCGACTCTCTCTAGACGCTGACCACACGGCCCGGCTGAAAATTTCAAAGGAAAAAACGTTTCTCGCTTCTCCCTGATAAAATAGAACTTTAGCTATACTTAGCGGGTGAAGGCGCGGCGACACGCCGTGCCCGTGGAAGTGGCCTTGACTTATACACTTGTTATTGTTGTTAAGAACAATGGACATTATGAGTTATATTTCATTGGCTAGATGTACAAATTTGCTAATGAGAAAAGAAAAGCCAGTGAAGTACAAGCAATCATAGGCAAATGTGAAACAAAAGATTGACATGCTAAAATAGTTGGATCATTTAGTAACACATATGGTTTGCCTCTCCAGTGGTGATAGTACATTCTTTTTTTTCATTTACTTTGAAATGTCAAATATCTACTCTGAAGTAGGAGGCCGGCCGTGGAAAAGAAGTATCCTATGCAATGGCGTCGAAATTTAGCTGTAGGTTCCCCTTCTCGTAGCATTTTCTATATCTCTAATGGCTAAGCGTGAAATATTTTTTCACATAAAGGACACCATAATCAGCGAATAGGGGCTTAGAACACGATCCTTATAATGTTATGCCATCAGGGTTTAATTCATAAACTTGGCACTGGTGCTCGTATTTTCCAGAATTTATTCCATGGCTTCCGGTGATTCATAGACATGGCACTGGTGCTCTTATTTTTTTGGATTTATTCCATGGCTTTCGGCGATGTGCGTTCAGTAGGAGGAGACGTTCCCGTCGACTACGAAAGCATCGGCGATGACTTCGTCAATCTAAAAATGTTGCGTCGGCTCAGTATCAGGTATATACTCATAGGGGTAAGATATGCGTGCGTGCGTGCGTTTGTAGGGGTGATTGTATACACGTGTATGCTGGCATATGCATTGTATTGCGTTAAAAGAGGTAGCAAACACAAAAGAAAAAACCAGTATGTAGAGTGAATCGATCTGTGGTTCGATGGTTAGGAGGATAGTGGTATTCCCTACCTACCAGGGTTCAAGTCCCGGACTTGACATTCGTACTCGCATTTTTCTAGATTTATTGTAGGCCTCCCGGCGATGTGCGCTGAACGAGAGAAGACGTATCCGTCAACTATGTAAGCGTATCTAAAGACTTCGTCAATCTCAAGATGATGTCGCAGCTCAATCTCTCGGAGATGCTCATGTGGTAGGGTTTGCGGGCAAGCATTCATACGGATGAATGTATATGTGTATGTATGAGCGTATGCGTCTGTACTATGTTAAAAAACCAGCACAATCTGCACTTAATCTCAAGATGATGTGACGGCTCAGTCTCTCGGAGATGCTCATGTGGATATGGTGTACGTCATGCATTCATATGTATGAGTGTGTTCATATGTATGAGTGTATGTGTGTATGTATGACCGTATGCGTTTGTACTGTATTAAAAAGCAGTGTAATTTATATTGTGTTAAGAAAAACAGTACACACTAAATCAAATGGAAAATTTGAACACGTGTCAACGGGAAAGGCACTCTCGCCAATACACTTGAAATGAACGATAGCGCTGCTAGCTTAGCAGCTTTAGTATAGTAGTATATGTAAGTCGCTAAAAAAAAGGTTTCTTGTATGTGTGTTTAGGCTGATTTTTTACTTGCCCTGTTTTGGGTAAGTCAATTCTTTACATAGGCTTTCCCGCAAAAAATAAAAAAATAAATCATAGGCTGAATTTTTTTACTTGTCCTTGTTTACGCTAGGTCGATTTTTTTCTTAGGCTGAATTTTTTGACTTGCTCATGTTTGGGGTAAATCGATTATTTTATGTGAAGCCCGTTATACATTACCTTTTTTAACCATTTTTGCTTTTGCTTTTATTTTTATTTTTTAGCCTGTCTTTTTTTTGCATGGGTACTTTTTACATATTGGATGAGTGCAAATATATACACTCAAGTACTATAGAGCATGTGTGTAAATCACACTAGAGTGTGAAAATTACTCTATTCTACGTTTATTTATTGCATATTTAAAAGGTGCAATTTTAGTGCAAAGTTGTGTGCAAGCTATTTTGATTTTCTTCTTAAAGAGTGATACCATTGCCACTAGTTTATTCTTCTTTAAAACTTCATTATTTTAATTTGTTTAGTTTTTATTTTAGTTTATTACTTCTTTAAGGGAAAAATACCGATGCCACTAACTTGTTCCTGAGGAAACTTCTTATTTGTGAAAATTCCACTATTATATGCTCATTGTTGCATATTATGAAAATGTGCAATTTTTGTCATTATTTTTCACATTTTTTCTTCTTAAAGAGTAATAACATTGCCACTAATTCATTTTTTCTTAGAAAACTTATGTTTTGCGAAAGTTCCACTATTATATGCTTATTCTTGCACATAATGAAAAACCGAAAATTTTGTGTAAATTTAGTGCAATTTTTGCCATTATCTGTTTCATTTATTTATTTTTTCAATTTTCTTCATCTTAAAGGGTAATACGAATGTCAATAATTCATTGTTTCTAAGAAAACTTCATTATTTTGATTTATTGTAGTTTTTCTTTCATTTTCTTTCTTCTTAAAGGTTAATACCAATGCCACTTATTTATTCTTTCTTATAAAACTTCATTCTTTTGATTTTGTTTTAGTTTCTTTTTCATTTTGCTTTCTTCTTTGAGGGTAATGCGAATGCCACTAATTCATTCTTCCATATAATATCAATGCCACTAATTCATCTTCCTTGTAAAATTTATTAGTTTGATTTTAAAAAAAAATCCATTTTCTTTCTTCTTTAAGGGTTATAAAAATGCCACTAATTAATTTCATCTTAGAAACCTGTGTTTTGCGAAACTTTCGCAATTATAGACTTATTCTTGTATTTTTCTAAAAAAATGCATTTTGTGTAAATTGTATGCAAATTGAGTCATTATTTGATTTAATTTTTTACATTTTATTTATTTTTAAGTGTAATATCAACACAACTTATTCATTCCTTCTTAGCAACTACTAATTCATTGGTATTGGCACTAACTCATTTTTTCTTAGAAAATTTAATTATTTCTTCTTCTTAAAGGGTAATACCAATGCCACTAATTAATTCTTCCTTATAAAACTCAATATTTTTGATTTGGTGTTAGTTTCCTTTTCCGGCTTTCCTTTTTTAAGGGTATTACCAATGTCACTAATTCATCATCCCTTGTAAAATTTCATTATGTTGATTTTCTTTTAGCTTTTATTTCATTTTCTTTCTTCTTTAAGGGTAACAACAATGTTATTAATTCATTATTCCTTGTAAAATTTCATTATTTGGATTTTTGTTTTAGTTTTTATTTCATTTTAGTTCTTCTTTAAGGGTAATAACAATGCCAATAATTCATTATTCCTTGTAAATTTCATTATTTTGATTTTTTGTAACTTTAATTTCAATTTTTTTGAACACACATTTTCTTTCTTGTTTAAGGGTACATAATAACAATGTCATTAATTCATTCCTTTTTAGATTTGTTTTGTGAAACTTTCACTGTTATATGCTTATTCTTCCATATTTCAATTGCCATGTAAATTTTGTGCAAATTGTTATTATTTGATTTGTTTTTTATATTTTATTTCTTTTAAGGGTAATACCAATGTTGCTATAATCCATTCATTCATTCTTGGAAAACTCCTAATTCATGGGTATTTCCACTAATTCATTCCTATTTAATGGCAATTTTCTTTCTTTATTTTTATTTGTGTTCATGTACTCTTTAAGGTGGAACCACCACGAGTATTAGAGTTTTAGGAAACCAACCCTTTTCTTATTTTGGTTGTCAAGTTAACAACTCACTATAATTAAATCCATGCAACTCAGGTAATCACCATCTGATTAAGCTTCATCACTGTGATTAATTTGCAGTACTCGAACTATGCATGTTACCATTTGTATAGGGGTTTTCTGAAAGAACATGCGGTGCCCCCATGTTTGGTTTTGGTAATTGATGACATTCTCTATGGACTAATGGTTGCCTTGAGTTATATTTGAAGGATTTTTCCATAGGTTTTTCTTGAAGTCCATGTGCTGGTTTCAAGGAGTTTATGTGTTGACCAATGTGATATTCAAGGAATTATCCAAAGATTGGTCATGTAGAAGACATGATACAAGGTTCATCAAGACTAAGTCAAGTGTGAATCAAGTTGATCAACACGCAGTTGATGACGTTCTCTATGGACTAGTGGTTGGCTTGAGTTATATTTGAAGGATTTGTCCATAGGTTTTTCTTGAAGTCCATGTGTTGGTTTCAAGGAGTTTATGTGTTTTCCAAGGTGCTATTCAAGGAATTATCCAAAGATTGGTCATGTAGAAGACATGATACAAGGTTGATCAAGGCTAAGTCAAGTGTGAATCAAGTTGATCAACACGCAAAGCGCAGAAGTGTTGGGAAACGTAGTATTTCAAAAATTTGCCTACGATCACGCAAGATCTATCTAGGAGAAGCATAGCAACGAGCGGGGAGAGTGTGTCCACGTACCCTCGTAGACCGAAAGCGGAAGCGTTTAGTAACGCGGTTGATGTAGTTTAACATCTTCGCGATCCAACCGATCAAGTACCGAACGCACGGCACCTCCGCGATCTGCACACGTACAGATCGGTGACATCCCTCGAACTCTTGATCCAGCTGAGGCCGAGGGAGAGTTTCGTCAGCACGACGGCGTGATGACGGTGATGATGAAGTTACCGGTGCAGGGCTTCACCTAAGCACTATGACGATATGACCGAGGTGTGTTTCTGTGGAGGGGGCACCACACACGGCTAAGAGAAACTTTGGTGTGCCTTTGGGGTGCCCGCCTCCCACGTATATAAAGGAGGGATGGAGGAGGATGCCGGCCAGCAGGAGAAGGCGCACCATGGGGGGGCAATCCTACTCCAAGTAGGATTCGCCCCCTCCCCCCTTTCGTATTCCAACAAGGAGAAGGGGGAAGGAGAGGGAGGAGAGAAGGAAAGGGGGGCCGGCCCCCTAGTCCAATTCGGTTTGGGCTAGGGGGGCGCGCGCCACCCTTTGGCCTGCCTCCTCTCTTCCACTACTAGGCCCATGAGGCCCAATAACCCCCCGGGGCGTTCTCGTAACCCCCCGGTACTCCGGAAAATACCCGATACACCTCAGATCTATTCCGGTGTCCGAATATAGTCTTCCAATATATCAATCTTCATGTCTCGACCATTCCGAGACTCCTCGTCATGTCCGGGATCTCATCCGGGACTCCGAACTACCTTCGGTACATCAAAACACATAAACTCATAATACCGATCGTCATCGAACGTTAAGCGTGTGGACCCTACGGGTTCGAGAACTATGTAGACATGACCGAGACTCATCTCCGGTCAATAACCAATAGCGGAACCTGGATGCTCATATTGGCTCCCACATATTCTACGAAGATCTTTATCTGTCAAACCGCATAACAACATACGTTGTTCCCTTTGTCATCGGTATGTTACTTGCTCGAGATTCGATCATCGGTATCACTATACCTAGTTCAATCTTGTTACCAGCAAGTCTCTTTACTCATTCCGTAATGCATCATCTGTAACTAACTCATTAGTTACATTGCTTGCAAGGCTTATAGTGATGTGTATTACCAAGAAGGCCTAGAGATACCTCTCCGACAATCGGAGTGACAAATCCTAATCTCAATCTATGCCAACTCAACAAACACCATTGGAGACACCTGTAGAGCATCTTTATAATCACACAGTTACGTTGTGACGTTTGATAACACACTAAGTGTTCCTCCGGTATTCGGGAGTTGCATAATCTCATAGTCATAGGAACATGTATAAGTCATGAAGAAAGCAATAGCAATAAACTAAACTAAACGATCATAGTGCTAAGCTAACGGATGGGTCATGTCAATCACATCATTCTCTAATGATGTGATCCCGTTCATCAAATGATAACTCATGTCTATGCTAGGAAACTTAACCATCTTTGATTAACGAGCTAGTCAAGTAGAGGCATACTAGTGACACTCTGTTTGTCTATGTATTCACGCATGTACTAAGTTTCCGGTTAATACAATTCTAGCATGAATAATAAACATTTATCATGATATAAGGAAATATAAATAACAACTTTATTATTGCCTCTAGGGCATATTTCCTTAAGTCTCCCACTTGCACTAGAGTCAATAATCTAGATTACATAGTAATGATTCTAACACCCCTGGAGTCTTGGTGTTGATCATGTTTTGCTCGTGAGAGAGCCTTAGTCAACGGGTCTGCAACATTCAGATCCGTATGTATTTTGCAAATCTCTATGTCTCCCTCCTTGACTTGATCGCGGATGGAATTGAAGCGTCTCTTGATGTGCTTGGTTTTCTTGTGAAATCTGGATTCCTTTGCCAAGGCAATTGCACCAGTATTGTCACAAAAGATTTTCATTGGACCCGATGCACTAGGTATGACACCTAGATCGGATATGAACTCCTTCATCCAGACTCCTTCATTTGTTGCTTCCAGAGCAGCTATGTACTCCGCTTCACACGTAGATCCCGCCATGACGCTTTGCTTAGAACTGCACCAACTGACAGCTCCACCGTTTAATATAAATACGTATCCGGTTTGTGACTTAGAGTCATCTGGATCAATGTCAAAGCTTGCATCGACGTAACCATTTATGACAAGCTCTTTGTCACCTCCATAAACGAGAAACATATCCTTAGTCCTCTTCAGGTATTTCAGGATGTTGTTGACCGATGTCCAGTGATCCACTCCTGGATTACTTTCGTACCTCCCTGCTAAACTAATAGCAAGGCACACATCAGGTCTGGTACACAGCATTGCATACATGATAGAACCTATGGCTGAAGCATAGGGAATGACTTTCGTTTTCTCTCTATCTTCTGCAGTGGTCGGGCATTGAGTCTGACCCAACTTCACACCTTGTAACACAGGCAAGAACCCTTTCTTTGCTTGATCCATTTTGAACTTCTTCAAAACTTTATCAAGGTATGTGCTTTGTGAAAGTCCAATTAAGCGTCTTGATCTATCTCTATAGATCTTGATGCCCAGTATATAAGCAGCTTCACCGAGGTCTTTCATAGAAAAACTTTTATTCAAGTATCCTTTTATGCTATCCAGAAATTCTATATCATTTCCAATCAATAATATGTCATCCACATATAATATTAGAAATGCTATAGAGCTCCCACTCACTTTCTTGTAAATACAGGCTTCTCCAAAAGTCTGTATAAAACCATATGCTTTGATCACACTATCAAAACGTTTATTCCAACTCCGAGATGCTTGCACCAGTCCATTAATGGATCGCTGGAGCTTGCACACTTTGTTAGCATCCTTTGGATCGATAAAACCTTCGGGTTGCATCATATACAACTCTTCTTCCAGAAATCTATTCAGGAATACTGTTTTGACATCCATTTTCCAAATTTCATAACCATAAAATGCGGCAATTGCTAACATGATTTGGATGGACTTAAGCATCGCTATGGGTGAGAAGGTCTCATCGTAGTCAACTCCTTGAACTTGTCGAAAATCTTTTGCAACAAGTCAAGCTTTGTAGACAGTAATATTATCGTCAGCGTCAGTCTTCTTCTTGAAGATCCATTTATTCTCTATGGCTTGCCGATCATCGGGCAAGTCAACCAAAGTCCACACTTTGTTCTCATACATGGATCCCATCTCAGATTTCATGGCCTCGAGCTATTTCGCGGAATCTGGGCTCATCATCGCTTCCTCATAATTCGTAGGTTCGTCATAGTCAAGTAACATGACTTCCAGAACAGGATTACCGTACCACTCTGGTGCGGATCTTACTCTGGTTGACCTACGAGGTTCGGTAGTAACTTGATCAGAAGTTTCATGATCATTATCATTAGCTTCCTCGCTAATTGGTGTAGGAATCACAGGAACTGATTTCTTTGATGAACTACTTTCCAATAAGGGAGCAGGTATAGTTACCTCATCAAGTTCTACTTTCCTCCCACTCACTTCTTTCGAGATAAACTCCTTCTCTAGAAAGGATCCATTCTTAGCAACGAATATCTGGCCTTCGGATCTGTGATAGAATGTGTACCCAACAGTCTCTTTTCGGTA
Source organism: Aegilops tauschii subsp. strangulata (assembly GCF_002575655.3). Lineage (NCBI taxonomy): Eukaryota > Viridiplantae > Streptophyta > Magnoliopsida > Poales > Poaceae > Aegilops > Aegilops tauschii. The sequence continues at coordinate 548,524,485 of NC_053036.3, read as the reverse complement.
TCCTATGAAGACACATTTCTCCGATTTGGGTTCGAGCTTATCAGGTTGAAGCTTTTTCACATAAGCATCGCAGCCCCAAACTTTAAGAAACGACAACTTGGGTTTCTTGCCAAACCACAATTCATATGGTGTCGTCTCAACGGATTTAGATGGTGCCCTATTTAACGTGAATGCAGCCGTCTCTAAAGCATAACCCCAAAACGACAGCAGTAAATCAGTAAGAGACATCATAGATCGCACCATATCTAATAAAGTGTGGTTACGATGTTCGGACACACCATTATGTTGTGGTGTTCCGGGTGGCGTGAGTTGCGAAACTATTCCGCATTGTTTCAAATGAAGAACAAACTCGTAACTCAAATATTCTCCTCCACGTTCAGATCGTAGAAACTTTATTTTCTTGTTACGATGATTTTCCACTTCACTCTGAAATTCTTTGAACTTTTCAAATGTTTCAGACTTATGTTTCATCAAGTAGATATACCCATATCTGCTCAAATCATCTGTGAAGCTAAGAAAATAACGATACCCGCCGCGAGCCTCAACACTCATCGGACTGCATACATCAGTATGTATTATTTCCAACAAGTCTGTTGCTCGCTCCATTGTTCCGGAGAACGGAGTCTTAGTCATCTTGCCCATGAGGCATGGTTCGCAAGCATCAAGTGATTCTAAAAGCCCATCAGCATGGAGTTTCTTCATGCACTTTACACCAATATGACCCAAACGGCAGTGCCACAAATAAGTTGCACTATCATTATTAAACTTATATCTTTTGGCTTCAATACTATGAATATGTGTGTCACTACTATCGAGATTCAACAAAAATAGACCACTCATCAAGGGTGCATGAGCATAAAAGATATTACTCATATAAATAGAACAACCATTATTCTCTGATTTAAATGAATAACCGTCTCGCATCAAACAAGATCCAGATATAATGTTCATGCTTAACGCTGGCACCAAATAACAATTATTCAGGTCTAAAACTAATCCGGAAGGTAGATGTAGAGGTAGCGTGCCGACGGCGATTGATACGTCCATTTTGCATCATGCTTTTATATCGATATTTATTGCATTATGGGCTGTTATTACACATTATGTCACAATACTTATGTCTATTCTCTCTTATTTTACAAGGTTTACCTAAGGAGGGAGAATGCCGGCAGCTGGAATTCTGGGCTGGAAAAGGAGCAAATATTAGAGACCTATTCTGCACAACTCCAAAAGTCCTGAAACTCCACGGAAGTTATTTTTGGAAATAATAAAAAATACTGAGCAGAAGAAATACCAGCGGGGGCCCACACCCTGGCCACAAGGGTGGGGGCGCGCCCTACACCCCTGGGCGCGCCCCCTGCCTCGTGGGCCCCCTGTTGGCCCTCCGGTGGCCATCTTCTGCTATATGAACTCTTTCGTCCGAAGAAAAATCAGAAGCAAGATTTCGGGACGAGACTCCGCCGCCACGAGGCGGAACATTGGCGGACCCAATCTAGGGCTCTGGCAGAGCCGTTCTACCGGGGATACTTCCCTCCGGGAGGGGGACATCATCGCCATCGTCATCACCAACGCTCCTCTCATCGGGAGAGGGCCAATCTCCATCAACATCTTCACCAGCACCATCTCCTCTCAAACCCTAGTTCATCTCTTGTATCCAATTCTTGTCTCTATGTCTGGGATTGGTACCTGTAGGTTGCTAGTAGTGTTGATTACTCCTTGTAGTTGATGCTAGTTGGTTTATTTGGTGGAAGATCATATGTTCAGATCCATTATGCATATTAATACCCCTCTGATTATGAACATGAATATGCTTTGTGAGTAGTTACGTTTGTTCCTGAGGACATGGGAGAAGTCTTGCTAGTAGTAGTCGTGTGAATTTGGTATTCGTTCGATATTTTGATGAGATGTATGTTGTCTCTCCTCTAGTGGTGTTATGTGAACGTCGACTACATGACACTTCACCATTATTTGGGCCTAGAGGAAGGCATTGGGAAGTAATAAGTAGATGATGGCTTGCTAGAGTGACAGAAGCTTAAACCCTAGTTTATGCGTTGCTTCGTGAGGGGCTGATTTGGATCCATATGTTTCATGCTATGGTTAGGTTTACCTTAATACTTATTTTGTAATTGCGGATGCTTGCAATAGGGGTTAATCATAAGTGGGATGCTTGTCCAAGTAAGGACAGCACCCAAGCACCGGTCCACCCACATATCAAATTATCAAAGTACCGAACACGAATCATATGAACGTGATGAAAACTAGCTTGACGATAATTCCCATGTGTCCTCGGGAGCGCTTTTCTCTATATAAGAGTTTTTCCAGGCTTGTCCTTTGCTACAAAAAGGATTGGGCCACCTTGCTGCACTTTATTTACTTTTGTTACTTGTTTACAAATTATTTTATCACAAAACTATCTGTTACCTATAATTTCAGTTCTTGCAGAGAATACCTTGCTGAAAACCACTTATCATTTCCTTCTGCTCCTTGTTGGGTTCGACACTCTTACTTATCGAAAGGACTACGATAGATCCCCTATACTTGTGGGTCATCAAGACTCTTTTCTGGCGCCGTTGCCGGGGAGTGAAGCGCCTTTGGTAGGTGGAATTTGGTAAGGAAAAATGTATATAGTGTGCTGAAATTTACTGTCACATGTTGCTATGGAAAGTAATCCTCTGAGGGGCTTGTTCGGGGTATTTTCACCTCGACCAGTAGAGCAAAGAGTTGCTCCTCAACCTAATAAACCTACTGAAAATGAAAATGTCTACTTTGAAATTCCTTCGGGTATGGTAGAAAAACTGCTAGCTAATCCTTTTGCAGGAGATGGAACATTACATCCTGATGAGCACCTAATCTATGTGGATGAGGTTTGTGGATTATTTAAGCTTGCAGGTATGCCCGATGATGTTATCAAGAAGAAGGTCTTCCCTTTATCTTTGAAGGGAGATGCATTGACATGGTATAGGCTATGTGATGATATGGGATCATGGAACTATAAACGATTGAAATTGGAATTTCATCAGAAGTTTTATCCTATGCATCTTGTTCATTGTGATCGTAATTATATATATAATTTTTGGCCTAGCGAAGGAGAAATCATCGCTCAAGCTTGGGGGAGGCTTAAATCAATGTTATATTCATGCCCCAATCATGAGCTCTCAAGAGAAATGATTATTCAAAAAAATTATGCTCGGCTTTCTGACAACAATCGCACCATCCTCGATACTTCTTGTGCTGGCTCTTTTATGATGAAGACTATTGAATTCAAATGGGATTTATTGGAAAGAATTAAACGCAACTCTGAAGATTGGGACCTCGACGAAGGTAAGGAGTCAGGTATGACACCTAAGTTTGATTGTGTTAAATCTTTTATGGATACTGATGTTTTCCATAAATTTAGCACTAAATATGGACTTGACTCTGAGATAGTAGCTTCTTTCTGTGAATCTTTTGCTACTCATGTTGATCTCCCTAAGGAGAAGTGGTTTAAATATCATCCTCCCATAGAAGTAAAAGTAGCTGCACCTATTAAAGTTGAAGAAAAAACTATCACTTATAATGATCCTATTGTTCCTACTGCTTATGTTGAGAAACCACCTTTTCATGTAAGGATAAAAGATCATGTTAAAGCTTCAACTGTGGTTCGTAAAAGCAATATTAGAACTTGTACACCTCCTGAGCAAGTTAAAGTTGAACCTAATATTGCTATTATTAAAGATCTCTTGGCTGATAATATTGATGGGTATCTTATTTATTTCTGTGATGAGACTGCTAGAATTGCTAAACCTTGTGCTAAAGATAAACATAGACATGTGGTAGGCATGCCTGTTATTTCTGTTAAAATAGGAGATCATTGTTATCATGGCTTGTGTGATATGGGTGCTAGTGCTAGTGCAATACCTATTGACTTATACAAAGAAATTATGCATGATATTGCACCTGCTGAGTTAGAAGATATTGATGTCACAATTAAGCTTGCCAATAGAGATACTATATCACGAATTGGAATTGTTAGAGATGTTGAAGTCTTGTGTGGGAAAACTAAATATCCTGCTGATTTTCTTGTTCTTGGTTCCCCACAAGATAGCTTTTGTCCCATTATATTTGGTAGACCCTTCTTAAACACTGTTAATGCTAAGATAGACTGTGAAAAGGACGTTGTTACTATTGGTCTAGGTGATATGTCTCATGAGTTTAACTTCTCTAAATTTTGTAGACAACACCGTGAAGAGGAATTGCCTAGTAAAGATGAAATTATTGGTCTTGCTTCTATTGCCGTGCCTCCTAGTGATCCTTTAGAACAATATTTGCTAGACCATGAAAATGATATGTTTATGAATGAAAGAAGGGAAATAGATGAAGTGTTCTTTAAACAGGGACCTATTCTGAAACACAACTTGCCTGTTGAAATCCTAGGGGATCCTCCACCACCCAAGGGTGATCCCGTGTTTGAGCTTAAACCATTGCCTGATACTCTTAAATATGCTTATCTTGATGAAAAGAAAATATATCCTGTTATTATTAGTGCTAATCTTTCAGAGAAGGAGGAAGAAAAATTATTGAAAACTCTGAAGAAGCACCGTGCTGCCATTGGAAATACTCTTGATGATCTTAAGGGCATTAGTCCCACCCTATGTCAACACAAAATAAAATTGGAGAAAGATGCCAAACCAGTTATTGATCATCAACGACGGCTGAATCCTAAGATGAAAGAAGTGGTAAGAAAAGAAATACTAAAGCTCCTTGAGGCAGGTATAATCTATCACGTTGCTGATAGTCAGTGGGTAAGTCATGTCCATTGTGTCCCTAAGAAGGGAGGTATTACGGTCGTTCCTAATGATAAAGATGAACTGATTCCTCAAAGAAATATTACAGGTTATAGGATGGTAATTGATTTTCGCAAATTAAATAAAGCTACTAAAAAAGATCATTACCCCTTACCTTTTATTGATCAAATGCTAGAAAGATTATCCAAACATACACACTTCTGCTTTCTAGATGGTTATTCTGGTTTCTCTCAAATACCTGTGTCAGCTGATGATCTAGCTAAGACCACATTTACTTGTCCTTTCGGTACTTTTGCTTATAGACGTATGCCTTTTGGTTTATGTAATGCACCTGATACCTTTCAAAGATGCACGATGGCTATATTCTCTGACTTTTGTGAAAAAGATTTGTGAAGTTTTCATGGACGATTTCTCCGTTTATGGATCCTCTTTTGATGTTTGCTTAAGCAACCTTGATCGAGTTTTGCAGAGATGTGAAGAAACTAACCTTGTCTTGAATTGGGAGAAGTGCCACTTTATGGTTAATGAAGGTATTGTCTTGGGGCATAAAATTTCTGAAAGGGGCATTGAAGTTGATAAAGCTAAAGTTGATGCTATTGAAAAGATGCCATGTCCCAAGGACATCAAAGGTATAAGAAGTTTCCTTGGTCACCCCAGATTTTATAGGAGGTTCATTAAGGACTTCTCAAAAATTTCTCGGCCTCTGACTAATTTATTACAAAAAGATATACCATTCGTCTTTGATGATGATTGTGTAGAAGCATTTGAAATACTTAAGAAAGCATTAATTTCTGCACCTATTGTTCAGCCACCTGGTTGGAATTTACCCTTTGAAATTATGTGTGATGCTAGTGATTATGCTGTAGGTGCTGTTCTAGGGCAAAGAGTTGAGAAGAAATTAAATGTTATTCAATATGCTAGTAAAATCTAGACAATGCTCAGAGAAATTATGCTACTACTGAAAAAGAATTCTTAGCAGTTGTATTTGCTTGTGATAAGTTCAGACCATACATTGTTGATTCTAAAGTAACTATTCACACTGATCATGCTGCTATTAAATATCTTATGGAAAAGAAAGATGCTAAACCTAGACTTATTAGATGGGTTCTCTTGCTACAAGAATTTGATTTGCATATTATTGATAGAAAGGGAGCTGAGAACCCCGTTGCAGACAACTTGTCTAGGTTAGAAAATGTTCTTGATGACCCACTACCTATTGATGATAGCTTTGCTGATGAACAATTAAATGTCATAAATGCTTCTCGTACTGCTCCTTGGTATGCTGATTATGCTAATTACATTGTTGCTAAATTCATACCACCTAGTTTCACATACCAGCAAAAGAAAAAGTTTTTCTATGATTTGATACATTACTTCTGGGATGACCCACATCTTTATAAAGAAGGAGTAGATGGTGTCATTAGACGTTATGTACCTGAGCATGAACAGGAACAGATCCTACGCAAGTGTCACTCCGAAGCTTATGGAGGACACCACGCTGGAGATAGAACTGCACATAAGGTATTGCAATCCGGTTTTTATTGGCCTACTCTCTTCAAGGATGCCCGTAAGTTTGTCTTATCTTGTGATGAATGTCAAAGAATTGGTAATATTAGTAGACGTCAAGAAATGCCTATGAATTATTCACTTGTTATTGAACCATTTGATGTTTGGGGCTTTGATTATATGGGACCTTTTCCTGCCTCCAATGGATATACACATATTTTAGTTGCTGTTGATTACGTTACTAAGTGGGTAGAAGCTATTCCAACTAGTAGTGCTGATCATAACACCTCTATTAAGATGCTTAAAGAAGTTATTTTTCCGAGGTTTGGAGTCCCTAGATATTTAATGACTGATGGTGGTTCACATTTTATTCATGGTGATTTCCGTAAAATGCTTGCTAAGTATGATGTTAATCATAGAATTGCATCTCCTTATCACCCACAGTCTAGCGGTCAAGTAGAATTGAGTAATAGAGAACTCAAATTAATTTTGCAAAAGACTGTTAATAGATCTAGAAAGAATTGGTCCAAGAAACTTGATGATGCATTATGGGCCTATAGAACTGCATATAAAAATCCTATGGGTATGTCTCCGTATAAAATGGTTTATGGAAAAGCATGTCACTTACCTCTTGAACTAGAACATAAGGCATATTGGGCTATTAAAGAGCTCAACTATGATTTCAAACTTGCCGGTGAGAAGAGGTTATTTGACATTAGCTCACTTTATGAATGGAGAACCCAAGCCTATGAGAATGCCAAGTTGTTTAAAGAAAAAGTTAAAAGATGGCATGACAAAAGAATACAAAAGCGTGAGTTTAATGTAGGTGACTATGTATTGCTATACAACTATCGTTTGAGATTTTTTGCAGGAAAACTTCTCTCTAAATGGGAAGGTCCTTACGTTATCGAGGAGGTCTATCGTTCCGGTGCCATAAAAATCAACAACTTAGAAGGCACAAATCCGAAGGTGGTGAACGGTCAAAGAATCAAACATTATATCTCAGGTAATCCTATAAATGTTGAAACCAATGTTATTGAAACCGTAACCCCGGAGGAATACATAAGGGACACTTTCCGGAACGTTTCAGACTCCGAAAAGGAATAGGTATGTGGTATGGTAAGTAAACCGACTCCAAAACAGTTCTAATGACAATTTTTCTCCGTTTTGGAATATTTAGAAAAATAGAAAAATAAGAAGCAATCCGGGAAGGACACGAGGCCTCCACGAGGGTGGAGGGCGCGCCCTAACCCCCTGGGCGCGCCCTACCCCCCTGGGCGCGCCCCTGCCTCGTGGGCACCTCGTGTGCTCTCCGGACTCCGTTTTCTTGCACGATACTTATTTTGGTCGGTAAAAATTCATTATATAATCTCCCGAAGGTTTTGACTCCTGTATCACGCAAATATCCTCTGTTCTTGTTTCAAGCTGTTGCTGCTGCATATTAGAGCAAGATGTCTTCTCAAGAGTCAGTCGGGGAGAGCCGGGTGTCTCATCTGACATCAAGACCAAGGACAAACAGCGATGCTGACCTCTTTGGGCCAGCAACGGAGGAAGAGATGGAGGCTGATTTGAAGAGGATAGATGCCATGGAGGAGGATCAAGAAGTCACTTCTCGCTTCCGAGCTGGATTCACGATGGGGGAACTACAGAGCTCGGCTATTCCAAACTCGGTTATCCCTTCCAATGTTAGATTTCTTTCTTATGAAAATATGAAGAAGAGTGTCACTTGTTCTCCCACAGCTATGCAACACCCTTGGGTGCAAGGAGCTTTAGCCGTTACAGGGAAGCTTCGTAAGGAGATAATGGATCTCAAGCAGCAACTCAATAAGAGATGGGCCATTACTAAGAGGATCGAACTAAGAAAAACGGTAAAGATAGGAGTGTGATGGTGATACGATACCGGGGCACCTCCCCCAAGCTTGGCAGTTGCCAAGGGGAGTGCCTATACCCATGTGATTATGTCTCCTTCTTCGGGGAAGGTGATGTGATATTCTTAGCGATAATGCCCCTCAGGATACGATTCGCTTATGGGACATTTACATCTATGCCCCTAATTTGTGCCCACTCTCAAATTTACCCCTAATTTCAAAGCCTGCTCAAATTTGCCCCTCCGCTGTTAGGTGCACTTACAGAAATACCCTTCGGTGCCGTTACCGTCCGGTCAAAGCAAGTCAAAGCCGGTCAAAGGGCTTTGACCGTCCTGAAAAAAATAGCAAAAAAAATCTAAAAAATCTGGAAATTTGTGGGATCAAAAATACTCAGGTTCGCAAGGTGCGTGCAAAGTTTCGTGCTGTTTGTACATTCTAGGAGGTCGTGTTAGAGGAAAAACAATAAATATGTAAGCTTGTGAACAGTAAATTCAAAAAAAAGTAGGAAAATTCAAAAAAATATGAAATTTTTTGGCATCAAAGAGGCTCGGGTCTGCAAGCTGCGTGCAATTTTTTTTTGTGTTTGGACATTGGAGGGGCTTGTGGAGAAAAAAACAAAATTTGCTCGGGAAAAAACTTGGGAAAAAATGACTATTTTGTTTTTTCTTGCTAGAGCTCCTCGCATGTCATTTGATCACAAAAAACTTGCAAGCACCTTGTGCACCCAAGCCACTTTGATGCCAAAAAATTTCATATTTTTCAAAATTTTCTTGCTATTTTATTTCAAATTTACTGTTCACAAGCGTATAGATTAACTGTTTTTCCTCGCCACGAGCTCCTGGAATGTCCAAATAGCACGAAAATTTGCACACACCTTGGGCACATGAGAATCTTCGATCTCACAAAATTTTAGAATTTTTAGAATTTTTTGCTATTTTTTTCAGGACGGTCAAAGTTGTTTGACCGGACGGTAACGACGCAGAAGGGCATTTCTATAAGGGCACCTAACGGCGGAGGGGTAAATTTGAGCAGGCTTTTGAATTAGGGGTATATCTGATTAGGTGGTTCGAGTTACGGACAGAAATGCAAATGGCCCCTTAGTAATATCTTGATCTAGTAGAATAAAGTTTTTGGTATGATCTAGTTTTGAGTTTTGCCTTATGATCCCTCTATGTAATCGAGTCTGTGAGCTATATAATAAAGATTAGTGTTGAGTCAAGGGCTTGACTATTTTGCTATAATCTTGAGGGAATAAAAGAAAAAGAAAGAATAAAAAGAAACGAAAAGAGATCATATTGATCTTATTGAGAGTAATGACTTCACATAGAAAGAGTATGATGATTAAAAGTTGTTGAGAGTTGACAAACATAGCTTTGGTCATCGTTGCAATTAATAGGAAGTAATAAAGAAAGAGAGGTTTCAGATATAAATATACTATATTGGACATCTTTTATGATTGTGAGCACTCATTAAAGTATGACATGCTAAAGAGTTGATGTTGGACAAGGAAGACAACATAATGGGTTATGTTTTCTTATATCTGAGATAAAGTATATTGTCATGGATCATCCAACATGTTGAGCTTGCCTTTCCCCCTCATACTAGCCAAATTCTTTGCACCAAGTAGAGATACTACTTGTGCTTCCAAATACCCTTAAACCCAGTTTTGCCATGAGAGTCCACCATATCTACCTATGGATTGAGTAAGATCCTTCAAGTAAGTTGTCATCGGTGTAAGCAATAAAAATTGCTCTCTAAATATGTATGATTGATTAGTGTGGAGGAAATAAGCTTTATACGATCTTGTGATGTGGAAGAAATAAAAGCGACGGACTGCATAATAAAGGTTCATATCACAAGTGGAAATATAAAGTGACGTTCTTTCGCATTAAGATTTTGTGCATCCAACCCTGAAAGCGCATGACAACCTCTGCTTCCCTCTGCAAAGGGCATATCTTTTACTTTTATCGCTTACCCTTATGCAAGAGTCATGGTGATCTTCACCTTTCCTTTTTACATTTTATCCTTTGGCAAGCATAGTGTGTTGGAAAGATCCTGATATATATATATATATATATATATATATATATATATATATATATATATATATATATATATATCTAATTGGATGTAAGTTAGCATGAACTATTATTGTTGACATTACCCTTGAGGTAAAAGGTTGGGAGGCGAAACTATAAGCCCCTATCTTTCTCTGTGTCCGATTAAAACACCGTAACCACAAGTATTACGTGAGTGTTAGCAATTGTGAAAGACTAAATGATAGTTGATTATGTGGACTTGCTAAAAAGCTCTGACATAGACTCTTTCCGATGTTATGATAAATTGCAATTGCTTCAGTGACTGAGATTATAGTTTGTTAGTTCTCAATAAAGTTTCTGATTCATACTTTGCATTGTGAATAGATTATTACTTGAGCATAAGAAATCAGATGACATTATCCATATATGTTGCTGTTATGAGAATAATCGTGATGCCCTCATGTCCGTATTTTATTTTATCGACACCACTACCTCTAAACATGTGGACATATTTATCGTTATCGGCTTCCGCTTGAGGACAAGCGAGGTCTAAGCTTGGGGGAGTTGATACGTCCATTTTGCATCATGCTTTTATATCGATATATATTGCATTATGGGCTGTTATTACACATTATGTCACAATACTTATGCCTATTCTCTCTTATTTTACAAGGTTTACATAAGGAGGGAGAATGCCGGCAGCTGGAATTCTGGGCTGGAAAAGGAGCAAATATTAGAGACCTATTCTGCACAACTCCAAAAGTCCTGAAACTCCACGGAAGTTATATTTGGAAATAATAAAAAATACTGAGCAGAAGAAATACCAGAGGGGGCCCACACCCTGGCCACGAGGGTGGGGGGCGCGCCCTACCCCCCTGGGCGCGCCCCCTGCCTCGTGGGCCCCCTGTTGGCCCTCTGGTGGCCATCTTCTGCTATATGAACTCTTTTGTCCGAAGAAAAATCAGAAGCAAGCTTTCGGGACGAGACTCCGCCGCCACGAGGCAGAACCTTGGCGGAACCAATCTAGGGCTCTGGCGGAGCCGTTCTGCCGGGGACACTTCCCCCCGGGAGGGGGAAAATCATCGCCATCGTCATCACCAACGCTCCTCTCATCGGGAGAGGGCCAATCTCCATCAACATCTTCACTAGCACCATCTCCTCTCAAACCCTAGTTCATCTCTTGTATCCAATTCTTGTCTCCAAGTCTGGGATTGGTACCTGTAGGTTGCTAGTAGTGTTGATTACTCCTTGTAGTTGATGCTAGTTGGTTTATTTGGTGGAAGATCATATGTTCAGATCCATTATGCATATTAATACCCCTCTGATTATGAACATGAATATGCTTTGTGAGTAGTTACATTTGTTCCTGAGGACATGGGAGAAGTCTTGCTAGTAGTAGTCATGTGAATTTGGTATTCGTTTGATATTTTGATGAGATGTATGTTGTCTCTCCTCTAGTGGTGTTATGTGAACGCCGACTACATGACACTTCACCGTTATTTGGGCCTAGAGGAAGGCATTGGGAAGTAATAAGTAGATGATGGCTTGCTAGAGTGACAGAAGCTTAAACCCTAGTTTATGCGTTGCTTCGTAAGGGGCTGATTTGGATCCATATGTTTCATGCTATGGTTAGGTTTACCTTAATACTTCTTTTGTAGTTGCGGATGCTTGCAATAGGGGTTAATCATAAGTGGGATGCTTGTCCAAGTAAGGACAGCACCCAAGCACCGGTCCACCCACATATCAAATTATCAAAGTACCGAACACGAATCATATGAACGTGATGAAAACTAGCTTGACGATAATTCCCATGTGTCCTCGGGATCGCTTTTCTCTATGTAAGAGTTTGTCCAGGCTTGTCCTTTGCTACAAAAAGGATTGGGCCACCTTCCTGCACTTTATTTACTTTTGTTACTTGTTGCTCGTTACAAATTATTTTATCAAAAAACTATCTGTTACCTATAATTTCAGTGCTTGCAGAGAATACCTTGCTGAAAACCGCTTATCATTTCCTTCTGCTCCTCGTTGGGTTCGACACTCTTGCTTATCTAAAGGACTACGATAGATCCCCTATACTTGTGGGTCATCAGCGATCACATCGACTTTGGAACCATTTCCCACGCGCATCGTCACCTCGTCCTTAGCCAATCTTCGCTTAATCCGTAGCCCCTATTTCGAGTTGCAAATATGAGCAACAGAACCAGTATCAAATACCCAGGCACTACTGCGAGCATTAGTAAGGTACACATCAATAACATGTATATCAAATATACCTTTCACTTTGCCATCCTTCTTATCCGCAAAATAATTGGGGCAGTTCCGCTTCCAGTGACCAGTCCCTTTGCAGTAGAAGCACTCAGTCTCAGGCTTAGGTCCAGACTTGGGCTTCTTCACTTGAGCAACAACTTGCTTGTCGTTCTTCTTGAAGTTCCCCTTCTTCCCTTTGCCCTTTTTCTTGAAACTAGTGGTCTTGTTTACCATCAACAGTTGATGCTCCTTCTTGATTTCTACCTCCGCAGCCTTTAGCATTGCGAAGAGCGGGAATCGTCTTATCCATCCCTTGCATATTATAGTTCATTACGAAGCTTTTGTAGCTTGTGGCAGTGATTGAGGAACTTTGTCAATGACACTATCAACCGGAAGATTAACTCCCAGTTGAGTCAAGTGATTATGATATCCAGACATTTTGAGTATATGTTCACTGACATAACTATTCTCCTCCATTGCAGCTATAGAACTTATTGGAGACTTCATATCTCTCAATCCGGGCATTTGCTTGAAATATTAACTTCAACTCCTGGAACATCTCATATGCTCCATGACGTTCAAAACATCGTTGAAGTCCCGGTTCTAAGCCGTAAAGCATGGCACACTGAACTATCGAGTAGTCATCAGCTTTGCTCTGCCAGGCGTTCACAACATCTGGTGTTGCTCTTGCAGCGGGTCTTGCACCTAGCGGTGCTTCCAGGACGTAATTCTTCTGTGCAGCAATGAGGATAATCCTCAAGTTACAGACCCAGTCCGTGTAGTTGCTACCATCATCTTTCAACTTAGCTTTCTCTAGGAACGCATTAAAATTCAAAGGAACAGTAGCACGGGCCATTGATCTACAATAACATAGACATGCAAAATACTATCAGTTACTAAGTTCATGATAAATTAAAGTTCAATTAATCATATTACTTAAGAACTCCCACTTAGTTAGACATCCCTCTAATCATCTAAGTGATCACGTGATCCATATCAACTAAACCATGTCCGGTCATCGCGTGAGATGGAGTAGCTTTCAATGGTGAACATCACTATGTTGATCATAGCTACTATATGATTCACGCTCGACCTTTCGATCTCAGTGTTCCGAGGCCATATCTGCATATGCTAGGCTTGTCAAGTTTAACCCGAGTATTCTGCGTGTGCAAAACTGGCTTGCACCCGTTGTATGTGAACGTAGACTTATCACACCCGATCATCACATGGTGTCTCGGCACGGTGAACTGTCGCAACGGTGCATACTCAGGGAGAACACTTATACCTTGAAATTTAGTGAGAGATCATCTTATAATGCTACCACCGAACTAAGCAAAATAAGATGCATAAAGGATAAACATCACATGCAATCATTATAAGTGATATGATATGGCCATCATCATCTCGTGCCTTTGATCTCCATCTCCAAAGCACCGTCATGATCACCATCGTCACCGGCTTGACACCTTGATCTCCATCGAAGCACCGTTGTCGTCTCGCCAACTATTGCTTCTACGACTATCGCTACCGCTTAGTGATAAAGTAAAGCAATTACATGGCGATTGCATTTCATACAATAAAGCGACAACCATAAGGCTCCTGCCAGTTGCCGATAACTTTTACAAAACATGATCATCTCATACAACAATTTATATATCATCATGTCTTGACCATATCACATCACAACATGCCCTATAAAAACAAGTTAGACGTCCTCTACTTTGTTGTTGCAAGTGTTACGTGGCTGCTATGGGCTTAGCAAGAACCGTTCTTACCTACGCATCAAAACCACAACGATTTTTTTGTGCTGTTTTAACCTTCAACAAGGACCGGGCGTAGTCACACTCGATTCAGCTAAAGTTGGAGAAACAGACACCCACTAGCCACCTGTGTGCGAAGCACGGCGGTAGAACCAGTCTCATGAACGCGGTCATGTAATGTCGGTCTAGGCCGCTTCATCCAACAATACCGCCGAATCAAAGTATGACATGCTAGTAAGCAGTATGACTATTATCGCCCACAACTCTTTGTGTTCTACTCGTGCATATAACATCTACGCATAGACCTGGCTCGGATGCCACTGTTGGGGAACGTAGTATTTCAAAAATTTGCCTACGATCACGCAAAATCTATCTAGGAGAAGCATAGCAACGAGCAGGGAGAGTGTGTCCACGTACCCTCGTAGACCGAAAGCGGAAGCATTTAGTAACGCAGTTGATGTAGTCTAACGTCTTCGCGATCCAACCGATCAAGTACCGAACGCACGGCACCTCCGCGATCTTCACACGTATAGCTCGGTGACGTCCCTCGAACTCTTGATCCAGATGAGGCCGAGGGAGCGTTTCGTCAGCACGACGGCGTGATGACGGTGATGATGAAGTTAGCGGCGCAGGGCTTCGCCTAAGCACTACGACGATATGACCGAGGTGTGTTTCTGTGGAGGGGGGCACTGCACACAGCTAAGAGAAACTTTAGTGTGCCTTTGGGGTGCCCCCTCCCACGTATATAAAGGAAGGAGGGAGGAGGAGGCCGGCCAGGAGGAGGAGGCGCGCCATGGGGGGGCAATCCTACTCCAAGTAGGATTCGGCCCCCCCTTTCCTATTCCAACAAGGAGAAGGGGGAAGGAGAGGGAGGAGAGAAGGAAAGGGGGCCGGCCCTCCTAGTCCAATTCGGTTTGGGCTAGGGGAGCACGCGCCACCCTTTGGCCTGCCTCCTCTCTTCCACTACTAGGCCCATGAGGCCCAATAACCCCCAGGGGGTTCCGGTAACCCCCCAGTACTCCGAAAAATACCCGATACACCTCGAAACTATTTCGGTGTCCGAATATAGTCATCCAATATATCAATCTTCATGTCTCAACCAGTTCGAGACTCCTCGTCATGTCCGTGATCTCATTCGGGACTCCGAACTACCTTAGGTACATCAAAACACATAAACTCATAATACCAATCGTCATCGAACGTTAAGCGTGCGGACCCTACGGGTTCGAGAACTATGTAGACATGACCGAGACTCATCTCCGGTCAATAACCAATAGAGGAACCTGGATGCTCATATTGGCTACCACATATTCTACGAAGATCTTTATCGGTCAAACCGCATAACAACATACGTTGTTCCCTTTGTCATCGGTATGTTACTTGCCCGAGATTCGATCATCGGTATCACTATACCTAGTTCAATCTCATTACCGGCAATTCTCTTTACTCGTTCCGCAATGCATCATCTGTAACTAAGTCATCAGTTACATTTCTTGCAAGGCTTATAGTGATGTGTATTACCGAGAGGGCCCAGAGATACCTCTCCGACAATCGGAGTGACAAATCCTAATCTCGATCTATGCCAACTCAACAAACACCATTGGAGACACCTGTAGAACATCTTTATAATCACCCAGTTACGTTGTGAAGTTTGATAGAACACTAAGTGTTCCTCCGGTATTATGGAGTTGCATAATCTCATAGTCATAGGAACATGTATAAGTCATGAAGAAAGCAATGGTAATAAACTAAACGATCATAGTGCTAAGCTAACGGATGGGTCATGTCAATCACATCATTCTCTAACTATGTGATCTTGTTCATCAAATGACAACTCATGTCTATGGCTAGGAAACTTAACCATCTTTGATTAACGAGCTAGTCAAGTAGAGGCATACTAGTGACACTTTGTTTGTCTATGTATTCACACATGTACTAAGTTTCCGGTTAATAAAATTCTAGCGTGAATAATAAACATTTATCATGATATAAGGAAATATAAATAACAATTTTATTATTGCATCTATGGCATATTTCCTTCAAGAAGATGTACCGAAAGGGATCAAGTGATCCCATGGTATGAGGAAGATCTCATACAACCCATGGAGGATGACATCAAGTGGTGATCGTCATCAAGATTGCGGTGTGCAAGTTCAAGTGGAGCATCTCGAAGAGTGGAGCATCATGAAGAGATCATGCTTTAAGCTTGTCCTCCATTGTGGTGACAATGGACTTGCGAAGATGTTCGGAAGAGTGGCTCATCCATAGTGGAGTATGGGGGAGCAATCTACTAGTCTTCATCGAGCCAATGCAATGAAGAAAGGTGGTCCAACTTGAGGGAGTCAAGACTGTCATCATCTAGCTCAAGTGTACTATGTGCAAGAAAAAGGTTTGTCCTTGATAGTTTTTCTATTTTACCGGTCTCATGGTGTTAGTTGGGAGACCGGATCATAGGATCGATAGCTGTACTATCAAGGGGGGCTCTCGAGTGAGTAGCTTGATCGTATCGTTCGGGGAGAGCTCAAACCATTGCATTCTGGGCATCATCATATTTGTTGGTTCTTGTTTGGATATTCTCTTTGTGAGGTTTTAGAGCTTGTGGTTATCTCCGTGACAAGCTCTAGTTCATCGAAAACCGATTTCCTATGCATCTTCTTTTGCATTTTCGGTGTTTGAGTTTTTACCGGTATTATTTGAGAAAGGGTTCTCACCATTTTATTTTGGGTATTTTCTCAATTGATATTTCTTGATATTTCTATAAATACTGTGTTAGCCCTTGTCTTTAGCTTTCCATCAAACTTGGTTTCATCAAATTCGGAGTTCGTTTGCAAAAGTTGTGGTCGTTTCAATTTTACCGGTTCCCACTTCTCTCTGCCTAGTGCGGGTGCCCGGGGTCACCCGAGCCCCTCCTTAGTGACCTCTCTGGCCGGTCCGGATGCCCGGGGTCTCGCCCCCCGGGTGCCCGGGGTCATCCGGGGAGCTCCCTCACCTCCTCTGATCACCCCGGGTGCCCGGGGTCTAGGACCCGGGTGCCCGGGCTCCTCCGCCTCCTCCTCTCGGCTCCCTCCGGGTCCCGAGGTTGGGACCTCCGGGTGCCCGCCCCCCTGTCGCTGTGCTTCCCTTGTTCGTCCAGGTGCCCGGAGTTTTCCCCCAGGTGCTCGGAGTTTAGTGGCTTTTTCTCTGGGTTGTCCGGGTGCCCGGACCCCTTTGTCCGGGTGCCCGGGGGACAACGGTCATATTTTTCTTGGGGGTATTTATACCCCCTTCTTCCTCCTCCAACCTAAGAAATCTGAGCAACTTTTCCCCCCACCATTGTTGACCTCTTGGAGCTTGCTATCTCTCAATTCCTCCATGGATTCTTGGTAGTTTTTTTGGGGGGGGGGAGGAGAGAGAGGAGATCTAAATCCACATTTCCACCAATCACTTTCTCCTCTATGTGAGGGGAACCCCTTGGATCTAGATCTTGGAGTTCTTGGTGTTCTCCTCCTTGTTCTTCCTCTCATTTTCCTCCATAGATTTCATTGCTTTGGTGGGATTTGAGAGTGAGGGACTTGGGCACTCCGTGTGCCCTTGCCATTGCATTTGGTGCATCGGTTTGAGTTCTCCACGGTGATACGTGGAAGTGAAGTTGAGTAGCTTATTACTCTTGGGTGCTTGGTACCCTTGATCTTGTTCCTCTTGGGTGCTTGGGCGCCCTAGACGGTTGGTGGTGTTCGAAACTCAATCATTGTGGTGTAAAGCTCTGGGCAAGCGTCGGGGTCTCCAATTAGGTTGTGGAGATCTCCCCAAGCAATTTGACGGGTTACGGTGACCGCCCACAAGGGTTGCCAAAGTGTACGGGTTCGGTGACCGCCCCCAAGGGTTGCCATTTGTATGGGTTCGGTGACCGCCCTCAAGGGTCCTTAGTGGAATCACGACATCTTGCATTGTGCGAGGGCGTGAGGAGATTACGGTGGCCCTAGTGGCTTCTTGATACGTCTCCAACGTATCTATAATTTTTTATTGTCCCATGCTATATTATATTCTGTTTTGGATGTTTAATGGGCTTTATTATATACTTTTATATCATTTTGGGACTAACCTATTAACCGGAGGCCCAGCCCAGAATTGTTGTTTTTTGCCTATTTCAGAGTTTCGTAGAAAAAGAATATCAAACGGAGTCCAAACGGAATGAAACCTTCGGGAACGTGATTTTTGGAACAAACATGATCCAGAGGACTTGGACCCTATGTCAAGAAAGCAACCAGGAGGGCACAAGGTAGGGGCGCGCCTACCCCCCTGGGCGCGCCCTCCACCCACGTGGGGCCCACGTTGCTCCACCGACGTACTTCTTCCTCCTATATATACCTACGTACCCCCAAACTACCAGATACGAAGCCAAAAACCTAATTCCACCGCCGCAACCTTCTGTACCCGTGAGATCCCATCTTGGGGCCTTTTCCGGAGCTCCGACGGAGGGGGCATTGATCACGGAGGGCTTCTACATCAACACCATAGCCTCTCCGATGATGTGTGAGTAGTTTACCTCAGACCTTCGGGTCCATAGTTATTAGCTAGATGGCTTCTTCTCTCTCTTTGGATCTCAATACAAAGTTCTCCACGATTCTCGTGGAGATCTATTCGATGTAATCTTCTTTTGCGGTGTGTTTGTTGAGACGGATGAATTGTGGGTTTATGATCAAGTTTATCTATGAACAATATTTGAATCTTCTCTGTATTCTTTTATGTATGATTGGTTATCTTTGCAAGTCTCTTCGAATTATTAGTTTGGTTTGGCCTACTAGATTGATCTTTCTTGCAATGGGAGAAGTGCTTAGCTTTGGGTTCAATCTTGTGGTGTCCTTTCCCAGTGACAGTAGGGGCAGCAAGGCACGTATTGTATTGTTGCCATCGAGGATAACAAGATGGGGTTTATATCATATTGCATGAGTTTATCCCTCTACATCATGTCATCTTACTTAAAGCGTTACTCCATTCTTTTGAACTTAATACTCTAGATGCATGCTGGATAGCGGT
Organism: Aegilops tauschii subsp. strangulata; assembly: GCF_002575655.3. Taxonomy (NCBI): domain Eukaryota; kingdom Viridiplantae; phylum Streptophyta; class Magnoliopsida; order Poales; family Poaceae; genus Aegilops; species Aegilops tauschii. The sequence goes on along the minus strand of NC_053036.3, from coordinate 548,505,265 downwards.
CGATGTGTGGAGTAATAGTAGTAGATGCAGGCAGGAGTCGGTCTACTTGTCGCGGACGTGATGCCTATATACATGATCATACCTAGATATTCTCATAACTATGCTCAATTCTGTCAATTGCTCAACAGTAATTTGTTCACCCACCGTAATACTTATGCTCTCGAGAGAAGCCACTAGTGAAACCTATGGCCCCCGGGTCTATTTTCCATCATATTAATCTTCCAACACTTAGCTATTTTTATTGCCTTTTATTTTACTTTGCATCTTTATCATAAAAATACCAAAAAATTATCTTATCATATCTATCAGATCTCACTTTCGTAAGTGACCGTGAAGGGATTGACAACCCCTTTATTGTGTTGGTTGCGAGGATCTTATTTGTTTTTGTAGGTGCGAGGGACTCGTGTGTGGCCTCCTACTGGATTGATACCTTGGTTCTCAAAAACTGTGGGAAATACTTACGCTGCTTTACTGCATCACCCTTTCCTCTTCAAGGGAAAACCAACGCAGTGCTCAAGAGGTAGCAAGAAGGATTTCTGGCGCCGTTGCCGGGGAGTCTACGCAAAAGTCAACATACCAAGTACCCATCACAAACCCTTATCTCCCGCATTACATTATTTGCCATTTGCCTCTCGTTTTCCTCTCCCCCACTTCACCCTTGCCGTTTTATTCGCCCTCTCTTTTCTGTTTGCCTTCCTCTTTCTTTTTGCTCCTCGCACTTTCTGCCGTTATGTCTGAAATTGGGGAAACTATTGTCGATATGGACAATAGTGATAACATGGAAAATTTTGATGCTCCTGCTGAAGAACCCCCTATCTTACATACAAAAAAATTCCGAATTGGTAGTGGTAATGTTATTGGAAAAGGGGTTATTCAAGATTTCTTTACTTGTGCCGGTGCTTTGCCTTCTATGGGCAGCTCTATTCTTCATAGAACTAGTAGTCTTGCGGACGCTATTGCCATGCTTGTAGTTGAATTTGAAAGGCAATTTATGCACATGCACCCTTGCATACAAAGGATTTTCCTAGAATTTTCTAATATTGAGCATTCTTGTGTTAAGCGTGCCGCTACTATTTTTTTTGGCTCATGAGTTCAGATTTATAATAAAAGAGGCCAAAGAAATCTTTGCGCATTATAGGGTGGACGCTGGCCGTCCTCCCATAGAAACTATCCTATTTGATCAAGAGGACATAATGCGTTTTCAATCTCTAGACTATGTTGCTTTTAATGAGAACCTTAGAAAAAAGGTTCCTACCAATGTTCTAGTTGATAGAATTTCTGAACTTAATAATGATTTTGCTATTCAAAATAACGAGCTAGGATATTCTCTCAAGTATAGGCTTACAAAGTTCTGACAAAAGAATGCTTATAATGATGAATTGGTTGTGCAATACGAAGGGCCGAAGGGGGGAACCTATACCTCCTAAAGTTGATCTTGGGGACTTTTGTCCCATTAAATTTAGCCCTTTTGATTACTTTTGCTTGCCTCAAAGAAAACTCGCTGCTGAACGTAGAGAATATGAAATGAGTTTTAATGATCTATCCTATTATTATGGCAATACCTAGATCTATCCTTGCCATTATGCCTAGCTAGGGGCGTTAAACGATAGCGCTTCTTAGGAGGCAACCCAATTTTATTTTTAGTTTTTTTGCTTTTTGCTTCTGGTTAGGAATAAATATTTGATCTAGCCTCTGGTTAGATTTGTTTTTATGTTTTAATTAGTGTTTGTGCCAAGTTTAACCTATAGGATCTTCTTGGATGATAGTTATTTGATATTGCTGAAAATTCCAGAAACTTTTTGTTCACGAAAACAATTGTTGAAAATCACCAGAACGTGATAAAATATTTATTCCAATTGCAGAATATCAATAAACAAATTGTCTAGGTCGTCCTATTTTGGTATATTTTTTGGAGTTCCAGAAGTTTGCATTAGTTACAGATTACTACAGACTGTTCTGTTTTTGACAGATTCTGTTTTTCGTGTGTTGTTTGCTTATTTTGATGAATCTATGGCTAGTAAAATAGTTTATAAACCATACAGAAGTTGGAATACAGTAGGTTTAACACCAATATAAATAAATAATGTGTTCATTACAGTACCTTGAAGTGGTGTTTTGTTTTCTTTCGCTAACGGAGCTCACGAGATTTTCTGCTGAGTTTTGTGTTGTGAAGTTTTCAAGGTTTGGGTGAAAGATTTGATGGATTATGGAACAAGGAGTGGCAAAAGCCTAAGCTTGGGGATGCCCATGGCACCCCAAGATAATCTAAGGACACCAAAAAGCCAAAGCTTGGGGATGCCCCGGAAGGCATCCCTCTTTCGTCTACTTCCATCGGTAACTTTACTTGGAGCTATATTTTTATTCACCACATGATATGTGTTTTGCTTGGAGCGTCTTGTATTATTTGAGTCTTTGTTTTTTTAGTTTACCACAATCATCCTTTCTGTACACACCTTTTGAGAGAGTCACACATAAATTGGAATTTATTAGAATACTCTATGTGCTTCACTTATATTTTTTGAGCTATATAGTTTGCTCTAGTGCTTCACTTATATCTTTTAGAGCACGGCGGTGGATTTGTTTTATAGAAACTATTGATCTCTCATGCTTCACTTATATTATTTTGAGAGTCTTAAAACAGCATGGCAATTTGCTTTAATTATAATATCATGAGAAATTTGATGCTTGATAATTGTTTTGAGATATAAAGGTGGTAATATCATGGTTGTGCTAGTTGAGTAATTGTGGAATTGAAAAATATTTATGCTGGAGTTTGTGATCCCCGTAGCATGTACGTATGGTGAACTGTTATGTAACGAAGTCGGAGCATGAGGTATTTATTGATTGTCATCCTTTGTGTGGCGGTCGGGATCGCGCGATGGTTAACTCCTACCAACCCTTCCCCTAGGAGCATGCGTAGTAGTACTTTGCTTCGAGGGCTAATAAATTTTTGAAATAAGTATATGAGTTCTTTATGACTAATGTGAGTCCATGTATTATACGCACACTTACCTTTCCGCAATTTTCTAGCCTCTTCGGTACCGTGCATTGCCCTTTCTCACCTTGAGAGTTGGTGCAAACTTCGCCGGTGCATCCAAACCCCGTGATATGATACGCTCTATCACACATAAACCTCCTTATATCTTCCTCAAAACAGCCACCATACCTACCTATTATGTCATTTCCATAGCCATTCCGAGATATATTGCCATGCAACTTTCCATCGTTTCGTTTATCATGACACGCTCCATCATTGTCATATTGCTTTGCATGATCATGTAGTTGACATTGTATTTGTGGCAAAGCCACCATTCATAATTCTTTCGTACATGTCGCTCTTGATTCATTGCATATCCCGGTACACCGCCGGAGGCATCCACATAGAGTCATATTTTGTTCTAATTATTGAGTTGTAATTAAATAAAAGTGTGATGATCATCATTATTAGAGCATTGTCCCAAGTGAGGAAAGGATGATGAAGACTATGATTCCCCCACGAGTCAGGATGAGACTCTGGACTAAAAAAAGAGGCCATAAAAAAAGGAGAAAAGGCCCAAATAAAAAAATGAGAGAAAAAGAGAGAAGGGACAATGTTACTATCCTTTTACTGTTGGGAATCGTAGCATAATTTAAAATTTTCCTACGCTCACCAAGATGCATCTATGGAGTCTACTAGCAACGAGGGGAAAGGAGTGCATCTACATACCCTTGTAGATCGCGAGCGGAAGCGTTCCAATGAACGTGGATGACGGAGTCGTACTCGCCGTGATCCAAATCACCGATGACCGAGTGCCGAACGGACGGCACCTCCGCGTTCAACACACGTACGGTGCAGCGACGTCTCCTCCTTCTTGATCCAGAAAGGGGGAAGGAGAGGTTGATGGAGATCCAGCAGCACGACGGTGCGGTGGTGGATGTAGCGGGTCTCCGGCAGGGCTTCACCGAGCTTCTGCGAGAGAGAGAGAGAGGTGTTGCAGGGGAGGAGGGAGGCGCCCAAGGCTGTGTCTTGCTGCCCTCCCTCCCCCCCTTTATATAGGCCCCCTTGGGAGGGGGGGCCGGCCAAAACCCATCTAGGGTTGGGGGGCCGGCGGCCAAGGGGTGGAAAGGGGTGCCTTGCCCCCCAAGGCAAGGGGGAAGCTCCCCCCCCCCCCCCCCCGCAGGGTTCCCAACCCTAGGCGCATGGGGGGAGGCCCAAGGGGGGCGCCCCAGCCCACTAAGGGCTGGTTCCCTTCCACTTTCAGCCCACGGGGCCCTCCGGGATAGGTGGCCCCACTCGGTGGACCCCAGGGACCCTTCCGGTGGTCCCGGTACAATACCGGCAACCCCCGAAACTTTCCCGGTGGCCGAAACTTGACTTCCTATATATAATTCTTCACCTCCAGACCATTCCGGAACCTCTCGTGACGTCCGGGATCTCATCCGGGACTCCGAACAACTTTCGGGTTTCCGCATACATATATCTCTACAACCCTAGCGTCACCGAACCTTAAGTGTGTAGACCCTACGGGTTCGGGAGACATGCAGACATGACCGAGACGCCTCTCCGGTCAATAACCAACAGCGGGATCTGGATACCCATGTTGGCTCCAACATGTTCCACGATGATCTCATCGGATGAACCACGGTGTCGAGGATTCAATCAATCCCGTATACAATTCCCTTTGTCAATCGGTATGTTACTTGCCCGAGATCCGATCGTCGGTATCCCAATACCTTGTTCAATCTCGTTACCGGCAAGTCTCTTTACTCGTACCGCAATGCATGATCCCGTGACTAACGCCTTAGTCACATTGAGCTCATTATGATGATGCATTACCGAGTGGGCCCAGAGATACCTCTCCGTCACACGGAGTGACAAATCCTAGTCTCGATCCGTGCCAACCCAACAGACACTTTCGGAGATACCCGTAGTGCACCTTTATAGTCACCCAGTTACGTTGTGACGTTTGGCACACCCAAAGCTCTCTTACGGTATCCGGGAGTTGCACGATCTCATGGTCTAAGGAAAAGATACTTGACATTGGAAAAGCTCTAGCAAACGAAACTACACGATCTTTTATGCTATGCTTAGGATTGGGTCTTGTCCATCACATCATTCTCCTAATGATGTGATCCCGTTATCAATGACATCCAATGTCCATAGTCAGGAAACCATGACTATCTATTGATCAACGAGCTAGTCAACTAGAGGCTTACTAGGGACACGTTGTGGTCTATGTATTCACACATGTATTACGATTTCCGGACAATACAATTATAGCATGAATAATAGACTATTATCATGAACAAAGAAATATAATAATAACCATTTATTATTGCCTCTAGGGCATATTTCCAACAGTCTCCCACTTGCACTAGAGTCAATAATCTAGTTACATTGTGATGAATCGAACACCCATTGCGTCCTGGTGTTGATCATGTTTTGCCCTAGGGAGAGGTTTAGTCAACGGATCTACTACATTCAGGTCCGTATGTACTTTACAAATATCTATGTCTCCATTTTGAACACTTTCACGAATGGAGTTGAAGCGACGCTTGATATGCCTGGTCTTCCTGTGAAACCTGGGCTCCTTCGCAAGGGCAATGGCTCCAGTGTTGTCACAGAAGAGACTCATCGGGCCCGACGCATTGGGAATCACCCCTAGGTCGGTAATGAACTCCTTCATCCAGACTGCTTCCTGTGCTGCCTCCGAGGCTGCCATGTACTCCGCTTCACATGTAGATCCCGCCACGACGCTTTGCTTGCAACTGCACCAGCTTACTGCTCCTCCATTCAAAATATACACGTATCCGGTCTGTGACTTCGAGTCATCCAGATCTGTGTCGAAGCTAGCGTCGACGTAACCCTTTACGACGAGCTCTTCGTCACCTCCATAAACGAGAAACATCTCCTTAGTCCTCTTCAGGTACTTCAGGATATTCTTGACCGCTGTCCAGTGTTCCATGCCGGGATTACTTTGGTATCTTCCTACCAAACTTACGGCAAGGTTTACATCAAGTCTGGTACACAGCATGGCATACATAATAGACCCTATGGCCGAGGCATAGGGGATGACACTCATCTTTTCTATATCTTCTGCCGTGGTCGGGCATTGAGCCGTGCTCAATTGCACACCTTGCAATACAGGCAAGAACCCCTTCTTGGACTGATCCATATTGAACTTCTTCAATATCTTGTCAAGGTATGTACTTTGTGAAAGACCAATGAGGCGTCTTGATCTATCTCTATAGATCTTGATGCCTAATATATAAGCAGCTTCTCCAAGGTCCTTCATTGAAAAACACTTATTCAAATAGGCCTTTATACTTTCCAAGAATTCTATATCATTTCCCATCAATAGTATGTCATCCACATATAATATGAGAAATGCTACAGAGCTCCCACTCACTTTCTTGTAAACACAGGCTTCTCCATAAGTCTGTGTAAACCCAAACGCTTTGATCTTCTCATCAAAGCGAATGTTCCAACTCCGAGATGCTTACACCAGCCCATAAATTGAGCGCTGGAGCTTGCATACTTTGTTAGCATTCTTAGGATCGACAAAACCTTCCGGCAGCATCATATACAACTCTTCCTTACGGAAGCCGTTAAGGAATACCGTTTTGACGTCCATCTGCCATATCTCATAATCATAGTATGCGGCAATTGCTAACATGATTCGGACGGACTTCAGCTTCACTACGGGTGAGAAAGTCTCATCGTAGTCAACCCCTTGAACTTGTCGATAACCCTTAGCGACAAGTCGAGCTTTGTAGATGGTCACATTACCATCCGCGTCCATCTTCTTCTTAAAGATCCATTTGTTTTCTATGGCTCACCGATCATCGGGCAAGTCAGTCAAAGTCCATACTTCGTTTTCATACATGGATCCTATCTCGGATTTCATGGCTTCTAGCCATTTGTCGGAATCCGGGCCCGCCATCGCTTCTTCATAGTTCGAAGGTTCACCATTGTCTAACAACATGATTTCCAGGACAGGGTTGCCGTACCACTCTGGTGCGGAACGTGTCCTTGTGGACCTACGAAGTTCAGTAACTTGATCCGAAGCTTCATGATCATCATCATTAACTTCCTCCCCAGTCGGTGTAGGCACCATAGGAACATTTTCCCGCGCTGTGCTACTTTCCGGTTCGGAAGGGGTGACTATCACCTCATCAAGTTCCACTTTCCTCCCACTCAATTCTTTCGAGAGAAACTCCTTCTCTAGAAAGGACCCGTTCTTGGCAACGAAGATCTTGCCCTCGGATCTGAGGTAGAAGGTATACCCAATAGTTTCCTTAGGGTATCCTATGAAGACGCATTTTTCCGACTTGGGTTCGAGCTTTTCAGGTTGAAGTTTCTTGACATAAGCATCGCATCCCCAAACTTTTAGAAACGACAGCTTAGGTTTCTTCCCAAACCATAATTCATACAGTGTCGTCTCAACGGATTTCGACGGAGCCCTATTTAAAGTGAATGCGGCAGTCTCTAAAGCATAGCCCCAAAATGAGAGCGGTAAATCGGTAAGAGACATCATAGATCGCACCATATCCAATAGAGTGCGATTACGACGTTCGGACACACCGTTTCTCTGAGGTGTTCCAGGCGGCGTGAGTTGTGAAACTATTCCACATTTCCTTAAGTGTGTACCAAATTCGTGACTTAAATATTCTCCACCACGATCTGATCGTAAGAATTTTATTTTCCTGTCACATTGATTCTCGACTTCACTCTGAAATTCCTTGAACTTTTCAAAGGTTTCAGACTTGTGTTTCATTAGGTAGACATACCCATATCTACTTAAATCATCAGTGAGAGTGAGAACATAACGATATCCTCCGCGAGCCTCAACACTCATTGGACCGCACACATCGGTATGTATGATTTCCAATAAGTTGGTTGCTCGCTCCATTGTTCCGGAGAACGGAGTCTTGGTCATCTTACCCATGAGGCATGGTTCGCACGTGTCAAATGATTCGTAATCAAGAGACTCCAAAAGTCCATCTGCATGGAGCTTCTTCATGCGCTTGACACCAATGTGACCAAGGCGGCAGTGCCACAAGTATGTGGGACTATCGTTATCAACTTTACATCTTTTGGTATTCACACTATGAATATGTGTAACATCACGTTCGAGATTCATCAAAAATAAACCATTGACCAGCGGGGCATGACCATAAAACATATCTCTCAAATAAACAGAACAACCATTATTCTCGGATTTAAATGAGTAGCCATCTCGAATTAAACGAGATCCAGATACAATGTTCATGCTCAAAGCTGGCACTAAATAACAATTATTGAGGTTTAAAACTAATCCCGTGGGTAGATGCAGAGGTAGCGTGCCGACGGCGATCACATCGACCTTGGAACCATTCCCGACGCGCATCGTCACCTCGTCCTTCGCCAATCTCCGTTTATTCCGTAGTTCCTGTTTTGAGTTACAAATATGAGGAACCGCACCGGTATTAAATACCCAGGAGCTACTACGAGTACTGGTAAGGTACACATCAATTACATGTATATCACATATACCTTTGGTGTTGCCGGCCTTCTTCTTGTCCGCTAAGTATTTGGGGCAGTTCCGCTTCCAGTGACCACTTCCCTTGCAATAAAAGCACTCAGTCTCGGGCTTGGGTCCATTCTTTGACTTCTTCCCGGTAACTGGTTTACCGGGCGCGGCAACTCCCTTGTCGTCCTTCTTGAAGTTCTTCTTACCCTTGCCCTTCTTGAACTTAGTGGTTTTATTCACCATCAACACTTGATGTTCTTTTCTGATCTCTACCTCAGCTGATTTCAGCATTGAATATACCTCAGGAATGGTCTTTTCCATCCCCTGCATATTGAAGTTCATCACAAAGCTCTTGTAGCTTGGTGGAAGCGACTGGAGGATTGTGTCAATGACCGCGTCATCCGGGATATTGACTCCCAGCTGAGACAAGCGGTTATGCAACCCAGACATTCTGAGTATGTGCTCACTAACAGAACTGTTCTCCTCCATTTTACAGCTGAAGAACTTGTCGGAGACATCATATCTCTCGACCCGGGCATGAGCTTGAAAAACCAGTTTCAGCTCCTCGAACATCTCGTATGCTCCATGTTTCTCAAAACGCTTTTGGAGACCCGGTTCTAAGCTGTAAAGCATGCCGCACTGAACGAGGGAGTAATCATCAGCACGTGATTGCCAAGCGTTCATAACGTCTTGGTTCTCTGGGAATGGTGCTTCACCTAGCGGTGCTTCTAAGACATAATCTTTCTTGGCTACTATGAGGATGATCCTCAGGTTCCGGACCCAGTCCGTATAGTTGCTGCCATCATCTTTCAGCTTGGTTTTCTCTAGGAACGTGTTGAAATTGAGGACAACGTTGGCCATTAGATCTACAAGACATAGTGTAAAGATTTTAGACTAAGTTCATGATAATTAAGTTCATCTAATCAAATTATTTAATGAACTCCCACTCAGATAGACATCCCTCTCGTCATCTAAGTGAAACATGATCCGAGTTTAACTAGGCCGTGTCCGATCATCACGTGAGACGGACTAGTCAAGATCGGTGAACATCTCCATGTTGATCGTATCTTCTATACGACTCATGCTCGACCTTTCGGTCCTCCGTGTTCTGAGGCCATGTCTGTACATGCTAGGCTCGTCAAGTCAACCTAAGTGTATTGCGTGTGTTCCGAGGCCATGTCTGTACATGCTAGGCTCGTCAACACCCGTTGTATTCGAACGTTAGAATCTATCACACCCGATCATCACGTGGTGCTTCGAAACAACGAACCTTCGCAACGGTGCACAGTTAGGGTGAACACTTTCTTGAAATTATTATAAGGGATCATCTTACTTACTACCGTCGTTCTAAGCAAATAAGATGCAAAAACATGATAAACATCACATGCAATCAAATAGTGACATGATATGGCCAATATCATTATGCTCCTTTGATCTCCATCTTCGGGGCACCATGATCATCTTCGTCACCGGCATGACACCATGATCTCCATCATCATGATCTCCATCATTGTGTCTTCATGAAGTCGTCACGCCAACGATTACTTCTACTTCTATGGCTAACGCGTTTAGCAACAAAGTAAAGTAATTTACATGGCGTTATTCAATGACACGCAGGTCATGCAAAATAATAAAGACAACTCCTATGGCTCCTGCCGGTTGTCATACTCATCGACATGCAAGTCGTGATTCCTATTACAAGAATATGATCAATCTCATACATCACATATATCATTCATCACATCTTCTGGCCATATCACATCACATAGCACTTGCTGCAAAAACAAGTTAGACGTCCTCTAATTGTTGTTGCAAGTTTTTACGTGGTTTGTAGGTTTCTAGCAAGAACGTTTTCTTACCTACGTATGACCACAACGTGATTTGCCAATTTCTATTTACCCTTCATAAGGACCCTTTTCATCGAATCCGTTCCGACTAAAGTAGGAGAGACAGATGCCCGCTAGCCACCTTATGCAACTAGTGCATGTCAGTCGGTGGAACCTGTCTCACGTAAGCGTACGTGTAAGGTCGGTTCGGGCCGCTTCATCCTACAATGCCGCCGAAACAAGAAACGACTAGTAGCGGCAAGAAGAATTGGCAAACTCAATGCCCACAACTGCTTTGTGTTCTACTCGTACATAGTAACTACGCATAGGCCTGGCTCATGATGCCACTGTTGGGAATCGTAGCATAATTTAAAATTTTCCTACGCTGACCAAGATGCATCTATGGAGTCTACTAGCAACGAGGGGAAAGGAGTGCATCCACATACCCTTGTAGATCGCGAGCGGAAGCGTTCCAATGAACGTGGATGACGGAGTCGTACTCGCCGTGATCCAAATCACCGATGACCGAGTGCCGAACGGACGGCACCTCCGCGTTCAACACACGTACGGTGCAGCGACGTCTCCTCCTTCTTGATCCAGCAAGGGGGAAGGAGAGGTTGATGGAGATCCAGCAGCACGACGGCGTGGTGGTGGATGTAGCGGGTCTCCGGCAGGGCTTCACCGAGCTTCTGCGAGAGAGAGAGAGAGAGGTGTTGCAGGGGAGGAGGGAGGCGCCCAAGGCTGTGTCTTGCTGCCCTCCCTCCCCCCCCCCCCCCGTTATATAGGCCCCCTTGGGAGGGGGGCCGGCCAAAACCCATCTAGGGTTGGGGGGCGGCGGCCAAGGGGTGGAAAGGGGTGCCTTGCCCCCCAAGGCAAGGGGGAAGCTCCCCCCCCTAGGGTTCCCAACCCTAGGCGCATGGGGGGAGGCCCAAGGGGGGCGCCCCAGCCCACTAAGGGCTGGTTCCCTTCCACTTTCAGCCCACGGGGCCCTCCGGGATAGGTGGCCCCACCCGGTGGACCCCCGGGACCCTTCCGGTGGTCCCGGTACAATACCGGCAACCCCCGAAACTTTCCCGGTGGCCGAAACTTGACTTCCTATATATAATTCTTCACCTCCGGACCATTCCGGAACCTCTCGTGACGTCCGGGATCTCATCCAGGACTCAGAACAACTTTCGGGTTTCCGCATACATATATCTCTACAACCCTAGCGTCACCGAACCTTAAGTGTGTAGACCCTACGGGTTCGGGAGACATGCAGACATGACCGAGACGCCTCTCCGGTCAATAACCAACAGCGGGATCTGGATACCCATGTTGGCTCCCACATGTTCCACGATGATCTCATCGGATGAACCACGGTGTCGAGGATTCAATCAATCTCGTATACAATTCCCTTTGTCAATCGGTATGTTACTTGCCCGAGATTCGATCGTCGGTATCCCAATACCTTGTTCAATCTCGTTACCGGCAAGTCTCTTTACTCGTACCGCAATGCATGATCCCGTGACTAACGCCTTAGTCATATTGAGCTCATTATGATGATGCATTACCGAGTGGGCCCAGAGATACCTCTCCGTCACACGGAGTGACAAATCCCAGTCTCGATCCGTGCCAACCCAACAGACACTTTCGGAGATACCCGTAGTGCACCTTTATAGTCACCCAGTTACGTTGTGACGTTTGGCACACCCAAAGCACTCTTACGGTATCCGGGAGTTGCACGATCTCATGGTCTAAGGAAAAGATACTTGACATTGGAAAAGCTCTAGCAAACGAAACTACACGATCTTTTATGCTATGCTTAGGATTGGGTCTTGTCCATCACATCATTCTCCTAATGATGTGATCCCGTTATCAATGACATCCAATGTCCATAGTCAGGAAACCATGACTATCTATTGATCAACGAGCTAGTCAACTAGAGGCTTACTAGGGACACGTTGTGGTCTATGTATTCACACATGTATTATGATTTCCGGACAATACAATTATAGCATGAATAATAGACTATTATCATGAACAAAGAAATATAATAATAACCATTTATTATTGCCTCTAGGGCATATTTCCAACATTTACCACACTTGTGCTTCAGAGTAGCACCGTGATCTTCATGATAGAGAGTCTCTCATTTTGTCACTTTCATATACTAGTGGGAAATTTCATTATAGAACTTGGATTGTATATTCCAATGATGGGCTTCCTCAAATGCCCGAGGTCTTCGTGAGTAAGCAAGTTGGATGCACACCCACTTAATTTCTTTTGTTTGAGCTTTCATACACTTATAGCTCTAAGTGCATCCGTTGCATGGCAATCCCTACTCCTTGCATTGACATCAATTGATGGTCATCTCCATAGCCCATTGATTAGCCTTGTTGATGTGAGACTTTCTCCCTTTTTTGTCTTCCCACATAACCCCTATCATTATACCTAATTCCACCATAATGCTATATCCATGGCTTGCGCTCATGTATTGCGTAAGAGTTGAAAAGGCTGAAGCGCGTTAAAAAGTATGAACCAATTGCTTGGCTAAAACCGGGGTTGTACATGATATGAATATTTTGTGTGGGGAAGATGGAGCATAGCCAGACTATATGATTTTGTAGGGATAACTTGCTTTGGCTATGTTATTTTGATAAGACATAATTGCTTGGTTAGCATGCTTGAAGTATTATTGTTTTTATGTCAACATTAAACTTATCTTGAATCATATCAAATCTGAACATTCGTGCCACAATAAGAAGAATTGCATTGAAATTATGCTAAGCAGCATTCCACATCAAAAATTCTCTTTTTATCACTTACCTACTCGAGGACGAGCAGGAATTAAGCTTGGGGATGCTTGATACGTCTCCAACGTATCTATAATTTTTGATTGTTCCATGCTATATTATATTCTGTTTTGGATGTTTAATGGGCTTTATTATACACTTTTATATCATTTTGGGACTAACCTATTAACCGGAGGCCCAGCCCAGAATTGTTGTTTTTTGCCTATTTCAGAGTTTCGTAGAAAAAGAATATCAAACGGAGTCCAAACGGAATGAAACCTTCGGGAACGTGATTTTTGGAACAAACATGATCCAGAGGACTTGGACCCTATGTCAAGAAAGCAACCAGGAGGGCACAAGGTAGGGGGCGCGCCTACCCCCCTGGGCGCGCCCTCCACCCACATGGGGCCCACGTTGCTCCACCGACGTACTTCTTCCTCCTATATATACCTACGTACCCCCAAACTACCAGATATGGAGCCAAAAACCTAATTCCACCGCCGCAACCTTCTGTACCCGTGAGATCCCATCTTGGGGCCTTTTCCGGAGCTCCGACGGAGGGGGCATTGATCACGGAGGGCTTCTACATCAACACCATAGCCTCTCCGATGATAGGTGAGTAGTTTACCTCAGACCTTCGGGTCCATAGTTATTAGCTAGATGGCTTCTTCTCTCTCTTTGGATCTCAATACAAAGTTCTCCACGATTCTCGTGGAGATCTATTCAATGTAATCTTCTTTTGCGGTGTGTTTGTTGAGACTGATGAATTGTGGGTTTATGATCGAGTTTATCTATGAACAATATTTGAATCTTCTCTGAATTCTTTTATGTATGATTGGTTATCTTTGCAAGTATCTTTGAATTATCAGTTTGGTTTGGCCTACTAGATTGATCTTTCTTGCAATGGGAGAAGTGCTTAGCTTTGGGTTCAATCTTGCTGTGTCCTTTCCCAGTGACAGTAGGGGCAGCAAGGCACGTATTGTATTATTGCCATCGAGGATAACAAGATGGGGTTTATATCATATTGCATGAGTTTATCCCTCTACATCATGTCATCTTACTTAAAGCGTTACTCCGTTCTTTTGAACTTAATACTCTAGATGCATGTTGGATAGCGGTCGATGTGTGGAGTAATAGTAGTAGATGCAGGCAGGAGTCGGTCTACTTGTCGCGGACGTGATGCCTATATACATGATCATACCTAGATATTCTCATAACTATGCTCAATTCTGTCAATTGCTCAACAGTAATTTGTTCACCCAGCATAATACTTATGCTCTCGAGAGAAGCCACTAGTGAAACCTATGGCCCCCGGGTCTATTTTCCATCATATTAATCTTCCAACACTTAGCTATTTTTATTGCCTTTTATTTTACTTTGCATCTTTATCATAAAAATGCCAAAAAAATTATCTTATCATATCTATCAGATCTCACTTTCGTAAGTGACCGTGAAGGGATTGACAACCCCTTTATTGTGTTGGTTGCGAGGATCTTATTTGTTTGTGTAGGTGCGAGGGACTCGTGTGTGGCCCCCTACTGGATTGATACCTTGGTTCTCAAAAACTGAGGGAAATACTTACGCTGCTTTACTGCACCACCCTTTTCTCTTCAAGGGAAAACCAACGCAGTGCTCAAGAGGTAGCACTTCTTGGGGAGCATTGTGCCTCCACACCGCTCCAAACGGAGATTAGCATCCAGAAGGGTGTGAACTTCGGGAAACATCGTCGTCTCCGCGTGCCTTGGTTATCTCTTACCCGAGCTCTTTACTTATGCACTTTACTTTGTGATAGCCATATTGTTCCTTGTCATATATCTTGCTATGACATAGTTGTTTATCTTGCTTAGCATAAGTTGTTGGTGCACATAGGTGAGCCTAGTCTTTTTAGGTTTTGTGCTTGACAAATTAACCGCTAGGTTTATTCCGCATTTGTTCAAGCCTCAACTGTAATTATTTTAAATCGCCTATCCCCCCCCCTCTAGGCAACATCCATGATCTTTCAATTGGTATCAGAGCCTCGTCTCTTTTTATTAGGTTTAACCTCCTAGAGAGTTAGGATGTCGACTAGGGGATTCGGATTCTCTGACACTCTTAGTTTTGATGGTACAATTTTGATGTTTGGATAATTCGCATGCTTAATCTCTTTAGGGTCATGGACCCAAATTTAGAGCGAATTGTAGATATGGGTTTTTCTCCTCCAAAGGATCCCCAAAGATTATCTTTAGAGGATCAGAAAAACTAATGTGATTTTCGATGCTTTGAGCAATGTAGTTATATTTCAACTCATGCCATTCCGGGATGCTCATGAGTTGTGGACAGAGCTTCAAGATAAATATGGCGTGTCCAAGTTTTGTGGGGATGATGGTTCTTCCTCCACCTCAGGCCGTGTTGTCTTCTCAACTTCTTCTACTTCACCTACATGTGGATTGCCACAAGGTAAAGATACGGTGAGTAGTGTTGGTCATTACAATGATGATAGTGTGCATATTGTTGATGATTCTTCATCACTATCTTATTGCAATGCTTCATCTTTGGACGTTGACACCTCGAGCACCCTACATATTTCACATGCTTGTGTTGATAGTCCTTGCATATCATGTAGAAATTGTTTGACTAAATCACATGATGATATGCTTGCTATGTCTTGTTGCATTGATAAAAATGCCGCTATTTCCTCTAGTTGTTGTGCTAACAATGTAGAGGAAACCCAACACTCCATGGAACAAGATGGGGTCTTGATTGGTGCTTCAAGGGATCTTACATCATCATATATTTCTTCTCACTTTTGCCTTATGGCTAAGGCTTTGAAGGTATCTCCTACTTTGAATCCCAATATATCTCTTGATGACGATGTTGATGCTAATGAGGATGAGAATATTGATGAAGAGAATGATAATGTTGCCTCCTTAAAAATTAAAGGGGAAATGATTTTGAAAGCTCTTCATAAGAATAAAATTGCTTGTTCCAACTTCATGGAAATCATGTCTATTGCCATTGAGGGCAAGAAATACATTGAGGAGTTGGAATCTCATCTCGAGGAGCATGAGGTCACCATTGAGAAAATGGAAGGTCACGAGAGTGATTACGCTAATGAGATTGCAGACCTATCTCAAGCTCTCGAACTTGAACAAACCACCAAGGAATCTCTTGAGGAGACTTTTGCTCTAGAATTACCTAGAGTGAGGGAATCTCATGATAGAGCTCTTGAGGTGGCCAATGATTTTGAAACTAAAAATGATAAGCTTGAATTTGCGCATGCTAAACTCCTTGAGGACTTTCGGCACCTCGAAAATATCTCAAGGGTCATTAAGAGTGAGCTCATCGGACTCACCGAGTCTCATGCACAACTTAAAGCTTCATATTCGAAAGAGCTTGCCAAGTTGCCTTCTCCTCTTGTTGTTAATTATGATTCTTGTGCTACTAACTCTATTTCTTGTGAAGCATCCATTTCGAAGGAGAATGTTGAGCTAAGGGCTCAACTTGAGTTGCTATTTAGCAATTATGAGAAATTGGAAGAAAGTCATGTAAAGCTCACAAGCTCTCATGATGATCTTCTAGTATCCCATAATGTGCTAAAGATATCTCATAAGGCTATGATGACTAAGGTAATATCTAGTGAGCCTCATGTTGATACTAGCACTATTTCAAGTCTAAATGATATATTGCCATGTGCTAGTCCTCGTAATTCATCCACTCATAATGTTGCTACATCTTGTGATGAATTACTTTCCCTGCCTTGTTGCTCTAACGTTGAAGCTTATACTTCCTCTAGTACTTTTGTTGAGACTAACCATGTAGAGGAAATCAAAGAGCTCAAGGCCCAAGTCACTTCTTTGAAGATTGACTTGCAAAAGTGTCATGAATGGAAGTCCACACTCAACAATATCTTGAGTGTGCAAAAATACCCCAATGACAAAAGGTGGACTTGGATTCAACTCCAATAAGAAGAAGAAGTCCAAGATGAACAAGAATAAGGGCCAAGAACAAGTCAAGAATTTGGCCAAGATTGTTTGCTTCAAGTGCCAAATTGAAGGGCATCATGTTAGATCTTGCCCATTGAAGAAGAAGCTCATTAGTGACAAGCAACAAGGAAAGCGGCTGCAAGTTCACTCTCATGCTCAACCTCAAGCTGAAGAAAGGCCTCTTCCCAAGAAGACCCAAGCTAATACTTCTCAAGTTGAGAAATCAAGTGAGAAGAAAGTGAAGAGTAGACATTGCTACCTATGTCGTGAGAAAGGTCACGTCGCTTCTTCATGCATGAATGGTTCCTTATCCAACCCTATTCTAATTGATGATGTCTATTCTCTTGGGAAGGATAAGTTTAGCAATGTGTTTGCCAAATTTGTTGGTACTCAAAGTGGTGTCAAGAAAAGAACCATTTGGGTAGCCAAGCCTATTGTGACTAACCTCTTAGGACCCAACTTGGTTGGGAACCAACAAGCTCAAACTTGATCAATAGGTGTTGTTGGAGGGCATTGGAGACTTGGCTACATCATGAAGATTAAGGGGTCTTCATCATTCATATTGTCTCAAGACAAGTCAATTGGGTTTCTATCTTATATCTAATGTGCCTCCTTGCGGTAACTTGTACTTAAATTGTTTACATTAAAAGTTACTTGCCCCCTTGCATGTTTTGGTTTTGTACCTTGCATGTGTTTGTATATGTTGTGCTTCCAATTTGCTTAACTTGAGTAATCAAGTGTGTATGATGGTTTGCACATCATGTACCTGTGAGAGTTGTGTTGAGCCTTTTTTCATCTTGTTGTATCTTAGTTGGATCTTGTGAGAGATTAATGGAACATCCCATTTTGGGGGAGTGACGTGCTTTGTGCACTTCAAGATCCTATAAATGTGTGTACATGAGGAATACCACCTAGTAGTGATATTACAAGATTATCTAGTATCTATGTGGTATGTCTTCTCATGAGAAATTCAAATTCTAAATAGTCCATTAATTATCTCTTGTTGGATTCTTATTGCCTCTTGTTAAGTTTTCTTTGGTGTCACATTATGGGGGAGTAATGTGCTATGTTCATACTACAAGCCTAGAAAATGTGTGCATTTGAGATATTGTCACCTTGAATTGGTATTGTAAATTATCTTGTTCCTAGGTGGCATGTTAGCTCTACAAGTTGCAATTTGTTGTTGTGTTTGGTGTGAAGATGATGTTGGATATCTTTGCAATCTACCACCGGGAATTATTTCCAAATACTTGTTCTCTTGACAATTGGTAATAATTTATGTGGTAGATATTGTTGATCATCTTAACATTGGCTTTTGCTTTTATTTGCCTTATCACTTGCCAAGGATTGTGTCAACTCGCAATGCCGTCCGTACCACTTGTGGATCTTATTGATTTCTTGATCTTGTCTAGTGTTTTCTAGATATAGTGAAAGTGGTGATCCCTCCGTGTGCATTTTGTATTCAAATGCAAATTCTCTATAATGCACAACTCTTGGGGGAGCTATCATATTTTCTATAGAACACTCATCTTGTGATCCTTATCAAGTGTGCTTTGGTGGAAGGCAAGCCATTTCTTTCTGGTTCTTGTGCCATCATGAAACTTTTTAGAGGGCTTGGTTTGTTCGGAACCATCCTCTCCTTTGGGAGTTCAATATCTTTTACTTTGCGTGTATCAATGGATATCTCATTCCTTGATGTATCTTTTAATTGATATCTTCCAAGTGATGCTTTTCTTCAGTGGTATCTCATTTTCACTTGGTATTTCTTTTCCATTTGGTATCGGGTCTTGAAAGTCTTTAGCATGCATATTTACTTCATGTATTTTCTTTGGCATGCTTTCTTTCTTTGACCCAATATATAAGGGGAACTCCACCAAGTCTCAAATTGAATGGGATGTGCATGAAATTTATTTTCATATCTATGTGCACATATTTATATTGAGTTTGTCCTATGTATTGGTGTTTCTAACTCTTTGGTCCCAATGAGTTTGGGTACCATTTAGTTTGTGTTGTTGTTCTAGGAACAATTGGATATGCATTGGATGCTCGGCTCACTCACAAGGACGGCGTTGTCACCATGTGCTTATTGGAGTCAAGCTAGGATGATCAATGAACTGCTATCTACCTTCAATTGGTATCTACTACATCCTTCCAATTCTATCTCGGTAACAAGTATCATCATCTACTTCATGCACACATTTTGTGCATCAATCTTGTGTAGGTTGTATCATGGCATGTAATTCATTCTTTCCTGTGATACTTGTTTCCTTTCTCAAAGCATCCCAACAATGATCTCTTATTGCTAGTTGTGATGTCTTTGATGTTCGTGTGGTTAGAATTCATTTACAATAAGACCATATCTAGCCATGTGCTATGCTTTCAAGCAAATATCTTATTGGTATATTTATGACTTCCTTGTGGATACCTTACTCTTATCTTTTTGTCGTGTGACATCCTTCTTTGTGGATTGATATCATCATGATCTTCATCTACCTAGAATCTTATACACTTGAGAGAAGTTGCATATCTAGTTGATATCCCTTTCTTTCACGTCCACCTTTTCCTTCTTGTATTATTTCTTTGGTGGCTCCGTGAAAGTGTGTGCCTTATGTGCGGGTCTTATCTCATTACATCTTGATGCACTCTTGTGTGGTGAAGGTACTTGTTTGCTCTTGCTTGTCTCGATGAGGCTTTTGCCATTCGATTGGTATCCCTCCTCTTGACAACGCTATCATTTTCTTTCTTCACCATGGGTTGTCACAAGCGTTGGTTATTCTTTTTTCATATTGAGTGTGCTTGTGAGCCCCTTTGCTAGATGTGTGTGGGAAGTACATGTCTTGCATAGTTATATTAGTCTTCTCAAGTTGGTTGAGCCTATTTCTAAGTTGCCTCTTTTATATGTTGGTCAACCATTTGTTTGTTGCGAGTAATAGGCTTAGTTTCCTACATGCCCGCTTGCACTTTTTGTGAGGTTCTATTGATTTTGGGGGAGTGATGATCTTATTTTGTGCACTTTGTATCCAAATTAAAAAAATCTTATTTATGCACAAATCATGGGGATCTTCTCTAGTTCCTTTAGAACACTCCTATGCTCATATCATAATATCTATTATTCATGTGGCTCGTAGGATCATTGGTCTAGTTGGTTCAATTGGTATCTTTTCATTGCATGTTTCAATTGGTATCTTTTGAATGATTGTTTATGTCTTTGTTACGTCTTTGTGACATATCATCCTTTAGCAATCTTTGGTTCCTCGGTATAGTTTGTATTCCTCCTAGTATGTATATTTGTATATGTGTATTGCATTCCACTCCTTTTGAGAAATACACAATCTATTGAGGAACACATTTTATATTGGCCTTCTAAGCTTTTCGCCCATTTTGGCAATCGATGCCAATGGGGGAGAAGTTTCAGAGAGTTTTGTGGAGAAGTTTAGAGAGTTATTTCTTCTTGCTTTGGTTTTGATCCTAAACTTTTGCATCTCATACGCATGCATTATTGGTTGTTGCATTGCATGGTGATGCATAATTCCTTATATAAACGCTCTTGAAAGTGATTGTCATCAATTACCAAAATGGGGGAGATTGAAAGAACATGCGGTGCCCCCATGTTTTGTTTTGGTAATTGATGACGTTCCCTATGGACTAATGGTTGCCTTGAGTTATATTTGAAGGATTTGTCCATACGTTTTTCTTGAAGTCCATGTGTTGGTTTCAAGGAGTTTATGTGTTGACCAAGGTGCTATTCAAGGAATTATCCAAAGATTGGTCATGTAAAAGACATGATACAAGGTTGATCAAGACTAAGTCAAGTGTGAATCAAGTTGATCAACACGCAATTGATGACGTTCTCTATGGACTAATGGTTGGCTTGAGTTATATTTGAAGGATTTGTCCATAGGTTTTTCTTGAAGTCCATGTGTTGGTTTCAAGGAGTTTATGTGTTTACCAAGGTGCTATTCAAGGAATTATCCAAAGATTGGTCATGTAGAAGACAGGATACAAGGTTGATCAAGACTATCAAGTTGATCAACACACAAAGCGTAGAAGATGTACCGAAAGGGATCAAGTGATCCCATGGTATGAGGAAGATCTCATACAACCCATGGAGGATGACATCAAGTGGTGATCGTCATCAAGATTGCGGTGTGCAAGTTCAAGTGGAGCATCTCCAAGAGTGGAGCATCACGAAGAGATCATGCTTTAAGCTTGTCCTCCATTGTGGTGACAATGGACTTGTGAAGATATTCGGAAGAGTGGCTCACCCATAGTGGAATATGGGGGAGCAATCTACTAGTCTTCATCGAGCCAATGCAATCAAGAAAGGTGGTCCAACTTGAGGGAGTCAAGACCGTCATCATCTAGCTCAAGTGTACTATGTGCAAGAAAAAGGTTTGTCCTTTATAGTTTTTCTATTTTACCGGTCTCATGGTGTTAGTTGGGAGACCGGATCATAGGGTCGATAGTCGTACTATCAAGGGGGGCTCTCGAGTGAGTAGCTTGACCGTATCATTTGGTGAGAGCTCAAACCATTGCATTCTTGGCATCATCATATTTGTTGGTTCTTCATTGGATATTCTCTTTGTGAGGTTTTAGAGATTGTGGTTATCTTCGTGACAAGCTCTAGTTCATCGAAAACCGATTTCCTATGCATCTTCTTTTGCGTTTTCGGTGTTTGAGTTTTTACCGGTATTATTTGAAAAAGGGTTCTCACCATTTTATTTTGGGTATTTTCTCAATTTCTATTTCTTGATATTTCTATCAAGATTGTGTTAGCCCTTGTCTTTAGCTTTCCATCAAACTTGGTTTCATCAAATTTGGAGTTCGTTTGCAAAAGTTGTTGCCGTTTCAATTTTACCGGTTCCCGCTTCTCTCTGCCTAGTGCGGGTGCCCGGGGTCACCCGAGGCCCTCCTTAGTGACCTCTCTGGCCGGTCCAGGTGCCCGAGGTCATCCGGGGCGCTCCCTCACCTCCTCTGATCACCCCGGGTGCCCGGGGTCTTGGATCCGGGTGCCCGGGCTCCTCCGCCTCCTCCTCTCGGCCCCCTCCGGGTGCCCGGGGTTGGGACCCCCGGGTGCCCGGCCCCCCTGCCGCTGTGCTTCCCTTGTTCGTCCGGGTGCCCAGGGTTTTCCCCTGGGTGCTCGGAGTTTAGTGGCTTTTTCTCTGGGTTGTCCGGGTGCCCGGA
The DNA here is from genome assembly GCF_002575655.3 of Aegilops tauschii subsp. strangulata. Taxonomy (NCBI): domain Eukaryota; kingdom Viridiplantae; phylum Streptophyta; class Magnoliopsida; order Poales; family Poaceae; genus Aegilops; species Aegilops tauschii. Next base: position 548,483,027 of record NC_053036.3, on the reverse strand, counting down.
CTCCTTTTGTCCAGGTGCCCGGGGGACAACGGTCATATTTTTCTTGGGGGTATTTATACCCCCTTCTTCCTCCCCCAACCTAAGAAATCTGAGCAAGTTTTTCCCCCACCATTGTTGACCTCTTGGAGCTTGCTATCTCTCAATTCCTCCATGGATTCTTGCTGGTTTTTGGGGGGAAAGAGAGAGGAGATCTAGATCCACATTTCCACCAATCACTTTTCTCCTCTATGTGAGGGGAACCCCTTGGATCTAGATCTTGGAGTTCTTGGTGTTCTCCTTCTTGTTCTTCCTCTCATTTTCCTCCATAGCTTTCATTGCTTTGGTGGGATTTGAGAGTGAGGGACTTGGGCACTCCGTGTGCCCTTGCCATTGCATTTGGTGCATCGGTTTGAATTCTTCACGGTGATACGTGGAAGTGAAGTGAGTAGCTTATTACTCTTGGGTGCTTGGTACCCTTGAGCTTGTTCCTCTTGGGTGCTTGGGCGCCCTAGACGGTTGGTGGTGTTCAGAGCTCAATCATTGTGGTGTAAAGCTCTGGGCAAGCGTCGGAGTCTCCAATTAGCTAGGTTGTGGAGATCGCCCCAAGCAATTTGACGGGTTTCGGTGACCGCCCCCAAGGGTTGCGAAAGTGTACGGGTTCGGTGACCGCCCCCAAGGGTTGCCATTTGTACGGGTTCGGTGACCGCCCTCAAGGGTCCCTTAGTGGAATCACGACATCTTGCATTGTGCGAGGGCGTGAGGAGATTACGGTGGCCCTAGTGGCTTCTTGGGGAGCATTGTGCCTCCACACCACTCCAAACGCAGATTAGCATCCACAAGGGTGTGAACTTCGGGATACATCGTCGTCTCCGTGTGCCTTGGTTATCTCTTACCCGGGCCCTTTACTTATGCACTTTACTTTGTGATAGCCATATTGTTCCTTGTCATATATCTTGCTATCACATAGTTGTTTGTCTTGCTTAGCATAAGTTGTTGGTGCACATAGGTGAGCCTAGTCTTCTTAGGTTTTGTGCTTGACAAATTAACCGCTAGGTTTATTCCGCATTTGTTCAAGCCTCAACCGTAATTATTTTAAATCGCCTATTCAACCCCCCCCCCCCCTCCTCCTCTAGGAGACATCCACGGTCTTTCATTTTCTATTGAAGTATTTTTACTAATTCGCAGGGAGTGTCCATGCGTTGTTGGTTTCCTTCCACTGCCCATCATTGTGCATTGCATGTTTTGATGCTTGTGGTTACATTGCATGTGGCATAGCTAACCGGGATGTATAGGTAAGAGCTAAGCAAGCCGGTTGGGCTTGTGTTTTGTCAAACACGTCAAGCATTGGAGAAATGAAAACAGTGCATTCCACTCCTCCCTGCTCGACTGAAATGAGTATGGGGCTCAGTCGACTGACCAGTAGGTGCTCCCATAAAATAAGCATATGCCAAAAACAAATACCGATTTGTTTTGACATTTTGAATTTAAACGCTACATCTATACCTAAATATGGCACCATCTCTCGTCGGATAGTACTAGGATGTGGTGCAGGGGTGAGAGAGTGCCCTCCGCATCAACACGTTAGCCAGTTTTGAGTCCCAAGATGTATATTTTTTTTCTATTTTTATCTACTGCATCGCCCCATACTAGAAGATGTTATCACATAGAGTACTAACTACAGACGTAAGTTCACAATAATGTACAAACATGTTTAACCTAGAAGGGCTACCATCATGTAAGCCTCATAGTTCTTTATCTAGGGAGTTCAATACCTATTTGTATAAGCTAGAATTTTTTATTTAAATTTTGTTTGAAATATTTCAAGTGGTAGTTGTGTAGTATTTTTGGGTAACCAGCATATCCACAAATTCCATCTTAAGGCAAAGAAAATATCATATCGATAGCCAAAACCTTGCTTATGACCACTACCCGCTGCTTATGGATCTTGTCGCCAATCCCCACTCTGTCAGCCGCTTCTAATTTGAGTCCTATTAGCCGAAGTTGCCATGCTTCAAGGATGTGGTAGCTGGTGTATGGATATCACGTGAATTAAAAATCTATTTAAGAGGGTGCATGCTAAAAAGAGGGTTGCGGCCGGACAATTGAAAAGTTGGAGTGAAAAATTCATAGGTAATAGTAATACCAAGCTCTGGACCTGGATTGCCACTGAGTTGATCTTGCGCTTAGGTGTTGATATGGATCCCGAGCCTCTTTCTGCGCATGAGAGGTCTACACAAATTGCTCAACAAGAAATTGCTAGGTCTAGCATCACTCAAGATGACCATGGTGCACCAACAATCCAGGTTGCTCTCTCCGAAGGAGGGGGCGCAGATACACAGTTATTTTAACCTACATGCCAATAACATGAAGTGCAAGAGTTTTCTCGGTAACCTCAAGATGGATGGGCCCATATATGTTGATCATGGGGATATGGCAAGGGTGGTGCATGAATACTTTCACAACTTTGAATCAATTCTCGTGATTTGTCAAGCATTTGGTGTAGCACTTCCAATTATATTTATAGGAAATCGCTGAACCACGAAGAGTAAGGGTATGTAGGAAGCAGCATATTTCCCTCAGTGAAGAACCAATGTTATCAAACCGTGGGGTGCTCAAGTTACGAGTTAATTATCAGTACTTGCATACAATTATGAACTTCTTCTTGGCCCCAACTTGTCTAATGAGGTTATCAATCTCCGCAGCTTTGATAGTTACAAAGATAAGCGTATCATATGATCTATAAAACAAAAAATAAAATTGGTACAGATTGTAAAGAATAACAACACAAGTGATCGAGGTCGTGATTATGACCGGATCCATAACTTCACTAGTGGCATCTCTGGAAAAAAAACATAGCATCTGTGTGGTGAACAAATTACAGTTGTGTATCGATTAAATTACATTTTTATGATTGATAATATACATCATGATTTCATATAGTCATTACGTCCCTATATCTCTAGACTGTTATCCAACTACATATACAACTAATACTCTGCTCGAGACTGTTATCCAGCATGCATCTCTAGGAGTATTAAGTAAAAGTAGAGTGTTGCATTAAACAGAGGGTAACGTAATGTTGACAATATATTCTCTTTACCTCTAACTCATCACCGAGGCAACTAGGCAGCTATCTTTTAATGACAATATATTCTCTTACCTCCAACTCGTCACCGAGACAACTAGGTAGCTATCTTTTCATCCTTAGTGAAAATAACATAATAGATTTCTTTCTTTCTGTCACTGGGATAGATTACTGTCAAGGTTAAACCCAACTAACATACACACATCTCTCTTGGAGATCATTCATCTAAACATGGTCAGTGCAAATAGTAATAGATCGGAGAGCATATATGGATTTCTTTTATCAACAACCCGTCAATATGGAAATCCATTGAGATTTTATGATTTAAGAGCTTTAACGATGAGATGTTTTGGTGGGTGGTATTTTGCCTAGGAAAGTATGCATATTGCACGTCCGTTAAAAATATTTTATTGTCAAGTAATAGTATCACTTTGTACCCAAATATCACATATTTTTTTCAAGAAAAGTAATCAATTCATATGTACAAGAATTACCGGCTTACAAAAACATATCTTTGGGTACAAAGTGACACAAAAAACTCATGGACATAAACATACTGCGCGCGCAACAATCCATCTCAAATTAACGGGACAAACGTCGGCGGCAGTGGTAGTAGGTGACAGCGGTGGACTGGGCGGAAGGACTGGGCAGGCATCGATCTATGGTGGTCCATTGAACTGATCAGTGGTAGCCGAGCGGCGCAGGCGTCTGATTCAGCGTCATTCCCTGGTAATGGATGTCCGATGCGTAGTGGTTGGCGTCGCGGTGATGCGCCTCGTCGGCGCGCACGGCGATGACGACGTCCTTGAGCCTGGCGTCGGCGGGGAGGCGCCAGTAGTCGATGGCAATGGCCGGCGCGGGCGTGTTCTCGATCAAGCCGGCCTCAAGGTCCTTGAGGTACTCGGTGTAGGAGTGGACGGCCTCCTCCTCGAGGTAGCCGACGAAGCGGTGCGCGAACTTGGGGGAGATGAGGTAGCCGACGAAGTAGGCGTTGAAGAAGACGCCCTGCGTGGCGAGCACGAGCGCGCGCTCCCACCACAGGGGCTGCGTCACCTCCATGAAGGTCATGAGGTGCATGCGCTCGTTCTCGGCCTCCTCCATGAGCGCGCGGATCCAGCCGCCGCTGTGCTCGAATCGGCGGAGCGAGCGCAGGTGCAGCAGCACGCCGCCCACCATGGGCGGCACCGCCGCCACCGTCTCAAGCAGCAGCGCGTGGCTGGCGTGGCGGCGCTGGAAGAAGAGGTCGCTGCCCGCGCGCAGCGTCCGCACGATGAGGTACGCCACCTTGTCCGCCACCGCCCTGGGCTCGTGGTGCTTGGCCACGTCGATGGACGTGTCCGGCCGGTACGTGTCCCACGGCCTGAAGGAGAACCACGGCCACTCCGTGCCGTCGTCCTTGACGAGCTTCCGCGGCTCGATGCCCCAGTAGCTCGCCACGGGCTTCTTGTTCTGCTCCGGCGCTGTGGCGCTCTCGGGCTTTTCAGCGTCACCTTCTTGTTTGGCATGCGCGCCGGCGGCGGTGCTGGCCATCCGCGCGGGGAAGATCCTCGCGGCGGCGGGCAGGATACCCCTCGCGCTCGCGGCGAGCCCGGACGCCGGCTCGGCGGCGGCGAAGAGGTGGGGGCCCAGGTGGCGCAGCAACGTGGCTCCGGCCATCCGAGAGCTCATGGTGTTGGCTGTTGAACAACTAATAAACCGGTCGAGAAGCTTGAGGTTTTTTGTGGTGATCGGATCGAATGGGAAGTCTTTGGTGGCTGGGAAGTGATTTCTGTTGGTGTTTATCTGGTAAGCTGACTGATGGCAAGAGACGTCTTGCTGGAGATGGTTTTATAGGGGGGTCGCGTGTCGGGAACGTCTCGGCCGGCACGGCACGGTGCTTCCCAGAAATGCCACTAAACACAACATGTGCGCACTCTCCCCTGGATAGAGAAGAAGTAAAAAAAAAAAGACATGTGCGCACTCGCCCAACAGCTAACTGCAATCGATGATCCAATTCTTGTGTGCTTCAGTTCAAAATAAGTTATTATTTTATGGTTTCATCCTTACTCTATGTTGTTATATCTTTGGTGGATTTGCTCGGATCTCGTCGTTGTTCGTCTACGTTCGTGTGTTTTCGGTTTGGATCCTTCCGATCTACGTTATTTTTCATCGACGGCGGTTGCTATTCTGGGGGGCTGGTCCTATGGGGCCTTAGCACGACAATTTTCCGACCATCTATTACAACAAGTTGTGCCTGGCTCCGGTGATGGAGGGGCGTTGACGGCGGCGCGCCTTCGGCTCGCTTCGGTGCTTGTAATCTTCGCTAGGTGGTCTACGGATCTGGATGTAATTTTTATTTCTGGTGTTCGTTGTACTGCCATGATTGAAGATGAATAGATTGGAAGTTTTTTTGAAAAAAAAAATATGCACAATAGTACACTAGTATTTGTGCATGAGGGGCTGCTAACAGAGTACTTAATTTGCCCCGCAAAAAGACAGACTACTGAAATTTAGAAAGGTGGACATATTTGACCTGAGACAGTTGTACCTACTACCTACCACACAAATTATATGCAGTAGTGCGGCGGCTCGGCCGGCGCGCTGCTTCCTGGGCAGAGCGGCAGCGCAGCGCAGCACAGCCGTTGTCTAATCTAAACGGAATCTTTGCTAAAAAATATTCTAAACGGGATCAACTGCTTGCCGTGCAAGTCTCTGTCTGGTTGACTAGTAAAGGATTCCTAACGGAGTGGCCGAGGAGCTCGTGACGGGGAACGTCGTCGCCGGCTTCCGGGGGAGTTCGCGAGCCATCCATCGGTTGCGCTGCGCGATCCGGACACAGCCACCTTGCGAGCCGAGCTTGACTTGCCGTGCTGCTGGTGCCGTGGATGCCACGCACGGGACGGCCGTGCTCGCGCCACCTGCTTCATACTAGTCTTGGCCTTTGGGGGTCAACCGGGGAGGCGACTTGACCATTCTTCATCGCGGACGGGATGATGGGGACGACAGATTCCATGGGTCCCGTGCACGCACCGACGCACGCGCAGGAGAACGGGAGCGTTTGACATGGTGGGTGGGCGCATCAAAATGGAAGACGAGGCCAAGCAGGTGTTGAGCTTGAGTGCTGAGTGGAATAGTCCGAGACTTGGTCATGTCCAGTCGGAGATGGCCGTTCGTGTCTAAAGGGCTCCAGAAACGTACTATACGGCTCCAAAAAAATTTCCTTCCAGGAAAGAACCATGCAATGGCAACAGACAGTTTCTATGTACCACCATATTTGAAAAAAAAGTAAATAAAAGTATCATGAGAGCTGCACTCTGTTAAAAAAAAGTTTCGGGGACTTCTGGAAGTACTGTTGTTCCAGATGAAATTTCTGAATTCCAAGCAGCTCAAAGAAGGCTCCCGGAGTAAAAGAGCCATATTATCAGGCAGAGTTTTTTCTAAACTGAAAAGCTCTATTAGGCATGGTTCATCCAGCACGTACCTCTGATCCCATCAAAAAGATTCAGTTTGAAAGAATGTTCATAACCATCCTCGCTGGGGCCTCTTCGATTCAGAGAAAAATTCCAGCGAATCGAAGAGCCCCTTAACCGTGATCTGCATTCACAGCCAGAAAGTTAGACCATATTTCCGAGCCCCCCAACTGTCATTAGGATGCTTTTGACACATGTTGCACTGCAGGTTACAACAGATGGGAGTTACTCCATGCCAACTGCAGCCACCCATGATTCATCCACCTGTTCATGGGCGGCCGCATATCGAAGCAAGGCAGGATAAGTTACACTAGGTTACATCACACAAGGGGATCGGCTTATTTGATATACATTGCCGAAACCCATTTACATTTTACAAGAACCTCTCCAGGAGTTTGAAGTCCAGCACAAGCTCCTTCAGCCCAACCATTTTGCTGTACTGCAAGGTGATCCAGCCAACGAAAGATATATACGCAACAAGAAGGCACGCCCGCTTGAAACGGTAAGCAAAGACCCTGATGCTATGGTTGCTCACAGCCCGCCTGGCGGCAGCAAGGAACACTCCTCGGAGGACTCTTACTGCTATGGTGATGAGTATAGAGCTCACCACGCCCGCCACAACCCCTGCTGCCGCATATCCAAGCATCCACCACGAACTGAAATCTTTTGACTTGCAGAACTTTGAAAACCTGTCATGTTTCAATCTCAAGTTAAACGGAAGGAAATGTTAATATATTTAAGATAAATGACCATTATAAGAAGTGAAGGGGAAAAAAGTGACCCTTTTACCAACCCGAGTACTATAAGATACTAGGTTCTTAAGTTCCTAGTGTTTACAGCTTGACATAAAGTGGTGATGCAACAATACAACCAGAGTATGAGAAACAAAGCCAATTGATAAGCATAAAGCACTAGAGCTAGTCAGATTACCAGAGCAAATAAGAGCAATGAGTACTTTTGGCTATCAACTTCTGGTGAAGGATATGTTGATTAACATGATGTTATCACATTATGAGAAGGTAAGGCGATGCACATGCAGCAGGTAGAAAATTAGAGGGCATATATACTCACAGTACAAAAATCCTCTTCAGCATTTCAATTATTGAAGGATCCTCAGCAGTGCAATTGAATAGCTTGTCTGAATAAATGTCAGCTTTGGTACTCCCCAGTGTGTATCTGCAGTTGTATGATTCATTGACCTACAAGAGAAGACGATAATAAAATGATGACCTCTTGATAACTGAACATGATATACGCAAAGGGCATGCAAACAACTGAAGATTCAAAAACTCACTGGAGAGAACATTATGGATTTCTCATGTGAACTAGATGTTCTTTCTCATGTGAACTAGATGTTCCATAGTAGTGTACCTTGAACTTTGCTGTTGTTGACCATACAGCACCAAAATCAGGCCGGCAATTGTGAGGAAGAGCCTCTTTTGGAGCTTCTGCCATTGCATAAGATGTTTGACCAGAAAAATATTCTGTGTATTCAACCTAGAGTATCCATCCACAACAAGTGAGAAAAACTAACTAAACACATATAGTAATACTCGTGAATACTAATAGTAAACTGAAAGACTGCGGGCAGGCTGTGCAGTGTGCAGTGCACGACCACAAGCTAATGTTTGAAATGTAAATATGGCGTGTCTTTATTTACAGGACTTTATGAACAAACAAGAAACTACAGGTAGAATTGTTCATCATTTATTGCCTTATTTGGGAGTTGAGAGCACATAGAAAGCATCAAAGATCTGTATATATCATTATCAGTAAAAGCATTAAACAGCCCAAATCTAGAGGATCTGAATGTGAGAATACCTAAATCTGTACTATTAAAGGGGAGTTTGCCGTCGTAATAGTTACTCCTCCTTCCGTCCCCTTCCAGCATACGAAAAACAAAAAGAAGAAAAGAACGGGAAAAAACCCCGGGAAAGGGGTAACAACCGCCAGTCCGTTAGCCACGCACCCACACATCCCATGCAGGCACGCCCCATAAATCGCCTCCCGGCCCCACCCCCACGGCCCCCATTCTCTGCCACGACGAGCCGTCCGCTGCTTGTCTCCGTCGCTGCCTCGTGCCCCCCCACCCCCTGATGTCGTGGTTCGGGTCATCGGTGTGGGAGGAGCCGCCCCAACGCCCCAATCAGAGAACGCGACGGTGAACCCGCCAATGGAGACGCTGTCCTAGCACGGCACGCCATCCCAGCCATCAGCGTTACAGGCACCGACATCATGCCCTCTACAAGGGTCCCGCACGGGAGCGATAGGAGAGGTGGCAGTACCGTTGAGTTCGCAACCGTCGTGCACGTCGAGGCGAAGGTGAGACCGGCGTAGGCTGCGGCACACATGGTGATGCCATCGCAGATCCACAAGATCAGATGAATGCACTCGTAAGGCTCTTCTGTAATCCCGTCTTCTCTTCAAGGACCCCAGCTTGCTCAATAAGGTGCTGATTGCTCATCTGAGTAACTCTAGGTGTTTGCTCATTTGCTTCTGTTACCTATGGTAGGTTCTGCCCGTCAATTTTTCTACCGTGCTGAGAAGTACATTTTGTGAAGTTCTGGCTTACAACAAAGAGTATCAGCCTCCTGAGTCTCTTAGGCACTAACGTAAGCCTACGATACCCACATTTGTTGCTATGTTGAGTTAGCTTTGAGCAGTATTTTGCAGTCAATACAAGTACTTGTCCGTCCTATCAGGTGATCCTTTGATTTGTTGAGCTAACACCTGCTGTTTTCTTTCTTTATTAGCTACCTAAAACGATGGTCTGCTGCTGACACGTCATTTTCTTGTGAGGTTTGTGGGAATTGAACATGTTCATGATCTTCTGTATCTGATATGATAAATTTGGAAGGTGTTAAGCTACTTCAGCAAGTGAAACTAACTTGGAAAAGAAATGAGAGACTGTGCATTTTAGTATCATGATCTTCTTATGTAATTTAGTTTTGCACACACATGGCCTTTCTCCTCCTAAATTCTGGATACCTATATCCCCACCCATTAATTAATTAAACACATAAATAATCCTCGTGAATACTAATGTAAACTGAAAGACGTGCACAACCGGAAGCTGATGTTTGAGATGTAAATATGTCATGCCCTTTTTTTACAGGTTCTTTATCAACAAACTAGAAACTACAGCTAGAATCGTTCATCATTTATTGCCTTATGTGGGAGTTGATAGCACGTACAAAGCATGAAAGGTCTGTATATATCGTTATCAGTTAAAAGCATTAGACAGCCCAAATCTAGAGGAGCTGAATGTGAGAATAGCTAAAAGTAGTTAATACAAGATGTATTAAATGTCGCTGTGCTGGTAGCCTGGTACAAGAAGATAAAGCAAGTGAAACAACCAACCAGCAGCTTTAACAACATTTTGAGCTGCTCCACTAAAGAAACAAACACCAAAGTAGAATCACAATATAAATTCTCACCTCAAAAACTGAAGCCCAGTAATAGTCATCATGGCAGCGGAATCTTCGATTACTCGAGGGGTAAAATACATGCTTAGCTTTATAGTTCAACAGTCCAAGCTCGCAAACCTTAGATGACCGAATGTCCAGGCCTACAATGCGCCAACAACCGCATCAGGCTAAAGATCAACGCAGCTCGGTCCAAACCGAAAGGGAAAACTAATCACATCCTAAGCTCACTAGCTGAGCCACAGTGTAATCAGCATCCAACACACACCCAACTACCCAAGTGATAGCGCATTGAAATCCACACAGTGACACAGCAAGTGGGGAATACGTAAGCAGCTCTTAGACTTCGTGGAGCAGATGGTAAAGTGCATAAATGGAATATATATCACAAAATTTGCAATAAGTTCTCCACGCTAAACACCAAGACAGCTAATTTGCATGCTAACTTCAGCACCCGGTTGGATTCCTAAGCTCGGGAAACAGCATGGGAGTAAATCGGGAGGGAAGGTACTGTGGCCGACCGGTAGAGAGGATGCGGCAGGTGGAGGGCATGGAGACGGACGCGTTGGAGGAGAGCCCGCCGAGGAGGAGGCCAGCGATGCCGAAGAGGAAGGAGAAGAGGAATGACACGGCGATGGGGAAGAGCATCACGAGGGCCCCGCGGACTGTGATCCCGCACCACCGCCTGCGCCGCTCCGTTGGGTCCGCCCCTCTGCCCGGGGCGGCCCGTGGTGGCGCAGGCTCTGCCGCCGACGGATCCATCAAGTGGATGCGCGACCCATCGCCGGTAGGCCGGCAAGCGGCGGTCGCCGGACGCCGGCGGTGGAGAGAGAGGTGAAGGTGGAATTGGGGGTGAACGATGGTTGGAGCTGGGCGTAGCGACCGTACTTCTCTTGGGCTTCGGTGGTGTGCCACTGGGACGATCGAAGGCTGTTTGGGCCGATGTGCAGGCCTGTCAAGCTTAGTCAACGAATTTTCGTCTTTACCAAGAAAAAAACGCCCCCGATCTCAACCGTGCCTCTCGCGCCACATGGCGAACAGAGATGGGTTAGATCTTCCTGACCTCTGGCGATCACTTTCTATCTTTTGCTTTTTAAGGGCATATGGTTTTTAAGGGCATATGCAATGATGCTATCTTACGAGTGTCATGTACTAGAATATCTGGAGAAAAAAGAAAGGAGAAGAAAAGACTTGCCTTCCTTTAATGAAGAGGTGATCTCTTACCAACAATGTCTTGTTATATTTTTAGGGATGTCTTAATTATTAGAGATAAGGTTATAAAATAACCATTGTACATCGTATTTTTATTGCGTTCTCTAGATTATGTGTAAGGCTTAAGATAAGACAATCTTATTGATCATTGTACATGTCCTAAGAAACAAGGTGGGGGCAAAAAAAAATTGCAGGGTAAAACGGGATTGTATTAATTAAGGAATAATGTTAGACTCATTTTCATAGATTTTACATAAATCATCTGGCCTAGCACCTAACCAGACTACCGGGCGTTGGGAGCAACGTCCTATCTGAGCCATGCAGTGTACAACGCCATTTCACCGATCTTCGGACGTGGAGAAAGCAATGCCGTTGGATCCCATGCAGGAGTCTCTTCGTCTCCTCCACCATGCCAACCAACAAAGATCTACTGATACTCCTATTTGACAGAGCATCCGCTCCTTCCTTGCAATCTAGTTCATTGATCAACAATATGTTCGTCCGGTACAACGCCAGGGACGTACCCTCGAGAAACGCTGCAATTTCCGCCTACATTGGCAATCCACATGAGTGAGGGAAATGACACGCTGAGAAAATGATGGCTCGTGTGTTGTTCCGCACCATACCAACTCATCCAGTGCTTTGGCCAGCAACGTGTCAGTCGTCCACATTAAACGTAGACCATCCCGACGAAGGTTTGTTCCAAGGTACATCCTACTACCCCAGCTATGGACGAGCTCGCACTAGTAGAAAAAGGGCCATTTGTCCCGGTTCATAAGGCCCATCTGTCCCGGTTGGGGAACCTGGACTAAAGGGTCGTTACTAATGCCTAGGCCTTTAGTCCCGGTTCTTATACTAACCGGGACAGATGGGCCTCCACGTGGCCGGTGCTGCGAGCCCAGGCAGGAGGCCCTTTAGTCTCGGTTGGTGGCACCAACCGGGACCAATAGGCATCCACGCGTCAGCTGTTCAGGGGCTAGGGTTTTGGGTTTTTTTTCTGAAAGGGGGGTGGATTTGGGGGTTTTGTATGGTTAATTAAGGTGTTTCATATATTGTGTTAGGTAGCTAATTAATTAATAGAGAGAAGTGTCCTCTCTTATCTCCGTGCTTGGTCGACGCTACGTACTATACATAGAGAGGCCCTCGACACGCTAGCTAGTAAGAAAATAAAGGAAACCATTAAGTATAGAAGTTCAGCATGCATACCAAGAGAAGTGATCGACCTCTCCTTCTCTGAGAGATTGGTCGAACAACAAGTTTTCGTATTATCTATCCGACGCTACTGGCTACATACATATACAATATGTAAGATCTCTTACAATCCCCTAGCATTTGAACTCAACTTCCACATGGTATTCTCCGGCTTTATTGATGACGTGGTCAAGAAAGAATCCCGCCAATTCCTCTTGAATTGCTTTCATGCGATCTTGTGGTAGGAGTTCATTCCGCATCTGCCACGTCTAATTTGAAGAAGGGGTTTAATACATATATATGAATGAAACTCAACAGAAATGATGGTGTAATAAAATGAAATTATGAATATTATTGCTTACGCACTTCATATTGTCTTTTAGAGTAGCCCCGCTTATCTTTACAAGTCGCGTTGTAGATGAACTCGCACACGTAGTATCCACAGTAATCATTCTCTTATTCCTGCCACAAGCACTTTACGAGAAATAGAGGTCAATCAAACTGATAATGAAGCATTATAAATGGCATTGATGAAAGTAGTTAGAATCAACGGGAGATGCGTGCAACTAGCTAGCTAGTAGTACTTACTTTCGGGTATGTATATCGCAGCTCCTTCGGCAGTCCCGGAGCTTCTGCGGTGAACTGTTTCCAAACCCTGCAAGACAAAGAAAATAATTATTACTTGAGATATCAGGAAATGAACAAAAAGTTGTCGATATGGTGCGACAATGATCGATTGAACTTACTTGTTGAGAATTTTAGTCATGTCCCCATAGGTCTCGGGATCTTTTCGTCTCGAGTCTAAGACGGTTACTAGTCCCCGCTCAAGCTTAATCTCCAGGAGAATATAGTGAAAGCTGCGCACACATGCGTAACTCATCAATTACATTACTATAACGTCGCTCGAGTAATAAGGGAAACCGAATATGCACACGACAGTAACACTCACTTGAAGTTGTAAGGAAAGAGTATTAAATCTTTGTTTTGATTTATTAACAATGATTTGAGCAAGTTGGCCTCGGCCTCTTCGGCGCTCTTTTTAACCTGAAATTCATCTATGAGATTTGTGTTAATGAACCCAATATCATACATTTCTGCTTTTCTGCGCTCGACGATCTTCAATCTGCATAATATAGTGAGGATAATTATAAATACATGCAATGAAAGAGCTGAGCTATATATAGAGACTTAATGACAGAAGTAGTACTTACAAACAGTAGCAAGTGACCGTTAATTTATCGAGGGCCTTTTGATTGAAGAACTGGAAGAACTCCTCAAATGGAACATGCAACAGATCAATTCCAACGAGGTCGTGCTCCTCTTTAACTCTCAGATACAAAGTATTCGCCCCCCCCCCCCAGATTCTCTGCAGGTTTTCATGTACCAATTATGGAATCTTCGCATCATCGTTGTTAGAGATTTTTCATCTTTGACGAGAGGCTTCCCGTACTCGTATATGTGTTCGTCCACCTCCAAGAAATCATAATGTACATCGTTGGGCAGGTAATCTCCAAGATTTCTATAACCGGGCACCATCCCGGGAGCATTAGCGACGATGTCGCTAGACACATTGAGCGGGGGGCACGATTGGTTCGCTTGTTCGCCGAGCTGGGCAATTTTTTTCCCAGCTGCTCGTCGTTCTTTTAACCTTTGATCACTGACAGCATTTCCTGACCGCTCCGCTTCGAGATATGCCTTTTCAGTAACGCGCTCATAGTTGGTTTTCGGCGGAGACTTTGGTGGTTTCCTCAGGGCATCGATAGTGTGCTTTGCTTTCACCGGATCTACCTTCTCCTTCGGAGGTGGATGTCTCTTTGCTTTCACCCCTTCAAAGAAGTCCTTCACTTCGGTCCGCACGATCTTCGCGTTTTCCTCCTCGGTCCTCTCGTACGGTAACTTCTCTAGAGGCTTGAGAGGTGGACCGTATCTGTATTGCCTCCCGCCTCTGGCTGTACTGCTAGACGCCGGAGCAGACGGAGCGGTTGCGGCTGTCTTCTTTCGTGCTTGCTTACGAGGCGGAGGAGAAGGACTACGACGCGCCGGAGCAGCCGAGGCGGCGGCGGGTCTCTTCCGCCCTTGCTGGCGAGGTGGAGAAGGAGGAGGCTAGTGGCTGCTCGGGCGCGCCGGCGCAGGCGGAGAAGGAGGCGGAGTGCCGCCACGCGCCGGAGAAGGAGGCTGAGTGCCCTGATCATCACTCGCTGGAGGAGGAGGCGGTGGAGGAGGCGGAGTGCCCTGACTCGCCGGAGGAGGAGGAGGCGGAGGCATCCAGTTCGGAAGGTTGATGAGCTCCTTCCGCCATAAGCATGGAGTCTTCAGACAAGAACCCAGCCGAATCTCCCCGTCACCCGTAAGGTGGTCAAGCTGGAGGTCCTCAAATCCTTCTGTGATTTCATCCACCATCACCCTAGCATATCCTTCTGGAATCGGCCGGCAGTGAAAAGTTGCGCCAGGTTCAGGAGGTGCAACAGAGCCAACAACCGCCTTGACTTTCAATTCCACCCACTGCGTCATAAGGTGGCAATGCTGAGACTCCGTGATAGCATCTACGGGGTAGCTAGCAGGAGCCGTGAAGACAGGCTCCTGAAGCAGCTCCATGGAAGACACGCTGCTTCTCCGCTGAGATGGCAGGGTAGCTTCGGGTGTAGCTTCGGCAGGTCGCGTGCTGCGAACTGCCTCTCGTTCCTCTAGCACTTGTACCCTTGCGTGCAGCGCCTGTAGTTGGGTCAACTCCTTTTTCTTCTTCCTCTCCCGGCGTTTGTAACCGCCTGTGTCGGAAAATCCAGCCTTCCATGAAAGGGAGCCTGGCGTGCCTCGTGTCCGTCCAGGGTGCTCGGGATTCCCGAGGGCCTCTGTGAGCTCGTCGTTCTCTCTGTCCGGAACGAACGTCCCTTGCTGCGCCTTTTTTATATACTCCTGAAGCTTCTCGATGGGTGTGTTCAGCTGCTCGTTGGTCCAAACGCACTTCCCTGTTACAAGGTCCAATTTTCCCCGAACCCCGAAGAACCAAGTCATGCAACGGTCTGGCCAGCATCGCGTCTCTGGTTCGATCCCTTTATAATGAGGTCATTCTCAGCCTTGTCCCACAACGGCCGGGCTTTCAGGTAGCCACCTGACCCCGTGCGATGGTGATGCTTCTTCTTTGCAGCATTTTTCTTGTTTGTCGCTGACATCTTCGCTGCTCTCTCAGATTTCTTTTTGGTGACAAATTCGGGCCACTGATCTTTGATCTTCTCAAATCAGTCGATGAATTCTGGAGTCTTGTCTTGGTCGACAAACGATTATTTCAGCTCATTCTTCCACCTCCTGAATAGCTCAGCCATCTTCTTAAGAGCATAAGCCTTGATCATTGGCTTTTTAACTGGATTCTCCGGATCCTCCTCTGGCGGGAAGGTGAAATTTTCCTGCAGCGCGGTCCAAAGATCAGCTTTCTGCCTATCGCTGACATAAGACACCTGAGAGTCTTTGTCCTTAGGCTTCAACCGTTGCTTGATGCTGATCGGGATCATGTCCCTCACTAGAACCCCGCACTGAGCATTAAATTTTTGCTTGGTCCGGAGGGGTTCAATCGGTTGGCCAGCGCGATCAATTTCGATGATCGTGTACCTTTCATCCGCGCGCAACTTTCTCTTCGGGCCTCGTCTCGTTACCGAAGTGTTGCTCGATCCGGAGGGCTAGAAAAGAAGAAAAAGAAGAGAGTTAATATGTGTACATACCAAAAACAATTAATGCATCAATTAGCTATAGTCAGCACATGCTTAATTAATTAATATATATACCTGGCCGGACTCCGTTCGATCACCGGAGCCGTCATCATGGTGTCATTCCCCCTCCATTCGGTCACCGGAGCCGTCATCATGGTGTCCTTCCCCCTCCATTCGGTCACCGGAGCCGTCACCACGGTGTCCTTCCTCCTCCATTGTTTGATCATCGTCGTAGCCTGCTTCTTCATCCTCTCTTTCCAGACCATCGGTGCATGTGTCGTTGAGAAACGACAAGACGACATCACTTCCGTGTGCGATTATCTCCCCCAACACCGCTTCTTTTGCTTTGTCTCGGGGGTGCGGATCCATAGTTTCTGCAAATATTTACAACATGGCAATTATTATTCAAACATGACAGATGGATATATTAGTGGCAAACGTTGAACTAGCTAGCTAAGCACAATAAGGAATCATATTAGTGGCCTGGCCTCAACGCTTCTCTAGGGTTTGGGGTGGCCTCCGCAACGCTTCAAGGGTTTGGGGTGGCCTCAACAACGCTTCAAGGGTTTGGGGTGGCCTCGACGACAATGCTCTTTTAACTTGGTAAATTTGGGTGGCCTCAAGAGAGTTTGTCGATCGGGTAGGGGCGCGGCGGGAGGGGGTAGGAGACCGACATTGTTTTTCTCTAGGGTTGGGTGTCCTCGAGAGTTTTGGTCGAGCGAGAGGGCCGGGGGGTGCTCCGGACGCCCCCCCTCACTTTAACAAAGAACTACCTTAAAAAAAGACTTGCTTCGCCGCGGGTCCTTCTTCATTTTTTCCTTTGTTTTTTCTTATATGTTTGTTTTCGTTTTCATTCTACATTTTCGTACATATGAAAAAAATAAAGTTTCTATACAAAAGTGCACAATTTTTATGAACAAATTACAAAATCTAAATTAACTATACATCTAAATAAATATACCTATACATCTGAAATTTTCCTAATCTTAAAACTAAAATAAACATAAACTAAAATAATCTAAAAAAGATGTAAAACATCTAAAAATCTAATAGCTAGCACCAGGGGCGGAGGGGCATGGCGGAGGGGCCAGCGCCAGCGCCGGCGGGGCAGGGCAGGGGCGCGGGACAGGGGAGGGGCGCGGGAACAGGCTGGTGCTCATAGGGGGTGGCGGGGCACGGTGGGCGGCGCGTCGGGGCCGGCAGGGGCGCGAGGGTCGACGCCGTCGTCGGGGCAGAGGGCGTCAGCGGCGGCGGCGACGTCGAGCAGCCTGACGGCGTCGGTGGCGGCGGCGACGTCAAGCAGCCTGACGGCGTCGGCGGCGGCGGCGACGGCAAGGTGGAGCAGGGGCGTCGGGCGGCGACGGCGAGGAGGAGCAGGGGCGTCGAGGGAAGAAGTGATGGATTTGGTCGAAACTGCTAACTGTTTTCTTATATACCCAGGGCATTGGTCCCGGTTCATAGCAGCAACCGGTACCAAAGACCCCCTTTAGTCCCGGTTGGTGCCACCAACCGGGACCAAAGGCCGCTGTGCCACCAACCGGGACCAAAGGCCACTTTTCAGCAGCCCAAAGGGCGGGAAGCGGCGGCCTTTGGTCCCGGTTGGTGGCACCAACCGGGACTAAAGGTAGTGCATTGGTACCGGTTGGTGCCACGAACCGGTACCAATGCACACCTTTAGTCCCGGTTGGTGCCACAAATCGGGACTAAAGGCCCTGTGCTGTTGCGCCCGCGTCGAAAGTTTAGTCCCACCTCGCTAGTTGAGAGAGGCGCGTAGTGGTTCATAAGCCCCACTGCCACACCCCTCTCGAGCTCCTCTCCATTGCAGGCTTACGGGCCTAATTGTGACTGCTATGCCTGATGGGCCTACTGGGCCTTATGCGGGCCTGAATCCTGCCCTAGGGATGGGTTTCTAGCCGTATTCAGGCAGTGGTGGCCCAGTAGGTGGCAATTTTTTTTATTTTTTCCCAGTTTTTTTGTTTTATTTTTTCTTTATTTTTTCTTTTGTTTCTAATTACAACAAAATACTTATTTTTTTGTTTCTACTTATATATATGCTATTAAAGTTTCTAACAAACAAAGTTCTTTATGAAAATTCTTTTTGCTTTTAATGATTTTGAACAGAAAATACTTTGATAATTTTAGTTGCATCAATTTTATATAATTTTAGTTTCGTAAATTTTAGAGGTTGCTTATAATGTTTTGAACAGAAAATACTTTGATAATTTTAGTTCCATAATTTTTTATGTTATTAAAGTTTATTTTATTTTGTTTCTACTTATATATTTTATTAAAGTTTATATTATTTTATTTTAAATTACTTATTTATTTTATTTTATGATAATTCTTTTTGCTATTAAATTTTCATGCATTTACTGATTATTTTGAGCTATAAGACCCTGAAATTGAAAAGCATTTAGAATGAAGTTTGAAAAGGTTAAAAGTTGGCATGGTATTATCATTTCACCCACATAGCATGTGCAAGAAAGTAGAGAGTGTTACGGCAAAAACTGGATGCACTTCGTGTACAAAACAGACAATCTCTTTCAAAGTATCAGGGTTTCATACGGAAACTCATCTGTTACAAAAGGATTTCATTTTTTTGAACTTATTTGAACTCCATAGTTTTTCTATGTTCAAAATGCACCATTCAAAGCCACATCATCAATTTTCAACCCTTTCTGACTTCATTTCTTATTTTTCATGCATTTACTGATTTTTTTCAGCTATAAGACCCTAAAATTGAAAAGCATTTCAAATGAACTCTGAAAAGGTTAAAAGTTGGCATGGTATCATCATTTGACCAACATAGCATGTGCAAGAAAGTAGAGAGGCTTACGGCAAAAACTGGATGCACTTCGTGTACAAAACGGACAATCTCTTTCGAAGTATCAGGGTTTCATACGGAAACTCGTCTGTTACAAAAGGATTTCATTTTTTTTGAACTTATTTGAAATCCATAGTTTTTCTATGTTCAAAATGCACCATTCAAAGCCACATCATCAATTTTCAACCCTTTCTGACTTCATTTGTTATTTTTCATGCATTTACTGATTTTTTTTCAGCTATAAGACCCTGAAATTGAAAAGCACTTCAAATGAACTCTGAAAAGGTTAAAAGTTGGCATGGTATCATCATTTCACCCACATAGGATGTGCAAGAAAGTAGAGAGGCTTACGGGAAAAACTGGATGCACTTCGTGTACAAAACGGACAATCTCTTTCGAAGTATCAGGGTTTCATACGGAAACTCGTCTGTTACAAAAGGATTTCATTTTTTGAACTTATTTGAACTCCATAGTTTTTCTATGTTCAAAATGCACCATTCAAAGCCACATCATCAATTTTCAACCCTTTCTGACTTCATTTGTTATTTTTCATGCATTTACTGATTTTTTCAGCTATAAGACCCTGAAATTGAAAAGCACTTCAAATGAACTCTGAAAAGGTTAAAAGTTGGCATGGTATCATAATTTCACCCACATAGCATGTGCAAGAAAGTAGAGAGGCTTACGGCAAAAACTGGATGCAGTTCGTGTACAAAACGGACAATCTCTTTCAAAGTATCAGGGTTTCATACGGAAACTCATCTGTTACAAAAGGATTTCAATTTTTTGAACTTATTTGAACTCCATAGTTTTTCTATGTTCAAAATGCACCATTCAAAGCCACATCATCAATTTTCAACCCTTTCTGACTTCATTTGTTATTTTTCGTGCATTTACTGATTTTTTCAGCTATAAGACCCTGAAATTGAAAAGCATTTCAAATGAACTCTGAAAAGGTTAAAAGTTGGCATGGTATCATCATTTCACCCACATAGCATGTGCAAGAAAGTAGAGAGGCTTACGGGAAAAACTGGATGCACTTCGTGTACAAAACGGACAATCTCTTTCGAAGTAACAGGGTTTCATACGGAAACTCGTCTGTTACAAAAGGATTTCATTTTTTGAACTTATTTGAACTCCATAGTTTTTGTATGTTCGAAATGCACCATTCAAAGCCACATCATCAATTTTCAACCCTTTCTGACTTCATTTGTTATTTTTCATGCATTTATTGATTTTTTCAGCTATAAGACCCTGAAATTGAAAAGCACTTCAAATGAACTCTGAAAAGGTTAAAAGTTGGCATGGTATCATCATTTCACCCACATATCATGTGCAAGAAAGTAGAGAGGCTTACGGCAAAAACTGGATGCACTTCATGTACAAAACGGACAATCTCTTTCGAAGTATCAGGGTTTCATACGGAAACTCGTCTGTTACAAAAGGATTTCATTTTTTTGAACTTATTTGAACTCCATAGTTTTTCTATGTTCAAAATGCACCATTCAAAGCCACATAATCAATTTTAAACCCTTTCTGACTTCATTTCTTATTTTTCATGCATTTACTGATTTTTTCAGCTATAAGACCCTAAAATTGAAAAGCACTTCAAATGAACTCTGAAAAGGTTAAAAGTTGGCATGGTATCATAATTTCACCCACATAGCATGTGCAAGAAAGTAGAGAGGCTTACAGCAAAAACTGGATGCACTTCGTGTACAAAACAGACAATCTCTTTCGAAGTATCAGGGTTTCATACGGAAACTCGTCTGTTACAAAAGGATTTCATTTTTTTGAACTTATTTGAACTCCATAGTTTTTCTATGTTCAAAATGCACCATTCAAAGCCACATCATCAATTTTCAACCCTTTCTGACTTCATTTGTTATTTTTCATGCATTTATTGATTTTTTCAGCTATAAGACCCTGAAATTGAAAAGCACTTCAAATGAACTCAGAAAAGGTTAAAAGTTGGCATGGTATCATCATTTCACCCACATAGCATGTGCAAGAAAGTAGAGAGGCTTACGGCCAAAACTGGATGCAGTTCGTGTACAAAACGGACAATCTCTTTCGAAGTATCAGGGTTTCATACGGAAACTCGTCTGTTACAAAAGGATTTCATTTTTTTGAACTTATTTGAACTCCATAGTTTTTCTATGTTCAAAATGCACCATTCAAAGCCACATCATCAATTTTCAACCCTTTCTGACTTCATTTGTTATTTTTCATGCATTTACTGATTTTTTTGAGCTATAAGACCCTGAAATTGAAAAGCACTTCAAATGAACTCTGAAAAGGTTAAAAGTTGGCATGGTATGTGTTGGAAATATGCCCTAGAGGCAATAATAAAATGGTTATTATTATATTTCCTTGTTCATGTTAATTGCCTATTGTTCATGCTTTAATTGTGTTATCCGGATATCGTAATACATGTGTGAATACATAGACCATAACATGTCCCTAGTGAGCCTCTAGTTGACTAGCTCGTTGATCAATAGATGGTTACGGTTTCCTGACCATGGACATTGGATGTCATTGATAACGGGATCACATCATTAGGAGAATGATGTGATGGACAAGACCCAATCCTAAGCATAGCACTAGATCGTGTTGTTCGTTTGCTAATGCTTTTCTAATGTCAAGTATCATTTCCTTAGACCATGAGATCGTGCAACTCCCGGATACCGTAGGAATGCTTTGGGTGTACCAAACGTCACAACGTAACTGGGTGGCTATAAAGGTGCACTACAGGTATCTCCGAAAGTGTCTGTTGGGTTGGCTCGGATCGAGACTGGGATTTGTCACTCCGTATGACGGAGAGGTATCTCTGGGCCCACTCGGTATTGCATCATCATAATGAGCTCAATGTGACTAAGTAGTTAGTCACGGGATCATGCATTACGGAACGAGTAAAGTGACTTGCCGGTAACGAGATTGAACGAGGTATTGGGATACCGACGATCGAATCTCGGGTAAGTAAAGTACCGATTGACAAAGGGAATTGTATACGGGATTGCTTGAATCCTCGACATCGTGGTTCATCCGATGAGATCATCGTGGAACATGTGGGAGCCAACATGGGTATCCAGATCCTGCTATTGGTTATTGGCTAGAGAGGTGTCTCGGTCATGTCTGCATGATTCTCGAACCCGTAGGGTCTACACACTTAAGGTTCGATGACGCTAGGGTTATAAGGAAGGTTTGTATGTGATTACCGAATGTTGTTCGGAGTCCCAGATGAGATCCCGGACATCACGAGGAGTTCCGGAATGGTCCGGAGGTAAAGATTTATATATGGGAAGTCACCATACGGTCACCGGAAATATTCGGGGGTATACCGGTATTGTACCGGGACCACCGGAGGGGTTCCGGGGGTCCACCGGGAGGGTCCACCTGCACCGGAGGGCCTTATGGGCTGTATGTGGAAGGGAACAAGCCCTTAGTGGGCTGGGCGCCAACCCCCCTAGGGCCCATGCGCCTAGGGTTTGGGGGGAACCCTAAAGGGGGGCGCCCCCCTTGCTTGGGTGGCAAGCTCCCTCCCCCCTTGGCCGCCGCCCCCTCTAGATCTCATCTAGAGGGGCCGGCCCCCTTCCCCCTTCTCCCTATAAATAGAGGGGTGAGGGGAGGGCTGCAGGACCACATCCAAGGCGCAGCCCCTCCCCTCCCCAACACCTCTCCTCCTCCGCGTGTGCTTGGCGAAGCCCTGCCGGAGAACTGTCACTCCACCACCACCATGCTGTCGTGCTTCTGTTGGATCCTTCTTCCTCAACCTCTCCCTCCTCCTTGCTGGATCAAGGCGTGGGAGATGTCACCGCTCCGTACGTGTGTTGAACGCGGAGGTGCCGTTCGTTCGGCGCTTGGATCATCGGTGATTTGGATCACGACGAGTACGACTCCATCAACCCCGTTCTCTTGAACGCTTCCGCTCGCGATCTACAAGGGTATGTAGATGCACTCCTCTCCTCTCATTGCTAGTAAACTCCATAGATTGATCTTGGTGATGCTTAGAAAATTTTAATTTCTGCTACGATCCCCAACAGTGGCATCATGAGCTAGGTCTATGCGTAGTTTCTATGCACGAGTAGAACACAAGTTGTTGTGGGCGTCGATTTTGTCAATTTACTTGCCGTTAATAGTCTTATCTTGATTCGGCGGCATCGTGGGATGAAGCGGCCCGGACCGACCTTACACGTACGCTTACGTGAGACAGGTTCCACCGACTGACATGCACTAGTTGCATAAGGTGGCTAGCGGGTGTATGTCTCTCCCACTTTAGTCGGATCGGATTCGATGAAAAGGGTCCTTATGAAGGGTAAATAGAAATTGGCATATCACGTTGTGGTTTTGGCGTAGGTAAGAATCGTTCTTGCTAGAAACCTATAGCAGCCACGTAAAAGTTTGCAACAACAATTAGAGGACGTCTAATTTGTTTTTGCAGCAAGTGTCATGTGATGTGATATGGCCAGAAGGATGTGATGAATGCTATATGTGATGTATGAGATTGATCATGTTCTTGTAATAGGAATCACGACTTGCATGTCGATGAGTATGACAACCGGCAGGAGCCATAGGAGTTGTCTTAATTTATTTATGACCTGCGTGTCAACTGGAACGTCATGTAATTACTTTACTTTATTGCTAACCGTTAGCCATAGTAGTAGAAGTAATAGTTGGCGAGACAACTTCATGAAGACACGATGATGGAGATCATGGTGTCATGCCGGTGACGATGATGAACATGGCGCCCTGAAGATGGAGATCAAAAGGAGCAAAATGATATTGGCCATATCATGTCACTATTTGATTGCATGTGATGTTTTTCATGTTTTACATCTTATTTGCTTAGAACGACGGTAGCATAAATAAGATGATCCCTCGCTAAAATTTCAAGAAAGTGTTCCCCCTAACTGTGCACCGTTTTGAAGGTTCGTTGTTCCGAAGCACCACGTGATGATCGGGTGTGATAGGTTCTAACGTTCGCATACAACGGGTGTAAGCCAGATTTACACACTCAATACACTTAGGTTGACTTGACGAGCCTAGCATGTACAGACATGGCCTCGGAACACAAGAGACCGAAAGGTCGAACATGAGTCGTATAGCAGATACAATCAACATGAAGATGTTCACCGATGATGACTAGTCCGTCTCACGTGATGATCGGACACGGCCTAGTTGACTCGGATCATGTATCACTTAGATGACTAGAGGGATGTCTGTCTGAGTAGGAGTTCGTTAATAATTTGATTAGATGAGCTTAATTATCATGAACTTAGTCTAAAAAACCTTTACAATATGTCTTGTAGATCAAATGGCCCACGCTAATGTTGCCCTCAACTTCAACGCGTTCCTAGAGAAAACCAAGCTGAAAGACGATGGTAGCAACTACACGGATTGGGTCCGTAACCTGAGGATTATCCTCATAGCTGCCAAGAAAGCATATGTCCTTGAAGCACCGCTAGGTGATGCACCTGTTTTCCCAGCAACTCAAGACATTCTGAACGCCTGTCAGTCACGTAGTGACGATTACTCCCTGGTTCAGTGCGGCATGCTTTACAGCTTAGAACCGGGGCTCCAAAAGCGTTTTGAGCAGCACGGAGCATATGAGATGTTCCAAGAGCTGAAAATGGTTTTCCAAGCTCATGCTCGGGTCGAGAGATATGAAGTCTCCGAGAAGTTCTACAGTTGTAAGATGGAGGAGAATAGTTCCGTCAGCGAACACATACTCAAAATGTCTGGGTTGCACAACCGCTTGTCTCAGCTGGGAGTTAATCTCCCGGATGACGCGGTCGTTGACAAAATCCTTCAGTCGCTCCCACCTAGCTACAAGAGCTTTGTGATGAACTTCAATATGCAGGGGATGGAAAAGACCATTCCTGCGGTATATTCAATGCTGAAATCAGCGGAGGTGGAGATCAAAAAGGAACATCAAGTGTTGATGGTGAATAAAACCACTAAGTTCAAGAAAGGCAAGGGTAAGAAGAACTTCAAGAAAGACGGCAAGGGAGTTGCCGCGCCTGGTAAGCAAGCTGCCGGGAAGAAGACAAAGAATGGACCCAAGCCTGAGACTGAGTGCTTTTATTGCAAGGGAAACGGTCACTGGAAGCGGAACTGCCCCAAGTACTTACCGGATAAGAAGGCCGGCAATACCAAAGGTATATGTGATATACATGTTATAGATGTGTACCTAACCAGCGCTCGTAGTAGCTCCTGGGTATTTGATACCGGTGCGGTTGCTCATATTTGTAACTCAAAGCAGGAGCTGCGGAATAAGCGGAGACTGGCGAAGGACGAGGTGACGATGCGCGTCGGGAATGGTTCCAAGGTCGATGTGATCGCCGTCGGCACGCTACCTCTACATTTACCTACGGGACTAGTTTTAAACCACAATAATTGTTATTTAGTGCCAGCTTTGAGCATGAACATTGTATCTGGATCTCGTTTAATGCGAGATGGCTACTCATTTAAATCCGAGAATAATGGTTGTTCTATTTATATGAGAGATATGTTTTATGGTCATGCCCCGCTGGTCAATGGTTTATTCTTAATGAATCTCGAATGTGATGTTACACATATTCATAGTGTGAATGCCAAGAAATGTAAGGTTGATAATGATAGTCCCACATACTTGTAGCACTGCCGCCTTGGTCACATTGGTGTCAAACGCATGAAGAAACTCCATGCAGATGGACTTTTGGAGTCTCTTGATTATGAATCATTTGACACGTGCGAACCATGCCTCATGGGCAAAATGACCAAGACTCCGTTCTCCGGAACAGTGGAGCGAGCAACCAACTTATTGGAAATCATACATACTGATGTGTGCGGTCCAATGAGCGTTGAGGCTCGCGGTGGCTATTGTTATGTTCTCACCCTCACTTATGACTTGAGTAGATATGGGTATGTCTACTTAATGAAACACAAGTATGAGACCTTTGAAAAGTTCAAGGAATTTCAGAGTGAGGTTGAGAATCAACGTGACAGGAAAATAAAGTTCTTACGATCAGATCATGGAGGGGAATATTTGAGTCACGAATTTGGCACACACTTAAGGAAATGTGGAATTGTTTCACAACTCACGCCGCCTGGAACACCTCAGCGTAATGGTGTGTCCGAACGCCGTAATCGCACTCTATTGGATATGGTGCGATCTATGATGTCTCTTACCGATCTACCGCTATCATTCTGGGGTTATGCTTTAGAGACTGCCGCATTCACTTTAAATAGGGCTCCGTCGAAATCCGTTGAGACGACACCGTATGAATTATGGTTTGGAAAGAAACCTAAGCTGTCGTTTCTTAAAGTTTGGGGATGCGATGCTTATGTCAAGAAACTTCAACCTGAAAAGCTCGAACCCAAGTCGGAAAAATGCGTCTTCATAGGATACCCTAAGGAAACCATTGGGTATACCTTCTACCTCAGATCCAAAGGCAAGACCTTCCTTGCCAAGAACAGGTCCTTTCTGGAGAAATAGTTTCTCTCGGAAGAAGTAAGTGGGAGGAAAGTGGAACTTGATGAGATGACCCCTCTCGAACCAGAAAGTAGCACAGCACAGGAAAATGTTTCTGTGGTGCCTGCACCGACTAGAGAGGAAGTTAATGATGATGATCATGATCAAGTTACCACTGAACTTCGTAGGTCCACAAGGACACGTTCCGCACCAGAGTGGTACGACAACCCTGTCCTGGAAATCATGTTGTTGGACAACGGTGAACCTTCGAACTATGAAGAAGCAATGGCGGGTCCAGATTCCAACAAATGGCTTGAAGCCATGCAATCCGAGATAGGATCCATGTATGAAAACAAAGTATGGACTTTGACAGACTTTCCCGATGATCGGCGAGCGATAGAAAATAAATGGATCTTTAAGAAGAAGACGGACGCGGATGGAAATGTTACCATCTATAAAGCTTGACTTGTCGCTAAGGGTTATCGACAAGTTCAAGGAGTTGACTACGATGAGACCTTCTCACCCGTAGCGAAGCTGAAGTCCGTCCGAATCATGTTAGCAATTGCCGCATTCTACGATTATGAAATATGGCAAATGGACGTCAAAACGGCATTCCTTAACGGCTTCCTTAAGGAAGAATTGTATATGATGCAGCCGGAAGGTTTTGTCGATCCTAATAATGCTGACAAAGTATGCAAGCTCCAGCGCTCAATCTATGGGCTGGTGCAGGCATCTCGGAGTTGGAACATTCGCTTTGATGAGATGATCAAAGCGTTTGGGTTTACGCAGACTTATGGAGAAGCCTGTGTTTACAAGAAAGTGAGTGGGAGCTCTGTAGCATTTCTCTTATTATATGTGGATGACATACTATTGATGGGAAATGATATAGAATTCTTGGAAAGTATAAAGGCCTACTTGAATAAGTGTTTTTCAATGAAGGACCTTGGAGAAGCTGCTTACATATTAGGCATCAAGATCTATAGAGATAGATCGAGACGCCTTATAGGTCTTTCACAAAGCACATACCTTGACAAGATATTGAAGAAGTTCAATATGGATCAGTCCAAGAAGGGGTTCTTGCCTGTATTGCAAGGTGTGAGATTGAGCACTGCTCAATGCCCGACCATGGCAGAAGATAGAGAAAAGATGAGTGTCGTCCCCTATGCCTCGACCATAGGGTCTATTATGTATGCCATGCTGTGTACCAGACCTGATGTAAACCTTGCCGTAAGTTTGGTAGGAAGGTACCAAAGTAATCCCGGCATGGAACACTGGACAGCGGTCAAGAACATCCTGAAGTACCTGAAAAGGACTAAGGATATGTTTCTCGTTTATGGAGGTGATGAAGAGCTCGTCGTAAAGGGTTACGTCGATGCTAGCTTCGACACAGATCTAGATGACTCTAAGTCACAAACCGGATACGTGTATATTTTGAATGGTGGGGCAGTCAGCTGGTGCAGTTGCAAGCAAAGCGTCATGGCAGGATCTACATGTGAAGCGGAGTACATGGCAGCCTCGGAGGCAGCACATGAAGCAATCTGGATGAAGGAGTTCATTGCCGACCTAGGAGTTATTCCCAATGCATCGGGGCCGATGACTCTCTTCTGTGACAACACTGGAGCTATTGCCCTTGCCAAGGAGCCCAGGTTTCACAAGAAGACCAGGCACATCAAGCGTCGCTTCAACTCCATTCGTGAAAATGTTCAAAATGGAGACATAGATATTTGTAAAGTGCATACGGATTTGAATGTCGCAGATCCGTTGACTAAACCTCTTCCACGAGCGAAACATGACCAACACCAGAACTCTATGGGTGTACGATTCATCATAATGTAACTAGATTATTGACTCTAGTGCAAGTGGGAGACTGTTGGAAATATGCCCTAGAGGCAATAATAAAATGGTTATTATTATATTTCCTTGTTCATGCTAATTGTCTATTGTTCATGCTTTAATTGTGTTATCCGGAAATCGTAATACATGTGTGAATACATAGACCATAACATGTCCCTAGTGAGCCTCTAGTTGACTAGCTCGTTGATCAATAGATGGTTACGGTTTCCTGACCATGGACATTGGATGTCATTGATAACGGGATCACATCATTAGGAGAATGATGTGATGGACAAGACCCAATCCTAAGCATAGCACTAGATCGTGTAGTTCGTTTGCTAAAGCTTTTCTAATATCAAGTATCATTTCCTTAGACCATGAGATCGTGCAACTCCCGGATACCGTAGGAATGCTTTGGGTGTACCAAACATTACAACGTAACTGGGTGGCTATAAAGGTGCACTACAAGTATCTCCGAAAGTGTCTGTTGGTTTGGCTCGGATCGAGACTGGGATTTGTCACTACGTATGACGGAGAGGTATCTCTGGGCCCACTCGGTATTGCATCATCATAATGAGCTCAATGTGACTAAGTAGTTAGTCACGGGATCATGCATTACGGAACGAGTAAAGTGACTTGCCGGTAACGAGATTGAACGAGGTATTGGGATACCGACGATCGAATCTCGGGCAAGTAAAGTACCGATTGGCAAAGGGAATTGTATACGGGATTGCTTGAATCCTCGACATCGTGGTTCATCCGATGAGATCATCGTGGAACATGTGGGAGCCAACATGGGTATCTAGATCCCGCTGTTGGTTATTGGCTAGAGAGGTGTCTCGGTCATGTCTGCATGATTCCCGAACCCGTAAGGTCTACACACTTAAGGTTCGATGACGCTAGGGTTATAAGGAAGGTTGTATGTGATTACCGAATGTTGTTCGGAGTCCCAGATGAGATCCCGGACGTCACGAGGAGTTCCGGAATGGTCCAGAGGTAAAGATTTATATATGGGAAGTCACCATACGGTCACCGGAAATATTCGGGGGTATACCGGTATTGTACCGGGACCACCGGAGGGGTTCCGGGGGTCCATCGGGAGGGTCCACCTGCCCCGGAGGGCCTTATCGGCTGTAGGTGGAAGGGAACCAGCCCTTAGTGGGCTGGGCGCCAACCCCCCTAGGGCCCATGCGCCTAGGGTTTGGGGGAACCCTAAAGGGGGGGCGCCCCCCTTGCTTGGGGGGCAAGCTCCCTCCCCCCTTGGCCGCCACCCCCTCTAGATCTCATCTAGAGGGGCCGGCCCCCTTCCCCCTTCTCCCTATAAATAGAGAGGTGAGGGGATGGCTGCAGGACCACATCCCAGGCGCAGCCCCTCCCCTCCCCAACACCTCTCCTCCTCCGCATGTGCTTGGCGAAGCCCTGCCGGAGAACTGTCACTCCACCACCACCACGCCGTCGTGCTGCTGTTGGAGCCTTCTTCCTCAACCTCTCCCTCCTCCTTGCTGGATCAAGGCGTGGGAGATGTCACCGCTCCGTACGTGTGTTGAACGCGGAGGTGTCGTCTATTCGGCGCTTGGATCATCGGTGATTTGGATCACGACGAGTACGACTCCATCAACCCCGTTCTCTTGAACGCTTCCGCTCGCGATCTAAAAGGGTATGTAGATGCACTCCTCCCCTCTCTTTGCTAGTAAACTCCATAGATTGATCTTGGTGATGCGTAGAAAATTTTAATTTCTGCTACGATCCCCAACAGTGGCATCATGAGCTAGGTCTATGCGTAGTTTCTATGAACGAGTAGAACACAAGTTGTTGTGGGCGTCGATTCTGCCAATTTACTTGCCGTTACTAGTCTTATCTTGATTCAGCGGCATCGTGGGATGAAGCGGCCCGGACCGACCTTACACGTACGCTTACGTGAGACAGGTTCCACCGACTGACATGCACTAGTTGCATAAGGTGGCTAGCGGGTGTATGTCTCTCCCACTTTAGTCGGATCGGATTCGATGAAAAGGGTCCTTATGAAGGGTAGATAGAAATTGGCATAACACGTTGTGGTTTTGGCGTAGGTAAGAATCGTTCTTGCTAGAAACCTATAGCAGCCACGTAAAAGTTTGCAACAACAATTAGAGGACGTCTAATTTGTTTTTGCAGCAAGTGTCATGTGATGTGATATGGCCAGAAGGATGTGATGAATGATATATGTGATGTATGAGATTGATCATGTTCTTGTAATAGGAATCACGACTTGCATGTCGATGAGTATGACAACCGGCAGGAGCCATAGGAGTTGTCTTAATTTATTTATGACATGCGTGTCAACTGGAACGTCATGTAATTACTTTACTTTATTGCTAACCGTTAGCCATAGTAGTAGAAGTAATAGTTGGCGAGACAACTTCATGAAGACACGATGATGGAGATCATGGTGTCATGCCGGTGATGATGATGAACATGGCGCCCCGAAGATGGAGATCAAAAGGAGCAAAATGATATTGGCCATATCATGTCACTATTTGATTGCATGTGATGTTTATCATGTTTTACATCTTATTTGCTTAGAACGACGGTAGCATAAATAAGATGATCCCTCGCTAAAATTTCAAGAAAGTGTTCCCCCTAACTGTGCACCGTTGTGAAGGTTCGTTGTTCCGAAGCACCACGTGATGATCGGGTGTGATAGGTCCTAACGTTCGCATACAACGGGTGTAAGCCAGATTTACACACGCAATACACTTAGGTTGACTTGACAAGCCTAGCATGTACAGACATGGCCTCGGAACACAAGAGACCGAAAGGTCGAACATCAGTCGTATAGCAGATACGATCAACATGAAGATGTTCACCGACGATGACTAGTCCGTCTCACGTGATGATCGGACACGGCCTAGTTGACTCGGATCATGTATCACTTAGATGACTAGAGGGATGTCTGTCTGAGTGGGAGTTCGCTAATAATTTGATTAGATGAACTTAGTCTAAAACACCTTTACAATATGTCTTGTAGATCAAATGGCCGACGCTAATGTTGCCCTCAACTTCAACGCGTTCCTAGAGAAAACCAAGCTGAAAGACGATGGTAGCAACTACACGGACTGGGTCCGTAACCTGAGGATTATCCTCATAGCTGCCAAGAAAGCATATGTCCTTGAAGCACCGCTAGGTGATGCACCTGTTTTCCCAGCAACTCAAGACGTTCTGAACGCCTGGCAGTCACGTAGTGATGATTACTCCCTGGTTCAGTGCGGCATGCTTTACAGCTTAGAACCGGGGCTCCAAAAGCGTTTTGAGCAGCACGGAGCATATGAGATGTTCCAAGAGCTGAAAATGGTTTTCCAAGCTCATGCCCGGGTCGAGAGATATGAAGTCTCTGACAAGTTCTATAGTTGTAAGATGGAGGAGAATAGTTCCGTCAGCGAGCACATACTCAAAATGTCTGGGTTGCACAACCGCTTGTCTCAGCTGGGAGTTAATCTCCCGGATGACGCGGTCGTTGACAGAATCCTTCAGTCGATCCCACCTAGCTACAAGAGCTTTGTGATGAACTTCAATATGCAGGGGATGGAAAAGACCATTCCTGAGGTATATTCAATGCTGAAATCAGCGGAGGTGCAGATCAAAAAGGAACATCAAGTGTTGATGGTGAATAAAACCACTAAGTTCAAGAAAGGCAAGGGTAAGAAGAACTTCAAGAAAGACGGCAAGGGAGTTGCCGCGCCCAGTAAGCAAGCTGCCGGGAAGAAGACAAAGAATGGACCCAAGCCTGAGACTGAGTGCTTTTATTGCAAGGGAAACGGTCACTGGAAGCGGAACTGCCCCAAGTACTTAGCGGATAAGAAGGCCGGCAATACCAAAGGTATATGTGATATACATGTTATAGATGTGTACTGTCAGGACCGGATTTTTCGGGATATATTTTCCCAGAAAATGATCCTTGTGCTCATCAGCCCCAGGATTACTGTTAGCTGACGAGGCACCAACTTGATACAGAAATTCCAAGCAACGTACATAATATGTAGTATAAGACCATTGTGGCCTATGAGTACAACAAATGGTTTCTAGTGGCTGATGGCGGAAGCGGTTTGTTGTTCATCTGCGTCTATGGGACTCCATTTCCCACAGGAACAGCTGACCTGGATAACTCCTATCTTCGCGAGGCTGCTGTCACAATTGCGTGGGTTCCGGGGCTATCATCACAACGCTCCTCTCCTTGCACGAAATCTGGCCAAGACAATAGCCAGGGACAAGCCAGTGAGTACTTTTGAATGTACTCGCAAACATTATGAACACTGGTATAATATAACAAGGGATAATCATGCTCCAAAATATTCTATGATCATAACGTCAGTCACGAAATAGAAATCCATGATGCACGCAAGCAGGTTGTTTATATAAAACATGAGTTAGCAATCAGAGAGTAGAAATAGAATGCACCGATCGGGTGTCTGAAGCGACGCCTCGAAAGGATAATAAGATAAATCATGCCTCAGTCAGCCGTCTGAGCGACACCACATAAAGGGCTTTTAAATAAAGAAATAACAAGCATGCCACAGTCGGGCGTCTATGCGACACCACATAAAGGGCTTATAAATAATAGAAATAACAAGCATGCCACAGTCGGGCGTCTGTGTGACACCACATAAAGGGCTTATAAATAATTTAAATAACAAGCATGCCACAGTCGGGCGTCTGAGCGACACCACATAAAGGGCTTATAAATAATTTAAATAACAAGCATGCCACAGTCGGGCGTCTGAGCGACACCACATAAAGGGCTTATAAGTAATTTAAATAACAAGCATGCCACAGTCGGGCGTCTGAGCGACACCACATAAAGGGCTTATAAGTAATTTAAATAACAAGCATGCCACAGTCGGGCGTCTGAGTGACACCACATAAAGGGCTTATAAGTAATTTAAATAACAAGCATGCCATAGTCGGGCGTCTGAGCGACGCCACATAAAGGGCTTATAAGAGAATGATCACAGTGAATATCCAGGAGGTAGAACCGTCCCAGGGATACTCAATAATTCAAGTAATGTAAATGGTTAGTCCATAATAATAGTGATCATAATCATCATGAGTCACAAGTCATGATCCATGTTCTGGTTTAGCAATTTTTCCTCCGAAGACCGACACTAAGACCGACACTTGACCCATCCCAGACTGTAGTCCTTAACCATGGACACGGCTATTCGAATAGATATAATCTCTGCAGAGGGTGTACTCTTTACCCATGAGTAACGGATTCCTTTAGTCCATCGGGACTAATTCCGTCTACGGTCTTTTAATTGAAAACACACCAGACCGCTCACACCAGCCTAACTTACCGGTGTCTGGAATCACCCACGACACCCATTAAGCAAAACTCTAAGTGGGTAGGCTACAACCTCGACTAGCATGGGATCACGAAATTTATAACGCGCGCAAACTAGGGGAGCTACCCCCTCGGCTCCAACCGAAAACACCCATGCCCCGGACCAGGTGGCATGCCTACCGGATGCAGCCGGTATCTTCCACCATGGCCTCTCTGTACGGTGTGTGCTAGAAAGGGGTTGACAACTTACTGAACCGTACCCTACCTATGGCAGGGACAAGTGGTAGTACGAAACAAGTATGGGGGTTACTGGAACAAGACTCGATCTACAGTCGACTCAGGAGGTTTAGGCATTCGCTGCAGGATTAGTATAACAAATATATTTCACACCAACAGATAGAATCACCACTCATCATACCTCACCCTGCCTTATCGGGCATAATCGTCTCAACGAATTATTAGAGACAAGTTCGTGTCTACTCAAGACAGAGACTTTCCCGGATTCCTCCCGATAGGCATGAAAGGCATACGAGGGTGATTACTATCCGAAGCATATCAAATTCCAACAACAAGGAATCATCATTATGCACTCATGAATGTGATCATAACACCACATAAAATATCGAATACTTCGTGTCAAGGTGGTGTCGTATTTGCATCAAATGACGCACAAAAAATATTATGCCGGGGTTCAGAATGCTTGCCTTCAAGTGGTGGAGAGGCAGGGTGCATTCGAAAACTTTTGAAAGTTTCCTTCTCCCTCCAAAAATCCTATTTTGAGAAAATTCAAATTAACACATAGTTTTAAAACAGTACAAAAAAGTTGTCTGAATTTTTTCAAATAAATATGAAAATAAACTAGACCAATTTTGAGAAACAACAGAAAAAGAATCAAATCATTTGGGCTTATATTTAAAAAGTTATAGTCAGTCAAAGTTTAGTCAAAATATGTTTTTAAAACAAAACAGAAAAAGAAAAAAAAATTCGAATAAGAATACGGAGGAGACGTACTCTGGGTTTTACGCTTTCACTTAAACCTGCGCGGGCCGTCGCTGGGTCACTGACAGTGGGTCCCTTGGGCCCACTGGTCAGGTTTGACCAGTCGCCCGCGCATCCCTCCTCCTCTGTCCGAGCGGTGGCGGGGTTCCGGCAATCGACGCCGGCGATTGGCGGCTCCTCGTGGGGCTCCGACAGCGGGGATAGGTTCACTGCGCTAGGGCGATCCTCCCGGTGGTCGAGAGGGTCA
Organism: Aegilops tauschii subsp. strangulata; assembly: GCF_002575655.3. Classification (NCBI taxonomy): domain Eukaryota; kingdom Viridiplantae; phylum Streptophyta; class Magnoliopsida; order Poales; family Poaceae; genus Aegilops; species Aegilops tauschii. The sequence goes on along the minus strand of NC_053036.3, from coordinate 548,448,312 downwards.
TGGGGGTGAAGGGAGTCGCCGGCGGCGAGCTCTGCGGCGGAGGGCGGCTTCGGGAGGATTGGGGACTTGGGCTATGGTGGCTCCCGATCGAAGCTGAGAGGCTGGGTGGCTCCGCAAGATCGAGGGGGGTCGGACGGTGGTGCTGGCTGGGCTAGGTGGGCTCTGCTCGCGGCGCACGGCACCGGAGCATGGCGGCGGCCGAGCTGACCGGAGATGGGGAAGACGGCCTCTCCCCATCGATTGCCGGCTATGGGGGCATCAGAGGGATGGCCTATGGTTGCCTGGGGGTTTGGAGGAGCTCGGGGGGTCCTTTTATAGGCGGCCGAGGTCGGTTCCCGCGGCCGTGGATAAGGACGCCAGCGAACCGCCGTTCTGTTGCAGCAGGGCGACGTGGAGGCGGTTGGGGCTGGTCGGCGCATTCCGACGAACTCCCCACTGCTCAAGGGGGCGAGTTGGCGCGCGGCTGTGGCTCGGGCGGCGCTGTCCATGGCAGAGGCTGTCGGAGCGGCGGTGGCGGCTTGCGGTGGTGGTGCTGTGGGGTGCCAGGGGTGGCCAGGGCGGCTCTGCGATGAGGGAGAGGTCGGGGCACGCTGGCTGCGAGTGGGAATGGATCAGAACGAGCGCGGCGGCAGTGGGACGCGGCGACTCGGGTGCACGCACGTGCAAAACGCATGCTCTGGCCGCGCCCAGAGCATGCACGCCAGGTGCTCGACGTAATGCCATCGTGTGCTAGGGGGCTTGGATGAGGCTGGGGGTTAGCAGGTCTAGGTTAGAGTAATCTAGGGACTTAGTGGACATGTTGGTTTGGTCAGGGGATCAAGATCACAATGCAAATATGAAACTATGCCAAATCTGTTCATGCACTCAAGGTATTCGACAGAATGCTATGGGCATCTAGGCAATTCTTGGGGTGGCCAAAAACTCCAGGTCCTAGTCTCTTTGGATGATAAAGAGGGTGCCAAGGTTAGTTTGTCAGAAACAAAAACTTGTTAGTGCAAGTTTTTGAGAAAACCAAATGTGGACAGAAACTAAAGGCTGTAATTGCATGAACCAAAAATACTCCAATGGGTCCACTCTCCTGGACTTAAGGGTTTTGTAGGGTGGTTTATAAGCAGGAAAAAGAATCATGGGTATTAGGGCAAGTTAAAATATGGTTGTACTAGAAAACACCTCACTGGACCAGAGAGTAAAAGAGGATGTTTTGCTCAAATTTTTCAAAGAACATCAATGGGTTTTTGCATAAAGTTGAATTATATGCATCTACTGACATCTCCAAACACTTGGAAGAATTTTTAAAGAAATATTTAAATAGGTTGTAGTGCAAAATTACCAACTGGACCAGATTTGAAAATTTGGTGTAGAGCTCAAAATCTCCAATGACCAAAAGATATTTTTGCATAAAAGTGATGTGGAAACATCACATGACATCCCCAAATTTTGGTTGAAATTTTAAAGAAGTATTTGAAAGGGTTACAGTGCAAAAGAGGCTCCATAACTTATGAAAAATCATTTTTGGAAGAATAAAGCTCAGGAAAAACAATTATGCAAATAAATCCACTGGTAAAAGAAATGTTTTCTTGAGAGGGTATACAAGTCCAATAATATTTTTGGAAGGTTTTCACTCGGGGTAAAAACTTCACAATATCAAAGAAAAGAGAGGTTCTGAAATCAAAAGATAAATCCAGAAAATAAAAATTTAATTTCCTGGCAAAATTTTAATAAACAAAATATGGTTAAATTTTTGGGATGTTACATGTACCTAACCAGAGCTCGTAGTAGCTCCTGGGTATTTGATACCGGTGCCGTTGCTCATATTTGTAACTCAAAGGAGGACCTGCGGAATAAGCGGAGACTGGCGAAGGACGAGGTGACGATGCGCGTCGGGAATGGTTCCAAGGTCGATGTGATCGCCGTCGGCACGCTACCTCTACATTTACCTACGGGACTAGTTTTAAACCTCAATAATTGTTATTTAGTGCCAGCTTTGAGCATGAACATTGTATCTGGATCTCGTTTAATGCGAGATGGCTACTCATTTAAATCCGAGAATAATGGTTGTTCTATTTATATGAGAGATATGTTTTATGGTCATGCCCCGCTGGTCAATGGTTTATTCTTAATGAATCTCGAATGTGATGTTACACATATTCATAGTGTGAATGCCAAGAAATGTAAGGTTGATAATGATAGTCCCACATACTTGTGGCACTGCCGCCTTGGTCACATTGGTGTCAAATGCATGAAGAAACTCCATGCAGATGGACTTTTGGAGTCTCTTGATTATGAATCATTTGACACGTGCGAACCATGCCTCATGGGCAAAATGACCAAGACTCCGTTCTCCGGAACAGTGGAGCGAGCAACCAACTTATTGGAAATCATACATACTGATGTGTGCGGTCCAATGAGCGTTGAGGCTCGCGGTGGCTATCGTTATGTTCTCACCCTCACTGATGACCTGAGTAGATATGGGTATGTCTACTTAATGAAACACAAGTCTGAGACCTTTGAAAAGTTCAAGGAATTTCAGAGTGAGGTTGAGAATCAACGTGACAGGAAAATAAAGTTCTTACGATCAGATCGTGGAGGGGAATATTGAGTCATGAATTTAGCACACACTTAAGGAAATGTGGAATTGTTTCACAACTCACGCCGCCTAGAACACCTCAGCGTAATGGTGTGTTCGAACGTCGTAATCGCACTCTATTGGATATGGTGCGATCTATGATGTCTCTTATCGATCTACCGCTATCATTCTGTGGTTATGCTTTAGAGACTGCCGCATTCACTTTAAATAGGGCTCCGTCGAAATCCGTTGAGACGACACCGTATGAATTATGGTTTGGAAAGAAACCTAAGTTGTCGTTTCTTAAAGTTTGGGGATGCGATGCTTATGTCAAGAAACTTCAACCTGAAAAGCTCGAACCCAAGTCGGAAAAATGCGTCTTCATAGGATACCCTAAGGAAACCATTGGGTATACCTTCTACCTCAGATCCAAAGGCGAGATCTTCGTTGCCAAGAACAGGTCCTTTCTGGAGAAAGAGTTTCTCTCGAAAGAAGTAAGTGGGAGGAAAGTGGAACTTGATGAGATGACCCCTCTCGAACCAGAAAGTAGCGCAGCACAAGAAAATGTTTCTGTGGTGCCTGCACCGACTAGAGAGGAAGTTAATGATGACGATCATGATCAAGTTACCACTGAACTTCGTAGGTCCCCAAGGACACGTTCCACACCAAAGTGGTACGGCAACCCTATCCTGGAAATCATGTTGTTGGACAACGGTTGAAAGGATCGATATATTTGACTAGAGGGGGGGGGGTGAATAGGCAACTAACAATTTTTAGCTTTTCTTTACCAAATTAAAGTTTTGCATCAAAATAGGTTGTCTAGATATGCAACTAAGTGAGCAACCTATATGATGCAATGACAACAAGCATGCAAGCAAAAGAGATATAACACTAGTAAACTTGCGAAAGTAAAGGGACGAGATAACCAATAGTGGAGCCGGTGAAGACGAGGATGTGTTACCGAAGTTCCTTCCTTTTGAGGGGAAGTACGTCTCTGTTGGAGCGGTGTGGAGGCACAATGCTCCCCAAGAAGCCACTAGGGCCACCGTATTCTCCTCACGCCCTCACACAATGCGAGATGTCGTGATTCCACTATTGGTGCCCTTGAAGGCGGCGACCGGACCTTTCCAAACAAGGTTGGGGAAATCTCCACAACTTAATTGGAGGCTCCCAACGACACCACAAAGCTTCACCACAATGGACTATGGCTCTGCGGTGACCTCAACCGTCTAGGGTGCTCAAACACTCAAGAGTAACAAGATCTGCTAGGGATAAGTGGGGGGAATCAAATTTCTCTTGGTGGAAGTGTAGATCGTGGCCTTCTCAACCAATCCCGAGCAAATCAACAAGTTTGATTGGCTAGGGAGAGAGATCGGGCGAAAATGGAGCTTGGAGCAACAATGGAGCTTTTGGGGGAAGAGGTAGGTCAACTTTGGGGAAGAAGACCTCCTTATATAGTGGGGGGAATAAACCAACCGTTACCCCCCACACCAGCCCCGCAGAGAGCGGTACTACCACAGGAGGCAGTGGTACTATCGCTGATCACAGCGGTACTACCGCTCCCCCGGGCGGTACTACCGCTGAGCCCAGAGCGGTGCTACCGCGGTGGTCAGGGCGGTACTACCGCATATGAGCGGTACTACGGCCCCCACTGCCGCGACTAGTTCCGTAAAACCCGACACGAAAAAAGACCCCTCAAATCGAGGCGGTACTAGCACGAGACCGCAGCGGTACTACGGCTGGGGGCTACCAGCGGTACTACGGCTCTAGAGCGGTACTACCGCTCCTAGAGCGGTACTACCGCTTGTATCCATAAGCGGTACTACCGCTCCGGCCCGCGGTACTACCGCTGGGACCAGAGAAGGCACACTCAGAAGGGGAACAAGCCCATCATAGAAGCGGAAAGGCTCGGAGGGGGGCAAAGGAAGTGTACGTGATGATTCCACCCTAGCCTTTCCAAAGCGGACCCCCTCTTGATAGTACGGTGATCCCTATGAAACTAGTCCACCAAACTAATTTGAAAGGACTACACCGTCTTCGCTTCAAGCTTCCGAGGGGAGGGAATCGTCTCGTGCCAAAAGGATGAATCTCTGAAAACACTCAATGCACACGATTAGTCCGCAAAAGTATTGTCATCAATCACCAAAACATCTTAGGGAAAAATATGCCCTTACAATCCCCCCTTTTTGGTGGATTGATGACAATACGGGATTTGCATAAATGGGAAAAGACAAAGGACATAAGCAAACCCCAAATCTCTAAAATATAGACGGGCTCCCCCTAGATGTGTGCCATCAAGATAAGTGCTTTGGACTGCACAACACACATACTAGGATCAACACTCCCCCTGTATTTTAGAGACCAACAACCTAAGCGAGACTCAAGAGAGCAGGATATATAACATAATAAGCATGCAACTCATGAGATACCAAATGACTAGAGACATAGATAAAGGTAGGATAAGGATAAGGTAGCATATGTCTCACACCATATGACTGGAACTAAGGTCTTACAGAACACAAAAACCAAACAAAGCACAAGGTAGCAAACACAACGAAAGCACAAAGACAAAGACACACTCGCAACACAACGACGCAAATCTCTAAACTCTCTCCCCCTTTGGCATTGAGACACCAAAAGGGGCAAAGAGCTAACCTTGAGAGCATGCTGAGGATCTCGAACATCAGGACTCTGCGTGATCATCTGCACCGCCGTCCTCAGCCGAAAACTGCTCGGCATCTGAATCGGTCCACGGACAGTGCTGCTGGATCCACTCCTCCTCCTCAGTGATCTGACCCTCAGAGCCGCTGGTGACTGTCATACCCAACTGACGCATAAGCTCCTTTTGACGCCCCCTTGCCTTCTTCTCAGCCACATGAGTCATGTACTGACCGTGAGACTCCATGCAGAACAGCTTCTTCATCTTGTGTTTGAGCTTCTTTGCCCAAGAGGGCTCTGCCGCAGAAGGCTCTGTCCCAGAAGGCACATAATCCTCATCGTCATCATCGGCATCAGTCTCGCCCTCGGTCTCCATGGCAGCAACAGAAGATGGAACTCCAGATCTAGGAATGCCCCAATTATCCTTCTTCCTTAGACGCTTGATCTCATGAGAAACCAACTCTCCAGTTTCCAGGTGCTCCTCAGGATAGGTGCGTCTCCAGGCCTTCTCAATGAGCAACATAATGAACGGACCATAAATCGGGGACTTGCGCTCAGAAATAGCAGCAAGAAGTTCAGACCACATAACATGAGAGATGTCCAGGGACTCGCCAGTGTTTGCGTCCTTCTCACGCTGGCAGAAGAGAAGCATGTCCACGAGATAAGAGTGTACAATGTCCAGATTCCCGATACGAGGGAAGAGAGTCTCGCGGAAGATACGGTGAAGGATGTCCAGATAGGTAGACAACTCATAGGTTTCCTTCCTGGTCTCAGGGTTGACCTTCCGAGTACAGTAGGGCCAGCGAGCTTGCTTGTGAGTGGAGGTAACATTGTGGTGAGGACGAAATCCGACTGGAGTCTCGAGCCCTTGATCTTCCAACTCTAGCAATCCCATGAAGGCCTTCCACTTGACAGCTAGCACCTTCCCATTAGTCATCCAAGTCAGAGTCCTGTCTTCATCATTTCCTAGGTGAACAGTGGCAAAGAACTGAGCCAGCAAATCTGCATCAAAGTCCTTGTTGAACTGCATGATCCTGAGAATGTTCAACTGAGAGCACATCTGAAGGGCATCACCAAAGTACTCAGGGTCCTTCTCCATAGCATCCGTGTTGATGGAATGAACATTGACAAAGAGGTTCTTCTTAGCCTTGATCACGTCAAAGTAGGTGGCATACTGAAACCGGTTCCAGAACGGGCGATTGACAAGGTTGGGTTCTTGGTCTTCCTCATATGGGTTGCGGCGATGCCTGTCCCAGAATTTCTTGCTAGTCATTTCAGTCACCTTCTTGCCACTTGGCTTCGGCCTGTTGGCAGTCTTCTTCTTGAGAGGAGGATTGGCACTTGAGGAAGCACCCACTGGCGGCGGTGGAGCACTGGAAGAACCACCTGCAGCCTCAGATGTGCGGTACCGCTTTGACGTTGAACGCCCGGGGTTGACACGGCGGACTTGCTGCTCAGGATGTTCATCACCTGGAACCAAACATACGGACACACAAAACAACCAGAAGGAACGATCAAAACCAAATAAACACAACAAATATGGATCAACATGTGGTAGGAAACGATGGAACTGGGCATCCGGCGGTAGTACCGTGCCTGCACAGCGGCAGTACCGCACCAGCGGTAGTACCGCGCCTCCACAGCGGCAGTACCGCTCCAGCGGTAGTACCGCGCCAGATGGGCGATAGTACCGCCCGAGACGGGGCACAGAGGATTCCTACTGCTGTGGTCAGATCCGGCACTACCGGGGATGCCAAATTCAAAAATAAACCTACCAAACATCAATCCAAAGAGTCTAGTTGCCTTCTCCAACCTACTCAAGCCTAGATTTGGCCAAAAATCTAGAGATGCAACCACTATTGCCCCTAAAATGCGAGATCTGAAAACTAGACAAGAAGAGAAGAGGAACGGGGGCAATACTGGCATCCATGGCAAGAGGACGAGGTGGGGATCGACTCCACCGAAGGAAATGGAGAGGAACGATCCGGAGACGGAGGGCCGCCGGAGCCCTCCTGCGGCGAGATGGCGCTAGAGAGAGAGGAAGAGGAACTAGGGGACGAAGCAAATGGGTATGGGGGAGGAAACCACCCCTGCCCACGACTTAACCCCCTGGCCCCGCCCCTCACCGGTAGTACCGTGGTGATGGGTGGTAGTACCGTTCAGCGGTAGTACCGTGGTGATGCGCGGTAGTACCGCTCCAGCGGTAGTACCGCGCCTTCACAATGGTAGTACCGCCCAGCGCAACTCAAAACAAGACTCAACACCTATAGCACAAAAAGAAAAGAAGGGAAACGATGGCAAGAGAAGAAAACCAACACAAAGCAACAAGAGCACCAGCACGAGAACAAGACCCACACACCTCTACACGAGAGGGCGGTGGCCGAGGCCACCTATGTTTGAGTCAATTGGTATGGCACCGCGAAGAATTATCCTTGGGCCCGTGACCAAAACTCGTCTTTGAAGCACAAGTACCATAAAAAATGGCTAATGTGAAAGAGTGAGATTAGTTTATGCATTATGGGGGGAGGAAGAGTTCATTGAGAGAACAACACTCCCCCTATGTCCATGCCTACACCTAGACAAGAATGCATGATGAATGTGAGGGGTGTGCAAAGGTTCAAACCACATTGCTCGAATCAATGATATTTAGCTCATGCCTTAACTCGCGAAATCTTGCTTCATCCAATGGCTTCGTGAAAATATCTGCAAGGTTATCATGAGTGTTGACATAGTTGAGCTCGATCTCCCCTCGCCTAATATGATCCCGGATGAAGTGATACCGAATCTCAATATGCTTCGTCTTGAAGTGTTGCACCGGGTTGAGAGAAATCTTGATGGCACTTTCATTGTCACACCAAAGAGGCACTTTGTCACAAATGACACCATAATCCTTTAAAGTTTGCCTCATCCATAAGAGTTGTGCACAACAACTCCCGGCCGCCACATACTCCGCCTCGGTGGACGAGAGAGACACACAACTTTGCTTTTTAGAAGACCAACTTACCAAAGAGCAACCAAGAAATTGGCACCCTCCGGAAGTGGACTTCCCATCCACTTTGTCTCCCGCCCAATCGGAGTCCGAATAACCTACAAGCTTGAAGTTTGCTCCTCTTGGGTACCATAAGCCAAAGTTTGGGGTATGAGCCAAATATCGAAAGATTTGCTTGACCGCCACAAAGTGGCTTTCCTTAGGTGCGGCTTGAAACCGTGCACAAATTCCCACACTCAACATGATATCCGGTCTAGATGCACAAAGGTAAAGCAAGGATCCAATCATGGAGCGATATACCTTTTGATCCACCGCTTTACCATTGGGATCAATGTCAAGTTGGCACTTGGTGGGCATTGGAGTGGAAGCCGGCTTGACATCACTTAGCTTGAATCTCTTTAGCATGTCTTGAGTGTATTTGGCTTGGTTGATGAAGGTTCCTTCTCTTCTTTGTTTGATTTCGAATCCGAGAAAGAACTTCAACTCTCCCATCATAGACATCTTGAACTTTGAGGTCATGAGAGCGGCAAATTCTTCATTGAAGGCTTTGTTAGGGGAACCAAAAATAATATCATCAACATATAGTTGGCACACAAACAACTCCCCTTTGACCTTCTTAGTAAAAAGAGTGGGGTCAATTTTCCCGATTTCGAATCCACGATCTTGTAACAACTCCGTAAGATGCTCATACCACACACATGGGGCTTGTTTAAGGCCATAGAGCGCCTTGTGGAGTTGATACACATGATTGGGGAAATAGGGATCTTCGAACCCGAGGGGTTGTTTGACATACACCAACTCATTTATGGGACCATTAAGAAAAGCACTCTTCACATCCATTTGTTGCAACGTGAAATTATGATGAGAAGCATAAGCAATCAACAAACGAATAGATTCAAGGCGAGCGACGGGGGCAAAGGTTTCACCGTAGTCGATACCCTCGACTTGGGAGTAGCCTTGTGCCACCAAACGAGCCTTGTTGCGAACAATGATCCCATGAGCGTCTTGCTTGTTCTTGTATATCCACTTGGTTCCTATGACATTATGGTTCCCGGTTGGCCTTGGCACTAATTTCCACACTTGGTTATGTTCGAAGTTGTTGAGTTCTTCGTGCATGGCATTGAGCCAATCTGGGTCCTCGAGCGCTTCATAAACCTTTTGGGGTTCGACAGAAGAAACAAACGCATGATGTTCACAATAGTTTGCTAATTGTCTACGAGTGCTTACCCCCTTTCTTAGGCTTCCAACCACATTCTCCATGAGATGACCTTTGGTGGTGAGCTTGGAAGCGATCTTAGCGGCACGACGCTCCAATTCCTCCTCGGAAGTGAAACGAGGAGGGGTTACTTGATCATCTTGAGCGTCGTCTTGATAAACGATGAAGATTATCCATGGTTACGGCGCAATAAGCAAATGACACAAGCAAAGAAAAAGTGAAGACTTTCTCCCGCAACTATTATGATGATACCATGCCAACTTTGTAATAGACGAGTATGATACCATTGTCCGTTTTGTACAAGAAGTGCATCTAGTTTTTGCCGTCACCCTCTCAACTTTCTTGCACATGCTATGTGGATGAAATAATGATACCATGCCAACTTTCAACCTTTTCAGAGTTCATTTGAAATGCTTTTCAATTTTAGGGTCTTATAGCTCAAAATAATTAGTAAATGCATGAAAAATAACAGGCCAAAAATTAAAAATTATGCCACCTACTGGGCCACCACGGCCTGAATACGATTAGAAACCCATCCATGGGCCAGGATTCAGGCCCGCAGAAGGCCCAGTAGGCCCATAGGCATGTACAGAGAGGTTAGGCCCGTAAGCCTGCTTTAGAGAGGAGCTCGACAGCTCAGGCGCACCGCACCTTATAAACATGTGCGGCTCTCTCTTAGCTAGCGAGGTGGGACTAAACTCACCACCACGCCGCTGTGCAAGGCCATTGGTCCCGGTTGGTGGCATGAACCGGGACCAATTCCACCCTTTGGTCCTTGTTGGTGCCACGAACCGGTACTAATGAGGCTGTGGCCCCACGAGCACCTTTAGTACCTGTTCGTGGCATGAACCGGTACTAGAGTTTCTTACTAAGCAGTTTTTTAGTCCCACCTCGCTAGATGAGAGGCACTAGGAGCGGTTTATAAGCCCTGAGTGCAGAGACGATGAAGAAGAGGCGCAATGCTCACGTTGCTTAGCTTCAAGCCTTGAGGAATAAGGTAGACTGCATGGAGCTATGTGCAGTGCAGTCTACACTATTCTGAAAGGCTTGAAGCAAATCAACGAGCATTGCGCCTCTTTTTTATTTTTAATAACTTATTACAACTCCGGACTTCTTGTGTTCCGACAAAATAAAATAAACTTTAATAAAATTTATGAAACTAAAATTAACAAAGTATTTTCTGTTCAAAACATTATAAGAAACCTCTATTATTATTGAAACTAAAATCATATAAAATTGATGCAACTAAAATTATCGAAGTATTTTCTGTTCAAAATCATTAAAAGCAAAAAGAATTTTCATAAAGAACTTTTTTTGATAGAAACTTTAATAGCAAAAAGAATTATCATAAAGTAAAATAAATAAGTAGTTAGAAACAAAATAAAATAAAATAAATAAGTTTTTTGTTGTAAGTAGAAACAAAACAAAATAAATAAACCAAAAAAGAAAACCAACAAATAAATATAGCAAAAAGAATTTTCATAAAGAACATTTTTTGATAGAAACTTTAATAGCAAAAAGAATTATCATAAAGTAAAATAAATAAGTAATTAGAAACAAAATAAAATAAAATAAATAAGTTTTTTGTTGTAAGTAGAAACAAAACAAAATAAATAAAGCAAAAAAGAAAACAAAAAAACTAAATACAGCAAAAAGAATTTTCATAAAGAACTTTTTTTGATAGAAACTTTAATAGCAAAAAGAATTATCATAAAGTAAAATAAATAAGTAATTAGAAACAAAATAAAATAAAATAAATAAGTTTTATGTTGTAAGTAGAAACAAAACAAAATAAATAAAGCAAAAAAGAAAACAAAAAAAAGGCAAAAAATAAAAATTATGCCACCTACTGGGCCACCACGGCCTGAATACGACTAGAAACCCATCCATGGGCCAGGATTCAGGCCCGCAGAAGGCCCAGTAGGCCCACAGGCATGTACAGAGAGGTTAGGCCCGTAAGCCTGCTTTAGAGAGGAGCTCGATAGCTCAGGCGCACCGCGCCTTATAAACAGGTGCGGCTCTCTCTCAGGTAGCGAGGTGGGACTAAACTCCCACCACCACGCCGCTGTGCAAGGCCCTTTGGTCCCGGTTCGTGGCACCAACCGGGACCCATGCCCCCCTTTAGTCCCGGTTGGTGCCACCAACCGGGACCAAAGGCCGCCGGTTCCCGCCCTTTGGGCTGCTGAAAAGGGACCTTTGGTCCCGGTTGGTGGCACCAACCGGGACTAAAGGGGGGCATTGGTCCCGGTTGGTGCCACGAACCGGGACCAATGCCCTTGCTATATAACCAGGACTTGTGAAAATTTCACATCTCCCTCGCCTCCCTCGCCAGTTGCCCCCGCCGCCAGGCTGCCCAAATCGCTTGCGCGCTCCTCGTCGCCGTCGCCGCCGCCGGCCGCCATCCCCGTCTCCCCGTGCCCCTGCCCCGCGCCCGAGCCCACGCCGGCCGCCGCCCCGTGCCCCTGCCCCGTTCCCGAGCACGCACGACCGCGCCCCTGCGCCCCGGCCCGCCCCCACCATTGTCGTCGTCGCCGGCGCCCGCCCCACTGCCGCCCCTGCCTCGACGCCGCCCCTCCTCCCCGTTCGGTCCGGCTCCGACGACCCCCTTTCCTCCCTGTCCCCTCGATCCTCTTCATATAATTTTTTCATATAATTTTTTTTCATATAATTTTTTTTCATATGCATATGTTGATTATATGGATGGATGGATGATGTATATGTTCATTATATGGATGGATGGATGATGTATGCTTTTTTTCATATAATTTTTTTAGGCAGATTTTTAGAATTTTTTGTGTATGTATGTTATGTTTATATGTATGTATGTATGTTCATATGTATGTATGTTTATATGCAAAGCATATGCAAAGAAAATGTATGAATGGTCATATGCAAAGAAAAATGTATGTATGGTCATATGCAAAGAAAATGTATGTATGTATGTTCATATGAAAGAAAAATGTATGTATGTATGTTCATATGCATATGCAAAGAAAATGTATGTTCATATATATGATGATATGTTCATGTATGAGTATATGTATGTATATATGTTCTCTGTGTATATATATGTTCATGTATATATGCAAAAGATAGATTTTTAGAAAAGTTAGGATTTTTTTCTGTTCATAGATTTTTTTGGTGATATTAATTATTGTAGAATATGCAAATGTTTGTATATTCATATGAACAATGCATTAGGCAAAACCTTTACTGTTTTTCGAAATTTTCTATTTGAACATTTTTTTATGAATGAGAGGAAAAAGGAAAATAAGAAGAGGAAGAAAGGAGAAGAAGAGGAGGGGAAGAAGAGGAGAAATAAATAAGAAGAGGAAAAAAGAAGAAAAAGAAGAGGAGAAGAAGAAAGGAATAGAAGAGAAGAAGAAAAAATAGAAAAAATTCTATTTTTTCTTCTTCTCTCCTCTATTCCTTTCTTCTTCTCCTCTTTTTTTTCTTTGATCTTCTCCTCTATTCCTTTTCTTCTTCTCCTCTTTTTATTTCTTCTTCGTTTTCTTATGTTTCATCGGGTCTGTCGTCGTCGATATACCCCTCTCCCGCTAACTTCAACACGAGGGGGCGTTGATATACCCCCTCCCCGATAATATTATTTTCCCATGTACGTATGTCGTCATTGTCGATATAACCCCCTCCCGATAACTTCAACACGTGGGGGGGTCGATATACCCCCTCCCCGATAACATTATTTTCCCATGTATGTATGTCGTCGTTGTCGATATATATAACTCCCTCCCAGATAACTTCGACATGATGGACGGTCGATATTTATACCCCCTCTCGACCGTGATAACTTATACCACGGGAGCACCCCCGGCCCTCTCGCTCGACCAAAACTCTCGAGGACACCCAAACCCTAGAAAAAATGATGTCGGTCTCCTACCCCCTCCCGCCGCGCCCCTACCCTTGAAGCGTTGCCAAGGCCACCCCAAACCCGGAATAAGCTAGGTCTATGTTTGCACTAATATATCCACCTGCTGTCATGTTTGTTGAATAATTGCCATGTTGTAATATTTGCAGAAACAATGGAGCACGGACGAGACGAGCAAGCAGAAGAGGTGTTGGGGGACATAATCTTAGCCGAAGGTGATATCTTGTCGTATCTTAACGACAATGATGGTCTGGAAGAACAGGGTGAAGAAGCAGACTACGGTGATCGAAGAGTGGAGGAGGAAAGACATGATTATGATGGCTCCGGTGACCCAATGCTGGTGCAAGAAGGAGCTCGTGGTGACGGCTCCGGTGACCAAACAGAGTCCGGCCAGGTAAATATATTAGTTAAGCCTGTGCTGACTAGCTAATTGATGCATTCATTGTTTTGGTATGTACACATATTAATTAACACTGGTCTTTCTTCTTTTTTCTAGCCCTCCGGATCGAGCACAACTGCGGTAAAGAGACGAGGCCTGAAGAGAAAGTTGCGCTCGGATGAAAGGTTTGAGATCACAGCAATCGCGCGCGACGGCCAACCGATTGAACCCATCCGGACAAAGGATGCATTTGCTGCTCAGTGCGGGGTTCTAGTTAGGGACAAGATCCCGATCAGCATCCACCAATGGTATAAGCCTAAGAAGGAAGACCCTGAGGTGTCTTATGTCAATGATATGCAGAAAGATGATCTTTGGACTGAGCTGAAGGCAAATTTCACCCTACCGCCAGAGGAGGATCCGGAGAAGCCAGTTAAAGAGCAATTAATCAAGTCTCATGCTCTTAAGAAGATGGCAAACCTATTCAGGAGGTGGAAGAATGAGCTAAAAACGTTTGTCGACAAAGAAGAGACACCAGAATTCATTGGCCGGTATGAGAAGATCAGAGATCACTGGCCCGCATTTGTGGCCCACAAGACATCGGAAAAGAGTAAGAAGATGTCAGCGACAAACAAGAAGAATGCTGCGAAGAAGAAGCTTCACCATCGCATGGGGTCAGGTGGCTACCTCAAAGCCCGACCTAAGTGGGCCAAGGCTGAGAATGATCTGCTTGAAAAAGGGATCGAACCACAGACAATGAACTGGATAGACCGTTGCCGGACTTGGTTCTTCGGGGCTGGCGGAACCTTGGACCCTGTATTAGGGAGGTGCGTTTGGACGAACGAGCTTTTGAGAATACCAGTCAAGAAGATTCAGCAATATATCGATGCAGCGCAGGAAGGGACGTTCGTTCCAGACAGAGAGAACGACGAGCTCACAATGGCCCTCGGGAATCCTGAGCACCCTGGACGGACACGAGGCACGCCAGGCTCCGTTCCGTGGAAGGCTGGTTTTCCGGACGCGGGTGGTTACAAAAGCCAGGAGAGGAGGAAAAAAGTGGAGCAGATCCAAATTCAGAAGCTGCACGAAAGGGTTCAAGCGCTAGAGGAATGAGACGGCAATCGACATGCCGAAACTGCCCCCGAAGCTACACCGCCATCTCAGGGGAGAAGTAGCGTGGCTTCCACCGAGCAGCTTCAGCTGGAGCATGCGGCTCCTGCTAGCTACCCCGTGGATGCTATCAGGGAGTCTCAACATTGCCACCTTATGGCGGAATGGCAAAACTTCAAAGTCAAGGCGGCTGTTGGCTCTGTTTTACCTCCTGAACCCGGCGCAACCTACCACTGCCGGCCGATTCCAGAAGGATATGCTAGGGTGATGGTGGATGAAATAACGGAGGGATTTGAGGAGCTCCAGCTTGACCACCCTACCGGTGAAGGGGAGACTCGGCTGGGTTCTGCTCTGAAGACTCCATGCCTATGGCGGAAGGAGCTCATCAAGCTTCTGAACTGGACGGCTCCGGCGAGTAAGGGCACTCCGCCTCCTCCTCCGGCGAGTGATCAAGGCACTCAGCCTCCTTCTCCGGTGCGTGGCGGCACTCCGCCTCCTTCTCCGCCTGCGCCGGCGCGCCAGAGCAGCCAGCCTCCTCCTTCTCCGCCTCGTCAGCAAGGGCGGAAGAGACCCGCCGCCGCTGCGGCTACTCCGGCGTGTCGTAGTCCTTCTCCTCGGCCTCGTAAGCAAGGAAAGAAGACAGCCGCAGCCGCTCCGTCTGCTCTGCCGGCGTCTAGCAGTACAGCTGCCAGAGGCAGGAGGCAATACAGATTCGGTCCTTCTCTGAAGACTCCAGAGAAGTTACCATGCGAGAGGACCGAGGAGGAAACCAGGAAGATCGTGCAAGCCGAAGTGACAAACTTCTTTGAAGGGGTGAAAGCAAAGAAACATCCACCTCCGGAGGAGAAGGTAGATCCGGTGAAAGCAATGCGCACTCTGGCTGCCCTGACAAAACCACCAAAGTCTCCGCCAAGAGGCAACTATGAGCGCATTCTTGCAAAGACATATGCCGAAGCGGAGCGGTCGGGAAGTACTGTCAGTGATCAAAGGTTAAAAGAACGATGAGCTGGGAAAAAAATTGCCCAGCTCGGCGAACAAGCGAACCAATCGTGCCCCCCACTCAAGGTGTCAAAAGACATCGTCGCTAATGATCCGAGGATGGTGCCCAGTTATAGCAATCTTGGAGATTACCTGCCCGACGATGTACATTATGAAATCATGGAGGTGGACGAACACAAATACCATTACGGGAAGCCTCTCGTCAAAGATGAAAGATCTCTAACAACGATGATGCGAAGATTACATGATTGGTACATGAAAACCTGCAGAGAGTCTGATGGGACGAGTACTTTGACGCTGAGAGTTAAACCGGAGCATGACCTCATTGGAATTGAACTGCTGAATGTTCCATTTGAGGATTTCTTCCAGTTTTACAATCAAAAGGCCCTCGATAAAACAACGATCACTTGCTACTGTCTGTAAGTAGTACTACTTCTGTCATTAAGTCTCTCTATATAGGTCAACTCTTTCATTGCATGTATTTATAATTATCCTCACTATATTATGCAGATTGAAGATCGCCGAATTGAAGAAAAGACAAATCGGTGATATTGGGTTCATTAACACAAATCTCATAGATGCATATACGGTTGAAAAACATCCCAAAGAAGCCGAGGCCAACTTGCTACAATCGTTGGTATTAAATCAAAACAAAGATATAATACTCTTTCCTTACAACTTCAAGTGAGTGTTACTGTCTTGTGCATATTCGGTTTCCCTTATTAGTCCAGGTTATGGTAATGTAATTGATGACTTATGCATGCATGCGCAGCTTCCACTATATTCTCCTAGAGATTAAGCTTGAGCAGGGAGTAGTAACCGTCTTAGACTCGAGACGAAAAGATCCCCAGGACTATGCGAGCATGACTCAAATGCTCGAGAAGTAAGTTAAATCGATCATTATCCACCATATCAGCAACTTTGTTCATTTCCTGATATCAAGTAATTGTTTTCTTTGTCTGGCAGGGTTGGGAGAAAATTCACCACAAAAGCTCCGGGACTGCCGAAGAAGCTGCAATTTAAACACCCGAAAGTAAGTACTATAGTAGCATGTTCCGCGCATCTCCTAGTGATTCAAGCGCTAGTTTCATCAATACCATTTAGCATGCTTGCTTATCAGTTTGATTGACCACTATTTCTTGTAAAGTGGTTGTGGCAGGAACCCGGGAATAATTACTGTGGATACTACGTTTGCGAGTCCATCCGCTACACGACCTGTGAGCGGGGCTACACTGAAGAACAATATGAAGTGCGTAAGAAATAATATTCACAATTTTATTTTATTACCATCATTTGTGTTGAGTTTCATTTATTCATATATATATATATATATATATATATATGTATTGACCCCCTTCTTCAAATTAGATGTTTCGGAAGCGGGATGAACTCCTAGCACCAGATCGTATGCGAGGAATTCAAGAGGAATTGGCGGCATTCTTCCTTGACCACGTGATCGCTGAAAACGGAGAATACTATGTGGACCCTGTGTTCCTACAATTTAATTAGGAGATTGTATTATAAGAGATAATTATTTTATATATGTAGCCGGTAGTGTCGTATAGATATACGAGAACTTGTTGTTCGACCAATCTCTCGGAGAAGGAGAGGTGGTCGATATCACTTCTCTCTGTATGCATATGTTCATGACGATCTTCTGTTTCCTTCATTTGATTACTAGCTAGCGTGTCTATTCCTCTCCATACGTATATAGTACGTAGCATCGACCAAGCACGGAGATAAGAGAGGACACTTCTCTCTATTAATTAGCTAGCTAACACAATATATGAAACACCTAAATTAACCCCCCAAAACCCCTAAACCACCCCCTTTCAAAAAAAAACAAAAACCTCAGCTCCTGCCAGCTGCTGACGCGTGGATGCCTATTGGTCCCGGTTGGTGACACCAACCGGGACAAAATGCCCTGCCTATTGGTCCCGGTTGGTGGCACCAACCGGGACCAAAGGCCCCCCTGCCTGGGCTGGCAGCAGCGGCCACGTGGAGGACCTTCTGTCCCGGTTCGTGTAAGAACCGGGACTAAAGGGTTAGGGCTTTAGTAACGACCCTTTAGCCCCGGTTCGAAAACCAGGACAAAAGGCCCTTACAAACCGGGGTAAAAGCCCCTTTTCCTACTAGTGCCTCTCCGCAACACCATTTTGTTGAGGGGTGTATGGTGCGGAATATTGATGCTTGATCCCCTCATCACTAAGAAACTCATCCAAGGTGTAGTTTTTGAACTCGGTGCCGTTGTCACTTCTTATTGTCAAGATCTTTGCATTGTGTTGACGTTGGGCTTCATTTGCAAAGTCAATGAAGGTTTGTTGGGTCTCACGCTTCCTCTTGAAGAAATACACCCAAGTGTATCTTGAATAGTCATCCACAATTACCAAGCAATACTTTCTACCCCCAAGACTATCAAAGGATGGAGGCCCAAAGAGATCTAAATGAAGGAGCTCCAAAGGCCTCTTCGAGTAAATGAGAGTCGTGGGAGGGTGAGCCTTCTCATGAAGCTTTCCTTCGATACAAGCACTGCAAGCATGATCTTTAGCAAAACTAACATTCGTTAGTCCACGGACATGGTCCCCCTTGAGAAGACTTTGCAAAGATCTCATATTGACATGGGCTAAACGGCGATGCCAAAGCCATCCCACGTCAACTTTAGCCATTAGGCATGTCGCAGTCTTAGTGGGTCGCTCCGAAAAGTTAATCACATAGAGACCGTTCTCGACATGCCCAACAAAGGCTACTTTAAGAGTCTTGCTCCACAAGAGGGCCACGGTATCAATATCAAAGAAAGTGGCAAAGCCCATGGTAGCAAGTTGACGAACGGAAAGTAAATTGTATGCAAGGGACTCAACTAGCATGACCTTCTCGATCGTGAGATCATGAGAAATGACAACTTTGCCGAGTCCCAATACCTTAGAAGACGAGGCA
Organism: Aegilops tauschii subsp. strangulata; assembly: GCF_002575655.3. NCBI lineage: Eukaryota > Viridiplantae > Streptophyta > Magnoliopsida > Poales > Poaceae > Aegilops > Aegilops tauschii. The sequence goes on along the minus strand of NC_053036.3, from coordinate 548,429,578 downwards.
TCACCCCACTCGACATTGGTGGGCATAGATGGAATCTTGTGCACGTCCACCACCAAGTCCTTGCTTCCGGTCATATGATTTGTAGCTCCACTGTCGAGCAACCATGATCCCCCACCGGAAGCAAACACCTATAAGAGATCAATGCTTTGTTGGATGGGGTGGTATTGCCCTTCTTGACACCGTCACCCTTCGCATTGTTCTTCCTCTCCTTGGAAGCACCCTCTCCCTCCTTCACAAAAGTTTGCTTGAGAGGAGGAGGTCGTTTTGTCTTGTCATTCTTCTTCTTGTTCTTGGGCTTGGGTGCGAACTCAATCCCCTCCTTGGCCACAACTTCCTTTTGGTTTCTCAAAAGGTCGTTGAGGTTCTTCTCACCTTGTATGCATGACATAAGGCCTTTCTCAAGTTGCTCCTTCAACTTAGCATTCTCCTCAACAAGATGCACATGCTCACAACAAGGGTTAGTAGCATTTGCATTATCAATTAACACCATATGAGGAAAGGTGGCTTTCTCCTTAGTTAGCTTTACTTGGAGTTGATCATGAGACTCCTTGAGACTAGCATGAATGCCCTTCAAGACTTTGTGAGCCTTGTCGAGAATGTCAAACTCCTCTTTAAGTCTAGCAAGATCAACCCCAAGTTTTGCCTTCTCGGAGTTTAGCACACGAGACACAACAAGAGCATGATCAAGATCTTTCTTTAACTTAGCATGATCATCGTTGTATGACTCCTCAAGAGCCAAACGAAGACCACGCTCTTCGTCAAGCGCATTGGAAAGATCCGAAATCTCATCGACATAGTCATGACTATGCCCCTCCATCTTAGAGATGGTATCTTCGTGAGCCTCGATCATGTCATTGGCTTCCCAAGTTGTTCCAAGAGAGCAACGAAGTGCTTCTTGGATTTACCCTTGAGTTTACCCATAAAGATCTCAAACTCATTTTCCTCCACATTTGTCCCCTCATGTTCATCAATGCTATCCGTCGAAGAAGGATGATTAATGATGGTAGTTTTGATGTTGGAGGTTACCTTATTGGTGGCTTTCGCCATGAGGCACTTGGCGGTGATGTTCTCATTGGGTGAGTCGAAGAGAGACACCCGTGGAGTCTTCGCAATGGCAACGGAGGCCATGGCAACCGACTCACCATCTTCATCATCGTCATCATCCTCATTGTACTCTTCTTGTATGACCAACGCCTTGGGAGGAGTCTTCTTGGTGAAGTTGCTCTTGTTGGGGAACGACTTGGCCTTGTCCTTTCTAATGAGCTTGCCACCATTGTCTTCCCTCTTCTCGTAAGGCACTCCGCAACAAAGTGGCTCACATTACCACAATTGAAGCAAGTCCTCACTCGTTGCTTGCCCTTTGTGCCACTTGAATTGCTCTTGTTGAAGTTTGGCCTTATGTTCTTCTTGCTCCAAAATTGCCTTGAAGCAAGAGCCATGTGTTCATGATAGGCATACTTCGTATCTTCGAGGTTGCCCTCCTATTCTTTCTCTTCATCATCTTCCTCCATACTAGCCTTGGCCCTTAGAGCAAGGTTGGGCTTCTTTACTCTTTGAGAGCGAAGAACCGCATTGTCGGCGGTCTTGTCCAAGATGCTCATAGCAACAAACTCATCCAACACTTCACTTGATGACAAGGTGTGGAAGTCCGGCCTTTGACGAATTACGGAGGACATGGCTTTGTGGTAGGGCATCATTGCCTTGAGGAATTTGCGCTTGATCCAATTGTCATCCATGTCCTTACTTCCATGATCTCAGAGAGAGACCGCGAGTTTGGTTACTCTCCAAAAAAGCTCACGAGGTTCTTCATCTTCTTTCATTGCAAACTCGACGGCTTCATCTTGCACCACTTCATAGTTGGAGCGTTGAATGCTTGCGCTTCCCCGATAGAGGGAAACAACTTGGAGCCAAGCATCTTTGGCCACGGTGTAAGGCCGGAGATGAGGAAGATCTTCGGGTGGGATTGCTTCTTGGATGATGAAGAGAGCATTCTCATTGAATTGATGATCCACAACTTCTCTAGGAGTGAAGTTACTTCGGTCATGCGGATAAAAGCCTTCTTCAATGATTCTCCAAAGGTTAGTGTTCACATGATTTAAATGACGCTTAAAATGATAGACCCAAGAATCAAAATCTACATTCTTCTCAATCTTAGGGGCCGGACCGGCATGATTCAAATGAGTGGAAGGGAGCGGTCCACCATAGACAGGTGGAGGTTCCACATGGGCAAAGCTGCCGGTCCCATTTTTACCACTAGAAGAAGGAGCTTTCTCGCTAGTAGCTTCCCCCTTGTCGGAGGTAGCATCCGTCACCTTGTTAGCGGGATCACCCACTTTCAATGGTGCGATGGAAAGTTTAAGCCCTTCTAAGAATTTATTAAACATGCTTTCGACCTTGGTCGTCATGGTGGTTTTCAATGTGTCCAACGCCACATTGAATTCCTCACGAGAGACCGTGGTTCCCCCATCTCCCGTAGACGAGACCGGATTCACACCGGAGTGCTCCTCCACACCGTCTACGACGTAAACCATACTCTTCGGACGGTAAAGTCCTTAATAAAGAGACGAGGCTCTAATACCAATTGAAAGGATCGGTATAGTTGACTAGAGGGGGGGTGAATAGGCAACTAACAATTTTTAGCTTTTCTTTACCAAATTAAAGTTTTGCATCAAAATAGGTTGTCTAGATATGCAACTAAGTGAGCAACCTATATGATGCAATGACAACAAGCATGCAAGCAAATAAGAGATATAACACTAGTAAACTTGCGAAAGTAAAGGGACGAGATAACCAATAGTGGAGCCGGTGAAGACGAGGATGTGTTACCGAAGTTCCTTCCTTTTGAGGGGAAGTACGTCTCCGTTGGAGCGGTGTGGAGGCACAATGCTCCCCAAGAAGCCACTAGGGCCACCGTATTCTCCTCACGCCCTCACACAATGCGAGATGCCGTGATTCCACTATTGGTGCCCTTGAAGGCGGCGACCGGACCTTTACAAACAAGGTTGGGGCAATCTCCACAACTTAATTGGAGGCTCCCAACGACACCACAAAGCTTCACCACAATGGACTATGGCTCCGCGGTGACCTCAACCGTCTAGGGTGCTCAAACACCCAAGAGTAACAAGATCCGCTAGGGATAAGTGGGGGGAATCAAATTTCTCTTGGTGGAAGTGTAGATCGTGGCCTTCTCAACCAATCCCGAGCAAATCAACAAGTTTGATTGGCTAGGGAGAGAGATCGGGCGAAAATGGAGCTTGGAGCAACAATGGAGCTTTTGGGGGAAGAGGTAGGTCAACTTTGGGGAAGAAGACCTCCTTATATAGTGGGGGGAACAAACCAACCGTTACCCCCCACACCAGCCCCGCAGAGAGCGGTACTACCGCAGGAGGCACCGGTACTATCGCTGATCACAGCGGTACTACCGCTCCCCCGGGCGGTACTACCGCTGAGCCCAGAGCGGTACTACCGCGTATGAGCGGTACTACGGCCCCCACTGCCGCGACTAGTTCCGTAAAACCCGACACGAAAAAAGACCCCTCGAATCGAGGCGGTACTAGCACGAGACCGCAGCGGTACTACAGCTGGGGGCTACTAGCGGTACTACGGCTCTAGAGCGGTACTACCGCTTGTATCCATAAGCGGTACTACCGCTCCGGCCCGCGGTACTACCGCTGGGACCAGAGAAGGCACACTCAGAAGGGGAACAAGCCCATCATAGAAGCGGAAAGGCTCGGAGGGGGGCAAAGGAAGTGTACGTGATGATTCCACCCTAGCCTTTCCAAAGCGGACCCCCTCTTGATAGTACGGTGATCCCTATGAAACTAGTCCACCAAACTAATTCGAAAGGACTACACCGTCTTCGCTTCAAGCTTCCGAGGGGAGGGAATCATCTCGTGCCAAAAGGATGAATCTCTGAAAACACTCAATGCACACGATTAGTCCGCAAAAGTATTGACATCAATCACCAAAACATCTTAGGGACAAATATGCCCTTACAACGGTGAACCTTCGAACTATGAAGAAGCAATGGCGGGTCCAGATTCTAACAAATGGCTTGAAGCCATGCAATCCGAGATAGGATCCATGTATGAAAACAAAGTATGGACTTTGACAGACTTGCCCGATGATCGGCGAGCGATAGAAAATAAATGGATCTTTAAGAAGAAGACGGACGCGGATGGAAATGTTACCATCTATAAAGCTCGACTTGTCGCTAAGGGTTATCGACAAGTTCAAGGAGTTGACTACGATGAGACCTTCTCACCCGTAGCGAAGCTGAAGTCCGTCCGAATCATGTTAGCAATTGCCGCATTCTACGATTATGAAATATGGCAAATGGACGTCAAAACGGCATTCCTTAACGGCTTCCTTAAGGAAGAATTGTATATGATGCAGCCGGAAGGTTTTGTCGATCCTAAGAATGATGACAAAGTATGCAAGCTCCAGCGCTCAATCTATGGGCTGGTGCAGGCATCTCGGAGTTGGAACATTCGCTTTGATGAGATGATCAAAGCGTTTGGGTTTACGCAGACTTATGGAGAAGCCTGTGTTTACAAGAAAGTGAGTGGGAGCTCTGTAGCATTTCTATTATTATATGTGGATGACATACTATTGATGGGAAATGATATAGAATTCTTGGAAAGTATAAAGGCCTACTTGAATAAGTGTTTTTCAATGAAGGACCTTGGAGAAGCTGCTTACATATTAGGCATCAAGATCTATAGAGATAGATCGAGACGCCTCATAGGTCTTTCACAAAGCACATACCTTGACAAGATATTAAAGAAGTTCAATATGGATCAGTCCAAGAAGGGGTTCTTGCCTGTATTGCAAGGTGTGAGATTGAGCACGGCTCAATGCCCGACCACGACAGAAGATAGAGAAAAGATGAGTGTCGTCCCCTATGCCTCGGCCATAGGGTCTATTATGTATGCCATGCTGTGTACCAGACCTGATGTAAACCTTGCCGTAAGTTTGGTAGGAAGGTACCAAAGTAATCCCGGCATGGAACACTCGACAACGGTCAAGAACATCCTGAAGTACCTGAAAAGGACTAAGGATATGTTTCTCGTTTATGGAGGTGACGAAGAGCTCGTCGTAAAGGGTTACGTCGATGCTAGCTTCGACACAGATCTGGATGACTCTAAGTCACAAACCGGATACGTGTATATTTTGAATGATGGGGCAGTCAGCTGGTGCAGTTGCAAGCAAAGCGTCGTGGCGGGATCTACATGTGAAGCGGAGTACATGGCAGCCTCGGAGGCAGCACATGAAGCAATGTGGATGAAGGAGTTCATTGCCGACCTAGGAGTTATTCCCAATGCATCGGGGCCGATGACTCTCTTCTGTGACAACACTGGAGCTATTGCCCCTGCCAAGGAGCCCAGGTTTCACAAGAAGACCAGGCACATCAAGCGTCACTTCAACTCCATTCGTGAAAATGTTCAAAATGGAGACATAGATATTTGTAAAGTGCATACGGATTTGAATGTCGCAGATCCGTTGACTAAACCTCTTCCACGAGCGAAACATGACCAACACCAGAACTCTATGGGTGTATGATTCATGACAATGTAACTAGATTATTGACTCTAGTGCAAGTGGGAGACTGTTGGAAATATGCCCTAGAGGCAATAATAAAATGGTTATTATTATATTTCCTTGTTCATGATAATTGTCTATTGTTCATGCTTTAATTGTGTTATCCGGAAATCGTAATACATGTGTGAATACATAGACCATAACATGTCCCTAGTGAGCCTCTAGTTGACTAGCTCGTTGATCAATAGATGGTTACGGTTTCCTGACCATGGACATTGGATATCATTGATAACGGGATCACATCATTAGGAGAATGATGTGATGGACAAGCCCTAATCCTAAGCATAGCACTAGATCGTGTAGTTCGTTTGCTAAAGCTTTTCAAATGTCAAGTATCATTTCCTTAGACCATGAGATCGTGCAACTCCCGGATACCGTAGGAATGCTTTGGGTGCACCAAACATCACAACGTAACTGGGTGGCTATAAAGGTGCACTACAGGTATCTCCGAAAGTGTCTGTTGGGTGGGCTCGGATCGAGACTGGGATTGTCACTCCGTATGACGGAGAGGTATCTCTGGGCCCACTCAGTATTGCATCATCATAATGAGCTCAATGTGACTAAGTAGTTAGTCACGGGATCATGCATTACGGAACGAGTAAAGTGACTTGCCGGTAACGAGATTGAACGAGGTATTGGGATACCGACGATCGAATCTCGGGCAAGTAAAGTACCGATTGACAAAGGGAATTGTATACGGGATTGCTTGAATCCTCGACATCGTGGTTCATCCGATGAGATCATCGTGGAACATGTGGGAGCCAACATGGGTATCCAGATCCCGCTGTTTATTATTGGCTAGAGAGGTGTCTCGGTCATGTCTGCATGATTCCCGAACCCGTAAGGTCTACACACTTCAGGTTTGATGACGCTAGAGTTATAAGGAAGGTTTGTATGTGATTACCGAATGTTGTTCGGAGTCCCAGATGAGATCCCGGACGTCAGGAGGAGTTCCGGAATGGTCCAGAGGTAAAGATTTATATATGGGAAGTCACCATACGGTCACCGGAAATATTCGGGGGTATACCGGTATTGTACCGGGACCACCGGAGGGGTTCCGGGGGTCCACCGGGAGGGTCCACCTGCCCTGGAGGGCCTTATGGTGTAAGTGGAAGGGAACCAGCCCTTAGTGGGCTGGGCGCCAACCCCCCTAGGGCCCATGCGCCTAGGGTTTGGGGGGAACCCTAAAGGGGGGGGGCGCCCCGCTTGCTTGGGGGGGAAGCTCCCTCCCCCCTTGGCCGCCGCCCCCCCTCTAGATCTCATCTAGAGGGGCCGGCCTCCTTCCCCCTTCTCCCTATAAATAGAGGGGTGAGGGGAGGGCTGCAGGACCACATCCCAGGCGCAGCCCCTCCCCTCCCCAACACCTCTCCTCCTCCGCATGTGCTTGGCGAAGCCCTGCCGGAGAACTGTCACTCCACCACCACCACGCCGTCGTGCTGCTGTTGGAGCCTTCTTCCTCAACCTCTCCCTCCTCCTTGCTGGATCAAGGCGTGGGAGATGTCACCGCTCCGTACGTGTGTTGAACGCGGAGGTGTCGTCTATTCGGCGCTTGGATCATCGGTGATTTGGATCACGACGAGTACGACTCCATCAACCCCGTTCTCTTGAACGCTTCCGCTCGCGATCTAAAAGGGTATGTAGATGCACTCCTCCCCTCTCTTTGCTAGTAAACTCCATAGATTGATCTTGGTGATGCGTAGAAAATTTTAATTTCTGCTACGATCCCCAACAGTGGCATCATGAGCTAGGTCTATGCGTAGTTTCTATGAACGAGTAGAACACAAGTTGTTGTGGGCGTCGATTCTGCCAATTTACTTGCCGTTACTAGTCTTATCTTGATTCAGCGGCATCGTGGGATGAAGTGGCCCGGACCGACCTTACACGTACGCTTACGTGAGACAGGTTCCACCGACTGACATGCACTAGTTGCATAAGGTGGCTAGCGGGTGTCTGTCTCTCCCACTTTAGTCGGATCGGATTCGATGAAAAGGGTCCTTCTGAAGGGTAGATAGAAATTGGCATAACACGTTGTGGTTTTGGCGTAGGTAAGAATCGTTCTTGCTAGAAACCTATAGCAGCCACGTAAAAGTTTGCAACAACAATTAGAGGACGTCTAATTTGTTTTTGCAGCAAGTGTCATGTGATGTGATATGGCCAGAAGGATGTGATGAATGATATATGTGATGTATGAGATTGATCATGTTCTTGTAATAGGAATCACGACTTGCATGTCGATGAGTATGACAACCGGCAGGAGCCATAGGAGTTGTCTTAATTTATTTATGACCTGCGTGTCAACTGGAACGTCATGTAATTACTTTACTTTATTGCTAACCGTTAGCCATAGTAGTAGAAGTAATAGTTGGCGAGACAACTTCATGAAGACACGATGATGGAGATCATGGTGTCATGCCGGTGACGATGATGAACATGGCGCCCCGAAGATGGAGATCAAAAGGAGCAAAATGATATTGGCCATATCATGTCACTATTTGATTGCATGTGATGTTTATCATGTTTTACATCTTATTTGCTTAGAACGACGGTAGCATAAATAAGATGATCCCTCGCTAAAATTTCAAGAAAGTGTTCCCCATAACTGTGCACCGTTGCGAAGGTTCGTTGTTCCGAAGCACCACGTGATGATCGGGTGTGATAGGTTCTAACGTTCGCATACAACGGGTGTAAGCCAGATTTACACACGCAATACACTTAGGTTGACTTGACGAGCCTAGCATGTACAGACATGGCCTCGGAACACAAGAGACCGAAAGGTCGAACATGAGTCGTATAGCAGATACGATCAACATGAAGATGTTCACCGATGATGACTAGTCCGTCTCACGTGATGATCGGACCCGACCTAGTTGACTCGGATCATGTATCACTTAGATGACTAGAGGGATGTCTGTCTGAGTGGGAGTTCGTTAATAATTTGATTAGATGAACTTAATTATCATGAACTTAGTCTAAAAAACCTTTACAATATGTCTTGTAGATCAAATGGCCCACGCTAATGTTGCCCTCAACTTCAACGCGTTCCTAGAGAAAACAAAGCTGAAAGACGATGGTAGCAACTACACGGACTGGGTCCGTAACCTGAGGAGTATCCTCATAGCTGCCAAGAAAGCATATGTCCTTGAAGCACCGCTAGGTGATGCACCTGTTTTCCCAGCAACTCAAGACGTTCTGAATGCCTGGCAGTCACGTAGTGATGATTACTCCCTGGTTCAGTGCGGCATGCTTTACAGCTTAGAACCGGGGCTCCAAAAGCGTTTTGAGCAGCACGGAGCATATGAGATGTTCCAAGAGCTGAAAATGGTTTTCCATGCTCATGCCCGGGTCGAGAGATATGAAGTCTCCGACAAGTTTTACAGTTGTAAGATGGAGGAGAATAGTTCCGTCAGCGAACACATACTCAAAATGTCTGGGTTGCACAACCGCTTGTCTCAGCGGGGAGTTAATCTCCCGGATGACGCGGTCGTTGACAGAATCCTTCAGTCGCTCCCACCTAGCTACAAGAGCTTTGTGATGAACTTCAATATGCAGGGGATGGAAAAGACCATTCCTGAGGTATATTCAATGCTGAAATCAGCGGAGGTGGAGATCAAAAAGGAACATCAAGTGTTGATGGTGAATAAAACCACTAAGTTCAAGAAAGGCAAGGGTAAGAAGAACTTCAAGAAAGACGGCAAGGGAGTTGCCTCGCCCGGTAAGCAAGCTGCCGGGAAGAAGACAAAGAATGGACCCAAGCCTGAGACTGAGTGCTTTTATTGCAAGGGAAACGGTCACTGGAAGCGGAACTGCCCCAAGTACTTAGCGGATAAGAAGGCCGGCAATACCAAAGGTATATGTGATATACATGTTATAGATGTGTACCTAACCAGCGCTCGTAGTAGCTCCTGGGTATTTGATACCAGTGCGATTGCTCATATTTGTAACTCAAAGCAGGAGCTGCGGAATAAGCGGAGACTGGCGAAGGACGAGGTGACGACGCGCGTCGGGAATGGTTCCAAGGTCGATGTGATCGCCGTCGGCACGCTACCTCTACATTTACCTACGGGACTAGTTTTAAACCTCAATAATTGTTATTTAGTGCCAGCTTTGAGCATGAACATTGTATCTGGATCTCGTTTAATGTGAGATGGCTACTCATTTAAATCCGAGAATAATGGTTGTTCTATTTATACGAGAGATATGTTTTATGGTCATGCTCCGCTGGTCAATGGTTTATTCTTAATGAATCTCGAACGTGATGTTACACATATTCATAGTGTGAATGCCAAGAAATGTAAGCTTGATAATGATAGTCCCACATACTTGTGGCACTGCCACCTTGGTCACATTGGTGTCAAACGCATGAAGAAACTCCATGCATATGGACTTTTGGAGTCTCTTGATTATGAATCATTTGACACGTGCGAACCATGCCTCATGGGCAAAATGACCAAGACTCCGTTCTCCGGAACGGTGGAGCGAGCAGCCAACTTATTGGAAATCATACATACTGGCATGGTATCATAATTTCACCCACATAGCATGTGCAAGAAAGTAGAGAGGCTTACGGCAAAAACTGGATGCACTTCGTGTACAAAACGGACAATCTCTTTCGAAGTATCAGGGTTTCATACGGAAACTAGTCTGTTACAAAACAATTTCATTTTTTTGAACTTATTTGAACTCCATAGTTTTTCTATGTTCAAAATGCACCATTCAAAGCCACATCATCAATTTTCAACCCTTTCTGACTTCATTTGTTATTTTTCATGCATTTACTGATTTTTTTTCACCTATAAGACCCTGAAATTGAAAAGCATTTCAATTGAACTCTGAAAAGGTTAAAAGTTGGCATGGTATCATCATTTCACCCACATAGCATGTGCAATAAAGTAGAGAGGCTTACGGCAAAAACTGGATGCACTTAGTGTACAAAACGGACAATCTCTTTCGAAGTATCAGGGTTTCATACGGAAACTCGTCTGTTACAAAAGGATTTCATTTTTTTGAACTTATTTGAACTCCATAGTTTTTCTATGTTCAAAATGCACCATTCAAAGCCACATCATCAATTTTCAACCCTTTCTGACTTCATTTGTTATTTTTCATGCATTTACTGATTTTTTTTCACCTATAAGACCCTGAAATTGAAAAGCATTTCAATTGAACTCTGAAAAGGTTAAAAGTTGGCATGGTATCATCATTTCACCCACATAGCATGTGCAAGAAAGTAGAGAGGCTTACGGCAAAAACTGGATGCACTTCGTGTACAAAACGGACAATCTCTTTCGAAGTATCAGGGTTTCATACAGAAATTCGTCTGTTACAAAAGGATTTCATTTTTTTTTGAACTTATTTGAACTCCATAGTTTTTCTATGTTCAAAATGCACCATTCAAAGCCACATCATCAATTTTCAACCCTTTCTGACTTCATTTGTTATTTTTCATGCATTTACTGATTTTTTTTCAGCTATAAGACCCTGAAATTGAAAAGCACTTCAAATGAACTCTGAAAGGTTAAAAGTTGGTATGGTATCATCATTTCACCCACATAGCATGTGCAATAAAGTAGAGAGGCTTACGGCAAAAACTGGATGCACTTCGTGTACAAAACGGACAATCTCTTTCGAAGTATCAGGGTTTCATACGGAAACTCGTCTGTTACAAAAGGATTTCATTTTTTTGAACTTATTTGAACTCCATAGTTTTTCTATGTTCAAAATGCACCATTCAAAGCCACATCATCAATTTTCAACCCTTTCTGACTTCATTTGTTATTTTTCATGCATTTACTGATTTTTTTCAGCTATAAGACCCTGAAATTGAAAAGCACTTCAAATGAACTCTGAAAGGTTAAAAGTTGGTATGGTATCATCATTTCACCCACATAGCATGTGCAATAAAGTAGAGAGGCTTACGGCAAAAACTGGATGCACTTCGTGTACAAAACGGACAATCTCTTTCGAAGTATCAGGGTTTCATACGGAAACTCGTCTGTTACAAAAGGATTTCATTTTTTTGAACTTATTTGAACTCCATAGTTTTTCTATGTTCAAAATGCACCATTCAAAGCCACATCATCAATTTTCAACCCTTTCTGACTTCATTTGTTATTTTTCATGCATTTACTGATTTTTTTCACCTATAAGACCCTGAAATTGAAAAGCATTTCAATTGAACTCTGAAAAGGTTAAAAGTTGGCATGGTATCATCATTTCACCCACATAGCATGTGCAATAAAGTAGAGAGGCTTACGGCAAAAACTGGATGCACTTCGTGTACAAAACGGACAATCTCTTTCGAAGTATCAGGGTTTCATACGGAAACTCGTCTGTTACAAAAGGATTTCATTTTTTTGAACTTATTTGAACTCCATAGTTTTTCTATGTTCAAAATGCACCATTCAAAGCCACATCATCAATTTTCAACCCTTTCTGACTTCATTTGTTATTTTTCATGCATTTACTGATTTTTTCCAGCTATAAGACCCTGAAATTGAAAAGCACTACAAATGAACATGGATAGATAAGTGACCAAATTAATAGTAGTTCATCATCACATTAAAACCAAAGTACATACATAGTTCAAATTGAACAACATATAGCTCTCCAGAGCATCTAGTTAAACCATACATTGAAACTATGTAAAACCTTTGAATGCAACAACAAATGCGATCATAATCACAACTAAGGTAACAATGGATCCAACGGCATAATGATACCAAGCCTCGGTATGAATGACATATTTTCTAATCTTTCTAATCTTCAACTGCATTGCATCCATCTTGATCTTGTGATCATCGACGACATCCGCAACATGCAACTCCAATATCATCTTCTCCTCCTCAATTTTTCTTATTTTTTCCTTCAAGTAATTGTTTTCTTCTTCGACTAAATTTAACCTCTCAACAATAGGGTCGGCTGGAATTTCCGGTTCAACCACCTCCTACATAAATAAAATCTATGTCACGTTGGTCGGCATAATTGTCATAAACAATAAATGAACCAAATAGTTAGAAAAGGATAATATATACCACATCCGAATCATAGACAGGACGAGGGACGACGTGGGCGGATACCAGAACCATCGCACTATATAATAACAAGGAATAATAAAAGTAAGAAAATTAGACAAGTATCTATCTCAAGTAAGAATTTTCTTTCTTTTAGAAAGAAGATAAGAACAAGAGGCTCACCACGGTGGTGCCGGCGACGAGATCGGCGCGGGCGATCGATGGCGGTGAAGACAGGGACGGGACGTGACAGACCGCTAAACCTAGAAAAATCTCGGGGAAAATGGAGCTCGGAGGTCGAGTTTCGAGAGAAGAAATATTAACTAGTGTGGCTTGGACATTTCATCGAACACCTCATGTGCATAGGAGGTGAGCTAGAGCACCCAAATGCCCTCCCCTCGCCGGCCAGCAAAAAACAGAGCAGTGTGGAGTGCTCTGCTCGCTGGCGATGGGCTATATATAGGCAAATCATGTGTCCCGGTTCGTGGCTGGAACCGGGACCAATGGTTATGGGCCAGGAGCGTGGCCCATTGGTCCCGGTTCGTTCCTAGAACCGGGACAAATGGGTCCAGACGAACCGGGACCAAAGCCCGCGAGGCCCCGGCCGGCCACATGGGCTCACGAACCGGGACGAATGCCCCCGTTGGTCCCGGTTCGTATCAGAACCGGGACTAATGGGCTGGCCAGGCCCGAACGAAAGCCCCTTTTTCTACTAGTGTCGCCATTTTCTTGCTCACCTGAAGCATACTCTATAGGGGCAATAATTGGTCTAATGCCAAAATTTGGCATGTTCATATTTAGTGAGGCCAAAAAGTTAACTGTTGACTAGTCAATCCCTTGTAGGGACAGTAATAGTCAGTTTTTGGATGGTTGCCTTCTTGGTCATGTTCTAGGTTCGCTAAATTTTTATTGATGCACAAGGAGGGAGTGGTTATTGAGTTGGCATGATCCTGAACTGAACACCCTCAGAAGCAATCTTTATGAAGGGTTAACTAGATAAATGCCACTCCAATTCTGACGATTTAGAAAAATGCCACTGTAATTTACAAACTCCAAAAAATGCCACTCCCAAGTGTTTTACGGTACATTGAAGTGGCATTTTTTGAAGTTTGTAAATTAAAGTGGCATTTTTCTGAATCACCAGAATTGGAGTGGCATTTATCTATTAACCCTTTTATGAAATGTAATACATATCTTCTTAGTCAATTGAAGACCTAAAAATTTGTGTCTGATTTATAAACCCAACCGGAAAGAGATAAAAAGTCTCTACTACTTATGGCTTTTCCCTTTGAATTGACTAGTCTTTATGACATGCTTATTGCCTACCTCGACCCCTCTAGTAAATCTACTTGCACTGTTTCCTTGTAATCCGTCTAAACAACTAATCACATCTTTAGTACCACTGTTGCTCTATGGACTAATTTTCATTTTTGTCTTTACCAAAAGAAAAAGCAGAATATTGTGTGCACGCAAAAAAATATGGTCAACTCCCCAATATCTCCGCAGTTCGTGCCTCTGGCACCACATGGCGAGCTAAGAGGGGTTGCTCTTCCTAACCTTCAGGAAGCGCCACATTTATCTTTTTGTGTTTCTGAAAAGGGGGTTAATGCCAAAAAAATGGCAAGTTAATCTTTAGTGAGGCCAAAATGTTGACTATTGATTGGTTGATTGCTAAGGTGTGTTGGATTCACCGACTAACCCTTGTCGGGATAGGATTAGTCAGTTTTTGGATGGTCGCTCCACATTTGATTCAAAATACGAGAGGGGTGAGCAATCACATTCCCAACTATTCCCTCCAAAACCTAATTGAACTCATTCCATAAAATCTACCCCACAGGGCAACCACCCTAGTATCGCTTCACTTTTCTCATCCTATAAATGTTCCGCTCACTCCCGCGCATCCTCCTGACCCCTTGCCCTCCTCCTCCGACGTCATCGGGGGAGGGCATTTTGTCATGCAAGTTCGTTCCCCCGCTCTCCGTCATCTCTGACTTGGAGTTCGACTAGGCGCTAGATCTGTGTGGAAACAGAGGTTAGATCCACCCGAGCCCTGCATTACTCGGTTAGTCATCCTTCGTCGGAGAGCCAACATCGTTAGCGGTTGGGGCGCAAAGATGAATGTGAGCAACCAAATTCTCAACTTATTCCCTCTACCCCTGGTTGATCTCATTCAATAAATTCTACCTAATAGGGGCAACCACCCTAAGTTTGCTTGGCTCGTCTCACCCTATAATTTTTTCGCTCACCCCCCGAGCGAACCAAATCTATCACCAACGCTGCCCCCTTGCCTCTCTTACCACTCCCTGAACGAAGGTATCGACGATGACGGTTGAAACAGGGGGCGGCAGTGGCTAAACTCATCTTCCAGTCACATCCCTCCGCATCCTAAGTCACCCCTCTCCTCCCGCTATATCCTCTGGAGCTGCAGTTCAAGCTACCATGCATGTGATTGATTCGGACAGGGATCCCCCGACCATGTCATCTATTTGTGAGGAGAGCCTGAATGTGCCATCGGCAGTCGGCGGCGGCTCATTGGCGTTCTGGTCCAATGTATGCTCATTGAACAGGCACAGCACTAGTGGACTCTATGGCGTCCATCGATCGTCAGTCCATTCGACCTCATGCAATATCATTGAGGGCATGTCATTGGGGTACCAGCTAGTGAAGGTTGCTACCGCGAAACCAAAGTTTCCACTCACACCTAGGAAGCCTACTACCTCACTTTGTAAGGAAATGGGTAAGAGGTCTTGCCTTCTTGGTCATGTTATAGGTTTGGTTGAAAAAAATTTGATGCGCATGAAGAAGGATGTAGTTATTGAGCTGGCATGATCCTGAACACCTTCAGAAGCAAACTGATGTTTAAAATTTCTGACAACCTATGTGAGCTTTGAAGGGTAGCATGTTAGACAAAGAATTTTTGGCTTCTTGACCATAAGCTAGAGATGACAATGAGAAAGCACATCGAAGAAGAAGATGAGATGAGAAGATTGGATGACTAATCACTAAACTTATTGACATATTCGTTATTTCTCTTTGATTTGCAAATATGTTGAATCAATCATGACTATAAATGAAAAATGCACGATTATTCAAGTTCCTAGTATTTCCCAATATGAACACCACAAAACATTCATGAGATGCGACACCACAAACGATGTGCGGGTCTTAGAAGTGTACATCTCGTTGGTGAATGTTCATGCTTCTTCCCTTAGGTCGGTTCCTTTTGCATGCTCAGGCCGGATCAACTTGAGCTACACAATAATAACAAAATCACAAATACATGGATCGTAACAAACCTTCTTCATGCTTGGTTTTTATTGCTTTGAACGCGGTGTTGAGTATATGAGAATACATACGATTATATAGTAACCTACCGAACCTATAGAGTCCTAAGCAATGATTAGTTTTGGTCTGAATCGGAAAAATTCGGGGACACTAGAAGAAGAAGATGAATATGACATGCGGGGTAGGGACGTCATTGAAAGTAGCTTATTGAACAGGCTCAGGGTCAGGATTGATCGGGATCGGCAAGCACATGGTGTCAATTTCAGGGATTATAAAGTCATGGTTTGATTCCGATGGACTGTACAAATTTAAGGTTTTTTTGGGCACATTTGCTATTGATAAGTTGCCTAGAAACAAATGAGTGAAAGTCTGGGAGAAGAAAGGGAGGTGAGGCGTAGCTCCATGGCCGAGCCGAGGGCGCCGCGATGAGCGACAAGGCGTGGTGTCGCCGACTCGGTTGAGCTCGAAGCGAACTGGATCCAGGGAAGACACAGCGGCGATGACACCAGTGGAGGGGAGTCTAAGACTTGGCGGTTTGGGGGTGCGGGGTGGGCTGTCGGTGCTGAGAAAAGGATGAAGGCGACGGTGGTGGAGGGGGGAAGGGGGCCTAGAGGAAAGTTCGGGTAGTAGCAACATGGCGTGGCGCTAGTCGCGGGCGAGAGCACCTGTCGCGAGTGACCGCAACACGCGGGTCGACCAGCATTAGATTGGATGGGTGGAAGGACTAGCTGAGGAAGAACTTGCAGCTTACATTTTTTTTTCAAGCAACTTAACTATAGTCGGCCTTTTTTTCAGACTTCACTCCGGTGGATGCAATTTACCCTACCAAACGGACAAATTCGGATGAACCAAACTCACATTTGATTTCCTCTTCCGCCGGTGTTTCCTCCTCGTCATGTCACGGCATCCAGTCAGTGAAGTCACCACACACCACACAATGCTTCCGACCACGGCGACCGCCTCAACGCCCCCGCCGCCACCGGCCGAGCCGCCTGGCGAGCCGCACGCCGCCCTCTTCCTCGCCCTGGGCTACATGCGGCTGCCCGAGCTGCTAGCCTGCTGGCGCGTATGCCGCCTCCTCGGCGAGGCCGTCGCGGGGGACCCCCTCCTGTGGCGTCGCCTCGCGGTAGAGCCGCCGCTCAGTGGCCGGGTGACCGACCAAGTCCTCCTCAAGTTGACTGCGAGGGCGGAGGGGACGCTGCGGTCTCTCCGCCTGTTCGGGTGCCTCCACGTTTCCGACGCCGGCCTGCTCCGCGTCGTCGAGCACAATCCCCGCGTCACCGAGGTATTGGGAGAATTCCGGCGCGTGGTTGTTTCCTCTAATTGAAGTGTGTGAGGTTGTGAATTGGTGAATGATTTGCATTCTTGCGCGTGGAGTCAGTGGCGCGCGCGCAGTGTTTGTTGTTATGCCTGGCGTGGTGGTTGCATAGGTTCAACAACTCGGCTCATGTTTCCATGACTAGAATGCAACCATTCTTTATTTATTCTAGAACTGGAATTGACCCGACTGCAGAATCCTCATCGAACCACATCACCTGCTGAATTACAGCTATTGGATCATGCTGTGGAACAATTTAAGCCACGAGATGTGAATGCTATGACAAATAAACCATTGCCAATCGATGTGTGCTTTTCTCCTGAGGTTGTACGGTCTGTTCACCGGAGGCTGGGGCCGGCAATGTTGGGTAGGCGCCGTGGTCAGTATGGGTAGGCACCAGGAGATTGAGAAACTAGAGAACTAGATTGGGTTGAGAAAGCATATGAGAAGAGAGACTTCTCTTACTGCTTGTCCTCAATGGTACAATGGGTATGCTTTTATAGCATATATGCCTAGGACTCAATTAACTAGTAGTACAAGTACTCTATCTAAACTGGGCAAGGACACGGATCGTATTTTCTATTTAACCTCTGTTTCCTACGCCCAGACACCTCAGCTGCTGCTTGCTGAATCGGAGTTGATCTCTGCTTGTGTAGAGTTGTGATCAGACTCATCAAGCTGCTCCTGATGCTGTCTTGCCTGCAGGTCGGCCACAATTTACCTGCTGTTCCTGGACTACTTGTATGACTCCTCATACTCTGTGAACTAGTTTGACTCAACAACATAGATAGATAAGCTCATATGAGCTTCGTGAACCAGAGAGACAGAGCCCATGCTGTGTATGTATCAACTATGAAGAAACACATACCACTTTTTGCAGGGAATAAATCTGCTACATTTTACTGGTACGAACTTGGACGTGATGTTGTCTAAGAAACTAGCCTTTTCTTTGCTGTATATGATTAATTTAGGCTGGTTGGGATGCCCGTACAAACCTTTTCACATGCACCATAGAAAAGATGGCAGTTCAGTTGATTAATTGCTGCTACTTGCGCTAGGCAAAACGTTGTACCTATCGACAATAAAAGAACACATAGCTAGGCACCCCCTGATATATATGCTATTAATGCTTTGGTAGTGTAGAACACGGCACTAATTAGTACTCAGTCACTTCAACTTCAGAACTATCATGGCCTAATGACGTGAAGAAATTCCAAATACCGGCAATGTCTAGCTAATGTGATTTTTTTCTTAATGCCGGCATTGACAAGAAGACTTCACGTGAATAAAACAGATCATCAGTCGGATTAGCGGATCGAGAGAGAACAGATTGGGGCGGCACTGGATGGTAGAGTTAGGATGCGGCGCTGGTACATAGTCATGTCCTTTTGCCATTTCTTAAATCACACAACTTCATTGTTGTGAAACAGCTGCGGATGCAGAATCACTGCAGGGTTCGGTATAGTGAGGTTACAGATCTGGTTGGATCTCTCTCCCTCGCTTTCCCTGGAGTGGAATTTCTAAATGCTTCATATTATTTTGCTTGCCTTTGCTCATGGTGATAGTGACTGGGGTTAGGGCGGCCTTAGGGGTAGAATCAATATTGGCATTAGTACGTATAGATGTATGGAGTGATTGGATGCTTGATAGATATCCTGGGATATGTATTTTCTTACACAGTACATTGCACTGGAATTTTTTATTATTCTTGGCTACAAATTTCGGTAGCACTTAGACCACTGCAATGTTTGCAAATTATATCTGATGCTACCTTCAATCTGGCTGCTTTGATATTAAATTGTTAACCTGCTTGGCTGTTTTGCCTTTTTTAAGGACAAATCCTCAGTTCAGAAACTTGTGGATTACGTAAGTGTAGCATTATCGATCCAGGGGTAAAATTAGCATGGTCAGTTTGCCAATTGCCGCATCTAACTTCCAAAATGGAGAGGGTTGGCCAGTCAGGCATACATGAAATTTATTTTTGTTTTTCAACTACATAATCCTGAAACTATCCATTACTGGTATACATTGCTTTCCTTTCCAAAGCAAACTGTAAGCACTCCCCAAATACCAAAAGTGCCTTCAGAAAAAGATTCTCCCTAGACATGCTGGGAAAGTTTTGAGTTACTAATGTGGAGCATTTTTATTTCGCAATCATGGTAATTGATCCCAACTTCATATGGAACACTAATGGGCTTGTTTAGTTGCCCATTTTGATTTTGTGCAGTGATTCTGGGTTTCTAGCAAAGTAAAAATGGCAAATTCTTTTCTGAATTGATTACTAATATGGAACCTTCATGCCATCTTAACCTCTGGTTATTGATCTTGATGAACTCCAGCATTTACAGTTCTTCTATATTTGCTTGATTGCTAATTTGTTATCAGAATCGTGGTTATATGCACGTGATAGAAACTCTATGATGATTATACTATTACCAAGGGTTTTAGCTCACTTCCTCCTGTGCAGTAGCTGCATGTACCTCTAAATGCATTTAATCTAACTTACTCTTAACTTGCAGATTTATGTTCCTGGATGTAAAGGCTTGACTGGTGATGGGGTGGTGAACATTGTTCAGCTTCTGCACGAACACAAGGGAAATATAAGTCGTCTCCGACTCGATGGCATTAGCAGGATGAGTAAGCATCATCTTGATATTATCATGTCTCTCATGTGCAAAGGAAACCCACAAGGGCAACAAGATGGAATCCCACTTTTCTACAACCATAGAGCCCGTGAAGCTCTGAACACCAATGATGAACGCCCTATTGATGTTGATGTTTGCTCAGTCTGTGCGAACATCAGGCTTGTGTTTGATTGTACGAGGGATGACTGTAGGTATGCAACCTCTGATCCTCTAAATTCCCACGAGATCTTCTCTTTGGAAATAGCCTTAGCAGTTTATTGGACTAATTGTCATTGCTTGATTCTTTATCCGTTCTGCTAGTTCAAGATTCATCTTTGATTTGTGATGGTTACAAGAGTCGGTGCTCATAGATTTTGCTCTCTCCTGCTCCTGTGGTTGTGGAACAGCTGACTTGGTCATGTCTTCTTTTATGAAAAGCCTTTTAAGTGATGGCCCCGAAGCTCATTTGCTTGCACTATGGTGTTATGACTGGCATATTAGGTGGGCTGTGGCCCAACTTATCTTATCGTTATTAGGGGCTTAGCCCAATTAATTTATCGGTATTAGGGTCGTTTGCTTAGGAGTCAAGTAAACCTCTCTATATAAGGAGAGGAGATGTATCAATCTAATCAAGCAAGAAGCAATCAGTATTTGCTCGGCTTCCCTTAGGGAGCCGGGAGACCTAACCCTAGCCGCCTCTTGCGCCGCCGCCACCTCTTCTCCACCACGCAAGGACGGCGCCCAGCCGCCGGCCGCCGCGCCCTCGACCTCGTCTTCCTCCATCTTTCCCCTACAATCTCCGCCCTAGAACCGGCAGAACCCTAGCTCCTAACAATGGGCCACATGAAATCAACTTAATTCTATTACCTGTTTTGTTGCTCTTGTCTTGAGAACAACTGATGCAAACATTTAGGCATCCTTGTATTTCTACAGGTCTAATGACTTTGACCTGAAGCAATTAAGGTCTGTACACCTCCATATTGACAATTTGGTTATATTTCAGGAAAGTGAGGGACAGCTTGTGGCGGTGTCGAGGCTGCTACTTCTGCTTTCCTAGATGCGAAAAATGTGGTGGCTGTATCAGTCCGGAGGATCTAGTCGAGGCTGATCTTGCTTGTTCAGATCTTATGTGCTTGGATTGTTGGCTTACGGTCCCTAAATGCAGCACATGCAATCGGCCTTACTGTGAGAGGCATGAAAATTTGATGGTGTCCTTGTCGATGGCTGGCCAGTTTTCATGCCAGCGTTGCAAGGAGCTCGATGCATCGCACGAGGATCAGGAAGATGACTATTAGAAGTGAGCTTTCCACCCCTCTTCTGTAACTGCAAATACTTGAGGTACTTACTAAGAATCCTGTTGTAACATTTGCTCTTGTATTTTACCCAACTCGGCGAACTTACAACACAAGCTGAACGTATCATGATGCTGAATTATATGCCGATGCCCATCAAATGAAGCGGCTGCATATTTCATGGACTCGTCCAAGTGGTTGTATCAGTTGACAGTCCAATGGTCACAACTGGACGCCTTAATTTTGCAGGCATTTTGAACATTCTTATAGTCGAATTATGACACCATATTATTCATCTTCACTGAGCATTTAGCCCATTGGAATATGAGTAAATAGCATAAAACCAATGCAGTTGTGGTCAGGGTTCAAAAGGACCGCCACTCTACAAATTTTCGTTGATAACTACCACTACATATTTCATCGAACAGCTCGTGTGCACAGTAAGAGGCATGGCGGCAAAGAAGGAGCTTGCCGGGGAGGAGGCGGAGGTCTTGGGGCATGGTTGGGGTGCAGGCGGAGCGAGAGGAAGCTGCAGGCGAGCTCGGGGTGCTCGTGCGTTAGCTGCCCACATGGCCAGTGGTGGCGGCGGTCGCCGGAGCTCGGCACGGTGGCGGGGAAGAACGGACGACGCCAATGCCTGCAGGATACCAACGCGAACCCACCGTGGGAGTCGACAAGGAGAACCGGAGCTTCTCGAAGAGGAAAGAGAACCGGAGCTTGTCGAAGAGGAGACCGCACGGAGGCGGAGAAGATGACGGCGAGGGCGACGATTAAGCGCGCCTTGGACCGATTCCTTTGGCGGGAGGGTCCTCGGGCGAGGCAGAGCGCTAGGACATGGCGGCTTGGCTCGGGGAAGCCGTTGGCCACGAGGACGAAGGACGCAGCCGTCGGCGTGCTCTCATGGTGACGCCTGTGAGCCGGGGGGTACGAGTTCACAGACAGACATCCTATGCATCCTTCTTCACCTCCACATCCTGTGCGTGTCGTCGACACCACGCATGGCGAGCTCCAAAGCGAGACAGGACGGGCTCGGCATCCTGGCCTTCGAGGTGGCAGCGGCCATGTCGCGATTGATCAGGAGTCGACGTGGTGGTCAGGAGTCTCTGCGCCTTCGTCCTGCGTGCCTCACGTCCACGGACCCTACAAACAACAAAGTACTACACATTTTGACGTGGAAGCACTCGTGCACAGCTACTTAAAGAAACCAGAGTGAATGAATTATAGTATCTTTTATTACCCTACGTGCGCATATATAGCACAACGTAGCCACAGGGATCGATGTTACTGTAAGCGCTTCCAGAGCTGCTTCAACAGTAAACATCGTCTTGAAACGTACTAGTACAAACTACAAGGTAATACAGACAAGTGTAAACACCTCGTCACGTATTACTCAACAACTACAAACAAAGGATTAATTTGCCCTCACTACAATCCTTCTGAACCGGTCGACTCCACGGCGTCGATGAAGCCAGCACCTCCTCCCCGGCCACGTTCTTGGACCGGCCGGTCGGACACCACGCCGCCGCTTCCGCTTGGCTTGGGACGCGCCCATCTTGGAAGCTACCACAGCTTCTTCTTCTTGCAGATCCGCTCGTGCGCCACGCCCTGCATGTCCTCTAGCGCCTTCGCCCAGACGGCGTGCGGCACGATCCCGCTCCTCCACACCCCCGGTCGCTGGTATGCTTCTTTGCACAGGACGTGGGCGACCTGGTTTCCCTCGCGGTATATGTGCTGCAGCTGGTATGTCGAGAAGTGCTTAAGCAGAGTTTTGATCTCCTGTTGCATGGACAGCGGTATACGCGTCTGCGTCTCCTTGCCGGTCAGGAGCTCCACCAGCACCTGGTCGTCGCCTTCCACCACCAGCCCGCCACGGAAGCAACTCATCGCCAGCAGCAGCCCGCGGATCAGTGCCCGCGCCTCCACTATCCCCACCGTGGAGTGCTCTGTCGGCACGGCGAACGCGACGAGGACGTGGCCGTTGCAGTCGCGGATGACGCCGCCGATGCTCGCCCGGCCGGACCCGTCGTGGTAGACGGATCCGTCGAAATTCAGCTTCAACCAGCCCATCGGAGGAGCCTCCCACCTCACCATGAGGCGGCTGGGATGGAAGGGAGGGGAGGAGGCCGACAACGAGGTGAAGCTGGGCGGAGGCGCAAACGGGATCCTGCTGCAGAGAGGAGCAAAGGAGGGAGCAAACGAGGCTGGGGCAGCGATGCAAGCCATGTTTTTCTTGCGTACCGCAAACGACGAAGAAGGCTTAATGCACGCCTGTCCTTTTATAGATGCCAGAATAGCCGGCTCGATTCCGGATTCGAGTCCGATGTACGGACGGATCCTAACGCTGCCGAGTTCAATTCGAGTCCGATTCCCGGGGCTGAGAAAATGAGCTTGAGGCACTGTA
Source organism: Aegilops tauschii subsp. strangulata (assembly GCF_002575655.3). Classification (NCBI taxonomy): domain Eukaryota; kingdom Viridiplantae; phylum Streptophyta; class Magnoliopsida; order Poales; family Poaceae; genus Aegilops; species Aegilops tauschii. The sequence goes on along the minus strand of NC_053036.3, from coordinate 548,406,047 downwards.
CCGCTCCACCATACTGGGGCACCGACGCGACGCGAGGGACAAATTTGGGTTGCTTCGCCGGAGACCGGACATCAGCCAGTGGAAACAAGCTCAGACACCCCGGCCCACACAAAATCCCTCCTAAAACCCCTTTCAGACCCGTGCATTCATCCTATCATCTTTCTCTGCATCTGTTTTCTCTCTCGACTCTGCCGCTGCTCCACCACCACGACCGCCCCGCGACACCCTTGCCGGAACTCGACGACTTCGTTTCCTCCGGCGCTACACCTGGGCTCCAAGCCGCTTCTCCTCCGCCGCAGTTTCATACCTCTCCTCCATCCGCCGTACAGGTACCATCCGCCACTGAGGCACTCACCATACTCATCGACTGTTCGGTGAAATGCCCGTGCTAATTTTGTTGCCTCTTCTTCTTTAAAGCAATGTATTCCGATATGGAGTACATACACGAGCACTTTGTTGAGTCGTACGATGGCTCGTCCGACGAGGACTACACGGATGAGACGGCGACAGGGGCAGATCCAGAACAAAAATGTCCCGGTGTCCACGTGCACATCATATATACAAAGATGGACACCAAGCAATAATATATATAAAATAACACACCCAACAACACAAATTATATGGCAAGGATATTTCTTACCAAAATAAATAAACTGCTTCACTTCCACTTGAATATGGTGGAGCTGGAGTATCATCCGGTTCATGTGATGGGCTAGCTATATCATCTTGTGCCGAAGTCTTCATTTTTTTAAGAAACTTTTCCATTCTCTTGTGATTAATTATTATTGTGTTAGCAAAAATGTCCGAGTTACATTATTTGTGTTTGCATATGCAAGAATAGAAACAATAAACAAAGCGTATTGATTGAATTATACGATTACGGAGTTAAACTTACTTGACACTGTGCCCCTGGTTAGATACGAATCGCAGCGAATTGTTCCCAATTGTGAAAACTTTAGATTTTATGACCCTAGCCATATAATTAGAAAAATAGAAATTGAAAAAATTGAAATTTGTACACACAGTTGGGATTTCAGATTTGAGAGAGATCGGTAATTACCAAGTGCTGAGTTGAGAGTTGAGAGGTACCTCAAATTTCCAACAATCCATGAGCGGGTGAGGATAGAGGCGGACAGCTAGCGATGCTTGAACAATGGAGACTGGGCGGACCGGCGGCTGGCCGCGCGACGGAGAAGGGGAAGGGGCGAGCACGGGCGACGCTGCGAGGGTTGAGGCGCAGAAGCCGAGCGGACGAGCAACTCGATAGGCGCACGTACAGGTGAGATACAATCGTATTGGGGATTGATTAATCAAGATCGATAGCCTTTTTTTTAACACGCGCACGCACAAGGACCAGGGATCGATTAATCGATCGATCGGGAGTGGGCATTTACGTAGATGGGCTGCACTGCCTCGCTTGTGAGTTCTGTTTTGTGTATCGCTGGGCTGGCCGGTGTCCAGGTCCAAAAGTTACCGGTGTCCAGCCCAAAAATCTGGACATTCTACAAGGTAAACATGTATTTTACCCGGTGCCAGTGACACTGGATGGCATAACGTGGCTCCGCCCCTGGACCGCGATGATGCAAACGGTCCTTCCAGACGCGGAGCATGCATAAGAGTATGTTCTCAATTTGAAAGGATCGATGAAGGGTCATCGAGTGTTCAACCGCAATAGGGCACACGGCCATTTGACGCTGATGAACGATTACTTTGCCCCGGATGACCTATTCGCTGACAATTTTCGCCGCCGCTTTCAGATGAAAAAAATATCATATCTGACCCACTTGGCCAGAAAAAGTCTTGCTTTGCTAAAAAATAAGAAGCAACAAGAAAGGATGTCGAGAGGGCATTTGGAGTTTTGCAGTCACGTTTTGCTGTTGTTCGTGGACCTGCTAAACAGTGGAATCCGGAGACCTTGTGGGAGGTGATGACATGGTGTATGATCATTCACAATATGATCGTCGAGGATGAGGGTGAGGGTGCTGTCGTAGGTCTTGAGTCTGAGAACATGACTGATCCTACCAAACTTCCAAACCAAAATCCGATCACTTTTAATGCGTTTGTTCAAATGCATCAACAAATTCAACATCAAGCAACTCATGAGCAAATGAAGGAAGATATGATTGAGTATATGTGGGTGGTTAAAGCAAACAACATTGTTTGAGTATAATATTTAAATTAGAACTATTGTTGCATTTGAACATTTTTAGCTAAACTGAAACTAGATATGCGGCTATTTTGAGCGTGCGGAATTTAAAAAGGGCGGATGTATCCAAATAACATTAGATGGTCGGCTCCCGCAACAGTGTCCGCTGACTGGCCACCCCCTAGTCCGTGAATGGATATGGTGTCCATTTTACAGGTCAGTGTTGGACATGCCCTAAGAACAACTACAATCGAGACCTCTCAAATCTCCTCCATACAGCCGTGTGGACGGCCCTGTCATCAAATTGGCCCCAACTGGACCCCTCAAATCGGCTCTATACATTTGGGATGTCCGGCACCCTCAAAACCAACCCATATGTAAGGCGGATATTGAAGGAAATATGCCCTAGAGGCAATAATAAAGTTGTTATTTATATTTCCTTATATCATGATAAATTTTTATTATTCATGCTAGAATTGTATTAACCGGAAACTTAGTACATGTGTGAATACATAGACAAACAGAGTGTCCCTAGTATGCCTCTACTTGACTAGCTCGTTAATCAAAGATGGTTAAGTTTCCTAACCATAGACATGTGTTGTCATTTGATGAACGGGATCACATCATTAGAGAATGGTGTGATGGACAAGACCCATCCGTTAGCTTAGCATTATGATCGTTGAGTTTTTATTGCTATTGCTTTCTTCATAACTTATACATGTTCCTGTGATTATGAGATTATGCAACTCCCGAATACCAGAGGAACACTTAGTGTGCTATCAAACGTCACAACGTAACTGGGTGATTAGAAAGATGCTCTACAGGTGTCTCCGATGGTGTTTGTTGAGTTGGCATAGATCGAGATTAGGATTTGTCACTCCGATTGTCGGAGAGGTATCTCTGGGCCCTCTCGGTAATGCACGTCACCATAAGCCTGGCAAGCAGTGTGACTAATGAGTTAGTTACGGGATGATGTATTACAGAACGAGTAAAGAGACTTGCCGGTAACGAGATTGAACTAGGTATTGAGATATCGACCATCGAATCTCAGGCAAGTAACATACCGATGACAAAGGGAACAACGTATGTTGTTATGCGGTTTGACCGATAAAGATCTTCGTAGAATATGTAGGAACCAATATGAGCATCCAGGTTCCGCTATTGGTTATTGACTGGAGATGAATCTCGGTCATGTCTACATAGTTCTCGAACCCGTAGGGTCCGCACGCTTAACGTTCGATGACGATCGGTATTATGAGTTTATGTGTTTTGATGTACCGAAGGTTTTTCGGAGTCCCGGATGTGATCACAGACATGACGAGGATTCTCGAAATGGTTGAGACATAAAGATCAATATATTGGAAGGCTATGTTTGGACACCGGAATGGTTCCGGATGAGTTCAGGCATTTTCCGGAGTACCGGGAGGTTACCGAAACCCCCCGGGGAGTCAATGGGCCTTATTGGGCCTTAGTGGAAGAGAGGAGAAGGCGGCCAAGGTGGGGGCGCGCCCCCCAAGCCCAATCCGAATTGGGAGGGGGGCCGGCCTCCCTTTCCTTCTCTTCCTCTCCCTCTTCCTTCTTCTCCTACTCCAACTAGGGAAGGGGGGAAACCTACTCCTACTGGGAGTAGGACTCCCCCCCTTGGGCGCGCCATAGAGAGGGCCGGCCCTCCTCTCCTCCACTCCTTTATATACGGGGGAGGGGGGCACCCCATAGACACACAAGTTGACAGTTGTGTTAGCCGTGTGCGGTGCCCCCTCCACAGGTTTCCACCTCGGTCATATCGTTGTAGTGCTTAGGTGAAGCCCTGCGTCGGTAACTTCATCATCACCGTCATCACGCCGTCGTACTGACGAAACTCTCCCTCGACCTCAGCTGGATCTAGAGTTCGTGGGACGTCACCGAACTGAACGTGTGCAGATCGCGGAGGTGCCGTATCTTCGGTGCTAGGATCGGTCGGATCGTGAAGACGTACGACTACATCAACCGCGTTGTCATAACGCTTCCGCTTTCGGTCTACGAGGGTACGTAGACAACACTCTCCCCTCTCGTTGCTATGCATCTCCTAGATAGATCGTGCATGATTGTAGGAATTTTTTTGAAATTACTGCGTTCCCCAATAGTGGCATCTGAGCCAGGTCTATGCGTAGATGTTATATGCACGAGTAGAACACAAAGAGTTGTGGGCGATAATAGTCATACTGCTTACCAGCATGTCATACTTTGATTTGGCGGTATTGTTGGATGAAGCGGCTCAGACCGACATTACGCGTACGCTTACGCGAGACTGGTTCTACCGACGTGTTTCGCACACAGGTGGCTAGTGGGTGTCTGTTTCTCCAACTTTAGTTGAATCGAGTGTGGCTACGCTCGGTCCTTGTTGAAGGTTAAAACAACACACTTGACTAAAAATCGTTGTGGTTTTTGATGCGTTGGTAAGAACGGTTCTTGCTAAGCCCGTAGCAGCCACGTAAAACTTGCAACAACAAAATAGAGGACGTCTAACTTGTTTTTGCAGGGCATGTTGTGATGTTATATGGTCAAGACATGATGCTATATTTTATTGTATGAGATGATCATGTTTTGTAACAGAGTTATTGGCAACTGGCAGGAGCCATATGGTTGTCGCTTTATTGTATGAAATGCAATCGCCATGTAATTGCTTTACTTTATCACTAAGCGGTAGCGATAGTCGTAGAAGCAATAGTTGGCGAGACGACAACAATGCTACGATGGAGATCAAGGTGTCGCGCCGGTGACGATGGTGATCATGACGGTGCTTTGGAGATGGAGATCAAAGGCACAAGATGATGATGGCCATATCATATCACTTATATTGATTGCATGTGATGTTTTTCCTTTATGCATCTTTTGCTTAGTACGGCGGTAGCATTATAAGATGATCTCTCACTAAATTTCAAGGTACAAGTGTTCTCCCTGAGTATGCACTGTTGCGACAGTTCGTCGTGCCGAGACACCACATGATGATCGGGTGTGATAAGCTCTACGTTCACATACAACGGGTGCAATCTAGTTTTGCACACGCAGAATACTCAGGTTAAACTTGACGAGCCTAGCATATGCAGATATGGCCTCGGAACACTGAGTTGGCGCCCACCGTGGGGCCAGCGCACGGTGGATTTGAGTTCTTGAAGGGCAGCTTCGAAGGGCTCAAGGGATACGCTGTGGGCCGGATGACCAAGAGTCGTCGCGGCAAGCTCTACATCGACGATGCAAACTGGGGCCCCGACGCCGGCTCAATTGAGTACGGGTACCGGGTCCCCTTCGGCGGAATTCATGTCTTCATTGGCAAGATTGGTGAGCCGGGCCCTGAGCCGGATCTCTGCGCCGATCTCATCGAGACGGCTCAGCGCGCACGACCCGCCCGGGCCCTGCCTGCCTTGAAGCATGCTTTTGTGGGATGTGTCCATGGAGGGCTCTCTGATGGATCCGGATCCGGTGATGGGACGGCCGCCGGCTCTGACGGCGAATCGTCCACAGATGAGTCAAACTCGTTGTATCAAATTCAAGATGGCAGGCTTAGGGGTTGTTCCGATGGTGACAGTATTCTGGACCCTTTTGAGCCACCGAGCCGGGTTGGAATCTTCATGGCCGGTGCACAGCCTGTTCAAAACCCTGCCGCCGGGTCAGGAAACCCGATGCCCTCGCCGGCTCAGGTGCTGATGGATCTCACGGACAAGATGACGGCCCTGTTGACCGCCACGGTTGACCTGGCGGATCAAGCTCAGCATGATGCGGAGGTGGCGCAGTTAAAGTTAGATCTAGTGAAAGCCAAGGAGGATCTGGCGGCGGAAGGGATCAGGATGGCTGCGGAGAGGGCGGCTCTCGACGCCCAGACTCAGTTGATTCAGGCGCAGTCCTTCCGGCTCATGATGGATCAGAACGCGTCCAATGAGGTCATGAGAAGGAGGCATCAAAAGGCCCAATCTTGACTCCCTCCGGTCTACGATCCTCGAAACCTCTTCAACACGCCAGGTGCAGGGTCTAGTAACCCGCCGAGGATCATAGTGCCCGGGTCTGGGACCCCTGTTCAGCCACAAGTGATGGGGCCTCCCCGGGTGAACCCTGCCCCACCTCAGTATGTGCCAATACCACCGGGTCATTATGCTAACCCGCTGGAGAACATGGTCGCCGCAGCAGCACGGCTGGCGGCTCTCCCAATTAACGGCGACTCTCCAACGGCTATTGAAACTCGCCGGGTCAGAGAACTCCTTCAGACAGTGCTGGCGCAGCAAGAGGCGTACTCTTACAGCCGGGACAGGATACATTCAACCCCTCGTCCGGGCCGGAGCCCGAGTTATAGCAGACACATGGTCTCAGCGACCGGCTCAAGTAATGTCCGACGCCATGATTTGCCCCCTGGCCATGGCCCGGCTCATAACGAAGCCTTTCACGCAACAGACCAAGACAGAGCGCGGCAGGAGGCGGAGCAGGTGCCTCAGTTGACGGCTTACCAGACTCCCCCGGCTTATCCGACGACTTCCGTCGACGTGGGTATCCCTACGAGGACTGGAGGTGTCCCTTGTTTAGTGCCAGCTCTCCGCAATGAACGTCTACCCAAGGACTTCAAAGGCCCTAGGAAGGTGCCTAATTACACGGCTGATTTACAACCCGGAGCCTGGATCGAGAGTTACGAGATGGCCATGGAATTGCTGGAGGTCAGTGAAGCGGCGATGGCCAAGTACTTCACCATGATGTTAGACGGGACTGCCCACACTTGGTTGAAAGGGCTACCACCGAATTCCATCGGGTCTTGGGCTGAGCTGAAAGCCCGGTTCATCCAAAACTTCAAAGATACCTGTAGGCAGTCTATGTCAATTGTGGATTTGACTAACTGTAAACAGCAGGAGGGTGAGTCTACGACACATTGGGTTCGCCGGGTCAAGGAGATAATACATTCATCTGATAAGATGGATGCCGGCTCTGCAGTCTTAATGTTGGAACAGAATTGTCGTTTCCTGCCCTTGAAGATGAAACTCGGGCGGCTTAAGCGCGACTGCAATGATATGGGTACGCTGATGGCGGCTCTCGTCAAGTATGCCGATTCTGATAGTACCAAGGACCCCGCTTCAGATGATGAAAGCACAGGGAAGGGAAAGAAGAACGACAATGGCAAGGGTCCTCAGCATAACCCGGGGAACCAAGGAGGTGGCAAGCGTAAGGCCGACGGCAGCCTAGAGTTCGTGGCCAACGCCAGCTCACAGGGGAATAACCAGCGACGCAAGGGGAGGCCACCTCCCCGAGCCGGCGGGTCAGGCCCGACGCTGGAGCAGCTGTTGAATGAGCCTTGTCCAAGGCATGGCTCTAGGGAGAAGCTAGCTACTCATCTATGGAAGGATTGCGCAATCATGAAAGCCTTTAAGAATTCCAATGCCTTTAATGGCAACCATGGCCCGGGCGGCGGCTCAGGCGCTGGCGGTTTTCATGGCCCGGGCGGCGGCTCAAATTCTAATCCTCAGAACGGTCGAGGGGGCTTTAATCAGCAGTCTGGCCAGGGTCATCAACAGCAGCAGGGGGGTTATCAGACCAATCCAAAGCAGCTTAACGGTGGACAGTATCACGTATTTACCACCAGTCTGTGTAAGCGAGATTAGAAGCTTCATAAGAGGGCTGTGAATGTTGTTGAGCCGGCGGTTCCACGCTATTTAAGATGGTCTGAGCAGCCTATTGTGTGGAGTAGGGAGGATCACCCTCCCCAGGTCGATAATCCGGGTCATTTGGCCCTGGTGGTGGCTCCGCAGGTGGGAGGATATAAGTTCACTAAGGTGCTCATGGATGGAGGCAGCAGCATCAACATCCTCTATTATGAGACCTTCCGTCGTATGGGGTTGATTGATAAGAACCTCAGCCAGTCCAATACTATTTTCCATGGTGTGGTGCCTGGTAAGTCGGCTTATCCAGTTGGTAAGATCGAGTTGGAAGTGGCCTTTGGAGACGAGTACAACTACAGGGTGGAAAAATTAACCTTTGAGGTGGTCAAGATAAGAAGTCCGTATCACGCCATATTTGGGCGGCCGGCTTACGCCAAGTTCATGGCACGGCCGTGTTACGTGTATTTGCAGCTCAAGATGCCGGGTCACAATGGGACCATTACGGTTCATGGCAGCCGGAAGGTGGCCTTGGAGTGTGAGGAAGGTGATGCGGCTTATGCAGAATCTGTTTGTGCAACAGAGGAGTTGAAGTTTTACAAGGACAATGTTGACCCAACAGATATGACCTCTCTGAAAAAGCCAACTACGGAGCATGAGCCGGCAATGAAATTTAAGTCGGCTGATGAGACTAAACTTGTTGATTTCGTTCCAGGTGATTCATCTCAGCAGTTTAGCATCAGTGCCAATCTGGATCCAAAATAGGAAAGCGCGCTCATCGAGTTCATCCGTGAGAATAGGGACATTTTTGCATGGAAACCTTCTGACATGCCAGGTGTACCTAGAGAACTCGCTGAGCACACTCTCAATGTTGATCCGAAATTTAAGCCGGTCAGGCAATTACTTCGACGGTTTAATGAAGAGAGGCGGAAAGCCATTGGTGAAGAGGTGGCCCAGCTCTTGGCGGCCGGGTTTATTGTTGAAGTCTTTCACCCAGAGTGGTTACCTAACCCGGTGCTCGTGCTCAAGAAGAATGGCACCTGGCGGATGTGTGTGGACTACACAGACTTAGACAAGGCATGTCCGGCTGATCCTTTTGCTCTTCCCCGTATTGATCAAATCATTGATGCTACGGCGGGTTGCGAGCGCTTAAGTTTCTTGGATGCTTATTCTGGATACCATCAGATTAAAATGGCAGTTAAGGACCAGGAGAAGACAGCGTTCATCACTCTCTTTGGAGCCTTCTGCTATGTGTCTATGCCTTTTGGACTCAAGAGTGCACAGGCGACTTATCAGCATTGCGTGCAGAACTGTCTTCATAACCAGATTGGGCGCAATGTTCATGCCTATGTGGATGATATTGTGGTTAAGTCCAGGGAGAAGGAAACCTTGATAGATGACCTAAGGGAAACCTTTGATAATCTCCGGGTCTACAAGATGATGCTTAACCCGACCAAGTGTGTTTTTGGTGTTCCTGCAGGCAAGCTCTTGGGTTTTCTGGTTTCTAACAGAGGCATTGAAGCTAACCCGGAGAAAATCAAAGCAATCACCTCTCTGGCTAAGCCGGTGTGCATAAACGACGTCCAGCGCCCGGCGGGTCGTATTGCTGCTTTAAGCCGGTTTATAAGCCGTTTGGGTGAGAAGGCCATGCCATTGTACCAGTTGATGAAGAAAACTGATGACTTTGTCTGGAATGATGCTGCTAATACTGCTTTTGAGGATTTGAAGAGACAGCTGGCGGAGCCCCCAGTCCTTGCTGCTCCGGTTGACAAGGAGCCTTTATTACTGTATGTAGCTGCTAACACACGGGCCGTCAGTGTGGCGGTGGTGGTGGAGCGCAAGGAAGAGGGTAAGGAGCATCCGGTTCAGCGGCCGGTTTATTACGTCAGTGAAGTGCTCATCGAGTCCAAACAGCGGTATCCACATTGGCAGAAGCTTGTTTATGGTGTGTTCATGGCAAGCCGGAAGCTTAAGCATTATTTCCAGGGTCACCCTATCACTGTGGTTAGTTCTGCTCCCCTTGGAGATATCATTTAGAACAGAGAAGCCACAGGGAGAGTGGCTAAGTGGGCTATAGAGCTCGGGCCTCATGGTCTAAAATACGTACCACGCACTGCTGTAAAATCTCAAGCTTTGGTGGATTTCATCAATGATTGGACAGAGCTACAAGTGCCCGAAGAAAAGCCGGATAACACATATTGGACTATTCACTTCGATGGGTCCAGGCAATTGGAGGGCTCGGGGGCTGGAGTTGTATTGGCTTCCCCTAAAGGTGACAAGTTCCATTATGTGCTACGGTTGATGTTTCCTTGTACTAACAATGCGGCTGAGTATGAGGCCTTGCTCCATGGTCTTCGGGTGGCTAAGGAGATGAGCTTGAGCCAGGTAAGGTGCTTCGGCGACTCAGACTTGGTGGCTCAACAAGTATCAGGCAAGTGGGATTCCAAGGACCCTCTCATGGCGGCTTATCGCTGTGAAGTTGATGCCATTACCGGACACTTTCAGGGTTACCAGGTAGAGCACATCGATCGTAGGAAGAACGAGGCGGCTGATGCTTTAAGCCGGCTGGGCTCTCAGCGAAAACTGGTGCCGCCTAATACTTTCCTGGACGTCTTGCATAACCCTTCTGTTAAGTTGCCTACAGAGGAAGACTTGGCTGTCCCTGACCCAGAGGCACAATTGGTGGCGGCTCTCCACATCATCCCGGACTAGACAGTGCCCTATCTGGCTTACATGACCCGGGGAGATTTGCCTGAGGATGAAACTTTGGGCAGACAAATAACCCGGCGGTCTAAGTCAATGGTTGTTATCAATGGTGAGCTGCATCGCCGTAGTGTCACGGGAGCGTTCCAACGTTGTGTCTCCCCTGAGGAAGGTCAAGAAATCCTGCGTGAGATTCACGAAGGGGATTGTGGCCATCATGCCGGCTCAAAATCCCTTGTGGCCAAGGCTTTTTGTCATGGTTTTTATTGGCTGACGGCTCATGCTGATGCGGAGGACTTGGTCAGTAAATGTGATGGTTGCCAGAGGTTCTCGCGACGGGCTCATGTGCCGTCTCAGGAGCTGAGGATGATACCAATCACTTGGCCATTTGCGGTCTGGGGGCTTGATATGGTTGGGCCTTTTAAAAGGTCCAAGGACAAGAAGACCCACCTCTTGGTGGCAGTTGACAAGTTCACAAAGTGGGTTGAGGAAGAGCCCATTAGCAAGTGTGACGCAGCCACTGCGATTCAGTTCATGAAAAAGGTGATATTTCGCTTTGGCTTTCCACACAGCATTATAACTGACAACGGCACCAATCTATCTAAGGGTGCTATGGAGGAGTTTTGTCAACGAGAGCATATTCGACTTGATGTTTCATCAGTGGCTCACCCTCAATCCAATGGTCAAGCTGAGAGGGCTAATCAGGAGATTCTAAAAGGCATCAAGCCCCGGCTCTTGGTCCCTTTGCAACGGACGCCGGGTTGTTGGGTGGAGGAGTTACCCTCCGTGTTATGGAGCATCAATACTACTCCTAACAGGTCTACGGGTTACACGCCTTTCTTCATGGTTTATGGAGCGAAAGCAGTCCTCCCCAGTGACATCCGTCATGACTTGCCTCGAGTGACGGCTTATGTTGAGGCGGATAATGAACATGCGCGCCAAGATGCTCTTGACTTGTTGGACGAACAACGTGATGTGGCAGCAGCTCGCTCAGCGATTTACCAACAAGACCTGCACCGTTATCACAGTCACCGGGTTAAGTCCCGGGTCTTCCAGGAAGGTGATCTGGTGCTCCGGCTCATCCAAGATCAAACAGATGCGCACAAGTTATCCCCGCCTTGGGAAGGGCCCTTTGTGGTCAGCAAGAACTTGCACAATGGGTCATACTACCTTATTGACGTTCGCGAGCATAAAGATTCACGTAAGTCGGAGGAAGAGACCCGTCGGCCGTGGAACATAGCTCAGCTTCGGCCTTATTACACTTGAGCCACCGGCTCTCATAATGTACATATTTCTATAAGCCATGTATATATTATGATAAGCAATAAAGCAGGACCTCTGTCCTTTTTTCTCCTCCAAAGGTAAATGTGTTGTTTCCATTACAAGGTCACATGGTAACTTAGGGGTGGATCCGGCTTATGATCATATTCGAATCTAGCCGTACGCAATATAATCACTTGGGGGCTTCCTGTTCAAACATAGGTCGTATTCGAACCAAAGAGAACATAGCTGTCGATACCCATTTGATTGGCAAAGTGCCGAGCTCATTGGGGAGTTTTCTTTGATCATATTTGAATCATAGCTCAACCCCCTTTGGGAACCGACGTGGATCGTATTCGAATCAGCGTCGTTAAACAACTCTTAAGGTCATTTGGGGGCTTTCTGTTCAAACATGGGTCGTATTCGAACCAAAGAGAACATAGCTGTCGGTACCCTCTTGATCGGCATCGCCAAACCCACTGGGGGCTATATGATCGCATTCGAATCTTAGCTTAACCCCTTTGGGATGGGTCTCTGGTCGTATTCGAACCGGAAGCCCCTGAGTTTTGATTTTCTGACTTACAACAAGTTCTTCTGGTTGTATCAACAGTGTACACGGCGGTTCTTATTCCGCCGGCTTAACTTTGATTCACAGTGCTAGTCGCACACAATTAGCATTATCAAGACTGGTAAACCGGAGTTGAGGTACCAACCTTATTATCCGGGTTATATAAACCAGAAGTGTACTTGAAGGCCTGTAAGTGTGTTATTACGGTTATATCAAGGACATAGTTGAGGACCAGTCTTTCGTGACTTAGATTCATATTCCGGGTTATATGTATGAGACTATGATTCTCAGTGCGGTAAGCCGCCTAGAGACTTGTGATTTGTTTTTCTATGCAGGATAGTTAAAGACAGCTATTTGAGCTTAAGGAAAATGAATGATCAATTATGACCCGGAAGAATATAAGGAAGCAACTCCAATGGAGTTAAGGATTCAACACATGCACGATGGCACGACAAAGTTAAAATGTTGGTCCTACTCTATTACAAGACTCTCAGAGTCCAAAAGGGTGAAGCATTGTTTAACAAGCCGCGTAAAGAGTCAAGATGCTTGCCGGGTCGACGCTTCCGGTTCAACCCTCTCCGCTCCTCTGGCTGTTCCCAAGACCTGGAAGGTTGACGATTTCTAGTCAATGCCGCTCAAAGCTTCAAATTGAGCTTCCTCGTCAATTAACCCGGCCGGGTCAATTTCCGGGGCAAAGGTGTGCTTACGAGTCGGCGGGACCAAGCTGATGGCTTCATAACGCGGCGTGGGGATCCTCTGATTCTCTGCATCATAGCCCGGCTGGTACTTGGTCAGATTGGTGTTATTCCCAATCAGGGTGGCCACCGGGCGCACGATCTTTACACAGGCAGCAAAGTCCTTTTGGTCGAAGGGGGTGCCGTCTTCCTTCAAACTGGGGTAACCAAGTGCAATGTCAGCCGGGTCTAGCTCTGGAAGGAAAGCCTTGGCCCGGCTCAGAGCAGCTATGGCTCCGGCTCTTGCAGAGGCCCGTCGCAGCTCTTGACACGCTGAGGAAGAATGGCAAGCCGGCGAAGTACTTCCGCCAGGTGAGTCGGAACGTCATTGGATAGGGCCACCACGGCCAAAGCGCGCTGTGACCCGGTGTAGAGTTGCTCCACCAGGGTGTACACGGCCTTCAGCTTGGTCAGCACGTTCTGATTGAGGTTGGCGCTTCTGGGACCTGTTTAACAAAGTAAGATAAGCCGTTCTCAATGATGGGAGTTATGAGACATAAAGACTGTAAACTTGTTCAAAGCCTGCAGAAGGACTTACCGAAGATTGCGGCGACCATTTGTGACACATGGCGTTTTAAGCCGGAGAGTTCGGCGGTTCTCTCCGTCAGAGCCTTCTCCGCCTGTTCGGCCCGGCTTACAAGAGCAGCCTTTTCTTCGGCCCAAGTTTTCCTCTCAGCTTCAAACTTCTTCTTCAGCTTCTCTTGAGCAGCAATGCTGGATTCAAATTTGGCGTTGGCCTTCCGGGTCTCAGTTTCCTGAGTCTTCAGGCGGTTCTTCAGCTCAGAGATATCAGCTTCAAATTTTTGCAAGCAGCCTGCACAATTTCTGGGTTATAGTATGAACAATTATTATGCGATTTAAAGTCCCAAGCACTTTCCAAGCAAAGACACTTGGCACTTGGGGGCTAATGCATGTCGAAAGTTTCTATCTACAAATTACCGGTTCATGGAAGTAAGCCGGAAATTAAGTCTACAACATATTCTATCATAAGTCGTAGACTTGGGGGCTAGTATAGTAAAGATGATTATGCAGTAAGCAATAGAGTGGTACCTCAGACTTCTGCTGTATCTGCTTCACCATGTCAATCTCCAAGTCCCGGCTGCTGTGCACTTGATTGACATAGCCTGAGATGATCTCTCCAATGCTCAGGTTGGCGTAGTTGGTGATGTCCAGCTTGGCCCGGTGGCGCTCTAGCAACTCTTCCTTCGCAGAGCACTTAGCCAGCGCAGTGGGTCTCCCCGGCTCGACAAACTCCTTCCAGGTGATTACCACGTCCGGGTCATCGGCCGGCTGAGCCGAGCTGGAGATATCCAGGTTGGTGGAAGTCTCCATGGCTGGCTCATCAGTTGGAGTGGGGGCTTCAGGAGCAGAGGCAGCTGGCGGCTCTTGAGCTGAAACCTCCGGCTCAAGCAAGACCGGCTCTTCGACCGGCTTATTCTTCTTTGCTCTTTTACTGAGCTTTGCTTGAGCACTGAAAGGACACAAGGTTAGTACAAAAGTATGAGTAAAGATAAGCACAACAAGAGATGATCATCATTACCCGGGTACGGTCTTGAAAGCCGGCAGGTTCGATTGCATAGAGTCGCCAGAGGAGGGTGAAGTTTCCTGATAATTCGAATCAGAAGAATTGAGCGGTTGACGTATAACACCCGCCAAAGGATGAAAAGGATATAAGTTGGAGATAACCTTGGTCCGGCGCTTCCTTGACGCCTCAGGTAAACCGGAGGAGAGGTCAGCATCCTTGTTGGTCCGGGTGTGCCGCCGGCTCTCATGAATCTGTCGCTTCAAAAGAAATTGAGGATCTTGATAAGCTAAAGGATGTGAAAATCTTACTTTCCGGGTTACTCTTCGGACTTTCAGCCTTGGCAAGGGCTCCGAGTCGGAGGAAAGTGTCATTACCTCTTCAGTCACCGGGTTACTTGCTCCGGTGTCATCCTGCTGATGATCAGTATCAATAAGGTGGACAGGAATAAACAAGAAATACAACAAGAGCTTACAGGTTCAGGGGTTACCTCTGACTCGGAGCTGTCACTTAGTTGAAGCAGCTCTGAGGCAGTAGGCCTGCTTCCCTTCTTGCGGGGAGCGGCTCTCCTAGCGGCTTTCTTAGCCTTCCTGGCCTTCTTGTCCGTCTCATGGTCATACTTGACCTTCCAGAATTTATCATCAGCCTGAAAAATACAATGAAGATTTCTTAAGGTTCAGATGAAAACTATCTAAAGGAGAAAATATGATGTTCAGATCAGCAGCTTACCGCTGGGGCCGGGTTGGTCTTGCAGAAGGGGCTTAAGCCGGTCCTCCCGTAGTCTGCCAAGCTCTCATTCAAGAGGGCCTTGGTCATATCTTCAACAACGTCTTCAAGAAGATCGTTGCGGCTATGTCGCAGAGGGTCATCTTTCCGGCCCGTGTAATCACACATTAAGCCGGGGTGGCGGCTCAAGGGGATCACCCGCCAGGAGATCCAAACCCGGACCAGATCAATGCCGTTGAGGCCGTTGCCCAGGAGAGCCTTGATCTTGTTGATGGTGGGGATCAGAGGTTGACGCTCCGCCTGAGATAGTTTGTCGGGAAGAGGGTGGTTTGATTCCAGACGCACGGCACGAAAGCCGGGCAGAGGGCTCTCGTCAGCCGGAGACGTGTCCTGGCAATAAAACCACGTCTTCTTCCAGTCCTTTGGATGGCTGGGCGGCTCAGCGTAAGGAAAGAGGCAGTCTCTCCGGCGTTGAATGGAGATTCCACCAAGTTCCAGGCTCGGTCCGTTGGCGCACTCATTCTGGCGGTTCAAATAGAATAGCTCTCTAAAGAGCAGAAGGCTGGGTTCTTCTCCAAGGTAGACTTCGCAGAACACTTGGAAGTTGCATATATTTGACACAGAGTTGGGTCCTATGTCTTGTGGCCGCAGATCAAAGAAACTCAGCACGTCTCTAAAGAATTTTGAGCCGGGCGGTGCGAAGCCCCGGCTCATGTGATCAGCAAAAATCACTACCTCACCCTCCCTTGGTTGCGGTCTCTCCTCTGACGGGTCAGGGGCACGGTAAGACATGACATCCTTCTTGGGCAGGTAACCCGTCTTTACGAATTCAGCTAAGGTGTCGTTGTTGACGTTGGATCTCATCCAGTTGCACGTAATGGGTGCTTTGGGAGCTTTGGGAGGCATTGTGAAAGATGAAGCCTATGACAAAAGGAAAATGTCCGGTTCAATTATAAGCCGGCAGATGTTTACAGTTTAAATACTCAGATGGCGGCTTATGAGAGGGGCGTAATGACATATGGTTAAGTGCATCGGGTTATCTAAGCTGCTGCAAGTATCGTGAGTAACTCAAATTGTCTACGGCTTTATCATACATGAGCCGAAAAATTTACGGCGCATGGCTTCTTTTGAGCCGGAAACATAAGCCGCCATAGCTCAGCAGAGGCAATTTTTGACTAAGTCTGGTGAAAACAAGTTTCACAGATCGCAGTAAATATTTTGGATCAAACGGTTGGCTAAAGAGAAAAATTTTCTAGACCTAGAACTGACGAAGAAGAAGTCCATGGATTCAAAATGGGATCTTCTTTCAAACAAAGGGGATCTACTAGTGTTAAAATGGATGAGCAACAACTACCGTAGGAGTTCTGTGCTAATCTTGGATCGAAACATGGCCATAGTGGCAGAACTACAGGGAACCCGCGAAGAACTTACGAAGAACAGCGAAGAACGGCGAAGAACAGTGGAACCCTAATGTGGATCTACGGTATAGAGGTGCAGGGACTTACAGGTGCGGAGTTACGGTGGAGATCCGTCGCGTTTCTCTGGTCACGTCAGGGTGATGCAGCGGCCTGAGTTGGTGAAGATGAAGAAACCCGCGGTGGCGGCGGCGACGGAGCTCGGGCGGCAGCACAGTGGCGAGAGGAAGAAGAAGATGGAGGCGACGAGTGGCACGAGGCTCATGGGCCGGGCTACTTATAAGGGGAAGCTCATAAGTGGGCGCGAGAAACGAGGAGGCCACGGCGTGGTTATCTCTCCATAAAAACGCCTCGATTTTCGGGACGGCAATTAAGGATAAGATCCGTTGCGGATATGGTGGAGTAAAAAATGGACTTAATGGAAGATGACGTCACGGCGGATTACCCGGAATCCAGAAGATGACGTCACGACGGGTTATAGCCTTTACACAATTGTAAGCCGGAGATTTTCTATCGAAAGGATTTAAGATTGACATGAGCCGGCTCAAATCAATCTGGGGCCTAATGTTGAGGATATAAACCTTAGAGTCACCCGCCCGGAGGGGCCGGGTTACTCATAATGGTCATCGCCTAAAGCCCGGCGCCAAGCTTGAAGACGGCGGGCCAAAGATGGGCTTAAAGACCCGGAGACGGCTTAAGGCCCGTATTTACAACCGCCATTATGGTAGAACTTGTAGTATAAGACAAGAATAGTTGAGAGTCCGAGCCGGACACTCTTATGAGCCGGCCGGGACTTTGAGAGCTGCTGGGCGTCAACCTCTCTATTTAAAGGGACGACCCGGCGGCAGTTTGGGGACAAGGAAGATCTCGTCAGAGCCAGGCATAGCAGTTAAGCTCCCTGGTCATCGAAACCCTAATCAATACCACCTCAACTGGACGTAGGCTTTTACCTTCACCGTAAGGGGCCGAACCAGTATAACCCTCGTGTTCCTTGTCCCGTTTAACCCCTTCAAGCTTCCTAGCTGCCATGGCTCCACGATTAAGTCCTAGCTCGAGGACATCTGCCGTGACAATTCCACGACATCGAGCGTGAATCATATAGTAGATATGATCAACATAGTGATGTTCACCATTGAAAACTACTTCATCTCACGTGATGATCGGACTGGTTTAGTTGATATGGACCACGTGATCACTTAGATGATTAGAGAGATGTCTATCTAAGTGGGAGTTCTTAAGTAATATGATTAATTGAACTTTAATTTATCATGAACTTAGTCCTGATAGTATTTCTAAATTATGTTGTAGATCAATAGCTCGCGATGTAGCCCCCCGTTTATTTTTGATATGTTCCTAGAGAAAAACTATGTTGAAAGATGATAGTAGCAATGACGCGGACTAGGTCCGTGATCTAAGGATTATCCTCATTGCTGCACAGAAGAATTATGTCCTTGATGCACCGCTAGGTGGCGGACCTATTGCAGGAGCAGATGCCTACGTTATGAACGTTTGGCAAAGCTCGATATGATGACTACTTGATAGTTTAGTGCACCATGCTTTACGGCTTAGAACCGGGACTTCAAAAACATTTTGAATGCCACGGAGCATATAAGATGTTCCAAGAGCTGAAATTGGTATTTCAGACTCATACCCGAGTCGAGAGGTATGAGACCTTTGACAAGTACTTTTGCTACAAGATGGAGGAGAATAGCTCAACTAGTGAGCATGTGCTCAGAATGTCTGAGTACTACAATCGCTTGAATAAAGTGGGAGTTAATCTTCCAGATAAGATAGTGATTGACAAGAGTTTTCTAGTCACTATCACCAAGTTACTAGAACTTCGTGATGAACTATAATATGCAAGGGATGACGCAAATGATTCCCCGAGCTCTTCGCGATGCTGAAATCGGCGAAGGTAGAAATCAAGAAAAGCATCATGTGTTGATGGTTAACAAGACCACCAGTTTCAAGTATAAGGGCAAAGGAAAAGAAAGGGAACTTCAAGAAGAATGGCAAGCAAGTTGCCACTCCCATGAAGAAACCCAAAGCTCGACCCAAGCCTGAAACTGAGTACTTCTACTGCAAAGGAAATGGTCACTGGAAGTGGAACTACCCTAGATACTTGGTGGATAAGAAGGATGGTAAAGTGAACAAAGCTATATTTGATATACATGTTATTGATGTGTACCTTACTAGTATTTATAGAAACCCCTCGGTATTTGATACTGGTTCAGTTGCTAAGAGTAGTAACACGAAAACAGGAGTTGTAAGATAAACAAAGACTAGTTAAGGATGAGGTGACAATGTGTATTGGAAATGATTCCAAGGTTGATAAGATCACCATCGCACACTCCTTTTACCTTCGGGATTAATATTGGAACTAAATAAATGTTATTTGGTGTTTGCGTTGAGCATGAATATGATTAGATCATGTTTATTGCGATACGGTTATTCATTTAAATCAGAGAATAATTGTTGTTCTGTTGACATGAATGGTCTTACATCCAATGTAAATGGTTTACTGAATCTCGATCACAGTGATACACATATTTATAATATTGAAGCCAAAAGATGCAAAGTTAATAATGATAGTGCAACTTATTTGTGGCACTGCCGTTTAGGTCATATTGGTGTAAAGCGCATGAAGAAACTCCATGCCGATGGGCTTTTGGAATCACTTGATGCTTGCGAACCATGCCTCATAGGCAAGATGACTAAGACTCCGTTCCCCGGAACAATGGAGCGAGCCACTAACTTATTGGAAATAATTCATATTGATGTATGCGGTCCGATGAGTGTTGAGGCTCACGGCGGGTAACGTTATTTTCTGACCTTCACAAATGATTTAAGCAGATATGGGTATATCTATTTAATGAAACACAAATCTGAAACAGTTGAAAAGTTCAAAGAATTTCAGAGTGAAGTGGAGAATCATCGTAACAAGAGAACAAAGTTTCTACGATCTGATCGCAGAGGCAAATATTTTAGTTACGAGTTTGGCCTTCATTTAAAACAATGTGGAATAGTTTCACAACTCACGCCACCTGGAACACGACAACGTAATGATGTGTCCGAATGTCGTAACCGTACTTTATTGGATATGGTGCGATCTATGATGTCTCTTACCGATGTACCACTATCGTTTTGGGATTATGCATTAGAGACAGCTGCATTCACGTTAAATAGGGCACCATCTAAATCCGTTGAGATGACACCGTATGAACTGTGGTTTAGCAATAAACCTAAGCTGTCGTTTCTTAAAGTTTGGGGCTGCGATGCTTATGTGAAAAATCTTCAACCTGATAAGCTCGAACCGAAATCGGAGAAATATATCTTCATAGGACACCCAAAGGAGACTGTTGGGTACACCTTCTATCACAGATCCGAAGGCAAGCTATTCGTTGCTAAGAATGGATCCTTTCTAGAGAAGGAGTTTCTCTCGAAAGAAGTGAGTGGGAGGAAAGTAGAACTTGATGAGGTAATTGTACCTTCTCCCGAATTGGAAAGTAGTTCATCACAGGAATCGGTTCCAGTGATTCCTACATCAATTAGTGAGGAAGCTAATGATGATGATCATGAAACTTTAGATCAAGTTACTACTGAACCTCGTAGGGTTCGCACCAGAGTGGTACGGTAATCCTGTTCTGGAAGTCATGTTACTAGACCATGATGAACCTACGAACTATGAGGAAGCGATGATGAGCCCAGATTCCGCAAAATGGCTTGAAGCCATGAAATCTGAGATGGGATCCATGTATGAGAACAAAGTATGGACTTTGGTGGACTTGCCCGATGATCGGCAAGCCATTGAGAATAAATGGATCTTCAAGAGGAAGACGGACGCTGATGGTAGTGTTACTATCTACAAAGCTCGAATTGTCGCAAAAGGTTTTCAAGAAGTTCAAGGTGTTGACTACGATGAGATTTTCTCACTCGTAGCGATGCTTAAGTCTGTCTGAATCATGTTAGCAATTGCCACATTTTATGAAATCTGGCAAATTGATGTCAAAAACTTAATGGATTTCTTAAAGAAGAGTTTTATATGATGCAACAAGAAGGTTTTATCAATCCTAAAGGTGCTAACAAAGTGTGCAAGCTCCAGCGATCCATCTATGGACTGGTGCAAGCATCTCGGAGTTGGAATATACGCTTTGATAAGGTGATCAAAGCATATGGTTTTATACAGACTTTTGGTAAAGCCTGTATTTACAAGAAAGTGAGTGGGAGCACTACAACCTTTCTGATAAGTATATGTGAATGACATATTGTTGATCAGAAATGATGTAGAATTTTCTAGAAAGCATAAAGGAGTGTTTGAAAGGAGTTTTTCAAAGAAAGACCTTGGTGAAGCTGCTTACATATTGGGCATCTAGATCTATAGAGATAGATCAAGACGCTTGATAAGATTTTCAATGAGTACATACCTTGACAAGATTTTGAAGTAGTTCAAAATGGAATAGTCAAAGAAAGAGTTCTTGCCTGTATTACAAGGTGTCAAGTTGAGTAAAGACTCAAAACCCGACCACGGCAGAAAATAGAAAGAGAATGAAAAGTTATTCCCTATGCCTCAGTCATAGGTTCTATAAAGTATGCTATGCTGTGTACCAGACCTATTGTGTACCTCACCATGATTTTGGCAGGAGGGTACAATAGTGATCTAGGAGTAAATCACTAGACAACGGTCAAAATTATCCTTAGAGGACTAAGGAGATATTTCTTGGTTATGGAGGTGATAAAGAGTTCGTCGTAAAGAGTTACGCCGATGCAAGCTTTGACACTGATCCGGATGACTCTAAGTCTCAATCTGGACACATATTGAAAGTGGGAGCAATTAGCTAGAGTAGCTCCGTGCAGAGCATTGTAGACATAGAAATTTGCAAAATACATACGGCTCTGAATGTGATAGACCCACTGACTAAGCTTCTCTCACAAGCAAAACATGATCACACCTTAGTACTCTTTGGGTGTTAATCACATAGCGATGTGAACTAGATTATTGACTCTAATAAAACCCTTTGGGTATTAGTCACATGGCGATGTGAACTAATCACATGGTGATGTGAACTATTGGTGTTAAATCACTTGGTGATGTGAACTAGATTATTGACTCTAGTGCAAGTGGGAGACTGAAGGAAATATGCCCTAGAGGCAATAATAAAGTTGTTATTTATATTTCATTATATCATGATAAATGTTTATTATTCATGCTAGAATTGTATTAACCGGAAACTTAGTACATGTGTGAATAATAGACAAACACAGTGTCCCTAGTATGCCTCTACTTGACTAGCTCGTTAATCAAAGATGGTTAAGTTTTCTAACCATAGACATGTGTTGTCATTTGAGAGTTTTTATTGATATTGCTTTCTTCATAACTTATACATGTTCCTATGACTATGAGATTATGCAACTCCCGAATACCAGAGGAACACTTAGTGTGCTATCAAACGTCACAATGTAACTAGGTGAGATTATGAAAATGCTGTCTCTAATGGTGTTTGTTGAGTTGGCATAGATCAAGATTGGGATTTGTCACTCCTCAACCTAGCAGTCAAGTCGGGTGAGGCCGGGTCAAGCTCTCCCAAACCCATGCCCGGATATTTAATGGGTGTAGACTCTGCCCACGACCCTACCAATGGGCAGAGAAGTAGACCCATGCCCGAACCCGACGGGTGACCCAACCCAATAGGGCACCCATCGGGTCTTATTTTTCTATTCATTTTAATCTTATCCAACAGTTTGCATGTCTGGCGTTTGGCTGCCTGATGCGTTCCACCTCTGAGTACGCCCTTCCTCGCCTCCTTTATAGCAGAGCGCAGCCTACCATTCCCTCAAGCCAAGTGAGGTGGTACTAAACGAGGTACTCTAGCGCTCAGTTCATGCACAGCACACGCCTCGTGCATGGGCTTCAGCAGCTCAAGGCCCAAGAGGCCGAATACTGCACTGTTTTCAAGTTAGTGCCTGGAGCGATCTACAGGAAATAAAAGGCAGATCAAACATGTATATGCATGCATCGCTAAGCATTGGGCCTTTCTAAAGATATTAATTAACATGTTACTAGTATCTTCACACAAAACATCCACACATCATATAAAATAAAAATCTATTTTAATCACTAATTTTAATCGGGTGACCCATCGGGCAACCCATGGGCATAACCTTATGCCCATACCCTACGCATGACTAATTGGGTTACCCATCGGGTTTACCCATGGGGAATATGGCGACCCATACCCTACCCATTCGGGTCGTGCCCATGGGCGCGGCCACCCATGGGTCATATTGCCGGGTTGAGTCACTCCGATTGTCGGAGAGATATCTCTGGGCCCTCTCGGTAATGCACATCACTATAAGCCTTGCAAGCAATGTGACTAATGAGTTAGTTATGGGATGATGTATTAGGTAACGAGTAAAGAGACATACCGGTAACGAGATTGAACTAGGTATTGAGATATCGACGATCGAATCTCGGGCAAGTAACATACCAATGACAAAGGGAACAACGTATGTTATGCGGTTTGACCGATAAAGATCTTCGTAGAATATGTAGGAACCAATATGAGCATCCAAGTTCTGCAATTGGTTATTGACCGGAGATGAGTCTCGGTCATGTCTACATAGTTCTCGAACCCGTAGGGTCCACACACTTAACGTTCGATGACGATCGGTATTATGAGTTTATGTGTTTTGATGTACCGAAGGTTGTTCGGAGTCCCGGATGTGATCACGGACATGACGAGGAGTCTTGAAATGGCCGAGACATAAAGATCGATATATTGGAAGGCTATGTTTGGACACCGGAATGGTTCTGGATGAGTTCAGGCATTTCCGGAGTACCGGGAGGTTACCGGAACCCCCTGGGGAGTCAATGGGCCTTATTGGGCCTTAGTGGAAGAGAGGAGAAGGCGGCCAAGGTGGAAGCGCGCCCCCCCAAAGCCCAATCCAAATTGGGAGGGGGGGCGACCCCCCTTTCCTTCTCTTCCTCTCCCCCTTCCTTCTTCTCCTACTCCAACTAGGGAAGGGGGGAAACCTACTCCTATTGGGAGTAGGACTCCCCCCTTGGGCGCGCCATAGAGAGGGCCGGCCCTCCCCTCCTCCACTCCTTTATATACGGGGAGGGGGGCACCCCATAGACACACAAGTTGACAGTTGTCTTAGTCGTGTGCGGTGCCCCCCTCCACAGATTTCCACCTTGGTCATATCGTTGTAGTGCTTAGGCGAAGCCCTGCGTCGGTAACTTCATCATCACCGTCATCACGTCGTTGTGCTGACGAAACTCTCCCTCGACCTCATCTGGATCTAGAGTTCATGGGACGTCACCGAGCTGAACGTGTGCAGATCGCGGAGGTGCCGTATCTTCGATGCTAGGATCGGTCGGATCGTGAAGACGTACAACTACATCAACCGCGTTGTCATAACGCTTCCGCTTTCGGTCTACGAGGGTACGTAGACAACACTCTCCCCTCTCGTTGCTATGCATCTCCTAGATAGATCTTGCGTGATCGTAGGAATTTTTTTAAATTACTGCGTTCCCCAACAGATATGACCACGTTGATTGACAGAAGGGCCGTCGTTAAAACCCATCAGTCCGTCGGGCGCCTCCTTGGTCTGGCGAGGGCGTATTCATGGCGCTGCTTCAACGCGCCACCCGAGAGGCCAAACCCGACTATTTAATTATTCGTTTCTTTATTTCTATCAAGGTTCTTGACTTGATTCAGAGATTACTTGATGTTTCGATGCTCGGATGTTCCATGGTTCTTGTATTCGGAAAACCAGGACGGTGAGGACTTCACACATGTTTAGTCCAAAAACGTCGGTGGTTTAAGGCGTGGTGTGAATAAACTGGTGGGCTTGAACTAGGTCGGTGAGGATGCCCACGTGTTCAATCCGATATTGTCGGTGGTACAAAACATTGTGTGGATAATCTGGAATGCTCACTACATGAAAGTGTTCAAAGTTGTTTAAAGTCATGGTTGCTTATTGAGACAATTGGTTTCAGTCTTTCGATTATCAATTCATCTTTCGATTATTGATTCAATTTTCAGAAACAAAAAACTTCTGTTCAAGCAATGTTCTAGCACTTCTAATTGAGTAATATTCTTATGGTTCCATAATGTACTCTCTAAGTATTTCCGTACTAACCTTGCGTTTTATTTGGTTTTCAGATACTAAGTAAGCAACATGCATGAGAGACGGGAGTAGCATCACTGCGTCACTTGAGCACCTACATAATTTCACTAATACTTACAAGACACTCATACCTTTATCTACTTGTCCTAGTATAAAAATTGGTTAATACCCATCTGCTTGGCGTGAGCTTATGGTCGCCTTGGTCGATGTAGTTTGTGTCTCGAAGAACTATTCATATTTATTTGCTGCATGGATACTGTTGAAGATACACTGTTGTGTATTTCTCTTCTCGTATGTTGTAGATATCAGTGTAAACAAGGGAAACTCTGTCGAAATTTATAATTATTCTAATGTGGTTGAGATTAGACAACGTCAGGTTGGTTTGAAATCTGAAGTGTTACAACAGCCAACACTCCCACACACTGCACCTCCACAAACCCACACACCTCTAACGAAGCCACCACGCCAATAGCATTGAGATCCGTCAAAGAATCAAGTTCTGATAGTATTATTTTGTGAATTCGATAACATATTGAAATGTTTTTAAAATCTAATTTTGTTGTGAATGTCGGCAAGACACCTATCTACATTTAAAAAATAATAATACAAATTCAGCATGAATAGTGTCACAAAAAGACAAAAGCCAAAATGGTATTATTCACATCTAGATTTGTACAATTTTGTTTTCTCCATGTTTACTTGAAATTTTCATTTGAATGTTGCTAGATTGTAGACACTGCTATTAACTATCTCTATTATACTGTTAGTAACGAAGTATAAGTTACTGCTAGGGTTTCTCCCCCTATTTCTCTGCTCGTATGTGGATATCAGTGTAAACAAGGGAAACTCTGTCGAAATTTATAATTATTCTAAAGTGGTTGAGATTAGAGTAGTTGGGTAACAACGTCAGGTTGGTCTGAAATCTGAAGTATTACAACAGCCAACACTCCCACACACTGCACCTCCACAAACCCACACACCTCTAACGAAGGCACCACACCAACAACATCGAGATCCGTCAAAGAATCAAATTATGATAGTATTATTTTGTGAATTTGATAACATATTAAAATGTTTTTAAAAACTATTTTTTTGTGAATGTCGGCAAGACACCTATCTACATTAAAAAAAAAATACAAATTCAGCATGAATAGTGTCACAAAAAGACAAAAGCCAAAATGATATTATTCACATCTAGATTTGTACAATTTTGTTTTCTCCATGTTTATTTGAAAGTTCCATTTGAATGTTGCCAGATTGTAGACACTGCTATTAACTATCTCTATTATATTGTTAGTAACGAAGTATAAGTTATTGCTAGGGTCTCTCTCCCCCCTTCTTCCCTTGGCGTGCGGCTAGGGCAGACTCTCCCCTCCAGGCTTCGCCGGTGAGCCCGTGGATTTGCCTCCCCTCTTGATGGCTCTCCGGTGGCCTGTGGCGGGGGAGGGAAATCCGGTGCTTCTGGCCCGGTTAGTAGTTTAGGTTAGGGTTTTTTAGTCCTCGTGGGTGCGGCGCTCAGACGGATGGCGGCGCTTCTTCTTCGAGTTTGTCTTCCGGCTTCAATCCTCCTCGAGTCCTTCCATCTGGACATAGTCGACTAAGCTCCGACGTAGATTCCTGTCATCTCCTCAAGGCAGCGAGGTTAGGGTTTCTCGTCGTGGAGGTGAGATTTGGTGTTAGGTGATTCATCTATTCAAGAGTTCAAAGACGATGACTGCAGTTCCAGGGCGCCGGTCCTTGGAGGAACATGCATGAAGACTTCCCAGCTGTCATTGACAAGGTCAAGCCGGCTCAGGTAGTGGAGCGGCGACAACAACACATCAACAGCTTGTTCTGACGGCGTTAGTGGTCGTTCGGCAGTCTTGGAATCTCGATGTGATTTTCATTATGTTCGAGCTACTTTGTACTTCCGGTGAACTTTGAGAATAGATTAGGATCATTTTTCGCAAAAAATATAATTTCAAATTATACTCTAGAAGTTTCTATGAATGTGCTTAGATAATATTACACTAGAAACCAGTATTAACTATCTCTTGGATAATACGCTTTAGATATCTCTACTATGATATTCAAAATATATGAAAGCATGCATATACACACAAATAATATGTGTCTACTGCATTATGTAGTCAGTAAAAGTTAATTCAAGAATTTTTTTGTGAAGTATAATTTAAATTTACCATAATCAGTATTTAATATAAATTCCAAATGTATAGAAATAATACTATAATTACTACTCCCTCCGTTCAAAAATACTTGTCATCTAAATGGATAAAAAGAGATGTATCTAGAACTAAAATACTTCTAGATACATCCCCTTTTATCCATTTTGATGACAAGTATTTCCGGACGGAGGGAGTATTTAGTAATATTTTTATGTGGTTAACTATGACATCTAATTAATAAAAGTATTGTATTGGTTAAGGTTAAAGTATGATAAAAAAAGTTGAAGGAAATATATAAAAAATAGTATAAATGTTCTTCCTTGTATTTGCCACTCAAAGAAATGGATCCGTCGAAGTTGAGCTTCAACCAACCTACGGGAGCAGCTTCCCGATTTAGCTTCAACCAGCCCATCGGAGGAGCCTCCCACCTCACCATGAGGCGGCTGGGATGGAAGGGAGGGGAGGAGGCCGACAACGAGGTGGAGGTAAATGGTGTCTTGCAGAAAGGAGCAAAGGGAACTGGGGCTGCGATGCACGCCATGTCTAGCTAGGTAGTACTTGATACGTCTCCGTCGTATCTATAATTTTTGATTGTTCCATGCCAATATTCTACAACTTTCATATACTTTTGGCAACTTTTTATACTATTTTTGGGACTAACATATTGATCCAGTGCCCAGTGCCAGTTCCTGTTTGTTGCATGTTTTTTGTTTCACAGAAAATCCATATCAAACGGAGTCCAAACGGGATAAAAACTTACAGTGATTTTTTTTGGAATATTTGTGATTTTTGGGAAGAAGAATCAACGCGATACGATGCCCGAGGAGGCCACGAGGCAGGGGGCGCACCCCAGGGGGCAGGCGCGCCCTGGACCCTCGTGGCCACCCCGTAAGGCGGTTGGAGCCCTTCTTTCGCCGCAAGAATGCTAATTTCCGGATAGAGATCGTGTCCAAAATTCAGCCCAATCGGAGTTACGGATATCCGGTTATAAAAGAAACGGTGAAAGGCCAGATCTGAGAGCGCAGAAACAGAGAGAGACAGAGAGACAGATCCAATCTCGGAGGGGCTCTCGCCCCTCCCATGGCATGGAGACCAAGGACCAGAGGGGAAACCCTTCTCCCATCTAGGGAGAAGGTCAAGGAAGAATAAGAAGGAGGGGGGCTCTCTCCCCCTCGCTTCCGGTGGCGCCGGAGTGCCACCGGGGGCCATCATCATCACCGCAATCTTCACCAACAACTTCACCGCCATCATCACCAACTCTTCCCCCCCTCTATGCAGCGGTGTAACCCCTCTTTTACCCGCTATAATCTCTACTTAAACATGGTGCTCAACGCTATATATTATTTCCCAATGATGTATGGCTATCCTATGATGTTTGAGTAGATCCGTTTTGTCCTATGGGTTAATTGATGATCTTGATTGGTTTGAGTTACATGTTTTATTATTGGTGCTGTCCTATGGTGCTCTCCGTGTCGCACAAGCGTGAGGGATCCCCGCTGTAGGGTTTGCAATATGTTCATGATTTGCTTATGGTGGGTGACGTGAGTGACAGAAGCATATACCCGAGTAAGTAGGTTGTTTGCGTAAGGGATAAAGAGGACTTGATGCTTTAATGCTATGGTTGGGTTTTACCTTAATGATCTTTAGTAGTTGCGAACGCTTGCTAGAGTTCCAATCATAAGTGCATATGATCCAAGTAGAGAAAGTATGTTAGCTTATGCCTCTCCCTCAAATAAAATTGCAATAATGATTACCGGTCTAGTTATCGATTTCCTAGGAACAAATAACTTTCTCGTGACAAAAAGCTCTCTACTAAAACTAATTTAGTTTTGTATTTATCTAAACAGCCCCTCCCTTTTATTTACGCTCTCTTTATTATCTTGCAAACCTATCCAAAAACACCTACAAAGTACTTATAGTTTCATACTTGTTCTAGGTAAAGCGAACGTTAAGCGTGCGTAGAGTTGTATCGGTGGTCGATAGAACTTGAGGGAATATTTGTTCTACCTTTAGCTCCTCGTTGGGTTCGACACTCTTACTTATCGAAAGAGGCTACAATTGATCCCCTATACTTGTGGGTTATTAGTACTACTAGCGGAAGCTAGATCTCCTCCATTTCTCTCGCGTACTGCAAGTGAGGAAGAAAGCCTAGCTACTGGTCTATTTATTAACTTTGGAGTGCCCGGGTAGCTGCCGGTGCTGGCCGCCGGATTCTAAATTTCTTTCGGATTTGCAGAGGAACCATCACCCTGATCCACCTCGGATTGATGACTTCGCGTGTCCATCGCAACGATGGACATAATTTGCACCACACAAAAGGCCTACGTCATGGAGCCATACTAGGCTCGGACACCAATCCTATTTAGCCCTGCTCCGTTTAACTTATTCAGACTAATATATGGAATAATTTTTGCAGCGCACACAGAAAAAATGATGCGAGCTCGAGCATCCACAACCGGACCCATATCCGCCCCAAACGCCCGGGCGGACTGCTCGGTCACTGTCCGGATGAAAATTACTATCCAACCAGACGCCTTATATTCAGCCCAAACGCCCGCACTGACCGGCAACCCTTATATCCACTCCATATGTGGGTGGATATGGGACGCCCGGGTGCGCCCGCGACGTCGGATCCAGCCGATTCTGGCCCACCCAACCTCACATGAATTGGAACCTATCCGCACCCCGGACAAACCCTAGATGCATTCAACTTCACTTCACCACCACCACCCCCACACCTTCACTCACAAGCCCTGTTTGGCGATCTCCCACCTTCTCCGGCATGGCGGGCAGTGGATCCGAGTCCTACACCCCCCTATCATTTGACCCGAAGCTCATTCCACGCGGTCTCGAGAAGGAGATGTTTGTTCGCCTTACGCTCCTCCGCTCCCGGGAGGAGTCCGCCCGGCTCCTTCCGACGGGAATCCATTGCGTCCGCCCAAATGACGCATGGATCCGGTGCGAGGCATGTTGTTGCTGCCTCGCCAGAGGCGGTGCGGTTGCCTGGTATCTGAACGTCGTGTCGGATGCGCAACTCTTTCATTGGCTCGCCCAGGTGGAGGTGAATGCATGGGCCTTGTCCGACGCAAATATAGCGTGACGTGCCCGCTGTGCGAGGCAGCGGGCACGGGGCAGCCCTTGCGGCAGACGTTAGCAAGGCGGAGTCGCACTCTCCAGCGCCGCGTATGGTGCCCAAGAACCCCTCGCACCGCAATTGCGTCGTGGTGGCCGTCTACAACCATGACAGATCCATCATCAATCTCAAATCCACCAGCGGCTGCCTCCAATAGGGAAGAGTAGTTCATGAGAGACGGCGACGACTCGAGTCCCATGAGCCGGTGTGTGTTCCATGTCCTAATCTACCTCGCCGACGACCGCACCAACGCTCTGAAGGGCGCATCCTGCCGCCGAACATGGACATGGCAGAGCCGGACGAGCTCAGCTCAAGATTAGTTTTATGTTGTATTTGATGATTTGATGATGCAGAGCCGGAAATTTGATGATTTGAAAATGGGGTATCCGGTTGTGGAAACGGTTTTTTGAGTGTTGTTCGTTCACTGTCCATGGACGCGCCCGGGCATGTTCTTTATAACCCACAATTATAGGGGATCAATTGTAGCCTCTTTCGATAAGTAAGAGTGTCGAACTCAATGAGGAGCTAAAGGTAGAACAAATATTCCCTCAAGTTCTATCGACCATCGATACAACTCTACGCACGCTTAACGTTCGCTTTACCTAGAACAAGTATGAAACTACAAGTACTTTGTAGGTGTTGTTGGATAGGTTTGCAAGAATATAAAGAGCACGTAAATAAAAACTAGGGGCTGTTTTAGGTAAAGAAGCAATAAAGTTAGTATAGCGAGTGTGGAAAAGTTGTGGTAGGAGTTGTGAAATTGTCCCTAAGCAATTGACTACGTTACTAGGCCGATAGCAAATTTTATGTGGGAGAGGCCGCTGCTAGCATGTCATCCCTGACTTGGAATTCTATGCACTTGATTGGAACTATTAGCAAGCATCCGCAACTACTAATGTTCATTAAGGTAAAAGCCAACAATAGCATTAAGATATATCGGTCCCCCTTCAATCCCGGCATCAATTTCTATGCTAGGTTGAAGCTTCTATCACTCTTGCCCTCCAATACATAGTCCTATCAACATACAACTAACCCTATGGTGTGATCCACGCGTGCGCTCATATGATGGTCACCAAAGGACATCAACATAACCATAAGCAAATTAAACCAATCATAGCAATTCACCAATTACCGATAGGACAACGAAAATCTACTCAGACATCATAGGATGGCAACACATCATTGGACAATAATATGAAGCATAAAGCACCATGTTCAAGTAGAGGGTACAGCGGGTTGCGGGAGAGTGGACCGCTGTAGATAGATGGGGTAAGGTGATGAAGATGTTGGTGAAGATGACGGAGGTGTTGGTGTAGATCGCCGTCACACGATGATGGCCTCGGCGACGTTCCGACGCCACCCGGAGAGAGGGGGAGAGGGCCCGCTCCTTCTTCTTCTTCCTTGACCTTCCCCCTAGATGGGAGAAGGGTTTACCCCCTGGTCCATGGCTTCCATGGAGGCGGAGGGGCGAGAGCCCCTCCGAGATTGGATCTGTCTCTCTGTCTCTCTCTGTTTCTGCGTTCCAGATTCTGGCCTTTCACCGTTTCTTATATTCCCGGAGATCCGTAACTCCGATTGGGCTGAAATTTTAACACGATCTCTATCCGGATATTGGCTTTCTTGCGGCGAAAGAAGGGCACCAACCGCCTTACGGGGTGGCCACGAGGGTCAGGGGCGCGCCCCCTGCCTCGTGGCCCCCTCTGGCATCGTCTCGCGTTGATTCTTCTTCCCAAAAATCACATATATTCCAAAAAAATATCCGTAAGTTTTTATCCCGTTTGGACTCCGTTTCATATGGACTTTCTGCGAAACAAAAAACATGCAACAAACAGGAACTGGCACTGGGCACTGGATCAATATGTTAGTCCCAAAAATAGTATAAAAAGTTGCCAAAAGTATATGAAAGTTGTATAATATTGGCATGGAACAATAAAAAATTATAGATACGACGGAGACGTATCACACGTCTGCGGGCATTTGGGTGGCGGATTTTGTGACTTGTGGTTGTAAACGCTCTAAGAGCCTTGAACTATAACTTTCTCTAGAAACAGGCCCGCGCCCCATTTTAGAGATAAAGCACAAATCAAAGTACACGGACGAGTGATACAAGGTGGAGAGTAGCCCTCTTACGAAGCAGACCATGGGATAACCAGACCATGGATGACGCATGTGACTACGGTACTGAAAGAGAACACATGAAGGTAGGAGAACAACGCCACGCTATGCGCTAGAACATCTGAGCTCCATAACAACACCCTCAGGAGGGAGAACGACGTCAAGCGTCACCGCTGTCGTGTACGAAATGGATAAGGGTCTGCACCCCGAACCCTGATGCAGAGAGGAGAACCGCAACGCTGTCTTCTAGAAGAGAATGGCATCCGCGAGCGTCGCCTTCATCGAGGCGGAGCTTTCGCTTGCCACCTGGTCACCCATGTCGCCATGAGATCTCCTAGGAAAACCATGATGAAATCAGACCCCTAGATCCAAATTTTGGCGTCACCACTGCCAATGACGGAGAACGAGCCCGTGCCACTACACCCCTTGCTGTCCACATGAACAAAAGGGTAAGCAAGCTCTACCGCCATGATACCCACCGGAGAGCCAACCACATGGACCATCGTACAGGATCGCCGCCCTGGTATCCCTGCCCCGAAACACTGCCACCCATTCACTTTACGACACCCAACCATGGTAGGAGAAATGAAATACACCTTCTTTCATCCAAACCCGACATCAGCCATCGGGACTGGGTCGACGCCTCCATGGTAGGAAGCGCCCACACCCGCCTCCCCAGCCGGTCTCGGTGGACGGGTGAGGGGAAGGATACATCCAATGACAGCTGACGACTGCTGCCGAGCAAGCACGTATGTCGCCATGCCCATGGCCACCAACTTTGATCCGTCTGACGACACGACAACACCTAGAAAAAGCCCAACTCGGTCTGATGCCACTAACAGGCGGCAAACTATAAACCGGAAAGGAGGGAGTATGTCCATGTTTCATCTGTTGTGATTTTCTGCCGTCGAGTCCACCTCGGTCACGATCCCCTCGCGACTTGTTTTAATCCCCCTTTAGACCCTGGTCCAGCTCAAAAACACCTAGGGTTCATGGCGACGATGTCGGACATACAATAGATGAATGGAAGCGATGAAAAGGGGGTCAACCCCTATGATCTGGATACATACTTTGATCAGGTGGACATGCAAGATGAGGAGTTTGATGATCTGGTGATCAATGAAGATGACCAAGAGATTATGGAGAGTGTCTGGCTAGTGCTATTAAAGGTTCATACTAAAAAATCGTTTACTCATATATCATTTTTCAGGGATATAAGGGCGGCATGGAACCCCGCTCAGGAGATCAGATTTCGCCCAGTTGGTCCCAATCCATTCGTCGTACAAGTATGTGTGTCTAGGTGATTGGGAGAGGATAATGGAGCAGGGACCTTGGATTTCCGGTTTTGGGTTGTAATGCTTCTCTATATGATGGTTTTAGCCAGGCAGAGGATGTGGAAATAGTACATGCCTATTTGGCTCCAAACTCACTAAGCTCTCGGACATTTACCGTAAGAAGTATATGGTGGAGAAACTGATCAAGAATCCTGGCAAGATTTTGGAGATGAGATTGTCCGAAAATTCTCGTGGCGATTATACCGAATTGTCCACCATGATGTTAGACAACCATTAACGAAATTTTTAAGCATTATTAAAGAAAAAGTGTTGGAAATATGCCCTAGAGGCAATAATAAACTAGTTATTATCATATTTCCCTGTTCATGATAATTGTTTATTATCATGCTAGAATTGTATTGAATGGAAACTCAAATACATGTGTGGATACATAGACAACAATATGTCCCTAGTAAACCTCTACCTGACTAGCTTGTTAATCATAGATGGCTATGGTTTTCTAGTCATAGACATGAGTTGTCATTTGATAACGGGATCACATCATTGGGAAAATGATGTGATGGACAAGACCCAAACTATAAACGTAGCATATGATCGTATCAAGTTTATAGCTATCATTTTCTGCATGTCAAAGTATATGTTCCTATGACCATGAGATCATGCAACTCACTGACACCGCAGGAGTACCTTGTGTGTACCAAACATCGCAATGTAACTGGGTGACTATAAAGGTGCTCTACAGGTATCTCCGAGGGTGTCTCTTGAGTTGGCATGGATCAAGACTAGGATTTGTCACTCCGTATGCCGGAGAGGTATCTCAGGGCCCACTCGGTAATACAATATCACAATAAGCTTGCAAGCAATGTGACCAATGAGTTAGTCACGGGATCTTGTATTACGAAACGAGTAAAGAGACTTGCCAGTAACGAGATTGAACTAGGTATGGAGTAGCGACAATCGAATCTCAGGCAAGTAACATACCGATAGACAAAGGGAACTGCATACGGGATTAACTGAATCCTTGACATCGAGGTTCGACCGATAAGATCTTCGTAGAATATGTGGGAACCAATATGGGCATCCAGATCCCGCTATTGGTTATTGATCGTAGAGGTGTCTCGGTCATGTCTGCATAGTTCTCGAACCCGCACGGTCTACACACTTAACGTTTGGTGACGATATAAGTATTGTTGAGTCATTATGGTGGTTACCGAAGGTTGTTCGGAGTCCCAGATGAGATCCCGGACGTGACGAGGAACTCCGGAATGGTTCGGAGGTGAGGATCAATATATTGGACGAAGGGTATTGGAGTCCGAAATAGTTCTGGGGGTACCGGGTGGTGACCAGCGTCACCGAAAGGGGTTTCGGGGGGCCCCGACAAGTGTTGGGGGCCCCATGGGCCAAGGGGAGGGGCAAACCAGCCCACTAAGGGGCTGAGCGCCCCCTCACCCCATCTCACGTAACCAGGAGGGTTGCTTGGTTTCCGGACATAATGAATGCTTCATTTCATTTCAAATAGTATCCGGAAACACTCCACCATTTTGGTTTGGAGGTTAAATCCGAAAGCCTGCGATGACAAACTTTTCACATGTTCAGATAAAGGTACAGGTTGATCATAACGTACATTAATACATTAAATCAAACACCTATTCCTTATCTATTCCATCTATAAGACTGTCTAAACTACAGTCTTCCTCCGAATACTTCGCAACTATCATTACTTGGTCATACACCAAATTTACTGGAATTTCTTTCCCGTCTGGTCCCTATGGTCCCACTCGGGCCATATGATTTGGATCCAGCTTGGTAAAGCGTGTCTTCACCATGGCCCAGGCTTCTCGGGCGCCTTCACGGCAGGCGGATGTCTTCCATAGCTCAAACTAGTGTTGGGCACGTTTGAATAAGTTTGCCAAGCCCTCCATACTTTCTGGAGGGGTATCAGATGGCCATAATGCCTTCACCATATTCCTCATGGCTTTCCGGACCCGAGCATGTACTACGGACAGTTCCTTCAACACGTCGCCTTGAAATCCGAATACTTCTTCATCCGGTCGACTAGTTAACAGGCCTGCGGCAACAAAGTCGTGACATTCCAAATTATGAACTAAAACATGAGCACCTAGGGTGGTTTTAAATAAGAAAGGAAGACATACCGAACATGCCGCCTTTCAGCTTCTCATTTTCTTTCTGCGCGACCGATAACTGAGCCCTTAAGCTCTCTATCTCTTCGGATTTTTTGTCTCTTTCCTCCTCGTGTTTTTTCTTCCCGGACGCGCTCATTGCGGCCTTTTTCATTTCCGCCAGTTCGGCGGTGACGGCATTTAGCTGTGTCTAATTTATCTTAGCTCCTGGGATAACACAATATTCTTTTCTTTGAGAACCTGAAGGTCATATTGATCCTTAAATCGGTTTGCCTCACCGCTTCATGTATCGGGGGCTACTGGCATATGACTACCAAAATCGCATAAACTTTTACCTGTATATCCTTTGAGAATAACTGAGTGACTCCGGCAAGTCTGTCTTGAGTGGCCCGGATGTATGCATCCACCGAGCTGAGTGCAGTAAACTCTTGCTCAGAAAAGGCTGGAGCGCGCATGCCCTCTCTCAATGGACGGTGATTCATCACGCTCTCCACTTCGGAATTCGTGACAAATACGTCGTCCGATTCCTCATGAGGCGGCAGGACTGGTGTTGCATCGGCTCTCGTCCTAGTTGACGAGTCCGACACCGGATTGGTGGATATTTGGCTAACAGGGCATTTTCCCACCGTCTGCCATGTGTTTCTCCTAACATCAAGGATAAAGGATACTTTAAATAATCCGGACTCATACCCAGGCATGTATTAAAGCGGACATACCTCTTGGACGGCTGTGAGGTTTCTGCTACACTCCCGATCCCCTTTCGTTTTGAACGACTACCCAGTGTAGGGGCGGCCCTGGAGGAGGTACGGTCCGCCGAGCGCCGATCCTATTAAAATTCGGATCAGTATAATGGGCAAAAGTGCAAATAGGGATTTCCTTTTAAGAGCCCTCGAATACTTACGATGCAGAAGGGATAGAGGTGGGGGTAGTCGACGGTGATAGCCACTTCCGAGCCGTCAAGGCTCGCTTGATAAATACCCCATCATCAAACTCTATGTATATATCCGGATCCTCGCGAAAGCCAGGGTCTCCATCGCGGTTATGATCCTCTGGCTGTGGAGCGGGACAGTAGACGTCCTCGGTCATCTTCCTCCATGAATGTTTATGGCAACAAAGGGCAAATTTGATTAGTATATGTGACAGCAATAAGGCAACACATATGATCGAAATCTTACCCATTCAATGGGGTTGTACATGGAATAGCCTTCCCGGCAGTTTAAGCGGAGGAAATCTTCCTTTTCGCCCTTATACAGATCGACTAAGATTGTGGCCGGTTCGGCAGGGGTATCCGGACCCTTCCATCTGTAACGGGACACGTCATCTTCTCTTGTGTAACACCATAAGGGAGTTACTCTGGATTGGAGAGGCTGGACACACCTCTTTATCGCAATAGCCATGACCTCGACTATCGAGAGCTTGGTATGGGCTAGTAACCTGACCTTGCTAACCAACCTTTTTATTTCCGCACTATCTTCCTCTTTGGGACTTCGGGGACGCCAGTTGAAACGCTTCTTTAAAGGAGCGCTAGAAAATTCAGGAAGGCCGCGCCGAACTGGGTCCGGCAGTGGGACGTCATCCATGTAAAACCATTCCGAAGACCACTGTGGGTATACCTCTTTGGGAGTTCCTATGAGGTATCCGGATCCGGCTATACGCCATACTTTGGCACCGCCCACTTCAAATATGGAGCCTCCTCGATGGCGGGGAACGAGGCAAAAGAACTTCCTCCATAGTTCAAAATGGGCCTCAATGCCTAAGAACAGTTCGCAGAGGGCAACGAAACCTGAGATGTGCAGAATCGAACCTGGGGTAAGGTTGTGCAGTTGGATGCCGTAAAATTCCAATAGGCCCCTGAGGAAGGGATGGATTGGAAATCCTAGGCCCCGCAACAGGAATGGGACGAAGCACACCCTCTCCTCCTTGTTGGGGTTGGGGAAATTCTCAGCCATCACATCGTTGCCGATTGAGGCCAATCCCGCTCGAACGGAGACTAGATCTTCGAGGGGAAGATAGCCCTGCGTCTGGAGTTGACTCAACTGAAGATGATGCACTGAGCAACTCTGCCAATCACCCTTTTGAGGGCCATGGGGGCGCGACGAGGAGCCTGGAGCACTGGCCATATCAGAAAGCTTCTTTCGTGGCTAATCTTGACGGTTTTTCTTCTACGCGATGTGAGATGGCATTTGCGGATCTACATCTCCTTATATAGATGCCATCCGAGAGTGGTGAGGGGCTTATTTGCAAAAAAATCACGGACCATTCATATTCATCTGGCGCGCGGAAATCAAAGCGACAACAGGAAGGAATCATAAAGCCAGAACATCGAGGTCAGAGCCAGACTGTCGGTGGTCTGAAATATAATGAAGAACCCGCCTTGCAAAGCCGAAGACATAAGCCGGATACTACGTCGTCATTGAAGGCAAGTTCGGGGGTTACTGAGGGAGACCTGGATTTGGTGGTCCTCAAGAGTCCGGTCTATTCAAACATGGGCCGGGCTGATGGGCCGTGAAGATGGAGCGGAAGATTATTCCCCGTGTTCGGATAGGACTCCTAGATGCGTGGAGGGCAAGATTGGAGTCCGGGTGTATTGTTTCCTTCCCTTGTAAACCGACCCTGTACCCCTCCGGTGTATATATAAACTGGAGGGTTTAGCCCATGGAGAGGATCAGAATTTATATAGGCTAGACATCTAGGGTTAGGCCATTACGATCTCGAGGTAGATCAACTCTTGTAACCCCTATACTCATCAAAGACAATCAAGCAGGAAGTATGGTTTTACCTCCATTAAGAGGGCCCGAACATGGGTAAACATCGTGTCCCCTTTGTCTCCTATTACCTTCGATCCTCATACGCACAGTTCGGGATCCCCTACCCGAGATCGGCCGGTTTTGACACCGACAGAGGGGGCAAACCAGCCCACTAAGGGGCTGAGCGCCCCCCTCACCCCATCTCACGTAACCAGGAGGGTTGGGGGCGCCCCTAGGCTTCCCACCTCCTGGCTTGGGGGCAAGTCAGCCTAGGGGAGATCCCATCTGCCCTGGCTGCCGCCCCCTAGGGGAAACCCTAGGGGCGCCCACCCCTCCTCCCTTCCACTATATATAGAGAGGTAGAGAGAGGGCAGCCACACCCCAAGAGCACATCTCCACGCCACGGCGCTGCCTCTCCTCTCCCTCGCATCCCTCTTCCTCTTCGTAGTGCTTAGCGAAGCTCTGCTGAGATTCCTCCATCACCACCGCCACCACGCTGTCGTGCTGCCGGAGGACTCGTGCTACTACTTCACCATCGCTCGCTGGATCGAGGAGGTGAAGGCGTCATCAAGCCGTACGTGTGTTGAACACGGAGGTGCCGTCCGTTCGGCACTTGGATCGGAAGATCACGGGACGGATCGTGATTGGATCATGAAGACGTTCGACTACATCAGTCGCATTTCTTAACGCTTCCGCTTAGTGATCTACAAGGGTATGTAGATCCAATCTCTCCTCTCATAGATGTTCATCTCCTAGATTGATCTTGGTGACCGTAGGAAATTTTTTGTTTCCCATGCAACGTTCCCCAACAAAAAGAACTTATTGTTTACTTGGTCATGTACAAAAAATGAGCCCTATTCTGCAAAGTTTGTGGCCTCGTTGGCCATTACTCCTATAAATAATGATGTAGTACTGCCTTCCTGGGCGCCTCGCGGGCGAAGGGCGACTCCCGCCGTCGGTTGCCTGGTAGCTTGCCGTGAGGGCTACTCGGGGGCCACGCGAGCGGTCCATTTTGCACGGACGGCTCGCACCTGGGCGACCTAGTTGGGGAGTCCACGACGGGTGGACCAAGGGCGCGCGATCGTTACAGTCGGGCTAAGAGATCCTCACAACCCGGCTGGAAAGTCCATGACAGGTGGAACAAAGGTGTCGGGGATATAACTACTAGTGTAACGGCAGATGTCCTCGTGAAAGGACTTAGTCGTGGAGCCATCGCAACTAGGAAGCTTAAAGGGGTTAAAGCGGGACAAAGGACACGAGGGTTATACTGGTTCGGCCCCTTGCGGTGAAGGTAAAAGCCTAATCCAGTTGAGGTGGAATTGCTAGGGTTTCGATGATCAGGGAGCGAATCCGCTATGCCTGGCTCTCGATTTGATGTTACTTGCCCTAAACCGTCGCCGGGTCCTCCCTTTATATACAGAGGTCAACGCCCAACGGCTCATAGAGTCCCGGCCGGCTCATAAACAGTGTCCGGCTCGGTGACCAATTAATCTTGCCTTACAATACAAGTTATGCCCTTATGGCGGCTTATCACTACAGGCCTTAAGTAGCCCTTGGGCCTTGGGCCCTTAACTGAACCGCCATCTTCAAGCTTGATATTGGGCTTCATATGATGAATCGCCATAGCGTAACCCGGCCCCTCCTGGGCGGGTTACACTAGTAGTTGTATCCCCGACATTAGGCCCCAGATTGATTTGAACCGGTTCATGTCAATCTTCAATACCTTAAGAAAAGGTCTTCTGCCTTCTATCTGTGCAAAAGTTATAACCCGCTATGACGTCATCTTCTGGATTCATGATAACCCGCCATGACGTCATCTGCCATTAAATTCATATTTTATTCAATCATATCCCAACGGATCCTTATCTTAATGACCATCCCGAGAATCGAGGCGTCTGAGTAGCTGGATAACCATGTTTCGGCCTCCTTGTTTCTCGCGCCTACTCTGTCAGTCTTCTCCTTATAAATAGGCACGACTTTAGGTCTTTCTTCACTCTCCCCCTTTCTGTCGCCTTCTTCCTCTCGCGACTCCGCTGCTGCTCGAGCTCCGCCGCCGCCGCCACAGAACACCTCGTCTTCGTCGACCTTGGCCGCTGCATCAACTTGAATCGATCAGAGAACGGCGGCGACCCTCCGCAGTAGATCTACAGCTGTAAGTCCTCGCCATACCGCACCTCAGATCCGCATTTAGGGTTTGCGAGTTCCTCTGTGTTTTTCGCTCTTCATCACAGATTTCTCCGTGGTTCCTTCATTGCATCTTCTTTCGATCTAAAAGGAATACTAAACTAGTGCGGTGATTGTTTTGCATCCATTCCAGACGCTAGTAGATCCCTTTTTCCAGTTCAGAGCCTCATTAGAACTCACGAGCTCATCTGTACTAGATTTTTAGGTCTAGAATATTTTCTTTTCTGAACAACCATTTGATCCAATTTAATTGCTGCGTCCTATGAAAGCTGTTTTTGTACACTTAGCCGATGCCTGTATCTTGATAGATCCACCTAGCCATGGCGGCTCACACCACCAGCTCTAATTTGAGATGCTCAATAGATAACTTCAACCACGCCCGACGGCTTAGATAACCTCAACTGCTCATGGCGGCTTAAATAATCTGACATAATTAACCATACACCATTAGGCCCCTTTGTAAGCCGCCATCTTGAACATGAATTGAAGTATTTCTGTTCGGCTTAAATTTGAACCGGAAATTTTTATTTTGTCATAGGCTTCCATCTCCACAATGCCGCCCAAGGCTCCCAAAGCACCCGTTACATGCAACTGGGTCAAATCCATCGTCATAGATAACACATTTAATGATTTTGTGAAGACTGGTTATCTGCCGAAGAAGGAAGTCATGTCCTATCGTGCTCCTGATCCGACAGAAGAAAAACCTCAACCCAAGGAAGGGGAAGTTATCGTCTTTACTGATCACATGAACCGGGGCTTTTCTCCACCCGGCTCAAAGTTTTTCAGAGACGTCTTGCACTTTTTTGACCTCCGACCTCAAGACATCGGGCCCAATTCCGTGTCAAATATTTGCAACTTTCAAGTGTTCTGTGAGGTGTACCTCGGAGAAGAACCCAGCTTGCTACTCTTTAGAGAGTTATTTTATTTAAATCGCTAGAATGAACGTGCCAATGGGCCCAGCTTGGAACTTGGTGGAATCTCAATCCAGCGACGGAGAGACTGTCTCTTTCCGTACGCCGAACCGCCGAGTCACCCTAAAGATTGGAACCAGACGTGGTTCTATTGTCAAGATACTTCTTCGGCTAATGAGAACCCTCTGCCCGGCTTTCACGCCCTGCGCCTCGAGTCCACTCACCCCTTGCCAGATAAACTGTCTCCTGCTGAACGTCAAACACTTGCCCCCACCATGAGTAAGGTCAAGGCTCTTCTGGGGAATGGCTTAAACGGCATTGATCTGGTCCGGGTTTGGCTTGCCTGGCGGGTTATCCCTTTGAGCCGCCGCCCCGGCTTGATGTGCGATTACACAGGCCAAAAGAATGATCCTCTGCGGCACAACCCTGATGACTTACCTGAGGACGTCATTGATGATATGACCAAGTCTCTTCGGAATGAGAGTCTGGCGGATTGTGGCGAAGTAGGTTTAAGTCCTTTCTGCAAAGCTAACCCGGCTCCAGCGGTAAGCCATTGACTTAAGCATTTTTACCTTTCAACTTTGATCATTTCGTCTTTACTCAAAAACCTTTGTTGTAATTCATAGGCTGATGACGAATTTTGGAAGGTCAAGTATGACCATGAAGCTGCAAAGAAAGCCAGAAAAGCCAATAAAGCCGCCAGGAAAGCCGCTGCCCGGAAGAAAGGGAATAAGCCTAGCACCACAAATATGCTTCATTTGGAAGATACCTCTGAGTCAGAGGTAGCTCTTAACTCTTTAGGTTCCTTTTTTAACCACCTTATTGACACTGATTATCATCAGGAGGACACAGGAGCAAGTCATACAGTGGATGAAGAGGTAACTATTATTTCCTCCGACTCCGAGCCTTTGCCAAGACGGAAAATCCGAAGAATAACCCGGAAAGTAAGATTTTCACATCCTTTAGCTTATCAAGATCCTCAATTTCTTTTGAAGCAACAGATGCATGAGAACTGGAGGCAAACCCGGACCAGCAAGGATGCCGAACTTTCCTCCGGCTTACCAAATGCACCAAAGAAGCGCCAGAACAAGGTTACTTCCGATTTACACCCTATTTATCCTTTGGTGGGTCTCATTCGTGAACCACTCAATTCTTCTAACTCAAATTACCAGGAAACTTCACCTTCCTCCGGCGAGTCAATGCAGTCCAACTTGCCAACTTTTAAAACCGCTCCAGGGTAATGATAATCTGCTTATCTTGTGTTTACCTTAACTCTTGTTTTTTGCACTAACCTTTGATTTTTACACAGCGTACAAGTAAAGCCCAGCAAAAGGGCGAAGAAGAACAAGCCGGCCGAAGAACCGATCTTAAATGAACCGGAGCTCAGAACGGCTGCTCCTGACACCTCCGCTCATGAGCTGCCGCCTGAACCAGCCCACGACATTCCAACGCATACTGCTGACCCGCCTGTGGAGCAAGCCATTGACGGTTCTGAGAACCCAGAGATCCCTAGCCCGGCCAAGACAGATGACCCGGATGTCGAAATCATCAAGACCGGCTTTGTTGAGCCAGGGAGACCCACCGTGCTGGCCAAGTGCTCCGCCAAAGAAGAACTTCTAGAACGCCGCAGGGCTAAGCTGGATGTCACTGATTATACTCATCTGAGTATTGGAGAAATCGTCGCTGGTTATATGAACCAAGTGCACAACAGCCGTGACATGGAAATTGACATGGTGAAGCAGATACACCAAAAATCTGAGGTATAACTCTTGCTCTGTATTTTATTTATTCTTACCATACCAGCCCCCAAGTCTATTGCTTATAACGAAATACGCTGTAGACTTTTAAATCAGCTTAGTAATATATACATGAACTCCGGCTTATCCTGTAGCCCCCAAGGGCCGGCTTAAGCAGCATGTTTGAACCGGCCCTTATCATGTTTTAATCAAGAAGTACATGGAACAACAATATGTATTAGTCCCTAAGTGCCAAGTACCTTTGCCTGCAAAGTGCTTGGGACTTACTTTCATGAACCGCCACTGTAAACAGAATTCTTCAGCATACATTAGCCCCCAAGTCCCAAGAATCTTTGCTTGCAAAGTGCTGGGACTTAATGTTGCATTGTGATAATCCTAATTGTAACCCGACATTTGTATAGGCCACCATTAATCAATTTGAATCGGAGATTTCTGACTTGAAGAATCGCCTGGAAGCACAGGAGACTGAAACCCAAAAGGCCAACTCCAAGTTTGAATTCAGTGTATCTGAACAAGAGAAACTGAAAAAAGGCTTTGAAGCAGAGAAGAAGGCCTGGGCTGATGAAAAGATCGCCTTGATCAACCGGGCTGAAAAAGCTGAGGCGGCTCTTGCAGAAACAACCGCCGAGTTATCCGGCTTAAAACGCCATGTATCTCAGATGGTCTCAGCAATCTTTGGTAAGTTATCCTGCAAGTGTTGAATCTTGTCTAATAATCATATCAATTACTTATCAACTCACCTGACATGGTAATGCAGGCCCCAGGAGTTCAAATCTGAACCAAAGCATGCTGGTAAAGCTGAAGGCGGTTTATACGCTGGTAGAACAACTTTACACCGGGTCTCAGCGTGCCTTAGCTGCCGTGGCTTTGTCAAATGAAGTCCCCACCCTCCTGGCGGATGTACTGAAACGGCTTGCCATGCTACCTTAGCGGTTCAAAGAACTAGGGCGATCTTCTGCGAGAGCCGGAGCCGTAACTGCATTAAGCCGGGCCAAAGCGTGGCTACCGGAGCTAGACCCGACCGACATCGCCATCGGGTATCCCAGCCTAAAAGTGGAAGGCACCCCATTTGGACAGGAGGACTTCACCACTTGTGTTAAAGAAATACGTCCTGTGGCCACCCTGATTGCTAATGACACGGATCTTACCAAGTATCATCTGGGTTATGACGCTGAAAACCGGAGGATTCCAACGCCACATTACGAAGTGATCAGCCTGATCCCTCCAATTCGTAAGCATACCTTCGCCCCTGAAGTTGACCCGACCGGATTAATTGATGATGAAGCTGAATTTGAAGCTTTGAGTGGCATTGACTGGTCATCATCAACCTTCCAGGACAGGGAACAAGATGGAGGAGCGGAAAGGGATGATCCGGAAGCTTCAGGCCAACAACTCAATTGATCCATCAGGCGGCTCATATTTACGCTTTGCTGAAAAGACAATGTTTCATCATTTGGACTTGGGGAGTCATGTAATAGGTTAGAAAAACACTTGGTTTTGTCGTGC
This sequence comes from Aegilops tauschii subsp. strangulata, assembly GCF_002575655.3. NCBI lineage: Eukaryota > Viridiplantae > Streptophyta > Magnoliopsida > Poales > Poaceae > Aegilops > Aegilops tauschii. The sequence continues at coordinate 548,361,280 of NC_053036.3, read as the reverse complement.
CATCGTGCACGTGTCTGGCGCTCAACACTGTTTAAGCCGCCATCTTATATTACTCCATATTGTGCTGATCATCTGTTTACCTTATGTTTAAAAGAGCTTTTTAACTGTCCTGCATAGAGAAACAAATCACAAGTTCCTTGGCGGCTTACCGCACGACGGGTCATATATCTTACATATAACCCGAAATATGAACAAAAATCATAGATAAACCGGCTATCAATTATATCTTTGAAATATAACCACAACATCATACCTGTGATCCTTTGATTTATGCTGCCGGTTTATGTGACCCGAACAGTAAGGGTGACAACCCGATCTTTAGAAGCCAAAAAACTTCCAAATGTATGATGATTATCACATACTGGCGACTTATTGACCAAGGCCCAAACCGGGTTGAATAGAAGCCACTCATTAGATGCTTCCAAATATGATATAAGAGTCTCAGGACAAAGTCGGAAAATTGTAATTGCAAAGAACTTTATAGGAAATAAACAAAATTTAGAGGCTTCTGATTCGAATACGATCAGAAAACCGTTCCAAAGGGGTTAAGCTAAGATTCGAATACGATCATATAACCCCCAGTGGCTTTGGCGTTGCCGATCAAGAGGGTATCGACAACTATGTTCTCTTTGGTTCGAATACGACCTATGTTTGAACAGGAAGCCCCCAAATGACCTTGAGAGTTGTTTAATGACGCTGATTCGAATACGATCCACGTCAAACCCAAAAGGGGTTGAGCTATGATTCGGATACGATCAAGAAGCCCCCTAGTAGGTTTGGCAATGTGCCAATCAAAAGGGTATCGACAGCTATGTTCTCTTTGGTTCGAATACGACCTATGTTTGAACAGGAAGCCCCCTAGTGATCATGATATTTAACGGCTAGATTCGAATACGATCATGAGCCGGACCAAAGGGAGAGCCGGATTCAAATATGATCAGCTCCCTGTTGGTCGTTTCAAAGATATAATAATGAAGACATATAAACTTTTGAGGATGAAAAGGACAGATGCCCTGCTTTATTACTGTTCATAATATATACATCGTCCAAATATGTACACCATGAGAGCCGGCGGCTCAAGTATAGTAAGGCCAAAGATGAGCGATATTCCATGGCCGGCGGGTCTCTTCCTCCGACTTATGTGAGTCTTTGCGCTCTCGAACATCGATGAGGTAATATGACCCGTTGTGTAAATTCTTACTGATCACAAAGGGCCCTTCCCAAGGCGGGGATAATTTGTGCGCATCAGATTGGTCCTGGATGAGCCGAAGTACTAAGTCACCTTCTTGAAAGGTTCTGGACTTAACCCGACGGCTGTGATAACGACGCAGGTCCTGTTGGTAAATCGCCGAGCGGGCTGCTGCTAAGTCACGCTTCTCATCCAGGACGTCAAGTGCATCCTGCCAGGCTTGTTCATTATTAGCTTCAACATAAGCCGCCACTCGGGGCGAGTCATGACGGATGTCACTTGGTAGAACCGTCTCTGCTCCGTAAACCATGAAGAAAGGCGTATAACCCGTAGATCTGTTAGGTGTAGTATTGATGCTCCATATCACAGAAGGCAACTCCTCCACCCAACAACCCGGCGTCCGTTGTAAAGGGACCATGAGCCGGGGCTTAATGCCTTTCAAGATCTCTTGATTGGCTCTTTCAGCTTGACCATTGGATTGAGGGTGAGCTACTGAGGAAACATCAAGCCGGATATGCTCACGTTGACAGAATTCTTCCATGGCACCTTTGGATAGATTAGTACCATTGTCAGTTATGATGCTGTGTGGAAAGCCAAAACGAAAGATCACCTTTTTCATGAATTGAACCGCCATGGCTGCATCACACTTACTGACTGGCTCTGCCTTAACCCACTTCGTGAATTTATCAACCGCCACCCGGAGCTGTGTCTTTTTATCCTTGGACCGTTTGAAAGGCCCAACCATATCAAGCCCCCAGACTGCAAACGGCCAAGTAATTGGAATCATCCGCAATTCCTGAGCCGGCACATGAGCCCGTCGTGATAACTTCTGGCAACCATCACATTTACTGACCAGATCCTCCGCATCAGCATGAGCCGTCAACCAATAAAAACCATGACGGAAGGCTTTGGCCACAAGAGATTTTGAAACGGCATGATGACCACAATCGCCTTCATGAATCTCACGAAGAATTTCTTGCCCTTCCTCAGGCGAAACACAACGTTGAAACGCCCCAGTAACACTGCGATGATGCAACTCACCATTAGCAATGGTCATCGATTTAGACTGCCAGACGATTTGTCTAGCCAGGGTCTCGTCCTCAGGCAACTCGCCCCGGGTCATGTAAGCCAAATATGGCACTGTCCAGTCTGGGATGACATGAAGAGCCGCCACCAATTGTGCTTCTGGGTCAGGAACATCCAAATCTTCCTCTGTAGGCAACTTGACAGAAGGGTTATGCAAAACATCCAAGAAGGTGTTAGGTGGCACTGGCTTACGCTGAGATCCCAGCCGGCTTAAAGCATCAGCCACCTCATTCTTCCTTCGATCAATGTGCTCCACTTGATAACCTTTGAAGTGTGCAGCGACAACATCAACTTCACGGCGATAAACCGCCATGAGAGGATCCTTAGAATCCCACTTGCCTGACACCTGTTGAGCCACCAAATCTGAGTCGCCAAAGCACCTTACCCGGCTTAAGTTCATCTCTTTAGCCATTCGAAGACCATGGAGCAAGGCCTCATACTCAGCTGCATTGTTAGTACAGGGAAACATCAACCGGAGCACATAACAAAATTTGTCACCTCGAGGGGAAGCTAAAACAACTCCAGCCCCTGAGCCCTCCAATTGCCTGGACCCGTCAAAGTGAATAGTCCAGTATGTGTTGTCCGGCTTTTCTTCAGGCGTCTGCAACTCTGTCCAATCGTTGATAAAGTCCACCAGTGCTTGAGACTTAATAGCGGTGCGTGGCATATACTTTAAGCCATGAGGCCCAAGTTCAATGGCCCACTTGGCGACTCGTCCTGTGGCCTCTCTATTTTGAATGATGTCTCCCAAGGAGCAGAACTTACCACAGTGATGGGGTGACCCTGTAAGTACTGCTTAAGCTTCCGGCTCGCCATGAACACCCCATAAACAAGCTTCTGCCAATGTGGATATCTTTGCTTAGACTCAATAAGCACCTCACTGATGTAATAAACCGGCCGTTGAACCAGATTTCCTTGCCGGCCTCCTTGCGCTCCACCACAATTGCAACACTGATAGCACATGAGTTAGCCGCCACATACAGCAATAAGGGTTCCTTATCAATGGGAGCAGCAAGAACCGGCGGTTCAGATAACTGTCTCTTCAAATCTTCCAAGGCAGTATTAGCAGCATCACTCCAGACAAAGTTGTCTGTCTTTTTCATCATCTGATACAGTGGTATGGCCTTCTCCCCAACCGGCTTATGAACCGGCTTAAAGCAGCGATACGACCCGCCAGTCGCTGAACATCATTGACGCATGCCGGCTTAGCCAAAGAGGTAATTGCCTTGATCTTCTCCGGGTTAGCCTCAATGCCTCTGTTAGAAACCAGAAAACCCAAAAGCTTGCCTGCTGGCACACCAAACACACATTTGGCCGGGTTAAGCATCATTTTGTAGACCCGTAGATTATCAAAAGTTTCCTTCAGATCATCTATCAAGGTCTCCTTCCCTCTGGATTTCACCACAATATCATCCACATAAGCATGAACATTGCGCCCAATCTGATCGTGGAGACAATTCTACACACATCGCTGGTAAGTCGCCTGGGCACTCTTGAGCCCAAATGTCATAGATACATAACAGAATGCTCCAAACGGAGTGATGAAGGCCGTCTTCTCCTGGTCCTTAACTGCCATTTTGATCTGATGATAACCAGAGTAAGCATCCAAGAAGCTCAAACGCTCACAACCCGCCGTAGCATCAATATTTTGATCAATACGGGGAAGAGCAAAAGGATCAGCCGGACAAGCCTTATTTAAGTCCGTGTAATCCACACACATCCGCCAGGTGCCGTTCTTTTTAAGTACAAGCACCGGGTCAGCCAACCACTCCGGGTGAAAAACTTCAACAATAAACCCGGCCGCCAAGAGCCGGGCCACCTCCTCACCGATAGCTTTACGTCTCTCCTCGTTAAACCGCCGAAGAAACTGCCTGGCCGGCTTAAACTTTGGATCAATATTAAGAGTGTGCTCAGCGAGTTCTCTCGGTACACCCGGCATGTCAGAAGGTTTCCATGCAAAGATGTCCCGGTTCTCACGGATGAACTCGATGAGCGCGCTTTCCTATTTAGGATCCAGATTGGCACTGATACTGAATTTCTTAGATGAGTAGCCTGGAACAAAATCAACAAGCTTGGTGTCATCAGCCGACTTAAATTTCATCACCGGGTTGTGCTCTGTGATTGGTTTCTTCAGAGACGTCATGTCCGCCGGGTCAACGTTGTCCTTATAAAACTTCAACTCCTCTGCTACACAAACAGATTCAGCATAAGCAGCGTCACCTTCCTCACATTCTAGAGCTATCTTCCGACTCCCATGTACTGTGATAGTGCCCTTGTGACCCGACATCTTGAGCTGCAAGTAAACATAACACGGCCGCTGTGACACCCCAAAATTTTGGCCTTGTTTTATTTATTAAAATGTTGCCAGGAAATAAAACTTTCCAATTGTCAAGTTTTACCTTTTGTGATCTTTGGATTTTTGCCTCTAGTGGGAAAAAACCTCCAAAGGTATGGTTGGACTTGATTACTCTCTAGAATAAAACAATTATTTCAGTGGATTCAAATTTTGCAAGATTTATTTTCTCAAAGCTTTATTCCTTTAAAATGATTCTTTTGCATTTGGAGCCTGTTTGCACTACAACCATTTGACAAATGCATTTAAAATTTCCACCAAAATTTGGGGATGTCATGTGATGGTTCCACATCACTTTTATGCAAAAATACCTTCTGTCCATTGGAGATTTTGAGCTCTACACCAACTTTTCCCAATCTGGTCCAGTAGGCACTTTTGCACTACAACCCATTTAAATATTTCTCTAAAAATTCTTCCAAGTGTTTGGAGATGTCAGTGGATGCATACAATTCATCTTCAAGCAAAAACCCAGTGTTGTACTTTGAAAAATTTGAGTGGATCAACCTCTTTTGCATTCTGGTCCAATTTGGTGATTTGTACTGCAACCCCTTTTTATTTTGCTCTAGTACCTTTGAGCTCTTTCCTACCTATAGTCCTCTCTACCAAACTCTTAAGTCCAGGAGATTGGACCCATTGGCATCTTTTTGGTGCATGCAATGCCAGCCTTTAGTTTCTGCCCAAAACTGGTTTTCTCAAATTATTGCACTATCAACTTTCTGTTTTTGCCAAACTAATCTTACCACCATCTCCTGCATCTAAAGAGACACTGATCTGGAGATTTTGGCCACTCCAAGAGTTGCCTAAGTGCATCTGGCATTCTGTCGAACACCTGGTGTGCATAGTCTGTTTTGGCATGAGTTCTTTGTTTGCACTGTGATTTTGTTCCACTGACCCAACAACCTTGTCCACTGAGCTCCTAGCCACCCCTACCCTTGTTCTGTTCTTTGCCAGTCTCGCCCAAGCTCTCTAGAGCACACTGGCATTGCGTCGAACACCTGCCGTGCGTGCTCTGGGCGCGCCCAGAGCGCATGTTCTGCACGCGCGCGCACTGAGCCGACACGCCGCTCTGCTGCCCTCGTCGCGTCCCATCTCTGGCCCCTGCTCGCCTGCCGAACCACGCCAGGCACTCGCCCTCTCTCGAGTACCCTCCAAGCTCTCCCTGGCACCCTGCAGCGCCGCCTTGGCAGCACGCCGGCGTCGGCAGCGGATTCCGCCGCGGACGGCGCCGCCCAAACCGCCAGCGCACGCCAGCTGCCCCAAAGCACAGGCCGTGCTTATCCTCCCGCTCGTCGGCACGCTTTCGTCGCCGCCACGATGCCCTGCAACTACAGAAAAGTGGTCGCCGGCGATCTTATCCTCGGCCACCGCGGGAGCCAGCCTCGAGCGCCTATTTAAAGGGAACCCCGAGCCCCTCTGAGCACTCAGGCGACATCAGACCCTCCCCGTAGAGCTCCCCTAGCAGTAGATTGACCGGAGAGGACCGTCCTCTCCAACTCCGGCCAGTTCGGCCGCCGCTAAGCTCCGGTACGTTTCGTCGCAACCAGCCACCCTTTCGCCCAACCAACACCACCAGTAGCTCCCTCTGGTCCTTGCGGAGCTGCCCAGCTACCCAACTTCGATCGGAGACCACCGGAGCACAAAAAGCACTTCGCCACCGTAGCCTCTCTCCGCCGCGGAGCTCGCCGCCGGCGACTCCTTCCACCTCCGACGACTCAACAGCCACCTAGGGGACCACCTCGGTCTGGCCGTTCCATCCCCGCCCTTGGATGCCCGTGAGGTGCTGCCGTTCGTCGACGGCAATCGCCGGAGCCCCGCTCCCGTCGGGCAGAAGAGAGGAGAAGGAGGGAAGAACGGTCAAACCTGACCAGTGGGCCCTCTGGACCCACTGTCAGTGACCCGCGCGGCCGTTCTCTCTCTGTTTAAGTGAAGGCGCAAACTCCCGAGTGCGTCTCCTCGACTGCGAAAGCGTATTTTTCTTCTGAATCGTTTTCCTTTTCTGGTTTTATTTAAAAACAGGCTTTGACCAGACTTTGACTAGCTATAACTTTTAAAATAGAACTCCAAATGAGTTGATTATTTTTCCTACCTCTCTCAAATTTCATCTATAAGATTTATTTCAAAAATATTTGAGACAACTTTTGGTACTGTGTTTGAAATATTTGTTATTTGTATATTTTGCAAAATAGGATTTTTGGAGGAAAGGGAAAGCTTTCAAAAAGTGCATCCTTTGCATACTCTTGAAGGCAAGCATTTCTGAACTCTGGCATAATATTTTGTTGTGGTGTTTTGATACGATCACAACACCTTTTGACTTGGAGTATGTGATAGCTTTATGTATCGATATAGTCTCGTGCATGAGTACACTTTGGAGTTGTTTTGTGGTCAGCAATGGATACACTAATGATTTGGATCATCCTCGTGAACTTCTCATGCATACCGGTAGGAAGCCGGGAAAGTCGTGGTCTTGGGTAGACACGAGCTTGTCCCTAGTCCCTCGTCGAGACGAGTATGCCCGGTATGGCATGGTGAGGCTCGAGGAGTGGTGATTTATTTCTCTAGTGGTAATATTGTTGGAGGATTCTTGGACCACCTGAGTCGGTTGTAGATCGAGTCTTGATCAACAGCTTCCTTATTTGTTGGTACCACCACTTGTCCCTGCAGGGGACAGGGTATGGTTCAGTAGGTTGTCAACCCCTTTCCAAAGCACACACCGTACAGAGAGGCCATAGTGGAAGATACCGGAGGCCTCCGATAGGCATGCCACTTGGTCGGGGGGCATGGGTGTTTCCGGTTGGGACCGAGAGGGGGGCACCCCCTTAGAGCGCGCGAATAGAAATTTGATCCCATGCTACGTCGAGGTTGTAGCCTCCCCACTTAGAGTTTTGCTTGGCAGGTGTTGTGGGTGATTCCAGACACCGGTGAGTTAAGCTGGTGTGTGCAGGTCAGGCGTGTTTTCAATTAAAAGACCGTAGACGGAATTAGTCCCGATGGACTAAGTAAACCCGTTACTCGTGGAAAATGGTACTCCCTCTGCAGAGGATATATCCTGTTGGACAGTCATGTTCTTGAGTAAAGACCACAGCCTGAGTTGAATCTAGTGACGGTATTCGGATGGAGAACGGTTAACTAGACCATATCGACGGTTTTCGGATGGAGAACGAATTAGCTAGAGCTCAGTAACGGTATTTGGATGGAGATACGGCTTGACTAAATTATCGGTTTTCGGATGGAGAAACGGCTGAACTAGATTTGTTTATGATTGTGGCACATGTGGATTATGATCTTTATTTATTATGGACTAACCCTTTTATTTTCGTATATTATTAAGTATCCCTGGGATGGTTCTACCTCCTGGATATTCACTGTGATTATTCTCTTATAAGCCCTTTCTGTGGTGTCGCTCAGACGCCCGACTGCGGCATGCTTGTTGTTCATTCATCTTTTATAAGCCCTTTATGTGGTGTCGCCCCGATGCCCGACTGCGGCATTATTATTCCTGCAGTTTTCCCTCTCGAGGAGTCATTCAGACCCTCGTTTGGCACCAGTATTACTATTCTTGTAGTTTCCTCTCGAGGAGTCATTCAGACCCTCGTTTGGCACCAGTATTACTATTCTTGCGGTTTCCTCCCGAGGAGTCATTCAGACCCTCGTTTGGCACCCAGTATTTTATTTTGGAATATTTTTAACCATATGTGTGCATCATGGTCTTTCGTATATTTCGTGACAGACTTGTGATCTCATAATAATCCGGAGCATGTTTGATATATTATACCCGTGTTCTTAATGTTTGCGAGTACATTCAAACGTACTCACTGGCTTGTCCCTGGCTATTGTCTTGGCCAGATTCCTTGCTTGGAGATAAGCATCGCGGTGACAATCTCGGAACAAACGTGTTGGCATTTGCATGCCTCGCGAAGATAGGAGTTATCCTGGTCAGCTGTTCTTGTGGGAAATGGAGTCCCATAGACGCAGATGTATCCAACCGCTTCCGCCCTCTACCATTAGAAACCAAATGTTGTACTCCTAGGCCACAATGGTCTTGTACTACATATTTTTGTACTTGCTTGGATTTTCTTGTACCAAGTTGGTGCCTCATCAGCTAACAGAAATCCTGGGGCTGATGAGTACAACGGCCATTTTCTGGAGAATTAATATCCCGAAAATCCGGTTGTGACAGCCGCGCCATGAACTTGGCATAAGCCGGCCGTCCAAAAAGAGCGTGATATGGGCTCTTGATCTTGACCACTTCAAAGGTTAATTTCTCAGCCCTAGAATCATGCTCATCTCCGAAAGCTACCTCCAGCTCAATCTTACCAACTGCGTATGCCGACTTACCAGGCACCAAACCATGGAAAACAGTGTTAGATGTCTTAAGATTTTTATCAGTCAACCCCATACGACGAAAGGTCTCATAATAGAGGATGTTGATGCTGCTACCTCCATCCATGAGTACCTTAGTGAATTTATATCCACCAACTTGAGGTGCCACCACCAACGCCAACTGATCCGGATTGTCAACTCGGAGAGGGTGATCTTCTCTGCTCCACACAATAGGCTACTCTAACCACCTTAGATAACGGGGGACCGCCGGCTCAACAGCGTTCACATCCCTTTTATGAAGCTTCTGGTCTCGTTTGCACAAGCTAGTGGTTAACACATGATATTGTCCACTATTCAGCTACTTTGGATTGCTCTGATAACCCGATTGCTGCTGCTGCTGTCCTCCCTGACCAGACTATTGATTATAACCACCTTGATTTCCTTGAAAGCCGGAACTTGAGCCGCCACCTAGGCCATGAAAACCGCCTCCACCTGAGCCATCACCAGGCCCATGGCTGCCGTCGAACATGTTATAATGTTTGAAAGCCTTCATGATCGCGCAATCTTTCCATAGGTGAGTGACTGGCCTTTCCCGAGTGCCGTGTTTTGGACAGGGCTCATTGAGCAATTGCTCAAGAGTAGGACCTGACCCGCCAGACCGAGGGGGCAGCCTCCCCTTGCGTTGTTGATTGTTGCCCTGCGAATTGGTGTTAGCCACAAACTCCGGGTTACCGTCGGCCTTACGTTTATTGCCTCCCTGACTCGCCGGGTTATGCTGATTACGCTTTCCATTGCCGTTCTTCTTTCCCTTCCCTGTCTTCTCTTCATCAGACGCGGGATCCTTGGTACTATCAGAGTCGGCGTATTTAACTAGAGCCGCCATAAGCTGGCCCATGTCATTACAATCACGCTTGAGCCGCCCCAGCTTCTGTTTCAAAGGTTCAAATCGGCAATTTTTCTCCAACATTAAGACCGCAGAGCCGGCATCCATCTTATCAGATGAATGTATTATCTCCTTGACCCGGCGCACCCAATGAGTGGTGGACTCACCTTCCTCTTGCTTGCAATTAGTCAAATCCACAATTGACATGGGCTGCTTGCATGTGTCTTTGAAGTTCTAGATAAACCGGGCTTTTAACTCTGCCCATGAACCAACGGAATTAGGCGGCAGCCCCTTCAGCCAAGTGCGGGCTGTTCCATCCAACATCATGGTGAAGTACTTGGCCATCGCCGTATCACTGACCTCCAACAGCTCCATGACCATCTCATAGCTTTCAATCCATGCCCCGGGCTGTAAATCAGCTGTGTAATTTGGCACTTTTCGGGGTCCTTTGAAATCCTTGGGCAAACGCTCATTACGCAAAGCCGGCACCAAACAAGGAACACCACCGGTTCTTGTGGCCACGCCTGCCTCAATGGAAGTCGTCGGATAATCCAGGAAGGTTTGGTGATCCGCCTGCTCAGCCGCCTGCTGAGCCGCCCGCTCAGCTTCTTGACGCATCCTGTCCTGTACCGGGTTATGCCCACCTGGCTGGTTACAGCGCTGGGCGTTGCTTGACACGGCTGCCGAATCCATATGTCTGCTGTAACTCGGGCTCCGGCTCGGGCGAGGAGTCGAATGGATCCTGTCCCGACTATAAGAATAAGCCTCCTGCTGAGCCAAGGCCGTCTAAAGAAGTTCCCTGACCCTTCGTGTCTCGACTGCTGTTGGAGAGTCGCCATCCGCTGGGAGAGCCGCCAGGCGTGCCGATGCGGCAATCAGGTTCTCCAACGGGTTAGAGAAATGACCCGGTGGTGTCGGTATGTAGCGAGGCGGAGCTGTGTGCATGTGAGGTGGTTCCATCACCCGGGGTTGAGTTGGCGCTCCAGCTCCGGGTGTCATAATCCGGTTCACCTCCAGCGGGTTACTAGGGCCAGCCCCGGGTGTGTTGAAAAGATTGCGAAGATCATAAACCGGAGGCAGATGCGATTGAGCCTTCTGGTGACTCCTCCTCATCACCTCGTTGGACGCGTTCAGATTCATCGTAAGCTGGAAAGCCTCTGAGTGGATCTGCTGAGCTCGAGCATCCAAAGCCGCCCGTTCTGCGGCCAATCTGGTGTCCTCAGCAGCTAGTGCTTCTTTGGCTCGGGCTATATCCTCACGTACCCGTGCTACCTCTGCATCATGCTCAGCCTGATCCACCGGAGTAACTGTGGCGGTTAACAGGGCCGTCAATCTGTCCATGAGATCAATCAACACCTGAGCCGGCGGGCACACAGGGCCTCCCCCCCCCCCCGGCTGCTCCTGACCCGGAAGTTATTGCTGCCGCAGCCGTAGAGTTTTGGCCGGGTTGAGTGCCAGCCATGAAGATCCCTACTCTGCTCGGCGGCTCAAAGGGGCCCGGAATACTACTGCCATCGGAACAGCCCCCAAGCCCGCCGTCTTGTAATTGATACAACGAATTCATCTCACAAGTGGACGACTCACCATCAGAGTAGACGGCCGTCTCACCGCCATCCACGGATCCTTCAGAAAGTTCCCCTCCATGGATGCAACCCACGAAGGCATGCTTTATAGCGGGCTGAGCCCGGGCAGGTCTCGCACGCTGAGCCGTCTCGATGATGTCATCGCAGTGTCCGGCTCAGGGCCCGGCTCGCCCATCCAGCCGATGAAGACGTGGATTCCGCCGAAGGGGACCCGGTACCCATACTCAATTGAGCCCGCGTCCGGACCCCAGCCGGCGTTGTCGATGTAGAGCTTGCCGCGACGACTCTTGGTCATCCGACCCACAGCGTATCCCTTGAGCCCTTCGAAGCTGCCCTTCAAGAACTCAAATCCACCATGCGCTGGCCCCACGGTGGGCGCCAACGGTCATGGAATTGTCACGGCAGATGTCCTCGCGAAAGGACTTAGTCGTGGAGCCATCGCAACTAGGAAGCTTAATTAAAGGGGTTAAAGCGGGACAAAGGACACGAGGGTTTATACTGGTTCGGCCCCTTGCGGTGAAGGTAAAAGCCTAATCCAGTTGAGGTGGAATTGCTAGGGTTTCGATGATCAGGGAGCGAATCCGCTATGTCTGTCTCTCGATTTGATGTTACTTGACCTAAACCGCCGCCGGGTCGTCCCTTTATATACAGAGGTCGACGCCCAGCGGCTCATAGAGTCCCGGCGGGCTCATAAACAGTGTCCGGCTCGGTGACCAATTAATCTTGCCTTACAATACAAGTTATGCCCTTATGGCGGCTTATCACTACAGGCCTTAAGTCGCCCTTGGGACTTGAGCCCTTAACTGAACCGCCATCTTCAAGCTTGATATTGGGCTTCATATGATGAATCGCCATAGCGTAACCCGGCCCCTCCTGGGCGGGTTACACTAGCAGTTATATCCCCGACAGAAGGCGTGCAGAAGCCACTGTCATTGTGCGTCCTTCGACACGCCTTCGGCCCACGCATGAGAGCCTGGCACAAATTGATGTAGTACTAAGTAAACTTTCAATTTATTCGTCTTCGATCATGACAATACAATGATCAATAGAAAGTTACATGCAAATCCATAGACCACCTACCGACGACTATAAACACTTAAGTGGGATGAAGACGCGTCGCCGTAATCGTCCCTCTGTCACCGGAGCCAGACAGAACTTGTTGTAGTAGACAGTCGGGAAGTCGTCATGCTAAGGCTCCATAGGACCGGCGCATCAGAAAAACAACCACCACATATGAAGAGTAGCATAGATCAAAATGATCTAACCTGAAGACACACAAACGACAACCAGATCTGAACAAATCCACCTAAGATAGATTCACCGGAGACACACATGCACACGCCCAGCGACGATACTAGACGCACCATAGAAACGAAGGCTAGACGGGGAGAACCTTATCCATCTTCAGGGAGCCGCCGCTGTCTCGCCTTCCTGAGCAGGACAAAAACCCTGACAAAACTCAAAAAACATCTAAAAACATAGCCCTCCCACCAGCAAGGTGTCGGTGCTAAAACCGGCAGATCTTGGGTAGGGGGTCCCAAGCTTGGTGATATGAACTAGATGGTAACAGGACACATAAGGGACATGATATTTACCCAGGTTCGGACCCTCTTGATGAGATAAAATCCTACGTCCTGCTTTTGATATATTGATTGTGATGGGGTACAGTGTACAATATGATCTACCTTGAGATCGTAAGAAGGAGTTATAAGCTCTAAACCTTGCATCGTGCCTCTACAGACTAAACCCTATGGCTTATATAGACGTTCGGGGAACCTAGGGTTTACACATGGTCAGTTACAATCTAGGGATAAGCATGTAGATCGTTCAAATGTGCTTGGAGTGTATGTCAAGTCCTAAGAAGATCTTCATCTTGATTACGCCGAGGGCCAGGGCCTGCATGGCCCATTCATCAATCTTCAGTGGGTCCTCGGTCCGGCCCTTAAACAATGGACCGACGTGGCAAGCACCCCCTAATCCAGGACCCCAACAGTAGCCCCTGAACTAGTCTTCAAGCCGAGGATGTGAGGTATCTTCTTCGGGATAACTTTACAAGTCTAAGTCTTCGGCTTCATAGGCGAGTTCCATCGTTCATGTCAGCTCCCACTTCCGAGGAAATGCTCGGCTCCGAGGTCTTCTTGGATTTCCCTATCACAACTAGGCATCAAATAAGAGGGGATATCTTTTAACAAGACCTTCTCCTTGGCGCACTTTATTAATTTAGCAAGGCCGAGTAAAAATCAGACCTCTTCGATTTTTGTGCTGTTATCCAGTTTGGACCCTCTTAAAAACTTTTCTTCTAGACTTTGTGATGAAAGTGACCTCACCCTAAATTATCTCTGGATCACAGCACAACCTAGACCACACCAACTCAACTCTCAGTTGAAACCCTAGCTCTGAATTGCACAAAGGAAACTACACTTCCTCTATTGATCTAGATCACCCCTCCCAAACATCTCAAGAGACTCTCCTAACCCTGGGGACCAAAGGAGTGACACCACATTGGAAAATCCAATGCAATATTTCTCTTACAGAAACTATTTCAATTTCTGCTAGAAGAGGAAAATAAATCCAAAGAACACTTAGGCTCATAAAAATTAGTGAAGTTAATTATAGATGACCTTGATGCCTAGTGTGAGCTCTGGTAAAAATATGAGAACATTTAGGACATGGCAAAGTCTCCAAATAATTGACAGAACCATGATGCCCTAAAGTGTTGTGAAGGAACTACCCTCTAGGTAGTTCTGAAAATTCCTAAATAATTTGGGCAGCACCTAGTAGTTGCACATGACCAAATTATATCACAATATTGATCATTCACAAGCCACACAAAGTCACAGTACCCACTTAAGCTTTCTGCCCCGTTTTTTAGGTTGTGAAGGAAGTGCTAGCTAGGAGTGTTTTTTTTTTTTTTTTGAGCTGAAATGTTGTAGAGTGTTGCACCCTAGTTTTATATCATTGCTAGACATAGCTTCCTAGCTTGGATCACAACAAACTGACCTGCACAAGCCCCAGCATGTTGCAATCCGAACTGAACATGGTGAAGCAATCTAGCACTGGTTCACTCCGGGACAGAACCAAGAACACACACACACACACACCCAAAACACGACCCCTCACACCCTAGTTAAGGTTTGCGCCTGGAGGCCACTGGCATGCCCAATGCTAGTGGTGACCACCTCCAGAGCACGACAACTGTGTGATCTATTGCACGTCCGTGACCAAACCCTCGCCCCACCCTGCCCCGTGCCAGACCATTGTGTCCACCGCAGAGCCCCGTCCCCCACTCACCTTCTAGAAGCCCTGGAAGCAGCCAAACTGCCCAAACGCTCGCCGGCATCGCCGCTGCCATCGTCGGACCCCCCTGTTGGCCGCTTGCGCTGGCCAGCTCGTCTCGCTCCCTCGCGAGCTGCCATCCGCCACCGCCTAAGCGCGAAGACGCCACCACGTAGCCCTCGGCCCCGACTACGGCAAGCTGGCGCCACCGCGGCGATCGAGCCTCACTCTGCCTATAGAAGGAGCAGACCCCGAGCCTCTAAGCCTCACTACTCACTTCCCCTCGTCCAGTAGAGCTTGACCATCCCCTCCCCTGGTCGACCCCCCCTCTGTAGCAGCTCAATTGACCTGAGCTCCGCCGCTCGGCCATGGCGCGCAACCAAGCACCTAGCCCTTCCCCGTCCCAACAGAGACCACCACTGGTTGTCCCACTCGCCGTAGAACACGCCATCACCCTCTACCAGCCCAATCCATCACCGTAGCTACCCAATCCACCGGAGTCGCCGCTCTCTGCCACGGCGGACCGCCGCGCAAGTAGGCACCCATGAGACCACCACTACCCACCCACGGATGCGACACTCATCATTGAGTCCAAAACTGCTCTCTCCTGCTCGAGAGGACCACCGGAGCGCCGTCAACCTCACCGGAGCAGAAGACCAGCCGCGGCGTCGGGGAGAGAGGAGGGAGGAGAGAGAGAGCTGATGCGTGGGCCCCACACGCCGGTGACCGAAGCGCGGCCCCAGCTCTGCCACGTCAGTTAAGTGGAGACGTGAAGTAGAGAATATCTTTTCCCCACAGGAAAACGTACTCGTAGCGAGGGCCTGACATGCCGCGCTGTCTAGGGACCCGACTGCAATTATTCTTTTTACAGAATAGTCCCTGATAGTAAAACTCTCCTTACTTTTTGCTCGTAACTCCGATTGAGGTGATTCCAACGCTCACGGTGTCGTCTTGGCGAGCCCGTTCTGTTAGTATTGGTTTTGTTCTTGTTTGTGCTCTAGATGTCCGTAGTTTACTTTACTATTCGACGGCATCAGTTGTGTTTTATTCAGTCAAAGAGTGGGATGCCACTGTTACAAGGAGGGAACATTAGTGCAGGGTCACACACCCTTCTTCTTCGATGCTCTCATTACAAATCATGGTGCCATTAAACCAAACGAAATTGTACGACCATATATGCCTAAGTGGTAAGGCCTTATTTTGTTTACAATTATGTCTTTTACGCGTGTCTCCATAACGGGAGGCTCGGAGTTTAGTACCTCCTTTGGCCGAGAGATTTGCGTCAATCACGATGCCATTAAACCGAATGAAATCGTACGACCATATATGCGTAAGTGATAAGGCCTTATTTTGTTTACAAATTTGTCTTTTACGCGTGTCCCCATAATGGGAGGCTCGGATTTAATACCTCCTTTGGCCGGGAGATTTGCGTCCGGAGTTAGAGGGCCTGGGATGGTTTAGGAATACCGAAAGTTTAGTAGTGCCACAGGGTGGCAAGGTCCCAGATCACCTCGACCGAGGGCTAGCCCGCGAGAGGTCGGGAGATACGTTAGAAGGGCCATGCTGTCGAATAAGTAAATTTACGGGAAGCAGGATGTACCAGTGAAGCATCCGCCGTCCATGTCAACATCAAGATGCACACTGTCCTTTGACTAATAAACTAAGGAATCTTTTATGGGAGGTGGATTTGTGGTCTATGGGGACATCTACACCCTATATGGAAAAAAAATGGTAATTCAACACAAAGTAAAAAATTCCTGAAAATATTTTTGAAATAAATTCGACCTTCTATTGTACTCGTGAGAAAAAATCCACAAAAATAAAATCTCCCTTTGACTTCTTTTCAGAAAAGACATTTTTTTTGGCTAAAATAGTGTGAATAGTGACCTATAATAGCAAATATTTTTTGTCCTTTTTGCTGTGAGGTCAACTTTTGTTTTTTTCGTAAAAATTTATATACTAGTGCAAAAGTAAGTCACGTGTTTTGTCAAAATAGTTCTTACCTATTTTGGCTTTTTATTAAAATATTTTAAAAACAAATCCTCATATAGGGTGCATATACAACCAGGAACACAAGTATATTTCCCATCATTTGTGGGGTGAAATACATCTGTATACTAGTCTGACACCATTTGACCAATATATGAACATGCCTCACAACTTTTTCATTTAGTCATGCATGTGTACTAACAGACCACTCAACCTATAGTACCAATATTTTACTTTCTTGTTAGCTATTAAATGATTGATGTCTTTTAATAAATGTTTTATTTTTAAATCTTTTTATATATTTGAATTCCTAAAGACAAGATCTTTAAAACAAGACCAATATTCAATATATTTTAGCGTAGTTTGAATTTTACCGTTTCATTCGATTTGGCATTTCAAAAAGGTGGATGTAACTCATTTCAAGAAACTCGTTTCACTTTATTTAAAAAACTGATTTCACAACTAAGAAAAAACAGATTTAATTCATTTTAGAAAACTAATTTTATTCATTTATAACACTGATTTGACTCGTATCAAAACACATATTTAAGTCATTTCAAAGAATTGGTTTTGCTCATTTTGAAAAGGTGATTTCACTCATTTCATAAAACTAAATTCACTCATTGGAAACACTGATCTCAGTTATTCCGAAACATATATTTCATCATTTACAGAAACAATTTTACTTATTTCAGAAAACGTATTGTGGTCTTGTAAAAAACAAATTTAAGTAAATTTAAACACCGATTTCAAAGAACTAGCTACACTAATTTCGTAAAATTGATTTCACTCATTTCAAAAATTTCATTTCACTATGTGAAAAAATGATTTCACTCATATGAAAAAACGATGCCACTCATTTCAGAAAAATAATTTCACTTAGTTGAAAAAACAGATCTCACTCATTTTCATATTTCAGTTCGAAATGGATTTCAGTCAGTGCGAAAAACTAATTTCACTCGTTTAGATATTCTGAAATAACAAGTTTCACGTATTTCACACCCAAAAATGTGTCATGTGTATGAAAAACATATTTTACTCATTTTCAAAAATTGCTCTCACCCAATTCAAAGATCATATTTCACTATTTTTAGAAAGCTGATTTCACTCTAAGCAAATAACTAATTTCAAATATTTCAAAAAACTTATTTGATTCAATTAAAAATATCAATTCAAAAAACAAATTCACTTGTTTTGTAAAACATATTTCACTCATTTAAAGAAAGTTTGAAATAATTAGTTTGACATGTTTTGCATGACTAGTTTCAAAATTCTGAAATAACAAGTTTCATGTATTTCACACCCAAAATGTATCATGTGTATGAAAAACATATTTCACTCATTTTAAAAAATTGGTCTAACCCAATTCAAAGATCGTATTTCACTATTTTTAGATAGGTAATATCACTCATTTCAAACGTTGAAACTTAAACGTGTTTGAATGCATTCAAGATTGATTCTTGTTCTAAAGGTCTTGGCTCCAGGAGTTGAAATATATACAACGTTTCGAAAACAAAATTTTTGTTTTGAAGATATGAACAATCTAAATAGTAAAAAGGGAATTAAAAGTGATGGATTTATAGAAGGGGAGAGGAGAGATAATGTCAGAGAAAAGAGAAAAGCAGGACCATGCATGTGTCCTTTGCATGCGCATGGTAGGCCCAGGAAATACGATGACTTAAATAGGAGAAAGAGGGGAATACAAATGTACACTTTTTAAGCTGGCAGCATGCTATTGGTGAGAGAACCACCGGTACATCCCGGCACCGGTAAAAAACACTTTGCGGCCATGATGTAGACAGGGTTCGCCGGACAGAGAGTCCAGAGTATGGTAAAGTGTACAACCTATTCGAGTAGCCGCGTCCACGATCCATGGTCTTATCTCCCTTCTCCGTCTCCACATCCTGTGTGTGTACCAATGGCGATCTCCAGAGCGAGACAGGACGGCTCAGTATCCTGGCCTTTGAGGTGGCGGCGGCCATGTCCTCCGACGTGGTGGTCAGGAGTCTCTGCGCCTTCGTCCTGCGTGCCTCACGTCCACGGAACAGTCCCGCCTGCTCCGGCTCACGTGCGGCGAGCTCGTGGCGGATCTTGGCCGCGTTGCCGACACCGCTGCGTTGCCAACGCCGCCGCGTCGCCTGGGGACGCCATGCCATGGACTGCCAGACGCGCCATTCCTCCACGACTTAGACCGCGTCTACGTTGAGGAGAAGTGCGGAATCAGCCTCGCGCGCCTGGACGCCACAATCGTCTTCTAGGTTGCAGCGGCACTAGGTGCGACGCCTCACGCAGCGCTCTGGGGCTAGAGGAAGCTGTTACAAACAGCGAAGTACTACACATTTTGAAGTGGAAAGACTACTAGCATTGTGCACAGCTACTTCAAGAAATCAGAGTGAATGAATTATGTCTTTTACCCTACATGTGCATAGCACAACGAAGCCACAGAGATCGATGTTACTGTGAGCGCTCCAGAGCTGCTTCAACAGTAAACATCGTCTTGAAACGTACTCTACTACGAGGTAATAAACAGACAAATGTAAAAGACCTCGTCACGTATGACTCTACTACAAGACTACAAACAAAGGATCAATTTGCCCTCACTACAATCCGGTCGACTCCACGGGCTAGGTAGATCCATCTCGACGAAGCTTATCACGTCGATGAAGCCAGCACCTTCTCCCCGGCCGGTCGGACACCACGCCGCCGCTTGCGCTTGGCTTGGTACGCGCCCCATCTTGGAAGCTACCACAGTTGCTTCTTCTTGCAGATCCGCTCGTGCGCCACGCCATGCATGTCCTCCAGTGCCTTCTCCCACACGGCGTGCGGCACGATCCCGCTCTTCCACACCCCTGGCCGCCGATATGCTTCTTTGCACAGGACATGGGCGACCTGGTTGCCCTCGCGGTATATGTGCTGCAGCTGGTACGTCGAGAAGTGCTTGAGCAGCGCGCGGATCTCCTGTTGGATCGACAGCGGTATGCGGGTCTGCGTCTCCTTGCCGGTCAGGAGGTCCACCAGCACCTGGTCGTCGCCTTCCACCACCAGCCCGCCACGGAAGAAACTCATCGCGAGCCGCAGCCCGTGGATCAGTGCTCGCGCCTCCACTATCCCCACCGTGGAGTGCTCCGTCAGCTCGGCAAAGGCGACGAGGACGTGGCCGTTGCAGTCGCGGATGGCGCCGCCGATGCTCGCCCGGCCGGACCCGTCGTGGTAGACGGATCCGTCGAAATTCAGCTTCAACCAGCCCATCGGAGGAGCCTCCCACCTCACCATGATGCGGCTGGGATGGAAGGGAGGGGAGGAGGCCGACAACGAGGTGGAGCTCAGCGGAGGTGCAAACGCGATCCTGCTACAGAGAGGAGCAAAGGAGGGAGCAAACGAGGCAGGGGCAGCGATGCAAGCCATGTTGTTCTTGCGTACCGCAAACGACGAAGAAGGCTTAATGCACGCCTGTCCTTTTATAGATGCCAGAATAGCCTGCCGGATTCCGGATTCCAGTCCGATGTACGGACGGACCCTAACGCTGCCGAGTTCGATTCGAGTCCGATTCATGGGGCTGAGAAAATGAGCTTGGGGCACTGTACCGCTTCCACGATACTGGGGCACCGACGCGAGGGACAAATTTGGGTTGCTTCACCGTAGACCGGACAGCAGCCAGTCGAAACAAGCTCTGACACCCCGGCCCACACAAAATCCCTCCTAAAACCCCTTTCGGACCCGCGTATTCATCCTATCATCTTTCTCTGCATTCGTTTTCTCTCTCGACTTTGCCACTGCTCCACTACCTCGACCGCCCCGCGACACCTTTGCCGGAACTCGACGATTTAGTTTCCTCCGGCGCTACACCTGGGCTCCAGGCCGCTTCTCCTCCGCTGCTGTTTCATACCTCTCCTCCGTCCGTCGTACAGGTACCATCCGCCCATGAGGCACTCGCCATGCACGTCGACTGTTCGGTGAAATGCCCGTGCTAACTTTGTTGCCTCTTCTTCTTTAAAGCAATGTATTCGGATATGGAGTACATGCACAGGCACTTTGTTCAGTCGTACGATGGCTCGTCTGGCGAGGACTACACTGATTAGACGGCGATGATGCAAGCGGTCCTTGCAGACGCGGAGTATGCAGAAGAGTATGTTCTCAATTTGAAGGGATCGATGAAAGATCATCGAGTGTTCAACCGCAATAGGGCGCGCGGCCATTTGATGCTGATGAACGATTACTTTGCCCCGGATGCCCTATTCGCTAACAATTTTCGCCGCCGCTTTCAGATGCAAAAAAATGTCTTCGATCGTCTCTACCATGGCATCTGTTCCTTCAATGACTACTTCATCTTGAAGAATGATGTCGTGGGAAGGATTGGGTTCTCTGGTTATCAGAAGTGCATGACCGCACTGCGGATGCTTGCATATGGCACGACCGCTGATTCGTTGGACGAATACCTACGGATGCCTGAGAGCATAAGCGGAGATGCCATGGTAAGCTTTGCTACTGTCGTGGTCTCGGTGTTTGGACCTTAGTACCTGAGAGAACCAATTGTGGTAGACACCGAGAGGATCTTGGCAATGTCTGAAGCAAGAAAGTGGCTAGGTTTGCTCGGATCTCTTGACTGCATGCATTAGAGATGAAAGAACTGCCCAAAAGCTGTACAAAGGCAATATCAGGGTCAATGTCAAGAAGAAGCCTATGATCATTCTTGAAGCAACTGCATCACAGGATCTTTGAATTTGACACGCTCTCTTTGGCATGCCCGGGTCTCACAATGACATCAATCGTGCTGTAGTGATCACCATTGTTTGCCAGGCAGACTGAAGGAAAAGCTCCTCCTCACCACTATACTGTCAATGGGCATGAATACAACATGGGCTACTATCTGGTTGACGGTATTTATCCTTTGTGGGCTACCTTTGTCAATATCATATCTGACCCAGTTGGCCAGAAAAAGTCTCGCTTTGGTAAAAAATAAGAAGCAACAAGAAAGGATGTCGAGATGACATTTGGAGTTTTGCAGTCACGTTTTGCTGTTGTTCATGGACCTGCTAAACAGCGGAATCCGGAGACCTTGTGGGAGGTGATGACATGGTGTATGATCATTCACAACATGATCGTCGAGGATGAGGGTGAGGATGCTGTCGTAGGTCTTCAGTCTGAGAACATGAGTGATCCTACCGAACTTCCAAACCAAAATCCGATCACTTTTAATGAGTTTGTTCAAATGCATCAAAAAATTTGACATCAAGCAACTCATGAGCAAATGAAGGAAGATATGATTGAGCACATGTGGGTGGTTAAAGCGAACAACATTGTTTGAGTATAATATTTAAATTAGAACTATTCTTGCATTTGAACATTTTTTAGCTAAACTAAAACTAGATATGCGGCTATTCTGAGCGTGCGGATCTGTGCGGAATTTAAAAAGGGCGGATGTATCCAGATAACATTAGATGGTCGGCTCCCGCAACAGTGTCCGCTGACTGGCCATCCCCCAGTCCGCAAATGGATATGGTGTCCAGTTTACAGGTTAGTGTTGGACATGCCCTAAGAACAACTACAATCGAGACCTCTCAAATCTCCTCCATACATCCGTTTGGACGGTCCGGTCATCAAATTGGCCCCCAACTGGACCCCTCAAATCGGCTCTATACGTTTGGGATGTCCGGCACCCCTCAAAACCAACCCATAAGTAAGGTGGATATGACCACGTTGATTGACAGAAGGGCCCTCGTCAAAACCCATCGGCCCGTCGGGCGCCTCTTTGGTCTGGCGAGGATGTATTCATGGCGCTTGAGGGAGTCCTGGACTAAGGGGTCCTCGGGCGTCCGGCCTGTTAGCCATGGGCCGGACTGATGGGCTGTGAAGATACGAAGACCGAAGACTCTCCCCCGTGTCCGGATGAGACTCTCCTTGGCGTGGAAGGCAAGCTTGGCGACCGATTATAAAGATTCCTTTTTCTGTAACCGACCTCATGTAACCCTAGATCTCTTCGGTGTCTATATAAACCGGAGAGCTTAGTCCGGAGAGGAGATCTTTGATCATAGTCATACAGGCTAGAATTCTAGGGTTTAGCCATTACGATCTCGTGGTAGATCAACTCTTGTAACACTCATATTCATTAAGATCAATCAAGCAGGAAGTAGGGTATTACCTCCATAGAGAGGGCCCGAACCTGGGTAAACATTGTGTCCCCTGTCTCCTGTTACCATCGACCTTAGACGCACAGTTTGGGACCCCCTACCCGAGATCCGCCGGTTTTGACACCGACATTGGTGCTTTCATTGAGAGTTCCACTGTGCCGTCCCCAAAAGGTTTGATGGCCCCTTCAATCGTCAACAACGAGGCCGTCTAAGGAGAGACCTTCCTCCCCGGACAGATCTTCGTATTCGACGGCTTCGCCCTGCGGGCCAACTCGCTTGGCCATCTAGAGCAGATCGATAGCTACGCCCCTGGCCACCAGGTCAGATTCGGAAGCTTGAACTAAGTCGCGGACATCCGTGGAGACTTGATCTTCGCCGGATTCGAGACCGCGGCGGCCGCTCCCTGTCACTCCGATGTACATGACCTAAATCTCTCATCGGACCACAATCAGGAGATTGCCCTCGTCACTGCTCTGGCCTTAGATCCGGAGCAGATCGCGCCATCTGAGGATGGGAAGCTCAACCCCACCACGGAGGCCACGAATCCCGCGGCGTTGGAGCCGCACACGGACTTAAACTCATGGGACATCTGCGTTACCGGAACTTCGGACTCGTCTCCGGCTATAAATTCCGAACCACGTACGCCTGCGGACGCCGAGTCCGATCGGTTATCGACCTTTGAATTTAGCGCCGCGGACATCTTCCAACACTCGCCCTTGGGCGATGTGCTAAGTTCATTAAAAAACCTATCCTTGGTGGGGGACTCACAGCCGAACTATGTCCGGTTCGAACTAGGGGCTGATGATGGGGAATTTTCTTCCCACCCGCCACCCACTTCATAGCCACTGTCGAGGATCTCACGGACATGCTTGATTACGGCTCCGAAGACATCGACGGTATGGACGACGATGCCGATGAGGAGCAAGGCCAAAACCCGCCATTTACTGGACGTTGGACGGCCCCTTCTTCGTACGATGTGTACATGGTGGATACACCCAAAGCAACTAACGACGATGACAAAGAAAATCCAGTTGAGAATGAACCTCCTGAGACACACCCCAAGCGCCGACGTCCTCGACGCCGCTGTAAGTCACGTCGTTCAAAAGACAGCAATACTGACACCGGAGAAAATAATACTCCGGACGATGCCGAAAACAATGAAGACCCTGTTGAGGCAACATCCGAATAGGAGGAACAAGAAAACGGGCAGGTCAGCCCCGACGAACAGGCCATGCCCAACGACTCAGAGGATGGTAGTTACCATCCACTCTCCGAGGATGAGGAGAGCCTCGGCAACGAGGATTTCATCGTGCCTGAGGAACCCCTCGAGCGGGAGCGCTTCAAGCGCCAGCTAATCCGCAAAGGCCCCTGGAGAACTCCGAATCCGGGTTAGTAAAAGATACTTCCTCTCCACATACTTGCTTTGCATACTAAAAGCCTTACCAGCCGCGATCTTCCTGGCCTCCTGGATCTCCTCGAGGGTGCCCTGTGCCTCATTCCGGGCCATTTCGGCGCTTTGACGAGCCTTGGCGAGTTCGGTCTCTTGAGCAGACGCATCACGCTCCAAGGTCTCGCACTTCTTCACCGCATCCTGGAGCTCTTGTTGGACCTTGTTGACCCGGGCCTTGAGCTTCTTACGGGCAGCCTGCTCCTTGACGGTCTTCTCCTCGGCGTCGGCCAGGGCCTTTTTCAGGGCCTCGACCTCGGTCGCGGCTCCTACACATATCATGACACTTCGGTCAATACACATCATTTTACTCTTTTCGAATATATAGCGGGTTATCACATACCTTGCTTCTCCTGGAGCTGTCTCCTCACCTGGCCGAGCTCCTCCTGGGCCCGCTCTAGTTTCTGCTTCAGTCCGGAGACTTCGGCAGTGTGTGAGGCTGCAACCAGCAGCGACGCCTGCGTAGTCATTTAATACAAATTTCGTTAGTTCCCTGCAATAAAGGATTGATCCTCTGTCCGGCCTTTCTTTCCGAACACCGGACAGTGTCTCATGGGCTACTGACTATATCAGGATTTTTACGTCGCGTACCTCAAAACCTGTCAGCAAGCTGCTGCAGGCTTCGGTCAGTCCGCTCTTGGCGGACTGAACCCTCTCAATCACCGTACCCATAAGGATACGGTGCTCATCCACAATGGAGGCACCTCGAAGCACTTCCATCAGATTATCCGGTGCCCCTGGTTGGACAGGGGTCACCGGGGGAATTGGCGCACCCCCCTCTTTCGAAGGAGGTTGTTCGCCGGATTCCAGAGCCATATTGGTCTCCGGAATCGTGTCCGGCTGAGGGCCGAACTGAATACGGCCCTCCTCGCTCGTCTCCATGGGGATCTGTTTCCCCATGTGTCCGGCGGTAGAGGTCTCGCCCTCTAGCGCCTCCCTGACAGCGTCCCGAGCTTCTCCCCGGCTTGGAGCGGTCCTTCGGGACAGCACCTCGGTGTCGTCCTTAGCCTTGGGAGAGTCAGCGGTCGGCGGTGACATGCAGGCCATCTCCTTAGAATCCAACGAACCTCCTGACGAGGATCGCTGGAAGCTGTCGTGTGATACGTCTCCAACGTATCTATAATTTATGAAGTATTAATTCTATTATATTATCTGTTTTGGATGATTATGGGCTTTATTAAACACTTTTATATTATTTTTGGGACTAACCTATTAACCCAGAGCCCAGTGCCAGTTTCTGTTTTCCCCTTGTTTCAGTGTTTCGTAGAAAAGGAATATCAAACAGAGTCCAAACGGAATGAAACTTCGGGAGCGTGATTTTTTGAATGAACGTGATCCAGGAGACTTAGAGTTGAAGTCAAGAAAGCTTCGAGGTGGACACGAAGCAGGGAGGCGCGCCCCCCACCCTCATGGGCCCCTCGTGGCTCCCCTGACCGACTTCTTTCGCCTACATATATCCATATACCCTAAAAACATCGAGGAACAGAATAGATCGGGAGTTCTGCCGCCGCAAGCCTCTGTAGCCACCAAAAACCAATCGGGACCCTGTTCCGGCACCCTGCCAGAGGGGGGAACCCTCACCGGTGGCCATCTTCATCCCGACGCTCTCCATGACGGGGAGGGAGTAGTTCACCCTCGGGGCTGAGGGTATGTACCAGTAGCTATGTGTTTGATCTCTCTCTCTCTCTCGTGTTCTTGAGGTGGTACGATCTTGATGTATCGCGAGCTTTGCTATTATAGTTGGATCTTATGATGTTTGTCCCCCTCTACTCTCTTGTAATGGATTGAGTTTTCCCTTTGAGGTTATCTTATCGGATTGAGTCTTTAAGGATTTGAGAACACTTGATGTATGTCTTGCATGTGCTTATCTGTGGTGACAATGGGATATCGCGTCATTCACTTGATGTATGTTTTGGTGATCAACTTGCGGGTTCAGTGACCTTGTGAACTTATGCATAGGGGTTGGCACACGTTTCCGTCTTGACTCTCCGGTAGAAACTTTGGGGCACTCTTTGAAGTACTTTGTGTTGGTTTGAATAGATGAATCTGAGATTGTGTGATGCATATCGTATAATCATACCCACGGCTACTTGAGGTGACATTGGAGTATCTAGGTGACATTAGGGTTTTGGTTGATTTGTGTCTTAAGGTGTTATTCTAGTACGAACTCTATGATAGATCGAACGGAAAGAATAGCTTCGTGTTATTTTACTACGGACTCTTGAATAGATCGATCAGAAAGGATAACTTTGAGGTGGTTTCGTACCCTACCATAATCTCTTTGTTTGTTCCGCTATTAGTGACTTTGGAGTGACTCTTTGTTGCATGTTGAGGGATATTTATATGATCCAATTATGTTATTATTTTTGAGAGAACTTACACTAGTGAAAGTATGAACCCTAGGCCTTGTTTCAACGCATTGCAATACCGTTTGTGCTCACGTTTATCATTAGTTACCTTGCTTTTTTTTATATTTTCAGATTACAAAAACCTATATCTATCATCCATATTTCACTTGTATCACCATCTCTTCGCCGAACTAGTGCACCTATACAATTTACCATTGTATTGGGTGTGTTGGGGACACAAGAGACTCTTTGTTATTTGGTTGCAGGGTTGTTTGAGAGAGACCATATTCAACCTACGCCTCCCACGGATTGATAAACCTTAGGTCATCCACTTGAGGGAAACTTGCTACTGTCCTACAAACCTCTGCACTTGGAGGCCCAACAACGTCTACAGGAAGAAGGTTGCGTAGTAGACATCAAGCGGTTTCTGGTGCCGTTGCCGGGGAGGTGAGTTCTTGAAGGTATATCTTTAGATCTTGCAATCAAATCTTTTAGTTTCTTGTTTTATCACTAGTTTAGTTTATAAAAGAAAACTACGAAAAAATGGAATTGGGTTTGCCTCATACGCTTCATCTTTTTATTATCTTTCGTGAGTATGATGGAAAGGAAAATTGCGCCAACGTGTTAGAAGAAGAATGCATTAAAATGTTTGGCACTAAATCTTTGAATGATGAGCATGATTGCAATGTTGTTGGTATGAACTCTTTGAATATCCATAGTACTAATGATGATTGCACTAGTCATGATGAAAATATCTCTTATAAGCATGTCAATTTTTGTGGAGTGCATAGAGTTTGCAAGTACATACCAAACAGGGAAGATAGATTTTGCAAGAGGCATAAGTATTTGGAAACTAAATGGTTGCAAGAAAGGCTAGATGTTTGTGCTGAAAATTTAAACTTTCTTAGCCGTACTTGTGAACTTTGCAATGAACGTGATCATTTCAATAACCAATGCAAATTGTTTCATGATCGTATCGTGTCCAAAAATTGTGATGACTTGATTTCCCCTGCACATCATAATGAACTTAGTTTGCTTTTGGGTTATGAAGAAATGAAACGTATAACTAAGGATCTTCCAGAAATTGTCCTTGATAAAGTTCTTGATTTTGATCTAGAAGAAATTTATATGTATTGTGCGATGAATTGCATTGAAAATCCTTATATTGCCAATTACATAAAGAAAATAAAACAAATAGAGGATGAAGAGAATACTAACGAAAGGGAAGGGGCTTCCCAATATCCTCCTATTATTTCTTATGATGAATCAGGTAACGAGGAGGAGCTTTCTATTCAACCAATCTTATTAATAAGGAGCTACAAAAAGAGGATTGAACCCACACATGATGTGAAGAAGAAAAAGAAAAGACGGAGAAGCAAAGGTAGAAAGGTATCTCTCCCAAATGATGTTGCCCCGATTACTCATTGTGATGATGATAATTGCTATACTATTGGTGCTATCCATACTATTAATGATGAGAGTGATTATGCTTATGATATGAAAAGGCCCAAGCTTGGGGATGCTATGTTTGATGAAGATGATGTTTTTGAGAATATATTTGCTGCAATCAATGTTTGTCCCAAGCTTGGGGATGCTACATTTAATGAAGATGATATTTTTAGTCTCCCAAGTTTTGATATGCAAATTTATAATGATGATAGCATGCCTCCTACTTATGATGATTATATTGATGAAAGTGGGTTTGGAAGAGTGTCAACTTTAGGAAGTAATGATCCCACTATTTTTGAGGATGTTGAATCTTATTATGATAATTATGAAAGTGGATTTGGAGAGGTCATGACTTTATTTAGTAATGATTCCACTATCTTGGAAGAGGTTTCAATTGATTATGATGACAACAAAGTTGCTACTTATGATGATTATTGTGATGAAACTTATGCTATAAAAAGTAGTGATGATTATATTTATACAACTTGTCATGATTATGATTACCCTTTTTCTGAATATTACTCTTTTAATGTGGAAACAATTTATAGTATTCGAGTTTCTTATGATACTCCCACTATTCCGAATGAGAAGAATTTTGCTTATGTGGAGAGTAATAAAATTTCTATGCTTGTAGATCATGAAAAGAATGCTTTATGTGATGGTTATATTGTTGAATTCATTCATGATGCGACTGAAAACTATTATGAGGGAGGGATATATGCTTGTAGGGATTGCAATAATATCAAGTTTCCTCTCTATGTGCTTAAAGTTTTGAAGTTATGCTTGTTTTGCCTTCCTATGCTAGTTGATTATTGTTCCCATAAGTTGTTTGCTCACAAAATCCCTATGCATAGGAAGTGGGTTAGACTTATATGTGCTAGTCATATTCTTCATGATGCTCTTTTTATGTTTCAATTCTTATGTCTTATGTGAGCATCATTGAAATCATCATGCCTAGCTAGGGGCGTTAAACGATAGCGCTTGTTGGGAGGCAACCCAATTTTATTTTAGTTTATTGCTTTTTGGTTCTGTTTAGTAATAAATAATCCATCTAGCATCTGGTTAGATGTGGTTTTATGTTTTAATTAGTGTTTGTTCCAAGTTAAACCTATAGGATCTTCTTGGATAATAGTTATTTGATCTTGCTGAAAATTCCAGAAACTTTCTGTTCACGAAAACAATTGTTAAAAATTACCAGAATGAGATATGATACTGATTCCAATTGCAGAAGATCAATAAATAAATTATTTAGGTCTTCCTATTTTGGTAGAATTTTTAAAGTTCCATAAGTTTGCGTTAGTTACAGATTACTACAGACTGTTCTGTTTTTGACAGATTCTGTTTTTCGTGTGTTGTTTGCTTATTTTGATGAGTCTATGGCTAGTAAAAGAGTTTATAAACCATATAGAAGTTGGAATACAGTAAGTTTAACACCAATATAAATAAATAATGAGTTCAATACATTACCTTGAAGTGGTGTTTTGTTTTCTTTCGCTAACGGAGCTTACAAGTTTTCTGTTAAGTTTTGTGTTGTGAAGTTTTCAAGTTTTGGGTAAAGGTTCGATGGATTATGGAATAAGGAGTGGCAAGAGCCTAAGCTTGGGGATTCCCAAGGCACCCCAAGGCAATATTCCAGGATAACCAAGAACCTAAGCTTGGGGATGCCCCGGATGGCATCCTCTCTTTCGTCTTCGTTCATCGGTAACTTTACTTGGAGCTATATTTTTATTGACCACATGATATGTGTTTTGCTTGGAGCGTCATGTCATTTTATTTTGTTTTGCTTGCTGTTTTAATAATATCTCAAGATCTGAAATTATTAAATGGGAGATTTTTCACATAGCTAAATAATTATTTAACTACTCATTGATCTTCACTTATATTTTTTTGGAGTAGTTTGTCATTTACTTGCGTGCTTCACACTTATATCCTATGAGTAAATAGTTGAATGACTTGAATATCATAAATCTGAAATTATATATGTTTCATATGCTTATCCCATGGGGAGTAATGACTTCACATATAAGAAGTAGAGGTGGTAAATTTATTGAAGGTTAGCAAACATTGTATTGGTCACTTGAACAATTCATGAAAGAATATTGAAGGAAGAGAGATTTCACATATAAATATACTATCTTGGACATCTTTTGTAATTGTGAGCACTCATTAAAATATGGCATGCTAAAAGGTTGATGTTGGACAAGGAAAACAACGTAATGGGTTATGTTTTCTTATATCCGAAATAAAGTATATTGTCATGGATCGCCCAACACGTTGAGCTTGCCTTTCCCCTTCATGCTACCCAAATTCTTTGCACCAAGTAGAGATATACTTGTGCTTCCAAACATCCCTTAAACCAGTATTGCCATGAGAGTCCACCATGCGTACCTATGGATTGAGTAAGATCCTTCAAGTAAGTTGTCATCGGTGCATGCAATAAAAATTGCTCTCTAAATATGTATGATCTTTTAGTGTGGAGAAAATAAGATTTATACGATCTTGTGATATGGAAGCAATAATAGCGATGGACTGCATAATAAAGGTCCCTATCACAAGTGGCAATATAAAGTGACATTCCCTCGCATTAAGATTTCGTGCATCCAACTATAAAAGCGCATGGCAACCTCTGCTTCCCTCTGTGAAGGGCCTATCTTTTATTCTTGTGCAAGAGTCATGGTGATCTTCACCTTTCCTTTTTACATTTTATCCTTTGGCAATCACATTGTGTTGGAAAGATTCTGATATATATATCCAATTGGATGTAAGGCATCATGAACTATTATTGTTGACATTACCCTTGAGGTAAAAGGTTGGGAGGCGAATCTATAAGCCCCTATCTTTCTCTGTGTCTGATTAAAACTTTGAACCCATAAATATCGCGTGAGTGTTAGAAATTGTGAAAGACTAAATGATAGTTGAGTATGTGGAGTTTGCTAAATCAAAGCTCTGACATAGACTCCTCCTAAAAATAAGATGAATTGTAATTTTTTGATGACTAATAACACGGTTTGTTAGTTTTCAAGAAAGTTTATGATCTATACTTTAACATGTGAATAGCTTGTTACTTGATCATGAGAAGCTTTATGAGATGAGCTACTGTTATGATATATAATGATGCTAGAAAAGGTGATGGAAATTATCATTGATTAAACTTGTGCACCTGCTAGCATTCACTGGGAAAGGACACCACAAGATTGAACCCAAAGCTAAGCACTTCTCCCATTGCAAGAAAGATCAATCTAGTAGGCCAAACCAAACTGATAATTCGAAGAGACTTGCAAAGATAACCAATCATACATAAAAGAATTCAGAGAAGATTCAAATATTGTTCATAGATAAACTTGATCATAAACCCACAATTCATCGGTCTCAACAAACACACCACAAAAGAAGATTACATCGAATAGATCTCCACAAGAGAGGGGGAGAACATTGTATTGAGATCCAGAAAGAGAGAAGAAGCCATCTAGCTAATAACTATGGACCCGAAGGTCTGAGGTAAACTACTCACACATCATCGGAGAGGCTATGGTGTTGATGTAGAAGCCCTCCGTGATCGATGCCCCCTCCGGCGGAGCTCCGGACAACTCCCCAACCTAGGATCTCACGGGTACAGAAGGTTTCGGCGGTGGAATTAGGTTTTTGGCTACGTATCTGGTAGTTTGGGTGTACGTAGGTATATATAGGAGGAAGAAGTACGTCGGTGGAGCAACGTGGGGCCCACGAGTGTGGAGGGCGCGCCCCCTACCTCGTGCCCTCCTGGTTGATGTCTTTACGTAGGGTCCAAGTCCTCTGGATCACGTTCATTCCGAAAATCACGTTCCCGAAGGTTTCATTCCGTTTGCACTCCGTTTGATATTCTTTTTTTGCGAAACTCTGAAATAGACAAAAAAACAGCAATTCTGGGCTGGGCCTCCGGTTAATAGGTTAGTCCCAAAAATAATATAAAAGTATATAATAAAGCCCATTAATGTCCAAACCAGAATATAATATAGCATGGAACAATAAAAAATTATAGATACATTGGAGACGTATCAAGCATCCCCAAGCTTAATTCCTGCTCGTCCTCGAGTAGGTAAATGATAAAAATAGAATTTTTGATGTGGAATTCTACTTGGTATAATTTCAATGTAATTCTCTTAATTGTTGTATGAATATTCAGATCCAAAAGATTCAAGACGAAAATTTAATATTGACATAAAAATAATAATACTTCAAGCATAATAACTAAGCAATTATGTCTTCTCAAAATAACATGGCCAAAGAAAGTTATCCCTACAAAATCATATAGTCTGGCTATGCTCTATCTTCACCACACAAAATATTTAAATCATGCAGAACCCCAATGACAAGCCAAGCAATTGTTTCATACTTTTAGTGTTCTAAAACTTTTTCAATCTTCACGCAATACATGAGCGTGAGCCATGGACATAGCACTATATGTGGAATAGAATGGTAGTTGTGGAGAAGACAAAACAAAAAAGGGAGAAGATAGTATCACATCAACTAGGCGTATCAACGGGCTATGGAGATGCCCATTAATAGATATCAATGTGAGTGAGTAGGGATTGCCATGCAACGGATGCACTTAGAGCTATAAGTATATGAAAGCTCAACAAAGGAAACTAAGTGGGTGTGCATCCAACTCGCTTGCTCACAAAGACCTAGGGCATTTTGAGGAAGCCCATCATTGGAATATACAAGCCAAGTTCTATAATGAAAAATTTCCCACTAGTATATGAAAGTGATATCATAGGAGACTTTCTATCATGAAGATCATGGTGCTACTTTGAAGCACAAGTGTGGTAAAAGGATAGTAACATTGTCCCTTCTCTCTTTTCTCTCATTTATTTTTATTTTTTTATTTTTGGGCCTTTTCTTCTCTCTTTTTTATGGCCTCTTTTTTCGTTCGGAGTCTCATACCGACTTGTCGGGGAATCATAGTCTCCATCATCCTTTCCTCACTTGGGAAAATGCTCTAAAAAAATGATGATCATCACACTTTTATTTACTTACAACTCAACAATTACAACTCAATACTTAGAACAAAATATGACTCTATGTGAATGCCTCCGGCGGTGCACCGGGATATGCAATGAGTCAAGAGTGACATGTATGAAAGAATTATGAACGGTGGCTTTGCCACAAATACGATGTCAACTACATGATCATGCGAAGCAATATGACAATGATGGAGCGTGTCATAATAAACGAAACGGTGGTAAGTTGCATGGCAATATATCTCGGAATGGCTATGGAAATGCCATGATAGGTAGGTATGGTGGCTGTTTTGAGGAAGGTATATGGTGGGTGTATGATACCGGCGAAACGTGTGCGGTATTAGAGAGGCTAGCAATGGTGGAAGGAGGAAAAGTGTGTATAATCCATGGACTCAACATTAGTCATAAAGAACTCATATACTTATTGCGAAAATCTACAAGTTATCAAAGCAAAGTATTACGCGCATGCTCCTAGGGGGATAGATTGGTAGGAAAAGACCATCGCTCGTCCCCGACCGCCACTCATAAGGAAGATAATCAATAAATAAATCATGCTCTGACTTCATCACATAACGGTTCACCATACGTGCATGCTACAGGAATCACAAACTTTAACACAAGTATTTCTCAAATTCAAAACTACTCAACTATCATGACTCTAATATCACCATCTTCATATCTCAAAACAATTATCTAGTATCAAACTTCTCATAATATTCAACACACTCATAAGATTATTTTTTACTAATCTTGAATGCCTATCATTGTCAAAGCAAACTACCATGCTGTTTTGTAGGACTCTCAAAATAATCTAAGTGAAGCATGAGAGAACAATAATTACTATAAAACAAAATCACCACCGTGCTCTAAAAGATATAAGTGAAGCACTAGAGCAAAAACTATATAACTCAAAAGATATAAGTGAAGCACATATAGTATTCTAATAATTTCCGAATCAAGTGTGTCTCTCTCAGTAGGTGTGTACAGAAACGATGATTGTTGTAAACTAAAAAGCAAAGGCTCAAATAATACAAGACGCTCCAAGCAAAACACATATCATGTGGTGAATAAAAATATAGCTCCAAGTAAAGTTACCGATGGAAGTAGACGAAAGAGGGGATGCCTTCCGGGGCATCCCCAAGCTTTGGCTTTTTGGTGTCCTTAGATTATCTTTGGGGTGCCATGGGCATCCCCAAGCTTAGGCTCTTGCCACTCCTTGTTCCATAATCCATCAAATCTTTTACCCAAAACTTGAAAACTTCACAACACAAAACTTAACAGAAAATCTCGTGAGCTCCGTTAGCGAAAGAAAACAAAAGACAACTTCAAGGTACTGTAATGAACTCATTATTTATTTATATTGGTGTTAAACCTACTGTATTCCAACTTCTCTATGGTTTATATACTATTTTACTAGCCATAGATTCATCAAAATAAGCAAACAACACACATAAAACAGAATCTGTCAAAAACAGAACAGTCTGTAGTAATCTGTAACTAACGCAAACTTCTGGAACTCCAAACATTCAGACAAAATAGGACGATCTAGAAAATTTGTTTATTGATCAGCAGCAATTGGAATCAATATTTTATCACGTTCTGGTGATTTTTAACAATTATTTTCGTGAACAGAAAGTTTCTGCAATTTTCAGCAAGATCAATTAACTATCATCCAAGAAGATCCTATAGGTTAAACTTGGTACAAACACTAATTAAAACATAAAAACACATCTAACCAGAGGCTAGATCAAATATTTATTCCTAAACAGAAGCAAAAAGCAAAAAACTAAAAATAAAATTGGGTTGCCTCCCAACAAGCGCTATCGTTTAATGCCCCTAGCTAGGCATAAAAGCAAGGATAGATCTAGGTATTGCCATAAGAATAGGATAGATCAGTAAAAATCATTTCATATTCTCTACGTTCAGCAGCGAGTTTTCTTTGAGGCAAGCAAAAGTAATCAAAAGGGCTAAATTTAATGGGACAAAAGTCCCCAAGATTAACTTTAGGGGGTATAGGTTCCTCCTTCGGCCCTTCGTATTGCACAACCAATTCATCATTATAAGCATTCTTTTGACAGAACTTTGTGAGACTATACTCGAGAGAATATCCTAGCTCATTATTTCGAATAGCCAAATTATTATTAAGTTCAGAAATTCTATCAACTAGAACATTGGTAGGAACCCTTTTTCTAAGATTTTCATTGAAAGCAACATAGTCTAGAGATTGAAAACACATTATTTCTTCTTGATCAAAGAGGATAGCCTCTATGGAAGGATGGCTAGTGTCCACCCTATAATGCGCAAAGATTTCTTTGGCCTCTTTTATTATAAATCTAAACTCATGAGCCAAAAAGCTAGTAGCGGCATGCTTAACAGAAGAATGCTCAATATTAGAAAATTCTAGGAGAATCCTTTGTACGCAAGGATGCAAGTGCATAAATTGTCTTTCAAGTTCAACTACAAGCATGGCGATAGCATCTGCAAGACTACTAGTTCTATGAAGAATAGAACTACCCATAGAAGGCAAAGCACTGGCACAAGTAAATAAATCTTGGATAACTCCTTTTCCAATAATATTACCACTACCAATTCAGATTTTTTTGTATGTAAGATAGGGGGTTCTACAGCAGGAGCATCGGAATTTTCCATGATATTATTATTGTTCATATCGACAATAATTTTCCCAATTTCAGTCATAACGGCAGAAAGAGCAAGGGGCAAAAAGAGAGAGGAAGGTGGACGGAAAGGAAAGAGCGAATAAAACGGCAAGGGTGAAGTGGGGAGAGGAAAACGAGAGGCAAATGGCAAATAATGTAATGCGGGAGATAAGGGTTTGTGATGGGTACTTGGTATGTTGACTTTTGCGTAGACTCCCCGGCAACGGCGCCAGAAATCCTTCTTGCTACCTCTTGAGCACTGCGTTGGTTTTCCCTTGAAGAGGAAAGGGTGATGCAGCAAAGTAGCGTAAGTATTTCCCTCAGTTTTTGAGAACCAAGGTATCAATCCCGTAGGAGACCACGCACGAGT
The DNA here is from genome assembly GCF_002575655.3 of Aegilops tauschii subsp. strangulata. Classification (NCBI taxonomy): domain Eukaryota; kingdom Viridiplantae; phylum Streptophyta; class Magnoliopsida; order Poales; family Poaceae; genus Aegilops; species Aegilops tauschii. The sequence continues at coordinate 548,325,202 of NC_053036.3, read as the reverse complement.
CCCTCGCACTTACACAAACAAATAAATCCTCGCAACCAACGCACTAAAGGGGTTGTCAATCCCTTCACGGTCACTTACGAGAGTGAGATCTGATAGATACGATAAGATAATATTTTTGGTATTTTTATGATAAAGATGCAAAGTAAAATAAAAGGCAATAAAAATAGCTAAGTGTTGGAAGATTAATATGATGGAAAAGAGACTCGGGGGCCATAGGTTTCACTAGAGGCTTCTCTCGAGAGCATAAGTATTACGGTGGGTGAACAAATTACTGTTGAGCAATTGACAGAATTGAGCATAGTTATGAGAATATCTAGGTATGATCATGTATATAGGCATCACGTCCAGACAAGTAGACCGACTCCTGCCTGCATCTACTACTATTACTCGACACATCAACTGCTATCCAGCATGCATCTAGAGTATTAAGTTCATAAGAACAGAGTAACGCTTTAAGTAAGATGACATGATGTAGAGGGATAAACTCATGTAATATGATATAAATCCCATCTTGTTATCCTCGATGGCAACAATACAATACGTGCCTTGCTGCCCCTACTGTCACTGGGAAAGGACACCGCAAGATTGAACCCAAAGCTAAGCACTTCTCCCATTGCAAGAAAGATCAATCTAGTAGGCCAAACCAAACTGATAATTCGAAGAGACTTGCAAAGATAACCAATCATACATAAAAGAATTCAAAGAAGATTCAAATATTGTTCATAGATAAACTTGATCATAAACCCATAATTCATCGGTTTCAACAAACACAATGCAAAAGAAGATTAGATCGAATAGATCTCCACAAGAGAGGGGGAGAACATTGTATTGAGTTCCAAAAAGAGAGAAGAAGCCATCTAGCTAATAACTATGGACCCGAAGGTCTGAGGTAAACTACTCACACATCATCGGAGAGGCTATGGTGTTGATGTAGAAGCCCTCCGTGATCGATGCCCCCTCCGGCGGAGCTCCGGACAAGGCCCCAAGATGGGATGTCATGGGTACAGAAGGTTGCGGCGGCGGAATTAGGTTTTTGGCTCCGTATCTGGTAGTTTGGGGGTACGTAGGTATATATAGGAGGAAGAAGTACGTCGATGGAGCAACGTGGGGCCCACGAGGGTGGAGGGCGCGCCCGGGGGGGGGGGGGGGATAGGCGCGCCCCCCTACCTTGTGCCCTCCTGGTTGATGTCTTGACGTAGGGTCCAAGTCCTCTGGATCACGTTCGTTCCGAAAATCACGTTCCCGAAGGTTTCATTCCGTTTGGTCTCCGTTTGATATTCTTTTTGTGTGAAACTCTGAAATAGGCAAAAAACATCAATTGTGGGCTGGGCCTCCGGTTAATAGGTTAGTCCCAAAAATAATATAAAAGTGTATAATAAAGCCCATTAATGTCCAAAACAGAATATAATATAGCATGGAACAATAAAAAATTATAGATACGTTGGGGACGTATCAGAGCCAACTTTACAGATACGAGATTTGAGACGGGAGGATTAGGGTTCCCGTGTGCGCCGCCGCACGTGTCTGGCGATCCGTCAATCCGAAGCCGGATCGATTTCCCCTGCTACGAAGCCGAGACCGACATGAAGATTCGCTTTGCACCGCTGCAGATATCCACCAAAGCCTAGTCTCATTTTTCGGGATCGGAGGCAAACCTCGCTGCAGCCGCCCGTCGCCAGTCAACAAAACACGGCCAGGTCTTCCTGTCCAAGTACAGGATCGAGACCCGAGGCTGCTACACTGCTGCTACTGCTTCGCACCAATTGAGCCAATCAGTACTATTTCACGTGAAGGCTACAGGAGTACTACTAGTTGGCTGAACTAGTGCTGGTTGCGGTGAATTGCTACATCCACATCCAGTGACTACCAGGTGTTATTTACCCTGTTTCTATATGCTCCGCAAATTTAATTCTATGAGAATTATTTCTTTCAGCTTGTACTACTTTATGTACACAGATTTAATCTACTCATGGCATCCATGAACTACGATTTTCCGCTGCTGGACCGTGACACAAGGTTTACCCTATGGCAAGTCAAGATGCGGGCGTTGTTGGCACAGTCCGACTATGATGAAGCACTGGATAGTTTTGGGAAGAACAGACTTCAGGACTGGACTGATGAGGAGAAAAGAATTGATTGTAAGGCTTTGTTACAAATTCTACTCCATTTGCATAATAATATTTTGCAGGAAGTTTTGAGCGAGAAAACTGCCGCCGCTCTATGGTTAAAGATGGAAGGGATTTGCATGACTAAAGATCTAACCAGCAAGATGCATCTGAAGCAAAATTTATTCCAGCACAGGTTACCCGAGGGAGGTAATGTTTTGAATCATATTTCAGAATTTAAAGAGATCATATCTGATCTAGCTGCAATGGAGGTTATGTATGAAGAGGAAGATACTGCTTTAATGTTACTTTGTTCACTGCCAAGTTCTTATACCAATTTTAGAGACACCATATTATACAGTCATGATACTCTCACACTTAGTGAAGTTTATGAAGCTTTGAACTCTAAGGAGAAGATGAAATTAATGGTGCCTCATGATGGTTCGAGTTCATCCCAAGCCGAGGGATTATCTGTTCGTGGCAGGACAAAGGAGAAGAACTCCAATAATGGAAATAGAGGCAAAAGTAAGAACGGCCATAGGGGCCGGTCGCAATCCAGAGACAAGAAATATTGCAGGTATTGCAAGAGAGACGGGCATAACATCTCTGAGCGTTTCAAGTTGCAGAACAAGGAAAAGAGGAAAGGTAACAAACAAGGTGAAAATTCTGCTAACATTGCTTGTGATGATAGTTCCGATGATGCTCTTGTCATTATTGCTGGATGTGCTGAGACCAATGATGAGTGGGTACTTGACACTGCATGCACTTTTCATATGTGCCCGCATAGAGATTGGTTTAATACTTTTGATTCCACTGCTTCTGCTGGTTCCGTTTTGGGTTTTGATAATTCACCATGGAAGATTGAAGTCATAGGTTCTATTCGAATCAAGATGTTTGATGGCACAATCAGAACTTTGATAGATGTTCGGTATATTCCGAAGATGAAGAGAAATGTTATTTCTATGAGTGCCCTTGATGCAAAGGGGTACAATTATTCAGGTGGAGATAGTGTTTTGAAAGTCACCAAAGGTTCCCTTAAACCTGACATGTTAATTGAAGAGTGAGATATTATTTCTTTTCCTTTATCTATTGTGGAAGAAATTGAAGGTAATGCTGAGCCTTCTTCATATTCCTAGGCTATTATTTCTGGTGATAGTAATAAGTGGATGACCGCTATGCATGATGAGATGGGATCACTTGAAAAGAATGGCACTTGGGATTTAGTAAAGTTGCAAGTGGGTTTTCAAGAGAAAAGAAGGTGTTTCTCCTAATGATGAGACAAGATATAAAGCAAGGTTAGTTGCTAAAGGTTATAGCTAGATTCCAGGTATTGACTATAACGAAGTCTTTTCTCCTATTGTGAAGCATAGCTCTATTCGCACTTTACTCAGTATTGTTGCCATGCATAATTTTGAGCTTGAGCAATTGGATGTTAAAACTGCATTTTTACATGGAGAATTAGAAGAGGATATTTATATGGAACAACCTGAAATTTTTGTTATTCCTGGAAAAGAAAAGCTTGTCCGTAAGTTAAACAAATCTCTTTAGTTGGGGAACGTAGTAACAATTCAAAATTTTCCTACGTGTCACCAAGATCAATTTAGGAGATGCTAGCAACGAGAGAGAGGGAGTGCATCTTCATACCCTTGAAGATCGCTAAGCGGAAGCGTTACAAGAACGCGGTTGATGGAGTCGTACTCGCGGGGATTCAAATCGCGGAAGATCCGATCAAGCGCCGAACGGACGGCGCCTCCGCGCTCAACACACGTACAGCCCGGGGACGTCTCCTCCTTCTTGATCCAGAAAGGGGAGAGGAGAAGTTGAGGGAGAACTCCAGCAACACGACGGCGTGGTGGTGGAGGAGCTCGCGGTTCTCCGGCAGGGCTTCGCCAAGCACTACGGAAGAGGAGGAGGAGTTGGAGAGGGGGAGGGCTGCGCCAGGGGAAGGGTGTGCGGCTGCCCTCTCTCTCCCTCACTATATATAGGGGAAGGGGGAGGAGGAGGCGCCCTAGGGTTTCCCTATGGGAGGGGTGGCGGACACAGGGGAAACCCTAGATGGGTTTGGGCGCCCCCACCCATAGGAAACTTGCCCCCCAAGCCGGGAGGGGTGGCTGCCCTAGGGGAGGCGCCCCCACCTCTCCACGTTACGTGAGATGGGGTGGGAGGGGCGCACAGCGCCTTAGTGGGCTGATGTGCCCCCTCCCCTTGGCCCATAAGGCCCCCCAACGCTTGTCGGGGCCTCCTAAACACCTTTCGGTCACGCTGGTCGTCACCTGGTACTCCCAGAACAATTCCGGACTCCAATACCCTTCGTCCAATATATCGATCTTCACCTCCGGACCAATGCGGAGTTCCTCGTCACGTCCGAGATCTCATCCGGGACTCCGAACAACCTTCGGTAACCACATACTATTTTCCATAACAACTCTAGCGTCACCGAACCTTAAGTGTGTAGACCCTGCGAGTTCTGAAACCATGCAGACATGACCGAGACACCTCTCCGGCCAATAACCAATAGCGGGATCTGGATACCCATATTGGCTCCCACATGTTCCACGATGATCTCATCGGATGAACCACGATGTCGGGGATTCAATCAATCCCGTATACAATTCCCTTTGTCTATCGGTATGTTACTTGCCCGAGATTCGATCGTCGGTATCCCTATACCTTGTTCAATCTCGTTACTGGCAAGTCTCTTTACTCGTTTCGTAACGCATGATCCCGTGACTAACTCCTTAGTCACACTGAGCTCATTATGATGATGCATTACCGAGTGGGCCCAGAGATACCTCTCTGTCATATGGAGTGACAAATCCCAGTCTCGATTCGTGCCAACCCAACAGACACTTTTGGAGATACCTGTAGTGCACCTTTATAGTCACCCAGTTACGTTGTGACGTTTGATACACCCAAAGCATTCCTACGGTATCCGGGAGTTGCACAATCTCATGGTCTAAGGAAACGATACTTGACATTAGAAAAGCTCTAGCAAACGAACTACGCAATCTTGTGCTATGCTTAGGATTGGGTCTTGTCCACCCCACATTCTCCTAATGATGTGATCCCGTTATCAACGACATTCAATGTCCATGGTCAGGAAACCACAACCATCTGTTGATCAATGAGCTAGTCAACTAGAGGCTCACTAGGGACATGTTGTGGTATATGTATTCACACATGTATTACGGTTTCCGGTCAATACAATTATAGCATGAACAATAGACAATTATCATGACCAAGGAAATATAATAATAACCATTTTTATTATTGCCTCTAGGGCATATTTCCAATAGCCTCCCACTTGCACTAGAGTCAATAATCTAGTTCACATCGCCATGTGATCAACACTCATAGTTCACACACTACTGGAATCAGCTACTTTGCCATCTGCCAGCTCTTTGCCGTCTCCTAGCAGACGACAAAGAAGCTCTTTGCCATCAGCTACCCAAAAGCTGACGGCAAAGAACTGGCTGATGGCAAAGAAAGTCTTTGCCATCAGCCAGTTCTTTGCCGTCCGCTAGCTGACGGCAAAGATTCTTTGCCGTCGGCTAGCTGACGGCAAAGAGGGAGGGGGGCCCCACTGACGAGCTGCTTAAAAAAAACTTAACGGCCCCCCTCTTTGCCGTCTGCTAGCAGACGGCAAAGAGAAAAAAAGCGGACGACAAAGGGGGCGGACGGCAAAGACTTAACATATCTAACGTTAACGGCCGCGCCCCACCCCGCCCTGTTTCTCTCCATGCTCTTCACACGCGCGCCGCCGCCCGGTCGCCCCACCACCCCACGGCCCCACTGGCCCCCCGCCCCGTCGGCACTGCCGCCCGGCGCCGTCGCCCCACCACCCGGCGCCCCACCGCCCCCCGCCCCGTCGCCCCCGCCGCCCTACCGTCTCGGCGCCGCCGCGCCCCGGCCCCCCTGCGCCCCACCACCCCGGGCCCGGCGCCGCCGCCCCAGGCCGCCCCGCCCCCTCCTCCACCGGCCACCTCCCCCACTGGCCCCCCGCCCCGTCGCCCCCGCCGCCCTACCGTCTCGGCACCGCCGCGCCCCGGCCCCCCGCGCCCCACCGCCCCGGGCCCGGCGCCGCCGCCCCAGGCCGCCCCGCCCCCTCCTCCACCGGCCACCTCCTCCACCGGCCCTGCCCCAGGGGAGCTCTACCTCCTCTTTTTTTCCTTTTTTTTTTCTTCTGTTTTTTAGTTTTAGGTTTATGTTTAGTTTAGATTTAGTTTTAGTTTTAGTTTTAGGTTTAGTTTTAGTTTAGTTTTAGGTTTAGATTTAGTTTTTTTTCCTTTTTTTCTGTTTTTTTAGTTTTAGTTTTATGTTTAGTTTAGATTTAGATTTAGTTTTAGTTTTAGTTTTAGATTTAGGTTTAGTTTAGTTTGAGGAAAGAAGAAGAAGAAGAAAAAAAGAGGAGAGGAGGAGAAGAAGAAGAGGAAAAAGGAAAGGAAGAAGAAGAAGAGGAGGAGGAGAAGAAAAAAGAAGAAGAGGAAGAAGAAGAAGAAGAAAAAAGAGGAGAGGAGGAGAAGAAGAGGAGGAAAAAGGAAAGGAGGAAGAAGAAGAAGAAGAAGGAAAAAAGGAAGAAAAGGAAGAAAAGGAAGAAGAGGAAGAAGAAGAAAAGGAAAAAAGAGGAAAAAACCCCGACCCGACACGGCACCCCGACCCCGACCCGGCACCCCGACACGACACCCCGACCCCTAGACCCCGACCCCGACACCCCGACCCCGACCCCGACCCCGAGCCTGACCCGACACCCCGACCCCGACACCGACACGGCACCCCGACCCCGACCCGGCACCCCGACTCGACACCCCGACCCCGAGACCCCGACACGGCACCCCGACACCGACACGACACCCCGACCCCCGACACCTCCCGAAAAGGTGTTCTTTGGCCTTCCAGAGGCCGACGGGGTCATATATTTTTGAATTATTAGTTAGGTCATATATTTTTCGATTTTGTTATGAAAAACATCATATATAATTGTGTTGATCGGGTAGTTTTAAATGTGCAGTTGTTTCATCGCTGCGAGGTTTGGTGTTCGACGACCTCGCCGTGCGTTTGACGAGCTCTGCCCCTTCGTTCGTGGGTGAGCACAAATGACATGTCCACCTCCCCCATTAATTATTTGATCTATTCCGATGAAACTTGATAGCTAGCTATATATGTGTCTTGAATCATCAGTATGCGTAACCAATATGTGTCTCCCGTTCGAAAGCGTCATAGTTATAAATATGCATGCATTTGCATATTTATAACCTTGATTCTTTCGAATTGTCCAACGCTATCCATGGACAGCCCGAGTATGTTTAGATTGGGTTCGTTTTCCCATATGCTTTGCTCCGGATCCGACGCATAAATTTCGTCAGTGCCTCCCCTGTTGTTCTCCGGGTACACATCCTCTCTGTTTATTGCAGAGACGTGTATCAGGAGAACAGCGGGGAGGTGCTGCCGAAATTTTGCGTAGGATCCGGAGCATAGCATGGGAAAATGAACCCAATCTAAACATACTCGGGTGGGATTAGGACCTATCATTACCTATTAGAGTGTAGGTTGCATGGACGTAATAAAATTGACAAAGTAGATCAACTGATGAATATATACATGGTGAATTATATATATATATATTTGTTGTGTGTCTAGTAGCTCTGAAAGTCAAGATGAGTGATCGTGCGTGGATGTACACCGGTCACACTGGTCAGAACAAATGGAGCACTGAATGGTTCACAAAAACCAAGGGGTTTGTGCGAGCCGCATTTGCAAATGGCCAGAGCAAAACCCGGTGCCCCTGTCTACGGTGCGGCAATTGGGAAAAGAGGACAGAGGCTGAAATGGGCAAACACCTGCAGAAGAGTGGTTTTACGCCCGATTATACGGTGTGGACATTTCATGGTGAGTCTGCCCAACGTGACCGAGCTGAGGTGGATCGTCGTCGCACCGACGAGCATGGTACCGGGATGGAAAACATGGTGCAAGACTTCGATGATGCTCGGGATTCGGACGAGGAGATGGAGGAATCTGCAAAGGCCTTCAATGAAATGTTGGAGTCTTCAAAACGTCTGCTCCATGAGCACACTGAGCTTTGTCAGTTGGATGCCATCTCACAAGTAATGGCTCTGAAGGCTCAGTTCAACTTGGGCAGAGAATGCTACGATGCAATGATGACAGTATTTGGACGCTTTCTACCCAAAGGCCATGTAATGCCTGCAAACCTGTACCAGTCCGACAAAATCCTCCGTGCACTGAAGATGCCCTATGATAAGATACATGCCTGTGAGAAAGGATGTGTCTTGTTTAGGCTTGACTATGCGGACTTGAACTATTGTCCCATTTGCAAGTCTTCCAGGTATGTTGTGGTAGACAACGGTATGGGTGAGAAGACACAGACCAAAATCCCCGTTAGTGTTCTTTGGTATATGCCAATCATACCAAGACTTCAACGTCTTTTCATGGTCGAAGAGACGGCCAGACAGATGACATGGCACAAAACGGGCAAAAGAACCGAACTAGATGCAGATGGGAATCTGATGATTGTACACACATCGGATGGTGTTGCGTGGAAAAAGTTTGATGAATTACATGGTGACAAAGCGGCAGATCCGAGGCATCCTCGAGTCGGCATCAGCACGGATGGGTTCAGTGTGTTTAGTATGACGGCAGCCCAATACAGTTGTTGGCCCGTATTTGTCTTTCCACTCAATCTCCCCCCCGGACAGATTATGCAAAGAAAGAACATTTTCCTGACGTTGATAATTCCAGGGCCCAACTATCCGGGGAAAAATATGAATGTGTACATGCAGCCGCTTAAGGACGAATTGCAAGAAGCCTGGGATAATGGGTTCAAGACATACGACGCCTATAGCAAACGGAACTTCATAATGCGTGTCTGGTACATGTACTCGACGCATGACTTGCCGGCGTATGCGCTATTCGTTGGCTGGTGTGTGCATGGAAGGTTCCCGTGCCCCACATGCAAGGGAGCTCTTGAGTTTCGTTGGCTTCAGGCCGGTCGCAAGTTTTCTTGCTTCGACATGCATAGACAGTTCCTGAATCCTCGCCATAAGTTCAGGAAATACAAGAAGAACTTCATCAGAGGTAGAGTTGTCAAAAACTCTGCACCACCTGCATTGACAGGCCAACAGACCCTGGATCAGTTAAACGCTCTCAAGCCAGATCCAGAGCGTCCAGGGTACTTCAAGGGGTATAATTCTAAGCACGCCTGGACTCACAAAACATGCTTATGGGATCTGCCTTACTTCAAACACCTCCTTTGCCCACACAACATCGACGTGATGCACACTGAGAAGAATATCGCCGAGGCACTTTTTGGTACATTGTTCGGCATAGATGGGAAGTCAAAGGATAATACTAAGGCTAGAGTCGATCTGGAGGCGCTATGTGATAGGCCGTTACAAAACATGAAAGAACCGAAAGGAAAGCAGAACTGGACGAAGCCAAAGGCATGGTTCAATCTTGGAAGGCCAGCTATGAGGGAAATTATCTTGTGGGTGAAAATGCAGTTGATGTTCCCCGATGGGTATGCAGCGAATCTAAAGAGGGGAGCTAGTCTTGATAAATTGAAGATATTTGGTCTCAAGAGTCATGATTGGCACATATGGATTGAGCGGGTAATGCCGGTGATGTTGCGTGGCTTCATCCCTGAGGATGAATGGCTAGTACTGGCAGAACTCAGCTATTTCTTCCGTGTTCTTTGTGCGAAAGAACTATCGCCTGGCGTGCTAGAAGAAATGGAAGAGTTGGCGCCGGAGTTGATCTGCAAGTTAGAGAAGATCTTTCCATCGGGCTTCTTTAATCCAATGCAACATTTGATTTTGCATCTCCCGACCGAGGCAAGATTGGGGGGGGGGGGGCGTGCAAAATCGTTGGTGCTACCCAACTGAGAGGATGCAGAAGACGCTTCGACAAAAATGTAAAAATAAACGTAGAATTGAAGCATCGATGGCTGAGGCATTCATCACTGAGGAGGCGGCAAACTTCATGACAGCACACTACGAAGCCAAAAATTGTCATTTGCATAATCCGAAGCCTCGGTACAATGCTGACGACCCTAAAAAGGGTGGATCCAACCTCAGCCTATTCAAAGGGAATCTCGCACCAGCCAGTGTTTCAAATCCAGTATCTTTGGATAACGAACAATGGCGGACCATTTCGTTGTATATCTTCAACAACCTGATAGAAGTGCGGCCGTACATCGAGTAAGTTCTCGGTACATAGTTTCGCAACTTCTATTTCCTTTGAACTGCTCTTATTCCTGGATATTTCATACAGTCGATACGTCGCCTTATTCTCGTATGGAGCGGTGATCCAAAAGGATTCTGTCGAAGAGTATGAGCTTCTCGCAAAGCAAGGAGGCGGTTATCCCGGTTTCATCTCTTGGTTCAAACAAACAGTAATTTCTATTAGACAATTTCATTTCATTCGCTAATTTGTGCGTAATGCAACAATCCTTTCATATTAAACTTGTAGGCTAATTCAGAGTCTATGGACGCCGAATTGAGACAAGTCGCTAATGGTTTTGACTATAAGGTCCGTTCATTTGACAAATACGACATCAACGGGTATCGCTTTCGTACCTATGGCAAAGAGCTATCTATGGCCGACCGAAAGTCTACAAATTGTTGTGTATCTGCTATCGGCGAAGGAGGTACCGAGTATTATGGGAGAGTTGAAGCAATTTATGAACTTCTATTCTATGGTGAAAACCCACCGAATGTCGTAGTCTTCAAATGTTATTGGTTTCAGCCGAAGGAGACTAGAAGGACTCATGAACATATAGGGCTAGTTGAAATCAACCAAAGCACCCATTTAGATGTTCCTGATGTCTATATTACGGCTCAACAGGCGACCCAAGTATTCTATCTACCGTGGGCCTGCCAAACTAATCCAAATCTGAAAGGTTGGGATGTCGTTTATGAAGTGCCGCCACGTGCTAGACTATCTCCCCCAAAGGAAGAGGATTATGAACCTCACATTAACCCAGACACAGATGAAGGAGAATTCTTCCAAGAGACACGTCTTTCCAAAAAGCGTTTCAAGAACCGCTATACTTCACCCCAAAACATTGAAGTAGACAACGACAGTGAATCCGACATAACCCCAGAGGAGGAACAAGAAGAGCCGGAACAAGAAGAGGTTACTGCTGCGGATGACCTGTCATTGCTTGACCGATTACGTCAAGGTGGCCTTCCACATGTTGATGCCACTGAACCCTATGAGCCCGTCATTGATTATAGTGATGATGATGATTATGCATTTATTGATGATACTGATCGAGATTATTAGTAGTGTCAGGTATTAAATTTTTTTATGTTGTACTTGATGATGATACACTTAAGTGATACACATATTATTATTCATGTCGGTCTTTTTTTATGTTGTACTTATTTCGTTTATTGTTTGTCATGGCAGGTGTTGAAAGATGGTGGGTGCTGCTCGGGAGCGCGCCAAGGCCCCTTCTTCGTCGGTGCGTGGTCTGAGGTCTTCCATTCCAGACGCACCTCTCCGCCGAGCGTTGCTAGACAGTATGGCGACACCGCCGGGCCCTTCTTCGTCGACCGCGGTGCCCAGCAGGGGACGAGGTAGGAAGAGAGGAGGTGGGGCACGTGGTCGCGGGAGAGGAGGTAGGGTGACTGCTACGGCGCCTTCCTCGCCGCCACCCCCAGCTGTTTCACCCGAGCACGTGACTGCTAGGGTGGACTCGTCCGAGGAGGAGGCTACACGGACTCCGGTCCACGAGCCTCCGGTCCACGGGTCTTGGGCCCACGAGCCTCGGGTCGACTGGCCTTCAGCCCATGAGAGTTCGGCCCACGAGACCCCGAAGGAGCACACGTCCGGATGGGGTACCTGGCCTGATCAGCCCGAGGAGCCGAGTGGCCATGCTGATGATGGCAGGGAGCCGACTGATATTGAGGAGGAGGGGGGCACCGTCTACCAGTGTGGTGCTACACGGCTCCCGTCCGTGCCGGTGACCCGCGAGCAGAGGTGGTTGATTTTCCCTGATGGGGAGAGGTACGTAAGTGCATTTAATATTTTTGTACCTTCTGCATTCACGTTTCTTCAAATAACTAATGCGTTGGCCTTGTCATGCTGCAGGGGTTGGGACAACCATCATAGTGTCCGCCGGCCCAACTCCGTCCTTGGAGTTCTTTGCCGGCAAAACCTCCCGGGGTTTGTCACGTTGCCTGGTGAGGGTCGGCTTCCAGAGCTTGGATTGAGCTGGGAGCACTACTTGGCTGCCCCGGCCCCGCCGGATGAGATTATCGAAGGTGTCTTGTGCGACACGAGGGCAGACATGGTGATCAGAAAGTTCTGGGTAATTTCTCCTTTACACATTTAAAAATCTTCAACTAGCTAGTTATTAATTGTACTAATCAATATTGTCTCATTTGATTGCAGAAATTCTACAGGTGTGAGGAGGGATACGAGGAGGACGCGGCACATGTTATCGAGAACGTCTGCAAGCGCCTACTCTAGAACTTACGGCATGAGGCTCGGGTGCAGGCTGTTCGAGACTACTACGCCTTGCGTGGTATCAAGAAGACCAAGCCGGCGTGCCGCGATAAGTTCCTGAGTAAGGAGCAGTACATGAAGGTAATTCTTAAGGCCTTCTACTTAAGTTCCTTCATTTAGTAATTCTTAGCCGTAGCGCTCAAGTTTCTATTTGCTAACTTAGGCGCCTCCGAGATGGTGTGCGGATCAGATGGATTGTTGGGAGGTGTTGGTCAATGAGTGGTGCTCAAAAGAATGGCTAGCCCTCCACAACGAGGCCAAGGACAAACGTGCCCAAATGGAAGGTGTGCCACACCATCAAGGCAGCTCCAACTTATATCAGTTCGGGTGGAACTGGGTATGTGGTTTGCTTCATGATTCATGCAATTCATTCATCATGCTAGCTTGAGCCCTTTAATTACTAATTTACATTGTTTCTCTCTTTCAGGCACGCCACAATAAGGTGGATAAGGTGCCAGAGGTGTACGACCTGTATGCCATGGCCCACACCGCCTCTTTCAAGAAAGTCAAGGCTTTCTCTCAGTCTGACCTCGATGATGCAAACAACTTCACCAACATCTCCTCCCACAACAAGCTCGTGAGATATAGAGATGAGGGGAAGGCGAGGAAAGGGGAGGACTTTAACCCGAGCCAGGGTCCCATTGATCCAGAGCTGGTGATGATAGCTGGTGGCGGGAGGTCCCATGGCTCCATAGCCATTGGAGATGGACTTATCCGTTGTCCTAGCACTCTCCCGGAGATCAAGGCGCGCCAGTCGAGCTCCATAGCCATTGCAGGTTTCATTCACTTCACGGAAGCCAGCTTCCTATGATGGATTGCTTGTTTTTTCCTTTGATGCACTTCTTGTATTCTGCTCGCTTGCTATGATGGAATTAACTTGCTATGATGAAATTAGATTGCTATGATGAAACTTTGCATATTGTAATATGTATGGATCGATGGAACTATGTGCAACCTACTATGTATGTATGGATGGATATATATGTGCTGGATATTTATTATGTTGGATATATATGTGCTGGATATTTATTGTGAAAGAGTCCTGTGATATATTTGCTGTGATAATTGTTGGATATAAGAAAAATAGAATAAAAAAGAGGCAGTGCAGGCTCTTTGCCGTCCACGGCAGACGGCAAAGACACCTTTGCCATCGGTGGCAGACGGCAAAGGGGGCACGTGGCGCCCACCTGTGCTTCCTGAGAGATGGGCCATTTGGCAAATTTGCCTACCGTGGCGGACGGCAAAGCTAGCTGATGGCAAAGACTTTGCCTTTGCCGTCCGCCATGGCAGACGGCAAAAAACAGCGGGCGCTGACGCATTGCTGAGTCAACTGGCGGATGGCAAAGTGGCGCTCAAATTTACCGTCCGCTGGCGGACGGCAAAGGCCGCCGTTAGCCACCTAACGGACTAACGCTGGCGGACGTCCAGTATTTTGCCGTCCCTCCTCTTTGCCGTCCGCCGCTGTAGGCAAAGGACTCTTTGCCGCCATAAAAAGCAGACGGCAAAGGACCTGTTTGCCGACCCTGTCTTTGCCGTCCCTATTTGCCGTCCGCCGTCCGTGCCTTTGCCGTCCGCCGTGGCAGACGGCAAAATACTGGATTCCTGTAGTGACATCGCCATGTGACTAACACCCAAGAGTTTACTAGAGTCAATAATCTAGTTCACATCGCCATGTGATTAACACACAGGAGTGTACTAGAGTCAGTAATCTAGTTCACATCACCATGTGATTAACACTCAATGAGTTCTAGGGTTTGATCATGTTATGCTTACGAGAGAGGTTTTAGTCAACTGGTGTGCAACATTCAGATCCGTGTGTTCTTCGCAAATCTCTATTTCATATTGTAGATGTTGCTACTATGCTCCACTTGGAGCTATTCCAAATGGTTGCTCCACTATACGTATCCGGTTTGCTACTCAGAGTCATCTGGATAGGTGCTAAAGCTTGCATCGACGTAACCCTTTACGCCGAACTCTTCATCACCTCCATAATCGAGAAAACATTTCCTTATTCCCAATGACAATTTTGACCATTGTCCAATGATCCACTCCTGGATCATTCTTATACCCCCTTGCCAGACACGTGGCAAGGCACATCGCGGTACACAGCATGGCATATCGTATAGAGCCTATGCCTAAGGCATAGGGGACGACTTTCGTCCTTTCTCTTTCTTCTGCAGTGGTCGAGCTTCAAGTCTTAACTTCACACCTTACAACTCAGGCAAGAACTCCTTCTTTGACTGTTCCATCTTGAACTCCTTCAAGATCATGTCAAGGTATGTGCTCTATGAAAGTCTTAGGCGTCTTGATCTATCTCTATAGATCTTGATACCCAACATGTAAGCAGTTTTACACAGGTCTTCCTTTGAAAAACTCCATTCAAACAACCCTTTATGCTTTCCAGAAATTCTACATCCTTTCTGATCAACAATATGTCATCCACATATATTTATCAAAATGTTGTAGTGCTCCCACTCACTTTCTTGCAAATACAAGTTTCTTGCAAACTTTGTATAAACCCAAATGCTTTGATCACCTCATCAAAGCGTATGTTCCAACTCCGAGATGCTTGCTCCAGTCCATAGATGGATCGCTGGAGTTTGCATACCTTTTAGCATCCTTAGGATTGACAAAACCTTCTGGTTGTATCACATACAGCCTTTCCTCATGGAAACCGTCAAGGAAACTTTGTTTTGACATCCTCTGCCACATTCCGTAAATGAAAATGCAGCAACTGCTAACATAATTCTAACAGACTTTAGCATCGCTATGATTGAGAAAGTCTCATCATAGTCAACTCCTTGAACTTGTCGGAAACTTCTTTGAGACAAGTCGAGCTTCATAAATGGTGACATTACCATCAGCGTCATTCTTCTTAAAGATCCATTTATTCTCAATGGCTTGCCGATCATCAGGAAAGTCCACCAAAGTCCATACTTTGTTCTCATACATGGATCCTATCTCAGATTTCATGGCTCCTAGCCATTTGTTGGAATCTGGGCCCACCATCGCTTCTTCATAGCTCATAGGTTCATCGTTGTCCAACAACATGACCTTTAAGACAGGGTTACCACTCAGAAGTTGTACACACCCTTGTCGACCTACGAGGTTCGACAGTACTTGATCTGAAGCTTGATGATCATCATCATTAGCTTTCTCTTCAACTGACGTAGTTGCCACAGAAACATCTTTCTGTGCCGCGCTACTCTCTGGTTGAAGTGAAGGTTCAACAACCTCATCAAGTTCTATCTTCCTCCCACTCAATTCTTTCGAGAGAAACTCTTTCTCGAGAACGGACCTGTTCATAGCGACAAACACTTTTCCCTCAGATCTGAGATAGAAGGTATACCTAATCGTCTTGTTTGGGTATTCTATGAAGAAACAATTTTCTGCTTTGGGTTCAAGCTTTTCTGGCTGAAGCCTATCGACATAAGCATCATAGCCCCAAACCTTAAGAAACAACAACTTAGGTTTCTTGCCAAACCATAGTTCATACGGTGTCGTCTCCACAGACTTAGATGGTGCCCTATTTAAAGTGAATGTAATTATCTCTAATGCATAACCCCAAAATGATAGCGGTAGATCGGTAAGAGACATCATAGATAGCACCATATCCAATAGGGTGCGATTACGACGTTCGGACACACCATTATGCGATGGTGTTTCAGGTGGCGTCAACTGTGAAACGATTCCACTTTGTCTTTAGTGATTGCCAAACTCATAACTCAGATACTCTTCCCTTGATCAGATCGTAGGAACTTGATCTTCTTGTTATGATGATTCTCAACTTCACTCTGAAATTGCTTGAACTTTTCAAACGTTTCAGACTTACGCTTCATTAAGTAAATATACCCATATCTACTCAATTCATCAGTGAAGGTGAGAAAATAATGATATCCATCGCACGCGTCAACACTCATCGGATCGCACACATCAGCATGTATGATTTCCAACAAGTCACTTGCCCATTCCATTGTTCCAGAAAACAGGGTTTTAGTCATCTTGCCAATGAGGCATGGCTCGCATGTGTCAAGTGATTCAAAATCAAGCGACTCCAAAAGTCCATCGGCTTGGAGGTTCTTCATGAGCTTTACACCAATATGACCTAAGCGGCAGTGCCACAAGAAAGTGGTACTATCACTATCAACTCTACATCTTTTGGCATCAATGTTATGAACATGTGTATCACTACGACCGAGATTCAATAAACCATTCACATTGGGTGCATGATCATAGACTGTGTTACTCATGTAAACAAAATAACCATTATTCTCTGAATTGAATAACCGTATTGCAATAAACATGATCTTATCATGTTCATGCTCAACGCGGACACCAATGCAAACAACATTTATCTAGGTTCATCATTAATCCCGAAGGTAGAGGGAGCGTGCGATGGTGATCATATCATCCTTGGAAATACTTCCAACACACATTGTCACCTCGCCCTTAGCTTCTCCATTTATTTCGTAGCTTTTATTTCGAGTTACCAATCTTAGCAACTGGACCGATATCTAATACCCATGTGCTACTAGGAGTACTATTAAGGTACACATCAATAACACATATATCAAATATACTTTTGTTGAAGTTTCCAGCCTTCTTATCTACCCAGTATTTGAGGCAGTTCCACTACGAGTGACCGTTCCCCTAATAAAAGCACTTCGTCTCGGGTTTGGGTTCTTGGGTTTCTTCACTAGAGCAGCAACTGGCTTGCCATCCATGAAGTTTCCCTTCTTGCCCTTGCCCTTCTTTGAAACTAGTGGTCTTGTTAACCATCAACACTTGATGCTCCTTCTTGACTTCTACCTTTATGGCCTTAAGCACAACGAACAGCTCCAGGATCAACTTCCCTTGCATGTTATAGTTCTTCACGAAGCTCTAGTTAGCTTGGTGATAGTGACTGGAGAACTCCGTCAACCACTTCTCTTATCTGGAATATTAACTCCCACTTGATTCAAGCGATTGAAGCACCCAGACATTCTGAGCACATGCTCACTGGCTGAGCTATTCTCCTCCATCTTGTAGGCAAAGATCTTGTCAGAGGTCTCAAACCTCTCAACACGGGCATGAGCCTGAAATACCAATTTCAGCTCTTGGAACATCTCATATGTTCCATGGCGTTCAAAACGCTTTTGGAGCCCCAACTCTAAGCCGCAAAGCATGGCGCACTAAACTATCAGGTAGTCATCAGAACGTGTCTGCAGATGTTCACAACATCCACAGATGACGCCAAAGGGATTGGCACACCGAGCGGTGCATCAAGGAAAGAAGCCTTCTGTGTAGCAGTGAGGACAATCCTCAGACTACGGCCCTAGTCCGCACAATTGCTTACAATATCTTTCAGCTTAGTCTTTCTCTATGAACGTATTAAAACAAGGAGCTAAAGCGCGAGCTATTAATCCACAACATAACTTGCAAAGAAAATTTAGACTATGTTCATGATAATTAAGTTCATCTAATCAAATTATTTAATGAACTCCCACTGAGATAGACATCCCTCTAGTTATCTAAGTGATACATGATCCGAATCGACTAGGCCGTGTCGGATCATCACGTGAGACGGACTAGTCATCAACGGTGAACATCTCCATGTTGATCGCATCTACTATATGACTCATGTTCGACCTTTCGGTCTCTCGTGTTCCGAGGCCATGTCTGTACATGCTAGGCTCGTCAAGTCAACCTAAGTGTTTTGCATCTGTAAATCTGGCTTACACCCGTTGTATGCGAACATTAGAATCTATCACACCCGATCATCACGTGGTGCTTCGAAACAACGAACCTTCGCAATGGTGCACAGTTAGGGGGAACACATTTCTTGAAATTTTAGTGAGGGATCATCTTATTTATGCTACCGTCGTTCTAAGGAAATAAGATGTAAACATGACAAACATCACATGCAAATCATAAAGTGACATGATATGGCCAATATCATCCTGCGCCTTTGATCTCCATCTTCGAGGCGCGGCATGATCACCTTCGTCACCGGCATGACACCATGATCTCCATCATCGTGTCTTCATGAAGTTGCCTCGCCAACTATTACTTCTACTATACTATCGCTAACGGTTAGCAATAAAGTAAAGTAATTACATGGCGTTTACATTGACTCACAGGTCATACAATAAATTAAGACAACTCCTATGGCTCCTGCCCGTTGTCATACTCATCGACATGCAAGTCGTGATTCCTATTACAAAAACATGATCAATCTCATACATCACATATATCATTCATCACATCCTTTTGGCCATATCATATCACATAGCATACCCTGCAAAAACAAGTTAGACGTCCTCTAATTGTTGTTGCATGTTTTATGTGGCTGCTATGGGTTTCTAGCAAGAACGTTTCTTACCTACGCAAAAACCACAACCGTGATATGCCAATTGCTATTTACCCTTCATAAGGACCCTCTTCATCGAATCCGATCCGACTTAAGTGGGAGAGACAGACACCCGCTAGCCACCTTATGCATCAAGTGCATGTTAGTCGGTGGAACCAGTCTCACGTAAGCGTACGTGTAAGGTCGGTCCGGGCCGCTTCATCCCACAATGCCGCCGAATCAAGATAAGACTAGTAACGGCAAGCAAATTGACCAAATCATCGCCCACAACTACTTTGTGCTCTACTCGTGCATAGAATCTACGCATAGACCTAGCTCATGATGCCACTGTTGGGGAACGTAGTAATAATTCAAAATTTTCCTACGTGTCACCAAGATCAATTTAGGAGATGCTAGCAACGAGAGAGAGGGAGTGCATCTTCATACCCTTGAAGATCGCTAAGCGGAAGCGTTACAAGAACGCGGTTGATGGATTCGTACTCGCAGCGATTCAAATCGCGGAAGATCTGATCAAGCGCCGAACGGACGGTGCCTCCGCGTTCAACACACGTACAACCCGGGGACGTCTCCTCCTTCTTGATCCAGCAAGGGGAGAGGAGAATTTGAGGGAGAACTCCAGCAGCACGACGGCGTGGTGGTGGAGGAGCTCGCGGTTCTCTGGCAGGGCTTCGCCAAGCACTACGGAAGAGGAGGAGGAGTTGGAGAGGGGGAGGGCTGCGCCAGGGGAAGGGTGTGCGGCTGCCCTCTCTCTCCCTCACTATATATAGGGGAAGGGGGGAGGAGGAGGAGGCGCCCTAGGGTTTCCCTAGGGGAGGGGTGGCGGCCACAAGGGAAACCCTAGATGGGTTTGGGCGCCCCCACCCCTAGGAAACTTGCCCCCCAAGCCGGGAGGGGTGGCTGCCCTAGGGGAGGCGCCCCACCTCTCCACATTACGTGAGATGGGGTGGGAGGGGCGGACAGCGCCTTAGTGGGCTGATGTGCCCCCTCCCCTTGGCCCATAAGCCCCCCCAACGCTTGCCGGGGCCTCCGAAACACGTTTCGGTCACACTGGTCGTCACCTGGTACTCCCAGAACAATTCCGGACTCCAATACCCTTCGTCCAATATATCGATCTTCACCTCCGGCCCATTCCAGAGTTCCTCGTCACATCCGGGATCTCATCCGGGACTCCGAACAACCTTCGGTAACCACATACTATTTCCCATAACAACTCTAGCGTCACCGAACCTTAAGTGTGTAGACCCTACGAGTTCGGGAACCATGCAGAAATGACCGAGACACCTCTCCGGCCAATAACCAATAGCGGGAACTGGATACCCATATTGGCTCCCACATGTTCCACGATGATCTCATCGGATGAACCACGATGTCGGGGATTCAATCAGTACCGTATACAATTCCCTTTGTCTATCGTTATGTTACTTGCCCGAGATTCGATCGTCGGTATCCCTATACCTTGTTCAATCTCGTTACCGGCAAGTCTCTTTACTCGTTCCGTAACGCATGATCCCGTGACTAACTTCTTAGTCACACTGAGCTCATTATGATGATGCATTACCGAGTGGGCCCAGAGATACCTCTCCGTCATATGGAGGGACAAATCTCAGTCTCGATTCGTGCCAACCCAACAAACACTTTTGGAGATACCTGTAGTGCACCTTTATAGTCACCCAGTTACGTTGTGACGTTTGATACACCCAAAGCATTCCTACGGTATCCGGGAGTTGCACAATCTCATGGTCTAAGGAAAACGATACTTGACATTAGAAAAGCTCTAGCAAACGAACTACGCGATCTTGTGCTATGCTTAGGATTGGGTCTTGTCCATCACATCATTCTCCTAATGATGTGATCCCGTTATCAACGACATTCAATGTCCATGGTCAGCAAACCACAACCATCTGTTGATCAACGAGCTAGTCAACTAGAGGCTCACTAGGGACATGTTGTGGTCTATGTATCACACATGTATTACGGTTTCCGGTCAATACAATTATAGCATGAAAAATAGACAATTATCATGAACAAGGAAATATAATAATAACCATTTTTATTATTGCCTCTAGGGCATATTTCCAACATCTTTATGGATTGAGCAATCACCTAGACAGTGGTACAAGAGATTTGACACCTTTATGCTCTCTAAAGGTTTCAAAAGGTCTAATTATGATAGCTGTGTTTATTTGAAAACTGTCAATGGTTCAGCTATTTATTTGCTCCTTTATGTTGATGATATGCTTATTGCTGCAAAGAGTATGTCAGATATTAATGAACTAAAGAAGCAATTGAGTAATGAATTTGAGATGAAGGATTTGGGTGCAGCAAAGAAAATACTTGGCATGGAAATATCGAGAGATAGACCATCTGGAAAAGTATATCTAAGTCAGAAGGAATATATTGATAAAGTTCTTTATCATTTTAATATGCATAATGCCAAGCCAGTAAGTACTCCATTAGCTGCACACTTCAAGTTATCATCAGCCTTATGTCCTAAGTCAGATGTAGATATTGAGTACATGTCTAGAGTTCCCTATTCGAGTGAAGTTGGTTCACTTTGTATGCCATGGTTTGTTCTCGTCCGGATTTATCTTATGCATTGAGTGTTGTCAGTAGATACATGGCTAATCCTGGAAAAGAGCATTGGAAAGCAGTTCAGTGGATTTTCAGATACCTGCGACATACTTCTAATGCTTATTTACAGTTTGGGAAAACTAGAGATGGACTTGTTGGTTTTGTTGATTCTGATTTTTTTCGTGATTTGGATAAGAGAAGATCACTCACAGGTTATGTTTTCACCATTGGTGGTTGTGCTGTGAGTTGGAGAGCAACTTTGCAGTCTATGGTGGCACGTTCCACTATTGATGCCGAGTATATGGCTATTTCTGAGGCACGTAAAGAAGCTATCTGGTTGAGAGGTTTGTATGCTAAGCTTTGTGGAGATTCATATTGCCCTACCATATTTTCTGACAGTCAAAGTGCCATATATCTTACAAAGAATCCAATGTATCATGAGAGGACAAAGCACATTGATGTCAGATTTCATTATATTCAAGATGTTGTTGTTGAAGGCAATTTGAAGGTATGCAAGATAAGTACTCATAAAGGAGCAAGGGGGAGGCCGGCCGGCCCTCATGGGGCGCGCCCCAAGTAGGATTCCTACTAGGAATCCTATTCCTAGTAGGTTTCCAACAAGGGAAGAGAGGGGGAAGGAAGGAGAGGGAGAACGAAAAGGGGGGCGCCGCCCCCCTTCCCTTGTCCTATTCGGACTCCAAGGGGGGGGGGGACGTGGCCTGCCCTGGCTGCCCTCCTCTCTCTCCACTAAGGCCCATGGTGGCCCATTAATTCCCCCGGGGGATTCCGGTAACCCCTCCGGCACTCCGGTTTTACCCGAAATCACCCGGAACACTTCCGGTGTCCGAATAACATGGTCCAATATATCAATCTTTATGTCTCGACCATTTCGAGACTCCTCGTCATGTTCGTGATCTCATCCGGGACTCTGAACTACCTTCGGTACATCAAAACACATAAACTCATAATACCGATCGTCATCGAACGTTAAGCGTGCGGACCCTACGGGTTCGAGAACTATGTAGACATGACCAAGACTCATCTCCGGTCAATAACCAATAGCAGAACCTGGATGCTCATATTGGCTCCCACATATTCTATGTAGATCTTTATTGGTCAAACCGCATAACAACATACGTTGTTCCCTTTATCATCAGTATGTTACTTGCCTGAGATTCGATCGTCGGTATCTCAATACCTAGTTCAATCTCGTTACCGGCAAGTCTCTTTACTCGTTCCGTAATGCATCATCCTGCAACTAACTCATTAGTCACATTGCTTGCAAGGCTTATAGTGATGTGCATTACCGAGAGGGCCTAGAGATACCTCTCCGACAATCGGAGTGACAAATCCTAATCTCGATCTATGCCAACTCAACAAACACCATCGGAGACACCTGTAGAGCATCTTTATAATCACCCAGTTATGTTGTGACGTTTGATAGCACACTAAGTGTTCCTCAGGTATTCAGGAGTTGCATAATCCCATAGTCATAGGAACATGTATAAGTCATGAAGAAAGCAATAGCAACAAACTAAACGATCATCGTGCTAAGCTAACGGATGGGTCTTGTCAATCACATCATTCTCTAATGATGTGATCCCGTTCATCAAATGACAACTTATGTCTATGGCTAGGAAACTTAACCATCTTTGATTAACGAGCTAGTCAAGTAGAGGCATACTAGTGACACTCTGTTTGTCTATGTATTCACACATGTACTAAGATTCCGGTTAATACAATTCTAGCATGAATAATAAACATTTATCATGATATAAGGGAATATAAATAACAACTTTATTATTGCCTCTAGGGCATATTTCCTTCAGCAGTACCCTCCCTACACCTACTCACCGCCGGCCTACGCATCCTCCCCGACGCCCCCTCTCCACCGTGGCGCGATGGCCTTCTCCCAAGCCTCAACGCCGCATCTCAGCGACACCGACGCGACAGAAGCCGACATGGACGACATCATCATAGCTAGATCGGCCGTCGCCGCCGCCGCGTCCCTCGGGTTCACTACCCAGGACGACACAATGGACCTCAACGGCGACATGGACGGCGACCTCGACTACGGCAAGGAGGAGCCGGAGCCGGAGAAGGAGGAGGAGGAGCCGACGCCTGCTCCAGCGAGGAAACGGAAGAAGAAGAAGGGGGCGGCCAGGACCGGCGAGCCGCGCATCAAGTGGGCATCCAAGGAGGACGAGTGCCTCGCCAAAGTGTGGAAAGTCATCTGCCTCGACCCGATCACCGGCACGAAGCAGATCATCGACACGTATTAGGACCGCAACAAGGCCGAGTTCGACGAGCGCAAGCTCGTCGACCCCTACTTCAAAGGCGCGTACATGCAGCGCGGGGTGAAGGCAATGGTGAACCATTGGGGGCTCATCCAGTCGGCGTGCAACAAATGGCATGGGATCGTCGAGGAGATTGCGGCTCGCCCGGAGAGCAGCGCCAGCATTGAGGATCAGGTATGGCACGCCAGCCTCCCACTTCTTTTCGCCGTGCGCGCCTGCCAACTGTTTGTTCGTCAGCGCAGCTGCTGCGGATGTTCGCCATGTATCGCCAGGACAACAGCGACCAAGATTTCAAGTACCTCCACATCTTCAAGCGGATCGAGAAGTGCGAGAAGTGGGCGGATGTCCGACGCACCCTCGCCGAAGCCAAGGAGACCTACAAGCCCGACGCGTGGGTGACGGGCGCCCCGAAGGCAACAAAGGAGCCAAGAAGGGGAAACAGGCCGACTCGGCTACCGCGCGAGTGCAGGAGTCCTTTGAGCATTGCCTCGCCGACGCACAGGCTCGGGCCGCCCTGCGTGAAGAGAAGACCAAGGCGCGGTGGTCAGCGTTGATGACGAACATCGCTGTCAAGCTCGACCTACTCCGGACCAACATCGTCACGAAGAAGAGGAACACCGACCTGGCTTTCCTGTTGGGTGGGGCGGACATGCTCCACAGCAACGACGAGAAGGTCAAGGCGTGGTACCTGGCAAAGCGCGGCCTCATCCTGAACCAGCTGCCGTCGACGGCGCCGCCAACTCCCACTCCCACACCCATGTCGATGACGCCACCAAGCCCGAGCGACGACGCCTCCACGACACCCAACACAGAAGCAGCTCCGACACCGCCAAGCCCGCGCACGCCGACTCCGCTGACGCCGAAGGTCGAACCCGCCGTTTGATGCGTTGCCCACGCGTCCTTTCTATTTTTTGTATGCCAAACTTTTCATTCGATCGCTGAACTGTGGCAAGGTGATCGCCGGGTTTGTGGCGTTTTTTTGTGAGCGGAAATGACCAAGTTTGAATTTGCCGCGACTTGGTGGGCGGCGCCTGGAGGCGTGGTTGGGAGCTAGATCGCCCCCTGGAGCCAATCTAGCGCCGGTTCGCTTCCAGGTGGCTCTTTTTGGGGGGGGGGGGGGGGGGGGGGGGCGGGCGAACGGCTGAAGATGCTCTAACTTAGTAGCACTAGGCTCACGCACACGCACGGACACGGCAGGACAACCTAGCCTATACCACGCTATTGACTCAACATGATAACTTTCCTTATCCTTAACTAATCAACCGGCAAGGCTGATCACCCTAGTACTAATCCTAATCGGACTGGATTAGAACCTCACACACGTATAACTTGTAGTGCCAAATTTTGCACTTGCCTATTACCAGTTTGGATTACTCTAATGGGTCTGTCTAGGACATATCTTGATATGACATAGTTATGTCACATCTAATCTGATGTTCATTATGTTTGTGGTTTATTTTTTTGTCTCAGTTTTTTTCCTTTTTGCTCCTTGTTGCTGTGTATTAATGGGAGCTTAGGTGTAACATCCTTAAAAAACATCTAGATGTGAATTAGACAAACTGTACTATAATACCCGAGCCCCGCATCGGCGAGCGCGTCTTCTTCATCTCTCACCTCCTCCGAGGTCTAGGATTTCCTATCCAACCCTTCCTCTGAGGTCTTCTCTATTTCTATGGCCTTCAATTCCACCACCTCACCCCAAACTATATTCTACACATCTCCTGTTACATCACCTTCTGCGCGTCTTTCTTATGCATCGAGCCCCACTTCGGACTCTGGCGCAAGCGCTTCTGTGTGAAGATGCAGACAAACTACAACAAACCCACAGAGTGTGGGGCAGCCATGATAAGCAAATATCTCAGGTGCCAAGTGCTTGCAGGGAAAATTCATCGAGACCGTGAAGAACTTGCAGGAGGAATGGTTCTACATGGTCGATGTGCCCTTGAGCAACCGAGAAGGAGTCACTGCCTTCTCGGCCGCTCCTCTGGAGAGTCTCCATTCTTCGAATCCAAGGAGCTAGTCTACAAACAAAGGATTAATTTGCTCCTCCGGAGAGGCTCCATTGTTTGAATCAGTCCTTTTATTTATTATTAAGTAGGTCGCATAGTTGCCGGATTCGAAGTCCGATTTATTGACGGAGCCACACGCTAGCGGCGGTTCATGGATACTCATACGAGGAAGAGGCACTTTAGCAGTTTTGTAGGCTTAAACGGAAAAAATCATTTTTGCAAATTAATTTACCAATCGAAAGTAAATTTTAGTAAATATTTTTTTATTATATTTGAACTTAGGAAATTCAAACCTAATTTGAATTTAGCTAAGCTTAAATGGAACCTAAAAGCCATTTGATTATTTCAAAATAAATGAAATCTTTTACAAATGAATTCCTGTACAAAACTTAACAATGTGAATTCATTTGAAGAATTCAAACTTAATTTGAATTCCAATTCAAACCTTAATTCAAACTCAGTTAAATTTGAATTCAAACAAGATAAATCCTATTTCAAATTTAAATTGAAATGTAACTCAAACCAAGTTGATAAACTTAAATGAATCTATTAAAATATTGGAGCCCATTTGAAACCTTAGTCCAATTTAGTTGAAACTTACATTCAAGTCTAGTTGAAGTCAAATCAGTTTAAATATCAAACCATAATTCAGCCCATTTGAATTCAACCAAAGATCAAACCAACTTATGTAACCAAACTAAACAAACTTGAAAGGCACTTGAAGACCATATTCAAGTTAGAAACTCAAACTCAAAACAAACAAACCAAACCACCTGAAATTCATTTCAACAAACCCTAACCAAAACCAAATACACCTTATGCTTGTCTGTTGCTTCTTATTTGTATTCATGCAATGTATCTATAATTTTTTATTGATCCACGCTATTATATTATCTGTTTTGGATGTATTATATGCTATTTTATATTATTTTTGGGACTAACTTATTAACCTAGAGCCCAGTGCCAGTTTCTGGTTTTTCCTTGTTTTTGACTTTTACACAAAAGGAATATCAAACGGAATAAAACTTTACGATGATTTTTCTTGGACCAGAAGAAACCCACGATACTTGGAGAGGAGGCCCGAAGACCTACTAGGCGGCCACAAGCTGTGGGGGATCGCCCCCTTAGCTTGTGGGCCCCTCGTAGACCTTCCAACCCTAATCTTCGCACTATAAATCCTCAAATATCCCCCTATACCAGAGGGCACACCAAAAATATTTTTCCGCCGCCGCAAGCTTCTGTTCCCATGAGATCCCATCTTGGGGCATTTTTCGGCACTCCGCCGGAGGGTTATTCGATCACGGAGGGCCTCTACATCAACCTTGCTGCCCTTCCGATGAAGCGTGAGTATACCATGGACCTAAGGGTCCATAGCTAGTAGCTAGATGGCTTCTTCTCTCTCTCTCTCTCTCTCTCTCTCTCTCTCTCTCTCTCTCTCTCTCTCTCTTTTATCTTCAATACAATCTTCTCCTTGATGTTCTTGGAGATCTATTCGATGTAATCTTCTTTTGCGGTGCGTTTGTTGAGATCCGATGAATTGTGGATTTATGATCAGATTATCTATGAATATTATTTGAGTCATGTTTGAACTCTTTTATGCATGATTGAGGTAGCTTAGTATTTCTCTCCGATTTATCGATTTGGTTTGGCCTACTAGATTAGTTTTTCTTGCAATGGGAGATTTGCTTTGTGATGGGTTCAATCTTTTGGTGTCCTCACCCAGTGATAGAAGGGGCATCGAGGCGCGTATTGTATTGTTGCCACTCGGTTTACTTGTCACAGACGTGATGCCTATATTCATGATCATTGCCTTCGATATCGTAATAACTTTGCGCTTTTCTATCAATTGCTCAATAGTAATTTGTTTACTCACCGTATGCTTTATTCAATAGAGAAGCCTCTAGTGAAACCTATGGCCCCTGGGTCTATTTTCCATCATATATTTTCAGATCTATGAACCAAAAACCCTAAAAATACTTTGCTGCAATTTATTTATATTTACTTTATTTTTCCTTTTATTTATCTATCTCTATTAGATCTCACTCTTGCAAGTGACCGTGAAGGGATTGACAACCCATTTTTCGTGTTGAGTGCAAGTGTTTATTAGTTTGTGCAGGTGTGTATATTGGGGACTTGCTTGTGCCTCCTACTGGATTGATACCTTGGTTCTTAACTGAGGGAAAACTCATCTCTACTTTGCTGCATCACCCTTTCCTCTTCAAGGGAAAAATCCACGCAAGCTCAAGAAGTAGCATCCCTTGGCACGAATTATGTTCTTACATTGTTATGTTATTTCCAACGTTAGATTGCGAGGAGTGCATCCCTTGTGACTGTGAGGAGTGCACCAGTGACATCAACCAAGGAAAATTTCACCTTTATCATCTATGCCCAGTATTTTCTATGCATTGTAGAAATGTCATGATAAGAGTGTGAGTTTTAGGCTTATGTTACACTATTGCATGGACATAGTAGAATAAACTTAGGTCATTACCTTGTTCCTTGTAACAACGTGTAGTGATGCTTAGTTGCTATTATAACGGGGTCGGGAGCAATATTCAAAGAGGCTCTGTTATGGTTGACTTAATTAATGAACCATCTGGGCGGATTGGCCTTGATTGGGTTATCGAGTGTGTTGTTGGTGGCGAATGCTACCCAGGTATCAAAGGAATTGTACGAGTTCAAAGTGGAGTAGCCTCATGGAGCAAGAGAAAGGTCTTAGAAACAGGGGAATGCGAGGATGATTGTAGTGTCGCCCCTCGCGGATGGGGCACCGTGTGTCTTGGGCGAGTGATGTCCTGTCGTGGCACTGAGAGAACGATCTTGACGCATTTTACCGCTTCCATGATACTAGGACGAACGCGATGGACCATGGGCTTTGGCCTTTCCTTGGGAGGAAGGAGACTTGGGCTCAACGGGGGAGGTATCCAGGGTGGCGGAAACTGCTGGCCTCAGAGCTTCTACAACTGGGCCCTCCGAAATCTCCTTGGGCCGGGTGGACGGTCCGGTCGTCAAATTGACATGCAACCGGACCCATACAAATAGCTCTATACGTCTAGGCTAAACGACACCCCTCAACATCAACCCATATGTAGGGCGGATATGACCACGTTTGACTGACAAGAGATACCCTCGTCAAAACCCATCGGTCCGCCGGGCGCCTCCACGGTCTGGCGAGGACGTATTTATGGCGCCACTTCACCGCGCCACTCAAGGGGCCAAACCCAACTATTTAAGCTGGGCGGCGATGCTAACCCTAGCCCATCCCCATTCTCCTCCTCTCCTTCCCGTCCGTGCCACTTCCGACCCCCTACGAGCACCAGCCCGCTCCGCACTCGCCATCTGTCGGCCGCCATCGTCTGCACAAAATGACCTACTACAATATCCACGAGGAGGACATGAAGCAGTAGGAGTTCTTCACGCTCGAGGACAACAAAGAGGAGGCGCCGACGATTCGCCCTGCGGTCGACGACCATGAGGCCGGCGGCTCTCGCAACGAGGTCATCAACATGTGCTACGGCGAGTAGTTTGATAGTTTTCAGTTTGTTCTATGTTTTGTGTTCGGAGATAAAAAAGGATGTTGCATAAGTATTGTGGAAATGAGGATTTGAAAATAAGAAGTGTGGTTGCAATGTCTAAGAATGAGGGATGACCGTACGGTGTTCATGGACGCCGATGTTTAGGTGGCCACATTTTGTGTGTTCCTATTGTGGATGCTCTAAGGATACGTCGTGGGGAGCGACGCGGGCGTGACCATGCCAGGGAAAAGAAGAAGCTGATGGGTGGTCAGACAGATAGACCTCATTCAGTTTTTTTTCCTGCGGGAAGACCCTCATTTGCCTTCTTTTAGGAAAGTCATCATGACGATTTTTATTGATCTGGAATCACAGTTACATCATCATATAGAACAATCCGAATAAAACCTGGAGGTTCCTCCCAAGAATGGTTCCCCTCACTAAATCTAGCCAGATTATGGGCTGCTCTATTAGCTTCAATAATGGGAAGACCCTCATTCAGCTTAATGGTCCAACGGTATTATTTGCTGCCACATGGCCCTGCCGAGTCGGCCAGGACTAACATAGAACGGTTCACTTTTTTTTTTGTTTTGCGAAATAGAACGGTTCAATTTTAATCGAACGGTCGTCAACGTTTTTTGTAGTTTTTTATGCAATACTAGTAGTTATCAATGAAAAAAATCTAGAGTGGTAGTTTTTGTGAACCTAATCATAATTTTTTGTTTGGGGGGAAACCTAATCATAATCGTGATAGCTTTACGGTATTTACTCCATGTACGTCACACATGCAGTTAGCGCTTGCTGCTGTGATCTAGACTACCTTTTTTTATAACTACTTCCTCTGTTCCCAAACATAAGTCCGTTTTAGAGATTCTGATAAAAGACTATGTAGGAAACAAAATGAGTGAATCTACGCTCTAAAATATTTGTATGTATATCGTATGTAGTTTGTATTAAAATATCTAAAAAAGACTTATATTTAGAAACGAAGAGAGTACAAAGCAAGTAATTTGACTACAAAATTTAATTACATCAATTAGGTGTCACATAAAATAAATATTAATATATTAATTATTGAGCAATGTCTTATCCTAACAAAATCTCATATGTGAAGTACATATTTTGGAAGTGGAAAGAATACTAGCACTCGTGCACAGATACTTAAAGAAATCGTCCCCGCAAAAGAAAGATACTTAAAGAAATCAGAGTGAATGAATTATACTATATCTTTTACCCTACGTCGCGCATATCACAACGTAGCCACACCGATCGATGTTACTGTAAGCGCTTCCAGAGCTGCTTCAACAGTAAACATCGTCTTGAAACATACTACGAGGTAACTAATATGACTCTACTATAAGACTACAAACAAAGGATTAATGTGCCCTCACTACAATCCGGTCACCTCCACCGGCTATGTAGCTAGATCCATCTCGACGAAGCTTATCACGTCGATGAAGCCAGCACCTTCTCCCCGGCCACGTTCTTGGACCGGCCGGTCGGACACCACGCCGCCGCTTGGCTTGGTACGCACCCATCTTCGAAGCTACCACGACTTCTTGCAGATCCTCTCGTGCGCGACGCCATGCATGTCTTCCAGTGCCTTCTCCCACACGGCGTGCGGCACGATCCCGCTCTTCCACACCCCTGGCCGCCGATATGCTTCTTTGCACAGGACATGGGCGACCTGGTTGCCCTCGCGGTATATGTGCTGCAGCTGGTATGTCGAGAAGTGCTTAAGCAGAGTCTTGATCTCCTGTTGCATGGACAGCGGTATACGCGTCTGCGTCCCCTTGCCGATCAGGAGCTCCACCAGCACCTGGTCGTCGCCTTCCACCACCAGCCCGCCACAGAAGAAACTCATCGCGAGCCGCAGCCCGTAGATCAGTGCTCGCGCCTCCACTATCCCCACCGTCGAGTGCTCCGTCGGCTCGGCGAAGGCGACGAGGACGTGGCCGTTGCAGTCACGGATGGCGCCGCCGATGCTCGCCCGGCCGGACCCGTCGTGGTAAACGGATCCGTCGAAATTCAGCTTCAACCAGCCCATCGGAGGAGCCTCCCACCTCACCATGAGGCGGCTGGGATGGAAGGGAGGGGAGGAGGCCGACAACGAGGTGAAGCTGGGCGGAGGCGCAAACGGGATCCTGCTACAGAGAGGAGCAAAGGAGGGAGCAAACGAGGCAGGGGCAGCGATGCACGCCATGCCGCAAGCGATCTCTTCTGTTTTTCTTGCGTCCCGCAAATGAGGAAGAAAGCCCTAGCTTATGGGAGAGCGAATTTATGGTGCTCGAGGTATTCGGCTAGTCGGATTCGAATTCGGTTTTGGTTTTACCGCGTGCGTCGACCAGCTCGCGTTGCCGTCCAATCGCCCGAGCGTGATTCGGCGTCTCGTGGGTCATGGCGCACAACGTGCCCAGTTTTTTTTTCTTGAACTTCACAACGTGCCCAGGTTCATTGGAGCATCTCTAGCAGATCCGTATAACCTGGCCGGGTGCCTTTTTCCGACGGTTTTACGGGACGGACAAAAAAAAAACAGCCCGAGCAGATATGGTAAAGACGGCCCGGCTCGTAAAACATTTGCGGGAGGCACGTAAACCGCCTGCGATTCCGGTATATATGCCGGCTCCGGGTCGATTTAGGGTTCACATCCGGCTTTTCCCCATCCACCTCCGCCGCGTTTCCTCTCATCAAGCGAGAAATCCCGTGAACTTCTGCCTCAATTTGTGGCGCATTTACCCACCCGAACTTGCCGGAGATGTCGTCAGCGGGTGCCAGTCAGGGTGGCCGGGGGGGGGGGGGGGGGGGGGGGGGCGGCGGCCACCGCGGCAGGCCGCCTCGCAAGCGCGGCCACGACGAGGAGGCTGGGAGCTCCTCCCTCCGCCCTCCGGTGCCGGAATGGCGCAGGGAGGAGGTGCGCCGCCATGGCACGCGGTCTGAAAGTGCAACTAATCACCTGGTGGGTTTGATATTTAATAACAACATATATGTCATTGAAGTAATGCCTATTTAAAGATATATTTCAAGAAAGTTCAATGTTATGATAGCAAGGACATGTGATTATGGACCCCTCAAAATGCTAAGGAAACATATCGGAAAAATCTCCAAGATCCTTTATTTTTGGTTAAGTGATCATGAATCATCTGCTCAAGTGCTTGAAGATATTGCTCCAAAAACCCTCAACCACTTTCTCATACCAATCTGTCCAAATCCCTAAAGTGAAACTCGGTCCCACCAAAACTCCCCGCATCCGGACCCACCAAGTTACTCAAGAAAGAGCCACATGCCAAACCCTAGCAACTCGGTACAACTGAGATGGCATTCGGTCCCACCAAAGTGAAGTGACCAAATTTCTGTTCCCCAATCGATCTCATTTCGGAATTACCGAAATGAATCGATTGGAACTACCATTCGGTCTTAGCGAAAAGCCTAACTTTCGAATCTTTTGCACTGTTCGGCTCACCGAGAATTCTATTCGGTATCACCGACTTGTGTATAAAGTTTATAACTGTTGGATTTTTGGTGATGGCTATTTATACCCCCTCCACCCCACCTACTCTCTAAAAGAGCCATCAAAACGAAACTACATTTCCAACATTCATTTCTTAGAGAGAACTACCTACGCTTGTGTTGAGATCAAGGCATCCAATCCAACCATTTGAACCATGATTTCTAGCCTCCCAAGTTGCTTTCCACCACAATCCTTCTACCAAAAGCAAATATGTGAGAGAGTGATTGAGTGTTGAGGAGACTATCTTTTGAAACACAAGAGCAAGGAGTTCATCATCAACAACAACATCTATTACCTTTTGGAGGGTGGTGTCTCCTAGATTGTTTAGGTCTCATTTGGGAGCTTCACTTGGGAGCCTCCAACATCATGTGGAGTTGAACCAAGGAGTTTATAAGAACAAAGAGATCGCCTACTTCGTGAAGATCTACCCGGGTGAGGCTAGTCCTCCGTGGGCATAAGTCATGATGGAATAGACAAGGTTGCTTCTACGTGGAGCCCTCCGTGGACTCGCGTAGTCGTTACCCTCCGTGGGTTGACGTCTCCATCAACGTGAATGTAAGATAGCACCACCTATCGGAACCACGCCAAAAATCACCGTGCCTTCATTGCGTTTGATTTCTCCGATCACTCATTTACGTTCATATGCAAAGTCCTTACTTTCCGCTGCACAACCCTTAGACATGCACGTGTAGGGTGATACTTGTCTTGGTAGAATTACTAAATTTTGCCTACAACTAAAATTTGGGAAAATAATAAGTTTATTTGGTCAAGTAGTCTAATCACCCACCCCCTCCCCCTCTAGACATACGTTCGATCCTACAAGTGGTATTAGAGCTTTGCTCTTCATTGCATTGGTTTCACAACCTAGGTGAAAGGATCGATATGGTTGACTAGAGGGGGGGTGAATAGGCAACTCACAATTTTTAGCTTTTCTTTACCAAAATAAACTTAGCATCAAAATAGGTCGTTTAGATGTGCAACTAGGTGAGCAACCTATATGATGGAACAACAACAAGCACACAAGCAAGCAAGGGATACAACACAATAAAAGCTTGCACAAGTAAAGGTAAGAGATAACCAAGAGTGCAGCCGGTGGAGACGAGGATGTGTTACCAAAGTTCCTTCCCTTTGAGAGGAAGTACGTCTCTGTTGGAGCGGTGTGGAGGCACAATGCTCCCCAAGGAGCCACTAGGGCCACCGTATTCTCCTCACGCCTTCACACAATGCGAGATGCCGTGATTCCACTATTGGTGCCCTTGAAGGCGGCAACCGAACCTTTACAAACAAGGTTGGGGCTATCTCCACAACTTAATTGGAGGCTCCCAACGACACCATGAAGCTTGACCACAATGGAATATGGCTCCGCGGTGACCTCAACCGTCTAGGGTGCTCAAACACCCAAGAGTAACAAGATCCGCAAGGATTTAGTGGGGGGAATCAAATTTCTCCTGGTGGAAGTGTAGATCGGGGCCTTCTCAACCAATCCATAGAAAATCAACAAGTTTGATTGGCTAGGGAGAGAAATCGGGCAAAAATGGAGCTTTGAGCAACTATGGAGCTTGAGGGAAGAGGTACTCTTCTTGGGGAAGAAGACCCCCTTTATATAGTGGGGGAAAAGATCCAACCGTTATCCCCTCACTCAGCCCGCGCGGTGCGGTACTACTGCACACAGCCACAGTACTACTGCAAAGGGTTGCGGTACTACCGCTGTAGGGTCGGTACTACCTCTTGCGCGGTAGTGACCAGACGAGGGCCTGTTGCACAGTGCAACAAGCGGAAGAACCGCCGGCGCGGTACTATCGCGCGCCCCTACGGTACTACCGTAAGGCAGGTCTCAACTGGGGCTGGAAATGCACGGAATAAATAAATTACTTCTGTAACTAGTTCCGCTGAGTTTGGAGCTGTGCAAAAATCTGACACGGTACTACGGCTCACAGGGAGCAGAAGTAAAAAAATACATCTGCGCCTACTTCCGCATGTGTCAGCATCAGGGCTGGAGGCAGTGGTACTACCGCTCACCAGGAGCGGTACTACCGCTCACCAGGAGCGGTACTACCGCTCACCAGGAGCGGTACTACCGCTGGGCCCTGCGGTACTACCGCTCCATTGAGCGGTACTACCGCAAGCCCCTGCGGTACTACTACTCCCTTGAGCAGTATTACCGCACGCCACAGACACTTTAGCATTTGGCAGCCTTCATATCGCAGAGACAAGGATAAACGGACATTTCTCCATCAAAGCAAAGGAAAGGTGGTGCAAAGGAACAGATGTGTACGTGTTGATTCCACCCTAACCTTTTCGAAGCAGACCCCTCTTAATAGTACGGATTTCCTATGACTCAAATCCACCAAAAAGAAACGTAGAGAACTATTAGCAGCTGAGTTGTCAATTCAACCACACCTAGAAGACTTAATATCTGCAGCAAAGTATTTAGTAGCAAAGTAGTATGGAAGTAACGGTAATAGTGGCAAAAGTAACAGTAGCAGTTTTGTAGTAATTGTAACAGTGGCAACGGAAAAGTAACTAAGCAAAGGTCAATATGTGAAAAGCTCGTAGGCATTGGATCAGTGATGGATAATTATGTCGGATGTGATTCCGCATGTAACAGTTATAACCTAGTGTGACACAGAACTAGCTCCAGTTCATCAATGTAATGTAGGCATGTATTCCGAATATAGTCATACGTGCTTATGGAAAAGAACTTGCATGACATCTTTTGTCCTACCCTCCCGTGGCAGCGGGGTCCTATTGGAAACTAAGGGATATTAAGGCCTCCTTTTAATAGAGTACCGGACCAAAGCATTAACACTTAGTGAATACATGAACTCCTCAAACTACGGTCATCACCGGGAGTGGTCCCGATTATTGTCACTTCGGGGTTACCGGATCATAACACATAGTAGGTAACTATGGACTTGCAAGATAGGATCAAGAACTCACATATATTCATGAAAACATAATAGGTTCAGATTTGAATTCATGGCACTCGGGCCCTAGTGACAAGCATTAAGCATAGCAAAGTCATAGCAACATCAATCTCAGAACATAATGGATACTAGGGATCAAACCCTAACAAAACAAACTCGATTACATGATAAATCTCATCCAACCCATCACCGTCCAGGAAGCCAACGATGGAATTACTCACACACGGCGGTGAGCATCATGAAATTGGTGATGGAGGATGGTTGATGATGACGACGACGGATTCCCCTCTCCGGAGCCCCGAACAGACTCCAGATCAACCCTCCCGAGAGAGATTAGGGCTTGGCGGCGGCTCCGTATCGTAAAACGCGATGAATCCTTCTCTCCAATTTTTCTCTCCCCGAACGTGAATATATAGAGTTGGAGTTGACGTCGGTGGACCCTCAGGGGCACGAGGCAGGGGGCGTGCCCTAGGGGGGTGGGCGCGCCCTCCACCCTCGTGGACAGGGTGTGGGCCCCCTGATGCTGATTCTTTCGCCAGTATTTTTTATATATTCCAAAAATATTCTCCGTGAAGTTTCAGGTCATTCCGAGAACTTTTATTTCTGCACAAAAGTAACACCATGTCAATTCTGCTGAAAACAGCGTCAGTCCGGGTTAGTTCCATTCAAATCATGCAAGTTAGAGTCCAAAACAAGGGCAAAAGTGTTTGGAAAAGTAGATACATTGGAGACGTATCAACTCCCCCAAGCTTAAACCTTTGCTTGTGCTCAAGCAATTCAGTTGACAACTGAAAGTGATGAAGAAAAACTTTTACAAACTCTGTTTGCTCTTGTTGTTGTAAATATGTAAGGCCAGCATTCAAGTTTTCAACAAAGATTATGAACCAACCATATTCACAATAACACTTAGGTCTCATGTTTACTCATATCAATGGCATAATCAACTAGCGAGCAATAATAATAAATCTTGGATGACAACACTTTCTCAAAACAATCATAATATGATATAACAAGATGGTATCTCGCTAGCCCTTTCTGAGACCACAAAACATAAATGCAGAGCACCTCTGAAGATCAAGGACTGACTAGACATTGTAATTCATGGTAAAAGAGATCCAGTCACAGTTATACTCAATGTAAATTAATAGTAATGCATGCAAATGATAGCGGTGCTCTCCAACTGGTGCTTTTTAATAAGAGGATGATGACTCAACATAAAAGTAAATAGATAGGCCCTTCGCAGAGGGGACCAGGGATTTGTAGAGGTGCCAGAGCTCGATTTTTGAAATAGAGATAAATACTATTTTGAGTGGCATATTTTCATTGTCAAGATAACAACCGAGAGATTTTGATATCTTCCATGCTACACACATTATAGGCGGTTCCCAAACAGAATGGTAAAGTTTATACTCCCCCACCACCAACAAGCATCAATCCATGGCTTGCCCGAAACAACGGGTGCTTCCAACTAACAACAGTCCTGGGGGAGTTTTGTTTGCAATTATTTTGATTTGGTTTAAGCATGGGACTGGGCATCCCGGTTACCGACCATTTTCTCGTGAGTGAGGAGCGGAGTCCACTCCTCGTGAAAATAACCCACCTAGCATGGAAGATATAGACAACCCTAGTTGATAAATGAGCTATTCGAGCATACAAAACAGAATTTCATTTGAAGGTTTAGAGTTTGGCACATACAAATTTACTTGGAACGGCAGGTAGATACCGCATATAGGAAGGTATGGTGGACTCATATGGAATAACTTTGGGGTTTATGGAAGTGGATGCACAAGCAGTATTCCCGCTTAGTACATGTGAAGGCTAGAAAAAGACTGGGAAGCAACCAACTAGAGAGCGACAACAGTCATCAACATGCATTAAAATTAATCAACACTGAGTGCAAGCATGAGTAGGATATAATTCACCATGAACATAAATATCGTGGAGGCTATGTTGATTTTGTTTCAACTACATACGTGAACATGTGCCAAGTCAAGCCACTCGAATCATTCAAAGGAGGATACCACCCTATCATACCACATCACAACCATTTTAATAGCATGTTGGCACGCAAGGTAAACCATTATAAACTCCTAGCAAATTAAGCATGGCATGAACAACTATAATCTCTAATTGTCATCACAAATATATTTCATTCATAATAGGCTGAATCATGAACGATGAACTAATCATATTTACAAAAACAAGATAGGTCGAGTTCATACCAGCTTCTCCCATCTCAATCAGTCCATCATATATCATCATTATTGCCTTTCACTTGCACGACCGAATGGTGTGGATAATAATAATAATAGTGCACGTGCATTAGACTAAGCTGGAATCTGCAGGCATTTAATACAAAGGAGAAGACAAGGTAACATGGGCTCTTGGTTAAATACCCAATAATGCATGTTAGAGCCACTCAACATTTTCATCATGGTCTTCTCCTCTCGACCCCCAAAGAAAAGAAAAGAAATAAAACTATTTACACGGGAAAGCTCCCAACAAGCAAAAGAAGAACGAGAAATCTTTTTGGGTTTTCTTTTAATTACTACTACTACAGGCATGGAAAGTAAACTAGCTAAGAGCTACAACTAATTTTTTTGGTTTTTCTTAAGGTTATTCAAATACACAAGAAGAAGGCTTAAAACAGAAAATAAACTAGCATGTATAGTACAATGAAAAAGTATGAGCACCGACAACTGGCATGAGTGTGTGAACATGAATGTAATGTCGGTGAGAAATACATACTCCCCCAAGCTTAGGCTTTTGGCCTAAGTTGGTCTATGCCCATGGATCAAAGTGGTCCTCTCCTGTGTACTAAGGAGGATCCTCGGGGTGCCACTGGTTGGCCAGCTCTTCCGGATCGCATTGATAAACAGACTGTCGATAAGGGTCAGGAGATGGCTCAGGCTCAGGCTCTGGGGATCATGTTCGCTCCCAATATGCATAAGTGTCATCGGGCAGGATGATGTATGTGCCTGAATGAATGTTAAACAGAGATGGTGCAGGCAGGGTATTGATCTGACAAGTATTTTCACTGAATACCAGGTTATAAACACTACAAAAAAATACACTTCCGTGATGATACGTGTTTGTCACAGTAGGTCGCGTTTTTTGTCATGCATGTACATCCATGACAAATTTATGACAAAATCAAGATAGTCATACCTGTGCTGTCGTAGAAGTGTTCCATGACATTACCAAAATTATCATCACGGAAGTGTCCACTTCCATGACGATAAATCGCGCGTCACAGAAGTGCTTTTGTCAAGGGTGACCGACAGGTGGCATCCACCGTAATGGAACGCTGTTTAGCTATCGGGTCGGGTTTTGGATCCGATAACCCGTTAACAGCCCCGACCAATGGGGATTTTCCACGTGTAAAATCATCATTGGCTGGAGGAAACACGTGTCGGCTTACCGTTGGGACAGATGTCATCCGCTCATTGGACCGAAGGCGCCTATGATACGGCGACACGTGGCACGGCCCAACAGAGGCCCAATCCTGTGAAAAGGCCGGCCCGTTTGACTTGGTCAAAAGATGGCGGGCCGGCCCATGGAAAGCCTCTTAACGGCCTGTTCGCATATAGGCCAGTTACAGCCCGCTAACCCAGGGCCTGTTACGCCCTATCTGAATTAGGCCCAGTAGCGTCATCTGGGCCGTCCAATATGATTCAGCCCGTTTTAACTTCCGGCCCATGTGTGGCCCATGACTTCTTTCGGCCCATATGAGGACCTTTGTAACTCTTGGCCCATTAACGGCCCGTGGTGAAACTGGCCCGTAATGAACAGTGTATCACTTTATACCCATTAACGGCCCGTTATTCCATTGGGCCATTTCTAGCCCAAGTTATCTTTGGCCTTCTCAGGGCCCATTGATTCTTGGGCTCATTTGCAGCATTCGGTTACATACGGCCCGTTACTGTCATTTTCTGCTTGTGGGCCAAATTCATCCCGTCGTTACAGTCGGCCCGTTTGCGGACCGTTAATACGTTGGGCCGTTTTCATGTAAAAAAACCCGTTGGGCTGTTTTCATAGAGTTATCAAATACGGCCTATTAACGGCCCGTTATGGTCCACGAATAGTATACTGATCGATCTCCCAACATATACCTAGATCGACTTTAACTACCCCCCATTTGATCGACGTACCTCACAAGTTATGTCTCTCCTTTCTCTAACAAAGGGCGATTGATCTTCCTATGTAGTTACGTCTGCTTACCACAACCACATCGTCCCCCCTCATCATTCGTGCATGCCTCCTGACCCGTCTCTCACACGCACGTGCACAGACAACAAGCAGCCATCTCCTCTCTTATTGATATTGCGGGCGTGCCCTCCGTTTGTCTAGCAAGCCTATCCCACCATTTGTTAGAAGCAACTCCACTACCACCCCCTCCAAAACTCTAGCTCTGTCTCTCTCCCAACCTTATTCCTCTCCTGCACATATGCATGGATGCCGATCGATCTCCCTTAATACATGAGGCAGATCGACCTCCTTAATACATGAGGTAGGCCTCTCTCCTCCTCCACACATATACCAGCCATTGTACCTCTATTGTTAATTGGGCCTCCCTCTTCCCCCACCACACACCGATAGTCGAGCGCTGCAGGTAGGTATCCATGCCACAGAGACAAACTGCACATGTCCCATCTCATGTTCCAGTAGGCCAGCCACTCTATATCTTTGACGTGGGCACACACAAATTCGATGGCACTCTTTATCGATCGCGCGCGCGCACACACACACACATCATCCCTCTCTTCGATTCTATGGACACCTCAAGCCGATGATACCTCCACTGTCTTCTCGTGGATCGCCCCCTCTATATATATGTTATATCCAGGACTCTATTTCACACACATTGCATATGTTACATTTATTGATTGACCCCCCCAAACTCTCAAGAACTCACACACTATATCTCTCTAGGTTTGTATCTCTCTCACACAACCCCCACGTAGGTGGTGTACGTATACAAGAAGAGAATAGGTGCACCGTGCACGTACTCACGCTTCGTGCCCAGCCACACCCGCGCGGGTACACGGTGGAGCTCATTTCTTTACGAAATGGCAGCCCACGTGCTAATTTGAACGCCTGTAGCAGTTGTTTACCTAGGGAGGTGGTGTACCATGCGTGCACGAAACAAAGTTTGGCTTGACGCGTTGCCGCATTATTTTTAAATAAAGTTATAGCGCTCAATGGCATGTACACAGAATGTAAAACGATTTTTATGGAGAAAAAGGCAGTCCGCTCACTATATATAATGGAGCCTGCCTGCCTGGTTTGTCGCTCTTCAGAGTATCTCACACAGGGCTGTGGTGGCCTCTCTCTCTCTCACCGTTGGTCCCTGATCCGGCCGCATCCCGTCCGCCGGGGGAAAGGGAGTGCGGTGGCCTCTCTCTCTCACCGGTGGTCACTAATTCGGTCGCATCCCGTCCGCCGGGGGAAAGGGAGGAAGTGCATCGTTTCTCCGTTTGACGGCGCCGAGGCAGCACGTCCCGATCTGCGGTACACGCCATTCTCTCTGACCAAGCTCCAGCGCGGCAGGGCCTACGCCACCTGCTCGCAGATTCCACCCGCCGCCGCTCACCTAGTTACATCCCGACGTCCTCCAGGTATCCCCTCCGGCCTTGCTCCACTGCCCGTCTTCCCACGTCGCTGCATGTGGATCTTCCATAGTTCTTTGCCCAAAACGTAGCTCGTCCGGCGTACTATCCATATTGCATTCTCGTCCTCAC
Organism: Aegilops tauschii subsp. strangulata; assembly: GCF_002575655.3. Classification (NCBI taxonomy): domain Eukaryota; kingdom Viridiplantae; phylum Streptophyta; class Magnoliopsida; order Poales; family Poaceae; genus Aegilops; species Aegilops tauschii. The sequence continues at coordinate 548,283,659 of NC_053036.3, read as the reverse complement.
ACCGTTTTAGACAAACACAACCGTGTTGTTATCTTCCCTTAGGACAAGGAATATGCTTCTTTTTTGTCGTGGCATGTGTCATCAACTGTTATTGGCCAGTAATTGTTTCCTTTCTACTCGTTGCTATTGTGACCTTTTGGTGAACTGCACAAATCACTTTTTTCTTAAGAGTGTTTTGTGCAGTTGTACTATAATGTCACACGGGCAACGTCTCTGCATTTCAGTGCGACTGCACAAAGGGAGATTGGTTTTGCTCTATCCTCCTCATCCAACTCCAAGCCTAATCTTCTCCAACTAGTTAGTCTTAAGAGAGACTGCAAAGGTGACCGGCTTCTATTTGTGTGTTTATTGTTTTATCAACAGTCCTCTATTATCGTAATCACACTTAATATCTTTGGAACAGGGACGCTCAGCTCTATTTTAGTGGAACTGCACAAAATGATCAGAATGTTGCATGCTCCAGACAGCTACTTTTTTTCCCAACATGCCTTGTTGATTTAGACAGAGCTAGGGGGACGTTGCTACCAATGATACCATGGATCAATTTTAATTTAACACCTTCTCACAACTCTGTCTTCAGTTGTGATGTAATTATTAGCTCTGATATGCTGATAATTGACATGCATTAGCAAGGAAGTTAGTTTTTTATTGTTTCCGAAAGAGCATCGATGGCAAGACACGCGAAACAAAAGCTGAAAGCTCACACCATTGTACAATTTCATGTCGCTGGAAAATTATTTGTATAGTACGTCAATTATGTAAACAAATGATGGAAGCTTGATAGCATTGCCAGAAGCCTCTTCATCATCCAGGTCCATGTGCCATGCACAAAATTATACTCCTTCGTTCCTAAGTATTTGTCTTTTTACAAATTTCAAACGGGCATATTTTAGAGTGTAGCTCCACTCATTTTGCTTTGTATGTGTACTCCCTCCGTTCCTAAATATTCTATTCGTCTTTCTAGAGATTTCAACAAGTGACTACATACAGAGCAAAATGAGTGAATCTACACTCTAAAATATGTCTATATACATCCGTATGTGCCAGTCCATTTGAAATCTCTAAAAAGACAAATATTTGAGTAGTCACTCATTGAAATCTCTAGAAAGACAAATACTCCGGAGTATATTTAAGAACCGAGGGGGTAGTGCACAACCGCATGGGAGACTCAGCCCGGTCGTTGCGCCGCATTAATAGTGAGTAATGAGCAGTCAAATCATAAGCCCCACCTTTCCCACTGTAAGTTGCTCTGAAGAAGCAACCATCAATACGCTCTTCTTTGAATCCACTCATACTACTCCATCTGTCACTGTTTATACAGCACGCTTCAGACAAAAGAAAAGAAAAATCTGTGGGACCAAGGCGACTAGCGATCGGCCTGAAAAATAGCATTGGTAGTTATAGCACGGCGTCTATTACTAGAGGGAATAATGCGTACACACATGCATGCAGTGCTTCCACCCCGGGTACACACGTGCATGCACTTACTCCACTCCGTAGTAGTACAGTATATGGAGAGAAAATTGTGGACTTGATTGCGGTTACCACGCCCTAATTAATTGAGCATTAAACCAAACGCGTCTAAAGTCTCTCTGGTGGTGGAAATGCATTGAGAGAAATGCATCATAATGAAGCGCGCCCTGTAACTCTGACGGAGGGAGGAGTAGTATGAAGGCGCAAAACCAAGTACGCGTATGGCCAGTCGGTCAATGCACCTCCTCTTGGCATATCACTGACATGTGGGACAGGAGTGTGAGCAAACCGATCTCAATTGACGGCAAAGAGCCAACCCGCCGTTCCTTGAGAGAGACGAGGAGCGAGAACACACAGACGGGATCGCACGGAGGCCAAGATATATTCGAGCATGGTTGGTTGATCGATATCATTCATTACATGTTGGGCTGCCGTTTTCCGCCCTTCTCCAGAATAAACGTGTACTTTATCAGAGATAAAAAATAAGAGTACAGACGCTCCACCATGCGGTTCTAGTAGTAGTACTACTCGTACTACTGCGCTTGGCTCTTCGCCTCTTCGTGAAGTCGAACAATGATGGTACTCCGCATGTTGGGTACTAAAGTGTATGACTCTGACAATCTGACACTGAATGGACTGATGCATGTCCACCGAGGGTAGGTTGCATTAGTCAAAAGGCGTAAGCGAGCTTCACCTTGTCCTGCAAGCTTCTCCTTGTTCTGCGAGTTGACGGGACACACCAAAAAGTAGTGCTAGTCCATACTCCCTCCTTTCCGGTTAATATGGCTTAATCTTTTTTGATGAGAGAGCTTTATTCATATATAAGCATTCTTAGGACGATCAGCCAAGACACTGGTCACTAGGAAGCGAGGTACCCCGCGAAAAAAGAAGTAGGAAGCGAGGTGTTTCATCAAGCAAGCTCTCGGCCACATTCAAAGTGCAGCAAGCACGGTTCGCACGAAGATGCGCCGCAAGGTTTGCTGACCTGTTTACATGCTGAATAACAAAAAAAGAGGAAATATTACCGAGCGCTACTATTTGTAACAGGATGAGCCAGAATTAAGCGAGAATTGTGGCGAGTGTTCCATGCAATCAACTTCCATTATCACATGCGAGATGTTGGAAATATGCCCTAGAGGCAATAATGAAATGGTTATTATTATATTTCCTTGTTCATGATAATTGTCTATTGTTCATGCTTTAATTGTGTTATCCGGAAATCATAATACATGTGTGAATACATAGACCATAACATGTCCCTAGTGAGCCTCTAGTTGACTAGCTCGTTGATCAATAGATGGTTAAGGTTTCCTGACCATGGACATTGGATGTCATTGATAATGGGATCACATCATTAGGAGAATGATGTGATGGACAAGACCCAATCCTAAGCATAGCACTAGATCGTGTAGTTCGTTTGCTAAAGCTTTTCTAATGTCAAGTATCATTTTCTTAGACCATGAGATCGTGCAACTCCCGGATACCGTAGGAATGCTTTGGGTGTACCAAACGTCACAACGTAACTGGGTGGCTATAAACGTGCACTACAGGTATCTCCGAAAGTGTCTGTTGGGTTGGCTCGGATCGAGACTGGGATTTGTCACTCCGTATGACGGAGAGGTATGTCTAGGCCCACTCGGTATTGCATCATCATAATGAGCTCAATGTGACTAAGTAGTTAGTCACGGGATCATGCATTACGGAACGAGTAAAGTGACTTGCCGGTAGCGAGATTGAACGAGGTATTGGGATACCGACGATCGAATCTCGGGCAAGTAAAGTATCGATTGACAAAGGGAATTGTATACGGGATTGCTTGAATCCTCGACATCCTGGTTCATCCGATGAGATCATCGTGGAACATGTGGGAGCCAACATGGGTATCCAGATCCCGCTGTTGGTTACTGGCTAGAGAGGTGTCTCGGTCAGTCTGCATGATTCCCGAACCCGTAGGGTCTACACACTTAAGGTTCGATGACGCTAGGGTTATAAGGAAGGTTTGTATGTGATTACCGAATGTTGTTCGGAGTCCCGGATGAGATCCCGGATATCACGAGGAGTTCCAGAATGGTCTGGAGGTAAAGATTTATATATGGGAAGTCACCATACGGTCACCGGAAATATTCGGGGGTATACCGGTATTGTACCGGGACCACCGGAGGGGTTCCGGGGGTCCACCTGCCCCGGAGGGCCTTATGGGCTGTAGGTGGAAGGGAACCAGCCCTTAGTGGGCTGGGCGCCAAACCCCCTAGGGCCCATGCGCCTAGGGTTTGGGGGGGAACCCTAAAGGGGGGGCGCCCCCCTTGCTTGGGGGCCAAGCTCCCTCCCCCCTGGCCGCCGCCCCCCTCTAGATCTCATCTAGAGGGCCCGGCCCCCTTCCCCCTTCTCCCTATAAATAGAGGGGTGAGGGGAGGGCTGCAGCACCACATCCAAGGCGCAGCCCCTCCCCTCCCCAACACCTCTCCTCCTCCGCGTGTGCTTGGCAAAGCCCTGCCGGAGAACTGTCACTCCACCACCACCACGCCGTCGTGCTGCTGTTGGTGCCTTATTCCTCAACCTCTCCCTCCTCCTTGCTGGATCAAGGCGTGGGAGACGTCACCGCTCCGTACGTGTGTTGAACGCGGAGGTGCCGTCCGTTCGGCGCTTGGATCATTGGTGATTTGGATCACGACGAGTACGACTCCATCAACCCCGTTCTCTTGAACGCTTCCGGTCGCGTTCTACAAGGGTATGTAGATGCACTCCTCCCCTCTCGTTGCTAGTAAACTCCATAGATTGATCTTGGTGATGCGTAGAAAATTTTAATTTCTGCTATGATCCCCAACAGTGGCATCATAAGCTAGGTCTATGCGTAGTTTCTATGCACGAGTAGAACACAAGTTGTTGTGGGCGTCGATTTTGCCAATTTACTTGCCGTTACTAGTCTTATCTTGATTCGGCGGCATCGTAGGATGAAGCGGCCCAGACCGATCTTACACGTACGCTTACGTGAGACAGGTTCCACCGACTGACATGCACTAGTTGCATAAGGTGGCTAGCGGGTGTCTGTCTCTCCCACTTTAGTCGGATCGGATTCGATGAAAAGGGTCCTTATGAAGGGTAAATAGAAATTGGCATATCACATTGTGGTTTTGGCATAGGTAGGAATCATTCTTGCTAGAAACCTATAGCAGCCACGTAAAAGTTTGCAACAACAATTAGAGGACGTCTAACTTGTTTTTGCAGCAAGTGTCATGTGATGTGATATGGCCAGAAGGATGTGATGAATGATATATGTGATGTATGAGATTGATCATGTTCTTGTAATAGGAATCACGACTTGCATGTCGATGAGTATGACAACCGGCAGGAGCCATAGGAGTTGTCTTAATTTATTTATGACCTGCGTGTCAACTGGAACGTCATGTAATTACTTTACTTTATTGCTAACCGTTCGCCATAGTAGTAGAAGTAATAGTTGGCGAGACAACTTGATGAAGACACGATGATGGAGATCATGATGATGGAGATCATGGTGTCATGCCGGTGACGATGATGAACATGGCGCCCCGAAGATGGAGATCAAAAGGAGCAAAATGATATTGGCCATATCATGTCACTATTTGATTGCATGTGATGTTTATCATGTTTTACATCTTATATGCTTAGAATGACGGTAGCATAAATAAGATGATCCCTCGCTAAATTTCAAGAAAGTGTTCCCCCTAACTGTGCACCGTTGCGAAGGTTCGCGCACCGTTGCGAAGGTTCGTTGTTCCGAAGCACCACGTGATGATCGGGTGTGATAGGTTCTAACGTTCGCATACAACGGGTGTAAGCCAGATTTACACACGCAATACACTTAGGTTGACTTGACGAGCCTAGCATGTACAGACATGGCCTCGGAACACAAGAGACCGAAAGGTCGAACATGAGTCGTATAGCAGATACGATCAACATGAAGATGTTCACCGATGATGACTAGTCCGTCTCACGTGATGATCGGACACGGCCTAGTTGACTCGGATCATGTATCACTTAGATGACTAGAGGGATGTCTGTCTGAGTGGGAGTTCGTTAATAATTTGATTAGATGAACTTAATTATCATGAACTTAGTCTAAAAAACCTTTACAATATGTCTTGTAGATCAAATGGCACACGCTAATGTTGCCCTCAACTTCAACGCGTTCCTAGAGAAAACCAAGCTGAAAGACGATGGTAGCAACTACACGGACTGGGTCCGTAACCTGAGGATTATTCTCATAGCTGCCAAGAAAGAATATGTCCTTGAAGCACCGCTAGGTGATGCACCTATTTTCCCAGCAACTCAAGACGTTCTGAATGCCTGGCAGTCACGTAGTGATGATTACTCCCTGGTTCAGTGCGGCATGCTTTACAGCTTAGAATCGGGGCTCCAAAAGCGTTTTGAGCAGCACGGAGCATATGAGATGTTCCAAGAGCTGAAATGGTTTTCCAAGCTCATGCCCGGGTCGAGAGATATGAAGTCTCCGACAAGTTCTACAGTTGTAAGATGGAGGAGAATAGTTCCGTCAGTGAACACATACTCAAAATGTCTGGGTTGCACAACCGCTTGTCTCAGCTGGGAGTTAATCTCCCGGATGACGCGGTCATTGACAGAATCCTTCAGTCGCTCCCACCTAGCTACAAGAGCTTTGTGATGAACTTCAATATGCAGGGGATGGAAAAGACCATTCCTGAGATATATTCAATGCTGAAATCAGCGGAGGTGGAGATCAAAAAGGAACATCAATTGTTGATGGTGAATAAAACCACTAAGTTCAAGAAAGGAAAGGGTAAGAAGAACTTCAAGAAAGACGGCAAGGGAGTTGCCGCGCCCGGTAAGCAAGCTGCCGGGAAGAAGACAAAGAATGGACCCAAGCTTGAGACTGAGTGCTTTTATTGCAAGGGAAATGGTCACTGGAAGCGGAACTGCCCCAAGTACTTAGCGGATAAGAAGGCTGGCAATACCAAAGGTATATGTGATATACATGTTATAGATGTGTACCTAACCAGCGCTCGTAGTAGCTCCTGGGTATTTGATACCGGTGCAGTTGCTCATATTTGTAACTCAAAGCAGGAGCTGCGGAATAAGCGGAGACTGGCGAAGGACGAGGTGACGATGTGCGTCGGGAATGGTTCCAAGGTCGATGTGATCGCCGTCGGCACGCTACCTCCACATTTACCTACGGGACTAGTTTTAAACCTCAATAATTATTATTTAGTGCCAGCTTTGAGCATGAACATTGTATCTGGATCTCGTTTAATGCGAGATGGCTACTCATTTAAATCCGAGAATAATGGTTGTTCTATTTATATGAGAGATATGTTTTATGGTCATGCCCCGCTGGTCAATGGTTTATTCTTAATGAATCTCGAACGTGATGGTACACATATTCATAGTGTGAATGCCAAGAAATGTAAGGTTGATAATGATAGTCCCACATACTTGTGGCACTGCCGCCTTGGTCACATTGGTGTCAAACGCATGAAGAAACTCCATGCAGACGGACTTTTGGAGTCTCTTGATTATGAATCATTTGACACGTGCGAACCATGCCTCATGGGCAAAATGACCAAGACTCCGTTCTCCGGAACAGTGGAGCGAGCAACCAACTTATTGGAAATCATACATACTGATGTGTGCGGTCCAATGAGCGTTGAGGCTCGCAGTGGCTATCGTTATGTTCTCACCCTCACTGATGACTTGAGTAGATATGGGTATGTCTACTTAATGAAACACAAGTCTGAGACCTTTGAAAAGTTCAAGGAATTTCAGAGTGAGGTTGAGAATCAACGTGATAGGAAAATAAAGTTCTTACGATCAGATCATGGAGGGTAAAATTTGAGTCACGAATTTGGCACACACTTAAGGAAATGTGGAATTGTTTCACAACTCACGCCGCCTGGAACAATTCAGCGTAATGGTGTGTCCGAACGTCGTAATCGCACTCTATTGGATATGGTGCGATCAATGATGTCTCTTACCGATCTATCGCTATCATTCTTGGGTTATGCTTTAGAGACTTCCGCATTCACTTTAAATAGGGCTCCGTCGAAATCCGTTGAGACGACACCGTATGAATTATGGTTTGGAAAGAAACCTAAGCTGTCGTTTCTTAAAGTTTGGGGATGCGATGCTTGTGTCAAGAAACTTCAACCTGAAAAGCTCGAACCCAAGTCGGAAAAATGCGTCTTCATAGGATACCCTAAGGAAACCATTGGGTATACCTTCTACCTCAGATCCGAAGACAAGATCTTCGTTGCCAAGAACGGGTCCTTTTTGGAGAAAGAGTTTCTCTCGAAAGAAGTAAGTGGGAGGAAAGTGGAACTTCATGAGATGACCCCTCTCGAACCAGAAAGTAGCGCAGCACAAGAAAATGTTTCTGTGGTGCCTGCACCGACTAGAGAGGAAGTTAATGATGACGATCATGGTCAAGTTACCATTGAACTTCGTAGGTCCACAAGGACACATTCCGCACCAGAGTGGTACGGCAACCCTGTCCGGAAATCATGTTGTTGGACAACGGTGAACCTTCGAACTATGAAGAAGCAATGGCGGGTCCAGATTCCAACAAATGGCTTGAAGCCATGCAATCCGAGATAGGATCCATGTATGAAAACAAAGTATGGACTTTGACAGACTTTCCCGATGATCGGCGAGCGATAGAAAATAAATGGATCTTTAAGAAGAAGACGGACGCGGATGGAAATGTTACCATCTATAAAGCTTGACTTGTCGCTAAGGGTTATCGACAAGTTCAAGGAGTTGACTACGATGAGACCTTCTCACCCGTAGCGAAGCTGAAGTCCGTCCGAATCATGTTAGCAATTGCCGCATTCTACGATTATGAAATATGGCAAATGGACGTCAAAACGGCATTCCTTAACGGCTTCCTTAAGGAAGAATTGTATATGACGCAGCCAGAAGGTTTTGTCGATCCTAAGAATGCTGACAAAGTATGCAAGCTCCAGCGCTCAAGCTATGGGCTGGTGCAGGCATCTCGGAGTTGGAACATTCGCTTTGATGAGATGATCAAAGCGTTTGGGTTTACGCAGACTTATGGAGAAGCCTGTGTTTACAAGAAAGTGAGTGGGAGCTCTGTAGCATTTCTCTTATTATATGTGGATGACATACAATTGCTGGGAAATGATATAGAATTCTTGGAAAGTATAAAGGCCTACTTGAATAAGTGTTTTTCAATGAAGGACCTTGGAGAAGCTGCTTACATATTAGGCATCAAGATCTATAGAGATAGATCGAGATGCCTCATAGGTCTTTCACAAAGCACATACCTTGACAAGATATTGAAGAAGTTCAATATGGATCAGTCCAAGAAGGGGTTCCTGCCTGTATTGCAAGGTGTTTGATTGAGCACGGCTCATTGCCCGACCACGGCAGAAGATAGAGAAAAGATGAGTGTCGTCCCCTATGCCTCGGCCATAGGGTCTATTATGTATGCCATGCTGTGTACCAAACCTGATGTAAACCTTGCCGTAAGTTTGGTAGGAAGGTACCAAATTAATCCCTGCATGGAACACTGGACAGCGGTCAAGAACATCCTGAAGTACCTGAAAAGGTCTAAGGATATGTTTCTTGTTTATGGAGGTGACGAAGAGCTCGTCGTAAAGGGTTACGTCGATGCTAGCTTCGACACAGATCTGGATGACTCTAAGTCACAAACCGGATACGTGTATATTTTGAATGGTGAGGCAGTCAGCTGGTGCAGTTGCAAGAAAAGCGTCGTGGCGGGATCTACATGTGAAGTGGAGTACATGGCAGCCTCGGAGGCAGCACATGAAGCAATCTGGATGAAGGAGTTCATTGCCGACCTAGGAATTATTCCCAATGCATCGGGGCCGATGACTCTCTTCTGTGACAACACTGGAGCTATTGCCCTTGACATGGAGCCCAGGTTTCACAAGAAGACCAGGCACATCAAGCGTCGCTTCAACTCCATTCGTGAAAATGTTCAAAATGGAGACATAGATATTTGTAAAGTGCATACGGACTTGAATGTCACAGATCCGTTGACTAAACCTCTTCCATGAGCGAAACATGATCAACACCAGAACTCTATGGGTGTACGATTCATCACAATGTAACTAGATTATTGACTCTAGTGCAAGTGGGAGACTGTTGGAAATATGCCCTAGAGGCAATAATAAAATGGTTATTATTATATTTCCTTGTTCATGATAATTGTCTATTGTTCATGCTTTAATTGTGTTATCCGAAAATCGTAATACATGTGTGAATACATAGAACATAACATGTCCCTAGTGAGCCTCTAGTTGACTAGCTCGTTGATCAATAGATGGTTACGGTTTCCTGACCATGGACATTGGATGTCATTGATAACGGGATCACATCATTAGGAGAATGATGTGATGGACAAGACCCAATCCTAAGCATAGCACTAGATCGTGTAGTTCGTTTGCTAAAGCTTTTCTAATGTCAAGTATCATTTCCTTAGACCATGAGATCGTGCAACTCCCGGATACCGTAGGAATGCTTTGGGTGTACCAAACGTCACAACGTAACTGGGTGGCTATAAACATGCACTACAGGTATCTCCGAAAGTGTCTGTTGGGTTGGCTCGGATCGAGACTGGGATTTGTCACTCCGTATGACGGAGAGGTATGTCTGGGCCCACTCGGTATTGCATCATCATAATGAGCTCAATGTGACTAAGTAGTTAGTCACGGGATCATGCATTACAGAACGAGTAAAGTGACTTGCCGGTAACGAGATTGAACGAGGTATTGGGAAACCGACGATCGAATCTCGGGCAAGTAAAGTACCGATTGACAAAGGGAATTGTACACGGGATTGCTTGAATCCTCGACATCGTGGTTCATCCGATGAGATCATCGTGGAACATGTGGGAGCCAACATGGGTATCCAGATCCCGCTATTGGCTATTGGCTAGAGAGGTGTCTCGGTCATGTCTGCATGATTCCCGAACCCGTAGGGTCTACATACTTAAGGTTCGATGACGCTAGGGTTATAAGGAAGGTTTGTATGTGATTACCGAATGTTGTTCGGAGTCTCGGATGAGATCCCGGACGTCACGAGGAGTTCCAGACTGGTCCGGAGGTAAAGATTTATATATGGGAAGTCACCATACGGTCACCGGATATTCGGGGGTATACCGGTATTGTACCGGGACCACCGATGGGGTTCCGGGGGTCCACCTGCCCCGGAGGGCCTTATGGGCTGTAGGTGGAAGGGAACCAGCCCTTAGTGGGCTGGGCGCCAAACCCCCTAGGGCCCATGCGCCTAGGGTTTGGGGGGGGAACCCTAAAGGGGGGCGCCCCCCCTTGCTTGGGGGCCAAGCTCCCTCCCCCCTTGGCCGCCGCCCCCCTCTAGATCTCATCTAGAGGGACCGGCCCCCTTCCCCCTTCTCCCTATAAATAGAGGGGTGAGGGGAGAGCTGGAGCACCACATCCAAGGCGCAGCCCCTCCCCTCCCCAACACCTCTCCTCCTCCGTGTGTGCTTGGCGAAGCCCTGCCGGAGAACTGTCACTCCACCACCACCACGCCGTCGTGTGGCTGTTGGAGCCTTCTTCCTCAACCTCTCCCTCCTCCTTGATGGATCAAGGCATGGGAGACGTCACCGCTCCGTACGTGTGTTGAACGCGGAGGTGCCGTCCGTTCGGCGCTTGGATCATCGGTGATTTGGATCACGTTGAGTACGACTCCATCAACCCCGTTCTCTTGAACGCTTCCGCTCGCGATCTACAAGGGTATGTAGATGCACTCCTCCCCTCTCGTTGCTAGGAAACTCCATAGATTGATCTTGGTGATGGGTAGAAAATTTTAATTTCTGCTACGATCCCCAACACGAGAACCCTCGAAGAGAACCAAATGTGTTGAAGATTGCTTTATCTCATTTTAAAGTTATAATAAGAGTGCAGACGGTCCTCCATCCGGTTCCTAGTACTAGTATATAGTAAGTACCTTTATAGACTATAGTAGTAGTACTAGTAAACTTTGCGCTTGGTTGTTCGCCTATTCGGGAAGTCAAACAATAATAGCACTAGTAGTATAGTGTATGCTTCTGGCAATCTGACACCGAATTAACTGTTGCACGTCCACTGCCTGAGCGAGGGAGAACTTGCATTAGTCAAAAGTTTCTCCTTGTCGTGCGAGCCACCGCGTGCAAGCTTCTCCCGTCCTGCTACCTTCTCCTCGTTCGGCAAGTTGACGGGACACAGCAAAGTAATGCTAGTCCATACTGCCTCCTCTCCGGTTAATATGGCTTAATTTCAAACGAGATAAATACACTGTCTGTCACTGTATATTTGTAAAAATACGGTCAATGTACTTCATAATACGCTCATTGCGCTCAATATATATATTTTTCGGTGTTTACACGGTCACTAGCTCACCCTGACTGAGTATGTGTGTGCATGCACGTGTAGGTTGAGCACTTGAGCGTGGCCGTGTGTGTTCCGTCGTGTGCTCGGACATGCATGCATTAGGGCGTCGCGCGCGTTTTTGCGTCCATGTGTACGTGTGACTGTTGCATACACGTAGGGGGAGTACGTGTAGGGGCCACTAAGGAGCAGTCAAATCACACAGTAAGTTAGTCGGAAGAAGCAACCATCATTTCACTCTTGAATGACAAGTACGCAATATAAAATGGTTGATATGGAGAGAAAAAGAAAACCACTATATATACACTAGCAGGAGCCTAAGCTAGAAGCCTGCTTGCTTAGGTTGCTCTCTTCACAAGCATAGAACGACGGGCTTGATCCCACAGCTGGGGGAAGGGAACAATGTTCTGCATAGACGCGGTCAACATCGACGAGGGAGAAAACCCACAGTCGGTGCGTCCCAATCGGGGGTCACCGCGGTATGGGCCGATGCCGCGTCCCAACCGCCCTTCTAGCTATAGCCCGACGTCTCAGGTAGTCCATCTTCCTTTTGGAGCCGGCTTGCTCCACTACCGTAACTCCATCTCCATGTCGATCTTTCTCTACTTCTACCGGCTTCTACTTGTGATGAGTTTATGTCTCATGAACTAGTGCCAGTACTATTATTCTAATCACACTTCTTCAATATCTTTGCCATTAGGGATGCTCAGGTCGATTTTAGTGGAACTGCACAAAAGCATCGTATGATCCGAGGGTGCCAGCCGTGTTTCCTTCGACAGGTTCTACCTGGCCAGGAAATTAAATCATGTTTAGGGTTTAGGGTTTAAGTCCTAGTGACCCCATCAGTAGTTTTCCTTTCGTACACGCTCTCACAACTTTTTTCTTTAGTTGTGAAGTAAATATTGGCTATGATCTGTGAATCATTGAGATGCATCAGCATGCGTGTTAGTTTTCCTTTGTATTTGATGGAATGTTGTAAAGGGGCAACCTTGGAATAGGAATGAAAATGGAGTGGAAAGTTTCCGTTTTTCCGGAGAAAAAATGGAAACGGAGAGAAACCAACGTTTTGTTCCGTTGGATCGCGCCATCGAGCAAAACCAACGTTTAAATCAAGTCTGTCGTGTTCGTGTCTCACCCTCCTCCACGGCTCTACCCCACACGGTCGCTCGGCATGCCACTCACCGCAAACCGAGTATACGATAACTTTCCCGCCTGCTTGTCGACGGATCGCGCCATGGAGTACTAGTACTACTGGAAGAGATTGACGAGTTGGGGGAGGACAGCTAGCTATAGCACGGACTCCCAAGAACTTTTTACATGCATGTTGTAGCCGGCTATTGCGACCTTTGAACGCGGAGCAGCCGCGTGCACCCGGAATCGGCGCGGGCGACGCTCTCTCGGCCGGCGCGCCGCTTCAATGCCGGCGCCAGTGAGAGGTCGCGTCCACTCTGGCCGGGCATGAATGCGGCACTGACCGTTTCGGGCGGGAAGCACGGGCGGGTGATGAAGAGGGTTCGGGTTGGTCAGGACCGGCCGTGGCAGCGGTCCGGACATGTGCAAACAAGAGATGTTGTACGTTAATATTGCTGCGTATATAATTAACAACGTAAATAATGTGCCAGTTGGACAAATATGATTGGAGATGGAGATGGAAATTGAATTTTACGTAAACACGGATATGCATGTCTATGTCTATGTGTGTGTGCGCGACAACTCTCGCGACCTGGAAGCGAGGGTGTGTTTTTGATCGAGTTTTCTTTCTTGGTACGTTAGCAAATCAGTTTGTCTAATTCACATCTAGATGTTATTTAAGGATATCACATCTAAGCTCCCACAAGTATATAATGTAACAACAAGAAAAAAACTAGGAAAAAAAATAGACCACAAACAGAGTGGACATCAACTTAGATGTGACATAACTATGTCACATCTAGATGTGTCCTAGACAGACCCTTAAAAAATTGTCCGCCAGTTTTTGTTTCTTTTTTCCGGGAACGTGCGTATTATATTTAAAACCACTGCTATGGAGAGCTTTTTTACTCCATTATAGCCTCTTGTTTGATAGAGTTTCTCGCGTCTCGCTCTGTCACCCTCTCCATATATGTTACACGCTGGAGGCTCAGCATTCATTTGCTAGGGTTTGCTATATTCACAGTCTCTCACCCTCTCTTCACCAGATCTAAACAAGACTGCGTTGGCCTCTTGTCTCTCCCCCCCCTCACAGCTGGTGGAGGAGGCGTCCGTATCCCGTCACACCGGGAAGGGGAGGAGGTGCAGCGTTCACTCTATCGCCTTCGGTGAGGGAGGCAATCCACTGCCGGCTGCCCTGTTCTCTTTCATCCAGCGCCTGTGCGGGAGGGCCACCAACCCCTTCTTCCTCGCTGCCGTACGTAGTGTGGGCAGATCCGGCCTCCCGCCGCACGCCTTGCCACATCCCGACGACCCTGAGGTATAAGTTTCTTTGAAACCATCGTTGCTCTAGCTGCATGTGGATCTTTTTTGATCTGTAGTTGAATCTAGGTCTTGGTGCAAAGAGGAAAGAAGGGTGCGGTGGGCTGGAGCAAGAATCTAGGACGTGGTTCAATGAGGAAAGGAGGGGCGGAAAGTAGTATAGACTGGCTATCTAGCCGCTTTGTAGGTCAAAAAGGGAAAAAGGGGCTAACCTAGTACACACATCTGTAAGGAACCGATCTCTTTGTTGAAAAGGGAAAAAACTGGGGGGTCGGTAGTTTGTGCAGGACTAGATTTGCTGCCCTCACATAGGAAGAAGGTTCAAAGAGAAAAAATATGGTACCAACGCATATATGCTGCTTGGCTACATACTCTGCATCACCCATTTATACGTGTGGACGTACATGGTGCTGGCATGTCCCATACAGCTATTTTGCTGTTGTTAATCTAAGAATGCCGCCGGAAAATTGAAGCAATGCCACTGTTAAAAGTAAATTACATTTTTTAACGAATGTTGTTTCAAGAGAATGTCTCTGTTAATATGAATCAATGCAACCGTTTTAGAAATGCTACTGTCCTACTTTGTTTTCCATCCAAGATAAGTTAGATGCTTCTTTCTGTCACCGTTTGTTTCATCCTCCTTTATCGGCAAGTAATTGTTTCCTTTTTTGCCTCTGTTAAAACAGGGCTATCGATTCAACTTGTTGCTATTGCGACATTTTGCTTCGCTACTCGAAACACTTATGTTTTAAGAGTGTTTTGTGCAGTTCAACTTGAATGTCACACCGGTGACTTTGCTTAATTTTGGTGGAACTGCACAAAAGGAGATCGAGATTTGTTTCCAGCCTTTGTGGCGGGTTGTTTCAAATCTTGGTCTCAACCACATGATGTGCAGTGTGCTTTGAGATGTTTTGCTACTTGTTTTGGTACTATTTTAAATAAATGTTGAATTGGAGCTATTGTATTGCTGTCTTTTCCCATTAAGTAGTGAAAAAAAATGGGACCAACCCAGACATGATGCTTGTTGCTTTGTTACAACAAATTCAGCATCACCCCCTTTATAAGCCAGTAATTGATGCCACTCTCAGAATTAACTACTGAATCTTATTTCAAAACTGCAACACTTGTTAGGGATTGGCGGGAT
Source organism: Aegilops tauschii subsp. strangulata (assembly GCF_002575655.3). NCBI lineage: Eukaryota > Viridiplantae > Streptophyta > Magnoliopsida > Poales > Poaceae > Aegilops > Aegilops tauschii. The sequence continues at coordinate 548,268,209 of NC_053036.3, read as the reverse complement.
TACCATTTTTGTGGCCGCATGTTTCATCCTCCTTTATTAGCCAGTATTTGATTCCTTTTTTGCCTATGTTTAAACAGGGATATCTATTCAACTTTATGCTATTGCGACATTTTGCTTCGCTATGCGAAACACTTTGCTTGATTTCAGTGCAACTGCACAAAACGATATTGGATTTCCTATTCGTGTTGGCAGATTCGTATTTTATCTTGTCCGTCTCATGAAAGGTCAGCACAGGCCTTCATCCACATGATTGTGCAGTGTGCTTTGAGATGTTGTGGTACTTGTATTGGTACTATTTTAACTAAATGTTGAATTGAAGCTATTGTATTGCTGTCTTTTCCCATTAAGTAGTGAACAAAAATGGGACCAACCCAGACATGATGCCTTTTGCTTTGTTACAACAAACTCTGCATCACCCCCTTTATAAGTAGATGGAAGCACATACTGTTGTTGTGCCCACTCTCCCCTGGAACTGTTTATGCTTTTCGTTAATCTAATGCCGCTGGTAAAATTAAGCAATGCCACTCTTAGAATTAATTAACTACTGAATCTTAGTTCAAAACTGCAACACTTGTTAGGAATGGTACTATCCTGCTTTGTAGTTCTTTCTACATGTTTAACCAAGGTATTGTTAAGAGAATGTCTCTGTTAAAATGAATCAGTTGCATTGTTTTAGGAATGGTACTTTTCTGCTTTGTCGTTCTTTATACATGTTGAAACAAGGCATTGTTAAGATAATCTCTCAGTCAATATGAATGAATCACACTGATGGAGAATTGCTACTCTCCTGCTTTGTTTCCTATTAAGATAAAGTAGATCAGTAGATGCTTTTCTTTTGGGTGTACAAGTCATCAACCGTTATTTCTCAGTAATTGTTTCCCTTATACCTATTGTTGCTTACAGGGATATCAAAATTAAAGCTTGGTTTTATTCCGACTTTGATTTTAGTTGAACTGCACAAAAGGAGCCAATGTGTCCAAGGCAAACTGCTGCATTACTGGGTCCAGTTGGTCGTTCCACTTTGCAGAAAGAAGCAGTCACTGTTTGCGCTACATTACAGAAGGAATGACCGAGAAGCTTTACAGAGTATTATTAGACACCGGTGACATGACTAGTCTGCAGAGACCATTGGCAATTTAACAACACGTGGAGTGCCCTAGGCAAAAAGTGCCCAAACAAGTACAAGAAGCTACGACAGGACTCCACGATCATAGGCATTACATATTTTGAATGGGAAAAGCTTGTCAAAGTTTAATCATTGATGTTAGCAAGAAGACGTTAGTTTAATATATTGGAATTGGAAAACCTTGTAAAAATTTGCTCATTGATGTTAGCCAGAAGACATGCATTTGATATTTTTGAGTGGCACGCCCTTGCTGTGAGCAGCGTCGAGTGTTTTTCCTATTCTTGTGTTCAGTTTAGAATTAAATAGTTACTCTGCTGCGATATTCCTGTGTTAAGAGTTTGTTCTGAATATTGTCTATGTAATGCCAGGCCTTGTGTTTGATTGCAAAGTTGTGCTTGGAATGTTGTGGCATGCGGCACCACGAGCTGTTCACCGTGCCTCCTGAGAATAATGCTTCGTATTGTTTTGCATGTCGATCTAATGCCAGTGATTTGCTTGTTAAGAAGATCATCCTCTTCTGTTGTTTCCGTGCTTAAGAAGCTCATCGTCTGATGTTTCATTCATAGCCTATACGACAAGTCGGGTAGGTTAGACGTGAAACCATATGATCTTCTGACCAACTCATGATATTAGGCCGTGATTGGATCGTCGTTTTCCAACCAAAACCGCTTGTAAAACTGACGCTTGTAAATTAAAGGAGATTGTCTCGGGTGAAGGCGCTTGGTTGGTCGATTTCAACTAGTAAAATATCGGAAGTACTTCACACACGATAAAAACGCTGAACGACACTCGGACGATTTCTAATCCAGCCGTTAGCTGCTGTTTCAGCCTTGCCCATGGATGGCATGATACGCACGTCGTGCATGTATCGTCTAGTAATGTCGTCCATACAGCAGTGCTCGTAAAATATACACTGGTCTCTCAAATTATACGCGTAACCCGCCGGTTTTACTTACAGACCTCGGGCCCTCGGTTTCATTACGCCTGTATTTTACGCGTTGTTTCCGATGACGAGTAGATTACACTTGTATGTTAATACAGGTTTGAAATAAACCAGAGCTCCCAAGCGCGGCCTTACCGTTTCATGCCGTCTCAGTTTCTCGAAGGTGCTCATAGGTGTCCGATGATCCTGGCTTCCTGAATGAGCAGCGGGCGCTGTATCAGACCATCCGTAGGGCCCGCGAGGCCCTCTCCGTTGTCCTTCGAGTTGTTGCGCTCGCCGTGGCGCCGAGCATTGTTAACATCGTCAACGAACATGAGGATTCAGGAGATGACTTTATTTTGACTGGATGACACTAGGGACCCACTAGGGCCATAGCCGTACGTACACAAGTGCCTCCTTTTTATGTACAACTATATTTTTTTGCTTTCTCCTGGTTTCCTGACATCACGGTCCCACACCATTGTCAACCTATGTAGTCAATATAAATGAGAGAATTGCACACGGTGCGGCCGACAGCTGGGACCAAGCAGCTCGAGCAGTATTTGTGTTTTTGAGGCGTGAGCACTGCAGAGTTTTTCTTGGCGATGATTTCGTTGTTTTTCAGAGGAGAGCAGGGTATTAACTGGACGGGCTGTGGCCCGTCTAGCCCAGGCCAGATATCTAGCCCAGATACTAATTTTTTCAAGATGAAAATAGCTAGCCCAGTTATACGTCTTTTTGAGGAATACCCAGGCAAGGTCAACTTGTTATTCTCCGCCCCGCTCGGCTGCAAATCTTTCCTAGGAGGGATGCATTAGGCTTAATAGGAAAATGGGCTTTAAAAATAATAAATGGGATGTAATTATAAAAACTGGGCAGTAACTATAAAAAATGCACTAAACACGAAATTAGTTTATAAAATATTTTTTATGGATTTTGAAAATCTTAAATTTTCATTGTTGCGCGCGCAATGTTTCGTTGGATTTTTACGTAATAGAAATTTATATTTAATCTGACTAGAAATTTCGGGATAAAAATATTTCAGATCCCATCAAAATGTGGGAAATTTTATTGAATTCTGTCTTCCACGGTTGGTTGAAATTATTAATCGTTGTCCTAGCTAGAAAATGGGCTGTACTTTTAACAAACTGTAAATGGGCTGTTGTAAATTCCATTAGAATTCAAAAATGGGTTGTACATTCTTACAAAACGCAAATGGGCTATAAGTTCTCTGCCACACACTTGTGGGCCTACTAAGTGACGCGTCCCCTAAAAAAAATAAGTTGACGCGTATGCAAGACTCTGTCAACTTATTATAGTCAACACACGGTTCTAGCAGCAGTGGCCGTTGGATGTCTATCCAACGGATGTCGTGCTTCTTCTTCAATCTCGGATATTCTTAGCTTCGGTCGCCCAAAAAATGATTCCTCCCCCTGACATCTGGGGCGCATCGTTTCGGAGGCTGACCTATGGGCCTACTAAGTTGGAGCGTACCAAGGGCTTTGTCAACTTAGTCAATATAAACGATTCTAGCTTCAGTGACCGTACGATGTCCATCCAACGGCCGTAGTGCTTCTTCAACCTCTGGTCTTCTTGGTCCAGCTGCCGAAAGCAGCGCCGGTCGTGCCGCCTGCTCCTGCCTCCCGTGGCCGGCTGTGCTGCCGCGGAGGCTTCACCGCCCCCATACTACTCCCACCGCTGGCCAGGCCATCCCTCCACTCACCCACACCCCTGTTATTCTGCGGCGACGGCAGCCTCACACCGCAGCCGAACCAGTGAACCCTCGTACTCCTCTCCGCGCGGGCTTCCACTGTTGCGTCTTCCCCGGCTCCGCGTCGTCCCCTTCCTAGGCCTCGTCGTCGTCCACCGCCCTGGTGCTCTCGGCGCGGCGTGGTGAACGTGGTCAACGACCGACTTGCATTGGAAGAGTACTGTACGTGGAGAGGCTGACAGCTGGGTCCACGGCGGCCGCAAGGAAGTGCCTCCTTATTACGTGCAAAATAATTATTCCTCCACCTGACAGCGGGGACCCACCGGACGGGCCACATTATTTCACGAAAAAACGTTTCCCCCCTGACTGCTGGGACCCACCGGACGGGCCACCGTATTTCGCGAAAAAAACGTTCCCCCCGCTGTCAGCTCGGACCCACCGGAAGTGCCTCCTTATTACGCACAAAAAAATGAATACTCCCCCTGCTAGCTGGGACCCACCTTGGTGGGAGGCTGACTTGTGGGCCTACTAAGTTGACGGGCACGGAGGGCTTTGTCAACTTAGTCAATATGAACGATTCTAGCTCCAGTGACCGTACGATGTCCATCCAACTGCCGTAGTGCTTCTTCAACCTCTGGTCTTCTTGCTCCAGCCGCTGAAAGCAGCGCCGGTCGTGCCGCCTGCTCCTGCCTCCCTTGGCCGGCTGTGCTGCCGCGGAGGCCTCACCGCCCCCTACTATTCCCACCGCTGGCCAGGCCCTGCGGCGACGACAGCCTCACACCGCAGCCGAACGAGTGAACCCTCATACTCCTCTCCGCGTGGGCATCCATTGCCGCGTCTTCACCGGCTCCGCGTCGTCCCCTTCCTAGTTCTCGCCGTCGTCCACCGCCCTGGTGCTCTCGGCGCGGCGTGGTCAACGTGGTCAAGGAACGACTTCCATCGGACGTGGACTGAACGTGGAGAGGCTGACAGCTGGGTCCACGGCGGCAGCGAGGAAGTGCCTCCTTATTACGCGGAAAATAATGATTCCTCCACCTAACAGCAGGGACCCACCGGACGGGCCAGCATATTTCGTGAAAAAATATTTCCGCCCTGACTGCTGGGACCCACCAGCTACACCTTCGCACGCAAGGAAGTGCGTCCGGGCAAAAAAAAATGAGTCGCCCCCTGACTGCTGGGACCCACCAGCAACATCTTCGCATTGAAGGAAGTGCGTCCGGGCAAAAAAAACCAAAACGGTTCGCCCCCGGACTGCTGGGACCCACCAGCTACATCTTCACAGGCAAGGAAGTGCCTGACGGTCGGGACCCACCTGGTCGAAGCGTACGTAGCGTTGTCATTCTGGTCGCGAACGTGTACGTACATATATACTGGTCGAGGTAGAGGCGCGCACGTGTCGTAGTAGAGGCGCGTACGTGTCGTAGTAGAGGCGCGCACGTAGCATGTACACGTATGTACAGCGTCCGGGGTGCAAGAAAGAAAATACGGCCACGTACGTACATACGGGAAGGGTCTCGAACGCCTACTCGCGCATACGTACGGCGAGGGCTCGTGTACATGGCTGGGTCAGAACGGAGAAACAACGTCGTCGTCGTACTCATGGGGAGGCAACGGAATGCGTCGTGTTCATGGGGAGGGGTGTGGCGTACCGCAAAACGGAGGAAACGGACCTCCTACAGTCGAAACGGGGGTCCTGTTGATCGGGAGGAGTGTGGCGTACTGCAAAACGGAGGAAACGGACCTCCTACGGTCGAAACGGGGGTCCTGTTGATCGGGAGGGGTGTGGCGTACCGCAAAACGGAGGAAACGGACCTCCTACAGTCGAAACGGGGGTCCTGTTGATCGGGAGGGGTGTGGCGTACCGCAAAACGGACGAAACGGACCTCCTACGGTCGAAACGGGGGTCCTGTTGATCGGGAGGGGTGTGGCGTACCACAAAACAGACGAAACGGACCTCCTACGGTCGAAACGGGGGTCCTGTTCATAGGGAGGGGTGTGGCGTACCGCAAAACGGGACTCCACGGGATACTGTTCATCTCCACCGTCGACCTCCTCCAGCCTCCACGGGCTCCTGTTCATCGAGCCTCCACCGCACGCTACTCCACCGGCTACTGTTAACCACCCCTCCACGGGCACCCCTCCACCGTCTACTGTTCATCCAGGCCTCCACACCACGGGGTCCTATTCAACCACCCCTGCACGGGCACCCCTCCACCATCTACTGTTCATCCAGCCCTCCACCACACCACGGGGTCCTGTTCATCCAGAGGCAACGCCACCGCTCACTGTTCATCCACCCCCCCCCCCCCCCCGCGCGCGCGCAATGCTCCTGTTCATCCAATCGATCGGCTTCAGTTAGCAGCAGTACCGAAGGAATCGCTCGATCGGGTTCAGTTAACAGCCATCGATCGATCGCTCGGGTTATGTAACGCGTAGCCTGTAGTGCAATCGCTCAAGTTCAGTTAGAGCCCAACGCCTCGCTCGGGTTCAGTTAGAGCCAACGCCTCGCACACACGCGCATACATGTACGAGAGAAACGCGCATCGCTCGGCCCCCGACCTCCCACCGTAACCGGGAACTCCCCGAAATTTTCCTCCCCCTCGCTTCTACCACGGTTTTTTCCGGCATGGACGGCCCAAAGAATGTCATGCAGCTGCGTCTCCGGCCCGCCCAGGACGAAAAGCCCATTTTCTGTCATGATTTTTTGTCATAGAAGTAGGAGCCCACCACATCTATGATGATACCGGGTTTTGTCACAATTATCGTCATAGAAGTGTCATATGTATGACAGAAAAAAAATTCATTCGGCCCAAAATGTCACGGATGTGTCTTTTTTTGTAGTGAAATGAGTCTCTTCACCTTATCATCGCAGATAAAATCATGTGCTACCATACTTTTATAGTCTAAGAAAATAGGGGGCAGCACCTTTTCTTCTTTCTCATAGTGTCTAATAGGCTCTCAAAATATTTAGCAAGACGTGAAGCAAAGATACCTCCAAAAATGGGGCCCTTTGTACGGTTTAGACTCAACCGTTTAGCAACCATAGCACCTAAACTGAAAGTTCTGTCATGGAGTAAAGCATGGCGCAAAATGGCGAGGTCAGGAGCACTGAGGCCCCCACTGTTCCCTCGACCAATTAAACATCTACTAGCAAATATTGCATAGTAACGTAGAACAGGAAAATGTATACTAGTAGTTCTTGCATCTGACACTTTTCTCTTTTCCCCTACATCAATTTCATCAATAAACTCAGCCACATCTCTAGGATGTGGTTCCTCGACGCTGCTCTCAAAAGGCAACTTGCAAACCGCACAAAAATCATAGAGTGACATCTCCTTAAACTCATCATATAGATAAAAATCTACCGAAGGTGGTGATCTCCTAGCATGGAAATGAAAATTTTGCACAAAAATTTAGTGAGTAGGAGATACTGTTCGAGCTGGTCGTGGAGGAAGTCGGTGAGGCCTACATTCTCAGCCAAGTAATAAAAATCATCATAAATTCCGGCGGCCTTCAAGAATGCATCACAAGGCCATTCACATGGTCGAACCTCCGCGGTGCGAGGAAGGTTTTATTTGGGCTTCTTATTCTCTTCACTTTTCTTATCCTTCGAGCTTCGGCTCAAAGAGCCTCTCAACAATCTCTTCAACATTTTCTCCCTATGAAAAATTTCTGAAATTTTTAGTGACTCAAAATAAAACTAAACCAAACTCAGCAAGATTGATAGCAACTACTCCCACAAGTGCCTAGAGACTATATCATGCATTAGAACTACTTGGGACCATATAAATTTGACATGCAAGCTCAAGAACAGGATCACCTAAGTAGCAAAAATTTGCAATAAATAAAGCACTAGAACAAAAACTAATTGGACCAATGGAGGAGTCACATACCGAAGAACAATCCCCCAAAGCAGTTTTGTGAATGGGGCTTTGAGCAAGGAGATCGAAAATGGCAGTAAAATGAGCTAGAACACGGGTTTGAGCTATGGGAGGATTTTTTTTCTAGAGGAAGAAGTGTGTGGGTGCTGGAATAAGCGGAGAGGGGCCACGTGGGGCCCACGAGGCAGGGGGCGCGCCCCAGGGGGTGGGCGCGCCCTGGACCCTCGTGGCCAGGTGGTGGCTCCCCCTGGTGTGTTCTCAGTGCCTGATATTCTTAAATATTCTACAAAAATCATATTTCAATTTCAGGACATTTGGAGAACTTTTATTTTGGGGATATTTTTTGGATAATTCATAAAACAGACAGAAAATACTATTTTTGCTTTATTTAATCTAAATAACAGAAAGTAAAAGGAAGGTACAGAGAGTTATGCTTTCTAACTTCATCCATCTCATGCTCATCAAAAGGAATCCACTAACAAGGTTGATCAAGTCTTGTTAACAAACTCTTTCCGAGTAACATGGAATCGGAGAATTTTCGAATAGCACTAGGTTACCTCAACGGGGATATGCATGTCCCCAAAAATAAGAATATCATATTTCTTCTTGACAGTAGGAAGAGGAAATTGTTGCATATCTTGAGGTTGTTTCCTCGGAAAGTCTACCGTATGCTCATTACGATTAACATGAAAAGTGACATTGCCTTTGTTGCAATCAATAATAGCCCCTGCAGTATTCAAAAATGTTCTACCAAGAATAATAGACATACTATCGTCCTCGGGAATATCAAGGATAACAAAGTCCGTTAAAATAGTAACGTTTGCAACCACAACAGGCACATCCTCACAAATACCGACAGGTATAGCAGTTGATTTATCGGCCATTTGCAGAGATATTTCAGTAGGTGTCAACTTATTCAAATCAAGTCTACGATATAAAGAGAGAGGCATAACACTAATACCGGCTCCAAGATCACATAAAGCAGTTTTAACATAGTTTCTTTTAATGGAGCATGGTATAGTTGGTACTCCTAGATCTCCTAGTTTCTTAGGTATTCCACCTTTAAGAGTATAATTAGCAAGCATGGTGGAAATTTCAGCCTCCGGTATCTTTCTTTTATTTGTAACAATATATTTCATATACTTAGCATAAGGGTTCATTTTAAGCATATCGGTCAAACGCATACGCAAAAAGATAGGTTTAATCATTTCAGCAAAGCGCTCAAAATCCTCATCATCCTTTTTCTTGGATGGTTTAGGAGGAAAAGGCATGGGTTTCTGAACCCAGGGTTCTCTTTCTTTACCGTGCTTCCTAGCAACAAACTCTCTCTTATCATAACATTGATTCTTTGATTGTGGGTTATCAAGATCAACAGCAGGTTCAATCTCTACATCATTGTTATTGCTAGGTTGAGCATCATCATGAACATCATCATTAACATTAACACTAGGTTCATGTTCATTACCAGATTATGTTTCAGCCTCAGAAATAGAAATATCATTGGGATTCTCAGGTGTGTCAACAATAGGTTCACAAGAAGCATGCAAAGTCCTATCATTTTTATTTTTCTTCTTCTTAGAAGGACTAGGTGCATCAACATTAGTTCTCTGAGAATTTTGCTCAACTGTCTTAGGGTGGCCCTCGGGATACAAAGGTTCCTGAGTCATTTTACCCCCTCTAGTCATAACTCTAATGGCATTATCATTTTTCTTATTATTTAATTCATTGAGCAAATCATTCTGAGCTTTAAGCACTTGTTCTACTTGAGTGGTAACCATAGAAGCATGTTTACTTATAAGTTTAAGTTCACCATTAACTCTGGACATATAATCACTCAAGGGTTCAATCATATAAGCATTACGTTTCAATTGTCTACCAACATAAGCATTGAAGTTTTCTTGTTTAACAATAAAATTATCAAACTCATCCAACCATTGGTTAGCAGACTTATAACGAGGAATATCACCTTCATCAAATCTATAGAGAGAATTTACCTTTACTACCTGTGTCGGGTTATCAAGACCATGTATTTCTTCAATAGGTGGTAAATTCTTAACATCTTCAGCTTTAACACCCTTTTCTTTCATAGATTTCTTTGCCTGTTGCATATCTTGAGGACTGAGGAATAGAATACCCATTTTGTTCGGAGTTGGCTTAGGAATTGGTTCAGGAAGTGTCCAATTATTTTCATTACTCAACATATTATTCAATAGCAATTCAGCTTGATCAACAGTTCTCTCCCTGAAAACACAACCAGCACAACTATCCTGGTGGTCTCTGGAAGCATCGGTTAGTCCATTATAAAAGATATCAAGTATTTCAATTTTCTTGAGAGGATGATTAGGGAAAGCATTAAGTAATTGGAGAATCCTCCCCCAAGCTTGTGGGAGACTCTCTTCTTCAATTTGCACAAAATTATATATTTCCCTTAAAGCAGCTTGTTTCTTATGAGTGGGGAAATATTTAGCAGAGAAATATTAAATCATATCCTGGGGACTACGCACACAACCAGGATCAAGAGAATTAAACCATGTTTTAGCATCGCCCTTTAATGAGAACGGAAATAACTTAAGGATATAGTAGTAAAGAAATTTTTGCTCATGAGTGAATAGGGTGGCTATATCATTTTATTTAGTAAGATGTGCCACAACAGTTTCAGATTCATAGCCATAGAAAGGATCAGATTCAACCAAAGTAATTATCTCAGGATCGACAGAGAAATCATAATCCTTATCAGAAATAAAGATAGGTGAAGTAGCAAAAGCAGGTTCATATTTCATTCTAGCATTCAAAGACTTTTCTTTTAGCTTAGCTAGCAGTTTCTTATGAGCATCTATCCTTGCAAGCAAAAAAGTCTCTAGCAGTTTCTTCATCCATAACATAACCCTCAGGTACATCAGGCAATTCATATCTAGGGGGAGAATCCTCATCATCACTTTCATCAATATTATCAGTTTCAATAATTTCATTCTCTCTAACCCTAGCAAGTTGTTCATCAAGAAATTCACCTAATGGCACAGTATTATCAAGCATAGAAATAGTTTCATCATAAGTATCATGCAAAGCAGAAGTGGCATCATCAATAACATGCGACATATCAGAATCAATTGCAGGAGTAGGTGTTGCAAGTTTACTCATAACAGAAGGTGAATCAAGTGCAGAGCTAGATGGCAGATTTTTACCTCCCCACGTAGTTGAGGGATAAATCTTGGTTTTTTCGTCTTTCAAGTTCCTCATAGTGATCAGCAGATATAAATCCCAAGTGACTCAAATAATAGAGCTATGCTCCCCGGCAACGGCGCCAGAAAATAGTCTTGATAACCCACAAGTATAGGGGATCGCAACAGTTTTCGAGGGTAGAGTATTCAACCCAAATTTATTGATTCGACACAATGGGAGCCAAAGAATATTCTCATGTATTAGCAGCTGAGTTGTCAATTCAACCACACCTGGAAGACTTAATATCTGCAGCAAAGTATTTAGTAGCAAAGTAGTATGGAAGTAACTGTAATAGTGGCAAAAGTAACAGTAGCAGTTTTGTAGTAATTGTAACAGTGGCAACAGAAAAGTAACTAAGCAAAGATCAATATGTGAAAAGCTTGTAGGCATTAGGTCAGTGATGGATAATTATGCCGGATGCTATTCCTCATGTAACAGTTATAACCTAGGGTGACACAGAACTAGCTCCAGTTCATCAATGTAATGTAGGCATGTATTCCGAATATAGTCATATGTGCTTATGGAAAAGAACTTGCATGACATCATTTGTCCTACTCTCCCATGGCAGCAGGGTCCTATTGGAAACTGAGGGATATTAAGGCCTCCTTTTAATAGAGTACCAGACCAAAGCATTAACACTTAGTGAATACATGAACTCCTCAAACTACGGTCATCACCGGGAGTGATCCCGATTATTGTCACTTCAGGGTTACCAGATCATAACACATAGTAGGTGACTATTGACTTGCAAGATAGGATCAAGAACTCACATATATTAATGAAAACATAATAGGTTCATATATGAATTCATGGCACTCGGGCCCTAGTGACAAGCATTAAGCATAGCAAAGTCATAGCAACATCAATCTCAGCACATAATGGATACTAGGGATCAAACCCTAACAAAACTAACTTGATTACATGATAAATCTCATCCAACCCATCACCATCCAGCAAGCCTATGATGGAATTACTCACGCACGGCGGTGAGCATCATGATATTGGTGATGGAGGATGGTTGATGATGACGACGGCGATGGATTCCCCTCTCCAGAGCCCCGAACGGACTCCAGATCAGCCCTCCCGAGAGAGATTAGGGCTTGGCGGCGGCTCCGTATCGTAAAATCCAATGAATCCTTCTCTCCGATTTTTTTCTCCTCGAACGTGAATATATAGAGTTGGAGTTTGACGTCGGTGGAGCCTCAGGGGGCCCACGAGGCAGGGGGCGCGCCCCAGGGGGGGTGGGCGCTCCCTCCACCCTCGTGGACAGGGTGTGGGCCCCTGATGCTGATCCTTTCGCTAGTATTTTTTATGTATTCCGAAAATATTCTCCGTGAAGTTTCAGGTCATTCCGAGAACTTTTATTTCTACACAAAAATAACACCATGGAAATTCTGCTGAAAACAGCGTCAGTCCGGGTTAGTTCCATTCAAATCATGCAAGTTAGAGTCCAAAACTAGGGCAAAAGTGTTTGGAAAAGTAGATACGTTGGAGATGTATCAAGAACCACCGTCTTCGATAGGCTCCGAGGGGCACCGAATCATCTTGCGCCTAGACATGAGATATCTGAAATGCTCAATGCACATGATTAGTCCGGAAATGCACTATCATTAATCACCGAAACCACTTAGGGAGAAATATGCCTTTACACTAGGAGAACATGGTGTCTAGTGAGGGAAATTATCACCGTAGAGGTCCATATTGCGATGGTACAAACTTTGCTAGTTGGAAGCATTAGATGAAAATGCATATTCTTGGCCATACCCCCCGCCATTTGGGTTGTTGTTCGTGTAGGCTTGCAAGGTGAATTCTTTGAGGATGGAAAACAACTGGATCGTGAAGCAACCATAGAAGAGTTGAAGATATTGCAATACAACACTCAAGCATGTGACATTCTCTTCAATAATTTGTGCCCCGAGGAATTCAACAAGATTAGATGCCTCGAGAATGCAAAGGAAATTTGGTATACTTTGGTTGATATGCATCAAGGTACCGAGTCCGTCAAGGAATCCAAGTTGGATGTGCTTCAAATTCAACTTGACAAGTTGAAGATGAAGGATGGTGTAGAAATCATGGAAATGTACTATAGGCTCGCTCTCATCACAAACGAGATTGCGGGCTTATGAAGCGAAGAGATGACCGACAAGTTCATCATCAAGAAGATCCTTAGAGCCTTGGATGGAAAATATGATACCATGTGCACTTTGATCCAACTGATGCCAAATTACAAAGATCTCAAGCCCGCGGAAGTCATTGAAAGGATTGTCGCTCATGAGATGTCACTGTAGGACAAAAAGAGCTCCATAACAAGTCAAGTGGTGCTTACAAAGCTTCAAGGGATGCTCCTACAACATCAAGTGACAAGATAGTATCCAATGAAGAGATAAGCCTAATGGTCAAAAACTTCAACAAGTTCTACAAGAATAGAAGCAAAGAGAGAAGCTCCAACTCAAGACACTGTGGGCAAAGATTATCAAGTCGCGAGCGAAATTGTTACAATTGTGGAAGACCCGAACACTTCTTCAATGAGTGTATGGCACCTCACAAGAAAAAGGATGAATCACCTAGAAGGAAGAGTAGAAGAGATGAATCACCTCGAAGAGAAAGAAGGAGTAGATATGATCGTTATGAATGAAGACCTTCCTGGAGAAGCAAGGATTTGGAAAGAAAAGACAAGTCAACCAAGTGCTACTCTAGAATAAGACATCAAGATCATGTTGGTGAATGGGTTTCCGGCACCGACTCTGACAATCACTCCGAGAGAAGATATCACTCCAACTCCGACTATAGTCAAGACAAAGGTGCAGCCGCCATACCCTGTCCACCAGAGTCCTCCACCAAATGGTCCATGCAGACTTCAGCGATAGCTTTGTCTTGGGTCACCACGGTGCAACTCCAACCAGTCTCCACGTACACCTAAACCCCATCCACGAGCAAGCTTGGATTCGGCCGTGCCCTGAGCGACGCACCAGCCGAATAACTCTATGCTGACGTCTTGCGCCGGTATGGCGTTGTACGAGTCTGGCTGCACTCATGTTCGCGACACCGTGCTCCTTGGTCGCTCACATGTTCCCACGTCGATGGAGGGCTGCTCGTGCTGGCTCGCTGGTCTACGGCAGTTCGTTGTCATATGCGACTCTTCGATCATGCGAGCGGTCAGATTGATCATCTGTGCCAAGTGACCGATCGGGCCCGTCGGTTGCGCACCTCCACATGTCCTGTGAAGACTCACCCTGAGTAAAACGCGCCCTTCACCGATCGAGCTATGGGTTGTCGTTGCGTCGCCCCACCGGGCTGCAGCACCGCCACCCCGTGGTTCTCCCCGCGGCTACACAGACCCACGTGTCATCAATGTGTCGTCACTTCGGGCCATAGTGCCGTGACACGTGGTCCACACCGCCATCCTGAGGCCATCCCCGCGGCTGCACAGGTCCGCGCACTATCGCTATGTCACCCTTCGGGCCCATAGCATCGCGGCACACGGTCCACACCACTGCCCCGAGGTCTTCCCCATCGTTGCCCCGGCCAGCGCGTTGCCACTGTGTCACCCCTTCAAGCCGTAGCGCCGCGGCGCGCGGCCCACTCCACCGTCCCCGCGCGTCGACTTCCATGTGGTACGCGATGTGTCATCTCTCTAGGCGCGGGAGCGCCACCGTCTGCATTGGTCTTCGTCACGCTGTTGGGTTCTTCCTCGCCTATTTCAAGCACCGCCAGCACCACCTCCTCAGGCCGCCGCCGCCGCTCTTCTTCAATGGCGCCGCTGCCCTCACTCAGGCGAGCCGCGCTGCCCGTCCAGCCCCTTCATGTTCATCCAACAACAGCTCATCGCCAGCGTCGTCGTCATCTTCCCCGGCCACTTCATCTACTCTGACCACCACGGGTGACATCAGCCCCACGCCGATTTGCGGTGCAACGGTCGTCAAGTCCTTCTCTGTTAGCCCACTTGACATGGCGTACAGCCCGTGCAGGTCCCTGTCTATGCATGCACGGTGCTAGCAACACCAACGCATGCCTTCGTCCATGAAGTGTTCCCAGGCGTGGCAAGCCTTGAGCAGCGCATCGTCCACATTGACTTCTCCCGTCTACGCATGCCCGGTGCTAGCAACACCGACGCGTGCCTTTGTCCACGACGTGTTCCCAGGTCTGGCGAGCCTGGAGCAACGCATCATCAATATCGACTTCGTCCATCTACGCATGCCCGCTGCTGGCAACATCGATGCGTGCCTTCGTCCATGACGTGTCCCCGGGCTTGGCAAACCCGGCGCGATGCCTTGTCAACACCGTCTTCTTCCCGGCGCACCACTACCTCGACACCACCGCGCCCATGACTAACTCGGTGCTTCCTTGTGTCTGTGGCTTCATGGTGACTTCCTCGACACCAGCCACCCCGACAAGACATCGACCACGACGTTCTTCGCACGGTTACCTCGACCATGGCTACACCACCCACACTCTCAGCTACCTCGACAACGGCACAAAGGGCTATGACCTCGTTTGAGGAACTCATCGGCTTCCTCTATAGTCGACGCGGCCGCGACGCGACACCGTCCACGACACTCCCGCTACGACTACAGGGGGATGTCAGCCCGGTGGCTACTCACTGGTATAGCAAGGTGCTATACAAACGGTTTTTAACCCCTTTCCGCGATGGTGTTCTGAACCGTCACCTAGTGAGTGACTGCGATAGGGGGGTCCTTCCCACACGACCCAGAAACCGTCGGGGATATGCCCTCCTAGCACACACGCTCGGCAAAATGAGGTCGTGTGCGACCGACGAGCGAGCAGAGACGGTTATACATACAGTAGTGCTCAAAAAATACAATTATACAGGCGAAATCATTTCCGGTCATAAGTACATCCCACACAGTTAGTCCCCGCTAAACGTTTCCGTTCGTATATACATCCCACATAGTCGCTCCAAGGAAAACGTTTCCGTTCGCAGGTACATCACACACAATTTTCCCCGTTAAATCGTTTGTGATAACGTTGCCATCACACACGATATTAACAAATTTATCGTTTGCATTATTGAATGCATCACACACGGTGCATAGAAGAAATTGTGTGGCAAAGGTTGTCCATCACACACAGTTTTTATGTGGTAAACGTTTGCGCAAGGTGGCTTAACGCAAACAGTTTTGAAGAGAATGTCGTGTGTGATTGTTCATTGATCCAACAGGGTTTATTCCTAGAAACTGTGTGCGTTGCCTGATGTCATTGCCCACGGTATTTTCTCAATAATCGTTTGCAATAGCAAAACCCAATTAGCAGGCTAATTGCCCTACTATTAATAATCCATTTATTAATCTAATTGACATTCATATTAAGCACATAATATATTTCATTTCCATATTAAGGAAGTAGGATTTCATAATTGAAATACATCAGAGTACAACATGATATAGCTTCAGCACTCAGCTACCCCATTACACAGCTGCACCAGCACCAAGTTTCAGATGCAACATCTAGAACCTTTCGAAATTAGCATCATAGATGGTACATAGACAGATGAATCTCATCTGGAAAACTGCTGAAGCGGAAGGTGAATATTGGGCCTTCATTCATGTTGAAGGTCTTTGCAACTTTTTTCCAGTGCCTGTGGATGATTGACCATCCATCATTCGTCCTCTTCAGGAACACTCCAATATTGAACCATGGGTGTTGTATGAAAACCTACCTCGCCTCCTGACCATAGAGGTGGTTTGAGAGGTAATCATCAGTGAACTGCTTTGGAAAGGCCTGAAAACAATGATGTGCATAAATATCTTCTCTTTATTGGAAATGGGGCAAAGGAATAAAAAAAGGCAAGGTATAATAGTTAGTACCATCTTGTAGTGAACTGATGTCTTCTTCATTGTACAGACAAAGATCTTGTTCTTTTTTGTCTTTAATTTCTTTATCCTAACAATCTTTCTGAGTTTCTTGACTTGATTGATATTCATGGACAACTCATTGCCCCATATACAAAAAGGCTCGAACAGTGGGTCAAAACCTCTAACAGCAGGACCTACATGTGCAAGACCAAATTGTTAAAAACATCAATATTAGAATGGTTCCTGCAATTGCACAATAATGTGCTATTAGACAACAGACCATGCATGTGCTAACCTCGATTGTAAACCTCGGTGCTTCCAATTGTTTCCCTGCAACTCATATAAGGTAGTTAGTCATCACGTTAAGTAAGGGTTCGCATGCTATCAGTAAAATATGTTGATGAAAAATAAGCACATTGCAGATTCATCAGATTAATTCGAGCCACATGGAAAATCCATTTATCCAAACCAAGCATGATTAAGAACTAGGAAATATAGCACCTGTATATGTTTATCATGTATTAAGTGCAGCCAAATTTGATTTATTCCGCACATGCAAAACAATACAAAATTCTACCCACTACAATTGGACATCGCATTGCAGAATTGAACCAAGCAGTTAACTAAACACCACAACAAATGAACCAAACATTAACTGAGCACCACATTGCACAATATAACATACTCCTAATAGAAGATCAGACAGTTAACAACTTGGAAATATAGCAATTGTATTTGTTTCTCATGTATTTAGTACAACCAAATTCGATTTACTTCTCACATGGTATACAATAACAGAATGCACCCACAACTATTGAACATCGCATTGCAGAATTGAACCAAACAGTTAACTAAACACCACAACACAAATGAACCAAACGTTAACTGAGCACCACATTGCACAATGTATAACCAAACCAAGCATGCTTGACAACTTGGAAATATAGCAATTGTATTTGTTTCTCATGTATTTTGTAAAGATAAATTCGATTTATTTCTCACATGGAAGACAATACAAAATTGCAGCCTGAAGAATTGAACATCACATTTGCAGAATTGAACCAAACAGTTAACTGAAGACGACAACTAATTAACCAAATAGTTAATAAGTGAGCACCACACTGCACGGCATATAGAACATATACACAGGAGCAACAGATTGCATGGTAAATTTAGATAGCACAATTCACTAGAATTTGTTAAGGAAAGGCAGGAGCAGCACATGCAACGGGTAAACCGAGCATGCTTAACCGGCGTAGCTAGCAAATGGCAAGGTGCTCCTCCAAGATCTGGGGGTCGACACGAATGGCACCCATCGCAACCTCATCCGTGCGTGCGGCCGCGATTTGCTTCTCCGCTGCCAAATGCTCCTTGATCTCCTGGCTATATTGTGTGCACCATGGCTTAGGGCGGCCCTTATTTGGTGGAGGGGTTGGTGCTTTGGGTGGAAGGTGTCATGCCGGCGGTCGGGGCATGTGGGATGTGGAAGGAGGAGGAGGATGGGGGTCGGGTGTGGATTACCTGCCTGGATAGACGAGGCCGAGCAGCGTGAAGGAGGGTCGCTGGTGAGGAGGCGGTGCTGCAAGGAAGGAGTGAAGGTTTCTACTTGGAAAGGAAGGCGGAAACAGGGGAAATGTGGCTTTTGGTAAGGGGGAGGCGGTGGGGACGTAGATATTTCTGCGAAAGCCGAAAATTTTGAATCGGTTCAGCGAAAAAACTAGCGCACAAAGTGTCATCAGACACGGTCCCTTATTCAGAACTGTGTACGGTATGTGAACATCACAAACGATTCGGAAAGCTTAACCCGTGTGATGAGTTTGAACGTCAAAAAATTTGGTTCCAATTTCCCTGGTTACAGTGGTCATCCACGTCATTGCATAATTTGGGTACACAAAGGAGACTACAGCACACCCACACTTCTTAATCGAGCAAGTTCAGCAATTAAACAGAGCTAGCTGGCCTAAACATTACTCTAACAAATTAAAGACTGGCGCTCTTAATTAAAGAAAACAAAGAGTACTACTACGGCTGGTGCTTGTCGATCTCCGCCGCCTCCTCCATGTCCAGCTCGCGCCCGACGGTCTCCGGGGGAAGGGGCTCCATGGCATCCATCACACCATACTCGGCAAGCATCTCGCCATCCGCGTCCGCCATCTCTTTGGAAAGGCCGCCATGAGCTGGGCGTGGGCGGACGCGATCTGGGCTTGGACGGGCTCCGTCGTTGCAAGGTATGCGACGGAGGAACGGACGGCTGCTCGAACACTCTCGGCGATTGCCAACTCTTCGGCCATAGTTGCCGACCGTTATTGGAGAAGCTTCATTCGATTTGTGCGGTGACCACCACGAGCTGGGCGTGGGCTGGTCGTGGGCGGCCTCCATCAGGGCTAAGGCCGCCGCTGTGAAATGGACAGCTGGTGCGCCGCTCTCGCCAGTTGCTATCCCAGAGGCAGATGTTGATGCCGCCACCTGAGAAGCAATAGCGGCCGTTTGGGCCGCCTTGGTTACCCGGTCACAGATTGCGGCCGCGCTCATGCACCTTGTTAGCATGCGCATGGCGGCTGCGGCCGCACTCTCGCCAAAGTGGGCCGCCGAAGTTGCCCCCATGACGCGGGTCCACGTCCTCATCTTTCACCTGCGATGATTGAACAGTGAAATGATGTTTGGGGAGCGACCTAGTGTGCTTGACACGCCGTCTGTGGACTGTAGCCGACAAACCTTCTCGCGTAAGCCATAGGCGTACTATACACCAACGGTGCTCCAGGATATTTTGTACTACATCTCACACGGTTGGTGATAATAAACTGTGTGGGATCTACTTGATTTTTTATCTTGATTCGAATTACATAATGGGGTCACAGCGATAATGGCCGGTGTTTAAATTGTTAGACCTTCTATCTGCAGTGAACATGCAACTATATGTGTGTCGTAAAAAAATTGGAATTATTCAGGGTTCGTTTGGAAATTTTATACATTAAATTGGTTTTCTAGCAATTTCAGGTGCACAATTCAAAATTAAAACACATGCACATGCTACGGTGCACCAACATGGGTTGTAAAATCATATATGTGTCCCTGGGTTCATGCTGATGTCCCATGCAAGAAATGGGGATGAATTTCGAACACCACGGCACCGTGGCTCTCCAGCAAATGTTGAGGTACTTGCTTTTGTAATTCTAGTAATCCAAAACCCGTCTGAAATTCATGAACCTTGGCATGCTATCACGGAATGGCATCAACATGCTGGGGTAAAAAATATTGTCCCATTTGGGGCAGGTTATGGTATAAGCTTCTCACAAACCAGAGCTTCTCACAAGAAGCCTCATGGTTCCATTAGGGAAAAGTGTCACCTTTGTGGACAAAACGATATTCGTCGCCTCTTCTTCCTTTCAATTTGTTTCCTGGTGTCAACATAGAACAACAGGAGTGTCTTGTTAAATTTTGGATTTTTTCAGGGATCGTTTGGACATTTTTATACATTAATTGAGTTTTCTAGGCATTTATGTGCATAATTCAAAATTGAACTACATGAACATGCTCCAGTCCATAAAAACGGGGTGCAAAATCAAATGTTTGTCCTTGGCTGCAAGCTTAGGTCACACGCAAGAAATGAGAGTGAATGTCAAACACCTTGACACCGTCGCTCGGCCGCAAACATTGAGATACCTGGTTTTTAAATTCTAGTAAATCCAAAAATCGTTTGAAATTCATGAAACTTGGCATGCTATCATGGAGCGGCATCAACATGCCGTGGTAATTTTTTTGTCCCATTTGGGGCAGGTTTGGGGATATGCTTCTCACAAACCAGAGCTTCTCACAACAAGCCAGACGGTTTCGGTACGGAACGTCCCACCTTTGGGGACGAAATGCTATCCATTGCCTCTTATTGCTTTCAAAAAAGTTCTCATGTCAACATAGAACAACAGGAGTGTTGTGTCAATGTTTGGGATTTTTCGGGGTTTGTTTGGACATTTCTGTGCATTAACCGAGTTTTCAATGCATTTATGTGCATAATTCGAATTTGAACTACAGGCACATGCTCTAATGCATATAAATTGGTTGAAAATTCGAATATGTGTCCTTGGTTGCATGCTTAGGTCCCATGCAAGAAATGGGAATGAATGTCAAACACCCTGCCACCGTCACTCGGCCGCAAACATTGAGATACCTGGTTTTTAAATTCTAGTAAATCCAAAACTCGTCTGAAATTCATGAAACTTGGCATGCTATCATGGAGCGGCATCGACATGCCATGGTAAAATTTTTGTCCCATTTGGAGCAGGTTTGGGGATATGCTTCTCACAAACCAGAGCTTCTCACAACAAGCCTAATGGTTTCGGTAGGGAATGTCCCACCTTTGGGGACGAAACGATATCCATTGCCTCTTATTGCTTTCAAAAAAAATTGTCTCAACATAGAACAACAGGAGTGTTGTGTCAATTTTGGGATTTTTCGGGGTTCGTTTCGACATTTTATGCATTAACTGAGTTTTCAATGCATTTATGTGCATAATTCAAATTTCAACTACATGCACATGCTCTAATGCATATAAATTGGTTAAAAAATTCAAATCTATGTCCTTGGTTGCATGCTTAGGTCCCAAGCAAGAAATGGGAATGAATGTCAAACACCCTGCCATCGTCACTCGGCCGCAAACATTGAGATACCTCGTTTTTACATTCTAGTAAATCCAAAACTCGTCTGAAATTCATGAAACTTGGCATTCTATCATGGAGCGGCATCAACATGCCATGGTAAATATTTTTGTCCCATTTGGGGCAGGTTTGGGGATATGCTTCTCACAAACCAGAGCTTCTCACAACAAGCCTGATGGTTTCGGTAGGGAATGTCCCACCTTTGGGACGAAATGATATCCATGCCCTCTTATTGCTTTCAAAAAAATTCTCGTCTCAACATAGAACAACAGGAGTGTTGTGTCAATTTTTGGGATTTTTCGGGGTTCATTTGGACATTTCTATGCATTAATTGAATTTTCAATGCATTTTTGTGCATAATTCAAATTTCAACTACATGCACATGCTCTAATGCATATAAATTGGTTGAAAAATTCAAATCTATGTCCTTGGTTGCATGCTTAGGTCCCAAGCAAGAAATGGGAATGAATGTCAAACACCCTGCCATCATCACTCGGCCGCAAACATTGAGATACCTTGTTTTTACATTCTAGTAAATCCAAAACTCGTCTGAAATTCATGAAACTTGGCATTCTATCATGGAGCGGCATCAACATGCCATGGTAAATATTTTTGTCCCATTTGGGGCAGGTTTGGGGATATGCTTCTCACAAACCAGAGCTTCTCACAACAAGCCTGATGGTTTCGGTAGGGAATGTCCCACCTTTGGGACGAAATGATATCCATGCCCTCTTATTGCTTTCAAAAAAATTCTCGTCTCAACATAGAACAACAGGAGTGTTGTGTCAATTTTTGGGATTTTTCGGGGTTCATTTGGACATTTCTATGCATTAATTGAATTTTCAATGCATTTTTGTGCATAATTCAAGTTTTAACCACATGCACATGCTCTAATGCATATAAATTGGTTGAAAATTCAAATCCGTGTCCTTGGTTGCTTGCTTAGGCCCCATGCAAGAAATGGGAATGAATGTCAAACACCCTGCCACCATCACTCGGTCGCAAACATTGAGATACCTGGTTTTTAAATTCTAGTAAATCCAAAACTCGTCTAAAATTCATGAAACTTGGCATGCTATCATGCATGGAGCGGCATCAACATGTCGTGGTAAATTTTTTGTCCCATTTGGGGAAGGTTTGGGTATAAGCTTCTCACAAACCAGAGCTTCTCACAACAAGCCTGATGGTTTCGGTAGGGAACGTGCCACCTTTGGGGACGAAACCATATTCGCTGCCTCTTATTGCTTTAAAAAAAATCTAGTGTGAACATAGAACAACAGGAGTGTTGTGTTAAATTTTGGAATTTTTCGGGGTTCGTTTGGACATTTTTATACACTAGTAAGATGCATGTGCATTGCACGGAACACCAAGATATTGGGTGGATGGTGCCAGCAGCGGCCATCACACCAGATTGTTCCATGGCCTTCTGGATGTGGTGGGGAAGAGATAAGGCTGATTGTGAGATACAAGGAGTTGTTTGTAAATATGGAAACAAGTGCGGGCATCTTTTTGCAAAACTGCGGCAGTTTGCTTTGTATGCGTCAGATCTAGATCTGACGGCTATTGATGAAAGATGGCAGGCACACCATCATCACCAACTCAGATTTTCAAAGGAGTACAGATTAACTGGGTTTTCAAGGCATTTTATGTGCATAATTCAAATTTGAACTACATGCACATGCTCCAGTGCATATAAATTGGTTGAAAAATCAAATCTTTGTCCTTGGGTGGATGCTTAGGTCCCATCCAAGAAATGGGAATGAATTTCAAACACCAGGGCACTGTTGATTGCCAGCAAAATGTTGAGATAATTTGTTTTTAAATTTTAGCAAATCCAAAACTCGTCTAAAATTCATGAAACTTGGCATGCTATCATGGAATGGCAGCCAACATGTTGTGGTATTTTTTGTGTCCATTTTGAGAGAAGACGCACTCGAATAACAGCCAACAAAGGCATTTTGAAACAAATAGCTGCCACTCTAACATCGCAAACGTTTATATAATTCATATTGTATGCATTATGTTAACCATTCACGTGATGTCACGTGTCTTGGTTTTAATGGCTATAGGAGGAGCCGTGCGGATAGCTGCTTGACTGAACGGGAGGCATGCGAGCGCAGTCCGGTATGCAGGCTGACCGGGAGGCGTGCAAGTTGTCCTCCAATGCGCAGGCTCACCGGGACGCGTGCGAGCTCTACGCTGCGCAGGCTCACTAGGAAGCGAGCCCTTTGACTTCCATGGCCGCCCGCCTTCCTCTCCATTAATAATGGTGCCCGAGCCGCTGCTTAATACGGGCGGCCTCACTGTTCGCCTCCCATTCCCCTTCCTCCCGCAGACCTCCACCAACGCCATGGCGGAGAAGGATCATCTGCCACTAGTCTTCAAGTTTGGTGAAGTCGACTCCGAGCCAGAGGAGATAGAAAATAAGGAGGAATGGGGCCTCATGGACATGGCCCAAAACGAGCTGGCCGCGGCGGTTGCTGCCCCCGCTCCCGTCCCAGCTCCCATCCCCGCGCCCGCGCCAGCGACCATCCCCGTAGCATTGACGGGCTGGTCGCCGAGCACTATCGTAGAGCTAGAAGCCGCGGGCGTCAGCGAGGTCTCCGCAGACCCGCGCGAGCTCGTGTACATGCCAGCGCCCGTGCCCGTGCGCGCCCCTCCACCCACCGCGGCGCCGGTCCCTATGCGTTTGGCTGCACCCGCCGCGCCCGTGCCCGTGCGCGCGCCCCCCTCAGCGGCATGGGACGCCGCCGTCGACCGCTACCTCTCAGCGCCGCCAGCTGTCGTCCTCCTGCGCCCCGCCCGTCGATCACGCGATGACATGATGTTTGATTTACATGTGAAGAACATTCAGTGCTGCCTTGAAGACTTCAACAACGGTGTCCCGGAGGACGACAACGACAAGGACGGCGCGGCATGCCGCCTCCGCCGCCGCCGGAAATAGTATTTTTTTTCTTGGGTTTAATACCGTATCTCAATCATATGAATATAAATTCGCAGTGTGACTATATGAAATATATGGTTTGAGCGAACTTGCGTTTTTCTCTCTTAATGTATAGACTTATCAAATGATTTTCTTTTGAAAAAACGTCAATGTTTTTTAAACATGAAACACTCATCGCAATTGTTTTAGCTAGAACACTCATATGCAAACCGACAGCTTCCCCAGGAAGCCAAGGGAAAATGTGCCGAGAAGGATTTGTGCAGCTCTTGATCGCAAACGTTTTAGATAGAACACCGGAATGCAAAGTGAGAGCAGGATTTGTGCATCTCTTCAACGCAAACGGTTGTTTTGGATGACCCGTGTACAACCACTTACAAACAATTTGGTAAGATTTGCATCTGTCATATTGGGTATGTTGCCATTTGTCAAACTGAAAAGATTGACATTTGTTGATCTAGTAACATTGCCATTTGTCAACCTTGTAACACTGCAATTTGTCAAAATATGCAGCTAAAATCACTAGTAGTATCTAATTTTTGCAACTAAAATTCAGTAATTAAGCATAGATTTCATTCATAGATTAAGCAGTCGTTCTTTATACAAACAGTTCAGCTCGACAGCTGAACCGACCAAACTTTTCCCCAATTGTTCCAACCACGTACTGAAATAGCTAGTTCTACTTTATATACTAGCTAATTTTAAGTACGTCGTACAGTTCCACCACAGCTATAGTCAGATGAACTAAACAAAATAGCCCCTAAATACTACTACTACCGAGGGGCTTTGTACTACTTTCGGCAGCCTCTCCTCTGTCGAGCGCGCTCAGTAAGAGGCAGAGAAGGAGGAGCCTACCGACGAGCTGGACAACTGCAATACGGTGCCTGCCGCTGTTGCACCTTCAGGGACGCTCACCTCGAACACCCTCTGCCGCTCCAGACGACCCCTCTCGAAGCGGTGGTTCTCCTCATAGATCTCCTGATTCCTCGCCTCTAAGGAGGCATGTGCCGCAGCCACGGCGACGGTAAGGCTCCTTGCGTGCTCGACGAGGCGCTCCTCCTCCTCCCGCAGGAACTCGGTGTAGCGCGCAAGGTCGCTGAAGCACGTGCGGGCATCCACCTCCGCCTCCCGCCTTCGGGCGATGGTGGCGGAGTGGGTGATGACCCCGGCGGTCGATGGTGGGCTGGCGGCTACGACCACCACCTCCCGCCTTCGGGACGCGGTGGCGGAGCGGGTGATGGCCACGGTGGCTGGCAGTGGGGTGGCGGCCACGGCGGCCGCCTCCCGCGTTCGGGCCGCGGCGGCGGAGCGGGCGATGGCTCTGGCTTTCGACGGTGGTGTGGCGGCAACAACGGCCGGCAACAGCTACCGACGGGCAGCGGCGGCGGAGCGTGTGGTGGGTGTTCTGCGCATACCCAATAGGGACGCCAAGCACAATACACTACGCCGGGGACTGCGCCGCCGCCGCGGTGTAGCTGAAGGAAATATGCCCTAGAGGCAATAATAAAGTTATTATTTATTTCCTTATTTCATGATAAATGTTTATTATTCATGCCAGAATTGTATTAACCAGAAACTTAGTACATGTGTGAATACATAGACAAAACATAAGTGTCCCTAGTATGCCTCTACTTCACTAGCTCGTTTATCAAAGATGGTTATGTTTCCTAACCATAGACATGTGTTGTCATTTGATGAACGGGATCACATCATTAGGAGAATGATGTGATGGACAAGACCCATTCGTTAGCTTAGCATTTTGATCGTTACAGTTTCATTGCTACTGCTTTCTTCATGACATATACATGTTCCTCAGACTATGAGATTATCCAACTCCCGGATACCGGAGGAACACTTTGTGTCCTATCAAACTTCACAACGTAAATGGGTGATTATAAAGATGCTCTACAGGTGTCTCCGAAGGTATTTGTTGGGTTGGCATAGATCGAGATTAGGATTTGTCACTCCGTGTTTCGGAGAGGTATCTCTGGGCCCTCTCGGTAATGCTCATCACTATAAGCCTTGCAAGCAATGTGACTAATGAGTTAGTTGCGGGATGAAGTATTACGGAACAAGTAAAGAGACTTGCCGGTAATGAGATTGAACTAGGTATGATGATACCGACGATCGAATCTCGGGCAAGTAACATACCGATGACAAAGGGAACAATGTATGTTATGCGGTTTGACCGATAAAGTTCTTCATAGAATATGTAGGAGCCAATATGAGCATCTAGGTTCCGCTATTGGTTATTGACCGGAGATGTGTCCCGGTCATGTCTACATAGTTCTCGAACCTGTAGGGTCCGCACGCTTAACGTTCGATGACGATTTGTATTATGAGTTATGTGTTTTGACGACTGAAGTTTGTTCGGAGTCCCGGATGAGATCACGGACATGCCAAGGAGTCTCGAAATGGTCGAGTCATAAAGATTGTTATATTGGACCATATTATTCGGACACCGAAAGTGTTCCGGGTAGTTCCGGATAATTTTCGGAGTGCTAGAGGGTTATCGGAACCCCCCGGGGGAACTAATGGGCCACCATGGTCCTTAGTGGGGAGAGAGAAGGGCCACAAGGGGCTGGCCGCGCCTGAGGGAGTCCTGGATTACGGGGTCCTCGGGGAGCCGGCTTATGTGACAAGGGCCGGACTGATGGGCCGTGAAGATACAAGACAGAAGGCTTTCTCCCGTATCCAGATGGGACTCTCCTTTGCGTGGATGGCAAGATTGGCGTCCGGATGTGTAGTTTCCTTCCTCTGTAAACTGACCTTGTACAACCCTAGCCCCCTCCGGTGTCTATATAAACCGGAGGGTTTAGTCCGTAGAGGCAATCATAATTATACAGGCTAGACATCTAGGGTTTAGCCATTACGATCTCGAGGTAGATCAACTCTTGTAACCCCTATATTCATCATAGTCAATCGAGCAGGAAGTAGGGTCTTACCTCCATTAAAAGGTCCCAAACCTGGGTAAACATCGTGTCCCCTGCCTCCTGTTACTATCAATCCTTAGACGCACAGTTCGGGACCCCCTACCCGAGATCTACCGGTTTTGACACCGACATTGGTGCTTTCATTGAGAGTTCCACTGTGTCGCTGTCGAAAGGCTCGACGGCTCCATCGATCATCTTCAACAATGCCACTTTGAGGGAGGCTTTTCTCCCCGGCCAAGTTTTCGTATTCGGCGGCTTCGCACTGCGCACCAACTCAGTTGGCCACCTAGAGCAGATCGATAGCTACGCCCCTGGTCATCAGATCTGTTTTGGAAATCTGAACTATGTCGCTGATATCTGAGGAGACTTGATCTCCCAAGGGTTTGCGGCCCCAGCCATCGCTCTGGCCTTAGATCGAGAGCATATCGCCAGGTCCGAGGACAGGGGTTTAGAGCCCGCTGAACTCTCTGCAGCTATAGAGCTTGTCACCGGAGAACCGGAGGGGAGCGCGTCACCAGCAGGCCCGGAGTTATGCCAGGCTTCCTCTATCATCATAAAGATGGATTCACCTCCGGACACTAGTTCCGGACTCTCGAGGTCCGTGACATGTGAGCTTGGCCAGGGAACTTCTACCCCGCCCAACTCCATGGACCCTCGTTTCCCCGTCAAGACCTCGCTCTTAAACGAGGCTCTAGACTTGATGCGATTCCTCGCCATTACGGAGGAGTCATTGTCGAACTATGCCCAGCCCGGACTAGGGGCTGAGAGCGGGGAATTTTACGTCCCACCCACCACCCACTTCATAGCCACTATCGAGGATTTCACCGACATGCTGGACTACGCCTCCGAAGACATCGACGGTGCGGACGACGATGCCGGAGACGAACAAAGACAAGACCCGCTGTTCACCATACGTTGGACGGCCACCTCCACATACGACGTGTATATGGTGGACATGCCCAAAGAAGATGACGATGACAGCAAGAAGGATCCGGTGGAGGACAAGCCTGCTGACGCACCTTCAAAGAGTCGACGCCAGCGGCGCCGGTCAAAACCGCGTCATGGCAAAGACAGTAACATCGGCACCCGAGATGATAATACTCCAGATAACGCCGAAGACCCCGAAGCCCCCGTTGAACCCACATCTAAACCAGAGGATGTGGAGTAGGGGAAAGTTAACCCCAACGATCCTATCGGGAACGAGGGCTCGGAGGATAGTAACTACCTACCGATCTCCGAAGAGGATGAGAGCCTCGGCGATGAAGACTTCATCATGCCGGAGGAACCCCTCGAACAAGAGCGCTTTAAGCGCCGGCTAATAGCCACTGCAAGAAGCTTGAAAAAGAAACAGCAGCAGCTTCAAGCTAATCAGGATTTACTCAATGACAGATGGACTAATGTCCTGGCAGACGAGGAATACGGCCTTGAGCGCCCAACAAAAAGTTACCCGAACCGCAAGCTACTACCCCAATTGGATGATGAGGCCCTGGAGCCTATACCGCCAACGCGAAATGCTGCGGACGGACCTGACCGACCGCCATGTGGACGGGACAGAGCGTCAACTCAAGCCGAACACCAGTCCGCACCACCTCGCTGTAGAGGCAGAGAGACAGCGGCTGTAGGATACACTTACAACCTACGACAAGACCTGGACAATAGAGCCGGTTAGACCAGATCAATCTATGGATCAAGGGGGAGTGCCCCAGCGCGTGAAGACGGCCATCAGGCCTAGCGTGACAGGCACAACTTCACCCGGGCCGAAAACCGCATACGGACTTCATCCGAACTGCATCGGGACGTTGCCCGATATAGAGGCGCCGCACACCCCCTATGCTTCACCGATGAGGTAATGGAGCACCAGTTCCCAGAAGGGTTTAAACCCGTGAACATCGAATCATATGATGGCACAACAGATCCCGCAGTATGGTCGAAGATTTTCTTCGCCACATTCACATGGCTCGCGGTGACGATCTACATGCCATCAATACCTCCCAAAAACTTAAGGGACCATCTCGGCACTGGTTAAACAGCCTCCCAGAAAACTCTATCGGAAGCTGGGAAGACTTGGAAGATGCCTTCAGAGAAAACTTCCAAGGAACTTATATCCGGCCTCCCGATGCCGATGACCTCAGTCATATAGTCCAGCAACCCGGAGAGTCGGCCAGGAAATTCTGGACTAGGTTCCTAATTAAAAAAGAAACAGATTGTTGACTGTCCGGACGCCGAAGCCCTAGCGGCCTTTAAACACAGCATCCGCGATGAATGACTCCCCCGACACCTCGACCAAGAGAAGTCGAAGTCCATGGAAGCCCTCACGGCACTCATGACCCGCTTTTGCATGGGAGAAGATAGCTGGCCAGCCCATAGCGGCAACAGTACCAGCGGCCCGGGCACGTCCGAAGCTAGAAATGGCTACAGAAGGCCCCGACGCAACAAATATAAGCGTCGAAGCAACAATGACAATACAGAGGATACTGTTGGGGAACGCAGTAATTTCAAGAAAATTCCTACGCACACGCAAGATCCATCTAGGTGATGCATAGCAACGAGAGGGGAGAGTGTTGTCCACGTACCCTCGTAGACCGAAAGCGGAAGCGTTATGACAACGCGGTTGATGTAGTCGTACGTCTTCACGATCCGACCGATCCTAGTACCGAAAGTACGGCACCTCCATGATCTGCAGATGTTCAGCTCGGTCACGTCCAACGAACTCTTGATCCAGCTGAGTGTCGAGGGAGAGCTTCATCAGCACGACGGCGTGATGACGGTGATGATAAAGTTACCGACGCAGGGCTTCGCCTAAGAACTACAACGATATGACCGAGGTGGAATCTGTTATCTGTTGAGGGGGCACCGCACACGGCTAAGACAACTGTCAACTTGTGTGTCTATGGGGTGCCCCCGTCCCCCATATATAAAGTAGTAGAGGAGGGGGAGGGCCGGCCCTCTCATGGCGCGCCCCAAAGGGAGTCCTACTCCCACCGAGAGTAGGCTTCCCCGCCCCCTTCCCTAGTTGGAGTAGGAGAGGAAGAAGGAGGAGAGAGGGAGAAGGAAAGGAGGGCACCCCCCCTTCCCGAGTCCAATTCAGACCCAAGGGGAGGGGGCGCGAGGCCTCCCCTGGATGCCCCTCTCTCTCTCCACTAAGGCCCATATGGCCCATTAGATTCCCCGAGGGGTTCCGGTAACCCCCCCAGTACTCCGGTAATTGCTCGAACTCACCCGGAACCATTCCGCTGTCCAAACATAGTCGTACAATATACAATCTTTATGTCTCAACCATTTAGAGACTCCTCGCCATGTCTACGGTCACATCCGGGACTCCGAACAACCTTCGGTAGATCAAAACACATAAACTCATAATACCGATCGTCACCGAACGTTAAGCGTGCGGACCCTACGGGTTCGAGAACTACGTAGACATGACCGAGACTCATCTCCGGTCAATAACCAATAGCGGAACCTGGATGCTCATATTGGTTCCTACATATTCTACGAAGATTTTATGGGTCAAACCGCATAACAACATACGTTGTTCCCTTTGTCATCGGTATGTTACTTGACTGAGATTTGATCGTCAGTATCTCAATACCTAGTTCAATCTCGTTACCGGCAAGTCTCTTTACTCGTTCCGTAATGCATCATCCTGCAACTAACTCATTAGTCACATTGATTGCAAGGCTTATACTGATGTGCATTGCCGAGAGGACCCAGAGATACCTCTCCGACACACGGAGTGACAAATCCTAATCTCGATCTATGCCAACCCAACAAACACCATCAGAGACACCTGTAGAGCATCTTTATAATCACCCAGTTACGTTGTGACGTTTGATAGCACACTAAGTGTTCCTCCGGTACTCGGGAGTTGCATAATCTCATAGTCATAGGAACATGTATAAGTCATGAAGAAAGCAATAGCAACAAACTAAACGATCAGGTGCTAAGCTAACGGAATGGGTCAAGTCAATCACATCATTCTTTAATGATGTGATCCCGTTAATCAAATGACAGCTCATGTCTATGGCTAGGAAACTTAACCATCTTTGATTCAACGAGCTAGTCAAGTAGACGCATACTAGTGACACTCTGTTTGTCTATGTATTCACACATGTACTAAGTTTCCATTTAATACAATTCTAGCATGAATAATAAACATTTATCATGATATAAGGAAATATAAATAACAACTTTATTATTGCCTCTAGGGCATATTTCCTTCAGTCTCCCACTTGCACTAGAGTCAATAATCAAGATTACAAAGTAATGATTCTAACACCCATGGAGTCTTGGTGTTGATCATGTTTTGCTCGTGAGAGAGGCTCAGTCAACGGGTCTGCAACATTCAGATCCGTATGTATCTTGCAAATCTCTATGTCTCCCTCCTTGACTTGATCGGGGATGGAATTGAAGCGTCTCTTGATGTGCTTGGTTCTCTTGTGAAATCTGGATTCCTTTGCCAAGGCAATTGCACCAGTATTGTCACAAAAGATTTTCATTGGACCCGATACACTAGGTATGACACCTAGATCGGATATGAACTCCTTCATCCAGACTCCTTCATTTGCTGCTTCTGAAGTAGCTATGTACTCCGCTTCACACGTAGATCCCGCCACGACGATTTGCTTAGAACTGCAGCAACTGACAGCTCCACCATTCAATATAAATGCGTATCCGGTTTGTGACTTAGAGTCATCCGGATCAGTGTCAAATCTTGCATCGACGTAACCATTTACGATGAGCTCTTTGTCACCACCATAAACGAGAAACAAGTCCTTAGTCCTTTTCAGGTATTTCAGGATGTTCTTGACCGATGTCTAGTGATCCACTCCTGGATTACTTTGGTACCTCCCTGCTAAACTAATAGCAAGGCACACATCAGGTCTGGTACACAGCATTACATACATGATAGAACCTATGGCTGAAGCATAGGGAATGACTTTCATTTTCTCTCTATCTTCTGCAGTGGTCGGGCATTAGGTCTGACTCAATTTCACACCTTGTAACACAGGCAAGAACCCTTTCTTTGCTTGATCCATTTTGAAATTCTTCAACACTTTATCAAGGTATGTTCTTTGTGAAAGTCCAATTAAGCGTCTTGATCTATCTCTATAAATCTTGATGCCCAACATATAAGAAGCTTCACCGAGGTCTTTCGTTAAAAAACTCTTATTCAAGTATCCTTTTATGCTATCCAGAAATTCTATATCATTTCCAATCAACAATATGTCATCCACATATAATATTAGAAATGCTACAGAGCTCCCACTCACTTTCTTGTAAATACAGGCTTCTCCAAAAGTCTATATAAAACCATATGCTTTGATCACACTATCAAAACGTTTATTCCAACTCCGAGATGCTTGCACCAGTCCATAAATGGATCGCTGGAGCTTACACACTTTGTTAGCATCATTTGGATTGATAAAACCTTCAGGTTGCATCATATACAACTCTTCTTCCAGAAATCCATTCAGGAATGCAGTCTTTACATCCATTTTCCAAATTTCATAATCATAAAATGCAACAATTGCTAACATGATTCGGACGGACTTAAGAATCCCTATGGGTGAGAAGGTCTCATCGTAGTCAACTCCTTGAACTTGTCGAAAACCTTTCGCAACAAGTTGAGCTTTGTAGACAATAACATTATCGTCAGCGTCAGTCCTCTTCTTGAAGATCCATTTATTCTCTATGCCTTGCCAATCATCGGGCAAGTCGACCAAAGTCCACACTTTGTTCTCATACATGGATCCCATCTCAGATTTCATGGCCTCAAGCCATTTCGCGGAATCTGGGCTCATCATCGCTTCCTCATAGTTCGTAGGTTCATCATGGTCAAGTAACATGACTGCTAGAACCGGATTACGGTACCACTTTGTTGCGGATCTTACTCTGGTTGACCTACGAGGTTCAGTACTAACTTCATCTGCAGTTACATGATCATCATCATTAGCTTCCTCGCTAATTGGTGTAGTAGTCATAGGAACTAATTTTCGTGATGAACCTCTTTCCAATAAGGGAGCAGGTACAGTTACCTCATCAAGTTCTACTTTCCTCCCACTCACTTCTTTCGAGAGAAACTCCTTCTCTAGAAAGGATCCATACTTATCAACAAATGTCTTGCCTTCGGATCTGTGATAGAAGGTGTATCCAACAGTCTCCTTTGGGTATCCTATGAAGACACGTTTCTCCGATTTGGGTTCGAGCTTATCAGGTTGAAGCTTTTTCACATAAGCATCGCAGCCCCAAACTTTAAGAAACGACAATTTGGGTTTCTTGACAAACCACAGTTCCTAAGGTGTCGTCTCAACGGATTTAGATGGTGCCCTATTTAACGTGAATGCAGTCGTCTCTAAAGCATAACCCCAAAACGATAGCGGTAAATCAGTAAGAGACATCATAGATCACACCATATCTAATAAAGTGCGGTTACGACGTTCAGATACACCATTACGCTGTGGTGTTCCAGGTGGCGTGAGTTGCGAAACTATTCCGCATTGTTTCAAAAGAAGACCAAAATCGTAACTCAAATATTCTCCACCACGATCAGATCGCAGAAACTTTATTTTCTTGTTACGATGGTTTTCCACTTCACTCTGAAATTCTTTGAACTTTTCAAATGTTTCAGACTTATGTTTCATCAAGTAGATATACCCATATATGCTCAAATCATGTGAAGGTCAGAAAATAACGATACCCGCCGCGAGCCTCAATATTCATCGGACCACATACATGAGTATGTATGATTTCCATCAAATCTGTTGCTCGCTCCATTGTTCCGGAGAATGGAGTTTTATTCATCTTGCCCATGAGGCATGGTTCGCAAGTACCAAGTCATTCATAATCAAGCGATTCCAAAAGTCCATCAGAATGGAGTTTCTTCATGCGCTTTACACCAATATGACCCAAACGGCAGTGCCACAAATAAGTTGCACTATCATTATCAACTCTGCATCTTTTGGTTTCAATATTAAGAATATGTGTGTCACTACTATCGAGATTCAACAAAAATAGACCACTCTTCAAGGGTGCATGACCATAAAAGATATAACTCATATAAATAGAACAACCATTATTCTCGGATTTAAATGAATAACCGTCTCGCATCAAATAAGATCCAGATATAATGTTCATGCTTAACACTGGCACCAAATAACAATTATTCAGGTCTAAAACTAATCCCGAAGGTAGAAGTAGAGGTAGCGTGCCGACGGCGATCACATAGACTTTGGAACCATTTCCCACGCGCATCGTCACCTCGTCCTTAGCCAGTCTTCGCTTAATACGTAGTCCCTGTTTCGAGTTGCAAATATTAGCAACAGAACCAGTATCAAATACCCAGGTACTACTTCGAGTATTAGTAAGGTACACATCAATAACATGTATATCACATATACCTTTGTTCACCTTGCCATCCTTCTTATCCGCCAAATACTTGGGGCAGTTCCGCTTCCAATGACCAGTCCCTTTGTAGTAGAAGCACTCAGTCTCAGGCTTAGGTCCAGACTTGGGCTTCTTCACTTGAGCAGCAACTTGCTTGCCGTTCTTCTTGAAGTTCCCCTTCTTCCCTTTACCCTTTTTCTTGAAACTGGTGGTTTTGTTGACCATCAACACTTGATGCTCCTTCTTGATTTCTACCTCCGCAGCCTTTAGCATTGCGAAGAGCTTGGGAATCGTCTTATCCATCCCTTGCATGTTATAGTTCATCACGAAGCTTTTGTAGCTTGGTGGCCGTGATTGAAGAACTCTGTCAATGACACTATCAACCGGAAGATTAACTCCCGGCTGAGTCAAGTGATTATGATACCCAGACATTTTGAGTATATGCTCACTGACAGAACTATTCTCCTCCATTTTGCAGCTATAGAACTTATTGGAGACTTCATATCTCTCAATCCGGGCATTTGCTTGAAATATTAACTTCAACTCCTGGAACATCTCATAAGCTCCATGACGTTCAAAACGTCGTTGAAGTCCAGGTTCTAAGCCGTAAAGCATGGCACACTGAACTATCGAGTAGTCATCAGCTTTGCTCTGCCAGGCGTTCACAACATCCAGCGTTGCTCCTGCAGCGGGTCTTGCACCTAGCGGTGCTTCCAGGACGTAATTCTTCTGTGCAGCAATGAGGATAATCCTCAAGTTACGGACCCAGCCCGTGTAGTTGCTACCATCATCTTTCAACTTAGCTTTCTCTAGGGACGCATTAAAATTCAAAGGAACAGTAGCATGGGCCATTGAGCTACAACAACATAGACATGCAAAATACTATCAGGTACTAAGTTCGTGATAAATTAAAGTTCAATTAACAATATTACTTAAGAACTCCCACTTAGATAGACATCCCTCTAATCATCTAAGCGATCATGTGATCCAAATCAAATAAACCATGTCCGATCATCACGTGAGATGGAGTAGTTTTCAATGGTGAACATCACTATGTTGATCATATCTACTATATGATTCACGCTCGACCTTTCGGTCTCAGTGTTCCGTGGCCATATCTGAATATGCTAGGCTCGGCAAGTTTAACCCGAGTATTCTGCGTGTGCAAAAATGTCTTGCATCCGTTGTATGTGAACGTAGAGCTTATCACACCCAATCATCACATGGTGTCTCGGCACGACGAACTTTCACAACGGTGCATACTCAGGGAGAACACTTGTACCTTGAAATTTAGTGAGAGATCATCTTATAGTGCTACCGTCGAACTAAGCAAAATAAGATGCATAAAGGATAAACATCACATGCAATCAATATAAGTGATATGATATCGCCATCATCATCATGTGCCTTTGATCTCCGTCTCCAAAGCACCGTCATGATCACCATCGTCACAGGCGCGACACCTTGATCTCCATCGTAGCATCGTTGTCGTCTCGCCAACTATTGCTTCTACCACTATCGCTACCGCTTAGTGATAAAGTAAAGCAATTACATGGCGATTGCATTTCATACAATAAAGCGACAACCATATGGCTCCTGCCAGTTGCCGATAACTGTGTTACAAAACATGATCATCTCATACAATAAAATTTAGCATCATGTCTTGACCATATCACATCACAACATGCCCTCCAAAAACAAGTTAATCGTCCTCTACTTTTTTG
Organism: Aegilops tauschii subsp. strangulata; assembly: GCF_002575655.3. NCBI lineage: Eukaryota > Viridiplantae > Streptophyta > Magnoliopsida > Poales > Poaceae > Aegilops > Aegilops tauschii. The sequence continues at coordinate 548,231,904 of NC_053036.3, read as the reverse complement.
TTGCAAGTTTTACGTGGCTGCTACGGGCTGAGCAAGAACCGTTCTTACCTACGCATCAAAACCACAACGATTTTTCATCAAGTGTGATGTTTTAACCTTCAACAAGGACCGGGCGTAGTCACACTCGATTCAACTAAAGTTGGAGAAACTGACACCCGCCAGCCACCTGTGTGCAAAGCACGTCAGTAGAACCAGTCTCGCGTAAGCGTACGCGTAATGTCGGTCCGGGCCGCTTCATCCAACAATACCGCCGAATCAAAGTATGACATGCTGGTAAGCAGTATGACTATTATCGCCCACAACTATTTGTGTTCTACTCGTGCATATAACATCTACGCATAGACCTGGCTCAGATGCCACTGTTGGGCAACACAGTAATTTAAAAAAAAACTCCTACGCACACGCAAGATCCATCTAGGTGATGCATAGCAAAGAGAGGGGAGGTTGTTGTCCATGTACCCTCGTAGACCGAAAGCGGAAGCGTTATGACAACGCGGTTGATGTAGTCGTACATCTTCATGATCCGACCGATCCTAGTACCGAAAGTACGGCACCTCCGTGATCTGCACACGTTCGGCTCAGTAACGTCCCACGAACTCTTGATCTAGCTGAGTGTCGAGGGAGAGCTTCGTCAGCACAATGGCGTGATGAAGGTGATGATGAAGTTACTGACGCAGGGCTTCGCCTAAGCACTACAACGATATGACCGATGTGGAATCTGTGGAGGGGGGCACCGCACACGGTTAAGACAACTGTCAACTTGTGTGTCTATGGGGTGCCCCCTTCCCCGTATATAAAGGAGTGGAGGAGGGGAGGGCCGGCCCTGTCATGGCGCGCCCCAAAGGGAGTCCTACTCCCACCGGGAGTAGGATTCCCCCCCCCCTTCCCTAGTTGGAGTAGGAGAGGAAGGAAGGAGGAGAGAGGGAGAAGGAAAGGGGGGCGCCACCCCCCTTCCCTAGTCCAATTCGGACCCAAGGGGGAGGGGGCGCACGGCCTGCCCTGGCCCTCTCTATCTCCAATAAGGCCCATATGGCCCATTAGATTTCCCGGGGGGTTCCGGTAACCCCCCGGTACTGCGGTAATTGCCCGAACTCACCCGGAACCATTCCGAAGTCCAAATATAGTCGTCCAATATATGAATCTTTATGTCTCAGCCATTTCGAGACTCCTCGTCATGTCTGTGATCACATCCAGGACTCCAAACTACCTTCGGTACATCAAAACACATAAACTCATAATACCGATCATCACCGAACGTTAAGCGTGCGGACCCTACGGGTTCGAGAACTATGTAGACATGACCGAGACTCATCTCCAGTCAATAACCAATTGCGAAACCTGGATGCTCATATTGGTTCCTACATATTCTACGAAGATCTTTATCGGTCAAACCGCATAACAACATACGTTGTTCCCTCTGTCATCGGTATGTTACTTGCCCGAGATTCGATCGTCGGTATCTCAATACCTAGTTCAATCTTGTTACCGGCAAGTCTCTTTACTCGTTCCGTAATGCATCATCCCGCAATTAAGTCATTAGTCACATTGCTTGCAAGACTTATAGTGATGTGCATTACCGAGAGGGCCCAGAGATATCTCTCCGAAACACAGAGTGACAAATCCTAATCTCGATCTATGCCAACCCAACAAACACCATCGGAGACACCTGTAGAGCATCTTTACAATAACCCAGTTATGTTGTGACGTTTGATAGCACACTAAGTGTTCCTCCGGTATTCGGGAGTTGCATAATCTCATAGTCACAGGAACAAGTATAAGTCATGAAGAAAGCAATAGCAACAAACTAAATGATCAAGTGCTAAGCTAACGGAATGGGTCAAGTCAATCACACCATTCTGTAATGATGTGATCCCGTTAATCAAATGGAAACTCATGTCTATGGCTAGGAAACTTAACCATCTTTGATTCTATGAGCTAGTCAAGTAGAGGCATACCAGTGACACTCTTTTTGTCTATGTATTCAGACATGTACTAAGTTTCCGTTTAATACAATTCTAGCATGAATAATAAACATTTATCATGGTATAAGGAAATATAAATAAAAACTTTATTATTGCCTCCAGGGCATATTTCCTTCAGATACGGCGGTCAACGCCGGATTCAATGGCTCCAAATCCGGACAACGGAAGAAGCCATTCAAACAAAACAATGATGGTTCATCAAGCCTGGACCGAATACTTGATCGACCTTGCCAGATCCACGGCACTCCTGACAAGCCTGCCAACCATACCAATAGAAGTTGTTGGGTCTTCAAAGAGGTCAGGAAGTTAAATGCCGAACATAAGGAGAAAGGGTCACCCAGCAAGGAAGACGACGAGGAGCCTCGTCCACCGAACACAGGGGGCAGAAGAAACTTCCCCCCGAAGTCAAAACGGTGAACATGATATACGTTACTCATATCCCCAGCGTTTATGCGATAGAGCCTGTCGCCCCAAAATTCAACCCATGGTCGGCCTGTCCGATCACCTTTGATCACAAGGATCATCCGACCAGTATCCGTCACGAAGGTTCGGCCGCACTGGTCCTCGACCCAATCATTGACGGACTCCACCTTACGCGAGTCCTCTTGGACGGCGGCAGCAGCCTTAACCTGCTCTATCAGGACACAGTCCGCAAGATGGGTATTGATCCGTCAAGGATCAAGCCCACAAAAACTACCTTTAAAGGAGTAATACCTGGTGTAGAGGCCCGCTGCACGGGCTCAATCACATTGGAGGTCGTCTTTGGTTCACCGGACAACTTCCGAAGTGAAGACTTGATCTTCGACATCGCCCCCTTCCGCAGTGGCTACCACGCACTACTCGGACGAACTGCGTTCGCTCTCTTCAACGCAGTCCCACACTATGCCTATCTCAAACTCAAGATGCCCGGACCACGCGGTGTTATAACAGTCAATGGAATCATGGAACGCTCCCTCCGCACTGAGGAGCACACCGCAGCCCTGGCAGCAAAAGTACAGGGCGGCCTCATCAAGCCGACTATTAAGTCGACAGTCAAGCCCCAAGAGACCGTCAAACGAGTCCGGACTACCCTGCAGAACGGCAGTCCAGCCCGTCGGGAGCTCGATTAGCAATTCGGCCTCCGTCTTAGCCCCAACCGAATTGCGGCATATGTACCGCACGTACATAATTACGCACTAAAGATACCATGGGCAAAGATGGAGGCATATTAAAGATAAAAGTCCACATATACGGCTAGACCCTATCTGGACACTCATATTTCCTTTTTCCTTTCTTTCTTTTTTTATCTTCTCAGGTTCCTTACAACCCACATCACCTTTTCGATGGTACCAAGGCCGCTTTTTGAGACCTATCAAGAAAACACCGATCGATGATCCTCTCGAAGGACAATACCCCAAGGAGGAAAACAGCGTAGACGCGTGGCAGGGTACCTAAAGGATCCTTAAAGATCACCTCGCCCGTTTTCAGGACGCATACACAGCTTTCCCTTGTGCTCGGCATGTAAAATAGTCTTGTTGCTTACCGCACTCTTTTGTACCAATACGTTTTGACGTATTGATACGTCTCCAATGTATCTATAATTTTTTATTGTTCCATGCTATATTATATTCTGTTTTGGACATTAATGGGCTTTATTATACACTTTTATATTATTTTTGGGACTAACCTATTAACCGGAGGCCCATCCCAGAATTGCTGTTTTTGCCTATTTTAGAGTTTCACAGAAAAAGAATATCAAACGGAGTCCAAACGGAATGAAACCTTCGAGAACGTGATTTTCGGAACGAACGTGATCGAGAGGACTTGGACCCTATGTCAAGACGTCAACCAGGAAGGCACGAGGTAGGGGGGAGCGCCTACCCCCCCGGGCGCGCCCTCCACCCTCATGGGCCCCATGTTGCTCCACCGACGTACTTCTTCCTCCTATATATACCTACGTACCCCCAAATTACCAGATACGGAGCCAAAAACTTAATTCCACCACCGCAACCTTCTGTACCCATGAGATCCCATCTTGGGGCCTTTTCCGGAGCTCCGCCGGAGGGGACATCGATCACGGAGGGCTTCTACATCAACACCATAGCCTCTCCGATGATGTGTGAGTAGTTTACCTCAGACCTTCGGGTCCATAGTTATTAGCTAGATGGCTTCTTCTCTCTTTTTGGATCTCAATACAATGTTCTCCCCCTCTCTTGTGGATATCTACTCGATTTAATCTTCTTTTGCGGTGTGTTTGTTGAGACCGATGAATTGTGGGTTTATGATCAAGTTTATCTATGAACAATATTTGAATCTTCGCTGAATTCTTTTATGTATGATTGGTTATCTTTGCAAGTCTCTTCGAATTATCAGTTTGGTTTGGCCTACTAGATTGATCGTTCTTGCAATGGGAGAAGTGCTTAGCTTTGGGTTCAATCTTGCGGTGTTCTTTCCCAGTGACAGTAGGGGCAGCAAGGCACGTATTGTATTGCTGTCATCGAGGATAACAAGATGGGGTTTATATCATGTTGCATGAGTTTATCCCTCTACATCATGTCATCTTACTTGAAGCGTTACTCTGTTCTTATGAACTTAATACTCTAGATGCATGTTGGATAGTGGTCGATGTGTGGAGTAATAGTAGTAGATGTAGGCAGGAGTCGGTCTACTTGTCGCGGACGTGATGCCTATATACATGATCATACCTAGATATTCTCATAACTATGCTCAATTCTGTCAATTGCTCAACAGTAATTTGTTTACCCACCGTAATACTTATGCTCTCGAGAGAAGCCACTAGTGAAACCTATGGCCCCCGGGTCTATTTTCCATCATATTAATCTTCCGACAACAAGCTATTTCTGGCGCCGTTTTTATTTTGCTTTCTTTACTTTGCATCTTTGTCATAAAAATACCAAAAATATTATCTTAACATATCTATCAGATCTCACTTTCGTAAGTGACCGTGAAGGGATTGACAACCCCTTTATTGCGTTGGTTGCGAGGATTTTTTGTTTGTGTAGGTACGAGGGACTCGTGCGTGGCCTCCTACTGGATTGATACCTTGGTTCTCAAAAACTAAGGGAAATACTTACGCTGCTTTACCGCATCACCCTTTCCTCTTCAAGGGAAAACCAACGCAGTGCTCAAGAGGTAGCAAGAAGGATTTCTGGCACCGTTGCCGGGGAGTCTACGCAAAAGTCAACATACCAAGTACCCATCACAAACCCTTATCTCCCGCATTACATTATTTGCCATTTGCCTCTCGTTTTCCTCTCCCCCACTTCACCCTTGCCGTTTTATTCGCCCTCTCTTTTTCGTTTGCCTCTTTTTCACTTGCTTGTCACTATGGCTCTACCTAGATCTGGTGATCTTTACCTTAAAAGGTTAGAAGAGATCGAAAGCAATGTCAGGAGTTTTATGGTTTTACAATTTGAGCATAAAAAATTCCTTTAGGAATGAGCTTAAGGAACAAAAAATCTTTATGGGTCACATGAATAAAGAGCTCGATGATATGTCTAAAGAATTTTACGGTTTGAAATCTCACATTGGTCATCTAGAGAAGTTAATAGCTAAAGTTTTGAATAAGCAGGCCACCTTAGTTAATAAGATGGCCGCTAAGCAGGAAAATTTGTATGAAAATAAAGATGAAGATCTAAAAGTTATTGATGTGTCCCCTATTAAATCTTTGTTTTGCAATATGAATCTTGATAATGATGGGACTGAATATGATCCACCTTTACCTAGAAGGCGTTCCAAAAATTCAGAGTTTTTAGATCTTGATGCAAAAATTGGTAAAAGCAGGGTTGAAGAGATCAAAACTGTAGATATTAATGAACCCACTATTTTGGATTTCAAGGAATTTAATTATGATAATTGCTCTTTGATAGATTGTATTTCCTTGTTGCAATCCGTGCTAAATTCTCCACATGCTTATAGTCAACATAAAGCTTTTACTAAACATATCGTTGATTCTTTAATGCAATCTTATGAAGAAAAACTTGTGTTGGAAGTTTCTATCCCTAGAAAACTTTATGATGAGTGGGAACCTACTATTAAAATTAAAATTAAAGATCATGAATGCTATGCTTTGTGTGATTTGGGTGCTAGTGTTTCCACGATTCCAAAAACTTTGTGTGATTTGTTAGGTTTCCGCGAATTTGATGATTGCCCTCTAAACTTACACCTTGCGGATTCCACCATTAAGAAACCTATGGGAAGAATTAATGATGTTCTTATTATTGCAAATAGATATTATGTGCCCGTAGATTTTATTGTTCTTGATATAGATTGCAATCCTTCATGTCCTATTATTCTTGGTAGACCTTTCCTTAGAACGATTGATGCAATTATTGATATGAAGGAAGGGAATATTAGATTCCAATTTCCGTTAAGGAAAGGCATGCAACACTTCCCTAGAAATAAAATAAAATTACCTTATGAATCTATTATGAGAGCCACTTATGGATTGCCTACCAAAGATGGCAATACCTAGATCTATCCTTGCTTTTATGCCTAGCTAGGGGCGTTAAACGATAGCGCTTGTTCGGAGGCAACACAATTTTATTTTTAGTTTTTTTGCTTTTTGCTTCTGTTTAGGAATAAATATTTGATCTATCCTCTTCTTAGATGTGTTTTTATGTTTTAATTAGTGTTTGTGCCAAGTTTAACCTATAGGATCTTCTTGGATGATAGTTATTTGATCTTGCTGAAAATTCCAGAAACTTTCTGTTCACGAAAATAATTGTTAAAAATCACCAGAACGTGATAAAATATTGATTCCAAATGCTTCTGATCAATAAACAAATTGTATAGGTCTTCCTATTTTGGCTGAATTTTTTGAGTTGTAGAAGTTTGCGTTAGTTACAGATTACTGCAGACTGTTCTGTTTTTGACAGATTCTGTTTTTCGTGTGTTGTTTGCTTATTTTGATGAATCTATGGCTAGTAAAATAGTTTATAAACCATAGAGAAGTTGGAATACAGTAGGTTTAACACCAATATAAATAAATAATGAGTTCATTACAGTACCTTGAAGTGGTGTTTTGTTTTCTTTCGCTAACGGAGCTCACGAGATTTTCTGCTGAGTTTTGTGTTGTGAAGTTTTCAAGTTTTGGGTAAAAGATTTGATGAATTATGGAACAAGGAGTGGCAAGAGCCTAAGCTTGGGGATGCCCATGGCACCCCAAGATAATCTAAGGACACCTAAAAGTCAAAGCTTCGGGATGCCCCGGAAGGCATCCCCTCTTTCGTCTACTTCCATCAGTAACTTTACTTGGAGCTATATTTTTATTCACCACATGATATGTGTTTTGCTTGGAGCGTCTTGTATTATTTGATTCTTTGTTTGTTAGTTTGACACAATCATCTTTTCTGTACACACCTTTCGAGAGAGACACACATGATTCGGAAATTGTTAGAATACTCTATGTGCCTCACTTATATCTTTTGAGTTATATAGTTTTTGCTCTAGTGCTTCACTTATATCTTTTAGAGCATGGTGGTGGTTCTATTTTATAGAAACTATTGTTCTCTCATGCTTCACTTAGATTATTTTGAGAGTCCTGCAAAACAGCATGGTAATTTGCTTTAATTATGATAGGCATTCAAGATTAGTAAAAAAAAATCTTATGAGTGTGCTGAATACTATGAGAAATTAGATGCTTGATAATTTTTTTGAGATATGAAGATGATGATATTAGAGTCATGCTAGTTCAGTAGTTGTGAATTTGATAAATACTTGTGTTAAAGTATGTCATTCCCGTAGCATGCACGTATGGTGAACCGTTATGTGATGAAGTCGGAGCATGATTTATTTATTGATTGTCTTCCTTATGACTGGCGGTCGGGGACGAGCGATGGTATTTTCCTACCAATCTATCCCCCTAGGAGCATGCGCGTAATACTTTGCTTTGATAACTTGTAGATTTTTGCAATAAGTATATGAGTTCTTTATGACTAATGTTGAGTCCATGGAGTATACGCACTTTTCTTCCTTCCACCATTGCTAGCCTCTCTAATACCGCGCCCTTTTCGCTGGTATCATACACCCACCATATACCTTCCTCAAAACAGCCACCATACCTACCTAACATGGAATTTCCATAGCCATTCCGAGATATATTGCCATGCAACTTTCCACCATTCCGTTTATTATGACACTCTCCATCATTGTCATATTGCTTTGCAGGATCATGTAGTTGACACTGTATTTGTGGCAAAGCCACCGTTCATAATTCTTTCATACATGTCACTCTTGATTCATTGCATATCCCGGTACACCGCCGGAGGCATTCACATAGAGTCATGTTTTGTTCTAAGTATTGAGTTGTAATTGTTGAGTTGTAAGTAAATAAAAGTGTGATGATCATCATTTTTTAGAGCATTGTCCCAAGTGAGGAAAGGATGATGGAGACTATGATTCCCCCACAAGTCGGGATGAGACTCCAGACTAAATAATAAAAGGCCATAAAAAAGGAGAAGGCCCAAAAAAATGATGAGAGAAAAGGAGAGAAGGGACAATGTTACTATCCTTTTACCACACTTGTGCTTCAAGGTAGGACCATGATCTTCATGATAGAGAGTCTCCTATGATATCACCTTCATATACTAGTGGGAAATTTTCATTATAGAACTTGGCTTGTATATTCCAATGATGGGCTTCCTCAAAATGCCCTAGGTCTTCGTGAGCAAGCGAGTTGGATGCACACCCACTTAGTTCCTTTTGTTGAGCTTTCATATACGTATAGCTCTAGTGCATCCGTTGCATGGCAATCCCTACTCACTCACATTGATATCTATTAATGGGCATCTCCATAGCCCGTTGGTACGCCTAGTTGATGTGAGACTATCTTCTCCTTTTTTTGTCTTCTCCACAACCACCATTCTATTCCACATATAGTGCTATGTCCACGGCTCACGCTCATGTATTGCGTAAAGATTGAAAAAGTTTGAGAACATCAAAAGTATGAAACAATTGCTTGGCTTGTCATCGGGGTTGTGCATGATTTAAATACTTTGTGTGGTGAAGATAGAGCATAGCCATACTATATGATTTTGTAGGGATAACATTCTTTGGCCATGTTATTTTGAGAAGACATAATTGCTTAGTTAGTATGCTTGAATTATTATTATTTTTATGTCAATATCAAACTTTTGTCTTCAATCTTTCGCATCTGAATATTCATACCACAATTAAGAGAATTACATTGAAATTATGCCAAGTAGCATTCCACATAAAAAATTCTGTTTTTATCATTTACCTACTCGAGGACGAGCAGGAATTAAGATTGGGGATGCTTCATACGTCTCCAACGTATCTATATTTTTTATTGTTCCATGCTATATTATATTCTGTTTTGGACATTAATGGGCTTTATTATACACTTTTATATTATTTTTCGGACTAACCTATTAACCGGAGGCCCAGCCCAGAATTGCTGTTTTTTGCCTATTTCAGAGTTTTGCACAAAAAGAATATCAAACGGAGTCCAAACGGAATGAAACCTTCGGGAACGTGATTTTCGGAACGAACTTGATCCAGAGGACTTGGACCCTATGTCAAGACATCAACCAGGAAGGCACGACGTAGGGGGGCGCGCCTACCCCCCCCCCCTCCCCGGGGCGCGCCCTCCACCCTCGTGGGCCCCACGTTGCTCCACTGGCGTACTTCTTCCTCCTATATATACCTACGTACCCCCAAACAACCAGATACGGAGCCAAAAATCTAATTCCACCGCCGCAACCTTCTGTACCCGTGAGATCCCATCTTGGGGCCTTTTCCGGAGCTCCGCCGGAGGGGCCATCGATCACGGAGGGCTTCGACATCAACACCATAGCCTCTCCGATGATGTGTGATTAGTTTACCTCAGACCTTCGGGTCCATAGTTATTAGCTTGATGGCTTCTTCTCTCTTTTTGGATCTCAATACAATGTTCTCCCCCTCTCTTGTGGAGATCTATTCGATGTAATCTTCTTTTGCGGTGTGTTTGTTGAGACTGATAAATTGTGGGTTTATGATCAAGTTTATCTATGAACAATATTTGAATCTTCTCTGAATTCTTTTATGTATGATTGGTTATCTTTGCAAGTCTCTTCGAATTATCAGTTTGGTTTGGCCTACTAGATTGATCTTTCTTGCAATGGGAGAAGTGCTTAGCTTTGGGTTCAATCTTGCGGTGTCCTTTCCCAGTGACAGTAGGGGTAGCAAGGCACGTATTGTATTGTTGCCATCGAGGATAACAAGATGTGGTTTATATCATATTCAATGAGTTTATCCCTCTACATCATGTCATCTTACTTAAAGCGTTACTCTGTTCTTATGAACTTAATACTCTAGATGCATGGTGGATAGCAGTCGATGTGTGGAGTAATAGTAGTAGATGCAAGCAGGAATCGGTCTACTTGTCGCGGACGTGATGCCTATATACATGATCATACCTAGATATTCTCATAACTATGCTCAATTCTGTCAATTCCTCAACAGTAATTTGTTTACCCACCGTAATACTTATGCTCTCGAGAGAAGCCACTAGTGAAACCTATGGCCCCCAGGTCTATTTTCCATCATATTAATCTTCCGACAGCAAGCTATTTCTGGCGCCGTTTTTATTTTGCTTTCTTTACTTTGCATCTTTGTCATAAAAATACCAAAAATATTATCTTATCATATCTATCAGATCTCACTTTCGTAAGTGACCGTGAAGGGATTGACAACCCCTTTATTGCGTTGGTTTCGAGGATTTTATTTTTTTGTGTAGGTACGAGGGACTCGTGCGTGGCCTCCTACTGGATTGATACCTTGGTTCTCAAAAACTGAGGGAAATACTTACGCTACTTTACTGCATCACCCTTTCCTCTTCAAGGGAAAACCAACACAGTGCTCAAGAGGTAGCACGTATCAATCAGACTATAATGGAAACAGTTTCTGGTCCAACCTATGTGGTGTTGGCCTACCTCTTCATCTGTATTTCCCTGTTTCTGTCCAATTTTCATGTACACCTCGGTACGACTTAAATCGCCAGGGGCTCTATTGAGCCACGTACATCTCTTAAAATACTAAATAAAGTCTGAACACTTTTATAGTACAATTCGGCGTCCCGAACATAGCATTATATGCATTGGCTCCGAATCATGTCTTTGGTCAATAGTTGGGTTGCCCGGCTCCTGTGGTTGCTACCTTACGTTCCGCTTATCGGCTAAGGTAGTAAAGGGAGAACTACTGCGATTGTGTTTTCGGTTCATCCGGACAAACACCTCAGTAGAGAAAGCCCAAAACAGACTGTCATGAGGCGGCGAGAGCTGGTCAGCTATTCGGCGACTAAATATAAATCTCTTGTGATTTTTCCTGCATTACGCGGCAGGCCGGCCTTCACCCGGCCGGGCATCCATAGCACCCAAGTTCGGATAATCGAACAATACTAGGGGCTGCGCCCACACTCTCATTGTAAAACTCCTATGGCTAAGTGAGAGTGATAAAGCCACATAGTCTGAGTGCCTGGTTCGCCGCACTAACACCTCCTTCATGGACCAATATGGTGGGTCAAGTGTGTTTAAGTTCCATCCCGAACACCCCCGTACTACCTACGTGGGGGCTGAAGCCGACGACTGGCCAACTTTCAGACGTCGTAAAACGGCCGCATAGGAGGAGATATTTCAAAGTAAAACATGCAACATATCATACATAAGCCTTGTTTCATGATACAGGATAGCACAACATAGATACATTCATTCAAAAATGATGTCCTTCGAACACTGGCCCTCCACAATGCGGGATCCTTCAAGGACATCATCAAAATACCGCTCCGGCATGCGGTGCTCTTTACCTATGGGTGGTCCCTCGATCGCGAGCTTGACGGTGTTCATCTTCGCCCACTGTACCTTGACACGGGCGAAGGCCATCCGCGCACCTTCGATGCAGACTGACTGCTTTACGGCATCAAGACGGGGGCAGGCATTGACCAGCAGCTTCACGAGTCCGAGGTAACTGCTGGGTATGGGTTCGGCAGGCCACAGACGGATTATCAGATCCTTCATGGCCAATCCCGCCATCCTATGCAGTTCGGTTAGCTGTTTCAGCTGATCGTTAAGGGACACTGGATGCTCTGCCGCAATATTGCGACCAGAACAGCTTCTCCGTTGTGCTCCCCTCTTCGGCTCGGAAGAACTCCGGTGCATCAGAAACACTCCGGGGCAGATCCGCAAACGCTCCTGGAGAACTCCAAACTTGGGTCAGTAAGATGTATTTCCTTCTCACAAATTTGGTCTGCATGTTAAAGGCCTTACCAGCTGCAATCTGTTTCGCCTCCTGGATCTCCCGGCAGGCGTTTTGGGCTTCGGCCCGGGCCTCTTGTGCACTTTGAAGGGCCTTAGCAAGTTCGGACTCTTGATCCGAACATTTGCGTTCTAAGGACTCACATTTGCGTATAGCATCCTTGAGCTCTTGCTGAACTTCCTCCACCCTTGACTCATGTTGTAGGCGGGCGGCTCGTTCCTCCTCCGCCTCCTTCTTGGCCTCTCCAGCGCATTCTTGAGGGTCTCAACCTCAGACGCGTCAGCTATGAGCACAGTTATAACACTCATTCAGATGAGAACTTATTGCTGATGTTATTTCAGATACATTCTTCGGTATCACATACCTTGCTTTTCCGCTAACTTCTGCCTCAGCTCAGACGCTTCGGTGGCATGGGAAGCTAACGTCTGCATCGCAGCCTGTTTTAATTTAAATAGATGTGCATGTTAATCTCCTGTACGAATCATTAGATCCGATGTTCGGCCTTTCTTTACGAACACCGAAGAGAGTCTCAGGGGCTACTATCTATACACAGACATCCTTCTTATATAACTAAAAGGCATTATATTACATACCTCAAAGCCTCTTAGAAGGCTAGTGTAGGCCTCGTTCAATCCTCTATTAGCGGACCGAACCTTTTCAACCACTGTACCCATAAGGGTACGATGTTCTTCCACAATGGTGGCATTCCGAAGCGCTTCCACCAAAGTATCCGGCGCCTCCGGATTGACAGAGGTCGTCGGTGGGATTGGCGCACCCCCTTCTTTCGAAGGAGGTTGCTCACCTGATTCCGCAGCCATACGGGTCTCTGGAATAATATTCGGTTGGGGGCCGAATTGGGCTTGGCCCCCGTCGCTAGTCTCCATGGGGGTCGACTCCCCCATGTTTCCGGCAGCAGAGGTATCACCCTTTGGCGCCACCTTGGCAGCTTCTCGCACCTCCCCCCGACCCGGAAGGGTCCTTCGGGATAGCACTTCGACATTGTCCGTAGCTTTGGGGGAGGAGGCTGGCGGAGGCGACCCGCTATCCATCACGTTCGGATCCAGGGAATTCCCCGAAGATGAGGATTGCTCGGGGAGGACGCGGGCCCAACTGCGGCACGTAATTCAGTATATTAAAATCACAAGGCGGAAAACTGGATGGATATACAAGTACAAGTGCCTTTGGGGTACTTACGATCCGGCCAGGGGCTTCGGCCTGGGGCACCACTCATCGAGGTCCGATTCAGAGTCGTCCATGAGGGAGATTCTCCCTTTCTTGGACGCCTCCGCCTCCAGATCCATGGAGGCCTCCCTTTACTTCTTTCCCCCATAAGGGGAGAATTGCTCTCTTCCTCCTCCCCTTCGTCTTCTTCAGGGGAAGAGTGAGTCTCGGTGTCTTCGGACGCCACGTCCGAAGCACCTTTACGGCGGAGGCCACTTTTGGCCCCCTTGTCCTTCTTCTTGGCCTTCTTTTCTGGTGCCTGGTACGGTGCCGAAACCAGCATCCTCGTTAACAGAGGGATGGCTGGCTCTTCGGGCAGCGGAGCCGGACAGTGAATCCGCTCTGCCTTCTTCGTCCAGCCCTGTGGGGAGAATGGAAAGCTAAGTACGCCCCTTGGATTTACAAATAATAAAGGTATCCTGAAAACTTATGGGAGTGGCCGAATGAGAGTGGTCAAGGCCGAGGTCTTCGGTTGTCTTCGGCCACGACTTCTGGGCCTTGAAAAGCAGCTTCCATATGTCTTCGTGCGTTGTGCCGAAGAACCGCTGCAGGGTTCAGGGACTGTCCGGATCGAACTCCCACATATACTGAGTCCAGCGCTGGTAGGGGAGAGTCCGGCGAAAAAGCATCACCTGGATCACGGTGGTGAGACTGGTGTTCTTGTCCACCATACCTTTGACGCGCTTTTGCAGCATCGTCACCTCGTCGGATGATGCCCAATCCAGGCCCTTGTTGAGCTAGGATGTGAGCCGCATTGGAGGCCCGGACTTAAATTCGGGAGGAGCGACCCATGTGGTGTCACAGGGTTCCGTGATATAGAACCACACCCTTGTTGCCACCCCTTCACGGTCTCCACAAAGGTACCTCTGGGCCAGGTGACGTTGGGGAGTTTGCTCACCATGGCGCCACCGCACTCTGCGTGTTCACCGTCAACCACTTTCGGCTTCACATTGAAGACCTTGAGCCATAAGCCAAAGTGGGGAGAGATGCGGAGGAATGCCTCACACACGACTATAAATGCCGAAATGTTGAGGAAAGAATTCGGGGCTAGATCATGCAAATCTAGCCCGTTGTAAAACATGAGGCCGCAAACGAAAGGGTGGAGGGGAAACCCTAATCCACGAAGGAAATGGGGGATGAATACTACCCTCTCATCAGGCCCCGGGGTGGGGATGATCTGCTTTTTGGCAGGAAGCCGGTGGGCGATTTCCTTAGCTAGGTACCCCGCTTGCCAGAGTTCCTTGATGTTTCCCTCCGTAACGGAGGAGGCCATCCACTTGCCCTGTGCTCCAGATCTGGACATGGCTGGAGTGCTTTCTGGCGGAAGGGATTGAAGCTTGGGGGCTGGAGCTCGAGGGCGGATGGGCTGAGGAAGAAGAAGGCGTGGGGTAAAAAGACGGATTCTTATCCTCTTATAAAAGGTAGTGAATATCAAGCGCCCCCTCATAAGCCTTAAACCTCGCCTATTCCCAAGGGGTCGTGCGAACGGCGCGGTTGGATTACCCAAACCCGTATTGATGAGAATCTCGTGATAAGGGGACACGATCTCTACTTTGACAAGCCGTATCAATGGTCGTGCTTCGAAATGCGAAGATGGGCTATAAAATGGTTTAGAATAATAAACAGGCCAGAACATAACGTCTCGCCCAAAAAGTTGCTTGTGGACGTGACTTGTTTTGCTTTAAGTGTTGTTACCCTTTCAGCTTGGGGTTGTAATTACTAAACAGGGCCGGATACAGTACTTATACACGGAAGACTGCTTTGGAGTATTCGGAGAAGGAATCCGCCTTGCAATGTCGAAGACAATCTGCGCACCGGATACGTCGTCATTGAAGCCCGGTTTAGGGGTGATACGTCTCCGTCGTATCTACTTTTCCAAACACATTTGCCCTTGTTTTGGACTCTAACTTGCATAATTTGAATGGAACTAACCCGGGCTGACGCTGTTTTCAGCAGACTTTCCATGGTGTTATTTATGTGCAGAAACAAAAGTTCTCGGCATGACCTGAAACTGCACGGAATATCTTTTTGGAAAATATTAAAAATACTGGAAGAAAAATCCACGTCAGGGGGCCCACACCCTGTCCACGAGGGTGGGGGGCACGCCTGCCCCCCAGGGCGCGCCCCTGCCTCGTGGGCCCCCTGACGCTCCACCGACCTCAACTCCAACTCCATATATTCACTTTCGGGGAGAAAAAAATCAGAGAGAAGGATTCATCGCGTTTTACAATACGGAGCCGCCCCCAAGCCCTAAAACCTCTCGGGAGGGCTGATCTGGAGTCCGTTCGGGGCTCTGGAGAGGGGGATTCGTCGCCGTCGTCATCATCAACCATCCTCCATCACCAATTTCATGATGCTCACCGCCGTGCGTGAGTAATTCCATCGTAGGCTTGCTGGGCGGTGATGGGTTGGATGAGATCTATCATGTAATCGAGTTAGTTTTGTTAGGGTTTGATCCCTAGTATCCACTATGTTCTGAGATTGATGTTGCTATGACTTTGCTATGCTTAATGCTTGTCACTAGGGCCCGAGTGCCATGATTTCAGATCTGAACCTATTATGTTTTCATGAATATATGTGAGTTCTTGATCCTATCTTGCAAGTCTATAGTCACCTACTATGTGTTATGATCCGGCAACCCCGAAGTGACAATAATCGGGACCACTCCCGGTGATGACCGTACTTTGAGGAGTTCATCTATTCACTATGTGTTAATGCTTTGGTCCGGTACTCTATTAAAAGGAGGCCTTAATATCCCTTAGTTTCCATTAGGACCCCGCTGCCACGGGAGGGTAGGAGAAAAGATGTCATGCAAGTTCTTTTCCATAAGCACGTATGACTATATTCGGAATACATGCCTACGTTACATTGATGAATTGGAGCTAGTTCTGTGTCACCCTATGTTATGACTGTTACATGATGAACCACATCCGACATAATTCTCCATCACTGATCCAATGCCTACGAGATTTTCACATATTGTTCTCCGCTTATTTACTTTTCCGTTGCTACTATTACAATCACTACAAAACCCAGAAATACTACTTTTGCTACTGTTACCGTTACTTCCATATTACTTGCTACTAAATACTTTGCTGCAGATACTAAGTTACCAGGTGTGGTTGAATTGACAACTCAACTGCTAATACTTGAGAATATTCTTTGGCTCCCCTTGTGTCGAATCAATAAATTTGGGTTGAATACTCTACCCTCGAAAACTGTTGCGATCCCCTATACTTGTGGGTCATCAAGACTATTTTCTGGTGCCGTTGCCAGGGAGCATAGCTCTATTCTTTGAGTCACTTGGGATTTATATCTACTGGTCACTATGAAGAACTTGAAGGATGAGAAAACAAAAATTTATCCCTCAACTACGAGGGGAGGTAAGGAACTGCCATCTAGCTCTGCACTTGATTCACCTTCTGTTTTGAGTAAGCTTGCGACACCTAAACCTGCTTCTGCTATTCATTCTGATATGGCGCATGTTATTGATGATGCCACTTCTGCTATGCATGATACTTATGATGAAACTACTACTATGCTTGATACTACTGTGCCACTTGGTGAATTTCTTGATGAACAACTTGCTCGGGTTAGAGAGAATGAAATTATTGAAACTGATAATATTGATGAAAGTGATGATGAAGACTCTCCCCCTAATAAATATGAATTGCCTGTTGTTCCTGAGGGTAATGTTCTGGAAACATAAGCTGCTAGAGCTATTTTAGCTTGCAACGATAGATACGAGCTCAAGAGGTTATTAGCTAAATGGAAGCAGCAATCTCTTAATGCTAGAATGAAACCTGACCCTGCTTTTGCTACTTCACCTATCTGTGTTACTGATAAGGATTATGAATTCTCTGTTGATCCTGATATAATTACTTTGCTTGAATCTGATCCTTTTCATGGCTATGAATCTGAAACCGTTGTGGCACATCTTACTAAATTAAATGGTATAGCCACCCTATTCACTAATGATGAGAAATATCGCTACCTTTCACTACAAAAAAATACACTTCCGTGATGATACGTGTTTGTCACAGGTCGCTTTTTTTGTCATGCATGTACATCCATGACAAATTTATGACAGAATCAAGATAGTCATACCTGTGCTGTCGTAGAAGTGTTCCATGACATTACCAAAATTATCATCACGGAAGTGTCCACTTCCATGACGATAAATCGCGCGTCACAGAAGTGCTTTCGTCAAGGGTGACCGACATGTGGCATCCATCGTAACGGAACGCCGTTAAGCTATCGGGTCGGGTTTTGGATCCGATAACCCGTTAACAGCCCCGACCAATGGGGATTTTCCACGTGTAAAATCATCATTGGCTAGAGGAAACACGTGTCGGCTCATCGTTGGGACAGATGTCATCCACTCACTGGACAGAAGGCGCCTATGATACGTCGACACGTGGCACGGCCCAGCAGTGGCCCATTCCTATGAAAAGGCCGACCCGTTTGACTTGGTCAAAAGCTGGCGGGCCGGCCCATGGAAAGCCTGTTAACGGCCTGTTCGCATATAGCCCATTTACAGCCCGCTAACCCAAGGCCCGTTACGCCCTATTCGAATTAGGCCCAGTAGCGTCATCTGGGACATCCAATATTATTCCAGCCCGTTTTCACTTCTGGCCCATGTATAGCCCATGACGTCTTTCGGCCCATATGAGGCCCTTTGTAACTCTTGACCCATTAGTGGCCCGTGCTGAAACTGGCCCGTAATGAATAGTGTATTACTTTACACCCATTAACGGCCCGTGGTGGAACTGGCCCGTAATGAACAGTGTATCACTTTATACCCATTAACGGCTCGTTATTCCGTTGGGCCGTTTCCAGCCCAAGTTAACTTTCGGCCTTCTGAGGGCCCATTTATTCTTGGGCTCATTTGCAGCATTCGGTTACTTACGGCACGTTACTGTCATTTTCTGCTTGTGGGCCAAATTCAGCCCGTCGTTATAGTCAGCCCGTTTGTGGACCGTTAGTCTTTTGGGCCATTTTCATAGCATCACCAAATACGGCCTATTAACGATGGCCCGTTATGGTCGACCCATGAACGGACAATTCCAACTCTAGCCCGTTTACGGCCATAATGCAGTCTGTTTGGCCCATGTTTGGCCAATCGATCATACGGCCCACAGAAGGCCCATTGTTTCTACGGCCCGTAGAAGACCCATTGTTTCTACGGCCCGTAGAAGGCCCACTGTTTCTACGGCCAGTAGGAGGCCCAGTGTCACTACAGTAAATATTAGCCCATGGTTATTGTGGCCTAGTTTTAAAAAATAGGTTATTGCAGCCACTAGCTAACCGCAGAAAAAGAACTGCAATGACTACAACCAAACAAATAAACAAGACAACAAGGAAATAAATAAGCAAGCAACTGACGCTAGGCTATCACGGCTATTACACATATTACATCCACTGGGCATCAAAGTTCGCCACCAGTGCAAATATAGGGAACAAAGCAGCATATCATATACACTGGTTGTCAAAGTTGGCGACCAACGCAAATAAACGCCGCAACAAGACAAATCCAGAGCTGAAACCACTTCAGAAGATCTCAAGAAACAATATCCTGGGTACCCATAATGCTGGCAAGATGCTTAGCAAGCTTATTAACTTTCTCTTGTTTGGCGCTTAAATCCTCCAGCGCTTGATGTTGCACCAGAAAATATGCATCTGAATTCTGCAGGGACATCCTCAGTCCTTCAGCTTCCTGTCGCAACACATCTGATCGATGTCTTTCAACTTGAAGTTGAGACTCAAGAAGACGAACTGATTCAGGCAGCGAGTTCGAAGAGCTTGTGCCAGCAGTAGTGGCCAGTAACTCGAACACTACATCAAGACATGACTTTTGGGTTCCCTCACTGTCGTCAAGATAGTTTTTATCAGCTTTCTTGGAGACCAACAGGGATGTCTCACTATCTTG
Organism: Aegilops tauschii subsp. strangulata; assembly: GCF_002575655.3. Classification (NCBI taxonomy): domain Eukaryota; kingdom Viridiplantae; phylum Streptophyta; class Magnoliopsida; order Poales; family Poaceae; genus Aegilops; species Aegilops tauschii. The sequence goes on along the minus strand of NC_053036.3, from coordinate 548,212,521 downwards.
AACCTTATCTGCATTACTTCCTTTACCATTGGATAACACGGTACTGTTCTCCAATATTTTGTCCGCATTCTAAAAGAGAAACAAGCAGACACATCGCATGTTTACCATGTTGTATATGAAACTCATTTTGGTAAATGAGTTCAGTAGTAAAGTGGACAGGATAACAGCATGAAACAAACATATATCTATGTACCATGGTCACTTTATGGTCTATATCATTGTAGTTTTTGTTGCCAAATCAAGATAGAGACACAGTTCAAATAATATTTGTTCAAGACAAAGCAGAATAGATAGAATATAAGTGTGGGTAACTATAGAGCAATAACAACACTTGTAATGTGCATGACATGAGAACATAACTGTTTATTCAATTGAAACTGAAATCAACATAGAGCAGGTTACAACAGCAAACCAGTTAAAGAAACAGGTTTAAAACATACCTGTTGCACCATTGGAGTTTCAGTTCCATCCTTCAAATTTGAAAATAGTTGGTATGAGTAAATACAGTAATGCAAGAGCAAAGGAGTATGAACCATAGCTACAGAACCTGACCTGAGAACAAATCTTCTTCTCCTGTAAGCGTTGAGTTGGGATTCGGAGTGGTGGTCCTCGTGCTTTGGGCACTGCAGTTCCCTTACTAACTGCTCGTGTTTGGGTGCTCTGTGGTGCAGACGGTGATGTGTCAACTGGAACTGGGTTACTATCTGCCGTGGTTGGGGTTAGAAGGGGTGTAGCTGGTTCTCTGTCCAACTGGGTAGGGGTACAATCTGCGAGAGTCTGGGTTATGTGTGGTGGATCTGGTCCTTGCGCAAGTACAACCGTGGTTCTATCTGCATCAACTGGTAGCACTATCTTTTCTGAAGACCGTGTTGTTACTCCCTTAGATACTGCCATCACGCTCTCCAATTCAAATGGCTGATAAACAAGAAAAGTAATTGAAAGTATAGACATTGTATGATAGACAGGTGCAATGGATAGTGGGGAATAAAAGAGGGCATGAAATAATTCATATTTATGTTGTCTAACCTAACAGGATAGCATGACACAATTTCACATATATGATGGCTAACTAAACAGGATAGCATGACACAATTTCACATTATGATGGCTAACTAAAAAAGATGGAAAGACATAGTTCAAAATATGAGACTATGTAAACAGGATGACATGACATAACTATATAATGTGTTTATTAAATAGGTTGGCATGCCATAATTCACATACATTCACGGATAGAATGCCATAATTCAAAATATGATGACTGTAAACACTAAACAGGATGAGATGATATAACTGTATGATGTCTTTATTAAATGGGTTGCCATGCCATAATTCAGATAGATGGTGTGTATGTACTATGTAAACATGATGGCATGATATAATTCAAATATATGATTTATATAGTAAGCAAATAAGCAGATGGCAATCCATATATGATGTAAAAACTAAGCAATGCAAGACAACATGCATGACATGGGTAATATAACCCTGCCAAGTTTGAGCATAGACCTCAGGGGGGAAATAGGACTGGTCATCAGTCTCTGAATCCTCCTCTGAGGAGCTCTCTATAACCAGCAAGATGTCTGCTTCAGCAGGTAGCATTGTCTGCTCTGAATACCTTGTTTTCACTCCAGATACTTCCATCACCGCTTCAAATGGCTGATGCACAGGAAGAGTAGTTGAATATACAAACATTGTCGACAAATGGAACACGTAATACAAAAAATGATAGCATGATATAATTAACATACATTATGATTGGCTAAACAGCATGGCATTGCATAATTCACATATATAATGCCTTTGCAACAAGATAGCATTGTATAATTCACATATATAATGTCTTGCAACAAGATGGCAATGCATAATTCACATATATGGTAATTAGACACTGAACAGGTGGCATTCACACAAAGCATGTCTAAACTAACCAAATGACATAGCAATGCGAGACACCATACGCACGATATGAGCAACATAACCCTGCCAAGTTAGAGCATACACCTCGGGGGGGAATAGGACTGGTCATCTGTCTCTGAATCCTCCTCTGAGGAGCTATCCGTAACCAGCGAGATATGCGCTTCGTCAGATAGCATAGTCTGCTCTGAAGACCTTGTTTTCACTCCAGAATTTGCCATCACCGTGTGAAATGACTGATGCACACGAAGAGCAATTGAATGTACTAACATTGTTGACAAATGTAATATGTAACGAAAAAAGGATGGCCTGATATAATTTACATATAAGATGACTGGCTAAGCAGGATGGCATTGCAAAATTCACATATATGATGTCTGGCTAAACAAGATGGCGTTGCATAATTCACATAAATGATGAATAAACTAAACAGATGGCATTCGCACAAAGGATGTCTAAACTAAGCAGATGACATATTTGATGTATAAAGTAAGCAATGCAAGACACCATATGCATGATATAACCAACATCAGCATGCCAAGTTAGAGCGAAGACCTCAGGGGGTAAATAGGAGTTGTCTTCTCCTTCTGAATCCCCCTCAGAACGGATATCTTCCTCTCGATTACAATCCGAAATGCGTGGAGGGTGGGATGCCTTTGCGCCTACCATGGAGCGACGTCTGCATGAAATTTTATTGCCATGCAAGGCTCGTCTCTTTTGCTCTACATGTCCAGTTCCATTGTTTACAATAACTGTCATGCATAGGAATAAAACATAGTGAGATTATGTAAGGAGTGCGTGCAGAAATCCAGAGTGATGGTAGCAACCTGTGGATAGACCCAAAACCAATAATAGCAGGCAGATAATGGCTTCAGTTAAAAATACAGATAATGGCTTCTTTACTATTTGTTTCCCACCCAACATGAAACTTATAGTAGACACCAAAGATTAACCAGATAGTAGATAGATACTATTGATAGCGGCCCCGATATGTACCCCACAACCATTTAAAAACTCAAGTTTGACCATTAGTTTGGAGCTGACTCGGAGTCTAATCGGTGAACAGGACGATAAAGTAGCATGTAATATTAAGCGATGCATAACGTAAGCAGACACGAAAGAGTGCGACCTCTCTTGCGGACTCGTGTAATCCTCGAGGTCATCTGCTCGGTTGATGATGGTAATGCAGTTTTCATGGCTGCCAGCGGCGGGGAAGAAGATCTGAGGCGGCGAAAAACAGTCTGGAGGCTGGATCCCTGCTGTGCTGGACCCTTCTGTCGTTGGAGCAGCTGAGCTGGGGTGGACGACGGCGCAGCAGGAGCGGGACAAATCATGCAAGGTTTTCTTTGACAACTATCTGTAAGAGAAGTAATTCTGTAAGGGCTCATTTGAATTGGAGGATTCCAACAATGCAGGGATAGGAAATAGACAGGAATAGGATAGGAATGCACGTGCAAAACAGAGAATTTAAAAACACAGGATTTCTGCCAATCTGGGTGTTTGATTCACAAAAATTGGAAGATCACAGGATGCAAAGAAGCATGGTGAGATTAAGTCAAACCACAAGAAAATGTACGGTTATAATGCTATTATGCTACTATCTCTTAGTCTTGTGCTTCATGAATAGGAATTTGAAAAGGAGGACAAGTGAAAATTAAAATTCCTACGTTTTTTCTTTCAAGGAGACACTAAAGGACCAAATCCATGTGCTCAGTGGACAATATATATAACATGTAGAGTAAAAAAGAGATGCAACAAGTGTACAACCTCTTTGGCGAAGCCATGTCGATCTCAGCGTGATTGGGTTGGCCGATGAGGATGCTCCGGCTAACTTTGCTATCGGAGGAGGGGAATAAGCTCTTAGGCGTCTGGAGATGGAGCCCGAGGTACTGCTCCGCTGTGATGGAGGGTTTCATCGTTGGAGCAGCTCCGGTGAGTTGTACGACGCCGAGGCTGAAGCAGGACAAGAGAGACAACGAACAACGTTAACCTGAGTGGAATTCTAATAGCATCTCCAATACATGATGTAAAATACATAACCACAAAGTGCTAGATGTAAAATACATCAGCCGCTCATCTCTGAACTTAACTGTCGAAACTGAACTTAACTGTCGAAACTGAACTTAACTGTCGAAACTGAATTTTCATGTTGAAACTGAATTTTGCTCTCGAAACTGAATGCACTAGCAAGGTGAGGCTACACGTCGGTCGACTGACTTTTTCATCTCTGGTCAGTCGATTTTGCAGCCGTTGGATACGAAATCAAGGGCATGCGGTTCATCTTCAACCTCCACCCCCCTGAGCCGCCAGCCACCACCGGCCAAACAGCAGCTCCCCGCCGCCCGCGGCCGGCGGTGCGCCGCCCCGCCCGCCCTGAAAACACTCCCCACCGCCGGTCCGCCGCCGCCCCGGCCATCCCTCTAGGCCCCCCCGTGCCGAGCTTTTTCCCCGGCGATCCCCACGCCACCGTCCCGCCAACGCCCCGCCACCGCCGGCGACCACCGCCCCCATCCTGAACCCTAAGATAGATAGTGGGCTACCTCTCCGGCGAGCCCCCCTCCCCGCTGCGGCTGGTTCTTCCTTCACCCCGGCGAGCCCCCCCACCCCCTGAAAATCGACTGACCCAAAAGTCGATTCAGTCGACTGAAGTGTAGCTAAATCGGAGCCGCATCGCAAGCAAGAGCAAGAGCAGTAGCGCGAGCAAGAGCAATAGCAAGAGCAGACCGGGCAGGGGACCGAGAGCAAGAGCAAAGCAGCAGCGCGAGCGAGAGCTAAAGCAGCAGCAGCTCCTACTGATGTGGACGTCGCCGCCGAGGGAGCGACGTCGTGGAGGAAGTGGCCGGCAACGCCGCCGTGGATGGAGCCGCGCCATGTCCGCTTGGGACCGAGCGCCGGCAGCACCGTGAGATCGAATCAAGAAGAAAATGCGGCGATTAGTGTACAACCTCTTTGGTGGCGCCGATTAGGCCGCAGCTTCATCCGGGGAAACGGTGATGATGATGCTCTTCCGGTGGTGCAGGTGAAGACGGCGGTGTGGGAATGGAGGTGGCGCGAAAGACGAGGGGAACATCGGGGCAGCTCCTTGAAGGTGGAGGACGGGGTGGCTGAACCGGCGGGACGATGAGATCGATGACGGATCCTCATCCGGTACGGTGGATGAGGGACGTCGAGGTGTTGCTGTGGACGACGTCGTCGGGGAAGAGGCTCTGGCTGGGTGGCGGACGGAGCAGGGTGTGGGGTTTCGTCACGGGTTTTCGCGGCCTCGGTGTACGAATGGGTGTGCGGATGGGATGGCAGTGGGGAACAATGGCTTAGAGACGCGCTTGTCCGAAATGTGGGGTAAGTTACGAAAGTACCCCCACCGATTTGAGGCGGTTCTTTCGGTTCAGGGGTACCACGGGCATTTCGCGTGTCGGGATTTCACAGGAGGTGGGAGTTTTCACGCGCGTTGTAATTTCGGAATAGCAAGGCGCGGGTTGAGATGGAGGGAGTTGTCAGAGCACAATGAGACAAAGATATATCTTAAATATTTCGGGCTAACAAGGCGCGGGTTGAAATTTCCGGACAAGCCTAACGTGTACTGTACCAAATCAATGCGCACTACAAATGTCATTCAAAACTTTGAATTCATGTTATGTTCAATTAAAATATTTCGCTACGTGTATAATGCATGCAACCTACTACTCAAATGAACGTTTTAGTGCATTCCAAACGTATATACTACCGCTTCAATATGAACTAAATTTGAATTCGTTTCTCTATTTGAATAAGATCTACAGTAATGACTGTTGTGAAGTCAAAGCATTTGAATTCGTTTCTCTATTTTAATAAGATCTACAATCATCATTATTGTCAAGTTAAACCATCATTCGTGTATTATTTTCACAGCACACCACATGATTAGTCTCGAGTTACATATGAACTATGTGTACTATATGAACTCGAACTAGATTTTTTGAATCCACTTTATTTTGATTTCAAATCACATTACATTTCTAGCTCTAGCTAGATCTTCATAATCTAAACCATGTCTCATATTTATAATGTGTTTATCACATTATGTATGTTGCCCCGCCCCCTACGCCTACAAGTATTTAGATGTGAGTTGCAAACAACACACATTACCACAAATTCAAATAAAATGTCAGAATGTTCGATATATATAGTATTGTTTAGATTGTTCGATATTTAGTTGTAAGCTGCAAACGCCACACATTATCACAAATTCAAATAAAATGTGAGATTGTTTGATGTATAGTATGGTTTAGATTGTTCGGCATTTAGCTGTGAGTTGCAAACGCCATGCATTATCACATTATGGTATAACATGTGCACAGCACGTGTATCACCGCTATATTCATGCATGCAATGTTTAAAACACTATGATCTCCTATTCAAATATATGAATCTGCTTTCATGTCAAATTATGATATTTGTTAGTCTCTTACACCCACACAATCCTCTAACCTTTGTAGCTTCCACTAACTTTCTCTCGTGCATGCACACGCCCTCCTCGCCCTCCCCCTCCCTCGGCATTCTATCCACCGGGCACATTCATTTTTTTCTTTAGGTCGTTCTCCCAGAGTCTCCACAACTCCTTTCCGACACACACCGATCGATAAACCTCTCCAGCGATGCCTGCCTACAACATACACACACACCTTCAATCTCCTCCTTTATGTGTCCTTGCCTCGTGTCTCTCATACGGTCAGACACACGTGTAAACTCTCGCCCCTCTTTTCATCGATCTCACAACCGCACACTCCTCCCCCTATCTAGCTAGTAGTTGGGCCTCTCACACCACCTCCTAGCTCCATTCTCTCTATCTATCCGTCTCGCTGGGCCTTATTTGCCTCTAACAAATGGACGTACACCGACTGATCTCTCGCTATACATATAGCTAGCTAGGTCCTTATAACTCGTTTTTACCCACACGTCAATCGATCTACCTCATTAGTTGTGTCTCTCCCTTCCTCTGACAAACAACAATTGATCTACCGATCTAGTTAGGTTTGCTTACCAAACACATGGTTCCCCTTCATCATCCATGGATGCGTCCCGACAGATCTATCACGCACAGGCACACACAGAAACACATCCCCACTCTTATTGATAACATTGCAGTTCTACCCTCAGTTTGTCTAGTAGGCCTCTCCCACCATCTTCGAGAAGCAACTCCATCACCCATCCAGCACTCTACCCCTCTCCCTCCCTCTCCCTCCCTCTCTCTCTCCTCTCTCTCTCTCTGTCCCATCATATTTCCCGTCCTTCAGTTATGTATGGATGTCGACCGATCTCCCTCAAGACATAGCTGGGTCTCTCCTTCTCAACACATATACGAGTCGTTCTACCTCTATAGTTAGGCCTCTTCCTACCCCTCCCCCCACCCCCTCCCCCCCACACACACCGATACATCGAGCGCTCTAGTCATGTCTCCCTGCCACACACAAACTTGACATGTGCCCTCTAACGTTCCGGTAGGCCAGTCGCCCTATATCTTTGACTTGCACACACACACAATTTCGATGGCTCTCTTCATCGATCTCGCACTCACCCACTTGATCCTCTCTTCGACTCTATCGAGAGCTATGACCGCTCCCTCTCTTCTAGTGGATTGCCCAACCCTCTATGTATGATATGGATAGGCCTCCATTTCACACACATTGCATGCAAAATTTTGTTTGAGATGTCATCGACACATATTCCCACAAATAATTCACGAAATCAACCCCCCACCCCACCCCCACCCCAAAACAAAAAACACTCACGAACGCAGTTTGTATCTCTCACACACACCCACGTAGGTGGGGGACGTGCACGAAGAGAAGAGGTGCATGCACGGCGCACGTACTCCCGTCTCTTTCCTAACCACACCCGCGCGGGTACACGGTGGAGCTCATTTCTGTACAAAAAAGGCAGCCCACGTGGTAATTTGGCACGTGTACTGGTTGTCCACTTGGTGGAGGGAGGATCGTCTACCACGGGTGAACAAACAAATTGCGACTTGACATGTTATGTTAAAAAAAGAGGCAAACCATGTGGGGCCTACCTTAGAGGCAAGGCTCTATACACTGGAGTACTTTTGATGTGTCCCGTCAACTCGCAGAACGAGGAGAAGCTTGCTTAGTACGCCGTCTCCCCCGCCCACGGGCGCGGTGGCTCGCAGGATGAGGTGAAGCTTGCTCCGCCTTACGCCCGCTCCCTCGCCCTTGCGCGCGGTGGCTCGCAGGACGAGAAGAAAAATTTACTACTCCCTCCGTTTACTCCTCGTCCCTACTACCTTGGTTATAGAGATTATATCATATTGTTTGGAATATATATGTCCTTTAGTAGATTTCAATATGAACTACTAGTACATACTCCAAACACTGATGTATATATACGTATTTTAGAGTGTAGATTCACTCATTTTGCTCTGTATGTAGCACTCTCCCTCGCCCCTCGACCCTCACCCACGTGGTGGACGTGCAGCAATTCATTCGGTCTCATATAGCCAGAACGATATATACTGCACTACCATTATTGCTCGACTTCCCGAAGAGGCGAAGAGCCAATCGCAAGGTTAATATTTTGGAGATGCCAAGAGCAAGGTTATAGGAGAACGAGTAGTAGGTGCCGCGTCATTTATAAATAAAGTTTTTTTCTTTAGTGGCACGTACGCAATATGATAGGTTCATATGGAGAGAAAAGGAAACCGCTCCACTATATACATAGTCAGGACGGGCCAGCCTACACGGTTGCTTGCTGGGGTTGCTCTCTTCACACTCTCTCGCACAAAACGACTGTGGCCACATCTCTAACATCCCGGTGGATGACGTCCGCTTGGGGAAGGGGTGGATGCTTAGTGTAGATGCGGTGGCCGTCGCCGACGGCGAAAACCCACTATTGGCACGTCCCGATCAGGGGTCCCCGCCATTTTCTCTCACAAAGCCGGTGAGGTTGCCTTCGTCCCTTGCTCACTGCCGCGACGTGGGCAGTTGCCGCCTCCCGCCGCCCTCCTCAAGGTTGAGCTATGTCCCTCAGGTACAACTCCCTTTACAGCCAGCTTGCACCACTGCTCCAGCTACCCACATCACTCCCTGTGGATATTTCTCTACTTCTTTGCCCCCCACATACCTCTACTGGCTTCTACGTACTGTATTTGTGATGAGTTTATGTCTCATCAACTAGTCCCAGTAATCTTATTCTAATCACGCTTCTTCAATTTCTTTGCCACAGGGATGCTCATCTCGATTTTGGTGAAACTGCACAAAATGATCCGATGGTCAAAAGGTTGCAAACTTCATTTATTAGGAAGCTCGAACGTTGCCAGCAAATTGAAGCCTGGTCAGGGTTCACGGTTCAAGGGCTAGGGACTGCATGGATCTTTTTTCTTTAGCTGCCTCTGTTCCAAAATAAGTGTCAACTTTAGTAGTAGTACAACTTTGTACTAAAGTTTGCACAAAGTTGAGACACTTATTTTGGAACGGAGGGAGTACATATTTGCTATGATCTGTCAATCATTGAGATGCAATAGCATGCATGTTAGTCTCCTTTGTATTTGATGAAATGTTGCAGCAGGCAACCTTGGACGCAAGATACATGTAACAGAAGCTGGAAGCTTCATAGCATTGTACAAATTTATCTCGCTGATAAATTACAGTACGTACTATACTAGTACTTCCTCCGTTCCTAAATATAAGTCTTTGTAGAGATTTCACCATGAACCACATGCGGATGTATATAGATGCATTTTAAGTGTAGATTCATTCATTTTGTTCCGTATGTAGTGGAATCTCTACAAAGACTTATCTACTAGTAATAGCTAGCCCCCACTAGTAGGAATTCTCTATCCTCTCCTTGAGCCACATCATCAAAATTGATGTAGCCGTTAGATGAAGTAAATCAGTCCATAATAGCCGTCTGATCTAGATGTTGAGAGGCTCCGCACTAAGCCACATGCAAGCATGCAGAAATACCGTGGCACATGCATGTGAGTGGGTTTTAAATCACATCAACATGTCTGCATGCAAGCATGCACCGGTAGCATGCATGTAAGTGAGCTTGTAAGTCCCATTAACATGTCAAAAAGAAAAATATAATCCCATTATGCAGTAGGAGTTGGCTGATCTTTTTCCCTTACGTGGGATGAACTAAATGATGATGGGAGTTTATTTAGTTTGGCTACCACATTTGTCATGCGGTTATAGAGTTTTTTTAGTTCTATGAAATCGATAATGCTGTTCCGCGGCAACGCGCGGGGACTCATCTAGTAATATTTAGGAACGGAGGGAGTACTATGTAAAGAGTTAGGTGTCGCACGGTGATAGTGTGAGGTGGGCCATGTAATCACTGAGCCTGCGTGTTTTCACTGCTCTTGCACGCCTCCGCTATAAGAATGGAGAAAATTGTAATCTAGTAGTAGTACCTCCTTTCGCCGAAAGCGTGGGACATCCAGCAGTCCTACCACCTCAGTAATAAAGACCAATGAGCCGTCAAATCACATAGACCCAGCAGTAAGTTGGACGGACGAAGCAACCATCATTCTTGCGCCAGTGAGAGGTCGCGTCCGCTCTGCCCGGGCATGAATGCGGCACCGATTCTTTGGAGAGGCGCTGACCGTTTCGGGCGGGAAGCGCGCGCGGGCGATGGAGGGGCTTTGGGTGGGCCAGGCTGGTCAGGAGCGGGCGTCGCAGCTGTCCGCATGTCCCTACCGGACACGCCCGGAAACGAGAGTTTGCACCGACTCTCGCGGCTAAAATCGTACACTACACAACATCTCTCTGTAGGAGTAGGTCGATCTGTCGCTCTCTCTAACACACACATGCTGTTAAACACACACACACACACGCGCGCGCGCACACGCATGCACCTTGGTCCCGTTGCACCTTCTAACGTGACTTATTACACCTAGACGGAGGGAGTAGTAAGTATACGAGATACGATGGCACACTGACTTAAGTCGAATACAAGTGCCCAAAATTTGTGTGCATGTTATAATAACGATTCACTTAAAATAGTACGTGAGCGAACAGAGGGATCAATTGGACAGTGTTCCCGAGCAGTAGCGAGATGTGTGAGGTAAGATACACCGCTGGTGCTTTTAATTTTTCTTATTAATTTGTTTGTTTCACCCTCTGACTGGTGGGACCCAACGTACTACATGGAGAGAGGTAAGGTGACTAAGGTTGCATTATTTCTGCACCACTGTGGATAGTCTTACCACCAAAGCCACATGACACGATTATGATTGAAATCCCAATGACTCCCACACACACAAAAAAACACGGCATGCTTGTCACACGAATGCAGGAATGTATAAAAGGTTATTTCCCTCTCGTTGAACATAACGGGAGGGTTGTGTAGCTGGTTAGCCTGTTCGCTCATAAAACTTGAGGTCTCGGGTTCGATAACTACACTTGAGCATAATTTGTGCCAGGAGGATTCTTTGACTAGTTAAAATGTTTTCTAGGGTTTGCACGCTTCACACTCTCTCTCCAGTATATATATACACGCTGGAGCCTCAGCGCTTGTAGTTGCTCTCTTCACACTCTCTCGCCCTCTCCCGCTGGAGCCTCAGCGCTTGTAGTTGCTCTCTTCACACTCTCTCGCCCTCTCTAGATCTAAACAAGACTTCGTTGGCCTCTCTCTCCCCTCACTGCTGCTCAAAGAGCCGGCAGGATCTGTCCGCCGGGAAGGGAAGGAGGCTTAACATTGTCGCCGTCGGCGAGGGACTACCGGCGCAGCTGTTCACTTTCCACCCAGCGGCGGCGCGGGAGGGCCTCCGACCCCTTCTTCTTCGCCGACGTCCCGTCGCCCACCGAACCACGCCCCTAGAACCTTAAGGTATAATTTACTTACTCCACATGCATTGCTCTAGCTGCATGTATACCATGAATCTAGGACGTGGTTCAAAGAGGAAAGGAGTGGGGGAAAGTAGTGGGAAAAGTTGTATATAGCATGAATCTAGGACGTGGTTCAAAGAGGAAATGAAGGGGGAAAGTTGTATAGCATGAATCTAGGACGTGGTTCAAAGAGGAAAGGAATGGGGGAAAGCAGTGGGGAAAGTTGTATTGCATAAATCTAGGACGTGGTTCAAAGAGGAAAGGAAGGGGAGAAAGTACTAGTTCAAAAAGGAAAGGAAGGGACAAGGCTGTAGAGTTTGAGGAGGACTAGATTTGCTGCGCTCACATAGGGATAGGTGTCTAAAGATAACAAAACTGGGACCAACACAAATATGCTCCTTGGTTGTTTGTTCTTTGTTGCAACAGACTGTGCATGACCACAGTACATCGGTAGATGCACATGGTGCTGGTGCGTCCATTGTCCCGTGCAACTCATTAGCTGTTGTTAATCTAAGGCCCTGTTTGGTTAAAAACTCCCTAGTCCCTACCTGCTTGGTTCCAGGGACTAAACATGGACTAGAGGTTATTAAATGACATGCTAAAAGACCATGTTACCCCTAGTAATGAACTAATAGAGACAAGGTGTGATGCGTGGCAGGGGCAACTGTTGGAAAAAGTCCCAAAAAGACTCCCTCGGGGTCTTCTTTCTTTAGTCCCAAATGCCCACTTTTAGTCCCTAAAAGTCCCTCCTGTTTGGTTTAGATGGGACTGACACGGAGTTTTTTTAGTCCCTACACCAAAATGTCCCTGTAAACTAACACCCTCTAATAATGCCGCTGGAAAATTGATGCAATGCCACAGTTAAAAGCAAATTACATGTTTAATGAATTTTATTGTTAATATAATCTCTATGTTAATATTAATCAATGCCATAGTTTGAGAAATGCTACTGTCTTGCTTTCTTTCCCATTTAGATAAGGTAGATGCTTCTTTTTGTTGGCTTCTGTGTCATCCACCGTTATTGACCACTTGCACCTCTGTGTAAACAGGGTTATCTACTTCACCTCGTTGGCATTGTGACCTTTTGTTGCACTGCACAAAACACTTTTGTTTTAAGAGTGTTTTGTGCAGTTCAACCAAAATGTCACACCAACAATGTTGCTTGATTGCTTGATCTTAGTGGAACTGCACAAGAGGAGATCTTACTTCCTATCCGGTAAGGCGAATTTGGTTCAGATCTTCTTCTTGTGAGTTGTTTGAATTCCGCATCATGAGAGGTCAGTACTAGCCTTCTTTCACATGATTCTGCAGTGTGCTTTCATATGTTGTGCTACTTGTACGATAATGTTGCTTGATTTTAGTGAACTGCACAAATGGAGACAAGACTTGCAATCTGTATGTGCACCGTAATATCCCATTGAGGTAAGATAAGGATATTTCACAACTATTGGCCTGTATTTTGCCACTTCCATCAGAAAATTAAGTTTAGTACTATACTTGTGCTCCCTAATTGACATGCCAAATCTTACATTGAAGGCGAAGCTTCTCTGTTATTGAACCAAGTGATGAAGGGGAAGAACAAGCGGAAGAAAAACAAAAATCAACTCCCGGTGCTGTAATGAAGCACTGGAACTGTGATGACACAAGTAATGATATAGTTTTGCATCTTAATTTATTGCTATGGCTGGAACGAGTAATTGTTTTGCCACTGATTTGATGCCACTCTTAATGTAATATGTAATTATCTCTACTTGTGCAAACAGGGATCTTCTTTGAAGATACCATATATTTTAGTGGAACTGCACAAGAAGATGTTGGAAACATTAAACTAATCAAGGAGTATATAGTAAGCATGGCCACCACCGTAGATAGCAACAGATGATTCCGGAGAAGTGCTTCATCTGTATGCTCTACACAATAAGCCTCCTGACAAAGGTTGGTACTCGCCCACTGATTTCACCCATATGATTGAGCTTTGTCATCTCTATTGGTGTTGTGCTACTGTTTAGATACTGTCATGAAAAAGTGGTATTGTCCTTGAGAAGTGCTTCATCTGTGTTGTTTTAAATATTTCCTTTCCTTTTTTCAAGCAAACAGGGATGCTAGCATTTAGTAGTCCTCTTGTCTTTGCACAATAGGATCAACTTCCTCTGAAGAAGAATATGGAGTACGTGAAGTGACTAGTTCCGATTATGCCAGGATGAAGAAGCCCTGTCTATCTTCTCATCAGAAGGAGCAGTTGAAGGATGGTTACATTACTCCCCACAAGTCCAAACTAACTTCAGCTCAGAAGGACTGACAAATCTCCATTTTTTTGCTGTGATGCACGAGTACAATGTTGTTCTACGATTCTTTCTGGTGAGTTCCATTTTTCTAAAAGTGTGCTCTACATGGACCATGTATGTGCCTGTTGAAACTGTCAATTCATAGTACAGTTTGCTTTATACTAATCACTTTTTTGTATTTGTGCAAACAGGGGTGCTCAGCTTGATTTCAATGGGAACTGCACAAAATGTTCATGAATACATAGAATCATTCATTTCCACCACAAGAAAGGAGGTGCCGATAAGTTCAAGGCGTTGCAACATATAAGGCCGAAATCATACAAGCTACGCGCGAATTTGGTTGATTTTGGTGGAACTGCACAAAAAGAACAGCTGGTTTATTTAGCACGAGGTGCCATGTCAATGTCCGAACTGATGGCAAACCCTGCCCATTCCACAATCGTAGGCATTTGATATTTCGGAATGGGACAACCTTGTCAAATTTTGCTCATTGATTTTAGCAAGACATGCGTTTGATATTTTCGAATGGGACGCCCTTTGCTATCAGCAGCGTCGATCAATTTTTTCTTTATTCTTTAGTTGTGAAGTAAATATTGCCTCTGACATGTGAGTCACTGAGATGTATAATCATCGATTGTTTTGAATGTTCTCTATGAATTGCCAGGCCTGTGTGTTTGATTGCAATGTACAGAAACACTAAAAAGCTGCTCAAACTCTTTGTACGCCTTCTGTTCCTTTTTACTTTGCACATTGTCAAAGTGCATACTTTTTGTATAAGATTGGTCAAAGTAGAGATACTTTGACTGCAGACAAAACTTGTATGCACGACTAGAAAGGACCGGAGGGAGTACATGTGAAACTGCTGCAAACGAGGTGATCACCCTGGGAATAATGCTAGTACGTATTGTTTTGCATGTTCATCCAATGCCAGTGATACAGGAATTCGAACTAATCGAAATAAATTCATTCATACACGGTCGGATTTCATATAAACATAACGGATTTCATTACATTTCATACATTCTTCAACTAAAAAGGGGTGCGCTGGAGGTATAATTAATTAACCGAAGCTACCCACCTGTGTCCCGCTGAGCCGAACAGAAGCTTCAGTGACTTAACTGCAGATGCAGTTGCGTAACTGACATGTGGCTTGTTGGGCCCACGTGTCAGTCAGCCAATTGCACCAGCAGTTAAGTAGAAGCAGCGTTCTTCTCCAGCGCAGCTCTCCGACTCCACGTCGCCGCCAAGAAGCTAACCGGTCGTCAATGGTCAACCCGCCAAGCTTGGCTTCAACCGGAGGGTAGCAGCGGTGGCCTTACATGGACCCGAGCGGCGGCGACCTATCGTGTTCTACTCTTCCTTGTTTTCGGTGTGGCGCGGCCTCGTTGGCAGTGGGGCGGGGTCTCGGCGGAGCCGGCGATGTCCTCTGTCTCGTTGCCGGCGGGCGGCGCCTCAGCGGAGCGGTGGAAATCCTCCCCCACGTTGCCGGCAGGGTGGGGCCTCGGCTGAGCCGGCGATGTCCTCTGCCTCGTTGTTGGCAGGGCGGGGCCTCGGCGGAGCCGGCGGTGTCCTCTGCCTCGTTGTTGGCGCCGCGGGGCCTCGGCGGAGCAGGGCCTCGTCGACGCCAGCGGAGCGGGGACTCGTCGGAGCCAGCATTGTCCTCTGCCTCGTCCTCGGTCTCGCCAAACAACCCCTCGCCCGCTTCATCGCCCTCTTTGCTAGCCTCTATAGGCAGCCGCAGCCTCCGCCACCCGCATGCAGTACGGCCAGCGTTCGAGGCGGCCATTGCGGGCGGAGCGGTACGAGTCGAGCAGCGCCTCCTGCTCCGCCCGCTCCGCGGTGATCTGCTCCTCTGCGTGCAGGTGCTCCTGGAGGAGATGGTGGTTGTAGGCGGCGTCAGCCTGCGCCTCCCAGAACTGCTCCTCACGCATCTGCCTCACCCTGTCCATATATTGGGCACGGGCCTCGCCGATGGTCATGGTGCAATGCACCGGCGAGGATGGCGCGGAGGAGGGGGTTGGCGCCGGATCATCGACTACCATGTTCTCCATTGGGACGTCGTCGTCCTCCGGCTGCCTGCCGGCCAGCCGGTCGGCAGCAATGGCTGCCATCTCCTTGAGGTCCGTCGTCTGCCCGTCCCGAAGAGTGCTGGAGCGCGAGGAAGCCATGGTGGGCAGTAGTGGTGTGGACAGGAGAAAGGGAACGGATGCGGATGACTGCGGCTATGGCCGACGCAGCAGTTTATATAGCAATGGTGGGCGGGCGGAGGGACGGACGTGTGGCGCCGGAGTAGCCGCCTCAGCAACCGTGTATCATTAATGTGGGCGGCAGATGGATGGACGGACGGCACTTGTGTCGTTTGAAGGCGGAGCACTCGCCTGCACCGGGAAGCGGGGCGGGCGGCGCTGACTGTTTCGTGCGGAAAGCGCGCGCGGGCGAGGAGATGACTTTACTTGGAGAGGATGACAATGGGGACCCACCAGGTCCATAGCCTCACGTACGCAAGTGCCTCCTTATTATATATATATATATAACTATAATTTATTTTGTTTCCTCCTGGTTTCCTGACATCACGGTCCCACACCATTATCAACCTATGTAGTAGTCAATAAACGAGAGAATTGCACAAGAAGCGGCCGACAGCTGGGACCAAGCAGCTCGAGCAGTATATGTATTTTTGAGGTGTGAGCACTGCAGAGTTTTTCGATGTTTAGCCCAGATATTAATTTTTCTACTCTGAACAACAACAAAAACATCACTGCAGGTATTAACTAGGCGGGCTATGGCCTGTCTAGCCCAGGCCAGATATCCAGCCCAGATATTAATTTTTTTCAAGCTGAAAATGGCTAGCCCAACTATACTTTTTTTTAGGAATACCCAGGCAAGGTCAAATTGTTATTCTCCGCCCCGCTGGGCTGCAAATCTTTCCTAGGAGGGATGCATTAGGCTTAACAAGAAAATGGGATTTAAGAAATAATAAATGGGATGTAATTATAAAAACTGGGCAGTAACTATAAAAAAAATGCACCAAACACGTGATTACTTTATAAAATATTATTTTTGGATATTGAAATTTTTAATTTCATTAATTGTTGCGAGCGCAATGTTTCGTTGGATTTTTACGTAATATAAATTTATATTGAAATTGTATTTAATCTGACTAGAAATTTCGGGATAAAAACATTTCGGATCCCATCAAAATGTGGGATATTTTATTGAATTCTGTTTTGAACGGTTGGTTGAAATGGGCTGTACTTTTAACAAACTGTAAATGGGCTGTAGTAAATTCCATTAGAATTCAAAAATGGGCTACACATTCTTACAAATCTCAAATGGGCTATAAGTTCTCTGCCACACACTGCTGGCCTTACTAAGTTGACGCGTCCCCTAAAAAAACAGAGTTGACGCGTATGCAAGGCTTTGTCAACTTATAGTCAACACATGGTTCTAGCAGCAATGGCCATTGGATGTCCATCCAACGGATGTCGTGCTTCTTCTTCAATCTCAGATATTCTAGCTTCACCCGCCCAAAAAAGATTCCTCCCCCTGACATCTGGGGCGCACCATTTCGGAAGCTGACCTGTGGGCCTACTAAGTTGACGTACCAAGGGCTTTGTCAACTTAGTCAATATAAATGATTCTAGCTGCAATGACCGTACGATGTCCATCCAACGGTCATCGTGCTTCTTCAACCTCTGGTCTTCTTGCTCCAGCCGCCCAAAGCAGCGCCGGTCGTGCCGCCTGCTCCTGCCTCCCGTGGCCGGTTGTGCTGCCGCGGAGGCTTCACCGCCCCCTACTACTCCCACCGCTGGCCAGGCCATCCCTCCACTCACCCACACCCCCTGTTATTCTGCGGCGACGGCAGCGCAGCCGAACCAGTGAACCCTCGTACTCCTCTCCGCGTGTGCAGCCACTGCCGCGTCTTCCCCGGCTCCGCATCGTCCCCTTCCTAGGCCTCGCCGTGTTCCACCGCCCTGGTGCTCTCGACGCGGCGTGGTCAACGTGGTCAAGGAACGACTTCCATCGGACGTGGACTGTACGTGGAGAGGCTGACAGCTGGGTCCACGGCAGCCGCAAGGAAGTGCCTCCTTATTACGCGCAAAATAATTATTCCTCCACCTGACAGCAGGGACCCACCGGACGGGCCACCGTATTTCGCGAAAAAAATGATTCGCCCCCTAACTGCTGGGACCGACGAGCTACATCTTCGCACGCAAGGAAGTGCGTCCGGAAAAAAACGATTCGCCCCCTTGACTGCTGGGACCCACCAGCTACATCTTTGCACGCAAGGAAGTGCGTCCAGAAAAAAATGATTCGCCCCCTGACTGCTGGGACCACCAGCTACACCTTCGCACGCAAGGAAGTGCGTCCGGGCAAAAAAAACGATTCACCCCCCTGACTGCTGGGACCCAGCAGCTACACCTTCGCACACAAGGAAGTGCGTCCGGGCAAAAAAACAAAACGATTCGCCCCCCGTGACTGCTGGGACCCACCAGCAACATCTTCGCAGGCAAGGAAATGCCTGACAGTCAGGACCCACCAGGTCGAAGCGTACGTAGCGTTGTCATTCTGGTCGCGAACGTGTACGTACATACTGGTCGATGTAGAGGCGCGCACGTGTCGTAGTAGAGGCGCGCATGTAGCATGTACACGTACGTACAGCGGCCAGGGTGCAAGAAAGAAAATACGGCCACGTATGTGTACATACGGGCAGGGTCTCGAACGCCTACTCGCGCATACGTACGGCCAGGGCTCGTGTACATGGCTGGGTCGGAACGGAGAAACAGCATCGTCGTCGTGTTCATGGGGAGGCAACGGAATGCGTCGTGTTCATGGGGAGGCAACGGAATGCGTCGTGTTCATGGGGAGGCAACGGAATGCGTCGTGTTCATCGGGAGGCAACGGAATGCGTCGTGTTCATCGGGAGGCAACGGAATGCGTCGTGTTCATCGGGAGGCAACGGAATGCGTCGTGTTCATCGGGAGGCAACGGAACGCGTGGGAGCCAACCGGCTGGGTCGGAACGGAATGCGTGGTCGTGTTAATCGGGAGGGCTTGGACGGAACAGGCGATGGAAACGAGGCCTGGCATACCGTAGAACGGAGGAAACGGACCTCCTACGTTCGGAACGGGGTCCTGTTGATCGGGAGGGGTGTGGCGTACCGCAAAACGGAGGAAACGGACCTCCTACGGTCGAAACGGGGGTCCTGTTGATCGGGAGGGGTGTGGCGTACCGCAAAACGGACGAAACGGACCTCCTACGGTCGAAACGGGGGTCCTGTTGATCGGGAGGGGTGTGGCGTACCGCCAAACGGACGAAACGGACCTCCTACGGTCGAAACGGGGTCCTGTTGATCGGGAGGGGTGTGGCATACCGCAAAACGGACGAAACGGACCTCCTACGGTCGAAACGGGGGTCCTGTTCATCGGGAGGGGTGTGGCGTACCGCAAAACGGGACTCCACGGGATATTGTTCATCTCCACCGTCGACCTCCTCCAGCCTCCACGAGCTACCGTCGACCTCCTCCAGCCTCCACCGCGCGCTACTCCATCGGCTACTGTTCAACCACCCCTCCACGGGCACCCCTCCACCATCTACTGTTCATCCAGCCCTCCACACCATGGGGTCCTGTTCAACCACCCCTCCACGGGCACCCCTCCATCGTCTACTGTTCATCCATCCCTCCACCACACCACGGGGTCCTGTTCATCCAGAGGCAACGCCACCGCTCACTGTTCATCCCCCCCCCCCCCCCCCGCAACGCTCACTGTTCATCCAATCGATCGGCTTCAGTTAGCAGCAGTAGCGAAGGAATCGCTCGATCGGGTTCAGTTAATATCCATCAATCGATCGCTCGGGTTCAGTAACGTGTAGCCTGCCGTGCAATCGCTCGGGTTCAGTTAGAGCCCAACGCCTCGCTCGGGTTCAGTTAGAGCCAACGCCTCGCACACACGCGCGTACGTGTACGAGAGAAACGCGCATCGCTCGGCCCCCGACCTCCCACCGTAACCGGGAACTCCCCAAAAAATTTCTCCCCTCGCTTCTACCACGGTTTTTTCCGTCATGGACGGCCCAAAGAATGTCATGCAACTACGTCTCCGGCCCGCCCAGGACGAAAAGCCCATTTTCTGTCATGATTTTTTGTCATAGAAGTAGGATCCCACCACATCTATGATGATACCGGGTTTTGTCACAATTATCGTCATAGAAGTGTCATATGTATGACAGAAAAAAATTCGTTCGACCCAAAATGTCACTGATGTGTCTTTTTTTGTAGTGTTTATATCCTTAAAATATTTCCGTTCTCATTAAATGGTGATGCTAAGATATGGTTTAATTCTCTTGATCCTGGTTGTGTGCGTAGTCCCCAGGATATGATTTATTACTTCTCTGCTAAATATTTCCCTGCTCATAAGAAACAAGCTGCTTTAAGGGAAATATATAATTTTGTGCAAATTGAAGAAGAGAGTCTCCCACAAGCTTCGGGGGAGGCTTCTCCAATTACTTAATGCTTTGCCTGATCATCCTCTTAAGAAAAATGAAATACTTGATATCTTTTATAATGGACTAACCGATGCTTCCAGAGATTACCTGGATAGTTGTGCTGGTTCTATTTTCAGGGAAAGAACACCGGATGAAGCTGAAATTCTATTGAATAATATGTTGACAAATGAAAATAATTGGACACTTCCTGAGCCTATTCCTAAACCAACTCTGAAGAAGAGAGGTGTTCTATTTCTCAGTCCTGAAGATATGCAAGAGGCAAAGAAATCTATGAAAGAAAAAGGTATTAAAGCTGAAGATGTTAAGAATTTACCTCCTATTGAAGAAATACATGGTCTTAATTTACCGCCTGTTGAAGAAGCATATGATCTTAATCCTTCACCTATTGAAGAAACTCATGGCCTTGATAACCCGACACAGGTAGTAAAGGTAAATTCTCTCTATAGATTTGATGAAGGTGATATTCCTCACTATAAGTCTGCTAGACAATGCTTAGAAGAGTTTGATAATTTTATTGTCAAACAAGAAAACTGCAATGCTTATTTTGGTAGACAATTGAAATACAATTCCGATACGCTTGAACACTTGGGTGATTATATGGCTAATGTTAAGGGTGAACTTAAACTTATTAGTAAACATGCTTCTATGGTTACCACTCAAGTAGAACAAGTACTTAAGGCTCAAAATGATTTGCTCAATGAATTAAATAGTAAGAATAATGATTATGCTGTTAGAGTGGCTACTAGAACTGGTAGAATGACTCAGGAACCTTTGTATCCTGAAGGCCGCCCTAAGAGAATTGAACAAGATTCTCAGAGAAATAATATTGATGCACCTAGTCCTTCTAAAAAGAAGAAAAGGAAAAATGATAGGACTTTGCATGCTTCTAGTGAACCTATTGCTGAACCACCTGAGAATCCAAATGATATTTCTATTTCCGATGCTGAAACACAATCTGGTAATGAACATGAACCTATTGAAAATGTTAATGATGATGTTCATGATGATGCTCAACCTAGCAATGATAATGATGTAGAAATTGAACCTGCTATTGATCTTGATAACCCACAATTAAAGAATCAACGATATGATAAGAGAGATTTTGTTGCTAGGAAACACGGTAAAGAAAGAGAACCATGGGTTCAGAAACCCATGCCTTTTCCTCCCAAACCATCCAAGAAAAAGGATGATGAGGATTTTGAGCGCTTTGCTGAAATGATTAGACCTATCTTTTTGCGTATGCGATTAACTGATATGCTCAAAATGAATCCTTATGCTAAGTATATGAAAGAAATTGTCACAAATATAAGAAAGATACCGGAAGCTGAAATTTCCACCATGCTTGCTAATTATACTTTTAAGGGTGGAATACAAAAGAAACTTGGAGATCTAGGAGTACCCACTATACCATGCTGCATTAAAAGAAACTTTGTTAAAACTGCTTTATGTGATCTTGGAGCCGATGTTAGTGTTATGCCTCTCTCTTTATATCGTAGACTTGATTTGAATAAGTTGACACCTAATGAAATATCTTTGCAAATGGATGATAAATCAACTGCTATACCTGTCGGTATTTGTGAGGATGTGCCTATTGTGGTTGCAAACGTTACTATTTTAACGGACTTTGTTATTCTTGATATTCCCGAGGACGATAGTATGTCTATTATTCTTGGAAGACCCTTTTTGAATACTGCAGGGGCTGTTATTGATTGCAACAAAGGCAACGTCACTTTTCATGTTAATGGTAATGAGCATACAGTACACTTTACGAGGAAACAACCTCAAGTTCATAGTATCAACTCTATTGGAAAAATTCCATCGATTATTTTTGGAGGTTTTGAATTTCCTCTTCCTACTGTCAAAAAGAGATATGATATTCTTATTATTGGGGATGTGCATATCCCAGTTGAGGTAACATAGTGTTATTCGAAATTTCTCCGGTTCCTTGTTATTCGGAATGAGTTTGTTAACAAGACTTGATCAACCTTGTTAGTGGATTCCTTTTGATGAGCATGAGATGGATGAAACTAGAAGCCACAACCTTCTGTACCCTCTCTCTACTTTCTGTTATTTAGTTGAAATAAAGTAAAAATAGTTTTTTCTGTCAATTTTGTGATTTATCCGTGCAATATAAAAATACCCCGAAAATAAAAGTTCTCCAAATGCCCTGAAAATGGAATATGATTTTGTCTGGAATATTTGAGAATATCTGGCACTGAGAACACAGCAGGGGGAGCAAGCACCTGGCCACGAGGGTCCAGGCCGCGCCCACCCCTACAGGGCGCGCCCCCTGCCTCGTGGGCCCATGGTGGCTCCCCTCCACTTATTCCTGCACCCACACACTTCTTCTTCCTCCCAAAAAAATCACCATCCAACTCAAGCACGAGTTCTAGCTCATTTTGCTGCGATTTTTTGATCTCCTTGCTCAAAGCACCTCTCACAAAACTGCTTGGGGGGATTGTTCCTTGGTATGTGACTCCTCCATTGGTCCAATTAGTTTTTGTTCTAGTACTCTATTCATTGCAAATTTGTGCTGCCTAGGTGACCATGTTCTTGAGCTTGCATGTCAAATTTATATGGTTCCAAGTAGTTCTAATGCATGATATAGGCTCTAGACACTTGTAGGAGTAGTTGCTATCAATTTTATTGAGCTTGGTTCACTTTTATTTGAAGTTACTAAAAATTTCAGAAATTTTTCAGAGGAGGAAATATGCTTAGGAAAATGTACCAAGGTGGTTCTTCAAGGAAGCAAGGACCCAGGCTTGCAATGCGTGATGCTGATGATGAGCCACCAAGGAACGCTCCAGTGAGGCCTTGTGAATGGCCTTCGGAAAACTTTATGGATCGAGCGGGAATCAAGGAAGAATTTAACGCATATTTGCGTAACGCCAATCTTGTGAGCTTCGAGGAGGAAAAGTGTCGCCAGTACCATTATCTCACTAGTTCCTTTGTGAGGAGGTTTGAATTTTCATCTTCACGCAATTCTCCAACTGTCCTGTTTGATCTTTATGAAAAATCTTATATGATGGACTTAGATGATTTTACCACTGCTTGCAAACTTCCACAATGGGGCAGTGCTAGTGAACCTCGCAAATCTGAATTTAGAAATTTTCTTGCTAATATAACTATGGGGGAATCTAGAGATATAGCACAAGCTACCATAGGGAGCATTCATTTTCCTCCTATACATTATTTTGCTCTGTTCATAGGTAGGTGCATAAATGGTAAAGATGAAGCATGTCATATGTGTGTCCCTGACCTCAGTATTCTTAGGAGTGATGTGTTAGGAGACAAATCTTATAATTTGGGAGCCATTGTTGCACGTAGGTTGCATCATAATAGATTTAATGGAGATTTCTTCGGTGGAATTTATGCAACCCGCTTAGTTGATTTTCTTGGTGTAACCATACGTAATGATGATATTGAATTGCCTAATACTTACCTAGACTTTAATGCTATGGTTCACCACCAGTTTGTCGAGAGGAATGAATCACCTCTCCAGTATCGCTTAATCTTTGACAGACGTCGTGCTGTCTGTATTACTCTCCCTGCTCCTGCCTTCGTTGATTATCAGGCAAAAGGAAGACATTTTATTACCAGAGAGGAGGCAGATGAGTACGAGAGGAGGGCGGAGGCAGTTCGCCGCCATGCTGCAGCTCAGGAGGCAATAGCGCTGCATCTCAGTACGACCCCGGCTATAACTTTGGATATCCGCTCAGGAGGCAATAGCCACTGCATCTCAGTACGACCCCGGCTATAACCTGGAGTTCCG
This sequence comes from Aegilops tauschii subsp. strangulata, assembly GCF_002575655.3. Taxonomy (NCBI): domain Eukaryota; kingdom Viridiplantae; phylum Streptophyta; class Magnoliopsida; order Poales; family Poaceae; genus Aegilops; species Aegilops tauschii. Next base: position 548,188,219 of record NC_053036.3, on the reverse strand, counting down.
TGATGTTTCCCTCCGTAATGGAGGAGGCCATCCACTTGCCCTGTGCTCCAGATCCGGACATGGCTGGAGTGCTTTCTGGCGGAAGGGATTGAAGCTTGGGCGCTGGAGCTCGAGGGCGGATGGGCTGAGGAAGAAGAAGGCGTGGGGTAAAAAGACGGATTCTTATCCTCTTATAAAAGGCAGTGAGTATCAAGCGCCCCCTCATAAGCCTTAAACCTCGCCTATTCCCAAGGGGTCGTGCGAACGGCGCGGTTGGATTACCCAAACCCGTATTGATGAGAATCTCGTGATAAGGGGACACGATCTCTACTTTGACAAGACGTATCAATGGCCATGCTTCGAAATGCGAAGCGGGGGCTGTAAAATGGTTTAGAATAATAACCAGGCCAGAACATAACGTCTCGCCCAAAAAGTTGCTTGTGGACGTGACTTGTTTTGCTTTAAGTGTTGTTACCCTTTCAGCTTGGGGTTGTAATTACTAAACAGGGCCGGATACAGTACTTATACACAGAAGACTGCTTTGGAGTATTCGGAGAAGGAACCCGCCTTGCAATGCCAAAGACAATCTGCGCACCAGATACATCGTCATTGAAGCCCGGTTCAGGGGTGATACGTCTCCGTCGTATCTACTTTTCCAAACACTTTTGCCCTTGTTTTGGACTCTAACTTGCATAATTTGCATGGAACTAACCCGGACTGATGCTGTTTTCAGCAGACTTTCCATGGTGTTATTTATGTGCAGAAACAAAAGTTCTCGGAATGAACTGAAACTCCACGGAACATCTTTCTGGAAAATATTAAAAATACTGGAAGAAAAATCCACGTCAGGGGGCCCACACCCTGTCCACGAGGGTGGGGGCGCGCCTGCCCCCCCCCCCCCAGGGCGCGCCCCCTGCCTCGTGGGCCCCCTGACGCTCCACCGACCTCAACTCCAACTCCATATATTCACTTTCGGGGAGAAAAATATCAGAGAGAAGGATTCATCACGTTTTACGATATGGAGCCGACGCCAAGCCCTAAAACCTCTCGGGAGGGTTGATCTGGAGTCCGTTCGGGGCTCCGGAGAGGGGGATTCGTCGCCGTCGTCATCATCAACCATCCTCCATCACCAATTTCATGATGCTCACCGCCGTGCGTGAGTAATTCCATCGTAGGCTTGTTGGACGGTGATGGGTTGGATGAGATCTATCATGTAATCGAGTTAGTTTTGTTAGGGTTTGATCCCTAGTATCCACTATGTTCTGAGATTGATGTTGCTATGACTTTGCTATGCTTAATGCTTGTCACTAGGGTCCGAGTGCACTGATTTCAGATCTGAACCTATTATGTTTTCATGAATATATGTGAGTTCTTTATCCTATCTTGCAAGTCTATAGTCACCTACTATGTGTTATGATCCGGCAACCCCGAAGTGACAATAATCGGGACCATTCCAGGTGATGACCGTAGTTTGAGGAGTTCATGTATTCACTATGTGTTAATGCTTTGGTCCGGTACTCTATTAAAAGGAGGCCTTAATATCCCTTAGTTTCCATTAGGACCCCGCTGCCACGGGAGGGTAGGACAAAAGATGTCATGCAAGTTCTTTTCCATAAGCACGTATGACTATATTCGGAATACATGCCTACATTACATTGATGAATTGGAGCTAGTTCTGTGTCACCCTATGTTATGACTGTCACATGATGAACCACATCCGGCATAATTCTCCATCACCGATCCAATGCCTACGAGCTTTTCACATATTGTTCTCCGCTTATTTACTTTTCCGTTGCTACTGTTACAATCACTACAAAACCCAAAAATACTACTTTTGCTACTGTTATCGTTACTTCCATATTACTTGCTACTAAATATTTTGCTGCAGATACTAAGCTATCCAGGTGTGGTTGAATTCACAACTCAACTGCTAATACTTGAGAATATTCTTTGGCTCCCCTTGTGTCGAATCAATAAATTTGGGTTGAATACTCTACCCTCGAAAACTGTTGCGATCCCCTATACTTGTGGGTCATCAAGGGGCTACTGAGGGAGTCCTAGATTACGGGGTCCTCGGGGAGCCGGCTTATGTGACATGGGCCGGACTGATGGGCCGTGAAGATACAAGACAGAAGGCTTTCTCCCGTATCCGGATGGGACTCTCCTTTGCATGGATGGCAAGCTTGGCGTCCAGATGTGTAGTTTCCTTCCTCTGTAAACCGACCTTGTACAACCCTAGCTCCCTCCGGTGTCTATATAAACCGGAGGGTTTAGTCAGTAGAGGTAATCATAATTGTACAGGCTAGACATCTAGGGTTTAGCCATTACGATCTCGAGGTAGATCAACTCTTGTAACCTCTATATTCATCATAGTCAATTGAGCAGGAAGTAGGGTATTACCTCCATTAAGAGGGCCCGAACCTGGGTAAACATCGTGTCCCCTGCCACCTGTTACTATCGATCCTTAGACGCACAGTTCGGGACCCCCTACCCGAGATCTGCCAGTTTTGACACCGACAGCGCCCCCCTGGGTCCGAATTGGACTAGGGGAAAGGGGGCGGCGCCCCCCTTTCCTTCCCTTCTCCCTCTCCTTCCTTCTTCCCCCTTTCAACCAGGTGGAATCCTACTAGGATTTGGAGTCCTAGTAGGACTCCCTTCTCCTGGCGCGCCCTAGGAGGGCCGGCCGGCCTCCCCGTCCCTCCTTTATATACGGGGGCGGGGGGCACCCTACAACACACAAGTTGATCTTTTAGCCGTGTCCGGTGCCCCACTCCACAGTTCCAAACCTCGATCATATCGCCGTAGTGCTTAGGCGAAGCCCTGCGTCGGTAACATCATCATCATCGTTGCCACGCCGTCGTGCTGACGGAACTCTCCCTCGGCCTCAACTGGATCAAGAGTACGAGGGACGTCATCGAGCTGAATGTGTGCTGAACGCGGAGGTGCCGTACGTTAGGTGCTTGGATCGGTTGGATCGCGAAGACGTTCGACTACATCAACCGCGTTACTAAACGCTTCCGCTTTCGGTCTACGAGGGTACGTGGACACACTCTCCCCTCTCATTGCTATGCATCTCCTAGATAGATCTTGCATGATCGTAGGAAATTTTTTGAAATTACTGCATTCCCCAACAGTGGTATCAGAGCCAGGTCTATGCGTAGATGTTATATGCACGAGTAGAACACAAAGAGTTTTGGGCGATAATAGTCATACTGCTTACCAGCAACGTCTTACTTTGATTCGGCGGTATTGTTGGATGAAGCGGCCCGGACCGACATTACATGACCGCGTTCATGAGACTGGTTCTACCGACGTGCTTCGCACACAGGTGGCTAGCGGGTGTCTGTTTCTCTAACTTTAGTTGAATCGAGTTTGACTACGCCCGGTCCTTGTTGAAGGTTAAAACAGCACACTTGATGAAAAATCGTTGTGGTTTTGATGCGTAGATAAGAACGGTTCTTGCTAGAAGCCCGTAGGAGCCATGTAAAACTTGCAACAACAAAGTAGAGGACTTCTAACTTGTTTTAGCAGGGCTTGTTGTGATGTGATATGGTCAAGACATGATGTGATATAATTTGTTGTATGAGATGATCATGTTTTGTAACCGAGTTATCGGCAACTGTCAGGAGCCATATGGTTGTCGCTTTATTGTATGCAATGCAATCACCATGTAATTGTTTTTACTTTATCACTAAGCGGTAGCGATGGTCGTAGAAGCAATAGTTGGCGAGACGACAACGATGCTACGATGGAGATCAAGGTGTCGCACTGGTGACGATGGAGATCATGACAATGCTTCGGTGATGGAGATCATGAGCACAAGATGATGATGGCCATATCATATCACATATTTTGATTGCATGTGATGTTTATCTTTTATGCATCTTATTTTGCTTAGTACGGCGGTATCATTATAAGATGATCCCTTACTAAATTTCAAGGTATAAGTGTTCTCCCTAAGTATGCACTGTTGCTACAGTTCGTCGTGCCGAGACACCACGTGATGATCGGGTGTGAGAAGCTCTACGTTCACATACAACGGGTGCAAGCCAGTTTTGCACACGCAGAATACTCGGGTTAAACTTGACGAGCCTAGCATATGCAGATATGGCCTCGGAACACTGAGACCGAAAGGTCAAATGTGAATCATATGGTAGATATGATCAACATAGTGATGTTCACCATTGAAAGCTACTCCATCTCACGTGATGATCGGACATGGTTTAGTTGATTTGGATCACGTGATCATTTAGATGACTAGAGGGATGTCTATCTAAGTGGGAGTTCTTAAGTAATATGATTAATTGAACTTTAATTTATCACGAACTTAGTCCTGATAGTTATTTTGCAAGTCTATGTTATTGTAGATCAATGGCCCGTGCTACCGTTCCTTTGAATTTTAATGCATTCCTAGAGAAAGCTAAGTTGAAAGATGATGGCAGCAACTACACGGACTGGGTCCGTAACTTGAGGATTATCCTCATTGCTGCACAGAAGAATTACGTCCTGGAAGCACCATTAGGTGTACCACCCGCGCCAGCAACTGTAGACATTGTGAATGCCTGGCAGACGCGTGTTGAAGACTACTCGATAGTTCAGTGTGCCATGCTTTGCGGCTTAGAATCGGGACTTCAAAGACGTTTTGAACGTCATGGAGCATATGAGATGTTCCAAGAGTTGCAGTTAATATTTCAAGCAAATGCCCGAGTTGAGAGATATGAAGTCTCCAACAAGTTCTATAGCTACAAAATGGAGGAGAACGGTTCTGTCAGTGAACACATGCTCAAAATGTCTGGGTACCATAACCACTTGACTCAGCTGGGAGTTAATCTTCCTGGTGATAGTGTCATTGACAGAGTTCTTCAATCACTGCCACCAACCTATAAAGGCTTTGTGATGAACTATAATATGCAAGGGATGAAGAAGACAATTCCCGAGCTCTTCCCAATGCTAATGGCTGCGGAGGTAGAAATCAAAAAGGAGCATCAAGAGTTGATGGTTAACAAGACCACTAGTTTCAAGAAAAAAGGGCAAAGGGAAGAAGGGGAACTTCAAGAAGAACGGCAAGCAAGTTGCTGCTCAAGTGAAGAAACCCAAGTCTGGACCTAAGACTGAGACTGAGTGCTTCGACTGCAAAGGGACTGGTCACTGGAAGCGGAACTGGCCCAAGTATTTGGCGGATACAAAGGATGGCAAAGTGAAAGGTATATTTGATATACATGTTATTGATGTGTACCTTACTAATGCTCGTAGTAGCGCCTGGGTATTTGATACTGGTTATGTTGCTCATATTTGCAACTCAAAACAGGGGCTACGGATTAAATGAAGATTGGCTAAGGACGAGGTGACGATGCGCGTGGGAAATGGTTCCAAGCTTGATGTGATCGTCGTCGGCACGCTACCTCTACATCTACCTTCAGGATTAGTTTTAGACCTAAATAATTGTTATTTGGTGCCAGCGTTGAGCATGAACATTATATCTGGATCTTGTTTAATGCGAGACGGTTATTCATTTAAATCAGAGAATAATGGTTGTTCTATTTATATGAGTAATATCTTTTACGGTCATGCACCCTTGCTGAGTGGTCTATTTTTGTTGAATCTCGATCGTGATGATACACATGTTCATATTATTGAAGCCAAAAGATGTAAAGTTGATAATGATAGTGCAACTTATTTGTGGCACTGCCGTTTAGGTCATATCGGTATAAAGCGCATGAAGAAACTCCATGCTGATGGGCTTTTGGAATCACTTGATTATGAATCACTCGGTGCTTGCGAACTGTGCCTCATGATAAAGATGACTGAAACTCCATTCTCCGGAACAATGGAACGAGCCACTGACTTATTGGAAATAATACATACCGATGTATATGGTCCAACGAGTGTTGAGGCTCGTGGCGGGTATCGTTATTTTCTTACCTTCACAGATGATTTGAGATGATATGGTTATATCTACTTAATGCAGCATACGTCTGAAACATTTGAAAAGTTCAAAGAATTTCATAGTGAAGTGGAAAATCATCGTAGCAAGAAAATAAATTTTCTACGATCTGGTCGTGGAGGTGACTATTTGAGTTATGAGTTTGGTCTTCATTTGAAACAATGTGGAATAGTTTCACAACTTACGCCACCTGGAACACCACAGCGAAATGGTGTGTCCGAACGTCGTAACCGTACTTTATTGGATATGGTGCGATCTATGGTGTCTCTTACCGATTTACACTATCGTTTTCGGGTTATGCTTTAGAGATGGCTGCATTCACTTTAAATAGGGCACCATCAAAATCCGTTGAGACGACGCCTTATGAACTATGGTTTGGCAAGAAACCAAAGTTGTCGTTTCTTAAAGTTTGGGGCTGCGATGCTTATGTGTAAAAGCTTCAACCTGATAAGCTCGAACCCAAATCGGAAAAGTGCGTCTTCAAAAGATACCCAAAGGAAACTGTTGGGTACACCTTCTATCACAGATCCGAAGGCAATATATCGTTGCTAAGAATGGATCCTTTCTGGAGAAGGAGTTTCTCTCGAAAGAAGTGAGTGGGAGGAAAATAGAACTTGATGAGGTAATCATACATTCTCCCGAATTGCAAAGTAGTTTATCACAGAAATCAGTTCCAGTGATTCCTACACCAATTAGTGAGGAGGCTAATGATGATGATCATGAAACTTCAGATCAAGTTACTACAGAACCTCGTAGGTCTTCCAGAGTACGGTCCGCACCAGAGTGGTACGGTAATCCTGTTCTGGAAGTCATGTTACTAGATCATGGTGAACCTGCGAACTATGAGGAAACGATGATGAGCCCAGATTCCGCGAAATGGCTTGAGGCCATGAAATCTGAGATGGGATCCATGTATGAGAACAAAGTGTGGACTTTGGTGGATTTGCCCGATGATCGGCAAGCCATAGAAAATAAATGGATCTTCAAGAAGAAGACTGACGCTGACGGTAATGTTACTGTCTACAAAGCTCGACTTGTTGCAAAAGGTTTTCGACAAGTTCAAGGAGTTGACTATGATGAGACTTTCTCACCCGTAGCGATGCTTAAGTCTGTCCGAATCATGTTAGCAATTGCCGCATTTTATGATTATGAAATTTGGCAAATGGATGTCAAAAATGCGTTCCTGAATGGACTTCTGGAAGAAGAGTTCTATATGATGCAACCAGAAGGTTTTGTCGATCCAAAGTGTGCTAACAAAGTGTGCAAACCCCATCGATCCATTTATGGACTGGTGCAAGCCTCTTGGAGTTGGAATAAACGTTTTGATAGTGTGATCAAAGCATATGGTTTTATACAAAATTTTGGAGAAGCCAGTATTTACAAGAAAGTGAGTGGGAGCTCTGTAGCATTTCTAATATTATATGTGGATGACATATTATTGATTGGAAATGATATAGAATTTCTCGATAGCATAAAGGGATACTTGAATAGAAGTTTTTCTATGAAAGACCTTGGTGAAGCTGCTTACATATTGGGCATCAAGATCTATAGAGATAGATCAAGATGCTTAATTGGACTTTTACAAAGCACATACCTTGATAAAGTTTTGAAGAAGTTCAAAATGGATCAATCAAAGAAAGGGTTCTTGCCTGTGTTACAAGGTGTGAAATTGAGTCAGACTCAATGCCCGACCACTGCAGAAGATAGAAGATAGAGAGAAAATGAAAGTCATTCCTATGCTTCAGCCATAGGTTCTATCATGTATGCAATGCTGTGTACCAGACCTGATGTGTGCCTTGCTATAAGTAAGCAGGGAGGTACCAAAGTAATCCCGGAGTGAAGCACTAGACAACGGTCAAGAACATCCTGAAATACCTGAAAAGGACTAAGGATATGTTTCTCGTTTATGGAGGTGACAAAGAGCTCGTCGTAAATGGTTACGTCGATGCAAGCTTTGACACTGATATGGATGACTCTAAGTCACAATCCGGATACGTATTTTTATTGAATGGTGGAGCTATCAGTTGGTGCAGTTCCAAGCAAAGCGTCGTGACGGGATCTACGTGTGAAGCGGAGTACATAGCTGCTTCGGAAGCACCAAATGAAGGAGTCTGCATGAAGGAGTTCATATCCGATCTAGGTGTCATACCTAGTGCATCGGGTCCAATGAAAATCTTTTGTGACAATACTGGTGCAATTGCCTTGGCAAAGGAATCCATATTTCACAAGAGGACCAAGCACATCAAGAGACGCTTCAATTCCATCCGTCATCAAGTGTCGGAAGGGGACATAGATATTTGCAAGATACATATGTATCTGAATGTTGCAGACCCGTTGACTAAGCCTCTTCCACGAGCAAAACATGATCAGCGCCAAAACTCCATGGCTGTTAGAATCATTACTTTGTAATCTAGATTATTGACTCTAGTGCAAGTGGGAGACTGAAGGAAATATGCCCTAGAGGCAATAATAAAGTTATTATTTATTTCCTTATTTCATGATAAATATTTATTGTTCATGCTAGAATTGTATTAACCGGAAACTTAGTACATGTGTGAATACATAGACAAAACATAAGTGTCTCTCTTATGCCTCTACTTGACTAGCTTGTTTATCAAAGATGGTTATGTTTCCTAAACCATAGGCATGTGTTGTCATTTGATGAACGGGATCACATCATTAGGAGAATGATGTGATGGACAAGACCCATTCGTTAGCTTAGCATTTTGATCGTTACAGTTTCATTGCTACTGCTTTCTTCATGACTTATACATGTTCCTCAGACTATGAGATTATGCAACTCCCGAATACCGGAGGAACACTTTGTGTGCTATCAAATGTCACAACGTAAATGGGTGATTATAAAGATGCTCTACAGGTATCTCCGAAGGTATTTGTTGGGTTGGCATATATCGAGATTAGGATTTGTCACTCCGTGTTTCGGAGAGGTATCTCTGGGCCCTCTCGGTAATGCTCATCACTATAAGTCTTGCAAGCAATGTGACTAATGAGTTAGTTGCAGGATGAAGTATTACAGAACGAGTAAAGAGACTTGCCGGTAACGAGATTGAACTAGGTATGATGATACCGATGATCGAATCTCGGGCAAGTAACATACGGATGACAAAGGGAACAATGTATGTTGTTATGCAGTTTGACCGATAAAAATCTTAGTACAATATGTAGGAGCCAATATGAGCATCCAGGTTCCGCTATTGGTTATTGACCGGAGATGTGTCTCGGTCATGTCTACATAGTTCTCGAACCCGTAGGGTCCGCACGCTTAATGTTCGACGACGATTTGTATTATGAGTTATGTGTTTTGATGACCGAAGTTTGTTCGGAGTCCCGGATGAGATCACGGACGTGACGAGGAGTCTCGAAATGGTCGAGACATAAAGATTGATATATTGGTCTATATTATTCGGACACCGGAAGTGTTCTGGATAGTACCGGATAATTATCTATTGGGGAACACAGTATTTCAAAAAAATTCCTATGATCACGCAAGATCTATCTACGTGATGCATAGCAACGAGCGGGGATAGTGTGTCCACGTACCCTCGTAGACCTAAAGCGAAAGCGTTAACTAACGCGGTTGATGTAGTCGAACGTCTTCGCGATCCAACCGATCAAGTAACGAACGCACGGCACCTCCGTGATCTGCACACGTTCTGCTTGGTGATGTCCCTCGAACTCTAGATCCAGCTGAGGCCGAGGGAGAGTTTTGTCAGCACGACGACGTGGTGACGGTGATGATGAAGTTACCGGCGCAGGGCTTCGCCTAAGCACTACGACAATATGACCGAGGTGTGTAACTGTGGAGGGGGGCACCGCACACGGCTAAAAGATCAACTTGTGTATCTATGGGGTGCCCCCTGGCCCCGTATATAAAGGACCAAGGGGGAGGCCGGCCGACCCTCATAGGGCATGCCCAAGGGGGGAATCCTACTCCTACTAGGCGTAGGTTCCCCCCTTTCCTAGTCCAACTAGGAGAAGAAGGAAGGAGGGGGGAAGAGAAGGAAGGAGGGGGCGCCGCCCCTCCCCCTAGTCCAATTTGTACTAGGCCCATGGGGGGCACGCGGCCAGCCCTTGGCTGCTCCTCTCTCTCTCCCCCCTAGGCCCAGTAAGGCCCATTACTTCTCCGATGGTTCCGATAACCCTTCCGGCACTCCGATATTTATCCGGTGACCCCCGGAACTCATCCGGTGTCTGAATAACATCGTCCAATATATCATTCTTTATGTCTCGACCATTTCAAGACTCCTTATCATGTCCGCGATCTCATCCGGGACTCCGAACAACCTTCGGTACATCAAAACACACAAACTCATAATACCGATCGTCATCAAACGTTAAGCGTGCGGACCCTACGGGTTCGAGAACTATGTAGACATCACCGAGACACATCTCCGTCAATAACCAATAGCGGAACCTGGATGCTCATATTCGCTCCTACATATTCTACGAAGATCTTTATCGGTCAAACCGCATAACAACATACGTTGTTCCCTTTGTCATCGGTATGTTACTTGCCCGAGATTCGATCGTCGGTATCATCATACCTAGTTCAATCCCGTTACCGGCAAGTCTCTTTACTCATTCCGTAATGCATCATCCCGTCACTAACTCATCAGTCATATTTCTTGCAAGGCTTATAGTGATGTGCATTACCGAGAGGGCCCAGAGATACCTCTCCGAAACACGGAGTGACAAATCCTGATCTCGATCTATGCCAACCTAACAAACACCATCGGAGACACCTGTAGAGCATCTTTATAATCACCCAGTTATGTTGTGACGTTTGATAGCACACTAAGTGTTCCTCTGTATTCGGGAGTTGCATAATCTCATAGTCATAGGAACATGTATAAGTCATGAAGAAAGTAATAGCAATAAACTAAACGATCATAGTGCTTAGCTAACGGACGGGTCTTGTCCATCTCATCATTCTCGTAATGATGTGATCCCGTTCATCAAATGGCAACACATGTCTATGGTTAGGAAACATAACCATCTTTGATAAATGAACTAGTCAAGTAGAGGGATACTAGGGACACTCTGTTTTTGTCTATGTATTCACACATGTACTAAGTTTCTGGTTAATACAATTATAGCATGAATAATAAACATTTATCATGATATAAGGAAATAAATAATAACTTTATTATTGCCTCTAGGGCATATTTCCTTCAGTCTCCCACTTGCACTAGAGTCAATAATCTAGTTCACATCGCCATGTGTTTTAACACCAATAGGTCGCATCATCATGTGTTTTAACATTCTATAGTTCACATCACCATGTGACCAATACCCAAAGGGTTTACTAGAGTCAATAATCTAGTTCACATCGCTATGTGATTAACACCCAAAGAGTACTAAGGTGTGATTATGTTTTGCTTGTGAGAGGGTTTAGTCAATGGATCTGCCACATTCAGATCCGTATGTATTTTGCAAATTTCTATGTCTACAATGCTCTGCATGGAGCTACTCTAGCTAAATACTCCCACTTTCAATATGTATCGAGATCGAGACTCAGAGTCATCCAGATCAGTGTCAAACTTGCATCGATGTAACTCTTTACGACGAACTCTTTATCACCTCCATAAGCGAGAAATATTTCCTTGGTCCTCTAAGGATAATTTTGACCAATGTCCAGTGATCTACTCCTAGATCACTATTGTACCCTCTTGCAAAAATCAAGGTGAGGTACACAATAGGTCTCGTACACAGCATAGCATACTTTATAGAACCTATGACTGAGGCATAGGTAATGACTTTCATTCTCTTTTTATTTTCTGCCGTGGTCGGGTTTTGAGTCTTACTCAACTTCACACCTTGCAATACAGGAAAGAACTCCTTCTTTGACTGTTCCATTTTGAACTACTTCAAAATCTTGTCAAGGTATGTACTCATTTAAAAAAACTTATCAAGCGTCTTGATCTATCTCTATAGATCTTGATGCTCAATGTGTAAACAGCTTCACCGAGGTCTTTTTTTTAAAACTCCTTTCAAATACTCATTTATGCTTTCCAGAAAATTCTACATCATTTCTGATCAACAATATGTCATTCACATATACTTATCAGAAAGGCTGTAGTGCTCCCACTCACTTTCTTGTAAATACAGGCTTCACCGCAAGTCTGTATAAAACTATATGCTTTGATCAACTTATCAAAGCGTATATTCCAACTCTGAGATGCTTGCACCAGTCCATAGATGGATCGCTGGCGCTTGCACATTTTCTTAGCACCTTTAGGATTGACAAAACCTTCTGGTTGCATCATATACAACTCTTCTTTAAGAAATCCATTAAGGAATGCAGTTTTTGACTTCCATTTGCCAGATTTCATAAAATGTGGCAATTGCTAAAATGATTCGGACAGACTTAAGCATCGATATGAGTGAGAAAATCTCATCGTAGTCAACACCTTGAACTTGTCGAAAACCTTTTGCGACAATTTGAGCTTTTGAAGATAGTAACACTACTATCAGCGTTCGTCTTCCTCTTGAAGATCCATTTGTTCTCAATGGATCGCCGATCATCGGGCAAGTCAATCAAAGTCCATACTTTATTTTCATACATAGATCCCATCTCAGATTACATGGCCTCAAACCATTTCGCGGAATCTGGGCTCATCATTGCTTCCTCGTAGTTCGTAGGTTCGTCATGGTCTAGTAACATGACTTCCAGAACAGGATTACCGTACCACTCTGGTGCGGACCGTACTCTGGTTCACCTGCGAGGTTCGGCTGTAACTTGATCTGAAGTTTCATCATCATCATCATCAACTTCCTCACTAATTGGTGTAGGCATCACTGGAACTGATTTCTGTGATGAACTACTTTCCAATTGGGGAGAAGGTACAATTACCTCATCAAATTCTACTTTCCTCCCACTCACTTCTTTCGAGACAAACTCCTTCTCTAGAAAGGATCCATTCTTAGCAACGAATATCTTGCCTTCAGAACTGTGATAGAAGGTGTTGTTGGGGAACGTAGTAATTTCAAAAAAAATCCTACGCACACACAAGATCATGGTGATGCATAGCAACGAGAGGGGAGAGTGTTGTCCACGTACCCTCGTAGACCGAAAGCGGAAGTGTTAGCACAACGCGGTTGATGTAGTCGTACGTCTTCACGATCCAACCAATCAAGTACCGAACGCACGGCACCTCCGAATTCAGCACACGTTCAGCCCGATGACGTCCCTCGAACTCCGATCCAGCCGAGTGTTGAGGGAGAGTTTTGTCAGCACGACGGCATGGTGATGATGATGATGTTCTACCGACGCAGGGCTTCGCCTAAGCACCGCTACAGTATTATCGAGGTGGACTATGGTGGAGGGGGGCACCGCACACGGCTAAAAGATCAAGCGATCAATTGTTGTCTCTTTGGGGTGCCCCCCTGCCCCCGTATATAAAGGAGCAAGGGGGGAAGGTGCGGCCGGCCAGGGAGGAGGCGCGCCAGGAGGAGTCCTACTCCCACCGGGAGTAGGACTCCCTCCCTTCCTTGTTGGACTAGGATAGGAGAGGGAAGGAGAGAAGGCGAAAGGAAAGGGGGGCGCCGCCCCCCCCCCCTCCTTGTGCAATTCGGACTTGAGGGAGGGGCGTGTGGCTGCCCCTTGGCCACCTCTCCTCTTCCACCAATTGGGCCCATGAGGCCCAATAGCCTCCGGGGGGGTTCCGGTAACCCCCCGGTACTCCGGTATATATCCGATAACCCCCGGAACCATTCCGGTGTCCGAATATAGTCATCCAATATATCAATCTTCATGTCTCGACCATTTCGAGACTCCTCGTCATGTCCGTGATCACATCCGGGACTCCGAACAACCTTCCGTACATCAAAACATATAAACTCACAATATAACTGTCATCGAAACGTTAAGCGTGCGGACCCTACGGGTTCGAGAACTATGTAGACATGACCGAGACACGTCTCCGGTCAATAACCAATAGCGGAACCTAGATTCTCATATTGTCTTCCACATATTCTATGAAGATCTTTATCGGCCGCATAACAACATACGTTGTTCACTTTGTCATCGGTATGTTACTTGCCCGAGATTCGATCGTCGGTATCTCAATACCTAGTTCAATCTCGTTACCGGCAAGTCTCTTTACTCGTTCTGTAATACATCATCCCACAACTAACTCATTAGTTGCAATGCTTGCAAGGCTTAAGTGATGTGTATTACCGAGAGGGCCCAGAGATACCTCTCCGACAATCGGAGTGACAAATCCTAATCTCGAAATACGCCAACCCAACAAGTACCTTCGGAGACACCTGTAGAGCACCTTTATAATCACCCAGTTACGTTGTGACGTTTGGTAGCACACAAAGTGTTCCTCCGGTAAACGGGAGTTGCATAATCTCATAGTCATAGGAACATGTATAAGTCATGAAGAAAGCAATAGCAACATACTAAACGATCGAGTCCTAAGCTAACGGAATGGGTCAAGTCAATCACATCATTCTCCTAATGATGTGATCCCGTTAATCAAATGGCAACTCATGTCTATGGCTAGGAAACATAACCTTCTTTGATCAATGAGCTAGTCAAGTAGAGGCATACTAGTGACACTCTGTTTTTCTATGTATTCACACAAGTATTATGTTTCCGGTTAATACCATTCTAGCATGAATAATAAACATTTATCATGATATAAGGAAATAAATAATAACTTTATTATTGCCTCTAGGGCATATTTCCTTCAGTCTCCCACTTGCACTAGAGTCAATAATCTAGATTACACAGTGATGATTCTAACACCCATGGAGCCTTGGTGCTGATCATGTTTTGCTCGTGGAAGAGGCTTAGTCAACGGGTCTGCAACATTCAGATCCGTATGTATCTTGCAAATTTCTATGTCTCCCACCTGGACTAAATCCCGGATGGAATTGAAGCGTCTCTTGATGTGCTTGGTTCTCTTGTGAAATCTGGATTCCTTCACCAAGGCAATTGCACCAGTATTGTCACAAAAGATTTTCATTGGACCCGATGCACTAGGTATGACACCTACATCGGATATGAACTCCTTCATCTAGACTCCTTCATTTGCTGCTTCCGAAGCAGCTATGTACTCCGCTTCACATGTAGATCCCGCCACGACGCTTTGTTTAGAACTGCACCAACTGACAGCTCCACCGTTCAATGTAAACACGTATCCGGTTTGCGATTTAGAATCGTCCGGATCGGTGTCAAAGCTTGCATAAACGTAACCATTTACGATGAGCTCTTTGTCACCTCCATAAACGAGAAACATATCCTTAGTCCTTTTCAGGTATTTCAGGATGTTCTTGACCGATGTCCTGGATTACTTTGGGACCTCCCTGCTAAACTTATAGCAAGGCACACATCAGGTCTGGTACACAGCATTGCATACATGATAGAGCCTATGGCTGAAGCATAGGGAACATCTTTCATCTTCTCTCTATCTTCTGCAGTGGTCTGGCATTGAGTCTTACTCAACTTCACACCGTGTAACACAGGCAAGAACCCTTTCTTTGCTTGATCCAATTTGAACTTCTTCAAAACTTTGTCAAGGTATGTGCTTTGTGAAAGTCCAATTAGGCGTCTTGGTTTATCTCTATAGATCTTGATGCCCAATATATACGCAGCTTCACCGAGGTCTTTCATTGAAAAACTCTTATTCAAGTATCCCTTTATGCTACTCAGAAATTCTATATCATTTCCAATCAGCAATATGTCATCCACATATAATATTAGAAATTCTCTAGAGCTCCCACTCACTTTCTTGTAAATACAGGCTTCTCCAAAAGTCTGTACAAAACCAAATTCTTTGATCACACTATCAAAGCGTTTATTCCAACTCCGAGAGGCTTGCACCAGTCCATAAATAGATCACTGGAGCTTGCACACTTTGTTAGCTCCCTTTGGATCGACAAAACCTTCCGGTTGCATCATATACAACTCTTCTTCCAGAAATCCATTCAGGAATGCAGTTTGACATCCATTTGCCAAATTTCATAATCATAAAATGCGGGAATTGCTAACATGATTCGGACAGACTTAAGCATCGCTACGGGTGAGAAGGTCTCATCGTAGTCAATCCCTTGAACTTGTCAAAAACCTTTTGCAACAAGTCGAGCTTTATAGACAGTAACATTACCGTCAGCGTCAGTCTTCTTCTTGAAGATCCATTTATTCTCAATTGCCGATCATCGGGCAAGTCAACCAAAGTCCACACTTTGTTCTCATACATGGATCCCATCTCAGATTTCATGGCCTCAAGCCATTTCGCGGAATCTGGGCTCACCATCGCTTCTTCATAGTTCGTAGGTTCGTCATGGTCTAGTAGCATAACCGGTAGAACAGGATTACCGTACCACTCTGGTGCGGATCTTACCCTTGACCTACGAGGTTCAATAACAACTTGATCTGAAGTTCCATGATCATCATCATTAACTTCCTCACTAATTGGTGTAGGCGTCGCAGAAACCAGTTTCTGCGATGAACTACTTCCCAATAAGGGAGCAGGTACAATTACCTCATTAAGTTCTACTTTCCTCCCACTCACTTCTTTCGAGAGAAACTCCTTCTCCAGAAAGATTCCGAATTTAGCAACAAAAGTCTTGCCTTCGGATCTGTGATAGAAGGTGTACCCAACAGTCTCCTTTGGGTATCCTATGAAGACACATTTCTCCGATTTGGGTTCGAGCTTATCAGGTTGAAGCTTTTTCACATAAGCATCGCAGCCCCAAACTTTAAGAAACGACAACTTTGGTTTCTTGCCAAACCACAGTTCATAAGGCGGCGTCTCAACGAATTTTGATGGTGCCCTATTTAACGTGAATGCGGCCGTCTCTAAAGCATAACCCCGAAACGATAGCGGTAAATCAGTAAGAGACATCATAGATCGCACTATATCTAGTAGAGTATGATTACGACGTTCGGACACACCATTACGCTGTGGTGTTCCGGGTGGCGTGAGTTGCGAAACTATTCCGCATTGTTTCAAATGAAGACCAAACTCATAACTCAAATATTCTCCTCCAAGATCAGATCGTAGAAACTTTATTTTCTTGTTACGATGATTTTCAACTTCACTCTGAAATTCTTTGAACTTTTCAAATGTTTCAGACTTATGTTTCATTAAGTAGATATACCCATATCTGCTTAAATCATCTGTGAAGGTGAGAAAATAACGATATCCGCCACGAGCCTCAACATTCATCGGACCACATACATCTGTATGTATGATTTCCAACAAATCTGTTGCTCTCTCCATAGTTCCGGAGAACGGATTTTTAGTCATCTTGCCCATGAGGCACGATTCGCAAGTACCAAGTGATTCATAATCAAGTGGTTCCAAAAGTCCATCAGTATGGAGTTTCTTCATGCGCTTTACACCGATATGACCTAAACGGCAGTGCCACAAATAAGTTGCACTATCATTATCAACTCTGCATCTTTTGGCTTCAATATTATGAATATGTGTATCACTACTTTCGAGATTCAACAAAAATAAACCACTCTTCAAGGGTGCATGACCATAAAAGATGTTATTCATATAAATAGAACAACCATTATTCTCTGATTTAAATGAATAACCGTCTCGCATCAAACAAGATCCAGATATAATGTTCATGCTTAACGCTGGCACCAAATAACAATTATTTAGGTCTAAAACTAATCCCGAAGGTAGATGTAGAGGTAGCGTGCCAACCGCGATCCCATCAACTTTGGAACCATTTCCCACGCGCATCGTCACCTCGTCCTTAGCCAATCTTCGCTTAATCCGTAGCCCCTGTTTTGAGTTGCAAATATTACCAACAGAACCAGTATCAAATACCCAGGTGCTACTGCGAGCATTAGTAAGGTACACATCAATAACATGTATATCACATATACCTTTGTTCACCTTGCCATCCTTCTTATCCGCCAAATACTTGGGGCAGTTTTGCTTCCAGTGAACAGTCTGCTTGCAGTAGAAGCACTCAGTCTCAGGCTTAGGTCCAGACTTGGGTTTCTTCTCCTGAGAAGCAACTTGCTTGCTGTTCTTCTTGAAGTTCCCCTTCTTCTTCCCTTTGCCCTTTTTCTTGAAACTGGTGGTCTTATTGACCATCAACACTTGATGCTCCTTCTTGATTTCTACCTCCGCAGCCTTTAGCATTGCGAAGAGCTCGGGAATCGTATTATCCATCCCTTGCATGTTATAGTTCATCACGAAGCTCTTGTAGCTTGGTGGCAGTGATTGGAGAATTCTGTCAATGACGCTATCATCCAGAAGATTAACTCCCAGTTGAATCAAGTGATTATTATACCCAGACATTTTGAGTATATGCTCACTGACAGAACTATTCTCCTCCATCTTGCAGCTGTAGAACTTATTGGAGACTTCATATCTCTCAATTCGGGCATTTGCTTGAAATATTAACTTCAACTCCTGGAACATCTCATATGCTCCATGACGTTCAAAACGTCGTTGAAGTCCCGGTTCTAAGCCGTAAAGGATGGCACATTGAACTATCGAGTAGTCATCAGCTTTGCTCTGCCAGACGTTCTTAACGTCATCAGTTGCATCGGCAGCAGGCCTGTCACCTAGCGGTGCTTCCAGGACGTAATTCTTCTGTGCAGCAATGAGGATAATCCTCAAGTTACGGACCCAGTCCGTGTAATTGCTACCATCATCTTTCAACTTTGCTTTCTCAAGGAACGCATTAAAATTCAACGGAACAACGGCACGGGCCATCTATCTACAATCAACATAGACAAGCAAGATACTATCAGGTACTAAGTTCATGACAAATTTAAGTTCAGTTAATCATATTACTTAAGAACTCCCACTTAGATAGACATCCCTCTAATCCTCTAAGTGATCACGTGATCCATATCAACTAAACCATGTCCGATCATCACGTGAGATGGAGTAGTTTCAACGGTGAACATCACTATGTTGATCATATCTACTATATGATTCACGCTCGACCTTTCGGTCTCCGTGTTCTGAGGCCATATCTGTTATATGCTAGGCTCATCAAGCTTAACCTGAGTATTCCGCGTGTGCAACTGTTTTGCACCCGTTGTATTTGAACGTAGAGCCTATCACACCCGATCATCACGTGGTGTCTCAGCACGAAGAACTTTCGCAACGGTGCATACTCAGGGAGAACACTTATACTTTGATAATTTAGTGAGGGATCATCTTATGATGCTACCATCAATCAAAGCAAGATAAGATGCATAAAAGATAAACATCACATGCAATCAATATAAGTGATATGATATGGCCATCATCATCTTGTGCTTGTGATCTCCATCTCCGAAGCACTGTCATGATCACCATCGTCACCGGCGCGACACCTTGATCTCCATCGTAGCATCGTTGTCGTCTCGCCAATCTTATGCTTCTACGACTATCGCTACCGCTTAGTGATAAAGTAAAGCATTACAGGGTGATTGCATTGCATACAATAAAGCGACAACCATATGGCTCCTGCCAGTTGCCGATAACTCGGTTACAAAACATGATCATCTCATAGAATAAATTTAGCATCATGCCTTGACCATATCACATCACAACATGCCCTGCAAAAACAAGTTAGACGTCCTCTACTTTGTTGTTGCAAATTTTACGTGGCTGCTACGGGCTTAGCAAGAACCGTTCTTACCTACGCATCAAAACCACAACGATAGTTTGTCAAGTTGGTGTTGTTTTAACCTTCGCAAGGACCGGGCGTAGCCACACTCGGTTCAACTAAAGTTGGAGAAACTGACACCCGCCAGCCACCTATGTGCAAAGCACGTCGGTAGAACCAGTCTCGCGTAAGCGTACGCGTAATGTCGGTCCGGGCCGATTCATCCAACAATACCGCCGAACCAAAGTATGACATGCTGGTAAGCAGTATGACTTATATCGCCCACAACTCACTTGTGTTCTACTCGTGCATATGACATCTACGCATAAAACCAGGCTCTGATGCCACTGTTGGGGAACGTAGTAATTTCAAAAAAAATCCTACGCACACACAAGATCATGGTGATGCATAGCAACGAGAGGGGAGAGTGTTGTCCACGTACCCTCGTAGACCGAAAGCGGAAGCTTTAGCACAACGCGGTTGATGTAATCATACGTCTTCACGATCCGACCGATCAAGTACCGAACGCACGGCACCTCCGAATTCAGCACACGTTCAGCCCGATGACGTCCCTCGAACTCCGATCCAGCCGAGTGTTGAGGAAGAGTTTCATCAGCACGACGGCGTGGTGACGATGATGATGTTCTACTGATGCAGGGCTTCGCCTAAGCACCGCTACAGTATTATCGAGGTGGACTATGGTGGAGGGGGGCACCGCACACGGCTAAAAGATCAAGCGATCAAATTTTGTGTCTTTGGGGTGCCCCCCTGCCCCCGTATATAAAGGAGCAAGGGGGCAGGTGCGGCCGGCTAGGGAGGAGGCGTGCCAGGAGGTGTCCTACTCCCACCGGGAGTAGGACTCCCTCCCTTCCTTGTTGGACTAGGAGAGGAGAGGGAAGGAGAGAGGGGGAAAGGAAAGGGGGGCACCGCCCCCCCCCCTCCTTGTCCAATTCGGACTTGGGGGGAGGGTCGCGTGGCTGCCCCTTGGCCACCTCTCCTCTTCCACCAATTGGGCCCATGAGGCCCAATAGCCTCTGGGGGGTTCCGGTAACCCCCCGGTACTCCGGTATATATCCGATAACCCCCGGAACCATTCCGGTGTCCGAATATAGTCATCCAATATATCAATCTTCATGTCTCGACCATTTCGAGACTCCTCGTCATGTCCGTGATCACATCCGGGACTCCGAACAACCTTCCGTACATCAAAACATATAAACTCATAATATAACTGTCATCGAAACGTTAAGCGTGCGGACCCTACGGGTTCGAGAACTATGTAGACATGACCGAGACACGTCTCCGGTCCATAACCAATAGCGGAACCTGGATGCTCATATTGGCTCACACATATTATACGAAGATCTTTATCGGTCAGACCGCATAACAACATACGTTGTTCCCTTTGTCATCGGTATGTTACTTGCCCGAGATTCGATCGTCGGTATCTCAATACCTAGTTCAATCTCGTTACCGGCAAGTCTCTTTACTCGTTCCGTAATACATCATCCCACAACTAACTCGTTAGTTGCAATGCTTGCAAGGCTTAAGTGATGTGTATTACCGAGAGGGCCCAGAGATACCTCTCCGACAATCGGAGTGACAAATCCTAATCTCGAAGTACGCCAACCCAGCAAGTACCTTCGGAGACACCTGTAGAGCACCTTTATAATCACCCAGTTACGTTGTGACGTTTGGTAGCACACAAAGTGTTCCTCCGGTAAACGGGAGTTGCATAATCTCATCGTCATAGGAACATGTATAAGTCATGAAGAAAGAAATAGCAACTACTAAACAATCGAGTGCTAAGCTAACGGAATGGGTCAAGTCAATCACATCATTCTCCTAATGATGTGATCCCGTTAATCAAATGACAACTCATGTCTATGGCTAGGAAACATAACCATCTTTGATCAACGAGCTAGTCAAGTAGAGGCATACTAGTGACACTCTGTTTGTCTATGTATTCACACAAGTATTATGTTTCCGGTTAATACCATTCTAGCATGAATAATAAACATTTATCATGATATAAGGAAATAAATAATAACTTTATTATTGCCTCTAGGGCATATTTACTTCAGGTGTAGCCAACAGTCTCCTTTGGGTATACTATGAAGACACATTTCTCCGATTTGGGTTCGAGCTTATCAGGTTGAAGCTTTTTCACATAAGCATCGCAGCCCCAAACTTTAAGAAACGACAGCTTAGGTTTCTTGCTAAACCACAGTTCATATTGTTGACATTACCCTCGAGGTAAAAGGTTGGGAGGTGAAACTATAAGCCCCTATCTTTCTCTGTGTCCGATTAAAACTCCATACCCATAAGTATTGCGTGAGTGTTAGCAATTGTGAAAGACTAAATGATAGTTGAGTATCTGGACTTGCTGAAAATCTCTTACATAGACTCTTTCCGATGTTATGATAAATTGCAATGGCTTCAATGACTGAGATTACATTTTGTTGGTTCTCAATGAAGTTTCTGATTCATACTTGACGTTGTGAATAGATTATTACTTGAGCATAAGAAATAATATGACAATATCCATATATCTTGCTGTTATAAGAATGATCATGATGCCCTCATGTCCGTATTTTATTTTATCGACACCTCTATCTCTAAACATGTGGACATATTTATCGTTATCGACTTCTTCTTGAGGACAAGCGAGGTCTAAGCTTGGGGGAGTTGATACGTCCATTTTGCATCATGCTTTTATATCGATATTTATTGCATTGTGGGCTGTTATTACACATTATGTCACAATACTTATGCCTATTCTCTCTTACATGAAGAGGGAGAATGCCGACAGCTGGAATTCTGGGCTGGAAAAGGAGCAAAGATTAGAGACCTATTCTGCACAACTCCAAAAGTCCTGAAACTTCACGGAAGTCATTTTTGGAATTTATAAAAAATACTGAGCGAAGAAAATACCAGAGGGGGCCCACACCCTGGCCACGAGGGTGGGGGGCACGCCCCCTGCCTCGTGGGCCCCCTGGCAGGCCTCCGGTGCCCATCTTCTGCTATATGAAGTCTTTCGTCCGAGAAAAAATCATAAGCAAGCTTTCGGGAAGAAACTCCGCCGCCACGAGGCGGAACCAATCTAGGGCTCCGGCAGAGCTGTTCTGTCGGGGGAACTTCCCTCCAGCAGGTGGAAATCATCGCCATCATCGTCACCAACGATCCTCTCATCGGGAGGGGGTCAATCTCCATCAACATCTTTACCAGCACCATCTCCTCTCAAACCCTAGTTCATCTCTTGTATCCAATCTTTGTCCCAAAGCCTCAGATTGGTACATGTGGGTTGCTAGTAGTGTTGATTACTCCTTGTAGTTGATGCTAGTTGGTTTATTTGATGGAACATCATATGTTCAGATCCATTATGCATATTAATACCCCTCTGATTATGAACAAGAATATGATTTTTGAGTAGTTACGTTTGTTCCTGAGGACATGGGAGAAGTTTTGCTATAAGTAGTCATGTGAATTTGGTATTCGTTTGATATTTTGATGAGATGTATGTTGTCTCTCCTCTAGTGGTGTTATGTGAGCGTCGACTACATGACACTTCACCATTGTTTGGGCCTAGAGGAAGGCATTGGGAAGTACTAAGTAGATGATGGGTTGCTAGAGTGACAGAAGCTTAAACCCTAGTTTATGCGTTGCTTCGTAAGGGGCTGATTTGGATCCAGATGTTTCATGCTATGGTTAGGTTTACCTTAATACTTCTTTTGTAGTTGCGGATGCTTGCAATAGGAGTTAATCATAAGTGCGATGCTTGTCCAAGTAAGGACAGCACCCAAGCACCGGTCCACCCACATATCAAATTATCAAAGTACCGAACGCGAATCATATGAGCGTGATGAAAACTAGCTTGACGATAATTCCCATGTGTCCTCGGGAGCGTTTTCCTTCATATAAGAATTTGTCCAGGCTTGTCCTTTGCTACAAAAAGGATTGGGCCACCTTGCTGCACTTTGTTTACACTTGTTACTTGTTACTCGTTACAAATTACCTTATCACAAAACTATCTGTTACCGATAATTTCAGTGCTTGCAGAGAATACCTTACTGAAAACCGCTTGTCATTTCCTTCTGCTCCTCGTTGGGTTAGACACACTTACTTATCGAAAGGACTACGATAGATCCCCTACACTTGTGGGTCATCAAGACTCTTTTCTGGCACCGTTGCCGGGGAGTGAAGCGCCTTTGGTAAGTGGAATTTGGTAAGGAAAAATTTATATAGTGTGCTGAAATTTACTGTCACTTGTTACTATGGAAAGTAATCCTTTGAGGGGCTTGTTCGGGGTATCTTCACCCTGACCAGTAGAGCAAATAGTTGCTTCTCAACCTACTGAACCTACTGACAATGTCTACTTTGAAATTCCTTCAGGTATGATAGAGAAACTGCTGGCTAATCCTTTTACAGGAGATGGAACATTGCATCCCGATTTACAACTAATCTATGTGGATGAAGTTTGTGGATTATTTAAGCTTGCAGGTATGCCCGATGATGTTATCAAGAAGAATGTCTTCCCTTTATCTTTGAAAGGAGAGGCATTGACATGGTATAGGCTATGTGATGATATGGGATCATGGAACTACAAATGATTGAAATTGGAATTTCATCAGAAGTTTTATCCTATGCATCTTGTTCAATGTGATCATAATTATATATATAATTTTTGGCCTCGCGAAGGAGAAAGCATCGCTCAAGCTTGGGGGAGGCATAAGTCAATGTTATATTCATGCCCCAATCATGAGCTCTCAAGAGAAATGATTATTCAAAAAAATTATGCTCGGCTTTCTCTCAATAAACGCTCCATGAATTCAAATGGGATTTATTGGAAAGAATACTTCTTGTACCTCTGAAGATTATTGTACCTCTCAATAAACGCTCCATGAAAGCTCGATACTTCTTGTACTGGCTCTTTTGTGATGAAGACTATTGAATTCAAATGGGATTTATTGGAAAGAATTAAACGCAACTCTGAAGATTGGGACCTCGACGAAGGTAAAGATTCAGGTATAACACCTAAGTTTGATTGTGTTAAATCTTTTATGGATACCGATGCTTTCCGTGAATTTAGCACTAAATATGGACTTGACTCTGAGATAGTAGCTTCTTTCTGTGAATCCTTTGCTACTCATGTTGATCTCCCTAAGGAGAAGTGGTTTAAATATAATCCTCCCATTTAAGTAAAAGTAGTTGCACCTATTAAAGTTGAAGAAAAGACTATCATTTATAATGATCATGTCATTCCTACTGCTTATATTGAGCAACCACATTCCCCTGTTAGAATAAAGGATCATGCTAAAGCTTCAACTATGGTCAACAAAAGTAACATTAAGACACCCAAACCCCCTGAGCAAATTAAAGTTGAACCTAGTGTTGCTATGGTTAAAGATCTCTTGGCTGATAATATTGATGGGCATGTTATTTACTTATGCAATGAAGCTGCTAGAATTGCTAGACCTGATGCTAAAAATAAACATAGACCTGTAGTAGGCATGCCTGTTATTTCTGTTAAGATAGGAGATCATTGTTATCATGGCTTATGTGATATGGGTGCTAGTGCAAGTGCAATACCTCATTCCTTATACAAAGAAATTATGCATGATATTGCACCTGCTGAGATAGAAGAAATTGATGTTACCATTAAGCTTGCCAATAGAGATACTATTTCACCGATTGGAATTGTTAGAGATGTTGAAGTCTTGTGTGGGAAGGTTAAATATCCTGTTGATTTTCTTGTTCTTGGTTCCCCACAAGATAGCTTTTGTCCCATTATATTTGGTAGGCCCTTCTTGAACACTGTTAATTCTAGGATAGACTGCGAAAAGGATGTTGTTACTATTGGTTTGGGTGATATGTCTCATGAGTTTAATTTTGCTTAACTTCGTAGACAACCCCGTGATGAAGAATTGCCTAGTAAAGATGAAATTATTGGTCTTGCTTCTATTGCCATGCCTCCTAGTGATCCTTTAGAACAATATTTTCTAGACCATGAAAGTGATATGTTTATGAATGAAAGAAGGGAAAAAATGAAGTATTCTTTAAACAGGGACCTATTCTGAAACACAACTTGCCTGTTGAAATCCTAGGGGATCCTCCTCCACCCAAGGGTGATCCCGTGTTTGAGCTTAAACCATTACCTGATACTCTTAAATATGCTTATCTTGATGAAAAGAAGATATATCATGTTATTATTAGTGCTAACCTTTCAGAGAAGGAGGAAGAGATATTATTGAAAACTCTGAAGAAGCACCGTGCTGCTATTGGATATACTCTGGATGATCTTAAGGGCATTAGTCCCACTCTATGTCAACACAAAATAAATTTGGAGAAAGACGCCAAACCAGTTATTGATCACCAACGACGGCTAAATCCTAAGATGAAAGAAGTGGTAAGAAAGGAAATACTAAAGCTCCTTGAGGCAGGTATAATCTATCCCATTGTTGATAGTCAGTGGGTAAGTCATGTCCATTGTGTCCCTAAGAAGGGAGGTATTACTGTTGTTCCTAATTATAAAGATGAATTGATCCCGCAAAGAATTATTACAGGTTATAGGATGGTAATTGATTTCCGCAAATTAAATAAAGCTACTAAAAAGATCATTACCCATTGCCTTTCATTGATCAAATGCTAGAAAGATTATCCAAACATACACATTTTTGCTTTCTAGAGGGTTACTCTGGTTTCTCTCAAATACCTGTGTCAGTTGATGATCAAGAAAAGACCACTTTTACTTGCCCTTTCGGTACCTTTGCTTATAGACGTATGCCTTTTGGTTTATGTAATGCACCTGCTACCTTTCAAAGATGCATGATGGCTATATTCTCTGACTTTTGCGAAAAGATTTGTGAGGTTTTCATGGATGATTTCTCTGTTTATGGATCCTCTTTTGATGATTGCTTGAGCAACCTTGATCGAGTTTTGCAGAGATGTGAAGAAACTAATCTTGTTTTGAATTGGGAGAAATGCCACTTTATGGTTAATGAAGGTATTGTCTTGGGGCATAAAATTTCTGAAAGAGGTATTGAAGTTGATAAAGCTAAAGTTGATGCTATTGAAAAGATGACGTCTCCTAAAGACATCAAAGGTATAAGAAATTTTCTGGGTCATGCCGGTTTTTATAGGAGGTTCATTAAGGACTTCTCAAAAATTTCTCGGCCTCTAACTAATCTATTACAAAAAGATATTCCTTTTCTCTTTCATGATGATTGTGTAGAAGCATTTGAATTACTTAAGAAAGCTTTGATTTCTGCACCTATTGTCCAGCCACCTGATTGGAATTTACCCTTTGAAATTATGTGTGATGCTAGTGATTATGCTGTAGGTGCTGTCAGCGTTCTGGGAACGGGGGTCCCCAGACTTGCCTGCCTGCGGCCCACAGCATGGCTAAGCTAACAGGCCGTACGACCCATCTTCATCGACAAGGCATCCAAGACCCTCGCGAGGGTCCAAGCCTCGCGAGGCGGATGATGCAAGACCTCCTCTGGAGTGGCCGAGCCAGGCAGGCTCACGAGGAGCGGAGATATCAAGGCGGGGCAAACCTCACGAGGCTCTCGTGACGTGACCCATGACGAACGGCACCAGGCGGGCGCCAGGCAGGCGCCAACGCGCGCAGCGTCCTTGTTTCCTCTTTGGTGCTAAGGAGGCCAGCGCAGGCAAAGAGTACCGAGGCATCAGGCAAAGGTTGCTATATTGGTGCAACGAGACCAAGACCAGAAGGACGGCGAGACGGAGGTCATCGTGGAGCCCAAGGCAGCGTCACCACCAGAGCTTTTCGCAGGCGAAGACCGCTTTTGTCGGGATAGCTTGTACTAGCTGTCCCCCTTCAAATTTGCCCGCCGTTGTTGGCTCCCTTCCCGCTCGATATTTGGGAAGAGGACCAGGGCCTATATAAGTAGGGCTAGCCACCATAGTAGGGCACCTGATCTTAGCTTGATCCGATCGGATCCAGAGACGCGCACAAGCTCGTACGCACAAGAACACCTCAACCTCAGGAGGCTGTTCTTCCCTTGTACTGTTCATCATCAGCCCAAGAGGCAATCCACCACCACCACACTTGAGTAGGGTATTACACCACAACGGTGGCCCAAACCAGTATAAACCTTGTGTCTTTCTGTGTTGTGAGTTCGTCCGCGAGATCTTAGCGAGCTAGGGCGTAGATCGGTAGCAGGGAAAGACTTCGCGCGCACCCCAGAGTTCGAACCTTAAGGGTTTGCCGGAACCCCACATCCGACATTTGGCGCGCCAGGTAGGGGTGCGCCGTAGCTTCCCTTCCATCAGTTCATCGCTCTGTCGTCTCCATGGCGGACGCTCGCCGTGCTCGAGTTGAGCGTCGGGCTGCCCTCACCGCCCGCGTCCCTCAGACGGCTCCCGTTGGCAGGCCACCTCGTCGTTCTCCGTCTCCCGTCGCCAACGCTGCCACCGGCCCGGCGGCGAACGAGCAGCAGGCGTCCTCGCTGCATCCTTCGGTGCGGCAGGACGGCCGCACCGCTACTCCATCACTGACCCCTGCCGGTTCTTCGTCTCACGCGCACCGCGCTCCCATGGAGGCACGGGCCGCGCTCCTCGCGGCGAACGAGCTCCTGCGCTACCGCCCCGTTGACGACCTCTACGAGGAGTGGCTCGACCGCGTCGCCGAGCTCGTCCGCACCGGAGGGGGCTCTCCGGTGCCGTCCCACACTCTGCCTCCCCCTCAACCAGCCGCGGGCGACGGGGCTCACGGCGTGCCTCCGCCACCTCAGCCCCAAGACGGCGCCTTGGCACCAAGGCGCGCGGTTCCGCGGCGTGAACTGCCACGTGCGAAGAGAGAAGCTGCCAAGAAATCCCGCGGCCGCGAGAAGCAGCACCTGCGCTCCCCGTGCCACCTCGTCAAGACCGCGCACCGCCTGCAGCGGCGCAGCGCAGACCTCATCAAGACCAAGCTCCACCTCCGAAGCGGGCCCCGGCAACCATGGCCGACTGCCGCGCCTTCACCCCCGAGCTGCGTAGCGTCGCCTGGCCAGGCAAGTTCAAGCCGGATCTGCCTCCTCGCTATGACGGCACCGCTGACCCCGCGGAGTTCCTGCAGCTCTATGAGCTGAGCATCGAAGCGGCCAACGGCGACGAAAAAGTCATGGCGAACTGGTTTCCCATGGCTCTCAAGGATGGAGCTCGCTCCTGGCTCCTAGACCTGCAGCACGGCTCGATCTCCTCCTGGGACGAGATGCACGACCGCTTCGTCGCCAACTTCCAGGGCACTCGCGACCGCCCACCGGCCGCGGATGATCTATGCCGCATCAAGCAACAACCAGGAGAGACCCTCCAGAAGTACATCCAGCGCTTCAACAACACCCGCCTCAAGATCCCCAAGGTCACGGACGAGGCCATCATCTCCGCGTTTTCCGACGGCGTCCGTGACGTCAAGATGAAGGAAGAGCTCGCCATCCACGAGGATCTCTGCACATCTCAGGAGTTGTTCAACCTGGCGACCAAGTGCGCAAGAGCTGAGGAGGGGCGCCTCTCCCTCCTTGAGCTGCCGGCCGTGGGCACGGAGGAGAAGAAGGCCAAGGCCAAGGACGTGAAGCGCAAGGAGGCAACTGTGCTCGCAGCGGAGCCCGACACCAAGCGGGGCAGAGATCAGCCCGAGTCATCCAAGAACGGCCGACTGTTCTGCGCCTTCCACAACCTGAACACCCACAACACCAGCGACTGTCAAGAGCTCAGAGCCATACGGGAAGGACGCTAAGGTCGACGCCCCGAGCGCAACGACCGGGGCTACGGCCGCGGAGGAGGACGTGGAGGCGGAGGCTGGGATGACCGTGGCCCGCGCCAGGAGTGGCGCGACCGGCCTCGTGAGGATCGATTGTTGGGGAACATAGTAATTTCAAAAAAATTCCTACGCACACGCAAGATCATGGTGATGCATAGCAACGAGAGGGGAGAGTGTTGTCCACGTACCCTCGTAGACCGAAAGCGGAAGCGTTAACACAACGCGGTTGATGTAGTCGTACGTCTTCACGATCCGACCGATCAAGTACCGAACGCACGGCACCTCCGAGTTCAGCACACGTTCAGCTCGATGACGTCCCTCGAACTCCGATCCAGCCGAGTGTTGAGGGAGAGTTTCGTCAGCACGACGGCGTGGTGAAGATGATGATGTTCTACCGACGCAGGGCTTCGCCTAAGCTCCGCAACGATATTATCGAGGTGTAATATGGTGGAGAGGGGCACCGCACACGGCTAAAATATCGTATATCAATTGTTGTGTCTAGAGGTGCCTCCTGCCCCCGTATATAAAGGTGCAAGGGGGAGGTCGTCGGCCAAGGAGGTGTGGCGCGCCAGGAGGAGTCCTACTCCTACCGGGAGTAGGACTCCCCCCCCCCCTTTCCATGTTGGACTAGGAGTGGAAGAGGGGAAGAGGTGGAGGGGAGGAAGGAAGGGGGGGCGCCGCCCCCCTCTCCTTGTCCTATTCGGACTGGGGGGGAAGCGGGGCGCGGCCCTGCCCTAGCCTCCTCTCCACTCTTCCACCTAGGCCCAATAAGGCCCATTAAGTTACCGGGGGGTTCCGGTAACCTCCCGGTACTCCGAAAAAATCCTGATTTCACCCGGAACACTTCCGATGTCCAAACATAGGCTTCCAATATATCAATCTTTATGTCTCGACCATTTCGAGACTCCTCGTCATCCGGACTCCGAACAACCTTCGGTACATCAAAACATATAAACTCATAATATAACTGTCATCGTAACGTTAAGCGTGCGGACCCTACGGGTTCGAGAACTATGTAGACATGACCGAGACACCTCTCCAGTCAATAACCAATAGCGGAACCTGGATGCTCATATTGGTTCCCACATATTCTACGAAGATCTTTATCGGTCAGACCGCATAACAACATACGTTGTTCCCTTTGTCATCGGTATGTTACTTGCCCGAGATTCGATCGTCGGTATCTCGATACCTAGTTCAATCTCGTTACCGGCAAGTCTCTTTACTCGTTCCGTAATACATCATCTCGCAACTAACTCATTAGTCACAATGCTTGCAAGGCTTATAGTGATGTGCATTACCGAGTGGGCCCAGAGATACCTCTCCGACAATCGGAGTGACAAATCCTAATCTCGAAATACGCCAACCCAACAAGTACCTTTGGAGACACCTGTAGAGCACCTTTATAATCACCCAGTTATGTTGTGACGTTTGGTAGCACACAAAGTGTTCCTCCGGTAAAAGGGAGTCGCATAATCTCATAGTCATAGGAACATGTATAAGTCATGAAGAAAGCAATAGCAACATACTAAACGATCGATTGCTAAGCTAACGGAATGGGTCAAGTCAATCACGTCATTCTCCTAATGAGGTGATCCCGTTAATCAAATGACAACTCTTGTCTATGGCTAGGAAACATAACCATCTTTGATTAACGAGCTAGTCAAGTAGAGGCATACTAGTAACACTCTGTTTGTCTATGTATTCACACATGTATCAAGTTTCCAGTTAATACAATTCTAGCATGAATAATAAACATTTATCATGATATAAGGAAATAAATAATAACTTTATTATTGCCTCTAGGGCATATTTCCTTCAGTCTCCCACTTGCACTAGAGTCAATAATCTAGTTCACATCGCCATGTGATTTAACATCAATAGTTCACATCACCATGTGATTAACACCCATAGTTCACATCGTCATGTGACCAACACCCAAAGGGTTTACTAGAGTCAGTAATCTAGTTCACATCGCTATGTGATTAACACCCAAAGAGTACTATGGTGCGATCATGTTTTGCTTGTGAGATAATTTTAGTCAACGGGTCTGTCACATTCAGATCCGTAAGTATATTGCAAATTTCTATGTCTACAATGCTCTGCACGGAGCTACTCTAGCTAATTGCTCCCACTTTCAATATGTATCTAGACCGAGATTTAGAGTCATCTAGATTAGTGTCAAAACTTGCATCGACGTAACCCTTTACGACGAACCTTTTGTCACTTCCATAATCGAGAAACATATCCTTATTCCACTAAGGATAATTTTGACCGCTGTCCAGTGATCTACTCCTAGATCACTATTGTACTCCCTTGCCAAAATCAGTGTAGGGTATACAATAGATCTGGTACACAGCATGGCATACTTTATAGAACCTATGGCCGAGGCATAGGGAATGACTTTCATTCTTTTTCTATTTTCTGTCGTGGTCGGTCTTTGAGTCTTACTCAATTTCACACCTTGTAACACAGGCAAGAAACTCTTTCTTTGACTGTTCCATTTTGAACCACTTCAAAATCTTGTTAAGGTATGTACTCATTGAAAAAACTTATCAAGCGTCTTGATCTATCTCTATAGATCTTGATGCTCAATATGTAAGCAGCTTCACCGAGGTCTTTCTTTGAAAAACTCCTTTCAAACACTCCTTTATGCTTTGCAGAATAATTCTACATTATTTCCGATCAACAATATGTCATTCACATATACTTATCAGAAAAGATGTAGTGCTCCCACTCACTTTCTTGTAAATACAGGCTTCACCGCAAGTCTGTATAAAACTATATCCTTTGATCAACTTATCAAAGCGTATATTCCTACTCCGAGGTGCTTGCACCAGTCCATAGATGGATCGCTGGAGCTTGCATATTTTGTTAGCACCTTTAGGATTGACAAAACCTTCTGGTTGCATCATATACAACTCTTCTTTAATAAATCCATTAAGGAATGCAGTTTTGTTTATCCATTTGCCAGATTTCATAAAATGCGGCAATTGCTAACATGATTCGGACAGACTTAAGCATAGATACGGGTGAGAAACTCTCATCGTAGTCAACACCTTAAACTTGTCGAAAACCTTTTGCGACAATTCTAGCTTTGTAGATAGTAACACTACTATCAGCATCCGTCTTCCTCTTGAAGATCCATTTAATCTCAATGGCTCGCCGATCATTGGGCAAGTCAATCAAAGTCCATACTTTGTTCTCATACATGGATCTCATCTCAGATTTCATGGCCTCAAGCCATTTTGCGGAATCTGGGCTCACCATAGCTTCTTCATAGTTCGTAGGTTCGTCATGGTCTAGTAACATAACCTCCAGAACAGGATTACCGTACCACTCTGGTGCGGATCTTACTCTGGTTGACCTACGAGGTTCAGTAATAACTTGATCTGAAGTTCCATGATCATCATCATTAACTTCCTCACTAATTGGTGTAAGCATCACTGGAACTGATTTCAGTGATGAACTACTTTCCAATTCAGGAGAAGGTACAGTTACCTCATCAATTTCTACTTTCCTCCCACTCACTTCTTTCGAGAGAAACTCCTTCTCTAGAAAGGATCCATTCTCAGCAACGATATCTTGCCTTCGGATCTGTGATAGAAGGTGTACCAAACTGTCTCCTTTGGGTATCCTATGAAGACACATTTCTCCGATTTGGGTTTGAGCTTATCAGGATGAAACTTTTTCACATAAGCATTGCAACCCCAAACTTTAAGAAACGACAACTTTGGTTTCTTGCCAAACCACAGTTCATAAGATGTCGTCTCAATGGATTTAGATGGTACCCTATTTAACGTGAATGTAGCTGTCTCTAATGCATAACCCCAAAACTGTAGTGGTAAATCGGTAAGAAACATCATAGGTTGCACTATATCCAATAAAGTATGATTATGACGTTCGGACACACCATTAAGCTGTGGTGTTCCAGGTGGCACGAATTTGTGAAACTATTCCACATTGTTTTAATTGAAGACCAAACTCGTAACTCAAATATTTGTTTCCGCAATCAGATCGTGGAAACCTTATTTTCTTCTCACGATGATTTTCCACTTCACTCTGAAATTCTTTGAACTTTTCAAATGTTTCAGACTTATGTTTCATCAAGTAGACATACCCATATCTGCTCAAATCATCTGTGAAGGTCAGAAAATAATGATACCCGCCGCGAGCCTCAACACTCATCGGATCGCATACATCAGTATGTATTATTTCTGAATAAGTCAGTTGCTCGCTCCATTGTTCCGGAGAACGGAGTCTTAGTCATCTTGCCCATAAGGCATGGTTCGCAAGCATCAAGTGATTCATAATCAAGTGATTCCAAAAGCCCAACAGCATGGAGTTTCTTCATGCGCTTTACACCAATATGACCTAAACGGCAGTGCCACAAATAAGTTGCACTATCATTATTAACTTTGCATCTTTTGGCTTCAATATTATGAATATGTGTATCACTATGATCGAGATCTAACGAACCATTTTCATTGGGTGTGTAACCATATAAGGTTTTATTCATGTAAACAGAACAACAATTATTCTCTAACTTAAATGAATAACCGTATTGCAATTAATATGATCAAATCATATTCAAGCTCAACACAAACACCAAATAACACTTATTTAGTTTCAACACTAATCCCAAAAGTATAGGGAGTGTGCGATGATGATCATATCAATCTTGGAACCACTTCCAATACACATCGTCACTTCATCCTTAACTAGTTTCTGTTCATTATGCAACTCCCGTTTCGAGTTACTACTCTTTAGCAACTGAGCCAGTATCAAATACCGAGGGGTTGCTATAAACACTAGTAAAGTACACATCAATAACATGTATATCCAATATACCTTTGTTCACTTTGCCATCCTTCTTATCCACCAAATACTTGGGGTAGTTCCGCTTCCAGTGACCAGTCCCTTTGCAGTAGAAGCACTTAGTCTCAGGCTTAGGACCAGGCTTAGGCTTCTTCACTTGAGCGGCAACTTGCTCGCCGTTCTTCTTGAAGTTCCCCTTCTTCCCTTTGCCCTTTTCTTGAAACTAGTGGTCTCGTCAACCATCAATACTTGATGTTTTTCTTGATTTCTACCTTCATCGATTTCAGCATCACGAAGAGCTCGGGAATTACTTTCGTCATCCCTTGCATACTATAGTTCATCACGAAGTTCTACTAACTTGGTGATGGTGACTAGAGAATTCTGTCAATCACTATTTTATCTGGAAGATTAACTCCCACTTGATTCAAGCGATTGTAGTACCCAGACAATCTGAGCACATGCTCACTGCTTGAGCTATTCTCCTCCATCTTTTAGCTATAGAACTTGTTGGAGACTTCATATCTCTCAACTCGGGTATTTGCTTGAAATATTAACTTCAACTCCTGGAACATCTCATATGGTCCATGACGTTCAAAACGTCTTTGAAGTCCCGATTCTAAGCCGTTAAGCATGGTGCACTAAACTATCAAGTAGTCATCATATTGAGCTAGCCAAACGTTCATAACGTCTGCATCTGCTCCTGCAATAGGTCTGTCACCTAGCGGTGCATCAAGGACATAATTCTTTTGTGCAGCAATGAGGATAATCCTCAGATCACGGATCCAATCCGCATCTTTGCTACTAACATCTTTCAACATAATTTTTCTCTAGGAACATATCAAAAATAAACACAGGGAAGCAACAACGCGAGCTATTGATCTACAACATAATTTGCAAAATACTATCAGGACTAAGTTCATGATAAATTTAAGTTCAATTAATCATATTACTTAAGAACTCCCACTTAGATAGACATCCCTCTAATCCTCTAAGTGATCACGTGATCCATATCAACTAAACCATGTCCGATCATCACGTGAGATGGAGTAGTTTCAATGGTGAACATCACTATGTTGATCATATCTACTATATGATTCACGCTCGACCTTTCGGTCTCCGTGTTCCGAGGCCATATCTGCATATGCTAGGCTCGTCAAGTTTAACCTGAGTATTCTGCGTGTGCAACTGTTTTGCACCCGTTGTATTTGAACGTAGAGCCTATCACACTCGATCATCACGTGGTGTCTCAGCACGAAGAACTTTCGCAACGGTGCATACTCAGGGAGAACACTTATACCTTGATAATTTAGTGAGAGATCATCTTCTAATGCTACCGTCAATCAAAGCAAGATAAGATGCATAAAAGATAAACATCACATGCAATCAATATAAGTGATATGATATGGCCATCATCATCTTGTGCTTGTGATCTCCATCTCCGAAGCACCGTCATGATCACCATCGTCACCGGCGCGACACCTTGATGTCCATCGTAGCATCATTGTCGTCTTGCCAACTTATTGCTTTTACGACTATCGCTACCGCTTAGTGATAAAGTAAAACAATTACATGGCGATTGCATTGCATACAATAAAGCGACAACCATATGGCTCCTGCCAGTTGCCGATAGCTCGGTTACAAAACATGATCATCTCATACAATAAAATATAGCATCATGTCTTGACCATATCACATCACAACATGCCCTGCAAAAACAAGTTAGACGTCCTCTACTTTGTTGTTGCAAGTTTTGCGTGCCTGCTACGGGCTTAGCAAGAACCGTTCTTACCTACGCATCAAAACCACAACGATAGTTTGTCAAGTTGGTGTTGTTTTAACCTTCGCAAGGACCAGGCGTAGCCACACTCGGTTCAACTAAAGTGAGACAGACAGACACCCGCCGGTCAACTTTAAGCAACGACTCGCAACAGTGAAACCAGTCTCGCGTAAGCGTACGCGTAATGTCGGTCGGGCCACATCATCTCACAATACCGCTGAACCAAAGTATGACATGCTGGTAAGCAGTATGACATGCTGGTAAGCAGTATGACATGCTGGTAAGCAGTATGACTTATATCGCCCACAACTCACTTGTGTTCTACTCGTGCATAGCATCAACGCATAAAACCAGGCTCGGATACCACTGTTGGGGAACGTAGTAATTTCAAAAAAATTCCTACACACACGCAAGATCATGGTGATGCATAGCAACGAGAGGGGAGAATGTTGTCCACGTACCCTCGTAGACCGAAAGCGGAAGCGTTAACACAACGCGGTTGATGTAGTCGTACGTCTTCACGATCCGACCGATCAAGTACCGAACACACGGCACCTCCGAGTTCAGCACACGTTCAGCTCGATGACGTCCCTCGAACTCCGATCCAGCCGAGTGTTGAGGGAGAGTTTCGTCAGCACGACGGCGTGGTGACGATGATGATGTTCTACCGACCCAGGGCTTCGCCTAAGCTCCGCAACGATATTATCGAGGTGTAATATGGTGGAGAGGGGCACCGCACATGGCTAAAATATCGTATATCAATTGTTGTGTCTAGAGGTGCCCCCTGCCCCCGTATATAAAGGTGCAAGGGGGAGGCCGCCGGCCAAGGAGGTCTGGCGCGCCAGGAGGAGTCCTACTCCTACCGGGAGTAGGACTCCCCCCTTTCCATGTTGGACTAGGAGTGGAAGAGGGGAAGAGGTGGAGGGGAGGAAGGAAGGGGGGCGCCGCCCCCCTCTCCTTGTCCTATTCGGACTGGGGGGGAAGGGGGCGCGGCCCTGCCCTAGCCTCCTCTCCTCTCTTCCACCTAGGCCCAATAAGGCCCATTAAGTTACCGGGGGGTTCCGGTAACCTCCCGGTACTCCGGAAAAATCCCGATTTCACCCGGAACACTTCCGATGTCCAAACATAGGCTTCCAATATATCAATCTTTATGTCTCGACCATTTCGAGACTCCTCGTCATGTCCGTGGTCACATCCGGGACTCCGAACAACCTTCGGTACATCAAAACATATAAACTCATAATATAACTGTCATCGTAACATTAAGCGTGCGGACCCTACGGGTTTGAGAACTATGTAGACATGACCGAGACACCTCTCCGGTCAATAACCAATAGCGGAACCTAGATGCTCATATTGGTTCCCACATATTCTACGAAGATCTTTATCGGTCAGACCGCATAACAACATACGTTGTTCCCTTTGTCATCGGTATGTTACTTGCCCGAGATTCGATCGTCGGTATCTCGATACCTAGTTCAATCTCGTTACCGGCAAGTCTCTTTACTCGTTCCGTAATACATCATCCCGCAACTAACTCATTAGTCACAATGCTTGCAAGGCTTATAGTGATGTGCATTACTGAGTGGGCCCAGAGATACCTCTCCGACAATCGGAGTGACAAATCCTAATCTCGAAATACGCCAACCCAACAAGTACCTTTGGAGACACCTGTAGAGCACCTTTATAATCACCCAGTTACGTTGTGACGTTTGGTAGCACACAAAGTGTTCCTCCGCTAAACGGGAGTTGCATAATCTCATAGTCATAGGAACATGTATAAGTCATGAAGAAAGCAATAGCAACATACTAAACGATCGATTGCTAAGCTAACGGAATGGGTCAAGTCAATCAAGTCATTCTCCTAATGAGGTGATCCCGTTAATCAAATGACAACTCATGTCTATGGCTAGGAAACATAACCATCTTTGATTAACGAGCTAGTCAAGTAGAGGCATACTAGTGACACTCTGTTTGTCTATGTATTCACACATGTATCAAGTTTCCAGTTAATACAATTCTAGCATGAATAATAAACATTTATCATGATATAAGGAAATAAATAATAACTTTATTATTGCCTCTAGGGCGTATTTCCTTCACCGATGGCAGGACCAACCTCGCGAGGGTGCCTGGAGGGATCCGCCTCATGAGGATCGCCCCCAGGGCAACACCGGTCTTCCCCCGCTGCCGCCACCAAGAAGGAACGACGACCACCACCAGGACGAGGGGGCTGGGGGCTTCCAGGAGCCGCGTGCGATCGCCTGCATCTTGGGCGGCGCCCAGGCCCCAGCCTCTCAGCGCATCTTCAATCAGTTCGCTCGCGAGGTGAACGCGGTGCTCCCCAAGCTCGAGGCCACGCGCCCGCTCAAGTGGTCCCAATGCGCCATCACTTTCAACTCGGCAGATCAGCTCAAGTGCGCAGCCACCGCTGGCGCCCTCCCTATGCTGTGCTCCCCAGTCATCAGCAATGTGCAGGTCACCAAGACCCTCATCGACGGCGGCGCAGGGCTCAACGTCCTGTCCGTCGACACGTTCGACAACCTCCAAGTGCCATATGAACGGCTCCAGCCCACCAAGCCATTCTCAGGAGTGACCGACGGCTCCACCACACCGATAGGACAGGTCCGCCTGCCTGTCACCTTCAGGGAGCGCAAGAACTACCGCACCGAGCTCATCGACTTCGACGTCGCGCACATCCGCCTGCCGTACAATGCCATCCTCGGGTATCCAGCCCTGGCCAGGTTCATGGCAGTCACTCATCACGGCTACAACGTTCTCAAGATGCCAGGAAGCGGAGGAATCATCACGGTCCTGTGTGAAGAGAGGGATGCGGTGTGCCCCCTCAAGCGCGCCTTTCAAGCCGCAGTAATTGACGACCCCGACAGCAGAAATGAAGGCCCTCCGGAGGCCATCCCCAAGAAGAAGAAGCCGCGCCGTGCAGAACCTCAGGAGGATGGCGTAGCAGCAGGAGCCCCGTCAGGATCAGCGCCCGCTCTAGGGGCGCCTCCCTCCATCGCATAGAAGGCGCGCCCGGTGCCCTCCTCGGGCAGGGCTCGGGGGCTCTCTTCTGGAGGGCCTCAGACCTTGCCAACCTCACGAGGGAGGCGCTTGGTCACCACTTGGAGGTGTGCTTCGCGGCACGTGACCTTCAGGAGAGCACAGGGCAAGGAGTGCCCACCACTCAGGAGTTCATCACCAAGACCACTCAGGAACTGCAAGACGCAAGGGCCATGCGCGGCGACAGCCGCTCACGAGGCGCAGCTCCGCATCCTGGCGAGGATGCTGGGCTGCGTGTCTGCATCGACGTCCCCGGGCTCAACAAGGCCGCATCTCAGGAGCGCTTCTGGCCATCGCGTGTGGGCCGCTGCGAGGGCCCACCACACAGCTACGTTCGCATGCCCTTCGGGTTGCCGAGCGTGGCATCAGCCTATCAACGCGACCTGCAGTGTGTCCTGGCGGCTCAGGAGGCCAGGTACCACGCCGTCCTGGAGGAGATGGAGATGGTCTTTAGGGAACCTCCCGAGCCCCCAGAGCCTCCCGAGGCTCAGGGTCCCGGTGGCTCATGAGGAGTCATTTCTTCAACGCACGCCTTCAGTGGCACCAACTCTACTTCGTCTACAGAACCAGGTGACATCTTCCAAGCTCGTTTAGCTGGGAGCGCCCCTCGGGCTGCATTATTCTCAGGCCACATGGGTTCGTCCCTATGGCATGTATCCCTTTTGCTTACGTCTTTAGCTTACCTTGTTGGGGGCGCCCCTCAGGCTGCATCATCCCCAAGCCGCTCAGGCCGGACCCAGTGGCATGTATCTTCCTGCATTTATCCAAGTTGATCTGCTCTCCATGCTTAACCTGCCAACTGCTGCCACTTGCCCGATCATCGCCTCCCCCGGGGCCTCCACATAGGCACGGCGCTGGTGCATGGGTCCGTCCCTGTCACGTTGACAAACCTGAGCGGTCGAGCTCTGGCTCACGGCACGCCCCGCGCACGTCAATTCACCAGGCCCTCAGTGCCTTCGCCTCATCTAGAGCAACCAGCGGCATGCTGACAGCTGTAACGGCAAACCGTGTTTCTTCTTGTGCCAGTTCACAGGGATCC
Organism: Aegilops tauschii subsp. strangulata; assembly: GCF_002575655.3. NCBI lineage: Eukaryota > Viridiplantae > Streptophyta > Magnoliopsida > Poales > Poaceae > Aegilops > Aegilops tauschii. Next base: position 548,148,234 of record NC_053036.3, on the reverse strand, counting down.
CGTGAGAAGGATAGCAGGCAGCACCACGAGTCTCCTTTTCTCTCGTGCAATTCTCTTGCACGTTAAAAGGGGGCTCCTGAGCATCGCGACTCAGGAGCTCTTACTGGTTCTCCAGCCCTCACCCCCTGGCCTAGACCATGGCATCGCGACCTGGCATACCAGCGGCGGCTGAGCTCGCTCGAGGGCCGGGACCTGAGGACATAGAGCACTAAGGAGAGCATGAGGGAAGGGAAACTCATATGGGCCGGTCTAGCTATGCCGCACAAGTAGGCGCGCAGCTCTGGCGCAACGTCAGGACTCACCACGAAATCAACAAGATAAGTCCCGCACTCGGATCGGCTAAATGTTTGGGCCTAATGGTCGCTCACGCCTTGCCACAACCCCGTTGCGGCCACGTCGACTCCCTTTCTCGCCTTACCATGGCTGCTTGAGCGCTAAGGGGGACCTCCTGAGCATCGCGCCTCAGGGGCTCTTACTGGACCTCGGGCCGCACACCTCCTAGCCTTGACCACGGCACGCGACCTGGCATACCAGCAACGGCTGTAGCCTGCCTGGGGACCAGGACCTGTCAGCGCAGAGCAACAAGCTATCGCCAGGAAAGAAAGGGCGACCGAGCCTTAACGGGACATGCGCTCACCAAGTTTTCATAACAAGGAAGATAAGCACAAAAGACATTGCAGATCCTTACATGCCCCCATGGGGTGATTCATGGTTCTTCGCAGGAAACAAAAGCTGATACTAAGGGGAATCCTATCTACATCCTTCCGTGGCGGACGCCATCATCAACAGTGGGCCACGGGAGGCCGGCGCCAACCCCATCCAGATCAGCGGCGGCAACGGCCAGACACCGCAGCTCTGCTCCGGGTGCGGCGAGAGCTCGGGGGCACGTAGCTGTCGTCGCTCGTCTCTGGAGTCTCGTAAAGCTCAGGAGAGCTGCTGGACTCCCAAGGGCTGCTGCTGCTGGAGTAGCCGCGAGCGGAGCGCGCGCCAGTTTGGCGCTCCTCTCCGGAGCAGCACTCCAGGCGGCGGCCCTCGGCATCGAAGACCTTGAAGAAGAGTGTGGAAGCGCCGTCGTACTCGAAGTGGATCGCGAGGGCGCCCCTTGCGTGGCAGACCCGTGCGATCTCCCCCCAGCCGTGGGTCATGAAGATCTTGCCGGCGGGAACCGCTTCGATCTCCGCTCTGGTCGCCGGAGCTCTGCAGTCGGCGTGCTACAACCAGAGCTCAAGAGGCCCCCTCGGCGGCATCACGTCGGAGAAGAACCGCGGGAAGCGGATCCAGGAGCTTGGAGGCATTGGCGCCCACAGCACCAACTCGCGCCTGGAGTCCGCGGCGTGGATCCCAGGGGCGACGGCACGCGTCGCCGTGGCGCGGCGACCCCGAGCACAGCATGGGCGGCGCTGCTCGTCACTCAGTCCTCCCGAGCCCTCGGCTCGGGCCTACAAGGGTAGCGGGTACCCCGGAGGAGGCCGCTCGCACCAGGGCCTCGACACCACCTACATCGCCGCTTCATCACGGCGATGATCGACCTCTTCTTCAGCGGAAGTGGCCCCGGATCATCACCGGGAGCCTTTCCTTTCTCTTCGGCAGAAAACCTTCTGATAGGCGCCATTGTTGTCAGCAGTGGAGCGGGGAGGAAGAAGCAAGCAAGCGAGGAAGAGATGGGCGACGGGGGCTCCACCCCCTCCCCATTTATAGCAAGAGAAGGCCAACCGGCGTCTCCCACGATCGCAGGTAATGATGGTTTTCCTTGCATGTCACAGGGACTTGTCAAGTCGTGCAGTTGCCGAGGCGACATGGGGAAGCGGAGACGCCCACGTCCAATCAACCGCCATGCGTCAACCGAGGCTGCAGGCTTTTGGGGCCCGCGGTGCTCCGAACTTGACCCTTGGCTTCGCCGCGAAGCCAAGCCCGAGCGCACCTTGGGCCCGGGGGCTACTGTCGGCGTTCTGGGAACGGGGGTCCCCATACTTGCCTGCCTGCGGCCCACAGCATGGCTAAGCTAGTAGGTCGTACGGACCATCTTCATCAACAAGGCATCCAAGACCCTCGTGAGGGTCCAAGCCTCGTGAGGCGGACGACGCAAGACCTCCTCTGGAGTGGCCTAGCCAGGCAGGCTCACGAGGAGCGGAGATATCAAGGCGGGGCAAACCTCACGAGGCTCTCGTGACGTGAGCCATGACGAATGGCACCAGGCGGGCGCCAGCGCGTCCAGCGTCCTTATTTCCTCTTTGGTGCTAAGGAGGCCAGCTCGATTGCCGCCCGCCACGGATCTGTTCATCCTATGCAATTCGCTTGCACGTTAAAAGGGGGGCTCCTGAGCATCGCGACTCAGGAGCTCTTACTGGCTCTCCAGCCCTCACCCCCTGGCCTTGACCACGGCATCGCGACCTGGCATACCAACGGCGGCTGAGCTCGCTCGAGGGCCGGGACCTGAGGACGTAGAGTGCTTGCATCTAACCGCCTTGCAGGGACATACGGTCACCAAGACTCAAGACCAGGCACAACCCGCCTTGAGGTAAGGCCTCGTGAGTCCCGTGCTGGCTCACGAGTGCCCAGATACACCTCGCAGCCATGCCGTGCAAGCCACGTGTCAGGGCGGGGCTGTACACGCCCCGGGGGCTCCTCCCGGAGGGGGGCCTCCATCCCACGCCCAAGTGGAAGCACCATGATCCGCGCTAGCTGTCGACACTGCCGAGGAGCGGCTATGCCCGTGCACAAGCGGAAGCACTATGCTCTGCGCTGGTGATAAACAACTGAGGGCGGCCCCACGGTCGTACCAACCTCAGGGAGCCCAGAGCTCAGCGCCCAGCCTCACCACGACGCCTTCCCTTGGGAGAGTCGCACGAGGGGGCTGGGCACGGGGCCTGCGCTCGGGTCATGCCCAAGCGCACGCCACCCAACCAGGTCCCCCGGACCTGGGCGTCGCGCGCCCCTCCCGAGGCCTCGGCGAGGGCAGGTATGGAAATTGTTTGCACGTCAAGGGGGACTCCTGAGCATCGCGACTCAGGAGCCTAACTGGTCACGTAGCCCCTCACTCCTTGGTCTGTCCTGGTCTCCTGTCGGCCCAATGGAGGTTGAGGTATGCGCGGGGCCGGGCTCTGCCGACGTAGAACATTAATCAATCCTCACGAACTCTCCCTATATGTTGTTTGCGCGTCAAGGGGGACTCCTGAGCATCGCGACTCAGGAGCCTAACTGGTCACGTAGCCCCTCACTCCTTGGACCGTCCTGGTCTCCGGTCGGCCCAATGGCGGCTGAGGTATGCGCGGGGCCGGGCTCTGTCGACGCAGAACAAAGCAAATAGGAAGGAAAACACAAAATCTCGAAGCAAATATTACAAGCATATTGTTCTCATAATACCAAATGAAAAGTTTAAACACCTCCACGAGGCCTGATATATGTTGCAGGAACGGAACGGGAAGAATAGCCGCAAGTCACCCCTGGATATCGCCATCGCCTGCGGAAGGTGCTCCCCCGTGGGCAACGATGTTCTCACCTTCACCACCAGCCACAGGATCCACGGCATCGCCAGACAGAGGATCGGAGGCGAAGCCGCGGAACTTCCCCAGCAAGGCCTCCACTTGACCTTGTACAGCTGCGGCGGCGGCTTCGCGGTGATCTTCAGCCACAGATTCCAGCAGCTCGTCAAGGCGAGCGTTGGGGTCGCGGAGGTGCAGATGGCTGAAGACGTGAGTCAGTGCGGCTAAAGACAAGACGCGAGCTTCTGCCTCCGCCATGGGACCAAGGCCATCAACGACCTCCTCAAGCGCCTTCACCACGAGAGGAAGCAGCTGGGCGGGGCCGTCCTCGTCGGTGTCCAGAGGCTTCTCCAGGCCGTGCTCGTAAAGCGTCTTCAGCCCCTTGCGAGATCTCTTCTCCTGATCGGCAAAGGCCACGCGGTCTTCGGCCAGGACTCGCGCCTTGGCGTCAAGATCGCCCTCCCTCGTCCCCATCTTCCGCTCCAACTCTTCCAACCGGTTGCGCTCAGCGGCCTGCTTCTTCCCAAGCTCCGCCAGCTCAGCATCACGGTTCTTGACGGCTTCCTCCCGGGCCTTCATCTCCACCTCCTTCGCTTGGCGGCAGCGTACCACTTCGGCGTGCTTGTCGCGCAGGCTCTGCAACTCGCCCTCCAACACTTGGCAGCGCTCACGGGCGGCCTTGGCGTCTTTCAGTGCCGTCTCATGATCGGCTGCAGGGCTGGCGGCTCCTTGCTTCCCTTCTCAGAAGCCGCAGCAGCCTGGCCCAGCGCCGCGCGAACCGCCAGGTCGGAGTGAAGCCAGCCAGAGGCCAACTCCAGACACCCGGCCACCAAGCACGGGTCCGCGCTCGGGAGATCCGCCTGCAATTGGGTCATCTCCGAAAGGGCACGCTCCAAGACAGCAGCAGGAGCAGAAGAACCAGGGAGTGGAGGTGCAGCAGTAGGAGGAAGCGACATCGCCACCAGGGCTTGGGAGACCGCGGGCCCCGAAGTAGCTGGGACCTCGTCAGCCGCGCCAAGCGCCGGCACCTCCGGAGCCGGCGGGGCCATGGGGGCTGATTCCATGCGGCGATGTTCCCCTTGGCCTCGCGAGGATGACCGGGCTGGGGAGATGCGGGCGCTGCTGCCTCCTTTCTCTGCGGAGGGGGCACGGCCGCCGTATCCTCCTTCCTCTTCTTCGCCGAAGATGTCGGCCTGATCAACCAAGGGCAAGTGTCAGGAATTAACAAGTACCAGCAGGGATAAAGCGAAGCTCGAGGCACCTACCGGTCCACCGCGAAGTACTCCACCTTTCGCTTGGGAAGCTTGAAGCCTGATAGCATCGGGACCTGAGGGGCAGGCGTTCGGGCTCCGGCGGCGCCGGGCGGTGCGGAGGCAGAACCGGATCCAGCCCCAGGAGGTGTTAGGGTGGAGGCCGCACCACGGGCCACCAGCGACGACCTACCCTTCGTCGGGATGAGGGGTTGCTCCCTCTCCCCTTAGGCGTCGGCCTCGGCATCATCAGGAAGGGCGCGGAGAATCTCGGCCTTGCTCAAAGGGGAAGTCTCCCCCACCTCTTCCAGGGTCTTCTCCGAGTCCACCTCCTCTTCCCCCTCTCCGCGGGACTCGCCAGAAGACACCTCCACCGGTTTTTGCGCCGAAGGAGCTCCCGGAAGCGCCGGCGGCACCAGCCTGCGCGCATCAAAAGTCGGCCTGGAGGCGACGAATTCCTCCCGGTCCCTGCGTTGGAACAGGGGAACAAGGCGTTAGGCGGGTACTCCTGGTTGTCCCCGACTATGAGGCGCAGGACGACATCCAATTCATCACCAGGCAGGTCCCCTGGCCTCAAGCGGGTCTTGTTCTCCTCTTCTTCAAGCTCCTAGAGGGGGCGCGCGCGCGCCTGGAGTGGGGCAACCCGCAGCATCAAGAACTCCCTCAGGAGCATCGCCCCCGTTATCTTGGTCGCCCTCGTGTTGCCCGGCTTCAGGTCGGTCATCATCTGCCCCAACACTGACGATGCCCGCTCGTCGACAAGCTCCACCTTGGGCCACCCCTTGCCCTGCCGGGGCGCCTCCGTCGGCAACGCTAGGCGCGGATCGGCACGCTGGGCATCCATCACGACCCATTTGGATCGGATGTTGTCGGCCCTCTTCCCGGTGCTCGAGATCGAGTTGGCCTTGCCGCATGCGATGAAGTTAGCGCATCCGGAGATGTGACCCTCGCTGACACGAAGGAAGAAGAAATGGCGCAGGAGCGCCATGGACGGCATCACGCCCAGGTACGCCTCACAGTAGTAGGCGAAGATGGACAGGAGGAGGACAGAGTTGGGATGGAGATGCAACGCCTGCATACCGTAGTGGTCGAGGACTTCATAAAAGAAATCAGAGAAGGGAGGAACCAACCCGACGGAGACACCGCTCGAGAAGAAGGGGAAGAAGGTGCTTCCCTCGGGCTCCGGCACGTCGAAGGCAAGCCGGAGCTCGGTCGCCCCCCACTCATTGCTCTCGCCCGCCGTCAGCAGGCGCACGGAGGCGAGGCCTTTCTCCGTGACGGTGGGCGCCTCAAGGGCCGGCTCATACCAAGCCGGTGCTGAGAAAGTCTTCACTTTGCGCGGCGCCATGGATTGCGGGTGCAGGATGAGATTGGAGCGGATCTGGAGGTAGCGGTGGCTAGGAGCAAGAAAGGGGATCTGGAGCGAGGCAAGGAAGAAGCAATGAAGGCAAGTGCTGCCTGCGCCAGCCTTTTGTCAGGTCAAGCAGTTGCCGAGGCAGCATGGGGAAGCGGAGACGCCCACGTCCAATCAACCACCACGCGTCAACCGAGGGCGCGGGCTTTTGGGGCCCGCGGTGCTCCGAACTTGACCCTTGGCTTCGCCGCGAAGCCAAGCCCGAGCGCACCTTGGGCCCGGGGGCTACTGTCGGTGTTCTGGGAACGGGGGTCCCCAGACTTGCCTGCATGCGGCCCACAGCATGGCTAAGCTAGCAGGCCGTACGGCCCATCTTCATCGACAAGGCATCCAAGACCCTCGCGAGGGTCCAAGCCTCGCGAGGCGGACGACGCAAGACCTCCTCTGGAGTGGCCGAGCCAGGCAGGCTCGCGAGGAGCGGAGATATCAAGGCGGGGCAACCCTCACGAGGCTCTCGTGACGTGAGCCATGACGAACGGCACCAGGCGGGCGCCAGCGCACGCAGCGTCCTTGTTTCCTCTTTGGTGCTAAGGAGGCCAGCGCAGGCGAATAGTACCGAGGCATCAGGCAAAGGTTGCTATATTGGTGCAACGAGACCCAGACCAGAAAGACGGCGAGACGGAGGTCATCGTGGAACCCAAGGCAGCATCACCACCAGAGCTTTTCGCAGGCGAAGACCTTTTTTGTCAGGATAGCTCTTACTAGCTGTCCCCCTTCAAATTTGCCCGCCGTTGTTGGCTCCCTTCCCGCTCGATATTTGGGAAGAGGACCAGGGCCTATATAAGTAGGGCTAGCCACCATAGTAGGGCACATGATCTTAGCTTGATCCGATCGGATCCAGAGATGCGCACAAGCTCGTACGCACAAGAACACCTCAACCTCAGGAGGCTATTCTTCCCTTGTACTATTCATCATTAGCCCAAGAGGCAATCCACCACCACCACACTAGAGTAGGGTATTACACCACAACGGTGGCCCGAACCAGTATAAACCTCATGTCTTTCTGTGTTGCGAGTTCGTCGAGTTCGTCCGCGAGATCTTAGCAAGCTAGGGCGTAGATCGGTAGGAGGGAAAGACTTCGCGCGCACCCCAGAGTTCGAACCTTAAGGGTTTGCCGGAACCCCACATCCGACAGGTGCTGTTCTAGGGCAAAGAGTTGATAAGAAATTAAATGTTATTCAATATGCTAGTAAAACTCTAGACAATGCCCAGAGAAATTATGCTACTACTGAAAAAGAATTTTTAGCAGTTGTTTTTGCTTGTGATAAGTTCAGACCTTATATTGTTGATTCTAAAGTAACTATTCACACTGATCATGCTGCTATTAAATACCTTATGGAAAAGAAGGATGCTAAACCTAGACTTATTAGATGGGTTCTCTTGCTACAAGAATTTGATTTACATATTATTGATAGAAAGGGAGCTGAGGACCCCGTTGGAGACAACTTGTCTAGGTTAGAGAATGTTCTTGATAACCCACTACCTATTGATGATAGCTTTCCTTATGAACAATTAGCTGTCATTAATGCTTCTCGTACTGCTCCATGGTATGCTGATTATGCTAATTACATTGTTGCTAAATTTATACCACCTAGTTTCACATACCAGCAAAAGAAAAGGTTTTTCTATGATTTGAGACATTACTTTTGGGATGGCCCACACCTTTATAAAGAAGGAGTAGATGGTGTTATTAGACGTTGTATACCTGAACATGAACAGGAACATATCCTACGCAAGTGTCACTCCGAAGCTTATGGAGGACACCACGCTGGAGATAGAACTGCACATAAGGTATTGCAATCCGGTTTTTATTGGCCTACTCTCTTCAAGGATGCCCGTAAGTTTGTCTTATCTTGTGATGAATGTCAAAGAATTGGTAATATTAGTAGACGTCAAGAAATGCCTATGAATTATTCACTCGTAATTGAACCATTTGATGTTTGGGGCTTTGATTATATGGGACCTTTTCCTTCCTCTAATGGGTATACACATATTTTAGTTGATGTTGATTACGTTACTAAGTGGGTAGAAGCTATTCCAACTAGTAGTGCTGATCATAATACCTCTATTAAGATGCTTAAAGAAGTTATTTTTCCGAGGTTTGGAGTCCCTATATATCTAATGACTGATGGTGGTTCACATTTTATTCATGGTGTTTTTCGTAAAATGCTTGCTAAATATGATGTTAATCATAGAATTGCATCCCCTTATCATCCGTAGTCTAGTGGTCAAGTAGAATTGAGCAATAGAGAGCTCAAATTAATTTTTCAAAAGAATGTTAATAGATCTAGAAAGAATTGGTCCAAGAAACTTGACGATGCATTATGGGCCTATAGAACTGCATATAAAAATCCTATGGGTATGTCTCCGTATAAAATGGTTTATGGAAAAGCATGTCACTTACCTCTCGAATTAGAACATAAGGCATATTGGGCTATTAAAGAGCTCAACTATGATTTCAAACTTGCCAGTGAAAAGAGGCTATTTGACATTAGCTCACTTGATGAATGGAGAACCTAGGCCTATGAGAATGCCAAACTATTTAAAGAAAAAGTTAAAAGATGGCATGACAAAAGGATACAAAAGCGTGAGTTTAATGTAGGTGATTATGTGTTGCTATACAACTCTCGTTTAAGATTTTTTGCAGGAAAACTTCTCTCTAAATGGGAAGGTCCTTACATTATCCAGGAGGTCTATCGTTCCGGTGCCATAAAAATCAACAACTTCGAAGGCACAAATCCGAAGGTGGTGAACGGTCAAAGAATCAAACATTATATCTCAGGTAATCCTATAAATGTTGAAACTAATGTTATTGAAAACGTAACCCCGGAGGAATACATAAGAGACACTTTCCAGAACGTTTCAGACTCCGAAAAGGAATAGGTATGTGGTACGGTAAGTAAACCAACTCCAAAACAGTTCTAATGGCAATTTTTCTCCGTTTTGGAGTATTTAAGAAAATAGGAAAATAAGAAGTAGTCCGGGAAGGACACGAGGCGTCCACGAGGGTGGAGGGCGCGCCCTACCCCCCTGGGCGCGCCCCCCTTCCTCGTGGGCACCTCGTGCGCTCTCCGGACTCCGTTTTCTTGCACGATACTTCTTTTGGTCGGTAAAAATTCATTATATAGTCTCCCGAAGGTTTTGACCAACGTATCACGCAAATATCCTCTGTTTTTGTTTCGAGCTGTTTTCTGCCAGAGTTCTCAAGGCCAGGCATCATGTCGTCCCCCTCCTCCAACAATGAGGGCAACGATGCTTGGCTAATGAAGATAGAGCTGAAAAGAGAAGAACCCGTGGAGATCAGCAAGGATGAAGGAATCAAGAAGGCCAAGGAGGATCAAGCACCGGCAGCAGAAGAAGAAGACATCCTTCCACCTCTCTTTACCCCAACCGAGATTGAAGCTTTCAAGATGATTGAGTTAGCTCGTATACAAAATAAGTATCTCACACGTGAAAATATTTTGTTGAAGGATCATATCATCGCACTCAAAGGCATAATCCGCAAATTGAAGGACTTCCTACACTCGATGTGTGACTACCCATCATCATCACCACCTTCATCACCTCTGAAGAAAGAGATATAATCACATGGGTATGGGCACTCCCCTTGGCAACTGCCAAGCTTGGGGGAGGTGCCCTGGTATCGTATCACCATCACATCTCTATCTTTACCTTTTTTCTTAGTTCGATCCTTTTAGTAATATCTTGATCTAGTAGAATAAAGTTTTAGTATGATCTAGTTTTGAGTTTTGCTTTATGATCCCCCTATGTAATCGAGTCCGTGAGCTATATATAATAAAGATTAGTGTTGAGTCAAGGGCTTGATTATCTTGCTATGATCTTGAGGGAATAAAAGAAAAAGAAAGAATAAAAAGAAATAAAAGAGATCATATTGATCTTATGGAGAGTAATGACTTCACATATAGAGAGTATGATGAATAAAAGTTGTTGAGAGTTGACAAACCCAGTTTCGGTCAACGTTGCAATTAATAGGAAGTAATAAAGAAAGAGAGGTTTTCACATATAAATACACTATCTTGGTCATCTTTTATGATTGTGAGCACTCATTAAAATATGACATGTTAAAGAGTTGATGTTGGACAAGGAAGACAACGATGGGTTATGTTTTCTTATATCCGAAATAAAGTATATTGTCATGGATCATCCAACATGTTGAGCTTGCCTTTCCCTCTCATGCTAGCCAAATTCTTTGCACCAAGTAGAGATACTACTTGTGCTTCCGAATACCCTCAAAACCAGTTTTTCCATGAGTGTCCACCATATCTACTTATGGATTGAGTAAGATCCTTCAAGTAAGTTGTCATCGGTGCAAGCAATAAAAATTGCTCTCTAAATATGGATGATTTATTAGTGTGGAGAAAATAAGCTTTATACGATCTTGTGATGTGGAAGAAATAAAAGCGACGGACTGCATAATAAAGGTCCATATCACAAGTGGAAATATAAAGTGACGTTCTTTTGCATTAAGATTTTGTGCATCCAACCATGAAAGCGCATGACAACCTCTGCTTCCCTCTGCGAAGGGCCTATCTTTTACTTTTACCTTCTACCCTTATGCAAAAGTCATGGTGATTTTCACCTTTCCTTTTTACATTTTATCCTTTGGCAAGCACATTGTGTTGGAAAGATCCTGATATATATATCCAATTGGATGTAAGTTAGCATGAATTATTATTGTTGACACCCTCGAGGTAAAAGGTTGGGACGCGAAACTATAAGCCCCTATCTTTCTCTGTGTCCGATTAAAACTCCATACCCATAAGTATTGTGTGAGTGTTAGCAATTGTGAAAGACTAAATGATAGTTGAGTATGTGGACTTGCAGAAAAGCTCTTACATAGACTCTTCTCGATGTTATAATAAATTGCAATTGCTTCAATGACTGAGATTACAGTTTGTTGGTTCTCAATGAAGTTTCTGATTAATACTTGACGTTGTGAATAGATTATTACTAGAGCATAAGAAATAATATGACAATATCCATATATGTTGCTGTTATAAGAATGATCATGATGCCCTCATGTCCGTATTTTATTTTATCGACACCTCTATCTCTGAACATGTGGACATATTTATCGTTATCGGCTTCCGCTTGAGGACAAGCGAGGTCTAAGCTTGGGGGAGTTGATACGTCCATTTTGCATCATGCTTTTATATCGATATTTATTGCATTGTGGGCTGTTATTACACATTATCTCATAATAATTATGCCTATTCTCTCTTATTTTGCAAGGTTTACATGAAGAGGGAGAATGTCGGCAGCTGGAATTCTGGGCTGGAAAAGGAGCAAATATTAGAGACCTATTCTACACAACTCCAAAAGTCCTGAAACTTCACGGAAGTCATTTTTGGAATTTATAAAAAATACTGAGCGAAGAAAATACCAGAGGGGGCCCACACCCTGGCCACGAGGGTGGGGGCGCGCCCTATCCCGCTGGGCGCGCCCCCTGCCTCGTGGGCCCCCTGGCGGGCCTCCGGTGCCCATCTTCTGCTATATGAAGTCTTTCGTCCGAGAAAAAATCATAAGCAAGCTTTCGGGAAGAAACTCTGCCGCCACGAGGCGGAACCAATCTAGGGCTCCGGCAGAGCTGTTCTGCCGGGGAAACTTCCTTCTGGGAGGGGGAAATCATCGCCATTGTCGTCACCAACGATCCTCTCATCGGGAGGGGGTCAATCTCCATCAACATCTTCACCAGCACCATCTCCTCTCAAACCCTAGTTCATCTCTTGTATCCAATCTTTGTCCCAAAGCCTCAGATTGGTACCTGTGGGTTGCTAGTAGTGTTGATTACTCCTTGTAGTTGATGCTAGTTGGTTTATTTGGTGGAAGATCATATGTTCAGATCCATTATGCATATTAATACCCCTCTGATTATGAACATGAATATGATTTGTGAGTAGTTACGTTTGTTCCTGAGGACATGGGAGAAGTCTTGTTATAAGTAGTCATGTGAATTTGGTATTCGTTCGATATTCTGATGAGATGTATGTTGTCTCTCCTCTAGTGGTGTTATGTGAACGTCGACTACATGACACTTCACCATTGTTTGGGCCTAGAGGAAGGCATTGGGAAGTAATAAGTAGATGATGGGTTGCTAGAGTGACAGAAGCTTACACCCTAGTTTATGTGTTGCTTCGTAAGGGGCTGATTTGGATCCATATGTTTCATGCTATGGTTAGGTTTACCTTAATACTTCTTTTGTAGTTGTGGATGCTTGCAATAGGAGTTAATCATAAGTGGGATGCTTGTCCAAGTAAGGACAGCACCCAAGCACCGGTCCACCCACATATCAAATTATCAAAGTACCGAACGCGAATCATATGAGCGTGATGAAAACTAGCTTGACGATAATTCCCATGTGTCCTCGGGAGCGTTTTCCTTCATATAAGAATTTGTCCAGGCTTGTCCTTTGCTACAAAAAGGATTGGGCCACCTTTCTGCACTTTGTTTACACTTGTTACTTGTTACTCGTTACAAATTACCTTATCACAAAACTATCTGTTACCGATAATTTCAGTGCTTGCAGAGAATACCTTACTGAAAACCGCTTGTCATTTCCTTCTGCTCCTTGTTGGGTTCGACACTCTTGCTTATCGAAAGGACTACAATAGATCCCCTACACTTGTGGGTCATCAATGACCATAGAAGGTTTTATTCATGTAAACAGAACAACAATTATTCTTTGACTTAAATGAATAACCGTATTGCAATAAACATGATCTAATCATATTCATGCTCAACGCAAACACCAAATAACATTTATTTTAGGTTCAACACTAATCCCGAAGGTAAAAGGAGTGTGCGATGGTGATCTTATCAACCTTGGAATCATTTCCAATACACATCGTCACCTCGTCCTTAACTAGTCTCTGTTTTATCTTGCAACTCATGTTTTTGTGTTACTACTCCTTAGCAACTGAACCAGTATCAAATACCGAGGGGTTGCTATAAACACTAGTAAAGTACACATCAATAACATGTATATCAAATATAGCTTTGTTCACTTTGCCATCCTTCTTATCCACCAAGTATCTAGGGCAGTTCCACTTCCAGTGACCATATCCTTTGAAGTAGAAGCACTCAGTTTCAGGCTTGGGTCTAGCTTTGGGTTTCTTCATGGGAGTGGCAACTTGCTTGCCATTCTTCTTGAAGTTCCCTTTCTTTTCCTTTGCCCTTTTACTTGAAACTAGTGGTCTTGTCAACCATCAACACTTGATGTTTTTTCTTGATTTCTACCTTCGCCGATTTCAGCATCGCGAAGAGCTCGGGAATCGTTTTCGTCATCCCTTGCATATTATAGTTCATCACGAAGTTCTGGCAGCTTGGTGATAGTGACTAGAGAACACTATCAATCACTATATTATCTGGAAGATTAACTCCCACTTGATTCAAGCGATTGTAGTACCCAGACAATCTGAGCACATGCTCACTGGTTGAGCTATTCTCCTCCATCTTGTAGGCAAAGTACTGCCAGAGGTCTCATACCTCTCGACACTGGCATGAGTCTGAAATACTAATTTCAACTCTTGGAACATCTTATATGCTCCATGGCGTTCAAAACGTTTTTGAAGTCCCGATTTCAAGTCATAAAGCATGGTGCACTAAACTATCAAGAGTCATCATATCGAGCTTGCCAAACGTTCATAACGTCTGTATATGCTCCTGCAATAGGTCTGTCACCTAGCGGTGCATCACGGACATAATTCTTCTGTGCAGCAATGAGGAAAATCCTCAGATCACGGACCAAATCCGCATCATTTCTACTATCATCTTTCAACTTATATTTCTCTAGGAACATATAAAAAAATAAACGGGGAGCTACATCGCGAGCTATTGATCTACAACATAGATATGCTAATACTACCAGGACTAAGTTCATGATAAATTAAAGTTCAATTAACCATATTACTTAAGAACTCCCACTTAGATAGACATCCCACTAATCATCTAAGTGATCATGTGAACCAAATCAACTAAACCATGTCCGATCATCACGTGAGATGGAGTAGTTTTCAATGGTGAACATCACTATGTTGATCATATCTACTATATGATTCACGCTCGACCTTTCGGTCTCAGTGTTCCGAGGCCATATCTGCATATGCTAGGCTCGTCAAGTTTAACCCGAGTATTCTGCGTGTGCAAAACTGGCTTGCACCCGTTGTATGTGAACGTAGAGCTTATCACACCCGATCATCACATGGTGTCTCGGCACGACGAACGGTAGCAACGGTGCATACTCGGGGAGAACACTTATACCTTGAAATTTAGTGAGAGATCATCTTACAATGCTACCGCCGAACTAAGAAAAATAAGATGCATAAAGGATAAACATCACATGCAACAAAAATATGTGACATGATATGGCCATCATCATCTTGTGCTCATGATATCCATCACCGAAGCATCAACATGATCTCCATCGTCACCGGCGCGACACCTTGATCTCCATCGTAGCATCGTTGTCGTCTCGCCAACTATTGTTTCTACGACTATCGCTACCGCTTAGTGATAAAGTAAAAACAATTACATGGCGATTGCATTACATACAATAAAGCGACAACCATATGGCTCCTGCCAGTTGCCGATAACTCTGTTACAAAACATGATCATCTCATACACCAATTTATATATCATCACTCTTGACCATATCACATCACAACATGCCCTGCAAAAACAAGTTAGATGTCCTCTACTTTGTTGTTGCAAGTTTTACATGGCTGCTACGAGCTTAGCAAGAACCGTTCTTACCTACACATCAAAACCACAATGATTTTTCGTCAGGTGTGCTATTTTAACCTTCAACTAAAGCTGGAGAAACAGACACCCACTAGCCACCTGTGTGCGAAGCACGTCGGTAGAACCAGTCTCATGAACGCGGTCATGTAATGTCGGTTTGGGCCGCTTCATCCAACAATACCACCGAATCAAAGTATGACATGCTGGTAAGCAGTATGACTATTATCGCCCATAACTCTTTGTGTTCTACTCGTGCATATAACATCTACGCATAGACCTGGCTCGGATGCCACTGTTGGGGAACGCAGTATTTCAAAAAAATTCCTATGATCATGCAAGATCTATCTAGGTGATGCATAGCAACGAGCGGGGAGAGTGTGTCCACGTACCCTCGTAGACCGAAAGCGGAAGCGTTAAGTAACGCGGTTGATGTAGTCAAACGTCTTCGCGATCCAACCGATCAAGTACCGAACGCACGGCACCTCCGTGATCTGCACACGTTCAGCTCGGTGACGTCCCTCGAACTCTAGATCCAGCTGAGGCCGAGGGAGAGTTTCGTCAGCACGACGGCGTGGTGACGGTGATGATGAAGTTACCGGCGCAGGGCTTCGCCTAAGCACTACGACAATATGACCGAGGTGTGTAACTGTGGAGGGGGGCACCGCACAAGGCTAAAAGATCAACTTGTGTATCTATGGGGTGCCCCCTGCCCCCGTATATAAAGGAGCAAGGGGGAGGCCGGCCGACCCTCATAGGGCGCGCCCAAGGGGGGGGAATCCTACTCCTACTAGGAGTAGGTTCCCTCCTTTCCTAGTCCAACTAGGAGAAGAAGGAAGGAGGGGGCGCCGCCCCTCCCCCTAGTCCAATTCGGACTAGGCCCATGGGGGGCGCGCGGCCAGCCCTTGGCTGCTCCTCTCTCTCTCTCCCCCTAAGCCCATAAGGCCCATTACTTCTCCGGTGGTTCCGATAACCCTTCCGGCGCTCCGATATTTATCCGGTGACCCCCGGAACTCATCCGGTGTCCGAATAACATCGTCCAATATGTCATTCTTTATGTCTCGACCATTTCGAGACTCCTCGTCATGTCCGTGATCTCATCTGGGACTTCGAACAACCTTCGGTACATCAAAACACATAAACTCATAATACCGATCGTCATCGAACGTTAAGCGTGTGGACCCTACGGGTTCGAGAACTATGTAGACATGACCGAGACTCATCTCCGGTAAATAACTAATAGCGGAACCTAGATGCTCATATTGGCTCCTACATATTCTACGGAGATCTTTATCGGTCAAACCACATAACAACATACGTTGTTCCCTTTGTCACCGGTATGTTACTTGCCCGAGATTCGATCGTCGGTATCATCATACCTAGTTCAATATCGTTACCGGCAAGTCTCTTTACTCGTTCCGTAATGCATCATCCCGTGACTAACTCATTAGTCATATTGCTTGCAAGGCTTATAGTGATGTGCATTACCGAGAGGGCCCAGAGATACCTCTCCGAAACATGGAGTGACAAATCCTAATATCGATCTATGCCAACCCAACAAACACCATCGGAGACACCTATAGAGCATCTTTATAATTACCCAGTTACGTTGTGACGTTTGATAGCACACTAAGTGTTCGTCCGGTATTCGGGAGTTGCATAATCTCATAGTCATGGGAACATGTATAAGTCATGAAGAAAGTAATAGCAATAAACTAAACGATCATAGTGCTAAGCTAACGGATGGGTCATGTCCATCAACTCATTCTCCTAAAGATGTGATCCCGTTCATCAAATGACAACACATGTCTATGGTTAGGAAACATGACCATCTTTGATAAACGAACTAGTCAAGTAGAGGCATACTAGGGCCACTCTATTTTTGTCTATGTATTCACACATGTACTAAGTTTCCGGTTAATACAATTCTAGCATGAATAATAAACATTTATCATGATATAAGGAAATAAATAATAACTTTATTATTGCCTCTAGGACATATTTCCTTCGTTATCGGAGTGCCGGAGGGTTATCGGAACCCCCTGGGGGAACTAATGGGCCACCATGGGCCTTAGTGGGGAGAGAGAAGGGCCACAAGGAGCTGCCCTCCCCTTTGGGTCCGAATTGGACTAGGGGAGAGGGGGGGGCGCCCCCCTTTCCTTCCCTTCTCCCTCTCCTTCCTTCTTCCCCCTTTCCACCAAGTGGAATCCTACTAGGACTTGGAGTCCTAGTAGGACTCTCTTCTCCTGGCGCACCCTAGCAGGGTCGGCCTCCCCCTCCCTCCTTTATATACGGGGGCAGGGGGTACCCTACAACACACAAGTTGATCTTTTAGCCGTGTGCGGTGCCCCCCCCCCACAGTTACACACCTCGATCATACCGCCGTAGTGCTTAGGCGAAGCCCTACGCCAGTAACATCATCATCACCGTCGCCACGCCGTCGTGCTGACGGAACTCTCCCTCGACCTCAACTGGATTAAGAGTACGAGGGACGTCATCGAGCTAAACGTGTGCTGAACGCGGAGGTGCCTTACGTTCGGTGCTTGGATCGGTTGGATCGCGAAGACGTTCGACTACATCAACCGCGTTATTAAACGCTTCCGCTTTCGGTCTACGAGGGTACGTGGACACACTCTCCCCTCTCGTTGCTATGCATCTCCTAGATAGATCTTGCATGATCGTAGGAAATTTTTTGAAATTACTGCGTTCCCCAACAGTAGCCTCCCAGCTGGAGCTGTCCTCTGATGACGGCGGAGTGGCTGAGCGACGACGACGGACCGGTGCCATTGGCGATTGTGGGAGAAGCAGGCGAGATAAGATACAGGGAGGGAGGGGAAAATGCGACGCAGGACTCGCCGGCCGTGAGGTTTATATAGCAGGCCGGTAAGTATTAGGATTCTGGGGGATTTCACCGAGTCGAGCGGGAAGCTTGCGCGGGAACCTGCGAGGTTGCGTGGGAACGGGCTCACCGGCGATTCATTGGCGCCACCGTTTGGCCAAAAAAATGCCCCCGCGCGCTGGGCAAGCTTGCGATGTAAGCCTACTGCGGCAACGGGGTGACAAGACGTGCGAGAGGAGGACGAAAGGCCACATACACATACGGTTAATAAAAAACATTTGCAATTTAATTACCTACTATACCCCCATCCTGGTTTATAAGTAGGATTTAACTAATAAAATACGAATGCATGTTCCCAAACATTATATAGTTGGATTCGTATTTGAACATAGTTTCCAATTATATAATTTTTATAACATGCATTAATATTTTTTTGGTTAAATTTGAGGGCAAAGTATGGCACAGAATATAAAGGGGACTATAGACCAAGACGGAGGTAGTAGCACACGGCCGCTCTCTACGCAGCGACGCAAGTGTCGGGCGGCTTGTAGGCGACCATTTCCTGCGTGTTCAACTGCTCTATGCGTGTGGTTGCTTGCGGTTGATGCGGCCACGGCACGCTCTGCTCGCGTCCCGCCGCGCGTGCTCTGCTCTCGCGTCCCTCCGGGTGCTCTGCCCTCGTCACTCCACGCGCGCTGCCCGTGTTTGGGGCCGGTGCACGATCACGCACGTTCATGTGCATGCGGTTGCGCCGGGCGCGGCGCGACAATGCAGTTACCCGCTGCAAAAACTGCCATGCGGACGCACCGAGAATCCAGGCCGCCTGGCCCCCATTTATTCCTGTGGCCATTTACCTTCATCTCTCGCGTCACACGACACAATAAGCACACCCATGACGACACATACATAGAGGACATACAGCGGTTCCAATGGCGATCTCCGTGGCTCCAATGGCGCTCCCAGCAGCCGACGACGACAATGGCTGGCAGTTCACCACGCATCACGTAGTGGACACCCTCGTGAAGGGGAAGGCCCTCTCGGTGGTGTACACGAACGATCCGGTGTCAGTGGAGAGCTCCATCCAAACTATGGAGCAATTCCTTGCCAAAGACAAGTACCAAGTGTTCGGCTTCGACCTCGAGTACACCATTGGTCGTGTCGAGCACGATCAGATGGTTGTCGTCGTCCAGTTGTGCGTGCGACATGACGTCCTCTTCTACCACTACCACCTGGCCACAAGGCCTTGCGAGCGTTTCTCGAGGTTTATCAACAACTCCGACTACAATTTCGCTACGGTGGACACCACCAACGATCTAAAAGCGCTCAAGGTTTCAGGTTTGAAATGCCGGAATCTTGTCAACATCCAGGACCACTACAAGGTCTGGGGCAGCGACAACAACAAACTGAATTCCCTGGTTGACCTCGCCTCGGTCATCATCGACCTCTACTACATGAAGATGAAGGATGGGAGCAAGAAGGACAAGAACGCCTGGCACAGTGTTTGGCATGAGACTGGATGAACAACACGTCAAGTACACGGCCAAGGACGCGTACACAAGCTACGAAATGTACAGGCGGATCGTTGACATGAGGAAGTGTCTTCTTCATGCCCCAGACGAGGGATTGAGCCACGGAGCAGTGGCGGGAGCGTCACAAGAAGTAGATGACTAGACGATCGTTTCTCCTACTACAGAATGCATGCAATTGTTTATTGAGGTGTGTGCGAAAGATCTGTATAGTCACTCATGTAATTGGATGTTTATTTCAGTTATATATATACACATGTTATTCTTCTGTAGACAGAGTAAATCACACGGCTTATTAGCAGCAATCGTCTGTGTTATTATTGGTCTTCGCACATATTTCTGATTACGGACATGTTTCCCGCGTATCACACACATCTTGTTTAGTTGAACCATTTCCATTGTGTTGCCTAATCACACACAGTTCATCCTAGTGAACTGTATGCTGTATATCGCACACACCCTCGTCTGTCTGCCCGTTTCTGTTGTTCTTCATCATCGCAAACGGTTCTTCTGGATTAAACGTTTTCCATTCATCGCACACGCACATCTAATATGAACCGTGTTTGATGTCGATGCCATCGCAAATGTTTTGCATCTTTCTTGACGGTTTTATTACATCGCCGTTTGTGATTGATGCATCGCACACAGTTTCGTCAAAGGGTCTCTGATTTGATTGTCGCGTTTGGACCATCTTGCAGTAGTGACTATTCTCTCCAGTCTGACCGTCCGCGATGCTCTTGTCTACGACACTACCACTACGACTGCATGAGGGGTTAGAGTATATATGCATATCTCTGTATAATGTAGACTATGATTTGTCATCCTGTCTTATCTCTAGGAGAGGCTTCTCTCCCTCCAAGCCTTGTACTCTATATAAACAGTCTGAGAGGCTCAATACAACACCCATCGCATTACGCCAATCTCCCTCTCTATTCCTTAACAACATCGATTTCATAGATCTTACACAAACACATCGGGAGCCATGGGGAAATCTAAGCACATAAATCTACACCAAGCACGGGCAACAACATACACCATCCATCAATCCAACACCAGAACATACATGGATCTCGAAGCCACACTAGCAGAAAACGGAGGAGAAACCTAGGTCACACCGCGGGGGGGGGGGGGGGGGGGACAACCAACCGGGGCAGCCGAGGAACAAAGAGAAAAGGAGGAGAAATCAAGCTCGAGTGGCAGGGGATCTCGGAATCGACATGAACCACGGGAATCGACTCGGCTCCTCCGCCGCTCGAGCGCCTCTTGCTCTCTCTCGCTCTCCCTCCTCTCTGTCTTATTGAAACAGCGCCGCCGAATGAAATGGGGAAAAGACACAGAGAAAATTCAAAAGGGGAAAAAACAGGCGGTCAAGGACCGGGGCGGCCGTAACGCTAACAGGCTGGGGTAGAAACAAAAACTGCGCCCGACAAACAGAAAACCAGACTGAAAATCACACCTCCAAGCGTGAATCTCCGCACGATAACGGACGAACATAGATTTGAATGACAACGGATTGTAAAACAGTCGACTGTAAAGTAGCAAATCTGTTCACAAATTCAGTGCTTCGTGAGTCCTGACCAAATCCCACCAAGAAACGCAAAAAACAAAATTAAACCAAACTAACGAATGAACCACATTGATCCCTGAGAAAAGGTAAGCTAAGCCAAAGACAGGCAAGCATATCAGGTTTATATGGATGATATTTTTTGGGGGAACTTACAAAACATAGAAATACATCGTTTGCTAAGTTTTATGAAGTGGGTTCCGGTGTGTCCATATTCCAAAAATCCTGTCCCGTGACATTTCTAGTTTTATATTCATCATATTGTTCGAGTGTATATGAAACTCTGAATTCCATGAATGTGTTCAAATTTATATTCATCATATATGTGAGCGATACTATTTGTACTTTCCCTGCCAATAAGCATCCCACATCGATCAGCCTCTCCTTGGCCATGCATTTCTATGAACTTTCCCCAAACATGCCAACATCCACACGCATAAATTCACAGATTCAGTACTTCCTGACCAAATCCCACCAAGAAACGCAAAAACATAACATTAAATCAAACCAACGAATGAACCACATTGGTGCCTTAGAAAAGGTAAACTAAGCCAAAGACAGGCGAGCATATCAGGTTTATACATGTCTAAAGTCTACAGAAAGCAGAGGAGCACATTGAAATTCAAACGCAACCTCCATATTTCACCAAGCCGAGCACCACGGTCACCACTAGTTTGCTTCCACCTATCCGGTTATCCCTTCTTCACACTCTTTTCACCATTATCTCCCTTAATCTATCTCCAACACCGCTAGCTTAACCAGATCAACTACAGATACTGCGCCTGTATTCTGTCTCTGTTCTGCTCCCACCACACCTTCGCCCGGTCCTCGCCAAACCTCTCCCGGCTGAAAAAATAGTTACAAGAATATGCATGAGATCGGACTGATCAAGCGTGTATGAATGTGCACCGATCAACGGGGAAAGGTTAGCAAGTTCGTGGATCATCGGTGGTAGGCATATATACCTGAACCGGACGCGGCGGAGCTCGCGGGTGCCGTCGCCGAGCTCGCGGATGGTGAGGCACACGCCGGGCTCGTCCTGCTCGATCCACTCCGTCGCCTCCATGTCGCTGACGTTGCTGATGGACACGGAGGCCTCGTCGCGGGAGGAGGTGGTGGCGCGCGACGGGTCGTAGGAGGAATGCCCGCCGGCCGCCGCGGAGTTGAGCATGTTGAAGTGGTGCGCCCACACGTGGTCGGACGGGTCCGGCACGGCCGCCGCGGACGGGTAGTACGCCGCCCTGGTGGATGGCCCCGCCCCGTAAGGCCCCGACGGCGGCGGCATCATCGCCTTGCACGACACGCTCCGGGACATCGGGTCTTTGCTCGACGAGGATGACGGCGGCGGCGGCGGCATCATGACTACCGGGCTGTCCCTCGTGGAGCCGCCCCGGGAATAGGACGAATCTCTCTGCAAGCAAAGCATTGCACCCAACCAGTTCGATCAGTATGTCATGGATGAATGGGTTCACGTGAACGAAATGTTTTACGTGCAACAATGCGTGCACCGACCAGAAGCGAGTCGTCGACGGAGGACGTCGGAGTGGAGGCCCCCTGCTGCCGGCCGCTGAACGTCTGCACGTTGTACAGCTCCACGATGCGGTCGTAGTTCTCTCCCCACCACCGCTGCGCCTCCCACTTGTTAAACATCTCACGGCTACGTACGCAGCACAGGTCACACGAGTTAATCAGTTCAACACTTCAACATGCATGTGCTGGACACGTCAGTTGATCAAAAGCTAGCTGAACAATGCAAATGTGCAATTGATATGCGATGAATACCTGAAGCGGATGCGCTTGAGGTCGTTGCCGCCGCCGGGGAGCGTGACGAAGGTGATCTGCACGCCGGGCTCCACCTGCGCCGTCCACTCCCTGGGCACGGCGGCGTCCCCCCCAGCCGCGACGATCTCGCCGCCGTCCTGCTCGTCCACGCCCGGCCATCCGCGCCCGGTCATGTCCCACGTTGCCGACGAGGCAGCCCGCGCGCTCCCGTTCGCGGCTGCCGCACTAGTCCTTGTGTACGCGCCGGCGTCGCTTGCAGGCCTGCCCGTCGGCGTGAAGGTAGTGTCGTCGACGAAGCCCGGGTAGGGGCGTCGGTAGCTTCTGAAAGAGGGGCTCCCGGCGGCCGCCCCCTTGTAGTGCTTGCTGGAGCCGGAGAACTTGAGCACCATGTCCTTGAGCTGAAGACAACACATTGCACCGTACGCACGTACGCAGGAACGAAACGAGTTAGCCACGCACCACTCACTTCACTTAGTCATTAACCGCTCATGAGTCATGAGTGCAATGTAACATCAGCCATGACTCGAATTAGCATAAGTAGCTACCACACAATGCATGGTTAGTCAGTACCAACAGAAGTGCATATGCACGAATTTTATAAGGATCATGGATGGCCAAAGAAAGGATATGCTTGATGAGTGCTGAAGTGACTTTGAGTGACTGACTGACTAACGAACAAGTTCACATCAAAGAAAAGTGGGTATATATGTATGGCAAGGCTATATGTGGAGCACAGATTACTACTGCTAGTACAAAGGACCACGCTACGTTCACATCAAAGTACATACATACAGCGAGCTAGTGATCACGCTGGATTGACAACAGTGAAATCATTATTATCCTTTTGTCTGAAGCAAGGAACCACGCAGTGATGCATGCATGCCGTCTCCAAAGGCGGCGTATGATCCCGCCGCATGCATGCATTATGCGTTGCGTGCGTACTTCAAAAGCAGGCCCCGTCTTGGCGTGGCCCAGGCCAGCCCAGCCCCAACGGGAGGGGAGGCCCAGCCTGGGCCCTAAAGGGCGGGCCGAACCGCCGCCGTAGCCCCTGGGGCCCTAAAGGGCGGGACCAGCGGGCCGGCTTTATTCGAAGACGAGGGGAAACAAAGCCGAGGCATGGCTTTCCACGTACCGGCAAAACGTGATGCAGGTTGCCGGGTCCATCACACACGGCAGCACATGAACGCAGGCACTGTCGTCGTGGTGCGGAGCGTGTCCACGCTACCCATGGGCTTCTACTACTACTGCTAGACCTTTATTTCCACGGCAAAGGGGACGGACGGGCGAATGGGCGGTGGTGAGTTTGAGAGAAAGTGAAAGAATGTCGTCGACGACGGACCCATGGCCATGGGGAACCGGCAAGCAAAGCGTTCCAAAGGTGGTAGGGGGATGGGGATGGGGATCCAAGCAAAGGAAAGGTGGCCGGCGGCCTTCTCTCCCACCACGTCTACTCATCAGTGCGCATCGTGTCCTCCCTTGACCGACCTAGCTTTTTCCCGAGGAATGGAACGGAATGGAGCTAGCTAGCCAGCAACGTACTCTCGGTACGTACGTACGTGGTGCTAAAGAAAGCGGTCGATGGAACCACTGTCATTCACGCGGGATGCACTGCTTTTGCGTCGACCAGTCATGCATCCATCCATGGTTCCATCATAATTAGACGCGGCCTACTCCTACCTAGCAGCTAATTAACAGGCATGTCACCGTGCCAAAGTCTGAAGAACTACATTTTTCAGATAAAAGAAGCCTCTGGCTAGCTGGCCCATCGATCCTTATTATGGGTCTAACTACTATTACTCGTTTCGCTCATCCATTATCCTCTACTGCTCTATGTGCATGACACAAATATGGCATATGTGCTGCAGAACAGAAAGCAACAAGGAGATGCAATGAACCAGGGACCGAAACAACGATGCAGAGGCTAGGAAGAGGACGATCGGTCACGCCAATTGATCGCGTTTGCGTGGGGTGGCGGAACTACTCCACTCCTATAACTGAGCAAGTGCCAACAAATTGCCAGCGGGAGCAGCCAGCAGGGCCAGGGCTCAACCGCCTACGTATAGACAGATAAGCTAGCTGATCTACTTTGTCCGCATCTACTACTACATCGATCAACAACCCCGGGGCTTGGCATCTTTTGCCAAAACGCAGCGGCTATCCCTGCATGCGCGCGCCTAGCCCTATAACCAACTGTGCAGCGCAGAGGAGGTTTTAATTCGGCATGCCTTGCTTGGGCAATTCCTAGGCTGACTGTGCCCCACTGTGCTGTAATAAGTATAGACTCTGGCATTCCCGGTTCTTCCCCTCACTGTCTATCAACTGCATCCTTCGGTCGATCCCTCTCTCTCTCTCCTACTCACGCTGACAGAAAATGAGACAACACAAGCATTGCATATACACTGTACAGTGTGCACAGGGAGAGAGACAGATAAAGAAGAGCTGGTACTGGCAGGTGTGTCCTTAAAAAAAACAGTGGTACACTCGGTCCAGTAGAGTGGCACGCACCGTGGTACAGTAGTCATTGGGGAGAGACAGATGGTACGTGTACCTGTGAGGTGAGAGACCTGACCGCCGGCGTGGCCGCAGCACGGGAGCCGTCCTCCCCGCCTTCCTTCGCGGAGCACGCGATGCAGGCCAGCATCTTCGCTTCCTCCTCCTCCTCCGCTGCCCTCCTCCAACGCTCAACAACACGGGATAATCACTTCTCGCTGCACCGCCTGTAGAACAGAATAGAGCAATGTATATATAGTGGTGCATTCATCATTAATAACGTCGATCGTATCTATCTCAAGAGCGGTACTGGCATAGTACTACGTTGACCGGGACGGTGCAAATTAAAACTAGTAGTACGTACTAGTACAAAAGATTGTACGCGTGCATACGACCAAATGTATATATCCACAAGATGTGAGAGGGTCAAACATTGCGATCTGCAGGCAGGTCAACATTAATTGTACTGTATAGTACTGTAGACGACGTTGCAGGGTGCTACAACTTTAATGCCACAGTATCGTATACTCTACCAGTCCATCTAGAAGAACGTATTTGTACCGCACAGTAGCGTACTGTAAGTCTGTAACAATCCCCGCAGGCGTTATTTCAACGTCATACTACTGCTCAGTCACTAGTCACTACGCGGACACGGACATCACTGTTCGACGACGACACGTCCCGGCCCGCACGTGCGTGCGACGCCGACGACCGTGGTTATATTAGCTACGTACCCGTGTCAACGCCCCCGCACAGCGATCTAGCTGAATTAGGCGGCGACACATGCAACTCAACTGTGCAAATTAACTATGGCCGCAATAGAGCTCGCACCGGCGCCTAACCGGGGCAGACCAGCAAGAAGAACAGTACTCCGGTGAAGCCGCTACAGTGCTTTGCTAATACTATAAGGAATGGAATACAATTAACCCATGTCGATTTGCTTGCAGCGTCCATGCATGCACGCACCAGCAGCAGACCAGGCTGCAGAAAACACTATAAAGACAAGGTACGTAACAAGACATGGACGGAGCCGGAGCTCCAACCGCGCATGCAGGGTGCAGAGTCACGCACCCAGATGCAACAAATCTTCAACGTTCGACCTCTGATCTGCCTGGTCAGGTCAGACCCGGAGAGCACCGCACCCATGACATGGGGTACGTCACATGCATAAGGAAACAAATGCAAATACGCATGCACATGCAGCTAGCGTAAACGACGCGCGGCGAAGCTTCTCATGTCTACGTCCTCCTGCCTGCCCGCTGCCACTCTACGTAGAGTAGTACTACGCTCGTAGTCTACTACTCGATGTTTAAATTCAGATGAGCGCGCTGTCCGACGCCGGCCAGGACAGAGGAGCATGGGGAAGAAAGACTCGACACAAGACAGCAGCGGCAGCATCAGCTTAGCTCGACGCACGAGGCGCTGAGCAGAGCTACAGTCTACCTCTGCATGTGCGTGTAGTATGGCCCCCGAGATCAACGTATTGCCTGGACATTCTTTATCTTTTTTACTACCCCTTCAGGCGCCGGGGCCGGCACCAAAAGCGAGCAGCCATCGAGTGTCTGCGCCGCGGGAGCCACCCCGCTGATCCTCTTTAATTTTGAACAAAATCTTTCGCTTTGCTAGGAACACTTCACAAATCTAGGCCAGGTGGCGTGTGTGGCTAGCCGCTCGGCCTTCCCAACCAACCTTAAACAAGCCATTAATGGGTTGATGTTTACGGGTGAGCTCACTGATTAATGGTGATAGCTAGAGTAGCGAGAGGAACACAAAGAAAGGAGGAGGACGGTGACCAACCACATTGACCCGCCGGTGAGATGATGATACTTACAGTTACAGAAGGCAACTGACGGCTTCCTGCCCGGTAGATATCGCCGCTGCTCCTGGCCGGCCCCTTGGCTGACCTACCCGTCGGGTAAACAGTGTGCGGTGTATCTTGGCGTCGAAAAATGATCTGAAAATCAATGTCATGTAAAGAAAAAGATCCGGAAAATCTGGGAAAGTATCTATTTTTCTAGGGGGGAAATATACAGGCGGATGACGTGACATGAGCTGACAATGGAGGACTGCGTAATCAAGAGCGTATACGTACGGTTTTGGTGTTAATCAAAACTGAAAACAGCTGTTGGGGGTTTGACTTGTGAAGAACGGGACGGGGAGCAAAACACGCGATGCAAGCTGGGCACGGTTAGACAAAGCTTAACGATCGACACGACACGAAAGCAGAGAGGAGGAAGAATAAATGGACGGGGAATGGCAAGCGACACGAACGCGGGGCGTCAGTGCCGGCCGTTTCGATTGAGTGCGCACCTTCTCCGCCTCTTGCCGGCCGGCGTGACGAGGAGGGTACTGCCACTAATTAATGGTGATGCTGGTACTATGCCAGAGTGGTTAGAGGACGAGGAAGTACAGAAGGACGGTGGCCAACCACACTGACCGGTGGGATGGGGTACTTACATGCAACTGACGGCTTCCCCGCCCGGCTGATACCGCCGCCGTTCCCGGCCGCGCCTCCGTGGCGAGTTTACCCGCCGTGTAAACAGTGCACCACCGTCGTCGGTAACTGTACGGCAAGGAACGGCGGCAGAGCCCTTGCCGAAGACCCGCGCTGGAAGATCGGGCAGGAGTGAGGCGGCCGTGCTGGAAGGTGCTCAGGGTGGAGTGAAGTCTCAAAGGGGAAGGAAGGGAGATGAAAGGCAGTACGGGACAGAGGAGTAGGGTTCGGCTAGCTTTGAGAGTTTTTATTTGCGAGGATGCAGGCAGGCATGCAGCGGCGTAGCCTTCCCTTCTGGAAGGTATAGTATAGGCGCCGAAACGAGGCTGGAAGAGGAAAACGGCGAGGGGGCTATGGAGTATGGAGCGGGGGAGATTCCTTTCACAGAAGAAGCGATGGGGAAGACCAGAGTGGCTGCGGCTCCAACAAGACAGAGGATGGAGGAAGGAATGCAGCTCGTGTCGCTCTCGTCTCGACCGTCCGATCGTTGCACGCGCCCCGGTCGATCCGCCATTCTCCGCCGAAATCTAGGCCTGAGGCATGGGCGGCGGGGCCCGTCAGGCTTCGGCCGTCCGATCCGGGACTGGCCGTGCGGTCGCCCACTGCCTGTGGGTCCCGCGCGACAGACCCTCTGCCCGCAGTAGCTATCCTCGTCCTCAAAGGTTCCATTTTTGTTCCGTGCAATGCGATCGTGATATTTGGATATATCCAAACGGGCTTGGTAAATCTCAGTTAGCTGAGACTTAACCAAGTTCCAGTCAATACTATATTCGTAAGATCTTATGTAAAGATACGTACAAAACTTTTTTTTAATTTTTCTTTCTTCCTTTTTACATGTTGTGTCATTTGATTAAGAATTGGTTAAGTCTTATTCGACTGAGATCTAGCCACACCCATATCCAAATTCAGTGTTTTTGCTGACTATCTACACGGTCCACACAACATCGTTTTCTTCACGCTAAAAAAATTCGAATTCTCAACCCTTGTTTTATTGTTTTGTTTTACAAAAAATGGTCACATAGTCTACGGAACGGCGGTGTTAGAAAAAATCGACAAAATTTGGGGCGGCTGATAGTGTCGCCCCAATTCAACCGCCCCGTCTTCTGCTACAGGTTCGGTCTTAATACAACCATGTAGGAATGGACATGCATACGTCAATACTAAGTAAATTGAAATTCCCTTACCCGAAAACCTTTTATCTCTTTTAATAAAAAATGTCAGACATGGTAAATTTGGTGCTACTATCAGGGACGGAGCTCCCATGTAGCCACTGGTGTCAATTGACACTAGTGCCTTCTGGCCTTTCAGCTAATATGTATTAACAAAAATGCGTTTGACCCCAGCCCAAAAATTCCATTGACCCCAGCCCAGCAGCAGAGCAGCTAATCCCTAAAGCCTTAGCTCATAAGATCCATTAAGTTCTAAAAAAGCAACATCCTGTGGCAGCAAACAATGACACAAGGCCAGGCCCAATGCGTACGCACGTCTCTATGTATCAATTAATCGATCTGTTGTACGCCTGTACCTATACGCGAACATACACACGTCCTCGTCTCTTCGCCTCCTCATCTCGATCCCTAATTCCGCAGCCGCCGCAGGGAATCGGCGACGAACGACGGCGAACTCGACGCCGTTTCATCGGGTGAATGTTGACATCGGCCGACCGTCCACCGGTGCATAATCTTTAATTTGCAAGTGTTGGCTCTTCCCATCCCAGGTAATTAATATGCCCCCTCTCTCTCGGTCTCTAGATTGTCTACAATTCTACATGTGCTTTGATTTCATGATGGCTATTGGCTAAGAAATTTCTTTTCTTTGATTTGCCGAGAACCAGGAGGATATGGATAAATTTTTGTTGAAAGGGAAACGACGAGCACTAGATAGTAATGTGGCAGGGACTTCAAGGCCTGTTAGACCAAGACAAGATCTTGCTTCAAATATTGGTACTACTCCTCCGCCTCCGGCAGAAATTAACTTGATGCACTTCCTCATGATCCAGCTGATCGAAAAAGAACAGGGCAGTAAACAAAGAATCCTAAGAAGCAAGATGAGATTAGAAGAATATATTTAAATAGAGGACCTTACAGACCACAAGAAGGCTTTAAATATCCTCAGAAAACCATCGCAGGAGCTGAACAGAGATATAATCCAAAATTGTTTAAAGACTACCATTGGCTAGAGTATAGTGATAAGGTGCATAAGGCATTTTGCGTGTGTTGCTATCTATTTAGAGATTGCATCGACGACCAAGGTGGTAATGATGCATTTGTTGTTAAAGGCTTCTCTTGTAGGAATAAGAAACAAAGACTAGATACTCATGAGGGTGAAGTTAATAGCTTTCACAATGTGGCTGTTAAAAGTTGTGGTGCTAATTTTGCCAGTTGCCATAGCGTCAGTGGAGAGATGCTTTTCAGCAATGAATATCGTCAAGAGTGTTTTGCGGAACAAAATGGGTGATGAGTTCATGAGTGATTGCCTGATTTGCTATGTGGAGAAAGACATATTTTCTACAATAACGAATGATGATGTGATTGATCTATTTAAGAAGATGAAAGATAGAGAAGGGAAGTTATAAAATGTGAGTCTCAGATCATTTTATTTTTTCCTTAATGATACTTATTTTCTGCATTAATTGTTTCTTACTATTGTTGTGAATATAATATGTTTTTTGTTCATCCTTTCCAGAAAGTTACAAGTGAAACGTTCCAAAGTCATCTTTTTGCCTATTATTTTTGGAATATGTAAAGAAGTGTTACTTTATGACTTCGTTCAGCCAATACTCGCTACTCGGTACGATTTTTATGTAATAATAATATCACCAGCTCGTTGCATATTGTTGCTCTTTATATCGCTCTCGGCCATTATCTATGTTGTTGCATCACTATAATTTCTACTAGAGCCTTAGCGTGGGCAGCGGTTGACACCAGTGCCCATTTTTTCTAGCTTCGTCCCTGGCTACTATATACATATGGATGCACATAAACGGGCATTGGATTTATCTAAGCTCATGAGACTGTGATACTCCCTCTCTCAGTTTACAGGGCGTGCGCGTATTCCTAGGTCGTCAATTTGACCAACCTAATATTGGGGAACGTAGTAATTTCAAAAAAAATTCCTACGCACACGCAAGATCATGGTGATGCATAGCAACGAGAGGGGAGAGTGTTGTCCACGTATCCTCGTAGACCGATAGCGGAAGCGTTAATACAACGCGGTTGATGTAGTCGTACGTCTTCACGATCCGACCGATCAAGTACCGAACGCACGGCACCTCCGAGTTCAGCACACGTTCAGCTCGATGACGTCCCTCGAACTCCGATCCAGCCGAGTGTTGAGGGGGAGTTTCGTCAGCACGACGGCGTGGTGACAATGATGATGTTCTACCGACGCAGGGCTTCGCCTAAGCACCACTACGATATTATCGAGGTGTAATATGATGGAGGGGGCACCGCACACGGCTAAGAGATCAATGATCAATTGTTGTGTCTCTGGGATGCCCCCCTGCCCCCGTATATAAAGGAGCAAGGGGGGAGGCGGCCGGCCTAGGAGGAGGGCACGCCAAGGGTGGAGTCCTACTCCCACCGGAAGTAAGACTCCTCCTTTCCTTGTTGGAGTAGGAAAAGGGAAGGGAGAAGGAGAAAGAAGGAAGGGGGCGCCCCCCTTCCCTAGTCCAATTCGGACTAGTCCATGGGGAGGGGTGCGGCCACCCTTTGGGGCCTTTCTCTCCTTTCCCGTATGGCCCATTAAGGCCCAATACGAATTCCCGTAACTCTCCGGTACTCCGAAAAATATCCGAATCACTCGGAACCTTTCCGAAATCCGAATATAGTCGTCCAATATACCGATCTTTACGTCTCGGCCATTTCGAGACTCTTCGTCATGTCCCCGATCTCATCCAGGACTCCGAACTCCTTCGGTACATCAAAACACATAAACTCATAATATAATCGTCATCGTAACGTTAAGCGTGCGGACCCTACGGGTTCGAGAACTATGTAGACATGACCGAGACACCTCTCCGGTCAATAACCAATAGCGGAACCTGGATGCTCATATTGGCTCCCACATATTCTACGAAGATCTTTATCGGTCAGACAGCATAACAACATACGTTGTTTCCTTTGTCATCGGTATGTTACTTGTCCGAGATTCGATCGTCGGTATCTCGATACCTAGTTCAATCTCGTTACCGGCAAGTCTCTTTACTCGTTCCGTAATACATCATCCCGCAACTAACTCATTAGTTACAATGATTGCAAGGCTTTATAGTGATGTGCATTACCGAGTGGGCCCAGAGATACCTCTCCGACAATCGGAGTGACAAATCCTAATCTCGAAATACGCCAACCCAACAAGTACCTTTGGAGACATCTGTAGAGCACCTTTATAATCACCCAGTTACGTTGTGACGTTTGGTAGCACACAAAGTGTTCCTCCGGTAAACGGGAGTTGCATAATCTCATAGTCATAGGAACATGTATAAGTCATGAAGAAAGTAATAGCAACATATTAAACGATCGAGTGCTAAGCTAACAGAATGGGTCAAGTCAATCACATCATTCTCCTAATGATGTGATCCCGTTAATCAAATGACAACTCATGTCTATGACTAGGAAACATAACCATCTTTGATCAACGAGCTAGTCAAGTAGAGGCATACTAGTGACACTCTGTTTGTCTATGTATTCACACATGTATCAAGTTTTCAGTTAATACAATTCTAGCATGAATAATAAACATTTGTCATGATATAAGGAAATAAATAATAACTTTATTATTGCCTCTAGGGCATATTTCCTTCACCTAATACAAGTCATATATTACAAAAAATATACCAATATAAACTTCAGATGTTCTATTTTCAAACTATATTTTTTATTATTATATAGTTTATATTAGGATGATAAAATTGGCAACCTAGGTATACGCGCAGGACTTGTAAACTGAAACGGAGGGAGTAGTATCGATAGTCCACCTGACAATGTACGTCAACATTTTTGTTTTATTAAAATAACACGGCATACTCCACCCAACCACGTTAGTCCACCTCAACAAATATATTTGCTCGCTTTGGAATTGTTCTTGTTTGTCGTTTAGAAACTACTCCCTCCGTTCCTAAATATAAGTCTTTGTATAGTTTTCACTATAAACCACATACGGATGTATATAGATGCATTTTAAGTGTAGATTCATTCATTTTGCACCGTATGTAGTTCACCTAGTGGGATCACCTAGTGGGATCTTCAACGGAGGGAGTACTATGTATGGGCAAACGCACGTGCACATGCGGATATTGGATATATCGGGATTAATCAGTTACAAGTGAATGTCTCGATAGCCCATATTTTGCTTTCGATTTTATTAAAATGCTCTGGCATGGTCCACCTAACGACGTCCATCAACACACAACGTCCGTACAATTCGACAAAATCCGTTGACTCTAGTTTGTACAATGGAAAATTGTAGTTTAGGTGGTACTACTATGTAGGGAACTGGATCGCTATAAATTTCTCATTTATAAGAGTCGTCTCCTCGATGGTCCCCCCAACAGTGCATGCTCACCTATTTATTTGTTTTACTAAATAATCATACATGATATGTCCCCTCAACAAATATGTTAGTCGCGATTTACTCAATAATCCATTCAACATTCCATATGCATGTATGTGTCTGTTTTCATCATTTTTATTTGACCTTTTCTCTGCATTTACTTTATGGTTGTACCTTGCGTATGTATGTGATGAGTTTTCACAAGAAATCTTAACCACAGTGGGTTTCATCACAAAAGAAACCAAATTTCCTCACTTTTTTGCCTTCTATTTATTGCTCGTTTGTATCAAAATATAAGGTGTTTTTGTAGTTCAAACCGAACTGTAAAAACGTCTTATATTTTGATACAGATGTAGTATTCATGATGGTTTTGTGTCTCTGTCTTCCAAAATTCCATATTTGCCGTCTCTCCTTTTACCTTTTCTCTCTCTTTTATTTTGACGGTATCATGCTAGGTGTGCGGTTTTTGTTTTCCAAAGTTTAGCCTAACCACATTTGGCTGATTTCATATTTTGTTTTGCCCCTTTTCTGCCTTTGATTCATGGCCGTTCCATGCCCGCGCATGCAACTTTGTTTGCCAACATTTCTTAACCACATTTGGCGGTTCTCATCTCTCTCTCTCTTTTTTTACCCTTTCTCTACCACTTCTTTATGACGGTTTGGCCGTACGCGTGATATTGTTTGGATTCTTGTTCGTTCGGCGCATGCAGCCCGGTGCAGTCTTACGTACACTGTAGCCAGAGGATAGGTGCAGTACTGCTGTAGATATAACAGCACAGTGGCCGGTGCTTGACCAATGACCAACGGGAAAAAGGAAATAAAAAACATAAAATATGCTAAAAATGGCGTTTCTTCTCTCTTCGATTCAAAGCTGAAAGTTGAAAATAAACGATAGGGGGGAGGGAGGGCTCCAGCGATATCGATCTGCATAGTTTCTTGAGAAAGCGTAGGCCGGCCGGGAAAGCTAGCATACTACTCGGTAACGCTAGCTGGGACAGTGCAAAAGATAAAGAGCAAAGTGATTGAATAGTAGTTCCTTGGGGTGGTGGAAAAAAAAGGAGGTCTCGTAGTACATTGCCATGGGGACAAGCTAAGGGACTCGATCGATCGCCTGTCTTCCGGCACGTTTCGCCACGGTTCCACGCAGGCACAAGGCTCTTCGTGACGGCGACGAATACGTTTCGCTATATACATACGAGTGCATTTCAATTCCTTTGTGGTAGTACTGGTATGATTGGCTAAAGAGGAGAATGCAAGCGACCATGGATCACAATTTTCACACAAGTCCCGATCGAACGGAAATGTTTTTGGATCCCAATGGCCGGGCATCACATCGCGCATGCGAAAGCAGATTCCCTCCCCTGCCAGCGCCGAGGCCGAGCCGGGCCTTTGACGAGTTCATTCCGCACAAGTGGCGGCCTCGATCTCTTTCCCGGCCCGGCCAGCCACGGATCAGCAGGGTGGAACGAAGCACCAGCATTGGATCGTCCCTCATTTTGATGCCCGTTGCTGCGCTGCATTGGGCGGGTGGTGCGGTCGCGGTCAAAGTGGCAAATCAGCTGGCACGTCGGACGGTCAGTCAGTGGCGGTACGTACGACCCGCGCAGCCTTAAGCCCGGCCTCGGGCTCTCCTTTTCCCTCCCCCGATCGAGTTTTCGGATCGTGTCGGGCCGGCCTCCACGTCGAGTTCACGTCCCCTACCAAGCCAGTGCGGACGGGAGATATAGGTAGATGGATGATGCAAAGCCGAAGGGTACGTACGCTCCATCGATCCACCACCTTTGCACTGCGGTGCCTGCTGCATGCGTGCCGTCGCAACTTTTGATGGAGCAGGGGCTACCGGGAGCGGAGCGCGCCCTAGGTGCTTGCTAGGCCATTAGCCCACTGTGCCGAGCTCTGTGCCCATCCGGTCTCTCTCTCTCTCTCTCTCTTTGGGTCTCTCCCAATACAGTAGGACACGTTCAGTGCAGCTGCAAGCTAGTATGGCATACCGCCATTCGCCAGCTGATTCATCCACGGCGATGTGCATGCAGTTACTCTCTCGATCGGTTCCCGCGCGCGGCCAAAGGGAGAGAACGGGGAAAACGACCAGACGGGGTAGAGTGAGGCCAGAGGCCAGAGGCGAGGCGTGTTGGTGGACTGGGAGCGGACAAATCGAGGTTTTCCCGACGCCAAAGCGAGCAAATCTTTGAGGAAAGGCGCGCGGCAGCTAGCTAGCATTGGCACGATGCACCGAGCCCGGTGAGGAAGGATGGGCCATGTGACTAGTATGTGAGCAGCCTTTGGGAAAAGGCCACTCGAGTCCGGTCCAGTCGAGCGCAGTCGAGTCCGTGTCCGTGCCCGTCTCTCCATGGCCACCTCGATCAGCCATCAGGCCCCAAGCTCAGTCGCCGCCGAACTAGTGACTGATTCGAGACGGACGTCCACGAAGTGAAAGGGCGTGCAGCGGTGCCAACGCAAAACAAAAGCAGCGCCGCGCCCTTGTCCGGTCCAGTCCGGCGATCGTGTTCCCAAGCGTGCACGCGGCGCTCCCGGGATTAGTCCCCGAGCACGCCGGGTGACGCGCGCGCGCGCACGGGAGACAGGGAGCGACGCCGACGTCTCCTCACGCTCGAACCGTCCAGGTACGGTACGGGTTTCCATGCATATATGCATGCCTCGCTCGTGTGAGTACGTACGCACGTACACGGTACACTGCATCGACGGATTGACCTTGTGTCCACCATATATGCATTAATGCATGCCCCGCTTGTGTGTGCACGTACACAGGTACACTGCATGTCTGTGTCGACGGATTGACCCTTTTTTTTTTTGCAATGCTCAGGTCGGCTGGTGATACACACTGATCCACGCTAGCTAGCTAGCTGCACCACTGGAGATCGAGCGGCCGATCGCGACGGCTCGACGCGTGCGCGCCGGCGCCGTCCTGTTGGCCGCACATGCACATGCACGGCGCGTACCGGCGTACGTACGTGCATACAGGTGCATGCAGCCTTTAGGCCCCTGTTAATGAACAGCCCGGCCTCTGAAACGAGAGACACCTGATCGATGCCTAGCTCGCTCGACTCAGGCTCAGACCCAGGGTCGGTTCTCTCGCCGCGTGCATGGCAATGGCGTCGACCCGGCCGGACGGGCGTCAGGCCGGTCTCGCCATTCCGAGGGGGCTGGCTGCCTCCTGCTCCTGCTCCTCTCCTGCACGACCACGTACGGGCGGCATGCGTTGCACTTGCATTGCATTGACCGTCCCTCCCTCGTGCCAGCTGGAGCACACGGACACGGCCCCGGCCCCTGCAACGAAAGTCGTTGCATGCAATGCAATGCAATGCAAGCGCAGGCACCTCAGCACCTGTGTCGCTGGCTCGCTTTGCTGACTGGCTCGATCTCTCGCTTTGGCACAGGCGCCGCTGCAGTGCTCCTGCTGCCAAAGCAAAGGTACCGTAGCCAGGCACGTATACAATACTAGGCGTGCTTCTGCTATCGCTGCGGTGAGACGCACTTGCGCAGACACGGGCTACAGGACCGATCGGTCGTGAGTTCACGGCTTCATGCATGCATGCGTGAAAGTGGAACCGGCTGCAGCACACGAGACAGACAGACACGCCCACCCCGATGGACCTGATGATCCACACAAATTAACACACCACGATCCTCAGCGCAGCGCAGCGCCGTGCAGTGCGTGACAGATTTGTCTTTTCTCACTCGCAGTACGTTCGTGTTGGACGCGCGTGCTTGGCCTTGGCTTGTGCCGCTGTGCGTGTGTGCGAGTTGTGACAAGGCCCGCCGGACACATCCATCGGTCGCAGCTCCCGCGGCAGGGCACGGGCAGCAATGCAGCGTGGAGATGTGTACGCATCCACGGGCGCACTAGTGCGTGGCAGCGTCCAGCCATCTTTTGCCCTGCTGCGCTATAGTGCTACCTCTCTGTGTCTGGGCGGGTGGCGCGCTAAAAGGGCGGTGTACAACTGTACATACGATGGCCATGCGCATACGGTACTCGGTCGTCTGTATTCAGTTTGACGTGCTACTGTAAGTTGAAACTGGATGCAGCGATAGTACAAAAAAGTTACTGTTGCGCCCAGATGTTTTTAATAAGGCGCCACGAAGAACGGGTGGACTATTTCTTCAGCATTTCAATCTTTAAACGAGACCACAGAACCGTGTGGGTTGAGATGCAAGACATCAAAGAATATTTTTCTTCTTGCAAAAAGATTATAAGTACATGCAGATGCAGCACGCAGATGGCTAATGACTTATACTCCCATCTTAAAAAGGTCTTATATTAGTTTACAGAGGTAGTACTCCCCCCTAAAGAAATATAAGCGCGTTTAGATCACTTTTTTAGTGATCTAAACGCTCCTATATGGGAGTACTTCGGAAGAGATTAATGATCACATGAATACTGGTAATCTTTTCTTTTTAAAGTTGTGGCAAATACAGCACGACAGCTCAAAGAATTGTGGAAGGTACATCAACTGCAGACGATGCTAACACGCTATTCCAAAGCCATATTACACCATCCTTCGCCATTCCTAAGAGGGCGGCTTCCTCGCTTGTCTTGACAAAAGCATTGCAACCTGCCCTGTTGCAGCATCACCACGCAACACTTTTCTGACTACTGCAGGGCCAGCACTGATGGCTTGAAAACTATGGAGGAGCTGTTAATGATGATTCAACGCCAACTTGCGAACAAACTTTCAAGCGAACAGTCGCCTTCGAGTTAAC
The DNA here is from genome assembly GCF_002575655.3 of Aegilops tauschii subsp. strangulata. NCBI lineage: Eukaryota > Viridiplantae > Streptophyta > Magnoliopsida > Poales > Poaceae > Aegilops > Aegilops tauschii. The sequence goes on along the minus strand of NC_053036.3, from coordinate 548,110,364 downwards.
TGATGTACCACTATAATTTCCGTAACAATGTGTGTAGAGGTCTCCTAAGAAACAACCCCCTTTTGTGAACTGATTTTAAAGAATGTGTCAACCTGACCAAAACGGCGGAAAAACATCAACAAAAGTCAGGCACATTCAATTGATACAGTGAGAAGTGTAACCACATACCTTGGACAGATGGTGGTTAAAAAGAACACTATGCACAAGTGGGACAAGACGCATCAATCAATTGGATGCTTGTCTGCTTGCCGGGAGGTGTACTGGGCTGAAATCAAAAGCAAGGACAAGAACGCGCTCGCCACGAATATTGCATCAAACCAGCGGTGGTAGAAGTCAAACTGAATGTCACCGCCCAAAACATCTGTGATGATCACCCTGAGCAAACGCGCATGAACAAACATCAATTTTCTCAAATGGAATGGGATCACGACATAAATTTTAACGGTTTTGCTAAAGCATGTTAGCATAAAGTGAAGTTCAAAGGATCATACTCCATGTTGAATCTGTATTATTCATTAAATAGTCAGATCAGCTGTGAGGTCAACTGAGACGTTCATATTGGAATGGCTAGGTCACATGTGTTTGTTGTATTGGTACACTTTACTCACTATACACTCGTCATGCTACACGCAGTACCGGTGGGAGTGGAAAGACTGAAATAAAAAGGTAACTTGTCTTGAACTGAAAGTGTTGTAACTTAATCCATAGTCATCCCATTAATATATTCAGTTGAACAAATATCTTCAGCATCTTCGTATATACTACCATGTTTTGTTTTTTAAATGATATAGTTGATAACATTTGTGCAAAAAGAGTGGAAGGGTCAATTGAGCCCATAACATTGTCTATGGCTCGGCAACTGAAGTTATTAATACGAATAGAGAACAAAACGAGTTGCATACTTAAATTCAAAGTAGCAAGTTGAGTCAAATAATAATAAAACAAATAAGGCCAGGACAGTCAGTGGCGATGCCAGGAACGGGCCGAGCCCCAGGCGACTGGGCCAGGCCCCGGGCCGCCTCCGTGCACTGTAGCACCATACATACAGTGATTGCTACGGTCCACGAAGGGGTTGAGCCTCACACCCCAGGCCATGGCCCGGGCAGCCTGGGGCCTGGATCCACCGTTGAGGACAGTATACAGGAAGGGTACTCTCAAGCACTAGAAGAATACCTGTACTCATTTGCCAGGCTTTTCCTTATCAGAAGAATAGAAGATATGAAATACATGCCCATGATCTCAGATAAGAAAAGGACGACATTTGTTGTTGAGCCGGTCCCAACTCTAGAAAAAGCAAAGAAGAACTGCATAGAAAATGAGATACAGTCACGTTTGAATGCTCAATAACAAGGAAAACTACAATAGCAGCTGGAAGTCTACTTATAAATGGAGTACTTTACAAGCTGTTGAAATGCATTTATTTCAGTTTAGTACTCCCTCTGTAAACAAATGTAAGGCGTTTTGGCGATTTAAATTAAACTGCTAAAACGTCTTACATGTAAACAAATGTATAAGATGTTTACAGAGTAGCACTTTTCGACCAGTCATGACATTATGGATCAGAGACGACAAGTCCAAATTATGTACAAAATGAAAAGTAGCAACCAAACAGAATGTTCACCTTCATAACATTTGCCAAGAAACCTCGAATAGATATGCCAACCAACATCCCGATGAACAACAAAGATATGTACTGCAAGCACAACGCAAATGCGGGACATATGTAAGTCAGAATGAACAAATAGGCAGGGAGAATATATAGCAACACATAACCTATATTCGACATTGTGACCCAGAGAGAGTATCAAGATATAGTACAATAGATATAAGAGTTTCCAGCAAGGGTCAAATGATGCCAAACAATTCATTTAGGTCAAATCCACATTAACTGTTATTCTGATGAAGTGCAGAATTCATTCTAAGATTATTTTAGCTACAGAATACCTACCTGTGATAATAGCGTGACATCGATACCAATATCAAAATGCCTCAAGAAAATGGTAATCGTCATGGTTACCGGATCAACAGAGCCAGCCTGATAGGAAATACAGAATGTAGGTAAGCGGTGAGAATCAGAAATGGAGAGTAACCAATTCTAGGTCATGAATTCATGGAGAGGTCTGTACCGCTTTAAAGACTACACTCTGCAAGGCCTGCAAAAAGAATCATGAAAATAAAATTAAGATCGTTTACCAATGCGTGTGGGAAAAAAACATCCTCACAAAATAATGTTGCATCAGTTTGAGAGCAGCCAAATGGTGAAATCTTTATACATTTTGTGAAACGGATTTTTTACATACTTTTGTTACTCTAGCTCTGCAAAATTTCATATTTACATGTTGATACATGAACCAGGGAGACGCATAGAGCAAAACAACATAATGCATTTTGAAGAAATACCTTGAGCATCTTATAAACACAATATACTGACAAGGCATAGCCTAGCAGATTCTGAAAATGTCCTCTCCAGGTTCGGGAATAAGCAGCAGCTATCTGCAAAGTAATTGAAGAATTGTGTGCAGAAATTTAGATACTTTATTCTAATAATAATAACCACTGCTGCGAAATGAGATAAGAGATTAAAAAATGTCTCGCTAGAATCAATTTGAATAAATCTATGCTAATACTTCCAAACAAAGATAAGGTGCAAAGCCAGTTATCAGAGGCCAATATACACAGCATAAAGGAAGACACTAAATTTAGAAGAGAAAACACAAAGGAAACTCATCTACAAGCCAAAAAAGCAATGGACTTGAGTAAGTTATATACAACACAATTTATAACATTTACGATGCTGTCTGGTATCTTAGTAATGTGAGAAGAGTACCAGTTCTCACACATGTGTCACCATATTATTGATGAATAGCCAACACAACAAAAAAGTAATAATCATAACTCCCAGGTATTTGTAGGATTGAACACCACAAGATTTCGTAAATCAACAGGATACGTCCCACTATTTGGTTGTTGATCTTATTGATCTTAACACACTGGTCAAATGAGCAACAAAAATACCTTAGCTTGACGTAGTTCATATATCTCAAGGAATAGCTGTTTGGAAAGCTCTTCCAACCCCTGGACCTCTGCTTCCAAGTTTTTGATATCTGCAAGACGTAAAAAGGTATTGGTAACTATCACTAATGGAGCAAACTGCAGAGTCCACGAGTATAGAACAAACAATATACAGCATACCCTGCTCGGTTTGATCTTCCTGCACAGATCGAACAACTGTTCCAACTATACGCTTCAGAAATGATCTGGCTTTAAGCTTCTGCAAGTATTAATGTCTGTCTATTAGGTTATGTCATATGGGTCAACAATAAAATAAAAGAAGTGTGCAGTGATAGTAATAGTAAGCTGCAATGTTAATGTGCGCTACGCTGTGATATTTATCATTCCTTATTAATGGACTATAATGATACTAGAGCAAAAGGAAAAAAAATGGCAATAGTACACAGCAAAATAACCAACGATTTTTATATCTTATCATCCTCTATGTGCCCACAAAATCCTCAAGAGTATTGCAATCCAATAACCATGATCAAGGGATTATTAATTTTTTTAAACAAGAGACTAGCTAGCACACCTCCTCTGATCCTTGAATCCTCTCCATCTCCATTTTGGACAGAATAATTTTCTTTTTCTTAGCAATAGATGACTCCATGGATTGCATCAGCTGCCGCTCCAAAGCTTTGATGTCCATTTCGTCAATTTCCCTGAAGGTCAGGGCATGATAGGTCAACATGATGTTTGTAATGTGGCGTGAACCAACCGAATGGAATCATGTTGAAGTAAACCTGATAAAGAGAGACAGGTAGCTGTATGGCAGATTGACCGCACCAAAACCAGAAAGAACAGCCATGACAGTCACTCCAATTACGCCAATCCTACTAACCAACTGCGGCATCGTGAAGAAACCTACAGAGTGAGCGCCAAGTCAAACCCAGTGACACAGTAGACATGAAGTGAATGCATCGAACAGGCGTGTAATTTTTCTGAAAACCACAGTGCATCAGAGTCGATAGCCCAAGTCCTAGCGACAGCTGTCAACCGTGGAATGGAATGATTGTAAACTCAGACCTTTCTCTGGAGAAGGCATGGGGAAGTGAATCCCCATGCGCCAGAACCCGTAGAGGAAGATGGTCAGGAAGAGGGCCGCGGCGAGGCAGGCCCGCTGCCTCCTCACCCCTGCAACCACCAACCAACCGATCAGCCGATCAGAACAGCCACAGGGAGGGAAACACAAGACTGGAACAAATTGGGAGAGTGGTGACCTGAGTTGCGGAGCAGCAGGTAGCAGTGGTAGTAGGGGAGGAGGAAGACGAGGAGGAGGATGAGGCAGAAGAGGTCGAGGTGCCAGTTGAGGAAGCGCGCGTGCTTGGAGAGGACGGGGAGGATCTCGAAGAGGACGAGCTGGAAGAGGTTGCAGGAGAAGGCGAAGACGAGGCCGAAGAGGATCTGCACCAGCGCCCGCCGCTCCTCGTACTCCTTGTACAGCCGCCGGTTGAGGAACCACAGCCCCGCCCACCCCAGCCCCACCAGCGACGCCCCCACCACCGTGCCCTCGTAGACCACCACGCCCCACCCCATCTCTCCCCCTTCGCTTCTCGACGCGCCGGCGGGCTTCCGGCCGGCGGGGCTCGGGGTGGTCGGCGGTCGGATCTCGTGGGAAACCGAACGGGGAGGAGGGAGGAGGGGGGCTGTGAATCTGCCGTGCGCTATTCCCCCGCACCGCCGTCATCCTCCTCCCGCCGTGATGATGTGTTGGCCCTGGACCGGGCCGCGCAGCTCAAAGCCCATCCATCCTGCGACAGGCCCGATAACCCGCGTGCCCGGCACGTTTATAATCGGGCCGTGCCGGCACGTGGGCCGCCTAGGGCTGTGCCTGGGCCGCAAGGCTGGGCACGAGTGCCGGCACGGCACGGCCCGTTAAATTTATTTTTTCTGGAGTCTACTGTCTAGTGCACTACCTAGAATAAAAGGGAGCCGTGCGTGGTGTGCAGTGTTCCAGGCATAGCTCGTACGTAACATGCCTCAATGGGCCACTACTGCCTAACGTGATGCATGTTAAACGGGCCGTCGTGCCGGCCCGTGTAGTGAGGGGACCGTGCCTGGGTTAGAAAGGGCAGCAAGCGTGCCGGCCCGGCACAGCCCGTATACTTAGCATGCCTAGCCGGGCCGTGATGTGTGTGGCCCGTTTAATCCTCGCCGGGCTGGGCCGGGTGTGCCGTGCCGTCCCATCTGGCCAGGTTTGAGCTAGATGCATGATGGATGGGTTTTGAGTTCAGATATATAACACGGTACCGTTTTCCCCTCTAGTTAGGGTTTCTCTTCCTCCCGGCGGCGGCGCGCCCCGACGTGGAGATCGCGATCCCCACCGCTCCCCTACCACCGATCGCGGACGCCCGCGGGGTGGCTGGCGCTGTGGCAGTCTGGAGACCGGTTTTTGGGAACATCCCGCCCGCGGAATCCACAGTTTTTCTCGGGCAAGAGATACGATGGAGGGCTCGACGTCGGCTTCTGGAACGACGATGAGCGACATGGAATCAATGATGAAGGAGCTAGGGTTGAAGGAGGATGACTTGGTGGACATAGTTGTGGAGGATGGTGACTTGCCGGAGGAAGCTGCTCGTTGGATGGCAATTGCTCGTGTGCACAGCGACAGGCCGTATAGTCAGTATTGGTTCTTTCGCAACATGAGGGTTGCCTGGGATCTTGCTCAGGAAGTTAAATTTCGTCCCCTGGAGGATAACCTATACACCCTGAAGTTCTCTTGCCTCGGGGATTGGGAGCGAGTAATTGAAGACGGGCCATGGACCTTCAAAGGCAAGGCGGTCGTCATCGAGCCATATGATGGAATCACCAGACCGACATCGATTAGCTTGAACAAGATTGAGATGTGGATTCAGATCCACGACCTCCCGGAACTGTTTTTTGGCCTGATCAAATCCCTTGCTGGCACAGTCGGAGATTTCATCTATGCTGAACCCAAATCCCAAGATTTCGAAGGCAATTTTTTCAGGGTGCGTGTCAAGGTGGATGTCACAAAACCTCTCAGGAACGCTGTTTCTTTGGTGATTAAGAAGAAGAGGGAGATCTTCAGGGTCAAATATGAACGACTGCCCGACTGGTGCGCCGTCTGTGGTATGTTAGGTCACTTATATAAAGAATGTGGCAACGGGATTCATCCTCCATCTGCTCTAGTTTTAAAAAATCTTCGAGCTGATTGGTTCAAGGGGCCAGGGCGAGGACCTGGAGCTGACAGGGCATCAGGTGGTGGTAGAGGTAGAGGCAGAGCTGGCCGTGGAGCAGGCCGTGGTGCCAGTCAAAGGGGTGCAGGCCAGCATGAAAGTACAGAATACAGGGGACGGGATGATCCCAGTCTTAATGATGATATAGATATGGTAGGGGCTGAAGGCAACAGAAAGCGTGGAGCAACACAAGCCAGCTCTGGGGGGGCGGTTGTGCCAGAATATGTTGCAAAAAACAGTTCGGGTCGAGCTCCTCTGGCTTTACCCCCTGCGGTGGTACCCCCTAGCCCAACATCTAAGCAAGAACCAAAGAGGACGAAAGCTACTGTGTTGATGTTTGAACAAGGAAACCTGAATGCAACAAGCAGCAACAACCTTTCTGATGCGCGTTTGGCGGGCTCCCTTGAGGAATCGCGCCGAGCGCAATGAGTCTTCTATGCTGGAACTGTCGCGGGGCTGGCAAACCCGCGACAGTTCGTGAGCTTCGTGATCTCACGAGGCAACTTGCCCCCTCTATCGCATGTATCGTCGAAACTCAAATAGAGGGCTCTCGAGTAGAGAATCTAGCGGGCACTTTAGGTTTCAATAAAAGTTTTGCTGTTAGTAGTCGTGGAAGGAGTGGAGGACTATGTATTTTTTGGAATGATGAAATAAAGCTTGAAGTTGTCGGGTACTCTGATTACCACATTGATGCTATTGTTGATGCAATGGTTGATCACAGGACAAGAGTTACTTTTGTGTACGGGGAGGCACAAGTCAATGAACGATATAAAACCTGGGATACGTTGAGGGGTATTGTCGGATCGAGTGACTTGCCTTGGCTAGTCGTGGGGGATTTCAATGAGGTCCTCCATGCGCACGAACACGACGGCGTCGGCAGGAGGAGTCAGGCACAGATGGATCTGTTCCGAGATGCTTTCGATACGTGTGGCCTCTCAGATATAGGATACATTGGGAACAGCTGGACTTTCGAAAAGAAGGTCACCGGAGGAACCTTTACTAGAGTCAGGCTGGACAGAGGCGTTGCAAATCCTGCCTGGTCAATTGCTTATCCGGGAGCTACGGTGGAGCACAAAACAGCAGCTACATCCGATCACGTACCAGTTTACGTAAGCTACAGCGAGGTGCATGCATGCAGCTCTGGGCCAAGGCCTTTTAAATATGAAACATGCTGGGAGAGAGACCCAGCGCTGCCGGCTGTGGTCGCGACTGCATGGACAGCGACAGGGGCTTCCTCGGTCCAAGAGCTAAAGGACAAAATGCAAGTGCTGGCAGGGGACCTATCGAGGTGGGATCGCACTCATTTCGGCAATATTCGGCAGGAGATCTCTCGGTTAAGGAGACAGCTACAGGAGTTACGCGACTCCCAAGGTGGATCAGGTCCCAATCATTTGGAGATTAAAATTGTTGATCGCCTCACGGAATTGTATCACAGAGAAGAAATGCTATGGAGACAAAGGGCAAGATTGGAGTGGCTGGCACATGGGGACAGGAACACGTATTTTTTCCACCTTAGAGCTAGCAGAAGGAGAAGAAAAAATCAGATCAAATCCTTACAGAGACCGGAGGGGCAAATGACTACTGATAAAAGTGAGATGGAGTCGCTGACTACAGCTTTCTATGAGAACTTGTACACATCGGAGGGGGTTCAAAACATGAATCAAGTTCTGGACACTGTGCCTCGTAAGGTCACCCAGGCAATGAATGAATCGCTTAACGCGCCGTATACCCAACAGGAGGTCAAGGATGCTTTATTCCAAATGTTCCCACTCAAAGCACCTGGCCCGGATGGATATCCTGCACATTTTTTTCAACATCATTGGGAGATATGTGGTGAGGAAGTCACCAAAGTGGTGCTGAAAATTGTTGAGGGTACTGAGACGGCGGCGAGTATCAATGAGACTGTGTTAGTCCTAATACCTAAGGTAAAAAATCCCACACTTTTAACCCAGTTTTGACCGATCAGTCTATGCAATGTACTGTACAAGATTGCATCAAAGGTAATATCCAACCGCCTAAAGTTAGTTTTACCCGACATTATTTCTGAGGAGCAGTCAGCTTTTGTCCCAGGCAGACTGATCACCGACAACATTATAACTGCTTATGAATGCCTGCATTTTATGAAGCGAAATAAGGCGAAGAAGCACCAATCGTGTGCACTGAAACTTGATATGATGAAGGCATATGATAGGGTCGAGTGGGAATATTTGAGAGCTATAATGCTAAAGCTGGGCTTCACAGTGCGGTGGGTGGATATAGTGATGAATCTTGTCACCACAGTTAAGTTCTCCGTAATGTTCAATGGTAATAAATTGCAGGAGTTCACACCAACCCGTGGAATCAGACAGGGGGACCCCATTTCCCCATACTTGTTCTTGTTAGCAGCAGAGGGCCTTTCGTGCCTCCTTAAATCCAGAAATGAGTCATCCAATTTAAGTGGTTTGCAGGTAGCCCCCTCGGCTCCACCAGTTAATCATCTATTATTTGCTGATGACAGCCTGCTGTTCTTCAAGGCTAATAGTGTGGGTGCTAATGAGGTAACCCAGGTTCTGGACACATACTGTCAGGCAACTGGTCAACGTATAAATTTTGCAAAGTCATCAGTCTTCTTTAGCAAAGGAGTGCCTGAGGCTGTGAGGAATGAGATCAAAGAGCTGCTCAATGTTCCAACCGAGACTTTAAACGAGAAGTATTTGGGGATGCCGTCTGACATTGGTAACTCAAAGAACGGTGCCTTCAAATATCTTAAGGATCGGTTGTGGAGCAAAGTCCAGGGGTGGATTGCAAGCACAATGTCAGCAGCAGGTAAGGAAGTCCTTGTTAAATCTGTAGCTCAGGCAGTGCCAGTTTTCTCTATGTCTTGCTTCAAGCTCCCAAGAGGATTGTGTGAACACCTCAATATGCTAATAAGAAAATTCTGGTGGGGAAGCAAGGAAGGCAAACGCAAACCTCATTGGGTCTCTTGGCAAACTATGACCCAACCGAAAGGTATGGGTGGTCTGGGTTTTAAAGATTTCGAGCTGTTTAATCTTGCTATGTTGGCAAGGCAGGCATGGAGGTTGTTACAGAACCCTGAGACTTTTAGTGCAAGGCTTTTGAAGAGCATTTACTTTCCAAATTCAGATATCTTGCAGGCTAGCCTCGGGGGCCACCCTAGTCAGATATGGAGGGCAATCATCGAAGGAAGAGATACCTTAAAGCAGGGTTTAATAAGACGGGTGGGTAATGGCGACACAACACACATCTGGAACGATAACTGGCTCCCCAGGGATGAGATGCTTCGCCCATACGGCAGCCGAGTACAGAACCCGCGACTTTGGTCTCAGAACTAATTGACCATACATCTGCAACTTGGAACAGAACGGTGGTGGATGCAACTTTCATGCCAATGGACGCCACCGTTATTCTTGGGATTCCTCTCTGCACCCGCAATATTCCTGACTTTTGGAGTTGGCACTACGATAAGCATGGCCTATTCACCGTGAAATCAGCTTACAACATGCTCGTAGCAACGAAGCAGCGAAGAGAAGCATGGTTGGAGGGAACCGCGGGCACCTCAAGTTCAAACGCAGAGCAGAACAGCTGGAAACGACTGTGGAAGATGAGTGTTCCGGCTAAGGTGAGGATGTTCTTGTGGCGCCTTTCCAGACACTCGCTACCAACGAATGATGTACGCATGCATCGTCGCATGGCAGATTCAGCCAGCTGTGGGCTTTGTGGCGCGCCTGACTCTTGGCGGCACTCTCTCATCGAATGCACCGCTTCAAGGTGCACTTGGGCTCTCAGCGACAGTGATCTTGTGCAGCAAATCACGGAAATCTCTGAATCCTCTGCCAAGCAATGGATGTTTACTCTCATAGAAACTCTATCGCAGCAGAAATTCACGTTGTTTGCGGTCACTTTGTGGGCTATCTGGTCGGCACGACGAAAGGCGATACATGAAGGTATTTTCCAGAGCCCTCAGTCCACACATGCGTTTGTAAACAGGTATATATCAGATTTGGATATCGTTGGTACTAGCAATCCGCGGGCCGTCCAGGGACCGGTATTGCATGCGTCGCCTGCTGCTAGACCCAAGGCACCTCCTATGGGATATGCAAAAATTCATGTGGACGCAGGAGTCAGGTTTGAGCGGGGAGGCTCTGCTGCTGCTATCTGTAGGGATGACCAAGGATTCTATCTCGGAAGCTCTGCACTCGTCACTTATGGTATATGCGATCCTACTGTGTTGGAGGCAATTGCCTGCCGGGAGGCCTTAGCCTTGGCGGAGGACCTCAACCTACAACAGTTCATCATTGCCTCAGACTGCAAACAAGTTGTCTCAGACATTCAAAAGGGGACCAGATGCCGATATGGTACTATCATCAGCGAAATAAAACTCAGTGCTACTACGTTTAATTGCAATTTTGTTTGGGAGGGTCGTGCCGTAAACTATGAGGCACATAGATTAGCTAAATTTGCTCTTTCGCAGGGTCCGGGACGCCATATGTGGCTTGGAAACCCCCATGACCTTTCATGTATCCCACTTCATGTGGATTATGGTGATGAATAAACTGTTTTTCACCCCTCAAAAAAAAAAGATATATAACACGGTCTCGCCTCTGGGCGCGGGAGATAGGCTAGTCTATACTGTGGCCCCTCTGATTTGAGTTCTTTTTCCTGTGTTTTATTATCTGTTTTTATGTTTCTTCAACATTTTTTTCTATTTCTCTGCGTACTTTCACCAGTTTTCTTCTGATTTTCATTTTTCACTTTTCTCCTTCTTCTTTTTTCTCGATAATCAACATCTAGTTTTTTCATACACATTGTAAATTTTTGGTATATGTGGAACATTTTTTGACACACGTTGAATATTTTTCAAATAAACCATGCACATTTATTTAAATACTTGTTTTTAACATTTTCATGAATACATACTAATTTTTTTTCAAATATGCGCTGAATAAATTTGAATAGCATGATTTAAAAAACTATACGTATATTTTTTTACATTGTATAAAAGCGTGAATTTTCTTTAAGATGACACAAACATTTATTTTGAAACACACGAGCATTTTTAAGAAGGGAAGTAAATATTTCTAAAAGAAGGGAACTAAATATTTTTTACACTATATTTTTATGCTACATGGATATTTTTTACATTGAGTAAGCATTTTTTAAACATGTTAAGTACATTTTAAACACATATACATTTTTTTATAAATGGCACGTACATTGTTTTGAATGGTATGAGACATATTTATAAAATTATGCGAATATTTTTGACATTGCACATACTTTTTTTTAAATGTCGTGAACATTCTTTCTCAAATGCTATCAACACTTTTTAAAAATTGAGAGAATTTTTACAATGCACAAACATTTGTTAACAAGCAACTAATTTGTTAAGATAACTAAAATATGTATCCATTACAGAAATATAAATCTCTCTATATATCTATATACTACTTAAAAATAATGTAAGCTTCCATGTTTGACATATTTTCTCACCACCTCTTCATCCAATCTTTCCAGTGTGAACATCAATCATCTTAATTTTCTTCTTTTCTAAATCAATTCCAGTTTAGTTTACCTACCAAACTTCATACAAAAATATAAGATAAAACACGGCAGGATTGATAAAATGTTTATTTACACAGTTCATTAATATGAGAAGGTTAATCAAAACTAACATACTAGAATAGTTATATCCCATAGCAACACACGTGCATTTTCCTAGTTTTTTTAGCTAAACAAAAAAAGCATGCGCTACGAGAAAACCCTCCCTCCCGTGATGGATTGGCCCTTTTAGGGTGACACCTGAGGCGAGGGGTTCTTTCCTCTCACTAAAAGGGCCAAACATGGGCCGGCCCAATTTACAATATTTCCTGTGTGACTTTTCCGCTGATTCCCAGAACCGGATTTACCCTTTTTTGTGTTTCTTTTAGATGCTTTGTCTTTCTTTTTTTCATGTTTCATATATTATATTTCATTTAATTTAATTATTTATAATTTTACTTTTTTTGGAAAATCACAAATTTTCTGTGAACATTTTTTAAAAGAAAGAACACATTTTTAATTATTTTCGAATTTTTCAAGATTTAGTTAATTCATAAAAAATCGAATTCATGATACTTTGCTAAATTCGTGAACATATTAAAAAATGTAAATATTATTTCAAATCATGAATAATTTGAAAATTTGTTAACAATTAGATTACGAACATTTTTTAATTCGCAAAAAATCCAAATTCATGGACTTTTCTTGAAATTGCTAACATTTGTCTTGTCATGAACATTAGTCGAATTAGCAAGTTCTTGAATTCGTGAACAATTTCTTTTTAATTCATGATTTCATTTTGTATTCATGAGCAATTTTTGAAATTATTGACACTCTTTCAAATTAGCGACTATTTTATATTTCTCGGATATTTTGTTGAATTCACAAATTTTTAAAAAATAAGAAATATTATTGTAAAATTCAAAGTAGTTACCCTGTTTTTTGGAGAACGCATAACATGGGCTTGCCCACATACCATCGCCAAGCGCTTAGGTGCATATCGCTTTGCCTAAAAAAAGGCACATGATTGCTTCCCTAAAAAAAAGGTGCATGATTGCTCGCCCGTCATAGGGCTATGCGTGCGATAGGAGAACTCATCGTACTCCGCTCGTTGGGCGTTTGTGAGCCCACTAACGGACCTCCTACTTCACGACCAGCGCAATGCGAAAACCTGAAACGCGCAACCCCCCCCCCCCCCCCCCCCCTCCGTTCACCCTTTTGGATCAGCCCATGTGCGGGATTGGGAACCCCTTCATTTCGTTTTAACCTTTTGTTTTGCCTTTTCCGTTCCTTTTTTGGCTTCTTTAATGAAATTTGGAATGCCCGGAAATGTTCATTATTTTGAAAAAATGTTAATAAATTTAGAAAACCCAAAATTTAAATTATGTTCATGAAAAAAACGTGTTAAAGGATTTCAAAATATGTACATTTATTTTTAAAAGGAGTGTACACCTAATTGAAAAAGAGATTGCAGATTAAAAAAATGGTTGATGAATCTCATGAAATGTTTGCCGATTCAGAAAATGGTCGCAAATTTCTAGAAATGGTCAGTTTTTGTATTTGCTGGATAAAAGTTTGAATTTGATGAACCTTTTGGAATTCAATGAACCTTTTTTGAGTTATCTTATCTTTTTTACAATTCATGTAAATTTTTGAAAAACCATATGCTGGACATTTTTAAATTGTGATGTATATGTTTTGTATTTGATGAACAAAATTCAATTCGATGAACACTTTTTTATATTGATGAAGATTTTTTGAATTCGGTGAACAATATTTGAATTTGATGAACAAAAAATTTGAGAATTTAAAGAAAACTTCAGTTTGGAAAAATATCCAAAAATAAATGATAAACAAAATGAATAAAAAGTTAAGAACAAATAAAAAAACATGAAAAAATAAAAATAAAAAATAAAAAGGAAGACGAAAAACTGGAAGTGAGATTGTGCACTGGGCCTGACGGCCCAATTTACTTGGCACAGTGGGCATTTGTTCATGTAAAAAATGTCGGGTGTATAAAAAAATGTAAAAAAATGTTCATCAACATCTGTTCATGTAATAAAATGTTCATCAATTTTTTTGCACATTTATTACATTAGTTAACATTCTTTGATTTCATGAACATTTTTGCATTTGCGCTGGCCTAACGGCCCAATTCACTTAGCGAGCACAGTGGGGTGCGTGTTTGATCGACAGTTTTGCATTTGCGAACATTTTCTAGTGGCAACTAACTAGACCAGCCCATTAAAAGAATTGTGCGCTGCACATAACCAATTTTCTAGCTTCTCTTATCAGTTATTTCTTTTTTTTTTGTGAGACTAGATCTTAGTCAACTGAGATTTAACGAAGTGTAAATCGAGTGACATAACATGTAGAATAGCTAAGAAGGAATTTTTGCATGGATCTTCACATAAGATCTTATGAATATGGCATTGACGGAGACTTCGTTAAGTCTCGGTCGACTGAGATTTAGCAACAACGTTCTATTTTCGTTGATTTTCTTTTTGAAGATTTAAAAAAATGGTTATGAATTAAAAATGTTCAGTATTAAAAGTAATGTTCATGAAAAAAGTTTTTGTGAAATTAAAAAACATTATAAATTTCAAAAAATGTTTTAGAATTATTTTGCATTTCAGAATATGTTGAAAAATCAAATAATGTTCACTAATATAATAAAGGAAAAAATATATTTTTTCCCTCAACTTTATCAAAAGTTTAGAAAGGATACCTCAACTCCAAAATCGGAACCTAGTCCCTCAATTGTCGAACCCGGATAACCGCTTTAGGTTGTTTTGTGGTGATGTGACATGGTTTTGATCGCCGACCTCGCCACATCGTTGTTTGATACATCTCTATCGTATCTATAATTTTTTATTGTTCCATGACAATATTATACAATTTTTATATATTTTTGGCAACATTTTATATTATCTTTTGGGACTAACATATTGATCCAGTGCCCAGTGTCGGTTCCTGCTTATTGCATATTTTTTGTTTCACGGAATATCCATATCAAACGAAGTACAAACACGATAAAGTTAGGGCATGTCCCAGTGAGGAAAGGATGACGGAGACTATGATTCCTCCAAAACTCGGGATGAGACTCCGAACAAAGAGAAAAATAATAATAAAACTGAGGCCAAAGATCCCAAGAAAAAAATAAGAGAAAAAGAGAGAAGGGGCAGGCTAGTTCCACACTGGTGCTTCAAAGTAGCACCATGTTTTCCATATAGAGAGTCTCCTATGTAGTCAGTTTCATATACGAGTGGGAATTTTTCATTATAGAACTTGGCTTGTATATTCTGATGATGGGCTTCCTCAAATGGCCGAGGTCTTCATGAGCAAGTAAGTTGGATGCACACCCACTTAGTTTTCGGTTTGAGCTTTCATACACTTATAACTCTTAGTGCACCCGTTGCATGGTAATCCCTACTCCTTGCATTGATATCAATTGATGGGCATCTGCATAGCCCGTTGATTAGCCGCGTCGACGTGAGACTTTCTTATTTTCTTGTCTTCTCTATATTTACCCCTATCATCATACTCTATTTCACCCATAGTGATATGTCCATGGCTTGCGCTCATGTATTGCGTGGGGGTTGAAAAAGTTGAAGCGCGTTAAAAAGTATGAACCAATTGCTCGGCTTGTCATCGGGGTTGAGCATGGCAAGACTATATGATTGTGTAGGGATAACGTTTTCTGCCATTGATATTATGAAAGACATAATTGTTTGTTGGGATGCCTAAGTATTGATGTCTTTATATCAAATTATATGCTATTGCTTTGAATCACTCATGTCTTAATATTAAAATTACGGAGAATTATTTTGGAATATATGTGATTTTTGGGAGGTGGAACCAACGCAAACGGAGACCCACGACCTCCACATGATACCAGGGTGCGGCCTCCCCCCCCCCCCCCGGCGCACAATGGTGCCTTGTGGGCACCCCGTAAGTCGGTTGGGGCTCTACTTTGGGCGCAAGGAAGCTTATATTCGGAAAAAAAATAGTGTTAAAATTTCAGCGCAATCGGAGTTACGAATCTCTGGATATTTAAGAAACGGTGAAAGGCCAGAAAATAAGAACGCGGAACAGAAGAGAACAAAGAGATGGATCCAATCTAGGAGGGACTCCTGCCCCTCCACCGCCATGGAGGCTATGGACCAGAGGCGAAACCCTCCTCCCAACTAGGGGGGAGGCCAAGGAAGAAGAAGAAGGAGGGGGCTCTCTCCCCCTCTCTCCCGGTGGCGCCGGAGTGCCGCCGGGGCAAAGATCGTGACAACGATCTACACCAACAACCTTACTACCATCAACACCAACTTTCTTCCCCTCTATCCACCAGTGTAACCTCTCTATTCCCGCTGTAAATCTCTACTTAAACATGGTGCTCAATGCTATATATTATTATCCAATGATATGTGGTTATCCTATGATGTTTGAGTAGATCTGTTTTGTCATATGGGCTAATTGATGATCATGATTGGTTTGAGTTGTATATTTAATTTTGGTGTTGTCTTATGGTGCCCTCCGCGTCGCGCAAACGTGAGGGATCCCCGTTGTAGGGTGTCGCAATACGTTCATGATTCTCTTATAGTGGGTGGCGAGAGTGACAAAAGCTTATACCCGAGTAATGGGGTTGTTGCGTACGGGAGTAAAGAGGACTTGATACTTAATGCTTTTTTTATTGAAGGGGCCACACGGCCCCCATTTTCATTATGAAAATGGAGTTGTTTACAAGGCATCAAACCAATATTACATCACTGATCTAGAAGCCACACCAGGATGCTCCAGCCTATCAAGCCTAATCATCACACCACTGATATATATCACCACATCAGGATGCTTCAATCTGTCCAAAACTAGTCATGAAAGGGCCTAGTGCTATGCTAGATACAAAGGTATCAACAGACTAAAGGACGATAACCAAATTAACATAAAGGCTTTGAAGCCAGCAAGCATTTCCAGCGGCTAGCTTCACAAAATCCTTCTCACATGCGGCGCCAAACCATGCCCTCCTTTGAAGATATCACGAGTCACCCTCACGATACGTCTAGACACCTGATGAAGCATGCTTTGCACCCCTCTTTTCTGCAGATTTTTCCAAGAGTCAGGTAGGGAACAAACAAGAACGATAATGTCAGTAGGATCTCTAGGCATAACACTTTGAAAACATGATTTGTTCCTTGTTTTCCATATAGACCACAAGAGAGCAGCAGTACCCAATAAAAAAACTACTCTATCTTTGCCAGTATAGCTAGACAACCAGTTCTGGCATAGGTCGAAAAAAGACATTGGAGCTCTCTGGTTCCCTAGAGCACATCCCACAATATTCCACAGGAACTTAGCTAAGGAACAAGAGAAAAATAAATGATTCACACTCTCTTCACAGTCACAAAATTCACAAAACTTAGCACCTTTCCAACCTTTTTTACTCAGATTGTCCTTGGTCAGAATCCTATTTTTGATTACTAACCAAGAGATTGCCTTAACTTTAAGAGGCATCTTCATCCTCCATAGTTTTTTTAAAGGGAAAACAACTTGTCTAGCTATAAGATAGTGATACAGAGATTTAACGGAAAAGCTACCGGAGTTTGTAAGTAACCATTTAACTTTTTCAGACTTATCTGACAAAATCACCTGACCATACATATCAAGTAACTTATTCCACATATCAAGAGTCTCCCCATGTAAACATCTTCTGAACCTAATACAATTAAACTCCAAGGTAAATGCCTTCGCAACAGTAACATGTTTGCAAAAAGTTAAATTATAAAGACAAGGAAAAATCAAACAAAGAGGTTTATCCTTTATCCACACATCTTCCCACAATCTAGTTTTACGTCCATCCCCCACAATTCTCTGACAACAACTATAGAAGATATTCTTAACTTCCATTAAGCCATTCTAGAAGTGGGAGTTGTTAGGAGATGATTCACATTGAGTCAAAGTTTTCTTCTTCAGATACTTTGCTCTAATCAACTCCTGCCAGTCCCCCTTCTCATTTTCTAGTCTCCAGAGCCACTTACAAAGAAGACTAACATTTTTAACATCTAGATTAGTAACCCCCAGTCCTCCCTGGTCCCTAGGTTGGCACACATCATTCCAGTTGACCAGGTGGTACTTCCGCACTCCCTCCCTTTCTTGCCAAACCAAACAAGCTCGGAAAAAATCAAAATGTTTACCCACACCTTTAGGCAATCTAAAGAAGGAAACCATGTGACTAGGGACACTACTCAAGCAAGTCTCAGTTAGAATGAGTCTCTCTCCCAAGGAAGCAAGCTCCCTTGCCAGGTAGTTTCTTTCTTCTCACATTTCTCCTCAGCAGGTTTCCAATCACTATTACTAAGTTTCTTGTAGTGTAGAGGCATACCCAGGTAGCGAAAAGGAAAGGTTCCAATTGTGCAAGTAAACATCTGAGCATATTCCTTTTGTCTTACTTCCGCCTCACCAAAGCAGCAAACCTCGCTTTAAAAAAAAATTAGACCAGTCAAGTGCTCAAAGACACAAACAATGATTTTAAGATTCCTAGCTCCTTCCAAGTCGTCCTCGAAACAAAAAATCGTGTCGTCAGCATATTGTAAAACAGAAAGGCCACCTTCATAAATCTGAGGGGCTAGACCTTTTATAAACCCTTGCTCCTGAGCCCTTCCAACCAGGGTCACCAGGACATCAACAGCTATATTAAACAGCAAGGGGGAGAAGGGATCCCCCTGCCTTAGACCTTTTCTAGTAGTAAAATAATTACCCAACATATCATTTAAAGCAATAGCCACTTTCCCATCCACAATGGCTGACTTGGTCCACTAAATAAACTTTTCAGGGAACCCTTTCATCTCTAACACAGAAAGCATAAAGTCCCAGTTAATTTTATCATAAGCTTTCTCAAAATCGACTTTAAAAAGCACACCAGAGAGCTTGTTTCTATGAAGATAGTGCATGGTCTCATGCACCATTACTACATTATCCAACAAATAACGCCCTTTAATAAACGATGTTTGGATCTTAGACACTAGCTTGTCAGCAACTAACATAGCTCTAGTGTTCAAAACCTTGGTAAAAATCTTAAAAGGAACATTAAGCATACAAATAGGTCTATACATTTGAATCTTATCAGACCCCTGGCCTTTGGCAATCAATGTAACAACACCATAATTTAGCCTAGAAAGGTCCAATTTGCCATAAAAAAAATCATTAAACAGCTGAAGTAGATCAGAACAAATTAAATCCCAAAATACTTGGTAAAATTCAAGAGGCATTCCATCGGGGCCAGCCGCTCGGTTACGTTTCATAGAGAAAATAGCAACACACTTTCAGACATATCCCCACAAGGGTTTTCCCCCAGACCACCATCTTTCCCTACAAGTGCAGCAGTTTGAGTCAAATTCAGACACACAGGCTTTTCATTCTCTTTATCAAAGTCATTCTGTACTTCATCGGGATCATCACCAAGCATCTCTCTGTCAACTGCCTCATTGATCTCACCAATTTTTTGTGTACCAATGCCAAGTCGCCTCGCAAAGTCATCAGGGTCCTGCGTACAATCAAACTCATCTTCTTTCTGATAATCCACATCATCAGTAAAGTCCTCCAGCACAGCTAAGTCTTTGGCGAATTCAGCATTAATTTGTTCCACTCCGGAGAGTAGTTTCTCATTTGACATTTTTTTTTCTCAAGCAGTTTTTTCCTAGTCTCTCTCTCTCTCTCTCAGCAATTAAGTTCATGTCAACTTCATACTAGCTAGAAATAACTTCTTCCATGTGTGTATCTTCATCATAAGCTGCACCTGCATCTACATGTAGTTGATTCCTCGGAGATTTACTGCATCCTGCATCATCTCCATTTGCCTTATCTCTAGGTCTTTTTTCAGCAACACTAGCATTCGCGACGATGTTTCTGGGATTACTCACTAAAATTCCCCTTTCCATTGGACCTCCTTCTTCCACAATATCTTCCAAATCGAAGTAGATGTCGTAAATGTAGCCACCCTCACTAAGAGGCACACTTGATGGTATTTTTCTTGGGTCCATAGCCCCTATTTTTGCTCTAAGAACCTCACATTGCCTGTACAATTCCATATCGATCTCAAGGACCTCCCCAATCAGTGACCTAGCCTCACAAAACCCTTGGTAGTGCTGCAAGGTTTCTGGCACTCCGCTAATTGTCACACATCATACATATAACTTGTAAGATGCCATCGAGGAATTTGTCCATCTACTTATCTTTATACTGACTCTGCTACCAATCAACCCAAAGAAGCTGTAGGTTTTCATTTCATCAATTTTTTGTATTGAAGGGAACTTCACCAGAAACTTGTTTTTTAGATACGGTTTAGCGAGCCACTCCCATCCCCATTGAAACATCATGCTCAAAGAGTTGACCAGTTTCTGTGCAGTGAGCACCCCATCTTTAACAGTGACAACAGCAATCGCCTCCTTAGTTTTATCCGACTCTGGCTTCTTTCCAGTACGAGCAGAGAACATCTGTAGCCCATCCGCTCCCATACCAATCAAACCAGCTATCGCCTTAGATTGCATCAGCAGTGAGCATTTCCGAGATAAATGATAATCCCTCTTAGTACAGTTCACACAAAACATAGCAGTTTTACAATCCTTGATCCCATGGCCAGGGAGCTCACACTTATAGCAGATTAAAGGAGGTCTACCATTAGCAGAATTAGCACCACTACTAGTCCCAGCACCAGCATGTACAAAACCGAATCCAGCATTATTTTGTCCTGACCCTTGCCCATTGTGTTGAGTATTCATCCCAACATGGAAAAAATTACCAAAGTTCCCTCCACCCATTGGCATCTGCTACTCAAAACTGTAGCCTGACTGAATTGGAGCATGATAAGTACCTTTCCCGAATTGTGCTTGACCTGGAGTGAAGAACTCCATGGGCCGCATCTGCCGAGTTCCTTGCTACCCGACGAAGGAGCCAGGAATAGGGCCGAAGCCGCCGCCCAAGCCGGAGTTGGGCTGAAGGGGCTGCTGTACTGGTGGACCATGCCACCCCGTCCAGTCATCGGCGGCATGGCCAGGCGGCCGGTTCGCATCCTCCACCAGCACCCGCCCGTCGACCCCCTCGCCAATCCCCTCTCCCAGCCATGGCAGCTTGCGCAAAGGAAATCCTCCTACCGTCCGACGACGCGCGGGCACCAGAACCTCCGCCAACAACAGGCCACTCCGCCGCCTCCGCCGCCGCCCGCCGCCTAGGTTTAGCAACTCGGGCAGGGACCTGGAGCCAACCCCCCCTGTATTGAACTCAATTTGGAATCGGCCTGGTCCACAACGGTCGAAGGAGACTAGTCAAGTCAGGAAATGACTCACGCGAATCCGCCATCGACGTCACCTCCGAATCGCCTTGGATGGACGACACGTGGGAAGAGGCCACCCATCCGCCATGGATCAGGTCAGCGAGGTCAAACACAAGAGACTGAACCACCGGCGTACCAGGCCTCACGCCCTCGCAACGGCGCTCGAGCTGGGTTTGATCATCATTGGCCGCCACGTCTTCCACATCCTTAGATGACGCACCTCATCGGAGATCCTGCCAGGGTAACACCAACACATCATCTGCAGGGATAGGGGAAGAAGCGAGGCAGGAGCGATCACATCCGCTCACCTGAGGCACCGTCGATGGAGCGAGGCCCTCGGAACGCGTCGAGACCCATCCCTCGTCGCTCATGGCCTTTCCGACCGTGTACGCCTCGTTGTCGCCGCGGCGGCGCGGCAACTGAGCGGAGCGGTGCGCGGTCCGTCCATCTTAATGCTATGGTTGGGTTTTACCTTAATGATATTTGGTAGTTGCGGATGTTTTTTAGAGTTCCAATCATAAGTGCATATGATGTAATACGAAAAGTATGTTAGCTCATGCCTCTCCCTCATATAAAATTGCAATAATGATTACCAATTTAGTTATCGATTGCCTAGGGACAAATGACTTTCTTGTATGACAAAAACTTTTTACTAAACAACTAACTTTTATTATCTTGCAAAGTACTCCTACTTTTATTCTTGCAAAGTAGTTCTAGCATCATACCTACGAAATAGTTTCATACTTGTTTTAGGTAAAGCAAACATTATAGTGTGCGTAGAGTTGTATCAGTGGCCGATAGAACTTGAGAAAATATTTGTTCTGCCTTTAGCTCCTCGTTCGGTTCGACACTCTTATTTATTGAAAAAGGCTACAAACGATCCCCTATACTTGTGGGTTATCATTGTACACCTCACCATTGTCTTCTTCCTCTCTGTGTGCCCACGGAAGCACCTCTCCGCTCATACGTTGAAGCCAACTGGCTGGAAATACAACACACGCACGCACGCACACGTAGGCTGGCTATGATTCTTGTTGATTTGTTGATTCTTCATGGTAGCAGCTCCCTAGCTTCGTTCCCGCACTTGTTTTGACCCTAATGCTAGGCTCCCGCTCCTGCCTTGCCGTGCAGCCAGCAGCGGCGATGGGTCCGGCGAGCCGTCCAGTCGTGCTTAGCCTACTGCTGCCGCACACGACGGAGCCTGAAGTGTCATGCGCGATGGTGCCCTTCGGGATGTGCATGCCACGGATGCGCTGTTGGGGAACGTAGTAATAATTCAAAAAAAATCCTACGTGTCACCAAGATCAATCTAGGAGATGCTAGCAACGAGTGAGAGGGAGTGCATCTTTATACCCTTGAAGATCACTAAGCGAAAGCGCTACAAGAACGCGGTTGATGGAGTCGTACTCGCGGCGATTCAAATCGCGGAAGATCCGATCCAAGAGCCGAACGGACGACGCCTCCGCGTTCAACACATGTACAGCCCGGGGACGTCTCCTCCTTCTTGATCCAACAAGGGGAGAGGATAAGTTGAGGGAGAACTCCGGCAGCACGACGGCGTGGTGGTGGAGCTCGTGGTTCTCCGGCAGAGCTTCACTACGCTCAACGGAGGAGGAGGAGGAGTTGGAGGGGGAGGGCTGCGCCAGGGGCAAGGGTTGCAGCTCCCATGCACCTCCCCACTATATATAGGGGTGGAGGGGGCTGGTTTCTTGCCCTCCAAGTCCATTGGGGCGTTCGCAAAGGTGGGAGGAAGAAATCCCATCCTTTCCCTTCCCCACCGATTGTTATCCCCCCTTTTAGGGATCTTGATCTTATCCCTTCGGGATATGATCTTATTCCTTCTAAGGGGGGATCTTGGTGCGCCTTGACCAGGGGTGTGGGGCCTTGCCCCCACTACCCACGTTCATGTGGGTCCCCCTGTTGGGGAACGTAGTAATTCAAAAAATTTCCTAAGATCACGCAAGATCTATCTAGGAGATGCATAGCAACGAGAGGGGAGAGTGTGTCCACTTACCCTCGTAGACCGAAAGCGGAAGTGTTATGTTAACGCGGTCGATGTAGTCGAACGTCTTCACGATCCAACCGATCCAAGTACCGAATGTACGGCACCTCCGTGTTCAGCACACGTTCAGCTTGATGACGTCCCTCGAGCTCTTGATCCAGTAGAGGGTCGAGGGAGAGTTCCGCCAGCACGATGGCGTGGCGACAGTGTTGGTGATGTGATCCGTGCAGGGCTTCACCTAAGCACTACGACGCTATGACCGGAAGAGTAAACTGTGGAGGGGGGCACCGCACACGGCTAAGACAAATCTTGGTGTGCCTTTGGGGTGCCCCCTGCCCCCGTATATAAAGGAGGAGGGGAGGAGGTGGTCGGCCTAGGGGGCGCGCCAAAGGGGGGAGTCCAACTAGGACTCCCAATCCTAGCTGGACTCCCTTTCCTTTTCCGGAGGGGGAAAAGAGGGAAGGGAGAGGGAGAGGAGAAGGAAAGGGGGGCGCGCCCCCTCCCTAGTCCAATTCGGACTCCCTATAGGGAGGGGGCGCGGCCACCCCTTGTGGGCTGCCTCCCCTCTCCCCTATGGCCCATGTAGGCCCAATATTCCCCCCCCGGGGGGGGGGGGTTCGATAACCCCACGGTACTCCGGTAAAATACTCGAATCACTCGGAACCATTCCGATGTTCGAATACAACCTTCCAATATATGAATCTTTACCTCTCGACCATTTCAAGACTCCCGTCATGTTCTTGATCTCATCCGGGACTCCGAACAAACTTCGGTCACCAAAACACATAACATAATACAAATCGTCATTGAACGTTAAGCGTGCGGACCCTACGAGTTCGAGAACTATGTAGACATGACCGAGACACATCTCCGGTCAATAACCAATAGCGGAACCTGGATGCTCCTATTGGCTCCTACATATTCTACGAAGATCTTTATCGGTCAAACCGCATAATAACATACGTTATTCCCTTTGTCATCGGTATGTTACTTGCCCGAGATTCAATCATCGGTATCATCATACCTAGTTCAATCTCGTTACCGGCAAGTCTCTTTACTCGTTCCGTAATGCATCATCCCGCATCTAACTCATTAGTCACATTGCTTGCAAGGCTTATAGTGATGTGCATTACCGAGAGGGCCCGGAGACACCTCTCCGATACACGGAGTGACAAATCCTAATCTTGATCTATGCCAACCCAACAAACACCTTCGGAGACACCTGTAGAGCATCTTTATAATCACCCAGTTACGTTGTGACGTTTGATAACACACAAGGTGTTCCTCCGATATTCGGGAGTTGCATAATCTCATAGTCGAAGGAATATGTATAAGTCATGAAGAAAGCAATAGCAATAAAACTGAACGATCAACATGCAAAGATAACAGATGGGTCTTGTCCATCACATCATTCTTCTAATGATGTGATCCCGTTCATCAAATGACAACACATGTCTATGGTCAGGAAACTTAACCATCTTTGATTAACGAGCTAGTCAAGTAGAGGCATACTAGGGACACCCTGTTTTGTCTATGTATTCACACATGTACTAAGTTTCCGATTAACACAATTCTAGCATGAATAATAAAAATTTATCATGATATAAGGAAATATAAATAAAAACTTTATTATTGCCTCTAGGGCATATTTCCTTCAGTCTCCCACTTGCACTAGAGTCAATAATCTAGTTCACATCATCATGTGATTTAACACCAATAGTTCACATCTTTATGTGATTAGTTCACATCTCCATGTGACTAATACCCAAAGGGTTTACTAGAGTCAATAATCTAGTTCACATCGCTATGTGATTAACACCCAAAGAGTACTAAGGTGTGATCATGTTTTGCTTGTGAAAGAAGTTTAGTCAGCGGGTCTGCCACATTTCAGAGCCGTATGTATTTTGCAATTTTTCTATGTATACAATGCTCCGCACGGAGCTACTCTAGCTAATTTCTCCCACTTTCAATATGTATCCAGATTGAGACTTAGAGTCACCCGGATCAGTGTCAAAGCTTGCATCGACGTAACCCTTTATGACAAACTTTTTGTCACCTCCATAACTGAGAAACATGTCCTTATTCCACTAAGGATAATTTTGACCACTGTCTAGTGATCCACTCCTGGATCACTATTGTACCATCTTGCCAAACTCATGGTGAGGTACACAATAGCTCTGGTACACAGCATAGTATACTTTATAGAACCTATGACTGAGGCATACGGAATGACTTTTCATTCTCTTTCTATTTTCTGTCGTGGTCGGGTTTTGAGTCTTTACTCAACTTCACACTTTGCAACACATGCAAGAACTCCTTCTTTGATTGTTCCATTTCGAACTACTTCAAAAACTTGTCAAGGTATGTACTCATTGAAAAAACTTATCAAGCATCTTGATCTATAGATCTTGATGCTCAATATGTAAGCAGCTTCACCGAGGTCTTTCTTTGAAAAACTCCTTTCAAACACTCCTTTATGCTTTCCAGAAAATCCTACATCATTTCGGATCAACAATATGTCATTCACATATACTTATCAGAAAGGCTGTAGTGCTCCCACTCACTTTCTTGTAAATACAGGCTTTACCGCAAGTCTGTATAAAACTATATGCTTTGATCAACTCATCAAAGCGTATATTGCAACTCCGAGATGCTTGCACCAGTCCATAGATGGATCGCTGGAGCTTGCACACTTTGTTAGCACCTTTAGGATTGGAAAAACCTTCTGGTTGCATCATATACAACTCTTCTTTAAGAAATCCATTAAGAAATGCAGTTTTGACATCCATTTGCCAGATTTCATAAAATGTGGCAATTGCTAATATGATTCGGACAGACTTTAAGCATCGATACGAGTGAGAAAAACTCATCGTAGTCAACACATTGAACTTGTCAAAAATCTTTTTTCGACAAGTCGAGCTTTGTAGATAGTAACACTACTATCAGCGTCCGTATTCCTCTTGAAGATCCATTTATTCTCTATGGCTTGCCGATCATCGGGCAAGTCAACCAAAGTCCACACTTTATTCTCATACATGGATCCCATCTCAGATTTCATGGCCTCAAGCCATTTTGCGGAATCTGGGCTCATCATCGCTTCCTCATAGTTCATAGGTTCGTCATGGTCTAGTAACATGACTTCCAGAATAGGATTACCGTACTACTCTGGTGCGGAACGTGCTCTGGTTGACCTACGAGGTTTGGTAGTAACTTGATCTGAAGTTTCTTGTTCATTAGCTTCATCTCTAGTTGGTGTAGGCATCAGAACGGTTTTCTGTGATGAGCTACTTTCCAATTCGAGAGAAGGTACATTTACCTCATCAAGTTCTACTTTCCTCCCACTCACTTCTTTCGAGAGAAACTCCTTCTCTAGAAAGGATCCATTCTTAGCAATGAATATCTTTGTAAGGGCATATTTATCCCTTAGTTGTTTTGGTGATTCATGACAATGCATTTGCGGACTAATCGTGTGCATTGAGCATTTCAGACATACCATGACTAGGCACAAGACGATTTGGTGCCCCTCGAAGACTATTGAACACGATGTTTCTCTATGTTTCTTTTCGGTGGATTTGAGTTGTAGGAAAGCCGTACTATTAAGAGGGGGTCCGCGTTGGAAAGGTTTGGGTGGAATCAACACGTACACGTCTGTCCCTTTTTGCACCACCTTTCCTTTGGCACTTTGGGGCATCCTCCATTTGTCCGTGTCTCTGCAAAATGAAGGACTCCTAGTGTTGCTGAACTGGGGCATGCAGTAGTACTGCTCTTCGGAGTGGTAGTACCGCATGCCCTTGTGGTAGTACCGGCCTCAGGCGTGGTAGTACCGCAGGTGCTCATGGTAGTACCGCTCCTTGGGAGCGGTAGTACCGTGGCCTCAGGCCAGGCTCAGCTACTCGAGCGGTTGTAGGGGCGAATGTAATTTTTTACATCCGCGCCCTACACGGTAGTACTGCGCCATGGGCACGGTAGTACCGTGAGCTCTGGCCAGGCACAGCAGCATGAGCGGAAGTAGGGGCGGATGTAATTTTTTACATCTGCGCCCTACGCGGTAGTACCGCTCCAGGCTTGCGGTAGTACCGTGTTGGATTTTTGCATAGATCGGAACTCAGCAGAAGTAGCCACGGATGTATTTTTATATGTCCGTGCCTTCCCAGTATAGACCAACCCTGCCTTGCGGTAGTACCGCAAGGGGGAGCGGTAGTACCGCAAGGGGGAGCGGTAGTACCACACTAGCGGTTCTACCGCCCTCGGCTTCTTTGCCATAGGTCTGGGTTAGCTCCTGCTGCGCCAGTGGTAGTACCGCAGGGCCTTGCGGTAGTACCGTGGGCTCGTGCGGTAGTACCGCTTGTTGTGTCCGGTAGTACCGCTTGTCGCGGGCTGAGTAAGTGGATACCGGTTGGATTTGTTCTATCACCATATAAGGGGAGTCTTCTTCTCCGAGTTGACTACCTCTTCCATCCCCAAGCTCCATTGTTGCTCTAAGCTCCCTTTTCACCCGATCTCTCTCCCTAGCCAATCAAACTTGTTGATTCTCTAGGGATTGGTTGAGAAGGCTCCGATCTACACTTCCACCAAGAGAAATTTGATTCCCCCCACTAATCCCTTGCGGATCTTGTTACTCTTGGGTGTTTGAGTACCCTAGACGGGTGAGGTCACCACGGAGCAATATTCCATTGTGGTGAAGCTTCGTGGTGTCATTGGGAGCCTCCAATTAAGTTGTGGAGATTGCCCCAACCTTGTTTGTAAAGGTCCGATCGCCGCCTCCAAGGGCACCAATAGTGGAATCGCGGCATCTCGCATTGTGTGAGGGCGTGAGGAGAATACGGTGGCCCTAGTGGCTTCTTGGGGAGCATTGTGCCTCCACACCGCTCCAACGGAGACGTACTTCCGCTCAAAAGGAAGGAACTTCGGTAACACATCCTCGTCTTTACCGGCTCCACTCTTGGTTATCTCGTCCCTTTACTTGTGCAAGTTTATATTGTGTTGTATCCCTTGCTTGCTTGTGTGTTTGTTGTTGTTGCATCATATAGGTTGCTCACCTAGTTGCATATCTCAACAACCTACTTTGATGCAAAGTTTAATTTGGTAAAGAAAAGCTAAAAATTGTTAGTTGCCTATTCACGCCCTCTAGTCAACTATATCGATCCTTTCAATTGGTATCAGAGCCTCATCTCTTTATTAAGGACTTTACCGTCCGAAGAGTACGGTTGACTCCGTAGACGGTGAGGAGGAGCAGTGGCGGAGACAAGACCCAGGCCAGGGGGCCTGGGCCTGGGGCGTGAAGTTTTGTTTCTTCGTTGACTGTAGCGATTTTGCACTGTTGAACATTGTTGAACACTCTAGCGATGAGCCAGGCCCGGGGCGCAGTGTTAGCCTGGCTCCGCCCCTGAGGAGGAGCACCTCGGTGTGATTCCGTCCTCGTCTACGGCCGATGGGGGAACCTCGGTCTCACGTGAGGAGTTCAATGTGGCTTTGGACACATTGAAAACTTCCATGACGGCCGAGGTCAAAGGCATGCTTATGAACTTTCTCGATGGTCTTAAATTATCCACCGCACCGTTGGGAGTGGTCGATCCCACTAACAAGGTGACTGATGCTAACTCCGACAAGGGGGAAGCTACTAATGACAAAGTTCCTTTATCTAGTGGTAGAAGTGGAAATGGCATCTTTGCCCATGTGGAACCTCTGCTTACTTATGGTGGACCGATTCCTTCCACTCATTTGAATCATGCCTGTTCCCCCCCTAAGATTGTGAAAAATGAGGACTTTGATTCTTGGGTATATCACTTTAAACGTCATTTAAATCATGTTAATACTAACCTTTGGAGAATCATTGAGCAAGGTTTTTATCCTCATGACCCAAGCAACTTCACCCCTAGAGAAGCCGTGGATCATCAATTCAACGAGAATGCTCTCTTCATCATCCAAGATGCAATTCCATCCGAAGATCTTGCACATCTCCGACCTTTCACCATGGCCAAGGAAGCATGGCACCATGTTGTTTCCCTTTACAAGGGAAGCGCAAGCATTCAACGCTCCAACTATTAAGTGGTGCAAGATGAAGCTGATGAGTTTGCAATGAATGAAGATGAAGAACCTCGTGAGCTTTACTGGAGGTTAACCACTCTCACGGTCTCACTCCGAGATCATGGGAGCAAGGATACGGATGACAATTGGATCAAGTGCAAGTTCCTCAAGGCCATGATGCCTTATCACAAGGCCATGTCCTTCGTCATCCGTCAAAGACCGGACTTCCACACCTTGTCCTCAAGTGAAGTCTTGGATGAGTTTGTGGCAATGAGGATCTTGGACAAGACCGCCGACAATGCGGTGTTGCATTCTCAAAGAGCTAAGAAGCCCAACCTTGCTTTGAAGGCCAAGGTTAGTGTGGAAGAAGAGGATGAAGAGGAAGAATAGGAGAGCAACCCCGAAGATACAAAATATGCTTATCATGAGCACATGGCTCTTGCTTCAAGGCAATTTTGGAGCAAGAAGAACTCAAGGCCCAACTTCAACAAGAACAACTCAAGTGGCACGAAGAACAAGAAACGAGTGAGGACTTGCTATAATTGTGGCAATGTGAGTCACTTTTTTGCGGAGTGTCGTTATGAGAAGAGGGAAGACAATGGTGGCAAGCTCATCCGAAAAGACAAGGCCAAGTCCTTTCCCAACAAGAGCAACTTCACCAAGAAGACTCCTCCCAAGGGGTTGGTGGCACAAGAAGAATACAATGAGGATGATGATGATGATGAAGACAGTGAGTCGGTTGCCATGGCCTCCGTTGCCATTGAGACAACTCCACAGGTGTCTCTCTTCGACTCACGAGAACATCACCGCCAAGTGCCTCATGGCTAAAGCCACCAACAAGGTAACCCCCAACATCAAAACTACCATCATTAGTAATCCTTCTTTGACGGATTGCATTGATGAAAGTGAGGGGTCCAATCTGGAGGAAAATGAATTTGAGTCTTTTATGAGTAAGCTCAAGGGTAAATCCAAGAAGCACTTCGTTGCTCTCTTGGAACAACTTGGTAAAGCCAATGACATGATCGAGGCTCACGAAGATACCATCTCTAAGATGGAGGGGCATAGTCGTGACTATGCTGATGAGATTTCAGATCTCTCCAATGCTCTTGAGGAAGAGCGCGGTCATCGTTTGGCTCTTGAGGAGTCATACAACAAGGACCATGCTAAATTGAAGAAAGATCTTGATCATGCTCTTGTTGTATCTCGTGTGCTAAACTCCGAGAAAGCCAAGCTTGGGGTTGATCTTGCTAGACTAAAAGAGGAGTTTGATTTACTTGACAAGGCGCACAAGGTCTTGAAGGGTGCTCATGCTAGCCTCAAAGAGTCTGATGATCAACTCCAAGTAAAGCTAACTAAGGAGAAAACAACTTTTCCTCATATGATCTTAATTGATAATGCAAATGCTACTAACCCATTTTGTGAGCATGTGCATCTTGTTGAGGAGAATGCAAAGTTGAAGGAGCAACTTGAGAAAGGCCTTGTGTCGTGCATACAAGGTGAGAAGAACCTCAACGACCTTTTGAGCAATCAAAAGGAAGTTGTGGCCAAGGAAGGGATTGGATTCACACCCAAACCCAAGAACAAGAAGAAGAATGACAAGGCCAAACGACCTCCTCCTCTCAAGCAAACCTTTGTGAAAGAGGGAGAGGGCACTCCTAAGGAGAAGAAGAACAATGTGAAGGTTGGTGGTGTCAAGAAGGGCAATGCCACCCCTTCCAACAAAGCCGGCGACTTTAACCCTTCCTATGTGTTATGCCGTGCTAGTGATGGGAATGTTTATGCTAAATTTGTTGGTTCTCCTTATGAGTACATTGAATGGTCCATTTGGGTTCCTAACAAAACCAAGCATTGATCTCTTGTAGGTGTTTGCTTCCGCTGGGGGATCATGGTTGCTCGATAGTGGAGCCACTAATCATATGACCGGAAGCAAGGACTTGGTGGTGGACGTGCACAAGATTCCATCTATGCCCACCAATGTCGAGTGGGGTGACGCCTCATCCTCTAAGGTATTGGGACTTGGCAAGGTTGTCATTTCTCATGATCTCACGACCGAGAAGGTCATGCTTGTTGAGTCCCTTGCATACAATTTACTTTCCGTTCGTCAACTTGCAATCATGGGCTTTGCCACTTTCTTTGATATTGATACCGTGGCCCTCTTGTGGAGCAAGACTCTTAAAGTAGCCTTTGTTGGGCATGTCGAGAACGGTCTCTATGTGATTAACTTTTCAGAGCGACCCACTAAGACCGTGACATGCCTAATGGCTGAAGTTGACGTGGGATGGCTTTGGCATCGCCGTTTAGCCCATGTCAATATGAGATCTTTGCAAAGTCTTCTCAAGGGGTACCATGTCCGTGGACTAACAAATGTTAGTTTTGCTAAAGATCGTGCTTGCAGTGCTTGTATCGAAGGAAAGCTACATAAGAAGGCTCACCCTCCCACGACTATCATATACTCAAAGAGGCCTTTGGAGATCCTTCACTTGGATCTCTTTGGGCCTCCATCCTTTGATAGTCTTGGGGGTAGGAAGTATTGCTTGGTGACTGTGGATGATTATTCAAGATACACTTGGGTATACTTCTTCAAGAGGAAGAGTGAGACCCAACAAACCGTTATTGACTTTACAAATGAAGCCCAACGCCAACACAATTAATGCAAAGATCTTGACAATAAGAAGTGACAACGGCACCGAGTTCAAGAACTACACCTTGGATGAGTTTCTTAGTGATGAGGGGATCAAGCATCAATATTCTGCACCTTAGACCCCTCAACAAAATGGTGTAGCGGAGAGGAAGAACTGGACGTTGATGGATGCGGCAAGGACCATGATGGCGGAGTTCAAGTCTCCATACAACTTTTGGGCCAAAGCCATCAACACCGCGTGTCATGCATCCAATCGGCTCTATCTCCGCAAAGGCTTGAACAAGACTCCATATGAGATACTCATCGGTAACAAGCCCAACCTCAAGTACTTTCGGGTGTTCGGGTGTAAGTGTTTCATTCTCAAGAAAGGTGTTCGTTTGTCTAAATTTGAGGCTAGAGCTCAAGAGGGCATATTTTTTGGTTATGCTACAAACTCTCATGCTTACCGTGTCCTCAATAAGTCCACGAGACTTATTGAGGAGACTTGTAACATGGAGTTTGATGAGAATAACGGCTCCCAAGTGGAGCAAAGTGGCACTTGTGATGTAGGTGATGAAATTCCTCCCCAAGCCATAAGAAGAATGGGTGTTGGTTTTATCCTACCCATTGAGGAACCCCTTGTGGCCGAAGGAGAAGGACAATGTTCCACTCAAGTGGAACCATCACCAACCCAAGGCCCACACGCTTCTGAAGAACAAAGTGAAGGCCCTCAACCTCATGAACAAGACCAAGGGCAAGATCAACCTCAAGATGGTGTTGAACCACCAAGTGATGCCCAAGGTCAAGTTCTCTCCTCCGAGCAAGTTCAAGATCAAAAGCAAGCTCAAGATCAAGAACAAGCTCAAGACGACACTCAAGATGAGCAAGTAACCGTTCCTCAACTCACTCCTGAGGAGGAATTGGAGCGTCGTGCCGCCAAGATTGCATCCAAGCTCTCTACCAAGGGTCATCTCATGACAAATGTGCTTGGCAGCATATGAAAGGGGGTAAGCACTCGTAGACAATTGGCAAACTATTGTGAACATCACGCGTTTGTCTCTTGTGTTGAACCCCAAAAGGTCTATGAGGCGCTCGAAGATCCGGATTGGCTTGATGCCATGCATGAAGAACCCAACAACTTCGAGCACAACAAGGTGTGGAGATTGGTGCCAAGGCCAACGGGGAACCATAATGTCATTGGAACCAAGTGGATATTCAAGAACAAGCAAGATGCTCATGGAATTATAGTCCGCAACAAGGCTCGTTTGGTAGCACAAGGCTACTCCCAAGTCGAGGGTATCGACTACGGTGAAACCTTTGCTCCCGTTGCTCGCCTTGAATCTATTCATTTGTTGATTGCTTATGCTTCTCATCATAATTTCAAGTTGCAACAAATGGATGTGAAAAGTGCTTTTCTTAATGGTCCTATTAATGAGTTGGTGTATGTCAAACAACCCCCCGGGTTCGAGGATCCCCATTTCCCCGATCATGTGTACCAACTCGATAAGGCACTCTATGGCCTTAAATAAGCCCCACGTGCGTGGTATGACCACCTTACCGAGTTGTTGCAAGATCATGGGTTTGAAATTGGGAAAATCGACCCCACTCTTTTTACTAAGAAGGTCAAAAGGGAGTTGTTTGTGTGCCAACTATATGTTGA
Organism: Aegilops tauschii subsp. strangulata; assembly: GCF_002575655.3. Taxonomy (NCBI): domain Eukaryota; kingdom Viridiplantae; phylum Streptophyta; class Magnoliopsida; order Poales; family Poaceae; genus Aegilops; species Aegilops tauschii. The sequence continues at coordinate 548,076,950 of NC_053036.3, read as the reverse complement.
TGATATTATCTTTGGTTCCTGTCGTGGTTTTGTCACGGCAGATGTCCTAGAGAAAGGACTTAGTCGTGGAGCCATCACTACGGGTTAGCTTGAAGGGGTTAAAGCGGACAAGGGACGCAAGAGAGTTTTATACTAGTTCGGCCCTTCGATGAAGGTAAAAGCCTACGTCTAGTTGTGATGGAATTGATGGGGTTTCGATGACCAGGGAGCGAATACGCTTTGCCTGGGTCTCGAGTTGTTGTCTGTTGTCCTGAACTGCCGCCGGGTCGTCCCCTTATATACATGGGTTGACGCCCGTCGGTTTACAGACTCCGAGGCCGGCTCATAATCGTGTCCGGCTCGGTCTCTGCTACGCATATCTTACAACACAAGTTTACATCTCAATGCCGGTTTGTGTCTACATGCCTTAAACCGGCTTTGGGCCCTGGGCCTTCATGAAGCGTCACCGTCTGTCTTCATGGGCTTCAGATATAGATGAACTACTTATGAAGTTAACCCGGCCTCTCCTGGCCGGTTTACGCCCAGTGGTAATATCCCCAACATTAGGCCCCAGATTGATTTGAACTGGTTCATGTCAATCCTCAATACTTGAGAAAATTTCTTCTTCAATATCTTCACACAATCTTGTAAACCGCCATGACATCATCTTCTAGAATCTTGGTAAACCGCCGTGACGTCACCTGTCATTAACGAGCCTCCGACAATCGAGGCGACAACATCACCTTATATCCAAAAATCCGGCTCCTCGATTTTCGCATCTGTCGTTTATCCCCTTATAAATAGGGCCAGGGGGTCTTTCGAGTTTCCCCCTCGTGCCTCTTCGCTTCATCTTCCTCCTCGCGACGCCCGAACCTTCGACCTCGGCCGCCGCCGTCAACCTTCGACTGCTGCATCGACCTGGACGTACCAGAGCTCCTCCGCGCGCCGCCGCTGCTCAACAGCATCCGTAAGTCTCCCCTTTCTCTTACCATAGATCTGCACTTAGGGTTTCTGTCGTTCATCGGTGTTCGTCGCCGCCCTTCTTTTCCCTTATTTATATCCATGGGTTAGATCCAAAAACCACATAGGTCTCGTGCGGTAGTAGTTTAAACCACATAGATCTCGCGCTTTAGCAGTTTCAGCACCTGTTTGATATCCAACTCATCTCATCTTGGTGAACCTTCAGTACACTGGAATCTAGGTCAGACTATATTTTGTTTTTCCTACGCACGGTAGATCTGAAATTACCATAGCAAGATGTGAAACTTGTTTCTTCCTTCTCTTACACCCTTTGAATACCAGATTGGCCAGTTTAACCTCACAGAAAAAATGATGACCCGGTAGATACCATTAGTCCCCTGTTGAACCGCCAATGCATTACACCGTTCCATTACCAGACTCCGGTTTACCAATATGCTAGTATCCTCATACCGCTGTATAGTTGACCACTGTAAATCTTAAACCGGTAATACTCATGTTTCAGATTTTCCTTGTCATGGCTAAACAAGTTTATGAGTGCAATTGGGCTCCCTCTCGAGTAACCGAGGAGCAATTAAGCAACCTTGTTAAAACGGGCGCCTTAGCCAAGAAAGATGTCATCCACTGGAGGGTCCCTGGCCCGGAAAATCCTCCTACACCCAAGGATGGAGAAGTAGTCGTGTTTGCTGACCATCTTGGACGAGGTTTTAGCCCTCCCGGTTCAATTTTTTTTCGAGATGTGCTAGCCAATTTTCAGCTGCGCCCTCAAGACATCGGTCCCAACTCTGTTACCAACATCTGCCATTTCCAAGTATTCTGTGAAGCTTATCTGCAAGAGGAACCTACAGTCGAACTGTTTAGGGATTTCTTTCACTTAAACCGTCGCACCGAGTTCTCAGATGGACCCAATACGGAACTGGGTGGAATGGCGGTTCAGAAGAGGAAAGAAGTCACCTTCCCCCATCCCAAACTCCACAGTCATCCCAAAGAGTGGAACCAAACTTGGTTTTACTGCATGGATACCTCTCCATCTGATGAAAACCCCCTGCCGGGTTACCACCCTGAACGCGTGAGCAACGCACACCCGTTTCCTCAGAGATAGACAACAAGAGAACGGTCCAACTATGCTCCCCAATTATCAAAGCTTAGAGCCTTCATGGCGAACGGTTTGACAGGAGTTGATCTTGCTCGTTGCTGGATAAGCTGGAGCATTCTGCCCTTAAGCCGGCGCCCCGGTTTGATGTGTGAGTACACGGGTAGTCTGAAGGATGCTCAGCGGCACATTGATATTCAGCTTACAGACGAAGAAGTCACTAAGGCTGTAAAGAGAATACTGAACGAACCAGAGGCCGTCTGTGCCCAAATCGGACTACTCCCTTTCTGCACCTTCAACAAACCACCAGCTATAAGAATCATACAATCCTTTGTATCTGAATTTGCTTCTGTCCAAATATTCTCTGAGAGTGTGATTATTTTCTGACAGGGTGATGACCCATTCTGGAACAAGAAACTATCACAAGATAAACCGGCAAAACCGCAAGACAAACCGGTCAAGCCAGTTCGTCCAAAGACCAAGGTTGTTAAGAAACCTGCCAAGAGAAGGACCACTGCATCCTCCGATCTACCAGCTGATGACAATGTGCGTAATCCGGAATCAGAGGTAGAACTTGACTCTCTTGGTTCATTTTTCGTACATCTAATTGACAATGATTATTATCAGGACGACGCTGAAGGCAGTCACGCTGAGGACGTAGAGGTAACTATTCTTTCCTCCGATTCAGATCCTCTGCCAACATCAAAAATCCGTCAAGCAAACCGGAAAGTAAAATTTTCTCACCCTCTTGCTTATTTGGATCCAAACTTTCTTTTGAAGACGCAGCAGCACGAAGCTCGCCGTACAACCCGGCACAGCGGCTAGGTAGTTACCTCCGCCGGTTTACCGAACAGTCCGGTTCGGAAACGCCGATCAGAGGTCTCTTATCCCATTGATACTTCATGCCCAAAAGCAGGTTGTTTTCGCCAGCCTCTTAACCCGTCTGATTCAAATTATCAGGGTACTTCTCACTCATCCTCTGGCGAGTCTTCGGCCACGCAGCTTCCACCCCTCAAAACAGTTCCTGGGTGAGTTATGCACATGTCTTTATTCTTGATATGTTATCTTTTCATACTGTACTGATCCTTATGTCTTATCTTTTCGCAGCGCCAAGCCAAGACCCAGCAAGAAAGCTCGGTTGAACAAACCGGCTGATGATAATGTAGCTGCTAAACTGGAAACAACTCCAGATCTGGAAGAAACCGATGCTGACGCCATGCTTCATGATCCGCCGCTTCAAGACCATGACATCCTTGCTGAACAAGTGCAAGTTGATACTACAAGTCATGCAGACCGGCCAACCAGCCCTGTCCGAACTGGTGACAAACCGGTCAGTCCAACGAAGGACACTGATAAACCGCCAACTCCGGCAAGAGCTGCTGATGAACAAGATGATGACGTTATGATTACTGGCACTAGCCACTCCACTCCAGGCAACCCTATAGCTTTGTCAAAGCATACTGCCAAGGATGATCTCTCTGCTATCGGCAAAGGCAAATGGAATGCCGATTTATCAAGCTTCGCCAACCTCAATGTTCAAGATATTCACTCTGGCTTCTTGAACCGTCTGTATACCAGCCGTGACTATGAAGCTAGTTTGGTAAACTTGATGAAGGAGCGATATGAGGTAACTACTGTTTTCTCCTTTGTCCAATTGCAGTTCATCGACTCGTAGTAGCTCCCAAGTGACGGTTTATGATACCAATCTAAACCGGGACTTTTGTCATAACTTAACTTTGCCTATTTAGCCTCCAGGGACCGGATTACCTTGTTAAGATGAACCGGTTCCTTAAAATTTGCCATACTGCTCTTTCACCGGTATAGTCCCCAAGGGTCGGTTTAACTTTATAAAGATGAACCGGGACTGTAGAAGAGTTCCCATACCAACAGCTTTTTGACCAAACACACATTAGCCCCCAAGTGCCAAGCTTAATACTTGTATTGCGCTTGGGAGACTGAAAAAACCGCTTTGATAAAAAGGGCTGAAAACGCAGAAGCCGCTCTTAAACTGGTGGTTGACGAGCTGACTGGTGTAAAGCGGCAAGTGCATGCTATGACCGCTGCTGTGTTTGGTAAACATCCTTCCTTTATGCTTTCAACATATCCTCTCATGCGTTGCCGGTTTACTGATGTTTGTAATGATACAGGAACCCGCATTAGCCATCTGGGCTCTGATGTGCAGAAGAAGTTGAAAGCTGCCTACACGCTGATAGAGCAACTGTATACCGGCGCGCAACGGATTATCTGCACCGCTTCGCACAATAAACCACCCCCGATGTTGATCAAGGATACCTTAGACAGGCTATCTATGCTGCCTGCCCGGATAGAAGAGCTGGAGAGGTCTGCTGCAAGGGCTGGCGCTCTGATCGCGCTAACCCGGGCAAAAGCATGGGTGCCTGATCTTGATCCGACGGACTTGGCTAAAGTCTACCCAAGCTTGAAAGAAGACGGATCAGAATTTTGCACTGAAGATCTCCGCGCCATAAACCGGGAAGTACGTCCACTGGCTTGTCAACTTGCTGAAGAAGCTGATCTTTCACATTATCAGGCGAGTTATGATATCAATAACAAGCGGGTTGCTGCACCAGCTCCTGAAACTCAAAGCCTGATCCCTCCAATCCGTAAGCACACTTATGCCCCTGATATTGAACCGTCCACCCTTATAAGCGTCGAAGCTGTGTTCCAAGCTTTAACTGGGATCGACTGGACAACTGTTGACTTCCAGCCGGTGGGTAGGGACGAAGAAGAAGAACCGGTGCAAGATGACCCGCAGCCGTCAGGTCAAGCTGCTCAGTGATCATAACCCGGGGGCCGGATTAACCTTCCATACTGCAATGTTTATTGAGAAACAATTATTACTTTGGGTACTGAAACGCCTTGTAATAGGCTAGTTAAAACACTTTGTCTGTTATGCCTTCGTGCATATTTATCTGCAACTGATGCGTGTTAATCCGCCATGCTTTGAGATATGATGTTCATAATCCATAACTATTTATTCCAATTGTTCCTGCAGATAAAAAGCTTAAAACGCCTGGCGGTTTACCACCGGGCGGGTCATGATACCCAACTATATATATGACCAAGTTTTATAACCAAGGTTGTAAAAGATAACCAAGTATGGAAATATATGATACCTGCGACCTTTAGGCATAGTGTTGGCTGACCAACCTTGTAATGAAGGTAATAACCTTAATCCGGAGTAAAAGTATCTCTTGTTATATAATGCCGGTTTACAACAAAACCGTTCCGGGTTGTGATAAACGCCGGCTTATTCCATACTGGTGACTATGAGTCAAAACCAGACCGGGCTGATAGTCTCCGGATTATAACTTGGTCATGTACTGACAACTTGTAGTTGACAGCCCAACCGGGTTGATAAACACTGGTTTGAAAACATCACAAATCTTAGCAAAAGAAAAAGAAACTTAGCAAAAGGCAAATAAAACCGTTGTAGTCGAGGCATTTCACGGGCTGCCAGGCCCCAAATTTGATCAAGAGGTGTTGCTATGGTTCGGGTTCGACCAAGCCCCCAAGTGATGCTGTGGCATTACGTCGATCAAAAGGCATTGCTATGGTTCGGGTTCGACCAAGCCCCCAAGTGATTCTGTGGCTTTACGCCGATCAAGAGGCGTAGCCATGGTTAGGGTTCGACCATGCTCCCAAGTGATGCTGTGGCATTACGCCGATCAAGAGGCGTGGCTATGGTTCGGATACGACCAAGCCTCCAAGTGATTCTGTGGCTTTACGCCGATCAAGAGGCGTAGCCATGGTTCGGGTTCGACCATGCTCCCAAGTGATGCTGTGGCATTGCGTCGATCAAGAGGTGTAGCTATGGTTCCTCCTTCGTCCCATGCTTTGGACAGGGCTGGTTCAACAGATACGACAAACGGTCCGGATTAGGATTCGGCATTCCATTCCGCCAGGGCGGTTTACCCTTACGCCACTGGCCCTTGTCGTGCGTGTTAGTGTTAGCCACAAAGTCTAAACTGTGGTCCGCTTTACGCTTGCCGCCATTTCCATGACCCGCCGGGTTGTGGTGCTGCCCCTTGGCGTTGCCGCTCTTCTTTCCCTTCCCTGTCTTATCATCATCAGACTCGGGATCCTTGGTACTATCAAAGTCGGCATACTTCACCAGTGTAGCCATGAGGGTTCCCATGTCATTACAATGACATTTGAGCCGTCCCAACTTCAACTTCAAGGGCTGAAACCGACAATTGCCTTCCAATGTTAAAACTGCGGTGTCAGCGTTGATGCGGTCTGATGAATGCAAAATCTCCGAAACCCGGCGCACCCAATGGGTTGTTGACTCTCCTTCCTCCTGGACACAGGCAGCTAAGTCCACAATTGACATGGGCTGCTTGCATGTATCCTTGAAATTCTAAACAAACCGGGCTCTCAACTCAGCCCATGACCTGATAGATTAGCCGGTAAACTCTTTAGCCAAGTGCGGGCTGTTCCTTCTAGCATCATGGTGAAGTACTTCGCACATGCCGCATCATCCACGTCCAGCATCTCCATGGCCATCTCCTAGCTTTCAACCCATGTTTCAGGGGACAAATCGGCGGTGTAATTCGGCACCTTGTGCGGGCCCTTGAAATCCTTGGGCAGGCGCACATTGCGCAACGCTGGGACAAGACATGGCACTCCCAAGGAACTAGAGGTAACTCCTGGTTCCACCGATGTGCTTGGACGAACCGGAGTAAGCTGTCGGGCCTCATGCTGCGCCGCTAAATCGGCCTTTCTGCGTGCCCAAGCCCGGTCCACCACATCCTGGGCCTCACCGGCACCACCCGCCGGGTTATGGCCACGAGGCGGATCACGGTTCCGCGCATTGCTTGATACTGCTGGTTCATCCATATGCCTGCTGTAACTCCGGCTTGGATGGGGAGTGGAATGAACCCGATCGCGACTATATGAATAAGCCTCCTGCTGAATCAAGGCTGTCTGAAGAAGCTCCTTAACCCGACGCGTCTCGACCGCTGCTGGAGAATCGCCTTCGATCGGGATGGCCGCTAGCCGTGAAGCGGGAGCGACAATGTTGTCCATTGGGTTAGAGTAATGACCCGGTGGTGTGGGGACATGAGGTACCACAATGTTGTTCTGACAAGGCGGATTGACCAAACGTGGCTGAACCGACGCCCCTGCTCCGGGTGCCTCTGCACGGTTTACCACCGGCGGATTGCTAGTTCCTGCTCCTGGGGTGTTAAAGAGATTTCTAGCTTCATAAACCGGCGGCAGGCGAGATTGGTGCCTCCTCTTCAGGACTTCGTTCGACGCACTCTGATCCAGCATAATCCGGTAAGCTTGTGCATCCAAAGCGGCCCGCTCCGCGGCTATCCTGGTATCCTCAGCTGCTAAGTCGGCTTTTGCCTGGGTGATCTGATCTTTCACTTTCGCGACTTCCGCATTGTGTGCATCCTGATCCGCCGGGTTAACCTCCGCCATCAGCGTTGCCAACATATCAAACAAATCAGATAGAACCTGAGCCGGCGGTCGCACAGGGCCTCCTGCCCCAGCCGCTGCCGCCGCTGCTAATCCGGAAATCATCGCCGCTGCGGGTGAAGAGTGGAGCGCTGGTTGCGTGCCGGCCATGAAGATCGCCACCCGGTTTGGCAGATCAAAGGGGTCCGGAATACTGTCGCCATCGGAACAGCCCCCAATCCGGCCATCTTGTAACCGATATATATAATGACTCGGTCTCTCCAGTCGATGACTCGTCGCCGGAATAAACGACGGTCTCACCACCAGATTCTGATCTGTCCTCAGATTCACCTCCATGGATAACTCCCACGAAGGCACGCTTCATGACATGCTTGACCCGGGCAGATCTCGCACGCTGAGCCGTTTCGACGAGGTCGGCGTAGATGTCCGGCTCAGGGCCCGGTTCACCGATCTTGCCAATGAAAACATGTATGCCACCAAAGGGGACCCGGTACCCGTACCCGATTGAGCCGGCCTCGGGGCCCAAGCCTGCATCGTCGACGTAGAGCTTGCCGTGACGACTCTTGGTCACCCGGCCCACAGCGTAACCCTTGAGTCCTTCGAAGCTGCCCTCGAAGAACTTGAAACCATCGTGCGATAGCCCCATGGTGGGCGCCAACTGTCGTGGTTTTGTCACGACAGATGTCCTAGAGAAAGGACTTAGTCATGGAGCCATCGCTACGGGTTAGCTTGAAGGGGTTAAAGCGGACAAGGGACGCAAGAGAGTTTATACTAGTTCGGCCCCTTCGATGAAGGTAAAAGCCTACGTCTAGTTGTGATGGAATTGATGGGGTTTTGATGAACAGGGAGAGAATACGCTTTTCCTGGATCTCGAGTTGTTGTCTGTTGTCCTGAACCGCCGCCGGGTCGTCCCCTTATATACATGGGTTGACGCCCGTTAGTTTACAGACTCCGAGGCCGTCTCATAATCGTGTCCGGCTCGGTCTCTGCTACGCATATCTTACAACACAAGTTTACATCTCAATGCCGGTTTGTGTCTACATGCCTTAAACCGGCTTTGGGCCCTGGGCCTTCATGAAGCGTCACCGTCTGTCTTCATGGGCTTCAGATACATATGAACTACTTATGAAGTTAACCCAGCCTCTCCTGGCCGGTTTACGCCCAGTGGTAATATCCCCAACAGTTCCCCTAACAAAGCTTTCAATGAGGAATTTGCTGCTGTCATGACCTCAAAGTTCAAGATGTCCATGATGGGAGAGTTGAAGTTCTTTCTCGGGTTCGAGGTTAAGTAAAGAAGAGAAGGGACCTTCATCAACCAAGCCAAATACACTCAAGACATGCTCAAGAGATTCAAGCGAAGTGATGTCAAGCTGGCTTCCACTCCAATGCCCGTCAAATGCCAACTTGACATAGATCCCAATGGTAAAGCGGTGGATCAAAAGGTATATCGCTCCATGGTTGGCTCCTTGCTTTACCTTTGTGCATCTAGACCGGATATCATGTTGAGTGTGGGAATTTGTGCACGGATTCAAACCGCACCTAAGAAAAGCCACTTTGTGGCGGTCAAGCGAATCTTTTGATATTTGGCTCATACCCCAAACTTTGGCTTATGGTACCCAAGAGGAGCAAGCTTCAATCTTGTAGGATATTCGGACTCCAATTGGGCGGGAGACAAAGTGGATAGGAAGTCATCTTCCGGAGGGTGCCAATTCCTTGGTTGCTCTTTGGTGAGTTGGTCTTCTAAGAAGCAAAGTTATGTGTCTCTCTCGTCCACCGAAGCGGAGTATGTGGCCGCCGGTAGTTGTTGTGCACAACTTCTATGGATGAGGCAAACTTTAAAGGATTACAATGTCATTTGTGACAAAGTGCCTCTTTGGTGTGACAATGAAAGTGCCATCAAGATTTCTATCAACCCGGTGCAACACTTCAAGACGAAGCACATTGAGATTCGGTATCACTTCATCCGGGATCATATTAGGCAAGGGGAGATCGAGCTCAACTATGTCAACACTCATGATAACCTTGCAGATATCTTCACGAAGCCCTTGGATGAAGCAAGATTTCGCGAGTTAAGGCATGAGCTAAATATCATTGATTCGAGCAATGTGGTTTGAACCCTTGCACACCCCACCATACTCAACTTGATGTCTAGTTTAGGTGTAGGCATGGACATAGGGGGGGGGGGTGTTGTTCTCTCAATGAAATCTCTCTCCCCCATTATGCATAAATTGATCAACTCTTTCACATTAGCCATTGTTGATGGTACTTATGCTTCAGGGACGAGTTTTGGTCATGGGCCCAAGGATAATTCTTCGTGGTGCCATACCAATTAACTCAAACATAGGTGTCTCCGGCCACCGCCCTCTCTGTGAAGGAGAGAGTGTGTTTCGTGTTTTGGTCCTTGTTGTCTTTTGTCTTTCTTTCTTCGAGCCGAGCTTGTGTTTGAGTTGTCGCGTGTGTTAGCTCTTTGGTGTGTCCGTTCGCTTGAAGGTTGCGTTGCAAAGGCCGGTTTCTTCTCTTTTTGTGAAACTTGCATTTTCTTGGGTCCACGGTACTACCGTGGCGTGCCGCGGTACTACCGCAGGAGTTGTGCACTGTACTACCGCACCAGCACGGCAGTAATTTTTTACTACCGCCCCGTGTGCGGTACTTCCGCCCGGGCGGTACTACCGTGATGACCCACGGTACTACCGCACAGTCGTGAGCGCGTGGGGGTTAAGAGCGGGCAGGGGGAGTTCTAACTCCCCTATACCCATTCAACTCCTTTTCCCCATGTCGTCTCTCTCTCTCCTGCCCAAGAACGGTGCCGGAGGACCTCACCGGATCTCCATCTCCGGCCGCTCTCCTTGCATTCTGACCGGTGGGATCGTTCCCCACCTCTACCTCTTGCCATGGAACAAGGTTTCTCCCCAAATCCCTCTCTCTTTGTTTCGTTGTTTTGCGTCTAGGTTTTGGGGAGATACTTTGTGTTCTTGAGATTTTAGGCCAAATCTTTGCAAGAGTAGGATGTAGGAGAGTTGTAGTGCTGTAGAGATGCTATTTGGTATGTTGCTACTCGGTAGTTTTGATCAACCATAGTACCGCTCCATTGTCACGGATGTTCCCAGATCTGATTCATTTCGAATCTAATCCGAGCGGTACTACCGCAACTCCCGTACAGTACTACCGCTCTGGCCGCTTTCGCCTTGTACGGTACTACCGCTTCTTTGGAGCGGTACTACCACGCGTGGAGCGGAAATAAAATTTTACTTCCGCTCTAGGTGCGGTACTACCATGCCATCTCGGCGCGGTACTACCGTGGCTAGAGCGGTACTAAAATTTTAGTTCCTCTTCATGGAGCAGTACTACCGTTGACCTCAAACCTTCCTCGTGGCTACTACCCAATGTTCCTCTACTTGTTTCATTTGTTTTTGGTGTGGTCTTTGCATTGATCCTTCTTGCTTCTCTTGCGTGTTCTTGTCTTGTGTGTCATAGGTGGTGGCTCCGGTTCCACTGTCCGCCGTTCAAATCCAAGCCGTGACACGGGCTCCAAGTGCCTGCGCAACCAAGATGAAGCTCCAGAGGCTCCAATGCCCCAACGCAGAACCAAGACCACCGCCACCAAGAACAAGGAGCCCTCAATGGGCATGGATGAGATACCACTTGCTGAGTTTGTCGCTCGAAGGAGGATCAACCCCTATGTGAATCCCTGTATTAACTTCAGAGGGAATGATTTGTTCTGGACCAAGCAGCAGAATCTTATCTATCTGTATGTGACCAAGGCCAAGCAGAACAGCTACGTGGACGTGCACTGGATTGACATGAATCACATGAGGCAGGATAAGTACCGTGACTATTTTGGTGAGGCTTTGGACCTGGTGGAACAGTTTGGCATTGAGGACGTGATCTCTTTCCACCTGGACTTTGACCCTGAGATTGTGGCCCAGTTCTTTGCTTCGGTCCACTTCCATACTGATGAGGAACGGACCATGACCTGGATGACCAATGGACAACAGATGACTGCTAAGTGGAAGGACTTCATGGCTTTGCTACAGGTGCCTGATGAGGGGCTCTTTGCCCTCATGCCAACCCCGAGTCCTCTAGCAAGAACAAGCTCCAGCAGTACTATGTTGAGAAGAAGCTTCCCAATGACAAGAAGACGTGGGTGCTGAACCCATTCCTTGACATCATGCACCAGATCTTCCGCAACTCCCTCTTTCCACGCATTGGTGACAAGGACAAGTTGCATGCCTATCTCGCGGATATGATGCTCATTTGTGAGGAGGCGCGTCACGCTTAGACACAACCACTTGATGTCTCACACATCATGTGGTGCAAGCTACGGTTTGCGGTGTTCAACCGTAAGGTACCCATCTATGGACCTTACATGTTTCTCTTGATCACCAGGACTTGGGAGAAGCTCTATCCCGATGATGAGTTTGTTGCCCCTGACTGGATCCGTCACGACCCCATCAAGCTCCGCATCAAGCCTCAGTGGGCTAACACCACTACCCGTGCTGAGGCGGAGGCTGCTCAAATGGATGTGGACAAGGATGAGATTGAGGAGGAGGAAGCGGATGAGGACAACTCTGCTGGATATGCTCCTCCCTCTACTGAGCCTTCTTGGGCTAAGAAGCTGAAGAACAAGATGAAGGCTATGTTCTGTATGCTGGACAAGGGCCAGTACCAGACCCATGTTGCTTCCAAGGAGAGCCGCCGCCGCGACAAGAGGATCTTGAGGCCGTTTGGCGAGGAGATATCCAGTGGATCCGAGACGCACATCACGTCAGAGGTAGAATGGATGACGAACAGGGCTACCAGTGGACTAAATCTGAAGAGGATCCCATCCCTGCTGCCGACTCCGACGAGGAGCGTGACGAGTGATCGCTTCAGCTTGAGCCACAACTTGTGTCGTAGGTGTCCTCTCTGCCTTTTTGGTGTCTTGATGCCAAAGGGGGAGAGAGTGTAGGATTTGCGTTTCGTGTGTCGTGTTGTTTCGCTTTGTCGCTTTGCTTTCATTCAGTTGGACCTCGTTTGCTTTGGTTTGATGTGTGCTTGTGAGACCAGGTTCTCTTTCATATGGTGTAATACATATGCACTCTAGCGCACCTTATTATCTTTCGTACTTAGTAGCCCGTGAGCCTATGCTATCTTGTGCCCTTTACTTTATGCTCATAGTTATTATCTTGCCTCCTTGCTTAGTGTTAGCTATATTGTTGCAAGATATGCCTTGTCTATAAAATATAGGGGGAGTGTTGATCCTAGTATGTGAAGGAAATATGCCCTAGAGGCAATAATAAAGTTGTTATTTATATTTCCTTATATCATGATAAATGTTTATTATTCATGCTAGAATTGTATTAATCGGAAACTTAGTACATGTGTGAATATATAGACAAACTAATTGTCACTAGTATGCCTCTACTTGACTAGCTCGTTGAATCAAAGATGGTTAATTTTCCTAGCCATAGACATGAGTTGTCATTTGATTAACGGGATCACATCATTAGAGAATGATGTGATTGACTTGACCCATTCCGTTAGCTTAGCATTTGATCGTTTAGTATATTGCTATTACTTTCTTCATGACTTATACATGTTCCTATGACTATGAGATTATGCAACTCCCGAATACCGGAGGAACACTTTGTGTGCTACCAAACGTCACAACATAACTGGGTGATTATAAAGGTGCTCTACAGGTGTCTCCGATGGTACTTGTTGAGTTGGCATAGATCGAGATTAGGATTTGTCACTCCGATTTTCGGAGAGGTATCTCTGGGCCCTCTCGGTAATGCACATCCTTGCAAGCAATGTGATTAATAAGTTAGTTGCGGGATGATGCATTACAGAACGAGTAAAGAGACTTGCCGGTAATGAGATTGAACTAGGTATTGAGATACCGACGATCGAATCTCGGGCAAGTAACATACCGATGACAAAGGGAACAACGTATGTTGTTATGCGGTTTGATCGATAAAGATCTTCGTAGGATATGTAGGAACCAATATGAGCATCCAGGTTCCGCTATTGGTTACTGACCGGAGATGTGTCTCAGTCATGTCTACATAGTTCTCGAACCAGTAGGGTCCGCACGCTTAACGTTCGGTGACAATCAGTATTATGAGTTTATGTGATTTGATGTACCGAAGGTAGTTCGGAGTCCCGGATGTGATCACGGACATGACGAGGAGTCTCGAAATGGTCGAGACGTAAAGATTGATATATTGGATGACTATATTCAGACACCGGAGGTGTTCCGGGTGGTTTCGGATAAAACCGGAGTGCTGGAGGGGTTACCGGAACCCCCCGGGGAAGTATTGGGGCTTAGTGGGCCTGAGGGGAGAGAGAGGGTAGCAGCCCAGGAGGTGGCGCGCCCCCTCCCATGAGGAGTCTGAATTGGACTAGAGGAGGGGGCGCGGCCCCTCTTTCCCTCTCCCTCTCCCTCTCTTTCCTTCCCCCTTCCCTCTTCCTAGTTGGACTAGGAAAGGGGAGTCCTACTCCTACTAGGAGGAGGACTCCCCCCTCCTTGGCGCGCCCCAAGGGCCAGCCGGCCTCCCCCTTGCTCCTTTATATACGGGGGCGGGGGGGCACCCTAGAACACACAAGTTGATTGTTCCAAGCCGTGTGCGGTGCCCCCTCCACCATAATCCACCTCGATCATATCGTAGTGGTGCTTAGGCGAAGCCCTGCGTCGGTAGCAACATCATTACCGTCATCACGCCGTCATGCTGACGGAACTCTCCCGCGAAGCTCTGCTGGATCGGAGTTCATGGGACGTCATCGAGCTGAACGTGTGCTGAACTCGGAGGTGCCGTGCGTTCGGTACTTGGATCGGTCGGATCATGAAGACGTACGACTACATCAACCGTGTTCTCATAACGCTTCCGCTTATGGTCTACGAGGGTACGTGGACGACACTCTCCCCTCTCGTTTCTATGCATCACCATGATCTTGCGTGTGCGTAGGATTTTTTTTTTGAAATTACTACGTTCCCCAACAGTGGCATACGAGCCAGGTTTATGCGTAGATGTTATATGCACGAGTAGAACACAAGTGAGTTGTGGGCGATACAAGTCATACTGCTTACCAGCACGTCACACTTTGATTCGGCGGTATTGTTGGATGAAGCGGCCCGGACCGACATTACGCATACGCTTACGTGAGACTGGTTCTACCGACGTGCTTCGCACATAGGTGGTTGGCGGGTGTCAGTTTCTCCAACTTTAGTTGAATCGAGTGTGGCTATGCCCGGTCCTTGTGAAGGTTAAAACAACACTAACTTGACGAAATATCGTTGTGGTTTTGATGCGTAGGTAAGAACGGTTCTTGCTCAGCCCGTAGCAGCCACGTAAAACTTGCAACAACAAAGTAGAGGATGTCTAACTTGTTTTTGCAGGGCATGCTGTGATGTGATATGGTCAAGACATGATGCTAAATTTTATTGTATGAGATGATCATGTTTTGTAACCGAGTTATCGGCAACTGGCAGGAGCCATATGGTTGTCGCTTTATTGTATGCAATGCAATCGCCCTGTAATTGCTTTACTTTATCACTAAGCGATAGCGATATTCGTAGAAGCAATAGTTGGCGAGACGACAACGATGCTACGATGGAGATCAAGGTGTCGCGCCGGTGACAATGGTGATCATGACGGTGCTTTGGAGATGGAGATCAAGGCACAAGATGATGATGGCCATATCATATCACTTATATTGATTGCATGTGATGTTTATCTTTTATGCATCTTATTCTGCTTTGATTGATGGTAGCATTATAAGATGATCTCTCACTAAATTTCAAGGTACAAGTGTTCTCCCTGAGTATGCACTGTTGCCAAAGTTCGTCGTGCCGAGACACCACGTGATGATCGGGTGTGATAAGCTCTACGTTCATATACAACGGGTGCAAGCCAGTTTTGCACACGCAGAAATACTCGGGTTAAACTTGATGAGCCTAGCATATGCAGATATGGCCTCGGAACACTGGAGACCGAAAGGTAGAGCGTGAATCATATAGAAGATATGATCAACATAGTGATGTTCACCATTGAAAACTACTCCATCTCACGTGATGATCAGACATGGTTTAGTTGATATGGATCACGTGATCACTTAGATGATTAGAGGGATGTCTATCTAAGTGGGAGTTCTTAAGTAATATGATTAATTGAACTTTAATTTATCGTGAACTTAGTCCTGGTAGTATTACCATATCTATGTTGTAGATCAATAGCTCGCGTTTAGCTCCCCTGTTTTATGTTTGATGTGTTCCTAGAGAAAACTAAGTTGAAAGATGTTAGTAGCAATGATGCGGATTGGATCCGTGATTTGAGGATTATCCTCATTGCTGCACAGAAGAATTATGTCCTTGATGCACCGCTAGGTGACAGACCGATTGCAGGAGCAGATGCAGACGTTATGAACGTTTGGCAAGCTCGATAAGATGACTACTTGATAGTATAGTGCACCATGCTTTACAGCTTAGAATCGGGGCTTAAAGGACGTTTTTGAAACGCCACGGAGCATATGAGATGTTCCAAGAGTTGAAATTAGTATTTCAGACTCATGCCCATGTCGAAAGGTATGAGACCTTTCACAAGTACATTGCCTACAAGATGGAGGAGAATAGCTCAGCTAGTGAGCATGTGCTCAGAATGTCTGAGTACTACAATCACTTGAATCAAGTGGGAGTTAATCTTCCAGATAAGATAGTGATTGACTGAGTTCTCTAGTCACTATCACCAAGTTACTAGAACTTCCTGATGAACTATAATATGCAAGGGATAACAGAAACGATTCCCAAGCTCTTCGTGATGCTGAAATCAACGAAGGTAGATATCAAGAAAAGCATCAAGTGTTGATGGTTGACAAGACCACTAGTTTCAAGAAAAGGGCAAAGGGAAGAAGGGAAACTTCAAGAAAAACGGCAAGCAAGTTGCTGCTCAAGTGAAGAAGCCCAAGTCTGGACCTAAGCCTGAGACTGAGTGCTTCTACTGCAAAGGAAATGGTCACTGGAAGTGGAACTGCCCTAGATACTTGGCGGATAAGAAGGATGGCAAAGTGAACAAAGGTATATTGGATATACATGTTATTGATGTGTACTTTACTAGTGTTTATAGCAACCCCTCGGCACTTGATACCGGTTCAGTTGCTAAGAGTAGTAACTCAAAACGTGAGTTGCAGAATGAACAGAAACTAGTTAAGGGCGAGGTGACGATGTGTGTTGGAAGTAGTTCCAAGATTGGTATGATCATCATCGCATACTCCCTATACTTCCGGGATTAGTGTTACACCTAAATAAGTGTTATTTGGTGTTTGCGTTGAGCATGAATATGATTTGATCATGTTTATTGCAATACAGTTATTCATTTAAGTTAGAGAATAATTGTTGTTCTGTTTACATGAATAAAACCTTCTATGGTCATACACCCAATGAAATGGTTTGTTGGATCTCGATTGTAGTGATACACATATTCATAATATTGAAGCCAAAAGATGCAAAGTTAATAATGATAGTGCAACTTATTTGTGGCACTGCCGTTTAGGTCATATTGGTGTAAAGCGCATGAAGAAACTCCATGATGATGGGATTTTGGAATCACTTGATTATGAATCACTTGATGCTTGCGAACCATGCCTTATGGGCAAGATGACTAAGACTCCGTTCTCCGGAACAATGGAGCGAGCAACTGACATATTGGAAATAATACATACTAATGTATGCGATCCGATGAGTGTTGAGGCTCACGGCGGGTATCGTTATTTTCCGACCTTCACAGATGATTTGAGCAGATATGGGTATATCTACTTGATGAAACATAACTCTGAAACATTTGAAAAGTTCATATAATTTCAGAGTGAAGTGGAAAATCATCGTAACAAGAAAATAAAGTTTCTACAATCTGATTGTGGAGGAGAATATTTGAGTTACGAGTTTGGTCTTCATTTGAAACAATGCGGAATAGTTTCGCAACTCACGCCACCTGGAACACCACAGCGTAATGGTGTGTCCGAACATCGTAACCGTACTTTATTAGATATGGTGCAATCTATGATGTCTCTTACCAATTTACCACTATCGTTTTGGGGTTATGCATTAGAGACAGTTGCATTCACGTTAAATAGGGCACCATCTAAATCCGTTGAGACAACACTATATGAACTGTGGTTTGGCAAGAAACCAAAGTTGTCGTTTCCTAAAGTTTGGGGTTGCGATGCTTATGTGAAAAAGTTTCATCCTGATAAGCTCAAACCCAAATCGGAGAAATGTGTCTTCATAGGATACCCAAAGGAGACAGTTGGGTACACCTTCTATCACAGATCCGAAGGCAAGACATTCGTTGCTAAGAATGGATCCTTTCTAGAGAAGGAGTTTCTTTCGTAAGAAGTGAGTGGGAGGAAAGTAGAACTTGATGAGGTAACTGTACCTGCTCCCTTATTGGAAAGTAGTTCATCACGGAAATCTGTTCCTGTGACTCCTACACCAATTAGTGAGGAAGCTAATGATGATGATCATGTAACTTCAGATCAAGTTACTGCCGAACCTCGTAGGTCAACCAGAGTGAGATCCGCACCAAGAGTGGTACGGTAATCCTGTTCTGGAGGTCATGTTACTTGACCATGACGAACCTACGAACTATGAGGAAGCGATGATGAGCCCAGATTCCGTGAAATGGCTTGAGGCCATGAAATCTGAGATGGGATCCATGTATGAGAACAAAGTGTGGACTTTGGTTGACTTGCCCGATAGTCGGAAAGCCATAGAAAATAAATGGATATTCAAGAGGGACGGACGCTGATAGTAGTGTTACTATCTACAAAGCTAGACTTGTCGAAAAAGGTTTTTGACAAAGTTCATGGTGTTGACTACGATGAGATTTTCTCACTCATAGCGATGCTTAAGTCTGTCCGAATCATGTTAGCAAATTACCACATTTTATGAAATCTGGCAAATGGATGTCAAAGCTACATTCCTTAATGGATCTCTTAAAGAAGAGTTGTATATTATGCAACCAGTAGGTTTTGTCGATCCTAAAGGTGCTAACAAAGTGTGCAAAGCTCCAGTGATCCATTTTTGGACTGGTGCAAGCATCTCAGAGTTGGAATATACGCTTTGATGATTTGATCAAAGCATATAGTTTTATACAGACTTGCGGTGAAGCCTGTATTTACAAGAAAGTGAGTGGGAGCACTACAGCATTTCTGATAAGTATATGTGAATGACATATTGTTGATCGGAAATAATGTAGAATTTTCTGGAAAGCATAAAGGAATATTTGAAAGGAGTTTTTCAAATAAAGACCTCGGTGAAGCTGCTTACATATTGAGCATCAAGATCTATAGAGATAGATCAAGACGCTTGATAAGTTTTTCAATGAGTACATACCTTGACAAGATTTTGAAGTAGTTCAAAATGGAACAGTAAAAGAAAGAGTTCTTGCCTGTGTTACAAGGTGTGAAATTGAGTAAGACTCAAAGCCCGACCACGGCAGAAGATAGAAAGAGAATGAAAGTCATTCCCTATGCCTCAGCCATAGGTTCTATAAAGTATGCCATGCTGTGTACCAGATCTATTGTATACCACTATAAAAAATTCACTTCCGTGATGATACATGTTTGTCACAATAGGTCGCGTTTTTTGTCATGCATGTACATCCATGACAAATTTATGACAGAATCAAGATAGTCATACCTGTGCTGTCGTAGAAGTGTTCCATGACATTACCAAAATTATCATCACGGAAGTGTCCACTTCCATGACGATAAATCGCGCGGCACAGAAGTGCTTTCGTCAAGGGTGACCGACACGTGGCATCCACCGTAACGGAACGCCGTTAAGCTATCGGGTCGGGTTTTGGATCCGATAACCCGTTAACAGCCCCGACCAATGGGGATTTTCCACGTGTAAAATCATCATTGGCTAGAGGAAACACGTGTCGGCTCATCGTTGGGACATATGTCATCCACTCACTAGACAGAAGGCGCCTATGATACGTCAACACGTGGCACGGCCCAACAGTGGCCCATTCCTGTGAAAAGGCCGGCCCGTTTGACTTGGTCAAAAGCTGGCAGGCCGGCCCATGGAAAGCCTGTTAACGGCCTGTTCGCATATAGCCCATTTACAGCCCGCTAACCCAAGGCCCGTTACGCCCTATCCGAATTAGGCCTAGTAGCGTCATCTGGGCCATCCAATATGATTCCAGCCCGTTTTCACTTCTGGCCCATGTATAGCCCATGACATCTTTCGGCCCATATGAGGCCCTTTGTAACTCTTGGCCCATTAGCGCCCCGTGCTGAAACTGGCCCGTAATGAACAGTGTATTACTTTACACCAATTAACGGCCCGTGGTGAAACTGGCCCGTAATGAACAGTGTATCACTTTATACCCATTAATGGCCCATTATTCCGTTGGGCCGTTTCCAGCCCAAGTTAACTTTTGGCCTTCTGAGGGCCCATTTATTCTTGGGCTCATTTGCAGCATTCGGTTACTTACGGCCCGTTACTGTCATTTTCTGCTTGTGGGCCAAATTCAGCCCGTCGTTACAGTCGGCCCGTTTGTCGACCGTTAGTCTGTTGGGCCATTTTCATAGCATCACCAAATACGGCCTATTAACGACCCGTTATGGTCAGCCCATAAAACATATGATTTCCATTAAAGGCCCATCTACGGCCCATTAAAGGCCCGTACAAGACCCATAAATGAGTCGGCGGCCCATGGATCCTACGAGACGTAGAAGGCCCATGGATCCTACGAGACGTACAAGGTCCATGGATCCTACGAGACGTAGAAGGCCCATGGATCCTATGAGACGTAGAAGGCCCATGGATCCTACGAGACGTAGAAGGCCCATGGATCCTATGAGACGTAGAAGGCCCATGGATCCTACGAGACGTAGAAGGCCCATGGATCCAACGGCCCATGAAGGGCCATGGTCGGGCGAGTTGGCCCCCGTTTGAACGATATAGCATATTCAAAGAATTATCCTACTCAATACTATACAACAAAGAGATCAAGGCATAGAAAGGTAGAATAATCCTACACTATACAATAAAGAAATTACAGACGATTATACCCACTGGGCATTATGGTTCGGCACAGGTGATAATAAAGCATACACAAACAGCAAATTACATCCACTAGGCAAATACAACTCATACATCATGGACGCGCATCAACTTAACTCCATTTGAACTATAATCTCTTCAGAAAATAGGATTGGCCGGATTCAGATAGCACAAATTTCAGTCTGCAAAATCTCCAATTCCTTCATGGTTACCTCAGTGTCTTGTTTCCTTTTTTGACTCCTGCATCTAATACCTGCATGTCCAGTCTCAACTTGTTGATTATACGTTGACAATCATGTACACGTTGTCTTGCCACCTCTAGTTGATGCTCGAGAACATCAGCACATTCCAATTCCAATCCATAATCATTCGGTAACGGCCATGCCGCACTGCTCGCAGATCTTTGTGTTGATGTCACTTCATCCTGAAATGTTTCTGTAAGTACACATGACTAGGGCAAAAATATAGTTACAACAGTGAAGCGAACAAGACACTATTTTGTACTACATGGCAAAACAGGACTAACAATAATGTTACACGTCACTTTAAAAAAAATGTTACACGTCATGAAGCATAAGCAGGTGATATTTTAAAAATTATAAAAAAGATAGTATGTGCAGCCTGCATACAAAAATCCCTCTTAGCTCACCAGAGGAGCATGATGTTGGGGCCCAATCGAAAACACAGACAAGTTACAAATTTAGACATCACATTGCGTATAAGTAAGCAAGCAGTTGGCCATTATGTGCCTCAATTAAAGTCTTAGGGAGCATAATGAACAGCAGAGGGTTTCATACAAACATACTACAACAGGCAAAACTATGCAATCATTAGCGTAGTATAAACTAGATTGTGAGCCTCATGCAATAATAGTTGGTTAATAGACTTCAAAGCTTCAGGCACACTTCGACAGAGTAATTAAATGGTAAGGCCTTTAATTATGTCAACTAATAGTGGTACAAGTACCGAACATCAGGCATGATTATTTGGGCATCTCATTAACTGAGGACAAATAAAGCAATTGAAAAGAGAAAATTAACTATGCCTGAAACAAACACGGAATTGAACTGTTGAGTTGCATACAGTGACTTACCTTAGCAGGTTGAAGAGGCTCAGCGCAGCTCCTACTTCTCTTGCAAGGCTCCTTCCTAACATCTTGTACTTGGAAATCCTCAATCTTATCTTCATTGCACCCCCTCTGCAAGGTGACACAAACTAGTTACTCGTCTCCTTGGAAGATAAATATGCATACTTTCCAGTCTGTGAACACAAAAGGATGAGATTATAACAAAACAACACCACATAATGAAACATGCCGCATCTCTTGCACTTGCACACAATGAAATGAGCATTTACTATGTCTGCACTATGTAAAA
Organism: Aegilops tauschii subsp. strangulata; assembly: GCF_002575655.3. NCBI lineage: Eukaryota > Viridiplantae > Streptophyta > Magnoliopsida > Poales > Poaceae > Aegilops > Aegilops tauschii. Next base: position 548,055,034 of record NC_053036.3, on the reverse strand, counting down.
ACTAGGCATACCTTCAAACTGGATCTCCAGGTACTCTTGGAGAGCCTACTGTAGTGTACAGCCAAACCTTTATGTCACCTATGAGTTAGACAAGGCCCCACTACAGCAGCCCTTAGTGTTTAAATCGTTGACAAGCTCTGTTAGAGTGTTAGGTCAAGAACAGAAAGTAATCAAAGCAAACAGTCCTAGTATTGCTGGCTGATGCAAACAAGCAATTGAACAGATGTGTGAGCAAATCTTACATATCAAGAAAAGAAGCAAAGAAGGAGGCTTAAAGACCATCACTTGACTGACCAGATTTAAGGGGCATTTAAACATCATGTGCAACGTATGAACTAACATAAACATTGCATATTCCAGATTCTACAATGGAATGCACATGTATTAGGTTATGCCATGTATGATGATGCCTAAATGTACAGATAGCAGGCATGAGTGATTCATCATTGCACGCACAATTGAATTGCAGGTTAAGGGCCAGTTCGATTCCGCCTTTTCAGGGCATATTGTCAAAATAAGCCATAAAAGATGTAAAGAAGTCATTTTTGAGTTATGGGCTTGGGCTTAACTAATTTCGCTTTGGAGGGGGGTGTTTCGGGTAGAACCTCACTAAAAATTGAAGGGAAGGGGAATAGTGAAATGACTCTGTTGTCTGCCTATATTACACTCAAAATGCAACTGCTGACGCCCGTGTCACACCTGACCCTCAAGTAAAAACAAACACGCAAGCATTCATTGCCCTGCCCGATTGCATCTCCTCTCCCCTTTCCCTCTACCTCGATCCCTGCCTGCAGCACTAGGGTTCCTCCAGCGAGCCGTTGCCACTGGTCCCATCTAGCCTGGTCCTCGACGATGCTATGTCCAGCTAGGCTACATGGCCGGCGGGTAGGGGCAAATCTCCCTGGCTGCTCCTCCCTCTGGCGCCACCCCTCATTCTCATGGTCTCCAGCAGCTGCTCCACTGTGGTTCGTCCAACGCACTACTCCGGCGGGCACTGCACAACTACGGCTGATGCCACACTGCGGCAGAAGGCACCTTATTCCCCCTCCCCTCCTCCCAGGCCATGGCCTTGAGGTGCTGTTGAAGGATGAGCTCATCCAACAAGGTGAGGATCTTCTCTGATTTTTTGCCAAATTTTCATTCTGATCCACTATACGATGAATTGCTATGAGCTGCTTCTGCTGCTGCTATATGATGCATTGCTATGAGCTGCTCCTGCTGCCGCTATATGATGAATTGCTATGAGCTGCTGCTGCTGTATGATGAGTTGCTATGAGCTGCTGCTGCTATATGATGAATTGCTATGAGCTGCTGCTGCTATATGATGAGTTGCTACAAGCTGCTCTTGCTGCTGCTATATGATGAATTGCTATGAGCTGCTCCTGCTGCTGCTATATGATGAATTGCTATGAGCTGCTGCTGGTATATGATGAATTGCAGACTGCTGCTGCTGTATGATGAGTTGCTATGAGCTGCTGCTGCTATATGATGCTTTCATGTGGTGCTGCTATACGATAATAACCAGCCACTTGGACCATCGAATTTCAATAAATAATTGTTCTTCATTTAAATGTGGGTCATGCGTTCTTCGTTTAAATTAGGCAATGGGATCTCTATGGAAAACATTGACCAAAGTAGATTGTGCCAAGTAGATGGTATCTTTGTATTTGCATTTTGAGCAAATAGTGATGGTCTGTTTTCCTATCATATTAATTACTGCATTGGGTTCAATTTGTGATGTTTGCAAGTCAAATTAATTTCCATATGGGCAGCAAAATGAAAAAATATAATGCAATCTAGACTTTCCACTAATCATACTAAAGATAAGCTGAAAACGCAATGAAAAGAACTGGTTGGCTTATTACATGGAGCTTATATTCACAGGTGCTTATTTTCTTAGGATAACTCGTAATAACTGTCCCTAAGAAACTTGGCTAATAGAATTGGCATACAAATAACATGCCACGATGATTGCAATGGAGGAGTGATGTACCATAGCACACTGTATAGGCTCACCGCTGCCTCTCCTTTTTTTGCGATGTTCCATGAAATTGCCACATACATCTTGTACTTTTTCATTGTGTAACCCTATCTGCAAGTTGACACAGCTAATTTCAGACATCTCTGCATGTACTACATTGCATATCCCTTGCGCATATTTAAACCACCAATTAACGATTGTGTGCATACCATAAACTAGCCATGACTCTGTATGCTGGACTAGCAGGCACTCTAAGGGAGCCTAATGTAGTGCACTGGAATTCCTACATGCCACCTACGATTTTGTGTAATGTACTGCCCCTGTTCCTAAATATATGTCTTTGTAGAGATTCCAGTATGGACCACATACAGATGTATATAGATGCATTTTCGAGTGTAGATTCACTCATTTTGCTCCGTATGTAGCCTATAGTGGAATCTCTAGAAAGACTTATATTTAGGAACGGAGGTACGAGGTAGTATCATGTATGACATCTACATATCTAATTTAGCAGCCAGTCGTAGAAATCATTTTCTGCACAAAGGGATTACTGGTCGAAAATCCTAGCAAAGCACGCTGGCAGGCACAGAACAATACAAGAGAGAGAGACGCGCTTACAAGATCATAGCAATGCCTCAGTCCAGGATCTTGGTTGGCCAAGCTGTTAGATCCAGAAGAAACATCGTCCTTGTAGTTTTTGCCAGCTGCATAACAGGTAACAGCGGCCGGTTAGTATATTTGAAGTACATCGGGCAGGTGATGCTGGACGGGTTTAAAGGTGACAAGTACCTAGGCCGTGGCGGGTGCTTGGCATCTCTCCAAACAGTGGGAATCGGGTTAGAAACGTCGAGGGTGATGACGCTGCGCTGGCTGTCGGGGTCCGGTAAGGAGATCTAGAACCATCGAGTAGGGTGTTTGTGGAGCGGCTCCGGTAGGGTGGACTATGGTGTGGGCGAAGCAGATCTGTGGCCGTGGACGAGGGCGTAGGTGAAGCTGCTCCGGTGGCTGGGTTAAGGATGGTGTCGACGACGCGGATCTGCGGCCGTGGACGGGGCGTCAGAAGCTGCTCCGGTGGTTGGGTTAAGGATGGTGTCGACGATGCGGATCTGCGGCCGTGGACGGGGCGCCAGAAGCTGCTCCGGTGGTTGGATTAAGGATGGTGTCGACGATGCAGATCTGCGGCCGTGGACGGGGCGTCAGAAGCTGCTCCGGTGGTTGGGTTAAGGGTGGTGTCGACGATGCGGATCTGCGGCAGTGGACGGGGCATCAGAAGCTGCTCCGGTAGGTTGGATGAGGGTGCGAGGAAGCGGATCTGAGGCCGTGGACTTGTGAGTTGGCAAAGCGGCCCCGGTAGGGTTGAGAATGGTATAGGTGAAGCTACTCCGGTAGGGTTGACGATGGTGTCGGCGAAGCGGCTCCGGTAGGGTTGAGGAAGGTGTCGGCGAAGAGGATTAGAGGCCGTCGACGGGGGCGTCGGTGGGGCGGCTCCGGGGGGTGTGGACGAAGCGTCTCTGGAGGGGAGTACGAATGAGCCGCTGCAGATGCGCGGCGGTTGACGAGAGTACCGGCGAAGCAGATCCGGCGCCGTGGACAAGGCCGGCACTGAATGGGCTGTGGTACAGTGGTGGATGAGCAGTCTACTTGTTTCTAGGGGAGGTGGGAGGGGTAGATGCGGCCGCAGAAGCAGATCCGACGAGGTGGACGCCGCTGGCAGTGAATGGGCTATGGTACGCCGGTGGATGAGCAGTCTAGGGTTTCGAGAGGGGAGGGGAGAAAGGGCGATGAAGTACGGACGGCGTGATGTAAGATGCTCTGGTGCTGTGGAGTTAGTCGCTTTTGCGGGAGGGGGAGAGGAAATGGGGGTGCCGTGTAGTGGGGGAACCGGAAGTTACCAAAGCAGCCCCGACCTATCATGTAGATGAGGGCGGTATTGTAACTATTGGTCTCCGTGCACCAAGGAAAAAGGGGGATTTCGCATGCTAAAGACTAAGGTGGCGGAAATTTTAGAAGGAGGCGGGAGATTTTGCTGCCCGCGGGATCGTTCGTATCCAGTTTCAACTAATTTTGGACCGTGCTAGCAGGAAGGTCATGCTAGACTGTGTACACGGGGCATGCGTCAACAGTTAATAACTGGTGTGAAGTCCACCCCAGAAAAAAAGACAATAACTCGGGATGATGCGCCGATAACTTGGACGTTCACACGGGCGCGGCCAATCGTACGGGTGTGGTGGCGCGTTCACAAAAAAAGGGATCAAACGCTCAGCCTATGTATTTCTCGTGTAAATAGATAATTTAGTGCCATTGGTTATTTACTTTAAACATAATGCATTGACGTGTTAGTGTAGAGGCGCACAAAAAGAAATGGATATTGTAGTCAGCTACTTAAAAGTGTTACCTCATATGATTACATAGCCTCCATTTCATAAATTGCGTACCCGTTGAATTCATATATGAATATTACATATATTACTTCAAAATAGAAACTTAAATCATCCAAGACTAATGAATTTGAATGCAAGAGTAACAATGGTGCATATACATGATAGCTACATTGGTTGTTTGAAGGAACATCACTGTAACTTTGGCATGCACAACTGAAAAGGTTTATTTAAATAGAAAAAAATGTGATATGTGAGTGTCCAATCTTTATAGCGTTGAATCGATATTGTACCTTTGGCCACGATACGAAGTAGATATTGACTTATGTTCAAGCGATGCACGCCCACGATCGCTAGATAGTGATACGTGAATGAATTGTGCAATCTCTCACACACACATACATATCTCATTTCGCTGTGGGCATCGGAATCACACACGCGCACTTCGTGTATTTCTCTCCCTCCGTCAGGGTTAAATTCGTCTTTCTACCCCGTCCTACAAGTCTCTCACACAGAAACACACACGCTCTGTATGTCTAACACACCCACCCCTTTAATTCCGCCCACCCACAGCCACTAATGTCTCAAAGTATAATAATGTCTGTCACACATATGCTATCTACCTATCCCTTAATATAGCTAGATATGTGTCACACAAACTCCTTCTCCCTACTAGCAAGATGCCCATGCGTTGCACGGAACATCAAGATGCATTTGTATGAGAAGTTTATCTTGTGGGAGAAAAGGATGAACGAGGGAATGCCTTATTTGCAAATGCGGAGAGGGGTGTGGGTATCTTTTTGCAAAATTGCCATAGTTTCCTTCGTGTCCGTCGGATATAAATCGGATGGCCTATATTGCAGGATGGCAGGAACACCATCATCACCAACTCTGTTTTTTTATAAGAGTAGAGATATGTGAGTGTCACTGCCCCCCCCCACACACACCCACACTTCCCAACACCGAAGGAGTAGGGTGACACCTCGATCTTGATACTAATCTATCGACTGGCTTCTCTCTCAAACACACACACACACACTACCCGACACCGAAGGAGTAGGGTGGCACATCAATCTTGATAATAATCTATCTACTCCTCTTTCAAACACACACACACACACACTCGCTAGTTGTGCCTCTGTGCCTACCGCGCACACTCTCGATACGTCTTTCTCTCCCTCCCCCCAACAATGACAGCAGAAGGGTGACAACTCGATCTGATCATAATCTGTCAATTGGTTTCTCTCTCAAACATTGTGTCTCGGTGCCTCGCTCTGTAGCCCCCTCGATATGTAGACTTCTCGCGCGCGCACAGCTGTAGTGACGATGACGCTGAACCCAGTGTGCCTTGTTTTTACCGGCCTCATGTGATAGTTTTCACCCTGTTTTCTATTAATTAACAAGGCAAGCTTTTCTTTGTTACTACTAGTGAATCTGAAATCATTCGGGGCAGACATGAAATATATCACTTCAACCCAATTATCGCAGCAACTATTTTAAAAGAAATTAGCTAGCTGCCCGTGCGTTGCACGGAACATCAAGATGCATTTGTATGAGTAGTTTATCTTGTGAGAGAAAAGGTTGAACGAGGGAAGGCCTTATTTGCGAACGTGGAGAGACGTGTGGGTATATTTTTGCAAAATTGCCATAGTTTCTTTCCTATCCGTTAGATATAAATCTGACGGCCTATATTGCAGGATGGCACGCACACCATCATCACCAACTCTGTTTTCTACTCCCTCTGTTCGAAAATACTTGTCATCAAAATGGATAAAAAGAGATGTATCTAAAACTAAAATACGTCTAAATACATTTCCTTTTATCCATTTTGATGACAAGTATTTCCGGACGGAGGGAGTATTTGTCTTTTTAGAGATTTCAACAAGTGACTATGACCGGACCTTACCAACATACTCAAAAAAGTAGTCCATAATTTTGATGTTACCCTCTTTTCTTGGCGGTGCAGTGCCATCTGGATACCTCATAAATAAATCAAGGACAAATCTGACCCCTTCCTGAAAAGACATACGGAGCAAAATGAGTGAATCTACACTCTAAAATATGTCTACATATACATCCGTATGTGGTAGTCCATTTGAAATATGAAAAAGACAAATATTTAGGAACGCATGGAGTATATATAAGAGTAGACATGGAGATATATCTCCAGCATGGTCTACAACAAAAATGTGCTGGGCTGGTTAGCGCCGGATGCTCCCAACGCGATGACATGAGTTCGAATTTTGTCTTTTAACTTTATATTTTTATATTATATATTACTCTACTTATTTAATATATACTTCTTTCGCTACTGTACTGACAGTGGAACCCACAGAGTACTTAGAATACAAGATTAAGGATGGACTTGTTTCTTTTTAACTTTCTGTACGAAGCTGTAGCCACCCTGCAAGTCACGTGTACACTGTACATGCAATTAACTTTTTATAGAGGGACAATCATACAGGCAATTAACTCAAATGGATTGGATGTCACTCTATTATTTCCAGCATAAAGAGCATCTCCAATGGCAGCCGGCAAATTTCCTCCCGCTTCTTTAAGCGGAGGACGACATCAAACGCCAGCGGCATACATTTTTACAACTCTAACCAACCAGATGAAATTCGTGCAAACACGGACTGATTTCATATAAGCATGAAGGATTTCGTATAAAAAAGCCGGATATTCATATAAACATGATGAATTTCATTACATTTACATGAACTAAGAGGTGCCAATCCGGCTCTCTTGTATAATTAATACTCCCTCCGTCCGGAAATACTTGTCCTAGAAATGGATGTATCTAGACTTATTTTAGTTCTAAATGGCCGCCCGCGGATCCCTTTGTCTTCCTCATGTCCGTCAGACACTTGCGGGGTCGACGAAGGTCCTCGGAAGAGACGAAGCAGCAAAGAAACCACCTGAATCCGCGGTCGTCGCCTCGGCGGTGGCCTTCATGGGTCCCAAGTGGCGGCGGCCTCCCGTGTTCTACTTCTCCTCGATGATGGTGGCGGACACGGAGAAGCTGGCCACCGACTCGTCGCTCTCCATGCACCCGGCTTCTGTCTCTGCCTGCATGGCTCTGCCGCAGGCACGGGAGGCGCGCCCACAGACACGGGAGGCGCGACCACCGCAGACACTGGTGGGGCGGTACGACGGCGCCCGTACCGGCGTGCTAGCCGCAGTGCCGGCGTGGAGCAACTCGCCACTCCTCATCGAGCTAAACTAGAGCGGCGAGTTGCTGAACCACGCGCCTGCTTGGGGCGGCAACTGGCTCCGTCGGGCCAAGCGAGGTTGGTGAAGCACCGAGCGGCCTCGCCCGTATCCGAAGGGCTCGGCGGGCCACCCAGCCGGGTAATATGCCGGAGAACGGCTCATCGGAAGCCATCGGAAGAGTGGAGAAAATGGTGAAGGAGGAGATGGGGGAGCAGCGGAGGGGTGCGATTCTTGCCTGCTGTCTGTCTGGCCTCGTGTAAATAGAGGGCGGACGGTAGGAGCTTGGCCGGCGTCTGGCCTCGATTAAACTGAGGGCGGACGGGAGGAGCTCGGCCAGTGTTGCGTTTAATTCCAGCCCGCTCATGAACGGACGTGTGGCAGGAGTAGGATTCTTGGTTTGCATGCGGGTTTAACGGAGGGGTTTAATGGAGGCGCCGGGCGTGCAGCGGGCGATGCAGTACTATTCGATTTGACAGTAGTAATGAGCCGTCAAATCACAAAGGCCCTCGCCTCTCGTGAAACCGACTGAGCTAGACTGCCCCGCCCTCTAGCCTTTAAAAAAATGTATATACTCCACTTTTGTACAGTAGTAGTATCGATGGATTGCGCCATGGAGCAAAACTTGAAATTAAAAAAAAGGTGGCACATATAGAGAGCGCTCGTCGCCAAATTATGCATATAGTACTATTAAAAAGGCTTGTCACAATAATGGTGTCCAGCACAAGTGCACAACCCACCCCTCAAATAAAAATAAGCACCCTGGAATTCTTTGACAAAACTAAGCACCCTGAAATTCTTTGACGACTAAACTGCTGGCTATATGATGTTGCCATATATATTGTACGTATATAATGTGAAGAAACGAGTGGTAGTACTATACCAACTAAAAGATGAAATGTAAGAAATACTAGTATGTACGTACTGAAGATTTAAAGTTACAAGAAGAAACATAACATAGTTCTGCTGGGGGCTCAGCACAACACACCCCTCAAATTAAATTAAGCACACCTGAAATTAAACTTTGCAACTATTCCGGTAGACACTGCATTAGAACCACCATGAGCAACGACACTGCCACCTTACTCGGAGTCCTCGTCCACGTCCTCGACTTCGTCCTTGTCCCTCTTCCTCTTGGCCGATACTTCTTTGCTTGAACCGCACACTTGGCTGTTGCTCTTCATCCAACCCTTGTAGATATTGAAGCAAAGGTAGCCATCCATTGCAGCGTATTGGATGTGGTCTATATCTAGTACATTCCGCTGCCATGCATGACGATGAAACGTGTATGGAGGTTTCTCCAGTTTACCGTACGAAGGATGAACCATGGCTCCTGCCAGGGTCAGCATTGAAGGCTGACGAGAGGACACCAGCCGATTCTTCTGGAGGTTGAAGGTGTTGCCTACAACAAGGCCTATCCGACGCAAGACTTCTTTGTCGTTACCAAAGTCTACAGTAACGAATTTGACTAGGTTGCTCTCGAGGAAGTCCTTAAAATCCTGGCACTCAACGTCGGCATGGCATATGTGGTAGACCAAGCATAAGTCATGCACGCAAACCTGGATAATGGCGGGCTTCTTCCTCTCTTCGTCCTTTAGATCCTTCTCTCGTCCCAGGACTGTGGTGTACTCAACATCTAGCCCAGCGACACACTCATCATCTGAGTCTTCGAACATGCGTCTGAAGCAAGAAAGGCATCCTTTCACCGTCGCGGAAGAACGGGTGTAGATGACGTCGAACTCATCGCCGGTGATGGTTCTAACCTTGTACTCACCGCCGATCGGGGAGATTTGGGACGCCATGGATTTGGGAGGAGGGTTAGGATTAGTGGAACTGCCGTAATGTGAATGGACGGGACGACTAGGAGCGAACCGCCGTAGTATTGAAGGACGTGCGGGGATGAGTAGGAGCGAACTGCCAGCGTGCGAACGGCAGGGTAGTGGCTTTCCATTCTCCCATGATACGGGCTTCCGAGAGCCCTTGGATCTGAGATCGAACGGTTGCATGGCGTGATTCTAGACCTATGGGTGAATATCCTATCCTGGAGGGTTATTCTGCAAATTTTCAGCAACTTAGCATGCGACCGTTTGATCTCAGATCCAAGGGCTGCCAGCAGCCCGTATCGTGGTCGCGCCTACCACGACCGTTGCGTCGCTCGTGCGGTCGCGCCCTTGGAGATTTAACACGGTGCGTTAGGCTATCTGATGTTGGCATGTCATACATAGTCATCACTTAGTCACTCATACTACAACAAGGTTTTGGCTATAAGGTTGGCTATAAGTGTTTTTTTACTTCTCTCTATCTCTTTCTTCGTACTCCCTCCGTCCCATAATATAAGAACGTTTTTGACACTAGTGTAGTGCCAAAAATGTTCTTATATTATGGGACATAGGGAGTACTAGTATTTATTGCATTGCCAAGGAGTGACCTCTTCCAATGAAATGGTGTTGCTAAGTTTGCTTCATTTAATTAGCTATAGACTCAAAATTGTCTTTTCACCTAGGTACACACGCTTAGCACCGTTTCTTCCTTGGGTCACCAAACTAGTCTCTCTCTTCTTGATTAACTTGCCACATCAGACTTTATGCCTATGTGGCAAGCTTAAGCACCTGTAGGAGCAAGTAAGTACAATAGTGCGCTTTACATGGCATTTTTGCATATGTGGAGGAAAGAGAGGCAAGGAAAAAAGTGGAGAAGTGGGCTCTCATGCAAGAGCCAGCCTCTACTACATGGTGGAGCATTGGGAGAGGCGCCTGTATGGAGGTGGTCAGGAATCGGGAGACTCACGCCGGTCATAGTGCCGTAGTTAAAATGATAATGGCAAGTCAAATCACGGGGCCCCACCTGTCTAGCAGTAACTCGCTGTCAAATCACACAGCCCTACGTTTGTAGCAGCCTACTCCCTCGTCTTCTCGCGTCTCTGTCGAACCGACTAGGTGGAACTGCCCCGCCTACCGCGCAGGAAAAGCCCGCGTAGTATACTCCCTCCATCTAGGTGACCAAGGTGGAGAGGAAAATGAGAGAACTTAATGTTTAGTATTTGCTAAGGCTGGTTGTAATGGTACTAGCCTTAGCAATTTTGATGAGGTGTCATAGAATTAAATGAAGAAAGAGAGAGAGTTGAGTACTATGTGTCATACATGGCAATAAATAAAGTACTACATGATACTAATATATGATACATGGCGCAGGAGTACTAAGTATTATTAATACAGTTTTGCTAGAACTCATCTAGATGAGATATAATTTGGTCTCATTCATCTTTTATAGCCATTGGATGTGATGCTATATAAGATGCGTGTGTGCTGACGTGGGTTGTATTTGTTCTTGTGCAACGAACTGACCACTGCATGTCATGTTTGATAGTCTCAAGTCATTAAAAGCATACAAGCCCCACATCTCTTCTTGGTTGATTCCTCTATTTATGTCAAAAAATAAGAAACAACGTGAGAGTTAATGCACCACGCCTATGTGTTTACTATTTGGTTTTCGTAAGATGACTTAATACTCACCTACACGGAGGGAGTATTCGATTTGACAGCGGGCGGCGCAGTTCCTGATACGGCTTTAATGCAGACGAGGGAGGGAGTAGCTGTTCCCGATATGTTGAACGGCCAATGCATCCTCCTTCAATTAATGCATGAGGGAAGTAATGGGAGGAGGTCCGGGAAAAGAGGCTGCACGATGTGAATGCAACGCAGTTTGCCCTCATTGCCCTCATATAAAGGCGCCCCTCCATTCCAATGCATCTACCACATCGTACGCACCTAAGCATTTGCCTAAGCACCTACACTAAGCGCAAAAGAGCTCACTCCAGACCCATGGCGACGATGCGCGTGAGCGGCCAGCGGCTGCGCCAGATGGTCCACGACGCCGGCCTGCGGCATGGCACCGAGGATCATCTCCTGACGGTGTTGGAGACCGGCTGGTGGATGGCCGCCGTCGACGCCAACTATGACTCTCAGTTGGACCAGATGATCGTTGCCACGAGCAACAAGTTCACCGTCCTCAAGAAGCTCGCGGACGACATCGCCGTAGTCCTCCAGCCCGCGCACCCGGGCTCCTCATTGCCTGCCACCCTAATCGGCCTTCATGGCCGGAACCTCTTTCAAGCACTGGTGGCCCTGCGACTGCCCGCCGACGCCACGAAGAATGTCCACCTGGAGGTCGCGCTCGCCGCGAGGCACCTCGCAATGCAAGAATTCGTCGACCTACACATCCACGTGTACGAGCAAATCGTGTACATAGGTATCTACAAGGCCAGTGAGGACGCTACGACGTTGGCCTTCCTCAACCGGCTGGAAGCCTTGGATGCCTTTGCTGAGAAGCACCTCGACCTCGCCACAAAAGCCGCCGCTCCTTAGCCGTCGGTCTGTGGCCCGGCGCACTAAGTTGAGGAGGAGGAGGTCGTACGTTCGTGGATCCATCTTTCTTCTTGCCTTCTGTAACCACCACTGCGATCGCATCATCGTGGCCTTAATTCTTATTGTGCTTTTGCATTCTCGTTCCAGTCAATACCGACATGTGCGATCCCTTTGCTTAATTATATGCATCACTGTAACTAGTACTCCATCCGTCAATTTATAAGTTGTGCTTACCTTTTCCATCAACTTCGTGCAACGCGCGGGCATCTTGCTAGAAACACTAGAATATGTCTATATAATCCGTATGTGATAGTCCATTTGAAATCTCAAAAAAGACAAATATTTAGGTACGGAGGGAGTAATATATTAGGAGTATATCAAAACAATAGTGATTTCTTTCAAGTTTGTGAATAAATACTAGTATTCTACTACTTTGGATCCGTCGCAACGCACGGTCACATTGCCGGTAAAAGGAAAAGACCAGCCGCGTTCGCGTCGCACCCCCACACGCCAGGGAATCGGGAGTACAACACGGCCCGTCCGGCACGACACATAGCTTAGGGAAGGCGTGTTGCCTAGCATTTTCACTTTCATGTGGGACCGCCTTTGAGCAAACCAACACCCCGCCCGCCGCCGGGTTGGAAAACAGAAACGAGAGGAAGATCTAGCTGTAGCACGGAAGCCAAGAAATTTGGTGTCAGACGGGGCTCGTTGATCGAGTAGGAGCATTCCATACTAGTACTACTCCTACTAGTACCAAGTTTGTACTCCTAATACTATATTACTAGTACTACCACTATACAACTAGTAGGTACGTGCACGGCACAACATCGTAGGAACAAAAAACGGGAAGATCTTGTTTTGGGTGATTTATCTTTTTTTCAATCAACGTAGTATGAATAATATGATGTGGGGGGCACCCATGAAGCTTATGTGGCTTGGTTGCATGGCTACGGAAGGTTAGAGAAAAATAAATAGATAATGTGTTTAGAGTGCACTCTACTAAATAGATATACTTTGAATCCATTGCAACGGGCCGGCACATCTATATCTATACCCCCTATATAGTGTGTGAAAAACTTTGAAAGTTGGTCGTTGGATGAAGCCAATCCGACTGTACAAAGATGGCAAATCCGAGCACTATTGGCCGTTGGATATCATCCACCATATTCTGCCACATGTATAACCTAGAAGACTCCATGGTTGAACTTAATTCATGACTAACTTTGCCACAACTAAGCTTAGGCAAAGTTATTAGTTCTTCAAAATGAGAGCCACAAGTTGGCAAGCCTAAGGGAATCTTGCCACATTTTTGTGTGTATCTCATGTGGGGCCTTAGTGTGGCTTGCCTAAGGCGTGGCTTGAACCAAACACTCACCTAAGTTAATCAAACTTGCCTAATCTTACATTCCACCAGATTTTGCCACATGTTAGAATCCAGAAAGCTCCACATGTAGAAGCATAATGCACAAACCACCAGAATCTCATGCGTGCAATGCACGTGTACCTTACTAGTTCTAGTTGGTAGTAGTAAGAAACAAATTCCAGTTTTGGCACGAGCTCGTACTGCGGGAGCACCACAAGGCCTGCCGCAGGAGTTACATTTCCCTCTCGGGGCCCACGAGACCGAACTTCAGTGGCTTAGTGCCCGGCCTATGAGTCAATGACATGCGGACCTTAAATGCGGCTGACCCACATGTCATTCTCATGGTGGTGGCGTGGTTCGCGACTCACTCGTTCGAGATGAACCGGCCGGTGGTGGCGTGGCCGTGGCGAGGGTGCCACAGCTGGGTGTCTGGGCGTTACGAGGCGTAGATGGCCACACTGGCGGGTACTACCTGTAGTACATAAGTACTCCAGCTGAGGATTGATGACTGGGACGAAATGTGTCACAGCCGCTGGATGAAAATTCGATGGTGCGGGAGTACGGATCGGAGCACAGCAGCGGAGCAGGCAAACCGCGTCCAATCGGGTGTGTTTGTGGTAGAAAGTTGATGGTCGCCGCAGTTCAGCTGGCCCGCATGTCATGCACACAAAGGGAGAGGAGCGGTGGGGCCGAGAGGGATGAGGGGCACGTCGGGGGGATGAGGATCCCCTGACGCGAACAATCCTACCATTCTGTCACTGACATGTGGGACCCATAAGCGTGGGTCCCACCTGTCAGCGAAGGAAAGGCAGGGCAAGGCAGTGATAGCCACGTCAGAGGATCCATGTCCACGTCGAGGGACGTCGTGCCGTGTGTTGGAGCGGCATCGTGGGAATCGCGTGTGGGTGTGGCAGTGGTAGAAACAAGAAATGTGATGGTCGCCGTGGTTCAACTTCCATGGACAAGCTATCATGTCTGATGACACATGTATATCAAAACTAGAGTGTTTATATTTCAAGCACGTGAACAAGTATTATTCTACTACTTTGGATCCATTGCAACGCACGGGCCAGCACATTGGTGGTAGTAGTGTCCATCTCTATCTCTAGAGGCCTTCCCTCGTTCATCCTTTTCTCTCACAAGATAAACTACTCATACAAATGCATCTTGATGTTCCGTGGAACACACGAGGATGTTTCCTTGGGGGTCTCTCTAGCGCGGCGTGGCCGTAGTTGCAAGTTGACGCCCCTTGAGATGCCGACGTTGAGGGGCACTCGGATTTCCTCCGATGAGCAGGTAAGATGAGTTTGATCACGTAGTAAATGCATTCTAAAGACTACTTCCGTGTCCATTTCCTAATTCTCTCCCTGCCCACTGTTTCACAGGTTAGGCTCGGTGCGAGTGGAGATTGGCTTGCATATGTACAGGAGGGTACCAACATCAATTTGCACAACATTTACAACGGTGACACCATTCCCGTAGAACCTTTGTCCAACATTGGGATCAGCCATGCAACGGGCCACCGCATGAATTGGTACGATGGAACCACGGTGAGATTGAATAAGATGGCACGAACCTTGCACATGGCAGTCAAAGGCGGACCATGCTGTCTGCGGCCGATTTGTTGCCGTACGAGTAGGAAGACGCTGTGCTCCTTTCTAACCGCATCTTCGCGGTGACAAACCAGGGGACTTATTTTGTATGGGACACATCCTACGATATACTCCCTCTCTCCTAGTTTATTTGTTTTGAATCTTTTCATTTTATAATTTCAAATTCAAATTTAGAGCTCCCCATCACATGTTGAGATTACAATGTCCATTAAATCGTTGCGTGCATGTATAGTAAAGAAACAAATCTCGAGTTTGGCACGAGTTCGTGCTGCGGGAGCACCACAAGCCCTGGCGCAGGAGTTACATTTCCCTCTCAGGGCCGTCGGGACTGAGCTTCAGCGCCTTACTACACCTACCTTTGAGTCAATAACATGTGGACCCGATAGGTGACTGGTCCACATGTAATGCTCCCGTAGGCAGAGGGGCAGTGGGGCCAAGAGGGGTGAGCCGCAGGTCGGGGGACGTGTGGTTTCATGGGTTCGAGCGGCGTCGTGGGAATCCCGGGTGGCTGTGGTAGAAACTTGATGCTCGCCGCATTTTAGGTGGCCCACATGTCATGCACACAAAGGCAGAGGGGCGGTGCGGCCGAGAGGGGTGAGGCGCACGTCGGGGGGCGTGGTGCCGTGGGTTGGAGAGGCGTCGTGGGAATCGCGAGATGAAACGTGATGGTCGCGTAGTTGAACTTCCATGGACAAGCTGTCATGTCTACGGACACATGCACTGCATACCGATCACTGGAAGGAGTAGCAGAGAAAGCTATATATGCGGATAAATAGTTCCTTATTGTCAAGCGGACCCACGCTACTACTCTGTTCCAAAGACATGCACACCATCGAAATAGTCCATCTATATCAATATACACCGAGAGGGAATAAATTTTTTTACAAGAGAGGAAATAGTTCATCCATCCATAATGCCCTCCTGCTGGTGCAGCCTTTTCTTCTTCTTCTTCTTCTTCTTCTTCTTCTTCTTCTTCTTCTTCTTCTTCTTCTTCTTCTTCTTCTTCTTCTTCTTCTTCTTCTTCTTCTTCTTCTCCTCCTCATTCTCTGTGGGAGACGGCTTCACAACAAGCTCTTTGGACCTTGCAGCTATCTCGAAACTCACACGGGCATCGAGGGCAGCATATTTTATCTGCTCGTACGTCAAGGGATAATTCTCCCATCCAGACGACCTTAATGCCACCGTCTCGTCACCCTTCTGAAGATTTGTACCGAGCACAAAATTTGCTACGTCGAATAGGGATGGTGTCTGTTTATCACAATCTTCTACAGGAATTTTGATTCTGGTTTGTAGGTCAGCGATGCTTTTCAAATCAAGGTTGTACGGCTCCAGCTTCTGTTTGTCCCCTTCGATGGCTGCCCCACAGAAGTATACGTCCTCCCGAGACAAGAAATCGTGAAGCTCACCTGGTATGGAGGGCGAGTGTATGATGTGGTACACCAAAACATCATCTTCGAGGCACAACTGAAGGACGGCGGCGCGCTGGATCTTCCCAAGGGCACGCTTCGTGTACTCTGCGTCGAGACCGATGACCCTCGTCTCTACCTTTTCGAGGGAGTTGGATACATTGTTGATCCACTGCCGAACAACCCTTGGGTGGACGGTGATGGTGGCAACTATGCGCATCGAGCCTTCGACGAGGACATGTTGGACGCTAAAAACCTGCATCTCGATCTCTTTCGCCATTTGGAACCGCTGGAACAGAGGGCTATGGTTTGGAGAATTAGGATTAGATGGCTAGTCTAACTGAAATAGTAGATGATTATTTAAAGAGGTTAAAACAATGTGAACGCAGTGGGGTTTGGATGCAAATGAAGACGAAGGGGAGGTGAAGAGGCCGAGGAGAATCGGTTCCCGATGGAGAAGTAAATGGGAGAAGTGGCGTGCAGGCAGTTGATTAGACGGCTAGGTAGACTAAACGAAAAGGCTATGCGGGTAGACTGATGAGTCGTACATGTTCGTGTACGTGCCCATCCTTCCTGATAGGTGGGACCTATGCAAACAGATAAAAAAATGTGTCGTAGTTTTTTTTTGAGCGCGTGAGTGGGAGACACAACATTCTCTGGTTAAGGAATACTCCCTCCGTTTAGGTGAGTATAAGTCACCTTATGAAAATCAGGTTTTCCCAAAACCTTTAGGCATGGAGCATTAACTTCCTGCTTGATCCCCTCCCAGCCTCGTTAGCCAGCGTTCTCTTCCTCTGCTGCCGCGTTCTGCCTTTCCATTTTTCCTCTTCTCAAGTGTGGAACGATCTGCATGCCGTCCTTGATGCACCAGAACGACCACTGCATGCATCGCGGCAGGGCGTTGATTGGGCATGCACGAGAATTTGGTTTTGCTCGCAATATGGATGATACCTGAACGATGAAGTGAACAGGCATGCTAGCACGGAAGACCTATTTCCGCTATACAATAATTTTTTTTGAAACGACGCTATACAATACTAGAGTACTCATGTTCCTACTACTAGTAGTAGTAGTACAACTATGGTACACTTGATGGTCAAAATACTATTCATTCGGTCCTCACAGTGAAGTGAAAACACCCTACGCCTGACACTAGTCCAGGCGGCGTGTTCGGGTTACCAAAGTCAGCCTCACCCTGTGCACTGTGCAGTCTGTCACCGCCGCTGTACAGCACATTGGCGCCTCACCTCGTCTCCCTCTCCGCTCCCATAGCACCACTCCATCTCCATCTCCTTCTCCGTCTCTGTCTCCATCTCACTGTGCCCCCGTGTACCGTCGCCTCACTCACCTCCCCCTATACCACTATTCCCTCGCTAGCCGCTCCAGCACCGACATCCTTCTCCCCCGTAAATCAAGCCCCCTTCCAAACTCCACCATGGCCGAACGCGAACCGCGCAGCATCCATATGAGCCGCGATTGGAGCAATCTCCCCAGTGACATCCTCGACCACTGTTGTTCGTGTATGGATATGTTGAGCGCCTTGCGGCTGGCTGCATGCTCGAGGGACATGCACACGGCCATCGTCGAAGCGAGGCCTAAGCTTTTCAAGACACCCTGCTTGCTGCTATCTGGTCTTGCGAGATTGGCTCACCATGATACGGAGGCATGCATGATGCCCCTCGACTTCAATCCGATCTCCATTAGCCGAAACTTCTTTGCAGGTATGTAGTGGGTCGCTGTACATCATTTCCCTCGACATTGATCCGATCACCATTGCCCGAAACTTCTTGGCAGGTATGTACTGGGTCAGCATGAACTCCCACTGGATGGCTGCCTTCAGAGAAGACAGTAAAAAGTTGGTGCTCGTGAACTTCCAGACCTCCCATGAGATTATCCTTCCTCCGTTGGATTATATAGAGTATTACCATCGCGGTCCAAGTCATCTAGATTACTACGTCAGTTGGACAGACCTTGTTTTGCAGAAGATTGTAATCTGCCAAGTGCCCACACGACATGCGAATTACACAAACTTCAAGCTAATTGCCTTGTTTGACCGCGGACTCGCCTATCTTTACGTCGGTGCCTTCTTTAGCTGGAGACAACTCGGCTCGCAGTGGATCATCGTCAAAGCTGATACACACTTCTGTGATGCTATTGAACACAATGGCATCATCTACGCGATCGACAAAGCAGATGGCACCACGTATTGCTGGGACGGCGCGTGTAAGTTGTTTCCGTCTCATGTTAATGATGACGCCATGACACTGTTTGAAATTTTTGTGATGATTGGCATATCCCTGTTTGAGCAGAATTTGAGTAGAACTATGGCAATGTATTAGAGACGCCGTAAATTAGCTATATTTGGAATGAGTTAATTCATGCGATTGTGACCATGTCATTACAACCAATTTGTACCCTGAATAATCAAACAGTTAGGAATATATGGATATTATCCTTATTTTACAGTAATCTATATACTACTACTAAATATGAGTGTGTATCAATGGCCATGTTAGTTTCCTCATTTTCATGATGTAGAAACATGCACCACACTGTTGGTTTCATCTAACCATACATTAGGGAAGTAAATGTGCATATGGAGAACTCTATATTTGGAAGTAGTGAAATCCTGCAATGCTTACCATGTGTACATACCTATATTCGCCCTTCAGCAATCAATGGCTAGAATAATATCCTCACAAAATTTTTGCCCACAGAACACGACTATATAACAATGCATGGTCTATTAGTTACCTTGAAGAATTTGTTTGTGAGGACAGAACATGATTACTCCCTCCGTTCCCAAATATTTGTCTTTCTAGAGATTTTAACAAGTGACTACATACGGAGCAAAATGAGTGAATCTACACTCTAAAATATGTCTACATACATCCGTATGTTGTGTCTATTTGAAATGCCTAGAAAGACAAATATTTGGGAACGGAGGGAGTACATAACATGCATGACATGGTAGTTTCCTGTGAAGAATTGATTGCGAGATAACATGAGTATAACCATGCATGGCACTTCTATATTTTCGAACCCAGTATACATTTCCCTGTATTTTCCTCCCAGTTCCAACAGGGACATATCAATGCTGTTTCTTGCATTATCCTACTCATACTCTGAACAATGCTGATCTTACATTAACAATGTCTGTCCTTTTTGATATGATGCAGTGTCCCTACAGTTACTACCCTTTGTAATCACACCACCTTTGCCAAAAACAGGGAAGCACAACTGGTTCCTCGCTCGATCAGACGACGGCAAAAGACTGATGATCATTCGGACACATGAGCCGGAAAAGTTATATTGCAAAAACCCCACTGTATACAAGCACCGTGTAATACGTGAGTATCCGGACAGTGGATGTTACGTCTATGAGCAGGATACCAGCTTGTTGGGGCCTTTAGGATTTTTTAGTTGGAGGCGGGTAATCAGCCTTGGTTCACACACTCTATTTCTCGGACTCAATTAGCCGATTAACCAGGAGATCACCGTTGGCAAGGACCTTGATGGCAGAGAGGCTCTGTTTGCTATGGAAAACTGTGTCTACACGGCGAGCCCTAGGAGTTCGGGAGCAAACTCCCCTGATTGTCAACGATACAGTCTGCAGCCAAAAGAAGGTGAGAATGACAAAGGCATCCGGATTAACTTTGATCCTTGGATGTCTCAATTACGATAGACAGTAATGTGGTTCAAGCCTTCAGGTTGATAGGTAATTGGGCTGTTGCATCGAAAGGGTGGAGTACTGGTGTCTCCGGATCACTGGACGCTGAAGCGGGGCTGCAAATTATGATGGTGTTGGATCATCTCTTCGAATGACTTTGTTGTCTTTGCTGCTGGTTCTGGATGGGTAGTTCTTTCTTTTGTTATGCATATTCCTTGTCATTTGGTCATCCTCGTCTATGTCACTCTTACTATGTAATAGTTGCTTCTGTTTAGAATGTCATTCTCGTCTGGATCACGAGAGTCTGAGCGCTGCAGATGGATGCGTTTTGGTGGTGTAGCAAGACTTCTTATCAACTATCATGTCTTGCTGTTTATGTCAGTAGTAGTCACTAGTTAGTGTTTGAATGTTGTATATATTGTTGTTTCGAACTGTTTATTGTCTCGAACTACTGATGGGCTAAATGAGGGCATCACCATTCTCAAGTGTTCAGAGTATATCTCCTTTTTTCAAGTTATATAATTTGAGCTCAGTGTCTTTCGATGATGTACACTTGTTTGGGCCAGTGAGGTGTCGTTGAATATGGGCCGAGTAGTAACACAATGCCAAACAGGTCAATTATGACTCTCAGGCCGGGCTCTCAAAAGATCCTGAAAAAAAAGAGGCCAGGCTCTCCAAAAAAGAAAGAATAAGGACTCTTAGGCCGACATGTGGGCGCCACCGGTGTTTTCGTGCGCATGCGCGCCGAGGGCATATTGGCGCGTGCTCGAAATTCATGCTACCTTTTCATCCCCAGTCTCCCGCCCCTCCCCCACCTCTGGAATCTCGATTCCTACTCCAGTTCCCCCAAATCCCCCTCCTGTACTCCCTGTACTCAAGCGCACTATCATGTCGCCGGTCAACGCGGATCTCCGAGCCGGAGATCCTGAGGTCCGTCCTGCCTTCGGTCGCTGCGTGCTGTCGCTCAACAGTGGCATGGCGGCGCTTGCCAACCAGTTTGCCGACAAAGTGCTGATGGTAACCATCAACGGTGACCGGCCTCCCGTCTCGCCGGACGACCTTGTCAAAGCTCTTGGCATTGCGCACGGCATCCAAATAAGTGACTTGCTCATCGAAGTCTGTCCGCCACCGGCTGATTTCTTCGCCAGGTTCCGGACAACTTTCGACTGCAGTCGTGTGTTCGAATCTTCCCGGCGTTTGTTCTGCGATGGCGCACTGGTGAGCTTTGATCGGTGGCACCCAGGATGGGGCTCAGTGCCCTCTGAGCTTGAGTTTTTAACAAAGCTTACCTTCCACGGCATGCCTCGACGTTCTTGGAACAGCGAGTCCATGAACGAGCTTATCAACGACCTTGGAGGTGAGCTCGTAAGTATGTTTGTTTCTCCAGACAGCTGGGCTCTGACGGTTATGGCATGGATGAAGAAGCCTTCCACCATACCGAAGGTGATTGGTGTTGAGATACCGGTGCAGGAACCGGGGTTGTACTATTCGTCGCCACCAAGGCCTCCGCGGACCACGTTAGGGATGTACCTGTATCGAGTGTTCGTGCATGTTGAAGAAGTGGTCAATCCATCAATTGAAGTCCTGCCGCCGCCGCTGGTGCCAGGGTCCGTCGATGACGTCCATTACAGGAGTCAACATCAGACTTTCCCCGTGTTGCTCGGAACGATGGATGGCACAGGGCCTACTCCATCGCGCGGCGGAGGCCACTGCTTCTTTGGGAGAAGAGGCAGGGCTGGCTGCCTGGATGTGCTCTAATTTGAGGTAACAACTGAATCTTGTCAGATACTAGTTAAATCCGAGCTCTGGGTGTGAAGCACTGATATGCCAGTACATTTGATTGTGACCTGTTCTAATTTTGTACCTGAACTTTTTTTAGAAAGGGTTGTACGTCAACTTAATGTGTAGCAGAACTTATTGTGTTGTCTGTCTGTTTTCTTTGCACAACATTCAAGATATTTCCCCGTCATTGATAAAGACAATGAACCGTTATGTACGACTTCGTTGGTTTCAACATAGCCCTTCCCGTAGCGATCCACTGCTTCCATCCTAATTGTGCCGCCTGCGTGAAATTTTTGTATGCAAGTTCAGTGTGCTATGATGTTCTATATGATTGTGTCAACTATATAAGTTTTTACTGAGCATCAGTAATGCATATGGCTGAAAGATGTATTTACGAGCATCGACCGATGGGTCTCTCTCTATCTCTCTCTCACTCTCTCTCTCTCTCTCTCTCTCTCTCACACACACACACACACACACACACGCACACACACGCGCACACGCACAAGTGGGACCCGTTGAATTATTTATTTGCTCGTGACAACTTTTAATTAGGTTCCACTGTAATCTAACTTTTTTCTTAAGTTATTAATTGAGCTCAGTGACTTCAAAAAGTTGTACAGAAGCCTTGTTTGGGCCTTTTCGGCGTCGCTGAATGTGGGCTGAGTAACCATGTTAGGTTGTACTGTACTACACAGGCCTTTTTTTTCAACATCAGCAATGCAACTGGGCCGACAGTTGTACAGAATATCCGGGTCAACTTGTTATTCTCCGCCCCGCTGGGCTGCAAACTTTCCTAGGAGGTATGCATTAGGCTTAACAAGAAAATGGACTTTAAGAAATAATAAATGGGATGTAATTATAATAACTGGACAGTTACTATGCACCAAACACGTAATTAGTTTGAAAAATATATTATTTTTGGAATTTGAAAATTTTAATTTCATTACTTGTTGCGCGCGCAATATTTCGTGGATTTTAACATAATACAACTTTATTTTGAAATTATATTTAACCTGACTAGAAATTTTGGATAAAAATATTTCGGATCCCATCAAAATGTGGGAATTTTTTTTGAATTATGTTTTGAGCGGTTGTTTGAAATTATTAATCGTTGTCCTAGCTAGAAGTTGGGCTGTACTTTTAACAAACTGTAAATGGGCTATAGTAAATTCCATTAGAATTAAAAAATGGGCTGTACATTCTTACAAATCGCAAATGGGCTATATGTTCTCTGCCAAATCCGAGCTGTGGGCCTACTAAGTTGACGCGTACCAAGGGCTTTGTCAACTTAGTCAATATAAACGATTCTAGCTGCAGTGATCGTACGATGTCCATCCAACGGCCGTAGTGCTTCTTCAACCTCTGGTCTTCTTGCTCCAGCTGCCCAAAGCAGCGCCGGTCGTGTCGCGTGCTCCTGCCTCCCGTGGCCGGCTGTGATGCCGCAGAGGCCTCACCGCCCCGTACTACTCCCACCGCTGGCCAGGCCATCCCTCTACTCACCCACACCCCCTGTTATTCTGCGGCGACGGCAGCGTCACACCGCAGCCGAACCAGTGAACTCTCGTACTCCTCTCCGCGCGGGCTTCCACTGCTGCGTCTTCCCCGGCTCTGCGTCGTCCCCTTCCTAGGCCTCGCCGTCATCCAGACCACCGCCCTGGTGCTCTCGGCGCGGCGTGGTCAACGTGGTCAATGACCGACTTCCATCGGAAGAGTACTGTACGTGGAGAGGCTGACAGCTGGGTCCAGGCGGCCGCAAGGAAGTGCCTCCTTATTACGCGCAAAATAATTATTCCTCCACCTGACAGCAGGGACCCACCGGATGGACCACCTTATTTCGTGAAAAAAACGTTTCCCCCCTGACTGCTGGGACCCATCGGACGGGCCAGCGTATTTCGCGGAAAAAACGTTCCCCCCGCTGTCAGCTCGGACCCACCGGAAGTGCCTCCTTATTATGCACAAAAAAATGAATACTCCCCCTGCTAGCTGGGACCCACCATGGTGGGAGGCTGACTTGTGGGCCTACTAAGTTGACTGGGACGGGAGCCTTTGTCAACTTTAGTCAATATGAACGATTCTAGCTCCAGTGACCGTACGATGTCCATCCAACGGCCGTAGTGCTTCTTCAACCTCTGGTCTTCTTGCTCCAGCCGCCCAAAGCAGCGCCGGTCGTGCCGCATGCTCCTGCCTCCCGTGGCCGGCTGTGCTGCCGCGGAGGCCTCACCGCCCCCTACTATTCCCACCGCTGGCCAGGCCCTGCGGCGACGGCAGCCTCACACCGTAGCCGAACCAGTGAACCCTCGTACTCCTCTCCGCGCGGGCTTCCACTGCCGTGTCTTCCCCAGCTCCCCGTCGTCCCCTTCCTAGGCCTTGCCGTCGTCCACCGCCCTGGTGCTCTCGGCGCGGCGTGGTCAACATGGTCAAGGAACGACTTCCATCGGACGTGGACTATACGTGGAGAGGCTGACAACTGGGTCCACGGCCGCAGCAAGGAAGTGCCTCCTTATTACGCGGAAAATAATGATTCATCCACCTGACAGCGGGGACCCACCGGACGGGCCACCGTATTTCGCGAAAAAAACGTTTCCCCCTGACCGCGGGGACCCACCAGCTACATCTTCGCATGCAAGGAAGTGCGTCTGGGCAAAAAAAACGATTCGCCCCCCTGACTGCTGGGACCCACCAGCTACATCTTCGCAGGCAAGGAAGTGCCTGACAGTCGGGACCCACGTGGTCAAAGCGTACGTAGCATTGTCATTCTGGTCGCGAACGTGTACGTACATACTGGTCGATGTAGAGGCACGCACGTGTCGTAGTAGAGGCGCGCATGTAGCATGTACACGTACGTACAGCGGCCAGTGTGCAAGAAAGAAAATACGGCCACGTACGTACATACGGGCAGGGTCTCGAACGCCTACTCGCGCATACGTACGGCCAAGGCTCGTGTACATGGCTGGGTCGGAACGGAGAAACAGCATCGTCGTCGTGTTCATGGGGAGCCAACTGGCTGGGTCAGAACGGAATGCGTCATCGTGTTCATCGGGAGGGCTTGGACGGAACAGCCGATGGAAATGAGGCCTGGCGTACCGCAGAACGGAGGAAATGACCTTGTGTTCGACCGGCCACGTTTGAAATGGGATCCTGTTCATCGGGAGGGGTCTGGCGTACCACAAAACGGAGGAAACGGACCTCCTACGGTCGAAACGGGGGTCCTGTTGATCGGGAGGGGTGTGGCGTACCGCAAATCGGAGGAAACGGACTTGTGTTGGAGCGCTACGGTCGAAACGGGGGTCCTGTTCATCGGGAGGGGTGTGGCGTACCGCAAAACGGGACTCCACGGGACACTGTTCATCTCCACCGTCGACCCCCTCCAGCCTCCACGGGCTACTGTTCATCCACCGTCGACCTCCTCCAGCCTCCACCTGCGACTGTTCATCCACGGGCTCCTGTTCATCCAGCCTCCACCACGCGCTAGTCCACCGGCTACTGTTCAACCAGCCCTCTCCACGGGCTCCTGTTCAACCACCCCTCCACGGGCTACTGTTCATCCAGCCCTCCACCGTCTACTGTTCATTCTGCCCTCCAGGGGGTGGTCCTGTTCATCCTGCCCTCCACGGGGTCCTGTTCATCCAGCCCCAACTGGCTCGATCGATCGGGGTCCTGTTCATCCAGAGGCAACACCACGGGGTCCTGTTCATCCGCCCCCACCGGGAACTGTTCATCCAAACCCCCCCCCAGCAACACTCACTGTTCATCCAGAGGCAGCATCGATCGGCTTCAGTTAGCAGCAGTAGCGAAGGAATCGCTCGATCGGGTTCAGTTAACAGCCATCGATCGATCGCTCGGGTTCAGTAACGCGTAGCCTGCAGTGCAATCGCTATGGTTCAGTTAGAGCCCAACGCCTCGCTCGGGTTCAGTTAGAGCCAACGCCTCGCACACACACGCGTATGTGTATGAGAGAAACGCGCACCACTCGGCCCCGACCTCCCACCGTAACCGGGAACTCCCCGAAATTTTCCTCGCCCTCGCTTCTACCACGGTTTTTTCCGTCATGGACGGCCCAAAGAATGTCATGCAGCTGCATCTCCGGCCCGCCCAGTACGAAAAGCCCATTTTCTGTCATGATTTTTTGTCATAGAAGTAGGAGCCCACCACATCTATGATGATACCGGGTTTTGTCACAATTATTGTCATAGAAGTGTCATATGTATGACAGAATTTTTTTTTGCTCGGCCCAAAATGTCACGGATGTGTCTTTTTTTGTAGTGTACCCTACATTGAGTTTAGCAAGGGAGTACAATAGTGATCTAGGAGTAGATCACTAGATAGCGGTCAAAATTATCCTTAGTGGAATAAGGATATGTTTCTCGATTATGGAGGTGACAAAAGGTTCGTCGTAAAGGGTTACGTCGATGCAAGTTTTGACACTGATCCAGATGACTCTAAGTCTCAATCTGGATACATATTGAAAGTGGGAGCAATTAGCTAGAGTAGCTCCATGCAGAGCATTGTTGACATAGAAATTTGCAAAATACATACGGATCTGAATTTGGCAGACCCGTTGACTAAACTTCTCTCACAAGCAAAACATGATCACTCCTTAGTACTCTTTGGGTGTTAATCACATGGCGATGTGAACTAGATTACTGACTCTAGTAAACCCTTTGAGTGTTGGTCACATGGCGATGTGAACTATGGATATTAATCACATGGTGATGTGAACTATTGGTGTTAAATCACATGGCGATGCGAACTAGATTATTGACTCTAGTGCAAGTGGGAGACTAAAGGAAATATGCCCTAGAGGCAATAATAAAGTTGTTATTTATATTTCTTATATCATGATAAATGTTTATTATTCATGCTAGAATTGTATTAACCGGAAACTTAATACATGTGTGAATATATAGACAAACTAAGTGTCACTAGTATGCCTCTACTTGACTAGCTCGTTGAATCAATGATGGTTAAGTTTCCTAGCCATAGACATGAGTTGTCATTTGATTAACGGGATCACATCATTAGAGAATGATGTGATTGACTTGACCCATTCCGTTAGCTTGGCATTTGATCATTTAGTATATTGCTATTACTTTCTTCATGACTTATACATGTTCCTATGACTATGAGATTATGCAACTCCCGAATACCGGAGGAACACTTTGTGTGCTACCAAACGTCACAACGTAACTGGGTGATTATAAAGGTGCTCTATAGGTGTCTCCGATGGTACTTGTTGAGTTGGCATAGATCGAGATTAGGATTTGTCACTCCGATTTTCGGAGAGGTATCTTTGGGCCCTCTCGGTAATGCACATCAAATTAAAGCCTTGCAAGCAATGTGACTAATGAGTTAGTTGCGGGATGATGCATTACGGAACGAGTAAAGAGACTTACCGGTAACGAGATTGAACTAGGTATTGAGATACCGACGATCGAATCTCGGGCAAGTAACATATCGATGACAAAGGGAACAACGTATGTTGTTATGCAGTTTGACCGATAAAGATCTTCGTAGGATATGTAGGAACCAATATGAGCATCCAGGTTCTGCTCTTGGTTATTGACCAGAGACGTGTCTCAGTCATGTCTACATAGTTCTCAAACCCGTAGGGTCCGCACGCTTAACGTTCGGTGACAATCGGTATTATGAGTTTATGTGATTTGATGTACCGAAGGTAGTTCAGATTCCCGTATGTGATCACGGACATGACGAGGAGTCTCGAAATGGTCGAGACGTAAAGATTAATATATTGGACGACTATATTCGGACACCGGAAGTGTTCCGGGTGGTTTCGGATAAAACCGGAGTGCTGGAGGGGTTACCGGAACCCCCCGGGAAAGTATTGGGCCTTAGTGGGCCTGAGGGGAGAGAGAGGGCAGCAGCCTAGGAGGTGGCGCACCCCCTCCCATGAGGAGTCTGAATTGGACTAGGGGAGGGGGCGCGACCCCTCTTTCCCTCTCCCTCTCCCTCTCTTTCCTTCCCCCTTCCCTCTTCCTAGTTGGACTAGGAAAGGGGAGTCCTACTCCTACTAGGAGGAGGACTCCCTGAGGGAGTCCTGGACTAAGGGGTCCTCGGGCGTCCGGCCTGTTATCCATGGGCCGGACTGATGGGCTGCGAAGACTCGAAGACCAAAGGCCATACCCGTACCCAGACTGGACTCTACTTGGCGTGGAAGGCAAGCTTGGCGACCAATTACGAAGATTCCTTCTTATGTAACCGACTCCATGTAAACCCTAGATTCCCCCGGTGTCTATATAAACCAGAGGGATTAGTCCGGAAAGGACGCCGCATATACTCATTACCATAGTCATAGGCTAGACTTCTAGGGTTTAGCCATTATGATCTCGTGGTAGATCAACTCTTGTAATACTCATATTCATCAAGATCAATCAAGCAGGAAGTAGGGTATTACCTCCATAGAGAGGGCCCGAACCTGGGTAAACATCGTGTCCCCCGTCTCCTGTTACCATCGATCCTAGACGCACAGTTCCGGACCCCCTACTCGAGATCCGCCGGTTTTGACACCGACATTGGTGCTTTCATTGAGAGTTCCACTGTGCCGTCGGCAAAGGGCTCGATGGCCCCTTTGATCGCCAGTAATGACGTTGTCCAGGGAGAAACCTTCCTCCCCGGACAGATCTTTGTATTCGGCGGCTTTGTATTGCGGGCCAACTCGCTTGGCCATCTGGAGCAGATCGACAGCTACGCCCCTGGCCATCAGGTCAGATTCGGGAGCTTGAATTACGTTGCGGACATCCGTGGAGACTTGATCTTTGACGGATTCGAGACCGCGGCAACTGCTCCCCATCGCCCCAATGAACATGGCTTAAACCTGTCATCAGGCCGCATCCAGGAGATAGCTCCCGTATCGGCTCCGGCCTTAAAACCGGAGCAGTTCAAGTCATCTGAGGATGGGAAGCTCAACCCATCACGGAGGCTACCGATTCCGCGGCGCTGGAGCCGCACGCAGATTCCACTTCGTACGCAATCTGCATCAACGGAACCTCGGACTCGCCCCCGATGTCGAGCTCCGAACCCTGCGAGCCCGCGTACACCAAACTCGATCAGTTATCGATCTTCAAGTTCAGCGCCGCAGATGTCTTCCAACACTCGCCCATGGGCGACATACTAAACTCGCTAAAAAACCTGTCCCTGGCGGATGACCCGTCTCCGAACTATGTTCGGTTTGAACTTACGGTGGACGGCGGAGAATTTTGCTTCCCACCCGCCACCCACTTCATAGCCACTATTGAAGATATAACCAACACGCCCGATCCCAGCTCCGAAGACGTCGACGGTGTGGACGACGATGAGGGGCAAGGCCAGAGCCTACTACCCGCTAGACACGGGATGAGCACTTCTTGGTATGACGTGTGTATGATAGACACACATTACGGTGCTCTCGACGATGAGAAGGAGGATCCGGTCGAGGATAAGCCGCCGGGTACACAGCCTGGACACCGGCGCTCTGGGCCTCATCGCCCAAAAGAAAACACTACCAGCACCAGAAAGGACGATACTCCGGACAATGAAGACCCTATTGAGGTAGAATCCAAGCAGGAGGAGCCGGAAGGCGGGCAAGACAGCCCTGACGAACAGGCCACATGTGGGGACTCGGAGGACAACAATTATCTCCCCCTCTCCGAGGAGGAGGAGATCCTCGGCAACGAGGATTTTATCGTGCTAAAGGAACCTCTCGAGCAGGAGCGCTTTAAACGCCGGCTTATAGCCACTGCAAGGAGCCTAAGAAAGAAGCAGCTACAGCTCCAAGCAAGCCAAGATTTGCTCAATGATAGATGGACCGATGTCTTGGCCGCCGAAGAATACGGCCTTAGCAGCCCAGTCAAAAGCCACCCCAAGAATAGGTGGCTCCAGCAATACGATGGCAGGGCAATGGAGCCCACGCCACCATCGAACAACGCGGCGGGCCGACCAGAGTTCGGCCCAGACCAACCCATCCGGCCATCAAAGCAAAAACAAAACAGCTCGGGGAAATACCCGCGATATCAACCAAGACACGGAGGGTAGAGCAGGACGCACAAGATCGATGCACAGATCACGAAGATATACCCCGACCGACGATGACGGTCGCCTATTCGGACGCTATAAAGCCGACCATGCCCGGCCCGAGCACCTTAAACGGAGCCCACTGGAGGTGCTTCATAGTGTGGCCCAGCATAGAGGAGCCACACACCCTCTCTGCTTCACCAACGAAGTAATGGAGCATGAATTTCCAGACGGGTTTAAACCCATTAACATCGAATCATACGATGGGACAACAGATCCCATAGTATGGATCGAGGATTACCTTCTCCATATTCACATGGCCCGTGGAGATGACCTCCACGCCATCAAATACCCACCTCTCAAGCTGAAAGGGCCAGCTCGATACTGGCTAAACAGCTTGCCAGAAAATTCTATTGGCAACTGGGAAGATTTGGAAGACGCCTTTCGAGACAACTTCCAGGGTACATATGTCCGACCATTATGCGCCGATGACTTAAGTCACATTGTCCAAAAGCCCGGCGAGTCAGCCAGGGAGCTCTGGACCAGGTTCTTAGTCAAAAAGAACCAAATTCTCGACTGTTCGGACGCAGAAGCCCTTGCGGCCTTCAAACATAGCGTCCGGGATGAATGGCTAGCGCGTCACCTCGGCCAGGAAGGACCCAAATCCATGACAGCCCTTACCGCTCTAATGAACCGCTTATGCGCGGGAGAAGACAACTGGCTTGCTCGTAAAAGCAACAACGACAGCGTCCCGGGCACTTCCGAAATCCGAGATGGCAACGGCAAGCCACGAAGTACCGAACACAATAGTCGCAGTAATATACGCGATACAGCGGTGAACGCCGGATTTCACAATCCGAAGCCCGGTCAATGGAGGAAGCCACTAAAGGCAAACCAGGATGGACCATCCACCCTGGACAGGATATTGGACCGACCTTGTCAGATTCACGGTCACCCTGATAGGCAAGCTAATCATACCAACCATAACTGTTGGGTCTTCAAGCAGGTAGGCAAGCTTAACGCTGATCACAAGGGGAGGAGACCACCGGGCGATAAAGACGACGGATTGGCTTGCCAGCAGAACACCAGGGGGCAGAAACAGTTCCCCTCCGACGTTCGACCACTCCCGGAAGGCAAATAGCTGTTCGGCTTCCGCCACCCACCTACTGTAGTAGCGAAATTTGCACCCCGCGCACATCACTACGCACTCAAGATACCATGGGCATCGGCGGAAGCACAATACGGACAACCCTACAAGCATTCCCGTAACGTTTTTATATATTTTTCTCATTTTTTCTGTATCATCCTTAAAGAACAGGTGACCAACTGGACAACATTTACAATGGACTCTGTCAGAGTTTGGATCCGTACACTCACCTAAGGGGCTACTTCCGTTAAGGATCCCCCTCCCCGAGGATGGGCGACGCAGACGTGCGACAGGAGGTCCAAAATTACTTTTTGTAGACCGCACTCTTTATTCCGAGCCTGTACTATGCCCTTTCTCCCTCTAATCCCGACCACGAGCATGTCAAATAGCCGGGTCTATGGTTTCTCCTTATATATATATATACATAAATTTATCATTGGCGCATCGCTCCGTTCTCAGTAAGCCTTACCCGAACCGATCTCTCATACTCTTTCAGCAATAAGAACGGCCTCAACGGCCGCTTTACAGATGCACCTCGGCACACCCTGCCAGGGGCTCGGCATGGTAACGAATGAGTCGCCAGTAAAAGTCTGAACAACTCTAAAGCGTACTTCGGCGTCACAAGTTTGGCCTTATATGCATCAGCTCCGAATCATTGTCTTGGGTCAATAGTTGGGTTGCCCGACTCCTGTGCTTGCTACCCTACGTTCTGCTCTATCGGCTAGGGTAGTAAAGGGAGAACTACTGCGATTGTGCCCTGGCCTAGACCGGATGAGCACCTCAGTAGAGAAAGCTGAAAACTGACCGTCATGATGCGGCGAGAGCTGGTCAACCACTTGATGACTTATAGGAATCCTTAGCGATTCTCCGTGTAACACGAGGGGTCTTTTTCAGATCAGATATGTAAGGCACGACACGCCGCATACATACCAGGGGCTATGTCGTAGCCCCACCATAAAACTCCTATGGCTAACTGAAAGTGTTAATGCCTTATAGTCCGATTGCCTGGTTCGCCGCATTATCACCTCCTTCATGGACCAAGACGTTGGTTAAAGAGTGATTAAATGCTTTTCCGAACACCCCCGTACTTTCTATGAGGGGGCTGAAGCCGACGACTGGAAAACTTTCAGATTATATTAAAACAACCGCACAGGAGGAATTCAAGCTTTTCGAGCAAAACATAAATAGATTAACTATAAATTTGTCTTTTACAATCATTATACACCTCACTCGAACATTATGTTTTTCGAGCATTGACCCTCAATCAAGCGGGCGGCCTCCAAGACGTCTTCAAAGTAATGCTCCGGTTTCGGACGGTCCTCGCCTTTGGGCGGACCCCTCGTTGCGACGTCGATGGCCTCCATCTTCCCCCAGAATGTCTTGACTTGGGCAAGGGCCATTCGTGCACCTTCAATGCACGTCGATCGCTTCGCAACATCGATTCGCGGCACCGCATCGACAAGCTTATGCACCAAACCGAAATAGCTATTCGGCGCAGGCTCGGTCGGCCACAGCCGGATTATGACATCCTTCATCGCAGCCGCTGATACCCTATGAAGTTCGGCCCATTGGGACATCTGTTCATTGAGCAGCAGCGGGCGCTTTGACGCGCCAAACTGTGACCAAAAAAGCTTCTCCGTTGCATATCCATCTTGCGCTTGGTAATACCGCGCTGCATTGGCAGAACTCTTCGGCAAGTCCAAACACTCATCCGGAGAACTCCACACATGGTTCAGCTGAGCATAGTCCGGGTCGCCGAATTTAGTCTGTAGCAGAAAGGGCTTTCCGGCCACTATCTCCTTCGCCTGCCAAACCTCCTCACGGAGTGCTCTGGATTCTCATCGCGCTTCTCTCGCCTCCTGTCAGGCCTTGTCCAGTTCGGCCGTTAAGGCTTTATTTTCCTTCTCAAGAAATTTGCAGCGGCCGGTAGCATTCTCCAAAGCAAGTGTCATCGTGGATATTTTCTCCTCACCCTCGCATCGCGCAGCTTGTTCGGCCTTAAATTCAGTCGATGCCCTCTTAGCAGCAGCTTCACTAAACCGGGCCCGCTCCTTGGCACGGACCAGCTCCGCCCGAAGAGCCTCCACGGCGGCAGCACCATCTGCATTTTATGCACATTTCATATAAAGCTCTTTTCCGCGTCAAGCACGCCGGGGTAAAGAATACTCGAAATACATACCTTGTGAGTCGTCAAGACGCCTGTTGATCAATGCAATGTCATCCTCCGCGATATCCAGCTTTCTCTACAGTTCGGCTACTTCCGTACTCCGAGCAGCCACAGGAGGGGAAGCAGCGTGTATTTCAAATTAAATCAAGGTTAAAACCTGAGCACATCTCTTTGATCCTCCGATTACTTCCTTCGGAAGACAATCCGAGTCTCAGGGGCTACTGCATATACAACAGGTGCATTCTGTCAAATAAAATTCAATTGACAAAACTACATCACAAACCTCAAAACCTCTTAGGAGGCTCGTGAAGGCCTCGTTCAATCCACTCTTCGCGGATAGAACCCTTTCGACCACCGTAACCATCAAGGAATGGTGCTCTTCTGAAATGGACGCTCGTCGTAGCATGTCCGTCAGCATCCCCGGCGCTCCTGGGTCTTCGGAAACCGCCGCCGGAGTACGGCATTCCTGTAAAGGAACCCGTTTACTTGCCTCCAGAACCGTCTCCGGCTGTAAACCGGACGGTTCGGGGACGCCAGTCTCGATCCAAAAACCCCGGGTGACGGAGGCACCGCCTTCGGGTAACGCCTTCTTCATTTCCTGTACTACTTGGTGTTTGGTAGGAGCCCTTTGGGACGATACCTCGGTATCATCCCCCCTATGGGGCGATGAGGCCGGAGAAGGCGTGTCACTCTCCAAGATCTCCGGAAGAAGATCTCCCGAGGAGGAGGACGATTGAGAAGCACCAGGCGTTAACCTGCGTGGATGAACATATATCGGATGATCACTTCACTAGTAGGAAAAGAATGAGGTGCATTTAAAGTACCTCAGCCTCACTTACGGTTTGCCTTGAGGTTCGTCCTCGTCATCAAGCTCTACGGCAGCCTCGCTCGCCCGGCCCAAGCTGCTCGACGACGGTGTCTTTCCTCTCTTGGAAGGTTTCCCCTCCTGATCTTCAGAGGCGGCCCTCTTCTTGCCATGGAGGGCTCCCTCTGCACCCTTACCCTTGGGCAAAGGGATTTCGGTTTCCCCGAACGCAGCCACCTGGTATGGTACCAGAATCAACATTCGCATCAGCAGGACGGTCGCAGGGTCTTCGGGAAGGGGCGCCGGACACCAGATTAGCACCGCTTTCTTTATCAAGTCCTGTACAAGGATGGATTGTTCAGTATCTTGTCAAGAGGCGCCCGAACGGAAGGTGTTCGGATATCGAGTACTTACCAAAGTGTCCGGATGGTTGCAGTCAAGGCCAACATCTTTGGTGGTGTCCGGCCATTGCTCTCGTTCCCTGAAATACAATTTCCTCATTCCTTCGTGCGTAGTGCCGAAGAAGTGCTGTAGGGTCCGCCACCCCTCTGGGTTAAATTCCCACATATGGAGAGGCCGCCGCTCACATGGCAGGATCCGGCGGACCAGCATTACTTGAACGACGTTCACAAGATCAATGCCCTTCTCGATAAGGCTTCGGATGCGACTTTGCAGAGTCTGCACCTCATTTACGGATCCCCAGTCCAAACCCTTGTTGATCCATGAAGCGAGCCGAGTTGGAGGGCCGGGTCGGAACGCAGGTGTGGCCTCCCACTTGGAGCCTAGCGGCTCGTTGATATAAAACCACCCCTGCTGCCATAAGTCGGAAGAATTGGCGAAAGACCCTTCGGGCCAAACCACGCCGGCCAGCTTGCCTATTATGATGCTGCCGCACTCTGCCTGCTCCTCCTCTGCCACCGGCGGCCTCACGTCAAAGGTCTTGACACTAGTAGAAAAAGGGGCTTTTGGCCCGGTTGTAAGGCCCTTTAGTCCCAGTTTTTGAACCGGGACTAAAGGGTCGTTACTAATGCCTCTCCCCTTTAGTCCCGGTTCTTACACGAACCGGGACTAAAGGCCGCGGCCACGTGGAGCTCCACCTTTAGTCCCGGTTGGTAACACCAACCGGGACTAAAGGAAATTTTATGATTTTTTTGAAATTTTTTTTGAATTTTTTTTGAATTTTTTGATTTTCAAATTTCTGAATTATTTTAACCTCTAATCTCTAATCATCACCCCTCATCACTGCTCAATTTATCCTCTAATCTCTAATCACCCCTCATCATTCCAAATCATCTAACTTCCCGAACGGTCAACCATCCTCCCACTCCCCCAGCCTGAGCACGCTTAACTTCCGGGTTCTATTCTCCCTCGTTTCCAAGTCTGCACTTGTTGTTTTCCTGACAATAGTAAGATGTCAATCCTATTAACCCTCAGGAATTTTGCTTGAGCATGAAGTGACACATTTCACTGTTTGAGTTTGAAACTATTGTCTTAAAAAACAATAATTATTTAGTAACACTAATATTTCTTGAATAATTAGTTTGACCACAGTTTGACCAGATTTGACCAAAATTCAAAATAACTGAAATAATGATTTAGTAACACTAATATTCTAGAATAATTAGTTTGACCACAGTTTGACCAGATTTGACCAAAATTCAAAATAATTGAAATAATTATTTAGTAACACTAATATTCTAGAATAATTAGTTTGACCATTGTTTGACCACAGTTTGACTAGATTTGACCAAAATTCAAAATAACTGATAATTATTTAGTAACACTAATATTCTAGAATAATTAGTTTGACCATTGTTTGACCACAGTTTGACTAGATTTGACCAGATTTTTTCCAAAAAAAATTGAAACTATATTTTTTTCTGTTACTAGTGGTGCACCTAGCAAATGGTGCGCCACTAGTAAGTTTGATTTTTATTTTTTTATTTTTTCCACTCTAGATCTTAAAAGCCCCGTAACTTTTTTTTCTATTAGGTTTTTGAGGATTTTGAAAATGTTTAACGGGATTCCCCCTGTTAAATTCGGATGTAACTTTTCGAGTAGATGATTTTTCATATAAAAAACTTTTTCATCCGAGTTCGTATGCAAAAGTTATGCCCATTTTACAAATTCCAGAGAGATTTTGCAAATAAAGTCGAAATTCATATTTGTAAATTTTCCCAACAACTAGACCACATATGACATGGGAAACTTATTTTATTTTATTTTTTTTGACATTTCCATCATTTTCTTTTGTTTTTTTTAAACTGAAAAGGCGGTCCATGGGGGGGGGGTAGAGTTTGAAAATGGGACCTTTAGTACCGGTTCGTGCCATGATCCGGTACTAATGCCTCAAAGTCCATTAGTACCGGTTGGTGGCACCAACCGGGACTAAAGGTCTAACCTTCAGTCCCGGTTGGTGCCACCAACCGGGACTAATGGGCATCACACCCTTTAGTCCCGGTTCGTGGCACCAACCGGGACTAAAGGGCCCAGGTGAACCGGGACTAATGCCTTAGCCGCACGAATCGGGACTAATGTGAATACTGCCCTGTGACCAAAGCCCTGTTTTCTACTAGTGTGAGCCACAAACCAAAGTGTGGAGGAGTCCGGAGGAAGGCCTCACACATGAAAATAAATGTCGAGATGAGGAGAATAGAGTTCGGGGCCAGATCGTGAAAATCTAGCCCGTAGTAGAACATGAGCCCCAAATGAAGGGGTTAAGCGCGAACCCTAGCCCATGAAGGAAGTGGGATACAAATACTACCCTCTCGCCAGATCTGGGGGTCGGTATAATTTGCCCTTGTGCTGGAAGCCGATGAAGGATTTCCGGAGTCAGATACCTCGCTACGCGGAGCTTCGCAATATCCTCCTCCGTGACAGAAGAAGCCACCCACCAGCCCTGACGGTTGGATCCGGACATGATTAGGGCTGGTGGCGATTGGAACCCGAGGGTTGGAACTTGGGGTGGCTGGGGTTGAGGAAGGAGCAAGCGCAAGAGAAGAAGATGAGCCTGGGTCTCAATATAAAGGTCCCGAATTCTGGGCGTCTCCCCTGGGTCTCTAAACTTACCTATCATTAAGGAGTTGTACCCAGGGGACGGTTGGGTTACCCACGCCTGCCTTAATGAAGATCCTGTAAATAAAGGGACACGATCTCTGCCTTGACAAGACGTGCTAATAAAACCGTGCCCCGAGACGTGGGGCGGCCCGCTGGCCAACGGTTGGAAAAAGTTACTAGGCAGGCATGATATGATGTCATGAACAGTTATCAACAAGTTGGGTTCGTGAGATATCGTATTCTCCGTGGTTATATACACATGTCCGGATATATTTACTTCATCCGAACACAATTTTGGAGTTCGGAAGGAGGGAACCCGCCTTGCAATGCTGAAGACAAATCTACGCGCCGGACTCCTAGTCATTGAAGCCAGGTTCAGGGGCTACTGAGGGAGTCCTGGACTAAGGGGTCCTCGGGCGTCCGGCCTGTTATCCATGGGCCGGACTAATGGGCTGCGAAGACACGAAGACCGAAGACCATACCCGTGTCCGGACTGGACTCTACTTGGCATGGAAGGCAAGCTTGGCGACCAATTATGAAGATTCCTTCTTATGTAACCGACTCCATGTAAACCCTAGATTCCCCCGGTGTCTATATAAACCGGAGGGATTAGTCCGGAAAGGACGCCGCATATACTCATTACCATAGTCATAGGCTAGACTTGTAGGGTTTAGCCATTACGATCTCGTGGTAGATCAACTCTTGTAATACTCATATTTATCAAGATCAATCAAGCAGGAAGTAGGGTATTACCTCCATAGAGAGGGCCCGAACCTGGGTAAACATCGTGTCCCCCGTCTCCTGTTACCATCGATCCTAGACGCACAGTTCGGGACCCCCTACCTGAGATCCGCCGGTTTTGACACTGACACTCCCCCCTCCTTGGCGTGCCCCAAGGGCCGGCCGGCCCCCCTTGATCCTTTATATACGGGGGCGGGGGGCACCCTAGAACACACAAGATGATTGTTCCAAGCCGTGTGCGGTGCCCCCCTCCACCATAATCCACCTCGATCATATCGTAGTTGTGCTTAGGCGAAGCCCTGCGTCGGTAGCAACATCATCACCGTCATGACACCGTCGTGCTGACGGAATTCTCCCGCAAAGCTCTGCTGGATCGGAGTTCGTGGGACGTCATCGAGCTGAACGTGTGCTGAACTCGGAGGTGTCGTGCGTTCGGTACTTGGATCGGTCGGATCGTGAAGACGTACGACTACATCAACCGCGTTCTCATAACGCTTCCTCTTACGGTCTACGAGGGTACGTGGACGACACTCTCCCCTCTCGTTGCTATGCATCACCATGATCTTGCGTGTGCGTAGGATTTTTTTTGAAATTACTACGTTCCCCAACAGTATGTGTGCCGTGCAGTCCAAAGCATTTCTCTAGAAAGCACACATCTAGGGGGAGCCTGTCTATATTTTATAGATGTGGGGTTTGCCTATGTTCTATTTTATATCCCTATGTGCAAATCCCGTATTGTCATCAATCCACCAAAAAGGGGGAGATTGTAAGGGCATATTTATCCCTTAGTTGTTTTGGTGATTGATGACAATGCATTTGCGGACTAATCATGTGCATTGAGTATTTCAGACATATCATGACTAGGCACAAGACAATTTGGTGCCCCTCGAAGACTATTGAAGACGGCGTTTCTCTACGTTTCTTTTCGGTGGATTTGAGTCGTAGGAAAGCCGTACTAATAAGAGGGGTCCACGTTGGAAAGGTTTGGGTGGAATCAACACGTACATGTTTGTCCCTTTTTGCACCACCTTTCCTTTGGCACTTTGGGGCATCCTCCGTTTCTCCGTGTCTCTGAGCTGGGGCATGTGGTAGTACTGCTCTTCGGAGCGGTAGTACCGTAGGCCCTTGCAGTAGTACCGGCCTCAGGCGCGGTAGTACCGCAGGTGCTGACGGTAGTACCGCTCCTTGGGAGCGGTACTACCATGGCCTCAGGCCAGGCTCAGCTGCTCGAGCGGTTGTAGGGGCGGATGTAATTTTTTACATCTGTGCCCTACACTAGTACCGCGCCATGGGCACGGTAGTACCATGAGCTCTGGCCAGGCACAGCAGCATGAGCGGAAGTAGGGGCGGATGTAATTTTTTACATCCGCGCCCTATGCGGTAGTACCGCTCCAGGCTTGCGGTAGTACCATGTCGGATTTTTGCATAGATCAGAACTCAGCGGAAGTAGCCACGGATGTATTATTATATGTCCGTGCCTTCCCAGCCTAGACCAACCATGCCTTGCGGTAGTACGGCAAGGGGGAGCGGTAGTACCGCACTAGCGGTTCTACCGCCCTCGGCTTCTTTGCCGAAGGTCTGGGTTAGCGCCTGCCGTGCCAGCGGTAGTACCGCAACGCCTTGCGGTAGTACCGTGGGCTCGTGCGGTAGTACCGCTTGTTGTGTGCGGTAGTACCACTCGTCGCAGGCTGTGTAAGTGGATAACGGTTGGATTTGTTCTATCAATATATAAAGGGAGCCTTCTTCTCCGAGTTGACTACCTCTTCCATCCCCAAGCTCCATTCTTGCTCTAAGCTCCATTTTCGCCCGATCTCTCTCCCTAGCCAATCAAACTTGTTGATTCTCTAGGGATTGGTTGGGAAGGCTCCGATCTACACCTCCACCAAGAGAAATTTGATTTCCCCCACTAATCCCTTGCGGATCTTGTTACTCTTGGGTGTTTGAGCACCATAGACGGTTGAGGTCACCGCGGAGCCATATTCCATTGTGGTGAAGCTTCGTGGTTTCATTGGGAGCCTCCAATTAAGTTGTGGAGATTGCCCCAACCTTGTTTGTAAAGGTCCGGTCACCGCCTCCAAGGGCACCAATAGTGGAATCACGGCATCTCGCATTGTGTGAGAGCGTGAGGAGAATATGGTGGCCCTAGTGGCTTATTGGGGAGCATTGTGCCTCCACACCACTCCAACGGAGACGTACTTCCCCTTAAAAGGAAGGAACTTCGGTAACACATCCTTGTCTTCACCGGCTCCACTCTTGGTTATCTCGTCCCTTTACTTGTGCAAGTTTATATTGTGTTGTATCCCTTGCTTGCTTGTGTGTTTGTTGTTGTTGCATCATATAGGTTGCTCACCTAGTTGCATATCTAGACAACCTACTTTGATGAAAAGTTTAATTTGGTAAAGAAAAGCTAAACATTGTTAGTTGCCTATTCACCCCCCTCTAGTCAACTATATCGATCCTTTCAATCTTGCCTTTGCATCTGTGATAGAAGGTATACCCAACAGGCTCCTTTGGGTATCCTATGAAGACACATTTCTCCGATTTGGGTTCAAGCTTATCAGGCTGAAGCTTTTTCACATAAGCATCGCAACCCCAAACTTTAAGAAACAACAGCTTAGGTTTCTTCCCAAACCACAGTTCATACGATGTCGTCTCAACGGATTTAGATGGTGCCCTATTTAACGTGAATGCAGCTGTCTCTAATGCATAACCCAAAACGATAGTGGTAAATTGGTAAGAGACATCATAGATCACACCATATCTAATAAAGTACGATTACGACGTTCGGACACACCATTACGCTGTGGTATTCCAGGTGGCGTGAGTTGTGAAACTATTCCACATTGTTTTAAATGAAGACCAAACTCGTAACTCAAATATTCGCCTTTGCGATCAGATCGTAGAAACTTTATTTTCTTGTTACGATGATTCTCCACTTCACTCTGAAATTCTTTGAACTTTTCAAATGTTTCAGACTTGTGTTTCATTAAGTAGATATACCCATATCTGCTCAAATCATCTGTGAAGGTCAGAAAATAACGATACCCGCCGCGAGCCTCAACACTCATTGGACCGCATACATCTTTATGTATTATTTCCAATAAGTCATTGGCTCGCTCCATTATTCCGGAGAACGAAATTTTAGTCATCTTGCTCACGAGGCATGGTTCGCAAGTATAAAATGATTCATAATCAAGTGATTCCAAAGTCCATCTGCATGGAGTTTCTTCATGCGCTTTACACCAATATGACCTAAACGGCAGTGCCACAAATATGTTGCAATATCATTATCAACCTTGCATCTTTTGGCATCAATATTATGAATATGTGTATCACTACGATCGAGATTCAGTAAACCATTTACATTGGATGTAAGGCCATAGAAGGTTTTATTCATGTAAACGGAACAACAATTATTCTCTGACTTAAATGAATAACCGTATCGCAATAAACATGATCCAATCATATTCATGCTCAACGCAAACATGAAATAACATTTATTTAGTTCCAATACTAATCCTGAAGGTAGAGGGTGTATGCGATGGTGATCTTATCAACCTTGGAATCATTTCCAACACACATCGTCACCTTGCTCTCAACTAGTCTCTGTTCATTTTGTAACTCATGTTTCGAGTTACTAATCTTAGCAACTGAACCAGTATCAAATACCCAGGGGCTACTATGAACACTAGTAAAGTACACATCAATAACTTGTATATCATATATACTTTTGTTCACTTTGCCATCCTTTCTTATCCGCCAAGTATTTGGGGCAGTTCCGCTTCCAGTGACCATTTCCTTTGCAGTATAAGCACTCAGTTTCAGGCTTGGGTCCAGCTTTGGGCTTCTTCACGGGAGTGGCAACTTGCTTGCCATTCTTTCCTGAAGTCCCCTTTCTGTTCCTTTGCCCCTTTTCTTGAAACTAGTGGTCTTGTTAACCATCAACACTTGATGCTCTTTCTTTATTTTTACCTTCACCGATTTTAGCATCGCGAAGAGCTCAGGAATCGTTTTCGTCATCCCTTGCATATTATAGTTCATCATGAAGTTCCAGTAACTTGGTGATAGTGACTAGAGAACTCTGTCACTCACTATCTTATCTGGAAGATTAACTCCCACTTGATTCAATTGATTGTAGTACCCAGACATTCTGAGCACATGCTCACTAGCTGAGCTATTCTCCTCCAACTTGTAGGCAAAGTACTTGTCAGAGGTCTCATACCTCTCGACACGGGCATGAGTCTGAAATACCAATTTCAGCTCTTGGAACATCTCATATGCTCTATGGCGTTCAAAACGGTTTTTGAACTCCCGGTTCTAAGTCGTAAAGCATGGTGCACTAAACTATCAAGTAGTCATCATACCGAGCTTGTCAAACGTTCATAACGTCTGCATCTGCTCCTGCAATAGGTCTGTCACCTAGCGGTGCGTCAAGGACATAATTCTTCTGTGCAGCAACAAGGATAATCCTCAGATCACGGATCATCACGTGGTGTCTCGGCACGACGAACTGTAGCAACGGTGCATACTCAGGGAGAACACTTATACCTTGAAATTGAGTGAGGGATCATCTTATAATGCTACCGCCGTACTAAGCAAAATAAGATGCATAAAAGCTAAACATCACATACAATCAAAATATGTAACATGATATGGTCATCATCATCTTGTGCCTTTGATCTCCATCTCCAAAGCACCGTTATGATCTCCATCGTCACCGACTTGACACCTTGATCTCCATCGTAGCATCGTTGTCGTCTCGCCAACTATTTCTTCTACGACTATCGCTACTGCTTAGTGATAAAGTAAAGCAATTACATGGCGATTGCATTTCATACAATAAAGTGACAACCATAAGGCTCCTGGCAGTTGCCGATAAC
This sequence comes from Aegilops tauschii subsp. strangulata, assembly GCF_002575655.3. Taxonomy (NCBI): domain Eukaryota; kingdom Viridiplantae; phylum Streptophyta; class Magnoliopsida; order Poales; family Poaceae; genus Aegilops; species Aegilops tauschii. Next base: position 548,012,457 of record NC_053036.3, on the reverse strand, counting down.
TTTTACAAAACATGATCATCTCATACAACAATTTATATCTCATCACGTCTTGACCATATCACATCACAACATGCCCTGCAAAAACAAGTTAGACGTCCTCTACTTTCTTGTTGCAAGTTTTACGTGGCTGCTACGAGCTTCTAGCAATAACCGTTATTCCCTACGCAACAAAACCACAACGATTTTTCATGAAGTGTGTTGTTTTAACCTTCAACAAGGACCGGCCGCAGTCAAACTCGATTCAACTAAAGTTGGAGAAATAGACACCCGCCAGCCACCTGTGTGCGAAGCGCGTCGGTAGAACCAGTCTCATGAACGCGGTCATGTAATGTCGGTCCGGGCTGCTACATCCAACAATACTGTCGAATCAATGTAAGACGTTGGTGGTAAGCAGTATGACTATTATCGCCCACAACTCATTGTGTTCTACTCGTGCATATCATCTACGCATAGACCTGGCTCTGATCCCACTGTTGGGGAACATAGCAATTCAAAAAAAATTCTACGATCACGCAAGATCTATCTAGGAGATGCATAGCAACGAGAGGGGAGAGTGTGTCCACGTACCCTCGTAGACCGAAAGCGGAAGCATTATGTTAACGTGGTTGATGTAGTCGAACGTCTTCATGATCCAACTGATCCAAGTACCGAACGTACGGCACCTCCGTATTCAACACACGTTCAACTCGATGATGTCCCTCGAGCTCTTGATCCAATAGAGGGTCGAGGGAGAGTTCCGTCAGCATCACGGCGTGGCGATGGTGTTGGTGATGTGATTCGCGCAGGGCTTCGCCTAAGCACTACGACGCTATGACTGGAAAAGTAAACTGTGGAGGGGGGCACCACACACGGCTAAGACAAATCTTGGTGTTCCTTTGGGGTGCCCCCACCCCTGTATATAAAGGAGGAGGGGAGGAGGCGGCCGGCCTAGGGGGCGCGCCAAAGGGGGGAGTCCAACTAGGACTCCCAATCCTAGTTGGACTCCCTTTCCTTTTCCGGAGGGGGGAAAGAGGGAAGGGAGAGGGAGAGGAGAAGGAAAGGGGGGCGCGCCCCCTCCCTAGTGCAATTCGGACTACGTATAGGGAGGGGGCGTGATACGCTTCCAACATATCTATAATTTATGAAGTATTCATGCTGTTATTTTATCATTGTTGGATGTTTTACAATCATTTTATAGTAACTTTATATCATTTTTGGGACTAACCTATTGACCCAGTGCCAGTTGCTGTTTTTTGCTTGTTTTTTACATAACAGGAAATCAATACCAAATGGAGGCCAAATGCAATGAAACTTCACGGAGATTTTTTATGGACCAGAAGACCAACAGTGGGCCAAAGAAGCACCTGGGGGGTGCCCCGAGGGGGGCACAACCCACCAGGGCACACTTGGGGGCCCAGGCGCGCCCAGGTGGGTTGTGCCCACCTTGGTGGCCTCCCGCACCCCTTCTTTGCACTATAAATTCCCAAATATTTTGAAACCCTTCGGGGGTTAACCTAGATCAGAAGTTCCGCCGCCGCAAGGCTCTTTAGCCACGAAAAACCAATCTAGACCCTTTCCGGCACCCTGCCGGAGGGGGGAATCATCACTGGTGGCCATCTTCATCGTCCCGGCGGCCACCACAATGAGGAGGGAGTAGTCCACCCTCGGGGCTGAGGGTTTGTACCAGTAGGTATGTGTTTAATCTCTCTTTCTCGTGATATATATCATCGGCTTTGTTAATATAGATGGATCATATGATGCTTCTCCCCTCTATACTCTTGTTGTGATGAATTGAATCTTCACCCTTTGAAGTTTTGTCCTGTCGGATTGAATATTCAGATATGAGACCACATGATGTATGTCTTGCGGTATGAATACTTGAGGTGACAATGGGGTATCGTATTGATTCACTTGATATATGTTTTGGCACTCAACTCGCGGATTCCCGAGGTGACATTGGGGTAATCTATGCATAGGGGTTGATGCATGTTTTTATTTTATTTTCTCCGATAGAAACTTTGGGGTCTCTCTGTAGTTCTTTGTGTGGATTGAGTATTATGAATATGAATTTTCTTTGGTGTTATTTTAGTACGAACTCTTGATTAGATCGACCGGAAAGAATAGCTTTTGTTATTTTAGTACGAACTCTAGGATAGATCGATCGGAAAGAATAGCTTTGAGGTGGTTTCATACCCTACAAATGATTTCTATCTTTTGTTCTCCGCTAATAGGAACTCGGGAGTGATTCTTTATTTCACTTTGAGGGATAATGATATGATCAAACTATGTTAGCACTGTTGAGAGATTGCACTAGCGAAAGTACGGACCCTAGGCCTTGTTTTATAGCATTGCAATACCATTTTTGTGCCCGTTTACTATTTGCTACCTTGCTGTTTTATTTATTAAGAATATAAAAATATATTTCTACCATCAGTATTACACTTTTATCACCATCTCTTCGCCGAACTAGTGCACCTATACAATTTTCCATTGTATTAGGTGTGTTGGGGACACAAGATATTTCTTGTATTTGGTTGTAGGGTCATTTGAGAGAGACCACCTTCATCCTACACCTCTCACGGATTGATAAACCTTAGGTCATCCACTTGAGGGAAAATTGCTACTGTCCTACAAAACTCTGCGCTTGGAGGCCCAACACGTGTTTACAAGAATAAAGTTGCGTAGTAGACATCAAGCTCTTTTCTGGCGCCATTGCTGGGGAGGTGAGTGCTTGAAGGTATATCTTCAGATCTTGCAATTGAATCTTTTAGTTTCTTGTTTTATCACTAGTTTGGTTTATAAAAAGAAAACTACAAAAAATGGAATTGAGGTTGAATCATATTATTGATCATCTTTATAATATCTTTCTTGAAAATGATGGTTCGGAAAATTCTGCTCAATTGTTAGAAGAAGAAGTCAATAAAATGTTTGGCACAAAATATTTGAATGATGAGGATGATTTCAATGTTGTTAGTATGAATTCTTTGAATATCCAAAATGCTAATGATTATTGCACTAGTCATGAGAAAAATGTTTCTTATATGCATGTCAATTTTTGCGGAGTGAATTGGGAGTGCATTTGCACACAAAAAATGGAAGATAGATTAAGAAGCGTAAATATTTAGAAATGAAAAAGTTGCAAGAGAGGCTAGATGATTATGCTGAAAGATTTAATTTTTTTCGCCATCCTTGTGAACTTTGCAATGAACGTGGCCATTTAAATCTCCAATGCAAAATGTTTCATGATCAAATCATGTCCAAAAATTGTGTTACCTTGATTACCCTTGAGCATCATAAGGAGCTTAGTCTTCTTTTGGGATATGAAGAAATGAAACGTATAACTGAGGGTATTCCAAAATTTAATCTCGAGAGATTTCTTGATTTTGATCTAGAGGAAATTTATATGTTTTGTGTAGTAAATTGCATTGAGAATCCTTATATTGCCAACTATCTAAAGACAAGAAAACAAATAGAATATTAAGAGAGTACTAATGAAAGGGGAAATATTTCCCAATACCCTCCTAGTGTTTGTTATGATGAATCGGGTAACGAGGAGGAGCTTCCTATCCAACCAATCTCATCAATAAGAAGCTTCAAAAGATTAATTAAACCCACACATGCTGTGGTGAAGAAGAAGAGAAGAAGAAAGAATAGAGGTAAAAAGGTATCTCTCCCAGATAGTGTTGCTCCTATTATTGTTGTGCCTCATTAAAATGAATCAAAAATAATTGTGGAGGATGATGCATTTGATGATGATTTTGTTATGCCTATTGCTTGTTGTGATGATTATGATTGAAAAGATAATGATATCCCTTATGATCTTGAAAATCTTTTTAGCACTTGCTTGGAAGAATATGATAATAATTTTTTCTATACTATTGGTGCCATTCATGCTTTTGATAAGAATGATTGTGATTATATGCAAAACCACAAGCTTGGGGATGCTATGTTTAATGAGTATGACATGTTTGAAGATTTATTTGCTGGAAATAATGCTTGTCCTAAGATTGGGGATGCTTTGCTTAATGAATATGATCTTTTATTCCTTCCACTTATGATAAGAAAATTTATTATGATGATAGCATGCCTCCTATTTATGATGATTACATTGATAAAAGTGGGTTTGGAAGAGTGTCAACTCTAGGTAGTAGTGATCCCACTATTTTGGGAGGGTGTTGAATCTTATTACAATATTGATGAAAGTGGATTTGGATAGGTCATGACTTTATTTAGTGATACATCCACTATTTTGGAAGAGGTTTCAATTGACTATGACAATAAAGTTGCTAATGATTATTATGATGACATGTATGCCATAAAGAGTGATAAATCTTCTATGCTTGTGCATCATGAAAAGAGTGCTGTATGTGATAGTTATATTGTTGAATCCATTCGTGATGTTTCTGAAAATTATTATGAGGAAAGAACCTATGCTCTTACATATCTCAATAATATCAAGTTTCTTCTGTATGTGTTGATTGTTTTGAAGTTGCACTTGTTTTGCCTTCCTATGCTAGTTGATTCTTGTTCCCATAAGTTGTTTGCTCACAGAATCCCTATGCATAGGAAGTGGGTTAGACCTAAATGTGCTAGTCATATGCTTCATGATGCTCTCTTTATGTTTCAATTCTTATCTTTTATGCGAGCATCATTGAAACCATCATGCCTAGCTTAAAAGGCATTAAAGAAAAGTGCTTGTTGGGAGACAACCCAACACTTTTACCTACTGTTTTTATGTGTTAACATAATTAATCTACTTTAGTAATCATGTTTTATTGCTTTTGTTTCGATAAAGTGCCAAGTAAAGCCTTTGGGATCATGTTGGGTGATAGTTGATTTGACCCTGCTGAAAAACAGAAACTTTTGCGCTCACGAAAATAAGTCTAATTTTTAAAGGAAGAGTGCTTTTGACTTGATTCTTTTTGAAGAAGTTTAATATACAAATTTCTCACGCGGTTCTAATTTTTTCATAATTTTTGAGTAGAAGAAGTATGGTTTGAGTACAGATTACTACACACTATTCTGTTTTTTGACAGATTCTGTTTTCAATGCATAGTTTGCTTGTTTTCTAGTTTCTATGGCTTATATTACTCAATAAAATTGTGGAAATCATATGCTAAAGTAGGAATTGTGTGAGAACAATTATGTATCTTATCTTTGACAGTACCAATAGTGAAATGGTTTGCTCTTTATCATACTAACCTATCTCACAAAGTTCTGTTAAGTTATGTGTGATTGAAGTTTTCAAGTTTTGGGTGAGATGTTGATATGAGGAGAATAAAGAGTGACAAGACCCTAAGCTTGGGGATGCCCAAGGCACCCCAAGTTAATATCCAAGCAACTAAGCTTGGGGATGCCCCGGAAGGCATCCCCTCTTTCGTCTCCAACATTATTGGTAACCTCACTCGAAGCTATGTTTTCATTCGTCACATGATATGAGTTTTGCTTGGAGCGTCAATTCATTTTGTTAGGATTTGCTTTCTGTTATTTAGAATAATGTTTTGCATCTTTTATTTAAATAAAAGTGGCATTGATAGCCTTTACTATGCTTATTTTACAAGTCTACATGTTGCTGTTTGAAAACAGAAAGTTTACCAATGTTGCAAAAATTCTCTAGAAAAGTCAGAATGTGATAAAATGTTGAAACTTTTTGCATAATAAGCTCTGATAAATTTTCTACTGTGTGGTAGAACTTCATAATGTTTGGAGTTGAATAAGTATTGATACTCTTGCATTCTTTACAGATTGTACCATTTTGGCAGATTGCTGTTATGTTTGCATTGTTTGCATATGCTTGCTTGTTTAATGAATATATTTGACGATACGAGTATTAAATATGCAGAGGCATTTAGTATGCAATGTTGAATAATAATTTTAGTCATTTGCTACAGTAGAGATTGATACGGTTTTTGCATTAGTTTATACTAACTTATCTCACGAGTTCTTGTTGAGTTTTGTGTGGATGAAGTTATTAAGATTTAGGGAAACCGTGATATAAAAGGAATTGAGGAGACACAAGAGCTCAAGCTTGGGGATGCCGAAGGCATCCGAGGATAATATTTCAGGAAGTCTCAAGCATCTAAGCTTGGGGATGCCCCGGTAGGCATCCCACCTTTTTCCTTCAACAATTATTGGTCAGTATCGGTTGAGCCCAAGTTTTTGGTTCTTCACATGATGTGTGCTATCCTTGGAATGTAATTTTATTTTGTTTTGCTTTCTGTTTTAATAAAGTACTTTGATCTGAAAGTTTTTAAATAAAATAGAGTCCTCAAATAGTTGCCAAGGAGGCTAAGTAAGCGGCATTCACATCCCGTCAATGAAGCTCTTTTCTTTGGAATTGTTCTTGTGCTTCACTTTTATCCTATGAGTAAATTGTTGAACAAATTGAATGTCATGAAGTTGATATCATATCATGCCTAGTGGTAGCTTCACATTGGGTTTAGAAAGTGAAATCTTTTAAGGCTTGACAATCACAATTTTGGTCATATAAGCAATTCACGAATAATTAGTATAAGGAAGAGAACTTTCACATGCAAATACACTATCCTGGAAATCTTTTGTGATATTGAGCCCCCATCAAAATATTATATGCCAAAATTGTTGACGTTGGACAAGGAAGACAACGTAATGATTTATGTTTTTTATATTCACATAGAAGTTATATTGTCATAGATCCTTTAACATGTGGTGCTTGCCCCCATCTTTGCTAGCCAAAAATTCCGCACTAAGTAGAGATACTACTTGTGCATCCAAAAAACCCTTAAACCCAAATCTTATTTTCAAGAGTCCACCATACCTACTGATACGTCCATTTTGCATCATGCGTTTATATCGATATTTATTGCATTATGGGCTGTTATTACACGTTATGTCACAATACTTATGCCTATTCTCTCTTATTTTACAAGGTTTACATGAAGAGGGAGAATGCCGGCAGCTGGAATTCTGGGCTGGAAAAGGAGCAAATATTAGAGACCTATTCTGCACAACTCCAAAAGTCCGGAAACTCCATGGAAGTTATTTTTGGAATTAATAAAAATACTGAGTGAAGAAAGTACCAGAGGGGGGCCACCCACCATCCACGAGGGTGGGGGCGCGCCCACCCTGCCTCGTGGGCCCCCCTGGCAGGCCTCCGGTGCCCATCTTATGCTATATGAAGTCTTTTACCCTGGAAAAAAAATCATAAGCAAGCTTTCGGGAAGAAACTCCGCCGCCACGAGGCGGAACCATGGCGGAACCAATCTAGGGCTCCGGCGGAGCTGTTCTGTCGGGGAAACTTCCCTCCGGGAGGGGGAAATCATCGCCATCGTCATCACCAACGATCCTCTCGTCGGGAGGGGGTCGATCTCCATCAACATATTCACCAGCACCATCTCCTCTCAAACCCTAGTTCATCTCTTGTATCCAATCTTTGTATCAAAACCTCAGATTGGTACCTGTGGGTTGCTAGTAGTGTTGATTACTCCTTGTAGTTGATGCTAGTTGGTTTGTTTGGTGGAAGATCATATGTTCAGATCCTTAATGCATATTAATACCCCTCTGATTACGAACATGAATATGATTTGTGAGTAGTTACGTTTGTTCCTGGGGACATGGGAGAAGTCTTGCTATAAGTAGTCATGTGAATTTGGTATTCGTTCGATATTTTGATGAGATGTATGTTGTCTCTCCTCTAGTGGTGTTATGTGAACGTCGAATACATGACACTTCACCATTGTTTGGGCCTAGAGGAAGGAATTGGGAAGTAATAAGTAGATGATGGGTTGCTAGATTGACAGAAGCTTAAACCCTACTTTATGCGTTGCTTCGTAAGGGGCTGATTTGGATCCATATGTTTCATGCTATGGTTAGGTTTACCTTAATACTTCTCTTGTAGTTGCAGATGCTTGCAATAGGGGTTAATCATAAGTGGGATGCTTGTCCAAGCAAGGACATCACCCAAGCACCGGTCCACCCACATACCAAATTATCAAAGTAACGAGCGCGAATCATATGAGCATGATGAAAACTAGCTTGACGATAATTCCCATGTGTCCTCGGGAGCGCTTTCATTTATATATGAGTTTGTCCAGGCTTGTCCTTTTCTACAAAAAGGATTGGTCCATCTTGCTGCACCTTATTTACTTTCATTACTTGTTACTCGTTACAAATTACCTTATCACAAAACTATCTGTTACCGATAATTTCAGTGCTTGCAGAGAATACCTTACTGAAAACCGCTTGTCATTTCCTTCTGCTCCTCGTTGGGTTTGACACACTTACTTATCAAAAGGACTATGATAGATCCCCTACACTTGTGGGTCATTAAGACTCTTTTCTGGCGCCGTTGCCAGGGAGTGAAGCGCTTTTGGTGGGTGGAATTTGGTAAGGAAAAATTTATATAGTGTGCCGAAATTTACTGTCACTTGTTACTATGGAAAGTAATCCTCTGAGGGGCTTGTTTGGGGTATCTTCACCCCGACCAGTAGAGCAAAGAGTTGCTCCTCAACCTACTGAAAATGTTTACTTTGAAATTTCTTCGGGTATGATAGAGAAACTGCTAGCTAATCCTTTTACAGGAGATGGAACACTACATCCCGATTTGCACCTAATCTATGTGGATGAAGTTTGTGGATTATTTAAGCTTGCAGGTATGCCCAAGGATGTTATCAAGACGAAGGTCTTCCCTTTATCTTTGAATGGAGAGGCATTGACATGGTTTAGGCTATGTGATGATATGGGATCATGGAACTACAACCGATTGAAATTGGAATTTCATCAGAAGTTTTATCCTATGCATCTTGTTCATCGTGATCGTAATTATATATATAAGTTTTGGCCTCGCGAAGGAGAAAGCATCACTCAAGCTTGGGGAGGCTTAAGTCAATGTTATATTCATGCCCCAATCATGAGCTCTCAAGATAAATGATTATTCAGAATTTTTATGCTCGGCTTTCTCTCAATAATCGCTCCATGCTCGATACTTCTTGTACTGGATCTTTTATGATGAAGACTATTGAATTCAAATGGGATTTATTGGAAAGAATTAAACGCAACTTTGAAGAATGGGATCTCGACGAAGGTAAGGAGTCAGGTATAACACCTAAGTTTGATTGTGTTAAATCTTTTATGGATACCGATGTTTTCCGTGAATTTAGCACTAAATATGGACTTGACTCTGAGATAGTGGCTTCTTTTTGTGAATCCTTTGCTACTCATGTTGATCTCCCTAAGGAGAAGTGGTTTAAATATAATCCTCCCATTGAAGTAAAAGTAGTTGCACCTATTAAAGTTGAAGAAAAGACTATCACTTATAATGATCATGTCGTTCCTACTGCTTATATTGAGCAACCACCTTTCCCTGTTAGAATAAAGGATCATGCTAAAGCTTCAACTGTGGTCAACAAAAGTAACATTAAGACACCCAAACCCCCTGAGAAAATTAAAGTTGAACCTAGTGTTGCTATGGTTAAAGATCTCTTGGCTGATAATATTGATGGGCATGTTATTTACTTCTGCAATGAAGCTGCTAGAATTGCTAGACCTGATGCTAAAAATAAACATAGACCTGTAGTAGGCATGCCTGTTATTTCTGTTAAGATAGGAGATCATTGTTATCATGGCTTATGTGATATGGGTGCTAGTACAAGTGCAATACCTCATTCCTTATACAAAGAAATTATGCATGATATTGCACCTGCTGAGTTAGAAGAAATTGATGTTACAATTAAGCTTGCCAATAGAGACACTATTTCACCAGTTGGGATTGTTAGAGATGTTGAAGTCTTGTGTGGGAAAACTAAATATCCTGCTGATTTTCGTGTTCTTGGTTCCCCACAAGATAGCTTTTGTCCCATCATATTTGGTAGACCCTTCTTGAATACTGTTAATGCTAGGGGGATATGTCTGCGAAAATGATGTTGTTACTATTGGTTTGGGGGATATGTCTCATGAGTTTAACTTTGCTAAATTTCGTAGACAACCCCATGATGAGGAATTGCCTAGTAAAGATGAAAGTATTGGTCTTGCTTCTATTGCCGTACCTCTTAATGACCCTTTAGAACAATATTTGCTAGACCATGAAAATGATATGTTTATGAATAAAAGAAGGGAAATAGATGAAGTATTGTTTAAACAGGGACCTATTTTGAAACACAACTTGCCTGTTGAAATCCTAGGGGATCCTCCTCCACCTAAGGGTGATCCCGTGTTTGAGCTTAAACCTTTACCTGATACTCTTAAATATGCTTATCTTGATGAAAAGAAGATATATCCTGTTATTATTAGTGCTAACCTTTCAGAGCATGAAGAAAAGAAATTATTGAAAACTCTGAAGAAGCCCCTTGCTGCTATTGGATATACTCTTGATGATCTTAAGGGCATTAGTCCCACTCTATGCCAACACAAAATAAAATTGGAGAAAGACGCTAAACCAGTTGTTGATCACCAACGACGGTTAAATCCTAAGATGAAAGAAGTGGTAAGGAAAGAAATACTAAAGCTTCTGGAGGCAAGTATAATTTATCCCGTTGCTGATAGTCAGTGGGTAAGTCCTGTCCATTGTGTCCCTAAGAAGGGAGGTATTACTGTTGTTCCTAATGATAAAGATGAATTGATCCCACAAAGAATTAATACAGGTTATAGAATGGTAATTGATTTCCGTAAATTAAATAAAGCACTAAAAAGGATCATTACCCCTTACCTTTTATTGATCAAATGCTAGAAAGATTATCCAAACATACACATTTTTGCTTTTTAGATGGTTATTCTGGTTTCTCTCAAATACCTGTGCTAAAAGAGGATCAAGAAAAGACCACTTTTACTTTCCCTTTCGGTACCTTTGCTTATAGACATATGCCTTTTGGTTTATGTAATGCACCTGCTACCTTTCAAAGATGCATGATGGCTATATTCTCTGATTTTTGTGAAAAGATTGTTGAGGTTTTCATGGATGATTTCTCCGTATATGGAACTTCTTTTGATGATTGCTTGAGCAACCTTGATCGAGTTTTGCAGAGATGTGAAGAAACTAACCTTGTCTTGAACTGGGATAAGTGCCACTTTATGGTTAATGAAGGTATTGTCTTGGGGCATAAAATTTCTGAAAGAGGTATTGAAGTTGATAAAGCTAAAGTTGATGCTATTGAAAAGATGCGGTGTCCCAAGGACATTAAAGGTATAAGAAGTTTCCTTGGTCATGCCGGCTTTTATAGGAGGTTCATTAAGGACTTCTCTAAAATCTCCAAGCCTCTGACTAATCTCTTACAAAAAGACATTCCTTTTGTCTTTGATGATGATTGTGTAGAAGCATTTGAAATACTTAAGAAAGCCTTGATTTCTGCACCTATTGTTCAGCCACCTGATTGGAATTTACCCATTGAAATTAGGGATAATTAGATTTATGCCCCTAGTTGTGTCCCACTCGTCTGTTTTACCCTTAATTCCCAAGAGTCACTAGTTCTGTCCAAGTCACTTTGCTCCTATTATGCTTTTGCCCTTTGACCGTTTGACCATCAGTTTGAAAACTTCATAACTAATTCATACTAAATCAGAAAAAATGCAAATAAGATACCAAAATGTTCAGAAAAACATCACCTATATGTTAGTGTCATTTGCATTCATGAAAAAAGTGTTGGAAAGTGCCCATCCGAGTTTTAGCTCTTATGCTACCACCATGAATAGTAAAATCTAAAAAAGTTCAAAAAAATTTAAAAAAAAATTGGTGGCAAAGAATGACAAATGTTTTAAGTGCCTGCCAAGTTTCATCAGGGAATAACATTCGTGGGTGCCGCCGCAAAAAAAAAAACAATCAGCACTCCAAAATATATTATTTTTTTGCCACGACTTCCACGAATGTCGTTCCCTAATGAAACTTGGCAAGCACTTAGAACATTTGTTATTGTTCACCACCATATTTTTTTGAATTTTTTTAGAGTTCACTATTCATGGTGGTATCAAAAGAGCTAAAACTCGGATGTGCACTTTCCAACACTTTTTCATGAATGCAAATGACACTGACATATAGGTGATGTTTTTCTGAACATTTTGGTATCTTATTTGCATTTTTCTGATTCAGTATGAATTAGTTATGAAGTTTTCAAACTGACGGTCAAATGGTCAAAGGGCAAAAGCATAAGAGGAGCAAAGTGACTTGGACAGAACCGGTGACTTTTGGGAATTAGGGGTAAAACAGACAAGTGGGACACAACTAGGGGCATAAATCTAATTATCCCTTGAAATTATGTGTGATGCTAGTGATTATGCTATAGGTGTTGTTCTAAGACAAAGAGTTGATAAGAAATTAAATGTTATCCAATATGCTAGTAAAACTCTAGACAATGCCCAGAGAAATTATGCTACTACTGAAAAAGAATTTTTAGCAGTTGTATTTGCTTGTGATAAGTTCAGACCTTATATTGTTGATTCTAAAGTAACTGTTCACACTGATCATGCTGCTATTAAATACCTTATGGAAAAGAAAGATGCTAAACCTAGACTTATTAGATGGGTTCTCTTGCTACAAGAATTTGATTTGCATATTATTGATAGAAAGGGAGCTGAGAACCCCGTTGCAGATAACTTGTCTAGGTTAGAGAATGTTCTTAATGACCCACTACCTATTGATGATAGCTTTCCCGATGAACAATTAGCTGTCATAAATGCTTCTCGCACTGCTCCATGGTATGCTGATTATGCTAATTATATTGTTGCTAAATTTATACCACCTAGTTTCACATACCAGCAAAAGAAAAAGTTTTTCTATGATTTAAGACATTACTTCTGGGATGACCCACACCTTTATAAAGAAGGAGTAGATGGTGTTATTAGACGTTGTATACCTGAGCATGAACAGGAATAGCTCCTACGCAAGTGTCACTCCGAAGCTTATGGAGGACACCACGCTGGAGATAGAACTGCGCATAAGGTATTGCAATCCGGTTTTTATTGGCCTACTCTCTTCAAAGATGCCCGTAAGTTTGTCTTGTCTTGTGATGAATGTCAAAGAATTGGTAATATTAGTAGACGTCAAGAAATGCCTAATTATTCACTCGTTATTGAACCATTTGATGTTTGGGGCTTTGATTATATGGGACTGTTTCCTTCCTCTAATGGGTATACACATATTTTAGTTGCTGTTGATTACGTTACTAAGTGGGTAGAAGCTATTCCAACTAGTAGTGCTGATCATAACACCTATATTAAGATGCTTAAAGAAGTTACTTTTCCGAGGTTTGGAGTCCCTAGATATTTAATGACTGATGGTGGTTCACATTTTATTCATGGTGCCTTTCGTAAAATGCTTGCTAAGTATGATGTTAATCATAGGATTGCATCTCCATATCACCCGCAGTCTAGTGGTCAAGTAGAATTGAGTAATAGAGAGCTCAAATTAATTTTGCAAAAGACTGTCAATAGATCTAGAAAGAATTGGTCCAAAAAACTTGATGATGCATTATGGGCCTATAGAACTGCATATAACAATCCTATGGGTATGTCTCAGTATAAAATGGTTTATGGAAAAGCATGTCACTTACCTCTCGAATTAGAACATAAGGCATATTGGGCCATTAAAGAGCTCCATTATGATTTCAAACTTGCCGGTGAGAAGAGGCTATTTGACATTAGCTCACTTGATGAATGGAGAACTCAAGCCTATGAGAATGCCAAACTATTTAAAGAGAACGTTAAAAGATGGCATGACAAAAGGATACAAAAGCGTGAGTTTAATGTAGGTGATCATGTGTTGCTATTCAACTCTTGTTTAAGATTTTTTGCAGGAAAACTTCTCTCTAAATGGGAAGGTCCTTATGTTATCGAGGAGGTCTATCGTTCCGGTGCCATAAAAATCAACAACTTTGAAGGCACAAATCCAAAGGTGGTGAACGGTCAAAGAATCAAACATTATATCTCAGGTAATCCTATAAATGTTGAAACTAATGTTATTGAAACCGTAACCCCGGAGGAATACATAAGGGACACTTTCCAAAACGTTTCAGACTCCGAAAAGGAATAGGTATGTGGTACGGTAAGTAAACCAACTCCAAAACAGTTATAATGGTAATTTTTCTCCGTTTTGGAATATTTAAGAAAATAGGAAAATAAGAAGTAGTCCGGGAAGGACATGAGGCTTCCACGAGGGTGGAGGGCGTGCCCTGCCCCCTGGGCGCGCCCCCTGCCTCGTGGGCACCTCGTGTGCTCTCTGGACTCCGTTTTCTTGCACGATACTTCTTTTGGTCGGTAAAAAATCATTATATAATCTCCCGAAGGTTTTGACCACCGTACCACGCAAATATCCTCTGTTTTTGTTTCGAGATGTTTTTCTGACAGATCTAGATCACCATGACGTCTCCAAGTGCCCCCAAGGACAAGTTCTTCGAGAAGGTCATCAATCCTTACCTCGCGGAAGTGCTGCAACACCTTCAAACCATTGAGATGGGTGAGGGGTTGCTGCACATCCGAGATGTTGAGGGACCAAGGAGGACCGGAAGCATGGAGACAAGGATCAAGGCAATGGAGCAACAAGTTTTCGAGTGTCAGGAGATGGTGGAGCGTGGACTCGACTCCAATCACATAGTGATCACGGAGTTCACCAACAACCACAAGTGGACGCCAAGGACATTGGGGAGGCCATCTTCAAGCTTCATGAGAAAATGGAGCACCTCCAAGCCCAGATCTATGACCTGCAAAACCAAAACTGTGAGTATGAATATAGATTCAAGAGGATGAGTTTGGCTACAGATTTAAGGATCCCGGAGACTCGATCATCCTTCTATGATGGCGAGCCTATGCCCTCAAAGACGGACGACAAGCCTACATCATCAACAACTCCATCTCCTTCACCAGCAAAAGAGATATAATCACATGGGTACGGGCACTCCCCTTGGCAACTGCCAAGCTTGGGGGAGGTGCCCGGTATCATATCACCATCACACTCCTATCTTTACCGTATTTATTAGTTCGATCCTTTTGGTAATATCTTGATCTAGTAGAATAAAAGTTTTAGTATGATTTAATTTTGAGTTTTGCTTTATGATCCTTCTATGTAATCGAGTCCGTGAGCTATATATAATAAAGATTAGTGTTGAGTCAAGGGCTTGATTATCTTGCTATGATCGAGAGGGAATAAAAGAAAAGAGAAAGAAATAAAGAGATCATATTGATCTTGTGGAGAGTAATGACTTCACATATAAAGAGTATGATGAATAAAAGTTGTTGAGAGTTGACAAACATAGTTTTGTTCATCGCTGCAATTAATAGGAAGTAATAAAGAAAGAGAGGTTTTCACATATAAATATACTATCTTGGACATCTTTTATGATTGTGAGCACTCATTAAAGTATGACATGCTAAAGAGTTGATGTTGGACAAGGAAGACAACATAATGGGTTATGTTTTCTTATATCTGAAATAAAGTATATTGTCATGGATCATCCAACATGTTGAGCTTGCCTTTCCCCCTCATGCTAGCCAAATTCTTTGCACCAAGTAGAGATACTACTTGTGCTTCCAAATATCCTTATACCCAGTTTTGCCATGAGAGTCCACCATATCTACCTATGGTTTGAGTAAGATCCTTCAAGTAAGTTTTCGTTGTTGCATGCAATGAAAATTGCTCTCTAAATATGTATGATTTATTAGTGTGGAGAAAATAAGCTTTATACGATCTTGTGATATGGAAGCAATAAAAGCGACGGACTGCATAATAAAGGTCCATATCACAAGTGGCAATATAAAGTGACGTTCTTTTGCATTAAGATTTCATGCATCCAACCATAAAAGCACATGACAACCTCTGCTTCCCTCTGCGAAGGGCCTATCTTTTACTTTTGTCTTATACCTTATACAAGAGTCATGGTGATCTTCACCTTTCCCTTTTACATTTTATCCTTTGGCAAGCACATTGTGTTGGAAAGATCATGATATATATATATATATATATATATATATATATATATATATATATATATATATATATATATATATATATATATATATATCCAATTGGATGTAAGTTTGCATGAATTATTATTGTTGACATTACCCTTGAGGTAAAAGGTTGGGAGGCAACACTATAAGCCCCTATCTTTCTCTTTGTCCGATTAAAACTCCATACCCATAAGTATTGTGTGAGTGTTAGCAATTGTGGAAGACTAAATGATAGTTGAGTATGTGGACCTACTGAAAAGCTCTTATATTGACTCTTTCCGATGTTATGATAAATTGCAATTGCTTCAATGACCGAGATCATAGTTTGTTAGTTCTCAATGAGGTTTCTGATTCATACTTGACAATGTGAATAGATTATTATTTGAGCATAAGAAATCATATGACAATATATATATATATATATATATATATATATGTTACTGTTATAAGATAGATCATGATGCCCTCATGTCCGTATTTTATTTTATCGACACCTCTATCTCTAAACATGCGGACATATTTATCGTTATCGGCTTCCGCTTGAGGACAAGCGAGGTCTAAGCTTGGGGGAGGGGGAGTTGATACGTCCATTTTGCATCATGCTTTTATATCGAGATTTATTGCATTATGGGCTGTTATTACACGTTATGTCACAATACTTATTCCTATTCTCTCTTATTTTACAAGGTTTACCTGAAGAGGGAGAATGCTGATAGCTGGAATTCTGGGATGGAAAAGGAGCAAATATTAGAGACCTATTCTGCACAACTCCAAAAGACCTAAAACTCCACGGAATTTATTTTTGGAATTAATAGAAAATACTGAGCGAAGAAAGTACCAGAGGGGGGCCACCCACCATCCACGAGGGTGGGGGCGCGCCCTACCCCCCAGGCGTGCCCTCTGCCTCGTGGGCCCCCTGGCAGGCCTCCGGTGCCCATCTTCTGCTATATGGAGTCTTTTACCCTGGAAAAAATCATAAGCAAGCTTTCGGGAAGAAACTCCGCCGCCACGAGGCGGAACCTTGGCGGAACCAATCTACGGCTTCGGCGGAGCTGTTCTGCGGGGGAAACTTCCCTTCGGGAGGGGGAAATCATCGCCATCGTCATCACCAACGATCCTCTCATCGGGAGGGGGTCAATCTCCATCAACATCTTTACCAACACCATCTCCTCTCAAACCCTAGTTCATCTCTTGTATCCAATCTTTGTATCAAAACCTCAGATTGGTACCTGTGGGTTGCTAGTAGTGTTGATTACTCCTTGTAGTTGATGCTAGTTGGTTTATTTGGTGGAAGATCATATGTTCATATCCTTAATGCATATTAATACCCCTCTGATTATGAACATGAATATGATTTGTTAGTAGTTACGTTTGTTCCTGAGGACATGGGAGAAGTCTTGCTATAAGTAGTCATGTGAATTTGATATTCGTTCGATATTTTGATGAGGTGTATGTTGTCTCTCCTCTAGTGGTGTTATGTGAACGTC
This sequence comes from Aegilops tauschii subsp. strangulata, assembly GCF_002575655.3. Classification (NCBI taxonomy): domain Eukaryota; kingdom Viridiplantae; phylum Streptophyta; class Magnoliopsida; order Poales; family Poaceae; genus Aegilops; species Aegilops tauschii. The sequence goes on along the minus strand of NC_053036.3, from coordinate 547,995,085 downwards.
GACTACATGACACTTCACCATTGTTTGGGCCTAGAGGAAGGCATTGGGAAGTAATAAGTAGATGATGGGTTGGTAGAGTGACAGAAGCTTAAACTCTAGTTTATGCGTTGCTTCGTAAGGGGCTGATTTGGTTCCATATGTTTCATTCTATGGTTAGGTTTACCTTAATACTTCTCTTGTAGTTGCGGATGCTTGCAATAGGGGTTAATCGTACACTACTAGGGAAAACCCTACCAGTAGCGCGGGTATTTTGCCTATCAGTAGCGCGGGAGGACGCGCTACTGATAAGGCGCTACAGCTATTCCTTAGCAGTAGCGCGTGCTACACGCGCTGCTGCTAAGACATATAGCAGCAACGTTTGTTCACCCCGGCGCTACTGCTAATATAGCTAGTAGTAGCGTGTTTACTCTCCATCGCTACTAGTATTCTTTTTCTCATTTTTTAATTTTTAGTGTATTTATACGTCGTTATACAAATTTTGGTACAATACCAATTATGAGGTTGTTATATTAATATGTCCATAACAGTGTGTCAAATGAAGGTGGATTAGGTTTAAGTGGAGGGAACATGTGGTGCATGTCAAAAGTATACTACTAATCCAAACTTGATCTAGTTTGGACTAGTAGTACTTTCGATGTGCACCACATGTTGCCTCCACTTGAATCTAATCCACCAACACAAGCTATTTAATCATCATCATAGTCATTACCACCAACAGTAGCTATTTAATCATCATTATAGTCATTACCACCAACAGTACACATCATCATCTTCAAACTCATTCTAGCTAGCTAATCACCACCAAACACTAGCTGCGGTAGCTATCTAATCACCACCAACACTAGCTAATAATAATCATCATAGTCATTACCACCAACACTAGCTATTTAATCATCATAACTCATTTCTAGCTATCTAATCACTCCTGCTGCTCTCTCAGGTAAAATAGCATAAAACATGTGTAGCACTTCTGCTTCATCAAGTTGGAGCATGCAGATGAACCTGTCTCCTAATCGTGGGCTGCGCTTCTGATTGCTGCCCCCTAGTACTTCTCTGCGATTGAAAGTGCGCTATATCGACTAGAGGGGGTGAATAGGCGATTTTTATGAATTCTTCACTGAGGAATTTGCAGGTGAGGAAATTCCTTAGCGAAGAACTACTAGCAGCAGAATAAGTACTCAAAAGTAAACATAACAGAACACAAGCATGGTCATCATGATGAAATGAAGACAAGCACAGAGTACAGAAAGCGTAATCACAGGATAACACAGGATGAAGACAAACAGACTGAAGAAATTGAAGTGAGGAAATTGAGGAAGTCTTCAGTCAAAGTCTTCAAACAGATATGAACAAGCACGCAACAACTGTAATGAGGAAATGAAAGAGTTGAGGAAATAGAACCAGTAAGCTTGGTGAAGACAATGATTTGGTAGACCAGTTCCAACTGCTGTCTCAGTTGTACATCTGGTTGGAGCGGCTAGGTATTTAAACCTGAGGACACACAGTCCTCACCGTATTCTCCTTGAGCTAAGGTCACACAGACCTCGCCCAATCACTTGTGGTAAGTCTTCAGGTGACTTCTGAACTTTCACAAACTCGGTCACTCTGCGATCCACAATTCCTCTTGGATGCTCTAGACCATGACGCCTAACCGTCTGGAAGAAGCACAGTCTTCAAAGGTAACAAGCGTCGGATCCACGCAGGATCAATCTCTTCAGTGATGCTCGATCACTTTGGGTTTGTAGGTGTTTGGGTTTGGGTTTTCCTCACTCGATGATTTTCGCTCAAAGTCCTCGGCGGATGGGATGCTCTCAAATGACAAGTGTCAGTTTCTCTCGGAGTAGCCAACCAGCTAGTGGTTGTAGGGGGCGGCTATTTATAGCCTAGGGAGCAGCCCGACATGATAAGACATAAATGCCCTTCAATAATATGACCGTTAGGTGGGTAGATATTTTGGGACAGCTGGCACAAGGCACATCAACGGTCGGAAATTTGAGGCTCAAATTCCTCAGGGCTATCATGTTCCTCACTGTGTAGGCAATCCACACTGGCGAATTCCTAACTCCTTAGTCAGAACAAATTCCTCAGAGACCAGAAGAACTTCGTCTCTGTCACTCAAGAATATGACTGAACTATATGAGATTTCCAATAGCTTCACTCGAAGGGATTGGTAGGTGTAGGATTTTGAGTTGAGCATCACATGGAAATTTTTCCTTAGTATTTCCTTGAACCCCTTAACAGTACGGGTTTTCCTATGACTCAAGAAAGAGAAAATGAAACTACAAAAACAAAAGTCTTCACGCTCCATGTTCCTCGCATGAATACCAAGTCTTCAAGGTCACACCAATTTCTTCACTTTCAAAGTCTTCAGAAAGTCTTCAGAAATCCAAAGTCTTTAGTCGAAGAACTTCATTTTTAGGGGTCGACTTTCTCTGTAAATATCAAACTCTTCATAGACTTTAGTCCTGTGTACACTCATAAACACATTAGTCCCTTAACCTATAAGTCTTCAATACACCAAAATCACTAAGGGGCACTAGATGCACTTACAATCTCCCCCTTTTTGGTGATTGATGACAATATAGGTTAAGTTTTCAACGGGGATAAACATATGAAGTGTAAATACTGATATTGAGGAATTTGATTGCAAGATATAGAAGAACTCCCCCTGAAGATGTGCATAGTGAGGAATTTGCTTTTGAAGCAATGCACACTTGAAGAGTAAAATCATGGAGATCTCCCCCTATATCTTGTAATTCATACACGCATTTGACATATAATATGAAGAATTTGAAATGCATGATGAAATATGGTGACTGATGTAATTCAGCATGCGTGCATAAACATTAATGAGGAATAAGCATGCAGAAAAACTACAGCAAAAGTATCAGGCCACCATAGAGTTTAAGTTTACAACTCGATCCAGCAAAGTCATCAGAAGAACGAGAGTTGCAACTTAGTAAAAATGCCCATATAATTAGACCCGCTTGAAGACTAACTCAAATTTCTCCCCCTTTGTCATCGAATGACCAAAAGGATCGAAACTGATGACTAACGCCACTGAAGAATATCAAGTTGATGAAGGAGCGCCAGCGTTATTGGGGTCGTTTGTCGTAGTAGGGCCTGCCGCAGTGTCGTCCAAGTCTTCATACTCGTCGGTGTTGCATGATGAAGAATACGAGCTGGCTACCAAGGAAGGAACCTTGACCTTCTTGTATTTCTTCGGTGGAGGAGCAGACCAGTCAAAATCTTCCTTGAGACCCATTTTCTTCAGATCTTCTGCACTATAAATGTGAGACAGAACAGCCAAGGTATGGTTGAAGGTTTCATGGAGGTAGTAATGGTTTTTCTTCACTGCATTGTGGGTAGCAGTCATGTTGTGAAGAATTGAACCAAACTGACGCTTGACCCATTTGTGATTGCGATCAACCTTCTGGTGAAGACTGAGGAGAAGCTCACGATCAGTCATCACCCTGGGAGCTGTGCCTTGAGGATTTTGCTGGGGTGCGTTGGCGGCAGAGTCATGGGTGGTAGAGTCGTCATTGGTGGAGTAGGATGCAACTTTGCGAAATTGGCCATCCAATGGACGAATGCCTTAATCAATAACAGCAGAAGCCTTGCCCTTGTCATCAGCTGAGGAAAATGTCCGTTTGAGGACTTCAATCGGGGGCAAGTAGCTGCAATGGTTCAGTGTATCAGCTTTGTAGTTGAGTGAAGACCTTGTTCTGATGAATCTCATAATCCACGGAGCATAAGGCTTCAACTCAAACGGTGACATTGCGACATTGGCCAAAGTCCTCATGAAGAAATCATGGAAGTTGACGGGAACGCCATGCATGATATTGAAAAGCAGATTCTACATGATGCCAACGACTTCTTCTTCATTCGAGTCGTGGCCCTTGATAGGACTCAATGTCTTTGTCAGAATGCGATAGACAGTCCGAGGCACATATAGCAATTCCTTCACTAGGAATTTTGTTCTTGGGGCCTGACCTGGCTTTAATGGCTTCATCAGCACTTGCATATAGTGATCTGTAAGCTCAGGCTCTTGGTACATGCAACGAGCAGCTTCAAGGGGAGGACTGAGAGGCAAAGCACGAAGCAATTCACTAGCTGGTGCCTTGTGGTGAGTATTTTCAGTCATCCAGTCCAGCACCCATGAATTCACATCTTCAGAGTCTCCGGTGATGTGCAGAGTTGCATAGAATTGAAGAATGAGTTCTTCATTCCAATCACAGATGTCAGTGCAGAAATTTAACAATCCAGCGTCGTGAAGAACACTGAGGACTGGCACGAAGCACGGCAGAGATTCCATATCCATGTGAGGAATGTGCTCATGATCGAAGACTTTGTCTTTGTTGAACAGCGCTGAGGAATGAAAATTTGCCTGGCTGGCAGTCCAGAAACGCCTCTTCCTAATCCGAGCAAAGTCATAGGGGTTGTAATCAGTGAAGAATACGTGCTCGCCGAAGAAATCATCAGTTTTGAATTTTTGCTTCCTTGAGAATGGATCCTTTGGCTTGGGTTGAGGAGTGTCAGTCAGTTGCATCACAACCTCAGGAATCGCAATCTCAGGTTCTCCAGGCTGAGGAATTTCTGGTTCCTCTTCAGTGGCAGTTTGTGTCTTCAATGATTCAACAGCAGCAGTTTCTTCAGCACTAGTGGCTGGAATTTCTTCATGAACAGATGCGGTGGGTTGATTTTCTTCAGAGCCCATTGGAACAGTTTGTGTTGTGGACTGAGGGATTTGTTGCAATGGCGTGAACAGAGGGGAGTTGGGATGCTGACTATCCCAAAAGTCATAATTCATCAATGGAGTAGTACTCCCAATGTCCACGTCAGAATTTGGTTCATCCAATTCCTCAACGCCGGCCTCTTTAGCAGATAACTGAGGCATGGGCGAGGAGACAATTGGGGTTGAAGGGATTGCGTCTACTTTAATTTCTTCATCCATCTGCTCTGAGGAAGCAGCAGAGGGAATGTCTTCATCAGATCCGCTGGGGATCACATAATCTTCATCGAAAGGGACAATTTCCTTTGATGGCATGCTGGAAACAGGAACAGCATCAATTGGATTTGCAAATGAGCTTGTCAATTTCTTCATCTTCTTCGGTGCCGAAGAATCTGATGAAGCTGATGCTTTCCTTTTCTTCACATGTGCACACTCTGCAGGCTTGGTCTTCTTCACATCTGATGCAGATGGAAGGATCGGAATTGGAGTAGGTGCAGGAGGAGCAGAGGAATTTGGTTGAGATTCTTCAGGCACAACTGATGCAGTTGCCCTAACTTCTTCATTTTATTCACGCGCACCACTAGTGGATGCCCTGGCAATTTCTTCAGCGGCTGGAATGCAGTCATCAGCCCTGGAACTCACATTTTCTGCAGCAGCCTGATTTTCATCAGCGGTGCTGGCGTGCTCTTCTGTTTGTTGAGCAGATGCTTCAGCTTGAGGAATTTCTGGTTGCGATGGAGATGCAACCTTTGAAGTGAATTTCTCAGTCAGTTTTACAAACCTGACCTTGGCTCCTTGCCTATCAGCATAGTAAGCATTGGAGTCATCACTGAGGCCTTTGATTTCAGCCTGAATCTTCACTAGTTCTTCAGTTGTCATAGAGACAACGTTTTTCTTCAGAAACGCTCCTTCCTGTACTGAGCTTTCTTCAGCTGCCTGGCCTTCTCAAATTTCAATTTCTCTTCTTCAATGAAGGCAGTCAAAACATGACTTTGACCAGGTGTGAGGTTCATCTCAGGCAAAGGTGTGTTGGGATCCTTGTGCCAGAGATCGATGAAGTCTAGGATCAGCTTCGGATCCAAAAGAAGTGGCACATTGCTTCCTTTGGCTCTAGCGGCCTTGACTTGTCTGTCTCTGATGATTTCGGCTAGTTTTTCATCATCAGCCTCATCATCATCAGAGGGCACTTCGAAGGCGACCTGCTTCTTGTGAGTATTTGGTCAAGGACCTCGTCCAATAGTGGTCTTCTTCTTCAGCATAGAGGGGCCAGCTGAGGAACTTGGAGCAGCTGAGGAACTTGCAGAGGCTCCTGAGGCAATAGATATGCCAGTAGTCCTTTGGCACGTGGCGACATGCACTGGTGCAGAGGATTTGGTTGAAGCAGCCGAAGACTTTGGCGGAGGAGCTGAGGACTTTGAAGGAGCAGGAGCAGTTTGAGGAGTTAGCCGTGAGGGCTTTGAGGAATCTGGCCGTGAGGGCATTGCTGAGGAACTTGGCCTTGAGGGCATTGAAGGTGAAGCACTTGGCTTATGCGCAGGCTTCTTTGCCGTGGCCTTCTTCGGCTTGCTAGCAGAGGCCTCAGCAGTGGCAGCAGCAGCAACAGAGTCTTCGTTGAATTTCCTCACTGCTTCTCTGGCTTGTCTAGCCAACTTGGCCTAGTGCTTGGCCCATTCATCAGGATAATCCTCACCGCGCTTGAGGCTAGTGGGATCTGCTTCTTGGCCAGGTGCCAATGGAGGTCTTGGGCATGGAGGATTGAGTGCGAATTTCTTCATGTACTTGGGAGTTACATACCTGTACTCCCTCCACTCCCTTGCCCATCTCCTTTCTATCCTCTGTATGCGCACCTTGTGCTGATTTTTGTCCTCTTTTCCAAACTTGGACTCATTAGGAGTGCAGTAGTCCGCATATATGTCATCCGGAATTTCGAAAGCAGTGTTAATCTCAGGCCTCTTTCCTCCCTTTTGTGGCTTCTTTCCATCAGCCATTTTCTTCAGATGAGGAATTTGAACAATGGAATTCTCTGAAGAAGTATGCAACTTTTCTTCGAGGAACGCTGCAAATGAGTTAAGTTGATGAGAACCTAGTGATTCAGCAGCGGACATGAGTACCTGTGAACAGAGTATAGTTGCGAGGAATTTGGAGAGGTCATATGCGTTCTCAGAAGGTTTTGTAAAAAGAACAAGTTTGAGGAATTTGACCAGATGAGTCTTGAAGAGTTTCACTAAGCGTTCTTTGTCTTAGGTTCCAGAGTTTTACAGATCAGAAATCCACACAATTGACGAATCTTGAAGAAAAATATAACTTAGAGAAATGAATCAAGAACAGATGACATGTGAGGTGTTTAGTGTGTGAAGATTTGAAGAAAAACACCTTTGAGGATTTTGTAGAAATCATCTGAATCAAAGAGGGCAGTAAAAGTAACTTTTAATTACCCTAGACGAAGAACACAACGAACTGGGAAGTGGAGATGTGAAGTTCGTCAGTGCTGATCTTCCACACCCTAACTCGGCTGAGGAAGACAGCTACTGCGGCGGCCGAGTTAAGAAATCTGCGTTCAGCGTGAGTACGACGGCGACGAGGTCGAGGCAGTGAAGCTCTTCCTCACCGACGATGATGAAGTAGCGGTGGCGCTAGGGTTTGAGAAGCTCGAGCTGGAGTGAGGTCGAGCGGAGTAAAAGAGAAGTGAGGAAGGGGAGGGGTATTTATAGCCACGGTGAAAAACTGTTCGCCCGAAGAAATTGGACGAACGTGCCCCTGACCCTTCTCATTCGATTGACATGTGTCACCCACGTACTGAGAAGTGGAGATCGTGTGAGATCGTGGGTGAATAGATAAGTATTTCATGGGATGCGGAACGGTTTGAGCGGCAAAGCCGAAAATTTGGATAAGATAAGTTAAAAGTTCCATTCATAAATTCTTCAGCTGAAAAGGACACAGTGAAGATTTTGAACGAGTTTCAAATAGAACGCACATGAAGAATTTGTGAATAGAATGGGTTGAGTTTAGCATAGAGGGGGAAGGGTCCGATCACATTCACTTAGCAGAGAAAACAACTTGAAGAAATAGCAATAAGTAAATGCTGTAGAGGACATAAACTCATATATATATATATATATATATATATATATATATATATATATATATATATATATATATATATATATATATATATATATATATAGCCAATGAAGAAAAACGACGGAAACAGTGAAGATAATGCAAAGTTGAAGAACATGAACAACTGAGAAATTTGAAAATCGAGGAAAAGCTCAAATTGAAGATTTTCAACTTTTGGTGGTGGCGTGACCCACCGTATAAGAATCATGATTTCACACACCACGTACACTTGTCGTAGGGTTCTGAGAATCAAATTCTTCGTTAATTTCTTCACACTTAGAGTGTTATTCTTCATTGATTGAAGAAAAACGTTTCTTCATGTGTTGCACATCTAAGTCATCAATTTATGCATGAGTGTTAGGATGAGTGTCCTATTCAAAGAACATTCGAAGATTCTAAGATATTTAGCTCACACCGCAACTTGCTAAATCTCTTCTCATCCAAGGGCTTTGTGAAGATATCGGCTAGTTGTTCTTCAGTCTTCACATGCTCAATAGAAATGTCACCCTTCAACACATGATCACGAAGAAAATGATGACGAATCTGAATGTGCTTTGTCTTCGAGTGCTGAACTGGGTTGTGAGCAATCTTGATGGCACTCTCATTGTCACAGAAGAGAGGCACATTCTTCACGTTGATGCAGTAGTCCTTGAGAGTTTGCTTCAACCACAGCAATTGAGCACAGCAAGAACCAGTAGCAATGTACTCAGCTTCAGCAGTAGACAGTGATACGGAGTTCTGTTTCTTCGATGACCAACAGACCAAAGATCGTTCGAGGAAATGACATGTACCAGATGTTGACTTCCGGTCCACACGATCACCAGCATAGTCAGAGTCCGAATATCCAATGAGATCAAAAGCCGAGCCCTTGGGGTACCATAATCCAAGTGTTGGTGTGTGAGCCAGATATCGAAGAATATGTTTCACAGCCTTATGGTGTGATTCCTTCGGTGTAGCTTGAAATCGGGCACACATGCAAACACTAAGCATTATATCTGGCCTAGATGCACATAAGTACAATAAAGAACCAATCATGGAGCGGTATACCTTATGATCGAAGTCAATACCATTTTCATCAGTGCACAGATAGCCATTTGTGGGCATAGGAATTTTGACGCCTTTGCAATCTTGCATGCCGAATTTCCTCAGTACATCCTTGAGGTATTTCTCCTGAGATATGAATATGCCATTGCGTTGTTGACGAATTTGAAGACCTAAGAAGAATTTCAATTCTCCCATCATAGACATTTGATATTCTTCACTCATCATATAGGCAAATCTATTATATATAAAAAGTGCTTTACGAGCTAACCAAAAAAAAGATAAATATTCTAGAAAATCTCACAAAAATTAGAAACATCTGATCGTCTATTAGACACGCCAGTAAAACATGACCATTGGATATTATTTACTAACAGAATTTAGAGAAATTACCCACCTTTGCCATTACGTAAAATAATAGCTTTTATTTCCTCTTCACGTGAGAAAAAAACTTCCTACAAAAAAAATACCCATGCAGCTTCGTCGCCCAAGCTGCTGCGTGATCTGTAGGGGATGCCCTAATTCCTGCAAAAAACTTCCTACAAAAAAACTAATTTATTGCACTGCTGGTGCTTGGACGGGACGAGCAACACGGTAGCCTGATCGGCGCCAATATCATTTAAGCACAGCTGCCATCTTTGCATGCAATCTATGTCGTAGATCAATACACCAAACTCAGGTGCGTTGATGTACATGCATGGCGTGGATTTGTTTCCGGCCGGCCGTTGATCAATAACACAAACTCAGATGTGTTCATGTGTTTCCATACAGCCGATCAAGTAAAGATCGATCAAGTGCGGTGTACGTGCATGACGTGAATTTTTTTCAGGCCAGTTGCATGTTGATTAATTAGCGTCCTATTTTTGCAGCCGAGTTTGCTGTTAATACACCAAAGCCAGTTCGGCACTAGAAACAACTACCCACTACAACGAGTGGATGCTCTATGATGCTAAACAATGTTCCAGGTAACCTGAAGTTGTTCTATTTTTGTTGATACGGTTGACCAGTGAAGCTGAAAATATAATAATTTTAGCTTCACATGTGTGTCATGCAAGCCAATGTTCATGTTCTAGACATCAACATAAAGATTGAATCAACGTCGTGATATGTACGTGTTGTTGTTACCTTGGCTGGAGCTCTAACATAATAACTTGCCCATTTTGTAACATCGATAAACTATTGCGATTTTTGGAAGCTGATACTACACTATGTCTTCTATTACCAGCTAAAATAATGATTGCAAATTTCTTGAATATAAACAATCTTAGATGTAGTAACTTTGTTATTAGAACCAACAGATCTAAGACACAACTTATTAACATTAATATTTGAAGCATTTATTACCCATCTACACCCAAAGGTAATTTTCCACTTATAGCTAGCCTAACCGTCCACGTACAAGTTCTCAAATTATTTTATCCATGCACTCCTTCATCCCAGCACCCGCAAGGCCTCAGCCTAGCGTCCCTCCGGTTCCTCTCCAGCCTCTCCTCCACTACTAAGAAACTAGCAACATCGATCTCATCAAACTTGATAAGCCATTAACCCTTACTCCGACAATGGTTGTGTGGATCAAGCGCAACCTCTGCCTGGAGAAGACTAACAACACACTTGACCCCAAGGTCACTGGTCGGCAACCCCATTGTCTATGTTCCTGACGCCATATGCATCATCAAGTTGCAGCATGGCGCAGGTAATTAATCTGTAGGGCATCCGTTCAAAGCTTGGTCTCCATGTGGATGAAACGCCGATGCCCACATTCTGATATGCTCCTCATTCGGCTCATAGGCTCGGGGTTAGCAGATCAATTAATTAATTGCTGGTTCGCACCATCACTATTTATTGATTATCGGTACCAGTAAATTTTATTGCGGTGCTTTTTGCAAGAGGTAAAGTACGTTCTTTGATTATTTTTTATTCAACATTGTATTGGCGATGCTTTAGTTTGTGCTCCAGCAAGAACTTACTTGTGTAGTCTATGCCATTATTAATTTGACAAGCCTTGATATTATTTTACATATGGTCGAGGTTAAATAAATCTAATGGTTTAGTATAGGATCAATGGAATAACATATATTTTGTGTTTTCCTTATATTTACCAGAGTCATCCACAAATATAATAATCGCTTTTTTCCCAGATCCACGAGGTTTTGGGCTGGAGTATATTTAAGCGTCCTTGCATCTTAGATGCATGTACAAGTGACTGGATGGGTCAAAAATTTCAACTTCAATCCTATGACTTCCTAATTAAGAGCACTAAAAAAGGAAACTGCCGTCTCGATACTTGCCCATTCTGGATAAACATGTTGTGATGTTCGACATCCTACGAGCAACATAGCCTGACTATGCCTGTGGAATCGTTTTCTAAATATTTTTGCTAATTATATAAAAAGAAATTTTGAGCATGTGAAGCGGGACACTAGCCTATGATAGGAGCGGCTAGCTAATGTTGATGAATTTCCATGAGCAAATGCATGGTACCTATTACATACTAATAGAATACCGAGGAAAGAGGATAAATAGACTCAAAATTCCCATTAAGCGAAACATATAGCAATCGGTTACGAGGTCATCACACAACTAAGTAAATTTTGGTTTGTTATGCTTAAACTAAGTTGATGTACCTCAGTGCCACATATCTCCAGATCCGGTTCAACGCGTGAAGCCCATAACGTGTTAGCATCGATGGTTTCAGCTTTTTAAATAACATGTGTATCACCTTTGCTCCCTTCTGGCTTTTTTGGGGAAAGGCATTCTTTAGAAAGACAAACATTATATATTAAATGCACACACACAAACACACGCTCACACTGACGGTGTCCTGGACTAGGGGGTACTCACCATGTCGTCTCCCGATCAGTTAGATTAGGCCGAGGACCCCATGGGCGCATACTCATGGGCCAGTTCGGACAACCCCTGCCGCATACAAGGAAGACTCCACAAGACTTGGTGCCCAAGACAAGGACTCTCCTAAACCCTAGGCCTCCGGTGTCTTATATAAACCGAGACCAGGCTAGTCAATAGACAATCTCATATTCATTACTACAATCAAAAGCAGCATGTAGGGTATTATCTCATCAAGAGAGCCCGAAGCTGGGTAAAACCCCGTGTCCATGTTACCATCGCTCCAAGACGCCTAGCTTAGGACCCCTACTATGAGATACGCTGGATATTGAACCAACATTGGTGCTTTCATTGAGAGCCTGCTGGACGATCGTCGCGGATTGATGGGACAATCAGGTGATATTTTTTCAATTAGACCTGTTCTACGTAAATCGTCTCTTTTGCAAGTCATTGCTTTCATGCCATGCTATATTGTTTATAGTTATATCAAGATCCATGATCTAGAAAGTTTAACGACGGCGGCCGTATTGTCACCTTGTAGTACACCGGATCCGGACTCATATGCGGCTATTATGAGTACATCAGACCCAGCGCACCATGGAAATTCCTGATGAAGTATGCGCATGCGGCGGCGGCCCAGAGTTGAGGGTTAGCTGTGTGAGTCAGCGGAAAAAGTTAAAGGAACGAAAATTAGTCCGGCCGGCGGCGATCTAGATGAGACATGGAGCAGTGCATGTGGTCCGATCAGAGTTCGTCTCTGTGGAGCACGCGTTAGGGGGATTCTCTTTCCTTCCTTTTTTAATTCAGCTCTTGCTTGGCCGCTGGCCCTCTGCAATGTTCTCTGACAAGCGCATGGACGCAAACTACTACTAACCACCTAATTGATTACTAGTTTTGCAGCACTGTATCTTAGATTTGGTACGTGGATTCTAGTAATCTGAGTACTACTACTCCACTTAAAGGATCAGTATATCTTTAATACTGGTGGATACTAGTCTGTACGGACCGCTTCCTCTTATTCGCTTTGGTCTGCTATGGTCATCGCTACTCAAATAGAAATATCAGACCTTTAGCGACCGATCTAAAATTTGGTCCGTGGAAGCGGTGGCCGCATCCAGACATAAAGTCACATGAGGAGACGATCCCCGCGCAAGCCAGCAAGCTCCGTCTTGATTGACTTCTCAGGGGCGCACGCGCGGCAACGCATACATGAGGCGGCGGCAGCACGTCCCGAGCGACCACATGGAGATGAGGACCTCCGAACACACATCAGGACGGTACCTCGATTTTGGTCAGTGAATTTTAGTAATTCGATTCAGCCCCGTCATCGCCGTCGAACAGGTTTTATTTTTCCTAACTATTCGGTTAGCTCGCAAAAATTATTGCACACAGAATATTTTCTGTTGTTTTGCATTGCATTATTTTTGCAGAGATATTCTATCGATACTTGTGCACGGCGTCAGCCCGACTGGCGAACCTATGTCAACATCGCCGCGCCACAATGTCATCATGCCATCGAGCCGACCTTGGCGATAAGGCCATATTCACCAGATTATTCACTTCGCATAAACTAATAATGCATTTTTTCTCTTCTTTCTATTATTATTGTTTCTTGCTTGCACTATTCTATGTGCGCAGGTTAACGACTTCGGTTGCGTCATGCGGCCACCTCGACGTACCGGCGTCACCATCACTCTTCGGCTGGACCGGGGCCTTTGCCATCACTTTATCGGCCTATTCCGGAGGCTTCGGCGTCACCCTGTCGACCTACTCTACCTCCTCGGCTGGACCGGGGGCTACGCCTAAGCTACATACGTAGTGTTGTGTTGTTACTTCATCAAGCCGAGCTCTTTGCTCGGGCCCCTCGGGACCGACTTCGGGGCTGGGACCTCGGCCAGGCCGAGGACTATGTCTTCGCCCCGCCGTAAGTTCGAACCTCGTCATCAACACCGAGCACACTAACCAGCTAAGTCGCTTTCATGCTCAAAAACTTTCAGTTTTAAATCTTGTTCGGTTCGACCAAGCATTATACCTTTGTTGGCAAAAAGTTGTTTGTGAAAAAATTCCTTGTCATAACCTTGTTTGTGACACACAAATTCAAATACCCAGTTCACTTGGGGCTTCCTTCATGAAGCCTTTCCTCTTGCATATGATTATACTTGTACGGCTTCGTTCCTTGTTCGTGTATTACGCCACAATATGCACCATATTGACTTAAGCGATTTGCAAGTTGGGTTGCCTCGCTCCTGTGTTTACCCCTACATTCCCGATTGTTCGGCTAGGGAGTAAAGGGAGCACCTCCGCGATTGTCACGATCGGGTCATCCGAGCCGGACCTCAGACCGGGTGAAGCTGAAAGCTAGTGCTCTTATTGTTTTCAATTATGGTCGGCACACAATGGAACTCATGAGTACAAAAAATCTATTGCACAAGTCTCATAGTAACAATGAGCACCGAAGAAAGGTATTGGTGGGGGTACTATTTTCTTCGAAGATGATTCTTACACTTCGTCCGTAATATAGCATAAGTTCCCTGAGCGCGCTTTGTCTGTTACAGCCTTATGGCCTGATTGCCTGGTTATCGGAAACACCGTCGATATTCTCAACAGGTGGAGTACATAACTCTTTTCGGCCCTTGACCAAAGAGGGAGAAGCCGACGGTCGGTTAAGACGCGTATAAAGTTCAGGTGAACACAGATATGACATAACTACTTCGGTACATACAATCACTATACATAAAATTCTTTCACCCAAGTCACTTGGGGGCTCTTCAATTTGCATGAGCCGTTTTACAATAAATTTTTCTTCTCAAAGTCTTTTTCTATCACTCCTTTTTCGACGCGAGTGTGTGGTCAATAGCTGGGTAGCCTGATTTCTCTCTCCAGCCGCTCGAGTTTTAGTTCGCTAAACTGGCCTAACGAGAACCACCCCGCCTTCGGGATAGGGAGGTTGAAGCCGAAGGCTGACCCGCTTGAAGTCTTGAGATAGGATGCGTCATGTTAAAGCACGATAGAAGCACTGTTTTTTCTCTAAGACCAATTTTTTGGATTGGCACCGAACACTTGATCTAGTTCGGACGTCAAGTTTTTCCTGAGGTTTTTTGGTTTTCCAAGCCTATGGCACTTTTTAACAATTTGTGTGTTTACAGCATAAGTATCGCAGTGCAATGCCGAACACCTTTCGAGATTCGGCAAAAACATTCTCGGATATTGCTATATATGCATCAGTTTCAAATTGTGTCTTCGGTCAATAGTTGGGTTGCCCGGCTCCTGCGCTTGCCGCCTACGTTCCGCTTTGTTCGGCTAGGTGTGCAAAGGGAGAACCACTGCGATTGCGCTTCCAGCTCGCATGGTTAACCACCTCAGTGGAGAAAGCCGAAAACTGACTGTCACAATAAGCGTAAACTGGTCAGCGATCCGATGACTATGTTAAATGACGGGCCGTTCATAACATTGGCCGAAGTGTTTACGGCTTGACCTCGGATGTCGCCGAACACTAACCGGGGGCTCATAGCTAGCTTCCCCAGTTTAAAGCTCCTATGACTAAGTGAAAGTTATAAAGCCCGCATATCTGATTGCCTCGTTTCTGCTAACACAACCGCCTTCGGGCACCGAGACGTCGGCTAAGGGTTGTCTTGTTATTGCGGAAACACCCTGCGTAGTATCTACAAAGGGGTAGAAGCCGACGATGGGCCACTTTCAACTAATAAACGGTCGCAACAGAGTCAAAATATCATAGAGTTCGGAAATTTTCCCCGAACTAAATCCTCAATAGTTTTCTCCTGCAATGATCGGAGGTGAGGTTTCATGATCATGGTTGGCATGACAACCCAAAGAAAGGAACCGATAGCGGGACTATTTTCTTTGGAAGATGCTTCTTACGTTATAAAGTAATATAACATATCTCTCCGCGTACCTTTGTTTATAAAACCGTATGGCCGGATTGCCTTGTTTGTCGTAAATCTTTGCCCTTGTAAAGGCTTTATAAAGTAGGACAAACACTCCTCGGCTACTGGTCAAGGAGGTGGAAGCCGATGGTTGGTCAACAAAGTTTTGTACAATGCAGATCCGAGCATTGATGATGCAAAGTATTTGGATACATAGAATCATTACACATAATTTGTGATTTTACTTTGGATATCGATCCTTAATTCGGCCACCCGTGCCCACATTAAGGCTCGGGGGCTACTGGGCTTCGTGCTTATTATTTACAAATATTAAAGGGGTACATCGATCCCCTGATCTGGTGTTGCCACCCGACCAGTGTCTCGGGGGCTACTGCATTGACAATCCAATGCAGAAAATTTAAAGTGCAATATAGTTTTCGAGGAGATTGTTATCCTTAGGTTGGTCGGCCGCACCCAACCTGAGTCTCGAGGACTTTGCACACCGTGTTTCTATTCCTAAGTATGCTACCGAGCTGGGAATTGATCCTCAGGCTGATTTTATGAATCGACCTGAGTCTCAGGGGCTACTAGGGTCAGCGGTTTGATTTTTTTCCTTCAGGTGCATCCCGGATATTAGGCCAACACGCACCTTGAGGGCTACTGGCTATACATCTCAGCAGAGATTACATTGCACAATTCGAAATTAAATCCGCAAACAATCAGCCCAAGCCCAAGGTGGTGCGTCACCTCGGAAGCAGTCCGGCATAAACCTCGGATGCCAGTGGTTGGCTCCGTAGAAGGCATTTCTGGCATTAAGCTCGGCTAAACTCCTTCGACCTTTTTGAGCCAAGGTGATCTATGACACCTCGGATATAGTCCGGCCTTGGAGCTCGGATACTCTCTGGCGTTGGAGTTTGGATTCAGTCCGGCGTTGGAGCTCGGATACAGTCCGGTGTTGGTGCTCGGCTGCAAAAGATACCTCAAATGCAGTCCGGCGTTGGAGCTTGGATGCAAGAGGACACCGCCGCACGGGGACAACTTCGAACCCGAGGTGGGCGTAAAAATAACAAGGCATTGATAAAGGCCGAAAACTTAAAGGGGCTCCTCGGATACCCGATGTGTAAACTCTACGGATGCACTTTGGCGATCCTCAAAACCGAAGATGGGAAGATTTGTTGAACTAGTTTTCAAGACCGACGACCGAAGATGAAGAACAGTTCGGAAGAATCGAGGAGCGTCCCCAACTTGAAGACCGGTTCAGGGGGCTACTGACCGTGTCCTGGACTAGGGGGTACTCATCATGTCGTCTCCCGATCAGTTAGATTGGGCCGAGGACCCCATGGCCGCATACTCATGGGCCAGTTCGGACAACCCCTGCCGCATACAAGGAAGACTCCACAAGACTTGGCGCCCAAGACAAGGACTCTCCTAAACCCTAGGCCTCCGGTGTCTTATATAAACCGAGGCTAGGCTAGTCAATAGACAATCTCATATTCATTACTACAATCTCGTGGTAGATACGTGTACTCTGTACTACACCCATATGAATACAATCAAAAGCAGCATGTAGGGTATTATCTCATCAAGAGAGCCCGAAGCTGGGTAAAACCCCGTGTCCATGTTACCATCGCTCCAATACGCCTAGCTTAGGACCCCTACTACGAGATATGCCGGATATTGAACCGACACACACCACGTAGTAAAAAGTCTTGACTTTTTTTTCAGGTAGTAAAAAGTCTTGATTACATTCAAATTCCATCTAAATCTTTAGAAAAATATCAGTTAGCTACATGTTTCTTTCTAATCATTGTTTGTTTTTTTAGAATAAGCTCACAATCAATATTCTACAAAATATCTGACCATTAATCTTCTGGACATTATTGTATTGATTGATGGCGTAAACATTAGACCAGTGAGCATATGGACTTCTACCATATAAAAGTGGTCTGCCAAATAGTTGACCAAACAACTAACTAATCACGATATGCACCTAGAATTTAGTATTGTGATTTTGTCACTCCAGGGTATATCCTTCCATTTTGCACATTGGAAGTGGTGATGTTCTGCATTATCTATATCATCCAAATTATTTTGGTAGTTAGATGTACCAAAAAAACGGCTAGAGCTTGGCCAGAGATTAGTAGTAGTATTAATCATATATCTTCTAGCATTTACAACACAAGTAATTATAAACATCCTTTATTTTTAAATGCTTCACTAAGCCAAGTGGTTTTGTTTTCTTAAGTATCATGTCATTCTATGGACCTATAGTACCTCATCAAGGTTTTAACATCATACCAGTTCAGTTTAATTTGGAGTGGTCAAACAAATAGTTTCTTGGATGATGTATTATGTTCTCTATTATAGTGAATAGGTTTCTAGATAACCATAAATTCTAATGTTTGAATTTTTCCCACCAAATATGAGGAAAAGAGGCATGCAAAGTAACTTCCTATGTGAATAATGTCGCAAACATTTACATCTAATTAATGCAAAACTTAACTTTCTTCAGTCTAGCACCGAGTAAATGTGTGGGAGTTTGAAATATTTTCTACATACATATCTGGATAGAGAAATTGTCACATGTACTAGCACCAAGGAGCTACTTCACTAACTGCATAGTTTGAGAAATTGGCCTGAATTATGAGTACTACCCTATGTTTGGTTGCGGTTCTAACCTGAACTTTAGCAAAGTTGGGGACCAAGGGATGCTCAATGTTACAATCTTTCTTATACTTATAATTCTTTTGAAAAGTTTGTGAATGACAATTCCTGAGAACCTTGGTTAGCTACTACCTTACATATCATATTTCAGATATTGTGGTTCTGAGTTAATGCATTAAAAAATCGCAAGATAATCCAGTCATATTTTTCAACAGAGAGATTGTTTCAGCCTCACGCTAACAGAAAGATTTTCCTATACGGCCTTGAACGATTACATGGGAGATTCCAATGTCTTGGATTGGAGTATACTTATGTTGGCAAAAATTCTTGACATCTATTTTAATTATGCAGAAATATTGGGGATATTTATTGCTCTTGCCTCCCTATAAGGACTATCCTATTCACCTGGAGCACTATATATATTGTGAGGTTCTTTTATTGCATGGTGACTAAAGCAGCCTTTTTCTTCTGACCACAATCAGCATATGTTTTTGGAAGGAGAAGCTTTATTGTTCCATACATCTCTAAATCACACTTGCATATATTTGCTAACAAAGGGAAGGCTAAAATACAAATGATCCTTATGAAAGTAAATCAACTATTCGTTGGGTACTATTTTTGTAACTACAAGCAATTATATTTTATCTTCACATTTTGGTCTCAATTTTAATTACACAAACAAAGTAATGTGTTCTCATTAAAACTTTCTAAAGTTCAAGCCCGCGCATCGAGCGGGCCACTTAGCTAGTTCATCACTATAACGTTGGTCAGTACAGCCAAAGATAATATCATCAACATATATTTGGCACACAAACAGTTCACCATCATAAGATTTAGTGAAAATTGTAGGGCCGACTGAACCGGGTTTGAAGCCTTTCTTCATGAGGAATTCCTTCAAAGTACCATACCACGCCTGAGGGGCCTGCTTGAGGCCATAGAGGGCCTTATTGAGTCTGAAGACTTTGTCAGGATTCTTTGGATCTTCAAAACCTGGGGGTTGAGCAACATATACTTCTTCCTCAAGCTTACCATTGAGGAATGCACTTTTCACATCCATTTGATATAGAGTGATATCATGATGGTTAGCATAAGCAAGTAATATGCGAATAGCCTCAAGTCTAGCAATAGGTGCAAAAGTTTCATCGAAATCAATTCCTTTAACCTGTGTGTAGCCTTGAGCTACAAGCCGTGCCTTATTCCTTACCACAAGGCCATTTTCATCTTGCTTGTTGCGGTAGATCCACTTTGTGCCAATGATATTGTGCTTGCGAGGATCTGGACGTTTGACCAGTTCCCAGACGTTGTTGAGCTCGAATTGATGTAATTCTTCTTGCATAGCTTGAATCCATTCGGGCTCCATAAATGTTTCATCTACCTTAGTGGGCTCTGTGATAGAGACAAGCAAAGTGCCCACAAAAGTTAGACAAATGTGAAGCTCTTGAGCGTGTGAGTGGACCTGGAATGTTGATGTCGCTGATGATTTTCTCAATCTGCACTTCGTTGGCAACGCGAGGATGAGCTGGTTGTCGTCGAGGAATTTGATCAGCATTTTCTTCAGCACCATTTTCTTCAGCATTTTCTTCAGGTGCATTAGCTCGACGTTCTTCATGTTCTGGAATGAATTCTTCAGCAGATTCCTTGGTCGGAATGACATCCTCAGTAGCCTTGAACTTGATAGATTCCTCAGGTGCTGGTTCATCTATCACAGAAGGTAGGTGCTCTCTTTGCGAGCCATTAGTTTCATCGAGCCGCACATCTACAGTTTCAACAACCATGTGAAGAACGTTGTTGAAGAATCTGTAGGTGTGCGAGTCCTTTTCGTAACCAAGCATAAAACCTCCATGTGCTTTTGGTGCAAATTTTGAGTTGTGATGAGGATCTCTAATCCAACATTTAGCACCGAAGATTTTGAAATAACTCACATTGGGTTTCTTGTCAGTGAGGAGTTCATAGGCAGTTTTCTTGAAGAATTTGTGAAGATATACTTTGTTGATGATGTGGCACGCAGTATCAATTGCATCAATCCAGAAACGACGAGGCGTTTTGTATTCATCAAGCATAGTGCGAGCCATCTCAGCAAGAGTCCTGTTCTTGCGCTCCACGACGCCATTCTGCTGAGGAGTATAAGGAGCAGATAACTCATGAGTAATACCAAGTTCATCAAGATAGTCATCAAGACCAGAATTCTTGAACTCAGTTCCATTGTCACTTATGATGTGCTTGATCTTCACACCAAAGTTGGTTGAAGTCATGGAGGAAAATCGTTTGAAGACTTCCTGCACTTCATGTTTGTAAGTAACAATCTGTACCCATGTGTATCGAGAGTAATCATCAACAATAACAAAGCCATATTGAGATGCATCATTTGAAACTGCAGAATAATGGTTAGGACCGAAGAGATCCATATGAAGCAATTCAAATGGTCGAGTAGTGGTCATGATAGTCTTTGCTGGATGCTTAGCCTTTGCCATCTTTCCAGCTTCACAGGCTCCGCATAAGTGATCCTTGAGGAATTTGACATTCTCAATGCCAATGACATGCTTCTTCTTCGCAAGCGTTGCAAATTCCTCATGCCTGCATGACCAAGTCGTCGATGCCATAGCCAGCCTTCTGAAGCTTTTGCAAGTAGGCACACGGCTGGTTGTGGTCCTGTAGAGAAATCAACAATATACAAGTCTCCTCTCCTAAAGCCTTCAAAGACTTTGGAATTGTCAGCTTCCATGACCACAACACAATGATACTTGCCAAAGACAACAACCATATCAAGATCACAAAGCATTGAGATAGACATGAGGTTGTATCCTAAGGACTCGACAAGCATGACTTGGTCCATGTGTCGATCCTTTGTGATCGCAACCTTACCTAGACCCAATACCTGACTTTTGCCTTTGTCAGCAAAGATGATATGCTTCAGATGCGATGGAGATAAGGGAGCATCCATCAATAGATTCTTGTCACCAGTGATGTGATTTGTACATCCACTATCGAGGACCCACTCAGTGGCTTTGGGTTGATCATCCTGCAGATGACACTACAAAAAAAACACACATCCGTGACATTTTGGGCCGGACGAATTTTTTTTCTGTCATACATATGACACTTCTATGACGATAATTGTGAAAAAACCCGGTATCATCATAGATGTGGTGGGCTCCTACTTCTATGACAAAAAATCATGACAGAAAATAGGCTTTTCGTCCTGGGCGGGCCGGAAACGCAGCTGCATGACATTCTTTGGGCCGTCCATGACAGAAAAAACCGTGGTAGAAGCGAGGGGGAGGAAAATTTCGGGGAGTTCCCGGTTACGGTGGGAGGTCGGGGGCCGAGCGATGCGCGTTTCTCTCGTACACGTACGCGAGTGTGTGCGAGGCGTTGGCTCTAACTGAACCCGAGCGATTGCACTGCGGGCTACGCGTTACTGAACTCGAGGGATCGATCGATGGCTGTTAACTGAACCCGATCGAGCGATCCCTTCGCTACTGCTGCTAAATGAAGCCGATCGATTGGATGAACAGTGAGTGTTGGGGGGGGGGTTGGATGAACAGTGAGCGGTGGCGTTGCCTCTGGATGAACAGGACCCCGTGGTGTGGAGGGCTGGATGAACAGTAGACGGTGGAGGGGTGCCCGTGGAGGGGTGGTTGAACAGGACCCCGTGGTGTGGAGGGCTGGATGAACAGTAGACGGTGGAGGGGTGCCCGTGGAGGGGTGGTTGAACAGTAGCCGGTGGAGTAGCGCGCGGTGGAGGCTGGATGAACAGGAGCCCGTGAAGGCTGGAGGAGGTCGACGGTAGCCCGTGGAGGCTGGAGTCCCGTGGAGTCCCGTTTTGCGGTACGCCACACCCCTCCCGATGAACAGGACCCCCGTTTCGACCGTAGGAGGTCCGTTTCGTCCGTTTTGCGGTACGCCACACCCCTCCCGATCAACAGGACCCCCGTTTCAACCGTAGGAGGTCCGTTTCATCCGTTTTGCGGTACGCCACACCCCTCCCGATCAACAGGACCCCCGTTTCGACCGTAGGAGGTCCGTTTCCTCCGTTTTGCGGTACGCCACACCCCTCCTGATCAACAGGACCCCGTTCCGAACGTAGGAGGTCCGTTTCCTCCATTTTGCGGTACGCCAGGCCTCGTTCCCATCGCCTGTTCCATCCAAGCCCTCCCGATGAACACGACCACGCATTCCGTTCCGACCCAGCCGGTTGGCTCCCACGCATTCCGTTGCCTCCCGATGAACACGACGCATTCCGTTGCCTCCCCATGAACACGACGCATTTCGTTGCCTCCCCATGAACACGACGCATTCCGTTGCCTCCCCATGAACACGACGACGACGTTGTTTCTCCGTTCCGACCCAGCCATGTACACGAGCCCTGGCCGTACGTATGCGCGAGTAGGTGTTCGAGACCCCGCTCGTATGTACACATACGTGGCCGTATTTTCTTTCTTGCACCCTGGCCGCTGTACGTACGTGTACATGCTACGTGCGCACCTCTACTACGACACGTGCGCGCCTCTACATCCACCAGTGTATATGTATGTACACGTTCGTGACCAGAATGACAACGCTACGTACGCTTCGACCAGGTAGGTCCCGACTATCAGGCACTTCCTTGTGTGCGAAGATGTAGCTGGTGGGTCCCAGCAGTCAGGGGGGAAACATTTTTTCGCGAAATATGGTGGCCCGTCCGGTGGGTCCCCGCTGTCAGGTGGAGGAATAATTATTTTGCATGTAATAAGGAGGCACTTCCTTGCTGCAGCTGTGGACCCAGCTGTCAGCCTCTCCACGTACAGTCCACGTCCGATGGAAGTCGTTCCTTGACCACGTTGACCACGCCGCGCCGAGAGCACCAGGGCGGTGGATGACGGCGAGGCCTAGGAAGGGGACGATGCGGAGCCGGGGAAGACGCAGCAGTGGATGCCCACGCGTAGAGGAGTACGAGGGTTCACTAGTTCGCTGCGGTGTGAGGCTGCCATCGCCGCAGAATAACAGGGGGTGTGG
Source organism: Aegilops tauschii subsp. strangulata (assembly GCF_002575655.3). NCBI lineage: Eukaryota > Viridiplantae > Streptophyta > Magnoliopsida > Poales > Poaceae > Aegilops > Aegilops tauschii. The sequence goes on along the minus strand of NC_053036.3, from coordinate 547,971,805 downwards.
GTGAGTAGAGGGATGGCCTGGCCAGCGGTGGGAGTAGTAGGGGGCGGTGAGGCCTCCGCCGCATCACAGCTGGCCACGGGACGCAGGAGCATGAGGCACGACCGGCGCTGGTTTGGGCGGCTGGAGCAAGAAGACCAGAGGTTGAAGAAGCACTACGGCCGTTGGATGGACATTGTACGGTCACTGGAGCTAGAATCGTGCATATTGACTAAGTTGACAAAGCCCTCCGTCCCCGTCAACTTAGTAGGCCCACAAGTCAGCCTGCCACTATACTGGGTCCCAGCTAACAGGGGGAGTATTCATTTTTTTGTGCGGAATAAGGAGGCACTTCCTTGCGTGCGAAGATATAGCTGGTGGGTCCGAGCTGTCAGCGGCAGTAATGTTTTTTTCGTGAAATATAGAGGCCCTTTCGGTGGGTCCCTGATGTCAGGTGGAGGAATCATTATTTTGCGCGTAATAAGGAGGCATTTCCTTGCGTGCGGCCGTGGACCCAGCTGTCGGCCTCTCCACGTACAGTCCACTTCAGATGCATGTCGGTCGTTGACCACGTTGGCCAGGCCGCGCCGAGAGCAACAGGGCGGTGGACGACGGCGAGGCCTAGGAAGGGAACGACACGGAGGCAGGGAAGACTCGGCAGTTGTTTCCCACGCAGAGGGGAGTACGACTATACGAGGGTTTACTGGTTCGTCTCCCGTCGCCGGAGAATAACAGCAGGTGTGGGTGAGTAGAGGGATGGCTAGGCCAGCGATGGGAGTACGGTGGGGCGGTGAGGCCTGCGCGGCAGCAGAGCCGGCCGCGGGAAGGAGGGAGCAGGCAGTCCCGCCGGCGCTTGTTTGAGCGGCTGGAGCAGGAAGAGCAGAGATTGAAGAAGCACGACGGCCGTTGGATGGCCATCCACAGTCACTGCTTGTGTGTCAACCTTTTTTTAGGAAAGCCTCAAATCTGTGGAAAACAGCATACATCCCATCAGCCATTATTTCTAATAATTTATAGCCCATTTGCTAATTATTAAGGTTTTTTTGGAGCCCATATTCTTTTTGTTAGCATTACAGCCCATATTGTGGCCACGGTTAAAAAATTATACGAAATTTTGCATATTTCGGTGCGGTCCGAACTGTTTTTAATCCCGAAATTTTGACTCACATTCAAACTGATTTTAAAAATAAATGTATATCAATATAAAATCCAACAAATTCTCCATGCATAAAATTAATGTAATTTAAAATCTCGAAATGAAAAAAAAGATATTTGAAACTAATTGCCGGTTTGATGTGTTTTAAAAATGTACATCCCATTTCTCATTACTGATGGGCCATTTTCTCGGCCTGCCGAATGAAAGCTCTCCTCGTCTTGAAAGATTTGCAGCCCAACAGGCCTGACAAAGCGACTTACTTGGCAAATCACAAAAAAACTGGGCTGTGGCGATGGACCCAGCTGTCAGCCTCTCCACGTACAGTACTCTTCCGATGGAATGTCGTTGACCACGTTGACCACGCCGCGCCGAGAGCACCAAGGCGGTGGACGACGGGGAGGCCTAGGAAGGGGACGACGCGGAGCTGGGGAAGACGCGGCAGTGGATGCCCACGCGGAGAGGAGTACGAGGGTTCACTGGTTTGGCTGCGGTGTGAGGCTGTCGTCGCCGCAGGGCCTGGCTAGCGGTGGGAGTAGTAGGGGGCGATGAGGCCTCAACGGCAGCACAGCCGGCCACTGGAGGCAGGAGCAGGCGGTCTCCCCGGCGCTGGTTTGGGCGGCTGGTGCAGGAAGAGCAGCGATTGAAGAAGCAGCAGGACCGTTCGATTCAAATCCAACGGTTACTGCTGCTAGAATCGTTTGTTGACTAAGTTGACAAGCCCTGCGTACGCGTCAACTTAGTAGGCCCACAGGTTAGCCTCCCAACCGGTGCGCCCCAGGTGTCAGTGGGAGGAATCATTTTTTCGCGTAATAAGGAGGCAGTTGATTGCGTGGGGCCAGGCTAGCGGAGGGAGTAGGGTGGGCCGGGGAAGCCTGCGCGGCATCACAGTGGGCCATAAGAGGAGGGAGCAGGCAGTCCCGCCGGTGCTAGTTTAGGCGGCTGGAGCAGGAAGATCAGAGATTGAAGAAGCACGTCGGCCGTTGGATGGACATCCAACAGTCACTGCTGCTAGAATCGTGTGTTCACTGATAAAGCCTTGCGTAAACAAGTCAGCCTCAAAATCTCTGGCGTGTATAGCCCATTTGCTATTATTTTTTATAATTTTTACTCATTTTCTAATTCATATGGAATTTATTGCAGCCCGTTTTCCATTTTTAGAATTGCTGGCCATTTTCTGGTTAGTACCAGGGTCAAAAAATTAACTAAATATGTGGGAAATTTTGAAAATTCGCAAATTTTTGCTGGGGAACGAAATATTCTTGATCCAAAAATTAATAGCCATACTATAACAAATTTAAAAATAAATTAGTACTATGTCATGTTAAATCCAATGAAATACGTATAAGATATCAGTGAAGAACAAAAACAAAAAAAAGAAACTTATATCCCATTTGCTATAAATTTTTTGGAATTTTCAACCCCTTTTGATATTACTTTTAACAGACATTGACCATACTCTTAAGCCAGGCCGGAATGCATCCCTCCTCGTCTTGAAAGATTTGCAGCCCAGTAATTCGGAGAAAACAAATAGGCCTAGCTTGGGTATTCTTCAAAAAGAAATACTGGGCTACCTATTTTCCCAAAGAACTGGTGCATGAGCATTTAGCTTTATTTATTTATTTATTTACTTATTTATGTTTAGGGGACCATGAGCATGTACCTGGGCCGGATTGATGTGAGAGCCTCCCTTCCAGTTAATTATGGGCTTCTCTATTGGGCCTCCATCAGTGGGCTGCATGTTATCAACAAGTGGAAAATGTGTTCCGTACGAAAAATAGTATGCGCTACGTACGGTACGGGGCACTAAAGGATCGAACCGTGCAACGACTTCCAAAACATTGTGTTTGTCGTTCTAACAACACATTTATTCAACCAATAGACGAAATATACTACTGATTGTACATTGAAAACAGCAGCAGCAGCAACCAGGGCTGGGGGTGCAACAGAAGTAGTAAGCAGGCCAGAAGAGTGAAGACGCAACTCTCTCTTCCAAACCAAACATCAGTCATCATTACAAAAGGGCTACCAAAAAAGAACAAGTGTATGCATCAAACTAAATAAAGATCCTACTACACCAAGTGTATGCATCTAACTAACTGGCTCAGTTAGACGTTACTATTTATTAAGCTATGGAGATTGGCTGACGGCTTGAACCAGATGGGTGCCTGATGGGGGAAACTCCAGCCAGCAGGTCGAAGTCTGATACTTGCGACCCTCTCTCCTACTTTGGGCTGCAGAGCGTGGCGGCACATATCAGGGTATGGTGCATGCAGAGACGCATGGTACGCTGTGTACACACAGTTTTGCCTGATGAACGAAACCGCGCTGCCATCATGATCCTTGCCGTCGGTTATCTCCTGGTTAATCGGATAATGCAGTCCGACAAACAGAGAGCGTGTACCAAGGCTACTTACCAGCCTCCAGTCAAAAATTCCTGAAGGCCCAGAGAAGCTGGGATCCTGCTCAAAGACCTTGCAGTGACTGTGATTGTATTCCGCGAAACAACACGTCCGGTACGTGCGAACGATCATCAATCTTTCGCTGTCGTCTGATCGAGCCAGGAACCACCTGCAACTGCCATGCCGCTTTTCTTTGAAAGGTTCTGGGATTAGGAAGGGTAGGGACACCAGGCGGCCTACAACATCAAATCAAGTTGGAGTCAAATAAAAAAGGGCTCTTGATTTGGTCAATCTTAAGAACAGCATGTTATGAGCATGAATATTTTTTCAGCAAATGTTGACAGTAATATAAGCAAGCCATCATGATATCATAGGAAAGTAACATACTGCTGTAACAACCGTTTGTAGCGATGACTGGAGTAGGCCAGCAATATGTTCAGCCATAGAAGGAGTCGATAGCGTAAATGAAGCCCTTGTGTTCAATGGCATCAGAGAACCATGGAGGATGTATGATCCTGTGATGGACGTGCAGATTTATCCACTTACCGCAGTGACTTGTCAGATAGGCGAGACCGCGGTTGAAGAACACAATTAGCCTGAAGTCTTTATAATTCGCAGATCTTGTGGGCACTTGGCAGATTACAACCTTGAGCAAATCAAACTTGGTATCATGTTGGCTACTGTAAGATTCCGAGTATTCTGGGCCGCGGTGCCAAAGCAGTGCAGTGTTAATAGAAGGAAGGGGATCAATCGCCGGGTGTAGACCTCCACGAGCATCCAGCTGCCGCGACCGTCGACGAGCACCATCCAAGACGTGTTCATGCCGACCCAGTACATACCGTTAATGTAGTTGAGGCTGACGGGGATCGGATCGCAGTCAAGGGGGTTGATGCTCGCCACCCTACGATCGTTATGCTACGTGACACGCCGTTTCTAAAGATCAGGTGGCATCAGCAAGGAAGGAGCTGGCTTAAAAAGCTCCGGCCTGAGGGCTTTGAGTAAACGGTACAGCCCCGACGAGCACGCGGCGAGCGGCATGGTACTGAGATTGTCCACACGCGAAACAATGAGCTTGATTACCTCTGTGGGGAGCGAATTCCAGCCACTCTTTCGGCAGACGCTGCCCGGTTCTGCCATTGTTAGTGCTTGGTTTCGGACGAGGGGGGAGGCGCCTTAGCGGGGATGGAAGATTGGACGAGATTATGTGCGGACAAAGATGGAGAAGCGAATATGTGCTGCGGGAAGTGGACAGGTGATGATGACTACAGCACGCCGCTTGACTTACGAGACACATACCAGCAGTGTAGGGTCATGTCGATGCCAGACAACTTGCTTGAGTGATCACAGTACTAGTACTCCCTACAGTGCTATGCCCTAACTTGCTTGAGTAGAGTAGTAGAGTAGGACTCTGCTCTACTACTAGCACCGGAGGAGTAGTATATTCTAATCTAAAATAGTTACAAACTTCATGCCAGAGCGTGGAACGACTACGAACCATGCTCAAAGACCGTGTCTACGTGGTGTTTGGACATGGGCGACAACCTCAACGTCAACGGTGCTGCTCCCATTGCACCGTATGTGTTTCTGTCCTTCCTGTTCGAAATCGTGGTAGAATTCATGTTTCTACTCTGTATCCTACTACTATGCTAGTCCACATGATTAGTTTCATCTCTGTTATAGCCGGCATGATTTATTTTGTGCTTATTCGGATTAAATCTCGTAGTAACTTGCTCATATATTCAACTGGCGCAACGTCCCCTACAGGCACTCCCGTTTCATGGACGGCCTAGTCGATGCCTCCAAGGAGCCCTTCATCCACTGCTATGAGTGCCCGATGCCGTTTTGTGGCTCGCCGGCGGACATGGTGCATCACCTCATGGATGCGTGCAGCGGTCACTGCTGGCCCTTGGCGGAGAACATCAAGTATGAGACGTGCTACCCGTTCACCATGCCGGAGTCGCTGGAGGATCACGGCCGCCTGCTAGTCTTGGAGGAGGACGGCAACGTCTTCCTCTTGATCGTGGGCACCGGTGAGGCCCGCGCAGGCCGCTGCCCCGTTTCTTTAATGTGCGTCAGGGGCGACGCCGCTGACACTGACACTGACACGAGGCCGATGTACTGGTGCGTGGTCAGTGTTACTACCCCTCCGGGTCGCGTGGGCGGCAACACCGGCCTCATCGAATGGACTTGGACTCTGGGGAGCTGGGACTATCCCGCCAATGTGGACTTGGAAAACCCATGGCATCCTTTACCCGCCGACGCGGTGCACGGGGACTCCAAGGAGGTTCACCTGGACATACGCATTATCAAGTTAAATGTTGATCATTAGTCTTCGCTCAATGTAATCCGCTGTCTAAGCATGTGGAGACTTCCATGCAGGATCTTGCTCTATTGGAGTATCGCGCATGAATAAAAGTGTATCCGTTTATGGTTTAGTCTAGAATCTTCCATGTATGAATTTTTACTACAATACTGGTGAAAGACTTACGATGAACCATTTCTTACATCTCCTCTGCCCGCTTGCAAGTCATCCTGATTTAATCCCTCCGTCTAGGTGTATAAGGGCATGGTTAATATTACTTAATAGTATAGCCAACTGTTGACTATAAGAAAGTGTCATGTCATCTGTAGCCAACATGTATAACAATCGATACTCAAAAACTAATTCTTAAAGATCATTTCTTGCAAAGCACAATAAGTGTTATTTCTTCACAAGTTTTGGATGCAGGTTGAACAGTTGAACGCTTTTGTTTGCAAAAGATACCTTTTTATCTATTTCACCCGGATGTTTGTGAGCTCTAGAGATGAAATAATATCCGAAGAAACCTATCGATACCCATTACACATGAGATGACCCCCACATCCTTTGTCAAAATAAACAACTCCCCGATCAATGCATTTCACTCTTTGGTGCAACGCACGGGCACCTTACTACTATAGATTAGTACGACCAAAAATTGAACTAACATTATATATAGTACGATAAATGCTCATGCATGTCACCTAAAATTATATCATTCAAAACTATGTTCAAATACGAATTCAACGATATAGTTTTTGTTGACATGCACTAACATTTTGTCAGTTAAATCTTCAGTAAAATTCAATGGGGGACTAATAAACCACGACCGATGTAGTACAAGTGTAGAGGGCGGCCCTGCACGGGAGTCTCACCTCTCACCCCGCTCGTGGCGCGGCAGTAAAGCCGTCATATCACAAAACCCAACCACTCCCAGTAATAAATGGCCTGGTAAAATAAACGGAACCATCACATCCCTCCGTCTTTTTTGCATTTCATCTCTCTGCATTTACTTTCTCCAGTTCATCTCGCACACTCGATCCCTAGCTACTACTCCTAGGGCCAGTTCTTTTGGCGGCTTCCCCAGCTTTTCCCACAAGACTAGTCACAGTGGAGAGCAACAATAAGGCGCCTCACTCATTTATTTGGGCTTCTAAACTACTACTCCATCCTGGTTTATTCCTCACCATTGTAATTTGTGCTAAATTTTGACCAAAGATTTAACTGGTTTATTCCTCACCATTGTAATCCCTCCATCTAGGTGTGTAAGTCATCTTACGAAAACCAAATAATCCCAAAACACTTAGGCGCGGTGCATTAACTTCTACTCCGTACCTCGTTTCATGTTTCTTGACATATCAACCAATAAGAGATAAAGAGTGTGCATGCTTTTAATGACTTGAGATATCAAACACGACATGCAGTGGTTAGTTCATTGCATGCAATACTATTAATTAGCAAATAAACATTAACGTTTCTCGTTTTCTCCTCCTCCTTGGTCACGGTGCACAGCCTAAGATGACTTACTCACCTAGACGGATGGAGTAGTGCATGTGACATGCACTAACATTTCATTAGTTAAATTTATGATCAAAATTTGACACAGATTACAATGGGGACCAATAAACCAGGACGGAGGTAGTAGTTATGGGATTACTAATCTAGAAGCCTAGAAGAACTGGCCCCTGGTACTCCTACTAGTAGTAGTACTCAAGTTGGAATTCCAATTGCACGGCACAACTTGTTAGGCAAAAAATTCGATACAGGGTGTAGGAAGCGGTTTGGGAATTTGCATGCCTTTCCAACCAGTGAGATACTCCGTACAAAGAACGACAGAGAAATAACCACAGAGAAGGAAGCTAAAAGTAAAGAATCAAACGAGCATTTTTGCATTTGTTTTGCATTGAATCGTTTCACAAGCTTGACTAGTGCTGTTTTTCTACTTTTACAAAAACCGCATCGTAATGTTAAAACGTGCATTTGCACGTACATAAGTAATAGTAGTACTCCCTCCGTCTAGGTGTATAAGTCTTCCCTCCTTCTTGGTCACGGTGCACAACCAAAGATGACTTATTGACCTGGACGGAGGGAGTAGCACAGTCTGCAAGCATATATCGAGAGAGACGTGTAGTGCGGCAGTATATAGTAAAGTTTGTGCTATATGCACGTACTTGCAAAATGCATACGAATACACAAGGTTTCCAAACTTTCCCTTTTACATACTTAATTAAGGACGCTAAAAATTCCTGAACGTTTGGGATTTATCATTTTCGTCCCAAAACTAATGAGATCGCCTTACGAAACAAAAATTATACTCCTCCTAAAAGCCACGTCGCTCGCAGGAGCGCTTGCGGCGCGCCACGAGTGCCCTGGTGCGCGGCCGTTTCCCAGCGCGCCGACACAATGCCTCTTCCTCAGCCTCGCACCTCGCGAGGTGCTGATTGGCTGCTTGCCGGCGGGCGAGCGCGATCTCACCGGTGTGGTGATCCGGCGCCAACAGGTACTCCTCCTCGCTGGAAGCGTGCACCCGGTCCACGTACCGCCAAGCGTAGATGAGGTGCTTGGGCCCGACTGCACTCAGGGCGTCGGCACGGGCGTCCTCTGCCACCCTCACGGCCCTCGCACGAGCCTTCTGCCAAAGTGCCAATTGCCTGACTCTCTCGGATGCGACATAGGCCTCCCAGGCAGCTTGTTCCGCGGTGCGCTTCTCTTCCTCGGCCTTCTTCTCCGCCTCTATTTTTTCGCGCTCTGCTGGAGGCAAAGCCTGCCACAAGGCGACATCCATTTCTTTCCAAAGCTCCTCAAGGCTGGGGGGCTCGGCGGGTGGCGCGGCGTTCTCCTCGTAGCGGGGAGCCGACGCGTCCTCCGGCGCGCGCGCTGGCGATATTGGGAACACCGACGCGTCCACCTTGACGCGTCGCGGCGAGGAGCGGAACGCCGACGCGTCCTCCTCGACTAGTGGCAGCGAGGAACGGAACGGCGACGCGTCGCATCGCGGCGAGGAGCGGAACGCCGACGCGTCCTCCTCGACTAGTGGCGGCGAGGAACAGAACGGCGACGCGTCGCGTAGCAGCGAGGAGCGGAACACCGACGCGTCCTCCTCGACTAGTGGCGGCGAGGAACGGAACGGCGACGCGTGACCGTCCGCGTGGTGCAGCGAGGGGCTCCTAGGGCTTGGGAGGGGCGATGCCATGGTGGTCGACGTGAGAGAGAGGGGGAGGAGATAGCGATGAACGTGAACGTGAGGGGGAGGAGATAGCGATGTCGTGGGAGGCGCAGTATTTATAGCGAGCAATGGCACACCTACGTAAGATATGGACTGAGCTGCACTGACTTAACTGCAGGTCCAGTTGCGTCACTGACATGTGGGCCAGACTCCTGTTGGGCCCATATGTCAGTGACCCAATACACCTGCAGTTAATTAATAGCTACGTGGGCATATTTGTTGGAGTAAATTACGGGGGAGCGAAGGGGTGGAAATATTGCTGGTCACAACGGATTGGACGAGCATGGGGGAGGAGAGTCATGCATGCAGATTTTTTTCACACGGGGTGGAGTGGTGGGACCGCCGGAGGGAGAAAGAGAGTTTGGCAGGCATATTGTTTCCACACATGGAGAGGAAAAGATTTGGAGACGAACGGGCTTCCTGCAGGTATGGGGAACGGTGCATAATAAGTCATCTTGCATGTCGGGCTAGGTATAGTCTCAAGTCATTAAAAACATACACGCCCCACACATGTTCATATTTCAAGGTGCACTAAATTATTGCATGCCATGATTAAGGCTGGCCATAATGGTGGTATCTTAGCTGGTATCATGCACACGGGAATAGCAAACATGCTGATGTGGCAAAGAATTAAAGAAGAGAGGGGGTTTAGAGTAACTAGTGTTCATGCATGCATTGGTAAACACATTTTTGTGAAGAACGACAGCACTAGTTGAGTACTTTTGCAGACTTCAAAAACTATTCCACCGCCTCTACTATCTTGCTAAGAGTAGGTGCAATTTTTGAATCGAGCCCTTTAAACTAGAAGGGAGGTAGTGGTACTCTAAGGTTGGTCATAGTGGGGAGTAACTTAGACTAGTAACATGCATATGTTACTAGTCTATGTTACTACCTCTATAGTGCATAGTATCATAGATTAGTATCATAGGTGGTCTCATTTATTGCCATGCATGACACATAGTAGCATCACATTTATTATGTTACGGTATCTACCTATGTTACTATAACCATCTCTCTCTTCTTCAATTGCCTACCACATTAGCATGTTTGCGAGTCCCAAGTGCATGATACTACTTATGTTACCCCCACTATGGCCAGCCTAATAGCTAACCTTGTTGTGATGACAAGATAGGACATGGCACGCACCTGGACGGAGGAACTAGTCTGCATTGTGCATTTAAGTTTTGTCTGAAGTCAATGTACCTCTACTTTCACCAGACTTATAGAAAATTGTGTCAACATTCACAATGTCAAATCAATATTTTTACACTCATTATAAAACGTAGTTCTTATACTCATTATAATCAGTATTGTAGATATTGATATTTTTAGTATAAATTTGGTCGTGGGATTTCATTGATGCCTGTCAAAGCATGGAGGAAGCGGAGCTTAGGGCTTGGATTGCCGGTCTCTACATAGGTATTTCTCTTCATAATCCTGTAATTTTAGAGACTGATTGCGCTTTTGTGGTAGCGTCTCTTGCATCGGGGGACTATGACAGGTCTGCTATGCGTGACCTGAAGATGAAAGCGTTGAGCATCTCGAAGTTGATCAACAATCTTCAATTGTCAAAGATTAGCCGTTCGGCCAATAAGGTGGCACACTTAATCGCTAAGTATATCTTTGACAATAGATTAGATGGTATTCTTGTAAATAACGTACCGCCCTGTGTGGTGAATATTGTATCGAATGAGTGTACTGGTGTGGCTGGTTAATTAATATAAGGTGGTGTTAAAAAAGTATAAATTTGGTCAAGCACTTTGCAAACGGTTGACGGGAGTAAAAAGGACCAGAGGGAGTATCATGCATGCGGAGTAGGCAAAAAAATTGCTTGTCTAAAAAAAGGCAAAAAAAATTGCTTGTCTAAAAAAAGGCAAAAAAATTGCTCATTTATAGCCGGTCGCAGTCTCAAAGGGCGCGACCGCGCGAGGGAGGCGAAGGTCGTGGGAGGCGCGGCGTTTGACGGAATTAAGTGAAGTTACATCCATGCGCCGGCATGGCATGCGAACAGGAAGAAGCTATACGGTCAGGCGTACGATATGGGTCTAGTAGACATGACATCTAGTGGGTCCCGCATAGTTCTCGAGAACTCTTTGGGGGCTTGCAGTCGTTTATCCACCAGGCAAGCCAGCAACCCCACGCCGTTCGCACGCCCTACTCGTCCCCATCTTCTACCTTACAACAGTTCGCTCCCAGTCGTCCCGTCCTTTCACATTAGTTCGCTCCCAGTTTTTTTTGCGGGGTACAACAGTTCAACTTCTCCTAACCCTCCTCCAAAATCCATGGCCTCCCAAATCTCCATGGTCGCCGCTGAGTACCAGGTTAGAGCCATCACCGGCGATCAATTCATCGTCATCTACACACATGGATCCGAGACGGTGAAAGCATGGCTTGCTCGCTTCCTACGCATGTTCAACAGTTCAACGGATGAGTGGGTCGCTGGGCTAGATGTTGAGTACACCACAGTCCTGGGACGAGAGAAGGATCTAAAGGACGAAGAGAGGAAGAAGCCCGCCGTGATCCAGGTTTGCGTACATAACGTTTGCTTGGTCTACCACATATGCCATACCGACATTGAGTGCCAGGATTTTAAGAACTTCCTCAAGGACAAAAGAGTGAAATTTGTTACTGTAGGCTTTAAGAACGACAGGGATGTCCTGCGTCGGATAGGTCTCGTTGTAGGCCAGCCCTTCGATCTCCAGAAGGCAAGCCTGGTGTCCTCCTCTCAACCTTCAATGCTGACCCTGGCAGCAGCCATGATTGATCCTTCATACGCTAAACTAAAGAAACCTGATCACGAGTTTCATCATGCATGGGAGTCGAAGACATTAGACGAAGATCACATCCTGTACGCAGCAATGGATGCCTACCTTTGTTTAAATATCTACAAGGGTTGGATGAAGAAGCAGAGCCCAGTGTCCGGTTCAAGCAAAGAAGCATCGGCGAAGAGGAAGAGGAAGAGGGACGAGGACGAAGTCGAGGACGTGGACTCGGACTCCGAGTAGGTGGCAGTGCCGTCGCTCATGCTGGTTCTACTGCAATGTCAAGCGGACTAGTTGCTTAGTTTATTTTCAAGGGTGTGTTGTGCTGAGGCCCCAGCAGAACTATGTTTATGTTCTTTCTCGTTATTTGAACTCTTTAGTACGTACAGTAGTACTAGTACTATGTCTTACTACTGTTCTTCTTGCAGTTGGTACTACTGCTCGTATCTTCGTGTTCCTACTGTACTTAATACGTTCGTACTAGTAGTATAATTTGGGTCAGTCGATTTGTGAAAGAAGTTCGGCGGAGCGAAGGAAGAAGACGGCAGAAGAGGTGGAAGAAGCCCTTCTAGCCATCCATGTTGCATCAAACGGCTCACATGAGTCGACTGACCCAAATTGCTCCTTCAGATTGCAGGATACACGTGGCATTCAAGGTCTCGAAGGTAGATTCCGCATCCGCACCCGGTTTGCGGGCTCGACGCGCGCGCGACCGGCTTCCGCCGCGACAGCCACCATGCGTGCCTCCTCTGCGCGGGCGGAGACGACAATGACACGCTAGTTCCTCCTCGCCGGCGTGCTGGATTACGCGCTCGTCCTCCTCTTCGTACGCTGCGTGCATAGACGAGGCTCCACCAGCTGCTCGCGTGCTTGGCAGCGCGGTGGCATCGCGAGGAGGGACTGCAGACGACGTGAGCGGGCGAGCCTTTGGCTTCATGGCATGGGGATGGCGGCGACACGGCGGTGATGGGCGAGAAATTGTTGGCCGGAGCAGGCGGGCGCCGGCATGCGCAACGACGGCGGTGGCATATTGATGAGTGCGCATGTGGGAGCTTACTTTAGTTTTATATATAAGGTTGGTCAAACTTAAAAGAAAACTGTACTAGTACACGTAAACATTAGACTTAGGCAGCGCTTTTATTAGTTAGTACCACAACCACGATACGGAATCATGTGCAAGCGCGTGAACCGCGGCCGCGCGGTCGATCGAACGGTGTGTCACCGTGTCGCGCTCGAAGGACATCCACCGAACCTTTTTGTGTGTGTGAAAACAATCCTCGAATATTACTCAACTTTTTTCCTGTGAAAGTTCTTGACGCTGCAATATTTCCATATATTTGAATTTAGCTCCAGTTCGTGTTTATTTGGATTTGGACGTTTTAGGTGCGCCCTAGTTTTTTTAATACTGATTTTGTGTGTGTGACTGAGAGAGAACGTGTGTATGTGTCCATATGTGTGTGGTGGCGGAAGGGCAATGTGGAGACGGTGTGCGTGTGATACAGACATAGAGAGGTGTGAATGTGAAAATGATCATGCATGAGTGAGACATAGACAGATGCCGATACGTTGTGTATACATGAGAGAACGGTCTTCTAGTTTACTTGTGTGTGTGTGTGTGTGAGAGAGAGAGAGGGAGAGAGAGAGACAGAGAGAGGAGCATCCGTAACACAACAACCATCTCTCTCGATTCGTCCGTCCCTCGCACGGTCGCATGCAACACATGCATCAACGCGCACATTTTGACACCCTCACCCGGCCCCTGCCCACCTCAAGGCCCGCACAATCTCTTCGTGAATACCCATTTCTCTCCTTAGGTTTGTTTTCTCTCAATATCTGACACACACACACACACACACACAGAGACACACACAGCACAACACACACACACACTCCCCCGAGCACACAATTCATCCCCATCCAAGGCTATACGGCGACCACTCTCGCTTGTGCTTCTTTGCACCCCAACATGCACAACACCTCAATCTCAAAGAGGGCATCGAGCAGATCGAAGACGGCGACCACACCGCGCTAGAGAATGCGGGGTCATTTGGAAGCAGGGTGATGTGACGACGGCTGACTGACTCCTCCCCCACCCTCTCTCTCTCTCTTGCACAAAATTACCAATCCCTCTCTCCCCCGCACAAAATTGTCAATCCGTCAACCCACGAGATCCTTCCCCTCTCGTCCATGTTTTTCCAGCTCTCTCATCAAACATGTTGTCTCTTCTCCTTCCACGTATACAGAATCCAGATGCACACGCATCTCATGTATATCACATGTATCCATCTTTCTCACAGACCTAACTTATTCCTCTCTCTTTCTCTCTCTATCTCTCTCTCTCTGTGTCTCGTTAGGTTTGTCTCCTACTCTCTCGTCCACATACATACAATCTTTTCCGCCCTATCTACTCCATCTTCAAAAGCTCTCTCTACACGTTTCATTCACACATTGGGATATGTCAAAATGTTGCTTCTATAATGGCTGATGTAGAGTTATGGTTGTTTTTGTTGCATCCTACAAAGTAATAACTATGAAATGCATTTAGATTCTCATTTGACTGGGATTATGTGAGTTTGAGCATGTTGTGAAGTACTATAGACCTTGTATACATCTTGGGATTCGACAATGATTGTAACTATTGAATTGTATAGACCATTACATTCGAAGTCAATAGCCTAATATATTTATTTCACAATTTCAACAAATGATTAGTTCACTACAAACTAAGAAAACAAATGTGTACTCCCTCCGTTTTTATTTAAGTCCGAGTATTGGCATTGGTCAAAGTCAAGTTTTGTAAACTCTCAGAAAGCTTATAACAAAAAATATTAACATATACAATAACAAATAAATACCATTAGATTCATTATTGAATGTACTTTCACATCATACATATTTGTTATGGTAAATGTTTATATTTTTCTATAAACTTGGTCAAACTTTAGGAAGTTTGACTTCGGTCAAACCTAATATGCAGAGTTTACTACTACTACTCGCTAGTTGCTTAGCCGAATCACTCAACACGCCACACGGGGAGTCCAATGTCACAAAATTTTGAGGTCGGTGGGAAAATCTCCCGCGTCCCTGATTCGAGCAGTGGGAAGTTACCATCATAGCCTTCGGAACAGGCCTACGGATGACGCTTGGTAGGGGGCTATTTTCGTAACTTCAGGTTCACCCTACCCAGCCAACCCCACCCCGGCACCCAGAGTAGTACGCCTGAATACTCCCCATTTTCTATCCCCACCGCAAAATAGACTTATCCACGGCACCGCAGCCTTCGTCCTCCTCCCCTTTACATCAGCGAATCTGCCTTATCGACGACCTCGTACGCCGCATTGGAGCCGGTCCACCGTCGTCGTCGTACACGGAGCCTCTTCCCCGGCATCGTCTTCCACGGTCTCGGATCTGCTTCCCAGAAGCCGACGCCAAGCGCAGAAGTACCACCGTCGTGGACAATGAACTGACTCCCGTTGCGGACCATGACTCACAGAGGCCGCCGCGACCATCGTTCTCCTCCTCGATTGGTAATGTGTGTATTGAATCACTTAGCAGTACATGTGCAGTTCCAATTTTGTTCATACCTACCCATCAAATTTCCTGGGTGCTATTGTTCCCGTAAAAGTAATTGGTTATAGCCTCCATTGTCCAACAGAATATCAGCTTGTAATTATGCGTCGCTCCTGTATCGCGCTAGTAGAGAAGAGAGTAGAGATAGCAGAGACGTCGGGAAAGGATCGCGCGCACGCGGGAAAAAGCGGCCGGGCGTGCGCTAGTTTTGGCGCGCGGCGTCCAGCGCGCTTTATGAAATCCAACGCCCTCCCACCGCTCTGTGCCTTGCCACCGCTCTCTCCCCGCTCTGTGACTCGCCACCGCTCTCTCCCCACTCTTTTTCGCCTTGCCGCCGCCGCGCCACCATGCCGCCGCGTCGCCGCGAAACTTGGGGATACCACGGCGTCCGCGCGCGCCCCTCTGGCGGCTTCTCCGCCAAGATCCGGTTCCGCGGGATGCGCCTCGGCCTCGGCAATTTCGACACCGCCAACGAGGCCGCCTGCGCGTACGACGCGGCAGTGTGGCGCCTCCGGTGGCCTCATAGAACATTGAACTTCCCCAACGTGCCGACGCGGGAGCGGGCGCAGGAGCTCGCGCCTCTGCCGCGGCTTAGGGCGCTGTGGCGCCAACACTTCCCGCAGGACATCATCAACGAGCGCGAGTTCTACGCGCAAAGGAGGGCGGAGAGGGATAAGAGGAGGGCGGAGCGAGCCGCCTATCGCGAGGACAAGCATAGGCGAAAAGCGGACGCTCAATTCAACATGAGGCTAGGAGCAGTGTCGCCCTGGGAATCCGACGACGATCGGTATCTTCACGCCTACAGTCAGACGTCGGAGGAGGATATCACCGAGGGGGAGTCGGACGACGAGGAGTAGTTGAATTATCTTTTTTATCTATCTATGCTGAGAACTATCCTCTACTCTCTAGTATCTACTTCTCGATCTCAGCACTGTAAACGCTTTTTTAAAGCGTCGCGCGTTGCGATTCTGTTGGAGATGCTCTAACATGGCAGACGAGTGCTTTAATGTTGCCCACAAGATACGCGAGTATTACTAGTAGTATATTTTTCTTGCCATGTTGAGATTTTAAAACCACGAGTGCGAACATGTAGAGGAGCAATGAAGACCAAACACGGGATATTCGGGACATCTTCAAGGAGCGTGGCAAGTTAAAGAGGAGCTGCACCGAACCTGTAAAACGAGCTTTGGTAAGTAACACCCTTTCAATTACTTTCGTGTAGCCTCGTGTTCTTCGATGTGTATATGTTGTAGTTTCTGTTTCTCTTAAGCGTGGTGTTCTTCGATGTGTAATAAGAAGAGTCTTAATCATCCTAATGCTTTCGTTTTTAGCTTGATGTAGGAAGTGGGTGTTCTCACCTTGTAGTCTGTTTTTATTTATTTTTTCCTTTTGAATTCACTTCTCTGAGTTCTGTTTATCTGGCTTCTACTAAATGGATCTAGGTTGCTCTGAGTATTGATCTAAACAAGAAGTAACTTCATGTCAGGATGCAGTTCCTGCGAGGAGGGAAGTATGGTCAACCTCGAGATCATGTTTCCAAAATGAGGCTGGATTACACACAAGGTGCCAGTTCCCTAATGATGCTGGATTAGACACAAGGTGCAAATTCCCAGATGATGCTGGATTACACACAAGCCAGGTGGAGTCGTCAGCTGTTCGTGTCCTCGTGGCATTAGTAAAGGCTGAAAGAAAGCGTGCAGCAGCCCTTGAGAATGTGGCTGAGTTCCTGAAGAAGCGAAAAGAGCAATCAGATGCTCTCTTCACCCAAGCCAAAGAAGAGATGGAAGAAGCTAGAAATAAGCTAGCAGAGGCAGAGCAGGCTAGGCGTCTCCTGCTATCTAAAACTGTTGTCAATACAAAATTTCCTTCATAATAGCTAGGTTCAAATGTTTATCCAGTCAGCATGCATGTTGTGATGTCCGTGCATCTACTGATGTGGCACAAAATGTTTTTTTTTGGGTCATGTAATAACAGCAATTACTTTCCAAACAATAACAGACGAAGCATTGGACATGGTATAGTTCATGCACAAGCCCGACATTCCAAGTTCAACTTCCACATCAAACTCATGTTCACAGATATCTGCACATTCATACATAATGTCCACAACCATGATTCACTTCAAAGCCAAAAAAATGTGAGGAGAGTTATAAATAAAGAAAATCCTCTACTAGTTCCTACTACCAGTGCGAGCACAACAAGTCAAGACCATGCGTAAATTAATTATATTTTAGTCATTTTTCGTGTTCTAAAATGCCTGTCGGCTCGCGAAAGGACGTGTTGCCGGCACACGCGCGGATTCAATGAAGGCAGGTGGGGCAGTCTTAAGCTGGTTGCACGCGGCGAGGAGGCGTGCTCAGCCGGGCCTGCAGCGAGTGCGGCCCTCTTGGCCGGCGCGCCGGTTCAATGCCTGCGCTATGAGAGGTCGCGTCCGTGTCAGAGCAATCACTCCCTCCAGTCCTTTTTTGTTTGGGTATAACAAAATCTCGTGTTCCATTCACATTTTACAAGTAAAATTCATGGACAAACTTTGACCCAAAGTACGATGGGGACTAGTAAACCAGAATGGAGGTAGTAGTTTTTTTAAACAAAGAAGGGTTTCCCCTTCCGATTTTCATTACTGAAAACCAGCATCTAAATCTAAACCATAGTATTTGCCCTAGAACTACCAGGTTCAACATCTCGCAACATAAACCCATACAACCTCCATCGCAAAAAAAACCATACAACCATACGCCAAGGAGGTACGTAGTACTATGAATTCCATTTTTGCTCCATACCAATCGTTCTAAAAACTACTTACTACTTATAACGCGCCATTGAAAATCGGAACTCTTAACCCTGCTAAAAACGATATTTTAAACGTGGCTACTTGATCTGTGGCAACTGGCGAGCCACCGCGCTCCAAGTCATTCATCTGTGGTCCCGACCATCAACTCCTATGGATCAAATTATCACGCGAGCTGACTATTCCTACGAAGGTGCTCCAACACGTACCCGGTACCCGCGAATGCAGCAATCGTGCACCTAGGGTTTTAGGGTTTATTTGTTAACGTCGCCTTTACATAACACTCATGTGTGCGAGACAGCGAGAGGCCGACTGCATGCGTGCGCCTCTTCTCTTCGTATATGTACTCCACCGTTTGTCTGGTGTCCAAAAAATTATAATAACTACTAGCAATGTGCCAATGCGTTGCCACACGATCAAAGTAGATTAATACATATTCACCGATTTGATAGAAAAAAAGTCTAGTTTTGAAATACGTATATCACTAAAAATATGTTATGTTTCACTCAAAATATATTCCTTTTGCGGTTTTGATGAGATAAGGGAGGAATGTTGTTGGTTTCAAGATTCGAGAAGTGGTATATGTCTAATTTCTACTCTTACTAGCAAGATGCCCGTGTGTTGCACGAAACATCAAGATCTTGTGGGAGAAAAGGATGAACGAGGGAAGGCCTTATCTGCAAATGTGGTGAAGAGTGCGGGTAAATTGCCATATTTTCCTTCCTATCCGTCAGATATAAATCGGACGACCTACATTGCCGGATGGCAGGCCCACGATCATCACCAACTCTATTTTTTTATCCCTACTCTTATAAAAAGCATTGTCGGTGATGATCGTGTGCGTGCCATCCTGCAATATAGGCCGTCCGATCTATATCTGACGCATAGGAAGGAAACTATGGCAATTTTGCAAAAAGATACCCACACCCCTCTCCACATTTGCAAATAAGGCCTTCCCTCGTTCATCCTTTTCCCCCACAAGATAAACTACTCATACAAATGCATCTTGATGTTCCGTGCAACGCATGGGCATCTTGCTAGTTGTTGCAAAAAGCCCATGTGTGTGTGAGAGAGAGGGAGAGTGGAGGAGGACGGAGTGCATGTGTGACAAAGACACAAGGAGTGTGTGTGCGATAGGTATCAGCTTAAAATGAGGCGATAGTGTGTGTGTGCATGTTCGAGAGGGCGTGTCTCAAGAAGGGAAGAAAAATCTACATAGATACAAGGAGCGGGAGACAGACATGTATGCGATGGTGGAAGCACGAGTGTGCAGGTGTATAAACCTATCTAGAGGCTAGCTAGTCGATAAATGTTTGTGAGAGAAATACGAGTCGGGATGCGAAAGCGAGAGTTTTGTGTGTGTGAGAGAGAGACGGTAGTCGGGAAGGGGAGTGGAAGCAGGAGTTGTGTGTGTGTGTGTGTCTGTGAGAGAGAGAGAGGAGCCGGTAGTCGGGGTTGTCTAATCGGTAAACAAATGAATAATGTCAGTCTGGGATGGAGACGAAAAGGAGACCGCAACAAATGTTGTGTCTACAGGAGAGAGAGAGAGAGAGAGAGTAATTTTAGTGGTATGAGTCATATGTAGAGACATATAGGGTGTGTGAGAGAATCCCATAGAGAGAAAGACAAAGTGAAATACGAGTGGAGACTGTGTGTGTGGCGGTGAAAAAGAAAGCTTAGGTAGCGAGTGATACCAGAGAACAGTAGAGACGTGAGAGATAATGAAAACCGTGTAATGTATAATGATAGGGAGAGTGTGACACTTCTCAAGGGAGACATCGAGAGACCATGTTTGCGAGGATAGAAGAAACATGAAGTGAGCGTGCGGGTGAGCTGGAGAAAAGAGAGTGATAGCTACCTGAAGGAGCATGCATGCGAGAGAGATGGGCGTGAAAGGAGTGAACAAAAAAGGGATTCAAATATTTGAATTCGAGATGATGATACATGTAATCAATACTCGAACCAAAATTGATCTATCAAACATGCATACTCATATGAATTCACGCACATCTATGTTATTTAATATGTAGATATTACTGATCCATACATTTTAGTAGAACATAATTTGGTTAAATTTTTTCGAATTCAACCTTAAGATTTCGAGATCGTTGTATTTGTAAATCATATTATACATATAAAGGAGCAGAATTCTTTGTTGTGCTTTTAAAAGTATATATAAAAAAATTATGTATATAGAATGTAATTCCAATTGAAAATGTATCCCGCCCGAAAAAAATAGAATACAAACGGGATTCGAATTGAGTTGGCACAGTAAACGTGCACTGTGCAAAATTTGAACGAAGCCGGGAAAGTCACAGTAACCGCCCGAAACCAAAATCAGCGAGATGGAAATCACTACTGCCTATCCCTGCCACGCCAAGCCTAACTGCAGGATTTCTATAGGTTTCGATAGGGGTAGGTTTGTAATTTCACCCAAACGTGACGTAGCCGCCTCTCACCCGGATTCATACACGGTGGGCGCCAAAACACAGTGTGTCCTCGGCCGAAATCGACTCCCTCCCCGATTCATATTCATACACGGTGGGCGCCAAAAACAAACTCTCGTCGGCAAATATTCGGTGTATGCGAGATTACCATCCTAGCTCCAACCGACTAATGTTGCTGTGATGTAGTAGAAATTTGAAACGGGGGCTAAGTTTGTAAATTTCCTTGCATTTGAGACAAGCGCGCCCTGAATACATGGTTCCCCCCTTCCTCTCTACCTCCCTTTTCCCCATTCGTACTCCGTGGGCGCCAAAACACCCTCTCCACCCCACCCTCCTCCGTCCGCCGCCATCCGCGACCCCATCCACCGCCGTCCTCCTCCACCATGCCGGAGCTGATACCCCGACGCCGCCATCCATTACAAGAGATCGACCTCTCTCATCCATGGCTTCGGACCGGGATCCTTGCATCCCGTCCTCTCGCTTCATCCCCGCCGTCGTCCACCTTGCCGGCGCCGCTCCTATGACCGTCGCGTCCATCGCGCCCTGCCGCCACCGTCTACCCTCATAGATCTGCTTCCACGCCGCCGACAGCCATCGCTACTACAGCACCGTCAAATTCTCAGCAGATGCATACACGGCGCCGCACCAGAGGCAGTACTCTTTCGTATCTGCTCAACTTATTTATCGCAGCAAGAAAATAGATCGCCACTGCTTTACTCTGATTTCTTGTCTTGGTTGCGAAGTTGCCTTTGTCCGGTTTGCACCTTCAGATCCGCCATGGCACGCTCAACACTATACTCCCAATGCTTATGGTTTTCCCCTTTTATTTTCCACACTAGTTAAATCACAGTAGACTAAATTTCAAAATTGGGTCAGTCGATTTTTCAGAGCTTGCCGGAGTTCGCCGGTGCGATCGAAGGGGCTCGGGTGGTTGTGGGGCCTCGCCGAACGAAGAAAACTCGATGCGGGTGGGGGTTGGGGCGGGGGTGGCGGAGGAACGCAGGCGGTGGGGGCCAGTGGTCCGGCCGGCGGCCCGTGCGGTGTTCTGTATGGGAAGAATCGGAGACGAGGAAGAAGAAGGGTTAGGAGACGTAGGATCTTCATCCAACCGCCTGAAATGGTCAAGAGACAGCTGGGAGTTGCATTCTTAATGCGCTCTGGTTCATCATGTGTGGGCACTGCGCAACTAACATTTTATTATCCAAAATCTGCTTGCTCTTCTTTACCATGTTCCTCTTCCGTTCTTCTTTAATATGTACTCTCTCCGTTCCTAAATACAAGTCTTTGTATAGATTCCACCATGGACTACATATGGAGCAAAATGAGTGAATCTACACTCTAAAATGTATTTGGATACATCTGTATGTGATCCATAGTGGAAATCTCTACCAAGACTTATATTTTGGAACGGAGGGAGTATGATAGTAGTACAGTATGTTCCTTGTACTAAAGATGAGCAGGGACATTTGCAGTGTAGAGGTCTATACGGTCGGTTGTGATGGACACTTTGAGCCTCTTTGATTCGTAGGATCTTGTAAACATAGGAATAGGATTTGTAGTGGCCTGCCCACTTGAATCCTATAAGAATAACAAGGAAATGCGGGGAACTGTGTCACCTTTGAGAGTTACACTGATATTAACAGTACCGCACCTTCACTTGAAGAGAGCTGGTATCCGAAGCCTTTATAGCTGTACCGGCAATACTAGCACATATATTCCAGCAAGTTCCACTTTGCTGATTTTACTCTGATTCTTAAGGTTTTCCCGTTATATCTACACTATGATCTGTGTAGCTGCTTTGTGTCGCACTAGCAGCAGTCCACTCTTGAAGCTAAACACTGCAATGACTTACAAAATTGGCACCAAGGCATTGAGTGCCATTCTGGATGCAATGAAACTCATACGCTCCCCACCTGTTGATTCTTGTTCAGAATATGATCCTAATGACTATTCTAACCTCGAGGAGTCAAAGGCAGATGGCCTGTCCTGTTCACCCATCAAGGTGCCTGTTCTAATTTGGCAATGTTTTATTGATTGCGGGTATCTTGCATATGTTGTCTTGCATTTCTTCTACTTTGTTGCACCGCCATCTGCTTAGTTTACTCATCATATATGTCGAGATGCTATGCCCATCCATTATCAATACATATTCCATCTGTCATCATACCATGTTTTTTCACCCAAATGTTGTTCTTGTGCATCAGACATCAAAAAGGAAGTGGGTGATTGCCGAACCTGAAGGAGCACCAGCAAAGTCCTTGAAAAACGTGGTGGTGCCGGAGAAATCAGACAGCACCCCACTTATATTGGATGTACAACCAGTGACACAAAACGTAGGACCGACTCCAGCAGACTGTACCCATACTTCACTGGCCACACCACTAGCCCCACCACACAAGACCTGCACTCCAGCAAAAGGTATACCGATTTCATTTGCCATAGCACCAGTTGTACCACAGAAAAATCCCACTCCAGCAAAAAAGTACAGCAAGTCCACCGGCCGAAGACCTATCCCAACTGCAGAGACGGCCAATTCCTGCAGATTGGAACCCCATTCCATTTATTCCCAGTTTAAAAGGCAATGCTTTCAATGTTGTTAGGGACTACGTGCATATATTCCCATCATGGGAAGATTATTGTGAAGACAAACACCATTTTCACATCTTCCTGTCCAACTTACGTGTAAGTGCTATTATTCATGGTTATTATTTTCCTGTTTTCTGCTGATTGAACACATCAATGATTTACATTACATTGTTGTAACTAGGCGAGGGTCAATCTGGATAGTCATGACGAGCAAAGCTTGCTTGTGCTTTTCAAGGAAGCATTGTAGCAGTATCGGTGTTACCTGAGGAAATCACACTTTGATGGCAAGTCTATAAACGAATTTCCGGTGAAGTCTCCTGTGCTAAATTTAGAAGACATTGAATGGAAAAACCTGTTATGCACTGGTCTCGTTCCCAGGATGAGGTACTGTCTATGAAATCAGATGACAATTTGAACTTCTACTTTTCCGCATGTGCCTTACAGATCTTTTTTGCAGGAAATCTGCTCGAAGAAGAATTTCGGTTTGACAAGAACGAAAGGATATCGCAAATATGCTGCCCGCTGCTTTGCTCTTGTTAGTGCCTGTTGTCCTGTATCACTGTACTTGCATACATACCTGGTTCATTATGTGACAGCAGTATGCTTGATAGCTTGCTTATCAATTGTTCGCTCCAAATTATCTGATCTGTATGAATGGTTACATCAGTGTAGAATATATCCAATGCCAATGTTTTTTAGCTCTGCATTGTTCTTGTAAGTACATGCTGTCCTTTATCAGTGTACTTATAATGACAGGTAGTTGTTCATGTACCATCACTCTGCAGCTTATTTTCCTTTACCCTCCATTTTCTACACATCAGATCTATATTTACTCTTACCATAAGGTTGGTACTGAAGAAGTTTAGCTGTGCATTGCTCTTGGCTGTACCTTTTGCCTGTATCGCTGCACTTACATTTATAGCTACTTGGTTATGTAGCATCACTCTTCATCTTATCTTAAATATTCTCCATTTTTTCGTATATTATCACATCTATATTTACTCTTAACAAAATGTAGAATAAAGGCAATGCTTTTAAAGAAGATTATGTGGTAAACTTCTTGAATTGCCCCCCCCCATCAGCATGGACAAGGCCTTTATAGAGCCTGTCTTCACCAATAATGTAAGTTTGTCCATCTCAAGCCTTCAAACTTTGTTGTATATATTTGGTTAGGCATGACTGCAACAGATGTTTATTTTTGGTGTTTGCATCAAATTGCTTGTTTAAAGTTTATTATGTAGTTCATAAACAAAAGTTTGTCCTTTCTCAATTTAAGTTTTCAGTTGTACAACCAAGTTCCTTCTTCATACCATGTAAATTAAACTATACAGAGCAAGTGATCTTCTTTTGCACTGCATGTATGCTTCTGTCTTCATCCGTAATCCAGTGGTGTGGTGAACCTACCCACTACAGCACAATGTCATATTCTGCAATGTCTTAACTATGAACAATGTCATATCATTCTACTATTATTTCAACTGTCTCTTTATTTGCCAATCTGAAATGGTATAAATTGACAGCACACTAACCATTGATACTTATGAGTTCTTGATCTGTAATCCAGTGGTGTCGTGAAGCTGCCAACTCCTTCACAATGTCATTTCCTGCCATGTCTTGACCTGAACAATACCATATTGTGTTAATGCAATTTTAAACTGTGTCACTTTATTCGTCAGTAAGAAATGTGATGAATTGTCAGCACTGATACTTTTATGTGCAAAACCTGTCATCTGTCTGCTTGTTTATCTTTCAGAGTGAGGAAGATATAAGTGTTGAACAAGCGCAGTCTCATCATCTTGCTCAGCTGCTTGCGCTGCAGCTCCCCAGTAGGGCTAACCTTTCTCGAACTCTATTGAAGTGCTATCGGTTTTGTATATTATTTTGTCGGCGTGTTTATTTGCACTGGTGGCGATCTTTGATGCCCAGTGTATGTAATCTGCTGTCTGCTTGTGCTTTATTATCATAGTGGCAAACTTTGATGCCCAGTGGATGTAATATGCCGCAATTTCTTTATTGTATAGTCTAGGTTTTTCCTTATTCATGATGGTGCAGTTATTTTACTGTATATATATCCTGTCTTCACAGTAAACCGGCCAAACAGTAAAATTATGGTACATAATCGGGCCGTCATGCAATCACGATGTAGGTTGGGCCTGAAACGTGCCGAACAGCTCACGGGCCGGCAGCAGCCCGAAATGAACCCCGGCCCATGATTGTGCGAATCAAATCACGGGCTTTTAACAGGCCAAAATTGTCTCGGTCCTTGTTTGGCCCAATCAGATATCGGCTGCGAGCAGGCCAGATGCAAACCGGGCCGTAGTTAGGCCCAACTATATGACAGGCTTTTAACAGGCCGAAACAAATATAGGGCCGAAATGTTAAACGGGCCCTTAACAGGCCAAAACTAATATCAGGCCGAATTACTAAGTGGGCCTTTAGCAAGTGGGGCCAAAAGCGTAGTGTCCAGTTGACGGGCCGAATCTGGTATGGGCCATAATTGAGCGCAAAGCCTCTTAAAGGGCCGGACCTGATCTGGGCCGTAATTTGGCCCAGAACATGGTAGGCTTTTAACGGGCCGGATCTCATATGGGCCACTATTAGGCCCGGAGCGTGGCAGGCCATTAATGGACCGGATCAAATATGGGCCGGCATTTGGCCCAAAACATGGCAACCAGTTATTGGGCCGGCCTACTAGGGTCCTCAAAATCTTGTGGGCCTACAGCTGGGCCGGCCCATTAATGTCGGCGAAATCTCGTGGGCCTTTAGCTGGGCCGGCCCATTATGATCCGCCAGAATCTTGTGGGCCTTTACCTGGGCCGGCCCATTATGGCCCGCAAAATCTTGTGGGCCTTTAGCTGGGCCAGCCCATTATGGTCCGCAAAATCTCGTGGGCCTTTAGCTGGGCCAGCCCATTATGGTCCGCAAAATCTTCTGGGCCTTTAGTTGGGCCAGCCCATTTAAACTTGATGGGCCGGTCCACGTGTCAACATATCATAGGCGCGTCTCGCCCATTGGATGAGTGACACCTGTGCCAACGCGGACCTGACACGTGTCTCCTCCGGCCAATGATGATTTTACATGTGGAAAATCCCCATTGGTCGGGGCTGTTAACGGGTTATCGGATCCAAAACCCGACCCGATAGCTTAACGGCGTTCCGTTACGGTGGATGCCACGTGTCGGTCACCCTTGACGAAAGCACTTCTGTGACGCGCGATTTATCGTCATGGAAGTGGACACTTCCGTGATGATAATTTTGGTAATGTCATGGAACACTTCTACGACAGCACAGGTATGACTATCTTGATTCTGTCATAAATTTGTCATGGATGTACATGCATGACAAAAAACGCGACCTACTGTGACAAACACATATCATCACGGAAGTGTATTTTTTTGTAGTGTGAATTAGTGCAGCTTACGAACTCATATACTTCATCAATGAAGAAGATGACATCAATTCATCAGATCAATTTCATCAAGTAATAGAACAGATAAAGCAGGATGAGGACGTGATAAATGAGAGTTCATTTCTTCATGATTAGCCTGCGTCCTATCAGGCACTTTTCAGGTCTCTAGCAAATTCTTCAGACGTTTGAGCATGTCTGGAGACCTGACCCTGCAGAAGAGATTAGTTCTTTTTCTTCACCACGCACATCTGAAGGGGTGGCAAAAAGTTCATCACTCTGCGAGCTCCATACGAGAAAGGTGGCATAGAAGCCAGTACATTTCGTTTCACATAAGAGGAGCTAGGATAAGCATGTGAATAAGCAGAGAAATTCTTCGAGGACTTATGAACATAATGGTTAGAAGAATAATGCTCATATTCATAGCCCTTAGGTCTTCCCTACGAAAAAGAGTTGTTAGCACGATGATATTCATATGAGGACTTTGATCCTTTTGAGGAATTTGATCCATGTGAGGAATTTGGTCCGTATGAGGACTTGGATCCATATGAAGAATTTGGTCCATATCAAGAATTTGATCTGGGGTTCCTATTCTTCACAGGTGGTGTCATGAGGACATTCACATGAAGACTTTCAAGGCACCTCTTGGGAACCCAGATTTTCTTCATAGGGGAACCGTTCCTGCAGTTAGTGCCAACATATCTAGCAAATACTTCACCATTCTGATTTTTGACCAGTTTATAGTTGGAGTCAAATGACTCATCAGAAGAATGAGGAGATTCACATGTAAAGCCAGATAAATTAGATGGATCAACTGGAGGTCCCTTTGCAGCAACCCATGAGGTTTTGGGGTACTACTCAGGCTTCCAATATGTACCATCAGCATTGAGTTTCCTCTCAAAGGCAATACCCTCTTTCCTAGGGTTCCTGTTGAGGATCCGCTTTTTAAGCACATCACAAAGAGTCTGATGCCCTTTGAGGCTTTTGTACATGCCTGTCATGTACAATTCCTTCAGCCCTGCGTCATCAGTGATACTAGCAATGTCCTCAGATGAGGAATTAGTGATAGCAGAGATAGTTGAAGAATTTGTAGCATTAGATGCATTTCAAGCATGGTGGAACAAATTCTTCCTGAGAAGCGCTGATTTGTTGAGCAAGTAATGAATCGCGCTCCTTCTGAAGATCTTCATAACTCACTCTTAGCTTTTCAAGATCTTGCTTTCTCTGAAGAAATTCATAAGAAAGCTTCTCATGATCAGATAAGAGAGTGTTATGATGACCTTGAAGGTTGTCAAACCTAGTCTGAAGTCTCTAAAGACTTTCAGCCAAAGCTTTCGACTGATTCATTTCTTCACCCAACATATCATCGCTCTTATTTAGCATGTATTGAACTTTTTCCAAAGCTCTTTGTTGTTTAGTGGCAAGGGAAGCAAGCTTGACATAGCTGGGTCCAAATTCATCACCAGATTCATCATCACTGGATTCAGATAGATAGCATTCAGTTACCTTTGCATCTTTTGCCATAAGGCATGGTGTAGAAGATGATGATTTTGGTTCGAATGTCATCGCTTTGAGAGATTCGTTGAAGTCCTCAAACCAAGGATCATGACGGGTTCGATGACCTTCATAGACCTCAGAGAGACGGTCCCAGATAAGCTCCACATGATCGAGATGCATGATGTTCCTGAACTGATTTTGAGACAGACAGGAGCAGATGACGTCCTTCGCCGTGAGGTTGAGAAGGGTGAACTTGCGAATGTCATCAGCTTCTGCCATCTTGCACAGATCAGTCAGACCGATCTCAGTGACGGTCCACAGCTCGCTGTTCATCACCATGAGACGCTTCTTCATCATGGCCTTCCACTTGGGATACTCGTGACCGTCAAAGATGGGGCACGACACAGTCTTCATTCCTGTGGTCGACATAACTAAAACTCCAGGCGGTTAAACCAAAATCACACAGAACAAGGGAGTACCTTGCTCTGATACCAATTGGAAGTGCGTTATATCGACTAGAGGGGGTGAATAGGCGATTTTTATGAATTCTTCACTGAGGAATTTGCAGGTGGGGAAATTCCTTAGCGAAGAACTACTAGCAGCGGAATAAGTACTCAAAAGTAAACATAACAGAACACAAGCATGGTCATCATGATGAAATGAAGACAAGCACAGAGTACAGAAAGCGTAATCACAGGATAACACAGGATGAAGACAAACAGACTGAAGAAATTGAACTGAGGAAATTGAGAAAGTCTTCAGTCAAAGTCTTCAAACAGATATGAACAAGCACGCAACAACTGTAATGAGGAAATGAAAGAGTTGAGGAAATAGAACCAGTAAGCTTGGTGAAGACAATGATTTGGTAGACCAGTTCCAACTGCTGTCTCAGTTGTACATCTGGTTGGAGCGGCTAGGTATTTAAACCCGTGGACACACAGTCCTCACTGTATTCTCCTTGAGCTAATGTCACACAGACCTCGCCCAATCACTCGTGGTAAGTCTTCAGGTGACTTCCGAACCTTCACAAACTCGGTCACTCGGCGATCCACAATTCCTCTTGGATGCTCTAGACCATGACGCAACCGTCTGGAAGAAGCACAGTCTTCAAAGGTAACAAGCGTCGGATCCACGCAGGATCAATCTCTTCAGTGATGCTCAATAACTTTGGGTTTGTAGGTGTTTAGGTTTGGGTTTTCCTCACTCGATGATTTTCGCTCAAAGTCCTCGGAGGATGGGATGCTCTCAAATGACAAGTGTCAGTTTCTTTCGGAGCAGCCAACCAGCTAGTGGTTGTAGGGGGTGGCTATTTATAGCCTAGGGAGCAGCCCGACATGATAAGACATAAATGCCCTTCAATAATATGACCGTTAGGTGGGTAGATATTTTGGGACAGCTGGCACAAGGCACAGCAATGGTCGGAAATTTGAGGCTCAATTCCTCAGGGCTATCATGTTCCTCACTGTGTAGGCAATCCGCACTGGCGAATTCCTAACTCCTCATTCAGAACAAATTCCTCAGAGACCAGAAGAACTTCGTCTCTGTCACTGAAGAATATGACTGAACTGTATGAGATTTCCAATGGCTTCACTCGAAGGGATTGGTAGGTGTAGGATTTTGAGTTGAGCATCACATGGAAATTTTTCCTTAGTATTTCCTCGACCCCCTTTAACAGTACGGTGTTTCCTATGACTGAAGAAAGAGAAAATGAAACTACGAAAACAAAAGTCTTCACGCTCCATGTTCCTCGAATGAATACCAAGTCTTCAAGGTCACACCAATTTCTTCACTTTCAAAGTCTTCAGAAAGTCTTCAGAAATCCAAAGTCTTCAGTCGAAGAACTTCATTTTTAGGGGTCGACTTTCTCTGTAAATATCAAACTCCTCATAGACTTATAGTCCTGTGTACACTCATAAACACATTAGTCCCTTAACCTATAAGTCTTCAATACACTAAAATCACTAAGGGGCACTAGATGCACTTACAGCGATCGTTCACAATTTTGCTCCAGTCTTTCACTATTAAGCATTCCTCGCTATTAGAAATCATGTATGCACTAAAGTGCATTGTAGGATATCTTGGCCGTAAGCTAACAATTCTCATGCGACCTTTAGTCTCGATCCAATGAGGCACATTCATGGGGAGTCCCTGTTGACGAACATCGTATAGTAACATACTTAGCAATGAAGTTTAGCTTAAAAAATAATGTATGCAAAAGATGCACTAAGGACAAATAGTAAAAATCTTACCATCTTCCCTAAATAGATGTTACCGTAGTTCAGTACGAACACTATTGGTCGCACGTTTTGAGTACTAAGATTTTTAAGTCCAGAAAAATAATTTGTTTTGACAGTATGAAGATCCTCAAGCCATGAAACATAATGACCTATCTCCTCGCAGTTTAGTTCAGCCCCGGGATAGTGGACGGTCATGTCTACCAAGCGCCGGACATGTTTGCTTGAATGGAAATAAGCTGTCAATAGAAATTAGTTGTCAACTAGTTTTGAATAAACAATATCGAAGACATAAATTTGGTTGAGAAACTCACATAATGGTATAACTGGAAGGGTCTGCACATCGACCCAAATGTCTCTATTACCTTCAATATCATCTTCGGGACGAATATCAAAGGTGATAAACATATCAGGCTCAAATGCATAAGCCATGCATAGTGCTTGCCAAGTTTTGCATTCAAAATAGGTGTAGGTGTCTGCGTTGTATAATTTTGCGTGGAAAGTATAACCATGCTCGGTCTTCAAGTTAACTCTCTTTACCTCTGTAGTAGTTTGCATAGGACTGAAACCTATCTTATCCAAGACAAAAACTCTTGCATGGCAGGGGATACGCTAGTAGAATAGTAACACATTTAAATTATAAGTTGAAGCAAATGAAGCAGATGTCATGCTTAATTACGAAAAAAGACTTGTCGTTGTGACTTACTGTATCCAATTCGAAGTTCTCGTCCAGCTTGATGCTGAAGCGCCTATCATCATCTAGGAAGATTATGTCGCACAGGCCGCGCTCGTCTTTGCAGTAATCGCAAATACCGAAATCCTTTTCGTCGTCAGACATTTCCTATGTTCATAGTTGAAACATTAATTGAAAATCGATCGAAGGCAACTACCAGGATACTCAACACACAAATCCGGGGCACTCGATATTTCCTACATATTCTGGCACAAGTCATGCCAAAATTCACAGAAAAATCCGGCATGACCTTTGCTAAAATAGGACATATCGAGCGCCTGAAATTTGCCGGAACGAAAATGAATCAACACTCCAGAAAAACATAGGCCACTCGGAGGTGTAACCTGCAAACATGACCGGCCACTTGGGCAAGCACATATCCTATTTGAGCAACACAAGATATACATTTCAAAATATCTTATAGGACTCATATTGACATGAGCATTCGATACGAAAAACCAAATCGTAAAATAAATAAGTATTCAAATTAGCATGCATTCAATAAGCAAAAGTAAATCATCTCATGCGTCCGTACATCGTCGAATATTATCACTAATACATCTCGAATAGTATCATACATATAACATCACTAATACAACTAAAACCCTAGCGCACGACGGGTATCGGCGCGGCCGGTGGACACCCACAGAGAAGGAACCATCACAGGATCATAGCTCCAGTGTGATCCCTGGAGAACCTGCCAGGTATTGGAGAACCTGTGCTCCAACACAAACAAGTAGCGACGGACGTGCGTGTCCTCCTCACTGACACGGTGACGCACCACCTCCGCGGGGTCCTCGAGCCTCTGGACCATCACTGGCCCACGCGACCTCCACCAAAGAAGGTTCGGGTCAACGACGGGCTGACTCCTCACCAACCTGCGCCCCCTGGTAGGTAGCGCCTCCCAGTACCACCCCGACGGAGCCCAGTCCCGGAGATGGCCCATCTGGTGACGCAGGTATCCTCCGCCGACTCGATGACGAGGATGCGGGATAGGCATCGTCGACGTCGATGCGGGAACAATTGCTTTAACTAAAAAAGTAAACTAGTTCTATTAATTTTCGTACTAAAAATAAAATAGTTGTATTAGCTCAACTAGTTCAATTAAGCACTTACTATAAATAAGAATAAACTAGTTTTTACTAAAAATAAACTAGTTCAACTAGTTATATTAATTTTCTTACTAATTCTATTAAACACTTACTAAAAAACAATAAAGAAACTAGTTAGATGAAGTCTAAAATTTAATCCTAACTAATTTGATGAACTCTAAAATTTAATGAACCCTAACTAATTTGATGAACTCTAAAATTTAACCCTAACTAATTTGATGAACTTTAAAATTTAACCCTAACTAATTTGATGAACTCTAAAACTAATTCTATTTAACAACTACTGCCATAATTAGCATCTAATTTGACGAACCCTAACTAATTAGATGAACTCTGAAATTTAACCCTAAGAACCCTAGCTAGGCAGAGGTAGGGGAGGGGGAGGGGGCGTGCTCACCTCGGGCGCCGGCGGAGTTAGGGAGAGGGGCACACGGCATCGAGGTCGGGGACGGGGTCGGGGTCGGGGCGGCGGGTGCACGGCGAAGGGCGGCGATGTAAGGGGGCGTCGAGGTCGGGGTCGGGGGCGGCGTCGACAGCGTGCGGAGGGCGATGGGAGAGCGCGCGGCGGCCGGGCGATGACGGCGGCGACAGTAGACGCGCGCACGCGTGTTGGATTTGGGGGAAGTGGGCGCTGGGGAAGAAGAACGGTTGGTTAAGTGGAAAGTAGCAGCAGCGCGTTCCACGGAAAGTGCTACTGCTACATTAGCTATAGCGCCTGTCCATAAAGCCCGCTGCTGCTACGCATTTCTCCTTTATTTTTCTTTTTCATTTATTTTAATTCACATTTTCTTTTTTTCCTTCCCCTTTTTCTATTTCTTTCATTTTCATTTACTTTTCTATATGTTTTTCATTTTATTTTCCTTTCCTTAGCAGTAGCGCTTCTTGCGCGAAACACGCTGCTACAACAATCTTAGCAGCAGCGCACTTTCCTTAGGCACGCTACTACTATAGGTAGCCTGGCGAGAATAGTAAGGGGAATTGTAGTAGTAGCGCCTCTATAGTTAACGCGCTACTGCTATGATCTTAGCTGCAGCGCGTTTGGATAACATGCGCTAGTGGTAAATTGTAGTAGCGCTTCTTTTTGTCCCGCGCTACTGGTAAGTTTCTGTGTATAAGGTTTTCCCTAGTAGTGATAAGTGGGATGCTTGTCCACGAAAGGACAGCACCCAAGCACCGGTCCAACCACATACCAAATTATCAAAGTAACGAACATGAATCATATGAGCGTGATGAAAACTAGCTTGACGATAATTCTCTTGTGTCCTCGGGAGCGCTTTCCTTTGCATAAGAGTTTGTCCAGGCTTGTCCTTTTCTACAAAAAGGATTGGGCCATCTTGCTGCACCTTATTTACTTTCATTACTTGTTACTCGTTACAAATTACCTTATCACAAAACTATCTGTTATCGATAATTTCAGTGCTGGCAGAGAATACCTTACTGAAAACCGCTTGTCATTTCCTTCTGCTCCTTGTTGGGTTCGACACTCTTACTTATCGAAAGGACTACGATAGACCCCCTACACTTGTGGGTCATCACCTACCTAAGGATTGAGCAAGATCCTTCAAGTAAGTTGTCATCGGTGCAATAAGGCAATAAAAATTGCTTCTAAAAGTGTTAGATCATTTAGTGTAAGAGAAAATTGAGCGTTGTATGAACTTGTGATGGGAAAGCAATAAAAGCGACGGACTGCATAATAAAGGTTGCTATCATAAGGGGCAATATAACGTGACATTCTTTTGCACTAAGGGCTTGAGCATACAAACAAATAAGCGCATGGAAACCTCTGCTTCCCTCTGTGAAGGGCCTATCTTTTACTTTTCAGTATTTATTTTTACGCAAAGAGTCAAACTTTTTCTCTCTATTCCTTTTTATTTTTCTCTTTTGGCAAGCATCATGTGGTGAGGAAAGATCTAGGCACATATGTCCAGTTGAATATGGGTAGCATGAGTTCTTATTGTTGACATCACCCTTGAGGTGAATACGTTGGGTGGCAAAACAATAAGCCCCTATCTTTCTACGTGTCCGGTTGAAACGTTTTGGTCATGTGTATGCGGTGAGTGTTAGCAATCATAGAAGACTATATGATGGTTGAGTATGTGGAGCTCTTACTTAAACTCTGTTGAGTAAGTTGAATTGCAATTACTTGGTGACTAAGAACATAGGTTGTTGAATTTCAAGAGAGTTCATTGTTTGAACCTTAACAAGTGAATTAGTTGCCACTATAACATGAGAAGTTTTATAAGAAAGAATTGTTGTTATGATGCTAGGAAAAGTGATTGAAATTATCATTGATCAAACTTATGCACTTTGCTAGCATTCAAACTTCATAAATTATTTCTTTTATCATTTACCTACTCGAGGACGAGTAGGAATTCAGCTTGGGGATGCTCATACGTCTCCAACGTATCTATAATTTATGAAGTATTCATGCTGTTATTTTATCATTCTTGGATGTTTTCCAATCATTTTATAGCAACTTTATATCATTTTTTGGGACTAACCTATTGACCCAGTGCCCAGTGCCACTTGTTGTTCTTTGTTTGTTTTCTAAATCGCAGGAAATCAATACCAAATGAAGTCTATGCATAGGGGTTGATGCATGTTTTTATTATCTTTTCTCCGATAGAAACTTTGGGGTCTCTGTGTAGTTCTTTGTGTGGATTGAGTATTATGAATATGAATTTGCTTTGGTGTTAATTTTAGTACGAACTCTTTATTAGATCGATCGGAAAGAATAGCTTGCGTTATTTTAGTACGAACTCTAGGATAGATCGATCGGAAAGAATAGCTTTGAGGTGGTTTGATACCCTACAAATGATTTCTATCTTTTGTTCTCCGCTAATAGGAACTCGGGAGTGATTCTTTATTGCACATTGAGGGATAATCATATGATCCAACTATGTTAGCACTGTTGAGAGAGATTGCACTACCGAAAGTACGGACCCTAGGCCTTGTTTTCAAGCATCGCAATACTGCTTTTGTGCCCGTTTACTATTTGCTACCTTCCTGTTTTTATTTATTCAGATTATAAAAATATATTTCTACCATCAATATTACACTTTTATCACCATCTCTTCGCCGAACTAGTGTACCTATACAATTTTCCATTGTATTGGGTGTGTTGGGGACACAAGAGATTTCTTGTATTTGGTTGCACGGTCGTCTGAGAGAGACCACCTTCATCCTACACCTCTCACGGATTGATAAACCTTAGGTCATCCACTTGAGGGAAAATATCTACTGTCCTACAATACTCTGCGCTTCGAGGCCCAACACATGTGTACAAGAATAAAGTTGCGTAGTAGACATCAAGCTCTTTTCTGGCGCTGTGGCCGGGGAGGTGAGTGCTTGAAGGTATATCTTTAGATCTTGCAATTGAATCTTTTAGTTTCTTGTTTTATCACTAGTTTGGTTTATAAAAAGAAAACTACGAAAAAATGGAATTGAGGTTGCATCATGTTATTGATCATCTTTATAATATCTTTCTTGAAAATGATGGTTCAGAAAATTGTGCTCAATTGTTCGAAGAAGAAGTCAATAAAATGTTTGGCACAAAATATTTGAATGATGAGCATGATTGCAATGTTGTTAGTATGAATTCTTTGAATATCCAAAATGCTAATGATTATTGCACTAGTCCTGAGAAAAATGTTTCTTATAAGCATGTCAATTTTTGTGGAGTGAATTGGGAGTGCATTTGCACACCAAAAAGGGAAGATAGATTTTGTAAGAAGCATAAATATTTAGAAACGAAAAAGTTGCAAGAGAGGCTAGATGATTGTGCTGAAAGATTTAATTTTTTTCGCCATCCTTGTGAACTTTGCAATGAAGGTGGTCATTTAAATCTCCAATGCAAATTGTTTCATGATCGAATCATGTCCAAAAATTGTGATAACTTGATTACCCTTGAGCATCATTAGGAGCTTAGTCTTCTTTTGGGATATGAAGAAATGAAACGTATAACTGAGGGTATTCCAAAATTTAATCTCGAGAGATTTCTTGATTTTGATCTAGAGGAAATTTATGTGTTTTGTGCGGTAAATTGCATTGAGAATCCTTATATTGCCAACTATCTACAGACATGAAAACAAATAGAATATGAAGAGAGTACTAATGAAAGGGAAAATATTTCCCAATACCCTCCTAGTGTCTATTATGATGAATCAGGTAACGAGGAGGAGCTTCCTATCCAACCAATCTCAACAATAAGAAGCTTGAAAAGATTAATTAAACCCACACATGGTGTGGTGAAGAAGAAGAAAAGAAGAAATAATATAGGTAAAAAGGTATCTCTCCCAAATAGTATTGCTCCTATTATTGTTGTGCCTCATGAAAATGAATCAAAAATAATTGTGGAGGATGATGCACTTGATGATGATTTTGTTATGCCTATTGCTTGTTGTGATGATTATGATTGGGAACATAATGATATCCCTTATGATCTTGAAAATATTTTTAGCACTTGCTTGGAAGAACATGATAATAATGTTTGCTATACTGTTGGTGCCATTCATGCTATTGATAAGAATGATTGTGATGATATGCAAAACCACAAGCTTGGGGATGCTATGTTTAATGATTATGACATGTTTGAAGATTTATTTGCTGCAAATAATGCTTGTCCTGAGCTTGGGGATGCTTTGCTTAATGAATATGATCCTTTGATCCTTCCACTTTTGATAAGAAAGTTTATTATGATGATAGCATGCCTCCTATTTATGATCATTACATTGATAAAAGTGGGTTTGGAAGAGTGTCAACTCTAGGTAGTAGGTGTTGGAAATATGCCCTAGAGGCAATAATAAAATGGTTATTATTGTATTTCCTTGTTCATTATAATTGTCTATTGTTCATGCTATAATTGTATTAACTGGAAACCGTAATACATGTGTGAATACGTAGACCACAACATGTCCCTAGTAAGCCTCTAGTTGACTAGCTCGTTGATCAATAGATGGTTATGGTTTCCTGACCATGGACATTGGATGTCATTGATAACGGGATCACATCATTAGGAGAATGATGTGATGGACAAGACCCAATCCTAAGCATAGCACAAGATCGTGTAGTTCGTTTGCTAAGTGCTTTTCTAATGTCAAGTATCATTTCCTTAGACCATGAGATTGTGCAACTCCCGGATACCGTAGGAATGCTTTGGGTGTACCAAACGTCACAACGTAACTGGGTGGCTATAAAGGTGCATTACAGGTATCTCCGAAAGTACATGTTGGGTTGGCACGAATCGAGACTGGGATTTGTCACTCCGTATGACGGAGAGGTATCTCTGGGCCCACTCGGTAATGTATCATCATAATGAGCTCAATGTGACTAAGGAGTTAGCCACGGGATCATGCGTTACAGTAATGAGTAAAGAGACTTGCCGGTAACGAGATTGAACGAGGTATTGGGATACCGACGATCGAATCTCGGGCAAGTAACATACCAATAGACAAAGGGAATTGTATACGGGATTGATTGAATCCCCGACATCGTGGTTCATCTGATGAGATCATCGTGGAACATGTGGGAGCCAATATGGGTATCCAGATCCCGCTATTGGTTATTGGCCGGAGAGGTGTCTCGGTCATGTCTGCATGGTTCCCGAACCCGTAGGGTCTACACACTTAAGGTTCGGTGACGCTAGAGTTGTTATGGGAAATAGTATGTGGTTACCAAAGGTTGTTCGGAGTCCCGGATGAGATCCTGGACATGACGAGGAACTCCGGAGTGGTCCGGAGGTGAAGATCGGTATATTGGACGAAGGGTATTGGAGTCCGGAATTGTTCTGGGAGGACCGGGTGACGACCAGCGTGACCGAAAGGTGTTTCGGAGGCCCCGGCAAGCGTTGGGGGGCCTTATGGGCCAAGGGGAGGGGGCACACCAGCCCACTAAGGGGTTGTGCGCCCCTCCCAACCCCTCTCACGTAACATGGAGAGGTGGGGGCGCCTCCACTAGGGCAGCATCCCCTCCCGGCTTGGGGGGCAAGTTTCCCAGGGGTGGGGGCGCCCAAACCCATCTAGGGTTTCCCCTGTGGCCGCCGCCCCTCCCCTAGGGAACCCTAGGGCACCTCCTCCACCCCCCTTCCCCCTATATATAGTGAGGGAGAGAGAGGGCAGCCGCACCCCTGGCCTAGCGCAGCCCTCTCCTCCTCCAACTCCACCACCTCCTCCGTAGTGCTTAGCGAAGCTCTGCCGGAGAACCACGAGCTCCATTGCCACCACGCCGTCGTGCTGCTGGAGTTCTCCCTCAACTTCTCCTCTCCCCTTGCTGGATCAAGAAGGAGGAGACGTCCCCGTGCTATACGTGTGTTGAACGCAGAGGCGCCGTCCATTCGGCGCTAGATCAGATCTTCCGCGATTTGAATCGCCGCGAGTATGACTCCATCAACCGCGTTCTTGTAACGCTTCCGCTTAGCGATCTTCAAGGGTATGAAGATGCACTCCCTCTCTCTCGTTGCTAGCATCTCCTAAATTGATCTTGGTGACACGTAGGAAAATTTTGAATTATTGCTACGTTACCCAACAGTGGCATCATGAGCTAGGTCTATGCGTATATTCTATGCACGAGTAGAACACAAAGTAGTTGTGGGCGATGATTTGTTCAATTTGCTTACTGTTACTAGTCTTATCTTGATTCGGTGGCATTGTGGGATGAAGCGGCCCGGACCGACCTTACACGTACTCTTACGTGAGACAGGTTCCACCGACTGACATGCACTTGATGCATAAGGTGGCTAGCGGGTGTCTGTCTCTCCCACTTTAGTCGGATCGGATTCGATGAAGAGGGTCCTTATGAAGGGTAAATAGCAATTGGCATATCACCGTTGTGGCTTTTGCGTAGGTAAGAAACGTTCTTGCTAGAAACCCATAGCAGCCACGTAAAACATGCAACAACAATTAGAGGACGTCTAACTTGTTTTTGCAGGGTATGCTATGTGATGTGATATGGCCAAAAGGATGTGATGAATTATATATGTGATGTATGAGAATGATCATGTTCTTGTAATAGGAATCACGACTTGCATGTCGATGAGTATGACAACCGGCAGGAGCCATAGGAGTTGTCTTAATTTATTGTATGACCTGCGTGTCAATGAAAAACGTCATGTAATTACTTTACTTTATTACTAACCGTTAGCCATAGTAGTAGGAGTAATAGTTGGCGAGACAACTTCATGAAGACACGATGATGGAGATCATGGTGTCATGCCGGTGACGAAGGTGATCATGCCGCGCCTCGAAGATGGAGAGCAAAGGCGCATGATGATATTGGCCATATCATGTCACTTTATGATTTGCATGTGATGTTTGTCATGTTTACATCTTATTTGCTTAGAACGACGGTAGCATAAATAAGATGATCCATCACTAAAATTTCAAGAGATGTGTTCCCCCTAACTATGCACCGTTGCGAAGGTTCGTTGTTTCGAAGCACCACGTGATGATCGGGTGTGATAGATTCTAATGTTCGCATACAACGGGTCTAAGCCAGATTTACACATGCGAAACACTTAGGTTGACTTGACGAGCCTAGCATGTACAGACATGGCCTCGGAACACAAGAGACCGAAAGGTCGAACATGAGTCGTATAGTAGATACGATCAACATGGAGATGTTCACCGTTGATGACTAGTCCGTCTCACGTGATGATCGGACACGGTCTAGTCGATTCGGATCATGTATCACTTAGATGACTAGAGGGATGTCTATCTAAGTGGGAGTTCATTAAATAATCAGATGAACTTAATTATCATGAACATAGTCAAAAGTTCTTTGCAAATTATGTCATAGCTTACGCTTGAGTTCTACTATTTAAGATATATTCCTAAAGAAAATTTAGTTGATAGTAGAAAATATGCGGACTGGGTCCGTAAACCGAGGATTATCCTCATTGCTGCGCAGAAGGCTTATGTCCTTAATGCACCGCTCGGTGTGCTGAACCTCGAGCGTCATCTGTAGATGTTGCGAAACATTAGACATACACGTTTTGATGACTACGTGATAGTTCAGTGCGTAATGCTAACGGTTTAAAATTGTGGCACCAAAGACGGTTTTGAAACGTCGCAGAACATATGAGATGTTCCAAAGACTAAAATTGGGATTTCAGACTAGTGCCCACGTCAAGAGGTATGAGACCTCTGACAAGTTTCTTAAGCCTGCAAACTAAGGGAGAAAAGCTCAATCGTTGAGCATGTGCTCAGATTGTTTGAGTACTACAATCGCTTGAATCGAGTGGGAGTTAATCTTCCAGAAGAGATAGTGATGGTTCTCCATAGTCACTGCCACCAAGCTATTAGAGCTTTGTGATGAACTATAACATATCAGGGATAGACATGATGATCCTTGAGCAACTCACGATGTTTGACACCGCGAAAGTAGAAATCAAGTAGGAGCATCAATTGTTGATGGTTAGTAAAACCACTAGTTTCAAGAAGGGCAAGGGAAAGAAGGGATACTTCATGAAACGGCAAATCAGTTGCTGCTCTAGTGAAGAAACCCAAGGTTGAACCCAAACCCGAGACTAAGTGCTTCTGTAATGAGGGGAACGGTCACTGAAGCAGAACTACCCTAGATACTTGGTAGATGAGAAGGCAGGCAAGGTCGACAGAAGTATATTGGATATACATTATATTAATGTGTACTTTACTAGTACTCCTAGTAGCACTAGGGTATTAGATACCGGTTCGGTTGCTAAGTGTTGGTAACTCGAAATAAAAGGCTACGGAATAAACGGAGACTAGCTAAAGGTGAGATGACGATATGTGTTGGAAGTGTTTCCAAGGTTGATGTAATCAAACATCGTACGCTCCCTCTACCATCGGGATTGGTATTAAACCTAAATAATTGTTATTTAGTGTTTGCGTTGAGCATAGACATGATTGGATTATGTTTATCGCAATACGGTTATTCATTTAAGGAGAATAATGGTTACTCTGTTTATTTGAATAATACCTTCAATGGTCTTGCACCTAAAATGAATGGTTTATTGAATCTCGATCGTAGTGATACACATGTTCATGCCAAAAGATATAAAATAGTAATGATAGTACCACATACTTCTAGCACTGCCATTTGAGTCATATTGGTATAAAACGCATGAAGAAGCTCCATGTTGATTGGTCTTTGGACTCACTTGTTTTTGAAAAGATTAAGACATGCGAACCATGTCTATTGGTATATATGCATGAAGAAACTCCATACATATGGATCGTTTGGACTCACTTGATTTTGAATCACTTGAGACATGCAAATCATACCACATGGGCAAGATGACTGAAAGGCCTCGTTTTCAGTAAGATGGAACAAGAAAGCAACTTGTTGGAAGTAATACATTTTGATGTGTGCAGTCCACTGAGTGTTGAGGCACGCAGTGGATATCGTTATGTTCTTACTTCACAGATGATTTGAGTAGATGCTAAGTATATTTACTTGACGAAACACAAGTCTGAATTATTGAAAGGTTTATGTAATTTCAGAGTGAAGTTATAGATCATCGTGACAAGAGGATAAAATGTCTATGATATGATCATAGAGATGAATATCTGAGTTACGAGTTTGGCACACAATTAAGACATTGTGGAAATTGTTTCACAACTAATACCGCCTGGAACACCATAGTGTGATGGTGTGTCCGAACATCATAACTGCACCCTATTGGATATGGTGCATACCATGATGTCTCTCATCGAATTACCACTATCGTTTATGGGTTAGGCATTAGAGACAACCGCATTCACTTTAAATAGGCACCACGCAATTCCGTTGAGACGACACCGTATGAACTATGGTTTAGAGAAACCTAAGCTGTCATTTCTTAAAAGTTTGGGGCTGCGACGCTTATGTGAAAAGGTTTCAGGTTGATAAGCTCGAACCCAAAGCGGATAAATGCATCTTAATAGAATACCCAAAACAGTTGGGTATACCTCCTATTTCAGATCCGGAAGCAAAAGTGATTGTTTTTAGAAACGGGTCCTTTCTCGAGGAAAAGTTTCTCTCAAAAGAATTGAGTGGGAGGATGGTGGAGACTTGATGAGGCTATTGAACCGTCACTTCAACTTGTGTGTAGCAGGGCACAGGAAGTTGTTCCTGTGGCACCTACACCAATTGAAGTGGAAGCTTATGATAGTCATCATGAAACTTCGGATCAAGTCACTACCAAACCTCGTAGGTCGACAAGGATGCGTACTACTTCAGAGTGGTACGTAATCCTGTCTTGGAAGTCATGTTGCTAGACAACAATGAACCTACGAGCTATGGAGAAGCGATGGTGGGCCCAGATTCCGACGAATGGCTCGAGGCCATAAAATCCGAGAGAGGATCCATGTATAAAAACAAAGTATAGACTTTGGAAGAACTACTTGATGGTCGTAAGGCTGTTGGGTGCAGATGGATTTTAAAAGGAAGACGGACAATGATGGTAAGTGTCACCATTAAGAAAGCTCGACTTGTCGTTAAGATGATTTCCGACAAGTTCAAGGAGTTGACTACGATGAGACTTTCTCACTCGTAGCGATGCTAAGAGTCTGTTGGAATTATATTAGCAGGTACTGCATTATTTATGAAATCTTGCAGATAGGATGTCAAAATATTGTTTCCTCGACGATTTTCTTGAGGAAAGGTTGTATGTGATACAACCAGAAGGTTTTGTCAATCCTGAAAGATGCTAACAAGTATGCAAAGCTCCAGCAATCCTTCTAAGGACTGGAGTAAGCATCTCGGAGTTGGAATGTACGCTTTGATGAGATGATCAAAGATTTTGGGTTTATACAAAGTTTATGAGAAACTTGTAATTCCAAAGAAGTGAGCGGGAGCACTATAGAATTTTTGATGAGTATATGTCGTTAACATATTGTTGATCAGAAATGATGTAGAATTTCTGGAAAGCATACAGGGTTATTTGAAAAGTGTTTTTCAATGGAAAACCTGGATTAAGCTACTTGAACATTGAGCATCAAAATCTATAAGGGTAGATCAAAAACGCTTAATAGTACTTTCAAATGAATACATACCGTGACAAGATTTTGAAGGAGTTCAAAATAGATCAGCAAAGAAGGAGTTCTTGGCTGTGTTACAAGGTGTGAGTATTGAGTAAGACTCAAAACATGACCACGGCAGAAGAGAGAGAAAGGACGAAGGTTGTCCCCTATGCTTTAGACGTAGGCTCTACAGTATGCTATGTTGTGTACCGCACCTGAAGTGTGCCTTGCCATGAGTCAGTCAACGGGTACAAGAGTGATCCAGGAATGGATCACATGACAGCGGTCGAACTTATCCTTAGTATCTAGTGGACTAAGGAATTTTCTCGATTATGGAGGTGGAAAAAGAGTTCGTCGTAAAGGGTTACGTCGATGCAAACTTTGACACTAATCCAGATGACTCTGAGTAGTAAACCGGATTCGTATAGTAGAGCAGTTATTTGGAATAGCTCCAAGTAGCGCGTGGTAGCTGCATCTACAAGATGACATAGAGATTTGTAAAGCACACACGGATCTGGAAGGTTCAGACCCGTTGACTAATAACCTCTCTCACAAGCAAGATATGAACAAACCCCATGGGTGTTGGATTCATTACAATCACATAGTGATGTGAACTAGATTATTGACTCTAGTGCAAGTGGGAGACTGTTGGAAATATGCCCTAGAGGCAATAATAAAATGGTTATTATTGTATTTCCTTGTTCATGATAATTGTCTATTGTTCATGCTATAATTGTATTAACTGGAAACCGTAATACATGTGTGAATACATATAGACCACAACATGTCCCTAGTAAGCCTCTAGTTGACTAGCTCGTTGATCAATAGAT
Source organism: Aegilops tauschii subsp. strangulata (assembly GCF_002575655.3). Taxonomy (NCBI): domain Eukaryota; kingdom Viridiplantae; phylum Streptophyta; class Magnoliopsida; order Poales; family Poaceae; genus Aegilops; species Aegilops tauschii. The sequence goes on along the minus strand of NC_053036.3, from coordinate 547,927,809 downwards.
GGTTATGGTTTCCTGACCATGGACATTGGATGTCATTGATAACGGGATCACATCATTAGGAGAATGATGTGATGGACAAGACCCAATCCTAAGCATAGCACAAGATCGTGTAGTTCGTTTGCTAAGAGCTTTTCTAATGTCAAGTATCATTTCCTTAGACCATGAGATTGTGCAACTCCCGGATACCGTAGGAATGCTTTGGGTGTACCAAACGTCACAACGTAACTGGGTGGCTATAAAGGTGCATTACAGGTATCTCCGAAAGTGTCTGTTGGGTTGGCACGAATCGAGACTGGGATTTGTCACTCCGTATGACGGAGAGGTATCTCTGGGCCCACTCAGTAATGCATCATCATAATGAGCTCAATGTGACTAAGGAGTTAGCCACGGGATCATGCGTTACGATAACGAGTAAAGAGACTTGCCGGTAACGAGATTGAATGAGGTATTGGGATACCGACGATCGAATCTCGGGCAAGTAACATACCGATAGACAAAGGGAATTGTATACGGGATTGATTGAATCCCCAACATCGTGGTTCATCCGATGAGATCATCGTGGAACATGTGGGAGCCAATATGGGTATCCAGATCCCGCTATTGGTTATTGGCCGGAGAGGTGTCTCGGTCATGTCTGCATGGTTCCCGAACATGTAGGGTCTACACACTTAAGGTTCGATGACGCTAGAGTTGTTATGGGAAATAGTATGTGGTTACCGAAGGTTGTTCGGAGTCCCGGATGAGATCCCGGACATGACGAGGAACTCCGGAGTGGTCCGGAGGTGAAGATCGATATATTGGACAAAGGGTATTGGAGTCCGAATTGTTCTGGGAGTACCGGGTGACGACCAGCGTGACCGAAAGGTGTTTTGGAGGCCCCGACAAGCGTTGCGGGGCCTTATGGGCCAAGGGGAGGGGGCACACCAGCCCACTAAGGGGCTGTGCGCCCCTCCCAACCCCTCTCACGTAACGTGGAGAGGTGGGGGCGCCTCCCCTAGGGCAGCCACCCCTCCCGGCTTGGGGGGGCAAGTTTCCCGTGTTAGATCGGATCTTCCGCGATTTGAATCGCCGCGAGTACGACTCCATCAACCGCGTTCTTGTAATGCTTCCGCTTAGCGGTCTTCAAGGGTATGAAGATGCACTTCCTCTCTCTCATTGCTAGCATCTCCTAGATTGATCTTGGTGACACGTAGGAAAATTTTGAATTATTGCTATGTTACCCAACAGTAGGGATCCCACTATTTTGGAGGGTGTTGAATCTTATTACAATATTGATGAAAGTGGATTTGGAGAGGTCATGACTTTATTTAGTGATACATCCACTATTTTGGAAGAGGTTTCAATTGACTATGACAATAAAGTTGCTATCTATGATGATTATTATGATGACATGTATGCCATAAAGAGTGATAAATCTTCTATGCTTGTGCATCATGAAAAGAGTGATGTATGTGATAGTTATATTGTTGAATCCATTCATGATGTTTTTGAAAATTATTGTGAGGAAAGAACCTATGCTCTTACATATCTCAATAATATCAAGTTTCTTCTCTATGTGTTAATTGTTTTGAAGTTGCACTTGTTTTGCCTTCCTATGTTAGTTGATTCTTGTTCCCATAAGTTGTTTGCTCACAAAATCCCTATACATAGGAAGTGGGTTAGACCTAAATGTGCTAGTCATATGCTTCATGATGCTCTCTTTATGTTTCAATTCTTATCTTTTATGCGAGCATCATTGAAACCATCATGCCTAGCTTAAAAGGCATTAAAGAAAAGCGCTTGTTGGGAGACAACCCAACACTTTTACCTACTGTTTTTATGTGTTAACATGATTAAGCTACTTTAGTAATCACGTTTTATTGCTTTTGTTTCAATATAGTGCCAAGTAAAGCCTTTGGGATCATGTTGGGTGATAGTTAATTTGACCCAGCTGAAAAACAGAAAACTTTGCGCTCACGAAAATAAGTCTAATTTTTAAAAGAAGAGTGCTTTTGAGTTGATTCTTTTTGCAGAAGTTTAATATACAAATTTCTCACGTGGTTCTAATTTTTTTCATAATTGTTTGAGTATAAGATGTATGGTTTGAGTACAGATTACTACATACTGTTCTGTTTTTGAGAGATTCTGTTTTCAATGCATAGTTTGCTTGTTTTCTAGTTTCTATTGCTTATATTACTCAATATAAATTATGGAAATGATATGCTATAGTAGGCATTATGTGATAATGATTATGTATCTTGTCTTTGACAGTACCAAAAGTGAAATGGTTTGCTCTTTGTCATACTAATCTATCTCACAAAGTTCCGTTAAGTTTTGAGTGATTGAAGTTTTCAAGTTTTGGGTGAGATGTTGATATGAGGAGAACAAAGAGTGACAATACCCTAAGCTTGGGGATGCCCAAGGCACCCCAAGTTAATATCCAAGGAATATCCAAGCAACTAAGCTTGGGGATGCCCCGGAAGGCATCCCCTCTTTCGTCTCCAACATTATTGGTAACCTCACTCGGAGCTATGTTTTCATTCATCACATGATATGAGTTTTGCTTGCAGCATCAATTTATTTTGTTAGTATTTGCTTGCAGTTATTTAGAATAATGTTTTGCATCTTTTATTTCAATTAAAGTGGCATTGATAGCCTTTACTATGCTGATTTTACAAGTCTACATGTTGCTGTTTGAAAACAGAAAGTTTACCGATGTTTTTTTGCAAAAATTCCCTAGAAAAGTCAGAATGTTATAAAATGTTGAAACTTTTGCATAATAAGCTCTGATAAATTTTCTACAGTGTGGTACAATTTCATAATGTTTGGAGTTGAATAAGTATTGATACTCTTGCATTCTTTACAGACTGTACTGTTTTGGCAGATTGCTGTTATGTTTGCATTGTTTGCATATGCTTGCTTGTTTAATGAATCTATTTAGGATAGGAGTATTAAATGTGCAAAGGCATTTAGTATGCAATGTTGTATAATAATTTTAGTGATTTGCTACAGTAGAGATTGATAAGGCTTTTGCATTAGTTTATACTAACTTATCTCACGAGTTCTTGTTGAGTTTTGTGTGGATGAAGTTATTAAGATTTAGGGAAACTATGATATAAAAGGAATTAAGGAGACACAAGAGCTTAAGCTTGGGGATGCCCAAGGCATCCCAATATAATATTTCAAGAAGTCTCAAGCATCTAAGCTTGGGGATGCCCCGGTAGGCATCCCACCTTTTTCCTTCAACAATTATCGATTAGTATCGGTTGAGCCTAAGTTTTCGCTTCTTCACATGATGTGTGCTATCCTTGTAATGTCATTTTATTTTATTTTGCTTGATTTTTAATAAAGTACTTAGATCTGAAAGTTTTTAAATAAAATAGAGTCCTCAAATAGTTGCCAAGGAGGCTAAGTAAGCGGCATTCACATCCCGTCAACAAAGCTCTTTTCTTTGGAATTGCTCTTGTGCTTCACTTTTATCCTATGAGTAAGTTGTTGAATAAATTGAATATCATGAAATTGATATCATATCGTGCCTAGTGGTAGCTTCACATTGGGTTTAGAAAGTGAAATCTTTTGAGGCTTGACAATCACAATTTTGGTCATACAAGCAATTCACGAATAATTAGTATAAGGAAGAGAACTTTGACATGCAAATACAGTATCCTATAAATCTTTTGTGATTGTGAGCCCCCATCAAAATATTATATGCCAAAATTGTTGACGTTGGACAAGGAAGACAAAGTAATGATTTATGTTTGTTCATATTCACATAAAAGTTATATTGTCATAGATCCTTCAACATGTGGTGCTTGCCCCCCATCTTTGCTAGCCAAAAATTCCGCACTAAGTAGAGATACTACTTGTGCATCCAAAAAACCCTTAAACCCAAATCTTATTTCCAAGAGTCCACCATACCTACCTAAGGATTGAGCAAGATCCTTCAAGTAAGTTGTCATCGGTGCAATAAGGCAATAAAAATTGCTTCTAAAAGTATTAGATCATTTAGTGTAAGAGAAAATTGAGCGTTGTACGAACTTGTGATGGCAAAGCAATAAAAGCGACGGACTAGATAATAAAGGTTGCTCTCATAAGGGGAAATATAGCATGACGTTCTTTTGCACTAAGGGGTTGAGCATACGAACAAATAAGCGCATGGAAACCTCTGCTTCCCTCTATGAAGGGCTTATCTTTTACTTTTCAGTATTTATTTTTATGCAAAGAGTCAAAGTTTTTCTCTCTATTCCTTTTTATTTTTCTCTTTTGGAAAGCATCATTTGGTGAGGAAAGATCTAGGCACATATGTCCAGTTGAATATGGGTAGCATGAGTTATTATTGTTTACATCACCCTTGAGGTGAATATGTTGGGAGGCAAAACAGTAAGCCCCTATCTTTCTATGTGTCCGGTTGAAACATTTTGTTCATGTGTATGCGGTGAGTGTTAGCAATCATAGAAGACTATATGATGGTTGAGTATGTGGAGCTCTTACTTAAACTCTGTTGAATAAGTTGAATTGCAATTGCTTGGTGACTAAGAACATAGGTTGTTGAGTTTCAAGAGAGTTCGTTGTTTGAACCTTAACATGTGAATTGGTTGCCACTATAACATGAGAAGTTTTATCAGAAAGAATTGTTGTTATGATGCTAGGAAAAGTGATTGAAATTATCATTGAGCAAACTTATGCACTTTGCTAGCATTCACACTTCATAAATTATTTCTTTTATCATTTACCTACTCGAGGACGAGTAGGAATTCAGCTTGCGGATGCTGATACATCTCCAACGTATCTATAATTTATGAAGTATTCATGCTGTTATTTTATCATTCTTGGATGTTTTACAGTCATTTTATAGCAACTTTATATCATTTTTGGGACTAACCTATTGACCCAGTGCCCAGTGCCAGTTACTATTTTTTGCTTCTTTTTTTACATCACAGGAAATCAATACCAAACAGATTCCAATTGCAACGAAACTTCACGGAGAATTTTATGGACCAGAAGACCAATAGTGGGCCAAAGAAGCACCTGCGGGGTGCCCCGAGGGGGGCACAAGCCACCAGGCGCGCCTGGGGGCCCAGGCATCCCCATGTGGGTTGTGCCCACCTCGGTGGCCTCCTGCACCCCTTCTTTGCACTATAAATTCCCAAATATTTCGAAACCATTCGGGGGTTAACCTAGATCAGAAGTTCGCCGCCGCAAGGCTCTGTAGCCATCGAAACCCAATCTAGACCCTTTCCGACACCCTGCCGGAGGGGGTAATCATCACCGGTGGCCATCTTTATCATCCCGGCAGCCACCACAATGAGGAGGCAGTAGTCCACCCTCGGGCCTGAGGGTTTGTACCAGTAGCTATGTGTTTAATCTCTCTTTCTCGTGATCTATATCATGGGATTTGTTAATATAGATGGATCATATGATGTTTCTCCCCTCTATACTCTTGTTGTGATGAATTGAATCTTTACCCTTTGAAGTTTTGTCTTGTCGGATTGAATATTCAGATATGAGAACACATGATGTATGTCTTGCTGTATGAATACTTGAGGTGATAATGGGGTATCGTATTGATTCACTTGATGTATGATTTGGCACTCAACTCGCGGATTCCCGAGGTGACATTGGGGTAATCTATGCATAGGGGTTGATGCACGTTTTTATTATCTTTTCTCCGGTAGAAACTTTGGGGTCTCTCTGTAGTTCTTTGTGTGGATTGAGTATTATGAATATGAATTTGCTTTGGTGTTATTTAGTATGTACTCTTGATTAGATCGATCGGAAAGAATAGCTTGCGTTATTTTAGGACAAACTCTAGGATAGATCGATCGGAAAGAATAGCTTTGAGGTGGTTTCGTACCCTACAAACAATTTCTATCTTTTGTTCTCCACTAATAGGAACTCGGGAGTGATTCTTTATTGCACATTGAGGGATAATCATATGATCCAACTAAGTTAGCATTGTTGAGAAATTGCACTAGCGAAAGTACGGACCCTAGGCCTTGTTTTCAAGCATTGCAATACCGTTTTGTGCCCGTTTACTATTTGCTACCTTGCTGTTTTTATTTATTCAGATTATAAAAATATATTTCTACCATCAATATTACACTTTTATCACCATCTCTTCGCCGAACTAGTGCACCTATACAATTTTCCATTGTATTGGGTGTGTTGGGGACACAAGAGATTTCTTGTATTAGGTTGCAGGGTCGTTTGAGAGAGACCACCTTCATCCTATACCTCTCACGGATTCATAAACCTTAGGTCATCCACTTGAGGGAAAATTGCTAATGTCCTACAAAACTCTGCGCTTGGAGGCCCAACACGTGTGTACAAGAATAAAGTTTCGTAGTAGACATCAAGCTCTTTCCTAGCGCCGTTGCCGGGGAGGTGAGTGCTGATACGTCTCCAATGTGTCTATAATTTTTGATTGTTCCATGCTATTATATTGTCAATCTAGGATGTTTTATATGCATTTATATGCTATTTTATATGATTTTTGGGACTAACCTATTAACCTAGAGCCCAGTGCCAGTTTCTGTTTTTTCCTTATTTTTGAGTATCGCAGAAAAGGAAAACCAAACGGAGTCCAATTGACCTGAAATTTGACGGAGATTATTTTTGGACCAGAAGAAGCCCACGGAGTATCGGAGATGGGCCAGAAGAGTCCCGAGGCACCCACGAGGGTGGGGGGCGCGCCCCCTACCTCGTGGCTGCCTCGGAGACCCCCCTGACTTGTTCCCGCGCCAAACTCTCTTATATATACAGAAACCCCCAGAATATAACCTAGATAGGGAGTTCCGCTCCCGCAAGCCTCTGCAGCCACCGAAAACCAATCTAAACCCGTTCCGGCACCCTGCCGGAGGGGGGAATCCCTCTCCAGTGGCCATCTCCATCATCCCTGCGCTCTCCATGACGAGGAGGGAGTAGTTCACCCTCGGGGCTGAGGGTATGTACCATTAGCTATGTGTTTGATCTCTCTCTCTCTCTCTCTCTCTCTCTCTCGTGTTCTTGATTTGGCATGATCTTGATGTATCGCGAGCTTTGCTATTATAGTTGGATCTTATGATGTTTCTCCCCCTCTACTCTCTTGTAATGGATTGAGTTTTCCCTTTGAAGTTATCTTATCGGATTGAGTCTTTAAGGATTTGAGAACATTTGATGTATGTCTTGCATGTGCTTATCTGTGGTGACAATGGGATATCACGTCATATACTTGATGTATGTTTTGGTGATCAACTTGCAGGTTCCGTCCTTGTGAACTTATGCATAGGGATTGGCACACGTTTTCGTCTTGACTCTCCGGTAGAAACTTTGGGGCACTCTTTGGAGTTCTATGTGTTGGTTGAATAGATGAATCTGAGATTGTGTGATGCATATCGTATAATCATACCCACGGATACTTGAGGTGACATTGGAGTATCTAGGTGACATTAGGGTTTTGGTTGATTTGTGTCTTAAGGTGTTATTCTAGTACGAACTCTATGATAGATCGAACGGAAAGAATAGCTTCGTGTTATTTTACTACGGACTCTTAAATAGATCGATCAGAAAGGATAACTTTGAGGTGGTTTCGTACCCTACCATAATCTCTTCGTTTGTTCTCCGCTATTAGTGACTTTGGAGTGACTCTTTGTTGCATGTTGAGGGATAGTTATATGATCCAGTTATGTTATTATTGTTGAGAGAACTTGCACTAGTGAAAGTATGAACCCTAGGCCTTGTTTCAACGCATTGCAATACCGTTTGTGCTCACTTTTATCATTAATTACCTTGCTTTTTTATATTTTCAGATTACAAAAACCTATATCTACCATCCATATTGCACTTGTATCACCATCTCTTCGCCGAACTAGTGCACCTATACAATTTACCATTGTATTGGGTGTGTTGGGGACACAAGAGACTCTTTGTTATTTGGTTGCAGGGTTGTTTGAGAGAGACCATCTTCAACTTACGCCTCCCACGGATTCATAAACCTTAGGTCATCCACTTGAGGGAAATTTGTTACTGTCCTACAAACCTCTGCACTTGGAGGCCCAATAACGTCTACAAGAAGAAGGTTGCGTAGTAGACATCAAGCAGTTTCTAGAGCCGTTGCCGGGGAGGTGAGTGCTTGAAGGTATATCTTTAGATCTTGCAATCGAATCTTTTAGTTTCTTGTTTTATCACTAGTTTAGTTTATAAAAGAAAACTACAAAAATAGAATTGAGGGTGCCTCATATGCTTCATCTTTTTAATATCTTTCATGAAAATAAGAATTCTGATAATTGTGTCGAAGTGTTAGAAGAAGAATGCATTAAAATGTTTGGCACTAAATCTTTGAATGATGAGCATGATTGCAATGTTGTTAGTATGAACTCTTTGACTATTCATAGTACTAATGATGATTGCACTAGTCATGATGAAAATGTCTCTTATAAGCATGTCAACTTTTGTGGAGTACATAGAGTCTGCAAGTACACACCAAATAGGGAAGATAGATTTCGCAAGAGGCATAAGTACTTTGAAACCAAATGGTTGCAAGAAAGGCTAGATGTTTGTGCTGAAAATTTAAATTTTCTTAGCCATCCTTGTGAACTTTGCAATGAACGTGGTCATTTAAATATCCAATGCAAATTGTTTCATGATCGTATCGTGTCCAAAAATTGTGATGACTTGATTTCCCTTGCACATCATAATGAACTTAGTTTGATTTTGGGTTATGAAGAAATGAAACGTATAACTAAGGATATGCCAGAATTTGTCCTTGATAGAGTTCTTGATTTTGATCTAGAAGAAATTTTTATGTATTGTGCGGTGAATTGCATTGAAAATCCTTATATTGCCAATTACATAAAGAAAAGAAAACAAATAGAAGATGAAGAGAATACTAATGAAAGGGAAGAGACTTCCCAGTATCCTCCTATTATTTCTTATGATGAATCAGGTAACGAGGAGGAGCTTCCTATTCAACCAATCTCATCAATAAGGAGCTTAAAAAATAGGGATAAACCCATACATGATGTGAAGAAGAAAAAGAAAAAACGGAGAAGCAAAGGTAAAAAGGTATCCCTCCCAAATGATGTTGCTCCTACTACTCATTGTGATGATGATAATTGCTATACTATTGGTGCTATCCATACTATTAATAATGAGAGTGGTTATGCTTATGATATGAAAAGGCCCAAGCTTGGGGATGCTATGTTTGATGAGGATGACACATTTGAGAATATATTTTCTGAAATTAATGTTCGTCCCAAGCTTGGGGATGCTACGTTTAATGAAGATGATATTTTTAGCCTCCCAAGTTTTGAAGAGCAAATTTATTATGATGGTAGCATGCCACCAATTTATGATGATTATTGTGATGACACTTATGCTATAAAAAGTAGTGATGATTATATTTATAAAACTTGTCATGATTATGATTACCCTTTTTCTGACTCTTTTAATGTGGAAACAATTTATAGTATTCGAGTCTCTTATGATACTCCCACTATTCCGAATGAGAAGAATTTTGCTTATGTGGAGAGTAATAAAATTTCTATGCTTGTAGATCATGAAAAGAATGCTTTAGATGATGGTTATATTGTTGAATTCATTCATGATTCTACTGAAAATTATTATGAGGGAGGAATTTATGCTTGTAGGAATTGCAATAATATCATGTTTCCTCTCTATGTGCTTAAATTTTTAAAGTTATGCTTGTTTTGCCTTCCTATGCTAGCTGATTATTGTTCCCATAAGTTATTTGCTCACAAAATCCCTATGCATAGGAATCGGGTTAGACTTAAATGTGCTAGTCATATTCTTCATGATGCTCTCTTTATGTTTCAATTCTTATCTTTTATGTGAGCATCATTGAAATCATCATGCCTAGCTAGGGGCGTTAAACGTTAGCGCTTGTTGGGAAGCAGCCCAACTTTAGTTTTGTTCTTTGCTTTTTGCTCCTGTTTAGTAATAAATAATTCATCTAGCCTATGTCTAGATGTGGTTTTATGTTTTAATTAGTGTTTGTGCCAAGTAGAACCTTTGGGAAGACTTGGGTGAAGTCTTTGTGACCTTGCTGTAAAAAACAGAAACTTTAGCGCTCATGAGATTAGCTGCCATTTTTACTGGAGAGTGCTTTTAGGTTGATTCTTTTAGCAAATGATTAATATACAAATTCCTCAGGTCCACCAATTTATTTCCGAATTTTTGGAGTTCCAAAAGTATATGTTTGATACAGATTACTACAGACTGTTCTGTTTTTGACAGATTCTGTTTTCTATGTGTTGTTTGCTTATTTTGATGAATCTATGAGTACTATCGGAGGGTATGAACCATAGAGAAGTTGGAATACAGTATATATTACACCAATATGAATTTAGAATGAGTTCATAACAGTACATAAGTGGTGGTTTTGTTTTTCTTATACTAACGGAGCTTATGAGTTTTGTGTTGTGAAGTTTTCAAGTTTTGGGTAAAGATTCGATGGACTATGGAATAAGGAGTGGCAAGAGCCTAAGCTTGGGGATGCCCAAGGCACCCCAAGGTAATATTAAAGGACAACCAAGATCCTAAGCTTGGGGATGCCCCGTATGGCATCCCCTCTTTCGTCTCCGTTCATCGGTAACTTTACTTGGAGCTATATTTTTATTCACCACATGATATGTGTTTTGCTTGGAGCATCATTTTATTTTCTTTTGTTTTGCTTGCTGTTTGAATAAATCCCAAGATCTGAAATTCTTAAATGTTAGAGAGTCTTCACATAGTTGCATAATTATTCAACTACTCACTGATCTTCACTTATATCTTTTGGAGTAGTTTGTCATTTGCTCTAGTGCTTCACTTATATCTTCTTAGTGCACGGTGGTGGTTTTATTTTATAGAAATAGATGAACTCTCATGCTTCACTTATATTCTTTTGGGAGTCTTAAACAGCATGGTAATTTGCTTTGGTTATGAATTTAGTCCTAATATGATGGCCATCCAAGAGGGATATAATAAAAACTTTCATATAAAGTGCATTGAATACTATGAGAAGTTTGATTCCTTATGATTGTTTTGAGATATGAAGATGGTGATATTAGAGTCATGCTAGTGGAGTAGTTGTGAATTTGAGAAATACTTGTTAAAGTTTGTGATTCCCGTAGCATGCACGTAGGGTGAACCGTTATGTGATGAAGTCGGAGCATGATTTATTTATTGATTGTCTTCCTTATGAGTGGCGGTCGGGGACGAGCGATGGTATTTTCCTACCAATCTATCCCCCTAGGAGCATGCGCATAGTACTTCGTTTCGATGACTAATAGATTTTGCAATAAGTATGTGAGTTCTTTATGACTAATGTTGAGTCCATGGATTATACACACTCTCACCCTTCCACCATTGCTAGCCTCTCTAATACCGCGCACCTTTCGCCAGTATCATACACCCACCATATACCTTCCTCAAAACAGCCACCATACCTACCTATTATGGCATTTCATAGCCATTCCGAGATATATTTCCATGCAACTTTCCACCGTTCCGTTTATTATGACACGCTCCATCATTGTCATATTGCTTTGCATGATCATGTAGCTGACATCGTATTTGTGGCAAAGCCACCATTCATAATTCTTTCATCCATGTCACTCATGATTCATTGCACATCCCGGTACACCGCCGGAGGCATTCACATAGAGTCATATTTTGTTCTAAGTATTGAGTTGTAATTCTTGAGTTGTAAGTAAATAAAAGTGTGATGATCATCATTATTAGAGCATTGTCCCAGTGAGGAAAGGATGATGGAGACTATGATTCCCCCACAAGTCGGGATGAGACTCCGGACGAAAAAAATAAATAAATAAGGCCAAAGAAGCCCAAATAAAAAAAAGAAAAAAGAGGCCATAAAAAAAGAGAAGGCCCAAAAAATGAGAGAAAAAGAGAGAAGGGGCAATGATACTATCCTTTTACCACACTTGTGCTTCAAAGTAGCACCATGATCTTCATGATAGAGAGTCTCCTATGTTGTCGCTTTCATATACTAGTGGGAATTTTTCATTATAGAACTTGTCTTGTATATTCCAATGATGGGCTTCCTCAAATTGCCCTAGGTCTTCGTGAGCAAGCGAGTTGGATGCACACCCACTTAGTTTCTTTTTGAGCTTTCATACACTTATAGCTCTAGTGCATCCATTGCATGGCAATCCCTACTCACTCACATTGATATCTATTGATGGGCATCTCCATAGCTCGTTAATACGCCTAGTTGATGTGAGACTATCTTCTCCTTTTTTGTCTTCTCCACAACCACCATTCTATTCCACATATAGTGCTATGTCCATGGCTCACGCTCATGTATTGCGTGAAGATTGAAAAAGTTTGAGAGCATCAAAAGTATGAAACAATTGCTTGGCTTGTCATCGGGGTTGTGCATGATTTAAATATTTTGTGTGATGAAGATAGAGCATAGCCAGACTATATGATTTTGTAGGGATAACTTGCTTTGGCCATGTTATTTTGAGAAGACATGATTGCTTGGTTAGTATGCTTGAAGTATTATTGTTTTCATGTCAATATTAAACATTTGTCTTGAATCTTTAGGATCTGAACATTCATGCCACAATAAAGAAAATTACATTGATAATTATGCCAGGTAGCATTCCACATCAAAAATTCTGTTTTTATCATTTACCTACTCGAGGACGAGCAGGAATTAAGCTTGTGGATGCTGATACGTCTCCAACATATCTATACTTTTTTATTGTTCCATGCTATTATATTATCAATCTTGGATGTTTTATATGCATTTATATGCTATTTTATATGATTTTTGGGACTAACCTATTAACATAGAGCTCAGTGCCAGTTTCCGTTTTTTTTTTGTTTTTGAGTATCGCAGAAAAAGAAAACCAAACAGAGTCCAGTTGACCCGAAATTTGACGGAGATTATTTTTGGACCAGAAGAAGCCCACGGAGTATCGGAGATGGGCCAAAAGAGTCCCAAGGCACCCACGAGGGTGGGGCGCGCGCCCTACCCCCTAGGCGCGCCCCCTACCTCGTGGACGCCTTGGAGACCCCCCTGACTTGTTCCCGACGACAAAACCTCTTATATATACAGAAACCCCCAGAACATAACCTAGATAGGGAGTTCCGCCGCCGCAAGCCTCTGTAGCCACCGAAAACCAATCTAGACCCGTTCTGGTACCCTGCCGGAGGGGGGAATCCCTCTCCGATGGCCATCTTCATCATCCCGATGCTCTCCATGACGAGGAGGGAGTAGTTCACCCTCGGGGCTGAGGGTATGTACCAGTAGCTATGTGTTTGATCTCTCTCTCTCTCTCGTGTTCTTGATTTGGCACGATCTTGATGTATCGCGAGCTTTGCTATTATAGTTGGATCTTATGATGTTTCTCCCCCTCTACTCTCTTGTAATGGATTTAGTTTTCCCTTTGAAGTTATCTTATCGGATTGAGTCTTTAAAGATTTGAGAGCACTTGATGTATGTCTTGCATGTGCTTATCTGTGGTGACAATGGGATATCACGTGATCTACTTGATGTATGTTTTGGTGATCAACTTGCGGGTTCCGTCCTTGTGAACTTATGCATAGGGGTTGGCCCACGTTTTCGTCTTGACTCTCCGGTACAAACTTTGGGGCAGTCTTTGGAGTTCTATGTGTGGGTTGAATAGATGAATCTGAGATTGTGTGATGCATATCGTATAATCATACCCACGGATACATGAGGTGACATTGGAGTATCTAGGTGACATTAGGGTTTTGGTTGATTTGTGTCTTAAGGTATTATTCTAGTACGAACTCTATGATAGATCGAACGGAAAGAATAGCTTCGTGTTATTTTACTACGGACTCTTGAATAGATCGATCGGAAAGGATAACTTTGAGGTGGTTTCGTACCCTACCATAATCTCTTCGGTTGTTCTGCGCTATTAGTGACTTTGGAGTAACTCTTTGTTGCATGTTGAGGGATAGTTATATGATCCAGTTATGTTATTATTGTTGACAGAACTTGCACTAGTGAAAGTATGAACCCTAGGCCTTGTTTCAACGCATTGCAATACCGTTTGTGCTCACTTTTATCATTAGTTACCTTGCTGTTTTTATATTTTCATATTACAAAAACCTATATCTACCATCCATATTGCACTTGTATCACCATCTCTTCGCCGAACTAGTGCACCTATACAATTTACCATTGTATTGGGTGTGTTGGGGACACAAGAGACTCTTTGTTATTTGGTTGCAGGGTTGTTTGAGAGAGACCATCTTCAACCTACGCCTCCCACGGATTGATAAACCTTAGGTCATCCACTTGATGGAAATTTGCTACTGTCCTACAAACCTCTGCACTTGGAGGCCTAACAACGTCTACAAGAAGAAGGTTGCGTAGTAGACATCAAGTGCTTGAAGGTATATCTTTAGATCTTGCAATTGAATCTTTTAGTTTCTTGTTTTATCATTAGTTTTGTTTATAAAAAGAAAACTACAAAAAAATGGAATTGAGGTTGCATCATGTTATTGATCATCTTTATAATATCTTTCTTGAGAATGATGGTTCGGAAAATTGTGCTCAATTGTTAGAAAAAGAAGTCAATAAAATATTTGTACAAAATATTTGAATGATGAGCATGATTGCAATGTTGTTAGTATGAATTCTTTGAATATCCAAAATGCTAATGATTATTGCACTAGTCATGAGAAAAATGTTTCTTATAAGCATGTCAATTTTTGCGGAGTGAATTGGGAGTGCATTTGCACACCAAAAAGGGAAGATAGATTTTGTAAGAAGCATAAATATTTAGAAACGAAAAAGTTGCAAGAGAGGCTAGATGATTGTGTTGAAAGATTTATTTTTTTCGCCATCCTTGTGAACTTTGCAATGAACGTGGTCATTTAAATCTCCAATGCAAATTGTTTCATGATCAAATCGTGTCCAAAAATTGTGATAACTTGATTACCCTTGAGCATCATAAGGAGCTTAGTCTTCTTTTGGGATATGAAGAAATGAAACGTATAACTGAGGGTATTCCAAAATTTAATCTGGAGAGATTTCTTGATTTTGATCTAGAGGAAATTTATATGTTTTGTGCGGTAAATTGCATTGAGAATCCTTATATTGCCAACTATCTAAATACAAAAAAACAAATAGAATATGAAGAGAGTACTAATGAAAGGGAAAATATTTCCCAATACCTTCCTAGTGTTTATTATGATGAATCAGGTAACGAGGAGGAGCTTCCTATCCAACCAATCTCATCAATAAGAAGCTTGAAAGATTAATTAAACCCACACATGGTGTAGTGAAGAAGAAGAAAAGAAGAAATAATAGAGGTAAAAAGGTATCTCTCCCAAATAGTGTTGCTCCTATTATTGTTGTGCCTCATGAAAATGAATCAAAAATAATTGTGGAGGATGATGCACTTGATGATGATTTTGTTATGCCTATTGCTTGTTGTGATGATTATGATTGGGAAGATAATGATATCCCTTATGATCTTGAAAATCTTTTTATCACTTGCTTGGAAGAATATGATAATAATGTTTGCTATATTATTCGTGCCGTTCATGCTATTGATAAGAATGATTGTGATGATATGCAAAACCACAAGCTTGGGGATGCTATGTTTAATGAGTATGACATGTTTGAAGATTTATTTGCTAGAAAAAATGCTTGTCCTAAGCTTGGGGATGCTTTGCTTAATTAATATGATCCTTTGATTCCTTCCACTTTCGATAAGAAAATTTATTATGATGATAGCATGCCTCCTATTTATGATGATTACATTGATAAAAGTGGGTTTGGAAGAGTGTCGACTCTAGGTAGTAGTGATCCCACTATTTTGGAGGGTGTTTAATCTTATTACAATATTGATGAAAGTGGATTTGGAGAGGTCATGACTTTATTTAGTGATACATCCACTATTTTGGAAGAGGTTTCAATTGACTATGACAATAAAGTTGCTATCTATGATGATTATTATGATGACATGTATGCCATAAAGAGTGATAAATCTTCTATGCTTGTGCATCATGAAAAGAGTGCTGTATGTGATAGTTATATTGTTGAATCCATTCATGATGTTTCTGAAAATTATTATGAGGAACCAACTTAAGATAAGAATTGTAACATAAAGAGAGCATCATGAAGCATATGACTAGCACATTTAGGTCTAACCCACATCCTATGCATAGGGATTTTGTGAGAAAACAACTTATGGGAACAAGAATCAACTAGCATAGGAAGGCAAAACAAGTGCAACTTCAAAACAATCAACACATAGAGAAGAAACTTGATATTATTGAGATATGTAAGAGCATTTTATGCGACCATCATTGAAACCATCATGCGTAGCTTAAAAGGCATTAAAGAAAAGCGCTTGTTGGGAGACAACCCAACACTTTTACCTACTGTTTTTATGTTATAACATGATTAAGCTGCTGTAGTAATCATGTTTTATTGCTTTTGTTTCAATAAAGTGCCAAGTAAAGCCTTTGGGATAATGTTGGGTGATAGTTGATTTGACCCTGCTGAAAAACAGAAACTTTTGCGCTCACGAGAATATAGTCTAATTTTTAAAAGAAGAGTGCTTTTGAGTTGATTATTTTTGCAGAAGTTTAATATACAAATTGCTCACGTGGTTCTAAGTTTTTCATAAATTTTTGAGTAGCAGAAGTATGGTTTGAGTACAGATTACTACAGACTGTTCTGTTTTTGACAGATTCTGTTTTCAATGCATAGTTTGCTTGTTTTCTAGTTTCTATGGATTATATTACTCAATATAAATTGTGGAAATCATATGCTACAGTAGACATTGTGTGATAACAATTATGCATCTTTTCTTTGACAGTACCAAAAGTGAAATGGTTTGCTCTTTATCATACTAACCTATCTCACAAAGTTCCGTTAAGTTTTGTGTGATTGAAGTTTTCAAGTTTTGGGTGAGATGTTGATATGAGGAGAACAAAGAGTGACAAGACCCAAAGCTTGGGGATGCCCAAGGCACCCCAAGTTAATATCCAAGGAATATCCAAGCAACTAAGCTTGGGGATGCCCCGGAAGGCATCCCCTCTTTCGTCTCCAACATTATTGGTAACCTCACTCGGAGCTATGTTTTCATTCATCACATGATATGAGTTTTGCTTGCAGCATCAATTTATTTTGTTAGTATTTGCTTGCAGTTATTTAGAATAATGTTTTGCATCTTTTATTTCAATTAAAGTGGCATTGATAGCCTTTACTATGCTTATTTTACAAGTCTACATGTTGTTGTTTGAAAACAGAAAGTTTACCGATGTTGAAAAAATTCCCTAGAAAAGTCAGAATGTGATAAAATGTTGAAATTTTTTGCATAATAAGCTATGATAAATTTTCTACAGTGTGGTATAATTTCATAATGTTTGGAGTTGAATAAGTATTGATACTCTTGCATTCTTTACAGACTGTACTGTTTTGGCAAATTGCTGTTATGTTTGCATATGCTTGCTTGTTTAATGAATCTATTTGAGGATCGGAGTATTAAATATGAAAAGGCATTTAGTATGCAAAGTTGAATTATAATTTTAGTGATTTGCTACAGTAGAGATTGATAAGGTTTTTGAATTAGTTTATACTAACTTATCTCACGAGTTCTTGTTGAGTTTTGTGTGGATGAAGTTATTAAGATTTAGGGAAACCGTGGTATAAAAGGAATTAAGGAGACACAAGAGCTCAGGATTGGGTATGCCCAAGGCATCCCAAGATAATATTTCAAGAAGTCTCAAGCATCTAAGCTTGGGGATGCCCTGGTAGGCATCCCACCTTTTCCTTCAACGATTATGGGTTAGTATCGGTTGAGCCTAAGTTTTCGCTTCTTCACCTGATGTGTGCTATCCTTGGATTGTCATTTTATTTTGTTTTGCTTGCTGTTTTAATAAAGTACTTAGATCTGAAAGTTTTTAAATAAAATAGAGTCCTGAAATAGTTGCCAAGGAGGCTAAGTAAGCGGCATTCACATCCCGTCAACGAAGCTCTTTTCTTTGGAATTGCTCTTGTGCTTCACTTTTATCCTATGAGTAAATTGTTGAATAAATTGAATGTCATGAAGTTGATATCATATCATGCCTAGTGGTAGCTTCACATTGGGTTTAGAAAGTGAAATCTTTTGAGGCTTGACAATCACAATTTTGGTCATACAAGCAATTCACGAATAATTAGTATAAGGAAGAGAACTTTCACATGCAAACACACTATCCTGAAAATCTTTTGTGATTGTGAGCCCCCATCAAAATATTATATGCCAAAATTGTTGACGTTGGACAAGGAAGACAACATAATGATTTAGTTTGTTCATATTCACAAAGAAGTTATATTTTCATAGATCTTCAACATGTGGTGCTTGCCCCCCATCTTTGCTAGCCAAAAATTCCGCACTAAGTAGAGATACTACTTGTGCATCCTAAAAACCCTTAAACCCAAATCTTATTTTCAAGAGTCCACCATACCTACCTAAGGATTGAGCACGATCCTTCAAGTAAGTTGTCATCGGTGCAATAAGGCAATAAAATTTCTTCTAAAAGTTTTAGATCATTTAGTGTAAGAGAAAATTGAGCGTTGTACGAACTTATGATGGCAAAGCAATAAAAGCGACGGACTGCATAATAAAGGTTGCTATCATAAGGGGCAATATAACATGACGTTCTTTTGAACTAAGAGGTTGAGCATACAAAGAAATAAGCGCATGGAAACCTCTACTTCCCTCTCCGAAGGGCCTATCTTTTACTTTTCAGTATTTATTTTTATGCAAAGAGTCAAAGTTTTTCTCTCTGTTCCTTTTAATTTTTCTCTTTTGGCAAGCATCATGTGGTGAGGAAAGATCTAGGCACATATGTCCAGTTGAATATGGGTAGCATGAGTTATTATTGTTGACATCACCCTTGAGGTGAATACGTTGGGAGGGAAAACAATAAGCCCCTATCTTTCTATGTGTCCGGTTGAAACGTTTTTCTCATGTGTATGCGGTGAGTGTTAGCAATCATAGAAGACTATATGATGGTTGAGTATGTGGATCTCTTACTTAAACTCTGTTGAATAAGTTGAATTGCAATTGCTTGGTGACTAAGAACATAGGTTGTTGAGTTTCAAGAGAGTTCATTGTTTGAACCTTAACATGTGAATTGGTTGCCACTATAACATGAGAAGTTTTATAAGAAAGAATTGTTGTTATGATGCTACGAAAAGTGAGTGAAATTATCATTGTTGAAACTTATGCACTTTGCCAGCATTCACACTTCATAAATTATTTCTTTTATCATTTACCTACTCGAGGACAAGTAGGAATTCAGCTTGGGGATGCTGATACATCTCCAACATATCTATAATTTATGAAGTATTCGTGCTGTTATTTTATCATTCTTGGATTGTTTACAATCATTTTATAGAAACTTTATATCGTTTTTTGGGACTAACCTATTGACCCAGTGCCCAGTGCCAGTTGCTGTTTTTTGCTTATTTTTACATCGCAAGAAATCAATACCAAACGGAGTCCAAATGCAACGAAACTTCATGCAGATTATTTATGGACCAGAAGACCAACAGTGGGCCAAAGAAGCACCTGGGGGGTGCCCCGAGGGGGGCACAACCCACTAGGGCGTGCCTGGGGGCCAGGCGCGCCCAGGTGGGTTGTGCCCACCTCGGTGGCCTCCCGCACCCCTTCTTTGCACTATAAATTCCCAAATATTCCGAAACCCTTCGGGGGTTAACCTAGATCAGAAGTTCCACCGCCGCAAGACTATGTAGCCACCGAAAACCAATCTAGACCCTTTCTGGCACCTTGCCGGAGGGGGGAATCATCACTGGTGGCCATCTTCATCATCCCGGCGGCCACCACAATGAGGAGGGAGTAGTCCACCCTCAGGGCTGAGGGTTTGTACCAGTAGCTATGTGTTTAATCTCGTGATCTTGTTAATATAGATGGATCATATGATGTTTCTCCCCTCTATACTCTTGTTGTGATGAATTGAATCTTTACCCTTTGAAGTTTTGTCTTGTCGGATTGAATATTCAGATATGAGAACACATGATGTATGTATTGCGGTATGAATACTTGAGGTGACAATGGGGTATCGTATTGATTCACTTGATATATGTTTTGGCACTCAAATCACGGATTCCTGAGGTGACATTCAGGTAATCTATGCATAGGGGTTGATGCACGTTTTTATTATCTTTTCTCCGATAGAAACTTTGGGGTCTCTGTGTAGTTCTTTGTGTGGATTGAGTATTATGAATATGAATTTGCTTTGGTGTTAATTTTAGTACGAACTCTTTATTAGATCGATCGGAAAGAATAGCTTGCGTTATTTTAGTACGAACTCTAGGATAGATCGATCGGAAAGAATAGCTTTGAGGTGGTTTGATACCCTACAAACGATTTATATCTTTTGTTCTCCGCTAATAGGAACTCGGGAGTGATTCTTTATTGCACTTTGGGGGATAATCATATGATCCAACTATGTTAGCACTGTTGAGAGATTGCACTAGCAAAAGTACGGACTCTAGGCCTTGTTTTCAAGCATTGCAATACCGTTTTTGTGCTCATTTACTATTTGCTACCTTGCTGTTTTTATTTATTCAGATTATAAAATATATTTCTACCATCAATATTACACTTTTATCACCATCTCTTCGCCGAACTAGTGCACCTATACAATTTTCCATTGTATTGGGTGTGTTGGGGACACAAGAGATTTATTGTATTTGGTTGCAGGGTCGTTTGAGAGAGGCCACCTTCATCCTACACCTCTCACGGATTGATAAACCTTAGGTCATCAACTTGAGGGAAAATTGCTACTGTCCTACAAAACTCTGCGCTTGGAGTCCCAACACGTGTCTACAAAAATAAAGTTGTGTAGTAGACATCAGGGCGCGGCCTCCCTCTCCCCTATGGCCCATGTAGGCCCAATATTCCCCCGGGGGGTTCCGGTAACCCCTCGGTACTCCGGTAAAATACCTGAATCACTCGGAACCATTCCGATGTCTGAATACAACCTTCCAATATATAAATCTTTACGTCTCGACCATTTAGAGACTTCTCGTCATGTCCGTCATCTCATCCGGGACTCCGAACAAACTTCGGTCACCAAAACACAGAACTCATAATACAAATCGTCATCGAACGTTAAGCGTGCGGACCCTACGGGTTCGAGAACTATGTAGACATGACCGAGACACATCTCCGGTCAACAACCAATAGCGGAACCTAGATGCTCATATTGGATCCTACATATTCTACGAGAATCTTTATCGGTCAAACCGCATAACAACATACGTTATTCCCTTTGTCATCGGTATGTTACTTGCCCGAGATTCGATCGTCGGTATCATCATACCTAGTTCAATCTCATTGCCGGCAAGTCTCTTTACTCGTTCCGTAATGCATCATCCCGCAACTAACTCATTAGTCACATTGCTTGCAAGGCTTATAGTGATGTGCATTACCGAGAGGGCCCAGAGATACCTCTGCCATACATGGAGCGACAAATCCTAATCTTGATCTATGCCAACCCAACAAACACCTTCGGAGACACCTATAGAGCATCTTTATAATCACCCAGTTACGGTGTGACGTTTGATAGCACACAAGGTGTTCCTCCCGTATTCGGGAGTTGCATAATCTCATAGTCAAAGGAATATGTATAAGTCATGAAGAAAGCAATAGCAATAAAACTGAACGATCAACATGCTAAGCTAACAGATGGGTCTTCTCCATCACATCATTCTTCTAATGATGTGATCCCATTCATCAAATGACAACACATGTATATGGTCAGGAAACTTAACCATCTTTGATTAATGAGCTAGTCAAGTAGAGGCATACTAGGGACACTCTGTTTTGTCTATGTATTCACACATGTACTAAGTTTCCGGTTAATACAATTCTAGCATGAATAATAAACATTTATCATGATATAAGGAAATATGAATAACAACTTTATTATTGCCTCTAGGGCATATTTCCTTCACCCCCCATGCAGGTGGGCCCCACTCCACATTTTCCGGTGGCCAATATAGGACATCCCATATATAAATCTTTACCTTCGAAACTCCTCGTGACGTATGGGATCTCATCCGAGACTCCGAACAACTTTCGGTAACCACATACAATTCCCATCACAACTTTAGCGTCACCGAACCTTAAGTGTGTAGACCCTACGGGTTCGGGAACCATGCAGACATGACCAAGATGCCTCTCCGGCCAATAACCAATAGCGGGATCTGGATACCCATATTGGCTCCCGCAGGTTCCACGATGATCTCATCGGATGAACCACGATGTCGGGGATTCAATCAATCCCATATATAATTCCCTTTGTCCATCGGTATGTTACTTGCCTGAGATTCGATCGTCGGTATCCCTATACCTTGTTCAATCTCGTTACCGGCAAGTCTCTTTACTCGTTCCGTAACGCATGATCCTGTGGCTAGTTCCTTAGTCACATTGAGCTCATTATGATGATGCATTACCGAGTGGACCCAGAGATACCTCTCCGTCATATGGAGTGACAAATCCCAGTCTCGATTCGTGTCAACCCAACATACACTTTCGGAGATACCTGTAGTGCACCTTTATAGCCACCTAGTTACGTTGTGACGTTTGATACACCCAAAGCATTCCTACAGTATCCGGGAGTTGCACAATCTCATGGTCTAAGGAAATGATACTTGACATTAGAAAAGCTCTAGCAAATGAACTACGCGATCTTGTGCTATGCTTAAGATTGGGTCTTGTCCATCACATCATTCTCCTAATGATATGATCCCGTTATCAACGACATCCAATGTCCATGGTCAGGAAACCACAACCATCTATTGATCAACGAGCTAGTCAACTAGAGGCTCACTAGGGACATGTTGTGGTCTATGCATTCACGCATGTATTAGGGTTTCCGGTTAAAACAATTATAGCATGAACAATAGACAATTATCATAAACAAGGAAATATATTAATAACTATTTTATTATTGCCTCTAGGGCATATTTCCAACATGCGCCAATGCTAGCATCCGAGGGTGTGGCCCACCGTGCACTACTTTATCCTCCGCGCAGCTAAACATGTCGTTAACGCAGTGTGCGAGCAGCAGTAGCCACCTCTCATGTGTGGAGCGCCTTGAAGCCACGAGCCCATGGCAACTACGTGGCATCAGATTTTTATCTGGCCGGCTGCACGAGCTCAGAGGGTGGAAGAGAGCGTGACTGAGAGAAGAGAGAGGAAGAAGATAAAGATGAGGTGGACGATGATGTGGTGAGGTCAGTGGTCAAAACCATGCCATGTTAGTAAAAAAATCACTTGAAGCAGTTTGAGGGACGAAACATATCTGGTTTCAACAATTGAGGGACTAGATTTTTCTGGTTTTGAAGTTGAGGGACCATTTCTAGACTATGATAAAATTGAGGGGCGAAAAGTATACTTTCCCTATAATAAAACTATCTGTCCATCCTTGTACCTATCGGATCCTAGCGATCGGTAGAATTATTGTAAACCACGGGAGGGGTGGTTCCCGCCCTTGATCAACTAATGCGCATAGTAGGAAGGCCTAACCATAATCCAGGAAAATGCCACCACCAATGCCAAGTATAGGACTTTAACCCTCGTGAGTTGGTCCCATCACAAGGAAGCTAACCATCTGAGCTACACTCAGTTCGCCTCTTAAACTGATATTCTGACTTACCCATGTTGGGGTAAGTTAATTTTTTCTTAGCCGGTAATTTTGACTTGCCATGTTGGGTAGAGTCAATTTTCCTATAGGGTTATAAAGCCTCTTACACATTGCATGTTTTTTTGTTTCTATGTGTATTTTTCTTTTACTTTACTTTTAATTTCTTAGTCAATTTTTCCTTTTCCTATATGGTATTTTTGGCATACTAGAAAGAGTAAAAATGCGTACATGCAAATGCAATAACTATCATTATGTGTTTGAATTACAGTAGTGTGTGAAAATTGCACTATTATATACTTAGTAGGACAATGCCCATGCGTTGCAACGGAGTATAAATATTCTAGTACATTAGCTCGTGATTTACCTGCTCAAATTAATGCGATTGTCTGAATAAATTTTATAAAATCCTGCCTATGATTTACCTTATATTTTGATGAGAAGTTTGGTCAGTAAATTAAAGTGGAATTGTTTTAAAAGATATGTAAATTAAGGTGATTCATTATCATACGAGAAAGGTTGGACGAAGAGTTGGTGGGAAAAAAGTGAAACATGGAACCTTACATTCTTTTTAAGTGGTAGATAAGAGATTATTCTTTGCATATTAAAATAATACAATTTTCTGTGCAAAGTTCTGTGCAATTTTTTTCATCTAAAATGGTAATACCAACGTCATTAATTTACTTTTTATTAAAACAACTTCATTATCTTGATTTTAGTTTAGTTTTTCATATATTATTTCTTATGAAAGGGTAATATTGATGCCACTAATTCATTCATTCTTAGAAAACTCCATAATTTTGATTTTGATTTTTTTTTTCTAAAAAGGTAATAGATGTAATACCAATGCCACTAATTCATTTTTCCTTAGAAAACTTTATTATTTTGATTTTTCTTTAGTTTTTATTTAATTTTCTTTCTTCTTTATGGATAAAACCGAAAGTGTGCATACGTCTCACTCCGCATCATTGATGTTCGTTGTTGTTCATTTCTACTATGCATCTCTGTCAAGCTTAAAGAGGAGAATTACCTCGCGCCAAGCATTATTCTGCACCTCACACGGTCACACCTGAATCAATGCAAACACACAGGATCGAGTAAGCCACCACTAATTCATTCCTTCTCAGGAAACTTAATTTTTGCGAAATCCCACTACTATATGCTTATTCTTGCGTATTGTAAACAAGCGTAATTTCTGTATAAATTATGTGCATACTTTATCATCATTATTTTTATTTGTTCTCCATTTTCCTTCTCCCTATACCAATGCCACTGATTCTATATTCGCTAGAAAACTTCACTATTTTTATTATTTATTTTATTTTTAGGGACAATTCCATTTCTTCCCCTAACTTGAGCCACCACCTGGCATTTACCCCTAATTTTCAGGTATGCTCAAAAATACCCCTCTTCCGTCAAGTCACCTTACATAAATGCCCTTCTGTGTCGTTACCGTCCGGTCAAAGGGGGTTGATCGTCTGGTGAATAGTAACATGGTGAACAGTAAATTCGAAAAAATAGCAAAAAATCAAAAAAAATCTGAAATCTTGTGGGATCGAAGATACTCAAGGGATCAAGGTGCATGCAAATCTTTGCGTAGTTTGGACATTCCAGCAGCTCGTGTCAAAGGAAAAACTTTAAAATGTACGTTGTGAACAGTAAATTAAAAGAAAATAGCAAGAAAATTCAAAAAAAATATGAAATTTTTTGGCCTCAAAGAGGCTGGGGTGCGTGCAAATTTTTGCTGTGTTTCGACACTGTAGGAGCTCGTGGAGAAAAAAACAAAAGTTGGCGCAGAAAAAAACTTTGAAAAAATGCACTATTTTGTTTTTTTGTTAGAGCACCTCGCATGTCATTTGATCACAAAAATTTGCAAGCACCTTGCGCACCCAAGCCTCTTTGATGCCAAAAAAATTCATATTTTTTAAAAATTTCTTGCTATTTTTTGAATTTACTGTTCACAGCGTGTAGATTTATATTTTTTCCTTTGCCACGAGTTCCTGGAATGTCCAAATAGCACGAAAATTTGCACGCACCTTGCGGCCTTGAGTATCTTCGATCCCACAAAATTTCTGATTTTTTTGATTTTTTTTGCTATTTTTTTCGAATTTACTCTTCACCATGTTACTATTCACCAGACGGTCAAAGCCCTTTGACCGGATGGCAAGGGCATTTCTATAAGGTGAATTGACGGAAGAGGGGTATTTTTGAGCATACATGAAAATTAGGGGCAAATGCCAGGTGGTGGCTCAAGTTAGGGGGAGAAATGGAATTGTCCCTTATTTTTATTTCATTTTCTTACTTATTTAAAGGGCAGCACCAATGGCACCAATTCATTTTTTAGGAAAGTTATTTTTGCCAAAATTGTACTATTATATTCTTATTCCTGCATATTATAAAAAGCGTAATTTATGTGTAAGCTCTATGCATAATTTCTTCTTCTTCTTTATTCTTAAAGGGTAATTCCACAACCACTAATTCATTCTTCCCTAGAAAACTTCATTATTAGGATTTGGTTATGCTTTAACTTATTTTGTATTCTTCCTTCTTTAGAGTAATATCAATGCCACTACTTTATTCCTACTTAGAAGACCTCTTTTTTTGCTAGAAGTCACTATTATACGCTTATTCTTGTCTATTATAAAAATGCACAATTTATGTGTAAATTGTGTGCAAACTTGTCATTTTTTGGTTTTGTTTTTTAGAGCGCAAAAAATGCAATTATATTAGAGTGCGCAAATTGCACTATTATTAGCTTATTCTTTTTATATTGAAAATGTAGTTTATGTGCAAATTATTCACAAGTTTTAATTTTTTTCATGTCCTTTCTTCTTTAAGGGTAATATCGTTGCCACTAATTCATTCTTACATAGATTTTTTTGTTCAATTTTAGTTTTTGTATAGGGGGAGAAGAAGGGTGGTGGAAGTAGCTAATTCGGCCATTGGATCAAGATCGGATGATAGACAAATATTTCACCGAACGCCCAAAAAATTCGTCAAATAGCTACGCCTTTTTTCTTTGTTTTTGTATATTTATTTATTTAGTACTGTAAGGAAATAGTGTCTGACATGATTGTTTCTTCCTTTATTTTTTTGTATTAGTTCATTTCTTTTTTCTTTTAGCCATTGCACTTTCTCTTATATAGTACATGCTCCTTCAACCCAATTGTCAAATTCTACCTCGTGGACTCCTCCCCTCCTCCTAGCCCCCGCGTCGTCCCCCGCGTGGGCGACTCGAGCGGTGGCACGGCCATCCCCCTCCTCTCCTCCCCCACCCGCCCTCCCCGCCCCCGCCGTCGGCCACAGCCGCCGGGGCCTCTCTCTCCGTCGCTCGGGGGTGGCTGGTGCGGGGCGGCCTGTCCTTGCAGTGGCGTCGGGCGTGCGTGGGGCTCGGCGGTGCGGCGGCGGTGGCTCTCGGCGGCGGCGCGGCGGCTACATGCCCGTGGTGGCGGCGGCGGTCCAAATCCGGCCACGGGCTGCAGCGGGCGGGTTTCGGTGGACCCCTTCTCTACGGGCTACAGCTCGGCCTCCCTTTCCTCTCGGTCGGGGCCGGAGGTGGGCTGGAGTTGGTGGAGATGGGGGCGTGCCGGCCGGATCTGACGCGACTTTCCCGCCAGGCGGCGCGGGGTGGGCAGCGACCGGGCGTGGTTGTTGCTCCGGCCATGGGAGGCGGCGCGGGGAGGTCCGGGGGTGGTGGCCTCCCGGTAGCGGCGGCTACACGGTGGCCGTTGTCTCTGCCCGCGGCGGCGGTCGGCTTCTCCGGTGTCGGCTCGTCTGCGGTCGGGCCGTTTTGACCTTCCCTTCATTTCCTCGTCGTCCGGGCTCTACTTGCATCGAAGGGTTAGCCCGCTCCCAGTTGCGGTCCATCGCTCGTCTCGCGCCCAATGCCTCAGGACCGAGCTCGTCTCGTGCACGGCAGCAAGACTAAGCTCGTCTCGCGCCCGGCGACAGGATCGAGCTCATCTCGCGCCCGATGCTGCAGGACAGGGCGATGGTGGCCAGTTTTGGCTGGCCTATTGGGTCTCGGCGCTCAGGGGTGCGAAAGGCTGGGCCTTTTCGCTCGTCTCGTGCACGGCAGCAGGACTGAGCTCATCTCGCGCCCGGCGACAGGATCGAGCTCATCTCGCGCCCGGTGCTGCAGGACGGGGCGATGGTGGCCAGTTTTGGCTGGCCTATTGGGTCTCGGCGCTGGGGGGCGCTCAGGGGTGCGAAAGGCCGGGCCTTTCTGCTCGTCTCTTTGGCTGGGGTAGCGACGGGTCTCGGGTGAGGTGTTGTCTTGGTCTTGGATGCCGGGGCGGCGGCCCTGGTGGTGGTAGCTAGGTGCTCATGGCCAGAGCCCGTGGCTTGGTGCTGCCCGGCTGCCATGGCCGTGTGGGCGGCATGGTGGCCGGGGTGTGCCGTTCGGTGGCGGTGAGTGCTGGCCGGGGTGAAAACCTGTTCTATCCTCGGACGGAGCGGCGGCGGCGAAGCTCGTTCCCTTCTTGAAGGCGTCGTCGCGGCTCTCATTGCCCGTTGTGTTACTCCACGGGAAACTCTGACCCTCGGGTCGGGCGGTGGCGACACTCCGGTGTCGTATCCTTCCTAAAGGCGCCGCCTTAGAGTCCACGGTTCGTTGTATGCGGCTTCATCTCTTCGTAGATAGGGGTGGTGTTGCTGCGCCCAACGCCTATATATACTGCCTTGGGTGTGTGCGTATGTACCGTTGTGTTTATGATCATGGCTTTATATGTAAAGCAGGGCGAAAGCCTTTTTAGGTATAGTACATGCGACAGAGGTTTGATGTTGTAGTTGTGTGCAAGTATTCAATTTGTAATTTGTTTTGCAATTTGATTTTGTTTTAGTTTTTATTTCGGGGATGCTTACTTGATTTTTTTGTTGTCAGGTTTTCTCAAATATTTTTGTTTGATTCGATGTTGCAATAGTACTACAGTACTTGATTTTGTGTTGAGGTGGGGGCTGCCAACCACAAACGAGGAGGCGAAGGAGGACGAGGATAAAAAGTGTGCTACCACTGTAGCACATGCTTGCACTCAGCGTTGTTAGCAAATCAAATGAGAATTTTTCTAACTAACAACACTAGAGATAAGAGATGTACTGCTTGTGTGTAGTGCTAGCACACTAGGTCACTCGCACTAGTTGTATAGCGATTCAAGCATATAGTAGCACTCAGCGATTACATGCACTGATCTACAAAAGGAACATTGGCACATGGTTGGATAGCACGCTCCGTCCGACCCATCCGGGGACCGGCGCAAGGATTACTACGGCGTCCTGACTCAAGCGCGAGAGAGTAGAAGAGTTTGCGTGATCGCGAGTGCGCGCACATGCCCGTCGTCGGTCCTGCCGGGAGTTGCGAAACCGCCGCACCACACACGTACGGCCGCGCCCACCAACCGGTCTGGAGTCCGGGCACATGGCGGCGCCCGCCGGTTGGTACCGCGCGTACGTGCCCCGTCCCCGTATCCATCCACCCGGTTCCATCTCTACTACGTACCCATGGATGGATAAGCAAGCCCAACCCCAAGCTATCGGATGCGATGCGAGCTGACGAGCCGTAGCACCATGCAAGCCTTGGCTTTTCGTCGCAGGATGCAGATGCACCCTACCCTAGCCCCGTCCCCTCGTCCCTGGACCAGAAACAAAGAATGACCCCCGCCTGAATCCTCATCCATCCGTGCCTTTGCCTGCCATTTTCGTGCCAAACAACCAAACACGAGATACTACTAGTACTACATTACTGACGTAGCTGCTACCCTGCACTGCGCCAGGACATGACGGACTTGGAACTGTACGGTAGCGCCGGCCGCATAGCGTGCTTCCGAGGCAGCAAGACGCAAGTGCAGTCACGGACCCACGCGCGAGGAAGGAAGGAAGGGTTCTACATCACAGCCTGTTCCTCCACCAACTCCGGAAGCTTTGCCTTTGCGCGGGCAGATCATTGCACTTTCTCCTCTCCCTCAAGTAATAAGCCCATGCATGAGCTTCAGCATGACCAGGAGAGGCGAACCGTGTCGCCTTGCGTCTCACCACGCCAAAGCAAATCGAAAGGGCAAAGAGGAATGGCCATCTATGCCCCGAATGCTCCCGTAACTTGCCCATCAAAAGATGCTACTCATTGGAGGAGGATTGCGCCGGAAGCTATGCCCGGATCGGGGAAGGATTGCCGCCACCCCACCTCAATGCAAAAACACGCGAGACGCTGCTCTAAACTCTATCCATTCCAGCCATGTGACGGATTAACACATCAAGTAAAAGAGCATTGCATGCATTTACTACTCCCTTGGTCCCATAATATCAGAGCGTTTTTAGAATTTTAGTAAATAGAAAAAAATGTTCCTGACATTTTTTCGAAATGTTATACAATGTAGAAAAATGTTTGTGTAATCCAACTAAATGTTTCGTAAAATTCAAAAAAGTGTACGTTACATTTTGATAAAAGTTCACCCATTTCAACAAAAGTTTTTAACACCTTTGGTAGACTAATTATCCAATGTATAAAAATGTTTTCATAGTAAAAAATAGTTTCAGCATGTATTTGAAAATGCTTAACACATATTTGAATTTTTTTTCAACAAACAAGTATTTCCAAACACGCTAATCATCTATTTAAAAATATTAAACACATATAAAAATAGTTTAGGTGTATACAAAAAATTAAAACATATATTTGAGAAATTATAATCATGCATTTTTAGAATTTTAATAAATAGAAAAATGAAAATTCGGATGTACAAAAAAAAGTACAATGTGTATGAAAATAAGGAGTGTATTTACAAAAAGGGAAAAGAAACTGAGAAAACAAGGAAAACTAGTGAAAACCAAAGAGAATCAAGGAGAAAAAAGGGCCAAGGCCGACGCAGACGCGCCCTATGCTCTCCAACATGATAGGCTTTCGCGTGGTGCGTCGACCCGTCGTAAAGCCAGCCCCGAGCCCATGGAGGAGCTTCACGTGCAAGGCTCGTTTGTGGTCAGTAGCATGCCTCCGCGCCAGGGCCACCCCAGGGCTCCCTCTAATCTCTAGTCCAGTCCTCCACCGTCCCTGTGAGCGTGGCCATGCGATGCGCCCATGCCGTTGTGCCACTGAACGCGACGGGACGACCATTCTCATGCCTCCACCGCAGTCCACGTACCCGACTCCCGGCCGGCAGCAGCACATAGCACAGGGCACTAGCTAGACACTACTAGATGGACACATGGATGGATAGCACAGAACGCCCCGTCCGGTCCATCGGGGCCGGGGGACCAACGCAACTCGCAAGGATTACCACGTCCGTCCTACTCCTACGACGACCTAACTCGATCGCATGAGGAAGCGTTTGCGTGATCGCGGCACGCACTCGCCTGGGCGCACATGCCCGTCGTCGGCCCTGCCGGGCGTTGCGAAACCGCTTGCACCACGCACAACGCACGGCCGTGCCCACCGACCTGTCAGGACGTACACATGCCGCCGGTCGGTACCACGCCTACGTCCCCCGTCGTCGTCCATGATCCATCCACCCAAACCCAATGGCCCAAGCTATAGCTATCCGATCGCGAGGTGACGAGGTGTAGTACCATGCAATGCAAGCCTTCGCTTTCCGTCGCATGATGCGCCCTCGTCCCGTCGTCTCCTCCACTCGTCCTACACCAGAAGCAAAGAAAAGAGAGCACACACATCCTGAATCCCGGTCCATCTGCGTGCCAAACCACACGCCAGAGTTACCGGTACACTACCGACGTACTCTTCAGGTACCCTGCACCATGACAGACTTAAAGCAGTACCGGGGCACCGGGTACCGCCGCGTCGCGTGCTTCCCAGACCGGCAACACGGACGGAAGTGCAGCCACGGCCCCACGCTCAAGGGTTTACAGCCTGTTCCTCCACCAACTCGGGAAGCTTTGCCTTTGCGCGGGCAGATACAGCGTCTCGCATCATCGCACTTTCTCCTCCTCCTTAAGCAAATCATCGGCGCCCATGCATCTTGATTCTTGACCAGGGGAGGCGAACCGTGCCCCCTTGCGTCTCGTCTCAACACGCCAAAGCAAGTCGAAAAGAGGAAACTGGAATGGCTGCCCCCGCCCCGAATGCTCCCATAACCTGCCCATCATCAAAAGGAGGATGCTGCTCGCCGGAGGAGGATTGCGCCGGAAGCTATGCCCGGATCGGGGCTCGCCGCCGCCCCACCTCAAAGCAAAAACACGCGGGACGCTGCTCTCAACTCTACCCGGCCATGTGACGGATTAACACACCAAGTAAAAGAGCATCGCACACATTTACTTATATGATGGCCAAAAAAGGGAAGATTGAAATATATGATGGCCAAAAAAGGGAAGATTATTTCGACAGTAATTGCGCGGGAAACAGTTAGACCATCGAGGCTACAGAAAACTTCGTACAGTTCCGGCCGACACACGGCAAAACCAAGAAAGAAAATTAAGCAAAGCGCTGTGAAATCACGGGAAGAAAATTAAACAAGTAGGGCCTTGTTCGTGCTGCACGGCGGTGATAGTTAAGGCAGCATTCCATACAAAATGAGCAAGCACGCATTCGGTCGGTTCACTCATCTGTGATGATTTGAGGACGCCCGTCGTGACTTCGGCAAATCAGCAGAGATCAGACCGGCCGACCCCCTTCACCTTCACCGGGAGTATATACCGTGGGGCGAGCGGGAGCCGGCGGTGGTGGAGAAGTCGGAGCTGGTCACCGGGATGGAGATGGACAGCTTGGTGGCCGAGAAGGCGTTGCTGTTGTGGTTGGAGTCATGGTCCTGCAGCTCCGGCCACGAGTCCCTGTCCTTGGGCCACTCGTCGAAGAAGGGCCGCAGCGTCTGGTTCTCCTGCTTCACCGCCGACTCGTCGTCCTCGAAGCCGCCGCCGCCGCCGAAGGACAGCGGCTCCCTCTCCGTCTTGGCCAGCGAGCAGATCGCGCTCTGGTCCAGGTCGCCCAGGGTGCCCAGCATGGGGTAGCTGGCGAGTGAGAAGGATGAGGGCTGAGACGGCATCAGGCGCCATGAGTAGTTGTCCATGGCGGTGTCCATGGCCGCGCTGATGAACTGGTTGTGCTCCTCCAGCGCCGAAGTCCTAAACCCATAGGCAGAATACCTGAATTGCACAAGTCAGATTTGCAGCATAGTGACCAATAACAAATG
Source organism: Aegilops tauschii subsp. strangulata (assembly GCF_002575655.3). Taxonomy (NCBI): domain Eukaryota; kingdom Viridiplantae; phylum Streptophyta; class Magnoliopsida; order Poales; family Poaceae; genus Aegilops; species Aegilops tauschii. The sequence goes on along the minus strand of NC_053036.3, from coordinate 547,895,047 downwards.
CAAACATTTGCATGGACCATAATGGTGTTCTCCTCACTGTACTGAAGTTCTATAGCTGAAACTTATTGGACAGCAATGATCTAGGATATGTATACAGTAGGCTTCACGTTTCTTGGCTACTAGACAAAACAAAAGGGACATAGCCATTGTTGCTGCACACTTTAAAGCAGCAGCTCGTGACAGGAGTAAAACAAAACAAAACAATACAATACAAAAGTAGGAAGCCAGACATCTAAGCAAGCATGATTGGCAGCAACGCAGCAATGCAGCATGTGCTGACTGCCCCGCAAGCAACCCTACTACAATGACAGGGCTTCGGTAAAGGGACACTGCTGGTAACTCATCACAAAGTTCTGATGAAGCAAACCCCAGAAATAAAAGCTCGAGGATGGATGGATGGGCGAAAGGTCATGGGCTTCCATAATCATGCTAGCCTTTTCAGATGGTTTCAGGTGCAGGGAAGGCAGAAACTGGTAAGTTTTGCTGCAGCAGAACTGACATTATTTTCTATTCCCTCCGTTCCAAAATATAAGTCTTTTTAGAGATTTCAACAAGTGACTACGTACGGAGCAAAATAAGTGAATATATATTCTAAAATATGTCTACATACATCCGTATGTTGTAGTCCATTTGAAATGTTTAAAAAGACTTATATTTAGGAACGGACGGAGTAGCCCAGACCCAAACATGAAAAACAAACATGGGTCAGCAGAGGAAGAAAGGCAGCAAAATAAATGCCAGGTCTAAGATGGAGCAGGAGCAGGGAGCACTCTGCTCTGAACATAAAACCAAGATACAGTTTCATCTCTTGCAGGCAGAGTATGCGTGTGAATCTAGTTTAGAAGAACGCTCTGCTCTGAACTTGCATCAGAGCAGAGCAGAGCACCACTCTGTTTTGCAATCTTCTCAGGCTAAAATCTGGCCCCAGAAAGCATGGCCAGATACTGCAAAGCAATTACCTAAGCAAGCACAGATCATACTCTACTACTAACGGTGTCAGAAGAGCACTGGTGCTAGTCTGATCAACGCAGGCCCTGCTTGTCTACTGATGCAATCAAGCACAAAAATGGGAACATCACATGTTATGGGCCACTTCATCGCCCCTGACACCAACGACTAGGTAAAGAAAAACTAATTAGCACGGCAGCAGAGTATGCAGAGAAGGTTAATGGAGATCACCTGAAATCCTTGTTTCCGGCCGCACCAGCGGTCGCGTAAGGCGCAGCAGCATTGTCCATGTGCAGCTGAGCAGACCCCAGGCCGAAGGAGCCGGCCGCGCCGCCGCCGCCGCCAGAGGCGATCGCCGGGTACGGCGAGTGGCTGTGGAACGCGGCGGCGGTGGCGGCGGGGGCGTGCTGCTGCAGCTGCTGGGAGTGGGAGTGGGAGTGGGGCGTGGCGACGAGCTGCGTTTCCACAGGCTTTCTTGAACGGTTGCGGCCGCGGTGCATGTGGCGCTCGCAGTACTTGGAGTCCTGGGCGGCCTCCTTGGAGCACCGCCACTTCTTGCCGTCCGTCCGCCGGCACCGCCCCGGCTCCGGATCCAGCTTCTTCCCGAAGTAGGACCCGTACCCAACTGCAACCAAATTTAAGAAAACCCAGGTCAACAATGATGCGACGGGTACAAATCAAATCAGGAGGAGACGCAAGATGGAAGAATAACGCGTCAAGTCTCAGGCCGTGGCAGTCAGTCATGCCGCCGGCCGGCCGGAGACGAGAGCCGGTCGGTCGGTCGTCCTGGATCTATCTGTCTGTCCGCCCAACCAACCAATCATTCATTTACCCCGCAGGAAGGAACGAGGAATGCGAGATTATTTCCGGGGGAAAGGAGGAACTGTGCGCATCTACTACTACAGAGCAGAGGTTGATTATTGATCTTTTTTCTCGTTGGCCCATGTGATGCGACGCAGGACGGCAGCGAGCGAGTGAATGCGTGGGTAAGGCTCCCAACAACCAGACAGGAATAACCCCCATGACAAGGAAGGACCAATAAACTACTAACCCGACCCACCTCTCTACTCTACTTTTCGCTTCGTTTTTAGGCCGGGCCAAGCAAAGACTCGCCTAATCAAATCCTACCACATGAGGCTTCTTGAATCCAAACAAATGAATAAAAAGACCCACCAAGAAGACAGGAGATGCTACTAGTAGATGTAGTAGGTGGTAGGAGCAAATCTTGAACAGGGCACGGGGCTTCTTGGATTAGAATAATGAGACCTTTGCGCGGCCAAATCCGGGAGAGGATTAACAAATGACCGGAGCAATTAACAAAGAGACGAGCTAGGAGGTCGAGTACACCTGAATCTCTCGATCCCAATAAACAACCCGAGCAAATCGCACAGGGGAATGCAAAAGCGTGCGTGTGGATTGTAGAAGAAATACTCTGCCGAGGTAGCGGAACGTACGGGCGTGGTGGTGGTAGAAGCGCGAGGCGAGGGAGTCGAAGCCGCGGCGGATGGGGAGGAGGAGATCCGGCGGGACGGGCACGCCGGCGACGAGGTACTTGTAGATGAGCGCCTGCTGCTCCAGCTCCTGGTACTGCGCCGCCGTGAAGGTCGCCGGCCTCATCGCCGCCCACCTCGCGCCGCTCATCGCGTGCTGCTGCTGCTGCTGCGCCGCCTCCTCCCCCTCCCCTGCCCTGCACACACACACACACAAACACGCCGGAGCCGGTCACCGCATTAGTTAGCACCTCTAGCTAAGAGAGAAGTTGATATATAAAGAAAGAAGAGGGGAGTTGGCCGGCGGGCTTACGAGTAGAGAGGGGAGGAGCGGCAGAAGGGGAAGATGGGGGAGGAGCGGTGGTGGTCGGCTGCCGGCGACAGGGAGGCAAAGGGCATCGCCATATATGCCGCTCTCTCTCTCTCCTCTGCTGCGGCTGCGGCTGCGGCTGCTGCTGCTGCTTGGCTCCGGTCCGGTCCGGCCTCTCTTTTAATGTGCCGTGCTTTTGCCTTTTACTAGTTGCCTGGTGACGCTGTGCTGTGTGTGTCTCTTTCCCTCGCTGCGCAGGGCAGGGCTCGATCTGCTGCCTGGTGAGAGTGAGACGACGATGGGGGCAGTGGGATGGATATATAGGAGGAGCCCTGGCGAGGTGGTGATAGGCGCAGCAGCGGCAGCGCCGTGTGGGGGTGAGGCCGACACGCCAGGGTTCCAGCTTAGAGCCACTCTAGCTAAAACTCTGTACCGTAAAGTTCGTTTGAGGGATCCTCTAAAACGAATTTGCACTGTCGCGCACGGCACGGCAGAATAGTTCCGCTCAAAAACGATACTGCAAATTTAAAACAAAGTTCACCACCGGAGTTCATCGTGCATTCATACATAAAAACATAGATCAAACTAATCTAGACCTAGGGATGGCCGGCTCATGGCTTGCCGCCGAGGTAGAACTCCTCCGCCGACCTCCAAAGAGCATTGGCGTATGCGTGCTCTTCCTTGGCGGCGGCGAGACCCACGTCGGCGCCTTCTTCTCCGTCTGCCACCGCTCGCTCGTCAGCAAGGAGCCCCTCCTCCGCCTCGCGGCACCTCTTGGTGTGTGGCCAAAGAGCATCGCCGAATATGGAGGATGGGAACTCCAGATGCACTTTGGCCGCTGCGCGGGAAATATAGCGGCGGAGGAGGATTTTAACGAGACTCATGTATATTTTTTATGGGCCGGCCATTTTTAGCAGATCTGTTCGGGCCCGAAAATGTGCAAAACCTGTAAAACGCCCGGAATTATAAGGGGCGGCGAGATTTTAGTGGATCTACTAGAGTTGCTCTTAAGGCACCACGAGCGCCTACGTCGATCGAGGATGTGCTCGCTTCCAAAAGAAAATTTATAAACCTACTTGTGCCTGCTAAGGCCGATTGTCTAGCCTTCCATTTAATCTTCTCGACGAGTCGGTCTAAGCTGAGTCGGGCGTTGTCGGAGATGACCATGTTATGTGATGGAAATATGCCCTAGAGCCCTAGAGGCAATAATAAAATGATTATTAATATATTTCCTTAATCATGATAAAGGTTTATTTTTCATGCTAGAATTGTATTGACCAGACACTTAAATACATGTGTCGATACATAAACAAATACCGTGTCCCTAGCGAGCCTCTACTAGACTAGCTCATTGATCAAAGATGGTTAAGATTTCCTAACCATAGACATGAGTTGTCACTTGATGACGGGATCACATCATTAGGAGAATGATGTGATGGACAAGACCCATTCGTTAGCTTAGCATATTATATTTCAGTTTATTGCTATTGCTTTCTTAATGTCAAATACATATTCCTTCGACTATGAGATCATGCAACTCCCGAATACCGGAGGAATACCTTGTGTGCTATCAAACATCACAACGTAACTGGGTAATCATAAAGATGCTCTACAGGTATCTCCGAAGGTGTCTATTGAGTTGGCATGGATCGAGATTAGGATTTGTCACACCGTGTATCGGAAGTAATTTATTTATTCCGTGCAATTTGGTATTGAGAAGATCCTCACATTCCACCTTGACCATGACCCAAAGATTGTGGCTCAGTTTTTTGCTTCTGTCCACTTCCACATGGATGAGAAGCGGACCATGACTTGGATGACAAATGGAAAGAGGATGTCTGCTGAGTGGAAGGAGTTCGTGGATCTGTTGCACGTTCGTGATGAGGGGCTAGATGTGCCCGTTGGTGTCCGCCCGCATCCAACCCAGAGTCTGCTTCCAAGAACAAGTTTCAACCCTACCTTGTTGAGAAGTCTTTACCCAATGGCAAGAAGTCTTATGTGGTGAACCCGTTTCTTGACATCATGCACCGGATCGTCCGCAACTCTCTTTTTCCTCGCATAGGTGACAAGGACAAGGTGCATTCCTATCTTGTGGACATGATGCTTATTTGTGAGGAAGCGCGTCTTCAACAACCTGGACCACTTGATGTCTCTCATATCATGTGGTGTGAGCTTCAGTTTGAGGTGTTCCATCGCAAGGTTCCCATCTATGGACCTTATTTGCACCTCTTGATTTCGAAGACTTGGGAGAAGCTCTTTCCGGGTGAAGAGTTTCATGCTCCCAACTGGATTCACCATGAGCCCATTAAGCTGCGCCAGAAGAACAAGTGGGCTAACACCACTACCCGGGCTGAGGCAGAAGCTGCCCGCATGGATGTTGATGATGATGAGATTGAGGAGGAGGAGGCGGAGGACAGTTCTGAGGGGTATGCACCTCCCTCTACTGAGCCCTCTTGGGCTACGAAGCTCAAGGCCAAGGTGAAGGCTCTGTTCTGCATGCAGGCCAAGGGGCAATACCAGACTCACGTTGCTCAGAAGGAGAGTCGCCAGCGCGACAAGCGGATTTTGAGGAAGCTTGACGAGCACGTCTCGAGCAGGTCTGAGAAGAACATCACACCTGAGGCTGCTTGGATGATGAAGCGAGGCTATCAGTGGGCTGAGTCAGATGAGGAGTCCATTCCTGCTGCTTCAGATGAGGAGGTTGATTGGTGATCACTTCACTGGGAGCTACCACCTGTGTCTTAGGTGTCCTCTCTGCATTTTTGGTGTCTTGATGCCAAAGGGGGAGAGAGTGTAGGATTTGCGAGTTTGTCTCCGTGCTCCGTGCTTTCGTTTCGTTGAACCTTCGTTGCTTTGGTTTGTGTTATTTGCGTGTGAGACCAGGACTTACTCTATCATGTGGTGTAAGACATATGCCTTCACTCTTATCCTTTTATTGTCTAGTATGATTAGTAGCTTGTGAGTTTATTCTGTCTTGTGCCCTTATCATCATGCTCACTTGCTATACCTTGCTTCCATGCTTATTGTCACTTTGTTGCAAGGATTGCCTTGTCTATAAAATATAGGGGGAGTGTTGATCCTAGTGTGTGTGTTGTGCAGTCCAAAGCATATCTATAGAATGCACACATCTAGGGGAAGCCTGTCTATATTTTATAGATTTTGGGTTTGCTTATGATCATTTTATATCTCTATGTGCAAATCCCGTATTGTCATTAATCCACCAAAAAAGGGGAGATTGTAAAGGCATATTTCTCCCTAAGTGGTTTTGGTGATTGATGACAGTGCTTTTGCGGACTAATCGTGTGCATCGAGCATTTCAGATATCTCATGTCTAGGCACAAGACGATTCGGTGCCCCTCGGAGCCTATCGAAGATGGCGGTTCTCTATGTTTCTTTTCGGTGGATTTGAGTCGTAGGAAAGCCGTACTATTAAGAGGGGGTCTGCTTCGGAAAGGTTAGGGTGGAATCAACACGTACACATCTATTCCTTTGCACCACCTTTCCTTCGCTTCGATGGAGCACCGTACGTTTATCCTTGTCTCTGCGAAATGAAGACTGCCAAATGCTAAAGTGTCTATGGCATGCGGTAGTACTGCTCAAGGGAGCAGTAGTACCGCAGGGGCTTGCGGTAGTACCGCAGGGCCCAGCGGTAGTATCGCTCCTGGTGAGCGGTAGTACGGCTGCCTCCAGCCCTGACACTGACGCATGCGGAAGTAGGCACGGATGTAATTTTTTACTTCCGCTCCTATGCGGTAGTAGCGCTCCTTGTGAGCGGTAGTACCATGCCGGATTTTTGCACAGCTCCAAACTCAGCGGAAGTAGTTACGGAAGTAATTTATTTATTCCGTGCATTTCCAGCGCCAGTTGAGCCCTGCCTTACGGTAGTACCGTAGGGGCGCGTGGTAGTACCGCTCCGGCATTTCTACCGCTCGTTGCCCTGTGCAACAGGCCCTCGTCTGCGCGGTAGTACCGCACCCTGCAGTGGTAGTACCACAACCCTTTGCGGCAGTACCGCGGCTTTGTGCAGTAGTACCGCACCATGCAGGCTGAGTTAGGGGATAACGGTTGGATCTTTTCCCCCACTATATAAAGGGGGTCTTCTTCCCCAAGAAGACCACCTCTTCCCTCCCTAAGCTCCATTGTTGCTCAAAGCTCCATTATCGCCCGATCTCTGTCCCTAGCCAATCAAACTTGTTGATTTTATAGGGATTGGTTGAGAAGGTCCCGATCTACACTTCCACCAAGAGAAATTTGATTCCCCCCACTAATCCCTTGCGGATCTTGTTACTCTTGGGTGTTTGAGCACCCTAGACGGTTGAGGTCACCGCGGAGCCATATTCCATTGTGGTGAAGCTTCGTGGTGTCGTTGGGAGCCTCCAATTAAGTTGTGGAGATAGCCCCAACCTTGTTTGTAAAGGTTCGGCCGCCGCCTTCAAGGGAACCAATAGTGGAATCACGGCATCTCCCATTGTGTGAGGGCGTGAGGAGAATACGGTGGCCCTTGTGGCTTCTTGGGGAGCATTGTGCCTCCACACCGCTCCAACAGAGACGTACTTCCTCTCAAAGGGAAGGAACTTCGGTAACACATCCTCATCTCCACCGGCTCCACTCTTGGTTATCTCTTACCTTTACTTGTGCAAGCTTATATTGTGATGTATCCCTTGCTTGCTTGTGTGCTTGTTGTTGTTGCATCATTTAGGTTGCTCACCTAGTTGCACATCTAGACAACCTATTTTGATGCTAAGTTTAATTTGGTAAAGAAAAGCTAAAAATTGTTAGTTTCCTATTCACCCCCCTCTAGTCAACCATATCAATACTTTCAATTGGTATCAGAGCCTCGTCTCTTTATTAAGGACTTTACCGTCCGAAGAGTATGGGTGACACCATAGACGAGGGGGAGGAGCACCCCAGTGTGAGTCCGTCCTTGTCTACGGCCGATGGGGATCCTCGGTCTCTCGTGAGGAGTTCAATGTGGCTTTGGACACATTGAAAACCTGCATGACGACCGAGGATAAAGGCATGTTTAAGGAGTTTCTTGAAGGCCTCAAATTATCCACCGCACCATTGGAAGTGGTTGATCCCGCTAACAAGGTGGCGGATGCTAACTCCAAGAAGGGGGAAGCTAGTAGTGAGCAAGTTCCTTTCCCTAGTGGTAAGAAGTGGGAGCGACATCTTTGCCCATGTTGAACCACCCCTTACCTATGGAGGACCGGTTCCCTCCACACATATGAATCATGTTGGTCCTCCTCCTAAGCTTGTGAAAAATGAGGATTTTGTCTCTCGGGTGTATCGCTTTAAACGTCATTTAAATCATAGTTCTACTAATCTTTGGAGAATTATTGAGCAAGGTTTCTACCCTCACGACCCAAGCAACTTCACTCCTAGAGAAGCCACGGATCATCAATTCAACGAGTCCGCTTTCTTCATTCTCCAAGAAGCCATTCCTCCCAAAGATATTGCGCACCTCCGACCTATCACCGTGGCCAAGGAAGCATGGGAGCATGTTGTTTCCTTGTACAAAGGAAGCGCAAGCATTCAATGCTCCAACTTTGAAGTGGTGCAAGATGAAGCTGATGAGTTTGCCATGATTGAAGATACAGAACCTCGAGAGCTTTATCGAAGATTAACTACTCTCGCGGTCTCACTCCGAGATCATGGGAGCAAGGAGACAGATGACAATTGGATCAAGCGCAAGTTTCTCAAGGCCGTGATGCCTTACCATAAGGCCATGTCCTCCATCATCCGTCAAAGGCCGGACTTCCACGCCTTGTCCTCAATGCGGTGTTGGATGAGTTTGTTGCAATAAGGATCTTGGACAAGACCGCCGACAATACGGTGTTGCGTTCTCAACGATCAAAGAAGCCCAACCTTGCTTTGAAGGCCAAGGATAGTGCGGAAGAAGAGGATGAAGAGGAAGAGGAGGAGTGTTGCCCCGAAGAAACCAAATATGCCTATCATGAGCATATGGCTCTTGCTTCACAACAATTTTGGGGCAACAAGAAGAACGCAAGGCCTAACTTCAACAAGAACAACTCAAGCGGCACCAAGGGCAAGCAACATGTGAGGACATGCTATAATTGTGGCAATGTGAGTCACTTTGTTGTGGATTGCCCTTACGAGAAGAGGGAAGACAATGGTGGCAAGCTCATCTGAAAAGACAAAGCCAAGTCTTTCCCGAACAAGAACAACTTCACCAAGAAGACTCCTCCCAAGGGATTGGTGGCACAAGAAGAGTACAATGAGGATGATGATGATGATGAAGACGGTGAGATAGGTGCCATGGCCTCCATCGCCATTGCAACAACTCCACGGGTGTCCCTTTCGATTCACCCAACGAGAACATCACCGCCAAGTGCCTCATGGCTAAAGCCACCAACAAGGTAACCCCCAACATCAAGACTACCATCACTACTAATCCTTCCTTGACGGATTGCATTGATGAAAGTGAGGGGGCGAAGGAGGAGGAAAATGAATTTGAGTCTTTCATGAGTAAGCTCAAAGGTAAAACCAAGAAGCACTTCACTGCTCTCTAGGAACAACGTGGTGAAGCCAATGACATGATCGAGCCTCACGAAGAGACCATCTCTAAGATGGAAGGGCATAGTCATGACTATGCCGATGAGATATCGGATCTCCCTAACGCGCTTGAGGAAGAGCGTGGTCATCGTTTGGCTCTTGAGGAGTCACACAACGATGATCATGCTAAATTAAAGAAAGATCTTGATCATGCTCTTGTTGTCTCTCGTGTGCTCAAATCCGAGAAGGCCAAACTTGGGGTTGACCATGTTAGACTCAAGGAGGAGTTTGATCTACTTGACAAGGCTCACAAGGCTTTGAAGAGTGCTCATGCTAGCCTTAAAGAGTCTCATGATCAACTGCAAGTGAAGCTAACCAAGGAAAAAGCCACCTTTCCTCATATGGTTTTAATTGATAATGCAAATGCTACTAACCCGTGTTGTGAGCATGTGCATCTTGTGGAGGAGAATGCCAAGTTGAAGCAGCACCTTGAGAAAGGCCTTGTATCTTGCATACAAGGAGAGAAGAACCTCAATGACCTTTTGAGCAATCAAAAGGAAGTTGCGGCCAAGGAGGGGATTGGGTTTGCACCCAAGTCCAAGAAGAATAAGAAGAATGACAAGACTAAACAACCTCCTCCTCTCAAGCAAACGTTTGTGAAGGAGGGAGAGGGTACTCCTAAGGAGAAGAAGAATAATGCGAAGGGTGGCGGTGTCAAGAAGGGCAATGCCACTCCTTCCAACAAAGACGGCGACTTTAACCCTTCTTATGTGTTATGTCGTGCTAGTGATGGGCATGTTTATGCCAAATTTGTTGGTTCTTCTTATGAGTATATTGAATGGTCTATTTGGGTTCCTAAGACCCTTGTTGCTAACATCAAAGGACCCATTACAAAATGGGTACCTAAAACCAAGCATTGATCTCTTGTAGGTCTTTGCTTCCGGTGGGGGATCATGGTTGCTCGATAGTGGAGCCACAAATCATAGGACCGGAAGCAAGGACTTGGTGGTGGACGTGCACAAGGTTTCATCTATGCCCACCAATGTCGAGTGGGGTGATGCGTCATCTTCTAAGGTATTGGGTCTTGGCAAGGTTGTCATTTCTCATGATCTCACGATCGAGAAAGTCATGCTTGTTGAGTCCCTTACATACAACTTACTTTCCATTCATCAACTTGCCCTCATGGGCTTTGCCACTTTCTTTGATATTGATACCGTGGCCCTCTTGTGGAGCAAGACTCTTAAAGTAGCTTTTGCTGGGTGATGACCCACAAGTATAGGGGATCTATCGTAGTCCTTTCGCTAAGTAAGAGTGTCGAACCCAACAAGGAGCAGAAGGAAATGACAAGCGGTTTTCAGTAAGGTATTCTCTACAAGCACTGAAATTATCGGTAACAGATAGTTTTGTGATAAGGTAATTTGTAACGGGTAACAAATAATGAAAGTAAATAAGTTGCAGCAAGATGGCCCAATCCTTTTTGTAGCAAAGTACAAGCCTAGACAAACTCTTATATGAAGGAAAACGCTCCCAAGGACACATGAGAATTATCGTCAAGCTAGTTTTCATCACGCCCATATGATTCGCGTTCGTTACTTTGATAATTTGATATGTGGGTGGACCGGTGCTTGGGCGCTGCCCTTACTTGGACAAGCATCCCACTTATGATTAACCCCTATTGCAAGCATCCGCAACTACAAAAGAAGTATTAAGGTAAACCTAACCATAGCATGAAACATATGGACCCAAATCAGCCCCTTACGAAGCAACACATAAACTAGGGTTTAGCTTCTGGCACTCTAGCAACCCATCATCTACTTATTACTTCCCAATGCCTTCCTCTAGGCCCAAAAAATGGTGACGTGTCATGTAGTCGACGTTCACATAACACCACTAGAGGAAAGACAACATACATCTCATCAAAATATCGAACGAATACCAAATTCACATGACTACTTATAGCAAGACTTCTGCCATGTCCTCAGGAACAAACGTAACTACTCACAAATCATATTCATGTTCATAATCAGAGGGGTCTTAATATGCATAATGGATCTGAACATATGATCTTCCACCAAATAAACCAACTAGCATCAACTACAAGGAGTAATCAACACTACTAGTAACCCACAGGTACCAATCTGAGGTTTGGATACAAAGATTGGATACAAGAGATGAACTAGGGTTTTAGAGGAGATGGTGCTGGTGAAGATGTTGATGGATATTGACCCCCTCCCGATGAGAGGATCGTTGGTGATGACGATGGCGATGATTTCCCCCTCCCGGAGGGAAGTTTCCCCGGCAGAACAGCTCTGCCGGAGCCCTAGATTGGTTCCGCCAAGGTTCCGCTTCGTGGCGGCGGTGTTTCGTCCCGCAAGGTTGCTTCTGATTTTTTCCAGGGTAGAAGACACCATTAGCCAAAGATGGGCACCGGAGGCCTGCCAGGGGGCCCACGAGGCAGGGGGCGCGCCCAGGGGGGTAGGCGCACCCCCCACCCTCGTCCCACAAAATTGCTGTTTTTTTGCCTATTTCAGAGTTTCGCAGAAAAAGAATATCAAACGGAGTCCAAACGGAATGGAACCTTCGGGAACGTGATTTTCGGAACGAACGTGATCCAGAGGACTTGGACCCTACGTCAAGACATCAACCAGGAGGGCACGAGGTAGGGGGGCGCGCCTACCCCCTGGGCGCGCCCTCCACCCTCGTGGGCCCCCTGTTGCTCCACCGACGTACTGCTTCCTCCTATATATACCTACGTACCCCCAAACTACCAGATACGGAGCCAAAAACCTAATTCCACTGCCGCAACCTTCTGTACCCGTGAGATCCCATCTTAGGGCCTGTTCCGGAGCTCCGCCGGAGGGGGCATCGATCACGGAGGGCTTCTACATCAACACCATAGTCTCTCCGATGATGTGTGAGTAGTTTACCTCAGACCTTCGGGTCCATAGTTATTAGCCAGATGGCTTCTTCTCTCCTTTTGGATCTCAATACAATGTTCTCCCCCTCTCTTGTGGAGATCTATTCGATGTAATCTTCTTTTGCGGTGTGTTTGTTGAGACCGATGAATTGTGGGTTTATGATCAAGTTTATCTATGAACAATATTTGAATCTTCTCTGAATTCTTTTATGTATGATTGGTTATCTTTGCAAGTCTCTTCGAATTATCAGTTTGGTTTGGCCTACTAAAGTGATCTTTCTTGCAATGGGAGAAGTGCTTAGCTTTGGGTTCAATCTTGCGGTGTCCTTTCCCAGTGACAGTAGGGGCAGCAAGGCACGTATTGTATTGTTGCCATCGAGGATAACAAGATGGGGTTTATATCATATTGCATGAGTTTATCCCTCTACATCATGTCATCTTGCTTAAAGCGTTACTCTGTTCTTATGAACTTAATACTCTAGATGCATGCTGGATAGCGGTCGATGTGTGGAGTAATAGTAGTAGATGCAGGCAGGAGTCAGTCTACTTGTCTCGGACGTGATGCCTATATACATGATCATACCTAGATATTCTCATAACTATGCTCAATTCTGTCAATTTCTCAACATTAATTTGTTCACCCACCATAATACTTGTGCTCTTGAGAGAAGCCACTAGTGAAACCTATGGCCCCCGGGTCTATTTTCCATCATATTAATCTCCTGACAACAAGCTATTTCTGGCGCCGTTTTTATTTTACTTTCTTTACTTTGCATCTTTATCATAAAAATACCAAAAATATTATCTTATCATATCTATCAGATCTCACTCTCGTAAGTGACCGTGTAGGGATTGACAACCCCTTATCGCGTTGGTTGCGAGGATTTATTTGTTTGTGTAGGTGCGAGGGACTCGTGCGTGGCCTCCTACTGGATTGATACCTTGGTTCTCAAAAACTGAGGGAAATACTTACGCTACTTTGCTGCATCACCCTTTCCACTTCAAGGGAAAACCAACGCAGTGCTCAAGAGGTAGCAAGAAGGATTTCTGGCGCCGTTGCCGGGGAGTCTACGCAAAAGTCAACATACCAAGTACCCATCACAAACCCTTATCTCCCGCATTACATTATTTGCCATTTGCCTCTCGTTTTCCTCTCCCCCACTTCACCCTTGCCGTTTTATTCGCCCTCTCTTTTCCGTTTGCCTCTTTTCTGTTTGCTTGTCATTATGGCTAGTCCTCTATCTTCTCCATTGTCTCCCGAGAATGAAGTTCTAAATTTTAAGCAAAGGGAGGGAGAAAATCTAAAAGACGCTTGGTATAGAATTTGCAATGTTCAAAATAGATCTACCAAGAAGCAATCTACTTCCGTTCTTCTTCACAATTTTTATGTAGGCGCTACTCCTTGGTACAGATATATCCTTGATACCATTACGGGAGGGAATTTCTTGGGTAGCCATACTTCTGATTCTTATAATGCTGTGATAGATTTGTTTGGCTCACCACCTCTTTTGGTTAATGGAACTATGTTAACTTTGGAGCATGTAATGCAAAGACTTAAAATTATTGAAAATAAAGTTGCTACCGTAGAGTTAATTGAAAATCTGGATAAAAAGATCCACAACCAAATTACCCAATATGGATCTAAAGTAGGAGTCACTTTGAAAAATATTAAGGAGAAGGAACCCATAGTTAATGAAAATATAAATCAAGATTCCACTAGAATCGATAAACTTGAGGGTATCATTACCAACTTGGGAACCGCTTTTTCTTCCGTAAAGAATACTCCAAGTCCTCCAACTAAAATTGCCAAGCTTATGTATGTTCCTAAAAACAAGGGTGAATCCTCTAGTAAGGAAACTGCGGATCTCAAATCTATAAGTATTCATCCCAATCTTTTTCCTATCATTAAGGAACCATTTGCTACAAATGAATTTTTTGATTTTGTGCCTAGAAGTTTGATAATTAATAAAAAGAAAGAAACTCCTAAGGGTGGTAGGTGTCTTATTAAAGAGTTGCCTACCAAAGATGGCAATACCTAGATCTATCCTTGCTTTTATGCCTAGCTAGGGGCGTTAAACGATAGCGCTTGTTGGGAGGCAACCCAATTTTATTTTTAGTTTTTTTTGCTTTTTGCTTCTGTTTAGGAATAAATATTTGTTCTAGCCTCTGGTTAGATTTGTTTTTATGTTTTAATTAGTCTTTGTGCCAAGTTAAACCTATAGGATCTTCTTGGATGATAGTTATTTGATCTTGCTGTAAATTCCAGAAACTTTCTGTTCACAAAATTGTTAAAAAAATCACCAGAACGTGATAAAATATTGATTCCAATTTCTGTTGATCAATAAACAAATTGTCTAGGTCGTCCTATTTTGGCTGAATTTTTGGAGTTCTAGAAGTTTGCGTTAGTTATAGATTACTACAGACTGTTCTGTTTTTGACAGATTCTGTTTTTCGTGTGTTGTTTGCTTATTTTGATGAATCTATGGCTAGTAAAATAGTTTATAAACCATGGAGAAGTTGGAATACAGTAGGGCACCAATATAAATAAAAAATGAGTTCATGACAGTACCTTGAAGTGGTCTTTTGTTTTCTTTCGCTAACGGAGCTCACGAGATTTTATGCTGAGTTTTGTGTTGTGAAGTTTTCAAGTTTTGGGTGAAAGATTTGATGGATTATGGAACAAGGAGTGGCAAGAGCCTAAGCTTGGGGATTCCCATGGAACCCCCAAGATAATCTAAGGACACCTAAAAGCCAAAGCTTGGGGATGCCCCGGAAGGCATCCCCTCTTTCGTCTACTTCCATCGGTAACTTTACTTGGAGCTATATTTTAATTCACCACATGATATGTGTTTTGCTTGGAGCGTCTTGTATGATTTGAGTCTTTATTTTTTAGTTTACCACAATCATCTTTGCTGTACACACCTTTTGAGAGAGACACACATGATTCAGAAATTATTAGAATACTCTATGTGCTTCACTTATATCTTTTGAGTTATATAGTTTTTGCTCTAGTACTTCACTTATAGCTTTTAGAGCACGGTGGTGGTTTTGTTTTATAGAAACTATTATTCTCTCATGCTTCACTTAGATTATTTTGAGAGTCTTAAACAGCATGGTAATTTGCTTAAATAATCCTAATATGCTAGGTAATCAAGACTAGTAAAAACTTTCTTATGAGTGTGTTGAATACTAAGAGAAGTTTGATGCTTGATGATTGTTTTGAGACATGGAGGTAGTGATATCAAAGTTGTGCTAGTTGAGTAGTTCTGAATTTGAGAAATACTTGTGTTGAAGCTTGCAAGTCCCGTAGCATGCACATATGGTAAACGTTATGTAACAAATTTGAAACATGAGGTGTTCTTTGAGTGTCTTCCTTATGAGTGGCGGTCGGGGACGAGGGATGGTCTTTTCCTACCAATCTATCCCCCTAGGAGCATGCGCATAGTGCTTGGTTTTTGATGACTTGTAGATTTTTGCAATAAGTATGTGAGTTCTTTATGACTAATGTTGAGTCCATGGATTATACGCACTCTCACCTTTCCATCATTGCTAGCCTCTTCGGTACCGTGAATTGCCCTTTCTCACATTGAGAGTTGGTGCAAACTCGCCGGTGCATCCAAACCCCGTGATATGATACACTCTTTCACACATAAACCTCCTTATATCTTCCTCAAAACAGCCACCATACCTACCTATTATGGCATTTCCATAGCCATTCCGAGATATATTGCCATGCAACTTTCCACCGTTCCATTTATCATGACACGTTCATCATTGTCATCTTGCTTTGCATGATCATGCAGTTGACATAGTATTTGTGGCAAAGCCACCGTTCATAATTCTTTCATACATGTCACTCTTGGTTCATTGCATATCCCGGTACACCGCCGGAGGCATTCATATAGAGTCATACTTTGTTCTAGTATCGAGTTGTAATCATTGAGTTGTAAATAAATAGAAGTGTGATGATCATCATTTTCTAGAGCATTGTCCCAAGTGAGGAATAAAAAAAAGAAGAAGGCCCCAAAAAAATGAGAGAAAAAGAGAGAAGGGACAATGTTACTATCCTTTTTCCACACTTGTGCTTCAAAGTAGCACCATGACCTTCATGATAGAGAGTCTCTTGTTTTGTCACTTTCATATACTAGTGGGAATTTATCATTATAGAACTTGGCTTGTATATTCCAACAATGGGCCTCCTCAAGTGCCCTAGGTCTTCGTGAGCAAGCAAGTTGGATGCACACCCACTTAGTTTCTTTTGTTGAGCTTTCATATATTTATAGCTCTAGTGCATCCGTTGCATGGAAATCCCTACTCCTTGCATTAACATCAATCGATGGGCATCTCCATAGCTCATTGATTAGCCTCATTGATGTGAGACTTTCTCCTTTTTGTCTTCTCCACATAACCCCCATCATTATATTCTATTCCACCCATAGTGCTATATCCATGGCTCACGCTCATGTATTGCGTGAAAGTTGAAAAGGTTTGAGATTACTAAAGTATGAAACAATTGCTTGGCTTGTCATCGGGGTTGTGCATGATGAGAGAATTCTTGTGTGACGGAAATGGAGCATGACTAAACTATATGATTTTGTAGGGATGAACTTTCTTTGGCCATGTTATTTTGAGAAGACATAATTGCTTAGTTAGTATGCTTGAAGTATTATTATTTTTATGTCAATATTGAACTTTTATCTTGAATCTTTCGGATCTGAATATTCATACCACAATTAAGAAGAATTACATTGAAATTATGCCAAGTAGCATTCCACATCAAAAATTCTGTTTTTATCATTTACCTACTCGAGGACGAGCAGGAATTAAGCTTGGGGATGCTTGATACGTCTCCAACGTATCTATAATTTTTGATTGCTCCATGCTATATTATATTCTGTGTTGGACATTATTGGGCTTTATTATACACTTTTATATTATTTTTGGGACTAACCTATTAACCGGAGGCCCAGCCCAGAATTGCTGTTATTTGCCTATTTCAGAGTTTCGCAGAAAAAGAATATCAAACGGAGTCCAAACGTAATGAAACCTTCAGGAACGTGATTTTCGGAACGAACGTGATCCAGAGGACTTGGACCATACGTCAAGACATCAACCATGAGGGCACGAGGTAGGGGGCGCACCTACCCCCTGGGCGCGCCCTCCACCCTCGTGGGCCCGCTGTTGCTCCACCGACGTACTCCTTCCTCCTATATATACCTATGTACCCCCAAACTACTAGATACGGAGCCAAAAACCTAATTCCACCGCCGCAACCTTCTGTACCCGTGAGATCCCATCTTGGGGCCTGTTCCAGAGCTCCGCCGGAGGGGGCATCGATCACGGAGGGCTTCTACATCAACACCATAGCCTCTCCGATGATGTATGAGTAGTTTACCTCAGACCTTCGGGTCCATAGTTATTAGCTAGATGGCTTCTTCTCTCTTTTTGGATCTCAATACAATGTTCTCCCCCTCTCTTGTGGAGATCTATTCAATGTAATCTTCTTTTGCGGTGTGTTTGTTGAGACCGATGAATTGTGGGTTTATGATCAAGTTTATCTATGAACAATATTTGAATCTTCTCTGAATTCTTTTATGTATGATTGGTTATCTTTGCAAGTCTCTTCAAATTATCAGTTTGGTTTGGCCTACTAAAGTGATCTTTCTTGCAATGGGAGAAGTGCTTAGCTTTGAGTTCAATCTTGCTGTGTCCTTTTCCAGTGACAGTAGGGGCAGCAAGGCACGTATTGTATTGTTGCCATCGAGGATAACAAGATGGGGTTTATATCATATTGCATGAGTTTATCCCTCTACATCATGTCATCTTGCTTAAAGCGTTACTCTGTTCTTATGAACTTAATACTCTAGATGCATGCTGGATAGCGGTCGATGTGTGGAGTAATAGTAGTAGATGCAGGCAGGAGTCAGTCTACTTGTCTCGGACGTGATGCCTATATACATGATCATACCTAGATATTCTCATAAATATGCTCAATTCTGTCAATTTCTCAACAGTAATTTGTTCACCCACCATAATACTTATGCACTTGAGAGAAGCCACTAGTGAAACCTATGGCCCCCGGGTCTATTTTCCATCATATTAATCTCCCGACAACAAGCTATTTCTAACGCCGTTTTTATTTTACTTTCTTTACTTTGCATCTTTATCATAAAAATACCAAAAATATTATCTTATCATATCTATCAGATCTCACTCTCGTAAGTGACCGTGTAGGGATTGACAACCCCTTATCGCGTTGGTTGCGAGGATTTATTTGTTTGTGTAGGTGCGAGGGACTCGTGCGTGGCCTCCTATTGGATTGATACCTTGGTTCTCAAAAACTGAGGGAAAGACTTACGCTACTTTGCTGCATCACCCTTTCCTCTTCAAGGGAAAACCAACGCAGTGCTCAAGAGGTAGCAGCGCCCGACAGAGGTTGGGGCGTCTCCTGAGGCGTCGGGACCCCAAGAGCCTGGTGATACGTCTCCAACGTATCTATAATTTATGAAGTATTCATGCTATTATATTATCCATTTTGGATGTTTAATGGGCTTTACTATGCACTTTTATATTATTTTTGGGACTAACCTATTAACCTAGAGCCCAGTGCCAGTTTCTGTTTTCCCCTTGTTTCAGTGTTTCACAGAAAAGGAATATCAAACAGAGTCCAAACGGAATGAAACCTTTGGGAGAGTTATTTTTGGAACGGAAGCAATCCAGGAAACTTGGAGTACACGTCAGGGAATCAACGAGGAGAGCACGAGGCAGGGGGGTGCGCCTACCCCCCCAGGTGCGCCCTCCACCCTCGTGGGCCCCTCGTGGCTCTCCTGACCGACTTCTTTCGCCTATATATGTCCATATACCCTAAAAACTTTGGAGAACAGAATAGATCGGGAGTTCCACCGCCGCAAGCCTCTGTAGCCACCAAAAACCAATCGGGACCCTGTTCCGGCACCCTGCCGGAGGGGGGATCCATCACCGGTGGCCTTCTTCATCATCCCAGCGCTCTCCATGATGAGGAGGGAGTAGTTCACCCTCGGGGCTGAGGGTATGTACCAGTAGCTATGTGTTTGATCTCTCTCTCTCTCTCTCGTGTTCTTGAGGTGATATGATCTTGATGTATCGCGAGCTTTGCTATTATAGTTGGATCTTATGATGTTTTTCCCCCTCTACACTCTTGTAATGGATTGAGTTTTCCCTTTGAAGTTATCTTATCGGATTGAGTCTTTAAGGATTTGAGAACACTTGATGTATGTCTTGCATGTGCGTATCTGTGGTGACAATGGGATATCACGTGATCCACTTGATGTATGTTTTGGTGATCAACTTGCGGGTTCCGCCCATGAACGTATGCATAGGGGTTGGCACACGTTTTCGTCTTAACTCTCAGATAGAAACTTTGGGGCACTCTTTGAAGTACTTTGTGTTGGTTTGAATAGATGAATCTGAGATTGTGTGATGCATATTGTATAATCATACCCACGGATACTTGAGGTGACATTGGAGTATTTAGGTGACATTAGGGTTTTGGTTGATTTGTGTCTTAAGGTGTTATTCTAGTACGAACTCTATGATAGATCGAACGGAAAGAATAGCTTCATGTTATTTTACTACGGACTCTTGAATAGATCGATCAGAAAGAATAACTTTGAGGTGGTTTCGTACCCTACCATAATCTCTTCATTTGTTCTCCGCTATTAGTGACTTTGGAGTGACTCTTTGTTGCATGTTGAGGGATAGTTATATGATCCAATTATGTTATTATTGTTGAGAGAACTTGCACTAGTGAAAGTATGAACCCTAGGCCTTGTTTCCTAGCATTGCAATACCGTTTACGCTCACTTTTATCATTAGTTACCTTGCTGTATTTATATTTTCAGATTACAAATACCTATATCTACCATCCATATTGCACTTGTATCACCATCTCTTCGCCGAACTAGTGCACCTATACAATTTACCATTGTATTGGGTGTGTTGGGGACACAAGAGACTCTTTGTTATTTGGTTGCAGGGTTGCTTGAGAGAGACCATCTTCATCCTACACCTCCCAGAGATTGATAAACCTTAAGTCATCCACTTGAGGGAAATTTGCTACTGTCCTACAAACCTCTGCACTTGGAGGCCCAACAACGTCTACAAGAAGAAGGTTGCGTAGTAGACATCAAACTCTTTTCTGGCGTCGTTGCCGGGGAGGTGAGTGCTTGAAGGTATATCTTTAGATCTTGCAATCCAATCTTTTTGTTTCTTGTTTTATCACTAGTTTAGTTTATAAAAGAAAACTACAAAAAAATGGAATTGAGTTTGTCTCATACGCTTCATCTTTTTAATATCTTTCGTGAGAATGATGGAAAGGAAAATTGTGCCAAAGTGTTAGAAGAAGAATGCATTAAAATGTTTGGCACTAAATCTTTGAATGATGAGCATGATTGCAATGTTGTTAGTATGAACTCCTTGAATATCTATGGTACTAATGATGATTGCACTAGTCATGATGAAAATATCTCTTATAAGCATGTCGATTTTTGTGGATTGCATAGAGTTTGCAAATACAAACCAAAAAGGGAAGATAGATTTTGTAAGAGGCACAAGTACTTAGAAACTAAATGGTTGCAAGAAAGGCTAGATGTTTGTGCTGAAAATTTAAATGTTCTTAGCCGTACTTGTGAACTTTGCAATGAACGTGGTCGTTTAACTATCCGATGCAAATTGTTTCATGATCTAATCGTGTCCAAAAATTGTGATGACTTTATTTCCCTTGCACATCATAATGAACTTAGTTTGCTTATGGGTATGAAGAAATGAAACGTATAACTAACTAGCTTCCAGAATTTGCCCGTTATAAACTTCTTGATTTTGATCTAGAGGAAATTTATATGTATTGTGCGGTGAATTGCATTGAAAATCCTTATATTGCCAATTACATAAAGAAAAGAAAACAAATAGAAGATGAAGAGAATACTAATGAATGGGAAGAGACTTCCCAGTATCCTCCTATTATTTCTTATGATGAATCAGGTAACGAGGAGGAGCTTCCTATTCAACCAATCTCATCAATAAGGAGCTCAAAAAAGAGGGATAAACCCATACATGATGGAAGAAGAAAAAGAAAAAACGGAGAAGCAAAGGTAAAAAGGTATCCCTCCCAAATGATGTTGCTCCTACTACTCATTGTGATGATGATAATTGCTATACTATTGGTGCTATCCATACTATTAATAATGAGAGTGGTTATGCTTATGATATGAAAAGGCCCAAGCTTGGGGATGCTATGTTTGATGAGGATGACACATTTGAGAATATATTTGCTGAAATTAATGTTCGTCCCAAGCTTGGGGATGCTACGTTTAATGAAGATGATATTTTTAGCCTCCCAAGTTTTGATATGCAAAGTTGTTATGATGATAGCATGCCTTCTACCTATGATGATTATATTGATGAAAGTGGGTTTGGAAGAGTGTCAACTTTAGGAAGTAATGATACCACTATTTTGGAGGATGTTGAATCTTATAATATTTATGAAAGTGGATTTGGAGAGGTCATGACTTTATTTAGTGATGAGTCCACTATCTTGGAAGAGGTTTCAATCAATTATGATGAGAACAAAGTTGCTACTTATGATGATTATTGTGATGAGACTTATGCTATAAAAAGTAGTGATGATTATATTTATAAAACTTGTCATGATTATGATTACCCTTTTTCTGAACATTACTCTTTTAATGTGGAAACAACTTATAGTATTCAAGTCTCTTATGATACTCCCACTATTCCGAATGAGAAGAATTTTGCTTATGTGGAGAGTAGTAAAATTTCTATGCAAGTAGATCATGAAAAGAATGCTTTAGGTGCTGGTTATATTGTTGAATTCATTCATGATGCTACTGAAAATTATTATGAGGGAGGAACATATGCTTGTAAGAATTGCAATAATATCAAGTTTCCTCTCTATGTGCTTAAAGTTCTAATGCTTGTTTTGCCTTCCTATGCTAGTTGATTATTGTTCCCATAAGTTATTTGCTCACAAAATACCTATGCATAGGAAGTGAGTTAGACTTTAATGTTCTAGTCATATTCTTCATGATGCTCTCTTTATGTTTCAATTCTTATCTTTTATGTGAGCATCATTGAAATCATCATGTCTAGCTAGGGGCGTTAAACGTTAGCGCTTGTTGGGAGGCAACCCAATTTTATTTTAGTTTCTTGCTTTTTGGTTCTGTTTAGGAATAAATAATCCATATAGCTTCTGTTTAGATGTGGTTTTGTGTTTTAATTAGTGTTTGTGCCAAGTAGAACCTTTGGGAAGACTTGGGTGAAGTCTTTATGATCATGCTGTAAAAAACAGAAAGTTTAGTGCTCACGAGATTAGCTAAAACTTTTTACTGGAGAGTGCTATTTAGTTTATTCTTTTTTCAGATGATTACTAGACCAATTCCTCAGGTCCACCAATTTGTTTTAGAATTTTTGGAGTTCCAGAAGTATACGTTTGATACAGATTACTACAGACTGTTCTGTTTTTGACAGATTCTGTTTTCTATGTGTTGTTTGCTTATTTTGATGAATCTATGAGTAGTATCGGAGGGTATGAACCATTTAGAAGTGGGAATACAGTATATATTACACAAATATGAATTTATAATGAGTTCACAACAGTACCTAAGTGGTGATTTATTCTCTTATACTAACGGAGCTTACGAATTTTCTGTTAAGTTTTGTGTTGTGAAGTTTTCAAGTTTTGGGTAAAGATTCGATGGACTATGGAATAAGGAGTGGCAAGAGCCTAAGCTTGGGGATGCCCAAGGCACCCCAAGGTAATATTCAAGGACAACCAAGAGCCTAAGCTTGGGGATGCCCCGGATGGCATCCCCTCTTTCGTCTTCGTTCATCGGTAACTTTACTTGGAGCTATATTTTTATTCACCACATGATATGTGTTTTGCTTGGAGCGTCAATTTATTTTCTTTTGTTTTGCTTGCTGTTTGAATAAAATATCAAGATCTGAAATTCTTAAATGAGAGAGAGTCTTCACATAGCTACATAATTATTTAACTAACTCATTGATCTTCACTTATATCTTTTTTGGAGTAGTTTGTCATTTACTCGTGTGCTTCACTTATATCCTATTAGTAAATGGTTGAATGTCATAAATCTGAAATTATATATGTTTCATATGCCTTCACATATAAGAAGTAGAGGTGGTAAATTTATTCAAGGTTAGCAAACATTGTATTGGTAACTCGAACAATTCATGAAGGAATATTTAAGGAAGAGAGAATTCACATATAAATATACTATCTTGGACATCTTCTATGATTGTGAGCCCCATTAATTATTTCCACACCTGAGCAAATTAGTTGAAGTTGGACAAGGAAGACAACATAATGAGTTATGCTTGGGTATATTTGTATAGAAGTTATATTGTTATGGATCCTCTAACATGTGGTGCTTGCTATTTAGAATCCTTTGCTAGCCAAAATATCTGTACTAAGCGGGAATACTGCTTGTGCAGCCAAATTCCTTGAACCAAGTTTCTTCCATGAGTGTCCACCATATCTACCTATATGCGGTATTTACATGCCGTTCCAAGTAAATTTGCATGTGCCAAACTCTAAACCTTCAAATAATAATTTGTTTTGTATGGCCGAATCGCTCATGTAGCGACTAGGGGCTAGCAGTATCTTCCATGCTAGGTGGGTTATTCTCATGATGAGTGGACTCCGCTCATTATTCACGAGAAAATGGCTGGTAACTGGGATGCCCAGTCCTATGATCAAAAGATCAAAAACAAATTCGCAAATAATTTAAACAAAACTCCCCAGGAATGTTGATAGTTGGACGACACCCGTTGTTTCGGACAAGCCGTGGAGTGTGAATGTTGGTGGAGGGGGGGGGGACTTTACCTTTCTGCGTGGGAACCGCCTATAATGTATCTAGTATGGAAGATATTGGGAACTCTTGGTCGTTATGTTGACAATGAAAGCATACCTCTCAAAATTATTTTCATCTCTGTTTTAGCTTCAAGCTCTGGCACCTCTGCAAATCCTTGCTTCCCTCTGCGAAGGGCCTATCTTTTACTTTTATGCAAGAGTCAGTAGTATTCCTTCTCATTCCAACCTACTCTTTAGTTGGCAAGCATCATGTGATGGAAAGATCTAAGCATATATGGCCATTCAAATATATTTGAGCATGAATTATTACTGTTGACATTACCCTTGAGGTAAAAGGTTGGGAGGCGAAACATTAAGCCCCTATCTTTCTCTGTGTTCGATGAATACTATTTGTTCTAAAAATATGCTTTGAGTGGTAGCAATCATGGAAGACTAAATGATAGTTGAGTATGTGAAGTTTGCTGAATCAAAGCTCTGACATAGACTCTTCCTGAAAATAAGATGAATTGCAATTGTTTGATGACTGAGAACATAGTTTGTTAGTTTTCAAGAAAGTTTATGATCTATACTTTAACATGTGAATAGCTTGTTACTTGATCATGAAAAGTTCTATGAGTTGAGCTACTGTTAATGACATATAATGATGCTAGACAAGGTGATTGAAATTACCATTGATCAAACTTATGCACTTGCTAGCATTCACACTTCATAAATTCTTTCTTTTATCACTTACCTACTCGAGGACGAGCAAGAATTAAGCTTGGGGATGCTGATACGTCTCCAACGTATCTATAATTTATGAAGTATTCATGCTATTATATTATCCATTTTAGATGTTTAATGGGCTTTACTATGCACTTTTATATTATTTTTGGGACTAACCTATTAACCCAGAGCCCAGTGCCAGTTTCTGTCTTCCCCTTGTTTCGGTGTTTCGCAGAAAAGGAATATCAAACAGAGTCCAAACGGAATGAAACCTTCGGGAGAGTTATTTTTGGAACGGAAGCAATCTAGGAAACTTGGAGTACACGTCAGGGAATCAACGAGGAGAGCACGATGTAGGGGGGCGCGCCTACCCCCCCAGGCGCGCCCTCCACCCTCGTGGGCCCCTCGTGGCTCCCCTGACCGACTTCTTTCTCCTATATATGTCCATATACCCTAAAAACTTCAGAGAACAGAATAGATCGGGAGTTCCGCCGCCGCAAGCCTCTGTAGCCACCAAAAACCAATCGGGACCCTGTTCCGGCACCCTGCCGGAGGGGGGATCCATCACCGGTGGCCATCTTCATCATCCCGGCGCTCTCCATGACGAGGAGGGAGTAGTTCACCCTCGGGGCTGAGGGTATGTACCAGTAGCTATGTGTTTGATCTCTCTCTCGTGTTCTTGAGGTGATACGATCTTGATGTATCGCGAGCTTTGCTATTATAGTTGGATCTTATGATGTTTCTCCCCCTCTACTCTCTTGTAATGGATTGAGTTTTCCCTTTGAAGTTATCTTATCGGATTGAGTCTTTAAGGATTTGAGAACACTTGATGTATGTCTTGCATGTGCGTATCTGTGGTGACAATGGGATATCACGTGATCCACTTGATGTATGTTTTGGTGATCAACTTGCGGGTTCCGCCCATGAACCTATGCATAGGGGTTGGCACACGTTTTCGTCTTGACTCTCTGGTAGAAACTTTGGGGCACTCTTTGAAGTACTTTGTGTTGGTTTGAATAGATGAATCTGAGATTGTGTGATGCATATCGTATAATCATACCCACGGATACTTGAGGTGACATTGGAGTATCTAGGTGACATTAGGGTTTTGGTTGATTTGTGTCTTAAGGTGTTATTCTAGTACGAACTCTATGATGGATCGAACGGAAAGAATAGCTTCATGTTATTTTACTACAGACTCTTTGAATAGATCGATCAGAAAGAATAACTTTGAGGTGGTTTCGTACCCTACAATAATCTCTTCGTTTGTTCTCCGCTATTAGTGACTCTGGAGTGACTCTTTGTTGCATGTTGAGGGATAGTTATATGATCCAATTATGTTTTTATTGTTGAGAGAACTTGCACTAGTGAAAGTATGAACCCTAGGCCTTGTTTCCTAGCATTGCAATACCGTTTACGCTCACTTTTATCATTAGTTACCTTGCTGTTTTTATATTTTCAGATTACAAATACCTATATCTACCATCCATATTGCACTTGTATCACCATCTCTTCGCCGAACTAGTGCACCTATACAATTTACCATTTTATTGGGTGTGTTGGGGACACAAGAGACTCTTTGTCATTTGGTTGCAGGGTTGCTTGAGAGAGACCATCTTCATCCTACACCTCCCACGGATTGATAAACCTTAGGTCATCCACTTGAGGGAAATTTGCTACTGTCCTACAAACCTCTGCACTTGGAGGCCCAACAATGCCTACAAGAAGAAGGTTGCATAGTAGACATCACCTGGTCACCCACTGGGGCCTCTGCTGGCCCGCGAACGCCGCCTTGCCGGGCCTGGTTACTCGTTGGCGTTGCTGCAGCCTTTGCGGTGCCCTCTGGGTCCTGCATCGCCCCGGCTGGGGGCGCGACACGGCGTGGCAGGCCCTTGTGCTGGCGCTCTTCCCGAATCGCCACTAGAGCTGCGCTAGTGGAGTAGGGAGTGGCGGCAAGGTAAAGCACCAGGGGCTCGAGAGGGCGAGGCACCACCATCACCGGAGGGCTGGTCAGGTATTTCTTGAGGTCTTGAAATGCTTGGTCGGCCTCCAGGGTCCACTCGAACGGGCCCTCTTCTTCATCAGCTTGAAGAATGGTAGGGCGCGCTCTCCCAGCTTGGAGATGAAGCGCCCCAACGAGGTCACGCAGCCTGCAAGCTTCTGCATCTCCTTGAGAGTTTGTGGCGGGCTCATGTCTTCTATCACTTTGACCTTCTCCGGGTTAGCCTCGATCCCCCTGTGGGACATGAGGAAGCCCAGCAGCTTGCCAGAGGGGACACCGAACATGCACTTCTCTGGACTGAGCCGCAGGTCTACCTGGCGCAGGCTTGCGAAGGTCTCCTCCAGGTCTTGAATCAAAGTTCTTGCCTCCCGAGATTTTACCACAATGTCATCGACG
The DNA here is from genome assembly GCF_002575655.3 of Aegilops tauschii subsp. strangulata. Taxonomy (NCBI): domain Eukaryota; kingdom Viridiplantae; phylum Streptophyta; class Magnoliopsida; order Poales; family Poaceae; genus Aegilops; species Aegilops tauschii. The sequence continues at coordinate 547,867,876 of NC_053036.3, read as the reverse complement.
TAGGCTTCAGCATTCCTCCCGAGCTGCTGACCCAGGGCGATGTGCATCAGCCGTTGGAAGGTTGCGCCTGTGTTGCGCAGCCCGGACGGCATGCAAGTGTAGCAGTACACCCCACACGGGGTTAGGAAGGCCGTATTTTCCACATCCTCCACTGCCATCTTGATCTGGTGGTAGCCCGAGAACGCGTCCAGGAAACACAGCAAGTCGCACTCGGCGGTGGAGTCAACGATCTGGTCAATGCGCGGAAGCGGGAACGGGTCTTGTTGAGGTTGGTGAAGTCGACACACATGCGCTCCTCCCCGCCTTTCTTTGGTACGACGACGGGGTTCGCCAGCCACTCGGGTACCGAACCTCGCGAATGACACCTGCTGCCTCCAGCTTGCGGGTTTCCTGGATGATGAAGGACTTCTTCTCTATGGACTGTCGCCACGCCTTCTTCACAGGGCGCACATTGGGGCACACCCTCAAGTGATGCTCGATCACCCCTCTTGGGACCCCTACCTGCTGCTTGGGTTCCCAACCAAATACCTCCTTGTTTGCGTGCAAGAACTTCACCAATGCCTCCTCTTGATCCGGGTCGAGGTTGGCGCCTATGGTGAAGGTGGCTCCTGAGGACCCATCTTCCTCGACTAGCACCTGCTTGGTTTCGGCCCGATCTTGAGTGAACAACTACTTCTTCTTTGCTGGCATGACCTCCTTAGCCCTAGGAGTGGCCTCGGTGGCCGGTCGCGCTATCGCGGCGGTTTTGAGGGCAAACTTGAGCGCCGCCAGAGCCTCCTTGGTGTCTCCAACTACGGTGAGGACGTCCTTGCTCCCGGGCATCTTCATGAGGTTGTAGGCCGGATGGGTCGCCGCCATAAACTGAGCCAGAGCCGGGTATCCGAGGATGGCGTTGTATGGGAGGCCAATGCGGGCGACGTCGAAGTTGATCAGCTCGGTGCAGTAGTTGTCGCGAGTGCCGAAGGTCACAGGAAGCCGGATCTGCCCCAAGGGGCTGGTGGAGCCGCCGCCGACCCCGGAGAAGGGCTTGCTGGGGCGGAGCCGTTTGAGTGGTACGTGAAGAAGGCTAAAAGCCTCCACAGAGAGCATGTTGAGACCGGCGCCGCCGTCGATGAGGGTCTTGGTGACAGCTACGCTGCAAATAGTGGGCATGCAAAGCATCAGAAGCACGCCCGAGCCGACGGTGGTGACGGGGTGATCCCCCGAGTCGAAGGTGAGGTCGGCCTTGGGCGCGGCCCAACCCGGGGGAGCTCCTTGCCGCACGGAAGCGGCGCCAATCTGGCGAAAGAACGACTTGGTGTGACGGTCCAAGGGCGGTGCTTGCGAGCCGCCGAGGAGGGCCGCAAGGGCGAGGGGCGCCGGTGCCGCGAAGCGTGTGACGAAGAGGCCGCGCAGCTCCTCCCAAGATGCCACTGAGGATCCTGGGAGAGCGAGCAGCCAGGCGTGTGGCGCACCAGCGAGGGCCATGGGAAGCTAGTTGGCCATGACCTTGTCGTCGCCCCCAGCCTTCATGGCGGCCCCTTCATACGCCAGCAGGAAGGCTGACGGGTCCACCGCGCCGTCGTACCGCGGCGGCATCTCCGGCTTGAACTTGGGTGGCCACTGCACCCGTCGCAAGGCGGGGGCAAAGGCTCTGAGCCCCCTGGCTCCGTCGTGGGCGTCCGTCATCCCAGCCGGAGGAGCAACGCCGGCCATGGGGGCAAAGCGCGGTGGTGGCGGAGCGTGGATCGACGGAAGGAAAGCTTCAGCGCACCCCTACCTGGCGCGCCAAATGTCGGATTACGGGTTCCGGCAAAACCCTTGAGGTTCGAACACTGGGGTGCGCATGAAGATCTCTCCCCCTAGCTCACACACTCACCACGATCTCAAAGCTCGGCACGTCGAACTCACAGAACAAGGGACACAGGGTTTATACTGGTTCGGGCCACCGATGTGGTGTAATACCCTACTCTAGTGTGGTGTGGTGGATTGCCTCTTGGGCTGAGGATGAACAAGTACAAAGGAAGAACAGCCTCCTGAGGAGAGGTGTCCTTGAGCTTGGTGAGCTTGTGCGGTTGAGGATGATCTGAATGGCCCAAGATCAGTTGCCTCCTACTAGGGTGGCTAGTCCTATTTATAGAGGCCCTGGTCCTCTTCCCAAATGTAGGCGGGAAGGGATCCAACAACGGCCAAATTTGAAGGGAGGCAACTAGTACAAGTTATCCTGACTAAAGGTGGTCTTCGCCTGCCAAAGGCTCTCGTGGTGACACCGTCCTGGGCTCCACGGTGACCTCCGTCCTGCCGTCCGACTGGTCTTGGTCTTGTTGCACCAATATGGCAACCTTTGCCTGATGCCTTGGGACTCCTCGCCTGCGCTTGCCTCTTTAGCACCAAAAAGGAAACGAGTACACTACGCACGCTGGCACCCGCCTGGCCCCCGCCTGGCCTTGGTCGTCATGGCTTGCGTCACAGGGACCTCGCGAGGCACCCCTTGCATTGATCTCTCCGCCCCTCGCGAGCCAGCATAGTGAGGCTGCCCCCGAGGAGGTCTTGCATCGTCCACCTCGCGAGGCTTGGCCCCTCGCGAGGGTCTTGAGTGTTTGCTGGCGAACCATGATGGCGGAGTTCAAGTCTCCTTACAACTTTTGGGCCGAAGCCGTCAACACCGCTTGTCATGCATTCAATCGGCTCTATCTCCGCAAAGGCTTGAACAAGACTCCATATGAGATACTCACCGGCAACAAGCCCAACCTCAAGTACTTCTGGTGTTCGGTTGTAAGTGTTTCATTCTCAAGAAAGGTGTTCGTTTGTATAAATTTGAGGCTAGAGCTCATGAGGGCATATTTGTTTTTTTAAAAGTTGGACAGTAGGAACATGCCCTACTACATGATTATATTAAAGGCCCAAAGAAAATGGGTGAAAATGTTACAATGTACAAGGGGTGGGGGGTGTCTAAAGCTATTACAAAAGAATAATCAGATAGCTAATATGTTAATCTAATTAAGGAACAGAAGCTAGGATGGCAGAGACAAGATGTCTCTTATCTTCAAGGAGTCTGTAAGCAATGTTGGCATAGTCTTTTTTAAATATGACTTGATCGAAGGGGCCACTTTCTGAAAGTAGTTGTTATTTCTTTCCTTCCATAGACTCCACGCGACGACCAAGAAAATGTCCATGATCATTTTACACTGATTCCTCGTCTTTAGGTGTTTAATCATATGTAACCGATCCCCCGTGGCAGGACAGGTGATGTCAAGCTTGAGCCAGCATTGTTTGCTAAAGTTGCATCGAAAGAAGACGTGCTCAAGGGTTTCTTCCACATGATCACCACAAAGCAGACAATCAAGGTTGGTCCCAATGTTATAGTGTCTCCTGCTGAGCATGTTGCGTGTGTTAAGACGGTCCACCAGTAGAAACCAACCAAAAACTTTGATCTTGGGGACACTTTTTGCTTTCCAGAGCCATTTAAATGCCTTGTGGACTTGAAACTCTCGAAAACAGAACTTGTAGTACGCCGTAGTCTTGAACATTGACGGTCCTCAGGTGCAAATCCAAACATCTTTCCCATCTGAGAGTGCAGTGGAGGAGACCTCACTTTGGATCGAATTAAGCTCATCATGGGCTTGAATTGAGAGAGGGAGGTGAAAGGCTTCACTGACTTCGGAGATAGTAAGCATCTCACGAACCGAGGTATCTTTGCTCAAGGTATAGGAGAAGGCCCTAGGGAAATTCTCTTCGAAGATATGGTTGCACCAGTCGTCTTTCCAAAATAGGGCAGTCTCACCACTACGGATTTGGACTTTGGTCACGCCTCGGTAAGTTAGCATGAGCTTCACCAGTTCATGCTAGCAATGAGAGCCACAGGGGGCGATGCATGCGGGATTGTGGCCTCATAATAAGTATTCCAAATCAACTTAACCCAAGGGATGTCCATCTGATTGTAGAATTTGTGTAGTAGTTTGAGAAGAAAAGCACCGTTTTGGACTTTGAGATTAAGAACTCCGAAACCACCTTTCTCCTTAGGGCGGCAAACCATGTCCCAAGCAGCCAAAGAGTTGCATTTGTCTCCATCATCTGTTTTCTTGATCCAGAGGCAATGTCGTCGTATCTTGTCCAACTGCTCAATTTTTTTTGGGAGACGAAGAACACCCATGGGGCAAATGGGCAAAGACGTGACAAGTGAGTTCATCAGAGCCATTTTGCCCGCATAGGAGATGAGCGACATGGCAGCCGTGATCTTGCACTCGACTTGGCTGATCCAGGGGGTCATGTCAAGGACCGTAGGTTTAGTGGTCCCAAGCGGCAGACCAAGGTAGGTGAAAGGCATATTGGTAGTGGTACACCCAAAGATATTTGCAATGTCACGACACTTGTCAGTAGGAGTATTAATAGGGATTAATGTAGACTTGGAGAAATTGATGTGGAGACCAACAGAGGCAGCATAATCTGTGAGGATAGATTTCATACGAGCCGCTTAATCTAAACATGCGGGCAAAAGGATTATCATGTCATCGGCGTATTGTATTACCGGGTGGTTGGATGGCTCAGTCGAGGGGATAGGTAGTTGCAATAGGTTATCAGCTAGGGCTTCATTAATTGCAGTTTGAAGGAGGTCTGCCACTAGGACAAAATGAGAGGGGAGAGAGGGTCCCCTACCTAACCCCGCATTTGCACCAGAATTGCTTCCCCGGAACTCTGTTTAGTAGCACGGAAGATTTTCCAGAGGAGGAGATACTGTTGAACCAAGAAATCCATCTGTCATTGAACCCCATGCTCTTCATGATCTGAATGATGGCAGCATGCTCAACCATATCGAAAGCTTTTGCAAAGTCCAGCTTAAGGAGAACGATCTCGCGTTTCGAAGCTTGCCATTGGTGGATATACTCAAAAGCCCACGCAAGGCAGTCATGGATTGATCGTCCCTTAAAAAACCCATATTGATGTTTATGAACAATTTTCAGGATCACTTTCTGGAGTCTAGTGGCTAGAATTTTGGTGATCAACTTGAGACAGCAATTTAGCAGTGTGATTGGACGAAAGTCATTCACAGATTCCGGGGCCCTAGTTTTGGGGATCAAGGTAATGTACCCATACTTGAGGCTTTCGAGGTTCAGCGTGCCCTGATGGAACTCCTCACAAAGACGATAGAAATCCATTTTGATTATGGGCCAACAAGCTTTCAAAAATGCACCATTAAACCGTCTGGGCTAGGGGCACGATCAGGCGGCATTTCTTTGATCACAACATCAATTTCATCATGTGTGAACGGAACAGTGAGGCTATCGAATTCAATGTGAGATCGAAGCATGTTGGAAAGATTGAATTTCATTTGTGGAACCTTGGCTCTGCCCAACCGTTTTTTAAAGGCCTCAAACAAAATGGACTCCTTGCTCGCGTGATCATCCAGGCTAATACCATTTTCAGATTTCAGACTCGAGAAACAATTATTTATGTACCTTTCAGTAGCGACAGCTTGAATTTTTTTGGAATTTTCGTCCCCGAATTTAATCCAAAGAATGGTGCAACGTTTTTTCCAGTATTCCTTTTGGTATTGTAGCAAATGAAGCAAATGGGCCTTAAGAATGCGCTGAAAGTTCCCCTCAGGGATTGCCAATGGACGACGATCTGCTATATTATCGATCTCCAGCAGGGCCTTGTTGGTGTTCTCAATGGCTATTTTCAAACGTGAAATACTTTTACTCCAACGGTTGAGTGCATGTCTGAGATTTTCAAGCTTTTGGCATAAGCTAGCGACCGCATTCACATTTCTCCCATGTTTGATAGGTTTGTTCCAAGCTTGTGTCACAACATCAAAAAACCCCGGATGGGCAATCGAATAAGTTTCGAACCTAAAAAGTTTACTTTTAGGAATGGAAGTTTGAATGGAGACGTTACAAGGCGTATGATCGGAAACAGACCTTCCAAGCGGGTTCACAAGAGTGTTAGGGATGTGGCCGTCCAATTAAGCGATGTGAAAAACCAATCTAGCTGTTCAAGGAGGGGGTTTTGTTGCATATTTGACCAAGTAAAATTACGGCCCTTAATGGGTAGCTCAGTAAGACATTGCTCGCGGATAAAATCATTAAAAGTAAAACATGTCATTAACATCACCTCCAGGTTTGTTGCGATTATCCAGCCAGCGAATATAATTAAAGTCTCCGAGAATGAGCATATCCTCATTAGGGGGGATATCCAAATCAAAAAGCCAATTGGTGAAAGAGATGCGTTGGTCTCCTTGACATGGGCCGTAAACATTAACTAGTTTCCACTGTAGAGCCTACTGCTTAGAAGAAAATTCCACCCCCAGAGCAAATTGTTCAGACATAAACACCATGCCATCGAAAACATGACTACACTAAAATCATGATAATACCACCAGATGCACCAATCGCCGGGACAAAAGCAAAAGAATCAAAGTGCTTAGGGCATAAGGTTTTAAGCATATTCGCATCAAAGTGCTGCATTTTAGATTCCTGAAGACAAATAACAGCACATCCAGAGGAGTTGATTATGTTTGAAAGAGCTAAATGTTTCTCAGGCGAATTTAAACCACGGACATTCCAGCAAAGAACGTTCCAATTATGCAAACGGACCATGAACTATCGAGGAATAGAGAAACTAAGAAGAGGAGGCCGAAGCAGCTCCATCATCTCCTTCAGTAAGGATGTCTTCACTAAGCTCCGCAGATGGAATGGCACAAAGCTGTGTACCTATGTTCTGCATGGTGGTGATGGATGTGGGAGGTGGCAGCTCGATCTCAGTCGTCCTGTCCTTCGAGGCAGCTGCAACAGTGGGACGGGGCAGCACAGACGACAAGACCCTGGGCTTCACCTTGGATTTGGAAGGGCGAGACTCATCATGCAGATTGACCCGAAACCCATGATACTTATTGGATCTATTGCTGCGTCTGAGCGAAGAAGTATCAATGGGAGCAGGATCTTTACCCTTTCTAGCTCTGGTGGGAGGCAGCATGGCATTGGAAGCTTGAGGGATGACAGTGAGACTTGTTGTATTATCAGTGCCATCAGCAGCAGAGGGAACAATTGGGATATGTTCAGAATCTGGAGTCAGGCTAGGCAGAGCATTTTCAGGTTCAGGCACAACAAGTATAACTGAATCTTGAGCATAATTAGCAGCTGGAGCAACCATTGTTTCTTGAGTGGCATCAGGAAGCACAAAAGGTTCAGACCCGCTGTCAGGTATCTCCTGAATGATGACGTGCGATGGAGGTGCAGGCAAGTTGTTGGGATGGGGGACAGAGACGAACTGAAGCCCTTCATCCGTTTCAGAGATCTGAATTTCCACATGAAAGTTGTCCTGTCACATACCATATCCCTGGTTCCAAGGTCCCATAGTGGCCAGCAGAGGACGCAGAGCCAAGAAGATAGAGGTGTTCAGTTGCTGACGAGGAACATGATCAGCCAGCAGAAGTTCAAGAAAATTAGAGCCTTGTGATAAAAGGCCAAAACGAATACCCTGACGATGCACATCCATAGTGACAGTAACCAAGTCAGATTGCGCTGGAGGGGTGACTTGCTGGTTCTCCATGATGATCAAAGCAAAATCAGAATCCCCAACGCTTGAATCATCTGAAACAGTGATGGAGCCGTTCCAAGCATCAGCAACATTATCAACAAGATTGTTCTCTGGAGTAACACCAGCCTGGAATGTGAGCCCCTGAGCATTGAGCCAAGCATGAAAATTCATCAAATGCGGGGGCATAACCACTGGAGGAGCAGGCGGAGCAGGTGCTTCAGGCCAAGCACCCCAACCCGCATTCTGAACAGGAGGGGCATGAGCTCCATTGGGGGCAGCATTCTGGATGAGACAATTGTGAACTTGTTGCTAATACAATTGTTCAGCGGTGAGATCTGGTCCAAACCGCGGGTGTGGTTTTTCATCAGGCGGAGGAGGCTCCTCTCCAGCAGGTGGAACTTCAGGCAACAACGTGTTCCAATCATTGCTACGCAGTATGGTAATTTGAACTGTCCAACAATCCCTAGCTCCTCCTAACTGCCAGACCACAAAACTCTTAGGAATGAGATGGAGATGGATCACTTGAGCCTTAACCAACATAAACCGACGATCTTGCCATAGGTTGTACCAGGAAATGAGAGATCCAAAAACCCCAAGAGACTTATTAATGTAGTAATCCGTCTGGTAGTCATAGGGAAACCCGAAGTACATCAACCAAATGGCCGGACCAAAGGTGGTAGTGCGGCGATTGAGAGCTTCATTGTGTGGCACAGAAGTAATGAGAAGATCCTCATCTTCAAGCTCAAGAGGCATGGCCACAGCAGTATCGCGGATGAAAGAGTCAACAAAACCAAAGATCCCAATGCCAAAGGGATGATCGCTGACCTCAGGGTAGATATGAGCTTCCTGGAGCAGACATTGGACCGCATGGAGGATGGCCGCACGGAGGTGGAGGGGAACATACTGGCTCACTTCGGCAATTGCCAGGTAGTTGTGGTTGAGTGGTAGGATGGGAACGACCACCATCCCACTGCGAACGACGCGGTTTTGCCAGACCTGGTTCCACAGCGAAGCCCGACGGCAGGAACGGCACCGGGTTGAGCGGATAGTTGGCCATGGTGACCAGGGCGGAGGAGGAGGGTGGCAGGACTGGTGTTGGAGAAAGGACAGGACTGGGCGGCATCGTTTGAGAAGTCGAGGTGGAATTTGGAGCATGAGGGGTAGAATTGGTAGGCAAAATTTGCTTCGGGACCCAACGCCAACGCTGCAAATTACACTGCTTGAAGCAGGATCTCCCCACGTGTCCATAGGCTCCACATAAAGAGCATCGGACGGTGCCAGATGAGGGCGGCCGCGACTGCCGAGGATGATTAGGTGGGGCAGCAAAATCAGCCTGATTGGACTCATTTCCATTAACACAAGATTTGGGTCCCAAGTTTGACTGCTGAGCAATTCTTAGAGGGCAATAAATCGCCTTGTGATCAGGTGCTGAACAATAAAAGAAAATCAATCGAGCATGGCAGGAGATCAATTGATGACCCCATTGAAGGCATCTAGAGCAGAGACTAGCCCAATTTGCGGATAAAGATGAAATTTCCTGCTCATTATAGCTGGCTTGGGCCAGATCCACTTTGTGCTGGGCCGATAACATAGGCAGCCATTCTTGGAAGGGTGGAGCATATTTGAAAGCCAAAGTAAGGAAACATTGAGGTGGCGCAGTATAATCCGCTCTGATAGGGCATTTAAAACTCCCCAAAATAAGATATGAGGGTGACGTGGAATTTTCAAATTCCACCTGCCGCTGATAATGTAACATTAATTTGGTCCGACAATCAGAGGCCGAAACTTTCTCCTGGGCGTTAATGTTTAACTGAATCTTGCCAATAGTAAGAGAATTGAGCGAATGATTACGCGTAGCTACAATGTGATCATGAGCCATGGCTGATTTCGATGCTTCGTGATGATGAGAATTGGAAAAGGCCATCTGAGCCAAGGGGACTAAATCAAACTTCCTAAACTCACGAATAGAAGAAGAACTTAGACAAGCACCTTTCCAAGGAAGTAAGCTTAGAACGCACAACAATTGGTCTTCTGGCCGAAATATCGGTTAGTTCCTCATCAGCATGCCAGAAAGAGACCAGAGGTGAGTGTCTAACAAATCAACCATTAAACAGATGAAAGTGGCAAATAAAATCAGGCCATACACGATCCTTGAGTCCATAAATGAAATGACCAACTTTATTGTTCGCAACTGAGAATCTGAACGCCCGATGATGAATTTGCACCACTTTGAAACCAACACAAGAACCCCCAAGACATCATTGGAGGGTAACCCCAACCGAATCAACCGGGAGAGGGAAGGAGGCAGAGGAAAACATGACCACCAAAAAGAATTCCTTGGTATCACGGGAAGGAGAGAAATGAACCGTGGAACCGAATTTTCTTCTCACCTGATCCGCAAGGGCAAGGCCAGGGGCAAAGTCCCAATGTAGAAGACCCTCCATGATGAGAAAGCCTAGAGATCGCCATTGTTGCTAGGGAGCAGGTGGGAGGAGAGAGGGGAGAGGTGTGAGCCATCCATCAATGTGTATCCATGTGGTGAACCCCTCCGTGAGGGGTCTAGATTGGTTTTTCATGGCTACGAGGGGGGGGAGGGCTACAAACTCTCATGCTTACCGTGTCCTCAATAAGTCCACATGACTCAATGAGGAGACGTGTAATGTAGAGTTTGATGAAAATAACGGCTCCCAAGTGGAGCAAAGTGGTACTTGTGATGTAGGTGACGAAATTCCTCCCCAAGCCACAAGAAGAATGGGTGTTGGCCTTATCCTGCCCATTGAGGAACCCCTTGTGGCTGAAGGAGAAGGACAATGTCCCACTCATGTGGAACCATCACCAACCCAAGACCCACACGCTTCCGAAGAACAGAGTGAACGCCCTCAACCAAATGAACAAGATCAAGGGCAAGATCAACCTCAAGATGGTGGTGATCCACCAAATGACGCCCAAGATCAAGTTCTTGCCACCGAGCAAGTTCAATATCAAGAGCAAGCTCAAGATCAAGAACAAGCTCAAGACGACGCTCATGGTGATCAATTGGAGCGTCGTGCCGCCAAGATTCCGTCCAAGCTCACCACCAAAAATCATCTCGTGAAGAATGTGCTTGGAAGCTTAGAAATGCGGTAAGCAGTCGTAGACAATTAGCAAATTATTGTGAACATCATGCGTTTGTTTCTTGTGTTGAACCCCAAAAGGTCTATGAGGCGCTGGAGGATCCGGATTGGCTTAATGCAATGCATGAAGAACTCAACAACTTCGAGCACAACAAGGTGTGGAGATTGGTGCCAAGGCCAAAGGAGAACCATAATGTCACTGGAACCAAATGGATATTCAAGAACAAGCAAGATGCCCACACGATTATCATTCGCAATAAGGCTCGTTTGTTGGCACAAGGCTACTCCCAAGTCGAGGGTATCGACTACGGTGAAACATTTGCTCCCGTTGATCTCCTTGAATCTATTCGTTTGTTGATTGCTTATGCTTCTCATCATAACTTCAAGTTGTGACAAATGGATGTGAAGAGTGATTTTCTTAATGGTCCTATTAATGAGTTGGTGTATGTCAAACAACCCCCGGGGTTTGAGGATCCCGAGTTCCGCAATCATGTGTACCAACTCGATAAGGCACTCTATGGCCTTAAACAAGCCCCATGTGCGTGGTATGAGCACCTTACCAAGTTGTTGCAAGATCGCGGGTTTGAAATTGGGAAAATCGACCCCACTCTTTTTACTAAGAAGGTCAAAGGGGAGTTGTTTGTATGCCAACTATAAGTTGACGATATTATCTTTGGTTCTCCTAACAAAGTTTTCAATGAGGAATTTTCCGCACTCATGACCTCGAAGTTCAAGATGTCCATGATGGGAGAGTTGAAGTTCTTTCTCGGGTTCGAAGTCAAACAAAGAAGAGAAGGAACCTTCATCAACCAAGCCAAATACACTCAAGACATGCTCAAGAGATTCAAGCTAAGTGATGTCAAGCCGGCTTCTACACCAATGCCTGTCAAATGCCAACTTGACATTGATCCCAATGGTTAAGCGATGGCTCAAAAGGTATATCGTTCTATGATTGGCTCCTTGCTTTACCTTTGTGCATCTAGACCGGATATCATGTTGAGTGCGGGAATTTGTGCACGGTTTCAAGCCTCACCTAAGGAAAGCCACTATGTGGCGGTCAAACGAATCTTTTGATATTTGGCTCATACCCCAAACTTTGGCTTATGTTACCCCAGAGGAGCAAACTTCAACCTTGTGGCTTTTCGGATCCGGATTGGGCGGGAGAGAAAGTGGATAGGAAGTCAACTTCCGGAGGGTGCCAATTTCTTGGTTGCTCTTTGGTGAGTTGGTCTTCTAGGAAGCAAAGTTGTGTGTCTCTCTCCTCCACCGAAGCCGAGTATGTGGCCGCCGGTAGCTGTTGTGCTCAACTACTATGGATGAGGCAAATTTAAAGGATTACGGTGTCATTTGTGACAAAGTGCCTCTTTGGTGTGACAATGAAAGTGCCATCAATATTTCTCTCAACCCGGTAAAACACTTCAAGACGAAGCATATTGAGATTCGGTATAACTTCATCCGAGATCACATTAGGCGAGGGGAGATTGAGCTTAACTATGTCAACACTCATGATAACCTTGTAGATATTTTCACGAAGCCCTTGGATGAAGCAAGATTTCACGAGTTAAGGCATGAGCTAAATATCATCGATTTGAGCAGTGTGGCTTGAACCCGTGCACACCCCACCATACTCATCTTGTTGCCTTGTTTAGGTGTAGGCATGGACATAGGGGGAGTGTTGTTCTCTCAATGAACTCTCCCTCCCCCCATTATGCATAAATTGATCAACTCTTTCACATTCACCATTGTTGATGGTACTTGTTCTTCAAAGACGAGTTTTGGTCATGGTCCCAAGGATAATTCTTCATGGTGCCATACCAATTGAGTCAAACATAGGTGGCTCCGGCTACCACCCTCGCTTCATGAGAGGTTTTGGTTTGTTGTTTGGTCCTCGGTGTCTCTTTGCTTTTTTTGGACCTTGTTCGTGGTTAAGTTGCTTCTTTTGTGGTCTCTCTTGTGTGTTTGTTTGCTTGAATTTTGTATTGCAAAGGCCTTTTTGTTTCTTTTTGTCGAAACTTGCACTTTCTTGGGTTTGCGGTACTACCGTGGCACACCACGGTACTACCGCTTGAGGTGGGTGGCTCCTGTGCTTGGACAGCTACAACCACGGCATGGTACTACCGCTTCCATCGCGGAAATATTTTTTTACTGCCGCTGGTAGAGCAGTACTGCCGCCGAGGGTGCGGTAATACCGCCCGGGCGGTACTACCGCGATGATCCACGGTACTACCGCGCTGTCGAGACCGCGTGGGGGTTAAGCGCGGGCAGGGGGAGTTCCAACTCCCCCATACCCATTCATCTCTTCCCCTCACCTCATGTCTCTCTCTCCTGCCGAAGAACGGCGCCGGAGGACCTCGGCGGATCTCAGTCTCCGGCCACTCTCCTCTCATTTCAACCGGTGGGATCGTTCCCCACCTCGCTCTCTTGCCATGGACCCCGGTATCTCCCCTTGTCCCTCTCTTTGCCTCTTTATTTTGCCTCTATGTTTTGGGAGATGCATGTGTAGGTCTTGTGATTTTTGGTTAAATCTTTGCAAGAGGAGATTGTTGGAGAGTGCTTGTGCAGTAGATATGCTATTTGGTGTGATACAACTTCGTAGTTTTGATCAACGTAGTACCGATTCATCGTTACGGATGTTCTCAGATGCGTTCTTGCAAGATCCGCCCCGTGCGGTACTACCGCTCCGCCTGGAGCGGTACTACCGCCTGTTGCGGGCCCCGTGCGGTACTACCACCTGTTGTGCGGACATAAAAAATTACTTCTGCTCTAAGCGCGGTACTACCGCGGTCAGAGCAGTAGCAAATTTTTACTTCCACGTCCTGTTACAGTACTACCGCTTGACTAAAATTGCTTTGTTTTGTCACACCCAATCTCATTTCTATGTGTCTCATTCTGTTTTCGCCTGGGACTTTGCAATAATCTTTCTCGCTCTTCTCGTGTGTTTGCGTTGTGTGACATAGGTGGTTGCTCCGGTTCCTGGCGCTCGAATCCCAGCCGTGATATGAGCAAAAACGCCTTCGCAACCAAGAAGCTCCTGAGGGGTCCAATGCCCCACGACGCAACGTCAAGACCACAACTACCAAGATCAAGGAGCCAGTTGTCGGCTTGGATGAAATGCCTCAAGCAGAGTTTCTGAAAGTGCAACTATCCCTGGGTGGTTTTGGTAATTCCTAACGACATATAGCTCATTGAGCTAATGCTACTTCAAGATAAATACTTCAGGAAAGCTCAATGATTGGCATGTCATGGATTAGAAAGTGGACCCTTCAAAATGCTAAGGACAAAGGATTGGCTCAAGCTCAAAGCACAAGACTCTACATTTACTATTTTAGTGATCCAAGATCACATTGAGTCTATAGGAAAAGCCAATACTATTAAGAAGGGATGAGGTGTTGCTTAATGAGGTGCTTGCTCAAAATGCTTAGTGATATGCTCCAAAACCATCCACTACTTTCTCATATCCACATATGTCCCAAACCTAAAGTCCAAATCGGCCCCATCGATTCTTTCTATCCGGCGCCACCGAGTTCAGTTGACATAGCCACCACCAGAAACCCTAGTCTTTTCGGTCTCACCGATAGGGATCTCGGTCTCACCGAGATGGGATTGTAATCTCTCTGTTTCCCTTTGTAACCTTTCGGTCCAACCGAGAGGAGCGATCGGTCCCATCGAGATTGCAATGCAAACTCTCTGTTTCCTTTTCGTAACTTTTCGGTCCCACCGAGATGAGCGAATCGGTCCCACCGAGTTTGCCCGACCAACTCTCTGTTAGTCTATTACCAAAATCGGCCCCACCGAGTTTGTGTAATCGGTCTCACCGAGATTACGTTATGCCCTAACACTAATGATATCGGTCGCACCGAGTTGACATGTCGGTCCCACCGAAACACCTAACATTCACATTATGAACCAATTCGGTCTGACCGAGTTCTCTGATTCGGTCCTACCGAGTTTGGTGATTTGTGTGTAATGGTTAGATTTTGTGTGGAGGCCATATATACCCCTCCACCCACTCTTCATTCATGGAGAGAGCCATCAGAACGTGCCTACACTTCCAATACCTATTTTCTGAGAGAGAACCACCTACACTTGTGTTGAGGTCAAGATATTCCATTCCAACCACATAAATCTTGATCTCTAGCCTTCCCCAAGTCGCTTTCCACCCAAATCTTCTTTCTACCAAATTCAATCCTATGAGAGAGAGTTGAGTGTTGGGGAGACTATCATTTGAAGCACAAGAGCAAGGAGTTCATCATCAACACACCATTTGTTACTTCTTGGAGAGTGGTGTCTCCTAGATTGGCTAGGTGTCACTTGGGAGCCTCCGTCAAGATTGTGGAGTTGAACCAAGGAGTTTGTAAGGGCAGGGAGATCGCCTACTTTGTGGAGATCTACCCTAGTGAGGCAAGTCCTTCGTGGGCGACGACCATGGTGGGATAGACAAGGTTGCTTCTTCGTAGACGCTTCATGGGTGGAGCCCTCCGTGGACTCACGCAACCGTTACCCTTCGTGGGTTGAAGTCTCCATCAATGTGGATGTACAATAGCACCACCTATCGAAACCACAGATAAAAAATCTCCGTGTCAACATTGCGTTTGCTCCCTCAAACTCCTCCCTTTACCTTCATATGCAATTGTTTTACATTCCGCTGCTATACTCTTAGAATTGCATGTGTAGGTTGATTGCTTGACTTGTTCTAAGTTGCTAAAATCTGCCAAGAACTAAAATTGGGAAAAGGCTAGATTTTTATTTGGTCAAGTAGTCTAATCACCCCCCTCTAGACATACTTCAATCCTACAAGTGGTATCAGAGCTTTGGTCTTCATTTGCTTTGATTTCCATAGCTTTTGGTGGTCATAGTCTTGGTTTCACAACCTAGGAGAGTATGGCGTCTAGCGAGGGAAATTACCACCGAAGAGGTCCTTACTTTGATGGTACAAATTTTGCTAGTTGGAAGCATAAGATGAAAATGCATATTCTTGGACATAACCCCGCTGTTTGGGCTATTTTGTGTATTGGCTTGCAAGGTGAATTCTTCGATGGGAAAGAACCTAACCGTGAAGCTACCGCGGAAGAATTGAAGATGCTACAATACAATGCTCAAGCTTGTGATATTCTCTTCAATGGATTGTGCCCCGAAGAATTCAACAAAATCAGCCGTCTTGAGAATGCAAAGGAAATTTGGGATACTTTGATTGATATGCACGAAGGTACCGACTTCGTCAAGGAATCCAAATTGGATGTGCTTCAAAGTCAACTTGACAAGTTCAAAATGAAGGATGGTGAAGGTGTCGCCGAAATGTACTCTAGGCTTGTTCTCATCACAAATGAGATTGCCGGCTTAGGAAGTGAAGAGATGACCGACAAATTCATCATCAAGAAGATCCTAAGAGCCTTGGATGGAAAATATGACACCGTGTGCACATTGATCCAAATGATGCCCAATTACAAAGCTCTCAAGCCAACGGAAGTCATTGGAAGAATTGTTGCTCATGAGATGTCACTTAAGGATAAGTAAGAGCTTCACAACAAGTCTAGTGGTGCTTACAAAGCCTCGTGTGATGCTCCCACATCATCAAGTGAGAAGCAAACCTTCAATGAAGAATTGAGCCTAATGGTCAAGAACTTCAACAAGTTCTACAAGAGTAGAAGCAAAGAAAGAAGTTCCAAGTCAAGGTCTTACAATGACAAAAGATCTTCTAGTCGTGAGCGTAATTGCTACAATTGTGGAAGACCCGGACACTACTCCAATGAGTGTACGGCTCCCTTCAAAAGAACAGAAGATTCTCCCAAAAGGAGAAGTAGAAGAGAAGAATCACCACCAAGAGAAAGGAGGAGTAGAGATGATCGTTATGAACGAAGACCCTCTCGGAGAAGCAAGGACTCGGAAAGGAAGGAAAAGTCATCAAGGAGCTACACAAAAAGAAGACATCAAGCTCATGTTGGTGAATGGGTATCTGGCTCCGACTCCGACAATCACTCCGAAAGAAGTTATCACTCCGACTCCGAATATACTCAAGATGAAGGTGTTGCTGGTCTAGCACTGTGTCAACCAACTCCTACGACATATTTGACTCACCAAATGAAGGAATTGGAAGATGCTTCATGGCCAAAGGTCCAAAGGTAACACATCCCGAGTATGTTGATTTCAATAGTGATGAAGATGATTTGCTAGGTGATGATGATTTACTTGTTGACAACTCTAGTGATGAAGACTATGATGAAACGTCAATTGATCATGCTAATCAAGATAAAACGAATGTTGATGATAAGAAGGAGATTGAGCGTCTAACTAAAGAACTAAACACTCTTAAGTTAGCTCATGAAACTACCTTGGAAAATCATCGAGAACTTTTAAAGACTCATGATAAGCTACGCTTTGAAAAGCTCAACCTTGAGCAAGAGCATGAGTTTTTAAAGGCAATCAATGATGATCTTCGCAAGAAAAGTTCTTCTTACATTGCCAAGCGTTTACTCTTGTCTACTTACATGCCACAAGTTAAATCTAGCAACAAGAACAAGAAAGATGCTTCATCTAGTAGTAACAACAATCATGCTAAATCCAATAGTGTTGCTTCTAGAAATTCTCTTGATTCCACTAATGATTCTCTTAGCCAAGTTACACTTGAGCAAGAAAATAGCTTATTGAAGGGAATTATAGAGAAAGGTGTTTACAAGAGCCTTGCCGGAAGTAAGCAATTTGAGGAAATTGTGCGCAAGCAAGGAAGACACCGGAAGAATCAAGGTGTTGGTTTTGAACGAAAGTTCAATGCCAATGGAGTTGAGTGGGAAGAAGATCAATACCCCAAGACGAAGTTTGTTCCTCAACAAGAGAAGTATGATCCTACTTCTTTCAAAGGGACACAAGCTCAAGATGATCTTCCACCACAAGACCACAAGCAAAAAGGCAAGGACAAGCTTCAAGAGGAAATTGATGCATTTGAAGAAGCACCTAAGGCCTTGGTTAAGTGGGTTCCCAAGACTACATCAAGTTCTACTTCATCAAGTACAACTACAACTCCAAGGATTACCATCAAGATGGTGTGGATCCAGAAGAAGAAGAACTAAAGAGTTCTTGAGGGTGACTCCGCCAACATACTTCACTCTTATCATTTTGGCGAGGACAAGTGCAAACAACTTCCATATCTTGCACTAGTTCAAGGAGTCACAAACCCTCTTGTTGGTAAGACAACGGACAAGGTAACCCAATGCTTTCATGGACATCATCTTGTGTATGCATCACTCTATGTATATGGATATCCTTGTTTGTTCCTTGTGGGACTAACCCGTGTAGGTATTGAAAGTGCAACTCACTCCAAAGGATTGCTCCAAATGATCTACATCAACATTGAGCATCTACATCTTCAACACCTACATGAAGTCATCGTCGACAAAACCCAAGGTTAGTTCATCCCTCTTAGGGGGGATATCACATCTAGGGGGAGCTTTACTCTAATCAATTGAGCTAAAGCAACTCTAATGGTGTGAACACAACAATGCTTTATGTAAAAGTGGTAACCCCACTTGTGCTTAAACGATGAGTATGACCTATGATCAAATGTTCTCATTTGACTCCTAAGTCAATATACTCATATATAGATGACCTAGTCATCGCCAAATTGCTTGATAGATGCTAGAGTGTTTGTGCATGCTTTGTCACATATTTCATTTGCCATTTTATTGTGTGAGCATGTTGGTTGCATATTTTACTCATTCGAGGACATCCATTTGTTGTTTTGATTGTTTGGCTCTGTCTCTTTTGCCAAATGGATGGACAAGAATGCCTAAGAACTCCCTCTAGCTATCTATGATTTTCTCGTCTCAAACTCTATTCATGCTACATCACAAAGTTTGATCAAGTCAGATTCGAACCACTCTGTGTGAGGAGCACTCGGAGTTCCCGATTCCTCATAGACTTGAACCTCCAAAACCTCTTTGTGCATCTCGGTCTTACCGATTCATTATTTTCGGTCCTACCGAGTCACTAACTTGATCTAGGGTTTTTCAGTCTCGGTGCAACCGATTAGAACTTTTCGGTCACACCGAGTTGCAGTAACTGCTTGCAATTTTGCATCTCGGCGCCACCGAGTCGTTCCACTCGGTCACACCGATAGGGTCAGGTTACATATACCGACGGGCCAAATTTTGGAATTTTTTCCGAACCTCCTCGCCCGCGCGTAACCTACTCTGCCTCTTTGGGTCTCCGGATCGTCCTCTCGTCGCCAGCGACCTCCCGCCGCTAGTCTCCGCCGCCGTCAACGGAAATCTTCACCGCCGTTGCCGCCGTAGCAAGTTCGTCACCGAACTAGGGTACGAACTTGATCTTTGTGCTAATCCCTAACTCCGATTCTTAGCACATTGCTTTGCCATGATCTTTGCCACGATTGAAATCATCCTGTCCAGCAAAAAGATCCCGTAGATTAGTTTTGATTTGAAAATTTAGGGTTAGGTCTCCGCCGAATTCATCTCGGACCGATCGAGTTGTAGAAATCGGTCTCACCGATTTTGGCTTAGGCCAAAGCACACGCGTTTTCGGTCTGACCGAAAACTGCAAATCGGTGTGACCGAGTTCGATTCTTTGTGAAACCCTAGCAGTCTCGGTACCACCAAACTGTGACTCGGTCTAACCGAGTTCACTAGTTTAGGTTCCAAAAGCTGCTTCGGTATCACCGAGTTTACAAATCGGTAGATCCGAAATGCTTTCTGTGAAGAACTAAAACTAAGTTTTTAAGTCACCTTTTTTGCAATACTCCTATACTTTGTGATGCTCATCTACTCTACCTCATCTATAACCTATTCACAGGGTCTGCTGTCAGAGTATTTGCAGAGATGTCTAACCAAAGTGATAGCCAGAACAAGTCAGAAGAGTAGGTTTAGTTGAGTTAGGGCACTAGTCCCTCAGGCAGCTGTGATGAAGGCAGCAGGAGCACTCCAAGCAATCTGCCAAAGGCTGCCACCACGACAAGGAAGAAGAGGAATTCTGACTCTGAGGATGAATATTATGTGGTGTTGAGGATAAAGGCACTTCAAAGAAAAAGGTGCTGAAAAAGGAGTATGGCACAGCTGCTGCAACAAAGCCTGGACTGAAAACAAAGGCTCCAGCAAGAAGAGTTCCAATGTCAAAAGCCAGAGCCTCCACTCAAGAAACAATGGAGTTCACTCTTGAACCCAAGGAAACTGGAGATGGCAAGAAGAGAAAAGAAAGGGTCAAGAAGACCATTGCCAGATTTATTGGGAAGCCATCAATGATGAGAGATTCAGAAAAAGAGGAAGAGGAAGAGGATGCTACACCAGCACCCAAAGCACAAAAGCTTATGGGATAAGCAATTAAATCAGGGGCTGCTCCATCAAAGCCCAAAGCTGCTCCCAAGGCTGCTGCTCCAGCTCCAAAGCCAAAACCAAAGAGAAGCACTAGGAACATACCTGCTGAAGAGAAGAACAAGGCCCCAGTGCCTCAAGCTGCTGAAGAAGAAGAAGATGATTCTGTTGTGTTGAGGAAGCTAAAGCCCAAGATCCCAGACCACACTGATGCACACCTAGTTGCAGAGAATATGAAAATCAGGAAGGATGCTGGATTGAGACTATGGAGAGAGTCTGATCCCTATGCTATCAGGAGAAGGACTGCTGTCGACTAGAGATTCCACAGTAAGGAACAACAGGACTTCTATGAGACTATTCTGCTTGACAAGAAGCCCATTGTGTGTGACATGAGATGGGTTGACTGGGAGTTCATCAAGGAGAATGAAGATCACTTCCCTGGAGTACTTGATAGCTTCAAGGCATGTGGAGTGGACACTTTTGTTGCCCAGAAGCTCAACAAGTGGAATGATGAGCTCATCATGCAGTTTTACTCCACTGCCCACTTCTATCCAGATGGAAGAATAGTGTGGATGTCTGAGGGTACTAGGTACCAATCTACAATTGAGGAATGGGCCAAGCTCATAAATGCTCCTGAGGAACATGAGGATGACTTGGACATTTATGCAGAGAAGAAGAAAGGCCACAACAGTATGGCCAACATGTACAAAGAGATCCCAGATGCTGCATTGGATACACATAAGTTGGATCTGTCCATTACTTGTTGTCTGGACTGCCAACAATCAACTAGATCTTAAGGCACACACTGCTACCCAAGTCAGGTGATCACAAGATGATCAGAGGAGATGCCATCCACTTGCTGCACATATTTGATGTCCCATAGAAGTTCAAAGTCATGAGCCTGATTGTTGAAACAATCAAGAGGACTGCAGCTGATCAGAAGAGAAGTTGTGGGTATGCCCCACACATTCAGGAGCTCATCAACTCAAAGATGGGCAAAGGCAAGTACATCTTGGATAAGGAGCACCTGCCCATCTATCCTGAAATTGAAGACAACACAGTAGTGATGAATGAGAATGAACCATCTTCAGCTCAAGCACATGAAAAGAGAGAGAAGGCTAAGGCAGAGAAGGCTGCAAAGATGCCAACTGTGGAAGAGGCATCTCAGGTATTCTTGAAGAGCAAGCAAGACCAGCTTGGATATCTAATCCAATCCACCCTAAGGATTGAGAAGGGCTTGGCCACCCTGACCAAGAACCAAGAGAGCTTGGAAAGGATTATTGAGACAAAATTCTATGACCTTGATGTCAAGGTAACAGAAATCCAAACTGCAGTTGAGCAACTTCAGGAGGAAGCAGAGGAGAAGAAGGGCAAGTCAACCACATATGCTTTTGCCAGAGTGCCCAGAGGACAGAGATCTGCTGCAGTGCCAGTGACAAACACTAGAGCCACAACATCAGCACCAGCACCAGCAGCTACAACTCTAGTTCCACCTCCAGCAGCTACTCCACCAGCTCTAGCTACTTCATTAGAAGCCTTCATCCTTGGAGTTCTCTCAACACCTCCTACCGAAGATCAAGCCTGAGAGTCGTTTAGCATTATGCATTTTTGAACTTTTTGGTAACTTGTTGCCAAAGGGGGAGAAAAATGTATAGATCATAGGCTTCAAGAGAGATTGTTGGTTTTTATCTCTCTTTGCACTTATTTGGTTTGGTTTGAAACTTTATTGTGTGCTTGTGATGCTACTTTATGTCCTTGTGAGATACTTGTTGATCATGTGTTTGATCATATGCTACCCTTAATGCTTGTTGGATGATATTATCTCTTTATATCCTCTTATGATCATTCACTTTGCTTGGTGATGAGTGCATGTGTTTTTAACTTCTATCATTTTGAGCGCTCCACCAAGATGTATGTGACATGGAAGAGTAACCCATGATCCTAATCAATTGTGCATTTGCATTCAAAAGCAAATTTTAAATAATGCACAAATTTAGGGGGAGCTCTTGCTTATCACATACCTCTCAAAGCGATAATGTTTTTCAATCTTACTTATCATTTGTCGAAGCTTTGATCTATATGTTGCCATCAATTACCAAAAGGGGGAGATTGAAAGTGCAACTATCCCTGGGTGGTTTTGGTAATTCCTAACAACATATAGCTCATTGAGCTAATGCTACTTCAAGATAAATACTTCAAGAAAGCTCAATGATTGGCATGGCATGGATTAGAAAGTGGACCCTTCAAAATGCTAAGGACAAAAGATTGGCTCAAGCTCAAAGCACAAGACTCTACATTTTCTATTTTAGTGATCCAAGATCACATTGAGTCTATAGGAAAAGCCAATACTATTAAGAAGGGACGAGGTGTTGCTTAATGAGGTGCTTGCTCAAAATGCTTAGTGATATGCTCCAAAACCCTCCACTAATTTCTTATATCCACATATGTCCCAAACCAAAATTCCAACTCGGCCCCACCGATTCTTTCTATACGGCGCCACCGAGTTCAGTTGACATAGCCACCACCAGAAACCCTAGTCTTTTCGGTCTCACCGATAGGGATCTCGGTCTCACCGAGATGGGATTGTAATCTCTCTGTTTCCCTTCGTAACGTTTCGGTCCAACAGAGAGGAGCGATCGGTCCCACCGAGATTGCAATGCAAACTCTCTGTTTCCTTTTCATAACGTTTCGGTCCCACCGATATGAGCGAATCGGTCCCACCGAGTTTGCGTGACTAACTCTCTGTTAGTCTATTACAAAAATCGGCCCCACCGAGTTTGTGTAATCGGTCTCACCGAGATTACGTTATGCCCTAACCCTAATGATATCGGTCCCACCGAGTTGACATGTCGGTCCCACCGAAACACCTAACGGTCACATTATGAACCAATTCGGTCTGACCGAGTTCTCTGATTCGGTCCCACCGAGTTTGGTGATTTGTGTGTAACCGTTAGATTTTGTGTGGAGGCTATATATACCCCTCCACCCACTCTTCATTCATGGAGAGAGCCATCAGAACGTGCCTACACTTCCAATACCTATTTTCTGAGAGAGAACCACCTACACTTGTGTTGAGGTCAAGATATTCCATTCCAACCACATAAATCTTGATCTCTAGCCTTCCCCAAGTCGCTTTCCACCCAAATCTTCTTTCTACCAAATTCAATCCTATGAGAGAGAGTTGAGTGTTGGGGAGACTATCATTTGAAGCACAAGAGCAAGGAGTTCATCATCAACACACCATTTGTTACTTCTTGGAGAGTGGTGTCTCCTAGATTGGCTAGGTGTCACTTGGGAGCCTCCGACAAGATTGTGGAGTTGAACCAAGGAGTTTGTAAGGGCAGGGAGATCGCCTACTTTGTGAAGATCTACCCTAGTGAGGCAAGTCCTTCGTGGGCGACGACCATGGTGGGATAGACAAGGTTGCTTCTTCGTGGACCCTTCGTGGGTGGAGCCCTCCGTGGACTCGCGCAACCGTTACGCTTCGTGGGTGGAAGTCTCCATCAACGTGGCTGTAAGATAGCACCACCTATCGGAACCACGGATATAAAATCTCCGTGTCAACATTGCGTTTGCTCCCTCAAACTCCTCCCTTTACCTTCATATGCAATTGATTTACATTCCGCTGCTATACTCTTAGAATTGCATGTGTAGGTTGATTGCTTGACTTGTTCTAAGTTGCTAAAATCTACCAAGAACTAAAATTGGGAAAAGGCTAGATTTTTATTTGGTCAAGTAGTCTAATCACCCCCCTCTAGACATACTTTCGATCCTACAGATCTGATTCGAAGGAAGCTCAACCCCTACATCAAGCCTAGGGAACTCATAAGGGGCAATGACTTGTTTCGGACCAAGCAACAAAATCCCATCTTTCTAGATGTGATCAAGGCCAAGCAGAACATCCACGTACCCATTCAGTGGATTGACATGGACCATCTGAAGAAGAACCAGGCATATTTTGGTGAGCCTCCGAATTTGGTGGAGCGGTTTGGTATTGAGGAGATCCTCACGTTCCACCTAGACTTTGACCGAGAGATTGTGGTTCAATTTTTGCTTCTGACCACTTCCATACGGATGAGAAGCGGACCATGACTTGGATGACAAATGGAAAGTGGATGTCTGCTGAGTGGAAGGAGTTCATGGATGTGTTGCACGTTCATGATGAGGGGCTAGTTGTGCCTATTGGTGTCCGCCCGCATGCCAACCCAGAGTTTGCTTCCAAGAACAAGCTTCAACCCTACCTTGCTGAGAAATCTTTACCCAATGGCAAGAAGTCTTATGTGCTGAACCCGTTTCTTGACATCATGCACCGGATCTTCCGCAACTCTCTTTTTCCTCGCAGAGGCGACAAGGACAAGGTGCATTCCTATCTTGTGGACATGATGCTTATTTGTGAGGAAGCGCGTCTTCAACAACCTGGACCACTTGATGTCTCTCATATCATGTGGTGTGAGCTTCAGTTTGCGGTGTTCCATCGCAAGGTTCCCTTCTATGGACCTTATTTGCACCTCTTGATTTCAGAGACTTGGGAGAAGCTCTTTCCGGGTGAAGAGTTTCATGCTCCCAACTGGATTCGCCATGAGCCCATTAAGCTGCGTCAGAAGAACAAGTGGGCTAACACCACTACCCGGGCTGAGGCAGAAGCTGCCCACATGGATGTTGATGATGATGAGATTGAGGAGGAGGAGGCGGAGGACAGTTCTGAGGGGTATGCACCTCCCTCTGCCGAGCCCTCTTGGGCTAAGAAGCTCAAGGCCAAGGTGAAGGCTCTGTTCTGCATGCAGGCCAAGGGGCAATACCAAACTCACGTTGTTCAAAAGGAGAGTCGCCAGCGCGACAAGCGGATTTTGAGGAAGGTTGGCGAGCACGTCTCGAGCGGGTCTGAGAAGAACATCACTCCAAAGGCTCCTTGGATGACGAAGCGAGGCTATCAGTGGGCTGAGTCAGATGAGGAGTCCATTCCTGCTGTTTCAGATGAGGAGGTTGATGGGTGATCACTTCAATGGGAGCTACCACGTGTGTCTTAGGTGTCCTCTCTGCCTTTTTGGTGTCTCGATGCCAAAGGGGAGAGAGTGTAGAATTTGCGAGTTTGTCTCCGTGCTCCGTGCTTTTTTTTCGTAGAACCTTCTTTGCTTTGGTTTGTGTTATTTGTGTGTGATACCAGGACTTACTCTATCATATGGTGTAAGACATATGCCTTCACTCTTATCCTTTTATTGTCTAGTATGATTAGTAGCTTGTGAGTTTATTCTGTCTTGTGCCGTTGTCATCATGCTCACTTGCTATACCTTGCTTTGATGCTTATTGTCACTTATATTGTTGCAAGGATTGCCTTGTCTATAAAATATAGGGGGGGGGTGCTGATCCTAGTGTGTGTGTGTTTTGCAGTCCAAAGCATATCTATAGAATGCACACATCTAGGGGTGCATGTCTATATTTTATAGATTTTGGGTTTGCTTATGATCATTTTATATCTCTATGTGCAAATCCCGTATTGTCATCAATCCACCAAAAAGGGGGAGATTGTAAGGGCATATTTCTCCCTAAGTGGTTTTGGTGATTGATGACAATGCTTTTGCGGACTAATCGTGTGCATCAAGCATTTCAGATATCTCATGTCTAGGCACAAGACGATTCGGTGCCCCTCGGAGCCTATCGAAGACGGTGGTTCTCTATGTTTCTTTTCGGTGGATTTGAGTCGTAGGAAAGCCGTACTATTAAGAGGGGGTCTGCTTCGGAAAGGTTAGGGTGGAATCAACACGTACACATCTGTTCCTTTGCACCACCTTTGCTTCGCTTCGATGGAGCACCGTCTGTTTATCCTTGTCCCTGCGAAATGAAGACTGCAAATGCTAAAGTGTCTGTGGCATGCAGTAGTACTACTCAAGAGAGCAGTAGTATCGCAGGGGCTTGCGGTAGTACCGCTCAAGGGAGCGGTAGTATCGCAGGGCCCAGCAGTAGTACCGCTCCTGGTGAGCGATAGTACGGCTGCCTCCAGCCTTGACACTGACGCATGCACAAGTAGGCGCGAATGTAATTTTTTACATCCGCTCCTACGCGGTAGTAGCACTCCCTATGAGCGGTAGTACCGTGCTGGATTTTGCACAGCTCCAAACTCAGCGGAAGTATTTACGGAAGTAATTTATTTATTCCGTGCATTTCCAGCGCCAGTTGAGCCCTGCCTTACGGTAGTACCGTAGGGGCGCGCGGTAGTACCGCTCCGGCATTTCTACCGCTCGTTGCCCTGTGCAACAGACCCTCGTCTGGTCACTACCGCGCAAGCGGTAGTACCGCACCCTTCAGTGGTAGTACCGCAACCCTTTGCGGTAGTACCGCAGCTTTGTGCAGTTGTACCGCACCACGCGGGCTGAGTGAGGGGATAACGGTTGGATCTTTTCCCCCACTATATAAAGGGGGTCTTCTTCCCCAAGAAGACCACCTCTTCCCTCCCTAAGCTCCATTGTTGCTCAAAGCTCCATTATCGCCCGATCCTTCTCCCTAGCCAATCAAACCTGTTGATTTTCTAGGGATTGGTTGTGATGGCCCCTATCTACACTTCCACCAAGATAAATTTGATTCCCCCCACTAATCCCTTGCGGATCTTGTTACTCTTAGGCGTTTGTGCACCCTAGACGGTTGAGGTCACCACGGAGCCATATTCCATTGTGGTGAACCTTCGTGGTGTCGTTGGGAGCCTCCAATTAAGTTGTGGAGATAGCCCCAATCTTGTTTCTAAAGGTTCGGTCCCGCCTTCAATGGCACCAATAGTGGAATCACGGCATCTCGCATTGTGTGAGGGCGTGAGGAGAATACGGTGGCCCTTGTGGCTTCTTGGGGAGCATTGTGCCTCCACACCGCTCCAACAGAGACGTACTTCCTCTCAAAGGGAAGGAATTTCGGTTATACATCCTCGTCTCCACCGGCTCCACTCTTGGTTATCTCTTACCTTCACTTGTGCAAGCTTATATTATGTTGTATCCCTTGCTTGCTTGTGTGCTTGTTTGTTGTTGCATCATATGCGTTGCTCACCTAGTTGCACATCTAGACAACCTGTTTTGATGCTAAGTTTAATTTGGGAAAGAAAAGCTAAAAAATGTTAGTTGCCTATTCCCCCCTCTATTCAACCATATCGATCCTTTCAGTGGTGAACTACTGATACGTCTCCAACGTATCTACTTTTCCTAACACTTTTCTTCTTGTTTTGGACTCTAATTTGCATGATTTGAATGAAACTAACCCTGGACTGATGCTGTTTTCAGCACAACTACCATGGTGTTGTTTTTGTGCAGAAATAAAAGTTCTCGGAATGGAACGAAACTTTGCGAGGATTTTTTTCCATACAATAAAAGAGAATTTCTGGAGCCAACAACCACCTGAGGGGGGCACCTGGGTGGGCGCAACCCATCAGGGCGCGCCTGCCCCCCTAGGCGCGCCCAGGTGGGTTATCCCCACCTGGTGGCCCCGCAGACCCTGAAACCTACGCTATAAAATCACATTTTTCTAGAAAAAATGAGGGAGAAAGAATTATCGCGTTCCACGAGACGGAGCCGGCGTCACCTCATGTTCTTCATCGGGAGGCCATATCTGGAGTCCGTTTGGGGCTCCGGAGAGGGGGGTATTTGTTCTTCGTCATCACCAACCCTTCTCCATCGCCAATGCCATGATGCTCCCCATCGGGAGTGAGTAATTCCTTCGTAGGCTCGCTGGTCGGTGAGGAGTTGGATGAGATTCATCATGTAATCTTGTTAGTTTTGTTAGGGCTTGATCCCCAGTATCCACTATCACTAGTACAACGAGCTCCTAAACAAACGGTTTTTATAACCCCTTTCCGCGTCGACATTTGGAACCATCGCCAAGTGAGTGTGGGCGATAGGGGGTCCTTCCCACACGACCCAGAGACCGTCAGGGATATGCCCTCCTGGCACATACGTTCGGAAAAATGAGGTCGTGTGCGACCGGCGAGCGCTCAAATACGGAAATACGTACAATAGAGCTAAAAATACAATTATACGGCAAAATTGTTTCCGGTCGCAAGTACATCCCACACAGTCAGTCCCCGGTAAACGTTTTCGTTTGTATGTACATCCTACACAGTCGCTCCAAGGAAAACGTTTCCGTTCAGAGGTACATCACACACAATTTTTCCCGTTAAATCGCTTGCGTTATTGAATATATCACACACGGTTCATGGAAATACTGTGTGGCAAAGGCTGTCCATCACACACAGTTTTCATGTGGCAAACGTTTGCGCAAGGTGGCCTAATGCAAACTGTTTTCAAGAGAAAGTCATGTGTGATTGTTCATTGATCCAACACGGTTTATTCCTAGAAACTGTGTGCGTTGCCTGAGGTCATCGCCCACGGTATTTTTTCAACAACCGTTTGCAATAGAAAAACCCAGGCTAATTCACCACTAGTAGGCTAATTATTCGATTATTCATAATCCATTTATTAATCTAATTGACAGTTCATATTAAGCACACAATATATTTCATTTTCATAATTGAAATACATCAGAGTACAACATCATATAGCTTCAACACTCAGCTACCCCATTACACAACTACACCAGGACCAAGTTTCACATGCAACATCTATAATCTTTCGAAATTAGCATCATAGACGGTACGTAGACAGATGTATCTCATCTGGAAAACTGCTGAAGCAGAAGGCGAATATTGAGCCTTCATTGATGTTGAAGGTCTTTGTAACTTTAGGCCAGTGCCTGTGGATGATTGACCGTCTATCCTTCGTCCTCTTCAGGAACACTTCAATATTGAACCGTGGGTGTTGTATGAATACCTTCCTCGCCTCCTGACCATACAGGTGGTTTGAGAGGTAATCATCAGTGAACTGCTTTGGAAAGGTCTGAAAACAAGGATGTGCATAAATATCTTCTCTATATTGGAAATGGGGCAAAGGAATAAAAAAGGCAAGGTATAATAGTTAGTACCATCCTGTAGTGAACTGATGTCTTCTTCATTGTGCAGATTGTAGTTTTTTGTCGCTAACAATCTTTCTGAGTTTCTTGACTTGACTGATATTCATGGACAACTCATTTCCCCATATGCAAAAAGGGTCGAACAGTGGGTCAAAACCTCTGACAGCAGGACCTACATGTGCAAGACCAAATTGTTAAAAACCTAAATATTAGAATGGTTCCTGCAATTGCACAATAATATGCTATTAGACAACGGACCATGCATGTGCTAACCTCGATTGTAAACCTCAGTGCTTCCCATTGTTTCCCTGCAACACATATAAGGTAGTTAGTCATCAGGTTAAGTAAGGGTTCACATGCTATGAGTAAAATATGTTGATGAAAAATAATCACATTGTAGATTAATTCGATTAATTCAAGACACACGGAAAACCCATTTATCCAAACCAAGCATGATTAAGAACTAGTAAATATAGCACTTGTATATGTTTCTCATGTATTAAGTCCAGCCAAATTCGATTTATTCTTCACATGCACAACAATACAAAATTCTACCCATGACAATTGGACATCACATTGCAGAATTGAACTAAGCAGTTAACTAAACACCACAACAAATGAACCAAACATTAACTGAGCACCACATTGCACAATATAACATACTCCTAATAGAAGATCAGATAGTTAGCAAAATAGTTAACTACAGCCAATTCTAGCAATTATATTTGTTTCTCATGTATTTACTACAGCCAAATTCAATTTATTTCTCACATGGTATACAATAACATAATGCACCCACAATTTTGTAAAGATAAATTCGATTTATTTCTCACATGGAAGACAATACAAAATTGCAGCCTGAAGAATTGAACATCACATTTGCAGAATTGAACCAAACAGTTAACTGAAGACGACAACTAATTAACAAAACAGTTAATAAGTGAGCACCACACTGCACGACATATAGAACATATACACTAGAGCAACAGATTGCATGGTAAAATTAGATAGCACAATTCACTAGAATTTGTGAAGGAAAGGTAGGAGCAGCACACACAACGGGTAAACCGAGCATGCTTAACCGGCGTAGCTAGCAAATGGCAAGGTGCTCCTACAAGATCTGGGGGTCGGCACAAATGGCAGCCAACCCGACCTCATCCGTGCATGCGGCCGCGATTTGCTTCTCTGCTGCCAAATGCTCCTTGAGGTCTTGGCTATACTGCGTGCACCATGGCTTAGCCCAGCGCTTATTTGGTGGAGGGGTCGGTGATTTGGGTGGAAGGTGTCGCGCTCGCGCCGGCGGTAGGGGCATGTGGGATGTGGAAGGAGGAGGAGGATGGGGGTCGGGTGTGGATTACCTGCCTGGATAGGCGAGGCCGAGGAGCCTGAAGGAGGGTCGCCGGCGAGGAGGCGGCGGTGCTGCAAGCAAGGAGTGAAGGTTTCAACTTGGAAAGGAAGGCGGAAAGAGGGGAAATGTGGCTTTTGGTAAGGGGGAGGGGGCGGGGAGGTAGATATTTCCGCGGAATCCAAAAATTTGGAACCGCTTCAGCCAAAAAACTAGCGCGCAAAGTGTCATCACACACGGTCCCTTATTCAGAACTGTGTACAATATGTGAACATCACAAATGATTCAGATAGCTTAACCCGTGTGTGTGTGTGTGTGTGTTGAGTTTGAACGCCAAAAATTTTGGTTCGAATTTCCCTGGTTACAGTGGTCATCCACGTCATTGCATAATTTGGGTACACAAACGAGACTAACTTCTTAATCGAGCAAGTTCAGCAATTAAACAGAGCTAGCTGACCTAAACATTAACCGGCGATCTTAATTAAACAAAACAAAGAGTACTACTACGGCTGGTGCTCGTCGATCTCCGCCGCCGCCTCCATGTCCAGCTCGCACTCGACGGTCTCCTGGGGAAGGGGCTCCATGGCATCAATTGCACCATACTCGACAAGCATCTCGCCATCTGCGTCCGCCATATATTTGGAATAGGCCACCATGAGCTGGACGTGGGCGGCCGCGATCTGAGCTCTGGCGGGCTCCATCGTCGCAAGGTATGCCACGCAGGAACGGACGGCTGCTCGAACTCTCTCGGCAGTTGCCAGCTCTTCGGCCGTGGGTTGCCGACTGTTGCCGGAGAAGCTTCGTTAGATTTGTGCGGTGATCGCCACGAGCTGGGCGTGGACGGCCTCGACATGGTAGTGGGCAGCCTCCAGCAGGGCTAAGGCCGCCGCTGCGGAACGGACAGCTGTTTTGCTGCTCTCGCCAGTTGCTATGCCCGAGGCAGATGCTTCTACCGCCGCCTGAGAAGCAATAGCGGCCGTTTGGGCTGCCTTGGCCGCCCGGACACAGACTGCGGTCGCCCTCACGAAGCTTGTTAGCACACGCCTGGCGGCTGCGGCCGCGCTCTCGCCGGAGTGGGCCGCCGAAGTTGCCCTCACGACATGGGTCCACGTCCCCATCTTTCACCGGCGATGAATGAACAGTGAAATGATATTTCGGGAGTGAGCTAGTGTGCTTGAAACGCCGTCTGTGGACTGTAGCCGACGCACCTTCTCTCGTAAGCCATGGGCGTACTATACACCAACGGTGCTCCAAGATATTTTGTGTTGCATCTCACACGGTTGGTGATAATAAACTGTGTGCGATCTACTTGATTTATCGTCTTGATCATTTGAATTACATAATGGGGTCACAGCTACAAAGGATGGTGTTTGAATTGTTAGAACTTTTATTTGCAGTGAACATGCAACTATAGGTGTGTCGTCAACAAAATGGGAATTATTCAGGGTTCGTTTGTACATTTTTATACGTTAACTGGGTTTTCCAGGCATTTTATGCGCATAATTCAAATTTGAACTACATGCACATGCTCCAGTGCATATAAACTTATTGAAAAATCAAATATGTGTCCTTGTTTGCATGCTTAGGTCCCATGCAAGAAATGGGAATGAATTTCAAACACCCTGCCACCGTCACTCGGCCGCAAACATTGAGATACCTGGTTTTTAAATTCTAGTAAATCCAAAACTCATCTGAAATTCATGAAACTTGGCATGCTATCATCTAGCATCATCAACATGCCGTGGTAATTTTTTTGTCCCATTTGGGGCAGGTTTGGGTATAAGCTTCTCACAAACCAGAGCTTCTCACAACAAGCGTGATGGTTTCGGTAGAGAACGTGCCACCTTTGGGGACGAAATGATATCCGTTGCCTCTTATTGCTTTCAAAAAAATTCAAGTGTCAACATAGAACAACAAGAGTGTTGTGTTCAATTTTGGAATTTTTCGGGGTTCGTTTGGACATTTTTATGCATTAACTGAGTTTTCAATGCATTTATGTGCATAATTCAAATTTGAACTACTTGCACATGCTCCAGTGCATATAAATTGGTTGAAAAATCAAATCTGTGTCCTTGGGTGCATGTTTAGGTCTCATGCAAGAAATGGGAATGAATTTCAACCACCAGGGCACCGTTGAATTCTGACAAAACATTGAGATGCCTGGTTTTTAAATTATAGTAAACCAGAAACTCGTCTGAAATTCTTGAAACTTGGCATGCTATCATGGAGCGGCATCAACATGCTGTGGTACAAATTTTGTCCCATTTGGGGCAGGTTTGGGTATATGCTTCTCACAAACCGGAGCTTCTCATAACAAGCATGAAGGTTTTCGGTAGGGAAGATCCCACCTTTGGGGACGAAACGATATCCATTGCCTCTTATTGCTTTTAATTTTTTTTCTCGTGTCAACATAGAACAACAGGAGTGTTGTGTGAATTTTCGTGATTCTTCGGGGTTCGTTTGGACATTTCTCTGCATTAACTGAGTTTTCAATGCATTTACGTGCATAATTCAAATTTGAACTACATGCGCTCCGGTGCATATAAATTGGTTGAAAAATCAAATCTGTGTCCTTGGGTGCATGCTTAGGTCCCACGCAAGAAATGGGAATGAATTTCAAACACTAGGGCACCGTTGATTGCCGGCAAAACATTGAGATGCCTGGTTTTTAAATTCTAATAAATCCAAAACTCGTCTGAAATTCATGAAACTTGGCATGCTATCATGGAGCGGCATGAACATGCCGTGGTACAAATTTTGTCCCATTTGGGGCAGGTTTGGGTATATACTTCTCACAAACCGGAGCTTCTCACAACATGCATGATGGTTTTCGGTAGGGAACGTCCCACCTTTGGGTTCGAAACGATATCCATTGCCTCTTATTGCTTTCATATTTTGTTTCTCGTGTCAACATAGAACAACAGGAGTGTTGTGTGAATTTTTGTGATTTTTTGGCGTTCATTTGGACATTTTTATGCATTAACTGAGTTTTCAATGCATTTATGTGCATAATTCAAATTTGAACTACATGCACATGCTCCAGTGCATATAAATTGGTTGAAAAATCAAATCTGTGTCCTTGGGTGCATGCTTAGGTCCCATGCAAGAAATGGGAATGAATTTCAAAAACCATGGCACCGTTGATTGCCGGCAAAACATTGAGATGCCTGGTTTTTAAATTCTAGTAAATCCAAAACTCGTCTGAAATTCATGAAACTTGGCATGCTATCATGGAGCGGCATCAACATGCCGTGGTACAAATTTAGTCCCATTTGGGGCAGGTTTGGGTATATGCTTCTCACAAACCGGAGCTTCTCACAACAAGAATGATGGTTTTTGGTAGGGAACGTCCCACCTTTGGGGACAAAACGATATCCATTGCCTCTTATTGCTTTCAATTTTTTTTCTTGTGTCAACATAGAACAACAAGAGTGTTGTGTGAATTTTTGTGGATTTTCGGGGTTCGTTTGGACATTTTTATGCATTAACTGAGTTTTCAATGCATTCATGTGGATAATTCAAATTTGAACTACATGCACATGCTCTGGTGCATATAAATTGGTTGAAAAATGAAATATGTGTCCTTGGGTGCATGCTTAGGTCCTAGGCAAGAAATGGGAATGAATTTCAAACACCAGGGCACCGTTGATTGCCGCCAAAAAATTGAGATGCCTGGTTTTTAAATTCTAGTAAATCCAAAATTTCTGTTAACCATTCACGTGACGCCACGTGTCTTGGTTTTAATGGCTGTAGGAGGTGCCGTGCGGACAACTGCTTGACCTTGACTGAACGGGAGGCGTGCGAGCGTCGTCCGGTGCGCAGGCTGACCGAGAGGCATGCAAGCTGTCCTCGAGTGCGCAGGCTCACCGGGAAGCATGCGAGCTGTACACTGCGCAGGATCACTGGGAAGCGAGCCCTTTGACTTCCATGGCCGCCCGCCTTGCTCGCATCCTCTCTATTAATGGCGCCCAAGCCGTAGTTTAATTCTCTTTTTAAATATGAAACACTCATCGCAAACGTTTTAGTTAGAACACCCGTATGCAAACCGACAGCTTCCCCAGGAAGCCAAGAGAAAATGTGCCGAGCAGGATTTCTACAACTCTTGATTGCAAACGATTTAGATAGAACACCCGTATGCAAAGTGAGAGCAGCGCAGGATTTGTGCATCCCTTCAACGCAAATGGTTGTTTTGGATGACCCATGGGCAACCACGTACAAACAATTTCGGAAGATTTGCATGTGTCATATTGGGTATGTTGCCATTTGTCAAACTGGAAAGATTTACATTTGTTGATCTAGTAATGTTGCCATTTGTCAATCCTTGTAACACTGCGATTTGTCAAAATATGCAGCTAGAAATCATTGGCACTATGTAATTTTTGCAACTAAAATTCAGTAATTAAGCATAGATTTCATTCAACTCGACAGCTGAATCAACCAAACTTCTCCCCAATTGTTGCCAACCACGTATTGAAATAGCTAGTTCAACTATATATACTAGCTAATTTTAAGTATGTTGTACAGTTCGACCACACATCTATAGTCAGATGAACTGAACAAAATAGCCCCTAAATACTACTACTACCACGGAGGGGCTTTGTGCTACTTCCAGCAGCCTCTCCTCTGCCGAGTGCGCTCAGTAAGAGGTAGAGAAGGAGGAGGAGCCTACCGACGAGCTGGACAAATGCAATACGGTGGCTGCCGCTGTTGCACGTTCAGCGACGCTCGCCAGCTCGAACGCCCACCGCCGCTCCAGACGATCCCTCTCGAAGTGGCCGGACTGCTTGTAGATCTCCTGATTCCTCGCCTCGGCGTGTGCTACGGCCTTGGCTGCGGTAAGGATCTTTGCGTGCTCGATGAGGCGCTCCCCCTCCTCCTGCAGGAACTCGATGTAGCGCGCAAGGTCGCTGACGCACGTGCAGGCTTCCACCTCCGCCTCCCTCCTTCGGGCGGCGGTGGCGGAGCAGGTGATGATCCCGGGGGTCGATGGTGGGCTGGTGGGCTGGTGGCCACGGTGGCCAACGATGGGGTGGCGGCCACGACCACCACCTCCCGCCTTCGGGCCGCGGTGGCGGAGCGGGTGACGGCCACGGTGGCCGGCAGTGGGGTGGCGGCCACGACGGCCACCTCCCGCCTTCGGGCCGCGGCAGCGGAGCGGGAGATGGCCCTGGCTTTCGACGGTGGTGTGGCGGCAACGGCGGCCGGCAACTGCTGCCGACGTGCAGCGGCGACAGAGCATGTGGTGGGTGTTCCGCGCACACCCAACAGGGACGCCACGCGCACTACACTATGCCGGGGACTGCGCCGCTGCCGTGGTGTAGCCTCCCAGCTGGAGCTGTCCTCTGATGACGGCGGAGTGGTAGAGCGACAACGATGGACTGGTGCCATTGGCGATTGTGGGAGAAGCAGACGAGATAAGCTACAGGGACGGAGGGGAAAATGCGACGCAGGACTCGCAGGCCGTGAGGGTTTTTATAGTAGGTCGGTAAGCATTGGGATTTTGGGGGATTTCACCGAGTCGGGCGGGAAGCTTGCGTGGGAACCTGCGAGGTTGCGTGGGAACGGGCTCACCGACGATCCATTGGCGCCACTGTTTGGCCAAAAGAACGCCCCCGCGCGTTGCGCAAGCTTGCACTGTAAGCCGTCTGCGGCAGCGGGGTGACAAGACGTGCGAGAGGAGATGTACACATACAGTTAATAAAAAAACATTTGTGATTTAATTACCTACTATACCCCGGTCCTGTTTTATAAGTAGGATTTAACTGATAAAATACGAATGCATGTCGCCATAGATTATATCGTTGGAGTCGTATTTGAACATAGTTTCTAGCTATACAATTTTTGTACCATGCATTAACACTTTTTTTGTTAAATTTAAGGTTATACACCAGCAAGCGTTTGCCCGCAACACACACGGCTTATTCCATCACAAACAACTCTCATGGATCAACTGTCTGCCACGTATCGCACACGCAACTCTAATCTGATTCGTGCTTGATGTCTCCGACATCGCTCGCACAGTTCGTCTTATTTGCCACGTATCACTGTGCCGTCCTCTTCTTGCGTCCCTCGGCAAGCTCTGCTCGTTGTTAGGCACCGCGGCGCGCTTTGTCGAGTCCGTTGGCGCGCTCTGCTCGTGTCCCTCCGCGCGCGCTCTGCCAGCGGTTGCCACGTGATGCAGTTACGTGCGGCACGATGGAGTTACGCGCTGCAAATTAGAACTGCCATTAGGGCCTGCTGATATTCCTGGCCGTCCGGCTTCCCCTTTAATTCCCGTGACCATTATAACCTTAGTCTCTTCAACCTTTCGATCGCGCCCGACAACACAACAAGAACGCCCATGACGACACATCGAGAGGGGATGTCCGGCGGTGCTCCAATGGAGTTCGGCGAGCATAGAGTGGAGACCTACGCGAGGGAGACTGATCTCTCGGTGGTGTACACCATCGACCCGGCCGTGGTGGACGACTACATCAACAGCGTTGAGCAGTTGCTTGCTGGAGACAAGTACAAGGTGGTCGACATCGACCTCCCGTACACCGCCGGTCGTGCCGACATCGATCAGAAGGTTGTTGTCGCCCAGTTGTGCGTGCGCCATCATGTCCTCATCTACCACTACTGCATGGCCACAGAGCCTTGCGGCCGTTTCAATAGGTTTTTCAACAGCTCTGACTACAAGTTTGCCACGGTGGATACCACCAACGATGTAAAAGCGCTCAGTGTTACGGGCTTGGCCTGCAAGAACCTTGTCAAAATCCGTGACCACTACACGGTCTGGGGCAGCATGAAGAAGGACTCCCTGGTCGAACTCGCCTCAGCCATCATCGACCCCTACTACGAAAAGATGAAGCAGGATGCCCAGAGAACAAGTCCCGTATCCTGGCACGGGGCCTGGATGCGGCAATTGGATGAACCTCACCTCAGGTTTGCGGCCAAGAGCGTGTACACATGCTACGAGATGCACAGGTGGATCGTTGACATGAGGAAGTGCCTCCTTACCCAAATCGACGAGCCCTGATCGAGCCACAAGCAAAGCAAGCGTCACAAGCAGTAGATGATGATCAGATGATCGTTTATGCTAGTTAATCATGCATGTAATATATAGTTTACTTTATTGGTGTGTGGAAGTGTCATGTGTGTAGTAGCCACCAATGTAATTATGCATGTAATAGTTTACTTTGGTGTGTGCAAATGCCATGGTTGTAGTAGCCACCTATGTAAGTGGATGTTTAATTTGGTTATGCAAGCATGTCCTTATAAGTGTGTGTGTGTGTGTGTGTGTGTGTATGTTGTTGTTCTGTATGCAATCCCATCGCACAACACACACGTCTTATTAGCAGCAACTGTATGTGTTATTATCGGTCTTCACACACATTTCTGATTACATACCTATTTGCCGCGTATCACACACATCTTCTTAAGTTGAACCGTTTCTGTTCTCATGTCTCAACACAAACAGTTCATCCGAGTGAACCGCGTGCCGTATATCGCACACACCTTGATCTGGCTGACCGTTTCTTCTGTGTTGCCTAATCACAAATAGTTCATCCGAGTGAACCGTATGCTGTGTATCGCACACGCCTTCATCTGGCTGCCCATTTCTTTTGTTCCTCCTCATCGCAAACAGTTAATTGAACTGAACCGTATGCCCTTCATCGCACACGCAACTAAAACCTGAACCGTGTTTGATGCATCCGTCATCGCAAACGTTTTATACATTTCTGACGGTTTTCATACAGCACCGTTTGTGATTATTGCATCGCACACAGTTTCTCGAAGGGTCTCTGATCGTAGCGTTGCGTTAGCAGCATCCTGCAGTAGTGTATGTTCTGAGATTGATGTTGCGATGACTTTGCCATGCTTAATGCTTGTCACTTTGGGTCCGAGTGCCACGATTTCAGATCTGAACCGTTTATGTTATCACCATTATATCCATGTTCTAGATCCGATCTTGCAAGTTATAGTCACCTACTACGTGTTATGATCCGGCAACCCCGGAGTGACAATAGTCGGGACCACTCCCGGTGATGACCGTAGTTTGAGGAGTTCATGTATTCACTATGTGTTAATGCTTTGTTCCGGTTCTCTATTAAAAGGAGGCCTTAATACCCCATAGTTTCCAATAGGACCCCGCTGCCATGGGAGGGTAGGACAAAAGATGTCATGCAAGTTCTTTCCATAAGCACGTATGACTATTTACGGAATACATGCCTACATTATATTTATGAACTTGAGCTAGTGCCGTATCGCCCTAGGTTATGACTGTCACATGATGAATATCATCCAACAAATTACCGATCCAATGCCTATGAATTTATCTTGTATTGTTCTTGCTAAGTTACTACTTCTATCGTTACTGTTGCACTTGTCACAAAACTACTGCTATCACTGTTACCATTACTATTGCTGCTGCTAGTATTATCCAAATCATCATACTACTTTGCTATTGATCACTTTGCTGCGGATAATTAATCTCCAGGTGTGGCTGAATTGACAACTCAGCTTCTAATACTTACAAATATTCTTTAGCTCCCCTTGTCTCGAATCTATAAATTTGCGTCGAATACTCTACCCTCGAAAACTGTTGTGATCCCCTATACTTGTGGGTTATCAACTACTCACGCATCATTGAAAGGTAGCAAGGATGATGTAAAAGCCCTCCGTGATCGATTCCCCTCAGGTGGAGTACCGGAAAAGGCCTCCAGATGGGATTGCGGAAGAACACACGCGTGCAGTGGTAGAAAAAGTTTTTCGCGTGGCTCTCTATTGGTTTGGGAATATTTGTGAATTTATAGAGGTGGAATTAGGTCAAACGGAGCTATGTGGGACCCACGAGCTCAGGGGATGCGCCTACCCCCTAGGGCGTGCCCTGTG
Organism: Aegilops tauschii subsp. strangulata; assembly: GCF_002575655.3. Taxonomy (NCBI): domain Eukaryota; kingdom Viridiplantae; phylum Streptophyta; class Magnoliopsida; order Poales; family Poaceae; genus Aegilops; species Aegilops tauschii. The sequence goes on along the minus strand of NC_053036.3, from coordinate 547,828,775 downwards.
AGCTCGTGACTCTCCCGTAGGTCTTCTGGCCTCGTCCTGAACCTTCTAGCATCCCTTCTGATCGAGAAACAATCACCATAAAGTTTCATCGTGTTTGGACTTCGTTTGATATTGATTTTCTGAAAAGCCAAAAATAAGGAAAAAAACAGGAACTGGCACTAGGCATTGGGTTAATAGGTTAGTTCCCAAAAATGATATAAAATAGCATAAAATGCATGAAAAGCGTCCAAGATTGATGAAACAATAGCATGAAATAAAAATATTGAAGACGTCTCAGCATCCGGAAGCTTAATTCCTGCTCGTCCTCGAGTAGGTAAATGATAATAACAGAATTGTTTATGTTGAATGCTACCTAACGTGTGTATTATGTAATCCCTTTACGGTATAATTATTGAGAAACGATGAAGTAACAATATCAACATAATAATATCCATGAATATAAGAAGCATAATCATTGATTTTTCAAAATATACGGTCCTTAACGAATGTTATCCCTTCTTATTTTATCATGTTAGCATGGCATGACTCCGCCTTCACTGCATAAATAAAAATCATGAGCACCCCGGTGTCAAACCAGGCAATTGGAGCGTACTTCTACCGCACTTCAGCATTTTCAACCCCACGCAAAACATGAGAGTGAGCCATAGATATAGCACTATAGGTGGAATAGATGCAGTGATAGAGATCAATAAGTAGAAGTCAAAAAGGAAGAAAGTCTCGCATCAACTGGGCGGATTAACGGGCTATGAAGATGCCCATCAGTCGATATCAATGTGAAGAGTAGGGCTTACCATGCAACGGATGCACTAAGAGCAATAAGTGTATGAAAACTCAATGGATACTAAGTGGGCGTGCATTCAACTTGCTTGCTCATGAAGATATCGGGCATTTGAGGAAGCCCATCATCGGAATATACAAGCCAAGTTCTATAATAAAAAAAATTCCACTAGTATAAGAAAGTGATAACTCAGGAGACTCTCTATATGAAGAAAATTGTGCTACTCTGAAGCACAATTGTGGAAAAAGGATAGTAGTCTCATCCCGACTTGTGGGGGGATAAAGTGTGGAAAAAGGATATTAGTCTCATCCCGACTTTTGTGGAAAAAGTGATAACTTGTGCCCCTTCTCTCTTTTCTCTCATTTTATTTATTTATTTTCTTTTTTTCTTTTTCGTCTGGAGTCTCATCCCGACTTTTGGGGGGATAATAGTCTCCACCACTATTCAAAAAATCTTCCGATTCAACGATTTATCGTCCGATTTATCACTACTCTTGGGGCGACCGATAAGATTATGCCTTATCTTCAACGTTTATCGTTTGGGCCAATTTATCTCTCTTATAAGCGGTTTATCAGGAATCTACCGATAAATCAGGCCTATTCATCGCACTATCTTTGCAAAAACTACGTTTATTTGTGTTTTATGGACCTTGTTATGCAATATGTATCGTTGTCCTATTTTGTTTGTCATTATATGATTATTCAAATGCTAGGGATCAAGTTAACACTTATGTCCAATATTGTTTTGGTGTGCATTATGGCATATTGTAGTGTTGGGAACCTGGGATTTGCAAAAAATGTCCGATTAATAGTCGACCGATAAAATCGATTAATCGGCCGATTTTCGATTAATCTCTACTGCCCAGCTGGCCGAGACGCTAATGATAAGCGATATCCTCAACATTGGTGTCCACCATCCTTTCCTCACTGTTACAATGCTCTAATAATGATGATCATCATACTATTATTTACTTACAGTTACAGCTCAATATTACAACTCGATAACTGAAACAATAGGACTCTTCTATGACGATAATTGTGAAAAACCCGGTATCATCATAGATGTGGTGGGATCCTACTTCTATGACAAAAAAATCATGATAGAAAATGGGCTTTTCGTCCTGGGCGGGCCGGAGATGCAGCTGCATGACATTCTTTGGGCAGTCCATGACGGAAAAAACCATGGTAGAAGCGAGGGCGAGGAAAATATCGGGGAGTTCCCGGTTACGGTGGGTGGTCGGGGCCGAGCGATGCGCGTTTCTCTCATACACGTACGCACGTGCGCGTGAGGCGTTGCGCTCTAAACTAAACCCGAGCGAGGCGTTGGGCTCTAACTGAACCCGAGCGATTGCACTACCTACGTTACCGAACCCCGATCAATCCCTTGGTGTTAAATGAACCCGAGTGATTCCTTCGCTACTGCTGCTAACAGATGTTGATCGAAGCTGCCTCTTGATGAACAGTTCTCGGTGGGGGTTGGATGAACAGTTCCCGGTGGGGGTTGGATGAACAGGATCCCATGGTAGTAGAGGTCGTTGCCGCTGGATGAACAGGACCCCGATCGAGGAGGCGTGGGGGTGGATGAACAGTAGCCGATGGAGGGACCCCGTACGTGGAGGGCTGGTTGAACAGGACCCCGTGGAGGGGCTGGTTGAACAGGACCCCGTGGAGGGCTGGTTGAATAGTAGCCGGGGCTGGATGAATAGGACCCCATGGAGGGCTCGATGAACAGTAGCCGGGGAGGCTGTATGAACAGGACCCCCGTGGATGAACAGTTGCTGGTGAAGGCTGGAGGAAGTCGACTGTGGATGAACAGTAGTAGGTCGAGGCTAGAGGAAGTCGACGGTGGATGAACAGTAGCCCGTGGAGTCCCGTTTTGCGGTATACCACACCCCTCCCGATCAACAGGACCCCGTTTCGACCGTAGGCGCTCCAACACTAGTCCGTTTCCTCCGTTTTGCGGTACGCCACACCCCTCCCGATCAACAGGACCCCATTTCGACCGTACGCGGTCGAACACAAGTCCGTTTCCTCCGTTTTGCGGTACGCCAGACCCTTCCCGATGAACAGGACCCCATTTCGACCGTACGCGGTCGAACAGAAGGCCCGTTTCCTCCGGTCTGCGGTACGCCAGACCTCATTTCGGCTGTTCTGTCCAAGCCGGTTGGCTCCCGATGAACACGACGTATTTCGTTGCCTCCCGATGAACACGACGCATTCCGTTGCCTCCCCGTGAACACGACGCAGTTTCTCTGTTCCGACCCAGCCGGTTGGCTTCCGATGAACAGGATGCCGTTGCTGCCGTCCGTGGCCTCTCCATGGACATGAGCCCTGGCCGTACGTATGTGCGAGTACGCGTTCGAGACCCCGCTCGTATGTACGTACGTGGCCGTATTTTTTGGCATCTGGCTGTACGTGTACACGGTTTTGACTAGACTGCATGAACTGCTACCGCTCCTTACTCGGCCACGGTTCATCATGGCAGACAGACCGATCGACCGGTATGTACGCAGACAACGCTACGTACGCTTCGACCGGGTGGGTCCCAGCTGTCAGGGAGGATAAGTACGCACTTCCTTGCGTGCGAAGATATAGCTGGTGGGTCCCAGCTGTTAGTGGGGAGAATCATTTTTTTGCCCGTAATAAGGATGCACTTCCTTGCATGCGAAGATGTAGCTGGTCGGTCCCGGCTGTCAGGGGGAGAAAACATTATTTTTATGTAAAAACGATGCAGATGCATGCATGCGTCCATGGGCGTGGTGTGTCCCCACTGTCAGTCTCTCCACGTACAGTCATCTTCCCATGACTCTCATTTGTTCACCACGTTGACCACACCCCGCACCAAGCCAGTGGACGACGGCGAGGCCCCAGACTAGAACGCCCCAGAGATGGGGAAGATGCGGTAGTGGAGTCACAGACAGAGAGGAGTGGGAAACTTGACTCGTTCGGGTGCGGGGTGGGCCCACACTCGGCAGAGAATAACAAGAGGTGCAGAGGAGTGGAGGGATGGCTTGGCCGTCGGTGGGGTAGCGTTTCGCTGCGAGGCGTGCAAAACAGCGCCACTGGACGCCGGAAGCTGGAGCAGGTGGTCCCGGCAGCACTGGAGGAAGAAGACGAGAGATTGAAGAAGAATGTCGGTTGTTGGATGTAAATCCAACGCCTTGCTTAGGCTTCGACCTTTGTATTTTTATTTTTTGCGAAAGTGCTTAGGCTTCGACCTATTGGCCCACATGTCAGCCAGTCCATTTGGTTTTTAGTCCATTTGGTGGGCTGGGTGAAACAATGATGTAGCATCTATGCAGCCCGTTTATATATTATGGTAGAATTTAAAGCCCATTTGCATTTTTTCTCAAAATCCGCGGACTTGCTGGGCTGGGTGAAAATATCATGTTGGGTTGGACGGAGAAATGTTATAAGAACATAAACACATGATTGCACGTCTATTACTGCATTGGTCAGAACAATCTTTGCAAGCTTATGTACGCAATCACTAGGGGTTAACTTGCCTTATATATAAACAATTATTATTATTATTTTGTAAGAACTTTCGTTTTACAAAATAAAATATCATTTTAATTTCATGAGTTAATAGGACGTGGGGTATTATTACCTTTTAGGATAGACGTGGGACAGTTGAGTTGGTTCTAGGGAAAAGTACTGGGAGAAAACTCAGATTATATCGAAAAAGAAAGTGGGAGAAAATTCAGATATAGGATTAATGAAAACAAAAAATAAAGGAAGTAGGAAGGTCTAAAAATGGTTGGACGAACGATAGGTTTAACGGAACCTTATGTTGTTTTTATTATATATATATGTAATAAAATAAGATATAAATATATATATATATATACTATTATAGAAGGGAAAACATAGGTTCAATTTTGCATTCTTATAGAAAAATAGAACAGAGCTGTGCGTCGTCTTGAAAAAACAAACATAACTTGGGCTGCTGATGTTATAGACAAGCTAGGCTGGGAGGCCCAGAGGCCGCTTGATACCTGTTGGATCCAAAAAAAGTTGAAACATGTCGTGGGCTGCCCATGTTAAACAACAAAACCTAGGCCATGGACCTAGTGGGCCCGGGACTGTCAGCCTCTCGATGAACAGTCGTCTCCCGATTCCTCTTATTTTGCTGACCATGTTGGGAACGACAGATGGTGGCGCCGCGGCGAGAGAACCTAGGCGGAGGACGACCTCGAGACCTCGGACCGAATGAACCGGAGCGGGGCAAGACGCAGGCGGAGGGGAGTACAAGGGTTGACTTGCTCAGGTGCAGGGTGGGCCGGTGGAGCTGCCGCCGCCGGACAATGTGTGGGAGTAGAGGGATGGCCTGGCCAATGCCATTGGCTATGATGGGTCACCGAGGCGTGCGCGGCAGCGCCACCAGCCGTTGTATTGGAAGAGGACGAAAGATTGAACAAAATAAAGAAGGGATTTTTATTTCTGTGCCCCTGGTTCCTTAGCTCTACTCATTCATCCCCGCGCTCTTAACATTTGCTCACGTTTCCCCACTCCCTTGCCAGAAACCCTCATAACTGGGCACAACGGACGTTGCCGTCGGGTCAAAGGCTTTGACTGTTAGCTGACGAGTGGGGCCGCGTATACGTGGGCGCATGCAAGACCGCGGTTGTGGGGTAGCACATCATATAAAGAGGGCAACCAACTCCATCGCCCCTACCATTTTCCCCAAATCCCCTCGCTGCGGCCAACGCGTTTGGGTCGGCTCGTGCGCCCAACGCTGGCCCGACCCATTTTAACGGCGCCGACAAAAAAAACTGTGCATGCATATTTGAAATAAAAACAACTTAATTAAACATTAAAGCCGGCCTTAGGAAGGCCAGCGAGAGTCCATGCGTCCACAATATCATTAAAAGATATTAAAAACAACCTAACTACGAGGCGGTGCGCTGCCCAGCGCGCCCTATGCGGCGGCGGCGTCGTCGTCCTCGGGGTGGGTAAGGTCGATGAGCGTCGGCGCAGGGCCGGCCCAGGGGAACGCCGTGTTCCAGGCGGCGGCGATGTAGGCCGCGGGCAGCTGTTCCGGCGGGGGCAGTGCCGGCGCGGGCGGCTGTGCGGCCGCCTGTGCAGTCGGGGCTTGGCGCGCCTCCTCCTTAGCCTCGTGCGCCTCCTCCTCGAGGTCGCGCTCGAGCATCTCCTCGTACTCGCCGCGACGGCGCTCCTTGGTGAGGTTTCGCTGGCATCACATCTCGACGTACGCCGCCTCCTGCTCCGGGGTCGCCCCCATCCAAACCGGTGGCGCGGACACCCACTCGTGCACCACTCCCGTCCAGGAGAAGCGCACGATGGGCTCCGGCTGCGGCTCCGGGTCAGCCTCGACGAGCCGTCGGGGAGGGGACGTCGGGGCCACCAGCGGCACAACGCAATTGCCGACCGCGGAGAGGGCGAGGGCCTGCGCCATGGCCGCCTCGTAGCAAGCCTCCTCTTCCTCCACCGCCTCCACCCTGCGCCACTCGTCCTCCTCGCTCTCGCGGTAGACCGCCGCAAGGGCCGCCTAGTCTTCCTCCCGGACGATGAGCGGGGGCGGCGGCACGCTGCGTTCGACCTCCCGCACGTCGCGTCGCCTCGCCTCCTCGTGCTTGAAGGTGAACCACCTCGCCCAGTTAGGCGAGTCGGTGGCGTAGGTGGCGTCGCGGCGCTGCTTCGGCGTCAGCATTGCCCGCCGGCGCCGCACCTCCTCCGCGTGCGCCCTAGTCGACCGCGGCGCCACCGGCACTGGGATCCTCTCTGGATCCAGATGCCAGTCGTGCGGCAAGGTGACGTCGGGTACGGCAGAGGGACGTGGTGCTGCCAGTGCCACTCCGACTGGTGCCTTGGCACGCTCACTCGCACCCTCTGCCGGCGAGCCGGCGCCGGCGAGCCGGCGCCGGCGGAGGCGGTACGAACTCAGAGGGGAAAGGGACGGCGGGGGCCTTTCCCTTGGACTTGCTGCTATCGGCGCCGGAGAAGAGCCCCATTTGGCTAGGGTTGGCTAGGGTTTTTGCTAGGGTTGGCTAGGGTTTTTGCTAGGGTTTGCCGGCGACGGGGGAGCGAGCGTGCCTACATGGGGACGGCGAGTTTGGATGAGGATGGCCCCGCCGCACGGTCGGCTTAAAAAAGGGCGACCGCCGTCCCTGACGCGTGGCCCCGTGGTCATAAATTAAGCTGACCGGGAGTGGGCGGCCGCCAGGTGGGGACGCGGCGGACAGCGAGGAGGCGCGGGTGGCGTCCGTTCGACGTCTGCGCCGACGCATTTGGGGCGCAAATTTGATGTGATTTAGAGGGGGTCAAATAAATTTGAATTTGAGAAAATGTGCTCCAAATGAGCTCCCAGGCTAGGGTAAACAACCCATTTGTAATCAAGTTTTTTTGAACCTACTCTAAATGAGCCAAATGTTTTTTTATTAACACATATTCACTTTCCATAGTGTAGATTTGAAGTCTCACTATTTTTTGATTTTTTTTGATTTTTCAAAAACAGAAGGTAACACCACCTCCACTCTTTGAACTCTATGAAATCATGTACATGATAGCTCATATGTGTGAAGGTTTTCTCATGAAAATGACCATAGAGCAAGTTTATGATTTTTGGTTGGTAACATGTCACATAAGACAACATTGTGCGCAGGTTTTATATTTTTTTGATTTTTTAAAATTAATGGTGCTCATTTGACCTCGATCGTGCCAACTAGGGTTTTTTCATGAAAATGACCATAGACCAAGTTTAGTATTTTTCCTCGTTAGTTTGTCTTATAAAACGACGAACAGCGAAGGTTTCATATTTTTTCGATTTTTTAAAATTATTTATGCTCAGTCAAAGCCTTCGAAACCCCGTTGACCAGCTCAAAACCCCTCTAAACCCCGTGGGTCACAAGGACGGCTCCACATCGTTGGATCGTGGGGCGATCCGCGAGAGGTGATCCTATTGGTTGTGCTCGGCTGCTCGCCCACCACTGACTCCATGGAAAAAAAACGTTGTTATTGGGCCCAAAAGGAAACCAAGCTCTGGGCCGTCGAATTGCGTCGTTTTTTTATCGTTTGCTCTATTTTTTGTGAACGTGCTGGCTCTTTATTTTTGCATCGTTTGCTCTGTTTTGTGCATCGTTCTTTTTGTTCTATACAAATGTAAAATGACCAAATTTATAAGGGCTAAATTTATTTTTATCATGTAAAATGGCCACAAACTATCAAAAAAGGGTCATTTTGCATTTGTATAATGGCCACAAGCCCTCTATCTCTTTTTATCATGCAAAATGACCAAACTTTTAAGGGCCAAATTTATTTTTATCATTCAAAATGGCCACAAGCTCTTCAAAAATTGTGTCTTTTTGTTCATATAATATAGGGTATGACCACGGATTCCCACGCGTGCAATTAGCTTCTTTTTCTTCTTCTTTTCAAACCACCGTTTCCCACGTGTGTACACTCCCGATGCTGCGGTGGGTTTGAAACAGGCTACTAACTTCACATTTGACCCCGTTATTGCCACGGCCAAATAACACATATCACTATGGCTATTTAAGCTACATATTGGCATCGGCAAATGCAGGCTCGATCGAGGCATGCAGGCAGGGTTTGCTGGGTGCATGCATAGCAGGCTTCTGTCCTGGCGGCGCGCGCAGACGTTTAATGCAAGGGACGGCCCAACGAAACCACGGCCCAATGGTCGAACAGCGACACCACCCAACGCGGCACAGTCCAGTGTGGCCCCACTAGTCAGAGTTAATGGTCAAGCCTTTGACCCGACGGTAACGTCCGTTGTGCCCAGCTATGAGGGTTTCTGGCAAGGGAGTGGGGAAAATTGAGCAAAAGTTAAGAGCGCAGGGATGAATGAGTAGAGCTAAGGAACCAGGGGCACAGAAATAAAAATCCCAATAAAGAAATGCAAATGGATAGGTGGTTGGTCCCATATGTCTGTGTACGAGACCTACTGGGTCCACCTGAGAAGGGGAATATGTTGGGAGGAAGGAGACTCAAAGCACGGCAACCGAGTGAACTAGTTACATACATAAGCAAATAGCCACTAAAAAAGCAAATAGGTTAATGGGTTCTTAGAAGAAATATTTCGGACAAAACAGATAATTACGACACATAGGCTAATGCATGAAATACTCAGATGATAAAGGTTCTTAAATAGATAAAGTACAACATCTAGACCTTCCTGTCACGCTTGGTCATGACGCTGCGGATGTCCGTGTACTCGTCGGTTACGGGAAGCAGACACACCCTCATGTCCAAGATCCGCCTGTACATGTCATAGCATGCGTATGCGTCCTTGGCCACGTAGGTTATGTAGGCTAGATTCAGAGGTACCTCCCACGTATTCAGGTCCTTAGTATTGTTGTCTTCTTTCATGTTGGCGTAGCAGGAGTCGATGATGGTCTCGGCGAGGTCAACCACGGAGTCCTTCTTCTGCCCGTTGCCGATGATCTTGTATTGCTTCTGGATGTCGACAAGCTTGTTGCACCAGATGGCCGAATCATCGCGTTCTTCCTTCTCTCCACCGTAGTGAAGGTGCAGTTGGCGCTGCCGATGAAACAGGCGAATGCTCCAGAACCTCTGATGGCCCTACATCAGTGGTAGACAAGAACCTCGTCCCGCATGCATACCTGGGCGACGGCGATCCGCTGGTCCCTATCAGGAGACGAATGGATGGGCACAAGGTCTAGTCCTGCGACCTTGTGCTTTCTCGTCCTATAGGTACTGCTTGAACTCGGCGAGGCATAGCTTCACCGAGTCCGGATCGTTGGTGTACATCACATTCAACTTGGTGCAGCCATGGGACAGAACGGCGAACTCAAAGGTGAACTCCTTGCTGAAGTCCATATCCAGCAGGCTCACCCCTCAGATCACCATTGGAGTCTCTTCAAGTGAACGAGTGGGTAGGCGGCGGCAGCAGTTCGTTTTCCAGCTCTTGGGGAACTGGATTCAACAGTAAACTGAGTGTGTACAGGTGACAACAGTTACTACCCCTCCCTCGCCCGCTGCACGCTCCGCAGAACATGCACCCTCGGCGCATTCAAACGCCTCCATTAAGAAACCTATTCCGACCACACGTCGGTTCACGGGCGGGTCTGTATTGGTACTGTAATAACAAGTGTTAGTGGTCACTTTACTTAAATTTAATTAGCTTTAATAGAAATTTATTCTTAAAACAAGCAATGCATTGGCTCGTTCTATCAGTGCCACATGATCAACATGCACAACAATTAGAATTATTATTCTCAGGATGCACACGATCAGCACATTTGTCGCACTTTCACACAGATAATACTACCAAGTTTGTACTGTTTGTTATGGTTGCTGTCCTCTACATCATCATGCCGTGTTTCCCATCTTGCAAGATTCAGAACCAACAAATAAGATTCAAATAATAAGTACAACAAGGATGCCTACACATCTCATTGATTCCCAGCTTGCAAGATTTAGAACCAACAAATAAGATTCAAATAATAAGTACAACAAAGATGCCTACAGATCTCATTGATTCCAGGCTTGCAAGATTCAGAACCAACCCATTAGAGCATTTTGATAAAGTGAATATCGGGATTAAATCCATCTTGGCTAGCCGTGTCATACAACCCAAGAACTTGGCGGATGCTCTTGACCATCACAACATCTGTAGTTGAGTATTCCTGTTTGCACAACACAGATAATAAAGAGCATGATTACTATAATAGTGGCACTAGTGGAAGTCAACCTGCAGCTCCACTCGATGATTCAATTCATGCCACTTTTGTTTGCAGTTCACCTGAAATGAAGCAAAGATTGCATCATTTAGCTAGCAAGAAGTACTTGCTCTCGTGAGCTGGCAGGTTTTTCTTTAGTAGTTGCACAAAAATTGAGCAACATTAAGGTTGGTTGTCCTGCTCATGTAAGGTGCAACTATAATTTGCTTATCCTTTTGTGCAGTTCCACTAAAATGAAGTGCCATTGTGGTGACAGTGACGGCTCATCTTGCAAAGGCTAATAAAATGTTGCACGAGATTACCAGCAGAATTTTACGGAGATTTTGGAAACTCGAATCACCATTTTGTGTAGTTCCACCAAAATTGAGGGATGTTGCCCACGTGACATTTTAGTTGAACTGCACAAGACACTCATTCAAAAAAAAGTGTTTTGTGTAGTTCACCAAAAGGTCACAATAGCAACAAGGTGAAATGGATATCCCTATCTGCACAAAAAGATAGAAAGTAAACAGTTGTTGGTCAATAAGAAGATACGAAACATACACGAAATGAAAAGAAGCGTCTTAATTATGTTCATGGCAATCACGCAAGGACATTAGAAATTTTAAAACGTCAGTAATGCTTCATGTTACCGGAAGCATTACGATCAACAATGACATTCGTCAAATATGGGATTACTTTAATGGTTGCATTGTTTGTTTACCTGATACAGTAAATCAACAGCAGCTAAAGAGTTGGTTTAAGGGCATGGGACCATGGGGACACCAGGACACTCAGCAGCGTAAAGAAGCAACTTACTTATCATACTGGGGAAAACAGCAGGAGTACCATTTGCAACAGAGTTTAATTGCATCATATCACTGGAGGCATTAGATTAACAATAACACTGGTTAGACATGTCCTTAAGGTAACAGTGTGATCGCTTCATTTTACATGCGCCCTTACATTAACAACATCAAAAAGTTGGTATAAGGACATGCACTAGTGGACGCATCAGCACAATGTCCCTACAAGGAGGCATAAAATGGTGATGCCGAGTTTGTTCATGCTCTGTGAGGGTAGCAAATCTAGTCCTGGAGACCTTTTACTATGTGAGGGCAGCAAATCTAATCCTGGAGACCCTTTACTATGTGAGGGCAGCAAATCTAATCCTGGACATACTCTGTTGACTTGTCCACCAGCCGCCACTTTCTATCCTTTTTTCAACCAATAATAGATATATTCCTTATCGAGTTTTACCACATTTTCCCATTATTTTCCTTTTCAACCAAGAGACCGGTTGGGTATCCAGTCTCTACTACTTTCCCCCTGTTATTTCCTCTTTGAATCAAGTCCTAGATTCATGCTACGACATTCCCCCCTTTCTTCGTTGTTTGAAGCAAGTCCTAGATTCGAATGCATGAAGTACCTTTACCTCTAATAATACTAAAAATTTAGGTGGCTTTGGAAGAGCTGATGGAAGTAGAAAAAGATGCACATGCAGACACGTGGGGAGCTGGGGCAGTAGAGCAAGGCCGCTTTCAAAGAACTTATACCTGAGGGTCGTCGGGAAGTCGGCGGCGGCAGGTCAGATCTGCGCACAATACGGCAGGGAGGAAGAAGGGTCGAAGGACCTCCCGAGCCGGCGCTATGTCGGAGAGAACGGCACGAGCAAAGGATCGGGCCCCGCTGGCAGCTGTGGGTTTCCTTCCTCGCCGGCAATGACCGCGTGAATGATGCACCTAGTCCTCTACACACACTGGCCGAAGGAATACGGCCGGATCTGTGACCAGCGGTGAGCAGAGAGAAAATGTCGCTACCGCTGTCTTGTTTAGATCTGGAGAGGATGAGAGAATGAATAGAGCAACCCTAGTAAAGCAAGCGCTCAGGCCCCTGCCTACATATATAGTGGAGTGATTATCTTTTTCTCTCCACAACAAGTGTTTCAATTTGTGTACGTGGCATTAAACAAAAGAAACTCTCTATTTAACATGACTAACTGTACGACTCCTACTTACTAGTAGTGGTATTGTTCACTTGTGCTCCCCGGCCCTCCATTCATTGAACAACCCCACGGGTGAATAAACATACAATACTAGTATTTATATAGAACGAACAAGCTCGAACTATTTTCGCGTAGTTAAAAGTTAAGGGCGGGGCTTTTCCCGGGCAGTACACGCAGCAGTTTTCGCATAGGCGGTTTGACAGAGAGGCGAGGAGGCTGAGTGAGTAGCGGATTCAACTTACTTACTGCTGGAAAGGTCGGGCTGCGCGATTTGACGGCGCATTACTGCTGGAAAGACTTGTGATATGACTACTCACTATAGTCATGAATTACTGGCGCTACGACCGGGGTGATGCCCCCCTTCCGTTCCCCACTCTAATCTGGTGCATGACACATCGACCCAGATGCTGGCTCTCCCACATGTCGGTGAAGTACATAAGAAGGAGCAAAGAATCATGCGGTAAATATAGTGTATATACTAGTACTACTACTCACGTCGGAGGAGTGCGAACCACGGCAGCCCAGTGAACCAGCAGGCGATAGGCCATACTCCTCTTTGTTTGGATCCCTGAGTGAACCAGCAGTGCGAACCGCGGCAGCCTAGTGAGCTAGTAGTAAAAAACAATGTGGTGATATGACCATAAAAAACAATGTGCTACAGTCCAGTCTGTAGCATGTACATTACTACTCCTCTTTGTTTGGATCCCTGAGTTAGAGCTAGTTTGGGTTGAAATAGCATCAAAGTATCTAAACAGGAGGGGTTAGTTTGAGCTAGTTTGCTCTAACCCAGCTAAAACAACTAGCCCGGTGGAGAGGTTCTAATTGGGTTAGTTCTCCTCGGGCCCACTAAAAGAGAACTAAAAAAATATGCCCTGCCCGCACCAGATCGCTCCCTCTGACCCCCCCTGCACGACTCCTCTCTGTTCCCCATCGCGCCGCCCGCCCAAGCGCCGCTCCGCCGCTCGCCCTCTCCCTCCTCCGGCTGCCCTCTCCCTCCGGCCTCCGAAGCTCGCCCCGCTCCCCCTTCACAGGCCATTTTTCTCCCTTTGTCGTGCGCGGCGGTGGCGCATCTACCAGGGAGGTCACGAGAGGGGTGAGCCATATCATTGATCTTGCTCACTCTAGCGCTAATTCTGATTTGGAAAAGTAGATCCTGATTAAACTTGGTATAGATTTGTGGTGCACGCATGGAATTGTTTGATGGTAACAGGAGACGGGGGACACGATGTTTACCCAGGTTCGGGCCCTCTCGATGGAGGTAATACCCTACTTCCTGCTTCATTGATCTTGATGAATATGAGGGTTACAAGAGTTGATCTACCACGAGATCGTAATGGCTAAACCCTAGAAGTCTAGCCTGTATGATTATGATCGTCCCTATGGACTAAACCCTCCGGTTTATGTAGACACCAGAGGGGACTAGGGTTGTACAAAGTCGGTTACAGAGAAAGGAATCCTCATATCCGGATGCCAAGCTTGCCTTCCATGCCAAGGAGAGTCCCATCCGGACACGGGTGAGAGTCTTCGGTCTTGTATCTTCACAGCCCATCAGTCCAGCCCACGTCCAATAGGCCGGACGTCCGAGGACCCCTTAATCTAGGACTCCCTCAGTAGCCCCCAAACCAGGCTTTCAATGACGATGTGTCCGGTGCGCAGATCGTCTTCGGCATTGCAAGGCGGGTTCCTCCTTCGATGTCTTCAAAGAGCTGTATTCGGCCTTCCATTTAATGTTGTACCCATCGCCTTCTGAGCATCCATGGCTTCATCTTCCACATGTCGAGCGAATACGAGAGGTCAGGGAATTTTTTGCACATAACACCCCGACCATGTGAGAAAAGCGTCTATTTAAAGAGATTGGATCTCAGATCCGTTCCTCACCACGCGGAAAATCCTCAGAGCTTGCTAGGAGGAACCACTCCAACATGGCTGGCGCTCCCAGTTCTTCCTCCCGTCCCCACGGCCCCGAAAAAGGCGATTGGGCGAGATGTTCCGTATCGCACGGTCAGCTAATGAAGCTGCAAACCCAGGGATTTCTGCCCTCGCCGGATCTAGTCCCCGTTCGGGCAGGATTGACTTCTGTCAACGGCGGGGCTCAAGAGGAGAATTTTCCCAATCCATCCAGGGGGCACGAGTATGCTTTGTTCCCTACTTGCTAAGAGGCGTCGGATTTCCAATCCACCCATTCCTCCGAGGACTTCTGGAGTATTATGGCCTCCAACTGCACAATTTCACTCCTGCCTCCATCCTGCACATTGCGGGTTACGTTTCACTTTGTGAGCTATTCCTGGGTTGTGAGGCTGTCGGAGTAATTGGCCACGGATACCTCGAAGACGGCGAAACAATAATTCAAGACATCGGGGCTAGCAAAGCCCCTCAGTCCGACTGCCCGGCTGCTCCTACCGGCTCCCCGTCCGACTGCTCTGCCCGGCCGGCTGCCGGCTGCCGATTGCCGACTAAGCCAAACTGCCGGCTGCCGACTGTAGCTCCACCCGACACCGACAAGACCCCGACGAGACGGCCATACCGCGGACGAGACAACTGTACCGCGATGCCATCATGTACAGTGTCACTTGTCCCTGGGCACTAGTCATGAAGTGACCCAGGAGACAAGCATGACACCCACACCATGCCCTCATGCCCACTTGTCCATGCCACTACATATCTTAGGAAGTAAGCTAGCCATGCCTATATAAAGGCACACATCCATCCATCCACTCCCATGGGCACACACATGCTCACGCATGAACACCCATGGCCAAGAGCCATTCGGCCACTAGAGCACGCATGTTCATCCGGCCACACGCATATACAAAGTCAGATGCTTATGGCACTGACCAAAGATACAGCTCCAGGAGCACTCTGTACCAGATATATCATATATACTCAGACATGCAGGAGTAGGGGTATTATCTCTCCGGATAGCCCCGAACCTGGGTAAACTGGCGCGTGCTACTCGCATACCCGCTCCCGGTCCTATCAGCAGCATTCTTACCCTCACACTAAGCCCTTGTGGCATCTGTCGACTCGCAAGCCCCCCGTGACAATACCACGACAGTTGGCGCCCACCATGGGGCGGTACTACTACTAGGCTACCACGCTGCTGCTGGTTTCGAAGTCCAGGCGGGACCATCTTCGTCTTTACCGCCGCGGCGTCGTGCCGTCCCTCCGATAGCGGTCGGGGGCTCGACATTGACACGCCCTCGGAATGGCCACGAGGGGCGGCACGTACTCTCCGTCGGCCTCGCCTTCGTCATCATCACAGCGGCGTCGCGCCGTCCCTCCGATAGCAGTCGGGGGCTCGACATCGACACGCCGTCGGAATGGCCGAGAGGGGCGGCGCGTCCTCGCTGTCGGCCTCGCCTTCGTCATCACCACCGCGGCGTCGCGCCGTCTCTCCGGTAGCGCTCGGGGACTCGACACCGGCAAGCCCACGGGCGGCTGCACGGGTCGGCGCACCCATGTCGTCGGCCTCGGCCTTTTCGTCACCACCGTTGCAACGCCGGCTGTCCGTCCGCACGCGCGCCGCGCACGGGGCCTCGCTTCGGTCTGCCGTGTCCATCCACGCGCCGCTCGCGTCTGCTTTCCTCCGCGCAGCGCCTTGCTCCGACCGACACGCGCGTTCGCTCCTCCACATACCATCTTTGCAAGCTAGCTAGATACAAGTCAACAATTGTCAAAGCATTGCCCGTACCCAAGCCAGATAATCACCATATAATCCCTGGACAGTGGCCGTATAATGGTCATGCGCTAAGCCTCCTATGCAGCTCGCCTGGCTTCACCTGTTGACCGCGGGCGACCTCTGCGTCCGCTCGTTGCCAACGCACAAGCCGCCGGCATCCCGGTCTGCTGCCGCTCCCCAGTCCGCATCCACATCGCCTCGGCCGCCCGCACTGCTCCGACTGCTCGCACCGGCTATCTCAGCCTGCTCCGCGCGTGGCCGGCTGCTCTGTTCCGCCTGCCGTTTCCACCTCCTTCGCCCGTGGCCGGTTGTTGCTCCGCCTGCGCGCCCCATCCCGGGCCGTCTGCCGACTCGCCGTTAGCTGGCCGCGCCGCCGGCTGCCGCCTCGTGCCTGGCCCCGCTCCTCTGCCTGGCCAGCGCCGCGCTTGTGCCGTTGCGCCGCCTCCATCCTGCGCGCACGCCCCCTTGTTTTGCTGCTCTGAGTGCCCGCTCCTCCATGCCATCTCGCCGCCGGGTGCAGGCCGGGTCCCGCGCGTCCTGCCGGCTGTTGTGCACCCGGGCCAGCGCCTCCGCCCCGCGCCGGCTGCCCAGCTCCCAGACTACGACTGCTCCGCTCCGGCTCCCCACGGCCGCCTCCGCGCGCCGCTCGTTCTGGCCGCCTGCAGGCTTCTCGCAGGCCGGCTCCCCGCAACCCGGCCCGCCGGCTTCGCCCACAACCCGGCCTGCCTGGCCGGCTGCCGGCTCCCACTGTTCGGCTGCCCGTGGCCGGCTGAAAAAGAAAAAGGGGGCGCGTGCGTCCGGCTGCCCAGGGCCGGCTGAAGAAGAAAATATAAACGGCCGACTGCTCGTGTGATCCATCCGGCTGCTTGGCCAAAAAAACAGTGGCCGGCTGAAGAAATGTCGGAGTAGACTGCTGCAAAGAAGAAAAAGAAGAGAAAGGAAGTGCACCGATGGGTGCACTGTGTACGTGCATGTCTGGCCGGCTGCAATATGTACGTGTGCCCATGCACGGCCTGGCCGGCTGCCAACTACACTGGTGGCGCGCCCTACACCCGGCGGGTGTGCTGACGCGCCCCCGCGAAAAAGAAGACAAAGTAGTCGCCGGGAGATCCGGCCCGACTGCTCAGCAGTCGGCCCGAATCTCGGGGGCTACACCCAGCGGGTGCGCTGACGTGCCCCCGCAAAGAAGAAGACAAAGTAGTCGACGGGAGATCCGGCCCGACTGCTCAGCAGTCGTCCCAAATCTCGGGGGCTACACCCAGCGGGTGCGCTGACGCGCCCCCGCGAAGAAGAAGACAAAGTAGTCGCCGGGAGATCCAGCCCGACTACGCAGCAGTCGTCCCGAATCTCGGGGGGCTACACCCAGCGAGTGCACTGACGCGCCCCGGCGAAGAAGAAGACAAAGTAGTCGCCAGGAGATCCGGCCGGGCTGCTCAATAGTCGGCCCGAATCTCGGGGGCTACACCCAGCGAGTGCGCTGACGCGCCCCCATGAGGAAAGAAGACAAAGTCGTTGCCGGAAGATCCGGCCCGACTGCTCAGCAGTAGGCCCGAATCTCGGGGGCTACACCCAGTGGGTGCGCTGGCGCGCCCCCACGGAAGATTGCAGACAAGAGAAGAGTTTTGTCCGGCTGCCAGCAGCCGTTAGAAGAAGAAAAAGGGTGCTGCAAGACGCCTCGCCGCCTGGCCGGTCGAGCCTGACCGGCCGGGACCCCTCCTTGAGCGCCTAGAGGCTCGAGGGCTACACCCAGCGGGTGCGCCGACGCGCTCCGCGAGCGCCGAGCCGCGCCGGCTGTCTTCGACGACCTCCGCCTCGGCTACACGAATATCAATGTGAGCTCCTCACCCGCATATTTTTTCACCGCGAGAGCACAGATAACCCCGAGCGATGCTCGGGGGCTATCTCCGCATTTTATTACAGTTGCAGCACTGTTCGCCCCGACGCCAGCCAGAGTTGGCCCGGGGGCTGACCGCTTGGCCTGAGACGTTAGTTCCCGCAAACGGCTTAGTAGCGTGCGTGGTACCAAAGGCCCACTCTTAGTCACAGACCACAGAGCGGCTGTCCGGCTAGCAAGAGTGAACGCTGGAGGCCACCCACGCGAAAAACGTCTGGGAAGAAAAACGGTTCGGGCGACCCGGCCGTTTCCTTTACAAGTATCCACTCGGTTGAATTCGCTCCCAGAGTCTGAGTATTGTACACTCCACTCCGCGGCCCACTCTTAGCCACAGACCGCAGAGCGGCTGTCCGGCAAGCGAGAGCACAAGCCAAAGAGCGGAGGGAACACGAAAAAGGTTGAAGGGGGCTCGGACGAAACCGAGTCGGCACCCTTCGCATAAAACTTGCAATGCTAAAAGCAATCATTTGATATATCTGCGTGGACTAACTTTGTCTTTTTGCATGATCATTTCCATGAACACCTGCCAAAAAACTTCCGCCCAACTTTGCCAAGTTGCCCGGAGGCTTGGGGGCTACTGTCGGAGTAATTGGCCACGGATACCCCGAAGACGGCGAAATAATAATTCAAGGCATCGGGGCTAGCAAAGCCCCTCGGTCCGACTGCCCGGCTGCTCCTACCGGCTCCCCGTCCGACTGCTCTGCCCGGCCGGCTGCCTGCTGCCGACTGCACCAATCAGCCGGCTGCCGACTGCAGCTCGACCCGACACCGACAAGACCCCGACGAGATGGCCATACCGCGGACGAGATAACTGTACCGCGACGCCATCATGTACAGTGTCACTTGTCCCTGGGCACTATTCATGAAGTGACCCAGGAGACAAGCATGACACCCACACCATGCCCTCATGCCCACTTGTCCATGCCACTACATAGCTTAGGAAGTAAGCTAGCCATGCCTATATAAAGGCACACATCCATCCATCCACTCCCATGGGCACACACATGCTCACGCATGAACACCCACGGCCAAGAGCCATTCGGCCACTAGAGCACGCATGTTCATCCGGCCACACGCATATACAAAGTCAGATGCTTATGGCACCGACCAAAGATACAGCTCCAGGAGCACTCTGTACAAGATATATCAGATATACTCAGACATGCAGGAGTAGGGGTATTATCTCTCCGGAGAGCCCCGAACCTGGGTAAACTGGCGTGTGCTACTCGCATACCCGCTCCCGGTCCTATCAGCAGCAGTCTTAACCTCACACTAAGCCCTTGTGGCATCTATCAACTCGCAAGCCCCCCGTGAGAATACCATGACAGAGACCCATTTTGAATTATGGAGGAAACTATTCTGCCTCATCCCTCGTAACCAAGAGGGATCAATATTCGAAGTGGGTGCAGCCGAGGTATGGCGCATCGCCGGGACCGGATACCTGTCCGACACGCCGAAGAAGGCGTCCGAAGAGTGGCCTTTCGAGTGGTTCTACATCGAGGACGTCGCCCTTCCCGACCCAGTCCGAATGGGTCTTCCCGAATTTTCAAGCGCTCTGTTGAAGAAACGCCACAGCTGGCGCCCTTGGAGCCTCGAGGAGGAAGATAGCGCAGAAGCCCGTCAATTGATGGGCAAGATAAAGATGCTCGCCCAGTCTGGACTATCAATAGTCGAGGTAATGGCGACTTCCATAGTGCGGGGGGTTCAGCCACTCCAATACAGAGGGCTTCCCATGTGGCACTACAATGGGGAAGAGGGCGCCTCCCGCTGCGGCCGGAAGGGTCCGGACACCCCCGCCGCTTTGGCCAAAATATTTGCCGAACTGTACAAAGGGGAGAAAGAGGAGTTCACTCGTATTAAGCGTCGAGATGGATTTTCCATGTACAATCCTCCTAGCTGGGTGAGTTCTAATCCCACTACTTTACTCAATCCTCTCACTGAGTCACTTTTAATGGACATTAACCCGTCCATTTGTAACAGGATCGCGGAAGGTTACCAAAGGGATCCATAGCCGCGCCCCACAGCCAGAGGATCACAACCGGGACCTTGACCCCGGATTCCAAGAGGATCTGGACATATTCGTGGAGCTCGAGGATGGGGTGTTCTACCAGGCGAGCTATGATGGCACGGAAGTGGCCATCACCGCCGACTATCCCGGTCTCCTCCCTGCCTCGCATGTAAGTGATCAAGCGACACCTTCTTCGAGAGAGCTTCCTCATTACGCCTCACTCACCGCACTATTTTGTGCTCCAAAAGGGAGGCGCCCGATGTCTCAACATGCACCGGAGGCATCTCCTAAGAGAGCAGCGCCCGCACCAAGCAAATATTCGAAGAGGAAAGTGAACGACAACACGACGGAGACTTCAACAAAGAGGTATGGTTTTTAATCATGCCCCCTGGCAGTCACATCAAATTGTGACATAATCCGTTGTGTCTTATCAGGAAAAACGTTCGCCGGAATATGTCCGGGGATCTTGCCGGCCGCACCTCCACAAGTCAGGTTCCCGACCCTGCTTTAAAGGCAAGGGCTGATACGGGAGTGACGCTGGATTGTCCTTCGGCAGAGGAGTTGGATGATGTATCCGTCACTAACTGTGAAGTGGAAAGCGCCATGAATCATCGGCGCCGGCGGGCCGCTCTTCGCGACCCCGGCTTTACAAAGGAGGCATTCAACGCCTTCAGCTCGGCTGATGCATACATCCTAGCTGCTCGATACGAGCTTAATAGAGCCACAGACCAACATTTGAAAGATACGCGGGTAAGTACACATTTGTACAAATCTGATAATTATATACCAGTAGCCGCCGAGACTTGAAGCAGTTGATACAACTGTTTTAAGGATCATTGCATACCCAGGTGCTCACTGAGAAGAACAACTTGTTGTCTCAAGAGCTGGAAAAATGTCGGGCCCAGCTTGCTGCTGCTACCGCCGAACTGGAGAAATCCAAGGAGGCATCGCCTGGTAATGTTCCCCTCCA
Organism: Aegilops tauschii subsp. strangulata; assembly: GCF_002575655.3. NCBI lineage: Eukaryota > Viridiplantae > Streptophyta > Magnoliopsida > Poales > Poaceae > Aegilops > Aegilops tauschii. Next base: position 547,807,777 of record NC_053036.3, on the reverse strand, counting down.
TTGAGAAAAATATGATCATATACCAAGTATGTTAATACTATTGTATTTCCCGTGACAGGATCGTCGAATAAACTGACGGAGAAACTAAAAGTCGCGCAGGCGGGTGAACAAGAGGCCAAAAGGCAACTGGCCGCAGGCGAACGTGTGCTGAAACGGGTCAGAGATGAGAAGAACGTCCTGCAGGATTCCAACACCCTGTTGGGCCAAGAACTAAAAGATGTGCGAGCCCAGCTAGCTACCGCCGTCAAGGAGAATAAGAGGCTACGAGGCGGCATATTCTCTATGCTGTTAAACTTACCCTCATGCAATTCGGTGAAGAAATGACCTAACCGATTTATGTTTGCAGGTATGTTGACTGGCCGTCCCGAAGAAAAATGTCCGGCTCTCAAGGCAACCTGCTGCAAGAGCTGTCCCAACTGCACGAGCGAGCTCGGCAAGCAATGCGGAGCGTTGCGAAAGCTTTGTGGCCATCCGCCTCTCCTTCAGGAAGTTTGGAGGAGCTTGTGAAGCTATTCCAGGGAGCTCGGCGGCGCTTCCGATTATGGAAGATATCGGCCTGCCGAGAAGGTGCGCGAGAGGCCTGGGCCATGGTAAAAACATGGTACACCAAGCTTGATCCAAATCATATGGCCCGGGTCGGACCTCCGGGGTCAGATGGAAAAGAAATTCCAGTTAGATTGGTATATGACCAAGTAAAGATAGCCGCCAAGTATTCCCAACAGGATTGTAAGCTAGATAGCCTGTTAGATGGCATAGAGGAAGAAGTTTTCGAGTCCAAGTGACTATGTACTTCAATGTACAAATTTGTCCCTAGTCGGATTGTATAACGATTGTCATGGCAGATCTTTTTGCTTCAACCTCTGGACCCGAAGGTGCGGAGTGTTTCCGATTACCAGAGCGGCAATACAGACCGGGGTATGCATGGAAACCAGGGGTAGGGGTCATAGTTGCTTGAACAGACAAGTTGTATCCAACTAGCTATGTTATATTACATGTTGATTGTATGATAGATCTTCCAGGGAGAATAGTTCCGTTAAGGGTTCCTTTCCCTGGGTGAACATGCGTTAGTATGCATGTCCGAACTGTGATTGAAAAAATCGTAGTATACATAACGTTTGGGGGGGTTCATAGTGTAACAAGTGTAAAACATCTTTAGTCCGCCGATCGAATATTCCCTTAAGAACTCTAGCTTTCGGCTTCACCCAGTCTGAGGTACACATCCAGATGACCCGGCAGTAACAATCGCAGAGGTGCTCCCTTTATGCCCTAGCCGAACAAACGGGAACATAGGGCATAAGCACAGGAGCCAGGCAACCCAGCTTGGCCAAAACTGAAGTCATAACGATGCGTATAATGGTGAAGAAAACGTACATATGGGGAAAAACACATATGTGGTGAGCTTGATGCCCAGAAAATAATAATAAGCTTCTGTATAAGAAGCCCCCAGGTATTATGGGCATACATATTTAAGGATGTGTACGTCGTAGGTGCATGGTTTAGCCGCACGAGAGCTTTAAAGCTTAAAAAAGGCGAAAAGAGAGGAAAAAGTTATGGAAACAAAAGGGAGAAGAAGGCGAACAAAGAGTTCGGCTCTAGGCGTAGAATCTTCGGAGTCTGGCCGCGTTCCATGGGTTCGGCTCTAGGCGATTGTCTGATGCATCACGTAGGCGGTACGCTCCTCCGATGAGAACTTCGTCAATAATGAAGGGACCCTCCCACTTGGGCTTGAGTTTGTCCTTTTTCTTCTCCGGCAAGCGTAGAACGAGTTCGCCAACATTATAATCTTGGCCCACACTTCTCTGCTTTGATATCTGCGAGCCTGCTGTTGATAAAATGCGGAACGGGCTTTTGCGACATCGCGCTCCTCCTCCAGGGCATCTAAGCTATCCTACCGATCAAGCTCGGCCTCTCTCTCTTCATACATGCGCACTCGAGGTGAGTCATGAATAATGTCGCAGGGTAACACAGCCTCTGCGCCGTACACCATGAAGAATGGTGTATATCCGATAGTGTGATAGGGCGTGGTCCGCAGCCCCCAGAGTACGGAGTCGAGCTCCTTAACCTAGTGCTTGTCTGATTCTTTCAAAGACCGCACTAGTCTAGGCTTGTTGCCTTTCATAATAAGACCATTGGCTCGTTCGACTTGACCGTTTGTTTGCGGGTGATAGACGGAGCCGTAATTGAGCTTAATGCCCAGATTAGCACACCAGGTTTTCACCTCATCGGCTGTGAAATTGGAGCCGTTATCGGTGATGATGTTGTGTGGGACACCATAACGGTGCACGACACCAGATATGAAGTCTATCACTGGTCCGGCTTCGGCCGTTTTAACTGGTTTGGCCTCTATCCATTTAGTGAACTTATCTACCATGACTATCAGATATTTTTTCTTATGGCTTCCTCCTTTAAGGGGTCCAACCATATCAAGCCCCCAGACCGCAAAAGGCCAAGTGATGGGGATTGTTTGTAGAGCGGTGGGTGGCATATGGCTTTGGTTGGCGAAAAGCTGGCATCCGACGCAATGTTGGACAAGGTCCTGTGCATCTGCTCGGGCCGTCGGCCAAAAGAAACCTGTATGGAAGGCCTTACTTACAAGGGCCCGAGCCGCGGCGTGGTGGCCACCGAGACCGGCATGAATTTCAGCCAAGAGATGTCGTCCCTCTTCTTCAGAGATACATCTTTGAAGTACTCAGGTAACGCTTTTCTTATAGAGCTCTCCGTTATGGACCTTGTAGGCTTTCGAGCGCCGGACAATTCAGCGAGCCTCGTTCTGATCCTCAGGGAGCTCTCGCCTATTAAGGTAGGCCAAGAAGGGTTCGGTCCATGGGGCAATGACTACCATGATAAGGTGGGCCGATGGTGTTATTTCGATGGCTGAGCCCCCGATGATATCGGTATTGTGTTTGGAATCTGGGGGTATAATCGGGTCTGGAGTGGTGTTGCCGCTCTCCCCTTGCCACACCACAGATGGCTTGAAGAGCCTTTCCAGGAATATGTTAGGCGGGACGGGGTTGCACTTGGCGCCGATGCAAGCAACGACATCCGCTGCTTGATTACTTTCTCGAGCCACATGATGAAACTCGAGCCCCTCGAACCGAGCTGACAGTTTGAGAACGGTGTTATGATAGGCCGCCATCTTCGGATCTTTGGCGTCGAAGTCTCCATTTATTTGGGATATTGCGAGGTTTGAATCCCCACGCACCTCCACGCGTTGTATGCCCATGGAGACGGCCATCCGAAGACCATGCAGTAAGGCCTCGTATTCGGCTGCGTTGTTGGAGTCTGTGTATAATATTTGGAGTACGTACTGAACTGTGTCTCCAGTGGGGGATGTTAAGACAACGCCCACTCCTAAGCCCGACAGCATTTTGGAGCCATCGAAATGCATGACACAGTTGGAATATGTGAGGTACTCTTTAGGGAGTTCAGCCTCTATCCATTCGGCGACGAAGTCGGCCAGTACTTGGGATTTAATGGCTCGGCGCGGTTTGTATGTTATGTCAAATGGAAGGAGCTCGATGGCCCACTTAGCAATCCGGCCTATAGCATCGCGGTTGTTTATTATGTCATTCAGTGGTACTTCGGAAGCCACCGTGATCAAGCATTCTTGGAAGTAGTGTCGCAGCTTCCGGGATGCCATGAAGACCGCGTATGCTATCTTTTGGTAATGAGGGTACCGGGATTTGCATGGTGTGAGGACAATGGACACGTAGTATACCGGTTCCTGAAGCGGGAATTTGTGTACGTCCTCCTCTCGCTCGACGACGAGCACCGCGCTCACCACTTGGTGCGTTGCATATATGTATAATAGCATGGGTTCGCCGAGGTTCGGTGCAGCCAGGATTGGGTTGCTCGCTAAAAGAGCCTTTATTTCTTCCAGTCCGTCCATTGCCGAATCCATCCACTCGAAGTGGTCGGTGTGTCAGAGAAGGCGATAGAGTGGCAGTGCTTTTTCTCCTAGTCTGGAGATAAAGCGGCTTAACGCTGCCACTCATCCGGCTAGTTTTTGGACCTGTTTAAGGTCTGTTGGCGTAGCCAATTCTGACAAAGCTCGGATTTTTGTTGGGTTTGCTTCAATTCCTCTACTAGAAACGATGAAGCCCAGCAGTTTTCTAGCAGGAACGCTGACGGTGTCCTGGACTAGGGGGTACTCACCACGTCGTCTCCCGATCAGTTGGATTGGGCCGAGGACCCCCATGGCCGTTTACTCATGGGCCAGTTCGGACAGCCCCTGCCGCCTACAAGGAAGACTCCACAAGACTTGGCGCCCAAGACAAGGACTCCTCTAAACCCTAGGCCTACGGTGCATATATAAACCGAGGCCAGGCTAGTCAATAGACAATCTCATATTCGTTACTACTATCTCGTGGTAGATACATGTAATCTGTACTACACCCATATGAATACAATCAAAAGCAGCATGTAGGGTATTATCTCTTCGAGAGAGCCCGAAGCTGGGTAAAATCCCGTGTCCATGTTACCATCGCTCCAAGACGCCTAGCTTAGGACCCCTACTACGAGATACGCTGGATATTGAACCGACGTTGGTGCTTTCATTGAGAGCCTATTAGGCGTTCGTTGTGGTTCGATGGGAATCAAAATCTATGATCAGGTGATGTTTTTTCAATTAGATCAGTGTTAATTGGTTTGTCCGCGAAGGATTCCGTTGTCGCCTCTTTTGTTTTGTCAGCAGGTTAGATCGTAGTTGGCGGAAATTTCAGCGGATACTGCCGAACCGACGTGATCAGCCGAGCTACAGCAGCAGCCGATGTGTTCGGTCAAGTACCCAAGGACAGCACCGAACAAGACCACAAGAGGCACACGTGTGCATGGATTCCAAGGGCATGCTGGCCGGTAAAAGCTACCCAAAGCTAAGTATCCAACTCGGTTTTGTTCTTCACATTACTAGTACTTTTTCCTACAGGAAGTTTAGATCAATTTAACCCTAGTACTAGTCCTATTAAGTACTAATTGATCTGCTCAAGTGCCGTCTGAAGCCCAAACCGACGCAACCACGTCGCTGGTGATTTAAACAAATTGTTCCAGATTGGTTTCCATCCCAGATCAGATCAGTGAGCATTAAAAATCTACATGGCCGAGAACCATCGGGCGGCGATGTACAAACATCAACAATACACTGGTCGGTAGACCGCGGGTTTCGCTCGCACACGTTGCCAGGAGCCTGGAACAACCCAACTCGGACAGGGCAACACAGGGATCATCCTCTGCCTTTTTTAAATATATATATATATACTTTTTGACTTTTTGTTCAAGTACCTAGGATGTCGATGGATGGCTACTACATGCGTAATACTACTAATAAGGGAACGCTGGTTTGCAGCAATTTTAGTTACTCTATGGCTACTACAGCATGTGGAGATCAGGTCATCCTGAAAGCGCTGTAGTGCTACCTCTGTTGGCAAAACATCAGCGACCGGTTAAAATTCGGTCCGTCGATGCGGAAGCCTCATCCGGTCATAAAGTCACATGAGGAGATGATCCCCGTCTCCCGCTTGATCGGCTTCTCCGGGGCACACGCGCAGCAATGCATACATGGGGCAGCGGCAGCACATCCCGAGCGACCACATGGAGATGAGGACTTCCGAACACACATCATACGGTACCTTGATTTTGGTCAGCAAATTTTAATCAGCCATGTCATCGCCGTCAAGCAGGTTTTATTTTTCCTAACTATCCGGTTAGCTCCCAAAATTATTGCACACAGAATATTTTCTGTTGTTTTGCAATGCATTATTTTTGCAGGGATATTTTGTCGACACGTGTGCATGACGTCGGTCTAGCCGGCGTCTCGCCGTCACTGAGGTTGGCCGACCTGTGTCGACATCGCCACGCCACAACGCCATCATCGAGCTAGCCTCAATGCCCATGCCATATTTACCAAACTTTTTCACTTCGCATAAATTAATTATGCACCTTTTTTCTTTCATTATTATTATTTCTTGGTTGCACTACTTTGTGCGTGCAGGCAATCTATTTAGGTTGGGCCGCGCTAACACCTCGGCAAGCCGATATCGTCGTCCCGCCTGCGTCGACCAACTCATTGCGTCGCATCGACGCGTGTCCCCGGATACTCGACTTCGACTGCGTCATGCGGTCACTTCGGCAAGCCGATGTCGTCATCCCAGTCGGCATATATCGGCTCGCGTGATCATCTTGTTGGTCGAATTGCCTTACCAACATGTCCGGTTGCCTCGCGGACTTCGGCATCATTGAAAGAGCTCTACCTCATCGAGTGTTCGGCACACGGGCCATATTTCTTTTATTACTCACTTTGTATAAATTATTGATTATGCAACGAATTTTTTAATTTATTATTATTATTATCTCTGGCTTGCACTATTTTGTGTGCACAGGTAAATGATTCCGGTCGGGCAGCGCTGTCACTTCGGTGTACCGACGTGCTGACGCGGGGTTTCCGTCGTCGCCTTACCGACCTACCTCGTCACCTCGGCTGGACCGGGGGCTTTGCCATCTCTTCATCAAACCTACTCCGGGGACTCCGGCATCATCAGCCGACCAGCTTCGTCAGCTCGGCTGGACCGGGGGCTGCTCCTCAACATGTCAACCGCGCTATGTCGCCACTTCATCAAGCCGAGCTCTTTTCTTGGAAAATTCGGAACCGGCTTGGGGGCTGGGACCTCGGCCATGCCGAGGACTGTGAACCTTGTTGGATCTGTCGCAGATCAATGGGCGTCTTCGTCCCGCCACAAGCACGAATCGCGGCATCAACACCGAGCACATTAACCAGCTAAGTCGCTTTCATGCTCAAAGACTTTCAGTTTTAAATTTTGTTCGGTTCGACCAAGCATTATACCTTTTGGCAAAAAGTTGTTTGTGAAAAACTTCCTTGTCAAAACTTTGTTTATGACACACAAATTCAAGTACACCGTTTACTTGGGGGCTTCCTTTATGAAGCCTTTCCTCTTGCATATGATTATACGTGTATGGCTTCGTTCCTTGTTCGTGTATTACGCCACAATATGCACCATGTTGACTTAAGTGTTCCACAAGCTGGGTTGCCTTGCTCCTGTGTTTACCCCTACGTTCCCAATTGTTCGGCTAGGGAGTAAAGGGAGCACCTCTGCGATTGTCACGATCGGGTCATCCGAGCTCGGACCTCAGACTAGGTGAAGCCGAAAGCTAGCGCTCTTATTGTTTTCAATCATGGTCGGCACACAACAGAACTCATGAGTACAAAAAATCTATTGCAGAAGTCTCATAGTAACAATGAGCAACCAAAGAAAGGTATCGGTGGGGGTACTATTTTCTTCGAAGATGCTTCTTACACTTCGTCAGTAATATAGCATAAGTTCCCTAAGCGCGCTTTGTCTGTTACAGCCCAATGGCCTGATTGCCTGGTTATCGGAAACACCATCGATATTCTCGACACGCGGAGTACATAACACTTTTCGGCCCTTGACCGAAGAGGGAGAAGCCGATGGTCGGTTAAGACGCGTTTAAAAGTTCGGGTGAACACAGATATGATATATGTACTTTGGTACATACAATCATTATACATAAAATTCTTTTACCCAAGTTGCTTGGGGGCTCTTGAATTAGTATTCGCCGTTTTTATTAGTCGCTGCACAGTCTTTTTCTACCACTCCTTTCTCGACTCAGGTGTATGATCAATAGCCGGGTAGCCTGGTTTCTCTCTAAATCCGCTCGCGTTTAGTTCGCTAAACTGGCCTGAGAAACACTCCGCCTTCGGGATAGGGAGTTTGAAGCCGAGGGTTGACCTACTTGAAGTCTAGAGATTAGATGTGTCATGTCAAAGAACGACGAAAGTACAATTTTAAGACCAATTTCATATTGGCACCAAAACAGCTTGATTCAATCTAGACGTAAAGTTTTTTACGCATGTTTGTTGGCCTTTATTTGAGCTTATAACATCTTTCACCTATTTTATGTTTCAGGAAGCGGGACATTCTCTTGGTGAGGTGTTCGGCATGAAACTCTTTTCTAAAACTACAGTTCGGCATCTTTCCTGCTGAACTACACCTCGGTATTGTCAAAACATACATGACAGTTGAACTTGTTCCCGAGGAGGTACGATCCTAGGGTCGGCCATTTTGCCCAACACAATTCTCGGGGGCTACTGCATTGACAATCCAATGCAGCAAATTTAAGTGCCATATAGCTTTCGAGGAGATTATGATCCTCAGGTTGGTCGGCCGCACCCAACCTGAGTCTCGAGGACTTCGCACAACGCTTTTTGTGTCCCGAAGTATTCTGCCGAGCTAGGAGTTGATCCTCAGGCCAATTTTGCGAATCAACCTGAGTCTCAGGGGCTACTGGGATCAGCGGTCTTATGTCATCCCTTAGGTGCATCTCGGGTTTTAGACCGATACACACCTTGAGGGCTACTCGCTATATATCTCGGCAGAGAATAAATTGCACCTATCAAAAGTATTGAAAAAAATTGACCCGCAGTCGGGGTGTTCACCACCTCGGAAGCAGTCCGGCATAAAACTCGGGTGCTAGTGGCTGGCTCCATAGAGGGCATTTCCGGCATTAAGCTCGGCTAAACTCCTTCAACTTTTTTGAACCAAGGTGATTTATGACACCTCGGATATAGTCCGGCGTTGGAGCTCGGATACAGTCCCGCGCTGGAGCTTGGACATAGTCCGGCGCTGGAGCTCGGATACAGTCCGGCGTTGGAGCTTGGACATAGTCCGGTGTTGGAGCTCGGATACAGTCCGGCGTTGGAGCTTGGATATAGACCGGCGTTGGAGCTCGGATACAGTCCGGCGTTGGAGCTTGGATATATAAACCGAGGCCAGGCTAGTCAATAGACAATCTCATATTCATTACTACAATCTCGTGGTAGATACATGTAATCTGTACTACACCCATATGAATACAATCAAAAGCAGCATGTAGGGTATTATCTCCGCGAGAGAGCCCGAAGCTGGGTAAAATCCCGTGTCCATGTTACCATCGCTCCAAGACGCCTAGCTTAGGACCCCTACTACGAAATACGCCGGATATTGAACCGACAAACGCCGAAAACACACTTTTCCGGATTAAGCTTAATGTCATATGTACGGAGGTTGTCGAATGTGAGACGCAGATCGTCTATCAAAGAGTCGACATGCCTAGTTTTGATGATGACGTCATCCACATATGCTTAAACTGTCTTGCCGATCTGTTTCTCCAGGCATGTTGAATCATGCGTTGGTAGGTGGTCCTGGCGTTTTTCAGCCCGAAGGGCATAGTGTTGAAGCAGAATGGCCCATATGGGGTAATGAATGCCGTTGCGGCTTGGTTGGACTCCTTCATTTTGATTTGATGGTATCCGGAGTATGCGTCGAGGAAACATAGTGAATTGTGTCCTACGGTAGCATCAATAATCTGATCGATGCGAGGGAGGGGGCAGGGACCCTTAGGGCAGGCCTTGTTGAGGTCCTTAAAATCGAAGCATAGGCGCCAGGATTTATCCTTCTTTGGCACCATCACCAAATTTACGAGCGAGTCCGGGTGTTTTATTTCTCTGATAAATCCGGCCTCGATTAACTTGGCTAGCTCCTCCCCATGGCTTGTTGTTTGGGTTCAGAAAAGCGCCGTAGTGTTTGCTTGACCGGTTTGTATCCCTTCAATATGTTGAGGCTGTGTTCGGCCAACCTGCGTGGGATCCCTGGCATATCAGAAGGGTGCCAGGCGAATATGTCCCAGTTCTCGCGCAGGAACTCCCATAGTGCGGCGTCAACCGTTGGGTCGAGTTGTGCCCCGATGGATGCTGTCTTCTTGGGGTCCGTCGGGTGGACTTGAAATTTGACTATTTCGTCTACTGGTTTAAAGGAGGTAGATTTGGGTCACTTGTCCAGGTTTACGTCATCCCTATCCACAGTGGAGCGCAGCGCGGTTAGCTCTTCGGCCGCAAGGGCTTCGGATCGTGCCTCGAGGGCTAGGGATGCGGTTTTGTTTTCGGCGCGGAGTGCTTGGTCCGGATCACTGGCAAGAGTGATGATACCGTTGGGCCCAGGCATCTTGAGCTTCATCTACCCATAATGAGGTATAGGTTGGAAGCGTGTAAATGCATCTCGCCCCAATAGGGCGTGATATCCATTTTTGGAAGGGGCCACTTGGAAGGTTATCTCTTCGGACCGATAATTCTCCGGCGTGCCGAATACCACATCAAGTGTGATTTTTCCCTTACATCGCGTCTCCCAACTGGGAATGATTCCTCGGAAGGTCGTGCTGCTTTGCTCGATGTGGCTCCTCTCTATTTCCATTTTGTTGAGTGTATCCTCGTAGATGAGGTTTAGTCCGCTGCCGCCGTCCATTAGCACTTTGGTGAGCCGAAAACCGTCCACAATGAAATTGAGGACCAAGGCGGCCGGTGCCCGGACTGTCCGGAATTTTGGTTCGTCATTTCCATTGAATGTTATGGCTGTGTCGTTCCAATGGTTTGCTGCCGTGACTTGGCAGACTTCGGCGAGGTCGTGGAGGGCCCATTTGCGCCGATTGTTTGAAGCAAAAGTCTCGAAGACCGTCAATACGCTGAGGTCGTTGTCTTCCGGGGGGTGTTGCTCTGGATTATTTTTGGTGGGGATATCCTCGCCGCTCTTGGCCACTTGCCGGAGTATTCAACATGCTCTAAGGCTGTGGGTTGATATGGTATCCGGTGTTGTGTGTATTTTGCATGGCCTATCGAGCAATCCCTCTAGAACGGTTCCGCGCCCCGTAATGTGCTTAGATTTCTTTACTATTGGTTCGGGTGCGCTGCGAGGGTGCATCCTTTTGCCCGGACGAAGGGTTGAGTGGAAACTGGTGGTTCCCAGAGGGCTGCCTGAGTTTTCCAGGCGCTTTCCATTGCGCAGTACTTCTGTACGATGGTTGCCAAGTCAGCGAAGTGTAGTACGCGACGGCGGTTGATGGCGTTGAGGATTCGTACGTCCGTGCAATTGTTGCAGAATGCTGAGATCGTGTCTTCGTCGCCACAATCTTTAATCTTGTCTTTGACAAGGAGGAATCTGGCCCAAAAGTGATGGACTGTTTCCTGAGACTGCTGCCGTATGTACATGAGATCGCGTATATCTGGGTGGGTGGGTGGCTTTTAATCCGAACCCTGACCCAATTTAGGATCCATAGTTTGAGAAATCTCCGAGCTTAATGGGTCGGGCTCCGGGATATCAACTGATTTTTCAGGCCCATCGTCCGATTCTAGGTTCGCAGGATTGGGCGCATCTTTCCGCGGATAGGTATCCAGCTCTTCGAGCTCGGAAATCCGAACATAGTTCGTCCTCAATATGGAGGAAGAGTTATTGTTTTGCTCCTCCACTGTCACTATCTGATGGGTGATCGGCGGAGATTTGATTTCTCTCTGATCGGGTTTAAGCCCAATCCGATCGTAGTCTGTAGCAACCCCCATAGCGGCAATGCGATCTGGAGTTCGTTTAAAGACGACAACTCCGCTGGATCCATCCGAACGGGCGATCATAGTAAAGTCGCCTAACCGGAGGGTTTGGCCTGAGGCCAGGGCTCCTTCGGAGGCGACGCTGTCCTTGATGACAAGGCGAGCCATCGATCCTTTTTTCGACGTCACAGTGGAACTCTCAATGAAAGCACCAATGTCGGTGTCAAAACCGCCGGATCTCGGGTAGGGGGTCCCGAACTGTGCGTCTAAGGTCGATGGTAACAGGAGACGGGGGACACGATGTACCCAGGTTCGGGCCCTCTCGATGGAGGTAATACCCTACTTCCTGCTTCATTGATCTTGATGAATATGAGGGTTACAAGAGTTGATCTACCACGAGATCGTAATGGCTAAACCCTAGAAGTCTAGCCTGTATGATTATGATCGTCCCTATGGACTAAACCCTCCGGTTTATATAGACACCAGAGGGGACTAGGGTTGTACAAAGTCGGTTACAGAGAAAGGAATCTTCATATCCGGACGCCAAGCTTTCCTTCCATGCCAAGGAGAGTCCCATCCGGACACGGGTGAGAGTCTTCGGTCTTGTATCTTCACAGCCCATCAGTCCGGCCCAGGTCCAATAGGCCGGACGTCCGAGGACCCCTTAATCCAGGACTCCCTCACTTGGGCTCTACAGAGCCTTCCTCCAGAGTGAATACCTTTTCCCTAAAAAAAAGAGGTACGAGTGCTGAGTACTCCTATTCTATCAACACGAGTCCCATCTGACAACAGCGTCAGTGCTACAACTAGCTCTTCTCCCTCGTTTCTCTCTTCCAATTCTAAACTCAGCCGAGACGCGGTGGGCGGGGTGGGGATTTGCCGATGGTCAGTTTGCTCAACTGCGGCCCCACCTCACAGTGAAAACGTTATGACTGGAATAAAAATGCCATATACTACTAATAAAACATTAAGGCCATGAGGCGATGCAGTGCTGGTTACAGGAGGCAAGAAAAAAGATGCATCCATCGACGACGTCCACCTCCTCAACTCAGGGCGCCGGCCCACCAAACGGTGGCTAAGTAGTAGCGGCTTTCGTGGCCAGGTCGACATGCTTCTGAACAATGGCGTCCAAAGATTCCAGCCGCTGGAAGAAGGCCAACGTCTTTCTGTCCTCGCTGGCCTTGTAGTGGCTTATGTAGACGATTTCATCATAGACGTGGATGTGCAGGTCGACGGTTTCTTGCATGGCGAGGCGCTGCACGGCGAGTGCCGCCTCGAGGTGCACATTCTTCGTCGCGACCTCCGACACCTGCAGGGCCACCAGGGCTTGAAAGAGTTCATCACCATGGAGGCTAATGAGGGTGGCAGGGAATGACGAGCTTGGGCGTGCGGACTGGAGCAGTACGGCAAGGTTATCCGCGGGCTTCTTGACGGCGGTGGACTTGCGGATGGAGTGGACCATCATGTCGTCCATGCGAGAGGCGAAGCCGGCGTCGGCGAGGGCTACGACGCCGATGGTCGCCAGCACCGTCTAGAAACGCTGCGCGGTGCAGGGCCACATGACGGCGTCTTGGATGATCTGGCACAGCCGACTGCCGCTCGCGTCCATCACCTCCATAGGTTCAATGTCTCGGGAACCGCTAACCTCTCCCTCCTTGGCATTCAAGCCATATCAATGTAAATGCGGGTAAAGAAGAGACTAGTTACTACATTGTGCACCGCGGCCGTGTGGGGGTGCGACGCGAATGGCACAAGCATGTTGTACTTGTTCCACTTTCTCGTTTTGAACTTGTGACTTGTAGTAACGCTCAGTTTTGGATATACTTTATAAGTTTGGTTGTCGCGCCAATATATACAGCACTCCCTCCATGTAGGTTGGGTCGCCGAAGTCAAAATTAGACATGAAACACGATGGTCACGGACCAGTCTACCTCCGTCCTGGTTTATTGCTCCCCGTCATAATCTGTGCCAAATTTTGACCATAAATTTGACTAACAAAAGGTTCATGCATGTCACCAAAATTATATCATTGAAAACTATGTTCAAATACAAATCTTTGGTCAAAATTTAGCACAAATTACAAAAGGGACTAATAAACCAGGACCTAGGTAGTACACCAGGTCGAAGACAGTGATACTACACATAATTAACGCCAAATAAGAGCAAGGGATCACACATGTCATTTACGACTGGAATTAAAATGCCATACACTAATAAAACATTAAGGCCACAAGGCGATGCAGTGCTGGTTACAGGAGGCAAGAAGAAAGATACCTCCCTCGACGACATCCACCTCCTCAACACAGGGCGCCGGCCCACCGAACGGCGGCTAAGTAGCAGCGGCTTTCGTTGCCAGGTCGACGTGCTTCTGAACAATGGCGTCCAAAGATTCCAGCCGCTGGAAGAAGGCCAACGTCTTTATGTCCTCGTTGGCCTTGTAGTGGCTTATGTAGACGATTTCCTCGTAGACGTGGATGTGCAGGTCGACGGTTTCTTGCATGGCGAGGCGCTGCACGGCGAGCGCGGCCTCGAGGTGCACATTCTTCGTCGCGACCTCCGGCAGCTGCAGGGCCACCAGTGCTTCAAAGAGCTCGTCACCTTGGAGGCCGATGAGGGTGGCAGACAACGAGGAGCCTAGGAGCGCGGTCTGGAGCAGTACGACATGGTCATCCGCGCGCTTCTTGACGGCGGTGAACCTGCGGATGGAGTCGACCATCATCTGGCACATGCGAGAGGCGAAGCCGGTGTCGACGAGGGCTATGACACCGACGGTCACCAGCACCGTCTGGAAACGCTACGCAGTGCAAGACCGCAGGTCGGCGTCTTGGACGACCTGGCACAGCCAACTGACGCACGCATCAATTGATGCCATGGGTGCTTGTGGCTTCTGGTCACTTGATCTTGGTCTTGGATTGGAGTGGGTAGTGTTGCGCAGAGACTAGGAGTAGATGGACTGGAGTGGTGGGGCGCCTTTATATGAGAGTCCAAACTGCGTTGCATTCACATCGTGTTAGCTCCATTCTGCTTCTCCAATTACTTACTCCAACCTCTACAGGCTAATTGAATGTGGAGGCATCATTGACCGTTCAATGTTTCAGGAACCACTACCCTCTGCCACGTTGGCATTCAAGCCGTATCAACGTAAATGCGTGTCAAAAAGAGACTAGTCAGTAGTAGTATACTCAATATTGTGCACCGCGACCAAGGCAGAGAGGAAAACGAGAGAACTACGTATTTATTTACGGTGAAGATTCACTCATTTTGCTCCATATGTACTCATTTAGGGTTTGTTGAAATCTCTAGAAAGGAAAATACTCCTTTCCGGTTTACAGGGCTATACTAGCAAGTACTCCCTCCTTTTCGGTTTATAAGGCTTATCTCAACTCTTTTGTTTTTTTCCAATTTAGAGGGCTCATCTCCATCTCATTTTTAGTTTTCAATGTGCATTAAATCTTTGCCTGCAAGAATTAAAAAAGGAACACACCAATGCATGTAATGTTCCTACTCATCTAGTGGCCAAGCATGCATGCACTGTAATTAATCCAAATTAATGCGTGAGTTTAATTGGGCTAGTTTTGTAAAGTACGAGATACATTCCTCAACTCACAAAATGCCTTGGTTGATGAGATTTGAGATTTGAGCCCCATAATCCGGAAGGGAGGGAGTACTACAATAGTGGGCTTATAGCCTGCTTACATAGCAATTTTGTCTCATGCAAGAGCCTGGCTATATGCGTGCTCCAAGGCTCCGCACCACGCCCCACCCCTACACAAAGACTGCCACGCGAGCATTCACAACTGCCACGTTCGGGTTGTGCTTGGCTCTTAACTCTTCGAGAAGAAGAACAATGATGTTACTACTTCTACAATATCAAATCAACTGTTGCATGTCCGTCCACCGCGTGCGGGAGGGATAGCTTGTTGTAGTAAGCAAAAGCCTGTCCTCGTCTGCGAGCCACCGCGCGCTTGGGCGAGGGAGAAGACGTGTAGTAGTAAAATCAATCTTCTCCTCGTTGTACGAGTTGACGCGACACATCATAGCACTGGCCCCACATGCTTGCCTCTAAACTTGGCTGAAAGACCCGCAGTGTACAATATATTTACTACAGCCTCTTGACCAGATGAGCGTGCAAACTACAATCACCAGGATGACAGGTAGGGCCAGAAGATTATTTTAATCAAAAAATGCTTCGGGGAGGCCTCATAGCATGGAGCCGACCCCAATGATTTTAAGCTTAGAGGCACGGTACACGCTATCCTAGACTACTCTACACATGAAAGTGCCACACGAGCGCCCGGTTGCGCTTGGCTCTTCGCCTCTTCAGGAAGTCGAACAATGATGGTACTACTGCAGTGGAGTACTACAGTATGCTTCTGGCCATCTGACACCGAATGAACTGTTGCATGTCCACCCCGTGAGGGAGGGAGAGCGTGTAGCGAAAGCTTCTCCTAGTCCTGCGAGCCACCACGCTCATGGGCGAGGGAGAGGGCGTTGTAATCAAACTTCTCATTGTTGTACGAGTTGACGCGACACATCAAAGCTTTGCACTCGACATATTTTAATAATTTGTGTTTACCGTTGCATTAATTACAACGCATGCATACATGGCCTGACTTTCCTTTTGATACTTGCATGTGTTGATTTAATGCACCTTGAAGTAGTATGAATATGTGACGGTAAAGCTTCGTAATGCCCCGGCCCTAAAGCAAGAGATGGTTGTGCACGAGGAGGGTGAGATTATGCCGACGGAACAGGACCCGACGATGGAGCTCTCTATGGTCTCTATGGACCTCACCTTGCTCCACTGCCCCTTTCGCCTCCGCCCCTTGAAGCTTCCAGTGTATGAGGTTCGAATACACCTCATCCGTTCGGCTGATCGAGCAAGGTGTAGGATTCTTGATTGATGTGTTGTTCGATTGATTTACGCAGTGCAAGGGAGGGAACCTGGCCTGCGCGGACTGCCGCGGCAAGCGCCCCGGGAACCAGCGGCAGTGCCAGAAGTGCGAGCTCGGTGGTGGCTTCGACATGCGGAACACGGCGGTGGACGCCGTCCTCTCCTTTGTGAGGGTGGAGTGCCCGCACGAAGGTTGTGGGCTCTACGTCACATACCACAAGCTCGCTGATCACCAGAGCGTGTGTCCGCTCGCGCCGTGCAAATGCCTCGTGCCCGTTTGCGTCTACGAAGGCCCGCCGCCGGTGCTCTCCCACCACATCAGCACCGTGCATCCCATGCACGTGCACAGGATCCAGTACGGCAAGGTGCTCTAGCTATAAGTGCCACTGCGGAGCCATGGCTGTTGCTATTCGCGGAGGAGGACGGCCGCATGTTTTTCTTGGTCGGCGCCCTGCTCAACATCGACACGCCAATCGCCGTGTCAGTCGTCTGCATCAGAGCGGGGGCGTACCCACTGCCGCACTACGTGGCCAAGCTATGGGCGAACGGCCCGCCGGGGGAGCCCAAAGGCAGGACCGACGCCGTCAAGGTGGAAATGGAGGTGACAAGCAGCAAGGATCCCGGCGACATCGTCGTGCAGGAGATGACCTTCTTCACAGTTCTGCCCAAGCTGTTGTCGGGGCTGGGTTGTCGGGGACGGTGTCCCTCCACATTCAGATTGACAAGCTCACCTCCTAAATGATTCTATAGTGCCTTCTGTTTATCTTAGTAATATGCTAATACATGGGTTAGCTCGGTCTACTTTAGCTTAAGAGATGGTGGGTTTTGGTGGCGATTCAGCAATTACTTCGACATCAGATCAACAGTTAAAGTAATTTCCAACAGTCGAACATATATTTTGTGTCTGTTGGATATAAAGGTCCTTTGGGTAAGAAGTATAACAGCTTATATGCTTGTTTGTTCAAGAAGTGTTGCATACCTGTGCGACTTGACGCGACACATCAAAGTAGTACTACTACTAGTAGTACTCTCTCCGACCCTAATTTCTCTGCGCATAAGTCGAGGCGCAGATACCAAGGAGGGCCTGGTTGTGTCTATACTTGGACAACTCACCGGACTGCGCACCAGGCAGACGAAGCTCGTGTCGTGTTGGTGCCGTGTGCGGCCCGCACATTAACCAAAACCTAGCACCTCCAGCTTAGCCTCCGCGTTTTAAACTACTCAATCTCAAGGCCAAGGAGCAACGGGAAACCTATGATAGAGCCAATCGGATGGTCGAGAACACTACAATTCGTAGCTACAGATGCGTGTGTGAGAGAGGACCAGTGCATGCATGCACCTCTTCTCTTCATGTCTAACGTACTAAACTCAGAGTACAAGTGTATGTGGGTGGCATCGACCTAGGGAGCTAGAGATGGTGCGTGCGAGAAGTCCCGAGAGATAGTTGTGTGCGTGGGAAAGAGGGAGAAAGATGATATGTGTCGATGTAACGCGTGTGAAAAAAAGACTAGTCTATAGCTCACCACGAGGCTATTCCTGTCGAACGCCCCAATAACCGTAAGATATGTATCCGACGGTGCCAGTTATTGCACGTACACAGCAGTAGAAATAGAAGTACCATGGCATATGCTACACCACAGTCGAGAACACGTGCCAACGTTACGCCATCCGGGAATAGTGTCGCACTTCAAAACTAGAACCGTCAATAAATTTTGAGCTTGCGTCTCGTCACATTCCAAATTACTACCACGCTATATTTAATTGCAAACCTGTTCACACCGATCACAACCTAAACAGTTTCCCACTTAGGAGCGTATTAGTACTCGGTTATAAATACTACTATGCCAAGATGACTGCACATTCCTCCGCAACTCCTCATCCACAAAAACAAACAAGTCATTCAGCATCCTTCCCATGCGTCTGGCATGGCCAGCGTGAGTTCTGGGTCGAGAGATTACCACCAGGGAGAGGCGAGCATGGAAACGGAAGCACGAGAGATGTCCCCCTTGCCGCGAAAGCAGCCGACATGTCCCGCCACGCGGAAGTAGCAGCACAGAGGTCCCGCCGCGTCGCCAAAGCAGCACGGAGGTCCCGCCGCGCCGTCGATGCACACACTGGTCCAACCGCGCCGTGGAAGCAGCAGAGATGTCCCGCCGCGTCGCGGCGGCTTGGGAAAATGTCTCGCGGGCAGGCGACGACTTTTACAGGCGCATGAATGCGATTGTCCATAGCGAGATGGATCAAATCTCCGGCTGGGCGAGGTTGCAGGACGACATGAAAGCCTTGTTTGAACAGGCTACCGGCGTCATTCGGCATTTCAGGGAGGGCAATGAGAAGCACCGGTCCGAGCGCGACCTGCTGAGGGCGAAGATCGTCGGAAGTGCAGAGCAGCAGGAGGAGACCAGTGCCTTGTTGAAGAGGACCAGCGTCATTGTCAATAAACTTATGGACGAGAATGACATTCTCCGCTCGAGCACCAAAGGCTGGTGGAGGAATATGTGGATGCTCTCAAGCAGCGTCTTGAGGACACGAAAGAGCTCATCGCCGCTTGCCGCGGAGACTAGTTCCCGCAGCCTGCAGCAACGCATCAAGAAAGTAGAGATAAGTCGTTGTTGATGCTATATAGGTCCGTCGGATGTTACATCAAGATCCGTGCAAAACTTTCTTTTCAGATTTTGTTTTCTCTCTCTTAAATCTCAGTCGGGTGAGACATAGCCACGCCATTAAACAGGGGCTCGGGCGCCATTAATGGAGACCTTGGGAGAGAGGTGGGGGACAGATGGAGGCCAAAGGGCTCTCCTCCCGATAAGCACGCGCAGGGGTCTGATCACACGCCTCCGTACTCAAATAGCTATCCTGCACGGTGCCTCCTATCTAAAAAAAAGGGGACGCGTGGCCGCACACAAATGGTAAGTAGAACGCCCACGGTTTGAATAATACTTGTGTTTCCAATTGTAACGTGATAGCACTTGTTCCAAAATGACTTTGTTGATTGTTAATCTGTGCGCCTTCGCAAATCGTACAGCAAAATTACCACAACATGTTGGTGCCAAGTCATGACACCAAGCCAAGTTTCATGATTCTCATGCGTGTTTTGGATTTACAAGAATTAAAAAACCAAGTTTCTCAATGTTTCCAGCCGAGCCACGACGCCCAGATGTTTGAATTTCATTCCCATTTCTTGCATGGGACCTAGAAGTTTACCCGGGGATACACATGTGATTTTTCAACCAACTTTGGTGCACTGGAGCATGTGCTTGTAGTTCAAATTTGAATTATGCACATTAAATGACTAGAAACTCAATTAATGTATAAAAGAGGCCAAACGAACCTGGAATAATTACAAAATTTAACGACACTCGTATAGTTCTATGTTACCTCTGTAAAGAAAATCAAGGGGGCAGCGTATAACGTTTCATACACAAAGGTGACACGTTCCCTCTCAGAACCACGAGCATTGTTGAGAGAAGCTACGGTTTGCAAGAAGCTTATACCAAAATATGTTCCAATTCGGCCAATTTTTTACCATGACATGACACCATGCCAAGTTTCATGATTTTCAGGCGTGTTTTGGATTTACAAGAATTTTAAAACCAAGTTTCTCAATGTTCTCGGCCGACCACGACGCCCAGATGTTTGAATTTCATTCCCATTTCTTGCATGGGACCTAGAAATTCATGTGAGGACACACATGTTACTTTTCAACCAACTTTGCTGCACTGGAGCATTTGCTTGTAGTTCAAAATTGAATTATGCACATTAAATGACCAGAAACTCAATTAATGTATAAAAGGCCAAAGGAACCCGGACTAATCCCAAAATTTAACACAACACTCATATAGTTCTATGTTGCCTCTGTAAAGAAAATCGGGGGGGGGGGGGCAGCGTATATCGCTTCGCACACAAAGGTGACACGTTCCCTCTCAGAACCACGAGCCTTCTTGAGAGAAGCTCCGGTTTGCAAGAAGCTTATACCAAAACTTGTTCCAATTCGGCCAAGTTTTTTACCACAACATGTTAGTGCCATGACATGACAACATGCCAAGTTTCGTGATTTCCAGGCGAGTTTTGGATTTACAGGAATTTAAAAACCAAGTTTCTCAATGTTCTCGGCTGAGTCACGACGCCCAGATATTTGAATTTCATTCCCATTTCTTGCATGGGACCTAGAAATTCACCCATGGACACAATGTGATTTCTCAACCAACTTTTGTGCACCGGAGCATGTGCTTGGAGTTCAAATTTGAATTATGCACATTAAATGTCCAGAAACTCAATTAATACATTAAAAATGGCCAAACGAACCCGGAATAATTCCAAATTTTAACAAAATGTAAACTTTTTTTGACCAATGAAAACAGCAGGAGAGACTCCTACTGTTGTTTTTTATTTATTAAATTGTTAACCAATGGTTAACATTAAGAGACACTACAGGAAACAGCTACTTTGCCGTCTGCTATGGCGGACGGCAAAGGCTCGAAAGGCGGACGGCAAAGACCTTTGCCGTCAGCCGGGGACGGCAAAAGGCTCCGGCAAAGAAGGCTACGGTAAACAGCTGCTTTGCCGTCTGCTTCCTGGCGGCGGACGGCAAAGGCTCTTTGCCGTCTGCGGCGGACGGCAAAGAGGGCGGACGGCAATAATTGCGCGGTCAGTCCGTTAAGTGGCTAACGGCAGACCTTTGCCGTCCGCCGCAGACGGCAAAGAGCCTTTGGTCTTTGCCGTCCGCCTTATGATGTCATCTACACGTCACTAGATGGCAGGTTCTTTGCCGTCTGCCACTGATGGCAAAGTGCAGGTTCTTTGCCGTCTGCCACGGACGGCAAAGTCTTTGCCGTCTGCCACTGTAGGCAAACTGACCAAATGGGTCAGCTCCCAGGAAGCACAGTTGGCTGCCACGTGGCTTCTTTGCCGTCCGCGGCAGACGGCAAAGAGCTCTTTGCCGTCGGTGGCAGACGGCAAAGAGCCTGCATATTGTTTGTTTTTTCTGTTTTTTATTAAATCCCACAATTTGCAGCACATATCACATATATAAGTTTCATATCCAGCACATATCCAACACATATCTAGCACATAAGTTTCATATCACATATCACATCAGTTTCATCCATACACATTGTTCATACATAAGGAAGTTCCATCCATACACATTGTTCCATCCATATATATATTACAATGCAAAGTGTCATGAAGATAGCAAGCTAGATACAATGCAAAGTTTCATCAAAGGAAAAGCAAGCACTCCATGATAGCAAGCTAGCTTCCATCAAGTGAATGAAATCTGGAAAATGGTAAATAAGAAAGTTAGAAATAGGTGACTAGAACAAGAAGAAGACTAGAACAAGAAGAAGACTAGAACAAGAAGTATATGTCATTTATGAGCTAACTTAGGTGAAATGGATCATATATGAGCTAACTAAGTTGAAATGGGTTGTTTATGAGCTCACTTAGTTGAAATGGATCATTTATGAGCTAACTTAGTTGAAATGGGTCGTTTATGAGCTAACTAAGGTGAAGGGCATCGTTTTTGAGCTAAGTAAGGTGAAATGGGTCATTTTGGAGCTAACCTAGGTGAAATGGGTCATTTTGGAGCTAACCTAGGTGAAATGGGTCATTTTAAAGCTAACGTAGGTAAAATGGATCATTTAGGAGCTCATCTACGTAAAATGGGTCATTTTAGAGCTAATTTAGTTGAAATGGATCTTTTTGAGCTAACTTAGGTGAAATGGATCATTTAAGAGCTAATTTAGGTGAAATGGATCGTTTTTTAGCTCACTTAGGTGAAATGGATCGTTTTTTAGCTCACTTAGGTGAAATGGATCGTTTTTTAGCTCACTTAGGTCAAATGGATCGTTTTTTAGCTCACTTAGGTCAAATGGCCGGGGCGGTGATGGCGATGGGGCCCCGGGGCGGCGGCGAGCCGGGGCGGCGGGGGCGGCGCGCGGCGGGCGGTGGCGTGGGAGGAGAGAAACGGCGAGGGAGAGGGAAGAAGTGAGTAACGGGCGGGGGGTACGGGCCGTTAGGTAGTAGGCTCTTTGCCGTCCGCCCCCCTTTGCCGTCCGCTTTTTTGCCTCTTTGCCGTCTGCTAGCGGACGGCAAAGAGGTGGCCCGTTAAGTTTTTCAAAAACGGGCGGGGGGTGGGGGCCACCTCACTCTTTGCCGTCCGCCAGCGGACGGCAAAGATTCTTTGCCGTCCGCTGGCCGACGGCAAAGAGCTTCTTTGCCGTCTGCCCTTTCTTTGCCGTCTGCTTTTGGGTAGCTGATGGCAAAGAGCTTCTTTGCCGTGAGCTAGCAGACGGCAAAGAGCTGGCAGATGGCAAATTAGCTGATTCCAGTAGTGAGAGAGGTTGTTTTACATGGCTATTACAAGAATACAGCAAGCACTCAACTAGCCTATGTAAAGCAGGTGATTAGATAGACAAAGGGTTGCTAAAACCTTCTAAAAAGGTTAACTTTTGAGGGTTGATCCTATAACCTAAGATCACAAAATCATCTTTGAGTTTCCTTAGCCACTCAGCGTGGGTGGCCGCCTCTCCATTAAAAACCTCTCTGTTGCGTTGCTTCCAAATATTCCAGGAGGTCAATATGGTTATCTCTTTGAACAGAGGTCCCTGCCAGCTTGCTTTAGCTCTTTCATATTTGTGTTGCATGTCTAGGTGATTATCCCAATTAATGCCCAACACTTTGCAGCAAAAGGACACTCATAGAATAGGTGGGCATTAGTTTCTAGTACCTCCATATTGCACATTGGACAATTGTGATCTTCTCCAATATTAAAATGCCTTCTTAGACGCATATCCCTTGTATTGACCCTGTCATGCAACATCAACCACACAAACACTTTATGTCTCATGATACATTTTGTTTTCCAAACGGAGGTGATGCATTGTGGAGCCAGTACATTTCTGAACATGAAGTTGTAAAACTTCTTCGGTTTAAAATCAGTATCACCCCAGCAAAGAATCCATTCATTAGTTCCCATAGCTTCCAAGTTGATCCCTTCCATGATCTCTTGCAAATTATCCAGCTCAGCTCTGGCTTCCATTGATAGAGGGAGCATGAAGTTGTCCACATGATCATTATTGTTGTAGTATTGCGCCAGCGAGATATCTTCATTATTGGCAAACGAGTATAGATGTTCATGTGTGTCCATCAACGGTCTTTCATTGTTCCAAACATCCTTCCAGCGCAGGATCGTGTCTCCCACGGCAGGTATACACGAGGTAATTCCACGATAGATATCCATGTGGAACTTAATTAGTATCTTCTCTATGTGGGGCATTTAATAAAGGGATTTTTATTTGTGTGCCCCTTGTTCCTTAGCTCTACTTCATCCCCACTTTGTTAACTTTTGCTCACTTTTCCCCACTTCCTTGCCTGAAACCCTCAGAACAGGTTACAACGGACGTTGTCGTCGGGTCAATGCCTTTGACCGTTAACTCTGACGAGTGGGGCCGCATAGGGCCGAGTACACCTTTGACCGTTTACCCGTATAGTGGTTTCGTATGCTGATCGTACAATGGTATTCGTATACATGGGCGCATGCAACTGACCGCGATCGTGGGGTAGCACGTGTCCATGGGACATGCCCGAAACGTCCCATCGTATAAAGAGGGGCAACCACCTCCATCGCCCCCTACCATTTTCCCTCAAATCCCCTCCCTGCCGCATCGTCTTCCTTTGCCCCACCGGCGTCGTCTCGCTCTCCTCCACTGCCTCCACCGCACCATCTCGCTCTCCCCCACCGCATCCTCTTCCTCACCTTCACGCCTCCATCTTCCCGGAGATGGCCGAAGCCCGTGGCAATGCCGGTGCAGCGGCCGGAGATGTGGTCGAGCTGCAGGGCGCGTTGACTGTGGATGTCGGCGGCGTCCATAGTGGTGCGGGGAAACTCGCAATCGTTGTGGATGTGGAGAAGGAGGTAGTGGGCTCCGCCTCAGCGTTGTAGAAGGTGACGGCATCGAGCGACGCAGTCCATCCCGATACCCCCGATGCGCAGCCTGGCGAGGAGTAGGAGGTATTTGCACTTGCTTTGCTTTAGGATATTAGCTTGTAGAGTTATTTGGATTGGTTAGATTGTGGATTCATACGGTAGTTCAGATGGTTAGAGTAGTTGGTTTGACGGATGGGCTGGGGTTTTCTATATTGGGGGATGGGGGTTTTTGTACTAGGGTTTGTTGGATAAATTCGTTGCAAAAATGCTAGATAGATCTGTTTATTAGATGTGCTTCAATGCTATACAGATGTATGCTTATTAGATTTCTTTTTAATGCTCACAGATTGGGGTTTTTAATGCTACAGACATGTATGCTTATTAGATTGGGTCCCTATTAGATTTGTTTTTGGATGCTACTCAGATTGGGGTTTTGAATGTCATATGCGCAAATGGAATCCACTGATTAAGAAGTTATTTGGTTCGTTAGTATATAAATTTGTCCACAATATGTAGTTATATTAGCTCTGTTGTTCAATGTGTGTGCATGACAATGGAAAATGCAAATAGGATCATAGTATATTGGGAGTATATTAGCCCTATGATCAATGTGCCATGTGTGCACATCTAAATTTTCAATTGGCTACTAGTGATGGATGTAATTGTATATTCAGGAGGATGATGGTCGGGGGGGAGAGGAAGCTGGCCCAGTACAACTCGTACGATCCAGAGTTTAGTGATGACGAAGAATATGAGGTAAGCCTACTTGAAATTTGGATTGTTCATTTTGTTCCTTTGACATGGTGTATATGAATCTATAATGTATTAATGCAATTCATTCATGTGTGCAGTATGATTCTGGAGATGATGTGTACAAGGGCAACATTACGTCCTTCACAGCCAAGGAGGTGCAGAAGATCAAGGCCAAGGGAGTTGCTTCCTTCTACAACCGCAAGATTAAGAAGTGGCACTGCCCCTACTGCACCACCAAGCCAAAGCCAAAGGATGGTCGCTTCGATCAGCTTCTGACTCATGCAGAGGATGTAGCGATTCACGGGGAGGACCACATGATCAGGGGGCAGCATGCTGTGCTCGCGAAGGCCTTGAGTCCGGCGTGATGTGATGATGTGATGATGTGATGATGTGATGCTGTGATGAACTTTATCTTTTGGGTTACTTTGGGTCCGGTTACTTTTCGTAAACTTATGGTGTGTTGAACTGAATCTATATTATGCTAGTAATGTATTATGCTATCTATATTTGTCTGTCCTTAAATTTTCCTGTGGTGTATGGTTAGGTCTGTTTAGATGTTGTGAACTATGAGTTTAGGTGCTGCAATGATCACACATGTTGTTTCAGTGTTGCTTCATTGATCAGACATGTTGTTTCAGTGTTGCTTCACTGATCACACAAGTTGTTTCAGTGTTGCTTCACTGATGACACATGTTTGTTTCAGTGTTGCTTCACTGATCACACATGTTATTTGTCTCATGTTTATTAGTCAAATCAAATGCATGCTTTTTTCCCACCAGCATGTTTCATTCTACGATGTTTTGAACTGATATTCGAGGACAGTATAAATTCAAGAAAATGCAAAAAAAACTTGGCAAACTATCTATGTTTGTGTAGGAGATCATGTGTGCAAAATTTGAGGTGATTTAGAGGAGGTCAAAGAAATTTGAATTTGAGAAATGTACTCCAAATGAGCTCCCAATCTAGGCTAAACGACCCATTTGTAATCAAGTTTTTTTTGGACCTACTCTAAATGAGCCAAATGTTTTTTATTAACAACTATTCAATCTATATAGTGTAGATTCGAAGTCTCACTATTTTTTGAATTAATCTTCATATTTTTTAATTTTCTTTTGAAAAAATATTCTTTAATATAAAAACTATTAAAAACACGTTGAAAATAAGAAAATGGAAAACTAAGTTCAGATCCTTCTTATTCACTTTGGAATAAAGCTTTGGTGATTTTTTAGATTTTTTTTAAATTTTCCTAAAATAGAAGGTAACCCTACCTCATCTCCTTGAACTCTATGAAATCTTGTAGGTGATAGCGCATATGTGTGAAGGTTTTCTCATGAAAATGACCATAGACCAAGTTTATGATTTTTGGTTGGTAACATGTCACATAAGACAACATTATGCGCAGGCTTTATATTTTTATTTTTATTTTTTTTAATTAATGGTGCTCATTTGACCTCAATCGTGCCAGCTAGGGTTTTCTCATGAAAATGACCATAGACCAAGTTTAGTATTTTTCCTCGCTAGTGTGTCTTATAAAACGACGAACGACGAAGGTTTCATATTTTTCAAATTTTTTAAATTAGTTATGCTCAGTCAAAGCTTCGAAACCCCGTTGACCAGCTCAAAACCCCTCAAAACCCCGCGGGGTTTCGCCTAACCCTAGCTTTGAACTTCAGCCGTCCGATCATACCCTGGCGCCAAGTGACAGCCCTCAGATATGGTCTTCTAGAAGGAATTCGGTGAGCAGGCTGAGTGCAGGCTCCGGGCTGTTGGATCACAAGGACGGCTCCGCATCATTGGATCGTGGGGCGATCCGCGAGAGGCGATCCTGTTGGTTGTGCTCGGCTGCTCGCCCACCACTGAGTCCATGAAAAAAACGTTGTTATTGGGCCCAAAAGGAAACCAAGCTCTGGTTGGGCCGTCGAATTGCGTCGTTTTTTTGTGAATGTGCTAGCTCTGTTTTTTGTGAACGTGATGGCTCTGTTTTTTTTTTGCAGTGTTTGAAATTACACCACAATTGACATGGCATAGATAATTTATTTCTTTTTGTTCTATACAAATGCAAAATGACCAAATATATAAGGGCCAAATTTATTTTTACCATGCAAAATGGCCACAAACAATTCAAAAATGGGTCATTTTGCATTTGTACAAGGGATTTTAATTTCTGTGTCCCTGGTTCCTTAGCTCTACTCATTCATCCCCACTTTGTTAACTTTTGCTCACTTTTCCCCACTCCCTTGCCCGAAACCCTCATAACTGGTTATAACGGACGTTGCCGTCGGGTCAATGCCTTTGACCGTTAGCTGACGAGTGGGGCCGCGTATACGTGGGCGCATGCAAGACCGCGGTCGTGGGGTAGCACATCCATGGACATGCCCAAATGTCCCATCATATAAAGAGGGCAACGACCTGCATGGCCCCTACCATTTTCCCCAAATCCCCTCGCTGTCCCATCATATTTGTCTGTCCTTAAATTTGCATGTGGTATATTTGTCCGTCCTGAATCTATGGTTAGTTAGAGCAACTCCAACGGGCCGACCCAAACGGACGGTGATTTCATCTGCTTTTTGTCCGTTTGGGTCGGCCAGGCGGACACGGACGTCCGCTTCCGCGTTTGGGTCGGCTCGTGCGCCCAACGCTGGCCCGACCCATTTTGACGGCGCCGACAAAAAAACCTGTGCATGCATATTTAAAATAAAAACAACTTAATTAAACAATAAAGCCGGCCAGGAAGGCCGGCGAGAGTCCATGCATCCACATTAGCATTAAAAGAAATTAAAAACAACCTAACTACGAGGCGGCGCGCTGCCCAGAGCGCCCTGGGAAAATGGAAAACTAACTTCAGATCCTTCTTATTCACATTAAAATAAAGCTTTAGTGATTTTTTTTATTTTTTTATTTTTCAAAAATAGAAGGTAACACCACCTCCTCTCCTTGAACTCTATGAAATCATGTACATGATATCTCATATGTGTGAAGGTTTTCTCATGAAAATGACCATAGAGCAAGTTTATGATTTTTGGTTGGTAACATGTCACATAAGACAACATTGTGCGCAGGTTTTATATTTTTTTGATTTTTTTTAAATTAATGGTGCTCATTTGACCTCGATCGTGCCAGCTAGGGTTTTTTCATGAAAATGACCATAGACCAAGTTTAGTATTTTTCCTCGTTAGTTTGTCTTATAAAACGACGAACAGCGAAGGTTTCATATTTTTTCGATTTTTTAAAATTATTTATGCTCAGTCAAAGCCTTCGAAACCCCGTTGACCAGCTCAAAACCCCTCTAAACCCCGTGGGTTTCGCCTAACCCTAGATCTAAAGATCAGCCGTCTGATCATACCTCGTGCCAAGCAACAGCCCTCAGATCTGGCCTTCTAGAAGGAACTAGGTGGGCTGGCTGTATGCAGGCTCCGCGCCGTTGGGTCACAAGGACGGCTCCGCATCGTTGGATCGTGGGGCGATCCACGAGAGGCGATCCTATTGGTTGTGCTCGGTTGCTCGCCCACCACTGACTCCGTGAAAAAAACGTTTTTATTGGGCCCGAAAGGAAACCAAGCTCTGGGTCGTCGAATTGCGTCGTTTTTTTGCATCGTTTGCTCTGTTTTTTGTGAACGTGCTGGCTCTGTATTTTTGCATCGTTTGCTCTGTTTTTTGCATCGTTCTTTTTGTTCTATACAAATGTAAAATGACCAAATTTATAAGGGCTAAATTTATTTTTATCATGTAAAATGGCCACAAACTATCAAAAAATGGGTCATTTTGCATTTGTATAATGGCCACAAGCCCCCAATCTCAATTTATCATGCAAAATGACCAAAATTTTAAGGGCCAAATTTATTTTTATCATCCAAAATGGCCACAAGCTCTTCAAAAATTGTCTCTTTTTGTTCATATAATACAGGGTTTGACCACGGATTCCCACGTGTGCAATTGGCTTCTTTTTCTTCTTCTTTTCAAACCACCGTTTCCCATGCGTGTACACTCCCGATGTTGCGGTGGGTTTGGAAACGGGCTACTAACTTCACATTTGACCCCGTTATTTCCACGGACAAATAACATGTAGCACTACGGCTATTTAAGCCACCCTCTGCCTCTGCCATCCCTCATCCATCTGCCCTTCTTGCTCTTCGACCCCTTCTCCGTCTTCTGCACATCCCTCAGCCATGCAGTACACCAGACCAACCTACCGCTTCCCACCCACCGTGCCGGAGAGGCTATACCCTATCGGCATGTACGTTGATCGCACACTACGTGTGTGGGCGATATCAAGGCTGAGGACCGCAAGGAACTTCACCGAGTTCTTCCTCGCGTCCGGCTATCACCACCTCCCGAGGGGATCTCCAATGATGTTCCCCGTCGAGGAGGTCATCCAAAACAGGGTGGTGGTTGCTCTCCTTGCCCACTTCACCAACACATTCGACGCCTTCTACCTCCTCGGCCGGGTGTTTTGGTGTGGCTCCAATTTCATCGCTTTCACCACCCACAACAGGTTCACGAAGTACAACAACATCTTCCCCACCGCGACACGCATGCACACTCTTTCGTAACCCATCGACAACGCCCCGGAGGAGCAGTGAAAAGGGCGCCCGGAGGAGGAGCGAGGTGGAGAAGGCGGCGGCTAGGGTTCTAAACCCTCTATCTTTTTTTAGTCTATGTTATGTTATGTTGTAATTGAACTATGTTGGAGTTGCTATGGGCTTGTTAGCCCTTTTCTTAAATTCTATTATTAAGTTTTCTATCTATTCTATTATTAAGTTCTTCCTAGTTTGAGCTACGTGATCGTGCTATGGGCTTGTTGGCCCTATCTACATATTGGGACTGCATATTTGTTGATTATTTTCTTAGAGAGCTCAGCTTGTTAGTAGGGTTCCCTTGTTAGTAACCACCTAGCTAGTGCATGCAAGCAAGCTTTGTTAGTAGGGATGAATGAGTACAACTAAGCAAGGGAGTGACTCTTTTTTTACACAAGCCACAAATATGTAGCCACCTAGCTGGAAGAGAGAAACCAGCGTCAGTGACCGTGCTGCATCCGTGGCGGCTGGCGTGCCAGAAAGCTGCTCGGTCAGTGCATCGTGGCGGACGCATCGGCGCATGCAGGCTCGGTCGGCGCATCATGGGATCGTGGCATCGGTGCATGCAGCCTCGATCGACGCATGCAGGCAGGGTTTGCCGGGTGCATGCATAGCAGGCTTCTGTCCTGGCGGCGCACGCAGACGTTTAATGCAAGGGCGGCCCAACTAAACCACGGCCCAATGGTCGAACAGCGACACCACCCAACGTGGCACAGTCTAGCGTGGCCCCACTTGTCAGAGTTAACGGTCAAGCCTTTGACCCGACGGCAACGTCCGTTGTGACCAGTTATGAGGGTTTTTGGCAAGGGAGTGGGGAAATTTGAGCAAAAGTTAGGAGCGCGGGGATGAATGAGTAGAGCTAAGGAACCAGGGGCACAGATGTAAAAAACCCTTTAATAAATGTCTATTATATATGTTTTCTACCCTATTCAAATTTAGTAGATATGACAGTTTGATGCTGATGACCCACAAGTATAGGGGATCTATCGTAGTCCTTTTGAGAAGTAAGAGTGTCGAACCCAACGAGTAGCAGAAGGAAATGAAGCGGTTTTCAGTAAGGTATTCTCTGCAAGCACTGAAATTATCGGTAACAGATAGTTTTGTGATAAGGTAATTTGTAACGGGTAACAACTAATAAAAGTAAATAAGGTGCAGCAAGATGGCCCAATCCTTTTTGTAGCAAAGGACAAGCCTGTACAAACTCTTATATGAAGGAAAACGCTCCCGAGGACACATGGGAATTATCGTCAAGCTAGTTTTCATCACGCTCATATGATTCGCGTTCGTTACTTTGATAATTTGATATGTGGGTGGACCGGTGCTTGGGCGCTGCCCTTACTTGGACAAGCATCCCACTTATGATTAACCCCTATTGCAAGCATCCGCAACTACAAAAGAAATATTAAGGTAAACCTAACCATAGCATGAAACATATGGATCCGAATCAGCCCCTTACGAAGCAATGCATAAACTAGGGTTTAAGCTTCTGTCACTCTAACAACCCATCATCTACTTATTACTTCCCAATGCCTTCCTCTAGGCCCAAACAACGGTGAAGTGTCATGTAGTCGACGTTCACATAACACCACTAGAGGAAGGACAACATACATCTCATAAAAATATCAAACGAATACCAAATTCACATGACTACTTATAGCAAGACTTCTCCCATGTCCTCAGGAACAAACGTAACTACTCACAAATCGTATTCATGTTCATAATCACAGGGGTATTAATATGCATAATGGATCTGAACATATGATCTTCCACCAAATAAACCAACTAGCATCAACTACAAGGAGTAATCAACACTACTAGTAACCCACAGGTACCAATCTGAGGTTTGGATACAAAGATTGGATACAAGAGATGAACTAGGGTTTTAGAGGAGATGGTGCTGGTGAAGATGTTGATGGAGATTGACCCCCTCCCGATGAGAGAATCGTTGGTGATGACGATGGCGATGATTTCCCCCTCCCGGAGGGAAGTTTCCCCGGCAGAACAGCTCTGCCGGAGCCCTAGATTGGTTCCGCCAAGGTTCCGTCTCGTGGCGGCATTGTTTCGTCCCGCAAGGTTGCTTGTCATTGTCGGCGTCCTGGGAACGGGGGTCCCCGAACTTGCCTGCCTGCGGCCCACGGCGTGGCTAAGCTAGCAGGCCGTACGGCCCATCTTCATCAACAAGGCATCCAAGACCCTCGCGAGGGGCCAAGCCTCACGAGGGGGACGACGCAAAACCTCCTCAGGAGTGGCCTAGTCAGGCAGGCTCATGAGGAGCGGAGATATCAAGGCGGGGCAAACCTCACGAGGCTCTCGTGACGTGAGCCATGACGACCGACACCAGGCGGGCGCCAGGCGGACGCCAGCGCGCGCAGCGTCCTTGTTTCCTCTTTAGTGCTAAGGAGGCCAGCGCAGGGGAGGAGTACCGAGGCATTAGGCAAAGGTTACTATATCGGTGCAACGAGACCAAGACCAGGAGGATGGCGAGATGGAGGTCATCATGGAGCCCAAGATGGCGTCACCACCAGAGCCTTTCACAGGCGAAGACCACTTTTGTCAGGATACCCTGTACTAGCTGTCCGCCTTCAAATTTTCCCGCCGTTGTTGGCTCCCTTCCCGCTCAATATTTGGGAAGAGGACCAGGGCCTATATAAGTAGAGCTAGCTACCACAGTAGGGGACCAGGCAGTTCATCCAGCTCTCACCCGCTAAGTCACCAAGCACAAGAACACCTCAACCTCAGGAGGCTGTTCTTCACCCTGTACTGTTCATCATCAGCCCTAGAGGAAATCCACCACCACCACACTGGAGTAGGGTATTACACCACAACGGTGGCCCAAACCAGTATAAATCCCGTGTCTTTCTGTGTCGCGAGTTCGTCGAGTTCGTCCGTAAGATCTTAGCGAGCTAGGGCGTAGATCGGTAGGAGGGAAAGACTTCGCGCGCACCCCAGTGTTTGAACCTTAAGGGTTTGCCGGAACCCCACATCCGACATTTGGCGCGCCAGGTAGGGGTGCGCCGGAGCTCCTCTCCACCAACCTGCGCCCCGCGCCGCCGCACTTCGCCCCCATGGCAGGTGCCCCGCCACCCACCTCTGCGGCCGACACCAACAGCGGGGCGTCTGGGTACCGAGCCCTGGCCCCCGCCCTACGGCGAGTGCAGTGGCCGACCAAGTTCAAGCAGAGATGCCGCCGCGTTACGACGGCGCGGCAGACCTGACGCCGTTCCTGCTGGCGTATGAGGAGGCCATCCTCGAAGCCGGAGGTGACGACAAGATCATGGCCAACTGGTTCCCCATGGCCCTCCCCGGCGAGCCGCGCGCCTGGCTGCTCAACCTCCCGGGATCCACGGTGGCCTCCTGGGGGGAACTCCGCGACCTCTTCACCACTCACTACGTGGTGCCAGCGCACGATGCAGTTGCGGCCCTGCTGGGTGGCTCTCAATCACCACCTTCATACCGCCACATCAAGTCGTTCCTCCGTCAGATCGGAGCCACGTCCAAGCGCCCGGGGGCTCCGCCGGGTTGGGCCGCGCCAGAGGCTGACCTCACCTTCGGGTCGGAAGACCACCCTGACTCCACCGCCGATTCCAGAATGCTCCCGATGCTTTGCACGCCCACCATCTGCAACGTGGCCGTTACCAAGACCCTCATCGATGGCGGCGCTGGCCTCAACTTGCTCTCCGTAGAAGCCTTCAGCCGTCTTCACGTGCCGCTTGAGTGGCTCGACCTCAGCAAGCCCTTCTCGGGAGTGGGTGGTAGAGCTGCTCACTCTCTAGGGCAGATCCGCCTCCCTGTCACCTTCGGCACACGCGACAACTACCGCACCGAGCTGGTGGACTTCGACATTGCCCGCATCGGTCTCCCGTACAACGCCATCCTCGGGTACCCGGCTCTCGCACAGTTCATGGCGGCGAATCACCCGGCTTACAACCTCATGAAGATGCCAGGAAGCAAGGGCGTTCTCACCATCAAGGGGGACACTAAGGAGGCCGTGATGGCACTCAGGCTCGCCTTCAAGACCGTGGCAGCAGCACAGCCCGCCAGCGCCGGTACCCCTGAGGCCCAGGAGGCCGCGCCTACCAAGAAGAAGCAGCTATTCACCCAAGACAAGGCGGAAACCAAGCAAGTGCCGGTCAACGAGGACGGGTCTTCAGGAGCCACCTTTACCATTGGAGCCGGCCTCGACCCGGGAAAAGAAGAAGCCTTGGTGAGGTTCTTGCACGCGAACAAGGAGATATTCGCATGGGAGCCTAATCAGCTGGTAGGGGTCCCAAGGGAGGTTATCCAGCATCATCTAAGGGTGTGCCCCAATATACACCCCGTGAAGCAGCGAGCAAGACGGCAGTCCACTGAAAAGCAAGCCTTCATCGTCCAAGAGATTCGCAAACTGGAGGCGGCGGGTGCCATCCGAGAAGTTCGATATCCCGAATGGCTAGCGAACCATGTCGTAGTGCCAAAGAATGGCGGAAAGGAACGGATGTGCGTCGACTTCACCAACCTCAACAAAGCTTGCCCCCAAGATCCATTCCCACTCCCCCGCATCGACCAGATTGTCGACTCCACGCCGAGTGTGACCTGCTGTGCTTCCTGGACGCGTTCTCAGGGTATCATCAGATCAAGATGGCGGTGGAAGATGTGGAGAAGACAGCCTTCCTGACACCATGTGGGGTGTACTGCTACACCTGCATGCCCTTCGGGCTGCGCAACGCGGGCACGACCTTTCAGCGGTTGATGCACATCGCCCTGGGGCGGCAGCTCGGGAGAAACACAGAGGCTTACGTCGATGACATAGTGGTAAATTCTCGCGAGGCGAGAACATTGATTCAAGACTTGGAGGAGACCTTCGAGAGCCTGCGCAAAGTGAACTTGAGGCTTAACCCGGAGAAGTGCGTATTCGGCGTCCCCTCCGGCAAGCTGCTGGGTTTCCTCGTATCCCACGGAGGGATGGAGGCGAACCCAGAGAAGATCAAGGCCATCGAGGACATGAGGCCACCACATACCCTCAAAGAGATGCAGAAGCTAGCAGGGCGGGTGACCGCGTTAGGGCGTTTCATCTCCAAACTGGGAGAGCGCGCCTTGCCCTTCTTCAAGCTCACGAAGAAGAAGGGCCTGTTCGAGTGGACCCCAGAGGCCGACCAGGCCTTCCAAGACCTCTAGAAATACCTCACCAGCCCCCGGTGATGGTGGCACCACGGCCTCTCGAGCCTCTGGTACTCTACCTTGCTGCCACCCCGTACTCCGCCAGCGTGGTGCTGGTGGCGGTTCAGGAGGAGTGCCAAGCCAAGGGCGCGCTGCGTTGAGCCGGAGCTGAAGCGATGAAGGGTCAGGAAGACGCAGCAAAGGCATCCGCGGTGGAAGATCAAGCTCAGCTGGGCAATATCACAGAAGCTCCTGAGGACAGTCAGGTCTCAGGAACCCCTCCACCTCAGGGCATGCCCCAATCTCCGCAGGGCCCGAGCCTCGACAGTGTGCCTGCCCTCGTCGAGCACCCGGTGTACTTTGTCAGCACCGTACTGTGGGATGCGAGGGCGCGCTACCAATGCCCCAGAAACTCCTGCTCGCACTCTTGGTGGCATCACGCAAGCTGCGACACTACTTCCAGGGTCACCCCATCAAGGTCGTCTCAGCCTACCCATTGGAGAGGGTGCTCAGGAGCCCTAACTCAGCCGGAAGGGTCGCTGAGTGGAACATCGAGTTGCAAGCCTTCCAGTTGGAGTTTAGCACTACCAGGGTCATCAAGGGGGTTGCGCTCGCTGACTTTGTGGCAGAATGGACGGATGCCCCGACACTTGAGGAGGGAGAAGACCAGTCCACCTCCCCAGGAAGCGAGGCTCCGGACGGCTGGGTCATGTATTTC
This sequence comes from Aegilops tauschii subsp. strangulata, assembly GCF_002575655.3. Lineage (NCBI taxonomy): Eukaryota > Viridiplantae > Streptophyta > Magnoliopsida > Poales > Poaceae > Aegilops > Aegilops tauschii. The sequence goes on along the minus strand of NC_053036.3, from coordinate 547,772,392 downwards.
GATGGCACCTTCACGCACCAGGGCGCCGGGGCTGGAGCAGTGCTCATCACGCCCACTCGGGACAAGCTCTACTATGCCGTGCAGCTCTGCTTTCAGCACGGCGAGAAGGTCTCCAACAATATCGCAGAATACGAAGGCCTCATAGCTGGCCTGAAGGCTGCGGCGGCTCTAGGGGTGAAGCGCCTGACCGTCAGAGGCGACTCGCAACTCCTCGTCAACTTCTCCAACAAGGTGTACGAGCCGAAGGACGAGCATATGGAGGCCTACCTCGCGGAGGTGTGCAAGATGGAGAAGCAGTTCTCGGGCCTGGAGCTGCAGCACGTGCCCCGGGGCAACAACAAGGAAGCCGACGACATCGCCAGGAGAGCATCCAAGCGGCAGCCACGGGAGCCCGGTGTCTTTGAGTCGCGGCTCTTCAAGCCATTAGCTATGCCACCTCTTTTAAGCATGACTCAGCCTCGGGAGGAGCTCCCACAGCCTCCGGTCACGGGAGCCCCAGCCTGTGGCCCGACCTCAGGAGCTCGGCTGCTCTTGGCGCTCGGGTCTCAGGAGGAATGCTGGACCAAGGAATTCAAGGAGTACCTGACGCACGGGGCGCTGCCGGAGAAGGAAGAGGACGTGGAGCGTGTGGCCCGGCAAGCCACGGCATATTGTATCCACGACGGCGAGTTATACAGGAAACGACCGAACGACGTCACGATGCGCTGCATCTCCAGCGATCAAGGAAGGGAGTTGTTGATTGACATACACGGCAGGGACTGCGGACACCACTCGGTTTCACGAACCCTCGTCGGCAAGGTGTTCCACAGTGGATTCTACTGGCCTACCGCACTCAACGACGCAGCCGAACTGGTGAAGTCCTGTGAAGCTTGCCAATTCCACGCCAAGCAAATCCATCAGCCTGCTCAGGGCCTCCAACCATCCCACTCACATGGCCGTTCGCGGTCTGGGGGCTGGACATCCTAGGCCCGTTCCCTCGGGCGCCAGGGGGCTACCGCTATCTCTACGTCGCCATCGACAAGTTCACCAAGTGGGCGGAAGTAGAAGCCGTCCGCACCATCCCAGCCGGCTCTGCTGTCAAGTTCATCAAGGGCCTCGTGAGCCGCTTCGGGGTCCCCAACCGCATCATCACAGATAATGGCTCGTAGTTTACTAGCAACCTTTTCAAAACCTATTGTGCTAACCTTGGAACGCAGATCTGCTACGCTTCGGTAGCGCGCCCCAAGAGCAATGGCCAGGCCGAACGCGCCAACGCGGAGGTTCTAAGAGGCCTTAAGACCAGGACCTTCAAGAAGAAGTTGGAGGCCTGCGGCAGGGGCTGGCACGATGAGCTCCAGTCTGTGTTGTGCTCCATCCGCACCACCGCCACCACGCCAACGGGCGAGACTCCATTCTTCCTCATCTACGGAGCAGAAGCAGTCCTCCCTCACGAGGTCAAGCATCTCTCCGCACGGGTCCTGGCGTTCGACGAAACGCAGCAGGACGCCACGCGGGGGATGGATCTCGTGCTGGGGGAGGAACGTCGTCGCGAAGCTGCATTAAGGGCGGCAAGGTACGAACAAGCGTTGCGGCAATACCACTGCCGCAACATCCGCTCCAGGACGCTCGAGGTGGGCGACCTCGTCCTGAGGCGGGTCCTCTCCAGGGAAGGGCTGCATAAGCTTTCTCCAATGTGGGAGGGCCCGTTCAAGGTCGTCCACATCTCCAGGCCTGGCGCCGTGCGCCTGGAGACACAAGACGGGGTACCTATCCAAAACACCTGGAACATCCAGCACCTCCGGAAGTTCTATCCATGAAGCAAGGCCCAGAGCATGTGAAGAAAGGCCCAGAGCCTGTGAGCAAGGCCCAGAGCCTGTGAAGAAGGCCCAGAGCCTGTGAAGAAAGGCCCAGAGCCTGTGAAGAAGGCCCGGTGCGAGTGAAGAATCGCCGCCCGTGACACTCTCACGTAATAATGAGTTGGGGCTGTACACGCCCCGGAGTCTCAGGAGCGCCGGCCTCAGGCCCTGGGGCTCCCACCCACGCCTAGTGGCAGCACTTAGCTCCGCGCTGGTGAGAAGACTTGAAGACTAGATTAGGTGCCGGACACGGCTTTTCATTTGCTTTCCGTAGTTGGCTCGCCTTTCCTTAATCGAAGTTTGCTTTTGGTGTTCCTTGTTGATTTGATTCACTCGCCTCTTACCGCATTTTCCGGCTCTAGTTTGCTCGTGTTCTCTCTCTCGCATACCTCGTGAGGGGGCTAGGCAGGTGCCCTCGCGAGCATTTTTCTCCTCTCTGCCTTCTCGCGAGCCACCCTCGTTCGAGCATGAAAGCTGGCGCATCTCTCCTAATCTGTGCCCCTCGGGTACCGCGATACAAAGCGCCAGGTCGAGGCTTGGGCGGACGGCAAATCCTCTAGCGCACCTCCTAACGAATTTTTTGCAGTTTTTGAGTAAACACAGGCCACCAGGTTAAGGTCGACACGAGGAAACAAACGCCTCGTAAGGAAGAGGGCGTCCTGAACGCACCAGGTTAAGTTATCTTTGCGCGAAATAACAACAGGCACGGGAATAACACGCATAGCACAATAACCAAGGAACCACAGTTCAATACACGCCGCTCTGGGCCCATACTGGTTTCACTTTTTGATGCAGGAAAAAAAAGAGCAAAATAGAGCGGCATTGCGGCGATCCAGGGAGGCAGGTCCCTAGCGACGCCCCGAGCCTAGCCAGATCCTTCCTCGCGCTTCACGGAGGCGCGGTGACGAGATGACCTGCTGCCGCCTTCGAAGCGGGCGTGGCGGCTGGTCGTAGCCATCACTGCTGGAGCTGTCGCTGGAGGAAGAGCCGCCGTAGCTGGAGGAGACACGGTCGCCACCAAGGGCAGGCTCGCCTTCGTCCTCGCCGCGACTGTCACCAAGGCCGAGCACCTCCTCACCGCCGTTTGTCTCGGGGCAGCACCCGGCGCGGCGACCATCTTCCCCAAACACCCTCACGTAGAGGGTCGATCCACCATCGTACCTGAACTGGAGGGTGCACCGCCTGCCCAGGCCGCGCGCGCGGGCGAACATCTGCCAGCCGCGGGCCAGGGCTATGTTGCCCAGGGTGGAAGTCTCGACCGCGACCCAAGAGGCCTTGCTGCAGCAACCCTCCGCCTGCAACCAGAGTCCGCCTGGACCAGGGGCCGGCAGTTCGTCGACGAAGAAGCGCGGGAGCTGGAGCCAATTGCCGGCCAGGTTCTCCGACCAGACGACGAACTCCGGCGACACCTCCGCTGAATGGAAGCGCGCACGGGGAGGTCGCACCACCATAGCACGCCTCCCCTCGTCAACTGGATCGCCATGGGTAGGACGACCCCCTCCGCGTGCCGCGGCACCGCCTCGACAGTGGGCCACGGCGGGGGACGCGGCGTGCTTGCGCGGACGACCGCGCCCGCGCTTGGACGCCGGGGAGCCGGGTCCCTCGGGAGTGGCCTTTCCCTTCTCGGCGGCGGAGAACTTCCTTCACGGTGCCATTGGTGGCACTGCAAGCAATGGAGCGAGGAAGAAGAAGCAAGCAGACAAGGAAGAGATGGGCGATGGGGGCTCCGCCCCCTCCCCATTTATAGCAGGAGAAGGCCAACCGACGCCTCCCACGATCGCAGGTAATGATGGTTTTCCTTGCATGTCACAGGGACTTGTCAAGTCGTGCAGTTGCCGAGGCAGCGTGGGGAAGCGGAGGCGCCCACGTCCAATCAACCGCCACGCGTCAACCGAGGCCGCATGCTTCTGGGGCCCGCGGTGCTCCGTACTTGACCCTTGGCTTCGCCGCGAAGCCAAGCCCGAGCGCACCTTGGGCCCGGGGGCTACTGTCGGCGTCCTGGGAACGGGGGTCCCCAGACTTGCCTGCCTGCGGCCCACGGCGTGGCTAAGCAAGCAGGCCGTATGGCCCATCTTCATCAATAAGGTATCCAAGACCCTCGCGAGGGGCCAAGCCTCATGAGGGGGACGACGCAAGACCTCCTCAGGAGTGGCCTAGTGAGGTAGGCTCATGAGGAGAGGAGATATCAAGGCGGGGCAAAACTCACGAGGCTCTCGTGACGTGAGCCATGACGATCGACAGCAGGCGAACGCCAGCGCGCGCAGCATCCTTGTTTCCTCTTTGGTGCTAAGGAGGCCAGCGCAGGCGAGGAGTACCAAGGCATCAGGCAAAGGTTGCTATATCGGTGCAATGAGACCAAGACCAGGAGGACGGCGAAACGGAGGTCATCGTGGAGCCCAAGATGGCGTCACCATCAGAGCCTTTCGCAAGCGAAGACCACTTTTGGCAGGATAGCCTATACTAGCTGTCCCCCTTCAAATTTGCCCGCCGTTGTTGGCTCCCTTCCCGCTCAATATTTGGGAAGAGGACCAGGGCCTATATAAGTAGAGCTAGCTACCACAGTAGGGGACCGGGCAGTTCATCCAGCTCTCACCCGCTAAGTCACCAAGCACAAGAACACCTCAACCTCAGGAGGCTGTTCTTCACCCTGTACTGTTCATCATCAGCCCTAGAGGCAATCCACCACCACCACACTGGAGTAGGGTATTACACCACAACGGTGGCCCGAACCAGTATAAATCCCGTGTCTTTCTGTGTCGCGAGTTCGTCGAGTTCGTCCGTAAGATCTTAGCGAGCTAGGGCGTAGATCGGTAGGAGGGAAAGACTTCGCGCGCACCCCAGTGTTCGAACCTTAAGGGTTTGCCGGAACCCCACATCCGACAGTGATTTTTTCCAGGGTAGAAGACACCATATAGCCAAAGATGGGCACCGGAGGCCTGCCAGGGGGCCCACGAGGCAGGGGGCGCGCATAGGTGGTAGGGCGCGCCCCCCACCGTCGTGGCCAGGGTGTGGGCCCCCCTCTGGTACTTTCTTTGCTCAGTATTTTTTATTAATTCAAAAAACTGCTTTCGTGAAGTTTCAGGACTTTTGTTGTTGGGTAGAATAGGTCTCTAATATTTGCTCCTTTTCCAACCCAGAATTCCAGCTGCCGGCATTCTCCCTCTTCATGTAAACCTTGTAAAATAAGAGAGAATAGGCATAAGTATTGTGACATAATGTGTAATAACAGCCCATAATGCAATAAATATCGCTATAAAAGCATGATGCTAAATGGACGTATCAGATGCTCTCACATATTTATTATTGGCACTATAGGGGATGTTGATTCCTATCAACTACCATATCCTAAAGGTTAAAACAGGTACATAATCATCTTCTCTGTTTTGCACAGTGCACTACCAACCCCTGTACGATGATGCACATTAAACTATTGATACGAGTTTTATGTAAACCAAAGGCTTAAAGTTGATTTTCATATTGTTTGAAATTGTGTCAATAAAGATTTTTTTAGAATATTGTTTGCTGATGTTGTCGGATGTGTGTATGAAAGATGTTTTTTCCCTCCTGTTGCAATGCACGGGCATTGTCATGGGAACAATTCCAAAAATAATAAGGGATAGGGTAAAGGAGCATGATCTATCGAGATGCATATGGGTGACACGGTGGTTTTAGCGAGTTCGGGCCTCTTGCAGTGAAGATAATAGCCTACATCTCGTGCTCTGGAGAGGCTTTGTTTTATCTGAGTATGTATCCGGAGATTACAATGAGAGAAAGCGGAGAACGGATCCCCATGCCAGAGCTAAATCCTGAGACTAATGGCGAGAAAGTTGAGGGAGAAGAATCAGAACCAGCCTAGTCTAGTGGTGGGGGTGGCTTATATAGAGTGCGCCACCCCCCACCTCGTATGTTACAAAGAGGGGCATGAATGCCATAATGTCAGCCCACTACGAAACCTCCACTATGACAATGATCCTTCATCTGCCTTGTCGACTGTTTGGTCTTCGCATATCCGACTGAGCCATACGACCGAGTGGTTGACTGTCTTCCGAGTGGACGGTACATTGATACGTCCGAGTAGATAGTACGTCCATATGAGATTTATCTGGACCCACAAGCTATGTGGACCCCATGCTTTATGATATTTCGACCCTTTGTGGGCCTACCTGTTATGTGTATCCCCAACAGGCATGTTTTGCTAGTGTATAAAATAGCCTAACGAACCCGGCATAATTCCAAAATTTAACAGGGCACTCATATAGTTCTATGTTGCCTCTGTAAAGAAAATCAGGGGGAGGCAGCGTATATCGTTTCGCACACAAAGGTGACATCGGAACCACGAGGCTTGTTGAGAGATTCTCCGGTTTTGCAAGAAGCTTATACCAAAACTTGTCCCAATTCAGCTAAAAATTATACATATGAAAACAGGGTTTAGATTATCCCGAACATCTCGCTACCTAGACCAAGGTACTGTGATTTGAATTCAACATAAAATGGATACAAATATTTGAATTGGAGATAGTATGGTACATGTAGTTCATAGTGAAATATGATTACTGCTATATGCATGTTTTTTGTTATCAAGATAATATTTAAATGATGGTATAACTTGACAACAATCGTATTCAAATAAGGAAAATTGATTCAAATTGAGTCCATATGGTAGACGACAATATAGATGTTCATAGGGTGGAGTAAAATGTTCATATATGATGGAAGATCAAAATGTAGGACTACATCCATTATAAACCACAAGGTCACCTAACGATATATTCGAATTCAACATAATGTGGATTCAAAAATTGAAATTCGACATCCTGGCATTTGTAATCATATATAAAGGGACATGACTCTTTCTTGTGGTGGGAATTGATTTGTTTTTTGTTGTTGTTGAGGGAAGTGCGAATTGATTTGGTATTGTACAGGGTATTCTTGTTCTCCCAAAAAAATTTACATTTTTCTTGTAGTTTTTTAAATGGCATTTATAGAAATATAGTAAAAGGGGACATGACTCTCTTGTGGCTTGTATGGATTGTTTTTTGTACACGTTAAGTTTGTTCTGCCGAACATGGAATCCGCGCTTTGTTTCCCAAAATTTTCGAGCTCGAGTATCTTTTGGCTCATCTGCTGTGAAACTCCCGCCTCTTCAACCCGCGCCGCGCCTTGTTATCTCAAAATTTCGACGAGCGCAAAAACTCCATCCTCATCGGAAATCGGTCCTGCAGCCCAGACATGCGAAATCCCCCTTCTACCCCTCAGCCGAAAATGCAGGCTCGATGTCACGTGGTCAAAACCGGTGGGGGTACGCTGGTAACTTACCCTACATTTCGGACAAGCGCGTCCCTAAGCCATGGCTCCCCCTACCTTCCCCTTCGTCCCCCTCATCCACCGCATCGGATGAGGATCCGTCGTCGATCTCGTCATCCCGCCGGATCAGCCGCCCCATCCTCCACCTCCAAGGAGCTGCCCCGATGTTCGCCTCGTCTATCGCACCACCTCCATCCCCACAGCGTTGTCTTGACCCGCCCCACCGGAACCGCAGCACCCTCACCAATTCCTATGATGAAGCCGAGGCCTACTCGGCGCCACCAACGAGGTTCTGCACTCACCGCTGCGTTTTATCTTTTATTCGATCTCACAGGGCTGCCGGTGCTCGATACCGAGTGATACGTCTCCAACGTATCTATAATTTTTCATTGTTCCATGCTATTATATTATCTGTTTTGGATGTTTATGGGCTTTATTAAACACTTATATATTATTTTTGCGACTAACCTATTAACCCAGAGCCCAGTGCCAGTTTCTGTTTTGCCCTTGTTTCAGTGTTTCGCAGAAAAGGAATATCAAACGGAGTCCAAACGGAATGAAACCTTCAGGAGAGTTATTTTTGGAACGGAAGCAATCCGGAAGACTTGGAGTATACGTAAGGGAAGCAACATGGAAGGCACGAGGCAGGGGGGCGCGCCCTCCACCCTCGTGGGCCCCTCGTGGCTCCCCTGACCGACTTCTTTCGCCTATATATATCCATATACCCTAAAACCTTCGGAGAACAGAATAGATCGGGAGTTCCGCCGCCGCAAGCCTCTGTAGCCACCAAAAACCAATCGGGACCCTGTTCCGGCACCCTGCCGGAGGGGGGAACCCTCACCAGCGGCCATCTTCATCATCCCGGCGCTCTCCATGACGAGGAGGGAGTAGTTCACCCTCGGGGCTGAGGGTATGTACCAGTAGCTATGTGTTTGATCTCTCTCTCTCTCGTGTTCTTGAGGTGATACGATCTTCATGTATCGCGAGCTTTGCTATTATAGTTGGATCTTATGTTTCTTCTCCCCCTCTACTCTCTTGTAATGGATTGAGTTTTCCCTTTGAAGTGATCTTATCGGATTGAGTCTTTAATGATTTGAGAACACTTCATGTATGTCTTGCCGTGCGTATCTGTGGTGACAATGGGATATCACGTGATTCACTTGATGTATGTTTTGGTGATCAACTTGCGGGTTCCGCCCATGAACCTATGCATAGGGGTTGGCACATGTTTTCGTCTTGATTCTCCGGTAGAAACTTTGGGGCACTCTTTGAGGTTCTATGTGTTGGTTGAATAGATGAATCTGAGATTGTGTGATGCATATCGTATAATCATACCCACGGATACTTGAGGTGACATTGGAGTATCTAGGTGACATTAGGGTTTTGGTTGATTTGTGTCTTAAGGTGTTATTCTAGTACGAGCTCTAGGGCTGTTTGTGACACTTACAAGAATAGCCCAACGGATTGATTGGAAAGAATAACTTTGAGGTGGTTTCGTACCCTACCATAATCTCTTCGTTTGTTCTCCACTATTAGTGACTTTGGAGTGACTCTTTGTTGCATGTTGAGGGATAGTTATATGATCCAATTATGTTATTATTGTTGAGAGAACTTGCACTAGTGAGAGTATGAACCCTAGGCCTAATTTCCTAGCATTGCAATACCGTTTACGCTCACTTTTATCATTAGTTACCTTGCTGTTTTTATATTTTCAGATTACAAAAACCTATACCTACCATCCATATTGCATCTGTATCACCATCTCTTCGCCGAACTAGTGCACCTATACAATTTACCATTGTATTGGGTGTGTTGGGGACACAAGAGACTCTTTGTTATTTGGTTGCAGGGTTGCCTGAGAGAGACCATCTTCATCCTACACCTCCCACAGATTGATAAACCTTAGGTCATCCACTTGAGGGAAATTTGCTACTGTCCTACAAACCTCTGCACTTGGAGGCCCAACAACGTCTACAAGAAGAAGGTTGCGTAGTAGACATCAAGCAGTTTCTGGCGCCGTTGCCGGGGAGGAGAGTGCTTGAAGGTATATCTTTAGATCTTGCAATCGAATCTTTTAGTTTCTTGTTTTATCACTAGTTTAGTTTATAAAATAAAACTACAAAAAAATGGAATTGAGGGTACCTCATATGCTTCATCTTTTTAATGTCTTTCGTGAAAATGATGGGAAGGAAAATTATGCTCAAGTGCTAGAAGAAGAATGCATTAAAATGTTTGGAACTAAATATTTGAATGATGAGCATGATTGCAATGTTGTTAGTATGAATTCTATGAATATCCATGATGCTAATGATATGCAAAGCCACAAGCTTGGGGATGCTATGTTTGATGAAGATGATATTTTTTGTTCCCCAAGTTTTGATGAGCAAATTTACTATGATGAAAGCATGCCTCCTATCTATGATGATCATTGTGATGACACGTATGCTTTAAAGAATAATGATAACCATGAAACTTTTCATCTTGATCTCAATTTTCAATCACATGATAGTTATTTTGTTGAGTTTGCTCCCACCACTATTCATGAGAATAAATTTGCTTATGTGGAGAGTAGTAAAATTTCTATGCAAGTAGACCATGAAAAGAATGCTTTATGTGTTGGTTATATTGTTGAATTTATTCATGATGCTACTGAAAATTATTATGAGGGAGGAACATATGCTTGTAGGAATTCCAATAATATCAAGTTTCCTCTCTATGTGCTTAAAGTTTTGAAGTTATGCTTGTTTTGCCTTCCTATGCTAGTTGATTATTGTTCCCATAAGTTGTTTGCTCACAAAATCCCTATGCATAGGAAGTGGGTTAGACTTAAATTTGCTAGTCATATTCTTCATGATGCTCTCTTTACGTTTCAATTCTTATGTCTTATGTGAGCATCATTGAAATCATCATGCCTAGCTAGGGGCATTAAACGATAGCGCTTGTTGGGAGGCAACCCAATTTTATTTTAGTTTTTTGCTTTTTGGTTCTGTTTAGTAATAGATAATCCATCTAGCTTCTGTTTAGATGTAGTTTTATGTTTTAATTAGTGTTTGTGCCAAGTAGAACCTTTCGGAAGACTTGGGTGAAGTCTTTATGATCATGCTGTAAAAAAAACAGAAACTTTAGCGCTCACGAGATTAGCTTCACCTTTTTACTGGAGAGTACTATTTAGTTGATTCTTTTTGCAGATGATTACTATACAAATTCCTCAGGTCCACCAATTTATTTTAGAATTTTTGGAGTTCCAGAAGTATACGTTTGATACAGATTACTACAGACTGTTCTGTTTTTGACAGATTCTGTTTTTCGAGTGTTGTTTGCTTATTTTAATGAATCTATGGCTAGTAAAAGAGTTTATAAACCATATAGAAGTTGGAATACAGTAGGTTTAACACCAATATAAATAAAGAATTAGTTCACTACAGTACCTTGAAGTGGTGTTTTGTTTTCTTTCGCTAACAGAGCTCACGAGATTTTCTGTTGAGTTTTGTGTTGTGAAGTTTTCAAGTTTTGGGTAAAGATTCGATGGACTATGGAATAAGGAGTGACAAGAGCCTAAACCTGGGGATTCCCAAGGCACCCAAAGGTAATATTCAAGGACAAACAAGAGCCTAAGCTTGGGTATGCCCCGGAAGGCATCCCCTCTTTCGTCTTCGTTCATCGGTAACTTTACTTGGAGCTATATTTTTATTCACCACATGATATGTGTTTTGCTTGGAGCGTCATTTTATTTTCTTTTGTTTTGATTGCTGTTTGAATAAAGTATCAAGATCTGAAATTCTTAAATGTTAGAGAGTCTTCACATACTTGCATAATTATTCAACTACTCATTGATCTTCACTTATATCTTTCGGAGTAGTTTGTCGTTTGCTCTAGTGCTTCACTTATATCCTTTTAGAGCACGGCGGTGGTTTTATTTTGAAGAAATAGATGAACTCCCTTGATTCACTTATATTATTTTGAGAGTCTTTAGAACATCATGGTAATTTGCTTTGGTTATGAATTTAGTCCTAATATGATGGGCATCCAAGAGGGATATAATAAAAACTTTCATATAAAGTGCATTGAATACTATGAGAAGTTTGATTCCTTATGATTGTTTTGAGATATGAGGATGGTAATATTAGAGTCATGCTAGTGAGTAGTTGTGGATTTTAGAAATACTTGTGTTAAAGTTTGTGATTCCCGTAGCATGCACGTATGGTGAACCGTTATGTGATGAAGTCAGAGCATGATTTATTTATTGATTGTCTTCCTTGTGAGTGGCGGTCGGGGACGAGCGATGGTCTTTTCCTACCAATCTATCCCCCAAGGAGCATGCGTGTAATACTTTGCTTTGATAACTAATAGATTTTTGCAATAAGTATATGAGTTCTTTATGACTAATGTTGAGTCCATGGATTATACGCACTCTCACCCTTCCACCATTGCTAGCCTCTCTAATACCGCACACCTGTCGCCGGTATCATACACCCACCATATATCTTCCTCAAAACAGCCACCATACCTACCTATTATGGCATTTTCATAGCCATTCCGAGATATATTGCCATGCAACTTTCCACCGTTCCGTTTATTATGACACGCTCCATCATTGTCATATTGCTTTGCATGATCATGTAGTTGACATTGTATTTGTGGCAAAGCCACCGTTCATAATTCTTTCATACATGTCACTCATGAGTCATTGCATATCCCGGTACACCGCCGGAGGCGTTCATATAGTCATATTTTGTTCTAAGAATCGAGTTGTAATTGTTGAGTTGTAAGTAAATAAAAGTGTGATGATCATAATTATTAGAGCATTGTCCTAGTGAGGAAAGGATGATGGAGACTATGATTCCCCCACAAGTCGGGATGAGACTCCAGACTTAAAAAAAGAAGAGGCCATAAAAAAAGAGAAAAGGCCCAAATAAAAAAATAAAAAAATGAGAGAAAAAGAGAGAAGGGACAATGCTACTATCCTTTTACCACACTTAAGTAGCACCATGATCTTCATGATAGAGAGTCTCCTATGATATCACTTTCATATACTAGTGGGAAATTTTCATTATAGAACTTGGCTTGTATATTCCAATGAAGGGCTTCCTCAAAATGCCCTAGGTCTTCGTGAGCAAGCGAGTTGGATGCACACCCACTTAGTTTCTTTTGTTGAGCTTTCATACACTTATAGCTCTAGTGCATCCGTTGCATGGCAATCCCTACTCACTCACATTGATATCTATTGATGGGCATCTCCATAGCCCGTTGATACGCCTAGTTGATGTGAGACTATCTTCTCCTTTTTGTCTTCTCCACAACCACCATTCTATTCCACCTATAGTACTATGTCCATGGCTCACGCTCATGTATTGCGTGAAGATTGAAAAAGTTTGAGAACATCAAAAGTATGAAACAATTGCTTGGCTTGTCATCGGGGTTGTGCATGATTTAAATATTTTGTGTGATGAAGATAGAGCATAGCCAGACTATATGATTTTGTAGGGATAGCTTGCTTTGGCCATGTTATTTTGAGAAGACATGATTGCTTTGTTAGTATGCTTGAAGTATTATTGTTTTCATGTCAATATTAAACTTTTGTCTTGAATCTTATGGATCTGAATCTTCTTGCCACAATAAAGAAGATATCATTGATAAATATGTTAGGTAGCATTCCACATAAAAAATTCTGTTTTTATCATTTACCTATTCGAGGACGAGCAGGAATTAAGCTTGGGGATGCTGATACGTCTCCAACGTATCTATAATTTTTGATTGTTCCATGCTATTATATTATCTGTTTTGGATGTTTATGGGCTTTATTAAACACTTTTATATTATTTTTGGGACTAACCTATTAACCCAAAGCCCAGTGCCAGTTTCTGTTTTTCCCTTGTTTCAGTGTTTCGAAGAAAAGGAATATCAAACGGAGTCCAAACGGAATGAAACCTTCGGGAGAGTTATTTTTGGAACGGAAGCAATCCGAAAGACTTGGAGTATACGTAAGGGAAGCAACGAGGAAGGCACGAGGCAGGGGGCGCGCCCACCCCCCTGGGCGCACCCTCCACCCTCGTGGGCCCCTCGTGGCTCCCCTGACCGACTTCTTTCGCCTATATATATCCATATACCCATAAAACCTTCGGAGAACAGAATAGATCGGGAGTTCCGCCGCCGCAAGCCTCTGTAGCCACCAAAAACCAATCGGAACCCTGTTCCGGCACCCTGCCGGAGGGGGGAACCCTCATCGGTGGCCATCTTCATCATCCCGGCGCTCTCCATGACGAGGAGGGAGTGGTTCACCCTCGGGGCTGAGGGTATGTACCAGTAGCTATGTGTTTGATCTCTTTCTCTCTCGTGTTCTTGAGGTGATACGATCTTGATGTATCGCGAGCTTTGCTATTATAGTTGGATCTTATGTTTCTTCTCCCCCTCTACTCTCTTGTAATGGATTGAGTTTTCCCTTTGAAGTAATCTTATCGGATTGAGTCTTTAATGATTTGAGAACACTTGATGTATGTCTTGCCGTGCATATTTGTGGTGACAATGGGATATCACGTGATTCACTTGATGTATGTTTTGGTGATCAACTTGCGGGTTCCGCCCATGAACCTATGCATAGGGGTTGGCACACGTTTTCGTCTTGATTCTCCGGTAGAAACTTTGGGGAACTCTTTGAGGTTCTATGTGTTGGTTGAATAGATGAATCTGAGATTGTGTGATGCATATCGTATAATCATACCCATGGATACTTGAGGTGACATTGGAGTATCTAGGTGACATTAGGGTTTTGGTTGATTTGTGTTTTATGGTGTTATTCTAGTACGAACTCTAGGGCTGTTTGTGACACTTACAGGAATAGCCCAACGGATTGATTGGAAAGAATAACTTTGAGGTGGTTTCGTACCCTACCATAATCTCTTCGTTTGTTCTCCACTATTAGTGACTTTGGAGTGACTCTTTGTTGCATGTTGAGGGATAGTTATATGATCCAATTATGTTATTATTGTTGAGAGAACTTGCACTAGTGAGAGTATGAACCCTAGGCCTTATTTCCTAGCATTGCAATACCGTTTACGCTCACTTTTATCATTAGTTACCTTGCTGTTTTTATATTTTCAGATTACAAAAACATATATCTACCATCCATATTGCACTTCTATCACCATCTCTTCGCCGAACTAGTGCACCTATACAATTTACCATTGTATTGGGTGTGTTGGGGACACAAGAGACTCTTTGTTATTTGGTTGCAGGGTTGCTTGAGAGATACCATCTTCATCCTACGCCTCCCGCGGATTGATAAACCTTAGGTCATCCACTTGAGGGAAATTTGCTACTATCCTACAAACCTCTACACTTGGAGGCCCAACAACGTCTACAAGAAGAAGGTTGCGTAGTAGACATCACCGAGCAGCCATGGCGGGTCTCCATCGACGGTGCTGTCGTCGGCCACTTCATCCACGGCGTCTCTCCCCCATGTCGTTGCTTCCTCGGCGGCGACTTCCACACCGGCACTAGCTGCAGCTACTCCGGCTCTCGCTCGCGCTGGTGCTGCTCCGGCTCTCGCTCTCACTGCGGCGCTGTTCTTGCTGTCGGTCATGCTGCTACACTGCTCTTGCTTTCGTTCGTGCTGCTGCTCTGCTCTGCTATTGATGTCGGTCGCGCTGCTGCTCTGCTCTTGCTCTCGTTTGTGCTGCTGCTTTGCTCTTGCTCTTGCTCTTGCTCTCGCTCGCGCTGCTGCTGCTGTTGCACGACCTCCGGTAGCTACAGGAGTTGTTGCTTTAGCACTCGCTCGCGGTGCTACTGTACGACTTGTTCTCTGCTAGTGCGTTCCCTGCTCAAGCGGCTGCTGATTTAGATCACTGCTTCTCTGCTACTAGTGCTCAAATGCCCTAAACATCTATTGCAATGCTCTACTACTAGTTCAATCAGTTTCGACAGTAAAATTCAGTTTCGACTGTAAAGTTCAGATTCTTCAGTTAAGTTCAGAGTGAATAGTATTTACAGCATCTTTCGGAGTGGCCGTGGCGCGGCTGATGCGTTCTACATCTAGCAGTTTTTGGTGATCTATTTTGCATCATCTATTGCAGATGATATTAGAGTCCCACTTCATATTAACGTTGTCTGTCTTGTCCTGCTTCAGCCTCGCCGCCATACACCTCACCAGAGCTGCTCCAACGACGGAATCGTCCATCACAGCGGAGCAGTACCCTCGGCGCCGTTTCCAGAGGCCTCAGATCTTCTTCCCCGCCTCCGACAGTCACACCAGCATCACCATCCTCCACGTCCAACCAAATGATGCTGAGGTTGACAAGGCTATGCCAAAGAGGTTGTACACTTGTCGCATCACTTTGTTACTCTGCATTCATGTCGACCCCTCAGAGATCCTTTGCTATGGAACTACTATGGTACTACTACTCGTGCATTTGGTTAGAAGGAGTGGTGCAAAGCAAAACTGGAGGATTTTTTTTCCTTTGGTGTCTCTTTCAAAGAAAAAATGTAGAAATTTTAATATCCACTTGGGCGTCCTTTTCAAATTAATATGCATGAAGAACAGGACTAATTGCATTACTGACATAATAAGATTCTTATTTTTTCATTTTCACGTGGTTTGACTTTAATTTGACCATGTTTCTCCATTCCTGTGTTCTTCCAATTCATGTGAACCAAACACCCAGGTTGACAGAAATCCTATGTTTCCAAATGCTCTATTTTGCACGTGCATTCCTATCCTATTCCTGTGTTTTCCTGTCCATGCGTTTATAGAATCCTCCAATTCTAAGCAGCCCTTACAGATTTACTTCATTTTTAGATAGGCGTCAAAGAAAACTCTATGTGTTATGTCCTGCTCCTGTTGTGCCGTCATCCATCCCACCTGAGGTGCACCATCGACAAAAGCGTCCACTGTAGCACAGATTCCCCCTGCAGACTTTCTTTTGCCGCCTCAGATCATCTTCCCCGTTGTCGGCAGCCACGCCAACTGCATTACCTGAAGGAAATATGCCCTAGAGGCAATAATAAAGTTGTTATTAATATTTCCTTATATCATGATAAATAACTATTATTCATGCTAGAAATGTATTAACCGGAAACTTGATACATGTGTGGATACATAGACAAAACAGTGTCCCTAGTAAGCCTCTACTAGACTAGCTCGTTAATCAAAGATGGTTAAGTTTCCTAGACCATAGACATGTGTTGTCATTTGATGAACGGGATCACATCATTAGGAGAATGATGTGATGGACAAGACCCACCCGTTAGCTAAGCATAATGATCGTTAAGTTTTATTGCTACTGCTTTCTTCATGACTTATACATATTCCTTTGACAATGAGATTATGCAACTCCCGAATACCAGAGGAATACCTTGTGTGCTATCAAACGTCACAACATAAATGGGTGATTATAAAGATGCTCTACAAGTACCTCCGAAGGTGTTTTGTTGGGTTGGCATAGATCGAGATTAGGATTTGTCACTCCGAGTATCGGAGAGGTATCTCTGGGCCCTCTCCGTAATGCACATCATAATAAGCCTTGCAAGCAATGTGACTAATGAGTTAGTTGCGGGATGATGTATTACGAAACGAGTAAAGAGACTTGCCAGTAACAAGATTGAACTAGGTATGAGGATACCGACGATCGAATCTCGGGCAAGTAACATACCGATGACAAAGGGAATAATGTATGTTGTCATTACAGTTCGACCGATAAAGATCTTTGTAGAATATGTGGGAGCCAATATGAGCATCCAGGTTCGCTATTGGTTATTGACCAGAGAGGTGTCTCGGTCATGTCTACATAGTTCTCGAACCCGTAGGGTCCGAATGCTTAACATTCGATGACGATTTGTATTATGAGTTATGTGTTTTGGTGACTGTCGGTGTCAAAACTGGCGGATCTCGGGTAAGGGGTCCCGAACTGTGCGTCTAGGATCGATGGTAACAGGAGACGGGGGACACGATGTTTACCCAGGTTCAGGCCCTCTCTATGGAGGTAATACCCGACTTCCTGCTTGATTGATCTTGATGAATATGAGTGTTACAAGAGTTGATCTACCACGAGATCGTAATGGCTAAACCCTAGAAGTCTAGCCTATGTGAATATAGTAATGAATATCCGCCTATCCGGACTACGCCCTCCGGTTTATATAGACACCGGAGAGATCTAGGGTTACACGGAGTCGGTTACATAGAAAGGAATCTACATAGTTGGTCGCCAAGCTTGCCTTCCACGCCAAGGAGAGTCCAATCCGGACATGGGTACAATCTTCGGTCTTCATGTCTCCACAGCCCATCAGTCCGGCCAAATGGATAATAGGCCGGACGCCCGAGGACCCCTTAGTCCAGGACCCCCTTAGTAGCCCCTGAACCTGACTTCAATGATGAGGAGTCCGGCATGCAGATTTGTCTTCGGCATTGCAAGGCGGGTTCCCTCCTTCCGAACTCCGGAATAGTCTTCGGATGTAGTAAGTATATCCGGACCTGTGCTTATAATTGCAGAGAATACAATATTCCATGAGCCCAACTTGCTGACAACTGTTTGTGACATTACATCACACCTGCCCGGTTATTATTTCCAACCGTTGGCTAGCCCGTCGCCCCACGTCTCGGGACGCGGTTTTACTGGCACGTCTTGTCAAGGCAGAGATCGTGTCCCCTTATTCATGGGATTTTCATTAATGCAGGCGTGGGTAACCCAACCGTCCCCTGGGTACAACTCTTTGAGGATAGATAAGTGTCGAGACCCAGGAGGAGACGCCCAGTATTCGGGGTCTTTATATAGGGACCCAGACTCGTCTTTTTCTTTTGCGCTCGCTCCTTCCTCAACCCCAGCCACCTCGAGTTCTAGCCCTCGGGTTCCAATCACCACCAGCCCCAATCATGTCCGGATCCATCCGTCCAGGCCGGTGGGTGGCTTCTTCTGTTACGGAGGACGATATTGCAAAGCTTCGCGCGGCGAGGTATCTGACCCCTGAAATTCTTCATCGGCTTCCCGCAAAGGGGCGGGTTATTCCTACCCCCAAATCCGGCGAGAGGGTGGTATTTGTGTCCCACTTCCTCCATGGGTTAGGGTTCGCGCTTAACCCCTTCGTCCCGGGGCTCATGTTCTACTATGGGATAGATTTTCACGATCTGCCCCGGACTCTATTCTTCTCATCTCGACATTTATCGTCACGTGTGAAGCCTTCCTCCGGACTCCTCCGCGCTTTGGTTTGTGGCTCAAGACCTTTGACGTGAGGCTGCAGGTGACAGAGGAGGAGCAGGCAGAATGTGGAAGCGTCACAATAGGCAAGCTTGCCAGCGCGGTTTGGTTTGGAGGATCTTTCGCCAAGTCTTCTGACCTATGGCAGCAGGGGTGGTTTTATATCAACGAGCCACGTGGCTCCAGGTGGGCGGCTATGCCTGCATTTCGACCCAGCCCTCCAATTCAGCTTGCTTCATGGATCAATAAGGGATTGGACTGGGGATCCGTCAATGAAGTGCAGACTCTGCAACGTCGCATCCGAAGCCTTGCTGAGAAGGGCATCGATCTTGTGAACGTCGTTCAAGTAATGCTAGTCCACCGGACCTGCCATGTCAGCGGCGGCCTCTCCGTATGTGGGAGTTTAATCCAGAAGGGCGGCGGACTCTTCAGCACTTCTTCGGCACCACGCACGAAGGAATGTGGAAATTATATTTCGGGGAATGAGAGCAATGGTCGGATACCACCGAAGATGTTGGCCTTGACTGCAATCATCCGGACACTTCGGTAAGCATTCAATCTCCGAACACCTTCTATTCAAGCATCTCTTGACAAGATACTGAACAATTCGTCCCTATACAGGACTGGATAAAGAAAGCGGTATTAATCTGGTGTCCGACGCCCCTTCCCAAAGATTCTGTGACCACCCTGCTGACGAGAATGCTGACTCCAACACTGTACCAGGTGTCTGCAGAGGGGGACGAGAACAGGGAAACCAAAGATGATCGCCGCCCTGAGGGTAAATTAGACGATGTGTTCGGGGAAACCGAAACCCTTTTGCCCGAGGGCAAAGGTGCAGAGGAAGCCCTCCATGGCAAGAAGAGGGCCGCTTCCGAAGATCAGGAGGGGAAACCTTCCAAGAGAGGAAAAATGCCATCGTCGGGTGGCTTGGGCCGGGCAAGCGATGTTGCCGCAGAGCTTTATGATGAAGACACACCTTTGGCCAATCCGTAAGTGAAGCTGAGGCAATTCAAACTCACCTCATTCTTTTCCTATTAATGAAGTAATCATCCGGAATATGTACATCCTCGCTGGTTAACGCCTGGTGTTTCTCAATCGTCCTCCTCCTCGGGAGACCTTCTTCCAGAGACGATGGGGAGCGACACGCCTTCTCCAGCCTCCTCGCCCAACAGGGCGGATGATTCTGAGGTATCGTCCCGGAGGGCTCCTCCCGATCAACAAGTAGTGCCGAAAACGAAGAAGGCATTTCCCGAAGGTGGTGCCTCTGTCACTCAGGGTTCGGGGATCAAGAAAGACGGCCCCGAACTGCCCAGTTTACAGCCAAAGACGATTCTGGAGGCGAGTAAGCGGTTTCCTTCAAAGGAATGTTGTACTCCGGCGGCGGTTTCCGAAGACCCAGGAGCGCCGGAAATGCTGACGGACATGCTGCGACAAGCGTCCATTTCGGAGGAGCACCGTGCCTTGATGGTTACGGTGGTCGAAAAGGTTCTATCCACAAAGAGCAGATTGAACGAGGTCTTCACGAGCCTTCTAAGAGGTTTTGTGGTTTGTGATGTAATTTTGCCAATTGAACTTTATTGACAGAATGCACCTGTTGTATATGCAGTAGCCCCTGAGACTCGGATTGCCTTCCAAAGGAAGTGATCGAAGGATAAAAAAGATATGCTCAGGTACTAACCTTGATTTAACTTGGAATACAGGCTGCCTTCCCTCCTGCGGCTACCCGAAATACGGAAGTGGCTGAACTGCAGCGAAAGCCGGATATTGCTGAGGATGACATTGCATTGATCAACAGGCGTCTTCACGACTCGCAAGGTATATATTTCGAGCATTCCTTATACCAATGTGCTTGTAATTTAAGCCTGATGCTGAAAAGAGTTTTGTATGAAATGTGCATGAATGCAGATGGTGCTGCCGCCATCGAAGCTCTTCGGGCGGAACTAGCCCGGGCCAAGGAGTAGGCCCGGTGTAGTAATGCGGCTGCCGAAAAGGCATCGGCTGATCTAAGAGCCGAACAAACAGCTCGGCGCCAAAATGAGGAGAAAGTATCCGCACTGGCGCTTGAATTGAAGAATACAGCCAGCGTTGTGAATATCTTGAGAAGGGGAATAAAACCAAAAAGGGTGAACTTGATAAGGCCTTACGAGAAGCGAGTGAAGCTCGGTCTGAATCCAGGGTAGCTCGTGAAGAGATTCGGCAGGCTAAGGAGATCGCGGACAGTAAGCCCTTTTTGCTTCAGACTAAGTTTGGCGATCCGGACTATGCCCAGCTGAACCAGATCTGGAGTTCTCCGGCTGAATTTTTGGACTTTCCGAAAAGTTCTTCTGATGTGGCGCAATTTTACCAAGGGCAAGAGGGGTATGCAACGGAGAAGCTTTTCTGGTCACAATTTGGCGCATCAAAGCGCACTCTGTTGCTGAATGAACAGATGTCCCAATGGTCCGAGCTTCATAGGATATCCGGCGACGCCATGAAGAACTTCATAATCCGGTTGTGGCCAAGTGAGCCTATTCCGAGTAGTTATTTTGGCCTGGTGCGGCGGCTTGTTGACGCGGTGCCACATATCGATGTTGTGAAGCGGTCGGTGTGCATTGAGGGTGCACGGATGGCCTTTGCCCGAGTCAAAACATTCTGGGGAAAGATGAAGGCCATCGATGTTGCGGCGAGGAGTCCACCCAAGGGCAAGGACCGTTATGAGCCGGAGCAGTATTTTGAAGACGTCCTAGAGGCCGCCCGCTTGATAGAGGGTCAATGCTCGAAAGACATAATGTTCGAGTGATGTGTATAATGGTTGTAACAGACAACTTTATAGTTAATCTATTTTTATGTTTTGCTCGAGAGCTTGTGTTCCTCCTATGCGGCCGTTTTAATGTAATCTGAAAGTTTTCCAGTCGTCGGCTTCAGCCCCCTCGTAGGAAGTACGGGGGTGTTCGGAAAAGCATTTAATCACTCTTTATCCAACGTCTTGGTCCGTGAAGGAGGTGATAATGTGGCGAACCAGGCAATCGAACTATAGGGCGTTAACACTTTCACTTAGCCATAGGAGTTTTATGGTGGGGCTATGACATAGCCCCTGGTATGTATACGACGCATTATAATATGGTGCCTTACATATGTTGATCTGAAAAAGATCCCTCGTGTGACACGGAGAATCACTAAAGATTAGAATAAGTCGTCAAGTGGTTGACCAGCTCTCGCCGCGTCATGACAGTCAGTTTTCGGCTTTCTCTACTGAGGTCCTCATCCGGTCAGGCCAGGGCACAATCACAGTAGTTCTCCCTTTACTACCCTAGCCGATAGAGCGGAACGTAGGGTAGCAAGCACAGGAGCCGGGCAACCCAACTATTGACCCAAGACAATGATTCAGAGCTGATGCATATAAGGCCAAACTTGCGACGCCGAAGTGCGCTTTAGAGCTCTTCGGACTTTTACTGGCAACTCATTTGTTCCCATACCGAGCCCCTGGCAGGTTATGCCGAGGTGCATCTGTAAAGCAGCCGTTAAGGCCATACTCATTGTTGAAAGAGTATGGAAGATTAGTTCGGATAAAGTTTTACTGGGAGCGGAGTAGTATGCCAATGATAAATTCATATATATAAAAAAACCGCAAACCCGGCTATTTGACATACTCGGGGTCGGGAACGGAGGGAAAAAAGGCATAGTACAGGCTCAAAATAAAGAGTGCGGTCTACAAAAAGTTATTTTGGACCTCCTGCCGCACGTCTGCGTCGCCCGTCCTCCGGGAGGGGAATCCTTAACGGAAGTAATCCCTTAGGTGAGTGTGCGGATCCGAACTCCGATAGAGTCTGTTGTAAATGTTGTCCTTGTCGTCACCTATTTTTAAGAGATAATAAAGAAAGAAAGGAAAAAGAAAACAGATAAAAGACGCTACGGGAATGTTTGTGGGGTTGTCCGTATTGCGCTTCCGCCGGTGCCCATGGTATCTTGAGTGCGTAGTGATGTACACGCGGTGTAAATCTTGCCAGTATAGGAGGTGGGTGGCGGAAGCCGAACTGCTATTTCTGTTTCGGGAGTGGTCGAACTTCGGAGGGAAACTGTTTCTGGCCCCTGGTGTTCAGCTGGTGGGCCGCTCCGTTGTCTTTATCGCCTGGTGGCCTCCTCCCCTTGTGTTCGGCGTTGAGCTTGCCTGCCTTCTTGAAGACCCAACAGTTTCTGTTGGTATGATTAGCTGGCTTATCAGGGTGGCCGTGAATCTGGCAAGGTCGGTCCAATATCCTGTCGAGGGTGGATGGCCCGTCTTGATTTGCCTTTAGTAGCTTCTTCCGTTGACCGGGTTTCGGATTGTTAAATCCGGCGTTGACCGTTGTGTCGCGTGATCTTTCATTGTTATTGTGACTGTTGTGTTCGGTTCGTCGAGGCTTGCCGTTGCCGTCTCGGATTTCGAAAGTGCCCGGGTTGCTGGCGTTGTTGCTTTTACGAGCGAGCCAGTTATCTTCCCCCGCACAAAAGCGACTCATTAGAGCAGTAAGGGCTGTCATGGATTTGGGTCTTTCCTGGCCGAGGTGACGTGCTAGCCATTCATCCCGGACGCTATGTTTGAAGGCCGCAAGGGCTTCCGCGTCCGGACAGTCGACGACTTAGTTCTTTTTGACTAAGAACCTAGTCCAGAGCTCCCTGGCTGACTCGCTGGGCCGCTGGACAATATGACTTAAGTCACCGGCATCTAGTGGCCGGACATATGTTCCTTGGAAGTTGTCTCGAAAGGCGTCTTCCAAATCTTCCCAGCTGCCAATAGAATTTTTTGGCAAACTGTTTAGCTAGTACCGCGCTGGCCCTTTGAGCTTGAGAGGCAGGTATTTAATGGCATGTGAATATGGAAGAGGAAATCCTCAATCCATACCGCGGGATCTGTCGTTCCATCGTATGATGCGATGTTAATGGGTTTGAACCCGTCTGGGAATTCATGCTCCATTACCTCGTCAGTGAAGCAGAGAGGGTGTGTGACTCCTCTATGTTGGGCCACACTGTGGAGCACCTCCGGTGGATTCCGTTTGCGGCTTTCGGACCGGGCATGGTGAGGTTTGTCACGCCTGAATAGGTAGCCATCGTCGCGTGTCGAGGCCTGCTTTCGCGATCCGTAGGTCGGTCTTGCGGGTCCTGCTCTATTGTCCAAGTCCCTCTGCGAGTCGTCTGGGTAATCGTGACCTGTGTTGTTCTTGCCTTTACGGCGAGGTGGGGAGGTCTGGTATTCGGCTTGAGTTGCCTTTTTATCCGGACAGAGTTGTCGGCGACCTGCCGCATTGTGTGACGATGGTACGGGCTCCAACGCCCCTTCATCGGGCTGGTATAGCAATCTGTGCTTTGGGTAGCTTTTGGCTAGGCCACTAAGGCCGTATTCTTCGGCGACCAGGACTTCGGTCCATCTGTCGTTGAGTAAGTCTTGGTCAGCTTGAAGCTGCTGCTTCTTCTTTTTCAGGCTCCTTGCCGTAGCTATTAGCCTGCGCTTGAAGCGTTCCTGTTCGTGGGGCTCTTCGGGTACGATGAAGTCTTCGTTGCTGAGGCTTACCTCATCTTCGGAGAGCGGAAGGTAGTTGTCATCATCCGAACTGTCGCTGGGCAGGGCCTGTTCATCGGGGCAGGCTTTCCTGTTCCTCCTGTTCGGGTATTGCTCCAGCAGGGTCTTCATTGTCCGGAGTGTTATCTTCTCCGGTGCTAGTATTGTTTTCTCTTGAGCGACGTGACCTAAAGCGGCACCAGGGCGCCGATGTTCGGACTGTGTACCAGGAGGCCTATCCTCAACTCATCCCTCCTTGTCGTCGTCGAGAGCGCCGTTGGGTGTGTCTACCATACACACGTCATACTAGGAAGTGGCCGTCCCGAGTCTAGCGGATAGTGAGTTGTGGCCTTGCCCTTCATCGTCGTCCATGCCATCGATGTCTTCGGAGCCGGGGTCAACATTGTTGGTTGGGTCTTCGACAGTGGCTATGAAGTGGGTGGCGGGTCGGAAGCAAAATTCTCCATCGTCCGCCGCCAGTTTGAACCGGACACAGTCCGGCAGTGAGTCACCTGCCAGAGATAGGTTTTTAGTGAGTTTTGTACGTCGCCCATGGGCGAGTGTTGGAAGACGTCTGTGGCGCTGAACTTGAAGATCGATAACCGATCGAGTTCGGTATCCGCGGACTCGCAGGGTTCGGAACTGATCGCCGGAGACGAGTCCGGGATTTCGTTGATGCAGAAATTGTATGAAGTGGAATCTGTGGACGGCTCCAACGCCACGGAATCGGTAGCCTCCGCGACGGGGTTGAGCTTCCCATCTTCGGATGGCTCGATCTGCTCCAGACCTAAGGCCAGAGTCGTTACAGGAGCTATCACCTGGATGCGGACCGAGGGCAGCTTTAAGCCATGCTTATCGGGGCGAAGGGGAGCGGTTGCCGCGGTCTCAAATCTGTCGAAGATCAAGTCTCCACGGATGTCCACGACATAGTTCAAGCTTCCAAATCTGACTTGATGGCCAGGGGCGTAGCTATCGTTCTGCTCCAGATGGCCAAGCAAGTTGGCCCGCAGTACGAAGCCACCGAACATGAAGATTTTTCAAGGGGGGGAAGGTTCCTCCTCGGACGGCGTCACTATCGACGATTGAAGAGGCCATCGAACCTTTCGCCGATGGCACAGTGGAACTCTCAATGAAAGCACCAATGTCGGTGTCAAAACCGGTGGATCTCGGGTAGGGGGTCCCGAACTATGCATCTAGGATCGATGGTGACAGGAGACGGGGGACATGATGTTTACCCAGGTTCAGGCCCTCTCTATGGACGTAATACCCTACTTCCTGCTTGATTGATCTTGATGAATATGAGTGTTACAAGAGTTGATCTACCACGAGATCGTAATGGCTAAACCCTAGAAGTGTAGCCTATGTGAATATGGTAATGAATATCCGCCTATCCGGACTACGCCCTCCGGTTTATATAGACACCGAAGAGATCTAGGGTTACACGGAGTCGGTTACATAGAAAGGAATCTACATAGTTGGTCGCCAAGCTTGCCTTCCACGCCAAGGAGAGTCCAATCCGAACACGGGTACAATCTTCGGTCTTCATGTCTCCACAGCCCATCAGTCCGGCCCAATGGATAACAGGCCGGACGCCCGAGGACCCCTTAGTCCAGGACCCCCTCAGTGACCGAACTTTGTTTGGAGTCCCAGATGAGATCACGGACATGACGAGGAGTCTCGAAATGTTCGAGAGGTAAAGATTGATATATTGGACGATGGTATTCGGACACCAGAATGGTTTCGGAGTGGTTCGGGTATTTTTCGGAGTACCGAGGGGTTACCTGAACCCCCCAGGGAAGTAATGGGCTTACATGGGCCATAGGGGAGAGGGAAGGCAGCCCACAAGGGGTGGCCGCGCCCCCCTCCCATAGGGAGTCCGAATTGAACTAGGAGAGGGGGCGCGCCCCCCTTTCCTTCTCCTCTTCCCTCTCCCTTCCCTCTTTCCCCCTCCATGAGAAGGAAAAAAGGGGGGCGAATCCTACTAGAACTGGAGTCCTAGTAGGACTCCCCTCTCCTTGGCGCGCCCCTGGTGGCCGGCCTCCTCCTCTCCCTCCTTTATATACGTGGGCAGGGCACCCCTTGGAGACACGCCAATTGTTCCAAGCCGTGTGCGACGTCTCCCTCCACGGTTTACTCCTTCGGTCATATTCACGTAGTGCTTAGGCGAAGCCCTGCGCGGATCACATCACCATCACCGTCACCACGCCGTCGTGCTGCCGAAACTCTCCCTCAACCCTCTGCTGGATCAAGAGTTCGAGGGACATCATCGAGCTGAACGTGTGCAGAACTCGGAGGTGTCGTACGTTCGGCGCTTGATTGGTTGGATCGTGAAGACGTTCGACTACATCAACCACGTTAAACTAACGCTTTCGGTCTACGAGGGTACGTGGACACACTCTCCCCATCTCATTGCTATGCATCTCCTAGATGGATCTTGCGTGATCGTAAGAATTTTTTTAAAATTGCATGCTACGTTCCCAATAGTGGCATCAGAGCCAGGTCTATGCGTAGATGATATGCACGAGTAGAACACAAAGAGTTGTGGGCGATGATAGTCATACTGCTTACCACTAACGTCTTATTTTGATTTGGCAGTATTCTTGGATGAAGCGGCCCGGACCAACCTTACATGATCGCGTTCATGAGACCAGTTCCACCGACAGACATGCAACTTGTTTTGCATAAAGGTGGCTGGCGGGTGTCTGTTTCTCCAACTTTAGTTGAATCGAATTTGACTACGGCCGGTCCTTGTTGAAGGTTAAAGCAGCAAACTTGACGAAACATCGTTGTGGTTTTGATGCGTAGGTAAGAACGGTTCTTAGTAGAAGCCCGTAGCAGCCACATAAAACTTGCAACGACAAAGTAGAGGACGTCTAACTTGTTTTTGCAAGGCATGATGTGATGTGATATGGTCAAGACATGATGTGATATACGTTATTGTATGAGATGATCATGTTTTGTAAAAGTTATCGGCAACTGGCAGGAGCTTTATGGTTGTCACTTTATTGTATGAGGTGCACACGCCATGTAATTGCTTTACTTTATCACTATGCGTTAGTGATAGTTGTAGAAGCAATAGTTGGCGAGACTGCCACAACGCCACGATGAAGATCAAGTTGTGAAGCCGGTGACGATGGAGATCATGACGGTGCTTTGGAGATAGAGATCAAAAGAACAACATGATGATGGCCATATCATGTCAAATATTTTGATTGCATGTGATGTTTCTCTTTTATGCATCTTATTTTGCTTAGTACGGCAGTAGCATTATAAGATGATCCCTTACTAAAATTTCAAGGTATAAGTGTTATCCCTGAGTATGCACCGTTGCGACAGTTCGTCGTCCCGAGACACCATGTGATGATCGGGTGTGATAAGCTCTACGTTCACATACGACGGGTGCAAGACAGTTTTGCACGTGCGGAATACTCAGGTTAAACTTGACGAGCCTAGCATGTACATACATGGCCTCGGAACACTGGAGACCGAAAGGCCGAGCCTGAATCATATAGAAGATATGATCAACATAGAGATGTTCACCATTGAAAACTACTCCATCTCACGTGATGATCGGACATGGTTTAGTTGATTTGGATCACGTCATCATTTAGATGACTCAGGGATATCTATCTAAGTGGGAGTTCTTAAGTAATATGATTAATTGAACTTAATTTATCATGAACTTAGTACTGATAGTATTTGCAAATTATGTTGTAGATCAATAGCTTGATACGTCCATTGCATCATGCTTTTATATCGATATTTATTGCATTATGGGCTGTTATTACACATTATGTCACAATACTTATGCCTTTTCTCTCTTATTTTACAAGGTTTACATGAAGAAGGAGAATGCCGGCAGCTGGAACTCTAGGCTGGAAAAGGAGCAAATATTACAGACCTATTCTGCACAACTCCAAAAGTCCTGGAACGACACGAAAGTCAGTTTTGGAATATATTAAAAATATTGGGCGAAGAAAGCACCAGAGGGGGCCACCCACTGTCCATGAGGGTGGAGGGCGCGTCCTACCCCCTTGGGCGCGCCCCCTGCCTCGTGGGCCACCTGGAAGCCCCCCGATGCCCATCTTCTGGTATAAGGTGTCTTTTGCCCTGGAAAAAAATCAGAAGGAAGCTTTCAGGACGAAGCGCCGCCGTCTCGAGGCGGAACCTTGGCGGAACCAATCTAGGGCTCCGGCGGAGCTGTTCTACCGAGGAAACATCCCTCCGGGAGGAGGAAATCGTCACCATCGTCATCACCAACGATCCTCTCATCGGGAGGGGGTCAATCTACATCAACATCTTCACTAGCACCATCTCCTCTCAAACCCTAGTTCATCTCTTGTATCCGATCTTTCTCTCAAAACCTCAGATTGGTACCTGTGGATTGCTAGTAGTTTTGATTACTCCTTGTAGTTGATGCTAGTTGGTTCATTTGGTGGAAGATTATATGTTCAAATCCTTTATGCACATTAATACCCCTCTTATTATGAACATGAATATGATTTGTGAGTAGTTATGTTTGTTCCTGAGGACATGGGAGAAGTCGTGTTATAAGTAGTCATGTGAATTTTGTATTCGTTCGATATTTTGATGAGATGTATGTTGTCTTTCCTCTAGTGGTGTTATGTGAACGTCGACTACATAACACTTCACCATTGTTTGAGCCTAGGGGAAGGCTTTGGGAAGTAATAAGTAGATGACGGGTTGCTAGAGTGACATAAGCTTAAACCCTAGTTTATGTGTTTCTTCGTAAGGGGCTGATTTGGATCCATATGTTTCATGCTATGGTTAGGTTTACCTTAATTCTTCTTTCGTAGTTGCGGATGCTTGCGAGAGGGGTTAATCATAAGTGGGATGCTTGTCCAAGGAAGGGCAGTACCCAAGCACCGGTCCACCCACATATCAAATTATCAAAGTAACGAATGCGAATCATATGAGCATGATGAAAACTAGCTTGACGATAATTCCCATGTGTCCTCGAGGGCGCTTTCCTTTCTATAAGAGTTTGTCCAGGCTTGTCCTTTGCTACAAAAAGGATTGGTCCACCTTGCTGCACCTTGTTTACTTTTGTTACTTGTTACCCGTTATGAATTACCTTATCATAGAACTATCTGTTACCGATAATTTCCGTGCTTGCAGAGAATACCTTACTGAAAACTGCTTGTCATTTCCTTCTGCTCCTCGTTGGGTTTGACACTCTTACTTATCGAAAGGACTATGATAGATCCCCTATACTTGTGGGTCATAAAGACTCTTTTCTGGCGCCGTTGCCGGGGAGTGAAGCGCCTTTTTGTAGGTGGAATTTGGTAAGGAAAAATTTATATAGTGTGCTGAAATTTACTGTCACTTGTTACTATGGAAAATAATCCTTTGAGCAGCTTGTTCGGGGTATCTTCACCCCGACTAGTAGCGCAAAGAGTTGCTCCTCAACCTACTAAAAATGTTTACTTTGAAATTCCTTCGGGTATGATAGATAAACTGCTAGCTAATCCTTTTACAGGAGATGGAACATTACATCCCGATATGCACCTAATCTATGTGGATGAAGTTTGTGGATTATTTAAGCTTGCAGGTATGCCCGAGGATGTTATCAAGAAGAAGGTCTTCCCTTTATCTTTGAAGGGAAAGGCATTGACATGGTTTAGGCCATGTGATGATATTGGATCATGGAACTACAACCGATTGAAATTGGAATTTCATCAGAAGTTTTATCCTATGCATCTCATTCATCGTGATCGTAATTATATATATAATTTTTGGCCTCGCGAAGGAGAAAGTATCGCTCAAGCTTGGGGGAGGCTTAAGTCAATGTTATATTCATGCCCCAATCATGAGCTCTCAAGAGAAATTATTATTCAAATATTTTATGCTCGGCTTTCTCTCAACAATCACTCCATGCTCGATACTTCTTGTACTGGTTCTTTTATGATGAAGACTATTGAATTCAAATGGGATTTATTGGAAAGAATTTAACACAACTCTGAAGATTGGGAACTCGACGAAGGTAAGGAGTCAGGTATGACACCTAAGTTTGATTGTGTTAAATC
This sequence comes from Aegilops tauschii subsp. strangulata, assembly GCF_002575655.3. NCBI lineage: Eukaryota > Viridiplantae > Streptophyta > Magnoliopsida > Poales > Poaceae > Aegilops > Aegilops tauschii. The sequence goes on along the minus strand of NC_053036.3, from coordinate 547,742,508 downwards.
TTTTATGGATACCGATGCTTTTCGTGAATTTAGCACTAAATATGGACTTGACTCTGAGATAGTAGCTTCTTTCTGTGAATCATTTGCTACTCATGTTGATCTCCCCAAGGAGAAGTGGTTTAAATATCATCCTTCCATTGAAGTAAAAGTAGTAGAACCTATTAAAGTTAAAGAAAAGAATATTACTTATAACGTTGATCCTATTGTTCCTCCCGCTTATATTGAGAAATCACCCTTCCCTGTTAGAATAAAGGATCATGCTAAAGCTTCAACTGTGGTTTGTAAGAGTAAGGCTAGAACACCTACACCCCCTGAGCAAATTAAAGTTGAACCTAGTATTTCTATGGTTAAAGATCTCTTGGTCGATAATATTGATGGGCATGTTATTTACTTCTGTGATGAAGCTGCTAGAATTGCTAGACCCGATACTAAAAATAAACATAGACCTGTTGTTGGCATGCCTATTATTTCTGTTAAAATAGGAGATCATTGTCATCATGGCTTATGTGATATGGGTGCTAGTGCGAGTGAAATACCTCATTCCTTATACGAATAAATCATGCATGATATTGCACCTGCTGAGATAGAAGATATTGATGTTACAATTAAGCTTGCCAATAGAGTTACTATTTCACCAATTGGGATTGATAGAGATGTTGAAGTCTTGTGTGGGAAAGTTAAATATCCTACTGATTTTCTTGTTCTTGGTTCCCCACAAAATGACTTTTGTCCCATTATATTTGGCAGACCCTTCTTGAATACTGTTAATGCTAAGATAGACTGTGAAAAGGATATTGTTACTGTTGGTTTAGGGGACATGTCCCATGATTTTAATTTTGCTAAATTTCGTAGACAAACCCATGATAAATAATTGCCTAGTAAAGATGAAATTATTGGTCTTGCTTCTATTGCCGTGCCTCATAATGATCCTTTAGAACAATACTTGCTTGACCATGAAAATGATATGTTCATGAATGAAAGAAGGGAAATAGATGAAGTATTCTTTAAACAGGGACCTTTATTGAAACACAACTTGCCTGTTGAAATTCTAGGGGATCCTCCTCCACCCAAGGGTGATCCCGTGTTTGAGCTTAAACCATTACCTGATACTCTTAAATATGCTTATCTTGATGAAAAGAAGATATATCCTGTTATTATTAGTGCTAACCTTTCAGAGCAGGAAGAAGAGAAATTATTGAAAACTCTGAAGAAGCACCATGCTGCTATTGGATATACAATTGATGATCTTAAGGCCATTAGTCCCACTCTATGGCAGCACAAAATAAAATTGGAGAAAGACGCTAAACAGGTTGTTGATCACCAATGACGGTTAAATCCTTAGATGAAAAAAGTGGTAAGAAATGAAATACTAAAGATTTTGGAGGTAGGTATAATTTATCCTGTTGCTGATAGTCAGTGGGTAAGTTGTGACAGCCTGGTTTTTGCCCTCTTTTCTTTGCTTGATTTTCAGTTGGTTTGAATTTGAAATTTGGAGTTTTGAATCTTTTCATATGGACTTAAACACTTGGGTACCCCTTGGCTTTCACCCAAGTGTCACATTTCCCTCTCTAACCATCATTCCCACTCTAGTTCACCTCAAAATAATAATTGGAATATTTTTCTTAAATGAAAAATATTCATTTCCCTCTCTTAAACCCTAGCTAGCTCAATGTGCTCCAAAGCAACCCCAATTTTTCTTGCCCACAAAAATCTGAGAAAATTCACAAATATTCTTTGAATCCGAGGGCACCTTCCTGAGCAAAAGTATTGCATAACTTTTTGGAATATTTTTGCTACAGAAAATATTTTCTGTTCTGGGCAGAAATGGTGGTTTCCACAGCAACTACCATTTTACTTGCTCCAATGTGGCTGATTTTTCTTGTGCATCATCACCTTAGTAGATGATTGCTAGCCTCCAAAGCCCAGCCCTCAACTCCCAGCCGTTTGATCATAGTAAGCTCTCAAAGTTACTGATCAGAAACTTACCAGGCAGTTGAAATCTATCCTACTGCGTCTGGGTCCAAACCAAAGCGTGGTAATCTTCAAAACTACCACGAACAACAAGCCAGACATGAAATTTGGACTTAGGTCGGCCTGAGGGCAGAGTTCACGTGGTGACCACGCGTATACACGATGCCAACCTGCATGTCGACGCGCTCTGCGTCGCGCCTGAGCTTCTGTTGCTCGAGTGTTCACTGCCCCGACTGCCTAAGCTTGCCAAACTTCGCCACAATCTTCGTCCAAGCTCTCTTAACTCCCTCCTGCCGCTCGCCGATGCCGGAGCTCGCCGCAGGGAGCACAGGTGCGGTCCGGCCAACGTAACAGTGCGGTGCGCACTGTGCTCGTCGTCACCCCAGTGCCCCTGCGCTCGTCCCCGTTTGCCCACAGTCCCCGCGTGAGCTGCGTCGCCTTCTCCCCCTCTCACTCACGTCGTTCGTCGCCGGGCGCCGTGTCCAGGTGTCCACCGGTGGAGCCCAAACCCTCCTCGATGCTCGGCTATAAATGGAGCCCTCCCCAGCCTCCTCGAGCACGATCCACGACTCCCCACACACTCCACAACCTCATAGATAGCCGTAGCCGGGCCGGGCAGGCTGCGGGCCGCCGTCCCTGAGCTCGAGCTCGCCGGCGATCCCCTCGGGTCATCTCCGTAGCTCCGCCCCCTCGCAGGCCTCGGAAACCCTTCCAGGGCCTCCGCCGCTCTCCGGTGGTGCTGTTCTGCCTGGTTGAAGCCCCTGGAGTCGCCTTTGTTCGCCATCGTCCTCATCTCCGGCGACCTCCACCCTCTGCCTCCGCTTGAGAGGTTGATTCCGACGCCGTCCGACCACCCCTAACTACTCTACGGGTAAGGGTAGGTGCGCCTCTGTTTCCTCTCTCGATTCCCCCCTCTCGTTTTGGCCAAGAAGCCCTCGTCGTCGGCGTGTGCTCCGGCGAAGCCGCGCCGTCCTCTGTTTCCTTCTCCCTCTCCCCCTCACCTAACTAGCGGGGCCCGCTAGTCAGCCACTCAGTACGCGCGCGAAGCGGTACGAGTGGTGGCGCCCTGAGGCTTTACGCCTTCGACGTCACCCCCCCCCCCCCCCAGTCTGTTTTTATTTAAATTAAAATTTCATATTTTTCAAGAGAGCTTCAAACAGCCAAAACTCTTTAACCATAAGTCCAAATGAATTGATTCTTTTTGCATTGTGTTATTTGTAAAGAAATCTAGCAGCTCACCAAAAATGGGATTTTTCCCTTCTGTCTAGATTTTCTGGTGAATTTCAGAAGGGTTCTTGATGTTTTCTTTTTGTGTTTATAAATATTTTCAGAGGGTGAGGCTTGTCTTGAGGATCACCAGGAGGCTTGTTAACCTCATCTGCACTAAGGCAAGCCACAGCAACATTTTCATGGTGCCATTACAATGTGATTTTCCTACTTAAATGAATGGTTTAATCCATGCATTTAAATCACTATTATGTTATTTATATTCTGTTAGTTGTTGGTTTAAGTTAATATGCTTGATTTACAGAAAGTTTAAAGCTAACTAAGTTGGTAAAGAAACTAGAATTAATTTTTGATATGAAAGAGTAATATAGTTATGGATATAAATAACTATATGGAGTTATTTTCTTGCATGAGAAAAATGATAAATTTGCTAGAAAAGATTCTGTTTAAAGTAAGGTTTTATCCTAACCAGAGTAGTGTCATGAGTTGTTGATGTTTATGCTTAGTGTGGAGATGGTTGACTCGGTCATTGCCGTTGATATGTGATGCATATGTTAGTGTTGCATTTTCATGGCATACTATGACACCGGTTATTTTCATTTTAAGTTGAACCTGGTAATAACTCAACTTGAATATATCGTTGACCGGGTCATGGTGCCACTGAATCGAGTTTTTCCCAGTGCAACCACATTTGCCTCTATGGGAAGGCCTTTATTCGGTCTGTTGTCATGCCTCTGGTCGGTGCCTCCAACGAGGGAAGGTTATGGGCGTGCGGTACCCTAGCCCGGTAAGCAGACATAACCTTGTGTGCCCGTTGTTGAGATTTTTGGTACCATGTCCCCGTGTGGGACAGTTTATGTTTTTGGCCACGACGGTGGTCGTTCTGTCTATGGTAGACACAGGGCCACCCAGGACTAGCCCAGTGGGGAGTGAGTCGGAGTGGCCGGGAGAGTGTCATGGCAATGGAGGGGTTTCGTCGGAATGTCATTGCTCCACCCGAATGGGAGTGCGAGGCCATGGGTTCCGTGGTGTGGGTACAGTGTACTACCTCTGCAGAGTGTATTAATCTATCGATAGCCGAGTCCACGGTTACGGACACGCTCGAAAGTAGGTCACACCATGGGTCAACATTTAATAAATCTTGCAAACTAAGTCATGAACTTTGCATTGTTGATGATGGCGGGAAGGTCATCTTGTTGTTCAAGGCCAAGTGTTGGTCGTGGTTGTGATCGCCGGAAGGATCACCGTTTGAGACCAAATATTGGTCGTGGTTGTGATCGCCGGAAAGATCACGAGATATCCCTAGTTAAGACCTTGAGGTTGGTACGTTTGTGATCCAAGAGCGATCACCGTTGGTAAGTCAGTCCGAGAGGTTTTTCCTCACAAGAGCATGATCACAACATGTTGGTTATATTGTTGCATTATTAATAATTGGTTAATTATCATGATATTTTCTGTCATTATGTTTATGTCTGTTGTGAGCTTGCAAGTACATTCAATGTACTGACCTGGCGTGTCATGCCATATTTCCGGAAAGTCTCGTTGGAAAGGAGTGTTGTCCGAGTCTAGATCGTGTCCACATTGGTGTCCCTGTGCTATGGAGTTCAGCTACGACGTTGTTCCGCTGCCGCATAGTTGTTATGATCGAGGCCCCTTTATGTTCACTAAATAATGTACATATTGTTCAGCCGCACCGTGTGCGCCGCTTGGCCTCGCTACCTGTTGTAATATAAACTTTGATCCGCTAGCATCAATAAAGCGGTTGTTTTCTGTACCAAGATGTTGTGTGTTGCCAGAAGACATGGTCTCTGGGCTGGCAATGCATGGTAAAACGGTTGCTCTGAGCCGGGGTGCCACATAAGTCATGTCCATTATGTCCCTAAGAAGGAAGGTATTACTGTTGTTCCTAATGATAAAGACGAATTGATCCCACAAAGAATTGTTACAGGTTATAGAATGGTAATTGATTTCCACACATTAAATAAAGCTACTAGAAAGGATCATAGCCCTTTACCTTTTATTGATCAAATGCTAGAAAGATTGTCCAAACATACACATTTTTGCTTTCTAGACAGTTATTCTGGTTTCTCTCAAATACCTGTGTCGAAAGAGGATCGGGAAAAGACCACTTTTACTTGCCCTTTCGGTACCTTTGCTTATAGACATATGGCTTTTGGTTTATGTAATGCACCTGCTACCTTTCAAAGATGTATGACTGCTATATTCTCTGACCTTTGTGAAAAGATTGTTGAGGTTTTCATGGATGATTTCTCCGTGTATGGAACTTCTTTTGATGATTGCTTAAGCAACCTTGATCGAGTTTTGCAGAGATGTGAAGAAACTAATCTTGTCTTGAATTGGGAGAAGTGCCACTTTATGGTTAATGAAGGTATTGTCTTGGGGCATAAAATTTTTGAAAGAGGTATTGAAGTTGATAAAGCTAAAGTTGATGCTATTAAAAAGATGTCGTGTCCTAAGGACATTAAAGGTATAAGAAGTTTCCTTGGTCATGCCGGTTTTTATAGGAGGTTCATTAAAGACTTCTCAAAAATTTCTAGGCCTCTGACTAATCTCTTACAAAAAGATGTTCCTTTTGTCTTTGATGATGATTGTGTAGAAGCATTTGAAATACTTAAGAAAGCCATGATTTCTGCACCTATTGTTCAGCCACCTGATTGGAATTTACCCTTTGAAACTATGTGTGATGCTAGTGATTATGCTGTAGGTGCTGTTCTAGGACAAAGAGTTGATAAGAAATTAAATGTTATCCAATATGCTAGTAAAACTCTAGACAGTGCCCAGAGAAATTATGCTACTACTGAAAAGGAATTTTTAGTAGTTGTATTTGCTTGTGATAAGTTCAGACCTTATATTGTTGATTCTAAAGTAATTGTTCACACTGATCATGCTGCTATGAAATACCTTATGGAAAAGAAAGATGCCAAACCTAGACTTATTAGATGGGTTCTCTTGCTACAAGAATTTGATTTGCACATTATTGATAGAAAGGGAGCTGAGAACCCCGTTGCAGACAACTTGTCTAGGTTAGAGCATGTTCTTGATGACCCACTACCTATTGATGATAGTTTTCCTGATGAACAATTAGCTGTCATAAATGCTTCTCGTACTGCTCCATGGTATGCCGATTATGCTAATTACATTGTTGCGAAATTTATACCACCTAGTTTCACATGCCAGCAAAAGAAAAAGTTTTTCTATGATTTAAGACATTACTTCTGGGATGACCCACACCTTAATAAAGAAGCAGTAGATGGTGTTATTAGACGTTGTATACCTGAGCATGAACAGGAACAGATCCTACGCAAGTGTCACTCCGAGGCTTATGGAGGACACCACGCTGGAGATAGAACTGCACATAAGGTATTACAATCCGGTTTTTATTGGCCTACTCATTTCAAAGATGCCCGTAAGTTTGTCTTGTCTTGCAATGAATGTCAAAGAATTGGTAATATTAGTAGACGCCAAGAAATTCCTATGAACTATTCACTTGTTATTGAACCATTTGATGTTTGGGGCTTTGATTATATGGGACCGTTTCCTTCCTCTAATGGGTATACACATATTTTAGTTGCTGTTGATTACGTTACTAAGTGGGTAGAAGCTATTCCAACTAGTAGTGCTGATCAAAACACCTCTATTAAGATGCTTAAAAAGTTATTTTCCCGAGGTTTGGAGTCCCTAGATACTTAATGATGGATGGTGGTTCACATTTTATTCATGGTGCTTTTCGTAAAATGCTTGCTAAGTATGATGTTAATCATGGAATTGCATCTCCATACCACCCACAGTCTAGTGGTCAAGTAGAACTGAGTAATAGAGTGATTAAATTAATTTTGCAAAAGACTGTTAATATATCTAGAAAGAATTGGTCCAAGAAACTTGATGATGCATTATGGGCCTATAGAACTGCATATAAAAATCCTATGGGTATGTCTCCGTATAAAATGGTTTATGGAAAAGCATGTCACTTACCTCTCGAACTAGAACATAAGGCATATTGGGCCATTAAAGAGCTCAATTATGATTTCAAACTTGCCGGTGAGAAGAGACTATTTGACATTAGCTCACTTGATGAGTGGAGAACCCAAGCCTATGAGAATGCCAAACTGTTTAAAGAAAAAGTTAAAAGATGCCATGACAAAAGGATACAAAAGCGTGAGTTTAATTTAAGCGATTATGTTTTGTTATACAACTCTCATTTAAGATTTTTTGTAGGAAAACTCCTCTCTAAATGGTAAGGTCCTTACGTTATCGAGGAGGTGTATCGTTCTGGTGCCATAAAAATCAACAACTTCAAAGGCACAAATCCGAAGGTGGTGAACGGTCAAAGAATCAAACATTATATCTCAAGTAATCCCATAAATGTTGAAACCAATGTTATTGACATCGTAACCCCGGAGGAGTACATAAGGGACACTTTCCAGAATGTTTCAGACTCCGAAAAGGAATAGGTATGTGGTACGGTAAGTAAACCGACTCCAAAACGTTCTAATAGCATTTTTTCTCCGTTTTGGAATATTTAGAAAAATAGGAAAATAAGATGTAGTCCGAAAGGGACATGAGGCATCCACGAGGGTGGAGGGCGCGCCCTACCCCCTGGGCACGCCCCCTGCCTCGTGGACACCTAGTGTGCCCTCCGGACTCCGTTTTCTTGCAGGATACTTCTTTTGGTCGGCAAAGAAAATTCATTATATAATCTCCCGAAGGTTTTGACCACGGTACCACAACAAAATCCTCTGCTTTTGTTTCGAGCTGTTTTTCTGACAGATCTAGATCACCATGACGTCTTCAAGCGCCCCCAAGGACAAGTTTTTCGAGAAGGTCATCAATCCCTACCTCGCGGAGGTGCTGAACACCCTCAAACCATTGAGATGCGTGAGGGGTGCTGCACATCCGCGATGTTGAGGGACCAAGGAGGACCGGAAGCGTGGAGACAAGACTCAAAGCAATGGAGCAACAAGTTTTCAAGTGCCAGGGGATGGTGTAACGCGGACTCAACGCCAACCACATGATGATCGCGGAGTTCACCAACAACCACAAGCTAGATGCCAAGAACATTGGGGAGACCATCTTCAAGCTTCACGAGAAAATCGAGCACCTCCAAGCCCAGACCTATGACCTGCAAAACCAAAACTATGAGTATGAATATAGATTCAAGAGGATGAGTTTGGCTGCAGATTTGAAGATCCCGGAGACTCGATCATCCTTCTATGATGGTGAGCCTATGCCTTGGAAGATGGACGACAAGCCTACATCATCAACAACTCCATCATCACCACCTCCGCAGAAAGAGACATAAATACATGGGTATGGGCACTCGCCTTATCAGCTGCCAAGCTTGGGGGAGGTGCCCCTGTATCGTATCACCATCACACTTCTATCTTTACCATTTTTCTTAGTTTGATCCTTTTGGTTATATCTTGATCTAGTAGAATAAAGTTTAGTATGATCTAGCTTTGAGTTTTTGTGTTGATCCTTATATATGTAATCGAGTCCGTGAGCTATATATAATAAATAGTCTTGAGTCGAGGGCTTGGTTATCTTGCTATGATCTTGAGGGAATAAAAGAAAAAAAGGGAATAAAAAGAAATAAAGAGATCATATTGATCTTATGGAGAGTAATGACTTCACATATAAAGAGTATGATGAATAAAAGTTGTTGAGAGTTGACAAACATAGTTTTGGTCATCGTTGCAACTAATAGGAAGTAATAAAGAAAGAGAGGTTTTCACATATAAATATACTATCTTGGACATCTTTTATGATTGTGAGCACTCTTTAAAATTTGACATGCTAAAAAGTTGATGTTGGACAAGGAAGACAACGTAATGGGTTATGTTTTCTTATATCCGAAATAAATTATATTGTCATGGATCATCCAACATGTTGAGCTTGCCTTTCCCCCTCATGCTAGCCAAATTCTTTGCACCAAGTAGAGATACTACTTGTGCTTCCATATATGCTTAAACCCAGTTTTGCCATGAGAGTCCACCATATCTACCTATGGATTGAGTAAGATCCTTCAAGTAAGTTGTCATTGTTGCAAGCAATAAAAATTGCTCTCTAAATATGTATGATCTATTAGTGTGGAGAAAATAAGCTTTATACGAGCTTGTGATAAGGAAGAAATAAAAGCGATGGACTGCATAATAAAGGTCCCTGTCACAAGTGGCAATATAAAGTGACGTTCTTTTGCAAGATTTTGTGCATCCAACCATAAAAGCACATGACAACCTCTGCTTCCCTCTGCGAAGGGCCTATCTTTTATTTTTATCTTATACCTTATACAAGATTCATGGTGATCTTCACTTTTCCTTTTTACACTTTATCCTTTGGCAAGCACTATGAAGGTAAAAGGTTGGGAGGCAAAACTATAAGCCCCTATCTTTCTCTGTGTCCGATTAAAACTTCATACCCATAAGTATTGCATGAGTGTTAGCAATTGTGAAAGACTAAATGATAGTTGAGTATGTGGACTTGTTGAAAAGCTCTTATATTGACTCTTTCCTATGTTATGATAAATTGCAATTGCTTCAATGACTGAGATCATAGTTTGTTAGTTTTCCATGAAGTTTCTAATTCATACTTTACATTGTGAATAGATTGTTACTTCAGCATAAGAAATCATATGACTATATATATATATATGTGTGTGTGTGTGTGTGTGTGTCTGTGTGTTGCTATTCTAAGAATGATCATGATGCCCTCATGTCCGTATTTTATTTTATCGACACCTCTATCTCTAAACATGTGAACATATTTTTCGATATCGGTTTCCGCTTGAGGAAAAGCGAGGTCTAAGCTTGGGGGAGTTGATACGTCCATTTTGCATCATGCTTTTATATCGATATTTATTGCATTATGGGCTGTTACTACACATTATGTCACAATACTTATGCCTTTTCTCTCTTATTTTACAAGGTATACATGAAGAAGGAGAAAGCCGGCAGCTGGAACTCTGGGATGGAAAAGGAGCAAATATTAGAGACCTATTCTGCACAACTCCAAAAGTCCCAAAACTCCACGAAAGTCAGTTTTGGAATATATTAAAAATGTTGGGCGAAGAAAGCACCAGAGGGGGCCACCCACTGTCCACGAGGGTGGGGGCGCGCCCAACTGCCTCGTGGGCCACCTTGAAGCCCCTCGATGCCCATCTTCAAGTATAAGGTGTCTTTTGCCCTGGAAAAAATCAGAAGGAAGCTTTCGGGACGAAGCGCCGCTGTCTCGAGGCGGAACCTTGGCGGAACCAATCTAGGGCTCCGGCGGAGCTGTTCTGCCGGGGAAACATCCCTCCGGGAGGGGGAAATCGTCACCATCGTCATCACCAACGATCCTATCATCGGGAGGGGATCAATCTCCATCAACATCTTCACCAGCACCATCTCCTCTCAAACCCTAGTTCATCTATTGTATCCGATCTTTGTCTCAAAACCTCAGATTGGTACCTGTGTGTTGCTAGTAGTGTTGATTACTCCTTGTAGTTGATGCTAGTTGGTTTATTCGGTGGAAGATTATATGTTCAGATCCTTTGTGCACATTAATACCCCTCTGATTATGAACATGAATATGATCTGTGAGTAGTTACATTTGTTCCTGAGGACATGTGAGAAGTCTTGTTATAAGTAGTCATGTGAATTTGGTATTCGTTCGATATTTTGATGAGATCTATGTTGTCTTTCCTCTAGTGGTGTTATGTGAACACCGACTACATGACACTTCACCATTGTTTGGGCCTAGTGGAAGGCATTGGGAAGTAATAAGTAGATGATGGGTTGCTAGAGTGATAGAAGCTTAAACCCTAGTTTATGTGTTGCTTCGTAAGGGGCTGATTTGGATCCATATGTTTCATGCTATGGTTAGGTTTACCTTAATTCTTCTTTCGTAGTTGCGGATGCTTGCGAGAGGGGTTAATCATAAGTGGGATGCTTGTCCAAGGAAGGGCAGTACCCAAGCACCGGTCCACCCACATATCAAATTATCAAAGTAACGAACGCGAATCATATGAGCCTGATGAAAACTAGCTTGACGATAATTCCCATGTGTCCTCGGGAGCGCTTTCCTTTATATAAGAGTTTGTCCAGGCTTGTCCTTTGTTAGAAAAAGGATTGGGCCACCTTGCTGCACCTTGTTTACTTTTGTTACTTGTTACCCATTACGAATTACCTTATCATAAAACTATCTGTTAACGATAATTTCAGTGCTTGCACAGAATACCTTACTGAAAACTGCTTGTCATTTCCTTCTGCTCCTCGTTGGGTTCGACACTCTTACTTATCGAAAGGACTACGATAGATCCCTATACTTGTGGGTCATCATAGCTCGCGATGTAGCTCCCTTTTTATTTTTGATATGTTCCTAGAGAAAATAAGTTGAAAGATGATAGTAGCAATGACGCGGACTGGGTCCGTGATCTGAGGATTATCCTCATTGCTGCATAGAAGAATTATGTCCTTGATGCACTGCTAGGTGACAGACCTATTGCAGGAGCAGATGTAGACGTTATGAACGTTTGGTAAGCTCGATATGATGACTAATTGATAGATTAGTGCGCCATGCTTTACAGCTTAGAACTGGGACTTAAAAAACGTTTTGAACGCCACAGAGCATATGAGATGTTCTAAGAGCTGGAATTGGTATTTCAGACTCATGCTTGAGTCGAGAGGTATGATACCTTTGACAAGTACTTTGCCTACAAGATGGAGGAGAATAGCTCAACCAGTGAGCATATGCTCAGAATGTCTGAGTACTACAAATCGCTTGAATCAAGTGGGAGTTAATCTTCCAGATAAGATAGTGATTGACAGAGTTCTCTTTTCACTATCACCAAGTTACTGGAACTTCGTGATGAACTATAATATGCAAGGGATAACGAAAACGATTCCTAAGCTCTTCGTGATGCTGAAATCGACGAAGGTGGAAATCAAGAAAGAGCATGAATTGTTGATGGTTAACAAGACCACTAGTTTCAAGTAAAAGGGCAAAGGAAAGAAAGGGAACTTCAAGAAGAATGGCAAGCAAGTTTGCACTCCCGTGAAGAAGCCCAAAGCTAGACCTAAGCCTGAAACTGAGTGCTTCTAGTGCAAAGGGAATGGTCACTAGAAGCGGTACTATCCCAAATAATTGGTGAATAAGAAGGATGGCAAAGTGAACAAAGGTATATTTGATATACATGTTATTGATGTGTACTTTACTAGTGTTCATAGTAACCCCTGGGTATTTGATACCGGTTCAGTTACTAAGATTAGTAACTCGAAACAGGAGTTACAAAATGAACAGAGACTAGTTAAGGGCGAGGTGACGATGTGTGTTGTAAGTGATTCCAAGGTTGATAAGATCACCATGGCACACTCCCTCTACCTTCGGGATTATTGTTGGACCTAAAATAAATGTTATTTGGTATTTGCTTTGAGCATGAATATGATTGGATCATGTTTATTGCGATACGGTTATTCATTTAAATCGGAGAATAATTGTTGTTCTGTTTACATGAATAAAACCTTCTATGGTCATACACACAATGTAAATGGTTTATTGAATCTCGATGAAAGTGATACACATATTCATAATATTGATGCCAAAAGATGCAAAGTTGATAATGATAGTGCAACCTACTTGTGGCACTGTCGTTTGAGTCATATTGGTGTAAAGCGCATGAAGAAACTCCATGCAAATGGACTTTTGGAATCACTTGATTATGAATCATTTGATGCTTGCGAACCATGCCTCATGGGCAAGATGACTAAGTCCGTTGTTTGAAACAATGGAGCGGGCTATTAACTTATTGGAAATAATACATACCGATGTATGCAGTCCGATGAGTGTTGAGGCTCGTGGCGGGTATCGTTATTTTCTAACCTTCACAGATGATTTGAGCAGATATGGGTATATCTACTTAACGAAACACAACTCTAAAACATTTGAAAAGTTCAAAGAATTTCAGAGTGAAGTGGAGAATCATCGTAACAAGAAAATAAAGTTTCTACGATGTGATCGCAGAGGTGAATATTTGAGTTACGAGTTTGGCCTTCATTTAAACAATGTGGAATAGTTTCACAACTCACGCCACCTGGAACACCACAGCGTAATGGTGTGTCCGAACGTTGTAACCGTACTTTAATAGATATGGTGCGATCTATGATGTCTCTTACCGATTTACCACTATCGTTTTGGGGTTATGCATTAGAGACAGCTGCATTCACTTTAAATAGGGCACCGTCTAAATCCATTGAGACGGCACCGTATGAACTATGGTTTGGCAAGAAACCTAAGCTATCGTTTCTTAAAGTTTGGGGGTGCGATGCTTATGTGAAAAAGCTTCAGCCTGATAAGCTCGAACCCAAATCGGAGAAGTGCGTCTTCATAGGATACCCAAAAGAGACTGTTGGGTACACCTTCTATCACAGATCCGAAGGCAAGATCTTTGTTGCTAAGAATGGATCCTTTCTAGAGAAGGAGTTTCTCTCAAAAGAAGTGAGTGGGAGGAAAGTAGAACTTGATGAGGTAATTGTACCTTCTCTCGAATTGGAAAGTAGCTCATCACAGAAAACCGTTCCCATGATGCCTACACCAAGTAGAGAGGAAGCTAATGATGATGATCATGAAACTTTAGATCAAGTTACTACCGAACCTCGTAGGTCAACTAGAGCACGTTCCACACCAGAATGGTACGGTAATCCTGTTCTGGAGGTCATGTTACTAGACCATGATGAACCTACGAACTATGAGGAAGCGAAGATGAGCCCAGATTCCGATAAATGGCTTGAGGCCATGAAAACTGAGATAGGATCCATATATAAGAACAAAGTGTCGACTTTGGTGGACTTGCCCGATGATTGGCAAGCCATTGAGAATAAATGGATCTTCAAGAGGAAGACAGACGCTGATGGTAGTGTTACTATCTACAAAGTTTGACTTGTCGCAAAAGGTTTTCAACAAGTTAAAGGTGTTGACTACGATGAGATTTTCTCACTCGTATCGATGCTTAAGTCTGTCCGAATCATGTTAGCAATTGCTGCATTTTATGAAATCTGGCAAATGGATATCAAAACTGCATTCCTTAATGGATTTAAGAAGAGTTGTATATAATGCAACCAGAAGGTTTTGTCAATCCTAAAGGTGCTAACAAAATGTGCAAGCTCCGGTGATCCATCTATGGACTGGTGCAAGCATCTCGGAGTTGGAATATACTCTTTGATGAGTTGATCAAAGCATATAGTTTTATACAGACTTGCGGTGAAGCCTGTATTTACAAGAAAGTGAGTGGGAGCACTACAGCCTTTCTGATAAGTATATGTGAATGGCATATTGTTGATCATAAATGATGTAGAATTTTCTGGAAAGCATAAAGGAGTGTTTGAAAGGAGTTTTTCAAAGAAAGACCTCAGTGAAGCTGCTTACATATTGAGCATCAAGATCTATAGAGATAGACCAAGAAGCTTGATAAGACTTTCGATGAGTACATACCTTGATAAAATTTTGAAAGAGTTCAAAATGGATCAGTCAAAGAAGGAGTTATTGCCTGAGTTGTAAGGTATGAAGTTGAGTAAGACTCAAAACCCGACCACGGCAGAAGATAGAGAGAGAATGAAAGTCATTCCCTATGCCTCAGCTATAGGTTCTATAAAGTATGCCATGCTGTGTAACAAACCTGTTGTGTACCTTGCCTTGAGTTTGGCAAAGGGGGTACATAGTGATCCAGGAGTGGATCACTAGACAGCGGTCAAAGTTATCCTTAGTTACCTAAGAGGACTAAGGAAATATTTCTCAGTTATGGAGGTGATAAAGAGTTCGTCGTAAAGAGTTACGTCGATGCAAGATTTTACACCGATCCGGATGATTCTGAGTCTCAATTTGGATACATATTGAAAGTGGGAGCAATTAACTAGAGTAGCTCCATGCAGAGCATTGTAGACATAGAAAATTTGCAAAATACATACGGCTCTGAATATGGCAGACCCGTTGACTAAACTTCTCTCACAAGCAAAACATGATCACACCTTAGTATTCTTTGGGTGTTAATCACATAGCGATGTGAACTAGATTATTGACTCTAGTAAACCCTTTTGGGTGTTGGTCACATGGCGATGTGAACTATTGGTGTTAAATCACATGACGATGTGAACTAGATTATTGACTCTAGTGCAAGTGGGAGACTGAAGGAAATATGCCCTAGAGGCAATAATAAAGTTATTATTAATATTTCCTTATATCATGATAAATATCTATTATTCATGCTAGAATTGTACTAACCGGAAACTTGATACATGTGTGGATACATAGACAAAACAGTGTCCCTAGTAAGCCTCTACTAGACTAGCTCGTTAATCAAAGATGGTTAAGTTTCCTGACCATAGACATGTGTTGTCATTTGATGAACGGGATCACATCATTAGGAGAATGATGTGATGGACAAGACCCGCGCGTTAGCTTAGCATAATGATCATTAAGTTTTATTGCTACTGCTTTCTTCATGACTTATACATATTCCTTTGACTATGAGATTATGCAACTCCCGAATACCGGAGGAATACCTTGTGTGCTATCAAATGTCACAACATAAATGGGTGATTATAAAGATGCTCTACAGGTATCTACGAAGGTGTTTTGTTGGGTTGGCATAGATCGAGAATAAGATTTGTCACTCCGAGTATTGGAGAGGTATCTCTGGGCCCTCTCGGTAATGCACATCACAAGAAGCCTTGAAAGCAATGCGACTAATGAGTTAGTTGCGGGATGATGTATTACGGAACGAGTAAAGAGACTTGCCGGTAACAAGATTGAACTAGGTATGAGAATACCGATGATCGAATCTCGGGCAAGTAGCATACCGATGACAAAGGGAATAACGTATGTTGTCATTACGGTTCGACCAATAAAGATCTTCGTAGAATATGTGGGAGCCAATATGAGCATCCAGGTTCTGCTATTGGTTATTGACTGGAGAGGTGTCTCGGTCATGTATACATAGTTCTCAAACCCGTAGGGTCCGCACGCTTAACGTTCGATGACGATTTGTATTATGAGTTATGTGTTTTGGTGACCGAAGTTTGTTCGGAGTCCCAGATGAGATCACGGACATGACGAGGAGTCTCTAAATGTTTGAGAGGTAAAGATTGATATATTGGACGATGGTATTCGGACACCGGAATGGTTTCGGAGTGGTTCGGGTATTTTTTGGAGTACCGAGGGGTTACGGGAACCCCCCGGGGAAGTAATGGGCCTACATGGGCCATAGGGGAGAGGGGAGGCATCCCACAAGGGGTGGTCGCGCCCCCCACCCATAGGGACTCCGAATTGGACTAGGGGAGGGGGCGCGCCCCCGTTTCCTTCTCCTCTTCCCTCTCCCTTCCCTCTTTCCCCCCTCCATGAGAAGGAAAAAAGGGGGCGAATCCTACTAGGACTGGAGTCCTAGTAGGACTCCCCTCTCCTTGGCACGCCCCTGGTGGCCGGCCTACTCCTCTCCCTCCTTTATATACGTGGGCAGGGCACCCCTTGGAGACACACCAATTGTTCCAAGCCGTGTGCAGCGTCTCCCTCCACGGTTTAGTCCTCCGGTCATATTCACATATTGCTTAGGCGAAGCCCTGCGCGGATCACATCACCATCACCGTCACCACGCCATCGTGCTAATGAAACTCTCCCTCGACCCTCTGCTGGATCAAGAGTTCGAGGGACGTCATCGAGCTGAACGTGTGCAGAACTCGGAGGTGCCGTACGTTCGGCGCTTGATCGGTTGGATCGTGAAGATGTTCGACTACATCAACCGCGTTAAACTAACGCTTCCGCTTTCGGTCTACGAGGGTACGTGGACACACTCTCCCGCTCTCGTTGTTATGCATCTCCTAGATAGATCTTGCGTGATCATAGGAAATTTTTCTGAAATTGCATGCTACGTTCCCAACATTACCATCATCGACTGAGCAGATGAACCTGAGGACTACACAGTTCCGGAAGAGAGGTCGCACTCTTTCATGTTTGCTTACGTTATACATCGGTTATTATTACCTGCTACTTTATCGTTCAAACTTGAGTTTTAAAATGCCCGTGGGGCACATATCGAGGCAGCAACGAATAGTATCTGTCTACTACCTGGTTCATCTGGAGTCTTCTATGTGGTTCATGTTCGGTGGGCAACAAACAGTAGATGATCCATTGTCTATCTTTTTAAACTGAAGCTATAATCTACCTGCTATCATTAGTTTTGAATCTATCCACTCGTTTGCTACCATCAGTCTTGATTTCTACATGCACCCCTTAGGCCTTACATAATATAACTATTTTTTTATTATGCATGTCAGTTATGTATACAATCGTACTGAACATGTAGAGAAAAAGTGAAGACCGTTGCGTGGGCATATAATGTCATGCAGATGCCGCTCCATGGTGGGCGAAGTGCCCCCCCCCCCCTCCCGCCATTCCAGATTGTACTCCAGAGGAAGATAACTGTTTAGATGGGGATTCAGAGGGAGCCGACCACTCCTATTTACCACCTGAGGTGTTTGCTCTAACCTGGCATGCTGATTGTGGTCATATCATGCATATGGTGCCTCGCATTGCTTACATTATACATCTTATATGTCATCAGCTTAGTTTAGATTTGCTTTGTGTGAATGCCACCTGTTTGGTTTCTATATCATACTCCCACCGTTCCTAAATATTTGGCTTTTTAGAGATTTCAGCAAGTGACTACATACGGAGCAAAATGAGTGAATCTACACTCTAAAATATGTATATACATCCGTATGTGGTAGTCCATTTGAAATCTCTAAAAAGACAAATATTTAGGAACGGAGAGAGTACATGGGAATTATGCAATGCCATCTTCTTTAGCCAGGCATCATATACGTGAATCATGCAATGCCATCCTGTTTAGCCAGTCATCGTATATGTGAATTGTATCGTGCCATTTTTTCATAATGTATTCCATTTGTCAACAATGTTTATACATGCATCTACTCTTCATGTGCATCGGCCATTTGAGTCGGTCATGGGAAAATTTGGAGTGAAAACAAGGTCTTCTGAACAGTCAGTGCTACCTGTCGATGTAGATTTCTTGCTGGTTACAAATAGCTCCTCAGAGGAGGATTCAGAGACAAATGACCAGTCGTATCCCCCCCCCCGAGGTGCATGCTCTAACTTGGCAGGGTTATATTGCTCATATCATGCATATGGTGTCTTGCATTGTCATGCCATCTGCTTAGATTAGACATGCTTTATGTGAATGCCTCCTGTTTGCTTTCTATATCAGATATGTGAATTATGCAATGCCATGTTTTTCAGCCAGTTATCATATATGTGAATTATGCACCGCCATGTAGCCAGGCATCATATATGTGAATTATCTCATGCCATCTTGTTTTTATTACGTATTTCATTTGTCGACAATATGTGTATATTGAACTACTCTTCATGTGTATCAGCCATTTGAGCCGGTTATGGAAAAATCAGGAGTGAAAACAAGGTCTTCAGAGCAGGCAATGGTACCCGTTGAAGCATATATCTCGATGGTTACAGGTAGCTCCTCAGAGGAGGATTCAGAGACAGATGACCAGTCCTATATCCCATCTGAGGTGTATGCTCTAAGTTGCAATATTTATATTTCTCATATCATGCATATGGTGTCTTGCATTGCTTAGTTTAGACATCATATGCACAATATTGAATTCCCTATGCTTAGTTTAGAGATCATACATGCGAGTGCCAGCTGCTTAGTATATGAATCAATTATGTCAATTATATCATGCCATCCTGTATACTTAGACAACATGTATGTCAATTATTTCATCCCAACCTATTTTATTAAGACATCATATAGTTTTGTCATGTTATCCTGTGTAGATACTCATCATATGTTGAATTATGCCATTATATCCTATTAAGTTGTCCATCATATATCTGAAACTGTGTCATGCTATCATGGTTAGTTAGGCATCATATATGTGAAATTGTGTCATGTTGTCTTGTTTGGTTAGAAAACATATATGTGAATTACCACATCTGTCTATCATACAATGTCTGTACGTTCAATTTATTTTCTTGTTTATCAGCCATTTGAATTGGAGGGGGTGATGGCAGTATCTAAGGGGGCAAAAACCAGTTCTTCTCAAAAGATGGTGCTACCCGTTGATGCAGATAGAACCATGGATGTACTGGCCCACGAACTAGCCCCACCACACATAATCGAGACTCTTCCAGATTACACACTTACACCGTTGGACAGAGAACCAGCTACAACCCATCTAACCCCAACCCCAGCGGATAGTAACCCACTTCTAGTTGACACAGCACCATGTCCACCACAGAGTACCCCCACACGAGTAGTTTGTAAGGCAACTAAAGTGCCCAAAGCACGAAGACCACCACAGTGAACCCAAACTCCACGTTTAAAGTAGAAGAGCAACTGGTCTCAGGTCAGATTCCGTAGCTATGGTCCATACTCCTTTGTTGTTGCATCACTGTATTTACTCATACCAACTACTTTCGAATTTGAAGGATCCAATTGAAACTCCAATGGCGCAACAGGTATGTTTTGAACCTATTTCTTTAACTGGATTGTTGTTCTAACTTCTTGCTCTATGTTGATTTCAGTTTCAGTTGTATAAACATTTATGTTCTCATGTGATGCACATTACAAGTGTTGCCAATGTTGTGTAGTGTCTCACACTTATTCTGTCTATGCTGCTGTGTCTTAAAAATATATGAGTTGAACTGTGTCTCTATCTTGATTTGGCAACATAAACTAGAATGATATGGACAATACAGTGACCATAGTACATAGATATATGTTTGTTTCATGTTGTTATCCTGTCCACCTTACTACTGAACCGGTTTACCAAAATGAGTTTCGTATACTACATGCTAAACCTGTGATGTGTCGACTTGTTTCTCTTGTAGTATGCGAACAGAATATTGGAGAAGAGCACCCCACTATGCAACGGTAGAGAAAGTAATGCAAATAAGGTTCAAGATAGTGAGACAACCTTGTTGGTCTCCAAGAAAGGTGATAAAAACGATCTTGTAGACAGTGAGAAAACCCCACAGTCCTGCGTTGATGTAGTGTTCGAGTTACTGGCCAGTACCGCTGGCACAAGCTCCTCGAAATCGCTGCCTGAATCACTTCGGCTTCTTCAGTCTCAGCTACAGGCTGAAAGGCATCAGTCAGTTGTGCTGCGGCAAGAAGCCGAAGGACTGAGGAAGTCCCTGCAGAATTCTGATGCATACTTTCTTGTGCAACAGCAAGCGCTGGAGGATTTAAGCGCCAAACAAGAGAAAGTTAATAAGCTTGCTAAGCATCTTGCCAGCATTATGGGTACCCAGGATATTGTTTCTTGAGCTCTTCTGAAGTGGTTTCAGTTCTGGACTTGTTTTGCTGTGGCGTTTATTTGCACTGGTCACCAACTTTGACAACCAGTGTATGTGATATGCTGCTTTGTTCCCTATATTTGCACTGGTGGCGAACTTTGATGCCTAGTGGATGTAATATGTGTAATAGTCGTGATAGCCTAGTGTAAGTTGCTTGCTTCTTTATTTCCTTGTTGTCTTGTTTATTTGTTTGCTCGTAGTCAGTGCAGTTCTTTTTCCGCGGTTTGCTAGTGGCCGCAATAACCTATTTTTTAAAACTAGGCCACAATAACCATGGGCTACATATTTACTGTAGTGACCCTGGGCTTCCTACGGGCCGTAGAAACAATGGGCATTTTACGGGCCGTAGAAACAATGGGCCTTCTACGGGCAGTAGCATCAATGGGCCTTCTCCGGGCCGTATGATCGATTGGCCAAACATGGGCCAATAAGGGACCGCATTATGGGTCGTAAACGGGCTAGAGTTGGAATCGTCTGTTCATGGGCCGACCATAACGGGCCGTCGTTAATCGGTCGTATTTGATGACGCTATGAAAACGGCCCAACTTATTAACGGGCCACAAACGGGCCGACTGTAACCACGGGCTGAATTTGGCCCATAAGCATAAAAGGCCGGTAACAGGCCGTAAGTAACCGAATGCTGGAAATGAGCCCAAGAATAAATGGGCCCTGAGAAAGCCGAAAGATAACATGGGCTTGAAATGGCCCAATGGAATAATGGGCCGTTAATGGGTATAAAGCGATATACTGTTCATTACAGGTCAGTTTCACCACAGACCGTTAATGGGCCAAGAGTTACAAAGTGCCTCATATGGGCCGAAAGACGTCATGGACAATACATGGGCCGGAAGTTACAACGGGCTGGAATCATATTGGATGGCCCAGATGACGCTATTGGGCCTAATTCGGATAGGCCGTAACGGGCCCTAGGTTAGCGGGCTGTAAATGGGCTATGTGCGAACAGGCCGTTAACAGGCTTTCCGTGGGCCGGCCCACTATCTTTCGACCAAGTCAAACGGGCCGGCCTTTTCACAGGAATGGGCTCTGTTGGGCCATGCCACATGTCAACGTATCATTGGCGCCTTCTGTCCAATGAGTGGATGACATCTGTCCCAACGGTGAGCCGACACGTGTTTCCTCCAGCCAATGATGATTTTACACGTGGAAAATCCCCATTGGTCCGGGCTATTAATGGGTTATCGGAACCAAACCGAAACCCGATAGCTTAACAGCGACCCGTTACGGTGGATGCCACGTGTCGATCACCCTTGGCGAAAGCACTTCTATGACGCGCGATTTATCGTCATGGAAGTGGACACTTCCGTGATGATAATTTGGTAATGTCATGGAACACTTCTACGGCAGCACAGGTATGACTATCTTGATTCTGTCATAAAATCGTCATGGATGTACATGCATGATAGAAAACGTGACCTACTGTGACAAACACGTATCATCACGAAAGTGCATTTTTTGTAGTGATATGAATGTCTCTGACAGTGTACCAGGATGTGCAATGATCTAGCGTAACATGTATAACAATGATGAACGGTGGTTGTGCCAGAAATATCATGTCAGGTCTATATGATCGTGCAAAGCAATATAATGATGAACACAAGTCATGTGACAGAGCGGTGGAAGTTGCAAGACAATATATCTCGGAATGACTGTGAAACTGTCATAATAGGTAGCTACAGTGGCTGTTCTGAGGAAGATATAAGGAAGCTTAAGTGTGATAGAGCGTATCATATCACGGGGTTTGGATGCACTGACGAAGCTTGCACCAACTCTCGAGGTGACAAAGGGCAATGCACGGTACCGAAGAGGCTAGAAAATTGCGAAAAGATAGGAGTGTGTATAATCCATGGACTCACATTAGTCACAAAGAACTCATATACTTATTGTGAAAGCCTATTAATCGTCGAAGCAAAATACTACTCACATGCCCCTAGGAAATTGGTTGGTAGGAGTTAACCATCGCGCGCATGAAATCCTTTGAATGAAACGTGCCATCAACCTGCTAGACATCCTTTGATGTAAAGACAACCTCTTCATATCTCAGTGATCAAGTAAACATATTTTTAGTTTTTTTAGTAGCATACGCATAAGAGCATCTACAGCCAGGATAGGCAAATCCGGGTTGGACAGTGACCGGGCAGGCCTCAGATTTTCCCATTTGCAACCGCAAACCCTATATTTAGAACATCTAATTCATGAAAAGGCATGCACGTCGATCATTTTGGATGTTTTAGTCTGTGTTGAGCCGGCGGGGTTGTGTAAACACGAAAAAAAATGTTTGTACGATTTTCAGTATAGAAACATCCGTGTTGGGCCGGCATGGTTGGTTTTTTTTATCCCACCTTGACGCTAAAGGAGCGCAGTGACCGGCTTAAATAGACGCATCGGGCAAAAGCGTTAAGCTACTCTCTCTTAATAGGGGCCATCAATGCTCGCTTTGTGAAGGAGCCCATTTCGTTCAAAAGGTGAGCATTGATGGCCCCTACTAACAGTGTGATATTTTTTAAGTATGGGAACTTTTTTCCAATCATTCTCATCAAGCTTCTATGAAAAAATCACGAAAAAAACTAGTCGGACAATGCGTCGAATACATAGAAGGCAAGGTGCAGTCCGACGCAAGTGAAATCTGATAGGTCCTGGGGGGATTTGGTGCAATTTTTGTTGGGGTCGGGCTGTCAAGTCCGACGCAGCGGGCGCTCCCAATTGTGCCTTGGCAGCCCCATACTCGTCCCATATTTGGGCTGGATATGAGGGGTGCTGGTCAGGCCGAACGTTTGAAACGGTTTAAAGCGCCCGTCTGGGTTGAAGTTTTATGACCGGTCAATGACGGGCCATCCGCCCGGGCATTTTATAAGAGTTTGAGGCGTTCGGCTGTAGATACTCTAAGCATGTGTATCATATATTCATGAAACACACACTTCTAGTTAATGTTGGATAATACTAAGCTTGAACTCATCGGAATGTCTTAGCTATCAACTTAAATAGCGCTTGGATGCAACAATTTTCCTATTATGATCCGTATGCACAGTGGATATGGACTGTGACATTACTTCAGTGAGATTCGAGGTTTGCCACTTTCACATCCCGAATGATAAGTGTCACACGTGTGGCACAGAGCACTCTAATCTTGATGTTTTTTTACAATTAAAGTTGACATCCCCAAAGAAAATAAATAAATAAACAAACTGAAACTTGTCATCCAAAAAAAAGTTGCCACTCTCGTGTCAATAAACTTGCCATAAGAAAGGTTCGGAGTTGTCGTGTATTCGTACCACACGTGCGACATTTATCAGAATACTTCCACGTAGCTTTGTCCCGAAGTCATGACCTCTCCGGAGGCCAGATCTAGAAACACCAATTTTTTCTAACATGTATGCATAGTGGTTGGTAGTACTTAGGCCAACTCCACCGCGCGATCCCAAACGGACGTCCGGTTTGGCCGGATTTTTTCCCTTTGGGGCGCCGATGGGTTCGCCCATGTCTGCGTTTGTCCGATGGGTCGTGGGTGCGCCCAACGCGCGGCCGCACCCCAAAACTTGTCCGGGGTGGACGTGAATAAAAAAATATGAAAACTTAAATGAAATGACTAAAAAAATAAACAAACGCAGTTAAAAAAAGCATAAAACATATATAGGGGTTACGGCCACAAAACGGCCCAGTTTCTCAGTCCACTTAAACGGCCCAGTTTCATAATTAACTTAAAACCAAAATAAAAAAACGCCTCCCACGCGCTCCTGCCGCGCCCGTCGATGTCGTGGCCGTCGCCGTCTTCACTGGCCGCCGATGTCGTCGTCGTCGCTGACGAGGTCGACGTAGTCCGGCGGCGTCCACAGGTGGGCCGGCGGTCCGTGGTGCACGGGGGCAGCAGGCTGGAAGGTGGCCGGTGCCTGCACCACCTCCTCCCGAGGCGAGGCCTGCCGCTCCGGCGACCGCGGCGGCGTGGGGCACCAGTTCACGGCCCCAGGGCGGCCGCCATCTGCTCAGCGGAGCACGATCAGCTCCACCCCTGGCCCACCAGGTCCGGGTGGAACGCGGCCACCGGCGGCTCCTCCACCACCTCCTCCTTCGGCGCCATCTCCAGCTCGGGGATGGCGACGTCGCCGGCCGCGGAGAGGGCCATCGTCTCCTCGAGGTCCGCCCATTGGCGCTCGTCGTGCGTGTGCTTGGAGTCCTCCAGCACACGCGCCATGAGCCGGGCCTCCTCCTCCGCCGTCATGCGAGGAGGTGGGGTGGCGATGGAGATGGCGACGGCGACGGCGTGGGCGTCAGGTCGCGCACCCGTGTACGCCCGCGCGCCTGGGGAGCCGCTCGGGGCTCACGTGGCCGCCGCGGCCCCGTCGACGTGCCGGCGAAGAACGACGCCCGCCGCACGTCGTGCTCATCGCGGAGCCAAGTGTCCCACAATGGCGAGTCGGGGGCGTACCTCTCGTCGTAGTAGAGGTCGTCCGGGAGGAGGTGGCGGCGGCGCTGGATCTCCTGGCGGCGCGCACGGCCGCTCTGCGGGACGGGCGGGAGCGGCACGCGGTCGGCCGACAGGTGTCAGTTATTGGGGAGGTGGACGGCGCACCAGGGCAGCGGCGTCCTCGTCTCCCAATACCGGCGGCAGACGGCCGCCTCGATGTAGTGCCGGTCGCGCTCGCCGGCCGCCGTGGGCGCGATGGAGAACGCGGGCGGCGCGGGGGCCCGACGTGGTGGCGATGGCGACGCGGGCTCCTCTTTCTTCACCGAGCCGCGGCGGCGTCCCGACGAGGAACCAGCCTCGCGGTCGTGCTTGCCTTTGCGGCCGTAGTTCCAGAGGCCCATGGCTGCGGGCGGCCGGCGAGTTCTTGGCTAGGGTTTGGGTTCGGCGCTGTCGGGTTTCGAGGAGGCCGCGGGATGGCGTGGGGCAGTGTGGACGACGACCCGTCCACGCTTCCCACTTAAAAGAAGGACGGCGACCTTTCGATGTGCGGATGACAGGTGGGGCCGCCCGCTCGTGCGCATTGATGTGGGTGGGTGGGAGGTAGGTGGCCGCCTGCCACGCGGCCCCGACGCGGACGAGCCGCGCGTCCGTTTGGTGTCCGTCGCGACCCAAACCCGGCGCAAGTTTGCGCTCGAAATGGGTCGGCCCGGACACAAAACGAACAAGATGGGTCCGGGCCGTCGCGCGCTGGCCGTCTCGTTTGTCCGTTTTACCCCAAACGGACGGGGCCGGACAGGATAGGGTCGCGCGGTGGAGTTGGCCTTAATGACCGGTTGTGTGTGGCGCATCACAAACTTTTACCACGGCTACCCGCCAAACAAAACGTCTTTACTGCGGTCAAGATCGTCACCCTCACCCCAACCCCACGGAAAGGGACCTGCCGTGAACGCCAAAACCGGTGCGGACGTCCGGTACGGGCTTGACGTGCCGCCAGGCTTGCAGAGCCATCTCATCATCGTGCGTGGAGTGAGCACAACTTCACCCAAAAGAGGCGGATGTGGACGAAAAGTGGCTGCAGAGGCCGAGCTCCATTGAGCTCTATATACATTTCTCAGCCAAAATACCTTTTCCATAACTCAAAAAAATCTGAAAACAATGTTTTCATGTAGACATATACTTGAAGTATACGTGTACAAATTTTCATAAACATATGTATTCATATGTGATGTATACAAAAAGACAAATACACAGATTGAAATAGGCTTTTCGTTGTTGTATTTGTGTCAGATATTTGTCTTTTTTGTGTAGCATGCAAATGATCAAATTAGTTACAGAAAATTTATAGATACTGAAAGAATATGCATATGTATTTGTACAAAAATAATTGGCATTTTTTAAAACTTTTAAATTTTTTATTTTTTTTGCAAAACGAGCTCCATGGAGCCCGGTCTTTGCCACACTCCCGGATGTGGATGTCCTCTTTCTTTCACACACAAGCTCCAAGATCTCCTCGCGCGCAGCGCAGGCTCGCAGAGACGTACGTACATACAGAAAAAAGCCCACGGGGGAAGCGGGAGACGGCAGGTTGCGCCTGCCTGACACAATGCAACTTTCCGTTGCCTTACGGCTGATGCAAAGGGTTAAAGCTAAGCTCTCCCGCTTTCGATCTGAGCTGTGATGTGGTTCCATCTTTGCGTTCCAGGACTGAACATGTGTAGGTAGGAACAGGGCCCTCTACCGCCCACGCCGCATGGGCCCGTTCTGGCCATCTTGCCCTGCTTCCTCGATATTTTCTTCAATGTTGTTTCTATACACGCGACAGAATAAACAGAACCAATACATAAAATGCTGTGGATTCTGTTGGGAAACCGGGTCACCCGGATGGGGTGGCGGCGGCCGCGTGCAACGCTACGGGCCGGCCCCTCCCGTTTTCCCTTCTTTTTGCTAAGTGGGTACTTATCCCTTGACCACCTACCCCTATATAAAGCAACGAGGAGCCATCATTGTAACACCTGATCATTGATTAATAAAGCTGGTCTCCTCCATCTCTCTGTGTCACTTTTACTTTCGCATACTTCGACTACTTCGTCTACGACACTCGCTCTCGCTCCGCAACCTCGAACCGGACTCGCCGGCGGAGTTGCGGAACACGTTATCAGCACGCTTCGCTCCATCAACTCTCCGTCAAGCCTGCATCACGCAGGCTTTCGTCGATCCCGCGGAGGTATAAGATCCGATCCCCACTTTTTGCAAAAATGGATCCCTCTCGTTCCTACGTTTCCGTTTTTGCGATTAGATTATTTTTCGGATTTGATCTACCTATGGTGCGGATTTTTCCTCCCAAGAACCGAGCGGACGAACACGTCGCCGACCAATGTCGATGTTCTTGGACTAAGAGGAACTTGTTGACCGCACTATAGGGAGTCGGTACAAATCGCGATCCAGATGATCGTGGTACCGCCGCAAAAGCACCAGATGTGTCATGCGCCGTCGTTTTTCCGGATGAACGCGACGAAGAACGCATCCCGAGGCCGGCGTCCGGATGGCGCCGCGCTGGCCGCGACCCTGCTGGTCGCACGCGCCCCGTCGCGTCCCGCTGACCCCGCCGCCGCAGCCGTCCCGCTGGCCAGCTCGTCGCCGAGCCCCGATGGCCGGCCTGGCAGCTGCCGCCGCCGCGTGCCCAGCTAGCCGCGGCTCCGCGAGTCGCCGCCCAGCTGGAGGTCGCCGCCGCGTGCGCGCCGCGCCGGGGCCTCGCGCCTCGCGCCGTGGCCGAGCGCCGAGCGCCGTGGCCGAGCGCCTCGCGCCGTGGCCGGGCGCCGCGCGCCGTGGCCGGGCGCCGCGCCGTGGCCGGGCGCCTCGCGCCGTGGCCGAGCGCCGCGCCGGGGCCGAGCCCCTCGCGCCGTGGCCGCGCCCCGCGCCGTGGCCGTGCGTGCTCTGGCCGCCGCCGCCGCTCCCACACTGCGGGCGCTAGGGGAAACCCTAGCGTCGCCCCTTGGCGAGCAGCGCAGCGCCTGGGCCGACACTGACGCGTTTTTCACTGGCCCCTGATGGGCCCTGGCCATGGGCCTTCGGTCCTCTAAAAAAAAAGGGGGCAACGGCGCTGGCTGATGGGCCTGGATGGGCCGCGCGCCCTGGGGATCTCAAAAAAAATGAAGAGGGGCGCCGGCTGTTGCGTAAAATTGCGGTTTAGCCCCTGTATTTTTCAGTTTTCTGTGATTTTTTTTATTCATGCAGCAATTTTTCGCGTAGCCCCCTGGGACTGTCTGTTTTCGCTGAAAATGCGTATTTGGGCTTAAAAATACCTCGGGAATTCAATTTTTGGGCTAGTTTTCACATACTAGATGCGCTTAACATGCTATCTTTTGTAACATGATATTATTGTATGATTTTACTGCTGTAGATTAATTGTTTAGCACTCTTAATCATTTAGTAAGTCATATAATAGCATGTTTTAAATATTGGAACGTCATTTTATTGAATAAGTTTATCAACATCGCTTTGTGCAAAAGATTACCTGCTGTAATCTCATGATTTTTGCATAAATCGCAGATGGCCGGAATTGCCCACAAGGAGTTTCCTGAGTTGGCCCAGACAGGGTTGAACTACCTGTCATGGTCCTCGGACTGCGAGATCTTTCTCCAGGGCAAAACCCTCCTGAGGGCGATCGGTAAGGGGGCCCAGCTGGCCGTCACTGATCCCAAGTTCGAGACTGAGAATGCGCAGGCTCTGCACTTTCTTCGTCATCACCTGTCACCTACTCTGAAAGATGAGTATATGGCTGAGCGCAGTGCTTCTGGCCTTTGGACCGCTCTTAAGCAGCGGTTCGAGCGGCTGAAGTACACTGTGAAGCCACGTGCAGAGGCAGAGTGGATCCGTCTGAGGTTTGCGGACTTCAAGACGGTTGGGGAGTACAATTCGGCTCTGCACCGGATTTGTACGACTCTTCGGTTGTGTGGTACTGAGATTACCGACTCCCAGAAGATTGAGAAAACCCTATCCACTTTCCACCCCGACGCGGTCCAGTCCTCACGGAACTACCGCCAGGGGAACTACACGAGGTATTCAGAGTTGATTGACGTCCTCCAGGTGGCGGAGGCGCAAGACGAGGTTCTCAAAAAGAACTTTGTCGCGCAACCACTTGGGGGGAGTTCTCGCCAGGAGGTGAACGCTCTCAAAGTCCGCAAGCCTCAACAGAAGAAGAGGGGCCGGAAGGGCAAGAAGAAGGGCCCTCACCCCCCGCCCCGGCTAAGCAGAACAAGCCGGGCACGGGAGGGCAAAGGCCTCAGGACTGCTTCCGTTGTGGCTCAGTGGAGCATTTCTCCCGCCAGTGCCGCGCACCACAGGAGGTCGTTGCTGCATATAAGGCTCGGAAGGCGCGTGAGACGCACCTCGCCTTGGTTCAGGAGGGAGCTCCACCGGCGCCCATGGCGGCACCTGTGATGATTGCTACTCCCCCTGCTGTGCCTATAGAGGCGACCCCCGTGGTGCCCATCGCGGCAGCTTTGGCGGCCTCTACCGAGGCCCACGTCGCCATGGAGGTTGACCACATGGCCGCCTCGGCGGCGCCGCCACTAGACATTGATGCTGCCTCCAAGATAATTTCTGAGGAGGATCAGCTCACTAGTATGGAGATTGCGGCGGAAGTGAATGGCTTCTTCACCGAGTCCACTTAGCATACCTCTTTGGTTATCACGATTCCGTGCTTTGCTACAATAAAATTGAATAAATTCGATTTGGTTGTAAGCTCTATGAGAGCATAAACTTATTCTTTACTTTGGCGATTGGATGACATTTATTCATTTATTCCATTATTTATACATGATAGCATGTTATGTTCTAAGATGTGTGCATTTATTTTTAATGTATTTTCTTCCTCATTACATTAATTAGATGTCATATTTTAGAACGCGTGTGGCGCCCGAATGGAGGAAACGTGCCTTGCCGATAGCGCCACCACTCATACCATTTTACGAGAAACTAAGTACTTTGAGTCCATTAAAAAATCTCCGGGAAGTATTATGACAATCGCCGGCTGCGGTTCTCACATAGTTGGCTCCGGACGAGCCACTATTATACTCCCCATGGGAACAACTTTGCTCATTAATGATGCGTTGTTGTACCCGGAGTCGAGTCGTACTCTATTAAGCTTTAGAGACATCCGCGCTAATGGTTTCCATGTTGAGACCGATGATGAAAACGGCAAGGAATGCCTACTCATCACAAAGCGGGATGAAGGTGGTAAACATGTTATCGAGAGGCTTCCTTCGTTTGACACAGGGCTATACTACACTAAGATAGTAGCACCGCCCGTGTACACTACCCTCAAGACCGTCTTTAGAAGCTCTGAACTCTTCTGCCTCTGGCACGATAGGTTAGGCCACCCCGGACTTAGGATGATGAGAAATATAATTAACAACTCGCATGGCCATAATGTTAACGTGAAGAACTTCCCGAATCCTGATGATTTCGTGTGCTCCGCATGCGCTAAGGGGAAGTTAGTCATTAGGCCATCACCCCTCAAGGTGAGGGATGAAATCCCCGCGTTCTTGGAACGTATCCAAGGGGACATATGCGGTCCAATTCAGCCCCTCATGGGGCCGTTTCGGTACTTCATGGTGCTTATTGATGCTTCCTCTAAATGGTCCAATGTTTGCCTGCTGTCAACAAGGAACCATGCCTTTGCCAAATTGATCTCACAGATCATCCAAATGCGGAATAATTTCCCGGATTATCGTATAAAGTCTATTCGAATGGACAACGCCGGAGAATTTACTTCAAAGGCGTTCGATGATTATTGCATGGCAATGGGAATCAAAGTGGAGCACTCGGTACCACATGTTCATACACAAAATGGACTTGCCGAGGCATTGATTAAAAGAATTAAATTCATTGCCCGACCGCTCCTTCAGGGTTGTAATTTACCAACTACATGTTGGGGCCACGCGGTGTTACACGCGGCTAATCTCATCAACTTTCGACCGTCGGCCTACAACATCCACTCTCCTGTTCAACTTGCGCAAGGGTCGGCACCGAAAATTTCCCACCTTCGTAGGTTCGGTTGCCAGGTATATGTACCAATACCACCCCCTCAGCGATCGGCGATGGGCCCGCTCCGTAAGTCGGGGATATACGTTGGTTATGAGACTGTGTCCATAATCAGGTATCTGGACCCCATGACAGGAGACTGTCACACGGCTCGTTTTGCTGATTGCATTTTTGACGAGGATCTTTTCCCGACTTTAGGGGGAGAGAATCAACCCCTTGATGCTACAAGTCGAGAAATCACGTGGCAAGCCACGGGGATCCACGCTCATGACCCGCGCACTGCTGAGACTGAGAGAGAAGTCCAAAAGATAATAGATTTGCAGTCTTTAGCAAATCAACTGCCCGACCACTTTAGTGACTTAAAGACTGTGACAAAATCGCATGTGCACGCGCGCAATGCACCGGAAAGGGTTGAAATACCGAAGAAAAATGATGGTATGCCCGCTCCCATCCAAAGGCCTAAAAGGACGAGAAATCCGGCTTCTCAAATCCCAAGTACTCGGGGACGCCCGACGAAAAAGGATAAGAGAGATTTATCACAGCCTGTCACCAAAGTACCCCAAATTGAAACGGGGAGCCAGTCGAGACCTGGCACAAGTACGGAAAATTCAGTGCACGAAATTCCGGACTTAAACTTTCCCATAGGGAAACACCCAGCGGAGATGTGAGCGCACACATCGGCGCGGGAAATCTAAAGGACCTTGCCCCCATAATGGGAAATTTGGTAGAGCAAGTGTTTGCGCCTGATGCGCTCCATGACGAAATGGCCATAAATTATATTTATACGGGGGAGTCCCTGAACCGAGCAACGGTGATTGTCGACATCAACTTTGCTACGAAAATTGCCTCAATCATAGATCTTGACCCTGAGCCTAACACGCTCGCTGATTGCAAGAAAAGGTCGGATTGGAAAGATTGGCAGCAGGCAATTACTGCCGAATTATTATCTCTCAACAAAAGGAAGGTGTTCGGACCAGTTTGTCGAACTCCTCCCCACATTCGCCCTGTTGGCCATAGGTGGGTTTTTGTTCGAAAGAGAGATGAAAATAATAAGGTAGTACGGTACAAAGCAAGGCTCGTTGCTCAAGGGTTCACTCAACGACCAGGTGTCGATTTTGAGGAGACTTATTCCCCAGTCATGGATGGAGTTACCTTTAGATACTTGATCTCGATGGCAGTAAACATGGGCTTGAAAATGAAACTAATGGATGTTGTCACTGCTTACCTATATGGTAACTTGGATTCGAACATATACATGAAGGTTCCAGAAGGTATCCCTGTTCCGAACCATGATAGAGAAAATAGGGGTCTATACAGTGTTCAACTTCAAAAGGCACTGTACGGACTCAGACAGTCCGGTAGAATGTGGTACAATCGCTTAAGTGATTTCCTTCATGAGAAGGGCTACACGAGCAATAAAGATTGCCCATGTGTTTTTATACAGCGATCCCAAGATGGATTCTGTATAATCTCGGTGTACGTGGACGATTTAAACATAATCGGTACACCTGAGGATATTGAGGAAGCGAGTTCCTACCTGATGTCGGAATTCGAGATGAAGGATTTGGGTAAAACCAAGTTCTGTCTAGGTCTGCAACTTGAACATTCCCCTGATGGGATTCTAGTGCACCAGTCGGCCTACACCCAGAAGGTGTTGAAAAGATTTGGATTTGATAAGGCATATCCTTCTAAGACCCCGATGGTCGGAAGATCTTTACAGCCAGACAAGGACCCGTTCAGGCCAAAGGAAGAGGGGGAGGAAACTCTGGGACCAGAGGTTCCTTACCTGAGTGCAGTTGGAGCACTCATGTACCTCGCAAATTGTACACGGCCAGACATTGCGTTCGCCGTCAGTTTGCTTGCTCGGTACAGTTCTGAACCTACCAAAAGACATTGGAAAGGTGTCAAGGACGTCTTCCGTTACCTGCAAGGGACCAAAGATCTTGGTCTATTTTACAAGAGGAATCAAGACCTATCTATTATAGGCTATGCCGATGCTGGGTACCTGTCGGACCCGCATGATTGCAAATCGCAGACTGGCTATGTTTTCCTTTGTGGTGGAACTGCGTTTTCCTGGAAATCGTCCAAGCAAACACTTGTGTCGACTTCCACGAACCACTCGGAAATCATGGCACTATTCGAAGCGTCAAAAGAGTGTGTATCGCTTCGGCGGATGATCGGCCACATTCAGCAGACATGTGGGCTGAACACCGTACAAACCCCTACCATTATCTATGAAGATAATGCTGCTTGTGTTGCACAAGTCCAGATGGGTTATGTGAAGAGTAACCTCACAAAGCATATTAGTCCCAAGTTCTTCTATGCACATGAGCTGCAACAGTTGAACGAGGTGAGAGTTTTGCATACCAAGTCCTGTGACAATCTTGCTGATATGTTCACTAAATCATTACCGGCATCAACCTTAGAGAGGTGTGTGCGTGGAATCGGTATGATGAGACTTAGAGAGATGCAAGGTTCAGGGGGAGAAACTTCACAAACTCGTCGCTAAAATCTCAATCCTGATGATCGAGTACTCAACTTGATGGTTGAGTGGATTGTACTCTTTTTCCCTTGAGTGAGTTTTCCTGATGTTTCTCACACGAGGTTTTTGACGAGGCAATTCGTGCAATACAACAACGTATACTGTGTGCTCTTTCTCCACATTTTTTCCCACTGGGTTTTTCGGAGTTTTGAGGCATGGATATACGGATAATTACCCAAGGGGGAGTGTTGGGAAACCGGGTCACCCGGATGGGGTGGCGGCGGCCGCGTGCAACGCTACGGGCCGGCCCCTCCCGTTTTCCCCTCTTTTTGCTAAGTGGGTACTTATCCCTTGACCACCTACCCCCTATATAAAGCAACGAGGAGCCATCATTGTAACACCTGATCATTGATTAATAAAGCTGGTCTCCTCCATCTCTCTGTGTCACTTTTACTTTCGCATACTTCGACTACTTCGTCTACGACGCTCGCTCTCGCTCCGCAACCTCGGACCGGACTCGCCGGCGGAGTTGCGGAACAGATTCTTCAGTACGTGCGTGACAGTTTCGATCAGCCTGACCGGAAGCAGAGACGTTGGAGAAGAGCGAGACAATCTGAACAGAGCAGAGATGAAACGCGGATGTCTCGGCAGAGATGCATGGCGAACACAGGCAAAGCCTGAAGAAACGAACCGCGTGCCTGCCTTGCATGGATGCATGCATGCATGAATGGGGACGGGGGGCTGCTGGAACGAATAACTTTTGGCCCATCACCAAAATATCTGCGTCTACGTTGCACCGCAACAGGATAAGGGAACAGCGGGGAGGGACAGCTCGTGGTTTTGGGATAGGAAGGAGCACAGGAATGTGGTGGCGATGGACCATCATCCGTCCGTGGGAGGCCCAAAGGCCACCTCACCTCACCACCGGATGATACACCGGATGACGGGATGAGGGCACCTGTACGCGGCGAGCATCATGGGATGAGCGACTGTCCCTGCCGCTGCGTAGGTGTCCGGCTGGCTCCGGTTCGGCTCTGCTGGACAGCTGGTGCACGTGATGGGCGGCCAGGAGGCATGCCGCTTCCCCTCCATCACCCAATCTTAGCTGTACTAGTAGTACTACATGTTGATAAGTGATGCAATCAATGAGTCAACTTTATGCTCAAAGTGTTCTTCACTCCTACTCTGATTGGGGCTCGAATTTGAAATTTTGAGCTAGGTTTGGTCATGTACTACCCTGATCTTGTACATAGACCGTACTTGGCATGTCCACATGCAATGCGAGGACGCCATCCCAACCATGTCTTGTCGCCGAGACACCAAGTCGTTGGTTGCACACAGCACATCTCTCGCACCACAACAGTTCCATTTCCTCCTGCATTGACAACGGACATTGTGGTTGCTCCCTTTCTCAGTACATGAGCTCCAAAAGCGACTCCACATCGTTTGCGGCATCGAGCCCACTTTGTTGACTTGTCGCGGGAGAAGGGGGAGCACAAGTTTCCACGGACAGTTGGCCTGTTAAATCCCTGCACTGTTGCGGTACACGGAATAACATAATTTTGCCTTTTTATCGATCTCGCCAGCTGTTTCCCGCAGAGGCAGGACCCACGTTTACAGTCCCTCCACATAGAGATCGTGTGCTCTGCGGGTCCCCTGGCCATGGCCTTGTTGAGAAATGAGAACGAACCGTTGCTGGATGAACAGCAAGAACGTCACCCCATCACAAGTTCAGTTGTTCACAAGTCAAGTCGCGGTGACCGGATCACAGTGCCGTGACTCCGGTTAGTTACGTTCGATCGCGCTCCATGCACAAGAAGTCACAGCACTGCATGCATGCATGGCTCTACCTATGTGCACGTATCAATCTTTTCTGCCCCAGCACCCGGCCAGAAGTGACCGCGGCCGCCGTCGAGGCCACTGCACGTCTGCACGATGACATGGCCTGCCCGTTGGCGAGCCGCTGGCCTGTCGGCCTCGGCGGCACTG
Source organism: Aegilops tauschii subsp. strangulata (assembly GCF_002575655.3). Classification (NCBI taxonomy): domain Eukaryota; kingdom Viridiplantae; phylum Streptophyta; class Magnoliopsida; order Poales; family Poaceae; genus Aegilops; species Aegilops tauschii. The sequence goes on along the minus strand of NC_053036.3, from coordinate 547,706,992 downwards.
TGTGCGAGAGCGCCCAACCGGCAGCGGCGTCGTGCATGCGGCTGGCTGGCGCGTCCAGGGCACGTACGTGGATGGTGGCTGGCTGGCGGCGAGGCCAAGCGAAAATCTCCCCATTCCCATGGCAATAATGCATGCGAATGGTGGTACATACTCTACGTGGACCGGTGGAGGACGTCTTTTGCGGCGCGGGGTGTGCTGTGCCGGTGGGTGCGACGAGCGAGCCAACGGCCCACGTGAGGACGCGCTAAAAGTCGAGTTGGTTGGCCCGATCTGGGGCCGTGTTTGGAGTTGGTGCCGGGTAGGGCAGGGTTTACTTCGGCCGGTGGTATCGGGCGGAGTACGGGGACGGGAGTGGAGGCCGGTGCGCGTGTCCCCGGCCGGCCAGCCGTCGTGGTGACCACCCAGGCTATACGGCCGCGGCAGCGCACGCGCCGACAATCTGTCTCCGGAGCCCTTTGGGCCATCGCACTCCGAACCCGTATTTGAACGGGGAAAACGTAAGGCCAACTGCACCGCGCAACCCCAACGGACGTCCATGTCCGCGTTTCTCCGATGGGTCGTGGGTGCGCCCAACACGCGGCCGCACATCAAAACATGTCTGGGGGTGGACGTGATTAAAATATATATATAAATTTAAATAAACGCAGTTAAAAAACATAAAACATATATAGGGGTCACAGTCACAAAACGGCCCAGTTTCTCAGTCCACTTAAACGGCCCAGTTTCATAATTAATATAAAAACAAAATAAAAAAACGCCTCCCGCACGCTCCTGCCGCGCCCGTCGATGCCGTGGTCGTCGCCGTCTTCACTGGCCGCTGGTGTCGTCGTCGTCGCTGACGAGGTCAATGTAGTCCGGCGTCCTCCACAGGTGGGCCGGCGGTCCGTGGTGCACGGGGGCGGCGGGCTGGAAGATGGACGGTTCCTGCACCACCTCCTTCCGAGGCGAGGCCTCCCGCTCCGGCGACCGCGGCGGCGTGGGGCACCAGGTCACGCCCCCCACGGCGGCCGCTATCTGCTCAGCGGTGCACGACCAGCTCCACCCCTGGCCCACCAGGCCAGGGTGGAACGCGGCCACCAGCGGCTCCTCCACCACCTCCTCCTTCGGCACCATCTCCACCTTGGGGATGGCGACGTCGCCGGCCGCAGAGAGGGCCATCGTCTCCTCGAGGCCCGGCCATAGGCGCTCATCGTGCGTGTTCATGGAGTCCGCCATGACACGCGCCATGAGCCGGGCGTCCTCCTCCGCTGTCTTGCGAGGAGGTGGGGGTGGTGATGGAGATGGCGACGACGACGGCGTGGGCGTCAGGCCGCGCACCCGCGTACGCCCGCGCGCCTGGGGAGCCGCCCGGGGCTCACGTGGCCGCCGCGGCCCCGTCGACGTGCCGGCGAAGAAGGATGCCCGCCGCATGTCGTGCTCATCGCGGAACCAAGTGTCCCACAATGGCGAGTCGGGGGCGTACCTCTTGTCGTAGTAGAGGTCGACAGGGAGGAGGCGGCGGCGGCGCTGGATCTCCTGGCGGCGGCGCTCAGCGGGACCGGCGGGATCGGCACGCCGTCGGCCGACAGGTGCCAGTTATTGGGGAGGTGGACGTCGCTCCAGGGTAGCGGCGTCCTCGTCTCCCAATAACGGCGGCATACGGCCGCCTCAATGTAGTGTCGGTCGCGCTCGCCGGCCGCCGTGGGCGCGATGGAGAACGTGGGCGGCGCGGGGCCCGACGCGGCGGCGATGGCGATGCGGGCTGCTCCTTCTTTACGGAGCCGCGGTGGCGTCCCGACGAGGAGCCAGCCTCGCGGTCGTGCTTGCCTTTGCGGCCGTAGTTCCATAGCCCCATGGCTGCGGGCGGCCGGCCGGCGAGTTCTTGGTTAGGGTTTGGGACTGGGGCTGTCGGGTTTGGAGGAGGCCGCGGGGTGGCGTGGGGTAGTGTGGACGACGACCGGTCCACGGTTCCCATTAAAGAAGGACCGCGACCCCTCGCCTGGGCGGATGACAGGCGGGGCCGCCCGCGCGTGCGCATTGTTGTGGGCGGGTGGGAGGTAGGTGGCCGCCTATCACGCGGCCCCGACGCGGGCGAGGCGCGCGTCCGTTTGGTGTCCGCCGCGACCCAAACCCGGCGCAAGTTTGCGCTCGAAATGGGTTGGCCCGGACACAAAACGGACCAGATGGGTCCGGGCCGTCGGGCGCTGGGCCATCTCGTTTGTTCGTTTTATCCCAAACGAACGGGACCGGACAGAATGGGGTGGCGCGGTGGAGTTGGCCTAGCGTGCTTTGGGTTGCAGCCTTGTGCTGCAAGAGTTACCAGTACTGCTCTTTATGAGTATGCAGGCTTGCTTCAGAAAATTATGGTCGCTTCAAAAGAGTTTGCATCGGCGAGCAGGTGCATACATACGCAATGGTCCAATGTCCTTTGCCTGCGTCGCTGGCGCCGCAGCGCGCACGGTCGCCGAGCGATTTCCCGGACCAAACTGACGGGCAGCACCCCTGTACGTGCAGAAAGCTTTCCGAACTCAGGCACAAGTATAGGCCAAACCAGAAAGGCTGTGTACCACGCGAGACGTCACCCATTAATCTCTCCTCACCACCCACACGCGACGTTTTCTGCCAGGCTCGCGCTTCGAGAAACCAGATGAAAAGATCCCGCTTGCTGCCACCAGCTACCTGATGAAATGGAGTAATCTTCAGAGTCAACCACTCCGCCACTCGTATAGTACCGCAGAACCACCCTACAGCGGCAATGGGCATGGATGTGCAATGATTATTCGTGTATCTCTGGACGTGCATACGTGCTAGGTGAGGTGGCGTCCAAGCGAGCTGCGCCGTACGCGCACTTAAAACCGTGTGCCGGCCATGTGCGGGGGTCACAGTAGAAATCAATCACAAACCCCGGGACACCAGCAAGATAAGACTGGGTCTCGTCGTGTTTGAATCATCTCATGAGGCCGGCCTGTCCAAACAAAGATCCACATGAACGCGGGGTCCCAGGCCCTGCCCCTGCGTCACAGTAATGCAAGGGGCTGCGGGTCCGCCGGCGTACTGTACGTACGTCCAGTCAGTCGGGCCGGCCGCAGTCGTGTAACTAACTACCGGTAACAGTAACACGCACCGATGGGTCGGGTAAAAGCAGGGAGGGGTAGGCGACGAGGAGGCCGGGGACAGCGCACGCACGTGATCGCACGGAGGAGGCATGCCCCCTCACACACGGTCAGGGTCAGGAGCCTGCTGCTGCGCTGGCGGGTGGACCTGCATGTCAGTGTCAGGTAATTTGTGTCCATGAAGAAGAACCAAAATGGTGTCACGAACGGCTCTGTCCTTTCAAAAAAAAAGTGAACTTCCGGGCTCCTGAAACCTCCTCCTTGTTCGTGTGTACTTTTTTTTTAGAAATTTTTCATTCAAATCATGAATCAGTACAAAGTAGGTGACCCTTACAAGCACACTGAAACGCAAATATAAAGGACCATGAACACCTAGAGTACCCTAAGATAACCATAACACAAGAAGATCTCCGGAGCCCTGTGTCATCATCCCTGAATTTTGAGAGAAGACCCCTGCAGCAGAAGGATCTGCAACCAGTCGCAAACAGGTCATCATCTTCGACCACGGTATAATTGCCGCCACGGTGCTTCCTCCTTTCTTGACACCAGCGCTGAGAGGGTATGGACATCAATCCAACACACCTGCAACAGCCGTCGCCATCTTTGGCTTTGAATACCGCGAAAAGTGTCCCTTCCGGAAGGAAGAGAACTCGAGTCATCCGACCGGTCCAGCACCGCGGTCGGGCTATCCGCCCGGACAAAGCAGGATCTCCCACCAGCATCAGCGCAGAGGAAGGAGAAGAACAACAGGAGCAAATCATACCAACAAGGAAGAAGAAAGGTGTTCGTCTCCCGGCCTCCATCGCCCATCTGGGGATCCAAACGGCCAGTGCCGATGGACCTCCAACCACCATAGCCTGCGACCTCGACGAGATCCGGGGATCCCAACACCGCTGGCTTCTAGACGAAGGCAAAAGCCTCGCCTGGCCGCGAACGAAGCCCGGAGAAACTTATTCCGACGCGACACCACCGCAACGGCCTCGGCAGCGTCTCCCTCAACCCTAACCCTACCACACACCCACCTAGTGAACAGACCCGAGGTTCCCCCCCCCCCCTCCCGCCGCCGGAGCGGCTGACGGAGAGAGAGGGAACCGGCGGCGCGCAAGGGATCCCTAGTCGCCTCCTTGATCGCCCCGTGCGATCCAACTTTTCCGGGCGTCCGGTTTGCTCTCGGTCGGTTTGATGGTTTGACGTGTCAATATTTGCCTGGCGCCGGTCTCTTGTTCGTGTGTACTGAAGGGTTGGGAAGAGGGGCTCTGAAAAAAGAAAATAAAGGGAGGGGAGTCAAATGGCCATAATGCCTGCTTCCCATATGCAGAGAATTGAATGACAAGGGGTGACTTTCTCGCCATGTCCGCCTGCTGGGCACAAGGAGACGGGAGCCCAGCTGTATCATCAATGATGCCACAGTAGCATCAAGTTACCACCACGTTAAAGCAGGCTACAGCCAGTAGCTGCATCTGTACGTGCTTAAATTTGACTCAGTGCTACAGAGCTGCTGGTATACAAATGTACAGTACTAATGCAGAATTGATACCGCTAGTATACTGACCTGTGATGGGAGTCGGGAGACCATCCAGCACGTCCCACCGCATACAGTAATGCCACCGATGCACGACTTATTTTGCTTTGTTTATCTCTTTTTGTGATGATGGTATGGGCGAGTGGCGGCTGGCTCGATTGACGCCCAGCTAGGCTAAACTATAGCTAGCTAGCTGTGGCCGTCAGGAGGCCAGATCCCTTCTGGGTGACAAGACATGTACCAGCACCTGTCAGACCCTACGCTACGCGCGCAGCTGACCCATGCCATGCCACGCATGCTTCCACCACCGGCAACAGCACCTGAACTCACCCTCAAAGCTGCCATTATCAATAGTAACTCAACACCTTTTCCTTCATAAAAACGGAACAACCAATCCTTCGAGACCCACTGTTGGCTCAGTTTTAGCTTCACCGATAACCAAACCGAACCTTTCATTTTCTCCGATCGAACCCTTGTCCCGTTGACGTGGCAGCAACAACAACAGCAAGCAAACGAGGAGTCACATGCATGCAGCGAGCGAACATCAGTGCCGGTGCCAGTCCAAGTACGCAGCACTCAAACGAGCACCGCATCATACTAGCTTCGAGCTTGCGTGAGGCGAGGAGCGACAGGTTGGAAATGGCGACGGAGGGCCCCATCGAATCATGGAACGGAGCCAACCCCTTTCGTTTCACGTCGGTCGGTCGACGCCGACGTCGACATGGGCCGCGCGCCCGAAGCGGGGCCGCCTCACGTGACGCAAAGCGGCCCGGCCGGCAGAGGGTCGTGCAAAAGGTGGCGGCAGAGTTCAGCGGTGGTTGGGTTGGGTGGAACGTCGCCGGCCAGTGCGTACGACGGCTGCTGCCGCCGATGCGCCGACAGGCTCGCCCGCTCGGGCCTGCGGGGCGTGGGAAGAAAAGGGCCATCTCCCGATCCATGGCCCTGCGTGCACTGTTGATTGAATCTTAAGGCAGTTCTGATTCCTTAAGTGTGTGTTTGTACGACGATCTAGGTCCTCTGTTCATGGGTGGCACCGACGTGTGAACCACTGTGCCGTGGGATCGCTTCGCCTGTGGATCCAGACCCTGGAATAGAGTGTGGCGTTTGTTCGTTGTTCAGGGCAATTTACATTAGTTGTCAAGTCTTATCCTAATCATGCCAATGCCAATAAAACTATTTGTGCAACGGCCTTTTCACTTAGTCTTACCTCTACTAAGTAGATATACCTAAATATCTGGCGAGAGAAATCGTACAAAGAGAACACCTCTTAATTAAGACAGGACAAACCATTTTCTGGTTTCTTACTCCTCCACCTCAGTGTTTATCCTATGGGACTGTCATAAAATAGCACCATTGTAAACGCCTTTATGTCAAGTGGTGTTGTTTGGGGTATCACATTCGATTCCATTTCGTTCCATTCTGAGCCGGGACGAGCAACAACCAGTAGCTTAGCTGCCGCATTGGCATCCATGAATGCCGGAGCTATGTCTCGCTTACTGCAACAGCTAGCTCTGTCTCGCCTTAAGCGGCTCGGCTATGTGCTCGCCATAGTGGGTCGGCCCAGTATAGCGGTTTTGGGATGGTTCTATAGAACGGTACGGACCTTGTTTAGAATCTATCATGCACGTTTTTTGCTTTTCTGTGTTTTTATCCGTTTTATTCATTTTCTTTTGTGTGTGTTTCTTTATTTGTTTTAATCAGTTTTTATTCATTGTGGTATTTTTAAATTTTTTCGTTTTCCTTTTTTCACCCTTCAAAACATGTCAATTTTTATTCAAATACACGTTAAACATTTTTTATATACGTGTTTAACATTTTTCAGATACACATTGAACATTTTCTGAATACACCTTAAAATTCAGATACATTTCCAATATTATTCGAACACATATTGAACATTTTTTTAGTACTGTGGACAATTCTTAACACACATTGAACATTTTTCATAAATGCCATGATTTTCTTAAAAAACAAGCATAATATTTTTTAAGTGTCAGAACATTTCTCTGAATGTTATGAATTTTTTTTGAATGGTACTCCCTCCGTCCCACAATGTAAGACGTTTTTGCAAGCTAAACATAACATGCAAAAACGTCTTACATTGTGGGACAGAGGTAGTACAAAACATTTTCCTAAAACAATGTGAACATTTTTCTAAAATTTATAAACATTTTTTGCAAAAATATTTTTTGAAAAGCTTTAACAATTCTTTAACTGTCAGGATATTTAGTGACTGGCAAGATTTTATTTAATTGCATGAATATTTTTGTACGTTGTACAATTGTTTTTTAAATGTATCAGCCTTATTTTTGAAAATCTATAAGAAATATCACAAACATTTTTTTGATTGTGATGAACATTTTATAAAAGTTACAGCCTTTTTTCTACACTGCACAAACTTTTCTAAATGTGTGAAGAAAACTCTTAAAATGTAAGTAAATTAATTTTTGAAATATATATATTTAGAATATTTCAAACATTTAAAGGAAAGGGAAAAAGAAGACAAAACGGATAACGGATGAAGGTAAGTAAATTAGAAAAGGTAACATACCTATATTGGCGCTTCCCACTAATGGGTTTCCTTGAAGCGAGGAGAGCTACCGTCTTGCAATTGGCAAGACGTAGTCACGGCCTCCTTGCCGAGATTGTTATGGCCAAATTGTGGGTCGTGGACTGAGCTCAGTTGACACAAAGTATGGTGTTTCTTGGAGAGCTCTGATGTGCCGCTTGCTGCGGCAAAAAGCCAAGACTTGGGCTGGCCAATCATGCGGTCATGCTAGCAGCTCTAGCGACACCGTTTATCTTTTGTTTTTAGTGTTATTTTTTCTCTTGTGCTTTTTTAAGGGGATTTTTGTTCTCATTTGCTGGTTTTCAATCGGTTTTCTAGTTTTTTTTTTGAGAAAAGCTCGCCAAGCCTTTATTGATCACCTAAAATGTTTATGGGGATTACAATTGGGTCATGCTGGATGCCCAACCACAAATGCCTCCCAGCAGGAAGAGAGATACCAAATCTAGCAAGTCTATGAGCCTCATAGTTCGACTCTCGAGGTTCAAAGGAAAAATTACAAGTCGTGAATAAGGCGGAATTTTGTAAGATCTCTTTGATGATAATGCCATGGTCGCCCCCAGCTCTTTGATGGATATGATTTACTACCTGCTTACAGTCAGAAGCAATCTGTATATGATTCGTTCCCAGGTCCAATGCCAACGCCATACCTTCTCTGCATGCTATTGCCTCTAGTGTAGTTGGGTCCATCAGCCCCTCAATTACCAGCATGGAAGAACCCAAATAAGTTCCATCCCGATCACGGCATAAAGCTGCTGCTGTTCCAGTGTTTGTTCCCTCTGAAACTCCAGCGTCTACATTGATCTTCACAAAACCCTCTGGGGGTTGGACCCATCTTGGAGCCTGCCTAGCATGTGGATGACTTGTATTTCTTTGTGTCTCTTGCACCGGCTCTAGCTGGACTAGGTCTGCTATATAATTAAGCACAAACCTGTGTGTCTCATGTGGACTTTGATGTATTCCTTCATGGATAAGCTGTCTCCTAGCATACCAGATTGCCCACAAGGTAACTGTCAATCTTGTGAGTGTTTCACGATCAAGAGTTTCCATCATGAAGAACAGCCAGGCTCGTGCCGACGGCTCAGATGTGGCAATTACGTGGTCCAGCAAATCGTGATCAACAAGAGACCAAACACATCTTGCCATGGTGCACTCAAGGAGACTATGTCTCCACGAGTCCTCGGCTCCACATACATAGCACTGATCATGGTGTGACATTTTCCTGTTCTTTCGAATATCTTCTGTAGGTAGCGAATTTTTGGCCAATCTCCAGAGAAAGTTTTTGAGTTTCGCCGGAACATGCACGTTCCATAGTGTATCCCAGGCCTTCTCGTTTGCAGCCGTGTCAGAGGATCCGCCTCTACCTTCTAGCCAGTCCTCGCGCCTCCTTTTTATATCCACTATCATGCTATAAGCAGAACGCACAGAGAAGATACCGTTCTTTTCAAAGCCCCATGACCAGAAATCTTCCATATTTCTTGTACAGATTGGTATCTTCAGAATAGCTGTTATATCATATGGGAGGAAAACTTCACCTAGTAAAGTTGTGTTCCAGCAAGCATTGTCGCGATCAATTAGCTCCGCCACCATCATCGGTGGATCTGATTTTAAAGCGACAATGGGCCTCATATTTTCCTTCCTGGGTAACCAATTCATATCCCAAATATGACTCGTATTTCCATTGCCTATCCTCCGGACTAGTCCAACCTGCATGATATCGCGTCCCTCTATCAAGCCCCTCCATATCTGGGAGGGATGCCCACCAATAGTGGTTGTCAGGAGGTCCCCTTCTGGGAAATACACCGCTTTCACGATTCGAGCACTTAGCGAACTAGGGTTTTCCAAAACTCTCCAGGCTTGTCTTGCCAATAGCGCCAAGTTAAAGATTTCAAAGTCGCGGAAGCCCAGCCCCCCCCCCCCCATGTACTTTGGCATGCTCATAGAGTCCCATGACACCCAATAAGGTTTCCTCTTGCCTTGTTTACTTCCCCACCAAAAAGCTTTGATCATTGATGTCAACTATTGACATAAACCCCTCGGAAGCTTGAAACAAGACATTGAGTACACCGGAATAGCTTGTGCTACTGATTTAATAAGCACCTCCTTCCCCGCTGCTGAAAGTAGTTTCTCCATCCACCCTTGTATCTTGTTCCATAGTCTATCTTTGAGGTACTTGAAAGCACCATTCTTTGAACTCCCAACATCAGAAGGCATGCCAAGATATTTTTCATTTAACTGTTCGTTGGGGATTTGCAAGATAGTTTTAATATCAGCTCTTATGGACTCTGGGCATCCCTTACTAAAGAACAGTGAACACTTATCCTTATTAATCCGCTGGCCAGATGCTCTAGCATATATCTCCAACAATTGGGAAACCTCTTCAGCTCCCTCAACATTTGCTTTAAAAAACAGCAGGCTGTCATCTGCAAACAACAAATGGTTCACCGGCGGAGCTGATGAAGCCATCTGTATTCCACCCAGATTAGATGACTGAACTCTAGTTTATAAGAGGCACGAAAGGCCCTCTGCTGCTAGCAAAAAGAGGTAAGGTGATATAGGATCCCCTTGTCGAATTCCACGAGTAGGCTCAAATTCTTCTAACTTCTCCCCATTAAAAAGAACTGAGAACGAGACTGAGGTGACCATACCCATGACAATATTCACCCATCTGCTCGTGTACCCCAGCTTTAGCATGATTTCCTTCAGATAACTCCATTCAACCCTGTCATAGGCCTTCATCATGTCAAGCTTTAGTGCACAATGCCTGTTTTTTTGTGCCTTATTCCGCTTCATGAAATGCAAACATTCATATGCAGTAATTATGTTATCAGTAATAAGACGGCCCGGAACAAAGGCTGATTGCTCCTCGGAGATTATGTCTGGCAGCACACTCTTCAGACGGTTAGCAATAACTTTGGATGCTATTTTGTACAAAACATTGCATAAGCTGATGGGACGAAACTGTGTAAGAAGCGTGGGATTTTTTACCTTGGGTATTAGCACCAGAACCGTGTTGTTGATCTCACGGGCACTTTCCACACCTTCCACAATTCTAAGGACAACTTTAGTCACCTCCTCAGAACAAATATCCCAGTGTTTCTGAAAAAATTGTGCAGGAAAACCATCCGGCCCGGGAGCCTTCTGAGGTGACATTTGAAACAACGCAGTTTTTACTTCCTCGACTTTATAGGGAGCGTTCAGAACATCATTCATTTGGCGTGTCACTTTGCGCGGGACTGTATTGATAACCTCTTGCATATTCTCTGTACCTTCAGAAGTGTATAGAGCTGTGTAGAACGCCTTTGTCATCTCCTTCATCTCCTGTTTATCTTCTGTTCTGTTCCCGTCTGATTTCATCAACACTTTTATTCTATTTTTCACTCGCCTCAGATTTGCCCTCATGTGAAAACATTTTGAATTTTGATCGCCAGCTCTGAGCCACTCGGTTTTCTAGTAGAACACACGAAAGCGACGAAGGTGTGCGCTGGAGTGTGGCGAGCGATTTCGCTTTGCCTCATGATGGGCCGGTCTATACTAGCTGTCAGTTAGGAGGTCCCGGATCTGCTGTAACGTCTGGGGCCGGAAATGGGCTGGAGCCCAGAGCCGCACCACTGACCAGTCCATTCCCCCAACCCGGAATTCTGCCTTTCCTGCCGCGCCATGGCCGGAACCACCGCCGCAGCTCCGATGGACATCGACGCCGCCGCCGTGCGGCCGGCCACCAAGGGCAAGGCGACCCTCTCCGCTGCCGCCGCCGTCAAATCTTCGCCGTGGGTCGAGAAGTACCGCCCCCAGTCCCTCGCCGACGTCGCCGCCCACCGCGACATCGTGGACACCAGTGAGTGCCTCTCTCCCGTTGGTTCCGGCCTTCACTACCTCTACGATTTTTAGCACATGATAGTTAAATATGGTGTATGGATTTGGTGGAGTAGTCATGTAGTATGGCTTCGCTAGTGATTTGATGAAGTCTGGTGGTTCATATGGTTAGGATATTGGACTTCTCTAATATAGCAGTGTGCTGTTTGAGATTTATTTGATGCTTTAGAGGTTAGGTTAGACACTATCACAATGGCACACTGTTAATGTGACCTGTGATTTGGGGGTGAAGAGTGGTTTTCTCGAGTGATTTCGTATGTATCTGTTGTCAGATTGGGTATTTTCGCCCCAAAATCAAGCTCTCTGTAAGCTGTCACACATTTTGAGATTTGTTAAGCTGTAACATTTTATTATTACCTAGTACTAGCCTGGCAAAAAAAAACACCTTTAATGCATGATTCTGTTTCCGCACTTTGAATCTGTGAGGTAATCTAATAAGTTTATATCATTTTATTTATTGTAGTTGATAGGCTTACAGATGAGAATAGGCTTCCACATTTGTTGCTCTACGGTCCACCTGGCACTGGGAAAACATCAACGATACTAGCTGTCGCGAGGAAGATATATGGCTCGCAGTATGGCAACATGATTCTTGAGCTCAATGCATCAGATGAACGTGGGATTGGTGTTGTAAGGCAGCAGATACAGGACTTTGCTAGTGCACACAGCCTCTCTTTTGGGTATACACTAAGTGCTATGTTTCGTTGCAAAAAATTGTGAATATTCTTACCTTTTTTTGTGTGGATGCATGTGGGTGGCTGGTGTTCCTTGTATTGTGCTTGGCTTAATAGATGATTTCCATTGGCCCTATCATTGTTCTAATGTGGAACTCCAGTAGCTTGCTAAGAAAAGGATCCCTTAGTTTTAACATGAGGTCGTAGTTTTAACATAAGAAAATAATAATATTGTAAGTATGCAATTACAATATGAATTAAATACCTGTGCTCGAGTTGCTTACTTGCATGCGTAGTTTTAACATGAGGTTGTATGGTTGTAAGCACGCAATTACAATCTCAATTAAATACCTGTGCTAGAGTTGCTTACTTGCATGCGTCTATTGATACCCACACTTGATTCCTTAACTGCATTGGGTTGCTAGTATGGTTGAATGAACTGTTGAAGAAAGAAGATTTATTGCAGTATTAAGCAATTATAGTATTGTTCTTCACTTCTTCACAATGCTGTTAACTGTAGAGCAAAGCCTGCTGTTAAGTTGGTCCTCTTGGATGAAGCCGATGCCATGACCAAGGATGCACAATTTGCATTGCGAAGAGGTTTTTCTATTCTTTCGTCCTTTTTTTTACCCAGATGATATTATTATTTTCATTAAATATTTACATTGATCCGACTTGCAGTCATTGAGAAGTATACAAGGAGCACAAGGTTTGCACTGATATGCAACCATGTGAACAAAATAATTCCAGCACTACAATCAAGGTGCACTAGGTTTAGATTTGCTCCACTTGATGGCACTAATGTTAGTGAGCGTCTTCAACATGTAATAAAATCTGAGGGGTAAGAACCTACCCTTTTGTTGTAAGATTATGTTAGGAATCTGGACCTTTTGTCAGGTTCCTCAGTTTTCTATCCTTAACTTCAGTACTCTGTTGGGACTTTAGAAGTCAGTAATTTTTATTTTTATTTTTCTATATATTTGAGTATGACAACACTAGGTTTATGCTTGTTCTTGCAGACTTGATGTCGATAAGGGTGGCTTGACAGCCCTCGTGCGGTTAAGTAACGGTGACATGAGGAAGGCTTTGAATATATTGCAGGTTACGTCTGAATAATCTCAAGTTTTTTTTTAATATTCCAAAGCTGCTGTATTGTTATCCATTGTTTTGTTCCATGAGCTGATGTACCTTTGCTTTGATACTGACATGCATTGCCTTTTGTATGCAGTCAACACACATGGCATCCTCACAAATAACAGAAGAAGCTGTCTACCTTTGCACGGGAAATCCCATGCCTAAAGATATTGAGCAGATAGCGAGTTGGTTACTAAATGAACCATTTTCAACCAGCTTCAAATGTACTCCTAATTACCATTACCATGTTTCACAATTCATGATCTAAATGTGTGCTTAATGTGCAATCTGTATCCATATCTTTTCAGATATATCTGATACAAAGATGAGAAAAGGTCTGGCCTTGATTGATATCATAAGGGAGGTCACTATGTAAGTGCTCCCTCTCCCTTTCGTTCCTTCTAAGCTTCCTTATTCTCCAAATCCTACTAAGCTTCCTTTTAATTATTTCAATTAATTTTTTGCAGGTTTGTGTTCAAAATTAATATGCCATCCAATGTACGAGTAAAGTTGATTAATGATTTGGCAGATATCGAGTATGTCGTGTCTATACTTTTAAAGTTCAATTTTAACCAAAGTTGTCATCGATTAGATATATTTTGCTGATGATTCTGCTCAAATTGCGACACCTAACTGTAATAGTTACACTGTGTGCTCACTTCTCACAAGTTAAATTACCTTACTTGTTCTGATGATATGATTTATGCTTATTGTGTTATTCCAGTAGTCATTTTAGTTCACACAAGAAGTACTTACCATAGTTCAGTAACTGTAATGGTATGGCCAGGCTGGCTTGGTGAGTATGGTCATTCCTTTAGGCTGTAGACTTTAGTCAACTAAGCAAAGCAACAATCGACACAAATCATGTTGCCGAAACAGTGCCACACTCCAAAGCATAATTCGTATTTGGTTAACTTGGCATGTGTGTTCTCTGCACATCCAACATGTTGATTTTCAGAAAGTGAAAAATGTGGTAGTTTCAACGAAGCAATTACGCCTAGGAAACCTTTTGCTTATCTGGAATGTTTGGTTTTGTACTGTACTGGATTCCTTATATGATCTAAAATGATCCTCGGAAATATTCCCCAGGAATGAGATACGATTATATTTTTCTTTTGACTTGTTGAATTGTTATATTCCCGAAGTACTGGGACCAAAAGTCAGATAATTCTTTTGGCAGTGCCTCTTCAAACAGTCAGCAACGTTATTGACATCATTTCTGTGCAGGTATAGGCTAACCTTCGCCTGCAACGACAAACTGCAGCTTGGGGCACTGATCTCGACTTTCACGACTGCTCGGACGGCTATGGTTGCTGCCGCCGCCTAATTTGAACACCCACTCAGATCCGGAAATGATGGGGCAGTTTATTTATCTTCTGTGTCTCTTTAGCTTAAAGCTCGTCGAGGAGAATTTTTTATGCTAGAACTGTCTGTCTGCCTGACACCTTCGGGAGGGTTTTTTAACTCGACTGTAACTGATTGCTATCAGGTTTAGGTGATGTACATGATCGATGCGGCATTTTGTGCAGTAGGGAGTCATTCACGACTCAAGTAAACACTGCTATGAGTTATGACATTGGAAAAAACATTTTGAGCAACTACTAGTGTTGCAAAGCGAGAAACAGTCATTCAGAACGGAAACAAGGTGACACCAACAATCTATCCTGTCAAGACATCTGTATTTCGCAAGTCATTCCAAAAGGAGCAAAAAGGCAACAGAAAGGAATAACTGTTAGCTTCCGAGAAATGGCGAAGCATATGTTATTCCACCAAGATATATTCATTCCCATATGGCTCAATTGCTGTGTTTTCGGCATTAGCAAAAAAGAAAAGAAAAACAACAATCAAGGTTACCTGAGCAATACGCGCATAACATTTTCAAATTTTGGAAATAATATTTTGACATTTTAAAAGTTTTGAAATAATTCTTGTATATTACTCACATTTCTCAATTTTGTATGAGCCTGTTTAGAGAAGCACCATGGTGGTGGTGGTGGGGGGGGGGGGGGGGGGTATTGGGATGTGTTCGGTACTTTCCCTAAATATATATCACATCCTGCCGTTTTTCCAAATTTTTTTGTTTTGTATTTCTTTTCTTCTTCTTTATATTTTGTATTTCCGGAGGGACATCTGTGAATATTTTTTAAAGCAATTCATGAACTTTTCAAAAGATATGTGCATAATTTTTTTCCATTCATGGTGAACAATTTTTAATTGGCCTCCCGCAAATTTTTTTTTTTTTAATTGGTATGATTTTTTTTGCATATAAGAACATTTATTTCTAGGAACATGAGCAGTTTTTATTTACACATACAAAACTCTCCATTGCAATAATTTTAAGATTTTTATTTTATTATTTTTTAACAAAAATAATTATTAATGAGTTGCACAATGGCCGGCCCACTATCATTTCCCATCAGGTGGCACTCGCGTAGCTGCCACTACAAAACTGTGTTAGCAGAATATTTCTCAAAAAAACAATGTTAGCAGAAACTGTGTTCTCTTAATGGCCGGAAAGAGTTAACAGAACCTCTCAAAAGAAAGGAGTTAAGAAACTTAAGTTTGTAAAAAAAAAGAGTTAAGAAACTGAAAGAAAAGGGAGTTAACTGAACCTCTCATTAAAAGAAAAAGAATATATCGTGCGTCAAAAGAAGAGCAATCTGAAAGCAGCAAAGCATCACGAAGAGTAGCAGGACCACGACTTTATTCAGTACCTGAATTTATCATGTCAAGAAGCTAATACTGTCTTTATGAATCCAACCAGGGCACCAGGCTAACAACACCAAGAAGCACAAACCGGAAGATATTACAGAAAAATACAAGTCCCACAGGGCATCACCCTTCCCTTCACACGGCGAATCACAGCACATTTACAACCCCACTGGCTGCCCGATGCATCTACAGTTCATGCCGCTGATGCTGCTTCTACTCGACGCCCTCGGCGGATCTCTGGATGAGCACGGCAGCCATGGTGATGGCGGCGGCGTAGATGGCATTGGGCACCTTGTGCACTACCTTGCCGACGCCGGGGACGCCCTCGGTTGCCCTTTTGGTCGCCAGCGCCAGCGCAGGGGCGGCGACCAGCGTGATGATCAGCTTGAGGCTGATCGCGCAGAGTGACTCGGCGGTCAGCTTCCGGATGAACTCCGCGAACTCCTCGCGGTCCAGGAGACCGTTCATGTCGATGTCAAACTCCTGCGCGTTTGAGATATCCGTCAAAGCTGTAACTTGTTTGTCTATAGAAATCAAAGCTGTAACTTATCCACCAAACAGTGCACATTTCGTCGTCAGAAAAGAAAGATACTTAGAGGTATCAAGGTGATTATTTCACAGTTATAAACAATTCTAACTCCCTACAAATATACAGTACTCTATATGACAGCATCATAGACGATAGCACATAACACAATGGAAAATTCCGCTGGCAAGAAAATGGTATTCGGAGCTATCTGGGCGATGAGTTCAGAGTTGTGAACAATACTAAATGTAGCATAAAGGGCGCTTCATAGATAACAGAGTGCACATGATAGTTAAATAATCTTATGTAAAGAGTATGCTTGCCATGTTCAGGGAACGAAAAGCAGAAACCAAGAGTACTTTGCTTCTAAAAGTAGAATGCACAGGTGAAGAACACGATATCCAGTTGACCAAATACGGAGTAAATCACAAAAATTGGATAAGGGGAAGGGGAGATTGCGATTACTCTCATGAGTTCCTTGAGCCTCTCCTTGGACGGGGGGTCGTAGTGCGGCCCTGGCAAGTACTTGTTGATGTCACTGCCGACCAAAAACAGCAGGAAGCATCAGGAACATCTAATAAGAATCGCAGGAACAAATAGACGCTGAAAAAAAATATATTTGGGCCGGCTGTTGTACTTGTAGACGCAGAGGACGGCGATGTAGACCTCCTCGAACTTGAGGGCGTCCTTCTCGGGCTTCTGGGTGTCCTCGGTGAGCCGGTCGAACACCTTGTCGGTGATCTTCCGCACCTGCCTCTCCTTCCAGTGCCGCCCTGCACCAATTCGATTCGTGCTTCAGTTTCCGAGAAGAAGAGGGGCGGACGGATCGAAGGGACGGCGTAGGGGTGGGTGGGAGTACCTTGGAGCTTCTCTTGCAGAGACGCCCAGGCCTGCCCCATGGCGTCGGGCGTCGGCGGAGGCTGGAGAGATGGCGGGTGGAAAAGGGGGAAGAAGAGAACAGAAGTATCTCAGGTCTCCGGGCGGTGTGTGATTCTGGTTTTGTTTTGGCTAATCTAATCTCGTCTCGTGGGCGCTTTCTGTCAATAGATCTCCCTCACACCTTTTCCTGACCATGCTACGGGCACACACAAGTTGTACGCAGCACATGCTCCAGGCTCAGCAGTGTATTTCCCGTTCTTTCAGTTTTAATTCAAAACACGTACTGTAGACGACTGAGTATTATGTGCATATTTTTAAGTTCTGTGCAATGTTTTGCATTCTTGCGGCCTATATATGAAATAAATAAAAATAAAGAACCCTATAATACCGGTTAGCTCATCACTCTTGTTGTTTTTCTGTATTACCCACAAAAAGAAAGTTTTTATAAGAATTTTGAGATACCTACTTTGTATCAATGCCTTATTCTTGGACTACTTATTTTGACATTCATCGACTCATATTTTGAATTGTGAACATAAATGGATGACACTTTAGTGTGTGTTCGGAGATGCTCCAGCTCCTCCGAATCCTCAACTCCCGCTTCTCCACCAGAAATGCCACTCCTTGTAGAAAATAGCGCTAGTACGAGATGTTCGGCAGGCAGCTCTGCTCCCTATTCGCGTGGAGCTGGGCGTGGAAACAGGAACGAGCGAGTTGGACGTGGGCGCGCGAACCGTTTTCACTTGGCGGTGGCAGTTTTCTTGTAAATCTTATCAACTCCTTGATTTAAGGATCTCACATCTCAGAAATAGCAGCTCCCCATTTTTCACCTGTAACCAGCTCCGCTCCCCGTTTTCTACTCCACGGAGTTTACCTGTTCGGCGTCGCTCCATCAACTCCGGGAGCAGAGCTGAGGAGCGGAGAGCATCCGAACACGCCCTTATATGTGCCGGCGCAAAGAAATCTCCCTCCCCTCTATGCACACCACAGGTGGTACTTTAACCAAACTTAACTTTGACACAACATGTAAAAGATTCTTACAAAAGGTAATAGACTAGCTAGCTATTAGTGTCAGACACTCCCAAAAAGCCATGTTGGGCCAACCCTCCATCTCACTTCCCATTTTTGGAAGAGATACACGTTCAAGGCGTGGAGGTATGAGAGGGAGTGGAGGTGGTGTCATTAGTGTCTACTGACCATGAGATCCACTATGGCTTCTATCTAACTGGTGCCCATGGGATCCATGGTGACCTCCCTTTCGCGCGACACCTAAGATCCGAGGCTGTCACCCTCGTCGTTGTGTGAGTGGAGGTGGACACATGGAGGAGCCAAGAGAGATGTGGTGGTGTGCGGAAGTTGGGGAGCTGGTAAATCGAGCACATGAAAGACGAGGACTGACAAATAAGGTAACATAAGCGGGCTGTATTGATATTCTTATGTGGTCAAAAGTAACCACGTACATGATAACCTGCCAAGAAACTTTCTCGCTTGCATACATATAATTAGAAACAAGTGGACAACACTCCATAGAAGTAAAGTGGATAAAAAGTCCACTGTGCCTTAGAACAGAAGCCACATGGGGAAAATTTATTTTACCTTTTAGAAAGTCAATGTGCTCCTACACGAATGATAAATTGTGCCAACAATGTGATATGGATACATTCAAACATTTTAATTCATTCCCAGTTAGTAATAAAACCCGGTGAAACAATTCTTTGGAATGGATTGGGCCCGTAGGATACACCCCATTTTTTAATTAGAATGAATGGTGTGTTATCTTAAGTGAGCTTATCCATTATACATTGGTTACGACTTTCCTTCTCTTTCCCTTGCTTAGTGGCTTTGACAAGATGATAACCAATAGTTTCCCCCCTCTCTTCTTCAGCCTTCTAATATGGATTTGGATCCTCTTTAGTAGCTTTCCGGTTAGTAGGTATGGCTATAGAATAAGAGAAGCAATCAAACTTTATGCGGCATTATTTTTGTATCACTTGAACTCATCCTACTATTATGAAAAAGATAACACAATAGCGGAGTAGAATGCTCTTAAGAAATGAAGTTGGCAATGCCCATTGTGTGAAACTTCTTTTAAATCCTTGTATAATATGTTAAATGGTTAAGCAAAATACATTACATTTTTTTATTAATTGATGATCCTCGTAATCAATGTATAATGACTTGAATGGTTGTGGTTGTGGATTGTGATTATGTGGAACCCCACAAATAAGAGTCATGTGGCTTGATGATGTGTATGCTACAACTGTCAGCAAAGCACACCGTCTAAGGCTCTAAGCTGCCATCACAATCATATTTACCTTCATACTTTGTAATGACATATCATGTACACATAAATAATTGATCCCATGAATTATATTTTTCTCAAAATGCACACCCACCTCGCATGTCATGTAAGCATCCACGTCATCAACTACGTACTTCTTTCATATTATTTTTTTGAGCGAAATATTTTTCTGTAATTCATATTATTTTTCTTTCATATTTTATTTTTCTTGCACATGCAAGCCCTGCACATCATCAATTGCTTTTTTAGAAACAGATCATTCTTCCAAAGTGAGAAGGTGACGATGCAATATAACGTGCAATCAACCTCCATTTAGGGCTAAGCCTATTTGGCTATTTCCATTCATATATGACAAGAATGTGAAAGAGCTTTATGCTCATATATTTTACTTATAGTATTGATGAATTTTTATTACTATAAATTCCCGCAGGATGCAGGGTATATATTAACTAGTTACCCCCTTTCTTTTTACTCTGCATGTAAGATTTATCTGAAGTCAAACTTCGTAAAGTTTAATCAATTTTATGAGAAAAAGCATTAACATTCACAAAACATTATCATTAGATCCATTGTGAAATTAATTTTCATATTGTATTACTTTAGTATTGTAGATGTTGATATATTTTCATATAAATTTGATTAAACTTTACGAAGTTTGACTTCAAACAAATCTTATATGCGGAGTGAAAAGAAACATAGGAAGTATTAAGCAGTAGGAGTACTATGCACCCGCCCTTCAAATGCACGAACACTGAAATTCTAAAAATTCAGTTGTGGAGCCGCCTGATAACCATATTAAGATTGAATGCCATTACGTACGGCCCTTTACCACTTTCTTTGGCTACAAATTTTTCACACCGAGCTGCCTGCATACAAATTTCCAGTAAAGGTGCACACTCATCTTAAATACATCGCGCATTGCTCACCGCGTCCGGTTCAGGTGTTCACTGCTTGCCTGCCCTGATGTCCTGCAGGAGCATGAGCCCGGCGGAGAAGACGACGAAGAGCAGCGGCGTGGGCACCTTATCCACCGCGTCCCTCATCCTCGGCACCTGCCTGCCGGCGTTCTTGGCCGTGACGGCGAGCAGCGGTGCCGCCAGGACGGCCACCGCGGCCTTGTTGGCGAGGACGAGGCGGAGGTCCATCCTCACCCACTCCATGATCAGCTCCCGGAACTCCTGCTGCGTTATCCCCTTGTCGCGGAAGCCCTGCAGTCGCTCAAACCAAATCATCTCCATATATAGCTGAGCAGAACGCCATGGATATACACTAGAAATTTCAGAAATAGGAAGAGAGCAGAGACCTCCGCTTTCTCCTTGACGACCTGCATGCATGGAGGGTCCTTGTGAGGTCCCACCAGTTGCTTGTTGATGGAGCTGGATGAGACGCCCAACGAGACGGATCAGTTCAGAGTTAATTAGAAGGAAACGAGAGCAGAGGATGCATGAGGCGAAAGAGATGGATGCTAAAACACGAGCGCGGTATCTTTCTCACTTGTAAACCATGAGGGTGGCGACGTGGAGATTTTTGACGTCCAGGAGCTTGGCGTTCTTCTCGGCGTTGAGGACGGCCAGTTCGTCGAACACCTTCTCACATATCCTCACAACATCCAGCTTGCCTACGACCAACCAGCCCGTTACACCGCACGAATGGATCAAGAAAATAGAAAGAAATTTACAGGATTAGCTACCTTGAGCTCTGTCCCACAGGCGGCCGAAGAAGCGCGCCATGGATCGATGCTCCTCCTTCTCTGGCCGCGGTGGAGGGGAAAGAACACGTACTACAAGTAGATAAGAGAAGAGATTAGGAGGCTATGGCAGAGAGCATATTTATGCTGGTGCTGATTGGGCTGTCGATCGATCGGCAGTGGCTTGCAGGGAAGGTCAGAATCAGCTAGCAGACCAGGGTGCGTGTTGGTGACTGACCGAGCATTTGCGGGCCGGCAGTCCTTCCCTTGCCTTGCTCCTCCGGCAACATAAAGAATTCTCGATTCCTATCTTTTTCCTCGCGTGAACACCAAATCCAAGCACCAAGGCTAGTACGGACACCGTGACGCAAACCTCAACCTTTGCCTAAAGAAATCCTAATGACTCTCTTTTGAGCGAAAGTAATAGTAATCCTTATCAACTTTGGACCGTTCCCGTGGAAGAATCACGCTCACACAGTAGCTAGTTACCATTCTTTCGAACATTAGAGCATCTCGAACAGCCGCGCAACGCGCCGCTAAAAGTCAGAATACAACGCCGGGTTAGCCAGTTTTTACGCGCGGCGGTACGCTGGCTCCAGCGGCCGCCGCAAATTAAAGCGCGCCCGAGCCGCTCCAGCAGGCGCGCTATATTTTAGATAGTTTTCTCTTACGATAGATAGTTCCTGCTTCTACGATACAAAATGAAACGAAAAACTACTACTACTCGTCTGACTCGGACTCTGCCTCGGTGATGTCCTCGTCCGACGTCTGAGCGTAGGCGTCAAGGAACCGCTTGTCGCCGGAGTCCCAGGAGGACGCATCTCCTAGCGCTTCGTTGTATTTAGCGACCGCCTTCCGCGTTCGCTTGTCCTCGCGATAGGCGGCTCGCTCCTCCCTCCTCTTCGCCCTCTCCGCCCTCCTCTCGGCAAAGAACTGTTCCTCGTTGATGATGTCTTGCGAGAAGCGATGGCTCCACAGCTGTAAGTGCATCTAGTGCCACCCCTAGTTGGTTTTGGAGTATTGACGACAAACTTGGTTGAGGGACTAATGTGTTTGTGAGAATTGCAGGATAACACAGGTAGTAGTCCCATATTGATTCGGTTTACCTACCAGAGATGACCCCTAAAAATGTGTGAAGACATTGAAGACAATGGTGGTTTGTGAAGATATTCACAACGAAGATTATGACTTGAGAAGACATTCACGTGAAGACTATGAAGTGCGAAGACATAGTTGTTTCGTAATTTCCTTTTCTTCTTTGTTGAGTCATAGGGAACCACCGTACTGTTAAGTGGGGTCCAAGTGAACAAAGTCAGAGTGACTGATGTGATGCTCAACCAAATCCTATGTCTTCGAGCGAAGACAATGTGAGCAAATCTTATCCAGAGCTGGATGAGTCAGCTTTACTTGTAGCCCAAGTCAAGCTGTCGCGTGTGTTTGAAATCTGATCGTTGGACACGTGTCAATTTCTTAATGACCCAGGGTCATTTCGGACAAATCAGGTCGGGTTGCCTCCTGGCTATAAATAGCCCACCCTACACCATAAATTGGTGGCTGCTCAGAGTTAGTGCACGACTTTTGTCGTTTGAGAGCAACCCACCTCCGAAGCATTTGAGAGAGAGATCCTTGCGAGGACAAAGCCTAAAACACCAGAGCCAAAGAGTGTTAGGCATCACTGAAGTCTTTCTGTCTGAGTGATCTGAAGACTTGTTACAGTTGAGGACTGTGAATCCTCCAGCTGGTTAGGCGTCGCGTTCTGAGCATCCAAGAGTCATTGTGGATTGCCGGTGAACGAAATCTGTGAAGGTTTGGAAGTCTACCTTGAAGACTTACCAGAGTGATTGGGCGAGGACTAAGTGTTCTTAGATCAAGGGGAATAAGGTGAAGACGCGGTCTTCTGAGTTGAATCTCAACCTCCCTAACCAGACGTACAGTTGTCACAGCAACTGGAACTGGTCCAACAAATCCCTGTCCTCACCAAGCAACTGGTTCTATCTCTTACCTCCCTTTACTTACAGTCTGTCTTCATGAAGTCATTGCCTGCTTCCATGATCTGATTGTCTTCACTGTGTAAAGACTGTTGTTGATTGGCTTCATACTATCTTCCATCCTGATCCATACTACCTAGCTGCTGATAGTCATTGTGCTTACACTTCATTGCTTACTTGACTATGGCTTGTCTAGTGTAGTCTACCTTCCGTTGCATATCAATAGGTGTATTTCTGCTGTTTGTCTTCAAAGCCCCCGTGTTTTGAAGACTTTCATAAAAATGCCTATTCATCCCCCCTCTAGTCAATAACTAGCAGTTTCAATTGGTACCAGAGCAAGGTGCCCCTTGTTCTGTGTGATTCGGTTTAACCACCTGGAGTTTTAGCTATGTCGACTACAGGGATAATCAAAGTCTCCGTTGCGTGCCCTGTCTTCGATGGCACTAATTACCCCTGCTGGAAGAATAAGATGTGTATGCATCTTGAAGCCATTGATGTCGACCTCTGGTATGTCGTCAAGAACGACGTTCCCAAGGCCGGTGAAGGTGTCACTCCTGCTGATGTCAAGAGGTTCATTCAACTGGATTCGACTGCCAAGAACATCATCTGTGGTCATCTGACCAGAGGACAGTATGGCCGTGTGAGTGCTCTGGAAACTGCGAAGCTAGTCTGGGACTGGCTCTCCAAGGTCAACGAAGGCGTCTCAACACAGAGAGACTCAAGGATCAGTGTTCTTCGCAACCTCTTCAACTGCTTCAAGAGAAATGACAATGAGAATGTCCAGCTCACATTTGATCGCCTCGCTGATATCACAAATGAGCTTCACGCACTCGGCGCCACAGAGATCACCAAGCACGAAATCGTCAAGACACTCTTGAGATTGCTTGACAGCTCATTTGATACCCTGGCCCTGATGATTCAAGAACGCCCTGACTTCAAGACTCTTGATCCGTCTGACATACTTGAGAGGCTCAACACACATGAGTTCCAGTTATCTGAGAAAAGAGATATCTATGGTCCCAACTATGGCCATACTCGCGCTTTGAAGGCAAAGGTTGTTTCCTCATCTGAAGAAGAATCTGATTGCTGTTCTGAGGATCCTGAAGACATTGGAAAGGAGCTTGCTATGCTTGTGAAGAAGTTCCAGAAGTTCACCAAGAAGAAAGGCTTCGGAAAGTCTTCAAGATCCAGCTCTAGAAATGATGAAGCTTCCACACGTGATCACAAGAATAGAACATGCCACAAGTGCAAGAAACCTGGTCACTACATCTCTGAGTGTCCACAGTGGGACAATGAGACCAAGAAGAAGAAGAGCAAGGAATATGATTCTGATGACAAGAAGAAGAAGAAATCCTCAAAGTCTTCTTCAAAGTCTTCATCACACAAGAAGAGCTCATCGGGCAAGGCTCGTGCTTTTGTTGGCAAGGAGATGGATTCAGAGGAGGAGTCTGCTTCTGAGGAGGTAGAGGTGGAGTCTGAGGTCCGATTCAGGCGTGGCCAGCTTGGCTCTGGCTACTGCCTATGTTGCCAAGTCCATCTTCAACTCTGAAGACGATGGATCTGTCACCAAAGCCGATGCTGATGATAAGGACGACTCTGCTCCCACCTACTACTTCATGGCACGCGGTGCCAAGGTAAACTCACGGGATGCTTACTTTCAAACATCGAGTGAAGATGACTCTGAATGTGAATCTAAACCTAGCTACAAAACGCTTGCTAAAATTACAACTGAACAACAAAATGCCATGGAACATATTCAAAAATTGCTAGACAAAAGCGATGACCTGTTGGACGCGGAAATGACCCGATCTCAGTCCTTAATTGAAGACATAAAAAATCTTCATGTTGAGTACGAGGAACTTGAAAGTCGTCATGAAACGCTCTCAACAACTCATGAAAAGCTTTCCTACGATTATCTTCAAAAAGAGAACGAGTCACTTCGCGCTCAACAGATCAGTTCCGCTCAGGAAGGATTTGAACCACCATGTCTAAAATGTCTTGAGCGTGATAACGCTGTCTCTATTGCTGAATGTTCAACTGCTGCTACTGTTGCAATATCTTCAACTGCTGATGTGGTAACTAACCCCTCTACGGAGGATACCACTACTATTGCTGATGAGAATGCCAGGTTGAAGACATTGCTTGAGACAGGAATGTACAAAAGTCTCAAAGGGCATCAGACACTATGTGATGTCCTTAAAAAGTAGATTCTGAACCGAAACCCTAGGAAAGAGGGTGTTGCGTTCGAAAGGAAAATGAATGTTGATGGTACTTACTAGAAGCCTGAGCAGTACCCCAAAACCACATGGGTTGCTACAAAGGGACCTTCAGTGGATCCGTCTACCTTATCTGGCTTCACTTGTGCTAACCCGATTATCATTGATGAATCCTTTGATGCAAACTATAAACTATTTAAAAATCAGAATGGTGAAGTGTTTGCCAGGTATATTGGTACTAACTGCAGGAATGGGCCACCTATGAAGAAGATCTGGGTGCCCAAAAGTTGTCTTGAGAATCTTCCTGTGAATGTTATCATGACACCACCTGGGAAGAAGACAAACCCCAAACCAAAGGCTTCATACAGACAGAGGACTCACCAGAGTCACCCTAACGCCAATGTTTTGCAGGGAAACCATACTCAGACTTGTGAATATGAATGTGTTTCTTCAAACCGCTATGTTCATAAGACCAAGAACTATTCTGCTTATTCTTATGAGTATTATTCACCTCCTGCAAGGCTATTTACTAGGGCTCCAAAGCCGAAGTTCCAGATGCTACACTTAGACTCATTGCTTCTAAGCCACCCCTAAAGATGTGGGTGGTTAAGAAAAATTAACTCTCTTTTGCAGGGAAAGGTCTCCAGCCGGAAATCAAAGGCGTCTGATGCTTATGCTGGGGACCTAAAACATCTTGTGGGGCGCAAGATAAAATGCCCAAATGGTCTTACTATGTATTTTGTTCCTGGATTCCTTGACAGTCATCCTATCTGCCCTAACCAAGATCTGAACTTTGATAATATGCTTGTTTGTCAAATTTTTATGCTTCACATTTCTCTTGGTGAAGCCTATCCCCTAACTGCACTGTAGGGTACGATACCAAATGCTTCTGAATGGATTATGGACAGTGGATGCACTAACCACATGACTGGTGATCGAAGTCTTCTCATGGACTCAACCTTACGTCCATCTGACAAAAGTCACATCACATTTGCTGACACTGGTAAAAGCAAGGTATTGGGTCTAGGTAGAGTTGCAATCTCAAAGGATCAGCACATGGATAAAGTGATGCTTGTTGAATCCCTTGGTTTCAACTTAATGTCTGTCTAATGCTTTGTGACTTGAACATGATTGTGATATTTGGAAAATATCGTTGCCTTGTTCTTATGGAATCTGACAAGTCTCTAGTCTTTGAAGGGTATCAGAAAGATGATCTATATATGGTAGACTTCTCAGCAGGACCATAGTTGGCCGTATGTCTTCTAGCAAAAGCTTGAGAGTGCTGGCTCTGGCATCGGAGGCTAGGGCATGCTGGCATGAGGAACTTGTACACACTCGCGAAGAAGAAACACGTCATAGGCATCGAGGGCGTCAAGTTCAAGAAGGATCATCTGTGTGGTGCCTGCGAAGCTGGAAAGATGACAAGGGCCAAGCATCCCTCGAAGACAATCATGACGACATCTCGTCCCTTCGAGCTGCTTCACATGGACTTATTTGGCCCTACTCACTACTCTACTCTTACTACCACTGCTTGCCTCTATGGCTTCGTCATTGTTGATGATTATTCAAGATACGCATGGGTGCATATAATCCTTTACAAGAATGAAGTGCAGGATGTCTTCAAACGATTCGCCAATCGTGCCATGACGAACTATGGCATCAAGATCAAGCACATCAGAAGTGACAACGGCACAGAGTTCAAGAACACCGGCCTCGACACTTATCTTGATACATTGGGCATAACTCATGAGTTCTCAGCTCCATACACACCTCAGCAGAATGGCATCGTGGAGCGCAAGAACAGAACCCTCATTGAGATGGCTCGGACGATGCTTGATGAGTAAAAGACTCCAAGGAAGTTCTGGCCCGAAGCCATTGGTACTGCATGCCATGTCATCAACCGTGTTTATCTTCACAAGCTTCTAAAGAAGACATCCTATGAGCTTCTAACTGGTAAGAAGCCAAACGTCAGTTACTTCAGAGTATTTGGTGCTAGGTGCTGGATCAAGGATCCACATCACACTTCAAAATTTGTACCGAAAGCACATGAATATTTTATGCTTGGCTACGGAAAGGATTCACACTCCTACAGAGTCTTCAACCTCTTTCACTATAAAGTGGTTGAAACTGTGGATGTGCGATTCGATGAGACTAATGGCTCGCAAAGAGAGCACCTGCCAAATGTGCTAGATGAAGTCCCACCTAGTGAATCGATCAAACTCATGGGTATTGGAGAAATCATACCTTCAGAGGCACAGGCTGAAGAGGAACTTATCATTTCTGCACCTAGTCAACCTGAAGATACCACTCAGCCTGAAGCCAATGCTGAAGACGAAGACAATGATCGGCAAGGGCAAAATCTTCGTCCAGTTCATCCTCGTGTTGCAAATGAAGTACAAATTGAGAAGATAATTGATAGTATCAATGCACCTGGTCCACTCACTCGTTCAAGAGAAACATAGCTAGCAAATTTCTGTGGGCACTTTGCATTTGTCTCTATATCTGAACCCAAGAAAGTTGATGAAGCCTTCATGGAACCTGAATGGATTCAAGCTATGCAAGAAGAGCTTCAACAGTTCGAGCTGAACAATGTATGGGAATTGGTCAAGCGTCCTGATCCTCGCAAGAAAAATATCATAGGCACCAAATGGATCTATCGCAACAAACAAGATGAGCATGGTCAAGTTGTCAGAAACAAGGCTCGTCTTGTTGCTCAAGGATACACTCAAGTTGAAGGGATGCTCCAGTGGCTAGGCTTGAAGCCATTCACATACTGCTAGCCTATGCCAACCATCACAACATCCTCCTGTACCAAATGGATGTGAAGAGTGCTTTTCTCAATGGCAAGATTGAAGAAGAAGCGCATGTTGCACAACCACCTGGCTTTGAAGATCCAAACATCCTGACATGGTATATAAGCTCAATAAGGCACTGTATGGCCTCAAACAAGCCCCTCGCGCTTGGTATGACACACTCAAAGACTTCCTGAAGAGCAAAGGCTTCAAACCTAGTTCCCTGGATCCCACTCTCTTCACGAAGACATACGATGGTGAACTGTTTGTGTGCCAGATCTATGTGGATGACATTATCTTCGGCTGCACTGACAAGAGATACAGTGATGAGTTTGGGCACATGATGCAAGAGCAATATCAGATGTCCATGATGGGTGAGCTGAAATTCTTCTTCGGTATTCAAATCCATCAGCAGAGCAACGACATCTTCATATCTCAAGAAAAATACCTCAAAGATTGCCTGAAGAAGTTTGGAATGCAAGACTGCAAAGGGTACACGACGCCAATGCCCACCAAAGGTCAATTGGGTCCCGACAACAATGGTAAAGAGTTCGATCAAAAGGTATACCGCTCCATGATTGGTTCTTTACTCTATTTATGTGCATCTAGGCCAGATATAATGCTTAGCATTTGCATGTGTGCCCGATTCCAAGCGGCACCAAAGGAATCACATCACTTAGCTGTGAAGCGAATTCTTCGATATTTGGCTTACACCCCAACACTAGGATTATGGTATCCAAAGGGCTCAGAGTTTGATCTAGTTGGATTGTCATATGCTGATTATGCTGGTGACAATGTTGATCGCAAGTCCACATCAGGCACATGTCACTTTCTTGGACGATCTCTTGTCTGTTGGTCTTCAAAGAAGCAGAACTGTGTATCTCTCTCCACTGCTGAATCTGAATACATTGCTGCTGGATCTTGCTGCGCTCAGCTTCTATGGATGAAGCAAACTCTCAAGGACTATGGCATCCATCTGAAGCAAGTGCCACTTTACTGCGACAATGAAAGCGCCATCAAGATTGCCAACAACCCAGTCCAGCACTCGAAGACAAAGCACATTCAGATCCGTCATAACTTTCTCAGAGATCATGTCATGAAGGAAGATATTGATATCATTCACGTCAACACCGAAGAGCAATTGGCAGATATCTTCACGAAGCCCTTGGATGAGAAAAGGTTTTGCAAGTTGCGGCGTGAGCTACATATCTTAGAATCCTCAAATGTCCTGTAATTGGACACACATACTAACGCTTATGCATGTTGATGACTTAGATGTGCAACACACGAAGTAACGTATATCTTCAATCAATGAAGACATACACTCTAAGTGTGAATACATTAACGAAGAATTTGACTTCGGAGCGCCACGATAATTGTGCGCCGTGTCTGGGTCTAATACTTCCTATACGGTGGGTAACGCCACCACCAAATTCTTGTTTGAAGTGTTTCAATTGGCGTCACAATTGCAAACTCTTCATATTTGGTTTGTCTTCAACATTGATTTGACTTCGCGTTTATCTTCACAATGTTGAGTTGGTCTTAGGCTGATATTGAAGGAAATATGCCCTAGAGGCAATAATAAAGTTATTATTTATTTCCTTATATCATGATAAATGTTTATTATTCATGCTAGAATTGTATTAACCTGAAACATA
Organism: Aegilops tauschii subsp. strangulata; assembly: GCF_002575655.3. Lineage (NCBI taxonomy): Eukaryota > Viridiplantae > Streptophyta > Magnoliopsida > Poales > Poaceae > Aegilops > Aegilops tauschii. The sequence continues at coordinate 547,677,368 of NC_053036.3, read as the reverse complement.
ATACATGTGTGAATACATAGACAAACAGAGTGTCACTAGTATGCCTCTACTTGACTAGCTCGTTAATTAAAGATGGTTATGTTTCCTAACCATAGACATGAGTTGTCATTTGATTAACGGGATCACATCATTAGAAGAATGATGTGATTGACTTGACCCATTCCGTTAGCTTAGCGCTTGATCGTTTAGTATGTTGCTATTGCTTTCTTCATGACTTATACATGTTCCTATGACTATGAGATTATGCAACTCCCGTTTACCGGAGGAACACTTTGTGTGCTACCAAACGTCACAACGTAACTGGGTGATTATAAAGGTGCTCTACAGGTGTCTCCGAAGGTACTTGTTGGGTTGGCGTATTTCGAGATTAGGATTTGTCACTCCGATTGTCGGAGAGGTATCTCTGGGCCCACTCAGTAATGCACATCACTATAAGCCTTGCAAGCATTGTAACTAATGAGTTAGTTGCGGGATGATGTATTACGGAACGAGTAAAGAGACTTGCCGGTAACGAGATTGAACTAGGTATTGAGATACCGACGATCGAATCTCGGGCAAGTAGCATACCGATGACAAAGGGAACAACGTATGTTGTTATGCGGTTTGACCAATAAAGATCTTCGTAGAATTGTGGGAGCCAATATGAGCATCCAGGTTCTGCTATTGGTTATTGGCCGGAGACGTGTCTCGGTCATGTCTACATAGTTCTCGAACCCGTAGGGTCCGCACGCTTAAAGTTTCGATGACAGTTATATTATGAGTTTATATGTTTTGATGTACCGAAGGTAGTTCGGAGTCCCGGATGTGATCACGGACATGACGAGGAGTCTTGAAATGGTCGAGACATGAAGATTGATATATTGGACGACTATATTCGGACACCGGAATGGTTCCGGGGGTTATTGGATATATACCGGAGTACCGGGGGTTACCGGAACCCCCCCGGGGGTTTAATGGGCCTACATGGGCCTTAGTGGAGAAGAGGAGGGGCGGCCAGGGTAGGCCGCGCGCCCCCTCCCCCTCTAGTCCGAATTGGACAAGGAGGGGGGGCGGCGCCCCCCTTTCCTTCCTCTCTCCCTCCTCCTTCCCCCCTTCTCCTAATCCAACAAGGAAGGGAGGGAGTCCTACTCCCGGTGGGAGTAGGACTCCTCCTGGCCGGCCGCCTCTCCCCCCTTGCTCCTTTATATACGGGGGCAGGGGGGCACCCCATAGACACAACAATTGATCATTGATCTTTTAGCCGTGTGTGGTGCCCCCCTCCACCATAGTCCACCTCGATAATATCGTAGCGGTGCTTAGGCGAAGCCCTGCGTCGATAGAACATCATCATCGTCACCACGCCGTCGTGCTGACGAAACTCTCCCTCAACACTCGGCTGGATTGGAGTTCGAGGGACGTCATCGAGCTGAACGTGTGCTGGACTCGGAGGTGCCGTGCGTTCGGTACTTGATCGGCCGGATCGTGAAGACGTACGACTACATCAACCGCGTTGTGCTAACTCTTCCGCTTTCGGTCTACGAGGGTACGTGGACACACTCTCCCCTCTCGTTGCTATGCATCACCATGATCCTGTGTGTGCTAAGGAAATTTTTGAAATTACTACGTTCGCCAACAGTGGCATCCGAGCCTGGTTTTATGCGTAGATGTTATATGCACGAGTAGAACACAAGTGAGTTGTGGGCGATATAAGTCATACTGCTTACCAGCATGTCATACTTTGGTTCGGCGGTATTGTTGGATGAAGCGGCCCGGACCGACATTACGCATACGCTTACGCGAGACTGGTTCTACCAACGTGCTTTGCACACAGGTGGCTGGCGGGTGTCAGTTTCTCCAACTTTAGTTGAACCGAGTGTGGCTATGCCCGGTCCTTGAGAAGGTTAAAACAGCACTAACTTTACAAACTATCGTTGTGGTTTTGATGCGTACGTAAGAACGGTTCTTGCTCAGCCCGTAGCAGCCACGTAAAACTTGCAACAACAAAGTAGAGGACGTCTAACTTGTTTTTGCAGGGCATGTTGTGATGTGATATGGTCAAGGCATGATGCTATATTTTATTGTATGAGATGATCATGTTTTGTAACCGAGTTATCGGCAACGGGCAGGAGCCATATGGTTGTCGCTTTATTGTATGCAATGCAATCGCCCTGTAATGCTTTACTTTATCACTAAGCAGTAGCGATAGTCGTAGAAGCAATAGTTGGCGAGACAACAACGATGCTACGATGGAGATCAAGGTGTCGCGCCGGTGACGATGGTGATCATGATGGTGCTTCAGAGATGGAGATCACAAGCACAAGATGATGATGGCCATATCATATCACTTATATTGATTGCATGTGATGTTTATCTTTTATACATCTTATTTTGCTTAGATCGACGGTAGCATTATAAGATGATCTCTCACTAAATTATCAAGGTATAAGTGTTCTCCCTGAGTATGCACCGTTGTGAAAGTTCTTCGTGCTGAGACACCACGTGATGATCGGGTGTGATAGGCTCTACGTTCAAATACAACGGGTGCAAAACAGTTGCACACGCGGAATACTCAGGTTAAACTTGACAAGCCTAGCATATAACAGATATGGCCTCGGAACACTGAGACCGAAAGGTCGAGCGTGAATCATATAGTAGATATGATCAACATAGTGATGTTCACCATTGAAACTACTCCATCTCACGTGATGATCGGACATGGTTTAGTTGATTTGGATCACGTGATCACTTAGATGATTAGAGAGATGTCTATCCAAGTGGGAGATCTTAAGTAATATGATTAATTGAACCTAAATTTATCATGAACTTAGTCCTGGTAGTATTAGCATATCTATGTTGTAGATCAATAGCTCGCATTTAGCTCCCCTATTTTATTTTGATATGTTCCTAGAGAAAACTAAGTTGAAAGATGTTAGTAGCAATGATGCGGACTTGGTCCGTGATCTGAGGATTAATCTCATTGCTGCACAGAAGTATTATGTCCTTGATGCACCGCTAGGTGACAGAACTATTGCAGGAGCAGATGCAGACGTTATGAACGTTTTGACAAAAGCTCGGTATGATGACTACTTGATAGTTTAGTGAACCATGCTTTACGGCTTAGAACCGGGACTTCAAAAATGTTTTGAACGCCACGGAGCATATAAGATGTTCCAAGAGTTGAAATTGGTATTTCATACTCGTGCCCATGTCGAGAGGTATGATACCTCTGACAGTACTTTGCCAATAAGATGGAGGAGAATAGCTCAACCAGTGAGCATGTGCTCAGATTGTCTGAGTACTACAATTACTTGAATCAAGTGGGAGTTAATCTTCCAGATAAGATAGTAATTGACAAAGTTCTCTAGTCACTATCACCAAGTTAATAGAACTTCGTGATGAACTATAATATGCAAGGGATGACGAAAGTAATTCCCGAGCTCTTCGCGATGCTGAGATCGGCGAAGGTAGAAATCAAGAAAAGAGCATCAAGTGTTGATGGTTAACAAGATCACTAGTTTCAAGAAAAGGGCAAAGGGAAGAAGGGAACTTCAAGAAGAACGGCAAGCAAGTTGCTGCTCAAGTGAAGAAGCCCAAGTCTGGACCTAAGCCTGAGACTAAGTGCTTCTACTGCAAAGGGACTAGTCACTGGAAATGGAACTGCCCCAAGTATTTGGCGGATAAGAAGGATGGCAAAGTGAACAAAGGTATATTTGATATACATGTTATTGATGTGTACTTTACTAGTGTTTATAGCAACCCCGCAGTATTTGATACTAGTTCAGTTGCTAAGAGAAGTAACTCGAAACGGGAGTTGCAGAATGAACGGAGACTAGTTAAGGGTGAAGTGACGATGTGTGTTGGAAGTGGTTCCAAGATTGATATGATCATCATCGCACACTACCTATACTTTCGGGATTAGTGTTGAACCTAAATAAATGTTATTTGGTGTTTGCGTTAAGCATGAGTATGATTTGATTGTGTTTATTGCAATACATTTATTCATTTAAAATCAGAGAATAATTGTTATTCTGTTTACATGAATAAAACCTTCGATGGTCATACACCCAATGAAAATGGTTTGTTGGATCTCGGTCATAGTGATACACATATTCATAATATTGAAACCAAAAGATGCAAAGTTAATTATGATAGTGCAACTTATTTGTGGCACTGCCGTTTAGGTCATATTGGTGTAAAGCACATGAAGAAACTCCATGCTGATGGGCTTTTGGAATCACTTGATTATGAATCACTTGATGCTTGCGAACCATGCCTTATGGGCAAGATGACTAAGACTCCGTTCTCCGAAACAATGGAGCGAGCAACTGACTTATTGGAAATAATACATACTGATGTATGCGATCCGATGAGTGTTGAGGCTCGCGACGGGTATCGTTATTTTCTGACCTTCACAAATGATTTGAACAGATATGAGTATATCTACTTGATGAAACATAAGTCTGAAACATTTGAAAAGTTCAAAGAATTTCAGAGTGAAGTGGAAAATCATCGTGACAAGAAAATAAGGTTTCTACGATCTGATCGCGGAGACAAATATTTGAGTTACGAGTTTGGTCTTCAAATTAAAACAATGTGTAATAGTTTCACAAATTCGTGCCACCTGGAACACCACAACATAATGGTGTGTCTGAACGTCATAACCGTACTTTATTGGATATAGTGCAATCTATGATGTTTCTTACCGATTTACCACTATAGTTTTGGGGTTATGCATTAGAGACAACTGCATTCACGTAAAAAGGGCACCATCTAAATTCGTTTGAGACGACACCGTATGAACTGTGGTTTGGCAAGAAACCAAATTGTCATTTCTTAATGTTTGGGGTTGCGATGCTTATAAGAAAAGTTTCATCCTGATAGGCTCAAACCCAAATCAGAGAAATCTGTCCTCATAGGATACCCAAAGGAGACAGTTGGGTACATCTTCTATCACAGATCCGAAGGCAAGACATTCATTGCTAAGAATGGATCCTTTCTAGAGAAGGAATTTCTCTTGAAAGAAGTGAGTGGGAGGAAAGTAGAACTTGATGAGGTAACTGTACCTGTTCCCTTATTGGAAAGTAGTTCATCACAGAAATCTGTTCCTGTGACTACTACACCAATTAGTGAGGAAGCTAATGATGATGATCATGTAACTTCAGATCAAGTTACTACCGAACCTCGTAGGTAAACCAGAGTGAGATCCGCACCAGAGTGGTACGGTAATCCTGTTCTGGAGGTCATGTTACTTGACCATGACGAACCTACGAACTATGAGGAAGCGATGATGAGCCCAGATTCCGCGAAATGGTTTGAGGCCATGAAATCTGAGATGGGATCCATGTATGAGAACAAAGTATGGACTTTGATTGACTTGCCAAAATGATCGGCGAGCCATTGAGATTAAATGGATCTTCAAGAGGAAGACGGACGCTGATAGTAGTGTTACTATCTACAAAGCTAGAATTGTCGCAAAAGGTTTTCGACAAGTTCAAGGTGTTGACTACGATGAGTGTTTCTCACTCGTATCTATGCTTAAGTCTGTCCGAATCATGTTAGCAATTGCCGCATTTTATGAAATCTGGCAAATGGATAAACAAAACTGCATTCCTTAATGGATTTATTAAAGAAGAGTTGTATATGATGCAACCAGAAGGTTTTGTCGATCCTAAAGGTGTTAACAAAATGTGCAAGCTCCAGCGATCCATCTATGGACTGGTGCAAGCATCTCGGAGTTGGAATATACGCTTTGATGAGTTGATCAAAGCATATAGTTTTATACAGACTTGCGGCGAAGCCTGTATTTACAAGAAAGTGAGTGGGAGCACTACAGCATTTCTGATAAGTATATGTGAATGACATATTGTTGATCAGAAATAATGTAGAATTATTCTGCAAAGCATAAAGGAGTGTTTGAAAGGAGTTTTTCAAAGAAAGACCTCGGTGAAGCTGATTACATATTGAGCATCAAGATCTATAGAGATAGAGCAAGACGCTTGATAAGTTTTTCAATGAGTACATACCTTGACAAGTTTTTGAAGTAGTTCAAAATGGAACAGTCAAAGAAAGAGTTCTTGCCTGTGTTACAAGGTGTGAAATTGAGTAAGACTCAAAGCCCGACCACGGCAAAAGATAGAAAGAGAATGAAAGTCATTCCCTATGCCTTGGCCATAGGTTCTATAAAGTATGCCATGTTGTGTACCAGATCTATTGTATAACCTACACTGATTTTTGCAAGGGAGTACAATTGTGATCTAGGAGTAGATCACTGGACAGCGGTCAAAATTATCCTTAGTGGAATAAGGATATGTTTCTCGATTATGGAGGTGACAAAAAGGTTCGTCGTAAAGGGTTACGTCGATGCAAATTTTGATACTGATCCAGATGACTATAAGTCTCAATCTGGATACATATTGAAAGTGGGAGCAATTAGCTAGAGTAGCTCCGTGCAGAGCATTGTTGACATAGAAATTTGCAAAATACATACGGATCTGAATGTGGCAGACCCGTTGACTAAACTTCTCTCACAAGCAAAACATGATTGTCGGTGTACAAAAGAAGGGGCGCACCTTTGTACCCCTTTTCCTGTGCATGGGCAGTCGGAGCCGCGCCCACGGTCACACCAAGCAGAACAGGGGAGGTGAACCAAGGTAAAAACCGAAGCCCTAGACAGCCAGAGCAACGCCAAGACCAAGGACGCAAAGAAGCAGAGGGGCGGAGCAGTTTCCCCCGGCAAGACCCTTGCCGGGGGCGGCCTCAGCGGCCCCGGCAAGACCCTTGCCGGGGAAGCACGCCCAAAACACCAACAGAGCGAGCCACCCTTGAGCCCACGTCCCCAAACACCATCAACCACGTTGGGCCAGGGCTCGGGAGGCACCTTGTGGTGGCATGCAGATCTTTGTGAAGACAAGGAATATTCAAGATCAGATGAGGATTAGAAGACATCGATCCTCGACAAGATCCTTACCAAGGGGAACCACAAGACCCCCGGCAAGATCCTTGCCAGGGACGACAGCGCGCCACGGCGAGACCCTTGCCGGGCCACCCAGCAAGGCCCTCACCGAGGGCGCCAGCGGGGCCACCGTCAGGCCCGCACCAATCAAGTTTCCACCGCCGTTCGCATGCAGCTGCCAACCCAACCAGCTGGGCAGGCACCTGCGTAGCAACATGCAGCTCCTAGGCCAACTCATCAAGCACCTGCGTGGCGGCATGCAGATCTTCGTGAAGACCCTACCACCGCGCCACCTCAGCTGCCTGCCTGCCTACATGGCGCCGCACACATCGCTGTCCAGGGCGCGTGTCGAAGCGAGGAGGAGCGGCGACGGACGGGACGGGCCTCGCCCCCGTCCCTGATAAAGCTAGGGGACACCTCAGCGGCGCATTAAATGCGACTTGTCCTGTAATACGGGCGATAAGCTCATAGCACTGTGCGCCTTTCCACCTCCTGTGTGCCACTGTGGCAGCCCCTTTTGACTATAAAAGGAGGCCCATGGCATACTGGAGAAGGATTCGGCTCTTTCGAACCACACACTCACCACAGCTAGTTCGAGAGCTCAAGAACTCTCTGAAATACACCCACCAAAGCAGGACTAGGGGTTTACGCATCCTCGCGGCCCGAACCTGGGTAAACGATCCTCGTGCTGGTTACTAATCCTGCTCTTCTCGCAACCCCGCACCCCGGCAACTGTAGTAGGGATTCTTGTGATCCCATAGGTGTCGTTCCACACCGACATCTTTGGCGCGCCAGCTAGGGGGCGCAATTGTGAGAATCTGGTCTAGTATTTAGCCTAGCAGCTCTTCGTCGCCATGGCTCCCAAGAAGAAGACGGCCACGGCGATCGGCTCGTTGGGAGCCGAACGGCCCGTGCCGGTGTGGACGAGCAGTGGACCGGTCGCGGACAGGACCTGGGCCGCGGTCCGCGAGCACCAGCATCGCCCTGGCAGTCAGAGCCTGGCGAGCGGCGTCGTTCATGCGCCAGACGACCGGCCGCACGTCGCCAGATCCAAAGACGGAGCTGGGCCCCCCGCAGGCGGCGCGGGGCCCTCCAGGGGTGTCGTTGTGCCACCTCCGGGCGGCGCAGCGACCTCCAAGACGCCCATACCGGCGACCACTGCGCGCTCTTCCCATGGTGTGCGTGCCGAGCAGCGTCACCACGCTGGTGACCCTGGGCACCGCCGTGGGAAGAGCCCTGTGCGTCATCCGCGGGATGAAGGGGTTCAACATGCCCGCCGAAGTGCTGGCGAAAATGGCACGCAGCCGCTGGGTCGTAACGGAGCTCCTTCTAACGCAGTTAGATGTCGAAGTGCACCGCGATCCACGCAGCTGTCGCTGCCGCCCACGCCAGCAGAAGCTTTGGCGCGCGCGCAGCTGCTCCTCGACTTCCCTCCTGCTGCAGAGAAGCTCGACGAGTGGAGGGCCACCATCCGGAGCCTTGTCGCCGTCGCCAACAAAGACGATCCGCGACCGGCGGGGCCCTCGGGTCGGCGCTCCACCGAGCCGCCACGTGCTAGCGCTGGGAGGACCGGGGGAGCTGCAGCCATGGTGCACTCTCCTCCTCCTTGCCAGCCGCCGCGGTCGTCGGCCCGTCGTGACAACGCTTGTGATAACATCTCCATAGCGTCGTCCGACCCGTGGACCCTCCGCGACCAGCGCCAAGTTCTTCGAGAACGAGCTCACGAAGATGCCCGGACCACCATCGCGCGCCGGCGCGATACACGCCACCAGTCGGACAAGCGGGCGGGACCCGCTATGGACCGCCCAGCACCGAGGGGCTCCGGCGGCCTACCTTACGGGGTGGGCTGCCCGGCCTTTACCCGTGAGCTGCGGCAGTTCCAGTGGCCGTCCCACCGCACGTTCAAGCCTGACGTCGGCGAGAAGTACACTGGCAAGACCCATCCGTCCGAGTTCCTCAGCATCTACACCATCGCGATGCAGGCTGCCGGAGCTCGCGACGACAAGGTGCTTGCCAATTATTTCCCGCTGGCACTGAAGCGCAATGTTATGTCTTGGTTGATGCACTTGCCGGCGGATTCCATTTCTTCTTGGTCGGATCTGTGCCATGAGTTCGTTGGCGCCTTAATAGGAGGCCACCAAGCTCATGGCCAGGCCAGTGATCTGCATATCATTCCCCAGAAGGAAGGGGAAACCCTGCGCAAGTACATCCAGAGATTCAGCCGGGTGCATTACAACATCCCCGACGTTCATCCCACCGCTGTGATCAGTGCGTTCCATCAGAACGTGCACAACCGCAAGATGCGCGAAGAGCTGGCAATGACCAAGGTTAAGGATGTGGCCGAGCTCTATGTTCTAGCTGATAGATGCGCCCGGGCTGAAGAGGGAAGGAAGTACCCCGGCGAAGATGCCGGTGCGGAAACCGACTCTACCGACGAAGACGCCGCCACCCGACGAAGAAGGGCCGGCGTCGCAACAGGAAATGCAAGGGCAAGGCCGTACTTGCCGTCGAGGGGTCTGACGACACCGGCGCTGCCAAAAAGGTCAAGGCAGACGACCCTGGCAAGGAGATTGCCGGATGCGCCGCTTGCCGGGCCTTAGCAGCTGCCGACAAGCCAGGGGGCTCCGGCAAGCAGTACTGCAAGATCCACCGCACCAAGGGCCACGACCTCCAGAACTGCCGACAAGTTGAGCTGCTTGCTGAAAAGCAAAAGGCCGAGTACGAAAGGCGGGACAAGGAAAAAGGTCAGGATGGTGCCGAGGGATCCGACAAGAAGCGTGGCAGCCAAGGAAGCCCCCCCGGCAAGGACAACCAGCAAGAGAGGCCTGCCCGGGGCCGTGACAAGAAACAAGAAGATGATGATCACGATGAGGACGACGAGTCCGGTGAGCAAGAGTTCGAGAAGGCTACGGAGGCCATGTGCGTCGATGGTGGTACCTCGCTGCATACTTCTCACCGCCAGCTCAAGCAGTGGGCGCGTGAGATTACGGCAGCAGAGCCGTCGTTCGACGCTCAGAAGCCGCTAAAGTGGTCCAGCACGCCCCTCATCTTTCACGCCGAGGACCACCCTGACCGCACAACCGCGGTCGGGTGTTTGCCATTGTTGGTCTCACCAACGATACGCAACCTCAAGGTGAACAAGATGTTGGTTGACGGCGGGGCCGGCCTGAACTTGATCTCGCCTGTCGTGATCAAAAGGCTGCAAATTCCTGATGGAGACCTCGAGGAAACGGGTACGTTTCAAGGGGTCAATCTGGGGAGGAGCCAGCCGAAGGGGAAGGTCACACTGCGCGTGACGTTTGGAGGAGAGTTGAACTAAAGGACGGAGAGGATCACCTTTGACGTGGCCGAGATCCCCTTGCCCTACAACGGGATCCTCGGCCGCTCGGCACTAGCCAAGTTCATGGCAGCATCACACTACGCCTACAACATGCTAAAGATGCCCGGGCCGTTGACCATCATCTCCGTCCCCTCCGACAAGAAGGACGCGCTAATCTGCGTCGACCAACTCTACTGGGAAGCAGTTATAGCAGCTGCCGTCAAGGCACCTGCTCCTGCCACTGAAGGCCCGGAAGGGAAGAGAAAGCCCGACAAGACCTCTCGCACCCACTCCGGCAAGCACGCCTCTTCGGAATGCTACACTACCGTCAAGGACGTGCCAGAGAGCTCTACCGGCAAGAGCAAGAAATCCAGAGCCGAGCCACCGCAGACCAAGAAGGTGTCCGCCAGGGAGGATGGCACGGGAGGGGCTTTCACCATAGGCTCCACCCTCGACAGCAAATAGGAAGGCGCGCTCGTCACCTTCCTGCGGGTGAATGTCGACGTGTTTGCGTGGCAAGCATCCGACATCCCCGGTGTTCCCAGGGAGGTGGTTGTGCACCACCTAGCTGTCTGCCCTCATGCGCGGCCCGTCAAGCAGAAGGTCAGAAAGCAGGCTCTGGAGAGGCAGGAGTTCATCACAGAGGAGATTAGGAAGTTGGAAGCGGCAGGTTTGGTGAGAGGAGTGCTCCACTCGACGTGGTTGGCAAATCCGGTAGTGGTGCGCAAGGCGAATGGGAAGTGGAGGTTGTGTATTGATTACACAGATATCAATAAGGATTGTCCTAAGGACCCCTTCCCGTTGCCGCGCATCGACCAGATTGTTGACTCCACGGCTGGGTGTGATCTGTTATCATTCCTCGACGCCTACTCAGGCTACCACCAAATCTTCATGACAAGAGAGGATGAAGAGAAGACAACATTCATCACCCCATGTGGTACGTATTGCTTTTTGCGGATGCCTTTCGGGTTGAAGAGTGCTGGCTCGATGTTTGCAAGAGCAGTCCAAATTGGTTTTGAACCCCAACTCCATAGAAATATGGAAGCATACATGGATGACATAGTGGTCAAGACCAAAGACGGGGCAACTCTTGTGCAAGATCTGGAAGAGACATTTGCCAACCTGCGCAAGATCAACCTCAAGCTGAACCCTGAGAAATGTGTCTTCGGTGTTCCGTCCGGCAAGCTTCTCAGGTTCTTTGTGTCGCAGCGCGGGATCGAGGCAAACCCAGACAAAATCAAGGCTATTGAGCAGACTGAGGCGCCCAAGCGGATCAAGGATGTGCGTCGGCTCACCGGCCGCGTCGCCGCCATGAGCCGATTCATCTCCAAGTCCGCCGAGCGCGCCCTTCCTTTCTTCAAAATCTTGAAGAAGGCAGGCCCAATGGAGTGGACCCCAGAAGCCGAGGCAGCATTGCAGGATCTAAAGAAATACCTTTCCTCCACGCCAATACTGGTTGCGCCTAAACCACAAGAGCCGTTGCTGCTGTATCTGGCGGCGACGAATCAAGTGGTCAGCGCTGCACTGGTGGCACAGAGGGAGGTCGACGAGGAGGCAGTGACGGCGGCAGAACCAGCAGATGGCAAACCAAAGATTCCCCCGGCAGGGCCTGGTGCCGGCAAGGCGAGGCCCCCGGCAGAGTCTGATGCCACCAAGGCAGTGCCCGCGCGGTCGAGTGAGGTGGTGCAGAAGAAGAAGATGATGCAGCACCCGGTTTACTTTGTCAGCTCCCTCTTGCAGGGAGCTAGATCGAGGTACTCCAGTGTGCAAAAATTGCTCTTCGGCCTCCTTATGGCCTCAAGGAAGCTACGTCATTACTTCCAAGCCCACGAGATCACTGTCGTCACCCGCCTCCCGTTGCAACGGATACTGCATAACCCAGATGCAACCGGAAGGATTGTGGAATGGGCCTTGGAGTTATCAAGTTTTGGTTTGAAGTTTGAAAGTACCTCGACAATCCAGAGCAGAGTCTTGGCGGAGTTCATTGCAGAATGGACCCCAATGCCTGACGAAGAAATCCAGGAGACCACTCTCCCCGGCAAGGAAGCAGACCGCGACTGGATCATGTACTTTGATGGGGCTTTCTCGCTGCAAGGCGCCGGTGCCGGTGTGCTGCTCGTCGCGCCCACCGGAGAGCACCTCAAGTACGTGATCCAGATGCACTTCCCCAGGGAGATGTCCACCAACAACACTGCTGAGTACGAGGGATTGCTCGCCGGTCTCAGGATTGCGGCAGACCTCGGGGTTAAGAAGCTCATCGTCAGGGGTGACTCACAGCTTGTTGTTAGGCAGGTCAACAAGGATTACCAGAGCCCATTGATGGAGGCCTACGTAGATGAGGTGAGGAAGCTGGAGGAATGCTTTGATGGTATCCAAGTGAAGCACGTCCCCCGAATGGAGAACGACATCGCCGATTACCTGTCAAAGCGTGCTGCATTCAAGCTACCCGTGGAACCAGGTACCTTTTTGCTCCGGTTAACTCAACCATCGTCGAGCCATCAACGGGGCAGAACAAGCGGAGGAAGTCAGGTCCCGGCAAGTACTTTCCTACCGAGCCCCCTGGGGCTGCCGGCAAGGGTGCTGCCGCGGACGCTGGGCCTGCCCAAGAGCAACTGGCTCCGGCAGGGCGTCAAGCCCTGGCCGTAGAGACAGTCGCTCCCATGGCGGAAGAGATGCCTTTGGTCCTTGCCGTCGAGCCCCAGGCTCCGGCATGGGCGCAGCATACCGTCCAATTCCTCCAAACAGGGAGCTTCCTGAGGAGTAGGAAGAAGCGGAGAAAGTAGCCCATCGGTCCACCCTGTACCAGTTCGTCGATGACGTCCTGTATAGGAGAAGGCCGAATGGTGTGAAACTGAAGTGCATCCCCCGGGAGGAAGGACTGGAGCTGTTGGCAGAGATACATGGAGGCATATGTGGCTCCCACATAGGGTCGAGGGCCCTTGCCGGAAAGGCGTTCCGGCAAGGTTTCTTCTGGCCCACCGCCCTCCAGGATGCGACTGCACTAGTAACCAAGTGTGAAGCGTGTCAGTTCCATTCAAAGAAGCTTCATCAACCAGCTCAAGCCCTTCAAACAATCCCTCTCTCCTGGCCATTCTCGGACTGGGGGCTCGATATACTGGGCCCTTTCCCCCGCGCTGTCGGGGGCTTTGAGTACTTGTACGTTGCAATCGACAAGTTCACAAAGTGGCCGGAAGTGGAAGCAGTGAGAAAGGTGACTGCTCAATCAGCCATCAAGTTCTTCAAGGGACTGGTCTGCCGTTTTGGTGTGCCAAACAAAGTCATCACCGACAACGGCACACAGTTCACAAGCCACACCTTCATGCAATACATTCAAGACCTCGGTAGCAAGGTCTGTTTTGCTTCCGTGGCACACCCACGGAGCAACGGCCAAGCGGAGGGGGCAAATGCTGAAGTGTTGCGAGGCCTGAGAACGAAGACCTTTGACAAGCTGCGCAAGAGTGGAATGCGCTGGATTGATGAGTTGCCGACGGTTCTTTGGTCGATCAGGACGACGCCAAATCGAGCCACCGGCCATACACCTTTTGCCCTGTTATACGGGGCAGAAGCAGTTCTCGCCACGGAACTCATATACGGGTCACCAAAAGTGCTCGCTTATGATGAGCTTGAGCAAGAGCAGTTGCGCCAAGATGACGCGACGCTCCTTGAGGAAGATCGTCTTCGGGCGGCTGTGAGAGCAGCAAGCTACCAGCAAGCCTTGCGTTGCTACCATAGCCGCAAGGTTCATGCCCGAAGCTTTGAGGAAGGCGACCTTGTTCTTCGGCGCGTTCAGTCGGCCAAGAATTCCAACAAGTTGACGCCAAAGTGGGAAGGCCCTTATCGGGTAATGCGAGTCACCAGGCCCGGCGCAGTCCGCCTAGAGACCGAAGATGCTGTCCCAGTGAGCAACTCCTGGAACATCGAGCATCTTCGCAAGTTTTACCCGTAAGGCGCGGCTTGTCGGCCTCCCGGCAAGCCACCTTTTGTACAAGCTTTGCCGGCAAGGCATATAACCCTTCGTACAAAGCCAGGCGCAGACCCTGAGCATAAATAAATGAAGCGCTGGCGCCCTAAGTTATAGCATGCATGCTAGGTCGAGTCTCTTCCTTGGTTAGGGTTGATAGTGCTTAGCGGCGACTAACCCCTAGCCTAGAGGTCGAGTGCGCGTCTATCTGTTTCTTTTCTGTCCTCCTTTGGTTCGCAGGGCACATGAGCACTTCTGCTGAGCTACTTGGAAGAAAGGAAACGGTCCGACGTCCCGACCTCGGCAAACCAGAGTTGCCGGGGGCTGCAAGCACAAGGATCCAACCACGACAAGACAAGGTTGCCGGGGGCTGCAGATCCAGATAAGTCCTTCATCCTCTATCATGCATTTCGGAACGGAACTGGGATATGTGAAACCTCGTTTTATTTCTAGGCCACCGTGCTCCCCTTTTCTATACCCAAGGATTACCTCCTGGGCCCGGATTTGGTTGTAGTCGCGGTGGCAAGGAAGTAGAACGAGGAGCCTAAGCCCGCTTCATCCCTGCCTCCGCCAAGGGCGCGAGAATGGTCGAGCGAAGTGGGGGGACGGCAAGGCCTGTTGCCGGGTGAAAACGTTTATCTTAAATTGTAATAAGGATTCGCTCCTTGTCGCGGGGTCTACCCACGAACGAAAAACCCGGCAAACATCCCTTTTTCATTAAAAGCATCCCACACAGGTACAGTCGGTACGGAATGAAAAACATGAGCAAGGGGGATTACAAGCTTTAAATTTAACAAGGCCCGAAGGCTTACAGATTAAAAAAAGAGATAAGATGCCCGTGATCCCTTTCTTGTCCCTCTCCTCAGGAGGCAGATCAAGGAGCAAAAGGGCAAAAGGGACGCGCTGTCGAGCGGCGACCCTCGCCGCCACCGTCGAGGGACCAGGATTCCCTTTCTCCATGGCGAGTAAAAGGAAGAAGCAGAAGCCAGAGGAGATAGATGACGGAAGAGTGCGGGACGCCATCCCCCCTTCCCCCTCCTTATAAAGGGGCAGGGTCGGAACTCGGCCGCCCCGCTCGGCCAATCTAGCCACCAGAGGCGCAGGGAATCGGGACCGACCCGCTGCCCCAACCAGCAATGGCCCGGTTTCCCGCCTCCATCGCTTGCCACCCCAAGCGCATGGAGGACGCGTGGCGAACGTGCAGAATCGAGGGGACGGGTGAGGCGACCTCTCCCCACCCCGTGATCATGGGGTGTGGACGCCTTGAAGACCGCGACTCGGCCCCGCGCGGTAAATGAGCCGCGCCTCCACGCCTCCCTCTTTTTATGGGGAAGGCGCGAGCCGCCTCTTTACTATGATGTGACACATGCATGCAGGAACTGCCCCACGCATGCCGCCCACATCACGCGCACCCCTCCACGCCGCGCCACGCCGCGCACGGGTCGTGGGAAGCGAAGCGCGCGAAAAGTTTTACCGCGGTAAAAACCGCCCCGCCTGCCCGCGCACCGTTTTGGGCCTGGCCCAACAACGTGTCGCGCTTATGTGTGGCCCAGGCCCGGGGGCTCCTGTTGGTGTACAAAAGAAGGGGCGCGCCTTTGTACCCCTTTTCCTGTGCACGGGCAGTCGGAGCCGCGCCCACGGTCACACCAAGCAGAACAGGGGAGGTGAACCAAGGTAAAAACCGAAGCCCAAGAAAGCCAGAGCAACGCCAAGACCAAGGACGCAAAGAAGCAGAGGGGCGGAGCAGTTTCCCCCGGCAAGACCCTTGCCGGGGGCGGCCTCAGCGGCCCCGGCAAGACCCTTGCCGGGGCAGCACGCCCAAAACACCAACAGAGCGAGCCACCCTTGAGCCCACGTCCCCAAACACCATCAACCACGTTGGGCCAGGGCTCAGGAGGCACCTCTGTGGTGGCATGCAGATCTTTGTGAAGACAAGGAATATTCAAGATCAGATGAGGATTAGAAGACAACGATCCTCGGCAAGATCCTTACCGAGGGAAACCACAAGACCCCCGGCAAGATCCTTGCCGGGGACGACAGCGCGCCACGGCGAAACCCTTACCGGGCCACCCGGCAAGGCCCTCACCGAGGGCGCCAACGGGGCCACCGTCAGGCCCGCACCAACCAAGTTTCCACCGCCGTTCGCATGCAGCTGCCAACCCAACCAGCTGGACAGGCACCTGCATAGCAACATGCAGCTCCCAGGCCAACTCATCAAGCACCTGCGTGGCGGCATGCAGATCTTCATGAAGACCCTACCACCGCGCCACCTTAGCTGCCTGCCTGCCTACATGGCGCCGCACGCATCGCTGGCCAGGGCGCGTGTCGAAGCGAGGAGGAGCAGCGACGGACGGGACGGGCCTCGCCCCCGTTCCCGATAAAGCAAGGGGACACCTCAACAGCGCATTAAATGCGACTTGTCCTGTAATACGGGCGATAAGCTCATAGCACTGTGCGCCTTTCCACTTCCTGTGTGCCACTATGGCAGCCCCTTTCGACTATAAAAGGAGGCCCATGGCATACTGGAGAAGGATTCGGCTCTTTCGAACCACACACTCACCATAGCTAGTTCGGGAGCTCAAGAACTCTCTGAAATACACCCACCAAATCATGACTAGGGTTTTACGCATCCTCGCGGCCCGAACCTGGGTAAACGATCCTCGTGCTGGTTACTAATCCTGCTCTTCTCGCAACCCCGCGCCCCGGCAACCGTAGTAGGGATTCTTGTGATCCCATAGGTGTCGTTCCACACCGACAATGATCACACCTTAGTACTCTTTGGGTGTTAATCACATAGCAATGTGAACTAGATTATTGACTCTAGTAAACCCTTTGGGTGTTGGTCACATGGCGATGTGAACTATGGGTGTTAATCACATGGTGATGTGAACTATTGGTATTAAATCACATGGTGATGTGAACTAGATTATTGACTCTAGTGCAAGTGGGAGACTGAAGGAAATATGCCCTAGAGGCAATAATAAAGTTATTATTTATTTCCTTATATCATGATAAATGTTTATTATTCATGCTAGAATTGTATTAACCGGAAACATAATACATGTGTGAATACATAGACAAACAGAGTGTCACTAGTATGCCTCTACTTGACTAGCTCGTTAATTAAAGATGGTTATGTTTCCTAACCATAGACATGAGTTGTCATTTGATTAACGGGATCACATCATTAGAAGAATGATGTGATTGACTTGACCCATTCCGTTAGCTTAGCACTTGATCGTTTAGTATGTTGCTATTGCTTTCTTCATGACTTATACATGTTCCTATCACTATGAGATTATGCAACTCCCGTTTACCGGAGGAACACTTTGTGTGCTACCAAACGTCACAACGTAACTGGGTGATTATAAAGGTGCTCTACAGGTGTCTCCGTAGGTACTTGTTGGGTTGGCGTATTTCGAGATTAGGATTTGTCACTCCGATTGTCGGAGAGGTATCTCTGGGCCCAGTCAGTAATGCACAACACTATAAGCCTTGCAAGCATTGTAACTAATGAGTTAGTTGTCGGATGATGTATTACGGAACGAGTAAAGAGACTTGCCGGTAACGAGATTGAACTAGGTATTGAGATACCGACGGTCGAATCTCGGGCAAGTAACATACCGATGACAAAGGGAACAACGTATGTTGTTATGCGGTTTGACCGATAAAGATCTTCATAGAATATGTGGGAGCCAATATGAGCATCCAGGTTCCGCTATTGGTTATTGGCCAGAGACGTGTCTCAGTCATGTCTACATAGTTCTCGAACCCGTAGGGTCCGCACGCTTAAAGTTTCAATGACAGTTATATTATGAGTTTATATGTTTTGATGTACCGAAGGTAGTTCAGAGTCCCGGATGTGATCACGGACATGACGAGGAGTCTCGAAATGGTCGAGACATGAAGATTGATATATTGGGCGACTATATTCGGACACCAGAATGGTTCCGGTTGTTATCGGATATATACCAGAGTACCGGGGGTTACCGGAACCCCCCCGGGGGTTTAATGGGCCTACATGGGCCTTAGTGGAGAAGAGGAGGGGCGGCCAGGGCACCGCGCGCCCCTCCCCCTCTAGTCCGAATTGGACAAGGAGGGGGGGGCGCCCCCCTTTCCTTCCTCTCTCCCTCCTCCTTCCCCCCTTCTCCTAATCCAACAAGGAAGGGAGGGAGTCCTACTCCCGGTGGGAGTAGGACTCCTCCTGGCGCGCCTCCTCCTGGCTAGTCGCCTCTCCCCCCTTGCTCCTTTATATACGGGGGCAGGGGAGCACCCCATAGACACAACAATTGATCATTTATCTTTTAGCCGTGTGCGGTGCCCCCCTCCACCATAGTCCACCTCGATAATATCGTAGCGGTGCTTAGGCAAAGCCCTGCATTGGTAGAACATCATCATCGTCACCACGCCGTCGTGCTAACGAAACTCTCCGTCAACACTCGGCTGGATTGGAGTTCGAGGGACGTCATCGAGCTGAACGTGTGCTGAACTCGGAGGTGCCGTGCGTTCGGTACTTGATCGGTCGGATCGTGAAGACGTACGACTACATCAACCGCGTTGTGCTAACGCTTCCTCTTTCGGTCTACGAGGGTACGTGGACACACTCTCCCCTCTCGTTGCTATGCATCACCATGATCCTGTGTGTGCGTAGGAAATTTTTGAAATTACTACGTTCCCCAACAGATATATACATATATTCGTGTTCTGTCCTCTACAGCATTCACTTATAGCTATGTCTTCATATTTGAATTTTTCTTGATCTAAGTGAATGTGATTGGACCCTACCCCCTCTATGCTTCTACCTCAAATTCTATCTATCCAAATCATATGCATTCTATTGAAACCTATCGATTGTATTCTCTGAATCCTTGTCAGCAGAAGACAAAGTGACAAAAGTTTAAATCTGTTTTTAATGCCATATCCTTATTGCCTGAATACCGGAGAAGCCGGAACGACCACCCGACAATCCAGGCATGCGTGGGAACATGGAAAAACTTCCAATAAGTTGCATGCATGCCACGTGTCCTTCAGATGTGAACCGCTAGGGGCACCTGCGTAATTACGATGTGATGTCCCTTTCCTTATAAATACACAACTCACCGTGTCATTATCTCTTCTTCCACCTCACCACCTCGCACAAACCCTAGCGCCTCCGCTAGCTCGCGTCGACGCCGGAGACGAAGCGCTTAGCTGCCGCGACTTCTTCGACGCCGTCCTCACGCCGGTCGCGGACCTCGTCCTCTCCGCCGCCGCCGTAGGTGTCTTCCGCCGCCAAGTTAGGGCGCGGGAGATTGAACTGCTCGGCCTCCCTCTCAACCTCTTCTAGCAGTTCATCAGCGGTAAATAAAACTTACTTTTTACTGCCTTTTTGATCTGTCAAATCCATCCACTTCAACCAAAAGTGGTTTCTTCACTTCCAAATCTGGATCTGCCTTTATCTGCATCTCATATCATGCCAAGTATATTCACTTATGCTTCATAACTAGTTAGATTCCTCACTTGTACTTATTCATGGATTTGTACAAATCTGGAACCAACTCTCATCAAATAAGTGAATGTCTTCGCACTATGAGGTCAATGTCTTCAAACTGATTTACCTTCAAAATCTTCTGAGAATGCATATGACCTCTTCCCCTTCCCTCGCACCTCTAATGCTGTCACAGGTACCTGTCCGTGGGAGAATCCCTTGGTTCTCATAGTCTGCATTCATTCGCAGAGTTCTTACAGCGTCACATCAACTCTCCTGAAGCCAGTTCCTGTCTGACCAGCAAAAGGAAGCCATTCACTGTCTTGAAGCCATTCAGTTTGAATATAATGGCAACAGAGAAGTCAGCTAGAAAGGGCGGCAGGCAGCACCATGGTGATACAGCTAAGGATTTGCCTCCAGATCTATTTGAAATGTACAAGACAGATCCTGAAGAGAGCTATGGCCAGCGCAAGACTTGAATCCAGTGGATTCAAAGATATTGGGCAGAGGAATGGTTCAAATACAAATTTGTGACCCCTGAATATGCAGAGAAGAACGCAATCAAGCGCCCATGGGGAGATATTCTGTACAGAAATCTGCAGCCCAAGTCCAAGTCCGAAGCCATTGCTCAAGGCTTCTACCCATGCATGGTTCGCGGACCGAAGCCAGAAAATGCCGACCCATCATCTATGTTATGGTGTCGTGAAGACAATCTTTTCAAGCGCAACTATCAGTTCGCAAAATATTCTGCTGTGAAGAACAAGAAGGACCTGGGCCTCAACTTCAACCCTGGTCCATCTGCTCCTAGGGCTGATGGCACACGCGATGCCAATTCCAATGTCATCGGCCCCTTCGACAACTTTGATGGCCTCCTCTCTCATATCGCAGCTCAGAGGGCCACAGTAGATCAATCTGCTGATGACACAGATTCTGAAGATGCGCCTGCTCCACCGAAGCCAAAGAAGAAGAAGACAAAGGCTTCGAAGCCCTCAGTCACACCAAAAGCTTCGGTTGTGAAGGCATTGGCCACTGCACCTCCTGAAGCCAGTGTGCAATCTGAAGACTTATCTCGTGTCTCCAAGAAGACTGAGAAGTCCAAGAAGAAGAAGAAGAAGCCCATGAAAATTTCTGGGCATGAACTTACTCCAGCTGCCGTTCTGCGGAACGAAGATGAAACCATTGATCTGTCAAGCGATGAAGATCTTGGTGATGATGCCCTTGAGATGCTGATCAACAGCAAACGAGAGGCGGAGATCTTCAATGATCTGCCCCTCTTTGATGTTAATATACTGAACAACTTCATTGATGAGTGGTTCGACGACCAGAGCATTAGCATCGATGATCTTCAGCTTCCTGTGGACATCAGCGTCACCTTCCACGGAGCCATTGCTAATGAGTTGGCCTTGGCTCAGAAGATTGTTGAGCTCAAGAACAAAATTGATTATGAGAAGGCCCACTTCAAGAAGAACATGGCCAAGCTCAGTGTGGCAGATGTTCAGATCTTCAAGAAGATGCAACATGACCTCAAGGAAGAGTTTCACAAGAAGCGTGAAGAAAAAAAGGCTCACGAGAGCGGATGAAATACTTCACAGAGAAATGTGTTCAAGCGCACAATGAGGTTGAGAAGTGCAAGGCTCTTGCGCATCCTGGCATCGACCCCAAGATGGCTGCCAAGCAAAAGAAGTCTGCTGTGGCCCAAACTGAAGTACCAAGGCAGGAAGCACCTCGCATTGTCTTCCCTGCCAGCATGACAGGCTCGAAGCCTAAGGTCCCCTCAGCAGCTTCAGAACTGAAGAAGACAAGGGCAGCTGAAGCCGAAGCCAAGAAGCGCAAGCACAAGAATGCTACTGATGGTGCCCCATCAACGAAGAAGCTGAAGACAAAGTCTTCAAAGAAAGAGTGCGCTGCTGCCACAGAGCCCCTTGTTGTTGAGCCCATTTCGTTTGCCCGTCCAGTCTCCACCAACCAAGAACGTCGCCTTGTGATCCACGAGCCTGCTTTCACAGAGGCTCCTGAAGATGAAGAAGTTCCAGCTGTCGACCCCATCACAGCTGAAGACATTGGTCGTGAAGACAATGTTGAAGATGATGAAGTCCTTCCTCAACTCGAGCACCACATGGTATCATCGCTTGTTCTTACGAACAACGAACTCATCAGCATTGGTCGTCCATTGACGCCAATTGCTTAGGATGATTCGTGGGCCGATCGCCCTCAACAAGACACCCCCATTCATGCTGAGACATCCAGAACTCCACCACCTCAAGTCACCACTTCGGTGCTTGATGACGACAACTACATGATGCAGACCACTCCATCACCACAGGCTTCACCCGCATTCCGCAGGCTTCGCAAAGGCCCTAGGCCACAGGTCACCATGTCGAGCATTCCGGAAGGGGAAGCGCAACAAAGCTCAGTAGCGCGTCAAGTGTTTCCTGAAGCCACCCCTACTGCGAATGTCTCTGAGTCTGAAGCAAAAGTTGCTGAAGACATTCCGGCTGCATCAGCCGATGAAACTCAAGACACAAGAGAAGAAGAAGAAAGATTTGCCACACCCCCCATCACTGAAGAAGTCATTCTCGAGGAAATGTGACTATGCCCGGCCCTCCTATCATTGAAGAAACGGAGGTTGACAACATTGAGGCTGCCACAACCAACACGACTGAAGCCAATGACGTTGTCATGGCTGAAGACAATGTGGAGCCTGAAGCCCATGTTGTGCCTGAAGCTCATGTGCAACCTGAAGCCACAGTCCATGCTGAAGCCACTATTCCACCCCTAGGCCTCACACCATTGAACATGCCTATGATCGCGGCCAGCTTGTCACTGTACGATGGCCTGTTTTGGTTCCTCCCATAGCTCCCGAACCACAGTATGATTACCATGTGGAGTAGAGGCCTCAGGTTCAGAAGCCAAAGCCCAGGCTGCCAAGGCTTCCAGGTGCTGCTACATCGCCCGGATCTTTCAGCGTGAACAACTTCAGGGCACACAACACATTCTTTGGCAGTGCCAAGAATCCATACTCGAAGCCAATGATCTCCTCTGATCGCTTCTGGAGCTATCGGCAGCGCAGTATTACTCCTGTATTCTATACAATCAAGAGCGAATCCTTCCTCACATGCGTCTTGATTGCGAAGCTATTGCTGGGCTGCCCTGCCTTGAAGAAGCTCTGGACTGTTTTAGAGATGCTGGCCTTCTGCAATTCGTAACTGATAAAGAGCACTGGAATGAAGAGCTTCTACTGCAGTTCTATGCCACACTTCACATTCGTGGCTACAACAGGGATCCGAAGACTTGGATCCTTGAGTGGATGACAGGTGATGTGCATCTTGAAGCCAAAGCTCAAGATATCATCGAGCTTACTTCCCTGCCCACTCCAGGTGAGCTCTATGAACCTGGTTGTCAGCTACACAGGAATGAGCTGCAGAGTATCTTTCAGAAGCCAGAGGCAAATATGAGTTAGGTGTTGCATCTAGGGTTGATCTATTTGGCTTGAAGTTCTATGCTCCATGGGTGACGCGCCTGATCAAACTCCATTCATCTGTTGACTATCAGCCCTCAGCGCGCAACCATCTTGTATTTCTGCCTGAGGTTGATCTGTCAGTTGAAGCCATCTACCCTGAGCCTGCCAAAGAACCCCTATATCTTCATAATGTTGATCGTCAAAGCTTCACGCAACCAATAGAAGGAATTCGTGTTCCAAATGCTGCTACTCCTGCTTACCCTCTGGCTGGCAATATGCGTGAGCCACATCGTGCCAACACTGAAGCCACTGCCAGTACAATCGCTCAAAGGCCTCGGAAGCGTTCCCGTGTTCTCAATGACCGAGAGCTTCTTGTTGCCTTACATCAGAAGCAGGACAAGCACCATGACTGGCTAAAGCGTGAGATGCAGAGTATCTTGGTGGACGTCAATCACATCTGAAACCTGGCCACCAATAACTCATTCGTAGCTCATGAAGCCTGTCGGCGGTCTTGGAAGAGTCTCACACTGCTATGCCTTGAAGAAGATCTTCGCGAAGATGGCTTCACAGAAGGCTTCAAATTTGACTCCAGACCTCCACGCAATGCAAGCTGGCGCCGCACTCCATCAATAGAAGATTCTGATTATTCATCTTCGGCTGCAACTGTTGTTGCGAGGGTCGTCGATGAAGAAGACGACGCCACTTCACCGACCATGGCTGCACTGCATCTCAACACTGCACCAGGCCCTTCTGCACCACTGAACTCAAGCGTCGACCCTGCACCTTCATCTACTCCTGATGGGAACGAGTAGATACTCTATGTCTTCAAACCTTTTTGTTCATTACTGACAAAAGGGGGAGAAGCATATGAGTTGATAGTCTTCAAGCGGGTCCTTATGGGTGGTTGCTTTGCTATATTTTGCCAAGTGCTTACAACTCTCGTCTTTTGATACATTTGGTTCTTTGGGTTGTAACACTTAAACTCGATGGTCGTCTGCTACTCTGTGATGCGATGATAAATTCTGCATGAAGCCATTCCGCAGACGTCCATTTTTCATTATGCATGTCATTATCTTCGTTACATCTTTATATGCATGATGAATTGTCTTCATAAGTTAAAGATGATCTCCACAAAGTAAAACCTGCCATGTGCATTTGCATTCAAAAGCAAATTACTTATATGCACATCTTCAGGGGGAGCCTTTTGCTACTTATGACGACAATGCCTTAATCCTTAAACTTTCACATACCTTTATCCCCGTTGAAAACTTCAACCAGTTTGTCATCAATCACCAAAAAGGGGGAGATTGTAAGTGCATCTAGTGCCACCCCTAGTTGGTTTTGGAGTATTGACGACAAACTTGGTTGAGGGACTAATGTGTTTGTGAGAATTGCAGGATAACACAGGTAGTAGTCCCATATTGATTCGGTTTACCTACCAGAGATGACCCCTAAAAATGTGTGAAGACATTGAATACAATGGTGGTTTGTGAAGATATTCACAACAAAGATTATGACTCGAGAACACATTCACGGGAAGACTATGAAGTGCGAAGACATAGTTGTTTCGTAATTTCCTTTTCTTCTTTGTTGAGTCATAGGAACCACTGTACTGTTAAGTGGGGTCCAAGTGAACAAAGTCAGAGTGACTGATGTGATGCTCAACCAAATCCTATGTCTTCGAGCGAAAACAATGTGAGCAAATCTTATCCAGAGCTGGATGAGGCAGCTTTACTTGTAGCCCAAGTCAAGCTGCCGCGTGTGTTTGAAATCTGACCGTTGGACACGTGTCAGTTCCTTAATGACCCAGGGTCATTTCGGACAAATCAGGTCGGGTTGCCTCCTGGCTATAAATAGCCCACCCCCTACACCATAAATTGGTGGCTGCTCAGAGTTAGTGCACGACTTTTGTCGTTTGAGAGCAACCCACCTCCGAAGCATTTGAAAGAGAGATCCTTGCGAGGACAAAGCCCAAAACACCCAGAGCCAAAGAGTGTTAGGTGAGGGAGTCCTGGATTAAGGGGTCCTCGGGCGTCCGGCCTGTTGGACATGGGCCGGACTGATGGGCTGTGAAGATACAAGACCGGAGACTCTCACCCGTGTCCGGTTGGGACTCTCCTTGGCGTGGAAGGCAAGCTTGGCGCCCGTATATGAAAATTCCTTTCTCTGTAACTAACTTTGTATAACCCTAGTCCCCTCCGATGTCTATATAAACCGGAGGGCTTAGCCCATAGAGGCAAGAATCATAATCATAGTCATACAGGCTAGACTTCTAGGGTTTTATCCATTACGATCTCGTGGTAGATCTACTCTTGTAATACTCATATTCATCAAGATCAATCAAGCAGGAAGTAGGGTATTACCTCCATAGAGAGGGCCCGAACCTGGGTAAACATTGTGTCCCCTGTCTCCTGTTACCATCGACCTTAGACACACAGTTCAGGACCCCCTACCCGAGATCCGCCGGTTTTGACACCGACATTGGTGCTTTCATTGAGAGTTCCGCTGTGACGTCAAAGACAGGATTGATGGCTCGCCTTGTTATCAAGGACAGTATCACCGCCGAGGTGCCCTGACCTCAGGCCAAACCCTCCGGCTAGGCGGCTTTACCATGACCGCCCCTACGGCCGTTAAGCCAACGATGACTTCTCGAGTCATCGAAAACCACCTCTGTGTTAGCTCCGAATACTCTAAGCAGATGGATCCGACTGAGTTATCGTCTTTGAACGAGCTCCTAGATTGCATCGCCTCCCTGGTGGTCGCTATAGACTACAATCGGATCGGGCTTAAACGCGACCAGAGAGAAGTTAAATCTCTGCCGATCACCCACCAGGTAGCGGTAGTTGAGGAGCAAGACGACAACTCTTCCTCTATGTTGAAGACGAACTATGTTCGGATTTCCCAGCTCGAAGAGTCGGACACCTGCCTTCAGAAAGACATAGCCCGCCCTCCGGACCTAGAATCGGATGGCGGGCTTGAAAAATCAATTAATATCCCGGAGCCCGAGCTATTAAGTTCGGAAGTTCTTCAAACTCCGGATTCCAAATTGGGTCAGGGTTCGGATTTAAAGCCACCCACCCACCCAGACGGACGCGATCTCACGTACATACGGCAACAGTCTCAGGAAACAGTCCATCACTTCCGGGCCAGATTCCTCCTTGGCAAAGACAAGATTAAAGATTGCCGCGACGAAGACGCAATCTCAGCATTCTGCAATAATTGCACAGACGAAGGACTCCTCAACGCCATCAATCACCGTCGCGTATTATACTTCGCTGACTTGCCAGCAATCGTGCAGAAGTACTGCGCAATGGAAAGCGCCTGGAAAACTCAGGCAGCTCTCTGGGAACCACCGGTTTCCACTCAACCCTTCATCTGGGAAAAAAGGGTGCACCCTCGCGGCGCACCAGATCTAATAGTAAAGAAATCTAAGCACATCACGGGGCGCAGAACCGTTCTGGAGGGATGGCTCGATAGGCCATGCAAAATACATGCAACAACGAACACCATACCAACCCACAACCTTAGAGCATGTTGGATACTCTGGCAAGTGGCCAAAAGTGGCAAGGATATCCTCACCAAAAATACACCAGTTCAACACCCCCCGGAAGATGACGACCCCAGCATATTGATAGTCTTCGAGACTTTCGCTTCAAACAATTGGCGTAAAAGGGCTTTCCGCGACCTCGCCGAAGTCTGCCAAGTCGCAGCAATAAACCCTTGGAACGACACGGCCATAACTTTCAATGCCAGTGACGAACCAAAGTTCCGGAAAGTCAGGGCACCAGCCGCCTTGGTCCTCAATCCAATCGTGGATGGGTTTTGGCTCACCAAAGTGCTCATGGACGGTGGCAGCGAATTAAACCTCATCTATGAGGATACGCTCAATAAAATGGAAATAGACAGGAGTCGCATTGAGCAAAGTAGCACGACTTTCCGGGGAATCATTCCCAGTCGGGAGGCGCGATGCGCGGGAAAAATCACGCTCGACGTGGTATTCGGCACACCGGAGAATTATAGGTCCGAAGAGATAACCTTCCAAGTGGCTCCTTTCAACAGCGGATATCACGCCCTATTGGGGCGAGATGCATTTACACGCTTCCAAGCTATACCTCACTACGGATACATGAAGCTCAAGATGCCCGGGCCAAACGGTATCATCACTCTTGCCAGTGATCCGGACATAGCACTCCGCGCCGAAAATAAAACCGCATTCCTGGCCCTCGAGGCATTGTCTGAAATACTCGCGGCCGAAGAGCTAACCGCGCTGCGCTCTACTGTGGATAGGGATGACGTAATCCTGGACAAACGACCCAAATCCACCTCCTTTAAACCAGCAGATGAAATAGTCAAATTTCAAGTCCACCCGACGGACGCCAAGAAGACAGCATCCATCGGGGCAGAACTCGACCCAAAGGTCGACGCCGCGCTATGAGAGTTCCTGCATGAGAACTGGGACATATTCACCTGGCACCCTTCTGATATGCCAGGAATCCCGCGCAGATTGGCCGAACACAGCCTCAATATATTAAAGGGATATAAACCAGTCAAGCAAACACTGCGGCGTTTTTCCGAACCCAAACGACAAGCTATGGGAGAGGAGCTAGCCAAGTTACTCGAGGCCGGATTCATCAGAGAAATAAAACACCCGGACTGGCTAGCAAACCTGGTGATGGTACCAAAGAAGGACAAATCCTGGCGCCTATGCGTCAATTTCAAAGACCTCAACAAGGCCTGCCCTAAGGATCCCTTCCCCTCCCTCGCATTGATCAGATTATTGATGCAACCGCATGACACGACTCATGTGTTTCCTCGATGCATACTCCGGATACCATCAAATCAAGATGAAGGAGTCCGATCAAGCCGCAACGGCATTCATTACCCCATATGGGCCTTTCTGCGACAACACTATGCCTTTCGGGCTCAAAAACGATGGCGCCACCTACCAACGCATGATTCAAACATGCCTGGAGAAATAGATTGGCAAGACAGTTGAAGCATATGTGGATGACGTCGTCATCAAAACCAGGCACGTCGAGTCATTGATAGACGATCTATGTCTCACATTCGACAACCTCCGTACATATGACATCAAGCTCAATCCGGAAAAGTGTGTTTTCGGCGTCCCCGTCGGAAAGTTGCTGGGCTTCATCGTTTCCAATAGAGGAATTGAGGCAAATCCAACCAAAATCTGAGCTTTGTCACAATTGGCTATGCCAACAGACCTTAAACAGGTCCAAAAACTCGCGGGATGTGTGGCAGCTTTAAGCCGCTTTATCTCCAGATTGGGAGAAAAAGCATTTCCACTCTATCGCCTTCTCCGACGCACCGACCACTTTGAGTGGACGGATGCGGCAACGGCCGGACTGGAGGAAATAAAGGCCCTTTTAGCGAGCAACCCAATCCTGGCCGCGCTGAACGTCGGCGAACCCATGTTATTATACATATCGGCAACACACCAGGTGGTGAGCGTCGTGCTCGTCGTTGAGCGAGAGCAGGACGGACACAATTCCCGCTCCAGAAACCGGTATACTACGTATCCACTGTCCTCACACCATGCAAATCCCGATACCCTCATTACCAAAAGATAGCATACACGGTCTTCATGGCATCCCGAAAGCTGCGACACTACTTTCAAGAGTGCTTGATTACGGTGGCTTCCGAGGTACCACTCAACGATATATAAACAACCGTGATGCCACGGGCCGGATTGCTAAGTGGGACATTGAGCTCCTTCCATTCGACATAACATACAAACCGCGCCGAGCCATTAAATCCCAAGTACTGGCTGACTTCATCGCCGAATGGACAGAGGTCAAACTCCCTAGAGAGTATGGCACGTATTCCAACTGGGTTATGTACTTCGATGGTTCCAAAATGTTGGCGGGGTTAGGGGCGGGCATTGTCTTAACGTCCCCCACTGGAGACATAGTTTAGTACGTACTCCAAATATTATACACAGACTCCAACAATGCAGCCGAATATGAGGCCTTATTGCATGGACTTCGGATGGCCGTCTCCATGGGAATACAACGCCTGGAAGTGCGCGGGGACTCAATCCTCACAATATCTCAAATAAATGGAGATTCGATGCCAAAGATCCAAAAATGGCGGATTACCGTAACGCCGTTCTCAAAATCTCGGCTCGGTTTGAGGGGCTCGAGTTTCATCATGTGGCTCGAGAAAGTAATCAAGCGGCGGACGTCCTTGCTCGCATCGGTGCCAAGCGCGACCCCGTCCCACCTAACATCTTTCTGGAAAGGCTTTTTAAGCTGTCCGTGGTGTGGCAAGGGGAGAGCGGCAACACCAGTCCGAACCCGACTATAACCCCAGATTCCGAACATACCGATATCATCGGGGGCTCAGCCACCGAAATAACACCGTCGGCCCATCTTATCATGGCAGTCATTGCCCCATGGACCGAACCCTTCTTGGCCTACCTTAATAGGCGAGAACTCCCTGAGGATCAGAATGAGGCTCGCCGCATTGTCCGGCGCTCGAAAGCCTACAAGGTTCACGGCGGAGAACTCTACAAGAAAAGCGTTACTGGAGTACTTCAAAGATGTATCTCCGAGGAAGAGGGGCGGCAGCTCTTGGCTGAAATTCATGCCGGTCTCGGCGGTCACCATGCGGCGGCTCGGGCCCTTATAAGCAAGGCCTTCCGTACAGGTTTCTATTGGCCGACGACCCGAGCAGATGCACAGGACCTTGTCCAGTGTTGCGTCGGATGCCAGCTTTTCGCCAACCAAAGCCATACGCCACCTACTGCCCTACAAACAATCCCCATCACTTGGCCCTTCGCGGTCTGGGGGCTTGATATGGTCGGACCCCTTAAAGGAGGAAGTGCTACCTCTTGAGCATGCGTTGGTTTTTCCCTTGAAGAGGAAAGGGTGATGCAGCAAAGTAGCGTAAGTATTTCCCTCAGTTTTTGAGAACCAAGCTATCAATCCAGTAGGAGGCCACACGCAAGTCCCTTGTACCTACACAAACAAATAAGAACCTTGCAACCAACGCGATAAAGGGGTTGTCAATCCCTTCACTGCCACTTGCAAAAGTGAGATCTGATAGAGATGATAAGATAATATTTTTGGTATTTTTATGATAAAGACTAAAAGTAAAGATTGCAAAATAAACGGCGCCAGAAATAGCTCGTTGACGGGAGATTAATATGATGGAAAATAGACCCGGGGCCATAGGTTTCACTAGTGGCTTCTCTCAAGATAGCACAAGTATTACGGTGCGTGAACAAATTACTGTCGAGCAATTGATAAAAAAGTGCATAATTATGAGAATATCTAGGCATGATCATGTATATAGGCATCACGCCCGCAACAAGTAGACCGACTCCTGCCTGCATCTACTACTATTACTCCACACATCGACCGCTATCCAGCATGCATCTAGAGTATTAAGTTCATAAGAACAGAGTAACGCATTAGGTAATATGACATGATGTAGAGGGATAAACTCAAGCAATATGATATAAACCCCATCTTTTTATCCTCGATGTCAACAATACAATACGTGTCGTTTCCCCTTCTGTCACTGGGATCGAGCACCGCATGATTGAACCCAAAGCTAAGCACTTCTCCCATTGAGTCCTCCGGATCACGTTTGTTCCAAAAATCACGTTCCTGAAGGTTTCATTCCGTTTGGACTCCGTTTGATATTCCTTTTCTGCGAAACACTGAAATAGGCAAAAAAACAACAATTTGCACTGGGCCTTGGGTTAATAGGTTAGTCCCAAAAATAATATAAAAGTGTATAAATAAGACCATTAAACATCCAAAACAGAATATATAATAGCATGGAGCAATCAAAAATTATAGATACGTTGGAGACGTATCAAGCATCCCCAAGCTTAATTCCTGCTCGTCCTCGAGTAGGTAAATGATAAAAACAGAATTTTTGATGTGGAATGCTACTGAGCATATTCTTCAATGTAGTTTTCTTTATTATGGCATGAATGTTCAGATCCAAAAGATTCGAGATAAAAGTTTAATATTGACATGAAAATAATAATACTTCAAGCATACTAACAAAGCAATCATGTCTTCTCAAAATAACATGGCCAAAGAAAGTTATCCCTACAAAATCATATAGTCTGGCTATGCTCTATCTTCACCACACAAAGTATTTAAATCATGCACAACCCCGATGACAAGCCAAGCAATTGTTTCGTACTTTTGATGTTCTCAAACTTTTTGAATCTTTATGCAATACATGAGCGTGAGCCATGGACATAGCACTATGGGTGGAATAGAATGGTGGTTGTGGAGAAGACAAAAAGGAGAAGATAGTCTCACATCAACTAGGCGTATCAATGGGCTATGGAGATGCCCATCAATAGATATCAATGTGAGTGAGTAGGGATTTCCATGCAAGGGATGCACTAGAGCTATAAGTGTATGAAAGCTCAACAAAAGAAACTAAGTGGGTGTGCATCCAACTTGCTTGCTCACGAAGACCTAGGGCATTTTGAGGAAGCCCATCATTGGAATATACAAGCCAAGTTCCATAATGTAAAGTTCCCACTTAGTATATGAAAGTGACAAAATAAGAGACTGTATATCATGAAGATCATGGTGCTACTTTGAAGCACAAGTGTGGAAAAAGGATAGTAACATTGTCCCTTCTCTCTTTTTCTCTTTCTCTTTTTCTTTGGGCCTTCTTTTTTTTTCTTTTTTCTTCCATCTGGAGTCTCATCCCGACTTATGGGGGAATCATAGTCTCCATCATCCTTTCCTCACATGGGACAATGCCCTAATAATGATGATCATCACACTTTTATTTACTTACAACTCAAGAATTACAACTCGATACTTAGAACAAAATATGACTCTATGTGAATGCCTCCGACGGTGTACTGGGATATGCAATGAATCAAGAGTGACATGTATGAAAGAATTATAAAGGTGGCTTTGCCACAAATACGATGTCAGCTACATGATCATGCAAAGCAATATGACAATGATGAAGCGTGTCATAATAAATGGAATGGTGGTAAGTTGCATGGCAATATATCTCGGAATGGCTATGGAAATGCCATAATAGGTAGGTATGGTGGCTGTTCTGAGGAAGGTATATGGTGGGTATATGATACCGGCGAAAGGTGCGCGGTATTAGAGAGGCTAGCAATGGTGGAAGGATGAGAGTGCGTATAATCCATGGACTCAACATTAGTCATAAAGAACACATGTACTTGTTGCAAAAATCTACAAGTTATCAAAGAAAAGTATTACGCGCATGCTCCTAAGGGGATAGATTGGTAGGAAAAGACCATCGCTCGTCCCCGACCGCCACTCATAAGGAAGACAATCAATAAATAAATCATGCTCCGACTTCATCACATAACGGTTCACCATACGTGCATGCTACGGGAATCACAAACTTTAGAACAAGTATTTCTCAAATTCACAACTACTCAACTAGCATGACTCTAGCTAATATCACCATCTTCATATCTCAAAACAATTATCAAGTATCAAACTTCTCTTAGTATTCAATGCCCTTTATATGAAAGTTTTTAGTATATCCATCTTGGATGCCTATCATATTAGTACTAATTTTATAACCAAACAAAATTACCATGCTGTTCTAAAGGACTCTCAAAATAATATAAGTGAAGCATGAGACATCAATAATTTCTATAAAATATAACCACCACTGTGCTCTAAAAGATATAAGTGAAGCGCTAGAGCAAAATTGTCTACTCAAAAGATATAAGAGAAGCACATAGAGTATTCTAATAAATTCCGAATAATGTGTGTCTCTATCAAAAGGTGTGTACAGAAAGGATGATTGTGGTGAACTAAAAAGCAAAGACTCAAATCATACAAGACGCTCCAAGCAAAACACATATCATGTGGTGAATAAAAATATAGCTCCAAGTAAAGTTACCGATGGACGAAGACAAAAGAGGGGATGCCTTCCGGGGCACCCCCAAGCTTAGGCTTTTTGGTTGTCCTTGGATTTTAACTTGGGGTGCCTTGGGCATCCCCAAGCTTAGGCTCTTGCCACTCCTTGTTCCATAATCCATCAAATCTTTACCCAAAACTTGAAAACTTCACAACACAAAACTTAACAGAAAATCTTGTGAGCTCCGTTAGCGAAAGAAAACAAAACACCACTTCAAGGTACTGTAATGAAATAATTATTTATTTATATTGGTGTTAAACCTACTGTATTCCAACTTATCTATGGTTCATAACCTCCGATACTAGCCATAGATTCATCAAAATAAGCAAACAACACACGAAAAACAGAATCTGTCAAAAACAGAACAGTCTGTAGTAATCTGTACCTAAAGCAAACTTCTGGAACTCCAAAAATTCTAAAATAAATTTATGGACGTGAGGAATTTATATATTAATCATCTGCAAAAATAATAAACTAAATATCACTCTCCAGTAAAAAGTTGTAGCTAATCTCGTGAGCGCTAAAGTTTCTGTTTTTTACAGCAAGATAAAAAAGACTTCACCCAAGTCTTCCAAAGGTTCTACTTGGAACAAACACTAATTAAAACACAAAAACACATCTAACCAGAAGCTAGATGGATTATTTATTCCTAAACAGAACCAAAAAGCAAGAAACAAAAATAAAATTGGGTTGCCTCCCAACAAGCGCTATCGTTTAACGCCCCTAGCTAGGCATAAAGGCAAGGATAGATCTAGGTATTGCCATCTTTGGCATGCAATCCATAAGTGGATCTCATGATAGATTCATAAGGTAACTTAATTTTCTTTCGAGGAAAGTGTTCCATGTCTGTCCTTAACAGAAATTGGAAACTAATATTCCCTTCCTTCATATCAATAATTGCACCAATCGTTCTAAGGAAAGGTCTACCAAGAATAATAGGACATGAAGGATTGCAATCTATATCAAGAACAATGAAATCTACGGGCACATAATTCCTATTTGCAACAATAAGAACATCATTAATTCTTCCCATAGGTTTCTTAATGGTGGAATCCGCAAGGTGCAAGTTTAAAGAACAATCATCAAATTCACGGAAACCCAACAAATCACACAAAGTTTTCGGAATAGTGGAAACACTAGCACCCAAATCACACAAAGCATAGCATTCATGATCTTTAATTTTAATTTTAATAGTAGGTTCCCACTCATCATAAAGATTTCTAGGGATAGAAACTTCCAATTCAAGCTTTTCTTCATAAGATTGCATTAAAGCATCAACGATATGTTTAGTAAAAGCCTTATTTTGGCTATAAGCATGCGGGGAATTTAGCACGAATTGCAACAAGGAAATACACTCTAGTAAAGAACAATTATCATAATTAAATTCCTTGAAATCCAACATAGTGGGTTCATTGCTATCTAAAGTTTTGACCTCTTCAATCCCACTTTTAACAATTTTTGCATCAAGATCTAAAAACTCCGAATCATTGGGACGCCTTTTAACTAAAGTTGACTCATCTCGAGTCCCGTCATTATCAAGATTCATATTGCAAAACAAAGATTTAATAGGGGACACATCAACTTCCGGTATAGCGGCCATCTTATTGACTAAGGTGGCATGCTTATCCGAAATTTGGGCTATTAATTTTTCAAGATGAGCAAACTGAGATCTCAAGCCATAAAATTCCTTAGACATATCATCAAGCTCTTTATTCATGTACTCCATAAAGCTTTTTTGTTCTTTAAGCTCGTTTCTAAAGAAATTATTATGCTCAAATTGCAAAGTCATAAAGCTTCTGACGTTGTTTTCAATTTCCTCCAACCTTTTAAGGTAAGGATCAACATTTTTAGGCAGGGCCATTAGGGAAAACAGGCAACAAGAAGCAAGCAAAAAAGTGGCGAACAGAAAAAGAGGGCGAATAAAACAGCAAGGGTGAAGTGGGGGAGAGGAAAACGAGAGGCAAATGGCGAATAATGTAATGTGAGGGATAAGAGTTTGTGATGGGTACTTGGTATGTCTTGACTTGTGCGTAGACTCCCCGGCAACGGCGCCAGAAATCCTTCTTGCTACCTCTTGAGCATGCGTTGGTTTTTCCCTTGAAGAGGAAAGGGTGATGCAGCAAAGTAGCGTAAGTATTTCCCTCAGTTTTTGAGAACCAAGGTATCAATCCAGTAGGAGGCCACACGCAAGTCCCTCGTACCTACACAAACAAATAAGAACCTTGCAACCAACGCGATAAAGGGGTTGTCAATCCCTTCACGGCCACTTGCAAAAGTGAGATCTGATAGAGATGATAAGATAATATTTTTGGTATTTTTATGGTAAAGATTAAAAGTAAAGATTGAAAAAATAAACGGCGCCAGAAATAGCTCGTTGACGGGAGATTAATATGATGGAAAATAGACCCGGGGGCCATAGGTTTCACTAGTGGCTTCTCTCAAGATAGCATAAGTATTACGGTGGGTGAACAAATTACTGTCGAGCAATTGATAGAAAAGTGCATAATTATGAGAATATCTAGGCATGATCATGTATATAGGCATCACGTCCGCAACAAGTAGACCGACTCCTACCTGCATCTACTACTATTACTCCACACATCGACCGCTATCCAGCATGCATCTAGAGTATTAAGTTCATAAGAACAGAGTAACACATTAGGTAAGATGACATGATGTAGAGGGATAAACTCAAGCAATATGATATAAACCCCATCTTTTTATCCTCGATGGCAACAATACAATACGTGTCGTTTCCCCTTCTGTCATTGGGATCGAGCGCCGCATGATTGAACCCAAAGCTAAGCACTTCTCCCATTGCAAGAAAGATCAATCTAGTAGGCCAAACCAAACTAATAATTCAAAGAGACTTGCAAAGATAACCAATCATACATAAAAGAATTCAGGGAAGATTCAAATATTGTTCATAGATAATCTTGATCATAAACCCACAATTCATCGGATCTCGACAAACACACCGCAAAAAGAGTTACATCGAATAGATCTCCAAGAAGATCGAGGAGAACTTTGTATTGAGATCCAAGGAGAGAGAGAAGAAGCCATCCAGCCAGTAACTATGGACCCGAAGGTCTGCGGTAAACTACTCACACATCATCGGAGAGGCTATGTTGTTGATGTAGAAGCCCTCCGTGATCGATTTCCCCTCCAGCGGAGCGCCGGAAAAGGCCCCAAGATGGGATCTCACAGGTACAAAAGGTTGCGGCGGTGGAATTAGGGTTTCATGGTGCTCCTTGATGGTTTCGGGGTACGTAGGTATATATAGGAGGAAGAAGTAGGTCGGTGGAGCCACGAGGGGCCCACGAGGGTGGAGGGCGCGCCCAGGGGGTTAGGCGCGCCCCCTGCCTCGTGGCCTCCTTGTTGATTTCTTGACGTCCACTCCAAGTCCTCTAGATCACGTTTGTTCCAAAAATCACTCTCCCGAAGGTTTCATTCCGTTTGGACTCCGTTTGATATTCCTTTTCTGCGAAACACTGAAATAGGCAAAAAAAACAGCAATTTGCACTGGGCCTTGGGTTAATAGGTTAGTCCCAAAAATAATATAAAAGTGTATAAATAAGCCCATTAAACATCCAAAACAGAATATATAATAGCATGGAGCAATCAAAAATTATAGATACGTTGGAGACGTATCAGGAAGCCATAAGAAAAAGTATCTGCTGGTCATGGTGGATAAATTCACTAAGTGGATAGAGGCCAAACCAGTTAAAACGGCCGAAGCCGGGCCAGTGATTGAATTCCACACAGCATCATCACCGATAACGGCTCCAATTTCACAGCCGATGAGGGGAAAACCTGGTTTGCTAATCTGGGCATTAAGCTCGATTACGCCTGTGTCTATCACCCGCAAACAAACGGACAAGTCGAACGGGCCAATGGTCTTATCATGAGCGGCATTAAACCCAGACTAGTGCGGTCTTTGAAAGAATCAGACAAGCACTGGGTTGAGGAGCTCGACTCCGTACTCTGGGGGCTGCGGACCACGCCCAACCGCACTACTAGATATACACCTTTCTTCATGGTGTATGGCACAGAGGCTGTGTTACCCTGCGACATTATTCATGACTCACCTCGAGTGCGCATGTACGAAGAGAGAGAGACCGAGCTTGATCGGCAGGATAGCCTAGATGCCCTGGAGGAGGAGCGAGATGTTGCAAAAGCCCGTTCGGCATTTTACCAACAACAGGCCCGCAGATATCAAAGCAGAGAAGTACGGGCCAAGACTTATAACATTGGCGAACTCGTTCTACGCTTGCCGGAGAAGAAAAAGGACAAACTCAAGCCCAAGTGGGAGGGTCCCTTCATCATTGACGAAGTTCTCACTGGAGGAGCGTACCGCCTGCGTGATGCGTCAGACAATCGCCTAGAGCCGAACCCCTGGAACGCAGCCAGACTCCGAAGATTCTATGCCTAGCGCCGAACTCTTTGTTCGTCTCCTTCTCCCTATTGTTTCTATTATTTTTTCCTCTCTTTTTGGTTTTTCTTTTTTAGCCTTAAATCTTTCGCGCGACTAAACCGTGCACCCGTGACGTACACTTCCTCAAATATGTACATCCATTATACCTTAGGGCTTCTTGGACAGAAGCTTATTATTGTTATTTTCCGAGCATCATGCTCATCACATATGCGTGTTTTCCCCATATGTACCTTTTCTTCGCCATTATATACATCGATATGACTTAAGTTTTGGCCAAGCTGGGTTGCCTGGCTCCTATGCTTATTGTTGGGGAACGTAATAATTTCAAAAAAAAATCCTACGCACACACAGGATCATGGTGATGCATAGCAACGAGAGGGGAGAGTGTGTCCACGTACCCTCGTAGACCGAAGGCGGAAGCGTTAGCACAACGCGGTTGATGTAGTCGTACGTCTTCACGACCCGACCGATCCAAGTACCGAACGCACGACACCTCCGAGTTCTGCACACATTCAACTCGATGACGTCCCGCGAGCTCCGATCCAGCAGAGCTTCGCCGGAGAGTTTCTCCAACACGACGGCGTGATGACTGATACGTCTCCAACGTATCTATAATTTTTGATTGTTCCATGCTATTATATTATCTCTTTTGGATGTTTATGGGATTTATTAAACACTTTTATATTATTTTTGGGACTAACCTATTAACCCAGAGCCCAGTGCCAGTTCCTATTTTTTCCCTTGTTTCAAAGAAAAGGAATATCAAACGGAGTCCAAACGGAATGAAACCTTCAGGAGAAGTTATTTTTGGAAAGAAAGCAATCCAGGAGACTTGGAGTGCACGTCAGGGGATCAACGAGGAGAGCACGAGGCAGGGGGGCGCGCCAACCCCCCTGGGCGCGCCCCCACCCTCGTGGGCCCCTCGTGGCTCCCCTGACCGACTTCTTTCGCCTATATATCTCCATATACCCTAAAACCATCGGGGGACAGAATAGATCGGGAGTTCCGCCGCCGCAAGCCTCTGTAGCCACCAAAAACCAATCGGGACCCTGTTCCGGCACCCTTCCGGAGGGGGGATCCCTCGCCGGTAGCCATCTTCATCATCCCGGCGCTCTCCATGACGAGAAGGGAGTAGTTTACCCTCGGGCTGAGGGTATGTACCAGTAGCTATGTGTTTGATCTCTCTCTCTCTCTCGTTTTCTTGAGGTGGTGCGATCTTGATGTATCGCGAGCTTTGCTTATAGTTGGATCTTATGATGTTTCTCCCCCTCTACTCTCTTTTAATGGATTGAGTTTTCCCATTGAAGTTATCTTATCGGATTGAGTCTTCAAGGATTTGAGAACACTTGATGTATGTCTTGCCGTGCTTATCTGTGGTGACAATGGGATATCACGTGATCCACTTGATGTATGTTTTGGTGATCAACTTGCGGGTTCCGCCCATGAACCTATGCATAGGGGTTGGCACACGTTTTCGTCTTGACTCTCCGGTAGAAACTTTGGGACACTCTTTGAAGTACTTTGTGTCGGATTGAATAGATGAATCTGAGATTGTGTGATGCATATCGTATAATCATACCCACGGATACTTGAGGTGGCATTGGAGTATCTAGGTGACATTAGGGTTTTGGTTGATATGTGTCTTAAGGTGTTATTCTAGTACGAACTCTTGAATAGATCGATCAGAAAGGATAACTTTGAGGTGGTTTCGTACCCTACCATAATCTCTTTGTTTGTTCTCCGCTATTAGTGACTTTGGAGTGACTCTTTGTTGCATGTTGAGGGATAGTTATATGATCCAATTATGTTATTATTGTTGAGAGAACTTGCACTAGTGAAAGTATGAACCCTAGGCCTTGTTTCAACGCATTGCAATACCGTTTACGCTCACTTTTATCGCTTGTTACCTTGCTGTTTTTATAATTTCAGATTACAAAAACTTATATCTACCATCCATATTGCACTTGTATCACCATCTCTTCGCCGAACTAGTGCACCTATACAATTTACCATTGTATTGGGTGTGTTGGGGACACAAGAGACTCTTTGTTATTTGGTTGCAGGGTTGTTTGAGAGAGACCATCTTCATCCTACACCTCCCACGGATTGATAAACCTTAGGTCACCACTTGAGGGAAATTTGCTACTGTCCTACAAACCTCTGCACTTGGAGGCCCAACAACGTCTACAAGAAGAAGGTTGTGTAGTAGACATCAAGCAGTTTCTGGCGTCGTTGCCGCGGAGGTGAGTGCTTGAAGGTATATCTTTAGATCTTGCAATCGAATATTTTTGTTTCTTTTTTTAGCACTAGTTTATTTTATAAAAGAAAACTACAAAAAAATGGAATTGAGTTTACCTCATACGCTTCATCTTTTTAATATCTTTCGTGAGTATGATAGGAAGGAAAATTGTGCCAAAGTGTTAGAAGAAGAATGCATTAAAATGTTTGGCACTAAACCTTTGAATGATGAGCATGATTGCAATGTTGTTAGTATGAACTCCTTGAATATCCATAGTACTAATGATGATTGCACTAGTTATGATGAAGATGTCTCCTATAAACATGTCAATTTTTGTGGAGTGCATTGGGTTTGCAAGTACACACCAAATAGGGAAGATAGATATTGCAAGAGGCATAAGCATTTAGAAACTAAATGGTTACAAGAAAGGCTAAATGTTAGTGGTGAAAATTTAAAATATCTTAGCCATACTTATGAACTTTGCAATGAACATGGTCATTTAAATATCAAATGCAAATTGTTTCATGATCGAATCGTGTCCAAAAATTGTGATGACTTGATTTCACTTGCACATCATAATGAACTTAGTCTGCTTTTGGGCTATGAAGAATTGAAACGTCAAACTAAGTTTATTCCAGAATATAACCTCGAGAAATTCCTTGATATTGATCTAGAAGAAATTTATATGTATTGTGCGGTGAATTGCATTGAAAATCCTTATATTGCCAATTACATAAAGAAAAGAAAACAAATAGAAGACGAAGAGAATACTAATGAAAGGGAGGAGACTTCCCAATATCCTCCTATTATTTCTTATGATGAATCAGGTAACGAGGAGGAGCTTTCTATTCAACCAATCTCATCAATAAGGAGCTCAAAAAAGAGGGATAAACCCGCACATGATGTGAAGAAGAAGAAGAAAAAATCGCAAAAAAAGAAGAAGAAGAAGAAGAAGAAAAAGAAAAAACGGAGAAGCAAAGGTAAAAAGGTATCCCTCCCAAAGGATGTTGCTCCTACTACTCATTGTGATGATGATAATTGCTATACTATTGGTGCTATCCATACTATTAATGATGAGAATGATTATGCTTATTATATGAAAAGGCCCAAGCTTGGGGAAGCTATGTTTGATGAGGATGACATATTTGAGAATATATTTGCTGAAATTAATGTTTGTCCCAAGCTTGGGGATGCTATGTTTAATGAAGATGATGTTATTAGCCTCCCAAGTTTTGATATGCAAATTTATAATGATGATAGCATGCCTCCTACTTATGATGATTATATTGATGAAAGTGGGTTTGGAAGAGTGTCAACATTAGGAAGTAATGATCCCACTATTTTGGAGGATGTTGAATCTTATAATATTTATGAAAGTGGATTTGGAGAGGTCATGACTTTATTTAGTGATGAGTCCACTATCTTGGAAGAGGTTTCAATCAATTATGATGAGAACAAAGTTGCTACTTATGATGATTATTGTGATGAAACTTATGCTATAAAGAGTAGTGATGATTATATTTATAAAACTTGTCATGATTATGATTACCCTTTTTCTGAACATTACTCTTTTAATGTGGAAACAATTTATAGTATTCAAGTCTCTTATGATACTCCCACTATTCTGAATGAGAAGAATTTTGCTTATGTGGAGAGTAGTAAAATTTCTATGCAAGTAGATCATGAAAAGAATGCTTTAGATGCTGGTTATATTGTTGATTTCATTCATGATGCTACTGAAGGTTATTATGAGGGAGGAATATTTGCTTGTAGAAATTGCAATAATATCAAGTTTCCTCTCTATGTGCTTAAAGTTCTTTGTCATCTCCATAAACGAGAAACATATCCTTAGTCCTTTTCAGGCATTTCAGGATGTTCTTGACCGCTATCCAGTGATCCACTCCTGGATTACTTTGGTACCTCCCTGCTAAACTAATAGCAAGGCACACATCAGGTCTGGTAGACAGCATTGCATACATGATAGAGCCTATGGCTGAAGCATAGGGAACATCTTTCAATTTCTCTCTATCTTCTGCAGTGGTCGGGCATTGAGTCTTACTCAACTTCACACCTTGTAACACAGGCAAGAACCCTTTCTTTGCCTGATCCATTTTGAACTTCTTCAAAACTTTATCAAGGTATGTGCTTTGTGAAAGTCCAATTAAGCGTCTTGATCTATCTCTATAGATCTTGATGCCCAATATGTAAGCAGTTCACCGAGGTCTTTCATTGAAAAACTCTTATTCAAGTATCCTTTTATGCTATCCAAAAATTCCATATCATTTCTAATCAACAATATGTCATCCACATATAAGATTAGAAATGCTACAGAGCTCCCACTCACTTTCTTGTAAATACAGGCTTCTCCAAAAGTCTGTATAAAACCATATGCTTTGGTCACACTATCAAAAATTTTATTCCAACTCCGAGAGGCTTGCACCAGTCCATAAATGGATCACTGGAGCTTGCACACTTTGTTAGCACCCTTTGGATCAATAAAACCTTCAGGTTGCATCATATACAACTCTTCTTCCAGAAATCCATTCAGGAATGCAGTCTTTACATCCATTTGCCAATTTTCATAATCATAAAATGCGGCAATAGCTAACATGATTCGGACGGACTTAAGCATCGCTACGGGTGAGAAGGTCTCATCGTAGTCAACTCCTTGAACTTGTCGAAAACCTTTCGCAACAAGTCGAGCTTTGTAGACAGTAACATTACCGTCAGCGTCTGTCTTCTTCTTGAAGATCTATTTATTCTCGATGGCTTGCCGACCATCGGGCAAGTCAACCAAAGTCTACACTTTGTTCTCATACATGGATCCCATCTCGGATTTCATGGCCTCAAGCCATTTTGCGGAATCTGGGCTCATCATCGCTTCCTCATAGTTCGTAGGTTCATCATGGTCTAGTAACATGACCTCCAGAACAGGATTACCGTACCACTCTGGTGCGGATCTTACTCTGGTTGACCTACGAGGTTCGTTAGTAAGTTGATCTGAAGTTTCATGATCATCATCATTAGCTTCCTCACTAATTGGTGTAGATGTCACAGGAACCGGTTTCTGTGATGAACTACTTTCCAATAAGGGAGCAGGTACAGTTACCTCATCAAGTTCTACTTTCCTCCCACTCACTTCTTTCGAGAGAAACTCCTTCTCTAGAAAGGATCCATTTTTAGCAACAAAAGTCTTGCCTTCGGATCTGTGATAGAAGGTGTACCCAACTGCCTCTTTTGGGTATCCTATGAAGACACATTTCTCCGATTTGGGTTCGAGCTTATCAGATTGAAGCTTTTTCACATAAGCATCGCAGCCCCAAACTTTAAGAAACGACAACTTTGGTTTCTTGCCAAACCACAGTTCATAAGGAGTCGTCTCAACGGATTTAGATGGTGCCCTATTTAACGTGAATGCAGCCGTCTCTAAAGCATAACCCCAAAACGATAGCGGTAAATCTGTAAGAGACATCATAGACCGCACCATATCTAGTAAAGTACGATTACGACGTTCGGACACACCATTACGCTGTGGTGTTCCAGGTGGCGTGAGTTGCGAAACTATTCCACATTGTTTCAAATGAAGACTAAACTCGTAACTCAAATATTCTCCTCCACGATCAGATCGTAGAAACTTTATTTTCTTGTTACGATGATTTTCCACTTCACTCTGAAATTCTTTGAACTTTTCAAATGTTTCAGACTTATGTTTCATCAAGTAGATATACCCATATCTGCTCAAATCATCTGTGAAGGTGAGAAAATAACGATATCCGCCGCGAGCCTCAACATTCATCGGACCACATACATCAGTATGTATGATCTCCAACAAATCTGTTGCTCGCTCCATTCTTCCAGAGAACGGCGTTTTAGTCATCTTGCCCATGAGGCATGGTTCGCAAGTACCAAGTGATTCATAATGAAGTGATTCCAAAAGTCCATCAGAATGGAGTTTCTTCATGCGCTTTACACCAATATGACCTAAACGGCAGTG
The DNA here is from genome assembly GCF_002575655.3 of Aegilops tauschii subsp. strangulata. Classification (NCBI taxonomy): domain Eukaryota; kingdom Viridiplantae; phylum Streptophyta; class Magnoliopsida; order Poales; family Poaceae; genus Aegilops; species Aegilops tauschii. The sequence continues at coordinate 547,633,644 of NC_053036.3, read as the reverse complement.
CCACAAATAAGTTGCACTATCATTATCAACTCTGCATCTTTTAGCTTCAATACTATGAATATGTGTATCTCCACTATCGAGATTCAAAAAGAATAGACCACTCTTCAAGGGTGCATGACCATAAAAGATATTACTCATATAAATAGAACAACCATTATTCTCTGATTTAAATGAATAACCGTCTCGCATCAAACAAGATCCAGATATAATGTTCATGCTCAACGCTGGCACCAAATAACAATTATTCAGGTCTAATACTAATCCTGAAGGTAGATGTAGAGGTAGCGTGCCGACCGCGATCACATCGACTTTGGAACCATTTCCCACGCGCATCGTCACCTCGTCCTTTGCCAATCTTCGCTTAATCCATAGTCCCTGTTTCGAGTTGCAAATATTAGCAACAGAACCAGTATCAAATACCCAGGTACTACTGCGAGAATTAGTAAGGTACACATCAATAGCATGTATATCACATATACCTTTGTTCACCTTGCCATCCTTCTTATCCGCCAAATACTTGGGGTAGTTCCGCTTCCAGTGACCAGTTTGCTTGCAGTAGAAGCACTCAGTCTCAGGCTTGGGTCCAGACTTGGGTTTCTTCTCCTGAACAGCAACTTGTTTGCCGTTCTTCTTGAAGTTCCCCTTCTTCTTCTTCCCTTTGCCCTTTTTTCTTGAAACTGGTGGTCTTATTGACCATCAAAACTTGATGCTCCTTCTTGATTTCTACCTCCGCAGCCTTTAGCATTGCGAAGAGCTCGGGAATCGTCTTATCCATCCCTTGCACGTTATAGTTCATCACAAAGCTCTTGTAGCTTGGTGGCAGTGATTGAAGAATTCTGTCACACTATCATCCGGAAGATTAACTCCCAGTTGAATTAAGTGATTGTTATACCCAGACATTCTGAGTATATGCTCACTGACAGAACTATTCTCCTCCATCTTGCAGCTGTAGAACTTATTGGAGACTTCATATCTCTCAATCCGGGAATTTGCTTGAAATATTAACTTCAACTCCTGGAACATCTCATATGCTCCATGACGTTCAAAACGTCGTTGAAGTCCCGGTTCTAAGCCGTAAAGCATGGCACACTGAACTATCGAGTAGTCATCAGCTTTGCTCTGCCAGACGTTCATAACATATGATTCACGCTCGACCTTTTGGTCTCCAGTGTTCTGAGGCCATATCTGCACATGCTAGGCTCGTCAAGTTTAACCCGAGTATTCTGCATGTGCAAAACTGGCTTGCACCCGTTGTATGTGAACGTAGAGCTTATCACACCCGATCATCACGTGGTGTCTCGGCACGACGAACTTTCGCAACAGTGCATACTCAGGGAGAACACTTGTACCTTGAAATTTAGTGAGAGATCATCTTATAATGCTACCGTCGATCTAAGCAAAATAAGATGCATAAAAGATAAACATCACATGCAATCAATATAAGTGATATGATATGGCCATCATCATCTTGTGCTTGTGATCTCCATCTCCGAAGCACCGTCATGATCACCATCGTCACCGGCGCGACACCTTGATCTCCATCGTAGCATCATTGTCATTTCGCCAACTATTGCTTCTATGACTATTGCTACCGCTTAGTGATAAAGTAAAGCAATTACAGGTCGATTCCATTGCATACAATAAAGCGACAACCATATGGCTCCTGCCAGTTGCTGATAACTCGGTTACAAAACATGATCATCTCATACAATAAAATTTAGCATCATGTCTTGACCATATCACATCACAACATGCCCTGCAAAAACAAGTTAGACGTCCTCTACTTTGTTGTTGCAAGTTTTACGTGGCTGCTACGGGCTGAGCAAGAACCGTTCTTACCTACGCATCAAAACAACAACGATAGTTTGTCAAGTTAGTGTTGTTTTAACCTTCTGAAGGACCGGGCGTAGCCACACTCGATTCAACTAAAGTTGGAGAAACCGACACCGGCTAGTCACCTGTGTGCAAAGCATGGCGGTAAAACCAGTCTCGCGTAAGCATACGTGTAATGTCGGTCTGGGCCGCTTCATCCAACAATACCGCCGAACCAAAGTGTGGCATGCTGGTAAGCAGTATGACTTGTATCGCCCACAACTCACTTGTGTTCTACTCGTGCATATAACATCTACGCATAAAACCTGGCTTGGATGGCACTGTTGGGGAACGTAATAATTTCAAAAAAATTCCTTTGCACACACAGGATCATGGTGATGCATAGCAATGAGAGGGGAGAGTGTATTGTCCTCGTAGACCGAAAGTGGAAGCGTTAGCACAACGCGGTTGATATAGTCGTATGTCTTCACGATCCGATCGGTCCAAGTACCGAACGCATGGCACCTCTGAGTTTTGCACACGTTCAACTCGATGACGTCCCACGAGCTCCGATCCAGCAGAGCTTCGCCGGAGAGTTTCGTCAGCACGACGGCGTGATGACGGTGATGATGATGCTATCGACGCAGGGCTTCGGCTAAGCACCGCTACGATATTATCGAGGTGGATTATGGTGGAGGGGGCACCGCACACGGCTAAGAGATCAATGATCAATTGTTGTGTCTCCAAGGGGTGCCCCCCTCCCCGTATATAAAGGAGTGGAGGAGGGGGAGGAGGCCGGCCTCCCTAGGCGCGCCCCATGAGGAGTCCTACTCCCACCGGGAGTAGGACTCCCCCCTTCCAAGTAGGAGTAGGAGAAGGGAAGGAAGGGAGATAGGAAGAGAAGGAAAAAGGGGGGCACCACCCCCCTCCTTGTCCAATTCGGACTAGAGGGGGAGGGGGCGCGCGGCTGCCCTGGCCGCGCCTCCTCTTCTCCCACTAAGGCCCATGAGGCCCAATTAACTCCCCGGGGGGTTCCGGTAACCCCCAGTACTCCGGTATATGCCCGAAACCCTTCCGGTGTCCAAACATAGTCGTCCAATATATCGATCTTTACATCTCAACCATTTGGAGACTCCTCGTCATGTCCGTGATCTTATCCGGGACTCCGAACTACCTTCGGTACATAAAAACACTAAAACTCATAATACCGATCGTCACCAAACTTTAAGCGTGCGGACCCTACGGGTTCGAGAACAATGTAGACATGACTGAGACATGTCTCCGGTCAATAACCAATAGCGGAACCTGGATGATCATATTGGCTCCTGCATATTCTATGAAGATCTTTATCGGTCAAACCGCATAACAACATACGTTGTTCCCTTTGTCATCGGTATGTTACTTTCCCGAGATTCGATCGTCGGTATCTCAATACCTAGTTCAATCTCGTTACCGGCAAGTCTCTTTACTCGTTCCGTAAAACATCATCCCGCAACTAACTCATTAGTTACAATGCTTGCAAGGCTTATAGTGATGTGCATTACCGAGTGGGCCCAGAGATACCTCTCCGACAATCGGAGTGACAAATCCTAATCTCGACATATGCCAACTCAACAAGTACCTTCGGAGACACCTGTAGAGCACCTTTATAATCACCCAGTTACGTTGTGATGTTTGGTAGCACACAAAGTGTTCCTTCAGTATTCGGGAGTTGCATAATCTCATATCATAGGAACATGTATAAGTCATGAAGAAAGCAATAGCAACATACTAAACTATCAAGTGCTAAGCTAACGGAATGGGTCAAGTCAATCACATCATTCTCCTAATGATGTGATCCCGTTTATCAAATGACAACTCATGTCTATGGTTAGGAAACATAACCATCTTTGATCAACGAGCTAGTCAAGTAGAGGCATACTAGTGACACTCTGTTTGTCTATGTATTCACACATGTATCATGTTTCCGGTTAATACAATTCTAGCATGAATAATAAACATTTATCATGATATAAGGAAATAAATAATAACTTTATTATTGCCTCTAGGGCGTATTTCCTTCACTTATCCCTACGTTCCCGTTAGTTCGGCTAGGACATAAAGGGAGCACCTCTGCGATTGTTACTGCCGGGTCATCCGGATGTGTACCTCAGACTGGGTGAAGCCAAAAGCTAGCGTTCTTAAGGGAATATTTGGTCGGCGGACTAAAGATGTTTTTGCATTCACCCCATTGTGAACCCCCAGATGTTACGTACACTGTGATTTTTTCAATCACAGTTCGGACATGCACGTTAACGCATGTACACCCAGGGAAAGGAACCCTTAACGGAACTATTCTCTCTGGAAGATGTTTCTTACAATCACAATGTAATATAACATAGCTAGCCGGATACAACTTGTCTGTTCAAGCAACTATGACCCCTACGCCTAGTTTCCAAGCATACCCCGGTCTATTTTGCCGCTCAGGTATTCGGGAACACTCTGCACCTTCGGGTTCAGAGGTCGAAGCGAAAAGGTCTGCCATGACAATCGTTTTACAATCCGGCTAAGGACAAATATGTCAAGGAAAGTACATAGTCACTTGGACTCAAAAATTTCCTCCTCTATACCGTCTAACAGGCTGTCTAACTTACAATCCTGTTGGGAATATTTGGCGGCTACTTCGACTTGGTCATATACCAAATTAACGGGAATCTCTTTTCCATCTGACCCTAGAGGTCCGACCCGGGCCATATGATTCGGATCAAGCTTGGTATACCATGTTTTCACCATGGCCCAGGCTTCTCGTGCACCTTCCCGACATGCCGATATCTTCCATAATCGGAAACGCCGCCGCGCTCCCCTGAATAGCTGTATAAGCTCTTCCATCTTTCCTAGAGGGGAGGCGGATGGCCATAAAGCCTTGGCAACACTTCGCATCGCCTGCCGAGCTTGCTCGTGCATTTGCGACAGCTCTCCTAGCAGATTGCCCGAGAAGCCGGACATCTCCTCTTCGGGACGACCAGTCAGCATACCTACAGAAATAACTCTGTCAGTCCCTTTTATCTCTGAATTACACGGAGGTAAGCTTGACCACATACTAAATATGCCGCCTCGAAGCCTCTTATTTTCCTTCACGGAGTTAGCCAGCTGGGCCCGCACATCTTTCAGTTCTTCGCCCAGCTGGGTGTTGGAATCCTGGAGTTTGTTTTTCTCCTCCCTGACTCGTGTCAGCACAAGTTCGCCCGCGGCCAGTAGTCTTTTGGCTTCTTGTTCTCCCGCTTGAGCGGCTTTCTGTTGCTCCTTCAGTTGATCTAATGATCCTGCCATGAGATGAGCAACAGTGTGCTGGTATATAATTATGTTTTCTCGATGCAGGGGAACATTACCAGGGGACACCTTCTTGGATTTCTCCAGTTCGGCAGTAGCAGCAGTTAGCTGGGTCCGATACTTTTCTAGTTCTTGAGACAACAGGTTGTTCTTCTCCGTAAGCACCTGGTTATACAATGATCCTTAAATCAGTTGTATCAACTGCTTCAAGTCTTGGGGGCTACTGGTATATAATTATCAGATTGGTATAATATAAACTTACCCGCATATCTTTCAAATGCTGGTCTGCGGCTCTGGTAAGCCCGTCTCGAGCAGCTCGGATGTATGCATCCGCCGAGCTGAAGCCATTGAATGCCTCTTTTGTAAAACCAGGGTCGCGAAGAACGGCCCTCCGACGCCGGTGCTCTCCACTTCCAAGTTTGTGACGGATACATCATCCGACTCCTCAGCCAAAGAACAACCCGGCGTCACTCCCGTATCTGCCCTTGTCTTTACAGCAGGGTCTGGAACCTGGCTGTTGGGAGTGTGACCGACAGTATCCCCGGACATAGTCCGGCGAACGCTTTTCCTGATAAAGCACAAACGGAAAATGTCACAGTTGGATGTGACTGCTAAGGGGCATATTTATGAAGCCATACCTCTTCGATGAAGGCTCGTCCGGGCCCTCGTTTGCCTTCCTCTTTGAAGGCTTGCCCGGCGTGGGTGCCGCTCTCTCAGGAGTGGCCTCTGGTGCAACATGGCACACAGAATGCCTCCCCTTTGGAGCACGAGACAGTGCGGTGGGTGAGGCAGAACGAGGAGGCTCTTTTGGAGGAGATGTCTCCTGATTACTTATGTGTGAGGCAGGGAGAAGACCGGGATAGTCGGCGGTGATGTCCACTTCCGTGTCGTCATAGCTTGCCTGGTAGAACACCCCATCCTCGAGCACCACGAATATGTCTAGATCCTCTTCGAATCCGGGGTCAAGGTCCTGGTTGTGGTCCTCTAGCTGTGGGGCGGGGCTGTGTAGCCCCTCGATGATCTTTCACCATTTCTGTTACAAATGGACAGATTAATGTTCATTAAAAGTGACTCAGGGAGTAGAACGAGTGAAGCAGCGGGGTTGGAACTCACCCATTTAGGAGTATTGTACATGGAGAATCATCTCTATGCTTAATACGAATAAATTCCTCTTCCTCCCCCTTGAACAACTCGGCTAATATTTTTGCCAAAGCAGCGGGTGTGTCCGGACCCTTCCGACCGTAGCGGGAGGTGTCATCTTCCCCATTATAGTGCCACATGGGAAGCCCTCTGTATTGGAGTGGCTGCACCCCTTGCACTATGGAAGTCGCCATTACCTCGACTATTGATAATCCGGACTGGGCAAGCATCTTTATCTTGCTCATCAGTTGACGGGCTTCCGCACTATCTTCCTCCTCGAAGCTCCGAGGGCGCCAGCTGTGGCGTTTCTTCAACGGAACACTTGTAAATTCGGGAAGACCCATTCGAACTGGGTCAGGAAGGGCGACGTCCTCAATATAGAACCATTCGGAAGGCCACTCTTCGGATGCCTTCTTCGGTGTGCCGGATGATACGTCTCCAACGTATCTATAATTTTTTTATTGTTCCATGCTATTATATTATCTGTTTTGGATGTTTAATGGGCTTTATTATACACTTTTATATTATTTTTGGGACTAACCTATTAACCGAAGGCCCAGTGCAAATTGCTAATTTTTTGCCTATTTCAGTGTTTCGCATAAAAGGAATATTAAACGGAATCCAAACGGAATGAAACCTTTGGGAGAGTGATTTTTGGAACAAACATGATCCAGAGGACTTGGAGTGGACGTCAAGAAAGAAGCGAGGAGGATGCTACCTCTTGAGCACTACGTTGGTTTTCCCTTGAAGAGGAAAGGGTGATGCAGTAAAGTAGCGTAAGTATTTCCCTCAGTTTTTGAGAACCAAGGTATCAATCCAGTAGGAGACCACGCTCGAGTCCCACGCACCTACACAAACAAATAAGAACCTCGCAACCAACGCGATAAAGGGGTTGTCAATCCCTTCATGGTCACTTACGAGAGTGTGATCTGATAGATATGATAAGATAATATTTTTGGTATTTTTATAATAAAGAGAAATAAAGATGCAAAGTAAAATAAACGACAATAGAAATAACTAAGTGTTGGAAGATTAATATGATGGAAAATAGACCTGTGGGCCATAGGTTTCACTAGTGGCTTCTCTCAAGAGCATAAGTATTACAGTGGGTAAACGAATTACTGTTGAACAATCGATAGAATTGAGCATAGTTATGAGAATATCTAGGTATGATCATGTATATAGGCATCACATCCGCGACAAGTAGACCGAAACGATTCTGCATCTACTACTATTACTCCACACATCGACCGCTATCCAGCATGCATTTAGAGTATTAAGTTCATAAGAACGGAGTAACGCTTTAAGCAAGATGGCATGATGTAGAGGGATAAACTCATGCAATATGATATAAACCCCATCTTTTTATCCTCGATGGCAACAATACAATACGTGCCTTGCTGCCCCTGCTGTCACTGGGAAAGGACACCGCAAGATTGAACCCAAAGCTAAGCACTTCTCCCATTGCAAGAAAGATCAATCTAGTAGGCCAAACCAAACTGATAATTCGAAGAGACTTGCAAAGATAACCAATCATACATAAAAGAATTCAGAGGAGATTCAAATATTGTTCATAGATAAACTTGATCATAAACCCACAATTCATCGGTCTCGACAAACACACCACAAAAGAAGAGTTACATCAAATAGATCTCCAAGAAGATCGAGGAGAACTTTGTATTGAGATCCAAAGAGAGAGAAGAAGCCATCTAGCTAATAACTATGGACCCGAAGGTCTGAGTAAACTACTCACACATCATGGGAGGCTATGGTGTTGATGTAGAAGCCCTCTGTGATCAATGCCCCCTCCGGCGGAGCACCGGAAAAGGCCCCAAGATGGGATCTCACGGGTACAGAAGGTTGCGGCAGTGGAAATAGGGTTTTGGCTCCGTATATGATGTTTCCAGGGTACATGGGTATATATAGGAGGAAGAAGTACGTCGGTGGAGCAACGAGGGGCCCACGAGGGTGGAGGGCGCGCCCCCTGCCTCGTGCCTTCCTCGTTGATTACTTTACGTAGACTCCAAGTCCTCTGGATCACGTTTGTTCCGAAAATCACGTTCCCGAAGGTTTCATTCCGTTTGGACTCCGTTTGATATCCTTTTCCTTCGAAACACTGAAATAGGCAAAAAAAAGCAATTTGGGTTGGGCCTCCGGTTAATAGGTTAGTCCCAAAAATAATATAAAAGTGTATAATGAAGCCCAATAAACATCCAAAACAGAATATAATATAGCATGGAACAATCAAAAATTATAGATACGTTGGAGACGTATCAGAGGCCACGAGGCAGGGAGGCGCGCCTGTCCCCCTGGGCGCGCCCACCACCCTCGTGGGCCCCTCGCAGCTCCACCGACCTACTTCTTCCTCCTATATATACCCATATACCCCGAAAACATCCAGGAGCACCACAAAACCCTATTTCCACCGCCGCAACCTTCTGTACCCGTGAGATCCCATCTTGGGGCCTTCTCCGGCGCTCCACCGGAGGGGGAATCGATCACAGAGGGCTTCTACATCAACACCATAGCCTCTCCGATGATGTGTGAGTAGTTTACCACAGACCTTCGGGTCCATAGTTATTAGCTAGATGGCTTCTTCTCTCTCTTTGGATCTCAATACAAAGTTCTCCTCGATCTTCTTGGAGATCTATTCGATGTAATTCTTTTTGCGGTGTGTTTGTCGAGATCCGATAAATTGTGGGTTTATGATCAAGATTATCTATGAACAATATTTGAATCTTCTCTGAATTCTTTTATGTATGATTTGTTATCTTTGCAAGTCTCTTCGGATTATCAGTTTGGTTTGGCCTACTAGATTTATCTTTCTTGGAATGGGAGAAGTGCTTAGCTTTGGGTTCAATCTTGCGGTGTCCTTTCCCGGTGACAGCAGGGGCAGCAAGGCACGTATTGTATTGTTGCCATCGAGGATAAAAAGATGGGGTTTATATCATATTGCTTGAGTTTATCCCTCTACATCATGTCATCTTTCTTAATGCGTTACTCCGTTCTTATGAACTTAATACTCTAGATGCATGCTGGATAGCGGTCGATGTGTGGAGTAATAGTAGTAGATGCAGAATCGTTTCGGTCTACTTGTCGCGGACGTGATGCCTATATACATGATCATGCCTAGATATTCACATAATTATGCACTTTTCTATCAATTGCTCGAAAGTAATTTGTTCACCCACCGTAATACTTATGCTATCTTGAGAGAAGCCACTAGTGAAACCTATGGCCCCCGGGTCTATTTTCCATCATATAAGTTTCCAATCTATTTTTACTTTGCAATCTTTACTTTCAATCTATATCATAAAAATACCAAAAATATTTATCTTATTATCTCTATCAGATCTCACTTTTGCAAGTGGCCGTGAAGGGATTGACAACCCCTTTATCGTGTTGGTTGCAAGGTTCTTATTTGTTTGTGTAGGTACAAGGCGACTTGCGTGTAGTCTCCTACTGGATTGATACCTTGGTTCTCAAAAACTGAGGGAAATACTTACGCTACTTTGCTGCATCACCCTTTCCTCTTCAAGGGAAAACCAACGCGGTGCTCAAGAGGTAGCACCGGACAGGTATCCGGTCTCGGCGATACGCCATACCTCGGCTCCGGCCACTTCAAATATTGATCCATCTTGGTTGCGAGGGACGAGGCAGAATAGCTTCCTCCACAATTCAAAATGGGCCTCGCAACCCAGGAATAGCTCGCAAAGAGCGACGTAACCCGCGATATGCAGGATTGAGGCAGGAGTGAAGTTGTGCAGTTGAAGGCCATAATACTCCAGAAGCCCTCGGAGGAATGGATGCATTGGAAATACGACGCCTCTTAGCAAGTAGGGAACGCAGCACACTCTTTCCCCCTGGATGGATTGGGCAAATTCTCAGCCTTAGCCCCACCGTTGAAGGAAGTCAATCCTGCTCGAACGGGGACTAGATCCGCTGGAGGGGGGAATCCCTGTGTTTGCAGCTTTACCAGCTAAACCGTGGGATACGGAACATCTCTCCCAATCGCCTTTTTCTAGGCCGTGGGGACGGGAGGAAGAGCTGGGAGCGCTGACCATGTTGGAGTGGTTTTTCCTAGCAAGCTCTGAGGATTTTTCGCGTGATGTGGAACGGATCTGAGATCTAATCCCTTTAAATAGACGCTTTTCTTACATGGCCGGGGTGTTATATGCAAAAAATACCCCAACTTCTCGTATTCACTCGACACGTGGAAACTGAAGCTATGGATGCACAGAAGCCGATGGGAACGACATTAAATGGAAGGCCGGATAAAGTCCTTTGAAGTCATCGGAGGAGGAACCCGCCTTGCAATGCCGAAGAAAATCTGCGCGCCGGACACATCGTCATTGAAAGCCTGGTTCGGGGGCTACTGAGGGAGTCCTGGATTAAGGGGTCCTCGGGCGTCCGGCCTGTTGAACATGGGCTGGACTGATGGGCTGTGAAGATACAAGACCGGAGACTCTCACCCGTGTCCAGTTGGGACTCTCCTTGGCGTGGAAGGCAAGCTTGGCGCCCGGATATGAAAATTCCTTTCTCTGTAACTGACTTTGTATAACCCTAGTCCCCTCCGGTGTCTATATAAACCGGAGGGCTTAGCCCATAGAGGCAAGAATCATAATCATAGTCATATAGGCTAGACTTCTAGGGTTTTAGCCATTACGATCTCGTGGTAGATCTACTCTTGTAATACTCATATTCATCAAGATTAATCAAGCAGGAAGTTGGGTATTACCTCCATAGAGAGGGCCCGAACCTGGGTAAACATTGTGTCCCCTGTCTCCTATTACCATCGACCTTAAACGCATAGCTCGGGACCCCCTACCCGAGATCCACCGGTTTTGACACCGACATTAGGCATCACTGAGATCTTTTTGTCTGAGTGATCTAAAGACTTGTTACACTTGAGGACTGTGAATCCTCCAGCCGGTTAGGCGTCACGTTTTGAGCATTCAAGAGTCATTGTGGATTGCTGGTGAACGAAGTCTGTGAAGGTTTGGAAGTCTACCTTGAAGACTTACCAGAGTGATTGGGCGATGCCTAAGTGTTCTTAGCTCAAGGGGAATAAGGTGAAGACGCGGTCTTCTGAGTTGAATCTTAGCCTCCCTAACCAGACGTACAGTTGTCACAGCAACTGGAACTGGTCCAACAAATCTCTGTCCTCACCAAGCAACTGGTTCTATCTCTTGCCTCCCTTTACTTACAGTCTGTCTTCGTGAAGTCATTGCCTGCTTCCATGATCTGATTGTCTTCACTGTGTAAAGACTGTTGTTGATTGGATTCCTACTATCTTTCATCCTGATCCATACTACCTAGCTGCTGATAGTCGTTGTGCTTTCACTTTATTGCTTACTTGACTATGGCTTGTCTAGTGTAGTCTACCTTCCGCTGCATATCGATAGGTGTATTTCTGTTGTTTGTCTTCAAAGCCCCCGTGTTTTGAAGACTTTCATAAAAATCGCCTATTCACCCCCCCTCTAGTCGATAATTAGTTCTTTCAACAGCGCCATGGCTTGCTCGCCCATCTCGGCCAGCCTGAGACGATGCTTCCGCCTACGGTGCTTGGGACGATCCTCATCGATGAGAAGCCGCGGAAAATGCGCCAACTCATGTGCCCGCTTCCGCGTCGCCACGTCGGCGAAGTTCATGTCCTGACGGGACCGCAGGAGGCGCCACGCCGCAGCGTCGTACGCGCGGGCGCCCTCCTGGGCGGTGTCGAAGGTTCCAAGGCGGAGGCGCATGCCGCCGCCTGCCCGAATCTCGGCGGAGTAGGTGCTGGACGGACGCACGCGGACGCCGCGGTAGCCCGAAGCTCCACGGCAGCGAGGCGGCATGGTGGTGCGGTGGTGGCGTGTCGGCGGTAGAGGGCGATGGAGAGAGCGGCAGAGGTCGCTGCAATTTATAGGCGCGGCGGACGCGGTGCGCCAAATGTAGCGCGCGAGCTGCCGCCTTTTCCCCCCGCGCGCAATCGTTTCCCGCGCGCGCTAGTTTCTCGCCGCCGCTGGAGCGCGCGAAAACGTCCCGCGCGCGCTAAAAAGCCAATTTACCCCGTGCGCGCATCTTTTGGCGCGACTGTTGGAGATGCTCTTAGGTTTGTTTCCAGTTTTTTTTTATGGTTACCAGTTTCTTTTTTCAGCAGAATGGTAACGCCATTCGATATACTTGGGCCGCATGGGAACGGGCCAGCCTACTACCACCACTTTCCGGCCCATGAAGGGAGGTAACTCTCCAGCGGGGTTCTCGCGGCATACAACCCACACCAACGCCAGTCGCCCCCACACGAGCACTGGAATTCTGGAACCGCCTGTTTCTCTCTTGCCACCGGAGAACTGCTAAATTCGCTCGACACCGTCGAAGAAGATGGAGCAAGCGACGTCGATCTCGTCGTCCTCCCGTGAACCTGGTTCGTTCCTGCTCTCCGTCTCCGTTTCGGTAGGAAAAATAGAGAAAGCTTCTCCATCCATCCGATGCATGGAGGCGCGCAGTTCATCACGATCTGTGTTCTTACTTTTTCTTTTTTCTTTTTCGGCGGGAAGATCTGTGTTCTTACTTTTCATGTGATGCTACTGAAGCGCGGGAGCCGGAGGAGACGGGGATGGAGCAGGTTCTGGCGGATCTGCAGGCGCTCAAGGGGCTCTACGGCCTGCTTCACAGGGGGCCCCAGCCAAATGAAAATGTAAGATTGCTTGAGCATCAATCAGCATGTTTTACTGCCTAAACCATTGCTTCTTTCGACAAGTCTTCTTCAACTGCATTCGTCGATGCGTGCATTTTATATTTCTGGATTAACGCTCAATCGAACACCATATTGTTTTTGAATTTCAATAGCAAATGCTGTTTTTTCCCCACTGGATTAACAAATTGTTACTTACAACAAACTGAATGTTTTCTTAGATTCATATGAACAAGCTTGTAAAGTAAACTGGGAAATAAGATATTCTCAGTCCGCTGAGATGATGCTATATTGTTTTGCAACAAATTATTACAATAATTTTGACTTTTTTTTTCAATCTGCATGAATAAATTGAGAAATAAGATTTTTGTATTGCCCTCAGACGTGTTTGGCTACCAAAGATTAGGAAGAACATAACATAACATAACGGAAAATGGTGATTCTATTCCAAATTAGTGCATTTTTTTATGAGGAACAACTTTCCACGTCAAAAGCGGAAAAATGAGCTGCTGCCTTTGTTTCAAAAGAAATGAGTGATTTGCTATTTCTAAGGCAAAATGTTACCAAAATGCACACTGTGAGGTTTACCGTTGTCGTGTGCTAGTTTTAAGTGTAAAAATAAGCAACTATCCAGTTGCTTATTTGTAAAGTTCAACATGATTTTCAAAATGTATGCACATCCAATTTAAAAGATTAAAAAATAAACATATGATATCATCGGATTAGAAATAAGAATTTCTCGCAGAACTTAGAAATATACACTCTCAAGAAACAAACGGGACTGTTTTTTCTACCCCTTGTCCTATCTTGGAGCGTCCCACGTTTTTTTAGTTATGTCGATGTTCGCCTTGTTTCTCAGTATTACGTAATGTTTCATTGGGTTGTTTGCTTGTTTCATAGTGTCCCTATCTTCCGATCAAGCTTGTATAGGTTTATACTGCCTGCTAGAGCCGATAGTACTATACTGTCTGGGACGTAGTCAGGGCCTTTGTCACGTCTAGGAGTCGTCTAGTGGATAATTGTTTCTGGGTGGGGTAAAAGAACTATGAATCGCCGATCTCTTCCTTTTAGGTTGAGATGAATCGATCTCGTTCGACGGAGCGAAAACACCTCATATGTTGAATTCCAGAAAACCAGCAAGAGGTTCCCCACTCTTTGATCCTGAGGACCAAGCGACAACCTTGACCAGAGCTGAAATTTCGTCATATTTTGATCAAATTCTGTGGGATTTCCCCTTATTTTAGGAGTATATCGTAATGTTTCGTCGTATATTATCAAAAATAGTTGCACGAAATATCCAACACACCGAACAGTAGATGAAAAATGCCGCCCACGGTAGATAACCATTTCTTCGAAACTAACATGATAGTAATTGCCAATATACAAGAAAACTTCAGGCACCTTAGTTTCGTTAACATTTTCAGTTGCAACTCTAATTTAAACTCAACATTGTTGCAGTTGAACGAGGCATCAAGAGATCTGTTAATGAAGATGCTAGACAACGCTACTCAGCAGACTCTCCTAAGACAGGCAAAGGTAATAACACATTTGCAGTAGTTATATATTGCCTTCTTCTTGCAAATGCTGATAAGCAGAACGATCGCTCGTCTGTACGCTTGCAGTTGCTGTCAGGCCCCCTGATGTCTCCTGCTCTGGAGAGGAAGCTCTCGATCCAACCAGGCCGCCGGACAAGCGGCAACGCCGAGCATCGCCTGAAGCCGATCGCGTCGCCCAGCCCCAGCGTCTGCGCCAGCCAGATGTCCCGGAGGCTGAAGCCGCAGGCCTCGGTGAGAAGCCGGGACGCCCGCAGCGTGTACGACGATCATCGCCGCCGCGAGAGGGACGGTCGCCTCCTTGCTCGCGTCGACTCCGGCCGCTCGTCAAGAACCGCGATGCCGCAGCTCCATCAGAGGACTCCGGAGCAGCGCCTTTCCCGTCTCGCCTCCAACCGTTCGTCCAGGGTCGCCGAGCCACGGCTCCATCCGAGCACTCGGCCGGAGCAGCACCTTTCCCGCGTCGCCTCCAACCGCTCTTCCAGGGTCGCCGAGCCACGGCTCCGTCCGAGCACTCGGCCGGAGCAGCACCTTTCCCGCCTCGCCTCCAACCGTTCGTCCAGGGTCGCCGAGCCACGGCTCCGTCCGAGCACTCGGCCGGAGCAGCACCTTTCCCGCCTCGCCTCCAACCGTTCGTCCAGGGTCGCCGAGCCACGGCTCCGTCCGAGCACTCCGGAGCAGCGCCTTTCCCGCCTCGCCTCCAACCGTTCGTCCAGGGTCGCCGAGCCACGGCGCGGTGTGTCGAGAGGTCGCGCTCCGCGCGCCGACCGTAGCGACAGGCATAGCAGGCTGCGCGGGAGCTCTGGACGCGGTGATCGTTCGTCGTCGTCGTCGTCGTCTTCGCCAGAGCGGAGCAGCAGGCGCCGCTCCGTGTCCCGCGCGCCGTCGTCGCATGGTCGCGCCACGGTGCGAGGAGCGAGAGCGTATGGCTCCTCGACGCGTCGTTACAGCGGGAGGCAGGACTCTGGGTTGTCCATGGGCGTGAGGTCACGCCGCGGCTCCGAGCGGGCCGGACGCGGCGCGGCGACGCCGAGGCGGTCGTCGTCGAGCAGCGGCGAGGCGGTCACGATAAGCAGCC
Organism: Aegilops tauschii subsp. strangulata; assembly: GCF_002575655.3. Lineage (NCBI taxonomy): Eukaryota > Viridiplantae > Streptophyta > Magnoliopsida > Poales > Poaceae > Aegilops > Aegilops tauschii. Next base: position 547,618,076 of record NC_053036.3, on the reverse strand, counting down.
GCTTCAGCCCGACCCGGGAACTCGCAGAGCGCCGCGTACACGAATCTGAAGACACCGGAGAACGGAGCCTCCGGCGGCGGCAGAGGAAGGAAGGTGCCGTCGGTGGCAGCACTAGCATGGGCTGGTCAAGCCGTCGGCCGCGGCGAGCGCTGGACCCAATCACCTCCGGCAGCACGTACAGCAGCAGCTCGTCAGCTGCCGCTAGCCCGTCTCCCTCCGCCAGCCCCACGGCGCCAACATCAACATCGGCCCCTTCAGCTTCTTCCTACTCCTCGTCGGCGTCGGCGTCAGCGCCGCGGCGAGGCAGTGCGCTGCCGGAGCACAAATTCAAGGAGGCGTCGAGCGCGTCAAGAAGTCGCCGGCGCCGGGAACGACAGGAGAGAAGAGAAGGGCGGCTACGAATGTTCAAGGAGAAGCTGGCGCTGGTGTTCCACCACCGCCACGACCATCACCACCACCACCACATCGGCGGCGGGCGCTCCGGCAGCCCCGTGCCCAGGCGCGACCGCCGCAGCAACAACAGCAACTCGCCGTGGAGCTACCTCGGCGGCCTCGGCGGCATGTTCCACCGCAGCATTGGCCACGCCGCAAAGAAAACCCACGACGCAAAGAAAAACCACGACGCAAAGGAAAACCACGACGCAAAGAAAAAGACCACGAGCCGGACGGTGGTGCCGGCGCCGGCGCCGGCGAAGAAGCGCGGCGGGGGGCAAGCGCACTCGCTGTTCGGCGCGCTGGTGAAGCACAAGTTGGGAGCGCGGAAGGCACCAGCGCGAGCTCCGACGGCGCGCGCGGGTACCCAGAGCAGGATGCAGGTCAATCACTGGTGGCACCTGCTGAGGCAACAGCACGGCCGGGCACAGCGTACCGGCAGGGCACGTCGTCGTTTAGGACAAGGGAAAGCACCGTAGTTTTGTGCGCCTGGGTCTGCAAGCACTCTCGTGCAGCATGTACTACAATTTGTGTTCAATTTGTTTGCTTTGCTTTAGTTGAGAAGTTGACCTGCTGTGCTGTATGTTCTTACAATTAATTTGTTCGTTGCAGTGAGGGTAGACAATAAAATTTGAGAAGCCAAATGATAAGTGTCACATGATAGATGCGTGAAATTCCGGCCCTGACGTTTTTCGATGGCATTTTCAGTCATACAAGGATGGCAAATTCCAGTCATACACAACAAGTTTATGTCAAAAATAAATTGAAGTACGAAAGTTGCCATGCTTGCCATCCTCGTGTAACTAAACTTGTCATATGCTCGTACCTGAGTGTGGCACTTATCGGGGTCCTTTGAGAAAAACTCTCCCTCGTCGGACTGATTTCTCAGGCGCTTTCGTTGCATCATACACGTGTCCCCATGGGACTAGCCCACCCCTCAGCCTTACCTTCAACTATCTCTTCTCATCCATCGTCATCTTCCCCCGATTTCCCAACCACTCAGCCGCTGCCTTCTTCTCTCCAACATTTGTCTCCCTCAACCAGCATGCCAATGGATGCTCGTCCTCCACACCAGTGCCACAAATGCTCCTCCCCCAGGTGTTGTTGCCCAACTAGATGGCATGCGCCCCCTTCCCCAAGTGAACTGTGAGGAAGAGTGCCTCCCCCATGGCGAATGCCTGCCATTGCAAAGGGCGGTGGTGCTAAAAACTCGTCGATGAGCCGCTGCTGAGATGCAACCACTGTGCTGCAACCAAGGTGTTGCTTGAGGGCGGTGCAAGCCTGTTGGCTACCGCTAGTGTTGCAATTGAGATATCGCCGAAGTTGCGCGTACGCCGGACGGTTCCGCGATGGTGCTCACCGGTGCGGGTTGGCCTGCATAAGTCGTTGGGATTTGCAACATTGCCTATGTTGCGATGACAACATGCCCCGGTTGCACAAGCGGGGTTTGGAGAGTCATGCAAGCTGGAGGTGACCGCAACATGATCCATGTTGCAATTGGTGACCAACGGCCCATGTGTTTTTGCAACTCATTCAAGGTGACCCCAACATGGTCCATGTTGTAATGGATGCCTGCAACATGGTCCGTGTTTTGATGATCCGATGGCTACACGAGACAAATATAAAGATGCATGACCCAAACGATCTTTGCAAAGATTAGCCGACTTACGTGGTCCCTAAATTTCAAGAATCCTCTTACGATTACGAAGACAAACATGAGATGCAAGCAAAGCCTGAGGCGGAGATGCACCTGCTCGTAGGTCAATGGCGGACATAGGCCAACAACTTCCTGCTAGACCAAGAGAAGAAAAGAGCTCTCTATATTGAAGTATTTTTCACCCTTTGAAATGGAGTGAGGGCTCCCCAATTTATATGAAAATGGAAGAAGACATAAAATGAGAGGTATCATGGTTTTCTTTGCTGTTGATCCTAAAGGAATATTCCATCACAATATCTTGACACAATATATTATGTCGAGTAAACCTTATGGGTGAGGCGGCACGAGTGAGGCAATCCTTACACTAAGCATAGCCTGCACGATAACTGTCCATAACGTAAGTTTAGGAGTGTCAATGGTATTTGATTTTTTAAAATAATAATATAAAAACTAAAACTGAAAATACATACTATGATTTATTGTATAATTGCAAAAATTTTGTTGAATATAAATTGCATAATAGGATGAAAATTAAGCATGTTTGCATATCAAGGTGACCTTTTTCTCATGTACTCCCTCCGTTCCTAAATATTATATTTTCAGAGATTTCAATAGAAACTACATATGGATGTATACAAACATATTTTAGAGTGTAGATTCACTCATTTTGCTCCGTATGTAGTCACTTGTTGAAATCTCTAGAAAGACAAATATTTAGGAACGAAGGGAGTATGTTGCATGCTAAGGTGGTACATTTGCATGTTGAAAGTAATATGTTAGTGTGGGGTGGCTATTTAGATATTTAGATTAACATAAAATTAAACTTAAGTAAAGAAGGCATGCCAAATATATGAAAACAATCCAAACAACCATCCAAACATATCCTAAGAATAAAACACTGCCAATGAACATACAATGGCAGATCCAATAGCCTATAGCTGCATTACGATTTGAATCAGGATGCATTTCCTGCGTCCAAAAACTTTCCAGCGTCTAAAATTCATGCATTCAAAAGCTTTTGAGCATCTGAAGCACTCCATTTTTACGAACCCATTTCTGTTGTCAGAACAACATAGCTTGCCAAAGTTCACCATGGATTAAAAACTTATTTACTCTTATGAATAATATACCTCACATAAAAAAATACATATACTGATAGCCATACAAGGGAGAGACAAAAAGGTCGGAAATCGACAAAATTTACGAACTAATCACCAAAGGTTTAGCAAGTAGTATCAGGCATGGCTGCTGCTGAACTGTAGCAGCTTATTTCCAAGACAACAAGGAATTACAGCTGGAAGTGGCAAAAGCCATTTCTTATAATACCACCCAAAGAAATGAACAGATAGTACAAAGTTGCCATCATATGCAGGGCTGACTCATCAACCTTTAGTTCTTCACAGTGGTGACGTGCCTCAGAAGCATCTGAATCACCTCTGGAGAGATGTTTGCTGCCTGCTGCTTGAGCTGCTCAATCTTTACGTTTGTCTCTTGCTCAAGGCGCTTGACGTTTGCACCAGAGTCACCGCTGGTCTGGAAGTGGAAATGACAAGAATATTAATGATCAGAAGCCCTGTTATTATCTTATAAACGAACAGATTGAATGTGCAGATGCGCGGTACATACCTCAGTGAGCTTCCTCTGGAAATCAGCCTCCATTTGTGCACGGTACTCAGCTATTTCTCTCTCAGCCTCTTCTTTGGCTTGCCTAAGCCTCGCCGTTTTAGCTGACAGAGACATCAGATTTCAGTTGACAGACAAAAGTAGATAGGAGTACTTTAACTTCAGCTTCGCAGTGAACAATAATATTCATAGAAGTTCAGATATTTCTATGGTACGTATATGCTTTGATAACCGTAACAGATTTTGCCAACTCAACAATGCAATGCAAACATTTCACTTTCTGTACCCAACAAAAGAAAAGATGACATGGCCTATCAAGTAAGAAAGTCAATATTACCAGGCAAAGAAGTTACAGAACGGTAGCAACCATGCTCTGTGCTATAAACCAGATGATGATCTCAAACTCACAATGGAACAACATCTATCATGACTTTAAAGTTCACTTAGTATAGCAGACAAGACATAGCAAATACATAAGAAAATGGCATTACATCATGACAAATCCTACAAAAGTCGGTGAATGCATCAAAATATAAAGTATCCATTGTACTCCCTCCGTCCAAAAAAGCTTGTCCCTCAAATGGATGTATCTAGCACTAAGTTAGTGCTAGATACATCCATTTGAGGAACAAGCTTAGTGCTAGATACATCCATTTGAGGAACAAGCTTTTTCAGACGGAGGGAGTAGCAAACAGAGCAGACCCTCACAGACTTCATAATGCTCTCACTCCACAATATTATGCTCGATACATAATTAATTAAGCCAAAAATAAGAAATTTACCAGCCCTAGCAGCATTTACAATTTGCTGAGCTTCTTGCTCTGCAGCAAGCAATTGCTGGATTCCACTTGGGCGCCTGCTTGAGTCCATGTTTGTGCTGCGGAATGAAGAACAATGATCAATGAAATGCAAATGGTATGCAATATTTTTACATGGTTAGGAGGTCTGAAACATAGAATGTCCCTCATAACATCCCAAAACTCCTATCAAAAGAGAAGCCTATATCACTATCCATGATGTCCCGATATGTAACTAGCTGCAGTTTTACAGACAAATATAGCTGGAATTAAAATCCCACAAAACTACTACTCCTCAGAATGCCAGATATTAACATCACCTCCACACGGTGTAGCTGCAAAACTAGCACATAAGTGGTATTTCGCTTCAAGCGGCTTAAACATTCATACGCAATTGCATGATTCCAGGACCGAACTACTCCCTCCGTTCCAAAATAGATGAACCAACTCTGTACTAATTTTGTACTAAAGTTAATACAAAGTTGAGTCATCTATTTTGGAACGGAGGGAGTACCTTGGAACAGCAAGCTAATCGTGTTAATTTAGCTTACATACCAACAGCCACCACAGAATAGTTGGATCTACCCAGGCAGTTCTACACAAGCTTACACGCCAGCTAGATGCCCACACATTACGGACCCCGACCTCAAGCTGCAAATCCAGATCAGATCAGCTAAGATCCAGCAGCGGAGGCCAGCTACTTCAAAAATCAACGATCCCCGACCCCCTTTGCTTATCCCCAATCGACCGGATCATCAAACAAGCAGCGCCCAAATTGAAATAGCGGGGGCGAGCAGGTTCGAATAGACGAAGCGACCCAGCATCAAGCGCGGCCGATTCCGGCCCAGATCCGCCCAGATCGACGCGACGGGAAAAGAAATCAACGGCGAATCCCCCTGCGGGGAGGCGGATCGAGTTCGTACCTGACGGGGAGAGGCGACTCGAATCAAGAGGAAGACGAGAAGGATCCGTGGGGAAAAGCTATCCTCTGCTGCTCCTCTCGCCGTCGTGGCCCCGACGATTTCAAGACTATTTATTACGGCCGCACAATTGTATCGTTGTCTTGTGCCAGCAGGGCCGGGCCGGGCCGGCCGTTTCAGATCTGGTTACGAATACGGCCCGTTAGCACTAAGGCCCAGAGGCGCGGGCAGCAAATAATAATATCTCTTCTCCCAAACCCCCAATCAAAACCCCATCCATTCCGGTTCCACCTCCTCCTCGTCCGCTCGTCTCCTTCCGCCAGCGGCCACTCCCGCCATGGCCACCGCAGCGCGCGCCGTCGCCGCCGCCGCGCGCCCGGCGCGGCCGGTGCTCCTCTCGCGGAGACTCCCGTGCCCCTCCGGTTGCCCCGCGCGGCGGCCTCGGGTCGGCCGCGCTGTCCGCTGCATGGCGCGGCGGCCCGACGCCTCGTACTCGCCGCTGCGGCCGGGGCAGGGCGGGGACCGCGCGCCCACGGAGATGGCGCCGCTGTTCCCCGGCTGCGACTACGAGCACTGGCTCATCGTCATGGACAAGCCCGGCGGCGAGGGCGCCACCAAGCAGCAGATGATCGACTGCTACATCCAGACCCTCGCCAAGGTCGTGGGGAGGTAATTCGTGCGCGTTTGGCTCGATTTCTGTCCGCCCCGACCTTGGTTGCTTAGCGGAATGAAGCTAATTTTGGTTGTTTTGTTGGTCGCCGGTGTAGCGAGGAGGAGGCGAAGAAGAGGATCTACAACGTGTCCTGTGAGCGTTACTTTGGGTTTGGGTGCGAGATTGACGAGGAAACATCCAACAAGCTGGAAGGTACAACCCTGTGAAATGCTTACTTGTTTCCATGTTTGAACTTTGAAGCACACATTGCGATAATGGGATTTGGATAACGGCATAGGGTTCAGTTTCCAATTGATACAGTCATGTGTCAGTGTTCAGTTATCTGGTTGAGTAACATGATTAACACATCCTTTTGCTAACTGCAAGTCAAAACTTTTCAAGTGCAAAATGCGTGAGTGCCAATTGCCAAGGTCCAAGGATTACATAATACTTAGAAAAGGGCAAGTTGTAACATGCTCATGTCTGTCACATATTAGTAGAGACTGAATTGTGCAATCTGTGATCCTTTGGTGTGGATATATTGATTCATGGACATTGTTATTTGTATATCTCACTTGGGTTGTATGGCATGCTACTGCACTTTTTCCTTCGTTGATGGTGTATCAGGGATTCAATTTCTAGATATTTTGATTCTAGAAGGTTTATTATGTGAAATGTGCAGTAACAGCCTTATGTTTGGCATATATTTGTTTGTCGAATGTTCAGTAGCTAATCTAAAGAGAAAAAATTGCTATTGAGTACAGCTTCAGTGTTATGGTATTTATATACTTATCTGCATATGTACATTTGTTTAATGTCAGTAGCTAATATTCAGACATATCTTGCTGTTGGATATCTGGTGGTTTCATAACCGTAGTTTGTGTTTTCAATATTCAGGCCTCCCGGGTGTTCTTTTTGTGCTTCCGGATTCCTATGTTGATGCTGAGAACAAGGACTATGGCGGTAAGCTTACTGCTTATGTGCTCATTATTCCATTGTCTTGTCGAATTCTTTGAATTTTATGGTAGCTGTTGGGAGACCATACTTCACAATTTTCCTTAAAGTATAATTGGTCAATCAGATTTGTGATACCTGATTCCAAGTGACTATTCCCTTCCAGTTATTCTTACGGACTTAATTCTACTTAATGAACCACCATCAGTTTTGTGCAAATGATGTATTCATTGTACAGTTTGATCTAATATAGTTACTACATGAATGAGGAAGCCTTATTTAGTAGCACACGGTGCATCAATTTGTTAATTAGTGTTGGTTGCAGTCCTCAAATGATCCTTTTGGAAAGACTGATCCTTCAGTTATGATCTGCTTGGCTTTCTATTCAGGGGTTTATACCAATATCAGACTGTTCATATGCCTCCTGAACCGTTAGTTACAACTGCAATTGATCCTTTTAGACCAAAACTTTATAATACCCATATACATACTTCTGTTCTCCATCAAGAGCATTTCATAGAGTGTGATAATTTTGTCCCAGATTTTCATCATGCTGCCCTTCCTTGCAGCCGAGTTATTTGTGAACGGAGAGATCGTCCAACGATCACCGGAAAGGCAGAGAAGGGTGGAGCCGGTGCCTCAGAGGGCTCAAGATAGACCGCGTTACAGCGACCGGACTCGCTATGTGAAGCGGAGGGAGAACCAGGCCTACCAACGGTGACCCGTCGTTCTACTGCAAGCGCCCCATTGCTATCGCTCCTGCCCTAGATGTAGCCACTGCTCCACGCCCGAAATGCCCCTCATCGTCTTTGCTGCATTGTAGCCTCGCCATATCTGGGCGTTTATTTTCTTCACGAACTGTAGGTTAAGAACTGGATGTACTACTGTAAGTGACTTGTTCCGTTGTTTTGGTAACGGTATCTGGTTTGCGGCGGAAAAAAAAAGTTCATGTGTTTGGAGCTCTGAGTGAACCCTCCCTGCCCTTTTTCAGCTCCATTCGCCCTCTGTACGTAACCCGGCGTAGGTAGTAGCAGCACTGCAGCAGGGAGCTCATTTTCAGAAACCGTCCATCTCTGTGTTCTCGCACGAGCCATGATGCCAATGACCACGGGAGGCTGGCTCGGTAACAATGTGGAAGCCAATCCGGGACGCGGAGGAACTACGCAGCGGCGCGATGCGTTTTACCAGCAAACGTGTGGTGGAGACAGGGGAGAATGCACGTGCAGGCCAGTGATTCGCTGCCTTATCCGCCGAATCCTCCCGCTGCATGCCGAGCGCACAACACACGCGCCGGCCAGCCAGCCCCGTGACCGAGACCGTGCGAGCGCTCAAGTCGAAGGGAGTGAGGGAAATGGCGGGCGCGACCTTCCTCTCGGCTCCCGCGCTGCTCGGCCTCCCGTCCGTCTCGTCGCCGGCGCGCAGACACGCACACGTACGTATGCTTCCATATTCCGACTGCAAGTCTCAACTCTGATGCAAGTTAACAGGAATGTTTCTCGCTTTCTCCCTGCAGATTCAGGTGTGCTGCCAGGCCAAAGCCGGGGGCTCCGGCGCTGAGGCTGCCGCCGCTTGCGAAGAGGCTCTGCGGCTCCGCAGAAGGGACCTGATCGGGGGCTGCTTCGGCGCCGCCGTTGGCTTGGTATGTGATACTACTTCTCTATGCAGCTCAGCAGTCCCTGCAGGCTGCAGCTCAGCTCTGCTGCATCATCATGGGTGGCAGTATGGCACAGCTAAACAAATGCAGCATGCATGATGGAAGAATGATGATAACCTGCACCTCCATGGCTCTTATCTATCGTAATTACAGTTAGCTGTTTGTGCGGTGTGTTAGGAAATCGTTGAGGGCTCTACGAGGTTCACAGGGGTGGCTGCCGCGGCTGACCTGATCGAACGCCGGCAGCGCTCCGAGTTCCAATGTAGGTCGCCTCAGCTCCCTCTTTTCGCCTCAAATGCTAGTACATACTTATATGCCTCTTAATGACCTTCCGCGTTGATGCACTTTGCTGTTTGTTTCTTCAGCAAGCATCAAAAGCACCCTCACAGCAGCCATAGAGGTGAGATAACTGCACATTATGTACACTCAGGACGTCATCAATTTCACCTGTCTGTCCCATTGTCGGCTGAACTCTGAAAGTCTTTTGCAGGCAAAGCCAGAGCTTGTCCCATCACTCTTGACCTTGGCACTGAATGATGCTATGACATACGACAAGGTCTGCTCCCTAAATGGCTTCTGGCAATTAGTTACATGTTCACATTGAAGTAACTGATGGTGCTACTGGCTATTAACTTAACTCTTCTGCAGGCAACAAAGACAGGAGGGCCAAATGGATCCATCAGGCTAAGGTAGTAGCTACCAGCTTCTCTTTCTGCATCTTTGTGGTTATGTTACAGTTAAGCTCTGCAGTTGACAGCCTAACAAGTTGCTCGGCCTTGTTGTTTGATCAATTTTTTGTTAAACAATAAAGTGCAGAAATAAGCAGACCCGAAAACAGTGGGCTTTCTGCTGCCTTGGATCTGCTAGTTGAAGCAAAGAAAGAGATAGATTCATATTCCAAGGGAGGTCCCCTTTCATTTGCAGATTTGATCCAAATAGCAGGTGTGATAATTAGTATAATTTCATTAGCAGTATGATCTTTGTTGGTACTGCTGTATACTCAAATCTACTTTTACCTGCAACAGCATCACAGGCACTTAAGAAAACATTCCTTGATGCGGCCATTGCCAAGACCGGTGGGAACCAAGAGAAGGGAAGAACCCTATACTCAGCATACGGTTCAAGTGGGCAGGTATTCGTTCACTACGTCAGACCGGAGTCTGTCAGTTCATTTCCTTTTCTGTAATATAGGCCTAGTTTGCTAATATACAAGTTGATACACATTAATTGTAGTGGGGTTTCTTCGACAAAATATTTGGGCGAGACGACGCACAAGAACCTGATCCAGAGGGCAGGGTGCCTCAGTGGAGCACCGCTTCTGTCCAGGAAATGAAGGACAAGTTTATCTCCGTCGGTCTCGGTCCTCGTCAGGTCACTTCTTCTCATTGATCGTTTCATAACTTCCTTTGGTATAGATCACTTTTTCTATTGGACTGCAAAAGCTGTGATTTCAGTCTAACCAATACCAGGAGAATTCTACTGCAGGTTGCTGTGATGTCGGCCTTCTTCGGACCTGACCAAGCTGCCACGGAGGAGAAACTGATCGCTGATCCAGACTGCCGGCCATGGGTCGAGAAGTACCAGCGCAGTCGCGAGACGGTCTCCCGAACCGACTACGAGGTAAGGGATTTAATGGACATGTTCAAGCTGCCAATGCCAATGCCGCAGGACATATATATGTTCTGAAATCCTCACCTCTGGTTTTTAAACTCTGCTTCTGAATGTGTATGTATGCAAGGTTGACCTGATAACCGCGGTCACCAAGCTGAGCTACCTGGGCCAGAAGATAAACTACGAGGCCTACACATACCCCAAGCAAAAGATTAACTTGGGTAAACTGAAGCTGTGATTGATGATTGCGCTGGGCATATCTGCGAGCGATTGGGTGTGTATGGAGAATGAGTTTGATATGGGGAGAGTTAATGTTTTGGCTGAGTCTTGTCGTGTTTTAGAAAAAGAAAGATTTATTGCTTTTGCTCTCTGCGTCATAGATGCACACACATACCTTTTTTTAGTTGTTGGAGCTGATTCTGGCAGATCCATCAGTAGGGTATCCCAGCGAGGTGAGTAGATCGGCAGCAGACCAGATTTACCTAGGTTCAGGTCCTCCTTACGAGGTAAAACCCTACTCGGCCTCGGCTTATTTTTAGTTGTATGTTGTCTATCGACTAGCTCAGTCTCGGCTTACATAAGATATTGCGGCCCCTGGGTTGCACAAACATAGTCAGCTATGTCCCCCTAAAAAAAAAACATTGTCGGCTATGTCGGTGGAGGAGAGTCCTCTATGGCTTCAGCTTCCTTGTCTTGAACAGTAAGGCCTCCAGCGTCTTCCTTCTATAGAGCCCATGGGCCGACATGATGGCCCAGGACGGGAAACTGACCTAGGGGGCCTTGGGCTGGCCTACTTGGAACGACAACCAGAGAGGTGAGGCACCCCAGGGGCTGTAACACCATTAGTAGCCCCTAAACTGGTCCTCAAGCTTGGCGGCATCCTGATCGGCATTGATCCTCAACAATGTCTTCTCAGCTTGCTGAGGTTGAAGCTGGTTCTTTGAAGCTCCCTTGAAAGTGAATGTTTGTTGCCGACCTCCTATCGCCGGTCTGCTCCCTGAAGTCGGCCCACCTGTTGAGAGAAAAGCTTCGTTTGATCTTGAATTGCCGATTAAGCTAGCTGGACTCCGTGGAAAAGTTATCTTGCCAAGCCGGCTCTTCCGATTTCTCGAGGAAAAATTTCTGATGACGTCCAGTGGCCCCCAAGGAGTAGGTTTGTTCGACGAATCCGTCCTGCACTATGGACTTTTTCCTTTTAAAATTCATGCAACTTCCGTCCCGTAGCCCCCGAGTCAAACCGGTTTCAATGAAACTGGGTTGCAGTTCACTATAATTAGGATTTAGCGCGGGATGCAGTAGCCCCCCAGACCCAGGCCGGTTTGAAAAGTTGACCTAAGGACCGAATCTCCTTGGAATCATTTTTCCGTTGAACTGATGTATAGCCTACGAGACTCAGGCTGGGCTGTAAGGCCGACCTAAGGATCGAATCTCCTCGAAGAAATTATTTCTTTGAACTGATATGCAGTAGCCCCCCGGGACTCAGGACGAGCTGAAAGGCCGACCTGAGGATCGAATCTCCTCTTGGCATTTTTATGTTGAACTGAGATGCAAGATGGCTGGCCTGAGGATCAAATTAATCTCCTCGGAATTTAGCTTTTTGCACTTGAAAACGCTGATCCAGTAGCCAGTGAGACAGTCCGTGTTGAAAAGCCGGCCTTTCAACCCGGCCCAAGGATCAAAAATTTCCTCGTAGGATCTAAATAAATCAAATTGGTGAGCAGTAGCCTCCGATAGTCAAGTTGGGCAGAATGGCGGACCTGAGGATTTTCCTCTGGTAGCTTGCACTTATTTTTGGCACTGGACTATAATTCAGTCGATGAACGACGTTTGACCATGTGTAACCCCAGGCTCAGTTGGGGGGGGGGAGGCCTCAATGGTGTTTGGGCCCAAGTAGCCCCCATGCTCGGTTCTGGGGGATCTGTCAATTATCCCGCTAGATGTCGGCCTGGAATATAATTCAGTCGACTAATTGCTTTATCGGCAAGGTTAATTCACCCGAATTGATAACTCAATACATACCTATAAGCTTGTGCAATGTGTTGTATAAGATAATTTTCAAGATGTTAGCAGCCATATGGGGAGTGTCTCATGTTCTACTCTTCCCCTCCGGCAACTTCACTTTCCGGAGCTCACCACCATTTGGTTTTACTGGACATGGGGAGAAAGGACGTGGAACACAGAAATCTCCACAGCCGGTGAAGATTTAGACTATGTTAAGAAAGTGTTGTCTGCTTTTGTTTAGTTGAAATATGTTGAAAATGTAATGAATTTGGTCCGGTTTAAATGAAAGTCATCCGGTTTACATGAAATGTGTCAGATTTTTTCAAATTCGGGTTGAAATGTGTCGGACGTTTGTGAACGAAATATGCCCTATAGGCAATAATAAAGTTGTTATTTTATATTTTCTTATTCATGATAAAGGTTTATTATTCATGCCAGAATTGTATTGATCGAAAATTTAAATACATGTGTGAATACATAAACAAGTATCGTGTCCCTAGTAAGCCTCTACTAGACTAGCTCGTTGATCAAAGATGGTTAAGGTTTCCTAACCATGGACATGTGTTGTCATTTGACATCCGGATCACATCATTAGGAGAATGATGTGATGGACAAGACTCATCCATTAGCTTAGCATAATGATCGTTCAGTTTCTTGCTATTGCTTTCTTCATGTCAAATACATATTCCTTCGACTATGAGATTATGCAACTCCCGGACATCAGAGGAATACCTTGTGTGCTATCGAACGTCACAACGTAACTGGGTGATCATAAAGATGCTCTACAGGTATCTCCGAAGGTGTTTGTTGAGTTGGCATAGATCGAGATTAGGATTTGTCACTCCGAGTATTGGGGAGGTATCTCTGGGCCCTCTCGGTAATACACATCATAAGAAGCCTTGCAAGCAAATTACTGAGGAGTTAGTTACAAGATGATGTATTACGGAACGAGTAAAGAGACTTGCCGGTAACGAGATTGAACTAGGTATAAAGATAGCGACAATCGAATCTCGGGCAAGTGACATACCGATGGACAAAGGGAATTACGCATGTTGTCATAACGGTTCGACCGATAAAGATCTTCGTAGAATATGTAGGAGCCAATATAGGCATCTAGGTTCCGCTATTGATTATTGACCGGAGAGGTGTCCCGGTCATGTCTACATAGTTCTCGAACCCGTAGGGTCCGCACGCTTAACGTTCGTTGACGATATAGTGTTATATGAGCTATATGATTTGGTGAACGAATGTTGTTCGGAGTCCCGGATGAGATCACGGACATGACGAGGAGTCTCGAAATGGTCTAGAGGTAAAGATTTATATATAGGACGATGGTATTCGGACACCGAAAGAGTTTCGGGATGCACCGGGTATCCACCGGGTCACCGGAAGGGGTTCCGGACACCCCCCGGTAGGTATATGGGCTTAATGGGCTGATATGTACATTTTGCATCATGATTTTATATCGATATTTATTGCATTATGGGCTGTTACTACACGTTATGTTACAATACTTATGCCTATTCTCTCTTATTTTACAAGGTTTACATAAGGAGGGAGAATGCCGGCAGCTGGAATTCTGGGCTAGAAAAGGAGCAAATATTAGAGACCTATTCTGCACAACTCCAAAAGTCCTGAAACTCCACGAAAGTCATTTTTGGAAATAATAAAAAATATTGAGCGGAAGAAGTACACCAGAGGGGGACCCACCTGGCCACGAAGGTGGGGGGCGCGCCCTACCCCCCAGGGCGCGCCCCCTGTTGGCTCTCCGATGGCCATCTTCTGCTATATGAGGTCTTTCGTCGAGGAAAAAAATCATAAGCAACCTTTCGGGACGAAACTCCGCCGCCACGAGGCGGAACCTTGGCGGAACCAATCTAGGGCTCCGGCAGAGCTGTTCTGCCGGGGACACTTCCCTCCGGGAGGGGGAAATCATCACCATCGTCATCACCAACGCTCCTCTCATCGGGAGGGGGCAATCTCCATCAACATCTTCACCAGCACCATCTCCTCTCAAAACCCTAGTTCATCTCTTGTATCCAATTCTTGTCTCCAAGTCCGGGATTGGTACTAGTAGGTTGCTAGTAGTGTTGATTACTCCTTGTAGTTGATGCTAGTTGGTTTATTTGGTGGAAGATCATATGTTCAGATCCTTTATGCATATTAATACCCCTCTGATTATGAACATGAATATGCTTTGTGAGTAGTTACGTTTGTTCCTGAGGACATGGGAGAAGTCTTGCTATTAGTAGTCATGTGAATTTGGTATTCGTTCGATATTTTGATGAGATGTATGTTGTCTAGCCTCTAGTGGTGTTATGTGAACGTCGACTACATAACACTTCACCATTATTTGGGCCTAGAGGAAGGCATTGGGAAGTAATAAGTAGATGATGGGTTGCTAGAGTGACAGAAGTTTAAACCCTAGTTTATGCGTTGCTTCGTAAGGGGCTGATTTGGATCCAGATGTTTCATGCTATGGTTAGGTTTACCTTAATACTTTTGTTGTAGTTGCGGATGCTTGCAATAGAGGTTAATCATAAGTGGGATGCTTGTTCAAGTAAGAACAACACCCAAGCACCGGTCCACCCACATATCAAATTATCAAAGTACCGAACGCGAATAATATGAACGTGATGAAAACTAGCTTGACGATATTCCCATGTGTCCTCGGGAGCGCTTTTTCTTATATAAGAGTTTTCCAGGCTTGTCCTTTGCTACAAAAAGGATTGGGCCACCTTGCTGCACTTTATTTACTTTTGTTACTTGTTGCTCGTTACAAATTATCCTATCACAAAACTATCTGTTACCACTTATTTCAGTACTTGCAGAGAATACCTTGCTGAAAACCGCTTATCATTTCCTTCTGCTCCTCGTTGGGTTCGACACTCTTACTTATCGAAAGGACTACGACAGATCCCCTATACTTGTGGGTCATCATGGGCCAAGGAAGGGACAGACCAGCCCACTGGGGCTGGTGCGCCCCTCTCCCTGGCTGGCCAGCCCTAGGGAACAAAAGGGGGAGGGCTAAACCCTCCCGCCTTTCCCTCTCATGGGAGAAACGAAGGGGGTGCCTCCCTCCTCCGCCTTTCCCCCGCACCTAAACATGGCAGGGGGGCGCCACTTGGGAGGATACCCCAAGTAGGATACGGCCTACTTGGGGCGCCCTCCTGGCTGCTCCCTCCTCCCTCACCTTTATATATGTGGGAGGGGGGATGCCTAGCACACCAGAACATTGTCTTAGCCGTGTGCGGCGCCCCCTCCACCGTTTACACCCCCGGTCATATTTTCGTAGTGCTTAGGCGAAGCCCTGCGGAGATCACTCCACCATCACCGTCACCACGTGATGACCCACAAGTATAGGGGATCTATCATAGTCCTTTCGATAAGTAAGAGTGTCGAACCCAACGAGGAGCGGAAGGAACTGATAAGCAGTTTTCAGCAAGGTATTCTCTGCAAGCACTGAAATTATCGGTGACAGATAGTTTTGTGATAAGGTAATTTGTAACGGGTAACAAGTAATGAAAGTAAATAAGGTGCAGCAAGATGGCCCAATCCTTTTTGTAGCAAAGGACAAGCCTGGACAAACTCTTATATAGAGAAAAGCGCTCCCGAGGACACATGAGAATTATCGTCAAGCTAGTTTTCATCACGCTCATATGATTCGCGTTCGTTACTTTGATAATTTGGTATGTGGGTGGACCGGTGCTTGGGTGCTGCCCTTTCTTGGACAAGCATCCCACTTATGATTAACCCCTATTGCAAGCATCCGCAACTACAAAAGAAGTATTAAGGTAAACCTAACCATAGCATGAAACATGTGGATCCAAATCAGCCCCTTATGAAGCAACTCATAAACTAGGGTTTAAGCTTATGTCACTCTAGCAACCCATCATCTACTTATTACTTCCCAATGCCTTCCTCTAGGCCCAAATAATGGTGAAGTGTCATGTAGTCGACGTTCACATAACACCACTAGAGGAAAGACAACATACATCTCATCAAAATATCGAACGAATACCAAATTCACATGACTACTTATAGCAAGACTTCTCCCATGTCCTCAGGAACAAACATAACTACTCACAAATCATATTCATGTTCATAATCAGAGGGGTATTAATATGCATAAAGGATCTGAACATATGATCTTCCACCAAATAAACCAACTAGCATCAACTACAAGGAGTAATCAACACTACTAGCAACCCACAGGTACCAATCTGAGGCTTTAGGACAAAGATTGGATACAAGAGATGAACTAGGGTTTTAGAGGAGATGGTGCTGGTGAAGATGTTGATGGAGATTGACCCCCTCCCAATGAGAGGATCATTGGTGATGACGATGGCGATGATTTCCCCCTCCCGGAGGGATGTTTCACCGGCAGAACAGCTCCGCCGGAGCCCTAGATTGGTTCCACCAAGGTTCCGCCTCGTGGCGGTGGAGTTTCTTCCCGAAAGCTTGCTTATTATTTTTTCTCGGGCGAAAGACTTCATATAGCAGAAGATGGGCACCGGAGGCCTGCCAGGGGGCCCACGAGGCAGGGGGCGCGCCCCCACCCTTGTGGCCAGGGTGTGGGCTCCCTCTGGTGGATTCTTTCGCCAGTATTTTTTATTAATTCCAAAAGTAATTTCTGTGAAGTTTCAGGACTTTTGGAGCTGTGCAGAGTAGGTCTTTAATATTTTCTCCTTTTCTAGCCCAGAATTCCAACTGCCGGTATTCTCCCTCTTCATGTAAACCTTGTAAAATAAGAGAGAATAGGCATAAGTATTGTGACATAACGTGTAATAACAGCCCATAATGCAATAAATATCGATATAAAAGCATTATGCAAAATGGACGTATCAACTCCCCCAAGCTTAGACCTCGCTTGTCCTCAAGCGGAAGCCGATAACGATAAATATGTCCACATGTTTAGAGGTAGAGGTGTCGATAAAATAAAATACGGACATGAGGGCATCATGATCATTCCTATAACAGCAACATATATAGATATTGTCATATGATTTCTTATGATCAAGTAATAATCTATTCATAATGTCAAGTATGAATCGGAAACTTCATTGAGAACTAACAAACTATGATCTTGGTCATTGAAGCAGTTGCAATTTATCATAACATCAGAAAGAGTCAATATAAGAGCTTTTCAGCAAGTCCACATACTCAACTATCATTTAGTCTTTCACAATTGCTAACACTCACGCAATACTTATGGGTATGGAGTTTTAATCGGACACAGAGAAAGATAGGGGCCTATAGTGTTGCCTCCCAACCTTTTACCTCAAGGGTAATGTCAACAATAATAATTCATGCTAACTTACATCCAATGGATATATATATCAGGATCTTTCCAACACAAGGTGCTTGCCAAAGGATAAAATGTAAAAAGGAAAGGTGAAGATCACCATGACTCTTGCATAAGGTATAAGACAAAAGTAAAAGATAGGCCCTTCGCAGAGGGAAGCAGAGGTCGTCATCTGCTTTTATGGTTGGATGCACGAAATCTTAATGCAAAAGAACGTCACTTTATATTGCCACTTGTGATATGGACCTTTATTATGCAGTCCGTCGCTTTTATTGCTTCCATATCACAAGATCGTATAAAGCTTATTTTCTCCACACTAATAGATCATACATATTTAGAAAGCAATTTTTATTGCACGCAACATGACAACTTACTTGAAGGATCTTACTCAATCCATAGGTAGATATGGTGGACTCTCATGGCATAACTGGGTTTAAGGATATTCGGAAGCACAAGTAGTATCTCTACTTGGTGCAAAGAATTTGGCTAGCATGAGAGGGAAAGGCAAGCTCAACATGTTGGATGATCCATCACAATATACTTTATTTCAGATATAAGAAAACATAACCCATTACGTTGTCTTCCTTGTCCAACATCAACTCTTTAGCATGTCATACTTTAATGAGTGCTCACAATCATAAAAGATGTCCAAGATAGTATATTTATATGTGAAAACCTCTCTTTCTTTATTACTTCCTATTAATTGCAACGATGACCAAAACTATGTTTGTCAACTCTCAACAACTTTTATTCATCATACTCTTTATATGTGAAGTCATTACTCTCCATAAGATCAATATGATCTCTTTACTTCTTTTTATTCTTTCTTTTTATTTCATTCCATCAAGATCATAGCAAGATAATCAAGCCCTTGACTCAATACTAATCTTTATTATATATAGCTCACTGACTCGATTACATAGAAGGATCATAAAGCAAAACTTAAAACTAGATCATACTAAAACTTTATTCTACTAGATCAACATATTACCAAAAGGATCGAACTAATAAAAATGGTAAATATAGGAGTGTGATGGTGATACGATATCGGGGCACCTCCTCCAAGCTTGGCAGTTGCCAAGGGGAGTGCCCATACCTGATACTCAGTTCTCCTTTGGTGGTGAAGAAAATGGTGATGATGAAGATAACTGTGCCTTTAGCTTTTTCATATTGTAATTGAGAAGAGCAATTTCCTCCTTCAAATCATCGACCTCAGTTTCTAGCTTCAAAATCTTGTCACATAAATCCCCTTTGCTTTCTGCTGAAAACAAGAAGGAATAGATCTGTTGTTAGACAGTTTAGCCCTCTTAGGGAGACTATACTTCTTGAACTTCACGTGCATATCCCCAGGTTGAGGTAGAGGAACATCCTCCTCCTCTGAACTTGAATCATTGATCCTCCTCAAATGAGCATCCTCCTCATCATCCGTAGTTCGACCACAAGGAGATAGATCCCCATAGGTCTTTGGGTCAGCAATGAGATGTGAGACATAGTTCTCTCCGTCGGAGTCCTGAGATGACATCTTGCTCTAAATCTGCGGCAGAAACAGCTCGAAACAAAAACAGAGGATATTTGCGTGATACGGTGGTCAAAACCTTCGGGAGATTATATAATGAATTTTTACCAACCAAAAGAAGTATTGTGCAAGAAAACTGAGTCCGGAGAGCACACGAGGTGCCCACGAGGCAGGGGGGCGCGCCCAGGGGGGTAGGGCGCTCCCTCCACCCTCGTGGATGCCTCGTGTCCTTCCCGGACTACTTCTTATTTTCCTATTTTCTTAAATATCCCAAAACGGAGAAAAATTGCCATTAGAACTGTTTTGGAGTCGGTTTACTTACCATACCACATCACTGTTCAAGATATCTTCCGATATTTTGATAAATCGGCCGATTTATCGCTTACCATTGTCTGACTGATAAGATAAATCGGCCGATAAATCAGCCGATATGGCGATAAATCGGCCGATATGCCGATAAACTGGCTGATTTATCCCTTATCATGGGTCGACCGATAAGTTCCCGATAAGCGATATCCCCAACATTGTACCACATACATATTCCTTTTCGGAGTCTGAAACGTTCTGGAAAGTGTCTCTTATGTATTCCTCCGTGGTTACGGTTTCAATAACATTAGTTTCAACATTTATAGGATTACCTGAGATATAATGTTTGATTCTTTGACCGTTCACCACCTTCGGATTTGTGCCTTCGAAGTTGTTGATTTTTATGGCACCGGAACGATAGACATCCTCGATAACGTAAGGCCCTTCCCATTTAGAGAGAAGTTTTCCTGCAAAAAATCTTAAACGAGAGTTGAATAGCAACACATAATCTCCTACATTAAACTCATGCTTTTGTATCCTTTTGTCATGCCATCTTTTAACTTTTTCTTTAAACAGTTTGGCATTCTCATAGGCTTGGGTTCTCCATTCATCAAGTGAGCTAATGTCAAATAGCCTCTTCTCACCGGCAAGCTTGAAATCATAATTGAGCTCTTTAATGGCCCAATATGCCTTATGTTCTAGTTCGAGAGGTAAATGACATGCTTTTCCATAAACCATTTTATATGGAGACATACCCATAGGATTTATATATGCAGTTCTACCCACAATGCATCATCAAGTTTCTTGGATCAATTATTTCTAGATCTATTAACAGTCTTTTGCAAAATTAATTTAAGCTCTCTATTACTAAGTTCTACTTGACCACTAGACTGCGGGTGATATGGAGATGCAATTCTATGATTAACATCATACTTAGCAAGCATTTTACGGAAAGCACCATGAATAAAATGTGAACCACCATCAGTCATTAAATATCTAGGGACTCCAAACCTCGGAAAAATAACTTCTTTAAGCATCTTAATAGAGGTGTTATGATCAACACTACTAGTTGGAATAGCTTCTACCCACTTAGTAACGTAATCAACAGCAACTAAAATATGTGTATACCCATTAGAGGAAGGAAACGGTCCCATATAATCAAAGCCCCAAACATCAAATGGTTCAATAACGAGTGAATAATTCATAGGCATTTCTTGACGTCTACTAATATTACCGATTCTTTGACATTCATCACAAGATAAGACAAACTTACGGGCATCTTTGAAGAGAGTAGGCCAATAAAAACCGGATTGCAATACCTTATGTGCAGTTCTATCTCCAGCGTGGTGTCCTCCATAAGCTTCGTAGTGACACTTGCGTAGGATCTGTTCCTGCTCATGCTCAGGTATACAACGTCTAATAACACCATCTACTCCTTCTTTATAAAGGTGTGGGTCATCCCAGAAGTAATGTCTTAAATCATAGAAAAACTTTTTCTTTTGCTGGTATGTGAAACTAGGTGGTATAAATTTAGCAACAATGTAATTAGCATAATCAGCATACCATGGAGCAGTACAAGAAGCATTTATGACAGCTAATTGTTCATC
This sequence comes from Aegilops tauschii subsp. strangulata, assembly GCF_002575655.3. NCBI lineage: Eukaryota > Viridiplantae > Streptophyta > Magnoliopsida > Poales > Poaceae > Aegilops > Aegilops tauschii. The sequence continues at coordinate 547,597,041 of NC_053036.3, read as the reverse complement.
AGGAAAACTATCATCAATAGGTAGTGGGTCATCAAGAACATTTTCTAACCTAGACAAGTTGTCTGCAACGGGGTTCTCAGCTCCCTTTCTATCAATAATATGCAAATCAAATTCTTGTAGCAAGAGAACCCATCTAATAAGTCTAGGTTTAGCATCTTTCTTTTCCATAAGATATTTAATAGCAGCATGATCAGTGTGGACAGTTACTTTAGAATCAACAATATAAGGTCTGAACTTATCACAAGCAAATACAACTGCTAAAAATTCTTTTTCAGTAGTAGCATAATTTCTCTGGGCATTGTCTAGAGTTTTACTAGCATATTGGATAACACTTAATTTCTTATCAACTCTTTGTCCTAGAACAGCACCTACAGCGTAATCACTAGCATCACACATGATTTCAAAGGGTAAATTCCAATCAGGTGGCTGAACAATAGGTGCAGAAATCAATGCTTTCTTAAGTATTTCAAATGCTTCTACACAATCATCGTCAAAGACAAAAGGAATATCTTTTTGTAAGAGATTAGTCAGAGGCCTAGAAATTTTAGAGAAGTCCTTAATGAACCTCCTATAAAAACCGGCATGACCAAGAAAACTTCTTATACCTTTAATGTCCTTGGGACACGACATCTTTTCAATAGCATCAACTTTAGCTTTGTCAACTTCAATACCTCTTTCTGAAATTTTATGCCCCAAGACAATACCTTCATTAACCATAAAGTGGCACTTCTCCCAATTCAAGACAAGGTTAGTTTCTTCACATCTCTGCAAAACTCGATCAAGGTTGCTCAAGCAATCATCAAAAGAAGTTCCGTATACGGAGAAATCATCCATGAAAACCTCAACAATCTTTTCACAAAAATCAGAGAATATAGCCATCATGCATCTTTGAAAGGTAGCAGGTGCATTACATAAACCAAAAGGCATACGTCTATAAGCAAAGGTACCGAAAGTACAAGTAAAGGTGGTCTTTTCTTGATCCTCTTCTGACACAGGTATTTGAGAGAAACCAGAATAACCATCTAGAAAGCAAAAATGTGTATGTTTGGATAATCTTTCTAGCATTTGATCAATAAAAGGTAAAGGGTAATGATCCTTTTTAGTAGCTTTATTTAATTTGCAGAAATCAATTACCATTCTATAACCTGTAATAATTCTTTGTGGGATCAATTCATCTTTACCATTAGGAACAACGGTAATACCTTCCTTCTTAGGGACACAATGGACAGGACTTACCCACTGACTATCAGCAACGGGATAAATTATACCTGCCTCCAGAAGCTTTAGTATTTCTTTCCTTACCACTTCTTTCATCTTAGGATTTAACCATCGTTGGTGATCAACAACTAGTTTAGCGTCTTTCTCCAATTTTATTTTGTGTTGGCATAAAGTGGGACTAATGCCTTTAAGATCATCGAGAGTATATCCAATAGCAGCATGGTGCTTCTTCAGAGTTTTCAATAATTTCTTTTCTTCATGCTCTGAAAGGTTAGCACTAATAATAACAGGATATATCTTCTTCTCATCAAGATAAGCATATTTAAGAGTATCAGGTAATGGTTTAAGCTCAAACGCGGGATCACCCTTGGGTGGAGGAGGATCCCCTAGGATTTCAACAGGCAAGTTGTGTTTCAAAATAGGTCCCTGTTTAAAGAATACTTCATCTATTTCCCTTCTTTCATTCATAAACATATCATTTTCATGGTCGAGCAAATACTGTTCTAAAGGGTCATTAGGAGGCACGGCAATAGAAGCAAGACCAATAATTTCATCTTTACTAGGCAATTCCTCATCACGGGGTTGTCTACGAAATTTAGCAGAATTAAACTCATGAGACATATCCCCCAAGCCAATAGTAACAACATCCTTTTTGCAGTCTATCTTAGCATTAACAGTATTCAAGAAGGGTCTACCAAATATGATGGGACAAAAGCTATCTTGTGGGGAACCAAGAACAAGAAAATCAGCAGGATATTTAACTTTCCCACACAAGACTTCAACATCTCTAACAATCCCAACTGGTGAAATAGTGTCTCTATTGGCAAGCTTAATTGTAACATCAATTTCCTCTAACTCAGCAGGTGCAATATCATGCATAATTTCTTTGTATAAGGAATGAGGTATTGCACTTGCGCTAGCACCCATATCACATAAGCCATGATAACAATGATCTCCTATCTTAACAGAAATAACAGGCATGCCTACAACAGGTCTATGTTTATTTTTAGCATAGGCCTAGCAATTCTAGCAGCTTCATTGCAGAAGTAAATAACATGCCCATCAATATTATCAGCCAAGAGATCTTTAACCATAGCAACACTAGGCTCAAGTTTAATTTGCTCAGGGGGTTTGGGTGTCCTAATATTACTTTTGTTGACCACAGTTGAAGCTTTAGCATGATCCTTTATTCTAACAGGGAAAGGTGGTTTCTCAATATAAGCAGTAGGAATGACAGGATCATTATAAGTGATAGTCTTTTCTTCAACTTTAATAGGTGCAACTACCTTTACTTCAATGGGAGGATTATATTTAAACCACTTCTCCTTAGGGACATCAACATGAGTAGCAAAGGATTCACAGAAAGAAGCTACTATCTCAGAGTCAAGTCCATATTTAGTGCTAAATTCTCGGGAAACATCGGTATCCATAAAAGATTTAACACAATCAAACTTAGGTGTTATACCTGACTCCTTACCTTCGTCGAGATCCCAATCTTCAGAGTTGCGTTTAATTCTTTCCAATAAATCCCACTTGAATTCAATAGTCTTCATCATAAAAGAGTCAGACAAGAAGTATCGAGCATGGGCGATTATTGAGAGAAAGCCGAGCATAATTTTTTTGAATAATCATTTCTCTTGAGAGCTCATGATTGGGGCATGAATATAACATTGACTTAAGCCTCCCCCAAGCTCGAGCGATGCTTTCTCCTTCGCGAGGCCAAAATTTATATATATATATATATAATTACGATCATGATGAACAAGATGCATAGGATAAAACTTCTGATGAAATTCCAATTTCAATCATTTGTAGTTCCATGATCACATATCATCACATAGCCTAAACCATGTCAATGCCTCTCCCTTCAAAGATAAAGGGAAGACCTTCTTCTTGATAACATCTTCGGGCATACCTGCAAGCTTAAATAATCCACAAACTTCATCCACATAGATTAGGTGCAAATCGGGATGTAATGTTCCATCACCTGTGAAAGGATTAGCTAGCAGTTTCTCTATCATACCCGAAGGAATTTCAAAGTAAACATTTTCAGTAAGTTCAATAGGTTGAGGAGCAACTCTTTGCTCTACTAGTCGGGGTGAAGATACCCCGAACAAGCCCCTCAGAGGATTACTTTCCATAGTAACAAGTGACAGTAAATTTCAGCACACTATATAAATTTTTCCTTACCAAATCCCACCTACCAAAGGCGCTTCACTCCCCGGCAACAGCGCCAGAAAATATTCTTGATGACCCACAAGTATAGGGGATCTATCATAGTCCTTTCGTTAAGTAAGAGTGTCGAACCCAACGAGGAGCAGAAGGAAATGATAAGCGGTTTTCAGTAAGGTATTCTCTGCAGGCACTGAAATTATCGGTGACAGATAGTTTTGTGATAAGGTAATTTGTAACGGGTAAAAAGTAATGAAAGTAAATAAGGTGTAGCAAGATGGCCCAATCCTTTTTGTAGCAAAGGACAAGCCTGGACAAACTCTTATATAGAGAAAAGCGCTCCCGAGGACACATGGGAATTATCGTCAAGCTAGTTTTCATCACGCTCATATGATTCGCGTTCGTTACTTTGATAATTTGGTATGTGGGTGGACCGGTGCTTGCGTGCTGCCCTTTCTTGGACAAGCATCCCACTTATGATTAACCCCTATTGCAAGCATCCGCAACTACAACAAAAGTATTAAGGTAAACCTAACCATAGCATGAAACATGTGGATCCAAATCAGCCCCTTATGAAGCAACTCATAAACTAGGGTTTTAGCTTCTGTCACTCTACCAACCCATCATCTACTTATTACTTCCCAATGCCTTCCTCTAGGCCCAAATAATGGTGAAGTGCCATGTAGTCGACGTTCACATAACACCACTAGAGGAAAGACAACATACATCTCATCAAAATATCGAACGAATACCAAATTCACATGACTACTTATAGCAAGACTTCTCCCATGTCCTCAGGAACAAACGTAAATACTCACAAATCATATTCATGTTCATAATCAGAGGGGTGTTAATATGCATAAAGGATCTGAACATATGATCTTCCACCAAATAAACCAACTAGCATCAACTACAAGGAGTAATCAACACTACTAGCAACCCACAGGTACCAATCTGAGGCTTTAGGACAAAGATTGGATACAAGAGATGAACTAGGGTTTTAGAGGAGATGGTGCTAGTGAAGATGTTGATGGAGATTGACCCCCTCCCAATGAGAGGATCATTGGTGATGACGATGGCGATGATTTCCCCCTCCCGAAGGGATGTTTCACCGGCAGAACAGCTCCGCCGGAGCCCTAGATTGGTTCCGCCAAGGTTCCGCCTCGTGGCGGTGGAGTTTCTTCCCGAAAGCTTGATTATTATTTTTTCTCGGGCGAAAGACTTCATATAGCAGAAGATGGGCACCGGAGGCCTGCCAGGGGGCCCACGAGGCAGGGGGCGCGCCCCCACCCTTGTGGCCAGGGTGTGGGCTCCCTCTGGTGGATTCTTTCGCCAGTATTTTTTATTAATTCCAAAAGTAACTTCTGTGAAGTTTCAGGACTTTTGGAGCTGTGCAGAGTAGGTCTTTAATATTTTCTCCTTTTCTAGCCCAGAATTCCAACTGCCGGTATTCTCCCTCTTCATGTAAACCTTGTAAAATAAGAGAGAATAGGCATAAGTATTGTGACATAACGTGTAATAACAGCCCATAATGCAATAAATATCGATATAAAAGCATTATGCAAAATGGACGTATCAACTCCCCCAAGCTTAGACCTCGCTTGTCCTCAAGCGGAAGCCGATAACGATAAATATGTCCACATGTTTAGAGGTAGAGGTGTCGATAAAATAAAATACGGACATGAGGGCATCATGATCATTCCTATAACAGCAACATATATAGATATTGTCATATGATTTCTTATGATCAAGTAATAATCTATTCATAATGTCAAGTATGAATCGGAAACTTCATTGAGAACTAACAAACTATGATCTTGGTCATTGAAGCAGTTGCAATTTATCATAACATCAGAAAGAGTCAATATAAGAGCTTTTCAGCAAGTCCACATACTCAACTATCATTTAGTCTTTCACAATTGCTAACACTCACGCAATACTTATGGGTATGGAGTTTTAATCGGACACAGAGAAAGATAGGGGCCTATAGTGTTGCCTCCCAACCTTTTACCTCAAGGGTAATGTCAACAATAATAATTCATGCTAACTTACATCCAATGGATATATATATCAGGATCTTTCCAACACAAGGTGCTTGCCAAAGGATAAAATGTAAAAAGGAAAGGTGAAGATCACCATGACTCTTGCATAAGGTATAAGACAAAAGTAAAAGATAGGCCCTTCGCAGAGGGAAGCAGAGGTCGTCATCTGCTTTTATGGTTGGATGCACGAAATCTTAATGCAAAAGAACGTCACTTTATATTGCCACTTGTGATATGGACCTTTATTATGCAGTCCGTCGCTTTTATTGCTTCCATATCACAAGATCGTATAAAGCTTATTTTCTCCACACTAATAGATCATACATATTTAGAAAGCAATTTTTATTGCACGCAACATGACAACTTACTTGAAGGATCTTACTCAATCCATAGGTAGATATGGTGGACTCTCATGGCATAACTGGGTTTAAGGATATTCGGAAGCACAAGTAGTATCTCTACTTGGTGCAAAGAATTTGGCTAGCATGAGAGGGAAAGGCAAGCTCAACATGTTGGATGATCCATCACAATATACTTTATTTTAGATATAAGAAAACATAACCCATTACGTTGTCTTCCTTGTCCAACATCAACTCTTTAGCATGTCATACTTTAATGAGTGCTCACAATCATAAAAGATGTCCAAGATAGTATATTTATATGTGAAAACCTCTCTTTCTTTATTACTTCCTATTAATTGCAACGATGACCAAAACTATGTTTGTCAACTCTCAACAACTTTTATTCATCATACTCTTTATATGTGAAGTCATTACTCTCCATAAGATCAATATGATCTCTTTACTTCTTTTTATTCTTTCTTTTTATTTCATTCCATCAAGATCATAGCAAGATAATCAAGCCCTTGACTCAATACTAATCTTTATTATATATAGCTCACTGACTCGATTACATAGAAGGATCATAAAGCAAAACTTAAAACTAGATCATACTAAAACTTTATTCTACTAGATCAACATATTACCAAAAGGATCGAACTAATAAAAATGGTAAATATAGGAGTGTGATGGTGATACGATATCGGGGCACCTCCTCCAAGCTTGGCAGTTGCCAAGGGGAGTGCCCATACCTGATACTCAGTTCTCCTTTGGTGGTGAAGAAAATGGTGATGATGAAGATAACTGTGCCTTTAGCTTTTTCATATTGTAATTGAGAAGAGCAATTTCCTCCTTCAAATCATCGACCTCAGTTTCTAGCTTCAAAATCTTGTCACATAAATCCCCTTTGCTTTCTGCTGAAAACAAGAAGGAATAGATCTGTTGTTAGACAGTTTAGCCCTCTTAGGGAGACTATACTTCTTGAACTTCACGTGCATATCCCCAGGTTGAGGTAGAGGAACATCCTCCTCCTCTGAACTTGAATCATTGATCCTCCTCAAATGAGCATCCTCCTCATCATCCGTAGTTCGACCACAAGGAGATAGATCCCCATAGGTCTTTGGGTCAGCAATGAGATGTGAGACATAGTTCTCTCCGTCGGAGTCCTGAGATGACATCTTGCTCTAAATCTGCGGCAGAAACAGCTCGAAACAAAAACAGAGGATATTTGCGTGATACGGTGGTCAAAACCTTCGGGAGATTATATAATGAATTTTTACCAACCAAAAGAAGTATTGTGCAAGAAAACTGAGTCCGGAGAGCACACGAGGTGCCCACGAGGCAGGGGGCGCGCCCAGGGGGGTAGGGCGCTCCCTCCACCCTCGTGGATGCCTCGTGTCCTTCCCGGACTACTTCTTATTTTCCTATTTTCTTAAATATCCCAAAACGGAGAAAAATTGCCATTAGAACTGTTTTGGAGTCGGTTTACTTACCATACCACATCACTGTTCAAGATATCTTCCGATATTTTGATAAATCGGCCGATTTATCGCTTACCATTGTCTGACTGATAAGATAAATCGGCCGATAAATCAGCCGATATGGCGATAAATCGGCCGATATGCCGATAAACTGGCTGATTTATCCCTTATCATGGGTCGACCGATAAGTTCCCGATAAGCGATATCCCCAACATTGTACCACATACATATTCCTTTTCGGAGTCTGAAACGTTCTGGAAAGTGTCTCTTATGTATTCCTCCGTGGTTACGGTTTCAATAACATTAGTTTCAACATTTATAGGATTACCTGAGATATAATGTTTGATTCTTTGACCGTTCACCACCTTCGGATTTGTGCCTTCGAAGTTGTTGATTTTTATGGCACCGGAACGATAGACATCCTCGATAACGTAAGGCCCTTCCCATTTAGAGAGAAGTTTTCCTGCAAAAAATCTTAAACGAGAGTTGAATAGCAACACATAATCTCCTACATTAAACTCATGCTTTTGTATCCTTTTGTCATGCCATCTTTTAACTTTTTCTTTAAACAGTTTGGCATTCTCATAGGCTTGGGTTCTCCATTCATCAAGTGAGCTAATGTCAAATAGCCTCTTCTCACCGGCAAGCTTGAAATCATAATTGAGCTCTTTAATGGCCCAATATGCCTTATGTTCTAGTTCGAGAGGTAAATGACATGCTTTTCCATAAACCATTTTATACGGAGACATACCCATAGGATTTATATATGCAGTTCTACCCATAATGCATCATCAAGTTTCTTGGATCAATTATTTCTAGATCTATTAACAGTCTTTTGCAAAATTAATTTAAGCTCTCTATTACTAAGTTCTACTTGACCACTAGACTGCGGGTGATATGGAGATGCAATTCTATGATTAACATCATACTTAGCAAGCATTTTACGGAAAGCACCATGAATAAAATGTGAACCACCATCAGTCATTAAATATCTAGGGACTCCAAACCTCGGAAAAATAACTTCTTTAAGCATCTTAATAGAGGTGTTATGATCAACACTACTAGTTGGAATAGCTTCTACCCACTTAGTAACGTAATCAACAGCAACTAAAATATGTGTATACCCATTAGAGGAAGGAAACGGTCCCATATAATCAAAGCCCCAAACATCAAATGGTTCAATAACGAGTGAATAATTCATAGGCATTTCTTGACGTCTACTAATATTACCGATTCTTTGACATTCATCACAAGATAAGACAAACTTACGGGCATCTTTGAAGAGAGTAGGCCAATAAAAACCGGATTGCAATACCTTATGTGCAGTTCTATCTCCAGCGTGGTGTCCTCCATAAGCTTCGTAGTGACACTTGCGTAGGATCTGTTCCTGCTCATGCTCAGGTATACAACGTCTAATAACACCATCTACTCCTTCTTTATAAAGGTGTGGGTCATCCCAGAAGTAATGTCTTAAATCATAGAAAAACTTTTTCTTTTGCTGGTATGTGAAACTAGGTGGTATAAATTTAGCAACAATGTAATTAGCATAATCAGCATACCATGGAGCAGTACAAGAAGCATTTATGACAGCTAATTGTTCATCAGGAAAACTATCATCAATAGGTAGTGGGTCATCAAGAACATTTTCTAACCTAGACAAGTTGTCTGCAACGGGGTTCTCAGCTCCCTTTCTATCAATAATATGCAAATCAAATTCTTGTAGCAAGAGAACCCATCTAATAAGTCTAGGTTTAGCATCTTTCTTTTCCATAAGATATTTAATAGCAGCATGATCAGTGTGGACAGTTACTTTAGAATCAACAATATAAGGTCTGAACTTATCACAAGCAAATACAACTGCTAAAAATTCTTTTTCAGTAGTAGCATAATTTCTCTGGGCATTGTCTAGAGTTTTACTAGCATATTGGATAACACTTAATTTCTTATCAACTCTTTGTCCTAGAACAGCACCTACAGCGTAATCACTAGCATCACACATGATTTCAAAGGGTAAATTCCAATCAGGTGGCTGAACAATAGGTGCAGAAATCAATGCTTTCTTAAGTATTTCAAATGCTTCTACACAATCATCGTCAAAGACAAAAGGAATATCTTTTTGTAAGAGATTAGTCAGAGGCCTAGAAATTTTAGAGAAGTCCTTAATGAACCTCCTATAAAAACCGGCATGACCAAGAAAACTTCTTATACCTTTAATGTCCTTGGGACACGACATCTTTTCAATAGCATCAACTTTAGCTTTGTCAACTTCAATACCTCTTTCTGAAATTTTATGCCCCAAGACAATACCTTCATTAACCATAAAGTGGCACTTCTCCCAATTCAAGACAAGGTTAGTTTCTTCACATCTCTGCAAAACTCGATCAAGGTTGCTCAAGCAATCATCAAAAGAAGTTCCGTATACGGAGAAATCATCCATGAAAACCTCAACAATCTTTTCACAAAAATCAGAGAATATAGCCATCATGCATCTTTGAAAGGTAGCAGGTGCATTACATAAACCAAAAGGCATACGTCTATAAGCAAAGGTACCGAAAGTACAAGTAAAGGTGGTCTTTTCTTGATCCTCTTCTGACACAGGTATTTGAGAGAAACCAGAATAACCATCTAGAAAGCAAAAATGTGTATGTTTGGATAATCTTTCTAGCATTTGATCAATAAAAGGTAAAGGGTAATGATCCTTTTTAGTAGCTTTATTTAATTTGCAGAAATCAATTACCATTCTATAACCTGTAATAATTCTTTGTGGGATCAATTCATCTTTACCATTAGGAACAACGGTAATACCTTCCTTCTTAGGGACACAATGGACAGGACTTACCCACTGACTATCAGCAACGGGATAAATTATACCTGCCTCCAGAAGCTTTAGTATTTCTTTCCTTACCACTTCTTTCATCTTAGGATTTAACCATCGTTGGTGATCAACAACTAGTTTAGCGTCTTTCTCCAATTTTATTTTGTGTTGGCATAAAGTGGGACTAATGCCTTTAAGATCATCGAGAGTATATCCAATAGCAGCATGGTGCTTCTTCAGAGTTTTCAATAATTTCTTTTCTTCATGCTCTGAAAGGTTAGCACTAATAATAACAGGATATATCTTCTTCTCATCAAGATAAGCATATTTAAGAGTATCAGGTAATGGTTTAAGCTCAAACGCGGGATCACCCTTGGGTGGAGGAGGATCCCCTAGGATTTCAACAGGCAAGTTGTGTTTCAAAATAGGTCCCTGTTTAAAGAATACTTCATCTATTTCCCTTCTTTCATTCATAAACATATCATTTTCATGGTCGAGCAAATACTGTTCTAAAGGGTCATTAGGAGGCACGGCAATAGAAGCAAGACCAATAATTTCATCTTTACTAGGCAATTCCTCATCACGGGGTTGTCTACGAAATTTAGCAGAATTAAACTCATGAGACATATCCCCCAAGCCAATAGTAACAACATCCTTTTTGCAGTCTATCTTAGCATTAACAGTATTCAAGAAGGGTCTACCAAATATGATGGGACAAAAGCTATCTTGTGGGGAACCAAGAACAAGAAAATCAGCAGGATATTTAACTTTCCCACACAAGACTTCAACATCTCTAACAATCCCAACTGGTGAAATAGTGTCTCTATTGGCAAGCTTAATTGTAACATCAATTTCCTCTAACTCAGCAGGTGCAATATCATGCATAATTTCTTTGTATAAGGAATGAGGTATTGCACTTGCGCTAGCACCCATATCACATAAGCCATGATAACAATGATCTCCTATCTTAACAGAAATAACAGGCATGCCTACAACAGGTCTATGTTTATTTTTAGCATAGGCCTAGCAATTCTAGCAGCTTCATTGCAGAAGTAAATAACATGCCCATCAATATTATCAGCCAAGAGATCTTTAACCATAGCAACACTAGGCTCAAGTTTAATTTGCTCAGGGGGTTTGGGTGTCCTAATATTACTTTTGTTGACCACAGTTGAAGCTTTAGCATGATCCTTTATTCTAACAGGGAAAGGTGGTTTCTCAATATAAGCAGTAGGAATGACAGGATCATTATAAGTGATAGTCTTTTCTTCAACTTTAATAGGTGCAACTACCTTTACTTCAATGGGAGGATTATATTTAAACCACTTCTCCTTAGGGACATCAACATGAGTAGCAAAGGATTCACAGAAAGAAGCTACTATCTCAGAGTCAAGTCCATATTTAGTGCTAAATTCTCGGGAAACATCGGTATCCATAAAAGATTTAACACAATCAAACTTAGGTGTTATACCTGACTCCTTACCTTCGTCGAGATCCCAATCTTCAGAGTTGCGTTTAATTCTTTCCAATAAATCCCACTTGAATTCAATAGTCTTCATCATAAAAGAGTCAGACAAGAAGTATCGAGCATGGGCGATTATTGAGAGAAAGCCGAGCATAATTTTTTTGAATAATCATTTCTCTTGAGAGCTCATGATTGGGGCATGAATATAACATTGACTTAAGCCTCCCCCAAGCTCGAGCGATGCTTTCTCCTTCGCGAGGCCAAAATATATATATATATATATATAATTACGATCATGATGAACAAGATGCATAGGATAAAACTTCTGATGAAATTCCAATTTCAATCGTTTGTAGTTCCATGATCCCATATCATCACATAGCCTAAACCATGTCAATGCCTCTCCCTTCAAAGATAAAGGGAAGACCTTCTTATTGATAACATCTTCGGGCATACCTGCAAGCTTAAATAATCCACAAACTTCATCCACATAGATTAGGTGCAAATCGGGATGTAATGTTCCATCACCTGTGAAAGGATTAGCTAGCAGTTTCTCTATCATACCCGAAGGAATTTCAAAGTAAACATTTTCAGTAAGTTCAGTAGGTTGAGGAGCAACTCTTTGCTCTACTAGTCGGGGTGAAGATACCCCGAACAAGCCCCTCATTCCAACCCCAGGACCCCACGAGAGGGTCGTGTTTCTCGCCCACTTCGTCCGTGGACTGGGGTTTCCACTTCACCCCTTCGTCCGCGGGCTCATGTTCTACTACGGGCTAGATTTCCATGATCTAGCCCCAAATTTCGTCCTCAACATCTCGGCATTTATCGTCGTGTCAGAGGCCTTCCTCCGCATCAAGCCTCACTTCGGCTTGTGGCTACAAATCTTCTGCGTGAAGCCGAAGATCGTGAGCGGCCAGCAAGCGGAGTGCGGAGGTGCCATGGTGGGCAAGATGCCTAACGTCACCTGGCTTGACGGCTCCTTCACGGAGACCGTGAAAGGATGGCAATCGGGGTGGTTCTACATCACCGAACCGCGCGACGCCAACTGGGCGGCGGCCCCTGTATTCCGATCCAGAATCCCCATGCGGCTCACCTCCTGGGAAAAGAAGGGCCTGGCTTGGGGCGAGCCTGCGGAGCTGACCGGACTCCATAACTGCATCAAGAATATGAAGGACAAGAAAATCAGGCTTGTCAACGTGGTCCAGGTCACGCTTGCCCGCCGGATCCTTCCGTGCCAAAGACGGGCTTTTAATCTATGGGAGTTCGTCCCGGCCGAACACCAGACGCTTCAAAAGTTCTATGGCATGACGCACAAGGGCGTCTGGAGGGTGCTGTTCAAGGCCTCCGAAATACCTCCTCCCACATCCGAGGACCGCGGGCTTCATGCCACGCGGCTCCCCGTCCGGTGAGTTTTCTGATTACCACCGGATTCAGTTTTTCCCAATGTACTCATGAGTGAATCTTAAGTCATTGCGTGTATTTGATCAGGAGTATGTGGAGACGGCGGAGCGGATTGACTGTCCGGCTCCACTGCCAGAAGGTCCAGCTGATGCTCTCCTAACGGAGATGCTAGTCCCGGCGCCCTATGAGGCGCCGGAGAAGAAGGCCGAAAAGAAGGCCCCGGGGACCAGGAGGGGTCTCCGGCGTAAGGTCACCTCGTCCGAAGATGACGAGGAACACTCCTCCCCGAAGGAGAGGAAGAAGAGGAAGAGGACGCCCCCTCCAGAAAGGATGGGGGCCTGAGAAGGCGGGCCAGGGGAACGAGAAGGGTCCCCGGCGCAAGGCCGTCATACCCCTGTCGTCCGAAGACGACGAGGCAGATTCCTCCCGCGGAGGCGGGGGGAAACACGAAGAAACTCTACCTCCCCATACCGGGGAGGGGAAGAAGAGAAAAGCCGCCCCGGAGGGGGAGGCCAGGACGCCCAAGAAGGGAAAAGCGTCCCTTCCGGATTACTCCACCACTGCCGCCTATAGCGAGGGGGAGTGGCTGCCCAGGGGAAGCCCCTAGTAAGATCGTAAGTATCTGCACTCTATTGTATTCTAGTGCGACTTTGCTTCATAGTCTTATTATAACGCCGAACATTTATGCAGTCCGGTCAGGGTTCGTCCTGAGGTATCATCTTCGGATGGATCCCCGAGCGTTTCAGCGATGAACTCGCTCCCGACGGCCACTACTCCTCAACCCACAGATGACATAGAGGTGTTGTCCTGAAGGCTCCCAGAGCGGGGGGAGGTGGCTCTGGACACGCCCGAAGGCGGAATTCTAGATGTCGGACACGCGGGGTTCAAGATCCCCGCGGATCGTGCCGATGAGAGCCGCAGCAAGCCGGACTCTCATCCGGATACTGAGCCGGAGCCTTCAATGGCTCCGGATGCAGGCAGGCGGCTCTTCGCCAGGGAGGGCGAGCCGTCCGTGCCGATGACTTCCGTCACGCCCGAGGCGTCGGATAGTCTGGTGGGAGCGCTTCGCGGCGCTTCCATAGATGACGAGCACCGTACTCTTATGGGTGCGGTGATCCAGAAGGTTCTATCCGCCAAGAGCGGACTGACCGAAGCATGTACCAGCCTCCTGACAGGCTTTGAGGTAAGTAATAAAAATGTGTAAGATTACCACCCGATAGGTAGTAGCCCCTAATACTCTGTTTGGTGTTTGGAAAGAAAAGCCAAACGGAGGGTCAAAATTTAATCCGAAGGAGTCTAACAATAAGTATTCATGTGAATAAGCAGGTTGTGCTGCTTGCCACTGCTGCCCGCACAGCCGAGGTCGCCGAACTGAAGCGGGACCTGGGGCGGGCGCAGGGAGAGCTCGACCTCATGAAGAGGCAGCTCGAAGAGAACAAAGGTGAGTAATTCCCCGTTCTCACATAATGAAGGGTATATAAAATTGGTTATGCTAACGATGAAGCGTCGTGATTTCGTAACAGGGGCCACCACCGAAGTGGCCTCTCTGAAGAAAGCGCTGCCCGAGGCCGAAGATAAGGCAGCCTTGGAATGCACAGAGCGCAGAAAGCAAGATGCTCGAGTGGGCGAGGTACAACAAGAGCTCCGGGACCTCGGCAAGAAATTCGAGTCCGTGGAGCGTGATCTGAAGATGAAAGAGGCCGAGCTTGCAACGGCCCTTGTGAGTATGAAAGACGCCAAGGCTGAAGCCGAGAAAGCACAGCAGAAAATCCAGGAGGCCCAAAAGATAGCGGCGGGTAAGAAATTCTTTATGCAAAGCAAACATGTGGAGGAGGCGTTTCTTTTACTTACTCGAATTCGGAGCTCTCCAGGGGCATTCGCAGATCTTCCACGCAACATATCAGATGCCGCGGAGTTCTACTGTGCCCAAGAGGGGAGCTCAACGGAGAAGCTGTTCTGGTCCCAATATGCTGGGGCTGAACACCCAATGCCTCTGAGTGACCAACTGAAACAATTGGTCGAACTCCACAGGGCGGCCGAAGTGACAATGAAAGATTTCATAGTCCGGATGTGGCCTGGTGAGCCCCTGCCGGCTAGCTACTTCGGCCTGATCAAGCGGATGGTGAGTGGCTGTCCGCGGCTCGAAGTCATCAAGCAATCCGTTTGCATTAAGGGTGCCCGCCGGGCCTTTGCCCGCGTGAAGGTGCATTGGGGCAAGCTGGATGCGGAGAAGCTGGTGAAGGATGGGCCGCCGGAGGGCAAGGCGCATCGCTATCCGGAGAAGTATTATGATGGCGTTATCAAGGGCGCTCGTCTCGTGGCCGATGAATGTACCAAGGACACAATTTTTGAATGAATTCACTTCTGTCATGTTTGTAATATAAGGACGAAGTTACTTGCGCTATGTAGCGCTTTTTTATTTAAAACATTACCTTCTGTGCGGCTGTTTATAAAATTCTGAAAGTAGGCCAGTCGTCGGCTTCCACCCCCGCGTAACTAGTACTTGGGTGTTCCTGGAAAACCCGGACACTCTTTATCCAAATGTTTGGTCCCTTAAGGAGGTATCCGGCGCAGCGAACAAGGCAATCAGACTATGCGGCTTTATAACTTTCACTTAGCCATAGAAGTCTACAATTTTTAATTTCGGCGAAGCCCCTAGAATCCGGAAGGCCGAATTGGGGCGCTATATACGCCTAGATCGGACGAAGCCGATTCCTCGCCTAAAGCGGAAAAATCTTTAAGGATTTTAAGACCTCTCGAACAGCGACCAGCTCTCACCGCATCCCGGTCAGTTGTCGGCTTTATCTACTGAGGTGCTCGTCCGTAAGAACCGGGACACAATCGCAGTAGTTCTCCCTGCGCTACCTTAGCCGATATAACGGAACATAAGGTACCAAAACAAGGGAGCCGGGCTAACCCAACTGTAGACCCAAGACATGATTCGGAGCTGATGCATATAGTGCTATAAGTTCGGGGTGCCGCACTGTTGAAAGTGTTCGGACTTTACTTGCCGTATTACGGGGCGCCATAAGAAGCCCCTGGCAAAATAAACGTACCAAAGTGTACGGATGCAATAGTAAATAAACATTTGTAAGAAAAAATGCTGAAATAAGAGTAATAAGCTGACGCTATATATGATCTCCCATTGATGAATAATACATTTAAGCGTATGTTTACAATGAATGCATTGAGCGGAGATAAATAGGACTATTTGACATGTCCCATCCAGGGGCAGGCCGCGTACAGATAGATAAAACAGGTGTAACGATCGTAAATAGATTCCACCTGGGTATTCCCTTCTGTGCACAGAGCCTGTTGCCTCCTTGGTTTTCTCCCCTGTATAGGTCCGACAATCCGGCTTTTCTGAAGGGGTTGCTCTAAGGCAATGTCCTAAAAGGTGAAAAGGAAAGGTTATGGAGGTATGTTGCGGTGATACCGTATTGTTGGCTGAGTCACTTCTGAGCCTCCGCCTGTGTCCATGGTATTTTGAGTGCGTAATTGTGTACGCGTGGCACGAGTGCTGCTTCGATGGGGTTTGAGCGGAGGCCGGACTGCTAGTCGCGCTCTTGGCGTGCCTGGTGATCCTGCTGCTGGGTGCTCCGGACTCGCTTGACGGTGCTTGAGGTTGTCTTCGCCGGATTGGTGGTTTGCCGGAGGAGACTACATTGTACTTCTACCGCGAGGGCCGCAGTATGCTCTTCTGTACGGAGAGAGCGGTCCATGTTTCCGTTGACTGTTATGACCTCGCGCGGGCCTGGCATCTTGAGCTTGAGGTATGCATAGTGTGGCACCGCATTGAATCTAGTGAATGCGGTTCGTCCGAGCAGTGCGTGATAACCACTGCGGAAAGGGACGATATCGAAGATTAACTCTTCGCTTCGGAAGTTATCCGGAGATCCGAAGACCACTTCCAATGTTATAGAGCCCGTGCAACGGGCCTCTACTCCAGGAATTACACCTTTAAAGGTGGTTTTGGTGGGCTTGATCCTTGAAGGGTCAATGCCCATTTTGCGCACTGTGTCCTGATAAAGCAGGTTCAGGCTGCTGCCTCCGTCCATAAGGACTCGCGTGAGGTGGAATCCGTCGATGATTGGGTCTAGGACCAATGCGGCTGAGCCGCCATGACGGATGCTAGTAGGGTGATCCCTACGATCAAAGGTGATCGGACAAGCTGACCAGGGGTTGAATTTGGGGGCGACTGGCTCCATCGCATAGACGTCCCGTAGTGCTCGCTTCCGTTCCCGCTTGGGGATGTGAGTGGCGTAGATCATGTTGACCGTTTTCACCTGGGGGGGGGGAATTTCTTCTGTCCCCCCCGTGTTCGGACGCCGGGGCTCCTCGTCATCGTCGCTGTGCAACCCCTTGTCCTTGTTTTCAGTGTTTATTTTACCGGCCTGTTTGAACACCCAGCAGTCTCTATTGGTGTGGTTGGCTGGCTTGTCTGGTGTGCCATGAATTAGGCATGAGCGTTCCAGTATGCGGTCCAGACTGGACGGTCCTTGATTGTTCCTTTTGAACGGCTTCTTCCGCTGACCGGATTTGGATCCACTGAATCCGGCGTTGACTGCCATGTCTTCGGTGTTGTCGCCGTTGTTCCGTCGCTTGTGTCTGTTGCGCCGTGGCTTGCCGTTATTGCCGCGGACATCCGAAGTGCCGGAATGTGGCGTGGTGCTGCTGCGAGCCAACCAGCTGTCTTCGCCTGTGCAAAAGCAGGTCATTAGTGTTGTGAGAGCTGCCATGGACTTGGGTTTTTCCTGGCCGAGGTGTCGGGCGAGCCATTCGTCACGAATATTATGCTTAAAAGCCGCCAGGGCTTCGGCGTCCGGACAGTCGACTATTTGGTTCTTTTTAGTTAGGAACCGAGTCCAGAATTTCCGGGCTGACTCGCCGGGTTGTTGAGTAATGTGGCTCAAGTCATCGGCGTCCGGTGGTCGCACATATGTGCCTTGGAAGTTATCGAGGAATGCGTCTTGCAAGTTTTCCCAACTGCCAATGGAATTTGCTGGCAGGCTGTTTAGCCAGTGCCGGGCTGGTCCTTTGAGCTTAAGGGGAAGATAATTGATGGCATGTAGATCGTCTCCGCGGGCCATGTGAATGTGGAGAACGAAATCTTCAATCCATACTGCGGGGTCTGTTGTGCCATCGTATAATTCGATGTTTACGGGTTTGAACCCTTCTGGGAATTCATGATCCATCACTTCGTCAGTGAAGCAGAGGGGGTGTGCGGCGCCTCTGTGCCGGGCTATGTGGCTACGCAGGTCGAATTGGTCTGGGTTGCTGTGTTCGGCCCGGCCAGACTTGTTGATAATGTATCCGGTGTGACGATCATCGTCATGTGCTGGGGCGCGCCCCCGCGATCCGTAGATCGATCTTGGCTGTCCTGCTCTGTTTTCTGGTATATCTTGCAGGTCTTGCCTGTTGCCCCGGGCCGTAGTGTATCGGCGTGGGGGTGCGGGCTGGTATACGGGTTGATACCCCACTTTATCCCGGCCACGGGGTGGCCGGTCAGCCGTTTGGCGCTCGAGTTCATATTCCTCGGCTGCCAGGACTTCTGTCCATCTGTCAGTGAGCAGGTCTTGATCAGCTTGAAGCTGTTGCTTCTTCTTCTTCAGGCTCCTCGCAGTGGCAATAAGCCGGCGCTTGAAGCGCTCCTGCTCCACGGGGTCCTCAGGCACGCCGAACCCGTCGTCGCCGAGGCTAATCTCGTCTTCGGAGGTGGGCATATAGTTGTCCTCCTTCGGATACCCGTCCGTCGCCTGCTCTTCTGGGCTGCCCTGCCCATCTTCCTGCTCGGCCTGCTCGAAGACTGGCTGGTCGGGGTTGTATTCATCTTCGGCACCGTTCGGATTGTTTTCGTCTCCGGTGCCGGCGTTGCTGTGGCGGGGCTTGGAGCGGCGCTGGCGACACCCATGCTTTGCTTTCTTCTTGGAGGGGTTATCCTCCATTGCCTCATCGCCATTGGTTTCTTTCGGGGTGTCCACCATATATATGTCATATGAAGAGGTGGCTGTCCACAACCCCGTGGGTGGTGGTTTCTATTCTTCTCCTACATCGTCGTCCAAACCGTCGATGTCTTCGGAGTCGAAGTCAAGCACGTCGGTCAAATCATTGACCGTGGCTATTAAGTGGGAGGTGGGTGGGCAACGAATTCCTTCGTCGCTAGCTTCCCACTCAAGCCGGACATAGTTCGGTCGAGAGCCTCCTGACAAAGAGAGAGACTTTAATGAATTCAGCATGTCGCCGAAGGGTGAGTGCTGGAAGATATCCGCAGCGGTAAACTCCATTATCGGAGCCCAGCCGGACTCGGCGGGCTCGGGAGCGTGCGAACTGGAACCAACAACCGGATACGAGTCCGGGGGTCCGGAGTGACATGTTTCCACAGAGGTGAGACCTGTGTTCGGCTCCACCGCCGATGAGTGTGCGGCCTGTGGGGCGGGGTCCATCCACCCATCCTTGGGCCACACAGCTTGCTCTGGATTTAGGTCCGGGTCTACTGCAGGGGTAATATCCTGAGCATTGTCCGGCGGCAGGTCTAGGCCGTGCACATCATGACTGCCCGGCACTCCTGGCTGTTGTGAATCGTAGCATAATTTAAAATTTTCCTACGTTCACCAAGATGCATCTATGGAGTCTACTAGCAACGAGGGGAAAGGAGTGCATCTACATACCCTTGTAGATCGCGAGCGGAAGCGTTCCAATGAACGTGGATGACGGAGTCGTACTCGCCGTGATCCAAATCACCGATGACCGAGTGCCGAACGGACGGCACCTCCGCGTTCAACACACGTACGGTGCAGCGACGTCTCCTCCTTCTTGATCCAGCAAGGGGGAAGGAGAGGTTGATGGAGATCCAGCAGCACGACGGCGTGGTGGTGGATGTAGCGGGTCTCTGGCAGGGCTTCGCCAAGCTTCTGCGAGAGAGAGAGAGGTGTTGCAGGGGAGGAGGGAGGCGCCCAAGGCTGTAGGTTGCTGCCCTCCCTCCCCCCCACTATTTATAGGACCCCTGGGGGGGCGCCAGCCCTAGGGAGATCAGATCTCCAAGGGGGGCGGCGGCCAAGTGGGGAAAGGAGTTGCCTTGCCCCCCAAGGCAAGGGGGAAGCTCCCCCTTTAGGGTTCCCAACCCTAGGCGCATGGGGGGAGGCCCAAGGGGGGCGCCCCAGCCCACTAAGGGCTGGTTCCCTTCCACTTTCAGCCCACGGGGCCCTCCGGGATAGGTGGCCCCACCCGGTGGACCCCCGGGACCCTTCCGGTGGTCCCAGTACAATACCGGTAACCCCCGAAACTTTCCCGGTGGCCGAAACTTGACTTCCTATATATAATTCTTCACCTCTGGACCATTCCGGAACCTCTCGTGACGTCCGGGATCTCATCCGGGACTCCGAACAACTTTCGGGTTTCCGCATACATATATCTCTACAACCCTAGCGTCACCGGACCTTAAGTGTGTAGACCCTACGGGTTCGGGAGACATGCAGACATGACCGAGACGCCTCTCCGATCAATAACCAACAGCGGGATCTGGATACCCATGTTGGCTCCCACATGTTCCACGATGATCTCATCGGATGAACCACGGTGTCGAGGATTCAATCAATCCATATGCAATTCCCATTGTCAATCGGTATGTTACTTGCCCGAGATTCGATCGTCGGTATCCCAATACCTTGTTCAATCTCGTTACCGGCAAGTCTCTTTACTCGTACCGCAATGCATGATCCCGTGACTAACGCCTTAGTCACATTGAGCTCATTATGATGATGCATTACCGAGTGGGCCCAGAGATACCTCTCCGTCACACGGAGTGACAAATCCCAGTCTCAATCCATGCCAACCCAACAGACACTTTCGGAGATACCCGTAGTGCACCTTTATAGTCACCCAGTTACGTTGTGACGTTTGGCACACCCAAAGCACTCCTACGGTATCCGGGAGTTGCACGATCTCATGGTCTAAGGAAAAGATACTTGACATTGGAAAAGCTCTAGCAAATGAAACTACACGATCTTTTATGCTATGCTTAGGATTGGGTCTTGTCCATCACATCATTCTCCTAATGATGTGATCCCGTTATCAATGACATCCAATGTCCATAGTCAGGAAACCATGACTATCTGTTGATCAACGAGCTAGTCAACTAGAGGCTTACTAGGGACAGGTTGTGGTCTATGTATTCACACATGTATTACGATTTCCGGACAATACAATTATAGCATGAATAATAGACAATTACCATGAACAAAGAAATATAATAATAACCATTTATTATTGCCTCTAGGGCATATTTCCAACAGTCTCCCACTTGCACTAGAGTCAATAATCTAGTTCACATCACCATGTGATTAACACTCACTGGTCACATCACCATGTGACCAACATCTAAAGAGTTTACTAGAGTCAACAATCTAGTTCACATCACTATGTGATTATCACTCAATGTGTTCTGGTTTGGTCATGTTATGCTTGTGAGAGAGGTTATTAGTCAACGGGTCTGAACCTTTCAGAACCGTGTGCTTTACGAATATCTATGTCATCTTGTGGATGCTACCACACGCTATTTGGAGCCATTTCAAATAATTGCTCTACTATACGAATCCGGTTTACTACTCAGAGTCATCCGGATTAGTGTCAAAGTTCGCATCGACGTAACCCTTTACGACGAACTCCTTTCCACCTCCATAATCGAGAAAATTCCTTAATCCACTAGGTACTAAGGATAAGTTCGACCGCTGTCATGAGATCCTTTCCCGGATCACCATTGTACCCTCTTGACCAACTCATGGCAAGGCACACTACATGTGCTGTACACAGCATAGCATACTATAGAGCCTACGTCTAAAGCGTAGGGGACGACCTTCGTCCTTTCTCTATCTTCTGCTGTGGTCAGGTCTTGAGTCTCACTCAATACTCACACCTTGTAACACAGCCAAGAACTCCTTCTCTGCTGATCTATTTTGAACTCTTTCAAAATCATGTCAAGGTGTGCTGTCTTTGAAAATATCATCGGGCGTCTTGATCTATCTCTATGGATCTTGATGCCCAATATGTAAGTAGCTTTATCCAGGTCTTCCTTTGAAAAACTCCTTTCAAACAACCCTTTATGCTTTCCAGAAATTTTACATCATTTCGGATCAACAATATGTCATTCACATATACTTATCAGAAATGTTGTAGCGCTCCCACTCACTTTATTGTAAATACAAGTTTCTAACAAACTTTGTATAAACCCAAAAACTTTGATCACTCCATCAAAGCGTATATTCTGACTCCGAGATGCTTGCTCTAATCCATGGAAGGATCGTTGGAGCTAGCATACCTTTTAGCATCCTTAGGATCGACAAAACCTTTCTGATTGTATCACATACAACCTTTCCTTACGAAAACTGGTAAGGAAACTTGTTTTGACATCCATCTGCCAGATTTCATAAATGTAGCTAATGCTAACATGATTCCGACGGACCTAAGCATCGCTACAGATGAGAAAAACTCATCGTAGTCAACTCCTTGAACTTGTGAAAATACTCTTTGCCACAAGTCGAGCTTCATAGACGGTAACATTACCGTCCATGTCCGTCTTCTTCTTAAAGATCCATTTATCTCAATGGCTTGCCGATCATCGGGCAAGTTCACCAAAGTCCATGCTTTGTTCTGATACATGGATTCTATCTCGAATTTCATGGCCTCGAGCCATTCGTCGGAATATGGGCCCACCATCGCTTCTCCACAGCTCGTAGGTTCATTGTTGTCTAGCAACATGACTTCCAAGACAGGATCACGCATTACTCTGAAGTAGTGCGCATCCTCGTCGTCCTACGAGGTTTGGTAGTGACTTGATTCGAAGTTTCATGATCACTATCATAAGCTTCCACTTCAATTGGTGTAGGTGCCACAGGAACAACTTCCTGTGCCCTGCTACACACTAGTTGAAGCGACGGTTCAATAACCTTATCAAGTCTCCACCATCCTCCCACTCAATTCTTTCAAGAGAAACTTTTCCTCGAGAAAGGACTCGTTCCTAGAAGCAATTACTTTTGCTTCTAGATCTGAAATAGGAGGTATACCCAACTGTTTTTGGGTATTCTATAAAGATGCATTTATCCGCTTTGGGTTCGAGCTTATCAGCCTGAAACTTTTTCACATAAGCATCGCAGCCCCAAACTTTTAAGAAACGACAACTTAGGTTTCTATAAACGATGTCGTCTCAACGGAATTGCGTGGTGCCCCTTTTAAAGTGAATGCGGTTGTCTCTAATGCCCAACCCATAAACGATAGTGGTAATTTGGTAAGAAACATCATGGTATGCACCATATCCAATAGGGTGCAGTTATGATGTTCGGACACACCATCACACTATGGTGTTCCAGGCGGTATTAATTGTGAAACATCTTCCACAATGTCTCAATTGTGTGCCAAACTCGTATCTCAGATACTCATCTCTATGATCATATCACAGACATTTTATCCTCTTGTCACGACGATCTTCAACTTCACTCTGAAATTACTTGAACCTTTCAATAATTCAGACTAGTGTTTCATCAAGCAAATACACTCAGCATCTACTCAAATCATCTGCGAAGTAAGAACATAACGATGTCCACTGCATGCCTCAGCACTCATTGGACTGCGTACATCAAAATGTATTACTTCCAATAAGTTGCTCTCTTGTTCCATCTCACTGAAAACGAGGACTTTCAGTCATTTTGCCCATGTGGCATAATTTGCATGTCTCAAGTGATTCATAATCAAGTGAGTCCAAACGATCCATCTGTATGGAGTTTCTTCATGCATATATACCAATAGACATGGTTCGCATGTCTCAATCTTTTCAAAAATGAGTGAGTCCAAAGATCAACCTACATGGAGCTTCTTCATGCGTTCTACACCAATATGACTCAAGTGGCAGTGCCACAAGTATGTGGTACTATCATTACTATCTTATATCTTTTTGGCATGAACATGTGTATCACTACGATCGAGATTCATTTTAGGTGCAAGACCATTGAAGGTATTATTCAAATAAACAGAGTAACCATTATTCTCCTTAAATGAATAACCGTTTTGCGGTAAACATAATCCAATCATGTTCAACGCAAACACCAAAACTCGATGGTAGAGGGAGCATGCGATGCTTGATCACATCAACCTTGGAAACACTTCCAACACATATCGTCATCTCACCTTTAGCTAGTCTCCATTTATTCCGCAGCTTTTATTTCGAGTTACTAACACTTAGCAACCGAACCAGTATCTAATACCCTGGTGCTGCTAGGAGTACTAGTAAAGTACACATTCATATAACGTATATCCAATATACTTCTGTCGACCTTGCCTGCCTTCTCATCTACCAAGTATCTAGGGTAGTACTGCTTCAGTGACCGTTCCTCTCATTACAGAAGCACTTAGTCTCGGGTTTGGGTTCAATCTCGGGATTCTTCACTAGAGCAGCAAACGACTTGCTGTTTCATGAAGTATCCCTTTTGCTCTTGCCCTTCTTAAACTAGTGGTTTTATTAACCATCAACAATTGATGCTCCTTCTTGATTTCTACTCTCGCGGTGTCAAACATCGCGAATAGCTCAAGGATCATCATAATTATCCTTGATATGTTATAGTTCATCACGAAGCTCTACTAGCTTGGTGGCAGTGACTATGGAGAACTATCACTATCTCATCTGGGAGATTAACTCCCACTCGATTCAAGCGATTGTGGCACTCAGACAATCTGAGCACACGCTCAACGATTGAGCTTTTCTCCCTTAGTTTGCAGGCTTAAGAAACTTGTCAGAGGTCTCATACCTCTTGACGTGGGCACTAGTCTGAAATCCCAATTTCAGTCTTCGGAACATCTCACATGTTCTGCGACGTTTCAAAAATGTCTTTGGTGCCACAATTCTAAACCGCACTGAACTATCACGTAGTCATCAAAACGTGTATGTCAGATGTTTCGTAACATCTACAGACGATGCTGAGGTTCAGCACACCGAGCGGTGCATTAAGGACATAAGCCTTCTGTGCAGCAATGAGGACAATCCTCAGTTTACGGACCCAGTCCGCATAATTGCTACTACCAACTTTCAACTAAATTTTCTCTAGGAACATATCTTAACCAGTAGAACTAAAGCGCAAGCTATGACATAATTTGCAAATACCTTTTTGACTATGTTCATGATAATGAAGTTCATCTGATTATGAACT
The DNA here is from genome assembly GCF_002575655.3 of Aegilops tauschii subsp. strangulata. NCBI lineage: Eukaryota > Viridiplantae > Streptophyta > Magnoliopsida > Poales > Poaceae > Aegilops > Aegilops tauschii. The sequence continues at coordinate 547,571,918 of NC_053036.3, read as the reverse complement.
CCCACTCAGATAGACATCCCTCTAGTCATCTAAGTGAAACATGATCCGAGTTTAACTAGGCCGTGTCCGATCATCACGTGAGACGGACTAGTCAAGATCGGTGAACATCTCCATGTTGATCGTATCTTCTATACGACTCATGCTCGACCTTTCGGTCCTCCGTGTTCCGAGGCCATGTCTGTACATGCTAGGCTCGTCAAGTCAACCTAAGTGTATTGCGTGTGTTCCGAGGCCATGTCTGTACATGCTAGGCTCGTCAACACCCGTTGTATTCGAACGTTAGAATCTATCACACCCGATCATCACGTGGTGCTTCGAAACAACGAACCTTCGCAACGGTGCACAGTTAGGGTGAACACTTTCTTGAAATTATTATAAGGGATCATCTTACTTACTACCGTCGTTCTAAGCAAATAAGATGCAAAAACATGATAAACATCACATGCAATCAAATAGTGACATGATATGGCCAATATCATCATGCTCCTTTGATCTCCATCTTCGGGGCACCATGATCATCTTTGTCACCGGCATGACACCATGATCTCCATCATTGTGTCTTCATGAAGTCGTCACGCCAACGATTACTTCTACTTCTATGGCTAACGCGTTTAGCAATAAAGTAAAGTAATTTACATGGCATTATCCAATGACACGCAGGTCATGCAAAACAATAAAGACAACTCCTATGGCTCCTGCCGGTTGTCATACTCATCGACATGTAAGTCGTGATTCCTATTACAAGAATATGATCAATCTCATACATCACATATATCATTCATCACATCTTCTGGCCATATCACATCACATAGCACTTGCTGCAAAAACAAGTTAGACGTCCTCTAATTGTTGTTGCAAGTTTTTACGTGGTTTGTAGGTTTCTAGCAAGAATGTTTTCTTACCTACGTATGACCACAACGTGATTTGCCAATTTCTATTTACCCTTCATAAGGACCCTTTTCATCAAATCCGTTCCGACTAAAGTAGGAGAGACAGACACCCGCTAGCCACCTTATGCATCTAGTGCATGTCAGTCGGTGGAACCTGTCTCACGTAAGTGTACGTGTAAGGTCGGTCCGCGCCGCTTCATCCTACAATGCCGCCGAAACAAGAAAAGACTAGTAGCGGCAAGAAGAATTGGCAAACTCAACGCCCACAACTGCTTTGTGTTCTACTCGTGCATAGTAACTACGCATAGACCTGGCTCATGATGCCACTGTTGTGAATCGTAGCATAATTTAAAATTTTCCTACGTTCACCAAGATGCATCTATGGAGTCTACTAGCAACGAGGGGAAAGGAGTGCATCTACATACCCTTGTAGATCGCGAGCGGAAGCGTTCCAATGAACGTGGATGACGGAGTCGTACTCGCCGTGATCCAAATCACCGATGACCGAGTGCCGAACGGACGGCACCTCCGCGTTCAACACACGTACGATGCAGCAACGTCTCCTCCTTCTTGATCCAGCAAGGGGGAAGGAGAGGTTGATGGAGATCCAGCAGCACGACGGCGTGGTGGTGGATGTAGCGGGTCTCTGGCAGGGCTTCGCCAAGCTTCTGCGAGAGAGAGAGAGGTGTTGCAGGGGAGGAGGGAGGCGCCCAAGGCTGTAGGTTGCTGCCCTCCCTCCCCCCACTATTTATAGGACCCCTGGGGGGCGCCAGCCCTTGGGAGATCAGATCTCCAAGGGGGGCGGCGGCCAAGTGGGGAAAGGAGTTGCCTTGCCCCCCAAGGCAAGGGGGAAGCTCCCCCCTTTAGGGTTCCCAACCCTAGGCGCATGGGGGGAGGCCCAAGGGGGGGCGCCCCAGCCCACTAAGGGCTGGTTCCCTTCCACTTTCAGCCCACGGGGCCCTCCGGGATAGGTGGCCCCACCCGGTGGACCCCCGGGACCCTTCCAGTGGTCCCGGTACAATACCGGTAACCCCCGAAACTTTCCCGGTGGCCGAAACTTGACTTCCTATATATAATTCTTCACCTACGGACCATTCCGGAACCTCTCGTGACGTCCGGGATCTCATCCGGGACTCCGAACAACTTTCGGGTTTCCGCATACATATATCTCTACAACCCTAGCGTCACCGGACCTTAAGTGTGTAGACCCTACGGGTTCGGGAGACATGCAGACATGACCGAGACGCCTCTCCGATCAATAACCAACAGCGGGATCTGGATACCCATGTTGGCTCCCACATGTTCCACGATGATCTCATCGGATGAACCACGGTGTCGAGGATTCAATCAATCCGTATGCAATTCCCTTTGTCAATCGGTATGTTACTTGCCCGAGATTCGATCGTCGGTATCCCAATACCTTGTTCAATCTCGTTACCGGCAAGTCTCTTTACTCGTACCGCAATGCATGATCCCGTGACTAACGCCTTAGTCACATTGAGCTCATTATGATGATGCATTACCGAGTGGGCCCAGAGATACCTCTCCGTCACACGGAGTGACAAATCCCAGTCTCAATCCATGCCAACCCAACAGACACTTTCGGAGATACCCGTAGTGCACCTTTATAGTCACCCAGTTACGTTGTGACGTTTGGCACACCCAAAGCACTCCTACGGTATCCGGGAGTTGCACGATCTCATGGTCTAAGGAAAAGATACTTGACATTGGAAAAGCTCTAGCAAACGAAACTACACGATCTTTTATGCTATGCTTAGGATTGGGTCTTGTCCATCACATCATTCTCCTAATGATGTGATCCCGTTATCAATGACATCCAATGTCCATAGTCAGGAAACCATGACTATCTGTTGATCAACGAGCTAGTCAACTAGAGGCTTACTAGGGACAAGTTGTGGTCTATGTATTCACACATGTATTACGATTTCCGGACAATACAATTATAGCATGAATAATAGACAATTACCATGAACAAAGAAATATAATAATAACCATTTATTATTGCCTCTAGGGCATATTTCCAACACTGGCACAGGCCCAATTCCGTCGAGGATCAAGTCTCCGCGGATATCGGCCGTGTAGTTCAGGTTTCCGAACCTGACCTGGTGGCCAGGGGCGTAGCTGTCGATCTGCTCCAGATGGCCAAGCGAATTGGCCCGCAGGGCGAAGCCGCCGAACACGAAGATCTGCCCGGGGAGAAAAGTCTCACCCTGGACCGTGTTGTTGACGATTGAAGGCGCCATCAAGCCTCGCAGCGACGACACAGAGGAACTCACAATGAAAGCACCAATGTCGGTGTCAGAACCGGCGGATCTCGGGTAGGGGGTCCCGATCTGTGCGTCTTAGGCTGATGGTAACAGGAAGCAAGGGACACAATGTTTACCTAGGTTCGGGCCCTCTCGATGGAGGTAAAACCCTACTTCCTGCTTGATTAATATTGACGATATGAGTAGTACAAGAGTAGATCTACCACGAGATCGTAGAGGCTAAACCCTAGGAGCCAGCTTATGATGATTATGACTGTAATTGTGATCGGCCTTCTAAGGACCAACCTCTCCGGTTTATATAGACACCGGAGAGGGCTAGGGTTTACATGGAGTCGGTTACAAGGAAGGAAACACAATATCCGGATCGCCAAGCTTGTCTTCCACGCAAAGGAGAGTCCCATCCAGACACGGGATGGAGTCTTGAGTCTTGTATCTTCACGCTTCAATAGTCCGGATGATGTATATAGTCCGGTTGTCCGGATACCCCCTAATCCAGGACTCCCTCATTAGCAACTACACAGACTAGGTCTGTAACTTGAGGATTATCCTCATTGCTGCATAGAAGAATTATGTTCTTGATGCACCGCTAGGTGACAGGCCTGCTGCAGGAGCTGATGAGATGTTATGAACGTCTGGCAAGCTCGATCTGATGAGTACTCAATAGTTCAGTGTGTCATGTTTTACGGCTTATAACCAAGACTTCAAAGATGTTTTGAACGTCATGGATCATATGAGATGTTCCAAGATTTAAAGTTAATATTTTAAGCAAATGACCGGGTTGAGAGATATGAAGTCTCCAACAAGTTCTATAGCTGCAAGATGGAGGAGAACAGTTCTGTCAGTGAACACATACTCAAAATGTCTGGGTATTATAATCACTTGACTCAGCTGGGAGTTGATCTTACAGTTGATTGTGTTATTGACAGAGTTCTTCAATCACTTCCACCAAGCTACAAAGCCTTCGTGATGAACTATAATATGCAAGGGATGAACAAAACAATTCCTGAGCTCTTCACAATGCTTAAGGCCGCAGAGGTAGAAATCAAGAAGGAGCATCAAGTGTTGATGGTTAACAAGACCAATAGTTTCAAAAAAAGGGCAAAGGAAAGAAAGGGAACTTCAAGAAGAATGGAAAGCAAGTTGCCACTCCCGGGAAGAAACCCAAAGCTGGACCCAAGCCTGAAATTGAGTGATTCTACTGCAAAGGGAGTGGTCACTAGAAGCGGAACTGCCCCAAGTATTTGACGGATAAGAAGGATGGCAAAGCGAACAAAGGTATATTTGATATACATGTAATTGATGTGTTCCTTACTAATGCTTGTAGTAGCGCCTAGGTATTTGATACTGGTTCAGTTGCTCATATTTGTAACTCGAAACAGGAGCTACAGAATAAACGACGATTGGCTAAGGACGAGGTGACGATGCGCGTCGGAAATGGTTCCACGGTCGATGTAATTGCCGTCGGCACGCTACCTCTACATCTACCTTCGGGATTAGTTTAAGACCTCAATAATTGTTATTTGGTGCCCGAGTTGAGCATGAACATTATATCTGGATCTTGTTTATTGCAAGATGGTTATTCATTTAAGTAAGAGAATAATGGTTGTTCTATTTATATGAATAATATCTTTTATGGTCATGCACCCTTGAAGAGTGGTCTATTCTTGTTGAATCTCGAATGTAGTGATACACATATTCATAATATTGATGCCAAAAGATGCAAAGTTGATAATGATAGTGCAACATATTTGTGGCACTGCCATTTAGGTCATATTAGTGTAAAGCGCATGAAGAAACTCCATACAGATGGGATTTTGGAATCACTTGATTATGAATCATTTGATACTTGCGAACCATGCCTCATGGGCAAGATGACTAAAACTCCGTTCTCCGGAACAATGGAGCAAGCTAATGACTTATTGGAAATAATACATACCGATGTATGTGGTCCGATGAGTGTTGAAGCACGCGGCGGGTATCGTTATTTTCTGACATTCACAGATGATTTGAGTAGGTATGGTTATCTCTACTTAGTGAAACACAAGTATGAAACATTTGAAAAGTTCAAAGAATTTCAGAGTGAAGTGGAGAATCATCGTAACAAGAAAATAAAGTTTCTACGATCTGATCGCGGAGGTGAATATTTGAGTTACGAGTTTGGCCTTCATTTAAAACAATGTGGAATTGTTTCGCAACTCACGCCACCTGGAACACCACAGCGTAATGGTGTGTCCGAACATCATAATTGTACTTTATTAGATATGGTGCGATCTATGATGTCTCTTACCGATTTACCACTATCATTTTGGGGTTATGCATTAGAGACAACTGCATTCACGTTAAATAGGGCACCGTCTAAATCCGTTGAGACGACACCGTATGAACTATGGTTTGGCAAGAAACCTAAGCCGTCATTCTTAAAGTTTGGGGTTGCGACACTTATGTCAAAAGGCTTCAGCCTGATAAGCTCGAACCCAAATCAGAGAAGTGTGTCTTCATAGGATACCCTAAGGAAACAATTGGGTATACCTTCTACCACAGATCCAAAGGCAAGACCTTTGTTGCTAAGAATGGGTCCTTTCTAGAGAAGGAGTTTCTCTCGAAAGAAGTGAGTGGGAGGAAAGTAGAACTTGATGAGGTAATTGTTCCTTCTCTCGAATTGGAGAGCAGCACATCACAGAAAACCATTCCCGTGATGCCTAAACCAACTAGAGAGGAAACTAATGATGATGATCATCAAACTTCAGATCAAGTTACTAGTGAACCTCGTAGGTTAACCAGAGCACGATCCGCACCAGAGTGGTACGGTAATCCTGTTCTAGAAGTCATGTTACTAGACCAAGGCGAACCTACGAATTATGAAGAAGCTATGATGAGCCCAGATTCTGATAAATGGCTTGAGGCCGTGAAATCTGAGATAGGATCCATGTATGAGAATAAAATGTGGACTTTGGTGGATTTGCCTGATGATCGGCAAGCCATAAAGAATAAATGGATCTTCAAGAAGAAGACTGACGCTAATGGTAATGTTACTGTCTACAAAGCTCGACTTGTCGCAAAGGGTTTTCAACAAGCTCAAGGAGTTGACTACGATGAGACTTTCTCACTGTAGCGATGCTTAAGTCTGTCCGAATCATGTTAGCAATTTACGCATTTTATGACTATGAAATCTGGCAAATGGACGTCAAAACTGCATTCCTTAACGGATAACTTAAAGAAGAGTTGTATATGATGCAACCAGAAGCTTTTGTCGATCCTAAAGGTGCTAACAAAGTGTGCAAGCTCCAGCGATCCATCTATGGACTGGTGCAAGCATCTCGGAGTTGGAATATACACTTTGATGAGGTGATCAAAGCATATGGTTTTATACAAACTTACGGTGAAGCCTGTATTTACAAGAAAGTGAGTGGGAGCTCTATAGCATTTCTGATATTATATGTGGATGACATATTGTTGATTGGAAATGATATGGAATTTCTAGATAACATAAAAGGATACTTGAATAAGAGTTTTTGAATGAAAGACCTCGGTGAAGCTGATTATATATTAGGCATCAAGATCTATAGGGATAGATCAAGACGCTTAATAGGACTTTCACAAAGCACATACCTTGATAAAGTTTTGAAGAAGTTCAAAATGGATCAGTCAAAGAAAGGGTTCTTGCCTGTGTTACAAGGTGTGAAGTTGAGTCAGACTCAAAGCCCGACCACTGAAGAAGATAGAGAGAAAATGAAAGTCATTCCCTATGCCTCAGCCATAGGTTCTATCATGTATGATATGCTATGAACCAGACCTGATGTGTGTCTTGCCATAAGTTTGGCAGGGAGGTACCAAAGCAATCCAGGAGTGGATCACTGGACAGCGGTCAAGAACATCCTAAAGTACCTGAAAAGGACCAAGGATATGTTTCTTGTTTATGGAGGTGACAAAGAGCTAGTCGTATATAGTTACGTGGAGCTGTCAGTTGGTGCAGTTCCAAGCAAAGCGTCGTGGCGGGATCTACGTGTGAAGCGGAGTACATAGCTGCTTCGGAAGCAGCAAATGAAGGAGTCTGGATGAAGGAGTTCATATCCGAACTGGGTGTAATACCCAGTGCATCGGGTCCAATGAGAATCTTTTGTGACAACACTGGAGCAATTGCCTTGGCGAAGGAATCCAGGTTTCACAAGAGAACCAAACACATCAAGAGACGCTTCAAATCCATTTGTGAACAAGTCAAAGATGGAGACATAGAAGTTTGCAAAATACATACGGATCTGAATATAGCAGACCCGTCAACTAAGCCTCTTCCGCGAGGAAAACATGATCAACACCAAGACTCCATGGGTTTTAGATTCATTACAATGTAATCTAGATTATTGACTCTAGTGCAAGTGGGAGACTGAAGGAAATATGCCCTAAAGGCAATAATAAAGTTGTTATTTTATATTTCCTTATTCATGATAAATGTTTATTATTCATGCTAGATTATATCGATCGGAAACTTAAATACATGTGTGAATACATAAACAAATACAGTGTCCCTAGTAAGCCTCTACTAGATTACCTCGTTGATCAAAGATGGTTAAGGTTTCCTAACCATGGACATGTGTTGTCATTTGATAACGGGATCACATCATTAGGAGAATGATGTGATGGACAAGATCCATCCGTTAGCTTAGCATAATGATCGTTCAGTTTATTACTATTGCTTTCTTCATGTCAAATACATATTCCTTCGACTATGAGATTATGCAACTCCCGGATACCGAAGGAATACCTTGTGAATGTGTGCTATCAAACGTCACAACATAACTGGGTGATCATAAAGATGCTCTACAGGTATCTCCGAAGGTGTTTGTTGAGTTGGCATAGATCGAGATTAGGGATTGTCACTCCGAGTATTGAAGAGGTATCTCTGGGCCCTCTCGGTAATACACATCATAAGAAGCCTTGCAAGAAAATGACTAAGGAGTTAGTTACGAGATGATGTATTAGGAAACGAGTAAATAGATTTGTGATACGTCTCCGTCGTATCTATAATTTTTGATTGTTCCATGCCAATATTCTATAACTTTTACATACTTTTGGCAACTTTTTATATTATTTTTGGGACTAACATATTGATCCAGTGCCCAGTGCCAGTTCCTGTTTGTTGCATGTTTTATGTTTCGCAGAAAACCCATATCAAACGGAGTCCAAACGGGGTAAAAACGGACGGAGAATATTTTTGGAATATTTGTGATATTTGGGAAGAAGAATCAACGCGAGAGGGTGCCCGAGGGGGCCACGAGGCAGGGGGCGCACCCCAAGGGGGTGGGCACGCCCCTGACCCTCGTGGGCACCCTGTAAGGCAGTTGCTGTTATTCTTTTGCCACAAGAAAGCTAATTTTCGGAAAAAAATCATGGCGAAGGTTTCAATCCAATCGGAGTTACGGATCTGCGATTATAAAAGAAACGGTGAAAGGGCAGAATCTAGGAGGCAGAAACAGAGAGAGACAGAGACAGATCCAATCTCGGAGGGGCTCTCGCCCCTCCCACGCCATGGAGACCAAGGACCAGAGGGGAAACCCTTCTCCCATCTAGGGAGAAGGTCAAGGAAGAAGAAGAAGGGGGGCTCTCTCCCCCTCGCTTCCGGTGGCGCCAGAGTGCCACCGGGGGCCATCATCATCACCACAATCTACACCAACACCTCCGCCATCTTCACCAACATCTCCATTACCTTCCCCCATCTATCTACAGCGGTCTACTCTCCCGCAACCCGCTGTACCCTCTACTTGAACATGGTGCTTTATGCTTCATATTATTATCCAATGATGTGTTGCCATCCTATGATGTCTGAGTAGATTTTTGTTGTCCTATCGGTAATTGGTGAATTGCTATGATTGGCTTAATTTGCTTGTGGTTATGTTGCTGTCCTTTGGTGCCCATCATATGAGCGCGCGCGTGGATCATACCATAGGGTTAGTTGTATGTTGATAGGACTATGTATTGGAGGGCAAGAGTGACAGAAGCTTCAACCTAGCATAGAAATTGATGCATACGAGATTGAAGGGGGACCAATATATCTTAATGCTATGGTTGGGTTTTACCTTAATGAACATTAGTAGTTGCGGATGCTTGCTAATAGTTCCAATCATAAGTGCATAGAATTCCAAGTCAGGGATGACATGCTAGCAGTGGCCTCTCCCACATAAAACTTGCTATCAGTCTAGTAAAGTAGTCAATTGCTTAGGGACAATTTCGCAACTCCTACCACCACTTTTCCACACTCGCTATACTAACTTTATTGTGTCTTTATCTAAACAGCCCCTAGTTTTATTTACATGCTCTTTATATTCTTGCAAACCTATCCCACAACACCTACAAAGTACTTCTAGTTTCATACTTGTTCTAGGTAAAGTGAACGTCAAGCGTGCATAGAGTTGTATCGATGGTCGATAGAACTTGAGGGAATATTTGTTCTGCCTTTAGCTCCTTGTTGGGTTCGACACTCTTACTTATCAAAAGAGGCTACAATTGATCCCCTATACTTGTGGGTTATCAACTTGCGGGTAACGAGATTGAACTAGGTATAAATATACCGACGATCGAATCTCGGGCAAGTAACATACCGATGGACAAAGGGAATTACGTATGTTGTCATAACGGTTCGACCGATAAAGATCTTCGTAGAATATGTAGGAGCCAATATGGGCATCCAGGTTCCGCTATTGGTTATTGACCAGAGAGGTGTCTCAGTCATGTCTACACAGTTCTCGATCCTGTAGGTTCCGCACGCTTAACGTTCGTTAACGATATAGTGTTATATGAGTTATATGATTTGGTGACCGAATGTTGTTCGGAGTCCTGGATGAGATCACAGACATTATGAGGAGTCTCGAAATGGCCGAGAGGTAAAGATTGATATATAGGACGATGGTATTCGGACACCGGAAGAGTTTCGGGATGCACCGGGTAGCCATCGGGTCACCGGAAGGGATTCCGGACACCCCCCGGTAGGTATGTGGGCTTAATGGGCCAAGTGCGTCTCTCTCCCTAGCCGGACAGCCCTAGGGAAGGAAAGGGGGAGGGCTAGCCCCTCCTGCCTTTGCCTCTCATGTGAGAAAGGAAAAAAGGGGGGGGGGGCTCCCTTCTCTGCCTTCCCCCCGCACCTAAACATGGCGGGGGGACGCCACTTGGGAGGAGACCCCAAGTAGGATTCAGCCTACTTGGGGCACCCTCCTGGCTGCTCCCTCCTCCCCCCACCTATATATATATATATATATATGTGGGAGGGGGCACCTAGCACACCAGAACATTGTCTTAGCCGTGTGCGGCGCCCCCCTCCACTGTTTACACCCCCGGTCATATTTTCGTAGTGCTTAGGCGAAGCACTGCGGAGATCACTTCACCATCACCGTCACCACGCCGTCGTGCCATCGGAACTCATCCACTACCTCGCTGTCTTGCTAGATCAAGAAGGCAAAGGACGTCACCGAGCTGAACGTGTGCTGAACGCGGAGGTGTCGTACGTTCGGTACTCGATCGGTTGGATCGCCAAGAAAGTTCGACTACATCAACCGCGTTGTGAAACGCTTCCGCCTATGATCTACGAGGGTACGTAGACACACTCTCCCCTCTCGTTGCTATGCATCTCCATGGATAGATCTTGCGTGTGCGTAGAATTTTTTTTGTTTTTCCATGCAACGTTTCCCAACAGTTTGATGAATAGGGTTGGATGGTTGGCTCCCGTCATTGTCCACGGACGCGTCCACAGACAGATACTGTTCCGTTTTAGGGGTTGGAGTTGCCCTTACTGAGTTCTTGGCCCAAAATGTAAGATCACTTTTGAGTTAATGGACCAGGCAGGACAAATGAAACATTATCCGTCAGCCCCATCCCAACCCTAGGCGTCGTCTAGGTCCCCCTCTTCTTCCCTGTTCGGTGACCTCATCGATGACAAGAGGAGTGGGGACCCTTCCACCTCGTGTTATTTTTCTTAGGTTTTTTGCTTCTCCCGTAACATCAACGAGGTGCTGGCGATTCTGGCGTATTGGAATAAGGTGTCTTCAGACTCTCCCTGCCACGACGACGTCCGAACCGGCGCCGACGAAGGGCCTGTGAATGCTTGTGTCCCCAGATCTATTGTTTCCTTTCAGATCTTGGCAATTTGTGTGCTTTTCAAGGAGGGCTATTGGCTGGCTTTTGGTATGGCGACTTCAACATCTTCTTTTGTGTTGTTTCGTTGCTTGGCATGATTTCTTCAACCCTCTGAACTGGTGGTGATGGATTGGAAGCCTGTTCCGCGTGGGCGATGCTCCAACCTATGTACCTTCAACGGTTTATAGATTTCGTCTCAACAGGCGAGTGACAATTGCAGTCTTCAAAGCCTAGTATGGCAAGAGCGTTTGCACATGTCACTCTTCTTTACTGTTGGTTCAGTGCAATTTTTAATCTCCGGTGGGCGCCATAGGATCGGAGTAAGAAGAAGATTAGTGTGCTTTTTAATGTAATTTTAGTTTTTACTGGTCATTCTTCGACCTTTGTTTTCTGGCGCCTGCTACGGATCAGTCGGATGATACGAGCCAAATTTAAGCCACCCCTATAGCCGTCAGATCACATCATCTACAGCGTCCGATTCATTCTACCGAGCAGTACATCCCAGCATGCCTCCCGCACGCATGACCGCAACTCCCTCGTAGCACCTCACGCCCGTGCATGGTTCATCTCATCACAGCTCCAGCGACGCCCATGTGGCAGCGTCAGGCAGCTGCAGCGACGTCCATGGCAGCATCAACTCGCAGCTTCACCGCCAGCTATGGCAGCAGCTCGTCGCCTCTAAGCACCGTCGGCACGGCTGTAGCGGCATCGTCGTCTCTCCTCCTGCAATGCAACTCCGCCGCCGGCCATTGAAGCAACTTGTCACCACTCCTGCTGCAACGCAGCTCCGCCATCATGTAACATCCCAATTTTTCAATTTGGAATGTTATCCATAGAGCATCATTGCATATCATATTTTATTTGCATTTTGGGTTTGATCCTAGAAATTCTACGTAACTCAAGGACCCACGAAGAGAGTTGGGGATTTCGTTATTTTCATATTTGAGTTTTCTCAAATTTTGAAAATAGGATCGTTTGATTTTATTTATTTTATCTTCAAATATTTCTATTATGAAAATATGAGAGAGGGAATAAAATGACTTTCCCAAAAATAAGAAAATATTGAAGATGTAATAAAAAATCAAATAAGTTTTATTTTGGAGTTTTTCGCTATTTTATTTGAATTTAGGAAAAAAATGCGCGTTTTTTCAAAATTGCATTTAGGCCCCAAATAAATGTTCATCTTGTCCGGCTTGATTTTAGAAGTCGGGGAAAATTTATTTCGGTATTTTTGGAGTCCGTTTAATATTTATTTTATTTGTTTTTCTACGCGTAATGTTTAAAAAAAGCTAACGCCTTACCGGGCCGTGTCCGACCTAGACACTGCGCCCGGGCGGCCTTTACAGGCCAACGGCCCGCCCCGGGCCGAAACCCTAGCCGCCGCCCCGCCCTGCCTCGAGACCCGCGCTGCTGCCGCCGGATCCCGCCGCCGCCGCCCGACGCCGCCGCCCCGCCGCCCGACGTCGCCGCCCCTCGCCGCCCCGCCGCCCGACGCCGCCGCCCCGCACCCCGCCGCCGACCCGCCGCCCCGCCGGAGCCGCCCGCCGCCGCCGGAGCCCTCGCCGGAGGTAGCCGCCGCCGCCGCCGGTTTTCTTCGGAAAACCGTACGGTTTTTTAGAATCCGTGGTTTTTTCTCTAATAGATCGGTTTAGTTTTTTCCGGTTTATTTATTTTGCGGACGTTCGTCCGTACGTTCGTTTTAACGAACGGTTTTCATCGGTTAGTCGCAGACAGCGAACGTTCGTTCGTTAGCCTGTTCGTCCGTTTTTTCTTTTTCTTGGATTTTCCGCGATTATTTCTGATCGCGATTTCCGATCTGTTTTTCGTTTTAGTATAACTTTTCGCTCGTTTATCGGAATCAGGCGATTCAAGCGCCTAGAGTTTCGTCTCGAAGCCCTCTTTCTGTTTAACCAACTCAAACAAGTTTTTGCTTCTGTAAAATTTTACCTAGGTCCAGATTAGTAAATGAAGTTTTTTTCTTTCGCCGTTTGACTTTTGTTGCTTCGTTTGATTTGATTCTTTTTGCAAACCGGAGTTCTTAAGTTGAACTTTATAGTTAGTTCTTATTTGCATTTTACCTGTGCATTAGATGAGTACTTATTGTATGCTTTTTTGTTTGCGATAGAGTACCCGGAGTGCGCAGCTTGCTACTTCGAATCGCTAGGTTTCGCGGATCATCAGCAAGGCAAGTAACACTTTTATCATACCTTTTTACTACCCAGTTTTATTGCATTAGATCAACCCTCAAACATTGCATGATTAGGATCTAATTAAATTGTGGGATCTGGGAAGTAGATGAGGTAGTACCTATTGCCCTGTTTATTATCAAACCCTTGGGAGTTACTTCTACGTTTGCTTATATTGCTATGCTATGCTAGTAGACGTGGATTGGGTTTGAGTGTTTTCCATGATAGATGTGAGATTGTTAATTTAATGGTTTACTTAAGGTGGCAACTAAAACTCACATCTGGGTGGATTGAGGTACCTGGGTATTCCAGGATTGCCTGTTTTTCTTTTGGACCGCCACCCAGGCTCAAAGGGATCATGAGATTATTCATGCTAGAAACTTCTGTGTGCAGCCACAAGTTATTATGGGCTCTAGCATAGTTGAGTAGGTTGTGTGAGCTCTCGAAGAGGTAGACTAGCAGATGTAGGGGATGTAGGTGGTACTGTCTACCCGGAGTAGAGAGTTAACGCTTCTGAAAGACTGTGTCTCGGTCATCCGTTTCTCAAACACCATGTAGTGCGAGAAATTCAACGGAGGAGATCGAGTCTTGTGGGGAAAAGTGTGCAAACCTCTGCAGAGTGTACAAACTAATCATGGTTAGCCGTGTCCCCGGTTATGGACATCTTGAGTATCTAGTACCTGGATTATCATGTGAATCTCATCATGTTACTTTAATTAATTTTGTTGGGTTTTAATGATGTTACTTAATTGGGATTGAGAATGCTGTCAACCATTCTCAATGTTCAACAACCACCATGATAGTTAAATAAAATTTATTCCTTTGCAGTAGGGAAAAATTGGCTTTTCGCAAAACAGTAACCATATTCCATGTGCTGACTTTTCGAAAAATTGGCTTCTACCAGCCATATATGCATGTAGTATAGCATTATTCTGTTCATTAGTCTCTATGTGTTACTTTGCCAGCATATTCCATGTGCTGACCCGTTTTCGGGCTGCAACGTTTCATGTTGCAGACTTTTCAGATGACGCGTAAGGTGCCTTAGGTCGTGGTTCTATACTCAGTGATGCCGTTGGAGTTGATGGACTCACTTATCTTCCAAGCCTTCCGCTGTTATCGTTATTAGATGGCCTTAAGCCATATTTATTGTAATAAGTTCTCTTTTGGAGACTTTCGATGTAATAAGTGTGTGATTGCTACTCTGTTATACTCAGTGATGCCGTTGGAGTTGATGGACTCACTTATCTTCCAAGCCTTCCGCTGTTATCGTTATTAGATGGCCTTAAGCCATATTTATTGTAATAAGTTCTCTTTTGGAGACTTTTGATGTAATAAGTGTGTGATTGCTACTCTGTTATAAATCCTTCGAGTACTGTGCGTGTCAGCATTACTGATCCAGGGATGACATTGATGCACAAAGACTTGACCGTCTGAGGTCTGGTCGCTACAAGATGGTATCAGAGCACACGCTGACTGTAGGACACGACCACTAAGCTTAAAACATAGATCACTACTCTCTTCTTATTTCTGACTCCTCTGCATTTTCTACTCTTTTAGGATGGCGGATGCAAGGAACAAGTTCATGCAACCAGATGAGGATACACCCTTTGGACGCCACTTGAAGGAAGTCACTAGATACCTGAAAATAGGAATTCCAAGCTTCACCGGAACCTACAACGCCACACTACCAGAAGAGGAGCGTTGGTTGATTCAAGTTCAAGTTCCAGGAAGGACGTTCATGCCCATCACGGAGCCCATAGAGTTTTCCTTTGATGCACCAACCTGGAGTCTAGGAAAGAGCATGGCAGCTCACATCACCATGGGACGCATTGGAGAAGTTTACCACAAGGAGCTTAAGGATACTATCTACCAGATTTGTGGGCGCCGAGATGAACAATGGGAGATGATCAGCAACAAGAAGGATAGATCAATTGCAGCTTTCATCCAGGAGTTAAACCAGCACATTCGACGCCAGGAGAACCAGATGTGTGCAGGCATGACGGATCTGAAGAAGGCATTGACCAAGATCACGGAGCTGGAGGAAGAACTCAAGTCTACACGTGATGGATATGAGGAGGAGATCACCACGTTATTGGAGAAAAATGACGACCTGGTAAAGAAGATCGGAGTATTCATGGGAGACCCAGCACCAGGAGGAGAAGATGATGATTGCACTTGCCCGGACAACTACGTCATCATCGACGACACCGACTCAGACCCAAGTGAAGATGACTTTGTTGATGAAGCTGGAGCAGATATCATGGAGTCTTCGACCGATCAAAATTTCTAGTAGACCACCAAATCAGTAGTAGAATTCCCCCATGTATATAGTATAGTCCAAGCACTTTGTAACGATAGTTAGATCGATTGTATGCCCTTGTTTGAATTGATATGAGTGATATTGTTTGCTTTTGCCTCATGTGCATATGGGTAGTGTTTTCTCTCTAGACCTCATTCTATTCTGACTTCTCATCTTTTCTAAAACCCTCAGATGCCTCCGAGACGTGACACCGCATTTGCTTTCCCACCGGAGCTCACTTAGTTGATCCAGCAGCAGAATGCGTTGATGCAGTTACTAGTCCAGAACCAGAATCAGGGGAACAACAACAACAACAACAACAACAACCCACCACCTCCACCACCTGTTGATCATTTGACCCGTTTCTTAAGGCTAAATCCGCCAGTGTATTCCAGTAGCACCGAGCCGATTGTTGCAGATGATTGGCTCCACAAAGTTGGAAGGGAGTTGACCACTGCAGGATGCACAGATGCGGAAAGAGTGCGTTTTGCCGCACATCAGCTTGATGGACCCGCAACATCATGGTGGGATAATTACATAGCCACACACCCTGCAGACACTGTCACATGGGACCAGTTTCAGCAAGCTTTTCGTACCGCCCATGTTTCAGCGGGAGCTATGGCCATGAAGAAGCGTGAGTTTCGCAACTTACGCCAAGGAGGATGCACCGTAGGCCAGTATGTGGAGGACTTTAGCAAGTTAGCACGTTATGCCCCAGATGATGTTGCTACAGATGCAGCCAAGCAGGAGAAGTTTCTGGAAGGACTGAATGATGAGATGAGCATGCAATTGATGGTAGAAACCTTCAACAACTACCAGGAGTTGGTAGATAGAGCTCTCATGATGGAAGGGAAACAGCAGCAGATTGAAAACCGCAAAAGGAAGTATAGACAAGGGAAGTATAATTCTGGAGCTCAGCAGAAGCCACGTTTTACCCCGAAATCGGGAGGACCATTTCAGCATACCCACGGAGGAGGTTCACACAATCATAATGGCCCGAAGAATGGTAATGGGAATGGAGGAAGCAACGGCCAGAACCGTACCAACCCTTCAACCCCAGCTAAGAGAGACCTGAGCCAAGTCACTTGCTTTAAGTGCCAGAAGACTGGACACTATGCCAATGAATGTCCTGAAGCCCAGAATGGAAATAGCAATGGAAGCTCTGGGAAGAAGCCGAATCCCTTCAACAAAGGACATGTGAACCACGTTAGCGTGGAGGAGGTTGAAGCTCAGCCAGATGCAGTAATAGGTAAGTTTTTGGTTAAGTCATTTACTGCACTCGTTCTTTTTGATACTGGTGCATCGCATTCATACATATCAAGGGGATTTGTGGATAAGTATAAACTGCCAACCCAAGCCCTTAGGTCACCTATGTTAGTAACCTCGCCAGGAGCAGAGTATATGGCTAGTTTATGGTGTGATCGGTTACCATTAAGGATTGGTAACTACGTGTTTCCCTTGGACCTAATAGTATTGGAATCGCACGGGTTGGATGTGATATTAGGCATGGATTGGTTATCGAAGTACGGAGGGAACATTGAATGCGCAAGTAAGACGATTTTGCTTACCACCCCAGAAGGAAGAAGGATCAAGTATGTATCCCGGCACATGCCGAAGAGGACTCAAGTAAATTCCTTATCAGGAGTTGTACAGGAGGAAGTACCAGTGGTGAAGGATTTTCTTGACATATTTCCAGAAGAGTTGCCAGGTATGCCACCGGATAGAGACATTGAGTTTTTGATTGAGCTTTTGCCAGGCACAGGGCCAATATCTAAGAGACCGTACAGGATGCCCGCAAAGGATTTGGAGGAAATTAAGAAGCAAATTAAGGAGTTACTGGATAAAGGTTCTATTTGCCCAAGTTCTTCACCTTGGGGATCGCCAGTGCTTCTAGTGGAGAAGAAGGATGGATCGCTAAGGATGGTTGTTGATTATCGAGGATTGAATGAAGTGACCATCAAGAACAAGTACCCACTGCCGATGATTAATGATTTGTTTGACCGATTGCAAGGAGCTAAGGTATTTTCCAAGATCGATCTGCGATCGGGATACCATCAGTTGAAGATTCGAGAGCAGGATATACCTAAGACGGCTTTTACCACTAGGTATGGGCTATACGAGTATACCGTTATGTCATTTGGTCTGACTAACGCACCTGCTTATTTCATGAACCTGATGAACAAAGTGTTTATGGAGTTTCTGGATAAGTTCGTCGTAGTGTTCATTGATGACATTCTGATCTACTCAAAGAATGAAGAGGAGCATAAGGAACATTTGTGTTTGGTACTTGAGAAGCTCAGAGAACATCATTTATACGCCAAGTTCAGTAAATGTGAGTTTTGGCTGAAGGAAGTTGGATTCCTCGGACATGTTATATCCGGAGAAGGAATAGCAGTAGACCCCACCAAAGTTGACACAGTAACAAGCTGGGAATCACCCACATCAGTTGGAGAGATCCGGAGTTTTCTTGGACTTGCAGGATACTACCGGAGATTCATTGAGAATTTCTCGAAGATTGCAAAACCCATGACGGAGCTGTTGAAGAAAGACACCAAGTTCAATTGGACTGAGGAATGTGAAGCTAGTTTTCAGGAGTTGAAGAAACGGGTGGTTACATCACCAGTGTTGATTCTGCCAGATCAGCGCAAAGATTACGAAGTTTACTGCGACGCTTCTCGTCGAGGACTTGGAGCAGTGCTGATGCAGGAGGGAAGAGTTGTTTCATACGCCTCACGACAACTTAAGCCCCATGAGCTGAATTACGCTACGCATGATTTGGAGTTAGCAGCCGTAGTGCATGCGTTGAAGACATGGAGACATTTTCTCATCAGAAACCACTGTGAGGTGTACACGGATCATAAGAGTTTGAAATACATCTTCACGCAGAAGGAGCTGAATCTCAGGCAAAGGAGATGGTTGGAACTCATAAAGGATTATGACATGAGATTGCATTATCACCCCGGGAAGGCTGACGTAGTAGCGGACGCGTTGAGCCGCAAGAGCCATGTCAACACACTCATGACCGGAGAGTTACCAAAGGAATTAGCCGAGGATCTTCGCGAGCTATGTTTGGAGATAGTTCCGAGAGGCTATGTTGCCGCATTAGAAATCCAGTCTACATTGATGGATAAGATCAGGGAAGCTCAGAAGACAGACAAGGAGATTGCTAAAATAAAGGAGAACGTGAGCAAAGGAAAAGCCAAGGGATTTCGTGAGGATGAGCATGATACCTTATGGTTTGAGGACCGCATTTATGTGCCTAATGACCCGGAGATCAGGAAGTTGATTCTACAAGAGGCTCATGATTCATCGTATTCGATTCACCCAGGAAATACCAAGATGTATTTGGATTTGAAGGATACTTTCTCGTGGATCAGAATGAAGAAGGATATTGCGGAGTATGTAGCAGTTTGTGATGTATGTCAGAGAGTGAAGGCAGAGCATCAGAAGCCAGCCGGATTGCTACAGCCATTACCAATACCTGAATGGAAGTGGGATAAGCTAGGTATGGATTTTATCACGGGATTGCCTAGGACTCGTTCAGGCTATGGCTCTATATGGGTTGTAGTCGATCATTTGACGAAAGTAGCTCATTTCATCCCAGTGAAGACCACTTACAGCAGTGCTAAGTTGGCAAAGATATACATGACCAGGATCGTATGTTTGCATGGAGTTCCAAGGAGCATTGTATCAGAAAGAGGAACCCAGTTTACCTCAAAGTTCTGGCATCAGTTACACGAAACTTTGGGTACCAGGCTAGAGTTCAGTACAGCCTTTCATCCACAGACAGATGGACAGACCGAAAGAGTGAATCAGATTTTGGAGGATATGTTGAGAGCTTGTGCACTAGATTATGGATCTAGTTGGGATGACAATTTGCCATATGCGGAGTTTTCTTACAACAACAGTTATCAATCCAGTCTAAAGATGGCCCCTTTCGAAGCTTTGTACGGAAGGAGGTGTAGAACACCATTGTTATGGGATGAAGTTGGAGACCGCCAATTGTTTGGACCTGACCTGATTAAGGAGTCTGAACAGAAGGTGAAGTTGATTCGCGATAGGCTCAAGGTAGCCCAATCCAGGCAGAAGAGCTATGCGGATTCGAAACGCAAGGAGACAGTTTACGAAGTCGGAGACAGAGTTTATCTTCGTGTATCCCCACTTCGAGGAGTTAAGCGCTTTGGAGTTAAGGGAAAGTTAGCGCCACGATTTGTAGGACCATACAAAGTTTTGGAACGTATGGGAGAAGTTGCTTACAAGTTGGAATTACCCGAAGGATTGTCAGGAGTTCACGATGTGTTTCACGTTTCCCAGTTGAAGAAATGCCACGCAGAGATGGCTGATATACTGCTGAGAGACACCGTGCCATTGGAAGCGATTCAGTTGGATAGTGATTTGACCTACGAGGAGAAACCAATTAAGATTCTCGAGTATGCCAGCCGAGTCACCCGCAGCAAGGTTATCAAGTTTTGCAAAGTTCAGTGGAGCCACCATACCGAGGATGAAGCCACCTGGGAGCGAGAGGAAGATCTACGGAAGGACCACCCTCACCTATTTTCTAGCCAACCCGAATCTCGAGGGCGAGATTCATCTTAAGGGGGTAGGTTTGTAACATCCCAAATTTTCAATTTGGAATGTTATACATAGAGCATCATTGCATATCAAATTTTATTTGCATTTTGGGTTTGATCATAGAAATTCTACGCAACTCAAGGACCCACAGAGAGAGTTGGGGATTTCGTTATTTTCATATTTGAGTTTTCTCAAATTTTGAAAATAGGATCGTTTGATTTTATTTATTTTATCTTCAAATATTTCTATTATGAAAATATGAGAGAGGGAATAAAATGACTTTCCCAAAAATAAGAAAATATTGAAGATGTAATAAAAAATCAAATAAGTTTTATTTTGGAGTTTTTCGCTATTTTATTTGAATTTAGGAAAAAAAATGCGTGTTTTTCAAAATTGCATTTAGGCCCCAAATAAATGTTCATCTTGTCCGGCTTGATTTTAGAAGTCGGGGAAAATTTATTTCGGGATTTTTGGAGTCCATTTAATATTTCTTTGATTTGTTTTTCTGCGCGTAATGTTTTTAAAAAAAAAGTTATCGCCTTACCGGGCCGTGTCCGACCTGGACACTGCGCTCGGGCGGCCTTTAAAGGCCAATGGCCCGCCCCGGGCCAAAACCCTAGCCGCCGCCCCGCCCCGCCTCGAGACTCGCGCCGCCGCCGCCCGACGTCGCTGAGGGAGTCCTGGATAAGGGGGTATCCGGACAGCCGGACTGTATACATCGTCCGGACTATTGAAGCGTGAAGATACAAGACTAAGACTTCGGCCCGTGTCCGGATGGGACTCTCCTTTGCGTGGAAGGCAAGCTTGGCGATCCGGATATTGTGTTTCCTTCCTTGTAACCGACTCCATGTAAACCCTAGCCCTCTCCGGTGTCTATATAAACCGGAGAGGTTGGTCCTTAGAAGGCCGATCACAATTACAATCATACCATCATAGGCTAGCTCTTAGGGTTTAGCCTTTACGATCTCATGGTAGATCTACTCTTGTACTACCCATATCTTCAATATTAATCAAGCAGGAAGTAGGGTTTTACCTCCGTCGAGAGGGCCTGAACCTGGGTAAACATTGTGTCCCTTGTTTCCTGTTACCATCGGCCTTGACGCACAGATCGGCACCCCCTACCCGAGATCCGCCGGTTTTGACACCGACATTGGTGCTTTCATCGAGAGTTCCTTTGTGTCGTCGCCACAAGGCCCGATGGCTCGTCTCATCGTCAAGGACGACATCACCTCGGGGGGAGCTCTGGCTGTAGGCCAAACTCTCCGACTTGGCAGCTTTATCATGGCCGCCCCATCGGCGGTAGAGCCGACGATGACCTCTCAAGTCATCAATCGTAACCTTCGCGTCAGTTCGGAACTCGCCGAACATATGGATCCGATGGAGCTCTCCTCCCTTAATGAGCTCTTGGATCGCATCGCTGCTCTAGGAGTCGCTACAGACTATGACCGGATCGGGCTTAAACCCGATCAAAGGGATATCCGATCCCCGCCGGCCACCCACGAGATGGCGGTAGTGGAGGAATCGCACACGGACCGCCCCTCGACTTTGAGGACGAGCTATGTCCGAATCACCGAACTCCCTGAGCCGAATACATGCTCAAAGGAAGACATGACCCAGGTCCCGGACTTGGAACTGGGCATTGGGCCAAAGAAATTGAGCGGCACTCCGGAGCCCGAGCCGTCAGGCTCGGAACTTCCCATGCCCCTGGGTGTCAGGTCGGATCAGAATCCGGATTCCGCCAACGACACCCTCCAGGACTTAAACCGTCTCTCCCGCATCAGGCAAGAGCCCCAGGAGACTGTACATCACTACTGGGCCAGATTCCTCCTTGTGCTTAACAGGGTCAGGGACTGCCGCGAGGAGGACGTAGTCTTACTCTTCTGCAAAAACTGCACGGACAAAGGACTCCTTAATGCTATAAACCGCCATGACATAATACACTTCGCGGATCTGACACTCATAGTACGGAAGTACTGTGCGATGGAAAGCGCCTGGAAAACCCAAACGGAATTTTGGGACAGTACGGCTCTCACCAAGACCTTTGTCCGAACTAAACGGGCAAACTCTCGTAAGTCGCCCGATCCCGCCCCCAAGAAACCGAAACATATCTCGGGGCGGGGAACCGTATTGGAAGAATGGCTCAATGGGCCATGTAAACTCCACAGCACTCCGGGCACGACACCAACTCATAGCCTTAGAGCATGTTGGATACTCCGGCAGGTCGCAAAAAGCGGCGAGGATCTTCTTGCAAGTCATAAAGCAGAACAACATCCCGCCAACGAACACAATGCGGTATTAATAGTCTTCGAGACTTTCGCCTCAAACAATAGGCGCAAGCGAGCTCATCGAAGCTCTGCTGAAATTTGCCATATGGCAAAGATAAACCCCTGGAACGACACTACTATAACTTTCAATGCCAGTGACGAACCTCAATTCCAGACTATCCGGGCACCGGCCGCTCTGGTCCTTAGCCCAATCGTGGACGGCTTCCGGCTCACTAAAGTACTCATGGACGGCGGAAGCGGATTAAACTTGATCTATGAAGAAACGCTCAACAAGATGGGAATTGATAAAAGCCGCATTGAGCAAAGCGGCACCACCTTCAGGGAAATCATCCCTAGTCGGGAAGCGAGGTGTGCGGGAAAAATCACACTTGATGTGGTATTCGGCACCCCGGACAATTACAGGTCCGAAGAGATCACATTCCAAGTGGCCCCTTTTAGCAGCGGATACCACGCCCTTTTAGGGCGGGACACGTTTACAAGCTTTCAAGCCATACCCCATTACGGGTACATGAAGCTTAAAATGCCCGGGCCCAATGGAATCATCACTCCAGCCAGTGATCCGGACGTCGCACTCCGCGCCGAAAACAAAACCGCAGCGCTGGCCCTAGAGGCATTATCCGAAGCCCTAGCAGTCGAAGAACTAACAACGCTACGGGCCACCGTGGACAGGGACGACGTGATACTCGACAAGCGACCCAAGTCCACCTCATTTAAACCCACAGACGAAATAGTCAAATTCCAAGTCCATCCAACGGACCCCACGAAGACAGCTTCCGTCGGGACACAGTTGAGCCCCGCAATGGACGCCGCACTACGAGACTTTTTACGCGAGAATTGGGACATTTTCGCCTAGCACCCGTCGGACATGCCGGGCATCCCACGTAGATTGGCCGAGCATAGCCTCAATATACTAAAGGCATATAAACCTGTCAAACAGGCCCTAAGGCGATTCTCAGAGCCCAAACGACAAGCAATGGGGGAAGAGTTAGCTAAGCTACTCGAGGCCGGGTTCATCAGAGATATTAAACACCCGGATTGGCTGGCAAATTTGGTAATGGTACCAAACAAGGACAAATCCTGGCGCCTATGCGTCGACTTCAAAGACCTCAACAAGGCTTGCCCCAAGGATCCCTTTCCCCTCCCTCGCATTGACCAAATCATCGATGCCACAGCTGGACACGACTCACTGTGTTTTCTCGATGCATACTCTGGATACCATCAAATAAAGATGGCAGAGTCTGACCAAGCTGCAACAACTTTCATAACGCCATATGGCCCTTTTTGCTTCAACACTATGCCTTTCGGGCTCAAGAATGCCGACGCAACCTATCAACGCATGATTCAAACATGCCTGGAAAAACAAATCGGCAAAACAGTGGAGGCATATGTTGACGACGTGGTTATAAAAACTAGACACGTCGAAACTCTAATAGACGACTTGAGGCTTACATTCGATAACCTCCAGACATATGACATCAAGTTGAATCTGGAAAAATGTGTCTTCGGCATCCCCTCGGGGAAACTGCTGGGCTTCATTGTTTCCAATAGAGGAATTGAAGAGAATCCGGCAAAAATCCGAGCTCTGTCACAGTTGGCTATACCATCAGACCTCAAGCACATACAGAAACTAGCGGGATGCGTGGCCGCTTTGAGCCGCTTTATCTCCAGGTTAGGAGAAAAGGCATTACCTCTTTACCGCCTCCTTCGGCGCACCGAACACTTCGTGTGGACGGACGCAGCCGCGGCCGGACTCGATGAAATAAAGACCTTACTGGTCAGTAATCCAGTCCTAACCGCGCCAAATATCGGCGAGCCTATGCTATTATACATAGCCGCGACACATCAAGTTGTAAGCGCAGTGCTCGTCGTCGAACGAGAGGTGGACGGATACAAATTCCCGCTCCAGAAGCCGGTTTATTATGTATCCACGGTCCTCACTCCATGCAAATCCCGATACCCACACTATAAAAAAATAGCATACATGGTCTTCATGGCATCCCGGAAGCTGCGACACTACTTTCAAGAGTGTTCGATTACAGTAGCCTCCAAAGTACCACTCAATGACATAATAAATAACCGCGATGCTACGGGCCGGATTGCTAAATGGGCTATCGAGCTCCTTCCGTTCGATATAATATACAAACCATGGCGGGCCATCAAGTCGCAAGTACTGGCGGACTTTGTCGCCGAATGGACGGAAGCCGAACTCCCTAAAGAGTACGGTGTGTACTCCAACTGGATCATGCACTTCGACGGCTCTAAAATGCTGGCCGGATTGGGAGCAGGTGTAGTCCTGACATCTCCCACCGGAGACACGGTCTAGTACGTCCTCCAAATATTATACACAGACTCCAACAATGCAGCCGAATACGAGGCTCTATTGCATGGTCTTCGGATGGCAGTCTCTATGGGCATCCAACGCCTAGAGGTGTGCGGGGATTCGAACCTCGCAATATCACAGATAAATGGAGACTTTGATGCCAAGGATCCGAAAATGGCGGCCTATCGTACTGCCGTCCTCAAAATGTCAGCTCGGTTCGAGGGGCTCGAATTCCACCATGTGGCCCGAGAAAACAATCAAGCGGCAGACGTCCTCGCCCGCATCGGCGCTAAACGCGACCCCGTCCCACCTAACATATTCCTGGAAAGGTTGTTCAAACCATCCGTAGTATGGGAAGGGGAGTCCGGCAATACCAGCACGGACCCGAACACACCCCCAGATTCCGAACCATCAGACACAATCGGAGGCTCTGCCACCGAAATAACATCTTCAGCCCACGAAATCATGGCCGTCATCGCCCCGTGGACTGAGCCTTTCTTGGTCTACCTAAATAGGCAGGAACTCCCCGAAGACCAAAATGAAGCACGCTGCATTGTACGGCGTTCCAAAGCTTACAAAGTCCATGAAGGGGAACTCTATAAGAAAAGCGCGACCGGAGTGCTCCAAAGGTGCATCTCCGAAGAGGAAGGGCGGCAACTCTTGGCTGAAATCCATGCCGGACTGGGCGGACACCACGCTGCGGCCCGAGCGCTGGTTAGCAAGGCTTTCCGTACAGGCTTTTATTGGCCGACGGCCCGAGCAGACGCACAGGACCTTGTTCAACATTGCGTCGGTTGCCAACTTTTTGCCAATCAGAGTCATATGCCCCCTACCGCTCTCCAAACAATCCCCATAACATGGCCCTTCGCGGTCTGGGGGCTGGATATGGTCGGCCCTCTTAAAGGGGGAAGCCATAAGAAAAAATACTTATTGGTCATGGTGGACAAGTTCACCAAATGGATAGAAGCCAAACCAGTCAAAACGGCCGAATCCGGCCCAGTGATAGACTTCATATCCGGGGTCGTACACCGATATGGTTTCCCCCACAGCATCATCACTGATAATGGCTCAAATTTCACAGCCGATGAAGTGAAAACTTGGTGCGCCAAAATGGGCATTAAGCTCGACTACGCTTCCGTCTACCATCCCCAAACAAATGGCCAGGTCGAACGGGCAAATGGTCTCATCATGAGCGGCATCAAACCCAGACTAGTGCGATTTTTGACAGAATCAGATACGCACTGGGTCGAGGAGCTCGACTCCGTACTCTGGGGGCTGCGGACCACACCGAATCGCACCACCGGATATACACCATTTTTCATGGTGTACGGGGCGGAAGCAGTACTACCCTGCGACATAATACATGATTCGCCATGCGTATGCATGTACGAAGAGAAGGAAGCCGAGTTAGATCGTCAGGATAATTTGGATGCCTTGGAAGAGGAGCGCGATGTCGCAAAAGCCCGTTCCGCATTCTATCAGCAGCAGGCTCGACGATATCAAAGCAGAGAAGTGCGGGCCAAAACTTACAATATTAGCGAGCTCGTCCTACGATTACCGGAGAAGAAAAAGGACAAACTCAAACCCAAGTGGGAAGGTCCCTTCGTCATTGACAAAGTTCTCACCGGAGGAGCATACCGCTTACGTAATGCATCTGATAACAGACTCGAGCCGAACCCATGGAACACGGCCAGACTCCGGAGATTCTACGCCTAACGCCGAACTCAGTGTTCGTCTCCTTGCTCTCTCTTTGCTTTTTTTATGCTCCACCCCATTTTTCCTTTCTCGGCCCTTTTTTCTCTTCACACAAAGTATTTCATACAGTACAGACTCCCGGATTACTCCGGCCGCACTATGTGTGTAAGCAATACCTGGGGGCTTCCTATACGGAAGCTAAAAATAATTACTCAAATGGCTTTTTGCCCATCACATATGAGTTTCTTTTTCATGTGTGCCTTTTCTTCACCATTATATGCATCGATGTGACTTAAGATGTGGCCAAGCTGGGTTGCCTGGCTCTTGTATTTATGCCCTACGTCCCATTAATTCGGCTAGGGCATAAGGGGAGCACCTCTGCGATTGTTACTGCCGGTTCAGCCGGATGTGTACCTCAGACTGGGTGAAGCCGAAAGCTAGTTTCCTTAAGAGAATATTCGATCGGTGAACAAAAGATGTATTCGTTTATTACAACGTAAATTCCCAGAAGTTTTTGTATCCTGCGCCATCGTTCGCAGTTCGGGCATGTGCATTGTCGCATGCGTACCTAGGGAAAGGAACCCCTAACGGAACTATTCTCCCTGGAAGATGTTTCTTACTATCCATGTAATATAACATAACTAGTTGGGTGCTTGTCTGTTCAAGCACTTATGACCCCTACGCCTGGTCTCCACGCATACCCCGGTTCTGTATAACTGAGCGGGTATTCGGACACACCCCGGACTATAGGATCCGGGGGCTGAAGCAAAAAGGTCCGCCATGACAAATGATTTTAATCCGGCTAGGGGCTTCTTATGCCCATTAAATTACACAGTCACTTGGACTGACTATATTCTTCCTCTATACCATCCAACAGACTATCTAGCTTACAATCCTGTTGAGAATACTTAGCGGCTAACGCTACCTGGTCATATACCAGATTTACGGGAATTTCTTGCCCATCGGGCCCCGCCGGTCCTACTTCGGCCATATGGTTCGGGTCCAGCTTGGTGTAGCGCGTCTTCACCATTGCCCAGGCTTCTCTGGCACCTTGCCGGCACACTGATATCTTCCACAGTCGGAAGCGCCGCCGGGCTCCTTGAAGCAGGTCCACAAGCTCCCCCATGCCATTTGGCAGGAGGCTTGATGGCCACAAGGCCTGAGCAATGCCATTCATCACCCGTCGAGCTCGCTCGTGCAATTGTGACATTTCTTGCAGTAAATCACTTGCAGATGAGGGCATCTCCCCTTCAGAGCGACCAGTTAACATTCCTGCAAGCAAAATTCTTTCAATATACTTCCTCGCCGAACTATCATACAGTTCATCAGGGCACTCACCATAAATGCCACGTCGCAGCCTTTGGTTCTCCTTCACGGAGTCCACCAGTTGAGCACGGACGTCTTTTAATTCTACGTCCAGCCGAATATTGGCATCTTGAAGATTGTTCTTCTCTTGCCTCACTTGCGTAAGGATGCGCTCGCCAGCCTTTAGCTGCCTTTTAAGATGCGAGTCGTCATCTGTTACGCCCTCCGGACTCACCCCGGGATTGTCTGCAGAATTTTCTGTTAGACTAGTCATACCAGCCATTTACTAACTGGTGCATCCTCGTACAATTGAGATAAAAGTTACCAAAGGAGGCCTTCTAGGATTCCTCTAACTTGGCAACCGCATCCCTCAGCTGGGACTTACATTCCTCCAGCTCCCGAGCCAATTGTTCGTTCTTATCCACGAGAACCTGTGTATAGGTTGATCCTTCAAACAGTTGTTCCAACTATTTCAAGTCTCAGGGGCTACTGCTATATATACTTATCAAAATTTCTTACCCGTATATCTTTGGTATATTGGTTCATCACTTGGGCAATCCCGCCTTGAGCAGCTCGGACGTA
This sequence comes from Aegilops tauschii subsp. strangulata, assembly GCF_002575655.3. Taxonomy (NCBI): domain Eukaryota; kingdom Viridiplantae; phylum Streptophyta; class Magnoliopsida; order Poales; family Poaceae; genus Aegilops; species Aegilops tauschii. The sequence continues at coordinate 547,543,375 of NC_053036.3, read as the reverse complement.
CGCATCTGCCGAACTGAAGGCATTAAACGCCTCTTCGGAAAAGATGTTGTGCCGAAGCACGGCCCTCCGGCGTCGGTGATTCATGGCGCTCTCCACTTTGGAGTTCGTGGCCGAACACATATCCGCATCCTCTGTCGGAGAACTATGCGGTACGGGCCCCGTGTCCGCTTCCGCCCTTGGAGCCGGTTCTGGAACACGGCTGGTGGAAGCGTGATTGGTGGGATCCCCGGATATAGTCCGGCTACTCCTCTTCCTGCCAGACACGAAGGGCGCTGTCATATTTCAAATACTATAATTGCAAGACAGGTTATTACTTTACCTCTGCAGCGGTGTGTCCACCCTCACCGCCTTGCTTTTGAGCCTGCCCGATCCGGACGCCTGTGGTCGACGAGTCCCTAGGGTCTCGGCCCCGCGCTCTGGCCGTCGCCTCTGCAAACAGCACGACACCTCAAGGGTGAATCATAATACCTGAGGGGAGTCCTCTTCGGAGGATAGGGTTTTTAAGTTCAGGCTTACGCGCGACGCAGGGAGCAGTCCGGGATAGTCGGCCGTAAGGGCCACCAAGGCACCATCCCAGCTCGCTTGATAAAATATCCCGTCGACAAGCTCCACGGCAATATCCGGATCTCCTTTGAGACCCGGATCTAGGGCCCTTCCAGGGTCCTTTGGTTGCGGGGAGGGGCTGAAGATTCCTTCTACGGCCCTCCTCAGTTCCTGCTCGGAAACATCGATGCAGACAATCTTAGCGGAAGAACGTTAAAAGTAAATGAAACAGGGAAAGGAATGACGACTTACCCACTCTGGGGGGTTGTACATGGAGAATCCGTCCCGTATTTTGATGCGGAGGAATTCCTCCTCTTCCCCTTTGTATAAATCGGACAATATCCTTGCCAAAGCAGTGGCGGAGTCCGGACCCTTACGGCCGCAGCGGGTGGCATCGTCTTCCGCGTTGAAATGCCACATGGGCTTCCCCTGATATTGAAGTGGTTGCACTCCCCGCCTTATGCATATTGCCATAACTTCGACTGTCGTCAGTCCGGATTTGGTCAGTAACTTTATCCTGCTCATCAGGAATTGTATTTCCCTCGTGTCCTCTTCTTGAGGGCCCCGGGGGCGCCAGCTGAGGCGTGCCCTCGGCGGGGCGTTACTGAACTTGGGGAGACCGGTCCGGACTGGATCCGGAAGGGGAACGTCATCAATATAAAACCACTCTGAAGACCAGTTTTCTGGTGCCTTCTTTGGAGTGCCGGACAGGTATCCGGTCTCGGCAATGCGCCATACTTCAGCCCCGCCCACTTGACATAGGGATTCTCCCTAGGTGCGGGGGACAAGGCAGAACAGCTTCCTCCATAATCCGAAGTGTGGTTCGCAACCTAAAAATAACTCGCAAAGGGCGACGTACCCCGCTATATGCAGAATAGAGGCAGGAGTGAGGTTGTGCAACTGGAGGCCATAGAACTCCAGGAGTCCGCGAAGAAACGGATGGATGGGAAACCCGACGCCCCTCAGCAGATGCGGGATGAGGCATATACGCTCCTCTGGAGAAGGATTTGGAGATCACTCCGCTTGTTCCCCTCCATCATAAGCGGCAATTCCGGCTCGGACCGGGACCATGAACGCCAGAGGGAGAAACCCTTGGGTTTGTAGCTCTACTAAACGGCTATGAGGAACCGAACACTCTCCCCAATCCCCCGACTTAGAACGAGGAGGGCGAGCAGAAGAGCTGCGACGACCGGCCATGTTAGAATGGCTTTTTGCGGAACGCTCTGTTGGATGCTAGCTCAGGGAGGGAGAGTGAGGTTTGGATCTGTAAATTCCCGTCCCTTCAAATAGACGGTCAGCCTGGAGGATTGAAGATGGCAGGTGCGAAAATAACTCGACTCTTCGCATTCTCTCGACACGCGGAGATGGTCATTATTGAGACGCTGAAGCCGAGGAGTACAACATTGATGGGATGCCAGACGCTATTCGTCATAACAGGAACTTTGGAGTATTCGGAGGAGGAACCCGCCTTGCAATGCCGAAGACAATACTGCGCGCCGGACTCATCGTCACTGAAGCCTGGTTCAGGGGCTACTGAGGGAGTCCTGGATAAGGGGGTATCCGGACAGCCGGACTGTATACATCGTCCGTACTATTGAAGCGAAGATACAAGACTCAAGACTTCGGCCCGTGTCCGGATGGGACTCTCCTTTGCGTGGAAGGCAAGCTTGGCGATCCGGATATTGTGTTTCCTTCCTTGTAACCGACTCCATGTAAACCTTAGCCCTCTCCGGTGTCTATATAAACCGGAGAGGTTGGTCCTTAGAAGGCCGATCACAATTACAATCACACCATCATAGGCTAGCTCTTAGGGTTTAGCCTTTACGATCTCGTGGTAGATATACTCTTGTACTACCCACATCTTCAATATTAATCAAGCAGGAAGTAGGGTTTTACCTCCGTCGAGAGGGCCCGAACCTGGGTAAACATTGTGTCCCTTGTTTCCTGTTACCATCGGCCTTGACGCACAGATTGGGACCCCCTACCCGAGATCCGCCGGTTTTGACACCGGCACTCGCCGCCCCTTGCCGCCTCGCCGCCCCGCCGCCCGACGCCGCCGCCCCGCACCCCGCCGCCGACCCGCGGCCACACCGGAGCCGCCCGCCGCCGCCGACGCCCTCGCCGGACTCGCCGGAGGTAGCCGCCGCCGCCGCCGGTTTTCTTCGGAAAACCGTACGATTTTTTTAGAACCCGCGGTTTTTTTCTAATAGATCGGTTTAGTTTTTTTCCGGTTTATTTATTTTGTGGATGTTCGTCCGTACGTTCATTTTAACGAACGGTTTTTGTCGTTTAGTCACAGACAGCGAACGTTCGTTCGTTAGCCTGTTCGTCCGTTTTTTCTTTTTCTCGGATTTTCCGCGATTATTTCTGATCGCGATTTTCGATCTGTTTTTCGTTTTAGTATAACTTTTCGCTCGTTTATCGGAATCAGGCGATTCAAGCGCCTAGAGTTTCGTCTCGAAGCCCTCTTTCTGTTTAACCAACTCAAACAAGTTTTTTCTTCTGTAAAATTTGACCTAGGTCCAGATTAGTAAATGAAGTTTGTTTCTTTCGCCGTTTGACTTTCGTTGCTTCGTTTGATTTGATTCTTTTTGCAAACCGGAGTTCTTAAGTTGAACTTTCTAGTTAGTTCTCTTATTTGCGTTTTACCTGTGCATTAGATGAGTACTTATTGTATGCTTTTTTGTTTGCGATAGAGTACCCGGAGTGCGCAGCTTGCTACTTCGAATCGCTAGGTTTCGCGGATCATCAGCAAGGCAAGTAACACTTTTATCATACCTTTTTACTACCCAGTTTTATTGCATTAGATCAACCCTCAAACATTGCATGATTAGGATCTAATTAAATTGTGGGATCTGGGAAGTAGATGAGGTAGTACCTATTGCCCTGTTTATTATCAAACCCTTGGGAGTTACTTCTACGTTTGCTTATATTGCTATGCTATGCTAGTAGACGTGGATTGGGTTTGAGTGTTTTCCATGACAGATGTGAGATTGTTAATTTAATGGTTTACTTAAGGTGGCAACTAAAACTCACATCTGGGTGGATTGAGGTACCTGGGTATTCCGGGATTGCCTGTTTTTCTTTTGGACCGCCACCCAGGCTCAAAGGGATCATGAGATTATTCATGCTAGAAACTTCCATGTGTAGCCACAAGCTATTATGGGCTCTAGCATAGTTGAGTAGGCTATGTGAGCTCTCGAAGAGGTAGACTAGCAGATGTAGGGGATGTAGGTGGTACTGTCTACCCGGAGTAGAGAGTTAACGCTTCTGAAAGACTGTGTTTCGGTCATCCGTTTCTCAAACACCATGTAGTGCGAGAAATTCAACAGAGGAGATCGAGTCTTGTGGGGAAAAGTGTGCAAACCTCTGGAGAGTGTACAAACTAATCATGGTTAGCCGTGTCCCCGTTTATGGACATCTTGAGTATCTAGTACCTGGATTATCATGTGAATCTCATCATGTTACTTTAATTAATTTTGTTGGGTTTTAATGATGTTACTTAATTGGGATTGAGAATGCTGTCAACCATTCTCAATGTTCAACAACCACCATGATAGTTAAATAAAATTTATTCCTTTGCAGTAGGGAAAAATTGGCTTTTCGCAAAACAGTAACCATAGAGCCTTCTACCAGCCATATATGCATGTAGTATAGCATTATTCTGTTCATTAGTCTCTATGTGTTACTTTGCCAGCATATTCCATGTGCTGACCCGTTTTCGGGCTGCAACGTTTCATGTTGCAGACTTTTCAGACGACGCGTAAGGTGCCTTAGGTCGTGGTTCTATACTCAGTGATGCCGTTGGAGTTGATGGACTCACTTATCTTCCAAGCCTTCCGCTGTTATCGTTATTAGATGGCCTTAAGCCATATTTATTGTAATAAGTTCTCTTTTGGAGACTTTTGATGTAATAAGTGTGTGATTGCTACTCTGTTATAAATCCTTCGAGTACTGTGCGTGTCAGCATTACTGATCCAGGGATGACACTGATGCACAGAGACTTGACCGTCTGAGGTCTGGTCGCTACACATCAGCGTGGCAGTAGCGCCGTCATAGCATCTTGTGCTTCAACGCAGCTCCGCCGTCGGCCATGGCAGCTTGTCGCCTCTCTTGCTTCAACGCAACTCCGCTGTCGGTCATGGCAGCAGCTCGTCGCCTCTCCTGCTGCAATGCAGCTCCGCCGTCGGCCATGGCAGCTCGTCGCCTCTCTTGCTTCAACGCAACTCTGTCGTCGGCCATTGAAGCAACTCGTCGCCTCGCCTGCTGCAACGCAGCTCGGCCGTCAGCATGGCAACAACGCCGTCATGGCTTCGCATGCTGCAAACGCAGCTCCACCGGCGGCAATGCAGGTGCGCCGTCGGCATGGCAAAAATGATGTCATAGCAAAGCATCGCGTGCTGCAACGCAGCTCCGCCGGGCCATGGCAGCAACGCCCTCCTCTCCTAGCAGCAGCGCGGGGGCGATGGCGACTCAGGTTGCGGCACCAGTGCCTCATCTCCAGCAGAGCAATTTCCTCCCTGAAGCCGCCTTTGCAACGAACGGTGAGAAGAAGGTTTGGAGTAGCAGCTTCTAGAGCGCATCCATGAGCCATGGCGGTGACGTAGTAGGAGACGGAGAGGTGCGGGATGAGAAGGAATCAATGAAAGTTGAGATGAGAAGACAAAGCTGCCATGGAAATAACTCAGTGGAACGAGTGGCTCTCGTGACCCGCTGGAGATAAGAAGATAATGCTGCCTAGCGAGCGTGCCCCACTAGGACGCATGGCGCTCAGAGCGCGCGGTTGACACGAGAGAAAATCAACCGGTTGTTTTTAAATGTTTTCCTTGTTTTCTTCGATATTAATCAGATCTAATATCCCCAAGATAGAAGGTATTTTTTTGCAAGGAAGAAGATAGAAGTTTTTTTTTCTAGAAGTTGATAAGAGCATCTCCAATAGACGGTCCAAATGTAAAAATACCTAACTTTTGGACTGTCTGGGCAAAAAACGCTACTCCAACAGACAGTCCATATGTAAAAAAAATTGGACCATGGCCTCCCGGTGATGTAAAATACAACACCTCGCGGTGCAAATTTACATCACGAGATACAACTGGTCCAAATTCGGCGACCGCCCGCCAACGCCCAACCGCCCTCCATTTCATTTCACAGCTGCGCCCGCCCGCCCGCCCGCCCGAACACCAGTCGGCCGGAATCCGCCGCCGCCACAGCCCAAATCCCCGCCGATGTCACCGCCACCGCCCCAAATCGCCAGCGCCGCCCTCGCCCCCGTCGCCTCCCTCGCTGGAAGCCATCTCGCAGCTGCCCGGGCGCCACCGAATCGGGAGGCAGCCGCGGTGGGATTCGGCGCCTCCGGCGGTCCGGCTGCCCATGTAGGCCTCCGCCGGGTCCTTAGGCCGCCGCCCGCCTCCGCCGCCCGCCACTGCTCGCTGGCCCGCCTCGTTGCCACCGCCTCCCGGCCCCGCCGCCGCCCCGCACTGACCCTGTCCAGCCGAGCTGCCGTCGCTGCTGGCCCGTGCAGCGTGCCTGTGCCGCTGCTCGTGGTGTTCGCGTCGGCTGCTGCCCGCCTCCGTCGCTGCTGGCCGGCAAAGGAGCATGTACAGGGGAGGTCGGGCTCCGGCCATGGCGACCACGGACGAGCACGGGAGCGGTGGCAAACGACACCGATCGAAGGGGAAAAATAGAGGGATTGGGAGAGGAGCTCATCACGGGGAGGATGGCGCGCTCGGGGAGGTCGGGGAGAGCTTGATGGCGACGGATTTGACGAAGGCGGCCGACGTCCCGAGGTTGAAGAAGACGATCAAGGCGATTTTACATCTTCGTTTTGGACTATTTGTTGGAGTTGCTCTAACAAATAAGTTTATAGGGACAAAGAAATTTCATCGCCAGACCGACTCTGACCCGCCCCCCTCACCATCTCTCTCCGCTGCAAAGCAGAAGAGTGCCGCCACCTCGATCTGCGTCTCCGGCTATCTCCGCCGTCGCCAATGACGTCCAGGGAATCCCCTCTGCCCTACTCCCTCGGTTAGTGCCGCCGCTGCCGCCCAAAAAATCGACATTGACAAGCGCGCGCGGGCCACCACTGCTGTGAGTCGCTGCCGCTTCCATCTGCTCATACGGATACGGTGCCGCCCCCATTCCCGACGACCATGACGCCTACTTTCTCTCGTCTTTCCCTTCTCCATGGCGGCTCCGGGGAGGGACGACTCCAGGACGACGAGACGTTGCTCGATCACGAGCCAGATGTCAGAGACGTGACAGAGGGTCCAGGTATGTGCTATTGCCGGCTCATTGGAGATCTTTTATCAGGCGGTTACGAAGGTTGGAGCAAGAAAGAAGGAGAAACACCTACAGCAGAGCTCTACAAAGCCTAGCAAGTCATGTCAGAACCATCTCATCCTTCCCAGTAAAAGCCAAAGGGTCTGACTATATGTCATCTAGATGTGAGATAATATCTCACATCTAACATGACATTACCTTCTTGTTAGTAATAACTAAACGATCTCTTATATTGTTTGTTTGTCGGGAAATTATACATCGTGACGCCGCACCGCGACCTTCCCGTGGCAGGGAGCAGCAAGCTGCGATTTGTCTTCGCGCACTGTGGCATTTTGTGTGTGCCTTGTACTACTACTGCATGCATGTGTCGTTGTCCAGTTACAGTGAGCAGTGTGCTACAACGCTGAGTAGACTAGTTTGCCTAATTTACCTTTCGCTACGCTTTTCTTTTTCTTTTGTGATTGTAACTAGATAGGTCTAGCTTTTCTCATTTTGGTTGTCAACATCTCCCACGAAAAACAGAGATATAGTAAGGCCTATTTCTACAACACCTCACACAGAAAACAAAACGAATTAAATGGGAAAAAGTGCTAAACAACAAAATGTTAGTGAATTCTCAAATGTTAGAATTTAAATAAAAAAATATTTTTGCAAAATTTATAAAAGCATTTGTAAATTTTAAAAAAGTCGTGAAACTTCAAATGTCCGTGAAACTGAAAAAAGCTCGCAAATTAATTGCTCATCATTTGTTTGAAAAAGATGTTCACCGTGTGTTTAAAATTTTATAACACTATCTTGAAAAAAAATCACAGAGTATTAAAACAATGTCCGCTGCGCATTTAACATATGCGTAGGTCGAGTTGCAAGTCAAGGGTGGAGTTGCAACTAGGATGAACCACACTACGATCCTAGTTGCGAGTCAAGGGCGGACTTGCAACTCGGACAACTACACAAAACTACGATATCATTTGCGTGTCGAGGGTGGACTTGCAACTGGGACAACAACAAAAAACAAGACCAGTTGCAAGTCGAGCATGGACTTGCAACTGAGATGAAAAAACACGTGCTCAGTTGCGATACGGGGGTGGACTTGCAACTAGGACAACTACGAGCTCATTTGTGACCCGAGGATAGACATGCAACTGGGACAACTACAAAACTACGAGCTTAGTTGCGAGTCGATGGTCGGCTTGCAACTGGGGTCCCCGGCAAAACACACACACCCTTAGTTGTTGAGTCGATGGTCGGCCTGCAAATGAGGGGCCCTCGCCAAAACACACGCGCCCTTGGTTGTTGAGTCGATGGACCCGTAGAAAGGCACTCCCCTCCCTCCCCCTAGTTGCGAGTCGATGGGAGCCTTAGACAAACACGCACACCCTTAGTTGTGAATCAATGGTTGACATGCAACTAGGGACCTCGACAAACACACAAATACACCTAGTTGCGAGTCAAAGGCCGGCTTGCAACTGGGGCCGTGATAAACACACACCACACACACACACACACACACACACACACTAGTTGCAAGTTGGATGGTCGGCTTGCAACCGGGGGCCCCGACAAACAAACACACACCTTGTTGCGAGTCGATAGTCGTCTTGCAACTAGGGGCCGGACAAACACGCACACCCCTAGTTGCGAATCGATGGTCGACTTGCAACTGGGGACCCTCGACAAACCCACACACACCCCTAGTTGTGAGTCGACTGTCGGCTTGCAACTGGGGGGGCCCGGATAAATGCACACACACACACACACACACACACTAGTTGCGAGTTGGATGGTCGGCTTGCAACTGGGGGCCCCGACAAACAAACACACACCTTGTTGCGAGTCGACGGTCGTCTTGCAACTGGGGGCCCGGACAAACACACACACACACACCCATAGTTGCGAATGGATGGTCGACTTGCAACTGGGGACCCTCGACAAACCCACACACACCCCTAGTTACGAGTCGACTGTCGGCTTGCAACTGGGGGCCCGGATAAATACACACACACACACACACAAGTTGTGAGTTGGATGGTCGGCTTGCAACTGGGGCCCCCGACAAACAAACACACACCTTGTTGCGAGTCGACAGTCGTCTTGCAACTAGGGCCCCGAACAAACACACACACCCCTAATTGCGAATCGATGGTTGACTTGCAACTGGGGACCCTCGACAAACCCACACACCCCCCTAGTTGCGAGTCGACTGTCGGCTTGCAACTGGGGGCCTGGATAAATACACACACCTCTAGTTGCGAGTTGATGGTCGTTTGCAACTGGGAGCCACAACAAAACACACACACCATTAGTTGCGAGTAGATGGTTGACATGCAGTTGGGGACCCTCTACAAACACACACAATATTAGTTACAAGTCGATGGTGGACATGCAGCTGTGGACCCTCAACAAACACATACACCTCTAGTTGCGAGTCGATGGTCGGCTTGCAACTGGAGACCCTCAACAAACGCACACACCTAGTCGCGAGTCGATGATCGACATGCAACTGGGGACTCTAGACAAACTCACAAAAGCACCCTTAGTTGCGAGTCGATGCTCGACCTGCAGCTGGGGGCATCGACAACACACACACCCCCTAGTTGCAAGTCGATGGTTGACATGTAACTGGGGACCCTTGACAAATACACACATCCTTAGTTGTGAGTCGATGGTCGACTTGCAACTGGGGTCCCAACAAACGCGCGCGCGCGCACACACACACACTTAGTTGTGAGTTGATGGTTGACATGCAACTGCGGACCCAAACAAAAACACACACCCTTATTCATAATTTTTTTTAATGTAAATTCAAATAAGTGTTCACAAATTAAAATTTTGTGAATTTTAGTAAGTGGGCGCACACATAAAAAATGTTCATGTACTTAAAATATCATGAATTTGAAAAATGGAAAAAATTAAAAAGGAGAATAACAACAAAAAGGAAAAAAAACAGCTGAAAAAAATGGGACAGATGAAGGGAGAGAAAGTGCCCAAATAGAGAGTGAGTGAGAGCATAAGCTAACACCAGATCCTTTGTATATGGTGTCCGTTAAGTCTTCCTATTCTCCACGATCCAGAAAATACAAGCAACGATCCTCAAAATAAAAAAATGACCCACGATAGCAGGCCGGCAAGAAAAATGGAAGAAGGGGCCAACGAACCAAAGCGGCTGCACGTGACAAACAAACGGCCGACCAAAAGCTGCGTGAGATTTACATACAGAACGGACAGAGACTTGAGACACGGCCGAGATAAACAAAACGATTAACGGCCCGCCAATATCGGCGTACTAGACCGGCGAGACAAATACGACGCAGGATAACCACGAGATCAACCCTGATCCAACGGTGAAAGACTTAGATGTGAGATAACTATTAGCAAACCCGAAAGCCAAAACGCACAGCTAGCGGCTCCACCGCAGCATACATCCAACCAAAACAAGCCCCTGCCATTTCGTTGGCTTCACAGTGATGGGTACGAAACACCAAAACAAAAGTGTCTCCAACAAAGGCGGAACAAGAATTTCTCAAAGCCTAGGGCTAAAATTAAATGGCTATAAATGATGCCAAATACCGCTACTTAAAGGCCAAATGCCGCTACTTTAAAAAATACCTCCAAAAAGGTCAAATACCACACATCTTGGATTTCTATTTCTTTCTATTAAAAATAAAAAATGAAACAAATTTGACTAATCCTAATCTCATTAATTTCGGATGAAAGAAAGGAACTAGCGAAAAAATAGCTGATACAAGTATAATGAGTAGGAGATTACTTGATTTACCCTTCCAATTGATTGTAAGATGAACCGGAACCCGAGCAGAAATAGGATGGCTGGAGGGGCTCATCCGACGATGTTGATCGGAAGAGAAACAGGTTCATCACCTACTACGTGTTATGATCCCGCAACCCCGGAGTGACAATAGTCGGGACCACTCCCGATGATGACCATAGTTTGAGGAGTTCATGTATTCACTATGTGTTAATGCTTTGTTCTGGTTCTCTATTAAAAGGAGGCCTTAATATCCCTTAGTTTCCAATATGGACCCCGCTGCCACGAGAGGGTAGGACAAAAGATGTCATGCAAATTCTTTCCATAAGCACGTATGACTATTTACGGAATACATGCCTACATTATATTGACGAACTGGAGCCAGTGCCGTATCGCCCTAGGTTATAATTGTCCCATGATGAATATCATCCAACAAGTCACCGATCCAATGCCTGCGAATTTATCTTATATTGTTCTTGCTAAGTTACTACGGCTATCATCACTGTTACATTTGCTACAAAATTACTGCTATCATTGTTACCATTACTGTTACTGCTGTCACTACTATCGAAACTATCATATTACTTTGCTACTGATTACTTGCAGCAGATAATTAATCTCCAGGTGTGGTTGAATTGACAACTCAGCTGCTAATACCTTCAAATATTCTTTGGCTCCCGTTGTGTCAAATCTATAAATTTGGGTTGAATACTCTATCCTCGAAAACTGTTGCGATCCCCTATACTTGTGGGTTATCAGTAACTCTATAGAGTCGAGCAACAAAAGGGGCGTGATGTGATGTGAGGTGTCGGGCTCTGGTCGTCGATCACGTTGATCGAGTCATCGGTGATGAAGCAGGGGCAACAAGGACAAGGTGGGGGTCACTGATGGATTACTAACCAACCTATACTAAGCAGTTTAGGATAAGCAGGTAAGGTACAACGGCAGGTACAAAAGTAGGCTATGCATCAGAATAGGAGCAAACAATTACAGTAGCAAAATATAATGCAAGCATGAGAGAATGGAATGGGCGATATCGGGATGATCAAAGGGGGGCTTGCCTGGAAGCTCTGCTGAAAGGGGAGGAGGGTCGTCGTCGACGTAGTCGATCACAGTGGCATCAGCTGCGTTCTCGGGGTCTACCGGAGAGAAGAGGGGGAAGAAACAGTAAATACAAGCAACAGATGCATGACAAGACAAAAATCAGCGCTAGGGGTGTTCTACCGTGATGCTACACGGTACCGGCGAAGGGGGAGAACATCCGGGAATGTTTCCCCGAAGTTTGGCATTTTTCGACAGTCGAACTAGAGGGGGGAGGTTGCATGTTCGCTATGCTAGGGACGCGTGACAGACAAACGGGCTGCGAATTCGGATTCGTCTCGTCGTTCTGAGCAACTTCCATGTATAAAACTTTTTCATCTGACTTATGGTTTAACTTGTATGATTTTTCCAAAGATTTGACAATATTCTAAAATTAATATTTATTCTAGAATGGGGTTATTGCATCAGCATGACGTCATCATGATGTCAGCAGTCGACTGAGTTGACCAGAGTCAACCCTGATGTGTGGGGCCGTTTTGTCATAGACATAGCTAATTAAACAGAATTTAATTAACTAATCAAGTTCATTAGGTAAATTAACAGAGTTAATTAAGTTAATTAATTAATTCTTTAATAACTTTTATTTTTGTTTCTTTTTTTTAACAGGGGCGTGGGGCCCACTCGTCATGGACCCACAGGGCCAAACGGGCGCTGGGGATTGGGTGTGGGCGCCAACCCGAATGTCGAACCCGGGCGCGAGCGCCGGCAGCGGGCAGCGGGTGGCGGAGGAGCAGCAGGGCGCGGGGCGCGGGCTGGCCGGCGGCCAGGGGCGGGCCAGCGCGCGGTAGGTCGCGCCGGGGCGCCGCAGCATGTGAGGGCAGCGGCGGGAGCGCGGCGGCGCAAGCAGCAGAAGCGAGCGGGGAAGACGGAAGTGGGCGGCTGTAGGGGGGAGGCGATGCGTCGGGAGCAGCAGCCAACAAGCAGTGCAGCGGGGGCGGCGGAAGGCGCGGGGCGCATGCCGGAGAAGCAGCACGCAGGCGGCGGCGGCGCACAGCAGCAAGGGAGGAAGCAGTGGCGGCGCGGCGAGCCGGGCCTGGGCGGCCACCGCGCAGGGAGCGGGCGCGCAGGGGGCTCGCCTCGGCTAGGCGCTACGTTACGTGGCCAGGGCGCGACAGGGGAGCCCGGGGCGCGGCCAACGCTTGGTGAGCGCGAGGTCGGCGGCGGCTGCTTACGGCGGCCTACGTCACGAGGAAAACAGGAGGGGGCGGGGAACCAGACTAGGGCTCACCACGGGGGGGGGGGGGGTCGTGGACGAGCTCGAGGGGGTTGGGGATGCTCAGAGTCGACGATGGCAACCGGCGGTGTAGAGGAGGAAGACGAGTCAGGGCGGTAGCGTAGGCGGTCCCTGGCGCCTTGGGGCTCGTCGAGGAGGCGTAGTCGACACCGGCGAAGCGAGGGGGCATGGTGGCGCATCGTGGGGGCGGATGGTGGCCATGGTGGTCATCGACGACGGCGACGAAGGCACTCGGGGCGAGCGGATCTAAAAGGGGAAGGAGGTGGATCTGGGGGACGGGAGGCGAGCGAGTGCACGTGGGGGGGCGGGGGATATTTTGGGCGAGCGGGGAGGGTCCAGTGGGGCTCTTATCCCCTAGCCGAGGGGTCGCCGGCGAGGTGGCTCGGTGGCGACAGGCGCGTGCGGTCCTGCCCGATCGGAGGAACAGGAGGGCGACCGGGGAAGTGGGTTACTGGGTTGGCTCGAGTGGGGCAAGGCCTGGGGAGGCAGGGGAAATCCCCCTTTTCTTTCTAATGATTTTGCCTTTTCCTTTTTATAGTCTATTTGGTGTCAAAAAAACTTCCTCGTTTTAATATTATTAATTATATTATTATTAGGTATAGATATAGATTGCACTTTTGAATTTTAGGCTTCCACTATGAGAGGAACTTTACGTTGCAGGAAAGAGGGTCCAGGAATTTTACGCTCCAACATTAAATATTTTCCAAGGAATTTTATGCTTTACATTATGTAGGAGGAATTTTACAAAGCCAAATTGGTTTTACTTATTTTAGTAGGACAGTTCAGAACTGTGATCCTCCCATCCACCCGTAGGAAGGCGAAGGTCACCTCTGCCACAAACTCGTACCACAAACCTCAAACCTATAATTCCAGCTCTGCCTCAAAGGAACTAATGTGCGTCTCATGGGGGATTCGAGCGGGCATCATAACTCCTTCTGTCCCTCTTTTCGCTCAGCAATTCCAAAATATTCTTATCGACTCTAATTCACCTGCCACTTCCTTAATCTAAATTTTGTTCGAACTTATTAGGCTTTCTTATTTGGAGTTTGCAACGCATAGTGCATATTGACTACTAATAGGAAGCAAGCAAACCATAGCCGAAAAGCATAATAAATTCACAGAACAAAGCAAGCACACAACAACAAATGCGTTAAGTCAATAGTCCCACGGTTAGCTCACAAGCTCACATGCATACAAGTTGGATATCTAGCCAGAAACTAGCACAGACCTATAAAGTGGTCATCAAATCTGGTACCATATACTCCATGGAGAAGGCAGGTAGATCATATGAGAGCTTTAAAGGCGTCATCAAACCTCACACCATATATTCCAGTGAGAAGGCCAGGTAGATTGACCTTGCGCATTTCATCAAGCTGGTGACGCTATAACACACATAAAAGGGGTCAGTTATGTATACAGTCCAAAAAGAAATAAATAGAATACTTTATGAGTCATACTGATGATAATGGGATATGGCAACTTTTGGGAAGTGCAGCTTACCCCTTTAGGATCATACTGATGATAATGGGATATGGCAACTTTTGCAAAGTGCAGTGCTCCCCATGAACTTGGTGCAAACCCATTGGCAGTCCTAGTTTGAAAGTGCATAAGATCCCGATTTGCCTTTGCACTTGCATTTGTTTTAAGGTGACAAAGTCTGTGTTGCCACCCTCTTGTGTTAAGGTTGTTGTCCATCCCATCTTTTTGTTTATCGGTAAACAATTCTCTAAAGATTTTCTTGTACCTCCGCTCCCTAGCAGGGGAGTCTCCTAGGAATGGATGATCGAGGACATCTTGTTTACTGCCAACAATGATTAGAGTTAATCACAATTATTAGAGTTATAGTTAAAGATGGTGGTTAATGCTAGAATAATTACATGGCTAGTGCATACCTTATATTGGCTTAAGGAGGAAGGCATGGAAGTGACGTAGTTCAATATCTTGTGCCCATAGATTCAAAATATTGTTTTGTATCATGTCTGCCAAACCTTGAATAGGCGTACGATCACCAAGATTCCTAATACGAATCTGGCTTTGCTTAATTTGCATGATGTGGTCATTGAGAGCATAAGTACCAATAAGGTCCACATCAACTACTGTCTGGTTTTTGTCCCACAACCTCTCAAGCTTCTCATACAAATTCCTACCATGATTAAAGAGGATAAATTTTCATCACTAAAGTGCCACATACAAATTCCTAACAGAAATTTTTCATCACTAATAAAATAGCACAATTTAATGTGACAACCTTAGCACAGTACAAGGCAAAGCACATTCTAATGAGAGAAACTTAGGAGACATAGCAACTTGCACAATCTAAAAGACTAAATAATGTATGGAGCAAATACAAGTTAATGAGCAAATATAAATTGGGAGAGGATAAAGAGGGTGTCCATACCTAATACAATCTCTTAGCACTGGTGGAATGAAACCTTGATTGTTTAAGGATTGTAACCAGGAGTGCACACTTTGGCTAGAGTGAGCAAAAGCTGTCACTGTTCTTCCAATCTGCGTATTATAGGCAACACCGTGGGTCTTAACAATCCCTATATCAAAGTGTGGGTTTAGCCCTATTACGTTTAGCTGACCAAAAGGAACTTCATTCTCAACTAAGAAAGTAGCCGGTCGTTTCTTCACTGCTGTTGAATCAAATCCTCATCTTTATTCCCAGCAAAAGTTATTGTTTTATTTGAATAATGAATGAAACCATCTTTTTCTCCAAGTTCTCCATTTTGAGAACAACTAAACTCATAGGGCTGGATCAGAATACCACAGCTATGACCACGAAAATCTGTGGTTTTCATGAGTCTCTCAAATATTCTCTTCTCATTTTCCTATGAATACATGCAACCGGTGGGGATAAGCTTATGAGGTTGAGAAAATAAAAAAGGAAAAGGAAAGAACTAGATGCAAAGGAATGTATGATCTGCTTATACTTACATGTGGTGGCTGTTGCTGATCCACTTCCATTTCGTCCATGCTGAAAAACAAACAAAAAGAAGATATACACATGAGAAACGGCAAACAAGCAAAACAAAGAACAGGGGACGGGGGAGATACATACCTCGGCTAGGAGCAGCAGCGGAGCAGCCCAAGCCAACGAACAGGGAGGGCGGCGGCGGGATCTAGGGTAGGGTTTAGGTGGTGGGAGTCGGGACGGGGTGCCTTTATATGGCCGAGGGCGCGACCACCATAACCTAAACCAATTGGGGGTGGGCTCACTTGTTTGCATGGGCCACATTGTCTGGGCCTGTGCGATTATCTACCCTTTTGCAAATTTATTGTATTACATTTAAATATTATAAATATTAAACGAGGAGAAATAGCCGCCAGTATATTTTGTTTTCAACTAGTACAAATGCCCGTGGGTTGCACCGGGCGAAAGAATAGCACAACCTGCTTCTTGTGCCATCATGCACCATTTTTATATCCAACTTTACTAAACATCGATGATAAGGTTAAACATGCAAATTTTCTTATTTTTAATAAAATTTAAAGTTTTCATTAAAATTGGAACACTTTTTAAAGAATAGTTACGTTTTTATGAAATTGGAACATTTCTCTACAAAGAATATTTTCTAAACAGATTTTGTTTGTGTCGTACATTTGTAAATCAAAATATTTTTTAGTGAAAGTGGAACATTTTTTCTGAATTTTTAAGCTTTTTTAAAAGGTGCAAACATATTTTTTTGAAACAAAAATGTGCGAACATATGTAAAGCTGTGAACATTTTGAACTATATTTACTCTGTTAAGGTTTTCTACAGATAGCTTTTTTAGGGCATTTTTTAGGCAACTTTTACGGCTAGTTGGTTGGTTGG
This sequence comes from Aegilops tauschii subsp. strangulata, assembly GCF_002575655.3. Lineage (NCBI taxonomy): Eukaryota > Viridiplantae > Streptophyta > Magnoliopsida > Poales > Poaceae > Aegilops > Aegilops tauschii. Next base: position 547,526,635 of record NC_053036.3, on the reverse strand, counting down.
TTGGGAAGAGTTTTTTTTTCTCTTTTTTTTTTTAACTATTTCAGCTTGCCCTAAACAAAGCACTTCATGGTCCAGACAGTCGGCCTCATCACGATCATACGCGCTATGCTCCTCCATGACCCTCTGATACTGTGCCATCTGCGTCCGCATCGCCGCCTTCTCCTCCTGCTGCCTGCTGATCATGGGCATGGCTTGGCTGGCCACCACCGCCGACACGCTCCGCTCCTCCTCCAGATCCCTCCACATGAGCTTAATGGATTGCAGTCCAGCTCCACCGCCGCTTCAGCTCATCAACTGTGCTACACTCTTCAACTTCAGTATCAAGCATGATGCCGTCTGAGACGCCCAAGTAGTTCCGCTAGAGGGAGAGCGCTCTGGTGCTTCAGAAATAAGCAATCATCTATGATACACTGATTAATTGGTTTCATGTTTGTTATCTTACTCTAAGTGAAAAGGTGTTCTCTATTTTTGGTAAGGTAGCATTTGAACTAAAATGGGAGACTTCACAACATATTGAATGTGACTGGTATTTAATCCATCCCGGAGAACCGCGCCTTACAGGAAGAAAATCTCACTAAACCCTAAACATATATTGCTAAAGCAACTTAAGGGCCATCTTTCTCTCACTTGATAATCCAAAAAACAACTAATTTCAGACTGTCTGAGATTCATGTTGTCAAGCTGTAAAAAGCCCTCAACTCAACACAAACTAATAATTGAAGTGCAGAAGGAACACAATGGTTGACAAATTAACCGCAATAATTCTCGGTTCATCGAGAGGACGACTTTTGTTTCTAAGCTAAGAAGGTTCAGTTAGATTCATCGCCTCCTCTCGAGAGAGAATGTGCTCCAGTCAAACAGCTAACGGAATGATGACCATGGGGCAGGGCCATGAAGCGTGGAACAGCATGATAGCTGAAACGTGGGATGTGCATGGCGCTGCCGGAAGGGTGGACGAACTCAAAGCAAAGCTAGCTGCGGTTTCACGTGATTTGGGCCGATGGAACATAGACACGTTTGGGAGCGTCCGCAAAGAGATAAAACAGCTCAAGGACGAACTTGGAAAGCTTAGGGCAGATGCTAGCCGTACCGCGCCAACGCATGTTGAATTGAAAATCAATGAAAAGCTTGTGGAGCTGTATCACAGGGAGGAAATAATGTGGAGACAGAGATCACGGGTGCAGTGGCTTACATCTGGTGATAGGAACACCAAGTTTTTTCACTTACGTGCAAGTATCCGGCGTAAGAAGAACATGATCAAGGCGTTGCAAAACTCTCTAGGGGTTATCACGGATGATCCGGAGGAGTTAAAGGATATGGTAAATGATTTCTATAAGACTCTACACTTCGGAGGGGGTTAGCGACATGGAGAGAGTATTAAACTGTGTCCCAACCAAAGTCTCGGCAGAGATGAACGACATGTTGTGTGCCCCCTACTCAAATGAGGAGGTTAAGGCAGCCTTATTTCAGATGTTCCCAACAAAAGCGCCCGGTCCTGACGGCTTTCCGGCACACTTCTATCAGAGACACTGGGAGTTATGTGGGGCAGAGGTGACAGCTGCTGTTTTGAGGATTGTGAGAGGGGAAGAAACACCAGAGAGTATAAATGACACCATCCTCGTTTTGATCCCTAAGGTAACAAATCCTTCCATCTTGTCACAATTTAGGCCTATTAGCCTTTGCAATGTCCTATACAAAATTGCATCCAAGGTCATTGCAAACAGACTGAAGCAAATTCTGCCGGAGATCATATCTGAGGAACAATCAACTTTCGTCCCAGGCAGGCTTATAACAGATAATATCATCAGTGCTTATGAGTGTCTTCATTTCATGAAGCGCAGCAAAGCGAAGTCTAACAGTTATTGTGCTCTTAAGCTGGACATGATGAAGGCATATGACAGGTTGGAGTGGGACTATTTGGAGGCAATCATGGGAAAGCTGGGCTTTGCAGTGCCCTGGATAAAAACTGTCATGGCCATGGTACGGCCTGTTTCCTTTTCAGTTATGTTTAATGGAGAAAAGCTAGATCAATTTGTACCAAGCAGAGGTATAAGGCAGGGAGATCTGATATCCCCTTACCTTTTCTTAATTGCAGCGGAGGGCCTTTCGTGCCTCCTGAAAACCAGTTCTTTGGCATCAAACATTGTAGGATTAAAGGTGGCACCAACGGCCCCAGCCGTAAACCACCTTCTTTTCGCAGATGACAGCCTGCTGCTTTTTAAGTCAGGGAGTGAGGGGGCAGTAGCGGTATCAAACCTACTGGATACATACTGTTTGGCATTAGGTCAGAGGATAAATCATGATAAGTCATCAATCTTTTTCAGCAGAGGATGCCCACAACAGGCTAGAGATGATATGAAAAATATCCTGAATGTGCAAAATGAGTCACTCAGTGACAGGTACCTAGGCATGCCAACGGAGGTCGGTCACTCCAAGAATGGGACCTTCAAGTACTTGCGGGATCGTGTATGGGAAAAGGTGAGAGGGTGGATGGAAAAACTCTTATCCTCCGCAGGGAAAGAAGTTCTGATCAAGGCGGTTGCTCAGGCAATCCCAGTTTACTCCATGGCATGTTTCCGTCTTCCTCGGGGCCTATGTGAAAGTGTTACTTCGCTGATCAGACAGTTCTGGTGGGGGAGCAAACAAGGAAAACGGAAGCCTAGCTGGGCGGCTTGGGATGTGATGACTTTACCGAAGAACCTAGGAGGTTTGGGTTTTCGAGACATGGAGATGTTTAACTTGGCGCTTTTAGCTCGGCAGTCATGGCGTATGTTGCAAAACCCACTGTCTTTAAGCACGAGGATCCTCAAAGCAGTCTACTATCCTAATACAGACATTTTTGGGGCATCCCTGGGATCACACCCCTCGCAGATTTGGCGAGCTGTCCTCGATGGCCGGGACATAATGGTGCAAGGCTTGGTTCGTAGAATTGGAGATGGAGCATCAACCATTTGGGAGGACAACTGGTTGCCGAGATCACATGCAAGGAGGCCAATGGCTTGCTTAGTTGATGACCCACCGAGGCTGGTGGCTGAACTGATTGACCACACATCGTCTACCTGGAACGAAAACTTGGTGCGCTCGGTGTTCATACCGTTAGATGCAGAGGCCATCCTACAAATTCCACTATGCACAAGACAAGTTGATGACTTTTGGGCTTGGGCCGAGGAGCGAAAGGGTTTCTTTTCTGTCCGTTTCGGCATACCGGATGATTCAAAGGACGAAGTTAAGTCGGGAAGCATGGCTGTACGAGCAGGGCGGCTCCTCCGACTCCCAGGTTGCCGAGCAAGGCTGGACTGATTTATGGCGTATCAGGGTCCCATCCAAGCTGAAGTTTTTCTTGTGGAGGCTAGCTAGAAACTCGATCCCTACAGCTGCACTTCTCCACCACAGGAACATGTCAACCTCCAGGGCGTGTTGTTTATGCGGGTCTGTGGATACGTGGCGTCACGCTTTTGTGGATTGCTCGGTATCTCGAAGCACTTGGGCACTGTCATCGGATGCTGTTTTGGATAGGCTGAGCACATGTACAGAAGAAAATCCAAAGAAGTGGCTGTTTATCATGCACGAAGCTCTCAACCAGGATGACTTTCTTGCGTTTGTGGTTACCCTCTGGGCGCTGTGGAATTCAAGAAGAAAGGCTATGTACGAAGATATCTTCCAAACCCCTTTCGTTATTCACAATTTTGTAACATCTTATATAGCTGAGCTAAGGGCACTACAGCAGCCAGGAGGGGTCGGCAGAGGGGCGGCCCAACGCAGGCCAAATCATTGGCTTGCACCTCCGGAGGGATTATCCAAAGTCAATGTTGATGCAGCAGTGGGAAGAGTAAATGGAGCAGTGGCGGCAGTCTGTAGAGACCGAGATGGTGTTTTCATGGGAGCATCGGCAGTAGTATTTCCAAACCTGTCAGACCCCGGTATCCTAGAGACACTCGCAATCAGGGAGGCGCTGGCGCTTGCGGAGGATCTTTACGCTAGAAGGATTCATGTTGCATCGGATTGCAAGGTGGCAGTGAATGATATTCACCATTTATACAAAGGGAGCTAGGGTGCAATTGTGCATGAGATCATGCAATATAGATTATCGTTTGAAACTTGTAATATCATTCACGAATTTAGGAGCTCGAATATCGAGGCTCACAAACTAGCAAAGCACGCTTTATCTCTGGGGGTTGGCCGCCATGCTTGGTTAGGCCAACCCAATGAACTTGATTTCGTCCCTGTAAACATTGTGACGGAGTAATAAAGCTTTGCGGTTTGTCTCAAAAAAAAAAACATCCATCGATCCAGCACGTCAGTGAGACCAATTTAAATCTCACCTAGCTGAGTTTTAGTACTCCCTCCATCCAAAAATACTTGTCGAAAAAATGAATGTATCTATACGTATTTTAATTCTACATACATTCATTTTTATCCATTGCTCTGACAAGTACTTTGGGACGGAGGGAGTAAAACCGAACCATCTATACTTCCCTAGTGCTCTAGCTCTTTGAAAGCACTGCATCATAGTTGTACTGATTCTCACAAGTAACAGCAAAAGCTAAGAACAACCGGAGAGTATGAAATCGTTGCCGGAAACCTGCTAGTACACATCCCCAAATCAAGCGTAGCACACCAGTCCCAACTCCCAAGTACTGATCCAGTTTCTCTTTGATTAATCAAGAAGCCCTGATCTCTCAAAAATCCTAATCAACCGTAGCAGACCAGTCCACTGATCCAGTTTCTCTCTGATAAATCAAGGAGCCCTAATCTCTCTGAAAAATCCTGAATTTACGTGTTCTCCTTCCTCACCTAGCCATGGCCAGGACTGCAAGATGCAGCGCCTGCTCCTCTACCCATCCCCTTCCCCACGCATCTACAAGCAGGCGATGTTGCCCCCTGCCACCTGAGCAAAGCCTTAAACCTCATGCTGTCATGCACGCCTCGCTGGACCGCATCGGTCTCACCTCCCACCTCCCTCCCGGCCGTTGCCTCCTCCATGACGAGCTGCTCCTCTTCTCCATGGTTTCTGCACAAACCATTGCAGGAGATCATGCCATCTATCGACGAGCAAGGGCAGCGTAGTCAGCGACATGAAGCAGGGACGGATGCGGGGGCGGCGAGTCATGGGAAGGAGGCGAGGAGCACCTTGGCAACCCCTTATTATCGAGGGAGGTGGAAGAACACGACGCAAGAATCGGATCGGAGTTTTGCTCAGCCCCGGCTATTTTTCTTCCAATGTAGCCCCCTTGTTTTTTTTTTTGAGCGGCTGTAGCGTTTTTTTTTCTTTTAATTAGGTGTGGCTGTAACGTTCGTGGGTGTGGAGGAATAGCAGGCCATGCGGTGGTCGGGGTCTTTTTTTCGCTACGTCGGTGGCGACGATGTGCGCTGGACGTCCATGCTGCTTAAAGACAACTACACTAGTTAATATGTACGTGCAATGCAATTAAGTGCAAGCAGATATTAAGTAGGATATTATGTGCGTGTTATTATATGATTAGCATTATATTTGACATGAAATTAACTGCACGCTAAATGTGTTGAGCGCTCGATATTGAAGCAATCTAGGTCGTTGGATTGACATGATTTGAGAGTGCTCCGTCATTGTTCAAATTCTTCACCAATATACATACAACCGTTAAGATCAGCATATGTAAAAGGCTGAAACTTTGGCTGGAGCTACGGGAGCTGTAGCTCGCGACGATGGTGGAAGCTTTGTTGCTGCTGCTTCTTGGTTTGTTCCTCATATTTCTTGTGTTGACTCGGCTGAAATTATTGCCATCAGAAATGGCCTGTACCTAGCGGCGACCATCGGATGCAATAAGCTTGTCATTGAGTCTGATTGCTCTTTTGCGGTTGAAGCTTTGAAAGGGGATGATGGATATGCCGGTGCTGATGCTGCCGTGGTTATGGAATGCAAGCAATTAGCATCTGATTGTGACCAAGTTGATTTTGTGCACTGTTTTAGAGAGGCCAATGTGGTGGCTGATAGTTTAGCTGAATTTGGTTTTAATTCTAAATCCCCTGCTTTTTGGGATGGTTCTATACCGGGCTTTATCTCATCAGCTCTTGTAAACGACTTGGCAATTATCTGATGAATAAAGTCTATTTGGTGTCAAAAAAAAAAGCTTCCTCGTTTTAATATTATTAATTATATTATTATTAGGTATAGATATAGATTGCACTTTTGAATTTTAGGCTTCCACTATTAGAGGAACTTTACGTTGCAGGAAAGAGGGTCCAGGAATTTTACGCTCCAACATTAAATATTTTTCAAGGAATTTTATGCTTTACATTAGGGAAACGTTTACGTGCGGTGCACCGGCTGAGTTTTCGGCCAGTCGCACCGCTCGCTCCGCGTCTGCACGTAGGCCCCAATCAAACATCCACCGCATATTACCCACCGCATATTACCTTATCTCTTCACGGACGGCGCCATCCGCTCATTCTCCTCTACACCGCAAGCTCTGCTCTTCTCTTCTTCCTCTTGAGTAGATGCTCACGCCTCCCCCGCTAGTGACTGGTTGTGCCGGCCGGCCATGGCTGCCCCCACCCCCGCCCCCCCTCACACCCCACCAGCGACAAGTGCTGCCCCCACCCCCGCCCTCTCACATCTCACCAGCGACAAAGTGCTGCAAACCAACACCCACCGGTGCTGTCGATGGCGGCGGCAAGTGATGGAGACGCGCGGCGGCCAGCGTTGGGGCGTTGCAACCACGGCGACAAGTGATGGAGATCCGGCCTTTTGTTTTTGGAAGCAGGCCCAATTTTTGCTGCTAACACCTTCATTTTTTGTTGGAACAGTCTTTTTTTTTGCTACCATGTGTTTTGCTTTTTGCTGGAACCAACTTCAAGCCGGCATGGGGAAAAAGCTTCCACCCTAGGGAAAAAAAAGCTTCAACCGGCTGGAAGAAAAGCTTCAAGTGCCATGAGGAAAAAGCTTTCATCGTAGGAAAAAAGCTTCAACCGGTGATTTAATTTGCTGGAACTCATTGATGTTTTTGCTGGAACCAATTTTCTTCATGAGGTGCGGCGGCGAGCCACTTTTTTTATTTTTGCTGCATTTGTGTTTTTTTGCTGGAACCATCAACCGATTTTGCTACAACGAGCTTTGATTTTTGCTGGAACCGCCTAAAGCGGAGCGGGGACCAGATTTGTTAGCAACTGATTTTTGTTGCAAACATCCAATCGATGAGCAGCGACGGCGAGCCGGTGAGCGGCGGCCACAGAGCTTGAAGAGGGAGGCCATGGAAGGGCGACGAGTAAGCAGGAGGGCTGGGGAAAACTGTCGAAAGGAAGGAGACAGGTGTGCGGGAGGAGAGGGGGTGAAATCGTGTGGTCTAGAACACACGCATCATGCGGCTGGGGGCCGACCGGCCCAAAGTTTGGGCCGGTGCACCGGCGCCTATCGCCCCCCTAAATTCAAACTGAAAACGTAAATTCATATGAAGAAAGCGTATTGTGACGGTGAACCCACGGAGTCAATCCGTGCTTTATTATTAGGGATAGACTAGCATAAATGCCCGTGCGTTGCAACGGAAGAAGAAAAAACATACTTCCTGAACCCAATAGCTCAAGACTCTTCCTCCTCCTCTCCTCCTCCTCCTCCCACGACTGAAAAAATGTGTTGTGCAAAAACATAACCGTGAAAGGAATTCGCAAGTGTACTGTAGGTGTGTGCAATTTAAATCACAGAAATATCTACATGGTCGCGAGTATCTCTTCACGTATTTGTTGACGTTGCTTAGTGATCCCCCCAAAATATCGCACTATAATAAAAATAGTAAAGTCTTAGTACAACATTCTAGCTTCACTACGGAGGCAACAAAGATTTCCATGAACCAGTGTTGGCTAGGTTTAGGACTGGGTAGCATAGCACTATTTGTGTCCAATGATATTGGAAGCATTTTTTGCGGGGCAATGATATTAGAAGCATTTTTTGCGGGGCAATGATATTAGAAGCATTTTTTACGGGGCAATGATATTAGAAGCATTGTACAAAGATCCTCCATCAGTGGCTAATGTATATAACAAAGTAAAGTGCGGAGTTTGTGTCGCACGCAACAGGGAGTCCGACTGCTTGTGCTTTGGTGACCAAAATTATTTTTATTAGGAGCATTGGAATAGTTTGTGACGGGGGCTAGCGTGTCGAGCAGAAAAATAAGAGCAAAGATTTGTTTTGTTCTCAGAAAAATATTGTACATGAATGAGTCCTGTTTATTGTAATTTAGACATAGTATTTTTTTGTGCGCGTGTTAAACAATTCCAACATAATTTGCTTTTGAGTATAATTTGACGTTAACAATTTAGATATAAAAAGTAGTTCAACTTGCCTGATCCCGTTGCTACTATTGGTATTCCAATGCACGGAGACGTTAGTGCCATTATATCCCATTTGGAGACCCTCTCTTTCCTTTTTTAGTTTTCTGTATTTTCCTTCCTTATCTTATTATGGGGACAGCTTCCACTTTTCATTTTTTTCTCTGTCTAGAGATGAAATCCCCGCCCTCTTTCCTTCCTTAATTCTGCCATACGACATGAAATCTCCCTCCTCTTTCCACATGAAATCCCCCGCCATCTTTCCTTATTATTCCTTATTATTCTGTCAAGAGACATGAAATCCCTCATCTTTCCTTCTTTATTTTTCTCTCTTTCCTTCCTTATTATGGAAGGACTTATTTTCTTCTTTAATGGTTCCTGAGATAGCTCCTTGGTACCGAGAAAACTCTTAGATGTATATAAATTACAAAGATTGAGTTTAAGGGAACGGTATGAGACTATTTAAAAGGTGGATCAACTGTCTAAATATAACACACCGTGGTTCAGAATTCGATTCAGCCCACCATCGAATACTTTTTTGCAACAGGCTGTGGGCCAGCTTAGCCCCGTTCGGTTGTGTGGCCTTCCTTCGGCAGGGTGGGCCGGAATAATGTGGCCTGGCGGCCCGAAAATCCTCCTGGCATGATAGACTAAGAAGGTAATCCTTGTTGTTAGTTGATATACGATGGGGTAGCATAGTTGGTCGGTTGCTCTATGCACTTTTCTGGCAAGCTGCGTTCGAATCCTCAAAATATCAACTTTTGCTGTGTGGCCGTTTTTGAAAGAAGCGCCCGTAAAAAAAAGAGAACAACGGTGAATCAACGCTTTAGTATCACCTCGCGTATATATTTTGAATTCAAACTGAAAGCGTAAATTCACGAAAAGAAAAGCGTATTGTGACGGTGAACCCGACAAAGTCAATCCGTACTTTATTATTATAAACTAGTACAAATGCCCGTGCGTTGCACCGGGCAAAAAAATTGTACCAGTGTTCATTTCTTATATCCAATTCCAATAAACTGTCAATTGGTTTTATCTTTTGCTTTTCTGGAAAACACGGATATTTCTTTACTTTTTAAGAAACTGAACATTTTTTAACTTTTTAATTAGAATTGGAACATGTTTTGAACCGAACATTTTATGAACACATACATTTTTTGTTTATTTAATGATTTTGTGAACAAATTAAAATATGAAAAAAAATTGAAACCAAGAACAATTATGAACACTCATTATCTTTAAAAAAAACTCACACTCAGTGGCAGTAACTAAAAAATGAGTGTTGGTGTCCGGACCATGGAGAATAGAGTTAAGATATTCTACCGGGTGAAGATGAGTGGTGTATTTATTTTTAATGGGACATACAGATGTTGGCATGTTCTATACTATTCGAGAGTTTAATAACTAATCTATTTCTTTTTGGAAATTTCAAAACATTTGAATGCTAACAGACTTATACTATGTCGAATTTTTATATTTGTGAGTCTACGTTTGTACTGTGGTTTTCAAAAGAAGGTCTCCTTTAACCTTTGTATGCCACAATTTTAATATGTCGTGTGTTGCACCAGAAGGAAAAAAATCACCACATGTTGTTTAGTGATTCATTCATGTTGCCACTTTCCATGTTCGCCACCGTCGTCAAAGATGATACAATTTTTGGTGTCCGCGGCTGAAAAAAGTTGATGAATCCACATTCATGTCCCTCGCCGTTGCCTCAATCAGCATCACACTATCACCGGATGGGAGAGTAGTGGTGTATTGAAGTGTGATTGTTTATATACACAGTTATGTGTTAATATTCATAAGCGAAAAGGGTTTTTCTATGCTGTTTTTCTTTTTAGAAAATGTTGGCTATCTGGTTTGCAAAATTATATTATGTTCCTTTTCTTTTTGCACTTTTTGGACTTGGCCAGACACAAGTTTCTCACGTAGATTGCAGGCTCTCTCTCTACAAAAACGTGCATGCTTTGGAGAGAGCAAAACTGCACCCACGCATCTCTTTCTGTTCGATATCACAATAAAAAGAAGAAAAAGTTTCCTATCAGAAGATCTTAGTGTGCCTGCATCCAATGGCTTGGAAAGGCGACGGAGACTACGCTAAATCTCAATCAACTGAAATTTAGCGAATCTATTTAAAATTAGTAGCTAAACTCATTAAAAATGGGCAGCCAGTTCAAAGTACCTAGCACAATAGCCCATGTTACAGGCGAAAGGTGATGGTCGACATTTTTTTTAAGAAAACTTAGTCGGCACTTTTGTACAATTACAATAGTTCTTTTGGACAAACTAATTGTGTCAATGTTAACAAATACGAATCATATGCATAGCCAGCACAACTTCATACATAGATCCATTCATCGCCCACAATTGGTCCAATCCATCATTACTGATTTAGTTAATCCATTTAATTATGAAAGCAAGACAACATGCTTCTTTAGAGGAAGGTTAATATTTATTACTTAACTCAGATAATAAAAATACACAAAATCTTATAATTACCTATTTTCTTGAGTTTAGATATTGTAGCACTAAACAACAAATTAAATTATTGTGACCGCATTCATCTTCGAGAGCACACACACATATATATACACAAGACATACATCTGCAAGTGTTTCTTACCGCTCATATCACCCTTGAGCTAAAATTAGTGGACCTAGCATAAAATTTGAAATGAGCATATGGCAGAACAGAGACCTATAAAGAGTTCATTTTTGTACCTTAGATATGTATAGTACGGTACATCGGGAAAATGCAGACTTTTAGTTAGAGAAATATGTAAGTTGCAAAGTATAATTTAAACCAATTTATCAAAGCTTCGTATCCAAAAGATAGACTTGCGAGGTATAGCGCTGAAAATACTTGAGTATGGGGACAACATTCAGACTGCATCAGAGTCATCTCGTTTCTAGAGTACGCGCTGAATTTGCCCGATGCCAATTGTGCTATTCCCAGGTTTGGGATCCCGCTTCAGATTGGAAAAGACCTTCAAGGCATCTTTGATGACACTCAACGAAAGGCTCTTAATTTTTAATTATGAATTTGCCCGATGCTTCTAAAAATTAGCAAACATGCTCGTGCGTTGCAACAGGACTTTTAGAAAATAGCTCACGGTCCTAGATCCTAATCCAATAAGCATGACTGAAGACACCCCCACCCCTGAAGTTCAAAATCTCAAAAAGAAAAAAACATCTAAATATTTGATTCATCGGTATGCCCTTACATATCAGTTAGAATCTAAACAGAAGAACCTCGACACAAAAACTATTGCCAACAAATTTCCTAGCTTTACAACAGATTGCAAAATAAACATTCACATGGATAACATTTCGGATCATGAATAACTTAATACAGCCATTCCCTGGATTTAGGTAAGAATCATATCTAACGTTGTATGGCTCGTGTGTATCAACTACATTTCGTGGTCTATACATGGTTATTCATATCAATGAATATTTGAAATATGAATGCTATTAATAAGCAATCTAATTTGCATAAAGGAAAATCTTACAAAGCCACGAGAGAATACTTTTTAAATGTGATATAGATAGGGGCTTTGGTAGCAATATACTACAGTAAACAGATGTCGTATATCCTTACATTGCAAAGTACAGCTCATGGTGGTAACAAACATCATTTTGAACATCTATGATCACTCGAAGGATAATATACTATCTGATTGCAACAAATATTTAATATTATATCTGATTGCAGTGCTAACAATTACATGAAGCAAGCTTAATGATAACGACAGGAACACAAACAAAGGTCATAAAATCCTTATTTACAAATGAATGCACTACAATGGGATATATATCAACACTATTAGCTACAGCAACAAATGGGGAAAATAGCCAGGTAAAATGTCAAATTAGTCTGTGAAGACGAAACATAATTCAGATGTCTCACCATATCTTTTGGAGATCGAATGTACCAAACCTTAACTTCATGTGCCAAATCTCCCTAGAGATCCTTCATAGAAATTTCTTTTTCGCTTTATTTCGTCTCCTAAAACAGAGCAGTATAAGAAAGTACTGAATTTCGCAAATGAATCGGATGAGTAACTTGTTTTTTCTTTATATGTTCTCCTCAATTGATTTAGAAAAAAAATAACAGTTAGATGGAAACAGTCATTTCTTATCCTAAGCCATGGATGCATCATGCAGGACCAATCTGTGTGGAGTGGAGAAGAAAGCTCATCAGCTAACATAAAAAAATGGAGGAACTCGTATGGCGTATGGGGCCTACATGTAGTAACGTATATCCACTCTGAATCTAACATATAAAGATCAAAGTCTCCTCACCATGACTCGCTGGAGTTATGTATGTACGTAGCGGCTGCCACTCCATGGCCACCAGATCCCTACCGCTGCAGCATCAATTCCTTGTCACCATGATCAAGGGTACATAGCAGCAGCATACATAAGGATATGTACATATCATGAAGCAATTGTAATCAGCAAGCAGCAGCCTTCTCGGTGTTCTCTGTATAGATGTGTAGTAACCAAGCAGCAGCATGAACAAAATTGCAGCAGCGGGCTGCTGCTCTCCTCTCTGATCTCTCTCTATATGCAATAGTAGTATAGCAGAACATCAAAATTAGCTACCGCAGAGCAATCTCGAAAAAATAGTAGGAATATAATTAAAAAGATTCTAATGTGTTTATTTTGGCATATCGGAACATTTCAGTGTGTATATCTGAGTTCTACACCAGCTATAATGGCTGCCAATCTTGGTTAAGTACTGATCAAGTAGCACTCGGCTGAACAAAAGCAATAAACTTCAGTCTTTATGTCCAGAGAAAATTAGGAATAATAGTGAGCAAAGCATATGAACATATCTCATTATTCAAAACTTAAGTTAACAGATCTACAATGTGCATCCTTGTGCACAACCTATCTCTAAGAAATTGTTTGGAACATCATTGATAGAAATTTATTAGCAGAATTTAAGCTATAACATTGTAGGCAATACAAAGGAATTCAGATGTAAGCTGAATCTTCCTTGAACTTTCAGGCCTGGCCACTCCGACCCATTAGTCATTAGTTTAAAGTTCAAAACTGATGACAGAATTGGACGATGGCGTACCTTGGATGGAGCACATGTCGACAGTGTTTCGGCAAACTAAGTGGAGCAGCGAGATTGAAAGCTTCGGGCGCAACTGGAACTAATGCCAGACGGTGTACAGGAGGAGTTTACCTGAGCCGATTGCACTCATCCCTTGTCCCGCACTTCCATCTTGTTGAGTCATCACAGCTACTGTTCTCCTGCACGCAGCCATGCAAATCATATCAGAACAATGTAACAATCAATGATTTAATTAGCATGGCACAAAGAGTCAGATCGACCCATAATCAATATGCATGTCACGGCATGCATGCATCATGAAGATGAATCAAGCAAGGATATATTACATACCTCGAACTCCGCCGCGGCGGGATCCATCTGTCCGAGCATAGTTATCGCCGCTGGTCGCTCTGTGCTTGTCCTGCGCACTCGAGCCAGTCACCGTCTACGCCGAGGCAGCCCACACCGTATGGAAGAATCGAGACGGGGAAATTGTATAGCGAGACACACACCTTGGCCCAGGGTGGATGGCCATTGTCTCGCTTGTCCTCGGCTTCCGGCAAGGCCCAGTACGCCGTCCCGGCATGGCGGCGAGCGGCAGGGGAGGAGGCCCGTGGTGGCTCGGCGTCGCGTGCGGGCCGTGGATCACCTTCTGCTTCTTCATCTTCCCCATGAACCCCACCATCACCCTTCCTACTCGCTCTCCTAGGAAATCCACCTCAAATCCCATGGATTCCTAGCGGGGGTCACTCAAATCGACCGCTGGTTGCTTTTGGTGCTGGCGGGCTTGAAGATTGTAGGCGGATTGGGTGCCGGTGGGCTTGAAGATTGCAGGAGGTTGGAGACCGAGAAGGCTCAGGGTGGCGCAGGAGAAGATTTGGGCAGATGGAGAGGGGAAGGAGACAGAATTGCAAAGGGTCGGGGTCGGGGAAGAAGATCGGCCGTGCGGCCGCGCGTGGGGGCGGCGGCGGCGGCGCCGTGCCTGTAGGCATCGAGGAGGAGAGCCCGTGCTGGTTTATTTCTTTTTACAATTCGAAGGACAGACGAAAACTGTTACGGACGACTGTTACGGACGAATTTACGGGCAAGTTAGAATAGTACCACTTCGTTTATATTACGAATTACGATTTTGTCGTATTATGACGATGAACCCGACAAAGTCAATCCGTGCTTTATTATATATATATATATATATATATATATACTAGCACAAGAGCCCGTGCGTTACAACGGGGATAATACTTATCTCTCTCCCTCCATCTCTCCCTCGGTGTTGATGCTTTCGATCTTCTTGAGCAAGTGTATAGTGTTAGAGCTTGATGCTCCTCTAGAAGGCAGCACTCATATTGTTGTACATAAATCAATGTAAATAATTAAGGAGCAAAGTCATATAAATTCAACCAAAATGTTACAAAATAATTTAAACCAATATGATATTTCTTTTTCTTTGTGTCTCGGGAATCCAGTGATTTGTTGTACATGGAGCAGAGTACAAAATGTGCCCCCAAAATGATAAATAAAGTTACGATCAGAATTTCTAGAGATTAAATTTAACTTTCTACATCTCTTAATTATCGAACCAAGTCAAAATCAAGCTCTCCAAAGTTGCTTACACCAGTAATCTGCGCAAACATGTGCCCATTGTGCTCTCAAATAAATTCCACAATATCATTTGTACACGTATGTCCATCTTATAGTTCGTATAATCCTCTTATAGTCATGTTTTACAGCTTGAGGCTAACAATTCTTTCAACCTAACATCGTCTATATGCCCCTTATGTCGTACATTGTGCTACTGTAAATTTTCTCTGAAAATGTAATGCATTCCACTTTCACATGGTTCGTTTAGCTATCGCAGATGGCCCAATATGGTTGATTTATTTTATTAGCACCTAGAAGTACACTAAGTCATGAAAATCAATAATGTTCTTAATCGAAGAAGAATTGAAGAGCTAAGTACTAAATTACTAACCTTCAGATTCTCTGTGCCCATAGCATCACTGCATGACCTCCAAAGAAGTAAGGAGTTAGCTTACAGGAGGCACGCCACGGCCATCAGGTGCAGCACATACACCACCTCATACCAAGCATACGCCACCGGCATGGATGCTCATGCAATCAGACCATGAACATACTCTGAACATTTATCTCAGCCTTATCTCTAAACATAGGTGTAACCCAGCCTACCTCAGCATTGTGTCGTCCTCGTTAGCACAAATAAATCAGACTTTATTTCTCAGATCACTGCATGCAACGTCACGCATGATGAATCAATCAAAAAACACCATCTGAAAACCAAAGCAAAACATTGTAGGATTGGATAATAACTTTCTTTCACGAATTCTAGCTGGCATGTACTCTTCTAAAGCCTGGAGAAGATTAACAATGCTAACAGTCAAATGGAACAGGAGTAAGAGAGGAGATAGAGCAGACCGTGCAACTACACACGCAAAGAGAGGACGACAGTTCCTGCTTGAGAGTTGCGGCTTGGCATGTTCCCCTCAGATCAAGTCAATGATACATGCAAGCAGTCGGCTGCTTCTCACTTGAGGATCCGTTTGGCAGAGGCGGAAGCACCAGGCAAGTAGGACGCTGAGGCGTTCACTCCGGCGACACCGACACTGACAATGTGATCCAATCGGTGCCGGCAATTTGATCCGATTGGCGGAGTTAAAGGTATGAATTGACCGCGAGTTTCCTTGGACCTCTGTGCCACTCTGCTGCTCTCTATACTGCCTTTCGCCCTGCACATATTTGTTTTTGTATGTCCTTTCTGTCTCTTGATAAGCCCTTCCATCAAATTTATATACGCATCAGACTGCAATTCTGTGGCCGGTGTATTCGTCGTTCCACCGCTGCGCCAGCAACATGAACGCCGGCACATCCGGAAGCGGCACTGAACACGCCAGGATCTACACAGTGGCCTTCGTTTTCCCCTGGTTTGGTTGGCTGCGCTAGGCCCAACAGCAGAAGCATCACCGCGTCTCTCCTCAAAATTCGCAGGAACCTTGGGTCGACCTCGAGTATGGATTCCCTGCCGGCGCCATGCTACGTGAGGCCCAGCTGCAGCAGTCGCTCCGCATGGCCCTCGTCGAGATCATTGGCGGTGAGCAATACGGATTCCCCGCCGGCGCCATGGTACATGAGGCGGCGGGCCTTGGGTCGGCAGCCTTGCACCCGACAGATCTTTAGGTTTATCGATTTGTTCCGATTCGATTCTAGAGATGCGATCTGAGGAAATCGAGAGGATTAATTCATCTTTATGGCGATGGCGATTGGATTGGTTCTCAGAGTCCGTATGATTCTATTCACGAGTCGGCAGAAACACGCTATGAACGAACGGACAAGAGTGGTGGGCTGGATGTAATGGGCTGACTTCATTGGCCCAAATAGATCAATAAAATAGGACTGCGGGTTTATATTAAGGAAAAAACATAAGGAGCTGTTAATTAGTACCACCTCGCCTATATGTCTAAATTCAAACTGAAAGCATAAATTTACGGGAAGAAGCGCATTGTGACGGTGAACCCGACAAAGTCAATCCGTGCTTTATTATATATATATATAATTATTATTATAATTATAATTAATTAGGGAAAGAAAAAAAATAGGGAAAGAGGAAAGATTAGGGAGAGATTGACAAGATATAGATTATTGATTCACCAACGGGCGCCTGCAGGCGTTTCTTATTGGGCTGGCCCGTTCCGTTGCTTTTTCCTGTTCTTTTAAAACGCAAAAAGTGTGAGTCAACGGGGATTTGAACACGCGCCCCACTTGTTGCAAGCGCACGTCTATAGCCACCAGGGGCACCCGCCCGTGAATCAATATTTAGCTCGTTTCTCTCCTTCTTACTTTGTTCTACAGTTCGGGTTTTTTTATTCCTTTTCTTTTTCCTTTTTTCTCATCTTTCTTTGTTTTCTTTAGTGCGGTTTTTTTTAATAAATTAGATGAACTTATTTTTAAATTCGATGAACTTCTTTTAAATTGGATGAACTTTTTTTGAAATTCGATGTACGTTTTTACCAAATTGGTGAACTTTTCCAAAATTCATGAACTTTTTTCAAAATCGATGAACTTTTTCCAAATTCGATGAACTTTTTTCATATTTGATGAACTTTTTAAAAAAATGATGAACTTTCTTTCAATGTGATGAACTTTTTAAAAACATTGATGAAATTGTTTTCAAACTCATGAATTTTTTTCTCAAATCAGGGAACTTTATTCAATTTTCTTGAACTTTTTTTGTTTTGCGTGAACTTTTTCAAATCTGTGAACTGTTTTCAAACTAACGAAATTTTCTAAAATTAGTGATCTTTTTGAAATTTCGTGAACAATTTTCATTATTTGTCAACTTTTTTGAATACGTGAGCCTTTTCTATTTTGAAAAAAATTGCAAACTTTTTATTAATCTGTGAACTTTCACTTTTTTGGAACCACGCAGCCCATATCATCCTTAATTATACTGTCGAGGCACTACCGACCAAAAGTGGTAGGTGGTTCTACTAGCTAAGCGGGTTTAGAAAGCAAAGGCGTGAGTTCGAATCCCGGTGTTGCCACCTTTTTAGGATTTTTTTGTCCACTCGTGTTACCCGTTCGTGGGCCAGCCCAGCAAGGCGCTGCTGCGAGAGTCAGTTGGTTAGTTTTTTTCTTTTCTTTTTTGGGAAGAGCCAGTTGGTTAGTTGGCGCTGAAGGCGCGGAGTAGGAGCTCTTATTAGGGGATCCATGACAATAGCCTGTCCCACAGATTGCCCGGTCGGAAAAGCCCAGCCGACAAAAGAAAAGTACACCCCCTCCCTCGCATCCAGCCCATCGCGCATCCCTAAACAGGCCGAAAGCGAAAGTCGGCAGCGCTTCGCGAATCTTAAAGCAACATCCATCCAACGGCTTGGAACGTGACTGAGACACCGTAGAATTTACTTATAAGGTTTCCCTTGGACATCCGCTCGCCGCCTCGAACTCTTTAGGGCTTCCCTTGGACATCCGCTCGCCACCGCCAGTTCTTGAGCTACTGACACACCGCAATCGAACTCCCGAGCTAGCGGAGGCGCACGACTGGAAACGGCCGGCGTCCTCCTTTTGCTGGTAAGATCTATTGGATCCTTAACTCTAATCGCCGCCTGGCTAGCTCCTCACCACTCTCATCTCTAATTGCAAGGCCAGGTCTTCTAAGAAGCTTAAGTTTTGACAGTGATGATCCCATATTACACTAAGTGACCAGGGACAACAATCTGGGGAAGGTTGATTTGTTGTTGCTTTGGGGAGGTGGTTGTGCTCTTTTGGTTCTGGGGATAGTTAGGTATAGTTAACCTGTTTTTTCTCTCCTCGCGTTGATGTTCCTCTTAAGGTCCCTCATTCGTAGTTCTGTGTAGCTTATATGCCCCGATTATAAGTTCTTGATTAATCGTGGTTAGAGGATTTTTTTGGTTTAGCTTATATTGCTCCCGTTTGAATTATTAGTTTTTTAATCTTAGTTAAAGGATGTTCATGCACTACCCTTTGGAACTAAAACTAGCCCAGTCCATTTGGTACTTTGTATATATTTTTGCTTTAAGATATGTTTTGTATTAAGTTTCATAGATATAGGCATTTATCCATCAATTTTTGCTATAAGGCATGATGGTCCTCTCTCTGTCTTTGTGTTGTAGTACTAATTATGACTTGATTCATTTTGTATTTACACTATACTTCATGGTAGTATTATAGCCCTTTGTGCTGGAAGCTTTGCTGTAAATTTGCTCCTAGTTTTTTGTTTTTGTTGTAGACTATGATTATTAGCAAGGGATACTATCTATCTTTAAGCTATCAAGAATGATGCTTTTAGTTATTTTTTCTAGTTTATACTATTAAGAATTATCTTGTTCAGTGCTTTCTTTGTTTCATGTCTTGGGATGTATATGACTTAACTATGACTTTTTTCTTCTAAATTTTGTTCTTCAAGTTTCTTCCGTTTGACTATGATTACTAGTTTTCTTGTAATTTTCTCCTACTAATATTTAAGTCCTAGTATTTTAAGTTATTTTAGTCCCACCTATTTTAGTTATTTAGTCCTAGTATTTTAGTTATTTTACTCGTAGTATTTTAGTTGTGACTTCAAGGCTCCTGCTAATGAAGTTTTTATTTCTTCTTCCAACTATGGTTATATGTTCCAAGTAACATAGCAATTAGTTCTCCATCCATTTATTTGGTTCTTACATACCTTACTTTGGGGGGTTAATTTGTTTTTTTTTCTATCTTGGATGTTTGCTAGGGGGACTTGCCCAAGAAAGGTGATATGGATGAATCAATTGATGTGAATGATGCTCTCACACATGCTTCCAACCCAGATAACAACATAAGGTCAATAGGAGAAGACATGCTAAAGCGGCTTCAAAATCGTGATCTTCCCAACTTTCTGCTATATTTATCATCTGAGCTCGTGAGGGAGGGGATTCCAGAAGAGTCTAGGGTACTTGCTGCCATCACCCTTAAGAACTCCTTGGACTCGAAGGATCCTGCACTCAAGGATGCACACAAGGATCTACTTTGTCTAAAATGGCTCAGCGTGGATAAATCTATCCGATTAGAGATTAAGAATAACTTGCTCATGACACTAGAAATTGATTCAAGGCCATCTCATTCAAGGCACCCCTCGTCAAAAGTTATTGCAGAAGTTATTGCGAGGGTTGCATGCATGGAGATACCCCGGAATCAGTGGCTGGACCTTGTTGGTAAATTAATGGACAACATGGCAAGTTTATCTTCTTCCCTAAAGCAAGCAACTCTAGAGGTGCTCCAGTATATCTTCAAGGCAAAGATCCCTAACGTTGTCAAGCGGGATCAAGTGGATGATGTTATTGCTAGTGTCATCAGTGCACTGAACGACGAGGTGCTAGGTTCTCAAGTCCTTCTGGCAGCCCTTAAAGCTTTACACAACATTTTTGAGTTTACTAAGTTTGAAGACCATGATTGGAGAGGTGCTATAGAGGCAGTTTTTGCTGTGGCTTATAGAACATCTGGAACAGAGATCCCAGAGGCAGCATTTGAGTACCTCGTTGCAATTGCATCCACTTGTCATACCAAATTCGAACCCGACATAGAAGTGCTGATGTGTATTACAACGCAAGCTTTGAATGGAGATGTGGAATCACTTAAAGTCCAATGTATCAAGTTGTGGATCACTATTTGCGAAAAAGAGATTGATTGGCTAGAAGAAGAAGAAGAAGAAGAAGAAGAAAAAGAAGAAAAAGAAGATAAAGATGAATCTTACTTTACTGGTCCTCTCTATTCATTGGTCCCACTTCTCCTACAAACTTACTTAAATGAAGAAGAGAGGGATTTAGAACAAATGGACATTTGGAAACAGGGAGATGAAGATGAGGGAGATGGAAACATTTCTCTGACCGGGGAACAAGAAGAAGAGGGAGATGAAAATGTGGAACAAAAGGGAGTAAACCTTGAAGACAATTGGGAACAAGAGGAAGATGAGACTTTACAAGTCATTTCCATGACATGCCTAGGCCTTGCAGCTAGAATTCTGAAGGGTGGAGTTGTCCCCACTGTGATGCATTTTGTTGAGGAGAACATGAATGGGCCACATAAGATAGCTGCATTGTCTCCATTAGGTTTTATCCTCGAAGGTCCCTCAGTCAAGCAGCTTGCTCCTCTAGTTGATTTATTGCTTGCCTTGATGGAATATCAGGCGGAAGGTGTAAGAGGCAGGGCTGCATGGACTCTTGGGCGGCTGTTTGAGCTTGTGGGTGCACATAGAATCATGAGAAATGAGGTGGTGTCCCTGGATAGGATCATGGAGCTCTTGATAGAGAGGAGCTGTGATGTCCCTCAAGTGTCCATTGAAGTGCATGGAGCTCTATATTTTCTTGCACGAGGTTATGGAGAAGATGCAAAGTCAAGGTCAAAGTCAAATTCATGTGAGCTTTCACCTTTTGTTAAGCCTCTTATTGATGCTCTCATGCGTGCTTCCGATCTGGCTAGGGAGACCCCTTTTAGTTTCCTAGCATCTCCTTATAAAGCATTGGGTGAGATTGTGAAAGTTAGTGACACCCGGGACTTACAAGTTTGGGAGGCTCTTATGGGCTTGATGTCTCGTATCATGAGGAGATTCAACACTGTGCTTCATGGTCATGGTGCAATTTCATCTCTTCAGAGGAAGAACCAACTTGAGGTCTTGCTGTGTGGTCTAGTTGAAGTCTTAATCCACAAGCTTGGAGATACACTTGAGGGGTCTGCTAAATGTTTGTTGCTGTTATTGTGCCCTCTCTTAACCCGTGAGAGTACATGTGCACGTAATGGAGCAGCCCTTGCCATTGGTGCTCTTGCTCATGCCATTGGTGCTGATTTTGGACAACACATGCCTATGGTGCTACAATATTTCAGTGTGAAGCGACTCTCTCCACTTTATTTAGAAGTTATAT
Organism: Aegilops tauschii subsp. strangulata; assembly: GCF_002575655.3. Taxonomy (NCBI): domain Eukaryota; kingdom Viridiplantae; phylum Streptophyta; class Magnoliopsida; order Poales; family Poaceae; genus Aegilops; species Aegilops tauschii. The sequence continues at coordinate 547,504,856 of NC_053036.3, read as the reverse complement.
GTGATATATGCCATGTCTTGGGAAAAGAGGGAAAAGAGGAAGAAGTTGTGCCGTGCTTTGATCATATTATGGAAGTTCTGTATCAAGGTATGGTAGAATTGACACTTCAACCTCTAATTCTATCAAGCATTGGACAGATTGCTCTTTCTCTTGGTGAAAAGTTTGAGAAGTACCTGCCTCCAGTTATGGAAAAGCTTTTAGTTATGGAAAAGGCTGTTCAACTCGATCAGGATCCTCATGAGGATCATAGTAACAAGGTTAGAGAGGCAATATGTAAGGCCTACCATGGCATAATAAGGGGAATAAGTGATGCAAAGTCTGGATTCAAGGTAGGAATGGCTCTACTTGAATTCAGTGAACAGGAGAGAAAGAGAAGGTAACATATGCCTTGTTTCTTTTGTTGGCAATACTCATTGATTATACTCATTGACTGATTGATTTTTCTTTTTTACTTTTACGGACAGGGAGAGAAGGACCGTGACAGCAAGGGACGAAAGGATCATGACAGCACTAGTTGATGCCTTGTCTCAGCTTCCTCCTAGAGTGGGCGTTTGGTCAGAGGCGTTTATTCTATCGGTGCAGCAAGCAAATACTCCCTCTGCAAACTAATGTAAGAGCGTTTAGCTCACTAAAATAGTGATCTAGATGCTCTTATATTAGTTTACAGAGGGAGTATTTATTATTAGAGGAAAGGAAGCTGTGCTTTATTTTGGTCCAGACAACTAAAGTGTGTCGGTTGACTGCTTTATTATTTTGAATGAACTGAAGTGTGTGGGCTGTGGGTTGTCTGTTGTAAACTTCATTTATCCTATAATTAATTAGAGTTCACTGCTAGCTTAGATCATCTGGTGTAGCCTCCTGTGGCATTAGCCCATGATGAAGCGGTTCTTGCATGCGACTTACAGCATGTGATTATTGGATCTTCAGTTTATGGACACTGAGGATACATGCAACTGTATGATGTCTAAAATATTGTCACATATGTTTGCCAGAATCTTAGTCTACCGTATGAATTCATTTTCGCATTTAGCTGCTGGCATGCCATTGTTTGGTGCGGGCTCACTTCTGCGCCGAAAGTAGATTTCTCTTGGTGACTTAAAAAGCATGATAATTATAAGAGATTTAAAAAGCATGATAATTATGGTCGTCCATGATGTCATAGAGTACGGATGTAGTCCAAAGCAACATGGGTAGCATTTTCTCTCGCTAGATCAACCGTTGCAACTGGTGTACCAGTGAATGTAGTCACCTGGCTGGTGTGGGAGGTCGATTATTACCCATGATTCTATTGTATGTGGTATATCTAGCTGATTTGCTTAACAGCCTCAACTATACAACAGCCACATATGCAGTTTCGTAACTTTGATTCACTTGCTTGAGATCTGCGATGGTCAAGTTGGCAAAACAGAAGTCAATTGTACAAAGATCGACAACTGAAACATCTTACTGCAAAATGGATGATTGTGAATTTTGGATAACCAATATCAACATTGTCAATTGATTGCTTGAGCTTTTTTAACCTCATGAAAATCTGTAACTATGATTTTTTTTCTGAAAAAGGAAGTACACGTCCCCGCATTTTTGTGAAGTTCACAAGATGTGAAGTGCACAAGATGTGAAGTGCACATAGCATATGTCACTTATAAAGTTTGCATGTATCTAATTTTACTTCTTATGAAGTTTGCACGTATCTAATTTTGCATTAGATAACGAACTCAATGTTCAATTGACATATTACTTGCAAATCTTTGAGAGGAAGATGAGAATTTGTGTGCATTATTGGAGTTGGCACAATGCAAACTATACATCTCGACAGCTTCCTTCCAGCACCCATAGAACACGACATTTCTGCACAATGGTGCAAGTCCCAAGTCCACATAGCAAATGTCAAAGCATGACGTATTAGTTCACTGGTTTAAATCTGCATAACAATTGCTGACACAAAAAAGTTCCATGCATTGTAATGAAAATATCACCAATGAACTTATATATAATTAACATAACTAAAAGCTTAACTAAAGAACATCAGGCACACTCTTCGCAATCTGAGTTTCAGGGTAGAATAACACAAGGAACGTTAAATTCTGAACCAGGAGGTGGAACATCTGCTTCAAGATTTGTAAATAGTCCAAAAATCACGCAGAAACCTGAAATCTGGTAGCATCGGCGGCTTCTTCAACCGTCATCATGGTTGCTCACCTGAAGACCTCCGCCATTGTGAATACCTTACAGATTCCTGCAACAATCAACAAAGGAAATAAGTCTTCCATCCCCTAAATAAAGTCCTGCATCAAACGGTGTTACGAGAACAAAGCGAAGTTTTTAGTGCTATACATAAGTTGCTTGCTTCACTGAAGATTTCCAAGATAAAAATATTTTCAAAAAATATTATTTCAAACAGATTTCACATGCCTAGTAACCCAGAAGTTAAACATGCCATTAACGGAGTGTACATTATTCCACAAAAAATGTAGTAGAACATAGCGAAGTTTCTAGTGCTACATGAGTTGGTTGCTCTGTTGACGATTTCCAAGGTAAAATAATAATTTTTAAACATATTTCACATGCCTAGTAACATAGAAGTTAAAAATGCCTGGTAAATACATTATTCCAGTAGGCGCCTATAGAAAAGCTAAAATCCGTAACCATGGTCTTGAAAATGAATATGAGAGCTAATTCTAATGGATAAAATCCGGTAGCCATGATCTTCAAATGAACATGAGAACTAATTCTGATGGTGGTTTCATTTCATATAAGCAACTAAGTGACTCTGCACTGTTACCTGCTACAGAACAAAGCAGACAAAGCAGTTGCTGCACTGTCCAAATAGGGTGCAGATAATTTCTAAAGTGAATGAATACCATGGAAAAAAAATAACACCTAATGTAGGGCATGTACCAACCAAACAGCGCATCCGTATTACACCTCAAAAGGTTGTCCTTAAAACAAAATTCTGTGACACACACAGGACAGGACAGTCAGGGAGTGAGAAAGGATATATTGGCATGCTGCTAATAAACTCCAACATATCATTAGCAAATACATCCTGATATGTAATCCAGTAAATTGACATTAGAATTTGTTTGTGCGATTAATAATAGAAGGTAAACAGGAGCAATGTTTTCAATGTTTCTAAATATTGCACTAAAACCTTGATCAATGGTGCTGAAGTGTCAGAAAAAAGCATAATATTTCCCTAAATAGTGATTAGTATGTTAAATTTCCCCTAGGATCTGTTACAGTCAAGCTACTGAAGCATACAGTTCAGCTTAATAACAAAAATTTAACATCGTAGTGATAGCCGGACAAACTCATTTAGACCACTCTTCTTCATTATTTTTCTTCCCTATGCAAGCCATCGCTTAATCGCAGTTATCTTCAATGGATAGTGAGGCCAGCAACTCCTAAATTGACCGTGATGTTACATTATGTGATCGATTTAGGTACTGCTTAACTCAGACTACTGCACTGTAGTTCAGGTAAGGTTGTAATCCTTTTAATAGAAAAAAAAGATTAACAAATTGTTGAGATATATCATACTGTGTATACACACCTTTTACTCCTAGAATCAAATTATTTCTTATGATCAATCTATGTAGTTTTTCTAGATAATTCTGCACTTGAAAAGCTCTCAATAGTTACTCTGAACATTTTTCATTCATGAGCTACTTTCTTGGATTTTTTACATATTGAACCCAACATAGTGGAAAACGCAACGGGAACACCAAAATTACCTATGTGTTCAATTTCGCCTTGTTTACATTTAGCTGCCTCATCACTTCCACTCTTGAGGTTCATTCTTTTACTGAGCAATGACCTGCCGGCTTCATATTCCCGCAAAAAAAAGGAAGAGAAGAAAGAACCTCTTATATGCACACAACTGAGACTCAACCATGCTCCTTATCTTTCTTCAACCCACATAATTTGTTCTTAGAATCCTGTTGAAATCAGGGGTCATACTTATGCTTCTCAAGGTAAATAAAAGAACACAACACTGAAACACAACTTCAATCTTATTGAAGGAGAAAATGAATGCAGCCTTTTTGTCCAATCCATGATTATTTCCATACATGTTGCTACCAAATGGATCATCAAACCATGTTTGCCATCTTGCGTCTTGGACACCCGACCCCCCCCGCACCCGCGACGCGCCCCGCGCGCACGTCCGGGAGCCCTAGATCCGCCGCCAGCCCAAGCTCCCCCTCTCGGCTCCTCCTCCCCCTCGCCGCCGTTGGAGCGCGCCGCCGGGCGAAGCTCGTGCGCCGCGGGCGGTGGCGGGGCATCTCCCTCCCTCCCCTGTTCGGGATTCTGGTGGCGCAGGCGACGCTGCTCGTGGGGGCGCGGGGTCCGGCGGGTTCCCGGTCGCGGTGATGGACAGATCCGGCGGCTGGGCGGCTGGGAGGTGGCGGGCGTCCCTGCAGCGCTGGCGGCGGTGGTCTAGGTCGCTACCCGACCTGGATCTCGTCGGGTGGCTATGGGCGCGGATGGCTGGTGGTGCGCGCTGGTGGGCCGGCGGTGGTGGCTGCTCCGGGCAGCGGCGGCTGGTCCAGGTCCGACCTGGCCAGCGCCGCGGGTCCAGGATGACCTGGGCTGCGGGCGCCGCCCTTGCCTCGGCCTGTGGCTGGTAGGGTGGCGGTGCAGCTGCGGCGGCCTTGGCGGACGTGTTGGCCGGATTCCAGCTTGCTCCGGTGGTTGGACATCGGTGAGCGGTGTGGTTGGACTTCCTGGCGAGCAGTCTTGGTAGTAGGTGGTGGTCTGCGGGGTCCCCTTGCCGGTGGACGAACCTTCGTTGGTGGCCTTGTGTGGATCTGCTTCGACCGCCGCGGTGGGGCGGCACAGTGGGTGTCAGTGGGGAGGTTGGCGGGAGGGATGGGCGACGTCGTCGCTCAGGCTGCCTGTCACCGGCACGAGGTGTGCCGGTCGTGGATGCGTCCGCTCCCCTCCTCCCCATTCCCCATCCGTTTGTGTGCGGCGGTAGCTCCGGGAAGTTCAAGGCGGGACGGGGGCTGCGGTTGCGTCGGTTTTGGGTGTCCCCTCGGACCAAAGCTGGTCACTTTGGTTGCTCTTGGGGAGGTCCGTATGTCGGGCGGCGGCCCGGGTGGCGGGCGGCGCGGCGTTCTTGGGTGGAGCATGCGTCTCAGGTGCGGGCAAGCAGCCATGGCCACGCGGGTGGCTTGGTTGTGGGTGGTTGGCAAAGCTAGGGTGCGTTAGAGGGAGGTGAGCGCCGAGGTATATCACCTGTCCGGCCATGTCCTGGCCGACGGTGGCGGCGTCGGTGACGTCGTTCCCTTCCTGAAGGCTTCGTCGCGGCGTTCCCTCTCCCTCCGGCTCCCTCCAGGTGAAAACCTGATCTCTGGATCGGGCGGTGGTGGCTCTATGGTCATTACCTTCTGGGAGGCACCACTCTGGAGTCTTGGCTTTGTCGTTGTCCGTTTCACCTCTCCATGGTGGTTTGTCATGATGGAGGTCTCTGTTGGCTCCAAGCGGTCTCCTTTTCATATTCGTAGTTAGTTTGGCGGTCGGTGGAGTGGTGTTTCGGTGCCCGGCACCTTTGTATCTTGCCTTGGGTGTGTGTGTTGGTGGCGTGAGTTTGTATCGTCTCTCGGATGTATTGCGGTTGTGCTTTATAATATAAAGCGAGGGGAAACCCTTTTTCGTAAATGGATCATCAAACACCGACCAAGTAAACCAAATAAGTACTTGCAGTGCTATTGAAGATGTGTACCGTGCTGAGTGAGGCCAATAAAATAAAGATAGCCCTAACAAACAGGATACATGATACAACTGAAGCTCTGAAAACAGAACCCAAACTGAAGGCTAGGCTCATTGACCTCTAAAAGAAAGTACAATTTAGTCAGAATAATCCTTTGTGTTGATTACTGTGCGATGGCGGAAACGTCTTACCTCGTTAGAGGCGACGGGTTCGTGTTATATAGCAGGGGCACACCTCCCTGATACAGCGCATACATAAGTTGTTGGAGAGATTACAGGAGATTGAGACTTGAAGAACAAGAGATAGAGTTGGTTACAAGGAGATAGAGATAAAGAGAAAATACTACTATCAACCTACCAACCTATACCGATCCTGGACTCCAACAGAAAGATACGCTAGGTGGTGCGTGCGCTACACATGTATGACATGTTTGACACCCTCCCTTAATCACAACTTCATCAAGTTGAGATTATGCTTAAAAGCTTCAAAACCCCTTGTTGTCAATGGTTTAGTGAATCCATCTGCAATTTGATCTCTAGAATGCACAAACCGAATGTCAAGTTGTCTTTGAGCAACCTTTCTCGGACAAAGTGAAAATCTATTTCAATAGTTTTGTTCTTGCATGAAATACAGGATTTGTAGACAGATAAGTGGCACCAAGGTTGTCACACCATAGGCATGGAGCTTGCTTACTTTTCACGCCAAGTTTCTTGAGCATGGACTGCACCCAAATGATTTCAGTTGTGGCATTTGCTAGTGCTTTATATTCTACTTCTGTACTTGACCTGGAGACTGTAGCTTGCTTTATAGCACACCAGGAGATCAAGTTAGGCCCAAAAAATATTGCAAAGCCACCAGTTGAATGCCTGTCATCTAGGCATCCTGCCCAGTCAGAGTTAGAAAAAGCACTGGCAAGGGTAGAAGATGATCTGCTGAATACTCAAAGTATTTTTGACATATCTTACTATACATTTTGCAACAGTCAAATGAACAGTAGCGGGTGCATGAAGGAACCGACATACTTTGTTGACAGCAAAAGAAATATCAGGTCTGGTGAGAGTAAGGTATTGAAGTGCTCCTACCAAACTTCTGTATTTTGTGCTGTCTTCTTGACTCAGAGGTGTACCTTCTGTAAGAGATAACTTTTCGGAGCTGGAGAATGGAGTGGGTGTGGGTTTACAACCTTGCAGGCCAGCCTTATTGACTAGGTCAGTAGCATATTTTTCTTGAGAGGGATGAAGTCCATCCTTGTGCTTCTTTACCTCAATTCCAAGAAAATAATGCAAGTCTCCAAGGTCCTTTAGAGCAAAATCTGCCCCAAGTCTTTCAACAGTCCTGTGATTGCTTCATCAAATGAACTTGTCACAATAATATCATCAACATATATGAGGACAAATATGCATGTGTTGGACTTGTTGTAAATAAACAATGAGGTGTCAGACTTGGAAGGAATAAAGCCAAGTGTTTGCATTTTATGACAGAGACGAGAATACCAAGCCCTTGGAGCTTGCTTTAGACCATATAGTGCCTTATCAAGTTTGCACACGTAAGAGGGAGCACTTTTACTTTCAAACCCAGGAGGTTGTTTCATGTACACTTTCTCTTCCAGAACACCATGAAGGAACGCGTTCTGTACGTCTAGCTGTCTGAGACTCCAGCCCCTGGAAATAGCAATAGACAAGACAAGGCGAATAGTTGCAGCTTTTACAATAGGACTAAATGTGTCCTCATAGTCTATACCATATCGTTGTTTGAAACCTTTTGCAACGAGTCTAGCCTTGTATCGATCAATAGTTCCATAAGACTTTCATTTAATCCGAAATACCCACTTGCAATCAATCAAGTTTTTCCTTGATGTGGAGGAACTAAATGCCATGTCTTATTTTTCTTTAGTGCCATAAATTCTTCATTCATTGCTTTCTGCCACCGTTCATCACCAAGAGCTTCTTCAAGTGTGTTTGGTTTACCAAGTTCACCTGTAGAACAAATCATACCGTATTTGGTTATATGCTTGTAATTGACAGGTTGTATTACCCCTTTTTGAAGTCTTATACGACGTGGTGATGAGGTGATTTGCGGTGTAGCCACAGAGGATCCTGCAGGCTGAACAGGAGTCGCCGTTGCCGATCCTGAGAGGGATTCGCTGGCCGCTTCAGTCGAACCTGCAAGGTTTGGATCTTCTGTGGCAGGTGGTGTCGATGGATCTGCAGCAGCATCCGCAGAAGATCCCAACGGAGAGGGCAGCTCATCATTGCCATGATCAGCCTTGGATCATGCGCGTCATGATGGCGTATCCCCCTCGGATCGTGCGTGTCGGGCGACTGGGTCCAGCGCCAGCGCTGGGCGCTGCTCCTGCTCTTGGCCCCACTCCCGTCGGGCGGACCGGGACACGCCGCGTGTAGTGCTATGGATGGACGCCGAACCGTGCACCGCCCGGGCCAGCCGTGAGGGGCCGCATGTCAGGCGGGGATTGGCGCGGAGGTGGAGACACACCTCGGTCGATGGAAGGCGACCGTGTGGCACACCTGGAGTGAGCAGAGCGGAGCAGGGTCTTGGCGCGCCTGACGCGTCTGCGCCTGCGGATCCCGAGGGAGATCCGATATGCTGCTGCTGAACGGATCCCGAGGAGGATCTGCCTCCCGTCTCGCGACACATAAAATGTCGCCCTAATGAGGCGTTTTTTTTCCACCGTTTTCTTCACCACTTGCGTCATTTTCTCCTGTTTCATCACAAAACTCAAGTGTGCCATTAGTAAGAGGATGTGTCAACAGTTGATCATCATTGTTTAGTCCCCCTTGATCAAGGCCGGAGAGATGAGAAGGTAGGAGGAGAATTTCCTTACGAAGAAGGGCGCCGACATTTGGGTGGAGATCAGCAAAGGGAAACTTTGTTTCATCAAACACGACATCCCTGGAGATATAGACGCAACCAGTGGAGACATCGAGGCATTTGACACCTTTGTGTTGGGCGCTATATCCTAGAAAAACACACTGTTTTGAATGAAACATAAGCTTGCATTTGTTGTATGGGCGAAGATTGGGCCAACATGCACACACGAAGACTCGAAGAGATTTGTAGTCGGGTTTAGTGTGGAGGAGTCGTTCTAGTGGAGTTTCGTTATTAATGACACGTCTACGAAGCATGTTGATGATATGGACGGCGGTGAGAAAGGCCTCATCCCAAAACTTGAGGGGCATGGATGCGCCAGCTAGGAGGGCTTACCCAACCTCAACTATATGTTTGTGCTTGCGTTTAGCAGAGCCATTTTGTTGATGAGCATGTGGGCATGACACATGGTGTGATATGCCAAGGGTTTGAAAGAAGGAGTTTAATTTTTCGTACTCCCCCCTAATCAGATTGTACTGCAATGATCTTTCTATCGAATTTTCGTTCAACTAGAGCTTGGAAGTTTTGGAAAACTTGAAAGACATCAGACCTTTTCTTAAGAAGACAGATCCAAGAAAATTTACTTTAGTCATCTATGAAGCTCACATAATAAGTGTGTCTACCAACAGAACTAGGGGCAGGACCCCAAACATCGGAGAAGATTAATTGCAAAGGTTTTGTAGAAACACTAGTAGATATTGGATACGGCAATTGATGGCTTTTAGCTCGTTGACAAGAATCACAAATGGTTTCAAGATCACACTCACCAACATACGGGAGCTTATTTTTCCTAAGTAATTTTTCAACTAAAGAGAAAGCAGCATGTCCTAATCGATCGTGCCACCATGTTGACGAGAGTTTGGCAACACCATAGGCTTGTTTATTAAATCTTCTACGCTCCGGAAGCAACGGGTAGAGCCCTCGAACGCATCTACCTCGATAGAGGATTTTCTTTGTTGCCTGATCCTTGATCAAGAAAAAATAAGGATGAAACTCAAGAAAGACATGGTTGTCAATGGCAACTCTATGAACAGAAAGAAGATTCTCATTGGCACTAGGGACATGCAAAATTTTCTTTAGATGAATTTTACGACGAGGGGTACTAAAAAACGAGTGACCAACGTGATTGATCCTCATACCTTCACCGTTGGCAGTGTAGATTTGATCTTTGCCACGGTATTTTTCCTTCATAGTGACCTTCTCGAGCTCGTTGGTGATGTGATTGGTGGCGCCACTGTCAAAATACTAGTTCGTGTCAACACCATAGGAGCCGTCCGCAGCCGCAGCAACTTTGTCGTCGTCTTGGGAGGAGTCATCATCTTCCTCATAGCGGTACCAGCAGTCTTTTGTCGTGTGTCCGAGCTTGCCACAGATCTGATAGCGGGGCGCGTCCGGGCGAGACCTGTTGGAGCCGCCGCCACGGCGAGGCTTGGAGTTCATGGAGCGGCCGTTGCAGGAGTTGGAGGAGCCAACACCATTGTTGTTGCCTCCTGACCGCCCCTTGTTGCGGGGAGATCCATGCGAGCGAGGGCCGCCGCCGCGACCGCGAGAGGCAGCGTTGGCAGAGGACTTGAAGCTGCCGGAGGAGCCATGGAATTGGGCCATGCACTGATCTAAGTTACTCAACATGGCATAGAGCTCGTCGAGGGTGACAGGCGTGACGCGGGCGTCGAGGGTAGAGACGAGCGGCTGGTAGTCGACGTCCAGCCCGTGGAGGATCTACGAGATCAACTCGTCATCCTGGATAGGCTTGCCGGTGGTAGCGAGTTCATCAGCGAGGCCGCGCAGGGAGGCGAACCGACTGGTTGCCCTTCTGCACGTTGATGAGCACAGTTCGGATGTTGTTGACGTGGCTGAGTGATTGTGACGAGAACATGCCCGCCAGTGCCACCCATAGCTCGAGCGCCGTGGTGATCGCGGTGACCGTGACCAGCACGTCCTTGGAGAGAGTACTCAGCAAGTAGCCGAGCACTTGTTGGTCCTTCCTGACCCAAAGTGAGTGGAGAGGATTGGGCGCAGAAGTCTCCTTGCCGTCCTTGTCTTTGGTGACGCGGAGTCTGGCCGGCTCCGGCGCGGTGCCGTCGACGTAGCCGAAAACACCGGCGCCCCATAGGTGGGGTGTGACCTGCGTGCACCATAGCACGTAGTTCATGCGGTTGAGCTCTCGGTGACCTGGCCATTGAGGCTAGGTTGGGAGACGCCGGAGGATGAAGACATGGCTATGCACTAGATGCAATCGGGGAAGCTAGATTGGAAAAGGAAAGTTCTAATTACCATGTGCGATGGCGGAAACATCTTACCTTGTTAGAGGCGACGGGTTCGTGTTATATAGCAGGGGCGCACCTCCCTGATACATCGCATACATAAGTTGTTGGAGAGATTACACGAGATTGAGACTTGAAGAACAAGAAATAGAGTTGGTTACAAGGAGATAGAGATAAAGAAAAAAATACTACTACCAACCTACCAACCTATACCGATCCTGGACTCCAACAGAAAGATACGCTAGGTGTCGGGGGTGTCGAGCGACATATGCCAAAGGATGGCTTATCATGGAGGGGGCTAATAAGACGTCACCGATGCCAGGAAACAGGATGAGGCGAAGACATGCATGCCGGCGATTCTTACCCAGGTTCGGGGCTCTCCTAGGAGATAACACCCCTAGTCCTGCTCTGCGGGGTCTCCGCATGATCACTCAAGCAACAATGGTGGCTACAAGCTTGCTCGTTGAGCTGTTTCTCTAGAGGGGGAGGAAGAACAAGTCTAGCCCTAGCTTCCTCTCTCTATATGGGTGTGTGGATGAACTAGAGTCTGAACCCTTGGCATGGGTGCCCTGGGGGTTTATATAGACCTACCCCCCAGGGGTACAAAGGTAATCTGTCCGGGTGTAGGACCCGGATGTCAGTGTCTCTGGTTGCTGGCTTCTTCGCTGGCTGATGGGGCCCGCCGCCTGGTGGGTCCCACCGACTGTCTCTTACTTGGCCGACAGGCCGTGCTCGCCGCTTGCGGGTCTTGCCGGCTGCTCAGCACTGTAGCTATGTGGTTAATGATGCATGCTTTGTCGGGGGAGGTGTGGCTACAGTACCGCCGCCTGGCGGGCGATCACTGTAGCCATCCCCCATCTCTTCCGATTAATGGTGCACGGACTTTGAGGGAGGCGGAGGGCCGCCTGATGGGAGTCGGCCTCCCCTCATGCCGACTGGTCCGTGCTCGCCGCCTTCTGGCTTCTCACTGACTGGTAAGGCCCACCGCCTGTGGGCCGTACCGACAGCCCGTACTGGAGGCATGGCCTTCTCTGCCATAGGTGACGTTGTCGGGGGAGTGGCAACAGTGCCGCGCCGGACGGGAGATCTTCGTCCGGTACGGGGCACTGTGGCCATGCTTGGCCCTGGATTTGGGGGTGGCAGGTCGCGCTGTAGCCACGCCCTATCTCATCGTATCTATGTGGGCGCAGACTCTGAGGACGCTTGGGGCCGCCTGCTAGGAGCCAGCCTCTCTGGAGGCCAACTGCTAGGAGCCGGCCCACCTCGTGGCCGCCTGCTGAGCCTTGCCGTCTTCTGGCAGCCGGCTGCTTGGACCAGTCGGCTGTGAGAAGGCGACGCTTTGGTCTTCGGTTTTTTGAGGGGTGCAGCTGGTCCCGTTGTCTTGAAATGCCATGGGGGGCCAATGAGGCTACCCATGGCCAATTACTCCGACAGTAGTCCCCGAAGCTGATGAGGCTTCGCTGCTGGTGCAAGGAAGGAGCCTCGACAGCTTCCTACTCTGAGTGCTTCATTTGATCTTGCTCCGTCCGTCTTTCGGCGTGCTGACTGCCAGGAGCCGGACATGATCAGGCGGGCCGCCTGGTGGTTTTTGAAACGTCGCGGCGGGAACCAGGTGTCGCACCAGCCAGGCGCCAGGCTCGCCGCCAGCTATATGCGCGCCACATGGCGCCAGCCGGCCAGGCCACCTGCCAGCCCACGCGCGCGATGGGACATCGCTGCAGGCCGAGGCCCGGCACTACCGAGCCTCGGCACGCGCACGGATCCGCTGCGGCCGAGGCGGGCGGTTGGGGTTCCGTGGCGTGATTACTCCACGCCATTACTGCGCGGTAAATGAGGAGTCGTGGGGTCGTGGGCACAGTTAATCCCATGACCCCCCACGCCCCGTCCCCTTGGCTTCGCAGCCCAGGGCTATAAGTAGGGGGAGGAGGGGGGCGGCTCTGGCTCGCGCGCCCTGCTCTCCCTTCGCTCTACTCCTTCCTCTTCTTTCTTTCCGCCGCCGCCGCACTCCCGCAATCTCGCCGAAGTGCTGCTGCGGCCCGTCGTCGTCGAGCCTAGCCCTCCCGTTGCTCCGTCAACCTTGAGCTTCCATGGCGCGAGCGCGAGCCGGCGATTGGGACGACTCAAACGTCATCAAGGACCACATCACCTACCTCCGCAACACGCGGCGGCTGCCGGGCGAAGGCTACATCAAGGCGCGCGTCCCGCCGGAGAAGGAGATCTCGCCGGCGTCGGAGGAAGGCAAGCGCGTCATCTTTCGCTCGCACTTCCTCTGGGGCTTCGGCCTGCCGGCGAGCGGCTTCCTCCGCTCCTTTCTTTAATTCTACCATCTCCAGCCGCACCACCTCACACCAAACACGGTGGTGCTGCTGTCGGCCTTCGTCACATTGTGAAAAGGCTACCTCGGCGTCCTCCCCACACTCGAGCTGTGGGGGGAGTTCTTCTACACCAAGCTCGGCGTCTCCGCCAAGGAGGAGACGACCCAGTGCGGTGCCTTCGTTGCAGTACGGCGCCCAGGAGCAGGCAACCGCTTCCCGTCCATCACGTTGACCCATTCCGTCAAGCTGTGGCAGAAGTCGTACTTCTACGTGAAGAACGTCAACCCAGCGCTGGACTTCGTCAACCTGCCGGACTACGAACCCGGCCCACCAGCCGAACCGCGCACCAATTGGGCTTTCAAGCCGAAGCACCTATCTCCCGCCTCCACCACCCCCGTCGCCAGGCTCAAGGAGATGACCGACTTGGAGGGCCTCCAGGCGTTCGACTTGCTGACGGCCTTCGTGGTGTGCCGGGTTCTCCCTCTCCAGGTCCGGCCTCACATGATCAGCCAGTTGAGTGGGCACCGGGACCCGTGCTGGCTATCCACCCATGAGATGCCGGTCGTGGATGTGGCCCGCATGGTGAACGAGATTGTGAACCTCAAGCTCTTGGAGTCGGACTGGCGGTTCGGCAAGCGGCCATACTCCCGCGCACATCCGCCTCCTGCTGTAAGTTCCCGACTCTTCTTTCTTTCTTGGTCTTTCTTCTTCTGCCGAGTTCTGCTTTGCCGACTGATCAGTCGGACGCGTCGCAGTTCCTCACGACCGAGCAGGTAGCCGATGCCCCGGCGCAAGGCCAGGAGTTCCTGCCGGACCGATCGGTCAGTGATGCGGACGACCCCGACTTGGGGGCGGCCGCCTTGGAAGACGACGCCACCGGCGGTGGCAATGGGGTAGGTGGCTCTAGTGGAGGAGGCGGCGTCGAGACGTGGCCAGACGACGACGAGGAGGAGGCCGAGCCGCGCCGCCAGCCGGCTGCCAACAGGGGGAGGGCGAGCTCCTCAGGGGCGCCACCCGCACCGAAGCACCGGGCCGGCACACAGCTGCAAGGCGGCTGACCGAAGAAGCCTAAGGGCTCAGCCGCGGCGACTAGGCGGGAGGAGGCCGCCGCGAAGGCAGCCCGGTACCAGAGGGCCCCGAAGCAGTCACCGACGGTGTCCGCGTAAGTGCTTGTTCTTCTTGTGTTTTCCTTCTTCTTTTTACAAACTCCTTCTGAGTTTGTTTTCTCTTGCTTGAATTAGAGCCCCGCTCTCTCTTGAGCGGTCGACCTCCGCCTCCATCATCGGGGGAGTGGAGGGCTATGCCAACACCCTACGCATAGACCCGCTCGCCGATCTCCGGGAGGCGACGGAGAGGAACGCGCGGGAGGCGCGTGAGGAGAAGGAGAGGGCGGAGCAGGCGACGGCGGACGCGGCCAAGGCGGCACAGGAGGAGGTGGACGCGGCGGCCAAGGCCCAGGCCGATGCCGCGGCCAAGGCCCAGGATGAGGAGGCGACCAAGGCCCAGGAGGAGGAGGCGACCAAGGCCCAAGCGGACGCGGCCGCCAAGGCGCAAGCAGGAGGAGCCGTGGGTGGCCAGGCTCCACAGCTGGTCGTCCCCTGTGCTCCATGCCACCGGCGTCAGAGGTTGATGTCTACTACACAACCTTCTTCTTGTAGACGTGTTGGGCCTCCAAGTGCAGAGGTTTGTAGGAGAGTAGCAAATTTCACTCAAGTGGATGACCTAAGGTTTATCAATCCGTGGGAGGCGTAGGATGAAGATGGTCTCTCTCAAACAACCCTGCAACCAAATAACAAAGAGTCTCTTGTGTCCCCAACACACCCAATACAACGGTAAATTGTATAGGTGCACTAGTTCAGCGAAGAGATGGTAATACAAGTGCAAAATGGATGGTAGATATAGGTTTTTGTAATCTGAAAATATAAAAACAGCAAGGTAACTAATGATAAAAGTGAGCACAAATGGTATTGCAATGCTAGGAAACAAGGCCTAGGGTTCATACTTTCACTAGTGCAAGTTCTCTCAACAATAATAACATAATGGAATCATATAACTATCCCTCAACATGCAACAAAGAGTCACTCCAAAGTCGCTAATAGCGAAGAACAAACGAAGAGATTATTGTAGGGTACGAAACCACCTCAAAGTTATTCTTTCGGATCGATCTATTCAAGAGTTCGTACTAGAATAACACCTTAAGTCACATATCAACCAAAACCCTAATGTCACCTAGATACTCCAATGTCACCTCAAGTATCCGCGGGTATGATCATACGATATGCATCACACAATCTCAGATTCATCTATTCACCCAACACAAAGAACTTCAAAGAGTGCCCCAAAGTTTCTATCGGAGAGTCAAGACGAAAACGTGTGCCAACCCCTATGCATAAGTTCACGAAGTTACGGAACCCGCAAGTTGATCACTAAAACATACATCAAGTGGATCACGTGAATATCCCATTGTCACCACAGATAAGCACATGCAAGACATACATCAAGTGTTCTCAAATCCTTAAAGACTCAATCCGATAAGATAACTTCAAAGGGAAAACTCAATCCATTACAAGAGAGTAGAGGGGGAGAAACATCATAAGATCCAACTATAATAGCAAAGCTCGAGATACATCAAGATCGTGCCAAATCAAGAACACGAGAGAGAGAGAGAGAGAGAGATCAAACACATAGCTACTGGTACATACCCTCAGCCCCGAGGGTGAACTACCCCCTCCTCGTCATGGAGAGCACCGGGATGATGAAGATGGCCACCGGTGAGGGATTCCCCCTCCGGCAGGGTGCCGGAACGGGTCTAGATTGATTTTTGGTGGCTACAGAGGCTTGCGGCAGCGGAACTCCCGATCTAGGTTTCTTTCTGGAAGTTTGGGGTTATATAAGAGGTGTTGGAGTCGGGAACAAGTCAACGGGGGTCCCCGAGGTGGCCACGAGGTAGGGGGCGTGCGTAGGGGGTAGGGCGCGCCCCCACCCTCGTGGTGGCCTCGGGACTCTTCTGCCCCACTTCCGGTACTCCGTGGGCTTCTTCTGGTCCAAAAATGATCTCCGTCAAATTTTCAGCTCAATTGGACTCCGTTTGGTTTTCCTTTTCTGCAAAACTCAAAAACAAGGAAAAAACAGAAACTGGCACTAGGCTCTAGGTTAATATGTTAGTCCCAAAAATCATATAAAATAGCATATAAATGCATATAAATCATCCTAGATGGATAATATAATAGCATGGAACAATCAAAAATTACAGATACGTTGGAGACGTATCAGCATCCCCAAGCTTAATTCCTGCTCGTCCTCGAGTAGGTAAATGATAAAAACATAATTTTTGATGTGGAATGCTACCTAGCATAATTATCAATGTAGTTTTCTTTATTGTGGCAAGAATATTCAGATCCATAAGATTCAAAACAAAAGTTTAATATTGACATGAAAACAATAATACTTCAAGCATACTAACAAAGCAATCATGTCTTCTCAAAATAACATGGCCAAAGCAAGCTATCCTAACAAAATCATATAGTCTGGCTATGCTCTATCTTCATCACACAAAATATTTGAATCATGCACAACCCCGATGACAAGCCAAGCAATTGTTTCATACTTTTGATGTTCTCAAACTTTTTCAATCTTCACGCAATACATGAGCGTGAGCCATGGACATAGCACTATAGGTGGAATAGAATGGTGGTTGTGGAGAAGGCAAAAAGGAGAAGATAGTCTCACATCAACTAGGCGTATCAACGGGCTATGGAGATGCCCATCAATAGATATCAATGTGAGTGAGTAGGGATTGCCATGCAACGGATGCACTAGAGCTATAAGTGTATGAAAGCTCAACAAAAGAAACTAAGTGGGTGTGCATCCAACTCGCTTGCTCACGAAGACCTAGGGTATTTTGAGGAAGCCCATCATTGGAATATACAAGCCAAGTTCTATAATGTAAAATTCCCACTAGTAAATTAAAGTGACAACATAGGAGACTCTCTATCATGAAGAACACGGTGCTACTTTGAAGCACAAGTGTGGTAAAAGGATAGTAACATTGTCCCTTCTCTCTTTTTCCCTCATTTTTTTATTTGTGCCTTTTCTTTTTTTTCTTTTGGCCCCCTTCCCCCTTTTTTTCTTTTCGTCCGGAGTCTCATCCCTACTTGTGGGGGAATCATAGTCTCCATCATCCTTTCCTCACTTGGCACAATGCTCTAATAATGATGATCATCACACTTTTATTTACTTACAACTCAAGAATTACAACTCAATACTTAAAACAAAATATGACTCTATGTGAATGCCTCCGGCGGTGTACCGGGATATGCAATGAATCAAGAGTGACATGTATGAAAGAATTATAAAGGTGGCTTTGCCACAAATACGATGTCAACTACATGATCATGCAAAGCAATATGACAATGATGAAGCGTGTCATAATAAACGGTACGGTGGAAAGTTGCATGGCAATATATCTTGGAATGGCTATGGAAATGCCATAATAGGTAGGTATGGTGGCTGTTTTGAGGAAGGATATGTGGTGGGTTTATGGTACCGGCAAAAGTTGCGCGGTACTAGAGAGGCTAGCAATGGTGGAAGGGTGAGAGTGCGTATAATCCATGGACTCAACATTAGTCATAAAGAACTGACATACTTATTACAAAAATCTATTAGTTATCAAAATGAAGTACTACGCGCATGCTCCTAGGGGGATAGATTGGTAGGAAAAGACCATCGCTCATCCCCGACCGCCACTCATAAGGAAGATAATCAATAAATAAATCATTCTCCGACTTCATCACATAACGGTTCACCATACGTGCATGCTACGGGAATCACAAACTTTAACACAAGTATCTGTCACGACCGGTTTTCCAATAAAAATATTTATTGAGAAATCGATCCCTTTTACGGACCAGTAGAGAAGAATCCTTCTTACTGGTAGACAAAATCTTGATCACAGAAGAAAAAATACCAGGAGTACTGAATATAATACAAGGTTGAGCGGAGACTGCTCAACAATTTATTACAAGCGCGCCGATGAAACATATCGGCGGATAGGGTGGCATAACTACTAACTCACGATAGAAGCGGTGGTGGATATATCACAACGAAGTGGGTGATATGACTCCTGAAAACTAACAGCTCTTCGAGCGTCGGAGTGAGGCTCGAGGAGACTTATTGCGGGTGGCGGAAGCGTATATGATACAAGTGACCAATATCCAGGATCGCACGGGACTGACTGGGATTCCTCTAGGCGTCGGACTCACTATCAAACTCTTCATCCAGGAGATCGCCTTCGTCAACATCTGGCCAAATCAACAAGCCAGGTGAGTACTATGAAAGTACTCGCAAGACAGTTCGGACATAAGATATAACAAATGTAAACATGATGCATGTGAACAGAATAACAAGTGCACTCAGACAACGAGATAATAATGCATGGGAAAAATAAAGAGAAGTCGGGCGGTAGTCCTCCCGAAATCCCAAAATAATACTGAGGGCCAAATGAGTGTCTGAATGACTCCTCGAGAGGAAACGAAAGAAAAAAAAACAATGCCGCAGTCGGGCGTCAAGGCGACACCACATAAAGGGGTTATAATAAAATATAAATGACAGTGCGTGCCACAGTCGGACGTCTGAGCGACATCACATAAAGGGCTTATATCAAAGGTAAATAACAAGAGTGCCACAGTCGGACGTCTGAGCGACATCACATAAAGGGCTTATATCAAAGGTAAATAACAAGAGTGCCACAGTCGGACGTCTGAGCGACATCACATAAAGGGCTTATATTGAAAGTAAATGACAAGCATGCCTCAGTCGGACGTCTGAGCGACATCACATAAAGGGCTTATATCAAAGGTAAATAACAAGAGTGCCACAGTCGGACGTCTGAGCGACATCACATAAAGGGCTTATATTGAAAGTAAATGACAAGCATGCCACAGTCGGACGTCTGAGCGACATCACATAAAGGGCTTATATCATAACTTAATAATTCAGTAGCTCAAAAATATAAATCATTTCAAGTACGAGATAAGTAAAAGGGGTAGTCCGTCCTCAGGAATAACAATTACACCGGGTTTACCACTCAAGCTTGTTCACCGGGGATTTACCACGAGGATTGACATAGATATGGATATACTGGCCATGGTCCTTGACCATAGATACGATGACTCAGAAGGAATTTGACTCTGCAGAGTTTGTACTTTAACCACAGCCAACGGATTTCAGTAGTCACGGGGACTAGTTCCGTTTACGGTGTTTTAGAAGAAACACATCTAACCAGTACACACCCATTCAACATTCCGAAGCCAGGGATCACCCTCGGCAATGTTCAAGAAAAACCTTGAGACGGGGAGGCTACAACCTCGCGTAGCATGGGATCAAATTTATATACGCGCGCTCTAAGGGGTGCCCCCCTCTCGGTCCCAACCGGAAACACCCATGCCCCCTGACCGGATGACTGGCTTCAATCCAGGGCCATGGAACCCTCATCCCGGCCCCTCTATTTGGTGTGTACACGGAAAGAGGTTACCAACTTACTAAACCGTATTCCTTGCAGAAAACATGTGGCGGCACGGAAGGGGAAGAACGATAACGTGACTCAGTCCACGTTAACGTTGGAGTTTAACGGATGTCGTAAAGCTGGCATGCTACAACAATACCACCTTACTGCCTTTCATGTCACCACATGACTAGGCCATCCCTCATCAGAGATCACAGTAACTCGGAGCACACGGATAGTTGCCTTACACGCAACGAGATATTCACCGATGCTCATATGCCATGCACAAACCATTCAAGCAAACATGCAAACACCCGTCATATCAAAGGTTCAAACATGCTTGCCTGGTTCGGAGAAGTCGGAGTCTAGCTCGGCGAAGTTCGCGGCTCCGTCACCTCTTCCGGAACCTATGGTATAGCGAAAACGTATACTAACGTGAAAATCAACGCGTGCACAAAATTTGCTCCAAATTTTTTCCAAATAAATACTATAAAAAAACTAGACAAAAATACAAGACTGACAGAAAAAGAATCACTCAAAAATCATCTTTTATTAAAAAGTTATAAGGGTTTTAGTCCAGGGACTAATCTGTGATGAAACAGAAAAGATCCAGGGACTTAACTGAGAAAACAGAAAACGGTTCGGAGGGAAAGACGTCAGCCCAAAGAGAAAACGTATTTGCCTGAAGGCGCCAACAGAAAACGGTTCGAGGGGGAAAAGAATAGCGGCTGACAGGGGGGGGTCCACATGTCAGGTTTGAAAACCTCGCCGGCGCCCGAAGACTGCGGTGGTCGCCGGCGTTGAACCACGGCGAGGCAGGGAGATCGGAGTGTACCAAGAGGTTCAGCTTGTCCTTCCGCGTCGGTGGGTGGTGGACTTGGCCGTCGGAGAGCAGCACGTCGACGGCGACACTTTCTCCGGCGGACGGCGACTCGGGCGATGGTGGAGAACTCCGGTGGGTGCTGCAAACTCCGAATGGAAGCGCGGGTCAGGAGAGTGGATGCATAAGGAAGCTACTGGCAAGAGCTGAGAGGTAGAGGTGCACGCACGGGAGCAAATCGAGCTGGATCCCGTGGCGGGTCGCGGCGGCCGGAGTTGGGGAAGAAGGCTCCCTCGGGGCTCTTCCAGTGGCTTGGCGTGGTATTGGTGGAGTGCAGAGGTGGTGTGGGTTCGAGTTCGAGCTCGGGGCCTCTATTTATAGGCCGTGAACGGGAAATCTCCGGCGAGCGATTACGGCGAGACAGTGGTTGGGCAGTGGGTTTAGGAGGCTAGGCACCATCAGTGAGAGTTACTGGTCCCGTTCCACTGCTAAACTTGGTCGGGCTTGGTGTAAGAGCGCCGGTCTTCGACGGGGCGGCCGTACGTGCACGGCGGCGGCAGGGAGCGCGCTCCGCGCCTAGCAGTTCACGACGAGGGTGGCAGCGCGCACGGGGGAGTGGGTGGCCACGCGGCGGCCTCCGGTGGCTTGGGCGGCGCTGGACGGCGCCGTCTACGCTGCGCCCCTCTCTGGCAGCCGCAAAGCCGCCGCTGCCGTCGCTCACGGGGTGGCGCACCTCCGCCTGCTTGTCGCCGACGCCCGCTAGCTTCCAGGTGATCGTGCGGCGCAGAGATAAGAAGGAGGGGACGGGGAGCACGGTGACACCGGGGTACTGGCGAGATTGAGAACAGTTTCTGAAGAAAACGACAGTGTTCCTGAAACTGTTAACTGAACTTGACTGAACATGATACCAACAGTGTCCAGCAGGTGTTCGATGAAATGATCTGGCAAGCAGAATTTTTTTCTGGAGTTGGGACTTGGTGACGTGACCTCTCAATGCACCCAGAGGCTGCCTGAATTTTCTCAGATTTTTAGGGGAAGAATTCAAATGAATTTCATCAAATTTGGCAAATCTGGTCCAAACTTGCAGCAAGTATAGTTTGAAATATTTGAACTGGAGACCAGTGGATCTTCATGGATCCTGGTTGAGGGCTCAAAGGACTAGCTAGGGAAAATGGTTTGGAGGCAAAACTCAAAGCAGAAAGGGTAGCTCCTTTGTAAACCTCCAAGGATCAAGATAGAAGGCATAAATTGTTTTTGATGAGAAATAAATGGAGAGGAAATTTTGGGGAGGTTCAAACTGCTGGATTTGAAGTGTATCATGATCCAAAGATGGGGAAAGGCTTAGGGGAGGGGATTTCCACTTAGGTCATGGCAAGAGGAATTTTTGAAAAGGGGAGAAGATCACTTCAAAATGCCATAGGGCTATTTAAAAGATTTTTCAAAAGAAATTTTCCCAAGTGAAAGGCATTTGGTTTTGAGTCCAAATAAAAAGGAAAAACCTCCAAGACCAAAATCAAGTCTTGGGTGAATCCAAATAAAACACTTGCCATAAAAGAAAGTTTTTGAGAGGGTGGGTTCTTTAGAAGAAGAATTTAAATACCCTCCTCAAACAAAAATAAAAGTTTGAAAAATCCAATTAAAATTTTTGGGTGTCACAGTATCTCTCAAATTCACAACTACTCAACTAGCATGACTCTAATATCACCATCTTCATATCTCAAAACAATCATAAGGAATCAAACTTCTCATAGTATTCAATGCAATTTATATGATAGTTTTTATTATATCCCTCTTGGATGCCCATCATATTAGGACTAAATTCATAACCAAAGCAAATTACCATGCTGTTTAGGACTCTCAAAATAATATAAGTGAAGCATGAGAGTTCATCCATTTCTTCAAAATAAAACCACCGCCGTGCTCTAAAAAGGATATAAGTGAAGCACTAGAGCAAATGACAAACTACTCCGAAAGATATAAGTGAAGATCAATGAGTAGTTGAATAATTATGTAACTATGTGAAGACTCTCTAACATTTAAGAATTTCGGATCTTGGTATTTTAGTCAAACAGAAAGCAAAACAAAAGAAAATAAAATGACGCTCCAAGCAAAACACATATCATGTGGTGAATAAAAATATAGCTCCAAGTAAAGTTACCGATGAACGAAGACGAAAGAGGGGATGCCTTCCGGGGCATCCCCAAGCTTAGACTCTTGGTTGTCCTTGAATATTACCTTGGGGTGACTTGGGCATCCCCAAGGTTAGGCTCTTGCCACTCATTATTCCATAGTCCATCGAATCTTTACCCAAAACTTGAAAACTTCACAACACAAAACTCAACAGAAAATCTCATGAGCCCCGTTAGCGAAATAAAACAAACCACCACTTAAAGGTACTGTAATGAACTCATTCTTTATTTATATTGGTGTTAAACCTACTGTATTCCAACTTCTCTATGGTTCATAACCTCCGATACTAGCCATAGATTCATCAAAATAAGCAAACAACACAAGAAAAACAGAATCTGTCAAAAACAGAACAGTCTGTAGTAATCTGTATCAAACGCAAACTTTCTGTCACTCAAAAATCAAGGACTGAGATCGGGTCATTTCCGCGTCCAACAGGTCATCGCTTTTGTCTAACAGTTTTTGAATATGTTCCATAGCTTTCTGTTGTTCAGTTGCAATTTTAGCAAGTGTTTTGTAGCTGGGTTTGGATTCACAATCAGAGTCATCTTCACTTGATGTTTGAAACTATGCATCACTTCTTCTTCTTCTTCTTCTTCTTCTTCTTCTTCTTCTTCTTCTTCTTCTTCTTCTTCTTCTTCTTCTTCTTCTTCTTCTTCTTCTTCTTCTTCTTCTTCTTCTTGTTTTCATTGTCCCATTGAGGACACTCAGAGATGTAGTGTCCAGGTTTCTTGCACTTGTGACATGTTCTCTTCTTGTGGTCATGAGTGGAAGCTTCATCATTTCTCGAGCTGGATCTTGAAGACTTTCTGAAGCCTTTCTTCTTGGTGAATTTCTGGAACTTCTTCACAAGCATAGCAAGCTCCTTTCCAATGTCTTCAGGATCCCCAGAACTGCAGTCAGATTCTTCTTCAGATGAGGAAACAACTTTTGCCTTCAAAGCGCGAGTGCGTCCATAGCTAGAACCATAGATCTCTCTTTTCTCAGATAACTGGAACTCATGTGTGTTGAGCCTCTCAAGTATGTCAGACGGATCGAGAGTCTTGAAGTCAGGGCGTTCTTGGATCATTAAGGATAGGGTGTCAAATGAGCTGTCAAGTGATCCCAGGAGTGTCTTGACGATTTCATGCTTGGTGATCTCAGTGGCGCCAAGAGCATGAAGCTCATTTGTGATGTCAGTGAGTCGATCAAATGTGAGCTGGACATTCTCATTGTCGTCTCTCTTGAAGCGGTTGAAGAGGTTGCGAAGAACATTGATCCTTGAGTCTCTCTGGGTTGAGACGCCTTCGTTGACCTTGGAAAGCCAGTCCCAGACTAGCTTCGAAGTTTCCAGAGCACTCACACGGCCATATTGTCCTTTGGTCAGATGACCACAGATGATGTTCTTGGCAGTAGAATCCAGTTGAATGAACTTCTTGACATCAGTAGGGGTGACACCTTCACCGCCCTTGGGAATGCCGTTCTTGATGACATACCAGATGTCAACATCAATGGCTTCAAGATGCATACGCATCTTATTCTTCCAGTAGGGGTAATCAGTGCGATCGAAGATAGGGCGTGCAGCGGAGACTTTGATTATCCCTGCACTCGACATAGCTAAAACTCCAGGTGGTTAAACCGAATCACACAGAACAAGGGAGTACCTAGCTCTGATACCAATTGAAAGTGCTAGTTATCGACTAGAGGGGGGGGGGTGAATAGGCAATTTTTATGGAAGTCTTCAAAACATGAGAGTTTCAAAGACAAACACTAGAAATGAACCTATTGACATGCAGCGGAAGGTAGACTACACTAGACAAGCCATAGTCAAGTATACAATGAAGTGAAAGCACGAAGACTAATAGCAGCTAGGTAGTATGGATCAAGATGGAAAATAGTATGAAGCCAAACAACAATAGACGTCACACAGTGAAGTCAAACAGATGAGGTAAGCATGCAAATGACTTCACGAAGACAAACTGTAAATAAGTGAGCGAAGAGATAGAACCAGTTGCTTGGTGAGGACAAGGATTTGTTGGACCAGTTCCAGTTGCTGTGACAACTATACGTCTGGTTAGGGAGGCTGAGATTCAACTCAGAAGACCGCGTCTTCACCTTATTCCCCTTGACCTAAGGACACTTAGTCCTCGCCCAATCACTCTGGTAAGTCTTTAAGGTAGACTTCCAAACCTTCACAGACTTCGTTCACCGGCAATCCACAATGACTCTTGGATGCTCAGAACGTGACGCCTAACCGGCTGGAGGATACACAGTCCTCAAGTGTAACAAGTCTTCAGATCACGCGGACAGAAAGACTTCAGTGATGCCTAACACTCTTTGGCTCTGGGTGTTTTGGGCTTTGTCCTCGCAAGGATTTCTCTCTCAAAAGCATCGAGGTGGTTTGCTCTCAAACGACAAAAGCCGTGCACTAACTCTGAGCAGCCACCAATTTATGGTGTAGGGGGTGGGCTATTTATAGCCACTAGGCAACCCGACCTGATTTGTCCGAAATGACCCTGGGTCACTAAGGAACTGACACGTGTCTAACGGTCAGATTTCAAACACACGCGGCAGCTTGACTTGGGCTACAAGTAAAGCTGACTCATCCAGCTCTGGATAAGGTTTGCTCTCATTGTCTTCGCTCGAAGACATAGGATTTGGTTGAGCATCACTTCAGTCACTCTGACTTTGTTCACTTGGACCCCACTTAACAGCACAGTGGTTCCTACTCAATAAGGAAGAAAAAGAGACTACGAAACAGCTATGTCTTCGCACTCCATAGTCTTCACATGAATGTCTTCTCGAGTTATAATCTTCGTTGTGATTATCTTCACATACCACCATTGTCTTCAATGTCTTCACACATTTTTAGGGGTCATATCCGGTAGGTAAACCAAATCAGTGAGGGACTACTACCTGTGTTATCCTGCAATTCTCACAAACCCATTAGTCCCTCAACCAGGTTTGTCGTCAATACTCCAAAACCAACTAGGGGTGGCACTAGATGCACTTACAATCTCCCCCTTTTTGGTGATTGATGACAAACTGGTTGAAGTTTTCAACGGGGATAAAAGTAGGTGAAATTGTAAGGATTAAGGTATTGTCTTCATAAGTAGCAAAAGGCTCCCCCTTAAGATGTGCATTTAAGTATTTTGCGTTTGGATGCAAATGCACATGGTAGGTTGTACTTGTGGAGATCCTCTTCAACTTAAGAAGACAAACCATCATGCATGAAAAGATATAACTAATAAAATGACATGCATAATGAAAAATGACCGTCTGCGAAATGACTTCGTGCGGAATTTATCGTCGCACATGCGGAATTTATCATCGCATCACATAGTTGACAGAAAAGGTAGCAGACGACCATCAAGTTTAAGTGTTACAACTCAAAGAACCAAAAGTATCAAAATGAGAGTTGTAAGCACTTGGCAAAATATAAAGCAACCACCCATGTGGACCCGCTTGAAGACTATCAACTCATATGCTTCTCCCCCTTTTGTCAGTAAGGACCAAAAAGGTTTGAAGACATAGAGCGTCTACTCATCCCCATGAGGAGTAGGAGAAGCTGCAGGGTCGTCATTGAGGTCCGGTGGTGTAGAAGAACTTGGCGCAGTGTCGATACGAGGTGAATTTGTAGTTGGAGAAGTAGCATCGTCTTCGTCATCAATGACTCTGGCATTGACAGTTGCCGCTGAGGAGGAGTACTCAGAGTCTTCAACTGAGGGAGTCCGACGCAAGACAGCGTTCCTGGGAGGAGTGGAATCAAACTTGAATCTCTTTGTGAAGCCATCTTGTTGAAGATCATCTTCAGAGCTCAGCAATGTCAGACTCTTCCATGACCGCTGTCGGTGTCAAAACCGGCGGATCTCGGGTAGGGGGTCCCGAACTATGCGTCTAGAATCGATGGTAACAGGAGACGGGGGACACGATGTTTACCCAGGTTCAGGCCCTCTCTATGGAGGTAATACCCTACTTCCTGCTTGATTGATCTTGATGAATATGAGTGTTACCAGAGTTGATCTACCACGAGATCGTAATGGCTAAACCCTAGAAGTCTAGCCTATGAGTATATGGTAATGAATCTGTCCTATCCAGACTATGCCCTCTGGTTTATATAGACACCGGAGAGATCTAGGGTTACTCGAGGTCAGTTACATAAGAGGGAATCTTCATAATCAATCACCTAGCTTGCCTTCCACGCCAAGTAGAGTCCAATCCGGACACGGGTATAGTGTTCGGTCTTCGTGTCTTCATAGCCCATCAGTCCGGCCCAATGAGTAACAGGCCGGACGCCCGAGGACCCCTTAGTCCAGGACTCCCTCAACCGCTGACAAGTTTCATGAGTGACAAAAGCATTCTTGGTGGCAAGATTGTGAATGCGATTAACATCCACCAAGAGGCTTTGCATCTGACGTTTCAGCCAGTCATGATGCTTATCCTGTTTTTGATGTAGGGCGACGAGAAGCTCTCGGTCATTGAGAACACGAGATCGCTTCCGAGGCCTTTGCGCAATAGTGCTTTCAGTGGCTTCAGTATGGGCACGGTGAGGTGCACCTGTATTGCCAGCCAAAGGATAAACACGAGTTGCAGCAAGAACTCCTTCAATAGGTTGTGTGAAGCTTTGGTGATCGGCGTTGTGAAGATAAATTGGCTCCTTGGCAGGCTATGGGTACATGGCTTCGACAGACAGATCAATCTCTGGCAAGAATATGAGATGATTGCACGCAGAAGGCTGATAGTTGATAGCAGAGTGAAGCTTGATGAGGCGCATTACCCATGGAGCATAAAACTTTAGACCAAAAAGATCAGATCCAAATGCAGCCAATTGCCTGATGAAGAAGTCTTGAGGATTGAAACTGATGCCATTGAAGATATAGAAAACCAATGTCTTCATTGCGCCTTCTAGCTTTGCTGCAGGAGAATGTCCCTTGACAGGCCATAGAGTTTGCCTGATGATATGATAAATAGTGCATGGCAGATACTCTAGGTCTTCAACAAAGAATTCCTGCGGATATTCAGCATCTTGCGACAGCGGCTTCATCATGCTCAACATTTGGCTCATGTTTGGCTTAGGCTTCTGGAATATGCTCTCCAAAGCATTGTGGTGAAGCTGACAACCAGGTTCATGGAGTTCACCTGGAGTGGGCAAGGCAGTGAGCTCAATGATATCAAGAGCTTTGGCTTCGTGGTGTACATTGCCTGTCATCCACTCAAGGACCCAAGTCTTCGGATCCCTGTTGTAGCTGCGAATGTGAAGAGTTGCATAGAATTGCAGCGGAAGCTCTTCATTCCAATTTTCCTTGTCGGTCACAAACTGTAGAAGGCCTGCATCTCTGAAGCAGTCGAGGGCTTCTTCCAAGCATTGCACGCCAGCAATGGCTTCGCAATCTAGTCGCATGTGGGGAAATATGCGCCCCTGATTGTATAGTATATAGGAATAGTAACTGCGCTGCTGATAACTCCAGAACCGATCAGATGAGATTCTTGGCTTGGAATATGGGTTCTTGGCACTGTCAAAGAAGGTGATGTGTGCTTTGAAACCATTTGCGTTGAATGATCCTGGCGAAGTAGAAGTACCTGGGAACCTTGGCAACCTTGGTTTAGGCTTCTGGACCTGAGGCCTGTGCTCCACATGATAGTCAAATTGTGGTCTGGCAGCAGGTGGAGGAACCAGAATGGGCCATCTGACAGTAACCAGCTGAGCATGATCAAATGCTTGCTCAATGGTGTGTGGCCTTGGAAGCGGTACAGGAGCAGTGGCATCGGCATTAGCTTCAGGCTGCAGATTGGCTTCAGGTGCATCCGTAGCCTCAGGCACCGTATTCACTTCAGGCGCCACATTAGCTTCAGCCATGACAACGTCATTGGCTTCAGTAGTGTTGTTGGTGGCCGCCTCAGTATTGTCAACCTCCACTTGAGTAGCTGGAGGGTCAGACACAGACACGTTCTCCTCGAGAACAGCTTCTTGGATGGTAGGGGGTGTGGAAACACGCTCTTCTTCTTGATGGGGTTCTTGTTGGTCATCGGCTGATGCAGCCGGAATGTCTTCAGCAGCTTTGGCTTCAGACTCAGAGACGTTCACAGTTGGAGTGGTGTCAGGAAACACTTGTCGTGCCACTGATTTGTGGTGCTCTTCTCCTTCTGGAACGCTCGACAAAGCGACTTGTGGCCTTGGTCCTTTGCGAAGCCTGCGGAATGCGGGCGATGCTTTTGGAGAGGGAGTTGGTTGGACCACATAGTCGTCATCGTCAAGCACCAGAGTGGTGACTTGAGGTGGGGGAGTACTTGGTGATTCTTCTTGACGGGGGGAGTCTTGAGGGCGATCAGCCCATGAATCATCCTGAGCAATTGGAGTCAGAGGACGACTAATGCTGATGAGTTCGCTATTCGTGCGAACAGGCGATAATACCATTTGGTGCTCTATCTGAAGAAGGACTTCATCATCATCTACATTGTCTTGGGAACCAATGTCTTCAGCTGCGGTGGGGTCAACAGCTGGAATGTCTTTAGCTTCAGGAGCCTCTGTGAAAGCAGACTCGTGAACTATTAAGTGATGCTCTTGGAGTTCGGACGCAGGACGAGCGACTGAGATTGGCTTGACAACGAGTGGATCTGTGGCAGCAGCACGATTTTTCCTCGAAGACTTTGTCTTCGGCTTCTTGGTCGATGGAGCATCATCAGTGGCATTCTTGTGCTTGCGCTTTCTTACTTTGGCCTCAGCTGCCCTTGTTTTCTTGAGTTCTGAAGCTACTGTGGGGACCTTAGGCTTCAAGCATGTCATGCTGGCGGGGAAGACAATGCGAGGTTCTTCCCGCCTTGATGCTTCAGCTTGGGCCACATTAGTCTTCTTCTTCTTGGCAGCCATCTTGGGATCGATGCCTGGACGCCCAAGATCTTTGCGCTTTTCAACTTTGTTATGCACTTGCACACACTTGCTGGCGGAGAGCTTCATCCGTTCTCTTGATCCTTTTGCTGCTTCACGTTTCTGTTGAAACTGCTCTTTGAGCTCATGCAGCATCTGCTTGAAGCGTTGGACATCAGCTACACTGAGATTGGCCACGTTCTTCTTGAATTGGGCTTTCTCGTGATCAATCTTGTGCTTCAGTTCGACAATCTTCCGAGCCAGAGCTTGCAATGGCACTGTGGAAAGAGACACTGATGCCAATTGGAAGCTGAAGATCATCAATACTAAGGTCTGGGTTGTCAAACCACTCATCAATGAAGTTATTCAAGATGTCCACATCAAAGAGGGGCAGGATCGTTGAAGATCTCTGCCTCTTGCTTGCTCTTTATCAAGAGCTCAAGAGCATCATCGCCAAGATCGTCATCACTTGATAGATCAATGGCTTCATTCTCGTTCCTCAGAACGGCAGCTGGGGTCAGTGCTTGACCAGAAATCTAGATGGGCTTCTTCTTCTTCTCGGTCTTGGAGATGCGAGAAAGATCTTCAGACTGCACACTGGCTTCAGGAGGTGCAATGGCCAAAGGCTTAGCACGCGAAGCTTTAGGTGCAGTGGTGGGCTTTGAAGCCTTTGGTTTCTTCTGCTTATTTGGCTTAGGTGGAGCAGGCGCTTCATCAGAATCAGCGTCGTCTGCAGAGTGCTCCACGGCTACCCCCTGAACAACAATGTGTGTGATGAGACCTTGTAGAAGGGCCCGACAATATTGGGTTCAACATCACGGGTGCCATCAGCTCGGGGAGCAGATGGACCGGGGTCGAAGTCTAATCCAAGCGACTTCTTGTTCTCTTTGGCAGATGCCTTTGCAGTCTGAAAGTTGCGCTTGAATAGATTATCGTCACGACACCATAGCAATGATGATGGGTCGGCATTGGCAGGCTGTGGTCCACGGACCATACAGGGGTAGAAACCCTGAGCAATGGCTTCAGATCTGTTCTTGGGTTGAAGATTTCGAAAGAGAATATCACCTTAAGGACACTTGATGGCATTCTTCTCAGCATACTCCTTGGTCACGAACCTGTATTTGAACCATTACTCGGCCCAATACCTTTGAATCCATTGGATTCGTGTTTTGCGCTGATTGTAATACTCTTCAGGATCAGACTTGTACATCTCATAGAGATCTTCGGGCAAATCCTTTGATGTATCCCCACGGCGCTTCCTGCCGCCCTTTCTTGCTGACCTTTCTGTGGCCATTGTATTCAAGCAGAATGGCTTCAGTACAGTGAATGGCTACGCTTGCTGGTCAGACAGGAACTTGCTGATGGTGAATGAATGTGATGCTGTAGGAACTCACTCGAAGAACTGCTAGACGGAGTAGAGTGGCAGGCCGAGCAGTTCAATCTTTCGTGCCCTAAATCAGCGACGGAAGACACCTACGGTGGCGGCGAAGGAGACGAGGTCCGCGGCCAGCGTGAGGACGGCGTCGGTGAGGTTGCGGCAACTAAGCGCTTCGTCACCGGCGTCGTCGAGAGCTAGCGGTGGCGCTAGGGTTTGTGTGAGGTGGAGAGGTGGGAGAAGGATTTTTGACCGTGATGTGATGTGTATTTATAAGGAAAGGGACAGCGCAACGCAATTACGCAGGTGCCCCTGGCGGTTCACATCTGAAGGACACGTGGCAAACATGCAACACACTGGAAGTTGTTCCATGTTCCTACGCACGCCTAGATTGTCGGGTGGTCGTTCCGGCTTCTCCGGGTTTCAGGCAATAAGGATATAGCATTTAAAACAGATTTAACTTTTGTCTCTGTATCTTCTGCTGACAAGGACGCAAAGAAGACATTTGACAGTTTCAAAAGAATGCATATGATTTGGATAGATAGAATTTGAGGTAGAAGCATAGAAGAGGTTAGGGTCCGATCACATTCACTTAGATCAAAAGATTCAAGCATGAAGACATAGCTATAAGTAAATGTTGTAGAGGACAGAACACAAATATATGTATATAACTGAAAAAGACCAGATCAACATTGTGAAGATAAACATGAAGTTAAATCAATGTTGAAGACAAACCAAATGCGAAGACTTTGCAAATGCGACGCCCAATGAAACACTTCAAACAAAGATTTGGTGGTAGCGTTACCCACCGTATAGGAAGTATTAGACCCAGACACGGCGCACAATTATCGTGGCGCTCCGAAGTCAAATTCCACGTTAATGTATTCACACTTAGAGTGTATGTCTTCATTGATTGAAGATATACGTTACTTCGTGTGTTGCACATCTAAGTCATCAACATGCATAAGTGTTAGGATGTGTGTCCAATTACAGGACATTTGAGGATTCTAAGATATTTAGCTCACACCGCAACTTACAAAACCTTTTCTCATCCAAGGGCTTTGTGAAGATATCTGCCAATTGCTCTTCAGTGTTGACGTGAATGATATCAATATCTTCCTTCATGACATGATCTCTGAGAAAGTGATGACAAATTTCAATGTGCTTTGCCTTCAAGTGCTGAACTGGGTCGTTGGCAATCTTGATGGCGCTTTCATTGTCGCAGTAGAGTGGTACTTGCTTCAGATGGATGCCATAGTCCTTGAGAGTCTGCTTCATCCATAGAAGCTAAGTGCAGCAAGATCCAGCAGCAATGTATTCAGATTCAGCAGTGGAGAGAGACACACCGTTCTGCTTCTTTGAAGACCAACAGACAAGTGATCATCCCAGAAAGTGACATGTGCCTGATGTAGACTTGCGATCCACCTTGTCACCAGCATAATCAGCATCCGAGAATCCAACTAGATCAAACTCTGAGCCCTTTGGATACCATAATCCTAATGTTGGGGTGTAAGCCAAATGTCGAAGAATTCGCTTCACAGCTAAGTGATGCGATTCCTTTGGTGCCGCTTGAAATCGGGCACACATGCAAACACTAAGCATGATATCTGGCCTAGATGCACATAAATAAAGTAAAGAACCAATCATGGAGCGGTATACCTTTTGATCGAACTCTTTACCATTGGCGTCAGGACCCAGATGACTTTTGGTTGGCATTGGCGTCGTGTAACCTTTGTAGTCTTGCATTCCAAACTTCTTCAGGCAGTCTTTGAGGTATTTCTCTTGTGATGTGAAGATACCGTTGTGTTGCTGACGAATTTGAAGACCTAGGAAGAACTTCAGCTCACCCATCATGAACATATGATATTGCTCTTGCATCATGTGCCCAAACGCATCACTGTATTTCTGATTAGTGCAGCCGAAGATAATGTCATCCACATAGATTTGGCACACAAACAATTCTCCATCATAAGTCTTCGTGAAGAGTATAGGATCTAGAGAACCAGGTTTGAAGCCTTTGCTTTTCAGGAAGGCCATACAATGCCTTGTTGAGCTTGTATACCATATCAGGATGTTTTGGATCTTCAAAACCAGGTGGTTGTACAACATACACTTCTTCTTCAATCTTGCCATTGAGAAAGGCACTCTTCACATCCATCTGATACAGAAGGATGTTATGATGGTTGGCATAGGCTAGCAGTATGCGAATGGCTTCAAGCCTAGCTACAGGAGCGGATGTTACATCAAAGTCAATCCCTTCAACTTGACTGTATCCTTGAGCAACAAGACGAGCCTTGTTTCTGACAACTTGACCATGCTCATCTTGCTTGTTGCGATATATCCATTTGGTGACTATGATGTTGTGTTTACGAGGATCAGGACGCTTGACCAATTCCCATACATTGTTCAGCTCGAACTGTTGAAGCTCTTCTTGCATAGCTTGAATCCATTCAGGTTCCATGAAGGCTTCAGCAACTTTCTTGGGTTCAGATATAGAGACAAATGTAAAGTGCCCATAGAAATTTGCCAATTGCGTTGCTCTTGAACGAGTGAGTGGACCAGGTGCATTGATGCTATCAATTATCTTCTCAATCTGTACTTCATTTGCAACACGAGGATGGGCTGGACGAAGATTTTGCTCTTGCTGATCATTGTCTTCATTTTGAGCATTGACTTCAGACTGAGCATTGTCTTCAGGTTGATTAATTAGGTGCAGAAATGATAAGTTCCTCTTCAGCCTGTGCCTCAGAAGGTATGATTTCTCCAGTTCCCATAAGCTTGATGGATTCACTAGGTGGAACTTCATCTGGCACATTTGGCAGGTGCTCTCTTTGCGAGCTGTTAGTCTCATCGAACCGCACATCTACAGTTTCAACCACTTTATAGTGAAAGAGGTTGAAGACTCTGTAGGAGTGCGAATCCTTTTCGTAACCAAGCATAAAACCTTCATGTGCTTTCGGTGCAAATTTTGAAGTGTGATGTGGATCCTTGATCCAGCACCTAGCACCAAATACTGTGAAGTAACTGACGTTTGGCTTCTTACCAGTTAGGAGCTCATAGGATGTCTTCTTTAGAAGCTTGTGAAGATAAACACGGTTGATGACATGGCATGCAGTATCAATGGCTTCGGGCCAGAACTTCCTTGGTGTCTTGTATTCATCAAGCATCGTCCGAGCCATCTCAATGAGTGTCCTGTTCTTGCGCTCCACGATGCCATTCTTTTGAGGTGTGTATGGAGTAGAGAACTCATGAGTGATACCCAACATATCAAGATAAGTGCCAAGGTCTGTGTTCTTGAACTCTGTGTCGTCGTCACTTCTGATGTGCTTGATCTTGATGCCATAGTTCGTCATGGCACGATTTGCGAAGCGTCTGAAGACATCCTGCACTTCATTCTTGTAGAGGATTATATGCACCCATGTATATCTTGAATAATCATCAACAATGACGAAGCCATAGAGGCAAGCAGTGGTAATAAGAGTAGAGTAGCGAGTAGGGCCAAATAAGTCCATGTGTAGCAGCTCGAAGGGTTGAGATGTTGTCATGATTGTCTTCGAGGGATGCTTGGCCCTAGTCTTCTTTCCAGCTTCGCAGGCACTACACAGATGATCTTTCTTGAACTTGACGCCCTCGATGCCTATGACGTGTTTCTTCTTCACGAGAGTGTACAGGTTCCTCATGCCAGCATGCCCTAGCCTCCGATGCCAGAGCCAGCACTCTGAAGCTTTTGCTAGAAGACATACGACTAACTGTGGTCCTGCTGAGAAATCTACCATATATAGATCATCTTTCTGGTACCCTTCAAAGACTAGAGACTTGTCAGATTCCATTAGAACAAGGCAACGATATTCTCCAAATATCATAATCATGTTCAAATCACAAAGCATTGAGACAGACATTAAGTTGAAACCAAGGGATTCAACAAGCATCACTTTATCCATGTGCTGATCCTTTGAGATTGCAACTCTACCTAGACCCAATACCTTGCTTTTACCAGTGTCAGAAAAAGTGATGTGACTCTTGTCAGATGGACGTAAGGTTGAGTCCATGAGAAGACTTCGATCACCAGTCATGTGATTAGTGCATCCACTGTCCATAATCCATTCTGAAGCATTTGGTGTCATACCCTACAGTACAGTTAGGGGGATAGGCTTCACCAAGAGTATTGTGAAGCATAAACATTTGACGGACAAGAGGATTATCAAAGCTCAGATCAAGGTTAGGACTGATAGGATGATTGGCAAGCGATTCGGGAACAAAATACATAATAAGACCATTTGGGCATTTTATCTTTCGCCCCACAAGATGTTTTAGGTCCCCAGCATGAGCATCAGACGCCTTTGATTTCCGGCTGGAGACCTTTCCCTGCAAAAGAAAGTTAATTTTTCTTAACCACCCACATCTTCAGGGGTGGCTTAGAAGCAATGAGTCTAAGTGCAGCATCTGAGAACTTCGGCTTTGGAGCCCTAGCAAATAGCCTTGCAGGAGGTGAATAATACTCATATGAATAAGCAGAATAGTTCTTAGTCTTATGAACATAACGGTTTGAAGAAACACGCTCATATTCATAAGTCTGAGTATGATTTCCTTGCAAAACATTGGCGTTAGGGTGACTCTTGTGAGTCCTCTGTCTGTATGAAGGCTTTGGACCATATGAAGCCTTTGGTCTGGGGTTTGTCTTCTTCCCTTGTGGTGTCATGATGACATTCACAGGAAGATTCTCAATATACTTTTTGGGCACCTAGATCTTCTTCAAGGGTGGCCCATTCCTGCAGTTAGTTCCAATATACCTGGCAAACACTTCACCATTCTGATTCTTAAACAGTTTGTAGTTTGCATCAAAGGATTCATCAATGATAATCGGGTTAGCACAAGTGAAGCCAGATAAGGTGGATGGGTCCACTGAAGGTCCCTTTGCAGCAACCCATGTGGTTTTGGGGTACTGCTCAGGCTTCCAGTAAGAACCATCAACATTCATTTTCCTCTCGAACCCAACACCCTCTTTTCTAGGGTTTCGGTTCAGAATCTGCTTTTTGAGGACATCACATAGTGTCTGATGCCCTTTGAGACTTTTGTACATCCTAGTCTCATGCAATGTCTTCAACCTAGCATTTTCATCAGCAATAGTAGTGGCATCCTCAGCAGAGGGGTTAGATACCACATCAGCAGTTGAAGATATTGTGACAGTAGTTGTAGTAGAACATTCAGCAACAGAAGTAGCGTTATCACGCTCAAGGCATTTTAGACATGGTGGTTCAAATCCTTCTTGAGCGGGACTGATCTGTTGAGCGTGAAGTGACTCATTTTCTTTTTCAAGATCTTCATGAACCGCTCTCAATTTCTGAAGTTCTAGCTTCCTTTGAAGATAATTATAGGAAAGCTTTTCATGAGATGTTGAGAGCGTTTCATGACGACTTTCAAGTTCCTCGTACTTAACATGAAGATTTTTTATGTCTTCAATTAAGGACTGAGATCGGGTCATTTCCGCGTCCAACAGGTCATCGCTTTTGTCTAACAGTTTCTGAATATGTTCCATAGCTTTCTGTTGTTCAGTTGCAATTTTAGCAAGTGTTTTGTAGCTTGGTTTGGATTCACAATCAGAGTCATCTTCACTTGATGTTTGAAAGTAAGCATCGCGTGAGTTTACCTTGGCACCACGTGCTATGAAGCAGTAGGTGGGGGTAGAGTCGTCCTTGTCATTAGCATCAGCGTTGGTGACGGAGCCATTGTCTTTAGTGTTGAAGATGGACTTGGCTACATAGGCTGTGGCTAGAGCCAGACTTGCAACGCCAGAGTCGGACTCCTCCTCAGAAGCAGACTCCTCCTCTAAATCCATCTCCTTGCCAACATAAGCACGAGCCTTGCCAGATGAGCTCTTCTTATGTGATGAAGACTTGGACGAAGACTTGGAAGAAGACTTTGAGGATTTCTTCTTCTTCTTCTTGTCATCAGAATCATATTCCTTGCTCTTCTTCTTCTTCTTCTTCTTCTTCTTCTTCTTCTTCTTGTTTTCATTGTCCCATTGAGGACACTCAGAGATGTAGTGTCCAGGTTTCTTGCACTTGTGACATGTTCTCTTCTTGTGGTCATGAGTGGAAGCTTCATCATTTCTCGAGCTGGATCTTGAAGACTTTCTGAAGCCTTTCTTCTTGGTGAATTTCTGGAACTTCTTCACAAGCATAGCAAGCTCCTTTCCAATGTCTTCAGGATCCCCAGAACTGCAGTCAGATTCTTCTTCAGATGAAGAAACAACTTTTGCCTTCAAAGCGCGAGTGCGTCCATAGCTAGAACCATAGATCTCTCTTTTCTCAGATAACTGGAACTCATGTGTGTTGAGCCTCTCAAGTATGTCAGACGGATCAAGAGTCTTGAAGTCAGGGCTTTCTTTGATCATTAAGGCTAGGGTGTCAAATGAGCTATCAAGTGATCTCAGGAGTGTCTTGACGATTTCATGCTTGGTGATCTTAGTGGCGCCAAGAGCATGAAGCTCATTTGTGATGTCAATGAGTCGATCAAACATGAGCTGGACATTCTCATTGTCGTTTCTCTTGAAGCGGTTGAAGAGGTTGTGAAGAACACTGATCCTTGAGTCTCTCTTGGTTGAGACGCCTTCGTTGACCTTGGAAAGCTAGTCCCAGACTAGCTTCGAAGTTTCCAGAGCACTCACACGGCCATATTGTCCTTTGGTCAGATGACCACAAATGATGTTCTTGGCAGTAGAATCCAGTTGAATGAACTTCTTGACATCAGTAGGGGTGACACCTTCACCGCCCTTGGGAACGCCGTTCTTGACGACATACCAGAGGTCGACATCAATGGCTTCAAGATGCATACGCATCTTATTCTTCCAGTAGGGGTAATCAGTGCCATCGAAGACAGGGCGCGCAACAGAGACTTTGATTATCCCTGCAGTCGACATAGCTAAAACCCCAGGTGGTTAAACCGAATCATACAGAACAAGGGAGTACCTAGCTCTGATACCAATTGAAAGTGCTAGTTATCGACTAGAGGGGGGGGTGAATAGGCGATTTTTATGAAAGTCTTCAAAACATGAGAGTTTTGAAGACAAACACTAGAAATGAACCTATTGACATGCAGCGGAAGGTAGACTACACTAGACAAGCCATAGTCAAGTATACAATGAAGTGAAAGCACAAAGACTAATAGCAGCTAGGTAGTATGGATCAAGATGGAAGATAGTATGAAGCCAAACAACAATAGACGTCACACAGTGAACTCAAACATATGAGGTAAGCATGCAAATGACTTCACAAAGACAAACTATAAATAAGTGAGCGAAGAGATAGAACCAGTTGCTTGGTCAGGACAAGGATTTGTTGGACCAGTTCCAGTTGCTGTGACAACTGTACGTCTGGTTAGAAGACCGCGTCTTCACCTTATTCCCCTGGAGCTAAGGACACTTAGTCCTCGCCCAATCACTCTGGTAAGTCTTCAAGGTAGACTTCCAAACCTTCACAGACTTCGTTCACCGGCAATCCACAATGACTCTTGGATGCTCAGAACGCGACGCCTAACCGGCTGGAGGATACACAGTCCTCACGTGTAACAAGTCTTCAGATCATGCGGATAGAAAGACTTCAGTGATGCCTAACACTCTTTGGCTCTGGGTGTTTTGGGTTTTGTCCTCGCAAGGATTTCTCTCTCAAAGGCTTCGAGGTGGGTTGCTCTCAAACGACAAAAGCCGTGCGCTAACTCTGAGTAGCCACCAATTTATGGTGTAGGGGGTGGGCTATTTATAGCCACTAGGCAACCCGACCTGATTTGTCCGAAATGACCCTGGGTCACTAAGGAACTGACACATGTCTAACGGTCAGATTTCAAACACACGCGGCAGCTTGACTTGGGCTACAAGTAAAGCTGACTCATCCAGCTCTGGATAAGATTTGCTCTCATTGTCTTTGCTCGAAGACATAGGATTTGGTTGAGCATCACTTCAGTCACTCTGACTTTGTTCACTTGGACCCCATTTAACAGTACGGTGGTTCCTATGACTCAACAAAGAAGAAAAATAGACTACGAAATAGCTATGTCTTCGCACTCCATAGTCTTCACGTGAATGTCTTCTCGAGTCATAATCTTCGTTGTGATTATCTTCACATACCACCATTGTCTTCAATGTCTTCACCCATTTTTAGGGGTCATCTCTGGTAGGTAAACCGAATCAGTGAGGTACTACTACCTGTGTTATCCTGCAATTCTCACAAACACATTAGTCCCTCAACCAGGTTTGTCGTCAATACTCCAAAACCAACTAGGGGTGGCACTAGATGCACTTACAAGAGAGTAGAGGGGGAGAAACATCATAAGATCCAACTATAATAGCAAAGCTCAAGATACATCAAGATCGTGCCAAATCAAGAACACGAGAGAGAGAGATCAAACACATAGCTACTGGTACATACCCTCAGCCCCGAGGGTGAACTACTCCCTCCTCGTCATGGAGAGCGCCGGGATGATGAAGATGGCCACCGGTGAGGGATTACCCCTCCAGCAGGGTGCCAGAACGGGTCTAGATTGGTTTTCGATGGCTACAGAGGCTTGCGGCGGTGGAACTCCCGATCTAGGTTTCTTTCTGAAAGTTTGGAGTTATATAGAGGTGTTGGAGTCGGGAACAAGTCAGGGGGGTCCCCGAGGCGGCCACGAGGCAGGGGGTGCACCCAGGGGGTAGGGCGCGCCCCCACCCTCGTGGTGGCCTCGGGACTCTTCTGGCCCACTTCCGGTACTCCGTGGGCTTCTTCTCGTCCAAAAATGATCTCCGTCAAATTTCAGCTCAATTGGACTCCGTTTGGTTTTCCTTTTCTGCAAAACTCAAAAACAAGGAAAAAACAGAAACTGGCACTGGGCTCTAGGTTAATAGGTTAGTCCCAAAAATCATATAAAATAGCATATACATGCATATAAAACATCCTAGATGGATAATATAATAGCATGGAACAATCAAAAATTATTAATACGATGGAGACGTATCAGAGGTCTTAGCGCTGACTGGAGCGGCCGGCGATGACCAGCCGGTCATGGAGAGGGAGGGGGGCGAGGCTGTTGTTCCCAGGGGCGGAGGTGCCCCAGCAGACGCCGGCTGCCGAGACCCAGGGCAGTCAGCCTAACGCGCCACCGATGCCTCAAGTCGGTGGTGGGCTGGTGGTGGGGGCGACTCTCGCCGTCCGCACTCCGACATGCCGACGTGCGGCCAAAGCGACTTCGGCGCCGCGTCCTCAGGAGATCGGAGCCTCGAGCTCGTCGTCCCCAGAAGCAAAGGCCACTAGTGCCACCCCGCGGGAGTGGACGACTAGGGGGCGGGACAAGCGTCCTGAACAAGGCTGCGCACGAGGTCCACTCCCTGCTCCAGG
Source organism: Aegilops tauschii subsp. strangulata (assembly GCF_002575655.3). NCBI lineage: Eukaryota > Viridiplantae > Streptophyta > Magnoliopsida > Poales > Poaceae > Aegilops > Aegilops tauschii. The sequence goes on along the minus strand of NC_053036.3, from coordinate 547,464,582 downwards.
CCCAAGGCGACGCCCTCAAGGACTACACGGAGAAGTTCCTGGCATCGCGAGCCACTGTCCGAGTATGTTCCTTATGCCTCACTTTCAATTTCTTGCAATCTTCTGTGGGGGCGCGCCAGCGCACCCACTGGGTGTAGCCCCCGAGTTCCAGGCCGACTGCTGAGCAGGCGGCTCGGAACTTAAAGGCAAATTCCGAGTGCTGACCCTTTCTTTCTTCTGTTGATTCTGTTGTAGGATTACCACAACGTTCACGCGGCCGCCTACAACTCCCACGCCCGGGAGCTGGCCAAGCGGACAGCCGAGATGACCGACAGCCGGAGTAAGCACTCCGCTCTTTGTTCTCGTGGGGGCGCACCAGCGCACCCGAGGGGTGTAGCCCCCGAGATTCGGGCCGACTGCTGAGCAGCCGGGTCGGATCTTCCGGCAACTACTTCTTTCATTGTTGATTTGCTGACCTCCTCTCACCCTTGTCTTCTGCAGGAGCCAATGCCACCTTGCGGCAGCAAATGGACGAAGCACAGACCGTGCTACACGCCAAGGAGGAGGAGCGCCTCAAGATGGAGCAAGAGCGCGACCGTCTGGTCAAGCAGCTGGCTGACCAGGCGGACAAGCACCAGGTGGAGCTGCAAAAACGCAAGGACGCAGAGGAGGCCCTTCAGGCCGAGTTCGAGACTCAGCGCTCGAACTGGGTAGAGAAGGAGAAGGCCCTGTCGGCCGGCTTCAGTGAGGTCGAGGACATGCTCGACGGTAAGTTTCTCTTTTCCTTCTTCTTCCTGCCGGTTGGTCCTGCAAGCCAGCCTCCAACTTCTCACTTTTTTCTTCTTCCTGCCGGTTGGTCCTGCAAGCCGGCCTCCGACTTCTCACTTTTTTCTTCTTCCCTTGCGCAGAGTATTTCCCTGGCTACTCTGTTGCCGCCAGTCAGGCCGTCGAGGCTCATCGCGACGAGCGGAGGCTGGCTGGTGTGACAATCGCGCCCAACGCACCTCGGACCCTCGCCGAGCAGATGCTTGCCATCCAAGCTCGTCTCCAGCCAGCACATCGAGCTCTCTGCCGTCTTCAGCGCGCTGGAGCCCAGGTAGTCTCCGCCCTCTGGCCAGGCACTCCCATTCTACGCACCGCCAGCCGGACCTCCGTCTGGTTGGAGGTGGCCATTGGCCGCTACAAGGCATGGAAAGGCTCCTCCGCCCGGGCAGGCACGCGACGAGCTCTGGAGTTCGTCAAGGGCTGGTACCCTGGGCTGAACCTGGACCAGCTGGCCACTCTTCGTGCTGAAGCCGGCGAGGAGTTGGAGGCAGTGGCGCCCCAGCTCTATCACCGTGCCACGGCGATTGCTGAGTACACAGACACCAGCGTCTTCCTCCCCGAGCTAGACAACGCATGCGCCGAGGTGCCACCCAACTGGTTCGGGCTAAACCCAGAAGGCGGCGAGGACTCGGTGGAAGAGATCGCCTCTAGTGATGAGGGCGAGGAGGAAGAGGATGAGGATGAGGACGACGAAGACGACGCGCCGGATGGTGAAGACGATGGTCGGCCTCAACCTGACCAAGTCTCGACCAATGGGCGAAGCGCCGGCGAGCCGACTTTTGCCGACGCTGACCAGGCCGAGACCCACCAGGCGGCCACTCCACCACCCGGGGCCTCTACCTCCGCCGGCCCCTCCGATCCGGCTGCTCCTCCTCTGGCCTAGGCGGCCAAGTTATCTTTTCTTTTCCTGTTTTGGTAACCGCTTGAACAAAGATTGTTAAGTCCATGTAGTTCCACCCGCTGGGGGTGTATTCAAACTCCGTTGAATGCTGGCCAAGGGCCTTTTGCTGCAAAAAATTGTCCTTGCCGATTTCTGACTTGTATTGCTTTTTTACCCCCTTGGCTTTTTCCTTTGCCGTCTTCCCTTGGCTGCTGCCTTGCCAGCCGGTCAGCCGCTCTGTGGTCTGTGGTTGGGTCAAGTACTTGGCCGTTTTGGGAAGGCAAGTACTTTAGCCACTGGTAGAGTGTAGCAAATTTAAGTTAGAAACCGGCCGGCCGGCTGCTCAGCAGTCGGTCGGCGAGGCGAGGAGCCGGCTCGGCCTATGAAAATGCTTTAGTCCTTAGCCATTTTTCGTGTGGGCACCATTTCCTGCCTTTAGCTCTTACCGGCCGGACAGTCGCTCTGCGAGCTGCGGCTTGTGGCAAGAGAGGGCTTAGGTGCCGGCACACTACTTGTTCGAATGCAGGTAGCATTCTTATAGTACAATGCGGCAAGCCCCCGGGCCGACTGGTCGAACCCGGTGCCAGGCAGGATAATGAAATAACACATTCATAGGCATAGAACTTATCATATAGATAAAAAAGGGGTAGCCCCCGTTCGCTGGATCAGCCGGAGCACAAGATCTCCCTCTTGGAAGGATCTTGGCTTGACCTTCTGGCTATGGTAGCGGCACATACTCTGCTGGTAGATAGTGGACCGGCTGAGTGCCTGTCGGGGGTTGGGTGCGACATATGCCAATGGATGGCTTATCATGGTGGGAGCGAGTAGAACGTCGCCGGTGCCCGGAAGCGGGATGAGGCGTAAACACGAACGCCGGCGTACTTTACCCAGGTTCGGGGCTCTCCTAGGAGATAACACCCCTAGTCCTGCTCTGCGGGGTCTCCGCATGATCACTAAGGCACAAGTGAGTACAAGGGTGCTCCTTGAGCTGTATGCTAGAGGTAGGAGAAGGCAAGGCTAGCTCTCTCCTTCCTCTAGGGGCTGGTCTAGTTCTAACAGGTTGGGAACCCTTTGCATGGGTGCCCTGGGGGGTTTATATAAGCCTATCCCCCAGGGGTACAATGGTAACCCGGCTGGGCGTAGGGCCCAGCCGTCAGTCTCTTCGGCCGCCGGCTTCTCCGCCGCCTGGTGGGGCCCACCGCCTGGTGGGCCCCGCCGACTGGTTGAGTACGGGGCCGACAGGTCGCCCCCGCTGCTCTCGGGTATGGTCGGCTGCTGATCACTGTAGCCGTGTCTCTAATGACGCAGGCTTGGTCACTGGGTCGTGGCCATAGCTCCGCCGCCTGGCGGGCGATTACTGTAGCCACTCCGTGTCTCGTCTGGTTAATGGCGCGTGGGTCTCGAGGAAGGGGCGGGCCGACTGTTAAGGGCCGACCTCCATCGGGTCCGACTGGTAGGGCTCTTGCCGTCTTCCGGACTCTCGCTGACTGGTGGGGCCCTTCGTCCTTGGGCCGTACCGACAGGCCGTCGTGGGAGCAGGACTCCGCCTGCTTGTGATGATGTAAGTGATGGCGTGGCAACAGTGCCGCGCCGGGCGGAGATCTCCGCCAGTACGGTGCACTGTGGCCACGCCTGCCTGGAAAAGGGGAGGGATGGGCTATACAGTAGCCATTCCCTGTCCCGTCCCCCTTAATGAGGGCACGGGCTTCGTTGGTGCCGCGGGCCGACTCCTCGGGGCCGGCTTCTCTAGAAGCCGCCAGATAGGAGTCGGCTTGTCTTGGCCTCGCCTCCCGGATTCGGCCGTTTATGGGCAGCCGGCTATTCCTCCAGCCGGCTTCCAGAAGGCGGCTCTTCATCTTGGCGTCTTGAGGGGCGCAGTCAGCCCCGATGTCTTGAAAGGTTCTGGGCTTCGGGTTAGCCTACCCGTGGCCCATTACTCCGACAGTAGTCCCCGAAGCTGGTGAGGTGCCGCGGGCGATCGACCGAGGAGCCTCAGCAGTTTCTTTCTCCTAGTGCTTGAGGTAGAGCTCCGTCCGTCTTCTGCCGGGCCGACTGGGAGGAGTCGGACTCGCCCAATCTGACTTGTCCAAAATTTTCGAATGCTTCGGCGGGATCCAAGTGGCGTGCTAGCTAAGCTTCCAAGCCACCACCCGGCTCGGGCCTGTCATGTGGCAACGAGCGGCCGGGCCAGTCTGCCCACCCACGCGCGCGACGGGATACGCCTGCAGGCGGGGCCTGCCACTACCACGCCTCGGCACGCGAGCGGATCCGCTGCGGCCGAGGTGGGCGGTTGAGGTTCCCGCGGAGTTACTGCGCGCAGTAACTCACGCGATAAACATGGGGGCGCGGGGTAGTGGGCACAGTAAATCCCACGATCGCCCCCTCGGCTTCGCAGCCCATAGGCCTATAAGTAGGGGGAGGAGGGGGGACGGCAGAGCACGCGCGCCCCTCCTCCTCACTGCCTCCTCTTTCTTCTTCCTCTCGCCGCCGCGCTTCCACGCCACGCTGAGCACCGCGGCGCTTCACTCCAGATGAGCTCATCTTCCACCCCTGCGCCCCCCATGGCGCGCTCCGGAGCATGGGACAGCTCTGAAGTTCACGACGACCATGCCGATTTCCTCCGCAAGACGCGGCGGCTGCTCGGCAAGGATTTCGTGAAGGTCCGCCTTGCGCCGAAGAGAGAAATCTCGCCGGCGCCAGAGGAGGGTGAGCGGGTCGTCTTCCGCTCGCACTGCCTGCGGGGCCTTGGCTTGCCGGCGAGCAACTTCTTCCGATCCTTCCTCGAATTCTACGGTCTCCAGCCGCACCACCTCACCCCGAACACGGTGGTGCTGCTGTCGTCCTTCGTCACCTTGTGCGAAGGCTTCCTCGGCGTCCTCCCCACCATCGAGCTCTGGGGGGAGTTCTTCTACACCAAGCTCGGCACCCTCGTCGCGGGCGTGCCGGCTCAGTGCGGCGCGTTCATTGCGGTGCAGAGGCCGAGGGCTGACAATCCGTTTCCTCCCATTACGCTGATCAAGTCGGTGAAGATGTGGCAGCGGTCGTACTTCTACGTGAAGAGCGTCTTCCCGAAGGGCGACTGGGTCAACTTGCCGGCTTTCAAAGCCGGCCCGCCAGCTGGGAGGCGGCCCAACTGGTCGTACCGGGCCAGGTCGCTGTCGCCTGCTGGAGCCGCCGCCATCGCGCGGCTCCGAGTGCTGACGCAGTCGGAGGGCCTGACCGGGCCTGACTTGCTGGCCGCCTTCGTGGCGCGCCGATTGCTCGCGCTCCAGGGCCGCCCTCACATGATCTACCAGATGAGCGGGCATCGGGATCCAAGTCGGCTGTGCACCAAGGAGATGCCTCACGCGGAGGTAGCCTACACTACAAAAAAATACACTTCGTGATGATACGTGTTTGTCACAGTAGGTCGCGTTTTTTGTCATGCATGTACATCCATGACAAATTTATGACAGAATCAAGATAGTCATACCTGTGCTGTCGTAGAAGTGTTCCATGACATTACCAAAATTATCATCACGGAAGTGTCCACTTCCATGACGATAAATCGCGCGTCACAGAAGTGCTTTCGTCAAGGGTGACCGACACGTGGCATCCACCGTAACGGAATGCCGTTAAGCTATCGGGTCGGGTTTTGGATCCGATAACCCGTTAACAGCCCCGACCAATGGGGATTTTCCACGTATAAAATCATCATTGGCTGGAGGAGACACATGTCAGGTCCGCGTTGGCACAGGTGTCACTCATCCAATGGGCGAGACGCGCCTATGATATGTTGACACGTGGACCGGCCCATCAAGTTTAAATGGGCCGGCCCAACTGAAGGCCCACAAGATTTTGCGGACCATAATGGGCCGGCCTAGCTAAAGGCCCATGAGATTTTGCGGACCATAATGGGCTGGCCCAGCTAAAGGCCCACAAGATTTTGCGGGCCATAATGGGCCGGCCCAGGTAAAGGCCCACAAGATTTTTGTGTGCCATAATGGGCCGGCCCAGGTAAAGGCCCACAAGATTCTTGCAGATCATAATGGGCCGGCCCAGCTAAAGGCCCACAAGATTTCGCCGACATTAATGGGCCGACCCAGCTATAGGCCCACAAGATTTTGAGGACCCTAGTAGGCCGGCCCATTAACTGGCTGCCATGTTTTGGGCCAAATGCTGGCCCATATTTGATCCGGTCCATTAATGGCCTGCCACGCTCCGGGCCTAATAGTGGCCCATATGAGATCCGGCCCGTTAAAAGCCTACCACGTTCTGGGCCAAATTACGGCCCAGATCAGGTCCGGACCTTTAAGAGGCTTTGGGCTCAATTATGGCCCATATCAGATTTGGCCCGTCAACTGGACACTATGCTTTTGGGCCCACTTGCTAAAGGCCCACTTAGTAATTCGGCCTGATATTAGTTTTGGCCTGTTAAGGGCCCGTTTAACATTTCGGCCCTATATTAATTTCGGCTTGTTAAAAGCCCGTCATATAGTTGGGCCTAACTACGGCCCGGTTTGCATCCGGCCTGCTCGCAGCCGATATCTGATTGGGCCAAACAAGGACCGAGACAATTTTGGCCTGTTAAAAGCCCGTGATTTGATTCGCACAATCATGGGCCAGGGTTCATTTTGGGCTGCTGCGTAACTAGTAGGAATTAAGAACAAACCTACTCTATACAATAAAGAAATTACGGCATAGTAACTAAGAATAAACCTACACTATACAATAAAGGATTTAAGGTATATTACATCCACTAGGCATCGAAGTTCGCCACCAGTGATCATAAAGCGCAACGAACAAGCAGATTACAAAAACTGGGCACCATTGCAGCGTAACAAAATAATACTGAACCGAGACCACTTCCAAGACAGTTCAAGAAAGGTTAGCCTTGCGGGGGAACTGCTGCGCAAGCTGCTGAGCAAGGCTGTGAGACCGGCCTAGCATGTCGGTCATAGCTTCCAGGTGTAGCTGTTTAGCGATGAGGTTCTCATTGGTGTTCTCCGCAATATTTCTTAGAGATAGGACTTCAAGTCGAAGTTGAGTTGCAGAATGCCTTTCTGCTAGAACTTGGGACTGAAGAAGTCGAACTGATTCAGACAACGAATTCTGTGAGCTTGTCTGACTGTTAGTCTCAAGTAACTTGAACACTGCATCAAGACAAGACTTTGGGGTTGTCTCGCTATCTTCAAGATGTTTTGCCTTCTTTGCTGCAATATATGTTGGGTTTGTCTCACAGCCTTCAGCAGACTTGTGCATGCCATTAGGCATATCACCCTGAAACAAAGTAGAGAGATGACAGGTTTTGCACGTGTATAAACAAAGATGATAACTGTTCTGTCAATTCTATCCAATTTCAAATTAGAAAATAAAGAGTAAGTTCAAAATATCAATAGCATAATTTGGCATTGTTCATAATGCATGGAGCTTCACCACACTACTGGATTACCATGTCAACATAACAAGCATAGATGAAGGGTAAAGAAAATCATTGTATCTATTTTGGATAATGTGCATGGCATGTTGTTCATATCATCAGCCACATCAGTAAGATAAAACATGAGATGACAAGGTGCAAACGTGGGCTGCTTCACCACACACTGGATTATAGATCCACAAAAACAAGCATACATATAGGGAGTATGAAGTAATGTGCATGGTATGAATAAGGAATTTGGTTTTACAAGTAAAACTTAGAACTTACGGTTCTTACGAACATGCATTTTGGTAGAAACAGCAAACTAAACAACAGTAAACGATAGGGACTATGAGCAAATTAAACAACAATTGAGGATAAAGGCTTTAGAAGGACTGGCTTACATTAACAGTTAACACCGGCTTTATAATGCCCTTCTCCATGTCAAGGGAAGGATAACTCAAGAATTTTAGCACATAATCTTCTTCATAAGCATTGCCTGTACTCTACATTTTGTAGAGAGTAATTATAGATATGATAATACTGGAAGGGATAGAGGATAATGAAGATAAGATACAGATTGATGCTACATAATCAACTACCAATCCCTGGAAGTACAAGCGTTACAGGACAAAATGTACTGACAAGAGCAATGGGCTACACTTCTGCACTGGCATTGTCTGTGTATTCTACTTGTTGGTAAGATTAAATATAGATCTGATCTTTTTTAGTAAATGGTGGGAGAGGGAGATAAGATGCAGAATGCTACAAAATGAACCAATCCCTCTTCCCATAATACAAGAGTGTTTTGAACACTGGTGTACTATACAAAACGTTCTTATATTATGGGACGGAGGGAGTAGCTGTTAATGTAAGTACAGTGATAGACCATGTTCAGTCCTTACAAGAGGACTGCAGAGCTAAACCTCTTCAAAAGCATTGGGTTGATTCTAAATTTATGTAAGAGTCCATACGGATCTTATAATGTCCACCAAATGGACGATTACGAGGCTAACATGTGCAGTGATGCTACATAATCAAACAGCCAAGAGGTACTCACAAGAGCAATGCAGTGTGAAGTATAGTTGCGAGATTCTGTGGTCCCTTGAGAACGAATGTTCTTCTGCTAACAGTTTTCGTACAAGTGAGACATTAAGGCAAATGCAGAAATGTAGTTCAAATTGTGATGTGATATCATAGACAGTACCTTACGCTGCAGCCGGGACCAATGTGTAACAAGATTATTCCATTCACCGTCGGATAAATGTAGCACCGGAGACTTTACAGAAATTTCGTTCAGAGGCTTGCCATCGAAGTGCGCTTGCCTCAGGTAGGAACGATACTTCATCAACGAGTGCTTGAAAAGCGCAACCAACCCTTGCTCGTCATCACAATCCAGTTTGCTCCTCGCCTATTTAAAAGAATGAAATCTTGTGTCTTCTGTCAGCAGAAACATATGCAGTAATGACCATGAATAACATTAGTACATTACTTACGCGTAAGTTGCGGAGGAAGACTGGAAATTGTTCTGTGTCTGCGGTATAATCTTTCCATGAAGGAAAGATGCGCACAAAGTTCCTGACAACAACATAAGCTTCGTCTTCTAAACTGGAAGAAATGGAACAGGGGTCCTATTTGCTGCAATTGGGGCTCTGCTACGTCTTGAGCTTGCGTTGGTTTTCCCCGAAGAGGAAGGGATGATGCAGCAGAGTAGCGTAAGTATTTCCCTCAGTTTTTGAGAACCAAGGTATCAATCCAGTAGGAGGCCACGCGCAAGTCCCTCGTACCTACACAAAACAAATAACTCCTCGCAACCAACACGAATAGGGGTTGTCAATCCCTTCACGGTCACTTACGAGAGTGAGATCTGATAGAGATGATAGATAATATTTTTGGTATAAAGATGCAAAGTAAAAATAAAGGCAAAGTAAAGAGCAAAGCAATAATAAAAGCGTAGGAAGATTAATATGATGGAAATAGACCCGGGGGCCATAGGTTTCACTAGTGGCTTCTCTCAAGAGCATAAGTATTTTACGGTGGGTGAACGAATTACTGTTGAGCAATTGACAAAATTGAGCATAGTTATGAGAATATCTAGGTATGATCATGTATATAGGCATCACGTCCGAGACAAGTAGACCGACTCCTGCCTGCATCTACTACTATTACTCCACTCATCGACCGCTATCCAGCATGCATCTAGAGTATTAAGTTAATAAAAACAGAGTAACGCCTTAAGCAAGATGACATGATGTAGAGGAATAAATTCATGCAATATGATAAATACCCCATCTTGTTATCCTCGATGGCAACAATACAATACGTGCCTTGCAACCCCTTCTGTCACTAGGTAAGGACACCGCAAGATTGAACCCAAAGCCAAGCACTTCTCCCATTGCAAGAACTACCAATCTAGTTGGCCAAACCAAACGGATAATTCGAAGAGACTTGCAAAGATAACTCAATCATACATAAAAAATTCAGAGAAGATTCAAATATTGCTCATAGATAATCTTGACCATAAACCCACAATTCATCGGTCTCAACAAACACCACAAAAAGAAGATTACATCGAATAGATCTCCACGAGAGAGGGGGAGAACATTGTATTGAGATCCAAAAAGAGAGAGAAGCCATCTAGCTACTAGCTATGGACCCGAAGGTCTGAAGTAAACTACTCACACATCATCGGAGAGGCTATGGTTAAGATTTAGAAGCCCTCCGTGGTGGAATCCCCTTCCGGCGGAGCTCCGGAACAGGCCCCAAGATGGGATCTCGTGGATACAGAAATTTGCGGTGGTCGAATTAGGTTGTTGCGTATCTGATCTGACGGGAGTACGTAGGTATATATAGGAGGAAGGAGTACGTCGGTGGAGCAACAGGGGGCCCACGAGGCAGGAGGGCGCACCTGGGGGGGGGGGGGGAGGGAGCGCCCCCCACCCTCGTGACCGCCTCTTTTGTTCCTTGGACGAGGGTCCAAATCTCCTGGATCACGTTCGGTGAGAAAATCACGTTCCCGAAGGTTTTATTCCGTTTGGACTCCGTTTGATATTACGTTTCTTCGAAACACTGAAATAGGCAAAAAACAGCAATTCTGGGCTGGGCCTCCGGTTAATAGGTTAGTCCCAAAAATATTATAAAAGTAGAAAATAAAGCCCAGTATAGTCCAAAACAGTAGATAATATAGCATGGAGAAATAAAAAATTATAGATACGTTGGAGACGTATCAAGCATCCCCAAGCTTAATTCCTGCTCGTCCTCGAGTAGGTAAATGATAAAAAAGAATTTTTGATGCGGAGTGCTACTTGGCATAATTTCAATGTAACTTTTCTTAATTGTGGCATGAATGTTCAGATCCAAATGATTCAAGACAAAAGCTTATAAAACATAAAAAATAATAATACTTCGAAGCATACTAACAAATAATCATGTCCTATCAAAATAACATAGCCAAAGAAAGCTTATCCCTACAAATCATATAGTTAGGCCATGCTTCATTTTCTTTACACAAAATACTCCCATCATGCACAACCCCGATGACGAGCCGAGCAATTGGTTCATACTTTTTAACGCGCTTCAGATTTTTCAACTCTTACGCAATACATGAGCGTAAGCCATGGACATAGCACTATGGTGGTATATGGTGGTGGTTGTGAGGACAAAAAGGGAGAAGATAGTCTCACATCAACTAGGCGTATCAACGGGCTATGGAGATGCCCATTAATAGATATCAATGTGAATGAGTAGGGATTGCCATGCAACAGATGCACTAGAGCTATAAGTATATGAAAGCTCAACAAAAGAAACTAATGGGTGTGCATCCAACTCGCTTGCTCACGAAGACCTATGGCATTTTTGAGGAAGCCCATCATTGGAATATACAAGCCAAGTTCTATAATGAAAAATTCCCACTAGTATATGAAAGTGACAAAATGAGAGACTCTCTATTATGAAGACCATGGTGCTACTTTGAAGCACAAGTGTGGTAAAAGGATAGTAACATTGTCCCTTCTCTCTTTTTCTCTCATTTATAATTTTTTTTATTTGGGCCTTTTCTCTTTTTTTATGGCCTCTTTTCTTTTTTTTTATTTTCGTCCGGAGTCTCATCCTGACTTGTGGGGGAATCATAGTCTCCATCATCCTGTCCTCACTGGGACAATGCTCTAATAATGATGATCATCACACTTTTATTTACTTACAACTCAACAATTACAACTCAATACTTAGAACAAAATATGACTCTATGTGTATGCCTCCGGCGGTGTACCGGGATATGCAATGAATCAAGAGCGACATGTATGAAAATTATGAAGGTGGCCCTGCCACAAATACGATGTCAACTACATGATCATGCAAAGAGCAATATGACAATGATGAAGCGTGTCATAATAAACGGAACGGTGGAAAATTGCATGGCAATATATCTCGGAATGGCTATGGAAATGCCATAAGAGGTAGGTATGGTGGCTGTTTTGAGGAAGGTAAATAATGGGTGCATGATACCGGCGAAAAGTGCGCGGTATTAGAGAGGCTAGCAATGGTGGAAGGGTGAGTGTGCGTATATCCATGGACTCACATTAGTCATAAAGAAGTCATATACTTATTGCAAAAGTTTACTTAGCCCTTGAAGCAAAGTACTAATACGCATGCCCCAAGAGGGATAGATTGGTAGGAAAAGACCATCGCTTGTCCCCGACTGCCACTCATAAGGAAGACAATCAAAAGAGCACCTCATGCAACAAATTTGTCACACAACTTTTACCATACGTGCATGCTACGGGACTTGCCAACTTCAACACAAGTATTTCTCAATTTCATAATTACTCACTAGCACGACTCTAATATTACTACCTTTATATCTCAAAACAATTATCAAGCACCAAATTGATCATAGCATCCAAATCACTTCCTATGATAGTTTTACAAATCTTGGATACCAAGCATATTATTATTATTAGCAAATTACCATGCTATTTAAGACTCTCAAAATAATCTAAGTGAAGCATGAGAGATCAAAGGTTTCTTTAAAACAAATCTACCACCGTGCTCTAAAAGATATAAGTGAATCACTAGAGCAAAACTATAAAGCTCAAAAGATACAAGTGAAGCACATAGAGCAAAACTATCAAGCTCAAAAGATATAAGTGAAGCACATAGAGTATTCTAACAAATTCTAATTCATGTATGACTCTCTCAAAAGGTGTGTCCAGCAAGGATGATTGTGGTAAACTAAAAAGCAAGGACTCAAATAATACAAGGCGCTCCAAGCAAAACACATATCATGTGGTGAATAAAAATATAGCTCCAAGTAAAGTTACCGATGGAAGTGGACGAAAGAGGGGATGCCTTCCAGGGCATCCCCAAGCTTTGAATTTTTGGTGTCCTTGGATTATCTTGGGGCTGCCATGGGCATACCCAAGCTTAGGCTCTTGCCACTCCTTGTTCCATAATCCATCAAAAGAATTTCACCCAAAACTTGAAAACTTCACAACACAAAACTCAACAGAAATCTCGTGAGCTCCGTTAGCGAAAGAAAACAAAAGACCACTACAAGGTACTGTAATGAACTCATTCTTTATTTATATTGGTGTTAAACCTACTGTACTCCAACTTCTATATGGTTTATAAACTATTTTTCTAGCCATAGATTCATCAAAATAAGCAAACAACACACGCAAAACAGAATCTGTCAAAAACAGAACAGTCTGTAGTAATCTGTAACTAACGCAAACTTCTGGAACTCCAAAAATTCAGCCAAAATAGGACAACCTATGGAATTTGTTTATTGATCAGCAGCAATTGGAATCACTAATTTATCACGTTCTGGTAATTTTTAACAATTGTTTTCGTGAACAGAAAGTTTCTGGAAATTACAGCAAGATCAAATAACTATCATCCAAGAAGATCCTATAGGTTTAACTTGGCACAAACACTAATTAAAAGATAAAAACACATCTAAACAGAAGGTAGATGATAAATTTATTACTAAACAGAAACAAAAAAAACATAAAGAAAATTGGGTTGCCTCCCAACAAGCGCTATCGTTTAACGCCCCTAGCTAGGCATAAAAGCAAGAATAGATCTAGGTATTGCCATCTTTGGTAGGCAATCCATAGGTAGCTCTCATAATAGATTCATAAGGTAATTTGACTTTCTTTCTTGGGAAGTGTTCCATGCCTTTCTTTAATGGAAATTGGAATCTAATATTCCCTTCCTTCATATCAATAATTGCACCAATCGTTCTAAGGAAAGGTCTACCAAGAATAATAGGACATGAAAGATTGCAATCTATGTCAAGAACGATAAAATCTACGGGCACCAAATTTCTATTTGCAACAATGAGAACATCATTGATCCTTCCTATTGGTTTTTTAATGGTGGAATCCGCAAGGTGCAAATTTAAAGAGCAATCATCAAGATCATGGAAATCTAGAATATCACATAAAGTTTTCAGAATCGTGGAAACACTAGCACCCAAATCACACAAAGCAAAGCACTCAAAATCTTTGATTCTAATTTTTATAGTAGGTTCCCACTCATCATAAATTTTTCTAGGTATAGAAACTTCCAAATTAAGTTTTTCATCATAAGATTGCATCAAGGCATCAACGATATGTTTGGTAAAAGCTTTATTTTGACTATAAGCATGAGGAGAATTAACAACGGATTGCAACAAGGAAATACAACTTTCTAAAGAACAATTATCATAATCAAATTCCTTGAAATCCGCAATAGTAATTTTTTTATTTAGAGTTTCAGTTTCTTCCATCTCACTTTTACCACTTTTAGCATCAAGATCTATAAACTCCGAATTTTTAGAACGCCTTCTAGGCAAAGGTAACTCATGTTCAATCTCATCATTATCAAGATTCATATTGCAAAACAAAGATTTAATGGGAGACACATCAATAAATTTTAGATCTTCATCTTGATTTTCATGGGAATTCGAAGAACACGCTTTAACAACGACATCTTTCATAGGACGCATCCTAGCGGTTCTTTCCTTGCACTCATCAATGGAAATTCTCATGGCTTTGAGAGACTCATTGATATCAAGCTTAGGAGGAATAGATCTAAGCTTTAAAGAATCAACATCAAGAGAAATTCTATCAACGTTCCTAGCTAATTCATCAACTTTAAGTAATTTCTCTTCAAGCAAAGCATTAAAATTCTTTTGTGAATTCATAAACTCTTTAACACTAGTCTCAAATTCAGAGGGCATCTCATTAAAATTTCCATAAGAGTTGTTGTAGGAATTTCCATAATTGTTTGAAGGATTACTAGGATAAGGCCTAGGATTAAAATTCCCTCTATATGCGTTGTTACCAAAATTATTCCTACCAACAAAATTCACATCAATAGATTCATTATTATTCTCAATCAAAGTAGACAAAGGCATATCATTAGGATCAGAAGAAACACTCTTAGTAGCAAATAATTTCATAAGTTCATCCATCTTTCCACTCAAAACATTAATTTCTTCTATCGCATGCACTTTTTTATTAGTAGATCTTTCGGTGTGCCATTGAGAATAATTAACCATAATATTATCAAGAAGTTTTGTAGCATCTCCTAATGTGATTTCCATAAACGTGCCTCCTGCGGCCGAATCTAAAAGATTTCTAGAAGAAAAATTCAATCCAGCATAATTTTTTTGTATAATCATCCACAAATTTAAACCATGAGTAGGGCAATTACGTATCATTAATTTCATTCTCTCCCAAGCTTGTGCAACATGTTCATGATCAAGTTGCTTAAAATTCATAATATCGTTCCTAAGAGAGATGATCTTAGCGGGAGGAAAATACTTAGAGATAAAAGCATCTTTGCATCTGTTCCTAGAATCAATACTATTTTTAGGCAAAGACGAAAGCCAAGCTTTAGCACGATCTCTAAGAGAAAAAGGAAATAGCTTCAATTTAACAACATCATTGTCAACATCTTTCTTCTTTTGCATATCACGTAAATCCACGAAGCTATTTAAATGAGTAGCGGCATCTTCACTAGGAAGGCCGGCGAATTGATCTTTCATAACGAGATTCAATAAAGCAGCATTGATTTCACAAGATTCAGTATTGGCAAGAGGAGCAATCGGAGTGCTAAGGAAATCATTATTGTTGGTATTAGTAAAGTCACACAATTTGGTATTATCTTGTGCCATGGCAACAAGTAATCCAATCACACAAGCAAACAGAAAAAGGCAAGCGAAAAAAAAGCAAACGGAAAAGAGAGGAGGAGATTGGGAAAGAGAGGCAAATAAAACGGCAAGGGTGAAGTGGGGGAGAGGAAAACGATAGGCAAATGGAAAATAATGTAATGCGAGAGATAAGGGATTGTGATGGGTACTTGGTATGTTGACTTATGCGTAGACTCCCCGGCAACGGCGCCATAAATCCTTCTTGCTACGTCTTGAGCTTGCGTTGGTTTTCCCCGAAGAGGAAGGGATGATGTAGCAGAGTAGCGTAAGTATTTCCCTCAGTTTTTGAGAACCAAGGTATCAATCCAGTAGGAGGCCACACGCAAGTCCCTCTTACCTACACAAAACAAATAACTCCTCGCAACCAACGCGAATAGGGGTTGTCAATCCCTTCACGGTCACTTACGAGAGTGAGATCTGATAGAGATGATCGATAATATTTTTGGTATAAAGATGCAAAGTAAAAATAAAGGCAAAGTAAAGAGCAAAGCAATAATAAAAGCGTAGGAAGATTAATATGATGGAAATAGACCCGGGGGCCATAGGTTTCACTAGTGGCTTCTCTCAAGAGCATAAGTATTTTATGGTGGGTGAACGAATTATTGTTGAGCAATTGACAGAATTGAGCATAGTTATGAGAATATCTAGGTATGATCATGTATATAGGCATCACTTCCGAGACAAGTAGACCGACTCCTGCCTGCATCTACTACTATTACTCCACTCATGGACCGCTATCCAGCATGCATCTAGAGTATTAAGTTAATAAAAACAGAGTAACGCCTTAAGCAAGATGACATGATGTAGAGGAATAAATTCATGCAATATGATAAATACCCCATCTTGTTATCCTCAATGGCAACAATACAATACGTGCCTTGCAACCCCTTCTGTCACTAGGTAAGGACACCGGAAGATTGAACCCAAAGCCAAGCACTTCTCCCATTGCAAGAACTACCAATCTAGTTGGCCAAACCAAACGGATAATTCGAAGAGACTTGCAAAGATAACTCAATCATACATGATCTCTAAAACAAATGGTTTGATTGATTACATGAACAGACAACACAAAGGTTATTCAACTATGGAAAGAACATTTCACATATGATTTACCAAGTAGGAATTTAATTTCCTTTTTTCCTTCAGTACCTTAACAATCTGGTCAGTCTCAGCTTGCTTCGTTTTGAAATCCACCAAATATTTAATGGTTGTCTTGAGTACTGCTTGTGATTGTGCTGTTTGCTTCCTCAACATGTCAACTTGATCTCTAAGTGCAGAAGCAGAATCTCTTTCTACCACTAGTTTAGCCTCTAGAGCATCAGCAGTTGGCAACTCATAATGCACGATTGGGCCGGTGCCACAGCTGTGGGATGATGCAACGTCCATGGGGACCTCGCTCTTTGATCTTGGGCTAACCTGTTTTGCCATTAAAGTTCTGATTGGATTCAGAAAAGTTGAAGTTAGCAAAACATCTCAACTGGGAGTTATAACAGCAAACCAGTTAAACAAACAAGGAATTAAAGAGTTTCAATTGGATGCTGAAAAGTAGTTATTAACATCATTGTAACCCACTGTTGCAGCAGCAATGCAGTTAAACAAACAAGTAGATATTTAAGTTAAGGCAAACAGGTAATTCTTAACAGTAAGTATCAAACACATAGATACGCACAGTCTACAATATGATTAACAGGCTGTGCCATTATGTAATCAGTAGCAAACTAAATTAAGCCAAGCAATGTAATTGAACAATTTTGCAATAAGTGGCTAACTAAAATTCCGAGAAGCAGGTAACTGAACTTACGCTAGTTCTTTGTACAGGCACACTGCAACTTCTTTTTCGCTTACAAGGTTGTACGAAGGAGTCCATGGCATCAATTGCTTGGATACGCAGTCCTAATACTTCTTTCTTCCCACACTGCATGGGTAAGTCGAATGGTTAATCTGGTAAGATGGTGCGTCCTTGATATGTTATATGAGGACGTGTAGTCAGACTAGTTGTAGCCAAACACATCACACTGGCTTTTACTGTATATTTCATGCGATTACTTTTGGCATATCGAGATCTAAGCAATCTACAATAGGATGAAAAGACTGGCATCCTTCACATTATTGGCGAACCCAGTTCATAGAAACAAGAAATTCAACCATTCTGTGGGTAAATCAAAAGCGCCACTGGAATATTTTTCACTATCCAATCATACACGCAAAAAGGGGCGACGCCACCATAGGGGCTGGTATGGGCGGCCGCCTCAGGTGGCTGGAAAGTGTGCACCTAGTTTGAGTCGTCCAGGTTGGCCCATGCTAGTTTTGTTCGTCCCAACGCACGAGCAGGCAATGTAAAAAATGAAGAAAAATGTTTCAATTTGGATGGGCCAATAACATAAGTGCAAGGCAGGCCCTATAGCAGGCTCGCGGCCCAAACAAGCGCCTCCCATATCAATCAACAACAGGAAAAATCCCAATTCATTCGCTCCAGCCTCCAGTCTGGTTCGCTCCTAACCTAGCCGCCGCTGGACAGACCGACACAACACTTCCTCGCGCCCTCGTTGGAGGGCGGTCGCCAGGCTTCAAGCAAACGGAAGGAAAAGAAGATGAAGATCCAACCCTGGGTGTAGCCTGCGTGGGAGGCAGCGGCGGCAGCACGGGCATGGCATCAAGCTTGCGCAAACGGACCGTTGCAGCTTGCAAGAGTAGCATGCGCAACGAGCAGGTACATCACATCCCTGATTATATCTAATTCAACTCTTCAATTTCTGGCCAATAGTTAAACCTGACGGTATTGTAAAACTGCTTGTATGTAGGGAATCTATGAGAATGAAACCAATTTCTACTTATTTTATAACTCTCCCAATCAATACTGAACTGACTGAATCTGATGTATCTAATCAAGTTTCCGGTGCAAACATACAAGCTCATGTTGTTCTTGAGCCTGATGTGTCTAATGAACAGACTGCTAATGAAGGATTTGATGCAAACATTTTACATGCTCCTGGTGATGAACATATAGTGTCTAATGAGGGATCTAATGCAAGCATTTTGCAAGCTCATTGAAGGATTTAGTGTCTAATGATGATCTACTATGTTGAGAGAGACAGAGATTTGCAGGCATTGATGACAAGCAAATTATAGTGCATTTTCATATCTTGAGGAAACGTCGAGGCCATCTACCAGAAAGTCCCCGTATCATGACAACATAGCATAAATACTTTTCTAATCTATTGTTTGAAACTATTGGCATACTTGTGCAGGATAGATATATTGATATGCAGTTTCCGCACTGGTTATACGTGCAATTACACTTCGATATTTTCAGCCAGAGAACGAATAATTCAAGCAGGTACAGACCATGTTTGTAGTCCTTGTACACCATGTTGCATTTTGTGTTTTTTGGTGCTTGCATCATTTAGTGTTTATAATCTGAACTACTTTGGATCATTAGCTGGTTTTCAAAGTGCATGTAGCTTCACATTTCTCAAGTTATGTTGATTTCCGGAGTGCAAGTGCCTTCGTATTTTTTAAGTTAAATGTTCGCCCCTGGTAACTTGAATTCGTGGATCCGCCACTGCACACAAATCATACACGAATGCCAGTACGAATTAAATGAAATGCAGGGACTTACGCTAGCTCGTTGTACAGGCTCACTGCAGCTCTGCTTGCGCTTAGGATGTTCCATGTACAAGTCCATGTTACCACTTGCTTGGATGTGCAGGCCTTGTGCTCCTTGCGTCCCCCTCTGCATTTTTGACACGGCGAATGGTTGATCAAATAAGTGGAATCGACCTTGATGTTGTACCGGAGGACAGATACTTACAAGGTTATACGGGTGTGCAGGATGTGTACCAGATCCCGTAGCGCCGTCATGCTTCGCTAAAAATGGATTTGCTTGTTTCAGATGATATCTCCAGAAGAAATAAGAGTTAAAGTCAGAGTTGCATAGGCGTGTAAGCTAAGAGAGCAGTGAAAGGATATCCAAACATCGTCGGAACAGTGCACAAGGGAGTGATGTGTGGATACCTAGTTCGGGCCGGCGTTTGGGCATGCTCGCCTAGCTAGAGTGCGGGTCACTTCAGAGCCGTTGAGGGTGATGCGCTGGCATTGGCTGGCCGCGCATGGATGCAGATCTTGAGTGGCAGCGGAGCGCTACGATGCGGTGGACGAGACCGTTGGTGAAGCCCCAACGGCCTCGGGGGGCGGAGGTGTGACGATGTGCTCGGTGAAGTAGCCCCGGTGAGCTGGGAGACGGCGTCGGTGAAGCGCACCTAATGCGGCGAAACTCGGTGTCTGTGAGGCACGTCGGTTGCGGCGGCCGACGTGGTCGGTGGACCACCCGGTGCGGTGGACGAGGGCGTAGATGAGGTAGCTCCGGTGCGGTGGTGAAGCGCGACCGTCGTCTTCGTCGTCGTCGTCCGGCACAGAGGTGGGGAAAGAGACGAGACGAGGGGCGATTTGAACTTTGCTTGGGTTGGCGGCGAATTAGGGATTTGAGCAATCTGGGCGCGGAAGGGGATGGTGGAGAAGAGAGATTTTGCAGGGCTGGAATTGGGGGCGCCAGATATTTCAATCCGAAACGTGGAAGCGCGAACTTATTTTGTCATCGTCCTTTTTTTGGGGGGGGGGGGGTGGGGTGGTGGGGGGAGTTGGGGAGGGAGGGAGGGGGTGGGTGGCTGGGTGCTACGCGTCCGTCCGACACACGCGACCACCCCGACAGGACTATGCTTCGATGCCTTAAGGCACCTGCCTTTGTGTCCATGACATGTGGGCCCAACAGGTGGCTGGCCCACATGTCAGTGACCAAAAGGCAGGTGCCTTTAAGGCACCGAAGCAGCGTCCACCCCGACACGACCCTGGTCTGCCTGGTGCGCCTACATTTGAGAATATAAACGAATCTTCTTTCATTTGCAAACGAATCTGTATGTATTACCATGCCCGTGTTTTCCTTGCAATAATTAGTCATTCGAAACGATATACTCCATCCGTTCACTTTTGTAAGTCGTTTCAGACAACTTAAAATGAACTGTTTTGCACATTGTCTGAAATGTCTTCAAGGTCTTATAAAAGTGAACAGAGGGAGTACTATAAATTAATTAATGAGGAGTTATTTGAAAAAAATCGAAACGGTACCCACGCTAACGTGGATTAGAGTGTGTGTCACATAATTAGTTATTTGAATTAGAGTGTGTGTCACATAGTTAGTTATTTGAATTAGAGTGTGTGTAACGTAGCGATCTCCAATTCTAACGTGGATTTCGCATTTCACTGTATCCACGCTACTTTTTTAATACAAATTCATATGTATATGATGAACACCATGGTAGTGAGAAAACTTTTGGATGGATTCAAACATATGACCTACAAAATAGCACAAAAAATTGAGTCAATGTCAACTTTTCGACACTTAGTATGGCACAAATTCGAAATAATTACCCGTATGCCTGGTCCTCGGTTCAAATCTTACAATGTACACCGAATTGAAATATCGATATTAAGTCTCGTACTATGTACATTCAAATGTTGTTTTTAGCCCCCCCCCCCCCGCACAAACGCTACATATTTTCTGTATCGGTCAATCTTCGTCTCCTAACCACCTTAGGAAGCTATCGGTTTCCAACACACGTTCATTCTTTCTCTCCATGTTTCGATCTCTAAGTCTCTCAACTACACAACCCCTTTTTCCACTCGGTTACCAAATGTATTTACCTCACACACCCGCCATTTCACCCCATGCCGAGCTCTCTCTCTCCCCCCTCTCCCTCTCACCCTCTCGCGCTAAATACATGCATTGCCTATCTAGCCCCCCAACCTCTCGTGCGCACGCACACACATTGTATATCTAGGTCACTCCCTGGAGACTGTCTCACTCTTTCTTCCGCACGGCGGGCCACACTCGCTCAATCTTGCTCTCTTTATCCGAGTCTCGTTTAACCTCGTTTTCTTTCACACACAAATGATATATCTCCCTGTTTGGGCCTCGATCGACACACTCTATACTCTCTCACGCAGATTGTCTATCTAGGTCAGTCCATCCAAGCCGCCGCCACTCTTTCGACCTCATGGTGGGCCATGCTCACTCAATCTCTCTCTCTCTCTCTCTCTCTCTCTCTCTCTCTCTCCGTATGTCTCGATTGACCTCGCTCTTTCTCGGACAAAAACGATATATCACCATGTTTGAGCCCAATTCGACCTATTCACATTGTATACTCTCTCACGCACATCGTCTATCTAGGTCACTCTCTCCAACATGTCTCACTCTTTCGATCGCACGGCTACCCTATGTGATCGGTTGACCTTGCTTCCTCCCACACACAAAATATATCTACACGTCTGTGACTGGATCATCTCTCAAGCTCTATCTTACAGCCCTCACCCTTGCCAAAAGCTCAATCGGACAATATCTCTCCAAAGCATATATATTTGTTCAATGAATGTCAGACCACACTCACTTTGTCTCTCTATCTATATGTCTCTCGATTGACCTCGCTTTCTCACACCGTATCTTCCACGCGTTGAAGCTACTACCTCTCCATCCCTCGCAAAGCCGGAGCTATTTACATTGCGAGGGGCACTCCAACCTTGGATTAATTTGTGTAGGCATTTATTCCGGTCAGTTTAGATTATATTTTCGTAGCATTCGGCCCACAACTACTCCAAACACCGTTGCAACCCACGCAACTCCCCTAGTTGATTTCCCTCTGGCTCGGTCATCGCTCTCTTGCACGTCATTTCTCGCCTTCAACGTCGCACCATGGTATTATTGAAAAAACTATGTTGTTCTCTTTAATTATTATAAATAAGCTACAAAACTACACACCGATAGTCCACTTGGAATGGAACAAATTTCGACCCACAAATTAAAGTGCTAAAAACTACACACCGAGGGGCCCACATGTCATGAAACAAATTTGGACCCATATACAAATTAAAAAATAAAGGACGAGGATCGAACATGCGACCGGGCCTTCAAGCCGCACGTCAATAGGCAACATACGTAGAATAGCAATGTTTGTTGTACCCCCTTTGTTCACATAATGTTTTTATATTACCACCGCCTAATTAATGGATAACATGTAATATTATTTTTAGTACTATTCGCCTTCACTTACTGGTGGGTTCCATGTGTGCTCTCTCTCTCCTACCCTTCTGCGTTTAGACGCACGGGCAAACAGGAAGAACTCGCGGGCGATGTTGCCATTGACCATATCTGGACACGTTCACAAGTCACGACACCAGTTTCACGTACTAGCAGCACTAGTCAGTGTGTACGTGCAATGCACGTTAATTTGGAAGTATATTAAGTGCATGCGAATATTAACTACTAGGATATTATTTGCGTGTTGTCATGTGATTAGCACTATTTTTGGCATGAAATTAACTGCACGCTAAACATGTTGAGCGCTCGACATTGAAGTAGTCTAGGTCGTTGGATGACAAGGAATACATGTGGCTTGATGATGTTTTATATTTAATTTTATACGGCTCTAGTAGAACATTCAATCGATCAAACCATACATTTCGTTCAGTCTGACTCCGACTTTAAATTATATGACGATCGATATAAAATAAACGGAAATGATAAACTTTCAGATTTTAAGCATGGCAATCCGAACGTTTTTCATGGCAAATTTAGATTACGCGGCGGTGGCGGGGGCGTCTCGCGGTGGGAAGAGGCTCCTCTGCCGTGCTCTGTGTGTCGTCGGGCCACTGACCGACGGCGACGGCGGCGTCTTGCGCCGTTGTTGGCGTACTCCTGGATGTTGGCCTAGCTTCAAGGAAGGCCAAAATGTTCTGGACTTCGGAGCGAGTCAACTAGCGGGAGGAGGCGACTGGCGTTGGTGCAAGGAAGCGGTCGCCGGCGACCATCCATGCCGCTGAGGGGGGCACTGGCACCCGCGCAGGGACAGGCACTATCAATGGTGCGGCGGAGACATTCGTGTGCATGGGCACCGGCACGGGCGCGCACGTCAGTGCACGCGCAGGCTCATGGGCTGGCAGGTGCACGAGCACCGGCATGTGCGTGCGTGTCAGTGCACGCATAGGCGCATGCGCTGGCAGGTGCATGGGCGCGTGAAAGTCGGCGGGGACCTCTTGGAACCCCATGGCATCAAGCTCGGCGACAATGTGCGGCTCCCAGCCCATCAATGCCACGGGGATGGGCGCTGGCGCAGTCGGGGCGACGGGAGCTGGAACGGGAGCGGGGACAGGCACGACGTCTTCCCGCAAGGCCAGTTCAAGCTCGTCCCAAAGCGCCTTATGTTCTTGAGACTCCGGCTGGGTGTCTTCCTCAGGAAACTGGAACACTAAGGGCAGACCATCGTGATGCGGCATGGCGTACGTTTAGGTCAGGCTAGTTGGAGGTAGACGACAGGAGAATCGGAGAGGAAGAGAGAGGATTGTAGCGATACCGGGTAGTGCGGGGTTGATTTTAAACTGCGGCGCCGACGACATTAAAAGTGGGAGCAGTTGGGACGACGGTGGGCGGCGGAGCCTGGTCAAAGGGCTCGCCTCCCGGTGAGTCTGCACAGCGGTCTGCTCGCACGCCTCCCTGACAGCCGGCGCAGCGGTCTGCTCGCACGCTTCCCGTCGACTCACACGCTTGCTGGGACGACACCTGCCGATGAGAAGCGGGGACTCGTGGCGGCACGTAAACGCCCACGGTTTCAATAGTGAAAGCGTTCGCCTTAACGTGACAGGTCATTGTTCCAAAATACCTTGGCTCTTCATATGTGCAACATTTCATAAGCAGCTTGTCTCGAATTGAAGAAAAAACTTACGAAGTAATATTTGTGCCATATCACGTGACCATGCTCAGTTTCAAGAATTTATGCTCACTTTTGGATTTTCTTTTTTTTGAAATTTAAGATCCAGGATTCGAAACAATATCATAACCTGCATCATGCAATAAATTTTCAAGCCGTACATATGTCCTGTTGTATTTCCTAAGAAAGGATTTGGTCAAACATTTTGCTTAGTTAGACTTCAGACAAGTTATATATGCAGAGTAAAAGGATAATCCCTCCGTACCAGTGCATTGCCTGATATATTAACTCAAGTACTAGGCACGAACAAACGGGCTCAATTCTGTGCTCATCCTGGTGTAGTAGTAGTAGTACTAGGCAATGCAGTTGACGGGTGACCTTGACGAGCGGCGACCGAGGGAATTGAATCGTGCTCGGCACAGTAGGTGACGTTGTCTAGTTACTAAAGCATCCCTCCGTTGTTCATCGGTAGTCATTATGGACCGGGGACATGAGGGGAATTTCCTAGGGCTGGAATTCTGGCCGCCAGATATTTCGACTTGAAACGCTAAGGCTCGACTGGTTGGGGTTGCCTAATGTGCGTACCACGCACGCCACCGAAGGACACGAGCCCGGTTTTTTTAGGATCAACACGAGCCAAGGTCTGGCTGGTATGCCGTTGGGTCCTACCATTCGAGAATATGAAAGGAACCTTTTAAATTGCCGAACGAATCTATGTGTATTACAATACCCGTAGTTTCCTTGCAAATACTAATCTCAACGTGGTAATTGATTTATGATGAGTTGTTGAATTAGAGTGAGTTTGTGATATAGTGATCTCAACGTGGATTTCACATTTCATGGTATCCCGAGTAAGTTTTCCAATGCAAATTCAAATTTAAAAGATGAACAATATGGAGGTGAGAAAACTTTGTATGTATCAAGCATATGACCACACACACACACACACACACACACACACAGAGACACACACGCACGAACACTACAACAATCCAATAAGTATAGTGCACCTATTTTTCCAAACCATGCATGTATGACACGAATTCAAAAATACTCCTACTATTCCTAAATATTAGTCTTTTAGAGAGTTCAACAAGTGACTACATACGGAGCAAAATGAGTGAATCTAGACTCTAAAATATGTCTATATACATCCGTATGTGCCAGTCCATTTGAAGCCTCTAAAAAGACTAATATTTAGGAACGAAGGGAGTAAAATGTAAGACATCCATGGTCCTCAGTTCAATATTTAAAATGAACATGAAACTGAAACATGAATATTAAGTCTAGTACTACAGTACATGCAAATGTTGTGTTTAGGCGGAGCTATGATTGTCGGGGGTCAACCCCTCGACCTTAGATAAAATTGTGGAGCTCTGTTTAGGGTTGTTTAGATTATATTTGTCCCCACCCTCCCAACCACCGATTGGTTGTGCACCCCCCACCCCTCCTCCCCGGGAGAATATCATGTACCCCCATACCTTAGATGCTATATGCTGATACGAGTTGCTTGGAGCTTGTAGATCTGAGATATAGCAGCTCACATGATGTGTCTTAATATTTTTGCAGGAAACCTTGATGAGTTTGAGAATTGCACACAATTTGTACAAAAACTACTTAGATGCCCTTTGATCCCATATCCAACGACCTCGAAGCTCGTATCATCATAGCATCTAAGATGAAGGAGGACATCATATTCTCCTGTATGTAAGAATATCATGTGCTACCACACCTTAGATGCTTTGGTGATACAAGCTCTTCGGAGGCGTTGGATTTGTGACCCAACACCTCCTCGGTGGTTCGAATGGTTTTTTGCAGAAAAGCCCCAAAAGAGTTCGGCCACTGCTTACAAGCACAAAGACTGCTCAGATGCCATTGGATCTCAGATCAAACGACCTCCAAGCTCGTATCACCGTAGCATCCAAGCTGCGATAGCACCTGATGTTTTCTCGCACGGGAGAGTATGAGGTGCTCCCGCACCGTAGATTCTATGGTGATACGAGTTCACTGAGATCTAACGGCCCACAGTAGGAGGTTTGAATGTTTTTGCAATATACGGCTGATAGAGTTTGGGAAATGCGCAGAAAGTACAAGTACTACGCATGTGCCATCTGATCACTGATCATACGACCTAGATGCTCATATCACCATAGCGGGTAATTAAGCTACGGGGAGAACCTAATATGAGAACCGGGGAGCCGTTGGATCGAAGATGCAGCGGCACACACGAGGCCTGAATGTTTTATTTGCAAAAAAACCTTTGGAGAGTTTGGAAATTGCGCATAATTACAAAGACTACTCCCAAGCCATTGGATCTGACTTCCAACGGTGTAAAAACTCGTATCACCATAGGATCTAAGCTGCGGGGTGGATGTGATATTCTATGCCGCTGTCATTTTTGTTCATAAACTTGCAAAATACGTGTAACTCGTGCCGTTACTTGTCTAACCGCGCAAAGTGTTTGTTCAAAAAAACCATCCTACACAGAAATATCGGAACAACACACGGGGGTCCCACTTGTCATTAATCAAATTTGGACCTAAAACTAACAAACTGAAAACGAGATTCGAACTGGCAACCTAGACTACAAAGCGTAAGTCGATAGCCTGAAAAAACGAACGGTTGTTGGCTTTGTCCCATAACTTGATTTTATACAGTACTTGCGTTGAGTAGAGTAGAGGGAGTGCCTCGTCAACACGTGCATGACCGTTGTCTCACTTACTGGTGGGTCCTAGGTCTACGATCTCAATCTCTCTTCTCTCCATCATCTAACCTTTGCACGGGCACACACGAAGAGCGGCGCTAGCTTGCCGTGGTGTTATTACAACTAAAAAAAGCTTGGAAAATAGAAGAATCGCCTAGAACAAGAGACATTGTGGCTGGTCGAGACAGAGCTAACCACATCTATCCTCTGTGCCATGTTTGCATGATGAAGCTGTGTGGCTAGTGGGGTGTTTTTGACCGACTGGCTGGGTCCCGAGGTCGAACCATAGGTACTACGTCTGATACAATATATTTTTACACGCACATTTTTCCTCCGTGCCGAGACGTGGCACACCCTACCGCGCAGTTTCGGGGTCCTCCCGGGTGGTGCACACATATATTCTTCCTGACGTGGGACGCCCTACCACGCGTTTTCTGGGTCCTCCTCGGTCGTAGCGCCGAAGCAAGTAAATGAGTTGTCAAATCACGAAAGACCACCTTTCCCGCCGAGTACATCAGTGAAGCACGGTGGCTAGCTAGTTGGGCTAGTTCAACCGATTAGCTAGGCCGCCGCCACATTTGTTTTTTCACCCCTTTTTTATCTACTTGCCGGCATGTAAATTTAAATATCCACCGCGACGTTGCTCTGGTGTTTGGGTGCGGCACGGCTTTTAATTTTTTGATTGACGGGAGCAGGTGCGACAGTATTTTTAATTTTTTGATTGACGGGAGTAGGCGCGGCAGCAATTAGTCACGATGACTCCGCCTGTAAAACCCACTGCTCCCTGATGTGAGAAGTCGTCGACTGGTGTTTTACCGTGGTGAAAACCAAAAGATTCCCCGCTCCCTCCGCCTTCCCGTAGATTGCATTGCCTTTCAGCCGTTTCACCCCCTTTGCTTCCTCTCCCCATTGCTTCTACCTGGTGCCATGGCGGCGCAGCAGATCACGGAGTCCGAGGTGAGGCGCCTGACACAGGAGCTCCATGCCAAGGATGCGGAGCTCAGGGCCAAGGACGTGGAGCTCCGTGAGCTCAAGGAGGAGAGGAGTGCCATGCTCCTCCGTTATGTGCGGGAGTTCACAGAGCTTCAAAAGCGCCAGGCGTCCACCACAAAGATGCTCGAGGCGTTGGCGGCGTTGCTGCAGAAAGCAGGAGATACGATAGGCCATCAGGGGAGCCGGCTGGAGCGCGAGCGGGCCGATCGTGACGAGGTCCAGGATCGCCTCAGCCACTTGGTGAACCAAGTTGCCACGCACGTGTTGCGGCTGCGCGATGCCTACCTTCATGCCAGCGCGACGATGCCGGCCGTCGGGCTAAACCCGTTCGACCACCCGGTCGACTTCAACAAGCTGCGGCTTCCTGACCTGGTCTCCTTCTTCACCTATATCTCCGAGGAGCTGAGCCGTCTCCGCATGATGGTGGGGGCTGAGCTGGACAAGGAGGGGTTGCGGGCTGCCGTCGCCGTTGCCGGGCGAATCCTTTCAGGGCTCCATCACCGGAATCCATTCGTGCCATTGGACGCCGTCTTTGACGAGCTGGCTCCCGTTGACAGGGAGCGGGCTCTGCGGGCGGTTGCACCCTGCATCACCAACGTCGTGCGCCTCGAGAAGCAGAGGGACTTCGGTGGTGTTTAGGCGCCCTCTGCATGGGCATGTCCATGTCTCGGCGCAACATGACCGTTGGATCAAACTCAGACGGTGCAGATCAGTCACTGTAGCACAAAGTGTGTGGGTGTGTTTGGTTGCATTCTCATCTCAATATAGTTGTTTCCTCTTCGTGTATTTTTGTCAACCTACTAGTGTGGACTCATGCACCCTTCATGCACTCTGCCAAACACCCAAAAGTGGGTCGAGAAGGGAATTTTGCTCCCATCCCGTGCACCCTTCATACACCCTGCCTAACACTATTCGTGCTTTATATGGTTCATGTTTCGTGGAGTACTATAGCACCGTACTCTCTGTGCGCTGTGGACCTAGTTCTGTTAACATTGATCTCACCGTTCATTATGGATTACTTTCAACTACTCCCTCTGTCCCAAATTTCTTGTCTTAGATTTGTCTAGATACGGATGTATCTAATACTAAAATGTGACTTGATACATCCGTATCTAGACAAATCTAAGACAAGAATTTTGGGACGGAGGGAGTACTTTATGAACATCAATGCTACCTTTTAAGAGGGTATATTTGCCTCAGTAACTTGTGTTATGGATATTGCATGTAATCCCTCTACTCTCATGCCTTTGAAGACATGTTCTAGTGTCTTTGTTCACTCATTTCTGTGCGTATATGTAGTCATATATGGAGTATAATATCGAAAATCATCTTATATTTTTGAACAGAGGTAGTAATAAAATATGGTTTCTGTTTGAATTAACCAGGTCCGCGGTGGAGATGAAGTTCTCGAAGTCATGCCGTGTGAACTGGAAGACCTGATGATGTGTTCTACTGCTGAACTATCCAGCTGCTGTGTCCTTGTCGCCATGTGTCCTGAACTAGTGTTTTCCTGTAGCATTGTTGTCAGGCGTGTTCTCGAGGCTGTACTTGACCACAACAATTTCCTGGTTGTGCCTTCGATTACGAAGGGTGTGGTTCTTGTAAAGCTTCCCAACAAATCTGATGCGGCCTGTCTTCATCATCATGTTTATGAGTGGAAAGACCACTCTGTTAGGTTCTCTAAGGTTGACAAGACGGTGATGGTGCATGTAGACATCTCACACGAAGTCCATGGCCTAGTCAGTTATGCGGGGTCCATCTCGTAGG
Organism: Aegilops tauschii subsp. strangulata; assembly: GCF_002575655.3. Classification (NCBI taxonomy): domain Eukaryota; kingdom Viridiplantae; phylum Streptophyta; class Magnoliopsida; order Poales; family Poaceae; genus Aegilops; species Aegilops tauschii. Next base: position 547,435,086 of record NC_053036.3, on the reverse strand, counting down.
TCGGTGGCAAGAAATAGTCTGCAGAGTTTAGTTAGTGCAACTTTGCTTGTCTGTAGTAAGTGCTATTGTTCAGTACTTGATTTGTGTTTGTGAACCCTATATTGTTTATTAGTACTGCCGCTTTTGGTGTGTGGTCACTCCTGAGAATGGTCTATGTTAATGTCTGTCCACTCAATTCAGTCTGTATATTTTGAAGTATCCAGATCATATTTTTTGTGAGGACGGTTTATCAATTATGGTTACACTCCAATATCTGTATGCATTGGAGGGTTTATCGCACCCACCAGGATTTCCAGTCCCATGGATGTTCGGTCCATACGATTTGTCACGACCTTTGGACTATCCTGCTTGTGGGAGTAGGCGGGGCCCCTGCATGCCACGCGTAGTTGGACGATCAATCTTCTGTTTAGTACTTCAACATAGTGATTACCTGGTAAGGATTCGCTCGTGTCACATCAAGTAAATCTTATTGATTACTGTCTAAATCTTATTGATTTAATGTCATGTTTTCTTTCTTTTCCTTCAATTTTATGATGCAGGTTTTGCCATGTGACATTCATCACAAAATAAACCGTTTGGTTTGCTCTACTATGGCTATTTTTGCAGGTTTCACTTCTTATGTCGTGCCAGTAACGAAGGCACTGTCCATCACTTATATTACTGGAAAAAATTGGATCAGTCTGTTGTCTGAGTACAAGTTGAATCCCTATGATGAACTGTAGTTTGGTTTAACAAAAACACCACAATTAGTCCTTCTCGCGTTTAAAAGAAATGAAGAAAAAAAATAGATCACGGTCACAGATCCTAGTCAAGTTAGAAAGCTGATCATAGCAGACTAGACACGATCGCAGCTGTCTCGCACAGATCGAGCACCGGCAGTTGCTCCAGCACTGATAGCGGCAACAGCTCATTCTGATCTAGCTGAGGATTGGGCACCGACCGCGTCAGCGGATCAGTCTAATCTACCAGAGGATCGGGCATCGACACCGGCACCTGCTCCGACACCGGCACCAGCTCTACAAGGAGCACCATCTCCGGCAGCAGCAGCAGCTTCGGCACCTGCACCAACACTTGCACTTGCATCTGCTCCGGCCCGTGCAGTTGCACCGGCAACTGACTGGGCTGTAGTTCGCACTTCATATACCAAGGTCCTTACAAAAACCGACCTGTCCACCTTCTTGGTAAGCATTGGCCGCCCAAGTGCTTCGTTCTTTTTTCTTTCCATGTTGTTTCACATGATTCACTGTGTTGATCTAACTGTTTGGGTATGTCTTCTTGTTTGCAAACAGAGAATTCCTAGAGCAACGAGGGAGTCGTTCAACAATCCGGGCGACCGCGGCCAAGTTTCTCTTACCATGCGTAGCCTTGGTGTGAATGAACCTGCTCAATATACCGTAAGTACAAAGGATGGTCGCATGATGATTGATGCTAAAGGATGGTCAAGGTTCAAATCTAAATCATATCTTATGGTAGGGGATGATGTCAAAATCGAACTTTCTCGGCAAGGAGAGCTGGTCCAAATCAACTTTGAAATTCTTCAGTAGCAGCACACAACTGCCGAACTGATCTATCCTACGAGAGATTTTGATGTAATAATCTGGCATGGTGAAACAAGTGCCCTGTGTGTATAAGTAGTATGACAGTATTATTTATCACATGGTATATCATTGATAGAATTGCAACTCTGATTGCTGGTTAGGAACTGTCGTTCGATTTCATTCCAATAGCTGTCGTGCTTTATTCAATTTTGTGTATTCGCCTTGCGACAGCATCTAAAACCAGCGCCGTACCGATCGCTTGCAATATGAAAAGCGTTGAGGTAGAACACATGGGCCCCCAAACATGCAGGGTCGGCCTGCGGCCCAAAGTCCAGAACCGTGAGCCTATCTGAGTATTATATTCTCAACTGAACCCCCATAAAAAAAAGCTGAACCCCCATAATGCCCGTGCATTGCAGAGGGAGTATATTTCTCGGCAAGGTGAGCCTGTGATATAAAAGATTTGTATATTTCTTTATAGAGGGAGTATCTCTCTGTCAAAAAATATATTTATGTGTAACTAGTTACTCCTGTCTTTCTACTTCCTTTCGCTGATATGTGGGGCAACCGGCAACGGGGTCCACGTGCCATATGCACAAATTAGAGTGCACAACTTCACGGTAGACACACCCCGGTCATAGCGCCGCAGTAATGCCCAATGAGCCGTCAAATCACAACCCCCCTTTCTAGCATTAGCAGTAAGCTGGACGGACGAAGCGGCAATATTTCACTAGGCCTGAATCCCCTTCTCCCTCGTCTGCTTGTTCAGAGAAAACCCCCGCTCGGCGATTGCATAGGGTTTTCTCATGGAGAACCAGGTACGAATCCTTCATCCATCCCTGATAAATCCAAGTCCCTTGGTCGCAGGTAATCCTAGGATGGCAGCCGCCGCCGTTGATGCATTTTTCTTCCTACTGAATCTAGTGTGTTTCATTTGCAGTGCCCAAAGTGCGAGTACCCTACAGATTTCTGCGCCCTCGGCGAGACGCCACACTAGTTCCTTCTCATCCTAACACAACATTTTGAAACACGCATAGTATGTTCCTAGAATCCTCTTTTCTATCCGGGAGGGTGGGGGTTTTATGGCCGAACTTGGATAAACTTTCTCAAGTGTTACGGACTAAAAGTTGGCGCACGAATGCTGATGGAAATAGCAGAACTTGGTCTCATCTTCACTGCGATCTTCCACCCCGACGTCGTTCCAATTGGTCATCCATGTTAGTTTTGTATCCGGTTCTTGCTTGTTGCCTCGATTACTTCTTAATCCACCTATTCTGTCTAACTAATCATAATTTAACTTTAGAAGTAGCAACGAATCTCTCACGAAGATGCTACTTCTAACTAATATTTTCTTATAATTGGTGGCACATGTAGGTTTTTTCAAAGTTAAGCAGTCTGCTCGTTTGTTACTCTGTAATAAATCAGCTGTTACTAATGGCACTGAAGTTGACTGGATCGACATCCACAAGTTCCTACACTTTATTGATCGTCTTGAGGTCCTTGTGGGGCGTTTCAACGGTGGAAGGCCACGTGGGATATGTGTGCCACTGCTGCACTCGTTGAATAGGTCCAACTATGTCGAGAAACTTATGGTACGAGCTGTTTTCTGTTATATATGTTGTTCATAAACTATTTCTTATACACAGTTTTACAGCTGTGATCTTCTTGAAACAGGAACTGCCGAGTTCTATTGTTCCTATACAGATGCCTGACCATGGTCGGGTCAGACTTGCGCTTGGTCACAACATGATGTTTATGTCGACCTACTCAATTCCCCTTGGAGGTGAAAAGATACTTATTCATGGGTGGTCTCAAATAATGAAGGCCCGTCCATCTTGGAGAATAGGACAGAAGATTATGTTCATGCTTTTCCATGGCTCTAAAGCGAATATCCAGTTTATTGACCATGTTGCGAGATGAAGCCGCTTTCAGAAGGTTGTGGATGCGCGGGGTGGCGCTTGGGCCTTGTCCTGGGGCTCGGCGGCCTCACCCTTGGTTAACTGTAGGCAAAGTAGCACTGTTCGAGGCGTGCTTTGTACGGTTGAACCTGTATAACTACTCATACTGCTTTCAGCTTTGGTTGTTAAGTGCCCCTGCTGGTTTCAGTTAAGGTTGTTAAGTACTCCTGCTGCTTTTACAGTCTGTCGTGTTTCTTCAGTCCTGTCTTCCTCCAGCCGTCAAAACCAAACCAGCGCCGGCGGGGCCGCCTGCTTCTGCCTCCCACGGCTGGCTGCGCCTCAGCGCACGCATCGCCGCCCCACCATCTCCTAAATCGTTAACGCCGACGTCCTCCGCGCTCTTTGGTGCGCTCGCCGCGGTGCCGCCCTCTCGCGTTGTCAACATGGTCAACAAACAACAGGAATCGGCAGAAGTACGTGGAGAGGATGACAGTAGGGGCCCACCACGTCAGCGTATGGAAAAATAAAATGCTTCCTCCTAGTGTTTTCCTGACATCTGGGACCCACGACATTGTGAGCGTATATAGTCAATAGACAAGAGAACAACACAAGATCGGCTGACACCTGGGACGTAGCTACTCGAGCAGTATTTTTTTGTTTGGTATTGTTGAGACGGAGCAGGGTTTGAACTGGGCTGTGGCCCGTCTAGCCCAGGCTTATATTTTATGTTCAACATGTGACCAGCCCAGCTATTTTTTCTTTGTGAAAATGAGAACAGTTTATTTTTTCTGAAGAATACCCAATCCAGGCCTACTTATTTTTCTATGCCCTGATGGGCTGCAACTCTTTCAAGACGCCTGCAAATCTTGAAAGTAATATGAAATAGGTTGTAAATATAAAAACAGATGACAAATTGGCAATTACTTTATAATTTCTGATTTTTTTTCACATTTTCAGATTCCTATTTCACTGGGCATTAACCTAATTTAAATATATCTTCAAAGTACTTTAAATCTGGCTCGACATTTCGGTATTAAAAATAGTTTGGAACCCACAGAAATATGCGAAATTGGCCCTGGCCAACCAAAAAATACGACTGCAATAAATTGCATAAGAAGTTGCCATGAGCTATATATAAATTACTAAAAAAAAGAGGGAGTGGTCTGACTTGTGGGCCTGTTTAGTTGACGCGTATGCAAGATTTTTTTAGTTATTATATACGTCAACAAACGATTCTAGCAGACGTAACCGTTGGATGTCAATCCAACAGCCGTCGTGTTTCTTCAGTCTCTGATATTCTTGCTCCAGCCGCCAAAGCAGCGCCGGCGGGACCGCCTGCTCCCGCCTCCCGTGGCCGGCTGTGCTGCCGCGCAGGCCTCAGCGCCACTACTACACCCACCGCTGGCCAGGGCATCCCTCTACTCACCCACACCCCTGTTATTCTGCGGCGACGGCAGCCTCACACCGCAGCCGAACCGGTGAACCCTCGTACTCCTCTTCGTGTGGGCTTCCACTGCCGCGTCTTCCCCGGCTCCGCATCGTCCCCTTCCTAGGCCTTGCCATCGTCCACCGCCGTGGTGCTCTCGGCGCGGCGTGGTCAATGTGGTCAACGACCGACTTCCATCGGAAGAGTACTGTACGTGGAGAGGCTGACAGCTGGGTCCACGGCAGCCGCAAGGAAGTGCCTCCTTATTACGCGGAAAATAATTATTCCTCCACCTGACAGCGGGGACCCACCGGACGGGCCACCAGTATTTCACGAAAAAAACGTTTCACCCAGACTGCTGGGACCCACAGGACGGGCCACCGTATTCGCGAAAAAAACGTCCCCCCCCCCGCTGTCAGCTCAGATCCACCGCAAGTGCCTCCTTATTACGCACAAAAAAATGAATACCCCCTGCTAGCTGGGACCCACCTTGCTGGGAGGCTGACTTGTGGGCCTACTGAGTTGACTGGGACGGAGGCCTTTGTCAACTTTAGTCAATATATGAACGATTCTAGCTCCAGTGACCGTACGAAGTCCATCCAACGGCCGTAGTGCTTCTTCAACCTTTGGTCTTCTTGCTCCAGCCGCCCAAAGCAGCACCGGTCGTGCCGCCTGCTCCTGCCGCCCATGGCCGGCTGTGATGCCGCGGAGGCCTCACCGCCCCCTACTACTCCCACCGCTGGCCAGGCCATCCCTCTACACACCCACACCCCCTGTTATTCTACGGCGACGACAGCCTCACACCGCAGCCGAACGAGTGAACCCTCATACTCCTCTACGCGTGGGCATCCACTGCCGCGTCTTCCCCGGCTCCGCGTCGTCCCCTTCCTAGGCCTCGCCGTCGTCCACCGCCCTGGTGCTCTCGGCGCGGCGTGGTCAACGTGGTCAAGGAATGGCTTCCATCGGACGTGGACTGTACGTGGAGAGGCTGACAGCTGGGTCCACGGCCGCAGCAAGGAAGTGCCTCCTTATTACGCGGAAAATAATGATTCCTCCACCTGACAACTGGGACCCACCGGACGGGCCACTGTATTTCGCGGAAAAAACGTTTCCCCCTGACTGCTAGGACCCACCAGCTTCATCTTCGCATGCAAGGAAGTGCGTCCGGGCAAAAAAAAACGATTCGCCCCCCTGACTGCTGGGACCCACCAGCTACACCTTCGCACGCAAGGAAGTGCGTCCGGGCAAAAAAACGATTCGCCCCCCTGACTGCTGGGACCCACCAGCTACTTCTTCGCACGCAAGGAAGTGCGTCCGGGCAAAAAAATGATTCGCCCCCCTGACTGCTGGGACCCACCAGCTACATCTTCGCACGCAAGGAAGTGCGTCCGGGCCAAAAAAACAAAACGATTCGCCCCCTGACTGCTGGGACCCACCAGCTACATCTTTGCAGGCAAGGAAGTGCCTGACAGTCGGGACCCACCTGGTCAAAGCGTACGTAGCGTTGTCATTCTGGTCGCGAACGTGTATGTACATACTGGTCGATGTAGAGGCGCGCACGTGTCGTAGTAGAGGCGCGCACATAGCATGTACACGTACGTACAGCGGCCAGGGTGCAAGCAAGAAAATACGACCACGTATGTGTACATACGGGCGGGGTCTCGAACGCCTACTCGCGCATACGTACGGTGAGGGCTCGTGTACAAGGCTGGGTCGGAATAGAGAAACAACGTCGTCGTCGTGTTCATGGGGAGGCAACGGAATGCATCATTTTCATGGGGAGGCAATGGAATGCGTCGTGTTCATCGGGAGGCAACGGAACGCGTGGGAGCCAACCGGCTGGGTCGGAACGAAATGCGTGGTCGTGTTCATCGGGAGGGCTTGGACGGAACAGGCGATGGAAACGAGGCCTGGCATACCGCACAACGGAGGAAACGGACCTCCTACGTTCGGAACGGGGTCCTGTTGATCGGGAGGGGTGTGGCGTACCGCAAAACGGAGGAAACGGACCTCCTACGATCGAAACGGGGTCCTGTTGATTGGGAGGGGTGTGGCATACCACAAAACGGAGGAAACGGACCTCCTACGGTCGAAACGGGGGTCCTGTTGATCGGGAGGGGTGTGGCATACCGCAAAACGGACAAAACGGACCTCCTACGGTCGAAACGGGGGTCCTGTTCATCGGGAGGGGTGTGGCGTACCGCAAAACGGGACTCCACGGGATACTGTTCATCTCCACCGTCGACCTCCTCTAGCCTCCACGGGCTACCGTCGACCTCCTCCGGCCTCCACGGGCTCCTGTTCATCCAGCCTCCACCACGCGCTACTCCACCGGCTACTGTTCAACCACCCCTCCACCATCTACTGTTCATCCAGCCTTCCACACCACGGGGTCCTGTTCAACCACCCCTCCAGGGGCACCACTCCACCGTCTACTGTTCATCCAGCCCTCCACCACACCACGGGGTCCTGTTCATCCAGAGGCAATGCCACCGCTCACTGTTCATCCAACCCCCCCCCCCCCCCCCGCAACACTCACTATTCATCCAATCGATCGGCTTCAGTTAGCAGCAGTAGCGAAGGAATCGCTCGATTGGGTTCAGTTAACAGCCATCGATCAATCGCTCGGGTTCAGTAACGCGTAGCCTGCAGTGCAATCGCTCGGGTTCAGTTAGAGCCCAACGCCTCGCTCGGGTTTAGTTAGAGCCAACGCCTCGCACACACGCGCATACGTGTACGAGAGAAACGCGCATCGCTCGGCCCCCGACCTCCCACCGTAACCGGGAACTCCCCGAAATTTTCCTCCCCCTCGCTTCTACCACGGTTTTTTCCGTCATGGACAGCCCAAAGAATGTCATGCAGCCGCGTCTCCGGCCTGCCCAGGACGAAAAGCCCATTTTCTGTCATGATTTTTTGTCATAGAAGTAGGAGCCCACCACATCTATGATGATACCGGGTTTTGTCACAATTATCGTCATAGAAGTGTCATATGTATGACAGAAAAAAATTTCGTTCGGCCCAAAATGTCACGGATGTGTCTTTTTTTTGTAGTGCTACATGGTGAACTATCTTGCGAACTGCGAGCTCACGGAAGAGTGGCGGTTTGGCAAGGAGCCGTATTCATGCGCCAACCCTCCGCCCATGGTAAGTTGTCTTTTTCTTTCTCTCTGTCTCTTTCTTGCCGAGTCCATGTTGTCGAGCCTGACCAATCGGCCTTTGAACAGAGCCCCCTCCTCCAGCCGGCAGCCGGCGCCGCGGGGCCGGAGCACGACTTCCTCCCCGACTGGGCGGAGAGCGACGTCGACGACCCCGATTTGGGGGCGGCGGCCTTGGAGGACGACGCCGAGGGAGGAGGCGGCGAAGCAGGCGGCTCGAGGCTTGGAGCCAGCCTCGAGGATTGGCCTGACGAGCCCGCCAGCCGGGCGCGAGCTCTTCTGCCATGCCGGACGCCCAAGGCAGCGTGAAGAAACGCAGGGCCGCGCCGAGCTTGTTCGGCAGTCGGCCGAAGAAGCCCAAGGGCTTGGCCGCGGCGACCAAGCGGGACGAAGCGGCCGCGAAGGCTAACCGCTTCCGCAAGGAGGTGAAGACGCCGCAGATGGTTTCTGCGTAAGTGCTACCTTTCTTTTGCGCCTTCATCTTTTGTTCGTTTGACCTTGTCTGAGTTTCTTTGTTTGTTTCCCTTGGTCTAGGGCTCCCCTCTCTCTTGAGAAGGTGGCTGCCGCCTCCATCATGGGGTCGGCGGAGCCTTCCGCCACCACTCGGCGGATCGACGCCGCCGCCGACCTCCGGGAGGCGAGGGAGCGGAACGCACGAGAAGTGCGCGAAGAGCAGGAAGCCGCCCTCCTGGAGAAGGCGGAGGCTGAGAAGGCAGAGGCCGCCGCCCTGAAGAAGCTCGCGAAGGCCGAGGCCGCCGACGCGGCGAAGAAGCAGGCTGAAGAAGCCGCGCACCGCCAGTCGGCGTTTTTGTCATTCCTCTGAACTCCGCGCCGCCACCTCCGGAGTTCACGACGCAGACTGGGGAGGCCGGCGGCGAGAACCAGATCATGGAGAGGAACGGCGGCGACACCACCATGCCGGACGTGATCGTGCCGCCACCGCCGCCGTCCGGGAACACGCAAGGCGGGCAGCCGGCGGACCCGCCGGTACCGCCAACTAAAGACGAGGTGGTGACGGGCCTGATTCTCGAGGTCGGTACACCGACGCATCGCCGACTTGCAAAGGCGGCTTCGGTGCCACGCCCGCTGGAGACTGGCGCCGCGAGCTCCTCGATCCCGGACACCGAGGCGACGGGCGCTGCGCCCACTGGGTGGGTGCGGGGAGGCGGGACGGGCCCGTTGAATCGGGCACTTTTGGACGTCCAAGCCAAAATCCGAGCTGAGGGCGATGCCATCAAGAACTGCAACAAGGCGCATCTGGCATCGCGAGAGGCCATCCGGGTACATTTCTTTCTTCTTTGTTTCTATTTCTTGTGCTTCTTTGTGGGGGCGCACTGGCGCACCCACTGGGTGTAGTCCCCGAGTTTCGGGCCGGCTGCTGAGCAGGCGGCTCGGAACTCTAATCGGCGAGTTCCAAGCACTAACACTTATCTGAAATTGTTGTCACAGGATTACCACAATCTTCGTGTGACTGCCTTCACTCCAACGTCCAGGAGCTGGCTCAGCGGACCGCCGACTTGTCGGAAAGCCGGAGTAAGTCCTCTTCTTTCTCTACGAGGGCTCGCCAGCGCACCCGCGGGCTGTAGTCCCCGAGATTCGGGCCGACTGCACAGCAGTCGGGCAGGATCTCTCCGGCCACTATTCTTCTTTCTGTTGATGACTCCTTTTTTCGCGGGGACGCACTGGCGCACCCGAGGGCTGTAGTCCCCAAGATTCGGGCCGACTGCTGAGCAGTCGGGCCGGATCTCCCCGATGACTGTTCTTCTTTGTTGGCAACTAACACCTTGTTTTCTTTTTTCTTCAGAGGCCAACGCCACCTTGCAGCAGCAGCTGGGCGAAGCCAACACCGTGCTGCGCGCTAAGGAGGAGTGCAGCAAGCTGGCTGAAGAGCGCGACCGTCTGGTCACGCAACTGGCTGAACAGAAGGAGCTCTTCCAGAAGGCCCAGAAGGAGGCGGAGGACAAGGAGACCGGCCTCCTTGCTGAGTTCGCGTCCGAACGCTCCTCCTGGACTGGCAAGGAGGCGATGTTGACTTCCGACTTCCACGAGATCCAGGATATAGTCGATGGTGAGCCTTCCTCATTTTCCTTCTTTGAGCTGCCAGCTGTTGGTCGAGCCGGCTTCTAGTCTTTAATTTTGCTCTTCACTTTCTGTCTTGGCAGACTTCTTCCCTGGCCACTCGGGCGCCGCCAACCAGGCCATCAAAACTGATCGCGAAGAGCGGAGGGCGGACGGCGCAAAGATCGCCGCCGACGCCCCCCGAACCCTTAGCGAGCAGATCCTGAGCATCGAGGCCCGTCTTCGGCCGGCACACCGGATGCTGCGCCGGCTTTAGCGTGTCGGTGCCCAGGCGATTGCCGCCTTGTGGCCGGACATGCCGGCACCGCGCACTCCCAGTCGGACTACCGACTGGCTGGAGGTAGCGGCCGGCCGTCTTGAGGCATGGAAGGGCTCTTCGGCCTGGGCTGGAGCGCGCCGGGCCTTGGAGTTTGTCAAGGCGTGGTACCCTGGGCTGAGTCTGGCCCAGCTAGCCATGTTCCAGCTGGAAGCTCAGGAGGAGCTGGCGGTCGTGGAAGATGATCTCGTCAAGCACGCGGCGTCAATCGCCGAGTACACCGACACCAGCATCTTCGTCCCGGAGCGGGCTGAGAATGGCGCCGAGGCGCCGCCGGAATGGTCCGGGCTGAACCCGGAAGACGGCGAGGACTCGGCGGAGGTGATCGACTCCAGCGGCGAGGAAGAAGGCGAGGTGGAGGAAGGAGGCGAAGAGGAGGTGCTAGAGGTCGGAGCGGACGGCCAGCCTCAGCTCGACCGCGTCTCCAGCAACGAGCCATGCCCAACCGAGCCAGCTCCCGCCGAAGGCGACCAAGCAGAGACCGACCAGCCGGCCGCTCCGGCAACTGGCACCGCCGACTCCTCCGAACCCTTCTGCTGCTTCCTAGGCCGCCATTTTATTTTTATTTCACCTGTCTATCAGTCTCGATGAACTTGTTAATTTTGCACAATTCCACCCGCGGGGTGTATCTTGAACTTTGTTGAAGATCGGCCAAGGGCCTTTGCTATGTAAATATTTTTCCGAGTTCTATCTTTTCTTGCTTATTGCTCTTTGGCTTTTTCCTTTGCCGCCTTCCCTTGGTTGCCGTCTTGCCAGCCAAACGGCCGCTCTGCGGACTGTTGCTGGTTCAAGTACTTAGCTACTTTTGGGAAGGCAAGTACTTAGCCGTTTAGAGTTCTTTAGCAAGTTGAGTAGAAACGGCGGGCCGGCTGCTCAGCAGTGGTCGTAAAAGGCGGGAAGCCGGCTTAAACTATGCACATGCTTTGTGTCCTTAGCCATTTTTCATGCACACACCCTTTCTACCTTGCTCCTGCCCACCAAACAGTCGCTCTGCGACCTGGGGCTTCTGGCAGGAGATGGCTTAAGTACCACACATTACTTGTCCGGCTGCAGGAAGCATTTCATAGTACAAGACGTCAAGTCCCCGGGCTGACTAGTCGGACCCGGTGCCAGGCGGCATAACAAAAAATGATATACTGATAGGCATAATTCTTATCATATAGATAAAGAAGGGCAGTCCCCGAGCTCTTCTCGGGGGACCCAGAGTCTTCGTACTTTAATACAAAAGGTAGCATGGTACAGACTGCATTAACTGTAAAATCTTCGGAGGAGGTTTGCATTCCATGGCCACTCTGTCTCCTTGCCGGAGTCGTCCCTCTTGCGCGCTCGAGGCTTCTGAGCGTCGATCAGATAGTAGGAGTCGTTGCCCAATACTTTGCTGACGATGAAGGGGCCTTCCCAAGGTGCTGAGAGCTTGTGCTGGCCGGCTGTTCGCTGGATCAGCCAGAGCACAAGGTCTTCTTCTTGGAAAGATCTTGGCTTGACCTTCCGGTTGTAGTATCGGCGCAGGCTCTACTGGTAGATGCTGGACCGGCTGAGCAACAGCCGGCCCTCTTCCAGCAGATCGACACCGTCTTGATGTGCTTCTTCTGCCTCCTCTTCGGTGTACATGGTGACTCGAGGGGAGTCGAATTCTATGTCCGTTGGGATGACGGCTTCGGCATCGTAGAAGAGGAAGAAAGGCGTGAAGCCGGTTGACTTGTTTGGAGTTGTGCACAGGCTCCAGAGGACGGCTGGCAGCTCGTCGAGCCAGCAGCCGGCTGAACGCTCCAGAGGCTCGACCAGTCGAGGCTTGATGCCGGACAAGATGAGGCCGTTTGCTCGCTCCACCTGGCCGTTTGACTGCGGATGGGCAACGGACGCTAAGTCCAGTTGGATGCCCTGCGTCGCGCAGAAACGGGCCAAGGCGCCTTTGGCAAAGTTTGTGCCATTGTCGGTGATGATGCTGTGTGGTATGCCGTACCAGATTGTGATGTCGGAGATGAAAGTCACAACAGTCGGACCGTTCAGCTTCTTGATTGGTTTTGCTTCTATCCACTTGGTGAACTTGTCCACTGCGACAAGCAAGTGAGTCATGCCGCCTCGTGCCGTCTTGAATGGTCCCACCATGTCCAAACCCCAGATAGCAAAGGGCCAGGCAATGGGGATAGTCTTCAGTGCAGAAGCCGGTTGATGTGGCTTGGAACGGAACTTCTGGCACCCTTTGCATTTTTGGACCAAGTCTTTGGCGTCTTCTAGAGCAGTTGGCCAGAAAAAACCATGGCGGAAAGCTTTGGCGACAAGTGCTCTTGAGGCCGCATGGTGGCCACATTCGCCTTGATGGATGTATTTGAGAATTGCTTGGCCTTGCTCCGGCTCCATGCAGCGCTGGTAGACATCAGTGACACTGCGCCTCACAAGCTCTCTATTGACTATGGTGTATGCTGCTGCCCGGCGTTGCACTTGCCGGGCCGAGATCTCATCGGTCGGCAGCTCTTTGTTCACCAGGAAATTGAGGATGGGCTGGGCCCATGAAGGTGCTGCGACTTCTGCGACTACCAGGACTGCGACTTGGACGAGGGTGGTTGGGCTGGGAGGAGGCGGGTTGGAGTCGGCAGCCGCTTGCTGGGTCGATGAAGTCCCCGGGCCGATTGGTGCAGTCCCCGAGCCGAGCTCTGAAGTCCTCGGGCTGGCCGCTACAGTCCCCGGGCCGGGTTCTGAAGTCCCGGGGCCATTTGCGACTGCCGCGGCCCCCAGGCCGCCTGCCAGAATTCTTGTGCCGGCTGCTAGAGCTCTCAACTCGGATCTGACTGCTTCAGGAGGAGCCGGCACGAAGATAGAATCTGACTCTAGCGATGGCTTGACAGACGGCTTGAGGAGGCGTTGAAGGGCGACGCCGGTCGGTATTGCTTGACGGGTGGAGCCGATTCTTGCCAAGGCATCTACTTGCTCGTTGTCGTTTCTTGGCACATGGAGAAACTCGCACCCTTCAAAATATCCACTGAGTTGCTGTACGAGGAAGCAGTAGCTTGCCATGTTTGCATCTTTGGCTCCCAGTCGCCTGACGACTGCTGAACCACCAAGTCAGAGTCACCATAGCACAGAATCCGGCGAATGCCAAGCTCTTTGGCAAGCCGGAGCCCGTGAATGAGTGCCTCGTATTCGGCGACGTTGTTGGAGGCGGCAAAATGGATTTGCAGCACATATCTGAGCTTGTCGCCTTTGGGAGAAGTGAGGACGATGCCGGCTCCCAAACCGGTGCGCATCTTGGAACCATCAAAATGCATCCGCCAATGGGTGGAGTCGGGCGCTGGCGGCAGGTACTGGGTCTCGGCCCAGTCGACGAGGAAGTCGGCCAGCGCTTGTGACTTGATGGCGGTGCGAGGCTGGTAGTAGATGGTGTAGGCACTACTAGAAAAAGGGCTATAGATGGGATTGACACTAATGGCGCACCAGACAAGCCGTGCGCCATTAGTATATACTAATGGCGCACCACCTTCTGATACGCCATTAGAGATGAAACTACTAATGGCGCACCTGGCCCAGGGTGCGCCATTAGTATCAATTTTTTTTAACTAGTGCGCCTGTCCAAACATACTAATGGCGCATCCAGACACCGTGCGCCATTAGTAGTTGAAACTACTAATGGCGCACCAGGCTCAGGGTGCGCCATTAGTATAATTTTTTTTAACTAGTGCGCCTGTCCAAACATACTAATGGCGCATCCAGAGACAGTGCGCCATTAGTAGTTGAAACTACTAATGGCGCACCTTGACCAGGGTGCGCCATTAGTATGATTTTTTTTTAACTAGTGCGCCTGTCCAAACATACTAATGGCGCATCCTGCACAGGGTGCGCCATTACTAGTTGTAACTAGTAATGGCGCACTAGGCCCAGGGTGCGCCATTAGTATAAAAAGTTTTTTTTTAACTAGTGCGCCTGTCCAAACATACTAATGGCGCACCACCAGGAGGTGCGCCATTAGTAACCTGGATTACTAATGGCGCATCTAGGGTTGGTGCGCCATTAGTAAGTGGGCAGCAACAAGATATTTTGGACAGCCTCTCCTACCCACACTCACTTTCTCCCCACTTCATTCTCTCCACCTCCTCCTTGTCTCGGGTGCCTCCTCTTTTTCACCTCATTTCCACCATAGATTCATTCAATTTAAGTGGTTAAATTACCTTGTTTTGATAGGTAAGTAAGGGGGGAAGCTATATTTATGTTGTTCTCCCTACAACAATGTGCACATGCACTTTTTATGGCCTAGCTAGATCTATGTATGTTCGTGGTGTTGCATATGTTTGTGGTGTTGCATATGTGTTTGTGTTTGGAGGTGTACCGGTATTTGAAATGCGATAGTTGCCAATATTTTGCCGGAATGTTGATTCATTTCCGTTTCGGCGAGAATTTTGGCATTAAGCATTCTTTTTGGTCCTATTTTTAGGGAAAGTCATGCCAAATTTTTTCTTGGTTCTAAAATATCGTTTTGCTCTACCCCGCAGGCGACCATGGTCCGCATGATGACCGAAGGCATCGTGAATAGGTTTTTGAGGTCCGCGAAGGCCGAGATGCTTGAAAAGAACGAGACGGAGATAAGATGTCCGTGTCGAAGATGCAAGCTGAAGAGCCTTATTGCGGACCCGGAATCCTGGCAGGTGCGGGACCACCTGCTCTTGCGTGGTTTCATGGATGGCTATCGGTGGCAAGGTGATGAAGATGACTACGAAGTCGTCCATGGGGGCCGGGCAAGAAATGAGGAAGGGCAGCAAGACAACCACCGCGGCTCGGGCGGGCGAGAAGACGAAGAATCCCCAGGAGATGATCACGACGGTGATGCTGTACACAGTCATCGTGTAGAAGATGCGGGACATGATGATGAGGAAGATGCCGGAGCAGACGACGGGCATGATCATGAAGATGATGATGCCGGCAGAGCAGACGACGCTGGACCATCGATGGACTGGGTGTAGGACCCTCATATTCAAGAGCTGCTTCTCAAGCAGACGGATAACGCAAGAGCTGCCGCCCGAGAGAAAGCCAAGATGGATCAACTTGAGTTAGACGCGGTTACTCCATTGTATGAAGGATGCAGGCCCGAGGATACCCGCCTGAAAGTAACGCTCATGGCTCTGGAGATGAATGTAAAACACAAAATGACCGACGCATGCTTCGACGAGAACATGTCATTCTGGCACGAACGTCTTCCCAAGGGGAACAAGTGCCCGACCAGTTTGGAGGAGGCGAAGAAAATCGTGTGTCCTCTGGATTTACCGCACGTGAAATACCATGTGTGCATGAACAATTGCATTATTTATCGGGACGAGCACGCGGAGTCTACCATATGTCCGGTGTGCGGCGTCACTCGATACAAGAAGAGGAAGAAAGCTCCTCGAAAAGTGGTGTGGTACTTTCCGATCACTCCTCGTCTGCAGCGGTATTTCGCGGACCCTAAGGTAGCAAAGCTCCTGCGTTGGCACGCGGATAGGGAGGAGAAGAAGCGAGAAGATGACGCAAATGATCCGGAGATAGATAAAAAAGACAAGATGCTGAGTCACCCTAAGGATGCGAGCCAGTGGCAAGCGTTGAACTTCGAAGACCTAGAATTTGGGAACGATCCAAGGAACATCGTGCTGGGCGCGAGCACCGATGGAGTCAATCCGTTTGGCAGCCAGAGAAGCACACATAGCACCTGGCCTGTGTTTGTGTGGATGTACAACCTTCCCCCCTGGTTGTGCATGAAGAGGAAGTACATTCACATGAGTATGCTAATCGAAGGACCGAAACAACCAGGGAACGACATCAATCTATATCTGGGGCTGCTGAAAGAGGAGCTAGACACGCTGTGGAAAACGCCAGCCAATACGTGGGACGCCGCAGAGAAAGAATATTTCCCTATGAGAGCCGCGCTGCTCACGACGGTGCACGACTATCTCGGTTACGGATATCTCGCAGGACAGGTGGTCCACGGATTTTCTGGATGCGTCAGGTGCATGGATGACACAACGTATCGCCAGCTAGATAGAGATCCCGGGTCTTCGAAAACAGTGTTCATGGGACATCGAAGGTGGCTTCGCGACGATGACCCGTGGAGAAAACGCAAGGATCTATTCGATGGTGAAACCGAACCCCGAGGACGCCCGCGTACGAGGAGCGGCGAGGAAATAGACGAGCTGTTGAAAAATTGGAAAGACTGCCCACTGCCGGGAAAGAAGCAAAAGGCGCCAGAGCCGGGAAAGAAGCGAAAGGCGCCAGAGCCGCTGCTGAAGGTATGGAAAACGAGGTCTGTTTTCTGGGACTTGCCGTACTGGAAGATCCACCGTGTGCCTCACAGCCTTGATGTCATGCATATCACGAAGAACGTGTGCGAGAGTCTGCTTGGTACCCTGCTCAACAAGCCAGAGAGGACCAAAGATGGGCCGAAAGCAAGGGCAGACTTGAAATCAATGGGCATCAGGCAGGAGCTTCACGCTATATATGATGATGATGATGATGATGAGGCGAAGCAGGACACGGAAAGTCGTCGCAAAGGCAAAAAGGCCAAGAAGACCGGAAATGACTACCCTCCCGCGTGCAGCGGGATGAAGTCTCACACTCTAAGTCAGGAGGAGATCGAGCAGTTTTTCACCTGCCTCGTAGGAGTAAAACTTCCTTACGGTTACGCGGGGAAGATAAGCAGATACCTAGACCTAGCGAAGCTGAAGTTCAGCGGGATGAAGTCTCACGACTGTCATGTGCTGATGACGCAGATACTTCCAGTTGCAATCCGTGGGATCATGGACGCGCACGTCCGTGAAACGCTATTTGGCCTATGCAACTTTTTCGACGTCATCTCTCGGAAGTCTGTTGGCGTGAGGCAACTCAGAAGGCTACAGGAAGAGATCGTGGTGATACTATGCGAGCTTGAGATGTACTTCCCGCCCGCATTCTTCGACGTTATGGTGCATCTGCTGGTCCATATCGTGGACGATATCATCCAACTCGGGCCGACGTTCCTGCACAGCATGATGCCGTTCGAAAGGATGAATGGTGTCATCAAAGGATACGTTCGCAACATGTCACGTCCAGAGGGAAGCATAGCCAGGGGCTTTCTGACCGAAGAGTGCATCTCCTACTGCACGAATTATCTAGGCATCGAGAACCCCGTTGGTCTGCCCGTCAACAGGCACCTCGGCAGGCTCGCTGGATGGGGTCACCGTGAGGGTCGCCACGAAATGCATGTCGACTTCGAGGGTCGACTCGCCGACTTTGAAAGAGCAAACCTAGTCGCACTACAACACATAGACGTGGTCGATCCTTGGGTGGTAGAGCACAAAACCTTTATTAAGAAGACGTACAATGACCGAGGCCAACAGAGGACGGACGGAGATATACTCAAAGAGCACAACTCATGTTTCACGCGTTGGTTCAAGCAGAAGCTTCTGTCGTACCCTTTACATGAGGATTCTTCCGCGGAAGAACAACTCATATTCGCCTTGTCACAGGGCGCCGAGCACAACCTGATGACCTATGAGGCGTACGATATCAACGGCTACACATTCTACACCGAGGCCAAGGACATGAAGAGCGATGGTTATCAGAACTCCGGGGTAACGATGGAATCCTACACCGGTAACGACAAGGACAGATACTACGGAAGGATCGAGGAGATCTCGGAGCTGAGCTACGCTGGAGAGAAGGTCCCGATGTTCCGTGTCAGATGGGCCAAGAGCGTCCTAAAAGAAGACCGGTATTTCACCACCATGGTTATACCCGAAGCCAAATCCAAGACCGCAGGCGCAAACGTCACCGCGAAAAATGAGCCATGGGTACTGGCTTCCCAAGTGGACCAATGCTTCTTCATTACCGACCCGTCAAAGCCCAGTCGTGTTGTCGTGAGGAGAGGCAAAAGGAAGATCATCGGAATGGATGGAGTAGCCAATGAGCAAGACTTCGACAAGTACGGCGACCCGAGAATCGAACATGACGACGATGATGAAGTACCAGCATACACCACAAGAAGAAGCAGGACCACCCTACCTAAAGGACGTCCGTTCCACAGAAGAACTCCATTTGCGAAAAAGAAGGGCAAGAAGATTGTGAACAGATAGCTAGCTAAGAGATCGATTGTATTTAAATCGTAGCCTTCATTTCTCGATTGTATTTCATGGGCACTTTTTGAACTATCATGAATATTTTTAAATTTCATGGACACTCGATATCGATCCCCCTCCATCTCGATCGCTAGCTATCCCACCTCGCCAGATCCGGTCCCCCTCGCCGCCGAGCACCCCCCGGTCCACCGGCCCCCCGCACCCCGCGCACCCTCCCCCGCTCCACCGGCATTACTGTTTGATGATATTTTTAAAAAAATTATTATTGTCTTATAAAAAAATTATTACTGTCTTATAAAAAAATTATTACTGTCTTATAAAAAATTATTACTGTCTTATAAAAAATTATTACTGTCTTATAAAAAATTATTACTGTCTTATAAAAAAATTATTACTGTCTTATAAAAAATTATTACTGTGTTATAAAAAAATTGTGGAGCCTGGGAATCGAACCCAGGACCTCCTGGTGTGAGAACTGGCTGCTGACCAGTCGAGCTAGTAGAGGGGACTTGGTGTGGATCAGGTAAGGTGGAAGATAACCTGTTGGCTCGAGCAGAAATAAAAAAATAATAATGGCGCACCAGGGTGAGGTGCGCCATTAGTATGGATGTACTTATGGCGCACCGAGGGGTGGTGCGCCATTAGTATTGTGCCCTCGCCCTCGACTATCCCCGGCCCAAACCGGCCTCTCTCTCCCTCGCCCTCGCCCTCGATCCCCTTCCCCTCTCCTCTCCCGACGCCGCTGCCCCGCCGCCTCGACGCCGCCCCGTCGTCCTCGTCTCCGCCCCGACGCCCCGACGCCGCTGCCCCTTCCCCTCTCCGCCCCGTCGTCCTCGTCTCCGCCCCAACGCCCCGACGCCGCTACCCCTTCCCCTCTCCGCCCCGTCGTCCTCGTCTCCGCCCCGACGCCCCGACGCCTCGACGCCTCCCCGTCGTCCTCGTCCTCGCCCTCCTCCTCCGGTGACTGCAGCGCCGCCGCCGTTGAGTTCTCAAATCCTGCTAGGTTCTCTTCTCCCCGTCCCTCTCTCTCATGCGTTTTTCTTCTTCAACCCTAACCCTAACCTGAACCCATTGTACAGCGGCGCGCCTCACTTGAGCCACCCGATCGGGGACTTGTTGACGATTCCTCCGCCTGCCCTGCGGAGGACTAAGGAGCTCTTGGTCTGGGAGCAAGCAGGGTATGTTTCGCCTCTTCCAATCAGAGTGCTTCTTCAGTTGGTCTCAACTACTGATGCTAATGTTAGGTAGCGCCTCACCTGCAGCAATTGTTGCATCATCTGTTTGTTTACCTCACAACTATCAAGAGTGCAAAGTAGATGTTGATTCATAAATATATTCATAGTCACAAATTGATGATGATTAACTGCCAGCCCAACTGGAATCATAAAATGGACTGCACATATAAACTAGTATTGGGCACTCAGATTCAAAGAAGAAATTGCAAAGTTCTTTTGGATTCTTGTTTATAAGATAACAATGGTCAACCATTAGTCCTAGTCTCTTTCTTCTGTCCTGCCTTGTACCAAATGCTCAGGGATCCTATCGTGTATTGTATTGTAGTGGGAATGTCGCAATTATTATTGTATTGTATTGTATTGTCCCCCTGTAGTTTGTACTGCCCCTGTAGTTTGTTTGTAAAAATAAGAAGTACTTCTTGCTTGATCGATCACTGTAGGCCCCTTATCACTGTAGTTTGTTTGTAAAAATGTTACTGCTGCTTGTCATTTTAGCAATCTTGCTTGTCATTTGATCGATCACTTCTTCTGGATCCTTATCACTGTAGGCCCCTGTAGTTTGTACTGCTCTCGGGTCATCAAGAACGTCCGGTGCCGGTAGCTCAAGTAACCTGAACTCCTCACAGCAGAGTTTCTCCATATGTAAGCTTGCTGCATATCTGTCATTTCAGGGAGAAAAATACAAAGATGAACACACTGCATTAGATTTGTTTAAAGAATACCACTACAGCAACTAGAAGAAAGGGTACAACAACACCATACAATAATTTGGTTCCATTATTTCTTAGAAGATCACTTGGCAACGCTTGGAAGATTACTTGATGGAGGCCTTTTTTGCCTTGTCGACCCAAGAGGCCCTTGAGTTTGCCGGAATGTCGATTAACTTCCGTTCCGGCAAATTCGGGTACTCCATATGTCCTATTTTCAGCAAAGGTCATGCTGAAATTTTCCGTGAATTTTAGCATGACTTTGCTAAAAATAGGACATATGGGGTACTTGTGACTAATGCATGGGCCGGGGTATCTTAGTAGTTAATTAAGTAGGATCAAGTGCCCCGGCGTACTTGTGACTAATGCTTGGCTTTTAGGGTGCCTCGGTGTCGATAAAAACCGAAATGATGAAAGCTTAGGCTTTTAGGGTGCCTCGGCGTCGAAAAACCCTCAATGATAAAAGCTTAGCTTTTAGGATGCCTCGGTGTCGACAAACCCTAAATGATGAGACCATGATCTTGTTCCTTGACAATGACCAACTTTTTGACCAAAATTTGTTCCTATTTAGAGAGAAACATGGCCAACAACGATGAGGCCGGGGGTTCGAGCGTCAAGCCATTCTGGATGCTGTCCCA
The DNA here is from genome assembly GCF_002575655.3 of Aegilops tauschii subsp. strangulata. NCBI lineage: Eukaryota > Viridiplantae > Streptophyta > Magnoliopsida > Poales > Poaceae > Aegilops > Aegilops tauschii. The sequence continues at coordinate 547,414,022 of NC_053036.3, read as the reverse complement.
GGAGATGGAGGAACAACCTCACTTGTATGAGGACGCCGCCTTCCCCACCGATCCTGAGACCACTGATGGTACCGCCGAGGATGACCCCACTGATGCCACCACTGATGGTGCCGCCGAGGATGCCACCACTGATGATGGCGGCGCACGCATAGATGGCAGCCAACCGAAGAGGCAACGGAAGGACCGGCGCCCGACCGTGCTCCGCACCCTCAAGGAGGAAGTTACTGAAGTGGACTCCGACGGGAATCCAACGGCGCCCGAACGAATAGTCAAGGGGTACTCGCTTCAGCTCGGGTGCATTCTCCGGAGCACCGTCTTGATCAACACCGAGAACCTGAGGCATCCTGACCGAGGGAATTTGCGCAACCTCCTCTTCACGAAGCTGCACGAACGATACAAGTTCCCCGCTGAATTTGAAAACACAAGCCTCAAAGGGAACAAAGTGAACAATGCTGCCCTCACGAAGATGAGCAAGGCCCTGTCTACTTGGAAAAGCAATGTGAAGAGAATGGTCGAGAAAGGTGAGAGTTATGAGAAGATCAAGGAGAAAAATCCTTCGATCACCGAAGATGACTACAATGACTTCAAGATCAATTGCTCGAGCACCGCAAACTCCGAATCAAGTAAGTGGGGGAAAGAAATGCGGGAGCTGAACTTAGGGGAACACACACTCGGTCCCGGCGGTTACAGAGTGGCAGAGCCTATATGGGACAAGGAGGAGGCGGACCGTGCCGAGCAAGGCCTACCGCCCCTCTTCGATAAATACGGTGACAAGCAGACCAGGAACTTTGTCAGGGCCCGGTACAAGAAGGACCCGAAAACAAAGGAGCTTACCACGGATCCGAAGACCAGGGCGCTTGAGCTTGTTCTGGTAAGGAATACACCCCCTCGTAATTAGCTCCATATGGTTGCATTCTAATTAATGAAGCCAAATTTCTAAATGGTTCACATTCCTTCCGCAGGCGACTGAAAGCAGTAGCGCGGGGTCGACTAAGAGCAACCCTTGGGACACCACTCTAAATAGGGCGTTGAATGTAATGAAGAACAAGGATAAGCTCAGTAAGCCGACGTCAGCTGGTCGTGTGGCCGGCAAAGGCTTGTCGACAAAATGGTCGTCATACTATGACACTGCTGGGCGAAAGGAGAAAAAGACCAGCTCGGAAAGCCAGGCGCGCAAGGTTCAAGAACTCAGGGCACAGGTGGCGCGGATTCCGGAGATTGTCCAAGAGCAAGTGCAACAACAACTCGGAGCGACGATCACCGCCATTGTGCCTACCTTGATCCAGGGGATTAGTGCATGGATTGCGGGCGGCCAACAGGGGCCGCCCCCGATTCCTAGCTTCACGGCCAGCAACTCGCAGAACGCGATGGCGGGGCCATTGGTGTCTCCGGCGGAGCCGGCATTGGTGTCTCCGACGCCGGCACGGGAGCTTAATGCACCCGGGTGTACGCCGGCCGGCACCTCTGCAGCAAGCGGCCCCTCCATCAACTGCACGCCCGCCGTTGGCGGTGCCTCGACATTAGCCGAGCTTGACGCCATCATCACGGTAACTAATTAAGCCTCTCTCGGCCGAGGACTTCATCACCTTGCCTTTGACTGGGCATCCCTAACTCCCTACATGTTTTCGCAGGGCGCCGCCGACGTTCCGTGCACTCTCCTGCACTTCGTGACCAACGAGTTGGTCGATGTTGCCAAGGGCAAAATCGTTCAACCGGGCAACCCCTTGTTCCACGGTACCCAGATGCCACCCAACTTGTTTAGGGTTCAACTGGTTCGGGTGCTGCCAGGCTGCGACGAGGTGTTACCTCCGATTCAACCAATGGGGACCGACGATGATGACGTGATGAACCTCAGCGCCTGCCTGAGCTGGACCCTGCTTTGGCCGAAGAGCCAGATTTGTTTGGGGGCGGGGGACACCACCCCAAAGACAACACCGCCAGTCGTGCCGGCGCCAAGTCGGCCCCATGGCAAGACCGCCGCAACGGTGCCGGACATCCCTATGCCACTGGATCCAAACATGCATATGGCACAGGATCAGAACGACGACGACGACGATACATTTGCCAACGTCGATCAGTACTTTGCCGATCATGGGGATGGTGGCGACTTCATGGGGCCTCCTTCTCAAGAACCCAACCCAACAAAAGACGTGTGCGATCTAGCTGGTACCGCGGAGAAGCCAAGTTGCAACAGGCGTCGTCTGCTGTTCAGCTCTCAGGAGACGCCTCCAGCTGCCGACTTCACCGAGCCTCAGATAGGCGAGGTGCGAAATATGATCAGCCCCAACACACTCAAGAAGGCGGTCTGTGAGCAGAACTCGGTCCCATTACAGGAGATCAAGAAGAAGGCACGCAAAAGAAAGACTAACAAGGGTGCGGGCCAGCCGGCACCGAGTACGATCCGTGCTCAGGACGGGCCACCTTCAACTGCGGATATCTCGAGGAGGGTGCATGTGGCGGGTAGGCCGATGCTACCGAGAAATATGCTCGATGCTGCAACCGGTGCTATGCGGAGTCTGCATGACAGTGTGCTTTCTTTGGAGAAGCGGCGTCTCCGAGAGAAGGATGTGGCATACCCGGTTTTCGCGGCCAAGGTGCCAGAGGGCAAGGGCTTTGTGGATAACTCCATCGGGGGTACGATCGTCCTGCGGTTTGATGGCATCCACGCTATGTTGAACCTTCATCCGCTGCACTACACCTTCGTTCGGCTATTTTTGCTGAGTATAGAGATGCGGATCATTCGCGACAAGACCCCGGACATCGTGATAGTCGACCCCTTCTACATGCGTGCCAAGATCTTGGGCAGCGCTGGGGACCGGCAAGTTGCGAGTTCTTACCTCGAAGGCGTCATTCTGGCAAACCAAGATAAGGACAACTTCCTCGTGCCTTACTTTCCCGAGTAAGTCCTCCCCTCAACCGCCCCGTAACATATGAATTCTTAGATTTCGATCGTTTTTCTTTTAACATTCCGTGTTTTCTGCAGTAACACACATTGCACGCTCATCCTCCTAAGCCCCAAATATTCCATGGCCACGTATTTCGACCCGGACCGTCAGTCGAACGTAGACTACACAAATGTCAAGAAGGTTCTCGATGATGTTCTCCCCGGCTACGTCAAATCTGGAGGCACCTTCACCAGGCCTATTCGTAAGTACGGCAAGCACGTGTTCTCCCACAACACGACGTTCTGCTGCGTCAAGCAGCCGCCTGGCGGTCAGAAGGGTGCCTACTACGCCATCCATCACATGCGGGCGATCATACGGGACCATCATCAACTACTGCTACCGAGTAGACTCAAAGATTGGGCCGCGAGCGTGTCGGCAATCCAGGACGCGGACATCAGACAAGAATTCTTTCACATCCAGTCGGAGTTTGCGGAAATCATCCATCAAGATGTCCTTCGTACCTCGGGGCAGTTCTACCTCAGAAATCAACCGTCCAATAGTGACATCGACACAATCCTACAAATGCAGGTTGACAACGCCCGTGGTTTCATGACTCCCACGATAGACGGCGGCTTCATCCACGCTCCGGTCCCTTGAGTCGAGTCGAAAGCAGTGATGCTGTGTCTAGTTCTGAAACATCGATTGGCTCATGTTGTAATTAAACTTTAATGAACTTGTAGTATGTCTCTTTGGTTTCGAGAGTCCTTCAACTTAGATGTAATCGATGCTATTAATGTCTTGCTTTTCTCTTCCGATCGTTCTGTTGCATACTTATATATTGCTTATGTATTGTGTGTGAATTGGTACTAACGTTTCGTTTGGCTACTGCATAGCGATGCCGTGGTATGTCGTGTACAAGGGTAAGGTTCCCGGAGTCTACGACGACTGGGAGGAGTGTCGGAGACAGGTTCACCGATTCAGCGGTAACAGTTACAAAGGGTACGCCACTAGGGTCGAGGCCGAATCTAGATACGCCTGCTATCTAGCGGGAGAGGGGAGGGAGCGTTGGAGGAACCGGATGAAGATGAGTTTCATCGTGATGATGCTCATCGTGATGACCGCAGCTCTCTTCTATGTGATGGTAGTTTAGATGATCGATATCGACTTGTAATGTGAAGACAAACTCGCGGTCTCGAGACTTGTAATATAATGATTCATACTTATACATTTTGTTCGGTCTTTTCAATTCGGAGACTAATATGATGAATTGTATTCGGAGACTAAAATGATGAATTGTATTCAGAGACTAATCTTTTATTGTATTCGATGAATCTGTTGTTGATGTGTGCTGTCTATATTTTGTCCAATTATACATTTTGTAACCTGTGCAAAAAACAGAAAATTAAAAAATAAAAAAACCTAATATTCATACTAATGGCGCATCACATCATAGTGCGCCATTAGTATGCCAAAGGATACTAATGGCGCATCACTAAACAGTGCGCCATTAGTATGCCGAAGTTACTAATGGCGCATCCGTCTGTAGTGCGCCATTAGTATGCCAAAGCACCTGGTATACATGGCCCCCTGGGAGGCATACTAATGGCGCACTGTAGTATATACTAATGGCGCATCTGGGGTGCGCCATTAGTATACCAGATACTAATGGCGCACCAGTGGTGCGCCATTAGTAAAATATACTAATGGCGTGCTACTAATGGCGCACCACTGATGCGCCATTAATGGCCAGATTAGGTGCGCCATTAGTAGTCCTTTTTCTAGTAGTGAGGGGGCCAAATCTATGGCCCATTTGGCCACTCGGCCCGAAGCATCTCGGCTTCCAATGATCTCGGCCAGTGGAGCTGTGCAGACCACAGTGATTGGGTGCTCTTGAAAATACGGCTTCAATTTCTTGGCGGCAAAGTGCACGCCGTAGCACATCTTCTGGTAGTGGGGGTAGTTTTGCTTGGAGGCCAACATCACTTCACTCAAATAATACACCGGTCTCTGGACTGGCAGTGCCTTGCCTTCCTCCTTGCGCTCTACCACGATGACTGTGCTGACCAGTCGGCTGGTGGCGGCGATGTAGAGGAGCATGGGCTCCTTAGGAGTCGGAGCCGCCAGGACAGGTGGAGTAGTCAACATCTTTTTGAGCTGGAGAAAAGCTTCATCCGCCTTGTCGTTCCACTCGAAAAAAGTGGTTTTCTTCATGAGCTGGTACAGGGGAAGAGCCTTCTCGCCCAGCCGACTGATGAATCGGCTGATGGATGCCAAACAGCTAGTGAACTTCTGCACATCCAGCAGTCGGGTGGGTACTTCCATCCTCTCGATGGCCTTGATCTTCACAGGGTTGCACTATATGCCGCGTTCCGAGACCAGGAATCCAAGAAGCTGGCCGGCTGGTACTCTGTAGACGCATTTCTCTGGGTTGAGCTCGATTTGAAACCGGCGTAGGTTCTCAAAGGTCTCCTTGAGGTCTTCTAGCAGCGTTCCACGCTTCTCCGTCTTCACCACGACATCGTCCACGTAAACGTGGGCATTTCTGCCGAGTTGCTTGAGGAGGCACTTCTGTATGCAACGTTGAAACGTGGTGCCGACATTCCTCAAGCCGAACGTCATGGTCAAGTAGCAGAAGGCTCCAAATGGTGTGATGAAGGCGGTCTTCAGTCTGTCGGTCGGGTTCAGCTTGATCTGGTGATACCCTGAGTATGCATCCAAGAAACTCAACAGCTCGCATTCGGCTGTGGAGTCTATCACTTGATCGATTCTCGGCAGAGCGAACGGGTCCTTGGGGCATGCTTTGTTGAGGCTAGTGCAATCGATACACATACGCCACTGCTTGTTTTTCTTCAGCACGAGGACTGGGTTGGCCAGCCACTCTAGAAAGAGCACCTCCATGATGAAGCCGGCTGCCAGCAGCCGGGCTATCTCTTCTCCAACGACTCTTCTCTTCTCTTCTAACAGGCGGCGCAAGGGCTACCTGACTGGCTTGGCATCTGACCGGACATGTAACTTGTGCTCGGCGAAATCCTTCGGGACACCCGGCATGTCTTTGGGGGATCATGCAAAGATGTCCCGATTCTCACGGAGGAAATCGACGAGCTCGCCTTCCTATTTGCTATCGAGGTTTGCACCTACGACAGCGTACCTCTCCGGGTGCTCCGGGTCCAAGGGTATCTTCTTTGTTTCTTTGGCCAGCTTGAACGAGCCCTCAGCTTCCGCCTCCTTGGGATCGGGCGACATCTCTGGCCGCTTGCCTGCCATCGCCACAACCCGGTCAAGGAGCTGCTTCTCAGCTGCGATCACGAGGGACTCGGCCAACCGACTGCTCTCAGCCGCGCAGGCGGACGACTTCTTGTAGTCGCCGGCTATGGTCAGAATTCCCTTGGAACTCGGCATCTTCATCTTGAGGTAGGCATAGTGGGGAACCGCCATGAACTTGGCCAGAGCAGGCCGGCCAAGTAGTGCATGGTATGGGCTCTCAAGGTCCACCACCTCAATCCAGACTGGCTCTCGGCGGAAGTGATCCTTGTCTCCAAAGAGGACGTCTATCTGGATCTTGCCGATTGGTGAGTAGGAAAGGCCAGGAACTATGCCATGGAATACAGTCCGGCTGGACTGAAGCTGCCTTTGTTTGATTCCTAACTTCTCCATGGTATCTTTGTACAGGATGTTGATGCTGCTGCCACCATCTATCAGAACTCAGGAGAAGCGAGCAACTCGCCTATCTGTGGCAAAGGTGGCATCCAAAACCAGGGCATAGGAGCCGAGGTTGGGCATCACTTCTGGGTGGTCGGCTCTGCTCCAGCTGATGGGCTTCTCGGGCCAATGCATGAACTCTGGGATCTCTGATGCTACCGCATTTACTTCTTGTTGCTGCAGCCGTCTGCTGCGTCGGTCATCGGCCACGCTGGTGAACATGACATAAGCTCCGTGCTCTTCTGGATACTCGTCTTGTATGGCTCCGACTGGTCTGACCACCAGCTGCTGGGGTAGAGGAGGAGGCGGCTGCCCAGCAGGCGGGGGAGGCAAGAGGCCGTCTCCCTTGGTGATCCTGGTGAGCCAATGGCACTTCCGAGTGGTGTGGTTGGACGGCTTCGCACCACTATGGAATTTGCAGGGTGCATCCAGAGTCTGCTCATATGAGAAAGCTGGCCTTCTGGCGTTTGGACGGAGGCTGCCCTTCCGGCTGCTGGTCTTCGACTGTCGCCACCTGCCGGCTGGTAGAAGCGGGCTGCGTGGCCTTGCGCTTGTGGTCATTCTGCTGTTGACGCCGACTGGTGTCGCCAGCCGTGGTTTGAGGAGCCTGAGGGGCCACTTTGCCAGACGCATCAACTTGGATCTCTGCCTTCATGGAGGAGTCGGGCGTGGCGTATTTGTCTGCTATGATCAGCAGCTCGTCGAGGGTCGCCGGTTCGTCGCAGAGGAGTCGATGCTTGAGGAGGGTGCCCTCTCGGCACCCGGCGATGAAGTACTCGATGGCCTGCACCTCGTGCACGCCTTCGCAAGAGTTGCAGAGCTCGGCCCAGTGCGTGAGGTAGTCGCGAGTTGACTTGTTGGGGCCTTGTACGCACAGGGAGAGCTGGCGAGGTTTGGGCGGCCGCTTGTACGTGCTGGTGAAGTTGCGGATGAAGGCTTCGGTGAAGTCAACCCAGCTGTTGATGCTGCGGGGCTTCAGACTGTTCAGCCATGTCCGGGCTGTGCCCTGGAGCATGAGCGGAACGTACTTCACAGTAACGCGCTTGTTGCCATTTGCTATGCTGACGGCCGTGGAGTAGTTGACTAGCCAGTCCTCCGGCTTCACGAAGCCGGTGTATTTGGGCGTGTCTCTTGGGAGCGTGAACCCTTTGGGGAAGGGCTCGTCTCGAATGCGGGGGCCGAAACATGGCGGACCCAACTCATCTTCTTCTTCTAACGCCAGGGATCGATGGAGACGGTCGATCCGGTGGCGGGCATCGTTCTCGCCAACTCCCTCTCGGCGGCCGAGGCGGTCGCCGAGCATCGGGTGATCAACAGGCGGCGGGGAGACACGCCTTTCCCTGCGAGGGGGAGGAGGCGGACAGTCATCCCGTCGTTCCACTGCTGTCGGGCGGCCGTCTTGGTCGCGCTCTATGGTGACGCGAGTCCGACTACGGCTGGCAGCCGGCTCCTTGTCTCTTCTTCCGCGGACGCCACCAGTCGGCGTCCGAGAGGTCGCGCCTTGATCTCGGCGGGGAGGCAGCTCGTCGTTTTGCCGGTGCGGCGCCTCGGTGCGGCAGCCAGCCTCGTGCTGCTCGGCAGCCGCTGGACGTGCTCCGCCATCTGGCGATGTTCTTAGCCCTCGAATTTGTCCAGCTCTTTTGCTGCCGCCTGGGCAGCTCGGATGTTTTCCGCAGGCGTGGCGTAGACGGGCGATCTGCCCTGAACAGGTTGGCGATGGCCACGCCGCGCTGCTGGACTGTGCCAAGGCGGCTGGGCCCATCTGGTGCCGGCGTGCCACCCACAGCGCGGTCCATCTCGCGCTGATAGGCTTCCGACAGGCGTCTCATGCCGGCAAGCCTCTTGGCGCCCTCGACGAGCTGGAGGCGGCGTGCTTCCAGCAGCTCAGCGTCGGCGTCTTCTGGGATGGGCGCCGTCAGGTCTTGCGGTGCCGCGTCGAGCGGGTCGCGAGCACCTCCACCGGAGAGCTCGCCGTGACCGATGACAAGCACCTCCGTGACGGTGCTTCCGCCGCTCTCCGCGCGAGGGAGCGGCTCGTCGTAGACTACCACGTTGGTGGGGAATGCGTCAAGCGACGCAGTGTCGGAGTCGACCAACATCGGGTCGGTGGAGCCTATAGACTCCAGGTCCACAGCTGGCTCGCTGGTGACGTGGAGTTGATCGAGGAGGCCCGCGAGGTGGCTCTCAGGGCCGTCTATGCCCGCGTCGGACGCGGGCTCGTCGGAGAGGTGGACCTCGCCAATGAGATCAGCGAGGCAACTTGCCGCGCAGGCGACCTCTGTGCCATGCAGCGCATCGGCGCAGACTCCGTCTGGCGTGCCGGGCTGGCTGTGCTTGCCAGGGAGGAAAAGGGTTCCCATCCAGAACAGGTCTCCGGACAACGGTGCACCTCGCCCCATGGTGGGCGCCAAATGTCGGGGGTTGGGTGCGACATATGCCAATGGATTGCTTATCATGGTGGGAGCGAGTAGAACATCGCCGGTGCCCGGAAGCGGGATGAGGCGTAAACACGAACGCCGGCGTACTTTACCCAGGTTCGGGGCTCTCCTAGGAGATAACACCCCTAGTCCTGCTCTGCGGGGTCTCCGCATGATCACTAAGGCACAAGTGAGTACAAGGGTGCTCCTTGAGCTGTATGCTAGAGGTAGGAGAAGGTAAGGCTAGCTCTCTCCTTCCTCTAGGGGCTGGTCTAGTTCTAACAGGTTGGGAACCCTTTGCATGGGTGCCCTGGGGGGTTTATATAAGCCTACCCCCCAGGGGTACAATGGTAACCAGGCTGGGCGTAGGGCCCAGCCGTCAGTCTCTTCGGCCGCCGGCTTCTCCGCCGACTGCTGGGGCCCGCCGCCTGGTGGGGCCCGCCGACTAGTTGGGTACGGGGCCGACAGGCCGCCCCCGCCGCTCTCGGGTCTTGTCGGCTGCTGATCACTGTAGCTGTGTCTCTAATGATGCAGGCTTGGTTAGTGGGTCGTGGCTACAGCTCCACCGCCTGGCGGGTGATTACTGTAGCCACTCCGTGTCTCGTCTGGTTAATGGCGCGTGGGTCTCGAGGAAGGGGCGGGCCGACTGTTAAGGGCCGACCTCCATCGGGTCCGACTGGTAGGGCTCTTGCCGTCTTTCGGACTCTCGCTGACTAGTGGGGCCCGTCGTCCTTGGGCCCTACCGACAGGCCGTCATGGGAGCTGGACTCCGCCTGCTTGTGATGATGTCAGGGATGGCGTGGCAACAGTGCCGTGCCGGGCGGAGATCTCCGCCGGTACGGTGCAGTGTGGCCACGCCTACCTGGAAAAGGGGAGGGATGGGCTATACTGTAGCCATTCCCTGTCCCGTCCCCCTTGATGAGGGCACAGGCTTCTTTGGTGCCGCGGGCTGACTCCTCGGGGCCGGCTTCTCTAGAAGCCGCCAGATAGGAGTCGGCTTGTCTTGGCCTCGCCTCCCAGACTCGGCCGTTTATGGGCAGCTGGCTATTCCTCCAGCCGGCTTCCAGAAGGCGGCTCTTCATCTTGGCGCCTTGAGGGGCGCAGTCAGCCCCGATGTCTTGAAAGGTTCTGGGCTTCGGGTTAGCCTACCCGTGGCCCATTACTCCGACAGTGCCAACATCCTGCCCTCTTCCAGCAGATCGACATCGTCTTCTCGCGCCTCTTTCGCCTCCGCCTCCGTGTACATGGTGACGCGAGGTGAGTCAAACTCAATGTCAGTTGGGATGACGGCCTCGGCACCATACACGAGGAAGAATGGAGTGAAGCCGGTTGACTTTTTCAGAGTGGTGCGGAGGCTCCAAAGGACGGCCGGCAACTCGTCGATCCAGTAGCCAGCCGACCGCTCCAGTGGCTCGACCAGTCGGGGCTTGATGCCTGAGAGGGTGAGGCCGTTTGCTCTCTCGACTTGGCCGTTTGACTGCGAGTGGGCAACGAACGCTAAGTCCAGTCGGATGCCCTGCGTCGCGCAGAAACGGTCCAAAGCTCCTTTGGCAAAATTTGTGCCATTGTCGGTGATGATGCTGTGTGGTACTCCGTACCGGGTGGTGATGTCCGTAATGAAGGTCACAGCAGTCAGACCATTCAACTTCTTGATTGGCTTTGCTTCAATCCACTTGGTGAACTTGTCCACAGCGATGACCATATGGGTCATGCCACCGCGTGCTGTCTTGAATGGTCCCACCATGTCCAACCCCCATATGGCAAAGGGCCAGGCCAGGGGAATGGTCTTGAGTGCAGAGGCCGGTAGATGCTGCTGGGAGCTGAATTTTTGACACCCTTTGCAATGCTTGACTAACTCCTTGGCGTCCTCCAAAGCAGTCGGCCAGAAGAAACCATGGTGGAAAGCTTTGGCGACGAGAGATCTGGAAGATGCGTGGTGGCCGCACTCGCCTTGGTGGATGTCTTTGAGGATTGCTTGGCCCTTCTCTGGCTCTACACAGTGCTGGAAGACTCCAGTCACACTGCGTCTGACGGGCTCTCGGTTTACTATCGTGTAGGCTCCTGCTCGGCGCTGCACTTGCCGGGCCGAGATCTCATCGGCCGGCAGCTCTCTATTCACTAGAAACTTGAGGACGGGCTCTGCCCATGATGGTGCTTGAATTTCTTCTACTGCCAGTACGACCAATTGTACAAGGGTGGTTGGGCTGGGAGGCGGTGGGTTGGAATCAATTGCCACTTGCTGTGTCGCTGAAGTCCCCGGGCTGACTGCTGCAGCCCCCGGGGTGGGTTGTGAAGTCCCCGAGTTGGGTGCGACTGCCGCAGTCCCCGAGCCGCTTGGTGAAGTCCCCTGGCCGACTGCTGCAGCCCCCGGGCCGGGTGCGACTGCCGAAGTCCCCGCGCCGCCTGCTGAAGTCCCCGGGCCGGCTGCTGCAGCCCCCGAGTCGGATCCAACTTTCAGGAGGAGCTGGCACGAAGATGGACTCAGATTCTGGGGAAGGCTTGATTGACGGCTTGCGGAGGCACTAAAGTGAAATGCCGGCTGGTATTGCTTGACGGGTGGAACCGATCCATGCCAAGGCGTCTGCCTGCTCGTTGTCGTTTGTGGCACGTGGAGGAACTCGCACCCTTCAAAGTATCCGCTGAGTTGTTGGACGAGGAAGCGGTAGCTCGCCATGTTTGCATCCTTGGCATCCCAGTCGCCAGACGACTGCTGGACCACCAAGTCGGAGTCGTCGTAGCACAGGATCCGGTGGATGCCGATCTCTTTGGCCAACCGGAGGCCGTGTATCAGTGCTTCATATTTGGCTACATTGTTGGAGGCAGCAAAGTGGATTTGCAATGTGTATCTGAGCTTGTCGCCTTTGGGAGAGGTGAGGATAACGCCGGCTCCCAAAGCGGTGCGCATCTTCAAGCCATCAAAGTGCATTCGCCAATGCGTAGAGTCCGTAGCTGGCAACAGGTACTGGGTCTCGGCGCAGCCGACAAGGAAGTCGGCCAGTGCTTGGGACTTGATGGCGGTGGGCAGCTGGTAGAAAATGCTGTAGGGGGCCAACTCGATGGCCCATTTGGTCACTTGGCCAGATGCATCTCTATTGCCAATGATCTCGGCAAGTGGGGCAGTGCAGACAACCGTGATTGGGTGCTCTTGAAAGTATGGCTTCAGCTTCTTGGCGGCAAAGTGCATGCCGTAGCACATCTTCTGGTAGTGGGGGTAGTTCTGCTTTGAGGTTGATAGCACCTCACTCAAATAGTACACAGGCCTCTGGACTGGCAGTGCTCTGCCGTCTTTCGGGCGCTCTACCACCATGACTATGCTAACCACCCGACTGGTGGCGGCGATGTAGAGGTACATGGGCTCTTTAGCAGTCGGAGCCGCCAAGACAGGCGGCGTGGTCAACATCTTCTTTAACTGGAGAAAAGCTTCGTCCGCCTGGTCATTCCACTCAAAATGAGTGGTCTTCTTCATGAGCTGGTATAGGGGAAGAGCCTTCTCTCCCAGTCGACTGATGAAGCGGCTAATGGATGCCAAACAGCCGGTGAACTTCTGGATGTCTCTCAGTCGGGTGGGTTTCTCCATCCTCTCGATGGCCTTGATCTTCACGGGGTTGCACTCTATGCCGCGCTCTGAGACTAGGAAGCCAAGGAGCTGGCCGGCTGGTACTCCGAACACGCACTTCTCTGGGTTGAGCTTGATCTGAAACTGACACAGATTTTCAAAAGTTTCCTTGAGGTCTTCTAATAGGGTACCGCGCTTCTCCATCTTCACCACAATATCGTCTACATAGACATGGGCATTTCTGCCGAGCTGCTTGAGGAGGCACTTCTGCATGCAACGCTGAAATGTGGCACCGGCATTTCTCAGGCCGAATGTCATGGTCAGGTAGCAGAAGGCTCCGAACGGTGTGATGAAGGCGGTCTGCCGGGTTCAACTTGATCTGGTGGTAACCTGAGTAGGCATCCAAGAAACTCAACAGCTCGCATCCGGCTATGGAGTCTATCACTTGATCAATCCGTGGCAAGGCAAACGGATCCTTTGGGCAGGCTTTGTTGAGACTTGTATAATCAATGCACATGCGCCACTTGTTGTTCTTCTTCAGTACAAGGACTAGGTTGGCGAGCCATTCTAGGAAGAAAACTTCCATGATGAAGCCGGCTGCCAACTGGCGGGCGATCTCTTCTCCAACAATTATTCTCTTCTCCTCCTACAGTCGGCGGAGGGGCTGTCTGACTGGTTTGGCGTCTGCTCTAACATGTAGCTTGTGCTCGGCGAAATCCATCGGGACACCCGACATGTCTTTGGGAGACCATGCAAAGATGTCCCGATTCTCATGGAGGAAATCGACGAGCTCGCTTTCCTATTTGCTGTCAAGGTTGGTACCTATGACAGCATGCCTCTCCGGGTGCTCAGGGTCCAAGGGAATCTTCTTTGTTTCTTTGTCCGGCTTGAAGGAGCCCTGGGTCTCTAACTCTTTGGGTTCTGGGGACATGTCGGGCTGCTTGCCGGCCATGGCCACCACCCGTTCTAGGAGCTTCTTCTCGGCAGCAATCACAAGGGACTCGGCCAGCCGGCTGCTGGCTGCATCACAGGCGGATGACTTCTCATAGTCTCCACTGATCGTGATAATGCCCTTGGTTCCTGGCATCTTCATCTTGAGGTAGGCATAATGAGGCACCGCCATGAGCTTGGCTAGAGCAGGTCGGCCTAGGAGCACGTGGTACGGGATCTCCAGGTCAACCACCTCAAACCAAATGGCTTCTCGGCGGAAATGATCCTTGTCTCCGAAGAGGACGTCTATCTTGATCTTGCCGATTGGTGAGCAGGACAAGCCGGGCACAATGCCATGAAACGCAGTCCGACTGGGCAGCAGCTGCTTCTCTTTGATCTTCAACTTCTCCATGGTGTCGCGGTAAAGGATGTTAATGCTGCTACCGCCATCTATTAGCATCTGAGAGAAACGAGCAGCTCGCCTCTCCATTGCAAGGGTCGCATCCAACACCAGGGCATAGGATCCTGGAGAAGGCATCACTTCCGGGTGGTCAGCATGGCTCCAGCTGATGGGCTTCTCAGACCGATGCATGAACTCGAGAGCAGTTGAGGCAATCGCATTCACTTCACGGTGCTGCTGACGCCGACTGTTTCTATCGCTGGCCACGCTGGTGAAGACAACATAAGCACCATGCTCTTCGGGGTAATCATCTTGGACTTGGCTGACTGCTGGACGGGGTGGCGGCTGCTGAGGAGGCGGAGCCGGCGGGCCAGCAGGCGGAGGTGGCGGTCCTTCTCCCTTGGCGATACGAACAAGCCAGTGACACTTCCGGGTTGTGTGGTTGGACGGCTTCGCGCCACTGTGGAATTTGCAGGGGGGCGTCGAGGGTCTGCTCAAAGGAGAAAGCGGGCAACCAAGGCCGGCTTGCCTCCTTTCTGATGCTTGAGGGGTGGCTGCCCTTCAGGTTGCTGATCTTCGACTATCGCCACCTGCCGGCTGGTGGAAGCCGGCTGAGGAGCTTTGTGCTTGTTGTCGTTTGGCTGCTGGCGCCGACTGCTGTCTCCAGCCGACGTCCGAGGAGCCGGAGGGAGCGCCTTCCCATAAGCATCCACTCGAAGTTCCGACCCCATGGAGGAGTCGGCAGTGGCGTACTTGTCTGCTATGATCAGTAGTTCCTCAAGTGTGGCCGGCTCATCACAGAGGAGCCGATGCTTGAGTAAGGTGCTCTCTCGGCACCCGGCAGTGAAGTACTCGATAGCTTGGACCTCATGCACCCCTTCGCAGGAGTTGCGCAGTTCAGCCCACCGCGTCAGGTAGTCGCGGGTGGACTTGTTGGGGCCTTGAACGCACAGCGAGAGCTGGCGTGGCTTGGGAGGCCGGTTGTAGGTGCTGGTGAAGTTGCGGACAAAGACCTCAGTGAAATCCACCCAGTTGTAGATGCTGCGGGGCTTCAGGTTGTTCAGCAATGTCCGGGCCGTGCCCTGGAGCATGAGCGGAACGTACTTCACGGCAACACGCTTGTTGCCGTTCGCTGTGCTGACGGCTGTGGAGTAGTCGACCAACCAGTCCTCCGGCTTCACAGAGCCGTTGTACTTGGGCGTATCTCGTGGGAGCGTGAACCCTCTGGGAAAGGGCTCGTCACGGATGCGGGGGGCGAAACAAGGCGGGCCCAGCGCGTCTTCTTCTTCTAGCGCCAGGGATCGGTTTAGACGGTCGATCCGATGGCGGGCATCATTCTCTCCAATTCCTTCCCGGCGGCCCAGTCGGTCGCCGAGAGTTGGGTGGTCAACAGGCGACGGGGAAGCACGCCTCTCCCTCCGAGATGGGGGAGGAGGTGGACAGTCATCCCGCCGTTTCACCGCATGAGGGCGACCGTCTTGGTCGCGCTCGATGGTGACGCGTGTCCGGCTGCGGCTTGCAGCCAGCTCCATGTCACATTCATCGCGGACGCCACCAGCCGGTGTCCGGGAGGTCGCGCCGTGCTCTCGGCAAGGGGGCGGTTCTCAACCCGCTGTTCGGGTTCTTCGGCGCGGCAGCCGGCTTCTTGTTGCACGGCAGCCGCTTCAATGAGCTGCTGGACGCGCTCGGTCATGTAGCGATGCTCGTCGCCCTCGAGGTGGTCCAGCTCGTTTGCTGCTGCCTGGGCAGCTCGTATGTTTTCCTTGGGCGTGGCATAGACAGGGCGGTCTGCCCCGAACATGCTGGCGATGGCAGCGCCGCGCTGCTGGACCATGCCAATGCGGCTGGGTCCGCCGGCAGCCGGCGTGCCGCTAACAGCGCGGTCGATCTCGCGTTGGTAGGCCTCTGAGAGGCGTCTCATGGTGGCCAACTTCTTGGCGCTTTCGACGAGCGAGACGCGGTGGGCCTCTAGCGTCTCGGCGTCGGTGTCCTCTGGGATGGGCGCAGATAGGTCTCGTAAGGCCGCCTGGAGGGGGTCTTGGGCACCCCCACCAAAGGCTCCGTCATGGCTGATGACGAGCACCTCCGTGACGGTGCTGCCACTGCTGTCGGCGCGAGGGAGAGGGTTGTTGATGACCACCACGTTTGTGGGGAAGGCATCGAGCAACGCCGTGTCGGAGTCGACAAGCATCGGGTCGGTGGAGCCGATCGACTCCAGGTGAGAGGCGAGCTCGTTGGCGATGTCGAGCTTGCCGAGGAGGTCGAGGAGGCAGCTCTCCGAGTTGGCTGCTCCCGCGACGGGCACGGGGTCGTCGGAGAGGCGAACCTCACCGACGAGGTCAGCGAGGCAGCTCGCAGCACAGGCGAGCTCAGCGCCTTGCAGCACGTCCGCGCGAACACCGTCAGGCGTGCCAGGCTGGCTACGCTCGCTGGGGAGGAAGAGGGTTCTCGTCCAGAACAGATCTCCGGACGACGGTGCACTTAGCCCCATGGTGGGCACCAAATCTCGGGGGTGTCGTGCGACATATGCCAAAGATGGCTTATCATGGAGGGGGCTAATAATACATCGTCGGTGCCAGGAAACGGGATGAGGCGAAGACATGCACGCCGACGAATCTTACCCAGGTTCGGGGCTCTCCTAGGAGATAACACCCCTAGTCCTGCTCTGCGGGGTCTCCGCACGATCACTTAAGCAACAATGGTGGCTACAAGCTTGCTCCTTGAGTTGTTTCTCTAGAGGGGGAAGAATAACAAGTCTAGCCCTAGCTTCCTCTCTCTATATGGGTGTGTGGATGAACTAGAGTCTGAACCCTTGGCATGGGTGCCCTGTGGGGTTTATATAGACCTACCCCCCAGGGGTACAAAGGTAATCTGGCCGGGTGTAGGACCCGGCTGTCAGTGTCTCTGGTTGTCGGCTTCCCCGCTGGCTGATGGGGCCCGCCGCCTGGTGGGTCCCACCGACTGTCTCGTACTTGGCCGATAGGCCGCGCTCGCCGCTTGCGGGTCTTGCCGGCTGCTCAGCACTGTAGCTATGCGGTTAATGATGCATGCTTTGTCGAGGGAGGCGTGGCTACAGTACCGCCGCCTGGCGGGCGATCACTGTAGCCATTCCCCATCTCTTCTGATTAATGGCGCACGGAATTTGAGGGAGGGGGAGGGCCGCCTGATGGGAGTCGGCCTCCCCTCATGACGACTGGTCCGTGCTCGCCGCCTTCTGGCTTCTCACTGACCGGTAAGGCTCACTGCCTGTGGGCCGTTCCAACAGCCTGTACTGGAGGCATGGCCTTCTCTGCCATAGGTGACGTCGTGGGGGGAGTGGCAACAGTGCCGCGCTGGACGGGAGATCTTGTCCGGTACGGGGCACTGTGCCCATGCTTGGCCCTGGATTTGGGGGTGGCAGGGCGCGCTGTAGCCACACCCTGTCTCATCGTATCTATGTGGGCGCAGACTCTGAGGACGCTTGGGGCCGCCTGCTAGGAGCCGGCCTCTTTGGAGGTATCCTGCTAGGAGCCGGCCCACCTCATGGCCGCCTGCTGAGCCTTGCCGTCTTCTGGCAGCCGACCGCTTGGACCAGTCGACTGCAAGAAGGCAGCGCTTTGGTCTTTAGTTTTTTGAGGGGCGCAGCCGGTCTCGTTGTCTTGAAATGCCATGGGGGGCCGATGAGGCTACCCGTGGCCAATTACTCCGACACTAGGTGGTGCGTGCGGTACACATGTATGACATGTTTGACAATTACAACAGATTAAGAACAATGTTTTCTTACAACCCTTAACTACCACCTGCTATCTCTTGAGCACTGCGTTGGTTTTCCCTCGAAGAGGAAAGGGTGATGCAGTAAAGTAGCGTAAGTATTTCCCTTAGTTTTTGAGAACCAAGGTATCAATCCAGTAGGAGACCACGCTCAAGTCCCACGCACCTACACAAACAAATAAGAACCTTGTAACCAACGCGATAAAGGGGTTGTCAATCCCTTCACGACCACTTGCAAAAGTGAGATCTGATAGAGATGATAAGATAATATTTTTGGTATTTTTACGATAAAGACTAAAAGTAAAGAAAGCAAAATAAACAAAGATAGAAATAGCTTGTTGACGGGAGATTAATATGACGGAGAATAGACCCCGGGGCCATAGGTTTCACTAGTGGCTTCTCTCAAGAGCATAAGTATTACGGTGGGTAAACGAATTACTGTCGAGAAATTGAGCATAGTTATGAGAATATCTAGGTATGATCATGTATATAGGCATCACGTCCATGACAAGTAGACCGACTCCTGCCTGCATCTACTACTATTACTCCACACATCGACCGCTATCCAGCATGCATCTAGAGTATTAAGTTCATAAGAACGGAGTAACGCTTTAAGCAAGATGACATGATGTAGAGGGATAAACTCATGCAATATGATATAAACCCCATCTTTTTATCCTCGATGGCAAAAATACAATACGTGTCGTTTCCCCTGCTGTCACTGGGATCGAGCACCGCAAGATTGAACCCAAAGCTAAGCACTTCTCCCATTGCAAGAAAGATCAACCTAGTAGGCCAAACCAAACTGATAATTCAAAGAGACTTGCAAAGATAACCAATCATACATAAAAGAATTCAGAGGAGATTCAAATATTGTTCATAGATAATCTTGATCATAAACCCACAATTCATCGGATCTCGACAAACACACCGCAAAAAGAAGAGTTACATCGAATAGATCTCCAAGAAGATCGCGGAGAACTTTGTATTGAGATCCAAAGAGAGAGAAGAAGCCATCTAGCTAATAACTATGGACTCGAAGGTCTGAGGTAAACTACTCACACATCATCGGAGAGGCTATGGTGTTGATGTAGAAGCCCTCCGTGATCAATGCCCCCTCCAGCGGAGCGCCGAAAAAGGCCCCAAGATGGGATCTCATGGGTACAGAAGGTTGCAGCGGTGGAAATAGGGTTTTGGATCCGTATCTGATGTTTCCAGGGTATATGAGTATATATAGGCGAAAGAGGTCGGTCATGAGAGCTACGAGGGGCCCACAAGGGTGGGGGCGCGCCTAGGGGGCAGGAACGCCTCCCTGCCTCATGGCTTCCTTGTTTGTTTCTTGACGTCCACTCCAAGTCCTCTGCATCACGTTTATTCCGAAAATCACGTTCGCGAAGGTTTCATTCCGTTTGGACTCCGTTTGATATTCCTTTCCTTCGAAACACTGAAATAGGCAAAAAAATAGCAATTTGGGCTGGGCCTCCAGCTAATAGGTTAGTCCCAAAAATAATATAAAAGTGTATAATAAAGCCCATTTAACATCCAAAACAGAATATATAATAGCATGGAACAATCAAAAATTATAGATACGTTGGAGACGTATCAAGCATCCCCAAGCTTAATTCCTGCTCATCCTCGAGTAGGTAAATGATAAAAACAGAATTTTTGATGTGGAATGCTACTTAGCATAATTTTCAATGTAATTCTCTTATTTGTGGTATGAATATTCAGATCCGAAAGATTCAAGATAAAAGTTTAATATTGACATAAAAGTAACAATACTTCAAGCATACTAACAAAGCAATCATGTCTTCTCAAAATAACATGGCCAAAGAAAGTTATCCCTACAAAATCATAGTCTGGCTATGCTCTATCTTCACCACACAAAATATTTAAATCATGCACAACCCCGATGACAAGCCAAGCAATTGTTTCATACTTTTGGTGTTCTCGAACTTTTTCAATCTTCACGCAATACATGAGCGTGAGCCATGGATATAGCACTATAGGGGAATAGAGTGGTGGTTGTGGAGAAGACAAAAAGGAGAAGATAGTCTCACATCAACTAGGCGTATCAACAGGCTATGGAGATGTCCATTAATAGATATCAATGTGAGTGAGTAGGGATTGCCATGCAACGGATGCACTAGAGCTATAAGTGTATGAAATCTCAACAATGGAAACTAAGTGGGTGTGCATCCAACTTGCTTGCTCATGAAGACCTAGGGCAATTTGAGGAAGCCCATCATTGGAATATACAAGCCAAGTTCTATAATGAAAAATTCCCACTAGTATATGAAAGTGATATCATCGGAGACTCTCTATCATGAAGATCATGGTGCTACTTTGAAGCACAAGTGTGGAAAAAGGATAGTAGCATTGTCCCTTATCTCTTTTCTCACTCTTTTTTTTGTTGGGCCTTTTTTATGGCCTCTTTTTTTTAGTCCAGAGTCTCATCACGACTTGTGAGGGAATCATAGTCTCCATCATCCTTTCCTCACTTGGGATAATGCTCTAATAATGATGATCATCACACTTTTATTTACTTACAACTCAAGTATTACAACTCAATACTTAGAACAAAATATGACTCTATATGAATGCCTCCGGCGGTGTACCGGGATATGAATCAAGAGTGGCATGTATGAAGATAATGAATGGTGGCTTTGCCACAAATACAATGTCAACTACATGATCATGCAAAGCAATATGACAATGATGGAGCGTGTCATAGTAAACGGAACGGTGATAAGTTGCATGGCAATATATCTCGGAATGGCTATGGAAATGGCATGATAGGTAGATATGGTGGCTGTTTTGAGGAAGGTATATGGTGGGTGTATGATACTGGCGAAAAGTGTGCGGTATTAGAGAGGCTAGCAATGGTGGAAGGATGAGAGTGTGTATAATCCATGGACTCAACATTAGTCATAAAGAACTCATATACTTGTTGCAAAAATCTATTAGTTATCAAAACAAAGTATTACGCGCATGCTCCTAGGGGATAGATTGGTAGGAAAAGACCATCGCTCGTCCCCGACCGCCATTCATAAGGAAGACAATCAATAAATAAATCATGCTCCGACTTCATCACATAACGGTTCACCATACGTGCATGCTACGGGAATCACAAACTTTAACACAAGTATTTCTCAAATTCATAACCACTCAACTAGCATGATTCTAATATCACCATCTTCATATCTCAAAACAATTATCAAGCGTCAAACTTCTCTTAGTATTCAACGCACTTATAAGAAAGTTTTTACTAATCTTGGATGCCTATCATATTAGGACTAATTTCACAATTAAAGCAAATTACCATGCTGTTTTGTAGAACTCTCAAAATAATATAAGTGAAGCATGAGAGATCAATAATTTCTATAAAACAAACCACCGCCGTGCTCTAAAATATATACGTGAAGCACTAGAGCAAAAACTATATAGCTCAAAAGATATAAGTGAAGCACATAGAATATTCTAATAAATTCCGAATCATGTGTGTCTCTCTCAAAAGTGTATTCAGCGAGGATGATTGTGGTAAACTAAAAAGCAAAGACTCAAATTATACAAGACGCTCCAAGCAAAACACATATCATGTGGTGAATAAAAATATAACATCAAGTAAAGTTACCGATGGATGAAGACGAAAGAGGGGATGCCTTCCGGGGCATCCCCAAGCTTAGGCTTTTGGTTGTCCTTGGATTTTACCTTGGGGTGCCTTGGGCATCTCCAAGCTTAGGCTCTTGCCAATGCTTGTTCCATAATCCATCAAATCTTTACCCAAAACTTGAAAACTTCACAACACAAAACTTAACAGAAAATCTCGTGAGCTCCGTTAGCGAAATAAAACAAAATACCACTTCAAGGTACTGTATTGAACTCATTCTTTATTTATATTGGTGTTAAACCCACTGTATTCCAACTTCTCTATGGTTTATAAACTCTTTTACTAGCCATAGATGTTGGAAATATGCCCTAGAGGCAATAATAAAAGGTTATTATTATATTTCTTTGTTCATGATAATCGTCTATTATTCATGCTATAATTGTATTGTCCGGAAATCGTAATACATGTGTGAATACATAGACCACAACGTGTCCCTAGTAAGCCTCTATTTGACTAGCTCGTTGATCAACAGATAGTCATGGTTTCCTGACTATGGACATTGGATGTCATTGATAACGGGATCACATCATTAGGAGAATGATGTGATGAACAAGACCCAATCCTAAGCATAGCATAAAAGATCGTGTAGTTTCGTTTGCTAGAGCTTTTCCAATGTCAAGTATCTTTTCCTTAGACCATGAGATCGTGCAACTCCCAGATACCGTAAGAGTGCTTTGGGTGTGCCAAACGTCACAACATAACTGGGTGACTATAAAGGTGCACTACGGGTATCTCCGAAAGTGTCTGTTGGGTTGGCACGGATCGAGACTGGGATTTGTCACTCCGTGTGACGGAGAGGTATCTCTGGGCCCACTCGATAATGCATCATCATAATGAGCTCAATGTGACTAAGGCGTTAGTCACGGGATCATGCATTGCGGTACGAGTAAAGAGACTTGCCGGTAACGAGATTGAACAAGGTATTGGGATACCGACGATCGAATCTCGGGCAAGTAACATACCGATTGACAAAGGGAATTGTATACCGGATTGATTGAATCCTTGACACCGTGGTTCATCCGATGAGATCATCGTGGAACATGTGGGAGCCAACATGGGTATCCAGATCCCGCTATTGGTTATTGACCGGAGAGGCGTCTCGGTCATGTCTGCATGTCTCCCGAACCCGTAGGGTCTACACACTTAAGGTCCGGTGACGCTAGGGTTGTAGAGATATATGTATGCGGAAACCCGAAAGGTGTTCGGAGTCCCGGATGAGATCCCGAACGTCACGAGAGGTTCCGGAATGGTCCGGAGGTGAAGAGTTATATATAGGAAGTCCAGTTTCGGCCACCGGGAAAGTTTCGGGGGTTACCGGTATTGTACCGGGACCACCAGAAGGGTCCCGGGGGTCCACCGGGTGGGGCCACCTATCCCGGAAGGCCCCGTGGGCTGAAAGTGGAAGGGAACCAGCCCTTAGTGGGCTGGGGCGCCTCCCTTGGGCCTCCCCCCCATGCGCCTAGGGTTGGGAACCCTAGGGGGGGGGAGTTCCCCCTTGCCTTGGGGGGCAAGGCAACCCCTTCCCCCCTTGTGGCCGCCGCCCCCCTTGAGATCCCATCTCTTGGGGCCGCCCCCCCCAGGGGGCCTATATAAAGGGGGGGAGGGAGGGCAGCACACAACAGCCTTGGGCGCCTCCCTCCTCCCCTGCAACACCTCTCTCTCTCTCGCAGAAGCTTGGCAAAGCCCTGCCGAGACCCGCTACATCCACCACCACGCCGTCGTGCTGCTGGATCTCCATCAAACTCTCCTTCTCCCTTGCTGGATCAAGAAGGAGGAGACGTCGCTGCACCGTACGTGTGTTGAACGCGGAGGTGCCGTCCGTTCGGCTCTCGGTCATCGGTGATTTGGATCACGGCGAGTACGACTCCGTCATCCACATTCATTGGAACGCTTCCACTCGCGATCTACAAGGGTATGTAGATGCACTCCTTTCCCCTCGTTGCTAGTAGACTCCATAGATGCATCTTGGTGAGCGTAGAAAAATTTTAAATTATGCTACGATTCCCAACAGTGGTATCAGAGCCAGGCCTATGCGTAGTTACTATGCACGAGTAGAACACAAAGCAGTTGTGGGCGTTGAGTTTGCCAATTCTTCTTGCCGCTACTAGTCGTTTCTTGTTTCGGCGGCATTGTAGGATGAAGCGGCCCGGACCGACCTTACACGTACGCTTACGTGAGACAGGTTCCACCGACTGACATGCACTAGATGCATAAGGTGGCTAGCGGGTGTCTGTCTCTCCTACTTTAGTCGGAACGGATTCGATGAAAAGGGTCCTTATGAAGGGTAAATAGAAATTGGCAAATCACGTTGTGGTCATACGTAGGTAAGAAAACGTTCTTGCTAGAAACCTACAAACCACGTAAAACTTGCAACAACAATTAGAGGACGTCTAACTTGTTTTTGCAGCAAGTGCTATATGATGTGATATGGCCAGAAGATGTGATGAATGATATATGTGATGTATGAGATTGATCATATTCTTGTAATAGGAATCACGACTTGCATGTCGATGAGTATGACAACCGGCAGGAGCCATAGGAGTTGTCTTTATTATTTTGCATGACCTGCGTGTCATTGAATAACGCCATGTAATTTACTTTACTTTTTTGTTAAACGCGTTAGCCATACAAGGAGAAGTAATCGTTGGCGTGACGACTTCATGAAGACACAATGATGGAGATCATGATGATGGAGATCATGGTGTCATGCCGGTGACGAAGATGATCATGGTGCTCCGAAGATGGAGATCAAAGGAGCATGATGATATTGGCCATATCATGTCACTATTTGATTGCATGTGATGTTTATCATGTTTTTGCATCTTATTTGCTTAGAACGACGGTAGTAAGTAAGATCATCCCTTATAATGATTTTAAGAAAGTGTTCACCCTAACTGTGCACCGTTGCGAAGGTTCGTTGTTTCGAAGCACCACGTGATGATCGGGTGTGATAGATTCTAACGTTCGAATACAACGGGTGTTGACGAGCCTAGCATGTACAGACATGGCCTCGGAACACACGCAATACACTTAGGTTGACTTGACGAGCCTAGCATGTACAAACATGGCCTCGGAACACGGAGGACCGAAAGGTCGAGCATGAGTCGTATAGAAGATACGATCAACATGGAGATGTTCACCGATCTTGACTAGTCCGTCTCACGTGATGATCGGACACGGCCTAGTTAAACTCGGATCATGTTTCACTTAGATGACGAGAGGGATGTCTATCTGAGTGGGAGTTCATTAAATAATTTGATTAGATGAACTTAATTATCATGAACTTAGTCTAAAATCTTTACACTATGTCTTGTAGATCTAATGGCCAACGTTGTCCTCAATTTCAACGCGTTCCTAGAGAAAACCAAGCTGAAAGATGATGGCAGCAACTATACGGACTGGATCCGGAACCTGAGGCTCATCCTCATAGTAGCCAAGAAAGATTATGTCTTAGAAGCACCGCTAGGTGAAGCACCAATCCCTGAGAACCAAGACGTTATGAACGCTTGGCAATCACGTGCTGATGATTACTCCCTCGTTCAGTGCGGCATGCTTTACAGCCTAGAACCGGGTCTCCAAAAGCGTTTTGAGAAACATGGAGCATATGAGATGTTCGAGGAGCTGAAATTAGTTTTTCAAGCTCATGCCCGGGTCGAGAGATATGATGTCTCCGACAAGTTCTTCAGCTGTAAAATGGAGGAGAATAGTTTTGTTAGTGAGCACATACTCAGAATGTCTGGGTTGCACAACCGCTTGACTCAGTTGGGAGTTAATCTCCCGGATGACGCGGTCATTGACAAAATCCTCCAGTCGCTTCCACCAAGCTACAAGAGCTTTGTGATGAACTACAATATGCAGGGGATGGAAAAGACCATTCCTGAAGTATATTCAATGCTGAAATCAGCGGAAGGGGAAATCAGAAAAGAACATCAAGTGTTGATGGTGAATAAAACCACTAAGTTCAAGAAGGGCAAGGGTAAGAAGAACTTCAAGAAGGACGGCAAGGGAGTTGCCACGCCCGGTAAACCAGTTACTGGGAAGAAGTCAAAGAATGGACCCAAGCCCGAGACTGAGTGCTTTTATTGCAAGGGAAGTGGTCACTGGAAGCGGAACTGCCCCAAATATTTAGCGGACAAGAAGAAGGCCGGCAACACCCAAGGTATATGTGATATACAAGTAATTGATGTGTACCTTACCAGTACTCGTAGTAGCTCCTGGGTATTTGATACCGGTGCGGTTGCTCATATTTGTAACTCAAAGCAGGAACTACGGAATAAACGGAGACTGGCAAAGGACGAGGTGACGATGCGCGTCAGGAATGGATCCAAGGTCGATGTGATCGCCGTTGGCATGCTACCTCTGCATCTACCCACGGGATTAGTTTTAAACCTCAATAATTGTTATTTAGTGCCAGCTTTGAGCATGAACATTGTATCTGGATCTCGTTTAATTCGAGATGGCTACTCATTTAAATCTGAGAATAATGGTTGTTCTATTTATTTGAGAGATATGTTTTATGGTCATGCCCCGCTGGTCAATGGTTTATTTTTGATGAATCTCGAACGTGATGTTACACATGTTCATAGTGTGAATACCAAAAGATGTAAAGTTGATAACGATAGTCCCACATACTTGTGGCACTGCCGCCTTGGTCACATTGGTGTCAAGCGCATGAAGAAGCTCCATGCAGATGGACTTTTGGAGTCTCTTGATTACGAATCATTTGACACGTGCGAACCATGCCTCATGGGTAAGATGACCAAGACTCCGTTCTCCGGAACAATGGAGCGAGCAACCAACTTATTGGAAATCATACATACCGATGTGTGCGGTCCAATGAGTGTTGAGGCTCGCGGAGGACATCGTTATGTTCTCACTCTCACTGATGATTTAAGTAGATATGGGTATGTCTACCTAATGAAACACAAGTCTGAAACCTTTGAAAAGTTCAAGGAATTTTAGAGTGAAGTCGAGAATCAACGTGACAGGAAAATAAAATTCTTACGATCAGATCGTGGTGGAGAATATTTAAGTCACGAATTTGGTACACACTTAAGGAAATGTGGAATAGTTTCACAACTCACGCCGCCTGGAACACCTCAGAGAAATGGTGTGTCCGAACGTCGTAATCGCACTCTATTGGATATGGTGCGATCTATGATGTCTCTTACCGATTTACCACTCTCATTTTGGGGTTATGCTTTAGAGACTGCCGCATTCACTTTAAATAGGGCACCGTCTAAATCCGTTGAGATGACACCGTATGAATTATGGTTTGGGAAGAAACCTAAGCTGTCGTTTCTAAAAGTTTGGGGATGCGATGCTTATGTCAAGAAACTTCAACCTGAAAAGCTCGAACCCAAATCGGAAAAATGTGGCTTCATAGGATACCCTAAGGAAACTATTGGGTATACCTTCTACCTCAGATCCGAAGGCAAGATCTTCATTGCCAAGAACGGGTCCTTTCTAGAGAAGGAGTTTCTCTCGAAAGAATTGAGTGGGAGGAAAGTGGAACTTGATGAGGTGATAGTCACCCCTTCCGAACTGGAAAGTAGCGCAGCGCGGGAAAATGTTCCTGTGGTGCCTACACCGACTGGGGAGGAAGTTAATGATAATGATCATGAAACTTCAGATCAAGTTACTGAACTTCGTAGGTCCAAAAGGACACGTTCCGCACCAGAGTGGTACAGCAACCCTGTCCTGGAAATCATGTTGTTAGACAACGGTGAACCTTCGAACTATGAAGAAGCGATGGCAGGCCCGGATTCCGACAAATGGCTAGAAGCCATGAAATCCGAGATAGGATCCATGTATGAAAACGAAGTATGGACTTTGACTGACTTGCCCGTTGATCGGCGAGCCATAGAAAACAAATGGATCTTTAAGAAGAAGACGGACGCAGATGGTAATGTGACCATCTACAAAGCTTGACTTGTCGCTAAGGGTTATCGACAAGTTCAAGGGGTTGACTACGATGAGACTTTCTCACCCGTAGCGAAGCTGAAGTCCGTCCGAATCATGTTAGCAATTGCCGCATACTATGATTATGAGATATGGCAGATGGACGTCAAAATGGCATTCCTTAATGGCTTCCTTAAGGAAGAGTTGTATATGATGCAGCCGGAAGGTTTTGTCGATCCTAAGAATGCTAACAAAGTGTGCAAGCTCCAGCGCTCAATCTATGGGCTGGTGCAAGCATCTCGGAGTTGGAACATTCGCTTTGATGAGATGATCAAAGCATTTGGGTTTACAGAGACTTATGGAGAAGCCTGTGTTTACAAGAAAGTGAGTGGGAGCTCTGTAGCATTTCTCATATTATATGTGGATGACATATTGTTGATGGGAAATGATATAGAATTCTTGGAGAGTATAAAGGCCTATTTGAATAAGTGTTTTTCAATGAAGGACCTTGGAGAAGCTGCTTATATATTAGGCATCAAGATCTATAGAGATAGATCAAGACGCCTCATTGGTCTTTCACAGAGTACATACCTTGACAAGATATTGAAGAAGTTCAATATGGATCAGTCCAAGAAGGGGTTCTTGCTGTATTGCAAGGTGTGCAGTTGAGCACGGCTCAATGCCCGACCACGGCAGAAGATATAGAAGAGATGAGTGTCATCCCCTATGCCTCGGCCATAGGGTCTATTATGTATGCCATGCTGTGTACCAGACCTAATGTAAACCTTGCCGTAAGTTTGGTAGGAAGGTACCAAAGTAATCCCGGCAAGGAACACTGGACAGCGGTCAAGAATATCCTGAAGTACCTGAAGAGGACTAAGGATATGTTTCTCGTTTATGGAGGTGACGAAGAGCTCGTCGTAAAGGGTTACGTCGACGCTAGCTTCGACACAGATCTGGATGACTCGAAGTCACAGACCGGATACATGTATATATTGAATGGAGGAGCAGTAAGCTGGTGCAGTTGCAAGCAAAGCGTCGTGGCGGGATCTACATGTGAAGCGGAGTACATGGCAGCCTCGGAGGCAGCACAGGAAGCAGTCTGGATGAAGGAGTTCATTACCGACCTAGGGGTGATTCCCAATGCGTCGGGCCCGATGACTCTCTTCTGTGACAACACTGGAGCTATTGCCCTTGCGAAGGAGCCCAGGTTTCACAGGAAGACCAGGCATATCAAGCGACGCTTCAACTCCATTCGTGAAAGTGTTCAAAATGGAGACATAGATATTTGTAAAGTACATACGGACCAGAATGTAGCAGATCCGTTGACTAAACCTCTCCCTAGGGCAAAACATGATCAACACCAGGACGCAATGGGTGTTCGATTCATCACAATGTAACTAGATTATTGACTCTAGTGCAAGTGGGAGACTGTTGGAAATATGCCCTAGAGGCAATAATAAAAGGTTATTATTATATTTCTTTGTTCATGATAATCGTCTATTATTCATGCTATAATTGTATTGTCCGGAAATCGTAATACATGTGTGAATACATAGACCACAACGTGTCCCTAGTAAGCCTCTAGTTGACTAGCTCGTTGATCAACAGATAGTCATGGTTTCCTGACTATGGACATTGGATGTCATTGATAACGGGATCACATCATTAGGATTATGTGATGGACAAGACCCAATCCTAAGCATAGCATAAAAGATCGTGCAGTTTCGTTTGCTAGAGCTTTTCCAATGTCAAGTATCTTTTCCTTAGACCATGAGATCGTGCAACTCCCGGATACCGTAAGAGTGCTTTGGGTGTGCTAAACGTCACAACGTAACTGGGTGACTATAAAGGTGCACTACGGGTATCTCCGAAAGTGTCTGTTGGGTTGGCACGGATCGAGACTGGGATTTGTCACTCCGTGTGACGGAGAGGTATCTCTGGGCCCACTCGGTAATGCATCATCATAATGAGCTCAATGTGACTAAGGCGTTAGTAACGGGATCATGCATTGCGGTACGAGTAAAGAGACTTGCCAGTAACGAGATTGAACAAGGTATTGGGATACCGACGATCGAATCTCGGGCAAGTAACATACCGATTGACAAAGGGAATTGTATACCGGATTGATTGAATCTTCGACACCGTGGTTCATCCGATGAGATCATCGTGGAACATGTGGGAGCCAACATGGGTATCCAGATCCCGCTGTTGGTTATTGACCGGAGAGGCGTCTCGGTCATGTCTGCATGTCTCCCGAACCCGTAGGGTCTACACACTTAAGGTCCGGTGACGCTAGGGTTGTAGAGATATATGTATGCGGAAACCCGAAAGTTGTTCGGAGTCCCGGATGAGATCCCGAACGTCACGAGAGGTTCCGGAATGGTCCGGAGGTGAAGAGTTATATATAGGAAGTCCAGTTTCGGCCACCGGGAAAGTTTCGGGGGTTACCGGTATTGTACCGGGACCACCGGAAGGGTCCCGGGGGTCCACCGGGTGGGGCCACCTATCCCGGAGGGCCCCGTGGGCTGAAAGTGGAAGGGAACCAGCCCTTAGTGGGCTGGGGCGCCACCCTTGGGCCTCCCCCCCATGCGCCTAGGGTTGGGAACCCTAGGGGGGGGGGGAGTTCCCCCTTGCCTTGGTGGGCAAGGCAACCCCTTCCCCCCTTGTGGCCGCCGCCCCCCCTTGAGATCCCATCTCTTGGGGCCGATGCCCCCCCAGGGGGCCTATATAAAGGGGGGGAGGGAGGGCAGCACACAACAGCCTTGGGCGCCTCCCTCCTCCCCTGCAACACCTCTCTCTCTCTCGTAGAAGCTTGGCAAAGCCCTGCCGAGACCCGCTACATCCACCACCACGCCGTCGTGCTGCTGGATCTCCATCAACCTCTCCTTCCCCCTTGCTGGATCAAGAAGGAGGAGACGTCGCTGCACCGTACGTGTGTTGAACGCGGAGGTGCCGTCCGTTCGGCACTCGGTCATCGGTGATTTGGATCACGGCGAGTACGACTCCGTCATCCACGTTCATTGGAACGCTTCCGCTCGCGATCTACAAGGGTATGTAGATGCACTCCTTTCCCCTCGTTGCTAGTAGACTCCATAGATGCATCTTGGTGAGCGTAGAAATTTTTTAAATTATGCTACGATTCCCAACAATAGATTCATCAAAATAAGCAAACAACACACGAAAAACAAAATCTGTCAAAAACAGAACAGTCTGTAGTAATCAGATTTTTTCTAAAACTTCTGGAACTCCCAAAATCCTGAAAAACTAGGACAACCTGGACAATTTGCGTACTGATCCACTGCAAAAAGAATCGGTAATTTATCACGCTCTGGTGAGTTTAAACAATTATATTCGTGAGCAGAAAGTTTCTGACTTTTTCAGCAAGATCAAATAACTATCACCCAGGAAGATCCTATTGGTTCTACTTGGCAGAAACACTAATTAAAACACAAAAACAAATCTAACCAGAGGCTAGATCAAAAATTTATTCCTAAACAGGAGCAAAAAGCAAAAAAATAAAATAAAATTGGGTTGCCTCCCAACAAGCGCTATCGTTTAACGCCCCTAGCTAGGGATAGAAACAAGGATAGATCTAAGTATTATCATCTTTGGCATTCAATCCATAAGTAGCTCTCATAATAGATTCATAAGGTAATTTTATTTTGTTTTAGGAAAGTGTTCCATGCCTTTCCTTAACGGAAATTGGAATCTAATATTCCCTTCATATCAGTAATTGCACCAATCGTTCTAAGGAAAGGTCTACCAAGAATAATAGGACATGAAGGATTGCAATCTATATCAAGAACGATGAAATCTACGGGCACATAATTCCTATTTGCAACAATAAGAACATCATTAATTCTTCCCATAGGTTTCTTAATAGTGGAATCCGCAAGATGCAAGTTTAGAGAATAATCATCAAATTCACGGAAACCTAGCAAATCACACAAAGTTTTTGGAATCGTGGAAACACTAGCACCCAAATCACATAAAGCATAGCATTCATGATCTTTAATTCTAATTTTAATAGTAGGTTCCCACTCAACATAAAGTTTTCTAGGGATAGAAACTTCCAACTCAAGTTTTTCTTCATAAGATTGCATCAAAGCATCAACGATATGTTTGGTAAAAGCTTTATTTTGACTATAAGCATGACGAGAATTTAGCATGGATTGCAACAAGGAAATACAATCTATCAAAGAGCAATTATCATAATTAAATTCCTTGAAATCCAAAATAGTGGGTTCATTGATATCTAAAGTTTTGACCTCTTCAATCCCACTTTTACTAATTTTTGCATCAAGATCTAAAAACTCCGAATTTTTGGGACCCCTTCTAACTAAAGTTGACTCATCTCCAGTCCCATCATTATCAAGACTAGTACAATGCCCGTGCGTTGCCACGGGCTTTTGAAATATTTTGCTAAAGTTATATAAACATAATGCATGTTAAATTTTATATATTAAAGAAAAGATAACACAAACATAATCGGGTAATAATTGAAGTACACTTTACTTGCAATGTAAATTATTAACAAAAAGACAATTGGAAGATGTATACATGTAGACTTATTATCCCACTAAAAATCTTTAGAAATTAAGATCTACTTGATGTGCTTAAGAAATCCTCGTGCAATATCAGAAATATTGTTTTTAGCTTCGTTCGCATAATATCTAAGAAAGTATAATAAAAACCTCTTCCGTGACTTATACCCATTCTGCATAAGCAATATATGTAATTAGCACAAATACTTCTCATCAAAGATCTTAAAATATGTAATGGAGAGTACACACCGTACAAACCGTACACCCACCAGAGCATAAAACAAAAAGTAAAATAGCCGGACACATCCCTTCCATTTCCTAAATTAATTTTATCTTGAATATAGTGATAACAAAAATAAATACCTGTATTTTATATGTTATGATAATAAAATATATAAATTTACCAGTCTATGCTCGTTGGAATACCAAACAGAAATAAACATTGCCATCTAGATACATCTGAATGCCCGTGTGTTGCCATGGAACAACAAATTTAATGCATTGATAAAACAATCATTTTAATTCACAACATGTCGCTTGCGGCTTATGATTTCTTTGCAACAAATATCACTCTATACTACTGTTAAGACAAAATCATGACTACTGTTAAGACAAAATCCATGACTGCATTCAAGTTTGAGGTGGACATTATACATATACTAAACCTGGCTAGGTTTTCTTTTCCTTGTTTTCTTGACTTTTTCCTATCAGTAAAAATTGGGCCAATGGGGAGGCGACACCTTATTTAGTGGGGGATCTGGCTGGGTAGGATCTTGGGTGTGCCCAATGATTTTACATGGGATTGAGACATTCTTTTTGTTGTATTGTGAGTTTGTGCTTGAGTGCATGTATCTGATTTGCCTACATAGATCAAATGGATCTTGCTGACTAGCATTTTTGGCAGTTTGTGTATGCAGTGCCTGCGTGTTGTTGCATTTGCATGTCCAGAATTGTCTCGGCCATCGCGGATTAGTGTGGGCAGGTGCAGCTTTTTTCCCTGGCCCTGCCACGTTGTAGGATGCTGTAAAAAATTTAGCACTTTTCTCCCCATCTATCCACATCTCTCTCGAAGGATCGTAGCAAATACGTGCACGACTGAACCACCGCTTCACCGCTATATGAACCTATAAAATCTGCCCTGCCGTTAACCCCCAGCATCGCCATTCCTCAGTCCGCCGTGGAGTAGCGGTAGCCCATCCAACCAGTCTGCGCTTGAAGCTCGCGGCTGCTGTGATCGACCACGTGTTAGCCGTCTTCACCTTGACCCTCTCTCCTCTACCCCGTCTTCCGTCTTGTTTGGCCCTTTCAGTCCCTGCTCCACCGATCAGAGGTGTCATGGAGTCTCAGCTAGCGAGGCCGTCGGGTACGCGGTGGTGGCATATGTGCGCACGCCGGCTAGGGCAGAGGCCCTGATCGCCGCTGGAGTGTGCCTAGCGGACACGGCGGCCTCCATCGCCGCTACCTCCGACATGGTCTTCACGGTGGTCGACGATCTCCGGAAGATCATGGTCGGCAACCCTGGCGACGTCCGTGCCGTCGGCGGCGGTGCCGCCCACAAGAAGGTGCCTGGAGGGAGGTGTATGCAGAATTGCAGACTATGGCGGCGGTCATGAACACGACAATGGTGTGTGGGCACGTGAGTTCCATCGGGCCGTTGTTGCCGGACACCACCGGCGTCGACAATCTTCGGAAGGCTTGCAGCACATGAACACAACCTGATGACCTCCAGGCCTTCGGTTTCTGCCGGTAGAAGCAGAAGGGGTGCAGGGACATGGCGGTGCGGACGAGAGGTTGTGGCGCGTCATCTTCGCCGCGGACGCTTCGAAGACCTGCAGCACGGCCGTCGGATGTCGTCCTCCGCCTCACGCTTCGGTAACAAAACAGCGTCAGCACCATGGCCCTTGACTCCTGTGGCCCCTTCATGCTGGCTGCGGCCGCCCCCCATGGCCCCCCGCTTCGATGATGGGTGGATCCTGAGTGCGGACGGAGGGAACTGTGACACTGCAGGCCTCGTCGTTCGTGTCGTGAGGCGACCAGAAGCCAGAGGTACTATATATGTGCCCATGCTCATGCGCCACCTCGCCACCCCAGGGCTCTTGGTCGTTTCCATGACGCCGGAGTCGCGTCATGTAGCGCTCGCCTGTACGCAACCATCTCGGGCGCGGGAAAGCACGCCGCCTAGCCGTGCCCGCGATCAGCCGCCTGGCTTGCTGCATGGCAGCACCGATACGTAGCATAGGTCAGTGTCGTTGGCGTACTGGCTCCCCGGCAGCGTATTGATCTACCTGTGCTGCGGTATTTCTCCTATGTGTTTGTTGGCAGAGACGTTGAGCAGCATGACGAAGGAGAGGCCGGAGAACAATTTCGCTACAAGATTCCACCGCGGCGAATTCGTTTTGCTATAATTCCGTTCAGTTACACGCCTGATTAATCGCTATAGCCTGACTCTGTATGTGTCCATCATGAGTAACTTGATAAAGCTATAATGTCAGTCTTTGGTTAACAATTGCATTTCTAAAGTCTAATGTCAACGGAGTAAATCTAGACATGAATTGCAATCAAGATTAATCATTGGATGTTCTCTCTTTCTTTGACCTTGATTAAGATTGTGTTATCGGGAAAAGGTAATTAGGTATCTCCCTTGCTACATAATTTTGTAAATTGTTCTATTTCAGATGACATAGCAATGTTGCTGGACATGCCTCTCAACAATACATGCATAGGTGACCACGTTACGGCCAAGAGCAGTGGCCAAGAGGCCGTACTGAAATAGAGCTTCCCTTCGACGGTTTTTGAACAAGCTCTCAAACTGAAGGTGCATAGTGTTGCTCCCAATCCTTTTCTGTAACTAACACTGCCAATACTTGCATGCTTGCTATAAACTATACTTGATGTAGGTGAGTGGCACTCTGAAATGATTCCATATTATGGCAAGTTACCAATGTCAACAGGCAGAACAGTGGATTATTTTATCTACTTGGGTTTTACCATTTTTTATTTATTTTAAGCTGAACCTGTTATATCCAGCTGTGAACATATCCATCTTCTTGAACTTTCTTTCTTCCTTTTTTTTTCTTTTTGCAACATGAATGGATTAGTTAGGCTAGCAAACTGAGATCTATTTGGGCGTGATGCATGCATAAATAATAGTTTGCGTCAGCATGCACATTCTCAAGCAGAGTCATACCACTAAACCACTGCATAAATACAGAGCATATGTGGATTCACCTTCATTTTTGAGAAATTTCTGCAGTTTCTTCTCCGCGTAACATGTTCATATGGGAAATGTATATCATCACTTTGAATCAGCTATGATCATGGCTGACCTCTCAGTGGAGAGGGGATGGGGAAAAGGAGACACCGCCATCTATTTTATTTTCAGTCATTGGTAGTAATGTTTATGTTTGAATGGAGGGAACAATTGTAAAATATTAGTTTTCAGCCTTCATGCAGTACTGACCAAGCTTATTAAAATGCCACAGACTGGTTATTTGCTTCATGAAAGCATTTGCTTATGTTAGCACTGCCATCGGTAGGACATAGCATTCAGCTTAGTCAATTTTACTCAAGAGGAGGTGCATGTTGGCAGTACTATTTTTGCTGTCTAATTTGGCTTGATGTTGCTCAGTCTGCACTAAAAAAGATCATCGAAATGCACCAGCAAGGCGATGTTGCCCAAGCTGCCTTGGAATACCTGCACTTAATTTAAAGTAGTCATAAAAAAATTCACATGATGTCTCAACAACAATTTACAAAGGCCCTTTGCCACTTCGAACCAATTATGCAGGGAACTCCACCAGAATATTGTATACCAGGAGTGTGAATGTACTGTGTTTAATCTTATTAGAAATGTATCAGTATGTGCTTCATGTTCCCTAAAATGTACCACACATGATGAATATAAATGTCTAATTTTTGGTTGCTTCTAAGCATGACTTCCTTTATTGTGCCTACAACCTTAGCCACATAGTTATTTAACTTCAAAGTGAAATTCATTGTATACAACAAAGACCAAGATAACATGTATAAACACAACGTATCGATGGGGCGCGGCGTGCCGCCGCGCGGGTATGCTAGTATTTAGCATGACCAAATATAGGGAACTCATGCCTTCTACTCTACAATGATGACAAAGCCGACAATTGACTTGCCTTCAATTTCGCCATGCACTCTAGGATACACTAATGAGGTCTCTTCTCCACCCAACTCGGACAAATAAATACTACTCTCTGTGTCACAATTTACCTACCGCACAGGCGTCACACATTTCAAAATTTAAATGTACTCAAGCACTTTGATCAACAAATTGTCGCTTACATGTCAAAAAATTTATCATCAAATTCGTATTACAAAAAACTCCAATGGTATAATTTTATGACACATAACATATATCATCAATTAAGTTTGGTGGTCAAAGTTAAATCACAGAGAGAGTATATACACACTACTTTTCTTACAAAATTTAATCTACGAAAACATCTTCTCTCCCCCCTTGCAATCCATCTCCTCGGCTTTGCCGCAAGCTTTTTTTGCAATAGAAGCCACACTTTAATATGAAAATGAGACAGACATCATTTGGTAATATCCACACATTCAATAATGGACTTGAATGGTGCTAACTCTGCTCTGCACTACAACGGGATCTACCTTTGCCATACACTACGCTTCCAACACCATCACAACAAATGCTCTGTCAGCTAACAATCATAGAAACATCTGTCATAACGGTTAAATGATGTTTTTGTTGACACTTGTATACATATCGGCGACATATTTCAATGGGCATACACTACTTGCCATGTGTTACATCAAAATATATGACCACAGCATCAGTTCTCCTTCCCCTCATTCCGTCTGCCATCGAGACAGGGACCTGAACTTTGTGCTGCTCTTATTGATTTAATGAAAAGAAAGTTATTTATCTCTGTTAGAACACAAATGCTTAGATAACATCTGCATGTCAGGGAAGGATTATGTGGCTTGGATAGCATCTGCAAGTTAGGGAAGAATTATGCGACCATGTAATATTTGGACAGGAACAAAAGTCATGAAAACATAAAATTAAAGTCCATTAAGACATAAACAATACAGTCTTATCATGTCTCAGGTTTTAACTTTCTTATTAGTGTACCAAATTGGCTCAAATATATACCTACAGTCTGAAAAATAAGAATGAACGAGATCATACAATCAAGATGGAGGTTGCCATGCTCTTTTCTTTGTGCAGATCATCAACATGAATAAACAGATACATAAACCGAAAATGATGAAATGGAACTTATTCAGCCGATTGATCTTAGAGCATTGTATAAAGTTGATACTCCCTCCAATCCATATTACTTGTCGCTCAAACAGATGTATCTAGCATTGATATACGTCTAGATACATCCATTTCAGCACAACTAATATGGATCAGTGGGAGTAATAGATCATGCAGTCAAGTGAACAATGGATAAAGCACTAAACATTCCTTGGGTGATCACACACTCGACAAGTGAACAATACTCCTTAATAACAATGATAAATGAATTTCATCTAAAAATACTATGGTAGACAAAGTAAATGGAAAGAATACTATGTGCTTACTTAACTTCGTTGTTGTCTATCAAGATTGGCAATGATGTTGCAAAAGATGTTCTGGAATATCAATCTAAACGAGCTAAATAATCAAAGCTACAAAATGATTGGCTCAGTATCTTGTCTACAATTTTAGATTAACAATTATTTGACAGTTTCTCATCAAGCAGGGATTTAAATAGTGATTGTTCCATTCTTGAAGTGGAGTTCAAACGGTGCAGTGAGAATTTCTACTCAAAAATTAAGATGACGTATTGACATGCAAGTTCAAATTGAAGGTCAACTTTAATGCCAACCATAAATCTCTGGAAGTGCATGTACGCATGGATGTTATGGAGCTTTCAAGTAGTAACAGTAAACTACAGAGATAATAGCGTGCTACGTCTTGAGCTTGCGTTGGTTTTCCCTGAAGAGGAAGGGATGATGCAGCAGAGTAGCGTAAGTATTTCCCTCAGTTTTTGAGAACCAAGGTATCAATCCAGTAGGAGGCCACGCGCAAGTCCCTCGTACCTACACAAAACAAATAACTCCTCGCAACCAACGCGAATAGGGGTTGTCAATCCCTTCACGGTCACTTACGAGAGTGAGATCTGATAGAGATGACAGATAATATTTTTGGTATTTTTGGTATAAAGATGCAAAGTTAAAATAAAGGCAAAGTAAAGAGCAAAGCAATAATAAAAGCGTAGGAAGATTAATATGATGAAAATAGACCCGGGGGCCATAGGTTTCACTATTGGCTTCTCTCAAGAGCATAAGTACTTTACGGCGGGTGAACGAATTACTGTTGAGCAATTGACAGAATTGAGCATAGTTATGAGAATATCTAGGTATGATCATGTATATAGGCATCACGTCTGAGACAAGTAGACCGACTCCTGCCTGCATCTACTACTATTACTCCACTCATCGACCGCTATCCAGCATGCATCTAGAGTATTAAATTAATAAAAACAGAGTAACGCCTTAAGCAAGATGACATGATGTAGAGGAATAAATTCATGCAATATGATAAATACCCCATCTTGTTATCCTCGATGGCAACAATACAATACGTGCCTTGCAACCCCTTCTGTCACTAGGTAAGGACACCGCAAGATTGAACCCAAAGCCAAGCACTTCTCCCATTGCAAGAACTATCAATCTAGTTGGCCAAACCAAACGGATAATTTGAAGAGACTTGCAAAGATAACTCAATCATACATAAAAGAATTCAGAGAAGATTCAAATATTGCTCATAGATAATCTTGATCATAAACCCACAATTCATCGGTCTCAACAAACACACCGCAAAAAAAAGATTACATCGAATAGATCTCCACGAGAGAGGGGGAGAACATTGTATTGAGATCCAAAAAGAGAGAAGAAGGGGCTATGGACTCGAAGGTCTGAAGTATACTACTCACACTTCATCGGAGGGGCTATGGTGATGATGTAGAAGCCCTCCGTGGTGGAATCCCCTTCCGGCGGAGCTCCGGAACAGGCCCCAAGATGGGATCTCGCGGATACAGAAAGTTGCAGCGGTGGAATTAGGTTTTTGGCTCCGTATCTGATCTATCGGGGGTACGTAGGTATATATAGGAGGAAGGAGTACGTCGGTGGAGCAACAGGGGGCCCACGAGGCAGGGGCGCGCCTGGGGGGGAAGGGCGCGCCCCGCACCCTCGTGACCGCCTCTTTTGTTCCTTGGACGAGGGTCCAAGTCTCCTGGATCACGTTCGGTGAGAAAATCACGTTCCCGAAGGTTTTATTCCGTTTGGACTCCGTTTGATATTCCGTTTCTTCGAAACACTGAAATAGGCAAAAAAACAGCATTTCTGGGCTGGGCCTCCGGTTAATAGGTTAGTCCCAAAAATAATATAAAAGTAGAAAATAAAGCCCAATATAGTCCAAAACAGTAAATAATATAGCATGGAGCAATCAAAAATTATAGATACGTTGGAGACGTATCAAGCATCCCCAAGCTTAATTCCTGCTCGTCCTCGAGTAGGTAAATGATAAAAAAAGAATTTTTGATGCGGAGTGCTACTTAGCATAATTTCAATGTAACTTTTCTTAATTGTGGCATGAATGTTCAGATCCAAATGTTTCAAGATAAAGGCTTATAAAACATAAAAAATAATAATACTTCGAAGCATACTAACAAATAATCATGTCCTATCAAAATAACATAGCCAAAGAAAGCTTATCCCTACAAAATCATATAGTTAGGCCATGCTTCATTTTCATTACACAAAATACTCCCATCATGCACAACCCCGATGACGAGCCGAGCAATTGGTTCATACTTTTTAACGCGCTTCAGCTTTTCAACTCTTACGCAATACATGAGTGTAAGCCATGGACATAGCACTATGGTGGTATATAGTGGTGGTTGTGAGGACAAAAAGGGAGAAGATAGTCTCACATCAACTAGGCGTATCAACGGGCTATGGAGATGCCCATTAATAGATATCAATGTGAGTGAGTAGGGATTGCCATGCAACGGATGCACTAGAGCTATAAGTATATGAAAGCTCAACAAAAGAAACTAGTGGGTGTGCATCCAACTTGCTTGCTCACGAAGACCTAGGGCATTTTTGAGGAAGCCCATCATTGGAATATACAAGCCAAGTTCTATAATGAAAAATTCCCACTAGTATATGAAAGTAACAAAATGAGAGACTCTCTATTATGAAGACCATGGTGCTACTTTGAAGCACAAGTGTGGCAAAAGGATAGTAACATTGTCCCTTCTCTCTTTTTCTCTCATTTATATTTTTTTTGTTTGGGCCTTTTCTCTTTTTTTTATGGCCTCTTTTCTTTTTTTTTCGTCCGGAGTCTCATCCTGACTTGTGGGGGAATCATAGTCTCCATCATCCTTTCCTCACTGGGACAATGCTCTAATAATGATGATCATCACACTTTTATTTACTTACAACTCAACAATTACAACTCAATACTTAGAACAAAATATGACTCTATGTGTATGCCTCCGGCGG
The DNA here is from genome assembly GCF_002575655.3 of Aegilops tauschii subsp. strangulata. Taxonomy (NCBI): domain Eukaryota; kingdom Viridiplantae; phylum Streptophyta; class Magnoliopsida; order Poales; family Poaceae; genus Aegilops; species Aegilops tauschii. The sequence continues at coordinate 547,373,711 of NC_053036.3, read as the reverse complement.
TGTATCGGGATATGCAATGAATCAAGAGCGACATGTATGAAAATTATGAAGCTGGCCTTGCCACAAATACGATGTCAACTACATGATCATGCAAAGAGCAATATGACAATGATGAAGCGTGTCATAATAAACGGAACGGTGGAAAGTTGCATGGCAATATATCTCGGGATGGCTATGGAAATGCCATAATAGGTAGGTATGGTGGCTGTTTTGAGGAAGGTAAATAATGGGTGCATGATACCGGCTAAAAGTGCGCGGTATTAGAGAGGCTAGCAATGGTGGAAGGGTGAGTGTGCGTATATCCATGGACTCACATTAGTCATAAAGAAATCATATACTTATTGCAAAAGTTTACTTAGCCCTCGAAGAAAAGTACTACTACGCATGCCCCAAGAGGGATAGATTGGTAGGAAAAGACCATCGCTCGTCCCCGACTGCCACTCATAAGGAAGACAATCAAAAGAGCACCTCATGCAACAAATTTGTCACACAACTTTTACCATACGTGCATGCTACGGGACTTGCCAACTTCAACACAAGTATTTCTCAATTTCATAATTACTCACTAGCACGACTCTAATATTACTACCTTTATATCTCAAAACAATTATCAAGCACCAAATTGATCATAACATCCAAATCACTTCCTATGATAGTTTTACAAATCTTGGATACCAAGCATATTATTATTATTAGCAAATTACCATGCTATTTAAGACTCTCAAAATAATCTAAGTGAAGCATGAGAGATCAAAGGTTTCTTTAAAACAAATCTACCGCAGTGCTCTAAAAGATATAAGTGAAGCACTAGAGCAAAACTATAAAGCTCAAAAGATATAAGTGAAGCACATAGAGTATTCTAACAAATTATAATTCATGTATGGATCTCTCAATAGGTGTGTCCAGCAAGGATGATTGTGGTAAACTAAAAAGCAAAGACTCAAATAATACAAGACGCTCCAAGCAAAACACATATCATGTGGTGAATAAAAATATAGCTCCAAGTAAAGTTACCGATGGAAGTGGACGAAAGAGGGGATGCCTTCCGGGGCATCCCCAAGCTTTGACTTTTTGGTGTCCTTGGATTATCTTGGGGGTGCCATGGGCATCCCCAAGCTTAGGCTCTTGCCACTCCTTGTTCCATAATCCATCAAAAGAATTTCACCCAAAACTTGAAAACTTCACAACACAAAACTCAACAGAAATCTCGTGAGCTCCGTTAGCGAAAGAAAACAAAAGACCACTTCAAGGTACTGTAATGTGACGCCCCCGATTTGACCGTACACTAATCATGCACGCAAATGTGTACGATCAAGATCAGGGACTCACGGGAAGATATCACAACACAACTCTAAAACATAAATAAGTCATACAAGCATCATAATACAAGCCAGGAGCCTCGAGGGCTCGAATACAAGTGCTCGATCATAGACGAGTCAGCGGAAGCAACAATATCTGAGTACAGACATAAGTTAAACAAGTTTGCCTTAAGAAGGCTAGCACAAAAGTAGCAACGATCGAAGAGGCCAGGCCTCCTGCCTGGGACCTCCTAACTACTCCTCGAAGCCGAACTCCATGTAGAATCATCCTCGGGATCTCTAGCTCCTGGACTCCAGCATCTGGTTGCGACAACCAGGTATAGAAAGGGGAAAAGAGGGAGAAAAGCAACCGTGAGTACTCATCCAAAGTACTCGCAAGCAAGGATGTACACTACATATGCATGGGTATATGTGTAAAGGACCATATCGGTGGACTGAACTACGGAATGCCAGAATAAGGGGGGGATAGCTAGTCCTGTCGAAGACTACGCTTCTGGCCACCTCCATCTTGCAGCATGTAGAAGAGAGTAAATGGTAAGTTCACCAAGTAGCATCGCATAGCATAATCCTACCCGGCGATCCCCTCCTCGTCGCCCTGTTAGAGAGCGATCACTGGGTTGTATCTGGCACTTGGAAGGGTGTGTTTTATTAAGTATCCAGTTCTAGTTGTCATAAGGTCAAGGTACAACTCCGGGTCGTCCTTTTACCGAGGGACACGGCTATTCGAATAGATAAACTTCCCTGCAGGGGTGCACCACATAACCCAACACGCTCGATCCAATTTGGCCGGACACACTTTTCTGGGTCATGCCCGGCCTCGGAAGATCAACACGTCGCAGCCTCACCTAGGCTCAACAGAGAGGTCAGCACGCCGGTCTAAACGCTATGCGCGCAGGGGTCTGGGCCCATCGCCCATTGCACACCTGCACGTTGCGTACGCGGCCGGAAGCAGACCTAGCCCCCTTAATACAAGTGCGAGCTTACGGTCCAATGCGGCGCGCGCCACTCAGTCGCTGACGTCAAGAAGAGCTTCGGCTGATACCACGACGTCGAGTGCCCATAACTGTTCCCGCGTAGTTGGTTAGTGCGTATAGACCAAATGGCCAGACTCAGATCAAATACCAAGATCTCGTTAAGCGTGTTAAGTATCCACGAACGCCGACCAGGGCCAGGCCCACCTCTCTCCTAGGTGGTCTCAACCTGCCCTGTCGCTCCGCCACAAAGTAACAGTCAGGGGCCGTCAGGAACCCAGGCCCACCTCTACCGGGATGGAGCCACCTGTCCTTTCAGCCCCCTCATCAGAATCACTTGCGGGTACTCAACGAGCCGGCCCGACTTTAGTCACCACATGTGTCATGTATATAAAGTATATAGTATATACCCGTGATCACCTCCCGAAGTGATCACGGCCCAGTAGTATAGCATGGCAGACGGACAAGAGTGTAGGGCCACTGATGGAACACTAGCATCCTATACTAAGCAGTAGGATGGCAGGTAAGGGTAACAACTGAAGCAACAATGACAGACTATGCAGCAGAATAGGATTAACAAAAGCAGTAACATGCTACACTACTCTAATGCAAGCAGTAGAGAGAAGAATAGGCGATATCTGGTGATCAAGGGGGGGCTTGCCTGGTTGCTTTGGCAAGAAGGAGGGGTCGTCAACTCCGTAGTCGAACTTGGCAGCAGCAGCGTCGGTCTCGTAGTCTACCGGAGAAGGAGAGGGGAAGAAACAGTAAATACGAAGCAAACAAAGCATCACAAAACATAAGGAGGCAAAACACGGTGCTAGGTATGCCCTAACGTGGTAGGAGGTGATACCGACGAAGGGGGGAAACATCCGGGAAAGTATTCCCGATGTTTCGCATTTTCGGACAGATGAAACGGAGGGGGAAAGTTGTGAGTTCGATATGTTAGGGATGTGTGGCGGACGAACGGGCTGCGTATCCGGATTCGTCTCGTCGTTCTGAGCAACTTTCATGTACAAAGTTTTTCCATCCGAGCTACGGTTTATTTTAAATTAAAAATTAAAGATTTAAATCATTTTTATAATTTAATAAATTAATTTAATTCGAAATTTAATTAATGCATCAGCATGACGTCAGTATGACGTCAGCAGTCAACGTTGACCGTTGACCTGGTCAACCTGACAGGAGGGTCCCACCTGTCAAGGGCTGTTAGCTAATTAACAGTAATTAATTAGGTTAATTAATCTTAATTAGTTAATATTAACAGGATTAATTAAGTTAATTAATTATCTTTATTATTGATTTATTTATTTTTATTAATTAATTTTTCTTAAATCATTTTTTTATTAAAACGTTCTCTGGGCGGGGCCCATGTGTCATAGGCCCTGTGGGCCTTAACGGGCACGGGCGGTGGTTAACGGGGCGGCGCTGGATGCGGGCGCACGGGCGCGTGCGCGAGGCCACTAGGGGAGGCGGGCTCCGGTGAGCCGTGGGAGCAGCGGCGGATGGGGCCGGCGCGGCCGGGCAGAAGCAGGCGCGGCCCGGCGGTGCGCCGGCGGCCAGGGCTAGCAGGCCGCGCGGCGGCCAGGCGAGCGGATGGCGCGACCGGCAGGAGTGAAGGGCGCACGGGCGCAGGGGGGCTGCGGGCGGCGACGAGAGCGGCAGCGGGCGTAGGGCGGCGCGGCGCGGTAGGGCGTCGGCGGCGCAAGGCTACAGCGGCAGCCGTGCAGCAGCGGCAGGAAGGGGAGGCCAGGGGCGTGACGCGGGTGCGGCGGAACTGCGGGCGAGCAGCGCAGCGGCAGAGGAGGCGGGCAGACGCGGGCGGCAGCGGCGCGGCAGGAGCGGGCGAACGACACGAGCGGCGGCTACGTGAGGGACTGTGGGCGCGCGAGCTCGCGCGTAGCCACGGGCGCGAGGCAACCATCAGCGCGGGCCGCGCGGGCGGGGCGCCGCGAGCGCGAGCGCGGGGCAGAGGAGAAAGTGGGAGGGAGGTGCGGGAGGTGCTCACGGCGGCCGTAGGGAATGGGCAGTGGGGCTCGGGGTGGTCGACGGGGACGACGGCGACGAGGAGAAGCAGGCCGGCGGGGAGGAGGAGGCAGGCCAGCGAGGGCGAGGCGGCGTCGGGCGGTCCGGGCGGCGGCGTCGTCAGTCTCCTCTCTATCCCGATCCAATCGGGGGAGAGGGGGGGAGATATTTTCGGGGGGGGGGGGGGGGGAAGTGGGGTGTTCGGTGGGGGGTTCGGGGTGGATAAGGAGGAGGAAGTGGGTGCGGCTGGGCCGGCCTGGCGGGTGGTGGCCCAGTTGGGCCGGTGGCCTGCTGGGCCGGAGCCCAGTGGCGGGGGTTTGCTTCTTCTGCTATTTTTTCTATCTTTTGTTTTTCTTTCTTTTCTGTTTCTTTTAATTTTCATTTTATTTTAACTCTATTAAAACATATAATTAGCACCTAAATTTAGTATGTTAAATAAACCACTGCCACCTAATTTTGGACAACTAAATAAAATAGTTTAATATTTTATTAATTGAAAAAGGTACTCATTTAAAAGTTTTGCCGTTGTTTTAATTATTTTGATGACCTTAAATACTTTTTAATAAGGTGGTTTCCTCACCAATGTTCATCAGGATTTATTTGCTTCAACTTGAACATTTTTGTTTTGATATTTGAATTTTTTTGTTGTTTGCCTTTATTTTGAACTTGAATTCGAACCTGTTTCGAACTAACGCAAGATTATCAACAGTAATCGTGGTGACGTGGCGTCATTAACGTGGGATTACTGTAGCCTAATTATCCGAGCGTCACATGTAATGAACTCATTCTTTATTTATATTGGTGTTAAACCTACTGTATTCCAACTTCTCTATGGTTTATAAACTACTTTACTAGCCATAGATTCATCAAAATAAGCAAACAACACACGCAAAACATAATCTGTCAAAAACAGAACAGTCTGTAGTAAGCTCTAACTAACGCAAACTTCTGGAACTCCAAAAATTCAGCCAAAATAGGAAGACCTAGGAAATTTGTTTATTGATCAGCAGCAATTGGAATCACTAATTTATCACGTTCTGGTAATTTTTAACAATTGTTTTCGTGAACATAAAGTTTCTGGAAATTACAGCAAGATCAAATAACTATCATCCAAGAAGATCCTATAGGTTTAACTTGGCACAAACACTAATTAAAAGATAAAAACACATCTAAACAGAAGGTAGATGATAAATTTATTACTAAACAGAAACAAAAACAAAAAACATAAAGAAAATTGGGTTGCCTCCCAACAAGCGCTATCGTTTAACGCCCCTAGCTAGGCATAAAAGCAAGAATAGATCTAGGTATTGCCATCTTTGGTAGGCAATCCATAGGTAGCTCTCATAATAGATTCATAAGGTAATTTGACTTTCTTTCTTGGGAAGTGTTCCATGCCTTTCTTTAATGGAAATTGGAATCTAATATTCCCTTCCTTCATATCAATAATTGCATCAATCGTTCTAAGGAAAGGTCTACCAAGAATAATAGGACATGAAAGATTGCAATCTATGTCAAGAACGATAAAATCTACGGGCACCAAATTTCTATTTGCAACAATGAGAACATCATTGATCCTTCCTATTGGTTTTTTAATGGTGGAATCCGCAAGGTGCAAATTTAAAGAGCAATCATCAAGATCATGGAAATCTAGAATATCATATAAAGTTTTCGGAATTGTGGAAACACTAGCACCCAAATCACACAAAGAAAAGAACTCAAAATCTTTGATTCTAATCTTTATAGTAGGTTCCAACTCATCATAAAGTTTTCTAGGTATAGAAACTTCCAAATTAAGTTTTTCATCATAAGATTGCATCAAGGCATCAACGATATGTTTGGTAAAAGCTTTATGTTGACTATAAGCATGAGGAGAATTAACAACGGATTGCAACAAGGAAATACAACTTTCTAAAGAACAATTATCATAATCAAATTCCTTGAAATCCGCAATAGTAAATTTATTATCTAGAGTTTCAGTTTCTTCAATCTCACTTTTACCAATTTTAGCATCAAGATCTATAAACTCTGAATTTTTAAAACGCCTTCTAGGCAAAGGTAACTCATGTTCAATCTCATCATTATCAAGATTCATATTGAAAAACAAGGATTTAACGGGAGACACATCAATAACTTTTAGATCTTCATCTTGATTTTCATGGGAATTGGAAGAACACGCTTTAATAAAGGCATCTTTCATAGCACGCATCCTAGCGGTTCTTTCTTTGCACTCATCAATGGAGATTCTCATGGCTTTGAGAGACTCATTGATATCATGCTTAGGAGGAATAGATCTAAGCTTTAAAGAATCAACATCAAGAGAAATTCTATCAACGTTCCTAGCTAATTCATCAACTTTAAGTAATTTCTCTTCAAGCAAAGCATTAAAATTCTTTTGTGAATTCATAAACTCTTTAACACTAGTCTCAAATTCAGAGGGCATCTTATTAAAATTTCCATAAGAGTTGTTGTAGGAATTTCCATAATTGTTAGAAGGATTACTAGGATAAGGCCTAGGATTAAAATTCCCTCTATATGCGTTGTTACCAAAATTATTCCTACCAACAAAATTCACATCCATAGATTCATTATTATTCTCAATCAAAGTAGACAAAGGCATATCATTAGGATCACAAGAAACACTCTTAGTAGCAAATAATTTCATAAGTTCATCCATCTTTCCACTCAAAACATTAATTTCTTCTATCGCATGCACTTTTTTATTAGTAGATCTTTCAGTGTGCCATTGAGAATAATTAACCATAATATTATCGAGAAGTTTTGTAGCATCTCCTAATGTAATTTCCATAAACGTGCCTCCCGCGGCCGAATCTAAAAGATTTCTAGAAGCAAAATTCAATCCGGCATAAAAGTTTTGTATAATCATCCACAAATTTAAACCATGAGTCGGGCGTCTATGCGACACCACATAAAGGGCTTATAAATAAAAGAAATAACAAATATTCCACAGTCGGGCGTCTATGTGACACCACATAAAGGGCTTATTAATGGATAATCACAGTGAATATCCAGGAGGTAGAACCGTCCCAGGGATACTCAATAATTCAAATAAAATAAATGGTTAGTCCACAATAATAATGATCATAATCCATATGTGTCACAGTTCATAATCAATGTTCTGGCTTAGCAGATTTTCCTCCGAAGACCGACACTAAGACCGACACTTGACCCATCCCAGACTGTAGTCCTTAACCATGGACACGGCTATTCGAATAGATGTATAATCTCTGCAGAGGGTGTACTCTTTACCCACGGGTAACGGATTTATTTAGTCCATCGGGACTAATTCCGTCTACGGTCTTTTAATTGAAAACACGCCTGACCTGCACACACCAGCTTAACTTACCGGTGTCTGGAATCACCCACGACACCTGTCAAGCGAAACTCTAAGTGGGGAGGCTACAACCTCGCGCGCAAACTAGGGGAGCTACCCCTTCGGCTACAACCGAAACACCCATGCCCCCTGACCGGATGACTGGTTTTAATCCATGGCCATGGGACCCTCATCACGGCCTCTCTGTACGGTGTGTGCTAGAAAGGGGTTGACAACTTACTGAACCGTACCCTACCTACGGCAGGGCCAAGTGGTAGTACGAATCAAGTATGGGGGTTACTGGAACAAGACTCGATCTACGGCCGACTCAGGAGATTCAAGTATTCTCTGCATTATTAGCATAACAAAAATATTTCCATCAACAGGAAAGCTTACCACTCATCAAGCCTCACCATGCCATACCGGACATACTCGTCTCAACGAGGAACTAGGGACAAGCTCGTGTCTACCCAAGACCGCGATTTTCCCGGCTTCCTTCCGGTATGCATGAGAAGCTTACGAGGATGATCACTATCACCAGCATATCCATTTATAACAGCAAAGAAAATTCCATTATGCACTCATGCGTATGATTTTATCGTCACATAAAATAGCGTATGCTCCAAGTCAAGGTGATGTTGTAACCGTATCAAAACACCACACAAAAATATTATGCCAGAGTTCAGAATGCTTGCCTTCAAGTGTATGCATGTGGGGGTGCACTATTTGAAGGTTGCCTTTTCTCCAAAAATCCTATTTTGAGAAATATTCAAATAACACATATTTCAAAAACAGTACAAAAAGTTGTCCCAAATATTTTTGAAATAAATCTTAAAATAAACTAGATGAAATTTGAGAGAGGTAGGAAAAAGAATCAACTCATTTGGAGTTTTATTTTAAAAGATATAGCCAGTCAAAGATTAGTCAAAGTTCTGATTTAATAAAATCAGAAAAAAGGAAAACGCTTCGGGGAAAATACGCTTTTGAAGCAGAGGAGACGTGCGCTATCGCTTAACCAGAGCGGGCGGGTGAGCGGGTCACTGACAGTGGGTCCAGGCGGCCCACTGGTCAGGTTTGACTGGTCTCCCTCTCCCTCCTTTCTCTCTGCCCGAACGGTGGCGGGCCTCCAGCGATCGCCGTCGACGACCGGCAGCTCTTCGAGGGCACCTGAGGGCAGAGATGGACCCGCCAGACTGGGGCGGTCCTCCTGGTGGGCGCTAGGCAAGTGGGGATGGAGGAAGTCACCGGCGGCAAGCTCCGCGGCGGACGGTGGTTCGGGAGCAAAGTGGGTTTCGGGCTATGGTGGTCCTTGGTCGAGGCTGAGGTGCTGGGCAGCTCCGCAAGACTATGGGGAGACGGTTGGCGGCGTTGGATGGACGGGGAAGGGCCCGGCTGTGACGTATTGTACTGGATTGCGGCGGCGACCGAACTGGCCGGAGGCGAGGAAGAAGGCCCCTCCCCGTCGATTGCTGGCTGCAGGAGTACTAGGGGGTTAGAATGAGATTGCCTGAGTGCGTGGTCGAGCTCGGGGTCTCCTTATATAGGCGCTCGAGGCTGGCTCCCGCGGTGGTGGATAAGATCGCCGGCGACCGCTGTTCTGTAGCTGCAGGACTACGTGGCGGCGACGAGCGCGTGCCGACGGCTTGTGGATAGGCTCGGGCTGTTCCCAGGGGGCAGCTGGCGCGCGCGGGTGGCTTGGGCGGCGCCGTCCACGGCAGAGCCCGCTGCCGATGTCGGCGTGCCGCCAAGGGAGCTCTGACGGCGGTGATGTAGGGCGCCAGAGGAGCTTGGAGGTTTCTGGTGAGTGGGCTAGTGCAGGGCGCGGCTCTGTAGGCGAGCAAGGGCCAGGGGTGCGATGCGGCGACCCGTGCGCACGCACGTGCAAAACGCGCGCTCTGGCCGCGCCTAGAGCACGCACACCAGGTGTTTGACGAATTTCCAGCGCGTGCTAGAGAGCTTGGGCGATGCTGGTAGTTAACAGGCCAGGGTTAGGGGCAGCTAGGAGGTTAGTGGACAAGCTGGATGGGTCAGGGGCTCAAGTCCACAATGCAAACTAGAAAACATGCCAAAACTGTTCCTTCACACAGGGTGTTCGACAGAATGCCATGGGCATCTAGGCAACTCTTGGGGTGGCCAAACTCTCCAGATCCTAGTCTCTTTAGGAGCTAAAGAAGGTGGTAAGTTTAGTTTGGCAAAAACAGAAATTTGTTAGTGCAAGTTTTTGAGAAAACCAGTTTTGGGCAGAAACTAAAGGCTATCATTGCATGCACCAAAAATACTCCAATGGGTCCAATCTCCTGGACTTAAGGGTTTGGTAGGGAGAACTATAAGTAGGAAAAAGCTCAAGGGCACTAGAGCAAAATAAAATAGGGTTGCAGTACAAATCACCAAACTGGACCAGAATGAAAATGAAGATGATACACTCAAATCTTTCATAGAACACTGCTGGGTTTTAGCATAAGGCTGAATTATATGCATCTACTGACATCTCCAAACACTTGGAAGAATTTTTAGAAGAATATTTAAATAGGTTGTAGTGCAAAAATACCTACTGGACCAGATTTGAAAATTTGATGTAGAGCTCAAAATCTCAAATGACCAAAGGATATTTTTGCATAAAAGTGATGTGGAAACCTCACATGACATCCCCAAATTTTGGTGAAAATTTTAAATGCATTTATCAAAAGGTTGCAGTGCAAAAAGGGGCTCCAAATTTATGAAAGATCATTCTAAAAGAATAAAGCTCATGAAAAACAATTATGCAAATAAATCCAGTGATAAAGAATTGTTTTTATAAAGAGGGCATACAAGTCCAATAATACTTTTGGAAAGTTTCCACTTGATGTAAAAACCCACAATATTAAAGAGAAGAGGGGTTCTGAAATCAAAGGAGAAATCCAGAAAAATAAAAATTTAATTTCCTGCCAAAATTTTAATCAATAAAACAAGGTCAAATTTTTTGGGGTGTTACAGATGCAACTCTCCATTGATAATAGTCATGGACTTGGACCGCCGGATTACCTGCCTGGCCAAAGTTTCATCCTCTGGTAACTCGCCCCGGTTCATAAATGCCAGATATGGAACCGTCCAATCCGGGATAACATGAAGAGCCGCCACCAACTGAGCTTCCGGACCAGGAATAGCTAAATCCGCTTCACCAAGGAGTTTGACGGACGGATTATGCAGAACATCCAAGAAGACATTAGGCGGAACCGGTTTACGTTGGGAACCCAGGCGGCTTAAAGCGTCCGCCGCTTCATTCTTCCGCCGGTCCACATGATCCACCTGATAACCTTTAAAGTGACCTGCAACAATATCCACCTCACGACGATATGCTGCCATGAGTGGGTCCTTGGAATCCCAAGTGCCAGACACTTGTTGAGCTACCAGGTACGACTCACCGAAGCACTTAACTCGGCTTAGGTTCATCTCCTTAGCCATCCGAAGACCATGGAGTAAGGCCTCATATTCAGCTGCATTGTTAGTGCAAGGAAACATTAAATGGAGAACATAACAAAACTTATCACCTCGTGGGGAAGTTAATATGACTCCAGCCCCCGAACCCTCCAATTGCCTGGACCCATCAAAATGAAGAGTCCAATAAGTGTGATCCGGCTTCTCTTCTGGTGCTTGTAGTTCCGTCCAATCATTGATGAAATCCACAAGTGCCTGAGATTTGATCGCCGTTCGGGGTATGTATTTCAACCCATGAGGCCCGAGCTCGATAGCCCACTTGGCAATCCGGCCAGTTGCTTCCCTGTTCTGGATTATATCTCCCAAAGGAGCAGAGCTGACCATCGTGATGGGATGGCCTTGGAAATATTGCTTAAGCTTCTGGCTTGCCATCAAAACTCCATATACCAACTTCTACTAGTGTGGGTACCTCTGCTTGGACTCAATAAGTACCTCACTGATATAATAAACCGGACGTTGAACCGGATATTCCTTTCCTACCTCCTTGCGCTCCACCACAATAGCCACACTAACTGCCCGAGCGTTAGCTGCCACATATAGCAACAATGGCTCCTTGTCAACCGGGGCAGCAAGAACCGGCGGGTTAGCCAGCTGCCACTTTAAGTCCTCAAATGCTTCATTTGAAGCGTCACTCCAGACGAAGTCATCTATTTTCTTTAGCATTTGATACAAAGGAATGGCCTTCTCGCCAAGGCGGCTGATAAAACGGCTCAACGCGGCAATCCGGCCTGCCAAGCGTTGAACATCATTGATACACTTCCGTTTGGCCAAGGAGGTGATAGCCTTGATATTTTCCGGATTAGCTTCAATGCCCCTGTTAGACACCAAAAAGCCCAAGAACTTGCCTGCCGATACACCAAAAACGCACTTGGCCGGATTAAGCATCATTTTGTAAACCCGCAGGTTATCGAATGTTTCCTTCAAGTCATCAATCAATGTCTCCTTCCTTGATTTCACCACAATATCATCCACATAGGCGTGAACATTATGGCCGATTTGTTTATGAAGACAATTCTGCACACACCGTTGATAAGTCGCCTGGGCACTCTTGAGCCGAAAAGGCATGGACACATAGCAGAAGGCTCCAATGGGAGTTATGAAGGCAGTTTTCTCCTGGTCCTTAACTGCCATCTTGATCTGATGGTAACCAGAATATGCATCCAAAAATCTTAAACGCTCGCAACCCGCCGTAGCATCAATAATTTGATCAATACGGGGGAGGGCAAAAGGATCTGCTGGACAAGCTTTGTTGAGATCTGTGTAGTCCACACACATACGCCAAGTGCCGTTCTTCTTAAGGACCAGCACCGGATTAGACAACCACTCGGGATGGAATACTTCGACGATAAACCCAGCCGCCAAGAGCCTGGCTACTTCTTCCCCAATAGCTTTGCGTCTTTCCTCATTGAACCGGCGGAGAAACTGCTTGACCGGTTTATACTTGGGATCAACATTGAGAGTGTGCTCAGCGAGTTCTCTCTGTACACCTGGCATGTCAGAAGGCTTCCACGCAAAGATGTCCCGATTCTCACGGATGAACTCGATGAGCGCGCTTTCCTATTTCGGATCCAAGTTAGCGCTGATGCTAAACTGCTTGGACGAATCGCCAGGCACGAAGTCAACAAGCTTAGTCTCATCAGCCGATTTAAATTTCAGGGCCGGATCATGCTCTGTAGTGGGTTTCTTCAACGAAGTCATATCCGCCGGATCAACATTGTCCTTGTAAAACTTCAATTCTTCTGTTGCACAAACCGACTCAGCATAAGCCGCATCACCTTCTTCACACTCCAAAGCAATCTTGCAGCTCCCATGGACGGTTATAGTTCCCTTGTGACCCTACATCTTGAGTTGTAGATAGACATAGCAAGGCCGTGCCATAATCCTAGCATAAGCCGGCCGTCCAAACAGGGCATGATACAGACTTTTGATTTTCACCACTTCAAATGTCAAAGTTTCTGATCTCGAATCATGCTCATCTCCAAAAGCCACCTCCAGAGCTATCTTACCAACAGGATATGCCGATTTACCAGGCACCACACCATGGAACACCGTATTGGATGGTTTAAGATTTTTATCTGTTAACCCCATGCGACGGAAAGTTTCATAATAAAGAATATTGATACTACTTCCTCCATCCATGAGTACCTTAGTGAAATTATAACCTCCCACCTAAGGTGCCACCACCAGTGCCAGATGACCCGGATTGTCAACCCGGGGTGGATGATCTTCCCTGCTCCACACAATCGGCTGCTCGGACCAGCGCAAATAACCGGGCACCACTGGTTGAACAGTATTCACTGCCCTTTTATGAAGCTTCTGATCGCGCTTGTCCAGGCTAGTGGTAAAGACATGATACTGTCCGCTATTCAACTGCTTTGGGTGGCTCTGGTAACCCGACTGCTGCTGCTGTTGTTGGTTTCCCTCATTGTTGTAACCACCTTGATTGCCCTGATTGCCTTGATTGCCATGCCCGCTCTGGTTACCATGAAAGCCTGAACCGGAGCTGCCTCCACCATAACCCGGCCCATGAGATCCGGGGCCCGAACCGCCGCCCGGTCTGTGATCATACCGGAAAGAATTAGAATTTTTGAACTCCTGCATGATGTAGCAGTCCTTCCAGAGGTGTGTGGACCGAATCTCCTTCGTCCCATGTTTTGGGCAAGGCTGGTTTAACAGATATGACAGGCGATCCGGGTTAGGACTTGGTGCTCCACCGCGCTGGGGCGGTTTACCCTTACGCCGTTGGCCCTTGTCCTGCGTGCTGGTATTAGCCACAAAGTCCAAACTATGATCCGCTTTACATTTGCCGCCGTTTCCATGACCCTCCGGGTTGTGGTGCTGCCCCTTGGTGTTGCCACTTCTTTTTCCCTTCCATGTCTTATCATCATCAGACTCGGGATCCTTGGTACTATCAGAATCGGCATACTTCACCAGAGCAGCCATGAGGGTTCCCATGTCATTACAATGACGTTTGAGCCGTCCCAACTTCAACTTCAGGGGTTCAAACCAGCAATTGCCTTCCAATGTTAAAACTGCGGTATCAGCGTTGATGCGGTCCGATGAATGCAAAATTTCTGAAACCCGGCACACCCAATGGGTTGTTGACTCTCCTTCCTCCTGGACACAGGCAGCTAAGTCGACAATTGACATGGGCTGCTTGCATGTATCCTTGAAATTCTGGATAAACCGGGCTCTCAACTCGGCCCATGACCTGATAGAATTAGCTGGTAAGATCTTTAGCCAAGTGCGGGTCGTCCCTTCAAGCATCATGGTGAAGTACTTCGCACATGCCGTATCATCCACATCCAGCATCTCCAAGGCCATCTCATAGCTTTCGACCCATGTCTCAGGGGATAAATCGGCAGTGTAATTTGGCACCTTACGCGGGCCTTTAAAATCCTTGGGCAAACGCACGTTGCGCAACGCTAGAACGAGACACGACACTCCCAAAGAACTAGAGGTAACTCCTGGCTCTACCGATGTAGTTGGACAAACCGGGGTAAGCTGACGGGCTTCGTGCTGTGCTGCTAACTCGGCCTCTCTACGTGCCCGAGCCCGGTCCACCACCTCCTGGGCATCACCCACCGGGTTATTGCCACGGGGCGGATCACGGTTCCGCGCGTTGCTTGATACTGCCGGTTCATCCATACGCCTGCTGTAACTCCGGCTTGGACGGGGAGTGGAATGAATCCGATCGCGACTATATGAATAAGCCTCCTGTTGAACCAAGGCCGTCTGAAGAAGCTCCTTAACCCGACGCGTCTCGACTACCGCTGGAGAATCGCCTTCGATCGGGATGGCCGCCAGCCGTGAAGCGGCAGCAACAATGTTGTCCATCGGGTTAGAGTAATGACCCGGTGGCGTTGGGACATGTGGCACTACAATGTTGGTCTGACGAGGCGGATCCACAAAACGTGGCTGAACCGGCGCCCCTGCCCCAGGTGCCTCCGCCCGGTTTACCACCGGCGGATTACTGGTCCCTGCTCCTGGGGTGTTAAAAAGGTTTCTAGCGTCATAAACCGGCGGCAGGCGGGATCGGTGCCTCCTCTTTAGGACCTCGTTCGACGCACTCTGATCCAGCATGAGCCGGTAAGCCTGTGCCTCCAAAGCGGCCCGCTCCGTGGCCATCCTGGTATCCTCAGCTGCCAAATCGGCCTTGGCCTGTGTGATATGATCTTTCACCTTCGCAATTTTCGCATTGTGCGCATCCTGATCCGCCGGGTTAACCTCCGCCATCAGCGTTGCCAATGCGTCAAACAAATCAGATAGAACCTGAGCTGGCGGTCGAACAGGGCCTCCTACCCCGGCCGCTGTTGCGCTGCCGATCCGGAAATCATCGCCGCTGCAGTCAAAGAGTGGAGCGCCGACTGCGTGCCGGCCATGAAGATTGCAACCCGGTTTGGCAGATCAGAGGGGTCCGGAATACTGTCGCCATCGGAACATCCCCTAATCCGGCCATCTTGCAACTGATATAACGACTCAGTCTCTCCGGTTGATGACTCGTCACCGGAATAAAACGATGGTCTCACCACCAGATTCCGATCTATCCTCAGATTCCCTTCCATGGATGACTCCCACGAAGGCACGCTTCATGACAGGCTTGACCCGGGCAGATCTCGCACGCTGAGCCGTTTCGACGAGGTCGGTGCGCATGTCCGGCTCAGGGCCCGGTTTGCCGATCTTGCCAATGAAAACGTGTATACCGCCAAAGGGGACCTAGTACCCGTACTCGATTGAGCCGGCCTCGGGGCCCCAGCCTGCATCGTCGATGTAGAGCTTGCCGCGACGACTCTTGGTCATCCGGCCCACAGCGTAACCTTTGAGTCCTTCGAAGTTGCCCTCCAAGAACTTGAAACTATCGTGCGATAGCCCCACGGTGGGCGCCAACTGTCGTGGTTTTGTCATGGCAGATGTCCTAGTGAAAGGACCTAGTCATGGAACCATCGCTACGGGTTAGCTTAAAGGGGTTAAAGCAGACAAAGGACGCAAGAGAGTTTTATACTAGTTCGGCCCCTTACGATGAAGGTAAAAGCCTGCGTCTAGTTGTGATGGAATTTATGGGGTTTCGATGACCAGGGAGCGAATACGCTTTGCCTGAATCTCGAGTTGTTTGTTTGTTGTCCTTGAACCGCCGCCGGGTCGTCCCCTTATATACATGGGTTGACGCCCCGTCGGTTCACAGAATCCCGAGGACGGCTCATAAACGTGCACTACAAAAAAATACACTTCCGTGATGATACGTGTTTGTCACAGTAGGTCGCGTTTTTTGTGATGCATGTACATCCATGACAAATTTATGACAGAATCAAGATAGTTATACCTGTGCTGTCGTAGAAGTGTTCCATGACATTACCAAAATTATCATCACGGAAGTGTCCACTTCCATGACGATAAATCGCACGTCACAGAAGTGCTTTCGTCAAGGGTGACCGACACGTGGCATCCACCGTAACGGAACGCCGTTAAGCTATCGGGTCGGGTTTTGGATCCGATAACCCGTTAACAGCCCCGACCAATGGGGATTTTCCACGTGTAAAATCATCATTGGCTGGAGGAAACACGTGTTGGCTCATCGTTGGGACAGATGTCATCCACTCATTGGACAGAAGGCGCCTATGATACGTCGACATGTGGCACGGCCCAACAGAGGCCCATTCCTATGAAAAGGCCGGCCCGTTTGACTTGGTCAAAAGGTGGCGGGCCGGCCCATGGAAAGCCTGTTAACGGCCTGTTCGCATATAGCCCATTTACAGCCCGCTAACCCAAGGCCCGTTACGCCCTATCCGAATTAGGCCCAGTAGCGTCATCTGGGCCATCCAATATGATTCCAGCCTGTTTTCACTTCTGGCCCATGTATGGCCCATGACGTCTTTCGGCCCATATGAGGCCCTATGTAACTCTTGGCCTATTAACGCCCCGTGGTGAAACTGGCCCGCAATGAACAGTGTATCACTTTACACCCATTAACGGCCCGTGGTGAAACTGGCCCGTAATGAACAGTATATCACTTTATACCCATTAAGGGCCCGTTATTCAGTTGGGCCGTTTCCAGCAAATGTTATCTTTCGGCCTTCTCAGAGCCCATTTATTCTTGGGCTCATTTCCAGCATTCGTTTACTTACGACCCGTTACTGTCATTTTTTGCTTGTGGGCCAAATTCAGCCTATGGTTACATCGGCCCGTTTGTGGTCCGTTAATACGTTGGGCCGTTTTCATAGCGTCATAAAATACGGCCTATTAACAATGGCCCGTTATGGTCATACGGCCTGTATAAGGCCCATTAATGATAGGCCCGTAGAAGGCCCATTGTTTCTACGGCCCGTAGAAGGCCCATTGTTTCTACGGCCCGTAGAAGGCCTACTGTTTCTATGGCCCGTAGAAGGCCCACTGTTTCTACGGCCCGTAGGAGGCCCAGTGTCACTACAGTAAATATTAGCCCATGGTTATTGTGGCCTAGTTTTAAAAAATAGTTTATTGCAGCCACTAGCAAACCGCGGAAAAAGAACTGCACTGACTACAAGCAAACAAATAAACAAGACAACAAGGAAATAAACAAGCAAGCAACTTATGCTAGGCTATCACGGCTATTAGACATATTACATCCACTGGGCATCAAAGTTCGCCACCAGTGCAAATATAGGGAGCAAAGCAGCATATCATATACACTGGTTGTCAAAGTTGGCGACCAGCGCAAATAAACGCCGCAGCAAAACAAATCCAGAACTGAAACCACTTCAGAAGATCTCAGGAAACAATATCCTGGGTACCCATAATGCTGGCAAGATGCTTAGGAAGCTTATTAACTTTCTCTTGTTTGCCGCTTAAATCCTCCAGCGCTTGCTGTTGCACCAGAAAATATGCATCTGAATTCTGCAGGGACTTCCTCAGTTCTTCAGCTTCCTGTCGCAGCACATCGGATCGATGTCTTTCAAATTGAAGTTGAGACTCAAGAAGACGAACTGATTCAGGCAGCGAGTTCGAAGAGCTTGTGCCAGGAGTAGTGGCCAGTAACTCGAACACTACATCAAGACAGGACTTTTGGGTTCCCTCACTGTCGTCAAGATAGTTTTTATCAGCTTTCTTGGAGACCAACAGGGATGTCTCACTATCTTGAACCTTATCTGCATTACTTCCTTTACCATTGGATAACGCGGTACTGTTCTCCAATATTTTGTCCGCATTCTAAAAGAGAAACAAGCAGACACATCACATGTTTACCATGTTGTATATGGAACTCATTTTGGTAAATGAGTTCAGTAGTAAAGTGGACAGGATAACAGCATGAAACAAACATATATCTATGTACCATGGTCACTTTACGGTCTATATCATTCTAGTTTTTGTTGCCAAATCAAGATAGAGACACAATTCAAATAATATTTGTTCAAGACAAAGCAGAATAGACAGAATAAAAGTGTGGGTAACTATAGAGCAATAACAACACTTGTAATGTGCATGACATGAGAACATAACTGTTTATTCAATTGAAACTGAAATCAACATAGAGCAGGTTACAACAGCAAACCCGTTAAAGAAACAGGTTTAAAACATACCTGTTGCGCCATTGGAGTTTCAATTCCATCCTTCAAATTTGAAAATAGTTGGTATGAGTAAATACAGTAATGCAAGAGCAAAGGAGTATGAACCAAAGCTACAGAACCTGACCTGAGAACAAATCTTCTTCTCCTTTAAGCGTTGAGTTGGGATTCGGAGTGGTTGTCCTCGTGCTTTGGGCACTGCAGTTCCCTTACTAACTGCTCGTGTTTGGGTGCTCTGTGGTGGAGAAGGTGCTGTGTCAACTGGAACTGGGTTACTATCTGCCGGGGTTGGGGTTAGAAGGGGTGTAGCTGGTTCTCTGTCCAACTGGGTAGGGGTACAATCTGCGAGAGTCTGGGTTATGTGTGGTGGATCTGGTCCTTGGGCAAGTACAACCGTGGTTCTATCTGCATCAACTGGTAGCACTATCTTTTCTGAAGACCGTGTTGTTACTCCCTTAGATATTGCCATCACGCTCTCCAATTCAAATGGCTGATAAACAAGAAAAGTAATTGAAAGTATAGACATTGTATGATAGACAGGTGCAATGGATAGTGGGGAATAAAAGAGGGCATGAAATAATTCATATTTATGTTGTCTAACCAAACAGGATAGCATGACACAATTTCACATATATGATGGCTAACTAAACAGGATAGCGTGACACAATTTCACATTATGATGGCTAACTAAAAAAGATGGAAAGAAATAGTTCAAAATATGAGACTATGTAAACAGGATGACATGACATAACTATATAATGTGTTTATTAAATAGGTTGGCATGCCATAATTCACATACATTCATGGATAGAATGCCATAATTCTAAATATGATGACTGTAAACACTAAACAAGATGAGATGATATAACTATATGATGTCTTTATTAAATGGGTTGCCATGCCATAATTCAGATAGATGATGTGTATGTACTATGTAAACATGATGGCATGATATAATTCAAATATATGATTTATATAGTAAGCAAGTAAGCAGATGGCAATCCATATATGATGTAAAAACTAAGCAATGCAAGACAACATGCATGACATGGGTAATATAACCCTGCCAAGTTTGAGCATAGACCTCAGGGGGAAATAGGACTGGTCATCAGTCTCCGAATCCTCCTCTGAGGAGCTCTCTGTAACCAGCAAGATGTCTGCTTCAGCAGGTAGCATTGTCTGCTCTGAATACCTTGTTTTCACTCCAGATACTTCCATCACCGCTTCAAATGACTGATGCACAGGAAGAGTAGTTGAATATACAAACGTTGTCGACAAATGGAACACGTAATACAAAAAAATGATAGCATGATATAATTCACATACACGATGATTGGCTAAACAGCATGCAATTGCATAATTCACATATATAATGCCTTTGCAACAAGATAGCATTGTATAATTCACATATATAATGTCTTGCAACAAGATGGCAATGCATAATTCACATATATGGTAATTAGACACTTAACAGGTGGCATTCACACAAAGCATGTCTAAACTAATCAAATGACATAGCAATGCGAGACACCATATGCACGATATGAGCAACATAACCCTGCCAAGTTAGAGCATACACCTCGGGGGGGGGGAATAGGACTGGTCATCTGTCTCTGAATCCTCCTCTGAGGAGCTATCCGTAACCAGCGAGATATGCGCTTCGTCAGACAGCATAGTCTGCTCTAAAGACCTTGTTTTCACTCCAGAATTTGCCATCACCGTGTCAAATGGCTGATGCACACGAAGAGCAGTTGAATGTACTAACATTGTTGACAAATGTAATATGTAACGGAAAAAAGGATGGACTGATATAATTTACATATAAGATGACTGGCTAAGCAGGATGGCATTGCAAAATTCACATATATGATGCCTGGCTAAACAAGATGGCGTTGCATAATTCACATAAACAATGAATAAACTAAACAGATGGCATTCGCACAAAGGATGTCTAAACTAAGCAGATGACATATTTGATGTATAAAGTAAGCAATGCAAGACACCATATGCATGATATAACCAACATCAGCATGCCAAGTTAGAGCGAAGACCTCAGGGGGTAAATAGGAGTTATCTTCTCCTTCTGAATCCCCCTCAGAACAGATATCTTCCTCTCGATTACAATCCAAAATGCGTGGAAGGGGGCTGCCTTTGTGCCTACCATGGAGCGACGTCTGCATGAAATTTTATTGCCACGCAAGGCTCGTCTCTTTTGCTCTACATGTTCAGTTCCATTGTTTACAATAACTGTCATGCATAGGAATAAAACATAGTGAGATTATGTAAGGAGTGCATGCAGAAATCCAGAGTGATGGTAGCAACCTGTGGATAGACCCAAAACCAATAATAGCAGGCAGATAATGGCTTCAGTTAAAAAATACAGATAATGGCTTCTTTACTGTTTGTTTCCCACCCAACATGAAACTCATAGTAGACACCGGAGATTAACCAGATAGTAGATAGATACTATTGATAGCGGCCCCGATATGTACCCCACAACCATTTAAAAACTCAAGTTTGACCATTAGTTTGGAGCTGACTCAGAGTCTAATCGGTGAACAGGACGATAAAGTAGCATGTAATATTAAGCGATGCATAACGTAAGCAGACACGAAAGAGTGCGACCTCTCTTGCGGACCCGTGTAGTCCTCGAGGTCATCTGCTCGGTTGATGACGGTAATGCAGTTTTCATGGCTGCTAGCGGCGGGGAAGAAGATTTGAGGCGGCGAAAGACAGTCTGGAGGCCGGATCCTTGCTATGCTAGACCCTTCTGTCGTTGGAGCAGCTGAGCTGGGGTGGACGACGGCGCAGCAGGAGCGGGACAAACCACGCAAGGTTTTCTTTGACAACTATCTGTAAGAGAAGTAATTATGTAAGGGCTCGTTTGAATTGGAGGATTCCAACAATGCAGGGATAGGAAATAGACAGGAATAGGATAGGAATGCATGTGCAAAACAGAGAATTTAAAAACACAGGATTTCTGCCAATCTGGGTGTTTGATTCACAACAATTGGAAGATCACAGGATGCCAAGAAGCATGGTGAGATTAAGTCAAACCACAAGAAATTGTACGGTTATAATGCTATTATGCTACTATCTCTTATTCTTGTGCTTCATGAATAGGAATTTGAAAAGGAGGACAAGTGAAAATTAAAATTCGTATGTTTTTTCTTTCAAGGAGACACTAAAGGAACAAATCCGTGTGCTCAGTGGACAATATATATAACATGTAGAGTAAGAAAGAGATGCAACAAGTGTACAACCTCTTTGGCGAAGCCATGTCGATCTCAGCGTGATTGGGTTGGCCGGTGAGGATGCTCCGGCTGACTTTGCTATCGGACGAGGGGAAGAAGATCTTAGGCGTCTGGAGATGGAGCCCGAGGTACTGCTCCGCTGTGATGGAGGGTTTCATCGTTGGAGCAGCTCCGGTGAGTTGTACGACGCCGAGGCTGAAGCAGGACAAGAGAGACAACGAACAATGTTAACCTGAGTGGAATTCTAATAGCATCTCCAATACATGACGTAAAATACATAACCACAAAGTGCTAGATGTAAAATACATCAGCCGCTAATCTCTGAACTTAACTGTCGAAACTGAACTTAACTGTCGAAACTGAACCTAACTGTCGAAACTGAATTTTGCTGTCGAAACTGAATTTTGCTGTCGAAACTGAACGCACTACCAAGGTGAGGCTACATGTCGGTCGACTGACTTTTTCATCTCTGGTCAGTCGATTTTGCAGCTGTTGGATACGAAATCAAGGGCCTGCGGTTCATCTTCAACCTCCACCCCCCTGAGCCGCCAGGCACCACCGGCCAAACAGCAGGCCCCCGCCGCCCGCGGCCGGCGGTGCGCCGCCCCGCCCGCCCCGAAAACACTCCCCACCGCCGGTCCTCCGTCGCCCCGGCCATCCCTCTAGGCCCCCCCCCGTGCCGAGCTTTTTCTCTGGTGATCCCCACGCCACCGCCCCGCCAACGCCCCGCCACCATCGGTGACCATCGCCCCGCCAACGCCCCGCCACCGTCGGCGACCACCGCCCCCATCCTGAACCATAAGATAGATAGTGGGGTACATCTCCGGCGAGCCCCCCTCCCCGCTGCGGCTGGTTCTTCCTTCACCCCGGCGAGCCCACCCCTTGAAAATCGACTGTCCCAAAAGTCGATTCAGTCGACTGAAGTGTAGCCAAATCGGAGCAGCATCGCAAGCAAGAGCAAGAGCGAGAGCAGCAGCGCGAGCAAGAGCAATAGCAAGAGCAGACCAGGCAGGGGACTGAGAGCAAGAGCAGAGCAGCAGCGCGAGCGAGAGCTAAAGCAGCAGTAGCTCCTACTGATGTGGACGTCGCCGCCGAGGGAGCGACGTCGTGGAGGGAGTGGCCGGCGACGCCACCGTGGATGGAGCCGCGCCGTGTCGGCTCGGGACTGAGCACCGGCAGCACCGTGAGATCGAATCAAGAAGAAAATGCGGCGATTAGTGTACAACCTCTTTGGTGGCGCCGATTAGGCCGCAGCTTCATCCGAGGAAACGGTGATGATGATGCTCTTCCAGTGGTGCAGGTGAAGACGGCGGTGTGGGAATGGAGGTGGCGCGAAAGATGAGGGGAACGTCGGGGCAGCTCCTTGGAGGTGGAGGACGGGGTGGCTGAACCGGCGGGACGATGAGATCGACGACGGATCCTCATCCGGTACGATGGATGAGGGACGTCGAGGTGTTGCTGTGGACGACGTCGGGGAAGAGGCTCCGGCTGGGTGGCGGACGGAGCAGGGTGTGGGGTTTCGTCGCGGGTTTTCGCGGCCTCGGTGTACGAATGTGTGGGCGGATGGGATGGCAGTGGGGAACCAAGGCTTAGAGACGCGCTTGTCCGAAATGTGGGGTAAGTTACGAAAGTACCCCCCATCGATTTGAGGCGGTTCTTTCGGTTCAGGGGTCCCACGGGCATTTCGCGTGTCGGGATTTCACAGGAGGTGGGAGTTTTCACGCGCGTTGTAATTTCGGAATAGCAAGGCGCGGGTTTAGATGGAGGGAGTAGTCGGAGCACAACGAGACAAATATATATCTTACATATTTCGGGCTAACAAGGCGCGGGTTGAAATTTCCGGACAAGCCTAACGTGTATTGTACCAAATCAATGCGCACTACAAATGTCATTCAAAACTTTGAATTCATGTTATCTTCAATTAAAATATTTCGCTACGTGTATAATGCATGCAACCTACTACTCAAATGAACGTTTTAGTGCATTCCAAACGTATATACTACCACTTCAATATGAACTAAATTTGAATAAGATCTACAGTAATGATTGTTGTGAAGTCAAAGCATTTGAATTCATTTCTCTGTTTTAATAAGATCTACAATCATCATTATTGTCAAGTTAAACCATCGTTTGTGTATTATCTTCACAGCACACCACATGATTAGTCTCGAGTTACATATGAACTATGTGTACTATATGAACTCGAACTAGATTTTTTGAATCCACTTTATTTTGATTTCAAATCACATTACATTTCTAGCTCTCGCTAGATCTTCATAATCTAAACCATGTCTCATATGTATAATGTGTTTATCACATTATGTATGGTGCCCCGCCCCCTACGCCTACAAGTATTTAGATGTGAGTTGCAAACACCACACATTTTACCACAAATTCAAATAAAATGTGAGAATGTTCGATATATAGTATTGTTTAGATTGCTCGATATTTAGTTGTAAGCTGCAAACGCCGCACATTATCACAAATTCAAATAAAATGTGAGATTGTTTGATGTATAGTATGGTTTAGATTGTTCGGCATTTAGCTGTGAGTTGCAAACGCCATGCATTATCACATTATGGTATAACATGTGCACAGCACGTGTATCACCGCTATATTCATGCATGCAATGTTTAAAACACTATGATCTCCTATTCAAATATATGAATCCGCTTTCATATCAAATTATGATCTTTGTTAGTCTCTTAAACCCACACAATCCTCTAACCTTTGTAGCTACCACTAACTTTCTCTCATGCATGCACACGCCCTCCTCGCCCTCCCCCTCCCTCGGCATTCTATCCACCGGGCACATTCATTTTTATTCTTAGGTCGTTCTCCCAGAGTCTCCACAACTCCTTTCCGACACACACCGATCGATAAACCTCTCTAGCGATGCCTACCTACAGCATACACACACAGCTTCAATCTCCTCCTTTATGTGTCCTTGCCTCGTGTCTCTCATACGGTCAGACACACGTGTAAACTCTCGCCCCTCTTTTCATCGATCTCACAACTGTACACTCCTCCCCCTATCTAGGTAGTAGTTGGGCCTCTCGCACCACCTCCTAGCTCCATTCTCTCTGTCTATCCGTCTCGCTGGGCCTTATTTGCCTCTAACAAATGGACGTACACCGATCGATCTCTCGCTATACATATAGCCAGCTAGGTCCTTATAACTCGTTTTTACCCACACGACGATCGATCTACCTCATTAGTTGTGTCTCTCCCTTCCTCCGACAAACAACAATTGATCTACCAATCTAGTTAGGTTTGCTTACCAAACACATGGTTCCCCTTCATCATCCATGGATGCGTCTCGACAGATCTATCACGCACAGACACACACAGAACCACATCCCTACTCTTATTGATAACATTGCAGTTCCACCCTCAGTTTGTCTAGTAGGCCTCTCCCAACATCTCCGAGAAGCAACTCCATCACCCATCCAGCACTCTACCCCTCTCCCTCCCTCTCTCTCTCTCTCCTCTCTCTCTCTCTGTCCCATCATATTTCCCGTCCTTCAGTTATGTATGGATGTCGACCGATCTCCCTCAAGACATAGCTGGGTCTCTCCTTCTCAACACATATACGAGTCGTTCTACCTCTATAGTTAGGCCTCTGCCTACCCCTCCCCCCACCCCCCTCCCCCCCACACACATCGATACATCAAGCGCTCTAGTCATGTCTCCCTGCCACACAAAAACTTGACATGTGCCCTCTAACGTTCCGGTAGGCCAGTCGCCCTATATCTTTGACTTGCACACACACACAATTTCGATGGCTCTCTTCATCGATCTCGCACCCACCCACTTGATCCTCTCTTCGACTCTATCGATAGCTACGACTCCTCCTTCTCTTCTCGTGGATTGCCCGACCCTCTATGTATGATATGGATAGGCCTCCATTTCACACACATTCCATGCAAAATTTTGTTTGAGATGTCATCGACACATATTCCCACAAATAATTCACGAAGTCAACCCCCCACCCCACCCCCACCCCCCACCACAAAACAAAAAACACTCACGAACGCGGTTTGTATCTCTCACACACACCCACGTAGGTCGGGGACGTGCACGAAGAGAAGAGGTGCATGCACGGTGCACGTACTCCCGTCTCTTTCCCAACCACACCCGCGCGGGTACACGGTGGAGCTCATTTCTGTACGAAAAAGGCAGCCCACGTGGTAATTTGGCACGTGTACTGGTTGTCCACTTGGTGGAGGGAGGATCGTCTACCACGGGTGAACAAACAAATTGCGACTTGACGCGTTATGTTAAATTAAAAAAAGGCAAACCATGTGGGGCCTACCTTAGAGGCAAGGCTCTATACACTGGAGTACTTTTGATGTGTCTCGTCAACTCGCAGAACAAGGAGAAGCTTGCTTAGTACGCCGTCTCCCCCGCCCACGGGCGCGGTGGCTCGCAGGATGAGGTGAAGCTTGCTCCGCCTTACGCCCGCTCCCTCGCCCATGCGCGCGGTGGCTCGCAGGATGAGGAGAAAAATTTACTACTCCCTCCGTTTACTCCTCGTTCCTACTACCTTGGTTATAGAGATTATATCATATTGTTTGGAATATATATGTCCTTTAGTAGATTTCAATATGAACTACTAGTACATACTCCAAACACTGATGTATATAGACGTATTTTAGAGTGTACATTCACTCATTTTGCTCCGTATGTAGTAGCACTCTCCCTCGCCCCTCGACAATCGCCCACGTGGTGGACGTGCAGCAATTCATTTGGACTCATATAGCCAGAACGATATATACTGCACTACCATTATTGCTCGACTTCCCGAAGAGGCGAAGAGCCAATCGCAAGGTTAATATTTTGGAGATGCCAAGCGCAAGGTTATAGGAGAACGAGTAGTAGGTGCCGCGTCATTTATAAATAAAGTTTTTTTTCTTCAGTGGCACGTACGCAATATGATAGGTTCATATGGAGAGAAAAGGAAACCGCTCCACTATATACATAGTCAGGACGGGCCAGCCTACACGGTTGCTTGCTGGGGTTGCTCTCTTCACACTCTCTCGCACAAAACAACTGTGGCCACATCTCTTAGATCCCGGCGGATCACGTCCGCTTGGGGAAGGAGTGGATGCTTAGTGTAGATGCGGTGGCCGTCGCCGACGGCGAAAACCCACTGTCGGCACGTCCCGATCAGGGGTCCCCGCCGTTCTCTCTCACAAAGCCGGTGAGGTTGCCTTCGTCCCTTGCTCACTGCCGCGATGTGGGCAGTTGCCACCTCCCGCCGCCCTCCTCAAGGTTGAGCTACGTCCCTCAGGTACAACTCCCTTTACAGCCGGCTTGCACCACTGCTCCAGCTGCCCACATCACTCCATGTGGATATTTCTCTACTTCTTTGCCCCGCACATACCTGATACCTCTACTGGCTTCTACGTACTGTATTTGTGATGAGTTTATGTCTCATCAACTAGTCCCAGTAATCTTATTCTAATCACGCTTCTTCAATTTCTTTGCCACAGGGATGCTCATCTCGATTTTGGTGAAACTGCACAAAATGATCCGATGGTCAAAAGGTTGCAAACTTCATTTATTAGGAAGCTCGAACGTTGCCAGCAAATTGAAGCCTGGTCAGGGTTCACGGTTCAAGGGCTAGGGACTGCATGGATCATTTTTTTCTTTAGCTGCCTCTGTTCCTAAATAAGTGTCAACTTTAGTAGTAGTACAACTTTGTACTAAAGTTTGCACAAAGTTGAGACACTTATTTTGGAATGGAGGGAGTACATATTTGCTATGATCTGTCAATCATTGAGATGCAATAGCATGCATGTTAGTCTCCTTTGTATTTGATGAAATGTTGCAACGGGCAACCTTGGACGCAAGATACATGTAACAGGAGCTGGAAGCTTCATTGCATTGTACAAATTTATCTCATTGATAAATTACAGTATGTACTAGTACTTCCTCCGTTCCTAAATATAAGTCTTTGTAGAGATTTCACCATGAACCACATGCGGATGTATATAGATGCATTTTAAGTGGAGATTCATTCATTTTGTTCCGTATGTAGTTCACCTAGTGGAATCTCTACAAAGACTTATCTACTAGTAATAGCTAGCCCCCACTACTAGGAATTCTCTATCCTCTCCTTGAGCCACATCATCAAAATTGATGTAGCTGTAGATGAAGTAAATCAGTCATAATAGCCGTCTGATCTAGACGTTGAGAGGCTCCGCACTAAGCCACATGCAAGCATGCAGAAATACCATGGCACATGCATGTGAGTGGGTTTTAAATCACATCAACATGTCTGCATGCAAGCATGCACCGGTAGCATGCATGTAAGTGAGCTTTTAAGTCCCATTAACATGTCAAAAAGAAAATATATAATCCCATTATGCAGTAGGAGTTGGCTGATCTTTTTTCCTTACGTGGGATGATCTAAATGATGATGGGAGTTTATTTAGTTTGGCTACCACGTTTGTCATGCAGTTATAGATTTTTTTTAGTTCTATGAAATCGTTAATTTTGCGCAGAGAGATATACCGCTGTTATGCGGCAACGCGCGGGGACTCATCTAGTAATATTTAGGAACGGAGGGAGTACTATGTAAAGAGTTAGGTGTCGCACGGTGATAGTGTGAGGTGGGCCATGTAATCACTGAGCCTGCGTGTTTTCACTGCTCTTGCACTCCTCCGTTGTAAGAATGGAGAAAATTGTAATCTACTACCTCCTTTCACCGAAAGCGTGGGACATCCAGCAGTCCTACCACCTCAGTAATAAAGACCAATGAGCCGTCAAATCACATAGACCCAGCAGTAAGTTGGACAGACGAAGCAACCATCACTCTTCCACCAGTGAGAGGTCGCGTCCGCTCTGCCCGGGCATGAATGCGGCACCGATTCTTTGGAGCGGCGCTGACCGTTTCGGGCGGGAAGCGCGCGCGGGCGATGGAGGGGCTTTGGGTGGGTCAGGCTGGTCAGGAGCGGGCGTGGCAGCTGTCCGCATGTCCCTACCTAACACGCCCGGAAACGAGAGGATGCACCGACTCTCACGGCTAAAATCGTACACTACACACCATCTCTCTGTAGGAGTAGGTCGATCTGTCGCACTCTCTAACACACACATGCACTACTGGAATCAGCTAATTTGCCATCTGCCAACTCTTTGCCGTCTGCTAGCTGACGGCAAAGAAGCTCTTTGCCATCAGCTACCCAAAAGCAGACGGCAAAGAAATGGCAGACGGCGAAGAAGCTCTTTGCCATCTGCGAGCTCTTTGCCGTCAGCCAGCGGACGGCAAAGAATCTTTGCCGTCTGCTGGCTGACGGCAAAGAGAGAGGTGGCCCCCACCCCCCGCCCGTTTGGAAAAAACTTAACGGCCCACCTCTTTGCCGTCTGCCAGCAGACGGCAAAGAGGCAAAAGGGCGGACGACAAAGAGAGGCGGACGGCAAAGAGGGCACTACCTAACGGCCCGTACCCCCCCCCCCCCCCGCCCGTTACTCTGTTCTCTCCTCGCCGTTCTCTCCTCCCACCCCGCCGGCGCCGCCGCCGCGCGCCGCCGCCCCCACCACTCGCCGCCGCCCCGGGGCCCCGCCTCCCCACCACCCGTCGCCCCCGCCGCTCCACCGCCCGTCGCCCCCGCCGCCCCACCGCCCGTCGCCCGCCGTCGCCCCACCACCCGTCGCCCCCGCCGCCCCGTCGCCCCACCGCCCCGGGTCGACTGGCCTTCGGCCCACGAGAGTTCGGCCCACGAGACCCCGGAGGAGCACACGTCCGGATGGGGTACCTGGCCGGATCAGCCCGAGGAGCCGAGTGGCCATGCTGATGATGGCGGTGAGCCGACTGATCTTGAGGAGGAGGGGGGCACCGTCTACCAGCGTGGTGCTACACGGCTCCCGTCCGTGCCGGCGACCCGCGAGCAGAGGTGGTTGATTTTCCCTGATGGGGAGAGGTACGTAAGTGCATTTAATATTTTTGTACCTTGTGCATTCACGTTTCTTCAAATAACTAATGCGTTGGCCTTGTCATGCTGCAGGGGTTGGGACCACCATCATAGTGTACGCCGGCCCAACTCCGTCCTTGGAGTTCTTTGCCGGCAAAACTTCCCGGGGTTTGTCACGTTGCCTGGTGAGGGTCGGCTTCCAGAGCTTGGATTGAGCTGGGAGCACTACGTGGCTGCCCCGGCCCCGCCGGATGAGATTATCAACGGTGTCGTGTGCGACACGAGGGCAGACATGGTGATCAGAAAGTTCTGGGTAATTTCTCCTTTACACATTTAAAAATCTTCAACTAGCTAGTTATTAATTGTACTAATCCATATTGTCTCATTTGATTGCAGACATTCTACAGGTGTGAGGAGGGATACGAGGAGGACGCGGCACATGTTATCGAGAACGTCTGCAAGCGCCTACTCCAGAACTTACGGCACGAGGCTCGGGTGCAGGCTGTTCGAGACTACTACGCCTTGCGTGGTATCAAGAAGACCAAGCCGGCGTGCCGCGATAAGTTCCTGAGTAAGGAGCAGTACATGAAGGTTATTCTTAAGGCCTTCTACTTAAGTTCCTTCATTTAGTAATTCTTAGCCGTAGCGCTCAAGTTTCTATTTGCTAACTTAGGCGCCTCCGAGATGGTGTGCGGATCGGATGGATTGTTGGGAGGTGTTGGTCGATGAGTGGTGCTCAAAAGAATGGCTAGCCCTCCACAACGAGGCCAAGGACAAACGTGCCCAAATGGAAGGTGTGCCACACCATCAAGGCAGCTCCAACTTATATCAGTTCGGGCGCAACTGGGTATGTGGTTTGCTTCATGATTCATGCAATTCATTCATCATGCTAGCTTGAGCCCTTTAATTACTAATTTTCATTGTTTCTCTCTTTCAGGCACGCCACAATAAGGTGGATAAGGTGTCAGAGGTGTACGACCTGTATGCCATGGCCCACACTGCCTCTTTCAAGAAAGTCAAGGCTTTCTCTCAGTCTGACCTCGATGATGCAAACAACTTAACCAACATCTCCTCCCACAACAAGCTCGTGAGATATAGAGATGAGGGGAAGGCGAGGAAAGGGGAGGACTTTAACCCGATCCAGGGTCCCATTGATCTAGAGCTGGTGATGATATCTGGTGGCGGGAGGTCCCATGGCTCCATAGCCATTGGAGATGGACTTATCCGTTGTCCTAGCACTCTCCCGGAGATCAAGGCGCGCCAGTCGAGCTCCGCTCCTGAGATAAGGCCTCGTGAACGGCCAGTGCAACTCGCCATCAAGGTTAGTGATACGTACTCAGTTATCTTTCTCCATTACATTGTGTGCGCTTCCATCAATGATTACAAATGGTCATGTGAGTGGTGTTGCAGGCTGCTATACAGAGTGAGAGAGATAGAACGGAGAAACTTCTGGCGGAGGCGGCGGAGAGGCAGCGGGAGTTGGAGGAGAGGACGACAAAGATGATGGAGGAGGAGAGGGCACGGAATGACATGCAGGCAAGGGCCATGTATGAGCTCCTTGTGGTAAGTTTCTTCTGCAGATTAGCCAAAACATTCATGTAGTGTTTGTCTCATTACTAACTAGTATGGCTGAGTCGTCAAAACCAAATGTGCAGTCTGTGTGCGAGAAGACAGGTCAGACCGCTCTGCCGATGCCAGTGATTGCTCCTGGGACCACGGTGAGTTTTATTTGAATGGACATTACTTGCTAGTCTAAACATTTGAGTGTCATCATGCTAACAAGACATTGGAAATGATCTTTGGTGCAGCGTAACTCCAGACAAGCATCGCACGATCCTTCTCCAGCTACCGACACGAGCCACCCCGCTCCTACACCTCCTGGATCTTGGTAAATTTATCTAGTGTTTTGCTTAACACATGCATAAAGACCTAGACTTAGCTTTATTTCCTCCAATGCTTACCATAATGACCTAGACTTAGCTTCTTCTCCTCCAAAATGACTTAATAAGCTTACTGACCTCCAAAACCATCCATTTTACCTAAGTTAGCTCTAAAACGATCTGTACTTAGCTTACTTATGTCAAAAATTGCATAATTAGCTTAGTTAGCTCATAAACGATCCATTTTACCTAAGTTAGCTCTAAAATGACCCATTTTACCTAGGTTAGCTTATAAATGATCCAGTTCATCCAAGTTAGCTCAAAAATGACCCATTTTACCTAGATTAGCTCCTAAATGATCCATTTTACCCACGTTAGCTTTAAAATGACCCATTTCACGTAGGTTAACTCCAAAATGACACATCTTACCTAGGTTATCTCATAAACGATCCATTTCAACTAATTTAGCTCATAAACGATCCATTTCACCTTAGCTAGCTCATAAACGACCCATTTCAACTTAGTTAGCTCATATATGATCCATTTCATGTAAGTTAGCTCATAAATGACATACTCTTCTTGTTCTAGTCTTCTTCTTGTTCTACTCTTCTTGTTCTAGTCTTCTTCTTGTTCTACTCTTCTTCTTGTTCTAACTTTCTTATTTTTCATTTTGCAGATTTCATTCACTTGACGAAAGCTTGCATAGATGGAGTGCTCCTTATCCCTTTCTCTGTTTCTTTTGTATCGTTGAACTATGCATGTATCGTTGGATGAAACTATTGTAATATATATGGTTGGATGCCTCTATGTTGAACTTGTTATGTATGATGGAACTATGCATGTAATATATATGGTTGGATGATGAAGTTATGTGTTGGATATCTTATATGTTTGCTCTGTAATGGCCTTTTGAAATATATCTATATATGTCATATATATTTGTGATGAAAATTGTTGGATTTAATAAAAAACAGAAAAAAGAGCCAATATGCAGGCTCTTTGCCGTCTGCCACCGACGGCAACGGGCTCTTTGCCGTCAGCCGCAGACAGCAAACAAGCCACGTGGCAGCCAGCTGTGCTTCCTGGGAGCTGACCCATTTGGTCAGTTTGCCTACAGTGGCAGACGGCAAAGAGTAAACGAGTTTGCCGTCAGCGGCGGACGGCAAAGGCCTGCCATGTAGTGACGTGTAGATGACATCATACGGCGGACGGCAAAGACACTAGAAAGTTTGCCGTCCGCTGGCAGACGGCAAAGGAACTAGAAAGTTTGCCGTCCGCGGCGGACGGCAAAGGCCTGCTATTAGCCACTTAACGGACTGAGAGCACAATTATTGCCGTCCGCTCTCTTTGTCGTCCGCTGCAGACGGCAAAGGGCCTTTGCCGTCAGCCGCCAGGAAGCAGACGACAAAGTAGCTGTTTACCGTAGCCTACTTTGCCGGAGCCTTTTGCCGTCCGTGGCTGACGGCAAAGGCCTTTGCCGTCTGCCATTCATGCCTTTGCCGTCCGCCATGGCAGACGGCAAAATAGTTGATTCCTGTAGTGATGCTGTTAAACACACACACGCACACGCACGCACCTTGGTCCCGTTGCACCTTCTAACGTGACTTATTACACCTAGACGGAGGAGTAGTAAGTATACGAGATACGGTGGCACACTGACTTAAGTCGAATACAAGTGCCCAAAATTTGTGTGCATGTTATAATAAGGATTCACTTAAAATAGTACGTGAGCGAACAGAGGGATCAATTGGACAGTGTTCCCGAGCAGTAGCGAGATGTGTGAGGTAGTAAGATACACCGCTGGCGCTTTTAATTTTTCTTATTAATTTGTTTGTTTCACCCTCTGACTGGTGGGACCCAACGTACTACGTGGAGAGAGGTAAGGTGACTAAGGCTGCATTATTTCTGCACCACTGTGGATAGTCTTACCACCAAAGCCACATGACACGATTATGATTGAAATCCTAATGACTCCCACACACACACAAAAAAACACGGCATGCCTGTCACACGAATGCAGGAATGTATAAAAGGTTATTTTCCTCTCGTTGAACATAACGGGAGGGTTGTGTAGCTGGTTAGCCTGTTCGCTCATGAAACTTGAGGTCTCGGGTTCGATAACTACACTTGAGCATAATTTTTGCCAGGAGGGTTCTTTGACTGGTCAAAATGTTTTCTAGGGTTTGCACGCTTCACACTCTCTCTCCAGTATATATATACACGCTGGAGCCTCAGCGCTTGTAGTTGCTCTCTTCACACTCTCTCGCCCTCTCCCGCTGGAGCCTCAGCGCTTGTAGTTGCTCTCTTCACACTCTCTCGCCCTCTCCAGATCTAAACAAGACTTCGTTGGCCTCTCTCTCTCCCTTCACTGCTGCTCAGAGCCGGCAGGATCCGTCCATCAGGAAGGGAAGGAGGCTTAACGCTGTCGCTGTCGGCGAGGGAGGGAATCCACTACCAGCGCAGCTGTTCACTTTCCACCCAGCGGCGGCGCGGGAGGGCCTCCGACCCCTTCTTCTTCGCCGCCGTCCCGTCGCCCACCGAACCACGCCCCAAGAACCTTAAGGTATATTTTACTTACTCCACATGCATTGCTCTAGCTGCATGTATACCATGAATCTAGGACGTGGTTTAAAGAGGAAAGGAGTGGGGGAAAGTAGTGGGAAAAGTTGTATATAGCATGAATCTAGGACGTGGTTCAAAGAGGAAATGAAGGGGGAAAGTTGTATAGCATGAATCTAGGACGTGGTTCAAAGAGGAAAGGAATGGGGGAAAGTAGTGGGGAAAGTTGTATCGCATAAATCTAGGACGTGGTTCAAAGAGGAAAGGAAGGGGCGAAAGTACTAGTTCAAAAAGGAAAGGAAGGGACAAGGCTGTAGAGTTTGAGCAGGACTAGATTTGCTGCGCTCACATAGGGAAAGGTGTCTAAAGATAACAAAACTGGGATCAACACAAATATGCTCCTTGGTTGTTTGTTCTTTGTTGCAACAGACTGTGCATGACCACAGTACATCGGTAGATGCACATGGTGCTGGTGCGTCCACTGTCCCGTGCAACTCATTAGCTGTTGTTAATCTAAGGCCCTATTTGGTTAAAAACTCCCTAGTCCCTACCTGCTTGGTTCCAGGGACTAAACATGGACTAGAGGTTATTAAATGACATGCTAAAAGAGCATGTTACCCCTAGTAATGAACTAATAGAAACAAGGTGCGATGCGTGGCAGGGCCAACTATTGGAAAAAGTCCCAAAAAGACTCCCTCGGGGTCTTCTTTCTTTAGTCCCAAATGCCCACTTTTAGTCCCTAAAAGTCCCTCCTATTTGGTTTAGATGTGACTGACACGGAGTTTTTTTAGTCCCTACACCAAAATGTCCCTGTAAACAAACACCCTCTAATAATGCCGCTGGAAAATTGATGCAATGCCACAGTTAAAAGCAAATTACATGTTTAACGAATTTTATTGTTAATATAATCTCTATGTTAATATTAATCAATGCCACCGTTTGAGAAATGCTACTATCTTGCTTTCTTTCCCATTTAGATAAGGTAGATGCTTCTTTTTGTTGGCTTCTGTGTCATCCACCGTTATTGACCACTAATTGTTTCCTTTGCACCTCTGTGTAAACAGGGTTATCTACTTCACCTCGTTGCCATTGTGACCTTTTGTTGCAATGCACAAAACACTTTTGGTTTAAGAGTGTTTTGTGCAGTTCAACCAAAATGTCACACCGACAATGTTGCTTGATTGCTTGATCTTAGTGGAACTGCACAAGAGGAGATCTTACTTCCTATTCGTTAAGGTGAATTTGGTTCAGATCTTCTTCTTGTGAGTTGTTTGAATTCCGCATCATGAGAGGTCAGTACTAGCCTTCTTTCACATGATTCTGTAGTGTGCTTTCATATGTTGTGCTACTTGTACGATAATGTTGCTTGATTTTAGTGAACTGCACAAATGGAGACAAGACTTCCGACCTGTATGTGCACCGTAATATCCCATTGAGGTAAGATAAAGATATTTCACAATTGCGGGCCTGTATTTTGCCACTTTCATCAGAAAATTAAGTTTAGTACTATACTTGTGCTCCCTAATTGACATGCCAAATCTTACATTGAAGGCAAAGCTTGTCTGTTATTGAACATAGTGATGAAGGGGAAGAACAAGCGGAAGAAAAACAAAAATCAACTCCCGGTGCTGTAATGAAGCACTTGAACTGTGATGACACAAGTAATGATATAGTTTTGCATCTTAATTTATTGCTATGGCTGGAACGAGCAATTGTTTTGCCACTGATTTGATGCCATACGTAATTATCTCTACTTGTGCAAACAGGGATCTTCTTTGAAGATACCATATATTTTAGTGGAACTGCACAAGAAGATGTTGGAAACATTAAACTAATCGAGGAGTATATAGTAAGCATGCCCACCCCCGTAGATAGCAACAGATGGTTCCGGAGAAGTGCTTCATCTGTATGCTCTACACAATCAGCCTCCTGACAAATGTTGGTACTCACCCACTGATTTCATCCATATGATTGAGCTTTGTTATCTCTATTGGTGTTGTGCTACTGTTTAGATACTGTCATGAAAAAGTGGTATTGTCCTTGAGAAGTGCTTCATCTGTGCTGTTTTAAATATTTCCTTTCCTTTTTTTGAGCAAACAGGGATGCTAGCATTTAGTAGTCCTCTTGTCTTTGCACAACAGGATCATCTTCCTCTGAAGAAGAATATGGAGTACGTGAAGTGACTAGTTCCGATTATGCCAGAATGAAGAAGCCCTGTCTATGTTCTCATCAGAAGGAGCAGTTGAAGGATGGTTACACTACTCCCCACAAGACCAAACTAACTTCAGCTCAGAAGGACTGACAAATCTCCATTTTTTTGCTGTGATGCGCGAGTACAATGTTGTACTAGGATTCTTTCTGGTGAGTTCCATTTTTCTAAAAGTGTGCTCTACATGGACCATGTATGTGCCTGTTGAAACTGTCAATTCATAGTACAGTTTGCTTTATACTAATCACTTTTTTGTATTTGTGCAAACAGGGGTGCTGTAAGTGCATCTAGTGCCACCCCTAGTTTGGTTTTGGAGTATTGACGACAAACGTGGTTGAGGGACTAATGTGTTTGTGAGAATTGCAGGATAACACAGGTAGTAGTCCCTCCTTGATTCGGTTTACCTACCGGAGATGACCCCTAAAAATGTATGAAGACATTGAAGACAATGGTGGTACGTGAAGATATTCACGTTGAAGACTATGATAAGAGAAGACATTGCGTGAAGACTATGGAGCGCGAAGACTTAGCGGTTTCATTGTTTCTTTCTTCTTTGTTGAGTCATAGGAATCACCGCACTGTTAAGTGGGGTCCAAGTGAACAAAGTCAGAGTGACTGAAGTGATGCTCAACCAAATCCTATGTCTTCGAGCGAAGACAATAAGAGCAAATCTTATCCAGAGTCGGATGAGTCAGCCTTACTTGTAGCCCAAGTAATGCTGTCGTGTGTGTTTGAAATCTGACCGTTGTGACACGTGTTAGTTCCTTAGTGACCCAGGGTCATTTCGGACAAATCAGGTCAGGTTGCCTAGTGGCTATAAATAGCCCACCCCCTACACCATAAATTGGTGGCTGCTCAGAGTTAGTGCACGGCTTTTGTCGTTGAGAGCAACCCACCTCCAAAGAGTTTGAGAGAGAAATCCTTGTGAGGACAAAGCCCAAAACACCCAGTGCCCAAAGAGTGTTTGGCATCACTGAAGTCTTCCTGTCCGCGTGATCTGAAGACTTGTTACACTTGAGGACTGTGAATCCTCCAGCCAGTTAGGCGTCGCGTTCTGAGCATCCAAGAGTAATTGTGGATCGCCGGTGAACGAAGTCTGTGAAGGTTTGGAAGTCTACCTTGAAGACTTACCAGAGTGATTGGGTGGGGACTGTGTGTCCTTAGCTCAAGGGGAATAAGGTGAAGACACGGTCTTCTGAGTTCAATCTCGGCCTCCCTAACCAGACGTACAGTTGTCACAGCAACTGGAACTGGTTGAACAAATCCTTGTCTTCGCAACACACTGGTTCTATCTCTTACACTTCTTACTTACAGTTTGTCTTTGTGAAGTCATTGACTGATTGCTCTACCTGTTTAACTTCACTGTGTAACTACTTGTTCTGATTGGCTTCATACTATCTTCCATCCTGATCCTACTACCTAGCTGCTATCTGTCATCATGCTTTAGTTTCATACTTGTATGACTATGGCTTGTCTAGTGTAGTTTATCTTCCGCTGCATGTTTATAGGTTCGGTTCTAGTGTTTGTCTTTGAAACTTCCATGTTTTGAAGACTTTCATAAAAATCGCCTATTCACCCCCCCCTCTAGTCGATTACTAGCACTTTCAATTGGTATCAGAGCAAGGTACTCCCTTGTTTTGTGTGATTCGGTTTAACCACCTGGAGTTTTAGCTATGTCGACTACAGGGATAATCAAAGTCTCCGCTGCGTGCCCTGTCTTCGATGGCACTGAATATCCCTACTGGAAGAATAAGATGCTATGCATCTTGAAGCCATTGATGTCGATCTGTGGTATGTCGTCAAGAAGGGCGTTCCCAAGACTGGTGAAGGTGTCACGCCTGCTGATGTCAAGAAGTTCATTCAACTCGATTCTACTGCGAAGAACATTATCTGTGGTCATCTGACCAAAGGGCAGTATGGCCGTGTGAGTGCTCTGGAAACGTCAAAGCTAGTCTGGGACTGGCTCTCCAAGGTCAATGAAGGCGTCTCAACACAAAGAGATCAAAGGATCAGTGTTCTCTGCAACCTGTTCAATCGCTTCAAGAGAAATGACAATGAGAATGTTCAGCCCACATTTGATCGCCTGACTCATATCACTAATGAGCTTCGTGCCCTCGGCGCCCGTGAGATCACCAAGCATGAAATCGTCAAGACGCTTTTGAGATCACTTGACAGCTCATTTGACACCCTTGCCCTGATGATTCAAGAACGCCCTGACTTCAAGACACTCGATCCGTCTGACATACTTGAAAGGCTCAACACACATGAGTTCCAGCTATCTGAGAAAAGAGATATCTATGGTCCCAACTATGGACGAACTCGCGCTTTGAAGGCAAAGGTTGTTTCCTCATCTGAAGAAGAATCTGACTGCAGTTCCGGTGAAGCTGAAGACATTGGAAAGGAGCTCGCTATGCTTGTGAAGAAGTTCCAGAAGTTCACTAAGAAGAAAGGCTTCAGAAAGTCTTCATGATCCAGCTCAAGAAATGATGAAGCTTCTACCCATGACCACAAGAAGAGAACCTGTCACAAGTGCAAGAAACCTGGTCACTACATCTCTGAGTGTCCACAGTGGGACAATGACAAGAAAAAGAAGAAGAGCAAGGAGTATGATTCTGATGACAAGAAGAAGAAGAAATACTCAAAATCTTCTTCCAAGTCCTCTTCCAAGTCTTCATCACACAAGAAGAGTTCATCTGGCAAGGCTCGTGCTTTTGTTGGCAAGGAAATGGATTCAAAGGAGGAGGCTGCTTCTGAGGAGGCAGAGGTGGTGGAATCTGAGGAGAAATCTGACTCTGGCGTTGCAAGTCTTGCTCTAGCTTCAGCCTACGTTGCCAAGTCCATCTTCAACACTGAAGACAATGGATCCATCACCAACGCTGATGCTAGTGACAAGGACGACTCCACTCCTACCTACTGCTTCATGGCACGCGGTGCCAAGGTAAACTCACGCGATGCTTACTTTCAAACATCTAGTGAAGATGACTCTGATTGTGAATCCAAGCCCAGCTACAAAACACTTGCTAAAATTGCAACTGAACAACAGAAAGCTATGGAACATATTCAAAAACTGTTAGACAAAAGCGATGATCTGTTGGACGCTGAAATGACCCGATCTCAGTCCTTAATTGAAGACATAAAAAATCTTCATGTTAAGTACCAAGAACTTGAAGGTCGTCATGAATCACTCTCCACAACCCATGAAAAGCTTTCCTATGGTTATATTCAAAGGAAGCAAGAACTTGAGAAGTTGAGAGCGGCTCATGAAGATCTTCAAAAGGAAAACGAGTCACTTCGCGCTCAACAGATCAGTCCCGCTCAGGAAGGATTTGAACCACCATGTCTAAAATGTCTTGAGCGTGATAACGCTAATTCTGTTGCTGAATGTTCTACTGCTGCTACTATTGCAATATCTTCAACTATCGATGTGGTAACTAATCCCTCTGCGGAGGATAGCACTGCTGTTGCTGATGAAAATGCTAGATTGAAGACATTGCTTGAAACAGGGATGTACAAAAGCCTCAAGGGGCATCAGACACTATGTGATGTCCTCAAAAAGCAGATTCTGAACCTAAACCCTAGGAAAGAGGGTGTTGGGTTCGAGAGGAAAATGAATGTTGATGGTTCTTAGTGGAAGCCTGAGCAGTACCCCAAAACCACATGGGTTGCTGCAAAGGAACCTTCAGTGGATCCATCCACCCTATCTGGATTTATTTGTGCTAACCCAATCATCATTGATGAATCCTTTGGTGCAAACTATAAACTGTTTAAGAATCAGAATGGTGAAGTGTTTGCAAGGTATATTGGTACTAACTACAGGAATGGACCACCTATGAAGAAGATCTGGGTGCCTAAACAGTGTCTTGAGAATCTTCCTGTGAATGTCATCATGACACCACCAAGGAAGAAGACAAATCCCAGACCTAAGGCTTCATATGGCCCAAAGGCTTCATACAGATACAGAACTCATGCGAGTCACCCTAGCCAATGTTTTGCAGGGAAATCATACTCAGATTTATGAATATGAGCGGGTATCTTCAAACCGCTATGTTCACAAAACTAAAAATTTTTCCGCCTATTCATATGAGTATTATTCACCTCCTGCAAGGCTATTTGCTAGGGCTTCAAAGCCGAAGTTCTCAGATGCTGCACTTAGACTCATTGCTTCAAAGCCACCCCTGAAAATGTGGGTGGTTAAGAACGCTTAACTCTCTTTTGCAGGGAAAGGTCTCCAGCCGAAAATCAAAGGCGTCCAATGCTATTGCTGGGGACCTAACACACATCATGGGACGCAAGATAAAATGCCCAAATGGTCCTACTATGTATTTCATTTCTGAATCGCCTGCCAGTCGTCCTATCAGTCCTAACCTTGATATGAGCTTTGATAATCCTCTTGTGCGTCAAATGTTTATGCTTCACAATACTCTTTGTGAAGCCTATCCTCCTAACTGCACTGTAGGGTACGACACCTCGTGCTTCAGAATTGATTATGGACAACGGATGCACTAATCACATGACTGGTGATCGGAGTCTTCTCATGGACTCAACCTTACGTCCATCAGATAAAAGCCACATCACATTTGCTGACACTGGTAAAAGCAAGGTATTGGGTCTAGGTAGAGTTGCAATATCAAGGGATCAGCACATGGATAAAGTGATGCTTGTTGAATCCCTTGGTTTCAACTTAATGTCTGTCTCAATGCTTTGTGACTTAAAGATGATTGTGCTATTTGGAAAATATTGTTGCCTTGTACTAATGGAATCTGACAAGTCTCTAGTCTTTGAAGGGTACCGGAAAGATGATCTGTATATGGTAGACTTCTCAGCAGGACCACAGATGGTCGTATGTCTTCTAGCAAAGGCTTCAGAGTGCTGGCTCTGGCATCGGAGGCTAGGGCATGCTGGCATGAGGAACCTACACACTCTCCAAGAAGAAGCACGTCATAGGCATCGAGGGCGTCAAGTTCAAGAAAGATCATCTATGTGGTGCCTGTGAAGCTGGGAAGATGACAAGGGCCAAGCATCCCTCGAAGACAATCATGACTACATCTCGACCTTTTGAGTTGCTCCACATGGACTTGTTCGGTCCCACTCACTACTCTACTCTCACTGCAACTGCTTGTCTCTATGGTTTTGTTATTGTTGATGATTATTCAAGATATACTTGAGTGCACATAATTCTCTTCAAGACTGAAGTGCAGGATGTCTTCAGACGCTTCGCCAACCGTGCCATGAACAACTATGGCGTCAAGATCAAGCACATTAGGAGTGACAACGGCACAGAGTTCAAGAACACTGGCCTCGACCTTTATCTTGACACCTTGGGCATCACTCATGAGTTCTCAGCTCCTTATACACCTCAGCAGAATGGCATCATCGAGCGCAAGAATAGAACTCTTATTGAGATGGCCCGCACGATGCTTGATGAGTACAAGACTCCAAGAAAATTCTGGCCTGAAGCCATTGATACTGCATGCCATGTCATCAACCGTGTTTATCTTCACAAGCTTCTGAAGAAAACCTCCTATGAGCTTCTAACTGGTAAGAAGCCAAATGTAAGCTACTTCAGAGTATTTGGTGCTAGGTGTTGGATCAAGGATCCACATCACACTTCAAAATTTGCACCGAAAGCACATGAAGGTTTTATGCTTGGTTATGGAAAGGATTCGCACTCCTACAGAGTCTTCAACCTCTTTCACTATAAAGTGGTTGAAACTGTAGATGTGCAGTTCGATGAAACTAACGGCTCGCAAAGAGAGCACCTGCCAAATGTGCTAGATGAAGTACCTCCTAGCGAATCAATCAAGCTGATGGGAACATGAGAGATCATTCCATCTGAGGCTCAACCTGAAGAAGAACTTATCATATCTGCACCTGATCAACCTGAAGACAATGCTCAGCCTGAAGCCAATCCTCAGAATGAAGACAATGATCAACAAGAGCAAAATCTTCGTCCAGTTCATCCTCGTGTTGCTAATGAAGTTCAGATTGAGAAGATAATTGATAGCATCAATGCACCTGGTCCACTCACTCGTTCAAGAGCTACTCAAAGAGCAACACAGCTAACCAATTTCTGTGGACATTTTGCATTCGTTTCAATCTCAGAACCTAAGAAAGTTGATGAAGCCTTCTTGGAACCTGAATGGATTCAAGCCATGCAAGAAGAGCTTCAACAGTTCAAGTTGAACAATGTATGGGAACTAGTCAAGCGCCCTGATCCTCGCAAGCACAACATAATAGGCACAAAATGGATATATCGTGACAAACAAGACGAGCATGGTCAAGTTGTCAGAAACAAAGCACGACTCGTTGCTCAAGGATACACACAAGCTGAAGGAATTGACTTCGATGAAACATTTGCTCCCGTGGGTAGGCTTGAAGCCATTCGCATACTACTAGCGTACGCAAATCATCATAACATCCTTCTGTATCAAATGGATGTAAAGAGTGCCTTTCTCAATGGAAAGATTGAAGAAGAAGTATATGTTGCACAACCAGCTGGCTTTGAAGATCCAAAACATCATGATATGGTATACAAGCTCAACAAGGCACTGTATGGCCTCAAACAAGCCCCTCGTGCTTGGTATGACACACTCAAATACTTCCTGAAGAGCAAAGGCTTCAAACCTGGTTCTCTAGATCCCACTCTCTTCACGAAGACATATGATGGCGAACTGTTTGTGTGCCAAATCTATGTGGATGAAATCATCTTCGGCTGCACCAACAAGAGATACAGTGATGAACTTGGTCACATGATGCAAGAACAATATCAAATGTCCATGATGGGTGAGCTGAAGTTCTTTCTTGGTCTTCAAATTCGTCAGCAAAGGAATGGCATCTTCATATCTCAAGAAAAATATCTCAAAGATTGCCTGAAGAAGTTTGGAATGCAAGACTGCAAAGGATACACGACGCCAATGCCAACCAAAAGTCATCTAAGCCCCGACGCAAATGGTAAAGATTTCGATCAAAAGGTATACCGCTCCATGATTGGCTCTTTACTTTATTTATGTGCATCTAGGCCAGATATCATGCTTAGTGTTTGCATGTGTGCCCGATTCCAAGCGGCACCAAAGGAGTCGCATCACTTAGCTATGAAGCGAATTCTTCGATATTTGGCTTACACCCCAACACTAGGATTATGGTATCCAAAGGGCTCAGAGTTTGATCTGGTTGGATTTTCGGATGCTGATTATGCTGGTGACAAGGTGGACCGCAAGTCTACATCAGGCACATGTCACTTTCTGGGTCGATCTCTTGTCTGTTGGTCTTCAAAGAAGCAGAACTGTGTATCACTCTCAACTGCTGAATCTGAATACATTGCTGCTGGATCTTCCAGCGCTCAGCTTCTGTGGATGAAGCAAACTCTTAAGGACTATGGCATCCATCTGAAGAATGTGCCCCTCTACTGCGATAATGAAAGCGCTATCAAGATTGCAAACAACCTAGTTCAGCACTCGAAGACAAAGCACATTGAGATTCGTCATCACTTTCTCAGAGATCATGTTATGAAAGAAGATATTGATATCATTCACGTCAAGACAGAAGAGCAGTTGGCTGATATCTTCACAAAGCCCTTGGATGAGAAAAGGTTTTCCAAGTTGCGGTGTGAGCTAAATATCTTGGAATCCTCGAATGTCCTGTGATTAGGCACACATCCTAACACTCATGCATTTTTTATGACTTAGATGTGCAACACACGAAGTAATGTATATCTTCAATCAATGAAGACATACACTCTAAGTGTGAATACATTAATGTGGAAATTGACTTCGGAGCGCCACGATAATTGTGCGC
This sequence comes from Aegilops tauschii subsp. strangulata, assembly GCF_002575655.3. Classification (NCBI taxonomy): domain Eukaryota; kingdom Viridiplantae; phylum Streptophyta; class Magnoliopsida; order Poales; family Poaceae; genus Aegilops; species Aegilops tauschii. The sequence continues at coordinate 547,329,444 of NC_053036.3, read as the reverse complement.
CGTGTCTGGGTCTAATACTTCATATACGGTGGGTAACACCACCACCAAACTCTTATTTGAAGTGTTTTCTCATGGCGTCATATTTGCAAAGTTTCTGCAATTGATTTGTCTTCAACATAGATTTGACTTCGTGATTATCTTCACTATGTTGATTTGTCCTTACTCTGTTATATATATTGTATTCTTTCCTCTACAGCATTCACTTATAGCTATGTCTTCTTGCTTGAATCTTTTGAACTAAGTGAATGTGATCGGACCCTAACCTCTCTATGCTTTCTACCTCAAGCTCTATCTATCCAAATCATATGCATTCTTTTGAAACTGTCGAATGTCTTCTCTGCGTCCTTGTCAGCAGAAGATACAGAGAAACACATTTATATCTGGTTTTAATGACATATCCTTTTGCCTGAAACCCGGAGAATTCGGAACGACCACCCCGACAATCCAGGCGGGCGTGGGAACATGGAACAGCTCTCAAGGTGTTGCATGTGTGCCACGCGTCCTTCAGATGTGAACCGCCAGGGGCACCTGCGTAATTGCGCCGTGCCGTCTCTGTCCTTATAAATACCTATCTCGTCTCGGTCAAAAAACCTTCTTGCACCTTCGCCATCTCTCGCTAACCCTAGCACCTCCGCTAGCTCTCGACAACGCCGACGACGAAGTGCTTAGCTGCCGCGACTTCTTCGATGTCGTCCTCACGCCGGCCGCGGGCCTCGTCTTCTCCACCGTCGCCGTAGGTGTCTTCCGTCGCCAAGTTAGGGCACGGGATCCACCTTCGCTCCGTCTAGCAGTTCTTCGTGCGGTAATAAAAGCTTACTTTTTACCGTGTTTTCAATCTGTTTGATTCATCCTTCCTTTCCAAAAGTTGTTTCTAGATCCTTATGATGAATCGATCTCTGTCTGCATCTCATACCATGCTGAATCCATTCACTTATGCTTCTTCACAAAGTTAGATTCCTCACTTGTACTTATTCTTGGATTCGTACAACTCTGGAACCAACTCTCATCATATAAGTGAATGTCTTCGTGTTGTGAGGTCAATGTCTTCAAACTGTTTTATCTTCAAAACCTTCTGAGAATGCATATGACCTCTTCCCCTTCCCTCGCATCTCTAATGCTGTCACAGGTACATGTCCGTGGGAGAATCCCTTGGTTCTCATAGTCTGCATTCGTTTGCAGAATTCTTACAGCATCACATCAACTCTCCCGAAGCCAGTTCCTGTCAATCTAGTCGTCAGAAGCCTTTGACTTCCTTGAAGCCATTCAGTCTGAAATTTATGGCCTCTGATAATTCTGCACGGAAGGGTGGCAGACAGCGCCGTGGCAATACTTCCATAGATTTGCCGGAAGACGTATATGAATTATACAAAACAGATCCTGAAGAGAGCTATGGTCAGCGCAAATCACGAATCCAATGGATTCGAAGATACTGGGCCGAGCAATGGTTCAAATACAAGTTTGTCACCAAGGAATATGCAGAAAAGAATGCAATCAAGCGCCCTTGGGGTGATATTCTGTACAAAAAGCTTCAACCACAGACCATGTCTGAAGCTATTGCTCAGGAGTTCTATCCTTGCATGGTCCGCGGACCACAGCCTGAAGATGTTGACCCATCCTCTCTGCTCTGGCGTCGCGACGACGAACTGTTCAAGCGAAACTACTAGTTTGCCAAGGACTCTGCAATAAAGAATAAGAAGGCTTTTGGCTGTGACTTCAACCCGGGTCCATCTGCTCCTCGAAAAGATGGGACCCGCGAAGCTAATGAGTACAGGATAGGCCCCTTCTATAACTTCGAAGGCCTTCTCTCCTATATTGCCATTCAGCGAGCTAAAGTGGATCATTCTGATGAAGCTGCTGATACTGATGATGCACCAGCTCCTCCTCCTAAGCCGCAGAAGCCCAAGAAGACTAAGGCTTCAAAACCAACTGATGCCTCAAAAGCTTCTAGAGTGAAGCCATTGGCAACAGCCCCTCCTGCTCCAAGCAACACCTCAGAAGATCTCTCTCGCATCTCCAAGAGGCGTGAGAAGCCACAGCAATCTGTTCAAAGAGTCAGCCAAGCCCTCACGCCAGCTGCCATACTGAGAAATGAGGCTGAAGCCATTGATTTGTCTTCAGATGAAGAATTTGGTGAAGATGCTCTGGAGCAGTTGATCAAGAGCAAGCAAGAGGCAGAGATCTTCAATAATCTGCCCCTCTTTGATGTAAACATTCTAAAGAATTTCATTGATGAGTGGTTCGACAATCAAGATCTCAGCTTCGATGATCTTCAGCTTCCCATTGGCGTCAGCGTTGCTTTCCAAGGCGCCATTGCTCCTGAACTTGCTCTAGCTCAGCGAATCGTTGAACTGAAGAACAAGATAGACTACGAGAAAGAGCAGTTCAAGAAGCATGTGGCCAAGCTAAGTGTGGCTGATGTGCAAAAGTTCAAAGTGATGCTCAATGACCTCAAGGAGTCGTTTCGGAAGAAACGTGAGGAAGCCAAAGGTTCAAGAGAGCGCATGAAAGCACTTGCAGACAAATGCATTCAAGCCTACAATGAAGCTGAAAAGCGCAAGGCACTTGGCCGTCCAGGCATTGACCCCTCAATGGCTGCCAAGAAACACAAGAAGCCCACTGAAGCCTCAACTGAAGCACCAAGGTAGGAAGAACCTCACATTGTCTTCCCCGCCAGCATGCGCGGCTCGAAGCCTAAGGCTCCTTCAGTGGCTTCAGAATAGAAGAAAACCAAGGCAGCTGAAGCCGATGCCAGGAAGCGCAAAACCAAGAGCACCACTGATGAAGCACCACCCCCAAGAAGAGAAAAACCAAGAAGAGATATCGGGCTGCTCCCACAGAGCCCCTGGATGTTGATCCCATTGCTTTTATTCCCCCTCCATCTGCAAACCAAGAACGTCGGTTGATTGTTCATGAGCCTGCTTCCATAGAGGCTCCTGAAGCTCAAGAAGTTCCAGTCGTCGACCCCATCGCGACTGAAGACATTGATCCCCACGACAATGTTCAAGATGATGTAGTTCTTCCTCAGATCGAGCGCCCGACGGTATCATCGCCTGTTCAAACGAATAGTGAGCTTATCAGTATTGGTCGTCCTTTGACGCCAATCTCACAAGATGCATCATGGGCTGATCGCCCCCAGCAAGCTACCCCGACTCAAGACTCACCAAATACACCAACCTTCACCTGCGCCTGTCATCAGCCCCATGTCCAATGATGAAAACTATATGGAGACCTCACCGTCACCAAAGGCGTCGCCCGTGTTCCAACGGCTTCGCAGAGGCCAGAGGCCATCTGCCTCCATGACCACCATCACAGAAGAGGACTCCAACTTGTCAAGTTCAGTGGCACGTCAAGTGTTCCCTGAAGACAATCCTTCTGTGACTGTCCCAGTGTCTGAAGCCAATGCTGCTGAAGACCCTCCGACTGTATCAGCCGGAGCAACACAAGAAGAAGAGCGTGTCGCTACTCCCCCTACAACTCAAGAAGAAGTTCATGAAGAGAACCAGTCTGTGCCAGAACCTCCAGCTACTCAAGTGGAGGATGAGAATCCTGAGGCTGCCACAAATTACATTCCTGAAGCCAATGACGTTGTCATGGCCGAAGCCAATGTGGAGCCTACAGTGGCCAATGTACCAGTGGCCAACGAAGCAAATGAAGCCCATGAAGCAGCTGAAGTCAATGATGCACCTGCAACGGATGTGCAGCCTGAAGTCAATGCCACTGCTCCAGTTCCGCCACCAAGGCCACATACTATCGAGCAAGCATACGACCACGGCCAGCTTGTCACTGTCAGATGGCCTATTCTGGTTCCTCCGCCTGCTGCTGGTCCTCCATTTGATTACCATGTCGAGCACAGGCCTCAGGTTCAGAAGCCAAAGCCACGACTGCCCAGATTTCCAGGTACTGCCACTTCGCCAGGGTCCTTCAATGCAAATGGCTTCATAGCACACAACACATTCTTTGACAGCGCCAAGAACCCTTATACCAAGCCCAAGATCTCATCTGATCGGTTCTGGAGCTATCAGCAGTGCAGCTATTATTCATGCATATTGTACAACCAAGGTCGCATATTTCCACATATGCGTCTTGATACTGAAGCCATTGCTGGTCTGCCCTGCCTGGAGGAAGCTCTGGATTGCTTCAGAGAGTCTGGCCTACTACATTTTGTCACTGATAAGGAGCACTGGAATGAAGAGTTGCTGCTTCAATTTTACGCCACTCTTCATATCAGAGGCTACAACAGGGATCCAAAGACTTGGGTCCTTGAGTGGATGACAGGAAATGTCCATCATGAAGCCAAAGCTTTTGATGTCATTGAGCTCTGGCCTGCCCACTCCAGGAGATCTCTATGAGCCTGGTTGTCAGCTTCACACTGCAGCTTTGGAGAGCATCTTTCACAAGCCAGAACCCAATATGAGCCAGATGCTAAGCATGATGAAGCCATTGCCTCAAGATGCGGAATATCCTAAGGAGTTCTTTGTTGAAGACCTTGAGTATCTGCCATGCACAATATATCACATCATTAGGCGAACTCTTTGGCCCATCAAAGGACACTCTCCACATGCTAAGTTGGAAGGTGCAATGAAGACATTGGTCTTCCATATTCTTCATGGCAAAAGTTTCAATGCACAAGATTTCTTCATCTGCCAACATGCTGCATCAGGATCTGACATTTTCGGCTTGAAGTTCTATGCTCCATGGATCATGCATCTGATCAAGCTTCACACTGCTTTCAACTATCAGCCATCTGCACGCAACCACATTGTCTTCTTGCCAGATGTTGATATGTCTGTTGAAGCCATCTATCCAGAGCCTGACAAGGAGCCAGTTTATCTTCACAATGCTGACCGTCAAAGCTTCACTCAACCTATTGAAGGTGTGCTGGCTGCCACTCACGTTTATCCTTTGGCTGGTACTACACGTGCACCTCACCGTGCTCAAACCGAAGCCACAGAAAGCACAATTGCTCAACGGCCTCGCAAGCGATCTCGTGTTCTCAATGACCGAGAGCTTCTCGTTGTCCTGCATCAGAAACAGGATAAGCATCATGATTGGCTCAAGCGCCAGATGCAAAGCCTCATGACAGACGTCAATCGCATTCGCAACCTTGCAACCAAGAATGCCTTTGTCGCACATGAAACCTGTTGGCGCACATGGAAGGGGCTGACGCTTATGTGTCCAGAGGAAGATCTTCAAGACGATGGCTTCATTGAAAGATTCAAGTTTGACTCCACACCGCCCAGAAATGCTGTTCTGCGGCGCACTCCAGCTCTTGAAGACTTAGAGTACTCCTCTTCAGCTGCAACAGTCAATGCTCGTGTGATCGATGATCAAGATGATGCTACTTCGCCACCTCCTGCGCGTATCAACACTACACCAAGTACATCTGCACCGCCAAACCTCGACACCAACCCTGCCTCTTCTCCTACTCCTTCTGGGAACGAGTAGAGACTCTATGTCTTCAAACCTTTTTGGTCCTTACTGACAAAAGGGGGAGAAGCATATGGGTTGATAGTCTTCAAGCGGGTTCATATGGGCGGTTGCTTTATATTTTGCCTAGTGCTTACAACTCTTGCATTTGATACATTTGGTTCTTTGAGTTGTAACACTTAAACTCGATGGTCGTCTGCTACTTATTTGCTATTCTGTGATGCGATGATAAATTCCGCATGTGCGATGATAACTTCCGCACTTAAATCATTTTGCAGACGTCCATTTTTCATTATGCATGTCATTATCTTTGTTATATCAAATCATGCATGATGAATTGTCTTCATAAGTTGAAGAGGATCTCCACAAGTAGAACCTCCCATGTGCATTTGCATTCCAAAAGCAAATTACTTATATGCACATCTTCAGGGGGAGCCTTTTGCTACTTATGAAGACAATACCTCATCCTTTACAATTTCACATATTTATATCCCCGTTGAAAACTTCAACCAGTTTGTCATCAATCACCAAAAAGGGGGAGATTGTAAGTGCATCTAGTGCCACCCCTAGTTTGGTTTTGGAGTATTGACGACAAACGTGGTTGAGGGACTAATGTGTTTGTGAGAATTGCAGGATAACACAGGTAGTAGTCCCTCCTTGATTCGGTTTACCTACCGGAGATGACCCCTAAAAATGTATGAAGACATTGAAGACAAAGGTGGTACGTGAAGATATTCACATTGAAGACTATGACAAGAGAAGACATTGCGTGAAGACTATGGAGCGCGAAGACTTAGCGGTTTCGTTGTTTCTTTTCTTCTTTGTTGAGTCATAGGAACCACCGCACTGTTAAGTAGGGTCCAAGTGAACAAAGTCAGAGTGACTGAAGTGATGCTCAACCAAATCCTATGTCTTCGAGCGAAGACAATAAGAGCAAATCTTATCCAGAGTCGGATGAGTCAGCCTTACTTGTAGCCCAAGTAATGTTGTCGCGTGTGTTTGAAATCTGACCGTTGTGACACGTGTCAGTTCCTTAGTGACCCAGGGTCATTTCGGACAAATCAGGTCGGGTTGCCTAGTGGCTATAAATAGCCCACCCCCTACACCATAAATTGGTGGCTGCTCAGAGTTAGTGCATGGCTTTTGTCGTTGAGAGCAACCCACCTCCGAAGAGTTTGAGAGAGAAATCCTTGTGAGGACAAAGCCCAAAACACCCAGAGCCCAAAGAGTGTTTGGCATCACTGAAGTCTTCCTGTCCGCGTGATCTGAAGACTTGTTACACTTGAGGACTGTTAATCCTCCAGCCGGTTAGGCGTCGCGTTCTGAGCATCCAAGAGTAATTGTGGATCGCCGGTGAACGAAGTCTGTGAAGGTTTGGAAGTCTACCTTGAAGACTTACCAGAGTGATTGGGCGGGGACTGTGTGTCCTTAGCTCAAGGGGAATAAGGTGAAGACACGGTCTTCTGAGTTCAATCTTAGCCTCCCTAAGCAGACGTACAGTTGTCGCAGCAACTGGAACAGGTCGAACAAATCCTTGTCTTTGCAACACACTGGTTCTATCTCTTACACTCCTTACTTACAGTTTGTCTTTGTGAAGTTATTGACTGATTGCTCTACCTGTTTGACTTCACTGTGTGACTACTTGTTCTGATTGGCTTCATACTATCTTCCATCCTGATCCTACTACCTAGCTGCTATCTGTCATCATGCTTTAGTTTCATACTTGCATGACTATGGCTTGTCTAGTGTCGTTTATCTTCTGCTGCATGTTTATAGGTTCGGTTCTAGTGTTTGTCTTCGAAACTTCCATGTTTTGAAGACTTTCATAAAAAATGCCTATTCACCCCCCCTCTAGTCGATTACTAGCACTTTCAGGTGCTTAGCTTGATTTCAACGGGAACTGCACAAAATGTTCATGAATACATCAAATCATTCATTTCCACCACAAGAAAGGAGGTGCCCATAAGTTCAAGGCGTTGCAACATATAAGGGCAAAATCATACAAGCTACGCGCGAATTTGGTTGATTTTGGTGGAACTGCACAAAAAGAACAGCTGGTTTATTTAGCACGAGGTGCCATGTCAATGTCCGGACTGATGGCAAACCCTGCCCATTCCACAATCGTAGGCATTTGATATTTTGGAATGGGACAACCTTGTCAAATTTTGCTCATTGATTTTAGCAAGATATGCGTTTGATATTTTCGAATGGGACGCCCTTTGCTGTCAGCAGCGTCGATCAATTTTTTTTATTCTTTAGTTGTGAAGTAAATATTGCCTCTGACATGTGAGTCGCTGAGATGCATAATCATCGATTGTGTTGAATGTTCTCTATGAATTGCCAGGCCTGTGTGTTTGATTGCAATGTGCAGAAACGCTAAAAAGCTGCTCAAACTCTTTGTACTCCTTCTGTTCCTTTTTACTTCGCACATTGTGAAAGTGCATACTTTTTTGTATAAGATTGGTCAAAGTAGAGATACTTTGACTGCAGACAAAACTTGTATGTAGACTAGAAAGGACCAGAGGGAGTACATGTGAAACTGCTGCAAACGTGGTGATCACCCTGGGAATAATGCTAGTACGTATTGTTTTGCATGTTCATCCAATGCCAGTGATACAGGAATTCGAACTAATCAAAATAAATTCATTCATACACGGTCGGATTTCATATAAACATGCCGGATTTCATTACATTTCATACATTCTTCAACTAAAAAGGGGTGTTTGTGGCCACATGCATCTCCCAGATGCAGAGGCCGGGGGTCATCCTCCTTTTCTAAAAAAACTAAAAAGGGGTGCGCTGGAGGTATAATTAATTAACCGAAGCTACCCACCTGCGTCCCACTGAGCCGAACAGAAGCTTCAGTGACTTAACTGCAGGTGCAGTTGCATAACTGACATGTGGCCTGTTGGGCCCATGTGTTAGTCAGCCAACTGCACCAGCAGTTAAGTAGAAGCAGTGTTCTTCTCTAGTGTAGCTCTCCGACTCCACGTCGCCGCCAAGAAGCTAACCGGCCGTCAATGGTCAACCCGCCTAGCTTGGCTTCAACCGGAGGGTAGCAGCGGTGGCCTTACTTGGACCCGAGCGGCGGCGACCTACCGTGTTCTACTCTTCCTCGTTTTCTGTGTGGCGCGGCCTCGTTCGCAGCGGGGCGGGGCCTCGGCGGAGCAGGGCGTCGTCGACGCCAGTGGAGCGGGGACTCGTCGGAGCCGGCATTGTCCTCTGCCTCGTCCTCGGTCTCGCCAAACAGCGCCTCGCCCGCTTCATCACCCTCTTTGCTAGCCTCTTTGTAGGCGGCCGCAGCCTCCGCCACCCGCATGCGGTACCGCCAGCGCTCGAGGCGGCCCTTGCGGGCGGAGCGGTACGAGTCGAGCAGCGCCTCCTGCTCCGCCCACTCCATGGCGATCTGCTCCTCCGCCTGCAGGTGCTCCTAGAGGAGATGGTGGTTGTAGGCGGCGTCGGCCTGCGCCTCCCAGAATTTCTCCTCACGCATCTGCCTCACCCTGTCCATATATTGGGCACGGGCCTTGCCGATGGTCATGGTGCAATGCACCAGCGAGGATGGCGCGGAGGAGGGGGTTGGCGCCGGATCATCGACTACCATGTTCTCCATTGGGCAGTCGTCGTCCTCCGGCTGCCTGCCGACCAGCCGGTCGGCAGCAATGGCTGCCATCTCCTTGTGGTCCGTCGTCCGCCCGTCCCGAAGAGCGCTGGAGCGCAAGGAAGCCATGGTGGGCAGTAGTGGTGTGGACAGGAGAAAGGGAACGGATGCGGATGACTACGGCTATGGCCGGCGCAGCAGTTTATATAGCAATGGTGGGCGGGCGGAGGGACGGACGTGTGGCGCCGGAGTAACCGCCTCGGCAACCGCGTATCATTAATGTGTGCGGCAGATGGACGGACGGACAGCACTTGTGTCGTTTGAAGGCGGAGCAATCGCCTGCACCGGGAAGCGGGGCGGCCGGCGCTGACTGTTTCGGGCGGAAAGCGCGCGCGGGCGAGGAGATGACTTTACTTGGATAGGATGACAATGGGGACCCACCAGGTCCATAGCCTCACGTACGCAAGTGCCTCCTTATTATATATATATAACTATAATTTATTTTGCTTCCTCCTGGTTTCCTGACATCACGGTCTCACACCATTGTCAACCTAGTCAATAAACGAGAGAATTGCACAAGAAGCGGCCAACAGCTGGGACCAAGCAGCTCGAGCAGTATTTGTGTTTTTGAGGTGTGAGCACTGCAGAGTTTTTCGATGTTTACCCTAGATATTAATTTTTCTCCTCTGAATAACAACGAAAACATCGCTGCAGGTATTAACTGGGCGGGCTGTGGCCCGTCTAGCCCAGGCCAGATATCCAGCCCAGATATTAATTTTTTTCAAGCTGAAAATGGCTAGCCCAGCTATACTTTTTTTAGGAATACCCAGGCAAGGTCAAGTTGTTATTCTCCGCCCCGCTGGGCTGCAAATCTTTCCTAGGAAGGATGCATTAGGCTTAACAAGAAAATGGGCTTTAAGAAATAATAAATGGGATGTAATTATAAAAACTGGGTAGTAACTATAAAAAAATGCACCAAACAGTGATTACTTTATAAAATATTATTTTTGGATATTGAAAATTTTAATTTCATTAATTGTTGCGAGCGCAATGTTTCGTTGGATTTTTACGTAATATAAATTTATATTGAAATTGTATTTAATCTGACTAGAAATTTCGGGATAAAAATATTCGAATCCCATCAAAATGTGGGAAATTTTATTGAATTCTGTTTTGAACGGTTGGTTGAAATGGGCTGTACTTTTAACAAACTGTAAATGGGCTGTAGTAAATTCCATTAGAATTCAGAAATGGGCTACACATTCTTACAAATCTCAAATGGGCTATAAGTTCTCTACCACACACTTCTGGCCTTACTAAGTTGATGCGTCCCCTTAAAAAAACAGAGTTGACGCGTATGCAAGGCTTTGTCAACTTATAGTCAACACACGGTTCTAGCAGTAGTGGCCGTTGGATGTCCATCCAATGGATGTCGTACTTCTTCTTCAATCTCGGATATTCTAGCTTCACCCGCCCAAAAAATGATTCCTCCCACTGACATCTGGGGCGCACCGTTTCGGAAGCTGACCTGTGGGCCTACTAAGTTGACGTACCAAGGGCTTTGTCAACTTAGTCAATATAAACGATTCTAGCTGCAGTGACCGTACGATGTCCATCCAACAGCCGTCGTGCTTCTTCAACATCTGGTCTTCTTGCTCCAGCCACCCAAAGCAGCGCCGGTCGTGCCGCCTGCTCCTGCCTCCTGTGGCCGGCTGTGCTGCCGCGGCGGCCTCACCGCCCCCTACTACTCCCACCGCTGGCCAGGCCATCCCTCCACTCACCCACACCCCATGTTACTCTGCGGCGACGGCAGCGCAGCCGAACCAGTGAACCCTCGTACTCCTCTCCGCCTGTTCATCCACTGCCGCGTCTTCCCCGGCTCCGCGTCGTCCCCTTCCTAGGCCACGCCGTCGTCCACCGCCGTGGTGCTCTCGGCGCGGCGTGGTCAACGTGGTCAAGGAACGACTTCCATAGGACGTGGACTGTACGTGGAGAGGCTGACAGCTGGGTCCACGGCAGCCGCAAGGAAGTGCCTCCTTATTACGCGCAAAATAATTATTCCTCCACCTGACAGCGGGGACCCACCGGATGGGCCACCGTATTTCGCGAAAAAAATGATTCGCCCCCTAACTACTGGGACCCACGAGCTACATCTTCGCACGCAAGGAACTGCGTCCGGGAAAAAAACGATTCACCCCCCTGACTGCTGGAACCCACCAGCTACATCTTCGCACGCAAGGAAGTGCGTCCGAAAAAAAAACGATTCGCCCCCCGACTGCTGGGACCCACCAGCTACACCTTCGCACGCAAGGAAGTGCGTCCGGGCAAAAAAATGATTCGCCCCCCTGACTGCTGGGACCCAGCAACTACACCTTCGCACGCAAGGAAGTGCGTCCGGGCAAAAAAAAAACGATTCGCCCCCTTGACTGCTGGGACCCAGCAGCTACACCTTCGCACGCAAGAAAGTGCGTCCGGGCAAAAAACCAAAACGATTCGCCCCCCTGACTGCTGGGACCCACCAGCTACATCTTCGTAGGCAAGGAAGTGCCTGACAATCGGGACCCACCTGGTCGAAGCGTACGTAGCGTTGTCATCCTGGTCGCGAACGTGTACGTACATACTGGTCGATGTAGAGGCGCGCATGTGTCGTAGTAGAAGCGCGCACGTGTCGTAGTAGAGGCGCGCATGTAGCATGTACACGTACGTACAGCGGCCATGGTGCAAGAAAGAAAATACGGCCACGTATGTGTACATACGGGCGGGGTCTCGAACGCCTAGTCGCGCATACGTACGGCGAGGGCTCGTGTTCATGGGGAGGCAACGGAATGCGTCGTGTTCATGGGGAGGCAACGGAATGCGTCGTGTTCATGGGGAGGCAACGGAATGCGTCGTGTTCATCGGGAGGCAACGGAACGCGTGGGAGCCAACCGGCTTCGACGGAACAGGCGATGGAAACGAGGCCTGGCGTACCGCAGAACGGAGGAAACGGCCTTGTGTTCGACCGGCCACGTTCGGAACAGGGTCCTGTTGATTGGGAGGGGTGTGGCGTACCGCAAAACGGAGGAAACGGACCTCCTACGGTCAAAACGGGGTCCTGTTGATCGGGAGGGGTGTGGTGTACCGCAAAACGGACGAAACAGACCTCCTACGATCGAAACGGGGGTCCTGTTTATCGGGAGGGGTGTGGCATACCGCAAAACGGACGAAACGGACCTCCTACGGTCGAAACGGGGGTCCTGTTCATCGGGAGGGGTGTGGCGTACCGCAAAACGGGACTCCACGGGATACTGTTCATCTCCACCGTCGACCTCCTCCAGCCTCCACGGGCTCCTGTTCATCCAGCCTCCACCGCGCGCTACTCCACCGGCTACTGTTCAACCACCCCTCCACGGGCACCCCTTCACCGTCTACTGTTCATCCAGCCCTCCACACCACGGGGTCCTATTCAACCACCCCTCCACGGCCACCCCTCCACCGTCTACTGTTCATCCAGCCCTCCACACCACGGGGTCCTGTTCATCCAGAGGCAACGCCACCGCTCACTGTTCATCCAACCCCCCCCCCCCCCCCGCAACACTCACTGTTCATCCAATCGATCGGCTTCAGTTAGCAGCAGTAGCGAAGGAATCACTCCATCGGGTTCAGTTAACAGCCATCGATCGATCGCTCGGGTTCAGTAATGCGTAGCCTGCAGTGCAATCGCTCGGGTTCAGTTAGAGCCCAACGCCTCGCTCGGGTTCAGTTAGAGCCCAATGCCTCGCTCGGGTTCAGTTAGAGCCAATGCCTCGCACACACGCGCGTACGTGTACGAGAGAAACTCGCATCGCTCGGCCCCCGACCTCCCACCATAACCGGCAACTCCCCGAAATTTTCCTACCCCTCGCTTCTACCACGGTTTTTTCCATCATGGACGGCCCAAAGAATGTCATGCAGCTGCGTCTCCGGCCCGCCCAGGATGAAAAGCCCATTTTCTATCATGATTTTTTGTTATAGAAGTAGGAGCCCACCACATCTATGATGATACCGGGTTTGTCACAATTATCGTCATAGAAGTGTCATATGTATGACAGAAAAAAATTCGTTCGGCCCAAAATGTCACGGATGTGTCTTTTTTTTGTAGTGGTGTCCGGCTCGGTCTCCGCTCTTTCTACCTTACAATGCAAGTTACATATCAATGCCGGTTTATATCTACAGGCCTTAAACCGGTTCTGGGCTCTGGGCCTTCATACAGCGTCACCGTCTGTCTTCATGGGCTTCAAGTATAATGAACTACTCATGGAGTTAACCCGGCCTCTCCTCGCCGGTTTAAGCCTAGTGGTAATATCCCCAACAGTTCCTACCAACAAAATTCACATCCATAGATTCATTAATATTTCTCAATCAAAGTGGACAAAGTCATATCATTAGGATTGGAAGAAACACTCTTATTAGCAAACAATTTCATAAGTTCATCCATCTTTCCACTCAAAACATTAATTTCTTCTTTAGCATGCACTTTTTTACTAGTAGATCTTTCAGTGTGCCATTGAGAATAATTAACCATAATATTATCTAGGAGTTTAGTAGCTTCTCCTAACGTGATTTCCATAAAAGTGCCTCCCGCGGCCGAATCTAAAAGATTTCTAGAAGCAAAATTCAACCCGGCATAAATTTTTTGTATAATCGTCCACAAATTCAAACCATGAGTAGGGCAATTACGTATCATTAATTTCATCCTCTCCCAAGCTTGTGCAACATGTTCATGATCAAGTTGCTTCAAATTCATAATATCGTTTCTAAGAGAGATGGTTTTAGCGGGAGGAAAATACTTAGAGATAAAAGCATCTTTGCACATATTCCAAGAATCAATACTATTTTTAGGCGAAGACGAAAACCAAGTTTTAGCGCGATTTCTAAGAAAAAAAGGAAATAGATTCAATTTAACAATATCATTGTCCACATCTTTATTCTTTTGCATATCACATAAATCAACAAAGCTATTTAGATGGGTAGCGGCATCTTCACTAGGAAGGCCGGCGAATTGATCTTTCATAACAAGATTCTGCAAAGCAGCATTAATTTCACAAGATTCAGCTTCGGTAAGAGGAGCAATCGGGTGCTAAGAAAATCATTGTTGTTGGTATTGGTAAATTCACAAATTTTAGTATTATCTTGAGCCATCGTGACAAGCAAGCAATCCAACACACAAGCAAACAAGAAACAAGCGAAAAAGAGGCGAACGGAAAGAGAGGGTGAATAAAACGGCAAGGGTGAAGTGGGGGAGAGAAAAACGAGAGGCAAATGGCAAATAACGTAATGCGAGGGATAAGAGTTTGTGATGGGTACTTGGTATGTCTTGACTTGTGCGTAGACTCCCCGGCAACGGCGCCAGAAATCCTTCTTGCTACCTCTTGAGCACTGCGTTGGTTTTCCCTTGAAGAGGAAAGGGTGATGCAGTAAAGTATCGTAAGTATTGCCCTCAGTTTTTGAGAACCAAGGTATCAATCTAGTAGGAGACCACGCTCAAGTCCCACGCACCTACACAAACAAATAAGAACCTTGCAACCAACGCGATATAGGGGTTGTCGATCCCTTCACGGCCACTTGCAAAAGTGAGATCTGATAGAGATGATAAGATAATATTTTTGGTATTTTTTTGATAAAGACTAAAAGTAAAGAAAGCAAAATAAACAAAGATAGAAATAGATTGTTGACGGGAGATTAATATGATGGAGAATAGACCCGGGGGCCATTGGTTTCACACTACCAGAAAAAGGCCTATAGATGGGATTGACACTAATGGCGCACCAGACAAGCGGTGCGCCATTAGTATATACTAATGGCGCACCACCTTCTGATACGCCATTAGAGTTGAAACTACTAATGGCGCACCTGGCGCAGGGTGCGCCATTAGTATCAAAAAAAAATTAACTAGTGCGCCTGTCCAAACATACTAATGGCGCATCCAGACACAGTGCGCCATTACTAGTTGTAACTAGTAATGGCGCACCTGGCCCAGGGTGCGCCATTAGTATAAAAAAAAAATTTTAACTAGTGCGCCTGTCCAAACATACTAATGGCGCATCCAGACACAGTGCGCCATTACTAGTTGTAACTAGTAATGGCGCACCCGCCGGAAAGTGCGCCACTAATGTTGTTTTTTCTATTATATTTTGTATTCCCTTTTTTGCAAAACTACTAATGGCGCACTTTTCCACCGTGCGCCATTACTAGTTTAAACTAGTAATGGCGCACTGTGGAACAGTGCGCCATTAGTATGTTTTTTTTTTGCAAAACTACTAATGGCGCACCACCAGAAGGTGCGCCATTAGTAACCTGGATTACTAATGACGCATTTAGAGTTGGTGCGCCATTAGTAAGTGGGCAGCAACAAGATATTTTGGACAGCCTCTCCTACCCACACTCACTTTCTCCCCACTTCATTCTCTCCACCTCCTCCTTGTCTCGGGTGCCTTCTCTTTTTCACCTCATTTCCACCATAGATTCATTCAATTTAAGTGGTTAAATTACCTTGTTTTGATAGGTAAGTAAGGGGGGAAGCTATATTTATGTTGTTCTCCCTACAACAATGTGCACATGAACTTTTTATGGCCTAGCTAGATCTATGTATGTTCGTGGTGTTGCATATGTTTGTGGTGTTGCATATGTGTTTGTGTTTGGAGGTGTACCGGTATTTGAAATGCGATAGTTGCCAATATTTTGCCGGAATGTTGATTCATTTCCGTTTCGGCGAGAATTTTGGCATTAAGCATTCTTTTTGGTCCTATTTTTAGGGAAAGTCATGCCAAATTTTTTCTTGGTTCTAAAATATCGTTTTGCTCTACCCCGGAGGCGACCATGGTCCGCATGATGACCGAAGGCATCGTGAATAGGTTTTTGAGGTCCGCGAAGGCCGAGATGCTTCAAAAGAACGAGACGGAGATAAGATGTCCGTGTCGAAGATGCAAGCTGAAGAGCCTTATTGCGGACCCGGAATCCGGGCAGGTGCGGGACCACCTGCTCTTGCGTGGTTTCATGGATGGCTATCGGTGGCAAGGTGATGAAGATGACTACGAAGTCGTCCATGGGGGCCGGGCAAGAAATGAGGAAGGGCAGCAAGACAACCACCGCGGCTCGGGCGGGCGAGAAGACGAAGAATCCCCAGGAGATGATCACGACGGTGATGCTGTACACAGTCATCATGTAGAAGATGCAGGACATGATGATAAGGAAGATGCCGGAGCAGACGACGGGCATGATCATGAAGATGATGATGCCGGCGGAGCAGACGACGCTGGACCATCGATGGGCTGGGTGCAGGACCCTCATATTCAAGAGCTGCTTCTCAAGCAGACGGATAACGCAAGAGCTGCCGCCCGAGAGAAAGCCAAGATGGATCAACTTGAGTTAGACGCGGTTACTCCATTGTATGAAGGATGCAGGCCCGAGGATACCCGCCTGAAAGTAACGCTCATGGCTCTGGAGATGAATGTAAAACACAAAATGACCGACGCATGCTTCGACGAGAACATGTCATTCTGGCACGAACGTCTTCCCAAGGGGAACAAGTGCCCGACCAGTTTGGAGGAGGCGAAGAAAATCGTGTGTCCTCTGGATTTACCGCACGTGAAATACCATGTGTGCATGAACAATTGCATCATTTATCGGGACGAGCACGCGGAGTCTACCATATGTCCGGTGTGCGGCGTCACTCGATACAAGAAAAGGAAGAAAGCTCCTCGAAAAGTGGTGTGGTACTTTCCGATCACTCCTCGTCTGCAGTGGTGACGGTGGCGACTTCATGGGGCCTCCTTCTCAAGAACCCAACCCAACAAAAGACGTGTGCGATCTAGCTGGTACCGCGGAGAAGCCAAGTTGCAACAGGCGTCGTCTGCAGTTCAGCTCTCAGGAGACGCCTCCAGCTGCCGACTTCACCGAGCCTCAGATAGGCGAGGTGCGAAATATGATCAGCCCCAACACACTCAAGAAGGCGGTCTGTGAGCAGAACTCGGTCCCATTACAGGAGAAGAAGAAGGCACGCAAAAGAAAGACTAACAAGGGTGCGGGCCAGCCGGCACCGAGTACGATCCGTGCTCAGGACGGGCCACCTTCAACTACGGATATCTCGAGGAGGGTGCATGTGGCGGGTAGGCCGATGCTACCGAGAAATATGCTCGATGCTGCAACCGGTGCTATGCGGAGTCTGCATGACAGTGTTCTTTCTTTGGAGAAGCGGCGTCTCGGAGAGAAGGATGTGGCATACCCGGTTTTCGCGGCCAAGGTGCCAGAGGGCAAGGGCTTTGTGGATAACTCCATCGGGGGTACGATCGTCCTGCGGTTTGATGACATCCACGCTATGTTGAACCTTCATCCGCTGCACTACACCTTCGTTCGGCTATTTCGCTGAGTATGGAGATGTGGATCATTCGCGACAAGACCCCGGACATCGTGATAGTCGACCCCTTCTACATGCGTGCCAAGATCTTGGGCAGCGCTGGGGACCGGCAAGTCGCGAGTTCTTACCTCGAAGGCGTCATTCTGGCAAACCAAGATAAGGATAACTTCCTCGTGCCTTACTTTCCCGAGTAAGTCCTCCCCTCAACCGCCCCGTAACATATGAATTCTTAGATTTCGATCGTTTTTCTTTTAACATTCCGTGTTTTCTGCAGTGACACACATTGCCTCCTAAGCCCCAAATATTCCATGGCCACGTATTTCGACCCGGACCGTCAGTCGAACGTAGACTATACAAATGTCAAGAAGGTTCTTGATGATGTTCTCCCCGGCTATGTCAAATCTGGAGGCACCTTCACCAGGCCTATTCGTAAGTACGGCAAGCACGTGTTCTCCCACAATACGACGTTCTGCTGCGTCAAGCAGCCGCCTGGCGGTCAGAAGGGTGCCTACTACGCCATCCATTACATGCGGGCGATCGTACGGGACCATCATCAACTTCTGCTACAGAGTAGACTCAAAGATTGGGCCGCGAGCGTGTCGGTAATCCAGGACGCGAACATCAGACAAGAATTCTTTCGCATCCAGTCGGAGTTTGCGGAAATCATCCATCAAGATGTCCTTCGTACCTCGGGGCAGTTCTACCTCAGAAATCAACCGTCCAACAGTGACATCGACACAATCCTACAAATGCAGGCTGGCAACGCCCGTTGTTTCATGACTCCCACGATAGACGGCGGCTTCATCCACGCTCCGGTCCCTTGAGTCGAGTCGAAAGCAGTGATGCTGTGTCTAGTTCTGAAACATCGATTGGCTCATGTTGTAATTAAACTTTAATGAACTTGTAGTATGTCTCTTTGGTTTCGAGAGTCCTTCAACTTAGATGTAATCGATGCTATTAATGTCTTGCTTTTCTCTTCCGATCGTTCTGTTGCATACTTATATATTGCTTATGTATTGTCTGTGAATTGGTACTAACGTTTCGTTTGGCTACTGCATAGCGATGCCGTGGTATGTCGTGTACAAGGGTAAGGTTCCCGGAGTCTACGACGACTGGGAGGAGTGTCGGAGACAGGTTCACCGATTCAGCGGTAACAGTTACAAAGGGTACGCCACTAGGGCCGAGGCCGAATCTAGATACGCCCGCTATCTAGCGGGAGAGGGGAGGGAGCGTTGGAGGAACCGGATGAAGACGAGTTTCATCGTGATGATGCTCATCGTGATGACCGCAGCTCTCTTCTATGTGATGGTAGTTTAGATGATCGATATCGACTTGTAATGTGAAGACAAACTCGCGGTCTCGAGACTTGTAATATAATGTTCTATCTTTGTTCGGTCTTTTCAATTCGGAGACTAATATGATGAATTGTATTCGGAGACTAAAATGATGAATTGTATTCAGAGACTAATCTTCTATTGTATTCGATGAATCTGTTGTTGATGTGTGCTGTCTATATTTTGTCCAATTATACATTTTGTAACCTGTGCAAAAAACAGAAAAAAAAAACTAGTATTCATACTAATGGCGCATCACATCATAGTGCGCCATTAGTATGCCAAAGGATACTAATGGCGCATCACTAAACAGTGCACCATTAGTATGCCGAAGTTACTAATGGCGCATCCTGTTGTTGTGCGCCATTAGTATGCCAAAGCACCTGGGTATACATGGCCCCCTGGGAGGCATACTAATGGCGCACTGTTGTATATACTAATGGCGCATCTGGGGTGCGCCATTAGTATATCAGATACTAATGGCGCACCAGTGGTGCGCCATTAGTAAAATATACTAATGGCGTGCTACTAATGGCGCACCACTAATGCGCCATTAATGGCCAAATTAGTGCGCCATTAGTAGGCCTTTTCCTAGTAGTGTCACTAGTGGCTTCTCTCAAGAGCATAAGTATTACGATGGGTAAACGAATTACTGTCGAGCAATTGATAGAATTGAGCATAGTTATGAGAATATCTAGATATGATCATGTATATAGGCATCACGTCCGTGACAAGTAGACCGACTCCTGCCTGCATCTACTACTATTACTCCACACATCGACCGCTATCCAGCATGCATCTAGAGTATTAAGTTCATAAGAATGGAGTAACGTTTTAAGCAAGATGACATGATGTAGAGGGATAAACTCATGCAATATGATATAAACCCATTATTTTATCCCCGATGGCAACAATACAATATGTGTCGTTTCCCCTTCTGCCACTGGGATCGAGCACCGCAAGATTGAACCCAAAGCTAAGCACTTCTCCCATTGCAAGAAAGATCAATCTAGTAGGCCAAACCAAATTGATAATTCGAAGAGACTTGCAAAGATAACCAATCATACATAAAAGAATTCAGAGGAGATTCAAATATTGTTCATAGATAATCTTAATCATAAACCCACAATTCATCGGATCTCGACAAATATTGTTCATAGTATGTGATGTTTCCAGGGTATATGAGTATATATAGGCGAAAAAGGTCGGTCAGGAGAGCTACGAGGGGCCCACGAGGGTGGGGGCGCGCCTTCCTGCCTCGTGGCTTCCTCGAACTCTAAAACCACCGAAGTCTAATATACAACCCCGAACTCTAAAACCGTCCACTTTACAACCTCAAACTTCCAAAACCAGGCAAAAACCAATCTTGGACTGGGTTTTGACTCTCTTTGTCCAGTTTTGACTGGTCAACAACCCAGTCAGCGTCCAGTCGTCCTCCACGTCATCTTACTCACGTTCCATAAAAATCATTTAGGGCCAGTTTGGTTGGTGTCCACAACCACATGCCTGGGCAGTAGAGCTGCCTGGCGTGGACACATTTTCTGGTTGTTTTGCTGCCTGGTCAGGCAACTTTGGATGAGAGGCGTTTGGTTACCACCCTGGCCTGGATAGTTCATTATTGAATAAAAAATTCAGCTCTCATGAGCCCCTGTACGAAGAACAATGTCTATAATTAAAGAATTAAAGGAGCCCAGGCAGCTGCAGTGTTCGCCAGGCGCTCCAGTTCTTACGCCTGGCCCAGGCTAACTATCTCCCTGACTTCACTGTCCAGGCTAATCACTTGCATGCAAACCCAGGCCAGGCTATACCAGGCATCTTGAGGATCCGAACCAAACAACTTACAGCCAACCTCCAGGGACGTCCCAGGCCAGGCGAAACTTTCCCAGGACGCGAACCAAACTAGACCTTAAATTCATCTGTCTCTCTCCTCACTCATCTCACAAGGGGAAGATGCACACCAGTGACCTCACCGTCGGAGCGCTGCTGGCTGACGAGGGCAACAAGCCCGCGTCGCCCTCTTCTCTTTCGTTTCTCCTCCTTCCGTCCCGGTTCGATGGGCTACGACGTCCTGTTCCTCTCTGTCCTCGCCTCGGGTCACCGCCATCCGCCGTCGACTCCCACCGCCACGGCAATATGGACTTCTCTCAATAGCTGATTCAGACCTACCACATATATGTTCAATTGTTCATACATAAAGAAGCGGCCAAAGTCTGCATATGAAAGGAAAAATCCTATACTTCCCTTTAGACTAACAGTGGAAAATTGTTATACTATAGTATTATGTTTTTTTGTGAGCTTGCCATTGTCTTGTTATCCAAAGTTCAGAGAACTATACAAGTTTAGAGATAGAAAATTCGATGCCTTTCATTGTTTAGTCTTATGGAATTAATGTCAACAAGTACGGCACAGCAAGGCACTAAATCAAGTAGTAATGACCATTCAACATAGAATGAAGATGATTGTTGTTTATTAACAAATCATGTCATATGATTGAAGAATAATATTGACACCTATCTTTCCCTTCTGAAAAATAGTACCTAGTGTATTATAATGATTTTAATGTTCTAGGACCACCACTTCAAAATTATATGTTTTTCTTTTGGAAATGGAGGCATGCCCCCGGCCTCTGCATCATGAAGATGCATGCAGCCATTTTATTAACCATCCACAAAGTAACATCATAAAGGTCTTACAACTCGCAAACGGAGCAGAACAAAGTAAAAAAAGAAAATTACATGCTGACACAAGCAACCGATACGGTAATATGGAGGATAAGCTCCCTAGACTCCTATCATGTTATGCGAGCGCCATCCGGACCGGTTGAATATAACCCGAGATACCATCTCCCATTGGTTGCACACAGTAACGAAAGGCTCCCTGGAGTCCATAGGAGTGAGTAAGGACCACGTACGGATCTAGGCTGTAGCTCTGAAGATGACCTGCATGAAAGTTAAATTGTGCTGTCTGTTAAAAATCATATCATTCCTGCAGTTCCATATAGCCCATAATAGCGCACATATTCCAATCCGAATATGAGCCGCAGTAATCCGTTCAACCCCAGCCAACCACGTCCCAAACAACGACGCAATATCGACTAGAGGATTAATGTTGAAAGCTAAATGAATCGTTTTCCAAAGTAGTTTGGCAAGTGGGCATTCAAGAAATAGGTGTTGTATTGTTTCATCATGATCACAAAAACAACACCGCGAACTTCCTACCCATCGCCTTTTAATTAAGTTGTCCTTTGTGAGTATCACTTGCTTGTGGACAAACCACATAAACATTTTAATCCGTAAAGGAACCTTAACCCTCCAGATGTGCAGTGACCTTGAGATTGGGCTAGAATAAATCAAATCCAAATAGAAAGATTTCTCCGTAAAAATCTCATTCTTAACTAACTTCCATTGTATCGAATCCGGCTGGTCGGAGATTTGAACTTCTATCAGTCTCCGAACCAAATGCATCCAAGCATTCCATCTCTCACCAACTAACACACGTCGGAACTGGATGTTCAGGGGAATAGTTTGAAGGACTGTGCCTACGTAATCCTCCTTACGTTGCACAATATTATAAAGGGTGGGATATTGGACGGCCAGAGGCGTCTCTCCTAACCACATATCCTCCCAAAATCTTGTTGACATCCCATTGCCAACCAAGAATTTGACCCTGCGAAAGAACAAGTCCTTTGTTCTCATAAGTCCCTTCTAGAATGGCGAGTCAGTCGGTCTCATGGTAACCTGGGCTAGTGTTTTGGATTGTAAATACTTATTGCGCCGGATTTGTGACCACATACCCTCCGGCTCTATCTCTAGCCTGTAAAGCCATTTGCTCATAAGGAATTTATTCTTAATTTCTAAGTTCTCAATACCGAGACCCCCTTGGTCTTTAGGTCGGTAAAGAATATCCCATCGCGCAAGACCGTATTTTCTCTTGGCCTCATTAGACTGCCAAAAGAAATGAGATCTAAAGAAATCAAGTCGCTTCTGAACTCCTTTCGGAATTTCGAAGAATGAAAGTAGAAACATCGACATACCAGTCAGTACCAAGTTAATCAGGACTAACCGACCTCCATATGACATAAGCTTGCCCTTCCAGCAGCTAATTTTTTTTTCAATTCATTCTTCAATACACTTCTATTCTTTATTGGATAGTTTACGGTGATGTATCGGTATGCCCAAGTAATTGAATGGTAAAGCACCTAATTCACATCCAAACAATTGTCTATAAGTGTGTTCCTCGTCTTTGGCCTTCCCAAAACATAACAACTCGCTCTTATGAAAATTAATTTTTAATACAGACAATTGTTCGAAGAGACATAAGATAAGTTTCATATTACGTGCTTTAGCCATGTCATGTTCCATGAAAAGAATAGTGTCATCCGCATACTGTAGAATGGATACCCCTCCATCGACTAGATGAGGAACTAACCCTTCTACATGACCAAACTGCTTGGCCCTGCCAATAATGACGGCCAGCATGTCAGCCACAATATTAAACAGAAGAGGAGACATGTAATCCCCTTGTCTCAACCCCTTATGAGTCTGGAAATAATGACCGATGTCACCATTCACCTTGATTCCGACACTACCCTTCTTGACTTGGGTATCCACTTGGTTTCTCCAGGCTTCACTAAAGCCCTTCATGCGCATTGCCTGCTGAAGAAAAGGCCATTTGACTTTATCATACGCCTTTTCAAAATCCACTTTGAAGATAACCCCATCCAGTTTCTTCGAGTGGATCTCATGAAGTGTTTCATGCAAGACGACCACCCCTTCCAGTATGTGTCGCCCCGGCATGAACGCTGTCTGACTTGGTTGGACCAGTACTGAGCAATTTGTGTCAATCTATTGGTTCCAACCTTTGTGAAAATTTTGAAACTCAAATTCAGCAGACATATGGGCCAGAATTGTTCTATCCGAATTGCCTCATCTTTCTTTGGTAGCAGCGTTATCGTACTGAAGTTGAGATGAAACAACTCTAAATGACCGTTGAAAAAATCATGAGACATAGGCATAAGATCATCTTTTATAATATGCCAACATTTCTTATAGAATCAGCAGGAAACCCATCTGGTCCTGGTGCTTTATTCGGTTTCATTTGTGAAATTGTCTGAAGAACCTCTTTTTCAGTAAACAGGGCAGAGAGAAAATCATTCTCCGCTGCCTGTAATTGAGGTATATCTTCAATCACAGATTCATCTAGTGTCAGCGTGCTTGTATTTGGGGGTCCAAAAAGTTGTTTATAGTAATTAGAGATATATGCTTTCAGATTTTCATGCCCCACTATTGTCCCCTCGTCCTGTTCAAGCTGGATGATTTTCTTCTTCCTATGTTTACCATTTGCAACCATATGGAAGAATTGTGTATTATCGTCCCCTTGCACAACCTTAAGCGTTTTAGCTCACAATGCCCACTTGAGCTCCTCCTCTCTCAAGGGAGCTCATAGACCTTGCTGAGCCTCGGACTTGGATCTTTGCTCATTAATAGAAAGAAGAGTGTCTTCAGCCTTTAAGTCTAGTGCCTCAATTAATTGAGTAAGACGCTCTTTTTCGTGTTTGTAAATCCCACTCTCATTTCTGGCCCAACCTCTCAAAAACTGTCGGAGATGTCTAACCTTGTTTTGCCATCTCTCAACATGCGTCCTTCCACTAACCGGCTTAGCCCATTCGCGTGCAATGATCTCCAAAAATCCTTCTCTCTCTAACCAACTTTGTTCGAAGGAGAAAGAATTTTTATTTGCCACATGAGTAGCCTCACCCGAGTCTAAAAGAAGTGGTGTGTGATCTGAGATCGCTCTCTGCATCGCATGGATCGACACCAAAGGATATTTTTGTTCCCAGTCCACACTAGCAAGCACCCTATCCAACTTTTCATAAGTCAGAATGGGTAACGAGTTGGTCCATGTAAATTGTCTACCGGTGAGTTCAATTTCTCTCAAATTAAGACTCTCGATAATCATGTTAAACATCATAGACCAACGTCCATCAAAATTGTCATTATTCTTTTCATCTCTCCTCCTGATTATATTAAAATCCCCCCCCCCCGCCCAACGAGTATCGGCAGATTTTCATCTCCGCAAATCCGCACTAAATCTGCTAAAAAGTCTGGTTTGAATTCAGGTTGTGCTGCCCCATAAACAGCAACAAGAGACCACCGGAACCCATCCAGTTTTGATCTTACCCTAAACTTAACCGAAAAGTCACCTTGAACCACATTAAGCACCTCAAGCGTCTCACACTGCACTCCTAGTAAAATCCCACTGGATCTTCCTCTAGGGGGTAGGATGTGCCAGTCAAAGTCGATACCATTGGAGAGATTTTGAAGAAACTGTGATGTAAAATTATCTCGTCCTGTTTCCAATAGTGCAATAAAGTCCAAGTGTTGTTCTATCGTTGTCTCCGCTAAGAACCTTTGTTTAGCCAATTCAGCTAGACCTCTGCTATTCCAAAAGAGTCCTTTCATAAGTCATCATGAATTTTTTTTCTTAAGCTTAACTCGAGCACTTCTACGTACTGCCGAAGTAGGATAAATTTTCCACTTCCAGGATCGTTTGGGCTTCTCCCCAATACCCTGCAGTAAAGTAGGATCGACTACTACAGAATCCGCGCCCTCCATCAAGAGAGGCTCTACCGTGTCTGTAGTCTCCGACCCCTCCTCATCCTCGGCCTTCGCATCAGGCAAAAGATTGTTACATATATTTGCGAGATCAACCATTCCTAAGTTGTTCATTTCGTTATCATTCATGGGTTTGATAGATACAAGATTATGAATAATTTCATAAGCCCTCTCCGCTTCCAAGTCTAAAAGATCATTTACGGATTTGACGACCTCTGTTTCATTTGATCCCAAAGAAATTCCTAAGTCATTTGGCTTATCCACTATTTCATTCTCAGTGAAATGCAAAATTGAACAACTTTTATCAAAAGACGTACCTGTAGTAGCCTTGGCGTGACGAAGCATGGCTGCCCTCTTGGCACGCGCTAGCTGCATGTCGCCCGCATCTGGCTGTCCCTGGATCCGGTTGCTGACACACTTGCCAGCCGTCATCGGATCCACGATCCCACCGAAAGCGATAAGCTCCACCACCGTCCTCTCCCGAGGAGTATGGTCCGGACTCCCACACCCTTCCCCTAATGTCGGTGAAGGAGGGTAGGGCATGGTCATGCGGACATCGCCCTCAATGGTGAAGGGGGAAGAGGACCGTGGAGCCACCTACTCAGTAGTCCCGCTCCCCCCTCGGCAACAGAGTGTCGCAGTCCCTCTCCATCCAGCACAGTGCGGTCCTGCGGAGGAGTTAAGGCACGGGGCTCCTGCCCGCCCCTCACTCCCAAGTCACCCGGGGCAGCCGTGATAGAAGAGGCACGACGGACCTCCTGTCCGGGCGCCCCTCCAAAGGGCTCGAGCCGGACGCATGTAAGCAGGCGCGGTGAGTCTCCTGCCCATGACCACCCCCCCTCCCCCCACACACACACACTCGCGAGCAGCCCGAAAGCGTCCATCTGCCCACCTGGCATGGAGCCCGTCCTAACTGGGCCACTGTCAATGTGTCGTAGTCCCTGTGGTGTATGCCGTGTATCGGAAACCTCAAGTGTCGTCGTCGCCTCGCAGACAAAGACCAGCACCGGCGGTAGCTCAAGTTCCACCTGGTCGTCCGCCTCGACTCTGGTGCTCCATAGCCGACTAGGAGCAGACTTTGCTCCAAACGAACCAAATCGAAGAGTGTTCATCGAAGTAGTGGACGGGGGCACCTCTTTGGCAAAGTTGTCTGCCTTATCTAGTTGAGCACTGGGCCCCTTGGCCGGCTCCCGTGGTGAATTTTCAAACCCCTTATCCTGATCCCCGGGGGCTCCGCCCCCCTCAGTTGTGTCCATATCCTGAATCTCATCCCCATCCTAGGAAATCGGAGTGTCCTCGATCTCAAGCTCAAGAACGTACGTGACTCCAGCATGTGTCCACCGGACCACATCTGGTATGAACTCAACACTCACAACACTGACCAACAACCTCGCAGCCCCTTACGCGCGAGTGAAAGGCATGTCCACTTTTTCTGTCTTGCCAATCATAGAATCCAAGCTCCAGGCAATCAGAAAGTGCTTAATCAGTTTTGGTGGTGCACCAAAGAAACGTACCCACACCTTCTCCAAAGGTGTACCCTCTGGTTCATCCTTCTTCCACTCATCAAAAGCAATAATAGTGTTGGTACTTGGAACCCTGCATAAACCCCACTTAAGAAAATGCATCTGATCCTCTTTAGTGGGGAAATCCACCTTATAAGCCTGTCCCTCCAGTTTTTCCGGATGTCACTGATAATTACCCGGTACCAGGTCACGCAGCTGCCTCACAATCTGAGCTTCGGTCAGTTGCCCATTAGTAACCCCGACCACTGCAGGGAAAGATCTCTCAACCACCTGCGGAAGGGGATCCACCTCCGGTGTCTCAAAGAACATCAACTCCTTGCACCACACACCATAAATGTTGACGCCGGGTTTAGGACCGGATAGGAGTGGGCAATCCCCGGTCACATGCTGCGATCTGAGGCAATAATCGCAAAGCTCATTAGTACACTCTGCCACAAAGTGACCCGGTTCGCCACATCTATAGCAAGGCAACTTCTTCTTTTTAATTGCTCACTTCGAAAGTTTTTCGCCCTCCGGTTTGTCTGAGTTCTTGCCCGGTCCACCATCACTAATCTTAGCAGCCTCAGTGGCCGCCGGAATAGAAACTGCTGCCAGGGCCCTGACTGTTTCTATAGCCACAGTGGGAAGAGTCGGTGAAGCTGCCACCGCCGAAGCTGCGGGATCCGTCACCGCCCCCGGGGGCACGTGAGCCGTGTCCGCCGGCGGGGGTGGCGGTGGAGGTTGACGCGGTGGAGGTGGGCGCCTCCCACCCCCTCTCCCGCGGCGAAAACCCCCCGGTGACGGTCAGTGGGTCCAGCAACTCCTTCAACAAAATTCCCGGGCGGTCCCTGAAAGTGTCCGCCTCCATTATGCTAGTTGTTACCTCGACCACCACCCGAGGACGACCCACGGTGCTGACCCTCGCCGTATACATCGTATCCATCGTCGCCCCACTGCCCATATCAATCGTACCGAGGACCATCTCTGCCGTAGCCGCCGTAACCCTGGCCATCCCAACTCTGATTCGCCCCGCCACCATACTTCAAAATTATATGTGCAAATAATATCTCATATCCTTTAAATTCCCAATCATCGAATACTCTTATTCCTATAGCTGTCAGACTCGCAAACCGAGCACTAAGTAAAGCAGTTGATCAAGCAACAATACTCCCCAAAATTGTACAGTGAGAAAAGGCTATTGAATTGTAAGAAAGAAATTAAAGCAGTGAGGATTACCTAGTGGTCTTTTTGGAGATTGTGAAGAGTAGTTTAGTACTCTTCGGTTCCAGAAATTTTGCTACCAAATGGATGTATCAAATGCGCCTAGGACTGCTGATGGTTTGACAAATTAAGTAGCA
Source organism: Aegilops tauschii subsp. strangulata (assembly GCF_002575655.3). Taxonomy (NCBI): domain Eukaryota; kingdom Viridiplantae; phylum Streptophyta; class Magnoliopsida; order Poales; family Poaceae; genus Aegilops; species Aegilops tauschii. Next base: position 547,301,234 of record NC_053036.3, on the reverse strand, counting down.
CATCTGCACATGTACGTCATTGCTCACCCTATCTTGAACTTTGAATGAGGCACAATTGGCTATTCTGGAAATTTCTTAGAAGCTAAAAAATGAGCTCCAAAAACATAAGAAAGAACGAGGCACAATTAAACTTTTTTGATTTTCCTACCAAGTGAACCCACTCCCTTTCTTTCTCCAGGACAGCTATGAAGAATTGACATTTGTTAAGAACCTGCAACAGAACAAACAAAATATAACTACTTTTGTGATTCCTTTCAAGATGTCCATGGGACATGAGAGAAATATAACTTGTCATTTAGGATGCCCCTAATTCAATTTAATATCGTGCTGAACTTTCTCAAACTATTACGTATATCATCTTAGTAACTGAGCTAAACTGTCATGGTATTATCTGATGGTTGTAAGATGAGAAAAGCAACACGTTTATGAAGAATAGTTTACATTACACATCTTACCTCTCATATTTGTCGATCTGATCCTTGGCACCACCCAACGGAGGGTGAAGGAAGAGGCTAGCTGCAGCAAAACCATGTTCCACCTTCTCTTGCAAGGGAAAATTCAGAACTGAAGGTGTCCATGCCGGACTGTATGCAGCGTGCGCCCGCGGTACGGCGAGCTTTGCCTTCGCACATAGCCGTGCGACCAGTCTTGATGGACATGGTTCTGCCGTTATCACTAAGGAAGGCCATCGCGGCCAGCCAAGAGGAAGCGAGGAAACGTCGGCGTAGCTGCAGAAAGGCAAAGATGCTACGATTGGGTAGAGAATTGTACAGGAGGAAGGGTGGCGGCAATTGCGTCTCGCACGTCTTCAGGTGCATGGTCACAGAACCTGCAACTCCAGAATATTTGTAAGGAGAAGGAAGCGTATCTATATCGCACGCTGCTTCAAACTGAATATAAAAAATCAAGCCTGACCATATCTTGGAGGTGAACAGATGCCTAACCATACCATTCTCCAATAATTTCTTCAGGACCAAGCTGATCTACGGAGAGGCATGGAAATCAGTTTAGTCAGTATATGGTATGGTATATTTTCAAATCAAATCGAACAATATTACAACTCTGGAAGGATATTTTGAATGCCTTTTTGTTCTTTGTAAAGCTATGATGCAAGTGATTACTAATACCTCTCTCTAATTTCGGAATATGCTGGAGCACAATCAATATGGCGATATCCTACCATCGCCTGTGTTTGAAAATCAGGAAAACATTACCAGGGATGCAGTTTGATACTATTGGACCATAGAACAATTCAGTAGCAGGAATAAGTTCTTCCGTTGTAGAATCAAATTAAACTTAGCTAGAAGGTTGAGACAACAGATATTTTTACCTTAGGACGTGACATTATCTCTAATTAACAGAGGAGAGTTTGTTCTACAGATTCTTTTGAGACCCACATAACACAAGGCTGATAAATTTCAGAGATAAGAAAAAAAATACAGCACAATTCTCAACATGTCCCGATGAAGTGTGCAGGTACTCATGTTCAACTCAGATTGGGAGTGCTAATCTTCACACAGTTTCAGACCTTATTGATACAGAGAACTGGAGCTGGAAAGTTGATCTCATTCGGAGCTATTTCACATCACCGGACGCCGGTGCAATTTTGAATTTACCACTCAGGCAAGGTGGTGGTGACGACTTCTGGGCATGGGCTCATGAGAGGTCGGGATCCTATACTGTAAAATCCGCGTATCGTGCTCTAATGACTCGTAACGAGCATTTAGCTCTAGAGGAAGGGGCGATTACTGAAACTTCTGAGAATGACAAACAGTTATGGACTCGACTCTGGAAGCTCAAGGTGCTACCCAAGGTCTGTGTCTTCTGGTGGCGGGTTCTCCGCGGTATCTTGCCGGTTGAATCAACACTGAGACACAGGCACATTGCGACTATGGCCCGATGCAAGATTTGCAAGGGTGCAGATGAAGACATGGTGCACGCATTCATCAAGTGCTCCCATGCTCAAAGCTTCTGGACGGAAACTAGGAAATGGCTCAATGTCAAGCTGCCACACCTACATCTGACCACTTGGTGCAAAGATATTTTGTGTGACACACGCATCAATGAAGGGGACAGGCCGAAGATCATCACTGTCATGTGGGCTATATGGACCTCTCGCAACAACATAACACATGACAAAGAGAGTCTGAATCCAGGCCAGTCCTTGAAGCGCATCAGAGAAGCTCTAATGCTGCTAGAGCTTCCATATGAACATACCAGGATCATGCCTGGTTATGGTTGGAGACCGCCAGACCAAGAGTGGCTAAAGATAAATACGGACGCTAGCGTCTCGCTGACTGAAAACAGAAGTGGAGCGGGGGTCTTGCAAAAACTTCATCCGCCTTTGTTGCTGCCTGGAGCAAGCCGCATCATAATGTCACGGATCCGCTCATCGCAGAAGCCCTGGCTCTACGAGACGGAGTTATTTTCGGCAAGCTTCGAGGTTATCCGCGAGTGGTGTTTGAAGTAGACTGTCTGGAGTTGGTACAACTCTGGAACTCGTAACAATTTTCGCGCTCTGTTATAGCGCCTATTCTTCTCGAAATTGAAGGGCTAGCCTCAACTTTTCTTAGTTTTGATGTTCATCATGTATTGAGACAAGCCAACAATTCAGCGCACCTGTGTGCAAAGCATGCAAGCACACTGGGAGTGACTGATTGTTGGATGAACTCTTCTCCCGGCTTCCTAGTGACGAGCCTGATGGCTGATCACGCTGGAGCCGGAATTGATTGAATAAAGCTCTATGTTTCCCGCAAAAAAAAAGGTACTCATGCAACTCAACACATGCATATTGATAGCAGAATCAAGATTAAAGCAAACCGGAGTAGACCTTCATAGGCGGTGACGAATGTCACATACGAGGAGGTCGTCCCATGTGAACAGTTTTTTTTTTGAGAAGATCCCATGTGAGCAGCTGGAAAGCCGGAATAGGCCGGCGGATTCTGCTTGAATTTAGTCTATTTTTTGGCCAGCCCTATAGTATTTTCAGAATTCCTAATAAAACCTTAAAGGCCCATTTAGCCCATTCATACAAGGCAATAGCTTCTTTTTTGTTGTTGTTATCGAACGCGCGCTATGGATCAAACTTATTTGAATTTCAAATTGCCCTTTCGAGGAACATATACAGGAATAAAGCGTACATATACGCACGAGAGAAAATTTGCAGATCAGTGTTGGAGATGCCCTGACCTAATTTTATGTTCCCTTGCCTCCCAAAGAATAAAAAAAACGTAATTTAAGTTCCACAGAAAAAACATGATTCATATGATTTGCGTTCTGTGGTCCCAAATTAATGCTCAACTTTGTGATTATATTTTAATGGTAACTTCAGGGAGACCACAATTCTGAAGCAACAAATTAATCATATAAACGAAAATTCTAAAGCAATAAATTCACAGTTCCAAGCAAGGTGCATACAAGTTCACAGAATTCACAGAAAACCAAGAGGATCATCCAAGTTCACTTGTCACTAGCTGGCGCAATGAGAGTCCACGAAAATAAAGAACAAGTTGACTTGTGAGAATTCACAGAAGCAAGAGGCTCATACAAGTTCACTTGTCACTAGCTGGTGCAATGAGAGTCTACCAAAATAAAGTACAAGTTGACTTGTGAGAATTCACAGAAGAAGCAAGAGGATCATACAAGTTCACTTGTCACTAGCTGGTGCAATGAGAGTCTACCAAAATAAAGTACAAGTTGACTTGTGAGAATTCACAGAAGAAGCAAGAGGATCATACAAGTTCACTTGTCACTAGCTGGTGCAACGAGAGTCTACCAAAATAAAGTACAAGTTGACTTGTGAGCAAAAAATAATGACAAGCGCATCAGAAAGAGACAGCACAACATCTGGTACTGATCACTTCCTTCTGATCCATTGTTTCCTGTTGATCAATGAGACGTGTGGCAGAGACCACATGCCTAATTCCCACCGGTTTCATGCTCTTCCTGGGTGTTTTCTCCACCTCAACCTCCACTGCTGTGATCCATAGCTTATTCTGGGGGTCACGATATTTCATTTGCAAACCTATATATACAAAGAACATTAGAGGTGATGGCATCTTTCATGAAATGCATAAAAGAGAGAGGGAGAGAGACAGGGAGATATTCACCTTGCACCACCCAAAACAAGATGGCACCGGAGTTGACATCTTTGCCAGCATAATCCAAACACATTCTTTCAGTCCGCCACATCTCACTCTCCCATGAGAGTGGCAAATATATTGGGATGTCTAGATACACACAATTATCTTCATAGAGTAGTTCATAAGCAGCAAGCCCTTTTCCTGAGCATGTGTAGATAAAACCATCCACAAATACACATCTGCCATTTAGAAAGCGATAACTAGACATATCCCTCGGCGGGTATTCTCCCCATGGAGCCCAAGGCATGACAACATGCCACTTCTTGGCATCCAGGTTAAAGTGAAGACAAGAACATGTGAGAGTATCACAGACTGTAAAGGAATTATCACTCACTACTACATATCCGGACAGCTTGACCTTCCTGTCAGGAATCTGAGAGTGATCTGTCATGCAGCGCACCCATGAGCTGGATCGAGGAGGACAAACAAGGTGGGCCTTACGGTAAACTTGGAGAGTTTCAGTAAGAGCAAGAGTTGCCCTACCAACTTGGATAACCATGATAAAAGGGTCAACAGAAGAAACAGGCCGCCTTGCAAGGGGATCAAGATGCTCACATCTGGTGTCCAGGTTAAGCACATACATGCCATCTTTTAGGAATGAGACAGCATATAGTTCTGAGCCACTGAGAAAAAAATGCCTCGGACCATGATCATCTCCATGTACAATGTAATGCGGTTTGAGACGAGTGGCTATTCCTAACCTTGGACTCAGATCTGGACTCAGATCCATGAGACTTGTTTTATAGATAAATGATTGTGAACCAGCTTGGCAGATAATAAACAAGAGTTCATTGTCCATATGTGGCTTCACATAGGGAGGAGGAGGAAGTGGTGGGAGATGATGCCTGCGTGCAAGAAGGAAAATATGTCATGCACAAGAAACTTGGAATAAAATATCTAAGCTAAGCTCAAGCTTGTGGAACAAGACCTGCAAGTATTGCAAGGATCATGAAGCGCTTTCTCTTCATGGACTTCCTCTGCATCATGGACTTCATGGACTTGAGGCAACACCTTGTCATCCTTATACTCTCTAAGTGATTGATTAGTGGGCAAAAGATTAATATAATTTGTAAGCAAGATGACAAAAATGAATGCATGGATTAATGGTCAAAATGTGTACATGGCTTTAGTGGACAGAGAAACTTACTGAAGAAAGCGGAATTCAAATTCATTGATGTCTTCCATGGGCAAGACGTCCAGCTGGCGGGAGGTGGAGTGCAGGACCTTGATGTGGGGGCCAGGACCAAGCTGGAAGGTGGTGATAATGGCGTGTAGGTGGTCCTGCCAGCATGGGAGCGCCGTACTCATCAAGACAGAGCACATGACCCCGGAGCCCAGATGGGTGAGGAAGCCATGGGCTCTGCTTCGTGTAACACAAGGAAATATAATCTCCATAGGGGTACCAATCTTCAGACTTCTCTCTTCATATCCCAGCTTGTATTCATAGATCACATTTTTGCGGAGCATGTAGATGGCATTGGTTTCTTGTACATAGAGGCCACGGCCGAGGATAGGGACGTAGTCCTTGTCCTCTGAGGTTTGGACTACCTTGGTCCAGCCCAAGTCAGGGGAGGAGCAATTGAAAGTGAAGAAAAGGCCGTTTTGGAGGGAGAGCAGGATGAGGGTGCCCCCCTCACGGCCATGGCCAGGGAGCACCGCGTAGCCCTGGAGGAAGTCAAGACCCCATATGGTGGGAAGGGAGGGCTCGAATTTGCAATGTTGGTCGAAGGGGGGCCCGACCTGCTCCCAACGTTGGGCAGCTGCGCCCTCTTCCTCTTCAATGACCAGGCGTTGTACTAGGAGACGGAAACTCGTGCCAGAAGAATAGGTAGCCGACACGGCCCATATGTGGCCGTCGGCCGAGATGGGCATGCACCGGCCACGCATGCTTGGATCCAGCGGGGGAAGCGGTACTTCGGCCGGCGGCTCCTCCTCGGCCGGCAGCTGCAGCTGCAGGGCGTCGGTTTGCGCCTTCTCGACCCGCTGCAGGAGGCAGAGCGAGCGACCGTCAGGAACCAGGGCTGCGCTGGCGCTCGAGCTGCACCCCTGCGGCTTCATGAGGTCGTGGAAAATCTCGAGCCTGTCCTCGCTCTGACCTGAGATTCGCCCGGATCTCGCCACGCGAAAACGGTGGAAGCGCAGGGCGCCGCTTATGACGCCGACGAGCAGCAACCAGGCGGGGCTCTCGTCCGCGTTGGAGGGAATGTCGACGAAATCATTGCCGAATTTGACCTCAACGAAGGGGTTGGAGCGGCTAAGAGAGGAGAGATCCACCTCCATCGCCTCCGCCGCCCCCATCTTCCCCTCCGCTTTCCCCTCCTCAGCCGCCGCCATCTTCCCCTCCGCTTTCCCCTCCTCAGCCGCCGCCATCTTCGGGTTAGGGTTAGGAATTTGGGGACAAGTTTTTTTTTGAGACAATCAGCGAAGCTTTATTGATCCGTCACATAGTTTACATGGACGAAATGAAGATCCCCGGGGTGGCCCAGTTTTAGTGCATGCTTTGCTAGATTGTGAGCTTCGACGTTCGAGCTCCTAAATTCATGAACAAAATTACACGAAGTAAAACTAGTAGAGTACTTTAGTATTTCATGTATAATAGCCCCATAACCAGCCCCGCTTCTTCTCTTGAGATCATCTATCACCACTGAGCAATCGGAAGCCACATGTATAGCTTGTATGTTTAGATCCTCTGCCAATGCCAGGGCCTCCCTTACCGCTAGAGCTTCCAAAGTTGTCGGATCAGTTATCCCTCTGAATACCACCGATGAAGCACCTAGATAGAGTCCATCTCTGTTTCTGCAAATTGCTGCCACTGAGCCTACACCTTGTCGTTCCGAAACTGCAGCATCTACATTCACCTTCATCAAGTGCTCCGGCGGTTGGATCCCTCACTGGCCTGGGATGTGAGTGCTGAATGTGCGGTTTTTTCAAGACTTGGAGATCACTCCAGTAGGACTGAATATATAAGTGTGTTGACATTGGGCTTTGAAAGATATCCTCATAAACTGCTTTCCTTCTCACTCCCCATATAGCCCACAGCGTGATCACCATACGCACTAGTTGATCATGCGATAACTTGCTATTCATTTGGAAGATCCATTCCTTAGCGTTTTCAGATTCATTCTGGCACATTAACTCCACCATTTCTTCGTCAGCTAAAGCCCACACGCTTCTCGCCATTGAGCAGTTTATAAGCGCATGTCTCCAAGAATCTCTAGCTCCGCATAATCTGCATGTCGCCGAGGTAGCCATGTTCCGATGTTGAAGAAGATCCGCAGTAGGCATAGAAGATCTAGCCAGCCGCCACAGGAACATTTTCAGTTTAGATGGAAAATCAATCTTCCAAAGCTTCGACCAGTCGCTTGTTTCCCTGTTATCACCTGACGCGCCCGCTGCCTCTTCAATCCAATTTTACCTTGTGATTTTCATTTGAAGTATCATTTTGTAGGCTGATTTGACAGTGAACATACCTCGTTGGTCAGCACTCCATGACCAGAAGTCATCAATGTTCCTGGTACACAGGGGGATCGACAAAATGGCCTCAGAATCTATAGGTAAGAAAACTTGACGCACCAGCGTTTCGTTCCAGGATGCTGTTGCTGGGATTAACAGGTCAGAAACAAGCTCAGGAGGGTTATTAATCAAAGACACAATTGGTCTCATCATGCCCGGGCGCGGAAGCCAGTTGTGTCTCCAAATTTCTATAGACTGACCATTGCCAATTCTTCTTATGATTCCATGTCTCAACATATCTCGTCCATCAAGTATTGCCGGCCATATTTGCGATGGCTTGCTTCCTAATTCTGCATCAAGCAAAGAAGTCTTTGGGAAGTATACTGCCTTCAAAATCCTCGCACTAAGAGAGGATGGCTCGCTCAAGATTCTCCAAGCTTGCCTGGCGAGTAGTGCTAGATTGAAAATTTCCATATCTCTGAATCCCAAACCCCCAAGGTGTTTTGGTCTGACCATGTCGTCCCAAGCCACCCAGCTGGGCTTGCGCTTCCCCGCCTTACTGCCCCACCAAAACTGTCGGATAATCTTCGTGATATTCTCACAAAGTCCTCTCGGTAACCTGAAACATGCCATGGAGAAGACCGGGAGCGCCTATGCCACTGCTTTAATCAAGATCTCCTTCCCCGCATAAGACAAGAGTTTTTGCATCCACCCCTTCACCTTCTCCCAAACACGGTCTCGGAGATACCGAAAGGTTCCCATTTTTGATTGACCAACATCTGTTGGCATTCCCAAATAGCATTCGCTCAGGGTCTCATTCTGAACATTAAGGATATGCTTAATGCTTTCTCTCCTCTGTTGTGGGCACCCCTTGCTGAAAAAAATCGAGGACTTGCTATGATTGACTCTCTGACCAGATGCAGCACAATAGGTATTCAATAGGTTTGACACCGCCGTCGCACCCTCATTACTAGCCTTGAAAAGCAGCAGGCTATCGTCCGCAAATAGGAGATGGTTTACAACCGGAGCTGTCGGAGCCACCTTAATCCCACTGAGCAAAGACGACTGAGAACTGTGTTTTAGGAGGCACGAAAGGCCCTCTGCTGCAATCAAAAATAGATAAGGGGAAATCGGATCTCCCTGTCGAATACCACATGATGGTGTAAAAGGTTCTAGCTTTTCTCCATTAGGAATTTGGGGACAAGTGGGGCGACTAAATTTGGGGCGGTTGCTTGGTCCGGCCCAACCACCAACCAACCACTAGCAACACTATTTGGGCCGGCCCAACTTTTGCTGCTAGATCTTAGATTTCAGTAAATTTTACCCTCCTTTATTCAAAAAAAGAAGAAGAAGGAAATATTACCCTCCCAGGCTCCCACCCACCGTCGCTGTCACCTCGTTGGGATGAGGCGAACCAACATGTGGTTGGATGGTTAGAGAGACAGTGGTATCCCCAGCCCACCAGGGTCAAGTCCTGGTGCTCGCATATTCCTGGATTTATTTCAGGATTTCCGGCTATGCACTTTCAGTGGGAGGGTAAAATTATGCACTTTCAGTGGTATCCCCAGTCCACCAGGGTTCAAGTCCTACTACTATTTGAGCTCGACTCCAACAGGTGGTCCACACAACAAATAGTAGTAGCAAAGAATAGCAGGAAAGCATCTTATAATTACACCACAAATAATAATTATGCATATGCTATATCAACCACAATGCAACAAGAAAGCATAGAAATAACCTTGCAAATATAATAATTAAAAACAACCTAAGGAGATCATAATAATGTTGCTAAATGGAGTGAAAATGATAAAGTGAGATCATTAACTCAGCCCGGCAAACATATTGTAGCCATGAAGGGTTAATGTGCAATGGAGGGATATTGGACCAGTGACCAAGACAGTGCCTCGCATTGTTACGTGTAGGATGGAAAAGGAACAACACAAACAAAACAAACAGACATGTAAGATGGTTTGGTCCAGTGTTCACCTTGCGAGATGTTACATGGATATGTTCAAAGAGAAGAAAGGTAAGGCAAAACTCACCGGTGTAAAAGCAAATATGCAGTTATTATCCAAAGTTCTTACCTGCCATCTAGCTGATTGTGTTATTTGTGTAAATAATGGATGGAATTATGGCAATGATGGACTAACCTCACGATGATCGAACTTGGCTTCATGCCTAGATTCATCATTTTGCCATGAGTTCTGATGTGGCACTAAAAAATTTCTTCTCACTAGTTTAATGACCCGTGCGTTGTCATGGAACAAAAAAATTAGACAAGGTGACACAAGTTTTCCGAGTGTTAACATTAATGATGTCAAACAAATATCAAAGATGCTTCAATAATCACCCACCATGTTATGTGTGTGGAAACACCAAATAATAATAGGACCTTTTCACCTCATCAAGAAAGAATACTATTGTTGGGGAACGTTGTAATTTGAAAAAAAATTCCTACGCACACGCAAGATCATGGTGATGCATAGAAACGAGAGGAGAGAGTGTTGTCCATGTACCCTCGTAGACCGAAAGCAGAAGCGTTAGCACAATGCGGTTGATGTAGTCGTATGTCTTCACGATCCGACCGATCCAAATACCGAACGTACAGCACCTCCGAGTTCAGCACACGTTCAGCTCGATGACGTCCCTCGAACTCCGATCCAGCCGAGCTTTGAGGGAGAGTTCCGTCAGCACGACGGCGTGGTGACGATGATGATGTTCTACCGACGCAGGGCTTCGCCTAAGCACCGCTACGATATTATCGAGGTGGAATATGGTGGAGGGGGGCACCGCACACGGCTAAGAGATCAATGATCAATTGTTGTGTCTTTGGGGTGCCCCCCTGCCCCCGTATATAAAGGAGCAAGGAGGAGAGGGCCGGCCAAGGGGAGGAGGCGCGCCCAAGGGGGGAGTCCTACTCCCACCGGGAGTAGGACTCCTCCTTTCCTTGTGGGAGTAGGAGAAGGGAAGGGAAAGGAGAAGGAAGGAAGGGGGCGCCCCCCTCCCTAGTCCAATTCGGACTAGTCCATGGGGAGGGGTGCGGCCACCCTTTGGGGCCTTTCTCTCCTTCCCCGTATGGCCCATTAAGGCCCAATACGAATTCCCGTAACTCTCCGGTACTCCGAAAAATACCCGAATCACTCGGAACCTTTCCGAAGTCCGAATATAGTCGTCCAATATATCGATCTTTACGTCTCGACCATTTCGAGACTCCTCATCATGTCCCCGATCTCATCCGGGACTCCGAATTGCTTTGGTACATCAAAACTCATAAACTCATAATAAAACTGTCATCGAAACCTTAAGCGTGCGGACCCTACGGGTTCGAGAACTATGTATACATGACCGAGACACATCTCCGGTCAATAACCAATAGCGGAACCTGGATGCTCATATTGGCTCCCACATATTCTACGAAGATCTGTATCGGTCAAACCGCATAACAACATACGTTGTTCCCTTTGTCATCGGTATGTTACTTGCCCGAGATTCGATCGTCGGTATCTCAATACCTAGTTCAATCTCGTTACCGGCAAGTCTCTTTACTCGTTCCGTAATACATCATCCCGCAACTAACTCATTAGTTGCAATGCTTGCAAGGCTTTAAGTGATGTGCATTACCGAGTGGGCCCAGAGATACCTCTCCGACAATCGGAGTGACAGATCCTAATCTCGAAATACGCCAACCCAACAAGTACCTTCGGAGACACCTGTAGAGGACCTTTATAATCACCCAGTTACGTTGTGACTTTGGTAGCACACAAAGTGTTCCTTCGGTAAACGGGAGTTGCATAATCTCATAGTCATAGGAACATGTATAAGTCATGAAGAAAGCAATAGCAACATACTAAACGATCGAGTGATAAGCTAACGGAATGGGTCAAGTCAATCACATCATTCTCCTAATGATGTGATCCCGTTAATCAAATGACAACCCATGTGTATGGCTAGGAAACATAACCATCTTTGTTCAACGAGCTAGTCAAGTAGAGGCATACTAGTGACACTCTGTTTGTCTATGTATTCACACAAGTATTATGTTTCCGGTTAATACAATTCTAGCATGAATAATAAACATTTATCATGATATAAGGAAATAAATAATAACTTTATTAGTGCCTCTAGGGCATATTTCCTTCAGTCTCCCACTTGCACTAGAGTCAATAATCTAGCTCACATCGCCATGTGATTTAACAACAATAGTTCACATCACCATGTGATTAACACCCATAGTTCACATCGCTATGTGACCAACACTCAAAGGGTTTACTAGAGTGAATAATCTAGTTCACATTTCTATGTGATTAACACCCAAAGAGTACTAAGGTGTGATCATGTTTTGCTTGTGAGATAATTTTAGTCAACGGGTCTGTTACATTCAGATCCGTAAGTATTTTACAAATTTCTATGTCTACAATGCTCTGCACGGAGCTACTCTAGCTAATAGCTCCCACTTTTAATATGTATCTATATCGAGACTTAGAGTCATCCAGATCGGTGTCAAAGCTTGCATCGACGTAACTCTTTACGACGAACCTTTTGTCACCTCCATAATCGAGAAACATATCCTTATACCGCTAAGGAAAATTTTGACCGCTGTCCAGTGATCTACTCCTAGATCACTATTGTACTCCCTTGCCAAAATCAGTGTAGGGTATATAATAGCTCTGGTACACAGCATGGCATACTTTATAGAACCTATGGCTGTGGCATAGGGAATGACTTTCATTCTCTTTCTATCTTCTGCCGTGGTCGGGCTTTGAGTCTTACTCAATTTCACACCTTGTAACACAGGCAGGAACTCTTTCTTTGACTGTTCCATTTTGAACTATTTCAAAATCTTGTCAAGGTATGTACTCATTGAAAAAACTTATCAAGCGTCTTGATCTATCTCTATAGATCTTGATGCTCAATATGTAAGCAGCTTCACCGAGGTCTTTCTTTGAGAAACTTCTTTCAAACACTCCTTTATGCTTTGCAGAATAATTCTACATTATTTTCAATCAACAATATGTCATTCACATATACTTATCAGAAATGTTGTAGTGCTCCCACTCACTTTCTTGTAAATACAGGTTTCACCGCAAGTCTGTATTAAAACTATATGCTTTGATCAACTTATCAAAGCGTATATTCCAACTCCGAGATGCTTGCACCAGTCCATAGATGGATCGCTGGAGCTTGCATATTTTGTTAGCACCTTTAGGATTGACAAAACCTTCTGGTTGTATCATATACAACTCTTCTTTAATAAATCCATTAAGGAATGCAGTTTTGTTTATCCATTTGCCAGATTTCATAAAATGCGGCAATTGTTAACATGATTCGGACAGACTTAAGCATCGGTACGAGTGAGGAAATCTCATCATAGTCAACACCTTGAACTTGTCGAAAACCTTTTTGCGACAATTCGAGCTTTGTAGATAGTAACACTACTATCAGTGTCCGTCTTCCTCTTGAAGATCCATTTAATCTCAAGTGCTCGCCGATCATCGGGCAAGTCAATCAAAGTCCATACTTTGTTCTCATACATGGATTCCATCTCAGATTTCATGGCCTCAAGCCATTTTGCGGAATCTGGGCTCATCATCGCTTCCTCATAGTTCGTAGGTTCATCATGGTCAAGTAACATGAACTCTAGAATAGGATTACCGTACCACTTTGGTGCGGAACGTACTCTGGTTGACCTACGAGGTTCGGTAGTAACTTGATCCGAAGCTTCATGATCATCATCATTAACTTCCTCACTAATTGGTGTAGTAGTCACAGGAACATATTTCTGTGATGAACTACTTTCCAATAAGGGAGCAGGTACAGTTACCTCATCAAGTTCTACTTTCCTCCCACTCACTTCTTTCGAGAGAAACTCCTTCTCTAGAAAGGATCCATTCTTAGCAACGAATATCTTGCCTTCGGATCTGTGATAGAAGGTGTACCCAACTATCTCCTTTGGGTATCCTATGAAGACACATTTCTCCGATTTGGGTTCGAGCTTATCAGGTTGAAGCTTTTTCATATAAGCATCGCAGCCCCAAACTTTAAGAAACGACAACTTTGGTTTCTTGCCAAACCACAGTTCATAAGGCGTCGTCTCAACGGATTTTGATGGTGCCCTATTTAATGTGAATGCAGCTGTCTCTAATGCATAACCCCAAAACGATAGTGGTAGATCGGTAAGAGACATCATAGATCGCACCATATCTAATAAAGTACGGTTACGACGTTCGGACACACCATTACACTGTGGTGTTCCAGGTGGCGTGAGTAGTGAAACTATTTCACGTTGTTTTAACTGAAGACCAAACTCGTAACTCAAATATTCATCTCCGCGATCAGATCGTAGAAACTTTATTTTTTTTGTTACGATGATTTTACACTTCACTCTGAAATTCTTTGAACTTTTCAAATGTTTCAGACTTATGTTTCATCAAGTAGATATACCCATATCTGCTCAAATCATCTGTGAAGGTCAGAAAATAATGATACCCGCCGTGAGCCTGAACACTCATCGGACTGCATACATCAGTATGTATTATTTCTAACAAGTCTGTTGCTCTCTCCATTGTTCCGAAGAACGGAGTCTTTGTCATCTTGCCCATGAGGCATCGTTCGCAAGCATCAAATGATTCATAATCAAGTGATTCCAAAAGCCCATCAGCATGGATTTTCTTCATGCGCTTTACACCAATATGACCTAAACGGCAGTGCCACAAATAAGTTGCACTATCATTATTAATTTTGCATCTTTTGGCTTCAATATTATGAATATGTGTATCACTACGATCGAGATCCAACGAACCATTTTCATTGGGTGTGTAACCATATAAGGTTTTATTCATGTAAACAGAACAACAATTATTCTCTAACCTAAATGAATAACCATATTGCAATAAACATGATCAAATCATATTCATGCTCAACGCAAACACCAAATAACACTTATTTAGGTTCCACACTAATCCCGAAAGTACAGGGAGTGTGCGATGATGATCATATCAATCTTGGAACCACTTCCAACACACATCGTCACTTCACCCTTAACTAGTCTCTGTTCATTCTGCAACTCCCGTTTCGAGTTACTAATCTTAGCAACTGAACTAGTATCAAATACTGAGGGGTTACTATAAACACTAGTAAAGTACACATCAATAACATGCATATCAAATATACTTTTGTTCACTTTGCCATCCTTCTTATCCGCCAAATACTTGGGTAGTTCCGCTTCCAGTGACCAGTCCCTTTGTAGTAGAAGCACTTAGTCTCAGGCTTAGGTCTACACTTGGGATTCTTCACTTGAGTAGCAACTTGCTTGCCGTTCTTCTTGAAGTTCCCTTCTTCCCTTTGCCCTTTTCTTGAAACTAGTGGTCTTTCTCAACCATCAACACTTGATGTTGTTTCTTGATTTCTACCTTCGTCGATTTCATCATCACGAAGAGCTTGGGAATCGTTTCCGTTATCCCTTGCATATTATAGTTCATCACGAAGTTCTAGTAACTTGGTGATGGTGACTAGAGAACTCTGTCAATCACTATCTTATCTGGAAGATTAACTCCCACTTGATTCAAGTGATTGTAGTACCCAGACAATCTGAGCACATGCTCACTGGTTGAGCAATTCTCCTCCATCTTTTTAGCTATAGAACTTGTTGGAGACTTTATATCTCTCAGCTCGGGTATTTGCTTGAAATATTAACTTCAACTCTTGGAACATCTTATATGGTCCATGACGTTCAAAACGTCTTTGAAGTCCCGATTTTAAGCCGTTAAGCATGGTGCACTAAACTATCAAGTAGTCATTATATTGAGCTAGCCAAACGTTCACAACGTCTGCATATGCTCCTGCAATAGGTCCGTCACCTAGCGGTGCATCAAGGACATAATTCTTCTGTGCAGCAATGAGGATAATCCTCAGATCACGGATCCAATCCGCATCATTGCTACTAACATCTTTCAACATGGTTTTTTTCTCTAGGAACATATCAAAATAAACATAGGGAAGCAACAACGCGAGCTATTGATCTACAACATTATTTGCAAAATACTATCAGGACTAAGTTCATGATAAATTTAAGTTCAATTAACCATATTACTTAAGAACTCCCACTTAGATAGACATCCCTCTAATCCTCTAAGTGATCACGTGATCCAAATCAACTAAACCATGTCCGATCATCACGTGAGATGGAGTAGTTTCAATGGTGAACATCACTATGTTGATCATATCTACTATATGATTCACGCTCGACCTTTCGGTCTCCGTGTTCCGAGGCCATATCTATTATATGCTAGGCTCGTCAAGTTTAACCTGAGTATTCCGCGTGTGCAACTGTTTTGCACCCGTTGTATTTGAACGTAGAGCCTATCACACCCGATCATCACGTGGTGTCTCAGCACGAAGAACTTTCGCAACGGTGCATACTCAGGGAGAACACTTATACTTTGATAATTTAGTGAGAGATCATCTTATAATGCTACCGTCAATCAAAGCAAGATAAGATGCATAAAAGATAAACATCACATGCAATCAATATAAGTGATATGATATGGCCATCATCATCTTGCGCTTGTGATCTCCATCTCCGAAGCACCGTCATGATCCCCATCGTTACCGGCGCGACACCTTGATCTCCATCGTAGCATCGTTGTCGTCTCGCCAATCTTATGCTTCTACGACTATCGCTACCGCTTAGTGATAAAGTAAAGCATTACAGGGCGATTGCATTGCATACTATAAAGCGACAACCATATGGCTCCTGCCAGTTGCCGATAACTCGGTTACAAAACATGATCATCTCATACAGTAAAATTTAGCATCATGTTTTGACCATATCACATCACAACATGCCCTGCAAAAACAAGTTAGACGTCCTCTACTTTGTTGTTGCAAGTTTTACGTCGCTGCTACTGGGCATAGCAAGAACCATTCTTACCTACGCATCAAAACCACAGCGATAGTTTGTCAAGTTGGTGTTGTTTTAACCTTCACAAGGACCGGGCGTAGCCACACTCGGTTCAACTAAAGTTGGAGAAACTGACACCCGCCAGCCACCTGTGTGCAAAGCACATCGGTAGAACCAGTCTCGCGTAAGCGTACGCGTAATGTCGGTCCGGGCCGCTTCATCCAACAATACCGCCGAACCAAAGTATGACATGCTGGTAAGCAGTATGACTTATATCGCCCACAACTCACTTGTGTTCTACTCGTGCATATGACATCTACGCATAAAACCTGGCTCTGATGCCACTATTGGGGAACGTTGTAATTTCAAAAAAATTCCTACGCACACGCAAGATCATGGTGATGCATAGCAACGAGAGGGGAGAGTGTTGTCCACGTACCCTCATAGACCGAAAGCGGAAGCGTTAGCACAATGCGGTTGATGTAGTCGTACGTCTTCACCATCCGACCGATCCAAGTACCGAACGTACGGCACCTCCGAGTTCAGCACACGTTCAGCTCGATGACGTCCCTTGAACTCCGACCCAGCCGAGCTTTGAGGGAGAGTTCCGTCAGCACGATGGCGTGGTGACGATGATGATGTTCTACCGACGCAGGGCTTCGCCTAAGCACCGCTACGATATTATCGAGGTGGAATATGGTGGAGGGGGGCACCGCACACGGCTAAGAGATCAATGATCAATTGTTGTGTCTTTGGGGTGCCCCCCTGCCCCCGTATATAAAGGAGGCGCGCCCAAGGGGGGAGTCCTACTCCCACCGGGAGTAGGACTCCTCCTTTCCTTGTGGGAGTAGGAGAAGGGAAGGGGGAAGGAGAAGGAAGGAAGGGGGCGCCCCCCCTCCCTAGTCCAATTCGGACTAGTCCATGGGGAGGGGTGCGGCCACCCTTTGGGGCCTTTCTCTCCTTTCCCGTATGGCCCATTAAGGCCCAATACGAATTCCCGTAACTCTCCGGTACTCCGAAAAATACCCGAATCACTCGGAACCTTTCCGAAGTCCGAATATAGTCGTCCAATATATCGATCTTTACATCTCGACCATTTCGAGACTCCTCGTCATGTCCCCGATCTCATCCGGGACTCTGAACTCCTTCGGTACATCAAAACTCATAAACTCATAATAAAACTGTCATCGAAACCTTAAGCGTGCGGACCCTACGGGTTCGATAACTATGTAGACATGACCGAGACACGTCTCCGGTCAATAACCAATAGCGGAACCTGGATGCTCATATTGGCTCCCAGATATTCTACGAAGATCTTTATCGGTCAAACCGCATAACAACATATGTTGTTCCCTTTGTCATCGGTATGTTACTTGCCCGAGATTCGATCGTCGGTATCTCAATACCTAGTTAAATCTCGTTACCGGCAAGTCTCTTTACTCGTTCCGTAATACATCATCCCGCAACTAACTCATTAGTTGCAATGCTTGCAAGGCTTTAAGTGATGTGCATTACCGAGTGGGCCCAGAGATACCTCTCCGACAATCGGAGTGACAGATCCTAATCTCGAAATACGCCAACCCAACAAGTACCTTCGAAGACACCTGTAGAGCACCTTTATAATCACCCAGTTATGTTGTGACGTTTGGTAGCACACAAAGTGTTCCTCCGGTAAACGGGAGTTGCATAATCTCATAGTCATAGGAACATGTATAAGTCATGAAGAAAGCAATAGCAACATACTAAATGATCGAGTGCTAAGCTAACATAATGGGTCAAGTCAATCACATCATTCTCCTAATGATGTGATCCCGTTAATCAAATGACAACCCATGTCTATGGCTAGGAAACATAACCATCTTTGATCAACGAGCTAGTCAAGTAGAGGCATACTAGTGACACTCTGTTTGTCTATGTATTCACACAAGTATTATGTTTCCGGTTAATACAATTCTAGCATGAATAATAAACATTTATCATGATATAAGGAAATAAATAATAACTTTATTATTGCCTCTAGGGCATATTTCCTTCAACTATCGGGGGATTGATTTTGAGCTACGGGAAATCCTCCAAAATCCTAGTTCGAGCTCTGGGGGCCTGACTTTGCGTCTACAAGGCTACGAGTTAGGCACGACGAGGACACCGCGAGCTACCCAGGTTCGAGCCACCGTGCGGTGTAAAACCCTACTCCTACTTGGTTGTATTTCTGTGTACAGTGCTCTTGGAGCTACAAGGTGTGCTTGACCTCTTTGGGACTAGCAATGGCGCTAGGGTTTGAGCAAGAGCCGATGTGGTTGACCCCTTGCTACGACGGCCGCTCTGCCCCTTATATGGATGTCTTGGGCCTCTTCGTCGAAAATATGAGCGGGAAGGGCTACCATTGGGTGGCAATTCGAAAGGGGACATGCGTCGGAGCTTCTCTGAGGAAAGGTGGTATTCACCTGCAAAAGGTGCTATCCATGACGTGCCAGGGGCTCCACGATGAGTTCCGTCCTGCCACGCCACCGTCTTGGTCTTCTATCACCAAAGGGGAAACCCTTGGGACTTCACTACAAGAAATATGTCAACTTGCGACCGTCAATATTGGTCATTGTTTTTCATTTGCGGCCTTTTTGTGGCCAAAAACACTTGGTCAAAAGCTGACCATCTTTAATGAAATTGACGACCTTTGTTGTGAAATGGTCGTAGAAGGCAACGACCAAAATAAAAGATCATTGGTTCAATGACCAATTATTTTGGTCACTGGTTGTCTTCGCAGGCCACGTCGGATCCAACGTGGCAAGCTGACGTGGCAAAATTGCGACCAATTGAATTGGTCGTTGATAAGAATCAGCCCGGTCCAATTTGGTGTTTTACATGGGCCGAGCCCAACAATTCAGCCTTCTTGTATTTTTTCCTATTAATTTTGGTCAGCTACATGGGCTTGGCGCATTAATTCAGCCTTTTTGCTTTCTGAGATGCGGCCTTTTCACATTCTATATAATTTCTATTTTTGGCTCTTCTTTGTTTTTTTGTTACATTCAATTTTCAGATTATTGTAGTCAACGGGGTGCACATTGCCAGATTCTTCAAGGCACTAGGTCCCAGTCATTAGGTTTTAATTTTTCACAGCTCGTAACTCATATATATACCAATCAGAGAACACATTTAAAATATATTCAAATAACAACCAAACTCAGTTTATTACAACATTCCACACAATCACAATATAACCATACATTATTCCACCAATCACAATATAGCACTCTACAGATAAAATGCTCAACAGTATAGCACTCTACAGATAAAAACGCTCAACAATATAACACTCTATAGTTAGGGGCCAGCCAAGCCTACTACCATGCATGAGGCCACAACCAGCCCAATAGCATCAGCACTGTCGGAGCCATGACCAACGTCCAAGCTTTATCGAGCTCCCTACAAATTGCATTTAGTGTCAAAGCATCAATAGATGGAGTTGCAAAGTGAATATCTTAGGGGAAGCTACACTTGGCATATACACGGGCAGAGCGGGGTTTAGATAACCAAGTCATGTTTAAAAGAGTAAATTGAAGGAGAACAATTAGCGTGTAACCTGGAAAACATATAGCTAGTACCTATCTATCAACACATGTCATCACATAGAAGCCAAATACTATTAACTGATAATTAGTAGACAGACAAGATCGAGCTACGTAATGGCTACGACAAGCAAAAGTGACAACACAAAGAAAATGGGGACTAGGAGGCAGTAAGGAGAAGCAATCCACAATGAAGAAATTATGTAAATAACAGATTGAAAATGGAAACGGAAGAAGATTGCCTATCTCTCTCTCTCTCTCTTTCTCTCTCTCTGTGTGTGTGTGTGTGTGGTACATAGCTTATTTCTTTAGCCAACAGATCATCGCCGAATGCAAAGCATACACCCGACCGGCAGTGCCAATTTGATTCATTTGGAGCAACCCATTGTTTTAAACTTTTATTACAACCTACAACAATCATATGAAACAATGTGACTTCACTGCCCGAGAACATAAATGAAGAGTGTCAAGCTCAAACTGTAGAACAAGGGTTGAACCAAGTGTGCCTCCTACTAGAAGCAGGCTACAAATTTCGGGCAGGAAAGTAACACCTGACTTGGCTGTGGCAGTTGGGTTCATTTTAGGCAAACAACTGTTGTAGACTACTAGTATAGAGTAATCCTATGCAACAATCTGTCTGCTCTGTCCCTATGCCCTAGATCAGAAATGAACGCAAAACATACTGCATTTGTTGGCAAGTAGTACAAGCCATCCCAAGCAGCAAAACGTAGGATTACCGCATTTAGCAACAAAATCTAGCTATGTCGCCTCCGCTGAACTACAGATCTAAAGTGGCATGGCGGCAGAGTGGGTAATAAGAGCTTACGTTGGGGCAGTGTCTGGCGATGGCGGTGCAGAGGCCCTTGACGATCCCGGTGTTCATCTTAAAGAGGTCATCCCTGGTCATGCCGGGCTTGCGGGACACCCCGGCGAGGATGATGACGAGGTCGTCGCCCTCCAGCGCCTCCCCGTGTTGGTCGTCCCCGACGAAGCCCTTCACCTGTAGCACCACCATCAGACAAATAGTACATTCACACACAGGTCTAGCGAAGCGAGCATAGGTAGCCGAACGGGAAGGAGGGAGACCGGGTACGGACATACCAGCGCACGGGTGTTGATGTGGGAGACGTCGGCGGCGACGCCGG
This sequence comes from Aegilops tauschii subsp. strangulata, assembly GCF_002575655.3. Lineage (NCBI taxonomy): Eukaryota > Viridiplantae > Streptophyta > Magnoliopsida > Poales > Poaceae > Aegilops > Aegilops tauschii. The sequence continues at coordinate 547,280,032 of NC_053036.3, read as the reverse complement.
GCGTGGCGGTGATGTCGTAGAGGGAGAGGGAGAAGACGAGTGGGTGGCCACCTTCCACTCTGGCAAGGCGGCGGAGGAGTAGTCGCGGCGGCGGCGTAGGTGTTGGGATGCAGATCTCAGCAGCGACATCCTCATCTTCTCCTCTCTAAGCTCGAACGGACGAACTGAGATCTAGTGTGTGTCGCAGCGCCTTTAGTGTGGTCGATGGAGAGCAAAGGGGAGGGGCGAGAGGAGGAAGGCATGGCGAGGGAAGTCCATGGACGGCGGCGAGCTCCACCGGAGGGAGGTGGCCGACGCGCGTAGGAATGGAGATGGAGGCCGGGGGCGGGAGGGCGAGGGGTTCTGGCTCTGTGGATGCTGTGGGTGGCACGCTCAGGTGGCGGGAGGACCAGGGGTGGGCGGAGAAGAGAGAGGGGAGAGTGAGGCCGGTGGCGAGGTTGGTATGGTGACCGGAGGAAGGGGACGATGGACGAGGGGGACTTGGATTAGATCTGGGGAGAAGGGGGCAGCGGCGGCTGGAGTGGGAGGGGATCTGAGTTAGGGTTTGGGTGGTTGGGCTGCGGGTGGGACGAGGGGTGAGAGAGTGAGTGCGTGTGGGCCATTGGATCTGGGAGTATCCGACGGTCTCTGATGCTTGATCCGCATGACATGCCCATAGACCAATCAGAACGAAGTACATGCTTTAATGATGTTATGACCATCTAAATTGGTCGTAATCGATTAACAATAAGAAACCACTACCAGTCAGCCAGATGATTTTGTCTAGAAAACATCCGCCTAGCTAGCCGCCCGATCTGCGCATTGGCGGTCATTCGATCACATAAATATGTCACGACAGCACCGAGCGTGAAAAAGCTTCAATGCAGCACCAATGACATCCCCACGAAGCTCCATTGCAGCTCTCAACGGCGTGCCAAGAGCTCCAACGCAGCAGCACGACGCTCGGCGAAGCTCCATTGCAGCGTCGAGGAGATCCAACGCAGCACCACGACGCCCGACGCTAAGTTTGCTTCTCTTTTTTGACAATGTTTGTTAAGTTTCCTAATAAGTAGAAGTATTGTTCCCTCGAATAACGAAAAACCGGACCACATAAATTTCCTAATAAGTAGTAGTAGTACTGTTCCCTCCAAAAATAATTTTTGGGTACAAAAGTATCTATTTAATTAGAGAAACACCAAAAGTTTTCCAAGATTCAACCACTAGCAAGGATCGGTCATGCCGCCGTTTTGACCGCATTTTGAAATGGGCATGAAAAATTAAAAAAAATTAAAAAATTGAAAAACCTTCGCATCGTGTCATTATATGTGACCAAATTACGAGGACAAATAATAATCTTGCAATACAGCAATTCTTTTAAAAAAGTGTTCTCAGAAATGAGCTATCCACTGGTGCGCGTGGGTCCTAAACAAACGGTTTTTAACCCCTTTCCGCGACGGCATTTGGAACCGTCGCCAAGTGAGTGTGGGCGATAGGGGGGTCCTTCCCACACGACCCAAAAACCGTTGCGGATATGCCCTCCCGGCACACACGTTTGGCAAAATGAGGTCGTGTGCGACCACGAGCGCTCAAATACGGAAATACGTACAGTAGAGCTAAAAAATACAATTATACGGCGAACTTGTTTCCGGTCGCAAGTGCATCCCACACAGTCAGTCCCCGCTAAACGTTTCTGTTGGTATGTACATCCCACACAGTCGCTCCAGGGAAACGTTTCCATTCACAAGTACATCACACATAATTTTTCCTGTTAAATCGTTTGTGATAGCGTTGCCATTGCACACGATATTAATAATTTTATCGTTTGCGTTATTGAATGCATCACACACGGTGCATAGAAGAAACTATGTGGCAAAGGTTGTCCATCACACACACTTTTTATGTGATAAACATTTGCGCAAGGTGGCCTAACGCAAACAGTTTTCAAGAGAAAGTCATGTGTGCAGTGGAGATTGATCGCACACATAGTGGATCCTAGAAACGTTTCTGATCTCCACGTATATCGCAGGCGTTTCGCTTTCGCAAACCGTGTGCAGTGCAATCCCTATTTAATCCAGAATTAATCCCTAATTTAAAAGTCACATGTTTTGAATTTGAAAGTAGGCAATCACTTATTTCATATCCAACCATGTTTATTACAAATATAGGTTCAACCACAAATCCATAATTCAATGCACAGGTACATATACTGAAGAACTATAGAAGCACCAAGTAAAGAATGATGAACCACAGTTGTACTAAAGACTGTAAAGAGAGAGGCGAAAGACATTCTGGTTGCTGGATAAGGTGAAGCGGAATGCCCATATTGTGCCCTCCTCCATGCGTAAGGCGCGCACGACTCTAGGCCAACCCCTTGGGATGGCTGCCCGTCCATCCTTCACTGTCTTCATTAGGACTTCTCGATGCTCATTGTAGTCTAGATGAAATACTTTAACCTTTATTGCGTGTCCACCAAATTATGTAGTTTGCGAGGTAATCTTGAGTGAACTGCTTGGGGAACTACTGGGAACGAAAAAGATTCAGACATTGTTGTCTAACAACTCATTATGGGCAATAAAAAGAGAAGGCTGCAGAGTTTGTAGTTACCATCCTACAGCTCACTGTTGTGTTGGATAGAGCATAAACAAATAATTTGCTTGCCACCATTCGTATCTTTTTGCTAATAATCCTTATCAGTTTCCTCACTTGATGCTTGTTCATCAATATCTCATTGCCCCATACGCAAAAAGGGTCGATGCGTGGATCCTTGCCAAGGGCATATGTACCTACAAGCAACAAGTCAATATTAGAAGCTAACTAGTGTCCAGGCCTGGATCTATATGGACTACATTATGGAACAACGAGGGGAGTACAAGCCGAGGGATGAAGCTAACCTCGACGGGAAATGGTGGCCACTCCCGTTGTTGTCCTGCATAAGTAGTGGAAAGGCATGATAAGTACAACAATCTTAACATCAAACAAATATAGCAAAGGTAAACAACATCATCTCCAAATGATAGCTTGAATGTGTTGGTTTCAACATGCTGTTAAAGCAGATATAAAATGGAAGGCAATGTTACCGACTGTGGGAGTCCTGGACTAAGGGGCCCTCGGGCGTCTGGCCTGTTACTCATTGGGCCGGACTGATGGGCTATGAAGACACGGAGACCGAAGACTATACCCGTGTCCGGATTGGACTCTACTTGGCGTGGAAGGCAAGCTAGGCGATTGATTATGAAGATTCCCTCTTATGTAACTGACCTCGTGTAACCCTAGATCTCTCCGGTGTCTATATAAACCGGAGAGCATTGTCCGGATAGGACAGATTCATTACCATATACTCATAGGCTAGACTTCTAATGTTTAGCCACTACGATCTCGTGGTAGATCAACTCTTGTAACACTCATATTCATCAAGATCAATCAAGCAGGAAGTAGGGTATTACCTCCATAGAGAGGGCCCGAACCTGGGTAAAACATCGTGTCCCCCGTCTCCTGTTACCATCGATCCTAGACGCACAGTTCGGGACCCCCTACCCGAGATCCGCCGGTTTTGACACCGACATTGGTGCTTTCATTGAGGGTTCCACTGTGTCATCGACGAAAGGATTCGATGGCCCCTTCGATCGTCAGTAATGATGCCGTCCAGGGAGAAAGCTTTCTCCCCGGACAAATCTTTGTGTTCGGCGGCTTCGTACTGCGGGCCAACTCGCTTGGCCGTCTAGAGCAGATCGATAGCCACGCCCCTAGCCACCAGGTCAGGTTTGGAAGCTTGAACTATGTCGCAGATATCCCTGGAGACTTGATCTTCAATGGATTCGAGACCACGACAGTTGCTTCCCCGTGCGCCGAGGAACATGACTTAAATCTGTTATCGGACTACGTCCAGAAGACGGATCCTACTGCTGCAACGGTTTCAGAACCAAGGCAGATCGTGCCCTTCAAAGCCACGAAGCCTACGGCGTTGGAGCCGCACACGGACTCGACACCCTGCAATGCTTGCGCCAATGGGACTCCGAACTCGTATCCAGCCATAGGTTCCGGACCAGATGCACCTGCGGACACCGAGCTGGATCAGTTATCGATTTTCAAATTTAGCGCCGCAGACGTTTTCCAGCATTCACCTTTGGGTGACGTACTAAACTCTTTGAAGAAATTATCCTTGGTGGAGGACTCACAGCCGAACTATGTCCGGTTCAAGCTAGAGGTGCATGATGAGGAATTTTGCTTCCCACCCGCCACCCACTTCATAGCCACCGTCGATGACTTAACCGACGTGCTTGACTACGGCTCCGAAGACATCGTTGGTATGGACGACGATGCCGACAATGAGCAAGGGCAAGACCCGCCATTCACTGGACGTTGGACGGCCACCTCTTCGTACGACGTGTACATGGTTGATACACCCAAGGGATCTGGCGACGACAAAGAAGAGCCAGATAAGAATAAACCTTCTGAGATGCAGTCCAAGTGCCGGCGCCCCAAACGTCGTTCTAAGCCTCGCCGCTCAAAAGACGACAACACTGGCACTGGAGAAAATAGCACTCCGGGCGACGCCAATGAAGACCCTGTCGGTGCAACATCCGAACAGGATGAACATGTCGACAGGCAAGACAACCCTAATGAGCAGGCCATAGAAGATGACTCGGGGGACGATAGTTACCGTCCACCTTCCGAAGAGGAAACAAGCCTCGGCAATGAAGATTTCGTCATGCCTGAGGACCCTCTGGAACAGGAGCGCTTTAAGCTTCAACTCATAGCCACCGCAAGGAGCCTGAAAAAGAACAGGAATAAAACAAAGAGAGAAAACCTACCTGGGCCTTACCTGGCAGAAGAGGCCCAGCCCACCAGGGGCTGAGTGGTCTTCTTCCTCCTGCCAGAAGGACAGACAGGTGCGTGGCTTGCGCGCCGACGACGCCTTGCCACCTCTTGCTTCAGCCGCGCAGCCCCGACCCCTCCAGACGTGCCACGGAGACGCCCTGAGACTCCTCTCTCCTCTCCCTCACTCGCTGCTCTCTCTCCCCTCCCCTAGTTCTCCCCCTCGCTATTCCACACCTCACCGAACCGCTTCGCCGCCACCGACGAGCTCCACCACGGCCGCAGCCACTCCCTCGCTCCGTCTCTGTGTCCCCGAGCTCCGCCACGACCCCGTGGAGCAACACACCCGACGCACGCGACCAGAAGAGGCCCCAGTCGACCGGAGCGTCGTCGTCTTCACCTCCGGTGCCCGGAGATCGACTCCGTCGATTCGCCTCGTCCAGAGCATCCCCGAGGCCGCTGACCTGCCCTGCCGCATCCCTGTGAGCTCCTGCTCCTTCCCCCTTGCTCTTTCCCTCCGTTTCTGTGCCCTAGCTGCCTCTCCCACCATGGCCGCAAGCTTCTCGCCGCTGGCCATGAGGTCGCACTACAGTTTAGAACAGAATTCGAACTCAGGTCATCGTGCTACAAGCATCCGGCCCGGACCAGTACACCAGGTGTTCATTGCGGGCGATGCAAGAGATAAACCTTTATAGCAATGAGCCCGTACGTTGCAACGGATCCAAAGTAGAATAATACATATTCACAAATTTGAAAGAAAACAGTTTAGTTTGATATACATATCACTAAAAATATCTTATGTTTCACTCCAAATATATTCTTTGGGATGTTTTGATGAGGTAGGGAGGAATGTGGTTGTTTTCAAGATACTAAGGGGTTTTGTGTAAACTGGAGCGGAGAAGTGGGAATTGTTGCAAAAGGACATAACTTACATCACAGCCGTTAGATGCAGATCTAATGGTCAGAAATGGCTGATGGCAGACACACCATCATCACCAACTGAGTCTTTTATAGGAGTAGGAGTAGAGAAAAAACCGAGTTGGTGATGATGGTGTGCCTGCCATCTTATAATATAGACCGTTCGACCCATATCTAACGGATAGAAAGCAAACTATGACAATTTTACAAAAGATACCCGCACCTCTCTCCACATTTACAGATAAGGCCTTGCCTCATTCATCCTTATCTCCCACAACCTCATTGCTGAGCAATTAAAAAAGGAAGTCTCTGGAACAATCTGTCATGGTGGCCGCTGCCGGCGCCGTCCACCCCCATGCCTCCGTCCAGTCCGTCCACCAGTCACCACCACGCCCCACTCCTCCTCACCTTATCTCTCATCTTTCTCGAGATATCATTTTTTCGATGAAATGGTCGAGATACCATTTTTCCGATACAATTCCCGAGATATCATTAGTTTTTACACATGGGATTACTCCTGCATGGGTTAATCACAACAGGTATTTTGTAAAAAAATGCATCTTGTGTTCCATGCAACGCACGGGCATCTTGCTAGTTTTTTTATATAATTCCAAACACCACGTAGACACGGTCTTTGACCATTTTGCAACTATGTTAGTATCATTGTTAGTGTTTAGCCGGTGCAAGTTATAGCCCCGGGTGTTTTAACCTTTTTTTAGTAATGATATCTGGCGATTGTTCACCACGAGCTCAATCCTGCCGAATCCCATGTAACCGTCAGATTTCCATCCGACGGTGCCTGCTTTTAAGCCATAGTATTTGACAAAACCGCCACCCTTACACATGTACTGTAACTGCGTCGCGGGCGTTTGCAACTGGCATATCTGCCAGCGAACGTTTGCTGGGGATTGGAGTTAGCACCGATGGCGGTTCGTAGTCGTTCCACGCTCGGGCATTGAAGTTTGTAACTATTTAAGATTAGAATATACTAATCCGCCGGTGCTAGTAGTAGAGCAGAGTCCTGCTCCACTACTACTCTACTTAAGCAAGTTAGGGCATAGTAGTAGGTACTGTAGGGAGTACCAGTACTGTGATCACTCAAGCAAGTTGTCTGGCATTGATATGACCCTACGCTGCTGGTATGTGTCTCGTAAGTCAAGCGGTGTGCTGTAGTCATCATCACCTGTCCACTTCCCGCAGCACATATTCGCTTCTCCATCTTTGTCCGCACATAATCGTCCAATCTTCCATCCCCGCGAAGGCGCCTCCCCCCTCTTCCGAAACCCAAGCACTAACAATGGCAGAACCGAGTAGCGTCTGCCGAAAGAATGGATGGACTTTGCTCCCCACAGAGGTAATGAAGCTCATTGTTTTGCGTGTGTACAATCTTAGTACCATGTCGCTCGCCGCGTGCTCGTCGGGGCTGTACCGTTTACTCAAAGCCCTCAGGCCGGAGCTTTTTAAGCCAGCTCCTTGCTTGCTGATGCCGTCTAATCTTCAGAAATGGCGTGTCACGCAGCATAACGATCGTATTGTGGCGAGCATCAACCCCCTTGACTGCGATCCGATCCTCGTCACCATCAACTACATTAACGGTATGTACTGGGTCGGCATGAACTCGTCTTGGATGGTGCTCGTCGACGGTTGCGGTAGCTGGATGCTCTTGGAGGTCTACACCTGGCAATTGATCCCCCTTCCTTCGATTAACACTTCATTGCTTTGGTACCGTGGCCGAGAATACTCGGAATCTTATAGTAGCGAACATGATACCAAGTTTGATTTACTCAAGGTTGTAATCTGCCAAGTGCCCACAAGATCTGCTAATTATAAAGACTTCAGGCTAATTGCGTTCTTCAACCGGGGTCTCACCTATCTGACAGGTCTGCGGTAAGTGGATAAATCTGCACGTCCATCGCAGGATCATACATCCTCCATGGTTCTCTGATGTCATTGAACACAAGGGCTTCATTTACACTCTCGACTCCTATGGCTGGACGTATTGCTGGCCTACTCTAGTCATCGCTACAAACGGCTGTTACAGCAGTATGTTACTTTCCTATGATATCATGATGGCTTGCTTATATTACTGTCAACATTTACTGAAAAAGTATTCATGCTCATAACATGCTATTCTTAAGATTGACTATGTTAAGAGCCCTTTTTTATTTGACTCCAACTTGATAAGATGTTGTAGGCCGCCTTGTGTCCCTACCCTTCCTAATCCCAGAACCTTTCAAAGAAAAGCGGCATGGCAGTTGCAGGTGGTTCCTGGCTCGATTAGAAGACGGAATCGTTCGCACGTACCGGACGTGTTGTTTCACAGAATACAATCACAGTCACTGCAAGGTCTTTGAGCAGGATCCCAGCTTCTTTGGGCCTTTCAAGAATTTTTGACTGGAGGCTGGTAAGTAGCCTTTGTACACGCTCTCTGTTTCTCGGACTGAAATATCCGATTAACCAGGAGATAACCGACGGCAAGGATCATGATGGCAGCGCGGTTTCGTTCATCAGGCAAAATTGTGTGTACAAAACATACCATGCGTCTCTGCATGCACCATACCCTGATATGTGCCGCCACGCTCTGCAGCCCAAAGTAGGAGAGAGGGTCGCAAGTATCAGACTTCGACCTGCTGGCTGGAGTTTCCCCCGTCAGGCACCCATCTGGTTCAAGCCGTCAGCAAATCTCCATAGCTTAATAAATAGTAACGTCTAACTGAGCCAGTTAGCTAGATGCGTACACTTGGTGCAGTAGGATCTTTATTTAGTTTGATGCATACACTTGTTCTTTTTTGGTAGCCCTTTTGTAATGATGGCTGATGTTTGGTTTGGAAGAGAGAGTTGCGTCTTTTCTCTTCTAGCCTGCTTACTGCTTCTGTTGCACCCCCAGCCCTGGTTGCTGTTGTTGTTGTTTTCAATGTACAATCAGTAGTATATTTCGTCTGTTGTTTGAAAAAAATGTGTTGTTAGAACGACAAACATAATGTTTTGGAAGTCGTTGCACGGTCCGATCCTTTAGTGCCCCGTACCGTACGTAGCGCATACTATTTTTGGTACGGAACACATTTTCCACTTGTTGATAAGATGCAGCCCACTGATGAAGGCCCAATAGAGGAGCCCATAACTAACTGGAAGGGAGGCTCTCGCATGAATCCAGCCCAGGTACATTCTCATGGTCCCCTAAACATAAATAAATAAAGCTAAATGCTCATGCACCAGTTCTTTAAATTCAGGATTTAACAGGAGGATATTATTTCCTATGATAGTGTCGTTACATTCGGTCGATATTATTCTTAGGCAAAGATAGCGAACGGTCCTCTTTCTCCCACTATTTTCTTCCTACAACCAATGGACCCATGCGAATCGTAATCAACGTCGTAAATAGTTCTGGTCCATTTTTATTTTTCAATAAGAATGTCCAACCCAGCCCAGCACATTGGCGACAACACTTTATCCTCCGCCTTGGTGCGCTCGCCGCGGCGCCGCCGTTCAGCCCTGTCAACATAGTGAATCGGGAGAGGACTGTAGTTGTGAGTATGACAGTACGGACCCACTAGGTCCACTCCCGAACACAAGCAAGCGCCTCTTTTACTACTCAGATGCACCCCTCGTTTTTTTACTCTAATCCACCCTGTTGATATCTGAGACCCACATCATTTTCAACATATAGTCAATTAACGATAGAATTGCACAACTTTTTTTTTGAGGATTTGTTCGGAGGAGCAGGCTATAAACAAGGTTGTGCGGTCTCTGTGGCCCGTCTAACAACATGACCAGCCTAGCAGATTTTTCTTTGGGAAAATATGTAGCCCACTATTTCTTTTTGAAGAATACCCAAGCTAGGCCTATTTGTTTTCTCCGACTTACTGGGCTCCAAATCTTGCAAGACGAGGAGGGATGCATTCCGGCCTGGCCAAAGAGTATGGTCAGTATCTGTTAAAAGTAATATCATAGGGGTTGAAAATTCCAAAAAATTATAGCAAATGGGAAATTAGTTTCTTTTTTGTTTTTGTTCTTCATTGATATTTTATATTTCATTGGATTTTAACATGACATAGTACAAATTTATTTTTAAATTTGTTTTATTATGGCTACTAATTTTTGGATTAAGAGTAGTTTGTTACCCAGCAAAAGTTTGTGAATTCTCAAAATTTCACGCATTTTTAGTTCAATTTTTTAACCCTGGGACTGACCTGAAAATGGGCAGCAATTCTAAAAAAGGAAAATGGGCTACAATAAATTCCATATGAATTAGAAAATGAGTAAAAATTATAAAAATAATAGCAAATGGGATGTACACGCCACAGATTTCGAGGCTGGCATGTTTACGCCAGGCTTTGTCAGTCAACACAAGATTCTAGTAGCAGTGACTGTTGGATCTCCATCCAAGGGCCGACGTGCTTCTTCAATCTCTGATCTTCCTGCTCTAGCCGCCTAAACCAGCGCCAGCGGGACTACCTGCTCCCTCCTCTTTTGGCCCGATGTGATGCCGCGCAGGCTTCACCGGCCCACCATACTCCCTCCACTGGCCTGGCCGCACTCAATCAATTTCCTCCTTATTACGCAGAAAAAACAATTCTAGCAGCAGTGAGCGTTGGATTTGAATCGAATGTGTCGGATTTCGGGTTCCGGCAAAACCCTTGAGGTTAGAACACTGCTGTGCGCACGAGGATTTCCCCTACCTAATCATGCCCTCAGCCTCACCACGAGCTTGAAGGCTAGCTAGACGAAATCGCAACAAAAGAGACACAAGATTTATATTGGTTCGGGCCACCGATGTGGTGTAATATCCTACTGCGGTGTGGTGGTGGTGGATTGCCTCTTGGGCTGATGATGAACAGTATAAGAGAAGAACAGCCTCCTGAGGAGAGGTGTTCTTGTGCTCAATGAACTTGTGCGGGTGAGGATGATCTAAATCAGTTGCCTCCTACTGTGGTGGCTAGTCCTATTTATAGAGGCCTTGGTCCTCTTCCCAAATATTGAGCGGGAAGGGATGCCACAACGCCCAGTTTGAAGGGAGACAACTAGTACAAGCTATCCTGAAAAAAGCGGTCTTCGCTTGCCAAAGGCTCTGGTGGTGACGCCGCCTTGGGCTCCATGGTGACCTCCGTCCTACCGTCCTGCTGGTCTTGGTCTCGTTGCACCGATATGGAAACCTTTGCCTGATGCCTCGGGACTCCTCGCCTGCGCTTGCCCCTTTAGCACCAAAGAGGAAGCGAGGACACTGCGCACGCTTGCGCCCGCCTGGCTCCAGTCTTCATGGCTTGCGTCACTTGAACCTCTCGAGGTGTCCCTTGCCTTGATCTCTCCGCCCCTCGTGAACCAGCCTGGTGAGGCCGCTCCCGAGGAGGTCTTGTGTCGTCCGAATCGTGAGGCTTGGCCCCTCGCGAGGGTCTTGAGTGTTGGTTGGTGAAGATGGGCCGTACGGGGCTAGTGGGAGAGGCACGCCGTGGGCCGCAGGCAGGCAAGTCTGGGGACCCCCATTCCCAGAATGCCGACAGTAGCCCCCGGGACCAAGGCGCGCTCGGTCTTGGCTTCGGGGCGAAGCCAAAGGGCAAGTGCGGAGCGCAGCGGGCCCCAACAGCCTGCGACCTTGGTCGACGCGTGCCGATTGATTGGACGTGGGCGTCTCCGTTTCCCCACACTGCCTCGGCAACTTCCTGTCTGACAAAAGGCTGGCACAGGCTACGCCTGCCCTTATTGCTTTCTTCCGCTGTCGGAGTAATGGGCCACGGGTAGCCTAACCCGAGTCCCAGAACCTTTCAAGACATCGGGGCCAGCTGCACCCCTCAAGGCATCAAGATAAAGCGCCGCCTTCTGGTGGCCGGCAGGCCGAATGGCCGACCGCCGGAAGACGGCCATACTTAGGAAGGCGGCTCCAAGACGGGCCGACTCCTAGCAGGCGGCCTCCAGAGAGGCCAGCTCCTACCAGTCGGCCCATGGCGCCCTCAAAGTCTGCGCCCCCATTAAGAAGACAAGACAGGGTGAGGCCACAGTGTAGCCCATCACCCCCGTATCCAGGGCCAGGCGTGGCCATAGTGCTCCGTACCGGCGGAGATCTCCGCCCGGCGCGGCACTGTTGCCTCTACGCCCCTGACATCACTCCTGTCAGGCGAGGCCCTGTTCCCACGACCGCTTGTCGGTACGGTCTGAGGACGGCGGACCCTACCGGCCAGCTAGAGCCCAGAAGACGGCGGAAACCTTACCACTCGGACCAGAGGGAGGCCGGCTCCCGGCAGTCGGCCCACTCCTTCCTCGGGCCCCATGCGCCATTAACCAGATAAGACGCGGAGTGGCTACAGTGATCTCCCACCAGGCGGCGGGACTGTAGCCACGCTCCCCTGACCAAGCAAGCGTCAATAGCGTCACGGCTACAGTAATCAGCAGCCGGCAAGACCCGTGAGCGGCGGGGGCTGCCTGTCGGCTCCGTACCAGACCAGGCGGCGGGCCCCAGCAGCCGGCGACCAGAGAGACTGACAGTCGGGTCCTACACCCGGCCAGATTACTATTGTACCCCTGGGGGGTAGGCCAATATAAACCCCCCAGGGCACCCATGCAAAGGGTTTGAACCTGTTAGAATTAAACCAACACCTAGGGGGAGAGGAGAGCGAGCCCTGCCTTCTTCTACCTCTAGCATACAGCTCAAGGAGCACGATTGTACTCACTAGTGCATTAGTGATCATGCGGAGACCCCGCAGAGCAGGACTAGGGGTGTTATCTCCTAGGAGAGCCCCAAACCTGGGTAAAGTGCGCCGGCGTTCGTGTCTACGCCTCATCTCGCTTCCAGGCACTGGTGACATTCTACTCGCTCCCACCATGATAAGCCATCCATTGGCATATGTCGCACCCAACTCCCGACATTTGGCGCCCACCGTTCGGCGAGGTGCACCGTCTCCCGGAGATCTGTTCTGGACGGGAACCCTATTCCTTCCTGGCGAGCGCAGCCAGCCCGGCACGCCAGACGGCGTCTGCGCCAACGCGCTGCGCGGCGCGGAGGTCGCATGCGCGACGAGCTGCCTGGCCGACCTTGTTGGCGAGATTCGCCTCTCCGATGATCCCACGTCTGATGCAGGCACCGATGGCCCCGAGAGCCGTCTCGTGAGCCTCCTTCATTAGCTCCACGTCGCCGGCAAGCCTGCTGCTGACCTGGAATCGGTTGGCTCCACCGACCCGATGTTGGTCGACTCCGGCACGGTGTCGCTTGACGTGTTCCCCACCAATGTGGTGGTCTACGACGAGCCGCTTCCTCGCGCGAACAGCAGCGGCAGCACCGTCACGGAAGTGCTCGTCATCGGCCACGGCGAGCACTCTGGCGGAGGAGATCAGGATCCGTTGCGGGCGGCAATACAAGACCTGACTGCGCCCATCCCGGAGGACGCCGATGCCGAGACGCTGGAGGCACGCCGCGTCTAGCTCGACGAGAGCGCCAACCGGCTGGCCAGCATGAGACGCCTTTCGGAAGCCTAGCAGCGGGAGATGGACCGTGCTGTCGGCGACACGCCGGCTCCTCGCGGTCCTAGCCGCATTGGGCAAATCCGGCAGCGTGGCGGGACCATCGCCAGCATGTTCGGGATGGATCGTCCCGTCTACGCCACGCCTGCGGAGAACATACGAGCCGCCCAGGAGGCAGCAGACGAGCTAGATAAGCTCGAAGGCAACGAGCGTCGCCACATGACGGAGCGAGTCCAGCGGCTCCTCAACGCGGCTGCTGAGCAACAAGAGGTCGAGTGCCGCACTAAAGCGCCCAACCGGCGAAATGATGAGCCGCCTCCTCGCCGAGACCAAGGCCCGACATCCTGGACGCCGACTGGTGGCGCCCGCGATAAAAGAGACAAGGAGCCGGCTGCTAGCCGCAGCCGGACTCGCATCACCATCGAGCGCGACCAAGATGGCCGCCCAAGAGCAGTACAGCGACGAGACGACTGTCCGCCTCCTCCTCCCCGCAGGGAGAGGCGCATTTCCCCGCTGCCTGTTGATCACCCGTCACTCGGCGACCGGCTTGGCCGCCGAGAAGGAATCGGAGAAAATGATGCCCACCACCAGATCGATCGCCTCAATTGATCCCTGGCGCTAGAAGAAGAAGATGAGCTGGGTCCGCCATGCTTCGGACCCCGCATCCGAGACGAACCTTTCCCCAAAGGGTTCACGCTCCCGAGAGATACACCCAAGTACACCAGCTTCGTGAAGCCGGAGGACTGGCTGGTTGACTACTCCACAGCCGTCAGCATCGCGAACGGCAACAAGCGCGTTGCCGTGAAGTACGTTCCGCTCATGCTCCAGGGCACGGCCCGGACATGGCTCAATAGCTTGAAGCCCCGCAGCATCAACAGCTGGGTTGATTTCACTGAAGCATTCATCCGCAACTTCACCAGCACGTACAAGCGGCGCCCAAGCCCCGCCAGCTCTCCTTGTGTGTCCAAGGCCCCAACGAGTCGACTCGCGACTACCTCACGCGCTGGGCCGAGCTGCGCAACTCTTAAGAGGGCGTGCACGAGGTGCAGGCCATCGAGTACTTCACAGCCGGGTGCCGATAGGGCACCCTCCCCAAGCACAAGCTTCTCTGCGATGAGCCGGCGACCCTCGACGAACTGCTGGTCATAGCAGACAAGTACGCCACGGCCGACTCCTCCATGAAGACAGAGATCCAAGTGAATGTATCGGGCAAGGTGGCCCCTCAAGCTCCTCGGACCTCGGCTGGCGACACCAGTCGGCGACAGCTACCAAACAACAACAAGCGCAAGGCCATGCAGCCGGCCTCCACGAGCCGGCAGGTGGCAATAGTCGAGGATCAGCAGCCGGAAGGGCAGCCTCCGCCCAAGCGCTAGAAGGACAGCAAGCCCAACTGGTTGCCCGCCTTCTCATACGAGCAGACCCTTGATGCACCCTGCAAGTTCCACAGCGGCGCGAAGCCGTCCAACCACACAACTCGGAAGTGCCACTGGCTCATCAGGATCGCCAAGGGTGACGGACTCCAGCCCCCACCGCCTGCCGGCCCGCCGCCTCCTCCTCCTCAGCAGCCGGCTGTTTGGCCAGTCGGCGCGATACAAGATGAGTACCCTGAAGAGCATGGAGCCTATGTCGTGTTCACCAGCGTGGCCGACGATAGGCGCAGCAGACGGCAGCAACAACAAGTGAATGCAGTAGCATCAGAGACCCCTGAATTCATGCATTGGTCTGAGAAGCCCATCAGCTGGAGCAGAGCCGACCACCCAGAGATGATGCCCAATCCCAGATCCTACGCTCTGGTGTTGGATGCCACCTTTGCCACGGAGAAGCGAGCTGCTCGCTTCTCCCGAGTTCTGATAGATGGCGGCAGCAGCATCAACATCCTGTACAAAGATACCATGGAGAAGTTGGGAATCAAGCAGAGACATCTTCAGCCCAGCCGGACTGTTTTCCATGGCATTGTTCCAGGCCTTTCCTGCTCACCAATCGGCAAGACTCAGATAGATGTCCTCTTCGGGGACAAAGAACACTTTCGCCGAGAGCCAGTCTAGTTTGAGGTGGTGGACCTTGAGAGCCCCTATCATGCACTGCTTGGCCGGCCTGCCCTGGCCATGTTCATGGCGGTCCCCCACTATGCTTACCTAAAGATGAAGATGCCGAGCTCCAAGGGAATCTTGACCATAGCAGGAGACTACAAGAAGTCGTCCGCCTGCGCAGCAAAAAGCGGCCGGTTAGCCGAGTCCCTCGTGATCGCGGCTGAGAAGCGGCTCCTTGACCGGGTTGTGGCGATGGCTGCCAAGCAGCCAGAAATGTCTCCCAACCCCAAGGAGTCGGAAGCCGAGGGCTCGTTCAAGCCGGCAAAGGAGACGAAGAAGATACCCTTGGACCCGGAGCACCCGGAGAGGCATGCTGTCATAGGTGCAAACCTTGACAGCAAATAGGAAGGCGAGCTCGTCTATTTCCTCCATGAGAATCGGGACATCTTTGCATGGTCTCCCAAGGACATGCCAGGTGTTCCGACGGAATTCGCCGAGCACAAGCTACATCTGATGCCAAGCCAGTCAGGCAGCCCTTGCGCCGCCTGTCGGAAGAGAAGAGAAGAGTTGTCGGAGAAGAGATAGTCTGGCTCCTAGCAGCCGGCTTCATCATGGAAGTGTTCTTTCCAGAGTGGCTAGCCAACCCAATTCTTGTGCTGAAGAAGAACAAGCAGTGGCGCATGTGTATTGATTACACCGGCCTTAACAAAGCATGCCCCAAAGACCCATTCGCCTTGCCAAGAATCGACCAGGTGATTGACTCCACAGCCGGATGCGAGCTGTTGAGATTTTTGGATGCGTACTCAGGATACCATCAGATCAAGCTGAACCCGGCCGACAGGCTGAAGACCGCCTTCATCACACCATTCAGAGCCTTCTGTTACCTGACCATGATGTTCGGCCTGAGGAATGTCGGTGCTACGTTTGAGCATTGCATGCAGAAGTGTCTCCTCAAGCAACTCGGCAGAAACACCCACGTCTATGTGGATGATGTGGTGGTGAAGGCGGAGAAGCGTGGAACGCTGCTAGAAGACCTCAAGGAGACCTTTGAGAATTTGCGCCGATTTCAGATCAAGCTCAACTCGGAGAAATGCGTCTTTGGAGTACCAGCCGGCCAGCTTCTTGGCTTTCTGGTATCAGAGCGCGGCATAGAGTGCAACCCTATGAAAATCAAGGCCATCGAGAGGATGGAGGTGCCCACCCGACTGCCGGACGTGCAAAAATTCACCGGCTGCTTGGCATCCATCAGCAGTTTCATTAGTCGGCTGGGCGAGAAGGCTCTTCCCCTGTACCAGCTCATGAAGAAGACCACTTTTTTCGAGTGGAACGACAAGGCGGATGAAGCTTTTCTCCAGCTCAAGAGGATGTTGACCACTCCGCCTGTTCTGGCGGCCCCGACTCCCAAGGAGTCCATGCTCCTCTACATTGCCGCTACCAGCTGGGTGGTCAGCACAGTCATAGTTGTGGAACGCAAGGAAGAAGGCAAAGCACTGCCAGTCCAAAGGCCGGTGTATTACCTTAGTGAAGTGTTGTCCGCCTCCAAGCAAAGCTACCCCCACTACCAGAAGATGTGCTATGGCGTGCACTTTGCCGCCAAGGAATTGAAGCCATATTTTCAAGAGCACCCAATCACTATGGTCTGCACTGCTCCCCTTGCCGAGATCATTGGAAGCTGAGATGCCTCAGGTCGAGTGGCCAAATGGGCCATAGATTTGCCCCCCTATACCATCTACTACCAGCCTCGCACCGCCATCAAGTCACAAGCACTGGCCGACTTCCTCGTCGACTGGGCCGAAACCCAGTACTTGCCACCAGCGCCAGACTCTACCCATTGGCGAATGCACTTGGATGGTTCCAAGATGCGCACCGGTCTGGGAGCCGGCATCGTCCTCACCTCTCCCAAAGGCGACAAGCTCAGATATGTGCTGCAAGTCCATTTTGCCGCCTCCAACGACGTCGCTGAGTACGAAGCACTCATTCACGGGCTCCGGCTCGCCAAGGAACTCGGCATTCGCCAGATCCTGTGCTATGGTGATTCCAACGTGGTGGTCCAGCAGTCGTCAGGCGACTGGGACGCCAAGGACGCAAACAAGGCGAGCTACCGTTTCCTCGTAAAGCAACTCAGTGGATACTTTGAAGGATGCGAGTTCCTCCACGTGCCAAGAAATGACAACGAGCAAGCAGATGCCTTGGCACGAATCGGCTCCACCCGACAAGCAATACCAGCCGGCGTCGCCCTACAGCGCCTCCTGAAGCCGTCTGTCAAGCCATCGCCAGAATCGGATTCCATCTTTGTGTCGGCTCCTCCTGAAGCAGTCGGATCCGACTTGAGGACCCCAGCAACCGGCACGGGGAATTCGGCAGGTGACCCGGGGACTGCAGTAGCCGCACCCGGCCCGAGGACTTCACCGACTCAGCAAGCGGCAGTCGACTCCAACCCGCCGCCTTCCCCAACCTCCCTCGTGCAAGTATCAGTCCTAGCAGTCGAAGAAATTGCAGCACCTTCATGGGCCCAGCCCGTCCTCAATTTTCTGGTGAACACAGAGCTGCCGACCGATGAGATCTCGGCCCCGCAAGTGCAACGCCGGGCAGCAGCATACACCATAGTCAACAGAGAACTTGTGAGGTGCAGTGTCACTGGTGTTTACCAGCGCTGTGTAGAGCCGGAGTAAGGCCAAGCAATCCTCAAAGATATCCATCAAGGTGAGTGTGGTCACCACGCAGCGTCAAGAGCACTCGTGGCCAAAGCTTTCCACCACGGTTTTTTCTGGCTGACTGCTTCTGAAGACGCCAAAGACTTGGTCAAAAAATGCAAAGGGTGCCAGAAGTTCCGCTCCAAACCACATCAGCCGGCTTCTGCACTCAAGACTATCGGCATTCTGGGAACAGGGATCCCCAGACTTCCCTGCCTGCGGCCTGCGGCGTGGCTCAAGTGGTGGCCCAGTGCGGCCCATCTTCATCAGCACAAGACTCAAGACCCTCGCGAGGGGCCAAGCCTCGCGGGGCGGACGACACAAGGCCTCCTCAGGAACGGCCTCGCCAGGCAGGCTCGCGAGGAGGCGGAGAGATCAAGGCAGGGTACATCGCGAGGTGCTCGTGACGCAAGCCATGACGATTGAGACCAGGCGGGCGCCGGACTGCGCAGTGTCCTTGTTTCCTCTTTGGTGCAAAGGGGGCAAGCACAGGCGTGGAGTACCGAGGCATCAGGCAAAGGTTTCCATTTCAGTGCAACGAGACCAAGGCCAGCGGAGCGGCAGGATGGAGGTCACCGTGGAGCCCAAGACGGTGTCATCGCCAGTGCTTTTGGCAGCCGAAGACGAACTTTAGTCAGGATAACTTGTAATAGATGTTCCCCTTCAAAATGGCCGTTGTTGGCGCCCTTCCCGCTCAATATTTGGGAAGAGGACCAGGGCCTCTATAAATAGAGCTAGCAAGAGGGAAGGAGAGAACCTGGGCAGGAAAGGCGAGAACCCTAGCCAGAGAGGAAGGAGACAACCCTAGACAGAGAGGAAGGAGAGAACCCTAGCCAGAGAGAGAGAGAGAGAGGCGATCAAACTCACCCTAGCAGTTCAGCGCACCAGCTCAAGAACACCTCTCGCAAGGCTGTCCGTCCTTTGTACTGTCCATCACCAGCCCCAGAGGCAATCCACCACACCACACACTGGAGTAGGGTATTACACCACGACGGTGGCCCTAACCAGTATAAATCTTGTGTCCCTCGTGTTGTTCATCATTTAGCCTGGATTCTCGTGAGACGATCGGACGTAGATCGGTAGGGGGAAGATCTCCGTGCGCACCCCAGAGTTCGAACCTTAAGGGTCTGCCGAAACCCGACATCTGACATTTGGCGCGCCAGGTAGGGGTGCGCCGGAATCTTCCTTCCGCTGTTTCGCGTTCGATCTTCCGTCGTGTCCATGGCTGACGCTCGCCGGGCTCGCGCCGAGCGTAGGGCTGCTCTCGCCGCCCGCGTCGCCCAGACAACCCCCGTCGGTGGGTGTCCCCGTCGTTCCCCGTCGCCTGCCGCCAACGCCGCCACCGGCCCGGCAGGGAACGAGCAGCAGGCCCCGTCGCTGACTCCAGCTGGTTTGTCGTCCCACGCTCGTCGCGCCCCCACGGACGCGCACGCCGCGTTGCTCCTGGCGCGTGAGCTCCTGCACTACCGTCCCGTTGACGACCTCTACGAGGACTGGCTCGCCCGCATCACCGAGCTCGTCAGCGCCGCAGGGGGCTCCCCTGCGCTGTCACTCTCGCTGCCTCGCCCTCCGTCATGCGCAGGGGGCGCAGATCAGGAGGTGCCTCCGCCACCTCCTCCCCAAGAAGGCGCCCTGGTTCCAAGGCACGCGGCCCCAGGACGAGATCCACCGCGTCCGGCGCCCGCGTGACAAGAAATGAGTTGCCAAGAAATCCCTCGTCCCCAAGAAGGTGCACGCGTGCTCCCCACACCGGTGCGCCACGACCGCATCCCTGTGCCACCACGTCAGGACCCCGCGCTACTCCAGGCAGCGGCACGCGGGAATCCCTAGGAGCAAGCCCCGCATCAGCAGAGAGCTCTGGTGGCCACCGCAGGCTGCCGCGCCTTCACCACCGAGCTGCGTAGTGTCGCCTGGCCAGACAAGTTCAAGCCTGGCCTGCCTCCTCGCTACGACGGCACTGCCGACCCCGCGGAGTTCCTGCAGCTCTACGAGCTGGGCATCGAAGCCGCCAACGGGGACGAAAAGATCATGGCGAACTGGTTTCCCATGGCACTCAAAGACGGCGCCCGCACCTGGCTCCTCAACCTGCCCCCCGGCACGATCTCCTCCTGGGACGAGATGCACACTCGCTTCATCGCCAACTTCCAGGGCACTCGCGACCGTCCGTCGGCCGTGGGTGACCTGCGCCGCATCAAGCAGCAGCTCGGAGAGACCTTGCAGAAGTACATCCAGCGCTTCAACAACGCTCGCCTCAAGATTCCCAGGGTGACCGAGGAGGCCATCATCTCGGTGTTTTCTGATGGTGTCCGCGATGTCAAGATGAAGGAGGAGCTCACGATCCACGAAGATATATATACATCTCTGGAGTTGTTCAACCTGGCGACCAAGTGCGCAAGGGCTGAGGAGGGACGCCTCTCCCTTCTCGAGCTCCCGGCAGCAGACCCAGAAGAGAAGAAAACCAAGGCCAAGGATGTGAAGCGCAAAGGAGCAGCTGTGCTTGCGGCAGAGCCGGGCACGAAGCGCGGCAGGGACCAGCCGGAGTCGTCCGAGGGCAGCCGGTACTATGTGTACCACGATCTCCACACCCAGAACACCAACGAATGTCAAGAGCTCAGGGCCGTGCGAGAAGGCCGTATCGGTCGACGTCCCGAGCGCAACGATCGGGGCGGAGCAAGGGGTGCAGGACGCTGGGACGACCGTGGCCCTCGCCAAGGGTGGCGTGACCAGCCTTGCGAGGACAGCTGGCAGGACCAACCTCGTGAGGGAGCTTGGAGAGATCAACCTCGTGAGGATCGCCCGCAAGGCAACGCAGGACTTCCTCCGCTACCACCACCACCAAGAAGGAATGACGACCACCATCAGGACGAGGGGGCTGGGGGCTTCCAGGAGCCGCGTGCGATCGCTTGCATCTTGGGCGGCGCACAGGCCCCAGCCTCTCAGAGCATCTTCAAGCAGTTTGCTCATGAGGTGAATGTAGTCCTCCCCAAGCTTGAGGCCACGCGCCCTCTCAGGTGGTCTGCGTGCGCCATCACATTCAGCTCAGTGGACCAGCTCAAGTGCGTGGCAACGGCCGGTGTCCTCCCGATGCTCTGCTCCCCAGTCATCAGCAATGTGCAAGTTACCAGGACCCTCATCGACGGCGGAGCAGGGCTCAACGTCCTGCCGTTGAGACGTTCAACAATCTCCAAGTACCATACAATCAGCTTCAACCAACCAAGCCCTTCTCAGGAGTCACCGACGGTTCCACTGTCTCGATAGGGCAGGTCCGACTCCCTGTCACCTTTGGGCAGCGCAAGAACTACCGTACCGAGCTCATCGACTTCGACGTCGCCCACATTCGCCTGCCATACAATGCCATCCTCGGGTATCCAGCCCTGGCCAAGTTCATGGCAGTGACTCACCATGGATACAACGTCCTCAAGATGCCGGGAAGTGGAGGAGTCATCATGGTCCCCTGTGAAGAGAAGGATGCGGTGTGCTCCCTCGAACGCGCCTTCCAAACCGCGTCAGTCGAAGACCCAGACAGCAAGAGTGGAAACCTTCCTGGAGCAGCTCCCAAGAAGAAGAAGACGTCGCCTGGCTCAGGGCCTCAGGAGGCAGGCACCTCCGGAGGCGCCACACCGGAATTTGCGCCCGTCCAAGGGGCGCCACCCTCCGTCGCATAGGAAGGCGCGCCCGGCGCCCTCCTCAGGCAAGGCTCGGGGGATCTCTCTTGGGGAGCCACTGACTTTGCCAAGGTCATGGGGGAGGCGCTCGGGCACCACTTGGAGGCGTACTTCGCGGCACGTTTCCCTCAGGAAGGCGTAAGAAAAGGAGGGCCCAACCCTCAGGAGCTCATCACCAAGGTCGCTCAGGAGTTGCAGGAATCGAGAGTCATGCGCGGCAACCGCCGCCTGCCCAGCGTAGCTCCCCATCCAGGCGAGGATGGCGGGCTGCGCGTCTGCATCGACTACCCAGGGCTCAATCGACTCGCGTCTCAGGAGTGCTTCTGGCCCTCACGTGTGGGGCATTGCGCGGGTCCGCCGCACAACTACGTTTGCAGGCTCTTTGGCTTGCCGAACGCGGCTGCTTCCCACTAGCGCCTGATGAGGAGCATCCTGGAAGCTCGGGCGGCCAGGCACCGCGCGTTCCTGGAAGAGATGGAGATGGACCTCACCGAGCCGCCTGGACCTCCTGAGCCTTCGGAGGCTCGGAGCCCCGAAGGCTCGTGAGGATTGGCTTCTTCACCATGCGTCGTCAGCTACTCTGACACTCGCTCTGCAATGGTATCAGGTGACTTCTTTCCATGTTTCATTTCAGCTGGGAGCGCCCTTAGGGCTGCATCATTCCCAGGTTGCGTGGGTCTGTCCCCGCGGCATGTATCCATTTTGCTTATGTCTTCAGCTTACCTTGTTGGGGGCGCCCCTCGGGCTGCATCATCCCCAAGCCGCCTGGGCCTGACCCAGTGGCGTTTGCTTCTCTCTGCATCTATCTAAGTTGATTTGCTTCTTCATGCTTAACCTGCTTGAGATAATCGCCTGCTCGATTGACACCTACCCTTGGAGCCGCTCGCTCTGGCACGACGCTTGCGCGTGGGTCGTCCCTGCAACGCCGACAAATCTGAGTGGTCGAGCTCTGGCCGCGGTAGCCCCGCATAGCGCTACCTCGCTAGGCCCTCAGTGCCTCAATCACTCCCTCGGAGCAACCAATGGCTGGTCGGCAACCACGATGGTAGACCTTGTTTTCCTCATGTTGGTGTGCAGGATCCGTCTAAGGAACAGTGTGGGGGGCGTCGTGAGCCCCCTCTCCCTCTCTCCCGTACGATCCGCTCACGCGTTAAAAGGGGGGCGACTGAGCATCGTGACTCACGGGCTCTTACTGGCTCTCCAGCCCTCACCCCCTGGCCTTGACCCATGGCATCGCGACCTGTCATACCAGCGGCGGCTGAGCTCAGTCGAGGGCTGGGACCTGAGGACGTAGAGCATGAAGGAAAGTGTGGGGAAGAGGGGAGAGGCTCGCGAGGGCCTGACCCAGTGACACCCCAGCTGCCGGCGCGCGGGCCTGGCACCTCGCCGGAGAACTACTCCAAACTCATAAGATAAGTCACGCCTCTGCAGGAGTTAAATCAACACAACGCCAAACCCTCGCCTAGTGTGGCTCTGTCACGGCGACGTTGCCTTCCTTTCTCGCCCAGCGGAGGCTGCTTGAGCGCTAAACGGGACCTCCTGAGCATCGCCACTTAGGGGCTCTTACTGGACCTCGAGCCGCTCACCTTCTGGCCTTGACCACGGCATCGCGACCTGACATACCAGCGACGGCTAAAGCCTGCCTAGGGACCGGGACCTGTCAGTGTAGAGCACCAAGCCCTCGTGAGGATAGAAAGGGGGAGCTGAGACAGGACAAGCACCTCGCATCAATTCATAATAAGGATAATATTCACGAACGACATGGCCGGCGCCTTACATACCCCCACTGGGTGTTTCTTCCATTCCTCGCACGGAACAAGGAGCGCGCAGGAAGGATAACTGTGTACAAGCCTCGTGGCCGCCTAGCCAGGCGCATAATGAGGGAGCAAGGGGAAGCGGAGACGCCCACGTCCAATCAACCGCCACGCGGCGCCCAAGGCCGCGGGCTGATGGGGCCCACGGCGCTCCGCACTTGCCCCTTCGCATCTCTGCTAAGCCAAGTCCAAGCGCGCCTTGGGCCCGGGGGCTACTGTCGGCGTTCTGGGAACGGGGGTCCCCAGACTTGCCTGCCTGCGGCGTGGCTCAAGTGGTGGCCCAGTGCGGCCCATCTTCATCAGCACAAGACTCAAGACGCTCGCGAGGGGCCAAGCCTCGCGGGGCAGACAACACAGGGCCTCCTCAGGAATGACCTCGCCAGGCAGGCTCGCGAGGAGGCGGAGAGATCAAGGAAGGGTACCTCGCGAGGTGCTCGTGACACAAGCCATGACGATCGAGACCAGGCGGGTGCCAGGCGGGCGCCGGCCTGCGCAGTGTCCTTGTTTCCTCTTTGGTGCAAAAGGGGCGAGCACAGGCGTGGAGTACCGAGGCATCAGGCATAGGTTTCCATTTCAGTGCAACGAGACCAAGGCCAGCGGAGCGGCAGGATGGAGGTCACCGTGGAGCCCAAGACGGCGTCATCTCCAGTGCTTTTGGCAGCCGAAGACCAACTTTAGTCAGGATAACTTGTACTAGATGCTCCCCTTCAAAATGTCCGTTGTTGGTGCCCTTCCCGCTCAATATTTGGGAAGAGGACCAGGGCCTCTATAAATAGAGCTAGCCAAAGGGAAGGAGAGAACCCGGGCGAGAGAGGAGAGAACCCTAGCCAGAGAGGAAGGAGAGAACCCTAGCAAGAGAGGAAGGAGAGAACCCTAGCCAGAGAGAGAGAGAGAGGCGATCGAACTCACCCTAGCAATTCATCGCACCAGCTCAAGAACACCTCTCGCGAGGCTGTTCGTCCTTTGTACTGTCCATCACCAGCCCCAGAGGCAATCCAGCACACCACACACTGGAGTAGGGTATTACACCACGACGGTGGCCCGAACCAGTATAAATCTTGTGTCCCTCATGTTGTTCATCGTTTGCCTGGATTCTCGCGAGACGATCGGACGTAGATCGGTAGGGGAAAGATCTCCGTGCGCACCCCAGAGTTCGAACCTTAAGGGTCTGCCGGAACCCGACATCCGACAAAAACTATCTCCATTGCCTGGCCCTTTGCCGTCTGGGGCCTAGACATGGTGGGACCATTCAAGATGGCGCACGGCGGTATGAGTCATCTGCTTGTCGCGGTGGACAAGTTCACCAAGTGGATAGAAGCAAAGCCAATTAAGAAATTGAATGGTCCGACTGCTGTGACTTTCATCTCCGACATCACCATCCGGTATGGCATACCACACAGCATCATCACCGACAACGGCACAAACTTTGCCAAAGGCGCCTTGGCCCGTTTCTGCGCGACGCGGGGCATCCGACTGGACTTAGCGTCCATTGCCCATCCGCAGTCAAACGGCCAAGTGGAGCGACCAAACGGCCTCATTTTGTCCGGCATCAAGCCCTGACTGGTCGAGCCTCTGGAGCGTTCGGCCGACTGTTGGCTCGATGAGTTGTCGGCCGTCCTCTGGAGCCTGCGCACAACTCCGAACAAGTCAACCGGTTTCACGCGTTTCTTCCTCGTCTACGGCGCTGAAGCCGTCATCCCGACGGACATAGAATTCGACTCCCCTCGAGTCAGCATGTACACCGAAGAGGAGGCAGAAGAAGCACGTCAAGATGACGTCGATCTGCTGGAAGACGGCCGGCTGTTGGCACTTAGGCAGTCCACCATCTACCAGCAGAGCCTGCGCCGATACTACAACGAAAGATCAAGCCAAGATCCTTCCAAGAGGGAGACCTTGTGCTCCGGCTGATCCAGCGAACAACCGGCCAGCACAAGCTCTCGGCACCTTGGGAAGGTCCCTTCATCATCAGCAAGGTGTTGGGCAACGACTCCTACAACCTCATCGACGCCCAGAAGCCTCGAGCACGCAAAAGAGATGACTCCGGCAAGGAGACGGAGCGACCGTGGAATGCAAACCTCCTTCGAAGGTTTTACAGTTGATGCAGTATGTACCACGCCAACTTTTGTATTATGTACGAAGACTCCGGGTCCCCTGAGAAGAGCTCGGGGACTGCCCTCTTTTATCTATATGATAAGTATTACACCTATCATTGTGTTGTTTCATTAGTCCGTCTGGCACCGGCTTCGACCAGTTGACACGGGGACTTGCCGCCTTGTACTATGTAATGCTTCCTGTAGCCGGACAAGTAATGTGTTGGCACTCAAGCTTTCTCCTGCCAGAGGCCGCAGCTCGCAGAGCGACTGTTCGGCCGGCAGGAGTAAAGGCAGAAGGAGTGTCCGCATGAAAAATGGCTAAGGACCCAAAGCGTGCGCATAGTTCAAGCCGACTTCCCACTTCGTCGACCGGCTGCTGAGCAGCCGGCCGGCCGGCTTCTACTTAACTTGCTAGAAAACTCTAATCGGCTAAGTACTTGCCTCTCGAAAGTGGCCAAGTACTTGACCCAGCCACAGTTTGCAAAGCGGCTGTTTGGTTGGCAAGACGGCAACCAAGGGAAGGCGGCAAAGGAAAAAGCCAAAGAGCAGAAAGCAAGGAAAGATAGAACTCGAAAAAATATTTACATATCAAAAGGGCCTTGGCCGATATTGAACAGAAGTTTGAAATACACCCCGCGGGTGGAATTGTGCGAAATCAACAAAGTTTGTCGAGACTGATAGACAGCTAAAAACCAAGATAAACTGGCGGCCTAGGGAGCGGCAGACGGCTTCGGTGGAGCGGAGGAGTCGTTAGCGCCGGTTGGTGGAGCGGCCGGCTGGTCAGTCTCCTCTTGGTCGCCTTCAGTAGCAGCAGGCTCGCTCAGGCGTGGCTCGTTGCTGGAGGCACGGTCGAGCTGAGGCTGGCCGTCCGTTCCGACCTCTGGCGCCTCCTCTTCACCTTCCTCCTCCTCATCCTCGTCTTCTTCCTTGCCGCTGGAGTCGATCACCTCGGCCGAGTCCTCGCCATCCTCCGGGTTCAGCCCGAACCATTCTGGTGGCGCCTCGGCACCGTTCTTGACCCGCTCTGGGATGAAGACGCTGGTGTTGGTGTACTCGGCGATTGCCACCGCGCGCTTGACAAAGTCATCCTCCAATGCCACCAGCTCCTCCTGGGCCTCCTGCCAAAACATGGTCAATTGGGCTAGATTTAGCCAAGGTACCACGCCTTGATAAACTCCAAGGCCCGGCGCGCTCCAGCTCGGGCTGAGGAGCCCTTCCAGGCCTCAAGACGGCCGGCCGCAACCTCCAGCCAGTCGGCGGTCTGGCTGGGCGTGCGTGGAGCCGGCATGTCTGGCCACCGGGCTGCGATCGCCTGAGCGCCAACACGCTGAAGTCGGCATAGCATCCGATGAGCCGGCCGAAGGCGGGCCTGGATGCTGAGAAACTGCTCGCTAAGGGTCCGGGCGGCGTCAGCAGCGATCTCTGCGCCTGCTGCCCTCCGCCCTTCGCGATCGTCCTCGATGGCCAGATTGGCAGCGCCGGAGTGGCCGGGGAAGAAGTCTGCTCAAACAAAGAGCTAAAAAGCCAAAATTAGAAACAAGAAACCGGCCTGATCAGAGGTTGGCGGCTCAAAGAAAGAAAAAAGAGGGAAGCTGACCATCAACCATGTCTTCAATCTCGCCGAAGCCGGCAGTCAGCATTGCCTCCTTGTCGGTCCAGGCGGAGTGCTCGGTCTCGAACTCAGCAAGGAGGCTGACCTCCTTGTCCTCCGCCTCCTTCTGGGTCTTCTTGAGAAGCTCCGCCTGCTCCGCCAGTTGCGTGACCAGCTGGTCACGCTCTTCGGCCAGCTTACTGCACTCCGCATACTTGGCACGAAGCACGGTGTTGGCTTCGCCCAGCTGCTGCTGCAGGGCGGCGTTGACCGCTGCAAAAGTAGAAAAAGAAAAAGGACATCAACAACCAACAAAGAGAGATATAGTTGCCGGGAAGATCCGGCCGAACTGCTCGGTAGTCGGCCCGAATCTCGGGGACTACAGTCCGCGGCTGCGCCAGCGCGCCCCCACGGAGAAAGAAGTTATCAAATACCAACAGAGAAGAAGAACAGTCGCCAGGAATATCCGGCCCGATTGCTCAGCAGTCGGCCCGAATCTCGGGGACTACAGCCCGCGGGTACGCCAGCGCGCCCCCGCAGTGAAAGAAGAAGACTAACTCTGGCTCTCCGACAAGTCGACGGCCCGTTGATCCAATTCCTGGACTTTGGAGTTGAAGGCGGCTGCACGGAGGTTGTGATAATCCTGCAGCAAAGATATCAGACAAATATTAGTACTCCGAGCTTGCCAATTAAAGTTCCGAGCCGCCTGCTCAGCAGCCGACCCGAAACTCGGGGACTACACCCAGTGGGTGCGCTGGTGCGCCCCCACGGAGCAATACAAGAATTAAAAGCAAAAAGCAAGAAGCATACCAGGACGGCTGCTCGCCACTCCAGGAACGCGTTGTTGCAATGCTTAAGTGCATCGGCTTCAGCGCGGAGCTTGGCCTGGACGTCCAGGATCGCCTCGTTCAAAGGGCCCGGCCCGCCTCCCCGCACCCACCTAGTGGGCGCAGCGCTGGTCGCCTCGGCGTCCGGGATTGAAGAGCTCGCGGCGGCGGTCTCCCGCGGGCGTGGCGCCGAAGCCGCCTTTGCGAACCGGCGGCGCGTTGGGGTGCGGACCTCAGGAGTTGGGCCCGTCACCGTCTCGCCTCCGGCTGGTGGCGCGGCGGGTCAGCCGCCTGCTTGTATCGCGCCTCCTCAGAAGGTGGTGGCGGGGGCACGTGTCATGACCGGTTTTTCAATAAATTAATTATTGTGAGACCAATCCCTTTTACGGACCAGTAAGGAAGAATTCCTTCTCACTAGTAGACAATATCTTGGTCACAGAAGAAAAATACCAGGAGTACTAAATATAATACAAGGTTGAGCGGAGACTGCCCAACAATTTATTACATGCACGCCGATAAAACAAGGCGGCGGATAGGGTGGCATACTACTAACTCACGATAATAACGATGGTGGAAATATCACCGCAAAGCGAGTGATATGACTCCTGAAGACTACAGCTCTTCGAGCGTCGGAGTGAGGCTCGAGGAGACTTATTGCGGGTGGCGGAAGCGTATACAATACAAGTGACCAATATCCGGAATCGCGCAGGACTGACTGGGACTCCTCTAGGCGTCGGACGCGCTATCAATCTCTTCATCCAAGAGATCGCCTTCGCCAACATCTGGCCAAAACAACAAGCCAGGTGAGTACTATGAAAGTACTCGCAAGACAGTTCGGACATAAGATATAACAAATGTAAACATGAAGCATATGAAGAATTTATCCAGTGCGTTCAGACCTTGAGATAATAAATACTGGGTGCCAAGCGAGGGTCTGAATGACGCCTCGAGCGGAAACTGCAGAATAGTAATACTGGTGCCAAACGAGGGTCTGCATGACTCCTCGAGAGGAAAATGCAAGAATAGTAATACTGGTGCCAAACGAGGGTCTGAATGACTCCTCGAGAGGAAAATGCAAGAATAGTAATACTGGTGCCAAACGAGTGTCTGAATGACTCCTCGAGAGGAAAATGCAAGAATAATAATAATGCCACAGTCGGACGTCTGAGCGACATCACATAAAGGGCTTATAACCGAAAATAAAGGACGAACATGCCACAGTCGGACGTCTGCGCGACGTCACATAAAGGGCTTATATTACAGTTCAATAATTTAATAGTTCGGGAACATAAATTATCACAAGTACGAGACGAATAAAAATCTTGTCCATCCACAGGAATAATAATTAAACTGGATTTACCACTTGAGCTTGTTCACCGGGGACAAGTTTTCCACGCGGATAGATATGGATATACTGATTTCACTACTTGATCTTGGATACGGTGACTTGGAAGGAATTGACTCTGCAGAGTTTGTACTTAACCACAGCCAACGGATTTCAGTAGTCACAGGGACTAGTTCCGGCTACGGCGTTTTAGAAGAAACACGTCTAACCAGTACACACCCGATTCAACCTTCCGAAGCCAGGGATCACCCTCGGCAACGTTCAAGAAAAACCTTGAGACAGGGAGGCTACAACCTCGCGTAGCATGGGATCAAATTTCTATACGCGCGCTCTAAGGGGGTCCCCCCCCTCTCGGTCCCAACCGGAAACACCCATGCCCCCTGACCGGATGACTGGCTTTAATCCTGGGCCAAGGTACCATCATCCCGGCCTCTCTGTTTGGTGTGTACACGGAAAGAGGTTACCAACTTACTAAACCGCATCCTGGCAAAATGAAACACGTGGTAGCACGGAAGGGGGAAAGGACGATAACGTGACTCCATCCACGTTAACGTCGGAGAAAGTCGGATGACGCAATGCTGGTATGCTACAACAGTACCACCTTGCTGCCCTTCATGTCACCACATGGTTAGGCCATCTCTCATCAGAGATCATCGCAACTTTGGAACATGCGGGGAAAAGAACGATAACGTGACTCCGTCCACGTTAACGTCGGAGAAAGTCGGATGACGCAAGGCTGGTATGCTACAACAGTACCACCTTGCTGCCCTTCATGTCACCACATGATTAGGCCATCTCTCATCAGAGATCATCACAACTTTGGAACATGCGGGGAAAAGAACGATAACGTGACTCCGTCCACGTTAACGTCGGAGAAAGTCGGATGACGCAAGGCTGGTATGCTACAACAGTACCACCTTGCTGCCCTTCATGTCATCACATGATTAGGCCATCTCTCATCAGAGATCATCACAACTTTGGAACATGCGGGTAGTTGCCGTACAAGCAACGAGGCATTTACCGACACTCATATGCCACGCACAAACTTTCAAGCAAACATGCAAAACACTTATCATATCAAATGTTCAAATTTGCTTGCCCGGTTCGGAGAAGTCGGAGTCTAGCTCGGCGAAGTTCGCGGCTCCGTCACCTCTTCCGGAACCTACGACAATCACGAAACGGGCACTAACGTGAAAACCAACGCGTGCACAGAAACATCTCCAAATATTTTTCAAATAAATCCCATAAAAAACTAGACAAAATTTGAAGGTTGTCCGAAAAAGAATCACTCAAAAATCCCTTTTTATTAAAAAGTTATAAAGGTTTCTGTCCAGGGACTTATCTGTAATGAAACAGAAAAGTTCCAGGGTTTTAACTGAGAAAACAGAAAACGGTTCGATTGGAAATGCGCAAGCTCGAGAGGGAAAGCGTATTTGCCCGAAGGCGCCAACAGAAAACGGTTCGAGGGAGAATATAACAGAGGCTGACATGCGGGTCCACATGTCAGGTTTGAAAAGCTCGCCGGCGCCCGAAGACTGCGGTGGACGCCGGCGTCGAACCACGGCGAGTTAGGAGGATCGGAGGGTACGAAGAACTTCAGCATCTTCTTCCGCGTCGGTGGGTGGTGGACTCGACCAACGGGGAGCACCACGTCGACGGCGACACTATCTCCGGCGGACGGCGGCTCGGGTGGTGGTGGAGAACTCCGGTGGAGGGCTGCAAACTTCGAATTGAAGCGCGGGTCAGAGAGAGGGATGCATAGTGAAGCTACTGGCAAGAGAAGGGAGGCGGAGGTGCACACACGGGG
This sequence comes from Aegilops tauschii subsp. strangulata, assembly GCF_002575655.3. Classification (NCBI taxonomy): domain Eukaryota; kingdom Viridiplantae; phylum Streptophyta; class Magnoliopsida; order Poales; family Poaceae; genus Aegilops; species Aegilops tauschii. Next base: position 547,249,006 of record NC_053036.3, on the reverse strand, counting down.
GCGAATCGAGCTGGATCCCGTGGCGGGTCGCGGCGGCCGGAGTCGAGGAAGGAGACCTCCTCGGGGCTCTTCAAGTGGCTAGGCGTGCTCTAGGTGAATTGCAGGGATGGTGGGTGCTCGAGTTGAAGCTCGGGGCCTCTATTTATAGGCGGATCGACGGGGTGGCCGTGAACGGAGAATCTCCGGCGAGCGATTACGGCGATGCAGTGGATTGGCAGGAGGTTTGAGTGGCCAGGCAGCATCAGTGGAGGTTCCTGGTGTCATTCCACAGCTAGACGGAGTTGGTCTTGGTGTAATGGTGTCGGTCCACGGTGAGATGGCCGCACGGGCTCGACGGCGGCAGAGAGCGCGCTCCGCGCCCTGCGGTTCACGACGAGAGCGGCAGCGCGTTCGGGGGAGTGGAAGGCCACGCGGCAAGCTCCGGTGGCTTGGGCGGCGCTGGGTGGCGCCGTCAGCGCCGTGCCTCCCGCTGGCGGCCGCAAAGCCGCCGCTGGCGTCGGTCACGGGGCGGCGCACCTTCTGCAGCTCGTCGTCAACGTCCGCAAGGTGCCAGGCGTTCGTGCGGTGCAGGAACAAGGGGGAGGGGACGAGGAGCAAGGCGACACAATGGCACTGGCGAGATCGACAACCATCTCTGAAGAAAACGACAGTAAGCCACTGAACTGTTCTCTGAATTTTCTGAACTTGACAATGACCATGCACTGCAGGTGTTCGACAGAAAGATTTGGCTATGAGATAAATTTTTCTGGGGCTGTAACTTGGTGAGGTGACCACTCAATGCACCCAGAGGCCGCCTGATTTTACTTGGAATTTTTGGAGAAGGATTTGAATGAATTTCACCAAATTTGACAAATCTGGTCCAAACTTGCAGCAAGTGTAGTTTGAAAAATTTGAACTGAAGACTAGTCGATCTTCATGGATCTTGGTTGAGGGTTCAAAGGACTAGGAAGGAGAGTTGGTTTGGGGGCAAAAATCAAAACAGAAAGTAGAGTTCCTTTGTAAATCACCAATGGATAGAATAGAGGACATAAATTTATTTGAATAAGATTTAAATGGAAAATAAACATAGGGGAGGTTCAACTTGCTGGATTAGATGCCAAACATGATCCAAACATGAGGGAGGGGTTAGGAGAGAGGATTTTCACTAAGGCCATGGCAAGAAGGAATTGTTGAAAGTGGCAAAGGATTATTCCAAAAGCCATAGTGCAATTTTCAAAGAGATTTTCAAAAGGCATTTTCCCAAGTGAAAAGCATTTTGTCTTGAGTCCAAAAAAAGCAAAACCTCCAAGACCAAAGACAGGTCTTGGGTGAATCCAAATAAAACTTTTGCCATAAAAAAACTATTTGAAAGGGAGAGTTCTTTTGAAGACAAAATTTAGATCACCTCCCTCAAGTCAAATAAAATATTTTGAAAAAATCCAAATAAAAACTTGGGTGTCACAACACCTACCCCCTTAGGAAAAATCTCGTCCTCGAGATTTCTGCTGAACCTCAAATAGATATGGATACTCTGCCCGGAGAGAATCTTCCCTTTCCCATGTAGCTTCATCCTCAGTGTGGTTGCTCCACCGAACTCTGAAAAACTTTGTCGTTTTCTGACGGGTCCTCCGTTCAGACTCTTCCAATATTTTTACTGGCCTCTCTCTGTAGGTGAGATCTGGTTGCATATCAATGTTCTCATGAGGTACATGCTTCTCCGGGTTACTCACACATTTCCTCAACTGTGAGACGTGGAATACGTCATGGACGTCTGACAGTTCCTTGGGTAGGTCTAGTTGGTAGGCTACCGTGCCTCTTCGTGCCTTTACACAAAATGGCCCAATAAATCTTGGGGCTAGCTTCCCCTTAATTTTGAACCGTTGCAGACCCCTCATAGGAGATACTCGGAGGTATACGGAATCACCGGGTTCAAAGCTGACCTCACGATGCTTCTGATCATAGTAGCTCTTTTGTCGGCTTTGTGCAGTCTTGAGTCTGTCCCTGATTTGTTTAACTTTCTCCTCGGCCTCTTTAAGCATGTTCGGGCCGAAGATACGGCTGTCACCTGTTTCTGACCAATTCAGTGGGGTACGACACCTTCGTCCGTACAATGCCTCAAAGGGTGCCATTTGTAAGCTGGCTTGGTAACTGTTGTTGTAAGCAAATTCGGCATACGGCAAACTCTCTTCCCAACTGGATCCATAGGTGAGCACACAGGCTCTTAGCATATCCTCTAGGATTTGATTTACACGTTCCGTTTGTCCATCAGTCTGAGGGTGGTACGCTGTACTGAAAGCCAGTTGCGTGCCCAGAGCTTGTTGTAGGTGATCCAAAAATTTGGAGACGAATTGTGTGCCTTGGTCTGATATTATAGTCTTTGGGACTCCATGCAAGCAAACTATACGGGAGAGATAAAGCTTGGCCAGTCTTTGTGTGGAGTAGGTAGTCTTCACAGGAATGAAATGAGCAACCTTGGTTAGTCGGTCAGTGATGACCCATATGGCGTCATTCCCGCGTTGTGATCGGGGTAATCCGACAATGAAGTCCATTCCTATTTCATCCCATTTCCACTCTGGTATCCTGTTTGGCTGGAGTAGCCCTGCCGGCTTTTGATGCTCAGCCTTGATGCGTTGACATGAATCGCAACAAGCAATGAATGTGGCTATATCTCTTTTCATACCGTGCCACCAAAATCTTTCCTGAATGTCCTTGTACATTTTGGTTCCTCCAGGATGGATCGAGTATGGAGCGGTGTGGCTTTCAGTTAAGATTTGTTGCTTGAGTTCCTCAATGTTAGGTACGCAAAGTCTGTCTCCGTACCATAGTGTCCCTTCACTGTCTGTGACGAACTCTGAAGCCTTACCAAGGTTCATTTTCTTCTTTATACCCTTGATGCTGGGATGCCCCTGTTGAGCCTTCTTAATTTGTTCCACCAGGGTGGGTTGTATCTCCAGATTTGATACGGTGCCCTCAGAGACTAACATCATGTTGAGCCTAGTGAACTCTTGCTGAAACTCAGGCCTCAAGTTTTGCGGACCGTCATTGTCCGGGCTGGGGTTTCGACTAAGGGCATCTGCCACTACATTTGCTTTCCCTGGATGGTAGTGAATGCCGACATCATAGTCCTTGACCAATTCCAACCAGCGTCGTTGGCGTAAATTTAGCTCTGGCTGTGTGAAGATATATTTGAGGCTCTTATGGCCCGTGTATATTTCACAGCGATTTCCCAACAGAAAGTGCCTCCACTCCTTGAGTGCATGAATAACTGCTGCTAGCTCCAAGTCATGTGTTGGGTAATTTTCCTCATGTTTTCGCAGCTGCCTGGAGGCATATGCGACAACTTTGCCATCCTGCATTAGTACACATCCGAGACCTTTTCTGGAGGCGTCACAATACACTTCAAAACTCTTGTGAATGTATGGCATAGTTAATACCAGTGCGGTTGTCAGCTTCTTCTTCAGTTCTTGGAAGCTCTGCTCGCATGTTTCCGTCCATACAAATTTCTTATCCTTCTTGAGCAACTGTGTCATAGGTTTTGCCACAGTGGAGAATCCTTCAATAAATCTTCTGTAATATCCGGCCATTCCTAGGAAACTCCGCACATCAGTAACGTTGGTGGGTGGCTTCCAGTCCAGTATGGCCTTGACTTTTTCTGGGTCTACGGCCACGCCTTCTTGGTTCAGTATATGGCCTAAGAAACCAACTTGTCTTAGCCAAAATTCGCACTTGCTAAATTTGGCGTACAACTGATGTTTCCTTAATTATCCCAAAACAATTCTGAGGTGCTCAGCATCCTCTTCTGGTGTCCTTGAGTAAACCAGAATATCGTCAATGAATACCACAACAAATTTGTCCATGAATTTCATGAACACTTTGTTCATGAGGTGGACGAAATATGCGGGGGCGTTCGTTAGTCCAAAAGGCATCACTGTAAACTCGTATAACCCATATCTGGAAGTGAATGCTGTCTTGGGGATATCTTCTGTCCGTACTTTTAATTGGTGATATCCCGATCTCAAATCAATCTTTGAGAATACCTTGGCTTGTGCGAGCTGGTCAAACAAATCATTTATCCATGGCATCGGATATTTGTTTTTGATGGTGACCATATTGAGAGCTCGATAGTCTATACACAGTCTCAGTGTCCCATCCTTTTTCTTTGCGAACAACACAGGCGAACCCCAAGGTGAGGAGCTGGCTCGAATAAATCCTTTGTCCAATAATTCTTTTATCTGCTTCTTCAACTCCACAAATTCTGAGGGTGCCATTCTATAAGGTTTCTTATAGATGGGAGCGGTGCCAGGTGCTAGTTCGATACTGAATTCTATCTCTCGGTCTGGTGGCATGCCTGGTAGTTCTTCAGGGAACACATCAGGAAACTCGCATACCACTGGAACTTTTCTCAGTTCTGCAATGTCCATTTTGTTCAGTTTTGGTTGCTGTGATCGTGGCCTTTCTTGAGCGGAAACTCTTATCGTCTTGCCATGATGGTGAGTGAGAATCACAGTCCGATTGAAACAGTCAATGAATCCTTTGTTGGTGGTCAACCAATCCATCCCTAGAATGACATCCAGTCCTTTACTCTCCAACACGATGAGATTCGCGTGGAATTGTAGTCCTTCGAACTCAATGACCACTCCTCGGCAGTAACCCTGAGCGATTTGCTTATTTCCGGGGGACTTGATGATCATAGATTTTTCCAAGGGAAGTATCGGAAAATCATGTTGCATAACAAAACTCTTCGAAACGAACGAATGGGAAGCTCCAGAATGAAACAAAACCGTGGCAGGTACTGTGTTGACAGGGAACGTACCGAGCACGATGTCTGGGGCATTCTGTGCCTCTTCCCTGGTCACATGGTTTAGGTGACCCTTCCTGTGGTTGTTGTTGGCTTTGCTCGAAGAGACGGCATACTTGAGACAGGGCTGCTTCGCTGTCGTGTTGACTGGACTGACCCTGAGTGAAATTGTTGCTAGTCTGTGTCCCATAAACCTCTTCTGGCTGATTGGGCATGGAGCGAGTCCACGGGCGAGACATTTTTCCAGTCTGGGGTATTATTGTGCAAAACCCATGAGAAAAAACTGTGCAGCACAAGGGAGACCTTGCAAAGGCAACAAATTTAAAAGATCTCAAGGTTTTCAAGAAAACATAAGCGATTTTGCATGGAGAAGAACTGCTTAGCAACTATCTTACATGCAAAAAGCAAACACACGATATAGCACTTAGGATGCGCGTACACATCCTGACATGTTATTTAGACTAGCGTACTACTCCGGAGGGCAGCAAACACACCAATACAAACTAGCGTACAGATAAAACAGCACATCATACAAGCAGACATAACGCGCGGCTACTCGGCGCTCTCAGTCGGAGATGGTGAAGATTTCCTTTCCCTTGCCGATGGCAAGACTCAGCGGTCCAGGAGAATCAACCTCCACCTCCTCTCTAGCTGGTTCCTGGCGCGCAACGCTGCGCTGCGGTGATGGCGCGGGGGCGTCTGGTGGTAGAGCGGGTGCGGCAGGCGGCGCGGCTCTGACTGGAGTAGGAGCGATGACTCGGTCGAACTCCTCAGTGGTAGGCAGACGGCGAGCAGTGGCCAAAACGGCCGGTGCATACGAGGCTGAAGACGAGACGAATGTCAGAGGCGGCGCCGTGTGGAGAAGCTCCTTCCTGCTGGCAGGACCGCCCCGGACTAAGTCCATGCGGGCAGCCACAAGATCGTCCACGAGGTTGTCGAAAGACTCCTCCAGAGCCTTGAGATACTCCACAACCATCTCGATGGCTTCATCTCGTTCTCCCCGATGGCAGGCGAACGCATAGTGGCTGGTGTAAGGCACATGGCATGGGAGGTAGCGGTAGCGACGAGTCTTCATCGTAGGAAGGATGTCCCGAAGGCGAGCTATCGCCTCACGGGCAGCCATCTGCATGGCATGCCTCTCCGTAGGCATGGCCCTTCCCACAAAACGGAAGTGGCGAGCTGCAGAACGTCCTCCCTTGAATTGCACCACAGCTTGGTGCATAGACACGTCGTCACTGAGCTTGTGGTGGTAGAGCGTGAACTCCGGGCGAGCTGCTGGCCCGATCGCGAGCTTGGTGATGGAGACGAGGAGCTTGACAAACCCCTCGGGCACGTTCGTGAACACTCGATTCTCACAGCTGCTGCCAGCCATCTACAAAAGTAGGCAAAAATTCTGAGTAGTCATGTCATAAATTTATGATGACCAACAGAAAATAGCTACAATTGCAAAATGCTGAAAAAGCACAAAAGACGCTAATAATCGATTAGCGATCGCACCTAGTGGCTTCCTACAGTCAGCCTGGCTCTGATACCAAGCTTGTCACGACCGTTTTTTCAATAAATTAATTATTGAGAGACCAATCCCTTTTACGGACCAGTAAGGAAGAATTCCTTCTCACTGGTAGACAATATCTTGGTCACAGAAGAAAAATACCAGGAGTACTAAATATAATACAAGGTTGAGCGGAGACTGCCCAACAATTTATTACATGCACGCCGATAAAACAAGACGGCGGATAGGGTGGCATACTACTAACTCACGATAATAACGGTGGTGGAAATATCACCGCAAAGCGAGTGATATGACTCCTGAAGACTACAGCTCTTCGAGCGTCGGAGTGAGGCTCGAGGAGACTTATTGCGGGTGGCGGAAGCGTATATAATACAAGTGACCAATATCCGAAATCGCGCAGGACTGACTGGGACTCCTCTAGGCGTCGGGCGCGCTATCAATCTCTTCATCCAAGAGATCGCCTTCGTCAACATCTGGCCAAAACAACAAGCCAGGTGAGTACTATGAAAGTACTCACAAGACAGTTCGGACATAAGATATAACAAATGTAAACATGAAGCATATGAACAATTTATCCAGTGCGTTCAGACATAGAGATAATAAATACTGGGTGCCAAGCGAGGGTCTGAATGACGCCTCGAGCGGAAACTGCAGAATAGTAATACTGGTGCCAAACGAGGGTCTGCATGACTCCTCGAGAGGAAAATGCAAGAATAGTAATACTGGTGCCAAACGAGGGTCTGAATGACTCCTCGAGAGGAAAATGCAAGAATAGTAATACTGGTGCCAAACGAGTGTCTGAATGACTCCTCGAGAGGAAAATGCAAGAATAATAATAATGCCACAGTCGGACGTCTGAGCGACATCACATAAAGGGCTTATAACCGAAAATAAAGGACGAACATGCCACAGTCGGACGTCTGCGCGATGTCACATAAAGGGCTTATATTACAGTTCAATAATTTAATAGTTCGGGAACATAAATTATCACAAGTACGAGACGAATAAAAATCTTGTCCATCCACAGGAATAATAATTAAACTGGATTTACCACTTGAGCTTGTTCACCGGGGACAAGTTTTCCACGCGGATAGATATGGATATACTGATTTCACTACTTGATCATGGATACGGTGACTTGGAAGGAATTGACTCTGCAGAGTTTGTACTTAACCATAGCCAACGGATTTCAGTAGTCACAGGGACTAGTTCCGTCTACGGTGTTTTGGAAGAAACACGTCTAACCAGTACACACCCAATTCAACCTTCCGAAGCCAGGGATCACCCTCGGCAACGTTCAAGAAAAACCTTGAGACGGGGAGGCTACAACCTCGCGTAGCATGGGATCAAATTTCTATACGCGCGCTCTAAGGGGGTGCCCCCCTCTCGGTCCCAACCGGAAACACCCATGCCCCCTGACCGGATGACTGGCTTTAATCCTGGGCCAAGGTACCATCATCCCGGCCTCTCTATTTGGTTTGTACACGAAAAGAGGTTACCAACTTACTAAACCGCATCCTGGCAAAATGAAACATGTGGTAGCACGAAAGGGGGAAAGGACGATAACGTGACTCCGTCCACGTTAACGTCGGAGAAAGTCGGATGACGCAAGGCCGGTATGCTACAACAGTACCACCTTGCTGCCCTTCATGTCACCACATGGTTAGGCCATCTCTCATCAGAGATCATCGCAACTTTGGAACATGCGGGGAAAAGAACGATAACGTGACTCCGTCCACGTTAACGTCGGAGAAAGTCGAATGACGCAAGTCTGGTATGCTACAACAGTACCACCTTGCTGCCCTTCCTGTCACCACATGATTAGGCCATCTCTCATCAGAGATCATCACAACTTTGGAACATGCGGGGAAAAGAACGATAACGTGACTCCGTCCACGTTAACGTCGGAGAAAGTCGGATGACGCAAGGCTGGTATGCTACAACAGTACCACCTTGCTGCCCTTCATGTCACCACATGATTAGGCCATCTCTCATCAGAGATCATCACAACTTTGGAACATGCGGGTAGTTGCCTTACAAGCAACGAGGCATTTACCGACACTCATATGCCATGCACAAACTTTCAAGCAAACATGCAAAACACTTATCATATCAAATGTTCAAACTTTCTTGCCTGGTTCGGAGAAGTCGGAGTCTAGCTCGACGAAGTTCGCGGCTCCGTCACCTCTTCCGGAACCTACGGCAATCACAAAACGGGCACTAACGTGAAAACCAACGCGTGCACAGAAACATCTCCAAATATTTTTCAAATAAATCCCATAAAAAACTAGACAAAATTTGAAGGTTGTAAGAAAAAGAATCACTCAAAAATCCCTTTTTATTAAAAAGTTATAAAGGTTTCTGTCCAGGGACTTATCTGTAATGAAACAGAAAAGTTCCAGGGTTTTAACAGAGAAAACAGAAAACGGTTCGATTGGAAATGCGCAATCTCGAGAGGGAAAGCGTATTTGCCCGAAGGCGCCAACAGAAAACGGTTCGAGGGAGAATATAACAGAGGCTGACATGCGGGGTCCACATGTCAGGTTTGAAAAGCTCGCCGGCGCCCGAAGACTGCGGTGGACGCCGGCGTCGAACCACGGCGAGTTAGGAGGATCGGAGGGTACCAAGAACTTCAGCGTCTTCTTCCGCGTCGGTGGGTGGTGGACTCGACCAACGGGGAGGACCACGTCGACGGCGACACTATCTCCGGCGGACGGCGGCTCGGGTGGTGGTGGAGAACTCCGGTGGAGGGCTGCAAACTTCGAATTGAAGCGCGGGTCAGAGAGAGGGATGCATAGTGAAGCTACTGGCAAGAGAAGGGAGGCGGAGGTGCACACACGGGGGCGAATCGAGCTGGATCCCATGGCGGGTCGCGGCGGCCGGAGTCGAGGAAGGAGACCTCCTCGGGGCTCTTCAAGTGGCTAGGCGTGCTCTAGGTGGAGTGCAGGGATGGTGGGTGCTCGAGTTGAAGCTCGGGGCCTCTATTTATAGGCGGATCGACGGGGTGGCAATGAACGGAGAATCTCCAGCGAGCGATTACGGCGATGCAGTGGATTGGCAGGAGGTTTGAGTGGCCAGGCAGCATCAGTGGAGGTTACTGGTGTCATTCCACAGCTAAACGGAGTTGGTCTTGGCGTAATGGTGTCGGTCCACGGTGAGATGGCCGCACGGGCTCGACGGCGGCAGAGAGCATGCTCCGCGCCCTGCGGTTCACGACGAGAGCAGCAGCGCATTTGGGGGAGTGGAAGGTCACGCGGCGAGCTCCGGTGGCTTGGGCGGCGCTGGGTGGCGCCGTCAGCGCCGTGCCTCCCGCTGGCGGCCGCAAAGCCGCCGCTGGCGTCGGTCACGGGGCGGCGCACCTTCTGCAGCTCGTCGCCGACGTCCGCAAGGTGCCAGGTGTTCGTGCGGTGCAGGAACAAGGGGGGGACGAGGAGCAAGGCGACACAGTGGCACTGGCGAGATCGACAACCATCTCTGAAGAAAACGACAGTAAGCCACTGAACTGTTCTCTGAATTTTCTGAACTTGACAATGACCATGCACTGCAGGTGTTCGACAGAAAGATTTGGCTATGAGATAAATTTTTCTGGGGCTGTAACTTGGTGAGGTGACCACTCAATGCACCCAGAGGCTGCCTGATTTTACTTGGAATTTTTGGAGAAGGATTTGAATGAATTTCACCAAATTTGACAAATCTGGTCCAAACTTGCAGCAAGTGTAGTTTGAAAAATTTGAACTGAAGACTAGTGGATCTTCATGGATCTTGGTTGAGGGTTCAAAGGACTAGGAAGGAGAGTTGGTTTGGGGGCAAAAATCAAAACAGAAAGTAGAGTTCCTTTGTAAATCACCAATGGATAGAATAGAGGACAGAAATTTATTTGAATAAGATTTAAATGGAAAATAAACATAGGGGAGGTTCAACTTGCTGGATTAGATGCCAAACATGATCCAAAGATGAGGGAGGGGTTAGGAGAGAGGATTTTCACTAAGGCCATGGCAAGAAGGAATTGTTGAAAGTGGCAAAGGATTATTCCAAAAGCCATAGTGCAATTTTCAAAGAGATTTTCAAAAGGCATTTTCCCAAGTGAAAAGCATTTTGTCTTGAGTCCAAAAAAAAGCAAGAACCTCCAAGACCAAAGACAGGTCTTGGGTGAATCCAAATAAAACTTTTGCCATAAAAAAAAAATTTGAAAGGGAGAGTTCTTTTGAAGACAAAATTTAGATCACCTCCCTCAAGTCAAATAAAATCTTTTGAAAAAATCCAAATAAAAACTTGGGTGTCACAGCACGATTACGTCCGGCATGACGACATCGCCGCCGTCCCTCTCCATGATCGGGTGCTTGTCGCCGGCTCCCCCAGCCGGCGCCATGAATTCTGGTGGCGGCGGCGCAGAGTTAAGGGGGCTGACGAATATCGCCGACTGACGGCGCGCGGCTCCCTCGGCCTGTTTCTTCGCCGCGGCAGCAGCCTCGGCCTCCGCCAGCTTCTTTAGGGCGGCGGCCTCCACCTTGTCTACCTCCGCCTTCTCCAGGCGGGCGGCTTCCTGCTCCTCGCGCGCCTCCCGCGCGTTCCGCCCCGTCGCCTCCTGCGGGTCGGCGGCCGGATCAATTCGCCGGGTGGTGGTGGAGGTCTCCGCCGACCTAACGATGGAGGCGGCGGCCGACTTCTCGGGAGAGAGCGGAGCCCTAAGTCAAGAAAATAAAGCAAAGGGAATTCAGAAAGAATCAACGAGAAAGAAGAACAAAAGGGAAAGATACTTACGCCAACACCATAGGAGGCGCCTTTGGGAGCTTCTGGTACTTGGCCACCTTCGCTGCGGCCTTCCTCCGCCTGTTCGCGGCGGTTGGATTCTTGGCCTTCTTCGGCAAGCTGCCGAACAAGACGGCGCCTTGCTTACGCTTACGCGTGCCGCCTCGGGCAGTCGGCTCGACGGATGGGCCTGCGTCCGCCCTGCCGGCTCCTCGCGCAGGGCGCGGCTCTTCTTCCTCCTCATCGTCATCGGGCCAGGTCTCGATGCTGCCTTCTTCGTAGCCGCCTGCTTCATAGACGCTGCCTCTCGCGGTGTCCTCCAAGGCGGCCGCCCCCAAGTCGGGGTCGTCCACATCGCTCACCGCCCGGTCCGGATGGTAATCGTCGCCCGCCCCTACGATGGTGGCTGTCGCGTCCGACATGTAGATCTGTTTCAAGTGGTAAGAGGCCAACTGCTCAAGACCACCAGACGGAATCGAGATGAAGCATTAAAGAAAGGAGAGGTCGGAAGACTTACGGCAGGTGGCGGGTCCGCGCGAGAGTACGGCGGCTTGCCGAACTGCCAGGACCCCTCTAGCTTGAAGCCGGAGATTTTGTTCACCAAGTTGGCCAGCTCGGCAGCCGACATCTCCTTGGTGCTCAGTCGGAATGGGTCGCGATGCCCGCTCATCCGGCTGATCAGGTGAGGCCGGCCTTGGAGCGGAAGAACCCGGCGCGACAAAGGCAACCAACAAGTCGGTCGCCATGAGGCCCTCAGTGTTGGTCAGCTCCCGGAGTCGTTGGATGGCGGCGGCGCCGTCTGCTGACAACGGCTTCAGCTTGTAGCCCCAGCTGGCCCAAGGCTCACCTGGCGGGCTGGCTAGATAAGCCGGTAGGTTGAGGAAGTCGACGGCCTGGTCCATGTTCTCCATGTAGAAGTAAGATTGCTGCCACACCTTGACCGACTGTGGCAGCTTGATGGTGGGGCAGGCGTTCTTTGGCGACGGCTGGCGAACCGCGATGAAGGCACCACACTGGGCAGCCACCTCCCGGACGGAGGTGCCCAGCTTGGCGTAGAAGAAGGCTCCCCATAGCTTCATGGTGGGGAGGATGCCGAGGTAGCCTTCGCACAGCATGACAAAGGCGGCCAGGAGCATCACCGTGTTGGGCGTAAGGCGACAAGGCTGATGGTGATAGATCTCGAGGAACAAGCGGAGGAAGCCGCTCGCTGGTAGGCTGAAGCCGCGGATCAAGTGCGAGCGGAAGACGACCCGCTCGCCCTCCCTCGGCGCCGGCGAGATCTCTCCCTCCGGCGGCACGCGCGCCTTCACGAAGCCCGCGCCGGGGAGACGCCGCGTGTCGCGGAGGAAAGCGATGTGGTCTTCGTGGATGTTCGATCCGTCCCAGTCCCCTGAATGCTCGCGCGCCATGGAGGGCTCGACGAAGAGAATGGCGCGGCGGGAGAGCTGAGATTGAGGTGGGGCCAAGAGGGCTCGGAGACGAGCAGCGGCGGTGCTCCGGCGGAGCTCGGGGGCGCTGCGACGAGAGGAAGAAGGAGGGAAAATGGGGTGGAGGGGCGCGCGTTCTTCGCCACTCCCTGTCCTCTCCCTACTTATAGCCTACGGGCTATGAAGCCGAGGGGGCGGGCGTGGGATCATGGGATTAACTGTGCCCACAACCCCATGCTCCCACCTTTACCGCACGAGTTACTGCGCGCAGCAACTCCGTGGGGAAACCCAACCGCCCGCCTCGGCCGCAGCGGATCCGCTCGTGTGCCGAGGCCCGGTGGTGGCGGGCCCAGCCTGCAGCCGCGTCCCATCACACGCGTGGGCTGGCAAGCTGACCCAGCTGGCTGACGCCATGTGGCACGCTCACGACGGGTGGCGGGCATAGAAGCTTAGCCCACATGCCACCTAGTTCCCGCCGTTGCATTCGAAATTCCAGATGAATCCGACTGGACGTGGCCGACTCCCTCAGGCGGCTTGCCAGGAGTCGGATGAAGCTTCTTTCCAAGCACCGGGAGGAGGAAACTGTTGAGGCTCCTCAGCTCTTCAGCCGTGGCACCTCACCAGCTTCGGGGACTACTATCGGAGTAATGGGCCACTGGTAGTCTAACCCGAGTCATAGAACCTTTCAAGACATCGGGGCCGGCTGCTCCCCTCAAGGCATCAAGATAAAGCGCCGCCTTCTGGTGGCCGGCTGGCCGAACGACCGACCGCCGGAAGACGGCCATACTTAGGAAGGCGGCTCCAAGACGAGCCGACTCCTAGCAGGCGGCCTCCAGAGAGGCCGGCTCCTAGCAGTCGGCCCGTGGCGCCCTCAAAGTCTGCGCCTCCATTAAGAAGACGAGAGAGGGTGAGGCCACAGTGTAGCCCATCACCCCCGTATCCAGGGCTAGGCATGGCCACAGTGCTCCGTACCGGCAGAGATCTCCGCCCGGCGCGACACTGTTGCCTCTCCACCCCTGACATCACTCCTATCAGACGAGGCCCTGTTCCCATGACCGCTTGTCGGTACGGTCCGAGGACGGCGGACCCTACCGGCCAGCGAGAGCCCAGAAGACGGCGGAAGCCTTACCAGTCGGACCCGAGGGAGGCCGGCTCCCGGTAGTCGACCCGCTCCTTCCTCGGGCCCCACGCGCCATTAACCAGATAAGACGCGGAGTCACTACAGTGATCTTTCACCAGGCGGCGGGACTGTAGCCATGCTCCCCTGACCAAGCAAGTGTCATTAGCGTCACGGCTACAATAATCAGCAGCCGGCAAGACCCGCGACCGGCGGGGGCGGCCTGTCGGCTCCGTACCAGACCAGTCGGCGGGGCCCACCAGGCGGCGGGCCCCAGCAGCCGGCGGAGAAGCCGGCGACCAGAGAGACTGACGGTCGGGTCCTACACCCGACCAGATTACTATTGTACCCCTGGGGGTAGGCCTATATAAACCCCCTAGGGCACCCATGTAAAGGGTTCGAACCTGGTAGAATTAGACCAACACCTAGGGGGAGAGGAGAGCGAGCCCTGCCTTCTTCTACCTCTAGCATACAGCTCAAGGAGCACGATTGTACTCACTAGTGCCTTAGTGATCATGCGGAGGCCTTGCAGAGCAGGACTAGGGGTGTTATCTCCTAAGAGAGCCCCAAATCTGGGTAAAGTGCGCCGGTGTTCGTGTCTACGCCTCATCCCGCTTCCAGGCACCGGTGACGTTCTACTCGCTCCCACCATGATAAGCCATCCATTGGCATATGTCGCACCCAACACCCAACATCTGCCTTGACCCAGATCCCCTTTCTCACCCCTCGCTTCCGAAATCTCCAGATCTGCTCCCATCCCCTTCTGAATCAGTGACCAATGGTGCCCGGGAAGGTCAAAGCTTCTTCGTCGCCCGCCTGGTACGAGCCGGTTCTGGATGCACCCAATGTCTCAGAGAAGAACCTCATCGTCACGCGCCTACTGATAGCGGGAGAGAGCAATGAGAGGGGGAAGACCGAGCTCCGGGCTGGCTCTGTTGTGCCGGAGCCTGCGGGGAGCACCTTCTGCCGCTTCTTCATGAGCAGCGTCATCGCGGGGCTGGTTCCCCCCTTCTCCGACTTCTTCTATGAGGTCCTTGGCCATTACGGGCTGTAGGCGCTGCATTTTCATCCCAACTCTGGTCTCCTTCTGTCGATCTTCGCCTTTTACTGCGAGGCGTATGTCGGCGTGATGCCGTCCGTGGCTCTGCTGCACCACTTCTTCTTCCTTCGCATCAACGTCGTACCTCCGGGTGCGCAAACTTCATCGCGGCTGGCAAGGCCAACTCGATCTCGAAGGCTAGGAAAAAGGCCGACAGCTTCAGGAGCAAGTGGGTCATGATGAACACCAAGTGCGTCCACCCATGCTTGGTGCGGCCAACGGAGATGCCCCAGTCTGACGTGGGGTGGTCTCGTGCGAAGCTCACTGATGACTGGGCAACGTCGGTGCTGGGGAAGATGAATGCCGACCTGAAGCCGGGCAACGCGAAGGCGGCGAAGGTGACAGGGACCATGCTCCTGAGGGAATTCCTGATGCTGCACGTGGCCCCACTTCAGGCGCGTACGCGCCACTTATGGAGGCTTGGGGGCGAAGAAGACAAGCTTCGCTTGAGCCTGGAAGCCTTGCTTGACGAATTGCTGGCTACGGCTCTCCGCCTCCTAGTCAGGGACGACCAGGAAGACCTGCCGAGTGCCTTTGTTCCCCTGTTCCGCCGCAAGGACTGGGCGCAGGTCGTGGCTGCCGGGCCAACCTTTGATGGGCGCGGGCTGGTGCCGCTAGCGCTTACTGCAGTTCCGGCTGCGACGATGCCGGTGGAAGTGTCTTCTGATGACTCTCGCAAGGAGGAGGAAGTCGAGGAGCGTGACTCGGAGGCAACCCCCGAGGGGATGGGGGAGACCTCCCCCTTGCGCAAGGCTGACCTCCTCCGCACCATGCCTGACGGTGACGATACCGATGACCTCCAAAGGGGGGAGCCGCCCATGATCCCGATGAGGGGCAGGTCGGCGTTGGTTTCCTGAGATGATGCTCCTATTCTAACGCCACCTGGGGCTGCTTCTGGTCCATCTGCTGCTCCTTCCTTCGTCCCCGGAGCCTGCGCGTCCGCGCCCCAGGCTGGGAGGCTCTCGGGCTTCAAGCTTAGCAAGAGGAGGGTGGACTACGCCTCGGTGGACCAGTAAGTGCTCTCGTCTTGTTTTGTTCTTGCTTCTGCTGCTTGACTTTGACGCTTCCCCACTGTGCGATCAGGCTGACGCCTGCGGCAAAGAAAAGGAAGGAGGAGGCAGTGGTGCTGCTCGGGACCAACCTGCCTGCTCCAGCTATGTCTCCCTCCATGGAGAAGGGCAGCGTTGGCGCTCATGTTTCTCCGGCTCGGTCGTCCTCACGAAGCCTGGGGGAGAATCCTCGGGAGGAGTCATCCCCCATGGCCCCGCTGGCTCCGGAGGCACCTATGTACGGCTCGACTGCTGAGGTGTCCAAGGCTCTGGAGCCCCTAGTCTCCCAGGCCATGGTGACGATACCTTCTCCTGCTCCTCCTGCTGCACCGCTGATTCCAGGTCCTTCCGCCTCCCCTGACGTCTTGGAGCGTGCTCTTTCCGAGGTGACCCTGCTGTGAGAAGATCTTCAGGGTGCTAACCCCCACCTGGTGGTCGGGCATCTGGAGCTAGTCTCCGGCTGGCTCCATTCTGACGTGTCCGTTCGAGCGGCGCTGAGCCAGGCCACGGTGATCTCCGAGAAGGAGAAGCAGGCCTCCACCCAAGCAGCCACTGCTCGTGAGGCGGCGCTGAAGGACATCGAGGCCGCCCAGGATCGCCGCTGGGTGCTGGAGGCCGAGCTGAAGACCCTGCGCAACAAGCATGCGGAAGAAGATCGTGCCCGTCAGGCAGAGGAGGAGAAGATGAAGGCCCGGGAGGACGCCATCAGGGGTCGCGACGCCGGGTTGGCGCAGTCGGCGAAGGCGTAGGCCGCTGTGCGCGGCCGGGTGGAGGAGCTGGAGCGGAAGGTGAAATCGGAGGAGGCCGAACTTGACGCCAAGGCGAAGGTTCTGGCCGAGGACCGCGCGGCCTTCATGCTCCTCGAGGAGAGGTCTCGCGTGGCACTGAAGACACTTTATGAGAAGGGCTTGGAGAAGTCGCTGACCACTGACAAGGATGGCCCCGCCCAGCTGCTCCCCAACTTGGTCGAGGTGCTTGAGGAAGTCGTGAGCGGCATCGGCCCAATGGCAGAGGAAGAGGCTCGTGTCCTTTCTTCAGCTGCGCTGACGCGTGTCTTTTACCGCCTCCATCTTCGCGACCATGCTGCCCGCCTTGACGAGCTGCTGGAGCCTGTGGACAACGAGCACTGCGCTGCCACGGCCGCAGCCATAAAGGATTAGGTGGAGGCCCTGCTGAAGAAGTTCCGCGCCTTCCCTCCTGCAGCCCCGGCCAATGGTACAGATGAAGGCGACGCCACCAAGGAAGGAGTGCCTCTTGCGGGTGCCAGCGATGTCCAGGGATGACTTGCTCGGCTCCTTTCCTGTTTAAACTCCTGCAACATGTAACGTGCCTCGTGGAGGCGTTTATACTTGCGTTTGATACTCGGAGAACAATATGTCTTGCAATATTTGCTTTGAGATTCTGCGATTTCCTTCCAATTTGCTTTACATTCTACGTCGGCAGAGCCCGACCCCGCACATACCTCAGCCGCCGTTGGGTCGTCTGGATCACCAGGACGAGACCAAGGAGTGAGGGGCTACGTGGCCAGTTAGGCTCCTGAGTCGCGATGCTCAGGATTCCCCCTTGACGCGCAAACAACTTATGGAAAGGAGATGCAAGGGTAGGTCTAGTGTTCTACGTCGGCAGGGCCCGACCCCGCGCATACCTCAACTGCCGTTGGGTCGTCCGGATCACAAGAACGAGACCAAGGAGTGAGGGGCTACGTGGCCAGTTAGGCTCCTGAGTCGCGATGCTCAAGAGTCCCCCTTGACGCTCAAATGACCTTCATACCTTTGTCCTCGCCAAGGCTCGGCTCGGGAGGGGTGCGCTACGACCAGGTCCAGGGGACCTGGCTAGGTGGCGTACACTTGGGCGTGACCCGAGCGCAGCCCCCTTGCCTAGCCCCCTCGCGTGACTCTCCCGAGGGGACGAGTTGTGATGAGGCCGGACACTGAGCTCAAGGGCTCCCTGAGGTTGATACGGCCGCGAGGCCGCCCTCAATTGTTTATCACCAGCGTGGAGCATAGAGCTTCTGCACTTGCACGGGCATAGCCGATCCTCGGCAGTGTCGACGGCCAGCGTGGAGCATGGTGCTTCCACTGGTACGTGGGAGGGGACTCCCTACTGCGGAGAGCCCCCGGGGCGTGTACAACCCCGCCCTGACACGTGGCTTGCACGGAAGGGCTAGATGAGGTGTGTCTAGGCACTCGTGAGCCAGCATGGGACTCACGAGGCCCAACCTCAAGGCAGGTTGCGCCTGGTCTTGATTCTTGATGGCTGTGGTGGTCCTGCGAGATGGTTAGACAACCCACGCTGAACGAATCTCTTGAGGTTATCGCGTGAGATGGCCAAGCACTAACGACCCCAGGAGGAGACGTGAACGGGACCAGCCCGCCAGACAGAGCTCAGCCATTGGATTTATCGACGCTGCAGGGACGGGCCCGAGCACAGACACCGTGCCTAGCCTTCTTATGCGAAGGGCCCTGAAGAAAGACGATCGGCGTGCGGCTCTCATGGTGGGCGGCAATCAAGCAGGTGATAGCCATAGATAGATTACGCAAGGAAAGCGAACTAGCTCTGATAAATGCAAGAATGATACATTGTGACACCCAAGTTTTTATTTGGATTTTTCTAAAGATTTTATTTGACTTGAGGGGAGTGATTTAGATTTTTCTTCAAGAGAACTCTCCCTCTCATATATTTTTCTTTATGGCAAAAGTTTTGTTTGGATTAATCCAAGATCTGCCTTTGGTCTTGGAAGTTCTTGCTTTTCTTTTTGGACTCAAGACAAAATGTTTTTTTCATTTGGGGAAAATAACTTTTAAAATCTTTTTGAATTTGCACTATGGCTTTTGGAAAGTCCTTTGCCACTTTCAACAATTCCTTCTTGCCATGGCATTAGTGCAAATCCTCTCTCCTAACCACTTCCTCACCTTTGGATCATGATTTGCATCAAATCCAGCAAGTTGAACCTCCCCATGTGATTACTTCCATTCAAATCCTATTCAAATAAATTTCTGCCTTCTTTTCTAGCACTTGGAGATTTACAAAGGAACTCCACTTTCTGTCTTGATTTTTGGCACCAAACCTTTTTCCCCTCCTAGTCCTTTGAACCCTCAACCTAGAACCATGAAGATCCACTGGTCTTCAGTTCAAAATTTTCAAACTACACCTGCTGCAAGTTTGGACCAGATTTGTCAAATTTGGTGAAATTCATTCAAAACCTTCTCCAAAAATTCCAAGTAAAATCAGGCAGCCCCTGGGTGCTTTGAGTGGTCATCTCACCAAGTTACAGCTCCAGAAAAATTTACCTCATAGCCAAAACCTTCTGTCGAACACCTGCATTGCACTGTCTATGTCAAGTTCAGAAATTCAGAGATTCAGTCAGTGGCCTGCTGCCGTTTTCTTCAGAGAAGGACGTCGATCTCGCCAGTGCCACCGCGTCGCCTTGCTCCTCGTCCCCGCCCTCTTGTTCCTGCACCGCACGAACGCCTGGCGCCTTGCGGGCGTCGGCAACAAGCAGCAGAAGGTGCGCCGCCCCGTGACCGACGCCGGCGGCGGCTTTGCGGGCGCCAGCGGGAGACACGGCGCCGACAACGCCACCCAGCGCCGCCCAAACCACCGGAGCTCGCCGCGTGGCCTTCCACTCCCCCGAATGCGCTGCCGCTCTCGTCGTGAACCGCAGGGCGCGGAGCGTGCTCTCTGCCGCCGTTGAGCCCGTGCGGTCACCTCACCGTGGACCGACGCCATTACGCCAAGACCATCGCCGTTTAGCTGTGAAATGACTCCAACCTCCACTGATGCTGCCTGGCCGCTCAAACCACCTGCCAATCCACTGCTCCGCCGTAATCGCTCGCCGGAGATTCTCCGTTCACGGCCACCCCGTCGATCCGCCTATAAATAGAGGCCCCGAGCTTCAACTCGAGCACCCACCATCCCTACACTCCCCCTAGAGCACGCCTAGCCACTGGAAGAGCCCCGAGGAGGTCTCCTTCCTCGACTCCGGCCGCCGCGACCCGCCACGGGATCCAGCCCGATTCGCCCCTGTGTGTGCTCCTCCGCCTCCATTCTCTTACCAGTAGCTTCACCATGCATCCCTCTTTCTGACCCGCACTTCAATTCGAAGCTTGCAGCCCTCCACCGGAGTTCCCCATCCTCACCCGAGCCGCCGTCCGCCGGAGAAAGTGTCGCCGTCGACGTGGTGCTCCCCGTTGGACGAGTCCACCACCCCCCGACGCGGAAGAAGACGCTGAAGCTCTTGGTACCCTCCGTTTCTCCTAACTCGCCGTGGTTCGACGCTGGCGTCCACCGCAATCTTCGGGCGCCGGCGAGCTTTTCAAACCTGACATGTGGACCCCGCGTGTCAGCCTCTGTTCTTTTATTCGCGAACCGTTTTCTGTTGGCGCCTTCGGGCAAAATACGTTTTCTCCTTTGCGCTTGCGCATTCCCCACCGAAGCGTTTTCTGTTTTCTCAGTTGAAACCCTGGAACTTTTCTGTTTCATTACAGATAAGTCCGTGGATAGAAACCTTTATAACTTTTTAATAAAAAGGTATTTTTGCGTGATTCTTTTTCTGACAATCTTCAAATTTTGTCTAGTTTTTTATGGGATTTATTTGAAAAATATTTGGAAAAGTTTCTGTGCAAGTGTTGGTTTTCACATTAGTACCCGTTTCGTGATTGCCGTAGGTTCCGGAAGAGGTGACGGAGCCGCAAACTTCGCCGAGCTAGACTCCGACTTCTCCGAACCAGGCAAGCATGTTTTGAACATTTGATATGACAGGTGTTTTACATGTTCACGTGAGAGTTTGTGCGTGGCATATGAGTGTCGGTAAATACCTCGTTGCCTGTACGGCAACGACCCGGTTGTTCCAAAGTCGCGATAATCTCTAATGGGAGATGGCCAAATCATGTGGTGACATGAAAGGCAGCAAGGTGGTACTGTTGTGGCATACCAGCCTTGCGTCATCCGACTTTCCCCGACGTTAACATGGTTGGAGCCACGTTACCGTTCTTTTCCCGCATGTTCCAAAGTTGCGATGACCTCTGATGAGAGGTGGCCTAATCATGTGGTGACATGAAGGGCAGCAAGGTGGTACTGTTGTAGCATACCAGCCTCGCGCCATCTGACTTTTCCGATGTTAACATGGTTGGAGCCGTGTTGCCGTTCTTTCCCCTTCCGTGCTACCACATGTCTCATTGCCAGGATGCGGTTTAGTAAGTTGGTAACCTCTTTCCGTGTACACACCAAACAGAGAGGCCGGGATGATGGTACCTTGGCCCAGGATTAAAGCCAGTCATCCGGTCAGGGGGCATGGGTGTTTCCGGTTGGGACCAAGAGGGGGGGCACCCCCTTAGAGGGCGCGTATAGAAATTTGATCCCATGCTACGCGAGGTTGTAGCCTCCCCGTCTCAAGGTTTTTCTTGAACGTTGCCGAGGGTGATCCCTGGCTCCGGATGGTTGAATTGGGTGTGTACTGGTTAGACGTGTTTCTTCCAAAACACCGTAGACGGAACTAGTCCCCGTGACTACTGAAATCCGTTGGCTGTGGTTAAGTACAAACTCTGCAGAGTCAATTCTTTCCAAATCATCGTACCCATGATCAGTAGTGTAAACATTATATCCATATCTATCCGTGTGAAAAACTTATCCCCGGTGAACAAGCTCAAGTGGTAAATTTAGATTTACTGTTATTCCTGTGGATGGACTAACCTTACATTTGTCTCATGCTTGTGATAAATTATGTTCCCGAACTATTGTATTATTGAGCTACAATATAAGCCCTTTATGAGACGTCGCGCATACGTCCGACTGTGGCGTGTTCTCGTTTCACACTTTAAATATAAGCCCTGTATGTGGTGTCGCCCCGACGCCCGACTGTGGCATTATTATTCTGCATTTTCCTCTCGAGGAGTCTTTGAGACACTCGCTTGGCACCCGCATTATTATTCTGCATTTTCCTCTCGAGGAGTCTTTCAGACACTCGTTTGGCACCCGCATTATTATCCTGCATTTTCCTCTCGAGGAGTCTTTCAGACACTCGTTTGGCACCCGCATTATTATTCTGCATTTTCCTCTCAAGGAGTCTTTCAGACACTCGTTTGGCACCAGTATTACTATTCTGCAGTTTCCGCTCGAGGCGTCATTCAGACCCTCGCTTGGCACCCAGTATTTATTATCTCTATGTCTGATCGCACTGGTTAACTTGTTCATATGCTTCATGTTGCATTCGTTATATCTTATGTCTGAACTGTCTTGCGAGTACTTTCATAGTACTCACCTGGCTTGTTGATTTGGCCAGATGTTGACGAAGGCGATCTCTTGGATGAAGAGTTTGATAGCGTGTCCGATGCCTAGAGGAGTCCCAGTCAGTCCTACGCGATCCCGGATATTGGTCACTTGTATCGTATACGCTTCCGCCACCCGCAATAAGTCTTCTCGAGCCTCACTCCGACGCTCGAAGAGTTGTAGTCTTCTGGAATCATATCACTCGCTTCACGATGATATTTCCACCACCGTTATTATCGTGAGTTAGTAGTTTGCCACCCTATCCGCCGCCTTGTTTTAGCGACGTGCATGTAATAAATTGTTGGGCAGTCTCTGCTCAACCTTGTATTATATTTAGTACTCCTGGTATTTTTTCTTCTGTTACCAAGATATTGTCTATCAGTGAGAAGGAATTCTTCCTCGCTGGTCCGTAAAAGGGATTGGTCTCTCAATAATTATTTTATTGAAAAACCGGTCGTGACATACATGCCACTGGGCCGGAACCGAGCGGCTTGGGGATGATGCAGCCCGAGGGGCGCCCCCAACAGAGTAAGCTAAAGATGTAAAGGGATACATGCCATAGGGACGGACCCACGCAGCCTGGGAATGATGTAGAACGAGGGGCGCTCCCAGCTAAATAAACTTAGAAGATGTCACCTGGTTCTGTTGTTGAAGGAATGTTGGGGCAGCTGAAGATGCGTGGTGCAGGGGTTGCTCCTCACAAGCCACCGGGATCCTGAGCCTCGGGAGGCTCTCGGGGTCTAGGCGGCTCTTTGAGGACCGTATCCATATCCACCAGGACTGCGCCGTGCCTGGCCTTCTGAGCCACCAGGATGTTCCGCAGGTTGCGCTGGAAGGCGGTCGCCATGCTCAGCAGGCCAAAAGGCATGCGAACGTAGCTGTGGGGTGGGCCCTCGCTGTCGAATTTCGGGTTCTGGCAAAACCCTCAAGGTTCGAACACTAGGGTGCGCGTGAAGATCTCTCCCTCATCGATCACGCCCTCACACACTTCGCGATCTCTAGGCTAGGCATGATGAACTCACAACACACGAGACACAAGATTTATACTTGTTCGCGCCACCGTTGTGGTGTAATACCCTACTCCAGTGTGGTGGTGGTGGATTGCCTCTTGGGCTGAGGATGAACAGTACAAGGGGAAGAACAGACTCCTCAGGAGAGGTGTTCTTGAGCTCAGTGAACTTGTGGGTGTGAGGGTGGAAAGTCGATCCGAATCCCCCCTCCTACTGTGGTGTCTAGTCCTATTTATAGAGGCCTGGTCCTCTCCCCAAATATTGAGCGGGAAGGGAGCCAACAACGGCCAATTAGAAAGAGGACACCTAGTTCAACTTATCCTGACAAAAGTAGTCTTCGCCTGCCAAAGGCTCTGGTGGTGATGCCGTCCTGGGCTCCACGGTGACCTCCATCCTGACATCTTTCTGGTCTTGATCTCGTTGCACCGATATGGAAACCTTTGCCTGATGCCTCGGAACTCCTCGCCTGCGCTTGCCTCCTTAGCACCAAAGTGGAAGCAAGGACACTCTGTGCGCTCGCGCCCCCTTGGCGCTCGCCTGGCCTTGGTAGTCATGGCTCACGTCATGAGATCCTCGCGAGTTTTGCCTTGCCTTGATCTCTCCGCCCATTGCGGGCCAGCCTGGTGAGGCCGCTCCCGAGGAGGTCTTGCGTCGTCCGCCTCGCGAGGCTTGGCCCCTCGCGAGGGTCTTGAGTGCTTGTTGGTGAAGATGGGCTGTACGGGCCCGCTTGCAGAACCACGGCGTGGGCCGCAGGCAAGCAAGTCTGGGGACCCCCATCCCCAGAACGCCGAAAGTAGCCCCCGGGCCCAAGGCGCGCTCGGAGTGGCTTCGAGGCGAAGCAAAAGGGCAAGTGCGGAGCGAAGCGGGCCCCAACAGCCTGCAGCCCTGGTCGACGCGTGGCGGTTGCTTGGACGTGGGCATGTCCGCTTCCCCACGCTGCCTCGGCAACTGCCCGACTGTCAAAAGGCTGGCGCAGACAGCGCTTGCCTTTATTTCTTCCTTTCGCCTTGCTCCAGATCCCCTTCCTTGCTCCTTGCTTCCGAAATCTCCAGATCTGCTCCCATCCTCTTCCGCATCGATGACCAATGGCGCCCCGAAAAGTTAAGCCTGCCTCGTCGCCGACTTGGTATGAGCCAGCTCTTGATGCGCCCAACGTCTCGGAGAAGAGCCTCGCCGCTACCCGCCTACTGACGGCGGGGGAAAGTAATGAGAGGTGGAAGACTGAGCTCCGGGCCGGCTCCGCCATGCGGAGCCCGAGGGAAGCACCTTCTTCCCCTTCTTCATGAGCAGCATCGTCACGGGGCTGGTTCCCCCCTTCTCTGACTTCTTCTATGAGGTCCTCGGCCACTACGGGTTGCAGGCGCTGCATCTTCATCCCAATTCTATCCTTCTCATGTCGATCTTCGCCTACTACTGCGAGGCTTACCTCGGCGTGATGTCGTCCGTGGCTCTTCTGCGCCACTTCTTCTTGCGCGTCAAAGAGGGTCATACCTCCGGGTGTGCCAACTTCATCGCGGCCGGCAAGGCCAACTCAATCTCGAAGGCTGGGAAGAAGGCCGACAGCTTCAGGAGCAAGTGGGTCATGATGGACGCCAAGTGCGTCCACCCGCGCTTGGTGCTGCCGATAGAGATGCCCTAGTCCGACAAGAGGTGGTCTTGCACGAAGCTCACTGATGAGCGGGCAACGTTGGTGCTGGAGCAGATGAACGCTGACCAGAAGCCGGGCAACGCGAAGGCAGCGAAGGTGACTGGGCCATGCTTCTGAGGGAATTCCTATTGCTGCGTGTGGCCCCGCTTCAGGCGCGTATGCGCCCCTTGTGGAGGCTTGGGGACGAAGAGGACAAGGTTCGCCTGAGCTCGGAAGCCTTGCCTGACGGTGAACTGGTTGCGGTTCTCCGCCTCCTGGTCAGGGACAACCAGGAGTACCCGCCAAGCATCTTCATTCCATTGTTCCGCCGCAAGGACGGAGCACAGGTCGTGGCCGCCAGCCAACCTTTGACGGGCGCGGGCTGGTGCCGCCGGCGCCCACCGGGGCCCACGTGGCGCCGACATCGGTAGAGCTGTCTTTTGGTGAGTCTCGTGGGGAGGAAGAGGAGGAGGACTCGGAGGTGACCCCTGAAGGGATGGGGGAGACCTCCCCCTTGAGCAAGGCCGACATCCTCCTTGAGCAAGACGACGATGAGGCCGACGCCCGCCAGGAGAAGGGGGAGCCGCCCGTGGTCCCGACGAGGGGCAGGTCGACGCTGGTGTCCCGAGATGCTGCCCCAGCTTTGACGCCGCCTAGGACTTCCTCCGGCCTCTCTGCTACTCCAGCTTCTGCTCCTGAAGCCTGCGCGCCCGCGCCTCAAGCTTCGAGGCTCTCGGGCTTCAAGCTCAGCAAGCGGAGGGTGGACTACGCCGCAGTGGACCACTAAGTACTCGTGCCTTGCCTTGTTCTCGCTCATGCCGTTGCTTCTTGATGTTCATCATTGGTTGGTTAGGCCGCCGCCTACAGCGAAGAAGAGGAAGGAGGATGCAGCGACCCCGCCCGGGACCGAACCATCTACAGCAGCCGCACCCCCCTTCGCGAAGAAGGGAAGTGACGTCACTCACACCTCCTCGACCCAGTCGCCCTGGCGAGGCCTGGAGGAGCATCCTCATGGGGAGACAGCCCCCATGGCCCCGCTGGCTCCGGAGGCGTTGGTGTCCAACCCGGCTGCCGGGGTCCCCAAAGCTCAGGAGCCCCCGGTCTCCCAGGCCCTGGTGACGATGATGCGTCTTCCTCCTGCTGCGCCACTGCTTCCAGGTCCCTCTGCTTCCCCTGATGTCTTGGAGCACGCCCTTTTGGAGATGGCACAGTTGCGAGAAGATCTCCAAGGTGCCGGCTCCCACCTGGTAGCCGGGCGCCTGGAGCTGGTCTCTGGCTGGCTTCACTCTGACGTGTCTGTTCGAGCGACGCTGAGCCAGGCCGCAGCTCCGCCGAGAAGGAGAAGCAGGCCAGCGTCCAAGCCACGACTGCTTATGAAGTGGCGCTGACGGATGCCAAAGCCGCCAAGGATCGCTGCCGGGCGCTGGAGGCCGAACTAAAGAATCTGCGCGATCTGCACGCGGAAGAAGCTCATGGCCGCCAGGCGGAGGAGGAGAAGATGAGGGCCCGGGAGGAGGCCATCAAGGATCGTGACGCTGAGCTGCGAGAGCTGGCGAAGGCGCAGGCCACGGAACGCAGCCGGCTGGAGGAGCTCGAGCGGAAGGTGGAGGCGGAGAAGGCCGATCTCGGTGCCAAGGCAAAGGTCCTTACCGAGGACCGCACGGCCTTCACGCTCCTCGAGAAAAGGTCCCGTGAGGCGCTGAAGGCACTCTATGAGAAGGGCTTGGAGAGGCCACTGACCACCGATGAGGACGGCCCCGCTCAGCTGCTTCCCTACTTGGTTGCCGCGCTTGAGGAGGTCGCGAGCGGCATCGGTCCCATGGCCGAGGAAGAAGCCCGCGTTCTTTGCTCAACTGCGCTGACGCGCGTCTTCAGACACCTCCATCTTCGCGATCCCACTGCCCGCCTTGATGAGCTGCTGGAGCCTGTGGACGACGAGCTTGTGCGGCCGCTGCGGCAGCCATAAAGGGCCGGGTGGAGGCCCTGCTGAAGAAGTTCCGCGCCTTCGCTCTCGCGCCTTCGACCGGTGGCGCTACCGCAGCCCCGGCCAGCGGTACAGGTGAAGGCGATGATACCAAGGGAGGAGCACCTCTTGTGGGCGACGGCGGCATCCAGGGTGACTCACTTGCGGCTGCTTTCCCGTTTTACTCCTGCAACATGCATCATGCCTCGTGGAGGCGTTTAAACTTGTGCTTGATATTTGGGAGAACAATATGTCTTGTAATATTTGCTTGAGATTTTCCGGTTTTCTTCCTATTTTCTTTACGTTCTACGTCGGCAGAGCCTGGCCCCGCACATACCTCAACCTCTGTTGGGTTGTCCGGAGACCAGGACGAGTCCAAGGAGTGAGGGGCTACGTGACCAGTTAGGCTTCTGAGTCGCGATGCTCAGGAGTCCCCCTTGACGCGCAAACAACTTATAGGAAAGAGACACAAGGATAGGTTTAGTGTTCTACGTCGGTAGGGCCCGGCCCCGCGCATACCTCAACCGCCGTTGGGCCGACCAGAGACCAGGACGGAACCAAGGAGTGAGGGGCCACGTGCACAGTTAGGCTCCTGAGTCGCGATGCTCAGGAGCCCCCCTTGACGTGCAAACAACCTTCATACCTTTGCCCTCGCCGAGGCTCGGCTCAGGAGGGGCGCGTGACGACCAGGTCCGGGGGACCTGGTTGGGCGGCGTACGCTTGGGTGTGACCCGAGCGCATCCCTCGCGCGACTCTCCCGAGGGGAGGTGTTGCGGTGAGGCCGGATACTGAGCTCAGGGGCTCCCTAAGGATGATGCGGCCGTGGGGCCGCCCTTAGTTGTTAATCACCAGCGCGGAGCATAGCGCTTTCACACTTGCACGGGCATAGCCGCTCCTTGGCAGTGTCGACGGCCAGCGCGGAGCATGGTGATTCCACTGGTATGTGGGAGGGGACTCCCTACTGCGGAGAGCCCCTCGGGCGTGTACATCCCTGCCCTGACACGTGGCTTGCACGGCAGGGCTAGACGAGGTGTGTCTGGGCACTCGTGAGCCAACGCGGGACTCACGAGGCCCTACCTTAAGGCGAGTTGCGCCTGGTCTTGATTCTTGTTTGCTGTGTTGGTCCTGCGAGGTGGTCAGATAACCTGCGCCGAACGAATCTCCTGAGGTTATCGCGTGAAAAGGCCAAGCACCAACGTCCCCAGGTGGTGACGTGAACGGGACTGGCCCGCCATAGAGAGCTTAGCCGTTGGATTTATCAACGCTGCAGGGACGGGCCCAAGCACAGACGCCGTGCCTAACCCTCTCACGCGAAGGCTCGTGAAGAAAGACGACCGGCGCACGGCGCCCGCGGTGGGTGACAATCGAGCAGGTGATAGTCATAGATAGATTAAGTATGGAGAGCAAACTGGCTTAAGTAAATGCAGGGAAGATACATGCCACTGGGTCAGGCCCGAGCGGCTTGGGGATGATGCAGCCCGAGGGGCGCCCCCAGCAAGGTAAGCTAATGATATAGAAAGGGAAACATGCCACAGGGATGGACCCACGCGGCCTGGGAATGATGCAGCCCGAGGGGCGCTCCCAGCTAAATAAACTTGGAAGATGTCACCTGGTTCTGTTGTTGAATAAATGTTGAGGCAGCTGAAGATACGTGACAAAGGGGTTGCTTCTCATGAGCCACTGGGGCCCTGAGCCTCGGGAGGCTCCGGGGGTCCGGGTGGTTCCTTGAGGACCGTCTCCATCTCCGCCAGGACAGCGTGGTGCATGGCCTCCTGAGAAGCCAAGATGCTCCGCAAGTTATGCTGGAAGGCAGATACCACGCTCGGCAGGCCGAATGGCATGCGAACGTAGCTGTGAGGTGGGCCCTCACAGCGTCCCACACATGAAGGCCAGAAGAGCTCCTGAGACGCGGCTCTGTTGAGCCCTGGGACGTCGGTGCAGACGCGCAGCCCGACATCCTCGCCTGGATGGGGAGCTGCGCCCGGTGAGCGGCGGTCGCCGCGCATGGCTCTCGCGTCTTGCAGTTCCTGAGTGGTCTTGGCGAAGAACTCCTAAGCGCTGGGCGCCCCTCGCCCTGTGTCTTCCTGAGGGAGACGTGCCGCGAAGCACGCCTCCAAGTGGTTCCCGAGCACCTCCCTCATGACGTTGGCAAGGTCTGAGGCCCTCCAGAAGAGAGCCCCTGCACTACAAAAAAGAAGAAACATCCGTGACATTTTGGGCCGAAAGAATTTTTTTTCTGTCATACTTATGACACTTCTATGACAATAATTATGACAAAACACGGTATCATCATAGATGTGGTGGGGTCCTACTTCTATGACAAAAAATCATGACAGAAAATGGGCTTTTCGTCCTGGGCGGGCCGGAGATGCAGCTGCATGACATTCTTTGGGTCGTCCATGACGGAAAAAACCGTGGTAGAAGTGAGGGCGAGGAAAATATCAGGGTGTTCCCGGTTACGGTGGGTGGTCAGGTTCGAGCGATGCACGTTTCTCTCGTACACGCACGCGCGTGGGTGCGAGGCATTGGGCTCTAACTGAACCCGAGCGATTGCACTGCAGGCTACGTGTTACTGAACCCGAGCGATCGTTGATGGCTGTTAACTGAACCCGATCGAGCGATTCCTTCGCTACTGCTGCTAGCTGAAGCCGATCGATGTTGCCTCTGGATGAACAGTGAGCGTTGCTGGGGGGGTTTGGATGAACAGGACCCCGTGGTGTTGCCTCTGGATGAACAGGACCCCGATCGATCGAGCCGGTTGGGGCTCGATGAACAGGACCCCGTGGAGGGCAGGATGAACAGGACCACCCCGTGGAGGGTAGGATGAAAAGTAGACGGTGGAGGGCTGGATGAACAGTAGCCCGTGGAGGGGTGGTTGAACAGGAGCCCGTGGAGAGGGCGGGTTGAACAGTAGCCGGTGGAGTAGCGCGCGGTGGAGGCTGGATGAACAAGAGCTTGTGGATGAAAAGTCGCAGGTGGAGGCTGGAGGAGGCCGACGGTGGATGAACAGTAGCCCGTGGAGGCTGGAGGGGGTCGACGGTGGAGATGAACAGTATCCCGTGGAGTCCCATTTTGCGGTACGCCACACCCCTCCCGATGAACAGGACCCCCGTTTCGACCGTAGGAGGTCCGTTTCCTCTGTTTTGCGGTACGCCAGACCCTTCCCGATGAATTGGATCCTGTTTTGAACGTCGCCGGTCGAACACAAGGCCATTTCCTCCGTTCTGCGGTACGCCAGGCCTAGTTTCCATCGGCTGTTCCATCCAAGCCGGTTTGCTCCCACGCGTTCCGTTGCCTCCCGATGAACACGACGCATTCCGTTGCCTCCCCAATGAACACGACGACGACGTTGTTTCTCCGTTCCGACCCAGCCATGTACACGAGCCCTTGTCGTACGTCCGCGCGAGTAGGCGTTCGAGACCCCGCCCATATGTACGTACGTGGCTGTATTTACTTTCTTGCACCCTAGCCGCTGTACGTGTCATCACCGGTTTTTCAATAAAATATTTATTGAGAGACCAATCCCTTTTACGGACCAGTAAAGAAGAATTCCTTCTCACTGGTAGACAATATCTTGGTCACAGAAGAAAAATACCAGGAGTACTGAATATAATACAAGGTTGAGCGGGGACTGCCCAACAATTTATTACATGCACGCCGATAAAACAAGACGGCGGATAGGGTGGCATGTCTACTAACTCACGATAACAACGATGGTGGAAATATCACCACGAAGTGGGTGATATGACTCCTGAAGACTACAGCTATTCGAGCGTCGGAGTGAGGCTCGAGGAGACTTATTGCGGGTGGCGGAAGCATATATAATACAAGTGACCAATATCCGGGATCGCACAGGACTGACTGGGACTCCTCTAGGCGTCGGACGCGCTATCAAACTCATCATCCAAGAGATCGCCTTCGTCAACATCTGGCCAAATCAACAAGCCAGGTGAGTACTATGAAAGTACTCGCAAGACAGTTCGGACATAAGATATAACAAATGTAAACATGAAGCATAAGAACGGAATAACAAGTGTGTTCAGACGTAGAGACAACAATTTCATGAGAATATAACAAAGAAGTCGGGCGGTAGTCCTCCCGAAATCCCAAAATAAATACGGGGTGCCAAACGAGGGTCTGAATGACTCCTCGAGAGGAAACTGCAAGAATAGGAATACTGGTGCCAAACGAGGGTCTGAATGACTCCTCGAGAGGAAACTGCGAGAATAATAATGCTGGTGCCAAACGAGGGTCTGAATGACTCCTCGAGAGGAAACTGCGAGAATAATAATGCTGGTGCCAAACGAGGGTCTGATTGACTCCTCGAGAGGAAACTGCAAGAATAGTAATACTGGTGCCAAACGAGGGTCTGAATGACTCCTCGAGAGGAAACTGCAAGAATAGTAATACTGGTGCCAAACGAGGGTCTGAATGACTCCTCGAGAGGAAATTGCGAGAATAATAATGCCGCAGTCGGGCGTCAGGGCGACACCACATAAAGGGCTTATAACAGAAATAAAAGACAAACATGCCACAGTCGGACGTCTGAGCGACATCACATAAAGGGCTTATATTGCAGCTCAATAATTCAGTAGCTCGAGAACATAAATTATTACAAGTACGAAACAAATATGAGGTTAGTCCATCCGCAGGAAATAAAAATTAAACTGGGTTTACCACTTGAGCTTCTTCACCGAGGGATAAATTTCCACGAGGATAGATATGGATATACTGTTCACCCTACTTGATCATGGATACGATGACTTGGAAGGATTTGACTCTGCAGAGTTTGTACTTAACCACAGCCAACGGATTTCAGTAGTCACGGGGACTAGTTCCATCTACGGTGTTTTGGAAGAAACACGTCTAACCAGTACACACCCATTCAACATTCCGAAGCCAGGGATCACCCTCGGCAATGTTCAACAAAAACCTTGAGACGGGGAGGCTACAACCTCGCGTAGCATGGGATCAAATTTCTATACGCGCCCTCTAAGGGGGTGCCCCCCTCTCGGTCCCAACCGGAAACACCCATGCCCCCTGACCGGATGATTGGCTTTAATCCAGGGCCACGGAACCATCATCCCGGCCCCTCTGTTTGGTGTGTACACGGAAAGAGGTTACCAACTTACTAAACCGCATCCTGGCAAAGAAACATGTGGTAGCACGGAAGGGAAAAGAAACGATAACGTGACTCCGTCCACGTTAATGTCGGAATTTGTCGGATGACGCAAGGCTGGTATGCTACAACAGTACCACCTTGCTGCCCTTCATGTCACCACATGATTAGGCCATCTCTCACCAGAGATCATCGCAACTTTGGAACATGCGGGTAGTTGCCTCACAAGCAACGAGGTACTTACCGACACTCATATGCCACGCACAAACTTATACGCAAACATGCAAAACACCTATCATATCAAAGGTTCAAACATGCTTGCCTGGTTCGGAGAAGTCGGAGTCTAGCTCGGCGAAGTTCGTGGCTCCGTCACCTCTTCCGGAACCTACGGCATAACGAAAACGGGCACTAACGTGAAAACCAACGCGTGCATAAAAACTTCTCCAAATTTTTTCCAAATAAATCCCATAAAAACTAGACAAAATTTTAAGACTGTCAGAAAAAGAATCACTCAAAAATCACTTTTTATTAAAAAGTTATAAAGGTTTCTGTCCAGGGACTCATTTGTAATGAAACAGAAAAGTTCCAGGGTTTTAACTGAGAAAACAGAAAACGCTTCGGAAAGAAGCGCGCAAGCTCAAAAGGCAAAACGTATTTGCCCGAAGGCGCCAACAAAAAACGTTTCGCGAGGGGAAACAGAAGAGAGGCTGACAGGGGGTCCCACATGTCATGTTTAAAAAGCTCGCCGGCGCCCGAAGACTGCGGTGGACGCCTGCGTCGAACCACGGCGAGTCAGGGAGATCGGAGGGTACCAAGAGCTTCAGCGTGTCCTTCCGTGTCGGTGGGTGGTGGACTCGACCGACGGAGAGCACCACGTCGACGGCAACACTTTCTCCGGCGGACGGCGGCTCGGGTGATGGTGGGGAACTCCGGTGGTTGGATGCAAACTCCGAATTGAAGCGTGAGTCAGAAGGAGGGATGCACTAGAGGGCTACTGGCAAGAAATGGGAGGCAGAGGTGCACGCACGGGAGCGAATCGAGCTGGATCCCGTGGCGGGTCGCGGCGGCCGGAGTTGAGGAAGGAGACCTCCTCGGGGCTCTTCCAGTGGCTAGGCAGGGTCTTGGTGGAGTGCAGAGGTGGTGTGGGTTCGAGTTGAAGCTCGGGGCCTCTATTTATAGGCGGATCGAGGGGGTGGCCGTGAACGGGGTTGCTCCAGCGAGCGATTACGGCGAGGCAGTGGGTGAGCAGGGGGTTTGAGTGGCCGGGCAGCATCAGTGGGAGTTACTGGTGTCGTTCCACTGCTAAACTGGGTTGGTCTTGGCGTAATGGCGCCGGTCCACGGTGGGGTGGCCGCACGGGCACGACGGCGGCAGAGAGCGCGCTCCGCGCCCTGCGGTTCATGACGAGAGTGGCAGCGCGTTCTGGGGAGTGGAAGGCCACGCGGCGAGCTCCGGTGGCTTGGGCGGCGCTGGGTGGCGCCGTCTGCGCCACGCCTATCTCTGGCGGCCGCAAAGCCGCCGCTGGCGTCGGTCACGGGGCGGCGCACCTCCTCCTGCTCGTCGCCGACGTCCGCAAGGCTCTAGGGGATCGTGCGGTGCAGGAACAAGGGGGAGAGGACGGGGAGCAAGGCGACATCGGGGCACTGGCGAGATTGAGATCGAACACTGAAACGACAGTGGTTCAGCCACTGTTATCTGAACTTGACTGAACTTGATTTTGACAATGCCCTGCAGGTGTTCGACAGAATGATTTGGCAAGCAGAAAAATTTTCCTGGGGCTGGGACTTGGTGAGGTGACCACTCAATGCACCCAGGGGCTGCCTGATTTTACTCAGAATTTTTGGAGAAAGATTTGAATGAATTTCACCAAATTTGACAAATCTGGTCCAAACTTGCAGCAAGTATAGTTTGAATAATTTGAACTGAAGACCAGTGGATCTTCATGGATCTTGGTTGAGGGTTCAAAGGACTAGGAAGGGAAAAAGGTTTGGGGGCAAAAATCAAAACAGAAAGGGTAGTTCCTTTGTAAATCTCCAAGGGCTAGAATAGAAGACAGAAATTGTTTTGATAAGATTTAAATGGAAAATAATCATATGGAGAGGTCCAACTTGGTGGACATGATGCAAAACATGATCCAAAGATGAGGGAAGGTCTAGGAGAGTGGATTTGCACTAAGGCCATGGCAAGAGGGAATTGTTGGAAGTGGTAAAGGATTATTCCAAAAGCCATAGTGCATTTTCAAAGAGATTCTCAGAAGTCATTTTCCCCAAATGAAAAACATTTTGTCTTGAGTCCAAATAAAAAGCAAGAACCTCCAAGACCAAAAACAAGTCTTGGGTGAATCCAAATAAAACTCTTGCCATAAATTTTTTGTTTTAAAGGGAGAGTTCTTTTGAAGAAAAATTTAAATCACCTCCCTCAAGTCAAATAAAATCTTTTTAAAAAAAATCAAATAAAAACTTGGGTGTCACAACACCTACCCCCTTAGGAAAAATCTCGTCCTCGAGATTTTTGCTGATCCTCAAATAGATATGGGTATCCGCCTGAAGGAAATCTTCCCTTTCCCATGTAGCTTCATCCTCAGTGTGGTTGCTCCAGTGAACCCTGAAAAATCTTGTTGTTTTCTGACGGGTCCTCCTTTCAGACTCTTCCAAAATCTTCACCGGCCTCTCTCTGTAGGTGAGGTCTGGTTGCACATCAATGCTCTCATGAGATACATGCTTCTCCGGGTTACTCACACATTTTCTCAATTGTGAGACGTGGAATACGTCATGGACGTCTGACAGCTCCTTGGGTAGGTCTAGTTTGTAGGCTACTGTGCCTCTTCGTGCGACTACACGGAATGGTCCGATAAATCTCGGGGCTAGCTTCCCCTTAATTTTGAACCGTTGCAGACCCCTCATAGGAGACACTCGTAGGTATACGGTATCACCGGGTTCAAAGCTGACCTCACGATGTTTTTGATCGTAGTAGCTCTTTTGTCGGCTCTGCGCTGTCTTGAGTCTGTCCCTGATCTGCTTAACTTTCTCCTCGGCCTCTTTAAGCATGTCTGGGCCGAAGATACGGCTGTCACCTGTTTCTGACCAATTCAGTGGGGTACGACACCTCCGTCCGTACAATGCTTCAAAGGGTGCCATTTGCAAGCTGGATTGGTAACTGTTGTTGTAAGCAAGGCATACGGCAAACTCTCTTCCCAACTGGACCCATAGGTGAGCACACAGGCTCTCAGCATATCCTCTAGGATTTGGTTCACACGTTCTGTTTGTCCATCAGTCTGAGGGTGGTACGTTGTACTGAAAGCTAGCTGCATGCCCAGAGCTTGTTGCAGGTGATCCCAAAATTTGGAGACAAACTGTGTGCCTCGGTCGGATATTATAGTCTTTGGGACTCCATGCAAACAAACTATACGGGAGAGATAAAGTTTGGCCAGTCTTTGTGTGGAGTAGGTAGTCTTCACGGGAATGAAATGAGCAACCTTGGTTAGTCGGTCTGTGATGACCCATATGGCGTCATTTCCGCATTGTGATCGAGGTAATCCGACAATGAAGTCCATTCCTATTTCATCCCATTTCCACTCCGGTATCCTGTTTGGCTGGAGTAGCCCTGCTGGCTTTTGATGCTCGGCCTTGATGCGCTGACATGAATCGCAACAAGCAACAAATGTGGCTATATCTCTTTTCATACCGTGCCACCAAATTCCTTCCTGAATGTCCTTGTACATTTTAGTTCCTCCAGGATGAATCGAGTATGGAGCGGTGTGGCTTTCGGTCAAGATTTGTTGCTTGAGTTCCTCAATGTTAGGTACGCAAAGTCTGTCTCCGTACCATAATATTCCTTCACTGTCTGTGACGAACTCTGAAGCCTTACCAAGGTTCATTTTCTTCTTTATACCTTCGATGCTGGGATGTTCCTGTTGAGCTTTCTTGATTTGTTCCACTAGGGTGGGTTGTACCTCCAGATTTGATACGGTGCCCTCAGAGACTAACACCATGTTGAGCCTAGCGAACTCTTGCTGAAACTCAGGCCTCAAGTTTTGCGGACCGTCGTCGTCCGGGCTGGGGTTTCGACTAAGGGCATCGGCCACTACATTTGCTTTCCCTGGATGGTAATGAATGCCGACATCATAGTCCTTGACTAATTCCAACCAACATCATTGGCGTAAATTTAGCTCTGGCTGTGTGAAAATATATTTGAGGCTCTTATGGTCCGTATATATTTCACAGCGATTTCCCAATAGAAAGTGCCTCCACTCCTTGAGTGCATGTATGACTGCTGCTAGCTCCAAGTCATGTGTTGGGGTAATTTTCCTCATGTTTTCGCAGCTGCCTGGAGGCATATGCGACAACTTTGCCATCCTGCATTAGTACACATCCGAGGCCTTTTCGGGACGCGTCACAATACACTTCAAAACTCTTGTGTATGTCTGGCACAGTTAAGACCGGTGCGGTTGTCAGCTTCTTCTTGAGTTCTTGGAAGCTTCTCTCGCATGCTTCCGTCCATACAAATTTCTTGTCTTTCTTCAGCAACTGTGTTATTGGTTTTTCCACAGTGGAGAATCCTTCAATAAATCTTCTGTAATATCCGGCCATTCCCAGGAAACTCCGCACATCTGTAACGTTGGCGGGTGGCTTCCAGTCAAGTATGGCCTTGACTTTTTCTGGGTCTACGGCCACGCCTTCTTGGTTCAATATATGGCCTAGGAAACCAACTTGTCTTAACCAAAATTCACACTTGCTAAATTTGGCATACAACTGATGTTTCCTCAATTCTCCCAAAACAATTCTGAGATGCTCAGCATGCTCTTCTGGTGTCCTCGAGTATACCAGAATATCGTCGATGAACACCACAACAAATTTGTCCATGAATTTCATGAACACTTTGTTCATGAGGTGGACGAAATATGCGGGGGCGTTTGTTAGACCAAAGGGCATCACTGTGAATTCATATAATCCGTATCTGGAGGTGAATGCTGTTTTAGGGATATCTTCTGTCCGTACTTTCAGTTGATGATATCCCGATATCAAATCAATTTTTGAGAACACCTTGGCTTGTGCGAGCTGGTCAAACAAATCATTTATTCGTGGCATCGGATATTTGTTTTTGATGGTGACCATATTGAGGGCTCGATAGTCTATACACAGTCTCAGTGTCCCATCCTTTTTCTTGGCGAACAACACTGGCGAACCCCATGGTGAGGAGCTGGCTCGAATAAATCCTTTGTCCAATAATTCCTTTATCTGCTTCTTCAACTCTACCAATTCTGAGGGTGCCATTCAATAAGGTTTCTTATAGATGGGAGCGGTGCCAGGTGCTAGTTCGATGCTGAATTCTATCTCTCGGTCAGGTGGCATGCCTGGTAGTTCTTCAGGAAATACGTCAGGAAACTCGCATACCACTGGAACCTTTCTCAGTTCTGAAATGTCCACTTTGTTCAGTTTTGGTTGCCGTGACCGTGGCCTTTCTTGAGCTGTAACCTTTATAGTCTTGCCGTGATGATGAGTGAGAATCACGGTCCGATTGAAACAGTCAATGAATCCTTTGTTGGTGGTTAACTAGTCCATCCCTAAAATGACATCCAGTCCTTTATTTTCCAACACGATGAGATTTGCTTGGAACTGTAATCCTTCGAACTCAATGACCACTCCTTGGCAGTAACTCTGAGTGATTTGCTTATTTCCGGGGGACTTGATGATCATAGATTTTTCCAAGGGGAGTATCGGAAAACCATGTTGCAAAACAAAACTCTTCGAAACGAACGAATGGGAAGCTCCAGAATCAAACAAAACCGTGGCAGGTACTGTGTTGACAGGGAACGTACCGAGCACGATGTCTGGGGCATTCTGCGCTTCTTCCCTGGTCACATGGTTCAGGTGACCCTTCTTGTGGTTGTTGTTGGGGTTGAAATTGTTGCGCTTGGGGGCCGGATTGTTTCCACCATTGTTCGGCTTGGGGGCCGAGTTCCTCGGCTTTGGGCATTGTTTAGCATAGTGCCCTTCTTCACCACAAGCATAGCAGGTGACCCCTAGACGGTACGTGTACTCCTTGTCTCTGGCATGAAACTGTCTGACGGGCCTTGGATCAGTGGTCGTGGATCTCCTTGCTTCTGTCCTTGGAACCTCAGTCTTGCTTCGGTTGTTGCGAGCAAGAGTCGTCTTGTCCCTCTTTCGCTTACGGAGATCTTCCAGACTACGGCGCTCATTCTCCAATGTAATGGCCTTGTCAACCAGAGTTTTAAAATCCGGGAAAGTGTGTACAACCAGTTGGCATTTTAGTGATGGTGCCAGGCCGTCCAGGAATTTTTCCATCTTCTTGTTTTCTGTCATGTGCTCGTCGTAGGCATAACGAGATAGCTGGGTAAACTGACCGTTGTATTCTGTCACTGACATGCCCTTTTGCTTGAGATCGTCAAATTCTCTCTTCTTGATTTTTATGATGCTCCTGGGGATGTATGCCCCACGAAAGCCTTCCTTGAATTCTTCCCAGGTGATGTTGTGTTCACTGGGATGCATGTGTAGGAAGTTTTCCCACCATGCTGCAGCTGCTCCAGTAAGGTAGTGTGGTGCATAAAGCACCTTCTCATGATCCGAACACTGAGCAATAATCAGCTTCCTTTCGATGTCACGAAGCCAATCATCGGCTTCCAGCGGCTTATCGGTGTGAGCAAAAGTTGAAGGGCGAGTCTTCTGTAACTCAGATAACTTGGAATGAGGTTGATAGGGTTCACGGTGGTTTCCCATATTGATGACGTGATTCATCATCTCTTGGTGCTGTTGCTGGCTTTGTTCGAAGAGACGGCATACTTGAGACAAGGCTGCTTCGCTGTCCTGTTGACTGGACTGTCCCTGAGTGAAGTTGTTGCTAGTCTGTGTCCCATAAACTTCTTCTGGCTGATTGGGCATGGAGCAAGTCCACGGGCGAGACATTTTTCCAGTCTGGGGTATTATGTTGCAAAACCCATGAGAAGAACTATGTAGTACAAGGAAAATCTTGCAAAGGCAACAATTTAAAAGACCTCAAGGTTTTCAAGAAAACATAAACGATTTCGCACGGAGAAGAACTGCTTAACACAAATCTTACACGCGAAAAGCAAACACATGATACAACACTCAGGATGCGCGTACACAATCCTGACATGTTATTCAGACTAGCATACTCCTCCGGAAAGCAGCGAACACACTAACACAAACTAGCGTACAGATAAAACACATCATACAAGCAGACATAACGCGCGGCTACTCGGCGCTCTCAGTCGGAGATGGTGAAGATTTCCTTTCCCTTGCCGAGGGCAAGACTCTGCGGTCCAGGAGAATCAACCTCCACCTCCTCTCTAGTTGGCTCCTGGCATGTAACGCTGCGCTGCAGTGATGGCGCGGGAGCGACAGGCGGTAGAGCGGGTGCGGCGGGCGGTGCAGCTCTGACTGGAGTTGGAGCGATGACTCGGTCGAACTCCTCAGTGGTAGGCAGACGGCGAGCAGTGGCTAAAACGGCCGGTGCATAAGAGGCTGAAGACGAGACGAATGTCAGAGGCGGTGCTGTGTGAAGAAGCTCTTTCCTGCAGGCAGGACCGCCCCGGACTAAGTCCATGCGGGCAGCCACAAGATCGTCCACGAGGTTATCGAAAGACTCCTCCAGAGCCTTGAGATACTCCACAACCATCTCGATGGCTTCATCTCGTTCTCCCCGATGGCAGGCGAATGCATAGTGACTGGTATATGGCACATGGCATGGGTGGTAGCGGTAGCGACGAGTCTTCATCGTAGGAAGGATGTCCCGAAGACGAGCTATCGCCTCACGGGCAGCCATCTGCATGGCATGCCTCTCCGTAGGCATGACCCTTCCCACAAAACGGAAGTGGCGAGCTGCAGAACGTCCTCCCTTGAATTGCACCACAGCTTGGTGCATAGACACGTCGTCACTGAGCTTGTGCTGGTAAAGTGTGAACTCCGGGCGAGTCGCTGGCCCGATCGCGAGCTTGGTGATGGAGACGAGGAGCTTGACAAACCCCTCGGGCACGTTCGTGAACACTCGAGTCTCACAGCTGCTGCCAGCCATCTACAAAAGTAGGCAAAAATTCTGAGTAGTCATGTCATAAATTTATGATGACCAACAGAAAATAGCTACAATTGCAAAACGCTGAAAAAGCACAAAAGACGCTAATAACCGATTAGCGATCGCACCTAGTGGCTTCCTACAGTCAGCCTGGCTCTGATACCAAGCTTGTCACGACCGGTTTTTAATAAAATATTTATTGAGAGACCAATCCCTTTTACGGACCAGTAAAGAAGAATTCCTTCTCACTGGTAGACAATATCTTGGTCACAGAAGAAAAATACCAGGAGTACTGAATATAATACAAGGTTGAGCGGGGACTGCCCAACAATTTATTACATGCACACCGATAAAACAAGACGGCGGATAGGGTGGCATATCTACTAACTCACGATAACAACGATGGTGGAAATATCACCGCGAAGTGGGTGATATGACTCCTGAAGACTACAGCTCTTCGAGCATCGGAGTGAGGCTCGAGGAGACTTATTGAGGGTGGCGGAAGCGTATACAATACAAGTGACCAATATCCGGGATCGCACAGGACTGACTGGGACTCCTCTAGGCGTCGGACGCGCTATCAAACTCTTCATCCAAGAGATCGCCTTCGTCAACATCTGGCCAAATCAACAAGCCAGGTGAGTACTATGAAAGTACTCGCAAGACAGTTCGGACATAAGATATAACAAATGTAAACATGAAGCATAAGAACGGAATAAAAAGTGCATTCAGACATAGAGACAACAATTTCATGAGAAAATAACAGAGAAGTCGGGCGGTAGTCCTCCCGAAATCCCAAAATAAATACGGGGTGCCAAACGAGGGTCTGAATGACTCCTCGAGAGGAAACTGCAAGAATAGGAATACTGGTGCCAAACGAGGGTCTGAATGACTCCTCGAGAGGAAACTGCGTGAATAATAATGCTGGTGCCAAATGAGGGTCTGAATGACTCCTCGAGAGGAAACTGCGAGAATAATAATGCTGGTGCCAAACGAGGGTCTGAATGACTCCTCGAGAGGAAACTGCAAGAATAGTAATACTGGTGCCAAATGAGGGTCTGAATGACTCCTCGAGAGGAAACTGCAAGAATAGTAATACTGGTGCCAAACGAGGGTCTGAATGACTCCTCGAGAGGAAACTGCGAGAATAATAATGCCGCAGTCGGGCGTCAGGGCGACACCACATAAAGGGCTTATAACAGAAATAAAAGACAAACATGCCACAGTCGGACGTCTGAGCGACATCACATAAAGGGCTTATATTGCAGCTCAATAATTCAGTAGCTCGAGAACATAAATTATTACAAGTACGAAACAAATATGAGGTTAGTCCATCCGCAGGAAATAACAATTAAACTGGGTTTACCACTTGAGCTTGTTCACCGGGGATAAATTTCCACGAGGATAGATATGGATATACTGTTCACCCTACTTGATCATGGATACGATGACTTGGAAGGATTTGACTCTGCAGAGTTTGTATTTAACCACAGCCAACGGATTTCAGTAGTCACGGGGACTAGTTCCGTCTACGGTGTTTTGGAAGAAACACGTCTAACCAGTACACACCCATTCAACATTCCGAAGCCAGGGATCACCCTCGGCAACGTTCAAGAAAAACCTTGAGACGGGGAGGCTACAACCTCGCGTAGCATGGGATCAAATTTCTATACGCGCGCTCTAAGGGGGTGCCCCCCCTCTCGGTCCCAACCGGAAACACCCATGCCCCCTGACCGGATGACTGGCTTTAATCCAAGGCCATGGAACCATCATCCCGGCCCTCTGTTTGGTGTGTACACGGAAAGAGGTTACCAACTTACTAAACCGCATCCTGGCAAAGAAACATGTGGTAGCACGGAAGGGAAAAGAAATGATAACGTGACTCCGTCCACGTTAACGTCGGAATTTGTCGGATGACGCAAGGCTGGTATGCTACAACAGTACCACCTTGCTGCCCTTCATGTCACCACATGATTAGGCCATCTCTCACTAGAGATCATCGCAACTTTGGAACATGCGGGTAGTTGCCTCACAAGCAACGATGTACTTACCGACACTCATATGCCACGCACAAACTTATACGCAAACATGCAAAACACCTATCATATCAAAGGTTCAAACATGCTTGCCTGGTTCGGAGAAGTCGGAGTCTAGCTCGGCGAAGTTCGCGGCTCTGTCACGTCTTCCGGAACCTATGGCATAACGAAAACGGGCACTAAAGTGAAAACCAACGCGTGCATAAAAACTTCTCCAAAAAATTTCCAAATAAATCCCATAAAAAACTAGACAAAATTTTCAGACTGTCAGAAAAAGAATCACTCAAAAATCACTTTTTATTAAAAAGTTATAAAGGTTTCTGTCCAGGGACTCATTTGTAATGAA
The DNA here is from genome assembly GCF_002575655.3 of Aegilops tauschii subsp. strangulata. Classification (NCBI taxonomy): domain Eukaryota; kingdom Viridiplantae; phylum Streptophyta; class Magnoliopsida; order Poales; family Poaceae; genus Aegilops; species Aegilops tauschii. Next base: position 547,206,858 of record NC_053036.3, on the reverse strand, counting down.
ATAGAAAAGTTCCAGGGTTTAAACTGAGAACACAGAAAACGCTTCGGAAAGAAACGCGCAAGCTCAAATGGGAAAACGTATTTGCCTGAAGGCGCCAACAGAAAACGTTTCGCGAGGGGAAACAGAAGAGAGGCTGACAGGGGGTCCCACATGTCAGGTTTAAAAAGCTCGCCGGTGCCCGAAGACTGCGGTGAACGCCGGCGTCGAACCACGGCGAGTCAGGGAGATCGGAGGGTACCAAGAGCTTCAGTGTGTCCTTCCGCATCCGTGGGTGGTGGACTCGACCGACGGAGAGCACCACGTCGACGGCGGCACTTTCTCCGGCGGACGGCGGCTCGGGTGATGGTGGGGAACTCCGGTGGTGAGCTGCAAACTCCGAATTGAAGCGCGGGTCAGAAGGAGGGATGCACTAGAGGGCTACTGGCAAGAAATGGGAGGCAGAGGTGTACGCACAGGAGCGAATTGAGCTGGATCCCGTGGCGGGTCGCGGCGGCCGGAGTTGAGGAAGGAGACCTCCTCGGGGCTCTTCAAGTGGCTAGGCAGGGTCTTGGTGGAGTGCAGAGGTGGTGTGGGTTCGAGTTGAAGCTCGGGGCCTCTATTTATAGGCGGATCGAGGGGGTGGCCGTGAATGGGGTTGCTCTGGCGAGCGATTACGGCGAGGCAGTGGGTGAGCAGGGGGTTTGAGTGGCCGGGCAGCATCAGTGGGAGTTACTGGTGTCGTTCCACTGCTAAACTGGGTTGGTCTTGGCGTAATGGCGCCGGTCCACGGTGGGGTGGCCGCACGGGCACGACGGTGGCAGAGAGCGCGCAACGCGCCCTGCGGTTCACGACGAGAGTGGCAGTGCGTTCTGGGGAGTGGAAGGCCACGCGGCGAGCTCCGGTGGCTTGGGCGGCGCTGGGTGGCGCCGTCTGCGCCGCGCCTCTCTCTGGCGGCCGCAAAGCCGCCGCTGGCGTCGGTCACGGGGCGGCGCACCTCCTCCTGCTCGTCGCCGACGTCCGCAAGGCTCCAGGGGATTGTGCAGCGCAGGAACAAGGGGGAGAGGACGGGGAGCAAGGCGACATCAGGGCACTGGCGAGATTGAGATCGAACACTGAAGAAAACGACAGTGGTTCAGCCACTGTTATCTGAACTTGACTGAACTTGATTTTGACAATGCCCTGCAGGTGTTCGACAGAATGATTTGGCAAGCAGAAATTTTTTCCTGGGGCTAGGACTTGGTGAGGTGACCACTCAATGCACCCAGGGGCTGCCTGATTTTACTCAGAATTTTTGGAGAAAGATTTGAATGAATTTCACCAAATTTGACAAATCTGGTCCAAACTTGCAGCAAGTATAGTTTGAATAATTTGAACTGAAGACCAGTGGATCTTCATGGATCTTGGTTGAGGGTTCAAAGGACTAGGAAGGGAAAAAGGTTTGGGGGCAAAAATCAAAACAGAAAGGGTAGTTCCATTGTAAATCTCCAAGGGCTAGAATAGAAGACAGAAATTGTTTTGATAAGATTTAAATGGAAAATAATCATATGGAGAGGTCCAACTTGCTGGACTTGATGCAAAACATGATCCAAAGATGAGGGAAGGTCTAGGAGAGTGGATTTTCACTAAGGCCATGGCAAGAGGGAATTGTTGAAAGTGGTAAAGGATTATTCCAAAAGCCATAGTGCATTTTCAAAGAGATTCTCAAAAGTCATTTTCCCCAAATGAAAAGCATTTTGTCTTGAGTCCAAATAAAAAGCAAGAACCTCCAAGACCAAAAACAAGTCTTGGGTGAATCCAAATAAAACTCTTGCCATAAATTTTTTTTTGAAAGGGAGAGTTCTTTTGAAGAAAAATTTAAATCACCTCCCTCAAGTCAAATAAAATCTTTTGAAAAAAAAAATCAAATAAAAACTTGGGTGTCACAGTACGTACGTGTACATTCTACGTGCACGCCTCTACTACGACACATGCGCACCTCTACATCGACCAGTATGTACGTACACGTTCGCGACCAGAATGAAAACGCTACGTATGCTTCGACCAGGTGGGTCCCGACTGTCAGGCACTTCCTTGCCTGCGAAGATGTAGCTGGTGGGTCCCAGCTGTCAGGGGGGCGAATCATTTTTTTTGCCCAGACGCACTTCCTTGCGTGCGAAGATGTAGCTGGTGGGTCCCAGCAGTCAGGGGGACACATTTTTTTCGCGAAATACGGTGGCCGGTCCGGTGGGTCCCCGCTGTTAGGTGGAGGAATAATTATTTTGCACGTAATAAGGAGGCACTTCCTTGCTGCGGCCGTGGACCCAGCTGTCAGCCTCTCCACATACAGTACTCTTCCGATGGAAGTCGTTCCTAGACCACGTTGACCATGCCGCGCCGAGAGCACCAGGGCATGGACGACAGCGAGGCCTAGGAAGGGGACGACACGGAGCCGGGGAAGACGCGGCAGTGGAAGCCCGCGCGGAGAGGAGTACGAGGGTTCACTGGTTCGTCTGCGGTGTGAGGCTGCCGTTGCCGCAGGGCCTGGCCAGTAGTGGGAATAGTAGGGGGCGATGAGGCCTCCGCGGCAGCACAGCCGGCCACGGGAGGCAGGAGCATGCGGCACGACCGGCGCTGCTTTGGGCAGCTGGAGCAAGAAGACCAGAGGTTGAAGAAGCACTACAGCCGTTGGATTGACATGGTACGGTCACTGGAGCTAGAATCGTCCATATTGACTAAGTTGACAAAGCACTCAGTCACCATCAACTTAGTAGGCCCACAAGTCAGCCTCCCACCAAGGTGGGTCCCAACTAGCAGGGGGAGTATTCATTTTTTTGTGCGTAATAAGGCGGCACTTTCGGTGGGTCCGAGCTGACAGCGGGGCGAACATTTTTTCGTGAAATACGGTGGCCCGTCCGGTGGGTCCAAGCAGTCAGGGGGAAATGTTTTTTTCGCCAAATACGGTGGCCCGTCCGGTGGATCCCTACTGTCAGGTGGAGGAATAATTATTTTCTGCGTAATAAGGAGGCACTTCCTTGCGGTTGCCGTGGACCCAGCTGTCAGCCTCTCCACGACAGTACTCTTCCGATGGAAGTCGTTCCTTGACCATGTTGACCACGCCGCGCCGAGAGCACCAGGGCGATGGGCGATGGCGAGGCCTAGGAAGGGGATGACACGGAGCCATGGAAGAGGCGACAGTGGATGCCCATGCGGAGAGGAGTACGAGGGTTCACCGGTTCGGCTGCGGTGTGAGGCTGCCGTCGCCGCAGAATAACAGAGGGTGTGGGTGAGTAGAAGCACGCCTCCAAGTGGTTCCCGAGCGCCTCCCTCATGATGTTGACAAGGTCTGAGGCCCTCCAGAAGAGAGCCCCCGCACTACAAAAAAAGACACATCTGTGACATTTTGGGCCGAACGAAATTTTTTTCTGTCATACTTATGACACTTCTATGATAATAATTATGACAAAACACGGTATCATCATAGATGTGGTGGGGTCCTACTTCTATGACAAAAAATCATGACAGAAAATGGCATTTTCGTCCTGGGCGGGCCGGAGACGCAGCTGCATGACATTCTTTGGGTCGTCCATGACGGAAAAAACCGTGGTAGAAGTGAGGGCGAGGAAAATATCGGCGTGTTCCCGGTTACGGTGGGTGGTCGGGCCCGAGCGATGCACGTTTCTCTTGTACACGCAAGCGCGTGGGTGCGAGGTATTGGGCTCTAACTGAACCCGAGCGATTGCACTGCAGGCTACGTGTTACTGAACCCGAGCGATCGATCGATGGCTGTTAACTGAACCCGATCGAGCGATTCCTTCGCTACTGCTACTAACTGAAGCCGATCGATGCTGCCTTTGGATGAACAGTGAGCGTTGCTGGGGGGGTTTGGATAAACAGTTCCCGGTGGGGGTGGATGAACAGGACCCCGTGGTGTTGCCTATGGATGAACAGGAACCCGATCGATCGAGCCGGTTGGGGCTCGATGAACAGGACCCCGTGGAGGGCAGGATGAACAGGACCACCCCGTGGAGGGCAGGATGAATAGTAGACGGTGGAGGGCTGGATGAACAGTAGCCTGTGGAGGGGTGGTTGAACAGGAGCCCGTGGAGAGGGTTGGTTGAACAGTAGCTGGTGGAATAGCGCGCAGTGGAGGCTGGATTAACAAGAGCCCGTGGATGAACAGTCACAGGTGGAGGCTGGAGGAGGCCGACGGTGGATGAACAGTAGCCCGTGGAGGCTGGAGGGGGTCGACGGTGGAGATGAGCAGTATCCCGTGGAGTCCCGTTTTGCGGTACGCCACACCCCTCCCGATGAACAGCACCCCTGTTTCGACCGTAGCGCTCCAACACAAGTCTGTTTCCTCTGTTTTGCGGTACGCCACACCCCTCCCAATTAACAGGACCCCCGTTTCAACCGTAGGAGGTCCGTTTCCTCCGTTTTGCGGTACACCAGACCCCTCCCGATGAACATGATCCCGTTTCGAACGTGGCCGGTCGAACACAAGGCCGTTTCCTCCATTCTGCAGTACGCCAGGCCTAGTTTCCATCGGTTGTTCCACCCAGGCCAGTTGGCTCCCACGCGTTCCGTTGCCTCCCGATGAACACGACGCATTCCGTTGCCTCCCCATGAAGACAACGACGATGCTGTTTCTCCGTTCCGACCCAGCCATGTACACGAGCCCTGGCCATACGTACGCGTGAGTAGGCATTCGAGACCCCGCCCGTATGTACGTACGTGGCCATATTTACTTTCTTACACCCTGGCCGATGTACGTACGTGTACATGCTACGTGTGCGCCTCTACTACGACACGTGCGCACCTCTACGTCGACCAGTATGTACGTACACGTTCGCGACCAGAATGACAACGCTATGTACGCTTCGACCAGGTGGGTCCCGGCTGTCAGGCACTTCCTTGCCTGCGAAGATGTAGCTAGTGGGTCCCAGCAGTCAGGGGGCGAATCGTTTTTTTTGCCCGGACGCACTTCCTTGCGTGCGAAGATGTAGCTGGTGGGTCCCCGCAGTCAGGGGGAAACGTTTTTTTCGTGAAATACAGTGGCTCATCTGGTGGGTCCCCGCTGTCAGGTGGAGGAATAATTATTTCGCGCGTAATAAGGAGGCACTTCCTTGCTGCGGCCGTGGACCCAGCTGTCAGCCTCTCCATGTATAGTACTCTTCCGATGGAAGTCGTTCCTAGACCATGTTGTACACGCTGCGCCGAGAGCACCAGGGCGTGGACGACGGCGAGGCCTAGGAAGGGGACGACGCGGAGTCGGGGAAGACGCGGCAGTGGAAGCCCGCGTGGAGAGGAGTACGAGGGTTCACTGGTTCGGCTACAGTTGAGGATGCCGTTGCCGGAGGGCTTGGGAAGCAGTGGGAATAGTAGGGGGCGGTGAGGCCTCCGCGGCAGCACAGCCGGCCAAGGGAGGCAGGAGCATGCGACACGACTGGCGCTGCTTTGGGAGGCTAGAGTAAGAAGACCGGAGGTTGAAGAAGCACTACGGCCGTTGGATTGACATCGTACGGTCACTAGAGCTAGAATCATCCATATTGACTAAGTTGACAAAGCACTCCGTCACCGTCAACTTAGTAGGCCCACAAGTCAGCCTCCCACCAAGGTGGGTCCCAACTAGCAGGGGGAGTATTCATTTTTTTTGTGCGTAATAAGGAGGCACTTCCGGTGGGTCCGAGCTGATAGCAGGGGGAACGTTTTTTTCGTGAAATACGGTGGCCTGTCCGGTGGGTCCCAGCAGTCAGGGGGAAACGTTTTACCGCCAAATACGGTGGCCCGTCTTGTGGATCCCTGCTGTGAGGTGGAGGAATAATTATTTTCCACGTAATAAGGAGGCACTTCCTTGCGGCTGTCGTGGACACAGCTGTCAGCCTCTCCATGAAAGTACTCTTCCGATGGAAGTCGTTCCTTGAGCACGTTGACCGCGCCGCGCCGAGAGCACCAGGGCGGTGGACGACGGCGAGGCCTAGGAAGGGGATGACACGGAGCCGGGGAAGACGCGGCAGTGGATGCCCACGCGGAGAGGAGTACGAGGGTTCACTGGTTCGGCTGCGGTGTTGAGGCTGTAGTTGCCGTAGAATAATAGGGGGTGTGGGTGAGTAGAGGGATGCCCTGTCCAGCGGTGGGAGTAGTAGGGGGCGGTGAGGCCTGCACGGGAGGCGGGAGTAGGCGGTCCCGCCGGCGCTGGATTTGGCGGCTGGAGCAAGAAGATCAGAGATTGAAGAAACATGACGGCCGTTGGATTGACATCCAACGGTTACGTCTGCTAGAATCGTTTGTTGACTTAGATAATAACTAAAAATTTTTTGCATACGCGTCAACTTAATAGGCCCATAAGTCACACCATTCCCTCTTTTTTTAATAATTTATATATAGCTCTTTGCGACTTCTTATGCAATTTATTGCAGTCCTTTTTTTGGTTGGCCATGGCCAATTTTGCATATTTATGTGGGTTCCAAACTATTTTTAATACCGAAATGTCGAGCCAGATTTAAAGTACTTTGAAGATATATTTAAATTAGGTTAATGCCCAGTGAAATAGGAATCTGAAAATGTGAAAAAATTCAGAAATTATAAAGTAATTGCCAATTTGTCATATGTTTTTATATTTACAACCCATTTCATATTACTTTAAAGATTTGCAGGTGTCTTGAAAGAGTTGCAGCCCATCAGGGCGTAGAAAAATAAGTAGGCCTGGACTGGGTATTCTTCAGAAAAAAAATTGGGCTCATTTTCACAAAGAAAAAATAGCTGGGCTGGTCACATGGTGAACATAAAATATAAACCTGGGCTAGACAGGCCACAGCCCAGTTCAAACCCTGCTCCGTCACAACAATAACAAAAAAATACTGCTCGAGCTGCTACGTCCCAGGTGTCAGCCGATCTTGTGCTGTTCTCTTGTCTATTGACTATATACGCTCACAATGTCGTGGGTCCCAAATGTCAGGAAAACACTAGGAGGAAGCATTTTATTTTTCCATACGCTGACATGGTGGGCCCTAATGTCATCCTCTCCACGTACTTCTGCCGATTCCTATTGTTTGTTGACCATGTTGACAACGCGAGAGGGTGGCACCGCGACGAGCGCACCAAAGCGCGCGGAGGACGACGGCGAGGCCTCGGACGTCGGCGTTAACGATTTAGGAGACGGTGGGGCGGCGATGCGTGTGTTGAGGCGCAGCCAGCCATGGGAGGCGGAAGCAGGCGGCCCCGCCGGCGCTGGTTTGGTTTTGGCGGCCGGAGGAAGACATGATTGAAGAAACACGACATACTGTAAAAGCAACAGGAGTACTTAACAACCTTAACTGAAACCAGCAGGGGCACATAACAACCATAGCTGAAAGTAGTATGAGTACTTATACAGGTTCAACCATACAAACCACGCCTCGAACAGTGCTACTTTGCCTACAGTTAACCAAGGGTGAGGCCGCCAAGCCACAGGACAAGGCCCAGGCGCCACCACGCGCATCCACAACCTTCTGAAAGCGGCTTCATCTCGCAATGTGGTCAATAAACAGGATATTCGCTCTAGATCCATGGAAATGCAGGAACATAATCTTCTGTCCTATTCTCCAAGAATGAAGGGCCTTCATTATTTGAGACCACCCATGAATAAGTATCTTTTCACCTCCAAGGGGAATGGAGTAGGTCGACATAAACATCATGTTGTGACCAAGCGCAAGTCTGACCCGGCCATGGACAGGCATCTGTATAGGAACAATAGAACTAGGCATTTTCTGTTTCAAGAAGATCACAGCTGTAAAACTGTGTATAAGCAATAGTTTATGAACAACATATATAACAGAAAATAGTTCGTACCATAAGTTTCTCGACACAGTTGGACCTGTTCAACGAGTGCAGCAGTGGCACACATATCCCACGTGGCCTTCCACCATTGAAACGCCCCACAAGGACCTCAAGACAATCAATAAAATGTAGGAACTTGTGGATGTCATCCCAGTCATCTTCAGTGCCATCAGTAACAGCCGAGTTGTTACAGAATAACAAACGAGCAGCCTGCTTAACTCTGAAAAAACCTACACGTGCCTCCAATTATAAGAAAATATTAGTTAGAAGTAGCATCTTCATGAGAGATTCGTTGCTACTTCTAAAGTTAAATTGTGATCAGTTAGACAGAATAGGTGGATTAAGAAGTAATCGAGGCACCAAGCAAGAACCAGATACAAAACTAACATGGATGAACAATTGGAACGACGTCGGGGTGGAAGACCGCAGTGAAGATGAGACCAGGTTCTGCTATTTCCATCAACATTCGTGCGCCAACTTTCAGTCTATAACACTTGAGAAAGTTTATCCAAGTTCGGCCATAAAAAAAGCAGCGATCTTCTTGGTTCATGAACCCAACTTGAAACTTATATCCATGGCTTGTCTTCACTGTTACCATTAAACTGGTGTATTCAGTTATGGCAAGGCCGAGCATCTTGAGTACATGTGTTCTGGCAGAGCAAGGAATGCACTGCAGGAAAAATAATATGAGAACACAATGTATTCCCTATATCCAAATCTAGAAATACTTTCCTCCTTCACGTCAGTGTTGACCATGGTACTAGTACCTTCTATCCAAATATAGCTATCCAAATTTCCAAATTAGTCGACATCATGTTCAAAAAACCCCATCCTCCTGAATAGAAAAGAGGATTCTAGGAACATACTGTGCGCGTTTTAAAATCCAGTGTTAGGATGAGAAGGAACAAGTGTGGCATCTCGCCGAGGGCGCAGAAACCTGTAGGGTCCTCGCACTTTGGGCACTGCAAATGAAACACACTAGATTCAGTAGGAAGAAAAATGCATCAACGGCGGCGGCTGCCATCCTAGGAGTACCCGCGACCAAGGGACTTAGATTTATCGGGGATGGATGAAGAATTCCTACCAGGTTCTCCATGAGAAAACCCTATGCAATCGCCGAGCGGGGGTTTTCTCCGAACAAGCAGACAAGGGAGAAGGGATTCAGGCCGAGTGAAATATTGCCGCTTCATTCGTCCAGCTTACTGCTAAAGCTGGAAAGGTGGGGGTTTTTGTGATTTGACGGCTCATTGGGCATTAATGCGGCGCTACGACCGGGGTGTGTCTACCGTGCAGTTGTGCACTCTAATTTGGTGCATATGGCATGTGGACCCCGTTGCCGGATGCCCCACATATCAGCGCAAGGAAGTAGAAAGACAGGAGTAACTAGTTATTACACATAAATATATTTTTGACAGAGAGATATTCCCTCTGTAAAAAATATAAAGATCTTCTATATCACAACTTTATACATAAGAAAAATCAAGGGGAATATATATAACATATATAATTATAAAAAACAGAGTTCTTTTAACATGGTATAGACGAGTTGGTGATGATGGCGTGCGTGTCATCCTACAATATAGGTCGTCTGATTTATATCTGACGGATAGGAAGGAAACTATGGTAATTTTGCAAAAAGGTACCCACACACCTCTCCGCATTTCCAAATAAGGCCTTCCCTCGTTCATCCTTTTCTCTCACAAGATAAAATACTCATACAAATGCATCTTCATGTTACGTGCAACGCACGGGCATTATGGGGGTTCAGCTTAGAAATACTCAGACAGGCTCACGGTTCTGGACTTTGGGCCATAGGCCGGTGGGCCTGCATGTTTGGGGGCCCATGTGTTCTACCTCAGCGCTTTTCATATTGCAAGCGGTCGGTACGGCGCTAGTTTTAGATGTTGTCGCAAGGCGAATACACAAAATTGAATAAAGCACAGCAGTTGTTGGAATGGAAGCAAACGACAGTTCCTAACCAGCAATCAGAGTTGCAATTCTATCAATGATACTGTCATACTACTTATACACACAGGACACTTGTTTCACCATGCCAGAGTATTACATCAAAATCTCTGAGCGGATAGATCAATTCAGCAGTACTGAAGAATTTCAAAGTTGAGTTGGACCCGCTCTCCTTGCTGAGAAAGTTCGATTTTGACATCATCCCCTACCGCAAGATATGATTTAGATTTGAACCTTGACCATCCTTTAGCATCAATCATCATGCGACCATCCTTTAGCATCAATCATCATGCGACCATCCTTTGTACTTACGGTATATTGAGCAGGTTCATTCACACCACGGCTGCACATGGTAAGAGAAACTTGGCCGCTGTCGCCCGGATTGTTGAACGACTCCCTCGTTGCTCTAGGAATTCTCTGTTTGCAAACAAGAAAACATACCCAAACAGTTAGATCAACATGTTGGGGAACGTAGTAATTTCAAAAAATTTCCTACGCACACGCAAGATCATGGTGATGCATAGCAACGAGAGGGGAGAGTGTTGTCCACGTACCCTCGTAGACCGACAGCGGAAGCGTTATCACAACGCAGTTGATGTAGTCGTACGTCTTTACGATCCGACCGATCAAGTACCGAACGTACGGCACCTCCAAGTTGTACACACGTTCAGCTCGATGACGTCCCTCGAACTCCGATCCAGCCGAGTGTTGAGGGAGAGTTTCGTCAGCACGACGGCGTGGTGACGATGATGATGTTCCACCGACGCAGGGCTTCGCCTAAGCTCCGCGACGGTATTATCGAGGTGTAATCTGGTGGAGGGGGACACCGCACACGGCTAAAATATCGTATATCAAAGTGTGTCCATGGGGTGCCCCCTGCCCCCGTATATAAAGGAGTAAGGGAGGAGGAGGCCGGCCCTAGGAGGGGACGCACCAAGTGTGGAGTCCTACTAGGATTCCCTAGTCCTAGTAGGATTCCACCTCCCATATGGAATAGGACAAGAGGAAGGGAAAAAGAGAAGGAAGGAAGGGGGCCCCCCCTACCCTAGTCCAATTCGGACCAGACCAAGGGGAGGGGTGTGGCCACCCTTGAGGCCCTTTTCCTTCTTTCCCGTATGGCCCAATAAGGCCCAATACGTATTCCCGTAACTCTCCGGTACTCCGAAAAACACCCGAATCACTCGGAACCTTTCCGAAGTCCGAATATAGTCGTCCAATATATCAATCTTTACGTCTCGTCAATTTCGAGACTCCTCGTTATGTCCCCGATCTCATCCGGGACTCCTAACTCCTTCGGTATATCAACATACATAAACTCATAATAAAACTGTCATCGTAACTTTAAGCGTGCGGACCCTTTGGGTTCGAGAACTATGTAGACATGACCGAGACACCTCTCCGGTCAATAACCAATAGCGGGACCAGGATGCCCATATTGGCTCCCACATATTCTACGAAGATATTTATCGGTCAGACCGCATAACAACATACGTTGTTCCCTTTGTCATCGGTATGTTACTTGCCGAGATTCGATCGTCGGTATCTCGATACCTAGTTCAATCTCGTTACCGGCAAGTCTCTTTACTCGTTCTGTAATACATCATCCCGCAACTAACTCATTAGTCACAATGCTTGCAAGGCTTATAGTGATGTGCATTATCGAGTGGGCCCAGAGATACCTCTCCGACAATCGGAGTGACAAATCCTAATCTCGAAATACGCCAACCCAACAAGTACCTTTGGAGACACCTGTAGAGCACCTTTATAATCACCCAGTTACTTTGTGACGTTTGGTAGCACACAAAGTGTTCCTCCGGTAAACGGGAGTTGCATAATCTCATAGTCATAGGAACATGTATAAGTCATGAAGAAAGCAATAGCAACATACTAAACGATCGGGTGCTAAGCTAACGTAATGGGTCATGTCAATCACGTCATTCTCCTAATGAGGTGATCCCGTTAATCAAATGACAACTCATGTCAATGGCTAGGAAACATAAACATCTTTGATTAACGAGCTAGTCAAGTAGAGGCATACTAGTGACACTCTGTTTGTCTATGTATTCACACATGTATTATGTTTCCAGTTAATACAATTCTAGCATGAATAATAAACATTTATCATGATATAAGGAAATATATAATACTTTATTATTGCCTCTAGGGCATATTTCCTTCAGTCTCCCACTTGCACTAGAGTCAATAATCTAGTTCACATCGCCATGTGATTTAACATCAATAATTCACATCACCATGTGATTAACACCCATAGTTCACATCTCTATGTGACCAACACTCAAAGGGTTTACTAGAGTCAATAATCTAGTTCACGTCGCTATGTGATTAACACCCAAAGAGTACTAAGGTGTGATCATGTTTTGATTGTGAGATAATTTTAGTCAACGGGTCTGTCACATTCAGATCCGTAAGTATTTTGCAAATTTCTATGTCTACAATGCTCTGCACGGAGCTACTCTAGCTAATTGCTCCCACTTTCAATATGTATCTAAACCGAGACTTAGAGTCATCTAGATTTAGTGTCAAAACTTGCATCGACGTAACCCTTTACGACGAACCTTTTGTCACTTCCATAATCGAGAAACATATCCTTATTCCACTAAGGATAATTTTGACCGCTGTCCAGTGATCTACTCCTAGATCACTATTGTACTCCCTTGCCAAAATCAGTGTAGGGTATACAATAGATCTGGTACACATCATGGCAAACTTTATAGAACCTATGGCCAAGGCATAGGGAATGACTTTCATTCTCTTTCTATCTTTTGCCGTGGTCGGGCTTTGAGTCTTTACTCAATTTCACACCTTGTAACACAGGCAAGAACTCTTTCTTTGACTGTTCTATTTTGAACTATTTCAAAATCTTCTTAAGGTATGTACTCATTGAAAAACTTATCAAGAGTCTTCATCTATCTCTATAGATCTTGATGCTCAATATGTAAGCAGCTTCATCGAGGTCTTTCTTTGAAAAACTCATTTCAAAACACTCCTTTATGCTTTACAGAATAATTCTACATTATTTTTGATCAACAATATGTCATTCACATATACTTATCAGAAATGATGTAATGCTCCCACTCACTTTCTTGTAAATACAGGCTTCACCGCAAGTTTGTATAAAACTATATCCTTTGATCAACTTATCAAAGTGTATATTCCAACTCCGAGATGCTTGCACCAGTCCATAGATGGATCGTTGGAGCTTGCATATTTTGTTAGCACCTTTAGGATTGACAAAACCTCCTGGTTGCATCATATACAACTCTTCTTTAATAAATCCATCAAGGAATGCAGTTTTGTTTATCCATTTGCCATATTTCATAAAATGCGGCAATTGCTAACATGATTCAGACAGACTTAAGCATAGATACGAGTGAGAAACTCTCATCGTAGTCAACATCTTGAACTTGTCGAAAACCTTTTTGCGACAATTCTAGCTTTGTAGATAGTGATACTACTATCAGCGTCCGTCTTCCTCTTGACGATCCATTTATTCTCAATTGCTTGCCGATCATCGGGCAAGTCAACCAAAGTCCACACTTTGTTCTCATACATGGATCTCATCTCAGATTTCATGGCCTCAAGCCATTTTGCGGAATCTGGGCTCACCATCGCTTCTTCATAGTTCGTAGGTTTGTCATGGTCTAGTAACATAACCTCCAGAACAGGATTACCGTACCACTCTGGTGCGGATCTTACTCTGGTTGACCTACAAGGTTTAGTAACAACTTGATCTGAAGTTTCATGATCATCATCATTAACTTCCTCACTCATTGGTATAGACATCAGAGGAACCGTTTCTTGTGATGAACTACTTTCCAATAAGGGAGCAGGTACAGTTACCTCATCAAGTTCTAATTTCCTCCCACTCACTTCTTTCGAGAGAAACTCCTTCTCTAGAAAGGATCCATACTAAGCAACGAATGTCTTGCCTTCGGATCTGTGATAGAAGGTGTACCCAACTGTCTCCTTTGGGTATCCTATGAAGACACATTTCTCCGATTTGGGTTTGAACTTATCAGGATGAAACTTTTTCACATAAGCATCGCAACCCCAAACTTTAAGAAACGACAACTTTGGTTTCTTGCCAAACCACAGTTCATAAGGCGTCGTCTTAGCGGATTTTGATGGTGCCCTTTTTAACGTGAATGTAGCTGTCTCTAATGCATAACCCCAAAACGATAGTGGTGAATTGGTAAGAGACATCATAGATTGCACTATATCCAATAAAGTACGATTATGACGTTCGGACACACCATTATGCTGTGGTGTTCCAGGTGGCGTGAGTAGTGAAACTATTTCACATTGTTTTAACTGAAGGCCAAACTCGTAACTCAAATACTCTTCTCTACGATCAGATCATAGAAACTTTATTTTCTTGTCACGATGATTTTCCACTTCACTCTGAAATTCTTTGAACTTTTCAAATGTTTCAGACTTATGTTTCATCAAGTAGATATACCCATATCTGCTCAAATCATCTGTGAAGCTCAGAAAATAATGATACCTGCTACGAGCCTCAATATTCATCGGACCACATACATCTGTATGTATGATTTCCAACAAATCTGTTGCTCTCTCCATAGTTCTGGAGAATGGCGTTTCAGTCATCTTGCCCATGAGGCACGGTTCGCAAGCATCAAGTGATTCATAATTAGGTGATTCCAAAATCCCATCAGTATGGAGTTTCTTCATGCGCTTTACACCAATATGACCTAAACGGCAGTGCCACAAATAAGTTGCACTATCATTATTAACTTTGCATCTTTTGGCTTCAATATTATGAATATGTGTATCACTACGATCGAGATCCAACAAACCATTTTCGTTGGTGTGTGTGACCATAAAAGGTTTTTATTCATGTAAACAGAACAACAATTGTTCTCTAACTTAAATGAATAACCGTATTGCAATAAACATGATCAAATCATAGTCATGCTCAACGCAAACACCAAATAACACTTATTTAGTTTCAACACTAATCCCGAAAGTATAGGGAGTGTGCGATGATGATCATATCAATCTTGGAACTACTTCCAACACACATCGTCACCTCGCCTTTTACTAGTCTCTGTTTATTCTGCTACTCCCGTTTTCGAGTTACTACTCTTTAGCAACTGAACCAGTATCAAATACTGAGGGGTCGCTATAAACACTAGTAAGTACACATCAATAACATGTATATCCAATATACCTTTGTTCACTTTGCCATCTTTCTTATCCACCAAATACTTGGGGTAGTTCCGCTTCCAGTGACCAGTCCCTTTGTAGTAGAAGCACATAGTCTCAGGCTTAGGTACAGACTTGGGCTTCATCACTTGAGTAGCAACTTGCTTGCCGTTCTTTTGAAGTTCCCCTTCTTCCCTTTGCCCTTTTCTTGAAACAAGTGGTCTTGTCAACCATCAACACTTGATTTTTTTCTTGATTTCTACCTTCGTCGATTTCAGCTTCACGAAGAGCTCGGGAATTACTTTCGTCATCCCTTGCATACTATAGTTCATCACGAAGTTCTACTAACTTGGTGATGGTGACTAGAGAATTCTGTCAATCACTATTTTATCTGGAAGATTAACTCCCACTTGATTCAAGCGATTGTAGTACCCAGACAATCTGAGCACATGCTCACTAGTTGAGCGATTCTCCTCCATCTTTTAGCTATAGAACTTGTTGGAGACTTCATATCTCTCAACTCGGGTATTTGCTTGAAATATTAACTTCAACTCCTGGAACATCTTATATGGTCCATGACGTTCAAAACGTCTTTGAAGTCCCGATTCTAAGCTGTTAAGCATGGTGCACTAAACTATCAAGTAGTCATCATATTGAGCTAGCCAAACGTTCATAACGTCTGCATCTGCTCCTGCAATAGGTCTATCACCTAGCGGTGCATCAAGGACATAATTTTTTCTGTGCAGCAATGAGTATAATCCTCAGATCACGGATCCAATCCGCATCTTTGCTACTAACATCTTTCAACATAATTTTTCTCTAATAACATATCAAAAATAAACACAGGGAAGCAACAACGTGAGCTATTGATCTACAACATAATTTGCAAAATACTATCAGGACTAAGTTCATGATAAATTTAAGTTCAATTAATCATATTACTTAAGAACTCCCACTTAGATAGACATCCCTCTAATCATCTAAGTGATTACGTGATCCAAAGCAACTAAACCATGTCCGATTAACACGTGAGATGGAGTAGTTTCAATGGTGAACATCACTATGTTGATCATATCTACTATATGATTCACGCTCGACCTTTCGGTGTCTGTGTTCCGAGGCCATATCTGTAGATATGCTAGGCTCGTCAAGTTTAACCTGAGTATTCCGCGTGTGCAACTGTTTTGCACCCTTTGTATTTGAACGTAGAGCCTATCACACCCGATTAACACGTAGTGTCTCAGCACGAAGAACTTTTGCAACGGTGCATACTCAGGGAGAACACTTTTGTCTTGAAATTTTAGTGAGAGATCATCTTATAATGCTACCGTCAATCGAAGCAAGATAAGATGCATAAAGGATTAACATCACATGCAATCAATATAAGTGATATGATATGGCCATCATCATCTTGTGCTTGTGATCTCCATCTCCGAAGCACCGTGCTCGTGATCTCCATCTCCGAAGCACCGTCATGATCACCATCGTAACCGGCTCGACACCTTGATCTCCATCGTAGTATCGTTGTCGTCTCGCCAACTTATTGCTTTTACGACTATCGCTACCGCTTAGTGATAAAGTAAAACTATTACATGGCGATTGCATCTCATACAATAAAGCGACAACCATATGGCTCCTGCCAGTTGCCGATAACTCGGTTACAAAACATGATCAACTCATACAACACATTATATCACATCATGTCTTGACCATATCACATCACAACATTCCGTGCAAAAACAAGTTAGACGTCCTCTACTTCGTTGTTGCAAGTTTTACATGGCTGCTACGGGCTTAGCAAGAACCGTTCTTACCTACGCATCGAAACCACAACGATAGTTTGTCAAGTTGGTGCTGTTTTAACCTTCGCAAGGACCGGGCGTAGCCACACTCGGTTCAACTAAAGTGAGAGAGACAGACACCCGCCAGTCACCTTTAAGCAACGAGTGCTCCGAACGGTGAAACCAGTCTCGCGTAAGCGTACGCGTAATGTCGGTCCGGGCCGCTTCATCTCACAATACCGCTGAACCAAAGTATGACATGCTGGTAAGCAGTATGACTTATATCGCCCACAACTCACTTGTGTTCTACTCGTGCATAGCATCAACGCATAAAACCAGGCTCGGATGCCACTGTTGGGGAACGTACTAATTTCAAAAAAATTCCTACACACACGCAAGATCATGGTGATGTATAGCAACGAGAGGGGAGAGTGTTGTCCACGTACCCTCGTAGACCGACAGCGGAAGCGTTATCACAATGCAGGTTATGTAGTCGTACGTCTTTACGATCCGACCGATCAAGTACCGAACGTACGGCACCTCCAAGTTGTACACACGTTCAGCTCGATGACGTCCCTTGAACTCCGATCCAGCCGAGTGTTGAGGGAGAGTTTCGTCAGCACGACGGCGTGGTGACGATGATGATGTTCCACCGACGCAGGGCTTCGTCTAAGCTCCGTGACGGTATTATCGAGGTGTAATATGGTGGAGGGGGACACCGCACACGGCTAAAATATCGTATATCAAAGTGTGTCCATGGGGTGCCCCCTGCCCCCGTATATAAAGGAGTAAGGGAGGAGGAGGCCGGCCCTAGGAGGGGGCGCACCAAGTGTGGAGTCCTACTAGGATTCCCTAGTCCTAGTAGGATTCCACCTCCCATATGGAATAGGAAAAGAGGAAGGGAAAAAGAGAAGGAAGGAAGGGGGCGCCCCCCTTCCCTAGTCCAATTCGGACCAGACCAAGGGGAGGGGTGCGGCCACCCTTGAGGCCCTTTTCCTTCTTTCCCGTATGGCCCAATAAGGCCCAATACGTATTCCCGTAACTCTCCGGTACTCCGAAAAATACCCGAATCACTCGGAACCTTTCCGAAGTCCGAATATAGTCGTCCAATATATCGATCTTTACGTCTCGACCATTTCGAGACTCCTCGTTATGTCCCCGATCTCATCCGGGACTCCGAACTCCTTCGGTACATCAACATACATAAACACATAATAAAACTGTCATCGTAACTTTAAGCGTGCGGACCCTTTGGGTTCGAGAACTATGTAGACATGACCGAGACACCTCTCCGGTCAATAACCAATAGCGGGACCTGGATGCCCATATTGGCTCCCAGATATTCTACGAAGATCTTTATCGGTCAGACCGCATAACAACATACGTTGTTCCCTTTGTCATCGGTATGTTACTTGCCCGAGATTCGATCGTCGGTATCTCGATACCTAGTTCAATCTCGTTACCCGCAAGTCTCTTTAC
Source organism: Aegilops tauschii subsp. strangulata (assembly GCF_002575655.3). Taxonomy (NCBI): domain Eukaryota; kingdom Viridiplantae; phylum Streptophyta; class Magnoliopsida; order Poales; family Poaceae; genus Aegilops; species Aegilops tauschii. The sequence continues at coordinate 547,188,673 of NC_053036.3, read as the reverse complement.
TCGTTCCGTAATACATCATCCCGCAACTAACTCATTAGTCACAATGCTTGCAAGGCTTATAGTGATGTGCATTACCGAGTGGGCCCAGAGATACCTCTCCGACAATCGGAGTGACAAATCCTAATCTCGAAATACGCCAACCCAACAAGTACCTTTGGAGACACCTGTAGAGCACCTTTATAATCACCCAGTTACTTTGTGACGTTTGGTAGCACACAAAGTGTTCCTCCGGTAAACGGGAGTTGCATAATCTCATAGTCATAGGAACATGTATAAGTCATGAAGAAAGCAATAGCAACATACTAAACGATCGGGTGCTAAGCTAACGTAATGGGTCATGTCAATCACGTCATTCTCCTAATGAGGTGATCCCGTTAATCAAATGACAACTCATGTCAATGGCTAGGAAACATAACCATCTTTGATTAACGAGCTAGTCAAGTAGAGGCATACTAGTGACACTCTGTTTGTCTATGTATTCACACATGTATTATGTTTCCGGTTAATACAATTCTAGCATGAATAATAAACATTTATCATGATATAAGGAAATATATAATACTTTATTATTGCCTCTCGGGCATATTTCCTTCAGAACACAGTGAATCATGCGAAACAACATGGAAATAAAATAGAACGAAACACTTGGGCGGCCAATGCTTACCAAGAAGGTGGACATGTATGTTTTTTTAAGGGCTTTGGTATATGAAGTGCGAACTGCAGCCCAGTCTGTTGCCGGTGCAAATGCTCGTTCGGTTGCCGCTGCACGGGCCGGAGCAAATGCAAGTGCAAGTGTTGGTGCAGGTGCCGAAGTCGCGGCTGCTTCCGGAGATGGTGCTCCTTGTAGAGCTGGTGCCGGTGTCGGAGTAGGTGCCTGATCCACTGACGCAGTCAGTGCCCAATCCTCAGCTGGACCAGACTGAGCTGCTGCCGCTGTCAGTGCTAGAGCAACTGCCGGTGCTCGTTCCGTTGCTGAAGGTGGTACCGATGTGCGAGACAGCGGCGATCGTGTCTGGTCTGCTATGATCAGCTTTCTCACTTGACTAGGCTTCGTGACCGTGATCCAGTTTTTTTTCTTCATTTCTTTTAAATGCGAGAAGGACTAATTGTGGCGTTTTTGTTAAACCAGACTGCAGTTCATCATAGGGATTCAGCTTGTACTCAGACAACAAACTGATCCAATTTTTTCCAGTAATATAAGTGATGGACAGTGCCTTCGTTACTGACACGACATAAGAAGTGAAACCTGCAAAAATAGCCATCGTAGAGCAAACCAAACGGTTTATTCTGTGATGAATGTCACCTGGCAAAACCTCCATCGAAAAATTGCAGGAAAAGAAAGAAAACATGACATTAAATCAATAAGATTTAGACAGTAAATCCATAAGATTTACTTGATGTGACACGAGTGAATCCTTATGAGGAAATCACTATGTTGAAGTACTAAACAGAAGATTGATCGTCCAACTACGGCTGGCATGCAGGGGCCCCGCCTAGTCCCACAAGCAGGACATTCCAAAGGTCATGACAAATCGTATGGACCGAACATCCATGGGACTGGAAATCCTGGTGGGTGCGATAAACCCTGCAATACATACAGAGATTGGAGTGTAACCATAATTGATAAACTAAAGTTGGGTACTTCAAAATATACAGACTGAATTGAGTGGACAGACATTAACATAGACTGTTCTCAGGACTGGCCACACACCAAAAGCGGCAGTACTAATAAACAATACAGGGTTCACAAACACAAATCAAGTACAGAACAATAGTACTTACTACAGACAACTAAAGTTGCACTAATTAAACTCTGCAGACTATTTCTTGCCACCGACCTACGGGATGAACCCCGCATAACTGACTAGGCCATGGACTTCGTGAGAGATGTCTACATGCACCATCACCATCTTGTCAACCTTGGAGAACCTAACAGAGTGGTCTTTCCACTCATAAACATGATCATGAAGACAGGCCGCATCAGATTTGTTTGGAAGCTTTACAAGAACCACACCCTTCGTAATCGAAGGCACAGCCAGGAAATTGTTGTGGTCAAGTACAACCTCGAGAACACGCCTGACAACAATGCTACAGCAAAACACTAGTTCAGGACACGTGGCGACAAGGATACAGCAGCTGGATAGTTTAGCAGTAGAACTCATCCTCAGGTCTTCCAGTTCACATGGCATGACTTTGAGAACTACATCTCCACCGCGGACCTGGTTCTAATTCAAACAGAAACCATATTTTATTACTACCTCCGTTCAGAAATATAAGATGATTTTCGATATTATACTCCATATATGACTACATATTTGCACAGAAATGAGTGAAAAAAGACACTAGAACATGTCTTCAAAGGCATGAGAGTAGAGGGATTACTTGCAATATCCATAACACAAGTTACTGAGGCAAATATACCCTCTTCAAAGGTAGCATTGATGTTCATAAAGTACTCCCTCCGTCCCAAAATTCTTGTATTAGATTTGTCTAGATACGGAACACACATCCGTATCTAGACAAATCTAAGACAAGAAATTTGGGACAGAGGGAGTAGTTGAAAGTAATCTATAAGAAATCAGTGTCAACCTCTCGCATGTTTTGGTCAAAAGAGGAATTTAGAACCGTCATTTGGCACAGAAAAATCACATGCAAGATCAGGCAGAAAGTTGTACTACTAGTTTCTAGTACTGCGTGTTAGATGAAAAAACACGATCAAGATCGAGAAAAAGATCGTCAAGAAGAGATATTACCTGGACTTGCTTAATGAGGGATCCCGGAGAGGGGGGCTTGGACAGGGCGATGGCTTTGAGCTTGTCTGCGGTAGTCTCGGCGGGGTGCTTGCGCTTCTTCGTACCATGAGCCTCGACGGTTTTGGCCAGAGCCATAGACATCACTTCAGCCGGTGCTCCAGCGTCCATCAACAACCTGTCAAATCAAAATAAAAGAAAAGAAACCATAATCACAAACCCAAAAGAAGAAAAGAGAGGGAGTTATAGGATCAGTCTCGGGGTTGCAAGACCGGGCCCTGGCCAGAATCAACACCATTGATGCGCTCACCTTCATTAGCAGGAGCATGTAAAACGTTTGCATCAAATCCTTCATTAGCAGTCTGTTCATTAGACACTTCAGGCTCAAGAACAACATGAGCTTGGATGTTTTCACCGGAAACTTGATTAGATACATCAGATTCAGTCAGTTCAGTATTGATTGGGGGAGTTATAAAATAAGTAGAAATTGGTTTCATTTTCTCATAGATTCCCTACATACAAGCAGTTTTACAACACCGTCAGGTTTAATTATTGGCCAGAAATTGAAGAGTTGAATTAGATATAATCAGTGATGTGATGTACCTGCTCGTTGCTGTAGGATCGAAAGTATGTCTAGAGGGGGGTGATTAGACTACTTGACCAAATAAAAATCTAGCCTTTTCCAAATTTTAGTTCTTGGAAGATTTTAGCAACTTTAGAACAAGTCAAGCAATCTTAACACAATTCAAGCAAGCATGCAAAGAGTATATGAGCAGCGGAAAGTAAAGCATGCAACTTGCAAGAATGTAAAGGGAAGGGTTTGGAGGATTCAAACGCAATTGGAGACACGGATGTTTTTGTCATGGTTCCGATAGGTGGTGCTATCGTACATCCACGTTGATGGAGACTTCAACCCACGAAGGGTAATGGTTGCGCGAGTCCACGGAGGGCTCCACCCACGAAGGGTCCACGAAGAAGCAACCTTGTCTATCCCACCATGGCCGTCGCCCACGCAGGACTTGCCTCACTAGCGGTAGATCTTCATGAAGTAGGCGATCTCCTTGCCCTTACAAACTCCTTGGTTCCACTCCACAATCTTGTCGGAGGCTCCCAAGTGACACCTAGCCAATCTAGGAGACACCACTCTCCAAGAAGTAACAAATGGTGTGTTGATGATGAACTCCTTGCTCTTGTGCTTCAAATGATAGTCTCCCCAACACTCAACTCTCTCTCACAGGATTTGGATTTGGTGGAAAGAAGATTTGAGTGGAAAGCAACCTGGGGAAGGCTAGAGATCAAGATTTATGTGGTTGGAATGGAATATCTTGACCTCAACACAAGTGTAGGTGGTTCTCTTTCAGAAAATGTATATTGGAAGTGTAGGCGTGTTCTGATGGCTCTCTCCACGAATGAAGAGGAGGTGGAGGGGTATATATAGCCTCCACACAAAATCTAACCGTTACACACAACTTGCCAAACTCGGTGGGACCGAATTGTTAAACTCGGTCGGACCGATTGAGCAAATCTAGTGACCGTTAGGATTTTCGGTGGGACCGACATGCAACTTAGTAGGACCGATATGGTTAGGGTTAGGGCATAATGTAATCTCGGTGAGACCGATTACACAAACTCGGTAAGACCGATTTTGGTAATAAGATAACCAGAGAGTTCGTCAGGTAAACTCAGTGGGACCGATTCGCTCATTTCGGTGAGACCAAAATGTTGCAAAAGGGAAACAGAGAGTTTACATTGCAATCTCGGTGGGACCGATCGCTCATCTCGGTAGGACCGAAACGTTACGAAGGGAAACAGAGAGATTACAATCCCATCTCGGTGAGACCGAGATCCCTATCGGTGAGAACGATTTGCCTAGGGTTTGTGGTAGTGGCTATGACATCTGAACTCGGTGGCGCCGGATGGAAAGAATCGGTGGGGCCGAGTTTGACTTTTGGTTTAGGTCATATGTGGAAGTGGGAAAGTGGTTGAGGGCTTTGGAGCATATCACTAAGCACTTCCAGCAAGCAAGCCATTAAGCAACACCTCATATCTCCTTGATAGTATTGGCTTTTCCTATAGACTTAATGTGATCTTTGATCACTAAAATAGAAAATGTAGAGTCTTGATCTTTAAGCTTGAGCCAATCCCTTTGTACTTAGCATTTTGAGGGGTCCACTTTTCTCATCCATGCCATGCCAATCATTGAGCTTTCTTGAAATATTAGTCTTGAAATAGTGTTAGCTCAATGAGCTATATGTTGTTAGGAATTACCAAAACCACCTAGGGATAGTTGCACTTTCAATCTCCCCCTTTTTGGTAATTGATGACAACATATAGATCAAAGCTTCGACAAATGATAATAAGAGTGAAACACATTGTCGCTTTGAGAAATATGTCAAAAGCAAGAGCTCCCCCTAAATTTGTGCATAGTTTAAGATTTGCTTTGGACTGCAAATGCAAAATGAGTTAGGATCATGGGTTACTCTTCCATGTCACATACACCTTGGTGGAGCGCTCAAAATGATAATAAATAAATACATGCACTCATCACCAAGCAAAGTGAATGATCATATGGGATATAAAAGGATAATGTCATCCAACAAGTATTAAGGTAGCATATGATCAAACACATGATCATCCAATTATCACACAAAAGCATAAAGTATCTCAAACAAGCAAATAACAAAGTGTTGGGGAACATAGTAATTTCAAAAAATTTCCTACGCACACGCAAGATCATGGTGATGCATAGCAAAGAGAGGGGAGAGTGTTGTCCACGTACCCTCGTAGACCGAAAGCGGAAGCGTTATCACAACGCGGTTGATGTAGTCGTACGTCTTCATGATCCGACCGATCAAGTACCGAACGTACGGCACCTCTGAGTTCTACACATGTTCAGCTCGATGACGTCCCTCGAACTCCGATCCAGCCGAGTGTTGAGGGAGAGTTTCGTCAGCACGACGGCGTGGTGACGATGATGATGTTCCTCCGACGCAGGGCTTCGCCTAAGCTCCGCAACGGTATTATCGTGGTGTAATATGGTGGAGGGGGGCACCGCACACGGCTAAGAGATCTGAAGGATCAATTGTTGTGTCTCTGGGGTGCCCCCTGCCTCCGTATATAAAGGAGCAAGGGGGAGGCAGCCGGCCAAGGGAAGAGGCGCGCCAAAGGGGGGAGTCCTACTCCCACCGGGAGTAGGACCCCTCCTTTCCTTGTGGGAGTAGGAGAAGGGAAGGGGGAAGGAGAAAGAAGGAAGGGGGCGCCCCCTTCCCTAGTCCAATTCGGACCAGGTCATGGGGAGGGGCGCGGCCACCTTTTGAGACTCCTCGTCATATCCCGATCTCATCCGGGACTCCGAACTCCTTTGGTACATCAAAACTCAATAAAACTGTCATCATAACGTTAAGCGTGCGGACCCTACGTGTTGAGGATATAGACCTTAGAGTCACCCGCCAGGAGGGGCCGGGTTACTCCAATGGTCCTTGCCAGAAGCCCGACGCCAAGCTTAAAGACAGTGGGCCAAAGATGGGCTTAAGACCCGGATATGGCTTAAAGCCCGTAGTTACAATCGTTATTATGGTAGAACTTGTAGTGTAAGGCAAGAATAGTTGAGAGTCCGAGCCGGACACTCTTATGAGCCGGCCGGGACTCTGAGAGCTGCTGGGCGTCAGCCTCCCTATATAAAGGGACGACCCGACAGCGGTTTAGAGGAGAGAACAATCTCGACGAAAGCCAGGCATAGCAGTTAAGCTCCCTGGTCGTGGAAACCCTAATCAATACGACCGCAAACTGGACGTAGGCTTTTACCTTCACCGTAAGGGGCCGAACCAGTATAAACCCTCGTATTCCTTGTCCCGCTTAACCCCTTCAAGCTTCCTAGTAGTGATGGCTCCACGACTAAGTCCTAGCTCGAGGGCATCTATCGTGACAATTCCACGACAGTTGGCGCCCACCGTGGGGCAGGGGGCACCTGGGGATTTGAGTTCTTGAAGGGCAGCTTCGAAGGGCTCAAGGGATACGCTGTGGGCCGGATGACCAAGAGTCATCGCGGCAAGCTTTACATCGACGATACAGACTGGGGCCCCGACACCGGCTCAATTGAGTACGGGTACCGGGTCCCCTTCGGCGGAATTCATGTTTTCATCGACAAGATTGGTGAGCCGGGCCCTGAGCCGGATCTCTGCACCGATCTCATCGAGGTGGCTCAGCGCGCACGACCCGCCCGGGCCCGGCCTGCCTTAAAGCATGCTTTTGTGGGGTGCATCCACGGAGGACTCTCTGATCGATCTGGATCTCGTGATGAGACGGCCGCCGGTTCTGACGCCGAGTCGGCCACCGATGAGTCAAACTCGTTGTATCAACTTCAAGATGGCAGGCTCATGGGTTGTTACGATGGTGACAGTATTCCGGACCTATTTGAGCCGCCAAGCCGGGTGGGAATCTTTATGGCCGGTGCACAGCCTGTTCAGAACCCCGCGGCTGGAGTAGGAAACCCGGTGCCTTCTCCGGCTCAGGTACTGATGGATCTCACGGACAAGATGACGGCCCTGTTAACCGCCACGGTTGACCCGGCGGATCAAGCTCAGCATGATGCGGAGGTGGCACAGTTAAAATTGGATCTAGTAAAAGCTAAGGAGGACCTCGCAGCGGAAGGGATCAGGGTGGCTGCGGAGAGAGCGGCTCTCGATGCCCAAACTCAGTTGATCCAGGCGCAGTCCTTCCAACTCACGATGGATCAGAACGCGTCCAATGAGGTCATGAGAAGGAGGCATCAAAAGACCCAATCTCGGCTCCCGCCGGTTTACGATCCACGCAACCTCTTCAGCACGCCAGGTGCAGGGTCTAGTAACCCGCCAGGGGTCATAGCGCCCGGGTCTGGGCCCCCTATTCAGCCACGAGTGATGGGGCCTCCCCAGGTGCCCCCTGCCCCACCTCAGTATGTGCCAACACCCCCGGGTCATTATAATAACCCGCTGGAGAACATGGTTGCTGCGGCAGCACGGCTGGCGGCTCTCCCAGTTGACGGCGACTCTCCGACGGCTATTGAAACCCGGCGGGTCAGGGAACTCCTTCAGACGGCACTGGCGCAGCAAGAGGCGTACTCCTACAGCCGGGATAGGATCCACTCGACCCCTCGTCCGGGCCGGAGCCCGAGTTACAGCAGGCACATGATCTCAGCGACCGGCTCAAGCAACGTCCGACGCCATGACCCGCCCCCTGGCCATGGCCTGGCTTATAACGGAGCTTGTCACGCAGCGGACCAAGACAGAGCGCGGCAAGAGGCGGAGCAGGTGCCTCAATTGACGGCTTACCAGACCCCCCCGGCTTATCCGACGACTTCCGTCGACGTGGGTATCCCTACCAGGACAGGAGGTGTCCCCTGTTTAGTGCCGGCTATCCGCAATGGACGTTTACCCAAGGACTTCAAAGGCCCTAGGAAGGTGCCCAACTACACGGCTGACTTACAACCCGCAGCCTGGATCGAGAGTTATGAGATGGCCATGGAGCTACTGGAGGTCAGTGAGGCGGCAATGGCTAAGTACTTCACCATGATGTTGGATGGGACTGCCCGCACTTGGTTAAAAGGGCTACCACCGAATTCCATCGGGTCTTGGGCTGAGCTGAAAGCCCGGTTCATCCAAAACTTCAAAGATACCTGTAGGAAGTCTATGTCAATTGTGGATTTGACTAACTATAACCAGCAGGAGGGTGAGTCTACGACACATTGGGTTCGCCGGGTTAAGGAGATCATACACTCGTCAGACAAGATGGATGCCGGCTCAGCAGTTTTAATGCTGGAGCAGAATTGTCGTTTTGTCCCCTAAAGATGAAGCTCGGGCGGCTTAAGCGCAACTGCAATGACATGGGCACACTAATGGCGGCTCTTGTCAAGTATGCCGATTCTGATGGTACCAAGGATCCCCCTTCAGATGAGGAAAGGACAGGGAAGGGGAAGAAGAATGGCAATGGCAAGGGTCCTCAGCATAACCCGGGGAACCAAGGAGGAGGCAAGCGCAAGGCAGATGGCAGCCTAGAGTTTGTAGCCAACGCCAGCGCACAAGGCAATAACCAGCGACGCAAGGGGAGGCCCCCTCCCCGAGGCGGCGGGTCAGGACCAACACTGGAGCAGCTGTTGAATGAGCCTTGTCCAAGGCATGGCTCTAGAGAGAAGCCGGCGACTCCTCTATGGAAGGATTGTGCAATCATGAAGGCCTTTAAGAACTACAATGGCCCGGGCGGCGGCTCAGGCGCCGGCGGTTTCCATGGCCCGGGCGGCGGCTCAAATTCTAATCCTCAGAACGGTCAAGGGGGCTTTAATCAGCAGTCTGGCCAGGGTCATTAGCAGTAGCAGGGGGGTTATCAGACCAATCCAAAGCAGCTTAGCGGGGGACAGTATCATGTGTTTACCACCAGTCTATGTAAACGAGATCAGAAGCTTCATAAGAGGGCAGTAAATGCCGTTGAGCCGGCGGTTCCACGCTACTTGCGGTGGTCTGAACAGCCTATAGTGTGGAGTAGGGAGGATCACCCTCCCCGGGTGGATAATCCGGGTCACTTGGCCTTAGTAGTGGCTCCTCAGGTGGGAGGATATAATTTTACTAAGGTGCTCATGGATGGAGGCAGCAGCATCAACATCCTCTATTATGAGACTTTCCGTCGTATGGGGTTGATTGATAAAAACCTCAGCCAGTCCAACACTATTTTCCACGGTGTGGTACCGGGTAAGTCGGCTTATCCGGTCGGCAAGATTGAATTGGAAGTGGCCTTTGGAGATGAGAACAACTACAGGGTGGAGAAATTGACCTTTGAGGTGGTCAAGATAAGAAGCCCGTACCATGCTATATTTGGACGGCCGGCTTACGCCAAGTTCATGGCACGGCCGTGTTATGTGTACTTACAGCTCAAGATGCCAGGTCACAACGGGACCATTACGGTTCACGGCAGTCGAAAGGTGGCCTTGGAATGTGAGGAAGGCGATGCGGCTTATGCAGAATCTGTTTGTGCAACAGAGGAGTTGAAGTTTTACAAAGATAATGTTGACCCAACAGACATGACCTCTCTGAAAAAGCCGACTACGGAAAATGAGCCGGCGATGAAATTTAAGTCGGCCGATGAAACTAAGCTCATTGATTTTGTCCCAGGAGATTCATCTCAGCGGTTTAGCATCAGTGCAAATTTGGATGTGAAATAGGAAGGCGCGCTCATCGAGTTCATCCGTGAGAATAGGGACATCTTCGCATGGAAACCTTCTAACATGCTGGGTGTACCTAGGGAACTCGCTGAGCACACTCTCAATGTCGATCCGAAATTTAAGCTGGTCAGATAGTTCCTTCGGCGGTTTAATGAAGAGAGGCGGAAAGCTGTTGGTGAAGAGGTGACCCGGCTCTTGGCGGCCGGGTTTATTGTTGAAGTCTTTCACCCAGAGTGGTTAGCTAACCCGGTGCTCGTACTCAAGAAGAACGGCACTTGGCGGATGTGTGTGGACTACACGGACTTGAACAAAGCGTGTCCTGCTGTTCCTTTCGCCCTTCCCCATATTGATCAAATTATTGATGCTACGGCCGGTTGTGCGCGTTTAAGTTTCCTGGATGCTTATTCCGGGTATCATCAGATTAAAATGGCGGTTAAGGACCAGGAGAAGACGGCGTTCATCACTCCCTTTGGAGCCTTTTGCTATGTGTCCATGCCTTTTGGACTCAAGTGTGCACAGGCGACTTATCAGCGTTGCGTGCAGAACTATCTTCATAAACAGATTGGGCGCAATGTTCATGCTTATGTGGACGATATTGTGGTTAAGTCCATAAAGGAGGAAACCCTGATAGATGATTTGAGAGAAACCTTTGATAATCTCCGGGTCTACAAGATGATGCTTAACCCGGCCAAGTGTGTCTTCGGTGTTCCTGCAGGCAAACTCTTGGGTTTTTTGGTTTCTGACAGAGGCATTGAAGCTAACCCAGAGAAGATCAAGGCCATCACCTCCCTGGCTAAGCCGGCGTGTATAAATGACGTTCAGCGCTTGGCGGGTCGCATCGCTGCATTAAGCCGGTTTATAAGCCGTCTGGGTGAGAAGGCCATGCCATTGTATCAGTTGATGAAGAAGACTGATAACTTTGTCTGGAATGATGCAGCTAATACTGCCTTTGAGGATTTGAAGAAGCAGCTGGCAGAGCCTCCAGTCCTTGCTGCTCCGGTTGACAAGGAGCCCTTATTATTGTACGTAGCGGCGAACACACGAGCCGTCAGTGTGGCTATTGTGGTGGAGCGCAAGGAGGAGGGTAAGGAGCATCCGGTTCAGCGGCCGGTTTATTATGTCAGCGAAGTACTCATTGAGTCCAAGCAGCGGTATCCGCATTGGCCGAAGCTTGTGTATGGTGTATTCATGGCAAGCCGGAAACTTAAGCATTATTTTTAGGGTCATCCCATCACCGTAGTCAGCTCTGCCCCTCTTGGTGATATCATTCAAAACAGAGAGGCCACAGGGAGAGTAGCTAAGTGGGCTATAGAGCTTGGACCTCATGGTCTCAAATACGTGCCACGCACCGCTGTTAAGTCTCAGGCCTTGGTGGATTTCATCAATGAATGGACAGAGTCACAGGTGCCCGAGCAGAAGCCGGATAACACATATTGGACTATTCACTTTGATGGGTCCAGGCAGTTGGAGGGCTCGGGGGCCGGAGTCGTGTTAGCTTCCCCTAAAGCTGACAAGTTCCATTATGTGCTACAGTTGCTGTTTCCTTGTACTAACAACGCGGCTGAGTACGAGGCCCTGCTCCATGGTCTTTGGATGGCTAAAGAGATGAGCTTAAGCCGGGTAAGGTGCTTCGGTGACTCAGACTTGGTGGCTCAACAAGTGTCAGGAAAGTGGGATTCCAAGGACCCTCTCATGGCGGCTTATCGCCGCGAGGTTGATGCCAGTGCTGGGCATTTTCAGGGTTACCAAGTGGAACACATCGACCGCAAGAAGAACGAGGCGGCGGATGCTTTAAGCCGGCTGGGCTCTCAGAGAAAACCGGTGCCGCCTAACACTTTCCTGGACGTCCTGTATAGCCCTTCAGTTAAGTTGCCTACAGAGGAAGACTTGGCTGTCCCTGACCCGGAGGCACGACTGGTGGCGGCTCTCCATATCATACCAGACTGGACAATGCCATATCTGGCTTACATGACCCGGGGTGAGTTGCCTGAGGATGAAACTTTGGCCAGGCAAATAACCCGACGGGCTAAGTCAATGATTGTTATCAATGGGGAATTGCATCACCGCAGTGTTACAGGAGCGTTTTAGCGTTGTGTTGCCCCTGAAGAAGGTCAGGAAATCTTGCGTGAGATCCATGAAGGGGATTGTGGCCATCACGCCAGCTCAAAGTCTCTTGTGGCCAAGGCTTTTCGTCATGGCTTTTATTGGTTAACGGCTCATGCGGATGCAGAGGACTTGGTCAGTAAGTGTGATGGTTGCCAAAGGTTCTCACGACGGGCTCATGTACCGGCTAAAGAGCTGAGGATGATCCCAATTACTTGGCCCTTTGCGGTCTGGGGGCTTGATATGGTTGGGCCTTTCAAAAGGTCCAAGGATAAGAAGACCCACCTTTTGGTGGCCGTTGACAAGTTTACCTAGTGGGTTGAAGCGGAGCCCGTTAGAAAGTGTGATGCAGCCACGACGGTTCAGTTTATGAAAAAGGTGATCTTTCGCTTTGGCTTTCCGCACAGCATTATCACTGACAATGGCACCAATCTCTCCAAAGGCGCCATGGAAGAATTTTGTCAACGAGAGCATATCCGACTTGATGTTTCCTCGGTAGCTCATCCTCAATCCAATGGTCAAGCTGAGAGAGCTAATCAGGAGATTCTGAAGGGCATCAAGCCCCGGCTTTTGGTCCCTTTGCAACGGACGCCGGGTTGTTGGGTGGAGGAGTTGCCCTCCGTGTTATGGAGCATCAACACTACTCCTAACAGGTCTACAGGTTTTACACCTTTCTTCATGGTTTACGGGGCAGAAGCAGTCCTCCCCAGTGACATCCGTCATGACTCACCTCGAGTGGCGGCTTATGTTGAGGCGGATAATGAGCAGGCGCGCCAAGACGCTCTTGACTTTCTGGACGAACAGCGTGATGTGGCAGCAGCCCGTTCAGCAATTTACCAACAAGACCTGCGCCGTTATCATGGCCGCCGGGTTAAATCCCGGGTCTTCCAGGAAGGGGATCTCGTGCTCTGGCTTATCCAAGATCAAACTGATACACACAAACTATCCCCGCCTTAGGAAGGGCCCTTTGTGGTCAGCAAGAACTTGTACAACGGGTCATATTACCTCATTGACGTCCGGGAGCACAAAGATTCACGTAAGTCGGAGGAAGGGACCCGTCGGCCGTGGAACATAGCTCAGCTTCGGCCTTACTACACTTGAGCCACCAGCTCTCATAATGTACATATTTCTCTCAGCCATGTATATATTATGATAAAGCAATAAAGCAGGACCTCTGTCCTTTTTCTCCTCCAAATGAGCATGTGTTTTCTTTGCAAGATCAACATGGTAACTTGAAGGAGGATCCGGCTTATGATCGTGTTCGAATCTAGCCACGGGTAATAAGGTCACTTGGGGGCTTCCTGTTCAAACATGGGTCGTATTCGAACCAAAGAGAACATAGCTGCCGATACCCATTTGATTGGCAAAGTGTCGAGCTCACTGAGAGGTTTTCTCTGATCATATTTGAATCATAGTTTAACCCCTTTGAGAACCGACGTGCATCGTATTCGAATCAGCGTCGTTAAACAATTCTTAAAATCACTTGGGGGCTTCCTGTTCAAACATGGGTCGTATTCCAACCAAAGAGAACATAGCTGTCGGTACCCTCTTGATTGGCATCGCCACACCCACTGGGGGCTATATGATCGTATCCGAATCTTAGCTTAACCCCTTTGGGCCGGGTCTCTGGTCGAATTCGAACCGGAAGCCCCCAAGTTCTTCTGCTTTATCACAAGTTTTCTCTGATTATGTCAAAGTGTGTACAGCCAGGTCTCGCTTGGCCGGTTTAAATTTTGATTTCCAGTGTTTGTTCAACACAATAGGTGTCATTAAAACAGATACACCGGAGTTAAGGTACCAACCTTATTACCCGGGTGATCTAAACCGGAATACGCTGGCAGGCCGCTAAGTGTGTTATCACGGCTATATTAAAGACATAATTAAGGGTCAATCTTTTTTGATTCATATCCGGGTTATATATATAAAACCGATGATTCTCAGCGCGGTAAGCCGCCTAGAGACTTGCGATTTGTCCTTTTATGCAGGATAGTTCAAGGCAATTATTTGAGACCAAGGGGAATGAATGACCCGGAGAAATATCAAGAGACAACTTCAATAGACTTCAGCATTCAATATGTGCACGATGGCACGGCAAAGATAAAATGTTACACCTACTCTACTACAAGACTCATCGAGTCCAAAAGGGTGCAGCATTGTTTGGTAAGCCGGCTGCAGAAGCTAAGACGCTTGCTGGGTGGAAGTCTCCGGCTCATTTCTTTCTTCTCCTCCGGCTGTCCCCAAGGTCTGGAAAGTCGACGACTTCCAGTCGATGCCGCTCAGCGCTTCGAATTGGGCTTCCTCGTCAATTAACCCGGCCGGGTCAATCTCCGGGGCAAAGGTGTGCTGACGAGCCGGCGGAATTAAACTCAGAGCTTCATAGCGAGGGGTTGGGATCCTCTGATTTTCTGCATTATAACCTGGCTGGTACTTGGTCAGATTCGTGTCGTTTCCAATAAGAGTTGCCACCGGGCGCACGATCTTCACGCAGGCGGCGAAGTCTTTTTGGTCGAAAGCCGTGCCATCTTCCTTCAGACTTGGATAGCCGAGGGCGATGTCTGCCGGGTCTAGCTCCGGCAGGAAAGCCTTGGCCCGGCTCAGCGCGGCGATCGCTCCGGATCTCGCAGAGGCCCGTCGCAACTCTTGGATACGTTGCGGCAGGACGGCGAGCCGACGAAGAACCTCCGCCAAGTGAGTCGGCACCTCGTTGGATAAGGCTACCACAGCTAAGGCATGTTGTGACCCGGTGTAGAGTTGCTCCACCAGGGTATACACGGCCTTTAGCTTGGTTACGACACTCTCGTTGAGGTTGGCACTTCTGGAACCTGTTTAATAGAGCAGGACAAGCCGCCGACCAGGGTGAGTTATGAGGCATTAAAATTTTAAACTGAATAAAAGCTGGCGGATGACTTACCGAAGATTGTAGCAACCATTTGAGACACTTGGCGCTTTAAGCCGGAGAGTTCGGCCGTCTTCTCTGACAGGGCCCTCTCCGCCTGATCAGCCCGGTTCACCAATGCGGCCTTTTCTTCGGCCCACGCTTTTCGTCCAGCGTTAAACTCTGTCTTAAGCTTCTCTTGTGAGGCGATGCTGGACACGAACTTGGCATTTGCCTTCCGGGTCTCCATCTCTTGCATCTTTAGCCGGTTCTTAAGATCGGCAAGGTCAGCCTCAAGCTTCTTGCTAACAGCCTGTATAAATGTCCGGGTTATGGCATGAACAGTTACTATACAAATTTCATGTCCCAAGTGTTTTCCAAGGAAAGACACTTGGCACTTGGGGGCTAATGCATGTTCAACGTTTCTATTTACAACGTTCCGGTTCATGCGAGTAAGCCGGAAGATAAGCCCCAAGTGTTTTCCAAGCAAAGACACTTAGCACTTGGGGGCTAATGTGTATAGAAGGTTCTTATCTACAAATTACCGGTTTAATTGGCTAAGCCGGAACTTCAGTCTACAACATATTCAATCCTAAGTCGTTGACTTGAGGGTTAGCATGGTAAAAGTAACTAGGCAGTAAGTAAGAGGACAGAAGGATAATACCTCAGATTTCTGCTGGATCTGGGTCACCATGGCAACCTCTGCGTCCCGGCTCTTGTGCACTTGGTTGACGTAGCCGGAGACGAGCTCTCCAATGCTCAGGTTGGCATAGTCAGTTAGATCCAGACTGACCCGGTGGGGCTGCAGTACTTCCCCCTTGGCAGAGCACTTGGTCAGTGCCGTAGGCCTCCCCGGCTCAACAAATTCCGTCCGGGTGATTTCAACGTCCGGGTCGTTTGTTGGCTGAGCCGAGCCGGAGGCCTCCGGTTCAGCAGAAGCTTCTACACGTGCCGTGTCGATTGGAGTGGTGGCTTCGGGGGCGGAGGCAGCTGGCGGTTCTTGAACCGTCACCTCCGGTTCAGGCAAATCCGGCTCTCCGGCCGACTTGGTTTTCTTCGCCCTCTTGGTGAGCTTTGCCTGGGCACTGAAAGAACAACAAAGGTTAGTACAAAAAGTATGAGCAAAGATCAGAACAACATGATATGGTTATCATTACCCGGGCATGGTCTTGAAAGTTGGCAGATTCGACTGCATAGAATCACCGGAAGAAGGGGAAGTCTCCTGGTAATTTGAGTCAGAGGAATCAAGCGGTTGGCGTATAACACCCGCAAAAGGACGAAAAGGGTACAATTTTGTGGTCACCTCAGTCCGGCGTTTCCTTGATGCATCAGGTAACCCGGAGGAGAGGTCAGTGTCCTTGTTGGTCCGGGTATGCCGCCGGCTCTCATGAACCTGTCGCTTCAAAATAAATTCAGGATCTTGGTAAGCTAAAGGATGGGAAAAGCTTACTTTCCGGGTTACTCTTCGGGTTTTCAGCCGTGGCAAGGGCTCCGAGTCGGAGGAAAGTATTGTTACCTCTTCAACCACCGGGTTACTGGCTCCGGTGTCCTCCTGTTGATAAACAGCATTGATAAGACGGACAGAGCTAAAACAACAAGTATAACAAGAGCTTACAAGTCTAAGAATTACCTCATACTCGGAGCTGTCACTTAGCTGCAACAGCTCCGAAGCAGTGGGCCTACTTCCCTTCTTACGGGGGCAGCTTTCTTGGCGGCTTTCTTTGCCTTTATGGCCTTCTTGGCCGCGTCATGGTCATACTTGACCCACCAGAACTTGTCGTCAGCCTGAAAAATACAATGATGATTTCTTGAACATCCAGATGAAGGTTATCTATGGTCAAAGACAAAATGTTTAAAGCAGTGGCTTACCGCTGGGGTTGGGTTGGTCTTGCAGAAGGGGCTAACCCGGTCCTCCCGCAGTCTGCCAGGCTCTCGTTCAAGAGAGCCTTGGTCATCTCCTCTGCAACATCTTCTGGAAGATCATTGCGGCTGTGTCTCTAGGGGTCATCCTTTCGTCCTGTGTACTCGCACATTAAGCCGGGGCGACGGCTTAATGGGATCACCCGCCAGGAGATCCAGACCCGGACCAGATCGATTCCGTTGAGACCATTGCCCAAAAGAGCCTTGATCTTGTTTATGGTAGGGAGTAGAGGCTGGCGCTCCGCTTGCGTCAGCTTGTCAGACAGTGGGTGTGTTGACTCCAGACGAGAGGGGCGAAAGCCGGGCAACGGACTTTCATCAGCCGGCGACGTGTCTTGGCAGTAGAACCACGTCAGATTCCAATCTTTGGGGTGGCTTGGCGGCTCCGCGTATGGGAAAAGGCAGTCCCTTCGCCGCTGGATGGAGATGCCACCTAACTCCAGACTTGGCCCATTGGCGCACTCATTCTGACGGTTCAAGTAAAAAAGCTCTCTGAAGAGCAGCAGACTAGGTTCTTCTCCAAGGTAAACCTCGTAGAATACTTGGAAGTTGCAGATGTTGGACACTGAGTTGGGTCCTATGTCCTGAGGCCGCAGGTCGAAGAAGTTTAGAACGTCTCTAAAAAACTTTGAGCCGGGCGGTGCGAAGCCCAGGCTCATATGGTCCGCAAAAATCACTACCTCCCCGTCCTTTGGCTGTGGTCTCTCTTCTGACGGGTCAGGGGCACGGTAGGACATGACGTCCTTCTTGGGCAGATATCCAGACTTGACAAAATCTACTAGTGTCTCACTGGTGACATTGGACCTCATCCAGTTGCAAGTGATGGAGGCTTTGGGAGCTTTGGGAGGCATGGTGAAAGTCGGCAGTCTATGACAAAAAGGAAAACGTCCGGATTAATTATAAGCCGGAGGAAGTCTACAGTTCAAAGTCAAGGTGGCGGCTTGTGAAGGGGACTAATGGTATATACCTAAGTAGAGCGGGTTATTTAAGCCGCAGGGGTATTAAGAGTAATTTGATTGTCTACGGCCTTATCACAGCTAAGCCGGAGGATTCTACGGAGCATGGTTTTCTTTAAGCCGGAAGGTTCTGTGGTGTGTGGTTTCTTTAAACCGGAAATGTAAACCGCCGTGATTCAACGATTGTAGTTTTTTACTAAGTGTGGTAAAACAGGTTTCACACATTGCAGTAACTATTTTGAATCAAAATGGTCGGGCACAAGAAAAGTTTCTAGACCTAGAAACGGACGTGAGGAAGTTCTTAAGCTCAAACAAGGCTCTTATGCAGTAAAGCGAGGCTTGCTTGGATTTGAGATGAATGCTAAACAGCCGCCGCACTAGTTCTACCCTATGCTAAGATCAAAAAGAGGCAGTAAAATTCAAATCTACTGCGGGCCGCGGGAACTACGAAGAACAGAGGAAGAACTATGAAGCCCTAGTGCGGATCTGCCCTATGGAGTAGCAAGTAAAAAAGCTCTCTGAAGAGCAGCGGAGGTTGCCGCTGTTTGTCTGGACCGAGTCAGGGTGATGCAGCGGCCGAGGTTGACGAAGACCAGGGGCGAGGCGACGGCGGCAGAGTTCGAGCTCGAGTAGAGGAGCAGTGGCGCGAGGAGGAAGAAGGGTGGCGGAGAAGCCCGTCGGGCCGGCCTATTTATAAGGGCGAGCTCATAAGTGGGCGCGAGAATCAAGGAGTCCACGGCGTGGTTATCTCCTCCCGAAATGCCTCGATTTTTGGGATGACATTAAATGTAAAGATCCGTTGCGGATCTGGCGGAGTAAAAAATGGGCTTAATGGAAGATGACGTCACGGCGGATTATTCGGAGTCCAGAGGATGACGTCATGCCGGGTTATGGTCTTCACACAATTGTAAGCCGGTGATTTTCTGTCGAAGGGATTGAAGATTGACATGAGCCGGCTCAAATCAATCTGGGGCCTAATGTTGAGGATATAGACCTTAGAGTCACCCGCCAGGAGGGGCCGGGTTACTCCAATGGTCATTGCCAGAAGCCCGACGCCAAGCTTAAAGACAGTGGGCCCAAGATGGGCTTAAGACCCGGATATGGCTTAAAGCCCGTAGTTACAATCGTTATTATGGTAGAACTTGTAGTGTAAGGCAATAATAGTTGAGAGTCCGAGCCGGACACTCTTATGAGCCGGTCGGGACTCTGAGAGCTGCTGGGCGTCAGCCTCCCTATATAAAGGGACGACCCGGCAGCGGTTTAGAGGAGAGAACAATCTCGACGAAAGCCAGGCATAGCAGTTAAGCTCCCTGGTCGTCGAAACCCTAATCAATACAACCGCAAACTGGACGTAGGCTTTTACCTTCACCGTAAGGGGCCGAACCAGTATAAACCCTCATATTCCTTGTCCCGCTTAACCCCTTCAAGCTTCCTAGTAGCGATGGCTCCACGACTAAGTCCTAGCTCGAGGGCATCTGCCGTGACAATTCCACGACACTACGGGTTCGAGAACTATGTAGACATGACCGAGACACGTCTCTGGTCAATAACCAATAGCGGGACCTGGATGACCATATTTGCTCCCACATATTCTACGAAGATCTTTATCGGTCAGACCGCATAACAACATACATTGTTCCCTTTGTCACCGGTATGTTACTTGCCCGAGATTTGATCGTCGGTATCTCGATACCTAGTTCAATCTCGTTACCGGCAAGTCTCTTTACTCGTTCTGTAACACATCATCCCGCAACTAACTCATTAGTCACAATGCTTGCAAGGCTTATAGTGATGTGCATTACCAAGTGGGCCCAGAGATACCTCTCCGACAATTGGAGTGACAAATCCTAATCTCGAAATACGCCAACCCAACAAATACCTTTGGAGACACCTGTAGAGCACCTTTATAATCACCCATTTACGTTGTGACGGTTGGTAGCACACAAAGTGTTCCTCCGGTAAACGGGAGTTGCATAATCTCATAGTCATAGGAACATGTATAAGTCATGAAGAAAGCAAATAGCAACATACTAAACGATCGAGTGCTAAGCTAACGGAATGCGTCAAGTCAATCACGTCATTCTCCTAATGAGGTGATCTCGTTAATCAAATGACAACTCATGTCTATGGCTAGGAAACATAACCATCTTTGATTAACGAGCTAGTCAAGTAGAGGCATACTAGTGACACTCTGTTTGTCTATGTATTCACACATGTATTATGTTTTCGGTTAATACAATTCTAGCATCAATAATAAACATTTATCATGATATAAGGAAATATATAATACTTTATTATTGCCTCTAGGGAATATTTCCTTCCGTCTCCCACTTGCACTAGAGTCAATAATCTAGTTCACATTGCCATGTGATTTAACATCAATAATTCACATCACCATGTGATTAACACCCATAGTTCACATCTCTATGTGACCAACACTCAAAGGGTTTACTAGAGTCAATAATCTAGTTCACATCGCTATGTGATTATCACCCAAAGAGTACTAAGGTGTGATCATGTTTTGATTGTGAGATAATTTTAGTCAACGGGTCTGTCACATTCAGATCCGTAAGTATATTTGCAAATTTCTATGTCTGCAATGCTCTGCACGGAGCTACTCTAGCTAATTGCTCCCACTTTCAATATGTATCTAGACCGAGACTAAGAGTCATCAAGATTAGTGTCAAAACTTGCATCGACGTAACCCTTTACGACGAACCTTTTGTCACTTCCATAATCGAGAAACATGTCCTTATTCCACTAAGGATAATTTTGACCGCTGTCCAGTGATCTACTCCTAGATCACTATTGTACTCCCTTATCAAAATCAGTGTAGGGTATACAATAGATCTGGTACATTGCATGGCATACTTTATATAACCTATGGCCAAGGCATAGGGAATGACTTTCATTCTCTTTCTATCTTCTGCCGTGGTCGGGTTTTGAGTCTTACTCAATTTCACACCTTGTAACACAGGCAAGAACTCTTTCTTTGACTGTTCTATTTTGAACTAGTTCAAAATCTTGTTAAGGTATGTACTCATTGAAAAAACTCATCAAGCATTTTGATCTATCTCTATAGATCTTGATGCTCAATATGTAAGCAGCTTCACCGAGGTCTTTCTTTTCAAAAACTCCTTTCAAACACTCCTTTATGCTTTGCAGAATAATTCTACATTATTTTCGATCAACAATATGTCATTCACATATACTTATCAGAAATGCTGTAGTGCTCCCACTCACATTCTTGTAAATACAGGCTTCACCGCAAGTCTGTATAACACTATATCCTTTGATCAACTTATCAAAGCGTATATTCCAACTCCGAGATGCTTGCACCAGTCCATAGATGGATCGCTGGAGTTTGCATATTTTGTTAGCATCTTTAGGATTGACAAAACCTTCTGGTTGCATCATATACAACTCTTCTTTAATAAATCCATTAAGGAATGCAGTTTTGTTTATCCATTTGCCAGATTTCATAAAATGCGGCAATTGCTAACATGATTCAGACAGACTTAAGCATAGATACGAGTGAGAAACTCTCATCGTAGTCAACACCTTAAACTTGTCGAAAACCTTTTGCGACAATTCTAGTTTTGTAGATAGTAATACTACTATCAGCGTCCGTCTTCCTCTTGAAGATCCATTTAATCTCAATGGCTCACCGATCATTGGGCAAGTCAATCAAAGTCCATACTTTGTTCTCATACATGGATCTCATCTCAGATTTCATGGCTTCAAGCCATTTTGCGGAATCTGGGCTCACCATCGCTTCTTCATAGTTCGTAGGTTCGTCATGGTCTAGTAACATAACCTCCAGAACAGGATTACCGTCCCAGTCTGGTGCGGATCTTACTCTGGTTTAGCTACGAGGTTTGGTAGTAACTTGATCTTAAGTTTCATGATCATCATCATTAACTTCCTCACTAATTGGTGTAGGTGTCTCAGAAACTGGTTTCTGTGATGAACTACTTTCCAATAAGGGAGCAGGTATAGTTACCTCATCAAGTTCTACTTTCCTCCCACTCACTTCTTTTGAGAGAAACTCCTTCTCTAGAAAATTTCCGAATTTAGCAACAAAAGTTTTGCCTTCGGATCTGTGATAGAAGGTGTACCCAACTGTCTCCTTTGGGTATCCTATGAAGACACATTTCTCCGATTTGGGTTTGAGCTTATCAAGATGAAATTTTTTCACATAAGCATCGCAACCCCAAACTTTAAGAAACGACAACTTTGGTTTCTTGCCAAACCACAGTTCATAAGGCGTCGTCTCATCGGATTTTTATGGTGCCCTATTTAACGTGAATGTAGCTGTCTCTAATGCATAACCCCAAAACGATAGTGGTAAATTGGTAAGAGACATCATAGATTGCACTATATCCAATAAAGTACGTTTATGACGTTCGGACACACCATTATGCTGTGGTGTTCCAGGTGGCGTGAGTAGTGAAACTATTTCACATTGTTTTAACTGAAGGCCAAACTCGTAACTAAAATACTCTTCTCCATGATCAGATCGTAGAACTTTATTTTCTTGTTACGATGATTTTTGCTTCACTCTGAAATTATATGAACTTTTCAAATGTTTCAGACTTCTGTTTCATTAAGTAGATATACCCATATCTGCTCAAATCATCTGTGAAGATCAGAAAATAATGATACCTGCTACGAGCCTCAATATTCATCGGACCACATACATCTGTATGCATGATTTCCAACAAATCTGTTGCTCTCTCCATAGTTCCGGAGAACGGTGTTTTAGTCATCTTGCCTATGAGGCACGGTTCGCAAGCATCAAGTGATTCATAATCAAGTGATTCCAAAATCCCATCAGTATGGAGTTTCTTCATGCGCTTTACACCAATATGACCTAAACGGCAGTGCCACAAATAAGTTGCACTATCATTATTAACTTTGCATCTTTTGGCTTCATTATTATGAATATGTGTATCACTACGATCGAGATCCAACAAACCATTTTCGTTGGTGTGTATGACCATAGAAGGTTTTTATTCATGTAAACAGAACAACAATTGTTCTCTAACTTAAATGAATAACTGTATTGCAATAAAGATGATCAAATCATATTCATGCTCAACGAAAATACCAAATAACACTTATTTAGTTTCTACACTAATCCCGAAAGTATAGGGAGTGTGCGATGATGATCATATCAATCTTGGAACTACTTCCAACACACATCGTCACCTCGCCTTTTACTAGTCTCTGTTTATTCTGCAACTCCCGTTTTCGAGTTACTACTCTTTAGCAACTGAACCAGTATCAAATACTGAGGGGTTGCTATAAACACTAGTAAATACACATCAATAACATGTATATCCAATATACCTTTGTTCACTTTGCCATCCTTCTTATCCACCAAATACTTGGGGCAGTGCCGCCTCCGGTGACCAGTTCCTTTGCAGTAGAAGCACTTAGTCTCAGGCTTAGGTACAGACTTGGGCTTCTTCACTTGAGTAGCAACTTGCTTGCCGTTCTTTTTGAAGTTCCCCTTCTTCCTTTTGCCCTTTTCTTGAAACTAGTGGTCTCGTCAACCATCAACACTTGAAGTGGTCTCGTCAACCATCAACACTTGATGTTTTTTTTGATTTCTACCTTCATCGATTTCAGCATCACGAAGAGCTCGGGAATTACTTTCGTCATCCCTTGCATATTATAGTTCATCACGAAGTTCTACTAACTTGGTGATGGTGACTAGAGAATTCTGTCAATCACTATTTTATCTGGAAGATTAACTCCCACTTGATTCAAGCGATTGTAGTACCGAGACAATCTGAGCACATGCTCACTAGTTGAGCGATTCTCCTCCATCTTTTAGCTATAGAACTTGTTGGAGACTTCATATCTCTCAACTCGGGTATTTGCTTGAAATATTAACTTCAACTCCTGGAACATCTAATATGGTCCATGACGTTCAAAACGTCTTTGAAGTCCCGATTCTAAGCCGTTAAGCATGGTGCACTAAACTATCAAGTAGTCATCATATTGAGCTAGCCAAACGTTCATAACGTCTGCATCTGCTCCTGCAATAGGTCTGTCACCTAGCGGTGCATAATTTTTCTGTGCAGCAATGAGGATAATCCTCAGATCACGGATCCAATCCGCATCTTTGCTACTAACATCTTTCAACATAATTTTTCTCTAGGAACATATCAAAAATAAACATAGGGAAGCAACAACGCGAGCTATTGATCTACAACATAATTTGCAAAATACTATCAGGACTAAGTTCATAATAAATTTAAGTTCAATTAATCATATTACTTAAGAACTCCCACTTAGATAGACATCCCTCTAATCCTCTAAGTGATCACGTGATCCATATCAACTAAACCATGTCCGATCATCACGTGAGATGGAGTAGTTTCAATGGTGAACATCACTATGTTGATCATATCTACTATATGATTCACGCTCGACCTTTCGGTCTCCGTGTTCCGAGGCCATATCTGTTATATGCTAGGCTCGTCAAGTTTAACCTGAGTATTCCGCGTGTGCAACTGTTTTGCACCCGTTGTATTTGAACGTAGAGCCTATCACACCCGATCATCACGTGGTGTCTCAGCACGAAGAACTTTCGCAACGGTGCATACTCAGGGAGAACACTTATACTTTGATAATTTAGTGAAGGATCATCTTATAATGCTACCGTCAAACAAAGCAAGATAAGATGCATAAAGGATTAACATCACATGCAATCAATATAAGTGATATGATATGGCCATCATCATCTTGTGCTTGTGATCTCCATCTCCGAAGCACCGTGCTTGTGATCTCCATCTCCGAAGCACCGTCATGATCACCATCGTCACCGGCGCGACACCTTGATCTCCATCGTAGCATCGTTGTCGTCTCGCCAACTTATTGCTTTTACGACTATCGCTACCGCTTAGTGATAAAGTAAAACTATTACATGGCGATTGCATCTCATACAATAAAGCGACAACCATATGGCTCCTGCCAGTTGCCGATAACTCGGTTACAAAACATGATCATCTCATACAACACATTATATCACATCATGTCTTGACCATATCACATCACAACATGCCCTGCAAAAACAAGTTAGACGTCCTCTACTTTGTTGTTGCATATTTTACGTGGCTGCTACGGGCTTAGCAAGAACCGTTCTTACCTACGCATCAAAACCACAACGATAGTTTGTCAAGTTGGTGTTGTTTTAACCTTCGCAAGGACCGGGCGTAGCCACACTCGGTTCAACTAAAGTGAGAGAGAGAGACACCCGCCGGTCACCTTTAAGCAACGAGTGCTCCGAACGGTGAAACCAGTCTCGCGTAAGCGTACGCGTAATGTCGGTCCGGGCCGCTTCATCTCACAATACCGCTGAACCAAAGTATGACATGCTGGTAAGCAGTATGACTTATATCGCCCACAACTCACTTGTGTTCTACTCGTGCATAGCATCAACGCATAAAACCAGGCTCAGATGCCACTGTTGGGGAACGTAGTAATTTCAAAAAAATTCCTACGCACATGCAAGATCATGGTGATGCATAGCAAAGAGAGGGGAGAGTGTTGTCCACGTACCCTCGTAGACCGAAAGCGGAAGCGTTATCACAACGCGGTTGATATAGTCGTACGTCTTCATGATCCGACCGATCAAGTACCGAACGTACGGCACCTCCGAGTTCTACACATGTTCAGCTCGATGACGTCCCTCGAACTCCGATCCAGCCGAGTGTTGAGGGAGAGTTTCGTCAGCACGATGGCGTGGTGACGATGATGATGTTCCACCGACGCAGGGCTTCGCCTAAGCTCCGCAACAGTATTATCGAGGTGTAATATGGTGGAGGGGGGCACCGCACACGGCTAAGAGATCTGAAGGATCAATTGTTGTGTCTCTGGGGTGCCCCCTGCCTCCGTATATAAAGGAGCAAGGGGGAGGCAGCCGGCCAAGGGGAGAGGCACGCCAAAGGGGGGAGTCCTACTCCCACCGGGAGTAGGACTCCTCCTTTCCTTGTGGGAGTAGGAGAAGGGAAGGGGGAAGGAGAAAGAAGGAAGGGGGCGCCCCCCCTTCCCTAGTCCAATTCGGACCAGATCATGGGGAGGGGCGCGGCCACCTTTTAAGGCCTTTCTCTCCTTTCCCGTATGGCCCTTTAAGGCCCAATACGAATTCCCGTAACTCTCCAGTACTCCGAAAAATATCCGAATCACTCGGAACCTTTCCGAAGTCCCAATATAGTCGTCCAATATATCGATCTTTACGTCTCGGCCATTTCGAGACTCCTCGTCATATCCCCGATCTCATCCGGGACTCCGAACTCTTTCGGTACATCAAAACTCAATAAAACTGTCATCGTAACATTAAGCGTGCGGACCCTACGGGTTCGAGAACTATGTAGACATGACCGACACACGTCTCCGGTCAATAACCAATAGCGGGACCTGGATGACCATATTGGCTCCCACATATTCTACGAAGATCTTTATCGGTCAGACCGCATAAGAACATACGTTGTTCCCTTTGTCACCGGTATGTTACTTGCCCGAGATTTGATCGTCGGTATCTCGATACCTAGTTCAATCTCGTTACCGGCAAGTCTCTTTACTCGTTCCGTAACACATCATCCCGCAACTAACTCATTAGTCACAATGCTTGCAAGGCTTATAGTGATGTGCATTACCGAGTGGGCCCAGAGATACCTCTCCGACAATTGGAGTGACAAACCCTAATCTCGAAATACGCCAACCCAACAAGTACCTTTGGAGACACCTGTAGAGCACCTTTATAATCACCCATTTACATTGTGACGTTTGGTAGCACACAAAGTGTTCCTCCGGTAAACGGGAGTTGCATAATCTCATGGTCATAGGAACATGTATAAGTCATGAAGAAAGCAAATAGCAACGTACTAAACGATCGAGTGCTAAGCTAACGGAATGGGTCAAGTCAATCACGTCATTCTCCTAATGAGGTGATCTCGTTAATCAAATGACAACTCATGTCTATGGCTAGGAAACATAACCATCTTTGATTAACGAGCTAGTCAAGTAGAGGCATACTAGTGACACTCTGTTTGTCTATGTATTCACACATGTATTATGTTTCCGGTTAATACAATTCTAGCATGAATAATAAACATTTATCATGATATAGGGAAATATATAATACTTTATTATTGCCTCTAGGGCATATTTCCTTCACAAAGTTCAACCACCAAAGAGCAAGAGAGAACAAAAAGCAACACACTCTCTCGAAGCCTATGATCTATACATTTTCTCCCCCTTTGGCAACAAGTTACCAAAAAGTTCATAAAAATGCATAGTGCTAGATCGACACTTAGGCTTGATCTTCAGGTGGTGGTGTAGACAGAACTCCAATAATGAAGGCATCAGTCGATGTAGAAGGTGCTGGAGGAGTAGATGCTGGAGCTGGTGGCACTGAAGCTGTAGCTGGTGCAGATGAAGTTGCTCTGGTGTCTTTGACAGGCATAGCAGCAGACCTCTGTCCTCGGGGCACTCTGGCAAAAGCATCAGTGGTTGTCTTGCCCTTCTTCTCCTGCACTTCCTCCTGAAGTTGCTCAACAACAGACTGTATCTTAGTGACCTTCACATCTAAGTCATAGAACTTCTGCTCCATGATCCTCTCCAAGCTCTCCTAGTTTTGAGTCAGGGTGGCCAGCCCTTCTCAATTCTCAGAGTGGAGGCAATCAAGTAGCCAAGCTGATCTTGCTTGCTCTTCAAAAGATACTGAGATGCCTCATCCATGGTTGGCTTCTTTGTAGCCTTCTCAATCTTTGCCTTCTCCCTCTTTGCTTGTGCTTGCACAGAAGATGGTTCATTTTCATCCATCACAACAGTGTTATCCTCAAAGTCTGGGTAGATGGGCAGGTGCTCCTTGTCCAAGAGATATGTGCCAGTGCCAATCTTGGAGTTGATCAGCTCCTTAATCTTTGGGGCATACCCACAACTCCTCTTCTGATTTGTAGTTGTCCTCTTTATGGTTTCCACAATTAGGCCATGACCTTGAACTTTTGTGGGACATCAAAAATGTGCAGCAAATTGATGGAGTGATCATTCTATGATATCCTGACTTTGGCAAAAGAGTGTGCCTGAGGATCCAGTTGATTGTGGGTAGTCCTGACAGCAAGTGTTTCACAGATCCTAGCTGGTGAGTCTCAAGATCTACATCAGGAATCTCCTTGTACATGCTAGCCATGGAGTTGTGATCCTTCTTCTTCTTGGCATAGACATCCAAGTCATCTTCTTGTTCTTCTGGGGCATTGATCAACTGAGCCCATTCTGCAACTGTTGACTGGTACCTAGTGCCTTCAGACATCCAGATAATCTTTCCATCTGGGTAGAAGTGAGCTATGGAGTAGAACTGCATGATAAGCTCATCATTCCACTTTGTGAGCTTCTGAGCCACAAACTCATCAAATCCACAAGCCTTGAAACTGTCATATACTCCAGGATAGTGTTCTTCCTTCTCCTTGATGTACTCCCAGTTGACCCATCTCATGTCACACACTATTGGCTTCTTGTCAAGCAGAATTGTCTCATAGAAGTCCTGCTGTTCCTTGGTATGGAACCTGTAATCCACAGCAGTTCTTCGTCTGGTGGCATATGGATCTGACTCTCTCCATAGCCTCAATCTTGAATCCTTCCTTATCTTCATGTTCTCAGCTATTGGATGAACATCATTGTGATCTGAAATTTTTTGGCTTCAGCTTCCTCAAGACATGTGACTCATCATCTTCTTCTTCTATAGCAGCTTCAGGCACTGGGGCCTTGTTCTTCTCTGCAGCTGGAATGTTCCTGGTGCTCCTCTTGGGTGCAGTTTTGGATTTTGGAGCAGCTGGCTTGGGAGCTTCTTTGGGCTTAGATGGAGCAGCCCCTAATCTTATGGCATCTCCCATAAGCTTCTGTGCCTTAGGTGCTGGTGCAGCAACCTCTTCCTCTTCATCTTCCATCATTGAGGGCTTCCCAATTACTCTGGCCATGGTCTTCTTGACCCTTTCTTTTCTTTTCTTGCCATCTCCAGTTTCTTCAGCAATAGTTTTTGAGGCTTCAACAGTTGAAGCTCTGGCTTTGGACATTGGAACTCTTCTTGCTGCCATTTTTGTTTTCAGACCTGGCTTTAGTGGAGCTGTTGTGCCAACTTCTTTCTTCAGCACTTTCCTCTTTGAGGTAGCTTCTTCCTCCTCAGCCACATAGTCCTCATCCTCTGAATCTGAGGTTCTTTTCTTGTTGGCTCTCGTGGCAGCCTTTGGCAAGTTGCTGGGTGTGCTCCTGCTTCCATCATCTGAGCTGCTAGAGGGACTAGTTCCCTCACTCATGTGAACCTGCTCCTCAGACTTGTTCTGACTGTCACTCTGATCTGAGATGATGCAAACACTGACAGCTGACCCTCTGAATAGTTTATAGATGAGGTAGAGTGGATGAGCATCACAAAGTGTAGAGGTTTTTGCAAAAGAATGAATCAAAAACTTAGTTCTAGTTTTCCACAGAAAGCATTTCAGATCTACCGATTTGAAATCTCGGTGATACCGAAGCAGCTGTTGGAACCTAAACTAGTGAACTCGGTCAGACTGAGTCACAGTTCGGTGGCACCGAGACTGCTAGGGCTTCACAAAGACTTGAACTCGGTCACACCGATTTGCAATTCTCGGTCAGACCGAGAATCACATGTGCAATGGCCTGAGCCAAATCGGTGGAACCGATTTCAACAATTCGGTCGGTCCGAGATGGTTTCGGCGGAAACCTAACCCTAAATTTTCAATCCAAAACTTATCTACGGAGTGTTTTCATTGGATAGAGTGATCTCAATCATGGCAAGGTACATGGAAAAACAATGTGCTGGGGAATCGGAAAGAGATCAGCACAAGGATCATCTCCATACCCTAGTGCGGCGATGGACTTGCTACGGCGGCAACGGTGGAGACGATCCCGTTGACGGCGGCGGAGACCAGCGACTGGAGGCGGCTGGCGATGAGGAGGACGATCCAGAGACCCACGGAGGCAGAGCAGGCTGAGCGCGGGCGAAGAGGTTCGGAAAGTTTTCCAAATTTTGGCCCATGGGAATATATAGCCTGACCCTGTCAGTGTGACCGAGTGGAACAACTCGGTGGCACCAAGATTCATAACTGCAAGCAGTTACTGAAACTCGGTGTGACCGAAAGGTTCAAATCGGTTGCACCGAGATTGAAAACCTAGATCGACTTAGTGATCTCGGTATGACCGAAATGGATGAATCGGTCAGACCGAAACGCACAAAGAAGTTTTGGAAGTTTAACTCTATGACGAATCGGGGACTCCGAGTGCTCCTCACACAGAGTGGTTCGAATCTGACTTGATCAAACTTTGTGATGTAGCATGAATAGAGTTTGAGACGAGAAGAGCATAGATAGCTAGAGAAGGTTCTTAGGCATTCTTGTCCATCCACTTGGCAAAAGAAAAAAGGAGCCAAACAATCAAAACAACAGGTGGATGTCCTCGAATGAGTAAATTATGCAACCAACATGCTCACACAATAAAATGGCAAATGAAATATGTGGCAAAGCATGCACAACCAATTCTAGCATCTATTAAGCAATTGGCGATGACTAGGTCATCTATATATATTAGTATATTGACTTAGGAGTCCAATGAGAACATTTGATCATAGGTCATACTCATCGTTCAACCACAAGTGGGGTTACCACTTTTACATAAAGCGTTGTTGTGTTCACACCATTAGAGTCGCTTTAGCTCAATTCTTAGAGTAAAGCTCCCCCTAGATGTGAGATCCCCCCTAAGAGGGATGAACTAACCTTGGGTTTTGTCGATGATGACTTCATGTAGGTGTTGAAGATGTAGATGCTCAATGTTGATGTAGATCATTTGGAGCAATCCTTTGGAGTGAGTTGCAGTTTCAATACCTACGCGGGTTAGTCCCACAAGGAACAAACAAGGAATATCCATAGACATAGAGTGATGCATACACAAGATGATGTCTATGAAAGCATTTGGTTACCTTGTCCCTTGCCTTACCAACAAGAGGGTTTGTGACTCCTTGAACTAGTGCAAGATGTGGAGGTTGATTGCACTTGTTCTTGCCAAAATGATAAGAGTGAAGTATGTTGGCGGAGTCACCCTCAAGAACTCTCTAGTTCTTCTTCTTTGGGACCCACACCATCTTGGTGGGAATCCTCGGAGTTGTAGTCGTACTTGATGAAGTGGAACTTGATGTAGTCTTGGGAACCCACTTGACCAAGGCCTTAGGAGCTTCTTCAAATGCATAAATTTCTTCTTGAAGCTTGTCCTTGCCTTTTTCCTTGTGGTCTTGTGGTGGAAGATCATCTTGAGCTTGTGTCCCTTTGAAAGAAGTAGGATCATACTTCTCTCGTGGAGGAACAAACTTCGTCTTGGGGTATTGATCTTCTTCCCACTCAACTCCGTTGGCATTGAACTTTCGCTCAAAACCAACACCTTGGTTCTTCCGGTGCCTTCCTTGCTTGCGTACAATTTCCTCGAATTGCTTACTCCCGGCAAGGCTCTTGTAGACACCTTTCTCTATAATTCCCTTCAATAAGCTATTTTCTTGCTCAAGTGTAACTTGGCGAAGAGAATCATTAGTGGAATCAAGAGAGATACTAGAAGCAACAACATTGGATTTAGCATGATTATTGTTACTACTGGAGGAAGAATCTTTCTTGTTCTTGTTACTAGACTTGACTTGAGGCATGTAAGTGGATAAGAGTAAACGCTTGGCAATGTAAGAAGAACTTTTCTTGCGAAGATCATCATTGATTGCCTTTAAGAACTCATGCTCTTGCTCAGGGTTGAGCTTTTCAAAACGTAATTTCTCATGAGTCCTTAAAAGTTCTTGATGATCCCCTAAGATAGTTTCATCAGCTAACTTAAGAGTGTTTAGTTCTTTAGTTAGAGACTCAATCTTCTCCTTATCATTGTCATTCGTTTTATCTTGATTATCATGATTAATTGACGTTTCATCATAGTATTCATCACTAGAGTTGTCAACAAGTAAATCATCATCACCTAACAAGTCATCTTCATCACTATTGAAATCAACATACTCGGGGTGTGATACCTTTGGACCTTTGGCCACGAAGCATCTTCCAATTCCTTCATTTGGTGAATCAAATATGTCGCAGGAGGTTGTTGACACAAGTGCTAGACCGGCAACACCTTCATCTTGAGTATATTCAGAGTCGGAGTGATAGCTTCTCTCGGAGTGATTCTCGGAGTCGGAGCCGGATACCCATTCACCAACATGAGCTTGATGTCTTCGTTTTGTGTAGCTCCTTGATGACTTGTCCTTCCTTTTCGAATCCTTGCTTCTCCGTGAGGGTCTTCGTTCATCACGATCATCCCTACTCCTTCTCCCTCTTGATGGTGATTCTTCTCTTCTACTTCTTCTTTTGGGAGAATCTTCTCTTCTTTTGTAGGGGGCCGTACACTCATTTGACTAGTGTCCGGGTTTTTTCCACAATTGTAGCAATTTCGCTCTCGACTAGAAGATCTTTTGTCATTGTAGGACCTTGACTTGGAACTTCTCTCTTTGCTTCTACTCTTGTAGAACTTGTTAAAGTTCTTCACCATTAGGCTCAATTCTTCATTGAAGGTTGTTTTCTCACTTGATGATGTGGGAGCTTCACATGAGGCTTTGTAAGCACCACTTGACTTGTTATGGAGCTCCTCCTTATCCTTGAGTGACATCTCATGAGCAACGATTCTTCCAATGACTTCCGTTGGCTTGAGATCTTTGTAATTGGGCATCATTTGGATCAATGTGCACACGGTATCATATTTTCCATCCAAGGCTCTTAGGATCTTCTTGATGATGAATCTGTCGGTCATCTCTTCACTTCCTAAGCCGGCGAT
This sequence comes from Aegilops tauschii subsp. strangulata, assembly GCF_002575655.3. Lineage (NCBI taxonomy): Eukaryota > Viridiplantae > Streptophyta > Magnoliopsida > Poales > Poaceae > Aegilops > Aegilops tauschii. Next base: position 547,156,009 of record NC_053036.3, on the reverse strand, counting down.
CTCATTTGTGATAAGAGCAAGCCTAGAGTACATTTCAGTGACACCTTCACCATCCTTCATTTTGAACTTGTCAAGTTGACTCTGAAGCACGTCCAACTTGGATTCCTTGACGGAGTCGGTACCTTCGTGCATATCAATCAAAGTATCCCAAATTTCCTTTGCATTCTCAAGACGGCTGATTTTGTTGAATTCTTCGGGGCACAATCCGTTGAAGAGGATATCACAAGCTTGCGCATTGTATTGCAGCATCTTCAACTCTTCCACGGTAGCTTCACGGTTCGGTTCTTTCCCATCGAAGAATTCACCTTGCAAGCCAATACACACAATAGCCCAAACGACGGGGTTATGTGCAAGAATATGCATTTTCATCTTATGCTTCCAACTAGCAAAATTAGTACCATCAAAGTAAGGACCTCTACGGTGGTAATTTCCCTCGCTAGACGCCATACTCTCCTAGGTTGTGAAACCAAGGCTATGACCACCAAAAGCTATGGAAATCAAAGCAAATGGAGACCAAAGCTCTGATACCACTTGTAGGATCGAAAGTATGTCTAGAGGGGGGGTGATTAGACTACTTGACCAAATAAAAATCTAGCCTTTTCCCAATTTTAGTTCTTGTCAGATTTAGCAACTTTAGAACAAGTCAAGCAATCTTAACACAATTCAAGCAAGCATGCAACGAGTATATGAGCAGCGGAAAGTAAAGCATGCAACTTGCAAGAATGTAAAGGGAAGGGTTTGGAGGATTCAAACGCAATTGGAGACACGGATGTTTTTGTCGTGGTTCTGATAGGTGGTGCTATCGTACATCCACGTTGATGGAGACTTCAACCCACGAAGGGTAACGGTTGCGCGTGTCCACGGAGGGCTCCACCAACGAAGGGTCCACGAAGAAGCAACCTTGTCTATCCCACCATGGCCGTCGCCCACGCAGGACTTGCCTCACTAGCGGTAGATCTTCATGAAGTAGGCGATCTCCTTGCCCTTACAAACTCCTTGGTTCCACTCCACAATCTTGTCGGAGGCTCCCAAGTGACACCTAGCCAATCTAGGAGACACCACTCTCCAAGAAGTAACAAATGGTGTGTTGATGATGAACTCCTTGCTCTTGTGCTTCAAATGATAGTCTCCCCAACACTCAACTCTCTCTCACAGGATTTGGATTTGGTGGAAAGAAGATTTGAGTGGAAAGCAACTTGGGGAAGGCTAGAGATCAAGATTTATGTGGTTGGAATGGAATATCTTGACCTCAACACAAGTGTAGGTGGTTCTCTTTCAGAAAATGTATATTGGAAGTGTAGGCATGTTCTGATGGCTCTCTCCACGAATGAAGAGGAGGTGGAGGGGTATATATAGCCTCCACACAAAATCTAACCGTTACACACAACTTGCCAAACTCGGTGGGACTGAATTGTTAAACTCGGTCGGACCGATTGAGCAAATCTAGTGACCGTTAGGATTTTCGGTGGGACCGACATGCAACTCGGTAGGACCGATATGGTTAGGGTCAGGGCATAATGTAATCTCGGTGAGACCGATTACACAAACTCGGTGAGACCGATTTTTGTAATAAGTTAACCAGAGAGTTGGTCAGGTAAACTCGGTGGGACCGATTCGCTCATTTCGGTGAGACCGAAATGTTACAAAAGGGAAACAGAGAGTTTACATTGCAATCTCGGTGGGACCGATCGCTCATCTCGGTAGGACCGAAACGTTACGAAGGGAAATAGAGAGATTACAATCCCATCTCGGTGAGACCGATTTGCCTAGGGTTTGTGGCAGTGGCTATGACATCTGAACTCGGTGGCGCCGGATGGAAAGAATCCGTGGGGCCGAGTTTGACTTTTGGTTTAGGTCATATGTGGAAGTGAGGAAGTGGTTGAGGGCTTTGGAGCATATCACTAAGCACTTTCAGCAAGCAAGCCATTAAGCAACACCTCATCCCTCCTTGATAGTATTGGCTTTTCCTATAGACTCAATGTGATCTTGGATCACTAAAATAGAAAATTTAGAGTCTTGAGCTTTAAGCTTGAGCCAATCCCTTTGTCTTTAGAATTTTGGGGGGTCCACTTTTCTCATCCATGCCATGCCAATCATTGAGCTTTCCTGAAATATTAGTCTTGAAATAGTGTTAGCTCAATGAGCTATATGTTGTTAGGAATTACCAAAACCACCTAGCGATAGTTGCACTTTCAGTTGCGCATGCTACTCTTGCAAGCTGCGACTGTCCGTTTGAGCAAGCTCGATGCCATGCCTGTGTTGCCGCCGCTGGCTCCCACGCAGGCTACACTCAGGGTTGGATCTTCATCTTCTTGTCCTTCCGTTCGCTTGAAGCCCGGCGACCGCCCTCCAACGAGGGCGCGAGGAAGTGCTGTGTCGGTCTGTCCAGTGGCGGCTAGGTTAGGAGCGAACCAGACTGGAGGATGGAGCGGATGAATTGGGATTTTTCCTACTATCGATCGATATGGGAGGCGCTCGTTTGGGCCACGAGCATGCTATAGGGCCTGCCTTGCACTTATGTTATTGGCTATCCAAATTGAAACATTTTTCTTCATTTTATACATTGCCTGCTCGTGCGTTGGGACGAACAAAACTAGCCTGGGCCAACCTGGACGACTCAAACTAGGTGCACACTTTCGAGCCACCCGAGGCGGCCGCCCATACCAGCCCCTATGGTGGCGTCGCCCCTTTTTGCATGTATGATAGTGGTAGTGAAAAATATTCCAGTGGCGCTTTTGATTTACCCACAGAATGGTTGAATTTCCTGTTTCTATGAACTGAGTTTGCCAATAATGTGAAGGATGCCAGTCTTTTCATCCTATTGTAGATTGCTTAGATCTTGATATGCCAAAAGTAATCACATGAAATATACAGTAAAGGCCAGTGTGATGTGTGTGGCTACAACTAGTCTGACTACACGTCCTCATATAACATATCAAGGACGCACCATCTTACCAGATTAACCATTCGACTTACCAATGCAGTGTGGGAAGAAAGAAGTATTGGGACTGCGTATCCAAGCAATTGATGCCATGGACTCCTTCGTACAACCTTGTAAGTGAAAAAGAAGTTGCAGTGTGCCTGTACAAAGAACTAGCGTAAGTTCAGTTACCTGCTTCTCGGAATTTTAGTTAGCCACTTATTGCAAAATTGTTCAATTACGTTGCTTGGCTTAATTTAGTTTGCTACTGATTACATAATGCCACAGCCTGTTATCCTATTACAGACTGCACCTATCTATGTGTTTGATACTTACTATTAAGAATTACCTGTTTGCCTGAACTTAAATAGCTACTTGTTTGTTTAACTGCTTTGCTGCTGCAACAACGGGTTACAATGATGTTAATAACTACTTTTCAGCATTGAATTGAAACTCTTTAATTCCTTGTTTGTTTAACTGGTTTGCTGTTATAACTCCCAGTTGAGATGTTTTGCTAACTTCAACTTTTCTGAGTCCAATCGGAACTTTAATGACAAAACAGGTTAGCCCAAGATCAAAGAGCGAAGTCCCCATGGACGTTGTATCATCCCACAGCAGTGGCACCGGCCCAATCGTGCATTATGAATTGCCAACTGCTGATGCTCTAGAGGCTAAACTAGTGGTAGAAACTGATTCTGCTTCTGCACTTAGAGATGAAGTTGACATGTTGAGGAAGCAAACAGCACAATCAGTAGCAGTACTCAAGACAACCATTAAATATTTGGTGGATTTCAAAACGAAGCAAGCTAAGACTGACCACATTGTTAAGGTCCTGAAGGAAAAAAGGAAATTAAATTCCCACGTGGTAAATCATAGGTGAAATGTTCTTTCCATCGTTGAATAACCTTTGTGTTGTTTGTTCATGTAATCAATGAAACCATTTGTTTTAGAGATCATGTAATAATTGTTTTTTTGTTTTTTGTTTTTTGGTTTGTAATTTTATTTGAGCACAAATCTGTATTAATTTATATGACTCGGAGACATTTCATTTTGATTGCTATGCCTGACCTACAAATATGCCAATCGGGCTGAATGTGCATTCAGCAATAATAGTAGTATAGATTGACCATAAGTGGCACGCATCGGAAAGGGCCAAGATGCTGTAGTAGCTTGGCTAAAAAAAGGATGTTGTTGTAGCAAAGAAAAGTACAGCGGCCTGGCTTATGTATGTTAGTTGATATTATTGATCCATATACTCTATAAGTTTTTATATGTCTGTTAGTTCTGTACATTCTTGATTGATTCACTCAGTATTTGAATCTTGATACATTGCTTGTGTACATATCTAAATGGGAGTATACATTATGCTGCGTGTGACATTTGAGTTGGACATGAAGTGTTCCAAATATTCGAATTCACCTTAAACTGGATTCTAGCTTCTGAATTTGAGTATCGTCATTTGTAAACCATATTCATATATGACAGTGGAATACAACTTTGTCGTCCTTTTGAAGATATATAAAAACACATAGAATGATTTATAAAGATTCGTATAGGAATACAAAATGGATTCGAATTTAGTTGCCAGGGTAAACGTGGATGCTTATTGTCCCAAAATTCGAAAGAAGCGGCAAAATGTCCACTCCCATGTCGGCTGCAAGAAGCCAAGTGTTTGGGAGATGGAAATTACTGTCTACCCATTACACGGACAATCCATCGGCCCGATTTCTACTGCTCTAAATAGGGGTAGGATAGTAACTTCAATAAGACGTGACACGACCGCCTCTGAGCCCATTCTGACATGGTGGGCGCCAAACATGGGCGGAAAAACACATTTGGTTCAAGCTAGTCCGAAAGACCTCTGTTTCTCCCTCCATTTTCCCATTCATACACGGTGGGCGGCAAAACAAACTCGACTCGGCCGAAATCGATGTAGGCAAATATTTTCAATAGGGGCAGGTTTGTAACTTCACTCAGACGTGAAACAACCGCCCTACCTGTCAGCCCCATTCATACACCGTGGGCGCCAACCATGGGCGCCAACCACCCTCTCCTCGCCCGAAATCGCTCTGGGCAAATATTGGCGAGATGCGAGATTACCGTCGTATCCCCAACCGACGAGACGTCCAAATTTTAAACGGGGGCTAAGTTCATAACTTTCCCATATTTCAGACAGGCATGTCCCAAAAACAAGGTTCCCCGTACCTCTCCCTCCATTTTCCCATTCGTACACCATCCGCGCTAGAACACCATCCCCACACCAGCCTCCGTCCGCCACCCCATCCATCACCGCCGTCCTCCACCACATCCATCGTTGCCGTCCTCCACCACATCCATCGCCACCGTCCTCCACCATGCCGGAGCGCCTACCATGACCGCGTCGCCCACTGCTAGAGATGGACGTTTCTCATCCATGGCGACGGACCAAGAGCCTTGCATCACGTCCTCTCGCTTCATCGGCGCCGTCGTCCTCTTTGCCGGGGCCGCTCACACGACCTTCTCTTCCACCGCAATGGGACTTATCCCCCGATGCACCCGTCTACTGTCGCATATCTGCTTCAACGCCACCGACAGCCAACGCACCCCCGATGCCTACACGGCGCGGCAAGAGAGGTGGTACTTCAGATCTCCTCAACTTTTTGATCTCAACCAGAAAATAGATCTTAACTTGGTTACTCTACTTTCTTTTCAGCTCTTAGAATTTAGTTCTTAGTTCGAAGCAAACAATGGCTGCTAAATATCATTTCTCCGGTTTCCCCCTTTTATGATCACTATACGATCAGAATACGTGCTTCGTGTCATAATAGCACTGCTCGACCCATCAAGCTAAACAAGCTTAGTTGTTCAAATAAGAATATGATATTATTAAAACAGATTTGTTTAATTGGTCAGCTAAATGTTCCTAAATTAGTTTCGAAAATGCATGTTCGCCACTCGGGTGTGTATCTCCACAGGGTGCCCACGGTGGGTCGGCCCACCCTGGGATTTTGGGTCGTCTCAGGCCCCGATTCCCCTCTGTTCTGCTGCGTGCTTCCGATCTCTACTCGCCCCCAGCCGCCTGCCTCGCCGGCGACTTGCCATCCCCGGATGGCATGACTCTAGGAGGAGACGCCGGACTAACAGGAGGTCAGGAGCCGCTCACCCAACAGCGTCACCGCTGCCCGTCGGGCGCGCCGCCGTGCCTACCTTCCCAGTCCGTTCAGGGCTCAGGCGTGCAGCACCCACTAAGCCAACCTGATTTATCCTGAGATAAGTCCTCAACACTCAGCAGCCACTCCTCATCACCCATTTTCTAATTGATTCATTACTCATTAGGCAGGACTGTCATTAGGGTTTGTTGTGTGCTCAGTGCTACCTACACTTAATGGTTCAGATATATTTCGGTAATCTTTAGTACCTGTAAAGTTCACAGGGTTTTCAAAATTCTGGCCCTAGGAACAGACACTAGTCATTTTGGATTGTTGGTCGTAGTGACATTGACCCAGATTACTACTGCAAGCCAGGTTTGTTGAAAATTTTACTTGTCTTTCTTACTCATTCGATATAATATCCAATTATTCACGTTGATTAGTTGCAAACAATAAGTGCTAGACAAACTTCTTGATTTAGATTTTGGACGGTCTCTTACTGTAGTTACAATTCGGCATACTTGTCCTAGTGAGCTCACAAGTAAATGATTGATTCACTACATCTATGTTTGCCTTGTCATATTTGTTGTCAATATTCTTTTAGGGTGGACCACCCTGTTTCTAAATACTGCAACCGTAGACATGAGTGAATAGTATTTCTCTATGTGATCGCTTCCATCATGTGTGGGCAACGAACACTGCATTGTATAGAAAGAAAGTGTCATTTCTAGCTTTTACATAGGCTTCGATCTTTTACATGGAATACAATCTGCCTACTTGCTTTGTGTCGCACTACCAACACTCCACCCTTGAAGCTAAACATTATGCCACTCATAATTCCTTAGTTTATTTGTTCAAATACGAATTTCATATGATTCTAATGTTCCTACTTCAGTTTTGAAATGTGTGTCTGCCTGTTATAGAGACATAAGGGGTTTGTATTTCTGTGTGTGGTCTGGTCAGCACGGTTGGGGGTGAACTTCGCATATGTAGGGGTTTATAGGGAGAAACTCTTCGAGTTGAATCCGCAATGCATTCCATAGATAATCTGACTACTTTTTATGTTTTCATGAATCTTAGATTCTGAACAGCATCATAATGATTATGATCTTGCGCGCATGAAAAGAATAAAGCAGAACAATGCCATGGCTGTCAAACTTGGCATTAAGGGACTAAAATCAAGTCTGGATGCAATGCAATGCAGACACTCTCCACCTACAGATTCATGCTCAGACTATGATCCTAACAGTGATTCTGAGCTAGAGGGAGACCTAAGTCAATGTAGCTCCCTAGTGGAGGAGTCAGAGGAAGATGCCCTATCTTATTCACCCATCAAGTTGCTTGCTCTAACTTTCCAAGGTTATATTTGTCGCACATATCTTGCAACTGATGCTTTGCATTGCTTCTAGTTTGTTGAACTGCCATTAGCTTAGTTTACACATCGTGTATGTGAATACGGCCTGCCTATCCATTTTCAGTACATATTCCATCTATCATCATACCATATTTATCCATTCAAATGTTGTTCTTGTGTATCAGACGTTCAAAAGGAAGAGGGCGATTGCTAATCGTGGAGGAGCACAAGCAAAGTATTTGGAAAAGGTAGTGGCACTTGATAAATCTAATAGCCCATTAGGTGTAGTTGCAATATCACCTAACCCACAAAATACCCCAACTCTAGCAGACTCTAGCCCTACTACACTGGTCATTTCTCATGCCCCAACTCAGCAGACCCCAACTGTAGCAAACATTATGATTATGCCAGTTGACATAGCACCAGCTCTACAACCCAAAACCCCCATTCCAGCAAAGAGTACATCAAATCCAGTTGCCAAATCCCTTTTCGAACCGGAGAGAGCCCCAATTGCAGCAAATAGGACCCCTGTTCCATTTCTTCCCAGTTTGGAAGACAAAGCTTATATTGTTGTCAGGGACTTTGTGCGCATCCTTCCTTCATGGAAAGATTATACCGTAGACACAAAACAATTTCCAGTCTTCCTCCGCAACTTACGCGTAAGTAATGTACTAATGTTATTCATGGTCATTACTGCATATCTTTCTGCTGACAGAAGACACAAGATTTCATTCTTTTAAATAGGCGAGGACCAAACTGGATTGTGAAGACGAGCAAGGGTTGGTTGTGCTTTTCAAGCACTCATTGATGAAGTATCGTTCCTACCTGAGGCAAGCGCACTTCGATGGCAAGCCTCTAAACAAAATTTCACTAAAGTCTCCGGTGCTACATTTATCCGACAGTGACTGGAATAATCTTGTTACACATGGTCTCGGCTGCAGCGTAAGGTACTATCTATGATATCACATCACAATTTGAACTACATTTCTGCATTTGCCTCAACGCCTCACTTGTACGAAAACTGTTAGCAGAAGAACATTCATTCTCAAGGGACCACAGAATCTCGCAACTATACTGCACACTGCATTGCTCTTGTGAGTACCTCTTGCCCTGTATGGCCATACTTACTTTCATAGCTGTTTGATTATGTAGCATCACTGCACATGTTAGCCTTGTTATCGTCCATTTGGTGGACATTAGAAGATCCGTATGGACTCTTACATAAATTTAGAATCAACCCAATGCTTTTGAAGAGGTTTAGCTCTGCAGTCCTCTTGTAAGGACTGAACGTCGTCTATCACTGTACTTACATTAACAGCTACTCCCTCTGGCCCATAATATAAGAATGTTTTGTACAGTACACCAGTGTTCAAAACACTCTTGTATTATGGGAAGAGGGATTGGTTCATTGTGTAGCATTCTGCGTCAATCTCCCTCGCCCACCATTTACTAAAAAAGATCAGATCTATATTTAATCTTACCAAAAAGTAGAATACACAGACAATGCTAGTGTAGAAGTGTAGCCCATTGCTCTTGTGAGTACATTTTGTCCTGTAATGCTTGTACTTCCAGGGATTGGTAGTTGATTATGTAGCATCAATCTGCATCTTATCTTCATTATCCTCTATCCCTTCCAGTATTATCATATCTATAATTACTCTCTACAAAATTTAGAGTACAGGCAATGCTTATGAAGAAGATTATGTGCTGAAATTCTTGAGTTATCCTTCCCTTGACATGGAGAAGGGCATTATAAAGCCGGTGTTAACTGTTAATGTAAGCCAGTCCTTCTAAAGCCTTTATCTCAACTGCTGGTTAATTTGCTCATACTCCCTATCGTTTATTGCTGTTTAGTTTGCTGTTTCTACCAAAATGCATGTTCACAAGAACCATAAGTTCTAAGTTTTACTTGTAAAACCAAATTCCTTATTCATACCATGCACATTACTCAATACTCCCTATATGTATGCTTGTTTTTGTGGATCTATAATCCAGTGTGTGGTGAAGCAGCCCACGTCTGCGCCTCGTCATCTCCTATTTTATCTTACTGATGTTGTTGATGATATGAACAACATGCCATGCACATTAACCAAAATAGATACAATGATTTTCTTTGACCTTCATCTATGCTTGTTATGTTGACATCGTAATCCAGTAGTGTGGTGAAGCTCCCCGCATTATGAACAATGCCAAATTATGCTATTGATATTTTGAACTTACTCTTTATTTTATAATTTGAAATTGGATGGAATTGACAGCACAGTTATCATCTTTATTTCTACACGTGCAAAACCTGTCATCTCTCTGCTTTGTTTCAGGGTGATATGCCTGATGGCATGCACAAGTCTGCTGAAGGCTGTGCGACAAACCCAACATATATTGCAGCAAAGAAGGCAAAACATCTTGAAGATAGCAAGACAACCCCAAAGTCTTGTCTTGATGAAGTGTTCAAGTTACTTGAGACTAGTAGTCAGACAAGCTCACAGAATTCGTTGTCTGAATCAGTTTGACTTCTTCAGTCCCAAGTTCTAGCAGAAAGGCATTCTACAACTCAACTTCGACTTGAAGTCCTATCTCTAAGAAAGATTGCAGAGAACACCAATGAGAACCTCATTGCTAACAGCTACACCTGGAAGCTATGACCGACATGCTAGGCCGGTCTCACAGCCTTGCTCAGCAGCTTGCGCAGCAGTTCCCGCACAAGGATAACCTTTCTTGAACTGTCTTGGAAGTGGTCTCGGTTCAGTATTATTTTGTTACACTGCAATGGTGCCCAGTTTTTGTAATCTGCTTCTTCGTTGCGCTTTATGATCACTGGTGGCGAACTTCGATGCCCAGTGGATGTAATATACCATAAATCCTTTATTGTATAGTGTAGGTTTATTCTTAGCTACTATGCCGTAATTTCTTTATTATATAGAGTAGGTTTGTTCTTAATTCCTACTAGTTACTGCCATCATTCGCTATCTGAAAAAAATCAGATGTAGTCAACCGGGCTGAAACATTCGCCTCTAACGGGCCTGGTGTTTAGCGGGCCACAATTGGGCTGGCCTACATCTTTCTTGAGCCCGAATGATTGGGGCCTTCCCACTTTGCGCGAGGCCCACAACTTACACCGGCCTATGTTTTAGTTGGGCCTTTTGTGGACCCAGCGCTTAGTTTGGCCCAGGTAGCATTCGGCCATTAACAGGCTGAATATTGTACTGGCCTGTTACGGCCCAGATGAAACCATGGGCCTTTAGCAGGCCGAAATGCATATTGGGCCTCAATTTTCACTAGTCGTCGACAGGCCTTCAGTAGGCTGAAATGTAGACCGGGCCTTTTTGGGCCCAGTTATATCACGGGCAGTTACCAGGCCGAAACATATCTCGGGCCTTAGTTGGCCCACTAATATCATGGGCCTTTAAGAGGCCGAAAGCTTAGTACAGACATCAACGGGCTGAATTATGCGACAGGCCTTTAACAGGCCCAAAGTCACGTTGGGCTTAACTGTTGCCACCTTTATCACGGGCCGTTAGTGGGCCCAATGTCCCGTCGAACCATATATGGCCCATGGGAAGAACGGGCCATTCCCAGGCCAAAAGTCACACCGGGCTGAAATGGGCCCATGTCTACATCGGGCCTCTAACAGGCCAAAAGTCACTGGGCTGTTAATTGGCCCAAATATTTGGCAAACAATTAACGGGCCAGATATGGCTTCAGGCCGTAAATGGGCCCAAATATTCGGCGAACAATTAACGGGCCAGATCTGGCTTCGGGCCGTAAATGGGCCTTTATTAAGCAGGCTGTTATTGGGCTGGCCCACTAGTACCTAAGTAAGTACTACGGGCCTTTGACTGGGCCGGCCTTTTTAACCTATATGGGCCTCTGTTGGGCCGTGCCACGTTTCGACGTATCATAGGCGCTTTGGGTCCAATGAGTGGATGACATCTGTCCCAACGGTGAGCCGACACGTGTTTCCTCTAGCCAACGATGATTTTACACGTGGAAAATCCCCATTGGTCGGGGCTGTTAACGGGTTATCGGATCCAAAACCGGACCCGATAGCTTAGCAGCGTTCCGTTACGGTGGATGCCACGTGTCGGTCACCCTTGACGAAAGCACTTCTGTGACGCGCGATTTATCGTCATGGAAGTGGACACTTCCATGATGATAATTTTGGTAATGTCATGGAACGCTTCTACGACAGCACAGGTATGAGTATCTTGATTCTGTCATAAATTTGTCATGGATGTACATGCATGACAGAAAACGTGACCTATTGTGACAAACACGTATCATCACGGAAGTGTATTTTTTTGTAGTGCCGAGCGTTGCCCGAGGAGGGCGCCGGGCGCGCCTTCCTATGCGAGGGAGGGAGGCGCCCAGGTGCGGGCGCTAATCCCGACGAGGTACCACTTGCGACGCCGCCCTCCTGAGGTCCGGCACGGAGTAGCTGGTGCTTCTTCTTGGGGACAACCTCAGGAGGGTACCGAGCTGCACTATTGTCGGGGTCTTCGATTGACGCTGCTTGGAAGGCGCGCTCGAGGGAGCACACTGCATCTCTTTCTTCGTAGGGGACTGTGATGATCCCGCCGCTCCTTGGCATCTTGAGGACGTTGTAGCCATGGTGCGTCACTGCCATGAACTTGGCCAGGACCGGATACCCGAGGATGGCATTGTACGGCAGACGGATGTGGGCGACGTCGAAGTCGATGAGCTCAGTGCGGTAGTTGTTGCGTTCTCCGAAGGTGACAGGGAGGCGGACATGCCCTATCGGTGTGGTGGAACCGTCGGTCACTCCTGAGAATGGCTTAGTGGGCTGAAGCTGATCGTAGAGCACTTGGGGACTGTCGAACGTGTCGACGGACCAGACACTGAGCCATGCGCTGCCGTCGATGAGGGTCTTGGTGACTTGTACGTTGCTGATGACGGGTCAACAAAGCATCGGGAGAGCGCCAGCGGTAGCCACGCACTTGAGCTGATCTGCCAAACTGAAAGTGATGGCGCACTTTGACCAACTGAGCGGGCGTGTGGCCTCGAGCTTGGGGAGGACCGCGTTCACCTCGCGAGCAAACTGCTTGAAGATGCGCTGTGAGGCTGGGGCTTGAGCTCCGCCCAAGATGCAGGCGATAGCACGCGGCCCCTGGAAGCCCCCAGCCCCCTCGTCTTGATGGTGGTCGTCGTTCCTTCTTGGTGGTGGTGGCAGCGGACGAAGCCCAGCATTGCCCTAAGGACGGTCCTCGCGAGGCTGATCCCTCCAGGCGCCCTCACGAGGCTGATCCTGCCAGCGGTCCTCACGAGGCCGGTCGCGCCACTCCTGGCGCTGGCCACGGTCGTCCCGGCGTCCTCCACCACATCCTCCTCCTTGGCTGTAGCCTCGGTCGTTGCGCTCGGGGCGTCGACCGAAGCGTCCATCGCGAATGGCCCTGAGCTCTTGACAATCGTTGGTGTTGTGGCTGTGCATGTTGTGGAAGGCGGAGAACGGTCGACTGCTCTTGGATGACTCAGGCTGGTCCCTGCCGCGCTTCGTGTCCAGCTCCGCTGGGAGCACGGCGACTCCCTTGCGCTTCACGTCCTTGGCCTTGGCTTTCTTCTCCTCCGGGTCGGCAGCTGGGAGCTCGAGGAGGGAAAGGCGCCCTTCCTCAGCCCTTGCGCACTTGGTCGCCAGGTTGAACAGCTCCAGGGATGTGCACAACTCTTCGTGGATGGCGAGCTCCTCCTTCATATTAAGGTCATGGATGCCATCGGAGAACGCCGAGATGATGGCCTCGTCCGTCACCTTGGGGATCTTGAGACGAACGTTGTTGAAGCGCTGGATGTACTTCTGGAGGGTCTCTCCTGGTTGCTGCTTGACGCGGCGCAGGTCACCCGCGGCCAGGGGACAGTCGCGAGTGCCCCGGAAGTTGGCGACGAAGCGGTCGCGCATCTCGTCCCAGGATGAGATCGAGCCTGGAGGCAGGTTCAGGAGCCACGAACGAGCGCCGTCCTTGAGCGCCATGGGGAACCAGTTCGCCATGACATTCTAGTCGCTGTTGGCCGCCTCGATGCTCAGCTCGTAAAGCTGCAAGAACTCTGCGGGGTCGGGGGTGCCGTTGTAGCGAGGAGGCATATCCGGCTTGAACTTGCCCGGCCAGTCGACGCTACACAGCTCGGGGGTGAAGGCGCGGCAGCCGGCCGTCGTCACCGGGGCGCGCCGTGGAGGTGTAGCTTGATCTTGGCGCCCGCGCGCCGCCACGGCAAGCTGCGCAAGGCCCTGCTGCGGCAAGCGATCCTGACGTGGTGGTGCGGGGAGCAGTGGAGCGTTCTCTTGCGGTCGAGGAACTTCTTGACAGCTTCTTTCTTCACGCGCGGGCGCTTGGCGCGGCGGGTCACGCCGCGGAGCTGTGCGCCTTGGCGCCAGGGCGCCGTCTTGGTGTACAGGTGGTGGAGGCGCTCTATGAGCTACTTCGCCCGTAGCTGGCAGTGGACGAGGCAGCGAGAGGGATGGTGCAGGGGAGCCCCCTGCATGCTGACGAGATCGGCGATGCGGTCCAGCCAGTCCTCATAGAGGTCATCGACTGGGCGGTAGCGCAGGAGCTCGTGCGCCATGAGTAGCACGGCCCGCCCGTCTGTGGGAGCGTGACGAGCGTGAGATGACAAACCAGCGGGGGTCAGCAACGGAGTGGCGGTGTGGCCATCCCGCCGCACTGAGGGGTGCAACGAGGATGCTTGCTGCTTGTTTCCCACCGGGCTGGTGGCGGCGTTGGCGGCGGTTGACGAAGAACGACGGGGAGGCCCGCCGACAGGAGCCGTCTGGGTAAGGCGGGCGGCGAGGGCGGCCCGGCGCTCAGCGCGGGCGCGATGAGCGTCTGACATGGTTGCGACGAAGCGATGGCACGCGGATCAGCGAAGGAAAAACTCTAGCGCACCCCTACCTGGCGTGCCAAATGTCGGATTTCTGGTTCCGGCAAAACCCTCAAGGTTCGAACACTGGGGTGCGCACGAAGATCTCTCCCTCATCGATCACGCCCTCACACACTTCGCGATCTCTAGGCTAGGCACGATGAACTCACAACACACGAGACACAAGATTTATACTGGTTTGGGCCACCATTGTGGTGTAATACCCTACTGCAGTGTGGTGGTGGTGGATTGCCTCTTGGGCTGAGGATGAACCGTACAAGGGGAAGAACAGCCTTCTAAGGAGAGGTGTTCTTGTGCTTGGTGAACTTGTGGGTGTGAGGGTGGAAAGTCGATCTGAATCCCCCCCTCCTACTGTGGTGGCTAGTCCTATTTATAGAGGCCTGGTCCTTTCCCCAAATATTGAGTGGGAAGGGAGCCAACAACAGCCAATTTGAAAGGGGACAGCTAGTACAGCTTATCCTAACAAAAGTAGTCTTCGCCTGCGAAAGGCTCTGGTGGTGACGCCGTCTTGGGCTCCACGGTGACCTCCGTCTTGCCGTCCTGCTTTTCTTGGTCTCGTTGCACCGATATGGAAACCTTTGCCTGATGCCTCGGAACTCCTCGACTGCGCTTGCCTCCTTAGCACCAAAGTGGAAGCAAGGACACAGTGCGCGCTGGCGCCCGCCTGGCCTTGGTCGTCATGGCTCACGTCATGAGATCCTTGCGAGGTTTGCCTTGCCTTGATCTCTATGCCCCTCGCGAGCCAGCCTGGTGAGGCCGCTCCCGAGGAGGTCTTGCGTCATTTGCCTCGCGAGGCTTGGCACCTCGCGAGGGTCTTGAGTGCTTGTTGGTGAAGATGGGCCGTACGGGGCCGCTTGCAGAGCCATGCCATGGGCAGCAGGCAAGCAAGTCTGGGGACCCCCATTCCCAGAACGTCGACACTCGCAGCGTCCCACGCGCGAAGGCCAGAAGAGCTCCTGTGATGCGGCCCTGTTGAGCCCTGGGATGTCGATGCAAACGTGTAGCCCGCCATCCTTGCCTGGATGGGGAGCCACGCTGGGTGAGTGGCGCTCGCCGCGCATGGCTCTTGCGTCCTGCAGTTCCTGAGTGGTCTTGGCAATGAACTCCCGAGCGCCGGGCGCTGCTCGTCCGGTGTCCTCCTGAGGGAAACGTTGTGTGGAGCACGCCTCCACGTGGTGCCCGAGGGCCTCCCTCGTGATGTTGGCAAGGTCGGAGGCCCTCCGGAAGAGAGCCCCCAAGCCCTGCCCGAGGAGGGTGCTGGGTGCGCCTTCCTATGCGAGGGAGGGAGGCGCCCCAGGCGTGGGCGCCGATCCTGATGAGGCACCACTTGCGGCGCCGCTCTCCTGAGGCCCTGTGCGGAGTAGCTGCTTCTTCTTCTTGGGGACGACCTCAGGAGGGTACTGCGCTGCACTGTTGTATGGGTCTTTGATTGACTCTGCTTGGAAGGCGCGCTCGAGGGAGCACACCGCATCTCTTTCTTCGCAGGGGACCGTGATGATCCCGCTGCTCCCTGGCATCTTTAGGACATTGTAGCCGTGGTGTGTCACTGGCATGAACTTGGCCAGGGCCGGATACCCGAGGATGGCACTGTATGGCAGACGGATGTGGGCGATGTCGAAGTCGATGAGCTCGGTGCGGTAGTTGTCGCACTGTCCGAAGGTGAGAGGGAGGCGGACCTGCCCTATCGACGTGGTGGAACCATCGGTTACTCCTGAGAAGAGCTTGGTAGGCTGAAGCTGATCGTAGGGCACTTAAAGGCTGTCGAATGTCTCGACGGACAGGACATTAAGCCCTACGCCGCCGTCGATGAGGGTCTTGGTGACTTGCACGTTGCTGATGACGGGTGAGCAAAGCATCAGGAGGGCGCCAGCGGTGGCAGCGCACTTGAGCTGATCTGCCGAACTGAAGGTGATGGCGCACTTGGACCACCTAAGCGGGCGCATGGCCTCGAGCCTGGGGAGGACTGCATTCACCTCGCGAGCAAACTGCTTGAAGATTCGCTGAGAGGCTGGGGCTTGAGCTCCGCCCAGGATGCAGGCGATAGACCGCGGCTCCTGGAAGCCCACAGCCCCCTCGTCCTGATGGTGGTCGTCGTACCTTCTTGGTGGTCGCGGCAGCGTAGGAAGGCCAGCGTTGCCCTGAGGACGGTCCTCACGAGGCTGATCCCTCCAGGCGCCTTCGCGAGGCTGATCTTGCCAGCGGTCCTCCCGAGGCCGGTCACGCCACTCCTGGCGAGGGCCACGGTCGTCCCAGCGTCCTCCGCCATGTCCTCGTCCTCGGCCGTAGCCCAGGTTGTTGCGCTCGGGGCGTCGACGGAAGCGTCCGTTGCGAATGGCCCTGAGATCTTGACAGTCATTGGTGTTGTGGCTGTGAACATTGTGGAAGGCGCAGAATGATCGCCTGCTCTTGGATGACTCGGGCTGGTCCCGGCCGCGTTTCGTGTCCGGCTCCGCCGCGAGCACGGCCACCCCCTTGCGCTTCATGTCCTTGGCCTTGGCTTTCTTCTCCTCGTGGTCAGCAGCTGGGAGCTCGAGGAGGGAAAGGCGCCCTTCCTCAGCTCTTGCGCACTTGGTCGCCAGGTTGAACAGCTCCAAGGTCGTGCACAGCTCCTCGTGGATGGCGAGCTCCTCCTTCATCACGAGGCCACGGACGCCATCAAAGAACGCGGATATGATGGCCTCGTCTGTCACCTTGGGGATCTTGAGGCGAACGTTGTTGAAGTGCTGGATGTACTTCTGAAGGGTCTCCCCTGGCAGCTTCTTGATGCGGTGCAGGTCACCCGCGGCCAGAGGGCGGTCGCGAGTACCCTGAAAGCTGGCGACGAAGCGATCACACATCTCGTCCCAGGAAGAGATCGAGCCCGGATGCAGGTTCAGGAGCCACGGACGAGCGCCGTCCTTGAGAGCCATGGGGAACCAGTTCGCCATGACTTTCTTGTCGCCGTTGGCCGCCTCGATGCTCTGCTCGTAGGGCTGCAGGAACTCCGTGGGGTCTTGGGTGCTGTCGTAGCGAGTAGGGAGGTCTGTCTTGAACTTGCTCGGCCATGCGACACTACGCAGCTCAGGGGTGAAGGCGCGGCAGCCGCGGTGGCCACTGGGACCCTTTGCTGGTGTGGAGCCTACCCTTGATGTCCGCGCACTGCCACCGCATGCGGCGCACTGTCTTGTCGTAGTGGTGCGGGGAGCACGGGAACGTTCTCTCGCGGCCGATGGATTTCTTGGCAGCTTCTTTCCTCTCGCGCGGGCGCTGGACGTGCTGGGTCGCGCCGAGGGGCTGCGCGCCTTGGTGCCATTACGCCGTCTTGGGGCAGAGGTGGTGGAGGCGCTCCGTGGGCCACATCGCCTTCAGCTGGCGGAGGATGAGGCAGCGAGAGAGATGGCACGGGAGAGCCCCCTGCGGCGCCGACAAGCTCGGCGATGCGGTCGAGCCAGTCCTCGTAGAGGTCGTCGACGGGTTGGTAGCGCAGGAGCTCGCGTGCCATGAGCAGTGCGGCCTGTGCGTCCGTGGGAGCGCGACGAGCGTGAGACGACGTGCCGGCCGGTGTCAGCGACGGGGTGGCGGTACGGCCGTCCCACCGCACCGAGGGGTGTAGTGAGGATGCTTACTGCTCGTTCCCCGCCGGGCCGGTGGCGGCAGGCGACAGAGAACGACCGGGAGGCCCGCCGACAAGTGTCGTCTGAGCGATGCGGGCGGCGAGGGCGGCCCTGCGCTCAACACGGGCTCGACGGGCGTCCGACATGGAAGCGATGAAGCGCTGGGACACGGATCAGCGGAAGGAAAACTCCGGCGCACCCCTACCTGGCGCGCCAAATGTCGGATTTCGGGTTCTGGCAAAACCCTTGAGGTTCAAACACTGGGCTGCGCACAAGGATTTCCCCCTAACTAATCACGCCCTCAGCCTCACCACAATCTCGAAGGCTAGCTAGACGAAGTCGCAACACAAGAGACACAAGATTTATACTGGTTTGGGCCACCGATGTGGTGTAATACCCTACTCCAGTGTGGTCGTGGTGGATTGCCTCTTGGGCCGATGATGAATAGTACAAGGGAAGAACAGCCTCCTGAGGAGAGGTGTTCTTGTGCTCAATGAACTTGTGCGGGTGAGGATGATCTGAATCAGTTGCCTCCTACTGTAGTGGCTAGTCCTATTTATAGAGGCCTTGGTCCTCTTCCCAAATATTGAGCGGGAAGGGATGCCACAACGGCCAGTTTGAAGGGAGACAACTAGTACAAGCTATCCTGACACAAGCGGTCTTCGCCTGCCAAAGGCTCTAGTGGGGACGCCGCCTTGGGCTCCACGGTGATCTCCGTCCTGCCATCCTGCTGGTCTTGGTCTCGTTGCACCGATATGGAAACCTCTGCCTGATGCCTCGGGACTCATCGCCAGCGCTTGCCCCTTTAGCACCAAAGAGGAAGCAAGGACACTACACACGCTGGCGCCTGCTGAGGGAGTCCTGGATTAGGGAGTCCTCAGACAGCCGGACTATATACCTTCGCCGAACTGTTGGATAATGAAGATACAAGATTCAAGACTTGCGTAGATCAACTCAGAAATGTAGATCTCCTCACTTGTCCGGGTGGGACTCTCCTTTGCGTGGAAGGCAAGCTTGGCAATTCAGAAATGTAGATCTCCTCACTTGTAACCGACTCTGTGTAACCCTAGCCCCCTCCGGTGTCTATATAAACCGAAGGACAACAACAATCATAATCATAGGCTAGCTTCTAGGGTTTAGCCTCTACGATCTCATGGTAGATCAACTCTTGTAATACTCATATCATCAAGATCAATCAAGCAGGAAGTAGGGTATTACCTCCATCGAGAGGGCCTGAACCTGGGTAAACATTGTGTCCCCCGCCTCATGTTACCATCCGCCTTAGACGCACAGTTCGGGACCCCCTACCCGAGATCCGCCGGTTTTGACACCGACATTGGTGCTTTCATTGATAGTTCCACTGTGCCGTCACGGTAAGGCTTGATGGCTCCTTCGATCATCGGCAACGAGGCAATCCAGGGTGAGGTTTTTCTCCCCAGACAGATCTTCGTATTTGGCGGCTTCGTACTGCGGGCCAACTCGCTTGGCCATCTGGAGCAAATCGGTAGCTACGCCCCTGGCCATCAGGTCAGGCTTGGAAGCTTGAACTATACGGCCGATATCCGCGGAGACTTGATCTTTGACGGATTCGAGCCCATGTCAGGCACGCCGCTCAATCACGACGAGCATTACTTAGCTCTGTCGTATGACGGTGTTCGGGAGATCACGCCTGTGCTTACTCCGGCCCTCAATCTGGAGCAGATCATGCCATCCGAGGACGGGTGGATGGACCCCGCCACGGAGGCCGCACACTTGGCGGCGATAGAGCCGAATACTGACTTCACCTCCTATGAGACCTGTGTCGCCGGACTCTTGGATTCGTCCCCGGCCACAGGCTCTGAACCACTAGCATCCGTTCCTATCGAATCGGATTGGGCACCGATCATGGAGTTTACCTCCACAGATATCTTTAAGCACTCGCCCTTGGGCGACGTGCTAAATTGATTGAGGTCTCTCTCTCTGTCAGGAGACCCTTGGCCGAACTATGTCCGGCTTGAATGGGAAGCGGACGGCGAAGAAATTCGTTCCCCACCCACCACCCACTTAATAGCCACTGTTGATGACTTAACCGACATGCTTGATTTCAGCTCCGAGGACATCGACGGTATGGACGACGATGTAGGAGAAGAACAGGAACCACCGCCCATAGGGCGCTGGAAAGCCACCTCATCATATGATATATATATATATATATATATATATATGGTGGACACCCCCAAAGAAAGCGATGGCAATAAGGCAACGGAGGATAATCCCCTCGAGAAGCAATCTAAGCACCAGCGTCATCGGCGCCGCTCTAAGCCCTGCCATAGCAAAAGCAGCGATACCGGCACAAGAGACAATAACGCTACGGATAGTGCCGAAGACGAAGACAATCCCCCCAGCCAGGCTTCGAGCAGGAGGATGGACAAGCTAGCCCTAAGGAACAGGCAGCAGACGAAGAATCAGAGGATAACAATTACGTGCCCCTCTCCGAAGACGAGGTGAGCCTCGGCGACGAAGAATTTATCGTGCCTGAGGATCCCGTCGAGCAGGAGCGCTTCAAGTGCTAGCTTATAGCCACAGCAAAAAACGTGAAGAAAAAGCAGCAGCAGCTTCAAGCTGATCAAGATCTGCTAGCAAATAGATGGACTGAGGTCCTGGCAGCCGAAGAATATGAACTCGAGCGCCCAACCAAAAGTTACCCAAAGAGCAGGTTGCTACCCCAACTCGAGGAGCAAGCATTACCAGCGTATGATGCGGCTAACCGGCCCCCTCGTGGCCGAGACAAAGCGGCATATCAGCCCTAAGTCCAGCCTGCACCCCGTCGCCAGTCAAACAAAAACACCAAGGCCCGGGGCAACATGCAGGAGCTACGAGACATATTGGAAAACAAAGCAGGACATACAAGATCGATCTACGGATCACGGGGCACGCCCCAACGCGTGACGACGGCCGTCACGCCGGATATACTAAAAGCAAATCCGGCCAGGCCGAATACAGCAGACAAGACTCATATGAACTGCTACGTGACATAGCCCGGCACAGAGGCGCCGCACACCCCCTATGCTTCACTGACGAAGTAATGGATCACGAATTCCCAGAAGGATTTAAACCCGTGAACACTGAATCATATGATGGTACAATGGACCCCGCGGTATGGATTGAAGATTTCCTCCTCCACATCCACATGGCCCGCGGTGACGATCTACATGCCATCAAGTACCTCCCACTAAAACTCAAAGGGCCGGCTCAGCATTGGCTGAATAGCCTGCCGGAAAACTCCATTGGCAGTTGGGAGAATTTGGAAGACGCATTCCTTGACAACTTCCAGGGAACTTATGTGCGACCACCGGATGCTGATGACTTGAGTCACATAACCCAACAGCCAGGGGAATCAGCCAGGAAATTCTGGACTCGGTTCCTAACTAAAAAGAACCAAATTGTCGACTGTCCGGATGCCGAGGCCTTGGCGGCATCTAAGCATAACATCCGCGACGAGTGGCTTGCCCGACACCTCGGCCAAGAGAAGCCGAAGCCCATGGCAGCCCTCACGACAGTCATGACCCGCTTTTGTGCGGGCGAGGACAGCTGGCTGGCTCGCAGCAACAACACATCAAGAAATCCTGGCAATTCAGATGCCAAAGATAGCAACGGCAGGCCATGTCGCAACAGACACAAGCGCCGCAACAACAGCGACAACGCCGAAGACACGGCAGTCAATGCCAGATTCAGTAGCTCTAAATCTGGTCAGCGGAAAAAGCTGTTCAAAAGATGCAATCCGGGCCCGTCCAGTTTGGACCGCTTACTCGATCGCTCTTGCCAAATTCACGGCACCCCCGATAAACCAGCAAACCACACCAATAGAGAATGCTGGGTGTTCAAACAGGCCGGCAAGTTGAATGCCGAAAACAAGGAAAAGGGGCTGCATAGCGACGACGAGGAGGATCCCCGGCCGCCGAACACAGGAGGACAGAAGAAATTTCCTCCCCAAGTGAAAACGGTGAACATGATATAGGCAACCCATATTCCCAAGTGGGAACGGAAGCGTGCACTAAGGCACGTCTATGCGATGGAGCCAGTCGCCCCAAAGTTCAACCCATGGTCTTCTTGTCCAATCACTTTCGATCGCAGGGACCACCCCAGCAGTATTTGTCATGGCGGTTCTGCCGCGTTGGTTCTTGACCCCATCATTGACGGATTTCACCTCACTCGAGTCCTTATGGACGGTGGCAGCAGCCTGAACCTGCTCTATCAGGATACAATGCGCAAAATGGGTATCGACCCCTCGAGGATCAAACCCACAAAAACCACCTTTAAAGGTGTCATACCAGGTGTAGAGGCTTGTTGCACGGGCTCAATCACACTGGAAGTGGTCTTCGGATCTCCGGACAACTTCCGAGGCGAGGAATTAATCTTCGATATCGTCCCCTTCCGCAGTGGCTATCACGCACTGCTCGGACGAATTGCATTCGCCAGATTCAATGCGGTACCACATTATGCATACCTCAAGCTCAAAATGCCAGGACCTCGCAGGGTTATAACAGTTAATGGAAACACAGAACGCTCGCTCCATACGGAGGAGCACACTGCGGCCCTCGCAGCAGAAGTGCAAAGCATCCTTCTGAGACAAACCGCCAATTCGGCGATAAACCCCCGGACACCTTCAAGCGAGTCTGGAGTACCCTGCAACAGGATCGCCCGGCACGTTCAGAGCTCGCCTAGCAATTCGGCCTCCGTCCTAGTCCCAGTCAAGTGGCAAAATTTGTCCCGCGCGTACATAATTACGCACTCAAGATACCATGGGCATAGGCGGAGGCACGGCTATGGCACGGCCCACAATGTAGCTCAACCGCCTCAGGGCCCGTATATCTTTATCATTTTCTCTCTTTCAGGACCCTATTCTCTGGAGCCCTCTCTGATCGCCTGATTATCGGACCCGTCACGGGAAGGAAACACCAAGGAAGGAAGAAGCTCTGACGTACAAGGAAATCCCCAGGTGGTCTCTGATAACGATCGCTATACCTGTTTTACATACCCATACGCAGCTTGCCCTTGGATAGGACATGTCAAATAGTCCTATTTTTTTTTTGCTTATTGCACTACTTGTATATATACGCTTTGACGTATCATTTAAAAAACAATGTACAACATTAGCTCATTATTGCATTTCTTCATCTTTTTCCTTGTCTACTTATTTACGACAAATTGCACCCGTACATTCTGATACGTCCAGTGCGCCAGGGGCTTCAGTGTACCCCATAACACGGCATGAAAAGCCCGAACACTTTCGACAGTGCGGCACCCCGAACTTATAGCATTATATGCATCAGCTCCGAATCATGTCTTGGGTCAATAGTTGGGTTTGCCCGGCGCCCATGTTTTGGTACCTTACGTTCCGCTATATTAGCTAAGGTAGCACTGGGTGAACTACTGCAATTGTGTCCCGGTTCTTCCGGACGAGCACCTCAGTAGAGAAAGTTGACAACTGACTGTCAAGATGCGGCGAGAGCTGGTCGCTGTTCGAGAGGTCTCAAATCCTTAAAGATTTTTTCCGCTTAGGGCGAGGAGTCGGCCTTGTCCGATTTAGGCGTACATAGCGCCCCAAGTTTGGCCTTCCGAATACTAGGGGCTTCGCCAAAATTTAAAATTGTAGACTTCTATGGATAAGTGAGAGTGATAAAGCTTTATAGTCCGATTTCCTGGTTCGTTGTGCTGAACACCTCCTTCGAAGGACCCAAAACTGGGATAAAGAGTGATCAGGTTTATCCCGAACGCCTCAGTACTAGTTACAAGGGGGTAGAAGCCGATGACTAGCCAACTCTCAGATTTTATAAACGGCCGCACAGAAGGTAATATTTTAAATCAATAAGCGTTATATAGCGCACATGAACTCGTTTTCATATTACAGGATCACATGAGTACATTCATTCAAATATTACATCCTTATCACATTCCTCCGCCACAAGGCGAGCACTCTTCAGGACACTGTCATAATACTTTCCAGGGTGGCGATGCTCCTTGCCCTCCGGCGGCCCCTCCTTCACCAGCTTTTCGGCGTCCATCTTCGCCCAGTGCACTTTCGCACGGGCAAAGGCCCGGCGCACACCTTCAATGTAGACGGACCGCTTTATGACTTCACACCATGGGCAGGCATTCACGAGCCGCTTTACCAGGCCGAAGTAGCTGCCAGGAAGGGGCTCGCCAGGCCGCATCCGGACTATGAGACCCTTCATGGCCAGTTCGGCCGCCTTGTGAAGCTCGACTAGTTGCTTCAGCTGGTCGCTCAAGGGCATCGGGTGTTCGGTCCCAGTATACTAAGACCAGAACAACTTCTCCGTCGAGCTCCCTTCCTCGGCCCGGTAGAACTCCGCGGCATCCGATACGCTGTTGGGCAGATCTGCGAACGCTCCTGGAGAGCTCCGAATTCGGGTAAGTAAAAGGAAAGTTTCCTTCACATGCTTGCTTTGCATAATGAATGCCTTACTCGCCGCTATCTTCTTGACCTCCTGAATCTCCTCGAGGGCCTTTTGGGCTTCGGCCTTGGCATTTTGTGCGTTCTCTAGGGCCTTCGCAAGCTCGGACCCCTGCGTCTTAGAGTCACGCTCGAAGGACTCTTATTTCTTGACAAAATCCTGGAGCTCTTGCTGAACCTCGCCGACTCGGGCCTCCTGCTTCTCGCGCTCGGTGCGCTCCTCGACCGCTTGGTCTTCGGCCTCGGACAGCGCCTTCTTCAGGGCCGCCACTTCGGTCATGGCCCCTAGCAAAATACATGACGATCCTATGATCTAACAACAACCTTCTTTTTTATCAATATACGGACGGGGTATCACTTACCTTTGTCTTCTTCGAGCTGCCTCTTGGTAAGGCCGAGCTCTTCCTTGGACCGCTCAAGGTCCCGCTTCAGTCCGAAGACCTCCGCAATACGAGCGGTAGCGGCCAGCAGCGAAGCCTGCTTATTCACATAGACATATTCTGATTAGACTCCTGTGATTATTATTTGATCCTCTGTTCGGCCTTTCTTTGCGAACACCAAACAGAGCATCAGGGGCTACTGTCTATGCTGTAACATTTTCTCATAATTTGATTACTTACCTCAAAGCCTGTTAGGAGGCTGGCACAGGCTTCAGTCAGTCCGCTGTTGGCGGACCGAACCTTCTCGACCACCGCACTCATGATAGTGCGGTGCTCTTCGTCAATGGAAGCACCGCGAAGCACTTCCAGCAAGTTGTCCGATGCCTCTGGATGGACAAAGGCCATCGGCACAGACGGCTCGCCCCCCTTAGCGAGGGGTCGCCTGACATAATCCGGAACCACTGGAGGTTCCGGCACAGTATCCGGTTGGGGGCCAAACTTGCCGCCCCCGTTATTAGAGCCCACTGGAGTCTTGCCCCCCATGCGCCCAGCATCTGGGATGTCGCCTTGGAGCCCCTTTGATACAACACCTCGACGTTGTCCATAGGGCTAGGGGAGGTGGCGGTTGGGAGTGAATCGCTGTTCATCGCCGACTGGCCCAAAGACTCGTCCGAAGAGGATACGTCGATATGGGCTTTGGATGGACTGCATGATCATGTTTGTCATGATAAGAAGCAATAAAACAAAACATACCAGAACTATTATGGTATCCGGATACTTACGACTTCGCCAGGCACTTGTCCCTGGACAACCACTCCTCGTCGCTGTAAGCGGCTGTTGTGGAGTAGTCCGGAAGGAGGGTCCTTCCCTTCTTGGACCCTTCAGCCTCCCCAAATGGGGCGGCCTTCCTTTTCTTGTCTCACCCGGCTAGGGGGAGAACTTTCCTCTTCCTCCTCCTCGTTTTCGTGGCAGGAGGGCGCCTTAGTGTTATCGCACGATGAGTCCGATACGACCTTGCGCCAGAGACCTTTCCTGGTCCCCGCGGCCTTCTTCTCCGGCGCCTCATAAGGCGTCGGAACCAGCATCTCCGTTAAGAGAGCCCTTGCTGGATCTTCGGGCAGTGGGTTCGGACAATCGATCCGCTCCGCTGTCGCTACCTAGTCCTGTTAAAATGGCATGGAGGCTCAGATCCCTCACATAATTATACTTGGGAAAGGAACATCTTATGAGATATAAAGAGCTTACCGGATTGGCAGGGCGCTTTGCGCTGAGTCCACGATCCTCTGTAAGGGGAGGAGGTACCTCGGCGGCCTTGAACAGCACCTTCCAGGCGTCTTGGTGCGTCATGTCGAAAAGCTGTCGCAGCGTCTGGTGCTTGGCCGGGTCGAACTCCCACATATTGACTGCCCGTCTTTGACACGGGAGGATCCGGCGGAAGAGCATGACCTGGACCATGTTGACAAGCTTGATTTCCTTGTTTATCATGTTTTTAACATAGTTTTGGAGTCCGGTCAGCTCCACCGATGGGCCCCAGGATAGGCCCTTCTCTTTCCAGGAGGTGAGCCGCATGGGGATGCCGGAACGAAATTCGGGGGCCGCCACCCAGTTGGTGCCGCGTGGCTCGGTGATGTAGAACCACCCCGATTGCCACCCCTTCATGGTCTCCACATAGGAGCCTTCGAGCCAGGTGACGTTGGGCATTTTGCCCACCATGGCGCCTCCACACTCCGCTTGTTGGCCGACCACCACCTTCGGTTTCACGTTGAAGGTCTTCAGCCACAGGCCGAAGTGGGGCTTGATGCGGAGGAAGGCCTCACACACGACAATAAACGCCAAGATGTTGAGGATGAAATTAGGGTCCAGATCATGGAAGTCCAGCCCGTAGTAGAACATGAGCCTGCAGACAAACGGGTGGAGGGGAAATCCTTGCTTGCGGAAAAAGTGGGTAAGGAATACAACCCTCTCGTGGGGTTCTGGATTAGGGACGATCTTCCCCGCGTCTGGGAGCTGGTGCGCGATGTCTGCGTCCAGGTATCGGGCTTCCCGGAGCTTCGTAATGTTCTCCTCCGTAACGGAGGAGACCATCCACTTGCCTCCCGCTCCGGACATGTTTGGAATTGTTTTGCGGAGAAAATGAGAACTTGGGCGCTGGAGCTCGAGTGCGCGAGAGTGGATGGGCAGGGAAGAAGAAGGTGTGGGTGAAAAAGAGGAGTCCTTGTCCGTTTATAAGGGTAGTAGAAACTATGTGCCTCCCCACTTGCCTGGTAAACTCGCTTATTCCCCAAGCGCCGTGATTGATGGCGCGGTTGGCTTACCCACACCCGTATTGATGAGAATCCCGTGATAAGGGGACACGATCTCTGCTTCGACAAGACGTGCCAAGAAAACCACCTCGCAATATGTGCAGTAGCTGGTTGAGAAAAATGGTTCGAATAATGACCGGGCCGTGGTGTGATGTCATGCTATGAAATTTGTCGGCAGATTAGATTTGTGGGATATTGTACTCTCTACGATGGTATGTGGAATTTGTTTGCAGAGCCGAACACGATCCTTGTGTTCAAAATCTTCTACGGAATATTCGGAGGAGGAACCCGCCTTGCAATGCCGAAGACAATCTGTGCACCGGACTAATCGTCATTGAAGCCTGGTTCAGGGGCTACTAAGGGAATCCTGGATTCGGGGGTCCTCGGACAGCCGGACTATATACCTTGGCCGGACTGTTGGACTATGAAGATGCAAGATTAAAGACTTCGTCCCGTGTCCAGGTGGGACTCTCCTTTGCGTGGAAGGCAAGCTTGGCAATTCGGATATGTAGATCTCCTCCCTTGTAACCGACTCTGGGTAACCCTAGCCCCCTCCGGTGTCTATATAAACCGAAGGGTTTAGTCCGTAGGACAACAACAATGATAATCATAGGCTAGCTTCTAGGGTTTAGCCTCTACGATCTCATGGTAGATCAACTCTTGTAATACTCATATCATCAAGATCAATCAAGCAGGAAGTAGGGTATTACCTCCATCGAGAGGGCGCGAACCTAGGTAAACATTATGTCCCCCGCCTCTTGTTACCATCCACCTTAGACGCACAGTTCGGAACCCCCTACCCGAGATCCGCCGGTTTTGACACCAACACCCGCCTGGCTCCAGTCGTCATGGCTTGTGTCACATGAACCTCGCGAGGGGTCCCTTGCCTTGATCTCTCCACCCCTCGCGAACCAACCTGGTGAGGCCGCTCTCGAGGAGGTCGTGTGTCATCTGCCTCGCGAGGCTTGGCCCCTCGCGAGGGTCTTGAGTGTTGGTTGGCGAAGATGGGCCGTACGGGGCCGCTGGGAGAGGCATGCCGTGGGCCGCAGGCAGTCAAGTCTGGGGACCCCCGTTCCCAGAACGCCGACAGAATGGTCATACTGCTTCTTCAATCGCTGCTCTTCTTGCACCAGCCGCCCAAACCAGCGCCGGCGAGACCACCTGCTCCTGCCTCCAGTGGTCGGTTGTGCTGCCATTGAGGCCTCACCGCCCCTACTACTCCAATCGCTAGCCAGGCCCTACGGCGACGGCAGCCTCACACCGCAGCCAAACCAGTGAACCCTCGTACTCCTCTCTGCGTGGGCATCCACTGCCACGTCTTCCCCGGCTCCACGTCGTCCCCCTCCTAGGCCTCGCCGTCGTCCACCTCCTTGGTGCTCTCGGCGCGGCGTGGTCAATGTGGTCAACGATCGACTTCAATAATGTACGTGGAGAGGCTGACAGCTGGGTCCACGGCCGCAGCAAGGAAGTGCCTCCTTATTACGTGGAAAATAATGATTCCTCCACCTGACAGCAGGGACCCACCGGACGGGCCACCGTATTACGTGAAAAAACGTTTCCCCCCTGACCGCGGGGACCCAGCAGCTACATCTTCGCATGCAAGGAATTGCATCCATATTACTGGCAAAAATCATTTCCCCCTGACTGTTGGGACCCACCAGCTACATCTTTGCACGCAAGGAAGTGCCTGACAGTCGAGACCCACCTAGTCGAAGCGTACGTAGCATTGTCATTCTGGTCGCGAACGTGCACGTACATACTGGTCAATCGGTCTGTCTGCAGGCTACAGCGATGAACCATGGTCGTGTAAGGAAGGGCAGGTGTCGTAGTAGAGGCGCACACGTAGCATGTCACGCGGTCCCGTTAATATTGTGTACATATACGTATAGCGGCCAGGGTGCAAGAAAGTAAATACGGCCACGTACGTACATACGGGCAGGTTCTCGAATGCCTACTCACGCATACGTACGGCCATGGCTCGTGTACATGGCTGGGTCGGAACGGAGAAACTGCGTCATCATTGTGTTCATCGGGAGCCAACCGGCTTGGACGGAACAGCCAGTCGAAACGAGGCCTAGCGTACCGCACAACGGAGGAAACGGCCTTGTGTTCGACCGTCCACGCTCGAAACGGGATCCTGTTCATCGGGAGGGGTCTGCCATACCGCAAAACGAAGGAAACGGACTTCTCTTGGACCTCCAACGGTCGAAACGGGGTCCTGTTGATCGAGAGGGGTGTGGCGTACCGCAAAATGGAGGAAGCGGACTTGTGTTGGAGCGCTACGGTCGAAACGGGGGTCCTGTTCATCGGGAGGGGTGTGGCATACCGCAAAACAGGACTCTACGGGATACTGTTCATCTCCATCGTCGACCTCCTCCAGCCTCCACGGGGCCACTGTTCATCCACCGTCGACCTCCTCCAGCCTCCACCTGTAACTGTTCATCCACCGTCGACCTCCTCCAGCCTCCACCTGTAACTGTTCATCCACGGGCTCCTATTCATCTAGCCTCCACCGCTCCTCCACCGGCTACTGTTCAACGAGCCCTCTCCACGGGGTCCTGTTCAACCACTCCTCGCGGGCAACTGTTCATCCAGCCCTCCATCGGCTACTGTTCAACCAGCCCTCCATGGGGTCCTATTCATCCAGCCCTCCATGGGGTCCTGTTCATCCACCCCTAACCGGCTCGATTGGGGTCATGTTCATCCAGCGGCAACGGCCTCTACTACCACGAGGTCCTGTTCATCCAACCCCCCACCGGGAACTGTTCATCCAAACCCCCAACAACGCTCACTGTTTATCAAGAGGCAGCATCGTTCGGCTTCAGTTAGCAGTAGTAGCGAAGGAATCACTCGGGTCCAGTTAATAGCAAGGGATCGATCAGCGTTCAGTAACATAGCTAGTGAAATCGCTCGGGTTCAGTTAGAGCCCAACGCCTCGCTCGGGTTCAGTTATAGCGCAATGCCTCGCACACACGCATGTACGTGTACGAGAGAAACGCGCAAACATCCATGCATCGCTCGGCCCCGACCACCCACCGTAACCGGGAACACCCCGATATTTTCATCTCCCTCGCTTCTACCACGGTTTTTCCGTCATGGATGGCCCAAAGAATGTCATGTAGCTGCGTCTCCGGCCCGCCCAGGACGAAGAGCCCATTTTGTGTCATGGCTCTTTGTCATAGAAGTAGGAGCCCACCACATCTATGATGAAACCGGGTTTTGTCACAATCATCGTCATAGAAGTGTCATAAATATGACAGGAAAAAAATTCGTTCAGCCCAAAATGTCATGGATGTGTCTTTTTTTTGTAGTGTCAGCATTGGGACAGATGTCATCCAGTGAATGGACGGGACGCGCCTATGATACGTCGACAAGTGGATTGGCCCAACAGTGGCCCATTCAGGTCAAAAGGCTGGCTTGTTTGACCTGGTCAAAAGGTAACGGCACAGCCCACTGAAAGCATGTTAACGGCCTGTTCGCATATAGCCGATTACAGACCACTAACACACGACCCATTATGGCCTATCCAAATTAGGCCCAGTAGTGTCACCTGGGCCATCCAATATGATTCCAGCCCTTTGTAACTTTCGGCCCATGTACGGACCATGACGTCTTTCAGGCCATATGAGGCCATGTGTAACTCTTGGCCCAGTAACGGCCCGTGGTGAAACAGGCCCATAATGAAAAGTATATCGCTTTATGCTCATTAAAGGCCCATTATTCCATTGGGCCATTTCCAGCCCGTCTTACCCTTCGGCCTTCTAAGGGCCCATTTATTCTTGGGCTGATTTGCAGCAATCGACTACTTATGGTCCGTTACTGGCTTGTTCTGTTTGTGGGCCAAATTGAGCCCCTGTTTAAAGTCGGCCCGCTTGTGGCCCGTTAATCTGTTGGGCCATTTTCATAGCGTTATCAAATATGGCCCATTAACAGCCTGTTATATTTGTCGATAGAATTAAGCCCGTTATAATCATCGGCATGCTGGGAGGCTCTTTTTCCTTTTCTTTCTTTTCTGAAAATTGAATTCGTAGGTTTAGAAAAGAAAAGGAAGGGAGTTTTAGGAAGAAAATTGGAAGAAGTAAAAATATTTATGGACCCCTTGATTAATGTGCTATTTGAATAAAATGCTCTGGAAATTTGTAGAGACTGCAAATTTATACAAGTTTGCAAAATAACACAAACTAGAATAAATATTTAGCCCAACCAAAGCATTTCCAAAAGACCTAAAAACTGGACGAAGTGGTATTGGCATAAACTAGGGTTTATAGAAAATATTTAGCCTAACCTTATAAACTAGGGTTGATATAAGGTGTATAGATTTTTGACAAAAAATCTGAAATATAAGGTGTATTGCATTGCACCACTCATTTGGATAATTTTTTAGGGATTTTAATACATTTCCTTATATATGGCAAGCTCCTCTATTTTCTCATGTCAATTAGTCAGATGAAATCTCACCCAAAACTTTTGAAATTTTCCCTCAATGTGTGTCCTTTAATTTCCGCGCCAAAAACTATACACCCTATATTTAGGAACGGAGGGGAAAAAGCATAGAAAGAAGGATTCAACTATAGTGGTGTGCAAGTATACTAGGAAAATATATATTCATATAGCTAATAAAAATTATCGTGAAAAAATAACAACATGTCCTGGTTTCATGAAAAAGGAAAAACAAATACTAGACCCATGTGTGTAGTTTTGGATGCAACTGGCCAACAAAACCCTTTCCCGCCCCCCGTTGTGATTACTTTGGGGGTCGTGCAATTGCGGTCGAGTTACAACACTTGCAGTTGCATGTCTGGTAGTGGACATGCAACTGGCAGACAGCCCCCTCCAACTCCCAGTTGAAGTTGCTCTATGGGTAATATAGTTTCGGTCGTTTTACAACACCTCACAGTTGCATTCCTGGTGTTGGACATGCAACTAGGGGAAAAACAAAACCTCTGAACCCACTTTGTGGTTGCTTCATGGCCTAATGTGGTTGCATTCGGACTACAACACTTGTAGTTGCATGTGTGGTCATGGACATGCAATTGACCAAACAACCTCTTCCCGCCACTAGCTAGTTGCAATCACTTTGAGGGTCATGCAGTTGTGATAGGATTACAACACTTGCAATTGCATATCTGGTGGTCGACATGCAACTGGCCGACAACCCCCTCCCACCCCTAGTTGCAGCCGCTTTGTGGGTCTTATAGTTCGGTCTTCTTACCAAACTTTGTAGTTGCATGTGTTGTGTTGGACACACAACTAGGCGATAGAACCCCCTCTAGCCCCACGTTGTGGTTTCTTATAGGCCCATGAAGTTGCATTCGAGCTATGACAGTTGTAATTGCATGTGTGGTCATGGATGCAATTGACCCAACAATCTATTCCTGCCCCTAGTTGCGGACACTTTGAGGGTAGTGCAGTTGCGATCGGATTACAACACTGTAGTTGCATGTGAAGTGTTACACATGAAACTGGCCAACAAAAACCATTTTCGTCCCCCGGTTGCAATCATTTTGTGGGTCATACAGTTGCTGATGCATTACAACACTACTAGTTGCATGTCCGATGGTGGACATGCAATTAAACAAAAATTCTTGGCCCAGTTGCATTCACTTTATGGGCCATGCAGTTGCGGTTGGGTTACAACACATGCAGTTGCATGTCGGATGTTGGACATGCAACTGGCCAACAAAAACCCCTCCCGCCCAATTGCAGTCGCTTTGTCGGCCCATAATGACGCCCCCGATTCAATCATACAATAATCATACACGCAATGTGTATGATCAAGATCGGGGACTCATGGAAATATATCACAACACAACTCTAGACACAAATTGAAATAATACAGGCTTTATATTACAAGCCAGGGGCCTTGAGGGCTCGAATACATAGCTCGATACAGAAGAGTCAGTGGAAGCAACAATATCTGAGTACAGACATAAATTAAACAAGTTTTGCCTTAAGAAGGCTAGCACAAAAGCAACAACGATCGAAGAGGCAATGCCTCCTACCTGCGACCTTCTAACTACTCTGGGTCGTCGGCGGCCTCCATGTAGTAGTATCCAGTAGGCAAGATTCTCGTCCATCGGTGGTTACCGGAATATCACCCACAATAGTAATAGAGTCTTACTGACCGAGTTGAACACCGAGGCATTTACATAAGCAAGGAATTATCACTGCTCAGATATGTTAGGTTACAAGAAAGGTAAAACAAAATAATGGAAAGGCAAGAATCAGTTATCGGTGTCCTCGAGTGTCAAGCAACTCAGAACCCATGGGAAATTGGAATCGGAGAGAAATAATAGTTGATGAAGAACTCATAAGAAGTTTATGTTGTTCCGTTATATTCTCGAGATACCAGATGGTAATACTCAAACGTAGAACAGGATAGAGGTTGGACAGGTGAAAATATCTGCAGAAGACAAGTACTTAACTTTTCCAAGAAATGGGATCAAAGAAGAACAATATGGTTGAAACCATGGTTGCAAAGGACCAATTCACAGATACCGGATGATATTATATCAAGGAAATAGTTATTATTACAATAAGATTCCATGATAGGATCTACATCATGTCCATGGGCATGAACACAAAGTCCAAGGTCAACTCCCACTTCTCCAATGCATAACCATTCATTCGCATCTCATTTTCGACAAAGTCGTAGTGTTGAGATTTTATCTGGCATAACATCAGTAGAGTATGACTTGTAGAAGTTTCCGGGTTCATATAGATTTAGGGAAGACATAGATTCAACCCATAGGGGCGTCTTCGAAACATATTCCAGAAACCTCACGAGTAAATAACTCAAGCCCGGAAGCAGAGTATGGTTGACAAGAGCGGAGGATACAATTTACCAAAGGCGTTATGTATCCGAGCAAAGGCTCACAAGGTTACTGAATATGAAGGACATTGTCGGATAATACCCAACAAAGGATCTGGTGGTCCACGAGGGATCTGATGTGAGCAACGGTACTCAACCCGAAGAAGAAAGAATGCAAGGAGATTAGATTATAGAAACAACTGACTAATTCAAAGCTAAACTGTAACAGAATTAGAAATCCCAAATCGGGGGATTAGAAGCAGAGGCTCTGATCAAAGACAAGTTGAATAGACATAGATCGTCAATCAATCAAGGTTTGATTTGTCGAAAAATGGCTCATGTCCGGGGTGACGTCTGAGCAGAAGGGAAGAATTCTAATTGTGATTGATGAGTGCGAGCATTCACAAACATATCGAATCAAATGCTCAAAATTTCGATGACAAAGGATGGTAATGAACTTTGGTAGACATATGGAAGTAACCATAATGTAAGCAGCTAAGGATGAACAAGAGTAAAAGGCTACCGAGGATTTTTGGAAGAACGAATAGTATTCCAAAGAATTTTGTAAAACACATGAACCGCAGACGAATGGATACTCGGCAAGCGCGAGTAATTATCCGTAGGGGTATTCATGTGGCAAAGAACTGCAAGGCAGTAGGCTCAAAGGATTCTCGGAACAATAAGGAGAATGTTATGGTATCTTGTAATAACAAGATCAACGGGGAATGATTGTACGAATGGAAGGTTTATGTAGTTATCCATAGGGACTTATCAGTGGTAGAGAATTGCAAAAGGGATGGGCACAAGAGACTCGGGAAAACATCGGAGAGTATCTTCAGAATCTTCTGGTAAAACCGGCGATCAGCTGAAGTGAGGGGCCCTCCGGGAGGAACTAGTTACGAGAACCTAATGTTAGAGTTTAGCAAAAACATTTAACCCGAATAGAAGAGAGGCCAAAGTCCCAGAGCATACACGAGGAGTAAAAGATCCTAATACCACCCAATGGCGACATAGGCCCATAAGCCACACAGCCATGTTAGTAAAACAGTTTTCAAAGAATAGACTCAACTTCAGCCAAGGAGTTGGAAAGGGGATTCCTACAGGCAGTCGGCTCTGATACCAACTTGTGACGCCCCCGATTCAATCGTACACTAATCATAAATGCAAATGTGTACGATCAAGATCAAGGACTCACGGGAAGATATCACAACATAACTCTAGACATAAATTGAAATAATACAAGCTTTATATTACAAGCTAGGGGCCTCGAGGGCTCGAATTCATAGCTTGATACACAAGAGTCAGCAGCAACAACAATATCTGACTACAGACATAAGTTAAACAAGTTTTGCCTTAAGAAGGCTAGCACAAAAGCAACAACGATCGAAGAGGCAAGGCCTCCTGCCTGGGACCTCCTAACTACTCCGGGTCGTCGACGGGCTCCATGTAGTAGTATCCGTCGGCGGTGGCATCTGGCTCCTGGGAGCTGCTTGAAGATGCTAGTCTTCGATAGGCTAGGCCTTCCCCTCAATTTTGGCATTATGCAGTTGTAGCATTAATGCCCAGAGATCCTTCCTCGACTCCCTGCGAGAAAGCAATCCTGGAGCCAACATATCTCAAGTATCCATTTCTAGTTGTAAAATATCAGGATATAAGTCTGAACGTCCGTTACCGTGGACACGGCTATTAATAGATAATCTTCCCTGCAGGGGTGCACCACGTTTTCCAACATGCTTGATTACTCTGGTCGAACACACTTTTCTGGGTCAATGCCCGGCCTCGGAAGATCAACACGTTGCAGCCCTACCTAGACTCAGCAGATAGGTCCCCGTCGGTCTACATCCTAAGCACTCCGGGGTCTGGGCCCATCGCCCGTTGCACTCCAGGTCATTGCGAGCAGGGCGGACCAGGCTCCACCACTACAGGATGGTGCCGGCCCGGCCGTGCCGCAATGCTGAACTGGACGTCAGACAAAGCTTCGGCTGATACTATGATGTCGAGGCCCATAACTATTCTCGCATGGTGGTTAGTGCGTAGAGGCCAAAGGCCAACTCAGA
The DNA here is from genome assembly GCF_002575655.3 of Aegilops tauschii subsp. strangulata. Taxonomy (NCBI): domain Eukaryota; kingdom Viridiplantae; phylum Streptophyta; class Magnoliopsida; order Poales; family Poaceae; genus Aegilops; species Aegilops tauschii. The sequence continues at coordinate 547,120,124 of NC_053036.3, read as the reverse complement.
ACAAATACCCAGACCATAGTGTATTATTAGCTTGCGAAGACGAGCAGAGACTCACGATCGATGTGACCCGGCGCCCCGTCTCATGGACTTACGGCAAGGGCCCATAATGCCCGGCCGTTCCACGTAATTATCTTGCGGTGCTCTCCGGGCCCGCTCGAGTTTCCCAAAGGTCTGAAGTAAAGTCAAGGTAACCGTGTGTCCAAACATCAAGGGGAAAACCAGAGGAATCACCCTCGGTGGATTTCACTCAATGTAATCATCAAGGTGAACGTAGGAGGAACCACCCTCGAGGTCCACACTTGAGAGGTTGCACGACAGTCTCATATAGGAAGTGGTTAAGGAGGAATCACTCTCGATGACCACGACCGAATAGCTACAATATAGACATCTCATCAGGAGTGGTGTACGAGGTATCACCCTCGGCACTTGATGGTAACTGATACGTCTCCAACGTATCTACTTTTCCTAATGCTTTTCCTCTTGTTTTGGACTCTAATTTGCATGATTTGAATGAAACTAACCCCGGACTGACGCTGTTTTCAGTAGAACTACCATGGTGTTATTTTCATGCAGAAATAAAAGTTCTCGGAATGGAACGAAACTTTGCGAGGAATTTTTATATGATATATCCGAATTTTTGGAGCCAAGACCTATCGGAGAGGGGCCCCTGGGTTGGCACAACCCACCAGGGCGCGACCCACTCTCCTGGCGTGCCCAGGTGGGTTGTCCCCACCTGCTCACCCCGCAGACCCTGAAATCAATGCTATAAAATCCTATTTTTCTAGAAAAAAACCAGGGAGAAAGAATTATCGTGATCCACGAGACAAAGCCCCAGTCACCTCCTGTTCTTCATCGGGAGGCCAGATCTGGAGTCTGTTTGGGGCTCCGGAGAGGGGGGGTCTTCATTCTTCGTCATCACCAACCCTTCTCCATCGCTAATTCCATGATGCTCCCCACCGGGAGTGAGTAATTCCTTCATAGGCTTGCTGGTCGGTGAGGAGTTGGATGAGATTCATCATGTAATGGAGTTAGTTTTGTTAGGGCTTGATCCCTAGTCACTGGTGCGCATCGGTCCTACACAAACGGTTTTTTACCCCTTTCTGCGACGGCATTTGGAACCGTTGCCAAGTGAGTGTGTGTGATAGGGTGTCCTTCCCACACGACCCAAAAATCATCGGGAATTGGCCCTCCTGGGACCCAGGCTGGGGCCGTGTGCGATCGGGCGAGGCATCAAAACCCAATCATTTCCGTAGGTATGTACATCCCACACAGTGAATCCCAGAAATCATTTCCGTAGGTATGTACATCCCACACGGTGAATCCCGGAAATCATTTCCATAGGTATGTACATCCACACGGTAATCCGAGAAAATCATTTCCGTAGGTATGTACATCCCACACGGTGAATCCCAGAAAAACATTTCCGTTCGTATGTATATCACACACAGTCAATCCAAGGAATACGTTTCCGTTCTTATGTACATCCCACATAGTCAATCCAGGGAAAACGTTTCCGTTAGGATGTAAATCCCACACAGTTTTATGTGTAGGCTCGTGTGTGAAAGGTGTAACTATCACACACGGTCTTCCTTGGTTAACTGTTTGCTTTTATTAACTATATCACACACAATTTGATGAAGAAAATTGTGTGGCATTGGGCTATCCATCGCAACCGCTTTTACTGCTAGAACCGTTTGCAAACGTCCATCACACGTTTAGCAGGTTTATTAGTTTACAATTAATAATTCCAGTATTGCGCAAATTCACATTTCATATCGAACTACTGTTTGCCAATTTCATATCAGGCACATAAATATATTATAACATCACAGTACAGTAGCTACATGAAAACAGCACAGTACAACATATAGCTAGGTCAACTTCATAAGAACAATATATTCATTTCCCTAGTCGAGATCATCCAAGCTCGTCTTATCCACCTCTGCTTTCAGTTCAGTAAGAACCCGTTTTGCACGGGCCCACTGGGAAAGGGCCTCCTCCTTCGCCAGCAACAGCTTAGCAAAGTCTTTTTTTAATGTGAGCTCATTCTCCACCTTCAACTTTTTATCCCTCATCTTGAAATATGCTTCAGCGTTGACAAGACTTTCTCTAAGCCTAGCTGTGTTCATTTCCTCATACATGCTCCAGAGTAAGAACACTTTCGTTCATCTTATAATATTTAAAACTAGATCAATAACAATTGTAGGGGAAATGGGTTTATAGCAACATAGAAAATCACCAATGCTTATTTTGAAAAACATAAGAAACATGTTAATTATGACATATCTTCTCAAAAAGATCAATGTGCAAATGAAATAATTGGTACTGAGACAACAACCAAATTCTAGAACATCAGAAGCTATATCAACGACGCTACAAGTTCTTACTCATGTACAATAAATAACAAATTGAACATTTTATGAGGAAGGTAAAGATAACTGCAACAGCATAGCGACAGTGTTTGGATGACAGCAAATTGATACTAACAGGTGTGTCATGCACAAATTTAGTAATATAGAACTAATAGCACTAATACCATCCACTATGTATGCCAAAACTGGTGTAAAGACAACTGTTGCTACATCTCGCACCGGTGCCCTGAACTGGCGAGTCGATGCAGCGAAAAAAAATCAGGGACCCGGACTCCGGAGCACGTAGTTGCTCCAATGCCCGGTTCCTTCATGCCATAAAGATTAAATATTTTGCTGCTTGGCTGCTTGGATGTGTGGACCAAAGTTGGTTGCACAAACTGCTGAAGCGGTGCCAAATAATTTTCTAATGGCACCGCTGATGAGATGGCAACAATTTAAGATAGTCGGTACAAACTGTGACACTGTCGTAGGATGCGTCTGGTTGAAGGTGTGGTATGAATGGGTTGGGACCGTGACAGTGTCTAAATCACATCTAGCAAATGATTTGTAACAACGGAAGAGGGTCTAACCTTCTCTGCACATGCCAGAAACTTCCTCCCAGTGTCCACAGAATCAAACGCAAGTAGCTTCAGGCATGGAGATTGATGGTGACAACGAGCAGATAGATCTTCAGCCACCCCGCTCCATTCGTTGCCACTGATGGTCTTAGGGAGCTACAAGAGGAAGAAATGACTCAAATCGACCTCCGGGTAAAAATCCTTCATTCCAAGTCATAGCCCGAGAGAGAGAGAGAGAGAGAAGAGAGGCATACCCGGGTGGTTAAGTAGTAGTCGCCGGAGGAGGAACCGCTGGAGATGTCTTTGAAGAAGACCATGGCGACCCCGGCGGTAGGATGCGAGACAGCGAGAGCGAGGAAGCGGCTATAGCTTAGCAAGGAAGGAAGGAGGAAACAGGGGAAATGTGACTTGTGGTCGGGGAGAAAAGGGGGTGGGGAAGGGGGCGGGGGTAGATATTTTGGCGGTAGGCCAAAATTTTGGAAATGTGGAGGGAAACTTTGCGCGCGGTGCTGCCAGACCATTCACTTTGAACGAGTGTGTGCATCGCAAACGATTCTTCTGCTTTACGCGCATGGATGAGTTTGATAATTCAAATTTTGGTCTCAAGGCATGGGCACATTCACTTTGAACGCGCACGGTGCCGCCGGACCATTCACTTTAAACGATTGTGTGCATGGCAAACGATTCTTCTGCTTTACGCGCATGGGATGAGTTTGATAATTCAAATTTTGGTGGAAATTTCCCCGGGTACGTCATTGCATAATTTAACATCGCTTGCTAATTTGGGCACACAAAAGAGCGTATAGCAGACAGACCACACTTACTGAATCGAGCAATTTTAGTAATTACACAGAGCCAGTTGACCTAAACATTGCTCTAACAAAAGACCAGCATTAAAAACAAGGCCTAAGTACGCATAATTAAAAATCCGCCACCGCGCCAGCCTATGCATCACCGGTGTGAGATGAAACGTCGATGACTTGTCCTGGCGAAAGGCCGCCATTGGTGGAGTCCGCGTCCCCCCTGCTGAAGTCGACCGCATCCTCGTCCTCGGCGCCGCCCTCAAGGTTGTAGTACTCATAGTATTGGCTGCGCCAGAGCTCGTGTTGGTACTCCACCGTCGATTCCTCGACGGACAGACTCTTCTCTACCTCGACCTCGGCCACGCGCAACTCCTCCTCCCGGCGCTCCTCGATCTCCGCCGCCTCCTGCATCTCCAGCTCCCGCTCGGCGACCTCATGAGGAAGAAGGTGCTCCATGGCCACCGCCGCCTTTTCAGACGTGGGTTGCATGCTGGAGTCCGAGGTGGCCTGGAATATCTTGGCGTCTGCATCCTCGATCTTGGTGTGGATGGCCTCGACCCGGGCCAGTCGACATCAGCGGCACGGACGGCAGCTCGAGCGCTCTCGGCGTTTGCAGCCGCCATCATAGCAGCAGCTGCAGCCGTCTCAGCTGCTACAGCTGCCCTGTCGGCTGCCGCAGACGCCCTCTTGACGGAAGTGGACGCGCTCAATGTGGATGCGGCGGCCCTCTCGGCGTAGGCGGCCGCGCTCTCGGCGCACGCGGCGATGCTCGGGGGGGGACGTGGCCATCGTACGGGCCTTCACGAAGCATTTCCACGGCCTCATCTTTGCAAGAAGGGGGTGCGAGAATGGGGATCGGGATTCCTAGATTCGGGAGTTGCCAGCACTAGAGCAGACGAGCAGGCGAAGCTTAAGGAGGGAGACTTAAATAGACCCAGATATTTTCGTCGCAAACGGTTGCTAGAAAACAACTGTGTGTGATGTTGTAGATATTTTTTATTAGCTGTGAAAGACGAATTTGGAATAAAGTGCCAACGGATGGTGTTTTAAATGAACGAGAAATTTTGCAGTACTAATCAACTGTCATGTCAAAATTTTCGAAAATTTCAGGGGTCATTTCACCTTCTAAGACATTTAAGTGATTTTCTAGCCATTTAATGATCGTAATTGAAATTTGAACTACATATACATGCAACAGCTAACCATAACGGTTTGAAAACTCATATTTCGTGTACTTGTGTGCGATTTAATTCCATGTGCAGTAAATTGGAAGGAATTTTCAAACATATTGGTCTAACGGCTATGACACAATTAAGCATGGAGTGACATGGCATTTTAATTCCAAAAAATTAAAAAAATCAGAAACACATGAAAGCTTGGTTGATGTAATGTCATGCCACCAAGATGATGTGGTAAAAAAATTGGCATGTTTGACCAAAGTTTGGACACACACCCCTCAGAAACCGGAGCAACTCACTAGAAGGCTCGTGGTTCCGAGAGGGAACAATGCATGTTTGATGACGATCGGGAGATAGCTTCCTCTTACGGCCATCAAATTTTTTTCTACGTCTAACGTGCACTACTACAACTGTAATGTGAATTTTTTTTTAAAATTCTAGGGGTCATTTGACCTTTTAAAGACATTTAAGTGATTTTCTAGCCATTTAATGACCGTAATTCAAATTTGAACTAGATCTACATGCAACGCGCAACCGAAATGGTTTGGAAAATCATATTTGTGTACTTGTCTGCGAGTTCATTCCATGTGCAGTAAACTATAAGGAATTTTCAAACATATTTGTATCATGACATGGACACATATGCATGAATACGTATGCATGGAGTGGCATGGCATTTTAATTCCAAAAATAATTAGAAACACATGAAACCTTGGTTGATGTAATGTCATGCCACCAAGATGATGTGGTAAAGAAATTGGCATGTTTGACAAAAGTTTGGACACACACCCCTCACAAACCGGAGCAACTCGCTAGAAGGTTCGTGGTTCCGAGAGGGAACAATGCATGTTTGATGACGAACGGGAGATAGCTTCCTCTTACGGCCTTCAATTTTTTTCTACGTCTAACGTGCACTACTACAATTATAAAGTGAAATTTTGGAAAATTCTAGGGGTCATTTGACCTTTGAAAGACATTTAAGTGATTTTCTAACCATTTAATGACCGTAATTCAAATTTGAACTACATCTACATGCAACGCCTAACCAAAACGTTTTGAAAAATCATATATGTGTACTTGTGTGCGAGTTAATTCCATGTGTAGTAAATTAGAAGGAATTTTCAAACATATTGGTCTCACGACATGGACACATGCATACGTATGCATGGAGTGACATGGCATTTTAATTCAAAAAATAGAAAAATGATGAGAAACACATGAAACCTTGGTTGATGTAATGTCATGCCACCAAGATGACGTGGTAAAGAAATTGGCATGTTTGACGAACGTTTGGACACGCACCCCTCACAAACCGGAACAACTCGCTAGAAGGTTCGTGGTTCCGAGAGGGAACAATGCATGTTTGATGACGAACGGGAGATAGCTTCCTCTTACGGCCTTCAAATTTTTTTCCTACATTTCACGTGCACTAATACAACAGCCATGTGAAAATTTGGTAAATTTCAGGGGTCATTTGACCTTTTAAAGACATTTAAGTGATTTTCTAACCATTTAATGACCGTAATTCAAATTTGAACTACAACTACATGCAAAGCCTAACCATAACGGTTTGAAAAATCATATTTTTGTGTACTTGTGTGCGAGTTAATTCCATGTGCAGTCAATTCGAAGGAATTTTCAAACATATTGGTGTCAAGGCATGGGCACGTGCATGGAGTGCATGCCATGGCATTTTAATTCCAAAAAATTAAAAAATGATCAGAAAAACATGAAACCTTGCTTGATTTAATGTCATGCCACCAAAATGATGTGGTAAAGAAACTGGCATGTTTGACGAAAGTTTGGACACACACCCCTCACAAAACGGAGCAACTCGCTAGAAGGTTCATGGTTCCGAGAGGGAATAATGCATGTTTGATAACGAACGGGAGATAGCTTCCTCTTACGGCCTTGAAATTTTTTGAACGTCTAACGTGCACTACTACAACTGTAATATGAAATTTTGGAAAATTCTAGGGGTCATTTGACCTTTCAAAGACATTTAAGTGATTTTCTAACCATTTAATTACCATAATTCAAATTTGAACTACATCTACATGCAACGCCTAACCAAAACAGTTTGAAAAATCATATTTTTGTGTACTTGTGTGCGAGTTAATTCCATGTGCAGTAAATTCGAATGAATTTTCAAACATATTGGTGTCAAGGCATGAGCACATGCATGGAGTGCGTGCCATGGCATTTTAATTCCAAAAAATAAAAAAATGATCAGAAAAACATGAAACCTTGCTTGATTTAATGTCATGCCACCAAGATGATGTGGTAAAAAAATTGGCCCGTTTGACGAAAGTTTGGACACACACCCCTCACAAACCGGAGCAACTCACTAGAAGGTTCGTCGTTCCGAGAGGGAACAATGCATGTTTGCTGACGGACGGGAGATAGCTTCCTCTTATGGCCTTCAAATTTTTTCCTACGTTTAACATGCACTAATACAACTGTCATGTGAAAATTGGAAATTTTCAGGGGTCATTTGACCTTTTAAAGAAATTTAAGTGATTTTCTAACCATTTAATGACCGTAATTCAAATTTGAACTACGTCTACATGCAATGCCTAACCAAAACGGTTTGAAAAATCATACTTTTGTGTACTTGTGTGCGAGTTAAAAAATCATCAGACGATGTAAATATCTGGTGTTCAAAAAAGAAAATGTAAAGATCTGGCAAGACAACCGGCCCCCACACGATTGGCACTCTATCTCGTGGCTCAAGGTTCGATAGGTGATTGGCGGGGATCATTAATCAAACACGGTTCTGTATTGGAAACCATCGGCTATTATGTTCACACACAGATTTGCTGCGGGAATTGTGTGTAATTCAAACTAAAGTACTCGTAAATTCCGGCGACTGGCGTGTACTGTCCCCGTCGATCTAGATTCCGGCCGCCAATAAATACTACCTTGCTCACGTCGTCCCTCCTGCATTCTCATCTACATCCTCCCCTCGCTCGCCCTCTCTCTCTCTCAAATCTCTGCCATGGCGCCGCCGGTCTGCCCACGCGCTGACGAGGAGTCGCCGCCCCCAAGGACGCTCACTCGATTAGCAGCGACGAGGACCCCTACGCGCCGCCTGACGAGGTTGCGCCGGACCCCCCAACTTTGGATTCGTTTTGGGGCCAGTACAATCTTTGTTTGTGGAAGTCACTGCCGCCGGCTGAGAAAGCCAGGTTGTACGCCTGGAAAAATGAGGCGGCGGAGCTTTGGGGGCGGGCGCGTCGTCGTGCCGAGGAGGTGTATGAAGACGGGTACTTCGCGAGGAAGGTCATAGGCGTTGGGCGCCTCTTCGCTGCGTGGAGGTGGGCCGATAAGCTCCAGCGTGCCACCGACGAGGAGCATCGGTGGGCGCCCAACGAAATGGCAAGATCTGCCGCGCGCGTCCGCCAGCAAGAGGCAGATCGGTATGTCAAGCGCTGCGAGGCGGAGGAGTCGGAGTACTGCCTCCGCACTGGGAAGACGCCGCGCACCAGGGAGCTGCTGGCGAGGGGCTGCCGGAATACTGGCCCCAGGAGGGATTATTAGTTTTAGTATTGTTCGTTTTCAATTTTATGCATTGTACCTAGTAGTTAAGTATCATCACGTATATGTGATGATATTATATATATATATATATATTCTCTGATGATCTAATGAACAATTAATATATATATATATATTATGAATTCCATTTTCTATCTGTTTTTGTATACTAATTTGAATCTAGCTGCTATCATCCACATATATGGAATGGAAAGCGTATATACACACATTGAAACAGAACATATAAGAATGGAAAACAGAGTACACACATTGAAACAGACCAATAAACAGAGCAATACCATTATTGTTGTGAATACAGAGCTATCCACGTCGAAACGACTTCTCAAAATAATACGCGTCCATGAGACCATGACCAGCAGCCCTTGCCTAGGGTAGCTCTTGGCTCTGCCTGAACTCATGCAGGCATTCGTCCAAGCGGTCGACACGCTTGCGGTACATCTGGAGCGCGATCTCGAGCTCCAAGTTGGCTATTTCATCGGAGATCACCAGATCGAGGATGCGGCGGCCATGTTCCTCTACTGCACCCAGGTGGACACCTGGGCCAAGGAGGCGGTCGAGCCTACGGACCAGCGCGTTGGCATCCAACGGGCCACGGACAAGGCGAATGGCGGCACCCATGCGAACGGCACGGCGGGCATCCGGTGCAAGTATGGCGCGGCCGGCCTCTGGTGCAAGTACGGCACTAAGGAACTCTGCCCACTCCCGGCGAGGAATGGGGGTACTGACGGGACGTGTACCCAGCTGCGACGCCGTGTCGACGGCAGGCAAGCGCCGATAGATCCGCTCTTGTTGTGCGGCGCGCCGTGCCTCTTGCTCTGTGGCGCTCCAACGGTCTCGCCGTGCGGCGAGCCGCAGCCTATCGACGCGGACGCGCCTAGCTTGCTCTGCGGCGCGCCATCGATCATGTTGTGCGGCGAGGTGCAACCTGTCGGTGCTAACATGCCTATCTTGATCCGCGGCGCTCAAGCGCCATGCACCAAAGGTCTGGTCAACCCTGGCGATGATGCACATCACGGTGTCGTCCATCGCATTGCCGGGGAGCGCCTTGGCCTCGACGGGCCGTGGCGCCTGCTCATTTTCCTCGTCGACAAGGTTGATGGCAGAGGCGGCACTTTTGGTGGCTTGGCATGCTTGGGAAAGGTGGATGTGCTACAGGCTGCGTTTGTCGCCTCCGTGCGTCGCACCCCCCCATGCGCAATATAGTAGTGTGGCGGGAAACAGGTGAGGAAATGGCGAGAAACGGTGGCGTGTTCATAAAACGCCATCAATTAATGGAAATTTAGCATCGAGCTAGCACAAGTCGTAGATGATGATCAGATGAACACAGACCACACTAGGGAACCCGTCAGTGATGAATTCATCAATCCCAAACGGTTGAATACTAGCAAGCATTTGCCCACAACACACACAGCCTATTCCATCACAAATAGGTCGGATGGATCAACTGTATGCCACGTATCGTACATTCTCAAAAAGTAATGCAGTAGACCTTCTTTAATTAACATGTGTTAAAAAAATAAAAAACAAGGACCTCGAGGTTAAATTAGCTTAGGGGATGCGGCATTACGGTCATTTGACCGAAATGAAATGACCATTTCGGTCATTTGACCGAAATGACCCATCCCATCAGCTAATTTAACATCGACACAACTTCCCATCCAGTCACCCATCCGATGGCTACTCCAGCCTGAGCACACTTAACTTGATAGTTTTCTTACATGAGCTACTGGTGTAACAACTAGTCCTTGCTGATAGGAATGCCTCTTCACATCCTTATGGCGTATCCGAATGACCGTCCGTCCCACAATGGCCAATAGATGTTGTGGTGACATAGCATATCACATACATCTTATTAGAAGCAATCGTCTGCGTTATTATCGGTCTTCGCACACATTTCTGATTACAGACCTGTTTGTCGTGTATCACACACATCTTGTTATATTGAACCATTTCTGTTCTCTTGCCTAATCAGAAACAGTTCATCCGAGTGAACCGTATGTTGTACATCGCAGACACCTTGATCGGGCTGACCATTTCTTTTGTCTTGCCTAATAACAAACAGTTCATCCGAGTGAACCGTATGCTGTACATCGCACACACCTTCATCTGGCTGCCCGTTTCTTTTGTTCCTCCTCATCGCAAACATTTAATTGAACTGAACCGTATGCCCTTCATCGCTCACGCAACTAAAACCTGAACCGTGTTTGATGCATCCATCATCGCAAACGTTTTATACATTTCTGATGGTTTTCCTACAGCACTGTTTGCAATCATTGTATCGCACAAAGTTTCTCGAAGGGTCTCTGATCGTAGTGTCGCATTAGCAGCATCCTGCAGTAGTGAGTATCCACTATGTTCTAAGATTGATGTTGCTATGACTTTGCTATGCTTAATGCTTGTCACTTTGGGCCCGGGTGCCATGAATTCAGATCTGGACCGTTTATGTTATCACAATTATATCCATGTTTTAGATCCGATCTTGCAAGTTATACTCACCTACTATGTGTTATGATCCGGCAACCCCGGAGTGACAATAGTCGGGACCACTCCCGGTGATGACCGTAGTTTGAGGAGTTCATGTATTCACTATGTGTTAATGCTTTGTTCCGGATCTCTATTAAAAGGAGGCCTTAATATCCCTTACTTTCCAATATGGACCCCGCTACCACGGGAGGGTAGGACAAAAGATGTCATGCAAGTTCTTTCCATAAGCACATATGACTATTTACGCAATACATGCCTACATTATATTGACGAACTAGAGCTAGTGCCGTGTCGCCCTAGGTTATAACTGTCTCATGATGAATATCATCCAACAAGTCACCGATCCAATGCCTATGAATTAATCTAATATTGTTCTTGCTAAGTTACTACTGCTATCATCACGGTTACACTTGCTACAAAATTACTGCTATCACTGTTACCGTTATTGTTACTGCTGTCACTGCTATCAAAACTATCATATTACTTCGCTACTGATTACTTGCTATAGATAATTAATCTCTAGGTGTGGTTGAACAAGATGTGTGTGATACGCGGCAAACAGGTCTGTAATCTGAAATGTGTGCGAAGACCAATAATAACACAAACGATTGCTGCTAATAAGCCGTGTGAATTGCTCTATGTACAGTAGAATAACATGTGTATATATAACTAAAATAAACATCCAATTACATAAGTGACTATACAGATCATTCGCACACACCTCAATAAACAATTGCATGCATTCTAAAGTAGGAGAAACGATCGTCTAGTCATCTACTTCTTGTGACACTCCCGCCACTACTATGTGGCTCGATCCCTCATCTTTGTCAGGAACAAGATGTCCTCCTCTCGTCCTCCTCTCGCACGTCTTGTCACCCCGCAGCTGCAGACGGCTTACAGCGCAAGCTTGCACAGCGCGCGGGGGCGTTCTTTTTGCCAAACGGTGGCGCCAATGAATCATCGGTGAGCCTGTTCCCGTCCAACCTCGTAGGTTCCCGCACAAGCTTCGTGCCCGACTCGGTGAAATCCCCCAAAATCCCAATGCTTACTGGCCTGCTATAAAAACCATCATGACCGGCAAGTCCTGCGTCGCATTTTCCCCTCCATCCCTTTAGCTTATCTCGTCTGCTTCTCCCACAATCGCCAAAGGTACCAGTCCAACGTTGTCGCTCAGCCACTCCGCCGTCATCAGAGGACATCTCCAGCTGGGAGCTACACCGCGGCGGCGGCGCAGTCCCCGGAGTTGTGTAGTGCGCGCGGCGTCCCTGTTGGGTGTGCGCGGACCACCCACCACACGCTCCATCGCCGGCACCCATAGGCAGCTGTTGCCGACCGCCGTTGCCGCCACACCACCGTCGAAAGCCAGGGCCATCATCCGCTCCGCCATCATGGCCCGAAGGCGGGAGGTGGCCATCGTGGCCGCCACCCCACTGCCGTCCACTGTGGCCATCACCCGCTCTATCACCACGGCCCGAAGGCGGGAGGTGGTGGTCGTGGACGCCACCCCGTCGTCGGCCGCCGTGGCCGCCAGCCCACCGTCGACCGCCGAGGTCATCACCTGCTCCGCCACCGCCGCCCGAAGGCGGGAGGCGGAGGTGGATGCCCACACGTGCGTCAGCGACCTTGCGCGCTATACCGAGTACCTACGGGAGGAGGAGGAGTGCCTCATCGAGCATGCAAAGAGCCTTACCGCCGCCGTGGCCGTGGCACACGCTGCCTCAGAGGCGACGAATCAGGAGATCTACAAGGAGAACCACCGCTTCGAGAGGGGTCGTCTGGAGCGGCAGAGGGCGTTCGAGGTGAGCGTCGCTGAAGCTGCATTAGCGGCAGGCACCGCATTGCGGTTGCCCAGCTCGTCGGTAGGCTCCTCCTCCTCCGCCTCTTACTGAGCACACTCAACAAAGGAGAGGCAGCCGAAAGTAGTAAAAAGCCCCTCCGCAGTAGTAGTAGTAGTATTTAGGGGTTATTTTGTTCAGTTCATCTGACTATAGATGTGGTGGAACTGTACAACGTACTTAAAATTAGCTAGTATATATAGTTGAATTAGCTATTTCAGTACGTGGTTGGCAACAATTGGGGAAAACTTTGATCGGTTCAGCTGTCGAATTGAACTGTTTGTATAAATTAAGAACGACTACTTAATCTATGAATGAAATCTATGCTTAATTACTGAATTTTGACAAATAGCAGTGTTACAAGGATTGACAAATCTTACCAAATTATTTGTACGTGGTTGCACATGGGTCATCCAAAACAACTCTTTGTGTTGAAGGGATGCACAAATCCTACGCTGCTCTCTTTTTGCATACGGGTGTGTTCTATCTAAAACGTTTGCGATCAAGAGCTGCAGAAATCCTGCTCGGCACATTTTCTCTTGGCTTCCTGGGGAAGCTGTCGGTTTGCATACGGGTGTTCTAACTAAAATGTTTGGGATGAGTGCTTTATATTTAAAAAGCGAATTAAACTGCATCTTGGGCACCATTAATGGAGAGGATGTGAGAAAGGCGGGCGGCCATGGAAGTCAAAGGGATCGCTTCCTAGTGAGCTTGCGCAGCGTACAGCTTGCACGCTTCCCGGTGAGCCTGCGCACTCGAGGACAGCTTGCACGCCTCTCGGTCAACCTGTGCATCGGACGGCGCTCGCACACCTCTTGTTCAGTCAAGGTCAAGCAGTTCCGCACGGCACCTCCTACAGCCATTAAAACCAAGACACGTGGCGTCACGTGAATGGTTTACAGAATTTTGGATTTACTAGAATTAAAAAAACCAGGCATATCAGTGTTTTGCCGGCAATCAACGGTGCCTTGGTGTTTGAAATTCATTCCCATTTCTTGCATGGGACCTAAGCATGCACCCAAGGACACAGATTTCATTTTTCAACCAATTTATATGCACTGGAGCATGTGGATGTAGTTCAAATTTGAATTATGCACATAAATGCATTGAAAACTCAGTTAATGCATAAAAATGTCCAAACGAACCCCGAGAAATCACAAAAATTCACACAAAACTCCTGTTGTTCTATGTTGACACGAGAAAAAAAATTGAAAGCAATAAGAGGCAATGGATATCGTTTCATCCCCAAAGGTGGGACGTTCCCTACCGAAAACGATCATGCTTGTTGTGAGAAGCTCCGGTTTATGAGAAGCATATACCCAAACCTGCCCCAAATGGGACAAAATTTGTACCACGGCATGTTGATGCTGCTCCATGATACCATGCCAAGTTTCATGAATTTCAGGTGAGTTTTTGATTTACTAGAATTTAAAAACCAGGCATCTCAATGTTTTGCCGGCAATCAACGGTGCCCTGGTGTTTGAAATTCGTTCCCGTTTCTTGCATGGGACCTAAGCATGCACCCAAGGACACATATTTGATTTTTCAACCAATTTATATGCACTGGAGCATGTGCATGTAGTTCAAATTTGAATTATGCACATAAATGCATTGAAAACTTAGTTAATGCTTAAAAATGTCCAAACGAACCGCGAAAAATCACAAAAATTCGCATAACACTCCTTTTGTTCTATGTTGACACGAGGAAATTATTGAAAGCAATAAGAGGCAATGGATATTGTTTCGTCCCCAAAGGTGGGACGTTCCCGACCGAAAACCATCATGCTTGTAGTGAGAAGCTCCGGTTTGTGAGAAGCATATACCCAAACCTGCCCCAAATGGGGCAAAAATTTGTACCACGGCATGTTGATGCCACTCCATGATAGCATGCCAAGTTTCATGAATTTCAGGCAAGTTTTGGATTTACTAGAATTTAAAAACCAGGCACCTGAATGTTTTGCCGGCAATCAATGGTGCCCTTGTGTTTGAAATTCATTCCATTTCTTGCATGGGACCTAAGGATGCACCCAAGGACACATATTTGATTTTTCGACCAATTTATATGCACTGGAGCATGTGCATGTAGTTCAAATTTGAATTATGCACATAAATGCATTGAAAACTCAGTTAATGCATAAAAATGTCCAAAGGAACCCTGAAAAATCACAAAAAATCATACAACACTCCTGTTGTTCTATGTTGACACGAGAAAAAAATTGAAAGCAATAAGAGGCAATGGATATCATTTCGTCCCAAAGGTGGGACGTTCCCTACCGAAAACCATCATGCTTGTTGTGAAAAGCTCCGGTTTGTGAGAAGCATATACCCAAACCTGCCCCAAATGGGACAAAATTTGTACCACGGTGTGTTGATGCCGCTCCATGATAGCATGCCAAGTTTCATGAATTTCAGACGAGTTTTGGATTTACTAGAATTTAAAAACCAGGCATCTCAATGTTTTGCCGGCAATCAACGGTGCCCTGGTGTTTGAAATTCATTCCCATTTCTTGCATGGGACCTAAGCATGCACCCAAGGACTTAGATTTGATTTTTCCGACCAATTTATATGCACTGGAGCATGTGCATGTCGTTCAAATTTGAATTATACACATAAATGCATTGAAAACTCAGTTAATGCATAAAAATGTCCAAACGAACCCTGAAAAATCACAAAAAATCATACAACACTCCTGTTGTTCTATGTTGACATGAGAAAAAAATTGAAAGCAATAAGAGGCAATGGTTAACATTTCGTCCCCAAAGGTGGGACGTTCCCTACCGAAAACCATCATGCTTGTTGTGAGAAGCTCCGGTTTGTGAGAATCATATACCCAAACCTGCCCCAAATGGGAAAAATTTGTACCACGGCGTGTTGATGCCGCTCCATGATAGCATGCCAAGTTTCATGAATTTCAGACGAGTTTTGGATTTACTAGAATTTAAAACCAGGCATCTCAATGTTTTGCCGGCAATCAACGGTGCCCTGGTGTTTCAAATTCATTCCCATTTCTTGCATGGGACCTAAGCATGCACCCAAGGACATAGATTTGATCTTTCCGACCAATTTATATGCACTGGAGCATGTGCATGTAGTTCAAATTTGAATTATGCATATAAATGCATTGAAAACTCAGTTAATGCATAAAAATGTCCAAACGAACCCTGAAAATCACAAAAAATCATACAACACTCCTGTTGTTCTAAGTTGACACGAGAAAAAAATTGAAAGCAATAAGAGGCAATGGATATCATTTCGTCCCCAAAGGTGGGACATTCCCTACCGAAAACCATCATGCTTGTTCTGAGAAGCTCCGGTTTGTGAGAATCATATACCCAAACCTGCCCCAAATGGGACAAAATTTGTACCACGGCGTGTTGATGCCGCTCCATGATAGCATGCCAAGTTTCATGAATTTCAGACGAGTTTTGGATTTACTAGAATTTAAAAACCAAGCATCTCAATGTTTTGCCGGCAATCAACGGTGCCCTGGTGTTTGAAATTCATTCCCATTTCTTTCATGGGACCTAAGCATGCACCCAAGGACATAGATTTGATTTTTCCGACAAATTTATATGCACTTGAGCATGTGCATGTAGTTCAAATTTGAATTATGCACATAAATGCATTGAAAACTCAGTTAATGCATAAAAATGTCCAAACGAACCCTGAAAAATCACAAAAAATCATACAACACTCCTGTTGTTCTATGTTGACACGATAAAAAAATTGAAAGCAATAAGAGGCAATGGATATCATTTCGTCCCCAAAGGTGGGACGTTCCCTACCGAAAACCATCATGCTTGTTGTGAGAAGCTCCGGTTTGTGATAAGCATATACCCAAACCTGCCCCAAATGGGACAAAATTTGTACCACGGCGTGTTGATGCCGCTCCATGATAGCATGCCAAGTTTCATGAATTTCAGACGAGTTTTGGATTTACTAGAATTTAAAAACCAGGCATCTCAATGTTTTGCCGGCAATCAACGGTGCCCTGGTGTTTCAAATTCATTCCCATTTCTTGCATGGGACCTAAGCATGCACCCAAGGACATAGATTTGATTTTTCCGACATATGCACTGGAGCATGTGCATGTAGTTCAAATTTGAATTATGCACATAAATGCATTGAAAACTCAGTTAATGCATAAAAATGTCCAAACGAACCCCGAAAATCACAAAAATTCACACAACACTCCTGTTGTTCTAGGTTGACATGAGAAAAAATTTGAAAGCAATAAGAGGCAATGGATATCGTTTCGTCCCCAAAGGTGGGATGTTCCCTACCGTAAACCATCATGCTTGTTGTGAGAAGCTCCAGTTTGTGATAAGCATATACCCAAACTGACGCGACCCCGTCTTCGGAGAAGAGGGAGTACAAGGGGAGGTCCGATCTTCACGGCGTAGGATCGATAAATGGACGGGGATAACTAGCTGCAAGCAGCCGAAAAATGGAAAATAAGAGATTATGACCCGACGAGGAGGAGGCTCACCAAAGCTTGCAATCCGAACATTCGCCAATCCACAACCCACAATACTACCCCACACAACCACGCTCAAGTCGTGGAGAATGGGATAGGTGCAATCCGCAAGGGAAACCACGAACTCTAATGCACACAACACGATCTAGTCGTGGAGCATGAATTTGGAGCAATTTTTCAAAGAATCACGAGAATAAGGATAACAAGAGCTCTCCAATCTCAGGAGGAGTCTATGTCTTTGGTCTTTGACAGAAATCGCAAAAGTCCCCAACGAAGGGAAGAGCTAGCCTATTTATAATCGGGACAACCCCCCTGGATAGGTGTGAAAGAGAACTAGCTTCTGGAACCAGCTTAGGTGTGAAAGTGAACCAGCTTTGTTTGACTAAATGGATTCAAGACTTAATGAGGTAGCTTCTGGAAAACTCTCGTTGGAGGTGGTTGGCAGTTCCCGAACCAACATTGTTCACTGGGGTCGAACAATGTTTCCTTCAGCAGAAAACTCGAGTTCTAGAACCCTTTCGCAAGTTGGGATATCCAAACTCGTGCCAAACATTGTTTTGTCAGAATCGGAACAATGTTTCTTCACCAGACAACTCATTCTTCATGAATTCCTAAATTTGGTTCCTCGCCATAAAACATTGTTTTGCATGGACTGAAATGTGTTTGGCCTTCTACGACATCGCACCTGAGTTCAACCAACAACAAAGGAGGTGAAGGCACAACCATGTTTTCAAGGTCAAAAGATAGACTTAAGTTAGCGTTAACCTGATCATGTATTTGCATTGTGCGACTTCTTGTGATTGGACCGTTTATGGTTGGTGGTGTGGTGCCCATGGTCGGGATGTCCTCATCATCCTCCCCCTCTTGAGAAGGAGTCGTCCTCGACTCTAAAGGCCCAAAGTATGGGGAAAGATCAGAGACATTGAAGGTTAGCTAGCACCATATGCTTGTGTAAGATCGATCTTGTAAGCATTGACATTGATTCGCTCGAGCACCGCATATGGTCCGTCACCGCGTGGCTGCAACTTGCACTTGCGTTGCTCAGGAAAACGGTCCTTCCGAAGGTGTACCCATACCAAATCGCATTGCTCGAACACCAACTTCTTCCTGGTCTTGTTTACCGGCTTCGCATAGTGTTCAGTCATTTTCTCAATGTTCTCCATTGCCTGGGCATGAAGTTTCTTGGCGAAATTAGCACGCTTACTGGCATCAAGGCTAGTTCATTCCTGCAGTGGCAAAGGCAAAAGATCGATGGGAGAAATAGGTTTGAAGCCATAAACAAGTTCAAATGGGAAAAATTTAGTGGTCGAATGTACTGCCCTGTTATACGCGAACTCCACATGAGGTAGGCAATCTTCCCACATCTTCAAATTCTTCTTCAGGACTGCTCACTATGGACAATGTCCGCTTGACAACTTCAGTCTGTCCATCAGTTTGTGGGTGGCATGTCGTGGAAAATAGGAGCTTGGTGCCGAGTTTTCCCCACAAGGTCTTCCAAAAGTAGCTCCGAAATTTGGTGTCATGATCTGACACAATCGTGCGTGGTACTCCATGTAGCTGCACAACTTCCTTGAAAAACAGATCAACAATGTGTGAAGCATCATCGCTCTTATGACATGGGATAAAATGTGCCATTTTGCTAAAAGGATCAACTACCACAAACACCGAGTCACTCCCCCTCTTAGTCTGTGGTAAACCAAGAACAAAGTCCATAGAAATATCTTCCCACAGAGTATTTGGGATAGATAGAGTAGTATATAAACCATGAGGATTCAAGTGGGACTTAGCTTTGTGACAAATCTCGCATCTCATCACGTAGCGTTCCATGTCATGTCTCATGCACGGACAAAAGAAGTGATCAACGAGCACACTTTCAGTTTTCTTGGCTCCAAAATGTCCCATGAGACCACCAGCGTGAGCCTCCTGCAAGAGCAACAAACGAACAGAACAATCTGGGATGCACAATTTGTTAGCTCGAAATAGAAATCCATCATGCAAGTGAAACTTCTCCCATCCTTTTCCCTTGTTACACTTTGAAAATGGTTCAGCAAAGTATGAGTCGGTAGCATACAATTCTTTGATGCTTTCTAAACCAAGGATTTTAACATCAAGTTGGGAAAGTAAAATGTGACACCTAGACAATGCGTTGGCAACAACGTTATCCTTCCCTTTCTTGTACTTGACAATATAAGGAAAAGACTCTATGAACTCACTCCATTTTGCATGTCTACGGTTTAGTTTTAGTTGGCCCTTTAGATGTTTTAAAGATGCATGGTCAGAATGTATTACAAACTCTTTTGGCCACAAGTAATGCTGCCATGTTTCCAAATATCGAACAAGTGCATACAATTATTTATCATAGACAGAATAATTAAGAGTTGGACCATTAAGCTTCTCACCAAAATAGGCGATGGGTTTACCTTCTTGAATGAGTACTCCACCAATGCCAACACCACTTGCATCACATTCAATCTCAAATGTCTTACCAAAATCAGGAAGTGAAAGCAATGGGGCTGATGTCAATCTCATCTCCAGTTCTTGGAAGGACTTGTCTTGGGCATCACCCCATTGGAATGGAGTGTCTTTCTTCATTAACTCATTCATTGGTGCAGCAATGGTGCTGAAATCCTTCACCAACCGGCGGTAGAAACCTGCAAGTCTGAGGAAGCTACGTACTTGGCTTACATTTTGTGGAGGCATCCACTCACGAATAGCCTTCATCTTCTCTTCATCGACCTCCACACCTTTTGCTGAAACAACAAAGCCAAGAAACACAACCTTGTTTGTGCAAAATGTGCACTTTTCCATGTTAGCATACAACTTTTCCTCCCGTAGGACAGCAAGCACACATTTTACATGTACAACATGATCCTCCAAAGTTTTGCTATAAATCAATATGTCATCAAAGTAAACCACTACAAACTTGCCAGTGAAGGATCTAAGAACATGATTCATCTATCTCATGAAAGTACTAGGTGCATTTGTTAATCCAAAAGGCAGAACCAACCATTCATACAAGCCAAATTTTGTCTTAAATGCAATTTTCCATTCGTCACCCTCTTTGATTCTTATTTGGTGGTAACCACTTCGAAAATCAATTTTGGAAAATATGGTGGAGCCACAAAGTTCATCAAGCATGTCATCGAGCCTAGGAATAGGGTGCCGATATCTCACAGTTATGTTGTTAACGGATCTACAATCAGTGCACATGCGCATGGTACCATCTTTCTTTGGAACTAAAAGTATGGGAACAGTACAAGGAGAAAGACTTTCCCTTACATACCCTCTGTTAAGAAGATCTTCTACTTGCCTCTGAATTTCCTTCGTCTCCTCTGGGTTTGCTCGATACTGTGGCCGGTTTGGTAGTGGGGCGCCCGGAACCAAGTTGATTTGGTGCTCAATGCCCCACTTCGGTGGCAAACCAGGTGGTACCTCCTTGGGAAACACATCCTCATACTCCTGCAAAAGATCAAGAACAACACTAGGAAGAGTTGAGGGTAAATTGTTAGCAGCCAATAAAGTTTCCTTGCACAGGAGTACAAAGAATGGAGTATTAGGTTCTCTAAATTCCCGCATATCCCTTTTCCTAGCTATCATAACTAATCCCTCTTTTTCCCGGGGCTTGGTAATATTTGGCTGTGGGGCTTTTGGCTGTGGAAACACTCCCTCACTATGTTGGTGGCTCACTTGTTGTGTATGATCACTCTCTCCCTTTTTCTTTCCTTTTCTTTTCATCTCATCAAGATAGACTTCCTCGGGTGTCATGGGTAGCCAAGTGAACTTTTCTCCTCTGTGGACAAAACATAAGCGATTCGCACGCCCGCTGATTTGCACATCACGGTCATGCAACCACGGTCGTCCAAGAAGCAAGTGACAAGCATGCATCGGCTCCACATCACACTCAACATCGTATTGATATGTCCCTACTGAAATTGGTATTCACACGCTGCTAATCACCTTAATTGCGCCACAATCATTCAGCCATTGCATGGTATGGATGTGGGTCACGTTTTGTTTGCAATTGAAGCTTCTCGACCATCTCCGTGCTTGAAATATTGTTGCACCTGCCACTATCAACAATCACTTGACATATCTTTGAGTTGATAAGGCAACGGGTGTGGAAAAGATTATGTTGCTGCCCCTTTTCCTCCTCCACAACTTGGGCATTAAGTGAACGACATACAACCAAAGCTTCACCATGAAGTTCTTCGTGAGAGAAAATAGTTCCTCCTACTTCCCAACCTTGCTCCTCTTCCACTTCATTATTGCCACCTTCAGGGTCACTTTCAGACTCCCATTCACCTTGTTCATTAATTATCATAGTTCGTTTGCTTGGACATTCTGAAGAAATATGACCTCTTCCTTTGCACTTGTGGCATTGAATGTCGCTGCTGCGTGTAGAACTCTTTTATGGAGGTGGAGCAGAGGATACTCCTACTGTAGCTGATGGCCTCTTATCTTGATTGCGAATAGCAGGTGAGGAAGCCGTCGAGGCATGTGGGTGCCTAGGTGGTGCACCCTCGAACTGAGAACCATGTGGTTGTTGTGTTTGCTGCCATGAGCGTGTGGTGGTGCGGCCTTGGAAAGCACGAGTACGACCATTACGCATATTCTTCTTCTCAACTCTTATAGCTTGATGTACCACATCTTGTATTGTATCATAAGGAAACATCTTCACAAAATATGATATTTCATCATTCAGCCCATGTAAAAATCTTGCCATTTTCGCCTCATCACTTTCACGGGTTCTTGTCCGAATTAGCAGCACCTCCATCTCTTTATAGTACTCATCAACAGTGCGGGAACCTTGAGTGAGCCCCTGCAACCGCTTGTACAATTGCCTCTCATAGTATGATGGAACAAAACGGCGCCTCATGACTTCCTTCATCAAAGTCCAGCTGCGGATATGATTATTGTCGGACATCAACTGATCATCTTGCAGCTGATTCCACCATGTAAGAGCATAACCAGAGAACTCCATAACAGCAAGATTAACTCTCTTGGCTTCAGAAAAACCATGGATGCGAAAGATTTGATCACACTTCTCTTCCCACTCAATATATGCTTCTGGATCCTATTTTCCCGTGAATGATGGCACATGTAGCTTCACTCTCGCTTGGTTGTCACGGTCATCCTGATCACGACGGTCATAATGATGACCATTGTGACCAAAAGTAGCACCGCGGCGAGGCAGGGAGTAGGGTTCATAGTCCCCTATGCCTTCATCTTCGTCACCATGCTCGGAGAGATCTTCAAGGAAGATGGCATCACCATCATGTGTCGCTCGTCGCTAGTGATCTGCAGCAAACCCGTGGGGGTCATGGCCTCGCCCGCGAGCTTCACCTCCATGCAGCCCACCCTCACGGGGGGCAGCAAAGTCACCATGCCTCCGTTCAGCACCAATAACAGGGGCACCATGGGCAGCAGCTCCTGCCGCTCTTCCACGACTAACATGGCGATCGTCGTTTCCTTGACATTGCCGGTTGTTGGCAGCCAGCGAGGCAGCGGGGCTGTGTTGGTGTCGATCCCCATTACCCGCAATAGGAAGACGACCACCGAACATCCTTCACATAGCTGCAACTATACTCTCCTCAATCATATCACCAAGTGTTGCGTGAGTTTTTGGGAGATCATCTTCCACATGTTGATGTCCATGTACACTCTAGTTGGATCCTCTCATGTTAACTCTTGGAAACAAGTGGAAAAATAAAATTATATGTGGAAAACACTTAGCTCACCTTCTTGCTTACCCAAATTCTAATGATTCCTTGGCGGCTGTGCGAAAGTAGCAAATCAAGAGTGGACCAGCGAATGAAAGGAAGGAAGCTGACGGTTTCTAGGTGGATCTGGGTGGGGTAAAAAGGGAGGGCTAGTGCTGAGATCCAATCGATGCAAACCAAATGAACAAGAAAAAATATTGTAGATCCTTGCACCACGTTTGAGCTACAACACTTACTACTTCAACTTTTGAAATTTCTCACCAAACTGAATATGATTGCACAATTGCTCAACACTTTCTCTTCTCTCTTTTTTTTGCTTTTTTCACTCTCTTTTTTCTCGCTTTTTTTGTCTCTCTCTCTTTTTTTGCAGCACAATAGATCCAACAACAAGACTCAAAGGAAAACAACAGCAACTTTGGATAGAACTTGGTGCAAACACAAAGAGGAAAGCAAACAACTAGATCTCAGCAACAAAGGCTTGGATTTTTTGTGGCTTTTTGGCTTTGGACTCTAGGACAGGGAAAAACCGAACTAAAAGGATAGATCTAGCAACAAAGATATAGATCCTACCGTGTAAACCTTGCTCTGAATACCAGATGAATGCGACCCCGTCTTCGGAGAAGAGGGAGTACAAGGGGAGGTCTGATCTTCACGGCGTAGGATCGATAAATGGACGGGGATAACTAGCTGCAAGCAGCCGAAAAATGGAAAATAAGAGATTATGACCCGACGAGGAGGAGGCTCACCGAAGCTTCCAATCCGAACATTCGCCGATCCACAACCCGCAATACTACCCCACACAACCACGCTCAAGTCGTGGAGCATGGGATAGGTGCAATCCGCAAGGGAAACCACGAACTCTAATCCACACAACACGATTTAGTCGTGGAGCACGAATTAGGAGCAATTTCTCAAGGAATCACGAGAATAAGGATAACAAGATCTCTCCCATCCCAGGAGGAGTCTATGTCTTTGGTCTTTGATAGAAATTGCAAAATTCCCCAACAAAGGGAAGAGCTAGCCTATTTGTAATCGGGACAACCCCCCTGGATAGGTGTGAAAGAGAACTAGCTTCTGGAACCAGCTTAGGTGTGAAAGTAAACCATCTTTGTTTGACTAAATGGCTTCAAGACTTAATGAGGTAGCTTCTAGAAAGCTCTCGTTGGAGGTGGTTGGCAGTTCCCGACCAAACATTGTTCACTGGGGTCGAACAATGTTTCCTTTAGCAGAAAACTCGCGTTCTAGAAACCTTTTGCAAGTTGGGATATCCAAACTCTTGCAAAACATTGTTTCGTCAGAATCGGAACAATGTTTCTTCAGCAGACAACTCATTCTTCATGAATTACTCACTTTGTTTCCTCGCCATAAAACTTTGTTTTGCACGGACTGAAATGTGTTTGTCCTTCTTCGACATCGCACCTGAGTTCAACCAACAACAAAGGAGGTGAAGGCACAACCATGTTTTCAAGGTCAAAAGATAGAATTAAGTTAGTGTTAACCTGATAATGTATTTGCATTGCGTAACTTCTTGTGATTGGACAGTTGAAGGTTGGTGGTGTGGTGCCCATGGTTGGGATCTCCTCATCACAAACCTGCCCCAAATGGGACAAAAAATTTACCACGGCATGTTGATGCCGCTCCATGATAGCATGCGAAGTTTCATGAATTTCAGACAAGTTTTTGATTTACTAGAATTTAAAAACCAGGCATCTCAATGTTTTACCGGCAATCAACGGTGCCCTGGTGTTTGAAATGCATTCCCATTTCTTGCATGGGACCTAAGCATGCACCCAAGGACACTGATTTGATGTTTCGACCAATTTATATGCACTGGAGCATGTGCACGTAGTTCAAATTTGAATTGTTCACCTGAAATAGCAAGAAATACAATTTAATGTATTAAATGTTCAAACAAACCCTGAATAATTCCAATTCTTTTACGCCACACATATAGTTGCATGTTCACTCCAGATAAAAGGTCTAGCAATTCAAACACCGTCCATTGCCGCTCTGACCCCATTATGTAATTCAAATCAAGATGAAAAATCAAGTAGATCACACACAGTTTATTATCAGCAACCGTGTGAGATGCAGCACAAAATTATCCTAGAGCACCGTTGGTGTATAGTACGCCTATGGCTTACGCGAGAAGGTGTGTCAACTACAGTCCACAGTCGGCGTCTCAAGCACACTAGCTCGCTCCCCAAATATCATTTCACTGTTCAATCGTCGTCGGTGAAACATGGGCACGTGGACCCCCGTCGTGAGGGCAACTTCGGTGGCCCACTTCGGCGAGAGCCCGGCCGCAGCCACCATGCGCGTGCTAACAAGGTGCATGAGCGAGGCCGCAATCTGCGACCGGCCGGCAAAGGTAGCCCAAACGGACGCTATTGCTTCTCAGGTGGCGGCAGCAACATCTGCCTCGGGGATAGCAACTGGCGAGAGCAACATAGTAGCTATCCATTCCGAAGTGGCGGCCTTAGCCCTGATGGAGGCCGCCCACGACCATGTCGAGGACGCCCACGCCCAGCTCCTGGCGGTCACCGCACAAATCCAACGAAGCTTCTCCGACAACGGCAGCAACCCACGGCCGAAGAGCTGGCAATCGCCGAGAGCGTTCGAGCAGCCGTCCGTTCCTCCGCTGCATACTTGCAACGACGGAGCCCGTCCAAGCCCAGATCGCATCCGCCCACGCCCAGCTCGTGGTGGCCTTTTCTAAAGAGATGGCGGACGCGGATGGCGAGATGCTTGCCGAGTATGGTGTGATGGATGCCATGGAGCCCCTTCCCCAGGAGACCGTTGGGCGCGAGCTGGACATGGAGGCGGCGGCGGAGATCGACAAGCACCAGCCATAGTAGTACACTTTGTTTTGTTTAATTAAGAGCGTCGGTCTTTAATTTGTTAGAGTAATGTTTAGGTCAGCTAGCTCTGTTTAATTCTTGAACTTGCTTGATTAAGAAGTGTGGGTGTGTTGTAGTCTCCTTTGTGTACCCAAATTATGCAATGACGTGGATGACCACTATAACCATGGAAATTTGAACCAAAACATTTGACGTTCAAACCCATCACACACGGGTTAAGCTATCTGAATCGTTTGTGATGTGCACATATCGTACACAGTTCTGAATAAGGGACCATGTCTGATGACACTTTGCGCGCCAGTTTTTTCGCTGAAGCGATTCCAAATTTTCGGCTTCCACGGAAATATCTAACTCCCCGCCCCCTCCCCCTACCAATAGCCACATTTCCCCTCTTTTCGCCTTCCTTTCCAAGTTGAAACCTTCACTCCTTGCTTCCAGCGCCGCCTCCTCGTCGGCAACCCTCCTTCACGCTGCTCGGCCTCCTCTATCTAGGCAGGTAATCCACACCTGACCCTCATCCTCCTCCTCCTTCCACATCCCACATGCCCCGACCGCCGGCGCGAGCGCGACACCATCCACCCAAACCACTGACCCCTCCACCAAATAAGCGCCAGCCTAAGCCATGGTGCACGCAATATAGCCAGGACCTCAAGGAGCATTTGGCAGCGGAGAAGCAAATCGCGGCCGCACGTGCGGATGAGGGCGTGATGGCTGCCATTCGTGCTGACCCCAGATCTTGAAGGAGCACCTTGCCATTTGCTAGCTACGCCGGTTAAGCATGCTCGGTTTACCCGTTGCGTGTGCTACTCCTGCCTTTCCTTCACAAATTCTAGTGAATTGTGCTATCTAATTTTACCATGAAATCTATTGCTCTAGTGTATATGTTCTATATGCCGTGCAGTGTGGTGCTCACTTATTAACTTTTTTGTTAATTAGTTGTCGTCTTCAGTTAACTGTTTGGTTCAATTCTGCAAATGTGATGTTCAATTCTTCAGGCTGCAATTTTGTATTGTCTTCCGTGTGAGAAATAAATCGAATTTATCTTTACAAAATTGTGGGTGCATTCTTTTATTGTATACCATGTGAGGAATAAATTGAATTTGGTTGTACTAAATACATGAGAAACAAATAGAATTGCTACAATTGGCTGTAGTTAACTGTTTGGTTAACTGTCTGATCTTCTATTAGGAGTATGTTATATTGTGCAATGTGGTGCTCAGTTAATGTTTGGTTCATTTGTTGTGTTGTTTAGTTAACTGCTTGGTTCAATTTTGCAATGCAATGTCCAATTGTCGTGGGTAGAATTTTGTATTGTTGTGCATGTGAGGAATAAATCGAATTTGGCTGCACCTAATACATGAGAAACATATACGAGTGCTATATTTCCTAGTTCTTAATCATGCTTGGTTTGGGTAAATGGGTTATCTGTGTGGCTTGAATTAATCTGATGAATCTGTAGTGTGCTTATTTTTCATCAACATATTTTACTGATAGCATGCGAACCCTTACTTAACCTGATGACTAACTACCTTATATGTATTGCAGGGAAACAATGGGAAACACTGAGGTTTACAATCGAGGTTAGCACGTGCATGGTCCGTTGTCTAATAGCACATTATTGTGCAATTGCAGGAACCATTCTAATATTTAGGTTTTTAACAATTTCGTCTTGCACGTGTAGGTCCTGCTGTCAGAGGTTTTGACCCACTGTTCGACCCTTTTGCATATGGGGAAATGAGTTGTCCATGAATATCAATCAAATCAAGAAACTCGGAAAGATTGTTAGGATAAAGAAATTAGCGACAAAAAATAACAAGATCTTTGTCTGCACAATGAAGAAGACATCAGTTCACTACAAGATGGTACTAACTATTATACCTTGCCTTTTTTTATTCCTTTGCCCCATTTTCAATATAGAGAAGATATTTATGCACATCCTTGTTTTCAGGCCTTTCCAAAGCAGTTCACTGATGATTACCTCTCAACCCACCTCTATGGTCAGGAGGCGAGGAAGGTTTTCACACAACACCCACGGTTCAATATTGAAGTGTTCCTGAAGAGGACGAAGTACGGACGGTCAATCATCCACAGGCACTGGCCTAAAGTTGCAAAGACCTTCAACATGAATGAAGGCCCAATATTCGCCTTCCGCTTCAGCAGTTTTTAGATGAGATGCATCTGTCTATATACCGTCTATGATGCTAATTTCGAAGGTTCTATATGTTGCATGTGGAACTTGCTGCTGGTGCAGTTGTGTAATGGGGTAGCTAAGTGCTAAAGCTATATCATGTTGTACTCTGATGTATTTCAATTATGAAATTATGCTTCCTTAATATGGAAATGAAATATATTGTGTGCTTAATATGAAATGTCAATTAGATTAATAAATGGATTATGAATAATCGGATAATTAGCCTGCTAATGGTGAATTTGCCTGCTAATTGGGTTTTGCTATTGCAAATGGTTGTTGAAATAATACCGTGGGCGATTGAGGGAGTCCCGGACTAAGGGGTCCTCGGGCGTCCGGCCTGTTAGCCATGGGCCGGACAGATGGGATGTGAAGATACAAAGACCGAAGACTCTACCCGTGTCCGGACGGGACTCTCCTTGGCGTGGAAGGCAAGCTTGGCGATAGAATATGAAGATTCCTTTCATTGTAACCGACCTTATGTAACCCTAGATCCCTCCGGTGTCTATGTAAACCAGAGGGCTAGGTCCGTAGATAACAATCATCATAATCATAGTCATACAGGCTAGACATCTAGGGTTTTAGCCATTACGATCTCGCGGTACACAAACCCTTGTAATACTCATATTCATCAAGATCAATCAAGCAGGAAGTAGGGTATTACCTCCATAGAGAGGGCCCGAACCTGGGTAAACATTGTGTCCCCCGTCTCATGTTACCATCGACCTTAGACGCACAGTTCGGGACCCCCTACCCGAGATCCGCCGGTTTTGACACCGACATTGGTGCTTTCATTGAGAGTTCCACTGTGTCGTCATCAAAAGGGTTGATGGCTCGCCTTATCGTCAAGGAAAATATCACCTTCGGAGGAGTCCTGGCCCCAGGCCAAACCCTCCGGCTGGGCAGCTTCGTCATGACCGCCAGTTTGGCCCTTAAGCCAACGATGACCTCTTGAGTCATCAAAAATCGCCTCCGCGTTGATCCCGAATACTCCACACGGATGGATCCGACGAGTTATCGTCTTTAAACGAACTCGTAGGTCGCATTGCCGCCTTGGGGGTCGCTACAGACTACGATTGGATTGGGCTTAAACCCGACCAGAGAGAAATTAAAACTCCGCCGATCACCCACCAGATAGCGGTAGTCGAGGAGCAAGGCAACTCTTCCTCTATATTGAGGACGAACTATGTTCGGATCACTGATCTCGAAGAGCCGGACACTCTCCGGCAGAAAGAGATGCCTTGTCCTCCGAACATAGAGCGGGACGACAAGCCTAAAAAATCAGTCGATATCCCGGAGCCCGAACTGTCAAGTCCGGAAGATCTTCAAACTCCGGATCCAAAATTGGGTCAGGGTTCGGATTTAAATCCACCCACCCACCCAGATATGAGCGCTCTCATGAGCATACAACAGCAGTCTCAGGAAATGGTCCACCACTTCTGGGCCAGATTCCTCCTTGTCAAAAACAAGATTAAAGATTGCCGCGACGAAGACGCGATCTCAGCGTTCCGCAACAATTGCATGGACGAAGGAATCTTCAACGCCATCAACCGCCGTCGCATATTACAATTCGGTGACTTGGCAACTATCGTACAGAAGTACATGGCAATGGAAAACGCCTGGAAAACTCAGGCAGCCCACTGGGAACCATCGGTCCCCACTCAACCTCTCGTTTAGGCGAAAAGGGCGCACCCTCGTGGCACGCCCGGTCCAATTGTAAAGAAATATAAGCCCATTACGGGGCGCGGAACCGTTCTGGAAGGATGGCTCGATGGGCCATGCAAAATACACACAACACCGGATAACATACCAAACCCACAGCCTTAGAGCATGTTGGATACTCCGGCAAGTGGCCAAGAGCGGCGAGGATATCCTCACCAAGAATACCCCAGAGCAACACCCCCCAGAGGACGACGACCTCAAAGTATTGACGGTCTTTGAGACATTTGCTTCAAACAACACGCGCAAAAGGGCACTTCGCGAACTCGCCGAAGTCTGCCAAATCGCACCAATAAACCCTTGGAATGACACGGCTATAACTTTTAATGCCGGTGACGAACCAAACTACAGGACAACCCGAGCACCAGCCGCCTTGGTCCTCAGTCCAATTGTGGACGGCTTTCGGCTCACCAAGGTTCTCATGGACGGCGGCAGTGGACTAAACCTCATCTATGAGGATACACTCCACAAAATGGAAATAGACAGGAGCCGCATTGAGCAAAGCAGCACGACCTTCCGAGGAATCATTCCCAGTCGGGAGGCGCGGTGTGTGAGAAAAATCACACTTTACGTGGTATTCGGCAAGCCGGAGAATTATCGGTCCGAACAAATAACCTTCCAAGTGGCCCCCTTCAACAGCGGATATCACGCCTTGCTGGGGCGAGACGCATTCACACGCTTCCAAGCCATACCTCATTACGGCTACATGAAGCTCAAGATGCCGGGCCCAACGGCACCATCACTCTTGCCAATGATCCGGACATAGCGTTGCGCGCCCAAAATAAAATCGCATCCCTGGCCCTCGAGGCATTGTCTGAAGCCCTCGCGGCCGAAGAGCTGACCGCGCTGCGCTCCATTGTAGATAGGGATGACGTAATTCTGGACAAATGACCCAAATCCACCTCCTTCAAACCAGCAGAAGAAATAGTCAAATTCCAAGTCCATCCAACTGACCCCAACAAGACAGCATCCATCGGGGCACAACTTGACCCAACGGTTGATGCCGCGCTACGAGAGTTCCTGCATGATAAACATATTTTCCTGGCACCCTTCTGACATGCCAGGAATCCCACGCGGGTTGGCCGAACACAGCCTCAATATCTTCAAGGGATATAAACCGGTCAAACAAACACTGCGGCGTTTTTCCTAACCCAAACGACAAGCTATTGGGGAGGAGCTAGCCAAGTTACTCGAAGCCGGATTCATCAGAGAAATAAAGCACCCGGACTGGCTAGCGAACCTGGTGATGGTACCAAAGAAGGATAAATCCTGGCGCCTATGCGTCGATTTCAAAGACCTCAACAAGGTTTGCCCTAAGGATCCCTTCCCCCTCCCTCGCATCGATCAGATTATTGACGCAACCGCAGGACACGACTCACTGTGTTTCCTCAACACGTACTCTGGATACCATCAAATCAAGATGAAGGAGTCCGATCAAGCCGCAACGGCATTCATTACCCCATATGGGCCTTTCTGCTTCAACACTATGCCTTTCGGGCTCAAAATCGCTGGCGCCACTTACCAACGCATGATTCAAACATGCCTGGAAAAGCAGATCGGCAAGACAGTAGAAGCATATGTGGATGACGTCGTCATCAAAACCAGGCACGTCGAGTCACTAATAGATGATTTACGTCTCACATTCGATAACCTCCGTGCATATGACATTAAGCTCAATCCGGAAAAGTGTGTTTTCGGCATTCCTGCTGGAAAACTGTTGGGCTTCATTGTTTCCAATAGAGGAATCGAAGCAAATCCAGCCAAAATCCAAGCTTTGTCATAGTTGGCTACACCAACGGACCTTAAAAAGGTCCAAAAATTCGCCGGATGCGTGGCATCTTTAAGCCGCTTTATCTCCAGATTGGGAGAAAAGGCATTGCCACTGTATCGCCTACTCTGGCGCACCAATCACTTCGAGTGGACGGATGCGGCAATGGCCGAACTAGAAGAAATAAAAGCCCTTCTAGCGAGCAACCCAATCCTGGCCGCGCCAAACATCGGCGAACCCATGCTATTATACATATCGGCACCACACCAGGTGGTGAGCGCCGTGCTCGTCGTTGAGCGAGAGCAGGACGGACACAAGTTCCCGCTTCAGAAGCCGGTATATTACGTATCCACTATTCTCACACCATGCAAATCCCGGAACCCCCATTATCAAAAGATAGCATACGCGGTCTTCATGGCATCCCGGAAGCTGCGACACTATTTCCAAGTGTTCCATCACGGTGGCTTCCGAAGTACCACTCAATGATACAATAAACAACCGCGATGCTACGGGCCGGATCGTCAAATGGGCCATTGAGCTCCTTCCATTCGACATAACATGCAAACGGTGTCGAGCCATTAAATCCCAAGTACTGGCAGACTTCGTCGCCGAATGGACAGAGGCCGAACTCCCTAAAGAGTACGGCACATATTCCAACTGGGTCATGCATTTCGATGGCTCCAAAATGTTGGCAGGATTAGGAGCGGGCGTCATTTTAACGTCCCCCACTAGAGACATAGTCCAGTACGCACTCCAAATATTATACATAGACTCCAACAACGCAGCCGAATACGATGCCTTATTGCATGGTCTTCGGATGACCGTCTCCATGGGCATACAGCGCCTGGAAGTGCGCGGGGACTCAAACCTCGAAATATATCAATAAATGGAGATTTCGATGCCAAATATCCGAAGATGGCGGCTTATCGCAACGCCGTCCTGAAAATGTCGGCTCGGTTCAAGGGGCTCGAGTTTCATCACGTGGCTCGAGAAAGTAATTAAGCGGCGGACGTCCTTGCTCGCATCAGCGCCAAGCGCGACCCCGTCCCACCTAACATCTTTCTGGAAAGTCTGTTTAAGCCGTCCGTTGTGTGGCAAGGGGAGAGCGGCAACACCAGGTGGATTCGAACACAACCCCAGATTCCGAACACACCGATATCATCGGGGGCTCAGCCACCGAAATAACACCGTCGGCCCATCTCATTATGGCAGTCATTGCCCCATGGACCGAACCCTTCTTGGCCTACCTTTATAGGAAAGAACTCCCTGAGGATCAGAATGAGGCCCGCCGCATTGTCCGGCGTTCGAAAGCCTACAAGGTTTACGACAGAGAGCTCTACAAGAAAAGCGCTACCAGAGTCCTTCAAAGATGTATCTCCGAGGAAGAGGGGCGGCAGCTCTTGGCTGAAATTCATGCCGGTCTTGGCGGGCACCACACCGCAGCTCGGGCCCTTGCTAGCAAGGCCTTCCGTACTGTAACACCCCAAAAATTTAACCATGATTTATTGATTAAAATTATTGCCTTAGTAAATTAAATTGTTATTTTCTGGATTTTTTTTTCAGAACCACTCTTTTCTTCTAAGTTGTGGAGTTTTCACCCCAAGTAAAAACTTTTCAAAAATGTTGTTGGGCTTGTATACCCTCTCTAGAAACATTTCTTTTATCAGTGGGATTATTTTATATAATTATTTGTCCCTGAGCTTTATCTCTCCAAAATGGTTTTTCATAAGTTTTAGGGTCCCATTTGTGCTGCAACCCTTTGATAAATTCATTTAAAAATCCCACCAAAATTTGGGGATGACATGTGATGTTCCTAAATCACTTTTATGCAAAAATATCCGTTAGTCATTTGGAGATTTTGAGCTTTACCCCTAGTTTTCAAATTTGGTCCAGATTTCACTTTTGCACTACAGCCTATTTAAATATTCTTTTAAAACTTCCACCCAAATTAGGGGAGGTCAGTAGGAGTATATTATTCATCTTTGTGCAAAAACCCACTAATGTTCTTTGAAAAATTTGAGCAAATCATCCTCTTTTGCTCTTTGGTCCAGTTTGGCACTTTCTACTGCAACCCCATTTTATTTTGCTCTGTTGCCCATGATTCTTTCTCCTGCTTATAGACCACCCTGCAAAACCCTTAAGTCCAGGAGAGTGGACCCATTGGAGTAATTTTGGTCCATGGAATGATAGCTTTTAGTTTCTGGCAGGAATTGGTTTTCTCAAAAACTTGCACTAACTAGTTTCTAGTTTTGCCAAACTAACCTTGCCACCACCACCTACATCTAAAGAGACACTGGTCTGGAGTTTTTGGCCACCCCAAGAGATGCCTAGATGCACTTGGCATTTCATCGAACAGGTTAGGAGCATGGCCAGTTTTGGCATGCTTATGGACTTGCATTATGAAGTTGCACTAATGGCCTAACCAGATTGCCCACTAAACTCCTAGATGACTCTAACCTAGACCTGTTAATCTCCAGACCCACCCAAGCCTCCTGGCAAGCGTTGGCATTTTGCCGAACACCTCGCGTGCGTGCGCTGGGCGTGCCCAGAGCGCACGTTTTGCACGCGCGCGCACCGAGTCGCCGCGTCCCACTCCCGTCGCCTCGTGCTCGTTCTGGCCCTTCCCCACTCGCAGCCAACGCGCCCCGACTCCTCCCTCGCCGCAGAGCCACCCTGGCCCCCTCCTGGCGCCCTACAGCGCCACCGACGCAAGCCGCCACCGCCGCTCCGATAGCTCCTGCCGTGGACGGCGCCGCCCGAGCCACAGCACGCGCCAGCTCGCCCTGAACAGCTCGAGCTCATCCCCTCGCCCTGCCAGACCCCGCCAGCCATCGCCAAGTCGCCCTGCTGCAACAGAACGGTGGTTCGCCGTCGGGCTTATCCACGGCCGTCGCGGAACCGACCTATTCGCGCAATAAAAGGGACCCCGAGCTCGACCAGGCACCCAGGCGACCACAAGCCACTCCACCAAAGCCCCCACGGCCAGCCAGCGAGGCGGGAGGCCTTCTTCCCCATCTCCGGCAGGTTCGGCCGCCGCCACTCTCCGGCCCCACTCGTCGCAACCAGAGCCGCCTTCGTCCAACCAGTGCCACCATCCCCTTCCCCTCGATCTCGCGGAGCCACCCAACACCTCAAACTCGCTCGGGAACCACCGTAGCGCGAAGTCCCAATTCTCCCGAAGCCGCCGTCCACCGCGAAGCTCGCCGCCGGCGACTCCCTCCATCCTCGCCACCCTCTCGACCACCGGGAGGACCGCCCTGGAACCGCGGATCCATCCCTACCCTCCGGAGCCCGCGAGGAGCTGCCAATCGCCGGCGTCGATCGCCGGAGCCTCGCCTCTATTTGGCCAGAGGAGGAAGGAGGCGGGGCGACCGGTCAAACATGACCAGTGGGCCCCCTGGACCCACTGTCAGTGACCCAGCGCCGGTCCATGCTGGCGTAAGTGGAGGCGTAATCCCAGAGTACATCTTCGACGTGTATTTATTTCAAAACGTTTTTCTTTTTCTGTTTTATTTAAAAACAGAATTTTGACCAAACTTTGACTGGCTATAACTTTTTAAATATAACTCCAAATGAGTTGATTCTTTTTCCTAACTTTCTCAAATTTTGTCTAGTTTATTTTCATATTTATTTGAAAAAAATTCAAACAGCTTCTTTGCACTGTTTTGAATCTATGTGTTAATTTGAATATTTTCAAAAATAGGATTTTTGGAGAGAGAAGAAAACTTTCAAAAGTTTTGGAATGCACCCTGCCTCTCCACAACTTGAAGGCAAGCATTCTGAACCCTGGTATAATATTTTTGTGTGTTGTTTGATACGATTACAACACCCCTTGTCTCGAAGAATTCGTTATTTCATGTGATGATAGGATCATACTCATGAGTGCATAATTAATGTTCCTTGCTGTTGGAATGGATATGCTTGTGATAGTAATCATCCTCGTATGCCTTTCGTGCCTACCGGAAGGAAGCCGGGAAAGTCACTGTCTTGGGTAGAGACGAGCTTGTCCCTAGTTCCTCGTCGAGACGGTTGCGTCCGGTATGGCATGATGAGGTATGATGTGTGGTGATTCTGTCCGTTGGTTGAAATATACTTGTTATGCTAATCATGCAGGGAATACTTAAACCTCCTGAGTCGACCATAGATCGAGTCTTGTTCCAGTAACCCCCATACTTGTTTTGTACTACCACTTGTCCCTGCCGCAGGTAGGGTACAGTTCAGTAAATTGTCGACCACTTTCTTGGCACACACCGTACAGAGAGGCCACGGTGGAAGATACCGGCTGCATCCGGTAGGCAGGCCACCTGGTCCGGGGGCATGGGTGTTTTCGGTTGGGACCGAGAGGGGGGCACCCCTTAGAGCGCGCGATATAAATTTGATCCCATGCTACGCGAGGTTGTAGCCTCCCCACTTAGAGTTCTACTTAAACAAGTGTCGTGGGTGATTCCAGACACCGGTAAGTTAAGCTGGTGTGTGCGAGTCAGGTGTGTTTTCAATTAAAAGACCATAAATGGAATTAGTCCCGATGGACTAAAGGAATCCGTTACTCGTGGGTAAAGAGTACACCCTCTGCAAGGGTTAAATCTATTCGAATAGCCGTGTTCATGGGTAAGGACTACAGTTTGGGATGGGTCAAGTGTCGGTCTTAGTGTCGGTCATCGGAGGAAAAACTTCTAAACCAGAACATTGATTATGGCCTGTGACATATCATGATTATGATTATTGTGGACTAACCATTTACGTTATTTGAATTATTGAGTATCCCTAGGACGGTTCTACCTCCTGGATATTCACTGTGATTATTCTTATGTAAGCCCTTTATTTGGCGTCGCACAGACGCCCGACTGTGGCATGCTTGTTATTTATTTACTCTATAAGCCCTTTATGTGGCGTCGCACAGACGCCCGACTGTGGCATCCTTGTTATTTATTTACTCTATAAGCCCTTTATGTGGCGTCGCACAGACGCCCGACTGTCACATGCTTGTTATTTATTTACTCTATAAGCCCTTCATGTGGTGTCGCACAGACGCCCGACTGTGGCATGCTTGTTATTTATTTACTCTATAAGCCCTTTGTGTGGTGTCGCTCAGACGCCCGACTGAGGCATGTTTTATATGTTCATCCTTTTGAGGCGTCGCTCCAGACACCCGATCGGTGCATTCTATTTCTGCCCCATTATTGCATATTCATGTGGTATATGAAAAACCTGCTTGCGTGCATCGTGGATTTTTTTTTATTTTGTGACTGACGTTGTGATCATAGAATATTTCAGAGCACGATTATCATTCGTTATATTATACCTGTGTTCATAATGTTTGCGAGTACATTCAAAGTACTCACTGGCTTGTCTCTGGCTATTGTCTTGGCCAGATTTCTTGCTTGGAGTGGAGCGTTGCGATGACAGCCCCGGAACCTAAGCAACGGTGATAGCAGCCTCGCGAAGATAGGAGTTATCCGGGTCAGCTGTTCCTGTGGGAAATGGAGCCCCGTGGACGCTGATGTTCTGCAAACCGCTTCCACCATCAACCACTAGAAACCAATTGTTGTACTCATAGGCCACAATGGTCTTGTACTACATATTTTGTATTTTGCTTGGAATTTCTGTATCAAGTTGGTGCGTCATCAGCTAACAGTAATCCTGGGGCTGGTGAGCACAAGGGCCATTTTCTAGGAAAGATATCCCGAAAATCCGATCCTGACACGTACAGGTTTTTATCGGCCGACGGCCCGAGCAGACGCACAGGACCTTGTCCAACGTTGCGTCGGATGCCAGCTTTTCGCCAACCAGAGCCATATGCCACCCACCGCTCTGCAAAAAACACCATCACTTGGCCTTTTGCGGTCTGGGGGCTTGATATGGTCGGACCCCTTAAACGAGGAAGCCATAAGAAAAAATATCTGCTGGTCATGGTGGATAAATTCACTAAGTGGATAGAGGCCAAACCAGTTAAAATGGCCGAAGCTAGACGAGTGATAGACTTTATATCCGGCGTTGTACACCGTTATGGTGTTCCACACAACATCATCACCTATAACGGCTCCAACTTCCCAGCCGATGACGTGAAAAATTGGTGCGCCAATCTGGGCATTAAGCTCGATTACGCCTCCGTCTATCACCCGCAAACAAGCAGTCAAGTCGAACGGGCCAATGGTCTTATTATGAGCGGCATCAAACCTAGGCTGGTGCGGTCTTTGAAGGAATCAGACAAGCACTGGGTTGAGGAGCTCGACTCCGTACTCTGGGGGCTGCGGACGACGCCCAATCGCACTACCGGGTACACACCTTTCTTCATGGTGTACGACGCAGAGGCTGTGCTACCCTGCGACATTATTCATGACTCACCTCGAGTGCGCATGTACGAAGAGAGAGGCCGAGATCGATCGGCAGGACAGCCTAGACGCCCTGGAGGAGGGGCGCAATGTTGCAAAAGCCCGTTCCGCATTTTATCAACAACAGGCCTGCAGATATCAAAGCAGAGAAGTACGTGCCAAGACTTATAATGTTGGCGAACTCGTTCTCCGCTTGCTGGAGAAGAAAAAGGACAAACTCAAGCCCAAATGGGAGGGTCCCTTCATCATTGACGAAGTTCTCACTGGAGGAGCGTACCGCCTGCGAGATGCATGAGACAATCGCCTAGAGCCGAACCCTTGGAACGTGGCCAGACTCCGAAGATTCTATGCCTAGCGCTAAACTCTTTGTTCGTCTCCTTCTCCCTATTGTTCCCATCGCTTTTTCCTCTCTTTTCACTTTTTCCTTTTTTTAGCCTTAAAGCTTTTCGTGCGGCTCAACCGTGCACCTGTGTCATACACATACTCAAATATGTACGTCCATTATACCTGGGGGCTTCTTTGACATAAGCTTGTTAATGTTATTTTTCGAGCATCAAGCTCGTCACATATGCGCGTTTTCCCCATATGTACCTTTTCTTCACCATTATATGCATCGACATGACTTAAGTTTTGGCCAAGCTGGGTTGTCTGGCTCCTGTGCTTATACCCTACATTCCCGTTAGTTTGGCTAGGGCATAAAGGGAGCACCTCTGCGATTGTTACTGCCGGGTCATCCGGATGTGTGCCTCAGACTGGGTGAAGCAGAAAACTAGCGTTCTTAAGGGAATATTCGGTCGGTGGATTAAAGACGTTTTTGCATTCACCCCATTGTGAACCCCCAGATGTTACTTATACTGCGATTGTTCCAATCACAGTTGGGACATGTATTTTTGCGCATGCACACCCAGGGAAAGGAACCCTTAACGGAACTATTCTCTCTGGAAGATGTTCCTTACAATCATAATGTAATATAACATAACTAGCCAGATACAACTTGTCTGTTCAAGCAACTATGACCCCTATGCCTGGTTTCCACGCATACCCCGGTCTATTGTACCGCTCAGGTATTCGGAAACACTCTGAACCTTCGGGTCTAGAGGTCGAAGCGAAAAGGTCTACCATGACAATCGTTTTACAATTCGGCTAGAAGGAAAGTACATAGTCACTTGGACTCAAAAATTTCCTCCTCTATACCGTCCAGCAGGCTGTCTAACTTACAATCCTGCTGGGAATACTTGGCGGCTACTTTTACTTGGTCATATACCAAATTAACGGGAACTTCTTTCCCATCTGACCCTAGAGGTCTGACCCGAGCCATATGATTCGGATCAAGCTTGGTGTACCGTGTTTTCACCATGGCCCAGGCTTCTCGTGCACCTTCCCGGCAGGCTGATATCTTCCACAATCAAAAGCGCCACCGCGCTCCCTTGAATAGCTCTATGAGCTCCTCCATCTTTACTGGAGGGGAGGCAGATGGCTACAAGGCCTTGGAAATGCTTCGCATCGCCTGTCGTGCCTGCTTGTGCATGTGTGCCAGCTCTTGTAATAGATCGCCCGAGAATCCGGACATCTCCTCTTCGGGACGACCGGTCAGCGTACCTGCAGACATAACTTTGTCAGACCCTTTTATCTCCGAATTATTCGAAGGTAAGTTCGACCACATACTGAATATGCCGCCTCGCAGCCTCTTATTTTCCTTCACGGAATCAGGCAGCTGGGCCCATACATCTTTCAGTTCTTCGCCCAGCTGGGTCTGGGCATCCTGCAGCTTGTTTCTCTCATCTCTGACACAGGTCAGAACACGCAGTCTTTTCGCCTCTTTCTTGCCTGCTTGAGCGGCTTTCAATTTCTCCTCCAGTTGATCTGACGATCCTGTTAGGAGATAAGCAACAGTATTAGCACAGCTGGTATATAAATATTGTTTCTCGATGGAGGGAAATATTACCAGAGGACGCCTTCTTGGACTTTTCATGTTCGGCGGTAACAGCAGTTAGCTGTGTCCGACACTTTTCTAGCTCTTGGGCTAGCAGGTCGTTCTTCTTCGTAAGAACCTGGTTATACAACGATCCTTAAATCATTTGTACCAACTGCTTCAAGTCTCGGGGGCTACTGGCATATGGTTATCATATTCGGACAAAGTAAACTTACTTGCACATCTTTTAAATGTTGATTCGTGGCTCTGTTAAGCCCATCTCGAGCAGCTTGGATGTATGCATCAGCCGAGCTGAAGGCATTAAATGCCTCTTCTGAGAAGCTGGGGTCTCGTAAAACGGCCCTTCGGCACCGATGATTCATGGCGCTCTCCACTTCCGACTTGGTGACGGATACATCATCCGAATCCTCGGCTGGAGGACAATCCGGCGTCACCCCCGTATCAGCCCCCGTCTTTACGGCAGGATCTGGATCCCGGCTGTGGGGAGTATGACCGGCCGGACCCCCGGACATAGTCCGGCACACTCTTTTCCTGATACAGGATAAACATAAAAGTCACAATTGGATGCGACTGCTGAAGGACATATTTGCAAATCCATACCTCTTCGACGAAGGCTCGGCCGTATCTTCGTTTGCCTTCCTCTTCGAAGGCTTGCTCGGCGTGGGGGCCGCTCTCTTTGGAGATGCCTCTGGGACAGCGTGGCATGCCGAACGCCTCCCCTTTTGAGCACAGGATGGTGCGGTGGGTGAGGCAGAATGAGAAAACTCTTTCAGATGAGATGTCTCCTGATTACTTACGTGTGAAGCAGGGAGAAGACCAGGATAATCGGTGATGATGGCCACTTCTTTGCTGTCGTAGCTCGCCTGGTAAAACACCCCATCCTCGAGCACCACGAATATATCCGGATCCTCTTCGAATCCAGGGTCAAGGTCCCGATTGTGGCCCTCGGGCTGCGGGGCGGGGCTTTGAAGCCCTTCAGAAATCTTTCGCCAGTGCTGTTATAAATGGACGGATTAATATTCATTGAAAGTAGCTCAGGGAGTGGAGTGCGTAGAGCAGAGGAGTTGGGACTTACCCAGCTAGGAGGACTGTACATGGAAAATCCATCTCTGTGCTTGATACGTAGAAATTCCTCTGCCTCCCCTTTGAACAGTTCGGCCAATATTTTGGCCAGAGCGGCGGGGGTGCCCGGACCCTTCCTGCCGCAGCGGGAGGCGTCATCCTCCCCATTGTAGTGCCACATGGGAAGCCCTCTGTATTGGAGTGGCTGAACCCCCCGTACTATGGAGGTCGCCATTACTTCAACTATTGATAAGCCGGACTGAGCGAGCGTCCTTATCTTGCTCATGAGTTGACGAACTTCCGCACTATCTTCCTCCTCGAGGCTCCGAGGGCACCAGCTGTGGTGTTTCTTCAAAGGAACGCTTGTGAACTCGGGAAGACCCCTCCGAACTGGGTCTAGAAGTGCGACATCCTCAATATAGAACCATTCGGAAGGCCACTCTTCAGATGCCTTCTTTGCTGTGCCGGATAGGTATCCGGTCTCGGCGATGAGCCATATTTCGGCTCCGCCCACTTCAAATATTGCTCCCTCTTGGTTGCGCGGGACGAGACAGAATAACTTTCTCCACAATTCAAAGTGGGCCTCACAACCTAGGAATAGCTCGCAAAGGGTGACATAACCCGCGATATGCAGGATGGAGGCCGGAGTGAAGTTGGAGGCCATAGTACTCCAGAAACCCTCGGAGGAATGGATAAATTGGAAATCCAACACCTCTTAGCAGATAAGGGACTAAGCACACTCGTTCCCCCTGGATGGATTGGGGAAATTTTCAGCCTGAGCCCCGCCATTGAAGGAGGTCAATCCTGCTCGAACAGGGACCAAATCCACAGGAGGAAGAAATCCCTGTGTTTGCAGCTTCTCCAGCTGACCATGGGATACGGAGCACCTCTCCCACTCGCCTTTTTCTAGGCTGCAGGGATGGGAGGAGGAGCTGGGAGTGCTAGCCATGTTGGAGTGGTCTTTCCTAGCAATCTCTGAGGATTTTTCCGCGTGGTGCTGAATGGATCTGAGATCCAATCTCTTTAAATAGACGCTCTTCCTCGCATAGGCGGGTGCTATGTGCAAAAATACCTTGACCTCTCGCATTCGCTTGACACGTGGAAGCTGAAGTTGTTGATACACAAAAGACGAGGGGTACGTCATTAAATAAGGCCGAATACATCACTTTGAAGTCATCGGAGGAGGAACCCGCCTTGCAATGCCGAAGACAATCTAGACGCCGAACACCTCGTCATTGAAGTCTGGTTCGGGGGCTACTGAGGGAGTCCTGGACTAAGGGGTCCTCGGGCGTACGGCCTGTTTGCCATGGGCCGGACTGATGGGCTGTGAAGATACAAAGACTGAAGACTCTACCCGTGTCTGGATGGGACTCTCCTTGGCGTGGAAGGCAAGCTTGGCAATCGAATATGAAGACTCCTTTCCCTGTAACTGACCTTATGTAACCCTAGATCTCTCCGGTGTCTATGTAAACCAGAGGGCTAGGTCCGTAGATAACAATCATCATAATCATAGTCATACAGGCTAGACTTCTAGGGTTTTAGCCATTACGATCTTGCGGTAGATCAACCCTTGTAATACTCATATTCTTCAAGATCAATCAAGCAGGAAGTAGGGTATTACCTCCATAGAGAGGGCCCGAACCTAGGTAAACATTGTGTCCCCCGTCTCCTATTACCATCGAACTTAGACGCACAGTTCGGGACCCCCTACCCGAGATCCGCCGGTTTTGACACCGACAGCGATGACCTCAGGAAACGCACACAGTTTCTAGGAATAAACCGTGTTGGATCAATGAACAATCACACACGACTTTCTCTTGAAAACTATTTGTGTTAGGCCACCTTGCGCAAATGTTTACCACATAAAAAATGTGTGTGATGGACAGCCTTTGCCACACAGTTTCTTCTACGGACCGTGTGTGATACATTCAATAACGCAAACGATTTAACGGGAAAAATTGTGTGCGATGTACCTGTGAACGGAATTTCCTTGGAGCAACTGTGTGGGATGTGCATACGAACGGAAATGTTTAGCGGGGACTGACTGTGTGGGATGTACTTGCGACCGAATACAATTTCGCCGTATAATTGTATTTTTTTTAGATCTATTGTATGTATTTCCATATTTGAGCGCTTGCCGGTGGCACACGACCTCATTTTGCCGAACGTGTGTGCTAGGAGGGCATATCCCCTATGGTTTCTGGGTCGTGTGGGAAGGACCCCCCTATCAGCCACACTCACTTGGAGACGGTTCCAAATGCCGCCGCAGAAAGGGGTTAAAACCATTTGGTTAGCACCGATGCGCACCAGTATGAGCTTGAAACTGAAACTCCTAAAACACCTGCTAGAACTAGCCTTCCTAGATATGAATTGCCTAAGGTACCGGAAGGTTATGTTATGAATGAGGATACAACTAGAGATATTCTTGCTTGTAGGGATAGAGATAATCTAGAGAAATTACTATGCAAGTATAAAGAAAAATCTCTGAATGCTAGAATGAAATATGATCCTAAGTTTGCTACTTCACCTATCTTTATTGATGATAAGGATTATGCATTCTCTATCGACCCAGAGTTAATTACTTTGGTTGAATCTGATCCTTTCCATGGTTATGAAACTAAAACTGTTCTGGCACATCTTACTAAGTTGAATGATATAGCCACCCTTTTTACTCATGATGAGAAGACTCGTTATTACTTTATTCTCAAGTTATTTCCTTTCTCATTAAAGGGTGATGCTAAAGCTTGGTACAACACTCTTACTCCTGGTTGTGTGCGTAGTCCCCAGGATATGATTTATTACTTCTCTGAAAATATTTTCCTGCTCATAAAAAACAAGCTGCCTTACAGGAAATATTTAACTTTGTGCAAACTAAAGAAGAGAGTCTCCCACAAGCTTGGGGGAGGCTTTGCCAGTTACTTAATGCTTTGCCTGATCATCCTCTTAAGAAAAATGAAAATACTTGATATCTTCTATAATGGACTAATCGATGCTTCTAGGGACTTCCTAGATAGTTGTGCTGGTTGTGTTTTTGGGGAACAAACTGTTGGACAAGCTGAAGAATTATTGAATAACATATTGAAAAATTATGATGATTGGACTCTTCCTGAACCACTCGCTTGTACCATCCCAATTTTCAATTTGGATGTTAATCATTAGGTCATCATATGCATCCATGCTCTTTGCATTTTTATTTGGTTTATTTGGCCAGTTTTGATCCAATAGACCTTAAGCAACTCAAGGACCGTTTGAGAGAGTTGGAGGTTTTCATAAAATCCATTTTTGAATTTTTCAAAATTGGTAAATTGGATCAAAGTGATTTTTTATTTGAAATTATTTTTCCGATTATTTCTAAAATAAATAAAATAATGAGAGAAGATAATATGACTTCTTCAAAACAGAGGAAATAATGGAAATTTAATTTTAAATAAAAATATTTGTTTTATTTGAATTTTATTTGAGATTTTAATCGAGTAAATTAGGGAAAATTGCATTTTTAAAAATTGTATTTTAGCCCAGAAAAATCATGTTGTCCTAAATATTAGTAGAGGGCCGTGAAAATTGTTTCCGGGATTTTTAGGATTTTATTTCTATTTTTTGGGATTTTTCCGTTCGGTGAATTATTAAAAAAAACATTTCCCTCGGACCGAACTGGGCCAACGACACAGCCGGCCCGCGACCGCCGCCGCCTCCCCGTGTGGGAGTCCGCCTCGCCGCCGCCGGCCGAGTCCGGACCGGACTCCGCTTCCGCCGTTGTGCCCCCTCCTCCAAGCCGCCCCTCCCCGGGGCTTTATAAGCCGAGGCCCCGCCAGCCCGTCCTCATCACCACCGCCACCGCAGCCCCGCATCCCGCCGTGTGCGCCGCCGCCGCCACTGCTC
Source organism: Aegilops tauschii subsp. strangulata (assembly GCF_002575655.3). Lineage (NCBI taxonomy): Eukaryota > Viridiplantae > Streptophyta > Magnoliopsida > Poales > Poaceae > Aegilops > Aegilops tauschii. The sequence goes on along the minus strand of NC_053036.3, from coordinate 547,075,397 downwards.
GCCGCCGCTGCTGCCTCTCGCCGCTGTCGCGCCGCCGACTCACTGCTGCCCCGCGCCGCTCTCCGCCGACGCCGCTGCTGCTCGCCGCTGTCGCCGCTCGCCGGGGCAAGCCGTTGCCGCCGCCGGTTTCTTTTGCCAAACCGGTAAAAACCGAACCGCCCGCCCCGAATTTTTTTTGTTTATTCGTTCAGATCGGTTTTATTTTATTAGGGTTCGCTAATTAGCGAACGTTCACCCGATCTTCTCTGTTAGCGAACGAATTCGTTCGTTAGTTTCTGTTAGCGAACATTCGTTCGTTAGGTTTTTGTTTTTAGTTTAATTTTTTGGCCAGGGACCTATCTGTAATTACTTTCATCGCAGTTTAGTCCCTGATCTACAAACCTTTGCTACTTTTTGCTCGTTTATCCAAATCCAGTGAAACCAACGCCAAAATCTTCATCTAGATCCCCTCTGTTCAGATAAACAACTTGAACATGATTTTCAAAATTTAAAATTTGGTTTCAAGCAGATTTGAATTTGAACTTCTTTTGATTGTAGTTTGAGTTTCATAGCTCTGATTCGATTGATTCTTTTTTCAAATCGAAGCTCTTCGTTCGAACTTTCTGTTTAGATCTTCTCTTTAGGGTTTTAACTTTGCATATTATGCTTGAGTGCGTATGTATGCTACTGTTTGTTCACGATAGAGTTTTCGGAGTGCGAGGCTTGCTACTACGAATCACTAGGGTTTTCCGATCATTAGCAAGGCAAGTAAAACTTTGATCATATCCCTTTATTACCCAGTTTTTATGCATTAGTTTCAACCCTCAAACATTGCATGAGTAGGACTTTGATAACATGTGGGTATTGGGAAGTAGATGATGAGGTAGGAACCTATTGTCTTAAATTCAAACCTTGGGTGTTACTACGTTATGCTTATACTACCATGCTATGCTAGTAGACGTGGTTTGGTTTGAAAGAATTCATGAAAGATGTGAGAGATATTGTTAACTAAGGTTTAACTTAAGGTGGCTACTTTAATACACATCTGGGTGGATTGGTTGTGGGCACCTGGGGATATACCAGTGTTGTCCAAGGAGATCCCGGGGAACCCGTGTGATCATCCTATTGTTTGCCACCCAGGATCAAAGGGATCATAAGATTATTCAAGCTGGAAACTTCCGTGTGCAGCCACAAGCCATTATGGTTCTAGCATAGTTAAGTATGTTGTGTGACCTCTTTCAGTGGTAGACTAGCAGATGTAGGGGATGTAGGTGGTACTGTCTACCCATAGTAAAGAGTTAATGCTCCTGAAAGACGGTGTCTCGGTCATCCGTTTCTCAAACATCATGTAGTGCGAGAAATCCAATGGAGGAGATTGAGTCTTGTGGGGAAAAGTGTGCAAACCTCTGCAGAGTGTACAAACTAATCATGGTTATCCGTACCCCCGGTTATGGACATCTTGAGTATCTGGTACTTGAATTATTATTTTGATCTCATCACTCTACTTAATTAATTTGTCGGGTATTTAATATTTAATTTTGGGATTGAGTTGGGGTTACCTTCTCAATGTTTCTCAACAAACTTTGTAGTTAAATAAGATATATTCCTTTGTTGTAGGGAAAACTAGCTTTATGCAAATGATAACCATAGAGCCTCCACCAGCCATATATGCATGTAGTGATAGCTGTTATTCTGTTCATTGCTCTATAGTGTTATCTTGCCAGCATATTCCATGTGCTGACCTACACAGGCTGCAACGTATCATGTTGCAGAGTTTTCAACGAAGAGTAAGGTGCGCTAGGTCGTTGTCGTGCACTCACCATTGTCGTGGAGTTGGATGGACTCGTTTATCTTCGAAGCTTCCGCAGTTATCTTATTTAGATGGCCTTCAGCCATATTATTGTGATAAGTACTCTTTTGAGACTCTCGATGTAATAAGTGTGTGATTGAACTCTGCAATAAATCCTCGAGTACTGTGTGTGTCAACAATACCGATCCAGGGATGACACTTAAGCACAGAGACTTGACCTCTGAGGTCGGGTCGTTACACGGCTAAACCCACTCCGAAGAAGAGGGGTATATTATATCTCAGTCCTTAAGATATGCAAGAGGCAAAGAAATCTATGAAGAAAAAAGGTATTAAAGCTGAGGATGTTAAATTTTTACCTCCTATTGAAGAAATACATGGGCTTAATACACCACCACCACCTAAGGTGGTAGAGGTAAATTCTCTAATTAAGTTCAATGATAATGACAATCCTCACAATATGCATCCTAGTCAATGCCTTTATGAGTTTGAAAACTATATTAGAAAACAAGATCACTTCAATGCAAATGTTATGAAACAATTGAAATACAATTCTGATATGATTGCTCGCTTGAGTGACTTGTTATTTAGAATCTCAAATGATGTTAGAGGTGCTGGAAAATATGATTCTATGGTACAAACCTAGTTAGAACAAGTTGCTAAATCACAAAGAGAATTACTTGATGAAATGAATAATAATATGCATGATTTTGCTGTTAGAGTTGCAACTAGAGGAGGTAAAATGACTCAGGAACCACTTTATCCTGAGGGACACCCAAAAAGAATTGAACAAGATTCACAAAGGAACAACACTAGTGCACCTAGTCCTTCTAAAAAGAAAATGAAGAAGAAAAATGATAAGACTTTGCATGCTTCTAGTGAACCTGAAGTAGAGAAACCTCCTGATAATGATAGTGAAACTTCTATCTCTGATGCTGAAACTCAATCTGGTAATGAACATCCACCTAGTGATAATGAAAAAGATATGTTGATGTTCATGAAGATGCTCAACCAAATGTAAGTGCATCTAGTGCCCCTTAGTGATTTTGGTGTATTGAAGACTTATAGGTTAAGGGACTAATGTGTTTATGAGTGTACACAGGTCTATAAGTCTATGAGGAGTTTGATATTTACAGTGAAAGTCGACCCCTAAAAATGAAATTCTCCGACTGAAGACTTTGGATTTCTGAAGACTTTCTGAAGAATTTGAAAGTGAAGAAATTGGTGTGACCTTGAAGACTTGGTATTCATTCGAGGAACATGAAGCGTGAAGACTTTTGTTTTCGTAGTTTCATTTTATCATTCTTTAGTCATAGGAAACACCGTACTGTTAAAGGGGGTCGAGGAAATACTAAGGAAAAATTTCCAAGTGATGCTCAACTCAAAATCCTACACCTACCAATCCCTTCGAGTGAAGCCTTTGGAAATCTCATACAGTTCAGTCATATTCTTCAGTGACAGAGATGAAGTTCTTCTGGTCTCTGAGGAATTTGTTCTAACTGAGGAGTTAGGAATTCGCCAGTACGGATTGCCTACACAGTGAGGAACATGATAGCCCTGAGGAATTTGAGCCTCAAATTTCCGATCGTTGTTGTGCCTTGCTCCAGCTGTCCCAAAATATCTACCCACCTAACGGTCATATCATTGAAGGGCATTTATGTCTTATCATGTCAGGCTGCTCCCTAGGCTATAAATAGTCGCCCCCTACAACCACTAGCTGGTTGGCTGCTCCGAGAGAAACTGACACTTGTCATTTGAGAGCATCCCGTCCTCCGAGGACTTTGAGCGAAAATCATCAAGTGAGGAAACCCAAACCCAAATACCTACAAACCCAAAGTGATCCAGCATCAATGAAGAGATTGATCTTGTGTAGATCTGATGCTTGTTACCTTTGAAGACTGTGCTTCTTCCAGACGGTTAGGCATCATGGTCTGAGCATCCAAGAGGAAATTGTGGATTGCCGAGTGACCGAGTTTGTGAAGGTTTGGAAGTCACCTGAAGACTTACCATGAGTGATTGGGCGAGATCTGTGTGACCTTAGCTCAATGAGAATACGGTGAGGACTGTTTGTCCGGAACTGTGTGTCCTCAGGTTTAAATACCTAGCCGCTCCAACCAGATGTACAACTGACACAGCAGTTGGAACTCGTCTACCAAATCATTGTCTTCACCAAGCTTACTGGTTCTATTTCCTCAACTCTTTCATTTCCTCAATACTGTGTTGTGTACTTGTTCATATCTGTTTGAAGACTTTGACTGAAGACTTTCTCCATTTCCTCAGTTCAGTTTCTTCAGTCTGTTTGTCTTCATCCCGTGCTATCCTGTGTTTACGCATTCTGTACTCTGTGCTTGTCTTCATTTCATCATGATGACCATGCTTGTGTTCTGTTATGTTTACTTTTGAGTACTTATTCTGCTGCAAGTAGTTCTTCGCTAAGGAATTTCCTCCCCTGCAAATTCCTTAGTGAGGAATTCATAAAAATCGCCTATTCACCCCCCCTCTAGTCGATATAACGCACTTTCAATTGGTATCAGAGCAAGGTACTCCCTTGTTCTGTGTGATTTTTGTTTAACCGCCTGGAGTTTTAGTTATGTCGATCGCAGGTATGATCAAGGTCTCTGCTGGGTGTCCTACCTTCGATGGGACGGACTACCCCTACTGGAAGACTAAGATGCGAATGCATCTTGAGGAAATTGATAACAATCTCTGGTATGTTATGGAAAATGGTGTTCCCTCAGTCACACCTTCTCTGAATGCTACTGATGTGAAGAGATTCAAGCAACTCGACTCCCAAGCGAAGAACATCATTTGTGGCCATCTGAGCAAAGGGCAGTATGGAAGAGTGAGTGCTTTGGAAACTGCTAAGCTTATCTGGGATAGGCTGTCCAAAGTCAATGAAGGAGTCTCAACACAGCGTGACTCTCGAGTTGACGTTCTTTGCAATCTCTTCAACCGCTTCAAAAGACTCAACAATGAAAATGTTCGGCAAACCTTCGATCGCCTCACTGACATCTCAAATGAGCTTCAAGCACTTGGTGCCACTGGCATCACTAATCATGAAGTGGTGAAGAAATTGCTGGGATCGCTTGATTCCTCATTTGATACTCTGGCACTGATGATACAAGAACGTGCTGATTACAAGTCACTTGATCCCGCTGATATCCTCGAGACGCTAAACACTCATTAGTTCCAGCTTGCTGAGAAGAGAAATCTCTATGGTTCAAGCTATGGCAGATCACGTGCCCTGAAGGCCAGGGTCATCTCTGAATCTGAAGGTGAAGATTCTAGTAGTAGCCTTGGTGATCCTGAAGAACTAAGTCAGGAGCTAGCACTGCTCGTGAAGAAATTCCAAAGGTTCTCAAGACGTGGTCGCTTCGGAAAATCCTCAAGAAGCAATGATTCCTCATCCAGTGACTACAAGAAGAGGCTATGCCACAAATGCAAGAAACCTGGTCACTACATTCAAGATTGTCCTTAGTGGGACAAGGAATCAAAGAAGAAGAAATACAAGGATTACAGTTCTGATGACGCGAAGAAGAAGAAGAAATCTTCAAAGTCTTCATCATCAAAATCCTCAAAGTCTTCATCTCACAAGAAGAGCAGCTCCATGAAGGCTCGGGCATTCATTGGCAAGGAAATGGACTCTGAGGCTGAATCTGAGGAACATGAGGAAGAGGAGGCATCTGAGGAGTCCGACTCTGGTGTGGCGAGCCTAGCTCTCGCTACTGCATTCGTCAGCAAGTCCATCTTGAACTCTGAAGAAAATGGCTTCACCAACAAGGCTGATGAAATGATGACTACGCTCCCACCTACTGCTTCATGGCAAAGGGTGCCAAGGTATTCAAATACCCCTCCTCTGAATCAAGTGAGGATGAATCTGATGAGAACCTTAAGCCTAGCTACTCTAAACTTGCTAAAATTGTTGTGAAACAACAAAAGGCTTTTGAAAAGGTTCAAAATATGCTAGACAAAAGTGATGATATGTTAGGTGAAGAAATGGATCACACTAAAACCTTGACCGAAAATCTTCAAAGACTTCAGTCTAAGTTTGACAATCTTCAAAGTCATCATAACACTCTCTTATCCGATCATGAGAAGCTTTCTTATGAATTTCTTCAAAGAAAGCAAGATCTTGAGAAGCTAAGGGAGAGTTATGAAGATCTTCAGAAGGAGCGCGATTCATTACTTGCTCAACATATCAGCGCTACTCAGGAAGAATTTGTTCCTCCATGTTTGAAGTGCATTGAACGTGAAACTGCTAATTCGTCACCTGAATGTTCAAATGCTTCATCTGCTACAAATTCTTCACCTGTCTCTGCTATCACTAATTCCTCATCTGAGGACATTGCTAGTATCACTAATGATGCAGGGCTGAAGGAATTGTACATGACAGGCATGTACAAAAGCCTCAAAGGGCATCAGACTCTTTGTGATGTGCTTAAAAAGCAGATCCTCAACAGGAACCCTAGAAAAGAGGGTATTGCCTTTGAGAGGAAACTCAATGCTGATGGTACATATTGGAAGCCTGAGAAGTACCCCAAAACTTCATGGGTTGCTGCAAAGGGACCTCCAGTTGATCCATCCAATTTATCTGGCTTTACATGTGAATCTCCTCATTCTGCTGATAAGTCATTTGACTCCAACTATAAACTGTTCAAAAATCAGAATGGTGAAGTATTTGCTAGATATGTTGGCACTAACTGCAGGAATGGTTCCCCTATGAAGAAAATCTGGGTTCCCAAAAGGTGCCTTGAAAATCTTCAGGTGAATATCATCGTGACACCACCAGTGAAGAATAGGAACCCCAGATCAAATTCTTCATATGGATCCAAGTCCTCATACGGACCAAATTCCTCACGTGGATCAAATTCCTCAAAAGGATCAAAGTCCTCATATGAACATCATCATGATAACAATTCTGTTTCGTAGGGAAGAGCTAAGGGCTATGAATATGAGCATTATTATTCTAACCATTATGTTCATAAGTCCTCGAAGAATTTCTCTGCCTATTCATATGCTTATCCTAACTCCTCATATGTGAAACGAAATGGACTGGCCTCTATGCCACCTTCCTCATATGGAGCTCGCAGAGTGATGAACTCTTTGCCACCCCTTCAGATGTGGGTGGTGAAGAAAAAGAACTAATCTCTTATGCAGGGTCAGGTCTCCAAACATGCTTAAACGTCTGAAGAATTTGCTGGAGACCTGAAAATGCCTGAAAGGACGCAGGCTAATCATGAAGAAATGAACTGTCATTTCTCACATCCTCATTCTGTTTTATCTGTTCTATTGGTTGATGAAATTGATATGATGACTTGTGATGTCATATTCTTCACAGATGAAGTATATGAGTTCGTAAGCTGCACTAATTCATCTGCAGGATGATCAACCCAAAGCCACTGAGTGGGTCCTCGATAGTGGATGTACAAATCACATGACTGGTGACAAGAATCTCTTGATGGATGCTCCCTTATCTCCATCACATCTGAAGCATATCATCTTTGCCGACAAAGGCAAAAGTCAGGTATTAGGTCTAGGTAAGGTTGCGATCTCAAAGGATCGACACATGGACAAGGTCATGCTTGTTGAGTCCTTAGGATACAACCTCATGTCTGTCTCAATGCTTTCTGATCTTGATATGGTTGTTGTCTTTGGCAAGTATCGTTGTGTTGTGATGATGGAAGCTGGCAATTCCAAAGTCTTCGAAGGCTTTAGGAGAGGAAATATGTATATTGTTGATTTCTCTACAGGACCTCAACCAGCCGTGTGTTTACTTGCAAAAGCTTTAGAAGGATGGCTATGGCATCGATGACTTGGTCATGCAGGCATGAGGAATTTGCACACGCTTGCGAAGAAGAAGCATGTCATTGGCATTGAGAATGTCAAATTCCTCAAGGATCACTTGTGCGGAGCCTGTGAAGCTGGAAAGATGAGCAAGGCCAAGCATATAGCGAACACTATCATGACTACTACTCGACCATTTGAATTGCTTCACATGGATCTTTTTGGTCCTAATCATTATTCTGCAGTTTCAAATGATGCATCTCAATATGGCTTTGTTATTGTTGATGATTACTCTCGTTACACATGGGTACATATTGTCACTTACAAACATGAAGTGCAGGAAGTCTTCAAACTATTTTCCTCGAGGGCTTCAACCAACTTTGGTGTGAAGATCAAGCACATCAGAAATGACAATGGAACTGAGTTCAAGAATTCTGGTCTTGATGATTATCTTGATGAACTTGGTATTACTCATGAGTTATCTGCTCCTTATACTCCTCAGCAGAATGGCGTCGTGGAGCGCAAGAACACGACTCTTGCTGAGATGGCTTGCACTATGCTTGATGAATACAAGACGCCTCGTCGTTTCTGGATTGAGACAATTGATACTGCGTGCCACATCATCAACAGAGTATATCTTCACAAATTCTTCAAGAAGACTGCCTATGAACTCCTCACTGACAAGAAACCCAATGTGAGTTATTTCAAAGTCTTCGGTGCTAAATGTTGGATTAGATATCCTCATCACAACTCAAAATTTGCACCGAAAGCTCATGAAGGTTTTATGCTTGGTTACGGAAAGGACTCGCACACCTACAGAGTCTTCCACAACGTTCTTCACAAGGTTGTTGAAACTGTAGATGTGCGGTTCGATGAAACTAATGGCTCGCAAAGAAAGCACCTACCTTCTGTGATAGATGAACCCGCACCTGAGGAAACTATCAAGTTCAAGGCTACTGAGGATGTCATCCCTACCGAAGAATCTGCTGAAGAATTCATTCCAGAACATGAAGAACGTCGAGCTGATGCACCTGAAGAAAATGGTGCCGAAGAAAATGCTGATCAAATTCCTCGACGACAACCATCTCACCCTCGCATTGCAAACGAAGTGCAAATTGAGAAAATCATCGACAACATTGAAGCACCAGGTCCTCTCACACGCTCAAGAGCTTCACACTTGTCTAACTTTTGTGGGAACTTTGCTTTTGTCTCTATCACAGAACCCACTAAGGTAGATGAAGCATTTCTGGAGCCTGAGTGGATTCAAGCCATGCAAGGAGAATTACATCAGTTCGAGCTCAACAACGTCTGGGAACTGGTCAAACGTCCAGATCCTCGCAAGCACAATATCATTGGCACAAAGTGGATCTACCGCAACAACCAAGATGAAAATGGCCTTGTGGTGAGGAATAAGGAACGGCTTGTAGCTCAAGGCTACACACAGGTTGAAGGAATTGATTCCGATGAAACTTTTGCACCTGTTGAGGGAGTCCTGGATTAGGGGGTCTCCGGACAGCCGGACTATATCCTTTGGCCGGACTGTTGGACTATGAAGATACAAGATTGAAGACTTCGTCTCGTGTCCGGATAGGACTCTCCTTGGCGTGGAAGGCAAGCTTGGCAATACGGATATGCAGATCTCCTTCCTTGTAACCGACTCTGTGTAACCCTAGCCCCCTCCGGTGTCTATATAAACCTGAGGGTTTAGTCCGTAGGACAACAACAATCATACCATAGGCTAGCTTCTAGGGTTTAGCCTCTACGATCTCGTGGTAGATCAACTCTTGTAATACTCGTATCATCAACATCAATCAAGCAGGAAGTAGGGTATTACCTCCATCGAGATGGCCCGAACCAGGGTAAACATCGTGTCCCCCGTCTCCTGTTACCATCCGCCTTAGACGCACAGTTCGGGACCCCCTACCCGAGATCCGCCGGTTTTGACACCGACATTGGTGCTTTCATTGAGAGTTCCACTGTGCCGTCACCGTAAGGCTTGATGGCTCCTTCGATCATCGGTAACGATGCGGTCCAGGTTGAGGTTTTCCTCCCCGGACAGATCTTCGTATTCGGCGGCTTCGCACTGTGGGCCAACTCGCTTGGCCATCTGGAGCAGATCGAGAGCTACGCCCCTGGCCATCAGGTGAGGTTCGGAAACTTAAACTACACTGCCGACATCCGCGGAGACTTGATCTTCGATGGATTCGAGCCCATGCCAGGTGCACCGCACGATCACGACGAGCATGATTTAGCTCTGCCGTCGGACAGTGTTTGGGAGATCACACCTGCAACTACTCCGGCCCTCAGTCCGGAGCAAACCACGCCATACGAGGACGGGTGGGTAGACCCCGCCATGGAGGCCGCACTCTTAGTGGCGATAGAGCCGGATACTGACTTCACCCCTTGCGAGAGCCGTGTTGCCGAACTATTGGATTCGTCCCCGGCCACAGGCTCCGAGCCACCTGTGTCCGTGCCTATCGAATTCGATTGGGCACCGATCATGGAGTTTACCTCCGCGGATATCTTTCAGCACTCGCCTTTCGGCGATGTGCTAAATTCATTAAGGTCCCTCTCTTTGTCAGGAGAACCTTGGCCGAACTATGTCCGGCTAGGATGGGATGCGGACGACGAAGAAATTCGCTCCCCACCCACCACCCACTTAGTAGCCTCTGTCGACGATTTAACCGTCATGCTCGATTTCGACTCCGAAGACATCGACGGCATGGACGACGATGCAGGAGAGGAACAGGAACCTGTGCCCACAGGGCGCTAGACAGCCACTTCATCACATAACGTATACATGGTGGATACACCCAAAGAAAACAATGATGAAGAACGGTAGGATGCAGCGAAGGACAGCTCCCTCGAGAAGCAAACAAAGCGTCGGCGTAGGCGCCGCTCCAAATCCCGCCTCGGCAAAAACAGGCGATAACAGCGCAAGAGAAAATAACACCCCAGTCGACTCCAGAGGAAACAACGACCACATTGACCCAGCGGCAGAGCACGATGAAACTGCAAACGGCGAACATAGTACGGATCCGATGCCCGAACACCGCGACGCCGAGGATAAAGCTCATCAACCTCCCCTCGGGGAGGAAAACAGTCCGGACGAAGATGCACACATCATCCCGGAAAGGCACTTGGAACAAGAGAACCTCCGCAGAAGGCTTATTGCCACAGCAGGAGTCTGAAGAAGCAGAAGCAAAGGCTTAAGGCCGCACAAAATACGCTCAACAGCAGATGGAACAAAGTGCTAGACAACGAAGAAAAGTACGGTGGAAGTTACCACACAAAGAGCTATCCAAAGCGCAAGCTACTGCCTGAATTCAACGATGAGGCCGTAGAGCCCACACAGCCAAAAAATAAAAGGGCCAACCGGTCGGATCAACCACCTTGTGGCCGCGCTAGAGCGGCTAACAAGGCTGCACATAAGTCAACACACGATCTGCGTGAGGACTTGCGCCAAAAATCTAGTATGACCAGATCCATCTATGGATCTAGGAAGCGCGCTCCGACACAAAATCAAAACTGAATACTACAAACGTCCGAACGCCATGACACAACCAAATACAGGGGTGCCGCAAACCCCCTATGTTTCACCGATGAGGTGCTGGACCAGGAATTTCCAGAAGGATTCAAACCAGTGAACATAGAGGCGTACGACGGGACCACAGACCCTGGGGTCTGGATTGAGGACTTTATCCTCCATATCTATATGGCTCGCGGAGACGATCTCCACGCCATCAAATACTTGCCCCTAAAGCTTAAAGGACTGGCTCGGCACTGGCTGAAAAGCCACCCCGAAAACTCAATTGGAAGTTGGGAGGAGCTCGAGGATGCCTTTCGGGCTAATTTTCAAGGGACCTATGTCCGACCTCCGGATGCAGACAATTTAAGTCATATAATTCAACAGCCCAGAGAGTCAGCCCGAAAGCTTTGGAACAGGTTTCTCACTAAGAAGAACCAAATCGTCGACTGCCCGGACGCAGAAGCCTTAGCAGCTTTCAAGCACAGCGTTTGAGACGAATGGCTCACCAGACACCTCGGCCAAGAAAAATCGAGAACAATGGCAGCCCTGACAAGCCTCATGACCCGCTTTTGCGCGGGCAAAGATAGCTGGCTAGCCCGTAGTAGCACCAGCGCCCCAGGCACATCCGAAGTCAGGGATGGCAATGGAAAACCACGATGCAGTAAAAGCAAGCGCCGAAATAAAGAAGACAGCCCAGATAGCACGGCGGTAAACGCCGGATTCAGGGGCTCTTGACCGGGTCAGCGGAAAAAGCCTTTCAAAGGCAGCAGAGATGGATTGTCCAGCCTAAACAAGATTCTAGACAAACTATGTCAGATTCATGGCACCCCCGATAAACCTGCAAATCACACCCACAGAGAATGCTGGGTCTTCAAGCAGGCTGGCAAGCTAAACGCCGAACACAAGGGGAGGGAGACACCAAGCGAAGACGAGGATGCACCTCGCCAGCAAAGCACTGGGGGACAGGAAAAATTCCCACCAGAGGTTAAAACAGTAAACATGATCCACGTGACGAAGAGGAGAAGCAAACATGCACTCCGAGACACACGCGCCGTAGAGCCCGTCACCCCAAAGTTCAACCCCTGGTTGGCCTGCCCGATGACTTTTGATCGCAGGGATCACCCGACAAGCATCCGGCACGAAGGATTGGCTGCCTTGGTGTTAGACCCAATAATAAATGGATACCATCTCACACGTGTCCTTATGGACGGCGGCAGTAGTCTAAATCTGATATATCAGGACACAATCCGCAAAATGGGGATAGACCCGACAGAAATCACCCACTGTAATACTACCTTCAAGGGGGTAATACCAGGCGAAGAGGCCTGCTGCACGGGCTCTCTATTACTAGAGGGTGTATTCGGTTCTCCCGACAACATCCGAAGCGAAAAGTTAACCTTCGACATCGCTCCATTCCGAAGTGGCCATCAAGCACTACTCGGAAGAGCGGCTTTCGCTCGTTCTAATGCAGTACCGCATTACGCTTCTCTCAAGCTTAAGATGTCCGGTCCACGTGGCATCATCACCATTAGCGGAAACATTGAATGCTCCTTACAAGTGGAAGAATGTGCGACGGCTTTAACAGCTGAACACTAAATGGCCCCTCCAACCAGAATAAAGGATCGGTCGTCAAGACCGCGGACACAGCTAGACGAGTCCGGCGCATTACTAGCTATAACAGCTTAGATAAACCCGAAATGGATTTGATGGTTATCCCCCCATAGACGGCACCAGGGGCTTCCCGCGTGTAATCAGGGCTAGTTCGGCTCAACTTGACTTATCTTGAATTTTAATGGTTTATTGAGAATAACCAATTTTTTGGCACGACAACTTTCACCTAAGTTCTTCTCTTTTACAAATGACAATCGTGCCACACCCGTCCAGGATACGACACAACGGAGACACAGGCGCAGACGTGCAGCAGGGACCCGCTCAAAGGTTTCTTTTTAGATTAAGACCCTGCGTAAACCTTTTTTACTGTCTCTTGTTGTTCACATCCTCCGGATACTTAGTATAATCGAGAAGGATGCTGGCGTTATTGGCATTTCGCCACGTCAAAGCATTGCACGTACCTGGACACTCGGGGTTCATTATCAAGGGCATTGCTCAGCCCAGCATATGTTATAAAGACCGAATACCTTCGGGAGTGTTCGGCGTTGCGAGTTTGGCCTTATATGCATCAGCTCCGAATCATGTCTTTGGTCAAATGTTGGGTTTGCCCAGCTCCCGTGTTTTGCTACCTTACGTTCCACTCTATCGGCTAAGGTGGCACCGGGAGAACTACTGTGATTGTGCCCTGGTTCATCCGGATGAGCACCTCAGTAGAGAAAGCCGAAAACTGATTGTCATGATAAAGCGCGAGACTGGTCAACCACTCGATGACTTAGCGGAATCTTCGGGATTCCTCCGCATTAACCAAGGGCCGTTTCCCGGTCATGTACTTACGCGCACCGTATTCGGAAGAGCGCGGAGGTACCAGGGGCTATATAGTAGTCCCACCATCAAACTCCTATGGCTAAGTGAAAGTGTTAAAGCAATATAGTCCGATTGCCTCGTTCGCTCGCTACCACCTCCTTAATGGACCAAGACGTTGGATCAAGTGTGAATACGCGTTTTTTGCGAACACCCCCGCATTATATGCGTGGGGGTTGAAGACGACGACTGCAAACTTTCAGGTTATATATATATACATAAACAACCGCACAGGAGGCATCATAATACTTTCAGGCAAAATTATAAACACAGCCTTTATAATTCAATAAAACATTGTTTTTACAATCTGAATACATGTCACTAGAACATAATATTCGTCGAGCACTGAGCCTCTATTGCAATAGCGGTGGCCTCCATCTCTACCCAGTATGTCTTGACACGGGCAAGTGCCATCCGCGCACCCTCTATGCACGCCGACCTCTTCATAGCGTCGATGTGCGGCCCAGCACCAAGGAACTGTTGCACTGAACTAAAATAACTATTCGGCCTTGGCCCTTCCGGCCACAGATGATTCACAAAAGACCTCATGGCAAGCCCCGACAACCTATGGAGCTCGGCCCACTCGGCCATTCGCTCATTCAACAGCAGCGGACGCACTGGAACATTGAACTATGACCAGAGCAGCTTTACCACTTCACGATCTTTTTGATCCTTGAAGTACTCAGCCGCATCAGCAGCACTGGCTGCCAAATCCACGTATGCGTCGGCAGAACTCCACAGTTGATCAAGAGGGGCATACTTTGGATCTCCGAACTTCGTCCGCAACAAAAAGGGCTTCCCAGCCATGATATCTCCAGCTTGACGCAGCTCCTCCTTCGCCGCTCTGATTTTAGAGCGGGCTTCCTTGGCTGCTACCATGGCCTTCTCCAGGTCCATCGCCTTCGCTCGGCTTTCTTTTTCAAGAAGCTGGTAACGGTCGGCGGCATCTTTCAACTCAACGGCCATCTTGGCTATTTTTTCCTTGCTTTGGCAATGCGCAGCCTGTTCGGCTCTCAGCTCTTCGACCGCCTTCAGAGCGCCACATCACTATTCCTGGCTTATTCCTTGGCTCGGGCAAGTTCTGCCCGAAGGGTCTCCACGGCGGCAGCTCCATCTGCAGTCACAACATATTAAAGATACTAGCATCATGCTCCTCTTACTATGTGTTGATCACCGGAGAAATCACATACCCTGTGCCTCGTCGACCCGCTTGTTGACAAGCACGATGTCGGCATCTGCCGCATCAAGTTGCCGCTTCAGCTCGGCTAACTCACCAGTGCGACTAGCCACCGGACCCTCCGCCACCTGCACATGAAGGCTGCCTGATTATTACCTGGGACTATGATCCTCTGTTTGTCGCCGTTCTCGACGGCCACCAGAGTCTTAGGGGCTACTATCTGCATAGGGCACACCTAACGTGTGCGGTACCATCAAAAGCATACACTATTTCACGTAGCTCAAAGCCTTTCAGCAAACTCATAAAAGCTTCATGCAACCCGCTTTCGGCGGATGAAATCCTCTGAATCACCGTACCCATTAGCGTACGATGCACTTTTGAGATAGCTGCTTGCTCCAGAAGATCCTTCAGTGCGTCCGATCGCACACCGGACGGTTCCGGACTCTTTCTGTTGCTCTCTTTAGGAGCCGAATACTGAGTACTTCGGGTGGCTGAGGGATTACCCTCTGGCCTTGGCGGATCAGGAGAAACCCTTCGTGAAAACACTTCAACGTCGCCCGCCTCATGAGGCGGGGTGGCATGGGGAGGTGTTTCGCTCTCCATCATCTCCGAAAGAAGATCTCCTGAAGACAAACTCTGTCGAGAAGGGCTGTGATCCAAACTACAGGATATATGCTTCGGTTATTGTCCTCAGAGGTAAAGCGGGATATCTTTACTATTAAGTACTTTTTGTTTACTTACAGCTCGGTGGAGGGCTGATCCCCTTGCGGACACTGTGCGGCATGGGTACCCTCCGAGGCAGGACCCTCTGGCGAAGATTTCTTCCCCCGTTTGGAAACCTTTGTTTCCGGGTCTTCAGAGGTGGTCCTCTTCCTTCCTTGGGGAGAGGGAATTTCAGATTCTTCTCCCCGGTTATCCTCCTTCGCGGAGGCGCTAATTCCCCCGGTTTGGATGAATAATGAGTGAGGCCCGCTTTCAGCCTCTTTATTCCCCCCTTTATCTTCCCCTGAGGGCGCCTGATAAGGCGCCGGCTCGAGCATTCTGGCCAGTACTGGATCGGCTGAGCCTTCGGGAAGGGGGGCCGAACACCTGATCATCTTCGCCTTTGTTACCCAGTCCTGGTCAAAGAGCGACTTTTCAGAATGATGTTGTGATAAATAAAAAGACAGCGTATTCAGCCACGGGATTACTTACTTGGGTATCTGGACGATTGCAGCTCAGACCCGCATCCTCGGTGGTGTCCGGACACCTTATTTGTGGTCCGAAGAACAATTTGTACATCTCTTAGAGCGTCATACCGAGGAAGTGCTGAATAGTTCGCGGTCCTTCCGGGTTGCATTCCCACATACGGAGGGGTCGACGTTTCCAAGGCGGGACTCGACGAACTAGCATGACTTGCATTACCGTGACCAGGCTGACATCTCTCTCGAGGAGATCTCAGATGCGACTCTGCAATATCGGCACATCATTTACTGGCCCCCAGTCCAGCCCCTTGTTGATCCATGGCGTCAGTTGTGGTCGGGGGCCCGAGCGAAAGGCAGGGGGCCACCCACTTGGTACGCCGGGGAGCTGTGATATAAAACCACTCCCGTTGCCATAAACTGGACACCTCCAGGAAGGAACCTTTTGGCCATGGAATATCGGCGCCTTTGCTTATTACGGCACCTCCGCACTCTGCGTGTCGCCCCTCAATCATCTTTGGCTTCACATTGAAAGTTTTGAGCCATAGGCCGAAGTGTGGGGTGATACGTCTCCAACGTATCTATAATTTTTGATTGCTCCATGCTATATTATATACTGTTTTGGACTATATTGGGCTTTATTTTCCACTTTTATATTACTTTTGGGACTAACCTATTAACCGGAGGCCCAGCCCAGAATTGCTGTTTTTTGCCTATTTCAGGGTTTCGAAGAAACGGAATATCAAACGGAGTCCAAACGGAATGAAACCTTCGGGAACGTGATTTTCTCATCAGATAAGATCCAGGAGACTTGTACCCTCGGTCAAGAAAGGAGGGAGGCGGACACGAGGTTGGAGGGCGCGCCCCCCCTAGGGCGCGCCCCCTACCTCGTGGGCCCCCCGAAGCTCCACCGACGTACTCCTTCCTCCTACATATACCTACGTACCCCCGACAGATCAGATACGGATCCAAAAACCTAATTCCACCGCCGCAACTTTCTGTATCCACGAGATGCCATCTTGGGGCCTGTTTCGGAGCTCCGCCGGAAGGGGATTCCACCACAGAGGGCTTCTACATCATCACCATAGCCTCTCCAATGAAGTGTGAGTAGTTTACTTCAGACCTTCGGGTCCATAGTTAGTAGCTAGATGGCTTCTTCTCTCTTTTTGGATCTCAATACAATGTTCTCCCCCTCTCTCGTGGAGATCTATTCGATGTAATCTTCTTTTTGCGGTGTGTTTGTTGTGACCGATGAATTGTGGGTTTATGATCAAGATTATCTATGAGCAATATTTGAATCTTCTCTGAATTCTTTTATGTATGATTGAGTTATCTTTACAAGTCTCTTCGAATTACCCGTTTGGTTTGGCCAACTAGATTGGTAGTTCTTGCAATGGGAGAAGTGTTTAGCTTTGGGTTCGATCTTGCGGTGTCCTTACCCAGTGACAGAAAGGGTTGCAAGGCACGTATTGTATCGTTGCCATCGAGGATAACAAGATGGGGTATTTATCATATTGCATGAATTTATTCCTCTACATCATGTCATCTTGCTTAAGGCGTTACTCTGTTTTCATTAACTTAATACTCTAGATGCATGCTGGATAGCGGTCGATGAGTGGAGTAATAGTAGTAGATGCAGGCAGGAGTCGGTCTACTTGTCTCGGACGTGATGCCTATATACATGATCATACCTAGATATTCTCATAACTATGCTCAATTCTGTCAATTGCTCAACAGTAATGCGTTCACCCACCGTAAAATACTTATGCTCTTGAGAGAAGCCACTAGTGAAACCTATGGCCCCCGGGTCTATTTCCATCATATTAATCTTCCTACGCTTTTATTATTGCTTTGCACTTTACTTTGCCTTTTTATTTTACTTTGCATCTTTATACCAAAAATACCAAAAATATTATCTATCATCTCTATCAGATCTCACTCTCGTAAGTGACCGTGAAGGGATTGACAACCCCTATTCGCGTTGGTTGCGAGGAGTTATTTGCTTTGTGTAGGTATGAGGGACTTGCGCGTGGCCTCCTACTGGATTGATACCTTGGTTCTCAAAAACTGAGGGAAATACTTACGCTGATCTGCTGCATCATCCTCTCCTCTTCGGGGAAAACCAACACAAGCTCAAGACGTAGCAAGAAGGATTTCTGGCGCCGTTGCCGGGGAGTCTACGCAAAAGTCAACATACCAAGTACCCATCACAATCCCTTATCTCTCGCATTACATTATTTGCCATTTGCCTCTCGTTTTCCTCTCCCCCACTTCACCTTGCCGTTTTATTCGCCCTCTCTTTTCTGTTTACCTCTTTTCGCCCGCTTTTCCCTCACCATGTTGTAACCAAAAAGATTAGGGGGTTCTCTCCCGAGTTCCAGTACCTTGGATAAACCCTCTATCCTCTCTAAGCTCATGAATAATGATGCTATAGAAAGACCCACCGGGGTCACCAATGAGAGCTTAAATAATTTTGATGAGGAAGACTCTGGAATCTTTCGTTATTTACTTGATGAGTCTTTAAAAGATGCTTGGGATAGGTTCTTAAGGATTCGGGCTAGCTATGTGCCACAATATCAAATTGAAGTTTACTTAAAAAGTTTCTATGATGGCTTGCCCGCTTCTTTCAAACAAGTTTTAGATTCTATTTTTGAAGAAGGTTTTCTTGAAGGGGACGCTATAGATACTTATGAAAAATTGAAAACCATATTTGGGCACCCTATGAATGATAAGGTTGAATCAACTACTCTCTTGTGCTTTTATCAAAATGAAATTATCAAAGAGATGAAGTCTAGCCTAGATGCAAATTTCCGTAACGTGCTTAATCTTACTTCATCCATTAATGGCCATGTGCTTACCCTAAATAGAAGAATGAATGCCATTGAAAATAGATCCTATTTTTCCTTTCCAAGTACCAAAGATGGCAATACCTAGATCTATCCTTGCTTTTATGCCTAGCTAGGGGCGTTAAACGATAGCGCTTGTTGGGAGGCAACCCAATTTTCTTTGTGTTTTTTTGTTTTTGTTTCTGTTTAGGAATAAATAATCCATCTACCTTCTGTTTAGATGTGTTTTTATGTTTTAATTAGTGTTTGTGCCAAGTTAAACCTATAGGATCTTCTTGGATGATAGTTATTTGATCTTGCTGTAATTTCCAGAAACTTTCTGTTCACGAAAACAATTGTTAAAAATTACCAGAACATGATAAAATAGTGATTCCAATTGATGCTGATAAATAAACAAATTTCCTAGGTCGTCCTATTTTTTCTGAATTTTTGGAGTTCCAGAAGTTTGCGTTAGTTACAGATTACTACAGACTGTTCTGTTTTTGACAGATTCTGTTTTTCGTGTGTTGTTTGCTTATTTTCATGAATCTATGGCTAGTAAAATAGTTTATAATCCATAGAGAAGTTGGAATACAGTAGGTTTAACACCAATATAAATAAAGAATGAGTTCATTACAGTACCTTGAAGTGGTCTTTTGTTTTCTTTCGCTAACGGAGCTCACGAGATTTCTGTTGAGTTTTGTGTTGTGAAGTTTTCAAGTTTTGGGTGAAATTCTTTTGATGGATTATGGAACAAGGAGTGGCAAGAGCCTAAGCTTGGGGATGCCCATGGCACCCCCAAGATAATCCAAGTACACAAAAAAGTCAAAGCTTGGGGATGCCCCGGAAGGCATCCCCTCTTTCGTCCACTTCCATCGGTAACTTTACTTGGAGCTATATTTTTATTCACCACATGATATGTGTTTTGCTTGGAGCGTCTTGTATTATTTGTGTCTTTGCTTTTTAGTTTACCACAATCATCCTTTCTGTACACACCTTTTGAGAGAGCCATACATGAATTGGAATTTTCTAGAATACTCTATGTGCTTCACTTATATCTTTTGAGCTTTGTAGTTTTGCTCTATGTGATTCACTTATATCTTTTGAGCTTTGCTCTAGTGCTTCACTTATATCTTTTAGAGCACGGTGGTGAATTTGTTTTAAAAGAAACTATTTATCTCTCATGCTTCACTTAGATTATTTTGAGAGTCTTAAATAGCATGGTAATTTGCTTAAAATAATAATATGCTTGGTACTCAAGATTTGTAAAACTTTCTTTTGAGTGCGTTGAATACTAAGAAAAGTTTGATGCTTGATAATTGTTTTGAGATATGGAGGTGATAATATCAGAGTCATGCTAGTTGAGTAATTGTGAATTTGAGAAATGCTTGTGTTAAAGTTAGTAAGTCCCGTAGCATGCACGTATGGTTAAAGTTGTGCAACAAATTTGAAACATGAAGTGTACTTGGCTTGTGCATCCTTATGAGTGGCAGTCGGGGACGAGCGATGGTCTTTTCCTACCAATCTATCCCCCTAGGAGCATGCGCGTAGTACTTGATTTTTGATGACTTCTAAATTTTTGCAATAAGTATATGAGTTCTTTTTGACTAATGTTGAGTCCATGGATTATACGCACTTTTACCTTTCCACCATTGCTAGCCTCTTCGGTACCGTGCATTGCCCTTTCTCACCTTGAGAGTAGGTGCAAACTTCGCCGGTGCATCCAAACCCCATGATACGATACGCTCTATCACACATAAACCTCCTTATATCTTCCTCAAAACAGCCACCATACCTACCTATCATGGCATTTCCATAGCCATTCCGAGATATATTGTCATGCAACTTTCCACCGTTCCGTTCATCATCATCATGACATACTTTACTTTTGTCATATTGCCATTGCATGATCATGTAGTTGACATCGTATTTGTGGCAAAGCCACCATGCATAATTTTCATACATGTCACTCTTGATTCATTGCATCATCCCGGTACACCGCCGGAGGCATTCATATAGAGTCATACTTTGTTCTAGTATCGAGTTGTAATCATTGAGTTGTAAATAAATAGAAGTGTGATGATCATCATTATTAGAGCATTGTCCCAAAAAAAGGCCAAAAAGAAAAAAAATAAGGCCCAAAAAAAAGAGGAATAAATAAAAAGGGGCAATGTTACTATCTCTTTTTCCACACTTGTGCTTCAAAGTAGCACCATGTTCTTCATATAGCGAGTTTCATATATTGCGCTTCAAAGTAGCACCATGTTTTTCATATAGAGAGTTTCATATGTTGTCACTTTCATATACTAGTGGGAATTTTTCATTATAGAACTTGGCTTGTATATTCCAACGATGGGCTTCCTCAAATTCCCTAGGTCTTCGTGAGCAAGCAAGTTGGATGCACACCCACTAGTTTTCTTTTGTTGAGCTTTCATACATTTATAGCTCTAGTGCATCCGTTGCATGGCAATCCCTACTCCTCATGTTGACATCAATTGATGGGCATCTCCATAGCCCATTGATTATCCTCGTCAATGTGAGACTTTCTCTTTTTTTTGTCTTCTCCACACAATCCCCACCATCATATTCTATTCCACCCATAGTGCTATATCCATGGCTCACGCTCATGTATTGCGTGAAAGTTGAAAAAGTTTGAAATTATTTAAGTATGAAACAATTGCTTGGCTTGTCATCGGGGGTATAGAAGTTGGGAACATCTTTGTGTGACGAAAATGAAACATAGCCTAACTATATGATTTTGTAGGGATGAACTTTCTTTTGCCATGTTATTTTGAGAAGACATGATTGCTTTTATTAGTATGCTTGAAGTATTATTATTTCTTATGTCAATATGAACTTTTGTCTTGAATCTTTCGGATCTGAATATTCATACCACAATTAAGAAGAGTTACATTGAAATTATGCCAAGTAGCACTCCGCATCAAAAATTCTCTTTTTTATCATTTACCTACTCGAGGACGAGCAGGAATTAAGCTTGGGGATGCCTGATACGTCTCCAACGTATCTATAATTTTTGATTGCTCCATGCTATATTATCTACTGTTTTGGACTATATTGGGATTTATTTTCCACTTTTATATTACTTTTGGGACTAACCTATTAACCGGAGGCCCAGCCCAGAATTGCTGTTTTTTGCCTATTTCAGTGTTTCGAAGAAGCGGAATATCAAACGGAGTCCAAACAGAATGACACCTTCGGGAACGTGATTTTCTCATCAGATAAGATCCAGGAGACTTGGACCCTCGGTCAAGAAAGGATGGAGGCGGCCACGAGGGTGGAGGGCGTGCCCCCCTGCCTCGTGGGCCCCCCGATGCTCCACCGACGTACTCCTTCCTCCTATATATACCTACGTACCCCCGACAGATCAGATACGGAGCCAAAAACCTAATTCCACGGCCGCAACTTTCTGTATCCACGAGATCCCATCTTGGGGCCTGTTCCGGAGCTCCGCCGGAAGGGGATTCCACCACGGAGGGCTTCTACATCATCACCATAGCCTCTCCGATGAAGTGTGAGTAGTTTACTTCAGACCTTCGGGTCCATAGTTAGTAGCTAGATGGCTTCTTCTCTCTTTTTGGATCTCAATACAATGTTCTCCCCCTCTCTCGTGGAGATCTATTCGATGTAATCTTCTTTTTGCGGTGTTTTTGTTGAGACTGATGAATTGTGGGTTTATGATCAAGATTGTCTATGAGCAATATTTGAATCTTCTCTGAATTCTTTTATGTATGATTGAGTTATCTTTACAAATCTCTTCGAATTATCCGTTTGGTTTGGCCAACTAGATTGGTAGTTCTTGCAATGGGAGAAGTGTTTAGCTTTGGGTTCGATCTTGCGGTGTCCTTACCCAGTGACAGAAAGGGTTGCAAGGCATGTATTGTATCGTTGCCATCGAGGATAACAAGATGGGGTATTTATCATATTGCATGAATTTATTCCTCTACATCATGTCATCTTGCTTAAGGCGTTACTCTATTTTCATTAACTTAATACTCTAGATGCATGCTGGATAGCGGTCGATGAGTGGAGTAATAGTAGTAGATGCAGGCAGGAGTCGGTCTACTTGTCTCGGACGTGATGCCTATATACATGATCATACCTAGATATTCTCATAACTATGCTCAATTCTGTCAATTGCTCAACAGTAATTTGTTCACCCACCGTAAAATACTTATGCTCTTGAGAGAAGCCACTAGTGAAATCTATGGCCCCCGGGTCTATTTCTATCATATTAATCTTCCTATGCTTTTGTTATTGCTTTGCTCTTTACTTTGCCTTTTTATTTTACTTTGCATCTTTATACCAAAAATACCAAAAATATTATCTATCATCTCTATCAGATCTCACTATCGTAAGTGACCGTGAAGGGATTGACAACCCCTATTCGCGTTGGTTGCGAGGAGTTAGTAACTTGCGCGTGGCCTCCTACTGGATTGATACCTTGGTTCTCAAAAACTAAGGGAAATACTTACGCTGCTCTGCTGCATCATCCTCTCCTCTTCGGGGAAAACCAACGCAAGCTCAAGACGTAGCATGGGGTAATGCGGAGGAAGGCCTCACACACGACGATGAACGACGAGATGTGAAGGATGGAATCTGGGGCCAGGTCATGGAAGTCCAGCCCATAATAGAACATGAGCCCTCTCACAAAGGGATCTAGAGCAAGGCCCAGCCCTCGGAGGAAGTGGGAGATGAATACAACGCTCTTGCCGGGTTCGGGAGTGGGAATGACCTGCCCTCGGGCAGGCAACCTGTGCGAGATTTCGCCGGTCAAATACCTGGCCTCTCTTAGCTTCTTGATGTCTTCCTCTGTGATAGAGGAAGGCATCCACCGACCTTGAAGGTTGGATCCGGACATGGTTGAAGGTCCGAAGCGCCTTACCTGTGCCTTGGGTGTTGGAACTCGAGGCAGGGGAAGGATTCGATTGAGTGCGAGAGGAAAAAAAGGACGGGCCTTGGCCTCTTTATAAAGAGGGTGAATATCAAGCGTCCTCCTCGTGTCCGTTTGAGACTTGCCAAAAATCGAGGAGTCATACCAACGGGCACGATTGGGTTACCCACATCCGTATTGATGTGAATCCCATAATAAGGGGGACACGATCTCTGTTTCGACAAGACGTGCCAATAAAATTGCCTCGCAAGACGTGCGGTGGCAGGCTGATTGAGAAAAATGGTTCGAATAAAGATCGGGCCGTCGTGTGATGTCACGTTATGAAAAGTCGTCAGCAGATTAGGTTGGCAGAAATATTATTCCCTCTACGGTGGTATGTGGAACTTGTTTTGCAGAGCCGGACACCATCCTCGTGTTCAGGATCTTCTATGGAGTATTCGGAGGAAGAACCCGCCTTGCAATGCCGAAGACAAATCTGCGCGCCGGACTTATTGTCATTGAAGCCTGGTTCAGGGGCTACTGAGGGAGTCCTGGATTAGGGGGTCTCCGGACAGCCGGACTATATCCTTTGGCCGGACTGTTGGACTATGAAGATACAAGATTCAAGACTTTGTCTCGTGTCCGGATGGGACTCTCCCTGGCGTGGAAGGCAAGCTTGACAATACGGATATGCATATCTCCTTCCTTGTAACTGATTATGTGTAACCCTAGCCCCCTCCGGTGTCTATATAAACCGGAGGGTTTAGTCCGTAGGACAACAACAATCATACCATAGGCTAGCTTCTAGGGTTTAGCCTCTATGATCTCGTGGTAGATCAACTCTTGTAATACTCGTATCATCAAGATCAATCAAGCAGGAAGTAGGGTATTACCTCCATCGAGAGGGCCCGAACCTGGGTAAACATCGTGTCCCCCGCCTCCTGTTACCATCCGCCTTAGACGCACAGTTCGGGACCCCCTACCCGAGATCCGCCGGTTTTGACACCGACACATGTTGCTATACTTGAGGCTATTCGCATATTACTTGCTTATGCTAACCATCATGATATCACTTTATATCAAATGGATGTGAAAAGTGCATTCCTCAATGGTAAGCTTGAGGAAGAAGTATATGTTGCTCAACCCCCAGGTTTTGAAGATCCAAAGAATCCTGACAAAGTCTTCAGACTCAATAAGGCCCTCTATGGCCTCAAGCAGGCCCCTCGGGCGTGGTATGAAACTTTGAAGGATTTTGTTAGGACCCCGATTCTAAGTCACACCGATCTAGCATGTAACACCTCATATCACTTTGCGGCCTCACGCACGGTATTCCACGGGTGTCGCCTTACCTGGCCCGGGTCCGTTTGCGCCTTTTGGCTCACGTATATGATAGTGTTGCTAGCATCCATATGACAGAGAACCCGGGCCAACATGACTAGTCGTGAACCCAAAGTGGCACTAACTTACGGGGACAGGCATACATGAAACAACATCGAGCATGTCGGTCAGCAGCGTGTGAATCCGGGCTGTAGCAACTGGGCTAACAGGACTCCGGAGGTCACCGTGTGACATTACCCCGAAGGGACAGACACAGGAATGAAGTGTATCACATGCCGACCAGTCTAGGTGTTCCGGAGCAGTAGTGCTGGGCTAGCAGGACTCCAGTGAACCGGGCTGTAGTGGACTACTATGGCTCATGGAAGCACAAGACTACATTTCCCCATAAGAGAGGCTACCAAGGATAAACAACTAGGTTGTCGGATCCCACACATACCAAGCATTTCAATCATACACACAATATGCTCAATATGTGCAATACAACATGGCATCACAACAAGACTCTACGACTCAGAGTATTTATTCATTAGGCTCCGAGGAGCCAAGTATTACAAACATGGGTCTCATGACCCAACATACAGAGCATACAAGCAACAAGCACATGCGGAAGCTTAACTTGTCTGAGTACAGACAACTACAAATGAAGAAGGCTGAGAAGCCTGACTATCTACAAGACCCTGCTGATGGCATAAGATCGTAACTGAGGTAAAAAGCTAAACGTCAAAGACCACGCGGAACTACTAGCGAGACTGAAGTCTCTCTGCAAAACGTAAAATAAGCAAACGTGAGTACAAATGTACCCAGCAAGACTTACATCAGAAGTAGCTACATATGCATTGGTATCAATAAAGGGGGGTGGAGTTTAACTGCAGCAAGCCAGCTTTGACTCGGTGGCTATCCTGAACTATGACTGCAAGTAACTCTTTTGAGGTGGCGCACACGAGTCCACATATTCACCATATCAATACACCACTATGGATCCGCTCCCGTCTTCCTACGAGAACGCCATACATAGCACTCACGCTTATCTTGCGCATTTTAGAGTATCCATTTTCACTTGTCTATGAACTGTACAGGCAACCTAGAAGTCCTTTACCACGGACACGGCTATTCGAATAGATGATGTTAACCCTGCAGGGGTGTACTTCTTCACACACGCTCTCGCCACTTACCACCATGTACACGTCGTGTGTCTCGGCAACCTTCAAGCGGAAGCCTGGCGAGGGAGTCGGCCACGACTTGACTAACCACACAAGTCTCTCGTCTAGGTTTATCGCCTATTCGGGTTCCATCCGCAAGGAGATCCGACCGGGGTGTCGCTCACGGCCCCAAACGATGTGAGCAGGGTTCCCAAGCCCACCATCCGGGTGCCACTTGGTACACCGTGCCACTGTGCCTAGTCTGTCCCAAGCCCACCTCTACCGGGTGCCACTTGGTAGACTACTAACACTACCTACAAACACCAGAAACTAGTTGCAACTCCTGGACAGAGATCAGGTTGATTAATAAGTCGAGAGAGCTTGGAGCGCCCGGAGCCCAATGTGTGGTAGTAACTGTTCATGGATCACAAACACAGAACTCAGTTCCTGAGGACGGCTGCAATGAGACAACCCACCATGTACTCCTACATGGCCTCTCACCGCTACCTTTACCAAATCGTGTTCACACACTTAGCTCTCAACAGTAGGACATGTTCACAACTTTCCAACTCATCCCCGATGAATCAGACCAGACACAACTCTAAGCAATAGTAGGCATGACAAACAAGCATGAATGAGTAGGCACGCCAGGGCTCAAACAACTCCTACTCATGGTAGTGGGTTTCATCTATTTACTGTGGCAATGACAAGTCATGCAGAGGAAAAGGGGTTCAACTACCGCAGCAAATAACAGATGAATCGTTGTTGTCCTAATGCAGTAAAAGAGAGCAGGAGCGAGAGAGTGGGATTGTATCGGAATGAACAAGGGGGTTTTGCTTGCCTGGCACTTCTGAAGATATTATAGCTCTTCATCGGTGTCATCGAACTCATCGTCGGGATACGCCTACTGAGAGGGGACAAACACCGGCAACAGAGAGGAAACACAATCAATGCAATGCAACAATATGATGCATGAATGTGACATGGCAATATGCTATGAATTGAGCTAATGCAGCTAGCAACAAGTGCAAGGGAGTCCATTTGAACCAAAGGTTCAAATGCAAACTCTAGTTTGAGCATTTAAAATGCCATTTGAATGTTTTCACTTATACAGCAGGTATAAGTTGGCTTTTCATGCATGAAAGTAGCATAAATGTATAGATTGGATTTTTCTGATAATTTTTCATATATAAATTATTTCATTTGGAGTTACGGTTGATTTTCTATGATTTTTAGAAGTTTATAACATTTTCTAGAATTCATAAATCATTTCTGATTTATTTAAAACTCCAGAAAACAATTACTGCGTCAGCACTACGTCATGATGAGGTCACCAGGTCAACTGACCCGGTCCTGGTCAAACCTAACCCGTGGGGTCCATTGGTCAGCGACACAGCACTGGCTAGAGTCACAAACAGGTGGGGTCGGGTCAACGGCCATGTCAGCATAGTCAACACTGACACGCGGGCCCACTGTTGTTAGGTTAAACTTAATCTTATTTAGTTAGCCGGTTAGTTAGGCGGTGGGGCCCGGCTGTCAGTTTCACCGGAGGTTTAATTAGTGGCAATTAGCCGCTAATGACGTGTCCACGTCATCCAAAACGGCAGTTAGCCGCCAGTGCTAATCGGGACACGGCGGGGTTGCCCGTCTGGCCAACTCCGGCGACAAGAGGTTGCGCGGCCGGGCGCGTTGGAAGCGGCGCAACGAGGCGCTTCCGTTGGTGGCCTCGGGCGGCGCTGGGGTGGCGTGCAACGGCGGGGACGGCGAGTTGGGCGGCAGCCGGAGTTCGGTGCGTAAGGCAGCTGCGGCTAGAGCAAGCGGGCGAGCAAAGCGAGCAGCGGGGCAGCAACTACGTGCGTGTGCAAGTGTGTTGGATAGGTCATTGTGATTGAAAGGCCACCGGAGCATCACCGGCGATGAGCTCGGGCGACGGCGGGTTTCTGTATTCGATGAATCAATGACTACGGCGAGCAATCGAGGCGGAGGAGAGGGGGGTTCGGTCCGTGAGCTCACAGCGGATACGTAGGGAAGGTCAGCGTGCTCGGGGAAGGCCTGGGGGCGACGAGACGGCGGCGGCGATCTCGGCCGGCCGTGGTTGGAGATGATGTTGCAGGCATCGCTTCGGGGCTCTCCTCATCGCGTGGCTCAAAGGAGGGACGAGGACGAAGTAGCGAAGCTTCCTAGCGCGTTGGCGAGGCGTGGGGTGGCCGGTGGCCGTGGCTACTGCGAGCGGCGACGACAGACGCGCTCGGGTGTGCTACAGAGAGAGAGCAGGGGAAGGGAGAGTGAGTTGCGAGAGAGGGGAAGGACCAGGGGGCTCGGGCGTCTCCAGGCGCCCGGTCGAGGACAGGGAAGGAAGCAGGAGGTGGCGGCGAGACGTGGCCGCGGTCGGCTGTGATGCGGGCACGCAGCAGCTCCTACTGGCAGGAGCTTGAAGAAGCTCCTGGCAGTTGGGCTGGTGGGCTGGGCCGAGAGAAGCTGGGCCAGGCTACAGGGAGGCCAGGTGAGGATTCTGCCCTTTTTTTAACTTCCTGTTTTGTTATCTTTTGATTAACATTCTGCCACTGTTTAAAATTCAGGACAATTACAAAACAGTGACAAAAACCCTTTGAATATTTTTATGTTGCTCGATGGACTTTTCCAATAGCACATAAATCTTTTCAAAGTTATTTGAAACATATTCCATATATTATGAATATAATTCCAAATTCAAATACAATAATGATTTAAATTCAGTGCCCAAAATATTCCACAAAAATGTTCACCATTTTTTGGTTTGGACTCAAAGCCTTGCCAAAAATATCAAACATTGATGAAGGCATTTTGGGTTCGTTGAATGCAATTTTTAGTTGAACCTAGTTGATTTAATTTTGGTGCTAGGGTTTGGAACAATCCCCATTTCAATTTCACATAACTTTAGACATGATGCATGGATGCAATGCCACTATCTGCAACCAAATTATAGGGATGTGCCAACTCACCCCCACTAAACAAGAATCTCATCCCGAGATTCAAGACGTGAGGTAAGAAGATAGATGGGACACAAAGCCGACACGATCTTCATGATCCAATTTCCCTTCTCGAAGATGTTGATTCACTGCTCCAATTGATCTTGACGTCTTTGCTTTCGAGATCTTTGTCCAACGCAGTGACAGCAGAAGAAACTCTACAGGAATAGATCTTCTCAAAGATCGAGAAACTCAAAACCAACTCAGGGAGTGAGATGTTGAAACATCTCATGAGCTGAGACACTAACTCACGTCAAGTGGGAAGGAAGGAAACAGATGACGGAAGTTCAATTTGGTAGGCAAGAATTCCACGCTTGAGTAAGATGGTACAAGAGTTCAGAGTAGCGAGGAAATAATTGCCATGATTCCATAACAGGGCACCTTAGAGAAGGTGACTCATAGATATATTCCCTCAAGTGGCAAAAGAATTACTTTTGATACTGAGATCATTGGAACTCTTTCTACCAGCCTAAGGCAATCACAAACGATCATTTGAAGGAGTTCGGAAGAATGACATACTCGGACTAGAACGAAAGATGTGGACTACCTTGTTGAAGACAACATAATGGATGATTTTTTCCTATCATAAGAAATGGATGGGACCCATGGTAGGACCACTGTTGAAGATGATCCTGACCAGAGATTACCGAGAAGGGTAGTCCATGATAGAATGGCACAATGGCGGTGCAAGCTAGGAACAAAATGCTAATGCTGGGAATGATTCTGGTAACTCGTAAATAACTCAACAGTCGAGAGTGATTCCACCGTTTGAGTGGTTATAGAATAACCAAAAAAACTAAGAGAACAAGGATCCCTAAGGAACAACTCCTAGAATAAGTCGCATGAAATCCTCATTGAGAAGATGGACAAATTGCTCATTCAAGATACTACAATAATACATCTTCCGGCTAGGTGTGTCGGCCAGAACATCAACCTTATCAGGACCTACATCATAGATCTTGGAAAAGTTCCAACCATCATATCTGCCTGAGATTCAGATTTGGATGGTAACAGAATATTTCAGACAGCATGTCTGGAAAGAAAAATGAAAGTTTGCAACACAAATCGGCGAGATGACGTTGCAAGATTCTCGGGAAATGAACTACGATAGTAAACTCCAAAATATGAGCTGGTTCTGCTACATACGTGTGAACATGTTGTCCGAGACAAACATGACCATGTAGTAGTCTTGCAATAAAACACTATCGAGTTCTGGTTGGGAACCATCATCGAGGATAACGGAATCTTGTACAAATCCGTCTGGTACCTTCAGGACTAGCACTTCAAACTTATTATCCTTGAACAAATCAATCAGTGGCTTGGTGTGCTAGGAACACATATGGAGTGGAGGTAATTAATCTACCAAACCATAGAATACTTCGCACGAATGCATGACTGACTTGGGATGATTCCAAAGGAAGCAAAAACAAGCTCCCTCGAATTCACGGCGGCAACTTGCATCGATTGCACGTGAATTTAGAGGAAGTCACTACTTTCATCCAAACATATACTTCATGAATGGGGCATGAAGAAAATGCTTACACAAGTTTCAGACACTAGCTGGATGTTCAGCACGAATCAGGGAGGAGACAAAATGCTGCTGATGGGCTCAACAGCAACTCATCGGAATTTCCATATCACTGGACTTCCACCATTATGTGAACAATGTGATAGTATTGGTCAGCCCAAAAGATGTAATGGTGTATGCTCGAGGAATCAACCACGAGTAAGACAACATTACAAATATCGTTGGTTCTAACTTGATCTTGATTTGACGATAGCCCACACTCAAATCAAGGTTTGGACAAGACAATAGATTCAACAGCTGATCACGGGGATCAGTCGATGAAGATATCATCTTTCTTCAACACGCACACACACTCAAGGATATCCCTTAGTGATGAACTAAGTTGGACAAGCTTTCATCTTCCAACTCTCCAAGTTGTTGTTTAGCTTAACCAACTAGCTCGGGGTATCCAACACAGATTCTTGGAGAATTGATGGTTTAGAGAAAAACCAACATGATCACGGACTCAACATAGAGATCAGGGAACAACCTGGTAATACTTCCGAGAAGATATTCGGAAAATCACGAACCACCGATATGTTATTAAGCTCGAGAACAATCTTGCTTTTCAGGGCAAGACGATATGATCAAGGAGCGAGGGATTGTCACAATCCTAACTCATTGGTCGATGAGTGCACCCGGAAATATGGACTAGGTAGCACGATCAATCTTAGGATGATGATTCAATAACCAGCACGCTAAGAATGAGAGTATTGTCCATTAACTACCAAGCAACGGAGTTGCTAGGAGTATTGATTTCGCACATCACAGTACACTTGTCGGCATTCGGTTACAATAACACAGAACCGAGGAATGAACAATGATGGCAAGAAGTATTACTGCGTCAAGAATTCATAAGAGGTGGTGCAATTCTCATGACACTCCTGACATAAAGATGGTAACACTCCAAGGTAGAGCAGAGCAAAAGCTGGATTGGCATTTTGATCTGCGGAATACAATTGTTTTGACCCAATCCTAGATATGGATGAGGTTCTGGAGTTTGTTTCTCCTAGTCATTCTGGAATAGGATGGCTTGACGGACCACAAGAATAATAAGCATCGATAACACGGATGCACAATTACTCCTGACTATCAATTGACAGACGATGGTCGGAATACAAATGAAGAGGGACAACTCAAGGGGACATATATGTTTCTGAGTTTTGGATGCATAGATTAATATGTCGAACCAAGTTCAACAGGTTTCTTCCAGATAACCCATGCAGAAAGGTAGAACTGGCAGAATCACAATTATGGATGGAGAACTCCTCAAGAGTACTCTGATTGTGATATTTTGGTTCAAAGAACTTCTGCATTAATGGTTCATGGTATTTGGAAGAAGTAAATACCACGGACCTCGAGGACTGTCACAAGGTTACTAATATCCTAAAGGAATGAGCAACACTATCTACACGAATTAAGTAGAGTGAATCTTGGGTTCAAGAACCCTGAAATAGAATGCCTACTAACTAAATGGCATCACGGGATGCTTTCGAGAATAATGGCCAGAATCATCACACCAGGAATACAAAGCATTGCTAGATTACTAGGTGACTCCCTAAGACACCTAGGGTCATAATAATAGCTCCAACATATATGTCGAGGCAACAGAGTACCTCAACCCACTGGTTAGTGTGGTTAATCTGGCCCAAAGGAACATCGGGAACAGAAAGAAGGGGGTTGCAAATGCATCAGACTATTTAGAAACCTGGGATGACTCGGACAGCATAACGGCTGTAAATGCTCAAAACTATTTGAGACATCCTGCAAAAATGGTGGCATAACCACTCAACATCACAATATCAAGGTTCTGAGGCCAGCTATGAACATACGGAAGTAGTAGAACTGAACTGAGGCTTGGAACCAACAATCCTAAGAGTCTACGGATTAGTAACACGTGATCCTGGTAGAAAGAAGAGAAAGCCTAGTTCTTAATCCCCGTAGAAAAGAGGAGGGTGACTCAGATCAGAAGGACATAAGGTTAAGGAGTAAAAAGAGCCTTACGTTCCCTTCCACAATCAATTCCCTTACATAACTAAAGCATTTCTAGACACGACTTCGACCAGTTTGGCTTGGTAATCCTACAGGCAGTCAGGCTCTGATACCAAAGCTGTCAGGACCCTGGTTCTAAGTCACACCGATCTAGCATGTAACACCTCATATCACTTTGCGGCCTCACGCACGATATTCCACGGGTGTCTCCTTACCTGGCCCGGGACCGTTTGCGCGTTTTGGCTCACGTATATGATAGTGTTGCTAGCATCCATATGACAGAGAACCCGGGCCGACATGACTAGTCGTGAACCCAAAGTGGCACTAACTTACGGGGACAGGCATACATGAAACAACATCGAGCATGTCGGTCAACAGCGTGTGAATTCGGGCTGTAGCAACTAGGCTAACAGGACTCCGGAGGTCACCGCGTGACATTTCCCCGAAGGGACAGACACAGGAACGAAGTGTATCACATGCCGGCCAGTCTAGGTGTTCCAGAGCAGTAGTGCTGGGCTAGCAGGACTCCGGTGGACCGGGCTGTAGCGGACTACTATGGCTCATGGAAGCACAAGACCACATTTCCCCATAAGAGAGGCTACCAAGGATAAACAACTAGGTTGTCGGATCCCACACATACCAAGCATTTCAATCATACACACAATATGCTCAATATGTGCAATACAACATGGCATCACAACAAGACTCTACGACTCAGAGTATTTATTCATTAGGCTCCGAGGAGCCAAGTATTACAAACATGGGTCTCATGACCCAACATACAGAGCATACAAGCAACAAGCACATGCGGAAGCTTAACTTGTCTGAGTACAGACAACTACAAATGAAGAAGGCTGAGAAGCCTGACTATCTACAAGACCCTGCTGATGGCATAAGATCGTAGCTGAGGTAACAAGCTAAACATCGAAGTCCACGCGGAACTACTAGCGAGACTGAAGTCTCTCTGCAAAACATAAAATAAGCAAACGTGAGTACAAATGTACCCAGCAAGACTTACATCAGAACTAGCTACATATGCATTGGTATCAATAAAGGGGGGTGGAGTTTAACTGGAGCAAGCCAGCTTTGACTCGGTGGCTATCCTGAACTACGACTGCAAGTAACTCTTTTGAGGTGGCGCACACGAGTCCACATATTCACCATATCAATACACCACTATGGATCCGCTCCCATCTCCCTACGAGAACGCCATCCATAGCACTCACGCTTATCTTGCGCATTTTAGAGTATCCACTTGCACTTGTCTATGAACTGTACAGGCAACCAGAAGTCCTTTACTGCGGACACGGCTATTCGAATAGATGATGTTAACCCTGCAGGGGTGTACTTCTTCACACACGCTCTCGCCACTTACCACCATGTACACGTCGTGTATCTCGGCAACCTTCAAGCGGAAGCCTGGCGAGGGAGTCGGCCACGACCTGACTAACCACGCGAGTCTCTCGTCCATGTTTATCGCCTACAACGAAAAACGACCCCAACAACGCTGGCGCTCCTTCATCAACATGATATTCTTCCGGGGAGTTAGTCCTCATTTTCGATCCTTTTGGTCATTCGATGACAAAGGGGGAGAAATTTGAGTTAGTCTTCAAGCGGGTCTACTTATATGGGAGTTTTTTTGCTAAGTTACAACTCTCGTTCTTTTGAAGACTTTGCTGATCGAGTTGTAAACTTAAACTCTATGGTGGTCTGATACTTTTGCTGAGCTCTTCTGCATGCTTATTCCTCATTAATGTTAATGCACGCATGTTGAATTACATCAGTCACCATATTTCATCATGCATTTCAAGTCCTTCATATTATATGTCAAATGCGTGTATGAATTACAAGATATAGGGGGAGATCTCCATGATTCTACTCTTCAAGTGTGCATTGCTTCAAAAGCAAAATCCTCACTATGCACATCTTCAGGGGGAGTTCTTCTATATCTTGCAATCAAATTCCTCAATATCAGTATTTACACTTCATATGTTTATCCCCGTTGAAAACTTAACCTATATTGTCATCAATCACCAAAAAGGGGGAGATTGTAAGTGCATCTAGTGCCCCTTAGTGATTTTGGTGTATTGAAGACTTATAGGTTAAGGGACTAATGTGTTTATGAGTGTACACAGGTCTATAAGTCTATGAGGAATTTGATATTTACAGTGAAAGTCGACCCCTAAAAATGAAGTTCTTCGACTGAAGACTTTGGATTTCTGAAGACTTTCTGAAGAATTTGAAAGTGAAGAAATTGGTGTGACCTTGAAGACTTGGTATTCATTCGAGGAACATGAAGCGTGAAGACTTTTGTTTTCGTAGTTTCATTTTCTCTTTCTTGAGTCATAGGAAACACCGTACTGTTAAAGGGGGTCGAGGAAATACTAAGGAAAAATTTCCAAGTGATGCTCAACTCAAAATCCTACACTTACCAATCCCTTCGAGTGAAGCCTTTGGAAATCTCATACAGTTCAGTCATATTCTTCAGTGACAGAGATGAAGTTCTTCTGGTCTCTGAGGAATTTGTTCTAACTGAGGAGTTAGGAATTCACTAGTGCGGATTGCCTACACAGTGAGGAACATGATAGCCCTGAGGAATTTGAGCCTCAAATTTCCGACCGTTGATGTGCCTTGCGCCAGCTGTCCCAAAATATCTACCCACCTAACGGTCATATCATTGAAGGGCATTTATGTCTTATCATGTCGGGCTACTCCCTAGGCTATAAATAGCCGCCCCCTACAACCACTAGCTAGTTGGCTGCTCCGAGAGAAACTGACACTTGTCATTTGAGAGCATCCCATCCTCTGAGGACTTTGAGCGAAAATCATCAAGTGAGGAAACCCAAACCCAAACACCTACAAACCCAAAGTGATCGAGCATCACTGAAGAGATTGATCTTGCGTAGATCCGACGCTTGTTACCTTTGAAGACTATGCTTCTTCCAGACGGTTAGGCGTCATGGTCTGAGCATCCAAGAGGAATTTGTGGATTGCCGAGTGACCGAGTTTGTGAAGGTTTGGAAGTCACCTGAAGACTTACCACGAGTGATTGGGCGAGGTCTGTGTGACCTTAGATCAAGGAGTATACGGTGAGGGCTGTGTGTCCGGGACTGTGTGTCCTCAGGTTTAAATACCTAGCCGCTCCAACCAGATGTACAACTGACACAGCAGTTGGAACTGGTCTACCAAATCATTGTCTTCACCAAGCTTACTGGTTTTATTTCCTCAACTCTTTCATTTCCTCATTACTGTGTTGTGTACTTGTTCATATCTGTTTGAAGACTTTGACTGAAGACTTTCTCCATTTCCTCAGTTCAGTTTCTTCAGTCTGTTTGTCTTCATCCTGTGCTATCCTGTGTTTACGCTTTCTGTACTCTGTGCTTGTCTTCATTTCATCATGATGACCATGCTTGTGTTCTGTTATGTTTACTTTTGAGTACTTATTCCGCTGCAAGTAGTTCTTCGCTAAGGAATTTCCTCCCCGGCAAATTCCTTAGTGAAGAATTCATAAAAATCGCCTATTCACCCCCCCTCTAGTCGATATAACGCACTTTCACCAAATAATGAAAAAGAACCAGATAATGATGTTGAGATAGAACCACATGTTGATCTTGATAACCCACAACCTAAGAATAAAAGATATGATAAAACAGACTTCATTTCTGGAAAACACGGTAAAGAAAGAGAACCGTGGGTTCAAAAACCTATGCCTTTTCCACCCAAGTCAACTTAAAAGAAAGATGATGAAGAATTTGAACGCTTTGCTGAAATGTTGAGGCCAGTCTTTTTGCGTACTCGCTTGACTGATATCTTGAAAATGCCTCCTTATGCAAAGTACATGAAAGAAATCATCACTAATAAGAGAAAAATATCGGAAGCTGAAATCTCCACTATGCTTGCTAATTATACTTTCAAAGATGGAGTACCTAAAAAACTTGGAGATCCGGGAATACCAACTATACCTTGCTCTATCAAAAAGAATTATGTGAAAACTGCTTCGTGTGATTTAGGAACTGGTGTTAGTGTTATGCCTTTCTCTTTATATAAAAGACTTGACTTGAATAAACTCACACCTACTGAAATATCTTTGCAAATGGCTGACAAATCAACTGCCAAGGATGGCTGCTTCCAAGCCCACCTCCTGGTTGTCATCGCTCGATCACTTGCTTTTCCACTGAGTGATTGCTTAGGGACCTTAGCGTACGATCTGGGCTGTTTCCCTCTTGACTTTGGATCTTAGCACCCAATCAGTCTACCTATTGGTATCTGTGAGGATGTGCTCGTTGTTGTTGCTAATGTTACTATTTTGACTGACTTTGTTATACTTGAGATGCACGAGGACGACAACATGTCGATTATCCTTGGTAGACCATTCTTGAATACTGCAGGGGCTGTTATTGATTGCAATAAAAGCAAGGTCACTTTTCATATTAATGGTAATGAGCATACGGTGCACTTTCTGAAGAAACAATTCCAAGTGAATGGTATTAATCTTATTGAAAAATCTCCGACAATCACTATTGGAAGTTTTCAAATGCCTCTACCTACTGTCAAAAAGAAATATGAAATGCTTATTGTTGGGGACATTCATATCCCCATTGAGGTAACTTAGTGATTTACGAAGGTTCTTCTGTTTCATGCTAATCGAAAGTGGTTGTTAATAAGACCTGATCAAGGTTATTAATGAATCATTTTTTTGCGGTATGAAGTTGATGAATTTAGTAAGCACTACCTTTTGTCCCTACTTTTTGTTTTATGTTTTTATTAGTTAAATAAAATAAAATGCCATGTTTTCTCTATTTTCTGAATTTCCCGTGCAATAAAAAAGGACCCAAAAATAAAAGTTCTTCGAATGCTCTAAAAATTTAATACGATTTTTTTCTTAATATTTCTGAATTTCTGGTGCAAATAATATCAGAGGGAGGTGCCCTGGTGGGTTGTGGTCCCCACGTGGGACCCCTCACTTATCTCTTCATCCCACATCATCACTTACCTCCAGAAAAAAATCTCCATTGCTCTCTCTCCCGTGTTCTTGCTCTCAAACCCACGGATTCCGACCTCTTTGCTCGAAGCTCCGTTTCTGAAACTGTTTCGGGGCATTGTTGCTTGGTATGTGACTCCGCCGTTTGTCCAATTAGTTTTTGTTTTAGTGGTTTATATTTTGAATAATTAGCTACTCTTGGTGCTGCAGTAGATGAGCTTGCATGTTGAATTCTTAGAGTTCTAAGTAGTTTGAATGCTTGCTATGGCCTCTATGTATCCCTATGAGTAGTTGCCATCAATTTAATAAAGTTTTGTTGACAAATTTTTGTCACCCAAATTTTTATAGAAAATTGTACGCGGACATGATGAACCTATTTGGAAGGAGCTCTTCGAGGAGGCGATCCTCGGGGACATCTTCTAGTGACAGTTCTGCCCGCTGGTCTTATGTAGAACCAAGTGAAAGCTCCACACGAGATGCCGCCACCGAAACATGCTTATGGCCTTGCGATGAATATATGATGCGTGTGGGCATTAAGGAGGAAAATATGTTCACAATGCCGGACTCGGTCCCTACATTTCAGATAAGTGCGAACAACGCCACCTTCTCACTGAGTCGTTTGTCAAAGGATTTAAATTCTTCTCTCGTGAGTCTAGGGTGTCTTTTATGCTTTATGATAATCCATTTACTATTTCACTCGAAAATTTTGCTTAACATTGCAAACTTCCATTTTGGGGTTCGCTTGACGAACCACCAAGGGCTGAGTTCGAATCTTTCTTGACTAGTCTTTGTTATGGTGAAAGGAGGGGAGTGACACAAGGTAGAATAAAAGCATTCATTTTCCCGCAATTCAGTACTTTGCATTATTCAACGGGAAATGTATAGTAGGCAAGCAAGGCTATAGTACACTTTGTGCTCCAGACTTAAGCCTCATTCGCACCGCTCTCACTAGTGAACAACGGGAAATGTATAGTAGGCAAGCAAGACTGTAGTACACGTTATGCTCCAGACTTAACCCTCATTCGCACCGCTCTCACCGGTGAAAGGAATTATAACCTTGGAGCGATTGTTGCACGCAGACTTTAGCATAACACTAACAGTGGCTATTCCTATGGTGGAATATATGCCACGCGTTTAGCACGAGGGCTGAGTGTTTCACCTTTGCCCTTTGATCCTATCCTACCCATGCGGTATTTAGATTTTGACACCTTAAAAGATCATAAAATCCTTAAAGGAAAGATTCATGACTTCACTTACAATTTGTTGTTTAACCAAACATCTGTTGTGCACACATATTTGCGTGCGCCTGCTCTTTTTGACTATCAGCAAGGGAACATATTTTGTTCTTGAGAGTGAGGCCCGAGCTCACAATGCGGCGGTGGAGGCAGCACGGCGGGCCTAGGCATCCGCACCAAGAGCCTCCGTGAGCTACCACGCCGACTACTATTCAAGCTACTGATCGACTACTAAGCTAGGCCAAAAGCCTAAGCTTGGGGGAGTATGTGTTCCTCACCGACATTATATTCATGTTCACGCATATCATTCCATTTGTCGGTGTTCACACTTTTTCATTGTATCATCCATGCTTAAATTTATTTTCTTGCTTTCTTCTTATGTGTTTGAAAAACTTAAGAAAAACAAAAAAAATTAGTTGTAGTAGTTTACTTTCTATGCATGCTTAGTAGTAGCACTAAAAAGAAATCCAAAAAGATTTCCTTGTTCTTCTTTTGCTTGTTGGGAGCTTTCCCGTGTAATTAGTTTTTCTTGTTTTTGTTTTTCCTTTTATTTGCATGTTCAAGAAAACCAAAAACTCCAAAAATATTTCAGTGTGTTTCTCTGAATTTCTTTTCTTTTTATTTGAGTCTTACCGAGGAGAAGACCACGATGAAAATGTTGAGTGGCTCTCATATGAATAAATGTTAAACTAATAAAGAGCCCATTTTACCTTGTCTTCTCCTGCTGAATAAAATGTTTGCAGATTTCAGCTTAGTACACGGCACTCTTGCACTATTATTATTTTCATATCATTCGGTCATGCAAGTGAAAGGCAATAATGACGATATTCGATGAACTGGCTGTGGCAGAGAGAAACTGGTATGAACTCGACTTGTTCTGTTTGTGTAAATATGTTTAACCTAGAATCCATGATTCAGCCCATTATGATTAAACATGTTTGCAATGACAATTAAATATTATAGTTTCTCATGCCATGCATAAGTAGCTAGGAGTGGATAATGATTTATCTTGGATATCAACATAGCGTTAAAATGATTGTGATGTGGTATGATGATATGGTATCCTCCTCTGAATGTTCGAGTGGCTTGACATGACACATGTTCATGAATGTAGTTGAATCAAAACCAACATAGCCTCTATGATATTTATGTTCATGGTGTTCATATCCTACTCATGCTAGTGTCCAATGTTACTTATGCATAATGCATGTTTATGACTGTTGTTGCTCTTTAGTTGGCCGCTTCTCAATCTATTTGCTAGCCTTCGCCTGTACTAAGTGGGAATTCTGCTTGTACATCAAAAACCTTGAACCTAAAGTTATTCCATATGAGTCCACCATACCTACCTATATGAGGTATTACCCTGCCGTCCTAAGTAAATTTGCATGTGCCACCTCTAAAAACTTCTAAAAAAATATCCTTTTTGTGTGCCCGGATCATTCATGGAACGACAGTAGGTGGTCGGTATCTTCCATGCTAAGCGGGTTATTCTCAGGTCGAGTGTTTACTCACTTGCCATCGCACGAGAAAAGGGCGGTAATAGGGATGCCCAGTCCCAAACTGCAAACTGAAAAAGAGTTAATCTCTCAAATAATCAAACAAAAACTCCTAATTGAGTCAAAACCTTTACTTTTATCGCTTGGGAACCGCCACTAGCGTGCTTAGCATGGAAGATATTAATAACTGATGATCGTGAAGTAAATGGGAAGAGCGCATGTCTCAAAATATCATTTACCTCTGTTTTAAAAACTTAAGCTCTGGCACCTCTGCAAATCACTGCTTCCCTCTACGAAGGGACTACCTATTTATTTTTTATGTTGTGTCATCACCTTCTAAAACAAGCGCCAGAACCTAAGAGCACAGTTGTCATGACTTATGCATTATATGTAGCTAATGTTGGCTGCATCATGACTGGATCTTTTCTACCATGAATTACAATATTTAGTCGATGCTTGAACTTTGGAGGTGCTCTGCATTTATGTTTTGCGGTCTCGGAAAGGGCTAGCGAGATACCACTATTGTCATATTATATCATGGTTGTTTTGACAACTTGTTGCTGTTTGAGATATCTTATTATTGCTCGCTAGCTGATTATGTCATTGATATGAGTTAATATAATCTTTAAGAGTTATTGTCGGCATGGTTAGTTATAATGTTGGCTGAAAACCTGGGTGTTGTTTAAGCCTATTTATGCAAACAAGAGCAAAAAAGTTCATAAAAGTTTTTCTTTTTCACTTTCAGTTTATCAACTGAATTGCTTGAGGACAAGCAAAGGTTTAAGCTTGGGGGAGTTGATACGTCTCCAACGTATCTACTTTTTCTAACGCTTTTCCTCGTGTTTTGGTCTCTAATTTGCATGATTTGAATGAAACTAACCCCGGACTGACGCTATTTTCAGCAGAAATATCATGGTGTTGTTTTTTGCTGAAATAAATGTTCTCGAAATGGAATGAAACTTTGCGAGGAATTTTTATATGATATATAAGAATTTCTGGAGTCAAGACCTACTGGAGAGGGGCCCCTGGGTGGGCAAAACCCAACAGGGCGCACCCCCCTCTCCTGGCGCGCCTAGGTGGGTTGTCCCCACCTGGTGGCCCCGCAGACCCTGAAACCGATGCTATAAAATCCTATTTTTCTAGAAAAAATTTAGGGAGAAAGAATTATTGCGATCCACGAGATGGAGCCGCCGTCACCTCTTGTTCTTCATCGGGAGGCCGGATCTGGAGTCCGTTTGGGGCTCCGGAGATGGGGATCTTCGTTCTTCGTCATCACTAACCCTTCTCCATCACCAATTCCACGATGCTCCCCACCGGGAGTGAGTAATTCCTTCGTAGGCTCGCTGGTTGGTGAGGAGTTGGATGAGATTCATCATGTAATCGAGTTAGTTTTGTTAGGGCTTGATCCCTCGTATCCACTATGTTCTAAGATTGATGTTGCTATGACTTTGCTATGCTTAATGCTCATTTTAGGCCCGAATGCCATGAACTCAGATCTGAACCGTTTATGTTAACACAATTATATCCATGTTTTAGATCCGATCTAGCAAGTTATAGTACACCTGGTACGTCTGAGGGAAACGAATGGGGTGGCGCAGCGGAGGAACTAAGGACTATTTTAACGACGATCGGGGCATCAGACGAGAGATGAAAATGGTAGCGATTAACCCTAAAAACGGTAGCGATTGAAGAAGCATGGGTTCGTGGAACTCAGTTGGGCTGCAGAGCTACGTGGGCTGAGTCATGGGGCTGTGGTTGGGTTAGGACGCCTAGGACTGGACCTCTTTAAGGCTAGAAACCAGACAAAAAAATTTATTGGATGCATAACACTATTTGGGCCACGCCTGGGGCTATAGCCCCAGCTGCCACAGGCCCAGTTTCGCCCCTGGTCTCCAATGCAGGCAAGGGTTTGCAGTTACAGATGGAAACTGCACAGCCTACACCCTACAGCGGCTCGGACCTGTTTGGTTGGTGACCTGAGTAGCGTGCCTGAGAAAAATAGACGCCTGAGAGTAGCCGGTGATTCTTGCGACTTTAGCCTGACCAGGCAACCTAGCTGGGACGCTGTTTGGTTCGTGCCTGAGCGTGCCTGAGCATGAGGCAATAAAAAATGATAGCAAGCATTGATTGCTACATGCATGCAGCCCATACATACACCCATCAATACGCTAGTGAATCATTAAAGTAAGCTGCATGCGCGTGCCTGAGTCTCAGGCCTCCGATTTCGGTGGCCTGACTCCGGCTAATCACATGCCTGTGTGGTCAGGTCAGGCTAGCAGCACGAATGCTCAGGGTAGCAACCAAACAAGGTTCAGGCCAGTGTCTGGCTAGCTTGTGGCCAGGCAAATTCATCTCAGGGTAGCAACCAAACAGCCCCTCACTTCCTGCCACGGCCTTTGGGTTTCTTGGGTTTCTTCTTGTTCTTCTTCTTCTGAGCCCCCTTTTGTGTGGCCGCTTCTTCCTTCACCGATTCCGTCTCCTTGCCTGAGCATCCGGCCTGGCCGTCTGCCCCGTCAGTCTGCGGCTGGCCGACGGCTGCGGCTTCATTCCTTCTGCCATCTTCTTTCGTGGACGCCCTTGCGGAACGCAGGAAGCTGATGATCGTCTGCAGTTTGTTCTCGCCACCTTGCCACATTGAGTACAGATCCTCCACAGTCAGACATGTTGTCTTCTCCGTCCTGCGCAAATGGCAAATTTTCACAAAAAATTCAGGATCACCTAGTCATGTTTCACAAGAAGTCACTCATACCGGTCTACTATCAAGAGCAATACGGCATGTGTACTACCATCAAGATATTTAGAATTGGCCCTGATTTAACATTTGCCTACCTGGCAGAACATTCTTCGAATTCGCTGCAGATGTGCCTGACCTCTTCCAGCAGTTGTGCATCAGTCAGCCATGGAATGGCGCTCCTAAGGAACTGAATAATAGACCTTGCATCTTTCTGCAGAAAATTAGATTTCAGAATAAGTTGACCTTGTTTCAATGGGACAAAATGGAAAATTAACAGAACAGGCATTGTAACATATGAAACTCACCTGGCCTTCCTTGTTGACCTGAAAAGTCTCAACCATCTCCCAGAAGGCAATACTCTCATCGCGTAAATCTATCTCTCCAGTACTCTCCACCTTGGTATCATGTACAGCCTTAGGTACGTTTCCAGCAACATTGCACAATTTGTTACCATCAGAATTTTCTGGCAGTGCAGCCTCTTGCTTTACAGAACTTCCCTCTTCAGGGCAAAGAATGGCCATTATCTTCGGAACATCATACAAATCCTCCTTGCTAATCATATCAACATTTATGTTCTCGCAGATTGCTGGGCCTTTGGACGGACCCATAACGACCATACGATCTCCTATTGCAGCAAGTGCGTCAGCAACCACTCTTATCAAGTTGCTTGGTGCGCGAGGCCTCATTTGCAAAGCATGTAAGATCTTCTGAGAGAACTTCCGAGGTAAATCCTCGAAGACTCCACACTCCAGAAGAGTATTTGTGATCTTATAATAGGAAATCCCCACGTCATGAGTTAGGATCA
This sequence comes from Aegilops tauschii subsp. strangulata, assembly GCF_002575655.3. Classification (NCBI taxonomy): domain Eukaryota; kingdom Viridiplantae; phylum Streptophyta; class Magnoliopsida; order Poales; family Poaceae; genus Aegilops; species Aegilops tauschii. Next base: position 547,031,457 of record NC_053036.3, on the reverse strand, counting down.
GTGGATAAAGTGTGACCACTAGTCTCAGGAGGACTTCAGTGTATGAACTACTAGGAGTTGAAGTCCTCCGGACCCACTCCAGAAGCATTTTCTTATCTGTCAGGATATTCATAATTGTCCGAAATATGAAACGGCCTGAATCGAAGATCGTCTGATAAAGATCGTAATCTGGTCTTGAAGTAGATGCCAGGCAGGTTTCAAGGTAAACCTTGCTGGTGCGGCACTCCAGCATATTGACCAACTGAGATTTCGTGCAGTACACACCACAACCTTTCTGTAGCAGGTGTGCTGAAGACAAAAAACCAAGGCACTCCATCAGACCCACATAGCATATTGGGGATATGTAGTCCAGTTCACCCCTCCACTCAACACTATTGAAGGTAAAGTCAAGAGCAAGCCTGAAGTTCGAGATCAAGGAGGTATCGACACCAGCATCAAGAAAACTCTTCAAAGATCGATAAAAACTTGCCCACTCAGAATCATTGCCTAGGTACTGTAGCAGCCTTGAAATTAGTGCATCATCCAATCGTGCTGCATGGACAAGAAGGATGGTTGTCCTCCCAAGATGCCCATGAGTCAGTTTTCTATTTGTTGGTTGAAGATTTGCACCAATGTAATCAGAAATCAAACCATATGAAACTGGTGAGTCAAGTATATGCGAGAGGCTCCTCCGCGCCCCATCTCTCCAGACAAGAAAAATTAACTCGAAGAAGCGACGCTCCCAGAGAACAGAGAAGCTTCTTAACTTCATTGTACTTTTCGGCATACTGAACTCTGGTTCTTCCAGAAAGTTAGCTATCTCCTTCACAATAAGGATGGTTCTCACCAGGGCATACGAAGATGCTGGCTTTGGAGAAATTCGAGCAATGGACTCCAACTTCTTAAGTACACTGAAACCAACAGAAGACAACTCATTCATCAAGAAAGACTGGGCACATGAATGATACTGAAGGATATCCAGCCAACAACGCTTGCCATCTTGCTGCAAAGAATTTCTGCCTGCGTTAGACAGCCAACTTGAGTTCATGTTTAGCACAACATATCGGTCATCTTCACCATCTTTCCTCAACCCAAAGTACTTAGCGCAAGATCTTCATACTCATTTAATTCTGGACCATCAGTGTGGCGAAGATGAGATAGTACTTTGATTATGATTGACTTCCAGTGATTCCAGGCATACGCTAGGGTTTCGGGTGATATCTGGTTACGAGCCACCATATCATTACAGCCACTTTCATCTTCAGATCCTGGCCCTAATTCCAAATTGTATCCAGAGACTTGAGACTGAAGATGAACATGAAGAATCGAACGGGAAGCAATAAATTCAGCGAACAAGTTTCCACATTTTCTGCCTTCAAGAAAAATGCAATTTAAACTGGGAAGAGACTTGTTCATATCTGACAGTGCATCAGCTTGCAGGCAAACAAAGCAGTAGAAGCACTCGGAGACCTTTTTCGCCATCTCTTTGGTTCTTGCAAGCAAATGTTCCTTCTCTGGATATCTTTTGGGAGGCCACCCTCTACTATTTGAAGACCAAAAGGAATCTGCAATGATATGGAGGAGGAGAAGCCGCGTTGCATCCTCAGTCTTATCTGCCTTCTCAAGCATGTCTACCTCCCGTATGATATGTCCTTTTTGCTTTGCTATTCCAGCAGCTTCGAGGAAATTACCCCTATCCACCTCTAAGCTAAACAGTTCTTCAAGAAGATTCTTAGACTTCAAGAATGCCCGTACATGATCCATAGAACTGAAAGCCCTAACAAAAGGCATCATATGCTTTATGTCGCCGTGCTCGGAATAATGCTGAGCACAACTTTCAAGATAAGTCTTTCTAATAGCAGAAACCTCCAAGGATTTTGAATTCTCAAGCAAATGTTCCTCCTTCAACTGTTGCAGGAACTGCAAGCCAAGATCGAATAGTTTTCCTTTCGAGCACATTGATAAACACTTGGTGTAACATTTAGCTTTGAAGAACACTTTAGCTGCCTCTAACCAGCACTCAGTCATTGCAAAACAATCACCAGCATCCTCAAGCCTGGAAGCACCACATTTTTGCATATAGAGCATACCTAGGGAAGTGAAAGGAAAATAATGTTTAGTCAGATAGAGTAGCGTAGAGTGCATATGAAAGCTAAAAAATATGCATAAATGTTTATAAAAATTAAGGTGTTTACTTGTACGGTAACTCTTTAGGAACAACTTATATTAAAAACGTTATGGAATGATAAATCACAGAAATAATGGATACAGCATAAATGTTTTACAAAATAAAGGTGTTCACTTGTACGGTAACCCTTTAGGAAGAACTTGTATTAAAAACGTTATGGAATGATAAATCCCAGAAGTAATGGATACAGCTTGAAACTTATGTAGAGTCAGCGGACCTGCTTTTTTGTAGTCGCCTAATTTGATATAACATGTAGCAGCTTTCTCATGCATGCCTATGGACTCATAGATTTCTGATGCTTTCTGCATTGGAGCCTTGCCATTCTCCAAATTTGAGGACGTCGCACGTTCAGCAATTGCTACAAGTCCGGCAGCTCTTGCCCACTTCTCTCTGTATGCATCACCAGCCTTTTCAAAACACATTGTAGCCATTTCAAATTGCCCCTCGTTGAATAACTACAAGAAAAACGAGCACATCTGATATGGAATAACAACCTCAAAAGAGAAGTACAGTAAAATTGAGAGTGCGTAGGCACAATTACACCTCTAAACAGAATTTATGTGCATAGACCAATTGTCAAACAACAAAGGCCCATGAATTTCATGAAAATGAAAAAGGTCCAAACATACAATGCATGGCAAGGTAAACTGGCTTTCCACAGAAAACAAGATCACTGACCTTGGTTCCCCGTAGTCTCCAATCATCAGCACTGCTTCCTGTCTGCATTGCTTGAATGAGGGAAGGATCAAGTAATCTAACCTCTACAAGACGCAACTTTTTCCAATAGTCAAACATTGGTCGACAGTAATCATCTGTATTCTCACATATCCACAGTCTTTGTCTCGTGCGTGTGATTGCAACATAGAGTTGCTTCAGCTCTGAGCAGAGAAGATGATGCTTGCTTCTGTCGAAATCCGGATGAGAGATCTCCCCAGACTGTGCTATAATATCTTTATCTTTCATGTAGCTGTACAGCACTCTCCATTTGTTCCTCAAAGGAGATGAGCCAAAAAAGTTGTACAGCAGCACATCCTACACCATGTCTTCAAAGTCAGTAAGAACGCTCAAAATCTTAAAGGTTAAAACATAGCACTTTACTAATAATTGATTTTGCAAAATGAACACAGATGGAAGTGAATTTAGATGCTCATACCTGGAACTCAAGGCCCTTGCATTCAACAATAGTCAACACAAGAGCCTGTTTGCCAACAAGATCAACAATTTGTTTTTTGGTAGCATCATCACGAACTAATATGACTTGCTCAGCATGCGTGTTACCATGCTTACTTTTGATTTCTCCAAATATAGCCATAATTGCACTTTCATCATTACCAGACTCCAGCAGCACGGGAGCTTCTCCATATACTAGTCCAGTCTCTGGATTAAGCTTGTCAACACTTGATGGGAAAAAGAAGTAGAGAAGGCTCATGATACTTTGTGCCATGTGAAGGATGCCACAATGTGTGCGGAAATTTTGAGTAAGTTGGAACATATCAGAGAGTTGGACTTGTTTCCCATGTTGAATTCCCTGATTAAACACCTCAGTTTCTGATAGAAATGCAGTGTAAAAAAGTGAACGGATATCTTCAAACCGGAAATCGATACCCCTTGCTATAGTCTGTGCAGTGTCGCCAGCAAAAAGGAAGCCTTCCTTGAAGTTCTTGCAGACATACTTAAGAAGTGCAATCTGTGTCATGGTTAGATCCTGCACCTCATCTATGTATACAAAATCCACCAGATCTCCACTGTAGCCCTCGGATACAAGACTGATGTGAAGACTGTTGAAAAAATCTGACAAATCAAACTCTCTGGCAGTGGATTTCATACTCTCATAAGTATTGAAAATATTATAAATCCTATCTCTCTTCTCACTGTTCAGAGATGAAAATCTTTTATCTGAGAGCATCACATAATCTTGTCTTCCAAGCTTGCCAATATAAGGGTTGCTTGCTTGATATCTACCCTTTATATGAGAAATTATTTCAGTGAAGACAGTGGATGCATCAAGATTCTTCGACAGGTCTGCATTAAAACGAGGCCAATAGGAAGCAGCAAATTTCTCATAGGTAACTTCCTTTGATTCAATAAAAGTTTGCAGCGCCCGGGAGTTTGAATGCCATCTATCAATGCTAGACTTCAGTTCACCATAAATCACATCAAAAAATGATATCCGGAATGTTCCATCAAGCATCATCAAGAACTTTCGATATGTTATAGTAAGAGGATAATGCTCATGAGGTAGATTGCTAAAATTGTCAGGTATTTCCGTAAACTCTTCCTGGTCATCAAAGATGTCGTGCATATGAAGAATACTAGGCTGATCAGAGACATCACCAGAGCCAAACCTATAAAAAAGATTGAGATCACTTACAACTAATATGAGGAATATGGTTGACTAACTCATAAAATAATCAAAGTGAATATCATTCAAAGAGTGTAAATTTCAACAACAAAAAAAGGGAGAGTCCCTCATTTGGCTATTCATTTAAGTGCAAGCCACCCACAAGGGCTAGTCCCCGTAGGTATAGTGTTTTTTATCGTTATTAAAGTATATAAAGAGAAAATGTACTTCAGATGTATAAAACCGCTAAAGACTTTGAAGGGGCATAACAAAGGAAGAATCTATAGAGTTTGAAGTTATAAATAGGTACCCTCACAAATAAAAAAAAGTCGTAAATACGATAAAAATGGAGTGAGTACAGTTAGAAATATCTTGAACCAACTTGCACACATATTCCTGTCCACTTTAAATATATTTACAAACATTTTCGAAAATGCTAAGCATGTGTAAACTTCTAATAGGGGGCTAGTTCAACCAACTTACTTTTTGAGTCCGGAAATGTGACTCTTTATGGCCGAACACAACTTTGGGCTTACAGTTATAAACACTTGTTTTACAAAACTTTCTCCTATGTCCTTCAGTGGCATAATATTTTTATCATCCACCCCAGATAAATCAGCTCCATCCAAATTTAGACCTTGGGATGCAAGCAATGAGTGTTGCTCTTTTTGAATCAGTTTCATTGTCAATACAGTGGTTTTTCCGGTGCCTGACCTCCCAAGTATAAAACTAGTGAGCGGGAATTGGATTATCATCTTCTCTTCATCAGTCAATTCAAAGGGGATATCAACTTCGGAACCATCAGCAGCTGTAAGCAAATGTTTTGCCACTCCAGATGATAACGAGTAGAATTTCATCAGCAAGAAGCTTTCGCGAACTTTTGAATTTTCCATAGCATATGATGTATCCACTAGATCAAGCTCTTCCTGGGCATCAACTCTGCAATCCTTCTTATAGCGAATAATATCAGGCTCAACATCCCAAACCATAGGAACCTCCAGTTTCCTGTAATCCACCAAAAAAAGAGGCAAAAAGTAAGAAGAATGTCTACAAGCAGCCCATTTATAAGCATGTCTATTTAAGAACAGTTCATTTTCAAGCATCAAAGGTAAAAGAATAATAGTAACAAAGAATAGCCCAATAATAATGAACAATGCATACCCCAGTGTCTGCACTCTTCGGCAGTGATCCATGTAATCATGTGTGTACATGGAAAAAAGGTTCTCGAGACGTTGAACGGTTCTAGCAACATGTTGTTGTGACAGTAGGTCCCAAATTCTTATTATCTGGATATACCTTCCTTCACTTTTCTCCACGTCAGTACTCCAAATAAGATAAAGGTCCCTGATCTTGTATGCTTTTGCAAGATGGGAAACACCAGGTATATCCAAGTTCCTAACTGTTGTCCTCCAACCATCACCAAGTTTAATAAGCTTTTGAAGTATTTCCCTCCTGAGCTGTGATGATTTCAGCTTGGTGAAAGACTTTCTAAACTCATCGCTAACAATGACCTGTTGAATTTACCAGTACACAAAATAGAGACTGAGTAAGGATGATTTTAAAAAATATATACAGGTATAGTTCTTTAAAAAAAGTTAGGAGATTCACAACATCGCCTGTAATCTGTAGGAATACCATGGTGTAAAGTAGCACATGTCCCTGCAAATTTTAATTACAAACAGCATAACAGAAACAAGCGAACCACATGGATGATTCCAAGAAGCAGACACATTTGTTCATGAATCATGGCCACACAAAAAACCACATGTTATAAAGGAACTGTATATTCAGTAAAGCCAGTACAACAAATGCACATAGCCGAACCAACTTAATTTTTTTTTCTCGAGCATGTGTCCAAACATGCTACAAAATGGCGCAAAATTGGCAGCCGACAACAAGCATGAGTCTTATCAGACTAATATGCATACATGTAGTTTGCACAGTCACTAAATGCAAATAACCGAACCAACTTAATTTTTTTCTCAAGCATGCGTCCAAACATGCTACAAAATGGCTCAAAATTGGCAGCCAAGCCAACCAACAGAGGAAAAAGCTACAAACTAAACTACTAACAAAAAGATAAGGAGGAAAAGAAAGGCACACGCAGCGGGAGCACATGAAAGTATGGTCAAAGTCAAACTGACTAAACATCACTATGTTACTTACCTTCCATCTGGTATTGCTGAAAACAGCCGAATCAGCATTAAGAAGATCCTCAAGTTCATCAAGCACTTTCTTTACTTGCAAAACCAACTTACATAAGGCCGCGTCATTAGTGGCATTGAAAACACATTTACGTCTTTGAGCATCAGAAACAAGGTCTGTCCAGACAGTTCCACTTTTGTACAGTGTATGAGCATTACCAACAACCCAAAGACAGTGCCTGCATCAAATAAAGCATCCATTAGATGAATTATAGTATCAATCTGACATACTTTAAACAGTAACCAAACAAAGTCCTGGAAAAAAAATGCTCACTTTGCCCTGGTAAGAGCAACATTTGTTCTTTGCTTATCAGCAAGAAACCCAACAACTCCCTTGCCGTTGGATCTAACTGTTGATAGTATTATTACATCATCCTCTTCTCCTTGAAAGCCATCAATAGACTTGACGCGCACATGAAAGCCATCACATGTGTCGTATTTTTTGCCAAGTCTAGCATTAATTGCATCAACTTGAGAACTATATGGAGAGACCACACCAACGCTAAGCGCTTTGCCTGTACTTTTCCAACCTGCAGAAAAAACTAAACTGTTAAGTCTTTACTGATCTTTTGGGGTCGATTTTGCACAACACTAGCAAAGAAAATTTTCTTTAGCAAACTGAAGTTGATTCTGTATCAGCTTACATTTGATATAGCATTACTTTTCAGCTCTGAAGGTAAAAACAAACACCAAAAGTGAGTACATGTAGTGGCCAACTATGTTTCATCTTTCATGTCAACTGCTTAATGTTCTCAGTTTTTCTAAATAAAAATGTCACATTATCTATTAAACAGGGAAGTAGATGACAGTGGACTTGCTGACAGACATACATAGGGAATTGAATTTGCATTAACCCAGAATGATGGAGTTAAAAAATCAGAAGATATACATTGGTAACAAACTGGATTGTTGAACATAAAGTATTGCAGCGATCACCTTTCTATCAACGAAGGTTATGCAACATGTAATACAAGGAAGACCCTATAAGCTTCTAAAGATGCCATGTTGTATCAGCGAAGTCACTTGATACAGAAACAATTTAATAACTACCAAGGATATCGAGGCAGGATATATTGGAAGAAAAGAGGGTTCAGCTTAGACATACATTTAAAGATAGTTTGGATGAGGTGCAGAACAACAGCAACTTCAACCATGTTTCGTCGGCTGTTTCCTGTGCCCTCTTTGTCTTCCCTACCATCAGTGACATTTATAAGAGTGTAGCTGCCAAATGGGAGGCCTCTATAATCCTTGTTATAGCTAGGAGACAGGACATTTGAACCATCTAAAATCTTCCTCTCATAAAACTGAGCATTTGGAAACAGGCTAATACAAGGATTCATGCGATACTGTATATTCAGCAAATGTTTATCGAATTTCAGTGTAACCAATCTCCCAAAAAGACTTGTACCGAAGCCAGCTTCTTTGCATACCTAAAGATAAAACAATGAAAGGTAAGAACTACTATTATCATGAACAGATCTAGCTTTTTTTCCAAATGAAAGGCAAGAACTAAGATTATCATGAACCAATCTCCCGAAAAGAGATAATCCCTCCGTCCAGAATTATTTGTCGCATAAATGGATAAAAATGGATGTATCTAGAACTAAAATAGGTCTAGATACATTCATTCTCCTAAAAGTATTTCCGGATGGAGGGAGTACCAAATATCCCAAAAAATACTTGTACCAAATCCATCTTTTTTTTAGCCATTTGAACAGTTGTATGGATCGTGTTATGATGTTATCCATCCAACTTAAAAGAAAATATTAAATTTATCCAATGCAGACAATTCCATGTTTGGTTAATTTTGATGCTTGCAACTTTTATGGTATAAATCTTCATTAAATTTAGAATGTACAAAAATATTGTACTGTAAAATAGATTTTTTTATTAATTTATATTAGACAAGACATGCATTCACATGCGTGGTCAATAGTTCTGTAGACAGATACACCAATAACAAAAAAGAATGTTGTGTCATTTTATTATCGGAAGTTGATGGTGTAGAGAACTGAACTGATGACTACGGAATGACAGTATGACACCATACAGTATAAAGAGGGTAAGGCGAAACTTACTTTACTTTTAACCATTGCACTCAGCTGACAGTCATCTCCTACCAAAACAACATGCTTCAACCAATGCAAACGTAGTGGGATCACCAACTCACACTCCCGCACTTGAGCAGCCTCGTCAACGATTAAGACGTCGAGGGGTGCAATCTTCATGTGATGCAACCGATAAGAGCTGGAGGTAGTACAGAAAAGAAGTGTAGCATTGCGTATGCAGTAGCTCTGGACCCAGTCTTTTTCTACTCCAGTGGGTAAATTGAGGGAGTGTTGTAGATCTTTAAGCAATTTAAGGCATGCAGATCTTGCTCCATCCAGTTCCTTCTCAATAGAAGATATTGGCCGTGCAAAAACGGAGTTTTCAGTTAACAAACAACCAAGGCCCCTTTTCAAGCCGTCGTCAGTCAAGCCTACGTCGCACAGAAGGCCACCAAATTTTTGCAGCATATTAAGCAATGTAGATATATTTATGTCACTATCGCGAGAAAAGCACCTTCGGGGAAGGTGAACCAACAAATTCACTATGCATCTCTTAAGAGCTATTGCTGCCACATCAAACTGCTTCTTTATGAAGTCCAGGAAGCTGACAGGATCACTATTCCCATCATCCTCAAGAAGCATGTCGTAACGTAAAGCACAGTCATCAAAAAAGGACACCATTGAAGCTATTCTGTAGTTCCATCCAGACAACGAGGAAAAGCACTCAAGAAGTTCGTCCACACGAAAATCCAAGAAAACTTCCTGAAGATCCTCGGTGATGTCCATTCGCTGCTTGTTCCCAAACAGCACGACGTCTCCAAGAGAAAAGGGTAGACCATTTTTGTCAATGTGCTGGTTGAAATCCTTCAAGTTCTGAAGGAAACGAGTGCAAACTCCAACGACAGCAACATTAGTGGGAGCACAAGTAAGAGTTCTGCATTTCATACACGCCAAAGCCCATAGTAAAGCACTAACAGTCTTGGTCTTTCCAGTACCTGGTGGACCCCATATAAGTTTCAAGAGGTTCATATGCCTACATCGTACAGCTGAGATCACAGATTCAATAGCATCCACTTGTGACTGATTAAGTTTAATCGAAAGTAACTGCTCTGTCAAAGAAGGCAAAGGGCCCTCATCCTGTTCATTGCAGATACCACACACATCTTCACCCTGCAAAAGACCAAACAGAGAGGAGCTCAAAAAGTTAGAGACCAATTTATAGTGGTACAGAAAAAAGCAGGTAAAACTAAATCACAACTATCCAGGTTATATTACCAAATTTGTTGGGGCTAACAGCGACTTGATTACTGTGAAATTGTTATCCATGTGCGTGTCATAGGAAAGTGCTTTCCATATCCGTATGCTTGTCATGATATTACTGAGAAATATTGCATGTCTGAATTTACTCAAGTCTTCTTCCAAACCAATATCCTTTGCAACTTTAACTCTGAAAGCCTTGTGGTATTCATCATCCAAAGAAACCTCAGTAACCATTGCCAAGCAATATGTCACACCGTAGCGGTTAAGGTCCTCTGCAGATTCAGGTTTCGAGCTAGACAAAATGAATATATCACCACTCCTCGCCGTATATGCCTCAGCAGAAAAGCCAGCACCATTGTCCCAAAAGTCCACATCCATGAAGTATAATCCTGGTTTTCCTGCTACCTTCATGAAAAGTATTTTCGACGAGGGCGCTTCACTGATGAGTTCAAGGCATGAGCATAGATCCGACCTTGTTTCTTCAATCAGTGGAGGACGATATGATTGGAGATAGTGATCAAGTGAACTGAATTTGCAGGGAATAGTCTCAACCTGCATAAAAAAGTTAACGAAAATACAATTACAGCTAGCAAAATATATTCTTTAAAGATTGTTTGAGCACAGAAATGGCATGCAAATAATTTTGGAACCTTCTAAAAAAACTAATGCTAGCAGAACAGCGCTATGTGGTCAATCTCATATACTGCAAAATCAAACAAGGATAAATACTCCCCGCAAAAAAAAACAGGGATAAATACAGAGCTGCAAGATCAAGCAAGGATGTTACACAAGTGAGAAAAAGTCTGAACTCTGAAGACATAACTTGGCACAGAAAATAAATTAAAATTTGTGTCAGCAACATACTAGTACACAATATCACAACGTAGTAAACCTTTCACATTAGCATACCTGTCTAACCTAACCACATGTATTTAGCGCGTTATCTCTACAGTGTTTGGAATGAGACGGGCTCGATTATACTACGACGATTAAGAGCAGTGCAACACTTGACGAATGAAACTAGTGCGTCATTGTTTTGAACAGCAGTGGACACCATCACGAATCAGTCACAAATGGCACCAACATGCAACATGTAAATTTTCAGAAATACCATGAATCACCAAATTCGCAACGTGACCAGCACTAGAGTCTAGAAGCCACTAATCAATCACCGATTCACCGATTTAAGCACGGCTGGAAACCTAGCTCCCGCGTATGCATGCATACCTACAACTTCGCCCGTTCGGGGGACTGCGCACAGATTCAAAAAAAAAAAGGAAAGAAAAGAAGCTCAAACTGGCAGCCGCGCGTTCGCGAAAAACGTCACCGGAACTAGGATCGATGACGGGCGCACGAACCTTGCCCCGGTAGAGGTCGTCGTCGTTGATGTCCCGGATGGACCAGGAGAGCACCACGTCGCCCAAATCCACCTCCCCCATGTCGCCGGAGACCGGGGCTATCGCACTAGTAGCTATCACCGGCCGTCCTCTCGCGCCCCAGCCGCGGGCTCACGCGCCAACACCGGAGCGAGCAGACGCATTTGGAGGAGGAAGCGGAAGGAAGGGGGTGTGGAGCAGCCTCACCGAGTCAAAGGGGGAGGCGGGGTGGGGTGGCTGCTGCGCTGTGTGGAGAAAGGCAGGAGTGGTCGACGCCTCGACGGGACGTGAGAGGAAGAAGAGGGGTGCGTGCTACTGCTGCGCAGGCAGAAATCTTTTGCTTCTGGGAGAAGATGCTACGGGGCTACTAGGCTTTTGGGATTCTCGGGAGGGAGTGATCAATGGACGCTTGGGAGTCCGGCCCTTTTCTCACGGGGAAGGTAAACCGCGGTGAATGGACTGCGGCGGAGGTGCACAGTGCGCGAAGTGGCTCCGGTTTTACGGAGCTGGCTGGTAGGGTAAATTCGTGGCGGTAAAAATGCAGGTAATACTATTTCTTTTGAAGGAAAAAATACAGGTAGTAGAACGTGACGTCAGTCATCTAAAAAAAGAAAAAACGTGTTGTCAGTTTGGTCTTGACCGGCCGGCAAGCCAGTGGTTTCGCCTCCCCTCAGCCTCCCACTTCGGCGATCGATGGCGGAGAGGGAATCCTGCTGCCTCCGCTCCGGTTAATAGCTTGGGCGGATGGTGGTGCTACTTTTTCGAGTTTGTCTTCCGGGCTCCGATCCTCCTTGGGTTCATCTTCGAGTTCGTCTCCGGGCTCCGATCCTCCTCGGGTTCATCTGTCTGGACGTAGTCGACAGAGTTCCAGCGTAGATTCTTGTCGTGATTTGGTGTTAGGTGCTTCAGATCTATGCAATGATTCAACAGCGACGACCGTGTCTTTCCGGTTGTCATCTGTAAGATCAAGCCGGCTCCGGTACGGGAGTGGCGACGGCGACACATCGACGGCTCGTTCTGATGGCCGTAGTGGTAGTTTGGGTGGTTTTGAAATCTTGATGTAATTTTTATTATGTTTGAGATACTTTGTACTTCAGGTGAACATTGATAATAGATCTAGGTCATTTCAAAAAAAAATTGGTGTTGACTAGTCTTCCTCCTCTTTTCTATAATTTTTGGTTGTGTAATGCTATTACATTATCATTTTTCATAATTTTTATAGCAATTTATATCATTTTTATGGATCTATTAATTTAGTGTTCAATGTCCAATGTTAGTTCTTGTTTTCTGCTTTTTTTATCGCATGAAGTCAATATCTACGGAGGTCAAAATATATTGCCCACTTAACATGACTTTTTAGGGGCAACAAGAAACACTGCAAGCTTCAGAGGAGTCAAGACGAGTCACGAGGGGCCCACACGAATAGGTGGCGTGGCTCGGGGGTGGCCGCACCCTCGTCCATGTGGGGCCCACAGATACCGCCTTGACCTATTTCCACCGTAATAAACCATCTGTTGTACCTCCAGAAGAATTTTATCGCTGTCGCAAGTCTCTGTTCCGAAGAGATCCCATTTGAAACCCTGTTCCGAAGCCATCATGTCTCGATTAAGATATTTAGCTCGAATCACATCTTGCCAAAGGCCTTGCTGTATATCAAGTTTTCACCACCACTTAACTAGCAAGCTGATATTTTGACCTCGGGAATGTAGTTGTACATACGTGAGTCTTAGTGGGTCATTGGCTCCACCTCTTATCTCCTTCTACAACATGTTGTAGTCATCGCCATATTCAATATGTCACTTAGTCATATTTGCCTTGCAGCGGGGCAGCACCTCCGAAAGATAGGGAGGGAGGACTTCATTCATTGACTTCACGATCACCTTCTAAACGATCAAAATAAGGTAAAGCTTGAAGATAAGTTTTGTACTTGATTAATTTCTCAGTCCCTTGATGACCCACAAGTATATGGGATCAATTGTAGTCTTTTCAATAAGTAAGAGTGTCGAACCCAACGAGGAGCAGAAGGAAATGACAACTGGTTTTCAGCAAGGTAATGTCTGCAAGTGCTGAAATTGTAAGTAACAGAGTAGTTTGATAGCAAGATAATTTGTAACGAGCAAGTAACAGTAATAGTAACAAAAGTGCAGCAAGGTAGCCAAATCTTTTGAGGCAAAGGACAGGCCAAAACAGTCTCTTATGATAAGCAAAGCGTTCTTGAGGGTACACAGGAATTTCATCTAGTCACTTTCATCATGTTGGTTCGATTCGTGTTCGCTACTTTGATAATTTTGTTGGGGAACGTAGTATTTCAAAAAAATTCCTACGATCACGCAAGATCTATCTAGGAGAAGCATAGCAACGAGCGGGGAGAGTGTGTCCACATACCCTCATAGACCGAAAGCGGAAGCGTTTAGTAACGCGGTTGACGTAGTCGAACGTCTTCGCGATCCAACCGATCCAAGCACCGAACGTACGGCACCTCCGCGTTTAGCACACGTTCAGCTCAATGACGTCCCTCGAGCTCTTGATCCAGTTGAGGCCGAGGGAAGGTTCCGTCAGCAAGACGGCGTGGCGACGGTGATGATAAAGTTACTGGCGCAGGGCTTCGCCTAAGCACTACGACGATGTGACCGAGGTGTGTAACTATGGAGGGGGCACCGCACACGGCTAAGAGAAGGCTTGGTCTGTCTTTGGGGTGCCCCCCTCCCACGTATATAAAGGGGGGAGGAGAGGTGGCCGGCCCAAGGGGGGTCGCGCCGTGGAGGGAGTCCTACTTTGTGACGCCCTCGATTCAATCATACACTAATCATACACGCAAATGTGTACGATCAAGATCAAGGACTCACAGGAAGATATCACAACACAACTCTAGACACAAATTAAAATAATACAAGCTTTATATTACAAGCCAGGGGCCTCGAGGGCTCGAATACATAAGCTCGAATACACAAGTGTCAGCGGAAGCAACAATATCTGAGTATAGACATGAGTTAGACAAGTTTGCCTTAAGAAGGCTAGCACAAAAAGAACAACGATCGAAAAGGCAAGGCCTCCTGCCTGGGAGCCTCCTAACTACTCCTGGTCGTCAGCGGTCTCCACGTGGTAGCAGGCATCGGCGGTGGCATCTGGCTCCTGGGCTCCGACATCTGGTTGCATCAACCGGAAAGAAGAAGAAAGGGGGAAAAGGGGGAGCAAAGCAACCGTGAGTACTCATCCAAAGTACTCGCAAGCAAGGATCTACACTACATATGCATCGGTATCAATGAAAAGGGCTATATCTGTGGATTGGACTGCAGAATGCTAGAAGAGAAGGGGAAAGCCTAGCCTATCGAAGACTAGCATCTTCTGGAAACCACCATCTTGCAGCAACAGGAGGGAGTAGAGTAGCATAAAGTAAAGTAGTAGAAGTGTTATCAACCTCGCCCAGAGATCCTTTCTCGACTCCCTGCGAGAAAGTAATCCCAGAGCCATACTATCCATTTCTCATATCCATGTCTCATCTCAAGTATCCAGTTCTAGTTGTATCGATCGGGATACAACTCCAAGTGTCCGTTACCGTAGGACAGGCTATCGATAGATGTTTTCTTCCCTGCAGGGGTGCACCAACTTACACACCACGCTCGATTAACTCCGGCTGGACACACTTTCCTGGGTCATGCCCGGCCTCGGCCAAACAATACACCGCAACCCGACCTAGGCTTAATAGAGAGGTCAGCACGCCGGACTAAACCTATGCCCCCAGGGGTCATGGGCCATCGCCCCGGGAACTCCTGCATGTTGCGAACGCGGCCGGTGAGCAGACCTAGCTACCTCCTTCAAAAAGGCAGGTGCTTACGCAGTCCAACCCGGCGCGCGCCACTCAGTCGCTGACGTCTATTAAAGCTTCGGCTGATGCATACGATGCAGAACGCCCATACTATGCCCACGTGATAGTTAGTGCTATCAGGCCAGAGGCCCCTCGGATCAAATATCCAAATCGTAGTGGAGCACCTCCGCGTTCAGCACACGTTCAGCTCGATGACGTCCCTTGAGCTCTTGATCCAGTTGAGGCCGAGGGAGAGTTCCGTCAGCAAGACGGCGTGGCGACGGTGATGATGAAGTTACCGGCGCAGGGCTTCGCCTAAGCACTACGACGATATGACCGAGGTGTGTAACTATGGAGGGGGGCACCGCACATGTCTAAGAGAAGGCTTGGTCTCTCTTTGGGGTGCCGCCCTCCCACGTATTTAAAGGGGGGAGGAGAGGTGGCCGGCCCAAGGGGGGTCGCGCCGTGGAGGGAGTCCTACTTTGTGATGCCCTCGATTCAGTCATACACTAATCATACACGCAAATGTGTACGATCAAGATCAAGGACTCACAGGAAGATATCACAACACAACTCTAGACACAAATTAAAATAATACAAGCTTTATATTACAAGCCAGGGGCCTCGAGGGCTCGAATACACAAGTGTCAGCGGAAGCAACAATATCTGAGTACAGACATGAGTTAGACAAGTTTGCCTTAAGAAGGCTAGCACAAAAAGAACAACGATCGAAAAGGCAAGGCCTCCTGCCAGGGAGCCTCCTAACTACTCCTGGTCGTCAGCGGTCTCCACGTGGTAGCAGGCATCGGCGGTGGCATCTGGCTCCTGGGCTCCGATATCTGGTTGCATCAACCGGAAAGAAGAAGAAAGGGGGAAAAGGGGAGCAAAGCAACCGTGAGTACTCATCCAAAGTAATCGCAAGCAAGGATCTACACTACATATGCATCGGTATCAATGAAAAGGGCTATATCTGTGGATTGGACTGCAGAATGCCAGAAGAGAAGGGGAAAGCCTAGCCTATCGAAGACTAGCATCTTCTGGAAACCACCATCTTGCAGCAACAGGAGGGAGTAGAGTAGCATAAAGTAAAGTAGTAGAAGTGTTATCAACCTCGGCCAGAGATCCTTTCTCGACTCCCTGCGAGAAAGCAATCCCAGAGACATACTATCCATTTCTTATATCCATGTCTCATCTCAAGTATCCAGTTCTAGTTGTATCGATCGGGATACAACTCCAAGTGTCCGTTACCGTAGGACAGGCTATCGATAGATGTTTTCTACCCTGCAGGGGTGCACCAACTTACCCACCACGCTCGATTAACTCTGGCTGGACACACTTTCCTGGGTCATGCCCGGCCTCGGCCAAACAATACGCCGCAACCCGACCTAGGCTTAATAGAGAGGTCAGCACGCCGGGCTAAACCTATGCCCCCAGGGGTCATGGGCCATCGCACCGGGAACTCCTGCACGTTGCGAACGCGGCCGGTGAGCAAACCTAGCTACCTCCTTCAAAAAGGCAGGTGCTTACGCAGTCCAACCCGGCGCGCGCCGCTCAGTCGCTGACGTCTATTAAAGCTTCGGCTGATGCATACGATGCAGAACGCCCATACTATGCCCACGTGATGGTTAGTGCTATCAGGCCAGAGGCCCCTCGGATCAAATATCCAAATCGTAGTGGAGCACCTCCGCGTTCAGCACACGTTCAGCTCGATGACGTCCCTCGAGCTCTTGATCCAGTTGAGGCCGAGGGATAGTTCCGTCAGCAAGACGGCGTGGCGACGGTGATGATGAAGTTACCGGCGCAGGGCTTCGCCTAAGCACTACGACGATATGACCGAGGTGTGTAACTATGGAGGGGGCACCGCACATGTCTAAGAGAAGGCTTGGTCTGCCTTTGGGGTGCCGCCCTCCCACGTATTTAAAGGGGGGAGGAGAGGTGGCCGGCCCAAGGGGGGTCGCGCCGTGGAGGGAGTCCTACTTTGTGACGCCCTCGATTCAATCATATACTAATCATACATGCAAATGTGTACGATCAAGATCAAGGACACACAGGAAGATATCACAACACAACTCTAGACACAAATTAAAATAATACAAGCTTTATATTACAAGCCAGGGGCCTCGAGGGCTCGAATACACAAGTGTCAGCGGAAGCAACAATATCTGGGTACAGACATGAGTTAGACAAGTTTGCCTTAAGAAGGCTAGCACAAAAAGAACAACGATCGAAAAGGCAAGGCCTCCTGCCTGGGAGCCTCCTAACTACTCCTGGTCGTCAGCGGTCTCCACGTGGTAGCAGGCATCGGCGGTGGCATCTGGCTCCTAGGCTCCGACATCTGGTTGCATCAACCGGAAAGAAGAAGAAAGGGGGAAAAGGGGGAGCAAAGCAACCGTGAGTACTCATCCAAAGTACTCGCAAGCAAGGATCTACACTACATATGCATCGGTATCAATGAAAAGGGCTATATCTATGGATTGGACTGCAGAATGCCAGAAGAGAAGGGAAAAGCCTAGCCTATCGAAGACTAGCATCTTCTGGAAACCACCATCTTGCAGCAACAGGAGGGAGTAGAGTAGCATAAAGTAAAGTAGTAGAAGTGTTATCAACCTCGGCCAGAGATCCTTTCTCAACTCCCTGCGAGAAAGCAATCCCAGAGCCATACTATCCATTTCTCATATCCACGTCTCATCTCAAGTATCCAGTTCTAGTTGTATCGATCGGGATACAACTCCAAGTGTCCGTTACCATAGGACAGGCTATCGATAGATGTTTTCTTCCCTGCAGGGTTGCACCAACTTACCCACCACGCTCGATTAACTCCGGCTGGACACACTTTCCTGGGTCATGCCCGGCCTCGGCCAAACAATATGCCGCAACCCGACCTAGGCTTAATAGAGAGGTCAGCACGCCGGACTAAACCTATGCCCCCAGGGGTCATGGGCCATCGCCCCGGGAACTCCTGCACGTTGCGAACGCGGCCGGTGAGCAGACCTAGCTACCTCCTTCAAAAAGGCAGGTGCTTACGCAGTCCAACCTGGCGCGCGTCGCTCAGTCGCTGACGTCTATTAAAGCTTCGGCTGATGCATACGATGCAGAACACCCATACTATGCCCACGTGATGGTTAGTGCTATCAGGCCAGAGGCCCCTCGGATCAAATATCCAAATCGTAGTGGAGCACCTCCGCGTTCAGCACACGTTCAGCTCGATGACGTCCCTTGAGCTCTTGATCCAGTTGAGGCCGAGGGAGAGTTCCGTCAGCAAGACGGCGTGGCGACGGTGATGATGAAGTTACCGGCGCAGGGCTTCGCCTAAGCACTACGACGATATGACCGAGGTGTGTAACTATGGAGGGGGGCACCGCACATGTCTAAGAGAAGGCTTGGTCTCTCTTTGGGGTGCCGCCCTCCCACGTATTTAAAGGGGGGAGGAGAGGTGGCCGGCCCAAGGGGGGTCGCGCCATGGAGGGAGTCCTACTTTGTGACGCCCTCGATTCAATCATACACTAATCATACACGCAAATGTGTACGATCAAGATCAAGGACTCACAGCAAGATATCACAACACAACTCTAGACACAAATTAAAATAATACAAGCTTTATTGTACAAGCCAGGGGCCTCGAGGGCTCGAATACATAAGCTCGAATACACAAGTGTCAGCGGAAGCAACAATATCTGAGTATAGACATGAGTTAGACAAGTTTGCCTTAAGAAGGCTAGCACAAAAAGAACAACGATCGAAAAGGCAAGGCCTCCTGCCTGGGAGCCTCCTAACTACTCCTGGTCGTCAGCGGTCTCCACGTGGTAGCAGGCATCGGCGGTGGCATCTGGCTCCTGGGCTCCGACATCTAGTTGCATCAACCGGAAAGAAGAAGAAAGGGGGAAAAGGGGGAGCAAAGCAACCGTGAGTACTCATCCAAAGTACTCGCAAGAAAGGATCTACACTACATATGCATCGGTATCAATGAAAAGGGCTATATCTATGCATTGGACTGCAGAATGCCAGAAGAGAAGGGGAAAGCCTAGCCTATCGAAGACTAGCATCTTCTGGAAACCACCATCTTGCAGCAACAGGAGGGAGTAGAGTAGCATAAAGTAAAGTAGTAGAAGTGTTATCAACCTCGGCCAGAGATCCTTTCTCGACTCCCTGCGAGAAAGCAATCCCAGAGCCATACTATCCATTTCTCATATCCATGTCTCATCTCAAGTATCCAGTTCTAGTTGTATCGATCGGGATACAACTCCAAGTGTCCGTTACCGTAGGACAGGCTATCGATAGATGATTTCTTCCCTGCAGGGGTGCACCAACTTACCCACCACGCTCGATTAACTCCGGCTGGACACACTTTCCTGGGTCATGCCCGGCCTCGGCCAAACAATACGCCGCAACCCGACCTAGGCTTAATAGAGAGGTCAGCACGCCGGACTAAACCTATGCCCCCAGGGGTCATGGGCCATCGCCCCGGGAACTCCTGCACATTGCGAACGTGGCCGGTGAGCAGACCTAGCTACCTCCTTCAAAAAGGCAGGTGCTTAGTAAGTCCAACCCGGCGCGCGCCGCTCAGTCGCTGACGTCTATTAAAGCTTCGGCTGATGCATACGATGCAGAACGCCCATACTATGCCCACGTGATGGTTAGTGCTATCAGGCCAGAGGCCCCTCGGATCAAATATCCAAATCATAGTGGAGCACCTCCGCGTTCAGCACACGTTCAGCTCGATGACGTCCCTCGAGCTCTTGATCCAGTTGAGGCCGAGGAAGAGTTCCGTCAGCAAGACGGCGTGGCGACGGTGATGATGAAGTTACCGGCGCAGGGCTTCGCCTAAGCACTACGACGATATGACCTAGGTGTGTAACTATGGAGGGGGGCACCGCACATGGCTAAGAGAAGGCTTGGTCTCTCTTTGGGGTGCCGCCCTCCCACGTATTTAAAGGGGGGAGGAGAGGTGGCCGGCCCAAGGGGGGTCGCGCCGTGGAGGGAGTCCTACTTTGTGACGCCCTCGATTCAATCATACACTAATCATACACGCAAATGTGTACGATCAAGATCAAGGACTCACAGGAAGATATCACAACACAACTCTAGACACAAATTGAAATAATACAAGCTTTATATTACAAGCCAGGGGCCTCGAGGGCTCGAATACATAAGCTCGAATACACAAGTGTCAGCGGAAGCAACAATATCTGAGTACAGACATGACTTAGACAAGTTTGCCTTAAGAAGGCTAGCACAAAAAGAACAACGATCGAAAAGGCAAGGCCTCCTGCCTGGGAGCCTCCTAACTACTCCTGGTCGTCAGCGGTCTCCACGTGGTAGCAGGCATCGGCGGTGGCATCTGGCTCCTGGGCTCCGACATCTGGTTGCATCAACCGGAAAGAAGAAGAAAGGGGGAAAAGGGGGAGCAAAGCAACCGTGAGTACTCATCCAAAGTACTCGCAAGCAAGGATCTACACTACATATGCATCGGTATCAATGAAAAGGGCTATATCTGTGGATTGGACTGCAGAATGCCAGAAGAGAAGGGGAAAGCCTAGCCTATCGAAGACTAGCATCTTCTGGAAACCACCATCTTGCAGCAACAGGAGGGAGTAGAGTAGCATAAAGTAAAGTAGTAGAAGTGTTATCAACCTCGGCCAGAGATCCTTTCTCGACTCCTTGCGAGAAAGCAATCCCAGAGCCATACTATCCATTTCTCATATCCATGTCTCATCTCAAGTATCCAGTTCTAGTTGTATCGATCGGGATACAACTCCAAGTGTCCGTTACCGAAGGACAGGCTATCGATAGATGTTTTCTTCCCTGCAGGGGTGCACCAACTTACCCACCACGCTCGATTAACTCCGGTCGGACACACTTTCCTGGGTCATGCCCGGCCTCGGCCAAACAATACGCCGCAACCCGACCTAGGCTTAATAGAGAGGTCAGCATGCCGGACTTAACCTATGCCCCCAGGGGTCATGGGCCATCGCCCGGGAACTCCTGCATGTTGCGAACACGGCCGGTGAGCAGACCTAGCTACCTCCTTCAAAAAGGCAGGTGCTTACGCAGTCCAACCCAGGGCGCACCGCTCAGTCGCTGACGTCTATTAAAGCTTCGGCTGATGTATACGACGCAGAACGCCCATACTATGCCCACGTGATGGTTAGTGCTATCAAGCCAGAGGCCCCTCGGATCAAATATCCAAATCATAGTGGATTAGGAACGCGCGGTAACAAGTAGAGACTCATGAAAGATGTGACCCCGTCGCCCCGTCTCGAGGACTTGTGGCAAGGGCTAAGAATGCCCGGCCACGCCTCGTAATTATCTCTCGGGCACCCTCCAGGTCAACCCGACTCCTCATCACTCGCAAATATGCTCTCGCGGGTACCCCTCAGGGCCGACCCGTCTTTAGTAACATTGTTTAGTGTAAAGTCATAGTAACCATAGTAACCGTGTGTCTAACACCAAGGGGGAAACCTGAGGACTCACCCACAACGGATTCCACTCGATGTAATCATCAAGGTGAACGTAAGAGGATCCACCCTCGAGGTTCACACTTGAGGGGTTGCACGGCAGAGTCGTATCGGAAGTGGTTAAGGCGGAATCACCCTCGATGAACACGACCGA
Organism: Aegilops tauschii subsp. strangulata; assembly: GCF_002575655.3. NCBI lineage: Eukaryota > Viridiplantae > Streptophyta > Magnoliopsida > Poales > Poaceae > Aegilops > Aegilops tauschii. The sequence continues at coordinate 547,009,647 of NC_053036.3, read as the reverse complement.
ATAGCTACACTACAGGGTTAACGTCAAAAGTGCTGATGAGGTCTCACCCTCGGCACTCGATAGTAACCCAGTAGTGTCGAGCAACTAAGGGGAAAGTGATGTGCGGTGCTGGGGACTGGTCTTCGATCCCATTGATGGGGTCTTCGATGATGAAGCAGGGGTAACAAGGACAAGGTGGGGGTCACTGATGGATCACTAACCAACCTATACTAAGCAGTTAAGGATAAGCAGGTAAGGTACAACAGTAGATACAAAAGCAGGCTATGCATCAGAATAGGAGCAAAAAATTACAGTAGCAAAATCTATTGCAAGCATGAGAGAATGGAATGGGTGATATCGGGATGATCAAAGGGGGGGCTTGCCTGGTTGCTCAGATGAGAAGGAGGGGTCGTCGGTGACGTAGTCAATCACAGGGGCATCAGCATCGTCACGGGGTCTACCGAAGAAAAGAGGGGAGGGGGAGAAACAGTAAATACATAGCAAGCAAGGGCATAATAGGACAACAGGCAAAGCTAGACGTGTTCTAATGCGGTGCTACACGATACCGGCGAAGGGGGAAGTCAACCGGGAATGTTTTCCCGGTTCCGGACCTGTGTCAGACAGATGACCGGAGGTGGAAAGTTCCATGTTCAACATGCTAGGGGCATGTGACAGATGAACGGACCGCATATTCGGATTCGTAGGATTTTTCTGTGCAACTTTCATATAGAAAACATTTTCATCCGAGCTAGGGTTTTTTTCTATGAATTTCTAAAGATTTAAACATTTTCTGGAATTAATTAAATTAACAGAAAGGAATTACTATGTCAGCATGACATCGCTGTGACGTCAGCAGTCAACAGGACGGCTGACCAGGTCAAACTGACCGGTGGGTCCCATCTGTCATAGACTAATTAGCTAAACTAATTAGTTTTAATTATTAAAACATTTTAATTATAGGATTAAGCGGTGGGGACCGCACATTAGTGGCTGGGGCCTGCCCAGTCAGCACAGTTGACGAGGTCAACTGGTCAACAAGGGGCCAGGGGCCCCACTGGCAGTGACCCAGGGGGTGGCCCCAGGTGTGCCAGCTCAGCGGGCCGGCGGCTGAATGCCGGCGAGCACAAAAACGCGGCGGAGGGCACTCGGCCTCGTCGGAATTCATCTACAGGGGGTCTACACGGGCGCGGGCGGGCGCGTTCGAACGGGGAGAGCCCGCCACGTCGTGTGGTGAGGCCGACCGGAGCTGGAGCTGCCGGAAACGGCGCCGGCGACGAGTGGAGGTGGCGGCGCATACGGGTGGGTGAAGGAGACGATGAAACAGCATGCTACGGAGCAAAAGAATAGATTGGGCAGGTTCTATGCGGTGCGGTGAAGCTGTTGGGCGCACACCCGTGACCATTTGGTCATCGGAGGCACGCCGACGACGAGCACGGGCGGCGGCATTCGGCCATGAAGAAGAAAAACGATTGCGAGCACTGGGAGAGAGGAGAAAGAGAGGGGTTCGATGCGGCGGCTTACGGTGCGGCTCACGGTGGCCCTTGGATGTTTAGGAGCGCAGCGGGTCAGCGGAGTCGGCGACGGACGGGCGGAGGAGCTCCGGCGATCCACGGTGGTTGCCGGCTCGATCCGGGCGATGTAGTGGCCTCCAGCTCGGACGTGAGGCCGGGAAAGAGGGAGAAGACGTCGACGGTGCTGGTGGACAGGTCAGGAGGACGAAACGTCTCCGGTGGCCGCGGTGACGACGGAGGATGGCAGCGGGCGCGCTTGGGTCAGAGAGAGGGGAGTGAGCGAGCGAGGAAGAGAGAAGGGGGAAAATGGCGAGGCATCCAGGGGGAGTGGATGTGGCGGTAGGTGAGGGGGAGGGCTCGAGGCGTCCGGGGCGGCGACCTTATCCTCTCGGCGACGGGGACGGCAAGCTGGTCCGGCAGCGACGCGCGGGCGCGCGCTCTCGATCGATTGAACAGGGGGAGGGGAACAGGACCGGGTAAAGGTAGGTGGGCCGGCCTACTGGGATGGGCCGAAGCCCAAGGGGAGGCTAGGGGCTCTCCCACCCCTTCTTCTTTCCTTTTCTTTTTCTTTTTCTTTTTTTTCTAGCAGCTTTTGCCTTTTCTTTTAGCCACTAATGACTTTGCAAAATTATGCCACTGGCTAAAACAATTCCAAAGAATTATTTTGCATTGCCACAAAAGATTGTGAGGCTTTTTGAAAAAGGTAGCAATTTTTATAAATTAAAAAGCCATTTAATCTATTGTTTTAGCCATTGCTTTAATTGGTTTAGGCCATTTAAACAACTTGCAAAAATGTTGGTCCACCACCAATATTAACAAATGATTATTTTCCATAAGATGAACATTTTAGATTTCATGTCTGACAAATAAGAACTTTTGACTTTAGATTGGATTTGAATTTGAATGGTGATTTGGATCAAGTGAAGATTAGCAACAGTAACATGATGACATGGCACCATTAACAGGTGATTACTGTAGCATGACACTGGGGGTGTTACAAATCTCCTCCACTACAAGAAATCTCGTCCCGAGATTTAAGTGCGGAAGTAAAGAGTAACTTCGGGAGAACTGACCCTTATAGGGTTAATTATCTGGTGAACAATTCAGGGAATGTGGCAGAAGTATCTCTCGAGTTGAAACTTAAGAAAACATCAAGAGCAAAATATGAAGGTACAATAGGGAGTTTCAAGCGAATGGACAAACGATCGATACCTGAACAGCGTGTGAGAAGGGGGTTCAGAGTATCGGGTATAGATCATCTCTCGGAGGGTGGCTCGTGAATTACATATGAAGGCAAGTGCAAAGGATACTTCAAAATCAAGGATGTACATGAGAGTCAGGTTTCGATCATGTGGAACTGTGGGTTATGGGCCCACCTTGTGGTTCAAAAGTAGGAAGGACGTTGACATATTGCACGGTCATGATAGCAAGGCCTGTCGGAGGATAGCCTGTTAGTTATGTTGGCAACAACGTTGGAACCAAGGGCGAGGGACAAAGAGAACCATTTTCCTTCTCGTTAAGACGAGGCGGACCAATAGGCAAAGTTCTCATCCATCGGTGGCTACCATAATGTTATCAACAATAGTAACAAGGTCTTGCTGACAGAGTTGTACACCGAGGTGTTTACCTAAGCAGAGAATTAACTCTGCTCCGATAAGTTAGATTACGAGAATGGTTAAACAATCCAATGGAAAGTAAAATGTGATTATTAGTTTAACCAGACCAATGGAAAGGAAAAGGTGCTTATACAAAAGTATTAGAGTATATGCTTCCCAAGAACAAACAGAGCAAGATATACATGACAGGACATCAAGTACTTATCCATTTAGTTAATGGGGCAATGAGAATCATGATATTACCCATACAACGATGTTTGGATAATAGATCAAGAAACATTCGGCAATGTGCTTCCAATGTTCTTGTTGATATTCAGAATACCTCAGTCATGCTTTGAGGTAGCATTAACATGGTGTTCCAAGTAGTGGTTTGAGTTGAAGATCACAAGAAATACACAAGGAATAATTGCAGGAATAGCAAGGAGTACAAGGTATAACCAAGACATGATCAAATATGTGTTAGAAAGAAGACAAGGGGTTGTCGATGACAACTCAAATCATCGAAGGTCAAGGATGGTATTTGATACGTCTCTGTTGTATCTACTTTTCCAAACACTTTTGCCCTTGTTTTGGACCCTAACTTGCATGATTTGAATGGAACTAACCCGGACTCACGCTGTTTTCAGCAGACTTTCCATGGTGTTATTTATGTGCAGAAACAAAAGTTCTCGGAATGACCTGAAACTCCACGGAACATCTATTTGGAAAATAAGAAAAATACTGGAAGAAAAATCCACGTCAGGGGGCCCACAACCTGTCCACGAGGGTGGGGGCGCGCCTGCCCCCCTGGGCGCCCCTACCTCATGGGCCCCCTGACGCTCCACCGACCTCAACTCCAACTCCATATATTCACTTTCGGGGAGAAAAAAATCAGAGAGAAGGATTCATCGCATTTTACGATACGGAGCCGCCGCCAAGCCCTAAAACCTCTCGGGAGGGCTGATCTGGAGTCCGTTCGGGGCTCCGGAGAGGGGGATTCGTCGCCATCGTCATCATCAACCATCCTCCATCACCAATTTCATGATGCTCACCGCCGTGCGTGAGTAATTCCATCGTAGGCTTGCTGGACGGTGATGGGTTGGATGAGATCTATCATGTAATCGAGTTAGTTTTGTTAGGGTTTGATCCCTAGTATCTACTATGTTCTGAGATTGATGTTGCTATGACTTTGCTATGCTTAATGCTTGTCACTAGGGCCCGAGTGCCATGATTTCAGATCTGAACCTATTATGTTTTCATGAATATATGTGAGTTCTTGATCCTATCTTGCAAGTCTATAGTCACCTACTATGTGTTATGATCCGGCAACCCCGAAGTGACAATAATCGGGACCACTCCCGGTGATGACCGTAGTTTGAGGAGTTCATGTATTCACTATGTGCTAATGCTTTGTTCCGGTACTCTATCAAAAGGAGGCCTTAATATCCCTTAGTTTCCATTAGGACCCCGCTGCCACGGGAGGGTAGGACAAAAGATGTCATGCAAGTTCTTTTCCATAAGCACGTATGACTATATTCGGAATACATGCCTACATTACATTGATGAATTGGAGCTAGTTCTGTGTCACCCTATGTTATGATTGTTACATGATGAACCACATCCGGCATAATTCTCCATCACCGATCCAATCCCTACGAGCTTTTCACATATTGTTCTTCGCTTATTTACTTTTCCGTTGCTACTGTTACAATCACTACAAAACACCAAAAATATTACTTTTGCTACCGTTACCGTTACTTCCATATTACTTTGCTACTAAACACTTTTCTGCAGATACTAAGTTATCCAGGTGTGGTTGAATTGACAACTCAACTGCTAATACTTGAGAATATTCTTTGGCTCCCCTTGTGTCTAATCAATAAATTTGGGTTGAATACTCTACCCTCGAAAACTGTTGCGATCCCCTATACTTGTGGGTTATCAAGACTATTTTCTGGCGCCGTTGCCGGGGAGCATAGCTCTATTCTTTGAGTCACTTGGGATTTCTATCTGCTGGTCACTATGAAGAACTTGAAAGACGCTAAGACAACAATTTATCCCTCAACTACGAGGGGAGGTAAGGAACTGCCATCTAGCTCTGCACTTGATTCACCTTCTGTTTTGAGTAAGCTTGCGACACCTAAACCTGCTTCTGCTATTCATTCTGATATGTCGCATGTTATTGATGATGCCACTCCTACTATGCATGATACTTATGATGAAATTACTTCTATGCTTGATACTACTGTGCCACTTGGTGAATTTCTTGATGAACAACTTGCTAGGGTTAGAGAGAATGAAATTATTGAAACTGATAATATTGATGAAAGTGATGATGAAGACTCTCGACCTAATAAATATGAATTCCTATTGTGCCTAAGAGCTATGTTATGGATGAAGCAATTGCTAAAGAAATTTTTGCTTGCAAAGATAGATATGATGTTAAGAAATTATTAGCTAAATGGAAGCAGCAATCTCTTAATGCTAGAATGAAACCTGACCCTGCTTTTGCTACTTCACCTATCTGGGTTACTGATAAGGATTATGAATTCTCTGTTGATCCTGATATAATTACTTTGGTTGAATCTGATCCTTTTTATGGCTATGAATCTGAAACTGTTGTGGCACATCTTACTAAATTAAATGATATAGCCACCCTGTTCACTAATGATGAGAGAACTCGCTACTTTTATATCCTTAAAATATTTCCGTTCTCATTAAAGGGTGATGCTAAGATATGGTTCAATTCTCTCGATCCTGGTTGTGTGCGTAGTCCCCAGCATATGATTTATTACTTCTCCGCTAAATATTTCCCCGCTCATAGGAAAGAAGCTGCTTTAAGGGATATATAGAACTTTGTGCAAATTGAAGAAGAGAGTCTCCCACAAGCTTGGGGGAGGCTTCTCCAATTACTTAATGCTTTGCCTGATCATCCTCTCAAGAAAAATGAAGTACTTGATATCTTTTATAATGGACTAACCGATGCTTCCAGAGATTACCTGGATAGTTGTGCTGGTTCTGTTTTTAGGGAAAGAACACCGGATGAAGCTGAAATTCTATTGAATAATATGTTGACAAATGAAAATAATTGGACACTTCCTGAGCCAGCTCCTGAGCCAATTCCTAAACCAACTCCGAAGAAGAGAGGTGTTCTATTTCTCAGTCCTGAAGATATGCAAGAGGCAAAGAAATCCATGAAAGAAAAGGGTATAAAAGCTGAAGATGTTAAGAATTTACCTCCTATTGAAGAAATACATGGTCTTAATTTACCACCTGTTGAAGAAACATATGATCTTAATCCATCACCTATTGAAGAAGCTCATGGTCTTGATAACCCGACACAGGTAGTAAAGGTAAATTCTCTCTATAGATTTGATGAAGGTGAGATTCCTCACTATAAGTTTGCTAGACAATGTTTGGATGAGTTTGATAACTTTATTGTCAAACAAGAAAACCTCAATGCTTATTTTGGTAGACAATTGAAATATAATCCCGATACGCTTGAATACTTGGGTGATTATATATCTAGAGTTAAAGGTGAACTTAAACTCATTAGTAAACATGCTTCTATGGTCACCACTCAAGTAGAACAAGTACTTAAGGCTCAAAATGATTTGCTCAATGAATTGAATAGTAAGAATAATGATTATGCTGTTAGAGTGGCTACTAGAACTGGTAAAATGACTCAGGAACCTTTGTATCCTGAAGGCCACCCTAAGAGAATTGAGCAAGATTCTCAGAGAAATAATATTGATGCACCTAGTCCTTCTAAAAATAAGAAAAAGAAAAATGATAGGACTTTGCATGCTTCTAGTGAACCTATTGCTGAACCACTTGAGAATCCAAATGATATATCTATTTCCGATGCTGAAACACAATCTGGTAATGAACATGAAACTAGTGAAAATGTTCATGATGATGTTCATGATGATGCTCAACCTAGTAATGATAATGAGGTAGAAATTGAACCCGCTGTTGATCTTGATAACCCACAATCAAAGAATCAATGTTATGATAAGAGAGACTTTGTTGCTAGGAAACACGGTAAAGAAAGAGAACCATGGGTTCAGAAACCCATGCCTTTTCCTCCTAAACCATCCAATAAAAAGGATGATGAGGATTTTGAGCGCTTTGCTGAAATGACTAGACCTATCTTTTTGCGTATGCGATTAACTGATATGCTCAAAATGAATCCTTATGCTAAGTACATGAAAGATATTGTTATTAATAAAAGAAAGATACCGGAAGCTGAAATTTCCACCATGCTTGCTAATTACACTTTCAAGGGTGGAATACCGAAGAAACTTGGAGATCCAGGAGTACCTACTATACCATGCTCCATTAAAAGAAACTATGTTAAAACTGCTTTATGTGATCTTGGAGCCGGTGTTAGTGTTATGCCTCTCTCTTTATATCGTAGACTTGATTTGAATAAGTTGACACGTACTGAAATATCTTTGCAAATGGCTGATAAATCAACTGCTATACCTGTCGGTATTTGTGAGGATGTGCCTGTTGTGGTTGCAAACATTACTATTTTAACGGACTTTGTTATTCTTGATATTCCCGAGGACGATAGTATGTCTATTATTCTGGGAAGACCCTTTTTGAATACTGCAGGTGTCGTGGAATTGTCACGACAGTTGTCCTCGAGCTAGGACTTAGTCGTGGAGCCATCGCAGCTAGGAAGCTTGAAGGGGTTATGCGGGACAAGGGACGCGAGGGTTTATACTGGTTCGGCCCCTTACGGTGAAGGTAAAAGCCTACGTCCAGTTTGAGGTGGTATTGATCAGGGTTACGATCACCAGGGAGGTAAACAGCTATGCCCGGCTCTCGATGAGATTGTTGTCATCCTTAAACCGCTGCCGGGTCGTCCCTTTATATAGGGAGGCTGACGCCCAGCAGCCCTTAGAGTCCCGGCCGGCTCATAAGAGTGTCCGGCTCGGACTCTAAACAATACTTGCCTTACACTACAAGTTCTATTATAGTAATGATTGTAACTACGGGCCTTAAGCCATATCCGGGTCTCAGCCCATCTCTGGCCCATCATCTTGAAACTTAGCTCCGGGCTTCTGGCAACGACCGTACGAGTAACCCGGCCCCTCCTGGCGGGTGACTCTAAGGTCTATATCCTCAACATTAGGCCCCAGATTGATTTGAGCCGGCTCATGTCAATCTTCAACTCTTCTGACAGAAAAAATCTCCGGCTTATCATTCATGTGAAGGTCATAACCCGGAGTGACGTCATCCTCTGGACCCCGGATAATCCGCCATGACATCATCCTCCATTAAGTCCGGTTTTTACTCCGCTAGATCCGCAACGGATCTTTGCTTTACTGTCATTCCGAAAATCGAGGCGTCGTGGGGGGAGATAATCACGCCGTGGTCTCCTTGAATCTCGCGCCCACTTATGTCCTCGCCTTATAAATAGGCCAGCCCAACGGGCTCTTCTCACGCTCTCTTCTTCCTCCTCGCGCCGTCGCTCCTCTGCCCAAGCTCTGCCACTGCCGCCGCCGTCGCGCCCCTGATCTTCATCAACCCGGCCGCTGCATCACCCTGACTCGGACCAGATAAACGGCGGCTACTTCCGCTCTTCTCCAACTCCGGTGAGTCTCTTCTGCCTTGTTAGAACATATCTGCGATAGAGTTCAAACAGTTCATCCGCGTTCTTCGCCATTGTCCGCAGGCTTCAGTAGTTCTCGTAGTTGCCACCCTTGTTTGATCTTTAGATATGTATAGACTTGCTGCAGTAGTTGTTTGTTACTCATTTCACCTGCAAAACACACTTCTTTCCACTGCATAAGATCTCCTTCGAGCTCAAGAACTCCCCTGCGTCCGCATTTTAGGTCTAGAAAATTTTCTTTGCTCCGACCACTTTGATCCAAAAAAGTTACGGTAGTATGCGAAACCTGTTTTACCACACTTAGTAAAAACTGCAACCATAGAATCTTGGCGGCTTACATTTCCAGCTTAAAGAAAACACGTGCCGTAGAACTTTCCGGTTTAAAGAGAACCATGCTCTGTAGAATCCTCCGGCTTAATTGTGATAAAGCCGTAAACAATCAATCTTATCTTGAATGCCCCTGCGGCTTAAATAATCCACTGTACCTGAGTATATATCATTAGTCCCCTTCATAAGCCGCCATCTTAGCTTGAACGATAGATCTCCGGCTTATATTAACCCGGACACTTTTTCTCTTTATCATAGACCACCAACTTTCACCATGCCTCCCATCACTTGCAACTGGATGAGGTCCAACGTCACCGACGAGACCCTGGCCAATTTCGTTAAGTCCGGATATTTGCCTAAGAAGGAAATCATGTCCTACCGTACCCCTGACCCGTCGGAAGAGAGACCACAGCCACGGGACGGGGAGGTAGTGATCTTTGCAGACCATATGAGCCGGGGCTTCGCACCGCCCGGCTCAAAGTTTTTCAGGGACGTGCTCAACTTCTTTGACCTACGGCCTCAGGATATAGGACCCAACTCCGTATCCAACATCTGCAACTTCCTAGTCTTTTGCGAAGTGTATCTTGGAGAAGAGCCGAGTCTGCTGCTCTTCAGAGAGCTATTTTACTTAAACCGCCAAAATGAGTGCGCCAACGGGCCAAGTCTAGAGTTGGGTGGCATCTCCATCCAGTGGCGTAGGGACTGTCTTTTCCCTTACGCAGAGCCGCCGAGCCACCCCAAGGACTGGAATATGACTTGGTTCTACTGCAAAGATACGTCCCCGGCTGACGAGAACCCGCTGCCCGGCTTTCGCCCAACACGTCTAGAGCCGACTCATCCACTGTCGGACAAACTGACTGCAGCGGAACGCCAGCCTCTGCTTCCAACTATCAATAAGATCAAGGCCCTGCTAGGCAACGGTCTGAACGGAATTGACCTGGTCCGGGTCTGGATCTCATGGCGGGTGATCCCATTGAGCCGCCGCCCCGGCTTAATGTGTGAGTACACCGGGCGAAAGGATGACCCGCAGAGGCACAGTCGCAATGATCTTCCAGAAGACGTTGCAGAGGAAGAGACCAAGGCTCTTCTAAACGAGAGTCTGGCAGACTGTGGAAGGACCGGGTTAGCCCCCTTCTGCAAGACCAATCCAGCCCCAGCGGTGAGCCGCTGACTTTAACCTTTCAACTTCTTTTGCATGTAACCTTGACCTGAACTGTTTTAAGAATTCATTACTGTATTCTTCAGGCTGATGATAAATTCTGGCGGGTCAAATATGACCATGAGGCAGCCAAGATGGCCAGGAAGGCAAAGAAAGCCGCCAAGAAAGCCGCCCCTCGCAAAAAGGGAAGCCGACCCACCGCTTCGGAGCTAATGCAATTAAGCGACAGCTCCGAGTCAGAGGTAACCCTTAAACCATTAAATTCTTGCTATATTTGTTGTTTGTTGCTGTCCGCCTTATCAATACTTACTCATTGACAGGATGACACCGGCGCCAGTAACCCGGTGGTAGAAGAGGTAATGTCACTTTCCTCCGACTCGGAGCCCTTGCCACAGCTGAAAGTCCGAAGGGTAACCCGGAAAGTAAGCTTTTCACATCCTTTAGCTCATCAAGACCCTTAATTTCTTTTGAAGCGACAGGTTCACGAAAGCCGGCGCCACACCCGGACCAACAAGGACATCGATCTCTCCGCCGGGTTACCCGACGCAACAAGGAAGCGTCGCACTGAGGTTTTTTCTCACTTGTACCCTTTTCATCCGTTGGCGGGTGTTATCCGTCAGCCACTCAACTCTTCTGACTCCAATTATCAGGAGACCTCCCCCTCTTCGGGTGACTCCATGCAGTCAAATCTGCCGGCCTTCAAGACTGCGCCCGGGTAACAACAATCATCTTACATTATCTTTGTCTGTACTTACTCTTTGTGTGCCTAACACTTCTGTCTTTTCAGTGCCCAGGCAAAGCTCACCAAAAGAGCGAAGAAGACCAGGTCAGCCGGAGTGCCGGACATACCTGAACCGGAGGTGACGGCTAAAGAGCTGCCAGCTGCCTCCGCCCCCAAAGCCACCACTCCAATGGACACAGCACCTGAGGCCTCAGCCCCGACTACCAAGGCCACGACCGAAACTGCGGTTAACCCGGAGGCCTCCGGCTCAACCCCACCAGCAGACGACCCGGACGTGGTAATCACCCGGACGGAGTTCGTTGAGCCGGGGAGACCGACTGCGCTGGCCAAATGCTCCGTGAAGGGGGAGTTGCTGCAGCCCCACCGGGTGAACCTGGACCTCTCCGGCTACACCGACTTGAGCATTGGAGAGCTCGTCTCTGGCTACATCAGCCAAGTACACAAGAGCCGGGACGCCGAGGTCGCCATGGTCAACCAGATCCAACAAAAATCTGAGGTATCCTTCTGCTGTCTTCTTACTTACTGCATAGTTACCTTTGCCATGCTAGCCCCCAAGTCGACGACTTATGCTTGAATATGTTGTAGACTTAGGTTCCGGCTTACTCAACTGAGCCGGCAATATGTAGATAGATACGTTCAATATGCATTAGCCCCCAAGTGCCAAGTGTCTTGCTTGGAAAACGCTTGGGACTTATATAATGACTGTTAATAACCCGGAAATATATGCAGGCTGTTGGCAAGAAACTAGAGGCAGACCTTGCGGATCTCAAGAGCCGGCTGAAGATGCAGGAGATGGAGACCCGGAAGGCAAATGCCAAGTTTGTATCCAGCATCGCCACCCAAGAAAAATTGAAGACCGAGTTTGATGCTGAGAGAAAGGCCTGGGTCGAAGAGAAGGCCGCACTGGTGACCCGGGCGGAATAGGCGGAGAAGGCTCTTGCTGAGAAGACCGCCGAGCTCTCTGGCCTAAAGCGCCAGGTTTCCCAAATGGTGGCCGCTATCTTCGGTAAGTCGCCTCACCGGCTTTCATCAAGTTCACATATGTCATGATTCATCCTTGTCACCGGCTTATCTGATTCTGTTAAACAGGTCCCAGGAGTGCCAACCTCAACCAGAGCGTGGTCACCAAGTTAAAGGCCATGTACACCCTGGTGGAACAGCTCTACACCGGGTCACAGCGTGCCTTAGCTGTGGTGGCCCTATCCAACGAGGTGCCAACTCATCTGGCCGAAGTCCTGTGCCGGCTCGCCGTTCTGCCTCAGCGGATCCAAGAGCTGTGACGGGCATCCGCGAGAGCCGGAGCAATCGCCGCGCTGAGCCGGGCCAAGGCATTCCTGCCGGAGCTAGACCCGGCAGACATCGCCCTGGGTTACCCAAGCCTGAAGGAAGACGGCTCAGCCTTCGACCAGAAGGACTTCGCGGCATGTGTGAAGGCTGTACGCCCGGTGGCCACCCTCATCGGGAATGACACCGATTTGACCAAGTACCAGCCGGGTTATGATGCGGAGAATCAGAGGATTCCAACCCCTCGCTATGAAGCCCTCAATCTGATCCCTCCGGCTCGTCAGCACAACTTCGCCCCGGAGATTGACCCGGCCGGGTTAATTGACGAAGAAGCCCAGTTCGAAGCTCTCAGCGGCATCGACTGGAAATCATCAACCTTCGAGGTCTTGGGATCAGCCGGAGGAGAAGACAGGAATGAGCCGGGGACTTCAACTCAGCGGGCATCATAACTTAGCTTGGCGGCTTATCAAACATTGTTCCATCTTTTAGACTTGGAGAATTATTGTAATAGAGTAGGTGCAACAGTTTATCTCTGTCATGCCATCGTGCACGTTTTGAATGCGAAAGCCCTTTGAATTTTCTTCTTTGATGTTTCTCCGGGTCATAATCATCCCTTTGTTTTTCTCAACCTCAAAAGGTGCCTTTAAGTATCTGCATATAAAAGGCAAATCACAAGTCTCGAGGCGGCTTTCCGCCCTGAGAATCAGGTGTTTGAGATAAATAACCCGGAATATGAATTAAAAAAGACTGGTCCTTAATTATACTCTGAACATAGCCAAAATAACACACTTAACAGCCTGTAAGCATCTTCCGGCTTAAATAACCCGGGTAGCAAGGTTGACACTTTAACTCCGATTTACTTGCCTTGATGACACCCATGACGTGCAACTAACACTGCAAACCAAAGTTAAGCCGGCAAGTGGGACCCGGCCATGCACCCCTCAGAGTAAACTTTTGTAAAAGCAGAAGAACTTAGGGGCTTCCGGTTCGAATACGACCTGAGACCCGGCCCAAAGGGGTTAAGCCAAGATTCGGATACGATCATATAGCCCCCAGTGGGTGCGGCGATGCCAATCAAGAGGGTACCGACAGCTATGTTCTCTTTGGTTCGAATACGACCCATGTTTGAACAGGAAGCCCCCAAGTGATTCTTAAAATTGTTTAACGACGCTGATTCGAATACGATCCACGTCGGTTCTCAGAGGGGTTAAACTATGATTCAAATATGACCAAAGGCAACCTCCCAATGAGCTCGGCACTTGGCCAATCAAATGGGTATCGACAGCTATGTTCTCTTTGGTTCGAATACGACCCACGTTTGAACAGGAAGCCCCCAAGTGACTTTACTGCTTACGGCTAGATTCAAATAAGATCATAAGCCGGATCCTCCTTTAAGTCAGCATGTAATCTTGTAATAAAAACAACACACACATATTTGGAGGAGAGAAAAGGACAGAGGTCCTGCTTTATTGCTTATCATAATAGATACATGGCTGAGATAAATATGTACACCACGAGAGCCGGTAGCTCAAGTGTAGTAAGGCCGAAGCTGAGCTATGTTCCACGGTCGACGGGTCTCTTCCTCAGATTTACGTGAATCTTTGTGCTCCCGAATATCAATGAGGTAATATGACCCGTTGTGCAAGTTCTTGCTGACCACAAAGGGCCCTTCCCAAGGCGGGGATAACTTGTGTACATCTGTTTGATCCTGGATGAGCCGGAGCACAAGGTCGCCTTCCTGGAAGACCCGGGATTTGACCCGGCGGCTATGATAACGGCGCAGGTCTTGTTGGTAAATCGCTGAACGGGCTGCTGCCACATCACGCTGTTCGTCCAACAAGTCCAGAGCATCTTGGCGTGCCTGTTCATTATCCGTCTCAACATAAGCCGCCACGCGAGGTGAATCGTGACGGATGTCGCTGGGGAGGACTGCTTCTGCTCCATAAACCATGAAGAAAGGCGTGAAGCCTGTAGACCTGTTAGGAGTAGTGTTGATGCTCCATAAGACGGAGGGCAACTCCTCCACCCAACAACCCGGCGTCCGTTGCAAAGGGACCAAAAGCCGGGGCTTGATACCCTTCAGAATTTCCTGGTTAGCTCTCTCAGCTTGACCATTGGATTGAGGATGAGCCACTGAAGAAACATCAAGTCGGATATGCTCTCGTTGACAAAACTCTTCCATGGCGCCTTTGGAGAGATTGGTGCCATTGTCAGTTATAATGCTGTGCGGAAAACCAAAGCGGAAAATCACCCTTTTCATAAATTGAACCGCCGTGGCTGCATCACACTTGCTAACTGGCTCAGCTTCCACCCACTTTGTGAATTTGTCAACTGCCACCAAGAGGTGGGTCTTCTTATCTTTGGATCTTTTAAAAGGCCCAACCATGTCAAGCCCCCAGATCGCAAAGGGCCAAGTGATTGGGATCATCCTCAACTCCTGAGCCGGCACGTGAGCCCGTCGTGAGAACCTTTGGCAACCATCACATTTACTGACCAAGTCCTCTGCATCAGCATGAGCCGTTAGCCAATAAAAACCATGATGGAAAGCCTTGGCCACAAGGGATTTTGAGCCGGCATGATGGCCACAATCTCCTTCATGGATCTCACGCAAGATCTCTTGACCTTCCTCAGGGGAGATACAACGTTGAAATGCCCCTGAAACACTGCGATGATGTAACTCGCCACCGATGACGATCATTGACTTAGCCCGCCGGGCTATTTTCCTGGCCAAAGTTTCATCCTCAGGCAACTCTCCCCGGGTTATATAAGCTAGATATGGCATGGTCCAATCTGGTATGACATGAAGAGCCGCCACCAGTCGTGCCTCCGGGTCAGGGATAGCCAAGTCTTCCTCTGTAGGCAACTTAACCGAAGGGTTATATAGGACATCCAGGAAAGTGTTAGGCGGCACCGGCTTTCGCTGAGAGCCTAGCCGGCTCAGAGCATCAGCCGCCTCGTTCTTCCTGCGATCAATGTGCTCCACTTGGTATCCCTGAAAGTGCCCAGCAATGGCATCAACCTCGCGGCGATAAGCCGCCATGAGAGGATCCTTAGAATCCCACGTGCCTGATACTTGTTGAGCCACCAGGTCTGAATCACCAAAGCACCTTACCCGGCTTAAGCTCATCTCCTTAGCCACCCGAAGACCGTGGAGCAAAGCCTCGTATTCAGCCGCATTGTTAGTGCAAGGAAACATCAACTGTAGCACATAATGGAACTTGTCACCTTTAGGGGAAGCCAATACAACGCCAGCCCCCGAGCCCTCCAGCTGCCTGGACCCATCAAAGTGAATAGTCCAATAAGTGTTATCCGGCTTTTGCTCGGGCACTTGTGACTCTGTCCAATCATTGATGAAATCCACCAAAGCCTGAGATTTAACAGCAGTGCGTGGCACATATTTGAGGCCATGAGGTCCAAGTTCTATAGCCCACTTAGCAATTCTCCCTGTGGCCTCTCTGTTTTGAATAATATCACCAAGAGGGGCAGAACTGACCACAGTGATGGGATGACCCTGAAAATAATGCTTAAGCTTCCGGCTCGCCATGAACACACCATACACAAGCTTCTGCCAATGCGGATACCGCTGCTTGGACTCAATGAGCACCTCGCTGACATAATAAACCGGCCGCTGAACCGGATGCTCCTTACCCGCCTCCTTGTGCTCCACCACAATAGCCACGCTGACGGCTCGTGCGTTTGTCGCCACATACAGTAGCAAGGGCTCCTTATCAACCGGAGCAGCAAGGACTGGGGGCTCTGCCAGCTGCTTTTTCAAATCCTCAAAAGCGGTATTAGCTGCATCATTCCAGACAAAGTTATCAGTCTTCTTCATCAACTGATATAAGGGCATGGCCTTCTCACCCAAACGGCTTATAAACCGGCTTAAAGCAGATGCGACCCGCCAAGCGCTGGACGTCATTTATACACGCCGGCTTAGCTAGGGAGGTGATGGCCTTGATCTTCTCTGGGTTAGCCTCAATACCTCTGTCAGAAACCAAGAAGCCCAATAGTTTGCCTGCAGGAACACCAAAAACACACTTGGCCGGGTTAAGCATCATCTTATAGACCCGGAGATTATCAAAGGTTTCCCTTAAATCATCTACCAGGGTTTCCTCTTTGATGGATTTAACCACAATATCATCCACGTAAGCGTGAACATTGCGCCCGATCTGTTTATGAAGACAGTTCTGTACACAGCGCTGGTAAGTCGCCTGTGCACACTTGAGTCCAAAGGGCATAGACACATAGCAGAAGGCTCCAAAGGGAGTGATAAACGCTGTCTTCTCCTGGTCCTTAACTGCCATCTTAATCTGATGATACCCGGAATAAGCATCCAAGAAACTTAAGCGTGCGCAACCTGCCGTAGCATCAATGATTTGATCAATACGGGGGAGGGCAAAAGGATCAGCCGAACACGCCTTGTTCAAGTCCGTGTAATCCACACACATCCGCCAGGTGCCGTTCTTCTTGAGCACGAGCACCGGGTTAGCCAACCACTCTGGGTGAAAGACTTCAACGATGAACCCGGCTGCCAAGAACCGGGCCACTTCTTCACCAATAGCTTTCCGCCTCTCTTCATTAAACCGCCGGAGAAACTGTCTGACCGGCTTAAATTTTGGATCAACATTGAGAGTATGCTCAGCGAGTTCTCTAGGCACACCTGGCATGTCAGAAGGTTTCCACGCGAAGATGTCCCTATTCTCACGGATGAACTCGATGAGCGCGCTTTCCTATTTTGGATCCAGATTGGCACTGATGCTAAACTGCTGAGATGAATCTCCTGGAACAAAATCAACAAGCTTAGTTTCATCAGCCGACTTAAATTTCATCGCCGGCTCAGTCTCTGTAGTCGGCTTTTTCAGAGAGGTCATATCTGTTGGGTCGACATTGTCTTTGTAAAACTTCAACTCCTCTGTAGCACAAACAGACTCTGCATAAGCCGCGTCGCCTTCCTCACACTCTAGAGCCACTTTTCGGCTGCCGTGAACCGTAATAGTCCCGTTGTGACCCGGCATTTTGAGCTGTAAGTACACATAACATGGCTGTGCCATGAACTTGGCGTAAGCCGGCCGTCCAAATATAGCATGGTATGGACTTCGTATCTTGACCACCTCAAAGGTCAACTTTTCCACCCTGTAGTTGTTCTCATCACCAAAAGCCACTTCCAATTCGATCTTGCCGACTGGATAATCCGACTTACCAGGTACCACACCATGAAAGATAGTGTTGGACTGGCTGAGATTCTTATCAACCAACCCCATACGACGGAAAGTCTCATAATAGAGGATGTTGATGCTGCTGCCTCCATCCATGAGCACCTTTGTGAACTTGTATCCTCCCACTTGAGGAGCCACCACTAAGGCCAAGTGGCCCGGGTTATCCACCCGAGGAGGGTGATCCTCCCTACTCCACACTATGGGCTGCTCAGACCATCGTAAGTAGCGTGGGACTGCCGGCTCAACAGCATTCACCGCCCCCTTGTGAAGTTTCTGATCTCGCTTGCACAGACTAGTGGTAAACACATGATACTGTCCACCGCTTAGCTGCTTTGGATTGGTCTGATAACCCCCCTGCTGCTGTTGATGAACCTAGCCAGCCTGTTGATGAAAGCCCCCTTGACCATTCTGAGGACCGGAATTTGAGCCGCCGCCCGGGCCATGAAAGCCGCCAGCACCTGAGCCGCCGCCCGGGCCATTGTAACTCTTAAAGGCATTCATGATCGCGCAATCCTTCCACAGATGAGTCGCTGGCTTCTCTCTAGAGCCATGCCTTGGACAAGGTTCATTCAACAGCTGCTCCAGCGTTGGACCTGACCCGCCGCCTCGGGGAGGGGGCCTCCCCTTGCGTCGCTGGTTATTACCTTGGGAGTTGGCGTTGGCTACAAACTCTAGGCTGCCATCGGCCTTACGCTTGCCTCCTCCTTGGTTCCCCGGGTTAAACTGAGGACCCTTGCCATTGCCGTTCTTCTTTCCCTTCCCTGTCCTTTCATCATCTGAAGGGGGGTCCTTGGTACCATCGGAATCGGCGTACTTGACAAGAGCCGCCATTAGTGTACCCATATCGGTGCAGTCGCGTTTAAGCCGCCCGAGTTTCATCTTAAGGGGCACAAAGCGACAGTTCTGTTCCAGCATTAAGACTGCAGAGCCGGCATCCATCTTATCTGACGAATGTATGATCTCCTTGACCCGGCGAACCCAATGGGTCGTGGATTCACCCTCCTGCTGCTTATAGTTAGTCAAATCCACAATTGACATAGACTGCCTACAGGTATCTTTGAAGTTTTGGATGAACCGGGCTTTCAGCTCAGCCCAAGACCCAATGGAATTCGGTGGTAGCCCTTTCAACCACGTTCGGGCAGTTCCATCTAACATCATGGTGAAGTACTTGGCCATGGCCGCCTCACTGACCTCCAGCAGTTCCATAGCCATCTCATAACTCTCAATCCAGGCCGCGGGTTGTAAGTCAGCTGTATAGTTAGGCACCTTCCTAGGGCCCTTGAAGTCCTTAGGTAGACGTTCATTATGGATAGCTGGCACTAAACAAGGAACACCCCCGGTCCTGGTAGGGATACCCACATCAATGGAAGTCATCGGGTAAGCTGGGGGGGGGGGTCTGATAAGCCGTCAATTGAGGCGCTTGCTCCGCCTCTTGCCGTGCTTGGTCCGCTGCGTAAAAGGCTCCATTATGAGCCGGGCCATGGCTAGGGGGCGGGTCATGGCGTCGGACGTTACTTGAGCCGGTTGCCGAGACCATGTGTCGGCTGTAACTCCGGCTCTGGCCTGGACGAGGAGTCGAGTGGATCCTGTCCCGGCTGTAGGAGTACGCCTCTTGCTGCGCCAGTGCTGTTTGAAGGAGTTCCCTGACCCGGCGGGTCTCGATAGCCGTCGGAGAGTCACCGTCAACTGGTAGGGCCGCCAGCCGTGCTGCCGCAGCGACCATGTTCTCCAGCGGGTTATTATAATGACCCGGGGGTATTGGCACATACTGAGGCGGGGCAGGGGGCACCTGGGGAGGCCCCATCACTCGCGGCTGAATAAGGGGTCCAGACCCGAGTGCTGTGACCCCTGGCAGGTTACTAGACCCTGCACCTGGCGTGTTGAAGAGGTTGCGTGGATCGTAAACCGGCGGGAGTCGGGACTGGGCCTTTTGATGCCTCCTTCTCATGACCTCATTGGCCGCGTTCTGATCCATCGTGAGTTGGAAGGACTACGCCTGAATCAGCCGAGTCTGGGCATCGAGAGCCGCCCGCTCCGCAGCCAGCCTGATTCCTTCTGCTGCAAGATCCTCCTTAGCTTTTATCAGATCCAATTTCAACTGTGCCACCTCCGCATCATGCTGGGCTTGATCCGCCGGGTCAACCGTAGCAGTTAACAGGGCTGTCATCTTGTCCGTGAGATCCATCAGCACCTGAGCCGGAGAGGGCACCGGGTTTCCCGATCCAGCAGCGGGGTTCTGAACAGGCTGCGCACCAGCCATAAAGACTCCAACCTGGCTAGGCGGCTCAAAAAGGTCCGGAATACTGTCGCCATCGGAACAACCCATGAGCCTACCATCCTGAAGTTGGTACAACGAGTTTGACTCATCAGTGGCCGACTCGCCGTCAGAGCCGGCGGCCGCCTCATCCCCGGACCCAGATGGGTCAGAGGGCCCTCCATGGATGCATCCCACAAAAGCGTGCCTTAAGGCAGGCCGGGCCCGGGCGGGTCGTGCGTGCTGAGCCGTTTCGATGAGATCGGCGCAGAGATCCGGCTGAGGGCCCGGCTCACCAATCTTGCCAATGAAGACATGAATTCCGCCGAAGGGGACCCGGTACCCGTACTCGATTGAGCCGGCGTCGGGGCCCCAGTCTGCATCGTTGATGTAGAGCTTGCCGCGACGACTCTTGGTCATCCGGCCCACAACGTATCCCTTGAGCCCTTCGAAGCTGCCCTTCAAGAACTCAAATCCACCGTGCGCTGGCCCCACGGTGGGCGCCAACTATCGTGGAATTGTCACGGCAGTTGTCCTCGAGCTAGGACTTAGTCGTGGAGCCATCACAGCTAGGAAGCTTGAAGGGGTTATGCGAGACAAGGGACGCGAGGGTTTATACTGGTTCGGCCCCTTACGGTGAAGGTAAAAGCCTACGTCCAGTTTGAGGTGGTATTGATCAGGGTTACGATCACCCGGGAGCTAAATAGCTGTGCCCGGCTCTCGATGAGATTGTTGTCGTCCTTAAACCGCTGCCGGGTCGTCCCTTTATATAGGGAGGCTGACGCCCAGCAGCCCTTAGAGTCCCGGCCGGCTCATAAGAGTGTCCGGCTCGGACTCTAAACAATACTTGCCTTACACTACAAGTTCTATTATAGTAATGATTGTAACTACGGGCCTTAAGCCATATCCGGGTCTCAGCCCATCTCTGGCCCATCATCTTGAAACTTAGCTCCGGGCTTCTGGCAACGACCGTACGAGTAACCCGGCCCCTCCTGGCGGGTGACTCTAAGGTCTATATCCTCAACAGCAGGGGCTGTTATAGATTGCAACAAAGGCAATGTCACTTTTCATGTTAATGGTAATGAGAATATGGTACACTTTCCGAGGAAACAACCTCAAGTTCATAGTATCAACTCTATTGGAAAAATTCCATCGATTATATTTGGAGGTTTTGAATTTCCTCTACCTACTGTCAAGAAGAAATATGATATTCTTATTATAGGGGATGTACATATCCCTGTTGAGGTAACATAGTGTTATTCAAAATTTCTCCGGTTCCATGTTATTCGGAATGAGTTTGTTAACAAGACTTGATCAACCTTGTTAGTGTATTCCTTTTGATGAGCATGAGATGGATGAAACTAGAAGGCACAACCTTCTGTACCCTCCTTCTACTTTCTGTTATTTAGTTGAAATAAAGTAAAAATAGTATTTTTCTGTCTGTTTTCTGATTTATCCGTGCAATATAAAATACCCCGAAAATAAAAGTTCTCCAAATGCCCTGAAATTAAAATATGATTTTTTTTCTGGAATATTTGAGAATATCTAGCACTAAGAACACAGCAGGAGGGGCAAGCACCTGGCCACGAGGGTGGAGGGCGCGCCCCCTGCCTCGTGGGCCCACGGTGGCCCCCCTCCACTTATTCCTGCACCCACACACTTCTTCTTCCTCCCAAAAAAATCACCATCCAACTCAAGCACGAGTTCTAGCTCATTTTGCTGCGATTTTCGATCTCCTTGCTCAAAGCACCTCTCACAAAACTGCTTGGGGGGATTGTTCCTTGGTATGTGACTCCTCCGTTGGTCCAATTAGTTTTTGTTCTAGTGCTCTATTCATTGCAAATTTGTGCTGCCTAGGTCACCATGTTCTTGAGCTTGCATGTCAAATTTATATGGTTCCAAGTAGTTCTAATGCATGATATAGTCTCTAGGCACTTGTAGGAGTAGTTGCTATCAATTTTGTTGAGCTTGGTTCACTTTTATTTTGAACTTACTAAAAATTTCAGAATTTTTCAGAAAATAATGAAGAGATTTTTTAGGGGTTCATTGAGCCAAAGCTCAAAGGAAAAGCAAAATGAAGAAGCGCAGAGGCCCAAATATAATTTGCCTCGCACCGCGGAGGTTCGGCCGTGTGAATGGCCTTCCGATGATTTCTTGAGAGAAGCCGGAATTTACAATGATTTTTATGAATTGGCTGAGAATGCAGGCCTCACCGACTTCCTCCGCGACCAACGTCACCTGTATCTCTTACTCACCAATACTTTTGTGCAAAACTTCTACTGTTATCCTAAGGAAACACCTCCTTCAGTAGAGTTTCATTTATATGATGTTGTTAAGAAGACGCCACTAGATGAATTTTGCAAGGTTTGCAAAATACCTTTCGAGGGTAGTTTAGATGAACCACATCGTAAAGATGTGGACGGGTTTATTGACGCTATTACTGTGGGGGAAACTAGGAAGGTTTCCGATGCAAGAATCACTAGCATACATTTTCCTGTTTTATGCTACTTTGCTTTATTTGCTAGTCGTTGCTTAATTGGTCGCAGAAACTGTGGAAACCTTAGTGTTCCTGATATTATCATTTTGTTCCATGGTTTATTTTCCGATAACACTGTTAGTATGGGGGGTATTATTGCTAAACAGTTAAGTTTGAACCGTACAAAGGGTCCCATCTTTGGAGGTATTTATGCTTCACGCCTTGCTGCACATTATAACATACCTATTAGGCACTATGAAAAAGAAGAAAAATTGCTGCCCAATGCTTATTTAGATTGTAAGAGTATGGTAGCGCATGATTTTATTGTTAAGAATAGGGAAGGGGCGCTTAAATACAAATTGTTCTTTGATAAGCATCACCCTGAGAATATTATCTTGCCTGCTCCTTCCTTGTTTAATTTATCTGTAGGCCCGTATCTCGTTCCGTAGGCCATTTACGCTTACCGGAACCCTACACCAGCCACGGAGCCAGAACCACAATTTGATCCTCCATGACAGTCTAATTGCTATTGGGATCCGGAGATGACTGCCAGCCAGTGGCAGTCAGAGTCTTCTTCATCCCAATACGACCCCAGCTACAACTATGGATATCCGCCAGGCCACCCGTGGCAATAAACCAACTTAGGACAAAAAGCCTAAGCTTAGGGGAGTACGTATTTCCCACCGACATTACATTTATGTCCAAACACTCATTGCTAGATGTCGGTGCTCATACTCTTTCACTGTAATTTCCATGCTAGTTTATTTTCTTTTTCTTGCGTTCTTCTTGTGTGTTTGTTAAACCTTAAGAAAAACCAAAAAAAATTAGTAGTAGCTTTTAGTTAGTTTACCTTTCTTGCTGTAGTAGTAGTAATGAAAAGGAAAACCCAAAAAGATTTCCCGTTCTTCTTTTGCTTGTTGGGAGCTTTCCCGTGTAAATAGTTTTATTTCTTTTCTTTTCTTTGGGGGTCGATAGGAGAAGACCATGATTAAATTGTTGAAGTGGCTCTTATATGCATTATTGTTGATTTAACCAAGAGTCCATATTGCCTTGTCTTCTCCTGTTTATTGAATGCTCGCAGATTCCAGCTTAGTCCAATGCACGTGCACTCTTATTATTATTCACATCGTTCGGTCGTGCAAGTGACAGGCAATTATGATGATATGTGATGGACTGACTGAGATGAGAAAAGCTGGTATGAACTCGACCTCTCTTGTTTTTGTAAATATGATTAGTTCATCGTTCCTGATTCAGCCTATTATGAATAAACATGTTTGCAATGACAATTAGAGATCATAGTTGCTTATGCCATGCTTGATTAGCTATGAGTTATAATAGTTTACCTTGCGTGCATGCTATTAAAATGGTTGTGATGTGGTATAGTGGGGTGGTATCCTCCTTTGAATGATTTAAGTGACTCGACTTGGCACATGTTCACACATGTAGTTGAAACAAATCAACATAGCCTTCACGATATTTATGTTCATGGTGGATTATATCCTACTCATGCTCGTACTCAATGTCTATTAATTTTAATGCATGTTCATGACTGTTGTCGCTCTCTAGTTGGTCGCTTCCCAGTCTTTTGCTAGCCTTCACTTGTACTAAGCGGGAATACTGCTTGTGCATCCAATCCCTTAAACCCCAAAGTTATTCCATATGAGTCCACTATACCTTCCTATATGCGGTATCTACCTGCCGTTCCAAGTAAATTTGTATGTGCCAAACTCTAAAACTTCAAATAAACATTCTGTTTTGTATGCTTGAATAGCTCATGTATCAACTAGGGCTGTCCGTATCTTCCATGCTAGGCGGGTTATTCTCAAGAGGAGTGGACTCCGCCCCTTACTCACGAGAAAATGGCTG
This sequence comes from Aegilops tauschii subsp. strangulata, assembly GCF_002575655.3. Taxonomy (NCBI): domain Eukaryota; kingdom Viridiplantae; phylum Streptophyta; class Magnoliopsida; order Poales; family Poaceae; genus Aegilops; species Aegilops tauschii. The sequence goes on along the minus strand of NC_053036.3, from coordinate 546,985,615 downwards.
GTCACCGGGATGCCCAGTCCCATGCTTTATGCAAACTAAATCAAAATTAATTGCAAACAAAACTCCCCCTGGGACTGTTGCTAGTTGGAGGAACTCGTTGTTTCGAGCAAGCCATGGATTGATGCTTGTTGGTGGAGGGGGAGTATAAACTTTACCATTCTGTTTGGTAACCGCCTATAATGTGTGTAGCATGGAAGATATCGCCATCTCTTGGTTGTTATGTTGACAATGAAAGTATGCCGCTCAAAATATTATTTATCTCTATTTCAAAATCGAGCTCTGGCACCTCTACAAATCCCTGCTTCCCTCTGTGAAGGGCCTATCTATTTACTTTTATGCTGAGTCATCACCCTCTTATTAAAAAGCACTAGCTGGAGAGCGCTGCTGTCATTTGCATCCATTACTGTTAATTTATATTGGGTATGACTATGACTGGATCTCTTTTACCATGAATTACAATGACTAGTCAGTCCTTGATCTTTAAAGGTGCTCTGCATTTATGTTTTGCGGTCTCAGAAAGGGTTAGCGAGATACCATCTTGTTATATCATATTATGATTGTTTTGAGAACGTGTTGTCATCCGAGATTTATTATTATGGCTCGCTAGTTGATTATGCCATTGATATGAGTAAACATGAGACCTAAGAGTTATTGTGAATGTGGTTAGTCATAATCTTTGCTGAAAACTTGCATGCTGGCTTTACATATTTACAACAACAAGAGCAAACAGAGTTTGTAAAAGTTTTTCTTTATCACTTTCAGTTTATCAACTGAATTGCTTGAGGACAAGCAAAGGTTTAAGCTTGGGGGAGTTGATACGTCTTCGTCGTATCTACTTTTCCAAACACTTTTGCCCTTGTTTTGGACTCTAACTTGCATGATTTGAATGGAACTAACCCGAACTGACGCTGTTTTCAGCAGACTTTCCATGGTGTTATTTATGTGCAGAAACAAAAGTTCTCGGAATGACCTGAAACTCCACGGAACATCTATTTGGAAAATAAGAAAAATACTGGAAGAAAAATCCACGTCAGGTGGCCCACACCCTGTCCACGAGGGTGGGGGTGCGCCCCCCTACCTCGTGGGCCCCCTGACGCTCCACCGACCTCAACTCCAACTCCATATATTCACTTACGGGGAGAAAAAAATCAGAGAGAAGGATTCATCATGTTTTACGATACGGAGCCGCCGCCAAGCCCTAAAACCTCTCGGGAGGGCTGATCTGGAGTCCATTCGGGGCTCCGGAGAGGGGGATTCGTCGCCATCGTCATCATCAACCATCCTCCATCACCAATTTCATGATGCTCACCGCCGTGCGTGAGTAATTCCATCGTAGGCTTGCTGGACGGTGATGGGTTGGATGAGATCTATCATGTAATCGAGTTAGTTTTGTTAGGGTTTGATCCCTAGTATCCACTATGTTCTGAGATTGATGTTGCTATGACTTTGCTATGCTTAATGCTTGTCACTAGGGCCCGAGTGCCATGATTTCAGATCTGAACCTATTATGTTTTCATGAATATATGTGAGTTCTTGATCCTATCTTGCAAGTCTATAGTCACCTACTATGTGTTATGATCCGGCAACCCCGAAGTGACAATAATCGGGACCACTCCCGGTGATGACCGTAGTTTGAGGAGTTCATGTATTCACTATGTGCTAATGCTTTGTTCCGGTACTCTATTAAAAGGAGGCCTTAATATCCCTTAGTTTCCATTAGGACCCCGCTGCCACGGGAGGGTAGGACAAAAGATGTCATGCAAGTTCTTTTCCATAAGCACGTATGACTATATTCGGAATACATGCCTACATTACATTGATGAATTGGAGCTAGTTCTGTGTCACCCTATGTTATGATTGTTACATGATGAACCGCATCCGGCATAATTCTCCATCACCGATCCAATCCCTACGAGCTTTTCACATATTGTTCTTCGCTTATTTACTTTTCCGTTGCTACTGTTACAATCACTACAAAACACCAAAAATATTACTTTTGCTACCGTTACCGTTACTTCCATATTACTTTGCTACTAAACACTTTTCTGCAGATACTAAGTTATCTAGGTGTGGTTGAATTGACAACTCAACTGCTAATACTTGAGAATATTCTTTGGCTCCCCTTGTGTCGAATCAATAAATTTGGGTTGAATACTCTACCCTCGAAAACTGTTGCGATCCCCTATACTTGTGGGTTATCAGTATTTCTTATTCGAATTCAATTGATATGCTGGAAGAGCACGGAATGTTGACGAGCACGACACAATTGTCGAGAGATTTCAGGAAGATGTAATCGATCGGCGATGACATCAAGTCGAAGGAATGATGAAGTGAAAAGTTATTGGAACCATGGGTACGACAAAAACTCGAAAGCAAGCTTGCTGTTCAAGGCGAAATGGTATGACGAGGAAGATCGACATAAGCTTAGCTCATCGTCGAAAATTCTGTTCCGGGAAGAAGGACCAGATAGCACAGTTAAAATTTAGCACGATAATGACATAACCGGCCAGGCTAGGAATGACCTGAAGGATTATTAAACTCGTAAGCAATGAAAATTACTTAGAGTTATATAATCAGAGTGCGGAATCGATTCAACCGATTCACTTATCGGTGTCCTCGAGTGATTAATAACTCAGATCCCGGGGGAAATCTGAAATCGGTGAGAAGCAATACTAGATGAAGACTCATAGGAAGCAACACAGTTCTTTGATATTCTCGAGACACCAGAGGGTAATACTTGAAGGAAGATCAGAATAGCGGTTGTGGAGTTGCATTGATCTGCAAAAGACAAGTGCGTGAACTTGGCCGAGAAATGGAATCAAAGGGGAACAATCATGGTCAGAACCACGGTTGCAAAGGACCAAACATAGATATCAGATGAACTTATAACAAGGGGATTATTATATCACAAGAAGCTTCCATGATAAGTTCCACATTAGGTCCATGGGCATTAACACAAAGTTCGAGGTCGACTCCCACTTCTTCAATGCAAAACCTTTCATTCACTTCTCACTTTCGACGAAGTTGTAGTGTTGAAATTTTATCTGGCATAACACCAGTAGAGTATGACCTATAGAAGTTTTCTGGGTTCACATAGATTAGAAAAGGCATAGGTTCAACCCATCGGGGTATCTTAGGAACATATACCACGGACTTCAATACTACTTAACACCAGCTTGAAGGTAGAGCATGGTTCACAGAAAGAGAGGATAATGTTTACCATAGGCGTTATGTGTCACGGGAAAACTCACGAGAATTTAGAATCTGAAGGACACTATTGGATAATAATCCAACAAAGGATTTGGCAGTCCACAAAGGATCTGATGTGATACCGGTACTCAACCAGAGGAAGAAAGAATGCAAAGGCATCGGATTATAGATATATCTGGATACCTTCAAAGCCTAAATACAATGGGATTACAATTTTCAAATCAGAAAATCAGAAGCAGAGGCTCTGATCAAAAGATAATTGAGTTGAATCGATATAGATCGACAATCGATCAAGGTTTGATTTGCCAAGAACAAGCTCAAGTTCGAAGTGACGTCTGAGCCAGAAGGGTGAATGCTAGAATCTGATTGAGGATTGCGAGCATTCGCAACATATTGGATCAAGGGACTCGAAACGATAGTGACAGAGGATGTCAACGGAGATTACAAGAAATATGGAATTAACCATAATGCAGGCACACAAGAATTTCCAAAGCAATAGGTTGCAAAGGATTCTCGGAAGGTCGAATAGCATTTCGGGGTATTTTATGAAACACATGAATAACAAGGAATGAACAAATCCTCGATAAGTGTGAGGAATTATTCGAACATGTATTCATGCGGAAAAAGGAGCTGCAAGGCAGCGGGAACAATGGATTCTCGGAATATCGGAAAGTATTTCAGGGTATCTTGTAATAACAAGAACAATTGGAAATGAAGGTATGGACGACAAGTGTATGTAACTATCCATAGGGATTTATCGGTGATATGGAATTGCAAGGCAGTTGGCACAGGGTCTTGAGAAACATCAAGGAGTATCCGCAGAATCTTCTGGCGAAGCAAGTGATCATCGATAATGTCGGGGCTCTCCGGGAAGAAGTGGGTACGAGAACCTAATGTCAGAGTTAGTAAAATGTTTAACCCTAATAGACGAGAGATCAGAGTTCCAGAGTATAGATGAGGAATAAAAGATCCTAATACCACCCAATGGCAACATGGGCCCGTAAGCCACACAACCATGTTAGTAAAAGTTTTTTTTTTGTAGTGACTAGACTCGACTTCGGCCAAGGAGTCGGAAAGGAGTCTACCTACAGGCAGTCAGCTCTGATACCAACTTGTGATGCCCTCGATTCAATCATACAATAATCATACACGCAAATGTGTACGATCAAGATCAAGGACTCACGGGAAGATATCACAACACAACCCTAGACACAAATGAAAATAATACAAGCTTTATATTACAAGCCAGGGGCCTCGAGGGCTCGAATACATAAGCTCGAATACACAAGTGTCAGCGGAAGCAACAAGATCTGAGTACAGACATGAGTTAGACAAGTTTTCCTTAAGAAGGCTAGCACAAAAAGAACAACGATCGAAAAGGCAAGGCCTCCTGCCTGGGAGCCTCCTAACTACTCCTGGTCGTCAGCGGTCTCCACGTGGTAGCAGGCATCGGCGGTGGCATCTGGCTCCTGGGCTCCGACATCTGGTTGCATCAACCGGAAAGAAGAAGAAAGGGGGAAAAGGGGGACAAAGCAACACTGAGTACTCATCCAAAGTACTCGCAAGCAAGGATCTACACTACATATGCATCGGTATCAATGAAATGGGCTATATCTGTGGACTGGACTGCAGAATGCCAGAAGAGAAGGGGAAAGCCTAGCCTATCGAAGACTAGCATCTTCTGGAAACCACCATCTTGTAGCAACAGGAGGGAGTAGAGTAGCATAAAGTAAAGTAGTAGAAGTGTTATCAACCTCGGCCAGAGATCCTTTCTCGACTCCCTGCGAGAAAGCAATCCCAGAGCCATACTATCCGTTTCTCATATCCATGTCTCATCTCAAGTATCCAGTTCTAGTTGTATCGATCGGGATACAACTCCAAGTGTCCGTTACCGTAGGACAGGCTATCGATAGATGTTTTCTTCCCTGCAGGGGTGCACCAACTTACCCACCACGCTCGATTAACTCCGGCCGGACACACTTTCCTGGGTCATGCCCGGCCTCGGCCAAACAATACGCCGCAACCCGACCTAGGCTTAATAGAGAGGTCAGCACGCCGGACTAAACCTATGCCCCCAGGGGTCATGGGCCATCGCCCCGAGAACTCCTGCACGTTGCGAACGCGGCCGGTGAGCAGACCTAGCTACCACCTACAAAAAGGCAGGTGCTTACGCAGTCTAACCCGGCGCGCGCCGCTCAGTCGCTGACGTCTATTAAAGCTTCGGCTGATGCATATGACGCAGAACGCCCATACTATGCCCACGTGATGGTTAGTGCTATTAGGCCAGAGGCCCCTCGGATCAAATATCCAAATCGTAGTGGAATAGGAACACGCGGTAACAAGCAGAGACTGACGAAAGATGTGACCCCGTCGCCCCGTCTCGAGGACTTGTGGCAAGGGCTAAGAATGCCCGGCCACGCCTCGTAATTATCTCTCGGGCACCCTCCAGGTCAACCTGACTCCTCATCACTCGCAAATATGCTCGCGCGGGTACCCCTCAGGGCCGACCCGTCTTTAGTAACATTGTTTAGTGTAAAGTCATAGTAACCATAGTAACTGTGTGTCTAACACTAATGGGGAAACCTGAGGACTCACCTTTGACGGATTCCACTCGATGTAATCATCAAGGTGAACGTAAGAGGATCCACCCTCGAGGTTCACACTTGAGGGGTTGCACAACAGAGTCGTATCGGAAGTGGTTAAGGCGGAATCACCCTCGATGACCACGACCGAATAGCTACACTACAGGGTTAACATCAGAAATGCTGATGAGGTCTCACCCTCGGCACTCGATAGTAACCCAGTAGTGTCGAGCAACTAATGGGAAAGTGATGTGTGATGCCGGGGCCTGGTCTTCGATCCCGTTGATGGGGTATTCGATGATGAAGCAGGGGCAACAAGGACAAGGTGGGGGTCACTGATGGATCACTAACCAACCTATACTAAGTAGTTAAGGATAAGCAGGTAAGGTACAACAGCAGATACAAAAGCAGGCTATGCCTCAGAATAGGAGCAAACAATTACAGTAGCCAAATCTAATGCAAGCATGAGAGAATGGAATGGGCGATATCGGGCTGATCAAAGGGGGGCTTGCCTAGTTGCTCAGACGAGAAGGAGAGGTCATCAGTGACGTAGTCGATCACAGGGCCATCAGCATCGTCACGGGGTCTACCGAAGAAAAGAGGGGGGAGAAACAGTAAATACATAGCAAGCAAGGGCATAACAGGACAACAGGTAGAGCTAGACGTGTTCTAATGCGGTGCTACACGATACCGGCGAAGGGGAAGTCAACCGGGAATGTTTTCCCGGTTCCGGACCTGTGTCACACAGATGACCGGAGGGGGAAAGTTCAATGTTCAGCATGCTAGGGGCATGTGACAGATGAACATACCGCATATTCGGATTCGTAGGATTTTTCTGAGCAACTTTCATATAGAAAACATTTTCATCCGAGCTACGGTTTATTTTCTATAAATTTCTAAAGATTTAAACATTTTCTGGAATTAATTAAATTAACAGAAAGGAATTACTACGTCAGCATGACATCGTTGTGACATCAGCAGCCCACAGGACGGCTGACCAGGTCAAACTGACCAGTGGGTCCCATCTGTCATAGACTAATTAGCTAAACTAATTAGTTTTAATTATTAAAATATTTCAATTATAGGATTAAGCGGTGGGGCCCGCACGTCCGTGGCTGGGGCCTGCCCCGTCAGCACAGTTGAGAAGGTCAACTGGTTAACAGGGGTCCAGGGGCCCCACTGGCAGTGACCCAAGGGGTGGCCCCAGGTGTGCCAGCTCAACGGGTGGGTGAAGGAGACGACGAAACAGCATGCTACGGAGCAAAAGAATAGGCTGGGCAGGTTCTACGCGGCGCGGTGAAGCTGTTGGGCACACACCCGTGACCATTTGGTCATCGGAGGCATGCCGGCGATGAGCACGGGCGGCGGCGGTTCGGCCATGAAGAAGAATAATGATTGCGAGCGCGGGGAGAGAGGAGAATGAGAGGGGTTCAATGCGGCAGCTTACGGTGCGGCTCACGGTGGCCCTTGGATGTTTAGGAGCACAGCGGGTCGGCGGAGTCGGCGACGGACGGAGCAGAGGAGCTCCGGCGATCCACGGTGGTCGCCGGCTCGATCCGGGCGATGTAGTGGCCTCCGACTCGGACGCGAGGCCGGGGAAGAGGGACAAGACGTCAATGGTGTTGGTGGACAGGTCAGGAGGACGAGACGGCTCCGGTGGTCGTGGTGACGACGGAGGATGGCAGCGGGCGCGCTCGGGTCAGGGAGAGGGGAGTGAGCGAGCGAGGAAGAGAGAAGGGGAAAATGGTGAGGCGTCCAAGGGGAGTGGATGTGGCGGTAGGTGAGGGGGAGGGCTCGAGGCGTCCGCGGCGGCGACCTTATCGTCTCGGCGACGGGGACGGCAAGCTAGTCCGGCGGCGACGCGCGGGCGCGCGCTCTCGGTCGATTGAACAGGGGGAGGGGAACAGGACCGGGTAAAGGTAGGTGGGCCGGCCTACTGGGATGGGCCGAAGCCCAAGGGGTGGCCAGGGGCTCTCCCACCCCTTCTTCTTTCCTTTTCTTTTTCTTTTTGTTTTTTTCTTTTCCAGCAGCTTTTGCCTTTTCTTTTAGCCACTAATGACTTTGCAAAATTATGCCACTGGCTAAAACAATTCCAAAGAATTATTTTGCATTGCCACAAAAAGATTTTGAGGCTTTTTGAAAAAGGTAGCAATTTTTATAAATTAAAAAGCCATTTAATCTATTGTTTTAGCCATTGCTTTAATTGGTTTAGGCCATTTAAACAACTTGCAAAAATGTTGGTCCACCACCAATATTAACAAATGATTATTTTCCATAAGATGAACATTTTAGATTTCATGTCTGACATATAAGAACTTTTGACTTTAGATTGGATTTGAATTTGAATGCTGATTTGGATCAAGTGAAGATTAGCAACAGTAACATGATGACATGGCACCATTAACAGGTGATTACTGTAGCATGACACTGGGGGTGTTACATACTTGGACTCCGGTCCAAGTAGGATTCGCCCCCCTTTTCCTATTCCCACTAGGAGAAGGAGGGAAGGAGGAGGAGGAGAGAAGGAAAGGGGGCCGCCCCCCAACCCTAGTCCAATTCGGTTTGGGCTTGGAGGGCGCGCGCCTCCACCTGGCTGCCGCCTCCTCTCTCCACTAGGGCCCATAAAGGACCATTAACTCCGGGGGGGGGGGGTCCGGCAACCCCCAGTACTCCGGAAAATGTCCGAACCTTTCCGAAACCATTCCGGTGTCCAAACACAACCTTCCAATATATCAATCTTTATGTCTCGACCATTTCGAGACTCCTCGTCATGTCCGTGATCTCATGACAGACTCCGAACAAACTTCGGTACATCAAATCACATAACTCATAATACAAATCGTCATCGAACGTTAAGCATGCGGACCCTACGGGTTCGAGAACTATGTAGACATGACCGAGACACATCTCCGGTCAATAACCAATAGCGGAACCTGGATGCTCATATTGGCTCCTGTTGGGGAACGTAGCAATTTCAAAAAAATTCCTACGCGCACGCAAGATCATGGTGATGCATAGCAACGAGAGGGGAGAGTGTCGCCTACATACCCTCATAGACCGTAAGCGGAAGCGTTATAACAACGCGGTTGATGTAGTCGTACGTCTTCACGATCGACCGATCCTCAGCACCGAACGTACGGCACCTCCGCGTTCAGCACACGTTCAGCTCGTTGATGTCCCACGAACTCACGATCCAGTAGTGCTTCTGGGAAGAGCTTCGTCAGCACGACGGCATGGTGACGGTGATGATGATGCTACCGACGCAGGGCTTCGCCTAAGCACCGCTACGATATGACTGAGGTGGATTATGGTGGAGGGGGGCACTGCACATGGCTAAGAGATCAATGATCAATTGTTGTGTCTTTGGGGTGCCCCCCGCCCCCGTATATAAAGGAGCTAGGGGGGTGGCGGCCGGCCAGGAGGACGGCGCGCCAAGGGGGGAGTCCTACTCCCACCAGGAGTAGGACTCCTCCTTTCCTAGTAGGAGTAGGAGAAGGGGGAAGGAGGAGAGAGAGGGGAAGGAAAGGGGGGTGCCGCCCCCTCTCCTTATCCAATTCGGACTAGAGGGGGAGGGGCACGCGGCCTGCCCTGGCCGCCCTCCTCTTCTCCACCAAGGCCCAATAGGCCCATTATACTCCCCACGGGGTTCCGGTAATCCCCCGATACTCCAGTATATGTCCGAAACCTCCCGAAACACTTCCGGTGTCCGAACATAGTCATCCAATATATCGATCTTTACGTCTCGACCATTTCGAGACTCCTCGTCATGTTCGTGATCATATACAGGACTCCGAACTATCTTCGGTACATCAAAACACAAAAACTCATAATACCGATCGTCACAGAACTTTAAGCGTGCGGACCCTACGGGTTCGAGAACTATGTAGACATGACCGAGACATGTCTCCGGTCAATAACCAATAGCGGAACCTGGATGCTCATATTGGTTCCTACATATTCTACGAAGATCTTTATCGGTCAAACCGCATAACAACATACGTTGTTCCCTTTGTCATCGGTATGTTACTTGCCCGAGATTCGATCGTCGGTATCTTAATACCTAGCTCAATCTCGTTACCGGCAAGTCTATTTACTCGTTTCGTAATGCATCATCCCGCAGCTAACTCATTATTCACATTGCTTGCAAGTCTTATTGTGATGTGCATTACTGAGAGGGCCCAGAGATACCTCTCCGACAATGGGAGTGACAAATCCTAATCCCGATCGATGCCAACTCAACAAACACCATGGAGACACCTGTAGATCACCTTTATAATCACCCAGTTATGTTGTGACGTTTGGTAGCACACAAAGTGTTCTTCCGGTATTCGGGAGTTGCATTATCTCATAGTCACAGGAACATGTATAAGTCATGGAGAAAGCAATAGCAGTAAACTAAATGATCAAGTGCTAAGCTAACAGAATGGGTCAATTCAATCACATCATTCTCCTAATGATGTGATTCCGTTAATCAAATGACAACTCATGTCCATGGCTAGGAAACTTAATCATCTTTGGTTAACGAGCTAGTCAAGTAGAGGCATACTAGTGACACTATGTTTGTCTATGTATTCACACATGTATTATGTTTCCGGTTAATACAATTCTAGCATGAATAATAAACATTTATCATGATATGAGGAAATAAATAATAACGTTATTATTTCCTCTAGGGCATATTTCCTTCAGCCTCCCACTTGCACTAGAGTCAATAATCTAGATTACACAGTAATGATTCTAACAACCATGGAGTCTTGGTGTTGATCATGTTTTTGTCGTGGAAGAGGCTTAGTCAACAGGTCTGCAACATTTAGATCCGTATGTATCTTGCAAATCTCTATGTCTCCCACCTGGACTTGATCGCGGATGGAATTGAAGCGTCTCTTGATGTGCTTAGTTCTCTTGTGAAATCTGGATTCCTTTGCCAAGGAAATTGCACCAGTATTGTCACAAAAGCTTTTCATTGGACCCGATGCACTAGGTATGACACCTAGATCGGATATGAACTCCTTCATCCAGACTCCTTCATTTGCTGCTTCCGAAGCAGCTATTTACTCCGCTTCACACGTAGATCCCGCCACGACGCTTTGTTTAGAACTGCACCAACTGACAGCTCCACTGTTCAAAATAAACACGTATCTGGTTTGCGATTTAGAATCGTCCGGATCAGTGTCAAAGCTTGCATCGACGTAACCATTTACGACGAGCTCTTTGTCACCTCCATAAACGAGAAACATATCCTTAGTCCTCTTTAGGTACTTCAGGATGTTCTTGACCGCTGTCCAGTGATCCATTCCTGGATTACTTTGGTACCTCCTTGCTAAACTAATAGCAAGGCACACATCAGGTCTGGTACACAGCATTGCATACATGATAGAGCCTTTGGCTGAAGCATAGGGAACCATAGCCTCTCCGATGATGTGTGAGTAGTTTACCTCAGACCTTCGGGTCCATAGTTATTAGCTAGATGGCTTCTTCTCTCTTTTTGGATCTCAATACAATGTTCTCCCCCTCTCTCGTGGAGATCTATTTGATGTAATCTTCTTTTGCGGTGTGTTTGTTGAGACCGATGAATTGTGGTTTTATGATCAAGTTTATCTATGAAAAATATTTGAATCTTCTGAATTCTTTTATGTATGATTGGTTATCTTTGAGGGTCTCTTCGAATTATCAGTTTGGTTTGGCCTACTAGATTGATCTTTCTTGCAATGGGAGAAGTGCTTAGCTTTGGGTTCAATCTTGCGGTGTCCTTTCCCAGTGACAGTAGGGGCAATAAGGCACGTATTGTATTGTTGCCATCGAGGATAACCAGATGGGGTTTATATCATATTGCATGAGTTTATCCCTCTACATCATGTCATCTTTCTTAAAGCGTTACTCTGTTCTTATGAACTTAATACTCTAGATGCATGCTGGATAGCGGTCGATGTGTGGAGTAAGGCAGGAGTCGGTCTACTTGTCTTGGACGTGATGCCTATATACATGATCATACCTAGATATTCTCATAACTATGCTCAATTCTGTCAATTGCTCAACAGTAATTTGTTCACCCACCGTAAATACTTATGCTCTTGAGAGAAGCCACTAGTGAAACCTATGGCCCCTGGGTCTATTTTCCATCATATTAATCTTCCAACACTTAGTATTTTTTATTGCCTTTTATTTTACTTTGCATCTTTATCATAAAAATACTAAAAATATTATCCTATCATATCTATCAGATCTCACTCTCGTAAGTAACCGTGTAGGGATTGGCAACCCCTTATCGCGTTGGTTGCGAGGATTTATTTGTTTGTGTAGGTGCGAGGGACTCGTGCGTGGCCTCCTACTGGATTGATACCTTGGTTCTAAAAAACTGAGGGAAATACTTATGCTACTTTGCTGCATCACCCTTTCCTCTTCAAGGGAAAACCAACGCAGTGCTCAAGAGGTAGCAAGAAGGATTTCTGGCACCGTTGCCAGGGAGTCTACGCAGAAGTCAACATACCAAGTACCCATCACAAACCCTTATCTCCCGCATTACATTATTTGCCATTTCCCTCTCGTTTTCCTCTCCCCCACTTCACCCTTTCCGTTTTATTCGCCCTCTCTTTTTCGTTCGCCTTTTGTTCGCTTGCTTTTCGTTTGCTCGTGTGTTGGATTGCTTGCTTGTCACGATGGCTCAAGATAATACTAAATTGTGTGACTTCACCAATACCAACAACATTGATTTCCTTAGCACTCCGATTGCTCCTCTTACCGATACTAAATCTTGTGAAATCAATACTGCTTTGTTGAATCTTGTCATGAAAGATCAATTTGCCGGCCTTCCTAGTGAAGATGCCGCTACCCATCTAAATAGCTTCGTTGATTTGTGTGATATGCAAAAGAAGAAAGATGTGGATAATGATATTGTTAAATTGAAGCTATTTCCTTTTTCTCTTAGAGATCGTGCTAAAGCTTGGTTTTCATCTTTACCTAAAAATAGTATTGATTCTTGGAATAAGTGCAAAGATGCTTTTATCTCTAAGTATTTTCCTCCCGCTAAGATCATCTCTCTTAGAAATGATATTATGAAGTTTAAGCAACTTGATCATGAACATGTTGCACACGCTTGGGAGAGGATGAAATTAATGATACGTAATTGTCCTACACATGGTTTGAATTTATGGATGATCATACAAATTTTTTATGCCGGGTTGAATTTTGCTTCTAGAAATCTTTTAGATTCGGCCGCGGGAGGCACTTTTAAGGAAATCACTTTAGGAGAAGCTAGTAAACTCCTAGATAATATTATGGTTAATTATACTCAATGGCACACTGAAAGATCTACTAATAAAAAAGTGCATGCGATAGAAGAAATTAATGTTTTGAGTGGAAAGATGGATGAACTTATGAAATTATTTGCTAATAAAAGTGCTTCTTATGATCCTAATGATATGCCTTTGTCTACTTTGATTGAGAATAATAATGAATCTATGGATGTAAATTTTGTTGGTAGGAATAATTTTGGTAACAACGCGTATAGAGGAAACTTTAATCCTAGGCCTTATCCTAGTAATTCCTCTAATAATTATGGTAATTCCTACAACAATTCTTATGGAAATTTTAATAAGATGCCTTCTGAATTTGAGACTAGTGTTAAGGAATTTATGAATTCGCAAAAGAATTTCAATGCTTTGCTTGAAGAAATTGCTTAAAGTTGATGAATTGGCTAGGAACGTTGATAGAATTTCTCTTGATGTTGGTTCTTTGAAACTTAGATCTATTCCACCTAAGCATGATATCAATGAGTCTCTCAAGGCCATGAGAATTTCCATTGATGAGTGCAAAGAAAGAACCGCTAGGATGCATGCTAAGAAAGATTGCTTTGTGAAAGCGTGTTCTAATTTCTATGAAAATAAAGATGAAGATCTAAAAGTTATTGATGTGTCCCCTATTAAATCTTTGTTTTGCAATATGAATCTTGATAATGATGGGACTGAATATGATCCACCTTTACCTAGAAGGCGTTCCAAAAATTCGGAGTTTTTAGATCTTGATGCTAAAATTGATAAAAGTGGGATTGAAGAGATCAAAACATTAAATATTAATGAACCCACTATTTTGGATTTCAAGGAATTTAATTATGATAATTTCTCTTTGATAGATTGTATTTCCTTGTTGCAATCCGTGCTAAATTCTCCTCATGCTTGTAGTCAAAATAAAGCCTTTACCAAACATATCATTGATGCTTTGATGCAATCTTACGAAGAAAAACTTGAGTTGGAAGTTTCTATCCCTAGAAAACTTTATGATGAGTGGGAACCTACTATTAAAATTAAAATTAAAGATCATGAATGCTATGCTTTGTGTGATTTGGGTGCTAGTGTTTCCACGATTCCAAAAACTTTATGTGATTTATTAGGTTTCCTTGAAATTGATGATTGCTCTTTAAACTTGCACCTTGCGGATTCCACTATTAAGAAACCTATGGGAAGAATTAATGATGTTCTTATTGTTGCAAATAGGAACTATGTGCCCGTAGACTTTATTGTTCTTGACATAGATTGCAATCCTTCATGTCCTATTATTCTTGGTAGACCTTTCCTTAGAACGATTGGTGCAATTATTGATATGAAGGAAGGGAATATTAGATTCCAATTTCCATTAAAGAAAGGCATGGAACACTTCCCTGGAAAGAAAATAAAATTACCTTATGAATCTATTTTGAGAGCCACTTATGGATTGCCTACCAAAGATGGCAATACCTAAATCTATCCTTGCTTTTATGCCTAGCTAGGGGCGTTAAACGATAGCGCTTGTTGGGAGGCAACCAAAATTTATTTTTTGTTTTTTGCTTTTGCTTCTATTTAGGAATAAATCTTTGATCTAGCCTCTGGTTAGATGTGTTTTTATGTTTTAATTAGTGTTTGTGCCAAGTTTAACCTATAGGATCTTCTTGGATGATAGTTATTTGATCTAGCTGTAAATTCCAGAAACTTTCTGTTCACGAAAATAATTGTTAAAAATCACCAGAACGTGATAAAATATTGATTCCAATTGCTGCTGATCAATAAACAAATTGTCTAGGTCGTCCTATTTTGGCTGAATTTTTAGAGTTCCAGAAGTTTGCGTTAGTTACAGATTACTACAGACTGTTCTGTTTTTGACAGATTCTGTTTTTCGTGTGTTGTTTGCTTATTTTGATGAATCTATGGCTAGTAAAATAGTTTATAAACCATAGAGAAGTTGGAATACAGTAGGTTTAACACCAATATAAATAAATAATGATTTCATTACAGTACCTTGAAGTGGTCTTTTGTTTTCTTTCGCTAACGGAGCTTACGAGATTTTCTGCTGAATTTTGTGTTGTGAAGTTTTCAAGTTTTGGGTGAAAGATTTGATGGATTATGGAACAAGGAGTGGTAAGAGCCTAAGCTTGGGGATGCCCATGGCACCCCAAGATAATCTAAGGACACCTAAAAGCCAAAGCTTGGGGATGCCCCGGAAGGCATCCCCTCTTTCGTCTACTTCCATCGGTAACTTTACTTGGAGCTATATTTTTATTCACCACATGATATGTGTTTTGCTTGGAGCGTCTTGTATTATTTGAGTATTTATTTGTTAGTTTACCACAATCATCTTTCTGTACACACCTTTTGAGAGAGTCACACTTGATTCGGAATTTATTAGAATATTCTAAGTGCTTCACTTATATTTTTTGAGCTATATAGTTTTGCTCTAGTACTTCACTTATATCTTTTAGAGCACGGTGGTGGATTTGTTTTATAGAAACTATTGATCTCTCATGCTTCACTTATATTATTTTGAGAGTCTTAAAATATCATGGCAATTTGCTTTAATTAATATCATGAGAAATTTGATGCTTGATAATTGTTTTGAGATATAAAGGTAGTAATATCATAGTTGTGCTAGTTGAGTAATTGTGGAATTGAAAAATAAATGTGTTGGAGTTTGTGATTCCCATAGCAAGCACGTATGGTGAACCGTTATGTAACGAAGTCGGAGCATGAAGTATTTGTTGATTGTCTTCCTTTGTTTGGCGGTTGGGATCGCGCGATGGTTAACTCCTACCAACCCTTCCCCTAGGAGCATGCGTAGTAGTACTTTGCTTCGAGGGCTAATAAATTTTTGCAATAAGTATATGAGTTCTTTATGACTAATGTGAGTCCATGGATTATACGCACACTTACCTTTCCGCAATTTTCTAGCCTCTTCGGTACCGCGCATTGCCCTTTCTCACCTTGAGAGTTGGTGCAAACCTCACCGGTCCATCCAAATCCCGTGATATGATATGCTCTATCACAAATAAACCTCCTTATATCTTCCTCAAAACAGCCACCATACCTACCTATCATGGCATTTCCATAGCCATTTCGAGATATATTGCCATGCAACTTTCCACCGTTTCATTCATCATGACACGCTCCATTCTTGTCATATTGCTTTGCATGATCATGTAGTTGACATTGTATTTGTGGCAAAGCCACCATTCATAATTCTTTCATACATGTCGCTCTTGATTCATTGCATATCCCGGTACACCGCCGGAGGCATTCATATAGAGTCATATTTTGTTCTAAGTATTGAGTTGTAATTCATGAGTTGTAAGTAAATAAAAGTGTGATGATCATCATTATTAGAGCATTGTCCCAAGTGAGGAAAGGATGATGGAGACTATGATTCCCCCACAAGTCGGGATGAGACTCCGGACTAAAAAAAAGAGGCCATAAAAAAGAGAGAAAAGGCCCAAATAAATAAAAAAAGAGAGAAAAAGAGAGAAGGGACAATGTTACTATCCTTTTACCACACTTGTGCTTCAAAGTAGCACCGTGATCTTCATAATAGAGAGTCTCTCATTTTGTCACTTTCATATACTAGTGGGAAATTTCATTATAGAACTTGGCTTGTATATTCCAATCATGGGCTTCCTCAAATGCCCGAGGTCTTTGTGAGCAAGCAAGTTGGATGCACACCCACTTAGTTTCTTATTGAGCTTTCATACACTTATAGCTCTAGTGCATCCGTTGCATGGCAATCCCTACTCCTCGCATTAACATCAATTGATGGGCATCTCCATAGCCCGTTGATTAGCCTCGTTGATGTGAGACTTTCTCCTTTTTTTGTCTTCCCACATAACCCCTACCATTATAGCCTATTTCCGCCATAGTGCTATATCCATGGCTTGCGCTCATGTATTGCGTAAGAGTTGAAAAGGCTGAAGCGCGTTAAAAGTATGAACCAATTGCTTGGCCAAAATCGGGGTCGTACATGATATGAATATTTTGTGTGGGGAAGATGGAGCATAGCCAGACTATATGATTTTGTAGGGATAACTTGCTTTGGCTATGTTATTTTGATAAGACATAATTGCTTAGTTAGTATGCTTGAAGTATTATTGTTTTTATGTCAACATTAAACTTTTATCTTGAATCATATCAAATCTGAACATTCATGCCACAATAAGAAGAATTATATTGAAATTATGCCAAGTAGCATTCCACATCAAAAATTCTGTTTTTATCATTTACCTACTCGAGGACGAACAGGAATTAAGCTTGGGGATGCTTGATACGTCTCCAACGTATCTATAATTTTTGATTGTTCCATGCTATATATTATATTCTGTGTTGGACAATATTGGGCTTTATTATACACTTTTATATTATTTTTGGGACTAACCTATTAACCGGAGGCCCAGCCCAGAATTGCTGTTTTTTTGCCTATTTCAGAATTTCGCAGAAAAAGAATATCAAACGGAGTCCAAACGGAATGAAACCTCCGGGAACGTGATTTTTGGAACGAACGTGATCCAGAGGACTTGGACCCTATGTCAAGACATCAACCAGGAGGCCACGAGGTAGGGGGCGCGCCTACCCCCCCAAGCGCGCCCTCCACCCTCATGGGCCACCTGTTGCTCCACCGACGTACTCCTTCCTCCTATATATACCTACGTACCCCAAACTACCAGACATGGAGCCAAAAACCTAATTCCACTGCCGCAACCTTCTGTACCCATGAGATCCCATCTTGGGGTCTTTTCCGGAGCTCCGCCGGAGGGGGCACCAATCACGAAGGGCTTCTACATCAACACCATAGCCTCTCCGATGATGTGTGAGTAGTTTACCTCAGACCTTCAGGTCCATAGTTATTAGCTAGATGGCTTCTTCTCTCTTTTTGGATCTCAATACAATGTTCTCCCCCTCTCTCGTGGAGATCTATTCGATGTAATCTTCTTTTGCGGTGTGCTTGTTGAGACTGATGAATTGTGGGTTTATGATCAAGTTTATCTATAAACAATATTTGAATCTTCTGAATTCTTTTATGTATGATTGGTTATCTTTGCAAGTCTCTTCGAATTATCAGTTTGGTTTGGCCTACTAGATTTATCTTTCTAGCAATGGGAGAAGTGCTTAGCTTTGGGTTCAATCTTGCGGTGTCCTTTCCCAGTGACAGTAGGGGCAGCAAGGCACATATTGTATTGTTGCCATCGAGGACAACAAGATGGGGTTTATATCATATTGCATGAGTTTACCCCTCTACATCATGACATCTTGCTTAAAGCGTTACTCTGTTCTTATGAACTTAATACTCTAGATGCATGCTGGATAGCGGTCGATGTGTGGAGTAATAGTAGTAGATGCAGGCAGGAGTCGGTCTACTTGTCTCGGACGTGATGCCTATATACATGATCGTACCTAGATATTCTCATAACTATGCTCAATTCTGTCAATTGCTCAAGAGTAATTTGTTCACCCACCATAAATACTTATGCTCTTGAGAGAAGCCACTAGTGAAACCTATGGCCCCCGGGTCTATTTTCCATCATATTAATCTTCCAACACTTAGTTATTTTTATTGCCTTTTATTTTACTTTGCATCTTTATCATAAAAATAACAAAAATATTATCCTATCATATCTATCAGATCTCACTCTCGTAAGTGACCGTGTAGGGATTGACAACCCCTTATCGCGTTGGTTGCGAGGATTTATTTGTTTGTGTAGGTGCGAGGGACTCATGCGTGGCCTCCTACTGGATTGATACCTTGGTTCTCAAAAACTGAGGGAAATACTTACGCTACTTTGCTGCATCACCCTTTCCTCTTCAAGGGAAAACCAACGCAGTGCTCAAGAGGTAGCAAGCGTCTTGATCTATCTCTATCGATCTTGATGCCTAATATGTAAGCAGCTTCACCGAGGTCTTTCATTGAAAAACTCTTATTCAAGCATCCTTTTATGCTATCCGGAAAGTCTGTATCATTTCCAATCAACAATATGTCATCCACATATAATATTAGAAATGCTACAGAGCTTCCACTCACTTTCTTGTAAATACAGCCTTCTCCAAAAGTCTATATAAATCCATATGCTTTGATCACACTATCAAAACGTTTACTCCAACTCCGAGAGGCTTGCACCAGTCCATAAATGGATCGCTGGAGCTTGCACACTTTGTTAGCTCCCTTTGGATCGACAGAACCTTCTGGTTGCATCATATACAACTCTTCTTCCAGAAGTCCATTCAGGAATGCAGTTTTGACATCCATTTGCCAAATTTCATAATCATAAAATGCGGCAATTGCTAACATGATTTGGACAGACTTAAGCATCGCTACGGGTGAGAAAGTCTCATCGTAGTCAACCCCTTGAACTTGTCGAAAACCTTTCGCAATAAGTCGAGCTTTGTAGACAGTAACATTACCGTCAGCATCAGTCTTCTTCTTGAAGATCCATTTATCTCTATGGCTTGCCAATCATCGGGCAAGTCAACCAAAGTCCACACTTTGTTCTCATACATGGATCCCATCTCAGATTTCATGGCCTCAAGCAATTTTGCGGAATCTGGGCTTACCATCGCTTCTTCATAGTTCATAGGTTCGCCTTGGTCAAGTAACATGACCTCCAGAATAGGATTACCGTACCACTCTGGTGCGGATCTTACTCTGGTTGACCTACGAGGTTCGGTAGCAGCTTGATCTGAAGTTTCGTGATCAACATCATTAACTTCCTCACTAATTGGTGTAGGTGTCACAGGAACCGGTTTCTGTGATGAACTACTTTCCAATAAGGGAGCAGGTACAGTTACCTCATCAAGTTCTACTTTCCTCCCACTCACTTCTTTTGAGAGAAACTCCTTCTCTAGAAAGGATCCATTTTTAGCAACAAATGTCTTTCCTTCGGATCTGTGATAGAAGGTGTACCCAACAGTTTCCTTTGGGTATCCTATGAAGACACATTTCTCCGATTTGGGTTCGAGCTTATCAGGTTGAAGTTTTTTCACATAAGCATCACAGCCCCAAACTTTAAGAAACGACAACTTTGGTTTCTTGCCAAACCACAGTTCATAAGGCGTCGTCTCAACGGATTTTGATGGTGCCCTATTTAACGTGAATGCAGCATCTATAAAGCATAAACCCAAAACGATAGCGGTAAATCAGCAAGAGACATCATAGATCGCACCATATCTAGTAAAGTACGATTACAACGTTCGGACACACCATTACACTGTGGTGTTCCGAGTGGAGTGAGTTGCGAAACTATTCCGCATTGTTTCAAATGTAGACCAAACTCGTAACTCAAATATTCTCCTCCATGATCAGGTCGTAGAAACTTTATTTTCTTGTTACGATGATCTTCCATTTCACTCTGAAATTCTTTGAACTTTTCAAATGTTTCAGACTTATGTTTCATTAACTAGATATAACCATATCTGCTCAAATCGTCTGTGAAGGTGAGAAAATAACGATACCCGCCGCGAGCCTCAATATTCATCGGACCACATACATCAGTATGTATGATTTCCAATAAATCTGTTGCCCGCTCCATTGTTCCGGAGAACGGCGTTTTAGTCATCTTGCCCATGAGGCATGGTTCGCAAGTACCAAGTTATTCATAATCAAGTGATTCCAGAGTCCATAAGTATGGAGTTCTTCATGCACTTTACACCAATATGACCCAAACGGCAGTGCCACAAATAAGTTGCACTATCATTATCAACTCTGCATCTTTTGGCTTCAACATTATGAATATGTGTATCACTACTATCGAGATTCAACACAAATAGACCACTCTTCAAGGGTGCATGACCATAAAAGATATTACTCATATAAATAGAACAACCATTATTCTCCGATTTAAATGAATAATCGTCTCGCATCAAAAAAGATCTAGATATAATGTTCATGCTTAACGCTGGCACCAAATAACAATTATTCAGGTCTAAAACTAATCCCGAAGGTAGATATAGAGGTGGCGTGCCAACGACGATCACATCGACTTTGGAACCATTTCCCACGCGCATCGTCACCTCGTCCATAGCCAGTCTTCGCTTAATCCATAGTCCCTATTTTGAGTTGGAAATATTAGCAACAGGACCAGTATCAAATACCCAATTTCTACTGCGAGCTCTAGTAAGGTACACATCAATAACATGTATATCACATATACCTTTGTTCACCTTGCCATCCTTCTTATCCGCCAAATACTTGGGGTAGTTCAGCTTCCAGTGACCAGTCTGTTTGCAGTAGAAGCACTCAGTCTCAGGCTTAGGTCCAGACTTAGGTTTCTTCTCTTGAGCAGCAACTTGTTTGCCGTTCTTCTTGAAGTTCCCCTTCTACTCCCCTTTAACTTTTTTCTTGAAACTGGTGGTCTTGTTGACCATCAACACTTGATGCTCCTTTTTGATTTCTACCTCCGCAGCCTTTAGCATTGCTAAGAGCTCGGGAATTGTCTTATCCATCCCTTGCATATTATAGTTCATCACGAAGCTCTTGTAGCTTGGTGGCAGTGATTGAAGAATTCTGTCAATGACACTATCATCCGGAAGATTAACTCCCAGTTGAATCAAGTGATTGTTATACCCAGACATTTTGAGTATATGTTCACTGACAGAACTATTCTCCTCCATCTTGCAGCTGTAGAACTTATTGGAGACTTCATATCTCTCAATCCGGGCATTTGCTTGAAATATTAACTTCAACTCTTGGAACATCTCATATGCTCCATGACGTTCAAAACATCGTTGAAGTCCCGGTTCTAAGCCGTAAAGCATGGCACACTGAACTATCGAGTAGTCATCAGCTTTGCTCTGCCAGACGTTCTTAACGTCCCCAGTTGCATCTGCAGTAGGCCTGGCACCTAGCGGTGCTTCCAGGACGTAATTCTACTATGCATCAATGAGGATAATCCTCAAGTTATAGACCCAGTCCGTGTAATTGCTACCATCATCTTTCAACTTTGCTTTCTCAAAGAACGCATTAAAATTCAACGGAACAACAGCACGGGCCATCTATCTACAACAACATAGACAGGCAAAATACTATCAGGTACTAAGTTCATGATAAATTTAAGTTCAATTAATCATATTACTTAAGAACTCCCACTTAGATAGACATCCCTCTAATCATCTAAGTGATCACATGATCCATATCAACTAAACCATAACCGATCATCACGTGAGATGGAGCAGTTTTCAATGGTGAACATCACTATGTTGATCATATCTACTATATGGTTCACGCTCGACCTTTCGGTCTCAGTGTTCCGAGGCCATATCTGCATATGCTAGGCTCGTCAAGTTTAACCCGAGTATTCTGCGTGGGCAAAACTGTCTTACACCCGTTGTAGATGAACGTTGAGCTTATCACACCCGATCATCATGTGGTGTCTCGGAACGACGAACTTTGGCAACGGTGCATACTCAGGGAGTACACTTTTTACCTTGAAATTTAGTGAGAGATCATCTTATAATGCTACCGTCAAACAAAGCAGAATAAGATGCATAAAGGATAAACATCACATGCAATCAATATAAGTTATATGATATGGCCATCATCATCTTGCACCTTTGATCTCCATCTCCAAAGCACCGTCATGATCACCATCGTCACCGGCGCGACACCTTGATCTCCATCGTAGCATCGTTGTTGTCTCGCCAACTATTGCTTCTACGACTATCGCTATCGCTTAGTGATAAAGGAAAGCAATTACAGGGCGATTGCATTGCATACAATAAAGCGACAACCATATGGCTCCTGCCAGTTGCCGATAACTTTGTTACAAAACATGATCATCTCATACAATAAATATAGCATCATGCCTTGACCATATCACATCACAACATGCCCTGCAAAAACAAGTTGGACGTCCTCTACTTTGTTGTTGCAAGTTTTACGTGGCTGCTACGGGCTGAGCAAGAACCGTTCTTACCTACGCATCAAAACCACAACGATATTTCGTCAAGTTAGTGTTGTTTTAACCTTCACAAGGACCGGGCGTAGTCACACTCGGTTCAAATAAAGTTGGAGAAACTGACACCCGCCAGCCACCTGTGTGCAAAGCACGTCGGTAGAACCAGTCTCGCGTAAGCATACGTGTAATGTCGGTTCTAGCCGCTTCATCCAACAATACCGCCGAACCAAAGCATGACATGTTGGTAAGCAGTATGACTTGTATCGCCCACAACTCACTTGTGTTCTACTCATGCATATAACATCTACGCATAAACCTGGCTCGGATGCCACTGTTGGGGAACGTAGCAATTTCAGTAATTTTCCTACGCACATGCAAGATCATGGTGATGCATAGCAACGAGAGGGCAGAGTGTCGTCTACGTACCCTCGTAGACCGTAAGCGGAAGCGTTATAACAACGCGGTTGATGTAGTCGTACGTCTTCACGATCGACCGATCCTTAGCACCGAACGTATGGCACCTCCGCGTTCAGCACACATTCAGC
Source organism: Aegilops tauschii subsp. strangulata (assembly GCF_002575655.3). Lineage (NCBI taxonomy): Eukaryota > Viridiplantae > Streptophyta > Magnoliopsida > Poales > Poaceae > Aegilops > Aegilops tauschii. The sequence continues at coordinate 546,962,105 of NC_053036.3, read as the reverse complement.
TTGGTGACGTCCCGCGAACTCACAATCCAGTAGAGCTTCCAGGAAGAGCTTCGTCAGCACGACGGTGTGGTGACGGTGATGATGATGCTACCGATGCAGGGCTTCGCCTAAGCACCGCTACGATATGACCGAGGTGGATTATGGTGGAGGGGGGCACCGCACATGGCTAAGAGATCAATGATCAATTGTTGTGTCTTTGGGGTGCCCCCCCGCCCCCGTATATAAAGGAGCTAGGGGGGAGGCGGCCGGCCAGGAGGAGGGCGCGCCAAGGGGGGAGTCCTACTCCCACCGGGAGTAGGACTCCTCCTTTCCTAGTAGGAGTAGGAGAAGGGGAAGGAGGAAAGAGAGGGGAAGGAAAGGGGGCGCCACCCCCCTCCTTGTCCAATTTGGACTAGAGGGGGAGGGGGCGCGCGGCCTGCCTTGGCCGCCCCTCCTCTTCTCCACCAAGGCCCAATAGGCCCATTATACTCCCCGGGGGTTCCGGTAATCCCCCGGTAGTCCGGTATATGTGCGAAACCTCCCAAAACACTTTTGGTGTCCAAACATAGTCGTCCAATATATCGATCTTTATGTCTCGGCCATTTCGAGACTCCTCGTCATGTTCGTGATCATATCCAGGACTCCGAACTATTTTCGGTACATCAAAACACAAAAACTCATAATACCGATCGTCACAGAACTTTAAGCGTGCGGACCCTACGGGTTCGAGAACTATGTAGACATGACCAAGACATGTCTCCGGTCAATAACCAATAGCGGAACCTGGATGCTCATATTGGTTCCTACATATTCTACGAAGATCTTTATCGGTCAAACCGCATAACAACATACGTTGTTCCCTTTGTCATCGGTATGTTACTTGCCCGAGATTCGATCGTCGGTATGTTAATACCTAGCTCAATCTCGTTACCGGCAAGTCTATTTACTCGTTTCATAATGCATCATCCCGCAACTAACTCATTTGTCACATTGCTTGCAAGGCTTATTGTGATGTGCATTACCGAGAGGGCCCAGAGATACCTCTCCGACAATGGGAGTGACAAATCCTAATCCCGATCGATGCCAACTCAACAAACACCATGGAGACACCTGTAGAGCACCTTTATAATCACCCAGTTATGTTGTGACGTTTCGTAGCACACAAAGTGTTCTTCCGGTATTCGGGAGTTGCATAATCTCATAGTCGCAGGAACATGTATAAGTCATGGAGAAAGCAATAACAGTAAACTAAACGATCAAGTGCTAAGCTAACAGAATGGGTCAATTCAATCACATCATTCTCCTAATGATGTGATCCCGTTAATCAAATGACAACTCATGTCCATGGCTAGGAAACTTAACCATCTTTGATTAACGAGCTAGTCAAGTAGAGGCATACTAGTGACCCTATGTTTGTCTATGTATTCACACATGTATTATGTTTCCTGCGAATACAATTCTAGCATGAATAATAAACATTTATCATGATATGAAGAAATAAATAATAACTTTATTATTGCTTCTAGGGCATATTTCCTTCAGCTCCTACATATTCTACGAAGATCTTTATAGGTCAAACCGCATAACAACATACGTTGTTCCCTTTGTCATCGGTATGTTACTTGCCCGAGATTCGATCGTCGGTATCATCATACCTAGTTCAATCTCGTTAACAGCAAGTCTCTTTACTCATTTCGTAATGTATCATCCCGCAACGAACTCATTAGTCACATTGCTTGCAAGGCTCATAGTGATGTGTATTATCGAGAGGGCCCAGAGACACCTCTCCGATACTCGGAGTGACAAATCCAAATCTCGATCTATGCCAACTCAACAAACACCATCGGAGACACCTATGGAGCATCTCTATAATCACCCAGTTACATTGTGATGTTTGATAGCACACTAAGTGTTCCTCCGGTATTCGGGAGTTGCATAATCTCATAGTCATAGGAATATGTATAAGTCATGAAGAAAGCAATAGCAATAAACTAAACGATCATAGTGCTAAGCTAAGGATGGGTCTTGTCCATCACATCATTCCCTAATGATGTGACCCCGTTCATCAAATGACAACACATGTCTATGGCTAGGAAACTTAACCATCTTTGATTAACGAGCTAGTCAAGTAGAGGCATACTAGGGACACTCTGTTTGTCCATGTATTCACACATGTACTAAGTTTCCGGTTAATACAATTCTAGCATTCATGATATAAGGAAATATAAATAACAACTTTATTATTGCCTCTAGGGCATATTTCCTTCAGTCTCCCACTTGCACTAGAGTCAATAATCTAGATTGCATAGTAATGATTCTAACACCCATGGAGTCTTGGTGCTGATCATGTTTTGCCCGTGAGAGAGGCTTAGTCACCGGGTCTGCAACATTCATATCCATATGTATTTTGCAAATCTCTATGTCTCCCTCCTTGACTTGATCACGGATGGAATTGAAGTGTCTGTTGATGTGTTTGGTTCTCTTGTGAAATCTGAATTCCTTCGCCAAGGCTATTGCTTCAGTATTGTCACAAAGGATTTTCATTGGACCCGATGCACTAGGTATGACACCTAGATCGGATATGAACTCCTTCATCCAGACTCCTTCATTTGCTACTTCCGAAGCAGCTATGTACTCTGCTTCACACGTAAATCCCGCCACGACGCTTTGCTTGGAAATGCACCAACTGACAGCTCCACCATTCAATATAAATACTGATACGTCTCCAACGTATCTATAATTTTTGATTGTTCCATGCTATTATATTATCTATTTGGATGTTTAATGGGCTTTAATATGCTCTTTTCTATTATTTTTGGGACTAACCTATTAACTGGAGGCCCAGTGCCAATTTCTGTTTTTTTGCCTATTTTAGAGTTTTGCAGAAAAGGAATACCAAACGGAGTCCAAACGGATGAAGCCTTCGCGATGATCTTTCTTGGACCGAAAGGAAACCAGAAGACTTGGAGTTGAAGTTAGAAACGCCACGAGGTGTCCACGAGGCAGGAGGGCGCGCCCAGGGGGGTAGGCGCGGCCCCCATCGTGGGCCCCTCGTAGCTCCACTGACATACTTCTTTCACCTATATATACTCTTATACACTAGAAACATCAGGAAGAGCCACGAAACCACTTTTCCACTGCTGCAACCTTTTGTACCCGTGAGATCCCATCTTAGGGCCTTTTCCGGTGATCTGCCGGAGGGGGAATCGATCATGGAGGGCTTCTACATCAACACCATTGCCTCTCCGATGAAGCGTGAGTAGTTTACCACACACCTTCGGGTCCATAGTTATTAGCTAGATGGCTTCTTCTCTCTCTTTGATTCTCAATACAAAGTTCTCCTCGATGTTTTTGGAGATCTATTCGATGTAATACTCTTTTGCGGTGTGTTTGCCAAGATTTGATGAATTGTGGATTTATGAACAAGTTTATCTATGAATATTATTTGGTTCTTCTCTGAATTCTTATATGCATGATTTGACATCTTTGCAAGTCTCTTCGAATTATTGGTTTAGTTTGGCCTACTAGATTGATCTTTCTTGCAATGTAAGAAGTGCTTAGCTTTGGTTCAATCTTGCGGTGACCTTTCCCAGTGACAGTAGGGGCAGCAAGGCACGTATTGTATTGTTGCCATCGAGGATAAAAAGATGGGGTTTATATCATATTGCTTGAGTTTATCCCTCTACATCATGTCATCTTGCTTAATGCGTTACTCCGTTCTTATGAACTTAATACTCTAGATGCATGCTGGATAGCGGTCGATGTGTGGAGTAATGGTAGTAGATGCAAAATCATTTCGATCTACTTGACACTGACGTGATGCCTATATTCATGATCATTGCCTTAGATATCTTCATAACTATGCGCTTTTCTATCAATTGCTTGGCAGTAATTTGTTCACCCACCGTAATACATGCTATCTTGAGAGAAGCCACTAGTAAAACCTATGGCCCCCGGGTCTATTTTACATCATATAAGTTTCCGATCTACAATTCTAGTTTCCTATTTACTTTATTTTGCAATCTTTAATTTCCGTTCCATAAACAAAAATACCAAAAATATTTACTTTACTATCTCTATTAGATCTCACTTTTGCGAGTGACCGTGAAGGGATTGACAACCCCTTTATTGCGTTGGTTGCAAGGTTCTTGATTGTTTGTGCAGGTACTAGGTGACTTATGCGTTGTCTCCTACTGGATTAATACCTTGGTTCTCAAAACTGAGGGAAATACTTACGCTACTTTGCTGCATCACGCTTTCCTCTTCAAGGAAAAACCAACGCATGCTCAAGAGGTAGCAAGAAGGATTTCTGGCGTCGTTGCCGGGGAGATCTACGCCAAGTCAAGACATACCAAGTACCCATCATAAACTCTTCTCCCTCACATTACACTATTTGCCATTCGCCTCTCATTTTCCTCTCCCCCACTTCTAAAATGATTTTCGAAAACCTTTGCCTTTTCTTCGCCCCTCCTTCCGTTCGATCTTGTGTTACCATGTGCCTTATTTTTGCTTGCATCTTCGCTTGCTAAAAGTTTATGGATCCTCATCCCGTTGCTAATCTTTTTAAGAGATCCAATTATGATGAACCAATTTCTAGTGATTTGAGTGCACTAGATTATCTTTATGAGGTTTTGCTTGAAATTCGTGAATCTAAAAATTGTGATGAAGAAATTTATGAAGAGATTCACGATAGCTCCTTGAATAAAAAGCATGATTGCGATGATTTTACTATAAATTCTCTTGATGTCAATTGTGCTAATAATATGCAAAACCCAAAGCTTGGGGATGCTAGTTTTGCTATGTCTACTGCTTGTTGCAATGATCATGGTTGGGGTGATTCTTCTTATGATCTTGAAAATTTATTTAAGCCCATGATGAATATGAGATTGATAATAGTGTTTGCAATAATATTGAAGTGGGTTTGGAAGAGTGTCGACTTTAGATCCCACATATTTGGGGAATATTCAATCTTATGAAGTTTTTGATAAAAGTGGGTTCGGAGAGGTCATGACTTTATTTTACGATAATCCCACTATTTCGGAAGAGTGTCAACTTTGCATGCATGTGGATCACGAAGAGAAAATTTTATGTGATAGCTATATTGTTTAATTTGATTATGATCCTACATGTAATTATTATTAGAGAGGAAAATATGGGTGTAGAAACTTTCATGTTACAAAATTACCTCTCGTCATGTTGAGATTGCTATTGTTTCTTTCTTCTTCCTTGCATATGCTAGATCTTGCTTGCCTTGATAATTTGTTTTCCTATAAAATTCCTATTCATGGGAAGTATGTTAGACTTAGATGGGTTTGTCACGTGCTATATGATGCTCTCTTTGTGCTTCAATTCTTGTCTTTCATGTGAGCATCATTAAAATTATCAATGCCTAGCTAAAAAGGCTTTAAAGAAAAGCGCTTGTTGGGAGACAACCCAATATTTATCCTTTCTGTTTTGCAATAAATATTTCATCTATCCTCTGGTTAGATGTGGTTTTATGTTTTAATTAGTGTTTGTGCCAAGTAGAACCTTTGGGAAGACTTTGGTGAAGTCTTTGCGATCTTGCTGTAAAAAACAGAAACTTTTGCGCTCACGAGATTAGCTGCCATTTTTTGCTGGAGAGTGATTTAGGTTGATTCTTTTTGAAGATGATTAATAGACAAATTCCTCACGTCCACCAATTTATTTTAGAATTTTTTGAGTTATGTAAGTATTCGAATGATACAGATTGCTACAGACTGTTCTGTTTTTGACATATTCTGTTTTTCGTGTGTTGTTTGCTTATTTTGATGAATCTATGAGTAGTATCGGGGGGTATGAACCATAGAGAAGTTTGAATACAATAGGTTTAACACCAATATAAATAAATAATGAGTACATTACAGTAACTTAAAGTGGTGGTTTATTTTCTTATACTAACGGAGCTCATGAGATTTTCTGTTGAAGTTTTGTGTTGTGAAGTTTTCATGTTTTTGGGTAAAGATTTGATGGATTTTGGAATAAGGACTGGCAAGAGCCTAATATTGGGGATGACCAAGGCACCCCAAGGTAAAATTCAAGGACAACCAAAAGCCTAAGCTTGGGGGTGCCCCGGAAGGCATCCCCTCTTTCCTCTTCGTCTATCGGTAACTTTACTTGAGGCTATATTTTTATTCACCACATGATATGTGTTTTGCTTGGAGCGTCTTGTATGATTTGAGTATTTGCTTTTTAGTTTACCACAATCATCCTTGCTGTACACACCTTTTGGGAGAGACACGCATGAATCAGAATTTATTAGAATACTCTATGTGCTTCACTTATATCTTTTGAGCTAGATAATTTTGCTCTAGTGCTTCACTTATATCTTTTTAGAGCATGGTGGTGGTTTTATTTTATAGAAATTATTGATCTCTCATGCTTCACTTATATTATTTTGAGAGTCTTTTAGAACAACATGGTAATTTGCTTTGGCTATAAAACTAGTCCTAATATGATGGGCATCCAAGATGGGTATAATAAAAACTTCCATATAAAGTGCGTTGAATACTATGAGAAGTTTGATGCTTGATGATTGTTTTGAGATATGAAGATGGTGATATTAGAGTCATGCTAGTAGAGTAATTGTGAATTTGAGAGATACTTGTGTTAAAGATGAAGTTGGAGCATGATTTATTTATTGATTGTCTTCCTTATGAGTGGCGGTCGGGGACGAGCGATGGTCTTTTCCTACCAATCTATCCCCCTAGGAGCATGTGCGTAGTACTTCATTTTGATAACTAATAAATTTTTGCAATAAGTATGTGGGTTCTTTATGACTAATGTTGAGTCCATGGATTATACGCACTCTCACCCTTCCACCATTGCTAGCCTCTCTTGTGCCGCGCAACTTTCGCCGGTACCATACACCCACCATATACCTTCCTCAAACCAACCACCATACCTACCTATTATGGCATTTCCATAGCCATTCCGAGATATATTTCCATGCAACTTTCCACCGTTCCATTTATTATGACACGCTCGATCATTGTCATATTGCTTTTCATGATCATGTAGTTGACATCGTATTTGTGGCAAAGCCACCTTTCATAATATTTTCATACATGTCACTCTTGATTCATTGCACATCCCGGTACACCGCCGGAAGCATTCATATAGAGTCATATTTTGTTCTAAGTATCGAGTTGTAATTCTTGAGTTGTAAGTAAATAAAAGTGTGATGATCTTCATTATTAGAGCATTGTCCCATGTGAGGAAAGAATGATGGAGACTATGATTCCCCCACAAGTCGAGATGGGACTCCGGAAAAAAAAGAAAAAAAAAGAAAAAAAGAGGCCATAAAAAAAGAGAGAAGGCCCAAATAAAAAATGGGAGAAAAAGAGAGAAGGGGCAATGCTACTATCCTTTTACCACACTTGTGCTTCAAAGTAGCACCATGATCTTCATGATAGAGAGTCTCCTATGTTATCACTTTCATATACTAGTGGGAATTTTTCATGATAGAACTTGGCTTGTATATTCCAATGATGGGCTTCCTCAAATTGCCCTAGGTCTTCGTGAGAAAGCTAGTTGGATGCACAACCACTTAGTTTCTTTTGTTGAGCTTTCATACACTTATAGCTCTAGTGATACGTTGCATGGCAATCCCTACTCACTCACATTGATATCTATTGATGGGCATCTCCATAGCCCGTTGATACTCCTAGTTGATGTGAGACTATCTTCTCCTTTTTGTCTTCTCCACAACCACCATATTCTATTCCACCTATAGTGCTATGTCCATGGCTCACGCTAATGTATTGCGTGAAGATTGAAAAAGTTTGAGAACATCAAAAGTATGAAACAATTGCTTGGCTTGTCATCGGGGTTGTGCATGATTAAATACTTTGTGTGATGAAGATACAACATAGCCAGACTATATGATTTTGTAGGGATAACTTTCTTTGGCCATGTTATTTTGAGAAGACATGATTACTTTGTTAGTATGCTTGAAGTATTCTTACTTTTATGTCAATATTAAACTTTCGTCTTGAATCTTTCGGATCTGAACATTCATGCCACAATAAAGGAAATTACATTGATAAATATGTTAGGTAGCATTCCACATCAAAAATTCTATTTTTATCATTTACCTACTCAAGGACGGGCAGGAATTAAGCTTGGGGATGCTTGATACTTCTCCAACGTATCTATAATTTTTTATTGTTCCATGCTATTATATTATCTGTTTTGGATGTTTAATGGGCTTTAATATGCTCTTTTATATTATTTTTGGGACTAACCTATTAACCGGAGGCCCAGTGCCAGTTTCTGTTTATTTTGCTTATTTTAGAGTTTTGCAGAAAAGGTATACCAAACGGAGTCCAAACGGAATGAAACCTTCGCGATGATCTTTCTTGGACCGAAAGCAAACCAGAAGACTTGGAGTTGAAGTCAGAAACGCCACGAGGCGTCGACGAGGCAGGAGGGCGCGCCCAGGGGGGTAGGCGCACCCCCCACCCTCGTGGGGCCCTCGTAGCTCCACCGACATACTTCTTTCGCCTATATATACTCTAATACCCTAGAAACATCAGGGAGAGCCACGAAACCACTTTTCCACCGCCGCAACCTTCTGTACCAGTGAGATCCCATCTTGGGGCCTTTTCCGGCGATCTGCCGGAGGGGGAATCGATCACGGAGGGCTTCTACATCAACACCATTGCCTCTCCGATGAAGCGTGAGTAGTTTACCACACACCTTCAGGTCCATAGTTATTAGCTAGATGGCTTCTTCTCTCTCTTTGATTCTCAATACAAAGTTCTCCTCGATGTTCTTGGAGATGTATTCAATGTAATACTCTTTGCGGTGTGTTTGCCGAGATCCGATGAATTATGGATTTATGAACAAGTTTATCTATGAATATTATTTGGTTCATCTCTGAATTCTTATATGCATGATTTGATATCTTTGCAAGTCTTTTCGAATTATTGGTTTAGTTTGGCCTACTAGATTGATCTTTCTTGCAATGTAAGAAGTGCTTAGCTTTGGGTTCAATCTTGTGGTGTCCTTTCCCAGTGACAGTAGGGGCAGCAAGGCACATATTGTATTGTTGCCATCGAGGATAAAAAGATGGGGTTTATATCATATTGCTTGAGTTTATACCTCTACATCATGTCATCTTGCTTAATGCGTTACTCCGTTCTTATGAACTTAATACTCTAGATGCATGCTAGATAGCGGTCGATCTATGGAGTAATAGTAGTAGATGCAGAATCGTTTTGGTCTACTTGACACGGACGTGATGCCTATATTCATGATCATTGCCATAGATATCTTCATGACTATGCGCTTTTCTATCGATTGCTCAGCAGTAATTTATTCACCCACCGTAATACATGCTATCTTCAGAGAAGCCACTAGTGAAACCTATGGCCCCCGGGTCTATTTTACATCATATAAGTTTCCGATCTACAATTCTAGTTTCCTACTTACTTTATTTTGCAATCTTTACTTTCCGTTCCATAAACCAAAAATACCAAAAATATTTACTTTACTATCTCTATTATATCTCCCTTTTGCGAGTGACCGTGAAGGGATTGACAACCCCTTTATTGTGTTGGTTGCAAGGTTCTTGATTGTTTGTGCAGGTACTAGGTGACTTGTGCGTTGTCTCCTACTGGATTGATACCTTGGTTCTCAAAACTGAGGGAAATACTTACGCTACTTTACTGCATCACCCTTTCCTCTTCAAGGGAAAACCAACGCATGCTCAAGAGGTAGCAAATACGTATCCGGTTTGTGACTTAGAGTCACCCGGATCAGTGTCAAAGCTTGCATCAACGTAACTATTTATGACGAGCTCTTTGTCACCTCCATAAATGAGAAACATATCCTTAGTCATTTTCATGTATTTCAGGATGTTCGTGACCGCTGTCCAGTGATCCACTCCTAGATTACTTTGGTACCTCCCTGCTAAACTAATAGCAAGGCACACATCACGTTTGGTACACAACATTGAATACATGATAGAACCTATGGCTGAAGCATAGGGAATGACTTTCATTTTCTCTCTATCTTTTGCAGTGGTCAGGCATTGAGTCTGACTCAACTTTACAATTTGTAACACAGGTAAGAACCCTTTCTTTGCTTGATCCATTTTGAACTTCTTCAAAACTTTATCAAGGTATGTGCTTTGTGGAAGTCCAATTAAGCATCTTGATCTATCTCTATAGATCTTGATGCCCAATATATAAACAGTTTCACCGAGGCCTTTTATTGAAAAATTCTTATTCAAGTATCCTTTTATGCTATCCAGAAATTCTGTATCATTTCCGATCAACCATATGTCATCAACATATAATATCAGAAATGCTACAGAGCTCCCACTCAATTCTTTTAAATACATGCTTCTCCAAAAGTCTGTATAAAACCATATGCTTTGATCACACTATCAAAGCGTATATTCCAACTCTGAGAGGCTTGCACCGGTCCATAAATGGATCGCAGGAGCTTGCACACTTTGTTAGCACCTTTTGGATCGACAAAACCTTCTGATTGCATCATATACAACTCTTCTTTAAGATATCCATTAAGGAATGCAGTTTTGACATCCATTTGCCAAATTTCATTATCATAAAATGCGGCAATTGCTAACATGATTCGGACAGACTTAAGCATCATTACGGGTGAGAAGGTCTCATCGTAGTCAACTCCTTGAACTTGTTGAAAACCCTTCGCAACAAGTCGAGCTTTGTAGACAGTAACATTACCGCTAGCGTGATTCTTCTTCTTAAAGATCCATTTATTCTCTATGGCTTGCCGATCATCGGACAAGTCAACAAAAGTCCACACTTTGTTCTCATACATGGATCCCATCTCAGATTTCATGGCCTCAAGCCATTTTGCAGAATCTGGGCTCATCATCGCTTCCTCATAGTTCGTAGGTTCGTCATGGTCAAGTAACATGACCTCCAGAACAGGATTACCGTACCACTCTGGTGCGGATCTTACTCTGGTTGACCTACGAGGTTCGGTAGTAACTTCATCTGAAGTTTCATGATCATCATCATTAGCTTCCTCACTAATTGGTGTAGGAATCACAGGAACTGATTTATGTGATGAACTACTTTCCAATTCGGGAGTAGGTACAATTACCTCATCAAGTTCTACTTTCCTCCCACTCACTTCTTTCGAGAGAAAGTCCTTCTCTAGAAAGGATCCATTCTTAGCAACGAATATCCTGCCTTCGGATCTGTGATAGAAGGTGTACCCAACAGTCTCCTTTGGTTATCCTATGAAGACACATTTCTCCGAGTTGGGTTCGAGCTTATCAGGTTGAAGCTTTTTCACATAAGCATTGCAGCCCCAAACTTTAAGAAACGACAACTTGGGTTTCTTGCCAAACCACAGTTCATATGGTGTCGTCTCAACGGATTTAGATGGTGCCCTATTTAATGTGAGTGCAGTCGTCTCTAAAGCATAACCCCAAAACGATAGCGGTAAATTAGTAAGAGAGATTGCACCATATCTAATAAAGTGCGGTTACGATGTTCGGACACACCATTACGCTATGGTGTTCTAGGTGGCGTGAGTTGTGAAACTATTCCACATTGTTTCAAATGAAGACCAAACTCATAACTCAAATATTCACCTCCACGATCAGATCGTAGAAACTTTATTTTCTTGTTACGATGATTTTCCACTTCACTCTGAAATTCTTTGAACTTTTCAAATGTTTCAGACTTATGTTTCATCAAGTAGATATACCCATATCTGCTCAAATCGTCTGTGCAGGTCAGAAAATAACGATACCCGCCGCGAGCCTCAACACTCATCAGACCGCATATATCAGTATGTATTATTTCCAATAAGTCTGTTGCTCGCTCCATTGTTTCGGAGAACGGGGTTTTAGTCATCTTGCCCATGAGGCATGGTTCGCAAGCATCAAGTGATTCATAATCAAGCGATTCCAAAAGCCCATCAGCACATGGATTTCCTTCATGCGTTTTACACCAATATGACCTAAACGGCAGTGCCACAAATAAGTTGCACTATCATTGTTAACCTTGCATCTTTGGGCTTCAATATTATGAATATGTGTATCACTACAATCGAGATTCAATAAAAATAGACCACTCATCAAGGGTGCATGACCATAAAAGATATTACTCATATAAATAGAACAACCATTATTCTCTGATTTAAATGAATAACCGTCTCGCATCAAACAAGATCCAGATATAATGTTCATGCTTAACGCTAGCACCAAATAACAATTATTCATGTCTAAAACTAACCCCGACGGTAGATGTAGAGGTAGCGTGCCGACGGCGATCACATCGACTTTGGAACCATTTCCCACGCGCATCGTCACCTCGTCCTTAGCCAATCTTCGCTTAATCCATAGCCCCTATTTCGAGTTGCAAATATGAGCAACAGAACCAGTATCAAATACCCAGGCGCTACTACGAGCAGTAGTAAGGTACACATCAATAACATGTATATCAAATATACCTTTCACTTTACCATCCTTCTTATCCGCCAAATACTTGGGGCAGTTCCGCTTCCAGTGACTAGTCCCATTGTAGTAGAAGCACTCAGTCTCAGGCTTAGGTCCAGCCTTGGGCTTCTTCACTTGAGCAGCAACTTGCTTGCCGTTTTCTTGAAGTTCCCCTTCTTCCCTTTGCCCTTTTTCTTGAAACTAGTGGTCTTGTTAACCATCAACACTTGATGCTCCTTCTTGATTTCTACCTCCGCATCCTTTAGCATTGCGAAGAGCTCGCGAATTGTCTTATCCATCCCTTGCATATTATAGTTCATCACGAAGCTTTTGTAGCTTGGTGGCAGTGATTGAAGAACTCTGTCAATGACACTATCATCAGGAAGATTAACTCCCAGTTGAGTCAAGTGGTTGTGGTACCCAGACATTCTGAGTATATGTTCACTGACAGAACTATTCTCCTCCATCTTGCAGCTGTAGAACTTATTGGAGACTTCATATCTCTCAATCCGGGCATTTTCTTGAAATATTAACTTCAACTCTTGGAACATCTCATATGCTCCATGACGTTCAAAACGTCGTCGAAGTCCCGATTCTAAGCCGTAAAGCATGGCACACTAAACTATTGAGTAGTCATCAGCTTTGCTCTGCCAGACGTTCATAACGTCTGGTGTTGCTCCTGCAGCGGGTCTTGCACCTAGCGGTGCTTCCAGGACGTAATTCTTCTGTGCAGCAATGAGGATAATACTCAAGTTACGGACCCAGTCCATGTAGTTGCTACCATCATCTTTCAACTTAGCTTTCTTTAGGAACGCAATAAAATTCAAAGGAACAGTAGCACGGGCCATTGATCTACAACAACATAGACATGCAAAATACTATCAGGTACTAAGTTCATGATAAATTAAAGTTCAATTAATCATATTACTTAAGAACTCCCACTTAGATAGACATCCCTCGAGTCATCTAAATGATCACGTGATCAATATCAACTAAACCATGTCCGATCATCACATGAGATGGAGTAGTTTTCAATGGTGAAAATCACTATGTTGATCATATCTACTATATGATTCACGTTCGATCTTTCGATCTCAGTGTTCCGAGGCCATATCTGCATATGCTAGGCTCGTCAAGTTTAACCCGAGTATTCTGCGTGTGCAAAACTGGCTTGCACCCGTTGTATGTGAACGTAGAGCTTATCACACCCGATCATCACGTGGTGTCTCGGCACGACGAATTGCAGCAACGGTGCATACTCAGGGAGCACACTTATACCTTGAAATTTAGTGAGGGATCATCTTATAATGCTACCGCCGTACTAAGCAAAATAAGATGCATAAAGGATAAACATTACATGCAATCAAAATAAGTGATATGATATGGCCATCATCATCTTGTGCCTTTGATCTCCATCTCCAAAGCACCGTCATGATCACCATCGTCACCGGCTTGACACCTTGATCTCCATCGTAGCATCGTTGTCGTCTCGCCAATCATTGCTTCTACGACTATTGCTACCGCTTAGTGATAAAGTAAAGCAATTACATGGCGATTGCATTTCATACAATAAAGCGACAACCATAAGGTTCCTTCCAGTTGCCGATAACTTCTACAAAACATGATCATCTCATACAACAATTTATATATCATCATGTCTTGACCATATCACATCACAACAAGCCCTGCAAAAACAAGTTAGACGTCCTCTACTTTGTTGTTGCAAGTTTTACGTGGCTGCTACGGGCTTCTAGCAAGAACCGTCCTTACCTACGCATCAAAAACCACAACGATTTTTTATCAAGTGTGTTGTTTTAACCTTCAACAAGGACCGGGCGTAGTCAAACTCGATTCAACTAAAGTTGGAGAAACAGATACCCACTAGCCACCTGTGTGCGAAGCACGTCGGTAGAACCAGACTCATGAATGCGGTCATGTAATGTCGGTCTGGGCCGCTTCATCCAACAATACCGCCGAATCAAAGTAAGACATTGCTGGTAAGCAGTATGACTATTATCGCCCACAACTCTTTGTGTTCTACTCGTGCATATAACATCTACACATAGACCTGGCTCAGATACCACTGTTGGGGAACGTAGTATTTCAAAAAAAAAATCCTACGATCACGCAAGCATAGCAACGAGCGGGGAGAGTGTGTCCACGTACCCTCGTAGACCAAAAGCGGAAGTGTTTAGTAACACGGTTGATGTAGTCGAACGTCTTCGCGATCCAACCGATCCAAGCACCGAACGTACGGCACCTCCGCGTTCAGCACACGTTCAGCTCGATGACGTCCCATGAGCTCTTGATCCAGTTGAGGCCGAGGGAGAGTTCCGTCAGCACGACGGCGTGGCGACGGTGATGACGAAGTTACCGGCGCAGGGCTTCGCCTAAGCACTACGACGATACGACCGAGGTGTGTAACTGTGGAGGGGGGCACTGCACACGGCTAAGAGAAGGCTTGGCCTGTCTTTGGGGTGCCCCCTCCCACGTATATAAAGGGGGGGAGGAGAGGTGGCCGGCCCAAGGGGGGTCGCGCCATGGGGGGGAGTCCTACTTGGACTCCCGGTCCAAGTAGGATTCGGCCCCCCTTTTCCTATTCCCACTAGGAGAAGGAGGGAAGGAGGAGGAGGAGAGAAGGAAAGGGGGGCCGCCCCCCAACCCTAGTCCAATTCGGTTTGGGCTTAGGGGGTGCACGCCTCCACATAGCCGCCGCCTCCTCTCTCCACTAGGGCCCATGAAGGCCCATTAACTCCCGGGGGGAGGTTCCGGTAACCCCCGGTACTCTGGAAAATGTCCGGACCTTTCCAAAACCATTCCGATGTCCAAACACAACCTTCCAATATATCAATCTTTATGTCTCGACCATTTCGAGACTCCTCGTCATGTCCGTGATCTCATCCGGGACTCCGAACAAACTTCGGTACATCAAATCACATAACTCATAATACAAATTGTCATCGAACGTTAAGCGTGCGGACCCTACGGGTTCGAGAACTATGTAGACATGACCGAGACACATCTCCGGTCAATAACCAATAGCGGAACCTGTATGCTCATATTGGCTCCTACATATTCTACGAAGATCTTTATCGGTCAAACCGCATAACAACATACGTTGTTCCCTTTGTCATCGGTATGTTACTTGCCCGAGATTCGATCGTCGGTATCATCATACCTAGTTCAATCTCGTTACCGGTAAATCTCTTTACTCGTTCCGTAATGTATCATCCCACAACTAACTCATTAGTCACATTGCTTGCAAGGCTCATAGTGATGTGCATTACCGAGAGGGCTCAGAGATACCTCTCCGATACTCGGAGTGACAAATCCTAATCTCGATCTATGCCAACTCAACAAACACCATCGTAGACACCTGTAGAGCATCTTGATAATCACCCAGTTACGTTGTGACATTTAATAGCATACTAAGTGTTCCTCCGGTATTCGGGAGTTGCATAATCTCATAGTCATAGGAACATGTGTAAGTCATGAAGAAAGCAATAGCAATAAACCAAACAATCATAGTGCTAAGCTAAGGATGGGTCTTGTCCATCACATCATTCTCTAATGATGTGATCTCGTTCATCAAATGACAACACATGTCTATGGCTAGGAAACTTAACCATCTTTGATTAACAAGCTAGTCAAGTAGAGGCACACTAGGGACACTCGGTTTGTCTATGTATTCACACATGTACTAAGTTTCCGGTTAATACAATTCTAGCATGAATAATAAACATTTATCATGATATAAGGAAATATAAATAACAACTTTATTATTGCCTCTAGGGCATATTTCCTTCAAATTTGATATGTGGGTGGACCGGTGCTTAGGTGTTGTTCTTACTTGAACAAACCTCCTACTTATGATTAACCCCCTCGCAAGCATCCGCAACTGCGAGAAAAGTATTAAGAATAAATTCTAACCATAGCATTAAACTTTTGGATCCAATCGGTCCCTTACGGAATAGCGCATAAACTAGGGTTTAAGCTTCTGTCACTCTCGCAACCCATCATCTAATAACTACTCCACAATGCTTTCCCTTAGGCCCAAATATGGTGAAGTGTCATGTAGTCGACGTTCACATGACACCACTAAGGGAATCACAACATACATACTATCAAAATATCGAACACATATCAAGTTCACATGATTACTTGCAACGCGATTTCTCCCGTGACCTCAAGAACAAAAGTAACTACTCACAAATGATAATCATGCTCCAGATCAGAGGGGATTAAATAGCATAATGGATCTGAACATATAATCTTCCACCAAATAAACCATATAGTAATCAACTACAAGATGTAATCAACACTACTAGTCACCCACAAGTACCAATCTGAGGTTCCGGTACAAAGATTGAAGACAAGAGATGAACTAGGGTTTGAGAGGAGATGGTGCTGTTGAAGATGTTGATGGAGATTCCCCCCCCCCCCCAAGATGGGAGAGTTGTTGGTGATGACGATGACGTTGATTTCCCCCTCCGGGAGGGAAGTTCCCCTAGTGGAATCGCTCTGCCGGAGGGCAAAAGTGCTCCTTGCCAAGTTCCGCCTCGAGACGGCAACGCTTCGTCCCGAAAGTCCACTCTTTATTTTTTCTAGGTCAAAAAAATTTAAATACCAGAAGATGGGCACCGGAGGTTGGCTGAGCTGAGCACAACCCACCAGGGCGCGCCTGGGGGGCCAGGAGCGCCCTGGTGTCTTGTGCTCACCAGGTGGCCCCCCTCCGGTAGTTATTTGCTCCAATATTCTTCATATATTCCATAAAAATTCCTCGTGAAGTTTCAGCTCATTTGGAGTTGTGCATAATAGGTAGCCTGACGTAGCTTTTTCAGGTCCATATTTCCACCTGCCGGAATTCTCCCTCTTTGTGTGAACCTTGCATATTATGAGAGAAAAGGCATTAGAATTACTCCATAAAGCATTATTACGCATAAAACATTATAAATAACAATAGGTAAACATGATGCAAAATGGACGTATCAACTCCCCCAAGCTTAGACCTCGCTTATCCTCAAGCGAAAACCGAAATCGAAAAACATGTCCACATGCTTAGAGAGAGAGGTGTCGATAAAGACAAAATACGGACATAGAAGCATCATCTAAATTATTATAACAGCAACAAACTTTAACATAAAACTTTTATCATAGAACTTTTATGATAGAACTTTTATCATAGACTTCCCATGAATAAGTAACAATTCATCACAACATCGAAGTATAAAGCATGAACTCTATTGGAAACCAAAAAACTATGTTCTCAATCAACTTTGCAACTACAATTCATCATCCTTTCAGGAAGTGTCACGTATCAGAGACTTTAGGCAAGTCCACATACTCAAGCATCTTATAGTCTTTTATGATTGCTAACACTCACCGCATACACATGAGTAATATGTTTCAACCAGACACATAGAAAGATAGGGGCTTATAGTTTCGCCTCCCAACGTATTCACCTCAAGGGTTATGTCAACAATAATAACTCATGCTACCCACATCCAACTGGATATATGTGCCTAGATATTTCCGCACCACATGATGCTTGCCAAAAGAGAAAATAAAAAGGAATAGAGAGAAAACCTTTGACTCTTGCATGAAAGTAAATACATAAAAGTAAAAGATAGGCCCTTCGTAGAGGGAAGCAGAGGTTTCCATGCGCTTTTGGTTTGTATGATCGATCCCTTAGTGCAAAAGAACGTCATGTTATATTGCCCCTTATGATAGCAACCTTTATTATGCAGTCTGTCGCTTTTATTCTTTGCTAACACAAGTTCGTACAACGTTGAATTTTCTCTTACATTAAATGATCTAACACTTTTAGAAGCAATTTTTATTGCCTTATTGCACCGATGACAACTTACTTGAAGGATCTTACTCAATCCTTAGGTAGGTATGGTGGACTCTTGAAAATAAGATTTGGGTTTAAGGGTTTTTAGATGCACAAGTAGTATCTCTACTTGGTGCGGAATTTTTGGTTAGCAAAGATGGGGGGCAAGCACCACATATTGAAGGATCTATGACAATATAACTTCTATGTGAATATGAACAAACATAAATCATTACGTTGTCTTCATTGTCCGCCAACAATTTTGGCATATAATATTTTGATGGGGGCTCACAATCACAAAAGATTTCCAAGATAGTGTATTTGCATGTAAATCTTCTCTTCCCTTATTAATTCTTTCATGAATTGCATCATTGACCAATGTTATATTTGTCCATCCCCAATAAAAGTTTCTACTTATACTTTTCCTTATGTGATGTCATTACTTACCATAAGATTAGCATATGATCTTTTTCATTTATTTCCTTTCTTTTTATTGAACAGGAAAGTAAAGAATACAAAACCCAAACTAAACTTTCTTATATATCTTGCACACGATTACAAGGATAGATCACTAAGAAAACTCTCGAAAAGAAAGGATCAAACTAAACTTTTATTCATTTAAAGCAAAGATATCTATGGATCGAACTAAGATAATTAAAGGCAAAAGATAGTGGAGGTGATACGATACCGGGGCACCTCCCCAAAGCTTGGCAGAAGCCAAGGGGAGTGCCCATACCCGATACTCAATTTTCTTTTGGTGATGAAGAAGGAGGTGGTGGTGATGAAGTGGTAGCGATCTTGTCCTCGGGTTTCCATGGCAAAGGCTCAACATTATAAGAGGAGGAGGGAGTCTACGGGTCCTGCAACTAGCAGCCAAACTCATAACTTTAAACCTTGCCTCATATTCAAAGACTTGGTTTTGGAGATCGTAGATCTGGCTTTGGAGGAAGTTGATTTGCTCACTGAAAGTGAAGACAATGTCCTTCATGGACTTGCCATCCACCTTGAGATCACGGGTAAAGTCCGTGATCATGTGGTGATTGGCATTGAGTCCACGCTCGACCATGCCCTTGCACTGGAAGACCTCCTGCTCCATCGCTTCAAGCCTAGCCTCCACGGTTCGCGTCCCTTTGGGACCTTGCGCATCACGGATGTGAAGCACCCCCTCATGCATCTGGATAACCTGAGGGTGCTGCATCACCTCCCGCAAATATGGGTTGATGACGTTCTCGAAGAACTTATCCTTGGAGGAGCTTGAAGCGGCCATGGTAGATGGGATCTATCAGAAAACAGCAAGGAAAAGAAAACAAAAGATTTCTCCGTGATATGGAGGTCAATAGGTTCGGGGGGTATATAAAGATTTTTTATCTTGGGAAACAAGCAAACGGAAGAAAAACGGAGTCTGAAAGGTACCCGAGGTGGGCACAACCCACCTGGGCGCTAGGCGCGCCCTGGTGTCTTGTGCCCACCAGGGGTGCCTTCCTGGTTGTTTCTTATTTTCCTAATTATTTCGTATTCCAAAACGGACAGAAAATATTTTTGCAGATTTTTTGGAGTCCGTTTACTTACTGTATCACATACATCCTCTTTTTCACGATTCTGGAGTGTTCCGAAAGGTTTCTTTTATGTGTTCTTACGGTGTCATAGTTTGGATAATATTGCTTTCAAAATTAATGGGCATACCTGAGATATAATGTTTTATTCGTTGCCCATTAACAACCTTCGGGTTAGTGATGTCTACTACACAACCTTCTTCTTGTAGACGTTGTTGGGCCTCCAAGTGCAGAGGTTTGTAGGACAGTAGCAAATTTCCCTCAAGTGGATGACCTAAGGTTTATCAATCCGTGGGAGGCATGGGATGAAGATGGTCTCTCTCAAGCAACCCTGCAACCAAATAACAAAGAGTCTCTTGTGTCCCCAACACACCCAATACAATGGTAAATTGTATAGGTGCACTAGTTCGGCGAAGAGATGGTGATACAAGTGCAATATGGATGGTAGATATAGGTTTTTGTAAACTGAAAATATAAAAACAGCAAGGTAGCAAGTGATAAAAGTGAGCGTAAACAGTATTGCAATGCGTTGAAACAAGGCCTAGGGTTCATACTTTCACTAGTGCAAGTTCTCTCAACAATAATAACATAATTGGATCATGTAACTATCCCTCAACATGCAAAAAAGAGTCACTCCAAAGTCACTAATAGCGGAGAACAAACGAAGAGATTATGGTAGGGTACCAAACCACCTCAAAGTTATTCTTTCTGATCGATCTATTCAAGAGTCAGTGGTAAAATAACACGTCGCTATTCTTTCCGTTCGATCTATCATAGAGTTCGTACTAGAATAACACCTTAAGACACAAATCAACCAAAACCCTAATGTCACCTAGATACTCCAATGTTACCTCAAGTATCCACGGGTATGATTATACGATATGCATCACACAATCTCAGATTCATCTATTCAACCAACATAAAGAACTTCAAAGAGTGCCCCAAAGTTTCTACCGGAGAGTCAAGACGAAAACGTGTGCCAACCCCTATGCATAAGTTCACAAGGTCACTGAACCCGCAAGTTGATCACCAAAACATACATCAAGTAGATCACATGAATATCCCATTGTCACCACAAATAAGCACATGCAAGACATACATCAAGTGTTCTCAAATCCTTAAAGACTCAATCTGATAAGATAACTTCAAAGGGAAAACTCAATCCATTACAAGAGAGTAGAGGGGGAGAAACATCATAAGATCCAACTATAATAGCAAAGCTCGCGATACATCAAGATCGTACCACCTCAAGAACATGAGAGAGAGATCAAACACATACTACTGGTGCATACCCTCAGCCCCGAGGGTGAACTACTCCCTCCTTGTCATGGAGATCGCCGGGATGATGGCGATGGCCACCGGTGAGGCTTCCCAACTCCGGCAGGGTGCCGGAACAGGGTCCCGATTGGTTTTTGGTGGCTACAGAGGCTTGTGGCAGCGGAATTCCCGATCTATTCTGTTCCCCGATGGTTTTAGGGTATATGGATATATATAGGCGAAAGAAGTCGGTCAAGGGATCCACGAGGGTGGGGGGTGCGCCCAGGGGAGCAGGCGCGCCTCCCTGCCTCGTGGCTTCCTCGAAGCTTCCCTGACTTCAACTCCAAGTCTCCTGGATCACGTTCGTTCCAAAAATCACGCTCCCGAAGGTTTCATTCCGTTTGGACACCGTTTGCTATTCCTTTTCCACGAAACACTGAAACAAGGGAAAAAAGAAACTGGCACTGGGCTCTAGGTTAATAGGTTAGTCCCAAAATAATATAAAAGTGTTTAGTAAAGTCCATAAACATCCAAAACAGATAATATAATAGCATGAATACTTCATAAATTATAGATACGTTGGAGACGTATCAGCATCCCCAAGCTTAATTCCTGCTCGTCCTCGAGTAGGTAAATGATAAAAGAAAGAATTTATGAAGTGTGAATGCTAGCAGGTGCACAAGTTTGATCAATGATAATTTCAATCACCTTTTCTAGCATCATTATATGTCATAACAGTAGCTCAACTCATAGAACTTTTGATGATCAAGTAACAAGCTATTCACATGTTAAAGTATAGATCATAAACTTTCTTGAAAACTAACAAACCGTGTTATTAGTCATCAAACAATTACAATTCATCTTATTTTCAGGAAGAGTCTATGTCAGTGCTTTGATTTAGCAAATCCCACATACTCAACTATCATATAGTCTTCCATGATTGCTACCACTCAAAGCATATTTTTAGAACAAATAGCATCCATCGAACACAGAGAAAGATAGGGGATTAATGTTTCGCCTCCCAACTTATTTATCATATAGATAATTGTCAACAACAATAATTCATGATCAAATATATTTGAATGGCCATATATGCTTAGATCTTTCCATCACATGATGCTTGCCAACTAAAGAGTGGGTTGGAATGAGAAGGAATACTATTGACTCTTGCATAAAAGCAAAAGATAGGCCCTTCGCAGAGGGAAGCAGGGATTTGCAGAGGTGCCAGAGCTCGAAGCTAAAACAGAGATGAAAATAATTTTGAGAGGTATGCTTTCATTGTCAACATAACGACCAATACTTCTGTAACGCCCCGGATTCGATGCGCCAGGTGTCTTCCAGTTATTTGCCGTTGTTGCCATGTCTTTTGCTTGCATGTTGCATTTTGCCATGTCGTCATCCACATTTCATGTGCATGTTTTTCAAAACTTGCATCCGGTCCTTTTCCCCGTTGTCCGTTTAGCGATCCGATACTCTCGCGCGCGCCCGTCGCCCCTCTGTTTTCTTTTCGTGAGCGGGAGAAAAACATTCTTGGAATGGGCCGAGATTGCCGAGTGGCCTTGGTATAGCACCGGTAGACCGCCCGTCAAATTTCGTTCCATTTGGAGGTCGTTTGATACCCCAACGGTTAACCGCGTAGCCCGAAGCCCCCTTCTCTTTGCAGCCCAGCACCCCTTCACCACAGCCCACTAGCCCATCCAAACCCCCTCCATGCTCTCGGTCGTTCGATCACGATCGTGTGGGCGAAAACCGCACCTCATTTGGACTCTCCTAGCTCCCTCTACCTATATAAACACACCCTCCCCCGAGATTTGCGGATGAACCCTACCCCTAACCCTAGCCTCTCCCCCTGCGCGCCGCCGGACATGTCCGTCCGCGCCGGACGCATCGCCGCCGCCGCCCGCAGCCAATCGGCAAGCGCCACATGGCCCGCCGGCCTCCCTCCGCCGCGCGCCACCGCGGGCCCGTGAGGCCCAGGCGCGGCCCTCTCGACCCGGAGCGCCGCCGCCCGCCTCCCTGGCACCCCGCGCCGCCCATCGCCTCCCGCCATCGTGCCCCGCCGCCTCCAGCCGCCCGAGCCTCGCCGCCTCCGCCGCCGGCGACCCCGGCGCCCGCCGCCGCCCGGTGGCCGCGGATCCCGCGCCCGCCGTTGGATCCCGTGCCCCGCCGCCGGTCGCCGCCCTCCGCGCCGGCGCCCCGTCCCCACCGTCTTCCGGCCACGCCGCCGCCGGATCCGGCCTCCCCGGCCCCGTCCCCGACATCTCCGGCCGCCGGCGCCTCAGATCCGGCGAGATCCGTCGCCGCATCGATTCCCGTGCAAACCCTAGGTTGATCTCTGTTTTTCTCCAAGTCCCCGAATCCATACATTTTTATGCCCCCTTCATCGCATCATATCTTCTTGCTCGGTGCTCCGATTTGTGCATATAATAGGTCAAAATGTTCATCATGAGATGTTCTTCATTTTGTTCCACTGTTCCATGCTTGTTTGAGATCATATTGATCCCGAATCATCGTTGCAAGAGTGCTATATGATGTTAACTGCTATCTGCTATCAGAACTTGGTGATTTGTCCTTTTCATTGCGTTTTGTGTGTGCATCCTATGAGCATAAGCTCTACATGTGTTTTGGACTTAATCATGCCATCTTTAAATTGGTGCTGGTCTTGTATTTTTGTGGTCTATGTGGTGACTATCACAAGCATGCAAAGTAGCCTCCGTGATGTTGCTGATTTCTGTGACTTAGTAATTTCTGCCAAGTCTGTAGCTGTAACATTGTGATGCGCTGTAAACCTGCTGCTACTAGTTATTCTATGCATATTCTGGAGATGTTCATTAAGGATGTTTTGTGATACATGTTATGCTCTATCCATCCGTGCCCTTTTTGGCATTTATAGCCTGCTGTAATCTTGCTCTCAAATTGCTAAATAATGTTGCTGTCAGTCTGTTAACATGAAGTTCAGTTTTGCCATGTGTTTTGCTAATGATCCATGCACCCTATGAACTTGCTCTTGCCATTCTTAGCTTCATAATTATGCCATCTTACTGTTGGATGCCTTCACATGCCATGAAATGCTTTGTAATGAGTGATTTGAGCTCGCAAAGATGCCTTCATAATTCTGTTTATGCCATGCTCAGTTTTTCTGCTAAGTCTGAATCTGTTTATGAAACTTGCTATGTTTACATGGGTGCCATCATATCTTCTTTGCCTTTTTTTTATGTTCAGTAAGGGACATTTGTTACATGCTTTGAGTAGACTCATGCCATGCTTTCATTTTCCATGATGTATTCATGTAGCATGTCGTTAGATAGCTCTAAACATTGCAATCTGATGTTATTTCTGCCATGTCCAGTGATTTCTGCCAAGTCTGTGAAACTGTTATTATTTACAATCTTGCCATGTCCTTTTGAGCATGTTATATTGTTTTCTGGAGATAGATCAGTGTTCATGTTTTGTAATGCTTTACCTGTACATCATGTCCATGCCTTTTGTTATCATGTTGGGGTGCGGTAGCATATTTTCGTGATGCTTGCAATATGCCTAGTTGCTGTTTTGGACAGATTGTTGCTATATCTTGTTTGGAGTGTATGTGTTGCACCGTTGCTCCGTTTTGAGCATGTTCTATATGTAACTTGCTTAGAATTGCATGTAGTTCCATATTATCTTGTTGCATCCTTGTTTTGAGGTGTTTGCTTGATGTTTGTATGCATTTTGCATCAATGCCATGTTTAACTTGCTTTGCTCATATCTTCTAGGCCGTAGCTGCGAACTAAATAAACTTTATATGTAACTTGACTAGAATTTCGTGTAGATCATTTTAGTGCATCTTAACTTTCTGTTTAACAACTTGAACATAAGGTTTATTTAGATCTGGACCAATTTCGAAATTTGCATACGAGGACTTACCGGATTTGGTATATGTTAGTTCCGGCCTCATTTAAATTTGCTTTGATTGTTGTTCTTGTATGCATCATCTCTTGCCATGAGTAGCTTCATGTAGCCTTGTCATGCATCATACTTGGTTGAGCATCATGTCTTGTTTATGTGTTGAGTGTTTACCGTGTTGTTTGCTTCTTTCCGGTTGTGCTCCTTCTCATTAGTTCCTGTTTCGTTGCGATCGTGAGGATTCGTTCGTCTTCGTGGCTTCATCTTCTTCAAGGACTCGATCTTCTTCCTAGCGGGATTTCAGGCAAGATGACCGTCACCTTGGATCTCACTACTATCATTGCTATGCTAGTTGCTTCGTTCTATCGCTATGTTGCGCTACCTATCACTTGCTCTTCAAGCCTCCCAAATTGCCATGAACCTCTAACCTTTGCCACCCTTCCTAGCAAACCGTTGTTTGGCTATGTTACCGATTTGCTCAGCCCCTCTTATAGCATTGTTAGTTGGAGGTGAAGATGAAGATTGCTCCATGTTGGATTATGTTTATGTTGGGATATCACAATATCTCTTATTTAATTAATGCATCTATACACTTGGTAAAGGGTGGAAGGCTCGGCCTTATGCCTGGTGTTTTGTTCCACTCTTGCCACCCTAGTTTCCGTCATACCGGTGTTATGTTCCTTGATTTTCTGTCCCTTACGCGGTTGGGTGATTTATGGGACCCCCTTGACAGTTCGCTTTGAATAAAACTCTTCCAGCAAGGCCCAACCTTGGTTTCACATTTGCCTCACCTAGCCTTTTTCCCTTGGGAGTCACGCATCCCGAGGGTCATCTTTATTTTAACCCCCCGGACCAGTGATTCTCTAAGTGTTGGTCCGAACCGAGCTGCCTGTGGGGCCACCTCGGGGAAACTCGAAGTCTAGTTTTACTCGTAGCTAGTCTCATCCGGTGTTGCCCTGAGAACGAGATATGTGCAGCTCCTATTGGGATTGTCGGCGCATCGGGCGGCTTTGCTGGTCTTGTTTTACCATTGTCGAAATGTCTTGTAAACCGGGATTCCGAGACTGATCGGGTCTTCCCGGGAGAAGGAATATCCTTCGCTGACCGTGGGAGCTTATAATGGGCTAAGTTGGGACACCCCTGCAGGGTATAAACTTTCATGAGCCGTGCCCGCGGTTATGTGGCAGATGGGAATTTGTTAATGTCTGGTTGTAGAGAACTTTACACTTGACTTAATTAAAACGCATCAACCGCGTGCGTAACCGTGATGGTCTGTTTCCGGCGGAGTCCGGGAAGTGAACACGGTTTTTGGGTTATGTTTGACGTAAGTAGGAGTTCAGGATCACTTATTGATCATTGCTAGTTTCACGACCATTCCGTTGCTTCTCTTCTCGCTCTTATTTTCGTAGGTTAGCCACCATATATGCTTAGTCGCTGCTGCAACCTCACCACTTTACCCCTTCCTTACCCATTAAGCTTTGCTAGTCTTGATACCCATGGTAATGGGATTGCTGAGTCCTCGTGGCTCACAGATTACTACAACAACAGTTGCAGGTACATGTTTTGCGATGATCATGACACAAGAGTGATGTTACTTGTTTTGGAGTTCTTCTTCTACTTCTTCTTCGATCAGGGGATGGGTTCCAGGTCGGCAGCCTGGGCTAGCAGGGTGGATGTCGTTTGAGTTTCTGTTTGTGTTTCATCCGTAGTCGGATGTTGATCTTATGTATGATGTATTAATGTATTCTTGCGGCATCTGTATGCCTTGTATGTATCCCCATTTATTATGTAATGTTCATGTAATGATATCCACCTTGCAAAAGCATGTCAATATGCGGTTCTATCCTTGGTGGGACCTTCGAGTCTCTTTAGGATAGTATCGCATATTGGGCGTGACAAGTTGGTATCAGAGCCTCGACTGACCCTAGGAGCCCCCTTGATTGATCGTGTAGTTTGGCCGTTGTTGAGCCTAGAAAAAACTGTTTTCGGAGTCTAGCTATATCGGAGAGTAGGATTTCTTTTACTCCTCAGCCCCTTCGTCGCTCTAGTGAGGAATCTTGACGTAGGTGTTTCGACTTACTTCTCTTCCCCTTCAAAATTTTCTTTAGGATCACGCGGTTAGCTTTTGTTCGTTGTCCATCCTCTTTTCAATCCGGCGCATTTCTCTTCGAGTGGTTTCGATCCTCGTCATCTTTGGCAAGACCAGTCCTCAGTGCTTTCTCAACCGACGTTGTTTCCCATCCGAAGTTGTCCTTGTTTTTCCCACCCGCCCACCCCTTTTTCTTCTCAGAGCCGAAGCCCATAATCGAGTATCCATCCTACTCGTGCGAAGTCTTTGCTTTCTTTCCCCAATTATTTCAACTCTTATGGTTATTCGTCGGTTCTTCCTTCCTAGTGCCTTTGTTTTTCCCGCCCTCCCACCCCTTTTTCTTCCCGGAGCTTGAGTCTCTTTCGAGCATCAATTTCATTCGTGTGGACCTCTTCAGTCTTCCCTCAATTATTTCAACCGGTGAATTCTCGCCTAGTTAATCATTGTTCGTCTCATTTCCTTTTCCGGTGGATCCAATTCAAGTTTTTTCGGGTTGATCATATTCTTTCCCTTGGACCAAGTGTTTTCCTTGCTCGTTCGCCTCTCGCCAGTTTACCCTTCCGGAGTGTTGAAGACATCTCAGAAGATTCGTGTTTGCATCCAATTTATTCGAGGTTGTCACCTCATTCAAGTCTTTCAGTTGTTCCGATGCATCATCTCTCTCTCCAACAATCCTTTTCCATCGGTGTTTCTTTTTAGTGGGCCCTAACCCACAGGTCTTTTCCCAGGATCTTTCCTGACTCTTCTAATTTTCCCGGAGTTATTCTCAAATTCTTTTCGAAGTTGACGTAAGAATGAATTTCATCAGTCAGATGCCTTTCCAAGATCGATTTCAAATTATTTTTCATTGTTGACTCTACCTCTTCGCTTTTCATTCTCCCGGAGTATCTCAATAATTTTGGTGTTATTTCTCGTCATCGCTCTCAACATTTGAAGACTGAAGTAGATTTTTTCTTAAATCTTGTCCATTCTCCCGGAAATTCGCGGTGCTAGCTCGATGGTTATCCTTATCAAATTGTTACAAGTCGTGCAATTATTTTCACCCATCCGGAGTATTTCAGGAGTTGTTTTCCGTCTCAATTATCCGGAGGCCTCCATTTCAGAATATTTCTTCGTTCTAAGTTTTCAAATCCGTTCTCCGATTATTCTATATTCATGCCTTTTCGTTCATCTCCATATTCTTCTGGTGCTTTGCTCTTTAATCAGTTTGCGATCTCTTCGTTCTCTTGTCTCTAGATTCCCTCAAGTATCTTCGTGCTTTTCTAATTCTTTCCGGCGGTTCATTCTCTTTTTCATCATTCGTTTCAATTCTCACGGTGGTTCGTTCAACATTCCTATTCCTTTGTTATCATATCAATTCATTAGTTCTTTCCAGTCCTACCGGTGGTCTCTTGAAGTTTTTTTTCCCGAAGTATTGCGCTATATCTCCCCTTAATATTTTCCCAATGTGAGTAAGTGGTATGCAAATCCATGGTATCTCATCAATTTAATTGATGGAGGATAGACATAACATAATTCTTATTCTTCCCCATCAAGTTATCTAATCCCTTCCTTCAGAGTTGTTCATGATGAATATACTCTAATCCCAAGTGATTCCATTTTTCTTTCCGGAGTTCCAAGCTTCCTCAGCCATCTCGTCGGAACCTACATCGGAATCATTGCAAGCCTCAAATCTTATTCTAGTCATCCTTCAATTCTATCTCATAATCCTTTTTGCAACCAGAGTGGCTTTGATTTCATTCTTATTCCTTGAGCTTTGATTCCGTCGAAATCGTCGTTCCTCTTTTCCATTCGGGTGCCCTCGACCTTGTTCTTTCTCTCTTTTTTGCTCTTACTTCACCTCATCCCTTTTTCCTTCCGTCTCGGTCCTAAGATCTCAGGACGAGATCTCTTGTTAGTGGAGGAGTGTTGCAACGCCCCGGATTCGATGCGCCAGGTGTCTTCCAGTTATTCGCCGTCGTTGCCATGTCTTTTGCTTGCGTGTTGCATTTTGTCATGTCGTCATCTACATTTCATCTGCATGTTTTTCAAAACTTGCATCCGGTCCTTTTCCCCGTTATCCGTTTAGCGATCCGATACTCTCGCGCGCGCCCGTCGCCCCTCTGTTTTCTTTTCGTGAGCGGGAGAAAAACATTCTCAGAATGGGCCGAGATTTGCCGAGTGGCCTTGGTATAGCACCGGTAGACCGCCCGTCAAATTTCGTTCCATTTGGAGGTCGTTTGATACCCCAACGGTTAACCGCGTAGCCCGAAGCCCCCTTCCCTTTGCAGCCCAGCACCCCTTCACCACAGCCCACTAGCCCATCCAAACCCCCTCCATGCTCTCGGTCGTTCGATCACGATCGTGTGGGCGAAAACCACACCCCATTTGGACTCTCCTAGCTCCCTCTACCTATATAAACACACCCTCCCCCGAGATTTGCGGATGAACCCTACCCCTAACCCTAGCCTCTCCCCCTGCGCGCCGCCGGACATGTCCGTCCGCGCCGGACGCATCGCCGCCGCCGCCCGCAGCCAATCGGCAAGCGCCACGTGGCCTATCAGCCTCCCTCCGCCGCGCGCCATCGCGGGCCCGTGAGGCCCAAGCGCGGCCCTCTCGGCCCGGAGCGCCACCGCCCGCCTCCCTGGCACCCTGCGCTGCCCATCGCCTCCCGCCGTCGTGCCCCGCCGCCTCCAGCCGCCCGAGCCTCGCCGCCGGCGACCCCGCCGCCCGCCGCCCGGTGGCCCCGGATCCCGCGCCCGCCGCCGGATCCCGTGCCCCGCCGCCGGTCGCCGCCCTCCGCGCCGGCACCCCGTCCCCGCCGTCTTCCGGCCACGCCGCCGCCGGATCCGGCCTCTCCGGCCCCGTCCCCGACATCTCCGGCCGCCGGCGCCTCAGATCCGGCAAGATCCGCCGTCGCATCGATTCCCGTGCAAAGCCTAGGTTGACCTCTGTTTTTCTCCAAGTCCCCGAATCCATACATTTTTATGCCCCCTTCATCGCATCATATCTTGATGCTCGGTGCTCCGATTTGTGCATATAATAGGTCAAAATGTTCATCATGAGATGTTCTTCATATTGATGCCCTAATCATCGTTGCAAGAGTGCTATATGATGTTAACTGATGTCTACTATCAGAACTTGGTGATTTGTCTTTTTCATTGCGTTTTGTGTGTGCATCCTATGAGCATGAGCTCTACATGTGTTTTGGACTTAATCATGCCATCTTTACAGTGGTGCTTGTCTTGTATTTTTGTGGTCTATGTCGTGACTATCACAAGCATGCAAAGTAGCCTCTGTGATGTTGCTGATTTCTGTGACAGTAATTTCTGCCAAGTCTGTAGCTGTAACATTGTGATGCCCTGTAAACCTACTGCTACTAGTCATTCTATGCATATTCTGGAGATGTTCATTAAGGATGTTTTGTGATACATGTTATGCTCTATCCATCCGTGCCCTTTTTGGCATTTATAGCCTGCTGTAATCTTGCTCTCAAATTGCTAAATAATGTTGCTGTCAGTCTGTTAACATGAAGTTCAGTTTTTCCATGTGTTTTGCTAACGATCCATGCACCCTATGAACTTGCTCTTGCCATGCTTAGCTTCATAATTATGCCATCTTACTGTTGGATGCCTTCACATGCCATGAAATGCTTTGTGATGAGTGATTTGAGCTCGCAAAGATGCCTTCATAATTCTGTTTATGCCATGCTCAGTTTTTCTGCCAAGTCTGAATCTGTTTATGAAACTTGCTATGTTTACATGGGTGCCATCATATCTTCTTTGCCTTTTTGGCTCATGTTCAGTAAGGGACATTTGTTATATGCTTTGAGTAGACTCATGCCATGGTTTCATTTTCCATGATATATTCCTGTAGCATGTCGTTTGATAGCTCTAAACATTGCAACCTGATGTTATTTCTGCCATGTCCAGTGATTTCTGCCAAGTCTGTGAAACTGTTATTATTTGCAAACAGCTAGGAAGCTTAAAGGGGTTAAACGGGACAAAAGACACGAGGATTATACTGGTTCGGCCCCTTACGTTGAAGGTAAAAGCCTACTCCAGTTGAGGTGGAATTACTTAGGGTTTCAATGACCAGGAGCTAAACCGCTCTGCCTGGCTATCGATCTGATCTTACTTGTGTTTTTGCACTAACCCTTTGACTTTCAGTGTACAAGTAAAGCCCAACAAGAGGGCGAAGAAAAATAAGCCGGCCGAAGAGCCGGTCTTGACTGAACCTGATGCTTCTGCTCATGAGCCGCCGTCTGCACCAGCTCCTGAAACCGCCACTGCTCCATCTGATGAACAAGTCACTACTACAAAAACAGCTATAGCCAATATGGACACTAATGGCGCACTGTACATGTGGTGCGCCATTACTAAATACTAATGGCGCACCATGTGTTGGTGCACCATTAGTGTGCAAATACTAATGGCACACCACATCCACGGTGCGCCATTAGTAAAAAATTTATTTTTATTTTTTCAAAACTACTAATGGCGCACCGTGGGATGGTGCGCCATTACTAGTTCAACTAGTAATGGCGCACCACTCCCACGGTGCGCCATTAATAATTATGTTTCAATTTTTTTTTCAATTTTTTTTATTTTTATTTTTTAAACTACTAATGGCGCACCGTGGGATGGTGCGCCATTACTAGTTGAACTAGTAATGGCGCACCACTCACACGGTGCGTCATTAGTAATTTTGTTACAATTTTTTTTTTGAAAAACTACTAATGGCGCAGGGTGGGGGTGGTGCGCCATTACTAGTTGAACTAGTAATGGCGCACCACCCCCATGGTGCGCCATTAGTAACTTGGCCCATTCCACCGAATGCACCCCCCCCCCCCCCCGTGGACCGCCTTTTCAGTTTTTAAAAAAATAAAAGAAAATAAGTTTCCCATGTGATATGTGGTCTAGTTGTTGGGAAAATTTACAAATATGAATTTCGACTTTATTTACAAAATCTCTCTGGAATTTGTAGAATGGGCATAACTTTTGCATACGAACTCGGATTAAAAAGTTTTATATATGAAAAATCATCTACTCGAAAAGTTACATAAGAATTTAATCGGGGGAACTGTCGGGGATATACCCCGCGGTATGACCCGGCCGGAAGTATGACCCGGTCGGACCTGGCGCTTCATCGTGATCCGCCGGGTGATTGGCGACTCATAGGTCTGGCGGTTCACTGGTGTGACGACTCACGAGCCTGGCGACTTAATGATGGCCCCGACGGCGGGTCAGACAGAAGAGTAGGCCCAAAGCCCAGAAGGCCGGCTCATGTTATGGTGGGCCGGTTTATGAAGAAAGGCATAAAGAATATTCTCCTACCAAGGAAGCGAGACCCGGACTTGTATTCAACTTGTAAGAAAAGATAGACTAGTCCTAGTCCTACCAGGACTCCACATGTAACCCGCCCCTCTAACTTATATAAGGAGGGGCAGGGCACCCCAAAGAGGGACAAGCAACAAGAAATTATCTCTAGGGCTAAACACCAAGAGTCGGAGCCGGCGACTCTCCCGTGATCATAATGAGACCTAGCCTCAAACAGCACGTAGGGTTGTTACCGGATGATGTTTCCCGGGGCCCGAAGCTGTCTAAACCCTTGTCTTGTGCGTTGATCCGCCCTGCGTCTCTCACATCCCAATCAACCCCTCCCAAGCTACTACATAGATGCGCTGGCCTCACGACTAAGTCCTCCCGCTAAGGACATCTGCCGTGACAATTCCACGACAGTTGGCGCCCACCGTGGGGCCTGCGCACGGTGGTGTTGAGTTCTTGGAGGGATCTTTTCAGGACTCGAGAAGTTCACAACCCGCCGGATGAGTAATAGCCGGCACGGAAGAATTTATATCATCAACGATGAGTTGGAACGACGAGGATAAAATTAAGTTCAGGAAAAAATTAGGGTTACAGTTTGTCCGTCGCCGTCTTCATGCAATGTGCTGTCCAATCAGGCGGATGCGGTCAACTTTTCTCGGCGGGCTGTGCGTGGCATCTAGCAAATCCATCAAGCTGTCAAATCACCACGTCGCTGAGACCGTCAACTTCCGTTAGAAGTTTGATTGGACACATTACAAGTTACGGAGCATCAACTCGTAGCTGCTGGTGCTATTTCCTTCAATGTACAAGCGATCCGAAGTCTGATCGATGTTTGGAGTACCCGCCTGCAAGAGGCCGAGACCGACAGGAGTCCTGTACAAATCGCCGAGACCGACAAGTTCTTGCTGCCGATTCAACTCGTACACAGCGATAGAGATTGATTCTTGTGCGGCCAGTCTGGCAGAATTACGAGGAGGCAAACAAAACCATTATGAAAATACTACCAGCGCCGCTGATCATTTGGAAAAAGGTACATGCACGTACACTATTTTTCAGGGACATCATATAGGTATGCCTATGGAACCGCACCAGGAAAAGCCTCAAAATACCAACACAGCAACGCCCAAAGTCTCCGATGGGAATATACGTAGGCCAGCAGTTACAGGAAAGATTAACAGAGACAAGACATCAAGTTCCAAATTTCACTAGGATCAGATAAAATATTTTTAAAAGGAAAGGACAGTTGAAACTATAATCATCTCGATTGACGTCGGCTCAAGTCTCGCAAAATTGAATGCTTCTCACGTGGGGGCAAGGGGACTGGAGTGCTAGTACAGAGGCTTTCAAACGCCCATCGGCTGGCGTCGTCATCACAAGATACCAGCGATTCGGGTATTGTCAGATCCTCCGGTCGCCTGTGAGTCGCCACTGCTGCAACGCGCTGCTGCCTGGGCCTCGTGCTACTCCGCCCACGCTCAGCCTCCCTCGCCGCCATGTGAGACACCCCCGTTGAGCCGCTGCTGCTCTCAGCCTTAGCTGCGGCCCTGCGTCGCCGAGCCGCCCCCGCTGATGTGGAACTGAGCCGGCACCTCCGCCACGCGGCCCTCGTCTCCGTCCCACGCTGCCTCGCCGTGCCCGCACTGAGCCAGCCCGGCTGAGCAACTTGCCTCCGCCGCAGGCCACTTCTTCCGCGTCTGAACCGCTGTTTCCACGGTTTCATCTGCGTTGAGCCGCCGTGGTCTCTGTGTTCCACTACAGCCGTAACTGCGCCCCGAGCTGCCTGATTTGCCTCGGCCATCCACCCGCCATCGTTCGTCTGCAAACTGATCTACACCACGGCCTCACCGGTGACTCGCCCATGGGCCGCCGGATTTCGCCGTCCGCTCCTACTACGGCCGCCTCCTGAGCCGTCCCCGCGCTGGGTCACCTCCATCAAAACCGCTGCAGTGGGCCTGCCTTAACCCGCCGTCGTTGCGCGGTCCAGTCGCCTCCATCGCCATGCGTCAAATCACCCTCGCCTCCGTACTAGCACGCCCACGCGGCCAGGTCACTGCCACTGCGGCCATATGCCCCGACGCCTCCGCACCGGCGATGTTTCCGTTGAGCCGCTGGGGTCACCGTTCGCTTCGAGCTGTTGCGGGCCGGCCCTGCTTCGCCTTCAATCCACCATGGCCTTGGGGTGCTGCTTCTGAGCCGTCTGCGCCATTGCTGGTTTCTACTTCTGAGTCGCCGGCGCCGCTGCGTGCTTCTGCCATGATTGGTTACGTTACCCTGTCCCACGATGGCTTAAGCCGGCCTCGCCTCACTGTATTTCGCGTGACTGATTTGCTGCCTCACCCCGTCGTCACTGGCGGATCACCGTTCTCCAACCTTGAAAGTGAAGGACCCACCGGGTCGCGGACCTTGCCTCCGTGTTAAGCATCCACCAAGCCGTGGTCGCTAGAAGTCGCCCCGGCCGTGTTTAAGCCGCCCTCACCTGCGCGTGGAGCTGCTCTTTTCTGCCACCAAGGCATGCATGTTGTCATAAAACGGGGAAATGAAGCTGATATAGCAGCAGTCCCGTTGTCACAACTCTGGAGCTGCAGCCCCGCCACCCACGTGAAGGGCCAAGCACCAGCGTCTACGCAAGAATTAAAAAAGGGGCCACGTGGGTGCTACTGCGTCTAACGCTGTCCAGCATTATTTCAATGCCAGCGTTTGTGTTCATCTGATAAAGCAGACCAGGTGCTATTGTTTCTATCTACTTTTAATACATATTTTAATCAAGAAGAGCAATTACTTTGGTTTGTATATTTCTATGTGCAGCAAAGGTGGTGCCATGTTGTGCCTATGAAGTGTGTGTCAGCATCGTCACGCACTGGGCCGCACCTGCCTGCTTACTGATGAAACGGGTGTGCGCAAGTCGCCGCCCGTACAGTTTAATCTACATCAACCCGCCGGAGCCGCGTTGAGCCGCCCCTACCGCTTTGAGCCGCCGGGATTATATTAAGGTCGCCGGTCTGCCCGAGCCGCCGAAACTATATTGGGTCACTGATCTGCCTGAGCCACCTCTGTCGCGATAAACAGATCATCCGTCATCCTAACAAATCAGGTGATATCCATCCAAGTATGTTTTATTAGCACATGTTGTTTTTTGTCAAAGAACAGTTTATCATTGCCCTGGTCTGCAATATTGTTTATGCAGGGCAATTATTTATGACAAAAAATGATATTATACCGCGGAGTTGGAGGCACGCCAACATCTTTTGCCATAGGTGGTCGTCGTTACTCAACGGACTCCCGCTCCGGCTTACAACGCCGTGGCCGTCTCTCGCGACCGCGCCGGCTTACAATGTCGTGGCCGTCTTTCGCGGCCACGCCGGTTTACAACAAGGAGGACAACTTGCCCGTCCGCACCGGCTTACAACGCCACGGCTGGTTCATCTGTCTGTGCCGCCTCAGATGTTGTGGTCATCTTTACCGTCCGTCTCTCGCGGCCTGGTCTACAACAATACACCGGGCCGCACCTGTCTGCATGAGCGGATTATCAAATATGAGCAAGTCACTGCTTGGGAAGCCCGGTTTTCTTTCAGCAAAATGGAGGCAAATTATCACATACTATCCACCGCCGTCTGCACCGGATGGCTCAATGGACATGCGCACAAGTCGCCGTCACTACGGTTTGGTTGAGCTTCAAACAGCCAGTTGGAAGGAACCATTGGCCGAGTTGCTGACACGGCTCATACGGGATCATTTATAACCCGCCGCAGTCACCTCAACCTTCTGTGGATACACATCGTGCTATCAACACCAATGATATACAAGTTATGCCGGTTTATATCACAGTTAAGTATGGAGAATCTCAAGCCAACTCCTCGAGTCATCTTGAGACTCGAGGGCTACAGTGACATGACTCGGGAACCCCGGGTCGTTGGAGGGAATGATAACCCGGTTCCGGAGGCTGCTACCATATCGATGAAACTTTAAAGGCCGTCAGAAAATTGCCGGTTCAAATAAAGATTCCAGTTTAAAATCCGGTTCAAGAGATATCTTTCTCCCGCAAAGTTTTGAAGCTCTCAAATCTGGTTCAAACGTCCGGCTCAAGGTACCCTGCTTTAATGACCATTGGGAGCTGATCGTATTTGAATTTAGCTTAACCCTTTTGGTGTGACCCTGATCGTATTCGAATCAGAGTCGTTAAATATTCTCATGATCACTTGGGGGCTTCCTGTTCAAACATAGGTCGTATTCGAACCAAAGAGAACATAGCTGTCGATACCCACTTGATTGGCACACTGCCGAGCTCATTGGGGAGTTTCTTGGTCATATTTGAACCATAGCTCAACCCCCTTTGGGAACCGACGTGGATCGTATTCGAATCAGCGTCGTTAAACAACTCTCAAGGTCATTTGGGGGCTTCCTGTTCAAACATAGGTCGTATTCGAACCAAAGAGAACATAGGTGTCGGTACCCTCTTGATCGGCAACGCCAAAAGCCACTGGGGGCTATATGATCGTATTCGAATCTTAGCTTAACCCCTTTGGGACGGTTTTCTGATCGTATTCGAATCAGAAGCCTCAAAAACTTTGAAGTCTCTTTTTGCAAATAATTTTTGGGATTTTATTTGAAGCTCTTTTGAACACATCTAAAGTGTATATGAGTGGTTTCTATTTAAACCCAGCTTGATTTTCGATGATAAGTCGCCGACTTATGACAATCATCATCTATGTGGAAGAATTGGCTTCTAAGGATTGGGTCATCACACTTACTGCACAGGTATCGTAAGCCGGTGATACAGTTCAATATCACAGGTCATATAAACCGACAAATGCAAATTCAATATCACAAGTATGATATTATTGTTATGTTTCAAAGTTATGATTCATAACAGGCTTATCCGTGACTCCTTTTTTACACACCCGTGGTCATATGTAAGATATTATGACCCGCCCTGCGGTAAACCGCCGAGGTTTCTTGTGATCTACTCGTGTGCAGGATAAGACTACATTTGGGTAGTTACCCGCCTTGGCTTTTGACATTAAGTCGCCAGGGCGTATGTTGTTTAAACTCTGTGTAGGATTTGCAGAACTATGACTTATATAAATGTTTAAGTCCAAGCCCATCATCGCAAGATTGACATTGGTGTCTCAAAAAGGTTATCAATTCTTGATTTTCTCAAAAGGCTATAAATAGCCGGGTTATAAAATTGCCGGCTTACAATGGAGGCGTAATAAATCGCCATTGGCCAAGAGCCGCCAGGTATTTAAAGTCCGGGTTTACTTGTCAACCGATGAGGTATTCAAATCTTGAATAGCCAACATGGCTGGATTTCTATTGTGATTATCAATAACCAGTGTTATGATTGAGGTTTTCAAAGTCGCTTCAGCGCAACGGCTATTATTGTTATCAATGGGCATGATTTATTTTACAATGGAGGAAATAGTCCCGAGTCGCTGCAGGCTTACGACCCGGCACTTGCGGGCTACATTGTTCAAATCGAGATTACAACGAATATACAAGTCCCATGTCACTGCTAGCATGCACCATGGCACTTGGGGGCTAATGCAAAGTCATTCTTTTTGGCTCAACTTATTGAAGACCCGACTCATCACATTCTAAATGAGCCGGCCCTTAGGGGCTACCAATTGCTCCTGTCGAAAATTCGAGGTACACAAGCCTTAATCCATTATATTGAAAGATCCACTATTCAGTTGGTAGAGTACAAAGCTCTTAACCTTGTGGACGTGGGTTCAAGCCCCATGGTGGAGATTACATCATATACTGTTATTATCAATGATCATATTTACAAAGTCCCTGCTCATTATTGCATAATGACCCGGCCCTTGGGGGCTACGCTGGTTAAAGTTTATATGACCATAAGGCAATTACAAGTCCCAGGTTACTACAAGCATGACAACCCGGCACTTGGGGGCTACATAATATGGAGTATTCAGTTTTTACTAGTGACTGAGATGAACAATATGGATTTCTTCAAAGTGGCAGCATTTATATTGAAGCAAGTCTTAAGCCATCACTTTGTTCTCCTCAAGACTTGGGGGTTACAGGTATTATATTTTCAAATTCTTTGTTTTGAGCAAACCAGATTGACCCGGCGTCACCAATCATTATGACCCTGTGACTACAACCCGGCGTCATCAATAAACATGAACCGGCGTTGGCAACAATTATGACCCGGCATCATCAGTCTTTTATAACCCGGAGATTTTGGAAATTATAACTCGGCAAGATCTATATCTTTAAGCCGGTTGAAAACCAGATGAGTATTTTAAGACCTATATTTTTAAGCCGTCGCTTTGGAAGCTGACTCAAGTGGATTATTTCTTACAATATTTCTCTACAAGAGACCAATGCCAGCAAATTGACTCTGAAGCTGGCCTATTGACCCGGATTTTTCAAAAGAAGTGCTCTGATTTTTTTGCATTGGCAAGGTTTGGACATATCTGTTAAAAGAGATTTGCTATAAGATCTTGAGTATGCATCTAGGAGGAAATGACAAGGACTTAAAGATGATCAGGTGCCGGTTCATGAAAATATTTAACCCGGAACACAACCTATCAAGTTTGTTCTTGTGTTTATTTTACAGGATCAGTTTAACATGGACAAATCCAAATTAAACTGGGGGCTAATGTCGGGGATATACCCCGCGGTATGAACAGGCCGGAAGTATGACCTGGCCGGACCTGGCGCTTCATCGTGACCCGCCGGGTGATTGGCGACTCATAGGTCTGGCGGTTCACTGGTGTGACGACTCACGAGCCTAGCGACTTAATGATGGCCCCGACGGCGGGTCAGACAGAAGAGTAGGCCCAAAGCCCAGAAGGCCGGCTCATGTTATGGTGGGCTGGTTTATGAAGAAAGGCATAAAGAATATTCTCCTACCAAGGAAGCGAGACCCGGACTTGTATTCAACTTGTAAGAAAAGATAGACTAGTCCTAGTCCTACTAGGACTCCACATGTAACCCGCCCCTCTAACTTATATAAGGAGGGGCAGGGCACCCCAAAGAGGGACAAGCAACAAGAAATAATCTCTAGGGCTAAACACCGAGAGCCGGAGCCGGCGACTCTCCCGTGATCATAATGAGACCTAGCCTCAAACAGCACGTAGGGTTGTTACCGGATGATGTTTCCCGGGGCCCGAAGCTGTCTAAACCCTTGTATTGTGCGTTGATCCGCCCTGCGTCTCTCACATCCCAATCAACCCCTCCCAAGCTACTACATAGATGCGCTGGCCTCACGACTAAGTCCTCCCGCTAAGGACATCTACCGTGACAATTCCACGACAGGAACCCCGTTAAACATTTTCAAAATCCTCAAAAACCTAACAGAAAAAAAAGATACGGGGCTTTCAAGATTTAGAGGCAAAAAAATTCAAAAAATTTGTAACTTACTAGTGGCGCACCGTTTGCTAGGTGCGCCACTAGTAACAGAAAAAATATTGGTTTTGATTTTTTTGGATTTTTTTTTCAAAAAATGATTCGTAATATGACAGGGAAGTTTGAAATATTTTTCAAAATTTCATCATACTCATGAATATGAACAAAGTCCTAGACATCAACAAGGTTTAATA
The DNA here is from genome assembly GCF_002575655.3 of Aegilops tauschii subsp. strangulata. Classification (NCBI taxonomy): domain Eukaryota; kingdom Viridiplantae; phylum Streptophyta; class Magnoliopsida; order Poales; family Poaceae; genus Aegilops; species Aegilops tauschii. The sequence goes on along the minus strand of NC_053036.3, from coordinate 546,922,178 downwards.
GGATTGATATGATAGATATATCAACAAGTGGCTGTTAAGTGAGGTGGTGCTGGGGTTGGATAGAACTGCGAAGTTAAGCATGCTCGGGTTGGAGTAGTATGAGGATGGGTAACCTTCCGGGAAGTTTGACCACTTAGTGCGATTTGACTTGAGATTAAGCATATTGACCTGAGATTAAGCCATAGTGACCCGAGATCAAGAAAAAATGAAAAAAATTCAAAAAAAAAATTGAAACTTTTTTTATATTTTTTTTTGAAAAAAATATTTCTGAAAAAATATTTGAAAAAAAATTGTTACTAATGGCGCACTTCTATGTGGTGCGCCATTACTAAGTCAGATAGTAATGGCGCACCGTGGCCTATACTAATGGCACACCAGTGGTGCGCCATTAGTATACCAAATACTAATGGCGCACCAGTGGTGCGCCATTAGTAAAAAATACTAGTGGCGTGGTACTAGTGGCGCACCAGTAGTGCGCCATTAGTAGGCAAAACTGGTGCGCCACTAGTAGACCTTTTCCTAGTAGTGAGTTATGGAAGGTTCTGATAACCCGGAGATCCCCAGCCCGGCTCATCCAGATGATCCGGATGTTGTAATTACCCGGACCGAGTTTGTTGAACCGGAAAGACCCACCGTGTTGGCTAGGTGCTCCGCCAAGGAAGAACTTCTGGAACGCCGCAGGGCTAGGCTGGACATCACTGATTATGCTAATCTGAGCATTGGAGATATTGTCTCTGGCTATATTAATCAAGTGCACAACAGCCGGGACCTGGAAATTGATATGGTGAAGCAAATACAGCAAAAGTCTGAGGTATGACTCTCTTGCTTACTCCATAGTTATCCTTACCATGCCAGCCCCCAAGTCTATTACTTATGATGAAATATGTTGTAGACTTAATACCGGCTTAATAATCACTGCAAGAAAACCGGCTTACCTGGTAACACTCAAGGGCCGGTTTAAACAGCATAGTTGAACCGGTCCTTACCTTGTTTTAATCAAGTAGTTGAGCAGCTTTACGCATTAGCCCCCAAGTGCCAAGTACCTTTGCCTGCAAAGTGCTTGGGACTTATTTTCATTATCCGGCACTGTAAATAGAGCTCTTCAGCATACATTAGCCCCCAAGTGCCAAATGTCTTTGCTTGCAAAGTGCTTGGGACTTAATGTTGCATTATAATCACCCTAACCGTAACCCGGAATTTGTACAGGCCATCTGTAAGAAATTTGAATCGGAAATCTCTGATCTGAAGAACCGCCTGAAGACTCACGAAAGTGAAACCCAAAAGGCCAACTCCAAATTTGAATTCAGTGTATCTGCACAAGAGAAACTGAAGAAAAAGTTTGAGGCAGAAAGAAAAGCCTGGGCGGATGAGAAAACTGCTTTGCTCAGCCAGGTCGAACAAGCGGAGGCCGCTCTTACTGAAAGAACCGCCGAGCTATCCGGCTTAAAACGCCATGTATCTCAGATGGCCTCCGCAATCTTTGGTAAGTTACTCTGTAAGTTTCTAACTAGTTTACATCGTTCATTTCCCATAAGTATTTCAATTGCCATCAGCACACCTGACTTTGTAATGCAGGTCCCAGGAGTTCCAATCTCAATCAGAACGTGCTGACCAAGCTGAAGGCGGTTTATACCTTGGTAGAACAACTTTACACCGGGTCACAACGTGCCTTAGCCGTTGTGGCTCTGTCAAACAAAGTTCCCACTCATCTGGCAGATGTGCTCAGGCGGCTTGCCGTGCTTCCTCAACGCTTCCAAGAGTTAAGACGAGCTTCTGCAAGAGCCGGAGCCATACCCTCTCTAAGCCGGGCCAAGGCGTTTCTCCCAGAGCTAGACCCGGCCGACATCGCCCTTGGGTACCCTAGCTTGAAGTAAGATGGCACTCCCTTTGACCAGAAAGACTTCGCCGCTTGTGTGAAGAGTGTACGCCCGGTGGCCACTTTGATTGGTAATGACACAGACCTTACCAAATATCAACCGGGCTATGACGCGGAGAATCAGAGGATCCCAACACCTCATTATGAAGCAGTCAACCTGATTCCTCCGACTCGTAAGCATACCTTCGCCCCTGAAGTTGACCGGGCCGGGTTAATTGATGATGAAGCTCAATTTGAAGCCTTGAGTGGAATTGACTAGAAATCATCAACCTTCCAGGACATGGAAACAGCCGGAGGAGCGGAGAGGGATGAGCCGGAAGCTTCAACCCAACAAGCGCCTTTGATTTCTTAGGCGGCTCATGGTTATGTCTCAAAAACAATGCCTCACATTTTGGACTCGGGGAGTCCTGTAATAGAGTAGGACGAACACTTAATTTTGTCGTGCCATCGTGCACGTGTGTAGCGCTTAATTCTATTTAAGCTGCCCTTTTATATTCTTCCGAGTTATGTTTGATCCTCTGCTTTCCTTAAGTTTAAAGAGCTGTCTTTAATTGTCCTACATAGAAAACAAATCACAAGTCTCTAAGCGGCTTACCGCACGGAGAGTCATATATTTTACATATAACCCGGAATATGAATCAAAGTTATAATAAACCGGCTCTCAATTATATCTTCAAGATAACCATAACAGCATACCTGCGAGCCTTCAAGTACACTTCCGGTTTATGTAACCCGAATAATGAGGTTGAGAACTCAACTCCGGTTCACCAGCACATATAATGCTTATTATGTGCTATCAACATTATTAATCAAGGTTAAGCCGGTGGAATAAGAACCACCCTTGAATACTTTTGATATCACCAAAAGAACTGGTTTGCAAACCAAGAGATCTCAAAAATTTAGGGGCTTCTGATTCGAATACGACCAGAGAACCGTCCCAAAGGGGTTAAGCTAAGATTCGAATGCGATCATATAGCCCCCAGTGGCTTTGGCGTTGCCGATCAAGAGGGTACCGACAGCTATGTTCTCTTCGGTTCGAATATGACCTATGTTTGAACAGGAAGCCCCCAAATGACCTTGAGAGTTGTTTAACGACGCTGATTCGAATACGATCCACGTCGGTTCCCAAAGGGGGTTGAGCTATGATTCAAATATGATCAAGAAAAACTCCCCAATGAGCTCGACAATATGCCAATCAAGAGGGTATCGACAGCTATGTTCTCTTTGGTTCGAATACGACCTTTGTTTGAACAGGAAGCCCCCAAGTGATCATATTTTTAACGGCTAGATTCGAATAGGATCATAAGCCGGATCAACCTCCAAGTGACCATGTAATATTACAATGAAAATAACAATGACACATTTACCTTTGGAGGAAAAAAGGACAGAGGTCCTGCTTTATTATTTATCACAATATATACATGGCTATAGAAATATGTACATTATGAGAGCCGGTGGCTCAAGTGTAATAAGGCCGAAGCTGAGCTATGTTCCACGGCCGGCGGGTCTCCTCCTCCGACTTACGTGAATCTTTGTGCTCCCGAACATCGATAAGGTAGTATGACCCGTTGTGCAAGTTCTTGCTGACCACAAAGGGCCCTTCCCAAGGTGGGGATAGCTTGTGTGCATCTGTTTGATCCTGGATGAGCTGGAGCACCAAATCACCTTCCTGAAAGATCCTGGACTTAACCCGGCGGCTGTGATAGCGGCGCATGTCTTGTTGGTAAATCACCGAGCGAGCTGCTGCTATGTCACGCTGTTCGTCCAACAAGTCAAGAGCATCTTGACGCGCTTGCTCATTATCCGCCTCGACATAAGCCGCCACTCGAGGCGAATCATGACGGATGTTGCTAGGGAGGACCGCCTCAGCTCCGTAAACCATGAAGAAAGGTGTGTAACCCGTAGACCTGTTAGGAGTAGTATTGATGCTCCATAATACGGAGGGCAACTCCACCACCCAACAACCCGGCGTCCGTTGCAAAGGAACCAAAAGCCGGAGCTTGATGCCCTTCAGGATTTCCTGATTAGCTCTCTCAGCTTGACCATTGGATTGAGGGTGAGCCACTGATGAAACATCAAGCCGAATATGCTCTCGTTAACAAAATTCCTCCATGGCGCCTTTAGACAGATTGGTACCATTGTCAGTTATAATGCTGTGTGGAAAACCAAAGCGAAATATCACCTTTTTCATGAACTGGACCGCCATGGCTGCGTCACACTTACTAATTGGCTCTGCCTCTACCCACTTTGTGAACTTGTCAACCGCCACCAAGAGGTGGGTCTTCTTATCCTTGGACCTTTTGAAAGGCCCAACCATATCAATCCCCCAGACTGCAAACGGCCAAGTGATTGGAATCATCCTCAACTCTTGAGCCGGCACGTGAGCCCATCTTGAGAACTTTTGACAACTGTCACACTTACTGACCAAGTCTTCTGCATCAGCATGAGCCGTCAGCCAATAAAAACCATGGCGAAAAGCTTTGGCCACAAGGGATTTTGAGTCGGCATGATGGCCACAATCCCCCTCATGAATCTCACATAGAATTTCTTGACCTTCCCCAGAGGAAACACATCGCTGAAAAGCTCCCGTGACACTACGATGATGCAGCTCGCCATTGACAATTACCATTGACTTAGACTGCCGGGTTATCTGTCTGGCCAAAGTTTCATCCTCAGGCAATTCTCCCCGGGTCATATAAGCCAAGAATGGCACCGTCCAATCTGGGATAACGTGGAGAGCTGCCACCAACTGTGCTTCTGGGTCAGGAACAGCCAAGTCTTCCTCTGTAGGCAACTTGACAGATGGGTTATGTAGAGTATCCAAGAAAGTATTAGGCGGCACCGGCTTTCGCCGAGAGCCCAGCCGGCTTAATGCATCAGCCGCCTCGTTCTTTCTGCAATCAATGTGCTCTACTTGGTAACCCTGAAAATGTCCAGCAATGGTATCAACTTCGCGGCGATAAGCCGCCATGAGGGGGTCCTTGGAATCCCACTTGCCTGATACTTGTTGGGCCACCAAATCTGAGTCACCAAAGCATCTTACCCGGCTTAAGCTCATCTCCTTGGCCATCCGAAGACCATGGAGCAAGGCCTCGTACTCAGCTGCATTGTTAGTACAGGGAAACATCAACCGTAGGACGTAACAAAATTTGTCACCTCGAGGGGAAGCTAACACCACTCCAGCCCCCGAGCCCTCCAATTGCCTGGACCCGTCGAAGTGAATAGTCCAGTATGTATTATCCTGTTTCTCTTCAGGCACCTGCAGCTCTGTCCAATCGTTGATGAAATCCACCAATGCTTGAGATTTGATAGCAGTGCGTGGCACGTACTTTAGACCATGAGGCCCGAGTTCTATGGCCCACTTAGCAACTCTTCCTGTGGCTTCTCTGTTTTGGATGATATCTCCTAGGGGAGCAGAACTAACCACAGTGATAGGGTGGCCCTGGAAATAATGCTTAAGCTTCCGGCTTGCCATGAACACCCCATAAACAAGCTTCTGCCAATGTGGATACCGTTGCTTAGACTCAATAAGTACTTCACTGACGTAGTAAACCAGCCGCTGAACCGGATGTTCCATACCCGCCTCCTTACGCTCTACCACCACAGCCACACTAACGGCTCATGTGTTAGCGGCTATATACAACAACAAGGTCTCCTTATCGATAGGAGCAGCAAGGACTGGCGGCTCAACTAGCTGTCTTTTCAAATCCTCAAAAGCAGCATTAGCAGCGTCGTTCCAGACAAAATCATCTGTTTTCTTCATCATCTGATATAGTGGCATGGCTTTTTCGCCCGACCGGCTTATAAACCGACTCAAAGCAGCGATGCGACCCGCCAGACGCTGGACGTCATTTATGCATGCCGGCTTAGCCAGAGAGGTGATTGCCTTGATCTTCTCCGGGTTAGCCTCGATGCCTCTGTGAGAAACCAGAAAACCCAAGAGCTTGCCTGCAGGAACACCAAAAACACACTTGGCCGGATTAAGCATCATCTTATAGACCCGGAGATTATCAAAGGTCTCTTTCAGATCATCTCCCAAGGTTTCCTTCTCTCTGGATTTTACCATAATATCATCCACATAAGCATGAACGTTGCGCCCAATCTGATTATGGAGACAATTCTGCACGCACCGCTGGTAAGTCGCCTGTGCACTCTTGAGCCCAAAAGGCATAGACACATAACAGAAGGCTCCAAAGGGAGTGATGAACGCCGTCTTCTCTTGGTCCTTAACTGCCATTTTGATCTAATGGTATCCAGAGTAAGCATCCAAAAAACTTAAACGCCCACAACCTGCCGTAGCATCAATAATTTGATCAATACGGGGGAGAGCAAAAGGATCAGCCGGGCAAGCCTTGTTTAAATCCGTATAGTCTACACACATACGCCAGGTGCCGTTCTTCTTGAGCACGAGCACCGGGTTAGCTAACCATTCTGGATGAAAGACTTCAACGATAAACCCGGCCGCCAAGAGCCGGGCTACTTCCTCACCAATGGCTTTCCCGCCTCTCCTCATTAAACCGCCGGAGGAATTGCCTGACTGGTTTAAACTTCGGATCAATATTGAGAGTGTGCTCAGCGAGTTCTCTTGGTACACCCGGATGTCAGAAGGTTTCCATGCAAAGATGTCCCTGTTCTCACGGATGAACTCGATGAGCGCGCCTTCCTATTTCGGATCCAGATTGGCACTGATGCTGAACTGCTTAGATGAGTCACCTGGAACAAAGTAAACAAGTTTAGTCTCATCGGCCGACTTAAATTTCATTATCGGCTCATGCTCCATGGTTGGCTTTTTGAAAGACGTCATATCTGCCGGGTCAACATTATCCTTGTAAAACTTCAACTCCTCTGTTGCACAAACAGATTCAGCGTAAGCAGCGTCACCTTCCTCGCACTCCAAAGCTATCTTTCGGCTGCCGTGAACCGTAATGGTCCCATTGTGACTCGGCATCTTGAGCTGCAAGTATACGTAACACGGCCGTGCCATGAACTTGGCGTAAGCCGGCCGCCCAAATAGAGCATGGTACGGGCTTCTTATTTTAACCACCTCGAAAGTCAGTTTTTCTGCCCTGTAGTTGTACTCATCTCCAAAGGCTACTTCCAGTTCGATCTTACCAACTGGATACGCCGACTTACCGGGCACCACACCATGGAAAATAGTGTTGGACTGGTTGAGGTTTTTATCAGTCAACCCCATACGACGGAAGGTCTCATAATAGAGGATGTTGATGCTACTGCCTCCGTCCATGAGCACCTTAGTGAATTTATACCCCCCAACCTGAGGAGCCACCACCAAGGCCAGGTGACCCGGACTATCAACCCGGGGAGGGTGATCTTCCCTACTCCACACAATAGGCTGCTCAGACCATCTCAAATAATGTGGAACCACCGGCTCAATAGCATTCACAGCCCTCTTATGAAGCTTCTCGTTTCGCTTGCACAGACTAATAGTAAACACATGATACTGTCCACTATTGAGCTGCTTTGGATTGGTCTGGTATCCCCCCTGCCGCTGTTGCTGATTACGCTGGCCAGATTGCTGATTAAAACCCCCTTGAAAATTCCGAGAATTGGAATTAGAGCCGCCGCCCGGGCCATGAAAGCCGCCGGCGCCTGAGCCGCCGCCCTGCCCATTGTTGCCATTAAAAGCGTTGGAATTTTTGAAGTCTTTCATGATTGCGCAGTCTTTCCATAGATGAGTGGCCGGCTTCTCCCTAGAGCCATGCCTTGGATAGGCTCATTCAACAATTGCTCAAGCGTCGGGCCTGACCCGCCGGCTCGGGGAGGTGGTCTCCCCTTACGTCGGTGGTTGTTACCCTGCGCATTGGTGTTGGCCACAAACTCCATACTGCCATCAGCCTTACGTTTGTTTCCTCCCTGGTTTGCCGGGTTATGCTGAGGGCCCTTGCCGTTGCCATTCTTCTTTCCCTTCCCTGTCCTTTCATCATCAGACGCGGGATCCTTGGTACTATCAGAGTCGGCGTACTTGACCAGAGCCGCCATCAGCGTACCCATATCATTGCAATCACGCTTGAGCCGCCCGAGCTTCATCTTCAGGGGCGCAAAATGACAATTTTGCTCCAATAAGACTGTAGAGCCGGCATCCATCTTATCAGACGAATGTATTATCTCTTTGACCCGGCGAACCCAATGGGTTGTAGACTCTCCCTCTTGCTGCTTCCAGTTAGTCAAATCCACAATTGACATAGATTGCCTGCATGTATCTTTGAAGTTTTGGATGAACCGGGCTTTTAGCTCTGCCCATGACCCGATAGAATTAGGCGGCAGTCCTTTCAACCAAGTGCGGGCAGTCCCATCCAACATCATGGTGAAGTATTTGGCCATTGCCACTTCGCTGACCTCCAGCAACTCCATTGCCATCTCGTAGCTCTCGATCCATGCTCCGGGTTGTAAATCAGCCGTGTAATTAGGTACCTTCCTAGGTCCTTTGAAATCCTTGGGCAGACGTTCATTACGGAGAGCCGGCACCAGACAAGGGACACCTCCAGTCCTCGTAGTTACGCCCGCCTCGATAGAAGTCGTCGGATAAACCGGGAGAGGCTGGTAAGCTGTCAGCTGAGCCGCCTGCTCCGCCTCTTGTCGTGCTCTGTCTTGGTCTACCGCGTTAAAGGCTCCCTTATGTGCTGGGCCGTGGCCAGCTGGCAAGTCACAGCGCCGGACGTTGCTTGAGCCGGTCGCTGAAACCATGTGTCTACTATAACTTGTGCTCCGGTTTGGACGAGGGGTTGAATGAATCCTGTCCCGGCTATATGAAAATGCCTCCTCTTGCGCCAGAGCCGTCTGAAGAAGTTCTTTGACCTGGCGGGTTTCGACCGCTGTCGGAGAGTCGCCCTCGACCGAGAGAGCCGCCAGTCGCGCCGCTGCAGCGATCATGTTTTCCAACGGGTTGGCATAATGACCCGATGGTATAGGCACGTATTGAGGCGGGGCAGTGTTCACACGGGGAGGCCCCATCACCTTCGGTTGAATCGGCGTTCCAGCCCCGGGTGCCATGATTTCTGGAGGGTTACTGGGCCCTGCACCAGGCGTGTTGAAGAGGTTTCGAGGATCGTAAACCGGAGGGAGTCGAGATTGAGCCTTCTGATGCCTCCTTCTTATGATCTCATTGGATGCGTTCTGATCCATCGTGATCCGGAAAGACTGCGCCTGAATCAGCTGAGTCTGGGCGTCAAGAGCCGCCCGCTCTGCAGCCATCCTGATCCCTTCCGCTGCCAGATCTTCCTTGGCTCTTGCTATATCCAGCTTTAACTGTGCCACCTCCGCATCATGTTGAGCTTGATCTGCTGGGACGACCGTAGCGGTTAACAGGGCCGTCATCTTGTCCGTGAGATCCATCAGCGCCTGAGCCGGCGAGTGCACATGGCCTCCTGCCCCAGCGGCGGAGTTTTGAACAGGTTGTGTGCCGGCCATGAAGATTCCGACCCGGCTCGGCAGCTCAAAGGGGTCCGGAATACTGTCGCCATCGGAACAACCCCTGAGCCTGCCATCTTGAAGTTGATATAACGAGTCGGTCTCACCTGTGGACGACTCACCGTCAGAGCGGGTGGCCGTCTCCTCGCCAGATCCAGATCCTTCAGAGAGTTCTCCATGGACACATCCCACGAAAGCACGCTTCAAGGCCGGCAGAGTCCGGGCGGGTCTTGCACGCTGAGCCGTCTCGACGGGGTCGGTGCAGATGTCCGGCTCAGGGCCTGGCTCGCCAATCTTGCCAATGAAAACGTGGATTCCGCCGAAGGGACCCGGTACCCGTACTCAATTGAGCCGGCGTCGGGGCCCCAGCCTGCGTCGTCGATGTAGAGCTTGCCACGATGACTCTTGGTCATCCAGCCCACAGCGTATCCCTTGAGCCCTTCGAAGCTGCCCTTCAAGAACTCCAATCCACCGTGCACTGGCCCCACGGTGGGCGCCAACTGTCATGGAATTGTCACGGTAGATGTCCTCGTGCAAGGACTTAGTCGTGGAGCCATCGTAGCTAGGAAGCTTAAAGGGGTTAAACGGGACAAAGGACACGAGGATTATACTGGTTCGGCCCCTTACGTTGAAGGTAAAAGCCTACTCCAGTTGAGGTGGAATTACTTAGGGTTTCGATGAACAGGAGCTAAACCGCTCTGCCTGGCTATCGATCTGATCTTACTTGTCCTGAACCGCCGTCGGGTCGTCCCTTTATATAGAAAGGTTAACGCCCAGCGGCTCTCAGAGTTTCGGCCGGCTCATAAACTGTGTCTGGCTTGGACTCCTAACTATTCTTGCCTTACACTACAAGTCATGCCACAACGGCGGTTTACCACTACGGGACTTAAGTCGCCTCTGGGCCTTAGACCTTTTACTAAACCGCCATCCTTAACATGTCCTTGGGCTTCTGAACGAAGAGCTGTTGCAACGTAACCCGGCCCATCATGGGCGGGTTACACCGATAGCTATATCCTCAACAATCTTGCCATGTCCTTTTGAGCATGTTATATTGTTTTCTGGAGATAGATCAGTGTTCATGTTTTGTAATGCTTTACCTGTACATCATGTCTGTCGTGGAATAGTCACGGCAGATGCCCTTGTGAAAGGACTTAGTCGTGGAGCCATTGCAACTAGGAAGCTTAAAGGGGTTAAAGCGGGATGAAGGACACGAGGGTTATACTGGTTCGGCCCCTTACGGTGAAGGTAAAAGCCTGCTCCAGTTGAGGTGGAATTACTAGGGTTTCGATGACCAGGGAGCGAATCTGCTATGCCTGGCTGCCGATTTGATGTTATCTCCCTTAAGCCGTCGGCGGGTCATCCCCTTATATACACGGGTTGACGCCCCGCGGCCTACAGAGTCCCGGCCGGCTTATAAACAGTATCCAGCTCGGTAACCAGTTAATCTTGCCTTACAACACAAGTCACGCCATTACGGCGGTTTATCACTACGGGCCTTAAGTCGCCTACTGGCTTTAGGCCCTTTATTGAACCGCCATCTTCAAGCTTGATATTGGGCTTCATATAATGAATTGCTATAGCGTAACCCGGCCCCTCCTGGGCGGGTTACACCAGTAGTTATATCCCCAACATTAGGCCCCAGATTGATTTGAACCGGTTCATGTCAATCTTCAATACTTTAAGAAAAACTTTCTGGCTTCTTTCTGTGCAAAGTTATAACCTGCCATGACGTCATCTTCTGAATTCATGAAAAACCGCCATGACGTCATCTTCCATTAAATTCATTTTATTCTGTCATATCTCAACGGATCTTTATCTTAATGATCATCCCGAAAATCGAGGCATCGGAGTAGCTGGATATCCGTGTCTGGCCTCCTCGTTTCTCGCGCCCTCTCTGTCAGTCCTTCCTTATAAATAAGCACGACCTTTAGGTCTTTCTTCATTCACCCCCTTTCTGTCATCTTCTTCCTCTCGCGACCCCGCTGCTGCTCGAGCTCCGCCGCCGCCGCCGCAGTAGAGCACCTCATCTTCGTCGATCTTGGCCGCTGCATCAACCTGAATCGACCAGAGAACAGCGGCGATCCTCCGCAATAGATCTACAGCTGTAAGTCTTCACCTTCCCGCACTTCAGATCTGCATTTAGGGTTTTCAAGTTCTTCCGTGTTCTTCATAGTTCAACACAGTTTCTTCGTAATTCCTCCACTGCGGCTTTATTTGATCCAAAAGTAGTATGGAACTCATGCGGTAGTTGCTTCACATCCATTCTCAATACTAGCAGATCCCTTTTGCTTGTAAAAAGACCTCATTAGAGCTCACGAACTCATCTGTACTAGTGTAACGCCCATGATGCGGCTATATCTCCCACGTGTCGAGGCACGACTTAGAGGCATAACCGCATTGTGGTTTTGTCGCAAGAAGGGTCATCTTCACATAATCCCATGTAATGAACAAGAATGGGATAAAGAGTTGGCTTATAATCGCCACTTCACACAATACATAAATAAAACATACATCAATCAGAGTACACACATAGATCCGACTACGGAACCAAAATAAAAGAAGACAACCCAACTGCTAGATCCCCCGATCGTCCCAACTGGGCTCCACTACTGATCAACATGAAAAGAAACAACACAACGAACAAGACCTTCGTCGAACTCCCACTTGAGCTCGGTGACATCGCCTGCCCTGGTCTCATCGGCACCTGCAACTGTTTTGGAAGTATCTGTGAGTCACGAGGACTCAGCAATCTCACACCCGCGAGATCAAGACTATTTAAGCTTATAGGAAAGGATGGTGTAATGAGCTGGAGCTGCAGCAGGCACTAAGCATATATGGTGGCTAACATACGCAAATAAGAGCGAGAAGAGGAGCAACGGAACGGTCGTCAACTAGTAATGATCAAGAAGTGATCCTGAACTCCTACTTACGTCAAACATAACCCAAGAACCGTGTTCACTTCCCGGACTCCGCCAAAAAGAGACCATCACGGCTACACACGCGGTTGATGGGTTTTAATTAAGGTCAAGTGTCAAGTTCTCTACAACCGGATATTAACAAATTCCCATCTGCCTCATAACCGCGGGCACGGCTTTCGAAAGATAATACCCTGCAGGGGTGTCCCAACTTAGCCCATTATAAGCTCTCACGGTCAACGAAGGATAAACCTTCTCCCGGGAAGACCCGATCAGTCTCGGAATCCCGGTTTACAAGACATTTCGACAATGGTAAAACAAGACCAGCAAAGCCGCCCGATGTGCCGACAAATCCCGATACGAGCTGCACATATCTCGTTCTCAGGGCACACCAGATGAGCAAAACGTCGGGTTGGCATAGACCCTGGTTGCCCAGGGGGCGCCGGACATCGCTCGGTTTGGACCAGCACTCGAAGGAGCACTGGCCCGGGGGGGGGGGTAAATAAAGATGACCCTTGAGTCTGCAGAACCCAAGGGAAAAAGGCTTAGGTAGGCAAATGGTAAAACCAAGGTTGGGCCTTGCTGGAGGAGTTTTATTCAAAGCGAACTGTCAAGGGGGTCCCATAAATCACCCAACCACGTAAGGAACGCAAAATCGAGGAACATAACACCGGTATGACGGAAACCAGGGCGGCAAGAGTGGAACAAAACACCAGGCATAAGGCCGAGCCTTCCACCCTTTACCAAGTATATAGATGCATTAATTAAATAAGAGATATTGTGATATCCCAACATATCCATGTTCCAACATGGAACAAACTTCATCTTCACCTGCAACTAGCAACGCTATAAGAGGGGCTGAGCAAAAACGGTAACATAGCCAAACAATGGTTTGCTAGGAAAGGATGGTTAGAGGTTGTTCCATGGCAATTTGGGAGGCATGATATAGCAAGTGGTAGGTAGCGCAGCATAGAGATAGAGCGAACAACTAGCAAAGCAAAGATAGAAGTGATTTCGAGGGTATTGTCATCTTGCCTGCAAGGTTCTCAGAGTTGTCGAAAGCTTGATCCTCGTAAGCGTACTAAACAGGTTCCTCGATCACGAACTCATCTCCCGGCTCTACCCAAAACAAGAACACAAGCAACGGAACCACAATCAAACACGGGAAATGCGCAAACAACATGATGCAATACATGAATGATATGCGATGCATATGCGTGCTCCGGAAGAACAATGATGAACAAGGCAGTAACTTGGCAAACCAAGCATGCCACTGGAAAGATGAGATGATTTCGGTCGAAATCGATATAAAGATCACCGGAAACGGATGTACGGTTTGCAAATGGCAAGCAAAACAAGAATGACACGAATCTGCGATTAACAGCATGATAGCACTTAGAATGCAACAAGCAACTATGCTACAACACTTCAACATAGCAAAAAAGCATATGGCAGTAATCTACAGGAGATGCTTGACAAAAGATGAACACTGAGCTACGGCTAGATCACAACATAAGAGGTTCAAACAAGCATGACAAAAGTGCAAAAGATATCAGGATCACGGACTTGGTGAAATTACTGGACATGGCAGAAACAGCATCAGGTAGAAATGTTCAGAGCAAGCAATCAACATGCTACAGGCACATAATATAGCAAAACAAGGCATGGCATGAATCTACTAAATGCATGTGACAAAAGTCCCTTACTGACCATAAGCCAAAAAGGACCAGAAGATATGATGGCGACCTTATAAACATAGCAAGTTTCGTTACCAGGTTCCAGACTTGGCAGAAAACAGAGCATGGCAGAAACAATAATATGAAGGCATCTTGGTGAGCTTTATGCACTCACCACCAAGCAATGCATGACAAAACAAGCATACCTACAGCAATATGGCATGTTTAAGAAGCTATCCATGGCAAGTGCAAGTTCATAGCGTGTATGAAACAACTACAACAAACTTGGCAAAATTGAATATCATGTTAACAATCTGCCAGAAATATTTTATAGCAAAAGTAGAGCAAGATTAAGACATGCTATGGCACATCATAAATGCAAACAGGGGAATGGATGGATAGAGCACAACTATATCTACAAAACATCCTTACTGAACATCACCAAAAAGAGCATTCATCTCTCTGTAGCCACATGGATACATAGCAACAAAATAACAGCAGTCACAGACAGTAAAATTACCAAGTCCCTGAAATCAGAAACATCACGGAGCCTAGTTTGCATGCTTGTGCTACTCACCACAGAGATCACAAAAATACATGGCATATACCTTTGTAAAGATGGCATGGCATACATCAAAACACCTGTAGAGCTCCTACTCATAAGATGCACACATGAATAGCAACAAAAATAACAAATCCTCAAGTTCTGATAAGTAACAGCAGTTAACAGCAACTAGCACTCTTGCACCAGAGATTTGGGCATCAAGATGGACCCAAATGAACATGGCACAATGTAACAAAATGAAGAGCACCTCGAGGCAAACATTTAGATATATTACACGCATGAAACGGAGCTATATGCAGAGAGTTATGATGCAATGAACAGGGGCACATATTGTAAAACTCTCAGGACATGGAGAAATTCGGGGGAGGAGGAAAGTCAACCTTCACTGGTTTCGGATCGGATCGGGGCGCCGGCTCGGGCTCGGGCTCGCTGGGCTGCTCTCCGGAGCCGAGGACGGGGACGCCAGCGGGGCGGCGTGCGGCGGCGGAGGGAGGCGCGGCCGGCCGCGGTCGGCGAGGGAGAGGGGCGGCGACCGGCGGGGAAGAGGAGGCAGAGGCGCGCGGGCTCCGCGGGCCAGGCGCGGGCTAGCGGGCCGTGGGCGTACGGGCGGTGGCGGAGGGACACGTGGCAGGCGGCCGTTGGACGGGGGCGGCAGCGCGTATCGTCCGGCGCGGGACAGACGCGTCCGGCGCGCGGAGAGAGAGGGTTAGAGTTTTACACCGCGAATATTTCGGAGGGGAAGGTGTATATATAGGCATAGGGAGCTAGGAGACTCCAAACGGAGTGCGGTTTTCGCCCACACGATCGTGATCGAACGACCTAGAGCATGGAAGAGACTTAGAGGGGTGTTGGGCTGTTTGGAGGGGGTTTTGCTGCAACACACAAAAGGACTTTGCGGTTACCCGGTTAACCGTTGGAGCATCAAACGACCTCCAAATGGCATGAAACTTGACAGGTGGTCTACCGGTGGTATACCAAGGCCACTTGGCAAACCTCGGTCCATTCCGAGAACGTTCAACACCCGCTCACGAAAAGAAACAAGAGGGGTGCGCCGGAGGAGGTGGGAGTGCCGGATTGCAAAACGGACAACGGGGAAAATGCTCGGATGCATGAGATGAACACATATGCAAAAGCGATGCACATGATGACATGATATGAGATGCATGACATGAAAAAAATGCAAAACGAAAAACAAAACCCGACCACGAAGGGAAAAATCATAACACATAGCCGAAAATGGCAAGAGTTGGAGTTACAAATATGGAAAGTTACATCTGGGGTGTTACAACTAGTTTTTAGGTCTAGAATATTTTCTTTTCTGAACCACCGTTTGATCCAAAATAGCAACTACAATCTGTGAAACCTGTTTGTGCGATACTTAGGCAAAAAACTATATCCATTATCCATGACGGCTCTTACCGCCGGCTTAACGAGGCAATGCTTAATGAATGATCCTGATCACTCATAGTGGATTTAAATAATTTAATTGCTACTGTTTCCCATGGCGGTTTAAACAATCTGACACAATTAGACATATATCATTAGGCCCCTTCGTAAGCCGCCATCTTGAATATGAATTGAAGTATTTTCTCCGGCTTAAATTTGAACCAGAAAATTTCATTTTGTCATAGGCTTCCATCCTTCATAATGCTGCCCAAGGCTCCCAAAGCACCCATCACATGCAACTGGGTTAAGTCCACCGTCACTGATAGCATCTTAGATGGTTTTGCGAAGAGTGGTCATCTGCCGAAGAAAGAGATCTTGTCTTATCGCGCTCCTGACCCGTCAGAAGAAAAACCTCAATCCAAGGATGGCGAAGTTGTCATTTTTACTGATCACATGAGCCGGGGCTTTGCTCCACCTGGCTCAAAAAAATTCAGAGACGTCTTACACTTTTTTGACCTGCGGCCTCAAGACATCGGACCCAATTCCGTGTCAAACATCTACAATTTCCAAGTATTCTGTGAGGTGTACCTTGGAGAAGAACCCAGCATACTATTCTTTAGAGAGTTATTTTATCTGAACCATCAAAACGAATGTGCCCACAGGCCCAGTTTGGAACTTGGTGGGATCTCAATCAGACGACGTAGAGACTGCCTCCTTCCCTTATGCCGAGCCGCCGAGTCACCCTAAAGATTGGAACTAGACTTGGTTCTACTGTCAAGACACTTCTCCGGCTGATGAGAACCCCTTGCCCGGCTTTCGCGCCTTGCGCCTGGAGTCAACTCACCCTTTACCAGATAAATTATCTTCGGCTGAACGTCAAACACTTGCCCCCACTATCAACAAGATCAAAGCTCTTCTGGGGAACGGCCTAAACGGCATTGACTTGGTCCGGGTTTGGATTGCCTGGCGGGTGATTCCCTTGAGCCGCCGCCCCGGCTTGATGTGCGATTACATAGGCCAGAAAAATGATCCTCTACGGCACAGTCCTGACGACTTACCTGAGGATGTCGTTGATGACATGACCAAATCTCTTCTGAATGAGAGCCTGGCAGATTGCGGGAAAGCGGGCTTAAGTCCATTCTGCAAGGCTAACCCGGCTCCAGCGGTAAACCATTAACTTGAGCATCTTACTTTCCATTTTGACAATTTCATCTTTACTCAAAAACTCTTGCTATATTTTACAGGCTGTTGATAAATTCTGGAAGGTCAAGTATGACCATGAGGCTGCAAAGAAGGCCAGAAAGGCCAAGAAAGCCGCCAGAAAAGCCACTGCCCGTAAGAAGGGGAACAAACCTAGCGCCTCGGACATGTTTCATCTGGATGATACCTCCGAGTCAGAGGTAACTCTTGACTCTTTAGACTCCTTCTTTAACCATCTTATTTACACTGATTATCAGCAGGAGGATACAGGAGCAAGTCATGCAGTAACTGAAGAGGTAACTATAATTTCCTCCGACTCCGAGCCTTTGCCAAGACAGAAAATCCGAAGGGTAACCCGGAAAGTAAGATTTTCACATCCTTTAGCTTATCAAGATCCTCAATTTCTTTTGAAGCAACAGATTCACGAGAGTCGGAGGCAGACCCGGACCAGTAAAGATACGGACCTCTCCTCTGGCTTACCCGATGCAACAAGAAAACTCCGGACTGAGGTTATCTCTGATTTCTATTCTTTGTATCCTTTGGCGGGTTTTACTCGTCAACTACTCAATTCTTCTGACTCAAACTATCAGGGAACTTCACCTTCCTCCGATGAATCGATGCAGTCCAGCATGTCGGCTTTCAAAACTGTTCCAGGGTAATGATAATCTATTTATCTTGTGCTTATCTTACTCATGCTTTTTGTACTAACCCTTTAATTTTCAGTGTACAAGTAAAGCCCAGCAAGAGGACGAAGAAAAGTAAGCCGGTCGAAGAACCAGTCTTTGCTGAACCGGAGCTCAGAGCAGCTGCTCCTGATACTTCTGCTCATGAGCCATCGCCTGAACCAGCCCATGACACTCCAACTCTCACCACTGATCCGCTTGTCGAACAAGCCATGGAAGGTTCTGAAGATCCGGAGAACCCTAGCCCGGCCAAGGCGGATGACCCGGACGTCGAAATCACCCGGACTGACTTCGTTGAACCGGGAAACCCACTGCGCTGGCCAAGTGCTCCGCCAAAGAAGAACTTCTGGAACGTCGCAAAACCCGGCTGGATGTCACTGATTATGCTCATCTGAGTATTGGAGCAATCGTCTCTGGTTATGTAAACCAAGTGCACAACGGCCGGGATCTGGAAGTTGATATGGTGAAACAAATACACCAAAAATCTGAGGCACAACTCCTGTTTCTTGTTCCTTAGTTATCCTTACTAGGCCAGCCCCCAAGTCTATTACTTATGACGAAATATGTTATAGACTTGTCATCAGCTTAATAATCACTGTAAGAAAACCGACTTATCCGGTAGCACCCAAGGGCCGGCTTAGACAGCATGGTTGAACCGGTCTTCACCGTATTTTAACCAAGTACTTGAACAGCAATATGCATTAGCCCCCAAGTGCCAAGTATCTTTGCTTGCAAAGTGCTTGGGACTTTATTTCCATGAACCGCCACTGTAATTAGAGCGCTTTAGCATACATTAGCCCCCAAGTGCCAAGTATCTTTGCTTGCAAAGTGCTTGAGACTTAATGTTGCATTATGATAATCCTAACTGTAACCCGGAATTTATACAGGCCGCCATTAAGCAATTTGAATCGGAGATCTCCGACTTGAAGAATCGCCTGAAAACTCAAGAAATTGAAACCCAAAAGGCGAATTCCAAGCTTGAAGTCAGTATATCCGCACAAGAAAATTTGAAAAAGAAGTTTGAGGCAGAAAGAAAGGCCTGGGCGGATGAAAAGACCGCGTTACTCAACCGGGCTGAACAAGCGGAGGCCACTCTTGCAGAAACAACCGCCGAGCTATCCGGCTTAAAACGCCATATATCTCAGATGGTCTCAGCAATCTTTGGTAAGTTATTCTGCAAGTGTTAGCTAGCCTGAATCTTTTTCAACAAACATCTCAATTGTCCTCAGCTCACCTGACCTTGTAATGCAGGCTCCAGGAGTGCCAATCTCAACCAGAACATCTTGACAAAACTGAAGGCCGTTTATACCCTGGTGGAACAACTCTACACCGGGTCACAACGCGCCTTAGATGTCGTGGCTCTGTCAAATGAAGTTCCCACTCATCTGGCGGATGTGCTAAGGCGGCTTGCCGTGCTACCTCAACGTTTCCAGGAATTGAGACGAGCTTCTGCGAGAGCCGGAGCCATAGCTGCTTTAAGCCGGGCCAAGGCGTGGCTACCGGAGCTAGACCCGGCCGACATCGCCCTTGGGTATCCCAGTTTGAAGGAGGACGGCACCCCATTTGACCAGAAGGATTTCGCCGCTTGCGTGAAGGACGTGCGTCCTGTAGCCACTCTGATCGGTAATGATACAGATCTTAGCAAATATCAACCGGGTTATGACGCCGATAATCAGAGAATTCCAACACCACACTATGAGGCAATCGGTCTGATCCCTCCCCCTCGTAAGCATTCTTTCGCCCCTGAAGTTGATCCGGCCGGGTTAATTGATGATGAAGCTGAATTTGAAGCCTTGAGTGGCATTGACTGGAAATCATCAACTTTCCAGGACAGGGAAACAGCCGGAGGAGTGGAAAGGGATTAACCGGAAGCGTCAGCCCAACAACACCTTTGACTCCTCAGGCGGCTCATATTTATGTCTTGATAAAAAACAATGCTTCACTATTTGGACTCGGGGAGTCATGTAATAGAGTAGGAAAACACTTATTTTTGTCGTGCCATCGCGCACCTGTGTGGCGCTCAACACTGTTTAAGCCGCCATCTTATATTCCCCTGTTTTATGCTGATCCTCTTCTTCCTTATGTTTAAAGGGTTGCCTTTAACTGTCCTGCATAGAGAACCAATTACAAGTCCCTTGGCGGCTTACCGCATAGAGGGTCATATATTTTACATATAACCCGGAGTCAAAATCATAAAAAGCCGGTTCTCAATTATATCTTCGAAACAACCACAACAGCATAACTGTGACCCTTCGATTATACTTCCGGTTTATGTGACCCGAACAATGAGGGTGAGAACCCAACTCTGTAATACGATGTCTATTATATGCAATCATCTTTATTGATCAAGGTTAAGCCAGTGGAATAGGAACCACCCTTGAACACTTTAGACATGATCAGAAGAACTTCAAATGGAATCCAAACATTGTTTACAAGAAAAAACTTCAAAAAACATAGAGGCTTCTGATTCGAATACGACCAGAAAACCATCCCAAAGGGGTTAAGCTAAGATTCGAATACGATCATATAGCCCCCAATGGCTTTGGCGTTGCCGATCAAGAGGGTACCGACAGCTATGTTCTCTTTGGTTCGAATACGACCTATGTTTGAACAGGAAGCCCCCAAATGACCTTGAGAGTTGTTTATCGACGCTGATTCGAATACGATCCACGTCGGTTCTCAAAGGGGGTTGAGCTATGGTTCAAATATGACCAAGAAACTCCCCAATGAGCTCGGCAGTGTGCCGATCAAAAGGGTATTGACAGCTATGTTCTCTTTGGTTCGAATACGACCTATGTTTGAACAGGAAGCCCCCTAGTGATCATAATTTTTAGCAGCTAGATTCGAATACGATCGTAAGCCGAATCAGCCCCCGAGTGACCATGTGAGATCATAATGGAAAACAATGACACATTTACCTTTGAGGGGAAAAAGGACGGAGGTCCTACTTTATTATTTATCATAATATATACATTGTCACGGAAGTATGTACATTATGAGAGGCGGTGGCTCAAGTGTAATAAGGCCGAAGCTGAGCTATATTCCACGGCCGGTGGGTCTCCTCCTCTGACTTACGTGAATCTTTGTGCTCTCGAACATCGATGAGGTAGTATGACCCGTTGTGCAAGTTCTTGCTGACCACAAAGGGTCCTTCCCAAGGTGGGATAACTTGTGTGCATCTGTTTGATCCTGGATGAGCCGGAGCACCAAATCACCTTCCTGAAAGGTTCTGGACTTAACCCGACGGCTGTGATACCGGCGCAGGTCTTGTTGGTAAATCGCCGAGCGAGCTGCTGCTATATCACGCTGTTCATCCAACAAGTCAAGAGCATCCTGACGCGCTTGTTCATTGTCCGTCTCAACATAAGCCGCCACACGAGGCGAGTCATGACGGATGTCGCTAGGGAGAACCGCCTCGGCTCCGTAAACCATGAAGAAAGGCATATAACCCGTAGACCTATTAGGAGTAGTATTGATGCTCCATATCACAGAGGGTAACTCCTCCACCCAACAACCCGGCGTCCGCTGCAAAGGGACCAAAAGCCGGGGCTTGATGCCTTTCAAGATTTCCTGATTGGCTCTCTCAGCTTGACCATTGGATTGGGGTGAGCCACTGATAAAACATCAAGTCGAATATGCTCTCGTTGACAAAATTCTTCCATGGCGCCTTTAGACAGATTGGTACCATTGTCAGTTATAATGCTGTGTGGAAAACCAAAGCGAAATATCACCTTTTTCATGAACTGAACCGCCGTGGCTGCATCACACTTACTAATTGGCTCTGCCTCAACCCACTTTGTGAACTTGTCAACCGCCACCAAGAGGTGGGTCTTCTTATCCTTGGACCTTTCGAAAGGCCCAACCATATCAAGCCCCCAGACTGCAAACGGCCAAGTGATTGGAATCATCCTCAACTCTTGAGCCGTCACGTGAGCACGTCTTGAGAACTTCTGACAACCGTCACATTTACTGACTAAGTCCTCTACATCAGCATGAGCCGTCAGCCAATAAAAACCGTGATGAAAAGCTTTAGCCACAAGGGATTTTGAGCCGGCATGATGGCCACAATCCCCCTCGTGAATCTCTCGTAAAATTTCTTGCCCTTCCTCAGGAGAAACACAACGCTGAAAAGCCCCACTGACACTGCGATGACGCAACTCGCCATTGGCAATTATCATTGACTTAGACCGCCGGGTTATTTGTCTGGCCAAAATTTCATCCTCAGGCAATTCTCCCCGGGTCATGTAAGCCAAGTATGGCACTATCCAATCTGGGATAACATGAAGAGCCACCACCAACTGTGCTTCAGGGACTGGAACAGCCAAGTCTTCCTCTGTAGGTAACTTGACAGAAGGGTTATGCAGAATATCCAAGAAAGTATTAGGCGGCACCGACTTTCGCTGAGAGCCCAGCCGGCTTAAGGCATCAGCCGCCTCGTTCTTTCTGCGGTTAATGTGCTCTACTTGGTAACCCTGAAAATGTCCGGCAATGGCATCAACTTCACGTCGATAAGCCGCCATGAGGGGGTCCTTGGAATCCCACTTGCCTGATACTTGTTGGGCCACCAAATCTGAGTCGCCAAAGCACCTTACCCGGCTTAAGCTCATCTCCTTAGCCATCTGAAGACCATGGAGCAAGGCCTCGTACTCAGCTGCATTGTTAGTATAGGGAAACATCAACCGTAGTACATAACAAAATTTGTCACCTCGAGGGGAAGCTAACACGACTCCAGCCCCCGAGCCCTCCAATTGCCTGGACCCGTCGAAGTGAATAGTCCAGTATGTGTTATCCGGTTTCTCTTCAGGCTTCTGCAGCTCTGTCCAATCGTTGATGAAATCTACCAATGCTTGTGATTTGATAGCCGTGCGTGGCACATACTTTAGACCATGAGGCCCCAGTTCAATGGCCCACTTAGCGACTCTTCCTGTGGCTTCTCTGTTTTGGATGATATCTCCTAAAGGAGCAGAACTAACCACAGTGATAGGGTGGCCCTGGAAATATTGCTTAAGCTTCCGGCTTGCCATGAATACCCCATAAACAAGCTTCTGCCAATGTGGATACCGTTGCTTGGACTCAATAAGTACTTCGCTGACGTAGTAAACCGGCCGCTGAACCGGATGTTCCTTACCCGCCTCTTTGCGCTCCACCACGATGGCCACACTGACGGCTCGTGTGTTAGCGGCTACATACAATAATAAGGGCTCCTTATCAACAGGAGCAGCAAGAACTGGCGGTTCAGCTAACTGTCTTTTCAAATCCTCAAAGGCGGTGTTGGCAACATCACTCCAGACAAAATCATCTGTTTTCTTCATCATCTGATACAGCGGTATGGCCTTTTCACCCAACCGGCTTATAAATTGACTTAAAGCAGCGATCCGACCCGCCAGACGTTGGACGTCATTTATACACGCCGGCTTAGCCAGAGAGGTGATTGCCTTGATCTTCTCCGGGTTAGCTTCAATGCCTCTATGGGAAACCAGAAAACCCAAGAGCTTGCCTGTAGGAACACCAAAGACACACTTGGCCGGGTTAAGCATCATCTTGTAGACCCAGAGATTACCAAAGGTCTCCCTCGGATCGTCTATCAAGGTCTCCTTCTCTCTGGATTTTACCACAATATCATCCACATAGGCATGAACGTTGCGCCCAATCTGATTATGAAGACAATTCTGTACGCACCGCTGGTATGTCACCTGGGCGCTCTTGAGCCAAAACGGTATAGACAAATATCAGAAGGCTCCAAAAGGGGTAATGAACGCCGTCTTCTCTTGGTCCTTAACTACCATTTTGATCTGATGGTATCTAGAGTAAGCATCCAAAAAACTTAAACGCTCACAACCCGCCGTAGCATCAATAATTTGATCAATACGGGGGAGAGCAAAAGGATCAGCCGGACAAGCCTTGTTTAAATCCGTATAATCCACACACATACGCCAGGTGACGTTCTTCTTGAGCACGAGCACCGGGTTAGCTAGCCATTCTGGATGAAAGACTTCAATGATGAACCCGGCCGCCAAGAGCCGGGCTACTTCCTCACCAATGGCTTTCCGCCTCTCCTCATTAAACCGCCGGAGAAATTGCTTGATTGGCTTAAATTTTGGATCAATATTAAGAGTGTGCTCAGCGTGTTCTCTCGGTACACCCGGCATGTCAGAAGGTTTCCATGCAAAGATGTCCCGGTTCTCAAGGATGAACTCGATGAGCGCGCTTTCCTATTTAGGATCCAGATTGGCACTGATGATGAACTGCTTAGATGAGTCGCTTGGCACAAATTCAATAAGCTTAGTCTCATCGGCCGACTTAAATTTCATTGCCGGCTCATGCTCCATGGTCGGCTTTTTCAAAGACGTAATATCTGCCGGGTCAACATTATCCTTGTAAAACTTTAATTCCTCTGCCGCACAAACAGATTCAGCGTAAGCAGCGTCACCTTCCTCACACTCCAAGGCTATCTTTCGGCTGCCATGAACCGTAATGGTCCCATTGTGACCCGGCATCTTGAGCTGCAAATATACGTAACACGGCCGTGCCATGAACTTGGCGTAAGCCGGCCGCCCAAGTAAAGCATGGTACGAGCTCCTTATTTTGACCACCTCAAAAGTCAGTTTTTCCGCCCTGTAGTTGTACTCATCTCCAAAGGCTACTTCCAGCTCGATCTTACCAACTGGATACGCCGACTTACCGGGCACCACACCATGGAAAACAGTATTGGACTGGTTGAGGTTTTTATCAGTTAATCCCATACGACGGAAGGTCTCATAATAGAGGATGTTGATGCTACTACCTCCGTCCATGAGTACCTTAGTGAATTTATACCCACCAACTTGAGGAGCCACCACCAAGGCCAGGTGACCTGGATTATCAACCCGGGGAGGGTGATCTTCCCTACTCCATACAATCGGCTGCTCAGACCATCGCAAGTAACGTGGAACTGCCGGCTCAACAGCGTTCACAGCCCTCTTATGAAGCTTCTGGTCTCGCTTGCACAAACTGGTAGTAACACATGATATTGTCCACTGTTGAGCTGCTTTGGATGGGTCTGGTATTCCCCCTGCTGCTGCTGATTACCCTGGCCAGATTGCAGGTTAAAACCACCTTGATTACCTTGAGGATTCTGAAAATTGGAATTTGAACCGCCGCCCGGGCCATGAAAGCCGCCGCCACCTGAGCCGCCGCCCTGCCCATTGTTACCGTTGAACATGTTGGAATTCTTGCAAGCTTTCATGATCGTGCAGTCTTTCCATAGATGAGTGGCCGGCTTCTCCCTAGAGCCATGCCTTGGGCAGGGCTCATTTAACAACTGCTCAAGCGTCGGGCCTGACCCGCCAGACTGGGGAGGCTGTCTCCCCTTACGTCGGTTATTTTTACCCTGCGTATTGGTGTTGGCCACAAACTCCATACCATCATCAGCCTTACGCTTATTACCTCCCTAACTCACAGGGTTATGCTGAGGGCCCTTGCTGTTGCCATTCTTCTTTCCCTTCCCTGTCTTTTCCTCATCAGACGCGGGATCCTTGGTACTATCAGAGTCGGCGTACTTGACCAGAGCCGCCATCAGCGTACCCATATCGTTGCAATCGCGCTTGAGCTGCCCAAGCTTCATCTTCAGGGGCGCAAAATGACAATTTTGCTCCAACATTAAGACCGCAGAGCCGGCATCCATCTTATCACACGAATGTATTATTTCCTTGACCCGGCGTACCCAATGGGTTGTAGACTCGCCTTCTTGCTGCTTGCAGTTAGTCAAATCCACAATTGACTTAGATTGCCTACACGTATCTTTGAAGTTTTGGATGAACCGGGCTTTCAGCTCTACCCATGACCCGATGGATTTAGGTGGCAGTCCCTTCAACCAAGTGCGGGCAGTCCCATCCAACATCATGGTGAAGTATTTGGCCATTGCCGCTTCGCTGACCTCCAGCAACTCCATAGCCATCTCGTAGCTTTCAATCCATGCTCTGGGCTGTAAATCAGCCGTGTAATTAGGTACCTTCCTAGGTCCTTTGAAATCCTTGGGCAGACGTTCGTTACGGAGAGCCGGCACCAGACAAGGGACACCTCCGGTCCTCGTAGCTATGACTGCCTCGATAGAAGCCGTCGGATAAACCGGGAAGGGTTGGTAAGCTGTCAGCTGAGCCGCCTGCTCTGCCTCTTGACATGCTCTGTCTTGGTATACCGCGTTAAAGGCTCCATTATGCGCCGGGCCGTGGCCAGCTGGCAAGTCACGGCACCGGACGTTGCTTGAGTCGGCCGCTGAAACCATGTGTCTGCTATAACTTGGGCTCCGGCTTGGACGAGGGGTTGAATGAATCATGTCCCGGCTATATGAATATGCCTCCTATTGTGCCAAAGCCGTCTGAAGAAGTTCTCTGACCCTGCGGGTTTCGACCGCCGATGGAGAGTCACCCTCTACTGGGAGAGCCGCCAGTCGCGCCGCTGCAGCGATCATGTTTTCCAACGGATTGGAATAATGACCCGGTGGTATTGGCACGTATTGAGGTGGGGCAGTATTCACACGGGGAGGCTCCATCACTTGCGGCTGAACCGGCGTTCCAGCCCCGGGTGCCGTGATTTCTGGCGGGTTACTGGGCCCTGCACCGGGTGTGTTGAAGAGGTTTCGAGGATCATAAACCGGAGGGAGCCGAGATTGAGCCTTCTGATGCCTCCTTCTCATGACCTCATTGGATGCGTTCTGATCCATCGTTAGCCGGAAAGACTGCGCCAGAATCAGTTGAGTTTGGGCGTCCAGAGCCGCCCGTTCTGCAGCCATCCTGATTCCTTCCGCTGCCAGATCTTCCTTGGCTCGTGCTATATCCAGCTTTAACTGTGCCACCTCCGCATCATGTTGAGCTTGATCCGCTGGGACGACCGTGGCGGTTAGCAGGGTAGTCATCTTATCCGTGAGATCCATCAGCACCTGAGCCGGCGAGTGCACAGGGCCTCCTGCCCCAGCGGCGGAGTTTTGAACAGGTTGCGTGCCGGCCATGAAGATTCCAACCCGGCTTGGCGGCTCAAAAAGGTCCGGAATACTGTCACCATCGGAACAACCCCCGAGCCTGCCGTCTCGAAGTCGATATAACGAGTCCATCTCACCTATGGATGATTCATCATCAGAGCAGATGGCCGTCTCATCGCTAGATCTAGATCCTTCAGAGAGTCCTCCATGGATGCATCCCACGAAAGCACGCTTCAAGGCGGGCAGGGTCCGGGCGGGTCTCGCACGCTGAGCCATCTCGATGAGGTCGGTGCAGATGTCCGACTCAGGGCCCGGCTCGCCGATCTTGCCAATGAAAACGTGGATTCCGCCAAAGGGGACCCGGTACCCGTACTCGATTGAGCTGGCGTCGGGGCCCCAGCCTGCGTCGTTGATGTAGAGCTTGCCGCGACGACTCTTGGTCATCCGGCCCACAGTGTATCCCTTGAGCCCTTTGAAGCCTAGTTGCTGTTATCATGTTGGGGTGCTATAGCATATTTTTGTGATGCTTGCAATATGCCTAGTTGCTGTTTTGGACAGATTGTTGCTATATCTTGTTTGGAGTGTATGTGTTGCACCGTTGCTCCGTTTTGAGCATGTTCTATATGTAACTTGCTTAGAATTGCATGTAGTTCCATATTATCTTGTTGCATCCTTGTTTTGAGGTGTTTTCTTGATGTTTGTATGCATTTTGCATCAATGCCATGTTTAACTTGCTTTGCTCATCTCTTCTAGGCCGTAGCTCCGAACTAAATAAACTTTATATGTAACTTGACTAGAATTTCGTGTAGATCATTTTGGTGCATCTTAACTTGCTGTTTAACAACTTGAACATAAGGTTTATTCAGATCTGGACCAATTTCGAAATTTGCATACGAGGACTTACCGGATTTGTTATATGTTAGTTCCGGCCTCATTTAAATTTGCTTTGATGTGTTGTTCTTGTATGCATCATCTCTTGCCATGAGTAGCTTCATGTAGCCTTGTCATGCATCATACTTGGTTGAGCATCATGTCTTGTTTATGTGTTGAGTGTTTACCGTGTTGTTTGCTTCTTTCCGGTTGTGCTCCTTCTCATTAGTTCCTGTTTCGTTGCGATCGTGAGGATTCGTTCGTCTTCGTGGCTTCATCTTCTTCATGGACTCGATCTTCTTCCTAGTGGGATTTCACGCAAGATGACTGTCACCTTGGATCTCACTACTATCATTGCTATGCTGGTTGCTTCGTTCTATCGCTATGATGAGCTACCTATCACTTGCTCTTCAAGCCTCCCAAATTGCCATGAACCTCTAACCATTTCCACCCTTCCTAGCAAACCGTTGTTTGGCTATGTTACCGCTTTGCTCAGCCCCTCTTATAGCATTGTTAGTTGCAGGTGAAGATGAAGATTGCTCCATGTTGGATTATGTTTATGTTGGGATATCACAATATCTCTTATTTAATTAATGCATCTATACACTTGGTAAAGGGTGGAAGGCTCGGCCTTATGCCTGGTGTTTTGTTCCAATCTTGCCGCCCTAGTTTCCGTCATACCGGTGTTATGTTCCTTGATTTTCCATCCCTTACGCGGTTGGGTGATTTATGGGTCCCCCTTGATAGTTCGCTTTGAATAAAACTCTTCCAGCAAGGCCCAACCTTGGTTTCACATTTGCCTCACCTAGCCTTTTTCCCTTGGGAGTCGCGCATCCCGAGGGTCATCTTTATTTTAACTCCCCCGGGCCGGTGCTTCTCTAGGTGTTGGTCCGAACCGATCTGCCTGCGGGGCCACCTCGGGGAAACTCGAAGTCTGGTTTTACTCGTAGCTAGTCTCATCCGGTGTTTCCCTGAGAACGAGATATGTGCAGCTCCTATCGGGATTGTCGGCGCATCGGGCGGCTTTGCTGGTCTTGTTTTACCATTGTCAAAATGTCTTGTAAACCGGGATTCCGAGACTGATCGGGTCTTCCCGTTAGAAGGAATATCCTTCGTTGACCGTGAGAGCTTATAATGGGCTAAGTTGGGACACCCCTGCAGGGTATAAACTTTCGAGAGCCGTGCCCGCGGTTATGTGGCAGATGGGAATTTGTTAATGTCCATTTGTAGAGAACTTGACACTTGACTTAATTAAAACGCATCAACCGCGTGTGTAACCGTGATGGTCTCTTTTCGGCGGAGTCCGGGAAGTGAACACGGTTTTTGGGTTATGTTTGACGTAAGTAGGAGTTCAGGATCACTTCTTGATCATTGCTAGTTTCACGACCGTTCCGTTGCTTCTCTTCTCGCTCTTATTTGCGTAGGTTAGCCACCATATATGCTTAGTCGCCGCTGCAACCTCACCACTTTACCCCTTGCTTACCCATTAAGCTTTGCTAGTCTTGATACCCATGGTAATGGGATTGCTGAGTCCTCGTGGCTCACAGATTACTACAACAACAGTTGCAGGTACAGGTTTTGCGATGATCATGACGCGAGAGGGATGTTACTTGTTTTGGAGTTCTTCTTCTGCTTCTTCTTCGATCAGGGGATAGGTTCCAGGTCGGCAGCCTCTGCTAGCAGGGTGGATGTCGTTTGAGTTTCTGTTTGTGTTTCATCCCTAGTTGGATGTTGATCTTATGTATGATCTATCGATGTATTCTTGCGGCATCTGTATGCCTTGTATGTATCCCCATCTATTATGTAATGTTGATGTAATGATATCCACCTTGCAAAAGCGTGTCAATATGCGGTTCTATCCTTGGTGGGACCTTCGAGTCTCTTTAGGATAGTATCGCATATTGGGCGTGACAAGTTCCCAATATCTTCCATACTAGATACATTATAGGCGGTTCCCACGCAGAAAGGTAAAGTTTTTACTCCCCCTCCACCAACATTCACACTCCACGGCTTGTCCGAAACAACGGGTACCGTCCAACTATCAACATTCTTGGGGGAGTTTGTTTAAATTATTTGTGATTTTGTTTTTGATCTTTTCATCATAGGACTGGGCATCCCAGTTACCAACCATTTTCTCGTGAATGATGAGCGGAGTCTACTCATCGTGAGAATAACCCACCTAGCATGGAAGATACTGACAGCCCCTAGTCGCTACATGAGCGATTCGGGCATACAAAACAGATTATTATTTAAAGGTTTAGAGTTTGGCACATGCAAATTTACTTGGAACGGCAGGTAAATACCGCATATAGGTAGATATGGTGGACACTCATGGAAGAAACTTGGTTCAAGGAATTTGGATGCACAAGCAGTATTCCCGCTTAGTATAGATATTTTGGCCAGCAAAGGATTCTAAATAGCAAGCACCACATGTTAGAGGATCCATAACAATATAACTTCTATACAAATATACCCAAGCATAACTCATTATGTTGTCTTCGTTGTCCAACTTCAACTAATTTGCTCAAGTTTTAAAATAATTAATGGGGCTCACAATCATAGAAGATGTCCAAGATAGTATATTTATATGTGAAATCTCTCTTCCTTCAATATTTTTTCATGAATTGTTCAAGTGACCGATACAATGTTTGCTAACCTTCAATAAATTTACCACCTCTACTTCTTATATGTGAAGGCATTACTCCCCATGGGAAAGGCATATGAAACATATATAATTTCAGATCTATGACATTCAAATCATTCAACCATTTACTCATAGGATATAAGTGAAGCACACGAGTAAATGACAAACTACTCCAAAAAGATATAAGTGAAGATCAATGAGTAGTTAAATAACTATGTAGCTATGTGAAGACTCTCTCTCATTTAAGAATTTCAGATCTTGGTATTTTATTCAAACAGCAAGCAAAGCTAAAAAAATAAAATGACGCTCCAAGCAAAACACATATCATGTGGTGAATAAAAATATAGCTCCAAGTAAAGTTACCGATGAACGAAGACTAAAGAGGGGATGCCATCCGGGGCATCCCCAAGCTTAGGCTCTTAGTTGTCCTTGAATATTACCTTGGGGTGTCTTGGGCATCCCAAAGCTTAGGCTCTTGCCACTCCTTATTCCATAGTCCATCGAATCTTTACCCAAAACTTGAAAACTTCACAACACAAAACTTAACAGAAAATCTCGTGAGCTCCGTGAGCGAAAGAAAACAAAACACCACTTCAAGCTACTGTAATGAACTCATTCTCTATTTGTATTGGTGTTAAATCTACTGTATTCCAACTTCTCTATGGTTTATAAACTATTTTACTAGCCACAGAGTCATCAAAATAAGCAAACAACACACGAAAAACAGAATATGTCAAAAAGAGAACAGTCTGTAGTAATATGTAACTAACGCAAACTTCTGGAACTCAAAAAAAATCTACCAAAATAGGACGACCTAGATAATTTGTTTATCGATCTACTGCAATTGGAATCAGTATTTTTATCACGTTCTGGTGATTTTAAACAATTGTTTTCATGAGCAGAAAGTTTCTGATTTTTTTCAGCAAGATCAAATAACTATCACCCAAGAAGATCCTATAGGTCTTACTTGGCACAAACACTAATTAAAACATAAAACCACATCTAACCAGAGGCTAGATCAAAAATTTATTACTAAACAGAACCAAAAAGAAAGAACAAAAATAAAAATTGGGTTGCCTCCCAACAAGCGCTTACGTTTAATGCCCCTAGCTAGGCATCATGATTTCAACGATGCTCACATAAAAGATAAGAATTTAAACATAAAGAGAGCATCATGAAGAATATGACTAGCACATTTAAGTCTAACCCACTTCATATGCATAGGGATTTTGTGAGCAAACAACTTATGGGAACAATAATCAACTAGCATAGGAAGGCAAAACAGGCATAACTTCAAAACTTTAAGCACATAGAGAGGAAACTTGGTATTATTGCAATTCCTACAAGCATATGATCCTCTCTCATAATAATTTTCAGTACCATCATGAATGAAGTCAACCATATAACCAGCACATAAAGCATTCTTTTCATGATGCACAAGCATAGAATTTTTATTACTCTCCACATAGGCAAATTTCTTCTCATTAATAGTAGTGGGAGCAAACTCAACAAAATAACTATCATGTGAAGCATAATCTAATTGAAAATTAAAATCATGATGACAAGTTTCATGGTTATAATTATTCTTTATAGCATACGTGTCATCACAATAATCATCATAGATAGGAGGCATACTTTCATCATAGTAAATTTGCTCATCAAAACTTGGGGGACAAAAAATATCATCTTCATCAAACATATCTTCCCCAAGCTTGTGGCTTTGCATATCATTAGCATCATGGATATTCAAGGAATCCGTACTAACAACATTGCAATCATGCTCATCATTCAAAGATTTAGTGCCAAACATTTTAATGCATTCTTCTTCTAGCACTTGAGCATAATTATCGGAATCCTTATTTTCACGAAAGACATTAAAAAGATGAAGCATATGAGGCACCCTTAATTCCATTTTTTTGTAGTTTTCTTTTATAAACCAAACTAGTGATAAAACAAGAAACTAAAAGATTCGATTGCAAGATCTAAAGATACACCTTCAAGCACTCACCTCCCCGGCAACAGCGCCAGAAAAGAGCTTGATGTCTACTACACAACCTTCTTCTTGTAGACGTTGTTGGGCCTCCAAGTGCAGAGGTTTGTAGGACAGTAGCAAATTTCCCTCAAGTGGATGACCTGAGGTTTATCAATCCGTGGGAGGCGTAGGATGAAGATGGTCTCTCTCAAGCAACCCTGCAGCCAAATAACAAAGAGTCTCTTGTGTCCCCAACACACCCAATACAATGGTAAATTGTATAGGTGCACTAGTTCGGCGAAGAGATGGTGATACAAGTGCAATATGGATGGTAGATATAGGTTTTTGTAAACTGAAAATATAAAAACAGCAAGGTAGCAAGTGATAAAAGTGAGTGTAAACGGTATTGCAATGCGTTGAAACAAGGCCTAGGGTTCATACTTTCACTAGTGCAAGTTATCTCAACAATAATAACATAATTGGATCATATAACTATCCCTCAACATGCAACAAAGAGTCACTCCAAAGTCACTAATAGCGGAGAACAAACGAAGAGATTATGGTAGGGTACGAAACCACCTCAAAGTTATTCTTTCTGATCGATCTATTGAAGAGTCCATAGTAAAATAACACGTAGCTATTCTTTCCGTTCGATCTATCATAGAGTTCGTACTAGAATAACACCTTAAGACACAAATCAACCAAAACCCTAATGTCACCTAGATACTCCAATGTCACCACAAGTATCCACGGGTATGATTATATGATATGCATCACACAATCTCAGATTCATCTATTCAACCAACACAAAGAACTTCAAAGAGTGCCCCAAAGTTTCTACCGGAGAATCAAGACGAAAACGTGTGCCAACCCCTATGCATAAGTTCACAAGGTCACTGAACCCGCAAGTTGATCACCAAAACATACATCAAGTAGATCATGTGAATAACCCATTGTCACCACAGATAAGCACATGCAAGACATACATCAAGTGTTCTCAAATCCTTAAAGACTCAATCCGATAAGATAACTTCAAAGGGAAAACTCAATCCATTACAAGAGAGTAGAGGGGGAGAAACATCATAAGATCCAACTATAATAGCAAAGCTCGCGATACATCAAGATCGTAGCACCTCAAGAACACGAGAGAGAGAGAGAGAGAGAGAGAGAGAGAGAGAGAGATCAAACAAATAGCTACTAGTACATACCCTCAGCCCGAGGGTGAACTACTCCCTCCTCGTCATGGAGATCGCCGGGATGATGAAGATGGCCACCGGTGAGGGTTCCCCCCTCCGGCAGGGTGCCGGAACAGGGTCCCGATTGGTTTTTGGTGGCTACAGAGGCTTGTGGCGGCGGAACTCAAGATCTATTCTGTTCCCCGATGGTTTTAGGGTATATGGATATATATAGGCGAAAGAAGTCGGTCAGGAGAGCCACGAGGGGCCCATGAGGGTGGGGGCGCGCCCAGGGCGGCTGGCGCGCCTCCCTGCCTCGTGGCTTCCTCGAAGCTTCCCTGACTTCAACTCCAAGTCTCTTGGATCACGTTCATTCCAAAAATCACGCTCCCGAAGGTTTCATTCTGTTTGGACTCCGTTTGCTATTCCTTTTCTGCGAAACACTGAAACAAGGGAAAAACAGAAACTGGCACTGGGCTCTGGGTTAATAGGTTAGTCCCAAAAATAATACAAAAGTGTTTAGTAAAGCCCATAAACATCCAAAACAGATAATATAATAGCATGAATACTTCATAAATTATAGATACGTTGGAGACGTATCAGTTAGTACCTTCGGCATTATTTATTTTGATAGCTCCTGACCGATAAACCTCCTAGATAACATAGGGTCCTTCCCATTTGGAGAGGAGTTTTCCTGCAAAGAATCTGAAATGGGAGTTGTACAAAAGAACATATTCTCCAACTTTGAACTCACGCTTTTGGATTATTTTATCATGCCATCTTTTAACTTTTTCTTTAAATAACTTGGCATTTTCAAAAGCCTGGGTTCTCCATTCATCTAATGAGCAATATCAAATAATCTCTTTTCACCAGCAAGTTTGAAATCATAGTTGAGTTCCTTAATTGCCCAATAAGCTTTATGTTCTAACTCAAGAAGCAAATGACAAGATTTTCCATAAACCATTTTATAAGGAGACATACCCATAGGATTTTTGTATGCTGTTCTATAAGCCCAAAGTGCATCATCTAATTTCTTAGACCAATTCTTCCGGGACCTATTGACAGTCTTTTGTAAAATTAATTTTACTTCTCTATTGCTAAGTTCAACTTGACCACTAGAATGAGGATGATAGGGTGATGCAATTATATGGTTAACATC
This sequence comes from Aegilops tauschii subsp. strangulata, assembly GCF_002575655.3. Taxonomy (NCBI): domain Eukaryota; kingdom Viridiplantae; phylum Streptophyta; class Magnoliopsida; order Poales; family Poaceae; genus Aegilops; species Aegilops tauschii. The sequence goes on along the minus strand of NC_053036.3, from coordinate 546,887,673 downwards.
ATACTTGGCAAGCATTTTACGGAAAGCACCATGAATAAAGTGTGAACCACCATCAGTCATTAAATATCTCGGGACTGCAAACCTTGGGAAAATTACTTCTTTGAGCATTTTAATAGAGGTGTTGTGATCAGCACTACTAGTTGGAATAGCTTCTACCCACTGATGACCCACAAGTATAGGGGATCTATCGTAGTCCTTTCGATGAGTAAGAGTGTCGAACCCAACGAGGAGCAGAAGGAAATGACAAGCGCTTTTCAGCAAGGTATTCTCTGCAAGCACTGAAATTATCGGTAACAGATAGTTGTGTGATAAGATAATTCGTAACAGGAAACAAGTAACAAAAATAAACAAGGTGCAGTGATACGTCTCCAACGCATCTATAATTTTCGATTATTCCATGCTGTTATATTATCATTCTTGGATGTTTTACAATCATTTTATATCATTTATTGGTACTAACCTATTGACATAGTGCCAAGTGCGAGTTGTTGTTTTTTTGCATGTTTTTTACATTGCAGGAAATCAATACCAAACGGAGTCTAAAACAGTGAAACTTTTTGGAGATTTTTTTGGACCAGAAGACATCCAGTGGGCCGGAGAAGCGCCTGGGGGTGCTCCGAGGGGAGCACAACCCACCAGGGTGCGCCTGGAGGCCCAGGCACGCCTTGGTGGGTTGTGCCCACCTCGGGTGCCCCCCAGACCGCCTCTTTACTATATAAATACCCCAATATTCTAGAAACCCTAGGGGAGTCGACGAAAATCAATTCCAGCCGCCGCAGAGTCCAACCACCAGATCCAATCTAGACACCATCACGGAGGGGTTCACCACTTCCATTGGCGCCTCTCCGATGATGCGTGAGTAGTTCTTTGTAGACCTACGGGTCCGTAGTTAATAGCTAGATGGCTTACTCTCTCTTTTGATTATCAATACAATGGTCTCTTGGAGATCCATATGATGTAACTCTTTTTGCGGTGTGTTTGTTGGGATAGGATGAACTTTGAGTTTATGATCAGATCTATGTTTTTATCCATGAAAGTTATTTGAGTCTTCTTTGATCTCTTATATGCATGATTGCTTATAGCCTCGTATTTATTCTCCGATATTTGGGTTTTGTTTGGCCAACTCGACCTTACGGTAGTGGGTTCGATCTTATGGTTCTTGATCCCAGTGACAGAAGGGGAACCGACACGTATGTATCGTTGCTACTAAGGATAAAACGATGGGGTCTATTTCTACATAAATAGATCTTGTCTACATCATGTCATCGTTCTTATGGCATTACTCCGTTTCTCCATGAACTTAATACACTAGATGCATGTTGGATAGCGGTCGATGTGTGGGGTAATAGTAGTAGATGCAGGCAGGAGTCGGTCTACTAATCTTGGACGTGATGCATTTATAATGATCATTGCCTGGATATCATCATGATTATTTGAAGTTCTATCAATTGCCCAACAGTAATTTGTTCACCCACCGTTTGCTATTTTCTCAAGAGAAGCCACTAGTGAAACCTACGGCCCCCAGGTCTCTTCTTTATTATATTTGCCTTTGCGATCTATTTTCCTTTGCTTTTATTTTCAGATCTACTAAACCAAAAATACAAAAATACCTTGCTGCACTTTATTTTATTTGGCGTTCGATCTATCAATATTTACTACACTATCATGTCCATTTGCCAATTTCTGGCACTGTGGCGCGAAAGGGATTGACAACCCCTTTTACACGTCGGGTTGCGAGTATTTGTTATTTGTGTGCAGGTGTTGTTTACATAGTGTTGCTTGGTTCTCCTACTGGTTCGATAACTTTGCTTTCATCACTGAGGGAAATACCTACCGCTGCTGTGCTGCATCATCCCTTCCTCTTTGGGGAAATAATGACGTAGCTTCAAGCCGCATCATGCAGCAAGGTGGCCCAATCCTTTTTGTAGCAAATGACAAGCCTGGACAAACTCTTATATAAAGCAAAGCGCTCCTGAGGACACACGGGAATTGTTGTCAAGTTAGTTTTCATCATGCTCATATGATTCGCGTTCGTTACTTTGATAATTTCAAATGTGGGTGGACCGGTGCTTGGGTTCTGCCCTTCCTTGGACAAGCCTCCCACTTATGATTAACCCCTCTCGCAAGCATCCGCAACTATGAAAGAATAATTAAGGTAAACCTAACCATAGCATGAAACATATGGATCCAAATCAGCCCCTTATGAAGCAACACATAAACTAGGGTTTAAGCTTCTGTCACTCTAGCAACCCATCATCTACTTATTACTTCTCAATGCCTTCCCCTAGGCCCAAATAATGGCGAAGTGTCATGTAGTCGACATTCACATAACACCACTAGAGGAGAGACAACATACATCTCATCAAAATATCAAACGAATACCAAATTCACATGATTACTTATAACAAGACTTCTCCCATGTCCTCAGGAACAAACGTAACTACTCACAAAGCATATTCATAATCAAGATCAGAGGATTATTAATTATCATTAAGGATTTTAAAATATAATCTTCCACCGGGTAAACCAACTAGCATCAATTACAAGGTGTAATCAACACTACTAGCAACCCACAGGTACCAATCTGAGGTTTTGAGACAGAGATCAGATACAAGAGATGAACTAGGGTTTGAGAGGAGATGGTGCTGGTGAAGATGTTGATGGAGATTGACCCCCTCTCGATGAGAGGATTGTTGGTGATGACGATGGCGATGATTTCCCTCTCCCAGAGGGATGTTTCCCCGGCAGAACAGCTCCGCTGGAGCCCTAGACTGGTTCTGCCCAGGTTTCGCCTCGAGACGGCGGCGCTTCGTCCCGAAAGCTTCCTTCTGATTTTTTCCAGGTTAAAACACACCATATAGCAGAAGATGGGCATCGGAGGCCTGCCAGGGGGCCCACAAGGATGGGGGGCGCGCCCTCCACCCTTGTGGCTGGCTGGTGGCCCCCCTCTAGTGCTTTCTTCGCCCAATATTTTTTATATATTCCAAAAATATTCTCCGTGAAGTTTCAGGACTTTTGGAGTTGTGCAGAATAGGTCTCTAATATTTGCTCCTTTTCTAGTCTAGAATTCCAGCTGTCGGCATTCTCCCTCTTCATATAAACCTTGTAAAACAAGAGCGAAAATGCATAAGTATTGTGATATAACATGTAATAACAGCCCATAATGAAATAAATATCAATATAAAAGCATGATGCAAAATGAACGTATCAACTCCCCCAAGCTTAGACCTCGTTTGTCCTCAAGCGAAAGCCGAAATCGAAAAATATGTCCACATGTTTGGAGATAGAGGTGTCGATAAAATAAAACACGGACATGAGGGCATCATGATCATCTTTAGAACAACAACATATAATGCCATATAATTTCTTATGCTAAAGTAACAATTCGTTCACAAGGTAAAGTATGAATCAGAAACTTTATTGAAAACTAGCAAACTTTGATCTCAGTCATTGAAGCAATTGCGATTTATCATAACATCGGAAAGAGTCAATATAAGAGCTTTTCAGCAAGTCCATATATTCAACTATCATCTAATCTTTCACAATTGCTAACACTCATGCAATACTTATGGGTTCAAAGTTTCAATCGGACACAGAGAAAGATAGGGGCTTATAGTTTCGCCTCCCAACCTTTTACCTCAAGGGTAATGTCAACAATAATACGTTATGATAACCTACATCCGAGCGGATATATATATATATATATATATATATATATATATATATATATATATATATATATATATCCGGATCTCTCCAACATATAGTGCTTGCCAAAGTAAAATGTGTAAAAAGGAAAGGTGATGATCACCATGACTCTTGTATAAGGATAGAACATAAAACTAAAAGATAGGCCCTTCACAGAGGGAAGCAGAGGTTGTCATGCACTTTTATGGTTGGATGCACAGAATCTTAATACAAAAGAACGTCACTTTATATTGCCGCTTGTGATAAGGACCTTTATTATGTAGTCAGTCGCTTTTATTTCTTCCATATCACAAGTTCCTATAAAGCTTATTTTCTTCACACTAATAGATCATACATATCTAGAGAGCAATTTTTATTGCTTGCACCGATGACAACTTACTTGAAGGATCTTACTCAATCCATAGGTAGGTATGGTGGACTCTCATGGCAAAACTGGTTTAAGGGATGTTTGGAAGCACAAGTAGTATCTCTACTTGGTGCAAAGAATTTGGGTAGCATGAGAGGGAAAGGCAAGCTCAAGATGTTGGATGTTCCATGACAATATGACTTCTATTCGGATAGAAGAAAACATAACATATTATGTTGTCTTCCTTGTCCAACATCAACTTTTTAGCATGTCATATTTTAATGAGTGCTCACAATTACAAAAGATGTCCAAGATAGTATATTTATATGTGAAGCCTCTCTTTATTTATTACTTCCTATTAATTGCAACAATGACCAAAACTATGTGTGTCAACTCTCAACAACTTTTATTCATCATACTCTTTATATGTGAAGTCATTACTCTCCATAAGATCAATATATGATCTTTTTATTTCTTTTTATTCTTTATTTTATTTGATTCCGTCAAGATCATAACAAGATAGCACAACCCTCAACTGAAAACTACTCTTTATTATATATAACTCACGGACTCGATTACATAGAGGGAGATCGAAACAAAACTCAAAGCATAGATCATACTAAAACTTTATTGTACTAGATCTAGATATAACCAAAAGGATCGAACTAAGAAAAACGATAAAGATAAAGATGTGATGGTGATACAATACCGGGGCACCTCCACCAAGCTTGGCAGTTGCCAAGGGGAGTGTCCATACCCATGTATTTATGTCTCTTTCTTCGGAGGTGGTGATGATGGAGTTGTTGATGATTCCGTTAGCTTCATTAATGCACCTTTCAGAACTTGCAGTTCTTGGAGCACACATTGGAGCATATTTGCATTCTTCTGAATTTCCTCCATAAGATGCTTATTTTCAGGCCCCCAAGAACTCTTCCCTGCATTGCTTTCACTTGGATGAGATATGTCCCAAATGGAGGGTATATGTGTACGAGGGGTGTTCTCCACTCCGTAATTATAAACCAAACTATGAAAATTGTTCCGATGTAACCTGTGTAAGGGCCTCCTAGGGGGAAGCCCTTCTCGAACCTCTTGGTCTTCATGGTTGTTTGTGGTTCCTATTGCTTGATGGGGACTTGGAATAGCGGAGATGCCCGCCAGAGTACCCCTCTCTGTTGCCGGAGGTTGCTCCTCAAGCGAATCCCCTTCATCCTCCTCCATCGTGGCTCCCTCGCCATCCTCCCTTCTAAGTTCCATATGCATCAACCAAGCATCGCCGTCCATGTTGTTGGAGGAGGAGGACGACATAATGCATGTCCTTGGAAACTCTGGAAGAAAACAACACAAAACGAAAACAGGGGATTTTGCCGTGGTACGGTAGGTGGCCACAAGGACGGGGGTGCGTCTCCACCCTGTGGTAGCCTCGTGTCTCTTTCGGACTACTTTTAATTTTCCTAATTTTTTAAATATCCCAAAATGGAGAAAAATTGCTATTAGAACAGTTTTGGAGTCGGTTTACTTACCGTACCACACACCTATTCCTTTTCGGAGTCTGAAACGTTCTGGAAAGTGTCCCTTATGTATTCCTCCGGGGTTACGGTATCAATAACATTGGTCTCAACATTTATGGGAGTACCTGAAATATAATGTTTGATTGTTTGATCGTTTACCACCTTCGGATTTGTGCCTTCGGCATTGTTGATTTTTATGGCACCGGAACGATAGACCTCCTCGATAATGTAAGGACCTTCCCATTTAGAGAGAAGTTTTCTTGCAAAAAATCTTAAACGAGAGTTGTATAGCAAAACATGACCACCTACATTAAACTCACACTTTTGTATCCTCTTGTCATGCCATCTTTTAACTTTTTCCTTAAACAACTTGGCATTCTCATAGGCTTGGGTTCTCCATTCACCAAGTGAGCTAATGTCAAATAACCTCTTCTCACCGGCAAGTTTGAAATCATAATTGAGCTCTTTAATAGCCCAATATGCCTTATGTTCTAGTTCAAGTGGTAAGTGACATGCTTTTCCATAAACCATTTTATACGGAGACATACCCATAGGATTCTTATAAGCAGTTCTATAGGCCCATAATGCATCGTCAAGTTTTTAGACCAATTCTTTCTAGATCTATTAACAGTCTTATGCAAAATTAATTTAATCTCTCTATTGCTCAATTCTACTTGACCACTAGATTGAGGATGATATGGAGATGCAATTCTATGGTTAACATCATATTTAGCAAGCAATTTACGGAAAGAACCATGAATAAAATGTGAACCACCATCAGCATTAAATATATAGGGACTCCAAACCTCGAAAAAATAACTTCTTTAAGAATCTTAATAGAAGTGTTATGATCAACACTACTAGTTGGAATACCTTCTACCCACTTAGTAACGTAATCAACAACAACTAAAATATGTGTATACCCATTAGAGGAAGGAAAAGGTCCCATATAATCAAAGCCCCAAACATCAAATGGTTTAATAACAAGTGAATAGTTCATAGGCATTTCCTGACGTCTACTAATATTACCAATTCTCTGGCATTCATCACAAGACAAGACAAACTTATGGGCATCCTTGAAGAGAATAGGCCAAAACCAGATTGCAATACCTTATGTGCAGTTCTATCTCTAGCGTGGTGTCCTCCATAAGACTCGGAGTGGCACTTGCATAGGATCTGTTCCTGTTCATGCTCAGGTACACAATGTCTAATAACACCATCTACTCCTTCTTTATAAAGGTGTGGGTCATCCCAAAAGTAATGTCTTAAATCATAGAAAAACTTTTTTCTTTTGCTGGTATGTGAAACTAGGTGGTATAAATTTAGCAACAATGTAATTAGCATAATCAACATACCATGGAGTATTACGAGAAGCATTTATGACAGCTAATTGTTCATCAGGAAAGCTGTCATCAATAGGTAGTGAGTCATCAAGAACATTCTCTAACCCAGACAAGTTGTCTGCAACGGGGTTCTCATCTCCCTTTATATCAATAATATGTCTAGGTTTTGCATCTTTCTTTTCCATAAGATATTTAATAGCAGCATGCTCAGTGTGAACAGTTACTTTGGAATCAACAATATACGATATGAACTTATCACAAGCAAAAACAACTGCTAAAAATTCTTTTTCAGTATTAGCATAATTTCTCTGGGCACTCTCTAGATTTTTACTAGCATAATGAATAAAATTTAATTTCTTATCAACTCTTTGTCCTAGAACAGCACCAATAGCATAATCACTAGCATCGCACATAATTTCAAAGGGTATATTCCAATTAGGTGGCTGAACGATAGGAGCAGAAATCAAGGCTTACTTAAGTATTTCAAATGCTTCAACACAATCATCATCAAAAACAAAAGGAACATCTTTTTGCAAGAGATTAGTGAGAGGCCTAGAAATTTTAGAGAAGTCTTTAATAAACCTCCTATAGAAACTAGCATGACCAAGGAAACTTCTTATACCTTTGATATCTTTAGGACACGGCATCTTTTCAATATCATCTACTTTAGCTTTATCAACTTCAATACCTCTTTCAGAAATTTTATTCCCCAAGACAATACCTTCATTAACCATAAAGTGGCACTTTTCCCAAATCAAGACAAGATTAGTTTCTTCACATCTCTGCAAAACTCGATCAAGGTTGCTTAAGCAATCATCAAAAGAGGTTCCGTAAACGGAGAAATCATCCATGAAAACCTCAACAAAATTTTCACAAAAATCAGAGAATATAGCAGTCATACATCTTTGAAAGGTAGCAGGTGCATTACATAAACCAAAAGGCATGCATCTATAAGCAAAGGTACCGAAAGGGCAAGTAAAAGTGGTTTTCTCTCGATCATCTTTTGACACAGGTATTTGAGAGAAACCAGAATAATCATCTAGAAAGCAAAAATGTGTATGCTTGGATAATCTTTCTAGCATTTGATCAATAAAAGGTAGAGGGTAATGATCTTTCCTAGTAGCTTTATTTAATTTGCAAAAATCAATTACCATTCCATAACCTGTAACAATTCTTTGTTCTTGTCATTAGGAACAACAGTAATACCTCCTTTCTTAGGAACACCATGAACATGACTTACCCATTGACTATCAGCAATAGGATAAATTATACCTGCCTCCAGAAGCTTTAGTATTTCATTTCTTACCACTTCTTTCATCTTAGGATTTAATCGTCGTTGATGATCAACAACGGGTTTATCACCTTTGTCCAATTTAATTTTATGCTGACATAAAGTGGGACTAATGCCCTTAAGATCATCAAGAGTATATCCAATAGCAGCACGGTGCTTCTTCAGAGTTTTCAATAATTTCTTTTCTTCATGCTCTGAAAGGTTAGCACTAATAATAACAGGATATATCCTGTTTTCATCGATATAAGCATATTTCAAAGTGGGTGTAGGTGCAGGTGTTCTAGTATAACTCTTACGAACCACAGTTGAAGCTTTAACATGATCCTTTATTCTAATAGGAAAAGGTGGTTTCTCAATATAAGTAGTAGGAAGAATAGGATCAACATTGTAAGTAATAGTTTCTTCTTCAACTTTAATAGGTTCTGCTACTTTAACTTCAATGGGAGGATGATATTTAAAACACTTCTCCTTAGGGAGATCAACATGAGTAGCAAAAGATTCACAGAAAGAAGCTACTATCTCAGAGTCAAGTCTATATTTAGTGCTAAAATCATGAAAAGCATCGGTATCCATAAAAGAATTAACACGATCAGACTTAAGGTTTATACCTGACTCTTTACCTTCATCGAGTTCCCAATCTTCAGAGTTGCGTTTAATTATTTCCAATAAATCCCATTTGAATTCAATATCCTTCTTCATATAGGAACCAGTACAAGAAGTATCGAGCATGGATCGATCATTATGAGAAAGCCGATCATAAAATTTTTGAATAATAATTTCTCTTGAGAGCTCATGATTGGGGCATGAATATAATATTGACTTATGCCTCCCCCAAGCTTGAGCGATACTTTCTCCTTCACGAGGCAAAAAATTATATATATATAATTCCGATCACGATGAACCAGATGCATAGGATAAAACTTCTGATGAAATTCCAATTTCAATCGGTTGTAGTTCCATGATCCAATATCATCCAATAGCCTATACCACGTCAATGCCTTTCCCTTCAAAGATAAAGGGAATACCTTCTTATTGACAACATCCTTGGGCATACCTGCAAGCTTAAATAATCCACAAACTTCATCCTCACAGACTAGGTGCATATCAGGATGTAATGTTCAATCGCCTGCATAAGGATTAGCTAGCAGTTTCTCTACCATACTCAAAGGAATTTCATAATAAATATTTTCAGTAGGTGTAGTAGGTTGAGGAGCAACTCTTTGCTTTTTCGGTCGAGGTGAAGATACCCCGAACAAGCCCCTCAAAGGATTGTTTTCCATAGTAACAAGTGACAGTAAATTTCAGCATGCTATATAAATGTTTCCTTACCAAAGGCGCTTCACTCCCCGGCAACGGTGCCAGAAAAGAGTCTTGATGACCCACAAGTATAGGGGATCTATCGTAGTCCTCTCGGTAAGTAAGAGTGTTGAACCCAACAAGGAGCAGAAGGAAATGGCAAGCGGTTTTCAGCAAGGTATTCTCTGCAAGCACTGATATTATCGGTAACAGATAGTTGTGATAAGATAATTCGTAACAGGTAACAAGTAACAAAATAAACAAGGTGCAGCAAGGTGGCCCAATCCTTTTTGTAGCAAAGGACAAGCCTGGAGGAACTCTTATATAAAGCAAAGCTCTCCCGAGGACACATGGGAATTGTTGTCAAGTTAGTTTTCATCATGCTCATATGATTCGCGTTCTTTACTTTGATAATTTGATATGTGGGTGGACCGGTGCTTGCGTGCTGCCCTTCCTTGGACAAGCCTCCCACTTATGATTAACCCCTCTCGCAAGCATCCACAACTACGAAAGAAGAATTAAGGCAAACCTAACCATAGCATGAAACATATGGATCCAAATCAGCCCCTTACGAAGCAACGCATAAACTAGGGTTTAAGCTTCTGTCACTCTAGCAACCCATCATCTACTTATTACTTCCCAATGCCTTCCCCTAGGCCCAAATAATCATGAAGTGTCATCTAGTCGACGTTCACATAACACCACTCGAGGAGAGACAACATACATCTCCTCGAAATATCGAACGAATACCAAATTCACATGATTATTTATAACAAGACTTCTCCCATGTCCTCAGGAACAAACATAACTACTCACAAAGCATATTCATAATCAAGATCAAAGGAGTATTAATTTTCATTAAGGATCTGAAAATATAATCTTCCACCGGATAAACCAACTAGCATCAACTACAAGGTGTAATCAACACTACTAGCAACCCACAGGTACCAATCCGAGGTTTTGAGACAAAGATCGGATACAAGAGATCAACTAGGGTTTGAGAGGAGATGGTGCTGGTGAAGATGTTGATGGAGATTGACCCCCTCTCGATGAGAGGATCGTTGGTGTTGATTTCCCCCTCCAGGAGGGATGTTTCCCCGGCAGAACAGCTCTGCCGGAGCCCTAGATTGGTTCTGCCCAGGTTAAGCCTCGAGACGGCGGCGCTTCATCCCGAAAGCTTCCTTCTATTTTTTTCCAGGTCAAACGACACCATATAGCAGAAGATGGGTGTCGGAGGCCTGCCAAGGGGCCCACAAGGACGGGGGCACGCCCTCCACCCTTGTGGCTGGCTGGTGGCCCCCTCTGGTGCTTTCTTCGCGCAATATTTTTTATATATTCCAAAAATATTCTCCATGAAGTTTCAGGACTTTTGGAGTTGTGCAGAATAGGTCTCTAATATTTGCTCCTTTTCCAGTCCAGAATTCCAGTTGTCGGCATTCTCCCTCTTCATGTAAACCTTGTAAAATAAGAGAGAAAAGGCATAAGTATTGTGATATAACGTGTAATAACAGCCCATAATGCAATAAATATCAATATAAAAGCATGATGCAAAATGACATATCACCCACTTAGTAACATAATCAACAGCAACCAAAATATGAGTATACCCATTATTGGAAGGAAAGGGTCCCATGTAATCAAATCCCCAAATATCAAATGGTTCAACAGCAAGTGAATAATTCATAGGAATTTCTTCATGCTTACCGATATTACCTATACTTTGACATTCATCACAAGATAAGACAAACTTATGAGCATCCTTGAAGAGAGTAGGCCAATAAAATCCAGATTGCAATACCTTGTCAATAGTTCTATCTCCTGCATGATGTCCACCACAAGCTTCGGCGTGACATTTCCATAGGATTTGTTCCTGTTCATGCTCAGGTACACAACGTCTAATAATACCATCTACTCCTTCTTTATAAAGATGTGGGTCATCCCAAAAGTAATGTATTAAATCATAGAAGAATTTTTCTTTTGTTGGTATGTGAAACTAGGTGGTAAATATTTAGCAAGAATGTAATTCGCATAATAAGCATACCAAGGAGTATTATGAGAAACATTTATTGCAGCTAACTGCTCATCAGGAAAACTATCATCAATAGGAAGTGGGTCATCAAGAATATTTTCAAGCCTAGACAAGTTATCAGCCACGGGGTTCTCAGCTCCTTTTCTATCAGTGATATGCAAATCAAATTCTTATAACAAGAGAACCCACCTACTAAGTCTAGGTTTAGCATCTTTATTTTCCATAAGATATTTTATAGCAGCATGATCGATGTGAACAATAACTTTAGAATCAACAATGTAAGATTTGAATTTATCACAAGCAAACACCACTACTAAGAATTCTTGTTCAGTAGTAGCATAATTTCGTTGTCCTAGAACTAGCATAATGAATAACATTTAATTTCTTATCAACTCTTTGTCCTAGAACAACACCAACAACATTATCACTAGCATCACACATAATTTCAAAAGGCAAGTTCCAATCAGGTGGTTGAACAATAGGTGTAGAAATTAAGGCTTTCTTGAGTGTTTCGAGGCTTCTAAACAATCATCATCAAAAACAAAAGGAATATCCTTTTGCAAAAGATTTGTAAGAGGCCTAGAAATTCTAGAAAAATCTTTGATAAATCTCCTATTGAAACTAGCATGACCTAGGAAACTACGAATACCTTTGATATCTTTAGGACATGGCATTTTCTCAATCGCATCAACCTTAGCTTTGTACACCTCAATACCTCTTTCAGAAATTTTATGGCCACAAACAATACCTTCATTAACCATAAAACTGGCACTTCTCCCAATTCAAGACAAGATTTTTTTGCTCATATCTCTGCAAAACTCGATCAAGATTTCTTAAACAATCATCAAAAGACTTCGCATAAACAGAAAAGTCATCCATGAAAACCTCAACAATCTTTTCACAAAAGTCAGAGAATATAGCAGTCATACATCTTTCAAAGGTAGCAGGTGCATAGCATAAACCAAAAGGCATACGTCTATAAGCATAAGTTCCAATAGGACAAGTAAAAGTGGTCTTTTCTTGATCAGGTTGAGAAACAGGTATTTGTGAAAAAAAACCAGAATATCCATCAAGGAAGCAAAAAATGTGTGTGCTTAGATAATCTTTTTAGCATTTTATTAATAAAAGGCAGAGGGTAATGATCTTTTCTAGTTGCTTTGTTTAATTTTCTAAAATCAATTACCATTCTATAGCCTGTAACAATTCTTTGTGGAATAAGTTCATTCTTTTCATTAGGAACAACAGTAATACATCCTTTCTTAGGGACACAATGGACATGACTTACCCATCTACTATCAGCTATAGGATAGATTATACCTGCTCCCAGAAGTTTTAATATTTCCGCTCTTACCACGTCTTTCATCTTCGGATTTAACCGACATTGGTGATTAACAACGGGTTTAGCATCAGGTTCCATATTAATCTTGTGCTGACATAGAGTGGGACTAATGCCCTTTAAATCATCAAGAGTATACCCAATATCAGCTCGCTGCTTCCTTAGAACTTTCAATAATCTTTCTTCTTCATGCTCTGAAAGGTTAGCACTAATAATAACAGGATATATCTTCTTCTCATCGAGATAAGCCTATTTCAAAGTGTCTGGCAATTGTTTTAATTCAAACACAGGATCACCTTTAGGTGGAGGAGGACCTCCTAGAGTTTCAATAGGCAAATTGTGCTTAAGTAGAGGTTGTTGTTCAAACAGGATTCTATCTATTCATTTCTTTCATGCATATGCAAATCATTTTCATGGTCTAGCAAATATTGTTCTAAAGGATCGGTAGGAGCTACAACAATAGAAGTAAGACCAATAATTTCATCCTGACTAGGCAATTCTTTCTTACGATGCTTTCTACTAAACTTGGAAAAATTAAACTCATGAGACTCATCACCAAAGCTAACACCGACAGTTTGTTTCTCACAATCTATTTTAGCATTAACGGTGTTCAAGAAAGGTCTACCAAAGATAATGGGACAGAAGTCATCTTGTGGGGAACCAAGAACAAGAAAATCACTAGGGTATTTTATTTTCCCACACAAGACTTCAACATCCCTAACAATCCCAAGTGGTGTGATGGTGTCTCTATTAGAAAGTTTAATAGTAACATCTATGTCTTCTATCTCAGTGGGTGCTATGTCATTCATAATTTCTTGATATAAAGTAAAAGGAATAGCTCTCACGCTAGCACCTATGTCACATAAACCATGATAAGAGTGATATCCTATTTTAACTGAGACAACGGGCATGCCAACAACAGGTCTATGTTTATCTTTCTCATCGGGTTTGGCAATTCTAGCAGCTTCACCAACGAAGTAAATAACATGCCCATCAATATTATCGACCAGGAGATCCTTAACCATAGCAACACTATGTTCTACTTTGATTTGTTCAGCTGGTTTAGGTGTTCTAATATAACTTTTATTGACCACAGTTGAAACTTTAGCATGTTCCTTCATCCTAACAGGGAAAGGCGGTTTTTCAATATAAGCAGTAGGAACAACTGGATCAACATTAAAAATAATAGTTTCATCTTTAGCTATTACCGGTTCTTTAATTTCTTATTTAATAGGTGGGTGATATTTAAACCACTTCTTCTTAGGGAGATCAACATGAGTAGCAAAAGATTCACAAAAGGAGGCTACTATCTCAGAGTCAAGTCCATATTTAGTGCTAAACTTTTGAAAAGCATCGATATTCATAAAAGATTTAACACAATCAAACTTAAGCTTATTACCTAAGTCTTTCCTTCGTCGAGTTCCAATCTTTAGAGTTGCGTTTAATTCTTTCCAAAAGATCCCACCGGAATTCAATAGTCTTCTTCATAAAGGAACCAGTACAAGAAGTATCGAGCATGGATCGATCATTATGAGAAAGTCGAGCATAAAAGTTATGAATAATAATTTCTCTTGGGAGCTCATGGTTGGGGCATGAATATAACATTGACTTAAGCCTCCCCCAATATAGAGCGATACTTTCTCCTTCATGAGGCCAAAAATTATATATATAATTCCGATCATGATGAATTAGATGCATAGGATAATTTTTTTGATGGAACTCCAATTTCAATCGATTCCAGTTCCAAGATCCAATATCATCGCATAGCCTATACCATGCCAATGCTTTTCCCTTCAAAGATAAAGGGAAAACCTTCTTCTTAGTTTCATCTCCGGGTAAACCTGCAAGCTTAAACAATCCACAGATTTCATCCACATATATCAAGTGCATATCAGGATGTTCAGTTCCATCTCCTGCATAAGGATTAGCTAGCAGTTGTTCTATCATACCCGAAGGAATTTCATATTCAATAATTTCAGTAGGTGCAATAGGTTGAGGGGTACCTAATTGTGGTTCCGGTCGAGGTGAAGATACCCCGAACAAACCCCTCAAAGGATTGTTCTCCATAGTAACAAGTGACAATAAATTTCAGCACGTAACAATAATTTTCCCTTACCAAGAGCGCTTCACTCCCCGGCAATGGCACTAGAAAAGAGCCTTGATGACCCATAATTATATGCGATCAATTGTAGTCTTTTCAATAAGTAAGAGTGTCGAACCCAATGAGGAGCAGAAGGAAATGACAAGTGGTTTTTAGCAATGTAATATCTGCAAGTGCTGAAATTGTGAGTAACAGAGTAGTTTGACAGCAAGATAATTTGTAACGAGCAAGTAACGGTAATAGTAACAAAAGTGCAGCACGGTATCCCAATCCTTTTGAGGCAAAGGACAGGCCAAAACGGTCTCTTATGATAAGCAAAGCGTTCTTGAGGGTACACGGGAATTTCATCTAGTCACTTTCATCATGTTGGTTCGATTCGTGTTCGCTACTTTGATAATTTGATATGTGGGTGGACCGGTGATTAGGTGCTGTTCCTATTGGAACAAATCTCCTATTTATGATTAACCCCCTCGCAAGCATCCGCAACTATGAGAAAAGTATTAAGAATAAATTCTAACCGTAGCATTAAACTTTTGGATCCAATCGGTCCCTTACGGAATAGCGCATAAACTAGGGTTTAAGCTTCTGTCACTCTCGCAACCCATCATCTAATAAATACTCCACAATGCATTCCCTTAGTCCCAAATATGGTGAAGTGTCATGTAGTCGACGTTCACATGACACCACTAAGGGAATCACAACATACATACTATCAAAATATCGAACACATAACAAGTTCACATGATTACTTGCAACACGATTTCTCCGGTGACCTCAAGAACAAAAGTAACTACTCACAAATGATAATCATGCTCAAGATCAGAGGGGTATTAAATAGCATGATGGATCTGCACATATAATCTTCCACCAAATAAACCATATAGTAATCAACTACAAGATGTAATCAACACTACTAGTCACCCACAAGTACCAATCTGAGGTTTCGGTACAAAGATTGAACACAAGAGATGAACTAGGGTATGAGAGGAGATGGTGTTGTTGAAGATGTTGATGGATATTGCCCTCCCCAAGATGGGAGAGTTGTTGGTGATGACGATGAAGATGATTTCCCCCTCCGTAGGGAAGTTCCCCCGGCGGAATTGCTCCACCGGAGGGCAAACATGCTCCTGCCCAAGTTCCGCCTCGAGACGGCGGCGGTTCGCCGAAAGTCCTCTCTTTATTTTTTCTAGGTCAAAAAAATTTATATACCCGAAGATGGGCACCGGAGGTGGGCCGGGCTGAGCACAACCCACCAGGGCGCGCCTGGGGGGGGGGGCGGGCGCGCCCTAGTGTCTTGTGCTCACTAGGTGGCCCCCCTCCGATAGTTATTTGCTCCAGTATTTTTCATATATTCCATAAATATTCCTCGTGAAGTTTCATCTCATTTGAAATTGTGCATAATAGGTAGCCTGACGTAGCTTTTTCAGGTCCAGATTTCCAACTGTCGAAATTCTCCCTCTTTGTGTGAACCTTGCATATTATGAGAGAAAAGACATTAGAATTACTCCAAAAAGCATAATTATGCATTAAGAACATTATAAATAACAGTAGGTAAACATGATGCAAAATGGACGTATCATCCCTCTAGTTGGGTCGGCATCGGCCTGCTGGATCCCCTGAAAACCGTATGTGCGGGTCTCCCTGCATGCGGCTCATGCCATTTGAGGTGGCACATGTTGGGGAACGTAGCATGCAATTTCAAAAAAATTCCTACAATCACGCAAGATCTATCTAGGAGATGCATAGCAATGAGAGGGGGAGAGTGTGTCCACGTATCCTCGTAGACCGAAAGCGGAAGCGTTAGCTTAACGCGGTTGATGTAGTCGAACATCTCCTCGATTCAACCGATCAAGCACCGAACGTACAGCACCTCCGAGTTCTGCACACGTTCAGCTTGATGACGTCCCTCGAACTCTTGATCCAGCAAAGTGTCGAGGGAGAGTTCCGCCAGCACGATGGCATGATGACGGTGATGGTGAAGTGATCCGCGCAGGGCTTCGCCTAAGCACTACGTGAATATGACTGGAGGCATAAACTGTGGAGGGGGGCGGCGCCGCACACGGCTTGGAACAATTGATGTGTGTTAGAGGCGCCCCCACCCCCATATATAAAGGAGAGGGGAGGAGGCTGGCCCTAGGCGCGCCCCAAGTGGGAGGAGTCCCACTTGGGCTCCTAGTAGGATTCGCCCCCCTTCCTTTTATCGGAGGGGGAAAGGGGGAAGGAGAGAGAAGGGAGAAGGAAAGGGGGGCGCCGCCGCCTCCCCTAGTCCAATTCGGACTCCTCCCTTGGGGGGGGCACCCCTATGTGAGCTGCTTTTCCTCCCTCATATGGCCCATATGACCCATATCTTCCCTCGGGGGGTTCCGGTAACCCCCCCCCCCCCCCCCCCCCGATACTCTGATATGTACCGGATACATTCTGAAACACTTCCGGTGTCCGAATACTATCATCCAATATATCAATATTTACCTCTCGACCATTTCGAGACTCGTCGTCATGTCCGTGATCTCATCCGGGATTCCAAACAACATTCGGTTACCAATAACTCATAATACAAGTCATCGTCAAACGTTAAGCGTGCGGACCCTACGGGTTCGAGAACTATGTAGACATGACCGAGACACTTCTCCGGTCAATAACCAATAGCGGAACCTGGATGCTCATATTGGTTCCTACATATTCTATGAAGATCTTTATCGGTCCTACCGCAATGACAGCATACGTTATTCCCTTTGTCATCGGTATGTTACTTGCCCGAGATTCGATCGTCGGTATCTTCATACCTAGTTCAATCTCATTACCGGCAAGCCTCTTTACTCATTCCGTAATGCATCATCCCGCAACTAACTCATTAGTCACATTGCTTGCAAGGCTTATCATGATGTGCATTACCGAGAGGGCCCAGAGATACCTCCCTGATACTCGGAGTGACAAATCCTAATCTCGATCTATGCCAACCCAACAAACACCTTCGGAGATACCTATAGAGCATCTTTATAATCACCCAGTTACGTTGTGACGTTTGATAGCACACAAGGTATTCCTCCGGTATTCGGGAGTTGCATAATCTCATAGTCAAAGGAATATGTATAAGTCATGAGGAAAGCAATAGCAATAAAACTTAACGATCATTATGCTAAGTTAACGGATAGGTCTTGTCCATCACATCATTCTCCTAATGATGTGATCCCGTTCAACAAATGACAACTCATGTCTATGGTCAGGAAACTTAACCATCTTTGATTAACGAGCTAGTCTAGTAGAGGCTTACTAGGGACACTGTGTTTTGTCTATGTATTCACACATGTATCAAGTTTCCGGTTAATACAATTCTAGCATGAATAATAAACATTTATCATGATATAAGGAAATATAAATAACAACTTTATTATTGCCTCTAGGGCATATTTCCTTCAGTCTCCCACTTGCACTAGAGTCAATAATCTAGATTACATTGTAATGATTCTAACACCCATTGAGTCTTGGTGCTGATCATGTTTTGCTCGTGGAAGAGGCTTAGTCAATGGGTCTGCTACATTCAGATCCGTATGTATTTTGCAAATCTCTATGTCTCCCTCCTTGACTTGATCACGGATGGAGTTGAAGCGTCTCTTGATGTGTTTGGTTCTCTTGTGAAATCTGGGTTCCTTTGCCAAGGCAATTGCTCCAATATTTTCACAAAAGATTTTCATTGGACCCGATGCACTAGGGATTACACCTAGATTGGATATGAACTCCTTCATCCAGACTCCTTCATTTGCTGCTTTCAAAGCAGTTATATACTCCGCTTCAGACGTAGATCCCGCCACGACGATTTGCTTGGAACTGCACCAACTGACAGCTCCACCATTCAATATATATACGTATCCGGTTTGTGACTTAGAGTCATCTGGATCAATGTAAAAGCTAGCATCGACGTAACCCAGTTACGACAAGCTCTTTGTCACCTCCATAAACGAGAAACATATCCTTAGTCCTTTTCAGGTACTTCAGGATGTTCTTGACCGCTGTCCAGTGATCCACTCCTAGATTACTTTGGTACCTCCCTGCTAGACTTATAGCAAGGCGCACATCAGGTCTGGTACACAGCATTGCATACATGATAGAACCTATGGCTGAGTGATAACCCACAAGTATAGGGGATCGCAACAGTTTTTGAGGGTAGAGTATTCAACCCAAATTTATAGATTCGACACAAGGGGATCCAAAGAATATTTGAAGGTATTAGCAGCTGAGTTGTCAATTCAACCACACCTGGAGATTAATTATATGCAGCAAAGTGATCAGTAGCAAAGTAGTTTGATAGTTTTGATAGTAGTGACAGCAGCAACGGTAACAGTAATAGTGATAGCAGTAATTGTTAGCAAGTGTAACAGTGATGATAGCAATAGTAATGCAGCAAGATCAATATAAGTAAATTCGTAGGCATTGGATCGGTGACTTGTTGGATGATATTCATCATGTGACAGTTATAACCTAGGGCGATACGGCTCTAGCTCCAGTTCATCGATATAATGTAGGCATGTATTCCGTAAATAGTCATACGTGCTTTATGAAAAGAACTTGCATGACATCTTTTGTCCTACCCTCCTGTGGCAGTGGGGTCCATATTGGAAACTAAGGGATATTAAGGCCTCCTTTTAATAGAGAACCGGAACAAAGCATTAACACATAGTGAATACATGAACTCCTCAACCTACGGTCATCACTGGGAGTGGGCCCGGTTATTGTCACTCTGGGGTTGTCGGGTCATAACACGTAGTAGGTGACTATAACTTGCAAGATCGGATCTAAAACATGGATATAATGATGAATTCATAAACGGTTTAGATCTGAGTTCATGGCACTCGGGCCCAAAGTGACAAGCATTAAGCATAGCAAAGTCACAACAACATCAATCTAAGAACATAGTGGATACTAGGGATCAGGCCCTAACAAAACTAACTCGATTACATGATGAATCTCATCCAACTCCTCACCGACCAGCGAGCCTACGAAGGAATTACTCACTCCCGGTGGGGAGCATCATCGAATTGGCGATGGAGATTGGTTGGTGATGACAAAGAACGAAGATCCCCCTCTCCGGAGCCCCAAACGGACTCCAGATCTGCCCTCCCGAGGAAGAATAGGGCTTGGCGGCGGCTCTATCTCGTGGAACGCGATAATTGTTTCTCTCTGATTTTTTCTGGAAATATGTGATTTTATAGTATCAGAGGGGTCGTCAGCGGGGCCACCAGGTGGGTACAACCCACCTAGGCGCGCCAGGAGAGGGGGCGTGCCCTGGTGGGTTGTGCCCAGCCAGGGGGCCCTCTCTGGTGGTTGTTGGCTCCAAAAATCTTCTTTTATTCCATAAAAAATCCTCGCAAAGTTTCACTTCATTCTGAGAACTTTTATTTCTGCACAAAAATAACACCATGGTAGTTCTGCTGAAAACAACATCTATCCGGGGTTAGTTTCATTCAAATCATGCAAATTAGAGTCCAAAACAAGAGGAAAAGCATGAGAAAAAGTAGATACGTTGGAGACGTATCAACTCCCCCAAGCTTAAACCTTTTCTTGTCCTCAAGCAATTCAGTTGATAAATTGAAAGTGAGAAAGAAAAACTTTTACGAACTCTTTTGCTCTTGTTTGCATAAATAAGCTTAAACAACACCCAGGTTTTCAGCAAGCATTATAACTAACCATGTCAACAATAACATTTAAAGATTATAATAACTCATATCAATGACATAATCAACTAGCGAGCGATAATAAGATATCTGAAATAGCAACACGTTGTCAAAACAATCATGATATAATATGACAATAGTGGTATCTCGCTAGATCTTTCTGAGACCGCAAAACATAAATGCAGAGCACCTCCAAAGTTCAAGCAGCGACTAAACATTGTAATTCATGGTAGAAAAGATCGAGTCATGATGCACCCAACATTAGCTATACACAATGCATAAATCATGACAGCTGTGCTCTCTCAGTTTCTAGCGCTTGTTTCAGAAGGTGGTGACACAACATAAAAGTAAATAGAAAGTCCCTTCGCAGAGGGAAGCAGTGATTTGCAGAGGTGCCAGAGCTCAATTTTTTTCAAAAAGAGATAAATGATATTTTGAGACATGCACCCTTCTCATTCACTTCACGACCATCTGTTATCAACATCTTCCATGCTAAGCAAGCTAGTGGTGGTTCCCAAGTGATAAAAGTAAAGGTTTTGACCCCATTGGGAGTTTTTGTTTGATTATTCAAGAGATGAACTCTTTTTCATGTTTGCAGTTTGGGACTGGGCATCCCTATTACCGCCCATTTACTCGTGCGATGGCGAGTGAATAAACACTCGACCTGAGAATAACCCGCTTAGCACGGAAGATATTGACCACCTCCTGTCGTTCCATGAACGATCCAGGCACACAAAAAGGATATTTTTTAGAAGTTTTTAGAGGTGGCACATGCAAATTTACTTAGGATGGCGGGGTAATACCGTATATAGGTAGGTATGGTGGACTCATCTGGAATAACTTTGGATTTAAGGTTTTTGACATACAAGCAGAGTTCCCACTTAGTACAGGCGAAGGCTGGCAATTAAGATTGAGAAGCAGCCAGCTAGAGAGCAACAACGATCATAACCAGGCATTATGCATAAATAACATTGGAT
This sequence comes from Aegilops tauschii subsp. strangulata, assembly GCF_002575655.3. Lineage (NCBI taxonomy): Eukaryota > Viridiplantae > Streptophyta > Magnoliopsida > Poales > Poaceae > Aegilops > Aegilops tauschii. The sequence goes on along the minus strand of NC_053036.3, from coordinate 546,866,069 downwards.
GCTAGCATGAGTAGGATATGAACACCCTGAACATAAATATCATAGAGGCTATGTTGGTTTTGATTCAACTACATGCATGAACATGTGCCAAGTCAAGCCAGTCGAACATTCAGAGGAGGATACCATATCATCATACTACATCACAATCATTTTAATGCTATGTTGTTATCCAAGATAAATCATTATCAACTCCCAGCTACTTATGCATGGCATGAGAAAATATAATCTCTAATTGTCATTGCAAACATGTTTAATCATAATGGGCTGAAGCCTGGATACTAGGTTAAACATATTTACACAAACAGAACAAGTCGAGTTCATACCAGTTTCTGTTTGCCACGGCCAGCTCATCGAATATCGTCATTATTGCCTTTCACTTGCACGACCGAATGATATGAAAATAATAATAGTGCAAGAGTGCCATGGACTAAGCTGGAATTTGCAAAACATTTTATTCAACAGGAGAAGACAAGGTAAAATGGGCTCTTTATTAGTTCAATAGTTATTCATATGAGAGCCACTCAACATTTTCATCCTGGTCTTCTCCTCGGTAAGACTCGAATAAAAATAAAAGAAATTCAGAGAAACACACTGAAATATTTTGGAGTTTTTGGTTTTCTTGAGCAAGCGAATAAAAAGGAAAAAGCAAAAACGAGAAAAACTATTTACACGGGAAAGCTCCCAACAAGCAAAAGAAGAACAAGGAAATCTTTTTGGATTTTTTTTAGTTCTACTACTAAGCATGCATAGAAAGTAAATTACTGCAACTAGTTTTTTTTTGGTTTTTCTAAAGTTTTTCAATCACACAAGAAGAAAGCAAGAAAATAAATCTAAACACGATAGTACAATGAAAGAGTGTGAACACCAACAAATAGAATGATATGTAGACATGAATATAATGTCGGTGAGAAACACGTACTCCCCCAAGCTTAGGCTTTTGGCCTAGTGATACGTCTCCAACGTATCTACAATTTTTGATTGCTCCATGCTATTATATATTCTGTTTTGGATGTTTAATGGGCTTATTTATATACTTTTATATTATTTTTAGGACTAACCTACTAACCCAAGGCCCAGTGCAAATTGCTGTTTTTTTGCCTATTTCAGTGTTTCGCAGAAAAGGAATAACAAACGGAGTCCAAACGGAATGACACCTTCGGGAGAGTTATTTTTTGAACAAACGTGATCCAGAGAACTTGGAGAGGGCGTTAAGAAATCACCGAGGAGGCCACGAGGCAGGGGGCTGCGCCTACCCCCCTGGGCGCGCCCTCCACCCTCGTGGGCCCCTCATGGCTCCACCGACCTACTTCTTCCTCCTATATATACCTACGTACCCCGAAACCATCAAGCAGCACCACAAAACCCTATTTCCACCGCCGCAACCTTCTGTACCCATGAGATCCCATCTTGGGGCCTTTTCCGGCGCCCCGCCGGAGGGGGCATCGATCACGGAGGGCTTCTACATCAACACCATAGCCTATTCGATGATGTGTGAGTAGTTTACCACAGACCTTCGGGTCCATTGTTATTAGCTAGATGGCTTCTTCTCTCTCTTTGGATCTCAATACAAAGTTCTCCTCGATCTTCTTGGAGATCTATTCGAGGTAACTCTTTTTGCGGTGTGCTTGTCGAGATCCGATGAATTGTGGGTTTATGATCAAGATTATCTATGAACAATATTTGAATCTTCTCTGAATTCTTTTATGTATGATTGGTTATTGCAAGTCTCTTCAAATTATCAGTTTGGTTTGGCCTACTAGATTGATCTTTCTTTCAATGGGAGAAGTGCTTAGCTTTTGTTTCAATCATGCGGTGCTCGATCCCAGTGACAGTAGGGGAAACGACACGTATTGTATTGTTGCCATCGAGGATAAAAAGATGGGGTTTATATCATATTGATTGAGTTTATCCCTCTACATCATGGCATCTTACCTAATGTGTTACTCTGTTCTTATGAACTTAATACTCTAGATGCATGCTGGATAGCGGTCGATGTGTGGAGTAATAGTAGTAGATGCAGGCAGGAGTCGGTCTACTTGTTGCGGACGTGATGCCTATATACATGATCATGCCTAGATATTCTCATGATTATGCACTTTTCTATCAATTGCTCGACAGTAATTTGTTCACCCACCGTAATACTTATGCTATCTTGAGAGAAGCCACTAGTGAAACCTATGGCCCCCGGGTCTATTTTCCATCATATTAATCTCCCGTCAACGAGCTATTTCTGTCGCCGTTTATTTTGCAATCCTACCAAAAATATTATCTTATCATCTCTATCGGATCTCACTTTTGCAAGTGGTTGTGAAGGGATTGACAACCCCTTTATCGTGTTGGTTGCAAGGTTCTTATTTGTTTGTGTAGGTACGAGGGACTTGCGTGTGGCCTCCTACTGGATTGATACCTTGGTTCTCAAAAACTGAGGGAAATACTTACGCTACTTTGTTGCATCACCCTTTCCTCTTCAAGGGAAAAACCAACGCATGCTCAAGTGGTAGCAAGAAGGATTTCTGACGCCGTTGCCGGGGAGGTGTACACCAAGTCAATTCAAGATTTGATCTCCCGACAATGAGCCATTTCTGACGCCGTTGCCGGGGAGTCTACGCACAAGTCAAGACATACCAAGTACCCATCACAAACTCTTATCCCTCGCATTACATTATTTTCCATTTGCCTCTCGTTTTCCTCTCCCCCACTTCACACTTGCCGTTTTTATTAGCCCTCTTTTTCCGTTCGCCTCTTTTTCGCTTGATTCTTGTTTGCTTGTGTGTTGGATTGTTTGCTTGTCATGATGGCTCAAGATAATACTAAATTGTGTGACTTTGCCAATACCAACAACAATGATTTTCTTAGCACTCCGATTGCTCCTCTTACTGATGCTGAATCTTGTGAAATTAATGCTGCTTTGCTGAATCTTGTCATGAAAGATCAATTCGCCGGCCTTCCTAGTGAAGATGTCGCTACCCATCTAAATAGCTTTGTTGATTTGTGTGATATGCAAAAGAAGAAAGATGTGGACAATGATATTTTTAAATTGAAGCTATTTCCTTTTTCGCTTAGAGATCGTGCTAAAACTTGGTTTTCGTCTTTGCCTAAAAATAGTATTGATTCTTGGAATAAGTGCAAAGATGCTTTTATATCTAAGTATTTTCCTCCCGCTAAGATCATCTCTCTTAGAAACGATATTATGAATTTTAAGCAACTTGATCATGAACATGTTGCACAAGCTTGGGAGAGGATGAAATTAATGATACGTAATTGCCCTACACATGGTTTGAATTTATGGATGATTATACAAAAAAATTATGCCAGATTGAATTTTGCTTCTAGAAATCTTTTAGATTCGGCCGCGGGAGGCACTTTCATGGAAATCACCTTAGGAGAAGCTACTAAACTCCTAGATAATATTATGGTAATTATTCTCAATGGCACACTGAAAGATCTACTAGTAAAAAGGTGCACGCAATTGAAGAGATTAATGTTTTGAGTGGAAAGATGGATGAACATATGAAATTGTTTGCAAATAAGAGTGTTTCTTCTGATCCCAATGATATGCCTTTGTCTACTTTGATTGAGAATAATAATGAATCTATGGATGTGAAAATTTTGTTGGTAGGAACAATTTTCGTAACAACGCTTATAGAGGAAACTTTAATCCTAGGCCGTATCCTAGTAATTCCTCTAATAATTATGGTAATTCCTACAACAACTCTTATGGAAATTTTAATAAGATGCCCTCTGATTTTGAGACTAGTGTTAAAGAATTTATGATTTCCCAAAATAATTTCAATGCTTTGCTTGAAGAAAAATTGCCTAAGATTGATGAGTTGGCTAGGAACATGGATAGAATTTCTCTTGATGTTGATTCTTTGAAACTTAGATCTATTCCACCTAAGCATGATATCAATGAGTCTCTCAAAGCCATTAGAATTTCCATTGATGAGTGCAAACAAAGAACCGCTAGGATGCATGCTAAGAAAGATTGCTTTATAAAAGCGTGTTCTTCTAGTTTTCATGATAATAAGGATGAAGATCTAAAAGTAATTGATGTGTCTCCTATTAAATCTTTGTTTTGCAATATGAATCTTGATAATGATGGGACTGGAGATGAGTCAACTTTAGTTAAAGGGCGTCCCAATGATTCGGAGTTTTTAGATCTTGATGCAAAAATTGGTAAAAGTGGGATGAAGAGGTCAAGACTTTAGATAGAAATGAACCCACTATCTTGGATTTCAAGGAATTTAATTATTATAATTGTTCTTTAATAGATTGTATTTCCTTGTTGCAATCCGTGCTAAACTCTCCGCATGCTTATAGCCAAAATAAGGCTTTTACTAAACATATTGTTGATGCTTTAATGCAATCTTATGAAGAAAAGCTTGAATTGGAAGTTTCTATCCCTAGAAAACTTTATGATGAGTGGGAACCTACTATTAAAATTAAAATTAAATATCATGAATGCTATGCTTTATGTGATTTGGGTGCTAGTGTTTCCACTATTCCAAAAACTTTGTGTGATTTGTTGGGTTTCTGTGAATTTGATGATTGTTCTTTAAACTTGCACCTTGCGGATTCCACCATTAAGAAAACTATGGGAAGAATTAATGATGTTCTTATTGTTGCAAATAGGAATTATGTGCCCGTAGATTTCATTGTTCTTGATATAGACTGCAATCCTTCATGTCCTATTATTCTTGGTAGACCTTTCCTTAGAACGATTGGTGCAATTATTGATATGAAGGAAGGAAATATTAGATTCCAATTTCCGTTAAGGAAAGGCATGGAAGACTTTCCTAGAAAGAAAATTAAATAACCTTATGAATCTATTATGAGAGCCACTTATGGATTGCATGCCAAAGATGACAATACCTAGATCTATCCTTGCCTTTATGCCTAGCTAGGGGCGTTAAACGATAGCGCTTGTTGGGAGGCAACCCAATTTTGTTTTTGTTTCTTGCTTTTTGGTTCTGTTTAGGAATAAATAATCCATCTAGCTTCTGGTTAGATGTGTTTTTGTGTTTTATTTAGTGTTTGTGCCATGTAGAACCTTGGGGAAGACATGGGTGAAGTCTTTTTGATATTGCTGTAAAAAACAGAAACTTTAGCGCTCACGAGATTAGCTACAACTTTTTACTGGAGAGTGCTATTTAGTTCATTCTTTTTGAAGATGATTAATAGACAAATTCCTCACGTACAGAAATTTATTTTAGAATTTTTGGAGTCCCAGAAGTTTGCGTTAGGTACAGATTACTACAGACTGTTCTGTTTTTGACAGATTCTGTTTTTCGTGTGTTGTTTGCTTATTTTGATGAATCTATGGCTAGTATCGGAGGTTATGAACCATAGAGAAGTTGGAATACAGTAGGTTTAACACCAATATAAATAAATGATGAGTTCATTACAGTACCTTGAAGTGCTGTTTTGTTTTCTTTCGCTAATGGAGCTCCCGAGATTTTCTGTTAAGTTTTGTGTTGTGAAGTTTTCAAGTTTTGGGTAAAGATTTGATGGATTATGGAATAAGGAGTGGCAAGAGCCTAAGCTTGGGGATGCCCAAGGCACCCCAAGGTAAAATCTAAGGACAACCCAAAAGCCTAAGCTTGGGGATGCCCCGGAAGGCATCCCCTCTTTTGTCTTCGTCCATTGGTAACTTTACTTGGAGGTATATTTTTTATTCACCACATGATATGTGTTTTGCTTGGAGCGTCTTGTATGATTTGAGTCTTTGATTTTTAGTTCACCACAATCATCCTTTCTGTACACACCTTTTGAGGGAGGCACACATTAATTGGAATTTATTACAATACTCTATGTGCTTCACTTATATCTTTTGAGCTAAACAATTTTGCTCTAGCGCTTCACTTATATCTTTTAGAGCACGATGGTGGTTATATTTTATAGAAATGATTGATCTCTCATGCTTCACTTATATTATTTTGAGAGTCCTTTAGAACAGCATGGTAATTTGCTTTGGTTATAAAATTAGTCCTAATATGATAGGCATCCAAGATGGATATACTAAAAACTTTCATATAAAGTGCATTGAATAGTAAGAGAAGTTTGATACTTGATAATTGTTTTGAGATATGAAGATGGTGATATTAGAGTCATGCTAGTTGAGTAGTTGTGAATTTGAGAAATACTTGTTCTAAAGTTTGTGATTCCCGTAGCATGCACGTATGGTGAACCGTTATGTGATGAAGTCGGAGCATGATTTATTTATTGATTGTCTTCCTTATGAGTGGTGGTCGGGGACGAGCGATGGTCTTTTCCTACCAATCTATCCCCCTAGGAGAATGCGTGTAGTACTTCGTTTCGATAACTAATAGATTTTTGCAATAAGTATGTGGGTTCTTTATGACTAATGTTGAGTCCATGGATTATACGCACTCTCACCCTTCCACCATTGGTAGCCTCCCTAATACCGCGCACCTTTCGCCGGTATCATACACCCACCATATACCTTCCTCAAAAGAGCCACCATACCTACCTATTATGGAATTTCCATAGCCATTCTGAGATATATTGCCATGCAACTTACCACTGTTCCGTTTGTTATGACACGCTCCATTATTGTCATATTGCTTTTCATGATCATGTAGTTGACATTGTATTTGTGGCAAAGCCACCTTCATAATTCTTTCATACATGTCACTCTTGATTCATTGCATATCCCAGTACACCGCCGGAGGCATTCATATAGAGTCATATTTTGTTCTAAGTATCGAGTTGTAATCTTTGAGTTGTAAGTAAATAAAAGTGTGATGATCATCATTATTAGAGCATTGTCCCAAGTGAGGAAAGGATGATGGAGACTATGATTTCCCCACAAGTCGGGATGAGACTCCGGATGAAAGAAAAAAAAGAAAAAAAGAGGCCAAAAGAAAAAAAAAAGAAGGCCCAAAAAATGAGAGAAAAAGAGAGAAGGGACAATGTTACTATCCTTTTTCCACACTTGTGCTTCAAAGTAGCACCATGATCTCCGTGATAGAGATTCTCTTATTTTGTCACTTTCATATACTAAGTGGGAACTTTACATTATAGAACTTGGCTTGTATATTCCAATGATGGGCTTCCTCAAAATGCCCTAGGTCTTCGTGAGCAAGCGAGTTGGACGCACACCCACTTAGTTTCTTTTGTTGAGCTTTCATACACTTATAGCTCTAGTGCATCCGTTGCATGGCAATACCTACTCACTCACATTGATATCTATTGATGGGCATCTCCATAGCCCATTGATACGCCTAGTTGATGAGAGACTATCTTCTCCTTTTTGTCTTCTCCACAACCACCATTCTATTCCACCCATAGTGCCATGTCCATGGCTCACGCTCATGTATTGCGTGAAGATTGAAACAATTGCTTGGCTTGTCATCGGGGTTGTGCATGATTTAAATACTTTGTGTGGTGAAGATAGAGCATAGCCAGACTATATGATTTTGTAGGGATAACTTTCTTTGGCCATGTTATTTTGAGAAGACATGATTTCTTTGTTAGTATGCTTGAAGTATTATTATTTTCATGTCAATATTAAACTTTTATCTTGAATCTTTCGGATCTGAACATTCATGCCACAATAAAGAAAATACATTGAATAATATGCTAAGTAGCATTCCACATCAAAAAAATTGTTTTTATCATTTACCTACTCGAGGACGAGCAGGAATTAAGCTTGGGGATGCTTGATACGTCTCCAACGTATCTACAATTTTTGATTGCTCCATGCTATTATATATTCTGTTTTGGATGTTTAATGGGCTTATTTATATACTTTTATATTATTTTTAGGACTAACCTACTAACCCAAGGCCCAGTGCAAATTGCTGTTTTTTTGCCTATTTCAGTGTTTCGCAGAAAAGGAATAACAAACGGAGTCCAAACGGAATGACACCTTCGGGAGAGTTATTTTTTGAACAAACGTGATCCAGAGAACTTGGAGAGGGCGTTAAGAAATCACCGAGGAGGCCACAAGGCAGGGGGCTGCGCCTACCCCCCTGGGCGCGCCCTCCACCCTCGTGGGCCCCTCATGGCTCCACCGACCTACTTCTTCCTCCTATATATACCTACGTACCCCGAAACCATCAAGCAGCACCACGAAACCCTATTTCCACCGCCGCAACCTTCTGTACCCATGAGATCCCATCTTGGGGCCTTTTCCGGCGCCCCGCCGGAGGGGGCATCGATCACGGAGGGCTTCTACATCAACACCATAGCCTATTCGATGATGTGTGAGTAGTTTACCACAGACCTTCGGGTCCATTGTTATTAGCTAGATGGCTTCTTCTCTCTCTTTGGATCTCAATACAAAGTTCTCCTCGATCTTCTTGGAGATCTATTCGAGGTAACTCTTTTTGCGGTGTGCTTGTCGAGATCCGATGAATTGTGGGTTTATGATCAAGATTATCTATGAACAATATTTGAATCTTCTCTGAATTCTTTTATGTATGATTGGTTATTGCAAGTCTCTTCAAATTATCAGTTTGGTTTGGCCTACTAGATTGATCTTTCTTTCAATGGGAGAAGTGCTTAGCTTTTGTTTCAATCATGCGGTGCTCGATCCCAGTGACAGTAGGGGAAACGACACGTATTGTATTGTTGCCATCGAGGATAAAAAGATGGGGTTTATATCATATTGATTGAGTTTATCCCTCTACATCATGGCATCTTACCTAATGTGTTACTCTGTTCTTATGAACTTAATACTCTAGATGCATGCTGGATAGCGGTCGATGTGTGGAGTAATAGTAGTAGATGCAGGCAGGAGTCGGTCTACTTGTTGCGGACGTGATGCCTATATACATGATCATGCCTAGATATTCTCATGATTATGCACTTTTCTATCAATTGCTCGACAGTAATTTGTTCACCCACCGTAATACTTATGCTATCTTGAGAGAAGCCACTAGTGAAACCTATGGCCCCCGGGTCTATTTTCCATCATATTAATCTCCCGTCAACGAGCTATTTCTGTCGCCGTTTATTTTGCAATCCTACCAAAAATATTATCTTATCATCTCTATCGGATCTCACTTTTGCAAGTGGTTGTGAAGGGATTGACAACCCCTTTATCGTGTTGGTTGCAAGGTTCTTATTTGTTTGTGTAGGTACGAGGGACTTGCGTGTGGCCTCCTACTGGATTGATACCTTGGTTCTCAAAAACTGAGGGAAATACTTACGCTACTTTGTTGCATCACCCTTTCCTCTTCAAGGGAAAAACCAACGCATGCTCAAGTGGTAGCAAGAAGGATTTCTGGCGCCGTTGCCGGGGAGGTGTACACCAAGTCAATTCAAGATTTGATCTCCCGACAATGAGCCATTTCTGGAGCCGTTGCAGGGGAGTCTACGCACAAGTCAAGACATACCAAGTACCCATCACAAACTCTTATCCCTCGCATTGCATTATTTTCCATTTGCCTCTCGTTTTCCTCTCCCCCACTTCACACTTGCCGTTTTTATTAGCCCTCTTTTTCCGTTCGCCTCTTTTTCGCTTGATTCTTGTTTGCTTGTGTGTTGGATTGTTTGCTTGTCATGATGGCTCAAGATAATACTAAATTGTGTGACTTTGCCAATACCAACAACAATGATTTTCTTAGCACTCTGATTGCTCCTCTTACTGATGCTGAATCTTGTGAAATTAATGCTGCTTTGCTGAATCTTGTCATGAAAGATCAATTCGCCGGCCTTCCTAGTGAAGATGTCGCTACCCATCTAAATAGCTTTGTTGATTTGTGTGATATGCAAAAGAAGAAAGATGTGGACAATGATATTTTTAAATTGAAGCTATTTCCTTTTTCGCTTAGAGATCGTGCTAAAACTTGGTTTTTGTCTTTGCCTGAAAATAGTATTGATTCTTGGAATAAGTGCAAAGATGCTTTTATATCTAAGTATTTTCCTCCCGCTAAGATCATCTCTCTTAGAAACGATATTATGAATTTTAAGCAACTTGATCATGAACATGTTGCACAAGCTTGGGAGAGGATGAAATTAATGATACGTAATTGCCCTACACATGGTTTGAATTTATGGATGATTATACAAAAAAATTATGCCAGATTGAATTTTGCTTCTAGAAATCTTTTAGATTCGGCCGCGGGAGGCACTTTTATGGAAATCACCTTAGGAGAAGCTACTAAACTCCTAGATAATATTATGGTAATTATTCTCAATGGCACACTGAAATATCTACTAGTAAAAAGGTGCACGCAATTGAAAGATTAATGTTTTGAGTGGAAAGATGGATGAACATATGAAATTGTTTGCAAATAAGAGTGTTTCTTCTGATCCCAATTATATGCCTTTGTCTACGTTGATTGAGAATAATAATGAATCTATGGATGTGAAAATTTTGTTGGTAGGAACAATTTTCGTAACAACGCTTATAGAGGAAACTTTAATCCTAGGCCGTATCCTAGTAATTCCTCTAATAATTATGGTAATTCCTACAACAACTCTTATGGAAATTTTAATAAGATGCCCTCTGATTTTGAGACTAGTGTTAAAGAATTTATGATTTCCCAAAATAATTTCAATGCTTTGCTTGAAGAAAAATTGCCTAAGATTGATGAGTTGGCTAGGAACATGGATAGAATTTCTCTTGATGTTGATTCTTTGAAACTTAGATCTATTCCACCTAAGCATGATATCAATGAGTCTCTCAAAGCCATTAGAATTTCCATTGATGAGTGCAAACAAAGAACCGCTAGGATGCGTGCTATGAAAGATTGCTTTATAAAAGCGTGTTCTTCTAGTTTTCATGATAATAAGGATGAAGATCTAAAAGTAATTGATGTGTCTCCTATTAAATCTTTGTTTTGCAATATGAATCTTGATAATGATGGGACTGGAGATGAGTCAACTTTAGTTAAAGGGCGTCCCAATTATTCGGAGTTTTTAGATCTTGATGCAAAAATTGGTAAAAGTGGGATGAAGAGGTCAAGACTTTAGATAGCAATGAACCCACTATCTTGGATTTCAAGGAATTTAATTATTATAATTGTTCTTTAATAGATTGTATTTCCTTGTTGCAATCCGTGCTAAACTCTCCGCATGCTTATAGCCAAAATAAGGCTTTTACTAAACATATTGTTGATGCTTTAATGCAATCTTATGAAGAAAAGCTTGAATTGGAAGTTTCTATCCCTAGAAAACTTTATGATGAGTGGGAACCTACTATTAAAATTAAAATTAAATATCATGAATGCTATGCTTTGTGTGATTTGGGTGCTAGTGTTTCCACTATTCCAAAAACTTTGTGTGATTTGTTGGGTTTCTGTGAATTTGATGATTGTTCTTTAAACTTGCACCTTGCGGATTCCACCATTAAGAAAACTATGGGAAGAATTAATGATGTTCTTATTGTTTCAAATAGGAATTATGTGCCCGTAGATTTCATTGTTCTTGATATAGACTGCAATCCTTCATGTCCTATTATTCTTGGTAGACCTTTCCTTAGAACGATTGGTGCAATTATTGATATGAAGGAAGGAAATATTAGATTCCAATTTCCGTTAAGGAAAGGAATGGAACACTTTCCTAGAAAGAAAATTAAATAACCTTATGAATATATTATGAGAGCCACTTATGGATTGCATGCCAAAGATGACAATACCTAGATCTATCCTTGCCTTTATGCCTAGCTAGGGGCGTTAAACGATAGCGCTTGTTGGGAGGCAACCCAATTTTGTTTTTGTTTCTTGCTTTTTGGTTCTGTTTAGGAATAAATAATCCATCTAGCTTCTGGTTAGATGTGTTTTTGTGTTTTATTTAGTGTTTGTGCCATGTAGAACCTTGGGGAAGACATGGGTGAAGTCTTTTTGATCTTGCTGTAAAAAACAGAAACTTTAGCGCTCACGAGATTAGCTACAACTTTTTACTGGAGAGTGCTATTTAGTTCATTCTTTTTGCATATGATTAATAGACAAATTCCTCACGTACAGAAATTTATTTTAGAATTTTTGGAGTCCCAGAAGTTTGCGTTAGGTACAGATTACTACAGACTGTTCTGTTTTTGACAGATTCTGTTTTTCGTGTGTTGTTTGCTTATTTTGATGAATCTATGGCTAGTATCGGAGGTTATGAACCATAGAGAAGTTGGAATACAGTAGGTTTAACACCAATATAAATAAATGATGAGTTTATTACAGTACCTTGAAGTGCTGTTTTGTTTTCTTTCGCTAATGGAGCTCCCGAGATTTTCTGTTAAGTTTTGTGTTGTGAAGTTTTCAAGTTTTGGGTAAAGATTTGATGGATTATGGAATAAGGAGTGGCAAGAGCCTAAGCTTGGGGATGCCCAAGGCACCCCAAGGTAAAATCTAAGGACAACCCAAAAGCCTAAGCTTGGGGATGCCCCGGAAGGCATCCCCTCTTTTGTCTTCGTCCATTGGTAACTTTACTTGGAGGTATATTTTTTATTCACCACATGATATGTGTTTTGCTTGGAGCGTCTTGTATGATTTGAGTCTTTGATTTTTAGTTCACCACAATCATCCTTTCTGTACACACCTTTTGAGGGAGGCACACATTAATTGGAATTTATTATAATACTCTATGTGCTTCACTTATATCTTTTGAGCTAAACAATTTTGCTCTAGCGCTTCACTTATATCTTTTAGAGCACGGTGGTGGTTATATTTTATAGAAATGATTGATCTCTCATGCTTCACTTATATTATTTTGAGAGTCCTTTAGAACAGCATGGTAATTTGCTTTGGTTATAAAATTAGTCCTAATATGATAGGCATCCAAGATGGATATACTAAAAACTTTCATATAAAGTGCATTGAATAGTAAGAGAAGTTTGATACTTGATAATTGTTTTGAGATATGAAGATGGTGATATTAGAGTCATGCTAGTTGAGTAGTTGTGAATTTGAGAAATACTTGTTCTAAAGTTTGTGATTCCCGTAGCATGCACGTATGGTGAACCGTTATGTGATGAAGTCGGAGCATGATTTATTTATTGATTGTCTTCCTTATGAGTGGCGGTCGGGGACGAGCGATGGTCTTTTCCTACCAATCTATCCCCCTAGGAGAATGCGTGTAGTACTTCGTTTCGATAACTAATAGATTTTTGCAATAAGTATGTGGGTTCTTTATGACTAATGTTGAGTCCATGGATTATACGCACTCTCACCCTTCCACCATTGGTAGCCTCCCTAATACCGCGCACCTTTCGCCGGTATCATACACCCACCATATACCTTCCTCAAAAGAGCCACCATACCTACCTATTATGGAATTTCCATAGCCATTCCGAGATATATTGCCATGCAACTTACCACTGTTCCGTTTGTTATGACACGCTCCATTATTGTCATATTGCTTTTCATGATCATGTAGTTGACATTGTATTTGTGCAAAGCCACCTTCATAATTCTTTCATACATGTCACTCTTGATTCATTGCATATCCCGGTACACCGCCGGAGGCATTCATATAGAGTCATATTTTGTTCTAAGTATCGAGTTGTAATCTTTGAGTTGTAAGTAAATAAAAGTGTGATGATCATCATTATTAGAGCATTGTCCCAAGTGAGGAAAGGATGATGGAGACTATGATTTCCCCACAAGTCGGGATGAGACTCCGGATGAAAGAAAAAAAAGAAAAAGAGAGGCCAAAAGAAAACAAAAAAAAGAGAAGGCCCAAAAAATGAGAGAAAAAGAGAGAAGGGACAATGTTACTATCCTTTTTCCACACTTGTGCTTCAAAGTAGCACCATGATCTTCATGATAGAGATTCTCTTATTTTGTCACTTTCATATACTAAGTGGGAACTTTAAATTATAGAACTTGGCTTGTATATTCCAATGATGGGCTTCCTCAAAATGCCCTAGGTCTTCGTGAGCAAGCGAGTTGGACGCACACCCACTTAGTTTCTTTTGTTGAGCTTTCATACACTTATAGCTTTAGTGCATCCGTTGCATGGCAATCCCTACTCACTCACATTGATATCTATTGATGGGCATCTCCATAGCCCATTGATACGCCTAGTTGATGAGAGACTATCTTCTCCTTTTTGTCTTCTCCACAACCACCATTCTATTCCACCCATAGTGCCATGTCCATGGCTCACGCTCATGTATTGCGTGAAGATTGAAACAATTTCTTGGCTTGTCATCGAGGTTGTGCATGATTTAAATACTTTGTGTGGTGAAGATAGAGCATAACCAGACTATATGATTTTGTAGGGATAACTTTCTTTGGCCATGTTATTTTGAGAAGACATGATTGCTTTGTTAGTATGCTTGAAGTATTATTATTTTCATGTCAATATTAAACTTTTATCTTGAATCTTTCGGATCTGAACATTCATGCCACAATAAAGAAAATACATTGAATAATATGCTAAGTAGCATTCCACATCAAAAAAATTGTTTTTATCATTTACCTACTCGAGGACGAGCAGGAATTAAGCTTGGGGATGCTTGATACGTCTCCAACGTATCTACAATTTTTGATTGCTCCATGCTATTATATATTCTGTTTTGGATGTTTAATGGGCTTATTTATATACTTTTATATTATTTTTGGGACTAACCTACTAACCCAAGGCCCAGTGCAAATTGCTGTTTTTTTGCCTATTTCAGTGTTTCGCAGAAAAGGAATAACAAACGGAGTCCAAACGGAATGAAACCTTCGGGAGAGTTATTTTTTGAACAAACGTGATCCAGAGAACTTGGAGTGGGCGTCAAGAAATCACCGAGGAGGCCACGAGGCAGGGGGCTGCGCCTACCCCCCTGGGCGCGCCCTCCACCCTCGTGGGCCCCTTGTGGCTCCACCGACCTACTTCTTCCTCCTATATATACCTACGTACCTCGAAACCATCAAGGAGCACCACGAAACCCTATTTCCACCGCCGCAACCTTCTGTACCCATGAGATCCCATCTTGGGGCCTTTTCCGGCGCCCCGCCGGAGGGGGCATCGATCACGGAGGGCTTCTACATCAACACCATAGCCTATCCGATGATGTGTGAGTAGTTTACCACAGACCTTCGGGTCCATAGTTATTAGCTAGATGGCTTCTTCTCTCTCTTTGGATCTCAATACAAAGTTCTCCTCGATCTTCTTGGAGATCTATTCGATGTAACTCTTTTTGCGGTGTGCTTGTCGAGATCCGATGAATTGTGGGTTTATGATCAAGATTATCTATGAACAATATTTGAATCTTCTCTAAATTCTTTTATGTATGATTGGTTATCTTTGCATGTCTCTTCGAATTATCATTTTGGTTTGGCCTACTAGATTGATCTTTCTTGCAATGGGAGAAGTGCTTAGCTTTGGGTTCAATCATGCGGTGCTCGATCCCAGTGACAGTAGGGGAAATGACACGTATTGTATTGTTGCCATCAAGGATAAAAAGATGGGATTTATATCATATTGCTTGAGTTTATCCCTCTACATCATGTCATCTCACCTAATGCGTTACTCTGTTCTTATGAACTTAATACTCTAGATGCATGCTGGATAGCGGTCGATGTGTGGAGTAATAGTAGTAGATGCAGGCAGGAGTCGGTCTACTTGTTGCGGACGTGATGCCTATATACATGATCATGCCTAGATATTCTCATAATTATGCACTTTTCTATCAATTGCTCGACAGTAATTTGTTCACCCACCGTAATACTTATGCTATCTTGAGAGAAGCCACTAGTGAAACCTATGTCCCCGGGGTCTATTTTCCATCATATTAATCTCCCGTCAACGAGCTATTTCTTTCGCCGTTTATTTTGCAATCTTTACTTTTAATCTTTATGATAAAAATACCAAAAATATTATCTTATCATCTTTATCACATCTCACTTTTGCAAGTGGCCGTGAAGGGGTTGACAACCCCTTTATCGCGTTGGTTGCAAGGTTCTTATTTGTTTGTGTAGGTACGAAGGACTTGCGTGTGGCCTCCTACTGGATTGATACCTTGGTTCTCAAAAACTGAGGGAAATACTTACGCTACTTTGCTGCATCACCCTTTCCTCGTCAAGGGAAAAACCAACGCATGCTCAAGAGGTAGCACCTAGCTTGGTAGTCGATCAGTAGCCTGGAGGGTAGTAGTCGACGTGGCAGCTCACAGAGGCTCTCGGTGCAGAGGCCTCAGCACGCCGTGCCGCCAACACTGCTGCGTTGTGAGCTCGGGCCTCGCTCTCAAGAACAAAATATCTTTCTCTACTATTATAGTCAAAAAGAGCAGGCGCAGGCAAATATGTGTCCACAACATGTGATTGGTTAAACATCAGATTATAAGTGAAGTTATCAGCCTTTCCCTTGAGAATCTTCTGATCTTTTAAGGTCTCAAAATCTAAATATTGCATGGGTAGGATAGGATCAAAGGGTAAAGGCGAAACACCCAGCCCTCGGGCTAAATGCGTGGCATAAATTCTACCATAGAACCAGCCACTTTTGGCGTTATGCTGAAGTCTGCGTGCAACAATCGCTCCAAGGTTACAATTCCTTTCACCGGTGAGAGCGGTGTGAAAGAGGCTCAAGTCTGGCGCACAAAGTATGCTACAGTCTTGCTTGCTACTATGCACTTCCCGTTAAATAATGCATAGTACTGAATTGCGGGAAAGTGAATGCTCTTTATTCTTCCTTGCCTCACTCCTCTATTTTCACCGTAACAAAGGCTAGTCAAGAAGGACTCATACTCAGCCTTTGGTGGCTCATCAAGCGAACCCCAAAATGGATTATCATAATGCATAAACGACACCCTAGACTCACGTGGAAAATATTTAAACCCTTTGATAAATGATTCAGTGAGAAGACTGCACTGTTCACACTTATCTGAAAGGTAGGGACCGAGTCCGGCATTGTGAACATATTGCTCAAATTCCTCCTTATTTCCCACTTGCATCATATACTCATTGCAAGGCCATAAGCATGTTTTGGTGGCGGCATCTTGCGTGGAACTTTCACTTGGTTCAACATAAGACTGGCGAGCAGAACTGTCACTAGAAGATGCCCCCGAGGACCTTCTCCTCGAAGAACTCCTTCCAAACAGGTTCATGATGTCCGCGTACTATTTTTCATATGAACAAAAATCTGAATTTTTAGTTCACAAAATTTTACCAACAAAACTTCACAAAACTAATAGCAACTACTCATAGGGATACATAGAGGCCATAGCAAGCATTCAAACTACTTAGAACACTAAGAATTGAACATGCAAGCACATCTACAACAACACCAAGATTAGCTATTTATTCAAAGTATAAACCACTAAAACAAAAACTAATTGGACAAATAGTGGAGTCACATACCAAGCAACAATCCCCCGAAACAGTTTCGGAAACGGAGCTTCGAGCAAAGAGATCGAAATCCGCAGGCTTGAGCTCAAGAACACGGGAGAGAGAGCAAGAGTGATTTTTTCCTGGAGGTAGGTGACAATGTGGGATGAAGAGATAAGTGAGGGGGCCCATGTGGGGACCACAACCCATGAGGGCACGCCCAGGTGGGTTGTGCCCACCTGGTGCACCACCCTCTGGTATTATTTGCACCAAAAATTCTTAAATATTCAAAAAAAATCGTATAAAATTTTCAGGGCATTCTGAGAACTTTTATTTTTGGGTCATTTTTTTATTGCACGGAAAATTCAGAAAACAGACAAAATATGGCATTTTATTTTATTTAACTAATAAAAACAGAAAACAAAAAGTAAAGACAAAAGGTAGTGCTTACTAAATTCATCAACTTCATACTGTTCAAAAATGATTCGTTAATAAGGTTGATCAGGTCTTATTAACAACCACTTTCGATTAGCATGAAACCGAAGAACTTTCGTAAATCACTAAGTTACCTCAATGGGGATTTGCATCTCCCCAACAATAAGCATTTCATATTTCCTTTTGACAGTAGGTAGAGGTATTTGAAAACTTCCAATAGTGATTGTCAGAGATTTTTCAATAACATTAATACCATTCACTTGGAATTGTTTCTTCGGAAAGTGCACCGTATGCTCCTTACCATTGATATGAAAAGTGACCTTGCTTTTATTGCAATCAATAACAGCCCCTGCAGTATTCAGGAAGGGTCTACCAAGGATAATCGAAATGTTGTCGTCCTCGGGCATCTCAAGTATAACAAAGTCAGTCAAAATAGTAACATTAGCAACAACAACAGGCACATCCTCACAGATACCGATAGGTATGGCAGTTGATTTGTTAGCCATTTGCAAAGATATTTTAGTAGGTGTGAGTTTATTCAAGTCAAGTCTTTTATATAAAGAGAAAGGCATAACACTAACACCAGCTCCTAAATCACACAAAGCAGTTTTCACATAATTCTTTTTGATGGAGCAAGGTATAGTTGGTATTCCCGGATCTCCAAGTTTTATAGGTACTCCATCTTTGAAACTATAATTAGCAAGCATAGTGGAGATTTCAGCTTCCGGTATTTTTCTCTTATTTGTGATGATGTCTTTCATATACTTTGCATAAGGAGGCATTTTCAAGATATCAGTCAAGCGAGTACGCAAAAAGACTGGCCTCAGCATTTCAGCAAAGAGTTCAAATTCTTCATCATCGTTCTTTTTAGTTGACTTGGGTGGAAAAGGCATATATTTTTGAACGCACGGTTCTCTTTCTTTACCGTGTTTCCTAGCCACAATGTCACTTTTGGCATACCTTTTATTCTTAGGTTGTGCGTTATCAAGATCAACAGGTGGTTCTATGTCAACATCATTATCTGGTTCTTTTTCATTTGGTTGAGCATCTTCATGAACATCATCTTTATCTTTTTCATTATCACTAGGTGGATGCTCCTTACCAGATTGAGTTTTAGCATCTGAGATAGAAATTTCATTTTCATTATCAGGAGCTTTTTCTATTTCAGGTTCACTAGAAGCATGCAAAGTCCTATCATTTTTCTTTTTCTTTTTCTTTTTAGAAGGACTAGGTGCACTAGTGTTGTTTCTTTGTGAGTCTTGTATAATTCTTTTTGGGTCTCCCTCAGGATAAAGTGGTTCCTGAGTCATTTTACCTCCTCTAGTTGCAACTCTAACAACAAAGTCATGCATATTATTATTCATTTCATCAAGTAATTCTCTTTGTGATTTAGCAACTTGTTCTAGTTGAGTTTGAACCATAGAAGCATGTTTTCCAACACCTCTAACATCATTTGAGATTCTAAATAACAAGTCACTCAAGCGAGCAATCATATCAGAGTTGTATTTCAATTGTTTCATAACATTTGCATTGAAGTGATCTTGTTTTCTAATGTAGTTTTCAAACTCGTAAAGGCATTGACGAGGATGCGTATTGTGAGGATTATCATTTTCATTAAACTTCATAAGAGAATTTACATCTACCACCTTAGGCAGTGGTGGTGTATTTAGCCCATGTATTTCTTCAATAGGAGGTAAAATTTTAACATCCTCGGCTTTAATACCTTTTTCCTTCATAGATTTATTTGCCTCTTGCATATCTTCAGGACTAAGATATAATATACCCCTCTTCTTTGGAGTGGGTTGATACGTCTCCAATGTATCTATAATTTTTTATTGTTCCATGCTATTATATATTCTGTTTTGGATGTTTAATGGGCTTATTTATACACTTTTATATTATTTTTGGGACTAACCTATTAACCGGAGGCCCAACCCAAATTGCTGTATTTTTGCCTATTTCAGTGTTTCGCAGAAAAGGAATATCAAACGGAGTCCAAACGGAATGAAACCTTCGGTAGAGTTATTTTTGGAAAAAACGTGATCCAGAGGACTTGGAGTGGACGTCAAGAAATCACCGAGGAGGCCACGAGGCAGGTGGGCGCGCCCTCCACCCTCGTGGGCCCCTCGTGGCTCCACCGACCTACTTCTTCCTCCTATATATACCTACGTACCCCCAAACCATCGAAGAGCACCACGAAAACCTAATTCCACCGCCCCAACCTTCTGTACCCGTGAGATCCCATCTTGGGGACTTTTCCGGCATCCTGCCGGAGGGGGCATTGATCATAGAGGGCTTCTACATCAACACCATAGCCTCTCCGATGATGTGTGAGTAGTTTACCTCAGACCTTCGGGTCCATAGTTATTAGCTAGATGGCTTCTTCTCTCTCTTTGGATCTCAATACAAAGTTCTCCTCGATTCTCTTGGAGATCTATTCGATGTAATCTTCTTTTGCGGTGTGTTTGTCGAGATCCGATGAATTGTGGGTTTATGATCAAGATTATCTATGAACAATATTTGAATCTTCTCTGAATTCTTTTATGTATGATTGGTTATCTTTGCAAGTCTCTTCGAATTATCAGTTTGGTTTGGCCTACTAGATTGATCTTTCTTGCAATGGGAGAAGTGCTTAGCTTTGGGTTCAATCTTGCGGTGCTCGATCCCAGTGACAGTAGGGGAAACGACACGTATTGTATTGTTGCCATCGAGGATAAAAAGATGGGGTTTATATCATATTGCATGAGTTTATCCCTCTACATCATGTCATCTTTCTTAAAGCGTTACTCTGTTCTTATGAACTTAATACTCTAGATGCATGCTGGATAGCGGTCGATGTGTGGAGTAATAGTAGTAGATGCAGGCAGGAGTCGGTCTACTTGTCTCGGACGTGATGCCTATATACATGATCATACCTAGATATTCTCATAACTATGCTCAATTCTATCAATTGCTCGATAGTAATTTGTTCACCCACCGTAATACTTATGCTATCTTGAGAGAAGCCACTAGTGAAACCTATGGCCCCGGGGTCTATTTTCCATCATATTAATCTTCCGTTAACAAGCTATTTCTATCTTTGTTTACTTTGCAATCTTTACTTTTAATCTTTATCATAAAATTAAGTTCTATTAATCATATTACTTAAGAACTCCCACTTGGATAGACATCCCTTGAGTCATCTAAATGATCACGTGATCCATATCAACTAAACCATGTCCGATCATCACATGAGATGGAGTAGTTTTCAATGGTGAACATCTCTATGTTGATCATAGCTACTATATGATTCACGTTTGACCTTTCGGTCTCCAGTGTTCTGAGGCCATGTATGTACATGCTAGGCTCGTCAAGTTTAACCCGAGTATTCCGCACGTGCAAAACTGTCTTACACCCGTTGTATGTGAACGTAGAGCTTATCACACCCGATCATCACATGGTGTCTCGGCACGACGAACTGTCGCAACGGTGCATACTCAGGGAGAACACTTATACCTTGAAATTTTAGTGAGGGATCATCTTATAATGCTACCGCCATACTAAGAAAAATAAGATGCATAAAAGATAAACATCACATGCAATCAAAATATGTGACATGATATGGCCATCATCATCTTGTGCCTTTGATCTCCATCTCCAAAGCATCGTCATGATTTCCATCATCACAGGCTTGACACCTTGATCTCCATCGTAGCATCGTTGTCGTCTCCCCAACTATTGCTTCTACAACTATCGCTAACGCATAGTGATAAAGTATAGCAATTACTTGGCGATTGCATTACATACAATAAAGCGACAACCATAAGGCTCCTTCCAGTTGTCGATAACTTATACAAAACATCATCATCTCATACAACAACGTATATCACATCATATCTTAACCATATCACATCACAACATGCCCTGCAAAAACAAGTTAGACGTCCTCTACTTTTTTGTTGCAAGTCTTACGTGGCTACTACGGGCTTCTAGTAAGAACCGTTCTTACCTAAGCATCAAAAACACAACGGTGTTTCGTCAAGTTTGTTGTTTTAACCTTCAACAAGGACCGGCCGTAGTCAAATTCGATTCAACTAAAGTTGGAGAAACAGACACCCGCCAGTCACCTTTATGCAAAACAAGTTGCATGTCTATCAATGGAACCGGTCTCATAAAGTGGTCATGTACGGTTGGTCCGGGCCGGTTCATCCAACAATACCGCCGAATCAAAATAAGACGTTGGTGGTAAACAGTATGACTATCACCGCCCACAACTCTTTGTGTTCTACTCGTGCATATCATCTACGCATAGACCTGGCTCGGATGCCACTGTTGGGGAACGTAGCATGCAATTTCAAAAAAATTCCTACGATCACGCAAGATCTATCTAGGAGATGCATAGCAACGAGAGGGGGAGAGTGTGTCCACGACCCTTGTAGACCAAAAGCGGAAGCGGAAGCTTAACATAGTTGATGTAGTCGAACGTCTTCTCGATTCAACCGATCAAGCACCAAACATACGGCACCTCCGAGTTCTGCACACGTTCAGCTCGATGACGTCCCTCGAACTCTTGATCCAGCAAAGTGTCGAGGGAGAGTTCCATCAGCACGACGGCGTAGTGATGGTGAAGTGATCCGCGCAGGGCTTCGCCTAAGCACTACGTGAATATGACTGGAGGTGTAAACTATCACTACAAAAAAAGACACATCCGTAACATTTTGGGCTGAATGAAAAAAAATTATGTCATGCTTATGACACTTCTATGACGATAATTGTGACAAAACCCGGAATCATCATAGATGTGGTGGGGTCCTACTTCTATGACAAAAAATCATGACAGAAAATGGGCTTTTCGTCCTGGGCGGTCCGGAGATGCGGTTGCATGACATTCTTTGGGCCGTCCATGACGGAAAAAACCGTGGTAGAAGCGAGGGCGAGGAAAATATCGGGGTGTTCCCGGTTACGGTGGGTGGTCGGGGCCGAGCGATGCGCGTTTCTCTCGTACACGCACACGCATGGGTGCGAGGCGTTGGGCTCTAACTGAACCCGAGCGATTGCACTGCAGGCTACGCGTTACTGAACCCGAGCGATCGATCGATGGCTGTTAACTGAACCCGATCGAGCGATTCCTTCGCTACTGCTGCTAACTGAAGCCGATCAATGCTGCCTCTGGACGAACAGTGAGCGTTGCTGGGGGGTTTGGATGAACAGTTCCCGGTGGGGATGTATGAACAGGACCCTGTGGTGTTGCCTCTGGATGAACAGTGAGCGTTGCTGGGGGGGTTGGATGAACAGTTCCCGGTGGGGGTGGATGAACAGGACCCCGTGGTGTTGCCTCTAGATGAACAGGACCCCGATCGATCGAGCCGGTTGGGGCTGAATGAACAGGACCCCGTGGAGGACTGGATGAACAGGACCACCCCGTGGAGGGCTGGATGAACGGTAGATGATGGAGGGCTGGATGAACAGTAGCACGTGGAGGGGGTGGTTGAACAGTAGCACGTGGAGAGGGCTGGTTGAACAGTAGCCGGTGGAGTAGAGCGCGGTGGAGGCTGGATGAACAGGAGCCCGTGGATGAACAGTCGCAGGTGGAGGCTGGAGGAGGTCGACGGTGGATGAACAATAGCCCGTGGAGGCTGGAGGGGGTCGACGGTGGAGATGAACAGTATCCCGTGGAGTCCCATTTTGCGGTACGCCACACCCCTCCCGATGAGCAGGACCCCCGTTTCGACCGTAGCGCTCCAACACAAGTCCGTTTCCTCCGTTTTGCGGTACGCCACACCCCTCCCGATCAACAGGACCCCCGTTTCGATCGTAGGAGTTCCATTTCCTCCGTTTTGCGGTACGCCCGACCCCTCCCGATGAACAGGGTCCCGTTTCGAACGTGGCCGGTCGAACACAAGGCCGTTTCCTCCGTTCTGCGGTACGCCAGGCCTTGTTTCCATCGGCTGTTCCGTCCAAGCCGGTTGGCTCCCACGCCTTCCGTTGCCTCCCGATGAACACGACGCATTCCGTTGCCTCTCCATGAACATGACGACGCAGTTTCTCCGTTCCGACCTAGCCATGTACACGAGCCCTGGCCGTACGGATGCGCGAGTAGGCGTTCAAGACCCCGCCCGTATGTACGTACATGGCCGTATTTACTTTCTTGCACCGTAGCCGTTGTACGTACGTGTACATGCTACGTGCGCGCCTCTACTATGACACGTGCGTGCCTCTATATCGACCAGTATGCATGTACACGTTCACGACCAGAATGACAACGCTACATACGCTTCAACCAGGTGGGTCCCGACTGTCAGGCACTTCCTTGCCTGCGAAGATGTAGCTGGTGGGTCCCAGCAGTCAGGGGGCGAATCGTTTTTTTTGCCCAGACGCACTTCCTTGCGTGCGAAGATGTAGCTGGTGGGTCCCAGCAGTCAGGGGGAAACGTTTTTTCGAGAGATACGGTGGCCCGTCCGGTGGGTCCCCGCTGTCAGGTGGAGGAATAATTATTTTGCACGTAATAAGGAGGCACTTCCTTGCTGCGGCCGTGGACCCAGCTGTCAGCCTCTCCACGTACAGTCCACGTCCGATGGAAGCCGTTCCTTGAACACGTTGACCACGCCGCGCCAAGAGCACCAAGGTGGTGGACGACGGCGAGGCCTAGGAAGGGGACGACGCGGAGCCGGGGAAGACGCGGCAGTGGATGCCCACGCGTAGAGGAGTATGAGGGTTTACTGGTTCACTGCGGTGTGAGGCTGCCATCGCCGCAGAATAACAAGGGGTGTGGGTGAGTAGAGGGATGGCCTGGCCAGTGGTGGAAGTAGTAGGGGGCGGTGAGGCCTCCGCCGCATCGCAGCCAGCCACGGGAAGCAGGAGCACGAGGCACGACCGGCGCTGGTTTGGGCGGCTGGAGCAAGAAGACCAGAGGTTGAAGAAGCACTACGGCCGTTGGATGGACATCGAACAATCACTGGAGCTAGAATCATGCATATTGACTACTAAGTTGCCAAAGCCCTCCATCCCCGTCAACTTAGTAGGCCCAAAAGTCAGCCTGCCACTATACTTGGTCCCAGCTAGCAGGGGGAGTATTCATTTTTTTGTGCATAATAAGGAGGCACTTCCTTGTGTGCGAAGATATAGCTGGTGGGTCCAAGCTGTCAGCGGCGGTAACATTTTTTTCGCGAAATACAGAGGCCCTTTCGGTGGGTCCCAGATGTTAGGTGGAGGAATCATTATTTTGCGCGTAATAAGGAGGCATTTCCTTGTGTGCGGCCGTGGACCCAGCTGTCGTCCTCTCCATCTACAGTCCACTTCAGATGCATGTCGGTCGTTGACCAGGCCGCGCCGAGAGCACCAGGGCGGTGGACGACGGCGAGGCCTAGGAAGGGAACGACATGGAGGCAGGGAAGACTCAGCAGTTGTTTCCCACGCGGAGGGGAGTACGACTGTACGAGGGTTTACTGGTTCCTCTGCCGTCGCCGGAGAATAACAGCAGGTGTGGGTGAGTAGAGGGATGGCTAGGCCAGCGATGGGAGTACGATGGGGCGGTGAGGCCTGCGCAGTAGCACAGCCGGCCGTGGGGAGGAGAGAGCAGGCAGTCCCGTCGGCGCTTGTTTGAGCAGCTGGAGCAGGAAGAGCAGAGATTGAAGAAGCACGACGGCCGTTGGATGGACATCCAACAATCACTGCTTGTGCGTCAACCTTGTTTTTAGGAAAGCCTCAAATCTGTGGAAAACATCATACAGCCCATCTGCCATTATTTCTAATAATTTACAGCCCATTTGCTAATTCTTAAGGGTTTTTTTGGAGCCCATGTTCTTTTTGTTAGCATTACAGCCCATACTGTGGCCACGGTTAAAAAATTATACGAAATTTTGCATATTCTGGTGCGGTCCGAACTGTTTTTAATCCTGAAATTTTGAGTCACATTCAAAATGATTTTAAAAATAAATGTATATCAATATAAAATCCAACAAATTTTCCACGCATAAAAATCAATGCAATTTTAAAATCTCAAAATGAAAAAAAAAAAAGAAATTTGAAACTAATTGCCGGTTTGATGTGTTTTAAAAATGTACAGCCCATTTCTCATTACTGATAGGCCATTTTCTCGGCCAGCCGAATGAAGCTCTCCTCGTCTTGAAAGATTTGCAGCCCAACAGGCCTGACAAAGCGACTTACTTGGCAAATCACAAAAAACTGGGCTGTGGCCGTGGACCCAGCTGCGGCCGTGGACCCAGCTGTCAGCCTCTCCACGTACAGTACTCTTCCGATGGAGTCGGTCGTTGACCACATTGACCACTCCGCACCGAGAGCACCAAGGCGGTGGACGACGGCGAGGCCTAGGAAGGGGACGACGCGGAGCTGGGGAAGACGCGGCAGTGGATGCCCACGCGGAGAGGAGTACGAGGGTTCACTGGTTCGGCTGCGGCGTGAGGCTGCCGTCGCCGCAGAATAACAAGGGGTGTGGGTGAGTGGAGGGATGGCCTGGCCAGCGGTGGGAGTAGTATGGGGGTGGCGAGGCCTCCGCGGCAGCACAGCCGGCCATGGGAGGCAGGAGCAGGCGGCACGACCGGCGCTGCTTTAGGTGGCTGGAGCAAGAAGACCAGAGGTTGAAGAAGCACTAAGGCCGTTGGATGGACATCGTACGGTCACTGGAGCTAGAATCGTTCATATTGACTAAGTCGACAAAGCCCTCCGTCCCCGTCAACTTAGTAGGCCCACAAGTCAGCCTCCCACTGTGGTGGGTCCCAGCTAGCAGGGGGGTATTCATTTTTTGTGGGCAATAAGGAGGCACTTCCTTGCGTGCGAAGATATAGTTGGTGGGTCCGACCTGTCAGTGGAGGGAACGTTTTTTTCACGAAATACAGAGGCCCTTCCGGCGGGTCCCAGATGTCAGGTGGAGGAATCATTATTTTGCGCGTAATAAGGAGGCATTTCCTTGTGTGCGGCCGTGGACCCAGCTGTCAGCCTCTCCACGTACAGTCCACTTCCGATGGATGTCGTTCGTTGACCACGTAGACCACGCCGCGCCGAGAGCACCAGGGCGGTGGACGACGGCGAGGCCTACGAAGGGAATGACACGGAGCCGGGGAAGACACAGCAGTGGCTGCCCGCGCGGTGGAGAGTATGAGGGTTGATTGGTTCGGCTGCCGTCGCCAGAAAATAACAGGAGGTGTGGGTGAGTAGAGGGATAGACAGGCCAGGGATGCGAGAATATGATGGGGCCGTGAGGCCTGCCCAGCAGCACAGCCGGGCACGGGGGGTGGGAGCATGCGGTTCCGACAGCGCTGGTTTGGGCGGCTAGGGCAGGAAGATCGGAGACTGAAGAAGCACGATTGCCATTAGATTGACATCTAACGGTCTGACGCTGGTAGAGTCGATTGTTGACTAAGTTTCTTTTTTGATAAACCTTGTGTATGCATGAACTTAGTACACCCACAAATCAGCCTCCAAATCTGTGGCAGACAACATAGAGCCCATTTGCTATGTTTTAATAATTTGCAGCCCATTTGCTAATTCTTAAGTAATTTATTACAGCCCATTTTTTGCCCAGGACCACGGTCAAAAAGTTCAACCTTATTTTGCATATTTCGGTGGAGTCCGAACTTTTGTAATCCCAAAATGATAAACATTTTTTTAAGAACTTATTGATTTTCCAAAAAAATCGTTTTGTTTTTGTAAGCAAATAAGACATGGGACAATTGAGTTGGTTTAAGGGAAAACCAGTGGTTAAAAATCAGCGCTTGGAGGGAAAACAACAACAAAAATAAGGATGTAAATATGAAAAGGGAATTTTATGTATTTTAAATATAATGATACGTGTATATGAACTAGTAAAACTATAGGTAGAGATTAGAAAATGGATGTAGGACCTGCGTTTCAAGAGGAAAATAGAACTGGGCTGCGTGTTTGATTCAGTTAAAAAACTGCATGCGGTTGTTGTAAGACAAAATATAACTAACACTGGCGGGCCAAAGGCCAGTAGATACCTGCTGGATCTTTGTGCCCTGTTGTCATCATGGGCTGGGCCTGTTAAGAACAAAACCAAGCCTGGGCAGTCTACAGCCCAGTTGAAACTTGCTCGACCTGAAAAAACAATATACGTGCTCAATAAACGAGAGAATTCTGCAAGTACATACTGATAACTGGGATGCAGCAGGGATATTGTTTTTTCATCGTGATAATAAGAGCATGCACTTGTTTCGAAAAATTTGGAGAACTGGGAATTTGAACGGCGGGTGCTTATGCTACCCATCAAATAAAAATCAGGTGCCTGAAAATTCGTTTCGAAACAAATGATTCAGCTTTATATCCATGTCGACCCTCGGCATGATAGTTGGAAGCAAATGCCAAGTTCATACCAAAAGATCGTTAACAACAATACCAACTTGCGAAAGACAAGGTAGTACAAGTACCAATACCAAACTAACTTATAATCTTTTTACTCCTGGCCCTAGTGTTCGTCTGGTAGAAAATCTTGCAGAGGACTAGCTCCCGCTCCTTCTCTTGCTCCAGGTCCCCGAGGTGGTACTGGTGCATCACCCAGTTGGTCCTCTGCTAGTCGAAGTTCTTGTTGGTGTGCAGCACCAGAACCTTTTTGCTGCCCGTCTGTCGGCCGTTGACCATCACCGGCAAGGTATTGTCGGTGTTGTGCCACATCGCGTGCATGCCGCACTCCGACTGTATCTTGTGACGCGTCCACGTGCCCCTTTTGAACACCCTGGAATTGTGCTGGAAGAAATGCTTGCTTAGGCCACTCAGTGTGATACCTGCAGTATTGTCGAATACAAGTTTTAGTGTACGTAGTTGGCATTTTCATAACATCTTTGGCATGTTGCAGTCACTTGTTTCACTTTTTATTAACTGTCAAATTGTAATTGCTTCACCAGGTCTGCGTCTAAAAAGAAAAATAGAGCTATAAACAAAGGAATATGTTTGTGCAAGTAGACGGCCGATCGGTGTCTTACCTGGAAATTTCTCAGGATGGGTGTAGCATATGTCGTGCTCGCTGTCGATGGTTGGTATGAACAAATCAATGAGATGGTGAGATCTCCATCATCATTATCAGTACATCCTGCGCAGGTGAGTTAGGATGCACTTGATCCCAGAAAGGTATCTATCCTTCAAACCAGAGGAGTGCTTCAAACTAACAACAGTACATAATATCCAACAAAAGAGGGTCGTGCTACAGCAGGAGAATACATGGCTCGGTCTACATATCAGTACGAATCAAGTTGTGCATATTTGCTGTTGGCATGAACCACATCGCCGCATGTCGGGTTTGCAAAAGCCATCCATCGCATGGAAGCTTGATGCCTTTCACACACTAAAGATTATCTGGCAACAAGCTGTGTCGACGAATCTCTGGATATGGTGATTCATGAAACCCATGGTATGATGTGTAAACACAGTCCCCCCTGGCGAATGGAAGTTGCATAGCACGGTAATCATCGCCGGTGATATGATCGATGATTGGTTGGATGATCGGATAATTGAGCGCGAGTAACATGGAGTGGTTGCCAAGGCTGTAAACCCGCCTCCAGTTGAATACGCCTGGCCCAACGGAGCTGGGATCTTTCTCGAACATGAAGCAGCCATAGCCATCAATGTCACGAACGCCCCAGGCATTGTACTGCATGTGGTTTGATGAAATGTTTGGTCAATTTGGTACGTGTAAATGAGCATCAAATGACCACCGTCAGCTGAACGAGCGATAAACCACCACCCATCTGCTGGTATGATTCCAGGTCCTGGAATCATGAAGGCCGGCGCATTTGCGTCTGCTGCAACAATTCAAATTGGAGACCAAAAGGACAAAAATAAACAATCATGTTCAGAGTGTGTGTGGAATTAAGATTATTATAATAGTGACACATATCATAGACAGAGGATTGCAATGCCGTGGTCACAATCATACCCCAAGTTAAAAAAATAAGCCAATGGCTTTCATATTCTAGAAATATATCATGGTTCAAACATCATGTAACAATGAGAGGAAAACAGATATGACAGGGCCTACTCATATTCTACCATAGCACTTACTACAGTTATCATATCAACTCTAAGCAATAACATGCGTTGTTATAAAAATCCTGGAAATGAGAGTAACATATAGCAATCATGAGGTTATACTCATAATATCTATTCTAACAATCATTAGATACCAATTGTTCTCATATCAACTCTAACAATAACATGTGTGGTCATAAAAATCTAGGAAATGAGAGGAACATATATATAGCAATGATGTGGTTATAGACATACTATATATTCTAAATTTGTAACAATGAACAGGAAGTCGTATTCTTAAGGTAAAGATGAGATGAGATAGAACAATTACACGACGATAGATTCCACCAGTATAGGCAGCCAATCTGTGCGTCGACCGCATAAACGATGCCATCATGCACTATAGCATCAGACAGAAGTGTTGGGTAAAGAGGATCGACGATGAGCCATAACCATGTATGGCGACCGGATTCCAGATAGACTAATCCCATGTTGAACACGACAATGAGCTTGTAATCCATGTAGTCTTCTGATGGTGTGGGCACTTCGCAGATTACAACCTTCAGCAAACAGAGGTTGAGCCAAAAGCTCGACGCGTCTCGTGCGTAGTAGGCAGGAGTGTCCGGCGGGCCGCGAGGCTCGATGGCGGCGGTATCCAAATGGAAGGGTGATCTCTCGCTGGGTGTAGATATCCACGAGACGCCACGGACTACCGGATTGGTGGATGAGGATGATCCAGTTGGCCTTCATGCCCGCCCAGTAGTGGCCGCGCATGAAGGACAGGTGGACGGGTAGTGGTAGCATGTCGAGGGGCACCACGACAACCTCCGAAGGATCGTCAAGTCGGTGTCTGGGCCTTCTGCGAGGATCGGGCATCAGCAAGCAGGGTGTCTTGAAAAGAGCCGGCCGGTTGCAGACGAGTAGACGGTACAAAGACACCGAGCATGCGGCCAGACGGACGGTGCTGAGTAGGTCCATACGATTACAGATCTGCTCCAAGAGAACATCGGGGAGGGAATTCCAATCGCGGCTCTGCGTGTCAGTCGGTTCTGCCATTAGGGTTTTCGATGCCTGCGAGCCAGCGGGGAAGTGGATTCGGGCGGGCGAGCGAAGAAGCTTCTCCTCGTGTGGCCGAGCAGTGAGCAGGGGGATATGGTACGCGCGAGCTACCAAGGAAGATAGCGCGGGCGGGCGAGCAGTGAGCGGGGGGAAATGGTGTGCGGCCGACGATGGGGAAGAGAGGAGGAAGAAGAAGAGAGGAGGAAGAAGAGTGGAAGACGGGGAAGAAAGTACATTAAATCTCAATTCTACTACTACCACCAGGATATACTGTCCTTTGGAGTGTAAATAGTTACACTGATGACATGTGGGTCTACCACAAGAGGGCCCATATGTGAGTTAATGGAGGACAGAAGCGTGTTCTACTGGCAAACATGATGGCAGTACTGGGTAAGGCTGATTTACTAACACCAACACGTTGGTTCAGCTTATTAATTAAGTGTCCCATCTGCTGCAGCGTGTATTGTCACTTCACTGTGAAGACTAGTTGAATAGTTCTCTCTGACCGAGATGGGGAATAATGGATCGCGAAGACTTCCTTTCTACATTATCCCTATGCCTCTACGCTCACTTCACTCATTTTGCTCCGTATGTAGTCACTTGTTGAAATCTCTAGAAAGACAAATAGTCCATATTTGGGAACAGAGGGAGGATTTTACTCCGTATTTGGGAACAGAGGGAGGATTTTACTCCGTATTTGGGAACAGAGGGAGTATCACCATATGGAGGGAATAGAGGAAGCTTGAAATATGAACATGTCAATGGGAGGGAGTAAGCCCCATGCATGCAACATGCAACACTCACACATACACATGGACACACGCAACACTCACACACCGATGCGGCACACAGCACACGACGCAACACACACGCTCACGCTCAAGTGCTCAACCTGCTCCCTACGTCCGTGAAAGACTGTACATTTAGAGATTTACACATTGACCAGGGCATAATTAATGCCCAAAAGTAGCAGACTTATGTGTGCATGTGACCATTGAGAGAAGAAGATTAAATGAAGGTCGTTGCATGCTGTAATTAAGGATAGACATGTATCCTATACCTAGAGCACAAGTTGGTGCATTAGTCAATCAATATCGATTTAGATTAAAGGCTAAATGCATTGGAAGTGTAGATGTACTACACTCTTTGTTTTTTAGCTTATTTCTTTGCTCTGCCAACTGACAGGTGGGACCCAGAAACCAGGTGACAATTTGACCAGTAACAAAGTGCCATGTCGACTATGTGGCCGGTCAGTAGGGTGCAATATGGTGCTCTACGATGAGCTAGTGATCGTATAATCACCGCAAAACTATATATAGTGACCGTAAAGAGCATATTGTTACATACGTTGACCGCCAGTGTATTTTTTCGTTTGAAATTAAGCCATATTAACCGGAAAGGACGCAGTATGGACTAGTACTAGTACTGCTTTGATGTGTCCCGTCAACTCGCCGAACGAGGAGAAGCTTTCTTACTACGCCTCTCCCTCGCCCACGCGCGCGATGGTTCGAAGGACGAGGAGAGGGTTTTGACTACAGCGCCCTCTCCCTCTCCCTCTCCCTCTCCCTCTCCCTCTCCCTCACCCTTGCCCTCGCGGTGGACGTGCAATAGTTCAATCGGTGTTAGATTTCCAGAAGCATAATGTGTACTATAGTATCATCATTGTTGGACCTTCCAAAGAGGCGAAGAGCCAAGTGCAAGGTTCACACGAGTACGAACTGTTGAACCTCCCGAAGAGGCAAAGAACCAAGCGCAAGGTTTTATAGGAGTTGTCGTCCTAGTAGGAGCGTACTACAACTATAGCGAACGATGCTACTGTATGATGCCGCCACGTCAAATATATCCAAAGCTGTGCCACCTTTTTTTCTCAAAGAGCGTGTTGGAGCCCGTGCAAAAACCACGCAAGTTGCACGTACACATAACACATTTACTAGTAATAAATTCTAAAGGACAAATTCCAGTATGCCACACAAGTTCATCTCCAATTCATGTGATAAATTTGTGCACGACTAGTCTACATATATTCACAGCGCTATCATTCACAATTTACCGTACTCCACTTACACGTTATAGATGGGCTACATGTCCTCCTCCAGGTTCCAGTCCTAGGTGTTCTTCATGGATGGCACGATCCATAGCGGTGGGCAACGGGAATCATTGTCGCAGCTTTCTAGTCCGGTTCCACATGATGGAGACTCATCCAAGCTGAAGCGGCATAAATCAGGGATAGCGTGTCCCGGCATGTCGTTCATCCGACGGTGCGCACTGAAGACACAACCATGCTTCATGAACGGCTAGCCTTCCGTGTCGTGCACGGAAGGTGGCATCCGCTTCACAATGGGGTAGTTGTCCCCAATGAAAAGCGAGTACTCTCCAAGAGTGTTCCTCGGCACCCACGTAGCATCACGAGGGTCGAACTCGGCGCTGTTCATCTGGTACACGCGGCACCTCAGATCTGGACACATGGTGACGTACATAGTCAAGGTCCATGCATAATAATGTTGTGCTCAAATATGGCGGTCAGTAATACTGTGCAGCAAATAGTACTACTCCGGTATAGAGGAAGTAAAATAACCGGCTTATTATATATAGCCACTCTTGGCTACATGGATGAGATAGTAAGACATGGAAAAACAAAAATGGTGGCAGCTAGTGGGTTCAAGTCATCAAGGGCCTAGCTAGCTATACGCGTCCTCCAAGATAAAAAGTACTCCTACTAGTACGTAAGTAGAGTACTAGTACAACAATGAAAGAGAAGGCAAGAGGGTTAAAAAATGGAATACCTGGGTAGATGGTGACAGTCCGATCGTGGTAGATTGTGTGACCATGTTGCACATCAATTGTACCATGGGTAACGACTGCTAAGATAGTTGATCCCAATATGCCAAAGTCAGCTACAAGGTTCCAGGTTAGACCGAATCACGGATGCAAATGCACATCCAGGATCGATGATCTTATATTGATCGCGGGATGACTGGTCCCTGCAAAATAATGGAGTACCGTTAGGGATGCAAATGATGGTTTGTGCATTCCGTTTCTAATCTCCCGTACCGTAGGATGGCAACCAGATGAAACAAGTCCCCTGGCTTGTCACCGCAAAGATGTGGCCTAGATGGCGCACGGCGTCTTCGAACGTGTAGGGGTACAAATCTGCCGCCGCCAACATGCGCCAGCCTCTGTCATTACTGCCTCTTGCATTGATGGCAATCCTTATGTCAAACACCACGATGAGATAGTTATCGTCGTAGCGGCGTCGCTTTGTCGGCGGGTCCGCAATTGCTATCTTCTTCAATCTCATGTAGGCATCATCATACGTATTCAAGCCCAGCCAGTCCGGAAGGCCGATCCCAATGGTGGAGAAGGGGTCTACCGGAACAGCCGCACTGCTGTGGATGTTGTGCAAAATGATGGTGGTATCCGGCCGGAGGTATGCAAGCCAATCTTCGTTGGCACCGACCCAGACCTATATATAAGACGGTGGGCAGCGGAGAAATTACGGGATGGAAATGGAATAACTAAGTACTACATGATCAAAATCCATTACTGACCTGCTCATCGGACAAAATCCGACTACCTCTCAACGTCGACAACTCTAGTGGAGTCAATGTGCAACCATGGCCAGGGAGCGGTGGACTGTTCGAAGGATTGTCCCATAGAAGAACCTTATCCTCGAGGACGCATGGAAGACCAACAAGCATGGCCTTTTCCCAAGCCATTTTAAGCACCATCTTGAAAAAGTTGGTGCAGGAAGCACCGAGTCTTGCGGCGGTGAGGACGTCGGAGCGGCGTGCGATTTCTCCCAGAGGATCGTCGTCCAAGGTCTCCCAGCCCCGACAAGGAGGAGAACCGTCTGGCGAATCCATGGGAGCAGCGACGAACTACCTTCTCTTCGGGGGGAGGGGCACTGGCAAGGAGGAGATAAGAGCGTAGTAACCGCAGGGCCTCGTCCCTTCCAACTGTAGATCGTTCCTTAGGGAAGGGGTGAGGCTATTATTTACTACTAGTACTAGCATTATGGGACGTTATGGGATTGCATTATACTGTAAATAATAGCACTAGTAAGAAATTTTTGGCACTAGCTAGTAGTTTTTGGCGTGGATTAAGAAATTTTGGGTATGTTTTTGCTATTTTTGTACACGCCAACTAGTGTCAAAAAACGTCTTACATTATGTGACGGAGGAGTATGTACTCGTACTGTAGCAATACTAGTACTACTTTCTCAACTAGTAGTGCGATGTACTGTACTTCTAGTATAGTGCACCAGTTTTGAACTCTTGAATCTCACGGCCAAGGAGCTGCAGTTGGAAGTGGAGGGTACTACTGTTCTCTTGAACCATCGCTGTACTATCAATGCAGGGAAAGTACACCTGCGTAGTGTCCTAGTGGGTACTCTCGGTGCTCTATTCAACCGCTCCTCTCACGTAGCTGGCCTACTCAGCCTCTCCTCTCACGCACACACTAGCAGCCTGTTTATCCGCGACGGTTAGTGCGGGGGCAGAACATTTGAGTTATTTGATACAGCAAGACTAGGCTTTTCGCTTCCATTTGTGGAGGTGTAATGGATCTCGTCGAACTTTGTTAGTAGTTCCTTCTTTATGAATGAGATGAAGCAAAGCTTTTGCCTCCGTTTCAAAAAACACGTCAAGAGGAATTTCTTTTATAGTAGAGCCGATAATGGAGTGAAGTCCATGCGTGCAATGCCACAAGCTACAGAGTAGTAGTAGAGCACTTTACGTACAAAGCCATATTGCACAGTTCCCAATGCCCCGCCAGGCTTTTCCGGCTCCTCGGGCTTAATTGGGAGGCGCTAGTTTAAATATGCTACTAGCTGATGAGGAAGCTGCAAGCGAGGTGCGGCTAGGGCGAGCACGCGAGCCACGAGATGCTGGGAAGGAAAACCCGTTCACGTGGCTAGGCTATCCAGTGCACCCAGATTGTGGTGCCGCACGTCCGTTTGACTTCAAAACTCAAACTACCCGTGTAAAATATTGGCTCGCAACAAAGTTACTATTTAAAAAAAAGGCCGCCGTGCGTTCGGCCGGGATCGAACCCACAAAACGAGGTATACACTCCCGCGACCACTAGTAGTACTCGTTGGAGTACAACGCAACCTAGAATCGCCTTTTGTCTCTAGTAGTACATTATTCCTTACAAGAAACCCCTAATAATGCAAGAAACCACTAATAATGCCAAGAAACTACTACCACTTGCATACGTGGCAGACTTAAGATAAGACTACCTTATCAACCATTGTACATGCTCTTACCAACCAGCCCTACCAAGAAACGACTACTCTACAAAGTGTCGTTATAGGCACGTTTCAACCCATGGCCCTGTTTGGATACATTTGTTGTCAATCTAACCCTGCCATCCAAACACCACTTTGGTTAGAGTTAGTTCAGGGTTAGAATCTAACCTCTGACTTAGAGTATCCAAACAGGGCCCATGTCGCCCATTAAGTCAACGCCTTCTATTCAATCGGGCGTTGTGACTTGTGGGACCTACATGTCAGTCTGCACAAAAATCCCTGACTGACCTCCTACCTCCGGCCCGTCCACCTAGTCATCCTCGGCCATGGGACGTAGCTACCACCGTCGGCAGAAGGCGAGGTCAAAACCGCCAGTGATGCGGAGCCCATCTTGCGGCAGCCCGGATGCCAGCTCCGTCCGGCGCTCGCGGCCGCTAGCTAGCCAAGATAGCTTCGTCCAGCTGCTTGTCTGCAAGGTTCGCTAGCTAGATTGGCACGGCGGCGCGGCGGCTTGCTCGCGCGCGCCGCGCTAAGGCCAGCCATCTGGCTCGAGCGAAGGCCCGCACGGTGACTTGCTCGCTCGTGAGTCACGCTCGGGCCAGCCTGCCAACCCGTGCGGAGGCCAGCGCGGCGTCCGGCCCGTCCGGCGGAGCGACGGCCAACTCGCTCATCATCGGCGCCACCGACGAACACGCATCAGTATTGTTTGAAGTAATGTTCAGGAAAAATAATGATTTGAGGGGGAATAACAAGATAGAAGGTCAGATGTGGGTCCCTCGTGTCAACGGTCAAACAAAATGTGTTGGTTTAAGCTGACTTGTCAGCACGGACGTGTGGGCCAACCCTGTCATAAATGGGTTTAAACTAACCTAATCGGTAGGTAGTAGTTTTTGGCGTGGATTAAGAAATTTTGGGTATGTTTTTGCTATTTTTTGTACAATAGATTCTTCCTAGGGCTGGTTGAAAGTGGTAGTTTTTTGTTAAATACTCTACATATTGTAAGTAGAAGTGAAAGTTAAGCTTTGGAACCCAATAAGCAAGGCTAGTTACATAGTGCATATGTGTACATGATTGAAAGTAAATATCAACCATGAGTGACTAATATCATGATGGAAAACTCGAAACTATGGAATACTAGGGAAAAAATTGCATGGTTGGAAATACTAGCAATGTTCATGTGCGTTGCAACGAATCATAATTAGAATAATACTTATTCACAAACTTGATACAAAACACTCTAATTTTGATATACATATATCACTAGAGATATATTATGTTTCAATTAGAATATATTCCTTGGGCTGTTTTGGTGAGGTCAGGGAGGGATGTGGTTGGTTTTAAGATACTAATTATGGATTTTTTTTGCAAATTGGTAGACAAGTGGGATGTTTGTGAGAAAAGGCAACAACTTACCTCACAGTCGTTAGATGTAGATCTAATGGTCACAAACGACGGATGGCAGACACACCATCATCACCAACTTAGTCTTCTGTAGGAGTACTAGCAAGATCTGTGCATTGCACGGAACATCAAGATGCATTTTTTTATAAAAACACTCGTTGTGATTGACCCATGCGGGAGTAATCCCATGTGTAAAAACTAATGATATCTCGAGAAATAGGAGATAAGGTGAAGAGGAGTGGGGCGTGGTGGTGATTGGTGGTCGGACTGAGCGGAGGCATGGGGATTGACGACGCCGGCAGCGGCCACCAGGCCAGTTTGTTCCAGAGGCTTCCTTTCTTAATTGCTCAACAATGAGGTTGTTGGAGATACGGATGAACGAGGGAAGGCCTTGTCTGCAAATGTGGAGAGGGGTGCGGGTATCTTTTAGTTTAATTTCCATTAGTCAGATATAGATCGGACGGTCTATATTGCAAGATGGCACGCGTACCATCATCACCAACTCGGTTTTTTATAAGAGAAGAAATATAAGTATGGAGATACAAACGTATTATCGATACTTGTTTCCGTAAACTAGCATCTACATTCTATTCAACGCCTCAGCATGTGAGGCCTTAGCACAATGACTTCTCGATTGTGTAAAACAAAGGTTTTCCCGTCGTCGATAAGGAGGGGGTGACAGCGGCGCGCTTTTTGGCTTGCTCTAGTCCTAGTAGTCATACTAGGTGGTCTAAGCACGTGTAGATTTATTCTTTTTCACGTCTCGTGTTCACCGTACTGCCACGACTGTTGATGAATAGACGGTAAGTTATTCACGGGGAAACCCTTGTTGAGCGTGTTTGCGAGAGAGAGAGAGAGAGAGAGAGAGAGAGAGAGAGAGAGAGACAGTGTCCGTGTGTGATATGTCTAGAGACTGAGGCAATGATAACAGATTCTTTGTGTCTATGTGTGTGGAGGATAGAGAGAGACATGTACATGGGGCTTTGTGTTGTGTAACGTGGAGACACATATACATAATTAGAGAGTGAGTGTGTGAGATACACATGCGGACATGGGGAGAGATGAGGATCCAGATTAATGGGTGTTTGTGCGTGTCTGTGTGTGTTTGTGCGCGCGTTTGTGTGTGAGAGGGAGTGTGTGCATGTGGAGTAGAGAGACCACTAACGATGTAAACCTAGTATAAGGGAAGGGGGAATGGTGTGACATGTGTAGTAGCGGGATAGCATGGGTGCGGGCGGGGGGGCAGACTATTTGGAAGAGACATCGATTGTGTGTGGGAGAGGGGTGTGAGAGCGAGAGAGAGAGAGAGAGAGAGAGAGAGAGAGAGAGAGAGAGAGCTAGCGACGGAGAGAGAGAGAGAGGAAGAGAGGGGGCGTTTGTGTCCATAAATGGCTTATAGATAGGGAGACAATGTTGATATTGTTTGAAATTGGCCTATGTACGGAGACGCAAGGGAAGCGAGTCATCGTGTGTGTGATAGGGACTTACATGAGAGATCTAGAATAGATGGTGTAGAGAACAATGTGTGAGATCGAGAACGATGATACATTAGGGAGCTATGGAAAGAGTCACGACATATATGTATACAGAGAGG
The DNA here is from genome assembly GCF_002575655.3 of Aegilops tauschii subsp. strangulata. NCBI lineage: Eukaryota > Viridiplantae > Streptophyta > Magnoliopsida > Poales > Poaceae > Aegilops > Aegilops tauschii. The sequence goes on along the minus strand of NC_053036.3, from coordinate 546,827,140 downwards.
AGCTGGGGCGGGTCCGCATGTGGGAGAGATAGAAAGAGGAGAGCGGTGCACAAGGAGACAAAGTGTGCTTGTTTTGCAGTGGGGGTGGTGTGTGAGGTGAGTGTGCGAGAACCACATAACTAGGGAGATAGATGTTTGGGGCGACGTTTTGTGTGTATGGGAAAGATACACTCTACATAATGTGTGTGCCTGGGAAAGAGAGATGCCGGGAGACCTAGCTAGAGAGTGGGGGAAGAGATGTGTGCATGCCCAAGAGACAAAGTGATAGAGACCTATATTGGGGTCCAGACTTTAGAAGAGATGGGTGTTAATGTGCTCGTGTGTTGGTGTTTGGGGGAGAGAACGACTTCTGTGTGTGGGGGGGTGGGCGACGAGGGGTGGGGGTGGGCGACGAGGGGGGGGTTGGCGTCAGATAAAGAGTGAGGTGTCTATATTTGAGGGACTTTAGCGTAATTGAGATATACATGGTCAATAGTGTGTGCACTCAAGGTTGATCAATTTGTTTCACAGTTTGGACTATGAGATAACGATACTTTTGAACATGCGTGATATACTTTGATGTACCAGAATTACAAACCTTAGATTGGAATTTTGGAATTCGACTCCATCATTAGCTTTTGTAATTCATTTAAACGGAGGTACATTTTTAAGCCGGGATTTCGTGATTTCGAATCATATATCAAACCTAGAGATATACACATACGGGCATGTTCAAACTTTATAATCATCCACTTTATTCATACACATACACATTTTTGCTTTTGTCATCATATTTAGGATAAACACATTTGGAATTTCATTTGAATTGGACCATATGATGGTATTTGCTTGTAGTAGCTCAATGATCCATATTTGAATTGAATAGACAATCTAAGTTTCGAGTTGGAGACATTGATTTTCAAAACTTGCACCTTTTTTTTGCGTGCAAAACAAACAAATTCTCGGCCATGATATCATAGTCGGCCGTACAAGAGCAGAATATAATTTCAGGTGCCAAAAGCTTTCAAACTTCCCACTCACATCAAAATATCTCGCGCCCAAAAGTTTAGACCTGCGATATTCCTATTTTACCCCTGCCACATGAACGGAAAAGGGCTTCTTTGGTAACTCCATTGTTTTCCCCTCTTTGCCCCCAACATTCTTCCCCAGAGCCCCTCCCCTTCCCCTCCCCGACACCCCCCCAACCACAGCAAGCCACCGAATCTAGTCCTCCGCCGCAGCGATGGACCTCACACCCCGACGGATCTACCTTCCGCACCTTGGAACCCCCAACTGCCAACTCACCACTTCACCGGAGCCGCTTCAGCGACTAGCTTGTACACCGCTCCAGATCTCCTTGACCGCCATCATGGTCCACCCCACCGGATCTGCTTAACCGGCGCCCTCGTCCACCACAGTGTAGGCCCTTCACTGACTCCCTCGTCCGTCCCTTCGCTGGCCCTTCATACAAGCCCTCGTCCGCCGCAATAGATCCGCCTCACCGAAAGCACTGTACAACGCGCCCGCCGAAGCCTTCGTCCACTGCACCGGACCCGCTCCACGGACGCCATATTCAACTCCACCGGCCCTGCTTTACCGACACCACGGCCTCATCAGGTTATTTCGATCTGTACTCCTTCGGATTTTCTCTTTATCGTGCAACTGTTCACTTACCATAGATGAGCTTTCTTGTATGTCGACAGGCACCGCAACCGTAGCACTAGAGCCGCTTCAGCGACGGAGACAGTCGGCCCAAACTCAACCGCAACACGAGCACCATCGACGATCCTTAGCTATCAAGTATGCCAACGATACCCATACGCCGCCGAGAATTAGGTACTATTATCCAACGGCCGGCGCCTACGTTCACTTTCTTAGAATAAGCACCGCACCTTTGAATTTCTTCAGGGCATCATTTAGTTTTTCATGAGACGCGTTATTCTTCTTGCACCTGTAGGGCCATACTTCTGGCAGTGAACATGTTACATGTGCTAAATTACATACCAGTGCACATATAGTTAATATGCTTTAGTTTTGTCCTAAGTATTACTGTACTTCCTAGATATCGCTGCCTACTATTTTACTTCTTGCATGCTATATTTATGATAATGGTGTTGTTCTGATGCCACATGTTGGTTCCATCAGACTGCTTCATGTTCTCTATGCTTAATTACACATCAGCAAACTAGCATGTGGTTCCGCTGGTTTTTGTTCGTTTTACCATACATTTTCTGATGCTAGCTATTACATCACTGCTACGAGCCTCTGTTCATTACTTTTTTGTGTGTTCTTGATCTTCCCAAGTTGCATGACTAATTTGATGCTTCTATTAATTATGGAGCTGCCAACCCCATCAAGCAAAATATTTGTTCTTTTGGGGCTGGCACCTCGAACAAGCATAAAAATAGAGGGAAGCAGATATATTGTCGTGTATGCACACACCCTTCTTTCATTAGTTTAGATGAACCATTGATGATCAATTTGAACCAGTGCATGCGATTAAAATTAATTTTACCTAAATAGAGGGTGCAGAATAAACTACAAGTAGATTTGCAACCACGGGATGCTGACGATATCTTCAAAGAACATTGGAACAGCAGCGAGGCTTCACAGCAACATATGGTAAGCCAGTGTGTTTTAGTACATGTGAAATGTAATGCGTGTGGGCTGCTTTCTTGGCTTGTGCCCTCAACCTGTAATCCTACAGAATAACAAATAGTTCAGTTGTCTGCTTTGCTGTATTGCTTGATTCGAATGCTTGTTTGTTACTTGTTACGCTATACCTGAGTTAGCCAATATGTCAGCAGTGCCTGCTGTACTATCGTAAAGAAATGCATGCCTAGTTCATTTGAGTCCTTAACTTTTCCTCTGAACTTCATCACAAGACTGTCTTCGTAGTTTATATGAGGCCACACTGTTAAGTGCTTTCTCAGATTATTTCAACTGCTTAGATGCCTTGGCAACTTAAATATAGTGGTGGTACACTCCCTTTCAACTAGGGATGTCAACTGGGTCCCGCTTAATCCCGATTAAAGTCCACTAGTGGTATGAGAGTTCAAAAGAGTTTTTGTTTTTTGAGGAAAATGAACCAGGGAGGTAGCAAAAACTAACTAGATGGGACTGGCGGATGTCGTTTATTTGCCACTTACATCCCTAGTTTCATCTTACCATTTTAATTTCTTTTCGGCTGATGCTGCTTCGAACCATTTAAATATAACTTGCCATGCTCGGCAATAATTCGTATGTCGTTTACCATGTAAGCTTACTGCCTGGATCATGCGATAACTATCTCTTACTTATGTCCAGCGGAAACCTTTCAGGATGCCGTTCACACTAGGACACAATGTACAACCCCAGAATCTATTTGTGGAACCAGTGCGCCATCCATGTTACCAGATGGTAGCAGTTCAGAGGCAACACCGCCGGAGAGCAGTCTGAGCATAGATATTATAGTTCTTGAGGCTCTACTAGAGGCAGAAAGAGATGGTGTGGCTGCCATGAATTAGGTAATCTCGATCTTGAAGCTGGAAATTATGCAATTAGCTGCACGCATTATGCAAGAAACCCAAGAATTGGAGGAAGTAAGAATGTTGCATTTGAAGACGGAGGAGGTCCTGCTGCTTCTGCTATTTGAAGCCCAGGGTAATCCCAGTTCTTCTTTAGATAGCAGTTGAAATTGTCATTAGATTATTGTACTTGCATGTTGTGTCATGTCTCTGAATGGATTATGTTGTAAGACCCCCTATGTTGTCCATGTGTTGTAATGATCAGAATTTTTTAGGCAAGGTAATCCTCGGTACTTGTATGATTGACATAAGGTGAACTGCTTTTCATGTGAGCATATTGTATTGGATGAAATAACTATTTGACTCAAAGTGTATCCAACCTACTGAATTCAAAGATCACGGCATTTCTAAATCGTAATCATATATAAAGGTGGAATAAATCTTTGTTGTGGTTTTGAAGAAATAAATAACAAAACATAGAATTATCTGTGGATATTTGTAATCGAATAAAAATTGGATTTGGATTTAGTTGCCAGGGCCCAGGGCAAACGTGAATGCTAATTCTCCCAAGTTTTGAATGAAGCGGCTAAACACCCACTATCATTTGTGGGCTGCCCAAAGCAAGTGTTTGCGAGATGGAAATTACTGTCTACCCCTGACACTTGACATCCTTATCGACCGGATTTACACTGCTGTCGATAGGGGTAGACTAGTAACTTCAATCAGACGTGACACGACGGACTCTGAGCCCATTTAGACACGGTGGGCGCCAAACGTGGGCGGCAAAACACATTTGATTCAAGCTCGTCCGAAAGACATGTGTCTCTCCCTCCATTTCCCCATTCATCCACGGTGGGCGGCAAAACAAACTCTCCTCGTCCGAAATCGATGTAGGCTAATATTTTAAATAGGGGCAAATGTGTAACTTCCCTCAGACGTGAAACAACCGCCCTACCTTTCAGCCCCGTTCATACACCATGGGCGCCAACTGTGGGCGGCAAAACACCCTCTCCTCGCCCGAAATCGTTACCGGCAAATATTTGGGAGATGTGAGATTACCGTCCTATCCCCAACCGACGTGATGTCCGAAATTTTAAACGGGGGATAAGTTCGTAACTTTCCCACATTTCATACAAGCGCGTCCCAAAGTTTGAGATCCCCCCTCCCCCTCCATTTCCCCATTCATACACCGTCGGCGCCACGACAACCTCCCCACTGCGGCTAGCCTCCTCCGTCCGCCACCCCATCCTCCACCTTGCCGGAGCCGCTACCCCTACCCCGTCGTCCACTTCAAGAGATGGACGTCTCTCATCCACGGCGCCGGACCAGGATCCTTTCATCGCGTCATCTCGCTTCATCGGCGCCGTTGTCCACTTTGCCGTTGCCACTCCTACGACCGCCTCGTCCATGGCAACAGGATTTATCCCCCGACCCGGCCGTCTGCCATCTAAAGTCTTCTTCCCCGCCGCCGACAGCCATCGCACCCGTAGCACCCTCAACGTATCAGCAGGGGCCTACACGGCATCGCAAGAGAGGTGGTACTCTTCCATATGTGCTTAAGTTATTGATCTCACCCGAAAAATAGATCTTAAATTGTTTACTGTACTTTTCTTGTCCATACCAAATCATAGTGGCTAGTTGAATGCAAACATTGGTTGCGAAGTAGCTTTGTCCGGTTTGCACCTTCAGATCCGCCATGTCACGGTCACTATACTCGTAAAGCTTATCGTTTCCCCCCTTTATATTCACTACCATCATCGTAGGTGCTTCACTGCTTCATGTCGTGCTAGCACTGCTCCTCAAGACCTCAACCCATCAAGCGAAACAACATGCCACTCATAATTCCAAAGCTTACGTGTTGAAATACGAATCTGATATGATGCTCATATTACTAAAACAGAGAACGTTTAATTGGTCACCTAATGTTCCTATATTCGTTTCGAAAAGTATGTGCGCCACCCACTGGTCCAGCTAGTTCCACTTTCCTGATTTTACTATTGATGCTTAGGGTTTTCCCCTTTTATCTACTCTACTATGATCTGCGTAGGTGCTTTCTGTCATACTAGCATTACTCCACCCTTCAAGCTAAACAACACAACACTCAAAATTCCAAAGCTTAGTTGTTCAAATATGATTGTGATATGATACTGATATTAGTTAACAGACACATTTAATTGGTTAGCTAAAGTTCCTACTTGAGTTTCCAAATGCATGTCGCGACATATAGAGAGACAGCAGAATTGCATTTCTTTGTCACTTGTTGACTGTACTTTCTTTTCCATACCAAATCTTAGTTGTTATTTCAAAGCAAATATCGGTTGCTAACTACCCTTTGCGCGGTTTGCATCTTCAGATCTGCCATCCCACTGCCACGGTCAACACTATACTCATCATGCTTACGGTTTCCCCACTTTATGATGACCACGATCAGCCTACGTGGTTCGTGTCGTAATAGCACTGCTCCACCCATCGAGCTAAACAAGCTTAGTTGTACAAATTCAAATCTGATATTATGCTGATATTAGTAAAACTAAGAGATGTTTAATTGGTCAGCTAAATGTTCCTACTTTAGTTTTGAAATGCATGTGAGCCACATATGGAGAGCCCGGAAGGAATAGTATTTCTCTGTGCACTCTGGTTCATCATGGGTGGCCAACCGACATTGTATAGAAAGACTTGTAATATCTTCAATCTGCTTGCTCTTTTGCTCTTCTTTAAGATGATCCTCTTCTCTTGCGGTCGACTGGTCAGGTCGAGTTATTCTCCCTTAGTATATTTTGAATCTGTCAGGTCATGTCGACTTGTTCTTCTTTACTATATGTTGAAGTTGTCATCTGCGAAGTATCATCACTTCTGGAGCTCTCATATTTTGAGTAGTAGGCCACATTATATTAATGCACACACCAAATTATAGCATGCATGGCACCTCTTAGAATAATTGCAGAGATAGCACAAAGGGGTTTACAGGGAGGAAGTATTGGATTAGAATCACTTCTGCATTACAAAGATAATCTCACTTGTTTTTATGTTTTCATGCATGTCAGGTATTGAACATTATCAAAATGAATATGAGAATGGGCGCACGAGATGAATATTGCGGAACAATCCACTGGCTAACAAACTTGGCATGGTGGAGGATGGCCTATCTTATTCACCCATCAAGGTGCATGCTCTAACTTGGCAAGGTTGTATTGGTCGCACATATTTTGCATCTGACCTCTTGCATTACTTCTACTTTGTTACACCATCTGATTAGTTTAAGCATCATATATGAGTATATGCCATACTTATCCATTTTCTGTACCTATTCCATGTGTCGTCATACTATGTTTTTCCAGTCAAATGTTGTTCTTTCGTAATAGATGTCCAAAAGGAAGAGGGTGATTGCAGATCCTCAAGGAGTACAAACTAGGTATTCGAAAAAGGTAGTGATACCTGTTAAATCAGATAGATCAGCAACCACAGAAAACACAGGCCCAACTATAACAGACTTTACCCCTACTCCAGTGGCCAAACCCCTATTAGAACTGCTGACAGCCCAGCGTCAGGTACTGTCTATGATATCAATTCAAAATTTGAACTCCTAAATTGCTGCATGTGCCTTACCTTCTCTCTTGTATGAAAACTAATTTCAGATGAATCTCCTTGCTCAAAGGATCATAGGATCTCACAACAATACTGGGCTCTGCATTGCTCTTGTCAGTACCTCTTGCCCTTTGTCAGCATACTTACACTCATTGTTGTTTGATTATGTAGCATCACTGTAAATGTTCGCTTCTTTATCCTCCCTTTGCTTGAAATTATAAGATCTATATTTACTCTTAGATAAATGTAGAATTAACACAATGGTTATGAAGTTTTGAATTGCTCATGTAAGTACCTGTTGTCATGTACTCCCTCTGTATCGAATTAATTGTTGATCAGTTGGATGTATTTAGAACTTAATAGTGCTAGATACATCCATTTGAGCGACAACTAATAACGGACGGTGGTGGTATTACTGTACATGCATCGCGAGATAGTTGATTGTCTAGCATTACTCTGCATCTTATCTGCCCTGCCCTCCACTTTCTCCAAATTATCATATCTACATTTACTCTTACCAAAATGTTGAATAAAGCCAATGCCACTGCACACGTTGATGTCTGCATTCCTCTTGTTAGTACCTTTTGCCTTGTAACGTTGTACTTAATTAATTGCTATTTGATTATGTATCATCAGTCTGCACCTGAGCTTCATTATACTCTATTTCTTCCAATATTATTTGATCTATATTTACTCTTTGCAAAATGTAGAATAATGGCAACGCTTATAAAGAATTTTCTTTGAGGAATTTATTGAATTATCTTTCCATCAACATGGAGAAGGGCTTTGTCCAGCCCGTGTTAACATGTAATGTAAGTTCATCCTTCTCAAGCCTTCAAACTTTGTTCTAGTATAGATTTGGATAGGCATCATTTCCTGCACTGTTGTTTACATCTGATTGGATGTTTGCAACAACTACCAGTTTTAAATTGTAGTTGTAAAAACATGTTCCTTATGGAGAACAGATCCATTTATTTGCTTATATAATTGTGAAACCTGTTACATGTCTCCTTGTTTCTCTTTCAGAGTCGTATCTCTTATGCCAGGCAGAAATTTAGGAAAGATAGTGAGCCAAACCATCTTGAGGACAGCGAGATGACCCCAAGGTCCTGTCTTGATGAAATTGAAGCTACTCACCAGCAGGTGTGAGACAACCTCTGTGCAGTCGCTGCCTCAATCAGTTCGACTTCTTCAGTCTCAACTTAAAGCGGAAAGGCTTGCTTCAGCTCAGCTCCGACTTGAAGTCGAAGATGTAATGAAGATGTCAGGGGACTACCTTGCGCACTATGGTGCCATACAGCTAGGGATGAAGCATCTATCGTTGACACAACTGAGGTCTCATCAGCTTGTTCGGCTGCCTGCGGGGCCCGAGCTTGCCAGGTCTAGTGCCTTCTGAAGTGCTCTCAGTTTTGTATATCTTTTGTCGGCGCGTTTATATGCACTGGTGGCGACCTTTGATGCCAAGTGTATGTAATCCGCGGTCATGTTGTGCTTTATTATCACCGGTAGCGAACTTTGATTCCCAGTGGATGTAAAATGCCGTAATTTCTTTATTATATAGTCTAGGTTTATTCTTTGGTCGGTATGCTATAATTTAGGCCGGAAGGTTCAGTGGATCTCAGTGTTGTCGATCTTCAGGCCGGCCCGTTACTCATATGGGCCAAAACGTGGGCCTATAATCATCTTGGGCCATTAGCAGGTCTAAACCTATAGTAGTTTCCCGCCTTTAACAGGCCATGGGCTACATATTTACTGTAGTGACACTGGGCTTCCTACGGGCCGTAGAAACAATGGGCCTTCTACGGTCCATAGAAACAATGGGCCTTCTACAGGCTGTATCATCAATGGGCCTTAGACGGGCCGTATGATCGATTGGCCAAACATCGGCCAAAAACAAACCGCATTATGGCCGTAAACGGGCTAGAGTGGAGTCGTCCGTTCATGGGCCGACCATAACGGGCCGTCGTTAATAGGCCATATTTGATGACGCTATGAAAACGGCCCAACGTATTAACGGGCCATAAACGGGCTGACTGTAACCACGGGCTGAATTTGGCCCACAAGCAGAAAATGGCAGTAACGGGCCGTAAGTAACCGAATGCTGGAAATGAGCCCAATAATAAATGGGCCCTGAGAAGGCCGAAAGATAACATGGGCTGCAAACGGCCCAATGGATTAATGGGCCGTTAATGGGTATAAAGTGATACACTGTTGATTACGGGCCAGTTTCACCACGGGCCGTTAATGGGCCAAGAGTTACAAAGGGCCTCGTATGGGCCGAAAGACGTCATGGGCCATACATGGGCCAGAACTTAAAACGGGCTGGAATCATATTGGACGGCCTAGATGACGCTACTGGGCCTAATTCGGATAGGTCGTAACAGGCCCTGGGTTAGCGGGCTGTAAATGGGCTATATGCGAACAGGCCGTTAACAGGCTTTCCGTGGGCCGGCCGGCCACCTTTTGACCAAGTCAAACGGTCCGGCCTTTTCACAGGAATGGGCCTCTGTTCGGCCGTGCCACGTGTCGACGTATCATAGGCGTCTTCGGTCCAATGAGTGGATGACATCTGTCCCAACGGTGAGCCGACACGTGTTTCCTCCAGCCAATGATGATTTTACACGTGGAAAATCCCCATTGGTCGGGGCTGTTAGCGGGTTATCGGATCCAAAACCGGACCTGATAGCTTAACGGCGTTTCGTTACGGTGGATGCCACGTGTCGGTCACCCTTGACGAAAGCACTTCTGTGACGCGTGATTTATCGTCATGGAAGTGGACACTTCCGTGATGATAATTTTGGTAATGTCATGGAACACTTCTACGACAGCATAGGTATGACTATCTTGATTCTGTCATAAAATTGTCATGGATGTACATGCATGACAAAAAACGCGACCTACTGTGACAAACACGTATCATCACGGAAGTGTATTTTTTTTTGTAGTGTATGGAGGGGGCGCCGCACACGGCTTGGAACAATTGATGCGTGTTAGAGGCGCCCCCACCCCCGTATATAAAGGAGGGAGAGGGGAGGAGGCCGGCCCTAGGCGCGCCCCAAGTGGGAGGAGTCCCACTTGGGCTCCTAGTAGGATTCGGCCCCCCTTCCTTTTATCGGAGGGGGGAAATGGGGAAGGAGAGAGAGGGAGAAGGAAAGGGGGGCGTCGCCCCCTCCCGTAGTCCAATTTGGACTCCTCCCTTCGGGGGGGGCTGCGCGCCACCCCTATGTGGGCTGGTTTGCCTCCCTCCTATGGCCCATATCTTCCCCCGGGGGGTTCCGGTAAACCCCCCCCCAGGTACTCCGATATGTACCCGATACATTCTGAAACACTTCTGGTGTCCGAATACTATCATCCAATATATCAATCTTTACCTCTCAACCATTTAGAGACTCCTTGTCATGTCCGTGATCTCATCCGGGACTCCGAACAACATTCAGTCACCAAATCACATAACTCATAATACAAATCGTCATCGAACATTAAGCGTGCGGACCCTACGGGTTCGAGAACTATGTAGACATGACCGAGACTCTTCTCCGGTCAATAACCAATAGCGGAACCTACATATTCTACGAAGATCTTTATCGGTTTAACCGTAATGACAACACACGTCATTCCCTTTGTCATCGGTATGTTACTTGCCCGAGATTCGATCGTCGGTATCTTCATACCTAGTTCAATCTCGTTACCGCCAAGTCTCTTTACTCATTCAGTAATGCATCATCCCGCAACTAACTCATTAGTCACATTGCTTGCAATACTTTTCATGATGTGCATTACCGAGAGGGCCCAGAGATACCTCTCCGATACTCGGAGTAACAAATCCTAATTTCGATCTATGCCAACCCAACAAGCACCTTCGGAGATACCTGTAGAGCATCTTTATAATCACCCAGTTATGTTGCGATGTTTGATAGCACACAAGGTATTCCTCCGGTATTCCGGAGTTGCATAATCTCATAGTCAAAGGAATATGTATAAGTCATGAAGAAAGCAATAGCAATAAAACTTAACGATCATTATGCTAAGCTAATGGATGGGTCTTGTCCATCACATCATTCTCCTAATGATGTGGTCCCGTTCATCAAATGACAACTCATGTCTAGTCTAGTAGAGGCTTACTAGGGACACTGTGTTTTGTCTATGTATTCACACATGTATCAAGTTTCCGGTTAATACAATTCTTGCATGAATAATAAACATGTATCATGATATAAGGAAATATAAATAACAACTTTATTATTACCTCTAGGGCATATTTCCTTCAGCACAGCCTAGCATTCATTCACAAATCCTATAGTGCAATCAAGACTGCTCGACCTCAGAAGCTAATTTGCGCGTAGGCAGCGCCGTCCTAATACCATTGATTGTATCTATTCATTGATACATAGGCTCTCTCCCCTTTTTGTGTCTTTCACCCCAAGGCCACCCTTAGATTTAGATCGACACACACAATCCCATCTCACAAGGTGATATCCTTTTCTACCCGTCTCTCCTAGCCAAAAGAAGTGGTGTATATGCTTGTCCAATTTATCAATGAAAGTTTTGGGGAGCAAGAGCATAGACATATAATTGTAAAGAATGCTACAAAGGGACCCCCGAGGAAGTCACATTACCAATCCAGGATTCACAATGTTTCAAGAATTTATCTTCCACAAAGCCCCAATGCAAACTCCTAAGAGTGGAGTAACTCAGGACCCCCAAGTATTTCATGGTAAACTGACAATTAAACAAATTACCATAGAAAGACAGAATGTCATCATGTTCACCCACACAAAGGATCTCACTTTTTAGATAATTAATTTTCAATCTTGACATAAGCTTAAAAAGGCACAACAACAGTTTGAGATTAACAGCTGCAAGGGGGTCGTCTTCAAAGCAGAGTATTCTATCATCTGCATATTGCAGGACCGCGATACCACGATGAACGAGCCAAGAGCAAGGCCTAAGATATGTTTATCTTTTTGAGCATTAGAAATCATCTTGGATAGGCTCTCGACTGCTGGGTTAAATAAAAAAAGACAAGGGGTAGCCCCTGGTGGAGCCCTTATGACTTTGAAAATAAGGCCTAGTTTCATTATTCAACTTAATGGTAACAGTTCCATTGTAAAGAATTTTACGGGTCTACTCACACCAAGTGGCGTATGCTTTTTCAAAATCATGCTTAAGAACTATACCATATTTTTCTTAATTTGGGTATGGTGAAGGATCTCATGCAAAGTCAGAATTCCATCCATAATGTTTCTTTTTTTCTCAGAAGGCATTTTGATGGCGGCTGGTTAATTTATCAACAAAGACCGCAACCCGACTATCGAGTGTTTTGGTGATTAGTTTGTATGGACAATAAAATGAAAATCAGGAAGAATCGTTGTATCTTTTTTGCACCCAACAACTTGGGGGTCAAGGTATAATCCAGTAGTTAAGACGAGCTACATCAAGAGAGCCATCATTGAATGCCTCAAAAAGACGCATGATATTAGGTTTATCAGAATCACATCAACACTGGTAGAACTCCGTGGGAATGTTGTCAAGAACCGGAGCCTTACTACTATCCATCCCAAAAAGAGTAGTTTTAACCTTGGTTTTTGAAAATCCCCCCATTAAAAATTCACTATCAACTTCTGTTAGTTTCTCATGATCACCCCAGGTATCAGGGGACAGGTGAAACAAGTTTCCGAGGGCTGGGTCAAAGAGTTCGTTGTAATAGGAAGTAGCATAGTTTAGGAGGGTTTCTGTCCCCTCAATGGTCACCTCACCATTGGTAAAGGAGTGGGTGGTGTTTTTACATTTTCTACCATTCACAATACGATGATAATATGCCGTACTTTGGTCCCCTTCGATAACCATCGCTCGCTAGATTGTTGGAGCCAAAACAACTCCTCATTATTAAGAATCTCGTTGAGTTCGGAGAGAAGTGAAGCCCTTCGACAACAAAGATCAGCATCGACAGGACCCACTTCCTCAATTCTTTCAATCTCCTCCAATTCTAGTTTGATTTCCTGTTTCCTTTTTTGCATGAGCAAAAGCATTCAAGCCCCAGCCTTTGAAGAACTTTTTGATTCTTTTACGTTTGATATTCAAAATGTCAAGTGGATCCTCCGATCTAACTAGTTTCTCCCAAATGCCCTTGGACAAAGGAAGGAATTCCTCTTTTTTGAGCCAACTAAGTTCAAAACAAAATTCTCTTTTCTTAGGAGGCCAAGGTTTCGAGGCATTAGATGAGAGCAGTAAGGGGTTGTGGTCTGAATTGTCTCTGACGAACTTATGTACCGAGACAAGGGGGAAAGGATCTTCCCATTCATAGCTCATAAGGACCCTATCAAGTTTTTCCAAAGTAGGATGCGATTGTTTATTAGACCACGTGTACTTGCCCCCATTAAGATGAATTTCTCTCAAATTCATAGCATTAATAACTGAACTGGACTGAACTTGTCAACATATTGAGAATGGGCCATTTTTTTAATTGTTACCTTCACAACCTCTCAATATGTTAATGTCACCACCCACTGTGTAAGGTATAGTCAGATTAGAGTAAAAGGAGGTCATTCCAGCAAGGAAATCGTCTTTGTTTTCATCATGGGCCGCCCTATACACCACCGGAAGGGCCAAGACACATTCACACTCGCATTGTAACAGTAGCTTGCAGAAATAAAGTGAAAGATTGCGCCTGTGTCGCTCGCCAGAGCAACACGGGGCCTCGATGTACTCCCTCCCTACCGGTTTTGGCTTATATCAAAAAAATTGTTTTTTTGTTTTATTAGTGTCAAATTGATTGTTTTCCATCACATGTTCAGATTTTAAGGTGCATTAAATCGTTGCATGCAAGGATTGAGAGAAATTTGACCATTGCATGTAGAAGTTGTTGGCCATTTATTTTTCTTTCATGCATGCATTGCAATTAATGCATTGGTAAACACAAATTTTTTAGAAAAACGAGCACATTAATTGAGTGATTTTAAACTATAAAAAATATTTCATCACTCACCATCTACCTTGATTGGTGAGATTTTTGAATTGAGCCCTATAAACTGGAAGAGAGGTAGTATGATTTAGTGCTTAGAAAACAAAGTGACACACCTTGGATTGCAGAATAGATCACTTCATACTTCCTACCGCAAAGCTTTTTTCATGAATATGCAAAAAAAATGCGTATAATTGCATTGATAGGAGAAGGTGATACAAGAGTATTGCTATCGCCACCCAAACGACGCATACACAAACGAATGGCGTGCACATTTGGGTGGACTTTGGCCAAGAGGCCGCCCTATATTACATAAGACCTATATCTCAGGAATGATGGAGTTCAGGCCGCTAGCACTGGCATGAGCCCATAGCCGAGCCTCATCCTAGTGCATGGTAAGCCGAGGCACAGAGGGTAGCTTGGCGTCGAAGGTGCACGCGTCGGTGCCTTCTAGATTGACCATGCAGTGAGGATGATCAAGGTGGAAAGGCCCCTACGATGGACAGTCAGTGACGCATCAAGCTCTGCAGCCCACTACTCCAGGAAGCCAACACCGGCGTTGGGTGGGCGGGAAGTCGATCTGCACCAGGCCAACATGTTGTGCCACACTTGACGGGCGAAGGGGCAGTCGACGAGCAGGTGGTTCATCGTCTCGGGCTGCTGGTTGCACATGACGCAGTCGATAGCATGCAGTAGCCCACGACGAAGGAGGCGGTCCGCCGTCCGGCAACGATCTTGCTGCGCCAGCCAAATGAAGAACTTGGATTGCAGCGGTGCTCACAATCGCCGAATAAGGCAAATCCTAGCGCGCGCAACGCATATCTTAGCCGCTGCTCCAACATAGGATCCGAGCCCTTTGCATGTGCATGCCCCTGTTTCTCTCTTTTCCATCTCACGGTCTGACGCATGCATGCCTACAATATCTTTCCTCTTTCCTCAAACTTCATTACTTTTAGTTTTCTTTTGACAATTTAGATGGTTCATATCTTTATAATCAAAATTTTGTTTTTGAAACCTTTTATATATTTGAACCGACATCAAGATCTATAGAACAAGATAGGTCTTGGATAATTTTCAAACACATTTTTGTGACTAAAACTGAAATATGATTGTTTAGCGGCTTATCAATATTTTTAGTGAGGAACTTTGCTGAAAACAATGAAGAATTTCTCATTTTTATTGTAAAGTGCTAAATAAACAGAATCAGAAGTTGAAGAACTTTTTGAACAGTTGGTTTGCACTTTGTTAGAAATATATTAAAGAACTTTGCTAGAAAATGTATTTGAAACTAGTCCTGGCCATCTCAGGCCCGGCCCTGTCGGCCCACCCAGGCCCGGCCCTAAAATCCAGGGCCTAGGCCCGATGGGCTTGCCCATGGGCCGGGCTTGGGCCTGAGTTTTGAGCCCACCAGCAGGGCCTGGACGGGCTTGGGCTTGGCATATTGGCATTTTAAGGAAGAGGCCTGGCCCACGGCTCTAAGCCCTAAGGGCTTTTTACCAGATGGGTCGGGCTTGGGCTTGAAAAGTAGGCCCTATGGTTGGGCCTGGTAGGGCCTGGGCCTCAGTTTTCTGCCATGGGCTTTTTTAGGCCCGGTCCATGGCCAGATATATTTGAAACCAAAGAATTTTATAAACAACTTGCCTGAACTTTGATGAAAAGTTTATGGAACTTGTTTGAGCCACGCACAATTTAAGTTTACGGAACTTTGATGAAAAAAAATTCAATTTGCGTCAGAAGTTCAAATATAAAAAAATTAAAATATTAGTTTAGAAGATATAAATGATTCAAGTTTTACAAGGGGGTAATAAGATGATGGGTTTGTTTGGGAGAGAGAAGAGAGAGTCACATCAGCCTGTTTTTTTTTTTTTTTTTTGCGGCAAGGCACATCAGCCTGTTGATTTGACGTGCATGTAGGATAGTTGATCTGACTTGCATGCAGGATGGGTGGACCGGATACGCGTTGTGCGCCCAGTGAGTTAGGAAAAAAAATGCTGCTACACACGACATATGTTGGACGATTTGCAGACGACGGTACACATCAAGCCGTCCATGCGTCAGGTAAAATTTGACAGGGCCGCTCAATCCTGCATCGTGCATAGTTCGGCTGGCGCCCGTCGTCGTCCGCCCCGTAGTTTCGTAGACAAAATCCACTTCCCACGATCGCCATGTAAGCTGAGCTAGGTACGGCCATACTGCCCATACGCCTTCCATCCATGGGAAAGGCCCATGCAACTTTCCGAGGAGAAATAATCCAAGTATTATCATCCTCTTGGGAAATGAAAAGATCGACACCATAGAGACTCTTCGCACAAAGCCTTCAATTTAGCCGCTTCAAATTCCACCCAGCCATTTAATTGTGCTGTTACCGATGCCACGCAACGCAGCCAAGCCTTGAGGCTGTGGAGTACTTAAAGATCCATCTGGCTCAGGAGATAGAACCTACAACATCCACAAATAAAACATACTTTTGATCGACCATGTCGAGCGATGGCGGACCAACAGTAGCTGTGAAGATGTTCGTCGACAAGGAGAAGAAAAGGGTGCTGTTCGCAGAATCCGACAAGGAGTTCGTCGACGTCCTCTTCAGCTTCCTCACGCTGCCTCTCGGCACGATCGTTCGTCTTCTTGGCAAGCAGTCTCAGATAGGGTGCCTTGATGAACTGTACAGGAGTGTGGAGAGTCTCAATCAAGATCACTTCCAAACCATGGAATGCAAGGCCATGCTTCTTAGTCCTGTCAATGCTGCGGCATTCCACTTGGATCGGCTCAAGGTAAAATTTGACGATACCAATCAAAGTGGATTTTACACTTGCGCACCACACAGGCAGTTTAGCTCTGTACCACCTGGTTGCAAACATGGCTGCTCGTCAAGCTTCTGGAAATGTCCACCGCATCTTCTTGCTGCTGTTCGAGACTATGGGGATGGGGTGTTTGTCAAACATGGTCCGAAGTACATCGTCACTGATGATCTCCATGTGGCTCCTGCTTCTACAAGACTTGTCTTTTCCCTGCTCGACAGGTTTGGGCTACAAGATCAAGCCAAGCTTGAGGAGAAAATTCTTGAACTGAATGCCAAGAAAGTTAGTCTCTCTCTCTAACTCATTCTCATTTTATCCCCCGTGAAAGAAAAAAAAAAACTCCTTCTCATTTTATGTTTCTTTTTTTTGCGAGAAAACTTCTGATCTATTCATCTCTACGAAATGCAAGAATTCATTGGTATACCGTCATTTTTCTTGCAGATAATTAGGTTGCTTAAGAACGTACTGATCTCCAAGCAACCCTTGACTGCACTATGTTTTGACGTCTGCCTCTCAGTCCCACTGACAAAATATTTGGATCAGTTACCTGAAAATCTGTTTCCCAAAGAAGCCAGTGAGGATAGTAAGCCCGTGCTCAGCGCAGTCGAAATAACGCTCGTCCATACGAAGGACAAGGCATCGGTGTTGTATGCCGAAGTCGGAGGGGATTTTCTTGATCTTCTCTTCGGGTTGCTTTGCGTTCCACTTGGATCCATAATCAAGACATACGGTCAATGGTCACAAAACGGGTCCATCGATGGTCTTTATAGAAATATTGACGAGAGCGCAAGAACATGGATGAAACAAGAATGCCAAACGGTACTTCTAGCTCCCAAGTTGGCACCCTTCTTTGGTTGCAGCAGCAATGTACTACAAACAGAAGAGATGAGCCCAAGAAGTCTGGCCATCACATGCTTCAACTGTCATGCAGTTAAAGTTGCATACGGCCGAACCGGTTGCAGTTGCAGGTACCCTACGGAGGTAACTGTCACGGAATCGAACCCGAAGTTCCAAGGCATAGGAATTGTCAGCACAGCATATGTCAAGGGAGGGCTCAGAAAGTTCCTGGTGACGAGTGACCTGCGCGTCCTCGATTTCACCATGACCAACACTCTGCAAGTCATGAGCGCAGCTAGGATTCCGAAGGAGAAGCTTGTGGAGAAAGATCTCACTCTCGACAAAGCCCAGGTAATTAACCCCACAAATGTTAAACAGATCATGCCTGAAATGTAGTTGACCGTCACTCATGAAAACTAGCCATTTGTTCTTGGTTATTTCAGAGTTGCTCTCCTTGTTGGCAGGTTCTGAAGCTGCTAAGGGCTGCAATGCTGACTCGCGACGCCCTCACCAGCTTGCTCCTGCCTCACAAGAAGTAGCGCATCACCTGCACCGCGGGGCCTCCTGATCTGAAGCCAGAATATGCGATCGATGAAGATACCATCACCAGTCTAGTTTACTAATACTGTTCCGTATATGAATAATGTTGGAACTGCCTCGTACCTCTTTGCTCTTGGTATCATGTCTCGAATGAATAGAAGAGCCACTTGCTGCGGTGTGCGCGGGACCTGCTTTATTTATGCCCGTTTCGATTGATTAAAATTTTCTTTTAATTCATGTTTTTCCTCTTCATTGGTTATTTCACAAACATTGCGACAGCATCGTACCAAAGTACTTTTTAGAACAAAAAGGCTTGAGATGAGTCCGGCTTTAAATAAACAAAGTCGTCAATCAACTAGGTTTATGTGAAACACCAACTTGCAAACAGAAGAAAAAGAAAAAGAAAAATGAGGACGCAACCCCAACAGTATAGAAGATAACGGACCACAAACAAAGAAGCAAAACGCTATAATGCAGCATCACATTGCCATTCGCATCCACCTCTGAAAGAAGGCACACATGCCCTTTCACCCTCTGATTGAAGGGCGCCGCACCATCGGTAAGTTAGAACGGTCGCCCACGAACAATGGTCTAGCTGACAAATAAACAAAATGTTGCCCGCAACCACCTTACCAAGAAGACTACCCACAGACTAATGCCATCACCCACATCACGGATCATGTCGAAGCTTTAGGAATGAGATCGCCCAAAGAAGGCATGGCCGAAGAATTGAGCAACAAAGCCATTAGGATGGGTCGGAGCCGCCGAGACCACGATCGCTCATCATCACCATTGCATCATTGTCACCGTAGAGTGTTCCCTATTCCCCTCTCGGTCAATGTCAAGAGCATTGACCTGTCGAACAAAATGGACCGCACGAAGAAGAACACGACGAGTCGAGGAGGAAACCAAACCTCCACGGAGGCGCGTCACCACTAGAAATGAAAAACACCTCCACCAGAAGCACACGGAACAAGCAACTTCCCACACACTGGCACACACCCACACATACCCAAAACACTACCTCCAAGGAGGTGATGACGTCGAGTGCCGTCGCCGCCCGATTCCAAGGATTGAGGGTTTTCACCTTGGTGCACGGGAGGGAGAAGGGGGATATCTACCTCGACGTCGCCTTCTTGACGGGAATAGCAGGAGCTCTGCTTTTGCATTATAGTAGAAGAGAGGAAAAAATCAGACATTACAACATCCTTCTGGGACAGGCCCCGGATAGGATAGGGACTGCCCAAGAACACTCGGTGTTACTCCCAGGGCAGGCTTTACGTAATAACCTGACCCTGCCCAGTGGCCTCTTTGTATAATTTTACATTATCGCTGATTAAATCAGCCAACATGAACACAGTCAATTCCTTCTGCTGAAAGATCCTCCTGTTGCGCTCGTTCCATAGGTTCCAGGCGATGTAGGCCGCCAACGTGATATCCTCCTGCACCGTGTTCGTCGGCCCGCGCCCGGAGCATAGCTCTCTCCACCAATCTGTAATCGAGCTAGCCGAAGACGCAATACGCCACATCCTGCTGTTTGATCCCTGGAAGTGGAACCATATCTCCTTTGCGAAAGAGCACCCCAGCGTCAAATGCATTGCAGATTCAGGCTCTTGATCACACAACTTGCACAGCTCATTATGCGGTCAATTCCGCGCTAGCAGTCGATCCGCCGTCCAATTCCTGTTCTGCAGGAGTAACCAAAGGTAAAATTTGATCTTCCCCTCCATCTTGCATCTCCATATTCTCTCAAGATCCGGCTGCTCGATCCTGGTCGCAAACTGAATGCCATACGCAGAGCACGCAAAGTAGGAGCCGTTAGCCGTGAGTGACCACCTGATCACATCTTTTGCTTCCGACAGGCTCACCAGCTGAACCTCCTCCCAAATTCTGACAAATTGTGCTAGCTGCTCATCGTTGTTCATTCTTTGCAGACCTTGCATCCATCGGCCGTTTGTGAAAGTCTCTTTTACAGTAATTTTCTTGAACCGCGCCAACTTGAAAATCTCCGGTGCAATCAAATAAGGGGCCTCCCCATGCATCCATCTGTCCATCCAGAACAGCGCAAGTCGACCATCACCCAACTGAATAGAGGAGCAGCTCGAGAACAGCTGTCTATCAATGGCGTCGCACGGGGTAGGAGATCCTTTCCACGGTCGATCGGCGTCATCCCATCTGAACCATTCCCATCTCAAGCGCAAGGCCCGGCTGAAACACTCGATGTTCTTGATACCTAAACCACCAACAACCTTGGGGGAGCAGGCCCGCTTCCAGTTTACAAGACACTTGCCTCCAGCCGCTCTTTCTTCAATTTCCCATAGGAAATTCCTTCTGAGTTTGTCCACCTTTCTAATGAACCATTTATCCGGTTGGAAAGCTGTTAGGAAGAAAATGGCAGTGCTAGTGACCACTGAGTTGATGTAAACCAGCCTCCCCATCCTGTTTAGCAAACTGCCTTTCCTAGGCGCTAGCTTTCCCGCCATCTTGTCCAGCACCGGCTGCACCTCGGCCCTCCTGGGCTTCCTGACACCTAGAGGCAGTCCCAGATATTTACATGGGAGAGCCCCTTGTATCCCACCAAAAACAGCCAGCATGGGATCCAGCTCCATTCCATGACAGGCAATGGGGTATGCCACCGTTTTGCTAATATTAGTGGACAGACCAGAAGCATTACCAAAGATCTTGAGAATGGCTTGAACAGCAAGAAAATCATCCATGGTGGGGTTGATGAAAAGAGCCGCGTCGTCAGCGTAGAAGCTGGGTCGGAAGCGGGCAATCCGAGATCTCAATGGTGATAGAATGTTACGCTCTGCAGCCATCGATAGGAGCCGCTGCAATGGTTCCATGGCAATGATGAGAAGCAGCGGGGACGTCGAGGTAGATATCCCCCTTCTCCCTCGACGTCGCCTTCAAGGAGGGAAATGTGCCCAAAGCGTTGTCGGCGTCGTGGTCGCCACCGCCGGCCAAGGTATTCCCCTTATCCATACCTCCCTATTCCCCTAGCTATCCGCTTGATCCGGCCAAGCCCGATGGATGGAGAGAGCAGCACAGATCGAAGATGTCGTCTTCAGATCTAGCACCGAAGGAACGCGGGGTACCCTACGCACCACAACCCACACTCATCGCCGCCCGCATAGCCGGGGGGTGACCCCCGGCACCAGCGCACGTCACCCGCCGTCTGGTGGACACCGTCATGTCTGCCTGAGGCGCTGCCTCGGAGTCCATAGCCCTTGCCCCAAACAAAGGAGTGGCCGAGAACCTCGCTGCCACCTCCACCGGCGGCCAACAATGTCTACTACAGAAGATGATGTCAAAAAAAATCTACTACAGAAGAAAAAAAAGACCATGACTAAAAAGGATTACATCATGTGATTTACATGACTTAATCACATAATCTATTATTATCCCTAATCAACCTCTGCGCACATCCATCTAAAAACATACTCCGGGGTGCGAGCATGGAGGAGGCTGGGAGCGACGATCGCATCAGCGGCCTCTCCGACGACCTCCTGCGCGACATCCTCCTCTGCCTCCGCTCGCTCCCCGCCGCCGCGCGGACCGGCATCCTCTCCCGCCGCTGGCGCCACGTCTGGACCAGCATCCCCGAGCTCGTCATCGACGAGCTCCACGTGGCGGGCCGGCCGCCGAGCTCCTTCCTGCGCGCCGTGGAAGGCGCCCTCGCCGCCTACTCCGCCTCCAACGTCGACGTCGCCGCGCTCACCATCGCCGTGCCCGACGTCAGGCTCTGCCGAATCGAAGCTCGCCGCGTCTCCTCGTGGCTGCGCGTCGCCTCGGAGCGCGTCGCCGGCACGCTGTCCCTCGCCCTGCCCCGCTCAGAGCCCATCACCATCACCCACGGCCACGGACAGGAGGTCGAACTGCCCCCGTGCGGGAGGGCGACGGAGATCGCGCTCTCCCTCGCGGGGGCGTTCGTGCTCCGGCTCCGGCCGGCGGCCTCGTTCGCGGCGCTCACCGTGCTGACGATACAGTCGGCCGCCATGGACGGGCGGGAGCTCGGGGCGTTCGTGTCGTCCATGTGCCCGCGCCTGACGGACCTCACCCTGCGCGTCAGCCTCGTGGCCTGCTCGGACGTCTCCATCCGCTCCGCCTCTCTCAGGCGCCTAGAGTTCGGGGCCGGGTGCGCCCAGCGGCTCGGGGTCGCCGCCCCCATGCTCGAGGTGCTCGTCGCGTCTTTCCTCCACCACGCTCACATCTCGGCCCCGAGGCTCGCCGAGGCCAAGGTCCAGCGCCTGCACCGGCACCACTTCGCCGACGACGTGCCTCGTCGTCTCCGGCGGCTGGACATCACGCAGCTGTACCTAAACGCGGTGGCGCCCCCGAGGGCGCGGCGGTTCGATGCGGTCGACGAGCTGAGATTGTCTGCCCTCATTGTACGTCCAGTTAATTGGCTTCTGTACCTATGAATCCATGGATTGTTTGATCAAACGATGCGTGTCAATTGGTCCTTTGATTTTGATGATTCGTTTTTGTGCTTCCGATTACTGTTTTTCAGGGAATGGAGGGGTATACTAGCTTCTTGGACGATGTAAACAATCTTCCCGTGTGTCAGACCGTATTATCGGTATCGTTAACGGGGGATCACCACGGCTTTGTTCCAACCATGCTGCATCTCCTCAGGAGAAGCAAAGCTATAAGGAAGCTTGTGCTGGAGACATACACTCAGATGGTACGTAATTTCCAGGGTTCCTTTTATCAGTTCATTCATAGACTGTAGCTCAAATATCCCCCCCCCCCCCCCCCCCCCCCCCAGCCAAGAAAAAAATCACCTACTACTCGTTAGTTTTTGTGCCGTATGTTCAGTAAAAACAGGCTAAACCTCATAGTTTTGCCTCTCCTTAGCCCATTGGCCCAAGGTTTCAGTAAAAACAGGCTAAACCTCATAGTTTTGCCTCTCCTTAGCCCATTGGCCCAAGGTTTCAGTAAAAACAGGCTAGGAGTTTGGCATTTCGAACATTTTTGCTGGCAGTTTTAGTTGTGTCGTAGGTGGCAGTTTCTTCAAAGCAATATGGCATTTTCTGGGACGACGACAGTTTTGAGCCTTCATCCCAGAAAATATCATGCAGTTCTGAATAAACTGCCACCCCACACACAAACTAAAAATCCAATCAAAACGTTCGCAAATGCCACCCCTCCCGGCAACCGTTCGCCCGCTAAGGGGGTCCAAAATCATATAGTAGCATAATTAATGCACTATGTACTCTAGCTCTTTGCCTAATGCAGTCACTGTATTTTGTTAAAAAATTACAATTCTTGAATAATATTGCATCTACATGATTATTTTCAGGAAGATCCATGCTCGACGGCTTGTCCATGTCGCTTGCCGGAGAGTTACAGAGCCAACAATATGACCCTCGATTCACTTGAAGAGATAGAGATCAATACGTTCATGGGAGAAGATGACCAGGTGGAATTCTTAGAGATGCTAGTATCCAGATGCAGTGCAACAAGACCTATAAATGTGGCGCTCAACAAGTCGTACCTTGTTCCTTTACCAACCGAGAAAGTTTCAGAGATGATCCGCAGCATTTCTCGTCCGAATCTCAGAGTCAGATTACATTAAATCTCCAAAGAGAGGTTTTTAGAAGTGGTACTGTAAAAAGTGGATCCTATGCATGGTTTGAACTATTGGTTTGTTAGTGGTCACTGGTCAGCTCGAAAAAATACTGATGACTGATAAACTTCGTATCGATAGGTGTGTGCTCTAAAATCTCGATTTTAAGTCTAGCATGGTTGATATCTTTTGCAGCATGGTGCCAAGCAGACCGCCGCGTGGTCTGTGCACTCTCGACATCAACCACTGGTAGTCACCCACCGCTTTGTCCGATAGAGGTTCTAAGAACTCACATTTTTCCAGGATTTCAGGGGGAGGCACTCCCCTGACAAGGTTACTCTCCAGCTTTGGCTTCTTCTTGTTTCGATCTTGCAGAACCTCTGGAGCTGGGTTCTCAAGGAACAGCGGCGATGCTCCTGGGATAATTTCCTGGCGAAAGGGCAAGCTTCTGGCACTCTGCAGACAGAAGTCGAACCACTGGTGGATGAGTGGAGATGGGCCTCTAGTTCTGCCCCCGATTCGATCAGTCTGAAACCTTGTCGCACAAGGTACGGCCTGTAGTGCATAAAACAATGCAACCAATAAGACAGTAGGCTCACTATTGCAATGAAGCAACAACAGCTGCGACATACCCCATGGATTGACAGTCATAGTAATGAAATTAAGCGTGGGAAAATCATAACATACCCATAAATCAGCCCAGAGGCTACTGCCTGACTTGGGAACAACAACAGCGACATTGGACATTCGCTTTGCAGCAGGGATGACATCGCTGCTCCAACCCACTGTGACCCAAACATCCCCAACTCCAAATGATTTCAGATAGTTCATGCTGTCAAATAGCTGGACCTACAGAAGGATGCCAAAGTTAAATCCAACGCAACACATCATAATTCAAGATTTTGTTAATTTCTGTTCCTAATATTAAAGGGTCACTTTGTCCTTTCCACAAAAATACTTTGGACCATCACTTCACTTGCCAGATCGAACACAGTAGATGGAAAGCAAGAAACATACAGAGAAGATAATGGGTTAGTTGGTACAAACCTGTTTTTGTAGCTGTGTAAAGCTGCTTAGGACTGCTTCTCTACCACCATTGACTTCTGTTTCCATGTCAATCGTGTTATATGATGATCCCAACTGCTTAAGGACTGCACCAATTACTTCTCTGGGAGAATCAATCATTGAAATCTTCCCAGCAAGTTCAGGCCTCCACAAATCCTCCCAATCCTACAGATAATACATCTATATGAGTAGCTACCACGCTGATGTCTGCCTGCACAATGCCATCATCTATATATGTGTCTCTATTCACAAAGATATTATAAATAGCAAAACAGACAACCTCAATCAGTGTTAGCAAAAGGCATGTTTCAGTGCTATGTTACGTCTTTTTATTTACCCCCAAGGTAAGCTTTTAAGGATAATTTAATCATTGTATAGTTGACATTGTATCTTCAGCATAATGTTGGATGTTCTCTGAAGAATCCTTTTACCTGTATTGGCTTCAGGTTATGCTGCTTAAACTTGCTTTTCTTGTATGCAATGACCACTGTGCCCCATCTGTATGGAACACCCCATACCGAGCCATTAGAATCTGCCTCTCCATTCTGGTTCCTGCACAAATGAACCTGATAGACTATAATGAAATGGAAACTACACCACGGGACATCCTCACTTGAATTGACTAATTCATTTCAGCCTATTCAGGGGGTACATTTAAGTTATGCTTCACAAATATGATATTTTCTGGAAGGAAATGAGTATGACCAAAGTAAATAATGAGAATGGAGATGTTATTCTAGTTATGAAGATTGCACTAGAAACCACATTGTCATTGCCATTCACATGATAGAATATCCTTCTTATAAGTTTTGTCATCTACACAAATTAAACAACACATCAGCCGTCCGCATTCATTATCAAAGCATACAAGGCAACACAACATTAACAACAGGGACCAGTGCAACTATCAGAATTGCTAAGAGAGGAAGGATGCTTCAACTTGTCAATTCTCACCTTCCATCTGTCACTTAGGCTCCGATACCAATCCTGTTCTTCAGCATTGTTGATAGGTTCTACCAGTCCCTTACGGATGGCGTAGCCGAGCCAAGAGTCCCCAATAGAAACGACATCAGCTGCCATCGCAGATTTGGGCTGAACCTGACCTTTGTCCACACATTTTGACAACTCAGAGAAGAGTGCGTCGATACTAGGGCGGAACTCAGGGCTGAATTTGAGCCTCTTCCCCTGTGCTTCAATGAAATCCTATAAACAACAAGCCAAAATTATTTTGTAGTCAAAGCAAATGCTGTAAAGTGCGGGGGAGGGAGAAGGACCGGACCTTGATCCACGCGGGAGGGAAGGAGCCGCGGAGCGCGACGACGCGCAGGGGCACGGAGAGCGCGTAGGTCTTGGACTTCCACTGCTGCAGCGCGGCCTCCCACTCCTCGTCGCCCTCCTCCTGCTCCTTGGCCTCCACGGCAGCGGGGGGAGGGGGCGGCTGGGCGCACGCGCGTGCCGCCGGGGCGGGGAAGAGGATGAGGAGGGAGCAGACGGCCAGGTGGAGCGCCAGCGCCGCCGCCGCGGAGGCGCCCCGCGCCCACTCCCAGCCTCCCCGGCCGGGCGGTTGGCTGTTGGGCGGCCGGGGGGAGAAGGCGAGCTGCCTCGCCTTCGGGTTGCGGTGGTGGAGGGAGAGGCGGAGGCGGGGCTCCGGGAGGCCGTGGTTGGGGAGGTGGCCTGGGAATGGGGGGCGAGGGTGGGGGTGGGGGAGGAGGAGATGCAGCGGCTTCCCCTCCATCGCCGGTCAGGCTGCCGCCTCCGCCTCCGACCTGCGCAGCTTATCCGTGTCAAGGGAAGATACAAGCACTACAACCCGGACCTGAACCAAACTTGAGCCTACAACCCGTTTGGAACCCAGCCAAACTTCTGGGTCGGCACACACAATTTTGTGCACAAATGCTTTTGAATCTTTTAAACAGAAATGAGCAAGAAAAAAATGGAGAAATTTGGTTTTAAAAATTTTTAGATGGGGAAATTAGGAGAGAGAGAGAGAAAGAGAGTACTCCCTCTGAAAACAAATACTCCCTCCGTCCCAAAATAAGTGACAAAATTAGTACAAAATCGAGTCACTTATTTTCTACAAAGTTAGTACAAAGTCGAGTCATTTATTTTGGGACGGAGGGAGTATAAGATATAGTAGAGAGAGAGAGAGAGAGTACTCCCTGAAAAACAAATATAAGATCTAGTGTGATATAAACGATCTAATATTTGTTTACAGAGGGAGTAGGAGTATTAGACTTCTTAAAAAGAAAGGAAATAAGGGCTCCTTTGCTTCCAAGGAATTTTATAAGGTTTTTTGGGGGATTTTGATCCTTAGAAAGAAAAAAATGAACATAGGCCGTCTGATTGTCAGGATTCGAATCCTTAAGAATTTTCTCTAAGAAAGAAATTCCTTTGCACTCGATTTTAGAGGAAAGTTTACATGCACTCAGACCTCTTGCTACAATTCATTTGTTTTCGAATGTATTAGGTTTTCTTATCATATTGGATTAGAACGGACGTGCCACTTCATTCGTTTGCTTTCTTTCATTACATTGTGATAATCTTTTGAGTCAAAGAGGATCTAGGTTGCTACAGAATCAAGATCAAAGGAATGTATTATACATGAATTTGACAACCACGATTGAACGGCTCTCATCAGAAAGTTTCTTAAAAGATTACATTCCTACAAAATTATACATCAAGAGGAGGATACCTTCGTTTGATATTTATGTTTAAATCTGAAGAAAAGAATGAAAAGAAAGTAATGTGTTTCAACAGTCACATTTAGCTCACAAAAAAGCTGGGATAACTCCGCAAAAAGGGAGTGCCGAGCCCAATGAATTTAACTTTTTGAATGCCGCTTTTTTTGCCGCAATCTTGGCAGTGCCCTGGTTTTGGGCATTGGTTCTATCAGGCAAGGTCTCTTGTGGGCTCAAACCAAATAAGTTCCAATCGGTTTACATGGCACATGCATCACAAATTCACCATTGTAGTAGAACATAAAATCCAGTCTACATTACAAGTTCACAACATAAGGAACAATGCCATGAAAATGCTAGGGCACATGATATTCATGCAAGACGACTGATGCCTGAAAGCCTAATGTCTCTGAAAATCACATAGATCAGTAGATCACCTATCTGGCATCTGATACTTACATCTCTAATAAATTAGTATATAAATATAACCCCGGTAAAAAATTAGAAATGAGCCCTATAAAGTTAATAAGCTACATCAAACATCTTCTGGACAAACGGCATGTTGCAAGAGCTAAAAAGAATCGATGAAACATGGTAAGAAAAATGATGTCTAGTACATTATCTACCCGTCGATGAAGAAGCTTCGCCTTCTATAGATCTTCTTGTAAGAGTTTGTTCAACAGGGTGGTCATGAGCGAATCCCTCTTCTGAGCTCTTGCTTCTTCCCTCATCCTTCGCTGTTCCTCTCGCTCTATCCATGACTGCTCCAGCATCAGCCTCTCCTGCTCCAGCTTCTGCATCGACTGCCTCCATTCTTGTTCGAAAATGAGCCGCTCCTGGGCGCGCCGCTCCATCGTCTCATGCCACAGCATATCTACATGCTGTTGCTGCACTAGGAATTCCTGTAACAGATCATGGATGCTTGAACTGCCGGTCCTTGAGTTTTCCGCCATTCGTTGCGATGGTTGCCCCTTATCACCAGCCTTCCGCTTTTTGCTTATCACGGGTTTCTCATCATCGCTGACTTCAACGCCATATTCGTTGTCATCAGACTCCCCAGATGACCGGTCACCGCTAGGTCGCTTTAATTTCTTTTTAACTGAAGTTCCCGATTCAGACTGAAGGAGTTGACGTTGCATATTTCTAGCACGTTCAGTGAAGACTGCATGTAATTCTTCAAAGAAGGGACATTGTCTACCGTTTTCTGGGTCAGATGTTTCTTTCCCCTGATGAAAAAGAAAAGTGTTATTGCCCCATAGACTAAACAATGAAAGTACTATAAATCCTAGTTGCAATCACACAGCAAACTTATAATAGCAAAGGTGTCCAAACAAGAGGGGTGTAGTGGAATGTCGTCACCACGAAGATAGTACAGAAACAAATTAGGCGACACATTGTAGGAACATCCTAATGGTACATTTTACCTGAAAGCTTGAAACTGGTTCCAACACCCAGCAAACCCCAAATCAGCGTCATTCTAAACCTAACATGGAAATTTCAAACCTCCTCTGAAAAAATAATGTAGTACAGTACATGTCTATCCCCTGAAATTTCAAAATTTGCCCTGGTTCTTTCTCAATAAACCTAATTAAACCATCCGAAATGCCATCCATTTTTCCTCCGGAGTGTACAACTTCATTCTCCTTTTGCCTGAGATGCCCCTACCTTTTGTTATCCTAATTTAATCGCCTATTTTGAACAGCACTAGTTTACTGCTATAAAGTTTTAAAGTGAATAGAAATTGTCACATTTTAAAGTGGCTCAAAATGTCAAAATTTATATGCTCCACTTTAAAACTTTATAGCAGTAAACTAGGGCTGTTCAAAAAAAGCAATAAAATTAGTTTAACAGACAGATGCCACACACAAAAATAGTACGGTATGTTTTTCTGAAAAAACTTGCAACCTCCATTCTGGATAGTTTGTCACAGAAGTTTCCCTTAAAGCAAAGAGATTCCACCCTGGCTTTTCCTTTACACTTACCAATCTGACCATATTCACCTGAGCTGACATGTTCCCCCTTTCTATCAGGAGCAATTATTCATTATTATTGATGATTCCTTGGGTTATCCTAGCCTCATACGGGACAGTCGTGTCATGTTGGATTAGCTTTACCCCAAAATACAACAATGAACAAAGTGAAATGCTAAATGGGAAAACTGAATACTACACTTTTTCGCATACCAATTAGGCACAACTATACTCAGAAAAGCCTCAGTCCCAGTCCTAGGGCATATCTATAAGAAGAAGACGGAAAAACAAAATGCCTTGTAATTTAGCATTACAGCCAACTGCATTAGGCCGACATGGATTTTAAACTCCGGGTATCTATCAGCTATCTGGGAAATTGAAGGTGTTTTTTTCTTTTCGACAAGGGAATTACCCCGGCACGAAATTAAAGATGTGCAATTCAACACATCATTCATTAGTCATTTCAGGTTGCCTAGGGCCAAAAAGTATTCAACTTCCATTCCAAAATTAGAAGGGGAAAAAAATATTCAACTTCCATTCCAAAATTAGAAGGGATAAGCAACTGATTCAACAGGAGCAGAGATTCCTCCCTTTGATTGAAATGTTAGCCATTTAAGCAGCAAAGGGTACATCTCCTACCAATCCCAAAAGGAGCTCTTGAGATAGAAAGAGACCATTTGGGGACCCAAAGCACCAACAAAATGCGTTGCAGATTGCCAAGTAAGAACATTACATGAGAAATCGTTGCTCGGAGAACTGAGAACGCAAAGGCTGGCCTAGCAGCATGAAGAATTGGAGACACCAGACAGTTACTCCTAGTATATCATTACTCCATTAGAGAGGCGGAGGAGTGATAGGGAGCTGCGGCAGGAAGGGCGCACGCTACGTACCTTGTATCTGTTGACGAGGTTCTTCCACTTGCACTTGCACTGGTCGGCGGTGCGGCGGTACCCGCGCGCCCGGAGCGCGTCGGCCACCGCCTCCCAGAGCGTCTTGGCGCTGCGGCCCGCGGCGGCGGCCTCCCGCTCCAGCTCCCCGCGCGCCGCGATGAGCTCCCGCGTCTCCTGCACGCCCCACTGCGGCACCCGCTCGTCCCTGAACCCTCCTCCCCCTCCGCCTCCGCCCGCCTCCATCATCCCGCCGCGCGCCTAGCAACGACGACGGCACGCCCGTGACGCGGCGGTCGGCGCTCGCTTTCTGGCCTGGATTGATTTTGGGTGGCTTGCTCTGCCACGCGACCTTCTTCTGGCGTCTGGCCCGTGGCCTCGCCCCGCTTTTCGTTTTCTTCTCGCTCTCGCCGGTGGATGCCGCTGCAGTTGCAGCTGCTGCCTGCCGTTTCTTACTTTTCTGCCCATTCACACGCCTCTCTCTGCGCGGAGACGACGGGGCGGGGCCCCTTCCGTTCACACTAGCTGTCGTCCGTCCACCTGCACCGCAGTTTTATCATCGTTTTACTGGGCTGAACTTTTTTTATTAGGCTGGCCTTGACTGGACTGGACCTGGCTCGGGCCCGCTGCCGCCCAACCCACTCACTGACCCACTGGCCTCCCATCCCTTTTACTGTGCAGATTATTCATTCTTCTGCCTAAACAAACAAAAATGATCATATTTAACACATTTGATTTTGAGACGCTGGCTCACCACCAGGAGTTTGCCATATGGAGTAATAAAGAAAAAAAATGATCCAATATATATTTGCTGCATGAGCTGCTTGGAAACTTTATTCAAGGTGAGAAGAAATGCAAACTTTTATTTTTCTTACAACGAATAGAATAGATCTGCTGCTGCTACTACTCCACTGTGCCCTTTCTGCCGGTGCCGGTGATGGTGGTGGTCACGCCACACGGTAGCTTCTGCTACCACGTGAACTCCCACGGCGCTTTCTGCAAGCTGCTGCGGTGGGGCTCGTCGTCTCGGCGTTTCACCACGGCCGCAGGACTGTCGGCGACGGCGTGCCCTTCTTAAATTTTTCACCTCTATGCTATTGCCTACCAAGATTTTTACCACGGCCCGGTTTGTTCTTGCTTGCCGGTCACCAGAAAATTATTGTAGGAGTGCTTTCCTGGTTCCTACTACCCCACCCCGGAACAGCCGGCTGCTTTGAACTGCTTGCTGGTGATGGTCATCACTTCCCGAAGATCAGCTCCTTCAGAGAATCCATGGGTGAGCTGTGGCCGTAGGCATCGGTATCTCTCCCGAAGGTGAAACCTGGAACACGGCGCGCGACTCACGGTTAGGAGACCGATTCCAAGGAGTCGCAGATCATAAAGAAAGAAAAGGATTAGATTGATTAGAGATGGAGCGGGGAGGAAACCTAGCCACAGAAGCAATCCAAATGTCGTCGCGAAGAAAAATTCTCTGCTGATGCTGTTGCAGCTGGAATGGGCAACAGCTCAGGGTTAAGTCTTGTAGAAACACTTGCTGTATATACTATAAATCAGGGCTGTCATAGCTGCGAAAACATACCAGTACATGCAGGCCAGGTTGCCCCAACCTTGTAGGGCACATGCCCAAATAGAACCGGTGAACCTAAATGGATTAAGAGAATCAAGATTTCCCCCGCCAAAAAAAGAGAGAATCAAGGTCATATGAGAAACTGTGGATAGATAAAAAAGGTATTTGATTGAGTGCATTGGGAAACATCAAAGAGAAATGGACTTCTTATTTTACAATGCAACTACATTCGACCTCTATCAATGTCATGTTAATAGGTCTCTCAATCACAATTTCACAAATAAGCAACCAACTTATGGCCTATCATGGAGTTACGCGATGATGTAAATGAAAATATCATACTGGAGGGCTTTGGTAGAGTTCCATACACGGAAACTGGTTAGGTTACTCATTTACCCTCTTTTGCAATGAGTTTCGGGAACTTCATAATCTGAATCTCTTTCCTCTCCGGGTAGTAACAATAACTTCAACATAACCTCATCTCCTCTGTTTGCCATAATAAATAAGTCTAACTTATCTCGTTTACGGTGGATGTTTCTAGGAGATTGAATGTAACTCAACTAGCAATTGGTCCAAGAGAGCTCCTGCTTCAGATACTTTTCTCATTAATCAGGCTTACCATAACACATCTGATTAAACTATACATTTCTATGTGCAAAGCATGCAAAACTCTTAAGCAGTGATTAGGAAGATATTGACTGTTTCTGTTGGGGAAGTAGAAAAGCAGGTTGTGGAAGTTGACTCTTCAGATGAGAATCATTCCCCTTTGTATATTTTTTGACGCTTCCCCCTTTGTATATTCTCATGCAGTTGTGCTCGGATTTGAAAAATGGATAGGTTAAAATAGAACATACCACATCAGATCTCTGATAAATACAGAACGAGGAATCATAAGTGCATTTCCAATCATTGAAAGCAACATTGAGAACGCTGACAGTCCTTCGATGTTACTTGGGTTGAGATAGTTTGTCCACTGCATAACCCACCAAATAAATTGTAAGCAAATGTCTTCCTGTTAAGGGATACTAAATACTTAAGATTCAAATGCTACGAGTGTAAAAGTTTGAGTACCATCTGTGCAACTGGCATCCACATGAACAAAAGTGTGGCAGTCCAACCAGACAACGACCCCACAAATTTAGTTCCTCCTTCGGAAAGCTTGCCCATCCTTGCCTGAATTTAATGTAACACAAAATCAAGGGCTAACATAAGAAATGACAAATATAGTAGAAGTGGAAATTTTGCCATTAGTCCTAAATTGCTTAGTTAGCACGAACACTCTAATACAGAGGCATATGAACAGAAATAGAAAGGATAGAGTAGAGTAAATACAATGGACATTCTTATACCTAGAATGTTAAAAAGCACTAGAAATTTTATTGAACAATTTTTTCTTGTGAAGCAAGTGGGCCTAAGTACAGAACAAAACATCTGAGTAAACTATTACTCCCTCCTTCCCATAATATAAGAGCGTTTTTGACAAAAAAAGCTCATATTATGGGATGGAGGGAGTACCAAATAAAGAATCATTGATCAGATTTGTACTGTGCTAAAAGAGAAACAAACCTATCACACTTAAAGAATCTAAAACACCTGTAATATGAACTCTTATCGTGATTCGTAATTTGGAACTGGGCTTAATTATTCTGCACTCAAGCTTCTTAAATCCACAGGCTATTTTACAACATCAAATTTATTATGGGGTAGTACTAACTAAAGTCAAGCAAGTGACAAAAGGTTGTCTACAATTACCTCTTTGTACAGTATAACCTACTAGATCTTACACATTTTCTAGTTTCCGTTAAGGCGCTGAGATGGTACGAGAGCACACACACATGTAACTTGAGCAAAACTGCTTTATGCAAGAGGATGTATCATACCATGGCAACAGCAGCAACAGCCAAAGAGCCACAGATTATGCCAGGCAGTATGCTACTGGGGATGACGGGAACAAACGTTGACCACATGACCTGCATTTTCAATTCACCATTGAGATAATCACGCTTAACATGACACTGGATGGCATAGCTAGCAGGAGCATCAGCTGGATCTCCACGATGACAAAGTAAGTGTCACCTGAGGGAGCACGGTAAGGCCGCCGATTGTCGTGAAATCCTCCCATAGCAGCCAGAGGGTCTCTGGGAGCCACCCAATGTAATTGAGCAAGTTGAGGACAAGCCCGGCGCCGACAACAGCCGAAGTGGCCACAAACTGCGGGAAGGGCATGGACTCCGCCATGGCAAGCTGGACGATGACCACGTAGGTGGAGATAACGCCCAGCGTCTGCACGATGACAGCCTCCGTCTCCCTCTTCTTGGCGAAGTAGGACACGAGCGCCAGGTTGCCGAGCAGCCCGGTGAGCATCCCCTGGAGCGGCCAGACAGACGTACAATGCTCGCCGTAAATCGACCAATCGACCAATCAGAGCATATAAGAAACTAAGAAAGCGAAATGCGCGGGGACGATTGGGGCGTACGAGCCATGGGACGGCGAAGAGGGCGGTCTTGTTGCCGTCGACGAGGTTGCGGTAGTTGAGGATGATCTGCGGGAGCTGGAGGAGGAGGAAGGGCACGTTGGCGCTGCCCGCGAACTTGCCCGTCAGGGAGTCCCAGTCCTGGTACTCCTTGGTGACCTGCGCGCGCCAACCCAACAAGCGTCGTCAGGCAGCAGGCAGGCAGCCTTAATCAGGCGGCATTTCCCCCCGCGACATTCGCCGCCGATGTCGGGAGGTGGAGGGGAGGAAAGCAGACCTTGGGGGTTGGTTCGGAGACGGCGGTCTCGGGCAGCGCATAGCGGCGGCGGTGGAGGAGGAGCGCGGAGCGGTAGGAGCCGGACGCGGGCGCCTTGGAGACGAGGGGCTTGAGGGCGACGGCGGGGGCGGGGGATGCCGCGAGGGAGCGGACGGGCGCGCCCCGGCGGGAGAGCGGCGTTGTCGCCGCGGCCGGGGACGGGCGCAGCGGGAGGCGGACCGAGGGCAGCGACGGCGACGACATGGGAGGCGCACCGGGGGTGGGTGGAAGGCAGGAGCTGGATTCAGGCGGGGCGAGGGGCGCTTCACGACGTGTGACGGTGGTGAGTGAAGTAGTAAAAGGGAACGTGAGGACGGGAGGACGGGGAGGGAGGGGGGCGGTGCCGCGGGGGACGCGCGCCGTGCTCGCGCCGGGTGCCTTGGCCTGCGCGCCGTGCGCTGCGCGCGCGCGCGATCCGATGGACCCGGGACCCCGCGCCGCCGCCCGTTCGCTCGTGTCCCCGTCCGTAATCTTCACTGCTCTCCTTTTTCTTTTTTCTTTTTTTGAGAAACACTGCTCTCCTTTTTTTTCTTGAAGATCTTCTAAATTTTTAATTGGGTCTTCGCTGCACTCGTAATTCTCGCGCTCGGGTGGGCTCTCATTACGATTGGCCCACTTCTCAAGTGGATGGCCACATTGTTACAAACCTCGAGCACGAGTGTAGTGGTCAATGGAGTCCCGGAAAGGAGAATTTGGCATGCTAAAGGTTTACGCCAAGTCTTCCCTCTACTGTTCGTCGTCGCCATAGAGATCCTCACGGTTATTGTAGGCTATTGTAACTAAAGCTAAGCAATCTGGAGTGTTGAGCACATACACATGAATCTCGGCGACACAGCGACTATCAATATGCACAGATGATGTGGTGTTGTTCGTCAAGCCTACACCCCCGGACCTTGAGTTCATTAGGAGTGCTTTAGAGATCCTTGGTGAAGCATCGGGACTGAGGGTAAACTACAGAAAATCCTTGGTGATTTTGATCACCGAAAACCAGGAAGACAAAGAGAGAGTTGAGGAACTCCTACATTGCACCATCGGCGATTTCTGAAGCAGCATAAAGGTTGTGTAGGAGCAACTCCATCTTGCTGCAACAATGTGTACAACACAAAGTGCCGAAGGAACAACTCCAACGTGTTGCGCTACATATCGCTCTAGAGGCGAATGTAGGCCGATAGGGCAGCAAGAGTTCAATCCAGAACTCCTAGGGCACAACATCTACTTCAAGATCTTAGATAAGAACAACAAGTTCTATTATAGGTAGTGAGTACATAGTCTGCTCCCAAAATAGAGGTGAGGACCTCTATTTATAGGGCTTTGCACTAGTAGAAAACAAGGCTTAGGTCACAGGGCAGTTTTCACATTAGCCCCGGTTCAGTCACGAACCGGGACTAATGTGAGCATTGGTCCCGGTTCGTGAGCCCAGGGGGCCGGCCGGGGCCTCGTGGGCATTGGTCCCGGTTCGTATGGACCCTTTGGTCCCGGTTGGTGGTACAAACCGGGACCAATGGGCCACGCTCCTGGCCCACCACCCTTTAGTCCCGGTTCATACCACAAACCGGGACTAAAGGGCTGGTCCTAGTTGCGGCCAGTGTTTAGTCCCACCTCGCCAACCGAAGGGCGCTCACACCAGTTTATAAGCCCGTCCCTCTATGCCTTGTTGAGCTTCTCTTAAAGTGAAAATAGATGCCCTTATACAGGAAATTTGACCTAAATTCATAGTAATTTCATAGTAAATTTGACCTAGGTTGAATTTTCTCTATAAGTGCATCTATGTTCATTTTTTATATTTATAAAATAAATAAACCTTAATAAAATAAATAAAACTAAATAAACCTTAATAAAATAAAATAAAATAAACTATAGTAACTACAATAAATAAACCTTAATAAATTAAGTAAAAATAGCAGCAGTAAAATAAATAAAAATAGCAGCAGTAAAATAAATAAAAATAAAATAATTAAAGTAAAATACATAAGTAATTAGAAATAAAATAAATAAGTTTTTTGTTGTAAGTAGAAACAAAACCTTTTCAGAGTTCATTTGAAATGCTTTTCAATTTTAGGGTCTTATAGCTCAAAATAATTAGTAAATGCATGAAAAATAACAAATGAAGTCAGAAAGGATTGAAAAATGATGATGTGGCTTTGAATGATGCATTTTGAACACACAAAAAGTCAGGAGATCAAATAAGTTTTAAGAAATGAAATCCCTTTGTAACAGACGAGTTTCCGGATGAAATCCTGATACTTTGAAAGAGATTGTCCGTTTTGTACACGAAGTGCATCCAGTTTTTGCCGTAACCCTCTCAACTTTCTTGCACATGCTATGTGGATGAAATGATGATATCATGCCAACTTTCAACCTTTTCAGAGTTCATTTGAAATGCTTTTCAATTTTAGGGTCTTATAGCTCAAAATAATTAGTAAATGCATGAAAAATAACAAATGAAGTCAGAAAGGATTGAAAAATGATGATGTGGCTTTGAATGGTGCATTTTGAACACACAAAAAGTCAGGAGTTCAAATAAGTTTTAAAAAATGAAATCCCTTTGTAACAGACGAGTTTCCGGATGAAATTTAAACTATTCAAATTTGGAAACTAATGGAGTAACAGAAAGTTTATAATTATTCTGAGCTAAAAGCAAAAAGAATAAAAAATAAAGCAAAAATCAAAAGAAAATAAATAATTCAAAAAACAAAAAAATACTGGAAAAAATAAAAAAAATGCCGCCTAATGGGCCACACGGCCTGCATACGACTAGAAACCCATCTGCACATGGGCCAGGATGCAGGCCCGCAGGCCCAATAGGCCCAACATGGCAGTGACAAAGGTAGGCATGTAATGCCTGCATATTAGAGAGGAGCTCAGCACCTGAGCTGCAACGCAGCTTATAAACAGGTGCTGAGCTCTCTCAGCTAGCGAGGTGGGACTAAACTTCCCACCGCACCGCGCCAGCACATTAGTCCCGGTTGGTGGCTCCAACCGGAACCAATGCTCCCTTTTGGTCCCGGTTGGTGCCACCAACCGGGACCAAAGCCCTCTGCTTCCCGCCCTTTGCGCTGGTGAAAAGAGGCCTTTGGTCCCGGTTGGTGCCACCAACCGGGACTAAAGGTTGGGTATTGGTTTCGGTTTGTGCGTTGAACCTGGACCAAAGCCTTTGCTATATAAGCAGCACTTAGGAAATTTTCAGATTTCCATCGCCAGTTTCCCCCCGCCCGACAACGCCGCTAGCTCGATCTACGCCGCCAGGCTGCCACGCCGCCGTCGCCGTCGCCCGTGCCCCCGAGCCCACGCCATCGCCCGTCGCCGTCGTCCTCCGCCCCCCGCCGCCGTCGCCGTCGGCCTCCGCCGCGCGCCCCCGAGCCGTCGCCCGTACGTCACCGTCGCCCTCCGCCCCCGGCCCGCCGCGGTCGCCGTCGCCCTCCGCCACCCACGCCGTCGCCCTCCGCCGCCCACGCCGTCGCCCTCCGTCGCCTGATGTGAGCCGCCGCCACGCCACGGCTCTGTTTATTTTTTTCCATATAATTTGTATTATTTTTTTGTTCATTGCATTTTTTCATATATATAATGTATATATATATATATATGTATGTGGTAGCTATATGATGAATGGATGTGGCTATGTATGTATGAATATAATGTTCATATATAATGTTCATACAATTTTATAGAACTATGTATGTATGAATATAATGTAGCTATATGATTTTAGGTTATAAGTGCTTAGTAGTTGAACTAGCTAGTTGATTTAATAAAACTATTTTATTAAATTTTACTATATATAGAAGTAGTTTATTTTTAGTAAGAACTACTTTATTTTATATATTTATAGTAAGTGCTTAGTAGTTGAACTAGTTGATTAATTAATAGAACTATTTTATTAAATTTTACTATATATAGAAGTAGTTTATTTTTAGTAAGAACTACTTTATTTTATTTATTTATAGTAAGTGCTTAGTAGTTGAACTAGTTGATTAATTAATAGAACTATTTTATTAAATTTTACTATATATAAAAGTAGTTTATTTTTAGTAGGAACTACTTTATTTTATTTATTTATAGTAAGTGCTTAGTAGTTGAACTAGTTGATTAATTAATAAAACTACTTTATTTTATTTATAGTAAGTGCTTAATTAGTAGTTGAACTAGTTGATTTAACAAAACTAGTTTATTTTACTATAGAAGTAGTTTATTTTTAGCAAGGAAATTAATAGAACTAGTTTGTTTTTTTAGTTAAAGCAATTATTCCCGCATCGACGTCGACGACGCCTATCCCGCATCCTCGTCGTCGACTCGGCGGAGGAGGCCGGCTTGATCAGAGGGGCCATGTCCGGGACTGGGCTCCGCCGGGCTGGTTTTGGGAGGTGCTACCTTCCGGTGGGCGTAGGTTGGTGAGGAACCAGCCCGTCGTTGACCCGATCCTTGTTTGGTGGCGCTCGCGTGGGCCAGTGACGGTGCCGAGGCTTCCGGACACCGCGGAGGTGGTACGTCACCGTGTCAGCGAGGAGGACCAGCACGTCCATCGCTACATGGTTGCGTTGGAGGGCAGGTTCGACAATACCTGACAGGTTCTTCAGGGATCTCACTGGAGCTATGATCCTGTGATGGTTCCGTCCCTTTGGGTGTCCACCGCCCGCGCCGATACCCGTCGGGCGCTACTGTTCTAGCTGTACTAGCGATGCTATATGTATGATAGTATTCGAGGTGTATTAGTGATAATATTCGACGATGTACGGACGCATGGAGATGATGTAGTTTTGCTTATAATTGAATGCATCCTAATTTGAATACTACTTTATTTTGTGATTTGATTTTGCTTATTGAATGCTCAAAGTGAAAAACTACTCCGATCCTACTTTGAATGCTAAAATTGGAGAGCACTATGATTAGTTGATAGCTTATAGGGTTTTTGTTTTCGCAGAAATCTAGGAGCCCCCGGCCCCTCCATCATCCCCGCCGTCGTCCCCGTCACCGCCCCCTCCGACATCGAGGTGAGACCAGCCAAATCCTCTTTTAGAATGATAATTAAACGATATTTCGGGTTGACTGTAAGTCTGTCGAGTCTCCACCATATATGAGAGGACGAAGAATCCCGACTGTTGTCGTGGGGGTAGCTTCTCCTTCATTCCCGTGTGCTAGACAATTTGGTGTAATGCACTCGAGAACGAAAGGAGGAGCTACCATCACCGACGGTCGCAAATGTCAGAGAGGAATCAGTGAGGGAGAGTTCCACCATATATATATGAGAGGACGAACAATCTCGACTGTTGTCGTGGGGGTCGCTTCTCCTTTGTTCCCGTGTGCTAGCTAGACATTTTGGTGTAATGCACACGGGGACAAAGGGAGGAGCGACCATCACCAACGGTCGAATGTATACACCACGTGAGCTGAGAGTTTTCAAGAAAAGACTCGACAAACCGATAGTCAACCCGTGATGAATAATAATGATCTAACTTAGGTTTTTTAGTACATATATTTAATTGTAGATGTTTAATATTTGAATTACGAACATAGGAAATGTCGTACTCGGACGACGAAAGTCTCCCGGGGGAGTGCGACTGGTGCCACGACGACCGAGGTCAGTGCGACAGGCCTCACCTGGTCGAAGATCGGCGCTTCAGTATTAAGCTGGAGGAGACGTTCGATGTT
This sequence comes from Aegilops tauschii subsp. strangulata, assembly GCF_002575655.3. Taxonomy (NCBI): domain Eukaryota; kingdom Viridiplantae; phylum Streptophyta; class Magnoliopsida; order Poales; family Poaceae; genus Aegilops; species Aegilops tauschii. The sequence continues at coordinate 546,786,760 of NC_053036.3, read as the reverse complement.
GAAACGGTACGCAACGACGACAAGTGTTATTTTTTCGTAATTAAGCACGACTTCAACTATTTCAACGTGTACTTTTCATCTTTTACAATTCGGCTAGCTTATCCCATGCCATGCAAGACGCTACGTCTTGGAGATGATGGGTTTTGAAGACCATGAAAGTATGGAAACAAAGAAAATTCACCTAAGGACCCATCATGATATAGATTTTGAAGTAAAGTTGTATAATTCTGAGAGCGTAACCCATTTTGGTTGCAAAAATTGGGAAGCATTTTGCAAGATGTATGGTTTTGATGAGGGTATGCTTGTCACCATGGATCTTGGTGATCCTGACATCGAGCAAGACAATATGGACATTTGGGTCCTTGTTGATACGCCTCCAATTCTACCGCTATGTGAGTTTCTCAAACATAGTTATTAGCTAATTTATATTGTTCATTTCAAAATAGTTGACAGCTTATTTTCATTGACAGCTTATTTTGATTGTTCAAACAATGTGCGGAACATGGTAGACAGAACCTACTACACCGATGGCTCTGAGTTAACTTATAAGGAGAAAACTCATCTGGTCGGATTTTGTACTGATATTGAGAATTATAATATCTACAATCAAACTCCTCAACATTATGGTCAATACGTGCCACTAGTGCACGTGTTGAACTACGGTAACTACTATGGAGATACCCTGGTAAGATTTCTTACTATTACGACATCCGTGCATATTTTACATAGTTCTAAAACTAGTACATTATCATTGCTAACTATGAAGTTATTACTATGTTTTTCAACAGATAATCCCAGAGGATTGTGTGCCTCATTTGATGTATCAGAATGGTAGGCTTGATGTTTTGAATATACAACCAGGTCATCCTACGAATCTCAACTGTCCATACCAGATTTCTAAAAGAAGTGGAGACATGCAAATCAAAGAATGGAAAAAATGTATGGACAGTCGCAAGGAGGTTCTTGGAAGCAAAAGGAAGCGAGGCGCAAGAATTGGAGACAGGATGATCTCCATTCTCCATAATGGAGAGTCAGGGTCTATATTGTTTTATGCTATTTTACCTTAAAGAGGGTATTTCGGTCCTACCTAATACTGATGATCATGTGCTAAGAACAATTAAGTAGGGTTGGTTCGATGACTGTGAGGATGATGATCGTATGACTTGTTATTAATAACGAGTAGAAGTTGTATGATGATGATTAGTAGGACTTGTTATTATATATGATGATGCATGATGCGCACATGAAGAGTTATTATATATCAGCGGGTGAAATGAACATGGATTGGATTGAAGTGAAGGCAACATGCATGTGGTGCGTGTCGAAAGTAGTACAATCCAAACTTGATCAAGTCCAGATTAGTATTACTTTCGACATGCACCACATGTTGCCTTCACTTCAATCTAAGCCATGTTTAGGCATAGCAGTACGTAGCGTTGGTAAACCAAGCACGGAGATATAAGAGAGGACACTTCTCTCTAATAGCTACCTAATAACAACCTAAATTAACCCCCCAAAACCCCCAAACCCCCCCCCCCCTTTCAAAAAAAACAAAAACCTCAGCTCCTGCCAGGTGCTGACGCGTGGATGCCTATTGGTCCCGGTTGGTGGCACCAACCGGGACCAAAGGCCCTCCTGCCTGGGCTCCACGCACCGGCCACGTGGACGGCCTTTAGTCCCGGTTCGTGTAAGAACCGGGACTAAAGGGCTAGGGCATTAGTAACGACCCTTTAGTCCCGGTTCCAGAACCGGGACTAAAGGCCCTTATGAACCGGGGTAAAAGCCCCTTTTCCTACTAGTGTTGGGAAGCCTTCACATACTTCTACTTATAGCTGGAACACTTATAAAATATTATTTAGGATTCACCATTCTACTCACAGCTACTTATAACTAGGGAACTCTAGAAACAGCAGGTAGGGTAAGAGAAAAGAAATATTACACTAAAGTGGAAGTATCTACAAGTAGCCAAACATATTTGGCATGTTTTTTTTCACATCAATTGTTCCTCATCATTTTCCCCTAGTTGTTTGGAACTTGTCCTCGAGTAATTGTCGTAGAGCGCTTCTTCTGGATGGTAGAGAGTCAAGTCCGCAACATTGAAAGTGTTGGATATGCCCATGTCGCTTGGAAGATCTATCACATAAGTATTACTCCCTCCTTTCCGGCTTATAGGGCGTATCTCAAAATTTTAGGTTCCACGTTTTATAAGTCTCAATTCGATGGCTCCCCATCACATATTCAGATTTCAAGGTGCATTAATTCATTGCATGCAAGGATTAAGAGAAAATTGACCAATGCATGTACTTCATGCATGCATTGCAACTAATGCATTGGTAAACACAACTATTTGAGGAAAACGAGCACATTAATTGAGTGCTTTTACAAACTACAAAAATTATTTCCACCACTCATCATCTACCTTGGTTGGTGAGATTTCTGAATTGAGCCCTATAAACCAGAAAGGAGTTAGTATCATTTATCTTCCTTGTGATAGAGAAGGGCCCATACCTTCGCTGCCTAAGCTTCCCCTTAACACCTAAAGGCAGCCTCTCTTTTCAGAGGTAGACCATCACCTTATCACCAACTTGAAATGATTTTGGCCTCCTTTTGCAACCAGCAAATTATTTATATTTCTGAGTTTGTGCTTCCAAAACACCACAAATATCTTCAAATAACTCAGTGTAATTATCAGCAAAGGACAATACTGATTTTGAGTTTCCCTTTGATGGTAGCTTCACCAGGCCCACCACATGTATCGAAACTTTAGTGTAGACAATGGAAAAGGGGCTCCTTCCTGTGGATCTATGCTTGGAGTTATTGTAGGAGAACTCTGCAAGAGATAAAGCCAAATCCCATTGTTTGTTTCTTTCTCCACAAATGCAATGGATCAGATTACCCAAAAACTTGTTTCACCACTTCCGTTTGTCCATTTGTTTGTGGATGAGCAGTGCTAGAAAATTTCAATTTAGTGTTGAATCGCTTCCATAAAGTGAGCCAAAATGTAGCAAGAAACTTGCTATCACGGTCTGAGACGATGGACCTTGGTACTCCATGAAGTCTGATCACCGCTCGAAAGAACAGATTTGCCACATGATGGGCATCTGTTGTCTTGCGACATGGGATGAAGTGAGCCATCTTAGAGAATCAGTCCACGACCGCAAACACGGCATCACTTCCTCACCTTGTTCTTGGCAAGCCCAAGACGAAGTCCATAGAGATGTCCTCCCATGGAACGACGGGAACAGGCAAATGCATGTATAACCCTGTGTACTGGATTTGGCTTTTGCAGGCTTGACATATAGGGCATCGCTAAACAAACTTTCCAACATCTCTCTTTAGTTGTGGCCAAAAGTAGCGAGCTTCCAGGTTAGCGATAGTCTTGTCCCGTCCAATGTGGCCACGAAGATCACTCGAATGGAGTTCTCTAATTAGTTTGTCACGCAAAGAACTCCTTGGGATGCACAAACGATCATTTTTTAAGAGATAGCCATCCTGCACCAAATAGTCGTCACCTACTGGCTGGCTCCTGATGTGCTTCACCCAAACATGGCCAAAGTCTTCATCATCCTGATACAACTCCTTCATCTGATTCATGCCTGGAAGTTCAGCCTCAAAAGAAGTCAAGAGGCATGTGTCGGTGTCAAAACCGGCCGATCTCGGGTAGGGGGTCCCGAACTGTGCGTCTGAGGATCGAAGATAACAGGAGACAGGGGACACGATGTTTACCCAGGTTCGGGCCCTTTTAATGGAGGTAATACCCTACTTCCTGCTTGATTGACTTTGATGAGTATAGGGGTTACAAGAGTTGATCTACCTCGAGATCGTAATGGCTAAACCCTGGATGTCTAGCTCGTATGATTTGTGATAGCCTCTACGGACTAACCCTCCGGTTTATATAGACACCGGAGGGGGCTAGGGTTGTACAAAGTCGGTTTACAAAGAAAGGAAACTAAACATCTGGCCGCCAAGCTTGCTATCCATGCAAAGGAGAGCCCCATCCGGACACGGGGGAAGGCCTTCTATCTTATATCTTCACGGCCCATCAGTCCGGCCCATGTTACATAGCCCGGCCACCCGAGGACCCCTTAATCCAGGACTCCCTCAGTAGACCCCAAACTTTCCTTCAATGACGATGTAGTATCCGGCTTTATGTCTTCGGCTTTGCAAGGCGGGTTCTCCATAACACTTCGGATTGACGATAGTTCGGCTGCACATTAAATACCATATTCTATTGATTCTTCGCTGCCGTCGCCTCGGCTTTGATAATCCCCAAGTGCAGGGAATCATCGTAGCAATTTTCAAAGGTGGAAGTGATAAGTATGGAGTGTCGAACCCACAAGGAGCTAAAGGTAAGATCAATATTCTCTCAAGTCCTATCTACCACTGATACGACTCGTCCAACTAGAAACGAGAAATAAAACTACGTTGTGGGTATGAAGAGGATAACTTTGCATGATATCGGAGAGCTAAAACATAAAAGTAGATGCTGTTATCATAAAGTTAGAATATATTACTAAATATTATAAATAGCGAGTGTGGAATAATGATGGGTCGGTGTGCGGAATTATCCTAGGCAATTGTTAACAAGATCGGTAATCACTATTGCAATTTCATATGAGGGAGAGGCATCAGCTAACATACTTTCTCGTCTTGGATCATATGCACTTATGATTGGAACTCTAGCAAGCATCCGCAACTACTAAAGATCATTAAGGTAAAACCCAACCATAGCATTAAAGCATCAAGTCCCCTTTATGCTTCTGCCACTTATCCGTGTTTATGCTTCTGTCACTCAAGCAACGCAGACAATAAGTAAACCATGGACATATTGCACCACCCTACAGCGGGAATCCCTCATGCTTGCGCGACACGGAGGGCACCATAGGACAGCAACAAAATAAAACATACAACTCATACCAATCTAGATCATCAATCAACCCAAAGACAAAGGATATCTACTCAAAACATCATAGGATGGCAACACATAATTGGATCATAATATGTGGCATAAAGCACCATGTTCAAGTAGGGATTACAGCGGGGTGCGGGAGAGTGAACCGCGTAAAATAGATGAGGATGGTGATGTTTATGAAGACGATCACCGCGGCGATGATTCCCCTCCCATCACCGGCGGCGCTTGGTACATGGACTCGGGCGCCACCGCCCACATGACATCTCATCCCGGCACTCTGTCCTCCTTCACTCTGGTTCATACTCCTACTCGCATCACCGTTGGTAACGGTTCCTCATTACCTATCACACATGTTGGTCGTACTTCGTTTCCTTCCACATCTACGCCTATCACTATGTCTAATATTCTTGTTTCTCCTGTTTTAGTTATGAACCTTGTATCTGTTCGTCGTCTTGCTCATGAGAATCCCATTACCGTTGAATTTGATGATGTTGGGTTTTCTGTGAAGGACGCCGGTACTTGGATGGTCCTTCACCGTTGCGATAGTCCTGACGAGCTCTATCCAGTGCACTCCTCCGCCACCGCCTCCACCACCCCAGTCGCCCTCGCCGCAGGTGTCGACCTTTGGCATGCTCGTTTGGGACACCCGAACGCCACCACTTTACATCAAATTCTTAAGAGTTTTTCATTCTCATGCAATAAGATCGATGACCATACTTGTGAGGCTTGTCGTCTTGGTAAGCACGTTCGTCTTCCGTTTAGCGCATCTACCACTATTTCTACTTTTCCGTTTCAGTTATTGCATAATGATGTTTGGACATCCCCGGTTGCAAGCAACACGGGCTACCTATACTATTTGGTGATCTTAGATGATTTCTCTCATTATGTGTGGACATTTCCTCTTCGTCGCAAGTCCGACGCCCTTGCCACACTCACCGCCTTTTATTCCTATGTTACCACACAGTTCGGTCGTCCTATCCTTGCATTACAAACTGACAACGGAAAAGAGTTTGACAACGTCGCTGTTCGTAACCTTCTAGCCTCCCACGGCAACAAGTGAAATTTAAGGTGTCCGGACGTGTCCGCGGGCATTTGAGAGGCCGGATTTACCATATATGACTGTAGATGCTCTAACATGCGCTCCAAGTTTGTGTTCTGCATAGCATTTAAGCTCGCTACCACTTCTCTGCTCACCTCAGTGGTGTTCGCCAGCCAACGCAAACAGTTGTGCTCTGCAGCCGTTTGGATGCTACTTCGCCACACGACAGCACCGAGCAGCTGGCCTCTTCAGGTCATGTCTCATGTGTGCCCGTGATGCGAAACATGGACATTACGGAAAGAATTAATATCGCAGAACACTACTAGTCCTTTTTTTTTGCCAACAAACACTACTAGTCCTTATCTGCGACCAGCACAGCAGCAATCCAATGTTTTTGTCAGGTCCCCGCAAAAAAAAATGTTTTTGTCAGGTAACTTGTTTCCTTATGATGGCGTTTGGTTTGATAATTGATATACTCCTCTATACATACCAAGCAAGCAAAAATGGCCAAGAATCTGTGGGCTTACCATGCATGCAGAGGAGGGAGAAACTAATTCCACAGTTCGCATTTACCGAGCGAGCCATGGTCGGATCAGATATATGCCTTGCTGCATGGAGAGCCAGCATCGGCCATCCATATATACCTTGCTTGATGCCACCACCATTGTCGGCGTCCTCCCTCCCTCCTTTATTGCCACTTGCACAGGGCCGCTGCTGCTATTTATGTCGCTTGCTCCACCAGGAGAGGGCCAGCTACGGTGACCACTGCCCAAGCCTGAGGCTCCGCGGCTCTTCCGCTCCACTTCTTCTGCCTCCCTCTGCTTCTCCCGGATCCTTGCGTCCCCCTCTCTCTGCTTCTCGACCACTCCTACGGGCATCTGATAGGAAGAAGAGAGAGGTCCAGCCTTGCGTCCCGTGATGATGGCATTTGGGCTGCCCCGCGCGGCGGCGGTGGTGACGCTGGTGCTGGGCCTCGCCGCGGCGTCGGCCATGGCGGACGACGTGGAGATGGTGTTCCTCAAAAGCGCGGTGGCCAAAGGAGCAGGTATGTGCGTCACTTCGTTCCGTTCGTTCGTTTGCGCCACCATGGCATTCTTGTATTCTCATTGCTCGGCCAGTGTTGACATTTTCTGGGCGCAGTGTGCCTGGATGGGAGCGCCCCGGTGTACCACTTCTCCCCCGGCTCCGGCACCGGCGCCAACAACTGGATTGTTCACATGGAGGTAATTAGTTAGACCAACGTAATTGAAGGCTTGCTAATTTTTGCAACGATGTAAATATTCTTTTGGAAATGAAACGATATATCTTTTTACTAACATTATTTGGTTGGAAGGGAGGAGGGTGGTGCAAGACCCCTGAGGAGTGTGTGATCCGGAAGGGCAACTTCAGGGGCTCTTCCAAGTTCATGAAGCCACTCTCCTTCTCAGGGATCCTAGGGGGCAACCAGCAGTTCAATCCCGGTATGGCATACACCCTTTTGCCTTGCCCTCATGCAGTCACAACTTCCCCATCTGAAGCAGATCGATGTGGTGCCACCTTTTACGATTTTCTTGTTTCATCACGCATGATTTTTCTTGCAGATTTCTACAACTGGAACAGAGTCAAGGTCAGGTACTGCGACGGCTCATCGTTTACCGGCGATGTCGAAGAAGTGGACTCCGTATGTTCTGGACTTGGATTGCATGCATGCATTTTCATATCTTATGTGCAAGACATGTATCCAGATTGACCTCGTGCTTGCAATGCAGAAGACGAACCTGCACTTCAGAGGGGCCAGAGTTTGGGACGCCATCATCGAAGATCTGCTTAACAAGGGGATGAGCAAAGCAAAGAGTGTATGTGCACCTGCTGTTAACTTGTATCAGATTATCAGTAGAGTAGCAGTTAGGCTGTTCTACTGCATAAATTCCAATTTGCAGATCTTCTTGCATGGACCTTAAGATACTGAACAATCAAGTGCTGCATTCATCACACCTTTTCAGGCTATTCTTTCTGGATGCTCAGCCGGAGGTCTAGCGGCAGTACTGCATTGTGACAAATTCAAAGACCTCCTTCCACCGTCGGCATTCGTAAAATGCGTTTCTGATGCCGGTTATTTTATTGATGGGTAAGTTTCATACTCCTGGTGTTCTATTGGTCATGAGTAACCATTCGTGTCAAGTGATCGTTGCCGTTGTCATTGCAGGACGGATATTACCGGCAACAAGTTTGTCAGAACATCCTTTAAGAACGTTGTAACCCTACATGTATGTTGTCTTCTGACCTTACAGTACTGGCCATATCCTAATGTTATCAGATACAAGATCTTGCAATCACCAGCTTCATAATTCAGTTCACTATCTGCATTCTATACCACTTTCTCAGTGACAATTAAACGCGCCTTTTATTTTCACCGGTTCTTCCCCCACTACCATGAGCTTCAATCTTACCTGGATAATAATTTATGAACACTGCATGCGATTTTTCGCCATTTCGAGCCTGATAACCGTTTTAATCTCTTGCAGGGATCGGTTAAAAATTTGCCATCTTCATGTACCTCGAGGGTATCACCTGAGCTGGTCAGTATTATTCACTTAAGATTGAAGGGGACGCTCTTCTCCTAGCATGTGCACTAACATGAAAGGAAAAAAAATGTATATGCAGTGCTTCTTCCCACAGCATGTCCTCCCAACAATGAAAACGCCGCTATTCATACTTAATGCGGCGTATGATTCATGGCAGGTAATTTTCATACCTTTTTCCAGCACTGCACAATGGCAGTAGTGTTTTCTTCTGCAGTATAACAAGTGCCGAGTAAAAATAAAAGATTCATTTAAGCAAGATGTTTCAGCGGTGAATAGCAGTAACAAGCTGGCGCCTGCACTGCAGATCAGGAACATCCTGGTGCCTAGCGCCGCCGATAAGAAGAAGGAATGGGCCAAATGCAAGGTTGACATAAAGGGCTGCTCCTCCAGCCAGCTGGTGACCTTACAACGTTAGTGATCCTTCCACCTGCCAATGGTCTTCCTGGATGATCCAACTTTGGTGTTCATCTGGCTTGTTTGATCATGTTGCTTATCTCTGTTGCTTGTTATTTTTGGCACAGATTTCAGGGATGAGTTCCTGTCAGCGCTCCCTAAACCGGAGCAGTCTCCCAAGATAGGCATGTTCATAGACTCGTGCTTTGCTCACTGCCAATCTGGAGCCCAGGACTCGTGGAATGCCGACGGTTCCCCTTCGATTCAGAAGATGGTACGTCTAGCAGTTTTGAAATTGGCCCAACAGTTTTCTAACGATTCAGTTTCAAACAATTTTAAATCAAGGGAGATTCAGTGAAAAATGTGCGAAACCCCGGTCGCAGCTTAGCTTATCTATGATATATTTTCATATCTGTTTGCAGAGAATTGGCAAAGCTGTGGGGGACTGGTACTTCGACCGGGCTGTGTCTCAGCGGGTTGACTGCCCGTATCCCTGCAACCAGTCCTGCATTGACAATGAAGATGACTGAGCAATTGGGCCTGAACTTCATTCTCGAAAAGAAAAAAAAGTGGGCCTGAACTTCAGTTAGATGATGCAGGAATAACATGGATTAGACCACATCCATAGCTACAGGTAGAATAGGTGATTCTTCATAGACGGTTGCCTACCCGTTCTGTGTTTGTTGATGCTTACTGCTACTGAGAATAAAATGAAGGAGTTGTGGTGTGAACTTGTTGCGTGAAATGGTTATTTAGAATTGACAGGAAACTATACTTGCTATTTATTGTTCAGAAAACCAGATTTTTCACAAATTTCAAATGACCATATAGTTTACCACAAATTATAGGCACCCTTTTCTACATAATACCAATATGACGTGCATTTTATAAATTTGCAAAACTCAAAAGTATGGTTTTGCTATGTTTCAAAACATGAACCGAACCAAAGTTATGAAATTTTGATTCAATCTAAATATGAATTGCGGTGAAAATGGGGATACAAACCGTCCTATCCAAAAAAATTTATTTTTTAAAAAAAGGAGGATGACCCCCGGCCTCTGCATGTCCTATCCAAATTTGGCTAACGGTTTTATTTAGTTACACCTCCGCTGGCAAAACAAATCAGTAACCACTACAACAATGGAGTCTAGCATGTAATCGAGAACAACAGAGTGCTTGTGTTGTTTAAATATATGAGGGGCATCTTAGTGTAAATATTGTAGAAGTACGATGATTTAATGGTAAGTACATATGCTAGTCTAATAAAAATAAATAAAATCAAACAAAATAATTGAAATCACACTATTTTTTAAATACACAAAATCACTTATTTGAAAAGTAAGATGAAACAGTTTTTTGAAGTAATTAAAATCGCATTATTTTAAAATACTGAAATAATTGAACCCACTGTTTTGAAATAATTGAGATCACCTTTTGGAAATAATTGTAATCAATGTTTTTAAAAATAATGAATTAATTGAAACCAACTTTTAGAAAATAATGACTCACTCTTTTGAAAAAAATGGAATAGCTCTTGAAATATTTGTTTCCATATAATTAAAACCATTGTTTTGAAAATAGTTGAAATCACTAGTTTGAAATGTAGAGTTGTGAAGTTGCTGAAATAATACATAGAATTTGTGAGCGAAGTCCATGCAGAGAATTTTATTAGAAATAGTTCTGAAATCACTCAGATGTATGTTTCTTGAATTAGTTGACTTTTTCTAATAACTGAGAGATTTTATTTTAATTAACGGATTTTTTATATCACTTGTTTGAAATAAATGAAATCACCTTTTTTATTTGAAATAGTTGGGTTTTGAAAAAGAAGTAATTGAAATCACTATTTTTTAAATAACTGAAATTACTTTCTTGCAATGATGAAATTTATTATATCACTTATTTAAAATATTTGTAATCACTATTTCGAAATAAATGAGAGACGTTTTCAAAAAAGTAGAACACATTTTTATTTTAGAAACCAAATAAATGCTTCGCACTATCTTGAAATAAGATGGAATCACTTTGTTGAAAAAAATGGAATAGTTTATTGTAACAATGAAATAAGTGAACTCAATGTGTTTTAAGACAATATAATAATTGAAGCCGTATTTTTGAAATAATGAATTGTTTTTTCCGAGATTGAATGAATCACTTTTTGAAGAGAACGCAATAGTGTGTTAAAATAATTGAATCACCGTTTTGAAATAATTGAAATAGCTACTAGTTTGAAATAAAGATTTGTGAAAGTTATAGAGATAACTGAAATTGAAATTTGTGAGCGGGCTCCACTGGTGCAGATTATACATAAATAAATGATGTGCATACAGAAAATACACTAAGGCATGTGTATCCATGTAGATGGGGGGTTTGTCCTATGATGGGCGTGTTGGAGCTGCGGTAGCAGTATGCAGGGATGAACATGGTCAGTACCTCGGGTCATCGGCAAATTGTTCTACCCGGTGTTATGAACCCTACAGTTTTAGAGACCATTGTTTGCCACGAGGCTTTAGCACTTGCAGCTGATCTATCTTTGGATCATTTGGTAATCGCTAGTGACTGCAATCCGATTATGGATGACATCATAAAAGGGGTAGGAGGCTCTCATATCACAGTCGTCAAGAAGATAAATAATAGAATATCACATTTTACTAGTTGTGATTTTATGTTCGAATGTCGTGCTCCGAATCAGAAAGCTCACAATCTTGTAAAAAAATTGCCTCGCTTCCGCAGGGTTGCCGCTTGTGGCTTATTTCCCCTCATGACCCCCTTTATCCCTTTGAATATATTTTCAAATTAATAAAGCATGGGATCCCTTAAAAGAAATGTGTATCCATACATTGCCTCCTCGGGTTGGGTTCCTTTCCAACTGTTGCCACGCGGTGGGTGGTGGGCTTGTGGCACTGGACATAGCACATTCCAAGCCGTGATCCTTCCAGAATCAATTCGGAGCACAAGAGAGGGAGGAAGCATTTTGAGTCACGGGTTGAACTGAACCCGTGAAATGCCCTGCCGTTTGTTGAATGGCGGCACGGCGCGGCCTCACACAAAAGGGTCCAAATGCCCTTCACATGCGCTTGTTCCTTGTGATCCTCGGTCCTCCCCGTCCCTTTCTGCTGCTCGTCTCGAGCGAGTTGTCCGCATAAACAACAAGCTTTGATTTGATGGATCATCATCTCCCACCCACCGCTAGCTAAGGCTTTGGCCACCCGGCTGGCCGGATATAAAGCTCGCCGGAGCCAACGTTTATCAGCTAGCAGTAGCTTCTTCTCAGCTCGCAGCTAGCTAGCTCCTCTAAGACACCATGAAGAAGAAGAAGCCAGTGCTGTTCCTTGCGTTGGAGGCGCTACTGGTCGCCGCTCTGCTTCTTCTTCCCGGCCAGTGCCAGGGGTCTCGTGGAGCCAACCTCACGGTGACCGGCACCGTGTTCTGCGACGCCTGCTCCTCCAGCTCCTTCTCCAACCACAGCTACTTCCTGCCAGGTTCCACTCTTGCATGCATTCTTCTTGCTATGCAATTCATCGAATTCCTCCCGTGTTCTGAAGCGATCTCCCATTTGTTCGTTCGTCAGATGTGAAGGTCAGAATCGACTGCGCGATCAGGGCGAGCACGGCTTCCAAGGAGGAGATCAAGATCACGGCCGAGAAGACCACCGACAGCCACGGCGCCTACCGGCTCGACATCCCGGCGGTCGCCGGCCTCGGCTGCACCACCGGCGGCGAGGCCGCGTCCTTCTGCCGGGCCGCCGTGCTGGACAACCCCTCGCCGCTCTGCGACGTGCCTGCCGTGACCACCACCGCCGGCCACATCTCCTTCTCGGCCCGGGACCCCGACGCGTGCCTCTACAACCTCAACTCCCTCTACTACCGCCCGGGCAACAAGGCGGGCCAGTGCGACGGCGCGGGGGCGTCGACGCCGGCGGCCGCCGCGCTCAACACGTCGCTCTTCTACTGCCCGCACTGGCCGTGGCCGCCCATCCCGTTCTGCACGCCCCGCCCCTGGTTCCCGCCCATACCCTTCTTCACTCCCCCGCCGCCGGCATTCCCGTTCCCATTCCCGCCATTCCCGTTCTTCACGCCACCGTCACCTCCACCACCGGCTTTCCCTTTCCCTTTGCCGCCCTGGCCGTGGACGCCACCGGCGTCGCCGCCGCCGCCATCGTTCCAGTTCCCTCATCTGCCACCGATTTTCTCGGCACCATCTCCGCCGCCGCCCCCGCCGCCGCCGCCTGCATTCCCGTTCCCTTTGCCGCCGTTTCCACAGCTACCTCCTTTCCCACATTTTCCGCCTCTGCCGTCGTTGTATTCGCCACCGCCTCCTCCGCCCCCGCCCCCGCCTCCGCCGCCTTCCTTTCCTTGGCCTTTCCCGCCGTTACCCTTCTTCCCTCCAACTGCAAGCCCTTCGGTGCCATCTCCTCCACCTTCAAGGCATTACCGCAAAGATCCGAGCACCTGGTCCTCTTCCAAAACCCAACCATAAATAAAGTAATAATAATAAGTACTTCAAGGAGAAGATTAAAAGTACATAATAGCAATTTGTTCTGCTCGTGCTAGGGGCGGATGTGAGTCAGTGCCTATAATTGTATGTCAGATTGTAAAAAGAAGAAGACTTAATTTCCTCTTTTTGAGATGAAAAGACTCTCTTTAGAGAGAAAATGCAGTTTTATTGCGGCTTAATAATACAGAATTACCATTTCCCAGGTTACTGATTTTTTTTTCCCGGCTATTTGAATTTCTATTGCGGTGCGATTCTGGAAACGCTCCTCCTTCACTAGAAAGATGGCATGAGGAAGTAAGACACTAAGATGCATATTGCAATAGTTACCGTGTACATATTCATCGCGCAAATCATAATATGCATGAATAATTGAATACAACTGACTAGGCATAAGTACTTCCAGGGATAGTAATAGTTTTTGCTTGTAGCTTGAAGAGTCAAATGCTAGATATATAAGAAAACAGAGAATTTTAAACCCAGTTGCGCTCCATCAGCATTATTCTGAAAATAATAATGGAGAGAAAATTGTTCATCGACGACCCATAGTATGCAATACATATGGGAACAAGGAGGTTCAGCAACACAATTAATATACAAGGAAGTTTTCTAGAACCTGCCCTAGTGAAGAGATGGGTTAGCTAGATTACTGGCACCAGAGCAAAGAGTGAAGAGATTGGGCGACCCACGACAAGTAGGGAGAAGGCGCCTGCAAGAACTGTGGGGTCGAGGGTTACCCGCGAAACAACTGCGCCAAAGGTCCAGAACTGAGACACCCAGATGTGTGTTGAGCTAGCATGCAAGACTCGAACATTTGATGAAACGATGTAGTGGTTTCAGAAAACATTTTCTGGATATTTGCTTATCAGTGTTGTTGTGCTTAATATGTACTCCTACCTCATGTATTCTATTTGTACCGGTTGATCGGTGGTCAGGTTGGAAGCTGTTGTTTGGATGAGCTGCAACTTTGTAATGAGCACAATTTCAGGAGCTGGTACTACAAGATCAGATATTGTTGTAGCATGGAATATGTGAGACAGATTGCTTGGTGTACTACTCTCCAAACTTAATGGTGTTTGCATTGAATTCTAGCTTGCCTACAGGTGTCATCAGTACTCTGCTTATCTGTGGATGGGTTTTGCATAAATCTGAAATATGAACTCCCTGGGCAGGAGGCTTGCGCACCGTCTATACATAGACAGTGAGAGGCTGGGGAGAACTGAAGGTACAGTCTGGTTCAGTCATCCACCCAGCTGAAGCTGTACATCTCCAAGATAAATCAATAGATGGCTCATCTCACTTCTCCCTCCAGTGCCTCCTCTGCAATCTCAGGAGCGGGTGCAAGGTCCACTGATCACAGTGCTTTAGCGGAGGTGAGAACTCAGGCACTGGCATGACATGTGTTTCAGACTGCAATCTTCTTCTGTCAGTTAAAAATTCCGTTGGGTCCAGGAAGCGCTGCCGTCGGGACAAAATCTTGCACGGGACGGCTCACATCGTGTGCGACCGTCTGAGCCAGGCTAACTCAGACAAACGGCGTTGGATTGAATTCTGCACAGATGTGGGCCATGGGTGCAGAATAAGCAGCACAATACAAAACAAATACCTGGGCTTGTATGCTGCCAGGTACCAGTTGAGAATCTCGGAGTGGAAGGACGAGGTAGATAACGAGCTCAGAACATCACTTTTGAAACCCAGCACTCCCATGCCAGACGGTAGCAACTGAGGTCAGCTCCGTGCCTCTCATGATGAGGCAATGGCCCTGCTCATACACTTGGCGCCAGAAATACCAAGCCAAGACCCTCCTATTGAGATCACCTGTGTGCAGTAGCAGCAAGCTGACTGGCTCCTTGACCACATTTCTGCTCAACCACAGCAAGGTAGGCGCTGCAGTTCGGCACCCAGATACGAAGCAGCATCAGCAAGGCAGCTGTCATGTGAGCCCTTGAAAGCCGAGACAAGCGCTTCTACTCGCATCAGAGCTGGCACCGATATTGAGAGTATCATTCCTTGGGCTAGATACTGCCTGCAAGAGAATGCTAGGCTGTATAGCAGACGAGTCAGCTGGAGGGAGACACCATGCTTCAACGAGTCCAAAAGAGCGCTCAGTTTAGGAAGATTTGTCAGCAAGCCCATCGTGGCCTCTCGAGGTGCTGCCTTGAGCAGCAACACCACGCAATCTGACGCCAAATCGCTTATGTGTGGATCTGAATTTCCAACCACCTCAAGAAATATACCCATACTGCCACCGAGGTCGCATATATCCATGATGCAAGATTGTTGATCAACAGCAATGCTCATGTTGAAGGCGCTGTCAACAAGGAGTGCATGTTCTTTGGTAAGGGCGGTACTTCTGCTGCTGCCGATGCCACAGATAATGAAAGCTCTGCAAAGTTCCAAGGTTGGTTCCAGAAAACCATCCATATCTTTGGCAGTCACAAACTCAACCAGAGTCCCTATTCTTCTGACAACTTGAAGCTGTGAAAGGAAACTGGAGTCCATGTCAGGAGCAGATGCTAGTGCAAAACAAAGCTTCACATTGCTTACGTTTGCATTTGAAAGATCTCCAAGCAAAAAATCGAAACACTGGGATACTGTTGCTTCATTCAGGATATCAGATACCTTAACACAATCATGCTCCACCAGCATTACTAGAAGTTTTTGTGCATACATAGGTATTGGATCTTCATCCTCTGCAAATGAAGGGTACAGCGGGAGAAAATATTTGTGAGAGATTGTTTTCAGGTCAGCTAACGTTTGTTCGTCTGGAGTCAATGAAGAATCACTGAAGATCACAATCATCACATCAGACAGTATCTTCAAACATAGGAATCTGGCATCACAGTCCTTATTGCCCTTGTATAAGATGAATAAGCTCAGAAGGAATCGACTTGTGAATATTTTGTGTTCCATAAGTATAACAGAAGACTCCTCCATAGCTGCCTCTAGAACTCGCAGCAATATCATTTGGAAATCATCCCGAGCCTGGAAGTACAATAAAGTGTACACAAATGACCACAAAAGACAAGAGTTTAGTGAACACATGGCGTAATGCGAAGACTGAAGGCAAGACAGCATCAACACTAGGATGAGCTTATTTTAGACATTGCAGTGTAAATATGTAATGAATGATCTCCATATTTTCGCATCAGGTTTGTTAGTATTAATCTTGTCATGGTCAGTTATGTGGAAGTTGTATCATGGCATGCAAAACTAGCTAGCTATGCATATGTCAGCAATGAGCAGTAGCTACACCCTTCAGATATAGGATATAGTTATCAGCAGTAAAAAGTAAAATCAGATTTGACTTTGAGCTGTAGACAGATACCAGTATGTCCTAGACTGCAGTAAAAGTTTGCACTGAGCTGTCCTAGCTTAGCTATCAAGTATTGGTAGCATAGTCGGTTTGGTTAGTCCTATAAAAGGACATGCACCCCTGTTTGTAAAAGTAAGCTTGTGCTGTTGATATAAACCTACAGAGCTTCATACTAGTTCCTTGTGTGCATGTGTGTGAGAAAGCAGTGAGTGAATCCTGGTTTGAGACTAGCAGTTCTAAGAAGGTTGGGTCCAGATAGTTATAGGCCATACCTGAAATGGTGTCTCCAATATCTTCGTAAGATTAGCCAACTGGAGCAATACTTGACTTGTCACAACTCTGTGATTGAAGGATACACTCCCAAGAAGATGAAGGATAACAGGAAACAAATGAATTGTGCTCTTTGGATGAGCACGTCCCGTTAAAGCAGTAATAGGTCCATGACGTTTGCCACCCATGACCTGTTGTATATCACTGGATACAGTGTCAAGAATGCCTGGGACCAACAAAGCAACTAACTGAACAAATGCTACGGTACATTGATGAATGAAACCATCCTTCTCCTTTCCCAATCTATCGACTGCTGATAGCAGCTTTGCATTGCAAAAGAATTGTGGAAGCCACCTTCGACTGTTCTTGCAAAGAAGAGCAACAAATAGAAGAGTTTTTCCACGCAGAATGTCAGATCCCTGTTCTATCAGAGAAATAAGTCCAGGGACCAACTGTTTCTCCTCGGTTAATGACTGAATATAGCGGTTCATATTTGGTATGGTATGACTGTTCACTAATGCCGAATTTAGAAGATTCAGACTTATCTGTTGCTCACGTGGATTGCCCTTAAAGAGTGTGCATACAATATCCTTGAACGATAGCTTCTCCAGTGTTAGATGAGTACATGACGAACTGAATCGAGCTAGGCGGCTCAAACAAGAAATTGCAATAAGCCTTGTATTCTCCTGCTTCCCAGTTGCTTTATAGATGTAGCAAAGATGACCAATTGCATCTTGGGAAGCAAACCGTGATGTCCAATCTGTCCCTTGGCTACATATATTATCAACTGTTCGTAAGGCATAAAGCTGGGCCAGATCATCTTCCCCTTTACGCAAGATAGACGACACCGGTGCTATTACAGCACTAGGGACCTGCACAGTTTGCCAAGTTAAATCATGGGAAGACAGTAGTTTGAACTTGTAGCTGCAAATCAATTAATCAAAGGAAATGAACCACTCATATGTATATCTAGTCTACATGACCACATACAGCTAAGATATTGATATAAACATCCTCATGTTCCAATACATATCCTTTTATGTACTTATAATAACTGCAAAAGCTCAACACACACATTAAAAATAAACTTGCGTCTAGACACATGAATAAAGAATGGAGCATGTATTGGAACGTGAAGTCGGTATCTACCATCTATATATGCATATGTGTGCATTTAGTTCTTTCAGTTATTATACTTTCAACTCCTAATGAATTTCTACTTCAGTACTACGGTGGGCACAGAGAATATGCTGCCATAGAAGAATCAGTACCAACCATTAGAGATGTTGGAATCTAATTCCCATTAACTTGCCACCACAGCTTATCTTTTCAGAACGTGATGCGGTATAGGGTAATACAAGGTAAGTCCATGTAAATCAACCACTGGCATGCAAAAAACATTTAGAGCTAGCATATTTTTCATTTGGAGTTTCTAACCTGCCACAAAGCACCAGATTTGTTGTCCTTCATAGGAGATTCTTCGGCATTGCTTTCCTTGCTATCCTGATCAGATTGAGTTGATATGTAGAACAGTAATTCTCCAAGTGTTGCCATACAGAATCTCCTCAGTTTATCGTGCCGGTCCCTTAAGCCATCTGACAAGGCATTAATAATTCCTGAACTAGCTAGCTCTGCATCAAGGATAGTGGAGTAGCGTATCAGCAGTCCCATAAGTGAAGCAACCTGCACACGCAAGACTGAAGTTTTTGATAGTCGGAGCATTTTTATGAGCAACGACATAACTGGGCCATTAGTGATTATATTTGCAGCATCAGAGTTCATGCTTAACAACTCCAGATATCTGATGATATTCTGTTTCTCTGAAACCTGAAAAGATCCATTCAAACTCTGAATTATCTGGCTATTGAATGCATTCACCTGTTCTCGTGGTAACTTGATGTAATCAGCGGCAGGAAGAGCTTCAAAAGGAAGCACGGAGATGGTCTCTGTAGCTTTATCTCCTTTTTTACTGGGCATGACTGGTTTAACTGCAAGGTCTGTTGGATGCCAGAATGCTTCAAAGATGTTAGACGGCTCAGAACCCGTTGCAGCACCAGAAGTTATCTTTGGACGTGCTTTCCTCATGCAGAAACTAGGTGGAGTAGCCACCACATCAAGATTCTCTGAACAGTTCTGCTCAGCTTTCAACAAGGTATCCGGCTTAACAGAACACTCATCCATGAGCATGTCCGCCTGATTTATGCAGTTCTCTTCATCTCCATCAGTTCCTTGAGTCCTATGTTTTTCATCTGCTTTGGATCCAGCATTATCTGATCCATCATTATCATCAGGTGCATCGCCTTCTGGATTTTCACCAAAATCAAGCTCCATGTCATTATTTTCGATCTTAACTTCAGCCTCATTTTCGTCTGTTTCTGTGGGAGGGCGCCTGTAGTTCTCCTTGGCCTTTTCCCTTTGCAAATTTCTCTTAGCTATGCGAGACATTCTAAGGACATTTACACCCTTCAAACCATCAGCCTTACAAGGTTTTGGATTATTTTTCTTACTGGTTTGCACATTCTTAACAGGAGTCGTGAACACCTTGGCAGAATTTCATCTTTCTTGCGTAGGTGTTCACGAGTCTTGGGTGGCGTTAGCTGTCTGGAGGGTTTCTCCCCATTTCGCCCAGCTAAATATGGCGTAGTGGGAAGTCCAACCATGTTATCAAAGGCAGGCTGAGGAGGTAAAGGAATCATCGGCATACTGTTCCTCCAAAAGTTGTGTGCACATAGTTCAGACAACTGTAGTCTTTCAGCTGGGTCTTTCATGACTAAGCAGTTGATCAGATTCTGGAAAGACCTTGACGTGTTATCAGGTAAAGGTGGTGCAGGCTCTGAAAGTATGGATTTGACTAACTGGGTAAATTCACGGCCCACGAAAGGAGGTCTTCCTGCATAGCATTCGTAAAGCACACAACCAAGAGCCCAGAAATCAGAAGCATATGAGTGGACCCCTCCCTCTTGGAACAACTCAGGAGCCATGTAACATGGTGTCCCCCTCATAGGTTGTGGCACCTAAGAACAAGGTATTCAAACCCGGGGAATCATTAAAATAAGATAAAACCAAACGAAATCAAATGCTTGAGGAAAAGGAAATGGGAGCTCACATCTCCAGGATCGGTCTTCTCAATGTCCTTTAAACGTCTTGCTAATCCAAAATCACACAGCTACAACAATAAGGGAAAATTACTGTTAGTTCCCAGCAATTGTCTATTCTTTTGCTGTCACTGTATTTACATATTACACAGTGGTCTACTGATTACCTTCATGCATCCAAACTCATCAAGTAGAATGTTAGATGGCTTCAGATCACAATATATAATTCCTTGTGAATGCAAGAACCTAACACCCAACATGTTTTCAGTCAATCAAAATCCACGCATAACACAATAGATATAATGAAACGAGGTTACCAAATAAACTTTACAGGAGGGCTTAGATCATAAGCCAGGGCGTGCATGGCACTTTCAGGCAGCTTCTTATCCTGCATGAAAATACATAGGATGAGACATGAGACAGAATACATAAAGACAACCGCAAGCATAAAAATGGGTAGCATTTGTCTTCACTGATGTTACATATAGTAAAAGATCTGCAAATCTACTCACACAACAGGTCTCTGGAACACAAACAAGCACCACAGAGAATTATGGGTCACCCTTATCAACACGTGTTGTTTAGGATGACAAGCAAGCAGAAGAAAAATGGGGTAGCATTTGTCTTCACTGATGTTACATACAATAAAAGATCAACTCACACAACAGGTCTCTGGAACACAAACAACCGCCACAGAGAATTATGTGGCTCACCCTTATCAACACGTGTTGTCTAGGATGACAAGCAAGTACTGGTAAACAGGCTAGCAAACACTTTGCCCCGCAACAATATAATACACTACTAAAAATAATAGATCAGCATTATCAGGATAGCAAATAAATCAAGTATTTCTTAGAGTCAAAGACTATGCAGGGTGCTTTGAGTGTTTCCAAGTGGAGAAAATGGAGAGCAGCACTCCAGTTTCCCATCTTGAAGCAGTTAATTACCTAATCCTTTTCCAAGTGGAGCACAAGCAAGACTAACATTCGTACTTCAATGCATGAACACAAAGTATAAAACCCGTAAATGCTATAGAAGAAAACTAGAACTAAGATCGTAAAAGCAGGTGGTTCGGGCTGACCATACTTCAATGAAATGACAAATAGTTTTCTCGAGAAAAAATAGTTTTAGTAGCATTCACAAATTCAAGTTGTCAGATTGAAGTTTCTTTCAATGTGCACAATTATAGATAGCAACAACAAGAAGATTGTGCGAAACATCTATTCCTATTGGAAGAACAATTAGCAAGCTGTCATATAAAGTTTCATGTGGAATTTTCCTAAAAGCTGATAAAAACGGTAAGTTTTGTCTCTTGTACTTCTAGTTCAAATATTCCAAGCTCCTAAATTTTAGGTGCAAATTTTTCTCACGTATCTGTGGTATCTGTAGAATATATCAGTTGCAAACATACACAAATGGATGCTTTGTGTTCCCTTCTTCAATTTAGAGAAATGGATACAATGCTTAATTGGGTAAGCAAGATACCTGCTCGAGCAAGCCCTTGAGGTCTCCACCAACACAATATTCCAATACTAGCCAAAAATGTGCTGAAGTTTCGTACCTAGGGAGAAAAGCAAGGCGTAGTTATGGTATGCACTAGAATGGTCAAATGTTAACTGAACAATAAGGATAACCTCAACAAGACTAGCAAAGTACTTGTCATTGCTATACTGCAAAACTGGCATAGGCAAAAGCAATACGTCCTTAAAAACTTACCAAGAGTAAAATTTCAGGACATTTGCATGATCCAAAGAATGAAGCATCCGGACCTGCAAAGGTAAGTTCAAAAGCATCATTGGCAGAAAGGAACAAACCATAAATAAACAACTTATGAGAATAAGCATTGATCAACTTATGATGGAACATCTAAGAATGCTTACCAAGCTTGAGAATGATTCTCTATCTAGTAACACTTTATCTACCTTATTTAAAAGAATTACCCTTGGGCAGTTGCTCAGAGAGACAAAGGCACATCCAAAAGATAAGCAGGTCCTTGGAAGCGACAATAACAAAAACTAAGTACAAACCTGACAAAAGAACAGCATTTGCCCATCGTAAGTGAGCAACATTCATCAGTGAGAGCAGGTTGTAACTTATCTTCATGGGCACATCTCTTCTATAATTGGGAATTGAATATTGGGTATGAGAAATAAACTCCATGCAAAATTATTAGGAAGTTGATGTTTTCCCAGCACTTCAAAAATAAGGATTCGTCATGCTTTGTGGCAGGAGAGAAACAGCACGGCATTTAGCAGTTAGCACATCAAAGATTATCATTATCTTAGTCTAGATTGGGGCAGTTTCCCCTTCATACTGCATCATTCTCAAGCCAACACTAACCAGAAAACAGAATGCTTGGGCAAACAACAATTAATCAGATACGGACATGTACCAAGCATAAACCCAAAGCCACGGAAGATGTACCATCAAATAAATTATGCGAACCGCGACATACATACACGCACTAGCAAGCGGATACAGGTTGCCAGACCAACTAGCCCCTCCTAAACCAATGCAAACGCCGCACAACCTTGGATGCAGAATATCCCCCAAAGTCGACGCGGGCGTTGGGAGAGAGGGGCTGGCTCACCTCATTGAGGACCTTGGAGCGCTGCGACTTGTCGACGCTCTTGACGGCGAAGTACTCGATGGTTTTCTTCTTCCGCCCCTTGTACACCGTCTTCCGCACCACAACCCCACCCAAAAAAAAAAAAAACAATCAGAGATCCCTTGCATTCGCGCCAGCCCCAGCCTGATAGGGGCGGATCCGAGGCCGGAGTAGGGGGCGAAACCGGCCGGAATGGAGGAGGTGGGGGCGGAGGGTTACCGAGTGCTTGCCGCGGCCAATGGCCTCGTAGACGTGGAAGTTGTTCATGGCGGAGCGGCAATAGCTGGAGGGGGGAGGAGGAGGAGGGCTCCCCCTCTGGTCTCCGGCTAGGTTGAGGGCTTGTGGTCTGAGGCGGCGGCCGGAGAAGTGCGCGAAATGGGGAGAGGAGGAGAGCGAGCGGGGTTTCGGTTTCGGAGGAGACGCTCCTGTTGATTTTTCGAATTTTGCATCATTTTCGTCTTCGGTTTGGCTGTGATTGTTTCACAATTCACATGAGACCTTGCATGTGCCTTTTTTGTAGGGGTAAAATTGTTCTATTAGTCCGACGGCACATGAAGCCAAACCTTACATAACTCATCATTGCTAACACTCTCTCATCCCATGATATGCGCTACTCCATTTGTTGAACTCCGCGGTCCTCACCCATTTGATTTTGTGATTCTCAAAAGACTTGAGCATTTTTTGATCTTCAATAACCGGCCCAGCTGCCGAGAGGTTTTTGGTTGAGTCGCTGATCATGCTTGCCACGCTTTTGCTATCAAGCTCCACAATGATCTCCGTGACACCCATCTCGACAACGAATTGCATTGCCCTCCGAGACACAAGGATCTCCACTAGCTCTGGATCGGAGGTAGTTGAGAAGTAGTGCCATGCAGCTGCCCGAAAGGTGCCATCGTGATCGCGCATCACCACTCCTGCACCACTCTTCTCTCGCATCTTGGACGTGACGCCATGGTCGTTGGCCTTGAGCCAGCGCTCCACTAGGGTAGGGATGGGGGTCTTGACGCAAAGATCCTGCGCCGCTCTCAATTCCTCCATGAAGCATGTCGCCCAATTCCTCCATGAAGCATGTCGCCGATGTACCAATGGCGCGCAACGCAGCCATGTGTTTACCTTCCCTCGTCTCGTTTCTCACCGGTCATAGGCCATATAAGTTTTGAACCATTACCTCGCGCTCTTCCAGAGAAGCTTCAGTCGTCCATGCCAGCATCCAGCTTTGCAATGCACTCTGGGAGCACAACGACGCTAGCGGGATTGCCATCGGTACTCTCATCTCCGAGCGCATCACCTTCTAGAAGCTGAATATGGACCATAATTTATGCAACATATCTTCCTCTCTACCGCATGCAACACAAAAAACCCTGGGCTTGATCTTCCTTTTGCGGAGTTTGGCTCCTAGAGCTAGTTTGTTCTGCATGAGTCTCCACGTATGGATTTTCGCTTTGCCTGGCGCACAGGTGTCCAAAAGAGTTAACCACCCTTTGTGTTTTAGCCTGTCAAGAAGGGGCCTAGCCATTCCTAAATGGTGTGCGGATCTAACAGAGAATTTGTTTTGTAAAGTTCCAAGCAAGGTAGTCTTCACTGTTCGGTCCTCCAATTTGGATTTGCAATATGTCATTGGTGTCATCGTCCAAAACCATTTGTGCCACATTGGTTCTATCCCAATTGGTCCCATGTTCATTCAATAAATCACAAACCCTAGTGATGACATGCACACAATCCTCGCCTAGTGGCTTTAGGTTGCCTTTCTCCAGTATCCAATTATCATGATGGATATTGATCCTACCGCCATCTCCAATCCTCCACGCTGCACCTTCTCCAAGGAGGTCTCTAACTTGTAGAATACTTTTGAAAGTGAAAGAAGCATTGGTTGGGCATGATGTATTCATGATGTTTCCCTCTCTAAAAATATTTAATCTTCAAAACCCTTGCACACAGGAAAATTCAGACATGAAGGATCCTCCACGCTTGTTTATTTAATAAAGCTTGATTAAATACCTAGCATTTCATGAAGCCATTTCACCTTCCCACTTTGTAGTGCACATCTTATCCCATGCAATCCAGTGTACCTTCCTATCACCATTGGCTGCACCCCACCCAAAGTTTCAAGAGATCGAGGTCACGTTTAGTCACGTTTTCTTTGGGGGTTGAAAATAGATCATAGTGTAAATTTGTGTAGACCGGAGGACGGATTTGACAAGCACCTCTCTAGATGCCTTTGATTGCCCTTGGACCTTCTATCCCATGACTTCACCTTTTGAGGATTCTTTCACATTCTTGAAGTCCCATCTTTTGATCTATCTACCAGAGTTGGTAGGTGAAGATAACATTCACTCAAAGCTTTCGAATCATTGCCTAGAGTTCCTTTCAATTCAGCTTTTCCCTCAACCAGACTTCCTTTAATAGAAAATATAGATGACTTCTTGAGATTTAACTTCTGGTTTGAGGCCGTTTCATACACATTAAGGATGTTTTTTAGCACTAGAAAATTACTCTGTGATGCCCCCAAAAACACAACATGTTCGGAAGTAAGATGGGCTTCAGATAGGCCTGCTTCTATTTTCGGGGTCATGTAATCAATTCACATAATATGTCTATGCAACACATGGGCTGCTGGGACGTGTTGCAGGTAATTCTTCTCTCATTGAGACGAGATGCCGGGCAATCACACAAAGGAAAGTTAGGCCAGCCCAATTAGTGTATTTCACGGTTTTGGGAAGGTTCCGGGTATAGTTCTTTCGGTTCAGAAAGGTTCTAGAAGGTTCATGTCTGATTTTTTGTTCTTCTTCCTTTTTTGTTGTTTTCTCTGCCGGTATTTATAGGATTTCCTTTTTCTTTTCTTGCTTAGATTTAATTTTTTCTTATTTTAAAAAGGTTCATAGTTAAAAAAACAAAAATGGGAAGAATGATTAAATGTTCAACCCTTTATAACATGTTTGCAGAAGTCTTAAAAAATGTTCACATTTTTTTTAAATCACGTATATTTAAACATCTCCACATTCTATAGAAGTGTTTGTAGATTTAAAAAAAGTTCAATTTTCTCAAAAGGTCACGCATTTAAAAAAATGGTCACACACTTTTCCTAAAAATGTCCATGTATTTTTTATGTTAAAAACCTAACAAAAAATCAAAATAAACCTAAAGGAAAAGAGAACAAATATATTTAAACCTGATAGTTCTACAGGTTGTGTCACAAGCCTAAGTAGGCCACCCGGCCAAATACAGTGCCCCTAGTGCGACTCCCGGACAATCATTCGCAATTAGCGATAGATAGGAGCTCCCCACATTGCCACTTCCTTTCAGCATCGCCGCCGGAGAAGGAAGCCGAACGCAGTGGGGAAGCTCCCACAACGGTCCAATCCTAAACACTTTAGTTTGGAGGGATTATGGAGCAAATAAACAGTGGCACTGTAATGTTAAGTGGAACTAGCATAATGGTCTGTCCAGTTGTGATGATGGTTTTATTCCGCTATATCGATCAACTGGGTACTAGTAAAAATATTCCATGAAAATAAGACACATGTTTTGTAAGGTCCACACTTGTGTTTTTGACATTACATTCCATTGTATTCAAACTCGGTAGAGTCTGAAAACATAGCAACATATGATTGACATTTGACGGCTTGCCACTTAAATCAACTTCTAGATTTTGTATGGTTTACATAGCCGTTTGTATGTGATTATGCACTTAATATGACAAACAATCATATGCGTTGTTCACCCGTAATCATCATATAACCCGGCGACGACAATGGTAAAATCACTTCTATTTTTTTATTGTTGTCTCATTAATGTACCAATTTTGCTCCGTATGTAAAACCTCTAAAAAGACTTATATACCCCCCCTCCCAAAATTCTTGTCTTAGATTTGTCTAAATACGGATGTATCAAGTCACATTTTAGTATTAGATACATCAGTATCTAGACAAATCTAAGACAAGAATTTTGGGACGGAGGGACTATTTAGGAACGGAGGGAGTAGTATTTTGTGCTTTCTAACTGAGATATTCGTACTGTCATACTAACAGAAGATGCAATCCTCTGTTTGTCATATTACATAATTTTGCAGGAAATATCTTTTGAGTGATCACTGTATTTTAGCTTACTTGTTCAGGGTACAGACCTGTACATGTTATTGCCTTAAATGTCCGATGTTGATGCATATTGTTGTATCTGAGAGCTAGTTTTTCAAGATAGGGAGCTGAAAGTGTTCTCATTGGCCGGACTGGTGAAAGAATGCAGGCATTAATTTTCACATGGCCCCTACCTTCTGCCAGAGGCGGATGGATACACATAGCCGAAGACATGGTAAAATTCAGGAACACTGGGCGTCTGGGCCAGTGCACCCTCTCACAACGGCGTTGATGGTGTCAGAATATCTTGGATCATAAACCATTGCAGCACTTGGAACTTCTTCAGCTGCAGATGGGGAGCAGAAACACACTCACGCACACACATTTGCATTTCCGGAGGCCACAATCAGACAAGTGAACGAAAGAAACACAAGCAACCTAAAGAGACAAGAAAACATGATCAAGCAATCTCTCTGCTCATCAAAGATTTTTTTTTTTGCGGGGTTCCTCAAAGATTTATTTGCCTGGAATGGATACAACAAACATACAATCAAGCTGCAACAACACGCAGCAAGACGAGAAAAGGAGGCGCATCTCCAATCTCCATCTCCCCTATCCACAAACAACGCAAGGGGGATCGATCACAACAGCAAAACGCTCCTCCCTACATGAAGCTGAACGAACAACAACGGACACGAACCAAGAAGTGATGAATGAGGGAACTCCATGGGAGGGAGACGACGGCCTCTCCCCCTACGGCGTGGGGAAGAAGAACGTCATCTCGCCTCTGGGAACGATGCTTCAACACCAAAGATACTTATACTCCATCCACGTCCCTTCGGAGGCTCAGCCCGCTCCAATTTGACCCGCTCTGAAACCCGTCATTTGGCCGGCTTTCTGAACTTTGAACGACAGTATTGATCTCCTGCAGTGACACGGATCGGGTGCACTGAACCTGGACGCCCTCCTGTAGCTTTTCCCTCTGTTGCAGCACTGTGGGCGTGTTGCCCCATCGGCGTCTCTGCTTTTCTTATTCGCCCTTTATGCCGCCTGTCCAACAGCCACGCGTAATGGGACAAGTAGCTCGCTAACCCCATTGGATTAGACAGATTTTCTAACGGAAAATGCCAGATTAGGTCTGTGTGCTCTGCCGTCAGGATTACCAAATGTGTCCGAGCAGCATTATTTGTCTATGTGATAGCTGGCCTTTAATTAATAAACTCTGATGATGAACGTGCTGTAAAAGACAAGTGAAACATTACTTTGTTTGTTTATGTGGGATGGTGATTTCACGCTTTCCTAACCGATTCCCTAAAAATAGCGGACTATCGGACGAAAAAAAAGCTTAGTGGAATATATATACTTCACTAAATTTTCGTCCGACCTAGCCGATCCCTTATATATATATATATATATATATATATATATATATATATATATATATATATATATATATATATATATATATATATAACAGAGTAAATTTTTTCATTTGCATTTCATTTTTGCCACTGAAACACATTTCTTTACTTCTTTATTTTCCTCAATGACATTGGAGTACATAATTCATCAATTCTTCGCCAAAAGAGCAAGACCAAAGAAAACAAGAATCACAATTAGACATTTTAAAAGATATCCAATTTCCCCAACTACTCCCACTAGTTGGATTAATATCTTCTCTATGCCTTCATTTTGATCTGCGGCTTCTCGAGTTTGAACACTTCTTTCTTCTTCGATTTTAAAGAAGTAGATGTTGCTTCGCATCTAATCTCATCTCTAGCTTCGGTTCTAGCAACGAGTGCACGAACATCTATCAATTTTCGTGCTATTAATAGGCCGATGTATTCTTCCCAATACAAAAACTTGCATCCATCCTACACACAAATTTGAGCAGACAATGAGCTACCGAAATTGCGCCGAATCCGGTGAACAACTGAATCAAAACAAGCACATACCCCATCATTTGTGCACTTGAAGAACACCCATCTGAGATGTTGCGGTGTGGTAGAAACTCGGCGCACCACCTGTCGCGTGCAGTTATCGCACTGTATGACCGGCAACGGCAAGCCGGCAAGCCGCTGGGCCAGCACCGAGCCTGGGTGAAGGGCGGACGTGTATTTGCCGGTGAACCGCCGAGGGAGGAGATTTGAGTGGATAGAGACGGAGCCGGTACCTGCATGCGACACGGAGGCGTTCCCGGGGATGTGCGGTCCGCTTCCCGGCCAATCCATGGCAAGGCACAGCCGTTGGCGGCCGAAAACACCAAATCCGACAGCGGCGGGAGTAGCCGCAGATCCACCGATTCTTTGTCGGCGATGGGACGAGGAGGCACAAATTGAAGTGGTAGAGGACAGCGACGGAGCGTACGGTGCGTCCGCGGCGGCGGGCGGGTGACGACGGGGGGTAGGGGTTGGCGCTGGCACAGATGCGGCGCGGGAGGGGTGGGGGAGGCAGTGGAGTAGAGGCGCGGCTTTTACTCATTCACTGAGCGGTGGAGTAAATATAGGGAGAAAGTTAGGACCAGAGTAAAAAATATACTCTCTTACGGCGGATTGAGGATCGGGTAGATGCGGGTTAGAGGAGTAAAAGACCAACTCCACACTTTCCGGTCCTGTTCGATCTTAACCAGCCTGATGGCACAAGCCACGGCCTGTGAAAAGTATAGTACTAGATGAGTAGGGCAAGTTATTGAACGGACTGTGCGTTTAAACTGTATATAAACATTGTGATTTTTATTTAAGTAGAGGTGGTACCCGTGTCCTCCCGCTGCACCGATCGATGCAAGCCATCAACACTGAAATCTTCAGCATGTATCAGGAGGACGCAGCTTCGGTGTCTTCAAGGCACCTGCTTTTGGGTCACTGACATGTGGGCTAGCCACCTTTTGGGCTTACATGTTATGGATACAAAGGCAGGTGTTTTAAGGCACCGAAGCATAGTCTGTATCAGGATGCGGAAAACATTTTGTCTTGATCTACCTAAATTTTTGATCACTTTAAGGTTTCTTCACCTAAGTTCCTGCTCACTTCATCAAAGATACTGCACCAACAGCACTACAGCAACCAACCAATACGTCCACCCATGCGATCTACAGTACTATAGAGCAGTGGAGCACTTTCCTGCAGCGAATTATTAGCAAAGATTGCCCAGGATCCCAGCTCGTGTGTCTGGCCCGTGTCCTATCCTGCAAGTGCCCCGAGCTTTGCACCAGTTGCATGGTGAGATGATGGCGTGATCCCTGCATGCTGCAACCGCAACACTCCCTTTGCATGGGCTGATGGAAATGATCTCTAGCTAGCTGCGGGAGATAAGGAATTTGCAGCCTCGGCACGCACCTTTGCTCCATGAGCTTTTCTACGATTCGGAGCTGCAAATCCACGTGAGTAGTGCCTCCCAAAAAATGACACATCACATGAGATTCCGTTCCCTCTAGCTTCTAACCTAGGCCGCTTCATGGCTAGGTGCATTGCTAGGTTCACCTATCCGGCTCCAAGACCTTGCAAGCATTTGCATACCACAGTCCACGGGAAGCAACAAGCTTCTTACTGGACATCTTTAGTCTTTCGTCTAGACTTATAAATAGCAGCCGGCTATGTGCTCATCAGCGGGGTAGGTTAGACAAGTGAGGTGTGGTCCACGGGAGATGAGCGGAGTCATAGCAAGTTTGGTTGGTTGTCAACTGGAGTTCTCCTCAAACCACTTCAGTAGCTAGCTAGCTTAACTATGTCTCAGTGCATTGACACTTTTGTAAGTGTGCGTAGTGAGCTTGACAGCTGTGCATAGTGAAGTGTTTGGGAGAACTCTGGGTGGCAATCAACAGTTTCAGTAGGTTTGAGAGTGCTTGTGTTTTAATTATACTGATAGGCCATGTATGAAATCCACATATATAGATGATGATTGTTAGGTGAGAATTCATCGAGTTTGGCCTCGTCGGGAGTTCCCTTCAAGCACTTCAGGAAGCATCTTTTGTAGGGCATTTCTGAAGTGTTTGGGGGAACTCTTGTTGTCACCAAGCATTTAGTAAACATATATACGGGCCACGTACCATAACAGAGATGTATTATAATATAATGGGAAACCAACTTTGGTATTACCGGGAGTTCCCTTCAAGCACTTTACGGAGCACCTCGCCAAGGTATTATGTGAAGTGCTTGGGGGAACTCTCGATGTGACCAAGCATTTAGCGGATATTGCAGGTTATATACCGCTAGAGATGTTCTGATGACAAGTCACGTTTGGTACTACCTAGAGTTCCTTTCAAGCACTTCATGAAGCATCTTTATGAGGGCTTATGTGAAGTGTTTGGAGGAACTACTGGTTTCACCAAGCATTTACTAGATGCTAGCCACATAGGATAAGACAGATGCACTAATATCAAACCACATTCGGTATCACCGGGAGTTCCCTTCAAGAATTTCATGAAGCTCCCTTTTGAGGTATTATCTGAAGTGTTAGGGGGAATTCGCGGTTAGACCAAACATTTAGCCGACATTACATGTCATAAACCACAAGACAAATATTGATGGGGAATCACGTTTGGTATTACCAGGAGTTCCCTGCAAGCACTTTACGAAGAACCTTTCCAAGGGCTTATGTGAAGTGTTTGGGGGAACTCTCGGTGTGACCCAGCATTTACTAGATACTGGTCATAAATGACAAGAGTTGTACTAGTGGTGAATCATGTTTGATATTACCACGAGTTCCCTGCAAGCACTTCACGAGGCATTATTTCATGCCATTGTGAATTATTTCGAGAAACTCTCGGTGTAACCAAGCATTTTTTAGATGCTGGTCATAAACGACAAGATTTGTACTGGCGGCGAATCATGGTTGGTATTACCATGAGTTCACTGCAAGCACTTCACGAGGCATTATTTCAAAATGCCATTGTGAATTATTTCGGGAAACTCTCGGTGCCACCACGCTTTACTCAATGCCTGCCAAGAACCCAAAGGGATGATCAATACGAATCATGTTTGATTTACCATGGATTCCCTGCAAGCACTTCACGAGGCCTTATTCTAAACACCATGGTGAAGTGTTTGAGGAATCAACGTTGCCACCAAGTATTACTCAATGCGAGCAAGAACTTGAAGAGATGATCAAACAAAGCATGTTCGGTTTTACAATGGTTTCCCTACAAGCACTTCACGAGGCACAATTTCAAACGCACTTGGGGGAACTCTTGGTTCCGCCAAGCTTAAATCAATTAAGGTCAAGAACCTAAAGAGACAATCAATATATGCAAGTAATGTTTGGTTTTACCAAGCATTTTTTCAAACATTTCATGAGGGGCTATTACGAGGCCTAGTGTAAAGCATGGCAGGAATTAATTATAGGAATCACCGACACATCCTAAACGTATCTATAATTAAAAAAATCATTCCATAATCTTATTGAATATGTATTGTTCTTTCATTTATTTGGACTAACATATTGAGGAAGTGCCAGAGTGCCAGTTGTTTTTTGTATCTTCTGTTATAGAAAATAGGTATTTTTGGAAGTACGGAAATTTTGAGAAAATTGAAGGGACATTTTTAGTCATAAGAGGACTGGTGCCAACACATGGGGCCAAGGGGATCCCATAGGGCCCAAAACCTTTGGGCCCCACATGCCACCGAGCCTTCTTGAGAAAGGCTCTCCCTCACATGTCACTCATCCCAAGCCCAGTGGCGGCGCCAGGATGATAAACCTATGGGGTCGGAGTGATTATTATCACAGATTTTACCTGGCCTCTAGTTGTTTTGTATGAATACACATGTGTATCGAAGGTTTGCTAATAAGCTGTGGGGTCACCCCACAACTATAATGTTGATTCACTGCTGCCCAAGCCTCTCTTGTTGGAAATATGCCCTAGTGACAATAATAAAAGTATTATTTATTTCCGAGTTTATGGGTAATATTTATATTCTATGTTGTAACCGCTATTGTTCTCAAGTCTGCGAAAGCCAAGAGGCTAAGAGAAAACTCATGTGCACGTGTAGAGTTATAAGCGGTAAAATAGATTCCTAGTCTTGCCTCTAGTACTAGCTCAAGTATTACATGATGGTTCTGTTTTCCTGATCATGGGCATGCGTTAAGTGTAAAGATGATGTTAGCAACATTGAGGGCACGATGTTAGAAGAACACTTGTGTTGAATTTACCCAAATAGTGTGTTATACTAAAAGATGACATTACGTAACAAGTCTATAGTCCATAACACAGAGAAAGTTAACGTAATTTTGTAAATAGACGGGGTTTGAATGAAAAAATGCACAAGAATAGTGCGAGTTACTTTCAAAAATAGTTAGGGGGTAAAATTAAAATGGTGGGGGCCTATCAGCAAAATTGCAACCATGTTTAGAGCATCACCAGCTCGACAAACAACAACGACATGGCTGCCAGCGGGCACGCTGTGATTGGTCGATGACCTTTTTGTCATATGCGTGCCAAGTTTATGCACCAAAACGTAGCATGCACTCCAACTTTGTGACTTGTATGGTATATAACTCTTTTAGATGAGACATTGCCTTTGTGTCACCGCCACTTCATTCATGATGATTGATGAGAGCAGAAGGAAACGCCAAAAAGAGAAGAGAGAGTTGCGCCAAGCGAAGCGCACGGGCTCAGCGGCCCAGGAAGCATGATA
Organism: Aegilops tauschii subsp. strangulata; assembly: GCF_002575655.3. Classification (NCBI taxonomy): domain Eukaryota; kingdom Viridiplantae; phylum Streptophyta; class Magnoliopsida; order Poales; family Poaceae; genus Aegilops; species Aegilops tauschii. The sequence goes on along the minus strand of NC_053036.3, from coordinate 546,753,367 downwards.
CAACCCAAGTCAAGCCCGTGAATGGAGAAGTGACCAAGTCAGCAAGAGCGCACTATTAAATAGTTGTTGGTAGAATTGTGTAAAGAAATGTGATGGTCCGACCCCTCGTCTCTTACCTATATGCCCGGGCAGATGGCGCGGATTGGTCATGAAAATGTGATCCAACCGAACCTCTCAAACCACCCCTATGCATCTCGGTTGTCATGTACTCCATACACAACCCATAACTGGGGTGGACATGGCGAGGCCCAGACATTTCTGGACACGTTCTCCACGTCAAATCCGACCCATGCTAGCCCACCCTACCCCACAAATACCTCCTCACTATCAGCATCCGAACGAAACCCTAGCCACTTCCCACTCCACTCCACTCCACTCCACCCCAAGACCGCTCTGACCCCCCTCCTCTCTAGTGATCTCCGCACTTCTCCAACATGACGGGAAGCGGCCAGTCAGTATATTTTTTATAGACTTGATCAAAGTTAAAGAAGTTTGATGTAGGACAAACCTATAACTTTAATTAAACTGGAACATATTGAATCGCAAAGGGTCACGTGCCTTTTCATAACGCCATTCAATTTCATAGGGTTGTAATATATAGGCTGTCAATTCTAGATTGTATCATGGGCGGGCCACCTTTTTTCTCAATGTTTGTTATTTTTGTTAGCTTGGTTTGTTCTATTAATTGATTTGTAGTTCCGAACTGAGATGGGCTTCACATATGCATGCTTCTATTTTCGGGGCATGTAATCAATTCACATAACTATGTCTATGCAATCACGTGGGTTGATCAGACGTGTTGCCAGTAATTCCTGTTTGCCGCTCATTGCGATGAGATGTCGGGCAATCACACAACAAAACTGATGTGCAGACGATGCATAGCCTGTACGACAACTGAACGATGGCCAATCGAGCCGTCTGCTGCACTTTGGTGATATGCATGTACAAATTGATCTACGATGTCGTGTAGAAATCGCCCGCACAACATCTTGTGCATAGCAGTGCTCATCACAAAGGACAGTTAGGCCAGCCCAATTAGTGTTACTATCTCACGGTTTTGGGAAGGTTCTGGATATAGGTTTTGGGTTTAGAAAGGTTATAGAAGGTTCATCTCCGGGTTTTTTTTCTTCTTCCTTTTTTGTTTTCTCTGCCGATATTTACAGGGCTTTTTTTTCACTTTTTCTTGTTTTGGTTTTATTTTTTATTTTAAAAATCTTTGCAGTTTTTTAATTTTTTCTCAAATTGAAAAAATGTTTAAATGTCCATCCCTTTATAACATGTTCACGAAAGTCTTGAAAAAAGTGCTCGCAAGCATTTTTAAAAAATTCACATAGAAGTGTTCGTAGATTTAGATATTTTAAAAAAAAGTTTTCTCAAAATTTCATGTAATTTTTTTGAAAGATGGTCACATGCTTTTTCCTAAAACTGTCCATGTTGTTTTATTTGTAAAAACCAAAATAAACCGAAAGGAAAAGAGAAAGTATTTAAACCTGATACTACAGGCGACCGGCCCAATACTGAAAGAGGCTTTCGCCCCGCTTTATAAATAAGGGTTAATTATCCTTTTGCCCTCAGTGGTGTCCATGTACTCAGTTTTGTCCTTAGATGCGAATTGTGCTCAGTTTTGCCCCTAGTCCGTGCGCACCGACTCGTTCCGTGAACTCTGCCGTCTCCGTCAGGTCAACCTTTTGACTCGGCCCTTACAGGTGGGACCAGGCGGCAGAGACGCCCAATTCTATTCAGACCGTTGCACGCGTGGCTTGTGGGACCCAGCATAGAGCCGTTGAGCAGAGAGTCGTTGCGGGTGTGCTATATAAGCGGGCGACAGACAGCGGCGGCGACCACGGCGACAGAGAGCACGGCGGTGACCACGGCGAGAGAGAGAGAGAGAGAGAGCACGACAGTGGGAAGCTAGCTGTGGAGGGTGCGGCGGTGTTGAGATCCCCTTCGGCTCCGAGCTCCATGTCTTCCTCAAGCTCTCGCGCCACCTCGCGGATGCAGAGCCGAGCGCGTGTGGACATGCCTGTCTTCGTCTATCCGCGGTGTCGGACGGGCGTTGATCGGAGGGTTTCTCACACACCGAGGAACCAGAATCGTCCGTTCTACGTGTGCAGCGAGAATGGGGTAAGAATTGGGGCAATTGCACCATTTTCGTGGTCGGGATCTTTGAGCAATTGGTTGATCTGTTTGGTGTTCATGAAGGAAATATGACCTAGAGGCAATAATAAAGTTGTTATTTATATTTCCTTATATCATGATAAATGTTTATTATTCATGCTAGAATTGTATTAACCGGAAACTTAGTACACGTGTGAATACATAGACAAACAGAGTGTCACTAGTATGCCTCTACTTGACTAGCTCGCTGAATCAAAGATGGTTAAGTTTCCTAGTCATAGACATGAGTTGTCATTTGATTAACGGGATCACATCATTAGAGAATGATGTGATTGACTTGACCCATTCCGTTAGCTTAGCACTTGATCGTTTAGTATATTGCTATTGCTTTCTTCATGACTTATACATGTTCCTATGACTATGAGATTATGCAACTCCCGAATACCGGAGGAACACTTTGTGTGCTATCAAACGTCACAACGTAACTGGGTGATTATAAAGATGCTCTACAGGTGTCTCCGATGGTGTTTTTTGAGTTGGCATAGATCGAGATTAGGATTTTTCACTCCGATTGTCGGAGAGGTATCTCTGGTCCCTCTCGGTAATGCACATCACTATAAGCCTTGCAAGCAATGTAACTAATGAGTTAGTTACGGGATGATGTATTACGGAACGAGTAAATATACTTGCCGGTAACGAGATTGAACTAGGTATTGAGATACCGACGATCGAATCTCGGGCAAGTAACATACCGATGACAAAGGGAACAACGTATGTTGTTATGCAGTTTGACCGATAAAGATCTTCGTACAATGTGTAGGAACCAATATGAGCATCCAGGTTCCACTATTGGTTATTGACCGGAGATGAGTCTCGGTCATGTCTACATATAAAGTTCTCGAACCCGTAGGGTCCGCACGCTTAACGTTCGGTGACGATCGGTATTATGAGTTTATGTGTTTTGATATACCGAAGATAGTTTAGAGTCCTAGATGTGATCATGGACATGACGAGGAGTCTCGAAATGGTCGAGACATAAAGATTGATATATTGGATGACTATATTCGGACACCAGATGAGTTTCGGTGGTCACCAGATAATTATCGGAGTGCCGCGGGGGGGGGGGGGGGGGGGTTATCGGAAACCCCAGGGGAACTAATGGGCCAGCATGGGCCTTGTGAGAGAGAGAGGGGGGGCTTAGGGCTGCCCCCCCCTTGAGGAGTCCGAATTGGACAAGGAGGGGGGGCGCCCCTCTTTCCCTCCCTCGCCCCCTCTTCTTCCTTCCCCCTTCCCCCTCCTAGTTGGACTAGGAAAGGGGGAGTCCTACTCCTACTAGGAGGAGGACTCCTCCCCTCCTTGGCGCGCCCTAGGGCCAGCCAGCCTCCCACTTGCTCCTTTATAGACGGGGGCAAGAGGGCACCCTAGAACACACAACAGACATTGTCTTAGCCGTGTGCGGTGTCCCCTCCACCATAATCCACCTCGGTCATATCGTTGCAGTGCTTAGGCGAAGCCCTCGCCGGTAGCTTCATCATCACCGTCATCATGCCGTCGTGCTGACGAAGCTCTCCCTCGACACTCAGCTGGATCGAGAGTTCATGGGACGTCACCGAGCTGAACGTGTGCAGATCACGGAGGTGCCGTACTTTCGGTACTAGGATCGGTCGGATCGTGAAGATGTACGACTCATCAACCGCGTTGTCATAACACTTCCGCTTACGGTCTACGAGGGTACGTGGACTACACTCTCCCCTCTCGTTGCTATGCATCACCATGATCTTGCGTGTGCGTAGGAATTTTTTTGAAATTACTGTGTTCCCCAACAGTGGCATCCGAGCCAGGTCTATGCGTAGATGTTATATGCACGAGTAGAACACAAGTGACTTGTGGGCGATAATAGTCATACTGCTTACCAGCATGTCATACTTTGATTCGGCGGTATTGTTGGATGAAGCGGCCCGCACCGACATTACGCGTACGCTTACGCGAGACTGGTTCTACCGACGTGCTTCGCACATAGGTGGCTGGCGGGTGTCAGTTTCTCCATCTTTAGTTGAATCCAGTGTGGCTATGCCTGGTCCTTGTTGAAGGTTAAAACATCACATACTTGACGAAAAATCGTTGTGGTTTTGATGCGTAGGTGCTACCTCTTGAGCACTGCATTGGTTTTCCCTTGAAGAGGAAAGGGTGATGCAGCAAAGTAGCGTAAGTATTTCCCTCAGTTTTTGAGAACCAAGGTATCAATCCAGTAGGAGGCCACGCACGAGTCCCTCGCACCTACACAAACAAATAAATCCTCGCAACCAACGCGATAAGGGGTTGTCAATCCCTACACGGTCACTTACGAGAGTGAGATCTGATAGATATGATAGAATAATATTTTTGGTATTTTTATGATAAAGATGCAAAGTAAAATAAAAGCAAAATAAAAGGCAACGGAAATAGCTAAGTGTTGGAAGATTAATATGATGGAAAATAGACCCGGGGGCCATAGGTTTCACTAGTGGCTTCTCTCGAGAGCATAAGTATTTACGGTGGGTGAACAAATTACTGTTGAGCAATTGACAGAATTGAGCATAGTTATGAGAATATCTAGGTATGATCATGTATATAGGCATCACGTCCGAGACAAGTAGACCGACTCCTGCCTGCATCTACTACTATTACTCCACACATCGACCGCTATCCAGCATGCATCTAGAGTATTAAGTTCATAAGAACAGAATAACGCTTTAAGCAAGATGACATGATGTAGAGGGATAAACTCATGCAATATGATATAAACCCCATCTTGTTATCCTCGATGGCAACAATACAATACGTGCCTTGCTGCCCCTACTGTCACTGGGAAAGGACACCACGAGATTGAACCCAAAGCTAAGCACTTCTCCCATTGCAAGAAAGATCAATCTAGTAGGCCAAACCAAACCGATAATTCGAAGAGACTTGCAAAGATAACAAATCATACATAAAAGAATTCAGAAGATTCAAATATTATTCATAGATAAACTTGATCATAAACCCACAATTCATCGGTCTCAACAAACACACCGCAAAAGAAGATTACATCGAATAGATCTCCACGAGAGAGGGGGAGAACATTGTATTGAGATCCAAAAAGAGAGAAGAAGCCATCTACTAATAACTATGGGCCCCGAAGGTCTGAGGTAAACTACTCACACATCATCGGAGAGGCTATGGTGTTGATGTAGAAGCCCTCCGTGATCGATGCCCCCTCCGGCGGAGCTCCGGAACAGGCCCCAAGATGGGATCTCACGGGTACAGAAAGTTGCGGCAGTGCAATTAGGTTTTTGGCTTCGTATCTGGTAGTTTGGGGGTACGTAGGTATATATAGGAGGAAGGAGTACGTCGGTGGAGAAACAGGGGGCCCACGAGGGTGGAGGGCGCGCCTGGGGGGGGGGGGTAGGCGCGCCCCCTACCTCGTGCCTTCCTGGTTGATTTCTTGACGTAGGGTCCAAGTCCCCTGGATCACGTTCGTTCCAAAAATCACGTTCTCGAAGGTTTCATTCCGTTTGGACTCCATTTGATATTCTTTTTTCTGCGAAACTCTGAAATAGGCAAAAAACAACAATTCTGGGCTGGGCCTCCGGTTAATAGGTTAGTCCCAAAAATAATATAAAAGTGTATAATAAAGCCCAATAATGTCCAAAACAGAATATAATATAGCATGGAACAATAAAAAATTATAGATACGTTGGAGACGTATCAAGCATTCCCAAGCTTAATTCCTGCTCGTCCTCGAGTAGGTAAATGATAAAAACAATTTTTTTGATGTGGAATGCTACTTGGCATAATTTCAACATAATCCTTCTTATTGTGGCATGAATGTTCAGATTTGATATGATTCAAGATAAAAAGTTTAATGTTGACATAAAAACAATAATACTTCAAGCATACTAACTAAGCAATTATGTCTTATCAAAATAACATAGCCAAAGCAAGTTATCCCTACAAAATCATATAGTCTGGCTATGCTCCATCTTCCCCACACAAAATATTCATATCATGTACGACCCCGATTTTGGCCAAGCAATTGGTTCATACTTTTAACGCGCTTTAGCCTTTTCAACTCTTACGCAATACATGAGTGCAAGCCATGGATATAGCACTATGGTGGAATAAGGTATAATGGTAGGGGTTATGTGGGAAGACAAAAAAGGAGAAAGTCTCACATCAACGAGGCTAATCAACGGGCTATGGAGATGCCCATCAATTGATGTTAATGCGAGGAGTAGGGATTGCCATGCAACGGATGCACTAGAGCTATAAGTGTATGAAAGCTCAAAAAGAAAACTAAGTGGGTGTGCATCCAACTTGCTTGCTCACGAAGACCTCGGGCATTTGAGGAAGCCCCTCATTGGAATATACAAGCCAAGTTCTATAATGAAATTTCCCACTAGTATATGAAAGTGACAAAATGAGAGACTTGATACGTCTCCAACGTATCTATAATTTTTGATTGCTCCATGCTATATTATCTTTTGTTTTGGACATTATTGGGCTTTATTATTCACTTTTATATTATTTTTGGAACTAACCTATTAACCGGAGGCCCAGCCGAGAATTGCTGTTTTTTGCCTATTTCAGAGTTTCGCAGAAAAAGAATATCAAACGGAGTCCAAATAGAATGAAACCTTCGGGAACGTGATTTTCGGAACGAACATGATCCAGAGGACTTGGACCCTACGTCAAGAAATCAAGCAGGAAGCCACGAGGTAGGGGGCGCGCCTACCCCCCCAGGCGCGCCCTCCACCCTCGTGGGCCCCATGTTGCTCCACCGACGTACTCCTTCCTCCTATATATACCTACGTACCCCCAAACGATCAGATACGGAGCCAAAAAAACCTAATTCCACCGCCGCAACCTTCTGTACCCACGAGATCCCATCTTGGGGCCTGTTCCGGAGCTCCGCCGGAGGGGGCATCTATCACGGAGGGCTTCTACATCAACACCATAGCCTCTCCGATGAAGTGTGAGTAGTTTACCTCAGACCTTCGGGTCCATAGTTATTAGCTAGATGGCTTCTTCTCTCTTTTTGGATCTCAATACAATGTTCTCCCCCTCTCTCGTGGAGATCTATTCGATGTAATCTTCTTTTGCGGTGTATTTGTCGAGACCGATGAAATGTGGGTTTATGATCAAGTTTATCTATGAACAATATTTGAATCTTCTGAATTCTTTTATGTATGATTGGTTATCTTTGCAAGTCTCTTCGAATTATCAGTTTGGTTTGGCCTACTAGATTGATCTTTCTTGCAATGGGAGAAGTGCTTAGCTTTGGATTCAATCTTGCGGTGTCCTTTCCCAGTGACAGTAGGGGCAGCAAGGCACGTATTGTATTGTTGCCATCGAGGATAACAAGATGGTTTTTTTATCATATTGCATGAATTTATCCCTCTACATCATGTCATCTTGCTTAAGGCGTTACTCTGTTCTTATGAACTTAATACTCTAGATGCATGCTGGATAGCGGTCGATGTGTGGAGTAATAGTAGTAGATGCAGGCAGGAGTCGGTCTACTTGTCTCGGACGTGATGCCTATATACATGATCATACCTAGATATTCTCATAACTATGCTCAGTTCTGTCAATTGCTCAACAGTAATTTGTTCACCCACCGTAAAATACTTATGCTCTTGAGAGAAGCCACTAGTGAAACCTATGGCCCCCGGGTCTATTTTCCATCATATTATTCTCCCGACAACAAGCTATTTCTGGAGCCGTTTTTATTTTTTTTACTTTACTTTGCATCTTTATCACAAAAATACCAAAAATATTATCCTATCATATCTATTAGATCTCACTCTCGTAAGTGACCGTGTAGGGATTGACAACCCCTTATCGCGTTGGTTGCGAGGATTTATTTGTTTGTGTAGGTGCGAGGGACTTGCGTGTAGCCTCCTACTGGATTGATACCTTGGTTCTCAAAAACTGAGGGAAATACTTACGCTACTTTGTTGCATCACCCTTTCCTCTTCAAGGGAAAACCAACGCAGTGCTCAAGAGGTAGCAAGAAGGATTTCTGGCGCCGTTGCCGGGGAGGTCTACGCAAAAGTCAACATACCAAGTACCCATCACAAACCCTTATCTCCCGCATTACATTATTTGCCATTTGCCTCTCGTTTTCCTCTCCCCCACTTCACCCTTGTCGTTTTATTCGCCCTCTCTTTTTCGTTCGCCTCTTTTTCGCTTGCTTCTTGTTTGCTCGTGTGTTGGATTGCTAGTTTGTCACGATGGCTCTACCTAGATTTGGTGATCTTCACCTTAAAAGGTTAGAAGAGATCGAAAGCAACGTCAGGAGTTTTATGGTTTTGCAATTTGAGCATAATAATTTCTTCAGAAACGAGCTTAAGGAACAAAAAAGCTTTATGAGTTATATGAATAAAGAGCTCGATGATATGTCTAAAGAATTTGATGGTTTGAGATCCCAAATTGCTCGTCATGAGAAGTTGATAGCTGAAATATCGGATAAAGCAGGCCACCTTAGTTAATAAGATGGCCGCTAAACCGGAGAACTTTGAAAATAAAGATGAAGATCTAAAAGTTATTGATGTGTCCCCTATTAAATCTTTGTTTTGCAATATGAATCTTGATAATGATGGGACTGAATATGATCCACCTTTTCCTAGAAGGCGTTCCAAAAATTCGGAGTTTTTAGATCTTGATGCTAAAATTGATAAAAGTGGGATTGAAGAAATCAAAACATTAGATGTTAATAAACCCACTATTTTGGATTTCAAGGAATTTAATTATGATAATTGATCTTTGATAGATTGTATTTCCTTGTTGCAATCCGTGCTAAATTCTCCTCATGCTTATAGTCAAAATAAAGCTTTTACCAAACATATTGTTGATGCTTTGATGCAATCTTATGAAGAAAAACTTGAGTTGGAAGTTTCTATTCCTAGAAAACTCTATGATGAGTGGGAACCTACTATTAAAATAAAAATTAAAGATCATGAATGCTATGCTTTGTGTGATTTGGGTGCTAGTGTTTCCACGATTCCAAAAACTTTGTGCGATTTCCTAGGTTTTCGTGATTTTGATGATTGCTCTTTAAACTTGCACCTTGCGGATTCCACTATTAAGAAACCTATGGCAAGAATTAATGATGTTCTTATTGTTGCAAATAGGACTTATGTGCCCGTAGGTTTTATCGTTCTTGACATAGATTGCAATCCTTCATGTCCTATTATTCTTGGTAGACCTTTCCTTAGAACGATTGGTGCAATTATTGATATGAAGGAAGGGAATATTAGATTCCAATTTCCATTAAAGAAAGGCATGGAACACTTCCCTAGGAAGAAAATAAATTTACCATATGAATCTATCATGAGAGCCACTTATGGATTGCCTACCAAAGATGGCAATACCTAGATCTATCCTTGCTTTTATACCTAGCTAGGGGCGTTAAACGATAGCGCTTGTTGGGGAGGCAACCCAATTATATTTTTTGCTTTTTGCTTCTGTTTAGGAATAAATATTTGTTCTAGCCTCTGGTTAGATTTTTTTATGTTTTAATTAGTGTTTGTGCCAAGTTAAACCTATAGGATCTTCTTGGATGATAGTTATTTGATCTTGCAGAAAATTCCAGAAACTTTCTGTTCACGAAAATAATTGTTAAAAATCATCAGAACGTGATAAAATATTGATTCCAATTGCTGCTGATCAATAAACAAATTTTCTAGGTCTTACTATTTTGGCTGGTTTTTTGGAGTTCCAGAAGTTTGCGTTAGTTACAGATTACTACAGACTGTTCTGTTTTTGACAGATTCTGTTTTTCATGTGTTGTTTGCTTATTTTGATGAATCTATGGCTAGTAAAAGAGTTTATAAACCATAGAGAAGTTGGAATACAGTAGGTTTAGCACCAATATAAATAAAGAATGAGTTCATTACAGTACCTTGAAGTGGTCTTTTGTTTTCTTTCGCTAACGGAGCTCACGAGATTTTCTGCTGAGTTTTGTGTTGTGAAGTTTTCAAGTTTTGGTTGAAAGATTTGATGGATTATGGAACAAGGAGTGGCAAGAGCCTAAGCTTGTGGATGCCCATGGCACCCCCAAGATAATCTAAGGACACCAAAAAGCCAAAGCTTGGGGATGCCCCGAAAGGCATCCCCTCTTTCGTCTACTTCCATCGGTAACTTTACTTGGAGCTATATTTTTATTCACCACATGATATGTGTTTTGCTTGGAGCGTCTTGTATGGTTTGAGTCTTTGATTTTTAGTTTACGACAATCATCCTTGCTGTACACACCTTTTGAGAGAGACACACATGATTCGGAAATTATTAGAATACTCTATGTGCTTCACTTATATCTTTTGAGTTATATCGCTTTTGCTCTAGTGCTTCACTTATATCTTTTAGAGCACGGTGGTGGATTTGTTTTATAGGAACTATTGATCTCTCATGATTCACTTAGATTATTTTGAGAGTCTTAAATAGCATGGTAATTTGCTTAAATAATCATAATATGCTAGGTATTCAAGAATAGTAAAAGCTTTCTTATGAGTGTGTTCAATACTAAGAGAAGTTTGATGCTTGATGATTGTTTTGAGACATGGAGGTAGTGATATCAAAGTTGTGCTAGTTGAGTAGTTGTGAATTTGAGAAATACTTGTGTTGAAGTTTGCAAGTCCCGTAGCATGCACGTATGGTAAACGTTATGTAACAAATTTGAAACATGAGGTGTTTTTGATTGTCCTCCTTATGAGTGGCGGTCGGGGACGAGCGATGGTCTTTTCCTACCAATCTATCCCCCTAGGAGCATGCGCGTAGTGCTTGGTTTTTGATGACTTGTAGATTTTTGCAATAAGTATGTGAGTTCTTTATGACTAATGTTGAATCCATGGATTATACGCACTCTCACCTTTCCATTATTGCTAGCCTCTTCGGTACCGTGCATTGCCCTTTCTCACATTAAGAGTTGGTGCAAACTTCGCCGGTGCATCCAAACCCCGTGATATGGTACGCTCTTTCACACATAAACCTCCTTATATCTTCCTCAAAACAGCCACCATACCTACCTATTATGGCATTTCCATAGCCATTCCGAGATATATTGCCATGCAACTTTCCACCATTCCGTTTATCATGACACGTTCATCATTGTCATATTGCTTTGTATAATCATGTAGTTGACATAGTATTTGTGGCAAAGCCACCGTTCATAATTCTTTCATACATGTCACTCTTGGTTCATTGCATATCCTGGTACACCGCCGGAGGCATTCATATAGAGTCATACTTTGTTCTAGTATCGAGTTGTAATCATTGAGTTGTAAATAAATAGAAGTGTGATGATCATCATTTTCTAGAGCATTGTCCCAAGTGAGGAATAAAAAAAAGAGAGAGAAAGGCCATAAAAAAAAGAGAAGGACCAAAAAAAATGAGAGAAAAAGAGAGAAGGGACAATGTTACTATCCTTTTACCACACTTGTGCTTCAAAGTAGCACCATAATCTTCATGATAGAGAGTCTCTTGTTTTGTCACTTTCATATACTAGTGGGAATTTTTCATTATAGAACTTGGCTTGTATATTCCAACAATGGGCCTCCTCAAGTGCCCTAGGTCTTTGTGAGCAAGCAAGTTGGATGCACACCCACTTAGTTTCTTTTGTTGAGCTTTCATATATTTATAGCTCTAGTGCATCCGTTGCATGGCAATCCCTACTCCTTGCATTAACATCAATCGATGGGCATCTCCATAGCTCATTGATTAGCCTCGTTGATGTGAGACTTTCTCGTTTTTTGTCTTCTCCACATAACCCCCATCATCATATTCTATTCCACCCATAGTGCTATATCCATGGCTCACGCTCATGTATTGCGTGAAGGTTGAAAAAGTTTGAGATTACTAAAGTATGAAACAATTGCTTGGCTTGTCATCGGGGTTGTGCATGATGAGAGCATTCTTGTGTGACGAAAATGGAGCATGACTAAACTATATGATTTTGTAGGGATGAACTTTCTTTGGCCATGTTATTTTGAGAGGACATAATTGCTTAGTTAGTATGCTTGAAGTATTATTATTTTTATGTCAATATTGAACTTTTATCTTGAATCTTTCGGATCTGAATATTCATACCACAATTAAGAAGAATTACATTGAAATTATGCCAAGTAGCATTCCACATCAAAAATTCTGTTTTTATCATTTACCTACTCGAGGACGAGCAGGAATTAAGCTTGGGGATGCTTGATATGTCTCCAACGTATCTATAATTTTTGATTGCTCCATGCTATATTATCTTCTGTTTTGGACATTATTGGGCTTTATTACTCACTTTTATATTATTTTTGGAACTAACCTATTAACCGGAGGCCCAGCCCAGAATTGCTGTTTTTTGCCTATTTCAGAGTTTCGCAAAAAAAGAATATCAAACGGAGTCCAAACGGAATGAAACCTTCGGGAACGTGATTTTCGGAACGAACATGATCCAGAGGACTTGCACCCTACGTCAAGAAATTGATACGTCCATTTTGCATCATGCTTTTATATTGATATTTATGGCATTATGGGCTGTTATTACACATTATGTCACAATACTTATGCCTACTCTCTCTTATTTTACAAGGTTTACATAAGGAGGGAGAATGCCGGCAGCTGGAATTCTGGGCTGGAAAAGGAGCAAATATTAGAGACCTATTCTGCACAACTCCAAAAGTCCTGAAACTCCACGAAAGTCATTTTGGAAATAATAAAAAATACTGAGCGGAAGAAATACGTCAGGGGGGCCACCACCTGCCCACGAGGGTGGGGGCGCGCCCCCTGCCTCGTGGGCCCCCTGTTGGCTCTCCGGTGGCCATCTTCTACTATATGAAGTCTTTCGTCCAGGGAAAAATCATAAGCAACCTTTCGGGACGAGACTCCGCCGCCACGAGGCGGAACCTTGGCGGAACCAATCTAGGGCTCCGGCAGAGCTGTTCTGCCGGGGACACTTCCCTCCGGGAGGGGGAAATCATCGCCATCGTCATCACCAACGCTCCTCTCATCGGGAGAGGGCAATCTCCATCAACGTCTTCACCAGCGCCATCTCCTCTCAAAATCCTAGTTCATCTCTTGTATCCAATTCTTGTCTCCAAGTCCGGGATTGGTACTAGTAGGTTGCTAGTAGTGTTGATTACTCCTTGTAGTTGATGCTAGTTGGTTTATTTGGTGGAAGATCATATGTTCAGATCCTATATGCATATTAATACCCCTCTGATTATGAACATGAATATGTTTTGTGAGTAGTTACGTTTGTTCCTGAGGACATGGGAGAAGTCTTGCTATTAGTAGTCATGTGAATTTGGTATTCGTTCGATATTTTGATGAGATGTATGTTGTCTAGCCTCTAGTGGTGTTATGTGAACGTCGACTACATAACACTTCACCATTATTTGGGCCTAGAGGAAGGCATTGGGAAGTAATAAGTAGATGATGGGTTGCTAGAGTGACAGAAGCTTAAACCCTAGTTTATGCGTTGCTTCGTAAGGGGCTGATTTGGATCCATATGTTTCATGCTATGGTTAGGTTTACCTTAATACTTTTGTTGTAGTTGCAGATGCTTGCAATAGAGGTTAATCATAAGTGGGATGCTTGTTCAAGTAAGAACAGCACCCAAGCACCGGTCCACCCACATATCAAATTATCAAAGTACGGAACGCGAATCATATGAACGTGATGAAAACTAGCTTGACGATAATTCCCATGTGTCCTCGGGAGCGCTTTTCTCTATATAAGAGTTTGTCCAGGCTTGTCCTTTGCTACAAAAAGGATTGGGCCACCTTGCTGCACTTTATTTACTTTTGTTACTTGTTGCTCGTTACAAATTATCCTATCACAAAACTATCTGTTACCACTTATTTCAGTACTTGCAGAGAATACCTTGCTGAAAACCGCTTATCATTTCCTTCTGCTCCACGTTGGGTTCGACAGTCTTACTTATCTAAAGGACTACGATAGATCCCCTATACTTGTGGGTCATCAAGACTCTTTTCTGGCGCCGTTGCCGGGGAGTGAAGCGCCTTTGGTAGGTGGAATTTGGTAAGGAAAAATTTATATAGTGTGCTGAAATTTACTGTCACTTGTTACTATGGAAAGTAATCCTCTGAGGGGCTTGTTTGGGGTATCTTCACCCCGACCAGTAGAGCAAAGAGTAGCTCCTGAACCTACTGAAAATGAAAATGTTCCCTTTGAAGTTCCTTCGGGTATGTTAGAAAAACTGCTAGCTAATCCTTTTGCAGGAGATGGAACAAAGCATCCTGATGAGCACCTAATCTATGTGGATGAAGTTTGTGGATTATTTAAGCTTGCAGGTATACCCGATGATGTTGTTAAGAAGAAGGTCTTCCCTTTATCTTTGGAGGGAGATGCATCGACATGGTATAGGCTATGTGATGATACGGGGTCATGGAACTACAAACGATTGAAATTGGAATTTCATCAGAAGTTTTATCCTATGCATCTTGTTCATCGTGATCGTAATTATATATATAATTTTTGGCCTCGCGAAGGAGAAAGCATCGCTCAAGCTTGGGGGAGGCTTAAATCAATGTTATATTCATGCCCCAATCATGAGCTCCCAAGAGAAATAATGATACAAAGTTTTTATGCTCGGCTTTCTGATAACAATCGCACCATGCTCGATACTTCTTGTGCTGGCTCTTTTATGATGAAGACTATTGAATTCAAATGGGATTTATTGAATAGAATTAAACGCAACTCTGAAGATTGGGATCTCAACGAGGGTAAGGAGTCAGGTATGACACCTAAGTTTGATTGTGTTTAGTCTTTTATGGATACCGATGTTTTCCGTAAATTTAGCACTAAATATGGACTTGACTCTGAGATAGTAGCTTCTTTCTGTGAATCTTTTGCTACTTATGTTGATCTCCCCAAGGAGAAGTGGTTTAAATATCATCCTCCCATAGAAGTAAAAGTAGCTCCACCTACTAAAGTTGAAGAAAAGACTGTCACTTATAATGATCCTATTGTTCCTACTTCTTATGTTGAGAAACCACCTTTCCCTGTTAGGATAAAGGATCATGCTAAAGCTTCAACTGTGGTTCATAAAAGCAATATTAGAACTTATACACCTCCTGAGCAGATTAAAGTTGAACCTAATATTGCTATTGTTAAAGATCTCTTGGCTGATAATATTGATGGGCATGTTATTTATTTTTGCGGTGAAACTGCTAGAATTGCCAAACCTTGTGCTAAAGATAAACATAGACCTGTGGTAGGCATGCATGTTATTTCTATTAAAATAGGAGATCATTGTTATCATGTCTTATGTGATATGGGTGCTAGTGCTAGTGCTATACCTCATGACTTATACAAAGAAATTATGCATGAAATTGCACCTACTGAGATAGAAGGTATTGATGTTACCATCAAACTTGCTAATAGAGATACAATATCACCCATTGGAATTGTGAGAGATGTTGAAGTCTTGTGTGGGAAAACTAAACATCCTACTGATTTTCTTGTTCTTGGTTCCCCACAAGATAGCTTTTGTCCCATTATATTTGGTAGACCCTTCTTGAACACAGTTAATGCTAGGATAGACTGCGAAAAGAGTGTTGTTAATATTGGCTTGGGTGATATGTCTCATGAGTTTAATTTCTCTAAGTTTAGTAGACAACACCGAGAAGAAGAATTGCCTAGTAAGGATGAAATTATTGGTCTTGCTTCTATTGCCGTACCTCCTAGTGATCCTTTAGAACAATATTTGCTAGACCATGAAAATGATATGTTTATGAATGAAAGAAGGGAAATAGATGAAGTATTCTTTAAACAGGAACCTATTCTGAAACACAATTTACCTGTTGAAATCCTAGGGGATCCTCCTCCACCCAAGGGTGATCCCGTGTTTGAGCTTAAACCGTTGCCTGATACTCTTAAATATGCTGATCTTGATGAAAAGAAGATATATCCTGTTATTATTAGTGCTAACCTTTCAGAGCATGAAGAAGAGAGATTATTGGAAACTTTGAAGAAGCAATGTGCTGCTATTGGATATACTCTTGATGATCTTAAGGGCATTAGTCCCACTCTATGTCAACATAAAATAAATTTGGAAGAAGATGCCAAACCAGTTCGTGATCATCAACGCCGGCTGAATCCTAAGATGAAAGAAGTGGTAAGAAAGGAAATACTAAAGCTCCTTGAGGCAGGTATAATTTATCCCATTGCTGATAGTCAGTGGGTAAGTCCTGTCCATTGTGTCCCTAAGAAAGGAGGTATTACCGTCGTTCCTAATGATAAAGACGAATTGATTCCGCAAAGAATTATTACAGGTTATAGGATGGTAATTGATTTCCGCAAATTAAATAAGGCTACTAAGAAAGATCATTATCCCTTACCTTTTATCGATCAAATTCTAGAAAGATTATGCAAACATACACACTTTTGCTTTCTAGATGGTTATTCTGGTTTCTCTTAAATACCTGTGTCAGCCAATGATCAATCAAAGACTACTTTTACTTGCCCTTTTGGTACTTTTGCTTATAGACGTATGCCTTTTGGTTTATGTAATGCACCTGCTACCTTTCAAAGATGCATGATGGCTATATTCTCTGACTTTTGTGAAAAGATTTGTGAGGTTTTCATTCGACGATTTTTCCGTCTGTGGATCCTCTTTTGATGATTGCTTGAGCAACCTTGATCGAGTTTTGCAGAGATGTGAAGAAACTAATCTTGTCTTGAATTGGGAAAAGTGCCACTTTATGGTTAATGAATGTTGGAAATATGCCCTAGAGGCAATAATAAATAGGTTATTATTATATTTCCTTGTTCATGATAATCGTTTATTATCCATGCTAGAATTGTATTGATAGGAAACTCAGATACATGTGTGGATACATAGACAACACCATGTCCCTAGTAAGCCTCTAGTAGAGTAGCTCGTTGATCAATAGATGGTTATGGTTTCCTGACCATGGACATTGGATGTCGTTGATAACGGGATCACATCATTAGGAGAATGATGTGATGGACAAGACCCAATCCTAAGCCTAGCACAAGATCGTGTAGTTCGTTTGCTCAGAGCTTTTCTAATGTCAAGTATCATTTCCTTAGACCATGAGATTGTGCAACTCCCGGATACCGTAGGAATGCTTTGGGTGTACCAAACATCACAACGTAACTGGGTGGCTATAAAGGTACACTACAGGTATCTCCGAAAGTGTCTGTTGGGTTGGCACGAATCGAGACTGGGATTTGTCACTCCGTGTAAACAGAGAGGTATCTTTGGGCCCACTCGGTAGGACATCATCATAATATGCACAATGTGACCAAGGAGTTGATCACGGGATGATGTGAGTTACGGAACGAGTAAAGAGACTTGCCGGTAACGAGATTGAACAAGGTATAGGGATACCGACGATCGAATCTCGGGCAAGTAACATACCGATAGACAAAGGGAATTGCATACGGGATTGATTGAATCCCTGACATCGTGGTTCATCCGATGAGATCATCGTGGAACATGTGGGAGCCAACATGGGTATCCAGATCCCGCTGTTGGTTATTGACCGGAGAACGTCTCGGTCATGTCTGCATGGTTCCCGAACCCGTAGGGTCTACACACTTAAGGTTCGATGACGCTAGGGTTATAGGGAAAGTATGTACGTGGTTACCGAATGTCGTTCGGAGTCCCGGATGAGATCCCGGACGTCACGAGGAGTTCCGGAATGGTCCGGAGGTAAAGATTTATATATGGGAAGTCCTGTTTTGGTCACCGGAAAAGTTTCGGGTGTTATCGGTAATGTACCGGGACCACCGGGAGGGTCCCGGGGGTCCACCAAGTGGGGCCACCAGCCCCAGAAGGCTGCATGGGCCAAGTGTGGGAGGGGACCAGCCCCAGGTGGGCTGGTGCGCCCCCCCACCAAGGCCCAAGCGCATGGGAGAGTGGGAGGGGGCAAACCCTAGGTCCAGATGGGCCTTGAGGCCCACCCTAGTGGCGCCCCCCCTCTCCTCCCCTTGGCCGCCCCCCTTGGATGGGATCTAGGGCTGGCCGCCTCCTCTTGGGGTGGGAACCCTAGAGGGGGCGCAGCCCCCTTCCCCCCTATATATAGTTGAGGTTTGGGCTGCCCAAGACACACGAGAACGTCTCTCTTTCGGCGCAGTCCTACCCCTCTCCCTCCTCCTCCTCTCCCGCGGTGCTTGGCAAAGCCTTGCGGGATTGCCACGCTCCTCCATCACCACCACGCCGTCGTGTTGCTTCTGGATGGAGTCTTCCCCAACCTCTCCCTCTCTCCTTGCTGGATCAAGGCGTGGGAGACGTCACCGGGCTGCACGTGTGTTGAACGCGGAGGCACCGTTCTTCGGTGCTTAGATCGGAACCAACCGCGATCTGAATCGCTACGAGTACGACTCCCTCATCCGCGTTCTTGCAACGCTTCCGCATTGCGATCTACAATGGTATGTAGATGCACTCCCCTTCCCCTCGTTGCTAGATTACTCCATAGATTGATCTTGGTGATGCGTAGAAAATTTTGAATTTCTGCTACGTTCCCCAACAGTGGCATCATGAGCTAGGTCTATGCGTAGTTTCTATGCACGAGTAGAACACAAAGTAGTTGTGGGCGTCGATTTTGTCAATTCTTCTTGCCGCTACTAGTCTTATCTTGTTTCGGCGGCATTGTGGGATGAAGCGGCCCGGACCGACCTTACACGTACGCTTACGTGAGACAGGTTCCACCGACTGACATGCACTAGTTGCATAAGGTGGCTAGCGGGTGTCTGTCTCTCCCACTTTAGTCGGAACGGATTCGATGAAAAGGGTCCTTATGAAGGGTAAATAGAAATTGGCATATCACGTTGTGGTTTTACGTAGGTAAGAAACGTTCTTGCTAGAAACCTATACAAGCCACGTAAATAACTTGCAACAACAATTAGAGGACGTCTAACTTGTTTTTGCAGCATGTGCTATGTGATGTGATATGGCCAGAAGATGTGATGAATGATATATGTGGTGTATGAGATTGATCATATTCTTGTAATAGGAATCACGACTTGCATGTCGATGAGTATGACAACCGGCAGGAGCCATAGGAGTTGTCTTTATTTTTGTATGACCTGCGTGTCATTGAACAACGCCATGTAAATTACTTTACTTTATTGCTAAGCGCGTTAGCCATAGAAGTAGAAGTAATCGTTGGCGTGACAACTTCATGAAGACACAATGATGGAGATCATGATGATGGAGATCATGGTGTCATGCCGGTGACAAAGATGATCATGGTGCCCCGAAGATGGAGATCAAAGGAGCAAAATGATATTGGCCATATCATGTCACTATTTGATTGCATGTGATGTTTATCATGTTATGCATCTTATTTGCTTAGAACGACGGTAGCTTAAATAAGATGATCCCTCACTAAAATTTCAAGAGACGTGTTCCCCCTAACTATGCACCGTTGCGAAGGTTCGTTGTCTCGAAGCACCACGTGATGATCGGGTGTGATAGATTCTAACGTTCGAATACAACGGGTGTTGACGAGCCTATCATGTACAGACATGGCCTCGAAACACATGCGAAACACTTAGGTTGACTTGACGAGCCTAGCATGTACAGACATGGCCTCGGAACATGTGACGCCCCCGATTTGACTGTACATTAATCATGCACGCAAATGTGTACGACCAAGATCAGGGACTCACGGGAAGATATCACAACACAACTCTAAAACATAAATAAGTCATACAAGCATCATAATACAAGCCAGGGGCCTCGAGGGCTCGAATACAAGTGCTTGATCATAGACGAGTCAGCGGAAGCAACAATATCTGAGTACAGACATAAGTTAAACAAGTTTGCCTTAAGAAGGCTAGCACAAAAGTAGCAACGATCGAAAAGGCAAGGCCTCCTGCCTGGGACCTCCTAACTACTCCTCGAAGCCGAACTCCATGTAGAATCATCCTCGGGATCTCTATCTCCTGGACTCCAGCATCTGGTTGCGACAATCAGGTATAGAAAGGGGAAAAGAGGGAGAAAAGCAACCGTGAGTACTCATCCAAAGTACTCGCAAGCAAGGAACTACACTACATATGCATGTGTATATGTGTAAAGGGCCATATCAGTGGACTGAACTGCAGAATGCCAGAATAAGAGGGGGATAGCTAATCCTGTCGAAGACTACGCTTCTGGCAGCCTCCATCTTGCAGCATGTAGAAGAGAGTAGATTGAAGTCCTTCAAGTAGCATCGCATAGCATAATCCTAACCAGCGATCCCCTCCTCGTCGCCCTGTTAGAGAGCAATCACCGGGTTATTTCTGGCACTTGGAAGGGTGTGTTTTATTAAGTATCCAGTTCTAGTTGTCATAAGGTCAAGGTACAACTCCGGGTCGTCCTTTTACCGAGGGACACGGCTATTCGAATAGATAAACTTCCCTGCAGGGGTGCACCACATAACCCAACACGCTCGATCCCATTTGGCCGGACACACTTTTCTGGGTCATGCCCGGCCTCGTAAGATCAACGCGTCGCAGCCCCACCTAAGCACAACAGAGAGGTCAGCACGCCGGTCTAACCCTATGCGCGCAGGGGTCTGGGCCCATCGCCCTATGCACACCTGCACGTTGCGTACGCGGCCGGAAGCAGACCTAGCCTAGTGGCGTTCCAGTCCAATCCGGCGCGCGCCACTCAGTCGCTGACGTCACGAAGGCTTCGGCTGATACCACGACGCCGGGATACCCATAACTACTCCCGCGTAGATGGTTAGTGCGTATAGACCAAATGGCCAGACTCAGATCAAATACCAAGAACTCGTTAAGCGTGTTATGTATCCGCGAACGCCGACCAGGGCCAGGCCCACCTCTCTCCTAGGTGGTCTCAACCTGCCCTGTCGCTCCGCCATAAAGTAACAGTCGGGGGCCGTCAGGAACCCAGGCCCACCTCTACCGGGGTGGAGCCACCTGTCCTTTCAGCCCCCTCATCAGAATCACTTGCGGGTACTCCTCGAGCCGACCCGACTTTAGTCACCACAAGTGTCATGTATAAATGTATATAGTATATACCCGTGATCACCGCCCAGGTGATCACGGCCCGATAGTATAGCACAGCAGACGGACAAGAATGTAGGGCCACTGATGGAAATCTAGCATCCTATACTAAGCATGTAGGATTGCAGGTAAAGGTAACAACAGTAGTAGCAAGGATAGGCTATGCATCAGGATAGGATATCGGAAAACAGTAACATGCTACACTACTCTAATGCAAGCAGTATAGAGAAGAATAGGCGATATCTGGTGATCAAGGGGGGGGCTTGCCTGGTTGCTCTGGCAAGTAGGAGGGGTCGTCGACTCCGTAGTCCAACTGGGCAGCAGCAGTGTCGGTCTCGTAGTCTACCGGAGAGAAGAGGGGGGAAGAAACAGTAAATACAATGCAAACATAAGCATGACGATGCGTGACATGACAATGAACGGTGCTAGGTGTGTCCTAACGCGACAGTAGGTGGTACCGGCGAAGGGGGGGAACATCCGGGAGGTATTCCCGATGTTTCGCGTTTTCGGACAGACGGACCGGAGGGGGAAAGTTGCTAGTTCGATAGGTTAGGGGGTTGTGGTGGACGAACGGACTGTGTATTCGGATTCGTCTCGTCGTTCTGAGCAATTTTCATATAGAAAACATTTTCATCCGAGTTACGGTTTAAAAGATATGAATTTTCAAAGTTTATTTGGATTTCTGGAATTATTTAAATTAAGCAAAAATGAATTATGACGTCAGCATGAGGCAATGATGACGTCAGCAGGTCAACAGGTCGGCTGACCAGTCAAACCAGACAGGTGGGTCCAGCGGGACCCACATGTCAGCCTCTGTTAGTCTAATATTAATTTAAACTAAACTATCAGTCTAATTAGAGGGGGTGGGCCCCATATGTCAGTGAGTGATTAGTTAATCTAATTATTTTTATTTATAAAATAATTGTTAGACTAATTAACAGAAGGGGGGCCCGCATGTCAGTGGCTGGGGGCCGCCCAGTCAGCACGTTGACCGCGGTCAACAAGTCAAGTGGGGCCCTGGGGCCCGTGTTTAGTGGCTGTGAGATGGGGCCCGAAGGGCCACGTCAGCGGGCGGCGCCGGAGACACGCCGGCGACCATCTCCGCGGCGGAGCATCGCCGGACTTCGCCGGAAAAACGCTACGGGGCACGGGGAGAGGTGCGGCTAGGCGCGTTCGATCGAGCGTCCGACGCCGCATCGATCTACGTCGGTCCCGTGGGCTAACTCGACCGGAGTGGCGCACTACATCGACGGCGGTGTCGACCGTGGCGGACGCCGGTGTTCTGGTGTCATCGCGAACAACGACAGAGGCTGCGACATGCCCAAAAGAGGGGTCCGACGGGGTCCTAGAGGTGCCCGGAGCACGACTACGAGCTCGGTTGAGCACTTTATCGTCGGTAGCGACGGCGACGAGCACCGCGGCGGAGTAAAGCTCGGGTGAAAAATGGAAGTGGCGGCTACGGGCATCTACGAGCAGCGCTGAGAGAGGGGAAAGGAGAGACTGCTCACCGGGGAGGCACACGGAGGCCACGGTGGTGGCTTAGGAGCCGCAGGGCGTCGGCAATCGGCGGAGGAGCGCCGGCGACCGTAGGCGCGGAAGAGCTCGATTCCGGGGCTGTGGTGGCACCGAGCTCGAACCCTTGGTCAGAGATGGAGTATAGGAAGCAGGCGGAGCTGTTGGACTCCTCGGCGAGGCGCGGGGAGCATGGTGGCCGCGTTAATGGCGAACGGCGGCGATGATGGTGTTCGGGCGAGATGGAAAAGCGAGGGAGAGGAGCAGGCGGGGGAGAAAGATCTCGAGGGTTGTCGACGAGGCCTAGGGGACTCGTCCTTATCCCCTCGGCGATGTGGCGGCGTGGGGCGGCGAGCAGGTCAGGCGGGGGGGGGGGGGCGAGGGGCGTGCGCCCTCGGTCGGTTGAACAGAAGAGGAGGGGGAAGACGACAAGGGGAGGGGGGAGGTGCTGGGCCGCTGGACCGATTCGGCCGGCTAGGGTGGGTCGACGGCCAGCTGGGCCGAGGCCCAGCGGGGAGGGGGGTTTCTTTTCCTTTTCTTTTCTTTTTTTATTTGTAGTTTCTTTTATTTTCTTGTTTTACAAAAAATTACCACTAGTGCCTAAATTTGTATTTATCAACAAACTACTGTGAGATTAATCCTTAACCCATAATAAAATAGTTTTAGCATTTTATAAATTCAATAGGCATTTGTTTAATTGTTTTCACTATTGTTTTAATTGTTTTAGAGCCTTTAAACATTTTGTCAAAGCTTGGTTTCTCCACCATAATTGCTTACGATTTATTTGTCACTTTTAGAACATTTTAGTGTTGACATTTGAAAAGTTTTATTGTTTGCTATATTTTGAATTGATTTTTGAATCGGTTTTGAACTAACGAAGGATTAGAAACAGTAACGGAGGTGACGTGGCATCATTAGCAGAGTTTTACTGTAGCTTGATTATCCGGGCGTCACAATTCTCCTCCACTACAAGAAATCTCGTCCCGAGATTTAAGAGGGGAGTAAGGGGGGATGGTTTGGTAACGAATCTAGCGGGTCTTCTCATCCTGGCTTGCTCTTCTCGAAGAGGCTGGTCCAATACATTGATGTCTTCATTCTGCTGTTTCAGGTCATCATGATAAAGTTGTCGTCCTTTCTTCGGGAACTCCATCGTACTTACGACAGAGTAAGGGGGTATTCTGGAAGAACGGACTTCTGCAGGGTTTACTATCTGGTCAATATCATCGGGGAAGGTGGCGGAAAGTATCTCTCGAATTGCAACTTAAGAAATTATCGAGAGCAAAGTAAGAAGGTACAAAAATAGAAGTTTTCAAGCGCATAGGCAATCGTTCGTTGTCTGAAACAAAGTGTTGAAGGGGTTTAGAGCAATGTGAATAAGCATTGCATCTAATACGAGTATAGATCACTAGGCAGGTGGCCCGTGAATTACATACAAAGTCAAGAGCGAGGAATAACTCTGACAACACGATGTACAGGAGAGTCAGTTTTCGATCCTGTGGAACTGTGGGTTATGGGCCCACCATGTGGGTTAAAAGTAGGAAGGGCGGTGACATCTTGCACGATTATGATAGCAAGGCATGTCAGAGGGTAGCCTGTCAGTCATATGTCAGCAACATCGTCGGTACCAAGGGCGAGGGACGAAGAGAACCATTTTCCTGCTCGTTGAAACGAGGCGGACCATTAGGCAAAGTTCTCGTCATCGGTGGTTACCGAAATGTCACCAACAATAGTAACAGGGTCTTACTGACAGAGTTGTACACCGAGGTGTTTACATAACCAGGAGAATATTACTGCTTAGATCAGATAGATCACCAGAAAGGTTAAACCAAACAATGGGAAGGAAAATATGATTATCAGATTAAACAGAAGAATGGAAAGGAAAATGTGTTTAAACACATATTTCAAGGGTATATCCTTCCCAAGGACAAGCAGAGCATGATATCCATGACGTGATATAATGTAGAAAACTCTTTAGGTAGGGGAGAGAAATTTCATGACATTACCCATACAACGGTGTTTGGATAATTGAGCAGGAAACATTTAGCATTGGGCTTCAAATGTTCCTGTTTTAAAATCGGAGTACCATAGACATGCTTCGAGATAGCATTGACATGGTCAACAGGGGAAGATCAGACTTTGGAAACAAAAAGGATCCATCAGGAACAACTTATAGAATAAGTCTTACAATTTCCTCATGGAAGAACAGCTAACCTTGCTAAAAGGAAAAACTTATAACAATAGGGCCTCCCGCCAGGTGTGCTGGGTATCATCACCTTACCGGGTCATAAATAGGCCAATGTTATAACTCTTGGAAATATGTTCCAACCATCATATCTGACCGAGATTCAGATCTGATTGGTGTCAGGATAACTCAGACTTAGGAGGCCTGAGAAGAAAAGGTGCAACACAAATTGTCGAAACGACATCGAAGATTCTCGGGAGATGAACTATGGAAGCGAGTTCCGAACAAGGGTTCATAATTAAATCAAGGAGAGGTGAGGAGGTGACTGCTTGACTCAGCGACAATGCATTGAGATTTCCAAAAGATGGATTTCCACCACTATGTGAACAAGGAGATAACATTAACTAGATCGAATGACTTAATGATGTATGCTCGAGGAAAACATACACAGTTAAACATTGGTTGAAATGTGCACCCGAAATATGGGCTAGGTAGCACAATCAATGTTCGAATGATGATTCATTAAGCCATAGACGTAGAATGAAGCTATAGACCAATAACTTCAAAGCAATAGGGTTGCTAGAAGTTTAGAATTTACACATCACAGATCATTGGTCGGTATTCCTTTTAGAAACAACACGGGGACCAAGAAAGAATGGTGATGGGGAGAAGTATCACTGTACCGAGATGTCATACGAGGTGGTGAAATTCTTACGACATACTTGACGTAAAATTTGGTAATACTCCAGGGTAGAACATATCATAAGCTAGATAGCAGGGAAATCAAGGTACAACACAAAACACGCACAAGTTTGTGTTGAATGGAAGGCAATAAAATGGTCGATGATAAAACAAATCATCGAGGGCAAGGATGGTATTTCTCATCCAGAATTCGATAGATATCTTGGAAGAGCTCATAATGTTGATGGTGATCACGACATTTTGTTCTCGAGGGGATCCACGAAGAAGCAGTTGATCAGCGACTGCATCAAGAAAAAGGACTGATGCAACAAAAGATTATTGGAGCCACGGATACTACACAAAGTCGGGGCAAGTTTGTTGTTCGAGGTGAAACGATATGATGAGGAAAATCGACGTAAGCTTAGCTCATCGTCGAAAGTGGTGCTCCGGGAATAAGGACCAGGTAGCACAGTTAAAATCATCAAGATAATGATATAGCCAAACAGGCTAGGAATGAGGCGATCGGGTACAAACTCGTAGGTAAGGAACATTACTAAAAGTTGTTGAACCGTAGTGCGGATTCGATTCATTTATCGATGTCCTTGAGTGTTTAATAACTCGGAGCCCGTGAAAAATTGGAATAAATGAGAATGTAGTACTTGATGGAGAACTCATAATAAGTTATGCAGTTCCGTGATAATCTCGAGATACCAGGGGGGTAATACTCGACGACAAACCAAAGTAGAGGTTGGACTGGGGTATTGCTCTGCAGAAGACAAGTGCTTAAACTTGCACGAGAAATGGTATTTAAAAGAGAACATGGTTGGAACCACGATTGCAAAATGTCAGATCCCATATATAAGACGAACTTATACCAAGGGAATAATTAATTTAAGAAAAGTTTTAATGATAAGATCTACACCGTGTCCATGGGCATGAACGCAAAGTTCAAGGTCGACTCCCACTTCTCCAATGCATAACCTTTCATTCACTTCTCATTTTTCAAAGAAGTTGTAGTGTTGAAATTTTATCTGGCAAAATACCAGAAGAGTATGACTCATGAAAATTTTCAAGTTCACACATATTATGAAAGGCATAGGTTCAACCCATCAAGGCATCTTAGGAACATATACCACAAACTTCGGAGTAAATATTACAAGCTCGAAAGAAGAGCATTGTTCAAAAATAGATGATACAATTTACCAATTGCATTATATACCCATGGAAAGGCTCACAAGGTTATTCAATATGAAGGACACTGTCGGATAAAATCCAACAAAGGAACCGATGGTCCACAAGGGATCTGATGTGAGCATCGATACTCAACCAGAGGAAGAAGAATGCAAGGAGATCTGATTATAGAAACAACTGACTAACTGAAAGTTCAAAAGCACAAGAATTACGATTTCCAAATCAGGGGGTCAGAAGCAACGCTCTGATCAAGGATGGATAAGTTGAGTAGGCTTAGGGGTACAATCGATGGCAATTTGATAGGTCGAGATCCAGCTCACGTTTTAAATGACGTCTGAGCCGGAAGAATGAATTCTAGGATATGATTGAGGATTGCGAGCATTCGCAACAAATTGAATCAACGGACTCAAAATGATAATGACAAGAGATGCCAATAAGATTACGAGACTTATGGGATTAACCATAATGCAAGCAAACAAGAATTTCAAGAGCAATAGGCTCCTGAGGATTTTAGGAAGATCGAATAGTATTTTGAAGACTATTGTGGAATACTTGAATCAACTGGGGATGACCGGATACTCGGTAAGTGCGAGAATTATCCGTAGGGGTATTCAGGTGACAAAGAACAGCAAGGCAGTAAGCTCAAAGGATTCTCGGAACAACAGAGAGAATTTTGGGGTATCTTGTAATAACAAGATCAACTGGGAAACATTGTATGAGTGGCGAGTATACGTGGTTATCCATAGGAGTTTATCGATGAAAGGGAATTGCAAAAGCGATGAACACAAGTTCTCGGGTTATCAGCGGAGAGTATCTTCAGGGTCTTCACGTGCAGCAGACGATCATCAGTAATAAGGGGCTCTCCGGGTGAAAGTGATAACGAGATCCTAATGTTAGATTTAGTAAAATTCACTTAACCCGATTAGAAGAGAGATCAGAGTCCCAGAGTATAGACAAGGAGTAAAAGATCCTAATACCACCCAATGGCGACGTGGGCCCGTAAGACACACAGCCATGTTAGTAAAAGTTTTGTAATGTCTAGACTCGACTTCGGCCAAGGAGTTGGAAAGGGGGATTCCTACAGGCAGTCGGCTCTGATACCAACTTGTGACGCCCCCGATTTGACCGTACATTAATCATGCACGCAAATGTGTACGACCAAGATCAGGGACTCACGGGAAGATATCACAACACAACTCTAAAACATAAATAAGTCATACAAGCATCATAATACAAGCCAGGGGCCTCGAGGGCTCGAATACAAGTGCTTGATCATAAACGAGTCAGCGGAAGCAACAATATCTGAGTACAGACATAAGTTAAACAAGTTTGCCTTAAGAAGGCTAGCACAAAAGTAGCAACGATCGAAAAGGCAAGGCCTCCTGCCTGGGACCTCCTAACTACTCCTCGAAGCCGAACTCCATGTAGAATCATCCTCGGGATCTCTATCTCCTGGACTCCAGCATCTGGTTGCGACAATCAGGTATAGAAAGGGGAAAAGAGGGAGAAAAGCAACCGTGAGTACTCATCCAAAGTACTCGCAAGCAAGGAACTACACTACATATGCATGTGTATATGTGTAAAGGGCCATATCAGTGGACTGAACTGCAGAATGCCAGAATAAGAGGGGGATAGCTAATCCTGTCGAAGACTACGCTTCTGGCAGCCTCCATCTTGCAACATGTAGAAGAGAGTAGATTGAAGTCCTTCAAGTAGCATCGCATAGCATAATCCTAACCGGCGATCCCCTCCTCGTCGCCCTGTTAGAGAGCAATCACCGGGTTATTTCTGGCACTTGGAAGGGTGTGTTTTATTAAGTATCCAGTTCTAGTTGTCATAAGGTCAAGGTACAACTCCGGGTCGTCCTTTTACCGAGGGACACGGCTATTCGAATAGATAAACTTCCCTGCAGGGGTGCACCACATAACCCAACACGCTCGATCCCATTTGGCCGGACACACTTTTCTGGGTCATGCCCGGCCTTGTAAGATCAACGCGTCGCAGCCCCACCTAAGCACAACAGAGAGGTCAGCACGCCGGTCTAACCCTATGCGCGCAGGGGTCTGGGCCCATCGCCCTATGCACACCTGCACGTTGCGTACGCGGCCGGAAGCAGACCTAGCCTAGTGGCGTT
Source organism: Aegilops tauschii subsp. strangulata (assembly GCF_002575655.3). Classification (NCBI taxonomy): domain Eukaryota; kingdom Viridiplantae; phylum Streptophyta; class Magnoliopsida; order Poales; family Poaceae; genus Aegilops; species Aegilops tauschii. Next base: position 546,724,538 of record NC_053036.3, on the reverse strand, counting down.
CCAGTCCAATCCGGCGCGCGCCACTCAGTCGCTGACGTCACGAAGGCTTCGGCTGATACCACGACGCCGGGATACCCATAACTACTCCCGCGCAGATGGTTAGTGCGTATAGACCAAATGGCCAGACTCAGATCAAATACCAAGAACTCGTTAAGCGTGTTATGTATCCGCGAACGCCGACCAGGGCCAGGCCCACCTCTCTCCTAGGTGGTCTCAACCTGCCCTGTCGCTCTGCCATAAAGTAACAGTCGGGGGCCGTCAGGAACCCAGGCCCACCTCTACCGGGGTGGAGCCACCTGTCCTTTCAGCCCCCTCATCAGAATCACTTGCGGGTACTCCTCGAGCCGACCCGACTTTAGTCACCACAAGTGTCATGTATAAATGTATATAGTATATACCCGTGATCACCGCCCAGGTGATCACGGCCCGATAGTATAGCACAGCAGACGGACAAGAATGTAGGGCCACTGATGGAAATCTAGCATCCTATACTAAGCATGTAGGATTGCAGGTAAAGGTAACAACAGTAGTAGCAAGGATAGGCTATGCATCAGGATAGGATATCGGAAAACAGTAACATGCTACACTACTCTAATGCAAGCAGTATAGAGAAGAATAGGCGATATCTGGTGATCAAGGGGGGGGGGCTTGCCTGGTTGCTCTGGCAAGTAGGAGGGGTCGTCGACTCCGTAGTCCAACTGGGCAGCAGCAGTGTCGGTCTCATAGTCTACCGGAGAGAAGAGGGGGGAAGAAACAGTAAATACAATGCAAACATAAGCATGACGATGCGTGACATGACAATGAACGGTGCTAGGTGTGTCCTAACGCGACAGTAGGTGGTACCGGCGAAGGGGGGGAACATCCGGGAGGTATTTCCGATGTTTCGCGTTTTCGGACAGACGGACCGGAGGGGGAAAGTTGCTAGTTCGATAGGTTAGGGGGTTGTGGTGGACGAACGGACTGCGTATTCGGATTCGTCTCGTCGTTCTGAGCAATTTTCATATAGAAAACATTTTCATCCGAGTTACGGTTTAAAAGATATGAATTTTCAAAGTTTATTTGGATTTCTGGAATTATTTAAATTAAGCAAAAATGAATTATGACGTCAGCATGAGGCAATGATGACGTCAGCAGGTCAACAGGTCGGCTGACCAGTCAAACCAGACAGGTGGGTCCAGCGGGACCCACATGTCAGCCTCTGTTAGTCTAATATTAATTTAAACTAAACTATCAGTCTAATTAGAGGGGGTGGGCCCCATATGTCAGTGAGTGATTAGTTAATCTAATTATTTTTATTTATAAAATAATTGTTAGACTAATTAACAGAAGGGGGGCCCGCATGTCAGTGGCTGGGGGCCGCCCAGTCAGCACGTTGACCGCGGTCAACAAGTCAAGTGGGGCCCTGGGGCCCGTGTTTAGTGGCTGTGAGATGGGGCCCGAAGGGCCACGTCAGCGGGCGGCGCCGGAGACACGCCGGCGACCATCTCCGCGGCGGAGCATCGCCGGACTTCGCCGGAAAAACGCTACGGGGCACGGGGAGAGGTGCGGCTAGGCGCGTTCGATCGAGCGTCCGACGCCGCATCGATCTACGTCGGTCCCGTGGGCTAACTCGACCGGAGTGGCGCACTACATCGACGGCGGTGTCGACCGTGGCGGACGCCGGTGTTCTGGTGTCATCGCGAACAACGACAGAGGCTGCGACATGCCCAAAAGAGGGGTCCGACGGGGTCCTAGAGGTGCCCGGAGCACGACTACGAGCTCGGTTGAGCACTTTATCGTCGGTAGCGACGGCGACGAGCACCGCGGCGGAGTAAAGCTCGGGTGAAAAATGGAAGTGGCGGCTACGGGCATCTACGAGCAGCGCTGAGAGAGGGGAAAGGAGAGACTGCTCACCGGGGAGGCACACGGAGGCCACGGTGGTGGCTTAGGAGCCGCAGGGCGTCGGCAATCGGCGGAGGAGCGCCGGCGACCGTAGGCGCGGAAGAGCTCGATTCCGGGGCTGTGGTGGCACCGAGCTCGAACCCTTGGTCAGAGATGGAGTATAGGAAGCAGGCGGAGCTGTTGGACTCCTCGGCGAGGCGCGGGGAGCATGGTGGCCGCGTTAATGGCGAACGGCGGCGATGATGGTGTTCGGGCGAGATGGAAAAGCGAGGGAGAGGAGCAGGCGGGGGAGAAAGATCTCGAGGGTTGTCGACGAGGCCTAGGGGACTCGTCCTTATCCCCTCGGCGATGTGGCGGCGTGGGGCGGCGAGCAGGTCAGGCGGGGGGGGGGGGGGGCGAGGGGCGTGCGCCCTCGGTCGGTTGAACAGAAGAGGAGGGGGAAGACGACAAGGGGAGGGGGGAGGTGCTGGGCCGCTGGACCGATTCGGCCGGCTAGGGTGGGTCGACGGCCAGCTGGGCCGAGGCCCAGCGGGGAGGGGGGTTTCTTTTCCTTTTCTTTTCTTTTTTTATTTGTAGTTTCTTTTATTTTCTTGTTTTACAAAAAATTACCACTAGTGCCTAAATTTGTATTTATCAACAAACTACTGTGAGATTAATCCTTAACCCATAATAAAATAGTTTTAGCATTTTATAAATTCAATAGGCATTTGTTTAATTGTTTTCACTATTGTTTTAATTGTTTTAGAGCCTTTAAACATTTTGTCAAAGCTTGGTTTCTCCACCATAATTGCTTACGATTTATTTGTCACTTTTAGAACATTTTAGTGTTGACATTTGAAAAGTTTTATTGTTTGCTATATTTTGAATTGATTTTTGAATCGGTTTTGAACTAACGAAGGATTAGAAACAGTAACGGAGGTGACGTGGCATCATTAGCAGAGTTTTACTGTAGCTTGATTATCCGGGCGTCACAGAACACAAGAGACCGAAAGGTCGAACATGAGTCGTATAGTAGATACGATCACCATGGAGATGTTCACCGATGATGACTAGTCCGTCTCACGTGATGATCGGACACGGCCTAGTTTGACTTGGACCATGTATCACTTAGATGACTAGAGGGATGTCTATCTGAGTGGGAGTTCAATAATCATATGAACTTCATTATCATGAACATAGTCAAAAGGTCTTTGCAAATTATGTCATACGCTTTAGTTCTACTGTTTAAGATATGTTCCTAGAGAAAATTTAGTTGAAAGTTGGTAGTAGCAATTGTGCGGACTGGGTCCGTAAACTGAGGATTGTCCTCATTGCTGCACAGAAGGCTTATGTCCTTAATGCACCGCTCGGTGTGCTGAACCTCAGCGTCGTCTGTAGATGTTGCGAAAACATCTGACATACACGTTTTGATGACTACGTGATAGTTCAGTGCGTATTGCTAACGGCTTAGAACTGTGGCACCGAAGACGGTTTTGAAACGTCGCAGAACATATGAGATGTTCCGAAGACTGAAATTGGGATTTCAGACTAGTGCCCACGTCAAGAGGTATGAGACCTCTGACAAGTTTCTTAAGCCTGCAAACTAAGGGAGAAAAGCTCAATCGTTGAGCATGTGCTCAGATTGTCTGAGTACCACAATCGCTTGAATCGAGTGGGGGGTAATCTCCCAGATGAGATAGTGATGGTTCTCCATAGTCACTGCCACCAAGCTAGTAGAGCTTCGTGATGAACTGTAACATATCAGGGATAGTTATGATGATCCTTGAAGCTATCCGCGATGTTTGACACCGCGAAAGTAGAAATCAAGAAGGAGCATCAATTGTTGATGGTTAGTAAAACCACTAGTTTCTAGAAGGGCAAGGGCAAAAGGGATACTTCATGAAATAGCAAATCGTTTGCTGCTCTAGTGAAGAATCCCAAGGTTGAACTCAAACCCGAGACTAAGTGCTTCTGTAATGAGGGGAATGGTCACTGAAGCAGTACTACCCTAGATACTTGGTAGATGAGAAGGCGGTCAAGGTCGACAGAAGTATATTGGATATACGTGTACTTTACTAGTACTCCTAGCAGCACTAGGGTCTTAGATACTGGTTCGGTTGCTAAGTGTTAGTAACTCGAAATAAAAGCTGCGGAATAAACGGAGACTAGCTAAAGGAGAGATGACGATATGTGTTGGAAATGTTTCCAAGGTTGATGTGATCAAGCATCGCATGCTCCCTCTACCATCGAGATTTGGTATTTGCGTTGAGCATGATTGGACTATGTTTATCGCAATGTGGTTATTCATTTAAGGAGAATAATGGTTACTCTGTTTATTTGAATAATACCTTCAATGGTCTTGCACCTAAAATGAATCTCGATCGTAGTGATACACATGTTCGTGCCAAAAGATATAAGATAGTAATGATAGTACCACATACTTGTGGCACTACCACTTGAGTCATATTGGTATAAAACGCATGAAGAAGCTCCATGTAGATGGATCTTTGGACTCACTCGTTTTTGAAAAGATTGAGACATGCGAACCATGCCTATTGGTATATATGCATGAAGAAACTCCATGCAGATGGATCGTTTGGACTCACTTGATTTTGAATCACTTGAGACATGCAAATCATACCACATGGGCAAGATGACTGAAAGGCCTCGTTTTCAGTAAGATGGAACAAGAGAGCAACTTATTGGAAGTAATACATTTTGATGTATGCAGTCCAATGAGTGCTGAGGCATGCAGTGGATATCGTTATGTTCTTACTTCACAGATGGTTTGAGTAGATGCTGAGTGTATTTACTTGATGAAACACAAGTCTGAATTATTGAAAGGTTCAAGTAATTTCAGAGTGAAGTTGAAGATCGTCGTGACAAGAGGATAAAATGTCTGTGATATTATCATAGAGATGAGTATCTGAGTTACGAGTTTGGCACACAATTAAGACATTGTGGAAAGTGTTTCACAATTAATACCGCCTGGAACACCATAGTGTGATGGTGTGTCCGAACATCATAACTGCACCCTATTGATATGGTGCATACCATGATGTCTCTTATCGAATTACCACTATCGTTTATGGGTTAGGCATTAGAGATAACCGCATTCACTTTAAAAGGGGCACCACGCAATTCCGTTGAGACGACACCGTTTAGAGAAACCTAAGTTGTCGTTTCTTAAAAGTTTGGGGCTGCGATGCTTATGTGAAAAAGTTTCAGGCTGATAAGCTCGAACCCAAAGCGGATATATGCATCTTCATAGAATACCCAAAACAGTTGGGTATACCTCCTATTTCAGATCTGGAAGCAAAAGTAATTGCTTCTAGAAACAGGTCCTTTCTCGAGGAAAAGTTTCTCTCGAAAGAATTGAGTGGGAGGATGGTGGAGACTTGATAAGTCTATTGAACCATCACTTCAACTAGTGTGTAGCAGGGCACAGGAAGTTGTTCCTGTGGCACATACACCAATTGAAGTGGAAGCTTATGATAGTGATCATGAAACTTCGGATCCAGTCACTACCAAACCTCGTAGGACGACGAGGATGCGTGCTACTTCAGAGTGGTACGTGATCCTGTCTGAGATATCATGTTGTTGGACAATACTGAACCTACGAGCTATGGAGAAGCGATGGTGGGCCCATATTCCGACAAATGGTTAGAAGCCATGAAATCCGAGATAAATGGATCTTTAAGAAGAAGACGGACATGGACGGTAATGTTACCGTCTATGAAGCTCGACTCGTGGCAAAGAGTATTTCCACAAGTTCAAGGAGTTGACTACGATGAGATTTTCTCATCCGTAGCGATGCTTAAGTCCGTCGGAATCATGTTAGCATTAGCTGCATTTGTGAAATCTGGCAGATGGATGTCAAAAACAAGTTTCCTGACCAGTTTTCGTAAGGAAAGATTGTATGTGATACAATCAGAAAGGTTTTGTCGATCCTAAGGATGCTAAAAGGTATGCTAGCTCCAGCGATCCTTCCATGGATTAGAGCAAGCATCTCGGAGTCAGAATATACGCTTTGATGGAGTGATCAAAGTTTTTGGGTTTATACAAAGTTTGTTAGAAACTTGTATTTACAATAAAGTGAGTGGGAGCGCTACAACATTTCTGATAAGTATATGTGAATGACATATTGTTGATCCGAAATGATGTAAAATTTCTGGAAAGCATAAAAGGTTGTTTGAAAGGAGTTTTTCAAAGGAAGACCTGGATAAAGCTACTTACGTATTGGGCATCAAGATCTATAGAGATAGATCAAGACGCCTGATGATACTTTCAAAGAACGCACACCTTGACATGATTTTGAAAGAGTTCAAAATAGATCAGCAAAGAAGGAGTTCTTGGCTGTGTTACAAGGTGTGAGTATTGAGTAAGACTCAAGACCTGACCACAGCAGAAGAGAGAGAAAGGACGAAGGTCGTCCCCTATGCTTTAGACGTAGGCTCTATAGTATGCTATGTTGTGTACCGCACATGTAGTGTGCCTTGCCATGAGTTGGTCAAGGGGTACAATAGTGATCCGGGAATGGATCACATGACAGCGGTCGAACTTATCCTTAGTATCTAGTGGACTAAGGAATTTTCTCGATTATGGAGGTGAAAAGGAGTTCGTCGTAAAGGGTTACGTCGATGCGAACTTTGACACTAATCCGGATGACTCTGAGTAGTAAACCGGATTCGTATAGTAGAGCAGTTATTTGAAATGGCTCCAAGTAGCGCGTGGTAGCATCCACAAGATGACATAGATATTCGTAAAGCACACACGGATCTGAAAGGTTCACACCCGTTGACTAATAACCTCTCTCACAAGCATAACATGATCAAACATGAACTCATTGAGTGTTAATCACATAATGATGTGAACTAGATTGTTGACTCTAGTAAACTCTTGGATGTTGGTCACATGGTGATGTGACCTATGAGTGTTAATCGCATGGTAATGTGGACTAGATTATTGACTCTAGTGCAAGTGGGAGACTGTTGGAAATATGCCCTAGAGGCAATAATAAATAGGTTATTATTATATTTCCTTGTTCATGATAATCGTTTATTATCCATGCTAGAATTGTACTGATAGGAAACTCAGATACATGTGTGGATACATAGACAACACCATGTCCCTAGTAAGCCTCTAGTAGACTAGCTCGTTGATCAATAGATGGTTATGGTTTCCTGACCATAGACATTGGATGTCGTTGATAACGGGATCACATCATTAGGAGAATGATGTGATGGACAAGACCCAATCCTAAGCCTAGCACAAGATCGTGTAGTTCGTTTGCTCAGAGCTTTTCTAATGTCAAGTATCATTTCCTTAGACCATGAGATTGTGCAACTCCCGGATACCGTAGGAATGCTTTGGGTGTACCAAACGTCACAACGTAACTGGGTGTCTATAAAGGTACACTACAGGTATCTCCGAAAGTGTCTGTTGGGTTGGCACGAATCGAGACTGGGATTTGTCACTCCGTGTAAACATAGAGGTATCTTTGCGCCCACTCGGTAGGACATCATCATAATGTGCACAATGTGACCAAGGAGTTGATCACGGGATGATGTGAGTTACGGAACGAGTAAAGAGACTTGCCGGTAACGAGATTGAACAAGGTATAGGGATACCGACGATCGAATCTCGGGCAAGTAACATACCGATAGACAAAGGGAATTGCATACGGGATTGATTGAATCCCCGACATCGTGGTTCATCCGATGAGATCATCGTGGAACATGTGGGAGCCAACATGGGTATCCAGATCCCGCTGTTGGTTATTGACCGGAGAACGTCTCGGTCATGTCTGCATGGTTCCCGAACCCGTAGGGTCTACACACTTAAGGTTCGATGACGCTAGGGTTATAGGGAAAGTATGTACGTGGTTACCGAATGTTGTTCGGAGTTTCGGATGAGATCCCGGACGTCACGAGCAGTTCCGGAATGGTCCGGAGGTAAAGATTTATATATGGGAAGTCTTGTTTTGGTCACCGGAAAAGTTTCGGGTGTTATCGGTAATGTACCGGGACCACCGGGAGGGTCCCGGGGGTCCACCAAGTGGGGCCACCAGCCCCAGAAGGCTGCGTGGGCCAAGTGTGGGAGGGGACCAGCCCCAGGTGGGCTGGTGCGCCCCCCCACCAAGGCCCAAGCGCATGGGAGAGTGGGAGGGGGCAAACCCTAGGTCCAGATGGGCCTTGAGGCCCACCCTAGTGGCGCCCCCCCTCTCCTCCCCTTGGCCGCCCCCCTTGGATGGGATCTAGGGCTGGCCGCCTCCTCTTGGGGTGGGAACCCTAGAGGGGGCGCAGCCCCCTTCCCCCCTATATATAGTTGAGGTTTGGGCTGCCCAAGACACACGAGAACGTCTCTCTTTCGGCGCAGCCCTACCCCTCTCTCTCCTCCTCCTCTCCCGCGGTGCTTGGCGAAGCCCTGCGGGATTGCCACGCTCCTCCATCACCACCACGCCGTCGTGTTGCTGCTGGATGGAGTCTTCCCCAACCTCTCCCTCTCTCCTTGCTGGATCAAGGCGTGGGAGACGTCACCGGGCTGCACGTGTGTTGAACGCGGAGGCACCGTTCTTCGGTGCTTAGATCGGAACCAACCGCGATCTGAATCGCTACGAGTACGACTCCCTCATCCGCGTTCTTGCAACGCTTCCGCATCGCGATCTACAATGGTATGTAGATGCACTCCCCTTCCCCTCGTTGCTAGATTACTCCATAGATTGATCTTGGTGATGCGTAGAAAATTTTGAATTTCTGCTACGTTCCCCAACAATGAAGGTATTATCTTGGGGCATAAAGTTTCTGAAAGAGGTATTGAGGTTGATAAGGCCAAAGTTGATGCTATTGAAAAGATGCCATGTCCCAAGGACATCAAAGGTATAAGAAGTTTCCTTGGTCACGCCGTTTTTTATAGAAGGTTCATTAAGGACTTCTCAAAAATTTCTCTACCTCTGACTAATTTATTACAAAAAGATATACCATTTGTCTTTGATGATGATTGTGTAGAAGCATTTGAAATACTTAAGAAAGCATTGATCTTTGCACCTATTGTTCAGTCACCTGATTGGAATTTACCCTTTGAAATTATGTGTGATGCTAGTGATTATGCTGTAGGTGATGTTCTAGGGCAAACAGTTGATAAGAAATTAAATGTTATTCAATATGCTAGTAAAAATCTAGACAATGCTCAGAGAAATTATGCTACTACTAAAAAAGAATTCTTAGGAGTTGTATTTGCTTGTGATAAGTTCAGACCTTATATTGTTGATTCTAAAGTAACTATTCACACGGATCATGCTGCTATTAAATATCTTATGGAAAAGAAAGATGCTAAACCTAGACTTATTAGATGGGTTCTCTTGCTACAAGAATTTGATTTGCATATCGTTGATAGAAAGGGAGCTGAGAACCCCGTTGCAGACAACTTGTCTAGGTTAGAAAATGTTCTTGATGACCCACTACCTATTGATGATAGCTTTCCTGATGAGCAATTAAATGTCATAAATACTTCTCGTACTGCTCCATGGTATGCTGATTATGCTAATTATATTGTTGCTAAATTTATACCACCTAGTTTCACATACCAGCAAAAGAAAAAGTGTTTCTATGATTTGAGACATTACTTTTGGGATGACCCACATCTTTATAAAGAAGGAGTAGATGGTGTTATTAGACGTTGTGTACCTGAGCATGAACAGGAACAGATCCTACGCAAGTTTCACTCCGAAGCTTATGGAGGACACCACGCTGGAGATAGAACTGCACATAAGGTATTGCAATCCGGTTTTTATTGGCCTACTCTCTTCAAGGATGCCCGTAAGTTTGTCTTATCTTGTGATGAATGTCAAAGAATTGGTAATATTAGTAGACGTCAAGAAATACCTATCAATTATTCACTTGTTATTGAACCATTTGATGTTTGGGGCTTTGATTATATGGGACCTTTTCCTGCCTCTAATGGATATACACATATTTTAGTTGCTGTTGATTACGTTACTAAGTGGGTGGAAGCTCTTCCAACTAGTAGTGCTGATCATAACACTTCTATTAAAATGCTTAAAGAAGTTATTTTTCCGAGGTTTGGAGTCCCTAGATATTTAATGACTGATGGTGGTTCACATTTTATTCATGGTGCTTCCGTAAAATGCTTGCTAAGTATGATGTTAATCATAGAATTGCATCTCCTTATCACCCGCAATCTAGTGGTCAAGTAGAATTGAGTAATAGAGAGCTCAAATTAATTTTGCAAAAGACTGTTAATAGACCTAGAAAGAATTGGTCCAAGAAACTTGATGATGCATTGTGGGCCTATAGAACTGCATATAAAAATCCTATGGGTATGTCTCCGTATAAAATGGTTTATGGAAAAGCATGTCACTTACCTCTCAAACTAGAACATAAGGCTTATTGGGCTATTAAAGAGCTCAACTATGATTTCAAACTTGCCGGTGAGAAGAGGTTATTTGATATTAGCTCACTTGATGAATGGAGAACCCAAGCTTACGAAAATGCCAAGTTGTTTAAAGAAAAAGTTAAAAGATGGCATGACAAAAGGATACAAAAGCGTGAGTTTAATGTAGGTGACTATGTATTGCTATACAACTCTCGTTTAAGATTTTTTGCAGGAAAACTTCTCTCTAAATGGGAAGGCCCTTACGTTATCGAGGAGGTCTATCGTTCCGGTGCCATAAAAATCAACAACTTCGAAGGCACAAATCCGAAGGTGGTGAACAGTCAAAGAATTAAACATTATATCTCAGGTAATCCCATAAATGTTGAAACCAATGTTATTGAAACTGTAACCCCGGAGGAATACACAAGGGACACTTTCCGGAACGTTTCAGACTCCGAAAAGGAATAGGTATGTGGTACGGTAAGTAAACCGACTCCAAAACAATTTTTATGGCAATATTTCTCCGTTTTGGAATATTTAGAAAAATAGAAAAATAAGAAGCAGTCCGGGAAGGACACGAGGCCTCCACGAGGGTGGAGGGCGCGCCCCTACCTCGTGGGTACCTCGTGTGCCCTCCGGACTCCGTTTTCTTGCACGTTACGTATTTTGATCGGTAAAAATTCATTATATAATCTCCCGAAGGTTTTGACTCCTGTATCACGCAAATATCCTCTGTTCTTGTTTCGAGCTGTTTTTTGACAGATCTAGATTAACATGACGTCTCCAAGCGCCCCCAAGGACAAGTTCTTCGAGAAGGTCATCAACCCTTACCTCGCGGAGGTGCTGCGACACCCTCAAACCATTGAGATGCGTGATGGGTTGCTGCACATCCGCGATGTTGAGGGACCGAAGGGGACCGGAAGCGTGGAGACGAGGCTCGAAGCAATGGAGCAACAAGTTTTCAAGTGCCAGGGGATGGTGGAACGTGGACTCAACTCCAACCACATGATGATCGCGGAGTTCACCAACAACCACAAGCTGGATGCCGACAACATCGGGGAGACCATCTTCAAGCTTCACGAGAAGATCGAGCACCTTCAAGCCTAAATCTATGACCTGCAAAACCAAAACTGTGAGTATGAATATAGATTCAAAAGGATGAGTTTGGCTGCAGATTTGAGGATCCCGGAGACTCGATCATCCTTCTATGATGGTGAGCCTATGCCTTGGAAGATGGACGACAAGCCCGCATCATCAACAACACCGCCACCTTCTTCAATCGCAAAGGAGATATAATCACATGGGTATGGGCACTCCCCTTGGCAACTGCCAAGCTTGGGTGAGGTGCCCCGGTATCGTATCACCATCACACTCCTATCTTTACCGTTTTTCTTAGTTTGATCCAATTAGTAGTATCTTGATCTAGTAGAATAAAGTTTATGGCATGATCTAGTTTTGAGTTTTTGCTTTATGATCCCTCTATGTAATCGAGTCCGTGAGCTATATATAATAAAGATTAGTGTTGAGTCAAGGGCTTGATTATTTTGCCATGATCTTGAGTGAATAAAAGAAAAGATAAAAAGAAATAAAGAGATCATATTGATCTTATCGAGAGTAATGACTTCACATAGAAAGAGTATGATGATTAAAAATTGTTGAGAGTTGGCAAACATAGCTTTGGTCATCGTTGCAATTAATAGGAAGTAATAAAGAAAGAGAGGTTTCACATATAAATATACTATCTTGACATCTTTTATGATTGGGAGCACTCATTAAAATATGACATGCTAAAGAGTTGATGTTGGACAAGGAAGAGAACGTAATGGGTTATGTTTTCTTATATCTGAAATAAAGTATATTGTCATGGATCATCCAACATGTTGAGCTTGCCTTTCCCCCTCATGCTAGCCAAATTCTTTGCACCAAGTAGAGATACTACTTGTGCTTCCAAAAACCCTTAAACCAGTTTTGCCATGAGAGTCCACCATATCTACCTATGGATTGAGTAAGATCCTTCAAGTAAGTTGTCATCGGTGCAAGCAATAAAAATTGCTCTCTAAATATGTATGATTGATTGGTGTGGAGGAAATAAGCTTTATACGATCTTGTGATGTGGAAGAAATAAAAGCGACAGACTGCATAATAAAGGTTCATATCACAAGTGGCAATATAAAGTGATGTTCTTTCGCATTAAGATTTTGTGCATCCAACCCTGAAAGCGCATGGCAACCTCTGCTTCCCTCTGCGAAGGGCCTATCTTTTATTATTATCTTCTACCTTATGCAAGAGTCATGGTGATCTTCACCTTTCCTTTTTATATTTTATCCTTTGGCAAGCACAGGGTGTTGGAAAGATCCTGATAGATATATATAATTGGATGTAAGTCAGCATGAGTTATTATTGTTGACATTACCCTTGAGGTAAAAGGTTGGGAGGCGAAACTATAAGCCCCTGTCTTTCTCTGTGTCCGATTAAAACTCCATAACCACAAGTATTGCGTGAGTGTTAGCAATTATGAAAGACTAAATGATAGTTGAGTATGTGGACTTGCTAGAAAGCTCTGACATAGACTATTTCTGATGTTATGATAAATTGCAATTGCTTCAATGACTGAGATTATAGTTTGTTAGTTCTCAATAAAGTTTCTGATTCATACTTCGCATTGTGAATAGATTATTACTTGAACATAAGAAATCATATGACAATATTCATATATGTTGCTGTTATGAGAATAATCATGATGCCCTCATGTCCGTATTTTATTTTTTTCGACACCTCTACCTCTAAACATGTGGACATATTTATCGTTATCGGTTTCCGCTTGAGGACAAGCGAGGTCTAAGCTTGGGGGAGTTGATACGTCCATTTTGCATCATGCTTTTATATTGATATTTATTGCATTATGGGCTGTTATTACACATTATGTCACAATACTTATGCCTATTCTCTCTTATTTTACAAGGTTTACATAAGGAGGGAGAATACCGGCAGCAGGAATTCTGGGCTGGAAAAGGAGCAAATATTAGAGACCTATTCTGCACAACTCCAAAAGTCCTGAAACTCCACGAAAGTCATTTTTGGAAATAATAAAAAATACTAAGCGGAAGAAATACGTCAGGGGGCCACCACCTGTCCACGAGGGTGGGGGCGCGCCCCTACCCCCCAGGGCGCGCCCCCCTGCCTCGTGGGCCCCCTGTTGGCTCTCCGGTGGCCATCTTCTGCTATATGAAGTCTTTCGTCCAGGGAAAAATCATAAGCAACCTTTCGGGACGAGACTCCGCCGCCACAAGGAGGAACCTTGGCGGAACCAACCTAGGGCTCCGGCAGAGCTGTTCTGCCGGGGACACTTCCCTCCGGGAGGGGGAAATCATCGCCATCGTCATCACCAACGCTCCTCTCATCGGGAGAGGGCAATCTCCATCAACGTCTTCACCAGCACCATCTCCTCTCAAAACCCTAGTTCATCTCTTGTATCCAATTCTTGTTTCCAAGTGCGGGATTGGTACTAGTAGGTTGCTAGTAGTGTTGATTACTCCTTGTAGTTGATGCTAGTTGGTTTATTTGGTGGAAGATCATATGTTCAGATCCTATATGCATATTAATACCCCTCTGATTATGAACATGAATATGCTTTGTGAGTAGTTACGTTTGTTCCTGAGGACATGGGAGAAGTCTTGCTATTAGTAGTCATGTGAATTTGGTATTCGTTTGATATCTTGATGAGATGTATGTTGTCTAGCCTCTAGTGGTGTTATGTGAACGTCGACTACATAACACTTCACCATTATTTGGGCCTAGAGGAAGGCATTGGGAAGTAATAAGTAGATGATGGGTTGCTAGAGTGACAGAAGCTTAAACCCTAGTTTATGCGTTGCTTCATAAGGGGCTGATTTGGATCCATATGTTTCATGCTATGGTTAGGTTTACCTTAATACTTTTGTTGTAGTTGCGGATGCTTGCAATAGAGGTTAATCATAAGTGGGATGCTTGTTCAAGTAAGAACAGCACCCAAGCACCGGTCCACCCACATATCAAATTATCAAAGTACCGAACGCAAATCATATGAACGTGATGAAAACTAGCTTGACGATAATTCCCATGTGTCCTCGGGAGCACTTTTCTCTATGTAAGAGTTTGTCCAGGCTTGTCCTTTGCTATAAAAAGGATTGGGCCACCTTGCTGCACTTTATTTACTTTTGTTACTTGTTGCTCGTTACAAATTATCCTATCACAAAACTATCTATTACCACTTATTTTAGTACTTGCAGAGAATACCTTGCTGAAAACCGCTTATCATTTCCTTCTGCTCCTCGTTGGGTTCGACACTCTTACTTATCGAAAGGACTACGATAGATCCCCTATACTTGTGGGTCATCAGAAATCAAGCAGGAAGCCACGAGGTAGGGGGGCACGCCTACCCCCCCCCCCCAGGCGCGCCCTCCACCCTCGTGGGCCCCATGTTGCTCCACCGACGTACTCCTTCCTCCTATATATACCTACGTACCCCCAAATGATCAGATACGGAGCCAAAAAAACCTAATTCCACCGCCGCAACCTTCTGTACCCACGAGATCCCATCTTGGGGCCTGTTCCGGAGCTCCGTCGGAGGGGGCGTCGATCACGGAGGGCTTCTGCATCAACACCATAGCCTCTCCGATGAAGTGTGAGTAGTTTACCTCAGACCTTCGGGTCCATAGTTATTAGCTAGATGGCTTCTTCTCTCTTTTTGGATCTCAATACAATGTTCTCCCCCTCTCTTGTGGAGATCTATTTGATGTAATCTTCTTTTGCGGTGTGTTTTTTGAGACCGATGAATTGTGGTTTATGATCAAGTTTATCTATGAACAATATTTGAATCTTCTGAATTCTTTTATGTATGATTGGTTATCTTTGCAAGTCTCTTCGAATTATCGGTTTGGTTTGGCCTACTAGATTGATCTTTCTTGCAATGGGAGAAGTGCTTAGCTTTGGGTTCAATCTTGCGGTGTCCTTTCCAAGTGATAGTAGGGGCAGCAAGGCACGTATTGTATTGTTGCCATCGAGGATAACAAGATGGGTTTTTTATCATATTGCATGAATTTATCCCTCTACATCATGTCATCTTGCTTAAGGCGTTACTCTATTCTTATGAACTTAATACTCTAGATGCATGCTGGATAGTGGTCGATGTGTGGAGTAATAGTAGTAGATGCAGGCAGGAGTCGGTCTACTTGTCTCGGGCGTGATGCCTATATACATGATCATACCTAGATATTCTCATAACTATGCTCAATTCTGTCAATTGCTCAACAGTAATTTGTTCACCCACCGTAAAATACTTATGCTCTTGAGAGAAGCCACTAGTGAAACCTATGCCCCCCGGGTCTATTTTCCATCATATTAATCTCCCGACAACAAGGTATTTCTGGAGCCGTTTTTATTTTGTTTACTTTACTTTGCATCTTTATCACAAAAATACCAAAAATATTATCCTATCATATCTATCAGATCTCACTCTCGTAAGTGACCGTGTAGGGATTGACAACCCCTTATCGCGTTGGTTGCGAGGATTTATTTGTTTGTGTAGGTGCCAGGGACTTGCGTGTAGCCTCCTACTGGATTGATACCTTGGTTCTCAAAAACTGAGGGAAATACTTATGCTACTTTGCTGCATCACCCTTTCCTCTTCAAGGGAAAACCAATGCAGTACTCAAGAGGTAGCAAGACTCTCTATTATGAAGATCATGGTGCTACTTTGAAGCACAAGTTTGGTAAAAGGATAGTAACATTAGCCCTTCTCTCTTTTTCTCTCATTATTTTTTTATTTGGGCCTTTTCTCTTTTTTTATGGCCTCTTTTTTTTTCTTTTTTTAAGTCCGAAGTCTCATCCCGACTTGTGGGGGAATCATAGTCTCCATCATTCTTTCCTCACTTGGGACAATGCTCTAATAATGATGATCATCACACTTTTATTTACTTACAACTCATGAATTACAACTCAATACTTAGAACAGAATATGACTCTATATGAATGCCTCTGGCGGTGTACCGGGATCGCAATGAATCAAGAGCGACATGTATGAAAGAATTATGAATGGTGGCTTTGCCACAAATACAATGTCAACTACATGATCATGCAAAGCAATATGACAATGATGGAGTATGTCATGATAAATGAAACGGTGGAAAGTTGCATGGCAATATATCTCGGAATGGCTATGGAAATGCCATAATAGGTAGGTATGGTGGCTGTTTTGAGGAAGATATAAGGAGGTTTATGTGTGATAGAGCATACCATATCACGGGGTTTGGATGCACCGGCGAAGTTTGCACCAACTCTCAAGGTGAGAAAGGGCAATGCGCGGTACCGAAGAGGCTAGAAAATTGCGGAAAGGTAAGTGTGCGTATAATCCATGGACTCACATTAGTCATAAAGAACTCATATACTTATTGCAAAAATTTATTAGCCCTCGAAGCAAAGTACTACTACGCATGCTCCTAGGGGAAGGGTTGGTAGGAGTTAACCATCGCGCGATCCCGACCGCCACACAAAGGAAGACAATCAACAAATACTTCATGCTCCGACTTCGTTACATAACGGTTCACCATACGTGCATGCTACGGGAATCACAAGCTCCAACACATGTATTTTTTTTAATTCCACAATTACTCAACTAACACAACTATGATATTACTACCTTTATATCTCAAAACAATTATCAAGCATCAAATTCCTCATGATATTAATTAAAGCAAATTGTCATGCTATTTCAAGACTCTCAAAATAATATAAGTGAAGCATGAGAGATCAATAGTTTCTATAAAACAAATCCACCACCGTCCTCTAAAAGATATAAGTGAAGCACTAGAGCAAAAACTATATAGCTCAAAAAAATTGTAAGTGAAGCACATAGAGTATTCTAATAAATTCCGAATCAAGTGTGACTCTCTCAAAAGGTGTGTACAGCAAGGATGATTGTGGTAAACTAACAAATAAAGACTCAAATAATACAAGACGCTCCAAGCAAAACACATATCATGTGGTGAATAAAAATATAGCTCCAAGTAAAGTTACCGATGGAAGTAGACGAAAGAGGGGATGCCTTCCGGGGCATCCCCAAGCTTTGGCTTTTAGGTGTCCTTAGATTATCTTGGGGTGCCATGGGAATCCCCAATCTTAGTCTCTTGCCACTCCTTGTTCCATAATCCATCAAATCTTTCACCCAAAACTTGAAAACTTCACAACACAAAACTCAGCAGAAAATCTCGTGAGCTCCGTTAGCGAAAGAAAACAAAAGACCACTTCAAGTTACTGTAATGAACTCATTCTTTATTTATATTGGTGTTAAACCTACTGTATTACAACTTCTCTATGGTTTATAAACTATTTTACTAGCCATAGATTCATCAAAATAAGCAAACAACACACGAAAAACAGAATCTGTCAAAAACAGAACAGTCTGTAGTAATCTGTAACTAACGCAAACTTCTGGAACTTCAAAAATTCAGCCAAAATAGGAAGACCTAGAAAATTTGTTTATTGATCAGCAGCAATTGGAATAAATATTTTATCACGTTCTGGTGATTTTTAACAATTGTTTTCGTGAACAGAAAGTTTCTGGAATTTTCAGCAAGATCAAATAACTAATATCCAAGAAGATCCTATAGGTTTAACTTGGCACAAACACTAATTAAAACATAAAAACACATCTAACCAGAGGCTAGAAAAAATATTCCTAAACAGAAGCAAAAAGCAAAAAACAAAAAATAAAATTGGGTTGCCTCCCAACAAGCGATATCGTTTAACGCCCCTAGCTAGGCATAAAAGTAAGGATAGATCTAGGTATTGCTATCTTTGGTAGGCAATTCTTCAATGAGGCATCTGTCATCCTTGGGAGTTTCTTTCTTTTTATTAATTATCAAACTTTTAGGCACAAGATCAAAAAATTCATTTGTAGCAAATGGTTCCTTAATGATAGCAAAAATATCGGGATGAATACTTATAGATTTGAGATCCGCAGTTTCCTTACTAGAGGGTTCACCCCTATTTTTAGGAACATACATAAGCTTGGCAATTTTCGTTGGAGGACTAGGAGTATTTTTTACGGAAGAAAAAGCGGTTCCCAAGTTGGTAATTATACCCTCAAGTTTATCGATTCTAGTAGAATCCTGATTTATTCTCTCATTAACTATGGGTTCCTTCTCCTTAATATTTTTCAAAGTGACCCCTACCTTAGATCCATATTGGGTAATTTGATTGTGGATCTTTTTATCCAGATTTTCAATCAACTGTGCGGTAGCTACTTTATTTTCAATAATTTCAAGTCTTTGCATTACATGCTCCAAAGTTAAAATAGTTCCATTAACCAAAAGAGGTGGTGAGCCAAACAAGTCTATCATAGCATTATAAGAGTCAAAAGTATGGCTACCCAAGAAATTCCCTCCGGTAATGGTATCAAGAATATATCTATACCAAGGATTAGTGCCTACATAAAAATTGCGGAGAAGAACAGAAGTAGATTGCTTCCTGGTAGATCTGTTTTGAGCATTGCAAATTCTATACCAAGCGTCTTTTAGATTTTCTCCCTCCCTTTGTTTAAAATTGAGATCCTCATTCTCGGGAGACAACGGAGAGGATAAAGAACTATCCATGATGACAAGGCAAGCAAGAAAGCGACGAACGGAAAAGAGAGGGCGAATAAAACGGCAAGGGTGAAGTGGGGGAGAGGAAAACGAGAGGCAAATGGCAAATAACGTAATGCGGGAGATAAGGGTTTGTGATGGGTACTTGGTATGTTGACATTTGCGTAGACTCCCCGACAACGGCGCCAGAAATCCTTCTTGCTACCTCTTGAGCACTGCGTTGGTTTTCCCTTGAAGAGGAAAGAGTGATGCAGCAAAGTAGCGTAAGTATTTCCCTCAGTTTTTGAGAACCAAGGTATCAATCCAGTAGGAGGCCACGCACGAGTCCCTCGCACCTACACAAACAAATAAATCCTCGCAACCAACGCGATAAGGGGTTGTCAATCCCTACACGGTCACTTACGAGAGTGAGATCTGATATATATGATAGAATAATATTTTTGGTATTTTTATGATAAAGATGCAAAGTAAAATAAAAGCAAAATAAAAGGCAACGGAAATAGCTAAGTGTTGGAAGATTAATATGATGGAAAATAGACCCGGGGGCCATAGGTTTCACTAGTGGCTTCTCTTGAGAGCATAAGTATTTACGGTGGGTGAACAAATTACTGTTGAGCAATTGACAGAATTGAGCATAGTTATGAGAATATCTAGGTATGATCATGTATATAGGCATCACGTCCGAGACAAGTAGACCGACTCCTGCCTGCATCTACTACTATTACTCCACACATCGATCGCTATCCAGCATGCATCTAGAGTATTAAGTTCATAAGAACAGAGTAACGCTTTAAGCAAGATGACATGATGTAGAGGGATAAACTCATACAATATAATATAAACCCCATCTTGTTATCCTCGATGGCAACAATACAATACGTGCCTTGCTGCCCCTACTGTCACTGGGAAAGGACACCGCAAGATTGAACCCAAAGCTAAGCACTTCTCCCATTGCAAGAAAGATCTATCTAGTAGGCCAAACCAAACTGATAATTCGAAGAGACTTGCAAAGATAACCAATCATACATAAAAGAATTCAGAAGATTCAAATATTGTTCATAGATAAACTTGATCATAAACCCACAAATCATCAGTCTCAACAAACACACCGCAAAAGAAGATTACATCGAATAGATCTCCACGAGAGAGGGGGAGAACATTGTATTGAGATCCAAAAAGAGAGAAGAAACCATCTAGCTAATAACTATGGACCCGAAGGTCTGAGGTAAACTACTCACACATCATCGGAGAGGCTATGGTGTTGATGTAGAAGCCCTCCGTAATCGATGCCCCCTTCGGCGGAGCTCCGGAACAGGCCCCAAGATGGGATCTCACGGGTACAAAAAGTTGCGGCGGTGGAATTAGGTTTTTGGCTCCGTATCTGGTAGTTTGGCGGTACGTAGGTATATATAGGAGGAAGGAGTATGTCGGTGGAGCAACAGGGGGCCCACGAGGGTGAAGGGCGCGCCTGGGGGGGGGGGGGGTAGGCGCGCCCCCCTACCTCATGCCTTCCTGGTTGATTTCTTGACGTAGGGTCCAAGTCCCCTGGATCACGTTCATTCCAAAAATCACGTTCCCGAAGGTTTCATTCCGTTTGGACTCCGTTTGATATTCTTTTTCTGCGAAACTCTGAAATAGGCAAAAAACAGCAATTCTGGGCTGGGCCTCCGGTTAATAGGTTAGTCCCAAAAATAATATAAAAGTGTATAATAAAGCCCAATAATGTCCAAAACAGAGTATAATATAGCATGGAACAATAAAAAAATTATAGATACGTTGGAGACGTATCAGTAGGTAAGAACAGTTCTTGCTCAGCCCGTAGGAGCCACATAAAACTTGCAACAACAAAGTAGAGGACGTCTAACTTGTTTTTGCAGGGCATGTTGTGATGTGATATGGCCAAGACATGATGCTAAATTTTATTGTATGAGATGATCATGTTTTGTAACAAAGTTATCGGCAACTGGCAGGAGCCATATGGTTGTCGCTTTATTGTATGAAATGCAATCACCTTGTAATTGCTTTACTTTATCACTAAGCGGCAGCGATAGTCGTAGAAGCAATAGTTGGCGAGACAACAACGATGCTTCGATGGAGATCAAGGTGTCGAGCCGGTGATGATGGTGATCATGACGGTGCTTTGGAGATGGAGATCAAAGGCACAAGATGATGATGGCCATATCATATCACTTATATTGATTGCATATGATGTTTATCCTTTATGCATCTTATTTTGCTTAGTTCGGTGGTAGCATTATAAGATGATCTCTCACTAAATTTCAAGGTACAAGAGTTCTCCCTGAGTATGCACCGTTGCAAAAGTCCATCGTGCCGAGACACCACATGATGATCAGGTGTGATAAGCTCTATGTTCACATACAATGGGTGCAAGCCAGTTTTGCACACGCAGAATACTCGGGTTAAACTTGACGAGCCTAGCATATGCAGATATGGCCTCGGAACACTGAGACCGAAAGGTCGAGCGTGAATCATATAGTAGATATGATCAACATAGTGATGTTCACCATTGAAAACTACTCCATCTCACATGATGATCGGCATTGGTTTAGTTGATTTGGATCATGTGATCACTTAGATGATTAGAGGGATGTCTATCTAAGTGGGAGTTCTTAAGTAATATGATTAATTGAACTTTAATTTATCATGAACTTAGTACCTGATAGTATTTTGCATGTCTATGTTGTTGTAGATAGATGGCCCGTGCTGTTGTTCCGTTGAATTTTAATGCATTCCTAGAGAAAGCTAAGTTGAAAGATGATGGTAGCAACTACACAGGTTGGGTCCGTAACTTGAGGATTATCCTCATTGCTGCACAGAAGAATTACGTCCTGGAAGCACCGCTAGGTGCCAAACCCGCTGCAGGAGCAACACCAGATGTTATGAACGTCTGGCAGAGCAAAGCTGATGACTACTCAATAGTTCAGTGTGCCATGCTTTACGGCTTAGAACCGGAACTTCAATGACGTTTTGAACGTCATGGAGCATATGAGATGTTCCAGGAGTTGAAGTTAATATTTCAAGCAAATGCCCGGACTGAGAGATATGAAGTCTCCAATAAGTTCTACAGCTGCAAGATGGAGGAAAATAGTTCTTTCAGTGAGCATATACCCAAAATGTCTGGGTATAACAATCACTTGATTCAACTGGGAGTTAATCTTCCTGATGATAGTGTCATTGACAGAATTCTTCAATCACTGCCACCAAGCTACAAGAGCTTCGTGATAAACTATAACATGCAAGGGATGGATAAGACAATTCCCGAGCTCTTCGCAATGCTAAAGGCTGCGGAGGTAGAAATCAAGAAAGAGCATCAAGTGTTGATGGTCAACAAGACCACCAGTTTCAAGAAAAAGGGTAAAGGGAAGAAGGGGAACTTCAAGAAGAACGGTAAGCAAATTGCTGCTCAAGTGAAGAAGCCCAAGTCTGGACCTAAGCCTGAGACTGAGTCCTTCTACTGCAAAGGGACTGGTCACTGGAAGCGGAACTGCCCCAAGTATTTGGCGGATAAGAAGGATGGCAAGGTGAACAAAGGTATATTTGATATACATGTTATTGATGTGTACCTTACTAATGCTAATATTTGATACTGGTTTTGTTGCTAATATTTGCAAATCGAAACAGGGACTACGGATTAAGCGAAGATTGGCTAAGGACGAGGTGACGATGCGCGTAGGAAATGGTTCCAAAGTCGATGTGATCGCCGTCGGCACGCTACCTCTACATCTACCTTCGGGATTAGTTTTAGACTTGAATAATTGTTACTTGGTGCCAGCGTTAAGCATGAACATTATATCTGGATCTTGTTTGATGCGAGATGGTTATTCATTTAAATCAGAGAATAATTGTTGTTCTATTTATATGAGTAATATCTTTTATGGTCATGCACCCTTGAAGAGTGGTCTATTTTTGTTGAATCTCGATCGTAGTGATACACATATTCATAATATTGAAGCCAAAAGATGCAGAGTTGATAATGATAGTGCAACTTATTTGTGACACTGCCGTTTAGGTCATATTGGTGTAAAGCGCATGAGGAAACTCCATGCTGATGGAATTTTGGAATCACTTGATTATGAATCAGTTGATGCTTGCGAACCATGCCTTATGGGCAAGATGACTAAAGACTCTGTTCTCCGGAACAATGGAGCGAGCAACTGACTTATTGGAAATAATACATACTGATGTATGCGATCCGATGAGTGTTGAGGCTCGCGGCGGGTATTGTTATTTTCTGACCTTCACAGATGATTTGAGCAGATATGGGTATATCTACTTGATGAACCATAAGTCTGAAACATTTGAAAAAATTCATATAATTTCAGAGTGAAGTGGAAAATCATCGTAACAAGAAAAATAAAGTTTCTACGATCTGATCGTGGAGGAGAATATTTGAGTTACGAGTTTGGTCTTCATTTGAAACAATGCGGAATAGTTTCGCAACTCACACCACCCGGAACACCACAGCGTAATGGTGTGTCCGAACGTCGTAATCATACTTTACTAGATATGGTGCGATCTATGATGTCTCTTACCGATTTACCGCTATCGTTTTGGGGTTATGCTTTAGAGACGGCTGCATTCACGTTAAATAGGGCACCATCTAAAATCCGTTGAGACGACGCCTTATGGACTGTGGTTTGGCAAGAAACCAAGTTGTCGTTTCTTAAAGTTTGGGGCTGGGATGCTTATGTGAAAAGGCTTCAACCTGATAAGCTCGAACCCAAATCGGAGAAATGTGTCTTCATAGGATACCCAAAGGCGACTGTTGGGTACACCTTCTATCACAGATCCGAAGGCAAGACATTCGTTGCTAAGAATGGATCCTTTCTAGAGAAGGAGTTTCTCTCGAAAGAAGTGAGTGGGAGGAAAGTAGAACTTGATGAGGTAACTGTACCTGCTCCCTTATTGGAAAGTAGTTCATCACAGAAATCTGTTCCTGTGACTCCTACACCAATTAGTGAGGAAGCTAATGATGATGATCATGTAACTTCAGATCAAGTTACTACCGAACCTCGTAGGTCAACCAGAGTAAGATCCGCACCAGAGTGGTACGGTAATCCTGCTCTGGAGGTCATGTTACTTGACCATGACGAACCTACGAACTATGAGGAAGCGATGGTGAGCCCAGATTCCGTGAAATGGCTTGAGGCCATGAAATCTGAGATGGGATCCATGTATGAGAACAAAGTGTGGACTTTGGTTGACTTGCCCGATGATCGGCAAGCCATCGAGAATAACTGAATCTTCAAGAAGAAGACTAACGCTGACGGTAATGTTACTGTCTACAAAGCTCGACTTGTCGCGAAAGGTTTTCGACAAGTTCAAGGAGTTGACTACTATGAGACCTTCCCACCCGTAGCGATGCTTAAGTCTGTCCGAATCATGTTAGTAATTGCTGCATTTTATGATTGTGAAATTTGGCAAATGGATGTAAAGATTGCATTCCCAAATGGATTTCTAGAAGAAGAGTTATATATGATGCAACCTGAAGGTTTTATCGATCCAAAGGATGCTAACAAAGTGTGCAAGCTCCAGCGATCCATTTATGGACTGGTGCAAGCATCTCGGAGTTGGAATAAACGTTTTGATAGTGTGATCAAAGCATATGGTTTTATACAGACTTTTGGAGAAGCCTGTATTTATAAGAAAGTGAGTGGGAGCTCTGTAGCATTTCTAATATTATATGTGGATGACATATTGTTGATTGGAAATGATAAGGAATTTCTGGATAGCATAAAAGGATACTTGAACAAGAGTTTTTCAATGAAAGACCTCGGTGAAGCTGCTTATATATTAGGCATCAAGATCTATAGAGATAGATCAAGACGCTTAATTGGACTTTCACAAGCAAAGAAAGGGTTCTTGCCTGTGTTACAAGGTGTGAAGTTTAGTCACACTCAATGCCCGACCACTGCAGAAGATAGAGAGAAAATAAAAGTTGTTCCCTATGCTTCAGCCATAGACTCTATCATGTATGCAATGCTGTGTACCAGACCTGATGTGTGCCTTGCTATTACTTTACCAGGGAGGTACCAAAGTAATCCAGGAGTGGATCACTAGACAGCGGTCAAGAACATCCTGAAATACCTTAAAAGGACTAAGGATATGTTTCTCGTTTATGGAGGTGACAAAGAGCTCGTCGTAAATGGTTACGTCGATGCAAGCTTTGACACCGATCCGGATTACTCTAATTCACAAACCGGATACGTATTTATATTGAACGGTGGAGCTGTCAGTTGGTGCAATTCTAAGCAAAGCATCGTGACGGGATCTACGTGTGAAGCGGAGTACATAGCTGCAAATCTACGTGAGTAGTGCCTCCCAAAAAATGACACATCACATGAGATTCCGTTCCCTCTAGCTTCTAACCTAGGGCGCTTCATGGCTAGGTGCATTGCTAGGTTCACCTATCCGGCTCCAAGACCTTGCAAGCATTTGCATACCACAGTCCACGGGAAGCAACAAGCTTGTTACTGGACATCTTTAGTCTTTCGTCTAGACTTATAAATAGCAGCCGACTATGTGCTCATCAGCGGGGCAGGTTAGACAAGCTAGCTTAACTATGTCTCAGTGCATTGACACTTTTGTAAGTGTGCGCAGTGAGCTTGACAGCTGTGCATAGTGAAGTGTTTGGGAGAACTCTGGGTGGCAATCAACAGTTTCAATAGGTTTGAGAGTGCTTGTGTTTTAATTATAGTGGTAGGCCATGTATGAAATCCACATATATAGGTGATGATGGTTAGGTGAGAATTCATCGAGTTTGGCCTCGTCGGGAGTTCCCTTCAAGCACTTCAGGAAGCATCTTTTGTAGGGCATTTCTGAAGTGTTTGGGGGAACTATTGTTGTCACCAAGAATTTAGTAAACATATACACGGGCCACGTACCATAACATAGATGTATTATAATATAATCGCAAACCAACTTTGGTATTACCGGGAGTTCCCTTCAAGAACTTTACGGAGCACCTCGCCAAGGTATTATGTGAAGTGCTTGGGGGAACTCTCAATGTGACCAAGCATTTAGCGGATATTGCAGGTTATATACTGTTGGGGAACGTAGTAATTTCAAAAAATTTCCTACGCACACACAGGATCATGGTGATGCATAGCAACGAGAGGGGAGAGTATTGTCCACATACCCTCGTAGACCGAAAGCGGAAGCGTTAGCACAACGCAGTTGATGTAGTCGTACGTCTTCACGATCCGACCGATCAATTACCGAACGTACGGCACCTCCGAGTTCAGCACACGTTCAGCTCGATGACGTCCCTCGAACTCCGATCCAGCCGAGCTTTGAGGGAGAGTTCCGTCAGCACGACGGCGTGGTGACGATGATGATGTTCTACCGACGCAGGGCTTCGCCTAAGCACCGCTACCATTTTATCGAGGTGGATTATGGTGGAGGGGGGCACCGCACACGGCTAAGAGATCAAGAGATCAATTGTTGTGTCTAGAGGTGCCTCCCTGCCCCCGTATATAAAGGAGGGAGGGAGAGGCCGGCCACAGAGGGGACGCGCCAAGTGTGGGGAGTCCTACTAGGACTCCCAAGTCCTAGTAGGATTCCCCTTTCCTTTGCGGAGTAGGAGAGAAGGAAAGAGGGGGAGAGGGAGAAGGAAAAAGGGGCTGCAAGGGGGCGCACGCCTCCTTCCTTTTGGCCTCTCTCCTCTATTCCCAAATGGCCCAATAAGGCCAAATACTTCTCCCGGTGAATTCCTGTAATTCCCCGGAACTTCGAAAATACCCGAATCACTCGGAACCTTTCTGATGTCCGAATATAGTCGTCCAATATATCGATCTTTACGTCTCGACCATTTCGAGACTCCTCGTCATGTCCCCGATCTCATCCGGGACTCCGAACTACCTTCGGTACATCAAATCACATAAACTCATAATACAATCGTCACCGAAACTTTAAGCGTGCGGACCCTACGGGTTCGAGAACTATGTAGACATGATCGAGACACGTCTCCGGTCAATAACCAATAGCGGAACCTGGATGCTCATATTGGCTCCTACATATTCTACAAAGATCTTTATCGGTCAAACCGCATAACAACATACATTGTTCCCTTTGTCATCGGTATGTTACTTGCCCGAGATTTGATCGTCGGTATCTCAATACCTAGTTCAATCTCGTTACCGGCAAGTCTCTTTACTCGTTCCGTAACATATCATCCCGTAACTAACTCATTAGTTACAATGCTTGCAAGGCTTATAGTGATGTGCATTACCGAGTGGGCCCAGAGATACCTCTCCGACAATCGGAGTGACAAATCCTAATCTCGAAACACGCCAACCCAACAAGTACCTTCGGAGACACCTGTAGAGAACCTTTATAATCACCCAGTTATGTTGTGACATTTGGTAGCACACAAAGTGTTCCTCCGGTAAACGGGAGTTGCATAATCTCATAGTCATAGGAACATGTATAAGTCATGAAGAAAGCAATAGCAACATACTAAACGATCAAGTGCTAAGCTAACGGAATGGGTCAAGTCAATCACATCATTCTCCTAATGATGTGATCTCGTTAATCAAATGACAAATCATGTCTATGGCTAGGAAACATAACCATCTTTGATCAACGAGCTAGTCAAGTAGAGGCATACTAGTGACACTATGTTTGTTTATGTATTCACACAAGTATTATGTTTTCGGTTAATACAATTCTAGCATGAATAATAAACATTTATCATGATATAAGGAAATAAATAATAACTTTATTATTACCTCTAGGGCATATTTCCTTCAGTCTCCCACTTGCACTAGAGTCAATAATCTAGAGCACATCGCCATGTGATTTAACATCAATAGTTCACATCACCATGTGATTAACACCCATAGTTCACATCGTCATGTGACCAACACCCAAAGGGTTTACTAGAGTCAATAATCTAGTTCACATCGCTATGTTATTAACACCCAAAGAGTACTAAGGTGTGATCATGTTTTGCTTGTGAGAGAAGTTTAGTCAACGGGTCTGCCACATTCAGATCCGTATGTATTTTGCAAATTTCTATGTCAACAATGCTCTGCACGGAGCTACTCTAGCTAATTGCTCCCACTTTCAATATGTATCCAGATTGAGACTTAGAGTCATCTGGATCAGTGTCAAAATTTGCATCGACGTAACCATTTATGACGAACCTTTTGTCACCTCCATAATCGAGAAACATATCCTTATTCCACTAAGGATAATTTTGACCGCTGTCCAGTGATCTACTCCTAGATCACTATTGTACTCCCTTGCCAAAATTAGTGTAGGGTATACAATAGATCTGGTACACAGCATGGCATACTTTATAGAACCTATGGCTGAGGCATAGGGAATGACTTTCATTCTCTTTCTATCTTCTGCCATGGCCGGGCTTTGAGTCTTACTCAATTTCACACCTTCTAACACAGGCAAGAACTCTTTCTTTGACTATTGCATTTTGAACCACTTCAAAATCTTGTCAAGGTATGTACTCATTGAAAAAAAACTTATCAAGCGTCTTGATCTATCTCTATAGATCTTGATACTCAATATGTAAGCAGCTTCACCGAGGTCTTTCTTTGAAAAAACTCCTTTCAAATACTCCTTTATGCTTTCCAAAATATTCTACATCATTTCCGATCAACAATATGTCATTCACATATACTTATCAGAAAGGCTGTAGTGCTCCCACTCACTTTCTTGTAAATACAGGCTTCACCGCAAGTCTGTATAAAATTATATGCTTTGATCACACTACCAAAACGTACATTCCAACTCTGAGATGCTTGCACCAGTCCATAAATGGATCACTGGTGCTTAGACACTTTGTTAGCATCTTTTGGATTGACAAAACCTTCTGGTTGCATCATATACAACTCTTCTTTAAGAAATCCATTAAGGAATGCAGTTTTGACATCCATTTGCCAAATTTCATAAAATGCGGCAATTGCTAACATGATTCGGACAGACTTAAGCATCGCTACGAGTGAGAAAATCTCATCATAGTCAACACCTTGAACTTTGTCAAAACCTTTTTTCGACAAGTCTAGCTTTGTAGATAGTAACACTACTATCAGCGTCCGTCTTCCTCTTGAAGATCCATTTATTTTCTATGGCTTGCCGATCATTGGGCAAGTCAACCAAAGTCCACACTTTGTTCTCATACATGGATCCCATCTCAGATTTCATGGCCTCAAGCCATTTCGCGAAATCTGGGCTCATTATCGCTTCCTCATAGTTCGTAGGTTCATCATGGTCAAGTAATATGACCTCCAGAATAGGATTACCGTACCACTCTGGTGCAGATCTTACTCTGGTTGACCTACGAGGTTCGGTAGTAACTTGATCTGAAGTTACATGATCATCATCATTAGCTTCCTCACTAATTGGTGTAGGAGTCACAGGAACAGATTTCTGTGATGAACTACTTTCCAATAAGGGAGCAGGTACAGTTACCTCATCAAGTTCTACTTTCCTCCCACTCACTTCTTTCGAGAGAAACTCCTTCTCTAGAAAGGATCCATTCTTAGCAGCGAATGTCTTGCCTTCGGATCTGTGATAGAAGGTGTACCCAACATTCTCCTTTGGGTATCCTATGAAGATACATTTCTCCGATTTGGGTTCGAGCTTATCAGGTTGAAGCCTTTTCACATAAGCATCGCAGCCCCAAACTTTAAGAAACGACAACTTTGGTTTCTTGCCAAACCACAGTCCATAAGGCGTCGTCTCAACGGATTTTAGATGGTGCCCTATTTAACGTGAATGCAGCTGTCTCTAATACATAACCCCAAAACGATAGTGGTAAATCGGTAAGAGACATCATAGATTGCGTCATATCTAATAAAGTACGGTTACGATGTTCGGACACACCATTATGTTGTGGTGTTCCAGGTGGAGTGAGTTGCGAAACTATTCCGCACTGTTTCAAATGAAGACCAAACTCGTAACTCAAATTTTCTTCTCCACGATCAGATCGTAGAAACTTTATTTTTCTTGTTACGATGATTTTCCAGTTCACTCTGAAATTATATGAACTTTTTCAAATGTTTCAGACTTATGTTTCATCAAGTAGATATACCCATATCTGCTCAAATTATCTGTGAAGGTCAGAAAATAACGATACCCGCCGCGAGCCTCAACACTCATCGGATCGCATACATCAGTATGTATTATTTCCAATAAGTCAGTTGCTCGCTCCATTGTTCCGGAGAACAGAGTCTTTAGTCATCTTGCCCATAAGGCATGGTTCGCAAGCATCAACTGATTCATAATCAAGTGATTCCAAAATTCCATCAGCATGGAGTTTCCTCATGTGCTTTACACCAATATGACCGAAACGGCAGTGCCACAAATAAGTTGCACTATCATTATTAACTTTGCATCTTTTGGCTTCAATATTATGAATATGTGTATCACTACGATCGAGATCCAACAAACCATTTTCATTGGGTGTATGACCATAGAAGGTTTTATTCATGTAAACAGAACAACAATTATTCTCTGACTTTAAATGAATAACTGTATTGCAATAAACATGATCAAATCATATTCATGCTCAACGCAAACACCAAATAACACTTATTTAGGTTCAACACTAATCTCGAAAGTATAGGGAGTGTGCGATGATGATCATATCAATCTTGGAACTACTTCCAACACACATTGTCACTTCACCCTTAACTAGTTTTTGTTCATTCTGCAACTCCCATTTTGAGTTACTACTCTTAGCAACTGAACTAGTATCAAATACCGCGGGGGTGCTATAAACACTAGTAAAGTACACATCAATAACATGTATATCAAATATACCTTTGTTCACATTGCCATCCTTCTTATCCGCCAAATACTTGGGGCAGTTCCGCTTCCAGAGACCAGTCCCTTTGCAGTAGAAGCACTTAGTCTCAGGCTTAGGTCCAGACTTGGGCTTCTTCACTTGAGCAGCAACTTGCTTGCCGTTCTTCTTGAAGTTCCCCTTCTTCCCTTTGCCCTTTTCTTGAAACTAGTGGTCTTGTTAACCATCAACACTTGATGCTTTTCTTGATTTCTACCTTCGTCGATTTCAGCATCACGAAGAGCTTGGGAATTGTTTCCGTTATCCCTTGCATATTATAGTTCATCACGAAGTTCTAGTAACTTGGTGATAGTGACTAGAGAACTCTGTCAATCACTATCTTATCTGGAAGATTAACTCCCACTTGATTCAAGTGATTGTAGTACTCAGACATTCTGAGCACATGCACACTAGCTGAGCAATTCTCCTCCATCTTGTAGGCAAAGTACTTGTCAAAGGTCTCATACCTTTTGACATGGGCATGAGTCTGAAATACTAATTTCAACTCTTGGAACATCTCATATGCTCCATGGCATTCAAAACGTCTTTAAAGCCCCGATTCTTAGCCATAAAGCATGGTGCACTAAACTATCAAGTAGTCATCATACCGAGCTTTGCCAAACGTTCATAACGTCTGCATATGCTCCTCTAATAGGTCTGTCACCTAGCGGTGCATCAAGGACATAATTCTTCTGTGCAGCAATGAGGATAATCCTCAGATCACGAATCCAATCCGCATCATTGCTACTAACATATTTCAACTCAGTTTTCTCTAGGAACATATCAAAAATAAACCAAGGAGCTAAACGCGAGCTATTGATCTACAACATAGATATGCTAATACTACCAGGACTAAGTTCATGATAAATTAAAGTTCAATTAATCATATTACTTAAGAACTCCCACTTAGATAGACATCCCTCTAATCCTCTAAGTGATCGCGTGATCCAAATCAACTAAACCATGTCCGATCATCACGTGAGATGGAGTAGTTTCAATGGTGAACATCACTATGTTGATCATATCTACTATATGATTCACGCTCGACCTTTCGGTCTCAGTGTTCCGAGGCCATATCTGCATATGCTAGGCTCGTCAAGTTTAACCTGAGTATTCCGCGTGTGCAACTGTTTTGCACCCGTTGTATTTGAACGTAGAGCCTATCACACCCGATCATCATGTGGTGTCTCAGCACGAAGAACTTTCGCAACGGTGCATACTCAAGGAGAACACTTATACCTTGATAATTTAGTGAGAGATCATCTTATAATGCTACCGTCAATCAAAGCAAGATAAGATGCATAAAATATAAACATCACATGCAATCAATATAAGTGATATGATATCGCCATCATCATCTTGTGCTTGTGATCTCCATCTTCGAAGCACCGTCATGATCACCATCGTCACCGGCACGACACCTTGATCTCCATCGTAGCATCGTTGTCGTCTCGCCAACTATTGCTTCTACGACTATCGCTACCACTTAGTGATAAAGTAAAGCAATTACAGGGCGATTTCATTTCATACAATAAAGCGACAACCATATGGCTCCTGCCAGTTGCCGATAACTCGGTTACAAAACATGATCATCTCATACAATAAAATATGGCATCATGCCTTGACCATATCACATCACAACATGCCCTGCAAAAACAAGTTAGACGTCCTCTACTTTGTTGTTGCAAGTTTTACGTGGCTGCTACGGACTAAGCAAGAACCGTTCTTACCTACGCATCAAAACCAGAACGATAGTTCGTCAACTTAGTGTTGTTTTAACCTTCTCAAGGACCGGGCGTAGCCACACTCGGTTCAACTAAAGTTGGAGAAACTGACACCCGCCAGCCACCTGTGTGCAAAGCACGTCGGTAAATGGTTACGTCGACGCAACCTTTGACACTGATCCGGATTACTCTAAGTCACAAACCGGATACATATTTATATTGAATGGTGGAGCTGTCAGTTGGTGCAATTCTAAGCAAAGCATCGTGACGGGATCTACGTGTGAAGTGGAGTACATAGCTGCAAATCTACGTGAGTAGTGCCTCCCAAAAAATGACACATCAAATGAGATTTCGTTCCCTCTAGCTTCTAACCTAGGGCGCTTCATGGCTAGGTGCATTGCTAGGTTCACCTATCCGGCTCCAAGACCTTGCAAGCATTTGCATACCACAGTCCACGGGAAGCAACAAGCTTGTTACTGGACATCTTTAGTCTTTCGTCTAGACTTATAAATAGCAGCCGACTATGTGCTCATCAGCGGGGCAGGTTAGACAAGTGAGGTGTGGTCCACGGGAGATGAGCGGAGTCATAGCAAGTTTGGTTGGTTGTCAACTGGAGTTCTCCTCAAACCACTTCAGTAGCTAGCTAGCTTAACGATGTCTCAGTGCATTGACACTTTTGTAAGTGTGCGCAGTGAGCTTGACAGCTGTGCATAGTGAAGTGTTTGGGAGAATTCTGGGTAGCAATCAACAGTTTCAATAGGTTTGAGAGTGCTTGTGTTTTAATTATAGTGGTAGGCCATGTATGAAATCCACATATATAGGTGATGATGGTTAGGTGAGAATTCATCGAGTTTGGCCTCGTCGGGAGTTCCCTTCAAGCACTTCAGGAAGCATCTTTTGTAGGGCATTTCTGAAGTGTTTGGGGGAACTATTGTTGTCACCAAGAATTTAGTAAACATATATACGGGCCACGTACCATAATATAGATGTATTATAATATAATGGCAAACCAACTTTGGTATTACCGGGAGTTCCCTTCAAGCACTTTACGGAGCACCTCGCCAAGGTATTATGTGAAGTGCTTGGGGGAACTCCCAATGTGACCAAGCATTTAGCGGATATTGCAGGTTATATACTGTTGGGGAACGTAAAATTTCAAAAAAATTCCTACGCACACACACGATCATGGTGATGCATAGCAACGAGAGGGGAGAGTGTTGTCCACGTACCCTCGTAGACCGAAAGCGGAAGCGTTAGCACAACGCGGTTGATGTAGTCGTACGTCTTCACAATCCGACCGATCAAGTACCGAACGTACGGCACCTCCGAGTTCGGCACACGTTCAGCTCGGTGACGTCCCTCGAACTTCGATCCAGCCGAGCTTTGAGGGAGAGTTCCGTCAGTACGACGGCGTGGTGACGATGATGATGTTCTACCGACGCAGGGCTTCGCCTAAGCACCGCTACGATATTATCGAGGTGGATTATTGTGGAGGGGGGCACCGCACACGGCTAAGAGATCAAGAGATCAATTGTTGTGTCTAGAGGTGCCTCCCTGCCCCCGTATATAAAGGAGGGAGGGAGAGGCCGGCCATAGAGGGGGCGCGCCAAGTGTGGGGAGTCCTACTAGGACTCCCAAGTCCTAGTAGGATTCCCCTTTCCTTTCCGGAGTAGGAGAGAAGGAAAGAGGGGAGAGGGAAAAGGAAAAGGGGGCTGAAGGGGGGCGCACGCCTCCTTCCTTTTGGCCTCTCTCCTCTATTCCCGTATGGCCCAATAAGGCCCAATACTTCTCCCGGTGAATTCCCGTAATTCCCCGGTACTCCGAATCACTCGGAACCTTTCCGATGTCCGAATATAGTCGTCCAATATATCGATCTTTACGTCTCGACCATTTCGAGACTCCTCGTCATGTCCCCGATCTCATCCGGGACTCCGAACTACCTTTGGTACATCAAATCACATAAACTCATAATACAATCGTCACCGAAACTTTAAGCGTGCGGACCCTACGGGTTCGAGAACTATGTAGACATGACCGAGACACGTCTCCGGTCAATAACCAATAGCGGAACCTGGATGCTCATATTGGCTCCTACATATTCTACGAAGATCTTTATCGGTCAAACCGCATAACAACATACGTTGTTCCCTTTGTCATCGGTATGTTACTTGCCCGAGATTTGAACGTCGGTATCTCAATACCTAGTTCAATCTCGTTACCGGCAAGTCTCTTTACTCGTTCCGTAACACATCATCCTGTAACTAACTCATTAGTTACAATGCTTGCAAGGCTTATAGTGATGTGCATTACCGAGTGGGCCCAGAGATACCTCTCCGACAATCGGAGTGACAAATCCTAATCTCGAAATACGCCAACCCAACAAGTACCTTCTGAGACACCTGTAGAGTACCTTTATAATCACCCAGTTACGTTGTGACGTTTGGTAGCACACAAAGTGTTCCTCCGGTAAACGGGAGTTGCATAATCTCATAGTCATAGGAACATGTATAAGTCATGAAGAAAGCAATAGCAACATACTAAACGATCAAGTGCTAAGCTAACGGAATGGGTCAAGTCAATCACATCATTCTCCTAATGATGTGATCCCGTTAATCAAATGACAACTCATGTCTATGGCTAGGAAACATAACCATCTTTGATCAACGAGCTAGTCAAGTAGAGGCATACTAGTGACACTATGTTTGTTTATGTATTCACACAAGTATTATGTTTCCGGTTAATACAATTCTAGCATGAATAATAAACATTTATCATGATATAAGGAAATAAATAATAACTTTATTATTGCTTCTAGGGCATATTTCCTTCATATACCGATAGAGATGTTCTGATGACAAGTCATGTTTGGTATTACATAGAGTTCCTTTCAAGCACTTCATGAAGCATCTTTATGAGGGCTTATGTGAAGTGTTTGGAGGAACTACTTTTGGTTTCACCAAGCATTTACTAGATGCTAGCCACATAGGATAAGACAGATGCACTAATAGCAAACGACATTCGGTATCACCGGGAGTTCCCTTCAAGAATTTCATGAAGCTCCCTTTTGAGGTATTATCTGAAGTGTTAGAGGGAATTCGCGGTTAGACTAAACATTTAGCCAACATTACATGTCATAAACCACAAGACAAGTATTGATGGGGAATCACGTTTGGTATTACCAGGAGTTCCCTACAAGCACTTTACGAAGAGCCTTTCAAAGGGCTTATTTGAAGTGTTTGGGGGAACTCTTGGTGTAACCCAGCATTTACTAGATACTGGTCATAAATGACAAAAGTTGTACTAGTGGTGAATCATGTTTGATATTACCATGAGTTTCCTGCAAGCACTTCACGAGGCATTATTTCATGCCATTGTGAATTATTTCAAGAAACTCTCGGTGTAACCAAGCATTTTTTAGATGCTGGTCATAAACAACAAGAGTTGTACTAGCGGCGAATCAAGTTTGGTATTACCATGAGTTCACTGCAAGATCTTCACGAGGCATTATTTCAAAATTCCATTGTGAATTATTTCGGGAAACTCTCGGTGCCACCATGCTTTACTCAATGCCTGCCAAGAACCCAAAGGGATGATCAATACGAATCATGTTTGATTTACCATGGATTCCCTGCAAGCACTTCACGAGGCCTTATTCCAAACACCATTGTGAAGTGTTTGAGGAATCAATGTTGCCACCAAGTATTAAACAATGCGAGCATGTTCGGTTTGACCATGGTTTCCCTACAAGCACTTCACGAGGCACAGTTTCAAACGCACTTGGGGGAACTCTTGGTTCCGCCAAGCTTAAATCAATTAAGGTCAAGAACCTAAAGAGACAATCCATATATGCAAGTAATGTTTGGTTTTACCAAGCATTATTTTCAAACATTTCATGAGGCGCTATTACGAGGCCTAAGGTAAAGCGTGGCAGGAATTAATTGTAGGAATCACCGACACATCCTAAACGTATCTATAATTTAAAAAATTCATTCCATAATCTTATTGAATATGTATTGTTCTTTCATTTATTTGGACTAACATATTGAGGAAGTGCCAGAGTGCCAATTGTTTTTTGTATCTTCTGTTAAAGAAAATAGGTATTTCTGATAATACGGAAAATTTGAGAAAATTCAAGGGACATTTTTAGTCATAAGAGGACCGGTGCCAACACCTGGGGCCAAGGGGATCCCATAGGGCCCAAAACCTTTGGGCCCCACATGCCAACGAGCCTTCTTGAGAAAGGCTCTCCCTCACATGTCACTCATCCCAAGCCCAGTGGCGGCGCCAGGATGATAAACCTATGGGGTCGGAGTGATTATTATCATAGATTTTACCTGGCCTCTAGTTTTTTTGTATGAATACACATGTATATCGAAGGTTTGCTAATAAGCTGTGGGGTCACCCCACAACTATAATGTTGATTCACTGCTGCTCAAGCCTCTCTTGTTGGAAATATGCCCTAGTGACAATAATAAAAGTATTATTTATTTCTGAGTTTATGGGTAATATTTATATTCTATGTTGTAACCGCTATTGTTCTCAAGTCTG
This sequence comes from Aegilops tauschii subsp. strangulata, assembly GCF_002575655.3. Taxonomy (NCBI): domain Eukaryota; kingdom Viridiplantae; phylum Streptophyta; class Magnoliopsida; order Poales; family Poaceae; genus Aegilops; species Aegilops tauschii. Next base: position 546,687,564 of record NC_053036.3, on the reverse strand, counting down.
CGAAAGCCAAGAGGCTAAGAGAAAACTCATGTGCACGTGTAGAGTTATAAACGGTAAAATAGATTCCTAGTCTTGCCTCTAGTACTAGCTCAAGTATTACATGATGGTTCTGTTTTCCTGATCATGGGCATGCGTTAAGTGTAAAGATGATGTTAGCAACATTGAGGGCACGATGTTAAGAGAACACTTGTGTTGAATTGACCCAAATTGTATGTTATACTAGAAGATGACATTATGTCACAAGTCTATAGTCCATAACACAGAGAAAGTTGACGTAATTTTGTAAATAGACAGGGTTTGAATGACAAAAATGCACAAGAATAGTGCGGGTTACTTTAAAAAATAGTCAGGGACAAACATAAAATGGTGGGGGCCTATCAACAAGATTGCAATGATGTTTAGGGCGTCACCAGCTCGACAAAAAATAACATGGCTGCCAGCGGGCACACTGTGATTGGCCGGTGACCTTTTCGTCATATGCGTGCCAAGTTTATGCACCAAAACGTAGCATGTGCTCCAACTTTGTGACTTGTGTGCTATATAACTCTTTTAGATGAGACCTTGCCTTTGTGTCACCGTCACTTCATTCATGATGATTTATGAGAGCAGAAGGAAATGCCAAAAAGAGATGAGAGAGTTGCGCCAAGCGAAGCGCACGGGCTCAACGGCCCAGGAAGCAAGATACAACCCAAGTCAAGCTCGTCATTGGAGCAAGTGACCAAGTCAGCAAGGGGCACTATTAAATAGTTGTTGGTAGAATTGTGTAAAGAAATGTGATGGTCTGGCCCCTCGTCTCTTACCTATATGCCCGGGCGGATGGCCCGGTCATTGACTAGGCATGAAAATGCAATCCAACCGAACCTCTCAAACCACCTCTATGCATTTGGGTTGTCATGTACCTCATACACAACTCATAACTGGGGTGGACATGGGGAGGCCCAGACATGTCTGGACACACTCTCCACGTCGAATTCGACCCATGCTAGCGCACAAATACCTCCTCACTACCCGCATCCGAACGAAACCCTAGATAGTTCCCACTCCACCCAAGGTCGCTCTGATACCCCCTCCTCTCTAGTGATCTCTGCACTTCTCCGACATGACAGGAAGCGGCCGATCAGTATATATTTTTTATAGACTTGATTAAAGTTAAAGAAGTTTGATGTAGAACAAACCTATAACTTTAATTAATCTGGAACGTATTGAATTGCGAAGGGTCACATGCCTTTTCACCATGTTGTTCGATTTCGTAGGGTTGAAATATATAGGCAGTCAATTCTAGATTGTATCAGGGGCGGGGCACCTTTTTTCTCAATGTTTGTTTTTTTAGCTTGGTTTGTTCTATTAATTGATTCGTGGTTCGAAAATAAGATGGGCTTCACATATGCCTGCTTCTATTTTCAAGGGCATGTAATCAATTCACATAACTATGTCTATGCAACCACGAGGGTTGCTCAGACGTGTTGCCAGTAATTCCTGTTTGCCACTCATTGTGACGAGATGTCGGGCAATCACACAATGAAACTGATGTGCTGACGATGCATAGCCTGTACGACAACTGAACGATGACCAATCGAGCTGTCTGCTGCACTTTGGTGATATGCATGTACAAACTGATCTACGATGTCGTGTAGAAATCGCCCGCACAACATCTTGTGCATAGCAGTGCGCATCACACAAAGGAAAGTTAGGCCACCCCAATTAGTGTTACTATCTCACGGTTTTGGGAAGGTTCTGGGTATAGTTTTTTCGGTTTAGAAAGGTTTTAGAAGGTTCAGGCTTTTTGTTCTTCTTTTTTTATTGTTTTCTCTGCCGATATTTACAGTTTTTTTTTCTTTTTCTTGCTTAGGTCTTATTTTTTATTTTAAAAATTCTTCGCAGTTTTTTATTTTTTTCTCAAATTGAAAAAATGTTTAAATGTTCATCCCTTTATAACATGTTCACGGAAGTCTTAAAAAGTGCTCACAAGTGTTTAAAAAATTCACATATGTTTGAACATCTTCACATTTTATAGAAGTGTCCGTAGATTTAGATTTCAAAAAAAGAAAGTTAAGTTTTCTCAAAATTTCATGCATTTTTGGAAAAATGGTCACACACTTTTTCCTAAAAATGTCCATGTATTTTTATTTTAAAAAACCCTAACAAAAACCCAAAATGAACCAAAAGGAAAAGAGAAAGAGTATATTTAAACCCGATACTACAGGGTGTGGCACAAGCCTAACTAGGCGACCGGCCCAATACAACGCCACTTGTGCGACAGCCCAACAGACATTCGCAATTAGCGACAGATAGGAGCTCCCCATTCCTCACGCTGCTTTTGCTAAAAAAAAGTCCCCATGCTGCCACTCCCATCGGAGGAACCCGGACGCGGTGGGGAAGCTGCCGCAACGCTTCAATCCTGAACACTTTGGTTTGGAGGGATTATGGAGCAAGTTAACAGCGGCACTGTAATGTTACGTGCAACTAGCATAATGGTCTGCCTAGTTGTGATGATGGTTGTATTCTGATATATCGATCAACTGGATACTAGTAAAAATATTGTGTAAAATAAGACGTATGTTTTGTAAAGTCCACACTTCTGTGTTTGACATTACATTCTATTGTATTCAAACTTGGTAGAGTCAGAAAACGGAGCAATATATGATTGACATTTGACAGCTTGCCACTTAAATCAATTTCTATATCTTTTATGGTTTACATTGCCGTTTGTATGTGAGTATGCACTTAATATGACAAACAATCGTAAGCGTTGTTCATCATAATAATCATATAACCCGGCGATGGAAATGGTAAAATCACTTTTATATTTATATTGCTTTCTCTTTAATGTACCACTAATATAAGACGTTTTACAGACTTGACACAAGCCGACTTATATTTAATTATAGAGAGGGTAGCATTTTGTGCATTCTAAGGGAGATATTCCTACTGTCATACTCCCTCCGTTCCAAAATAGATGACCCAACTTTGTACTAACTTTAGTACAAAGTTAGTACAAAGTTGGGTCATCTACTACTAAAAGATGTGATCCGCTGTTTTGTAATATTGCATAATTTTGCAGGAAATATCTTTTGACTGTACATGTTATTGCCTTAGATGTCCAAAGTTGATGCATATTGTTGCATCTCAGGGCTGGTGAGCTAAAAGTGTTCTCATTGGCCGAACTGGTGAATGAATGCAATCATTGATTTTCATGGCCCCTACCTTCTACCAGATACTAGATAAACATAGCCGAAGACAAGGTAAAATTCAGGAATACTGGGCAGTGTACCCTCTCAAAACGGCGCGGATGGCGTCAGAATATATTGGATCATGAACCGTTGCAGCATTGGAAACATCTTCAGCTGCAGATGGGGAGTAGAGAAACACAGACACGCACACACAATCAGACAAGAGAGCGAAAAAAACACAAACAATCAAAAGGGACAAGAAACATGATCAAGCAGTTTCTCTGCTCATCAAACATTTATTTGCTTGGATACAACAAACATACAATCAAGCTGCCGCAGCAACACGCAGCAAGAGGAGAAAAAGAGTCACATCTCCATGAATCTCTACGAACCGGACGAGGGGGCACGATCACAACGGCAAAACCCTCCTCCCTACCCGAGTCCTGAGCGAACAACAACGGACAAGAACCAAGAAGTGATGAATGAGGGAACTCCATGCGAGGCGACGGCCTCTCCTCCTCCTCCTCCTCCTCCTACGGCACGAGGAAGAAGAACGTCATCTCGCCTCCGGGAACGCTGCTTCACCACCGAAGATACTTATACTGCAGCAAGCATCTCTTGGGGGCCTCAGCCGCTCCAATTTGACCCGCTCTGAAACTCGTCATCAGGCCGGGTTTCTGAACTTTGAACGACAGTATCGATCTCCTGCAGTGACAGGGATCGGGTGCGCTGAACCTGGACGCCTTCCTCTAGCTTTTCCCTCTGTTGCAGCACTGTGGTGGCACAGGGCGCGTTGCCCCGTCAGTGTCCCTGCTTTTTTTATTCTCCCTTTATGCCGCTCACCCGTACAGTCACGCGTAATGGGACAGAGTTAATTGCAAGGCACTACCACACTTCGGCACGTTGTGACGAATCAGTATCAGTAGTCATTTTTTTTGCCATGCAGTCCCAACTCTAAGCCTAAGTGTTGCAAAACGGTCTGATAGCCGTATAAGCTCGTATTGACCACGTATCTGACCGACCCGGCCCACTTGTCAGGTGCCACGGTGGCATACCCGCGCGCACCCGCACCCGCGCGGTCACTCGTCCCAGCCTGCTCGGTCGCACCAAGTAGCTTGGTCCGGTCTGGTCGAACCCGTACGCGACGAACCCTGGTTTCCTCCCCCTCCCCCCCCCCCCCCCCCCCCCCCCCGCCCTCGTCTTCCTCTCCCCTCTCAGGCGATGGCGGCGGCGACTCCCGACGGCGTCGACGGCGCGGGCGGGTACGGGGACCTTCCTGGCCTCGGCCCCGATGACCACTTAGGTCTGGACGACGTCGACGGCTCCAGTTCATACTACTCCAGCGCAGACGACGCAGATTTGGAGGAGGAGGCCGCGCTGTCAATGGAGGACAGGGTGAAGCTGGCAGAGATATGGGTGGCCCACCCTACCAGTAGCCATCAGTGGACCAGTGGAGCTGCTGGCGGCGTGCTGTAAGTCGTTCTCTTCTTTGCTTCTGCTTCTTTCTGTATATTCCAAAACAGGGTGCTAGGGTTAGTGTTGCTCATGACAGTATAAATTTGTGCTGTCAATTGTAGTTTGGATGATGCTGTTTGGGATGTTCGGATTCATTTTGATGCACAACACAATCTGGATAGGAAGATATGCAGTTCAGATGTTACATTTCTGAACTTATATGCACTGATGCACACACAAGGTTATTCTTTCTCTGATGAACTGTATCACATGAAGAATTTAGGCAGAGGAGAGGAAAGAGAGCATGGGTTAGAGTTAATTGACACAAACATCAAACTGCAGCAACTTAAGAAGGAATATGAGCATAGTTTAGTTCTGAATTTGCTAGTGAGGGCAACATCACCTTTTGTATGTCAGATAGAAGCAGATTTAGTGAGATCAAACTACAGCAATGTCTGTCAGAGGAGAGAAGAAAATTTAGCAACTATATTGTATAGACCACCTGTTGTGTATGATCTTAGTCAGCCTGCAGTTCTTGCTGTTGATCAACAAGGTGTTGTTTTTCATAGTCAGTGCACACAAGAGAGCATAAATTTCAGTAAGGAGAAGCTCAAAGCTGTAATGGAAGAAGAGGCAGTGCTAGAGGAGGGACATAATAACAGTGATGACTCTGAGGCTGCTGCATATGGCAGTGATAACAATCCTTTCTGCATGGAGAAGTACAGGATAATTAAAGACACAGAGATAATTGAGGGGAATAGACTAGCAGAGCAAGAAGTTGAAGATGAAGATTCAGATGAAGATGATGAGGATTCAGAAGAGGAACAATTACATTATGAGGGTGACACTGAGGTTGAGGACTTGTTTGAGATGGAGGAGGAGGAGGAGCAGGAGAAGGAGAAAGAGGATGAGGTCAATGTTGTTGCAACAGAAGAAGCACCAATGCAAAAACCTCCAAAAAAGAGGAAGAAGCTGGCAGTTAGGAGAGGCCCTACTACTAGGACACATTCAAGTGTGTTGGAGGAGGTGCAACCTGATTTCATTCCTTCATCAGATGAAGAAGATGATGGGTTGCTGTTTGAGGATGATGATGATGGACATGAGCCAATGTCCTTTGTTCTACCTAAAGGGAGGAAGAGTAGGGCCAAGAAAAGAAAACCAAGGATCTGGTACAATGACAAACTTGAGCAACCACATCAGCAGTTATGTCTGTACATGTGCTTAAAGAATCAACAGCAATTCAGAGATGCTTTGTTGAGCTTGCAAATCACACAGGCCAGAGACTTCAGGTATCACAGGAATTCAGACCAAAGGATCATTGCCTGTTGTAAGCAAGAGCACTGCCAGTTTTGCATAGTTGCTGCAGTTATCAAAGGGGAGAAGACTTTTGCTATTAAGAAAATGAGGCTGGAGCACACTTGCCCTAGCAGCACTGAGTCATCAAGGATCAGTGCCAAGTGGCTTGCAAAGACCTATGAGTCATTGTTCAGGTCAGATCCAACCACCAGCATACACACTCTAATTGACAACTGCAATGAGAAGTATGGTGTTGATGTGCCAAGGCACATGGCCTATAGGGCCGAAAACCTTGCTGTAGAAGCTGTGCTAGGAGAGCACAAGATTCAGTATCCCAGACTTAGGGATTATGCTCAGACCATCATGGATACAAACCCTGGTAGTAGAGTTATAGTTGCAACAGTTACTCCAAGACCAACTACAAAAATACCACATCCAGGACCAAGGTTTCATGCTATGTTCTTCTGCATAAATGGAGCAAGGGAGGGATTTCTCAATGGATGCAGACCATTCATTGGTTAGTAATGCTTTATACTTCTTTCTCAATGGATGTAGTGGTGCTTTATAGTTCTTAATACTTAAATATATAGTTTACTAATGCTTTGTAGACGTTTAAATTGTTCTTTGGTTGCAACAACAGGTGTTGATGGATGCTTTATTAAGCTCACCACTGGTGCTCAAATCCTAGCTGCCACTGGAAGAGATGGGAATAATAATATTTTCCCACTTGCATTTGCTGTTGTTGGACAAGAGGACACAGCTAACTGGTGTTGGTTTCTACACCAACTCAAGATATGTCTAGGAGGAGAAGTTGGCAAATTTGGGCCTTATACTTTCATGTCTGATAGACAGAAGGTATGCATGCATCTTTCTGTTATGTTATTGCTTTTGTGTTCTTCTGCATTAGCATGTTATGCTCTAGATGTAATAGTACATCAGCTAAGTCTGCTATGTGAACAGGGGTTACTAAATGCAGTAAACCAAGTTTTTCCAAACTGTCATCAAAGATTTTGCCTTAGACACCTCTATGCAAATTTTCAGAATGCTGGGTTTAGGGGGGAAGATCTTAAGAAATGCATAAGTGGCTAAGTGGAATACCTAAGCACACATGGGCTAGGCATGCTTTTGACACTAACTGCAAGACAGACTTGGTTGTTAACAACCTGTCTGAGGTGTTCAACAAGTACATCCTAGATTTTAGGAAAAAAACCTATTAGGACTATGATTGATGGTATCAAGGATAAGCAGATGGTGAGGTGGCATAATAACAGAGAGAGGGGAAATGCATCTTTGTGGGAGATCACACCACATTATGCTGAGAAGTTTGAGGTGGAAAAGGAAAGGGCCAGATTCTGCAAACCTATTCAAGCTGGTGTAAATCTTTGGCAAGTGACGAGTGGGCAGCAAACACATGCTGTAAACTTGGAACTCTATACATGTGGCTGCAGAAAGTGGGACCTGTCTGGCATACCATGCAACCATGCAATATCAGCAATTAACAAGGCAAAAAGATTTCCAGAGAACTATGTCTGCAAATTCTTCAAAAAACCTTTTTACCTTGCTGCATATGAACCAATGATATATCCAGTTCCTGGTGAACATGATTGGACAAGGACAAGTGGACCAGACATAGAGCCACCCAAATTTCATGTGAAGAAGGGAAGAAGGAAAGAGAAGAGAATAAAGGGCAAATTTGAGGTTCCAAAACCCAAGGACAGTTCAAGAATGGCCACTATAACATGCAGCAACTGTGGGCTCCAAGGCCATAGGTACACCAACTGCAAGCAACAGTTGAGACCAGAGTTGGCTTTGAGGAAAAACAAGCATGTGGTAAACTCCTGTGAATTGTACTTGCTATTTGGTCTTCTTTCCTTCTATGTTTTTTGTGCTAAACCTAAACCCTAAACTATCATGTTTCCTTGTATGTTTGCAAGGCACCTGCAAGATCAAGGAATGAAGATACTCCATCAGGATCACAGCAGCCACCAGCAAGGTCTGCTTCTGCAAGAACTATTTCTGCAAGATCTGCTAGTGCAAGATCTGCTACTACTAGATCTGCTAGTGCTAGATCTGCTACTGCTAGATCTGCTTCAACAACTGCTAGAGGGTCAGCTAGTGCAAGTGCAAGATTTGCAAGCCTTTCACTGCCCCAAGATTTGCTGAAGGAGCTTCATCTTTCGGTCCTTCTACTTCTGGTGCTCCTTCAAGTGCCACAGGGAATTATACTCGTTTGATGTCGTACTTTACTGCCAGTGGTAACTTACAAGTGATAGAATGTTGCTACTTTAGTCTGAGTGGTGCTACAAAACTGATGTATGTTCTAATGGATTGCTAAGTTGAGTCTGATGTGAACTAAGTTGAGTCTTATGTGAACTGCAATATTTGGTCATTTGGCACTTGTGAACAACTCAATGCTTTTTGTGTTGTTCATTTGGCATTTTTGAAACAACTCAATGCTCATTTGGCTTTTGTGAACAACTCAATGCACATGTGTCAAGAAACCATTCATGTACTGGATGATACTGCCACAATGGCCACATACTTCATTACTAAGATGAACATACCAAATATTGTTTACAAAGACACTAACTAGTAACACCTGACACTAACTTGCAACACCTGACACTAACTTGCAAAGATCAACCTGACCACAACTGACACTAACTTGCATCTCTCCTTAACAAGGATCAACCTGACACTAACTTACAAGGATCAACCTGACCACTACTAGCATCTTCAGTGCCAAAACAAGTTTGAGTCTAAACCACTGACACTAACTGCAGCAGCATCTTACTGCACCAGCATCTAGCTCTGCAGCAGCATCTTGGCTGTCACTAAACCTACCACAAAGACAAGAAAAAGAAAGACAACATTATGATATTTGGCCTTCAGTGCATCTAGCTCTGCATTTTTCTCCCTGAGCTGATCTTCCAAAGCCACCACCTCTCATAAAGTAAAATAAATAAGTAATTAGAAACAAAATAAAATAAAATAAATAAGTTTTTTGTTGTAAGTAGAAACAAAACAAAATAAATAAAGCAAAAAAGAAAACAAAAAACAGGCAAAAAATAAAAAATATGCCACCTACTGGGCCACCACGGCCTGAATACGACTAGAAACCCATTAATGGGCCAGGATTCAGGTCCGCAGAAGGCCCAGTAGGCCCACAGGCACATAGTGACAGAATAGGCCCGTAAGCCTGCATTTGAGAGGAGCTCGAAGTGGTGAGCGCAGCCGCGCTTATAAACCACTGTCGAAGCCTCTCGGCTAGCGAGGTGGGACTAAACATCCCATCGCACCGCGCCAGTTCCAGCACAGACCCTTTAGTCCCGGTTGGGGAGGCGGAACGCGACTAAAGGGTACCCTTTCGTCGCGGTTGTTGTCCCCAACCGCGACTAAAGGGTACACTTTAGTCGCGGTTGGTGTGGCCAGCCGCGACTAAAGGGTACCTTTAGTCGCGGTCCGCCTCCCCAACCGCGACTAAAGGTGCGTCTATAAATACTGCACTTAGCAGTTTCGCCACTTCCCATTCTCCTCTCTCTCGACGCCGAAGCGCTGCCCCGACGCCGAAGCCCTGCCCCGACGCCGACGCCGACGCCGAAGCCCTGCGCGCCGCCGCCCCCGTCCCCAGTGAGCGCCGCCTCCGCCCGTGCCCTGCCCTTGCCCGCCGCCCGTGCCCTGCCCTTGCCCGCCGCCCGACGCCCGACGCCCTGCCGCCCGCCGCCCGCCGCCCGCTGGCCCTGCCTGCCGTCCTCCGCGCGCCGGCAGAAGAAGAAGAAGGAAGAAGAAAAAGGAAGAAGAAGAAGAAAGAAAAAGGAAAAAGGAAGAAGAAGAAAGAAGGAAGAAGAAAACAAAAGAAAAACAGAAGAAAAACAAGAAAAAGGAAGAAAAAAGGAAAAAGGAAAAAGGAAGAAAAAAATAAAACAAAACAAAAAGGAAGAAAACAACAGAAGAAAAACAAAGGAAGAAGAAAAAAACAAAAAAAACAAACAGAAGAAAAAAACAAACAGAAGAAAAAAACAAAAAAAGGAAAACACAAGAAAAAGGAAAAAGGAAAAAGAAAGAAAAAAGAAAACACAAGAAAAACAAACAGAAGAAAAAAACAAAGGAAGAAGAAAAAAAGAAAGAAGAAAAAAAAGGAAGAAGAAAAAAAGAAAGAAGAAAGAAAGAAGAAAAAGGAAGAAGAAAAAAAGAAAGAAGAAAAACAAAGGAGGAAGAAAAAAAGGAAGAAGAAAAACAAAGGAAGAAGAAAAACAAAGGAAGAAGAAAAAAAGAAAGAAGAAAAAAAAAGGAAGAAGAAAAAAAGAAAGAAGAAAAAGGAAGAAGAAAAAAAGAAAGAAGAAAGAAAGAAGAAAGAAAAAGGAAGAAGAAAAAACAAGAAAGAAAAAGGAAGAAGAAAAACAAAGGAAGAAGAAAAACAAAGGAAGAAGAAAAAAAGAAAGAAGAAAAAGGAAGAAGAAAAAAGAAAGAAGAAAGAAAGAAGAAAGAAAAAGGAAGAAGAAAAACAAGAAAGAAAAAGGAAGAAGAAAAAAATGAAAACCAAATGAAAACCAAATGAAAACCAAAAGAAAGAAGAAAGAAAAAGGAAGAAGAAAAAAAGAAGAAGAAAGGAAGAAGAAAGGAAGAAGAAGAAAGAAAGAAAAAAGAAAAAGGAAGAAGAAGAAAGAAAGAAGAAAGGAAGAAGAAGAAAGGAAGAAGAAGAAAGAGAGAAGAAGAAAGGAAGAAGAAGAAAGAAAGAAGAAGAAAGGAAAAAGGAAGAAGAAGAAAGGAAGAAGAAGAAAGAGGAAGAAGAAAGGAAGAAGAAGAAAGAAAGAAGAAAGAGGAAGAAGAAAGGAAGAAGAAGAAAAAAAGAATTTTTACTTAAAGAATCTTATTTTTTAATTCCTCCTCCTCTATGTCCCCTTAATCTTATTTTTTAATTCCTTTATACTTAAAGAATTTTTACTACATGCAGGAGTGACATATGGCGGACGATAGAACCGAGCCGCTTAGGGATCCGGAGGCTGAACGTTATTTAATGGGCATCATCAACAACGAGATTCCTTATGTGCCGGGCTCAGAATATGAGCAACAAGAGGATGTAGTCTCTTCTTTTCTGAACCTTGACGGTGGAACAGAGATTGTCGATGATCAAGAAGGTGAAGGAACGGACATTGTCGACGGAGGTCAACCGTCAACAACCGACGATCTCGAATTGCAAGTAGCAACCACCTCCGGCGAGGTATATATAAACATTGAGCCTCTCGTGATACAAACTTACTGAAATGTGAATACATATGTATTAACGCGCGCGACTCTCTTTCTTTTTTTAGCCCTCCGGATCGAGTACGACAAAGCGTGGCAAATCCAAGGCGATGAAAACAGGAGAAACATATGCCATTGAGTTTGTCAGTGAAACCGGCAAGCCCCTACAGCACACCTCAAAGTTTATCAACCAATGCGGAGTTGTTGTTAGAGACAACGTCCCGATCACCGTCCAGGAATGGAAGGAGCCAAAGAAGGCACGTCTTGGTTTCAGTTTTGTCGACAAGAGAACGAAAAAGGATTGCTGGAGAAAGCTTATGGAACATTTCATTCTACCTCCGGAATACAACAAAGTCGATGAATTCGGTAACGAGGTTCCGGGTGGACGTCAGAGGAGGAGGCTAGTTAAAGAGTTCGCTCTTCAGAAGATGGGCGAAGCATTCCGGAACTTCAAGAAAAATTTAACCCGTGACTATGTCAACAAGGGCAAGACTCCGGATTTCAATGGACAACATGAGAAACTGAAAGATGATTGGCCAGAATTTGTGAGGCAAAAGCAATCGGAGCATTTCAAGGAAATATCGAAAAAAAATAAGGATAATGCGAGTAAGAAAAAGTTCCATCATATTATGGGGCCAGGAGGATACCGCCTTTCGGAGCCTAGGTGGCAGAAGATGGAGGAGGACCTGAGGGTGCGAGGAGTCCCTCTAGGTACAGAGGGATGGGACCCAAGGGCCAAAAGCTGGTGGTACGGGCATGGGGGATCGCTAGACCCGGAGACAGGGGTGTGTGTTCACCGGCAGAGACAGTTTGCTCCCACCCAAGCCCTTATTGACGCAATGACCCAAGCTCAAGAGGGCTTGATCAAGTTCAACAGAGAGCAAGACGCACTGACAACAGCCCTCGGGAATGATGAACACGGAGGACGTGTACGAGGCAAAGGCAAAGTTCCGTGGAAAGTAGGGTTTTCCCAGGACAATGACCCGTACTGTTACAGAAGCCGTAAGAGAAAGACGGACCGGGATGCAGATCTTATGACGAAGTTTGCATCGGAACTCCATGAGTTGAAGCAGACCGTGCATGAACTAGTGAAAGAAAAATCGGCTGCAGGGCCGCATGAAGATCATGAAGCGGATCGCGGAAGCCAGTAGCGGAGAAGCAGCGTGGCTTCCACGGATGCCCCGCCTGGTGCTAGTGCACCGATGATCGAGATTCGTGCACCGGAGCCTCACTACCCCGTGGATGATGTAAAGGAGATGAAAGAATGTGATCTGCATTATCCCGTGGGGAACGTTTCCACGAAGGTAGCTAGCGGCAGTGCTTTACCCTGTACACCTGGAGCACTCCACCACAACAACCCCATTGCATATGGCTATGCTCGTGTCATGGTGGAAGACATAGTCCAAGGGTTTGAGGACCTGGAGATTGACAAACCTACACCCGAAGGGGAGAGAAGACTTGGAGATGTCAAGCGCCAGTTCATTCTATGGAAAAAGAAGTACATAGTGTTTCCAGGCGAGGCGCCAAGGCTAGCAAGTCCACCCCCCTCCGATGGTGGTGGTGGTGGTGGTGGCGGTGGTGGCGGTGGTGGTGGTCGTGGTGGTTCACCTACACCTCCTTCACGCCATTCGACGCCGTCCCCCGATCCACAACCTCCGGCGGGTACGACGCCCCCCAATCCTCCTCCGGCGGGTACGACGCCCCCCAATCCACCTCCGGCGAAGAAGCGGAAGCAGGCGGACAGCAAGGAAACCCGCTCCTGGACTATTAACCCGGACCCTTATGTACCTAAGACCACAAGGGTACCGGAGCCATCACTGAAGCCTCTCCTCCCAAGGCCTGGGGAACTTAGTGAAGCTGAAACCAAATTGGCCGCGTCTGCTGATTATGAGAAATGGAAGGCGGATATGAAGGCGAAAAAAGAGCCTGAGCCCAAGCAAGTATTCACTGAGAAGCAAAAGAAGTGGGCTAAGGATTTTTTGACGACACCGTCCCAAGCCAAGCTGAATATGCCTGACGACTATGGACATGAACTTCGTAGGCAAGCAAAAATATTGGAGGAGGAGAAAGAAGAAAGTAAAAAAAGCGGGAAACAAGTTGACCAGCTCGGGATGCAGAAGAAACAATCGATCCCCCCGCTCATAGTGAAAGCCGGTCCGGAAGAGGACCCCGAGATCATAGCAGCTGCGGCAGCACTTGGATTGACTGTAGCGAGTGCCATGAAACAAGCGTCCGAGATGGGTTTGACTCTTCGTGCCTTCTTAGGCCTTGAGGATGCGCCAGTATGTGAGATAGCATTACAATATGTGCGGAATGGGCCTCTCGTCGACCCTGCGCGGGAAAAGAGTCTACCACCACAAATGCGAAATCTGCTACGTTGGTACAAGCAATTCATAACATGGGCCGACAAAGAATATATTTATGCGGATGTTACAGATGAGCATCACACCAAACGGTACTCTGTAGAAGTTCATATGAGTGAATTGTTCCAGCTGTTCGATCTGCGTGACCTCGACAAATCTATGCTGAGTTGCTACGTTCTGTAAGTGATTTATTTCTACCTCATCTCGTTCTTCATTGCCTGCACTATATATATATATATATATATATATATATATATATATATATATATATTGTCCTAACTATATTGTTGCGTACGCTATTATGCAGATTGAAGATTTGGGAATGCAAAATAAGAAACATCCATGATGTTGGGTTCATTGACCCACATATCGTTAATGGACATGTGTTACAACATCACCCCGAAGACATGGAGAAAGACTTGTACAAGTTTCTTAGAAAGCATCAACTCAAAAGTCATATTCTATTTCCTTACCATTTTGGGTGAGTGTTTCTCTCTTGTGCCCATTCTCTTTTGTTTACTCCATGCATGGTATGTCTAATCGATGAGTTATGCATGACTGTGCATGTAACGTGTCCGCAGGTTCCACTGGATTCTGCTAAATATTGAACTTCACACCTCCAGAGTTCTAATCATGGACTCTATGGATTCGGATCCAAAGCGTTGGGCCGACATGAGAAAAATGCTGCAAAAGTAATTATTTTCAATCATTTGAGCTCTATATCGATCGGTCTCTTTCGTTCATTTCCTAATATCAAGTAACTAATAACTCCCTTGTTCATTTAATTTTCTTTGCCCTGTAGGGTTTGGAGACGGTTCTCAGAAGAAATTGTCGGTGAATTCAAACATGAGCTAGATTTCAGAAGGTTAGTTAATGTGGATAAGCAGCCACCGGGGACCAATCTATGTGGATACTATGTTTGTGAGAACATCCGGAGACACACCTCTGAGCGGAAGGCATCGGATAGCGTGCGGAACGCGACGGATAACTTGCGGAGGAGGCTTAGTCCAGAAGCTCGCTTCCGACCAATTCAAGAAGAATTAGCAGGATTTTTCATGAGGGAAGTCATCAATCCTAAAGGAGAACACTATACCGAGGACGAAGAAATTTATATGCATACCCGAGATTGAAACTTGTACGAAGTTGTATATGGTCATCCATCCTAATTGTGTATGGAAACTTGTTCGAAGTTGTATATGGTCACCCGAGATTGAATATATATTATATATTCCTCTTGAATTCTTCTTGTTTGAAATTTCATATGCATGTATATAGTAGCGTAGAATATGTGTACTGAAACTTTATCAAAATTAAAATAAAACACAAAATATAATATAAAAGAAATAAAACACTCCAAACTAAAAAGAAACCAGGTTTAGGGGGGCTAAAACCCTAAACCTGCGGAGGAGCCCTTTAGTCCCGGTTGGCCACGAGAACCGGGACTAAAGGTCCTCCGCCCCGACAGACCACGGGCGCCCACGTGGACGGGCCTTTAGTCCCGGTCAGCCACAAGAACCGGGACTAAAGCCTTTAGTCGCGGTCCGTAAGAGGCGCGACTAAAGGTGGGGGGTCTTTAGTCGCGCATATTTAGTCCCGGTTGCACAGCCGGGACTAAAGGCTGTTGCGAACCGGGACTAAAGGGCTTTCTTCTACCAGTGAACTATTGATATCTCGAGAAAGAGGAGAGATAAGGTGAGCAGTGTCAAGATGGGTAAAGCGTCTCAACTCTCCTGGTGGAGAGCCCGCATATTATATATTCATAGGATGGGGCATATCCCATAAATGCATACACTTGATTGTTACAATTGTGCATAGCATGTTGAGAGTAAGAAAGATACACGGAGGTTTATAAGAGAGTTAAAGAAGAGAGTTACAGGCATCAACTTCTAATAAACCATGTACGTTTAGTCTTGATCTTTAACTAGACATCCATAACATCCGCCATAAGATATCCATAACGGCTGCCATAATATATCTTTAACACCGTCCCTTAATCTGAACTTCCCAAGTTAAGATTACGCTTGAATTCCTCAAAAGGTCGTGTGGCCAATGCTTTTGTAAAACCATCTGCAACTTGATCCTTTGAATGAACAAACCGAATCAGCAACTCCTTATTAAGCCTGGTGTGGATTCTGTGCTGTAGCGCTCTGATCCCGGAGCGGATCGCGCCTGCGCTGACACCGCCGTTCCCGAGGCAGATTCGGGAGCAACCCTGTCACGTAGCAGGGGACACATGAAATATGGGCCATTTTGGCCATTTTCTTCACCATTTGACGCCAAATTGTTTTCTATTGCTTCACCACTTGAGCCTGCGTCATCACAAATCTCATTTGCACGGTTAGAAGAGTTAGTCAAGTGGTCAGTACAATTGCCATTCCCTTGATGAAAACAGACAAATGAGGTGGTAGTAGAAGGATTTCTTGGCGAAGTAGGGCACCGGCATTAGGACGTAGATGAGCAAAAGGGAAGACAGTTTCATCAAAGACCACATCACGAGAAATATATACTCGACCTGTAGGAACACCAAGGCACTTGACACTTTTGTGTTGCGCACTATAACCCAAGAAAACACATTGTTTGAGTGAAACATGAGTTTGCGAGTATTGTGACGAAGGTTTGGCCAACAAGCGCATCCAAAGACACGAAGAGAGTTATAGTTTGGTCGAGTATGAAGGAGTCGTTGCATGGGTATTCCATTGTTGATGACACGACTGGGTAGCATATTGATGAGATGAACTGCAGTAAGAAATGCCTCATCCCAAAGTTTGAGAGGCATGGAGGCACTGGCTAGGAGAGCAAGTCCTACCTCAACTATATGCCTATGTTTGCGCTCGGCAGATCCGTTTTGTTGGTGAGCATGAGGGCATGAAACATGATGCAAAACACCCAACTTTTGGAAAAACGAGTTTAACTTCTCGTATTCACCACCCTAATCAGATTGGACAACAAGGATTTTAGTGTCAAATTGGTGTTCAACAAGTGCTTGAAAATTATGAACAACTTGAAAAACGTCAGAACATTTTTTAAGAAGGTAGATCCAAGTGAATTTACTGTAGACATCTATGAAACTAACATAGTAAGTATGTCAACCAACGGAAGAAGGAGCTGGACCCCATACATCAGAAAAAACAAGTTGCAATGGCTTGGTAGAAATATTAGTGGAAACATGATATGGTAATTGATGAGCTTTCGCTTTTTGACAAGAATCACAAATAGTTTCAAGACTACGCTCACCAACACATGGGAGCTGATTATTTCGAAGCACTTGTTGAACAATAACAAAAGAAGGATGTCCTAGCCGCGAATGCCACCTTTCCGATGAAATTTTGATGACACCACACACTTGTTTATTGAAGCTTCTAAACTGAGGAATCAAAGGGTAGAGCCCATGCACACATCTACCATGGTAGAGAATTTTCCTCGTGGCCTGATCACGAATCAAAAAGAAGTAGAGGTGAAACTCAAGAAAAACTTTGTTATCTATGGCAATACGATGAACAGAAAGAAGATTTTTCTCAGTTTGTGGGACATTTAAGATATTTCTAAGATGAATATTCCGATGAGGGGTATTGACAATTGCATGACTAACATGATCTATCCTCATACCTTCACCGTCTGCGTTGTCGACTTGATCATGGCCACGGTACTTCTCACTCATGGTCACCTTTTCAAGCTCATTGGTGATGTGATTTGTGGCTCCAGAGCTAACGTACCAATTGGTATCAACTCCATAAGATGTATCTGCAGCTGCTGCAACTTTCTTGCGTTGGGAATTGTTCTAGGCATAGCGCCAATCACAATCCTTTGCAATGTGGTTATTTTTTTTGCAAATTCGACATTTATTTTCATACTCATCATAACCTTGAAACGGACGACCCCTATTGTTGTTATAGGAGGGGCGCCGGTTATTACCGGAGTAGTAGTTGTTGCTGTTGTGGTAGTGGCCGCCGCCACCACCGCCGCCGCCGCCACCAGTGTTGTAATTGCGGTTGCCGCCGGTGTTGTAGTTGTTGCCACTGTTGTTACCACCATAGCCACCGCCACGACCACCACCCTTGCGGTAGCCCTTGGGAGACCCGCCACGGCCTCTGGCAGCGAGATTGGCAGAGGATTTGAAGGCACCTGCCCCCGTTCCTTGGAACATCTCGACTCATTGGTCGAAATTTGAGACCATGCCGAAGAGATCATCCACGGTTAGGGGCTCCACGCGGACATCCAACACCGAGATGAGGGGCTGATAATCCATATCCAGCCCCCCGATGATGAAGGAGAGAAGCTCCTCGTCCTTGATGGGTTTGCCAGCTGCAGCGAGCTCATCAGAGAGGGCTCGCATCTGACCGAAGTAAGTAGATGCACTCTGTGAGCCTTTTTGGGCGTCTGAGAGGGCAATGCGGCAATTGCTGGCGCGGGAGAGGGATTGGGCGGCGAACATGTTAGCGAGTGCTGAATAGACCGCGTGGGATTTTTCTAGGGATGCAACCTGAACAAGAACTTCCTTAGAGAGGTTCCGGAAGAGATAGGCCACGATCTGTTGGTCCTGGATGAGCCAGGGGTCGTAGGCGGGGTTGGAAACGATCTCTTCTTTCCCATCGGAGTTCTTGGTCATGATGGTCTTTGTGGGTTCGACTGTGGATTGATCGATGTACTCATATAGCCCAGCCCCCATGATTCGGGAATGAGCTTGGGCTTTCCAGAGGACATAGTTGGTTCGGTTGAGAGGCTCGGATGTGGTGTAATTGAGGCCAAGGGGAGAAACTTGGGTGGAGGAGGACATGGCGGCTCAAGGTGGAAGATGCAGGCTGCGGTGGTGAGGGGTTTGCTAGATGCGATGGAAGAAGGAGGCTCTGTATACCATGTCAAGATGGGTAAATCGTCTCAACTCTTCTGGTGGAGAGCCCGCATATTATGTATTCATATGATGGGGCTTATCCCATAAATGCATACACTTGATTGTTACAATTGTGCATAGCACGTTGAGAGTAAGAGAGATACACGGAGGTTTACAAGAGAGTTAAAGAAGAGAGTTATAGGCATCAACTTCTAATAAACCATGTACGTTTAATCTTGATCTTTAACTAGACATCCATAACATCCGCCATAAGATATCCATAACAGCCGCCATAATATATCTTTAACAAGGAGGAGTGGGGTGTGGTTGTGATTTGTGGTTGGACTGAGCGGAGGCATGGGGATGGACGACGCCGGCAGCGGCCACCATGCCAGATTGTTTCAGAGACTTACTTTTTTAATTGCCCAACAATGAAGTTATGGGAGATAAGGATGAACGAGGGAAGGCCTTATCTGCAAATATGGAGAGAGGTGTGTGTATCTTTTTTGCAAAATTGCCATAGTTTGCTTTCTATCCATCAGATATAGATCGGGTGGTCTACATTGCAAGATGGCAGTCACACCAACTCGTTTTTTATAAGAGTAGAGATAGTAGGCTCTATAAACCTTCTCCTAAACGTCGCCCAAAAAATACTGGGTATCATAAACTTTTTGTCAATATACAAGTTGGTAATATTGTAATATCGCAACATTGTTCAGCGGAGTAACAGTTGACAACTTCTAAAATTCTTCTGTAGCATCAATACAGACAAAGAATTGATATAACAAGTTTTAGCTGAAGCAAGGAAGGGTTTCTTTTCCCCTCCCCTTGCTAAAGTCCCAGGAGAGGCGGAAAAGAGGATGACACCGTCTTCACCCCGTGTCCACCGGCGAGGCCGCGGGTTACCTTCCCCTCGGCCGCTTCCGCGGCGGGAGGTGGGGGAAACCCCGATCCTCTGCTTTGACGTGTATATAGGGCGTGGAGTATGGTTCTGGCCGGCAGCGCTGTGGAGGTGGCGGTGCTGCCGGAGTGGAGTAGGGTGTCGCGGTGCTTCTTCCCCTTCCGTGGCGGCAGGGGAGGTGATGGTGTGGTTGCTCCGATCTGCTGCTCCTTCATCGTGCGGGCCTGCCATATAGCCGAAGCTGAAGACTTCCCTCCACGGTCTACAACATCATGCCGGCTCTGGGTGAGTTCGGTGACGCCGAAGCGGAGGCGCGTTCTCAGCTCACGTTGTTGGATGCAGTAGTTTGGTTCCTCATGGATCTGAATGTATTTTCGTTGTTTTTTGGGGTGTGTTGTACTTCTGAACCAGCTAATAGATCTGAGGGACCTTTCTGCATAAAAAAGTTTTAGTTGACAAAAGAACACTTGTTGACTACAAGGGTGTATTTCCTTTAGGCTTTGTTCGGTTACACACTGTCCCAAGGGGACTGAAGGGGATTTAGGGGGAATTTTACTCGTAGAGAATTTGATCCTTGCAATCCGTGGTCACCGAACGCGGCCTTACTGTCAAGCGCGCACGTTTGTCAATCAGTCCGGGGAGCAGAGATGCCTCACCATGTTTCTATTGATGCTGCTCACTCTCAAGGTACTGACCGAGTGTGGTTATTAACCGAGCTCGATTTACTATGATTTATGCATGGAAAGCGGGACGGGGCCCTTGCCCCCGCCCCGCACTCACCCGTCCCCTCCTCTACGTATTGTTGTATTTTAAAATAACAATATAATAGGCTCTATAGACCTGTCTCGTGAAGTATGGCGCAGACAGTGGAAAGAAAGCAATAGCGTTGCTAAAACCACCTTACAGTTTTGGGTTGTTTCATGGATATACAAATGCCAGAAATGGATGGGTAACTCTTTAAATGGCTGCTCACAATTTCTTTTGAGTATTAATCTGCCAGTCAACTATAGATTTTTATCATGCATATTTTTTCAGGTTTGAAGCCACTAGAAGGATCAGAATGATGGAAAGAGAGCTAAACGAGTGGATAGAACGCGGCGTCACCAGAATGTGCTAAAGTTCGGACGTGGCGAACTCCGGTATTGGCCATGACAACAGATGTTATCCAGGCAACATATGAGCACTGCTTGAAATGAGACTCGAGTGAACAGTAAGCTTTGAAAAAAATTAAGTAAAATTGGAAATATTCTGATTTTTTTGGGTAAGAAACATTGATGTTTTTCTTACGCGCGTGCAAATTTTCACGATGGAAGTACATTCATGGAGATGTAGGTAAACAAAAATTGATGCCCAAAAAGTACCTTTATGCCGCCTGCACGTAGGTACACTCACGCGTAATGGGACAAGTAGCTCGCTAGCCCATTCCTGGGTTTGCAACTCGCCATCAAACAGCTAACAAGAGCTCAATGGCAACCTATGCTGGACGCTGCTAAGCACTTCATCCCAGCGTGGCAGAAGGGTCTTATTTAGAAACCTGGACGACTCATTTTGGTCAAATCTGTGATTGCGGCAAAACCCATTCACCACTTCATGGTCATGGATGCTCCGAACTGGGTGTTTGAGCAACTCGACCAACGGATGCTAGCTTTTTTCTGGGCAGGGAAAGACAAAGTGAACGGAGGTCAATGCTTTGTGGCGTGGAACACCATCTGCAGGCCGACATGTTTTGGTGGTCTGGGCATACCGAATCTGCAGCTACATGCACTATCTCTCAGGGTGAGGTGGGAGTGGCTCCGTAGGATGGACCCGGCAAGGCCATGGCAGGGAATCAAGATGGTTGAAGACAGAGGCTTGCTCCGGTGCACCCCCTAACTCAATTTCCTAGGGGTATTCTTGACCCCCGCCATTTATTTTTTCTCCGGCCCGCCGCTGCCCATATCCAAGCCCCGTAGCCCATATCCAAGCCCCGTATAACCCGTATGACCCATACGTATGTATACGGTGACATCCCGAAAAAAAGGATGACACGACCCCACGACCAGGTAGGACCTGCCGACGGCCGATCCATCAATCACGCAGCTCAATCAATCACGCAGATCCTCCATCATTCTGGTGAGTTTCTGTAGGAATATCGGCGGCAGCGATCTTATCGCCGGCGATCTCGTCCGAGAGCGCGCGCGGCACCGTCGTCAACCTCCAGCGCTCGCAGGTACCGCATCCC
Organism: Aegilops tauschii subsp. strangulata; assembly: GCF_002575655.3. Lineage (NCBI taxonomy): Eukaryota > Viridiplantae > Streptophyta > Magnoliopsida > Poales > Poaceae > Aegilops > Aegilops tauschii. The sequence continues at coordinate 546,666,086 of NC_053036.3, read as the reverse complement.
GTTTCCCCACGTTTGTCTCGCTCGCGGCAGCATCAAACGAACTGCCGCTGTTTTCGTCGTAGTGGTTAACCTAGCGGGGCGGGCAACCTAGCTTTCTGGCGATCCAGGCCATCGCAGATCTTGTTCTGGTAGTGCTGCTCGTCGTGATATACACAGTGATCACGCGGGCTAAAGTGGGTTTCTTCTTTCTAGGGTTAACCTAGCATCGGTTGCCGTCGGTTGTGTGCACGACGGCTCCGTTATTTGATGCGGCGGCTTACCTAGGTATCCAGCGATCCAAAATAATCACGACTGGTGCCGTGGGCTAGGAATCCGGCGGCGCATGTTATCACGTGTAGCGCTGCTTCCCGTGATCCAAAGTGATCACGTACTGGATTCGTGGGACGTACCTTAACGCCGCTTGGTGTGGAGAGGGGGGAGGATCCATGGCCGATCAGAGGTCGTTGGCGTCGGTTGTGTGCACGATCTGAACGCCCTCGGTTGGGGCGCTCTCCGGTTGGTGTAGTTTATTTAACATCCGTGATCGTGCGCTAGGTGTTGTATATGTCAGCATTGATAATGTTTGCACATGTGATGATACATATTAATTGTTGTAGGAAATGGCGGACGATGAGTTAACTGATATGATGTATGACATGGAGTTTGGAGAACTGATGAAAGACTGGATAGAAGATTGGTCAGATGATGAAAATTCAGATCGTGGAGATAGGTCAGAGAATGGGAACGTATTGGAAGATCTTAATGTGAGTGTCATTATCATGTTGTAATTTTTTGGTGGCATCCGACAATATTATATTTTGAAAATTTATAGATGGATGAACATGATGATGGTCAGGAAAACAATGAGCATGATGATGGTGAGGAAAACAACTCGGAGATCTCGAATGAAGATTACATTAGTCAGGTATGGAAGTGGAATTTTTTGTTGGCATGCATGCAAATTGAATTAATCCTGGAATATTATATGATAAGTACTTATGTATTTGTGTTATATTTTTTAGCTCATTTCCGAATGTCATAATGCGTACGACTATTACGGTGAATCCGACGCGGAGACAGGCCTTGTTGTCGAATCAGTAGCTGCATCTGATTCTGGGGAGTCGCAATCGTCGGTCATCATGAGTGAGGTATGTATGTAATCAATGTTGTAAGGAAGTAATGTATACCATAAAAAACTGTTTTCATGGCTATGTTATGATTGTATAGGTGACAGAAGTTGAGGGGAAAAAGAATGTCCAAGATACTGCTAGTGCAGATGATAAGAGGGATATGTTCATGCAGATAATACAAATGACTTTTACGTCTCGCGAGGCTGCGTATGATTTCTACAACAGCTATGCTAGAGATAATGGTTTCAGCATTAGAAAGAATAGGGTCAGGTATAGCAAAACCGAGTCACGTCATATGCGTTATAGGCGGTTTGTTTGTTCCAGACAAGGAAAACGTGACAGCAGGTTGCTAACCGAGGAAGGACACAACCGTAGGCTCAGACCCGAGACACGCTGCCACTGCGAAGCGCACCTGACCGTGAAGCTTGACCAAAAGCATGGGGTTTGGTATGTTGATAGTTTTGAGGACAAGCATAGCCATATCTTGGCAGGACCGGACAAGGTACCTTTTCTTTGGTCCCACAGAAAAATCAAAGAGTACCAGAGAGCTGAGATACTGTCCATGGGAGCTGCAGGGATTAGAATTCACGACATGATGGATACCTTCATCAGCAAACATGTATGGTATGGCGGTGTTGGTTTTACCAGGCGTGAAATATACAACCTTTGCGCCAGGGAGAAGAGGAAGCTGCTTTCAAAAGGTGATGCTGCCACAGTCATAGGCATCATGGTCAGTAGGAAACAGAGGGATCCTAGCTTCTTTTTCGAGTACAAGCTAGACAAGGAAGGACATATGAATAGGATGTTCTGGTGTGACTCGCAGTCTCGTCATGACTATGAGGACTTCGGCGACGTGCTTGTATTTGACAGCACGTACAAGATGAACCGGTATGGTATGCCATTCATACCCTTTGTTGGTCTTAACAATCACCGGAAGACCACTGTTTTTGCTTGTGCCATAGTTTCGGACGAGACCGAAGAGACATATGTGTGGCTGCTGGAGACTTTTTTGAGGTCCATGTGTCAAAAGATGCCTATGAGTGTTATCACGGATGCCGACGCTGCGATGATCAAGGCAATTCGCCAAGTCTTGCCAGACGTGTGGCACCGTATATGTACGTGGCATATAGAAAAAATATGAAGATTCACCTCAGTCACAAGTCCTTGAAGGAGTTCCGAACTCTTCTGTACTACAGCACGTCCACGGCCACGTTTGAGGAGAGATGGCACGCGTTTTCCAAAAGATGGCAGTCGGAAAAAACAGTAAGATGGTTGAGACGGATGTATAAGAAGAGGAGACTGTGGGCCGCGGCTTATCTGACAGAGGGTTTTTGGCTTGGCATGAAAAGCAACCAGAGGAGTGAAAGTCTAAACTCATGCCTTCACCTCCACCTAGACGGTGAAATGACCCTGGTGGATATGATTTTGCACTATGAGAACGCCGTTGTACGTATCCGTGAGAATGAGGCACGAGATGATTGCACGGCCTCACAGAGTTTACCGGTGCCAGTTACTAGCTCGAGGGAACTTGAGATAGCTGCTTCTCACGTATTCACTCCAGCAAACTTCTATATGTTGCAAGCTGATCTTAGGAAAATTGGTGGCATGGAGATTGTAGAAATAAAGCTCGGAGACGGATCACAGCAGTACATCGTGGCCTGGAAGAATAACCGGCAGAGCCGTTTTTGGGTGGAGTACACTCCAGTAAATTCCGCAGAAACTATAAGGTGCAGCTGCAGAAGAATGATTCGAAAGGGTCTACCTTGCAAGCACATATTCCATGTACTGAAGTACTTGAATATATCTGAAATACCAAAGTGTTTAGTTCTTGTGCGGTTCACGAAAGACGCAAGGTTGGGACTGCCCGCCAGGTGCACAAGCGATCTGTTGGGATTTGGATGGACTGGAGCAGCTGAAAGAATGAAATATAGCCAGGTCAGTGTGTTGGCTTCAGAAGCTATGCATGCAGCATGCAAACACCCAACTTTGTGGGATCAGTTACAGGAGAGTTTGAAGACCGTGATAGCTAAGAGCCATGAGTATGATCAGCTAAAGGAAAATTTGAGTAAGAAAACGGCTGATCTTAGTACTTGTGCAATTGAATATGTAGATGATGGTGAAGGCAACATAGTTGAAGTTCATGATCCTATTAAAGTATCAACGAAAGGTGCAACTAAGGTAGATGAGAACCGCCCTATGTCGAAAAATGGTAGGCCACTTTCGTACGACGAGATCAGAATCGCGCATGCAAACTGCTAGGGCACACTAAACGCAGCAAGAAATGCAAACTAAATAACGCAGCAAGAAATGCAAACTAAATAAGAAGTAAGTTTTTGTATGCATTGTAGGTTATAATTGTTTTTAACTTGTCATTCATTAACTTTTCCTGTTATCGTGTGCAGAAGCGTGGTGGGCGAAGAAGAGTAGAACAGTTGCTAAAGTTATGTTAGGATGAATCCAGTGATCTAATAGTGAGGTGTTTACAATGTGTTACTGCATACATGATACATGATATATACTATTGCAAGAGGCCAGTACCTTGAGATAGTGCTTGTAGCATATATGGACTAAATAGGAGGCGGTCACTAGGGACTTTAATCATGGAAAATGGATAGCATTTTAGCCATTGTAATGATGGCATCTTTTGTGTTGTCCACTGTAGTTATATTATATTAGAAAACTAGACGATACCTGGCATGTTGTTGCGGGAATGTTTTGCAATATATTCATAGAGAAATGGTTATGTGTAACATGTATATGTTGTTGCGGGAATATTTTGTTTGCATGTTGTGGTGGACCTTTCTTCATACATGTTGAATGACGAGGTGGCAAACTTGCATGTTAAGAGAAATAGGTTAGTGGTGGCTAGTTGTTTAGATATAGAAGATGTAATTATGTGTGGTAATAATTAAAAAAAATTCACTCCTTTGGTTCACCACCATTTAGATATAGAAGATACCAGCTCACTTTGGTCTATAGTATAGACTTCGTACCAAAAACCCACCATTTTCCCCTTATAAAGAAAAGAAAAACCCACCATTTTATGGCTTGTAGTGTAACTCGGGCCGCTTGTCGCGATGACGTGGAGGGGGGGTGACGGATGCCGTAAGACGGCGCGACACACGGCCGCTCCCGTTGCCGAGCCCATTTAACCATTTTTATTTTGATTACAGCCCGTTTAAATGGGCCACGCTGGCCACCTGGTCGGGGCGGTTCTTCCCTCGTGATCTCCACGCGCGTTCTATCTATCCACTGCAACCGCCGCTGCCGCTGCCGCCACCGATCCACGTCTTGCCGCCGGTCACGTTATGCCATGGTTTCATGGAGCGACGAGTCGAGCTCTTCTTCGGATGGCGAATCCGTGACTAGCCTGCAGGTACGCTCCTACTATATAATCTCCAAATAGTGCTAGGCTTAGGTTTAGGGTTCTTCATTTCCGGTATTTAACGCAGGGCGTTGATTTGTGCATTATCTCTGTTATTTCGTTTAGCTTCCTACGACTATCCCTTGCTATGAATGGAGTGGCATTGCTCACGATCTGTCTTCTCGTTGTCTGCATCGAGAACCTTGCGTCAGGCTAGTTGCTTTTGATTCCTTGGACACTGGCAGACGTTTTCTTGCCTGTGGTCAGAAGGTATGTTGTTCCGTACTGTAAATATATGTTTAAATTACCTCGTGCTCGATTTACTTCGCGGTAATCCATTGTTCTGCCCAAAATTGCATACAATTTCAATTAATTTGTGCATTTACAAAGTCCGTATTTATGTTGTTTTTTTACGGTCTAATATTTGTTTTAGCACATAATAGCATATACTTGTAGTTAATTGATCCATATATATATATATATATATATGTATATCATTGCATGCTACATTTTGTGTTTATATGATTGAGACCATATTTTTAGTGCATTGCATGTAATTGTATTGCATTTGTGCATATATGATTGAGACCATATTTTTTCAAACTGTAGGAAGAAGTGAAATGTAACTATGTGGATGGGTAGACCCGGAGTGGTCAGTGGCTACGAAGTTCTGCCTGAGAGAACTATGGAGCATGTATGACGAGAAGCTGAGACAGAATATTAAGAATGCCGAAGAAAAATGCATGTTAATTGGAGAAAAGAGGAGGATGGAGGAAGAGCTGAGATTTTTCAAAATGGACTTTGCTAAACTGGTGGCTGATAAGGAGGATGCTCTCACGCAGTTGGGCAATGCAAGATTGTCACTTAGCGATCTCAAAGAGGAGCTGGAGAAGAATAAGATGGCAGACCATGGTTGTGCCAATCTACATCAGGTCCTGAGGGCAAAGGCTGAGAAAGACCGGGACCGGGTGGTGCTAGAGAGAGACCAAGTGATGAGAGAGAGGGACCAGCTGAAGCAAGAGAAGAAAAAACTTGAGTATATTATTGCAGATTTTCTCAAACAGAAACATGGGTATGTTGATAAGATCAAGAAGCTGAAGGAGATTTGTGATGAATTTTAAGTATGTTTTGTGGTTTATTGTTGAACAGAATGATCAAGTCCTATCTGCATTGTGGCCAGTTCATTTGTGTAAGGTCTAAGTATATTATATTAACCAATAAATTATATCACTTTCGAAATAGTTTGCCCTTGTTTGACCTGCATCCTAATGCGGGTTCTTGGCTAAGCACTGAAATTATTTTGCTTCCACCGGAGCTCTAAATCGTACTGATCAAGGGGGCAAAATAGTAGTTGATCATGTGATTGATGGTGCTACTGATCCTGATCTTCATGATGCAGAAAAGGAAAAGGCTAACAAAAATGCAGCAAAAAAACTGTGCAACGAGATTTGAAGCAACACATAACGCCAAGGGAGTCTGGCGCAAGACACGAGGAAGATCCACATGCGGACGCCGATCCCGAGAGATCCAGCGGCAATCATGCGCACGGGATCCCAGGCGGATCTGCCTACCCACCAATCGCAGGATCCACGGGTGGCCCGTCTGCGTCCGACACACGGGCTGTCTCCACCGAGCGGTCGGGCGGGACCGGACCTGGCGCGTCCCCCCGCGCGAACTGGCGCTCGTCGACTGGGTCGCCCGCGCTGGGACCGAATCTGTCGTTGTCTCGGGCGCGGGATCCCACACCGGATGGCACGACAGCCGAGGTTGATTCTCAGCCAAACAAAAAGGAATTTATCAAAAAAAATTCTTATTGTTGAATAATGCCAAATCAAATCAAAAAAATATGCAAAAGTAAAAAAGAAATGAATTACTCTTCCATGACAGAAAAGAATGAACACAGCAGCAAAAAACATTAAGGTAGAACAAATGAAGGGAAACAAAAATTTATTGGTACGAAACGTATAGTCTGACTGCATTACACATACACAAGTATGCGTGAGCGACCAAAAATCCACACAAAATCCATGGTATCGTGCTTATTACATGAATGATAGAAAATCAAAGTTGTCCATGCCGAGAAACGTGCTTCCGGACTTAAAACAAACGACTAAAACTAGAATCTTGAATCATGTATGATGTCTTCACGCCTTGTTTTTCTTTGCGATGTCGCGGATTTTGTTCTTCACACATTCAAGCGTGTTGGTAGGCGAGAGAACCAACTCGGCGACAGACGCCTTCTCCTTGCATTAATGGTGCCCTGCAATTTTTAGAACAAGGTTTAATGAATAGAAGTTGGTATTATACGACAATTGTACAAGTGTACGAACAGAGAGGACAAATTACCTGGGTAAAATCGGCGGTCCATCGATCCCCGTCCCAACGCTCCATAACTTCAATCACAAAAAGGCCACAAGAGTTCCTAATATATATGCAAACATTAGTCACCGTGCACACGAACATGTCTTTCGTAAGTAGAAAATGATGAACCATAACTCACCCGTCCTCTTGTAGTGGCATGTCGATCTGAGGTATGATAGGCCACTTAGTGACGTCTGGATATTTGCCAGGTGTAATACGGTTTGCCTCTTCCATATCAATTGCTATTGCTAGTCGCTATTTGAAAGAAAGTAGTAGTGAGAAACCATATGACATTTCATATGAAGAATGCTCAATGTTGGGGAGAGTACCAGTGCTTTCACAGTGTCGAGAGAGAACTCGAGCGGATAGAGCGAATCAAAAACTCGGAATTCTTTCTTGAGGTTGTGCATCACCACGGTGATCCAGTGTGTATTGCCGACGTTCAACGGGATAAACGACTAAAATGTGGAACACATTTGTAATCAGATGCAATTATGCTTGTTGAAATGAGTATTAATGAACTAGTAAGAACATATCGTACCTTATCACGGACGGTATACTCGTCCAGAACCCTAGGTACTGCTCCAGCTCTGCTCAGCGCACTATCCATGTTGTATTTCGACGGTTTAGGGTTGTCTCGTGCCTTAGCACGATCAACAAGGTATTTGGACCTCCAGGCTGGACAGAGGTGCCGATCATGACCAACGCGCAGAGCCAAATGTGTCTGATAAGCATCGATAATCTGCGTAAAATAATAGAACATTTTATTTTCATAGGTGACACCTAGATTATGCACTTAAATAGCAGGACATGGTAATAGATCTTACGTCATCCGCCAGCCATGTATGCTCAAGTACCGGTCGTATACTCTCCACAGTCACAGAGGTGCCACGTTCATTGTAGTAAACTCTTTTTGTCATATTCTTCTCAGACCGAGCAGCTGCCTCCACAAACGCAACAGCAGCATCGATGAGTTCCGGTGTCAAATCGTCCTTACCAGAGCCTTCCATGTCATTGTCACTAAACAGAGTTGCATGATAAATTACGAACGTCACGAACGGTGAGTACATGAAATGGTAGTAAATTAAGCACTAAGATAGCTACTAACGGTACCTCTAGTTGCGGTAGTGTTGCTGGATGGCTTAGTACCGCGAGCGCTTCGCTTGCCGGGCTTGTCAAGTTTAAAGGGGGATTCAAAATTTTTGGGAACAGTCCGTCGGCGCTTCCCGGATATAACATCGTCTTCTTTTGCGGTTGCTGCAGACTTTTTCCCCTTGCTCTTACCCACCATCCTGTCGATAGAACTTGCAGAAATGTCAATGTCGGACGATTCTGCTCGAGGAGAATTACCTACAATCCAAGGGTTCTCCGGTGTTGCGCCGCACTCATCAGTAGGCTTCGTTGTCTTGTCAACATTTAACTTGGCAGGTGTTTTCTAGTTAACAAAAAAATAATGTGATAGGTTCAGTTAACGAAAATGAAGATGCATAATTGAGATAAATGAAGACAAATAAATGAAAACATACTTCCTCATCATCGTTGTTCTGGTTTACAACAGGCTCGTCAGGCTGTGTCAAATCAATCACCGGCTCTAGACCGTCAGAGTCATCCTTGTACACGAATTCTTTTTTTTTCTGGCGGACCATTCTCAAAGGAATCCACTTCTAGGTCGGCATCGTTGTTGCCGGAAGCCGCAGCAGCCGCTGGCTTGTACATCACACCATTTTGGTTCAACTTCTCTAACAATCTCTGCATTACATAAAAAATATTAATTAATGTCGGCACGGTTTTGCAACTTCAAAAATGTTGTAAACATAGAATTAAGGGTGTGTCACCTCGGCTACTTGTTCTGGTATTTCCTTCATTTGGCTGCGTATGTAATCCATACACCGCTTCATGATGAGGTTCATCATCTCGTCCGCGTTTGAGGCTAACTTGGACTTCTTTGCCGCACCAACAGCGGGCTTCATTTTTGGCTTTTCTGGTTCGGGTACTTTGCGCTCCTGCGCCCTATAGTCCTTGGTTATGTTGTCTTCAATCTGCATGTGAAATACAAGTATATGTGATCAATAAAAATATTAATACAACTAATTATGTTATATAAAAGATTTAAGAAGTACCCAACGTAATGAATTACCTTGATGTTACCACGGCCACGGCCTTGGTCATAATCAAACTTGTCTCTCCTTGAGGCTGCAGCTTCAGTCCAATTCCTCATTAGAGGTTCCATGGACAAGTTAGGATTGAATGCGCATTCACCTTCCAGAGGCTGAACCTTCTCCCAGTACAGGTACTGCATGAATATGAAAAATTACAATTAGTACTATACAGCAGGTAAATTACAATTGGATATACGCTTCACATCGTCCACCAATGTGTAATATTGCTTTGGTACAGTCTTGCTCGACATGGGAGCAAGAACTGTTCCAAGCAACACGAGGACAACTCTCCGAAGGAAATCGTCGTCGGCAGATTTATTTTTTGTGATGTCCACAATCAGATCATCGATGACTATGTTACCTGTGGTCTTGCTCAGGAATTGAGGCGGCACTCGATCTTTAACATCCTCACCTTCCTCACCGAGAATACCTTCTACCGACAGTCCGTGGTTCTCCAAGGCCAAGATGCACTCAACATCCACGGCACCGAGAGACACTTCGCCAACCAAGTCTTGTACAATGAATCTGCCCTTGCTAGGATCAAATATCTCAACCATGTACCGGATCAACAGTGTACGCATCTTCAGCGAAGGTATCTGAAGCATGCTACGGAGTGGTGTTTCGGCAAGTGCGGCCCGTTGACCGGAAGGTAGACCGGCAATAAGTTTGCACCATTTTTCTACGGCGCAAACAATTTCTCCGTTGAGTTCATCCATCCTGTTAAAAAATATACTTGGTTATAGTACCATAAATTATGTAATCAACTTTTTTCCTAACATATTGTTGCATAAAACATAATAATGGAATACACTATCCCACAGTCGATAGAAAACTATACAACATAATTTATTCATACTGAAACATTCAGCAGAGACACGTGCAGCACATAAAATGACAGTTTAACAAGTACTTATTTAACCAATTAGTTTCATAATAAAAAGCAACATAATTTATCTAATCATTTATTTTCATATGGTACTGTACAAATAGATATAAGAATCGGTGACAGAGCCTAATTAACAGTAAATTGAAAAGAAAAAACGAAATTATGCATACTGGAACATGCATCAAACAAACGTGCAACACATACAATATTAGTCGGCGTCTCATAGTTGCAACATGCATGTCTTAGGGCATTGCTATAACTTAAAGTGACTATGCTATAAATAACACTGATTAAGAGTTGTTGTTTATTCATCAATCCAACCTACAAGTGAAAGACAACAAACAACATGCAGAAACTAATTTGCAATCGTGGGGCTATCTAATCTAATACACGCACAAACAAATCTAGTGTCATAGGCCTATCTAATCTAATACACGAACAAACAAAAAACATCTACTCCAACAGATGTAATGCGAAGATTATGCGCTAATTAATCTTAGTCCTATCGAATCTAACACACGCACAAAGAAAAGCATCATGGATGCGGTATGGTTGCGAACATACTGGATCGCTCGATGAAGATGGAAGTTGTCGGCATTGTAACGTGGACGCAGTTCGTCCACGACGGCCAGCACGCGTTGACGACCTGGATGTTCTCGACGATCTTGCTGGGGTTGGGCCGATGCTAGGGACGCAGCTGTCGTCGACTCGGCGGTAGGATCCGTCGTAGACGACATGAAAGACGATGCCGAGACTAAATAGGAGGAGGAAGATCTCCTAGGTCGTCGTAACCACCAGGGATAGAACGCCCGTGATCTTTGCCTTCCTTGGTTGAGGAGAGGCAGTACGTGCTCCTAAATTAAAGGGATAGGCTTCCCACGCTCGAGTTTTTTTTTGTAGATTCCGATCCGGGAATTGTGTAACAAATCGCAGCTGCTCCTCTCTTTGAGCGACGAGGGGCTCGTTTCATGTACTTTTTTCTTTTCTTTTTCATATTAGAAAATTTTGATATCAAATAATTATTTCAACTCAACCAAATGGCCCCAAAAAAATTTCACACAATGGGATGACCATGGACATCATGCATGCCAATTCTCATCGATTTCCGACACTCGATGCATTTACTAGGATTTTGCCGGCGAAAAGAACCCGAAACGCTGCCCGGACGTGACGCAACGTTCGTTCGGTGTCAGGAATGGCTCACATGTTGCATGGGGGCCTACATTGGGCATCCTCACATGGTGCCAAAGTTTGGTGTCATTTCATGCAGGCCAGCACATAGCACATGTGCAATCACCATCATTCGGGTCTGCCGTAGGGGGAGCCCGAAGGACGTTGTTTTTCTGGACTCAGCCAAATGGCCCCAAATTTTTTTCACGCAATGGGATGACCACGGACATCATGCATGCCAATTCTCATCGATTTCCGACACTCGATGCATTTACTAGGATTTTGCCGACGAAAAGAACCCGAAACGCTGCCCGGACGTGACGCAATGTTCGTTCGGTGTCAGGAATGGCTCAGATGTTGCATGGGGGCCTACATTGGGCATCCTCACATGGTGCCAAAGTTTGGTGTCATTTCATGCAGGCCAGCACATAGCACATGTGCAATCACCATCATTCGGGTCTGCCGTAGGGGGAGCCCGAAGGATGTTGTTTTTCTGGACTCAACCAAATGGCCCCAAATTTTTTTCACGCAATGGGATGACCATGGACATCATGCATGCCAATTCTCATCGATTTCTGACACTCGATGCATTTACTAGGATTTTGCCGGCGAAAAGAACCCGAAACGCTGCCCCGACGTGACGCAATGTTCGTTCGGTGTCAGGAATGGCTCAGATGTTGCATGGGGGCCTACATTGGGCTTCCTCACATGGTGCCAAAGTTTGGTGTCATTTCATGCAGGCCAGCACATAGCACATGTGCAATCACCATCATTCGGGTCTGCCGTAGGGGGAGCCCGAAGGACGTTGTTTTTCTGGACTCAACCAAATGGCCCCAATTTTTTTTCACGCAATGGGATGACCATGGACATCATGCATGCCAATTCTCATCGATTTCCGACACTCGATGCATTTACTAGGATTTTGCCGGCGAAAAGAACCCGAAACGCTGCCCGGACGTGATGCAATGTTCGTTCGGTGTCAGGAATGGCTCAGATGTTGCATGGGGGCCTACATTGGGCATCCTCACATGGTGCCAAAGGTTGGTGTCATTTCATGCAGGCCAGCACATAGCACATGTGCAATCACCATCATTCGGGTCTGCCATAGGGGGAGCCCGAAGGACGTTGTTTTTCTGGACTCAACCAAATGGCCCCAAATTTTTTCACACAATGGGATGACCATGGGCATCATGCATGCCAATTCTCATCGATTTCCGACACTCGATGCATTTACTAGGATTTTGCCGGCGAAAAGAACCCGAAACGCTGCCCGGACGTGACGCAATGTTCGTTTGGTGTCAGGAATGGCTCAGATGTTGCATGGGGGCCTACATTGGGCTTCCTCACATGGTGCCAAAGTTTGGTGTCATTTCATGCAGGCCAGCACATAGCACATGTGCAATCACCATCATTCGGGTCTGCCGTAGGGGGAGCCCGAAGGACGTTGTTTTTCTGGACTCAACCAAATGGCCCCAAATTTTTTTCACACAACGGGATGACCGTGGACATCATGCATGCCAATTCTCATCGATTTCCGACACTCGATGCATTTACTAGGATTTTAAAAAACAATTCAAATGTAAAAAAGATAAGATCTATTAGAATGAAGAAGTGAAATAAAAGATAACATATTATCTTACATTTTGAAAATATTTCAAATATAAAGAAGAGAGAAAATATTAGAATGAAGAAGTGAAATAAAACAGAACATTTTATTTTACAAACTAAAAACATTTCAATTATAATAAAGATAAGAAATATTAGAATGAAGAATTGAAATAAAACACACCATTTTAGTTTATATTTCATAAATATTATCAATATAAAAACGAGAACGAACAAATGAAATAAAGCACAACAAAATTTGGCATATTTTTTTAATTTTAGAAAACACTGTTAGAAATAATATAGAAAAAAGAGATTTGATTTTAAATATTAGAAATATAAACAAGAAAATAAATTTTGGAGTTAAGAAGTGAAAAACAAAGAGAATATATAACAGATCAGTGCGCGGGTAAGGCTGCCCTGGGCCAGCCCGCCCGAATTGGGCCCAAGGCAGAGCCGCGCAAGGCACAGCGCAGCGCACAGCCGTGGGGTGGTGGGAGTTTAGTCCCACCTCGCCAAGCGAGAGAGCGCCGCACCGGTTTATATACCCGGCTGCGACTCCCCTCCCAAGCTCCTATCATATGCAGGCAGTACATTGCCTAACTCTCGGCCCCTCTGCCCCGTGGGGCCTACTAGCAGCAGAGATATTCTGCACCACGGGCCTGCATCCTGGCCCATGAACGGCTGGGTTCCTAGTCGTATGCAGGCCGTGGTGTATGAATTCTCCTGCTCTGGTAGGTGGGCACTTTTTTTTGGCATATTGCCATGTGTTTTGATCTTCAAATCACACACTGAATTATACACATGCTCACTTGCATTCAATACACATTTTTTTTGCATATATGACAAGTTAATGTTTTGACCTTCAAATCACCTAATCAATTTTACACATGCTCACTTACATGTAATACACATGGCTATTAATGGGATTTCAACAAAAATGAGGTCGTGGTGTATGAATTCTGCAACCACATGCATGCCATGGTCATGGTAGGGTGTGCATAAAGTTTGGGATCATTTGGTTGGACCGGCAAGGAAACCTCTTTCAAACTTGCCCTCCGGCAAACCCGAATGGTCCGGCTTGTACATGGTTCATGTGGAGGCATGCATGAGATGACCCCAACTTTTTCGGAGCATGTGGGCATGGCCAATGTGGTCCCCAGGCAAGGTGTGCACGAATTCGGACACAATACACACGTTGCGTCATGTCGGGGCACTGTTCTAGGGTTTTATCGCTAACCTTGCAGGGTTAAGCTATGTATTTGAATTTAGAACCAAATTAACAAAACCTTAGAGTTGAAGAACTGGCTGATCCATATATCATTAATAATGCTCTATTTCCACTTCAAGCCAGCATAAACCTATATAACCAAAAGCCAGCATGGCCTGCAGTCTGCCTAACCCATCATCCTAGGCTTACAAAGTTCATGAGCACCGCAAAATAACAGCAACAACTACTAAAACATCGCAACAAAGTAAAGGCCACATCTTCAGCAGGAAGTAGAGTCTTCTTTTTTATCCTTCCAGTCTTGCCACGTTGATTCTCCACCCCTGCTTCGCTGTGTACACTTCACTTGCTACTCGCTCTAGCAGTCTTGCTCCCACCTCCAGCACCTTTTTTGTGGCTCCTTTGTCTGCAAAATAGATCAATCAACAATCCTATTAGGGGCTACATTTTTCATGCAGAGAAATAACTATAGTTTTCCCAATACATCGGTCTATACCTCAAGGGGGCATTGTAAAGTATTATTTTTCCAAATTTTCTTTCATAGCCATGTTTGGCACATGTGGGTCACCATGTACAAGAAAATTGGGGTGATTTGGAGGTGGTGGAAAAAATCACGTATGTTCAAAAACTGGCTTAAGTGACCAAATGGCCCCTCCGGAATGCGATGATTTTTTCGACCACCTCCAAATCACCTCAGTTTTAGCACACATGATCTCTTGCACAAACAAAGCTAGTTTTCCAAGGTTTTACATTTTTTGAATTTTTTATTAATTTATAATGCCCTCTAGACTGACTGGTCAAAACATCGGTCTATACCTCAAGGGGGCATTGTAAAGTATTATTTTTCCAAATTTTCTTTCATAGCCATGTTTGGCACATGTGGGTCACCATGTACAAGAAAATTTGGGTGATTTGGAGGTGGTGGAAAAAATCACGTATGTTCAAAAACTAGCTTAAGTTAGACCAAATGGCCCCTCCGGAATGCGATGATTTTTTCGACCACCTCCAAATCACCTTAGTTTTGGCACACATGATCTCTTGCACAAACAAAGCTACTTTTCCAAGGTTTTATATTTTTTTGAATTTTTTATTAATTTATAATGCCCTCTAGACTGATGGTCAAACCATCGGTCTATACCTCAAGGGGGCATTGTAAACTATTATTTTTCCAAATTTTCTTTCATAGCCATGTTTGGCACATGTGGGTCACCATGTACAAGAAAATTTGGGTGATTTGGAGGTGGTGGAAAAAATCACGTATGTTCAAAAACTGGCTTAAGTGACCAAATGGCCCCTCCGGAATGCGATCATTTTTTCGACCACCTCCAAATCACCTCAGTTTTGGCACACATGATCTCTTGCACAAACAAAGCTAGTTTTCCAAGGTTTTACATTTTTTTGAATTTTTTATTAATTTATAATGCCCTCTAGACTGACTGGTCAAACCATCGGTTTATACCTCAAGGGGGCATTGTAAACTATTATTTTTCCAAATTTTCTTTCATAGCTGTCGTGGAATTGTCACGGCAGATGTCCTCAAGCTAGGACTTAGTCGTGGAGCCATCACCGCTAGGAAGCTTGAAGGGGTTAAACGGGACAAGGAACACGAGGGTTTATACTGGTTCGGCCCCTTACGGTGAAGGTAAAAGCCTACGTCCAGTTGAGGTGGTATTGATTAGGGTTTCGACGACCAGGGAGCTTAACTGCTATGCCTGGCTCTCGATGAGATCTTTCTTGTCCCTAAACCGCTGCCGGGTCGTCCCTTTATATAGGGAGGTTGACGCCCAACAGCTCTCAGAGTCCCGGCCGGCTCATAAGAGTGTCCGGCTCGGACTCTCAACTACTCTTGCCTTACGCTACAAGTTCTACCATAATGGCGGTTGTAACTACGGGCCTTAAGCCATCTCCGGGTCTTAAGCCCATCTTTGGCCCACCGTCTTCAAGCTTGGCGCCGGGCTTCAGGTGATGATCCTTATATGTAACCCGGCCCCTCCTGACGGGTGACTCTAAGGTTTATATCCTCAACAATAGCCATGTTTGGCACATGTGGGTCACCATGTACAAGAAAATTTGGGTGATTTGGAGGTGGTGGAAAAAATCACGTATGTTCAAAAACTGGCTTAAGTAGACCAAATGGCCCCTCCGGAATGCGATGATTTTTTCGGCCACCTCCAAATCACCTCAATTTTGGCACACATGATCTCTTGCAAAAACAAAGCTAGTTTTCCAAGGTTTTAATTTTTTTATAATTTTTTATTAATTTATAATGCCCTCTAGACTGACTGGTCAAAACATCGGTCTATACCTCAAGGGGGCATTGTAAACTATTATTTTTCCAAATTTTCTTTCATAACCATGTTTGGCACATGTGGGTCACCATGTACAAGAAGATTTGGGTGATTTGGAGGTGGTGGAAAAAATCACGTATGTTCAAAAACTGGCTTAAGTTAAGACCAAATGGCCCCTCCGGAATGCGGTCATTTTCTCAACCAATTCCAAATCACCTCAATTTTGGCACACATGATATCTTGCACAAACAAAGCTAGGTTTCCAAGGTTTTATATTTTTTTGAATTTTTTATTAATTTATAATGCCCTCTAGACTGGCTGGTCAAAACATCAGTCTATAACTCTGGGGGGGCATTGTAAAATATTCTTTTTCCAAAATTTCTTTGAAATTTCTAATGCCCTCTTATATTTGTTTATAATGCCCTCTTATATTTTCTTTGAAATTTATAATGCCCTCTTATATTTTCTTTCTATTTTTTTCAATTTTTTTAATTTATAATGCCCTCTTATATTTGTTTATTTTTTAATGCCCTCTTATTTTTCTGTATTTTTTTATTTATAAAGTAAGGTTTCCAAGATGGCTAGGCTGGCACATGCTTTTCCTTTTGTTCAATGCCTTCAGTTTATTTTTTTAATGCCCTCTTATATAACTTTATTAAAAATAAAGTAGATCTTATTTCAAATTCCTTTTTTTGCACACATTATTTTTAACTAGTTTTACATTACTCTTGTAAATTTACATTTAATTGCTTCACACTTTGATAATGGAATATTTGCTCTGTTATTGCAACATTGGTTCAAATGATGGAACATTTGATCTTTTTGCTTATTCAAATTACGCATTGATGGAATGTGTGAGGATGAACAATTATCAGTAACTTTACGAAACCCCTTGTAATATAATTCATGACAGCCAATTTGGAACATTGCCAGATTCAATATTTGGTATAATTGGCACATGCGCACAGCATGTTGCACTTGCGCACAGCATAGACAAGTGTTGCAGCATGTCTGAAGCAACACTGAAGCGCCATTTGTGATCATTGCACCATCGAAAAAACAAGTAAACATGAAGGAAGCATTCACCACCAATAAAGTTAAGGCCAGACATATATAGATAGCATTAGGTACCAGGCAGTTCACAACAGATCCAGTTAAGACACACAATACATTACATTACATTAATAGAGGTAGTTTTTAACCAGTTCAGACCCAGATGCAGCTTTCCAAAAGTAAAACATCATCAAATATACTGATGATGAGTACGGCTTCCAGCTTCTGATGATCAGCATGATGTAGGACTAGAGGTTAGGGTTTCTCAGGACCTTCAGGAGGGCAGAATGCTTAGCCCTGATCTTGTACTCACCACTGGAGATCGATGTAGCCCGCCAATGTTCCATCAGATGCTCCAATAACCCAGACTTGGGCTTGGGCTTGCTGCAAAAGGGGCAGCGGTACTTTTCCGTCCTCCAGTTGTGGTACATACCAGGTCCTTGGGTCCTGATCTTCAACACCACCTTCTCTTCAAACGACTCAACGTTCCCCTCGACCACATCATCTCCAGATTCATACTGCACACATTAATGACTGATGCATTCAAATACTATAAACACACTAACTCAATGCACAAATAACATTTCAACTAGGCCTTACCTCATACGGCTCATCTTCATCAGAGTCATATGGGTAGAACCCAGTCTTGTCCCACTTCCTCTTGTTGCCCACAACCACAAGATCCTCCTCCTGCTGCTATATTGTCAAACAAGCACATCAATTACAATGAATTGAATTGCAGTTCAAAGAATGTCATTACACACAAAATTGTGAATGTGAACCACATTGGTATGTTGCAAGTGACCAAATGTTTTCCTTATAAATACAGAATCTAAGCAATCAATCAACAGACAAATGCTTTCCTTCATAAATGCTAATGAAAATCCAAGCTGGATTCTTGACATTCCCTGGATTAACCCAACACTTTTCTTTTGAAGGAATCCCCCCCCCCACACACACACACTACTTAATGGAAACATATAGTATATTTTGTTGCTAGGATCCTGCCTTGGAATGTTTACTTCATAGTTATACAATGCTGACATCCTAGCTGCATATTTTTGTAATTCATCATAAGTATTTGCAAAAGAGGAAAATCTCTGGCCAGGTTAATTTTATGAGGCTCGACAATAGGCCTGCCTACAACATTTGATTTATAATATTTTGGGCAAGGACAATATTTCAAGGCCATCTTACTGTTTTTGAGGCCACCCTTCTGCAATTGTAAAGTGAGTTATCTCTTAGCCCCCTAAATATAAAATTACATCCATTGCTACTAATTACACAAGCCAACTACAATTTTTAATATGCACAAATTACTGTTTTTGGGATAATGCAGCAAAGCTCCTACACATATTAACATAATGCAGTAGTTAATTAGGTACAACTTCAACTATAAATGCATACATCTCCAACAAACATCTAAAATTTCATTACTTACCTAAACAACAACAAATTATACTATAGATGAATCTTGTATCATCTAAATCAATTCATTGGCACATCAAAATTAATGCATTCCAAATCAAATATGTTTCCATCCAGTATCATTGAACCACAGATCAAATCAAATAATCATATATGTCTGCAGCATTGAACTACAGATCTAATAATCATATGACGTCTATCTGACCTTAAATTCCCCCTTAAATAAGGTATTAAACCTCATACTAATTAAAATCTAACAAGCAAAAATTCCACTACTAACCACTGAAAAAATCCCAAGGTGCTTTTATCTCTGAAGCAACGGCATTGGAGAGGATGTTCAATGCTGTAAATATCTCTGAAGCAACGGCAAAATTCCACTACTAACCCAAACTAAATAAGCTTAGACTGCCCCTTCCCCTCTCCTTCAGAAGCCCCAATCCAACACAAACAAATCCAGCCCTTGAGAAGCTCTTTTTGATTAACATGACAACACCCATTACATGAGCACATCCTTCACTATATTTACAACCAAGCTAATGCACCATCTAATCACCTCAGGTAGACATTTTCCAAAAACACAAGGACATGCACAACCCATCTCATAGCCTCTGCCTGACAGGCATCAATCAAGCATCAAAGAACTGCAACTATGACAACATGCATCAATCAAGCATCTAAGAATTGCAACTATGACAGTCATAATCCCTAGAACTGCAAAAATTCCACTACTAATCTAATAAGCATCTAAGAACTGCAAAAATTCCACTACTAATCTAATAAGCATCTGAAAAAACCCCATCCCTCAATCCGGCTACTTCTAACCTAATCTAATAATCATATGAGGTCCACCATTCTTGCACGAATCAAATACTCAAAAACCCTAATGCAGAGAAAACCCTACATCTAACAAATCTAACCAAAAAACCTTCTGGCCACAAACCCTACAATCTAAAAACTACCACATTAAAGTGATAAGCAGATACCTTCTGCTCCGCCTGCTCCTCGCCAGAGCCGGCCTCCACCTTCTCCACCTCGTGCGCCTCGCCAGAGCCCGCCTCCACCTTCTGCGCCTCGCCACAGCCCGCCTCCACCTTCTGCGCCTCGCCGGAGATCGCCAGAGCGGGCGCATCTGGCTGGACTGCGCCGCTGCAACCCGCCCCCGCCTTCTCCAGATCTGCAGTGGGGGGGGCACCGCGCTGGACGCCGGCACGTCCCCTCACAAAGGTTCCCGCAGCGACCTGCCGCGCCTGCTCCACCAGATCTGCGCCCCAATCTGGGAGCTCGCCTCCTGCGTCCGCCATGGCGATGGAGAGGATGCGGTGAGGGCGACGAGGAGGTTGGAGAGGAGAGGGAATGGGGAGTGAGGAGTGGGGAGAGGGAGACGATGCGGCGGGGGGAAATGGTGGGCGATGCGGCCGGAGGTGGTTGCCGTCCACATTTATATGATGGGACGGTTTTGGAATCTACCCGTGACACGTGCTGCCCCACGCGCGGGCGGTTCCACGCGCGCACGAAACGCCGCCATATACAAATATGTATACGGCCGGGCATACGATCTAACCGGGCCCGTACGGGCCTCCCAGGGCTCCTCGACGGCTGTACGCGGGGGCAACAAAGACGATCGTGCCCCTCGTTATGAACCGTTTTTGGTTCATCTTGGCCGTCGATGTGTTTCTCCACCTCGCGTTCAGCCCGGGGGGGAGCACCGGAGCAGAAACGGTTGAAGACAAGGAAGCACGTCAGGTGTTTGACAGTCTAGTGGAGATCCAGGTGGGAGACGGCGACAAAGTGCTGTTCTGGAGAGACAGATGGATTCATGGATTCGCCATCAAGGACATTGCGCCGATGATATACGGACTCGTGGTCAAACGCACGAGAAACAGAAGGACGGTCAAGCAGGCCATGCACGAGGGGAGCTGGGTACAAGACGTGGGCAGAGAGCTATCTTTCACGGCACATATGCAGCTCATGCAGCTTAACCATGCCATACATTCCGTCCATCATGACGAGAACCTGCCGGATGCTTTCACATGGCCGTGTGACCCCTCTGGCATATATACCACCAGATCGACTTATTGGAGGCTGTGCACGGGTATGGAACGGGCACTGTACAATGCGTGCATTTGGAGGAGCTGGGCACCACTCAAATGTAAGCTCTTCGCTTGGCTAGCGGTGTAGCATAGGTTGTGGACCTCGGACCGGAGAGCGAGGCACGGATTGCAAGATCATCCTTCGGTCTGCTACACTTGCAGTCGGGACGAGGACAACGTCGAGCACATTCTCATCCAATGTGGGTATGCTCGTGAAGTGTGGGAGGGTTGCCTTGATCATCTCAACCTGGCGACTACAAGACCAACCCAGGAGGATACCTTCCTCGAGTGGTGGCTACGTGAAAGAGTGAACTTCCATAGAGCGGACAAATGCGGCATTGATACTTTCACGGTTGCGGTGGCTTGGACATTGTGGAAGCAACAGAACGCGAGGGTCTTCAACAGGGCACACCAAGTCAAAACGGCGCAGGAGCTGAAGAACACGATCATCAACGAGCTAGCTGAGTGGAAACGGGCGGGAGTAGGAGTAGGAGGTTTAAGTCTCTTTGTAAGAGAGTAGGAGTGTAGGTCTTGGAGTAGGAGTAGTGTGGCTCTCAACGTGTGTTGATGTTCGTCCACGTTTCTTGTACATAACTTTGCTGCTTTCTATAAAATTATGGTACGATATTGGCGTACTTTCGGAAAAAAAAAAGCTCGCTAGCCCATTGTCCATTGGATTAGACCGATTTTGTGATGGAAAATACCAGATTAGGTATGTGTGCTCCGCCCTTAGGATTACAAATGTGCCCTAGACTCCTACATTATTATTTGTCTATGTGAATGTGATAGCTGACCTTTAAAATTAATAAACACTGATGATGAACGTGCATGCACCGATCGATGCAATGCAAGCCATAAACAGTGTGAAATGTTCAACATGCATGTATCACAGACGCAGAAAGCATTTTCTCTCCGTCTACCTAAGTTCAACTGGTGCAGTATCACTGATCGCTTTATGGTTCTTCTAGCTAAGTTGCTGCTCACTTTTATCACGATACTGCACCCACAGCACTACAAGCACAGCAACCAACAAATACGTCCACCCATGAGATCTACGTAGTACATCTACTGAACTATGGAGCCCAGCTCGTAGTGTCATGTGCTGCAACTGGCGTGAGCTTTGCACCAGTTGCATGGGATAATGATGATGGTTATAGCGTGATCCCTGCAGTACTCCCGTCGCTTGCACTGATAGAAATGTTCGTGGACAGAAACCGAGCGACGACGACAATGGTCTATAGCTATAACTGCTGCTGGAGATAAGGAATTTGCAGGCTGGGCACGCACCTTTTGCACCATGAGCTTTTCTAGGATTCGGAGCTGCAAATCTTGCTGAGTAGTGCCGCCCAAAAAGGCCACATCACCCGAGATTCCCATCACTGTATAGCTTCTAACCTAGGCTGCATCACGGCTAGGTGCAATGCCAGGTTCATCTACCCGGCTCCAAGACCTTGCATGCATTTGCACACCACAGTCCACATGGGGCAAACAAGCTTGCTACTAGATCTTTACTCTTTCGCCTAGACTTATAAATAGCAGCCGGCTATGTGCTCCTCAGCAGGGTAGATTAGACAAGTGAGGTGTGGTCCACGGGAGATGAACAGAGTCCTGGCTAAGTAGTTTGGTTGGTTGTCCACTGGAGTTCTCCTCAAATCACTTCAGTAGCTAGCTTAACTATGTCTCAGTGCATTGACACTTTTGCAAGTGTGCGCAGGGTGCTTGACAGCTGTGCATAGTGAAGTGTTTGGGGGAACTCTGGGTGGCAACTAGCAATTTCAATACAGGTTTGAGAGTGCTTGTGTTTTAATTATAGTGGTAGGTCCATGTATGAGATCCATATACATTAACATGATGATGGGTACGTGAGAATTAATCGAGTTTGGCCTCGTCGGGAGTTCCCTTCAAGCACTTCAGGAAGCATCTCTTTCAAGGCATTTCTGAAGTGTTTGGGGGAACTCTTGTTGTCGCCAAGCATTTAGTAAACATATGGGCCACATACCATAAGAGAGATGTACTAATGGCAAACCAAGTTTGGTATTAGCGGGAGTTCTCTTCAAGCACTTTACGGAGCACCTCTCCAAGGTATTATGTGGAGTGTTTGGGGGAACTCTTGTTGTGGCCAAGCATTTAGCGGATACTGCAGGTTATATCGCGAGAGATGTGTTGATAACAAGCCATGTTTGGTATTACCCGGAGTTCCTTTCAAGCACTTCACGAAGCATCTTTCTAAGGGCATATGTGAAGTGTTTGGGGGAACTCTCAGTTTCATCAAGCATTTACAATGCTAGCCGCATACGATAAGAGAGATGCACTAATAGCAAACCACATTTGGTATTACTAGGAGTCCCTTCAAACACTTCATGAAGCTCCCTTTTGAGGTATTATGTGAAGTCTTTGGGGCGGGGGGGGGGGGGGGGGGGGATTCTCGGTTAAACCAAGCATTTAGCCGGTATCACATGTCATAAACCACAAGACAAGTATTGATGGTGAATCATGTTTGGTATTACCAGGAGTTCTTTGCAAGCACTTTGTGAAGCACCTTTCCTAGGGCTTCTGTGAAGTGTTTGGGGGAACTCTCGGTGTAACCAAGTGTTTACTAGATACTGGTCATAAACGACAAGAGTTGTACGAGTGGTGAACCATGTTTGGTATTACCATGAGTTCCTTGCAAGCACTTCACGATGCATTATTTCAAAATGCCATTGTGAATTATTTCTGGAAACTCTCAGTGCCACCAGGCTTTACTCAATGCCGGCCAAGAACGCAAAGAGATGATCAATGCGAAGCATGTTTGATTTACCATGGATTCCTTCCAAGCACTTCATGAGGCATTATTCCAAACACCATTGTGAAGTGTTGGGGGAACCATCGGTGCGACCAAGTATTACTCAACGCGTTTGGGGAAACTCTTGGTTCCACCAAGTAATGTTTGGTTTTACCAAGCATTATTTTTGAACATTTCATGAGGCGTTGTTACGAGGCCTAGTGTAAAGTGTGGCAGGAATTGTAGGTATCACCGACACGTCCTAAATGTATCTATAATTTTTTTAAATTTTCATTCCATAATCTCATTGAATATGTATTGTCGACCATTTATTTGGACTAACATATTAAGAAAGTAAAAGAGTGCCAGTTGTTGTTTTTTGTATCTTTTGTTACAGAAACTAGGGCATTTATGAAAGTACACAAAATTTGAGATAATTTGAGGGACACTTTTAGTCATAAGAGGACCAGTGCCGGCACCTAGGGCCCGGGGGAGCCCATAGGGCCCACAACCCCCTACACTCACCCTACAATTGGGGCGCGCTGCCAGGGCGTGTGGGGCCCTGATGCATTGTTTCCCTCGATTCTCGTACCCCTGTCTCATAAATACTATGAAAACTTCCTCATAATTATCATACTTTTTCCACCACTATCGTCACTTCGTGTTTCAAGACGATCTCTATACGACCATGTTGTGACACTCTGGGGGGGTTGCTGCTCCAATTGCGAGGTCTCCACATGGAGTATTAACTATAGGTGCAAATGCATATCGGTCCATTGATACATGAACATACTACCGATATAAAGTCATCACAATGTATGCTATTATTTCTCATCAATGCTTTCATTGTTTATTACACATACACATGCTTATGTTTTCATGTCACTACCTGGAAAGAAGCAACTAGTGAACCTGCGAACCCGTTCCAATTTTCCTCATAAAAATTACCACAACTTTACTTTGCATGCAAGTTTTTATATATTTATTTATTTTGAAAATACAAAAATACTTCAAACCATAAAATACACCCATGACTTGTTGCAACTAGCACAGCTAGGGAGATTGACAACCTCGAAGTTGTTGGGGACACAAGTGAAGTTCCTAGTTTCTGGTTGCAGTGTTGTTGACTGGAGTTCAGAGTGTTGCATCTATGGGTTGATCCTTGGTTTTTGAACCGAGGAGAAGATTTGCCACTTGTTTCAAACTCATGCACTCGGGAGCCAACAATCGTTGTCAAGAGCAATTGCACTTGGAGCAACAAGCAAATTTTGTGGTGTCTTTGTCAGGGAGGTAACTAACATTAAGTCTCAGTCTGCATTACTACTATTTATGTTCCTCGTTATTTAGTTTGCTTAGTTGCTTTTATTTATTATAGTTTACTTTTCTGCATTACTTATGCACAATAAAAATATTGTATTTCATCACGTAGTTAATTTCTTCTACTTAGTAGTCATTTAAAGTCTATCCAAAAATATGGTGACACCTGATCTAGAAATTCTTTTCTTTCAGAAAAGGGGAGGTGAAACATAAAAAGACTTGTGACCGACAAGTTTGGACTGACACACCTGGATACTTCCACTTTGCATCTCGAGGAATCCGTCAAAGATTGGTGGTCTAGGAGAACCGACAAGACCAATCCCGGTGGAAAGGCCTTGGCCTCCCTTACCCCACTCGTCTCTTGGACCATCTAGAACGAGACAAACTCGCGCGTTTTCTGCCACAAGAGCGCTCCGCCGCCAATTTTGCTCGGCATCATCTTGAGGTAGGCCAGGTTGTCGCCCACCGCGGGGGCAAAGAACCTAGAGAAAATTGTATCGCAAGAGTAATTTCATGTGGCTTGTGTGCGATATCTGTAAAACTCTTTTCACTCCTTAATTAATATATGAGGTAACTCTTTTGCCTCAGTTTCGGAAAAAAAAATTGCATGCTAGATCTTAACAAAAATGCTCAACAAATGCTCTCCTCGGTAACTTTTATTTGGAACGTTTCCGGGTTTAAATATGTACTGTCACTACAATATGAGTTCTAACATGTTTTCCCTTTGCTTACTAACTGCACCTGTTTGGCATCAGATTTATCTTTAGCTTTTGTAATTATTCAAAACCTTGCAATAAATATAGTTGTGTCCATCAACCAAGGCACATGCATGGGTGTTTCACCTTTTTTTTAAAGAAGAGGTAAAAAAGATTTTCATTTTCATGGACTCACCTTTTTATAGGAGTAAAGAGATTTGGCACAAAAATATGTTTATAATATTAGTTATATTTTTTTCATTACTAGTACGTTAGAGATTTGTTTATAAATGATATTTTTTATTCACTCATAGTGTAACATCATGGGATACAAGCACAATGAATGCACTTTCAACCTCTGCGTGATTAGGATGCAAATAGACAACATCAACGTACACACACGAAGGATCACGGCGACAAAAAGCAAATTCATAAAGAATGAATTCATGACTAGAAGGAGGAAAAAGAAACAAAACCCCGAAACGATCACGGGCAAGTTAGAGACCATGCTAGGTCCTAAAATGACATCAATTTTTTCACTTGAAAATGTCATCTATCAACCATAAACTATCATCTTGTTACGAGTAGTGAAACAGTGAAAGTAAAATTCGTTGGAAGCACAATACTCACCATACTCTTTCTAGTGGCTGAACTTTTCAAATTTATCTAAAGGATGCGTTCTTACTGGCAAGTCGATTCATCGCCTATTAGTTGCCCTAGGCTATGCATGATCTCAACCACAACATGCAACACATAGAGTCCTCTCAACTCAGATCACCAAATCGGCGGTCTGCGTGTGTCTGGTTCGGTCTACTGGTACGTAGCATCCATCATGTCTTGCAGAAGTAGCCGAAGGGCACATTGGGAGTGGAGAACTCCGCCGCGAGAATCTTGGCCGCGACGACAGCGTTTGCGGCGTCGGTGTAGTGCACTCCGTCCCAGCTGACGAACTTGCCGCCGTCCTCGCACACCCGGTAGCCGGGATCGAGGCAGCTCACGTTGGCGTTGTAGTTGTAAGGCGGCCCGCCGTAGCCGCAGCACGCCATGAGCGGCTCCTCAAACCCTGAAACATCAGCGGCCCCGTAAACAAAAAAACAGAGTATGCATGCAGTGTCTCCAGGTTGATGCATGGATGGATTGCTCAACGACCGACTCACCGTAGCCGCTGTGGTTGGCGACGAGGTCGTACTTGATGGACAGGACGTCGGTGTACACGATGGTGGAGCCCTTGAGCTGCGACGTAAGCTTGTGGCAGACGGAGCTGAGCTGGTCGTTGAACTCGTGGGAAGCGTTGTTGAGCGTTCTGAGGCAGCCGCTGTCGTCGAGATCACCGCCGTCGTCGTCGTTCCTGAGCTCGGCGAGCTTCTGGGGCAGGCAGCCCAGCGGACCGGTGCCATGGACCCAAAAGTTCTTGGCTCCATCGTAGAACAGAGTCTGCACGCCATGAACAGACAGCAAGTGGTTTTAGGGTTTTACACCAAGCAAATTAAAGAAGGAATTGAGCATTACGATTTGGCGGTTAATGGATTTGCAGTACCACAATAGCATCCTGTATCTCAGATAGCATGGCCGGGATCCTATGATGGACCACGTGATCGTAGGTCAGCCCGCTGGAGAAGGCGGCGGAGAGGTCGTTCTGCCCTATGTCGATGAGGTAGAGCGCGTTCCGGAAACCCTCCGCGTCCACCGGAGCCTTCTCGCCTGCAGACCAACTAGCAGTAGATCGGTCAGTAGATGATCATCCCTTTTGTGTTGACTAGTACTGAAGTTGTATGAGTCAAGAAGAGACTGAAGAACCATGGGAGATGAGCTGGAGGGAGCGCTGCTTGAAGTGGACGAACTGCTGCACCTGGACGTGGAGAGCAAAGGGCCTGTCACGCGGCATGGTGCCCGAGCCGGCGATGGCGAAGTTGGCGCCGTTGCCGAAGTCGGAGCCCAGCGCCTCCATGTACGGGCTCAGGTAGCTCATGTTCAGGCTCTCACCTGCACGCACGAGGGACGTACTATCACTAGTAGAAAACGGAGCTTTATCACCGGTTCGTAAGGGCCTTTAGTGCCGGTTCTGCAACCGGCACCGGCACTAAAGAGTGGAGACTAAAGGGTCCCCCCCTTCGGTTCGGCACGAACCGCCAGTAAAGGTCCACCACGTGGCGTGAGCTCGCGCCGTGGTATGGGGGACCTTTAGTACCGGTTGGTGTTACCAACCGGTACTAAAGGTTTTTTTTTGAATTTTTTTTGAAAATTTTGAAAAAAAAATTGAATTTTTTTTTTGATTTTTAATTTTCTGAATTATTTGATGATTTAGTCTCTAATCACTCCTCTTAACTACTCAAGTGCGGATCACTCATTCCAAGTCATCTAACTTCCCAGCCGGTCACCCATCCTCTCACTCCCCAGCCTGAGC
Source organism: Aegilops tauschii subsp. strangulata (assembly GCF_002575655.3). Taxonomy (NCBI): domain Eukaryota; kingdom Viridiplantae; phylum Streptophyta; class Magnoliopsida; order Poales; family Poaceae; genus Aegilops; species Aegilops tauschii. The sequence continues at coordinate 546,638,165 of NC_053036.3, read as the reverse complement.
ACGCTTAACTTCGGAGTTCTATTCCCTCTACTTTTCAAGTCTGCACTTGTTGTTTTCCTGATAAATGTAAGTTGTCAATCCTATTAACTCTCGGCAGTTTAGCTTGAGCATTAGGTCACACGTTTCACCGTTTGAGTTTGAAACTATTATTAAAAAACAGTAATTATTTAGTAACAATAATATTTCTTAAATAAGTTTGACCACAGTTTGACCAGATTTGACCAAAATTCAAAAAATTGAAATAATTATTTAGTAACACTAATATTCTTGAATAATTATGTAGAACATTAATACTTCTTGAATAAGTAGTTTGACCATAGTTTGACCAGATTTAACCAAAAAACTAAAATTTGAGCATATCTTTTTTTCTTTTGGAATTTGAGGATTCTAAAAAATTGCAAACAGGTCGTAGGCTGTCAAAATCGGATGCGGATTTTCGTGCTGAATTTTTTGATATATTATACGTTTTTTTTCTGACATCGTATGCAAAAGTTATAGCCGTTTTACATTTTCCTACACTTTTTGCAAAACATGTCCAAATTGAAGTTTTCAAATTTTCCTAACTAGTAGATGTAGTAATATAACTACCTCTAGAAGGATTTTATTTTTTAAAGTTTTTATCATTTTCTTTTGATTTTTTCAAAACTGAAATGGCGATACACCGGGGAGGGGGGTAGAGTTTGAAAATTGCCCTATAGTCCCGGTTTGTGTGTCCAACCAGGACTATAGGTCAGACCCCTTTAGTACCGGTTCATGGCACAAACCGGTACTAAAGGTTCAACACGAACCGGCATTAATGCATAGCCGTTCGAACCGGCACTAATGATACCATTAGTACCGGACCAAAATCAAACCGGGACTAATGTGTCTCACATTAGGTCCTTTTTCTACTAGTGTATTAAGTGATAGATCAGCAAGATAAATATCACCGTTACCGTTGCGGGCATTTTTCTGTGTGACAACTGTCAAAAGCCTGAGCACAAGTCCGACGACTAGCCATATAACAAAGCCTGTGGTGACGAAGTATGGGGTGTAAGTGCAGTCATGAGCTGGTGCTCTTTGAGACAACGCGTTCGGACTCGTGCAGAGTGCTTCTTTGAAAGCTCAAGGCACTCACACCACCACCAAGCCATATGATATGAGCCAGGACTGATTTCGGTGGGAACCCGTCGGCGCGCACTTGTCACCTCCTTGAGATGGACCGTGCATGCATGCGCGCTTGTCCTATCCGGGAGTCAAACTTCCAGCCGCTTCTAGTAGTTGCTACTGCGCACTAATCATACTTCCACGCCACCAGTTTATCCCGAAACAAATCGACTGGCACGAACACGGAAGACTGAGCATGACAGCACTACGGCTGCATATTGTGGAAAAGAGGAAACCGCGAAAAGGACGGCATCTTAGAGCACACGCATGAAAATCGCCCCTGGGCGGGCCGGCGATACAATCGGCGCTGGGGGCGGTTTTGCGCCCAGTCATCGCACCCAGGCGCCGATATTGATCCACTTTTCAGCCCCCTTCCGGCGAATAAAGGGCTCATATGAGCGAAAATAGGCCCATATTCGGCGTGGTTCGCCGTGGCTCGGCGTTCAATTGTCAATATAAATATATTTTTATCACATATTTCATCACAGAAAAATTAAATACTTCAACAAAATAGTACAACAACAAATAGTTCAATACAAATTATATAGTTCAACAAATAAAAACTCATATTTCATCACACGTCGCGCCCGGCGTCGTCCTTGAGCCTCCATAGGTGCTCCACCAGATCATGCTGCAGATGATGATGCACCTGTGGGTTTCGGATCTCCTGACGCATACTGAGGTAGGCATTCCAGGTTACCGGTAGCTGGTGATCAACTTCGGCTAGAGGACCCTGCCTGTAGTATGGTTCAGTGTCAAACACTGGGTCTTCTTGCTCGCTCTCGATGATCATGTTGTGCAAGATGACACAGCAAGTTATGATCTCCCACATTTGATCTTTCGACCAGGTCTGAGCAGGGTACCGGACAACAGCAAATCGAGATTGGAGCACACCAAATGCTCGCTCGACATCCTTCCGGAAAGCCTCCTGCACCTTGGCAAAGTGGGACTTCTTGCCTCCTGGCACAGCGTTTGAGATAGTCTTCACAAATGTAGACCATCTCGGATAGATGCCATCAGCTAGGTAGTACCCCTTGTTGTAGTGCCGCCCATTGATCTCGAAGTTCACCGGAGGAGAATGGCCTTCAACAAGCTTGGCAAAGACAGAAGAGCACTGCAGCACGTTGATGTCATTGTGAGTTCCTGGCATACCAAAGAAGGAGTGCCAAATCCAGAGATCATGTGTGGCCACCGCCTCAAGTACCACACTGCAACCGCCTTTGGCGCCTTTGTGCATTCCCTGCCAAGCAAATGGGCAATTCTTCCATTTCCAATGCATGCAGTCGATGCTTCCAAGCATCCCAGAAAATCCTCTTACTGCATTATGTGTTAGGATCCGAGCAGTGTCTTCCGCATTGGGTGTTCTCAAGTATTGCGGTCCAAACACTGCCACCACTGCCCGACAGAACTTGTAGAAACACTCTATGCTGGTGGACTCGGCCATGCGCCCAGTAGTCGTCGAGTGAATCACCGGGAGCTCCGTATGCAAGCATCCTCATCACTGTCGTGCACTTCTGGATCGAGGTGAATCCAAGTTTGCCGGTGCAATCCATCTTGCACTTGAAGTAGTTGTCGAACTCCCAGATGGAATTCACAAACCTAAGGAAGAGCTTTCGGCTCATCCGATTACGGCGCCGAAATATTTTGTCGCCGTGAAGTGGAGCATCGGCGAAGTAGTCGGAGTAGAGCATGCAGTACCCTTCGAGACGATGCCGGTTCTTTGCTTTCACCCACCCCGGCGCCGAGCCACCTCGCCGCGGCTTTTCATTGCTCGCCAGCAGCTGGGCGAGGGCGGCGAGCACCATGAGATGCTCTTCTTCCTGGACGTCGGCCTCGGCTTCCTCCTCCAGCAGCTTGGCGAGCGCTTCCTCGTCATCCGAGTCCATCGCCGAGGCAGGCAAATCGCCGAACACCTTGCGCCCGGTGGGCGTGTACCCGCCGCTAAACTGCCCCTCCGCGGCCGGAAACGACGGCCAGAAACGCCCACCTGCTGTTGGAGGGGCTGTCGCGGCGAACCTCTGCTATTTTTCCAGCGGGGAATGGCTATCTAGCGGTGAAGGGTGGCGGGCGGTGCCGGGATATAGCTAGTGGCGGCTGAGGGCGCGGGGGGTGGGAGGCGAGTCGGGAAAGAAAATCTTGACTTTTGACCTGACGGTGTGGGCCAGCCGCGCTTTTCCCTTGCGCCGGAGCCCCCGATCGCCCCCTAGTGCGCCTGGTTCGGCCTGAGACCGCCGGGCGGAAAAAAGGGCCGAACCGGCGCTTTTCGTCGTCCTGGGGCGCGACTGGGGCGTTTTTTGGGCACCGGCGCCAAAAAAGTGGCCTGGGGGCCTGTTGGGGGCGCGGCTGGAGATGCTCTTACTGCCGCCCATCTGAGCACTGACAAAGCCTCACGAAAGTATACACAGTAAGATTTAGGTTTAGGATTACTGCACTCTTTTTTTTAATAGTTTAGATCGCTTACATGTGTGTCATGTGTTTTTTTTTTTGCGCAACATGTGTCACGTGGTTAGGATTTAGGATTACTGCACTCTTACCATGGAGCTGTTGTTGTTTTTTTTATTATTACTTTTTGCGACAAGTGGAGCAGTTACTATTGTTCAACTCCGATACTTGAGCAGCGTACAACCAACGTGGAGGGGGCGGCAATGGGTTTGCGGGTGCGACTTACAGAGGTAGTCGATGACGAGGCGGCCGTCGCAGAGCCGTCCGGTGGAGCGGCGGAAATGGGTGCGGCCCTCCGGGAGCGGGAGGTAGCTCCCAAGCGCCGCCGCGGTGCCGCCCGTGTCCGTGTTCGAGTCGCCGAACGCGAACACAACCGGCCGCCGCGTGCACCCCTCCTCCGCGGCGACCGGCGACGGCGAGGCGAGTAATACAGCGGCCGCGAGGAGAGCTGAAACCGCGGCAGCAAGGGCTCTAGCGCTCGCTGCTGCCATGCCTCCGGAGACGTCACCAGCCTGCGACAAGTAATGGGTCGATTGTCTAGCCTACTATATACGAAAGCGTGGCCACGAGAACGATCCTGAGACGCACACCTATTTATAGCCGTGGTACGTGTGGGTGCGGCACTACGACCCAAAGCCAGAAGATTGCAAATTGCACAGAGCCGGGCACGCGGTGCAACTCTTTGCACTACATGCATGCGTGCACAATGGAGTGCGCTTGTGGGCGCATCAACTGAGCAGCTGTGGATAGGATCAAGCGACTGTTCCGCCGATGTTTAGAGATTTTTTTCTATAAAAATACGCCCCCAAGAGTAGTCTTGATTGTTTTTTTATAGGATCAAGCATGGCCCAGACTCCAACTGCAACTCTCTCTTTTTTCTGACAAAAAATACTCCTCACCTGCAACTTAAAACATACCTATGGGGTAGAGCACGATACCATCGCCCTGTAAGGACATGCCCTATAACTTCTCAAATGCTTCTCCAGACCTTAACTCCTCAAAATTAGAAATTATAGAGTGATCGGACCTAATCGAACCCCTATATTTGACTTTTTAATATTCTTTTAGCAATTCTTTGATCTGTATATTTCCAACAATTGCATGGTATTTAATCAATTATTCTAATGATCTAAATGCATTATATGCAAAAATTCAACTACAGACACACATATGGTTCATCTAATGGAACAATTCAAATTAAAACATGCATATACTTCATCCAGAAGCCACCAAATCGACCAAGTTTATCCCAAAAAAAAACACCACATAGCATGTATTATATCGTGGACCAAGCCATAGCAATGGTGCAACACAAATGGCTTGTTGCCACGCTTCTTGTTGTGTTGCGTGTATAGCTCTTGGATGATAGACACATTGCACCCCACTCAGTGGTGCAACGTTGACTTGATCAACACAACTGGACCATCGGTTGATATAGCCGAACATCTAGTCTAACTAGATTTCAAGGGCATTGGTTTTTCATTGGTTTTCTGCCTTTTTGACATGTCGTAACAAAATCAACCATCCATGACCCAAGAAATCGGGAGGCAGCTATCAAAGAAGCCAAGCCAAACCTACAAGCTCCCGCAATACATGAAATCTTCTTATTTCTAACACCGGTTACAACTCTCAGCACCACACACACACTCACACAATGTTTACACCTTGGATGCCTCTTTATTGGCGGGAACATCACCTCTCACTAAAAGAATATTTTGGATGAATAAGACGCCAAAACATCAAATTTGAGATTTTATCAATGGTGTCTCAGATGCACCTCTCTGCTGACCATCCAACCACTGGTTGGTTTCTGCGACAGGAGAAATCTTTTACTTTTAATTGGGAAACTTTAAAGCTATTCATCTTCAATCATGGCAGTAAAACAAACATGAAAAATAATAATAATTACATCCAGATTCGTAGACCATCTAGCGAAGACTACAAGCACTAGCGAATCAAAGGCACACCACAGTCATCGTTCTAAGGCCCTATAAAACCAGCACACCAAAACAATAGCCGCCGTCGATGAAGAAAATCGTAGATAGGAATGATCCAACCAGAAAACACACGAACATAGACGAACGAAAACCGAATCCGAGCAGATCCACCAAAGACAACCACAAAATGGATCATGCGAGATCCGCCAGAGACACACCTGCACACGCCCTCTGATGATGCTAGACACACCACCAGGACGAGGCCTAGGCGGGGAGATGTTGGGAAACATAGTATAAAACAAAAAGACGTCCTACGATCACCTAGAAACAACATGAAGATGCATATAGGGTTTGGATCAATGATCGTTACCGACTCCGGAGTGCAGCAGAAGTAGACGAGTCGGTGTAGATCGTACTTGGAGCCCCTTGTACCGTTGATGACGATACTGTGAACCGCCCTCGAACGATCCCCTGAACAGAAGACCGGAAGCACGGCCTCTCTACTTGGTTGCAAGCGTATGGTCTTCATGATCCGGCAGCGCTTTGCCGTGCAGAGTTAATCATCGCCGAAAAATAGAGCGAGGAGATTAGTACCACATTGAACTTCTAATTATGAGGATTAGAGGAACTAGAACTAGATGAACTAGAGAAAACTCCAAAACTTATGTAGACAATAGGGCCAATACCTCAAGTATATATAGGCTAGAGGGGGAGAGGAGGGCTGCTACCAAGGAGGTAAAGTCCCTCCTTGGGGCGCCGGCCAAGGGGAAGGAGTTGGACTCCACCCCTAGTCCAATTCACCCCCCACCCTCCGACAAGGAAGGGGGGGCACCTCCACTTGGGCCCATGTGGCCAAGTTGCCTTCCACTTCTTGGCCTTTTAAGACCCGTTGATATTTAATTAATTATAAAAGCCTTCTAACAATTAACATGTCCTTTTTATATAATTTAATATCATGTGAACTTTTTCCACCTATATATTATTTACCGGGAATATCCAGTATTGCCCTGATAAACACCGAAACCCTTCCGGTGACCCCGGAACGCTTCCTTTCCTCTCGAAATTATTTTGAATACTAATAAACAATTTCACAAATAAATCCTCGATACTCTCGTCCTACTAACACTCAACGGATCGTGATTACCTTAAGCTTGTGACCCCGTAGGTTCAGCAAATCATAGAGATGAACGAAACCCCTTCGTTCAATTACCGATAGCGAAACCGTCGACGTCCATATCGATCCCTATGATTATACGAATGATATTGATGTCTACTACGGAACCTTCTTCTTGTAGACGTTGTTGGGACTTCAAGTGCAGAGGTTTGTAGGACAGTAGCAAATTTCCCTCAAGTGGATGACCTAAGGTTTATCAATCCGTGGGAGGCGTAGGATGAAGATGGTCTCTCTCAAACAACCCTGCAACCAAATAACAAAGAGTCTCTTGTGTCCCCAACACACCCAATACAATGGTAAATGGTATAGGTGCAATAGTTCGGCGAAGAGATGGTGATACAAGTGCAATATGGACATTAGATATAGGTTTTTGTAATCTGAAAATATAAAAACAGCAAGGTAACTAATGATAAAAGTGAGCACAAACGGTATTGCAATGCTAGGAAATAAGGCCTAGGGTTCATAGTTTCACTAGTGCAAGTTCTCTCAACAATAATAACATAATTGGATCATATAACTATCCCTCAACATGCAACAAAGAGTCACTCCAAAGTCACTAATAGCGGGGAACAAACGAAGAGATTATTGTAGGGTACGAAACCACCTCAAAGTTATCCTTTCTGATCGATCTATTCAAGAGTCCGTAGTAAAATAACACGAAGCTATTCTTTCCGTTAGATCTATCATAGAGTTCGTACTAGAATAACACCTTAAGATACAAATCAACCAAAACCCTAATGTCACCTAGATACTCCCATGTCACCTCAAGTATCCGCGGGTATGATTATATGATATGCATCACACAATCTCAGATTCATCTATTCAACCAACACAAAGAACTTCAAAGAGTGCCCCAAAGTTTCTACCGGAGAGTCAAGACGAAAACGTGTGCCAACCCCTATGCATAAGTTCACGAGGTCACGGAACTCGCAAGTTGATCACCAAAACATACATCAAGTAGATCACGTGAATATCCCATTGTCACCACAGATAAGCACATGCAAGACATACATCAAGTGTTCTCAAATCCTTAAAGACTCAATCCGATAAGATAACTTCAGAGGGAAAACTCAATCCATTACAAGAGAGTAGAGGGGGAGAAACATCATAAGATCCAACTATAATAGCAAAGCTCGCGGTACATCAAGATCGTGCCAAATCAAGAACACGAGAGAGAGAGAGAGAGAGAGAGATCAAACACATTGCTACTGGTACATACCCTCAGCCCCGAGGGTGAACTACTCCCTCCTCGTCATGGAGAGCACCGGGATGATGAAGATGGCCACCGGTGAGGGTTCCCCCCTCCGGCAGGGTGCCGGAACAGGGTCCCGATTGGTTTTTGGTGGCTACACAGGCTTGCGGCGGCGGAACTCTCGATCTAGGTTATGTTCTGGGGGTTTCTGTATATATAAGAGGTTTTGGCGTCGGGAACAAGTCAAGGGGGTCTCCGAGGCGGCCACGAGGTAGGGGGCACGCCCAAGGGGTAGGGCGCCCCCCCCCCCACCCTCGTGGTGGCCTCGGGACTCTTCGGGCCCATCTCCGATGCTCCGTGGGCTTCTTCTGGTCCAAAAACAATCTCCATTGAATTTCAGGTCAATTGGACTCCGTATGGTTTTCCTTTTCTGCGATACTCAAAAACAAGGAAAAAACAGAAACTGGCACTAGGCTCTAGGTTCATAGGTTAGTCCCAAAAATCATATAAAATAGCATATAAATGCATATAAAACATCCTAGATGGATAATATAATAGCATGGCACAATCAAAATTTATAGATACGTTGGAGACGTATCAGCATCCCCAAGCTTAATTCCTGCTCGTCCTTTAGTAGGTAAATGATAAAAAAAGAATTTTTGATGTGAAATGCTACCTAACATATTTATCAATGTAATCTTCTTTATTGTGGCAAGAATATTCAGATCCATAAGATTCAAAACAAAAGTTTAATATTGACATGAAAACAATAATACTTCAAGCATACTAACAAAGCCATCATGTCTTCTCAAAATAACATGGCCAAAGAAAGTTATCCCTACAAAATCATATAGTCTGGCTATGCTCTATCTTCATCACACAAAATATTTAAATCATGCACAACCCCGATGACAAGCCAAGCAATTGTTTCATACTTTTGATGTTCTCAAACTTTTTCAATCTTCACGCAATACATGAGCGTGAGCCATGGACATAGCACTATAGGTGGAATAGAATGGTGGTTGTGGAGAAGACAAAAAGGAAGAAGATAGTCTCACATCAACTAGGTGTATCAACAGACTATGAAGTTGCCCATCAATAGATATCAATGTGAGTGAGTAGGGATTACCATGCAACGGATGCACTAGAGCTATAAGTGTATGAAAGCTCAAAAAGAAACTAAGTGGGTGTGCATCCAACTCGCTTGCTCACGAAGACCTAGGGCATTTTGAGGAAGCCCATCATTGGAATATACAAGCCAAGTTCTATAATGAAAGATTCCCACTAGTATATGAAAGTGACAACATAGGAGACTCTCTATCATGAAGATCATGGTGCTATTTTGAAGCACAAGTGTGGTAAAAGGATAGTAGCATTGTCCCTTCTCTCTTTTTCTCTCATTTTTTTGGGCCTTCCTTTTTTATGGCCTCTTTTTTCTTTTTCTTTTTCCTTTTTATTTTTCGTCCGGAGTCTCATCCCGACTTGTGGGGGAATCATAGTCTCCATCATCCTTTCCTCACTGGGACAATGCTCTAATAATGATGATCATCACACTTTTATTTACTTACAACTCAAGAATTACAACTCGATACTTAGAACAAAATATGACTCTATATGAATGCCTCCGGCGGTGTACCGGGATATGCAATGAATCAAGAGTGACATGTATGAAAGAATTATAAAGGTGGCTTTGCCACAAATACGATGTCAACTTCATGATCATGCAAAGCAATATGACAATGATGGAGCGTGTCATAATAAACGGAACGGTGGAAAGTTGCATGGCAATATATCTCGGAATGGCTATGGAAATGCCATAATAGGTAGGTATGGTGGCTGTTTTGAGGAAGGTAAAGGTGGATGTTATGGTACCGGCGAAAATTGCGCGGTACTAGAGAGGCTAGCAATGGTGGAAGGGTGAGAGTGTGTATAATCCATAGACTCGATATTAGTCATAATAAAGTCACATGCTTATTGCAAAAATCTATTAGTTATCGAAACAAAGTACTACGCGCATGCTCCTAGGGGATAGATTGGTAGGAAAAGACCATCGCTCGTCCCCGACCGCCACTCATAAGGAAGACAATCAATAAATAAATCATGCTCCGACTTCATCACATAACGGTTCACCATATGTGCATGCTACGGGAGTCGCAAACTTTAACACAAGTATCTCTCAAATTCACAACTACTCACTAGCATGACTCTAATATTACCATCCTCATATCTCAAAACAATCATAAGGAATCGAACTTCTCATAGTATTCAATGCACTTTATACGAAAGTTTTTATTATATCCCTCTTGGATGCCCATCATATTTGGACTAAATTTATAACCCAAGCAAATTACCATGCTGTTTAAGACTCTCAAAATAATATAAGTGAAGCATGAGAGATCAACAATTTCTTCAAAATAAAACCACCGCCGTGCTCTAAAAGGATATAAGTGAAGCACTAGAGCAAATGACAAACTACTCCGAAAGATATAAGTGAAGATCAATGAGTAGTCGAATAATTATGTAATTATGTGAAGACTCTCTAATATTTAAGAATTTCAGATCTTGGTATTTTATTCAAACAGCAAGTAAAACAAAAGAAAATAAAATGACGCTCCAAGCAAAACACATATCATGTGATGAATAAAAATATAGCTCCAAGTAAAGTTACCGATGAACGAAGACGAAAGAGGGGATGCCATCCGGGGCATCCCCAAGCTTAGGCTCTTGGTTGTCCTTGAATGTCACCTTGGGGTGCCTTGGGCATCCCCAAGCTTAGGCTCTTGCCACTCCTTATTCCTTATTGTCGGTTTTGTTCTTCTTTCTCGTTGAAGTATTTCGGCATCCGCTTGACGTAGTCACCTGTGTCTGGACAGACAATGATGGATGTTGTCACATCAAGAGGGCCCTAAGAATATATCTCCATCGTCGAGGAGCAAATCCCACTCTCGAGCTATCTAGTCCTTTGCCAAACTTTCCGATGAACCGTAAGTTATCGTTATGATCACCGTGTTACAGATGACATTTGAGCATCCCCAAAGTCCATCGCGTTCGGAAGTGACTACGATTCTCGCGTGGTCTGGGGAACTAAAACACATGCTAACACCCCTATAACAATTGATTTCGGACAATATTATCTCAAAGTATAACAAACATGATTGGATCGATTCAATATGATCGGTCTTCTAACGTCATATTCTTAATATTGTTTTAGGACTATCTTTACACTTAACGATATCCTAAAATCCGAAAAACATGATCACCAACAACACTTGAATCGGTCTTAGAGGCAAGACCGGAAACCTATATTATATCGTTTATCATTTTACACGTGCATATGAGTTTTCACTGAATCACATATTCCAGTATCACAACAGTTATAGTATGAAATATAAACTCTTAATTATGAAAATAGAAATATAATAACACAATATTATTGTCTCTATGGCATATTTCCAACAGGAGAACCTTATTCCATCTTTAGTGAGCTGCCATCTTCTCGCTTTTTTAGCAGGACACAAACCCTAACAAAACTCAAAAAACTAACACATAAAAATGGAGCCCTCCGGCCGAAAATGATTGGGGTCCATCACGCTCCCATGGCCCTAAAGCCACGGGAGATGAGGCAGATCGGCGATACGTTGACAGGCGACTGGAACCTTAGTTGTCTTTTCCCTTGGGAGGAGTGAAGAAATCGAAGCAACACAGACATGAAATCAATGGAATCTGAACTTTCACCTCAAAAATCAATATCATTTATATTAGCAAGAAGATACTCCCTCCGTTCAAAATAGGTGTCTCAACTTTATGCTAACTTTAGTTTGTATTAAAGTTGAGACATTTATTTTTTAAACAGAAGAAGCAAGTTTTTTCAGTGTCAAAAGAATAAAACTTTCGATAATGTTATCTGACGAACGTCGTCAGCTGGGGGTGGCAAGCGAACGCTTTTTTCCTAATACTAGTTTTAGTTGTTTTGTAAGATCAAACAGTGACAGTTTTAAACAAAAAAATGTATTTTTATGATGAAACTATCATGTTGTTCTGAAGAATTTGTCATCCCCTCACAACTAAAGCTGCCAGTGAAATTAAAAAAAGAAGGAAAGAATATAGATGCAAAAAAAGAAAGCGGGTTTTGCGAATACGCTTCTGCCGTCGATGCGTCTGTGGCTCACCCTCCTCGCCGCTCGACCCGGCACGAGGCACGGCTCACAGTCACAGGGGATGAGGAGATGAGCGAGAGCGAGAGCTGCTAGGAGGAGCGACACCACCGCATGGCTCCTACTCAGTGCGCCGTCTCACCGCCACCCGCCCCCACCAATGCCGCCAATGCCGCCGCCGCCGGAGGCGGAGGCAAGGGCAGGACGCAGCTGGCGGTGGCGCAGGTGAAGAAGCTCTGCAAGCAGGGGCGGCTCGAGCAGGCGCGGCGGCTGCTGCTGGACGCGCTGCCGCGCCCGCCGCCGACGCTGCTCTGCAACGTGCTCCTCATCGCCTACGTCGCCGCCGCGCTCCCGGACCACGCGCTCCGCCTCTACGCGCTCCTCAACCACGCCGCCCGCCCCGCGCCCCGCTCCGACCACTACACCTACTCGTGCGCGCTCACCGCCTGCGCCCGCTCCCGCCGCCTGCGCCTCGGGAGGTCCGTCCACGCGCACCTCCTCCGCCGCGCCCGCTCGCTCCCGGACACCGCCGTCCTCCGCAACTCGCTGCTCAACCTCTACGCCTCCTGCGCGAGGTACCGGCACGGCCGCGTCGATGTCGTCCGCAGGCTGTTCGACGCAATGCCTAAGAAGAACGTCGTTTCGTGGAACACCCTCTTTGGCTGGTACGTCAAGACGGGACGCCCCGATGAAGCCCTGGAGATGTTCGTGCGCATGCTGGAGGACGGCGTCAGGCCCACGCCGGTCAGCTTCGTGAACGTCTTCCCGGCGGCGGGGAGCGGCGATCCCAGCTGGCCATTCTTGCTCTATGGTTTGGTGATAAAGCATGGGGTGGAGTATGTCAATGATCTCTTCGTTGTCAGCTCCGCAATCGGCATGTTCTCTGAGATTGGGGATATGCGGTCGGCTCGGATAGTGTTTGACCGTGCTGCCAAGAAGAACATTGAGGTTTGGAACACGATGATCACTGGGTACGTGCAGAATGGGCAGTTTTCTGAAGCCATGGATCTCTTTATCCAGATAGTGGGGTCAAAAGAGGTTCCGTCTGATGTTGTGACTTTCTTGTCAGCCGTCACAGCGGCGTCGCAGTCACAAGATGTCAGGCTGGGCCAGCAACTGCATGGCTACTTGATGAAAGGAATGCACAGCACACTGCCTGTGATACTAGGTAATGCGCTTGTCGTGATGTACTCGAGATGCGGCAATGTTCAGACTGCATTTGAACTGTTTGATCGGTTGCCAGAGAAGGACATTGTTTCCTGGAACACCATGATCACTGCTTTTGTGCAAAATGATTTTGACTTGGAGGGCCTGTTGCTCGTTTATCAGATGCAGAAATCAGGTTTCATTCCTGATACGGTGACATTGACTGCAGTGCTATCTGCAGCATCAAATACAGGAGACCTTCAGATTGGTAAACAGTCGCATGGGTATCTCATCAGGCATGGCATTGAGGGCGAAGGCTTGGAGAGCTATCTGATAGACATGTACGCCAAGTCTGGCCGCATAGACATGGCTCAGACAGTGTTTGATGGCTATGGGAATAACAGAGATGAAGTCACTTGGAATGCCATGATAGCAGGATACACACAGGGTGGCCAGCCTGAACAGGCAGTCTTAGCATTCCGGGCAATGATCGAGGCAGGTGTGGAACCTACTTCAGTGACACTTGCTTCAGTGCTTCCTGCCTGTGACCCCGTTGGAGGGGGTGTATGTGCAGGGAAGCAGATACATAGTTTTGCGCTGCGCCATTCTCTGGATACCAATGTCTTTGTAGGTACAGCTCTTGTCGACATGTACTCCAAGTGTGGGGAGATTTCTGCTGCAGAGAATGTCTTTGGTGGCATGACTGAGAAGACCACTGTCACCTATACGACAATGATCTCTGGTCTTGGCCAGCACGGTTTCGGCGAGAGAGCACTATCCCTCTTCTACTCGATGAGAGACAAGGGGTTAAAGCCTGACGCCGTGACCTTCCTGGCGGCCATTTCAGCATGTAATTACTCTGGACTCGTCGACGAAGGTCTTTCTTTGTACAGGTCAATGGAAACATTTGGGCTTTCAGCTACCCCTCAGCACCATTGCTGTATCGTGGATTTGTTGGCTAAAGCCGGGAGGGTGGACGAGGCATACGACTTTGTAGAAAGCCTGGGTGAGGATGGAAACTTCATTGCCATCTGGGGATCACTTCTTGCATCCTGCAAAACGCAGGGCAAGATGGAGTTGGCAGCATGGGCGACTGAGAAGGTGCTCAACATCGAGAAGCAGTATGGTCACGCAGGCTACAATGTTTTGCTGTCGCAGCTATTTGCTGCTGAAGGTAACTGGAGTAGCGCTGATGGTCTGAGAAAGGAGATGAGATTGAGGGGGTTGAGGAAAGAGGCTGGTTCTACTTGGATCAAAGTCCAGAGTGCAGCATTGCAGGACAGATCTGTGGAGAGAAACCAAAAGCAAAATTGCCCCGAAAATGATCACATGTTCTCGATGCTGGATGCAGATACTTCTTACAGTACAGACGCAATCATTTAACAGTTTAAGTACTTATGGCACGGATAGATGGAAGATTTGTTGATACCTGGAGATTAGCAGGTGGTGATTAGCTCATACTGTCATGGATCGAACTCCTGCTACCTGCAGTTATGTCATGATTTGCCTTCTCCCAGAATACAGTTCCTCTGGAGTCTTTGAGTGGATGAAACATGAAACCCCAGCCTGCAGGCGACGCCGCCATGGTGAAAAGTGAGCAAGTGCGCCGAGACAACATCGCATGCTTCCATCGGAAATGAAACAAGTTGATATCAATATACGCATCCATCAGAGATGAAACAAGATGTTGAGATCAAGACCATGAACCACTGGATGGAGAACCAGCTGCAGCGTAGACAGCATTAATTCTGAGACCTGACATGTGAGTACGCCCCTGTGAATGAAGTGTACATCAAATTTTTGTTCATACTTGTTGCTACTGAGACGCTGTAAACATTCATGTAAAATGTCAATTAAAGAAAAGTATCACAAGGTTATACTTATACAGCCAATTTAATGATGTTTCTTCAGCATTCTAGATATGAATGTAATATCTTACTTAAGATCACATGATTACCCAGCTTGCACTCTGCACTCTGTACTAACATATTTGGAATCACTCAGATCAAGGTAGCAAATTACTACAAGCCTCAAACGTACTGCCTGAAGCATCCCCACGATATAGCTGCAGAACAGTAGCTCGAATCCGTCAACAAAACCAGCAAAAGAACTGAAACGTTGGAGATACACCAAAGCACTAAAGTTCAAATGAAACATTGAGCAAAAGAACCCAGCAGTGAAAGAATCATATTCCCTCCATTCCATAATTCTTGTCATGGTTTTAGTTCAAATTTTGAAATAAAACCAAGGCAAGAATTATGGAACGAAGGGAGTAGAATTTAGTTCCAGAATAACGTTGACATGATATCATTGAATTCCACAACAATATCAACAATATGATAATAAATGGTGATCACTGTAGTTGTACAAATACAACAAAAATATTTCAACCGGATAAATCAGGACTCCGGGAGAATTTCAGTCTCAAACTTAGTTCGCTACAAGATACAAAACTTGGTGGAATGGTGCTATCTATTGGTTTGCTCAAATATGCTTCAGCTGACTTTCCTTAGTTGGAGTGGTTGTCCTATGAAACATCATCCACCAGATCACCAGTCTGTGGTTGGTGATAACGAATTCGCCAATGGTGTAGCAGGTAATGTTCAAGATTTTATCCTTAATCCTATGTTGATATCTTACTTGCTCTGTGAATCACAAAATTGGCCATATTCACATTCGCAAAGACCCATCCTCACCTGAAATTTTTAATTCAGAAAGGGGATGAGTAAACCAGCCACATCAAATACCTATGGTGTGATATATAGTGATGTCAATTGACAGCAGACCTTTCGTAAAGTGAAGGAAACCCGCCGCGAATTTCTTTTAATGACTTGACCAGCCACATCATCAATCTACAAGAATCACATTACAACTATTATACAATGTTGCATCATTTGGTATTAAATACAGGAGAAGAATTGGCAAAGACTTATTTATAAGGTTGATATTTTATCCAACATATACATGATTCCTGTGAATAAAAATGAAGTTCAGTAGTTAATTTATGTACCTTGGTGGTTGAATTACTGTATGTGAAATGTCATGTTTAGAGCTGGAGTACGACAAGTTAACTATTTGACACTTACAGAGATTACTAGCTAACTTTTGTATTCGTATTACTGTATGTTCAATGCTATGTTTAAAGGAGGAACAAAATACTGACATAAACATTAAATACCTTATGGTGTGGTATATAGTGATGCCAAGCATATCGACCTTCTCCAGACATGAGTAACATTGACCGAGGAGGTAGAAATACAGCTTTCCGTATGCATTGTGGATCCTGGATACTACCTTCATCAGTTCCACTGACCACACTTGGAGCACGCCAACTGCCTTTGGGGTATTGCCTGAACTCCATAATGCAAGGTCCAGCCAAGGAAAGACTGAAAATCATTTCTTCGAATGCTGAGTGTGTGTCTATGTGTGGAGACAAACCTACACCACAAGGATATTCGTTTACCTGTAAACACAACCAGGTTAATTCTACCATTGGTTGTCAAGAGCTACTACTGTTAGCAATAGATAAATAAGAAAAGAAATCTGTAATTAGGCCGTACCAAACCAACAAACAGGAAATTTAAGCTACAGTTGTCAAGTTCAATGGAAACCAAAACAGTGGTAGGAACGTGGAAACTTACTGTCAATTGATCCACCAGTTTGCCAGTACAATTCTTCACGCCAGGGAACGTCACAATTTTCTCAAGGATTTTCGAAACAAAAGATGGCAATTCACCCAAGAACTGCTTCGAATCAACATTCCTAGTCTGTCAAGTCAACAAAACCTTGTTACAATGTAACTTTGAGGAGCCTTCACACCAAGATTTGATGATTAAAAGTAAGGAGTGGCAAAGGAGATATGAACTATGGAAAGTTATTCATGGTACAAGGTACGTAAACCATTCCCATCTACAGAAAGGAGTTAAGCTGACCGCATAGTATTTCACGGTGAAACTTCCTAAAGCAGCCTTCTTTTGTCCAATTTTCGTTTTCTTTACGCTAGGCATGTTTTTTATCTTTGTTGTGTACACTACACTAAGAAAGAGTTGCCGAAATGGCACCAACAGTGTGAAGGGCCATGGCAGGTGAGAATTGATGCTACAGGTGTAGCAAAATCAGGCAAAATGTAATTCACATTCTTTTAGTAGGCACATTTTATTTTCTTATTTCGTATTGAGAAAGAATCATATGATCTGGATAGTACATGAACTTATATTGCACTAAAAGCACAACTGACAGTCTGAGCTTCTTATTATATACTCCCTCTGTTCACCAATACAGGACGTTTTAGACTGACCACATACAAGTCTCTAAAACGTCTTATATTAATGAACAGAGGAAGTATACTAAACAAGGCAACGAGTCTGACTAACTAACTGCAACAGGGATACAGAGTCACAGAGGGAAGAACATTCTGGATGGTCATATACTTACAAGATCGAACTTACTTCATACAGAAACTCGTAACCATAGTGCTGAACTCGCCTTTTCGCCAACCTTTTCCACGGCCTACTATCCACAGCTGCAAGAAGCTCCTGCAAAAGGGGACACGTTGCTCAACCCAAATCTACTACTCCCTCCGTCCCATAATATAAGAGCGTCTTTGACACTAGTGTCAAAAATGCTCTTATATTATGGGCCGGAGGGAGTACTACGTAGCAAGTGAGCCAGGGGGCAATTGAAGCCTTTGAAGGACAACCAGACCGAGACTCCAGTTCACGGACCTGTTCCTCGGCGGCACTGACGAACTCCTGGACCAGGTGAATTCCCGGGATGCCGAGCTCCGAGGACGAGAGGGCCACCGGGGGAGCGGAGACGGCGACGGGGGCCTTGGGCGGGGCGGGCACCGAGTAGCGTATGTGCAGCACGCGCCCGGAGAGGCGGCCGCAGGGGCGCCCGTGGAGCGCGGCCATCGCGGCCCCCGCGGCGGCGGGCTCGCGGAACCGGACGATGACGCGCGCGCCGCTGTCGTCGGCGGCGCTGACCCCCTGCACCTCCCCGAAGGCGCCGAAGGCCGCGGCGACGTCGTCGTGGGTCAGCCCCACCGCCGGCCCGCAGTTGGCCACGTACAGGACGGCGATGGGAGCGGGAAGCGCGGCGGCGTCCTCGGCGACGGGCGGCGGGCGCGTGTACCCAGACTTGGCCATCTGCGGTGTCGCGTCGCGGCCGGAGATCGAGTTGGGGGTGGAGGGAGGGGGAAGCGAGCACGCGGGCAGCAGTGGCGGCTTTTCCTTTTTTTTTTCCCCGCGCTACGGCCCAGTTTTGGCCGTTTTGCTCGGACTGAGATCCAGTGCCTTTATCAAGTGAAGTCACGCTGCAACTTTACCCTTCTAATCTCCATCCAATCCACATCCTACGGTCCAGATCACACATAGGAAAGGCTCTCAACACTTAGCAGTTTTCAGCATAGCTTTTGTGTAGATGATTACTCAACATTGAAACTTATTGCTGTAGCATTCGGACATTATGCGCTGCAGCCTTTTAATATCAAGTTCTACTGGATTTAGTGTCAACTGCAATTGATTTATTCCACTTTGATTGCATAATGCACTACTGTATAACCAAACCAAATTTTGTTTTATAGTCTGCTCATGAGTATCTGCAGTTCTTTATTTTTTGGGTTTCAATCTGTTCAAATAAAACTGAGTTCAAGTGCCACTGCATCGTTGTTTGCAGCTTATTGATGTTTGCTGCTATCCTGAAACTGCTAAGTGTTGAGAGCCTTTCCCCTTATGTGATCTGAACCGTAGGATGTGGATTGGATGGAGATTAGTAAGGTAAAGTTGCAGCGTGACTTCACTTGATAAAGGCACTGGATCTCAGTCCGTTTTGCTCAGGGTGTTACAAAAACTGGAATTTCATACATAACCTCAGAAGTTCGCAAATGTATCACGAGAAATGGCTCGATCTCGTAGAGAACAGGGATAGTTCCCACATTCCAAACACAACCACAGAACTACGACTGAAGGTCTCAGAAGGGGAATTTCGGCTCTGTTTGGAGCCCATGAATTTCACTGGAAACTTTTCAGTTTCTGCAGGTATCAAGGGAAAAACTACAAGATTTCCGAACAGAAGTGTATGCCAGCACCAAGGAAACGCATTGCAACGGTGACAGCAGAGAACAGTTAAAAACAATGTAAACTCTGGGATAATCTTGTAACTCTTAAGGCAGCGCTGAGTCTGGATTCCTGAGGCTCGGAAAGCTTCACCAAGTGAACACAACCAGATAATGCTGTAACGATCGATTCTATTATATATCATAGAGTTCAAGACTGTCTTGACAATCAGGGACCCAATGGAGCAACGCAAATGCAGCAACATTGCAGGAAAGAAAAAGAAAACCAACAGCCAGAACCATCGCAACTCCGGTTTCGCCAGTACAAATAATTTATCCCGGCAATGAATGGCATTCCTACGAGTCCACACTAAAATATGCTCCCATAATCTTTTCTGGGAAGGGACGAGGGTAGCCCGCCCGTCGTAAACGGATGCACGCCTGTTCCTCCTGCGCAAATTAGGACAACTTGGTTAAGAATACCAAAAGAAAGGTGCTTCTCTACTCTGCTAAAAGAGCAAGTAAATTACCCCAGGGCACTCCCTCGCCCATGCCGTAGGGAGGCCATGCAGGCTGCCCACTTTGGTGACTCCCCATCGGTGGCCGCATATGACTGTTAGTTGGCTGGTTGTATCTCGGTTGAAGAAATTGATGTCCATGGCGACCCCGGAGACTTTGCTGAGGATAATTCGGAGGGTTGAAACCACCGTAACTGAGTGGAACAGTAGGACGGGTGCTCCTCCCATGGGAGCCTGAGTGAAGTTGTTGACCCGCTCCGTAGCTAAGAAGCGCAGCAAAAGTAATTAGTTGGCATAACTTGGAAAGGAGCAGATCATATATATGACGTGGATTGTTATGTCTTGATTCTTGAACTGAAAGACCGATCTTGTGAAGCAAAAAAAGGGACATCTCAAGATATTCTGTCAGGTGGGTTCTTGTTTTGACGAAAACTCATTAACAAATTTAGAACACAATACCTTTGGCTTGTCGGTAAAGGGTTTGAGCTTGCAAAGTTGTGGCTTTGGGCACGGGTTGATCTGGCAGATCCGCCTGGCTGACCAGTTGCATCTCTAAGATGAAGGTTGCTGCTTAAATCAGCTGACAATGAATTGTCTTCTTGCAATAGTGACTCATCACTGCAAAATAGAACAGTGTAACCATTTACATTCAGACGAACTTTACAGCAAGCAATTTGAGCACACAATTCCTTACCTATAATTAGGATCCCAATCAGAAGGATCAAGTGTTGATGGAGCTGATGTATCCGGTAATGCGTCAAATGAGGGCAAAGGTGGAGCATTATGTGAACTATATGCTTGGGAAGGCCCATGACTAGAAGAAGCCTCCATGGAAAACCCACTCCTGGAAGTTATTTGTGGTCTCCAACTAGAATGACCAGAACTAGGTAATGAGTGCTGAGAGTAGCCAGCATGTCCGCGAATATAGGCATCCGAATGACTAAAACTGACACCATCTCCATGTCGTCCTTGTCCATGCTGAGATGTATATTCATGTGGTGGCATCGGCATGTTCTTCCTCCTGCTGTATTGGCCTACTGGTGCAGCTTTTCCCAATGGGGAGCCATGAATGCCTCCACTCGCAGGAGAACCAGAGCCATGCTTCCCAGTAGAATTAGCCGGGGTATGCATCTGGTAGTTTGGTGGGGTAAATTGTGATGGACTGGCACCAAGAGACATAGGCCCCATACTTCCAGGGCTCAATCGAATGCCTCTATCATAAGAGAGACGAGGTCTCAGCCTAATATCTGGACTAGAGCTAACATGTGAAAATCCAGAAGGACCTAATGGTGAGTAATACATGTTGGCATTATTAACATCACCATAGCTTCCATAGCTGCTAGCAAGACCGGCATTGCCAGCATAGCTACCATGGCTACCAAGGCTTCCATAACTACTCCCATAAGAAAAAGGCATTTTTGGAGGATAGGGGTTATTAGGAGGTAGACATCTGTTCGCACTTCCAACCTAAAAAAATTTAGGACATTTCAGTTTTAATGGACAAGAAAGATATTATAGGATTATAATTCTGCAAATTTAACTCAGGAGCAACATACGAGAGTAATTATCACCTGAGGGGAAAGACCTGCAACTAACCAGTGACCTCCTCCTGGGTTGTGATCAACTGCTGCAGCATGAGCAACAGGCTACAACACAAATCAAAAACAGGATAGGTTTGAGAAAGAAAGAAAGATTGAATGAATGTGTTCACAAGCTAAAACTAAACTGTGTTTTAGGCTTTTAGTTAAGGTAGAAAGCTATCTTATATCTACTAAGATCAATGATGCAACCTGTAGAACAACACTAGTGTACACAGGGAGCATTTTACATATTGATAGGTTTGTCGATTAGTGTATGTCTGTATGAGAGAGACAGGAAATTGTTAACTATCTGCAGACCATTGGTCATTATCCTCAACGAGGCAATATGCCAATAAAAAATCAAGAGGTGATGATAAGTTTATTTGTCACAGCCTAATATTATTTTTATGCAAATATACTTGTTATTCCTCCGAAGATAGATAATTTCAAACCCCAAGCACATCATCTAGCTTAATTTCAATTCCCTTCTTTGATAAATACGAAGTTAAGACACTCGAAGTAAAACCATACTCACAATTCTTGGAGTCTCAGAGACAGGCTCATATGGACCAATAAAAGGTTCGCCTGTAATGAATGGATGGCCTGACGCCTGAAATAGGATTGTACAAATCATGTCCTTGCACATGGATCTGAATTATGTAAGACTACCAACTTGTACGTAAGAATAAATTGTGTTTTCATGAGTAAAAAATAACCTGACATAATAGACTCTAATGAGATTGAAAATATTGAAGTCTCAACCTTTACATAAAGGCCAAGGCAATACAATTGCACAACTAGCATGGGAATACCTGAAATGGCGACCATCGCTTATTTGGATCAAATTCAAGAAGTCCCCTCAAGAAATCAACTAACAGCACGCGATCTGCTTTTTCTGTCTCTGAATCAAAATGCAACACCTGAGAACATAATATCAAACTTGCAAGTTGTACTCTAAGAGCTCTATTCTGCAGATTCAAGATAGTTGTACTCTAATACCAAGCCCAAATTGAGGCAAATACTCCTACAATGCCTATACTCCGTAGTCCATACTAATGACCACTAACCCTGAGCCAAGTTGCATCTAGTTTATCGTTCGTGTTACTGATCGAAAGCAGCACAGCAACGCCTAACTATAACAAGATAACCTTTGTAGGGGCAAAATGCATTGCTTTCAAAGACAAAATTACAACTCAAGAGGACACCAGCATGTATGGAAAATTAAAAAAACTATACTGACAGGGAGCAGATTGAAAGGGCTCCCTCTAGTTCCCCAAAACATGCCATTTCAGATACTAGCAGTCTAAAAACACAACTTTGACTACCAAGTTTTATTATAATATTCAAAAAGCCTGACAAAACTACAATTTACTAAAGCACATTTGATAAATAAGTTACACATGTGATTTCCCAAAATCCGATCAAGATATTTATAAAGATAACAGTAGTAAACTCTCAAAAGTTTGACTGCAGCTATGTCGAAAGTGACATGTTGCGAACAGGAGGAAGTATCAACGAGTACATATGGTACTGATCTGAAGCCTATTCTAAACAACAGCTAAGAAGCCAAAATCTTATTCACAGAACTAAGGAGACACAAAAAGACAAACCTGGCAATTTTGTATTGTCCCAAGGATAGGTATATATTAGTTGGTCCAACCTTTGCTGTGGGAAGTACCATTTCCCTAATTTCGGCCTTTTGGTCTCCCTCTGGTATAGATAGTAAGGCAGAGCATTAAGATAGTCTATAATACAACAGAAATCAATGTTATTTTGTGGAACCACAAGAAACTTACCCCCTCGACCTCGTCTTCACTTAACATTCTGTATGCAGTGCCAGGGCCATCATGTGCCCCAATACCCAGATAACCACTTCCAACATGTTTAAAAAATTTAGCAGTATTCTTAGCTTCCCTTAGCAAGTCATCTGGTGGTTGCCCCCTATAAATGTTTTATTCGAAGGAACAAAAAAAACAAGCATTATAACATGGTAAAGCTCGCCTGTGTAAAATTCTTAACTGACCAAAATAACTAAAAAGGGTGAGATTAACAACATTAAACTCAGCAGAGGCATCTGCTTTAGCATGCTGACATGTACTTAATAGTATGTAGATACAGAACTAGGAGAGAAAAATACAGGTACAGGACCTACCCGAGAATCTTTAGCATACGCTTAAGCACATCATATTCTGATGCCCCAGGAAATAAGGGTAGTCCTATAAACAGTTCAGCAACTATGCAACCAAATGACCACATATCAATCGCAGTAGTATATCTGTCACTGTTAAGGCTCACGTAATTTGAAAAGGCAAAAAGAACTTCATCAAAGAAATCATTGCTCTTTTTAATAAATACTTCATCGAAGAAATCATTGCTCTTTTTAATAAATATAAAAGAGCATTCCAGAAAATGTTGATCAAGATCCTTATGGTGAATGATATGCAACAACTTGCCCTGTATATAGGATACGGATAGCCAAGGAGAACTTCTGGAGACCTGTAATAGCGGCTCTAGCAAAAAGGAAGGGTCGAAGTCTTACTTTCAAATAACAAACATTACTTGAACAAAAAAAGTTTAATTATTATGTTACAGAAGTTTAAAGAAACCTGGATGTATGAGTACACAGTTTTACCCTCCAGGCATGCTGATCCAAAATCGATAACTTTCACTGCTGCAGCTGTTTTTGCACTGTAAATTCATTGTACAACCTCAAGCAATAGTTAGCAAGGGAAAATACCATCCAAAACATAATAGTGCAAAATTCATTACTGATAGGGGCTACTCACGTCGGAGCTAAGAGGATATTTTCTGGTTTCAGATCGCAGTGAATGATGCCACCATCTCTCATCACTATCATGGCATCTAATATCTGAAAACATAAAACAAGATCAAGCAACAGGTACTAAGTTACTAGTTAATGGGAAATGCAGACTAAGACCATACCTGTTTTGAGAAGGCCTGTACAAATTGCACTTTCAATCCTCTTAAATGATTCCTTTTTAAAAGCTCATACCTATAATCTCGAAGTTCATAGTGCAGTCTGAACAAAACTAAAAAGGAATGAACCTACTACCGAAAAGGTTCTACGGAAGTAAACTTACAGATTTTGACCAAGCATTTCAAAGGCAATACACAGGTGATTTTGGAATGAGAGATAATCTAGCATTCGGACAATGTTGTGCTTATCATCAGGATCAAATTTCTGATTTAGCTGCAAGATAGCCACAACTAAAATGGTGAGCTATCGCATATATTAATGAAAGAAGTTCCTAATGGACCATCATACCGTTCGCAACAGTGAAACCTCCATGATGGCCTGCTGATAAAACGCGGGCTGGTTTTTTATAACCTTCACAGCAACATACTTGTTGGTTTCTGTGTCCCAGCATTTCACAACTTGGCCAAACGTGCCTTGGCCAAGCATTTCCTTGACAATGAACCTGAGTACCAAAATGAGAAAGGGGTAAAGTTCAACGATATGCTCGTCATGCTCAGCCGCAGCTTTCCAGACTCTCGGAAAAGGAAATGCTGAGACAGCCAACGCCGATTTATTAACAGAACTTCCGGACGTGACATCAAAATTGGAAGCGCCGGTTCATCTAACTTAAATGCATATGTATAAGTATAATCTTCAATTACTTGTCAACAAAAATGCCCTAGCAAATTTCAAGATGAACATACTTGTTTATTGGTCACTGATCAGGATACATAAAGCCTATTTCATATAATTGATTCTGGAAGAGTAGTACCATCCGCTATAATAGTCTACAAATTTATAAAGTAACAATGCACTAAAAAAATGGACAGGAAGATGAAACAAAGCTAATGGGGAAAAATTACCTCCGATTTGATGTCTTGTTGACCAACTCCAGGTTGACATACAATATGAGGTCCCAATTTGCATTATCAACTCCATCATTGTGGGCTGGGGTTGAAGGATGGGTGAGAAAGCGCTTTGGGTTTAGTGTCTCTGAGTACTTAAACTCGGGGTGGCATCTTTCAAAAGTGTTAATGATGTCCGCCGTTAGCCTTGCAACGCACTACACGATAAGAAGTGTCAGCTGGCAGCTGAAGGACAAAAGCATATGGAACAAGAGTTGTAACGAATAAGTGAGACAGCATCTCCATGTCTCATATGGTAATATGAATCGTTTATAGCGCATACAAACAAACTAGTGAGTGTTTGCTCATAAATGTTGCTTAAAAGTGCATGGATGATGCCTTGTTCAAATGCACGTCAAACTTTGAGAAGTTTACCTACAACATTGCTCAGCTGAACCCCGCTAAAAAAACATTGCTTAGCTGAACAGTGAGCACTGTTACGACTTAGGGGAATGCTGAAGTGGCTACAGATGAGTAGTGTACCTCAGAACATTCTTACTAGCTAAAAATAGTTTGGTATGTACATTTTTCTCCCCATTTGTGACCCCCCTTCAGTTGCACTTAATGGGTACAATCGACGACGCTACAAACTTGACAGGCAAACAGCGACACCATCTTCTATGAAACTCCAGCACTCTAAACTTGCTAGTTCATACAGACGAAACTAACAGCAGTTGACTAAACATGCTAGCAAGGAGCAAAGCAGCAACAGTGGTAATGGGCTAGTCCTGCGATGAGCAGTCAAAAGCTACATCAACATGGTAGGCTGAATTCAGCAATATCGAAGAGCTAATGCCCATGGTGACAGCTATTCGATGATTCAGAAGGAACGTAGCAAATAGGAGGAGAATGAGGCGTACCGGTTTCCTCTTGACGCCATGAAGCTTGCTTATGCGTGCGGCAACGCCACTGCCCGACCCCGACGGGGACGGCTCAGCCGCCCCTGCGGCCGCGACGAAGGGCCGGAACACCGTGCCCTCGCTGGGCGCCCACGCCGGCGCCCCGCCCTTCCCCTGCCTGCCGCTCCCCTCCATACGCGCGCGCGCGCTGACCGGCTAGCCTACTCCGAGGCCGCGCGGGGAGATCTCGCCCTCGCGGCCGACGTCCACCGCCACGCGCCCCCGACCTGAGCGGCGACGATCACAGCACCCGCGGGAGCAGCCGAGCAGCCGCCGGAGGAGTCCAGCTCCATCCTAGGCTGCGTCCGCGGCGGCGGCCATCCCCCCGATCCCCCGGCGGGCAGTAATTCCGTGCTCCGGCAGCGGAATTGGGATCGGATTGGGATGGGGAAGGCGGATTGGGCTCGGCGGGGTAGGGTTTTGTCCCGTTTGTTTGTTAATTACTGCAACAACGGCGGATGAAAACGAAACAGAAATCGCGGGATGAAGAGAGAGAGCAGTGGGTGGGAGGAAGAGGGTGGACTGGCTCGGGATTTGGATCCCCGATTCGGCGCCCCGGAAACTAGGGATTCCGCTCGGAGGGAGGATGGAAGGAAGGGGGGTGGCGAGCTGGCTCCTCGACGGGGGGTGGATGGATTCCCTTCCGAAATTTCTTCCTTCCCTCCCCGCTCGTGTTCCTCCGCCTCCGCCTCGGCTATTTTCCTTGGCTTTTCCTTTTCTTTTCTTTTCCTCTGCCCCCTGTTTTGTTTTGTTTTGTTTTGTTTCCCGTGTGGAGAGAGGATATTGTGGGCGGGCGATGGTGATTAGGTGTTTGATTATCGACGAGTACTCCTACTAGTTAATGGGAAGATAACCACCAACCTTCCCGTTTTTTGTTACTCTCTCCTACTAGGAGTACTACTAGGCATCTCCTCTCCTCTCCTCTCTTGCTGCTTATTCTATCCTAGCTGACTGCGCTGGCCGTTGTTTTACATGTAACCTCATTGTGGGTGTGTCTGCAGGTGGGCCATACGTGCCAGTGGCCCGCGCGCGATGTATCCAACGGCGGGCGCGTGGGTGACAACGAAGGGGTGGATGCGTTGCCTGCCTGCCTGCTAGCCCCACGCGTCACGACGTAGGGACCGCGTGGTGTGCCCGTGGAGCCCGCGTGTCATTGGCGTGCGAGGTAGGCCTGCCTGCCTGTCCCGTCGTGGATTCTGCCGATAAAACTGTCCAGGTGACATGGTGCATTGTCCCGTGAACCCGGTCCAGCTGGCTGGTGGCGTGCACATGCACCGTTTGTCCTTTTCCTCCCCCTTTGATTACACGAGGGCGCAGGCGAGATGGTGAGCGCCGCCGCCGTGTCCATACGTCCACTCGTCTGTGTTCAAAGTTGAATCAGTCAAACCTTTTTGTTTTCGAAAATGATCCGGATCTACTACCAAAGTTAATCAAAAGTACAAAGCACCTCAAACATAATAAAAATTACATCAAAATTCTAAGACCACCAAACAACTACTACCACCATAAGAACGACACACCGATGTCGCCACTCCCATATCGGAGCCGGTTTGACCTTATCGATGGCAGCCGGGAAGTCTTCGTGCACGTACCCTTAAGGACCAACGCCCTGGAGCCACAGTCGTAGTTGTTGAACCCCTGAATAGAACTGAAACACCTGACACCATATCTTCAAATCTCAGCTTGACCTTTGGGTGGGCTTTGGTGCGCTTTGTTGGGCGTTATGGACGACTAGGAACAAGTTCACTATTGAACGCGTTTTTCTTAACA
Organism: Aegilops tauschii subsp. strangulata; assembly: GCF_002575655.3. Lineage (NCBI taxonomy): Eukaryota > Viridiplantae > Streptophyta > Magnoliopsida > Poales > Poaceae > Aegilops > Aegilops tauschii. The sequence goes on along the minus strand of NC_053036.3, from coordinate 546,610,270 downwards.
AACTTGATGATTTCTTGTACAAAATATCTATCTTTTTGCAACGGTGGAGATTATTGGCTAAGATTGCCGATCTAGATGCGCCACTGGCGGAGCGAGGGGTATTCCTTGGTATTCCATGGAATACCAAAGATTTTGACATAGAAAAACTTAGATATACATATACAGTCACAAGTTGAATTGAAGCCCACCGTTCAGCGGTTCAGTCAGGTCCAGCCCACGCGCGTACGCAGCAGTCGAGGCCTCAATAGTCTAGGTCCAGTACGCATCTCGCACAGTTCCTATTCTCCCCTGCTCTCGACCTAGCTGTTGCGTTCGACGACACCTGCAGGCAAGTGCTGGTGGTGGCGCGGAGGCAAGCAAGTCCGGCGCCGGTCCCAGCCTCCCAAGTCCCTGCCCTCCGCAACTCTAGGCTGCTCGCGCTCGCCGCTTGGCTGCTTTGATCGCGCACCTCTGATTTAGAACGAACCACAAAATCAATGTATGAAGATGTTTGTCATATGATCATCAAAAAAGCTAGGCCTGGTTTGAAAGAAGGGATGCAGCCTTGGTTAGATTACTTGTAAACTATCAATGTTTGACTCTTTTGTACAGCCACTTGTAATTGTCCCACCTTATTAATGAAAAAAGAGTTACAGTGGGGGCCTTCCCCACTGTGTTTGCTAAAAAAAAGATGTTTGTCCATCCCACTGCCACTGATTATTATTTTGTTTGATGAAATTCTAGAAGAAATCTGATTTTTTTTCTTTTCTTGTCTTCTTGAAATATATACTAAAGGGAAATGATTAAAATCATCCGACTGATAATGGCGCCTGCGTCCGCCGGCTACGTGATCATTGGATCAAAATTTAATCAGATGGCTCAGGAGCAACATATTAACTAGACTAGATTTTGCAACTGACTTGTTGCAATCCCCCCCCCCCCCCCCCCACCGCAACAAGTGATGTGTTGCGGGAAGACATCTATTGCACAAAAAAATTTGCAACAAGAGCTCTGTTGTAAAAAAATCTCAAAAATACTCTACAACAAGGCCTCTATTGCAAAAAAAAAACTGCAACACAACCTTTATTACAAAAATTTCTGCAACAAAACTTGTTTCGCAAAAGGGTTCTCGCAACACGACTTTTGTTGCAAAAGTGACAATGACGCTTGACCGGAGATTGCGTTAGATCGGATGGCTTGTAGACCGGCGGATATTTTAGAAAGATCCGCCGGCTGACGCGTTGCACGGCCGGTAGGTTTTAAAAAATGAAAATCAATGTGAACTATCAGTTGTTATGGTTGAGTACCCGCAGCAGCAAAACAAATTATGATGGTTGAGGCAAGAAAGCACAAACAATATTATATTATTTACAAACTTCTAAAGTTGCTGGAAAGGGTATTTTCTACTCAATGAAATATGTGAATAATCAATGAGGAATAAACTGGGTGATGATTATTTGAAGAATTGCTCGGTTAAATTTGCCGAGAGAGAATTCTTCAAGCAAATGAAAGATGAGGATGTCGTCAATCTATTCCAAAAAGGGACCATAGAGTTATACCGTAATTTTCTTTGTTGTTTTGTAAACTTTCTTAATTGTTAGAGATATTGCCACAGTGATATTTTGCTACTATTATCGATATATGTTCATCGACGTTGCTAGCTTACAATACATTTGTTGTCCTATCTAGTATATAATTACATTGCATTGCCAAAAAAAGAATACCAATGAGCAAATTCCTAGCTCCGCCACTGGGATGCGCTGGAGCTGTTGATCGGCAAAGTGCGGGCGTCTGCTACCTCCTTGTCTCATCCCGCGGATGGCGGCCAGGCTTAAGTTGTTCTCTTCCAGTGCTTTAGGAGTAGGTTGTTGACCCGCACGCCTATTTTGCTCGCATTTGTCGATCAGCGTGCCGTTTTATACTTTGGGCCGGTGTGCCTGGTTGTTGGCCGTGATACTGTGTTAGTCCTGTGTTGTATCTGTTGGTGTTGTTCTCAACTGGTGGCTTTATTTATAAAGTCGGGCATATATCTTTCCTCTAAAAAAAACCATTATTAGGGAAAAACCTAGCAGTAGCGCCGGTTTTAGGTACGGGATACCGTGCTACTGCTATGGTGCTACAGCTAAAGGATAGCAGTAGTGTGGGTTGGCCCGCACTACTGCTATATCTACTTAGCAGTAGCGCTTTCGGTAGAACGCGCTACTGGTAGTTACTAGCAGCGCGCCTCTCTACCCGCGCTACCACTATTATTACGTATTCTATTTTTTTTTGTTTTATGTTGTATTCATACATCATTATACAAGTTTTCATATAGTAGCAATTTAGAGATTGTTTTTACATCATTGGGTAAAAAAACATTGGTCACTTTGGATCCATCCACTTGAAACTAATCCGCAGTTCTTTCACCCAATGACATAATAACTCGTCGTCGTCATCATCATAATATCATTAACAACTTATCATCATAAAGATGTCATATAACAACTACTCATCATCATCATTTTCGTCCATGAGACATCATATAACAACTTGATCACTAGTTATAATAACAACTCCTCCTCATCATCATCATAGTACTCATAATCACTCCTCCTCCTCCTCCTCCTCCTCATCATCAACTCTAACACATTGTAGCACATAATAACAACTTCTCATCATCAGCATAGTCATATATAATTGCTACCTCTTGAGCATGCGTTGGTTTCCCTTGAAGAGGAAAGGGTGATGTAGCAAAGTAGCATAAGTATTTCCCTCAGTTTTTGAGAACCAAGGTATCAATCCAGTAGGAGGCCACACGCAAGTCCCTCGTACCTACACAAACAAATAAGAACCTTGCAACCAACGCGATAAAGGGGTTGTCAATCCCTTCATGGCCACTTGCAAAAGTGAGATCTGATAGAGATGATAAGATAATATTTTTGGTATTTTTATGATAAAGATTGAAAGTAAAGATTGCAAAGTAAAAATAGATTGGAAACTTATATGATGAAAAATAGACCCAGAGGCCATAGGTTTCACTAGTGACTTCTCTCAAAATAGCATAAGTATTACGGTGGGTGGACAGATTGAAGGAAATATGCCCTAGAGGCAATAATAAAGTTATTATTTATTTCCTCATATCATGATAAATGTTTATTATTCATGCTAGAATTGTATTAACCGGAAACATAATACATGTGTGAATACATAGACAAACATAGTGTCACTAGTATGCCTCTACTTAACTAGCTCGTTGATCGAAGATGGTTAAGTTTCCTAGCCATGGACATGAGTTGTCATTTGATTAACGGGATCACATTATTAGGAGAATAATGTGATTGACTTGACCCATTCCGTTAGCTTAGCACTTGATCGTTTAGTATGTTGTTGTTGCTTTCTTCATGACTTATACATGTTCCTATGACTATGAGATTATGCAACTCCCGTTTACCGGAGGAACACTTTGTGTGCTACCAAACGTCACAACATAACTGGGTGATTATAAAGGTGCTCTACAGGTGTCTCCGAAGGTACTTGTTGGGTTGGCGTATTTCGAGATTAGGATTTGTCACTCCGATTGTCGGAGAGGTATCTCTGGGCCCTCCCGGTAATGCACATCACTATAAGCCTTGCAAGCATTGTGACTAATGAGTTAAGTTGCGAGATGATGTATTACGGAACGAGTAAAGAGACTTGCCGGTAATGAGATTGAACTAGGTATTGAGATACCGACGATCGAATCTCGGGCAAGTAATATACCGATGACAAAGGGAACAATGTATGTTGTTATGCGGTTTGACCGATAAAGATCTTCGTAGAATATGTAGGAGCCAATATGAGCATCCAGGTTCCGCTATTGGTTATTGACCGGAGACGTGTCTCGGTCATGTCTACATAGTTCTCGAACCCGTAGGGTCCGCACGCTTAAAGTTAGATGACGATCGGTATTATGAGTTTTGTGTTTTGATGTACCGAAGGTAGTTCGGAGTCCCGGATATGATCACGGACATGACGAGGAGTCTCGAAATGGTCGAGACATAAATATCGATATATTGGACGACTATGTTCGGACACCGGAATGGTTTCGGGGAGTTTCGGACACATACCGGAGTACCCGGGGGTTACCGGAACCCCCTGGGGAGACTAATGGGCCTATTGGGCCCTGGTGGAGAAGAGGAGGGGCGGCCAAGGGCAGCCGCGCGCCCCCTTTCCCCCAGTCCGAATTGGACAAGGAGGGGGGCGGCGCCCCCCTTTCCTTTCCCCCTCTCTCTCCTTCCCTCTCCTCTCCTACTCCCACTTGGAAGGGGGGAGTCCTACTCCCGGACTCCTCATGGGGCGCGCCTATGGTGGCCGGGCCCCTCCCCCTCCTCCACTCCTTTATATACGGGGAGGGGGCACCCCTTGGAGACAATAACAATTGATCTCTTGATCTCTTAGCCGTGTGCGGTGCCCCCTCCACCATATTCCACCTCGATAATATCGTAGCGGTGCTTAGGCAAAGCCCTGCGTCGGTAGCATCATCATCACCGTCACCATGCCGTCGTGCTGACGGAACTCTCCTTCAAAGCTCGGCTGGATCAGAGTTCGAGGGACGTCATCGAGCTGAACGTGTGCTGAACTCGGAGGTGCCGTACGTTCGGTACTCGGATCGGTCGGACCGTAAAGACGTACGACTACATCAACCGCATTGTGCTAACGCTTCCGCTTTCGGTCTACGAGGGTACGTGGACACATTCTCCCCTCTCGTTGCTATGCATCACCATGATTCTGTGTGTGCGTAGGAAATTTTTTGAAATTACTACGTTCCCCAGCAGTGGCATCTGAGCCTGGTTTTATGCGTAGATGTTTATGCACGAGTAGAACACAAGTGAGTTGTGGGCGATACAAGTCATACTGCTTACCAGCATGTCATACTTTGGTTCGGCGGTATTGTTGGATGAAGCGACCCGGACCGACATTACGCGTACGCTTACGCGAGACTGGTTCTACCGACGTGCTTTGCACACAGGTGGCTGGCGGGTGTCAGTTTCTCCAACTTTAGTTGAACCGAGTGTGGCTACGCCCGGTCCTTGAGAAGGTTAAAACAGCACTAACTTGACGAACTATCGTTGTGGTTTTGATGCGTAGATAAGAACGGTTCTTGCTCAGCCTGTAGCAGCCACGTAAAACTTGCAACAACAAAGTAGAGGACGTCTAAGTTGTTTTTGCAGGGCATGTTGTGATGTGATATGGTCAAGGCATGATGCTATATTTTATTGTATGAAATGATCATGTTTTGTAACCGAGTTATCGGCAACTGGCAGGAGCCATATGGTTGTCGCTTTATTGTATGCAATGCAATCGCCCTATAATGCTTTACTTTATCACTAAGCGGTAGCGATAGTCGTAGAAGCAATAGTTGGCGAGACGACAACGATGCTACGATGGAGATCAAGGTGTCGTGTCGGTGACGATGGTGATCATGACGGTGCTTCGGAGATGGAGATCACAAGCACAAGATGATGATGGCCAAATCATATCACTTATATTGATTGCATGTGATGTTTATCCTTTATGCATCTTATTTTGCTTTGATTGACGGTAGCATTATAAGATGATCTCTCACTAAATTTCAAGATAAAAGTGTTCTCCCTGAGTATGCACCGTTGCCAAAGTTCGTCGTGCCGAGACACCACGTGATGATCGGGTGTGATAAGCTCTACGTTCATCTACAACGGGTGCAAGCCAGTTTTGCACACGCAGAATACTCGGGTTAAACTTGACGAGCCTAGCATATGCAGATATGGCCTCGGAACACTAGTGAATCATATAGTAGATATGATCAACATAGTGATGTTCACCATTGAAAACTACTCCATCTCACGTGATGATCGGACATGGTTTAGTTGATTTGGATCACGTGATCATTTAGATGATTAGAGGGATGTCTATCTAAGTGAGAGTTCTTAAGTAATATGATTAATTGAACTTAAATTTATCATGAACTTAGTACCTGATAGGATTTTGCTTGTCTATGTTGATTGTAGATAGATGGCCCGTGCTGTTGTTCCGTTGAATTTTAATGCGTTCCTTGAGAAAGCAAAGTTGAAAGATGATGGTAGCAATTACACGGACTGGGTCCGTAACTTGAGGATTATCCTCATTGCTGCATAGAAGAATTACGTCCTGGAAGCACCGCTGGGTGCTAGGCCTGCTGGAGATGCAACTGACGACGTTAAGAATGTCTGGCAGAGCAAAGCTAATGACTACTCAATAGTTCAGTGTGCCATGCTTTACGGCTTAGAACCGGGACTTCAACGACGTTTTGAACGTCATGGAGCATATGAGATGTCCCAGGAGTTGAAATTAATATTTCAAGCAAATGCCCGAATTGAGAGATATGAAGTCTCCAATAGGTTCTACAGCTGCAAGATGGAGGAGAATAGTTCTGTCAGTGAACATATACTCAAAATGTCTGGGTATAACAATCACTTGATTCAACTGGGAGTTAATCTTCCGGATGATAGTGTCATTGACAGAAGTCTTCAATCACTGCCACCAAGCTACAAGAGCTTCGTGATGAACTATAATATGCAAGGGATGGATAAGACAATTCCCGAGCTCTTCGCGATGCTAAAGGTTGCGGAGGTAGAAATCAAAAAGGAGCATCAAGTGTTGATGGTCAACAAGACCACCAGTTTCAAGAAAAATGGCAAAGGAAAGGAAGAAGGGAAACTTCAAGAAGAAAAGCAAACAAGTTGCTGCTCAAGAGAAGAAACCCAAGTCTAGACCTAAGCCTGAGACTGAGTGCTTCTACTGCAAGCAGACTGGACACTGGAAGCGGAACTGCCCCAAGTATTTGGCGGATAAGAAGGATGGCAAGGTGAACAAAGGTATATGTGATATACATGTTATTGATGTGTACCTTACTAGAGCTCGCAGTAGCACCTGGGTATTTGATACTGGTTCTGTTGCTAATATTTGCAACTCGAAACAGGGACTACGGATTAAGCGAAGACTGGCTAAGGACGAGGTGACGATGCGCGTGGGAAATGGTTCCAAAGTCGATGTGATCGCCGTCAGCACGCTACCTCTACATCTACCTTCGGGATTAGTTTTAGAACTGAATAATTGTTATTTGGTGCCAGCGTTGAGCATGAACATTATATTTGGATCTTGTTTGATGCGAGACGGTTATTCATTTAAATCTGAGAATAATGGTTGTTCTATTTATATGAGTAATATCTTTTATGGTCATGCACCCTTGAAGAGTGGTTTATTTTTGTTGAATCTCGAAAGTAATGATACACATATTCATAATGTTGAAGCCAAAAGATGCAGAGTTGATAATGATAGTGCAACTTATTTGTGGCACTATCGTTTGGGTCATATTGGTGTAAAGCGCATGAAGAAACTCCATACTGATGGACTTTTGGAATCACTTGATTATGAATCACTTGGTACTTGCGAACCATGCCTCATGGGCAAGATGACTAAAACGCCGTTCTCCGGAACTATGGAGCGAGCAACTGATTTGTTGGAGATCATACATACTGATGGATGTGGTCCGATGAATATTGAGGCTCGCGGCGGGTATCGTTATTTTCTCACCTTCACAGATGATTTGAGCAGATATGGGTATATCTACTTAATGAAACATAAGTCTGAAACATTTGAAAAGTTCAAAGAATTTCAGAGTGAAGTGGAAAATCATCGTAACAAGAAAATAAAGTTTCTACGATCTGATCGTGGAGGAGAATATTTGAGTTACGAGTTTGGTCTACATTTGAAACAATGCGGAATAGTTCCGCAACTCACGCCACCTGGAACACCACAGCGTATTGGTGTGTCCGAACGTCGTAATCGTACTTTACTAAATATGGTGCGATCTATGATATCTCTTACTGATTTACTGCTATCGTTTTGGGGTTATGCTTTAGAGACGGCTGCATTCACGTTAAATAGGGCACCATCGAAATCCGTTGAGACACGCCTTATGAACTATGGTTTGGCAAGAAACCAAAGTTGTCATTTCTTAAAGTTTGGGGCTGCGATGCTTATGTGAAAAAGCTTCAACCTGATAAGCTAGAACCCAAATCGGAGAAATGTGTCTTCATAGGATACCCAAAGGAAACTGTTGGGTACACCTTCTATCACAGATCCGAAGGCAAGACATTCGTTGCCAAGAATGGATCCTTTCTAGAGAAGGAGTTTCTCTTGAAAGAAGTGAGTGGGAGGAAAGTATAACTTGATGAGGTAACTGTACCTGCTCCCTTATTGGAAAGTAGTTCATCACAGAAACCGGTTCCTGTGACACCTACACCAATTAGTGAGGAAGCTAATGATATCGATCATGAAACTTCAGATCAAGTTACTACTGAGCCTCGTAGGTCAACCAGAGTAAGATCCGCACCAGAGTGGTACGGTAATCCTATTCTGGAGGTCATGCCACTTGACCAAGGTGAACCTACGAACTATGAAGAAGCGATGGTGAGCCCAGATTCCGCAAAATGGCTTGAGGCCATGAAATCTGAGATGGGATCCATGTATGAGAACAAAGTGTGGACTTTGGTTGACTTGCCCGATGATCGGCAAGCCATTGAGAATAAATGGATCTTCAAGAAGAAGACTGACGCTGACGGTAATGTTACTGTCTATAAAGCTCGACTTGTTGCAAAAGGTTTTCGACAAGTTCAAGGGATTGACTACGATGAGACTTTCTCACCCATAGCGATGGTTAAGTCTGTCCGAATCATGTTAGCAATTGCTGCATTTTATGATTATGAAATTTGGCAAATGGATGTCAAAACTGCATTCCTGAATGGATTTCTGGAAGAAGAGTTGTATATGATGCAACCAGAAGGTTTTGTCGATCCAAAGGGAGCTAACAAAGTGTGCAAGCTCCAGCGATCCATTTATGGACTGGTGCAAGCCTCTCGGAGTTGGAATAAATGTTTTGATAGTGTGATCAAAGCATATGGTTTTATACAGACTTTTGGAGAAGCTTGTATTTACAAGAAAGTGAGTGGGAGCTCTGTAGCATTTCTGATATTATATGTGGATGACATATTGCTGATTGGAAATGATATAGAATTTCTGGATAGCATAAAAGGATACTTGAATAAAAGTTTTTCAATGAAAGACCTTGGTGAAGCTGCTTACATATTAGGCATCAAGATCTATAGAGATAGATCAAGACGCTTGATAGGACTTTCACAAAGCACATACCTTGACAAAGTTTTGAAGAGGTTCAAAATGGATCAAGCAAAGAAAGGGTTCTTGCTTGTGTTACAAGGTCTGAAGTTGAGTCAGACTCAATGCCCGACCACTGCAGAAGATAGAGAGAAAATGAAAGATGTTCCCTATGCTTCAGCCATAGGCTCTATCATGTATGCAATGATGTGTACCAGACCTGATGTGTGTCTTGCTATTAGCCTAGCAGGGAGGTACCAAATTAATCCAGGAGTGGATCACTGGACAGCGGTCAAGAACATCCTGAAATACCTGAAAAGGACTAAGGATATGTTTCTCGTTTATGGAGGTGACAAAGAGCTAGTCGTAAATGGTTACGTCGATGCAAGCTTTGACACTGATCTGGACGATTCTAAATCGCAAACCGGATACGTGTTTACATTGAACGGTGGAGCTGTTAGTTGGTGCAGTTCTAAACAAAGCGTCGTGGCGGGATCTACATGTGAAGCGGAGTACATAGCTGCTTCGGAAGCAGCAAATGAAGGAGTCTGGATGAAGGAGTTCATATCCGATCTAGGTGTCATACCTAGTGCATCGGGTCCAATGGAAATCTTTTGTGACAATACTGGTGCAATTGCCTTGGCAAAGGAATCCAGATTTCACAAGAGAACCAAGCACATCAAGAGACGCTTCAATTCCATCCGGGACCAAGTCCAGGTGGGAGACATAGAGATTTGTAAGATACATACGGATCTGAATGTTGCAGACCCGTTGACTAAGCCTCTTCCACGAGCAAAACATGATCAGCACCAAAACTCCATGGGTGTTAGAATCATTACTGTGTAATCTAGATTATTGACTCTAGTGCAAGTGGGAGACTGAAGGAAATATGCCCTAGAGGCAATAATAAAGTTATTATTTATTTCCTCATATCATGATAAATGTTTATTATTCATGCTAGAATTGTATTAACCGGAAACATAATACATGTGTGAATACATAGACAAACATAGTGTCACTAGTATGCCTCTACTTGACTAGCTCGTTGATCGAAGATGGTTAAGTTTCCCAGCCATGGACATGAGTTGTCATTTGATTAACGGGATCACATTATTAGGAGAATAATGTGATTGACTTGACCCATTTCGTTAGCTTAGCACTTGATCGTTTAGTATGTTGTTATTGCTTTCTTCATGACTTATACATGTTCCTATGACTATGAGATTATGCAACTCCCGTTTACCGGAGGAACACTTTGTGTGCTACCAAACGTCACAACATAACTGGGTGATTATAAAGGTGCTCTACAGGTGTCTCCGAAGGTACTTGTTGGGTTGGCGTATTTCGAGATTAGGATTTGTCACTCCGATTGTCGGAGAGGTATCTCTGGGCCCTCTCGGTAATGCACATCACTGTAAGCCTTGCAAGCATTGTGACTAATGAGTTAAGTTGCGAGATGATGTATTACGGAACGAGTAAAGAGACTTGCCGGTAACGAGATTGAACTAGGTATTGAGATACCGACGATCGAATCTTGGGCAAGTAACATACCGATGACAAAGGGAACAACGTATGTTGTTATGCGGTTTGACCGATAAAGATCTTTGTAGAATATGTAGGAGCCAATATGAGCATCCAGGTTCCGCTATTGGTTATTGACCGGAGACGTGTCTCGGTCATGTCTACATAATTCTCGAACCCGTAGGGTCCGCACGCTTAAAGTTAGATGACGATCGATATTATGAGTTTTGTGTTTTGATGTACCGAAGGTAGTTCGGAGTCCCGGATATGATCACGGACATGACGAGGAGTCTCGAAATGGTCGAGACCTAAAGATCGATATATTGGACGACTATGTTCGGACACCGGAATGGTTTCGGGGAGTTTCGGACACATACCGGAGTACCCGGGGGTTACCGGAACCCCCCGGGGAGACTAATGGGCCTATTGGGCCCTAGTGGAGAAGAGGAGGGGCGGCCAAGTGCAGCCACGCACCCCCTTCCCCCAGTCCGAATTGGACAAGGAGGGGGCGGCGCCCCCCTTTCCTGTCCCCCTCCTCTCCTTCCCTCTCCTCTCCTACTCCCACTTGGAAGGGGGGAGTCCTACTCCCGGTGGGAGTAGGACTCCTCATGGGGCGCGCCTAGGGTGGCCGGCCCCCTCCCCCTCCTCCACTCCTTTATATACGGGGAGGGGCGCACCCCTTGGAGACAACATCAATCGATCTCTTGATCTCTTAGCCGTGTGTGGTGCCCCCCTCCACCATATTCCACCTCGATAATATCGTAGCGGTGCTTAGGCGAAGCCCTGCGTCGGTAGCATCATCATCACCGTCACCACGCCGTCGTGCTGACGGAACTCTCCCTCAAAGCTCGGCTAGATCGGAGTTCGAGGGACGTCATCGAGCTGAACGTGTGCTGAACTCGGAGGTGCCGTACGTTCGGTACTCGGATCGGTCGAATCGTAAAGACGTACGACTACATCAACCGCGTTGTGCTAACGCTTCCGCTTTCGGTCTACGAGGGTATGTGGACACACTCTCCCCTCTCGTTCCTATGCATCACCATGAACCTGTGTGTGCGTAGGAATTTTTTTGAAATTACTACGTTCCACAACACAAATTACTGTCGAGCAATTGATAGAAAAGTGCATAGTTATGAGAATATCTAGGCATGATCATGTATATAAGCATCACGTCCGCAACAAGTAGACCGACTCCTGCCTGCATCTACTACTATTACTCCACACATCGACCGCTATTCAGCATGCATTTAGAGTATTAAGTTCATAAGAATAGAGTAACGCATTAGGCAAGATGACATGATGTAGAGGGATAAACTCAAGCAATATGATATAAACCCCATCTTTTTATCCTCGATGACAACAATACAATACGTGTCGTTTCCCCTTCTGTCACTGGGATCGAGCACCGCATGATTGAACCCAAAGCTAAGCACTTCTCCCATTGCAAGAAAGATCAATCTAGTAGGCCAAACCAAACTGATAATTCGAAGAGAATTGCAAAGATAACCAATCATGCATAAAAGAATTCAGAGGAGATTCAAATATTGTTCATAGATAATCTTGATCATAAACCCACAATTCATCAGATCTCGACAAACACACCGCAAAAAGAGTTACATCGAATAGATCTCCAAGAAGATCGAGGAGAACTTTGTATTGAGATCCAAAGAGAGAGAGGAAGCCATCTAGCTAATAACTATGGACCCGAAGGTCTGAGGTAAACTACTCACACATCATCGGAGAGGCTATGGTGTTGATGTAGAAGCCCTCCGTGATCGATTCCCCCTCCGGCGGAGCGCTGGAAAAGGCCCCAAGATGGGATCTCATGGGTACAGAAGGTTGCGGCGGTGGAAATAGGGTTTCGTGGTGCTCCTGGATGTTTTCGGGGTACGTGGATATATATAGGAGGAAGAAGTAGGTCGGTGGAGCTACGAGGGGCGCGCCCAGGGGGGCAGGCGCGCCTCCCTGCCTCGTGGCCTCCTCGTTGATTTCTTGACGTCCACTCCAAGTCCTCTGGATCATGTTTGTTCCAAAAATAACTCTCCCGAAAGTTTCATTCCGTTTGGACTCCGTTTAATATTCCTTTTCTACGAAACACTGAAATAGGCAAAAAAACATCAATTTGCACTGGGCCTTGGGTTAATAGATTAGTCTCAAAAAAATATAAAAGTGTATAATAAAGCCCATTAAACATCCAAAACAGAATATATAATAGCATGGAACAATCAAAAATTATAGATACGTTGGAGACGTGTCAATAATCAACACTAACTAATTGTTCTTAATACCTAGGACCTACTTCTCTCTCCTAGGTAAAATACCATAAAACAGATAAACCGGTCCATCTCCATAATGGAGAATGGAGATAAACCTATCTCCAACTTGTGGCTTGCGCACATTCATTTTGTGTCCAATTAGTTGTGTATGCGCATTCATCACTTTGCTCCATTCTTTGATTTTGAGCCTTCTATCATTTGAAGAAATTGAGTATGCACTGTGGTAAGCCTTCGAAGTAGTTGGTCGTAAGCTAACCATATATGCATATCACCTTCGATAAACATCAAGTCCCGCACAACCTCCTTCGGGAGCCTCTGTTGAAAAACGTAATAGTAACATATATAGTTAGGAATGTAGTTTACTTAAGAATAATGTATGCAATGAAGTTACCATCATTAACAAAATCTTACCAAGTTTTTGGCAATGAAGTTACCATCAAGCAATTTATGGACTAGTGGCACGTATCTAGTATAATTTGGGCTGATAGAGTGATTGGTTTTAAAGGCCTCAACATCTTCTATGAATCAGACAAGATAACCTTTCTCCTCACAATTAAGCTCGGAGTCATAGCTGTAGTATGTGTTGTCTACAACCTTCTGAGTATTTCTTGAAGATAAGAAATAAGCTGACAATTATAAATAAATAAGTTTAGTACCGATGAACACCTTTAAATTAACAATATAAATTACTTAACTTAACAAATTAGTTTGACAAACTCACATCTAGGCAAAACTGGAGGCATATCCACATCCACCCAGATGTCGATATTATCATCATCATCATAATCTTCGGGACGAATATCAAATCTCATTTGCATACCCTCCTCAAATCCATATGCCTTGCAGAGAGCTTCCCAATTAGAGCAACCGAAATGGGAGTGATTGACCGCATTGTACAGCTTAACCAGAAACTCATAACCATGTTTAGTTCTTAAGTGAGCCCTCCTCGTCTCCACATTCTCAAAGTCATCTAAACCAAAACCAAGCTTCCAATACATATGGCCTAGCATGGCACGAGATGTACTAATCGAATTGAAAAAAAATCCAGAAATTACACGTTGAACAAAAGAAGCACAAGTGATGATAGTAGTTGCGATGAAATGCTTGTCGTTGCGTACCATACAAACATCAAAGGTCTCTTCCAGCTTCACGGTGAAAAACCTATCATTTTGCAGGTGAGGAAACCTGTCGCATAAACCCCGGCCATCGTAGCAGTGCCCGCACTCCGGGATCCCATCGTCATCAGACATCTCCTGTGTTCAAAATTCAAAGATTATAACTCGACGGCAAACCCAAAATGGTGTTAAATGCTCTTTCCGGCATTTCCAACGCACTCGATATTTTCTATATTATAGCACAAGCCATGCCAAAATTCACGGAAAAATCTGGCATGACCTTTGCTAAAAAGGACATATCGAGCGCCTGAAATTTGCCGGAACGGAAATTAATCAACACTCCGGCAAAACATAGGACACTCGAAGGTGTTCACTGCAAACATGGCCACTTGGCCAAGCACCTATCCTATTTCAGCAACACTAGATATACATGCTTATATTTACATCATATGAGCATTCAAACTTGATGGTCATTGCATTTCAATGGTTGAAAATATGAACAAAAATATTTCAAAATATCTTATATATAATCCTAACATAACTAAATTTGCCAATATAGGTCTATCTCTCTAAACTAGTTCTATTAAGCACTTACAAAATAAACTAGTTCTATTAAGTACTTACTAAATAAACTAGTTCTATTAAGTACTTACTAAATAAACTGGTTCTATTAAGCACTTACTATAAATAAACTAGTTATATTAAACACTTACTAAATAAACTATTTCTATTAAACACTTGCTAAAAATTCTAGTACCCTGGTTCTACCCTAAATTTTCTTACTTCTATTACTAAATTTAATACCTAAAAATTTCTATTCTTAATACCTAAAATTTTCTACACTAAGTGGAGCGAGTAGGAACGAAGGGAGGGGTGAGTGAGGGTGGAGAGGGAGGGAGGAGGGATCAGGAGAGGGACGAGGCAGGGAGGGAGGAGGTGGGAGTGAGGTGGGAGCGGGAGGGAGGGAGGGTGGGATCGGGAGAGGGACGAGGAGAGGAGGGAGGTGGAAGGAGGATGGATGGAGGAACTACCTCAGTGGAGGAGGAGCAGGAGCGTCGGCGGCGGCGGTGGACGACAGGAGGTGCGGGGGAGAGTGAGAGTGGAGTGGAGAGGGGAGAGTGAGGGGCGGCCAGTTGGAGAAGATAGGATGGCTTTAGCAGTAGCGCGCGTTAGGATAAAGCGCTACTGCTAAACGCCATAGTAGTAGCGCGTTTACGAAACAGGCGCTACTGCTATACCTAGTCTGACGGCAAGGTCGTGGCAATTATAGTAGTAGCGTTGTTTCCTCCTGACGCGCTACTGCTGTGTGGATATCAGTAGCGCGGTTTGTTGTCAAGCGCTACTACTAAGTAGCAGTAGCGCCTTATTTTAACCGTGTTGCTGGTAAGATTCTGTGTATAAAGTTTTCCCTAATAGTAAACTCTAACCTTACCGTTCCAAGGAGACGGCAGGAATCTACGCCGGAGCTCAATCGACTACGTCTAGATAGACGAATTTAAAGAGGATCAAAACCTGAAAGACAGACTCAAAGAAAAAACGCCGCCATCCGTCCGAGCGCCGCACCTACAAGGACTAAAACACCTTGACCTAAACTACTAACCGGAGGGAAGGCGAGTCTACTTGCTCGCCGGCGAAGTCTGGAGGGAGAATTTATCCTAGCCACCAAAGAATATGGGAGGAATAGTTGAATCAGTCAACCTAACCATGCCAATTACTCTTTGAAAGTACAAGTGTGCACGCATAACTCCACCGACACACAAGAGATTGTTCTTCGCTAAGCATCGAGTCTCCTTGCTTATCATATCTTTTGGATTCTTCTCTACTTTTGTTTGGGTGATATGCATCGTACGCATGGGTTAAAACAGGTTACGTGGTGGGTTGACCGCGCATCACTACCATCCAATTATGGGCGTCTCATGCACCTTCCTCCTCTCCGTTGCTCTTCTTATCATATTGTTTGCTGTTTTATGTTCTAGGCACTTCGAGAAATGGTCATACGAAAGAATAGTGACTGGATTATACTGTTGCTGACTTGTGACTTGTGACTTCCTAGACCTATATGCTGCCGAAAAACTTGCTCACAAGTCACAACACTTCATGATGAGTTGTTGTTGCTTTTATTTTCCGATGAGCGTTGACCATTATAATAGCCCTGGGAACATGGCAAACTTCTCATGTGTCAAGCTGGACCATGATAAGAACCATGTTACAATTTCACTGCTCCTCAAAAATGGTCAATAGATTGTCGAAAGAGAAACATGGCATCCAAAAATATAGAAGTAGTTATGATCATTCGCTTATCTAATTTGTTTATGGCTAACAATAAAGTAACACAGACGATTGTGAGTCTTATAAATTGATTTTATATGAAGATATAACATTAATTTTCTAAAAACATGTAGAGAAAATGATGTTGATTCTAGAAACTACGCTAGTCCTAGAGTTAGACTCTTGAGCAAGAGCTATTTCCTCCCTGTTATCATAAGTATTTTGCTCCTAGGTAAGGGGATTGTTTATTAGTGACGTCACAGTTGTATAGGTTTTTCTGTAACACACAACCTATCTTTTTTAATGAAGAACACACATGGTTGTAGGTGTCTCATGAAGCGAACATTATGGGGCTCTTTGAATTGTAGAATTTTCATAGACCGTTAGCGGACTGGGACTACTAAATTGTTGTGGAAAAAAAAATATGTGACCCCCATTCCATAGGAATCTCAATGTGAGCTTAAACCTCATTCTGTTTCTCCCTGGGGAAGTCCAATGCACTTTTACTCTATCTCACTCTACTTTTTCTCCTCGATTACAAAATACTACTTGTGTTTATTTCCCACGCATTCTCAAAAGGCACACCTCACAATGTTTTCCTTGTTTTAAAATCATATAAGAATTCATAGTTATCCTCAATCTTATGTCTTTCCTTTTTTTTCAAGAATTACGTTTTACCTATTTATATGATTTCAAATCCATGCTATCCTAAGGCTCTATATCCTTCTTTCCAAAGGTCGAGGGAAGAAAAACCCTATTTAGCGCTTAAAGCGCCGATTTTGGGCTCTTCAGTACACGGAGCTCACACAACCATTCCTTTGTAAGTTCTAACGGGGTCGGCCCATGTTCTTTATTTTTTCCCTCAATGGTTTGGCCTTTCAGTTTTCGGGTTTCTTTTGGACTGGGCTTTGTTCGGGTTTTTCTGTTTTCGTTCCTTTTTCCTTTTTCTTTTCCCTTTTTATTTTTATTCTATTTTCCTTTTATTTTACCTTATTAAAATTTCGTGAACATTTTCCACCTGTGATTTTATTTTCAAATACGTGAATTTTTCAGATCTGCGAACATTTTTTCAAATACGTGAATTTTTTTTATGCAAACTCTTCCACAATTTTTTGAATATTTATTAAATACATGAACTTTTTAAACTCACGAATTTTTTCAAATTCATGAAATTTTTCCAAATTTGTGAACATTTTTGAATGAATGGAAATTTTCCAAATTTGTGAACACCTTTTCAAATCAATGGATTTTTTTAATCCTGTTTCTTTTTCATATCCATGAACATTTATTGAATTCGCCAACATTTTCAAACCCGCAATCAATTTTGAATAGATGAACATTTTTTTGACATTCTCACCTTTTAAAATACACAAACATTTTTTTAAAAATTTACAGAAGAAAACCACCTAGTTTTGACATAGTAGCCCAGTGGCAGGCAAGCGTTTTTTTCTTCTCAAAATTGGAGATGGCACGAGTCGATCGAGCGTTGTAACCAACTTTTTTTAGTCTAAACGAACTTTATTTATTGATCATAGTCCAAATACATTGGGATACAAATTAGGTCCGGAGTATCTTGGAGCCATAAATGACGTCCAAAGAAAGTCCTAAAGTATGCTTAGCGAGGCTATGTGCCTCGATATTAGAATCGCATCCCTATCCATGGGATGTTTTTTGAAACTATGATGATTTTTATAGCAAATTCGGAAACTATACGGCCTAATGCATAAAAATCGAAACTATGACCCCGTCGGCCTTCTGTTGGCCGAAGAGGGACTTTTCGGCCTACCGTTGGCCGAAGTGGGCCCTTTAGCCTCCCGTTGGCCGAAGAGTGCCCAGCCTGTTGGCCGAAGAGCACTTTTCGGCTTCCCTTTGGCCGAAAAGTGTCATGGACACAAAACGTAACTAAGATGGCCTCAAATGAAGAATTTATCAACATGAAAAAACTTCGTCTCGTCGAAATGGTTGATTTTGATATAAAAATCGTCTTAATCCGATGTCGTATGCAACCTGTAGAGCCAAAACAAGGTCAGGGGCAGAAGCTGCAGAGTTACTTCGGACGGACCGAATGGATGTCAGAAAATTTGTCACGGGACACCCGGTGCACTCGGTGAGACCGTGTGGAATATAGAAGAGTACACAAGTTTGGTCACGTTCACTCTGTGAGACTGAACCAAACCACTAGGAGGCTCCGAATGGATCCGAAAAATTACTAAAGATTCCTGTCCGAGTTAAAGTTAAGATTTTTGATCTGAAAAATTGTTCGTCTGCACCAGGAAGACTGCTTGCATACTGCGCTTCCGGCCAGGTCTCCTTCGACGTGAGATATGGTGCATCACCCCCAGCGTCGAGGGTACACGGTGACGTTTTTGTGTGCATCACCCCCGGCGTCGAGGGTGCACGGCGACGGGCCTGAGAGGTGACCATTGCCTCTCTTTGCATGGTGGATGACGCCACCGCCGAAAGTTTTCCTCTCAATTCGTGCCATCGCAACAGAGACATTTCTTCAATGCCGGCATGTGTCTTCCCGGTGCAGACGAACAATGCCCACATCGATTTATGAGGCGGCTGGACTTCCCGTACAATAAAGGACTAAAAATTCTATCAAAAAATCTTTGGCAATTTTTTGGAGCCTCCGAGTGGTTTGGTTCGGTCTCACCGAGTGAACGTGACCAAACTTGTGTACTCTTCTGTATTCCACACGGTCTCACCGAGTGCACCGGGTGTCCCGTGAAAAATTTTCTGACATCCATTCGGTCTGTCCGAAGTAACTCTGCAGCTTCTGCCCCTGATCTTGTTTTGGCTCTACAGGTTGCATACGACGTCGGATTAAGACGATTTTTATATCAAAATCAACCGTTTCGATGAGACAAAGATTTTTCATGCTGATAACTTTTTCATTTGAGGCCATCTTAATTACGTTTTGTGCCCCTGACACTTTTCGGCCAACGGGAAGCCGAAAAGTGCTTTTCGGCCCAGCTGGGCACTCTTCGGCCGCTGAAGAGCCCACTTCGGCCAACGGTAG
This sequence comes from Aegilops tauschii subsp. strangulata, assembly GCF_002575655.3. Classification (NCBI taxonomy): domain Eukaryota; kingdom Viridiplantae; phylum Streptophyta; class Magnoliopsida; order Poales; family Poaceae; genus Aegilops; species Aegilops tauschii. Next base: position 546,590,939 of record NC_053036.3, on the reverse strand, counting down.
GCCGAAAAGTCCCTCTTCGGCCAACAGAAGGCCAACGGGGTCATAGTTTCGATTTTTATGCATTAGGGCGTATAGTTTCCGAATTTGCTATAAAAATCATCATAGTTTCAAAAAAAATCTATCCATGGCTAGTTCTCTCGTAATACTCCAGTCCTTCAGATCTCTCTTCATGGACTCCTCCCATGTCAAGTTCGGTTTACCCCGGCCTCTCTTGACATTATGAGCACCCTTTAGCCGTCCCCTATGCATTGGCGTTTCTGGAGGCCTGCGTTGAATATGTCCAAACCATCCGAGACGATGCTGGCCAAGTTTCTCTTCAGTCGGTGCTACTCCAACTCTATCTCGTATATCATCATTCCGGACTAGGTCCCTCCTTCTGTGACCACACATCCATCTCAACACGCGCATCTCTGTCACACCTAACTACTGAACATGTCACCTTTTAGTCGATCAACGCTCAACACCATACAAAAAACCCACTGAAAACAAAACAAAAACTGTGAAGAAACCAAAAAAAAAATCAAAACGGAAAAATAACAAAAGGAACCAAAACACAAAAATCAAATAAAGGGAATGAAACCACTGAAAACCAAACAAAACAGTGAAGAAAACGGAAGCAAAAACATAAGCAAAAAACGCAAGAAACATCGAAGGAAATAACAACTGAAGAAAACATCACATGAATCCATACTTGGGCTGGCCCAACTGAAAGCTCGCTTCAGCAAAGCCATAACTATTTGTCGTCCGCTGGTGGCAAATAGGATTGGGCATCACGTAGGGAGAGCAAATAACTAAGGGGTTTCCCTTGTGGGAGCCCCACAAGGGTCATCTTGGGTGGGGTGAGAGCGCCGCCGCGACATGTCGCCCGTTGGCGTTTTCTCTGGATTTTTTATTTTTCTATACGCGTTTTCGGGTTTTTGATGTTTTTTTTTGTTTTTATGACTTTTTGATTTTTGCACGGTTTTTCCCTAGGTTTTGAACACATTTTTTTTTGCTGAAAAAATGCATTTTTTCTCTTAAGCAAGAGGTACAAATGTGCTTCTCGTGGAGGCACAGGTTCACTTCCACGAGAGGCACAGATTTGCCTATCGGAAGGAGTGATAAAACATGTTTTTTTTTTGTTTCGCGAGAGGCACAAATTTTTCGTGGAGGCACATGCTTCTTTCGCGAGAAGCACAATTTTTTCGTGGAGGCACATGCTTCTTTCACGAGAAGCACAACTCAGAAAGGGAAAAACGCGTTTGTTTTTCTTCCACGAGAGGTACAACTATTAAACCCGAAAGAAAATACCCGAGCGAAAGAAAAAACACAAACATTTTTTTTACAAATTCGTTACATTTTTTGATATTGTGAACATTCTTTACAGATCTGCAAACATTTTGTGAATTCATGATTTTTTTACAAATTCACAAATAGTTTCTGGAATCATGAACATTTTTCAAATTCAAAAACATTTTTACAAATGGGATAACACTTTTTAAAACTTGTGAACATTTTTTCAGAACCCATGAACATTTTTTGAATTCAAGAATGTTTTCCAAATTCGAAAACTTTTTGAATTCATGAATTATTTTCAAAAGCATGAACATTTTTTGAATTTACAAACATTTTAAAATCCATGAGCATATTCATCAAACTCACGAACATTTTTGAATTTGAGAACATTTTTAAAATTCGTGATGGTTTTGAGATTCGATTTTTGTTTGAAATCCCGAACATTTTTTAACGAAACCAAAAAAAGCAGGAAAAAACGAAAGGAAATAAAAACAGGGGCCCCCCGCCCCCACATGGGCCGGGCCAAAGTCCCGTGCGTTACCTTGCTTTCCACCGCGTGGGTCGGGGGAATAGGAGTCCCCCCTTTTCTCTATCCATCCCGGCGTCCCGACAGCTTCGCCTCGCCCGCCGTGGCCGCCCCGAGCTTTTCCGGTCCCCGTTCAGGTCCCCAGTAAAAGCTTCCGCATGCGGCATCTCCTCCTCCCAGCACCTCGCCAGCGCCAAGCAGCTCTTCCCGCCGCCCAAGCCCTGAGCCCCAGCGCAAGCTCCGGCCCCCAGATCCCCGCTCTGCCCATGGCGGCGCGGACACAGGCGTGGCAGTTCGCGGCCGCCCTGGTCTTCTTCCACGGCTCCGAGTACGTCCTCGCCGCCGCCTTCCACGGCCACAGCAACGTCACCGCCACCTGTGAGTGAACCCCCTCTTCGGCCCCCATCTTTGCCATCCAGAGAGGGTGCTCCTGAGATTGTGTAGATACTACTACTGGTAGTGGTAGAGAGTAGAGAAGGTGTTACCGATGCACATGATTCTTGTATGCTGCTTAGATTAAAGTGCCCTGGTTAACATGTGGTAATGTGAAGCACATATAAATTGTGTCCTTTCGTCTGATCCAACTGGATTGCTATTGGTGTGGTTTGATTTTGTTTAGATAGTCGAGATGACTTAGGAGGAATTGGCAGAATGCATGCTTTGGCAGTTCCCCTATTTGCATAATAATCGGCGTCGTGGTCTCGGCAATTTCTCACCTAGCATTTAACTGACAAATAACCATGGTATACCTCTGCTGTCCGATCTATATGCAATTGTAAGAATTTCTTTGTTTAGCTTAAGAATTCAACAGAAAGAAGCTACCGAGTACTATACTGTGATAAATTTAGGGGATAAGGAGCAAGTATCTTTTTTTTCGACCCATGGAGACTAGTTCCCATGTCGGCTTTTTAGAAGAAATGAGGCGCCCTGCAGAGGCCGCGCCTCGAACGCGGGTGGGTAAGCTCACAGACGTGTGCTCTAGCCAACTGAGCACCGCTCGGTTCTCAGAAAGAACGAGTATCAATGGGCTGACATAAAGGTTGAGGTCAAGCTCCAAAATCAGAAAGTGCAATTTGAGTGCCTCTACAGAGTAGTATTTTACCAATTAAATTTCAATATGCCTGATGAATTAATTTCCTAATTTAGTGCTTCATAAGCCATCATAAGTATTTATCTTCATATATAGTACTCCCTCCGTCCCATAATATAAGAGTGTTTTGTACACTAGTGTAGTGTCAAAAACGCTCTTATATTATGGGACAGAGGGAGTACAAATTGGGGATGATTAAAAATAGTTATTCAAACTTGATTTGTCCAACTTGCATTTTTTAGATCACTTAACTCTGGCTCTAAACTATTTTAGTTCAACAACAACAAGAAAGCCTTTAGTCCCAAACAAGTAGGGGGAGGCTAGATCTGAAACCCATAGGATCTTGCAACCAACTCATGGTTCTGGCGATAGCAAGCTTCCACGCACCCCTGTCGATGGCTAGTTCTTTGGTGATACTCCAGTCCTTCAGATCTCTATTTGATTGGATAATAGCACAATCAGAAAATTCATAATCGTAGGTTATCAACTTGATACATAAGATGGTCAAAAAGAATATGAGGGGCTGTTTGGATGTTGCCCATACTAGCCCAGCCAAATCACGGGCACGCCCAAAAATTGGCTAGCTATTTGCTCGCCGGTGTCTCACCCATGGTATGGTGTGAAAGTGAGCTGAGGAAGGCCATGCAGCGTTGGCGAGCCAAATAATTGGTGCTCATCCAAACATATGCCCAACATGCAGTCAACGCCAACTTTTTGGCTGGCAGCTGTTGGCTCAAAATCCAAAGAGCCCCTGAAAGAACATTACCATGCATAGATTGGCGTCCGCTTCTTTATTTCATTTATCTTCTTTCTTTACCATTTAATTGTAATTTGCACTATGTAACTGCGTGATCGTGTTGTGAGCTAATTAAGGTGCTTCTGATGCAGCACTTCTTATCAGCAAGCAGTATGTTTTGGCAATGAGTTTTGCAATGGTGGAACACCTGACAGAAAGCCTTTTCTTCCCAGAAATAAAAGGGTATCTGTTTGTCAGTAATATTGGCCTTCTGATGGTGCTTGTTGGTGAAATTATTCGTAAAATTGCTGTTGTAACGGCTGGGCGTGCCTTTACACATGTTATACGGATTCAGTATGAAGACCAGCATCAGTTGGTAACTCATGGAATTTATAGGTACTTGCATCACAATTCAACATTTATAGTCTTGAGTACTGTTGTTGCCTTCCTCTGCATGTGCTCCAACTTAAACATTTTTTTCGTTGCAACATAAAAAACATGGCGATAGTTCTGCATAACTGGTTATAGCTGCTAAAGTATGTTCTTAATTGTACAGATTTATGCGGCATCCTGGGTATTCAGGCTTTCTTCTATGGGCAGTTGGAACGCAGGTTATGCTGTGCAATCCAGTATCTACAGTTGTATTTGCATTGGTGTTGTGGCGTTTCTTTGCAAGGCGGATACCGTATCCTTCTAAAAGAACCGTATTTCTACCTCTATATCCTAGGCTCTCCATTTTCAGAATGTGCCCAATTAATGTGAATATTTCATATAAGAGTTAAGTATATTATTTTGTGTGCTTCTTCTACAGTTTTTATTGTGATCCCTTCACTCAAGAGCAGATATGAAGAATTTTTCTTGAGGCAATTTTTTGGCTCTCAATATGAAGAATATGCACGGAAAGTGCACTCGGGGTTACCATTTATAAACTGAGTGTTTCAAACTTGCAAAGTAAGTTATTGAGTCCTCGCTTTCCAGCGTTCTGTCCACACCGTGTGTTTGGATTATCAAGTTAACAGACTGCTTTGTTCATTCTTCTTAATGCTCCAACCATAAGGTTTTGTCAGTGTACACTGGTAGATACATGCTCTATAAGTAAGAAAAGTTGGATATTTATGTGTCATAATTCTGTATAGTTTGTCTTTAAAGAATATGAGTAACTTTTAGTAGTTTGAGTGATTGATCTAGTCTACCAGAATCTAAAGTTTGTATTATACAAGTCCGCCTTACCACCTGTTTGTACGTAATAACCTCCAACAGTTGCAGTTTCAGATTTGAAGCACACTTTCACACTAGTTTTGAGAATTGTGTTTGAGTCAACGACCATACCATGTTGTGGGCATCTCACGTCTTACACACGACTTTCTCAACTTTCATGTATTTTAGTGTCATCTATTGCTTATGTATACTTTGTAAATAGCACAAATGGTGACAGATTTATTCAGGAGGTACAGTTTCTTTTTTTAAAGATATTGTGCTTCTATAGGTGGGGTCTTTCATTACATTAGAAAGGCCATACAAATATATATGTCATAGATACCCTGGAATCGCAAATTTGTAAGAAATTTAAAAGAATTACTATGTTACAAACTGCACAAAGTAAGAAATATGTGTTGTTCTAGCTGCTGATTAGATTCCAAGATATGGATTGCTCACGTCGCCAATCCATGAGCTCATTGACTTGTCTTGAACCAACCAGTATTTAAAGGTTGTGCGCATGTGGCATTATCACAAAATCATTAAACATGCATTGCAACATGTATGTTTTGGGGTCACCAGCGATACAGACAGTTTTTGTCCCTTATAATGTAAATATGAACCTGGAAACTGGGTATTGATTGTCTTCATTTTTATTATAGGCAACGCTTACCCCCTGCTGTCCTCATCATTGATATGTCTAAGGAAAGCACTTTACAACATGGACTCGAGAGATGCCAAACGAGCAAGCTATGTCATGGATTTTACACAATACAATACAAATCTGGAATTTGATGAAGCTGAAGAGTCATTCCTCAGCTCGTCAATCTGGCGCGAATGCTAAGAACTGTTGCTGATGCAAATGGGTTCGCTTACAGCTAGTTTTGTGGAAGCTCTGCCATTCATTAGATTCGAACCGAATAGTTTCCGCTCTTTCTGGAGAACGTCGAACATTTCCAGTAGGTTCGCTGTGTGAAAGCCTTTGTAGTACAACTGTATCAAGTGTGCCTGAACATATATGCTCCACCATGCTTTGCTCCTGGGCTTGCAGAAGAAAAGAAACTCCCAGTTTGTTCCATGGAATCTGAAATTCACTGCAGAGCTGCAGTTCTTTTGTCTCTGATGCACAGCTAGCTAAGAATAATCAGTCATTTTTAGCAAGAAACAGTTCTGGAATAATCTGTCATTCTGCTTTGCGCAGCTCTGGAATGTGAACAGGGCGGATAAAAATGTCTTGATTCTCCAAATAGAAACTCCTTGAAGTTACTAGTGCCGGACAACCTGGAAGAGGATATGCCTTTATTCATCCAGTTATTATTTTTCTGCCAATAGAAGTTACCTCACGGCGGACAAAAAAAGGTGTATTCTATCCGCCGCACCGGTAGCAATCAGATGATGCTGATTTGGGATAAACTTTTGCTATCGACTTAAACCAGGTCGACATCAGGTGTGCGTAGCAGGGAGGGCCTTGGTCGGTCCAAAAGCACCCGTGCACATCTTATCACTCCGATCTAGTGGATGCTTTGTTCGGCTCTACTTTTGACCTTTCAACTTTCAACCACCCAACCTATAGTTTTTTGTTTCCCGGTTATGCCAAAAGTTTTTTTTTTGAAGGGCGGTTGCGCCAAAAGTTAGGCGACTGCAAATTCATGAAGTCTTCATCGATTTGTAGACCATGCAATTTGTTTGTGATTCATGTTCCTCAAATGTGGAGAACCGAGGCCACGGAGCAGAGCCAAGGTCAGAGCTTCGTGCGGGGGGTTATAGTTTGGGGGTGGGCGGTTTCGACGCCGGAGAGTGTGGGTGGGGCGACGATAGGATGAGCGGTGGTGGAGGTTGGGTATCGACGGGCGGCAGTTGGCTGAAGGTTGAAAAAAAATAAGCATCCATAGGATTGAGAATCCAACGGTCGGTTGGAATCAACTACTCCCTCCGTAAAGAAATGTAAGAGCGTCTAGGTCACTATTTTAATAATCTAAACGCTCTTACATTTCTTTATAGAGGGGTACATTTTAAGTATTCAGCCAAATGCGCTGTAGGTCCTGAAAAAGGTATATTGTTTGAGTCATTGAGTGAAGTCTGCTGAAAGAAAATAGCACAAATTATTTTCTACTAGAAACGATTGGAAGAAAACATTAATTACTTTAGGCTAACATCATGTATGAAATAAATACAAAATAATCCCTTTGTTCTAAACTACTTGAAGTTATAACTTTGCACTCAGTCAAACTTCTTCAAGTTTGGCCACATATATAGAAAATATTCCAATATATATAACTTCGAATATACATAGTATGAAAATATATATTCTATGATGAATCTAGTGAAACTAATTTGGTGTTGTATCTTAGAATGATTGGAGTTAGGGAAACTAATTTGGTGTTGTATCTTAGAATGGTTGGAGCTAGGGAAACTAATTTGGTGTCGTATCTTAGAATGATTAGAGTTAATGAAACTAATTTGTGTTATATCTTGGATTAGAATGACTAGAGTTCCCTTTAGGCCTAGATTAAAACAAATAAAACTGCATATAACTGAGATTGCATAGGAATTTCCCATGGATGCCATTTGGACAGTAGGAACATACCATAAAATGATTTAGGAATTTAGGAACCCCCTTTCCCCAAGATTTGGAGGTTTCTAGACATGAGCTCCAATCTCGCATTGAATTTCCTTTAAGAAGTCCAAGACAATGAGTGTTTTTCTCCATGCATGGGAGATTACTAAAACACGAGCTCCGTCCTCGAATTCAATTCCCTATAAGAAGTCCAGGGCGATGAATGTTTTTTATGAACCAAAGGTGGGCTTGTGCCGGCCTAAACCACTTTATTACCCATTCAATCCGAACAATACAGTGAGGAATTAGAGTTACATAAGGGGGAAGGAGAGTTAGCCATTACATTACAATCTCGCGACTAAGTGGAATAACATTTATACCTTAGTCATGGAGCAAGATCTGCTTTTGAGTATTTTTGCATCGGTTGGCCCACAATTGTAGATCACCAGGCAGAACTCTAGCAATGTTTGTAGGCCATTAATTCACATGCCTTTAAAGCCTTTTTCATTTCTTCGTTTCCAAATATTCCAAAGGATGGCCATGATCACCGTTGATCAAATTTTATTAAACATAAACTCATGCCACAAATGTTGGAGAATTTTTAGGGGTGCCATCATGTAAGTGTTGGGGATCGTTGCAGAAATTAAAAAATTTCTACGCATCACCAAGATCAATCTATGGAGAGACTAGCAACGAGGGAGAGGGGAGTGTATCTTCATACCCTTGAAGATCGCGATGCTGAAGCGTTACTAGAACGCGGATGAGGGAGTCGTACTCGCGGCGATTCAAATCGCGGAAGATCCGATCTAACGCCGAACGGACGGCGCCTCCGCGTTCAACACACGTACAACCCGGGGAAGTCTCCTCGTTGATACAGCAAGGGGAGAGGAGAAGTTGAGGGAGAGCTCCGGCAGCACGACGGCGTGGTGGTGGAGCTTGCAGTTCTCCGGCAGGGCTTCGCCAAGCACTACGGAGGAGGAGGAGGTGTTGGGGAGGAAGAGGGCTGTGCCAGGGGAAGGGTGCGGCAGCCCTCCCACCTCCCCTCTATTTATAGGGGCAAGGGAGAGGGGGCCGGCCCCCTCCAGATGGATCTAGAGGGTGGGCGGCGGCCAAGGGGGGAGGCTTGCCCCCCCAAGCCAAGGGGGGCGCCCCCTTTAGGGTTTCCCCCCAACCCTAGGCACATGGGCCCTAGGGGGGTTTGGCGCCCAGCCCACCTAGGGGCTGGTTCCCCTCCATATTCAGCCCATAGGGCCCTCCGGGGCAGGTGGACCCTCCCGGTGGACCCCCGGAACCCTTTCGGTGGTCCCGGTACAATACCGATAAACCCCCGAACACTTCCGGCGACCGAATAAGGACTTCCCATATATAAATCTTTATCTCCGGACCATTCAGGAACTCCTCGTGACGTCCGGGATCTCATCCGGGACTCCGAACAACATTCGGTAACCGCATACTAATTCTCATAACAACTCTAGCGTCACCGAACCTTAAGTGTGTAGACCCTACGGGTTCGGGAATCATGCAGACATGACCGAGACATCTCTCCGGCCAATAACCAACAGCGGGGTCTGGATACCCATGTTGGTTCCCACATGTTCCACGATGATCTCATCGGATGAACCACGATGTCGGGGATTCAAACAATCCCGTATACAATTCCCTTTGTCAATCGGTACGTTACTTGCCCGAGATTCGATCGTCGGTATCCCAATACCTCGTTCAATCTCGTTACCGGCAAGTCACTTTACTCGTTCCGTAATGCATGATCCCGTGACTAACTGCTTAGTCACGTTGAGCTCATTATGATGATGCATTGCCGAGTGGGCCCAGAGATACCTCTCCGTCATACGGAGTGACAAATCCTAGTCTCGATTCGTGCCAACCCAACAGACACTTTCGGAGATACCTGTAGTGTACCTTTATAGCCACCCAGTTACATTGTGACGTTTGGTACACCCAAAGCATTCCTACGGTATCCGGGAGTTGCACAATCTCATGGTCTTAAGGAAATGATACTTGACATTAGAAAAGCTTTAGCAGACGAACTACACGATCTTGTGCTATGCTTAGGATTGGGTCTTGTCCATCACATCATTCTCCTAATGATGTGATCCCGTTATCAACGACATCCAATGTCCATGATCAGGAAACCATAACCATCTATTGATCAACGAGCTAGTCAACTAGAGGCTCACTAGGACATGTTGTGGTCTATGTATTCACACATGTATTATGATTTCCGGATAACACAATTATAGCATGAACAATAGACAATTATCATGAACAAGGAAATATAATAATAACCATTTTATTATTGCCTCTAGGGCATATTTCCAACAGTCTCCCACTTGCACTAGAGTCAATAATCTAGTTACATTATGATGAATCGAACACCCATAGAGTTCTGGTGTTGATCATGTTTTGCTCGTGGAAGAGGTTTAGTCAACGGATCTGCGACATTCAGGTCCGTAAGCACTTTACAAATATCTATGTCTCCATCTTGAACATTTTCACGAATGGAGTTGAAGCGACTCTTGATATGCCTGGTCTTCTTGTGAAACCTGGGCTCCTTGGCAAGGGCAATAGCTCCAGTGTTGTCACAGAAGAGAGTCATCGGGCCCGACGCATTGGGAATAACTCCTAGGTCGGTAATGAACTCCTTCATCCAGATTGCTTCATGTGCTGCCTTCGAGGCTGCCATGTACTCCGCTTCACATGTAGATCCCGCCACGACGCTTTGCTTGCAACTGCACCAGCTGACTGCCCCACCATTCAAAATATATACGTATCCGGTTTGTGACTTGGAGTCATCCAGATCTGTGTCGAAGCTACTAGCATCGACGTAGCCCTTTACGACGAGCTCTTCGTCACCTCCATAAACGAGAAACATATCCTTAGTCCTTTTCAGGTACTTCAGGATATTCTTGACCGCTGTCTAGTGTTCCATGCCGGGATTACTTTGGTACCTTCCTACCAAACTTACGGCAAGGTTCACATCAGGTCTGGTACACAGCATGGCATACATAATAGACCCTATGGCCGAGGCATAGGGGATGACACTCATCTTTTCTCTATCTTCTGCCGTGGTCGGGCATTGAGCCGTGCTCAATCTCACACCTTGCAATACAGGCAAGAACCCCTTCTTGGACTGATCCATATTGAACTTATTCAATATCTTGTCAAGGTATGTGCTTTGTGAAAGACCAATGGGGCGTCTCGATCTATCTCTATAGATCTTGATGCCTAATATGTAAGCAGCTTCTCCAAGGTCCTTCATTGAAAAACACTTATTCAAGTAGGCCTTTATGCTTTCCAAAAATTCTATATCATTTCCCATCAATAGTATGTCATCCACATATAATATGAGAAATGCTATAGAGCTCCCACTCACTTTCTTGTAAACGCAGGCTTCTCCATAAGTCCGTGTAAACCCAAACGCTTTGATCATCTCATCAAAGCGAATGTTCCAACTCCGAGATGCTTGCACCAGCCCATAGATTGAGCGTTGGAGCTTGCATACCTTGTCAGCATTCTTAGGATCGACAAAACCTTCCGGCTGCATCATATACAATTCTTCCTTAAGGAAACCATTAAGGAATGCCGTTTTGACGTCCATTTGCCATATTTCATAACCATAGAATGCGGCAATCGCTAACATGATTCAGACGGACTTCAGCTTCGCTACGGGTGAGAAGGTCTCATCGTAGTCAACCCCTTGAACTTGTCGATAACCCTTAGCGACAAGCCGAGCCTTATAGATGGTCACATTACCATCCGCGTCTGTCTTCTTTTTAAAGATCCATTTATTTTCTATGGCTCGCCGATCATCGGGCAAGTCTGTCAAAGTCCATACTTTGTTTTCATACACGGATCCTTCTCGGATTTCATGGCTTCAAGCCATTTGTTGGAATCTGGGCCCGCCATCGCTTCTTCATAGTTCGAAGGTTCACCGTTGTCCAACAACATTATTTCTAGGATAGGGTTGCCATACCATTCTGGTGTGGAACGTGTCCTTGTGGACCTACGAAGTTCAGTAGCAACTTGATCCGAAGTTCCTTGATCATCATCATTAACTTCCTCTCTAGTCGGTGCAGGCACCACAAAAACATTTTCCTGAGCTGCGCTACTTTCCGGTTCAAGAGGCAGTACTTCATCAAGTTCTACTTTCCTCCCATTTACTTCTTTCGAGAGAAACTCTTTCTCCAGAAAGGATTCGTTCTTGGCAACAAAGATCTTGCCTTCGGATCTGAGGTAGAAGGTATACCCAATGGTTTGCTTAGGGTATCCTATGAAGACGTGGGTTCGAGCTTTTCAGGTTGAAGTTTCTTGACATAAGCATCGCATCCCCAAACTTTTAGAAACGACAGCTTAGGTTTCTTCCCAAACCATAATTCATACGGTGTCGTCTCAACGGATTTAGACGGTGCCCTATTTAAAGTGAATGTAGCTGTCTCTAAAGCATAAGCCCAAAATGATAGCGGTAAATCGGTAAGAGACATCATAGATCGCACCATATCCAATAGAGTGCGATTACGACGTTCGGACACACCGTTACGCTGAGGTGTTCCAGGCGGCGTGAGTTGTGAAACGATTCCACATTTCCTTAAGTGCGTACCAAACTCGTGACTCAAATATTCTCCTCCACGATCTGATCGTAAGAACTTTATTTTCCTGTCACGTTGGTTCTCCACCTCACTCTGAAATTCCTTGAACTTTTCAAAGGTCTCAGACTTGTGTTTCATCAAGTAGACATACCCATATCTACTTAAGTCATCAGTGAGGGTGAGAACATAACGATAGCCACCGCGAGCCTCAACGCTCATTGGACCGCACACATCAGTATGTATGATTTCCAATAAGTTGGTTGCTCGCTCCATTGTTCCGGAGAACGGAGTCTTGGTCATCTTGCCCATGAGGCATGGTTCGCATGTGTCAAATGATTCATAATCAAGAGACTCCAAAAGTCCATCTGCATGGAGCTTCTTCATGCGTTTGACACCAATGTGACCAAGGCGGCAGTGCCACAAGTATGTGGGACTATCATTATTAACCTTACATCTTTTGGTATTCACACTATGAATATGTGTAACATCACGTTCGAGATTCAATAAGAATAAACCATTGACCAGCGGGGCATGACCATAAAACATATCTCTCATATAAATAGAACAACCATTATTCTTGGATTTAAATGAGTAGCCATCTCGCGTTAAACGAGATCCAGATACAATGTTCATGCTCAAAGCTGGCACTAAATAACAATTATTGAGGTTCAAAATGTAGCGTGCCGACGGCGATCACATCGACCTTGGAACCATTCCCGACGCGCATCGTCACCTCGTCCTTCGCCAGTCTCCGCTTATTCCGCAGCTCCTGTTTTGAGTTACAAATATGAGCAACCGAACCGGTATCAAATACCCAGGAGCTACTACGAATACTGGTAAGGTACACATCAATAACATGTATATCACATATACCTTTGGTGTTGCCGGCCTTCTTGTCCTCTAAGTACTTGGGGCAGTTCCGCTTCCAGTGACCATTTCCCTTGCAATAGAAGTACTGAGACTGATTTACCGGGCGCGGCAACTCCCTTGCCGTCCTTCTTGAAGTTCTTTTTAGCCTTGCCCTTCTTAAAACTAGTGGTCTTATTCACCATCAACACTTGATGTTCCTTTTTGATCTCCACCTCCGCTGATTTCAACATTGAATATAACTCAGGAATGGACTTCTCCATCCCTTGCATATTGTAGTTCATCACAAAGCTCTCGTAGCTAGGTGGGAGCGACTGGAGGATCCTGTCAATGACCGAGTCATCTGGGAGATTAACTCCCAACTGAGACAAACGGTTGTGTAACCCGGACATAGTGAGTATATGCTCACTGACAGAACTGTTTTCCTCCATCTTACAACTGTAGAATTTGTCGGAGACTTCATATCTCTCGACCCGGGCATGAGCTTGGAAAACCATTTTCAGGTCTTGGAACATCTCATATGCTCCGTGTTGCTCAAAACGCCTTTGGAGCCCCGGTTCTAAGCTGTAAAGCATGCCGCACTGAACCAGGGAGTAATCATCACTACGCGACTGCCAGGCGTTCATAACGTCTTAAGTTGCTGGGAAAATGGGTGCGTCACCTAACGGTGCTTCAAGGACATATGCTTTCTTGGCAGCTATGAGGATGATCCTCAAGTTCCGGACCCAGTCCGTATAGTTGCTACCATCGTCTTTCAGCTTGGTTTTCTCTAGGAACGCGTTGAAGTTGAGAGCAACATTAGCGTGGGCCATTTGATCTACAAGACATATTGCAAAGATTTTTAGATTATGTTCATGATAATTAAGTTCATCTAATCAAATTCTTTAATGAACTCCCACTCAGATAGACATCCCTCTAGTCATCTAAGTGATACATGATCCGAGTCAACTAGGCCGTGTCCGATCATCACGTGAGACGGACTAGTCATCATCGGTCAACATCTTCATGTTGATCGTATCTTCTATACGACTCATGTTCGACCTTTCGGTCTCTCGTGTTCCGAGGCCATGTCTGTACATGCTAGGCTCGTCAAGTCAACCTAAGTGTTTTGCATGTGTAAATCTGGCTTACACCCGTTGTATTCGAACGTTAGAATCTATCACACCCGATCATCACATGGTGCTTTGAAACAACGAACCTTCGCAACGGTGCACAGTTAGGGGGAACACTTTCTTGAAATTTTAGCGAGGGGTCATCTTATTTAAGCTACCATCGTTCTAAGCAAATAAGATGTAAAAACATGATAAACATCACATGCAATCAAATAGTGACATGATATGGCCAATATCATTTTGCTCCTTTTGATCTCCATCTTCGGGGCGCCATGATCATCATCATCACCAGCATGACACCATGATCTCCATCATCGTGTCTTCATGAAGTTGTCTCGCCAACTGTTACTTCTACTACTATGGCTAATGGTTAGCAATAAAGTACAGTAATTACATGGCGTTTTCATTGACACGCAGGTCATACAATAAATTAAGACAACTCCTATGGCTCCTGCCGGTTGTCATACTCATCGACATGCAAGTCGTAATTCCTATTACAAGAACATGATCAATCTCATACATCACATATAGCATTCATCACATCCTTTTGGCCATATCACATCACACGGCATATGCTGCAAGAACAAGTTAGACGTCCTCTAATTGTTGTTGCGAGTTTTTACGTGGCTGCTATAGATTTCTAGCAAGAACGTTTCTTACCTACGCCAAAAACCACAACGTGATATGCCAATTGCTATTTACCCTTCATAAGGACCCTTTTCATCGAATCCGATCCGACAAAAGTGGGAGAGACAGACACCCGCTAGCCACCTTATGCAACTAGTGCGTGTCAGTCGGTGGAACCTGTCTCACGTAAGCGTACGTGTAAGGTCGGTCCGGGCCGCTTCATCCCACGATGCCGCCGAATCAAGATAAGACTAGTAGCGGCAAGTAAATTGACAAAATCGACGCCCACAACAACTTGTGTTCTACTCGTGCATAGAAACTACGCATAGACCTAGCTCATGATGCCACTGTTGGGGATCGTTGCAGAAACTAAATTTTTTTACGCATCACCAAGATCAATCTATGGACAGACTAGCAACGAGGGAGAGGGGAGTGTATCTTCATACCCTTGAAGATCGCGATGCGGAAGCATTACTAGAACGTGGATGAGGGAGTCGTACTCGCGGCGATTCAAATCGCGGAAGATCCGATCTAACGCCGAACGGACGGCGCCTCCGCGTTCAACACACATACAGCCCGGGGACGTCTCCTCCTTCTTGATCCAGCAAGGGGAGAGGAGAAGTTGAGGGAGAGCTCCGGCAGCACGACGGCGTGGTGGTGGAGCTTGCAGTTCTCCGGCAGGGCTTCGCCAAGCACTACGGAGGAGGAAGAGGTGTTGGGGAGGGAGAGGGCTGCGCCAGGGGAAGGGTCCGGCAGCCCTCCCACCTCTCCTCTATTTATAGGGGCAAGGGAGAGGGGGGCCGGCCCCCTCCAGATGGATCTAGAGGGGGGCGGCGGCCAAGGGGGGAGGCTTGCCCCCCAAGCCAAGGGGCGCCCCCTTTAGGGTTTCCCCCCAACCCTAGGCGCATGGGCCCTAGGGGGTTTGGTGCCCAGCCCACCTAGGGGCTGGTTCCCCTCCATATTCAGCCCATAGGGCCCTCCGGGGCAGGTGGACCCTCCATGGACCCCCGGAACCCTTTCGGTGGTCCCGGTACAATACCGATAAACCCCCGAACACTTCCGGCGACCGAATAAGGACTTCCCATATATAAATCTTTATCTCCGAACCATTCCGGAACTCCTCGTGACGTCCGGGATCTCATCCGGGACTCCGAACAACATTCGGTAACTGCATACTAATTCCCATAACAACTCTAGCGTCACCGAACCTTAAGTGTGTAGACCCTATGTGTTGGGGATATAACTACTGAGTATAAACCGCCCAGGAGGGGCCGGGTTATACCCATAATGAGTTATTCATATTGAAACCCATGAAGACAAGGAGTATGGCGCTTTACGGAGGAGATCTAACATGAAGGCCCAGGGCCCGAAGACGGATTAGGGCCCGTGAACATAAACCGCCATATGATGTAACTTGTGTTGTAAGATAGGAAAGGGTAGAAACCGAGCCGGACACGTTTATGAGCCGGCCGGGATTCTGTAAACCGCCGGGCGTCAACCTGTGTATATAAAGGGACGACCCGGCGGCGGTTCAGGGACAAGAAACAACAGATCGAGAGCCAGGCAAAGCGTATTTGCTCCCTGGTCATCGAAACCCTAGCAATTCCACCACAACTGGATTAGGCTTTTACCTTCACCGTAAGGGGCCGAATGTCACGCCCAAGATGCGACCCTATCCTAAAGGAACACGAAGGTCCCACCAAGGATAGAAGCGCATCTTGAAGACGCTTTTGCAAGGTGGATATCATTACATCAACATTACATAATATTTGGGGATACATACAAGGCATACACATGCCGCAAGAATACATCAATACATCATACATAAGATCAACATCCGACTACGGATGAAACATAAACAGAAACTCACACGACATCCACCCTGCTAGCCCAGGCTGCCGACCTGGAACCTATCCCCTGATCGAAGAAGAAGCAGAAGAAGAACTCCAAAACAAGTAAACATCGCTCTCGCGTCATGATCATCGCAAAACCTGTACCTGCAACTGATGTTGTAGTAATCTGTGAGCCACGAGGACTCAGCAATCCCATTACCATGGGTATCAAGACTAGGAAAGCTTAATGGGAAAGGAAAGGATAAGGTGGTGAGGTTGCAGCAGCGACTAAGCATGTATGGTGGCTAACTTACGCAAATAAGAGCGAGAAGAGAAGCAAAGGAACGGTCGTGAAACTAACAATGATCAAGAAGTGATCCTGAACTCCTACTTACGGCAAACATAACCCAGAAACCGTGTTCACTTCCCGGACTCCGCCGAGAAGAGACCATCACGGCTACACACGCGGTTGATGCGTTTTAATTAAGGTCAAGTGTCAAGTTCTCTACAACCGGATATCAACAAATTCCCATCTGCCACATAACCGCGGGCACGGATTTTGAAAGATAAAACCCTGCAGGGGTGTCCCAACTTAGCCCATCATAAGCTCTCACGGTCAACGAAGGATATTCCTTCTCCCAGGAAGACCCGATCAGTCTCGGAATCCCGGCTACAAGACATTTCGACAATGGTAAAACAAAACCAGCAAGACCGCCCGATGCGCCGACATCCCGATAGGAGCTGCACATATCTCGTTCTCAGGGCACACCGGATGAGCCAGACGTCGGGTTGGCATAGACCCTGGTTGCCCAGGGGGCGCCGGACATCGCTCGGTTTGGACCAGCACTTGGAGAAGCACTGGCCCGGGGGGGGGGGGGGTAAAATAAGATGACCCTCGAGAGAGCGACTCCCTAGGGAAAAGAAATAGGCTAGGCAAATGGTAAAACCAAGGTTGGGCCTTGCTGGAAGAGTTTTATTCAAAGCGAACTGTCGAGGGGGTCCCATAAATCACCCAACCGTGTAAGGAACGCAAAATCCGGGAACATAACACCGGTATGACGGAAACTAGGGAGGCAAGAGTGGAACAAAACACCAGGCATAAGGCCGAGCCTTCCACCCTTTACCAAGTATATAGATGTATTAATAATATAAGAGATATTGTGATATCCCAACATAAACATAATCCAACATGGAGCAATCTTCATCTTCACCTGCAACTAGCAGCGCTATAAGAGGGGCTGAGCAAAGCGGTAACATAGCCAAACAACGGTTTGCTAGGAAGGGTGACAAAGGTTAGAGGTTCATGGCAATTTGGGAGGCTTGAGGAGCAAGTGAATAGGTAGCGCAGCATAGCGATAGAACGAAGCAACTATCATAGCAATGATAGTAATGATATCCAAGGTGACGGTCATCTTGCCTGAAATCCCGCTAGGAAGAAGAACGAGTCCATGAAGAAGATGAAGCCACGAAGACGAACGAATCCTCACGATCGCAACGACACGGGAACTATCGAGAAGAAGCACACAACAAGGTAAACACACCACACATGAACAAGGCATGATGCTCAATCAAGTATGATGCATGACAAGGCTAAATGACGTTACTCATGACAAGAGATGATGCATACAAGAACAACACATCAAGGCAAGTTTAAATGAGGCCGGAAACAACATATAACAAATCCGGTTAGTCCTCATATGCAAATTTCGAAATTGGTCCAGAACTGAATAACATCAATTTGAAGTTGTTAAACAACAAGTTAAGAGCATCATGATGATCTACACGAAATTCTAGTCAAGTTACATATACAGTTCATTAGATTCGGAGCTACGGCCTAGAAGATATGAGCAAAACAAGTTAAACATGGCATTGATGCAAAATGCATACAAACATCAAGCAAACACCTCAAAACAAGGATGCAATAATATAATATGGAACTACATACAAATCTAAGCAAGTTTCATATAGAGCACATTCAAAACAGAGCAATGGTGCAACACATACACTCCAAACAAGACATAGCAACAATCTGACCAAAACAGCAACTAGGCAACTAGCAAGCATCAAAAGAATATGCTATAGCAGCTCAACATGAAAACAAAAGGCATGGAAATGATGTACAGGTAAAGCACAACAAAACATGAACACTGAGCTATCTCCAGAAATCACTAAAACATGCTCAAAAGGACATGGCAAGATTGCAAATAATAACAGATTCACAGACTAAGTGAAATTACTGGACATGGCAGAAATAGCATCAGGTTGCAATGTTGAGAGCACGAAATCAACATGCTACAGGAACTTAACATGGCAAAAAAAGGCATGGCATGAATCTACTCAAAGCATATAACAAAAGTCCCTTACTGACCATAAGCCAAAAAGGACCAGAAGATATGATGGCAACCATGTAAACATAGCAAGTTTCGTTATCAGGTTTCAGACTTAGCAGAAAACAGAGCATGGCAGAAACGATAATATGTAGGCATCTTGGTGAGCTTGATGCACTCACCACAAAGCAATGCATGACAAAACAAGCATACCTACAGAAAGAGAGCATGCTTATGAAGCTATCCATGGCAAGAGAAAATACATAGCATGTATGAAACAACTACAACAAGCTTGGCAAAATTGAATAACATGTAAACAATCTGCCAGAAATATTTTATAGCAAAAGTAGAGCAAGATTGAGTCATGCTATGGAACTCCATAATTGCAAACAAGGGCAGGAATGGATCAATTACAACAATATATACAAAACATCCTTACTGAACATCTCCAAAATATGCATGGATCTCTCTGAAGCATCAAGTTTACATGGCAACAAAATAACAGCAGACAGACAAATCACTGTCCCTGAAATCAGAAACATTACGGAGCCTACTTTGCATGCTTGTGCTAGTCATCACAGAGATCACAAAAATACATGGCATACACCTCTGTAAAGATGGCATGGCATACACCAAAACACATGTAGAGCTCATGCCCATAAGATGCACAGATTAAATGAGACAAAAATAACAAATCTCCAAGTTCTGCTAAGAACCAGTAGACAACAGCAAGTAGCACTCTTGCAACGATGATTTGGGCATCAAAATGGACTCAAATGAACATGGTGCAATTGAACAAAATGTAGAGCATCACGAGACGAACAATTCGATATATTAGATGCATGAAACGAAGCTATATGCAAAGAGTTATGCAATGTTGAACAGGGGCATGTGATGTAGAATAAAATGACTTAGCAGTTTTCGGGGGGGGGGGGAGTCAACGTACGGGGATCTTACTGGATCTGGATCGGGCTTGCACGGGGATCGAGGCGGGGCCGCGGGGAGCCGGACGGCGGCGGGAGGCGGCCGGCGACTTGCCGGAGATGGCGGGGCGGCGAGGTCGCGCGGGGAGGCGCGGGGCACACCGGCGGCGGGGCGGGCGGCGCACGCCGGCGGGCTGGCGAGGTCGCGGGCTCGGGCGCCGGCGCAGGAGGCGCGCGCGGAGGCGGCGGGGTCCGGCGATGCAGGACGCCGGCGGCGAGGCAGCGGCCGCGGGCGGCGGAGCGCACTGGGCGGCGGGCGGCCGCGGCGGAGGAGCGGGCGGGCGAGGCGCGCGGGCCGCGGCGGGCCACGGGCGGCGGGGAGGAGAGAGAGGGTGGCGGGGCTGACGTGGCAACGCCGGATTGGCCGGGAGCGGCGGCGCGGACATGTCCGGCGGCGGGGATCTTTGTCCGGTGGCGCGAGGTGGAAGGATCTAGGGTTTGTACCGCGAAATTTCGGGGGGAGGTGCAAATATATAGGCAGAGGGAGTTAGGAGAGTCCAAACGGGGTGCGGTTTTCTCCCACGCGATCGTGATCGAACGACCGAGAGTATGGCGGAGACTTAGAGGGGTTTTGGGACTGTTTGTAGGGGGGTTTTGCTGCAACACGCAAACGAACTTTGCGGATGCCCGGTTAACCATTGGAGTACCAAACGACCTCCAAATGGAACGAAACTGGACCGGTGGTCTACCGGGGGTATACCAAGGCCACTTGACAAGACTCGGTCCATTCCGAGGACGTTCAACGCCCGCTCACGAAAAAGAAACAAGAGGGGTCCGCCGAAGGAGATGGGAGTGCCGGATTGCAAAACGGACAACGGGGAAAATGCTCGGAAGCATGAGACGAACACGTATGCAAATGCAATGCACATGATGACATGATATGGGATGCAGATGATGACATGGCAAAGTGCGACACGCAAGCAAATGACATGGCAACAACGACGAATAACTGGCAGACGCCTGGCGCATCGGATCTGGGGCGTTACACCGAACCAGTATAAACTCCTTGCGTCCTTTGTCCCGCTTTAACCCCTTTAAGCTAACTACGTCGCGATGGCTCCATGACTAAGTCCTTACGCTAGGACATCTGCCGTGACAAAACCACGACAGTTGGCGCCCACCGTGGGGCTATCGCACGATGGTTTCAAGTTCTTAGAGGGCAGCTTCGAAGGGCTCAAGGGATACGATGTGGGCCGGATGACCAAGAGTCGTCGGGGCAAGCTCTACATCGACGATGCAAGTTGGGGCCCCGAGGCCGGCTCAATTGAGTATGGGTATCGGGTCCCCTTCGGCGGTATTCACATCTTCATTAGCAAGCTCGGCGAACCGGGCCCCGAGCCGGACATCTGCACCGACATCGTCGAAACGGCTCAGCGTGCGAGACTCGCCCGGGTTCAGCCTGCCATGAAGCGTGCCTTTGTGGGAGTCGTCCACGGAGCGGAATCTGAGGATAGATCGGTATCTGGTGGTGAAACCGTCGTTTACTCTGATGACGAGTCATCTACCGGAGAGACCGAGTCATTGTACCAACTGCAAGATGGACGGTTTGGGGGCTGTTCCGATGGCGACAGTATTCCGGACCCCTTCGATCCGCCGAGCCGAGTTGCGATCTTCATGGCCGGTACACAGTCAGCGCAGCACTCTTCGACCACAGCAGCGATGATCTCCGGTTCGGCGGCGGCGACAGCAGCTGGGGCAGGAGGCCCTGCGCAACCGCCAGTTCAGGTTTTGTCCTATTTATTCGACACTTTGGCAACACTGCTGGTGGCTGAAGTTAACCCGGCGGATCAGGATCAGCATAACGCAGAAGTTGCGAAGGTGAAGGATCAGATAGCTCAAGCCAAGGCAGACTTGGCAGCCGAGAACACCAGGATGGCTGCAGAGCGGGCCGAGTTGGATGCACAGGCTTATCGGCTTATGTTGGATCAGAACGCGTCAAATGTTGTAATGAGGAGAAGGTACTGGTCTCACCTGCCTCCGGTTTATGAGGCAAGGAATCTCTTTAACACGCCAGGAGCAGGGACCAGCAACTAGCCAGTGGTAAACTGGGTAGAAGCACCTGGAACGGTGACGCCGGTTCAGCCGCGCACAATGGATCCGTCTCGTCAGAATGTCCCGTCACAGCACGTGTCAATGCCTCCGGGCCATTACTCCAACCCCTTGGATAACATAGTCGCCGCTGCTTCACGATTGGCGGCCCTCCTAGTCGAAGGCGAGTCCCCCGTATTGAGACGCGACAGGCTAGGGAGCTCCTTCAGACAGCTTTGACTCAGCAGCAGGCTTATTCGTACAGCCACGAGAGGATTCATTCCACCCCCCGCCCAAGCCGGAGTTACAGCAGGCATATTGATGAACCGGCTGTGTCAAGCAGTGCCCGGAACCGTAACCTGCCTCGAGGGCATAACCCGGTGGGCGGTGGTGTTGATGCTCAGAACGTGGTGGATCAAGGTAGAGCACGCCGAGAGGCCGAGTTAGCGGCACAGTACGCGGCCCGTCAGCTTACTCCGGTTCGTCCAACAACTTCGGTGGAACCAGGTGTTGCTTTCAGTTCTTTAGGGGTGTTGTGTCTCACCTCGGCTCTACGTAATGTGCGGCTGCCCAAAGATTTCAAAGGTCCTCGTAAAGTGCCCAATTACACTGCCGACTTACCCCCCGAGTCATGGGTCGAAAGCTATGAGATGGCGATGGAGATGCTGGATGTGGATGATGCGGCATGCGCTAAATACTTCACCACGATGTTGGAAGGAATAGCTCGCACTTGGTTGAAAAGTTTGCCAGCTAATTCCATTGGATCATGGGCCGAGTTAAAGGCCCGGCTTATCCAGAATTTCAAAGACACGTGCAAGAAGCCCATGTCAATTGTGGACTTAGCCGCCTGTGTCCAAGAAGAAGGTGAATCAACAACCCATTGGGTGCGCCGGGTCTCGGTGATCCTGCATTCATCGGATCGCATCAACGCCGATACAACAGTCTTGAGGTTGGAAGGAAATTGCCAGTTCACGCCTCTGAAGCTGATGCTAGGACGACTCAAGCGCCACTGCAATGACATGGGAACGGTTATGGCAGCTCTGGTTAAGTATGCTGACTCTGATAGTACCAAGGACCCCGAGTCTGACGATGAAAAGCCGGGAACGGGAAACAAGAGCGGCAGCACCAAAGGGCAACAGCATAACCCGACGGGCCATGGAAACAACGGTAAGCGTAAAGCGGATAACAACTTAGATTTTGTGGCTAACACCAACACGCAGAATAATGGTCAGCGTCGTAAGGGTAAACCGCCCCCGCGGAGTGGAGGATCAGGTGTCAATCTTGAGCACCTGTTAAACCAGCCTTGCCCAAGGCACGGGACGTGAGAAAGGCCAGCTACGCACCTCTGGAAGGATTGCTTTATTATGCGGGAGTTCAAAAACTCGGATCTTTTCCAATATGATCATGGACCGTCCGGCGGTTCAGGACCCGGTTCTCATGGGCCGGGTTATGGTGGAGGCAGTTCTGGCTCAGGATTTCAAGGTAATCAAGGCGGACATGGCAGTCAAGGCAGTCAAGGCAACCAGGGTGGTTATAATCATCAGGGGAGTCAGCAGCAGCAACAGTCGGGTTACCAGAGCAATATCATGTCTTCACCACTAGTCTGTGCAAGCGTGATCAGAAGCTTCATAAGAGGGCAGTGAACTCCGTTGAACCGGCAGCGCCCCGTTACTTGCGCTGGTCTGAACAACCCATTGTGTGGAGTCGAGAGGATCATCCGCCCCGGGTTGATAATCCGGGTCATCTGGCATTGGTGGTAGCGCCTCAGGTTGGAGGGTATAAGTTCACCAAGGTGCTCATGGATGGGGGGAGCAGTATCAATATCCTTTATTATGAAACCTTTCGTCGCATGGGGTTGACAGATAAAAATCTTAAACCGTCGAACACTGTTTTCCATGGTGTGGTGCCTGGTAAATCGGCGTATCCAGTTGGCAAGATAGCTCTGGAGGTTGCTTTTGGATATGATCATGATTCAAGATCAGAGACATTGATTTTTGAAGTGGTGAAAATCAAGAGCCCTTATCATGCCCTGTTTGGACGGCCGGCTTATGCTAAGTTCATGGCAAGGCCCTGTTATGTTTATCTACAGCTCAAGATGCCGGGTCATAAGGGGACCATCACGGTACATGGCAGCCGTAAGATAGCTTTGGAATGTGAAGAAGGTGATGCGGCCTATGCTGAGTCGGTTTGTGCAACAGAGGAGTTGAAGTTCTACAAGGACAATGTTGATCCGGCGGATATGACTTCTTTGAAAAATCCAACTATAGAGCATGATCTGGCCTTGAAGTTTAAATCGGCTGATGAGACTAAGCTGGTTGATTTTGTTCCTGGCGATTCATCCAAGCAGTTTAGCATCAGCGCTAACCTAGATCCAAAATAGGAAAGCGCGCTCATCGAGTTCATCCATGAGAACCGGGACATCTTTGCATGGAAACCTTCTGACATGCCAGGTGTACCGAGGGAACTCGCTGAGCACACTCTTAATATCGATCCCAAGTTTAAACCGGTCAAGCAGTTTCTCCGCCGTTTTAATGAAGAAAGGCGCAAGGCCATTGGTGAGGAGGTAGCCCGGCTCTTGGCAGCAGGGTTTATTGTGGAGGTTTTTCACCCTGAGTGGTTAGCTAACCCGGTGCTGGTACTTAAGAAGAACGGCACTTGGCGTATGTGTGTGGACTACACAGATTTGAACAAGGCTTGTCTAGCTAATCCCTTTGCTCTCCCTCGTATTGATCAAATCATTGATGCTACGGCGGGTTGTGAGCGTTTGAGCTTTCTGGATGCTTATTCTGGTTATCATCAGATCAAAATGGCATTTAAGGACCAGGAGAAGACAGCTTTTATAACTCCCTTTGGAGCCTTCTGCTATGTATCTATGCCTTTTGGGCTCAAGAGTACCCAGGCGACTTATCAGCCCTGTGTGCAGAATTGTCTTCATAATCAGATTGGGCGCAATGTTCATGCTTATGTGGATGATATTGTGGTGAAGTCCAGAAAAGAGGAGACGTTAATAGATGATTTGAAGGAAACTTTTGATAATCTCCGGGTCTATAAGATGATGCTTAATCCGGCCAAGTGTGTCTTTGGTGTACCGACAGACAAGCTCTTGGGTTTCTGGTGTCTGACAGGGGCATTGAAGCTAATCCGGAAAAGATCAAAGCTATTACGTCTCTAGCTAAACCGGCGTGTATCAACGATGTTCAGCGTCTGGCGGGTCATATTGCAGCGTTGAGCCGGTTTATCAGCCGGTTGGGGGAGAAAGCTATCCCTCTATATTAGATGATGAAAAAGACAGACAATTTTGTCTAGAGTGATGCTGCTAATGCGGCATTTGAGGGCTTGAAGAAATAGTTAGTTGAGCCACCTGTCCTTGCTGCTCCGGTCGATAAAGAGCCGCTGTTGTTATATGTGGCAGCCAATGCTGGGGCTGTCAGTGTGGCCATTGTGGTAGAACGTAAGGAGGCTGGCAAGGAGTATCCGGTTCAACGGCCGGTTTATTATATCAGTGAGGTGCTTATTGAGTCTAAGCAGAGGTACCCACATTGGCAGAAGCTGGTGTATGGAGTTTTTATGGCAAGCCGGAAGCTTAAGCAGTATTTTCAGGGTCATCCCATCACTGTGGCCAGTTCTGCCCCTTTGGGAGATATAATCCAAAACAGGGAAGCAACTGGCCGGGTTGCCAAATCGGCCATCGAGCTTGGACCTCACGGGTTAAAGTATATGCCTTGCACGACAATCAAGTCCCAAGCGCTTGTGGATTTCATCAATGACTGGACAAAGTTGCAGGCGCCGTAAGAAAAGTCGGATAACACTTATTGGACTATTCATTTTGATGGGTCCAGGCAATTGGAGGGCTCGGGGGCTGGAGTCGTGTTAACTTCCCCACGAGGTGATAAGTTTTGTGATGTTCTCTGTTTAATGTTCCCTTGCACTAACAATGCAACTGAATATGAGGCCTTACTCCATGGTATTCGAATGGCTAAGGAGATGAATTTAAGCCGGCTTAAGTGCTTTGGTGATTCAGACCTAGTAGCTCAACAAGTGTCTGGTACTTGGGATTCCAAGGATCCGCTCATGGCGGCGTATCGACGAGAGGTGGATATTGTGGCTTGTCACTTCAAGGGTTATCAGGCTGACCATGTGGACCAGCGAAAGAACGAAGCGGCAGACGCTTTAAGCCGTTTGGGTTCCCAACGTAAACCGGTGCCACCCAATGTTTTTCTGGATGTTTTGCATAACCCATCGGTCAAGCTACCTACAGAGGAGGATTTGGCTGTTCCTGACCCGGAGGCTCAGTTGGTGGCGGCTTTTCACGTTATCCCAGATTGGACAGTCCCATATTTGGCGTATATGAACCGGGGCGAGTTACCGGAGGATGAAACTTTGTCCAGGCAGATAATCTGGCGATCCAAGTCAATGACCATTGTCAATGGAGAATTGCATCATTACAGTGTAACAGGGGCGTTTCAGCATTGCGTATCTCCTGAAGAAGGCTGTGAGATTTTGCGTGAGATCCACGAAGGAGATTGTGGTCACCACGCCGGTTCAAAGTCCCTGGTAGCTAAAACTTTTCGTCACGGCTTCTATTGGCTGACGGCTCATGCTGATGTTGAGGACTTGGTGAAAAAATGTGATGGTTGTCAGAAGTTTTCATCTCGAGCTCATGTTCCGGCTCAGGAATTGAGGATGATTCCAATCACTTGGCCGTTTGCAACTTGGGGGCTGGATATGGTTGGGCCCTTTAAGAGGTCCAAGGACAAGAAGACCCACCTTCTGGTGGCGTTTGATAAGTTCACTAAGTGGGTGGAGGCAGAGCCAGTCAGTAAGTGTGATGCAGCAACGGCGGTTCAATTCATCAAGAAGGTGATTTTCCGGTTTGGTTTTCCACACAGCATCATAACTGATAATGGCACTAATCTGTCCAAGGGTGCTATGAAAGAATTTTGTCAACGTGAGCACATCCGGCTTGACGTGTCATCAGTGGCTCACCCCCAATCTAATGGTCAAGCGGAGAGAGCCAATCAAGAGATCCTGAGAGGCATCAAGCCCCGGCTTATGGTTCCTTTACAACGGACGCCAGGTTGTTGGGTGGAGGAGTTACCTTCTGTGTTATGGAGCATCAATACCACGCCCAACAGATCTACGGGTTACACACCTTTTTTCATGGTTTACGGAGCAGAGGCGGTTCTCCCTAGTGACATCCGTCATGACTCACCCCGTGTGGCGGCTTATGTTAAAGCTGACAACGAGAAAGCACGTCAGGAAGCACTTGACCTGTTAGATGAGGAGCGTGATATTGCAGCGGCTCGTTCGGCGATTTATCAGCAAGATCTGCGTCGTTATCACAGTCGTCGGGTTAAAACCAGAACTTTTCAAGAAGGCGATCCGGTGCTCCGGCTCATCCAGGATCAGACTGATATGCACAAGTTATCCCCGCCTTGGAAAGGACCCTTTGTGGTCAACAAGAATTTGCACAACGGTTCATACTACCTTATCGATGTTCGAGAGCACAAAGACTCACGTAAATCGGAGGAGGAGACCCACCGGCCGTGGAATATCGCTCATCTTCGGCCCTACTACACCTGAGCCATAGGCTCCTCTTATGTACATATTCCTGACAATGTATATATTATGATCAATATAATAAACCGGCATCCCTACTAAAGCAGGGCCTCTGCCGTTTTTCCTTAAAAGCTTTTGATTACTTGGGGGCTTCTGTTTATGAAACAGAGTTCTGATTGTCCATTGATCCGGCTCAAAGGCTATAAAAAAACTTGGGGGCTTGCTACCCAAAGTCAAAAGGGGCCAAAGAGAGTGTTGCAAAAGCACAACTCAAACATAGGCACCCATTGAGCACAGCTCAAAATATTGCTCCGGGGCTCTTTGCTTCTACAAGAACAAAGAGTCTATTACCTTGTAATAGGCTATGATGTTGTGGTGCATATTTGGCTCGTTCCTTTGCGCTAAGCCGTTGGGAAACGGATGAATACTGGTAAGCCGGTGAGCACGATAACCCGGTAGAGGATTTTCTTCGGCTGGAGATGTATCTCGGCAATAGAACCAAGTCTGATTCCAGTCTTTGGGGTGACTATGATGCTTGGCATGAGGGAAACTGACATCTTTTCTCTTCTGAATTGAAACCCCGCCAAGTTCAGTATTGGGCCCATCTGTAAATTCAGTACGACGATTCAAATAGAAGAAGTCCCTGAACAATTCAACAGTGGGTTCTTCTTGCAGATAAGCTTCGCAAAACACTTGAAAGTTACAAATATTGGACACAGAGTTAGGTCCAATATCTTGAGGGCGGAGTTGGAAGCTAGCAAGCACGTCACAAAAAAAATTGATCCTGGAGGGCTAAACCTCGTCCCAGATGATGAACAAACACAATTACTTCTCCATCCTTGGGCTCAGGAGGATTTTCTGGACCAGGTGCTCTCCAGTGGATGACTTCCTTTTTTGCTAAAGCGCCAGTTGCGACCCATCCTTTCAGTTGTTCTTCAGTAACCCAGGAAGGGACCCAGTTGCAAGCATAGAATTGTTTGGCCATTTCAATGAAAAGCTGAAAAGGAAGATCAATACCGGTTTAAGATTCATGACTGACAAGTATAATGCGTCGCAAGGTCAGAGGGAGAAGACGTTGAAGCATATATACATGTTAAACCGGATTCTGACATTGGCAGGATTACAAAATGACGAATCGGCGGTTTAAGAAAGGGCTAATGGTACCTGGAGGGTTATCATTATCTAAAAGTTAAACCGCCTACATTGGTATGGAAGGTACAAATCTGATATAACTAAGTGATGGAAAAAAACAGGTTTCACAAATAGGCATTATAAATCTGGATCTACCGTGTGTCAGAAAATGGAAAATATTCAGGGATTAAATGTTCTGGCACTTGAACAGTTGAAGGACCCAGATGGGATTTTCTATTTAAATGAGATGCGCTAATGGAAAGGAAGGATCATGGCTATTTCTATACAGGATAAACATCAAAGTTTAAATCAAGAACTATTGCGCAGAGACGAACAATAACGAACACTGACGAACACTGATGAACACCGATGGGTACAGAAACCCTAATGACAGATCTAGGATGGAAGGAAAGAGGACTTACCGATGTCACGGGGGTATCAGAGAGGCGCCACGATTTTCTGGTAAGCTCAGGGTGATGCAGCGGCCGGAGTTGAGGTCGAAGACGAAGCTTGGCAGCGGCGACTGAGCTCGAGCGCTAGGTCGACGCAAGGAAGGAGATGAAGTGAAGAGGCACGGAGGGTAAAATGAAAGGGACCCTCGGCCCTATTTATAAGGCAAAGGGATAAGCGACAGGCGCGAGAATCGAGGAGCCCAAAAAATGGATATATGACAGAGCTGTCGCCTCGATTTTCGGAGGTTCATTAATAAAGGTGAGGTATATACGGTTTTTTAATAAACAGGTGACGTCATGGCGGTTTACTATAATCTTGGAAGATGACGTCATGGCGGATTACAAGGTTTACGCGAAGGTGCTGAAGGAGGAATTTTCCTAAGTATTGAAGATTGACATGAACAAGTTCAAACAATCTGGGGCCTAATGTTGGGGATATAACTACTGAGTATAAACCGCCCAGGAGGGGCCGGGTTATACCCATAATGAGTTATTCATATTGAAACCCATGAAGACAAGGAGTATGGCGCTTTACGGAGGAGATCTAACACGAAGGCCCAGGGCCCGAAGACGGATTAGGGCCCATGAACATAAACCGCCATATGATGTAACTTGTGTTGTAAGATAGGAAAGAGTAGAAACCGAGCCGGACTCATTTATGAGCCGGCCGGGATTCTGTAAACCACCGGGCGTCAACCTGTGTATATAAAGGGACGACCCGGCGGCGCTTCAGGGACAAGAAACAACAGATCGAGAGCCAGGCAAAGCGTATTTGCTCCCTGGTCATCGAAACCCTAGCAATTCCACCACAACTGGATTAGGCTTTTACCTTCACCGTAAGGGGCCGAACCAGTATAAACTCCTTGCGTCCTTTGTCCCGCTTTAACCCCTTTAAGCTAACTACGTCGTGATGGCTCCACGACTAAGTCCTTACGCTAGGACATCTACCGTGACAAAACCACGACACTACGGGTTCGGGAATCATGCAGACATGACCGAGACATCTCTCCGGCCAATAACCAACAGCGGGATCTGGATACCCATGTTGGTTCCCACATGTTCCACGATGATCTCATCGGATGAACCACGATGTCGGGGATTCAAACAATCCCGTATACAATTCCCTTTGTCAATCGGTATGTTACTTGCCCGAGATTTGATCGTCGGTGTCCCAATACCTCGTTCAATCTCGTTACCGGCAAGTCACTTTACTCGTTCCGTAATGCATGATCCCGTGACTAACTGCTTAGTCACGTTGAGCTCATTATGATGATGCATTGCCGAGTGGGCCCAGAGATACCTCTTCGTCATACGGAGTGACAAATCCCAGTCTCGATTCGTGCCAACCCAACAGACACTTTCGGAGATACCTGTAGTGTACCTTTATAGCCACCCAGTTACGTTGTGACGTTTGGTACACCCAAAGCATTCCTACGGTATCCGGGAGTTGCACAATCTCATGGTCTAAGGAAATGATACTTGACATTAGAAAAGCTTTAGCAGACGAACTACACGATCTTGTGCTATGCTTAGGATTGGGTCTTGTCCATCACATCATTCTCCTAATGATGTGATCCCGTTATCAACGACATCCAATGTCCATGGCCAGGAAACCGTAACCATCTATTGATCAACGAGCTAGTCAACTAGAGGCTCACTAGGGACATGTTGTGGTCTATGTATTCACACATGTATTATGATTTCCGGATAACACAATTATAGCATGAACAATAGACAATTATCATGAACAAGGAAATATAATAATAACCATTTTATTATTGCCTCTAGGGCATATTTCCGACAGTAAGTTGCCCACCTCATCCCAAAGGGGTTTTAAAGATGATTTGATGTCCTCGTGTTGGTTGCAAAGAGGGCATATATTTGAGGTAGCAATAGCCGGATGAAAGCACCTGTCATTGGTGTCCAGACGGTCTTTGTGTGCCAGCCAAATGAAAATGCTGCATTTGTTTGGCACGTAGTTTTTCCAGATAGCAGTGGCTATTTGATCAGCCGGTTGCAAACTCTAGAAGGTTCTGTATGCTAGCTTGGTGGTTAGAGCTTTGTCCCCTTTCATAGTAACTCTTTTATCAGCAACTCGCAAGTTCGAGTTAACCGAGACCATAGTAATGCGCATAGCAATCAGTTCACATCCAACCGTGTGAGAGAGTGTAAGTGCATCTAGTGCCACCCCTAGTTGGTTTTGGAGTATTGACGACAAACCTGGTTGAGGGACTAATGTGTTTGTGAGAATTGCAGGATAACACAGGTAGTAGTCCCTCATTGATTCGGTTTACCTACCGAAGATGACCCCTAAAAATGTATGAAGACATTGAAGACAATGGTGGTATGTGAAGATATTCACATTGAAGACTATGACAAGAGAAGGCATTGCGTGAAGACTATGGAGCGCGAAGACTTAGTTGTTTCGTTGTTTCCTTTTCTTCTTTGTTGAGTCGTAGGAACCACCGTACTGTTAAGTGAGGTCCCAGTGAACAAAGTTAGAGTGACTGAAGTGATGCTCAACCAAATCCTATGTCTTCGAGTGAAGACAATGAGAGCAAATCTTATCCAGAGCTGGATGAGTCAGCTTTACTTGTAGTCCAAGTCAAGCTGCCGCGTGTGTTTGAAATCTGACCGTTGGAACACGTGTCAGTTCCTTAGCGACCTAGGGTCATTTCGGACAAATCAGGTCGGGTTGCCTAGTGGCTATAAATAGCCCACCCCCTACACCATAAATTGTGGCTGCTTAGAGTTAGTGCACGGCTTTTGTCATTTGAGAGCAACCCACCTCCGAAGCTTTTGAGAGAGAGAAATCCTTGCGAGGACTAAGCCCAAACACCCAGAGCCAAAGAGAGTTAGGCATCACTGAAGTCTTTCTGTCCGCGTGACCTGAAGACTTGTTACACTTGAGGACTGTGAATCCTCCAGCCGGTTAGGCGTCGCGTTCTGAGCATCCAAGAGTCATTGTGGATCGCCGGTGAACGAAGTCTGTGAAGGTTTGGAAGTCTACCTTGAAGACTTACCAGAGTGATTGGGCGAGGACTGGGTTTCCTTAGCTCAAGGGGAATAAGGTGAAGACGCGGTCTTCTGAGTTGAATCTCAGCCTCCCTAACCAGATGTACAGTTGTCACAGCAACTGGAACTGGTCCAACAAATCCTTTGTCTTCACCAAGTGACTGGTTCTATCCTCTCCCTCTCTATACTTACAGTCTGTCTTCGTGAAGTCATTGCCTGCTTACATTACCTGTTTGACTTCACTGTGTGACTTCCATCGTTGATTGGCTTCATACTATCTTCTGTCCTGATCTTTACTACCTAGCTGCTATTAGTCTTCGTACTTTCACTTCATTGAATACTTGACTATGGCTTGCCTAGTGTAGTCTACCTTCCGCTGCATATCAATAGGTTCATTTCTAGTGTTTGTCTTTGAAACTCTCATGGTTTGAAGACTTCAATAAAAATCGCCTATTCACCCCCCTCTAGTCGATAACTAGCACTTTCAATTGGTATCAGAGCAAGGTACTCCCTTGTCCTGTGTGATTCGGTTTAACCACCTGGAGTTTTAGCTATGTCGACTGCAGGGATAATCAAAGTCTCCGCTGCTTGCCCCGTCTTGATGGAACTGAATATCCCTACTGGAAGAATAAGATGCACATGCATCTTGAAGCCATTGATGTCGACCTCTGGTATGTCGTCAAGAATGGCGTTCCCAAGACTGGTGAAGGTGTCACCCCTGCTGATGTCAAGAAGTTCGTTCAACTGGATTCTACTGCCAAGAACATCATCTGTGGTCATCTGACCAAAGGACAGTATGGCCGTGTGAGTGCTCTGGAAACGTCGAAGCTAGTCTAGGACTGGCTCTCCAAGGTCAACGAAGGCGTCTCAACCCAGAGAGATCAAAGGATCAGTGTTCTTTGCAACCTCTTCAACCGCTTCAAGAGAAACGACAATGAGAATGTCCAGCTCACGTTTGATCGCCTCACTGACATCACAAATGAGCTTCGTGCTCTCGGCGCCACTGAGATCACCAAGCATGAAATCGTCAAGACACTACTGAGATCACTTGATAGCTCGTTCGACACCCTTGCCCTCATGATACAAGAATGCCCTGACTTCAAGACACTCGATCCGTCTGATATACTTGAGAGGCTCAACACACATGAGTTCCAGCTATCTGAGAAAAGAGATATCTATGGTCCCAACTATGGCCGAACTCGTGCTTTGAAGGCAAAAGCTGTTTCCTCATCTGAAGAAGAATCTGACTGTAGTTCTGATGATCCTGAAGACATTGGAAAGGAACTTGCTATGCTTGTGAAGAAGCTCCAGAAGTTCACTAAGAAGAAGGGCTTCAGAAAGTCTTCCACGATCCAGCTCAAGAAATGATGAAGCTTCCACTCATGACTACAAGAAGAGAACATGTCACAAGTGCAAGAAACCTGGACACTACATCTCTGAGTGTCCACAGTGGGACAATGAGAACAAGAAGAAGAAGAGCAAGGAATATGATTCTGATGAAAAGAAGAAGAAGAAATCCTCAAAGTCTTCTTCCAAGTCCTCATCCAAGTCTTCATCTCATAAGAAGAGCTCATCTGGCAAGGCTCGTGCTTTTGTTGGCAAGGAGATGGATTCAGAGGAGGAGTCTGCTTCTGAGGAGGCGGAGGTGGAGTCTGAGGAGGAGTCCGACCCTGGCGTTGCAAGTCTGGCTCTAGCTACAGCCTACGTTGCCAAGTCCATCTTCAACACTGAAGAAAATGGCTCCGTCACCAACGTTGAAGCTAATGACAAGGACAACTCTGCTCCCACATACTGCTTCATGGCACGTGGTGTCAAGGTAAAATCACGCGATGCTTACTTTCAAACATCAAGTGAAGATGACTCTGATTGTGAATCCAAACCCAGCTACAAAACACTTGCTAAAATTGCAACTGAACAACAGAAAGCTATGGAACATACTCAAAAACTGTTAGACAAAAGCGATGACCTGTTGGACGCTGAAATGACCCGTTCTCAGTCCTTAATTGAAGACATAAAAAATCTTCATGTTAAGTACCAGGAACTTGAAAGTCGTCATGAAACGCTCTCAACCACTCATGAAAAGCTCTCCTATGATTATCTTCAAAGGAAGCAAGAGCTTGAGAAATTGAGAGCGGCTCATGAAGATCTTCAAAAAGAGAATGAGTCACTTCGCGCTCAACAGATCAGTTCCGCTCAGGAAGGATTTGAACCACCATGTCTAAAATGCCTTGAGCGTGATAACGCTACTTCTGTTGCTGAATGTTCTACTGCTGCTACTGTTGCAATATCTTGAACTGCTGATGTGGTAACTAACCCCTCTGCTGAGGATACCACTAGTATTGCTGATGAAAATGCTAGATTGAAGACATTGCTTGAAACAGGGATGTACAAAAGTCTCAAAGGGCATCAGACACTGTGCGATGTCCTCAAAAAGCAGATTCTGAACCGAAACCCTAGGAAAGTGGGTGTTGGGTTCGAGAGGAAAATGAATGTTGATGGCTCCTACTGGA
The DNA here is from genome assembly GCF_002575655.3 of Aegilops tauschii subsp. strangulata. NCBI lineage: Eukaryota > Viridiplantae > Streptophyta > Magnoliopsida > Poales > Poaceae > Aegilops > Aegilops tauschii. Next base: position 546,556,511 of record NC_053036.3, on the reverse strand, counting down.
AGCCTGAGCAGTATCCCAAAACCACATGGGTTGCTGCAAAGGGACCTTCAGTGGATCCATCCACCTTATCTAGCTTCACTTGTGCTAATCCTATTATCATTGATGAATCCTTTGATGCAAACTATAAACTGTTTAAGAATCAGAATGGTGAAGTGTTTGCCAGGTATATTGGTACTAACTGCAGGAATGGGCCACCTATGAAGAAGATCTGGGTTCCCAAAAGTTGTCTTGAGAATCTTCCTGTGAATGTCATCATGACACCACCTGGGAAGAAGACAAATCCCAGACCAAAGGCTTCATATGGCCCAAAGGCTTCATACAGACAGAGGACTCACCTGAGTCACCCTAACGCCAATGTTTTGCAGGGAAACCATACTCAGACTTATGAATATGATCGTGTTTCTTCAAACCGCTATGTTCATAAGACTAAGAACTTTTCTGTTTATTCATATGAGTATCATTCATCTCCTGCAAGGCTATTTGCTAGGGCTCCAAAGCCAAAGTTCTCAGATGCTACACTTAGACTCATTGTTTCTAAGCCACCCCTGAAGATGTGGGTGGTTAAGAAGAATTAACTTTCTTTTGCAGGGAAAGGTCTCCAGCCGGAAATCAAAGGCGTCTGATGCTATTGCTGGGGACCTAAAACATCTTGTAGGGCGCAAGATCAAATGCCCAAATGGTCTCACTATGTATTTTGTTCCTGAATCATCTGCTAATCACCCTATCAGTCCTAATCTTGATCTGAGCCTTGATAATCCTCTTGCCCGTCAAATGTTTATGCTTCACAATACTCTTGGTGAAGCCTATCCCCCTAACTGTATTGTAGGGTATAACACCTCATGCTTCAGAATGGATTATGGACAGCGGATGCACTAATCATATGACTGGTGATCGAAGTCTTCTCATGGACTCAACCTTACGTCCATCTGACAAGAGTCACATCACATTTGCTGACACTGGTAAAAGGAAGATATTGGGTCTAGGTAGAGTTGCAATCTCAAAGGATCAGCACATGGATAAAGTGATGCTTGTTGAAATGTCTGTCTCAATGCTTTGTGACTTGAACATGATTGTGATATTTGGAAAATATCGTTGCCTTGTACTAATGGAATCTGACAAGTCTCTAGTCTTTGAAGGGTACCGGAAAGATGATCTATGCATGGTAGATTTCTCAGCAGGGCCACTGCTTGCCGTATGCCTTCTTGCAAAAGCTTCAGAGTGCTGGCTCTGGCATCGGAGGCTAGGGCATGCTGGCATGAGGAACTTACACACTCTCGCAAAGAAGAAGCATGTCATGGGCATCGAGGGCGTCAAGTTCAAGAAGGATCACTTGTGCGGTGCCTGCGAAGCTGGAAAGATGACTAGGGCCAAGCATCCCTCGAAGACAATCATGACGACATCTCAACCCTTCGAGCTGCTACACATGGACTTATTTGGCCCTACTCACTACTCTACTATCACTACTACTGCTTGTCTCTATGGCTTCGTCATTGTTGTTGATTATTCAAGATATACATGGGTTCACATAATTCTCTACAAGACTGAAGTGCAGGATGTCTCCAGACGCTTCGCCAACCGTGCCATGAACAACTATGGCATCAAGATCAAGCATATCAGGAGTGACAATGGCACAGAGTTCAAGAACACCGGCCTCGATCTGTACTTGGATACATTAGGCATCACTCATGAGTTCTCAGCTCCGTACACCCATCAGCAGAATGGCATCATGGAGCGCAAGAACAGAACACTCATTGAGATGGCTCGGACGATTCTCAATGAATACAAGACACCAAGAAAGTTTTGGCCTGAAGCTATTGATACTGCATGCCATGTCATCAACTGTGTTTATCTTCACAAGCTTCTGAAGAAAACATCCTATGAACTCCTCACTGGTAAGAAGCCAAATGTCAGCTACTTCAGAGTATTTGGTGCTAGGTGCTGGATCAAGGATCCACATCACACTTCAAAATTTGCACCGAAAGCACATGAAGGTTTTATGCTCGGTTACGGAAAGGACTCGCACTCCTACAGAGTCTTCAACCTCTTTCACTATAAAGTGGTTGAAACTGTGGATGTGCGGTTCGATGAGACTAACGGCTCGGAAAGAGAGCACCTGCCAAATGTGCTAGATGAAGTTCCACCCAGTGAATCCATCAAGCTAATGGGAACTGGAGAAATCATACCGTCTGAAGCACAGCCTGAAGAGGAACTTATCATTTCTGCACCTAATCAACCTGAAGACAATGCTCAGCCCGAAGACAATCCTCCCAACGATGACAATGATCAACAAGAGCAAAATCTTCGTCCAGTTCATCCTCGTGTTGCAAATGAAGTACAGATTGAGAAGATAATTGATAGCATCAATGCGCCTAGTCCACTCACTCGTTCAAGAGCAACACAACTAGCAAATTTTTGTGGGCACTTTGCTTTCGTCTCAATATCTGAACCCAAGAAAGTTGCTGAAGCCTTCATGGAACCTGAATGGATTCAAGCTATGCAAGAAGAGCTTCAACAGTTCAAGCTGAACAATGTCTGGGAACTTGTCAAGCGTCCTGACCCCCGCAAGCACAACATAATAGGCACAAAATGGATATATCGCAACAAACAAGATGAGCATGGTCAAGTTGTCAGAAACAAAGCTCGTCTCGTTGCTCAAGGATACACTCAAATTGAAGGGATTGACTTCGATGAAACATTTGCTCCTGTGGCTAGGCTTGAAGCCATTCGCATATTGCTAGCCTATGCAAACCAACACAACATCTTGCTATATCAAATGGATGTGAAGAGTGCATTTCTCAATGGCAAGATTGAAGAAGAAGTGTATGTTGCACAACCTCCTGGCTTTGAAGATCCAAAACATCCTGATATGGTGTACAAGCTAAACAAGGCACTGTATGGCCTCAAACAAGCCCCTCGCGCTTGGTATGACACGCTCAAAGTCTTCCTGAAGAGCAAAGGCTTCAAACCTGGTTCCCTGGATCCCACACTATTCATGAAGACATATGATGGTGAACTGTTTGTGTGCCAAATATATGTGGATGACATTATCTTCGGCTGCACCAACCAGAAATACAGTGATGAGTTTGGACACTGATGCAAGAGCAATATCAGATGTCCATGATGGGTGAGCTGAAGTTCTTCCTTGGTCTTCAAATTCATCAGCAAAAAAATGGCATCTTCATATCTCAAGAGAAATACCTCAAAGATTGCCTGAAGAAGTTTGGAATGCAAGACTGCAAAGGTTACACGACGCCAATGCCAACCAAGAGTCATCTGGGTCCTGACGCCAATGGTAAAGAGTTCGATCAAAAGGTATACCGCCCCATGATTGGTTCTTTACTTTATTTATGTGCATCTAGGCCAGATATTATGCTTAGTGTTTGCATGTGTGCTCGATTCCAAGCGGCACCAAAGGAATCGCATCACTTAGCTGTGAAGCGAATTCTTCAATATTTGGCTTACACCCCAACATTAGGATTATGGTATCCAAAGGGCTCAGAATTTGATCTAGTTGGATTCTCGGATGCTGATTATGCTGGTGACAAGGTGGATCGCAAGTCTACATCAGGCACATGTCACTTTCTGGGACGATCACTTGTCTGTTGGTCTTCAAAGAAGCAGAACTGTGTATCACTCTCCACTGCTGAATCTGAATACATTGCTGCTGGATCTTGCTGCGCTCAGCTTCTATGGATGAAGCTTACACTCAAGGACTACGGCATCCATCTGAAACAAGTACCACTCTACTACGACAACGAAAGCGCTATCAAGATTGCCAACAACCCAGTTCAGCACTCGAAGACAAAGCACATTGAAATTCGTCATCACTTTCTCAGAGATCATGTCATGAAGGAAGATATTGATATCATACACGTCAACACTGAAGAGCAACTGGCAGATATCTTCACAAAGCCCTTGGATGAGAAAAGGTTTTGCAAGTTGCGGTGTGAGCTAAATATCTTGGAATCCTCAAATGTCCTGTGATCAGACACACATCCTAACACTTATGCATGTTGATGACTTAGATGTGCAACACATGAAGTAAAGTATATCTTCAATCAATGATGACTTACATTCTAAGTGTGAATACATTAACGCGGAATTTGACTTCGGAGCGCCACGATAATTGTGCGCCGTGTCTGGGTCTAATACTTCCTATACGGTGGGTAACGCCACCACCAAATTCTTCTGTTTGAAGTGTTTTCTCATGGCGTTACATTTGCTATGTCTTCGCATTTGGTTTGTCTTCAAATTCAACTTGTCTTCATGTTTATCTTCACTATGTTGATTTGGTTGTATTCTGATATATACATATATTAGTGCTCTGTCCTCTACAACATTCACTTATAGCTATGTCTTCTCGTTTGAATCTTTTGAACTAAGTGAATGTGATCGGACCCTAACCTCTCTATGCTTTCTACCTCAAACTCTATCTATCCAAATCATATGCATTCTGTTGAAACTGTCGAATGTCTTCTCTGCGTCCTTGTCAGCAGAAGATACAGAGACAAACATTAAATCTGTTTTAAATGTTCAATTCTTATTGCCTGAAACCCGGAGAAGCCGGAACGTCCATCCGACAGACCAGGCGGGCGTGGGAACGTGGGACATCTCCCAATGTGTTGCATGTTCGCCACGTGTCCCTCAGATGTGAACCGCCAGGGGCACCTGCGTAATTGCACTGTGCCGTCCCTTTCCCTATAAATACCCGTCCAATCACGGTCAAAATCCTTCTTCCACCTCGACAAACCCTAGCGCCACCGCTAGCTCTCGACGACGCCGGCGACGAAGCGCTTAGCTGCCGCAACCTCTCCGACGCCGTCTTCACGCCGGCCGCGGACATCGTCTTCTCCGCTGCCGCCGTAGGTGTCCTCCGTCGCCAAGTTAGGGCACGGAAGATCGAACTGCTCGGCCTCATCTTCTACTCCGTCTAGCAGTTCATCGTGTGGTAAATTAAAACCCTCTTTTTACCGTCTTTTTGATCCTATAGATTCATCCTTTCTACCAAAAGTGGTTTCTGCCTCCACAAATTTGGATCTATCATGTCTGCATCTCATATAATGCCTAGTATATTCACTTATGCTTCACACATAGTTAGATTCCTCACTTGTACTTATTCTTTGATTGGTACAAATCTGGAACCAACACTCAACATATAAGTGAATGTCTTCACGCTATGAGGTCAATGTCTTCTAAACTGATTTATCTTCAAAATCTTCTGAGAATGTATATGACCTCTTCCCCTTCCCTCGCATCTCTAATGCTGTCACAGGTACATGTCCGTGGGAGAATCCCTTGGTTCTCATAGTCTGCATTCATTTGCAGAATTCTTACAGCATCACATCAACTCTCCCGAAGTCAGTTCATGTCTGACCAGCAGACGGAAGCCTTTGACAGTGTTGAAGCCATTCAGTCTGAACCTCATGTCTACAGAGAAGTCTGCAAGGAAGGATGGCAGACAGCGCCGTGGGAACACCTCAAGAGATTTGCCTCCTGACCTCTATGAGCTGTACAAGACAGATCCAGAGGAGGACTACAATCAGAGAAAAACCCGAATCCAATGGATTCGAAGATATTGGGCAGAACAATGGTACAAGTACAGGTTCGTGACCCAGGAATATGCTGAGAAGAATGCCATCAAGCGACCCTGGGGAGACATCTTGTACAAAAATCTTCCACCCAGGTCCAGAGCTGAAGCCATTGAACAAGGCTTCTACCCTTGCATGGTCCGTGGACCACAGCCTGCAGATGCCGACCCATCTTCATTGCTATGGTGTCGTGACGACAATCTATTCAAGCGCAACTTCCAGTTTGCCAAGCACTCGGCTAAAGAAAACAAGAAGTCGCGGGGATTAGACTTCAATCCAGGCCCCTCTGCTCCTCGTGCCGATGGCACACGCGAAGCTGAACCCAATCTTGTTGGGCCCTTCTACAACCTAGAAGGTCTCATCACTCATATTATGGTTCAAGGGACAGACGTGGATGAACCTGCAAACGACGCTGATTCTGATGAAGCGCCTGCACCACCGAAGCCAAAGAAGCTGAAGAAACCTAAAGCTTCAAAACCTTCCCCTGCACCAAAAGCTTCGCGAGTGAAGCCTCTGGCCACTGCTCCTCCTGCACCAAGTGTGCAGTCTGAAGATCTCTCACACATCTCCAAGTCCGAGAAGAAGAAAAAGAAGCCTATGCACACCACTGGTCCAGCTCTGACCCCTGCTGCTGTTCTGAGGAACGAGAATGACGCCATTGATCTGTCAAGTGACGACGATCTTGCTGATGAAGCTCTTGAGCAGCTGATAAAGAGCAAGCAAGAGGCAGAAATCTTCAATGATTTGCCTCTCTTTGACGTGGAAGTATTGAACAACTTCATTGATGAGTGGTTTGACACCCCCAATCTCAGCTTTGACGATCTGCAACTTCCCATTGGCCTGAGCGTCTCCTTCCATGGCGCCATTGCTCCTGAGCTGGTTCTTTGCTCAGAAAATTGTTGAGCTGAAGCACAAGATCGATTATGAAAAGGCTTAGTTCAAGAAGCACATGGCCAAGCTCAGCGTGGCAGACGTCCAGAACTTCAAGGTCATGCTGCATGAGCTCAAGGAAGCGTTTCACAAGAAACGTGATGAAGCCAAAGGTTCTCATGAGCGCATGAAGATTCTCGCTGCCAAGTGTGTTCAAGCTTACAATGAAGCTGAGAAGCGCAAGACACTTGGGCGTCCTGGCATCGACCCTAAGATGGCTGCCAAGCAGAAGAAGAAGCCATCTGTGGACCAAGCTGAACCATCCAGGCGGGAAGAACCTCGCATTGTCTTCCCAGCCAGTATGACAGGCGTGAAGCCTAAGGTCCCTACAGTGGCTTCAGAGCTTCAGAAGACAAGGGCAGCTGAAGCCAAGGCCAGATAGCGCAAGACCAAGAACACTACTGATGATGCTCCACCCACCAAGAAGCGCAAGACCAAGAAGAGAGATCGGGCTGCTCCCACAGAGCCCCTTGTCGTCGAGCCAATTTCTGTTGCTCGTCCTGAATCTGCACAACAAGAATGTCGAATGATAGTTCATGAGCCTGCTTCCACAGAGGCTCCTGAAGCTGAAGACATTCCAGCTGTTGACCCCACCGCAGCTGAAGACATTGGTCATCATGACAATGTTGAAGATGATGAAGTCCTTCCTCAGATCGAGCACAATGTGGTATCATCGCCTGTTCTTACGAACAGCGAACTAATCAGCATTGGTCGTCCATTAACGCCAATTGCTCAGGATGACTCATGGGCTGATCACCCACAAGACTCCCCCCGTCAAGCAGAATCACCTGTTACTCCCCCAACTCAAGTCACCACTCCGGTGATTGAAGATGAAGACTTTGAGGCCCAACCAAATCCATCTCCACAAGCGTCGCCAGCGTTCCACAGCCTTCGCAAGGGACCAAGGCCACAGGTCACTCTGTCAAGTGTTCCAGAAGGAGAAGAGCGCCAATCGGTTTCACGCCAAGTATTTCCTGAAGCCTCTCCAACTGTGAACAACCCTGAGTCTGAAGCCAACATGGCTGAAGATATTCCGGCTGCATCAGCCGATGACCAAGAAGAACCAAGAGAAGAAGAAGAACATGTTGCTACACCCCAACCAACCAAGTTGTTCTCAAGGAGAACGTGTCTGACCCTCCAGCTACTCAAGTGGAGGTTAACAACATTGAGGCGACCACCAACACCAACACTGAAGACAATGACGTTGTCATGACAGAAGCTAATGTGGCGCCTGAAGTCAATGTGGTGCCCGAAGTGATAGCACCTGAAGTCAATGCTGCACCTGATGTCAATCAACAGCCTGAAGCCACTGCCACTGCTGCGGTACCGCCTCCCAGGCCACATACTATTGAGCAAGCATACAACTATGGTCAGCTGGTCACTGTCAGACGGCCTATTCTGGTTCCTCCTCCTGCTGCTAGTCTGCAATTTGACTATCATGTCGAGCACAGGCCACAAGTCCAGAAGCCAAAGCCAAGACTGCCCAGGTTTCCAGGTACTGCCACTTCACCAGGGCCCTTCAATGCAAATGGCCTCATTGCGCACAACACTATCTTTGATAGCGCCAAGAACCCCTATTCCAAGCCAAGGATTTCATCAGATAGGTTCTGGAGCTATCAGCAGCGCAGTTATTATTCATGTGTTCTTTATGATCAAGGGCGCATCTTCCCTCATATGCGTCTTGACTGTGAAGCCATTGCTGGATTGCCTTGCCTTGAACAAGCCCTTGATTGCTTTCGTGATGCTGGACTGCTGAACTTTGTGACTGATAAGGAGCATTGGAATGAAGAGCTTCTGCTTCAATTTTATGCTACCCTCCACATTCGCGGATACAACAGGGATCCGAAGACTTGGGTCCTTGAGTGGATGACAGGTGAAAGGATCGATATAGTTGACTAGAGGGGGGGGTGAATAGGCAACTAACAATTTTTAGCTTTTCTTTACCAATTTAAACTTTGCATCAAAGTAGGTTGTCTAGATATGCAACTAGGTGAGCAACCTATATGATGCAACAACAACAAGCGCACAAGCAAGAAAGGGATACAACACAATATAAGCGTGCACAAGTAAAGGTAAGAGATAACCAAGAGTGGAGCCGGTGGAGACAAGGATGTGTTACCGAAGTTCCTTCCTTTTGAAGGGAAGTACGTCTCCGTTAGAGCGGTGTGGAGGCACAATGCTCCGCAAGAAGCCACTAGGGCCACCGTATTCTCCTCACGCCCTCACACAATGCGAGATGCCGTGATTCCACTATTGGTGCCCTTGAAGGCGGCGACCGAACCTTTACAAACAAGTTTGGGGCAATCTCCACAACTTAATTGGAGGCTCCCAACAACACCACATAGCTTCACCACAATGGACTATGGCTCCGCGATGACCTCAACCGTCTAGGGTGCTCAAACACCCAAGAGTAACAAGATCCGCTAGGGATAAGTGGGGGAAATCAAATTTCTCTTGGTGGAAGTGTAGATCGGGGCCTTCTCAACCAATCTCGAGCAAATCAACAAGTTTGATTGGCTAGGGAGAGAGATCGGGCGAAAATGGAGCTTGGAGCAACAATGGAGCTTTTGGGGGAAGAGGTGGGTCAACTTTGGGGAAGAAGACCCCCTTTTATAGTGGGGGAAGCAATCCAACCGTTACCCCCCACTTCAGCCCTGCAGAGAACGGTACTACCGCTTGGCCAGCGGTACTACCGCTCCCCCTCGCGGTACTACCGCTGGGCCCAGAGCGGTACTACCGCGGTGGTCAGGGCGGTACTACCGCACACGAGCGGTACTACCGTCCCCACTGCCGCGGCTAGTACCGTAAAACCCGACACGGAAAAGACCCCTCGAATCGAGGCGGTACTAGCACGAAGCCGCAGCGGTACTATGGCTGGGGGCTACAGCGGTACTACCGCTGTGGAGCGGTACTGCCGCTTGTAGCACCCAAGCGGTACTACCGCTCCGGCCTGCGGTACTACCGCTGGGACCAGAGAGGGCACACTGAGAGAGGGGAACGAGCTCATCATCGAAGCGGAAAGGCTCGGAGGGTGTGCAAAGGAAGTGTACGTGATGATTCCACCCTAGCCTTTCCAAAGCGGACCTCCTCTTGATAGTACGGTGATCCCTACGAAACTAGTCCACCAGACTAATTCAAAAGTACTACACCGTCTTCGCTTCAAACTCCGAGGGGAGGGAATCGTCTCGTGCCAAAGGATGAATCTCTGAAAAACTCAATGCACACGATTAGTCCACAAAAGCATTGTCATCAATCACCAAAACATCTAAGGGATACAAATGCCCTTACAACAGGCAATGTCCATCATGAAGCCAAAGCTTTTGACATCATTGAGCTAACCGGCCTGCTCACTCCAGGAGAATTATATGAACCTGGTTGTCAGCTTCACCGCAATGCTTTGGAGAGTATCTTCCACAAGCCAGAGCCCAACATGAGCCAAATGCTGAGCATGATGAAGCCTCTGCCCCATGACACTGATTACCCAAAGGAGTTCTTTATCGAAGACCTCGAGTATCTGCCCCGCACTATTTATCATATTATCAGGCGGACTCTATGGCCTGTCAAAGGACATTCTTCAGCAGCAAAACTTGAAGGAGCAATGAAGACTTTGGTCTTTTATATCTTCAATGGCATCAGCTTCGATGCTCAAGACTTCTTTATCAGGTAGTTGGCTGCATCAGGCTCTAATCTCTTTGGACTGAAGTTCTACGCTCCGTGGGTCATGCGCCTCATTAAACTACACTCAGCTGTCAACTATCAGCCCTCTGCTCGCAACCATCTGATCTTTCTACCAGAGGTTGATATGTCAGTTGAAGCCATATACCCAGAACCTGCCAAGGAGGCTGTTTGTCTTCACAATGCTGATCACCAAAGCTTCACGCAACCCATTGAAGGAGTCCAGGCAGTCACTCGTGTTTATCCTTTGGCTGGCAACACACGCTTACCTCACCGTGCTCAAACTGAAGCCACTGAAAGCACTATTGCTCAAAGGCCTCGGAAACGATCACGTGTTCTCAATGACCGAGAACTTCTCGTTGCCCTGCATCAGAAACAGGATAAGCATCACTACTGGCTGAAGCGGCAGATGCAAAGCCTCTTGGTGGACGTCAATCACATTCGCAATCTTGCCACCAAGAATGCCTTTGTTACACATGAAACCTGTCGGAGGTCCTGGAAGAGTTTGACATTGCTGAGTGCTGAAGCAGATCTTCAAGACGATGGCTTCACTGAAAGATTCAAGTTTGACTCCACTCCTCCAAGGAATGATGTCTTGCATCGAACTCCGTCTCATGAAGACTCTGATTATTCCTCCTCCGCTGCAACGGTGAATGCCAGAGTGATCGATGATCAAGATGATGCTACTTCAGCACCTCAAACTTTAGCACGTATCGACACTGCACCAAGTTCTTCTGCACCGCCAAACCCCGACGCCGACCCTGCATCTTCTCCTACTCCTTCTGGGAACGAGTAGAGGCTCTATGTCTTCAAACCTTTTTGGTCCTTACTGACAAAAGGGGGAGAAGCATATGAGTTGATAGTCTTCAAGCGGGTCCAAATGGGCGGTTGCTTTATATTTTGCCTAGTTTTTACAACTCTCGCTTTTGATACATTTGGTTCTTTGAGTTGTAACACTTAAACTTGATGGTCGTCTGCTACTTGTTTGCTATTCTGTGATGCGATGATAAATTCCGCATGTGCGATGATAAATTCCGCATGTGCGATGATAAATCCCGCACGAAGTCATATTGCAGACGTCCATTTTTCATTATGCATGTCATTATCTTCGTTTTATCAAATCATGCATGATGAATTGTCTTCATAAGTTAAAGAGGATCTCCACAAGTACAACCTGCCATGTGCATTTGCATTCCAAAAGCAAATTACTTATGTGCACATCTTCAGGGGGAGCCTTTTGCTACTTATGAAGACAATACCTTTATCCTTTACAATTTCACATACTTTTATCCCCGTTGAAAACTTCAACCAGTTTGTCATCAATCACCAAAAAGGGGGAGATTGTAAGTGCATCTAGTGCCACCCCTAGTTGGTTTTGGAGTATTGACGACAAACCTGGTTGAGGGACTAATGTGTTTGTGAGAATTGCAGGATAACACAGGTAGTAGTCCCTCATTGATTCGGTTTACCTACCGGAGATGACCCCTAAAAATGTATGAAGACATTGAAGACAATGGTGGTATGTGAAGATATTCACATTGAAGACTATGACAAGAGAAGGCATTGCGTGAAGACTATGGAGCGCGAAGACTTAGTTGTTTCCTTGTTTCCTTTTCTTCTTTGTTGAGTCGTAGGAACCACCGTACTGTTAAGTGGGGTCCCAGCGAACAAAGTCAGAGTGACTGAAGTGATGCTCAACCAAATCCTATGTCTTCGAGTGAAGACAATGAGAGCAAATCTTATCCAGAGCTGGATGAGTCAGCTTTACTTGTAGTCCAAGTCAAGCTGCCGCGTGTGTTTGAAATCTGACCGTTGGAACACGTGTCAGTTCCTTAGTGACCCAGGGTCATTTCGGACAAATCAGGTCGGGTTGCCTAGTGGCTATAAATAGCCCACCTCCTACACCATAAATTGTGGCTGCTCAGAGTTAGTGCACGGCTTTTGTCGTTTGAGAGCAACCCACCTCCGAAGCTTTTGAGAGAGAGTAATCCTTGCGAGGACTAAGCCCAAACACCCAGAGCCAAAGAGTGTTAGGCATCACTGAAGTCTTTCTGTCTGCGTGACCTGAAGACTTGTTACACTTGAGGACTGTGAATCCTCCAGCCGGTTAGGCGTCGCGTTCTGAGCATCCAAGAGTCATTGTGGATCGCCGGTGAACGAAGTCTGTGAAGGTTTGGAAGTCTACCTTGAAGACTTACCAGAGTGATTGGGCGAGGACTGGGTTTCCTTAGCTCAAGGGGAATAAGGTGAAGACGCGGTCTTCTGAGTTGAATCTCAGCCTCCCTAACCAGATGTACAGTTGTCACAGCAACTGGAACTGGTCCAACAAATCCTTTGTCTTCATCAAGTGTCTGGTTCTATCCTCCCCCTCTCTATACTTACAGTCTGTCTTCGTGAAGTCATTGCCTGCTTGCATTACCTGTTTGACTTCACTGTGTGACTTCCATCGTTGATTGGCTTCATACTATCTTCCGTCCTGATCTTTACTACCTAGCTGCTATTAGTCTTCGTACTTTCACTTCATTGAATACTTGACTATGGCTTGCCTAGTGTAGTCTACCTTCCGCTGCATATCAATAGGCTCATTTCTAGTGCTTGTCTTCGAAAGTCTCATGTTTTGAAGACTTTCATAAAAATCGCCTATTCACCCCCCCTAGTCGATAACTAGCACTTTCAGAGAGTCTATTGGTAAGGTTGAGGTTGAGCTTGGGGTTAGCATGCACCCAGGCAACTAAGAGCATCTACAACCGGACGTCTCAAACCCGCTTCATACGCCGGTTGGCCCGCCTGGTCACTGTCCGGTCACAAAATTTTGACCCAGACGGGCGCCACAAACGGTCCTCAAACGTCCGGACTGACCGACACCCCTCATATCCAGCCCAAATATGGGGCGGATATGGGGGCGCCCGGGCACGTCCGCCATGTTGGATATGGGGTAGATCTGGCTCGATCTGTACTGCGTCTTGGACCGGTACTTCCGCGAGAAGGACGACAAGGGCACTGGGAAGGGCAAGGGTAGCCGTGGATGAACTCCACCATAGCCAAACATGCCAAATTTTGTTAGTCCGTTTCGAAAAAAAATAAATTGTTAGTCCGATGACATGTTTAATTAGTAGTGATGGAGTAGCCGGACGATGTGTGTGCATCGACGTAGTCGCATGAGTTTCTATGGATTTGAGATATGATAATTGAGGTGTCCAGATATGGATTACATTTGAGGGGTGACCAGTCAGTGCCCGCTTGAGGGGCCGAATTTGCCAAGTCCGGGTGTATATGCTCTAAAGCATGTTGCCTGTCGGAGTGAGAAAGACGACTTAAAAATTACTGCACAAGTTTAATCGTAGTGGTGATATCAGAATTTAAGCCCTAGACTTGACACTACTGGTCATAATTTACTAGTACAACTCATGCATTTTCATTTTCTGCACGATCCATGAGACAAGAGTGTCAATCTCTTAGCATGTTTCTATGCTTTCTGCTGCCTTTGGATTCCTTGGTTCCAAACAGGCTATAATTCAGTTGGCGACGGCGACCATAAACATCCATCCATGGAGAAACCTTGCTCGCGCCAGTACAAATACATGGACAAACACCGAGGCTTGACCGGACGCGCCAGCAAAGCCGATGACGCACGCGCTCCTGTAGCCGCCCACGAGCCCAGTCAGCCACGCGACCCACACGGCCAGGCCAGGCCACACCACACCACACCACTAGAACAAACCCACTCTCTTCTTCTTCTTCTTCCTCCTCGCTCCGGCTATAAATACTCGCCGTCACGCTTTGGATTCCTCTCTCTCTTCTCCACACTCCACTATCTCCATCCCCTTCCACTCGCGCTCTCTCCCTCTCTCTCTCCACCAGGGGGAAAGGAAAGGAAAAGGAAGGCGCGGGAGGCGAGCCGGTGGTGGGGAATGGCCGGCGCGTCCTCGCCGCCCCCGACGCCCAAGTCGCCCAAGCTGCAGCCGCCGCTCCTGGAGCGCGCCAAGGGCCCCTCTGGCCTCGACAAGATCGTGCTCCGCGACCCCCGCGGGTTCACCGCCGAGGTACGCGGCCGCCTCTCCCCTCCCGCTCCCGGCAGATTCGGGGCGCATTCACCGCGGATCCGCTGCGGTGTTCACCGACGCGCGCGCGTTCAGGGCGCCGGTTTCAGAATCACAAGGATTCGGGGCGCGCGATTTTCGGGCGGATTTCGTGGTTCGGCTGGCCCGTCAAATCGAGGCGCATTATGTCGTACCGCGCTCCGATAGGGTTTAATTCTTAGCGTCTCTTTTTAATCTTTCCCCTTTTGATCAGAGGAATTCGCGGTGCCATTTCGCCGTCCTCCCGTCAGTCAAACGCGGTTTAATCGCCCGGGAGCGCGGTTGCAATCAGATTTCGCGAGTTGGCTCAAACCAAAATACTTTTGTGTGTGCGTGTGCGCAAATCCTGTGAAAAATCAAAGCCAAGAGACGCGGCTGCGGCCATACGTCACTGTAGCATTCACAGCTTGGTAGCTGGACTGGGTAAGATGTGATGGTGATAACCGATAGGACACAAGTTTTACGCAGACAATCATCTTTAATTCTTTATCATCATGTTCGGGGACCCAGCGGAAAAGACGCACCGACTATGCTACCGCTCGAAAGCGAGAGCCAGGGACTAGGTAGGTTTACCCCCCTAATGTTTCCAGGATCGGATGGCTAATCCCCTGTCCGCTGGCGTTTGGTCCCATATGCGTCTGATGGCCCTTTTTTAGGGGGAGGTGCTATCCTACCAATCCTCCTTTTTTAATGACAAGTTGTGGGAACCACCCACAGGGCAGTGGGTTCCTGATTGTGGTTCTGGCGTGTTAGGCCGATCGAGTCACCTGCATACCAAATTTAACTTTGATCGATGTGTTACTTTCGGTGCACTTGTCACCTTCTGCCAGCTGCTTAGCATGACAGGGTCCTGCTGGACTGATGAGCTATTGGAGGTGTGTTTCAACTTGTGAACTTAGCTATGCTAAAGACAACTTTAGAATTACAAGATGAACTTGAGTATGTATTGCTCTGTTTCCCGGTCATGCATTATTGGAATGGAGGGACTAGCAAACAAAACTCCAGTAGTCTTACCTAAGGCATCTAATTTCTTGTGGCTTATTGAGAACTGTAAGATCGAAGAAGGTGAGATTCGATTGCATTAAAATTCCACCATATGCCATTTATAAGTATATCAGTGCCAACTGGCAACGAAAACATGTTTGTGGTCTGTGGAGCTATTGTTACAATGACGGCAGTGCCCTTGTTAGATGGATGAGTTGTGCCCTGGTTAGCATTTTACCCAGATGTTTGGGTTAATCCTTCTTTTTACTCTTGTCATGGCAGTACTTAAAGTTTGTCAGGCAAAAAATGTTCTAAACTTCTGTTTGGTGTCATGCGTGCATACGAGTAGGATTCAGATCACCCATTTTGAATTCTCCTGCATTATTGCTGCCTAACCTTTCCACCCTTGCACTGCCAAATCTCAAGAATTATCCGTGCTGCAAAATAAATATTTATGGCCTGGTCCCTACGTGTATTATTGCCAATTATCATCACCTTTTTAGACGCAGACCAGTCTTGCTAATCAATTGTCTTGTCTTTTGCTAGGTCCGTCTATATGGAGGGCAAGTTACCTCTTGGAAGAATGAGCAGGGGGATGAGTTACTTTTTGTAAGCAGCAAGGTACAGAGCCATTCATGAGGTCATGGATGACCTCATTGCCAAGTCATTACTTTGTTGTATCGATAAACTTCTATAGGATGCATTGACACATCCCTGTCATCCTTGTCCCACTAATTAATTTTGTTGTTTGTCCCCATTTGACCACAAGCCTAACACGTTCTGATCAAGTGTCCCTTTGAGCATGACCACAAACAACTGCCTCATCTTGGCCTGTATTGGCAATTCTGGCCATGTTACATGTTGCATATGTTTTGCACCATTGGAAGTTTAACCCCATTTAGTTATGAAGTTTCACACTGTAATACTGGCACATATTACTTAATATTTTGATTATCTACGTGTTACTGCAGTAATTATAGCATCTGTGAACTGTATTTTCAAAATACAATCCCTTTCAGGCAATTTTCAAGTCTCCAGGAGCAATTCGTGGTGGCATACCCATCTGCTTCCCCCAGGTATGACAGCTTCATCAATATTTACTTCCATAAATTCATTGTAATGTTTTGCCTTCTCTGGTCATCCAAATGAACTATATAAATGCAGTTTGGAACACATGGAAATCTTGAAAAACATGGATTTGCAAGGAACCGGCTATGGCTCGTTGATGATAATCCTCCACCGCTCCCAGTAAACAGCGGTATTAAAACTTATGCAGATCTCATTCTGAAGCCTTCTGAAGAAGATCTCAAGATCTGGCCTCACAGGTCCGTGATCAACCATCCAGAGATCATGTTTCCTTCCATTTCTTCATGTCGCCAATTCTGATTCTGCTCCTCATGTTTTGGACAAATTATGACTTACAGATTCGAATTCCGGTTAAGAGTTGCTCTTGGACCCAAAGGAGATTTGTTTCTCACTTCTCGAATTAGAAACACCAACACTGATGGAAAGCCTTTCTCATTTACATTTGCATATCATACATACTTCTCCGTGTCTGACATAAGGTGCGTCTATGCTTTGCAATTTCTTTTCCTCCCTTTCCTCAGTTTTTTCCCTCCCTGGATATTTCAAGCTCAAACTTCTCCAAGGGTTTAGAATTGCAACAGTGAAATCGTGTTAGTGTAAAGCTGTCCAGACATCCAGTGGTATATGTGCTTGGGTTTACTTGGCAATGGTGCACCACCAGACACCGATCCACCTTTCAAGAGGCTTACATACATGGTATTTGTGTCATTGGTACTAAGCCAACTACCAAGAGTCTAAGACCAGTAGTTTCGTTAAAAAATGGAGCAGATGTACAAATATGCTGGTTTTCTACCCTGGTTTCATATTGTTAATACCATGGTACAGGCTCATGTATGTGATAGTTGCGGTGCTTGTATTAAACCAAGGCTGGTAAATTCAGCACATTTTCTTGGAGCAGATGCGAAACTCTGCTGCTCTAATTCTGATTCTCTTATTGTTAGTGCCGGCATATGGACAACTTTTCAAAATATTGGTCTTGCTTTTATTGGTTAGTGCCAGCAGTATGACAGTAGAGAAAACATGGTTCAGGTTCTTCCTTTTTCCTCTGCTGGTGAACATATTCAAGTAATTATTAAATTATTGCAGATAAATAAACGTATGCTTGGGTGTTAAGTTGTTTCCTCTTGTTGGGATTGAGTCAATGGATAAGGGCAAAATTGTTACCTATCCTGGCTTGTTAGAATACTGCATCCTCATGCTTAGATAGTGGACACTGTGGAACAGGGTTTCTAAAGTTTTGCTTGAGTTTGCCCATTGATAATTCTGTAACGCAGAGTGCTTATCTCAGTTAGGACAGTGCATATTAAAACTGAACTGAACCAGGTTTTTGCGCTTTTAGGTTTTTTGGTACAGTATCAATATCCGGTACCGTTTTACCCTTGGTTAGTTCGGAGGAATTGGTAGATACTGAAAACCAAAGTTCCAGGCCCACAGAAGTGTCTCGCTTCCGTTTTCCACCCTTCTGTGGCACACATGGACCATGTGGCAGCACCATAGCAGCAGTCAGCAGATTGGACTTGTACCCTTAATTATTACTATTATTAAACTAGTAAGGATTCTACGCTGTAGCTAATCAACTTGGACTTGCCAGCTTGTGTAATGCACGCTGCACGGTACCACTGCAGCCTCTAGCCTAGCCTGTAGGTTATTGCGTGTGTGTTATGGACTGATTGGCGACATGGTCTACACTTCGCCACTTAATCACTTGGCAATGCTGATCAATCTGACTATCTGGGCGTTGACTATTCAATCCGCATTGCGCATAACAAGTTTGAAATATTCAGACATACGAACAGAAGTAAAATATGGTGTCTTTATTCTTAAATTCTGGTCAACTTTGGTTAGTCTGGTATTTACCAAAACCATACCAAAATGATTTGGTATTTACTGAAACTGTAATGTATTTACGAAACCGAACTGACTGAATTAACCGAATGCACAAGACTAATCTCAGTGCAAAAACAGTTGCTGCTGTGAGTAAAAACTAGTGATGATTTCCCAAGCACAATTTGGTGATAACATTGAGCAATTTTAGTTTTACTTTTTGTAGCTTCCCTGTTCCAATGCATCATAATTCAAAACTTTATTATGTGCTTACTGAAACTGCAAAATTCCTTAGCGAAGTACGTATTGAAGGGCTGGAAACAATGGACTACTTTGACAACCTGAAGGGAAAAGAGCGATTCACGGAGCAGGGGGATGCTCTTGTGTTTGAATCAGAGGTAAGTAAGCCACTTAAATGCTACATATGATTATATGAAGCTCAGCTGCTGACTCGTAAACTTTGCTGTGAAGATTGATAAAGTATATCTGGACACACCACCAAAAATTGCAATTATTGATCATGAGAAGAAAAGAACATTTGTGCTCAGGAAAGATGGTCTTCCAGATGCTGGTAAGCCATTTTGGTAGTAGTGAATACTGTACCTATCTGTGTCAATTCTTATTTTCCTTGCTACAAAATTCATACTTCTGTTATCATTTTGCCCTTTGTAGTTGTATGGAACCCATGGGAGAGGAGGTCAAAAACCATTCTTGATTTTGGTGATGAAGAATATAAGCACATGTTGTGTGTGGAACCTGCAGCTGTGGAGAAGCCCATTACCTTGAAGCCTGGTGAAGAGTGGAAAGGAAGGTTGGAGCTCTCAGCTGTTCCTTCCAGTTACTATAGTGGCCAGTTAGATCCAGACAAGGTTCTTCATGGTTGAAAATCCTCACTTGGTGCATCTCGTACAGGTAATGTTTAACCCTAGGTTTGTAACTGTTTGGGTGGCTATTTGGAAAGTTGGAAATGCATTCCTTAATAATGCTGCCGTAACTGTATGGAGTTCTGCATCATTTGCAATCCAATCTATTTGTGTTCTTGGAATATTTAGTTTAGGAATGTGTTGATGCCTAAAGGTTTGTGTTATAGACTAAAAAACCAGTTAAGTTTTGATTTCAACACTAGGGTTATGTCTTTGAGGCCCTTTTTCTTGCCATACCCATGCTCCGAAATGCATGGTGATTTTTAGTGTTTGGGGTGAGAGGGGCTACAGCCTACAGCGTAAACCATCAAAACGCGTTTGCAGTAAGCGCAGTGAGTTCATTTAGATGGGAGCGTGACAATTCCATTATACTGATGAGCCAGGCGAATCTCCAGCCACCAAAATGGGTTACAAAGTCTGGGAAAATTTCCATACACACTGCATGGTGATCATCGCCAAGAGTTGGTGTATCCATAGTATGTGAGTAGCTGTCAACAACAACAGTAATAATAATAACAATAATAATGATGATGATGATAATAGTAATAGTAATAATAGCAGTAATAATAATAATAATAATAACAATAATAATAATAATAATAATAATAATAATAATAATAATAGTAGTAGTAGTAGTAGTAGTAACGACAACAACAACAACAACAACAACAACAACAACAACTGAGTAGTTCTAGATAGGCATTTCTGATGTGATCGGCATGGCTGCTGCTTCTGTTTTTTAACTTCTGGCTCATCGATTTCTCCAGGAACACTTCAGGGCACTTTATATTACCTGGTGCTTTGTCTGTCTGGTGTTGATGCTATGTGGAGTTGCGGGCTTTCATCTCCTCATCGTCTCCACCTACATATGTTTATTTCTTCATGTATAGATGGAGGAGGCGAGCACCGGAATAACGAAACAGCCTGAGTGGCTCTATCTCGAAATCTGTCTTCGGTGCGCTCAGCTCAGTGTTCAGTTGCAGCAAAAAAGAAGCGAATAATAGCATTCCGTAGTTTAGGGTCGCCTCCTAGCCCTGGACAATGGGTGATTTGTTGTACTTCTGCATCGGGCTAGGAAATCTACTACCAATTGTTATCAGACTATTGTCTGTACTCCTCTAAGATCTGTACATATGCTATCTTTAGGAACTTCCTGGTGTGAGATAAGTTAAGGAGCACAATTTATCATGTGCTGCTGGTAATGCATTATGCAAGTGTGTTCTAAACCTTAATAACAAGGGGATTCTGTCATTTCCTTGTCGATTTACTTATACTCTTCAGAATCCGTTCAGTCTGCGCGATCATATTATTCTGCGTTTCAAGGAGAGGAAAAAATGATGTGATTTCGGAGACGTAGGATTCGAGGCGCACGTCGGCTGCTGTCTAAATCCTAGTGACCTGAGGTTCTTATGGAAAGAGGAGCCATTGTCGTAGAGAAAGGAGAGATTCCCCGCCAAGTTGCAACTGCTCCCACCCCATTTGCCCGCATATATATCGTGTGATCTGATCCAGTCGCTCGTCAAACATGACAGGAACCTCCAAATAAAGAGGGGAGAAGGGAACACAAAGGCGTCTCTCGCAAGTAGACATCTTCCCCGTCAACGTCTGTATTCGTATGGATGAGGTTTGTGTACGTCTCCAACCACTTTACACATTTTATTTCGAAACTGATAGCAGCTTGTGTGTGTGTGTGTGGATAGGATAATGTATGTATAGTCTGTGAGCGTACACGGCAAGAAGAATAGCTTGCCCACCCGAGTTCAATCCTAGGGTTCGTGCCTATCTTCTCCTGCCCACTAGGGTTCCAACATAAGATCAGACCGGGGTGTTCGTAAACTAAAATAAATAGTATTTGTCATTTTTTTTTAAAGTCTGACTGTATGAGTTGACAAATACAAATACTCGTTATTAACCACCCGATACCCTTTGAAGAGATTTACTGACTAAAAAAGTGGGCATGTATATACATCACAAACCAAGAGCACGCACTGAATATTGACAAGAGAAACCACTGAGCAAGTGAAATTCCCCACCATCTAACCAAGAGTTTATTTCCTGTTCCCTTTTTCATTGTTCACTGAACCTTGTGAACTGAAGGAAGACAAGAAGTCTTGAAGGCACAAACAAATGTTTCATTCTAGAGAATGGAAAAAAGAATACAAATCTTGTGTCTAGACATTTCGGGAGAATCTGTTTATACACTAAACAAGCAGAGGCTGCTAGTGCTAGTGCTAGACGGTCTTGGCGGCGATGGATTTGCAGATGGGGCACCAGTTCTTCTGCCGGAGCCAGTGCTGTATGCAGGTGATGTGGTAGTAGTGCTTACACGCCATGTTCCCCACCTCCTCACCACCAGAGTACTCCTCCTGGAAACAAAATTACATCACATGCGTCAGATCACACACGAATCCTGAAAATTTAGCTTAGCAGCAGTGATACTGAAACTCTGCATATATATGAACTTTACCTGGCATATGCTGCATTTTCTGTCGCAGTCTTGGTGGGTCTCTGGGGCTGTGGGCGTGTACAAGCTTCGTTTCAGGCACTTGTACAACGCGTCCTCGGAAAGCCCCGTGTTCACCGTGCCGATCCGGTCACCCAACGCCAGCAATTCCTGCAGAATCAAGTGTCAGATGATGATCCGAAAAACAGGCAGAAACAATGCATCCCAAATGTGCCACCAAGAGGAAATTTAGGATGGAGAACAGGTGATCATGATCATACCTCGTAGGACATGCCGTCGATGTCCATCCTCATCGCCCGGTGCCGGTCGCTGAGCATGAAGTAATTCTCCATCTGCAGCATGATTACATGGTTCAGATACATTGTTTGTAAAATTCTCCAAGTTTTTGGCATGATCAGGAATCATGATGCAGTGAGTGACAGAGTGTGCCATTACCTCTTCGCTGCCCTCGACGTCGAAGCGCCAGTACCCGCTGGAGTCCTCGGTGCCGTCCTGAAGAGACGACCCTCCCTGGAGACTACCCCTGTACCTGGCCAGGAACCCAGAGATGAACCCTTCGGTAGGCGCCTGCTCCCTTGCTGCCCTCTGCCCAACCATCACTGGGTCACCTGAATTCCCCCTGGCATCGCCGCCACCGGTGTCCCTCCTAGGCGCCCTGCGACCACCTCCTGCGTTTTCGCCTTCGTCTGCCTTCCTTATCCGGGACACAGCACGGCGCGTGGGCTTCGACACCGCTGATGACCGGGTGGCGCCACCGCCAGAAGAACTGGCACTGAATCCACCGGACGATGACGACGGGCTGCTCATCTCCCTGGCCAGCGACCGCTTCCTCGACGCGTTCACCCTGTCCTTGAGGCGTGCCAGCAGGTCACGCCCGGCACCGGGAGCCGCCGCCTCTCCTGTCCCGTTGTCGGTTTCGCTACAGGGCTCTGCTGGATTGCTGCTTCCCTGTGGAGACTTCCTGATAGGCTGTGATCTCCTGGGGGTCGGTGCTGCTTCCTTGGCTGCTGCGGATGCTGCTTCCCTGTGGCTGTGCATTGGCCGGCCTTTGTCTGCCGAATGCCGGGTGCCGTTGCAGCCATTGCGCGAGCAGCAAGCGCCGGCCTTGCGGCGGGAGCTGTCCTCCCTGAAGAGAAGGATGGAGCCCCCCTTGGTGAAGAGGAGGCCGCCGACCGTCCGTCGCCCCATGTGTTCGTCCATGCTAATCAATTAGACGATCACCTGAGACTGAAAATCAGATATGTTTGTTAGGACAGATTAAATCAATCAGGCCACGATTCAACTGTCAGCTGAGCCGATTCTTCACCTAAAAAAGAAAGATTCTGAACATATAGGAACGGTGAAGTGTCCTACTCCATGACACTGTCAAGTCTCATGTGCAACGAGAGATGACACGGAAACTGTCCGTACGACACAGCAGCAAAGCTGCCAAAGATTTAGCCATAGGGCTAATAACTGAAAAACGTACGGCACCAACATCAACACGTACTATAATAGTATGACTAACAAAATTGGTTGTTTCAGTTAGGCGTGGTGGCCCTCCCTCCATGTAGGCCTGCCTATAACAGAAATTTCTTAGGCAGGCAAACATTTAGTACTAGTACATGAGAACATATAAGCAGCTGTATTGGCTAGGTGCCACCTGGTTTTCAAAGGCAGGTGTGTTTTCACCGTACCAAGGCGACTTTTCACCCTAAGGCAAGCAAACCACCTTCCTTCTGCCTCGACCAAATGAAGATGTTAACAGTTCATTCAAAAGAAGAAGAAGAAGAAGAAGGAAAAAGGATGAAGATATTAACTGCAACGCGCTGCCTTCACGTTAAAACCATCTCCTTCTCTTTTTATCCTGAATCACAGCTAGTAGTAGTATCGGTTTTTGTGTGAGGTCAAATCGTTAATACCCAGCCTAGCACGTCACAGAGAGGTGGTGGTGGCGGTACTGGTGCTACTGTATCTTAACCGAAAGGTGTAGTGGTTCCACCCCTCCTTTCGGGAATCGGACGAAAGCGGAGGCAGTTGACGCGTACGGCCTACACAAAACACAACCCTTGGTGGCATGGCACCCCCCTACCGCCGGATAGTTGAAACAGTATCGACGCCGGCCTTGGTCCGTCCGAAGGGGAAGTATTAAAAAAAGAAGGTAGGAAATCGTTGGGTTCCAGAGCATCCAAGCAAAGCAACCGGCTGGAGGAGCAGGCGGGGAGGGAGAGGAAGAAATCAATCAGGAACAGAACAGAACCTCCCTTCCATGGCGCCTCAATTACAATCACAGGAGACGAGAGTCGAATCCAAGGTTGACCAACATCAAACAAAATGGAACGGAAAGAGAGGGAGATTTAATCTAATAGTCCGTTCGATCGCCTTCTCCTGCCGGCCCTCCTGATTCCTGAATGAATCCAAGAGATGGATGAACACGCACATACGTACAGGAACAAAAACCAGGGATGGAGGATCACACGATCGAACGCAGCGTACGAGCGGATTACGGGAGGAGGAAGAAGATACGGGCAGGCGAGAGGCAACCAACCTTTCCTTGTGCAGCCCGCCTTCCCCTGTTGGGGCTCCCCTCCAATGAACCAGGCCGGGACGGAGACCGGATTAATTTCCTCGAGGGAGAGCGAGGGAGGGAGGGAGGGAGCCAGGGGTGAGAAGAACCAGTGGAGTTCTTATATATAGATGCCGAGAAACCACACACGCACACGGAGAGAGACGGGGGCAGAGAGAGAGAGAGAGAAGAGAAGAGAAGAGCACAGAACGGCGAACGGGAGAAGCTTGAACCGAAGGGCAACGCAACAGAGACCGGGGAAGAGGAAGGAAGGCGGCCGTGGCGGGGGCGGGGGCGTGCGACCCACGTCGGATCCGATCCGGGCCGTCGGATGGGGTGGGAGAGTAGGATCGGACGGGTCAAGCGAGGGCGGAGAGATGCCCGGCGCGGGGCCCGCTCCAACGGAACGAGCCCCACCACCCGATCTGCCCTGCCGGACTGCCTGCCACCGGGGCTGACGGGTGGGCCCGCCGCGCCGGCGCCCGCGATTTTCGCGGGCCGGATCCCGGCGTTTCCTGCGTTGGTTTGGTATATACTCTTTCGTTTTGGAGCGCAAATTAATTAATAATTATTCCGCGTATCTCCTCGGCCAATATTTTTTTTATCTCCTGCTAAGATTAACAGTAGATTTCCCTGAAGCAATCGCTCGTTGAGATCCGTTTGTATTTCGTGGGGATTTGCAGAAATCCATTTGGACAGTCGTATGATTCAACAAGATTTCAGTGTTCTAAATTGGATTGAGGTGTGTGTGCTGCGAATGCTCTTTTTTTAGGCTAAAAAAAGTTTGCATGCACAGTGTGGTCAGCATGCTAGTAGAAGCTTTTTCTCAAACAAGTAAATAAATTAAGCTATAGAGGCGTGGCACATGAGAGAAATATATGCATGCGTTCCTTGCGTTTTGGGGTGGTGTGTCCCATGTTGGCAAAGCGGAAATTTGTTGAGCTAGCTACTAACTTTTCCTGTGGTGCCGATCACTTGGATGATGATGATAAACTAGTTATTTGTTTAGGACGAGCCGAGCCTGTTGGCCGGGTTACCAACTTGGACGAGGCTGTAAAGTGTAAAGCACCATGTCCATGCCATGCATGCTTAATCTTTCTTCTCAGTACAACTAGCTGCTTTATCCCTCTGTTTCCTTGCCACCAAAATCAGTGTTTGGAAAGGCAATTCGATCATATTTGCTCGCTGAAATTCGTACAAATCCCATATGACATATCGTATCAGTACTGCCAACCGAAGGATGACGACAACTGAGCTTTCACTTGGACGCACGCATCAGGCATCACTTATACTATTATAAGATCATTGACCCTAAGAACTTATCTGCAAAAGATATTCTAATCCTGATTGCGCAAGCGATCGATGTGGCCCGAATCTTCCAGGAAACAAACCGATAACTAATTAACCGGCTGTCGCTGGATTCTCCAGATGGAGGTTGCCAGGGGCAGGGAAAGGATCGGGACCTTTTTCGTGTCAAGTTGTTTGCGGCTCACGGCTCACTCTGACTTACACGGCACAAATTCGTTTACAAATCGGTCTCATGTCTACGGGTTTAGTACGTGGCTTGCGTAGATGACTGCGTAGAGTTAATACGTTTTCAACTTCAGAAAAGGTACTAGGAACAAATAATTTAATTAGTAGTATTACTACTTTCTTTGGAACTGCCTAAATTTAGAGTCAAAATGGTGAGTGATAATCTCACCGTATATCCCTCTCAAGATAATGATCTCGCTGTCATGAATATATCAGTGCGCAAGGACGCAAAGAACTGGTCAACCACATTTTTTTGTACTTATGAAAGAAAAAGAAACCAGAAAAAAGGGGGAGCACTGTCTGGGCAAAATCAGGATGTGTACATGCATGGCATGTAATGGTTCTTCTCCCCTTTATCTTTTGTTTGGTGCAAGCTACTTCCTCCTTATTAAAAGTTGAATATGTTCGTGCATGTAGTGTGTGTATGGCCGGCTTGGAGTTGGAGTTGGAGTGAACCGTGCCACTAGCAGCATTAGTGCGATGATGATGTGGTGCAGTGCGTGCAGGCCGGCCGCCGGAAAAGAAAGGCGACCCGGCCGGGGAAAAGGTGGCCGGCAGTTGACGTACCGGGGCTGCTGGCCGGTACCCTAATCTAACTCCTCTGCTTTTTTCATGTTGATTTGCTGCCTTTGTTGGGCAGGTGGGTTGACATGAAGATAGGCAGGCATATGGAGTCACGATAATACGGGAGATATCAGCAGATGACACGCGCGGCATGCGTGTATGCTCTGCGGTGGTCAAACGGCAACGGCGTGAGGGGACAGTTTAGGGCGTGAGCAAGCACCATTTGCAGGAGATTCTTCTACTTTCGTTTCAAGCCTCACGGCGGCTACATGAGTCAACTGAAGGGAACGGAAAAATCGGGCACCCAGCTGCTGCTGTTGTTGCTGGCATAGGCGGGGAAAGTGGCTTGATTCGGAGATCTAACCATGTGTGTTAGACAACGCTAATTTGTTTCGGGAGAAACTTTCAATTTATTCATCAACTGCCATGACATACAAAGAATACAAGAAGTAGCAAAAAACAATAAGGTCTATTGTGTAAGGGAATGTGCCACGCAACAACAACAAAAAATCCACGCACAATCCGAGCCCAAGAACACTATGGCACTACAAGTAACGGTCATTTTATGACCAACAATAAGCAAAGCGGTAGTAGAGGAAGAAGCAAAACAGTAGTACAGGAAGAAGAGTAGGTGATGCTCGTCGATTTCCGTAGCTACCTGAAAGTGCAACTAATCCCTGGGTGGTTTTGGTAATTCCTAATAACATGTAGCTCATTGAACTAATACTCTTTCAACATGATCATTTTAGAAAGTTCAATGATTGACATGGCATAGACTAGAGATGTGGACCCCTCAAAATGCTAAGAACACATATTGGCAAAAGCTCAAGACTCTACATTTTCATTTTAGTGATACAAGATCACATTGAGTCCATAGAAAAAGCCAATAATATTAAAAGAGGACGATGTGTTGCTTAATGACTTGCTTGCTCAAAATGCTTAGTGATATGCTCCAAAAGTCCTCAACCACTCTTTCATTTCCACATATGTCCTAAACCTAAAGTCAAACTCGGCCCCACCGATTTGATCTATCCGACGCCACCGAGTTCATTTGACATAGCCATAGCCAGAAACCCTAATCGGTTTGGTCTCACCGAGATGGGATTGCTAACTCTCTGTTTCCCTTCGTAACGTTTCGGTCTAACCGAGATGAGCGATCGGTCCCATCGAGTTCGCAATGCAAACTCTCTGTTTTCTTTTCGTAACGTTTCGGTCTCACCAAAATGAGCGATTGGTCCCACCGAGTTTGCCTGACCAACTCTCTGTTTGCCTATGACTGAAATCGGTCTCACCCAGCTCATGTGATCGGTCTCACCGAGATCAAGTTATGCCCTAACCCTAGCTCATCGGTCCCACCGAGTTTGCCTGACCAACTCTCTGTTTGCCTATGACTGAAATCGGTCTCACCCAGTTCATGTGACCGGTCTCACCGAGATCAAGTTATGCCCTAACCCTAGCTCATCGGTCCCACCGAGTTGATCATGTCGCTCCCACCGAAAAACCTAACGTTCACATTTTGAACTAAATCGGTCTGACCGAGTTTCACTGTTCGGTCCCACCGAGTTTGGTAAATTGTGTGTAACGATTAAATTTTGTGTGGAGGCTATATATACCCCTCCACTCTTCCTCCATTCGTGGAGAGAGACATCAGAACGTGCCTACACTTCCAGCATTCAATTTTTGAGAGAGAACCACCCACTCATGTGTTGAGACCAAGACATTCCAATCCAACCACAATCTTGATCTCTAGCCTTCCCCAAGTTGCTTTCCACTCAAATCATCTTTCCACCAATCCAAATCCGTGAGAGAGAGTTGAGTGTTGGGGAGACTATCATTTGAAGCACAAGAGCAAGGAGTTCATCATCAACACACCATCTATTACCTTTTGGAGAGTGGTGTCTCCTAGATTGGTTAGGTGTTACTTGGGAGCCTCCGTCAAGATTGTGGAGTTGAACCAAGGAGTTTGTACGGGCAAGGAGATCGCCTACTTCGTGAAGATCTACCCTAGTGAGGCAAGTCCTTCGTGGGCGATGGCCATGGTGGGATAGACAAGGTTGCTTCTTCTTGGACCCTTCGTGGGTCGAGCCCTCCGTGGACTCGCGCAACCGTTACCCTTCGTCGGTTGAAGTCTCCATCAACATGGATGTACGATAGCACCGCCTATCGGAACCACGAGAAAAATCTTCGTGTCTACATTGCGTTTGCTCCCTCCAAACTCCTCCCTTTTACCTTCATATGCAATGATTTACATTCCGCTGCTATACTCTTAGAATTGCATGTGTAGGTTGATTGCTTGACTTGTGCTAAGTTGCTAAAATCTGCCAAGACTTCAAATTTGGAAAATGCTAGATTTTTATTTGGTCAAGTAGTCTAATCACCCCCCCTCTAGACATACTTTCGATCCTACACTACCTTATACCTCCTAATAGTGGGATGCCCCAGGGTAGGCCTATGGCAAGGATTCGGCCCAACAAGCTCAACGACCCAATCGTCAACAGGAAAATCATTCGGTTGGGCCGGACCAGACCGGTAAAGCCTATCCGGCTGAACATCATGAAGCCTATTTGAGGAAATTGTACGCACGCAAGGAAGGCACCAGAAGAATCAAGGTGTTTGTTTTGAACAAAAGTTCAATGCCAATGGAGTTGAGTGGGAAGAAGATCAATACCTCAAGACGAAGTTTGTTCCTCAACAAGAGAAGTATGATCCTACTTCCTTCAAGGAAACACAAGCTCAAGATGATCTTCCACCACAAGACCACAAGCAAAAAGGGAAGGACAAGCTTCAAGAGGAGATTGATGCATTTGAAGAAGCTCCTAAGGCCTTGGTCAAGTGGTTTCCCAAGACTACATCAAGTTCTACTTCATCAAGTACGACTACAACTCCAAGGATTCCCATCAAGTTGATGTGGATCCCGAAGAAGAAGAACTAGAGAGTTCTTGAGGGTGACTCCGCCAACATATTTCACTCATATCATTTTGGCAACATGAAGTAAATTCATTTTTCATTTCGGGACTGGGCATCCCTAATACCTTTGCCTTACTCTCGTGCAATGACAAATGAATAAACACTCATCGTGAGAATAACACATCTAGCATGGAAAATATTAGCCACCCCTCACCGCTCCGCGAGCGGAACGAACACACAAAAGAGA
Source organism: Aegilops tauschii subsp. strangulata (assembly GCF_002575655.3). Taxonomy (NCBI): domain Eukaryota; kingdom Viridiplantae; phylum Streptophyta; class Magnoliopsida; order Poales; family Poaceae; genus Aegilops; species Aegilops tauschii. Next base: position 546,527,162 of record NC_053036.3, on the reverse strand, counting down.
AGTTTATTTTGAAAATTAGAGATGGAACATACAAATTTGCTTAGAACGGCAAAAGAATACCGCAAATAGGTAGATATAGTGGACTCATGTGGCAAAACTGGTTTAAAGGATTTTGGATGCACAAGTAGAGATCATACTTAGTGCAAAATGAAGTCTAGCAAAAGATTGAGCAGCGACCAACCAAGAAATGAATAATCTCATAAGCGAGCATTAAGCATAATTAACACCGAATAATGCACCACAAGTAGGATATAACTTCATTGCATAATTATTGACTTTCGTGCTTGCATAGGGAATCACAAACCTTAACACCAATATTCTTACTAAAGCATAATTACTCATCAACATAACTCACATATCACATCATCATATCTCAAAACTATTACTAAGAATCAAGTTTATTTTGTCCAATGATCTTCATGAAAGTTTTTATTACATTCTTCTTGGATATCTATCACTTTGGAACTAATTTTCATATGTTGCATTTCATAAGCTCAAACAAATATAAGTGAAGATCATGAGCATAATTTTTCTTTCTCTCAAAATAATTTAAGTGAAGCAAGAGAGAATTTCTTGAAAATTTTACTAACTCTCAAATAAATCTAAGTGAAGCAAGAGAGAATTTCTTAAAAAATACTAAAGCACACCGTGTGTTGGGGATATGATTATTAGGTATGACCCGCCTAGGAGGGGCCGGGTTATACCTGTGGCGATTCATCAAGACAAGCCCATGACGACACTGAAGATGGCGGTTCATGGAGCAGACTTACTAAGGGCCCGAAGCCCAGGAGGCATTTTTATGGCCCATAGGTGTAAACCGCCATGTATGTATGACTTGTATTGTAAGGCATGTATATTTGGTCACCGAGCCGGACACGTTGTTATGAGCCGGCCGGGACTCTGTAAGCCGCGGGGTGTCAACCTATGTATATAAAGGGACGACCCGGCGGTGGTTTAGGGGAGGATACAACAGATCGAAATCTAGGTTAAGCGTATTCGCTCCCTGGTAATCGAAAGATTAGCAATACCACCTCAAACTGGATTAGGCCTTTACCTTCACCGCAAGGGGCCGAACTAGTATAAACTCCTGTGTCCTTTGTCCCGTTTAACCCCTTTAAGTTAACCTAGTGCGATGGCTCCACGACTAAGTCCTCACACTAGGACATTTGCCGTGACAATTCCACGATAGTTGGCGCCCACCGTGGGGCCAGCGCACGGTGGTTTCGAGTTCTTGAAGGGCAACTTCGAAGGGATCAAGGGATATGCTGTGGTCCGGATGACCAAGAGTCATCGCGGCAAGCTCTACATCGACGACGCAGGCTGGGGCCCCGAAGCTGGCTCAATTGAGTACGGGTACCGGGTCCCCTTCGGCGGAATCCACGTCTTCATCGGCAAAATCGGCGAACCGGGCCCTGAGCCGGACATCTGCACCGACCTCAACGAGACGGCTCAGTGTGCGAGACTCGCCTGAGTTCAGCCCGCCGTGAAACGTGCCTTCGTGGGATTCATCCATGGGGCAGAATTTGAGGAAGGATCCATGTCTGGCGGTGAGACGACCATCTATTTTGATGGTGAGTTGTCCACGGGCGAGACTAGTTCGTTGTATCGACTGCAGGACGGCAGGCTTGGGGGCTGTTCCGATGGCGACAGTATTCCGGACCCCTATGAGCCACCGAACCGGTTTGCAATCTTCATGGCCGGTACACAGTAAGTACAGAATTCTTTGACTGCAGCAGCAATGATTTCCGGGTCAGCAGCGGCGACGGCGGCCGGGGCAGGAGGCCCTGCGCGCCCGCCGGCTCAGGTCTTGTCTGACTTACTAGACACTTTGACAACGCTGCTGACAGCGGAGGTCAACCTGGCAAACCAAGAGCAGCATAACGCGGAAGTCGCAAAATTGCGAGATCATATAGCTCAAGCCAAGGAGGACCTGGCAGCTGAGGATGCAAGTATGACGGCGGAACGAGCGGTTCTGGCTGCTCAGGCACAATGGATCCAGGCTGATTCCTTCCGGCTCTCATTGGATCAGAACGCTTCGAACGACGTCATGAGGAGAAGACACCGGACTCGTCTGCCTCCGGTTTACGAGGCGAGGAACCTCTTCAACACGCCCGGTGCGGGGACCAGTGACCCGCCAGGGGTAAACCGGGCAGTAGCTGCGACTAGGACTGGAACGCCGGCTCAACCACACACAACGGATCCGCCTCGTGAGAATAATATCCCACCGCAACACGTGCCGACACCGCCGGGTCATTACTCTAACCCTTTGGATAACATGATCGCTGCGGCGTCGCGATTGGCGGCTCTCCCAGTTGAAGGCAAGTCTCCAGCTGCGGTTGAAACGCGGAGGGCTAGAGAGCTTCTTCAAACAGCATTGGTTCAGCAGGAGGCTTATTCCTACAGTCGTGAGAGGATCCATTCAACCCCTTGCCCAAGCCGGAGTTATAGCAGGCACATGGATTCCCCGGCGGTGTCAAGCAGTGAACAGCGTCGTAACCCGCCCCGTGGGAATGACCCTGTCAGGACCCCGATCCTAAGTCACACCAATCTAGCATGTAACACATCATATCACTTTGCGGCCTCACGCACGGTATCCCCACGGGTGCCACCTTACCTGGCCCGGGACCGTTTGCGCCTTTTGGCTCACGTATATGATAGTGTCCCTAGCATCCATATGACAAAGAACCCGAGCCGACATGACTAGTCATGAATCCAAAGTGGCACTAACTTACAGGGCAGACATACATGACCCAGCAACGAACGTGTCGGTCATCAACGTATGAACCCAAGTCGTAGCAAGCTACAAGGACTTAAAGGAACAACGTGTGACATTTCCCCGAAGGGACAGACACAGGAACGAACAAGGACACATGCCGGCCAGCCTAAGTGTTCCGGAGCAGTAGCAAGCTACCATGGCTTAGTGGAAGCACTAGGAGACATTTCCCGGTAAGAGAGGCTACCAAGAATAAACAACTAGGTTGTCGGATCCCACACATACCAAGCATTTCAATAACATACACACAATATGCCCGATATGTGCAAATACAACATGGCATCACAACAAGACTCTACGACTCAAAGTATTTATTCAATAGGCTCCGAGGAGCCAAGCATTACAAACATGGGTCTCATGACCCAACATTCAGAGCATACAAACAACAGAAGCATAACATGTCTAAGTACAGACAACTACAAATGAAAAGGGCTGAGAAGCCTGACTATCTACAAGATCCTCCCAAGGGTACAAGATCGTAGCTGAGGTAACAAGCTAAACGTCAAAGTCCAAGCGGAACTACTAGTGAGACTGAAGTCTCTCTGCAAAAACATAAATTAAGCAAATGTGAGTACAAATGTACCCAGCAAGACTTACATCAGAACTAGCTACATATGCATAAGTATCAACAAAGGGGGTGGTGGAGTTTAACTGCAGCAAGCCAACTTTGACTCAGTGGCTATCCTAAACTACGACCGCTGGTAACTCTTTTGAGGTGGCGCACACGAGTCCACATATTCACCATATCAATACACCACTATGGACCCGCTCCCGTCTCCCTACGAGAAGGCCATCCATAGCACTCACGCTTATCTTGCGCATTTTAGACTATCCACTTTCACTTGTCTATGAACTGTACATGCAACCCAGAAGCCCTTTACCGCGGACGCGGCTATTCGAATAGATGATGTTAACCCTGCAGGGGTGTACTTCTTCACACACGCTCTCGCCACTTACCACCATGTACACGTCGTGTATCTCGGCAACCTTCAAGCGGAAGCTTGGTGAGGGAGTCGGCCACGACCTGACTAACCACACAAGTCTCTAGTCCAGGTTTATCGCCTATTCGGGTTCCATCCGCAAGGAGATCCAGCCGGGGTGTCGCTCACGGCCCCAAACGATGTGAGCAGGGTTCCCAAGCCCACCAAACGGGCGACGCTTGGTACACCGTGCCACAACACCTAGTCTTTCCCAAGCCCACCTGTACCGGGTGCCACTTGGTAGACTACTAGCACTACCTACAAACACCAGAAACTAGTTGCAACTCCTGGACAGAGATCAGGTTGATTAATAAGTCGAGAGAGCTTGGAGTGCCCGGAGCCCAATGTGTGGTAGTAGCTGTTCATGGATCACAAACACAGAACTCAGTTCCTGAGGACGGTTTCAATGAGACAACCCACCATGTACTCCTACATGGCCTCTCACCGCTACCTTTACCAAATCGTGTTCACACACTTAGCTCTCAAAGGTAGGACATGTTCACAACTTTCCAATTCATCCCCGATGAATCAGACCTGACACAACTCTAAGCAATAGCAGGCATGACAAACAAGCATGAATGAGTAGGCACATCAGGGCTCAAACAACTCCTACTCATGCTAGTGGGTTTCAACTATTTACTGTGGCAAAGACAGGTCATGCAGAGGAAAGGGGTTCAACTACCGCAGCATTTAACAGTTGAATCGTTGTTGTCCTAATGCAGTAAAAGAGAGCAGAAGCGAGAGAGTGGGATTGTATCAGAATGGACAAGGGGGTTTTGCTTGCCTGGCACTTCTGAAGATAGTATAGCTCTTCATCGGTGTCATCAAACTCATCGTCGGAACATACTTCTACTCAGGGGAACAACCACCGGCAACAGAGAAAGAACACAATCAATGCAATGCAACAACATGATGCATGATCATGACATGGCAACATGTTGTGATTTGAGCTAATGCAACTAGCAGTGATTTAAATGAAGTTGATTTGAACCAAGGGCTCAAATTCAAAGTCCATATGTGATTATCTAAATGCCAATTATGCAGATTGTCATATACAGCAACCTTAGGTTGTTCAAACATGCATGAAGATTGTACAGATGGAAAGATTGGATTTTTCTGATCATTTTTCATATATAATTTATTTCATTCTGAGCTACAGTTGATTTTCTATGATTTTTAGAAGTTCTAACTATTTTCTGGAATTTCCTGAATTAATAAAAATGCCAGAAAAGCTTTATTACGTCAGCATGACAGTGGCATGATGTCAGCGGGTCAACTGAGGCTGACAAGGGTCAAACTTGACCAGTGGGGTCCACTGGTCAGTGACCCGGCGTCATTAGTGTCACGGACAGGTGGGTCCGGTCAACTGCCAAGTCAGCACGGTCAACTCTGGCGCGTGGGTCCCGCTGGGTTATAATCTAATCTTAACCAGGAAATTAGCCCGCTAAGTTAAACATGAGGGTCCCATTGTCATCCACACGGGGTGATACTAAGCGGGTCATTAGTGCCTAATTAACCCTGCCATGCCAGCATCGCCGGAGCTCAACGCCGGCGACCTGGAAACGCGGCGGTGACCCCTCGAAAGGGCACGAGAGCGGCGGCCGAGGCAACTGAGGCGCAGCCCGTGCTCGCCTGCATCCAGGGGAGCACGTAGCTGGGCGCGGGGTCGCCGGAGTGAGCAGCGACGAGCACATCCGCGGCGCCCGCATGGGGTTGGCCGGGACGACGTTGTAGTGTACGGGAGGAAGAGGTGGTGGGTGTTCTCGGCTCGTGGGAGCGTGATGAGCACGATGACGCTCTCGGACGCAAAGTTGAGTGGCCGTAGCGACGACGGTGATATGGCCGGCGGCAAGTGGAACTCGGCTCTGGCGCATCTATGGCTAGGGCGTGAAAACGACGCGGGAAGATGGGGGTTAGGGGTAGGACCTCACAGCGAGTCAGACGGAATGGTCAGTGAGCTCGAGGACGTCCTGTCGGCGGCGAATCAACGTCGGCGGTGACCGGCTCCCGAGGTGGAAGACGGTGGCGACGACGACGCTACGGCGCGTCCCGGCTGGCTTGGCTAGGTGGAGATGACGAGGAAGACGACGCGGAGCTCGTGGGCACGGCAGAGGGGCGAGGGGGTAGCTGTGGCCGTGGTGATTCTCGTCGGCGGTCTCGGGTGCGTACGGACGGTCACGGGAGAGAGAGTCAGAGAGGGGATGGGGACGAGCAAGCGGTCGAGGGAGGCGCGGGAGAGTGCGTGGCGTCCTTAGCCAGCTCCAGGAGGTCGGCGGCAAGCAGGAGGTGGCGCAGCGCGTGCGTGCACGCGCCCCTGGCCTCTTGGCGAAAGGTTGGGGGTGACTGGCGCTGCCAGTCGGCCGGGCCGGCCTGCTGGCCCAGAACAGCTGGGCCGCCAGGTAAGTCAGGTGGGTTTTCTTCTTTCCTATTTTTCTTTCTGTTTTCTATTTGTTTTGCTCTGTTTTGATTTAGTACTAATACTAAACCATTTTTGTTGCTTCTGAAATTATTTGTGGATGCAACATGGATTATTCCAAAACTCCACAAAATGTTTCAGAATAACTGGAGCAATAAAAATAATTATAGGATTTATTTGCTCCAACTCAAATACAATATGAGTTAATTCAAAAATCCAAAAATGTGCTAGAAATATATTCATCATTTTTGGCAGAGGTTTCTACCTTAACCAGAAATCATGAACTTTTCTTGAGGCACTTTGGGTTCATTGAAAATGTTTTTAATTTGAACCTAGTTGAGTTCTTTTGGTGCTAGGGTTTCAACATCCCCAATTTAAATTAATTTGAAAATAACATGATGCATGGATGCAGATGCAACTATTTATAGGCACAAATTCTAGGGCTGTGACAACTCACCCCCACTAAACAAGAATCTCGTCCCGAGATTCATGACGTGAGGTAAGAAGACAGAGGGGACAGAAAGCTAATACAATCTTCATGACCCATTGCTTCATATTGAACTTGACGTCTTTGCTTTCGAGATCTTCATCTAGCATGACGATGACAGAAAGAGACTCTATAGGAATCAATCTTCTTGAAGATCGAGCAACTCACGATCAACTCATGGAATGCGGCATGATAACATCTCTAGAGCTGAGAGACAAAACACATATGAGGAGTGATGGGAAGAAGCAGATGACGAAGGTTCAAATTGGTAGGCAACAATTCCACAGTTAGGTAGATGGTGCGTGGTTTCAAGATAGCGATGAAATAATTGCAATGATTCCATAACGGGGCACCTTAGAAGAGGTGACTCGTAGAATTGTTCCCTTAAGTGGAAAAAAGAATTAATTTTGATACAAAGATCATTGAAACTCTTTATACCAGCCTAAGGCAATCGGAGATGATCGTGTGAAGGAGCTTGAAGAAATGGCATACTCATACTAGAATGGATGACGTGGACTACCTTGTTGAAGACAACGCAATGGATGATTTGTGCTTATCATCGGAAATGGTGGGACCCATGGTAGGACCACTTTTGAAGATGATCCCGAACAGCAATTACTGAGAGGGGCAGCCCATGGAAAGTTGGCACAATGGCGGTGCAAGCTGGGAACAAAATGCAAATGCTAGGATTGATTCTGGTAACTGGGGAATAGCTCAACAGTCGAGAGTGATTCCACCATTTGGATGGTTATAGTAGAGATAAACGCACCATTGGTCAGCGAACTCTCGCGAGATGAGCACATTGGTCACACAAGTGTCAAAACGTGGAAAAGTGGTCAGTTTGGTTTGTTTTATGAGTAAATTGGTCAATATCCCGTTTCGAGCCGTGACGGGGCCGACGTGGCTGGCTGACTCAGCTTGGGCCCACTGTTAGTTTTTTGTCCTTTATGCAATGCGGCCCCGTCAGTATTTTGGGTTGGGTTTTTTTGCAAATAGTGCGTCCCCTCCCCAGTCAAAATCCCCAAATCAGCCCGATTCGTGCCAAACCCTAGCATTCTTCTCACTTCATCCTCTCTTTCGATCTGCCGCAGCCGTCACTTTGCTCGAGATGGAGCAGTTCGAGGGAGAGAGCTGGCGGCCAGAGAACAGGGAGGGGAGTGTCTTCTTCCCGGCGGAGAGCTGGAGGCGCGGCGAGCCGGAGTTGAGGCCTGAGTTCGGCCGTTGTGTGCTCCAGCGCACGGCGGGGATGTACGGGTGGAGGAGAAGTTGCGTGGTCATGCACTGGTGGGTACAGTGGAAGGGCACTGGCCTCCCATGTCGCCGGCACAGGTGGTTGCTGCTTTGGAGTCGCAATGCGGCCTCTCCCGCCACCACATCATGGTCGAGGTATGTTCCCCTCCGGCAGATTTTCTTGTGCGGTTCCGGTCTGGCGAGGATTGCACTCGGGTGCTCATCTACCACTCCCGTAAGCTTACTGCCGGCGGAGCGACGATCCAGTTTAGCCGTTGGCACCGTGGGATGGGTGGCGAGGCGTCGTCTTTGAAGTTTTTAACTAGGTTGAGCTTAGATGGGCTGCCGCAAGAAGCATGGGAGGTTGAGTTTGTTGGCAAGCTCATAAGCAGTCTCGGCGGCGAACTCGTTAAGATGGTGAAGCCCACTGATCGTTGTTTCATTGTTATTGAAGCGTGGATGAAAAATCCTAACAAGGTGCCCAAGTTATATGAAGTGGAGCTGCCAGAACCTGACCTACCACAAGATTATCCAACCGCAGACTCTGACGGGCCAATTTCACCACCTTCCAGTCACCTGACACTCGAGAAGCCAACAATTCTGCATGTTGTGAAGATCCATATTTTGAAGGTTATAGATCGGAGCCCAATATTAACAGAGTTGCCGCCTGCTTACGATTACGACGATGATTCCAACAGTGCTCGTTGTCACACTTTTAGTTGCTATCCTGGTACAATTGATGGGCAGAGAGGATATACATTGGAGGTGGGCATGGATTTGCAGGTACAGGGACAGATGGCCGTGCAGGTGGTTTTTTCAAGATGTAGATGCAACCTCTGATATATGTATCTGTTGTGTTCTATTGTGGTATTGTAGCCTTTGTGTTTAAGAACAAGTGTACCCAGACCTGATGTAACTAGTTTGTTGTATCCAGACCTGCTATTGTTGTATCCAGACCTACTATTGTTGTATCCTGTATGTTGTGGTTTATCTCTTGTATGCACTATGCTATTTATGTGAAATGAACTAGTTCACAATTTGTGTTGTCAACCTATATGCAGTATGCATTTAGTGTGGAAGAAAGTAGTTGATATGCAGTATGCAGTATGTAACATAACAGAGTCAGAGAAGATACTAGTACACTCTTGCAGAAAAGATGATAATTCAATTCTCAGCAATGCTAGCTAGAAGAAGACAACCAGCAGTGGATTCTTAAATACTTGCCAAGATAATTAAGGCAGGACAGCAGCAGTTATCAATTTGTCATGTTAACAAACCAAACTACCAGGTTAAAGTAGCTACATTTCCAAGCCTGTAACACTACCAAAAGTAAAGCAGTTCCCAATAGACAGAATTACAAAGCATTTCCAAGCCTCAACACTGAAACAAGGATAACACGGAATTACAAAGCATGATATCAGTCTTGTGGGGCTGATTGTGTGTTGTTGATCTCTTCTTCATCCTGTTCTGACATGCTTCTTGCTCTTCCTCCTCTTCCGCCTCCTCTTCTTCCTCCTCTTCCCCCTCTTCTTCCTGCTCTTCCTCCTACTCTTCCTCCTCTGTCTCCAAACAGAAGAAAGTGAAACCCTCCAGCACCTGATGTTCCTGCTGCTGAACTATTGCTAGTGCTGCCTCTTTCTCTTCTTTGATTTGCACCCTTCCTATTCACTGCACTAGCTGCAGTTCTAGCTACTCTTCTTCTTCCAGACCTATCCCTTGTTTGACCTCTGAGCTGATCAGCTATTACTGTGCTTCTCCTTGGTGGTGGAATATTTGCTCTATATTGTTCAACAAAACCAGATTCCAGAGGGAAAGGCTCAATATCTTCAAATACAATTTTTGGTGCCTGGAATATATAATAGAGTTGACTGATCAAAACATGAAATACATAACAAAAGCAGAACATCAAGTGTTGCATTTTGTGAATTCACCTCATGGGCCAGCTGAGATATCATAGATTCTTTCACATTGGAAGGATCTTTCCTGGGATCTAGTTCTACATGATCAATGTGCTGATCAAAAAATTAAACATTGTATTAGTACTTCTTATGCAAAACATCAAACATTAAATAGTGTGCTGCTTATTACCTGTAGTATCTCAGGTATATCTGTTGGGGAACGTAGTAATTTCAAAAAAAATCCTATGCACACGCAAGATCATGGTGATGCATAGCAACGAGAGGGGAGAGTGTTGTCTACGTACCCTCGTAGACCATAAGCGGAAGTGTTATATCAACGCGGTTGATGTAGTCGAACGTCTTCACGATCCGACCGATCCAAGTGTTGGGGAACGTAGCAATAATTCAAAAATTTCCTACGTGTCACCAAGATCAATCTGAGATGCTAGCAACGAGAGAGAGGGAGTGCATCCTCATACCCTTGAAGATCGCTAAGCGGAAGCGTTACAAGAACGCGGTTGATGGAGTCGTACTCACGGCGATTCAAATAGCAGAAGATCCGATCTAGCGCCGAACGGATGGCGCCTCCGCGTTCAACACACGTACAGCCCGGGGACGTCTCCTCCTTCTTGATCCAGCAAGGGGAGAGGAGAAGTTGAGGGAGAACTCCAGCAGCACGACGGCGTGGTGGCAATGGAGCTCGTGGTTCTCCGGCAGGGCTTCGCCAAGCACTACGGAGGAGGAGGAGGAGTTGAAGGAGGAGAGGGCAGCGCCAGGCCAGGGGTGCGGCTGCCCTACCACCCCCTCACTATATATAGGGGGAAGGGGAGAGGGGGCCGGCCCCTCTAGATGGATCTAGAGGAGGAGGAGGCGGCCAGGGGAAACCCTAGATGGGTTTGGGCGCCCCACCCCCTAGGAAACTTGCCCCCCAAGCCGGGAGGGGCGGCTGCCCTAGGGGTGGTGCCCCCACCTCTCCTGGTTACGTGAGAGGGGTTGGGAGGGGCGCACAGCCCCTTAGTGGGCTGGTTTGCCCCTTCCCCTTGGCCCATAAGGCCTCCCAACGCTTGCCGGGGCCTCCGAAACCCCTTTCGGACATGCTGGCCATAGCCTGGTACCCGCGGAACAATTCCGGACTCCAATACCCTTCGTCCAATATACCGATCTTCACCTCCGGACCATTCCGGAGCTCCTCGTCATGTCCGGGATCTCATCCGGGACTTCGAACAACCTTCAGTAACCATATACTATTTCCCATAACAACTCTAGCGTCACCGAACCTTAAGTGTGTAGACCCTACGGGTTCGGGAACCATGCAGACATGACCGAGACACCTCTCCGGCCAATAACCAATAGCGGGATCTGGATACCCATATTGGCTCCCACATGTTCCACGATGATCTCATCGGATGAACCACGATGTCGGGGATTCAATCAATCCCGTATACAATTCCCTTTGTCCATCGGTATGTTACTTGCCCGAGATTCGATCGTCGGTATCCCAATACCTCGTTCAATCTCGTTACCGGCAAGTCTCTTTACTCATTCCGTAACGCATGATCCCGTGGCTAACTCCTTAGTCACATTGAGCTCATTATGATGATGCATTACCGAGTGGGCCCAGAGATACCTCTCCGTCATACGGAGTGACAAATCCCAGTCTCGATTCGTGCCAACCCAACAGACACTTTCGGAGATACTTGTAATGCACCTTTATAGCCACCCAGTTACGTTGTGACGTTTGGTACACCCAAAGCATTCCTACGGTTTCCAGGAGTTGCACAATCTCATGGTCTAAGGATACGATACTTGACATTATAAAAGCTCTTAGCAAACGAACTACACGATCTTGTGCTATGCTTAGGATTGGGTCTTGTCCATCACATCATTCTCCTAATGATGTGATCCCGTTATCAATGACATCCAATGTCCATGGTCAGGAAACCATAACCATCTATTGATCAACGAGCTAGTCAACTAGAGGCTTGCTAGTCAACTAGAGGCTTACTAGGGACATGTTGTGGTCTATGTATTCACACATGTATTACGGTTTCCAGTTAATACAATTATAGCATGAACAATAGACAATTATCATGAACAAGGAAATACAATAATAACCATTTTATTATTGCCTCTAGGGCATATTTCCAACAGTCTCCCACTTGCACTAGAGTCAATAATCTAGTTCACATCACCATGTGATTAACACTCAAAGTTCACATCGCCATGTGACTAATACCCAAGAGTTTACTAGAGTCAATAATCTAGTTCACATCACCATGTGATTAACACTCAATGAGTTCTAGGGTTTGATCATGTTATGCTTACGAGAGAGGTTTTAGTCAACGGGTCTGCAACATTCAGATCCATGTGTGCTTTACAAATCTCTATGTCATCTTGTAGATGCAGCTACCACGTGCTACTTGGAGCTATTCCAAATAACTGCTCTACTATACAAATCCGGTTTACTACTCAGAGTCATCCGGATTAGTGTCAAAGTTTGCATCGACGTAACCCTTTACGACGAACTCCTTTTCCACCTCCATAATCGAGAAAATTCCTTAGTCCACTAGATACTAAGGATAAGTTCGACCGCTGTCATGTGATCCATTCCTGGATCACCATTGTACCCCTTGAATAACTCATGGCAAGGCACACTTAAGGTGCGGTACACAGCATAGCATACTGTAGAGCCTACATCTAAAGCATAGGGGACGACCTTCGTCCTTTCTCTCTCTTCTGCCATGGTCGGGTCTTGAGTCTTACTCAATACTCACACCTTATAACATAGCCAAGAACTCCTTCTTTGCTGATCTATTTTGAACTCCTTCAAAATCTTGTCACGGTATGTATTCATTTGAAAGTACTATTAAGCGTTTTTGATCTATCCTTATAGATCTTGATGCTCAATGTTCAAGTAGCTTAATCCAGGTTTTCCATTAAAAAACACTTTCAAATAACCCTGTATGCTTTCCAGAAATTCTACATCATTTCTGATCAACAATATGTTAACAACATATACTCATCAAAAATTCTATAGTGCTCCCACTCACTTCTTTGGAAATACAAGTTTCTCATAAACTTTGTATAAACCCAAAATCTTTGATCATCTCATCAAAGCGTACATTCCAACTCCGAGATGCTTACTCCAGTCCTTAGAAGGATTGCTGGAGCTTTGCATACTTGTTAGCATCTTTTAGGATTGAAAAAACCTTCTGGTTGTATCACATACAACCTTTCCTCAAGAAAATCATCGAGGAAACAATGTTTTGACATCCTATCTGCAAGATTTCATAAATAATGCACTAACTACTAATATAAATCCAACAGACTCTTAGCATCGCTACGAGTGAGAAAGTCTCATCGTAGTCAACTCCTTGAACTTGTCAGGAAACATCTTAACGACAAGTCGAGCTTTCTTAATGGTGACACTTACCATCATTGTCCGTCTTCCTTTTAAAATCCATCTGCACCCAACAGCCTTACGACCATCAAGTAGTTCTTCCAAAGTCTATACTTTGTTTTTATACATGGATCCTCTCTCGGATTTTACGGCCTCGAACCATTCGTCAGAATCCGGGCCCACCATCGCTTCTCCATAGCTCGTAGGTTCATTGTTGTCTAGCAACATGACTTCCAAGACAGGATTGTTGGGGAACATAGTAATTACAAAAAATTTCTACACACACGCAAGATCATGGTGATGCATAGCAACGAGAAGGGAGAGTGTTGTCCACGTACCCTCGTAGACCGAAAGAGGAAGCGTTAACACAACGCAGTTGATGTAGTCGTACGTCTTCACGATCCGACCGATCAAGTACCAAACGCACGACACCTCCGAGTTCAGCACACATTCAGCTCGATGACGTCCCTCGAACTCCGATCCAGCCGAGTGTTGAGGGAGAGTTTCGTCAGCACGACGGCGTGGTGACGATGATGATGTTCTACCGACGCAGGGCTTCGCCTAAGCTCCGCTACGATATTATCGAGGTGTAATATGGTGGAGGGGGGCACCGCACACGGCTAAAAGATCGTTGATCAATTATGTGTCTAGAGGTGCCCCCTGCCCCCGTATATAAAGGAGCAAGGGGGAGGCCGGCGGCCAAGGAGGAGAGGCGCGCCTAGGAGGAGTCCTACTCCTATCGGGAGTAGGACTCCCCCTCCCCCTTTTCCATGTTGGACTAGGAGAGAGGGGGAAGAGGTGGAGGGGAGGAAGGAAGGGGGGGCGCCGCCCCCCTCTCCTTGTCCTATTCGGACTGGGGGGGGGGGGGGGAAGGGGCGCGCGACCCTGCCCTGGCCTCCTCTCCTCTCTTCCACCTAGGCCCACTAAGGCCCATTAAGTTACCGGGGGGTTCCGGTAACCTCCCGGTACTCCGGAAAAATCCCGATTTCACCCGGAACACTTCCGATGTCCAAACATAGGCTTCCAATATATCAATCTTTATGTCTCGACCATTTCGAGACTCCTCGTCATGTCCGTGATCACATCCGGGACTCCGAACAACCTTCGGTACATCAAAACATATAAACTCATAATATAACAGTCATCGTAACGTTAAGCGTGCGGACCCTACGGGTTCGAGAACTATGTAGACATGACCGAGACACCTCTCTGGTCAATAACCAATAGCGGAACCTGGATGTTCATATTGGTTCCCACATATTCTACGAAGATCTTTATCGGTCAGACCGCATAACAACATACGTTGTTCCCTTTGTCATCGGTATGTTACTTGCCCGAGATTCGATCGTCGGTATCTCGATACCTAGTTCAATCTCATTACCGGCAAGTCTCTTTACTCGTTCCGTAATACATCATCCCGCAACTAACTCATTAGTTACAATGCTTGCAAGGCTTATAGTGATGTGCATTACCGAGTGGGCCCAGAGATACCTCTCCGACAATCGGAGTGACAAATCCTAATCTCGGAATACGCCAACCCAACAAGTACCTTTGGAGACACCTGTAGAGCACCTTTATAATCACCCAGTTACGTTGTGACGTTTGGTAGCACACAAAGTGTTCCTCCGGTAAACGGGAGTTGCATAATCTCATAGTCATAGGAACATGTATAAGTCATGAAGAAAGCAATAGCAACATACTAAACGATCGAGTGCTAAGCTAACGGAATGGGTCAAGTCAATCACATCATTCTCCTAATGACGTGATCCCGTTAATCAAATGACAACTCATGTCTATGGCTAGGAAACATAACCATCTTTGATCAACGAGCTAGTCAAGTAGAGGCATACTAGTGACACTCTGTTTGTCTATGTATTCACACATGTATTATGTTTCCGGTTAATACAATTCTAGCATGAATAATAAACATTTATCATGCTATAAGGAAATAAATAATACTTTATTATTGCCTCTAGGGCATATTTCCTTCAGTCTCCCACTTGCACTAGAGTCAATAATCTAGATTACACAGTAATGATTCTTACACCCATGGAGTCTTGGTGCTGATCATGTTTTGCTCATGGAAGAGGCTTAGTCAACGGATCTGCAACATTCAGATCCGTATGTATCTTGCAAATTTCTATGTCTCTCCACCTGGACTAAATCCCGGGTGGAATTGAAGCGTCTTTTGATGTGCTTGGTTCTCTTGTGAAATCTGGATTCCTTTGCTAAGGCAATTGCACGAGTATTGTCACAAAAGATTTTCATTGGTCCCGATGCACTAGGTATGACACCTAGATCGGATATGAACTCCTTCATCCAGACTCCTTCATTTGCTGCTTCCGAAGCAGCTATGTACTCCGCTTCACACGTAGATCCCGCCACGACACTTTGCTTAGAACTGCACCAACTAACAGCTCCACCGTTCAATGTAAACACGTATCCGGTTTGCGATTTAGAATCGTCCGGATCAGTGTCAAAGCTTGCATCAACGTAACCATTTACGATGAGCTCTTTGTCACCTCCATAAACGAGAAACATATCCTTAGTCCTTTTCAGGTATGTCAGGATGTTCTTGACCGCTGTCCAGTGATCCACTCCTGGATTACTTTGGTACCTCCCTGCTAAACTTATAGCAAGCCACACATCAGGTCTGGTACACAGCATTGCATACATGATAGAGCCTATGGCTGAAGCATAGGGAACATCTTTCATCTTCTCTCTATCTTCTGCAGTGGTCGGGCATTGAGTCTTACTCAATCTCACACCTTGTAGTACAGGCAAGAACCCTTTCTTTGCTTGATCCATTTTGAACTTCTTCAAAACTTTGTCAAGGTATGTGCTTTGTGAAAGTCCAATTAAGCGTCTTGATCTATATCTATAGATCTTGATGCCTAATATATATGTAGCTTCACCGAGGTCTTTCATTGAAAAACTCTTATTCAAGTATCCCTTTATGCTATCCAGAAATTCTATATCATTTCCAATCAGCAATATGTCATCCACATATAATATCAGAAATGCTACTGAGCTCCCACTCACTTTCTTGTAAATACAGGCTTCTCCAAAAGTCTGTATAAAACCAAATGCTTTGATCACACTATCAAAGCGTTTATTCCAACTCCGAGAGGCTTGCACCAGTCCATAAATGGATCGCTGGAGCTTGCACACTTTGTTAGCTCCCTTTGGATCGACAAAACCTTCCGGTTGCATCATATACAACTCTTCTTCTAGAAATCCATTCAGGAATGCAGTTTTGACATCCATTTGCCAAATTTCATAATCATAAAATGCGGCAATTGCTAACATGATTCGGACAGACTTAAGCATCGCTACGGGTGAGAAGGTCTCATCGTAGTCAATCCCTTGAACTTGTCGAAAACCTTTCGCAACAAGTCGAGCTTTATAGACAGTAACATTACCGTCAGCGTCAGTCTTCTTCTTGAAGATCCATTTATTTTCAATGGCTTGCCGATCATCGGGCAAGTCAACCAAAGTCCATACTTTGTTCTCATACATGGATCCCATCTCGGATTTCATGGCCTCAAGCCATTTTGCGGAATCTGGGCTCACCATCGCTTCTTCATAGTTCGTAGGTTCGTCATGGTCTAGTAACATAACCTCCAGAACAGGATTAGCGTACCACTCTGGTGCGGATCCTAATCTGGTTGACCTCCGAGGTTCAGTAATAACTTTATCTGAAGTTTCATGATCATTATCATTAACTTCCCCACTAATTGGCGTAGGTGTCGCAGAAACTGGTTTTTGTGATGATCTACTTTCCAATAAGGGAGCAGGTACAGTTACCTCATCAAGTTCTACTTTCCTCCCACTCACTTCTTTCGAGAGAAACTCCTTCTCTAGAAAGGATCCATTCTTAACAACGAATGTCTTACCTTCGGATCTGTGATAGAAGGTGTACCCAACAGTCTCCTTTGGGTATCCTATGAAGACACATTTCTCCGATTTAGGTTCGAGCTTATCAGGTTGAAGTTTCTTCACATAAGCATCGCAACCCCAAACTTTAAGATACGACAACTTTGGTTTCTTGCCAAACCATAGTTCATAAGGTGTCGTTTCAACGGATTTTGATGGTGCCCTATTTAGAGTGAATGCAACCGTCTCTAAAGCATAACCCCAAATGACAGCGGTAAATCAGTAAGAGACATCATAGATCGCACCATATCTAGTAAAGTACGATTACGACGTTCGGACACACCATTACGCTGTGGTGTTCCGGGTGGCGTGAGTTGCGGAACTATTCCGCATTGTTTCAAATGAAGACCAAACTCATAACTCAAATATTCTCCTCCACGATCAGATCGTAGAAATTTTATTTTCTTGTTACGATGATTTTCAACTTCACTCTGAAATTCTTTGAACTTTTCAAATGTTTCAGACTTATGTTTCATTAAGTAGATATACCCATATCTGCTCAAATCATCTGCGAAGGTGAGAAAATAACGATATCCGCCACGAGCCTCAATATTCATCGGACCACATACATCTGTATGTATGATTTCCAATAAATCTGTTGCTCTCTCCATAGTTCCGGAGAACGGTGTTTTAGTCATCTTGCCCATGAGGCACGGTTCGCAAGTACCAAGTGATTCATAATCAAGTGATTCCAAAAGTCCATCAGTATGGAGTTTCTTCATGCGCTTTACACCGATATGACCTAAACGGCAGTGCCACAAATAAGTTGCACTGTCATTATCAACTCTGCATCTTTTGGCTTCGACATTATGAATATGTGTGTCACTACTATCGAGATTCATTAAAAATAGACCACTCTTCAAGGGTGCATGACCATAAAAGATATTATTCATATAAATAGAACAACCATTATTCTCTGATTTAAATGAATAACCGTCTCGCATTAAACAAGATCCAGATATAATGTTCATGCTCAACGCTGGCACCAAATAACAATTATTTAGGTCTAAAACTAATCCCGAAGGTAGATGTAGAGGTAGCGTGCCGACCGCGATCACATCGACTTTGGAACCATTTCCCACGCGCATCGTCACATCGTCCTTAGCCAATCTTCCCTTAATCCGTAGCCCCTGTTTCGAGTTGCAAATATTAGCAACAGAACCAGTATCAAATACCTAGGTGCTACTGCGAGCATTAGTAAGGTACACATCAATAACATGTATATCACATATACTTTTGTTAACCTTGCCATCCTTCTTATCCGCCAAATACTTGGGGCAGTTCCGCTTCCAGTGACCAGTCCTGCTTGCAGTAGAAGCACTCAGTTTCAGGCTTAGGTCCAGACTTGGGTTTCTTCTCCTGAACAGCAACTTGCTTGCTGTTCTTCTTGAAGTTCCCCTTCTTCTTCCCTTTGCCCTTTTTCTTAAAACTAGTGTTCTTACTGACCATCAACACTTGATGCTCCTTTTTGATTTCTACCTCCGCTGCCTTTAGCATTGCGAAGAGCTCGGGAATTGTCTTATTCATCCCTTGCATGTTATAGTTCATCACGAAGCTCTTGTAGCTTGGTGGCAGTGATTGAAGAATTCTGTCAATGACGCTATCATCCAGAAGATTAACTCCCAGTTGAATCAAGTGATTATTATACCCAGACATTTTGAGTATATGCTCACTGACAGAACTATTCTCTTCCATCTTGCAGCTGTAGAACTTATTGGAGACTTCATATCTCTCAATCCGGGCTTTTGCTTGAAATATTAACTTCAACTCCTAGAACATCTCATATGCTCCATGACGTTCAAAACGTCGTTGAAGACCCGGTTCTAAGCCGTAAAGCATGGCACACTGAACTATCGAGTAGTCATCAGCTTTGCTCTGCCAGACGTTCATAACTTCTGGTGTTGCTCTTGCAGGAGGCCTGGCACCTAGCGGTGGTTCCAGGACGTAATTCTTCTGTGCAGCAATGAGGATAATCCTCAAGTTACGGACCCAGTCCGTGTAATTGCTACCATCATCTTTCAACTTTGCTTTCTCAAGGAACGCATTAAAATTCAACGGAACAACAGCACGGGCCATTTATCTACAATTAACATAGACAAGCAAGATACTATCAGGTACTAAGTTCATGATAAATTTAAGTTCTATTAATCATATTACTTAAGAACTCCCACTTAGATAGACATCCCTCTAATCATCTAAGTGATTACGTGATCCAAATCAACTAAACCATGTCCGATCATCACGTGAGATGGAGTAGTTTCAATGGTGAACATCACTATGTTGATCATATCTACTATATGATTCACGCTCGACCTTTCGGTCTCCGTGTTCCGAGGCCATATCTGCATATGCTAGGCTCGTCAAGTTTAACCTGAGTATTCCGCGTGTGCAACTGTTTTGCACCCATTGTATTTGAACGTAGAGCCTATCACACCCGATCATCACGTGGTGTCTCAGCACGAAGAACTTTCGCAACGGTGCATACTCAGGGAGAACACTTTTATCTTGAAATTTTAGTGAGAGATCATCTTATAATGCTACCGTCAATCAAACCAAGATAAGATGCATAAAAGATAAACATCAGATGCAATCAATATCAGTGATATGATATGGCCATCATCATCTTGTGCTTGTGATCTCCATCTCTGAAGCACCGTCATGATCACCATCGTCACCGGCTCGACACCTTGATCTCCATCGTAGCATCGTTGTCGTCTCGCCAACTATTGCTTTTACGACTATCGCTACCGCTTAGTGATAAAGTAAAACAATTACATGGCGATTGCATTGCATACAATAAAGCGACAACCATATGGCTCCTGCCAGTTGCCGATAACTCGGTTACAAAACATGATCATCTCATACAATAAAATATAGCATCATGTCTTGACCATATCACATCACAACATGCCCTGCAAAAACAAGTTAGACGTCCTCTACTTTGTTGTTGCAAGTTTTACGTGGCTGCTACGGGCTTAGCAAGAACCGTTCTTACCTACGCATCAAAACCACAACGATAGTTTGTCAAGTTAGTGCTGTTTTAACCTTCGCAAGGACCGGGCGTAGCCACACTTGGTTCAACTAAAGTGAGAGAGACAGACACCCGCCAGTCACCTTTAAGCAACGAGTGCTCGCAACGGTGAAACCAGTCTCGCGTAAGCGTACGCGTAATGTCGGTCCGGGCCGCTTCATCTCACAATACCGCTGAACCAAAGTATGACATGCTGGTAAGCAGTATGACTTATATCGCCCACAACTCACTTGTGTTCTACTCGTGCATAACATCAACGCATAAAACCAGGCTCTGATACCACTATTGGGGAACGTAGTAATTTCAAAAAATTTCTACGCACACGCAAGATCATGGTGATGCATAGCAACGAGAAGGGAGAGTGTTGTCCACGTACCCTCGTAGACCGAAAGCGGAAGCGTTAACACAACGTGGTTGATGTAGTCGTACGTCTTCACGATCCGACCGATCAAGTACCGAACGCACGGCACCTCCGAGTTCAGCACACATTCAGCTCGATGACGTCCCTCGAACTCCGATCCAGCCGAGTGTTGAGGGAGAGTTTCGTTAGCACGATGGCGTGGTGACGATGATGATGTTCTACCGATGCAGGGCTTCGCCTAAGCTCCGCTACGATATTATCGAGGTGTAATATGGTGGAGGGGGGCACCGCACACGGCTAAAAGATCGTTGATCAATTGTGTGTCTAGAGGTGCCCCCTGCCCCCGTATATAAAGGAGCAAGGGGGAGGCCGGCGGCCAAGGAGGAGAGGCGCACCTAGGAGGAGTCCTACTCCTACCGGGAGTAGGACTCCCCCCTTTTCCATGTTGGACTAGGAGAGAGGGGGAAGAGGTGGAGGGGAGGAAGGAAGGGGGGGCGCCGCCCCCCTCTCCTTGTCCTATTCGGACTGGGGGGAGGGGGAGGGGGCGCGCGGCCCTGCCCTGGCCTCCTCTCCTCTCTTCCACCTAGGCCCACTAAGGCCCATTAAGTTACCGGGGGGTTCCGGTAACCTCCCGGTACTCCGGAAAAATCCCGATTTCACCCGAAACACTTCCGATGTCCAAACATAGGCTTCCAATATATCAATCTTTATGTCTCGACCATTTCGAGACTCCTCGTCATGTCCGTGATCACATCCGGGACTCCGAAAAACCTTCGGTACATCAAAACATAAAAACTCATAATATAATTGTCATCGTAACGTTAAGCGTGCGGACCCTATGGGTTCGAGAACTATGTAGACATGACCGAGACACCTCTCCGGTCAATAACCAATAGCGGAACCTGGATGCTCATATTGGTTCCCACATATTCTATGAAGATCTTTATCGGTCAGACCGCATAACAACATACGTTGTTCTCTTTGTCATCGGTATGTTACCGTCCCGAGATTCGATCGTCGGTATCTCGATACCTAGTTCAATCTCGTTACCGGCAAGTCTCTTTACTCATTCCGTAATACATCATCCCGCAACTAACTCATTAGTTACAATGCTTGCAAGGCTTATAGTGATGTGCATTACCGAGTGGGCCCAAAGATACCTCTCCGACAATCGGAGTGACAAATCCTAATCTCGGAATACGCCAACCCAACAAGTACCTTTGGAGACACCTGTAGAGCACCTTTATAATCACCCAGTTACGTTGTGACGTTTGGTAGCACACAAAGTGTTCCTCCGGTAAACGGGAGTTGCATAATCTCATAGTCATAGGAACATGTATAAGTCATGAAGAAAGCAATAGCAACATACTAAACGATCGAGTGCTAAGCTAACAGAATGGGTCAAGTCAATCACATCATTCTCCTAATGACGTGATCCCGTTAATCAAATGACAACTCATGTCTATGGCTAGGAAACATAACCATCTTTGATCAACGAGCTAGTCAAGTAGAGGCATACTAGTGACACTCTGTTTGTCTATGTATTCACACATGTATTATGTTTCCGGTTAATACAATTCTAGCATGAATAATAAACATTTATCATGATATAAGGAAATAAATAATACTTTATTATTGCCTCTAGGGCATATTTCCTTCAAGGATTATGTACCACTCTGAAACTCAATGTCTCTATCCGGTGGCATGCCTGGCAACTCTTCTGGAAATACGTCAGGGAAATCCTTCACCACTGGTACTTCCTCCTGTACAACTCCTGATAAGGAATTCACCTGAGTCCTCTTAGGCATATGCCGGGATACATACTTAATCCTTCTTCCTTCTGGGGTGGTAAGCAAAATCGTCTTACTGGCGCACTCAATGTTCCCTCCATACTTTGATAACCAATCCATGCCTAATATCACATCCAATCCTTGCGATTTCTAGTACTATTAGGTGCGAGGGAAACGCGTAGTTACCAATCCTTAATGGTAACCGATCACACCATAAACTAGCCATATACTCTGCTCCTGGCGAGGTTACTAACATGGGTGACCTAAGGTCTTGGGTTGGCAGTTTATACTTATCCACAAATCCCCTTGATATGTATGAATGCGAGGCACCAGTATAAAAAAGAACGAGTGCAGTAAATGACTTAACCAAAAACTTACCTATTACTGCATCTGGCTGAGCTTCTACCTCCTCCACGCTAACGTGGTTCACATGTCCTTTGTTGAAAGGGTTCGGCTTCTTCCCAGAGCTTCCATTGCCATTTCCATTCTGGGCTTCAGGGCATTCAGTTGCATAATGTCCAGTCTTCTGGCACTTGAAACAAGTAACGTGACTTAGATCCCTCTTGGCTGGGGTAGATGGGTTATTACTGTTCTGCCCGTTGCTTCCTCCATTCCCATTACCATTCTTGGGTCCACTATGGTTGTGCGAACTACCTCCTCCATGGGTATGCTGAAACTGTCCTCCTGATTTCGGGGTAAAACATGGCTTCTGCTGAGCTCCAGAATTGTACTTCCCTTGTCCATACTTCCTCTTACAGTTTTCAATCTGCTGCTGCTTCCCTTCAATCATGAGTGCTCTATCTACCAACTCCTGGTAGTTGTTGAAGGTTGCTACCATCAGCTGCATGCTCAGCTCATCATTCAGTCCTTCCAGAAACTTCTCCTACTTGGCTCCACCTGTAGCAACGTCATCTGGAGCATAACGTGCTAACTTACTAAAGTCCTCCACATACTGGCCTACGGTGCGTCCTCCTTGGCGTAGGTTGCGAAACTCACGCTTCTTCATAGCCATAGCTCCTACTGAAACATGGGCAGTACGGAAAGCTTGCTGAAATTGGTCCCATGTGACAGTGTCAATAGGGTGTGTGGCTGTGTAATTCTCCCACCATGATGCTGCGGGTCCATCAAGCTGATGTGCGGCAAAACGCACTCTCTCCGCATCTGTGCATCCTGTAGTGGTCAACTCCCTTCCAACTTTGCGGAGCCAATCATCTGCAACAATCGGCTCGGTGCTGCTGGAAAACACCGGCGGATTTAGCCTCAAGAAACGGGCTAAGTGATCAACAGGTGGTGGTGGTGGGTTGTTGTTGTTGTTGTTGCCTTGGTTCTGTACTAACTCTTGCATCAGGGCATTCTGCTGCTGAATCAACTGAGTGATCTCCGGTGGGAAAACAAATCCGGTGTCGCGTCTCGGAGGCATCTGATAGGTTTAGAAAAGATGAGAATAGAATAGAATGAGGTCTAGAGAGGAAACACTACCCATACGCTCATGAGACAAACACAATCAATATCACTCAATCAAACAAGGCATACAATCGATCTAACTATCGTTACAAAAGTGCTCGGTCTATACTATTTACATGGGGAAATACTACTACTGATATGGTGGTCTACTAGAAATTTTGATCGGTCGAAGACTCCATGATATCTGCTCCAGCTTCATCAACAAAGTCATCTTCACTGGGGTCTGAGTCGGTGTCGTCGATGATGATGTAGTTATCCGGGAGAGCAGAATCGTCGTCTAGTCCTCCAGGTGCTGGGTCTCCCATGAATACTCCGATCTTCTGTATCAGGTCGTCATTCTTTTCCAACAACGTGGCGATCTCCTCCTCATATCCATCGCGCGTAGCCTTGAGTTCTTCCTCCAACTCCGTGATCTTGGTCAATGCCTTCTTCAGTTCTATCATGTCTGCGCACATCTGGTTCTCCTGGCGACGAATGTGTTGGTTTTGCTCCTGGATGAAAGCTGCAATTGATCCATCCTTCTTGGTGCTGATCATCTCCCATTGCTCATCTCGGCGTCCACAAATCTGATAAATAGTATCCTTAAGCTCCTTGCGGTAGACTTCTCCAATGCGTCCCATAGAGATGTGGGCTGCCATGCTCTTTCCTAAACTCCAGGTTGGTGCATCAAAGGAAAACTCTATAGGCTCAGTGACTGGCGTGAACGTCCTTCCTGGAACTTGAACTTGAATCTTCCAACGCTCCTCTTCTGGTAGTGTGGCGTTGTAGGTTCCAGTGAAGCTTGGTATTCCGATGTTCAGGTACTTAGTGACTTCCTTCAAGTGTCGTCCAAAAGGTGTCTCTTCATCCGGTTGCATGAACTTGTTCCTTGCATCCACCATTCCTAAAAGAGTAGAAAGTGGAGAGGAGTCAGAAATGAGAAGAGAGTAGTGTTCTAGGGTTTAAGCTTAGTGGTCGTGTCCTACAGTGAGCATGTGCTCTGATACCACCTTTTGTAGCGACCAGACCTCAAACAGTCTGTGCTGCTGTGCACCAGTATCATCCCTGGATCAGTAATGCTGACACGCACAGTACAAATGGAGGATTTATAACAGAGTAGCAATCACACACTTATTACAACGAGTATCTCAAAAGAGAATAAGTATGATAAATATGGCTTAAGGCCATCTAAATACAATAACAGCGGAAGACTTGGAAGAATAGTGAGTCCATCAACTCCAACGGCATCGCTGAGTATAAGACCACGGCCTAAGGCACCTTACTCATCGTCTGAAAAGTCTGCAACATGAAACGTTGCAGCCCGAAACGGGTCAGCACATGGAATATGCTGGCAATGTAACACATAGAGAGTAATGAACATAGTAATGCTATACTACATGCATATATGGCTGGTAGAAGGCTCTATGGTTACAGTTTTGCGAAAAGCCAATTTTTCCCTACTGCAAAGGAATAAATTTTATTTAACTATCATGGTGGTTGTTAAACATTGAGAATGGTTGATAGCATTCTCAATCCCAATTAAGTATCATCATTAACCCAACAAAATTATTTAAAGTAACATGGTGATGAGATTCATATGATAATCCAAGTACTAGATACTCAAGATGTCCATAACCGGGGACACGGCTAACCATGATTAGATTGTACACTCTGCAGAGGTTTGTGCACTTTTCCCCATAAGACTCGATCTCCTCCGTTGGGAATCTCGCACTTCATGGTGTTTGAGAAATGGATGACCGAGACACAGTCTTTCATAAGCGTTAACTCTCTACTCCGGGTAGACAGTACCACCTACATCTACTAGTCTACCTCTTCAAGAGCTCACACAACTTAATCAACTATGCTAGAGCCCATAATAGCTTGTGGCTGCACACGGAAGTTTCTAGCATGAATAATCTCATGATCCCTTTGAACCTGGGTGGCGGTCCTTAGAAAAACAGGCAATCCCGGAATACCCAGGTACCTCAATCCACCCAGATGTGAGTTTTAGTTGCCACCTTAAGTTTAACCATACATTAACAATCTCACATCTATCATGGATACACTCAAACCCAATCCACGTCTACTAGCATAGCATAACAATATAAGCAAACGTAGAAGTAACTCCCAAGGGTTTGATAATAAAACAGGTAATAGGTACTACCTCAACTACTTCCCAATACCCTTAATTTAATTAGATCCTAACCATGCAATGTTTGAGGATTTTTCTAATGCAATAAAACTGGGTAGTAAAAGAAGTATGATCAAAGTGTTACTTGCCTTGCTGATGATCCGTGAAACTTAGAGATTCAAAGTAGCAAGCGGCGCACTCCGGGTACTCTATCGCAAACAAACAAGCATACAATAGGCACTCATCTAATGCACAGGTAAAACTCAAATAAAAGATCTAACCAGAAAGTTCAACTTAAGAACTCCGGTTTGCAAAAAGAAACAAATCGAACGAAGCAACGAAAGTCAAACGGCGAAAGAAACAAGCTTCGTTTACTAATCTGGATCTAGGTCAAATTTTACAGTAGCAAAAACTTGTTTGAGTAGGTTAAATGTAAAGAGAATTTCGAGACGAAACTCTAGGCGCTTGAATCGCCTGATTCCGATAAACGAGCGAAAAGATAAACCAGAACGAAAATCTGATCAGAAATCGCGATCTGGAATAATCACGGAAAATCCGACAAAAAGAGAACTGACGAACAGTTAAACAAATGGACGTTCGTTACTATCGACAAACCGACGAACACGTTCGTTAAAACGAACAGATCGGTGAACGTTCACTAATTAACTAAACTGAAAAAATAAACCGATCTATTTATAAAAATCCAGGGCTTCGAAAAAACCGAATCAGGTTTTTTTTATTAAAAAAACCGGACTCGGCGGCGGCGGCTTCGGTTACCTCCGGCGAGGCTACTCCGGCGGGGCGGGGCGGCTCCGGCGGGGCTTCGGGGTGCGGGCGGGGTGCGGGAAGGCGGCGGGTGGCGACGGGGTCGACGAGGGGCGGCGGAACGGCGTCGGGGCGGGCTCCTCGCGGCGGCGGCGGCGGCTTCGGGCTCCGGCTCCGGCGGGGCTTCGGTCGGGGCAGGACGGGGTGAGGGAGGCGGCGGCGGGGCGGGGTATATATACTGGGGGGGCTACTCCGGCTTGGGGAAGGGGGCGCCGGGGAGGCGTGGCCGTCCCGGACTCGGGCGGCGGCGGCGTGCTCGTCCCGGTCTCCAGGAGGGAGACGGCAACGCGGGATGGGCCGGCCTGGCTCGGCTGGGCCTCGGCCCAGTCGGGCGCGGGGATTTTTTTTAAATAACATTCCGCCGAACTAAAAAAATCGTAGAAAAACAAGTAAAAATCCAAAAATGCCAAAACAAATTTTCACCGTCTAATTAAAATAATTAGAACGACGTGAACATTTTCTTGGCCCTAAAAATGCAGTTTTTAAAACATGCAATTTTTCTAATGCAATAAAAATTGCAAATAGAATCCGAATAAAATCAAATATTTGATTTTAATATTTTTCCTCCAATATTTCAATTATTTTGGAGAAGTCATATTTTCTCCTCTCATTTATTTTAATATGAAATATTTTTCGGAGAGAAAAATAATTAAAACCAAAAATCCTCGTTTTATTATTTGATAAAAATCAAATATGAAAACCGGGAAAAATCCCCAACTCTCTCCGAGGGTCCTTGAGTTGCTTAGGATTTTCGAGGATTTGCCAAAATGCAATAAAATATGCTATGCAATGATGATCTAATGTATAACATTCCAAATTGAAAATTTGGGATGTTACAAGGACATAAGCCTTTTGCGCAGCAATGAGGATAATCCTCAGTTTACGGACCCAGTCCGCATAATTTCTACTATCAACTTTCAACTAAATTTTCTCTAGGAACATATCTTAAACAGTAGAACCAAAGCGTAAGCTATGACATAATTTGCAAAGACCTTTTGACTATGTTCATGATAATTAAGTTCATCTGATTATCTAATGAACTCCCACTTAGATAGACATCCCTCTAGTCATCTAAGTGATACATGATCCGAGTCAACTAGGCCGTGTCCGATCATCACGTGAGACGGACTAGTTATCATCGGTGAACATCTTCATGTTGATCGTATCTACTATACGACTCATGTTCGACCTTTCGGTCTTTTGTGTTCCGAGGCCATGTCTGTACATGCTAGGCTCGTCAAGTCAACCTAAGTGTTTCGCATGTGTAAATCTGGCTTACACCCGTTGTATCGAACGTTAGAATCTATCACACCCGATCATCATGTGGTGCTTCGAAACAACGAACCTTCGCAACGGTGCACAGTTAGGGGGAACACATCTCTTGAAATTTAGTGAGGGATCATCTTATTTATGCTACCGTCTTTCTAAGCAAATAAGATGTAAACATGACAAACATCACATGCAAATCATAAAGTGACATGATATGGCCAGTATCATCTTGCGCCTTTTGATCTCCATCTTCGAGGCGCGACATGGTCACCTTCGTCACCGGCATGACACCATGATCTCCATCATCATGATCTCCATCATCGTGTCTTCATGAAGTTGTCTCGCCAACTATTACTTCTACTACTATGGCTAACGGTTAGCAATAAAGTAAAGTAATTACATGGCGTTTTTCATTGACACGCAGGTCATACAATAAATTAAGACAACTCCTATGGCTCCTGCCGGTTGTCATACTCTACAAGTCGTGATTCCTATTACAAGAACATGATCAATCTCATACATCACATATATATATAATTCATCACATCCTTTTGGCTATATCACATCACATAGCATACCCTGCAAAAACAAGTTAGACGTCCTCTAATTGTTGTTGCATGTTTTACGTGGCTGCTATGGGTTTCTAGCAAGAACATTTCTTACCTACGCAAAAGCCACAATGGTGATATGCCAATTGCTATTTACCCTTCATAAGGACTCTCTTCATCGAATCCGATCCGACTAAAGTGGGAGAGACAGACACCCACTAGCCACCTTATGCATCAAGTGCATGTCAGTCGGTGGAACCTGTCTCACGCAAGAGTACGTGTAAGGTCGGTCCGGGCCGCTTCATCCCACAATGCCGCCAAATCAAGATAAGACTAGTAACGGCAAGCAAATTGACCAAATCATTGCCCACAACTACTTTGTGTTCTACTCGTGCATAGAATCTACGCATAGACCTAGCTCATGATGCCACTGTTGGGGAACGTAGCAATAATTCAAAAATTTCCTACGTGTCACCAAGATCAATCTAGGAGATGCTAGCAATGACAGAGAGGGAGTGCATCTTCATACCCTTGAAGATCGCTAAGCGGAAGTGTTACAAGAACGCGGTTGATGGAGTCGTACTCGCGGCCATTCAAATCGCAGAAGATCCGATCTAGCGCCGAACGGACGGCGCCTCCGCGTTCAACACACGTACAGCCCGGGGACGTCTCCTCCTTCTTGATCCAGCAAGGGGAGAGGAGAAGTTGAGGGAGAACTCCAGCAGCACGACGGCGTGGTGGCAATGGAGCTCGTGGTTCTCCGGCAGGGCTTCGCTAAGCACTACGGAGGAGGAGGAGGAGTTGAAGGAGGAGAGGGCAGCGCCAGGCCAGGGGTGCGGCTGCCCTACCACCCCCTCACCATATATAGGGGGAAGGGAGAGGGGGCCGGCCCCTCTAGATGGATCTAGAGGAGGAGGCGGCGGCCAGGGGAAACCCTAGATGGGTTTGGGCGCCCCCAGCTCCTAGGAAACTTGCCCCCCAAGCCGGGAGGGGCGGCTGCCCTAGGGATGGCGCCCCCACCTCTCCTGGTTACGTGAGAGGGGTTGGGAGGGGCGCACAGCCCCTTAGTGGGCTGGGTTGCCCCTTCCCCTTGGCCCATAAGGCCCCCCAACGCTTGCCGGGGCCTCCGAAACCCCTTTCAGACATGCTGGCCATAGCCTGGTACCCCCGGAACAATTCCGGACTCCAATACCCTTCGTCCAATATACCGATCTTCACCTTCGGACCATTCCGGAGCTCCTCGTCATGTCCGGGATCTTATCCGGGACTTCGAACAACCTTCGGTAACCACATACAATTTCCCATAACATCTCTAGCGTCACCGAACCTTAAGTGTGTAGACCCTACGGGTTCGGGAACCATGCACACATGACCGAGACACCTCTCCGGCCAATAACCAATAGCGGGATCTGGATACCCATATTGGCTCCCACATGTTCCACGATGATCTCATCGGATGAACCACGATGTCGGGGATTCAATCAATCCCGTATACAATTCCCTTTGTCCATCGGTATGTTACTTGCCCGAGATTCGATCGTTGGTATCCCAATACCTCGTTCAATCTCGTTACCGGCAAGTCTCTTTACTCGTTCCGTAACGCATGATCCCGTGGCTAACTCCTTAGTCACATTGAGCTCATTATGATGATGCATTACCGAGTGGGCCCAGAGATACCTCTCCGTCATACGGAGTGACAAATCCCAGTCTCGATTCGTGCCAACCCAACAGACACTTTCGGAGATACCTGTAATGCACCTTTATAGCCACCCAGTTACGTTGTGTCGTTTGGTACACCCAAAGCATTCCTACGGTATCTGGGAGTTGCACAATCTCATGGTCTAAGAAAACGATACTTGACATTAGAAAAGCTCTTAGCAAACGAACTACACGATCTTGTGCTATGCTTAGGATTGGGTCTTGTCCATCACATCATTCTCCTAATGATGTGATCCCGTTATGAATGACATCCAATGTCCATGGTCAGGAAACCATAACCATCTATTGATCAACGAGCTAGTCAACTAGAGGCTTACTAGGGACATGTTGTGGTCTATGTATTCACACATGTATTACGGTTTCCAGTTAATACAATTATAGCATGAAAAATAGACAATTATCATGAACAAGGAAATACAATAATAACCATTTTATTATTGCCTCTAGGGCATATTTCCAACACCAAGTACCGAAAGCACGGCACCTCCGAGTTCTGCACACGTTCGGCTTGGTGACGTCCTCGCCTTCTCGATCCAGCAAGAGGGGCGAAGTAGTAGATGAGTTCCGGCAGCACGACGGCGTGGTGACGGTGTTGTTGAAGAACAATCTCCGCAGGGCTTCGCCTAAGCACTACAAAAACTATGACGGAGGATAAACTAGAGGGGACGGGGTTGCCGGCACACGGCTTGGTGTTTCTTGATCTGTCTTGGGTGCTAGCCCTACCCCTTTATTTATATGTTGAGCCTTGGGGTCGAAACTTGGAGTAAAAGCCTCCACAAAGTCGGTTTCACCCGAAAGGCAAGAGTCCTTCTCGGACTCCAGGGCCAGACGCCAGGGTTCCCGGCATCTGGACCCAGACGCCAGGGACCCTGGTGTCTGGCCCCTGGACTCCACAAAACTTCCTTTTGCGCTTTCCAAAAACCTCGTGGGCTTTCCCCTTTGGCCTAGATAAAGTGTTCTCGTGCCCAAACATTTCGGGAAACATCCGGAACCCCTTCCGATGGATTCCAGAACCTTTCCGGAGATCAAACACTACTATCCACATATCAATCTTTACTTCCGGACCATTCCGGAGTTCCTCGTCATATCCGTGATCTCATCCAAAACTCCGAACAACATTCGGTCACCAACATACATAACTCATAGTACTATATCGTCAAGGAACGTTAAGCGTGCGGACCCTACGGGTTCAAGAACTATGTAGACATGACCGAGACACCTCTCTGGTCAATAACCAATAGCGGGAACTGGATGCCCATATTGGCTCCTACATATTCTACGAAGATCTTTATCGGTCAGACCGCATAACAACATACGTTCTTCCCTTTGTCATCGGTATGTTACTTGCCCGAGATTCGATCGTCGGTATCTCAATACCTAGTTCAATCTCGTTACCGACAAGTCTCTTTACTCGTTCCGTAATACATCATGCTGCAACTAACTCATTAGTTGCAATGCTTGCAAGGCTTATAGTGATGTGCATTACCGAGTGGGCCCAGAGATACCTCTCCGACAATCGGAGTGACAAATCCTAATCTCAAAATACGCCAACCCAACAAGTACCTTCGGAGACACCTGTAGAGCACCTTTATAATCACCCAGTTACGTTGTGACGTTTGGTAGCACACAAAGTGTTCCTCCGGTAAACGGGAGTTGCATAATCTCATAGTCATAGGAACATGTATAAGTCATGAAGAAAGCAATAACAACATACTAAACGATCAAGTGCTAAGCTAACGGCATGGGTCAAGTCAATCACATCATTCTCCTAACGATGTGATCCCGTTAATCAAATGACAACTCATGTCTATGGCCAGGAAACATAACCATCTTTGATTAACGAGCTAGTCAAGTAGAGGCATACTAGTGACACTCTGTTTGTCTATGCATTCACACATGTATCATGTTTCCGGTTAATACAATTCTAGCATGAATAATAAACATTTATCATGATATAGAAATAAATAATAACTTTATTATTGCCTCTAGGGCATATTTCCTTCAGTCTCCCACTTGCACTAGAGTCAATAATCTAGATCACATCGCCATGTGATTTAACATCAATAGTTCACATCACCATGTGATTAACACCCATAGTTCACATCGTCATGTGACCAACACCCAAAGGGTTTACTAGAGTCAATAATCTAGTTCACATCGCTATGTGATTAACACCCAAAGAGTAGTAAGGTGTGATCATGTTTTGCTTGTGAGAGAAGTTTAGTCAACGAGTCTGCCATGTTCAGATCCGTATGCATTTTGCAAATTTATATGTCAACAATGCTCTGCACGAAGCTACTCTAGCTAATTGCTCCCACTTTCAATATGTATCTAGATCGAGACTTAGAGTCATCCAGATTGGTGTCAAAGCTTGCATCGACGTAACTCTTTACGATGAACCTTTTGTCACCTCCATAATTGAGAAACATATCCTTATTCCGCTAAGGATAATTTTGACCGCTGTCCTGTGATCTACTCCTAGGTCACTATTGTACTCCCTTGCCAAACTCAGTGTAGGGTATACAATAGATCTGGTACACAGCATGGCATACTTTATAGAACCTATGGCTAAGGCATAGGGAATGACTTTCATTCTCTTTCTATCTTCTGCCGTGGTTGGGCTTTGAGTCTTACTCAATTTCACACCTTGTAACACAGGCAAGAACTCTTTCTTCGACTGTTCCATTTTGAACTACTTCAAAATCTTGTCAAGGTAAATACTCATTGAAAAAACTTATCAAGCGTCTTGATCTATCTCTATAGATCTTGATGCTCAATATGTAAGCAGCTTCACCGAGGTCTTTCTTTGTAAACTCCTTTCAAATACTCCTCTATGCTTTCCAGAAAATTCTACATTATTTCCGATCAACAATATGTCATTCACATATACATATCAAAAATGTTGTAGTGCTCCCACTCACTTTCTTGTAAATACAGGCTTCACCGCAAGTCTGTATAAAACTATATGCTTTGATGAACTCATCAAAGCGTATATTCCAACTCCGAGATGCTTGCACCAGTCCATAGATGGATTGCTGGAGCTTGCACACTTTGTTAGCACCTTTAGGATCGACAAAACCTTCTGGTTGCATCATATACAACTCTTCTTTAAGAAATCCATTAAGGAATGTAGTTTTGACATCCATTTGCCAGATTTCATAAAATGTGGCAATTTGCTAACATGATTCCGACAGACTTAAGCATCGCTACGAGTGAGAAAATCTCATCGTAGTCAACACCTTGAACTTTGTCAAAAACCTTTTTCGAAAAGTCTAGCTTTGTAGATAGTAACACTACTATCAACGTCCGTCTTCCTCTTGAAGATCAATTTATTTCTATGGCTTGCCGATCATCGGGCAAGTCAACCAAAGTCCATACTTTGTTCTCATACATGGATCCTATCTCAGATTTCATGGCCTCAAGCCATTTTGCGGAATCTGGGCTTATCATCACTTCCTCATAGTTCGTAGGTTCGTCATGGTGAAGTAACATGACCTCCAGAATAGGATTACCGTACCACTCTAGTGTGGATCTCACTCTGGTTTACCTACGAGGTTTGGTAGTAACTTGATCTGAAGTTACATGATCATCATCATTAGCTTCCTCACTGATTGGTGTAGGAGTCACAGGAACAAATATCTGTGATGAACTACTTTCCAATAAGGGAGCAGGTACAGTTACCTGATCAAGTTCTACTTTCCTCCCACTCACTTCTTTCGAGAGAAACTCCTTCTCTAGAAAGGATTCATTCTTAGCAACGAATGTCTTGCCTTCGGATCTGTGATAGAAGGTGTACCCAACATTTTATTTTGGGTATCCTATGAAGACGCACTTCTCATATTTGGGTTTGAGCTTATCAGGTTGAAACTTTTTCACATAAGCATTGCAACCTCAAACTATAAGAAACGACAGCTTAGGTTTCTTGCCAAACCATAGTTCATACGCTGTCGTCTCAACGGATTTAGATGGTGCCCTCTTTAATGTGAATGTAGCTGTCTCTAATGCATAACCCCAAAACGATAGTGGTAGATCGGTAAGAGACATCATAGATCACACCATATCTAATAAAGTACGGTTATGAAGTTTGGACACACCATTACATTGTGGTGTTCCAGGTGGCGTGTGTAGTGAAACTATTTCACATTGTTTTAACTGAAGGCCAAACTCGTAACTCAAATATTTTACCTGTGCGCTCATATCGTAGAAACTTTTATTTTTGTTACGATGATTCTCCACTTCACTCTGAAATTCTTTGAACTTTTCAAATGTTTCAGACTTGTGTTTCATCAAGTAGATATACCCATATCTACTCAAATCATCTGTGAATGTCAGAAAATAATGATACCCGATGCGAGCCTCAATATTCATCGGACCACATACATCAGTATGTATGATTTCCAACAAATCTGTTGCTCGCTCCATTGTTCCGGAGAACGGAGTCTTAGTCATCTTGCCCATGAGGCATGGTTCGCAAGCATCAATTGATTCATAATCAAGTGATTCCAAAAGTCCATTAGCATGGAGTTTCTTCATGCGCTTTACACCAATATGACCTAAACGGCAGTGCCACAAATAAGTTGCACTATCATTATTAACTTTGCATCTTTTGGCGTCAATATTATGAAAATGTGTATCACCACGATCGAGATCGAACAAACCATTTTCATTGGGTGTATGACCATAGAAGGTTTTATTCATGCAAACAGAACAACAATTATTCTCTAGCTTACATGAATAACCATATTGCAATAAACATGATCCAATCATATTCATGCTCAAGGCAAAGACTAAATAACATTTGTTTTAGGTTCAACACTAATCCCGAAAGTATAGGGAGTGTGTGATCATATCAATCTTGGAACCACTTCCAATACACATCGTCACTTCACCCTTAACTAGTCTCTGTTCATTTTGCAACTCCCATTTCGAGTTACTAACTTTAGCAACTGAACTAGTATCAAATACTGAGGGGTTGCCATAAACACTAGTAAAGTACACATCAATAACATGTATATCAAATATAGCTTTGTTCACTTTGCCATCCTTCTTATCCACCAAATACTTGGGGCAATTCTGCTTCCAGTGACCAGTCCCTTTGCAGCAGAAGCACTCAGTTTCAGGCTTAGATCCAGACTTGGGCTTTTTCACTTGATCAACAACTTGCTTGCCGTTCTTCTTGAAGTTCCCTTCCCTTTGTCCCTTTACTTGAAACTAGTGTTCTTGTTAACCATCAACACTTGATGCTCTTTCTTGATTTCTACCTTTGTCGATTTCAACATCGCGAAGAGCCCGGGAATTACTTTCGTCATCCCTTGCATATTATAGTTCATCACGAAGTTCTAATAACTTGGTGATAGTGACTATAGAATTCTGTCAATTACTATCTTATCTAGAATATTAACTCCCACTTGATTCAAGCAATTGTAGTACCCAGACAATCTGAGCACATGCTCACTGGTTGAGCTATTCTCCTCCATCTTGTAGGCAAAGTACTGTGAGAGGTCTCATACCTCTCGACACGGGCATGAGTATAAAATACCAATTTCAACTCTTGGAACATCTTATATGCTCCGTGGCATTCAAAACATTTTTGAAGTCCCGGTTCTAAGCCGTAAAGCATGGTGCACTTAACTATCAAGTAGTCATCATACCGAGCTTTTGTCAAAACGTTCATAACGTCT
Source organism: Aegilops tauschii subsp. strangulata (assembly GCF_002575655.3). NCBI lineage: Eukaryota > Viridiplantae > Streptophyta > Magnoliopsida > Poales > Poaceae > Aegilops > Aegilops tauschii. The sequence goes on along the minus strand of NC_053036.3, from coordinate 546,491,244 downwards.
GCATCTGCTCCTGCAATAGGTCTGTCACCTAGCGGTGCATCAAGGACATAATTCTTCTGTGCAGCAATGAGGATAAACCTCAGATCACGGATCCAATCCGCATCATTGCTACTAACATCTTTCAACTTAGTTTTCTCTAGGAACATATAAAATTAAACGGGGAGCAACATCACGAGCTATTGATCTACACCATAGATATGCTAATACTACCAGGACTAAGTTCATGATAAATTAAAGTTCAATTAATCATATTACTTAAGAACTCCCACTTAGATAGACATCCCTCTAATCCTCTAAGTGATCACGTGATCCATATCAACTAAACCATGTCCGATCATCACGTGAGATGGAGTACTTTCAATGGTGAACATCACTATGTTGATCATATCTACTATATGATTCATGCTCGACCTTTCGGTCTCAGTGTTCCGAGGCCATATCTGCATATGCTAGGCTCGTCAAGTTTAACCTGAGTATTCCGCATGTGCAACTGTTTTGCACCCGTTGTATTTGAACGTAGAGCCTATCACACCCGATCATCACGTGGTGTCTTAGCACGAAGAACTTTCGCAACGGTGCATACTCAGGGAGACCACTTATACCTTGAAATTTTAGTAAGGGATCATCTTATAAAGCTACCGCTGAACTAAGCAAAATAAGATGTATAAAAGATAAACATCACATGCAATCATAATATGTGACATGATATGGCCATCATCATCTTGTGACTTTGATCTCCATTTCCAAAGTACCGTCATAATCTCTATCCTCACCGGCATGGCACCATGATCTTCATCATCTTGATCTCTATCAACGTGTCGTCACATGGTTATCTCACCAGCTATTGCTTTTGCAACTATTGCTATCGCATAGCGATAAAGTAAAGCAATTACATGGCACTTGCGTCTTATGCAATAAAGAGACAACCATGAGGCTCCTGCCAGTTGCCGACAACTTTAACAAAACATGATCATCTTATACAACAATTTATATCTCATCACGTCTTGACCATATCACATCACAACATGCCCTGCAAAAACAAGTTAGTCGTCCTCTACTTTGTTGTTGCAAGTTTTACGTGGCTGCTACGGGCTGAGCAAGAACCGTTCTTACCTACGCATCAAAACCACAACAATAGTTCGTCAAGTTAGTGTTGTTTTAACCTTCTCAAGGATCGGGCGTAGCCACACTCGGTTCAACTAAAGTTGGAGAAACTGACACCCGCTAGTCACCTGTGTGCATAGCACGTCGGTAGAACCAGTCTCGCATAAGCGTACGCGTAATGTCGGTCCGGGCCGCTTCATCCAACAATACCGCCAAACCAAAGTATGACATGCTGGTAAGCAGTATGACTTGTATCGCCCACAACTCACTTGTGTTCTACTCGTGCATATAACATCTACGCATAAAACCTGGCTCGGATGCCACTGTTGGGGAACGTAGTAATTAAAAAAAATCCTACGCACACGGAAGATCATGGTGATGCGTAGCAACAAGAGGGGAGAGTGTTATCTACGTACCCTCGTAGACCGTAAGCGGAAGCGTTATATCAATGTGGTTGATGTAGTCGAACGTCTTCATGATCCGACCGATCCAAGTACCGAAAGCACGGCACCTCCAAGTTCTGCACACGTTCGGCTCGGTGACGTCCTCGCCTTCTCGATCCAGCAAGAGGGGCGAAGTAGTAGATGAGTTCCGGCAGCACGACGGCGTGGTGACGGTGTTGGTGAAGAACAATCTCCGCAGGGCTTCGCCTAAGCACTACGAAAACTATGACGGAGGATAAACTAGAGGGGACGGGGTTGCCGACACACGGATTGGTGTTTCTTGATCTGTCTTGGGTGCTAGCCCTACCCCTCTATTTATATGTTGAGTCTTGGGGTCGAAACTTGGAGTAAAAGCCTCCACAAAGTCGGTTTCACCCGAAAGGCAAGAGTCCTTCTCGGACTCCAGGGCCAGACGCCAGGGTTCCCGGCATCTGGACCCAGAAGCCAGGGACCCTGGCGTCTGGCCCCTGGACTTCGCAAAACTTCCTTTTGCGCTTTCCAAAAACCTCGTGGGCTTTCCCCTTTGGCCCAGATAAAGTGTTCTCGTGCCCAAACATTTCGGGAAACATCCGGAACCCCTTCCGATGGATTCTGGAACCTTTCCGGAGATCAAACATTACTATCCACATATCAATCTTTACTTCTGGACCATTCCGGAGTTCCTCGTCATATCCGTGATCTCATCCGAAACTCCGAACAACATTCGGTCACCAACATACATAACTCATAATACTATATCGTCAACGAACGTTAAGCGTGCGGACCCTATGGGTTCGAGAACTATGTAGACATGACCGAGACACCTCTCTGGTCAATAACCAATAGCGGGACCTGGATGCCCATATTGGCTCCTACATATTCTACGAAGATCTTTATCGGTCAGACCGCATAACAACATACGTTCTTCCCTTTGTCATCGGTCTGTTACTTGCCCGAGATTCGATCGTCGGTATCTCAATACCTAGTTCAATCTCGTTACCGGCAAGTCTCTTTACTCGTTCCGTAACACATCATCCCGCAACTAACTCATTAGTTGCACTGGTGTGCATTACTGAGTGGGCCTAGAGATACCTCTCCGACAATCCGAGTGACAAATCCTAATCTCAAAATACGCCAACCCAACAAGTACCTTTGGAGACACCTGTAGAGCACCTTTATAATCACCCAGTTATGTTGTGACGTTTGGTAGCACACAAAGTGTTCCTCCGGTAAACGGGAGTTGCATAATCTCATAGTCATAGGAACATGTATAAGTCATGAAGAAAGCAATAGCAACATACTAAATGATCAAGTGCTAAGCTAACAGAATGGGTCAAGTCAATCACATCATTCTCCTAATGATGTGATCCCGTTAATCAAATGACAACTCATGTCTATGGCCAGGAAACGTAACCATCTTTGATTAACGAGCTAGTCAAGTAGAGGCATACTAGTGACACTCTGTTTGTCTATGTATTCACACATGTATCATGCTTCCGGTTAATACAATTCTAGCATGAATAATAAACATTTATCATGATATAAGGAAATAAATAATAACTTTATTATTGCCTCTAGGGCATATCTCCTTCAATATCAGCATCTCTGTCGGTGTGGAACGACACCTATGGGATCACAAGAATCCCTACTACGGTTGCCGGGGGCCGGGGTTGCAAGAAGAGCAGGATCAGTAGCCAGCACAAGGATCGTTTACCCAGGTTCGGGCCGCGAGGATGCGTAAAACCCTAGTCCTCCTTTGGTGGGTGTATTTCAGAGAGTTCTTGAGCTCTCGAACTAGCTGTGGTGAGTGCGTGGTTCGAAAGAGCCGAATCCTTCTCCAGTATGCCATGGGCCTCCTTTTATAGGCGAAAGGGGCTGCCACAGTGGCATACAGGAGGTGGAAAGGCACACAGTGCTATGAGCTTATCGCTCGTATTACGGGACAAGATGCATTTAATGCGCCACTGAGGTGTCCCCTAGCTTTATCGGGGACGGGGGCGAGGCCCGTCCCGTCCGTTGTCGCTCCTCCTCGCTTCGACATGCGCCCTGGCCAGCGATGCGTGCGGCGCCATGTAGGCAGGCAAGCAACTGAGGTGGCGCGGTGGTAGGGTCTTCATGAAGATCTGCATGCCGCCATGCAGGCGCTTGATGAGTTGGCCTGGAAGCTGCATGTTGCCACGCAGGTGCCTGCCCAGCTGGTCGGGCTGGCAGCTGCATGTGAACGGCGGTGGAGACTTGGCTGGTGCGGGCCTGGCAGTGGCCCCGCTGGCATCTTTGGCGAGGGCCTTGCCGGGTGGCCCGGCAAGGGTATTGCCGTGGCGCGCTGTCGTCCCCGGCAAGGATCTTGCCGGGGGTCTCGTGGCTTTCCTCGGCAAGGATCTTGCCGAGGATCGTCGTCTTCTAATCCTCATATGATCTTGGGTGTTCCTTGTCTTCACAAAGATCTGCATGCCACCATGGAGGTGCCTCCCGAGCCCTGGCCCAACGTGATGTTGGAGACCGTGGGCTCAAGGGTGGCTCGCGCTGTTGGCGTGGGGCGAGCAGCCCCGGCAAGGGTCTTGCCGGGGGAACCTGCTTCGTCCCTCCGCTCTTTGTGGTCTTGGCCTTGGTGTTGCTCTGGTTATCTTGGGCTTCGGTCTTACCTTGGCTCACCTCCCCTGCTCTGCTTGGTGTGGCCTAGGGCGCGGCTCTGACTGCCCGGGCACAGGTAAAGGGGTACAAAGGTGCGCCCCTTTTTTTGTACACCGACAATCTCCATTCTCATCAACAATTGTGGGACCTCTGTTTGGGTTAGGAATGGAGATTGGCATGCCCACTTGCTCTTGCACAGTTCTTCTTCTCTTTCTCTTTGGTCTTTCTTGATCTTGCACCTCTATTGGTTCTTGTTCTACTTGGGTGTGAGATTCTGCTGCTTCTGCCCTTGCAATCTCCTTCAATCTAGGGCATCCTTTCCTGTTATGACCTTCATAACCACAATATCCACAATGAATAGTGACCCCATGTTTGGTCAACTTTGTACCATCCTCATTTTCTTCAGGACCTTTTCTTATTTTTTTGCTTGATGGTCTACCAACAACCTTCTCATAGAAGGGTGGTTTCACTACTGGGGCATTAACATGCTCCCATTCAGATTTATCTCTAACAGGTTTCACCACTGGACCATAAGCTTGCATAAAAGCATTAAGAGAATAGCAGCTAGATACCATTTGTTCAGGTTTTATTCTCTCATGTTTGCAACAAGCTATTGCATGGTTGCATGGAATTGCAGTTAACTGCCATCTTCTGCAAGTGCAAGCTCTCATGTTTAGCTCTACAATGTAACTAACACCATTGCTCAAAACTTTGAAAGTTGACCTTCCATATTCAGTAGCAAAGCAATTTGCTGCATAATCTGCATTTTTCTGAACCTTCTGTCTTATATTTGGACAAATCTGACCAGTCCACTTCTGAGCCTCTTTCTGCATCTTGACATATCTTGTGCCTATCTTGCAAGCAATGTTTTCTAACATAGACAGGATAGGCAACTCTCTAGCTTCTAATATCCACCTACATGAGCAGTACTAAACATTAGTAATAGACATTTAATAAGCAGAAGTACTTAGATGTAGAAAAGATTAGTAGTATATAATTACTTGTTGAAAACTTCACATGAATTATTTGTAAGTATGTCACACTTGACAAAATCACCGAAGAAAGCTCTGCAATACTCCGAGGGCTTCTTTTCATCTAACCAAGCATGTGCTTCTGGACAATCAACCTTGAACCTCTCCATGTTTTGCTGCCACCTTGTAGTGTTGCTTGACCTAGCACATGCCCACAGGTGGTTCTTCACTGTCTCTCCCTTGTGGAGCTGGTTCAGGTTCTGGTACAAATATCTAACACAAAACCTATGTTCAGAGTCAGGGAATATTTCTCTGACTGCTTTCATCAAACCCTGGAACACAACACAATATCTATATGAGATCTCCATGTATAATATGTTAACATACAATTAGCTATGTTTCAAACAGAACACAACATAGATGAAAGCAGTTTTAAGCACACCTTCTGTTTATCACTCATTATAGTGATTGTTGATGTGTTGATGATGTTCAGATCAGTTTTCAAAGTAGTAAGAAACCACTTCCATGAAGCATGGCACTCCACCTCTACTATAGCTAGTGCAATTGGGTATATGCAATCATTGGGATCTACTCCAATTGCTGCAGAATCTGTCCTCCATACTTGGTCCTTATGTGAGTTCCATCTAGGCAAATTATGGGCCTGCATGACAGTAGCCATCCTCTTTTGCATGCATCCAAACATAAGTATAGAGTGCTCAAAGTTTCACCCATCCTCTTCAAGTAGAAAGTGGTGCCTGGGTTTGCTCTCCTTAGCTCATGTCCATAGTCCCAAAGCTGTCCATATTGGGCCTCCTCATCTCCTCTAATCTTTTTCAGACAATATAACCAGGCTCTTGCTAGCTTAAATCTATTGGGCTTCATGTTGTACTTCTTCTGCACTTTGTTTTGAAAAGCAGTCAAATTCATCTTTGGGTCATCTCTAAAATCTTCAACAAATTTTCCAGCTAGCAATGGAGCTGTCAATTCTTTCACTTCCCACACCCTCTCACAAGTATGCTCTCCAACATATGTTTTTACCAGCATGCACTCAACTCTACTGTCCTTAACATCAATCATTCTCCAAGGACAACCTTCAACACACTTTGCTTCAATTCTAGTAGAATTGTTCCTTGACTTCTGAATTTTTACTCTATTCTTCACTATGTACATGGACAATGCAGACCTAAGTTCAGCAGGGTTTGAAAAAACCATCCCAAGTTTAAATATTGGATCTTCCATGTGTGTCAATTTGTTGAAAGCAGGGAAATCAAATTCCTGCCTGTCTTCACTATGTGGGAGATCTATTTTCTCTGTAGCAACAACATCTCGATCTTCATCATTTGCATCTTCCTTCACCTCTTTCCTAGTTGCAGCAATTATGTCATCTGGGACAGAAGTGTCAACATTTTCATCAAACAAAGTGTCATCTCCAGCTTCAAAATCATAGTCAGAATCTACAAAATCTGGATCAACACTAGAGTCTGATTGATATGCAAGGTCCTCCTCCTCACTCTCAGCACCAAATTCTTCTTCTTCATCACCAGCAAGTTCCTCTTGTTCCTCACAAACAAAATCCTCTTCTTCCCCTTCTCTTATTACATCTTCTTGCTCAACAGCAAATTGATCTTGCTCTAACACCTCAGGAAACAAATTCTCCTTCCCCTTCTCTGTCATGATAACTTCTTCTTTCACAAAATCAGTACTCAATTTCCTCCTAGGAGACATGGATGTGTTCTCCTTGCAGAACTCTCCATATCCACCTGACATCATGTTCAACATGTGCTCACTAAATGTAGGCACACAATTCCTAGCTGGTATGTGCTCTGTCTCAAATTCCTTTTTGCAAGGTCTAATTACTTTAGGTAGCTCAACTGGCTGCACAAGCACATCATCCCAAAGTTGTTTCTCAAGAATATTGTCATGATCAAAGTACAAATGCATCTGGTGGCCACCTCTTGCACAAGCTGAATCTGCCATAGATAATGCATGCATTTGAAAGTGCATCTGCTTCAAACCATCTACAACAGTTTTGCCAGGATCCAACCAGTACACTGGAAACCCCATGGCTGGCACAACATATCCTAGTTGCTTGATCATCCAATCCACCAGAGCACAACAGAATGTGCCCTTGTCACAGCCATCAAAAACATCAATTGATTCCTGCATGTAAACACGGTTCGATCCAACACCACAGAACCATCCATTGTGATGTATTACTAAGCTAAATAAATCACTGCAATGACCTGCATTGCAAGAATAAATACAAATTAATCTCTTTGCTGACAACTACAAACATCTCTAGTGCCAACTAAACCCTAACCACTTATTTGAATCTAAATTCATCCTAATCTCTAACAAAAAATCCCCAATTTTACAAACCCTAGAAAGAGAACTCCTGAGATGAAGAAAGGAAGGGGAAGAGAAACAGTGAGAAGATCTTACCATACTCGGGAGCATCATCCCAGGGAAACCGTTGTCGAGGAAGCAGTTCAGCGCCATCAACCACGCCGGCGGCGGATTCACCACAATCACCGCCGCCATCAGCATCCGCAGATTCGTCGCCGCCGTCAGCCAGCTCATCTACTGTACGGGGTCCGGCTACCTCACCATCCTCTCCGCCAGCACAACCTATGGAGGCAGCCGACGGGCTTGAGGTTGCCGCCGACGGGCACCCAGCCGCCGTCATGTCGCACGGTCGGGGGTGGGGGCGGTTGCTCAGGGGTCAGTAATGAACATTCTATTCTTCCTAGGGGCTTTCTTGCAATTTACACCAAGCCACTGCTTACTCAGAACGCCACGTTGGCAGCGGCAACGGCTAAAGATACGGGGGTGACCCATTTGCTCATAAAACATACCAAACTGACCCGTTTTCCACGTTTTGACACTTGTGTGACCAATGTGCTCATCTCGCAGGAGTTTGCTGACCAATGGTGCGTTTATCTCGTTATAGTATAACCGAAGAAACTAAGAGCACAAGAATCCCCAAGGAGCAACTTCTAGAATAAGTGGCACGAAATCCTCATCGAAGGAATGATCAAATTGCTGACTCAAGATACTACAATAAGAGATCTCGGATAAGTGTGTTAGCCATGACATCCACTTGTCGGTTCAGAAGACCAATATTATAATTCTTGGGAATGACCCAACCATCATATCTGCCTAAGATTCAGATCTGGTTGGTGTGAGGAACTTCAGACTCGGCATGTCTGAAAAGAAAGTTTGAAACACAAACCGACGAGATGACGTTGCGAGATTCTCGGGAAATGAACTACGATAGCAAGCTCCAAAACATGAGTTGGTTCTGCTACAAACCTATGAACACGCTGTCCAAGACAAGCATGACCACGTAGTAGTCTTATAATAAAACACTACCGAGTTCAGGTGGGGAACCATCATCGAGGATATCGAAGTCCTTGTATAAGCCCCGGGTCTTAAGAAGGAGCTTCTTTTCCTTGAACAAATCAATCAGTGGCTTGGTGTGCTAGGAAATACATGTGGGATGGAGGTTGCAAATCTACCAGACCATAGTATACTTCGCACATGCATGACTAACTTGGGATGATTCCAAAGGAAGCAAAACTACTTTCTCGAATTCACGGCGGCAACTTTCACCAAATGCACGTGAATCAGAGGTAGTCACTTCTATCCTCCAAACATATGCTTCATGAACGAAACACGAAGAAATGCTTACACAAGTTTCCAACACTAGCTTGATGTCCAACAACATCATGGAGGAGATAAGGATGTTGTCGATGGGCTCAACAACAATTTATCAAGATTTCCATAAAATGAAATTCCACGACTATGTGAACAAGATGATAGCATTGGTCAGACCAAAGGATATAATGGTGTATGCTCGAGGGATCAACCGCGAGTAAGACAAAATTATGAACATTGTTTATTTTGATTTGATTTGAGGATAACCCACACGCAAATCAAAGATTTGGGTAAGACAATAGATCCAACAACTGATCACGAGGATCAATCGATGAAGATATCATCTTCCTTCAACAAACACACAAAAAGATATCCCTTAGCGATGAACTAAGTCGGACGAGCTTCCATCTTCCAACTCTCCAAGTTGTTGTTTAGCTCAACCAACTAGTTCAGGGTATCCAACACAGAATTCTTGGAGAAGGGTTGGTTACAAGAGAACCAACTTGATCACGAGCTCAACATAGCGGTCAGGGGACAACCTGGAAATACTTCCGAGAAGATATTCGGAAAATCATGAACCACCGATATGTTACTAAGCTCGAGATCAATCTTGCTTTCAAGGCAAGATGATGTGATCAAATAAGCAAGGGATTGACACAATCCTAACTCATTGACCGAAAAGTGCTCCGGAAATAAGGACTAGGTGGCACGATCAATCTTAGGATGATGATTCAATAACCAACATGCTAGGAATGAGAATATTGTCCATTAACTACCAAGCAACAGAGTTGCTAGGAGTACTGATTTCACACATCACGATTCACTTGTCGGCATTCCGGTTACAATAACATGGGAACCGAGGAATGAACAATGATGGCAAGAAGTATCACTGCATCAAGAATTCATAAGATATGGTGCAATTCTCATGACAATCCTGACATAAAGGGGGTAATACTCCAGGGTAGAAGAGAACAAAAGCTGGATTGACATTTTGATCCGCCGAGCACAACTACTTTGACCCAATCCTGGATATGGATGAGGTACTGGAGCTTGTTTCTCCTAGTCATTCTGAAATAGAAAGGATTGACGGCCACAGTAATAATATGCACCGATGAACACGGATGCACGAGATACTCTTGACTATCAACTAATAGATGAGGTTCAGAATACAACTAAGGAGGAACAACTCAAAGGAACATATGATTTCCTGAGTTGTGAATGCATAGATTAGTATGTCGAACAAAGCTCAACATATTTCTTCCGGATAACCCATGTAGAGAGGTAGGATTGGCAGAGTCACAACTATCGAATGAAGAACTCGTCAAGAGCACTCTTGTTGTGATCTTTTCGTTCAGAGAACGTCTGCCTTAATGGTTCATGGTATTGGAAGAACGATATACCACAGACCGCAAGACTATCACAAAAGGTTACTAATATCCTAAAGGAACTAGCAAACACTATCAACATGAATGAGTAGAGTGAATCTCGGGCTCAAGAACCCAGAAATAGAATGCCTACTAACTAAATAACATCACGGGATGCTTTCGAGAATGGTGGCCAGAATTATCACACTGGGGATATAAAGCATTGCTAGATTAGTGGGTGGTTCTCTAGGATGCCTAGGGTCATAATACTAGCTCCAACATATATGTCAAGGCAATGGAGTACCTCAACAGACCGTTTAGTGTGCTTAATCTAGCCCAAAAGGACATCGGAAACGGGAAGAAGTGATTTGCAAATGCATCAGACTATTTAGAAACCTGGGATGACTCGGATAGCATAACGGCTGTAATTGCTCAAAAAGATTGAGACATGCTGCAAAATAGTGGCATGAGCACTCAACATCACAATATCAAGGTTCTGAGATCAACTGTCATCACACGGAGGTAGTAGAAACTGAACTGAGACTTGAATCCATCAATCCTATGAGTCTACGAATTAGTAACACGTGAACCTGATAGAAAGATGAGAAGCCTAGTTCTTAACCCCGTAGGAAAGATTGGATGACTCAGATTAGAAGGACATAAGGTATAAGGAGTAAAAAGAGCCTTATGTTCCCTTCCACAATCAATTCCCTTATATAACTAAAGCATTTCTAGACACAACTTCGACCAGTTTGGCTTGGTAATACTACAGGCAGTCAGGCTCTGATACCAAAGTTGTCAGGACCCCAATCCTAAGTCACACCGATCTAGCATGTAACACATCATATCACTTTGCGGCCTCACGCACGGTATCCCCACGGGTGCCACCTTACCTGGCCCGGGACCGTTTACGCCTTTTGGCTCACGTATATGATAGTGTCGCTAGCATCCATATGACAGAGAACCCGGGCCAACATGACTAGTCGTGAATCCAAAGTGGCACTAACTTACAGGGACAGGCATACATGACCCAACAACGAACGTGTCGGTCATCAACGTATGAACCCAAGTCGTAGCAAGCTACAAGGACTTAAAGGAACAACGCGTGACATTTTCCCGAAGGGACAGACACCGAAACGAAGAAGGACACATGCTGACCAGCCTAAGGGTTCCGGAGCAGTAGCAAGCTACCATGGCTCAGTGGAAGCACTAGGAGACATTTCCCGGTAAGAGAGGCTACCAAGAATAAACAACTAGGTTGTCGGATCCCACACATACCAAGCATTTCAATAACATACACACAATATGCCCGTTATGTGCAAATACAACATGGCATCATAACAAGACTCTACGACTCAAAGTATTTATTCAATAGGCTTCGAGGAGCCAAGCATTACAAACATGGGTCTCATGACCCAACATTCAGAGCATACAAACAACGGAAGCATAACATGTCTGAGTACAGACAACTACAAATGAAAAAGGCTGAGAAGCCTGACTATCTACAAGATCCTCCCAAGGGTACAAGATCATAGCTGAGGTAACAAGCTAAACGTCGAAGTCCAAGCGGAACTACTAGTGAGACTGAAGTCTCTCTGCAAAAACATAAATTAAGAAAACGTGAGTACAAATGTACCCAACAAGACTTACATCAGAACTAGCTACATATGCATCAGTATCAACAAAGGGGGTGGTGGAGTTTAACTGCAGCAAGCCAGCTTTGACTCAGTGGCTATCCTAAACTACGACTGCTGGTAACTCTTTTGAGGTGGCGCACACGAGTCCACATATTCACCATACCAACACACCACTATGGACCCGCTCCCGTCTCCCTACGAGAAGGCCATCCATAGCACTCACGCTTATCTTGCGCATTTTAGATTATCCACTTTCACTTGGCTATGAACTGTACAGGCAACCCAGAAGTCCTTTACCGCGGACGCGGCTATTCGAATAGATGATGTTAACCCTGCAGGGGTGTACTTCTTCACACACGCTCTCGCCACTTACCACCATGTACACGTCGTGTTTCTCGGCAACCTTCAAGCGGAAGCCCGGCGAGGGAGTCGGCCACGACCTGACTAACCACACAAGTCTCTAGTCCAGGTTTATCGCTTATTCGGGTTCCATCCGCAAGGAGATCCGGCCGGGTGTCGCTCACGGCCCCAAACGATGTGAGCAGGGTTCCCAAGCCCACCAAACGGGCGACGCTTGGTACACCGCACCACAACACCTAGTCTGTCCCAAGCCCACCTATACCGGGTGCCACTTGGTAGACTACTAGCACTACCTACAAACACCAGAAACTAGTTGCAACTCCTGGACAAAGATCAGGTTGGTTAATAAATCGAGAGAGCTTGGAGTGCCCGGAGCCCAATGTGTGGTAGTAGCTGTTCATGGATCACAAACACAGAACTCAATTCCTGAGGACGGTTTCAATGAGACAACCCACCATGTACTCCTACATGGCCTCTCATCGCTACCTTTACCAAATCGTGTTCACACACTTAGCTCTCAACAGTAGGACATGTTCACAACTTTCCAATTCATCCCTGATGAATCAGACCTAACACAACTCTAAGCAATAGCAGGCATGACAAACAAGCATGAATGAGTAGGCACATCAGGGCTCAAACAACTCCTACTCATGCTAGTGGGTTTCAACTATTTACTGCGGCAAAGACAGGTCATGCAGAGGAAAGGGGTTCAACTACCGCAGCATGTAACAGTTGAATCATTGTTGTCCTAATGCAGTAAAAGAGAGCAGAAGCGAGAGAGTGGGATTGTATTAGAATGAACAAGGGGGTTTTGCTTGCCTGGCACTTCTGAAGATAGTATAGCTCTTCATCGGTGTCATCGAACTCATCGTCGGAACATACATCTACTCAGGGGGAACAACCACCGGCAACAGAGAAAGAACACAATCAATGCAATGCAAAAATATGATGCATGATCATGACATGGCAACATGCTGTGATTTAAGCTAATGCAACTAGCAGTGATTTAAATGAAGTTGATTTGAACCAAGGGTTCAAATTCGAACTCCATATGTGATTATTTAAATGCCAATTATGCAGATTGTCATATACAGCAACCTTAGGTTGTTCAAACATGCATGAAAATGGTACGGATGGAAAGATTGGATTTTTTTGATCATTTTTCATATATAATTTATTTCATTCTGAGCTACGGTTGATTTTCTATGATTTTTAGAAGTTCTAACTATTTTCTGGAATTTCCTGAATTAATAAAAACGCCAAAAAAGCTTTATTACGTCAGCATGACAGTGGCATGACGTCAGCGGGTCAACTGAGGCTGGCAAGGGTCAAACCTGACCAGTGGGGTCCACTGGTCAGTGACCCGGCGTCATTAGTGTCACGGACAGGTGGGTCCGGTCAACTGCCAAGTCAGCACGGTCAACTCTGGCGTGTGGGTCCCGCTGGGTTATAATCTAATCTTAACCAGGAAATTAGCCCGCTGAGTTAAACATGCGGGTCCCACTGTCATCCACACGGGGTGATACTAAGCGGGTCATTAGTGCCTAATTAACCTTGCCACATCAGCATCACCGGAGCTCAACGCCGGCGACCTGGAAACGCGGCGGCGACCCCTTGAAAGGGCACAAGAGCGGCGGCCGAGGCAAATGAGGCGCAACCCATGCTCGCCCGCATCCAGGGGAGCATGTAGCTGGGCGCGGGGTCGCCGGAGTGATCGGCGACGAGCACATCCGCGGCGGCGCCCGCACGGGGTTGGCTGGGACGGCGTTGTAGTGTACGGGAGGAAGAGGTGGTGGGTGTTCTCGGCTCGTGGGAGTGTGATGAGCACGATGACGCTCTCGGACGCAAGCTTGAGTGGCTGTAGCGACGACGGTGACATGGCCGATGGCGAGTGGAACTCGGCTCCGGTGATCTATGGCTAGGGCGCGAAAACAACGCGGGAAGATGGGGGTTAGGGGTAGGACCTCACAGCGAGTGAGACGGAATGGTCAGTGAGCTCGAGGACGTCCTGTCGGCGGCGAATCGACGTCGGCAGTGACCGGCTCCCGAGGTGGAAAATGGTGGCGATGACGATGCTACGGCGCGTCCCGGCTGGCTTGGCTCGATGGAGATGACGAGGAAGACGGCGCAGAGCTCGTGGGCACAGCAGAGGGGCGAGGGGGTAGCTGTGGCCGTGGTGGTTCTCGTCAGCGGTCTCGGGTGCGTACGGACGGTCACGGGAGAGAGAGTCAGAGAGGGATGGGGACGAGCAAGCGGTCGAGGTAGGCGCGGGAGAGTGTGTGGCGTCCTTAGCCAGCTCCAGGCGGTCGGCGGCAAGTAGGAGGTGGCGCAGCGCGTGCGTGCGTGCGTACGTGGCTAAAGAGACTGCCTGCCAATTCCATTGGATCGTGGGCTGAGCTGAAGGCTCGGTTCATCCAGAATTTCAAAGATACATGCAAACAACCCATGTCGATTGTGGATTTAGATGCCTGTGCCCAACAGGAGGGCAAGTCAACGACCCATTGGGTGCACCGGGTCGAAGCCATCCTATATTCATCGGATAACATCAATGCCGGCTCAGCAGTCTTTATGTTAGAGAAGAATTGCCGTTTTTTGCCTCTTAAACAGAAGTTAGGGCGGCTCAAGCGCCACTGCAATGATATGGGGGAGCTTATGGCGACTCTAATTAAATATGCCGACTTTGATAGTACCAAGGACCCCGAGTCTGATGATAAAAAGCCGGGAAAGGGAAAGAAGAGTGGCAACACCAAGGACCAGCATCATAACCCGGCGAGTCAGGGGGGCAACGGTAAACGCAAGGCTGATAATAATTCAGATTTTGTGGCCAATACCAACACGCATGTAACACCCCCAGTGTCATGCTACAGTAATCCTCTATTAATGGTACCAGGTCACCATTCTTACTGAGCTAATTATCACTTGATGAAAAATCAAATTCAAATTCAAATTCATGAGTGAAATTCAAAATTTCTCAAACATGAAAACTAAAATGTTCTTCATGTGCCAAATAATCCATACCTAATATTGGTAGTGAACCAACATTTTTGCAAATGTCTAAGTGCCCTAAACCAGTTTAAAACAGTGGCTAAAACTATAGTTTAAATGCCCTTTTAAATTATGAAGGTTGCAAACTATTTCAAAAGCCTCACAATCTTTTTGTGGCAGTGCCCAATAATTCTTTGAAATTGTTTTGGCCAGTGGCATATTTTCGCAAAGTCAATTGTGGCTACAAGAAAAGGCAAAAGCTACTGAAAAAAAGGAAAAAAAGAAAAGGAAAAGCAAAGGGGCAGGAGAGCCCCTGGCCTTCCCATGGGCCTTGGCCCGAGCCAACTGGCCCAGCTAGGCCGGCCCACTCCCCCTCCCTCGGTCGCTTCCTGTTCCTCCGACCGGGCGGGACAGCGCACGCCCGTCGCCGCCCATCACCTCGCCGGTGACGCCCCCCCCCGCGAGAGGATAAGGCCCCACGCCTCCCCTTCTCCTTGAGTCCCCCCTCACCTACCGCCTCTCCTCCCCCAGATCCACCTCTCCCCTCTCCCTCTCCTTTGCTCTGGAGAGGAGACCGACGCGGTCGCCGCCGTTCTTCGTCGTCCACGCGGCCACAACCACCGCATCGCTTCGTCGACGCGTCCGTCGTCTTCGTCATCGTCTTCCTCGACGCCTGGTGGTCGCAGCTGGAAACTGGAGGCACTGCAGCACCGGGGATCCGTTGTTCCCCATCTCCGATCGCCGCTGCCTCCTTCATCTCCGACGCCACCTCTGCCGCTCCTAAGCCGTCACGGGCCTACGTGTGAGCCGCCCGGTGAGCTTCTTCATCCCTTGCTCCTCTTCATTGACCGCTCGCGCCCTGTAGCTACCTTGTCGTCGTTGCCGTGAGCCCGTCGCCGCGGATCGCCTCGCCGCCGTGGCCACAGCCGCCGTCACGCTCGCGCAAGCCCACGGTCGAGTTCCTGGTGCTCCCAGGAGCCCAACCAGGACGCCCACGAGCCTCCCCGTCCCTGTGTCGACGAACCTGAGCTCACCATAACGGCCGCCTGCTCCATCTCGTCGCCGGCATCTTTTCCGGCCTCCCCTGTTGCGGCCGAGGCCACCAATCGATGCGGCGTTCGAACGCACCCACGCACGCCCAAAACCGAGCCCCGTAGCACGATTCTGGCCAACTCTGGCGAGGCGCCGCCGTTGTTTTGGTCGCCAGAGTCACTCCGGCGCCGGCCGTCGACGTGGCTGGCCTGGGGCCACCCCAGAGCCACTGCCAGTGGGCCCCGTGGGTCCCAGTTGACTGGGTTGACCCATTCAACTGCTGACCAGGCAGCCCAGTGCCACTGACACGTGGGCCCCACCGCCTATATTAATTAATTAAAATGTTTTAATAATTAAAACCTAATTAGTTACTAATTAGAGACTGACATGTGGGGCCCAGTAGCTATTTAACCTCAGATTAGTTTAATTTAAACTCTGTTAATTAACAGTGGCTGACATGTGGGCGCCACGTGTCTGGTTTGACTGGTCAGCCGACCTGTTGACCTACTGATGTCAGCATTGCATCATGCTGATGTCATATTTCCCTTTTCTGTTAATTTAAATAATTCCAGAAAATGGTTTAATCTTTGAAAATTCATATAAAATAATTCGTAACTCGGATGAAAATGTTTTCTACATGAAAGTTGCTCAGAAAAATCCAACGAATCTAAATACGTGGTCCACTCATATATCACATGCCCCTAGCATGTTGAACATGGAACTTTCCCCCTCTTTTCCTCTCTCCGGAATCCGCCTAACGCCGGGAATTCATCCTCGGATGTTTATCCCCCATCTGCAACGTGTAGTACCGAGTTAGTTCACCCCTAGCACCGCGTATTGCCATGTTATGCTTTATGATGCTACGTTTGCTTTATATTTACTGTTTCTCCCCCCTCTTCTCTCTGGTAGACCCCGAGGCCGATGCTGCCCCTGTGATCGACTACGTCGACGACGAGCCTTCTTCCTTTTCAGCAGAGCTTCCAGGCAAGCCCCCCCTTTGACCACCCCGATATCGCCCATTCCATTCTCTCATGCTTGCATTAGATTTTGCTACTGTTATTGTTTGCTCCTATTCTGATGCCTAACCTGCTTTTGTAACCTGCTCATTGCACCCTACCTGCTTATCCTAAACTGCTTAGTATAGGTTGGTTAGTGATCCACCAGTGACCCCCACCTTGTCCTTGTTGCCCCTGCTTCATCATCGAAGACCCGATCAACGGGATCAAAGACCAGGCCCCGACACCGCACATCACTTCCCCTTAGTTGCTCGACACTACTGGGATACTATCGAGTGCCGAGGGTGAGGCCTCATCAGCACTTCTGATGTTAACCCGCTAGTGTAGTTATTCGGTCGTGGTCATCGAGGGTGATTCCGCCTTAACCACTTCCGATACGACTCTGTCGTGCAACCCCTCAAGTGTGAACCTCGAGGGTGGCCCCTCTTACGTTCACCTTGATGATTACATCGAGTGGAATTCACCGGGGGTGATTCCTCGGGTTTTCCCCTTGATGTTTGGACACACGGTTACTATGGTTACTATGACTTTACACTGAACCATGTTACTAAAGACGGGTCGACCCTGAGGGGTACCCGCGCGAGCATAATTGCGAGTGATGTGGAGTCAGGTTGACCTGGAAGGTGCCCGCGAGATAATTACGAGGCGTGGCCGGGCATTCCTAGCCCTTGCCGCAAGTCCTCGAGACGGGGCGACGGGGTCACATCTTTCGTGAGTCTCTGCTTGTTACCGCGCGTTCCTAATCCACTACGATTTGGATATTTGATCCGAGGGGCCTCTGGCCTGATAGCACTAACCATCACGTGGGCATAGTATGGGCGTTCTGCGTCGTATGCATCAGCCGAAGCTTAATAGATGTCATGCGACTGAGCGGCGCGCGCCGGGTTGGATTGGTAAGCTCCCGCCTTTTTTAAGGAGGTAGCTAGGTCTATTCACCGGCCGCCCACGCAACGTGCAGGAGTTCCCGGGGCGATGGCCCATGACCCCTGGGGGCATAGGTTTAGTCCGGCGTGCTTGACCTCTCTATTAAGCCTAGGTCGAGTTGTGGCGTATTGTTTGGCCGAGGCCGGGCATGACCCAGGAAAGTGTGTCCGGCCGGAGTTAATCGAGCGTGGTGGGTAAGTTGGTGCACCCCTGTAGGGAAGAAAACATCTATGGATAGCCTGTCCTACGGTAACGGACACTTGGATTTGTATCCCGATCGATACAACTAGAACTGGATACTTGTGATGATAATTGGATTGTGATGATAACTGGATAGTATGGCTCTGGGATTGCTTTCTCGCAGGGTGTCGAGAAAGGATCTCTGGCCGAGGTTGATAACACTACTACTACTTTACTTTATGCTACTCTACTCCCTCCTGTTGCTGCAAGTTGGTGGTTTCCAGAAGAAGCTAGTCTTCGATAGGACTAGGTTCCCCCCCTATATTCTGGCATTTCTGTAGCCCAGTCCACATATACAACCTTTCTTTGATAATGTTGCATATGTAGTGTAGATCCTTGCTTGCGAGTACTTTGGATGAGTACTCACGGTTGCCTTGCTCCCCCTTTTCCCCCTTTCTTCTTCTTTCCGATTGATGCAACCAGATGGTGGAGTCCAGGAGCCAGATGCCATCTTTGATGACTGCTACTACCCCGAAGATGCCTACTACTACGTGACGGCCGCTGACGACTAGGAGTAGTTAGGAAGCTCCCAGGCAGGAGGCCCTGCCTTTTCGATCGATATTGCTTTTGTGCTAGCCTTCTTAAGGCAAACTTTTCTAACTCATGTCTGTACTCAGATATTGTTGCTTCCGCTGACTCTTGTGTATTCGAGCTTATGTATTCGAGCCCTCGAGGCCCCTGGCTTGTAATATAAAGCTTGCATTATTTCATTTTGTGTCTAGAGTTGTGTTGTGATATCTTCCCGTGAGTCCTTGATCTTGATCTTATACATTTGCGTGTATGATTAGTGTACGATTGAATCTAGGGCGTCACAAGTTGGTATCAGAGCCGACTGCCTGTAGGTAGCCCCCTTTCCAACTCCTTGGCCGAAGTTGAGTCTAGTCAGAAAAAAAACTTTTACTAACATTGGCTGTGTGGCTTACGGGCCCACGTCGCCATTGGGTGGTATTAGGATCTTTTATTCCTCGTCTATACTCCGGGACTCCGATCTCTCTTCTATTCGGGTTAAATGATTTTATTAACTCTAACATTAGGTTCTCGTAACTATTTCCTCCCGGAGAGCCCTTCATTCCAGATGATCGCTTGGTGCACCAGAAGATTTCGAAGATACTCTCCGATGTTTTTCCCGAGACCCTTGTGCCCTTTGCCGTTGCAATTCCCTACCACCGATAAATCCCCATGGATAGCTACATACACTTGCCGTCCAAACCTTCTTTTCCAATTGCTCTTGTTATTACAAGATACCCTGGAATACTTTTCGATATTCCGAGAATCCCTTGTGCCTGCTGCCTTGCAGCTCCTTTTCCGCATGAATACATGTTCGAATAATTCCTCACACTTATCCAGGACTTGTTCAGTCCTAGTTATTCATGCGTTTCACAAAATACCTCGTAATGATATTCGACCTTCCGAGAATCCTTTGCATCCTATTGCTTTGGAAACTCTTGCGTGCCTGCATCATGGTTAATTCCATATTTCTAGTAATCTGCGTTGACATCCTCTGTCACTATCGTTTTGAGTCCCTTGATCCAATATGTTGCGAATGCTTGCAATCCTCAAGCAGATCCTAGCATTCATCCTTCCGGCTCAGACGTCGCTCCGAACATGAGCTTGTTCTTGGCAAATCAAACCTTGATTGATTGTCGATCTATATCGATTCAACTCAATTATCTTTTGATCAGAGCCTCTGTTTCTGATCTTCTGGTTTGAAAATCGTAATTCCTTTGTATTCAAGCTTTGAAGTTATCCAGATATATCTATAATTCGATGCCTTTGCATTCTTTCTTCTGGTTGAGTATCGATACTCACATCAGATCCATTATGGACTGCCATATCCTTTGTTGGATTATTATCCGACAATGTCATTCATATTCTAAATCCTTGTGAGTTCTTCCCATGTTACAAATACCTTCGACAATGTGGTATCATTTAATTCTTGCCGTCTGTATCCTACTTTGAGATGTTACCTGTTGCTTCTATAAGTGTGTGGTATAGATTCGTGCAATGCCCGATGGGTTGAACCTATACCTTCTCTAATTCGTGTGAACTCAAAAGTTTTCACGGGTCATACTCATCTGGTTTTTCACCAGGTAAAACTTCCAACACTAATGCCATTTTCGAAACGAGGAGTGAATGAAAGGTTATGCATTGAAGAAGTGGGAGGCGACCTTGAACCTTGGTGTTCATGCCCATGGAACCGATGTAGAACATATCATGGAAGCTGCTCGTAAAAATAATTACCCCTTGTTATAAGCTCATCTTGTATCGGTGGTTTGATCATTCATAATCGTGGTTCCGAGCATAGTTTCTCCTTAATTCCATTTCCCGGACAAGTTAAAATACTTGTCTCCTGCAAGTCATTTCACCTGTCCAACCTCTAATTTTATCTACCTTCAAGTATTGTCTCATGTTATCTCGATGATATTGTGTCATTGCACTACCTCATGTAAATTCTTAATTGGAGTGATACTCCGTCACATCATTCCTAGCCTGATCGGCTATATCATTATCGTCCTAATTTAACTGTGCTACCTGGTCCTTATTCCCGGAGCACAACTTTTCAACGATGAGCGAAGCTTACGTCGATCTTCCTCATTTTATCAATTCACCTCGAACAACAAGCTTGATTTTGAGCTTGTGTCATATCCGTGTTTCCAATAACTTTTCGCTTCATCATTCCTTTGACTTGATGTCATCGCCGATCGATTACATCTTCCTGAAATCTCTCGACAATTGTGTCGTGCTCGTCAACATTCTGAGCTCTTCCAGCATATCAGTTGAATTCTTGTTGAGAAATACCATCCTTGCCCTCGATGATTTGTGTTATCATCGACCACTTTATTGCCTTCCGTTTAACACAAACTTGTTCATGTTTTGTGTTATACCTTGAGATCCTTGCTACCCAACATCTGTTCTTCTTTACCTTGGAGTATTACCATCTTCTATATACAGGTGATACTTCTTGCCATATCCGTTCATTCCTTGGTCCCCGTGTTGTTTCTAACCGGAAAACCGACAATTGAACTATGATGTGCATCTTCAAAACTTCTAGCAACCCTATTGTTTGAAGTTAATGGTCGATATTTCATTCTTAGACCATTGGTTATCGAATCACCATACTAACATTGACCATGCTACCTAAGTCCATATTTCGGGTGCACCTTTCAACCAATGTTTAGCTGTGTATGGTTTCCTCGAGCATACCTCATTACGTCATTTGATCTGACAAATGTTATCTCCTTGTTCACATAAGTGTGGAAATCCATCTTTTGAAAATCTCAATGAATTGTCGCTGAGTTCATCAGCCACCTCCTCGTCCTCTCCTTGGTTAAATGATGAACTCATGATTCGGAACTTGCTTCCATAGTTCATTTCCCGAGAATCTTGCAACTCCACCTCGTCAAATTGTGTTGCACCCCTTCCTTCTTAGGCATCATGAGTCTGAGGTATCCTGGCACCAATCAGAACTGAATCTCGGCCAAATATGATGGTTGGGAAATTTTCCAAAAGTCGTAACATTGGACTTTGTATAGCCCAGCAAGGTGATGTCATGCCTAGCGCACCGGGCCGGAGGACCCATTGTTATAGTTTTCATTTTTAGCAAGGTTATACATTCTTTCCATGAGGAAATTGTAAGACTTATTCTAAAAGTTATTCCCGATGGATCATTTCTGTTTCCAAAGTCTGATCTTCACCTGATGACCATGTCAATGCTATCTCGAAGCACGCTTATGGTACTCCGTTTTTCAACAAGAACATTTGAAGCCCAATGCTAAATGTTTCCTGATCAACTATCCAATCACCGTTGTATGGGTAATGTCATGAATTTTCTCTCCCCTTACCTAAAGAGTTTTCTACATTATATCCTGTCATGGATATCATGCTCTGCTTGTCCTTGGGAAGGATATACCCTTGAAATATGTGTTTAAACACATTTTCATTTCCATTGTTCTGTTTAATCTGATAATTGCCTTTTCCTTCCCATTGTTTTGTTTAACCTTTCTTGTGATCTATATGGTCTAAGCAGTAATTTTTTTCTGCTTATGTAAACACCTTGGTGTAGAACTGTGTCAGTAAGACCCTGTTACTATAGTTGGTGAAATTTCGGTAGCCACCGATGGACGAGAACTTTGCCTATTGGTCCGCCTCGTTCAACGAGCAGGAAAATAGTTCTCTCCATCCCTCGCCCTTGGTACCAACGTTATTGACAACATAACTGACAGTCTATCATCTGACGTGCCTTGCTGTCGGCCCCCTTTCTACTTTTAACCCACATGGTGGGCTCATAACCCACAGTTCCACAGGATCGAAGCCTGACTCTCCTGTACAACCTTGGTGCCGAAATATCTTATGCTCTTGGCTTTGTGTGTTATCGCGAGCCACCCTCCGAGAGATGATCTATTCCCGATGATCTGAACCCTTCTCACACTCTGTTCAGGTATCGATTGTTTGTCCATTCGCTTGAAACTTCTTATTGTACCTTCATATTTTGCTCTCGACGTTTTCTTAAATTTCAACTGGAGAGATACTTCTGCCTCATTCCCTGAATTGTTCACCAGATAATTAACCCTATAAGGGTCAGTTCTCCCGAAGATACTCTTTACTTCACCACTTAAATCTCGGGACGAGATTTCTTGTAGTGGAGGAGATTTGTAACACCCCCAGTGTCATGCTACAGTAATCCTCTGTTAATGGTGCCAGGTCACCATGCTTACTGAGCTAATTATCATTTGATGAAAATTCAAATTCAAATTATGAGTGAAATTCAAAATTTCTCAAACATGAAAACTAACATGTTCTTCATGTGCCAAATAATCCATACCTAATATTGGCAGTGAACTATCATTTTTGCAAATGTCTAAGTGCCCTAAACCACTTTAAAACAGTGGCTAAAACTATAGTTTAAATGCCCTTTTAAATTATGAAGGTTGCAAACTATTTCAAAAGCCTCACAATCTTTTTGTGGCAGTGCCCAATAATTCTTTGAAATTGTTTCGGCCAGTGGCATATTTTCGCAAAGTCAATTGTGGCTAAGAGAAAAGGCAAAAGCTACTGAAAAAAAAGAAAAAAGAAAGAAAAGGAATAGCAAAGGGGCAGGAGAGCCCCTGGCCTTCCCATGGGCCTTGGCCCGAGCCAACTGGCCCAGCTAGGCCGGCCCACTCCCCCTGTAACACCCTGGGAATCATGCTACAGTAACTCCCTGTGATTAAGCTAATCATGTTGCTAAACAGGGCTTGATCACATTTGAATCACCTTCCTTTTCTAACTCCTAGTTCAAACTTCAAATATAATTAAAGTGAAAAATAAAAGTTTTCAAAAACTCAAACAAAAATGTTCTGTGGGTGCTAAATAATACACTGGCAATTATGGTGGAGAAAACTCCTTTTTATAAAATGCCTAAATACTTTAAATGAAATATAACAGAAAAGGAAATAAACAAATAAAAGGAAAACAGAAAACAGAACAGAACAGAAAAAGAAAAAAAAAGGAGCAGGCCTTCCCCCCCACTGGACCCGTGGCCGATCTGCACCGAACCCCCCCCCCCCCCCGGCCCAAACTGGGTCGCACCCCCGCACCCCCGACCCCGGCCCAGCCCACCTCTCCTCCCTCGCCCCCTTCCCTGTTCCCCCGACCGGGTCGGAACAGGGGCGCGCTCCCGCCCGACCCCCTCGCCGGCACCGACGCCGGAGAGGATAAGGGCGCCAGCGGCCCCCGCCTCCTCGGGCCTCTCTCCCACTCACCCCGCTCACTCCCTCGGCCTCTGCGCCTCTCCCCCGCCAGATCCACCTCTCTCTCCCCTTCGATCCCCTCTGCCCGCGCGTGCTCGCCGCCGTTCACCGTCGAGCTCGCGGCCACCGTGCCCCAATCGCCCCGACGACGTGCCCGAACGACTCCCCGCCGTCGACTACGTCGACTACGCCCTCGGGAACGAGCCGAGCGCCTCTGCACCGGCCTCCCCGAGCTCGTCTTCAACCTACGGCCGCCGTCGTTCGTCGCCGATTCCGGCTACCCCGCGCCCTCCCCGAGCACGCTGCCACTCCCTACAGCTCCGCTGTGAGCTCTCGCATCTCCTCCCCCTCTCCGTTAGCTCGCTCGCGCTCCGTAGCTGCTCCCCCACGCCCGCCCGAACGCCACGCCGCGGAGCTCGCCGCCGGCGTGTCTCCGGTGACCAAATGGTCACGGCCGAAGGCCCGCTAGCCCGCCCGCACCGTGCCGCGCCCGCCTAGGTAGTTAGTTCGGCCGTTCGCGCGCTCTAACGCAGCTTCCGTCGGGCACCCGTAGCACCTCGCCGCCGGCGAGCTCGTAGCGGTCGTCTCCGGCCGTTCCAGCCCCTCCGAGCACCGCCGTTGGACGCGCGACGTCGAGCCGCGTCGAACGCGCCAAACCCCGCCCCCGCAAACCCACCGTGGGTGAAACCCGTACCCCTCCTGAGCCGCGCCGCCGTGCGTTTGGTCGCCGGCGTTGCTCCGGCGCCGGCCGCCGACGTGGCAGGCCTGGGGCCACCCCAGTGCCCCTGCCAGTGGCCCCCACGGGCCCCAGTTGACTGGGTTGACCCAGTCAACTGCTGACTGGGCAGGCCCAGTCACTGACATGCGGGCCCCGCCGCAAAAATAAAAGAAAAATAAAATGTTTTATAAATAAAAATAATTATTTTAACTAATCACTCACTGACATGTGGGGCCCACCCCTCTAATTATACTGTTAGATTAGTTTAAATAGATATTAGAATAACAGAGACTGACATGTGGGTCCCACTGGACCCACCTGTCTGGTTTGACTGGTCAGCCGACCTGTTGACTTGCTGACGTCAGCATGACCTCATGCTGACGTCATAATTCATTTTTCTTAATATAAATAATTCCAGAAATTCAAATAAACTTTGAAAATTCATATCTTTTAAACCGTAACTCGGATGAAAATGTTTTCTATATGAAAGTTGCTCAGAACGACGAGACGAATCCGGATACGCAGTCCGTTCGTCCACCACACCTCCCTAACCTATCGAACTAGCAACTTTCCCCCTCCGGTCCGTCTGTCCGAAAACGCGAAACATCGGGAATACCTCCCGGATGTCCCCCCTTCACCGATACCACCTGCTGTCGCGTTAGGACACCCCTAGCACCGCTCATTGTCATGTCACGCATCGTCATGCTTATGTTTGCATTGTATTTACTGTTTCTTCCCCCTCTTCTCTCCGGTAGACTACGAGACCGACACTGCTGCTGCCCAGTTCGACTACGGAGTCGACGACCCCTCCTACTTGCCAGAGCAACCAGGCAAGCCCCCCCCCTTGATCACCAGATATCGCCTACTCTTCTCTATACTGCTTGCATTAGAGTAGTGTAGCATGTTACTGCTTTTCGATAATCCTATCCTGATGCATAGCCTGTCATTGTTTCTACAATTGTTACCCTTACCTGCTATCCTACTGCTTAGTATAGGATGCTAGTGTTTCATCAGTGGCCCTACACTCTTGTCCGTCTGCCATGCTATTCTACTGGGCCGTGATCACTTCGGGAGGTGATCACGGGTATATACTATATACATTATATACATGACACATGTGGTGACTAAAGTCGGGTCGGCTCGTTGAGTACCCGCAAGTGATTCTGATGAGGGGGCTGAAAGGACAGGTGGCTCCACCCCGGTAGAGGTGGGCCTGGGTTCCTGACAGCCCCCGACTATTACTTTATGGCGGAGCGACAGGGCAGGTTGAGACCGCCTAGGTGAGAGGTGGGCCTGGCCCTGGTCGGCGTTCGCAGATAAACAACACGCTTAACGAGTTCTGGGTATTTGATCTGAGTCTGGCCATTTGGTCTATACGCACTAACCATCTACGTGGGAGTAGTTATGGGTATCCCGACGTCGTGGTATCAGCCGAAGCTCTTTTGACGTCAGCGACTGAGTGGCGCGCGCCGCATTGGACCGTAAGCTCGCGCTTGTATTAAGGGGGCTAGGTCTACTTCCGGCCGCGTACGCAACGTGCAGGTGTGCATAGGGCGATGGGCCCAGACCCCTGCGCGCATAGGTTTAGACCGGCGTGCTGACCTCTCTGTTGAGCCTAGGTGGGGCTGCGACGTGTTGATCTTACGAGGCCGGGCATGACCCAGAAAAGTGTGTCCGGCCAAATGGGATCGAGCGTGTTGGGTTATGTGGTGCACCCCTGCAGGGAAGTTTATCTATTCGAATAGCCGTGTCCCTCGGTAAAAGGACGACCCGGAGTTGTACCTTGACCTTATGACAACTAGAACTGGATACTGAATAAAATACACCCTTCCAAGTGCCAGATACAACCCGGTGATCGCTCTCTAACAGGGCGACGAGGAGGGGATCGCCGGGTAGGATTATGCTATGCGATGCTACTTGGAGGACTTCAATCTACTCTCTTCTACATGCTGCAAGATGGAGATGTCCAGAAGCGTAGTCTTCGACAGGACTAGCTATCCCCCTTTTAATTCTGGCATTCTGCAGTTCAGTCCACTGATATGCCCCTTTACACATATACCCATGCATTTGTAGTGTAGCTCCTTGCTTGCGAGTACTTTGGATGAGTACTCATGGTTGCTTCTCTCCCTCTTTCCCCCCTTCCTATCTATCTGATTGTCGCAACCAGATATTGGAGTCCAGGAGCCAGACGCCACCGTCGACGACGACACCCACGGCACTGGAGGTGCCTACTACTACGTGCAGGCCGCTGACGACGACCAGGAGTAGTTAGGAGGTCCCAGGCAGGAGGCCTTGCCTCTTCGATCGTTGCGACCTTTGTGCTAGCCTTCTTAAGGCAAAACTTGTTTACTTATGTCTGTACTCAGATATTGTTGCTTCCGCTGACTCGTCTATGATCGAGCAATTGTATTCGAGCCCTCGAGGCCCCTGGCTTGTATTATAATGCTTGTATGACTTATTTATGTTGTAGAGTTGTGTTGTGATATCTTCCCGTGAGTCCCTGATCGTGATCGTACACATTTGCGTGCATGATTAGTGTACGGTCAAATCGGGGGCGTCTCAAGTTGGTATCAGAGCCGACTGCCTGTAGGAATCCCCCTATCCACACTCCTTGGCCGAAGTCGAGTCTAGACATTACAAAACATTTTACTAACATGGTTGTGTGTCTTATGGGCCCACGTCGCCATTGGGTGGTACTAGGATCTTTTACTCCTCGACCTTTACTCTGGGACTCTGAACTCTCTTCTACTTGGGTTAAACGAATTTACTAACTCTAACACTAGGATCCCGTGACCACATTCACCCCAAAGTTGGATAAGCCATAGTTGTTTCTTAGAGTAGTATATTGAACAATTGACACACTGTCATTTGACTCCTTTGAAACGTCTTTGCTTTCAGATGGAACCCACGAGGCAGGTCGTTCGCCACACGATGGCCATTGGTGCCTCGGGATCACCTGCGGTGCTAGCTGAGATGATGACCTATCTGGGTTATCGCTGGCACCCTGAGTACACCGTCTACGAGGAGTACCAGGACTTTAACCAGGAGCAGTACCGTGCCATCGTCCACCTCTACTCTCGGGAGTACGACTCCACTACTGTGCTGCACACCGCACATGGTGTTGGTGTGACCATCGATATGGCTGTCCACGATGCTGCCTATGCTGCTCTGACACGTCTTCGTGGAGAGTATCAGGAGTTGGACACCTCCCCTTTCAGGCACATTGCTATCGCCTCTGATGTTGGTGCGGAGGGATACTATACTGCTGCCTACTCCACTGTCACCCGAGAGCCCTTCTACCATCAGCACCTGGTTCTGCATGCTGATGGGCTGGATCGAGCTAACCGAGCTCTTCGCCACGAGATGTACACCACCCGGCAGCACCTTTTCCGTGCTCTGACGCTGCTGCACCCCTTTGTCCGGTCTGGACAGGTACCGCGTACTGCGATCTACCCAGCCAGGACCGTGATGCCCCACGGTGTCGGTTGGCCAGGGGTGGGAGGCTACTCTCCCGCACTTGGTCCTCTTCTGCCACCTGAGCGTCGGGCTCTACACCTGAGTATCCGCGGCCCCCAGTCTGCTGACGTGGAGGGCTATCCGTTGCCTCACTACCAGCTGTCGGGCTACGATTACCTCCAAAGTACCTCTTGGGACTGATGTAGTCTTGCTTAGTTAGTATTAGTTGCAGTCGCCGCGAGCCTGTGTGCCGCCTATGGTGTTTTAGCCTATGTACTGAACTCGATGTACTGAACTCTATGCATGACCCCTTTTGTAAAGTTATGCCGACTACTATGTAGTAGCTATCGTGCTCCTTTCATTATGCATGTTTCATCATGAATGATTCTTGTCATTGCAAATTTTCTCAATGCTGAACTACCCCTGTTATATATTAGCAGGATGGTTAGACCAGGTGGTCGTGGTCGTGGTGGCGATGCCCCACCACTACCTGAGTACATGGCTGGTATGATCCAACAGTTTGAACTGAACCGCCAATTCATGGAAAATATGATGGCTCAGTTTCCTCGCCCCAATATGAACCAGCAGCCAGCCCAAGTGACTCTTCAAGATTTCATACGCCTCAACCCAACCATCTACCGCAGCTCAACTCAGCCTCTGGATGCTGATGACTGGCTCCATGACATCACCTATGAGATGGAGTCTGCTGATGTAGCCCCTGCCAGCTATGTCAACTTTGCTTCCTTCTTTCTGAAGGGACCCGCAGCTCAGTGGTGGGACAGCCACAGGCGTACTCTGCCAGCTGGAACAATCATCACCTGGCCAGACTTCCAAGCTGCTTTCCGTGCCCGCTTCATTCCTCAGGGAGTCATGGACCGGAAGAAGCGTGAGTTTCGCAACCTCACCCAAGGCAACAAAACTGTCGAAGCTTATCAGCGGGAGTTTTTGGACTTGTCCCGCTATGCTGAAGAAGACATTGCAACTGATGCACGCAGACAGGAGAAGTTCCGTGATGGCCTTCAAGCTGACATCAAGCTCGCACTTCTAGTGCATGACTTTGCTGATTTCGCCACCTTGGTGAACAAGGCCATCAATGTCGAAACTGGTCTGCAGGAATACCAGAGCTCTCACAGGCGCAACCGTGACACGGGCTCATCTTCGGGTTCGCCCGCACAGAAGCGTAAGATATGGATCCCGAACAGCACGTACCGTCCAAATGCATCTGCCCCAAGGCAGACCTATGCTGCACCTCGTCTGCCTCCACCACCATCTAGGCAGACAAGACTTCCAGCCCCACCATCCCAAGCTCCGGTTCCCACTCCCAATAATGGTCTGTGCTACAAGTGTGGACAACCCGGTCACCGTGCCAGGGACTGCCATCAGAATCAGAATCAACTTCCAGCAACGGGCCGTGGTAACAACCAGCCCCGCAGCAACAATGCTAAGCCTTATGGTCGTGCTCATGCCAACCACGTTGATCTCAACGAAGCTCAAGACCAGCCTGCTACTGTGATGGGTACACTCCTCGTAAATTCAGTACCAGCATCCGTTTTATTTGATACAGGTGCATCGCATTCATTCATGTCAGAAGATTTTGCATACAAGCACGATGTTAAATGTGAGGAGATGAACACCTCTGTATTGGTCAAAACCCCCGTGGGACAGTGTCAAACCTCCTTGGTTGGCATCGATGTCCCCGTGGAAATCGAAGGGCTGGAATTCTATGCCTCTCCCATTATCCTGAAGTCGTCTAACATCGACCTCATTTTGGGTATGGATTGGTTGAAAGCGCATACTGTTTCTATAGTTTGCGCCACTAAGACCGTCCATCTGCTACACCCTTCTGATGAAATAGTTGCTTACCAAGCTCATCTGGTGCAAAATGCCGAGGCAAGGCTTTACGCATTGAATGCCTTGAACGTTGCACCACTCGAGGGCATTGAAAACATTCCCGTCGTGCGTGAATTCCTCGACGTCTTCCCTGAAGAACTTCCGGGGATTCCCCCTGCTAGAGCTGTCGAATTCATCATCGACTTGAAACCAGGCACCACTCCCATAGCCAAGCGACCCTACAAAATGCCGCCGCATGAACTCCTTGAGCTTAAGGAGGAAATCGACAAGTCTCTTCGCAAAGGATTCATTCGCCCAAGTTGCTCTCCTTGGGGAGCACCTTCTCTCTTTGTCAAGAAGAAGGATGGGACAAACCGGTTAGTTCAAGACTACCGTCCTATAAACCAAGCTACCATTCAGAATAAATACCCTCTTCCTCGAATCAATGATCTGTATGATCAACTGGCGGGTTCGTCAGTGTTCTCTAAGCTCGACTTGAGGTTGGGCTACCACCAGATCCGTGTTCGCGAAGAGGATATCCCAAAGACCGCCTTCGTGACTCGCTATGGTTCATACGAGTACACCGTCATGTCTTTCGGTTTAACCAATGCTCCAGCCACCTTCTCTCGTCTGATGAACTACATATTCATGGATTACCTCGACAAGTTCGTCGTGGTTTATCTGGATGATATCCTGATATTCTCCAAGAACGAAGAAGAACATGCTGAACATCTTCGACTTGTGCTAGAAAAGCTACGAGAACATCAACTATATGCCAAGTTCTCCAAATGTGAATTCTGGCTACCGGAGGTAACCTATCTTGGGCATGTCATCTCTAAGGATGGTATTGCCGTCAACCCCGAGCGAGTTCAGACTATTCTTGATTGGACTCCTCCCAGGAACGTTAAGCAAGTCAGAAGTTTTCTCGGTCTCGCCAGCTATTGCCGTCGATTTGTCGAGAACTTCTCCAAGATCGCCAGGCCTCTGACTAACCTGTTGCATAAGGGTGTCAAGTTCCAATGGACAGACAAATGTCAGGAAAGTTTCCAGGCACTCAAAGACAAGTTGACTTCTGCCCCAGTTCTAGCTCCACCTGATACTAAGAAGGACTTCGTCATTTACTGCGACGCTTCCCGTCAAGGATTAGGCTGTGTCCTAATGCAAGACCGCAAAGTGATTGCTTATGCCTCTCGACAATTGCGCCCTCACGAAGAGAACTACCCAGTTCACGACCTCGAACTTGCTGCTGTCATTCATGCGCTGAAGCAGTGGCGACATTACCTTCTCGGTAATCGTTGCGAGATCTTCACCGACCACCAAAGTCTGAAGTATCTGTTTACTCAGCCAGATCTGAACCTCCGTCAGCAGAGATGGATGGAGCTTGTTGCAGACTTTGACTTGGGTATTTCCTATACGCCAGGCAAGGCTAATGTAATGGCTGATGCCTTGAGCCGCAAGTCTTACTGCAACCACCTTCAGGTTCACAAAGTTCAGCCCTCGCTTGTTGAAGAATTCAGGAAGCTGAACCTCCAAATTGTTCCTCCGGGTGCACTCATTCCCCCTCCTAAGGAGTTTGGCAAGGTGAACCTCCACGTTGTTACCCAGGGTTCTCTCAATACCCTAGTTGCTAAACCAGATCTCGAGGACAACATCAAAAGGCTACAGCAGTATGACTCTGAAGCCTACAAGATTAAGCGCTACCTCGCAGAAGGAAAGCCCTCATTCTTCACCATTGCTGAAGATGGCACCCTATACTTCAAGGGCCGCCTAGTGGTGCCATGTGCAGAGAAAAACCTGGATATGACACAGGAAGTTATGAAAGAAGCTCATGATACGCCTCTGTGTATCCATCCTGGTAGTACAAAGATGTATCAAGACATCCGACAGAGATTCTGGTGGTCTAATATGAAGCAAGACATTGCTCGTTATGTTGCTGGGTGTGACGTTTGTCGTCGTATCAAAGCAGAACATCAAAGGCCTGCTGGAACTCTGCAACCTATCTCTATTCCTGAATGGAAATGGGACCATGTTGAGATGGACTTCGTCACTGGATTTCCCAAATCACAGAAAGGTAATGATGCTATTCTTGTCGTCATTGACCGGCTTTCCAAAGTTGCACATTTCCTGGCGGTCAAAGAAACGATCACTGCTAGCCAGTTGGCAACGCTCTATATGTCCAGGATTGTTTCACTCCACGGTATTCCATTGGTTATCAGTTCAGACCGTGGTAGCTTATTCACTTCAAGATTCTGGGCAAGTTTCCAAGAAGCAATGGGAACTCATCTGTCTTTCAGTACTGCGTTTCATCCTCAATCGCAAGGACAAGTTGAACGCGTCAATCAAGTTCTCGAAGACATGCTTTGAGCTTGCGTTATTTCCTTCGGCAAGAAATGGGAGGAATCTCTCCCGTATGCTGAGTTCTCTTATAATAATAGCTATCAAGCTAGTCTGAAGATGGCCCCCTTCGAAGTGTTATATGGACGAAAGTGCCGAACCCCTCTGAACTGGTCAGAAACTGGGGAACGTCCACTCTTCGGTCCGGATATTATCCACGATGCCGAAGAACAAGTCCGCATTATTCGCGAGAATCTCAAGACTGCTCAGTCACGTCAGAAGAGTCAGTATGACCGTCATCATAAAGACATGGTCTATCAACCTGGCGAAAAGGCTTATCTTCGAGTCACACCTATGAAGGGTGCTCACCGCTTCGGGATCAAGGGCAAACTAGCTCCTCGCTATATTGGCCCATTCACTATTCTCGAAAGGCGTGGAAAAGTGGCATACCAACTGGAGCTACCGCCGAACCTTTCTCAGGTTCACGATGTGTTCCATGTGTCACAGCTCCGCCGTTGCTTCAAGGATCCAATCCGAGCTGTGGATCATGAAGTGCTCGAATTGCAGCAAGACCTCTCCTATAAGGAGCATCCGGTCCGCATTCTCGACCAAGCTGAACGCCGCACACGTCAGAAGACGATCAAGTTTCTCAAAGTCCAGTGGTCGCACCATTCTGAAGATGAGGCCACTTGGGAACGAGAGGATCGTCTGCGCGAAGAATACCCCGCACTGTTTCCTTCTACCTCCTAAATCTCGGGACGAGATTTCTTGTAGTGGAGGAGATTTGTAACACCCTCGGAATCATGCTACAGTAACTCCCTGTGATTAAGCTAATCATGTTGCTAAACAGGGCTTGATCACATTTGAATCACCTTCCTTTTCTAACTCCTAGTTCAAACTTCAAATATAATTAAAGTGAAAAATAAAAGTTTTCAAAAACTCAAACAAAAATGTTCTGTGGGTGCTAAATAATACACTGGCAATTATGGTGGAGAAAACTCCTTTTTATAAAATGCCTAAATACTTTAAATGAAATATAACAGAAAAGGAAATAAACAAATAAAAGGAAAACAGAAAACAGAACAGAACAGAAAAAGAAAAAAAAGGAGCAGGCCTTCCCCCCCACTGGACCCGTGGCCGATCTGCACCGAACCCCCCCCCCCCGGCCCAAACTGGGCCGCACCCCCGCACCCCCGACCCCGGCCCAGCCCACCTCTCCTCCCTCGCCCCCTTCCCTGTTCCCCCGACCGGGTCGGAACAGGGGCGCGCTCCCGCCCGACCCCCTCGCCGGCACCGACACCGGAGAGGATAAGGGCGCCAGCGGCCCCCGCCTCCTCGGGCCTCTCTCCCACTCACCCCGCTCACTCCCTCGGCCTCTGCGCCTCTCCCTCGCCAGATCCACCTCTCTCTCCCCTTCGATCCCCTCTACCCGCGCGTGCTCGCCGCCGTTCACCGTCGAGCTCGCGGCCACCGTGCCCCGATCGCCCCGACGACGTGCCCGAACGACTCCCCGCCGTCGACTACGTCGACTACGCCCTCGGGAACGAGCCGAGCGCCTCTGCACCGGCCTCCCCGAGCTCGTCTTCAACCTACGGCCGCCGTCGTTCGTCGCCGATTCCGGCTACCCCGCGCCCTCCTCGAGCACGCTGCCACTCCCTACAGTTCCGCTGTGAGCTCCCGCATCTCCTCCCCCTCTCCGTTAGCTCGCTCGCGCTCCGTAGCTGCTCCCCCACGCGCGCCTGAACGCCACGCTGCGGAGCTCGCCGCCGGCGTGTCTCCGGTGACCAAATGGTCACGGCCGTAGGCCCGCTAGCCCGACCGCACCGTGCCGCGCCCGCCTAGGTAGTTAGTTCGGCCGTTCGCGCGCTCTAACGCAGCTTCCGTCGGGCACCCGTAGCACCTCGCCGCCGGCGAGCTCGTAGCGGTCGTCTCCGGCCGTTCCAGCCCCTCCGACCACCGCCGTTGGACGCGCGACGTCGAGCCGCGTCGAACGCGCCAATCCCCGCCCCCGCAAACCCACTGTGGGTGAAACCCGTACCCCTCCCGAGCCGCGCCGCCGTGCGTTTGGTCGCCGGCGTTGCTCCGGCGCCGGCCGCCGAAGTGGCAGGCCTGGGGCCACCCCAGTGCCCCTGCCAGTGGCCCCCACGGGCCCCAGTTGACTGGGTTGACCCAGTCAACTGCTGACTGGGCAGGCCCAGTCACTGACATGCGGGCCCCGCCGCAAAAATAAAAGAAAAAGAAAATGTTTTATAAATAAAAATAATTATTTTAACTAATCACTCACTGACATGTGGGGCCCACCCCTCTAATTATACTGTTAGATTAGTTTAAATAGATATTAGAATAACAGAGACTGACATGTGGGTCCCACTGGACCCACCTGTCTGGTTTGACTGGTCAGCCGACCTGTTGACTTGCTGACGTCAGCATGACCTCATGCTGACGTCATAATTCATTTTTCTTAATATAAATAATTCCAGAAATTCAAATAAACTTTGAAAATTCATATCTTTTAAACCGTAACTCGGATGAAAATGTTTTCTATATGAAAGTTGCTCAGAACGACGAGACGAATCCGGATACGCAGTCCGTTCGTCCACCACACCTCCCTAACCTATCGAACTAGCAACTTTCCCCCTCCAGTCCGTCTGTCCGAAAACGCGAAACATCGGGAATACCTCCCGGATGTCCCCCCCCTTCACCGATACCACCTGCTGTCGTGTTAGGACACCCCTAGCACCGCTCATTGTCATGTCACGCATCGTCATGCTTATGTTTGCATTGTATTTACTGTTTCTTCCCCCTCTTCTCTCCGGTAGACTACGAGACCGACACTGCTGCTGCCCAGTTCGACTACGGAGTCGACGACCCCTCCTACTTGCCAGAGCAACCAGGCAAGCCCCCCCCCTTGATCACCAGATATCGCCTACTCTTCTCTATACTGCTTGCATTAGAGTAGTGTAGCATGTTACTGCTTTCCGATAATCCTATCCTGATGCATAGCCTGTCATTGTTTCTACAATTGTTACCCTTACCTGCTATCCTACTGCTTAGTATAGGATGCTAGTGTTTCATCAGTGGCCCTACACTCTTGTCCGTCTGCCATGCTATTCTACTGGGCCGTGATCACTTCGGGAGGTGATCACGGGTATATACTATATACATTATATACATGACACATGTGGTGACTAAAGTCGGGTCGGCTCGTTGAGTACCCGCAAGTGATTCTGATGAGGGGGCTGAAAGGACAGGTGGCTCCACCCCGGTAGAGGTGGGCCTGGGTTCCTGACAGCCCCCGACTATTACTTTATGGCGGAGCGACAGGGCAGGTTGAGACCGCCTAGGTGAGAGGTGGGCCTGGCCCTGGTCGGCGTTCGCAGATAAACAACACGCTTAACGAGTTCTGGGTATTTGATCTGAGTCTGGCCATTTGGTCTATACGCACTAACCATCTACGTGGGAGTAGTTATGGGTATCCCGACGTCGTGGTATCAGCCGAAGCTCTTTTGACGTCAGCGACTGAGTGGCGCGCGCCGCATTGGACCGTAAGCTCGCGCTTGTATTAAGGGGGCTAGGTCTGCTTCCGGTCGCGTACGCAACGTGCAGGTGTGCATAGGGCGATGGGCCCAGACCCCTGCGCGCATAGGTTTAGACCGGCGTGCTGACCTCTCTGTTGAGCCTAGGTGGGGCTGCGACGTGTTGATCTTACGAGGCCGGGCATGACCCAGAAAAGTGTGTCCGGCCAAATGGGATCGAGCGTGTTGGGTTATGTGGTACACCCCTGCAGGGAAGTTTATCTATTCGAATAGCCGTGTCCCTCGGTAAAAGGACGACCCGAAGTTGTACCTTGACCTTATGACAACTAGAACTGGATACTGAATAAAATACACCCTTCCAAGTGCCAGATACAACCCGGTGATCGCTCTCTAACAGGGCGACGAGGAGGGGATCGCCGGGTAGGATTATGCTATGCGATGCTACTTGGAGGACTTCAATCTACTCTCTTCTACATGCTGCAAGATGGAGATGTCCAGAAGCGTAGTCTTCGACAGGACTAGCTATCCCCCTTTTAATTCTGGCATTCTGCAGTTCAGTCCACTGATATGCCCCTTTACACATATACCCATGCATTTGTAGTGTAGCTCCTTGCTTGCGAGTACTTTGGATGAGTACTCACGGTTGCTTCTCTCCCTCTTTCCCCCCTTCCTATCTATCTGATTGTCGCAACCAGATATTGGAGTCCAGGAGCCAGACGCCACCGTCGACGACGACACCCACGGCACTGGAGGTGCCTACTACTATGTGCAGGCCGCTGACGACGACCAGGAGTAGTTAGGAGGTCCCAGGCAGGAGGCCTTGCCTCTTCGATCGTTGCTACCTTTGTGCTAGCCTTCTTAAGGCAAAACTTGTTTACTTATGTCTGTACTCAGATATTGTTGCTTCCGCTGACTCGTCTATGATCGAGCAATTGTATTCGAGCCCTCGAGGCCCCTGGCTTGTATTATAATGCTTGTATGACTTATTTATGTTGTAGAGTTGTGTTGTGATATCTTCCCGTGAGTCCCTGATCGTGATCGTACACATTTGCGTGCATGATTAGTGTACGGTCAAATCGGGGGCGTCACACCCCCTCCCCCGGTCGCTTCCTGTTCCTCCGACTGGGCAGAACAGCGCGCGCCCGTCGCCGCCCAGCCACCTCGCCGGCGACGCCCCCCCGCGAGAGGATAAGGCCCCACGCCTCCCCTTCTCCTCGAGTCCCCCCTCACCTACCGCCTCTCCTCCCCCAGATCCACCTCTCCCCTCTCCCTCTCCTTCGCTCTGGAGAGGAGACCGACGCGGTCGCCGCCGTTCTTCTTCGTCCACGCGGCCACAACCACCGCATCGCTTCGTCGACGCGTCTGTCGTCTTCGTCATCGTCTTCCTCGATGCCTGGTGGTCGTAGCTGGAAACTGGAGGCACTGCAGCACCGGGGATCCGTCGTTCCCCATCTCCGATCGCCGCCGCCTCCTTCGTCTCTGACGCCACCTCTGCCGCTCCTAAACCGGCACGGGCCTACGTGTGAGCCGTGCGGTGAGCTTCTTCATCCCTTGCTCCTCTTCATTGACCGCTCGCGCCCCGTAGCTACCTTGTCGTCGTTGCCGTGAGCCCGTCGCCGCGGATCGCCTCGCCGCCGTGGCCACAGCCGCCGTCACGCTCGCGCAAGCACACGGTCGAGTTCCTGGTGCTCCCAGGAGCCCAACCAGCACGCCCGCGAGCCTCCCCGTGCCCTGTGTCAACGAACCTGAGCTCACCCATAACGGCCGCCCGCTCCATCTCGTCGCCGGCATCTTTTCCGGCCTCCCCTGCTGCGGCCGAGCCCATCAATCGATGCGGCGTTCGATGCCCGTTCGAACGCACCCACGCACGCCCGAAACCGAGCCCCGTAGCACGATTCCGGCCAACTCTGGCGAGGCGTCGCCGTTGTTTTGGTCGCCGGAGTCACTCCGGCGCCGGCCGCCGACGTGGCTGGCCTCGGGCCACCCCAGAGCCACTGCCAGTGGGCCCCATGGGTCCCAGTTGACTGGGTTGACCCATTCAACTGCTGACCAGGCAGCCCAGTGCCACTGACACGTGGGCCCCACCGCCTATATTAATTAATTAAAATGTTTTAATAATTAAAACCTAATTAGTTACTAATTAGAGACTAACATGTGGGGCCCAGTAGCTATTTAACCTCAGATTAGTTTAATTTAAACTCTGTTAATTAACAGTGGTTGACATGTGGGCGCCACGTGTCTGGTTTGACTGGTCAGCCGACCTGTTGACCTACTGACGTCAGCATTGCATCATGCTGATGTCATATTTCCCTTTTCTGTTAATTTAAATAATTCCAGAAAATGGTTTAATCTTTGAAAATTCATATAAAATAATTCGTAACTCGGATGAAAATGTTTTCGACATGAAAGTTGCTCAGAAAAATCCAACGAATCTGAATACGTGGTCCACTCATCTGTCACATGCCCCTAGCATGTTGAACATGGAACTTTCCCCCTCTTTTCCTCTCTCCGGAATCCGCCTAACGCCGGGAATTCATCCTCGGATGTTTATCCCCCCCGTCTGCAACGTGTAGTACCGAGTTAGTTCACCCCTAGCACCGCGTATTGCCATGTTATGCTTTATGATGCTACGTTTGCTTTATATTTACTGTTTCTCCCCCTCTTCTCTCCGGTAGACCTCGAGGACGATGCTGCCCCTGTGATCGACTACGTCGACGACGAGCCTTCTTCCTTTTCAGCAGAGCTTCCAGGCAAGCCCCCCCTTTGACCATCCCGATATCTCCCATTCCATTCTCTCATGCTTGCATTAGATTTTGCTACTGTTATTGTTTGCTCCTATTCTGATGCCTAACCTGCTTTTGTAACCTGCTCATTGTACCCTACCTGCTTATCCTAAACTGCTTAGTATAGGTTGGTTAGTGATCCACCAGTGACCCCCACCTTGTCCTTGTTGCCCCTGCTTCATCATCGAAGACCCGATCAACGGGATCGAAGACCAGGCCCCGACACCGCACATCACTTCCCCTTAGTTGCTCGACACTACTGGGATACTATCGAGTGCCGAGGGTGAGGCCTCATCAGCACTTCTGATGTTAACCCGCTAGTGTAGTTCTTCGGTCGTGGTCATCGAGGGTGATTCCGCCTTAACCACTTCTGATACGACTCTGTCGTGCAACCCCTCAAGTGTGAACCTTGAGGGTGGTCCCTCTTACGTTCACCTTGATAATTACATCGAGTGGAATTCACCGGGGGTGATTCCTCGGGTTTTCCCCTTGATGTTTGGACACACGGTTACTATGGTTACTATGACTTTACACTGAACCATGTTACTAAAGACGGGTCGACCCTGAGGGGTACCCGCGCGAGCATAATTGCGAGTGATGTGGAGTCGGGTTGACCTGGAAGGTGCCCGCGAGATAATTACGAGGCATGGCTGGGCATTCCTAGCCCTTGCCGCAAGTCCTCGAGACGGGGCGACGGGGTCACATCTTTCGTGAGTCTCTGCTTGTTACCGCGCGTTCCTAATCCACTACGATTTGGATATTTGATCCGAGGGGCCTCTGGCCTAATAGCACTAACCATCACGTGGGCATAGTATGGGCGTTCTGCGTCGTATGCATCAGCCGAAGCTTAATAGGCGTCATGCGACTGAGCGGCGCGCGCCGGGTTGGACTGGTAAGCTCTCGGCTTTTTTAAGGAGGTAGCTAGGTCTGCTCACCGGACGCCCACGCAACGTGCAGGAGTTCCCGGGGAGATGGCCCATGACCCCTGGGGGCATAGGTTTAGTCCGGCGTGCTTGACCTCTCTATTAAGCCTAGGTCGGGTTGCGGCGTATTGTTTGGCCGAGGCCAGGCATGACCCAGGAAAGTGTGTCCGGCCGGAGTTAATCGAGCGTGGTGGGTAAGTTGGTGCACCCCTGTAGGGAAGAAAACATCTGTGGATAGCCTGTCCTACGGTAACGGACACTTGGAGTTGTATCCCGATCGATACAACTAGAACTGGATACTTGTGATGATAATTGGATTGTGATGATAACTGGATAGTATGGCTCTGGGATTGCTTTCTCGCAGGGTGTCGAGAAAGGATCTCTGGCCGAGGTTGATAACACTACTACTACTTTACTTTATGCTACTCTACTCCCTCCTGTTGCTGCAAGTTGGTAGTTTCCAGAAGAAGCTAGTCTTCGATAGGACTAGGTTCCCCCCCTATATTCTGGCATTTCTGCAGCCCAGTCCACATATACAGCCTTTCTTTGATAATGTTTCATATGTAGTGTAGATCCTTGCTTGCGAGTACTTTGGATGAGTAATCACGGTTTCCTTGCTCCCCCTTTTCCCCCTTTCTTCTTCTTTCCGATTGATGCAACCAAATGGTGGAGTCCAGGAGCCAGATGCCATCTTTGACGACTGCTACTACCCCGAAGATGCCTACTACTACGTGACGGCCGCTGACGACCAGGAGTAGTTAGGAGGCTCCCAGGCAGGAGGCCCTGCCTTTTCGATCGATATTGCTTTTGTGCTAGCCTTCTTAAGGCAGACTTGTCTAACTCATGTCTGTACTCAGATATTGTTGCTTCCGCTGACTCTTGTGTATTCGAGCTTATGTATTCGAGCCCTCGAGGCCCCTGGCATGTAATATAAAGCTTGCATTATTTCATTTTGTGTCTAGAGTTGTGTTGTGATATCTTCCCGTGAGTCCTTGATCTTGATCGTATACATTTGCGTGTATGATTAGTGTACGATTGAATCGAGGGCATCACAACGCAGAACAATGGTCAGCGTCGTAAAGGTAAACCGCCTCCTCGGACAGGAGGGTCAGGTATAAATCTGGAGCAGCTGTTAAATCAGCCTTTCCCAACGCATGGTTCACGGGAAAGGCCATCTACGCACCTTTGGAAGGACTGCTACATTATAAAGGAGTTCAAAAATTCTGACTTGTTCCAGAACAATCATGGGCCAGCAGCTCAGGTTCTGGTTCTCATGGCCCGGGTTACGGTGGTGGCGGTTCTAATTCAGGTTTTCAGGGTCACCAAGGCAGTCAAGGCAATCAGGGCGGTTATCATCAACAGTCCAGTCAGGGGAATCAACAACAGCAATCTGGGTATCAGAGTAACCCGAAGCAATTGAATAGTGGGCAGTACCATGATACGTCTCCAACGTATCTATAATTTTTGATTGTTCCATGCTATATTATATTCTGTTTTGGACATTATTGGGCTTTATTATACACTTTTATATTATTTTTGGGACTAACCTATTAACCGGAGGCCCAGCCCAGAATTGCTGTTTTTTTGCCTATTTCAGAGTTTCGCGGAAAAAGAATATCAAACGGAGTCCAAACGGAATGAAACCTTCGGGAACGTGATTTTCAGAACGAACGTGATCCAGAGGACTTGGACCCTACGTCAAGACATCAACCAGGAGGGCACGAGGTAGGGGGGCACGCCTACCTCCCCAGGGCGCGCCCTCCACCCTTGTGGGCCCCCTGTTGCTCCACCGACGTACTCCTTCCTCCTATATATACCTACGTACCCCCAAACTACCAGATACGGAGCCAAAAACCTAATTCCACCGCCGCAACCTTATGTACCCGTGAGATCCCATCTTGGGGCCTGTTCCGGAGCTTCGCCGGAGGGGGCATCGATCACGGAGGGCTTCTACATCAACACCATAGCCTCTCCGATGATGTGTGAGTAATTTACCTCAGACCTTCAGGTCCATAGTTATTAGCTAGCTGGCTTCTTCTCTCTTTTTGGATCTCAATACAATGTTCTCCCCCTCTCTCGCCGAGATCTATTCGATGTAATCTTCTTTTGCGATGTGTTTGTTGAGACCGATGAATTGTGGGTTTATGATCAAGATTATCAATGAACAATATTTGAATCTTCTCTGAATTCTTTTATGTATGATTGGTTATCTTTGCAAGTCTCTTCGAATTATCAGTTTGGTTTGGCCTACTGGATTGATCTTTCTTGCAACGGGAGTAGTGCTTAGCTTTGGGTTCAATCTTGCGGTGTCCTTTCCCAGTGACAGTAGGGGCAGCAAGGCACATATTGTATTATTGCCATCGAGGATAACAAGATGGGGTTTATATCCTATTGCATGAGTTTATCCCTCTACATCATGTCATCTTGCTTAAAGCGTTACTCTGTTCTTATGAACTTAATACTCTAGATGCATGATGGATAGCGGTCGATGTGTGGAGTAATAGTAGTAGATGCAGGCAGGAGTCGGTCTACTTGTCTCGGACGTGATGCCTATATACATGATCATACCTAGATATTCTCATAACTATGCTCAATTCTGTCAATTGCTCAACAGTAATTTGTTCACCCACCGTAATACTTATGCTCTTGAGAGAAGCCACTAGTGAAACCTATGGCCCCCGGGTCTATTTTTCATCATATTAATCTTCCAACACTTAGTTATTTTTATTGCCTTTTATTTTACTTTGCATCTTTATCATAAAAATACCAAAAATATTATCTTATCATATCTATCAGATCTCACTCTCGTAAGTGACCGTGTAGGGATTGACAACCCCTTATCGCGTTGGTTGCGAGGATTTATTTGTTTTAGTAGGTGCGAAGGACTCGTGCGTGGCCTCCTACTGGATTGATACCTTGGTTCTCAAAAATTGAGGGAAATACTTACGCTACTTTGCTGCATCACCCTTTCCTCTTCAAGGGAAAACCAATGCAGTGCTCAAGAGGTAGCAAGAAGGATTTCTAGCGCCGTTGCCGGGGAGGCTTACGCAAGGTCAAGTCAAGATTTGGACTCCCGACAACGAGCCATTTCTGGCGCCGTTGCCGGGGAGTCTACGCAAAAGTCAACATACCAAGTACCCATCACAAACCATTATCTCCCGCATTACATTATTTGCCATTTGCCTCTCGTTTTCTTCTCCCCCACAT
The DNA here is from genome assembly GCF_002575655.3 of Aegilops tauschii subsp. strangulata. Classification (NCBI taxonomy): domain Eukaryota; kingdom Viridiplantae; phylum Streptophyta; class Magnoliopsida; order Poales; family Poaceae; genus Aegilops; species Aegilops tauschii. The sequence goes on along the minus strand of NC_053036.3, from coordinate 546,448,385 downwards.
CACCCTTGCCGTTTTATTCGCCCTCTCTCTTTTCCATTTTCCTGTTTTTCACTCGCTTCTTGTTTGCTGATGTGTTGGATTGCTTGCTTGTCACGATGGCTCAAGATAATACTAAATTGTGTGACTTTACCAATACCAACAATAATGATTTCCTTAGCACTCCGATTGCTCCTCTTACCGATACTGATCTTGTGAAATCAATGCTGCTTTGTTGAATCCTGTCATGAAAGATCAATTCGCTGGCCTTCCTAGTGAAGATGCCGCTACCCATCTAAATAGCTTCATTGATTTGTGTGATATGCAAAAGAAGAAAGATGTGGACAATGATATTGTTAAATTGAATCTATTTCCCTTTTTGCTTAGAGATCGTGCTAAAGCTTGGTTTTCATCTTTGCCTAAAAGTAGTATTGATTCTTGGAATAAGTGCAAAGATGCTTTTATCTCTAAATATTTTCCTCCCGCTAAGATCACCTCTCTTAGAAACGATATTATGAATTTTAAGCAACTTGATCATGAACATGTTGCACAAGCTTGGGAGAGGATGAAATTAATGATACGTAATTGCCCTACGCATGGTTTGAATTTGTGGATGATTATACAAAAAGTTTATGCCGGATTGAATTTTGCTTCTAGAAATCTTTTAGATTCGGCCGCGGGAGGCACTTTTATGGAAATCACTTTAGGAGAATCTACTAAACTCCTAGATAATATTACGGTTAATTATTCTCAATGGCACACTGAAAGATCTACTAATAAAAAAGTGCATGCGATAGAAGAAATTAATGTTTTGAGTGGAAAGATGGATGAACTTATGAAATTATTTGCTACTAAGAGTGTTTCTTCTGATCCTAATGATATGCCTTTGTCTACTTTGATTGATAATAATAATGAATATATGGATGTGAATTTTGTTGTTAGGAATAATTTTGGTAACAACGCGTATAGAGGAAACTTTAATCCTAGGCCTTATCCTAGTAATTCCTCTAATAATTATGGTAATTCCTACAACAATTCTTATGGAAACTTTAATAAGATGCCTTCTGAATTTGAGACTAGTGTTAAGGAATTTATGAATTCGCAAAAGAATTTCAATGCTTTGCTTGAAGAAAAATTGCTTAAAGTTGATGAATTGGCTAGGAACATCGATAGAATTTCTCTTGATGTTGATTCTTTAAAACTTAGATCTATTCCTCCTAAGCATGATATCAATGAGTCTCTCAAAGCCAATAGAATTTCCATTGATGAGTGCAAAGAAAGAACCGCTAGGATATGTTCTTCAAATTTCTATGAAAATAAAGATGAAGATCTAAAAGTTATTGATGTGTCCCCTATTAAATCTTTGTTTTGCAATATGAATCTTGATAATGATGGGACTGAACATGATCCACCTTTACCTAGAAGGCGTTCCAGAAATTCGGAGTTTTTAGATCTTGGTGCTAAAATTGATAAAAGTGGGATTGAAGAGATCAAAACATTAGATATTAATGAACCCACTATTTTGGATTTCAAGGAATTTAATTATGATAATTGCTCTTTGATAGATTGTATTTGCTTGTTGTAATCTGTGCTAAATTCTCCTCATGCTTATAGTAAAAATAAAGCCTTTACCAAACATATCGTTGATGCTTTGACGCAATCTTATGAAGAAAAACTTGAGTTGGAAGTTTCTATCCCTAGAAAACTTTATGATGAATGGGAACCTACTATTAAAATTAAAATTAAAGATCATGAATGCTATGCTTTGTGTGATTTGGGTGCTAGTGTTTCCATGATTCCAAAGACTTTGTGCGATTTGCTAGGTTTCCGTGATTTTGATTATTGCTCTCTAAACTTGCACCTTGCGGATTCCACTATTAAGAAACCTATGGGAAGAATTAATGATGTTCTTATTTTTGCAAATAGGAACTATGTGCCCGTAGACTTTATTGTTCTTGACATAGATTGCTATCCTTCATGTCCTATTATTCTTGGTAGACCTTTCCTTAGAACGATTGGTGCAATTATTGATATGAAGGAAGGGAATATTAGATTCCAATTTCCATTAAGGAAAGGCATGGAACACTTCCCTAGAAAGAAAATAAAATTACCTTATTAATCTATTATGAGAGCCACTTATGTATTGCCTACCAAAGATGGCAATACCTAGATCTATCCTTGCTTTTATGCCTAGCTAGGGGCGTTAAACGATAGCGCTTGTTGGGAGGCAACCCAATTTTATTTTTAGTTTTTTTGCTTTTTGCTTCTGTTTAGGAATAAATCCTTGATCTAGCCTCTGGTTAGATGTCTTTTTATGTTTCAGTTAGTGTTTGTGCCAAGTTAAACCTATAGGATCTTCTTGGATGATAGTTATTTGATCTTGCTGTAAATTCCAGAAACTTTCTGTTCACGAAAATAATTGTTAAAAATCACCAGAACGTGATAAAATATTGATTCCAATTGCTGCTGATCAATAAACAAATTGTCTAGGTCTTCCCATTTTGGATGAATTTTTGGAGTTCCATAAGTTTGCGTTAGTTACATATTACTACAGACTGTTCTGTTTTTGACAGATTCTGTTTTTCGTGTGTTGTTTGCTTATTTTGATGAATCTATGGCTAGTAAAATAGTTTATAAACCATAGAGAAGTTGGAATACAGTAGGTTTAACACCAATATTAATGAAGAATGATTTCATTACAGTACCTTGAAGTGGTCTTTTGTTTTCTTCCGCTAACGGAGCTTACGAGATTTTCTGTTAAGTTTTGTGTTGTGAAGTTTTCAAGTTTTGAGTAAAAGATTTGATGGATTATGGAACAAGGAGTGGAAAGAGCCTAAGCTTGGGGATGCCCATGGCACCCCAAGATAATCTAAGGACACCTAAAATCCAAAGCTTGCGGATGCCCCGGAAGGCATCCCCTCTTTCGTCTACTTCCATCGGTAACTTTACTTGGAGCTATATTTTTATTCACCACATGATATGTGTTTTGCTCGGAGCGCCTTGTATTATTTGAGTCTTTATTTGTTAGTTTACCACAATCATCCTTTCTGTACACACCTTTTGAGAGAGACACACATGATTCGGAAATTATTAGAATACTTTATGTGCTTCACTTATATCTTTTGAGGTTTATAGTTTTTGCTCTAGTGCTTCACTTATTTCTTTTAGAGCACGGTGGTGGATTTGCTTTATAGAAACTATTGTTCTCTCATGCTTCACATAGATTATTTTGAGAGTCCTACAAAACAGCATGGTAGTTTGCTTTAACAATAATAGGCATCCAAGATTAGGAAAAAAAGAAAATTCTCATGAGTGTGTTGAATACTATGAGAAGTTTGATGCTTGATAATTGTTTTGAAATATGAATATGGTGATATTAGAGTCATGCTAGTTGAGTAGTTTTGAATTTTAGAAATACTTGTGTTAAAGTTTGTGATTCCCGTAGCATGCACGTATGGTGAACCGTTATGTGATGAAGTCGGAGCATGATTTATTTATTGATTGTCTTCCTTATGAGTGGCGGTCGGGGACGAGCGATGGTCTTTTCCTACCAATCTATCCCCCTAGGAGCATGCGCGTAATACTTTGCTTCGATAACTTGTAGATTTTTGCAATAAGTATATGAGTTCTTTATGACTAATGTTGAGTCCATGGATTATACGCACTTTTCTTCCTTCCACCATTGCTAGCCTCTCTAATACCGCACACTTTTCGCCGGTATCATACACCCACCATATACCATCCTCAAAACAGCCACCATACCTACCTATCATGGCATTTCCATAGCCATTCCGATATATATTGCCATGCAACTTACCACCGTTCCGTTTACTATGACACGCCCCATCATTGTCATATTGCTTTGCATGATCATGTAGTTGACATTGTATTTGTGGCAAAGCCACCGTTCATAATTCTTTCATACATGTCACTCTTGATTCATTGCATATCCCAGTACACCGCCGGAGGCATTCACATAGAGTCATATTTTGTTCTAACTATTGAGTTGTAATTGTTGAGTTGTAAGAAAATAAAAGTGTGATGATCATCATTTTTAGAGCATTGTCCCAAGTGAGGAAAGGATGATGGAGACTATGATTCCCCCACAAGTCAGGATGAGACTCCGGACGAAAAAAAGAGGCCATAAAAAAAGAAAAGGCCCAAAAAATGAATGAGAGAAAAAGAGAGAAGGGACAATGTTACTATCCTTTTACCACACTTGTGCTTCAAAGTAGCACCATGATCTTCATGATAAAGAGTCTCCTATGATATCACTTTCATATACTAGTGGGAATTTTTCATTAGAGAACTTGGCTTGTATATTCCAATGATGGCCTTCCTCAAAATGCCCTAGGTCTTCGTGATCAAGCGAGTTGGATGCACACCCACTTAGTTTCTTTTGTTGAGCTTTCATATACTTATAGCTCTAGTGCATCAGTTGCATGGCAATCCCTACTCACTCACATTGATATCTATTGATGGGCATCTCCATAGCCCGTTGATACGCCTAGTTGATGTGAGACTATCTTCTCCTTTTTGTCTTCTCCACAACCACCATTCTACTCCACATATAGTGCTATGTCCATGGCTCACGCTCATGTATTGCGTGAAGATTGAAAAAGTTTGAGAATGCCAAAAGTATGAAACAATTTCTTGGCTTGTCACCGGGGTTGTGCATGATTTAAATATTTTGTGTGGTGAAGATAGAGCATAGCCAGACTATATGATTTTGTAGGGATAACTTTCTTTGGCCATGTTATTTTGAGAAGACATAATTGCTTAGTTAGTATGCTTGAAGTATTATTATTTTATGTCAATATTAAACTTTTGTCTTGAATCTTTCGGATCTGAATATTCATACCACAATTAAGAAGAATTACATTGAAATTATGCCAAGTAGCATTCCACATCAAAAATTCTATTTTTATCATTTACCTACTCGAGGACGAGCAGGAATTAAGCTTGGGGATGCTTGATACATCTCCAACGTATCTATAATTTTTGATTGTTACATGCTATATTATATTCTATTTTGGACATTATTGGGCTTTATTATACACTTTAATATTATTTTTGGGACTAACCTATTAACCGGAGGCCCAGCCCAGAATTGCTGTTTTTTGCCTATTTCAGAGTTTCGCGGAAAAAGAATATCAAACGGAGTACAAACGGAATGAAACATTCGGGAACGTGATTTTTGGAACGAACGTGATCCAGAGGACTTGGACCCTACGTCAAGACATTAACCAGGAGGGCACGAGGTAGGGGGCGCGCATACCCCCCCAGGGCGCGCGCTCCACCCTCGTGGGCCCCCTGTTGCTCCACCGACATACTCCTTCCTCCTATATATACCTACGTACCCCCAAACTACCAGATACGGAGCCAAAAACCTAATTCCACCGCCGCAACCTTCTGTACCCGTGAGATCCCATCTTGGGGCCTGTTCCGGAGCTCCGCCGGAGGGGGCATCGATCACGGAGGGCTTCTACATCAACACCATAGCCTCTCCGATGATGTGTGAGTAATTTACCTCAGACCTTCAGGTCCATAGTTATTAGCTAGCTGGCTTCTTCTCTCTTTTTGGATCTCAATACAATGTTCTCCCCCTCTCTCGCCGAGATCTATTCGATGTAATCTTCTTTTGCGATGTGTTTGTTGAGACCGATGAATTGTGGGTTTATGATCAAGATTATCAATGAACAATATTTGAATCTTCTCTGAATTCTTTTATGTATGATTGGTTATCTTTGCAAGTCTCTTCGAATTATTAGTTTGGTTTGGCCTACTGGATTGATCTTTCTTGCAATGGGAGTAGTGCTTAGCTTTGGGTTCAATCTTGCGGTGTCCTTTCCCAGTGACAGTAGGGGCAGCAAGGCACATATTGTATTGTTGCCATCGAGGATAACAAGATGGGGTTTATATCCTATTGCATGAGTTTATCCCTCTACATCATGTCATCTTGCTTAAAGCGTTACTCTGTTCTTATGAACTTAATACTCTAGATGCATGCTGGATAGCGGTCGATGTGTGGAGTAATAGTAGTAGATGCAGGCAGGAGTCGGTCTACTTGTCTCGGACGTGATGCCTATATACATGATCATACCTAGATATTCTCATAACTATGCTCAATTCTGTCAATTGCTCAACGGTAATTTGTTCACCCACCGTAATACTTATGCTCTTGAGAGAAGCCACTAGTGAAACCTATGGCCCCCGGGTCTATTTTTCATCATATTAATCTTCCAACACTTAGTTATTTTTATTGCCTTTTATTTTACTTTGCATCTTTATCATAAAAATACCAAAAATATTATCTTATCATATCTATCAGATCTCACTCTCGTAAGTGACCGTGTAGGGATTGACAACCCCTTATCGCGTTGGTTGCAAGGATTTATTTGTTTGTGTAGGTGCGAGGGACTCGTGCGTGGCCTCCTACTGGATTGATACCTTGGTTCTCAAAAACTGAGGGAAATACTTACGCTACTTTGCTGCATCACCCTTTCATCTTCAAGGGAAAACCAACGCAGTGCTCAAGAGGTAGCATACCACGTCTTCACCACAAGTTTGTGCAAGCGGGCTCAGAAGCTCCATAAAAGGGATGTGAACGCCGTTGAGCCGGCAGTTCCCCGTTACTTGCGTTGGTCTGAGCAGCCCATTGTGTGGAGTCGTGAGGATCACCCGTCCCGGGTCACTTGGCTTTGGTGGTGGCGCCTCAAGTTGGAGGATATAAATTCACTAAGGTACTCATGGACGGAGGTAGCAGCATCAATATCATTTATTACGAAACCTTTCGTCGCATGGAGTTGACTGATAAAAATCTTAAGCCGTCAAACATTGTCTTTCACGGTGTGGTGCCTGGTAAGTCGGCATACCCGGTTGGTAAAATAGCTCTGGAGGTTGCATTTGGAGATGATCATGATTCCAGGTCTGAAACGTTGACCTTTGAAGTGGTCAAGATCAAAAGCCCTTATCATGCCCTGTTTGGCCGGCCGGCTTATGCTAAGTTCATGGCAAGGCCTTGTTATGTGTATCTGCAGCTCAAAATGCCGGGTCACAAGGGGACTATTATGGTGCATGGAAGCCGGAAGATAGCTTTGGATTGCGAGGAAGGTGATGCAGCTTATGCTACGTATGTCTGCACAACAGAGGAATTGAAATTTTATAAAGACAATGTTGACCCGGCCGATATGACATCTTTGAAAAAGCCAACCACGGAGCATGACCCGGTCCTGAAGTTTAAGTCGGCAGATGACACCAAGTTGATTGATTTCGTTCCTGGCGATTCATCCAAGCAGTTTAGCATAAGTGCTAATCTGGATCCGAAATAGGAAAGCGCGCTTATCGAGTTCATCCGTGAGAACCGGGAGATCTTTGCATGGAAACCTTCTGACATGTCGGGTGTACCGAGAGAACTCGCTGAGCACACTCTTAATATTGATCCGAAGTTTAAGCCAGTCAAGCAGTTTCTTCGTGGTTTTAATGAAGAGAGGTGTAAGGCCATTGGTGAAGAAGTGGCCCGGCTCTTGGGGGCTGGGTTCATTGTTGAAGTTTTTCATCCTGAGTGGTTGGCTAACCCAGTGCTGGTGCTTAAGAAGAACGGCACTTGGCGTATGTGTGTGGACTACACGGACTTAAACAAGGCTTGTCCGGCTGATCCTTTCGCTCTCCCTGGTATTGACCAAATTATTGATGCTACGGCGGGTTGTGAGCGTTTGAGTTTTTTGGATGCTTATTCTGGTTATCATCAGATCAAGATGGCAGTTAAGGACCAGGAGAAGACAACTTTTATTACTCCCTTTGGAGCCTTCTGCTATGTGTCTATGCCTTTTGCGCTCAAAAGTGCCCAGGAGACTTACCAACGGTGTGTGCAAAACTGCCTTCATAATCAAATCGGGCGTAATGTTCATGCTTATGTGGATGACATAGTGGTGAAATCCAGAAAGAAGGAGACCCTGATTGATGATTTGAAGGAGACCTTTGACAATCCCCGGGTTTATAAGATGATGCTTAACCCGGCCAAGTGTGTTTTTGGTGTGCCAGCTGGTAAGCTTTTGGGTTTTCTGGTTTCCAACAGAGGCATTGAAGCTAACCCAGAGAAGATCAAGGCCATCACTTCTTTGGCTAAGCTGGCGTGTGTCAATGATGTTCAATGTCTAGCAGGTCGTATTGCGGCCTTAAGCCGGTTCATAAGCTGGCTGGGTGAAAAGGCTATACCGTTGTACCAGATGATGAAGAAAACATATCACTTTGTCTGGAGTGATGCTGCTAATCAAGCATTTGAGGACTTGAAGAAACAGTTGGCTGAGCCGCCCGTTCTTGCTGCTCCCATCGATAAAGAGCCTTTGCTGATATATGTGGCCGCCAATAGCCGAGCTGTTAGTGTTGCCATTGTGGTAGAAAGGAAGGAAGCAGGCAAGGAATATCCGGTTCAGAGGCCGGTTTACTACATCAATGAGGTGCTTATTGAGTCCAAGCAGCGATATCCGCACTGGCAGAAACTTGTATATGGGGTGTTCATGGCCAGTCGGAAGCTTAAGCAGTATTTTTTGGGTCATCCCATCACTATGGTTAGTTCTGCTCATTTAGGAGATATTATTCAAAACAGAGAAGCCATAGGTCGGGTAGCCAAGTGGGCCATTGAGCTTGGACCTCATGCTTTGAAGTATATGCCTCGCACGGCCATCAAGTCTCAAGTGCTTGTGGATTTCATCAATGACTGGACAGAGCTGCAGATGCCTGAAGAGAAGCCGGATAATACATATTGGACGATTCACTTTGATGGGTCCCGGCAATTGGAGGGCTCGGGGGCTGGAGTTGTCTTAGCTTCCCCTCGAGGTGACAAGTTTTGTTATGTGTTAAGGTTGATGTTTCCCTGTACTAACAATGCAGCTAAGTATGAAGCCTTGCTCCATGGTCTTCGGATGGCTAAGGAGATGAATTTAAGCCGGGTGAGATGTTTCAGTGACTCAGACTTAGTGGCTCAGCAAGTTTCAGGCAAATGGGATTCTAAGGATCCACTCATGGCGGCTTATCGTCGAGAGGTTGACGCTATTGCGGGTCACTTCAAGGGTTATCAAGCTAAGCATGTTGATCGCAGGAAAAATGAGGCGGTTGATGCCTTAAGCCGGTTAGGATCCCAGCGTAAGCCGGTGCCGCCTAACACTTTCCTGGATATTCTGCATAACCCTTCTGTCAAGTTGCCTACAGAGGAGGATCTCACTATTCCTGACCCGGAGGCACAATTGGTGGCGGCTCTTCATGCTATTCCTGATTGGACAGTGCCTTATTTGGCTTATATGAACCGGGGCGAGTTACCTGAAGATGAAACTTTAGCCAGGCAGATAACCCGGCGGTCTAAGTCGATGACAATTGTCAATGGAGAGCTACACCATTGCAGTGTCACAGGGGCATTTCAACATTGTGTTTCTCTAGAAGAGGGCCGTGAGATTCTTCGTGAGATTCATGAAGGATATTGTGGTCATCATGCCGGCTCTAAATCTCTCGTGGCTAAAGCCTTTCGTCATGGGTTTTATTGGCTGACGGCTCACGCTGATGCGGAGGATCTGGTCAGTAAATGTGATGATTGTCAGAAATTTGCACGACGAGCTCATGTGACAGCTCAAGAATTGAGGATGATTCCAATTACTTGGCTGTTTGCAGTCTGGGGGCTTGATATGATTGGGCCTTTCAAAAGGTCCAAAGATAAAAAGACACACCTCTTGGTGGCGGTTGACAAATTTACAAAGTGGGTTGAGGCAGAGCCGGTCAGCAAATGTGATGCGGCGACGACGGTTCAATTCATCAAAAAGGTGATTTTCCGTTTTGGTTTTCCCCACAATATCATAGCTGATAAAGGCACTAATCTATCCAAGGGTGCTATGAAAGAATTTTGTCAACGTGAGCATATCCGGCTTGATGTATCATCAGTGGCTCACCCCCAGTCTAATGGTCAAGCCGAGAGAGCCAATCAGGAGATCCTAAGAGGCATCAAGCCCCGGCTTATGGTTCCCTTGCAAAGGACGCCGGGTTGTTGGGTGGAGGAGTTACCTTCGGTATTATGGAGCATCAATACTACCCCCAACAGATCTACGGGTTACACACCTTTCTTCATGGTCTATGGAGCAGAGGCGGTTCTCCCCAGTGACATCCGTCATGATTCGCCTCGTGTGGCGGCTTATGTTGAAGCTGATAATGAAAGAGCACGTCAGGATGCACTTGACTTATTAGATGAGGAGCGTGACCTTGCAGCGGCTCGGTCGGTGATTTACCAGCAAGATCTGCGCCGTTATCACAGCCGCCGGGTTAAAACCAGAATTTTTCAAGAAGGTGACATGGTGCTCCGGCTTATCCAGGATCAAACTGATATGCACAAGCTATCCCCACCTTGGGAAGGACCCTTTGTGGTCAGGAAAAATTTGAACAATGGATCGTACTACCTTATCGATGTTCGAGAACACAAGGATTCACGTAAGTCGGAGGAGGAGACCCACCAGCCGTGGAATATTGCTCATCTTCGGCCTTACTATACTTGAGCCACCGGCTCTTACAATGTACATATTTTGACAATGTATATATTATGATGATTATAATTAAGCCGGCATCCCTGATAAAGCAGGTCCTCTGTCGTTTCATTTCTAAGAGTAATGAGTCTTCGTCATTTCCAATGGTCACTTGGGGGCTTCCTGTTCAAACATAGGTGTATTCACCAAAGAGAACATAGCATTACTACCCTCTTCATTACCTTGGTAATTCGGCTATCAAGCCAATATGATAAATTCATAAGAGCACAGCTCTGGTTATCTTGGTAATTCGGCTATCAAGCCAATATGATAAATTCATAAGAGCACAGCTCTGGTTATCTTGGCAATTCGGCTATCAAGCCAATATGATAATTTCATAAGAGCATAGCTCTATTACCTTGATAATCCGGCTATCAAGCCAACATGAAAATTTCATAAGAGCACAACTCTGATTACCTTGATAATTCGGCTATCAAGCCAATATGATAATGTCATAAGAGCACAGCTCTGATTACCTTGGGATTTCTGCTATCAAGCCAGTATTATCACTTCATATGAGCATAGCTCTGACCTCCTTGGCAGGTTAATGACCGGGTTACACAGACCAAAGAGAGTCTGTTGCACAGCATAGCTCAAACATAGGTCTATGGTGAACCGGCAGCATATAATCACATTAAGTACTTGGGAGTATTATCTTCTAAGTTTTGGGTCATCACCCTAACTTCTTTGGCATGGTAATCCGGCAGTGTTCAATCACATATCACAGGTATGCTATTTTATTTATATATTTACTCATGGTTAAACTGGCCCTAGTTATGACCTACTTTAGTTGCCAGTGCTTTATATAGGGTATCATGACCCGCCCTGCAGTAAACCGCCGGGGCTCTTGTGATTTACTTGTGTGCAGGATAATGATAAAACCCCTTTGCATATATTGATGTTATCATAAGTGTCAAAATACAGCTTTTCAAATGGCGGGTCAAGCATTGTGGCACAAGACTAAAACGTGCACGATGGCACGACAGATCAAAGTTTTGCTAGCCTATTACATGACTCAATGAGTCCAAAGGATCAAGTGTTTTCATAAGTTCAAATATTTGAGCCATCTAGCAGATCAATCTTCCTGATCTTGACGTTCTGGATCATCCTTTTCCGGTTCTTCGTCCTCCACCGTCTGGAAGTTGGGTGATGACCAATCAATGCCACGCAAAGCTTGGAATTCAGCTTCATCATCTATAAGGTTGGACGGATCAACTTCAGGGGCGAAAGTATGCTTACGGATTGGGGGAATCAGATCCATCACTTTATAAGCCGGCGTGGACATCTTCTGGTTTTCTGCATCATAAGCCGGCTGATATTTGAGAGAGTTGTTTCATCAGCAATCAGAGTCGCCAGAGGGCGTATCTCTTTAACACAAGCATCGAAGTCTTTCTGGTCAAAAGCAGTGCCATCCTCTTTCAAGCTTGGGTATCCAGTGGCTATCTCAGCCGGGTCTAGTTCTGGTAGCCATGCCTTAGCACGGCTCAAGGCCGTCACTGCACCGGCTCTTGCACAAGACCGTTTTATCTCTTGAATCCTCGCAGGCAGAATTGACAATTTCTTCAAGACGTCACTCAGCAGATTGGGTCCTTGATTTGTTGGAGACATCGTGGCTAGCGTGCGCTGAGTTCCGCTATATAGCTGTTCAACAAGCGTATATACGACTTTAAGTTTCACCAGTGTCGTGGAATTGTCACGGCAGATGTCCTTAGTGTCAGGACTTAGTCGCGAGGCCAACGCATCTATGTGGTAGCTTGAGAGGGGTTGAGCGGAATCGAGAGACGCAACACAAGACAAGGATTTAGACAGCTTCGGGCCCCGGGAAACATCATCCGGTAACAACCCTACATGCTGTTTGAGGCGAGGTCTCATTATGATCACGGGAGAGTCGCCGGGAACCCGCTCTCGGTGTCTAGCCCTAGAGATTGTTTCTTGTTCCTTGCCTGTCCCTCTTGGGGAGCCCTGCCCCTCCTTATATAAGTTAAAGGGGCGGGTTACATGTGGAGTCCTAGTAGGACTAGGACTAGTCTATCTTTTCTTACAAGTTGAATACAAGTCCGGGTCTTGCTTCCTTTGTAGGAGAATATTCCTTATGCCTTTCCTCTTAAGCTGGCCCACCATAACATGAGCCGGCCTTCTCGGCCTTGGGCCTAGTCCTCTATCTGACCGCCGTCTGGGCCATCAGTGAGTCGCCAGGCTCGTGATTCATCAGACCAGTAAGCCGCCAGACTCATGAGTTGCCAATCCTTCGGCGGGCTACCAATGAAACGCCAAGTCCCAGCCGGGTCATATATCCGGCCGGGTCATACCGCGGGGTATATCCCCGTCATTAGCCCCCAAGTTTAATTTGGATTTATCCATGTTAAACTGATCTGCAACATAAACACAAGAACAAATTGACAGGTTGTGCTCCGGGTTAAATATTCTTGTAAGCCGACACTTGATCATCCTTAAGTCCTTGTCATCTCCTCCTTCTGGAAAATCCGGGTCAATAGACCAACTTCATAATATATTGGCTTGTAGAAGAAATATTGTAAATAAAGCATCCATTTGAGTCGGCCTTCAATGCTCTGACTTGACAAAAATATTGGTCTTGAAATATTCAACAGATATTCAGCTGGCTTGAGAATGTAGAACTTGCCGATTTATGATTGCCAAAATTGCCGGGTTATAAATAAATGATGCCGGGTCATGATTGTTGCAGACACCGGGTTAATCTGGTCTACTCCAAACTGAGAATTTGAAGATTTTTTCTCCCTTAGATGCATATCACCTGTAGCCCACAAGTGCCGGGTTGTCATGCTTGCAGCAACCTGGGACTTGTAATTGCCTTATGCTCATGAAAACTTCAACCAGTGTAGCCCCCAAGGGCCGGGTCATTATGCAATAATGAGCAGGGACTTTGTAGATATAACCATGTAAACTTGAACAACAACGTGTAGCCCCCAAGGGCCGGCTTAGTAAGATAATACTGAGCTGGGACTTTGTATATAATTTATTGATAATAACATCATATAATATAATCTCCACCATGGGGCTTGAACCCACATCCACAAGGTTAAGAGCTTTGTACTCTACCAACTGAATAGTGGACCGTTCAATATAATGGATTAATGCTTGTGTACCTTGAACTTTTGACAGGACCAATTGGTAGCCCCCAAGGGCCGGCTCATTTAGAATGTGATGAGTCGGGTCTTCAATAAGTTGAGCAAAAATGACTTTGCATTAGCCCCCAAGTGCCATGGTATATGCTGGCAGTAACATGGGACTTGCATATTCGATATAATATCAATTTGAATAATGTAGCTCCCAAGTGCCGGGTCGTAAGCCTGCAGCGACTCGGGACTATTCCTTCCATTGTATAATAAATCATATCCATTGATAAAATAATAGCCAGTGCGCCAAAGCGACTTTGAATACCTCATCTGTTGATAAGTAAATCCGGAGCTTAAATACTCGGCGGCTCTTGGCCGATGGCAATTTAATACGCCTCCATTGTAAGCCGGAACTTTTATAACCCGGCGGCTTATAGTCTTTGAGAAAATCAAGAATTGATAACCCTTTTGAGACACCAATTTCAATCTTTGATGATGGGCTTGAACTTAATCATTTATGTAAGTCATAGCTCTGTAAATCCTGCACAGAGTTTAAACAACATATGTCCCGGCGACTTAATGTCAAAAGCCAGGACGGGTAACCACCCAAATGTAGTCTTATCCTGCACACAAGTAGATCACAAAATCCCTTGACGGTTTACCGCAGGGCGGGTCATAATATCTCACATATAACCATTGTGATATTGAATTTGTACTGCCAGTTTACATGACCTGTGCAGTAAGGGTGATAACCCAATGTTTAGAAATCAAGACTTCCAAATGTTTATTATTGTCATATGATGGCGACTTATCATCCAAAGTCAAACCGGGTTAAATAGCAACCACTCATATACACTTTAGATATGATCAAAAGAGCTTCAAATAAAATCCAAAAACTGTTTGCAAAAAGAGACTTCAAAAAATTTTAGGCTTCTGATTCGAATACGATCAGAAAACCGTCTCAAAGGGGTTAAGCTAAGATTCGAATACGATCATATAGCCCCCAGTGGCTTTGGCGTTGCCGATCAAGAGGGTACCGACAGCTATGTTCTCTTTGGTTCGAATATGACCTTTGTTTGAACAGGAAGCCCCCAAATGACCTTGAGAGTTGTTTAACGACACTGATTCGAATACGATCCACGTCGGTTCCCAAAAGGGGTTGAGCTATGATTCGAATACGATCAAGAAGCCCCCTAGTGAGCTCGGCAGTGTGCCAATCAAAAGGGTACCGACAGCTATGTTCTCTTTGGTTCGAATACGACCTATGTTTGAATAGGAAGCCCCCTAGTGATCATGAGAATATTTAACGACTCTGATTCGAATACGATCAGGGTCACACCAAAAGGGTTAAGCTAAATTCGAATACGATCAGCTCCCAATGGTCATTAAAGTAGGGTACCTATGTTTAGGTTGTGCTTTGTAACTGACTCTTTTTGGTCCCTTTAATTTTTCCTGAGAACTCGAACTTTTGCGAGAGATAAATTCTTGTTGAACCGAAAAAACCGGATATTGAGAGTTTCAAAGCTTTGCGATAAAAAAATTTACCTTGAACCGGATTTTGAACCGGATTTGAGAGCTTCAAAACTTTGTGGCAGATAAATTTCCCTTGAACCGGATATTTAAGAGCTTCAGTGCTTTGTGGGAGATGTCAAGTCTCTTGAGCCGGATTTTAACTGGAATCTTTGATTTGACCCGGCAATTTTCTGACGGCCTTTAAATTTTCATCAATATGGCAGTGGCCTCCGGAACCGGGTTATCCTTCCCACCAATGACCCGGAGTTCCCGAGTCATGTCATTGTAGCCCCCGAGTCTCAAGACGACTCGAGGAGTTGGCTTGAGATTCTTCATATTTAACCATGATGTAAACTGGCATGAGTTATCCAATAACTTAGTGATATAATAATCCCTTTTTGCAGTGGACAATTTGTCCTGAATTGGAAAACTTGCAAGCCAGAGTAATTGCTCTTTTAAAGAAAGCAATATATAATATAAAAATATACTGGATGGATTTCACCTGATATGTTAAGCCAGAATTTATCCGCCACGGAGTTGATGATCACTATGGTGAAGTTAAAACCAATCACGAGCGAGTCGGCTACGGATGTAGACAAATGAGTCGGCTGAGGTTTTGTAAACTGGTGCGGACGAGCAAGTTGTCCTCCGCGTTGTAAGCTGGCGCGGACGCGTGAACCGGCAAGTCAGCCGACGTGTTGATGTAAATTGGGCCGCAGAGGCGGCGGCTTGCACGCGTGTTCGTCGAGCAACATGACACGGCCATCGCTCTTGCAGTGAACCATTGCCCTGCATAAACGATATTGCCGACCAAGGCAAAGATAAACTGCTCTTTTTGACAAATATAATATGTGCTAATAAGAAACTTTGAATGGATATCACCTGATTTGTTCGGATGACGGATGATCCGTTCAACGCGACAGAGACGGCTCAGACAGACCGGCGACTCAATATAGCCCCCCAGTGGCTCAACATGCCAGAAGTGGCTTTGCTCTTCAACGGACCGTCTTGACATAAACGGGCGCAGCTGCGGTTCTGGAACAGGCGACCACGCGCAGGGGGGCAGAGTGACGGCAATTTGAAGTAGCAGAGGGCCGCGGCGTTGGAGACCGTAAGTGTTTAACCTGTTGTATCTGACGGAATAAAAGGATCCGGGACGGCTCGGCCGTAGGCGGTGACTCATAGGTAGCCAGCGGCTCGGCGCACAGCACAAGAGCCGGCCGGCGCGCTCACAACGGCGACTTGCGGGAAGCGACCGGAGGACAGCAGCGATCGGCCAAGGCGGCTTTGACAACGGAGGCACGCTGGCAGAAGCGCGTAGCTCGACGAGAGGTCCGTGCGGGGGCGGCTCTGGCCCGCCTTTTGACAACAGTCTTCATATTAGTAGCCATCAATTAGTGCTCCTGTAAACCCACTGTGTCTTACTCATGTGACTCTGATTAATACCCATGTATTCACTTTGGCCAAGTAGTACTTTGGTCCCTCACGTGATTCTGAGTTTTGAAAATCGTGCAACTGCTGCTAGAAGAGAACAACTAGTACTGTATTTTAATAGGAGTACTAGTCCCACGATCATCTCACGATGACTGCGTCCTGTATTTTGCAGGATAACCAAAAGAATGATCTGGGTGTATAACTTGTAACGCTTGAGTCCCATGCATGGCGGCACCTGTGATCAATACTTTGCCACCACGGGGCTGTACTACGGACAGCAAGTGCAGAAGCCGGCCTCAGGATTCGTGGCACGCGCGGACAGCGTCACGTCAGAATTGGCTGTTCGATTGCTATCCGGCTGTCCGTACGACGGTTGGGCAGCGAATTCAACTTTTCCTTCGAGTGGCTGCTCCTTTTCTTGACCGGTTTGTTCAAAGCACATCACGTGGACTCCTTGTAGGATTCGTGCGTGAGTACCGCCACATGGCAGATCATGATAACAATTACGTGTTCTTCTTCCTCCGAGTGGGAGCCGGCAACTTTTGACGAATCACAGGAGGTGACGCACAGACGAAATCGATCCCCTGTCGGTCTTGATGGATTGTAGATCGCAGCGGCAGTACACAGACCCAACCCTAATTTCTTTTGATCTTAGTCTCTTATACGCCGGGTTATCTTGAGTGATTGCTCCAAGCCGGCTCTTTCTTCATCTGTCCAATTGCAAGCTTCTGGATCCCTGAAGGGCTCCCTCCAAGAACTCAACACCACCGTGCGCGGGCCCCACGGTGGGCGCCAACTGTCATGGAATTGTCACGGCAGATGTCCTTAGTGTTAGGACTTAGTCGCGAGGCCAACGCATCTATGTGGTAGCTTGAGAGGGGTTGAGCGGAATCGAGAGACGCAACACAAGACAAGGATTTAGACAGCTTCGGGCCCCGGGAAACATCATCCGGTAACAACCCTACATGCTGTTTGAGGCTAGGTCTCATTATGATCACAGGAGAGTCGCCGGGAACCGGCTCTCGGTGTCTAGCCCTAGAGATTGTTTCTTGTTCCTTGTCTGTCCCTCTTGGGGAGCCCTGCCCCTCCTTATATAAGTTAAAGGGGCGGGTTACATGTGGAGTCCTAGTAGGACTAGGACTAGTCTATCTTTTCTTACAAGTTGAATACAAGTCCGGGTCTTGCTTCCTTTGTAGGAGAATATTCCTTATGCCTTTCCTCTTAAGCCGGCCCACCATAACATGAGCCGGCCTTCTCGGCCTTGGGCCTAGTCCTCTATCTGACCGCCGTCTGGGCCATCAGTGAGTCGCCAGGCTCGTGATTCGTCAGACCAGTAAGCCGCCAGACTCGTGAGTTGCCAATCCTCCGGCGGGCTACCAATGAAACGCCAAGTCCCAGTCGGGTCATATATCCGGCCGGGTCATACCGCGGGGTATATCCCCGTCAACCAGCATGTCTTGACTAAGATTGCTGCTCCTTGGACCTGTATAACAATTGTGGAATGGTCAGTGGCGGTTTATGATATAAAAAGAAGAGATTCAATTTTGATGCTGACGAGGTGGTGCACCAAAGATAGCAGAAACCATCTGGGATATACGGTGTTTTAAACCGGTCAGCTCAGCTGTCACATTTTGAAGAGCCGCCTCCGCCTTTTCAGCTCGTTGCGTCAAAGCAGTTTTCTCTTCAGCCCAGGCATTCTTTTCACCCTCAAATTCGGTCTTCAACTTCTCCTTTTCAGCCACGCCAAATTGGAATTTTGAATCGGCTTTCCGGATCTCAGATTCTTGATTCTTCAGCCGGGTCTTGGCATCATCCAGTTGAGATTGAAGTTGAGTAGTGGTGTTCTGCACAACCACAGATTTGCAATTACATTAAATCCAGGCATAGGAATATAAGTCCCAAGCCTTTTGCACGCAATAACACTTGGCACTTGGGGGCTAATGCATGCCAAAACAAAAATTCTTCCTTATCCGTTAAGTCCCAAGCACTTTGCAAGCAAGAGTACTTAGCACTTGGGGGCTAATGCATATTTGCTCGTGATTTATTAAACTACTTTATGATGACCCAGTTGTGCTACAGACAACCACAGCCGGCTCATGGGGGCTACACAAGTGAATTTTGATTTTTAAACAATGATAAGTGCCGGCTCATTCATGCTGATTAAACCGGCCCTTGGGGGCTACGGATGCAATGTTGATCATTAAAATCCGGTTCAACGCTGAAAGCGAAAGACGGTTTTTTGAAGGATTTTTCATCACAGATGCTTTATACTCATTACTATTCTAAGTCTATAGTCTATTCTATTCTATCATACACAGTAGACTTCGGGGCTGACAGGATATGCATAGCTTGTTTAAGCCGGAATTCATACCTCATATTTCTGGTGCATCTGTTTCACCATATCAATCTCAAGATCGCGGCTGGTATGAACTTGGTTAAGATAACCAGAGAATACTTCACTGACGCTCAGTTGAGAGTAATCGGCAATGTCAAATCTCACTTTCTGCCTTTCAACGAACTCGTCTTTAGCGGAGTGTTTGGCCAGGACGGTAGGTTGCTCCGGTTCTCTGTAGCTGGTGCCAGTAATCATAACATCTTCACCATGCTCTTCTGACGGCTTAAGTGGGCTCGAGGATTTGGTGTTCAAAGGATTGAGATCTATATGATCATGGGAGAGATCAGGAATTTCTGGAGGGGCTTCATGAGCAGGTTCTTCCAGTTGTTTTTCAGAAGCATGTGATGCTGGGACTTGCTGCTCCGACTCATGGATTTTAGGATTTTCAGCCGGCTTGGTGATGCGAACATCGACAGAAACTCGATGGCGTGAATGCTTTCCCAATCTTTCACGGTACGATATCACCAAGAACGATGTGGCGCTCGCGATCTTGTAGATGCAATCACCGCAGAAACAACACACACACACCCAAAAGAGGAAGTACGTGGACGATCCTCCACGGATCAGCAGCAAACTAGAGACGGCGTCTCTTATCCCTCACCAAAAACACAAAGCAATAATTTAAGCTCCTTGACAGAAACACACGAATTAGCTCACTACGGGGAGATTCCCCGGCTTGCCAGCCTTTGTTCAACAACCAAAAAAACTCCAAAACTCCCCGTACACGGCCGAAGCCAACCTCTTATATAGGCATCGCACGTCCCCACCCAAACCGACTCAAACAAGAAAATCTACATGGACTCTCTCTCTCTCTTATCTTAACTAATCACAACTTAACTAATTTAAATATCCGGCAAGCTGATCACAAGATGCCAAAACAAACTACTAGTACGAATTTAAATACTTGGCTAGACGTGTAGCTAGTACACACATGTACTACTGAACGCAATACGTTGAACCTGAGTTTAATTTAACCTCAGTTGAATTTTGCCCACTGTCAAAAATTTGCATGGAGTCCTGAACATCGGCTTCACTTCCTTCGCTGGTAGGATCTGAACTTCGTCGGTCGCACAGGTGTCGTCTTGAATAATTGCATGTATACCTTTCGTCTGACGCCTAGCTGGTATGACATATATCTTCTTCTATGCTTGGCCTACCTTCAAAATGTCTGTTGCCAATGTAGCAGATACGGTCACATCACTTGGTCACCCTTGCCTTTTTACTAGGTTTTGCTTGACCACTGCACGGTTTATGACAAGTCAGTATAAGTATAAGAGTATAAGAAGTTGAAAATACAAAGAAATTGTTGTTACCCAGGGGCAGTTTTGAAAGCCGGCAGCTGGGTTTGTGATGAGTCATCGGAAGAAGAGCGGGAAGCTTCCTGATATTTAAATCAAAAGAATTAAGTGGTTGGCAAATGTGACCCTGATACGTCTCCATCGTATCTATAATTTTTTATTGTTCCATGCCAATATTCTACAACTTTTACATACTTTTGGCAACTTTTTATACTATTTTTGGGACTAACATATTGATCCAGTGCCCAGTGCCAGTTCCTGTTTGTTGCATGTTTTTTGTTTCGCAGAAAATCCATATCAAACGGAGTCCAAACGGGATAAAAACTGACGGAGATTTTTTTTGGAATATATGTGATTTTTGGGAAGAAGAATCAACACGAGACGATGCCCGACGGGGGCACGAGGCAGGGGGCGCGCCCCAGGGGGTGGGTGCACCCCTGACCCTCGTGGCCACCCCGTAAGGCAGTTGGTGCCCTTCTTTCGCCGCAAGAAAGCCAATATCCGGATAGAAATCATGTTCAAATTTCAGCCCAATCGGAGTTATGGATCTCCGGGAATATAAGAAACGGTGAAAGGCTAGAATCTAGAACGCAGAAACAGAGAGAGACATAGAGATAGATCCAATCTCGGAGGGGCTCTCGCCCCTCCCATGCCATGGAAGCCAAGGACCAGAGGGAAAACCCTTCTCCCATCTAGGGAGAAGGTCAAGGAAGAAGAAGAAGGGGGGCTCTCTCCCCCTCTCTTCCGGTGGCGTCGGAACACTGCCGGGGCCATCATCGTCACCGCAATCTACACCAACACCTCCGTCATCTTCACCAACATCTCCATCACCTTCCCCCATCTATCTACAGCGGTCCACTCTCCCGCAACCCGTTGTACCCTCTACTTGAACATGGTGCTTTATGCTTCATATTATTATCCTATGATGTGTTGCCATCGTATGATGTCTGAGTAGATTTTTGTTGTCCTATCGGTAATTGGTGAATTGCTATGATCGGTTTAATTTGCTTGTGGTTATGCTGCTGTCCTTTGGTGCCCATCATATGAGCGCGCGCGTGGATCACAGCATAGGGTTAGTTGTATGTTGATAGGACTATGTATTGGAGGGCAAGAGTGACAGAAGCTTCAACCTAGCATAGAAATTGATGCATACGAGATTGAAGGGGGACCAATATATGTTAATGTTATGGTTGGTTTTACCTTAATGAATGTTAGTAGTTGTGGATGCTTGCTAATAGTTCCAATCATAAGTGCATAGAATTCCAATTCAGGGATGACATGCTAGCAGTGGCCTCTCCCACATAAAACTTGTTATCGGTCTAGTAAAGTAGTCAATTGCTTAGGGACAATTTCGCAACTCCTACCACCACTTTTCCACACTCGCTATACTAACTTTATTGTGTCTTTATCTAAACAGCCCCTAGATTTTATTTACGTGCTCTTTATTATCTTGCAAACCTATCCAACAACACCTACAAAGTACTTCTAGTTTCATACTTGTTTTAGGTAAAGCGAACGTTAAGCGTGCGTAGAGTTGTATCGGTGGTCGATAGAACTTGAGGGAATATTTGTTCTACGTTTAGCTCCTCATTGGGTTCGACACTCTTACTTATCGAAAGAGGCTACAATTGATCCCCTATACTTGTGGGTTATCAAGACCTTTTTCTGGCACCATTGCCGGGGAGCAACAGCGCGGGGTGAATATTCTCGTGTGTGCTTGTTTGCTTTATCACTAAGTAGTTTTTATTTTCTGTTCTAAGTTGTTCTCTATCTTTAGTTATGGATATGGAACATGAAATACCAAAAAAAAAAGGTTTACTTGCTACTCATGGAGATGGGGAACCTCCTAAAACCCTCGATGCTCATTATGTGAAAGAGATTATGAACTACTTTAATAATCATGAGAAAACCCCATTCAATTATGTAATGGGAGACACGTTGGATCAACGTGAATACTTTAGGGATTATCGCTTGACTCAAAAAGGTAAACTATTATGGGATCAAATTCATATGTTGCATTGGTATGCTCGGTAACTATGCTTGAGATATGATTATACTTGTTGCTCTAGGATGAAGGCTCCACACCTTCCCTTTTCATGCAAATTTAATGATGATAAAACCTTGGCTTCTTATGCTAATGGTATATATGATTACTATGATGTGGAACAAATAGAAGAATTTGTTGCTTTTAAGGGTGCATGTGAAATTGAATCTTTGTTTAAAGAGTTTGAAGATTCAGTTTATAGACATGAAAATTTAGCTATCCTTAAATATTGCTATGAGAATTATAAATACAATTATGACATTGATGAATTTATTGAGAACATCTCCGCTGTCCGAGAAGAGACTAATATTTTGCAGGAGTCTATGGAAGAAGAAATTGATGAAACTGTGAGCTCATTGGATGAAAAAGATGATGAGGAGAGCGAAGAACAAAAGGAGGAAGAGCGGATTAGCTACCCGTGCCCACCTTCTAATGAGAGTAACTCTTCAACTCATACATTGTTTAATTTCCCTTCGTGCTTACCGAAGGATGATTGCTATGATGATTGTTATGATCCCGTTGATTCTTTTGAAATATCCCTTTTTTATGATGCTTGCTATGCTTGTGGCCAAGATGCCAATATGAATTATGCTTATGGAGATGAACTTGCTATAGTTCCTTATGTTAAACATGAAATTGTTGCTATTGCACCCACGCATGATAGTCCTATTATCTTTTTGAATTCTCCCGACTACACTATATCGGAGAAGTTTGTCCTTATTAAGGATTATATTGATGGGTTGCGTTTTACTACTACACATGATGATTTTGATAGATATAATATGCATGTTCTTGCTGCTCCTACTTGCAATTATTATGAGAGAGGAACTATATCTCCACCTCTCTATGTTTCCAACACGATAAAATTGCAAGAAACTGCTTATACTATGCATTGGCCTTTACTATGTGTGCATGAATTGTTCTTTTATGACATGCCGATGCATAGGAAGAGAGTTAGACTTCGTTGTTGCATGATATATTTTACTTTGTGCTCACTACTAAATGCCAAATCATTGTTAATTAAAATTGGCTTTGATATACCTTGGGATCCGGGTGGATCCATTACTTGATCACTATATGCCTAGCTTAATGGTTTTAAAGAAAGCGCTGCCAGGGAGACAACCCGGAATTTTTAGAGAGTCATTTATTTCTGTTGCGTGCTTTTATATAGTTTAAAAACAAAAATAATGTGCCAAGATTTGCCTTTAGGATGTTTACATTGCTTGTTGGTTTGTGCGGTGCAAAATAGAAACTTTGGCTGTAGTGCGCGATTTTACATTTTTTACTGGAACTCAAACGGTTCTCAAACTTTTTGCACTGTCTTTCTATACAAATTGTTTATTTTTCTTAATTTTTTCAGAATTTTTGGAGTACCAGAAGTATAGTGAATGTTCAGATTACTACAGACTGTCCTGTTTAAGACAGATTCTGTTTTTGATGCATAGTTTGCTTGTTTTGATGAAATTGTCGATTCCTATCAGTGGATTAAGCCATGGAAAAGTTATATTACAGTAGCTACAATGCAAAAACAAAATATGAATTGGTTTTCAACAGTACTTAGAGTAGTGATTTGCTTTATTATACTAACGGATCTTACCGAGCTTTCTGTTGAGTTTTGTGTGGATGAAGTGTTCAAAGATCGAGGATGTCTCGATGTGAGGAGAGGCAAGAGCTCAATCTTGGGGATGCCCAAGGCACCCCAAGTAAATATTCAAGGAGACTCAAGCGTCTAAGCTTGGGGATGCCCTGGAAGGCATCCCATCTTTCTTCAACAAGTATCGGTATGTTTTCGGATTCGTTTCGTTCATGTGATATGTGCAAATCTTGGAGCGTATTTTGCATTTAGTTTTCACGTTTCTATTGTGCACCATGCTGGTATGAGATAGTCCATGGTTGATTTATAGAATGCTCATTGCACTTCACTTATATCTTTTGAGTATGGCTTTATAGAATGCTTCATGTGCTTCACTTATATCATTTGAAGTTTGGATTGCCTGTTTCTCTTCACATAGAAAACCGCCATTTGTAGAATGCTCTTTTGCTTCACTTATATTTGTTAGAGCGTGGGCATATCTTTTGTAGAAATAATTAAACTCTCTTGCTTCACTTATATCTATTTAGAGAGATGACAGGAATTGGTCATTCACATGGTTAGTCATAAAATCCTACATAAAACTTGTAGATCACTGAATATGATTTGTTTGATTCCTTGCAATAGTTTTGCGATATAAAGATGGTGATATTAGGGTCATGCTAGTGGGTAGTTGTGGATTGTAGAAATACTTGTGCTGAAGTTTGTGATTCCCGTAGGATGCACGTATGGTGAACCGTTATGTAACAAAGTTGGAGCATGAGGTATTTATTGATTGTCTTCCTTATGAGTGGCGGTCGGGGACGAGTGATGGTCTTTTCCTACCAATCTATCCCCCTAGGAGCATGCGCGTAGTACTTTGTTTCGATGACTAGTAGATTTTTACAATAAGTATGTGAGTTCTTTATGACTAATGTTGAGTCCATGGATTATGCGCACTCTCACCCTTCCATCATTGCTAGCCTCTTCGGTACCGTGCATTGCCCTTTCTCACCTCGAGAGTCGGTGCAAACTTCGCCGGTGCATCCAAACCCCGTGATACGATACGCTCTATCACACATAAGCCTCCTTATATCTTCCTCAAAACAGCCACCATACCTACCTATCATGGCATTTCCATAGCCATTCCGAGATATATTGCCATGCAACTTCCATCATCATCATATACATGACGTGAGCATTTATTGTCATATTGCTTTGCATGATTGTAAGATAGCTAGCATGATGTTTTCATGGCTTGTCCGTTTTTTGATGTCACTGCTACGCTAGATCATTGCACATCCCGGTACACTGCCGGAGGCATTCATATAGAGTCATATCTTTGTTCTAGTATCGAGTTGTAATATTGAGTTGTAAGTAAATAAAAGTGTGATGATCATCATTATTAGAACATTGTCCCATGTGAGGTTATCAAAATAAAAGTGGCCAAAGAAGCCCCAAAATAAAATAAAAAATAAAAAATGAGAGAAAAGAGAGAAGGGACAATGTTACTATCCTTTTACCACACTTGTGCTTCAGAGTAGCACCATGTTCTTCATATAGGGAGTCTCTTGAGTTATCACTTTCATATACTAGTGGGAATTTTCATTATAGAACTTGGCTTGTATATTCCAACGATGGGCTTCCTCAAAATGCCCTAGGTCTTCATGAGCAAGCAAGTTGGATGCACACCCACTTAGTTTCAGTTTGAGCTTTCATACACTTATAGCTCTAGTGCATCCATTGCATGGCAATCCCTACTCCTCGCATTGACATCAATTGATGGGCATCTCCATAGCCCGTTGGTTAGCCGCGTCGATGTGAGACTTTCTCATTTTTTTGTCTTCTCCACACAACCTCCATCATCATATTCTATTCCATCAATAGTGCTATATCCATGGCTCACGCTCATGTATTGCGTGAAAGTTGAAAAGGTTTGAGAACATCAAAAGTATGAAACAATTGCTTGGCTTGTCATCGGGGTTGTGCATGATTTGAATATTTTGTGTGGTGAAGATGTAGCATAGCCAGACCCTATGATTTTGTAGGGATAATTTTCTTTGGCCATGTTATTTTGAAAAGACATGATTGCTTTATTAGTATGCTTGAAGTATTGTTGTCTTAATTTCAAAAGATAGACTATTGCTTTGAATCACTCGTGTCTTGATATTCATGCCATGATTAGATTACGTGATCAAGATTATGCTAGGTAGCATTCCACATAAAAAATTATCTTTTTTATCATTTACCTACTCGAGGACGAGTAGGAATTAAGCTTGGGGATGCTGATACGTCTCCGCCGTATCTATAATTTTTTATTGTTCCATGCCAATATTCTACACCTTTTACATACTTTTGGCAACTTTTTATACTATTTTATGGACTAACATATCAATCCAGTGCCAGTTCCTGTTTGTTGCATGTTTTTTGTTTTGCAGAAAATCCATATCAAACGGAGTCCAAACGGGATAAAAACTGATGGAGATTTTTTTTGGAATATATGTGATTTTTGGGAAGAAGAATCAACGCGAGACGATGCCCGAGGGGGCCACGAGGCAGGGGGCGCGCCCCTGACCCTCGTGGCCACCCCATAAGGCGGTTGGTGCCCTTCTTTCGCCGCAAAAAAGCCAATATCCAGATAGAAATCGTGTTCAAATTTCAGCCCAATCGGAGTTACGTATCTCCGGGAATATAAGAAACGGTGAAAGGCTAGAATCTACAACGCAGAAACAGAGAGAGACAGAGAGACAGATCCAATCTCGGAGGGGCTCTCGCCCCTCCCATGCCATGGAAGCCAAATACCAGAGGGAAAACCCTTCTCCCATCTAGGGAGAAGGTCAAGGAAGAAGAAGAAGAAGAAGGGGGGCTCTCTCCCCCTCTCTTCCGGTGGCGCCGGAACGCCGCGGGGGCCATCATGGTTACCGCAATCTACACCAACACCTCCGTCATCTTCACCAACATCTCCATCACCTTCCCATCTATCTATAGCGGTCTACTATACCGCAACCCGCTGTACCCTCTACTTGAACATGGTGCTTTATGCTTCATATTATTATCCTATGATGTGTTGCCATCCTATGATGTCTGAGTAGATTTTCGTTGTCCTATCGGTAATTGGAGAATTGCTATAATCGGTTTAATATGCTCGTGGTTATGTTGCTGTCCTTTGGTGCCCATCATATGAGCGCGTGCGTGGATCACAGCATAGGGTTAGTTGTATGTTGATAGGACTATGTATTGGAGGGCAAGAGTGATAGAAGCTTCAACCTAGCATAGAAATTGATGCATACGGGATTGAAGGGGGACCAATATATCTTAATGCTATGGTTGGGTTTTACCTTAATGAATGTTAGTAGTTGCGGATGATTGCTAATAGTTCCAACCATAAGTGCATAGAATTCCAAGTCAGGGATGACATGCTAGCAGTGGCCTCTCCCACATAAAACTTGCTATCGGTCTAGTAAATTAGTCAATTGCTTAGGGACAATTTCACAACTCCTACCACCACTTTTCCACACTCGCTATACTAACTTTATTGTGTCTTTATTTAAATAGCCCCTAGATTTTATTTACGGGCTCTTTATTATCTTGCAAACCTATCCAACAACACCTACAAAGTACTTCTAGTTTCATACTTGTTTTAGGTAAAGCGAACGTTAAGCATGCGTAGAGTTGTATCGGTGGTCGATAGAACTTGAGGGAATATTTGTTATACCTTTAGCTCCCCGTTGGGTTCGACATACTTATCGAAAGAGGCTACAATTGATCCCCTATACTTGTGGGTTATCAGACCCGCCAGTAGGTAAAAAGAATTTTATGTTTGGAAGGACCTCATTTCGGTGTTTCCGCGGAGCTGGAGTATTCGGTAGGCCGGACGATAATTCTTCACCTCCGCTGGTCCGAGTCTGTCGCCGGTTTTCGTGCTGCTGTTGCTTCAAAATAAAGTGAGGATCCAAATGAGCTAAGGGGTGTGAAAAGCTTACTTTCCGGGTTACCCGTCAATATTTCTGTCTTGGCAAAGGCTCTGAGCCGGAGGAAATAATCATTACCTCTTCTTCAACTGCTTGGCTGGCCCCCGTGTCATCCTGACAATAATCAGTGTCAATAAGATAATTGAAAAAGGAGCCAAGGGAGGCAAGGGCTACCTCCGACTCGGAACTGTCGTCCAGTTCAAACATACTGGAAGCACTTGGTTTTTTCTTGTTTTTCTTCGCAGTCTTCTTGCGGCTATCTTGGCAGCCCTGGCCTTTTTGGCAGCTTCATGATCATATTGCTTTTTCCAAAAATTAGATTCAGCCTGTGAAAGTTATCAGAGTTGAGTTAGAAGAATATTTGAATAATGAGGTAAAAGTAAAAAGATTTAGAAACTCGCATCTGGTGGCGGGTTAAGTTTGCAGAAAGGGCTTAGACCCACTCTGCTGCAGTCTTCTAATTCTTCATGCAGAAGGTTCTTTGTCATTTCAGTGATTGCTTCATTAGTTAAACACACGGAACTATGGCGCAGTGGATCTTTTACACCACCCGTGTAAGTGCACATTAAGCCGGGTCGGCGACTTAAGGGTATGATCCGCCAAGAAACCCAGCACTGAACTAAGTCAATGCTAGTTAAACCGTTTCCCAGCAGAGCCTTAACCTTTGCAATGGTGGGGGCAAGCTTCGCACATTCAGCAGCAGTGAGCTTTTCGGGAAGATGATGCTTTGGGTCAAGACGCTGGACACGATAACCCGGCAGTGGATTCTCATCAGTCGGAGACGTGTCTTTGCAGTAAAACCATGTCTGGTTCCAATCTTTGGGGTGACTCGGCAAGCAAGCATAGGGGAAGATAGCACCTCTTCTTCGTTGAATCGAGATACCACCGAGTTCCAAGCTGGGTCCGTTTGTAAACTTGTTTTGGCGGTTCAAGTAAAAATATTCCCTGAAGAGTTCAACACTGGGCTCCTCTTAAAGGTATACTTCGCAGAAAACTTGAAAATTGCAAATGTTTGACATGAAATTGGGTCCGATTTCTTGAGGATGGAGTTGAAAGAAGTTCAGAACGTCTCAGAAAAACTTTGACCCGGGAGGTGAGAAGCCCTGGTTCATGTGATCGGTGAAAACGACGACTTCACCATCCTTTGGGGGAGGTCTTTATTCACTTGGTTTGGGGGCGCGCCAATGCATGACATCTTTTGCTGGTAAGAAGCCAATCTTGACAAAATCTTTGAGTGTGTTCTCAGTGACAATCAAAGGAACCCAATTGCATGATGTGACTGTTTTCGGCGGCATTGTGAAGGAAGAAGCCTAAAATAAAGGAAAATTTTGGCTAGTTCAAATTGATTCATTAAGCCGGAAATAAAAAGCTGCAGTATATATTTAGAATGGCGGCTCAAATGGGGCCTAATGATATATGGATAATTATAACTGGTGATTTAAGCCGCCATGACAACAATAATATTCAACATCTGTCAAGAGCGAATTCTACTAAGTATTGAAGCAAACAAGTTTCACAGATTACTGCTAGGATTTCAGATCTGCGACAGTTCGGATAACGGAAAATATTTCTGGCCTAAATTATAGTACTCGAGCAGTTCGTATGTTCAGATTGATTTTTTCTTGCGCAAAGGAGGTGGTTTATTAACAAAACAAGTATCATGACTACCGCCGTGCAGGAGGAGTGCTAAGTCTGAATCAAAGTTGCAAGTTACAGCGAAGAACAAGGATGAACTCTGAAGAACTGCGAGAAACTCTAATGGAGATCTGTAGTGGAGAAAGAGGCACTTACTGGATCCACTTAGCAGAGGAGAGGCGCCGCGTTTTTCTCTGGACACGTTCAGGTTGATGCAGCGGCCGAGGTTGAGGAAGACGATGAGCTTCGCGGCGGCAGCAGGACTCAGGTGTGCAGATGTGTCGCGGAGAGAGGTGGAAGATGAGAAGGAAAGAGGGGAAAATGGAAAGAGGGCTGCGTGACCCTATTTATAAGGAGAAGGGTAACAAGTGGCGCGAAAAACAAGGAGGGGAAGAATGATTATCCAGCTACTCGGGCGCCTCAATTTTCGGGATGGTTATTAAAGATAAGGATCTGTTAAGATATGTTGGGTATTGTGCGAAATTAATGGCAGATGACGTCATGGCGAGTTTCCGTAATTCCAAGAAATGACGTCATGGCGGTTTACAGTATCTAACAAGAACAAGCGAAGAAGGATTTTTTCTAAATGTTAAAGATTGACATGAACAAGTTCAAATCAATCTCGGGCCTAATGTTGGGGATATGACTATTAGGTATGACCCGCCCAGGAGGGGTCGGGTTATATCTGTGGCGATTCATCAAGACAAGCCCATGAAGATACTGAAGATGGCGGTTCATGGAGCAGACTTACTAAGGGCCCAAAGCCCAGGAGGCATTTTTAAGGCCCATAGGTGTAAACCGCCATGTATGTATGACTTGTATTGTAAGGCATGTATATTTGGTCACCCAGCCGGACACGTTGTTATGAGCCGGCCGGGACTCTATAAGCCGCGGGGTGTCAACCCGTGTATATAAAGGGATGACCCGGCGGCGGTTTAGGGGAGGAGACAACAGATCAAAAGCTAGGTTAAGCGTTTTCGCTCCCTGGTAATCGAAACATAAGCAATACCACCTCAAACTGGATTATGCCTTTACCTTCACCGCAAGGGGCCGAACCAGTATAAACTCCTGTGTCCTTTGTCCCGTTTAACCCCTTTAAGTTAACCTAGTGCGATGGTTCCACGACTAAGTCCTCACACTAGGACATCTGCCGTGACAATTCCACGACACCGTGCTCAAAAAGATATAAGTGAAGCACTAGAGCAAGTCCATAGCTCATAATTTTTCTAAGTGAAGCATAGAGAGCAATTCTAACCAGTCATGGCATAATTTTGGCTGTCTCAAATAGGTGTGTCTAGCAAGGAATCAAGATTTAAAACACAAAATAAAACAAGCAAAGACTCATATCATACAAGACGCTCCAAGCAAAACACATAGTATGTGATGAATAAAAATATAGTTTCGACTAAAATACCGATGGTCGTTAGAAGAAAGAGGGGATGTCACTCGGGGGCATCCCCAAGCTTAGTTGCTTGCTCACTTTTGGATAATAGCTTGGGATGCCGGGGCATACCCAAGCTTAGGCTCTTCTTACTCCTTATTCCTTCATCCATCGTAAGATAACCCAAAACTTGAAAACTTCAATCACACAAAACTCAACGAAACCTTCATGAGATCCGTTAGTGCAAGAAAGCAAACCACTACTATAAGTACTGTATCAAACACATTCATATTTTATTTTTGCATTATATCTACTGTATTCCAACTTTTCTATGGCAATAACTCATCAAAGAAAACCATAGAGCCATCAAAACAAGCACACAACGCAAAGAAAACAGAATCTTTCAAAACAAAACAGTCTGTAGCAATCTGACTATTTCGAATACTTCTGGAACTCCAAAAATTCTGAAAAATCAGGACGCCTTGGGTAATTTGTATATTAATATTCTAAAAAAAGAATTGGTATTTTATCACACTCTGATGATTTTTAACAATTATTTTCATGAGCGCAAAAGTTCCTGTTTTTCAGCAAGATCAAACAACTATCACCCAAGAAGATTCTAAAGGCTTTACTTGGTGCAAACACTAATTAAAACACAAAAACACAATCATAATAATAGATAATTGTGCAAACACTCAAGAACAGAAAGCAAAAAAGCAAAAATAAATTTTATTCATTGGGTTGCCTCCCAACAAACGCTATAGTTTTACGCCCTTAGCTAGGCATAAAGTAAGGATCTAAGTTTTGTCTTCCTTGTTCAACTCTTCAATCAAACACTTAGAATCCCTTAGAGATTTAGCATAGAGATTTTCAATGACAATACTTCTAGGAACAAATTTAAAGAATTCATTCTTGACAAAGGGATCTCTTATAGCTTCAACAAAATTCGGGTGGATACTAATCATCTTAAGATCCTCTTTACTAGAAGTTGCACCCTTGCTCTTAGTAACTTGGGTAGTCTTGCCAATTTTTACGGGAGTTTTTTCAACATTTTTAGCGGAGGCAAAAGCCGTACTCAAATTGCTAAAGATTTCTTCCAGTTTATCAATCCGAGACGGGCTTTCTTCAATTCTTTCATGAATTATGGTTCTCTTTTCTTTTAACAACTTAAAAACTTCTCCCACTTTTGACCCAATCTTGGTGGCAAAATTATGCATCTTTTTATCTATATTTTCAATATGATCTTCGGTAAGCATTTTCTTTTCAATAGCATCTAGTCTTTCCATAACATGCTCAAGAGTCAAAGTTGTTTCATTAATCATAAGAGGTGGTGAGCCCACTAAATTTCCCATAGCATTAAAAGCATCAAGAGAGGGACACATCAAAAAAATTCCACCGGTACTCATATCAAGGACGAATCTATACCAAGTGGTGATGCCAACATAAAAACAACGAAGAAGAACAACGGTAAATTGCTTACGGATAGATCTATTATGAGCATTGCAAATCCCATACCAAGCATCTTTTAAATTTTCTCCTCCCCTTTGTTTAAAGTTGAGAACCTCGTTCTCGGGAGTGCAAGCAATAGAGGAAGAACTATCCATAACGACAATAACAGCAAACAAGATTACACACAAAAATAGATCCGGCAAGAAAGCGGCGAACGAAAAAGAGGGGCGAATAAAACGACAAATTTTTGTGAAGTGGGGGAGAGGAAAACGAGAGGAAAATGGCAAATAATGTAAATTGCGAGGAGATGAGATTTGTGATTAGGAACCTAGTTTATGTTGAAGATCCTCTCCGGCAACAGCGCAAGAAATTCCTTTTGATGCGGCTCGAAGCTACGTTGGTATTTCCCCAAAGAGGAAGGGATGATGCAGCACAGCAGCGGTAGGTATTTCCCTCAGATATGAAACCAAGGTTATCGAACCAGTAGGAGAACCAAGCAACACAATGTAAACAGCCCCTGCACACAAATAACAACCACTCGCAACCCAACGTGTTAAAGGGGTTGTCAATCCCTTTCGGGTAACAACGCCAGAAGTTGGCACGTGGACAGGAGAAAGTTGTAATAGATTGATAGATCGAATGCCAAATAAAATAAATAAGAATAAAACGCAGCAAGGTATTTTTATATTTTTGGTTTAATAGATCTGAAAATAAAAGCAAAGGAAAAGTAGATCGCAAAGGCAAATATATGAGAAAGAGACCCGGGGGCCGTAGGTTTCACTAGTGGCTTCTCTCGAGAAAAATAGAAAACAGTGGGTGAACAAATTACTGTTGGGCAATTGATAGAACTTCAAATACTCATGACGATATGTAGGCAATGATCACTACACAGGCATCACGTCCAAGATTAGTAGACCGACTCCTGCCTGCATCTACTACTATTAGTCCACACATCGACCGCCATTCAGCATGCATCTAGTGTATTAAGTTCATGGACAAATGGAGTAATGCAATAAGAACAATGACATGATGTAGACAAGATCTATCTATGTAGAGATAGACCCCATCGTTTTATCCTTAGTAGCAACGATACATACGTGTCGGTTCCCCTTCTGTCACTGGGATCAAGCACCATAAGATCGAACCCACTACAAAGCACCTCTTCCCATTGCAAGATAAATAGATCAAGTTGGCCAAACAAAACCCAAATATTGGAGAAGAAATACGAGGCTATAAGCAATCATGCATAAAAGAGATCAAGGAAACTCAAATACTTTCATGGATATAAAAAGATATAACTGATCAGAAACTCAAAGTTCATCAGATCCCAACAAACACACCGCAAAAAGAGTTACACCATATGGATCTCCAATAGACCATTATATTGAGAATTCAGCGAGAGAGAGGAAGCCATCTAGCTACTAACTACGGACCCAAAGGTCTACAAAGAACTACTCACGCATCATCGGAGAGGCACCAATGGAGGTGGCGAACCCCATCTGTGATGGTGTCTAGATTGGATCTGGTGGTTCTGGACTCTGCGGCGTCTGGAATTGAT
The DNA here is from genome assembly GCF_002575655.3 of Aegilops tauschii subsp. strangulata. Taxonomy (NCBI): domain Eukaryota; kingdom Viridiplantae; phylum Streptophyta; class Magnoliopsida; order Poales; family Poaceae; genus Aegilops; species Aegilops tauschii. The sequence goes on along the minus strand of NC_053036.3, from coordinate 546,414,505 downwards.
TTTCGTCGACTCCCCTAGGGTTTCTGGAATATTGGGGTATTTATAGAGCAAAGAGGCGGTCCGGGGGGCAGCCGAGGTGGGCAACACCCACCAGGGCGCGCCTGTGCCTCCTGGCACGCCCTGGTGGGTTGTGCTCTCCTCGGAGCACCCCCCAGGCGCAACCTTGGCCCATTAGGTGTCTTCTGGTCCATCAAAAATCTCTTTCAAGTTGGGTTGCATTTCGACTACATCTGATATTGATTTCCTGCGATGTAAAAAACATGCTGAAAACAGTAACTGGCACTTGGCACTATGTCAATAGGTTAGTACCAAAAAATGATATAAAATGATTATAAAACATCCAAGATTGATAATATAACAGCATGGAACAATAAAAAATTATAGATTCGTTGGAGACGTACCATCTATGGATATCCTTGTTTGTTCCTTGTGGGACTAACCGATGTAGGTATTGAAAGTGCAACTCACTCCAATGGATTGCTCCTTATGATCTACATCAACATTGAGCATCCGCATCTTCAACATCTACATGAAGTCATCATCGACAAAACCCAAGGTTAGTTTGTCCCTCCTAGGAGGGATATCACATCTAGGGGGAGCTTTACTCTAAGAATTGAGCTAAAGCAACTATAATGGTGTGAACAAAACAATGCTTTATGTAAAAGTGGTAACCCCACTTGTGCTTAAAAGATGAGTATGACCTACGATCAAATGTTCTCATTTGACTCCTCAGTCAATATACTCATATATAGATGACCTAGTCATCACCAATTGCTTGATAGATGCTAGAGTGTTTGTGCATGCTTTGTCACATATTTCATTTGCCATCTTATTGTGTGAGCATGTTGATTGCATATTTTTCTCATTCAAGGACATCCATTTGTTGCTTTGATTGTTTGGCTCTTTGTCTTTTGCCAAATGGATGGATAACAATGCCTAGGAACTTCCTCTAGATATCTATGCTTTTCTCTTCTCAAACTCTATTCATGCTACATCACAAAGTTTGATCAAGTCAGATTCGAACCCTCTGGGTGAGGAGCACTCAGAGTCACCGATTCGTCACAGACTTAAACTCCCAAAACCTCTTTATGTATTTTGGTCCGACCGATTCATACCTTTCGGTCATACCGAGTTCACTGAGTTGATCTAGGTTTTCAATCTCGGTGCAACCGATTAGAACAATTCGGTCACACCGAGTTGCAGTAACCACTTGCGATTCTGCAGCTCGGTGCCACCGAGTCGTTCCACTCAATCACACCGACAGGGTCAGGATATAAATACCCACGGGTCAAATTTTGGAAATTTCTCCGAAACCCTTCGCCCGCGCGTATCCTGCTCTGCCAACTCGGGTCTCCGGATCATCCTCTCATCGCCAGCGACCCCCTGCCGCTGGTCTCCGTCGCCGTCAACGGGAATCTTCACCGCCGTTGCCGTTGTAGCAAGCTCATCGCCAAGTTAGAGTATGAGTTCGATCCTTTGTGCAATCTTTACCTCTGATTCTTAGCACAACGTCAATGCCATGATTCTTACCACGTTTGAGATACTTCTATCCAATAAAAACTTCCTTTAGATTAGATTAGATTCGAAAATTTAGGGTTAGGTTTCCGCCGAACTCATCTCAGACCGACCGAGTTGTGGAAATCGGTCTCACTGATTTGGCCTATGCCATTGCACTTGTAACTTTCGGTCTGACCGAAACTTGGGAATCGGTGTGATCGAGTTCAATTCTCAGTGAAACCCTAGCAATCTCGGAGTCACCGAACTGTGTCTCGGTCTGACCGATTTCACTAGTTTAGACTCGAAAGTTGCTTCGGTGTCACCGAGTTTAACAAATCGGTAGCTCCGAAATGCTTTTTGTGGAAAACTAAAACTAAGTTTTTAACTCAATTGTTTTGCAAAATCTCTGCACTTTGTGATGCTCATCCAATCTATCGCAACTCTATCTATTCACAGGGCCAGCTTTCAGTTTGCAGTGTCAGCTATGTCAGATCAGAGTGATAGCCAGAACAAGTCTGAAGAGCAAGTTAACCTGAGTGAGGGCACTAGTCCCTCTGGCAGTTATGATGAGGGTAGCAGAAGCACCCCAAGCAACTTGCCCAAGGCAGCAACAAGAACAAGGAGAAAGAGAAACTCTGATTCAGAGGATGAAGACTATGTTGCTGCTGGGGAAGAAGTCAGCTCCAAGAAGAAAGTTGTCAAGAAGGAATTTGGCACAGTTGCTTCAACTAAGCCAGGTCTGAACAAGAAGGCCCCTGCCAAGAGAGTGCCTATGTCTAAGGCCGGAGCCTCAACTTTTGAAGCCTCCAAATCAACTGTTGGAGAGGTTGCTGGTGTGGGCAAGAAAAAGAAAGAAAGAGAGGGAGATGGTGCAAGCGAGTAGATCCCATGGCAGAATTTGAGAAGCACTCTTCTGATGAGGAAGAAGATGAAGAGAAGATGCTGCACCAGCACCTAAAGCTCAGAAGCTGACGGGGGATGCCATCAAGTCTGGGGCTGCATCATCAAAGCCCAAGACTGCCCCCAAAGCTACTGCTCAAGCCTCCAAGACTGCACCCAAAAAAAGCACCAGGAACATACCTACTGCAGAAATGGCCCCAGTGCCTGAAATAGAAGAGAAAGATGAAGCCCAAGTGCTCAGAAAGTTGAAGCCCAAGATCCCAAATCATGATGATACACATCCACTGGCTGAAAACATGAAGATCAGAAAGGATGCAGGTCTCAGACTCTAGAGACAGTCAGATCCCTATGTTGCAAGAAGGAGAACTGCTGTAGACTACAGGTTCCACACCAAGGAACAACATGACTTCTATGAGACTGTACTCCTAGATAAGAAGCCCATAGTCAGCGACATGAAGTGGGTTGACTGGAAATATATTGATGAAGATCACTTTCCTGGAGTACATGACATCTTCAGGATGAATGGAGTTGTTATTTTTGTGGGTCGGAAATTGACCAAGTGGAATGATGAGATTATCATGCAGTTTTATTCAACAGCTCATTTCTATCCAGATGGAAGGATTGCCTGGATGACTGAAGGTACAAGGTACCAGTCCACCATTGCTGAGCGGGCAAAGCTAATCAATGCTCCTGAAGAGCATGAGGATGATACAGATGTGTATGCAAAGCCTAGGAAAGGACACAACTCCATGGCACATATGTACAATGAGATTCCAGATGCAGCCTTGGAACATCACAAGTATGGCTATGTCTACTATCTTCTGTCAGGACTTCCCACAATCAATACTATTCTGAGGCACACATTGTTGCCCAAGTTTGGAGATGACAGGATGATAAGAGGACATTCCATCAATTTGCTGCATATGTTTGATGTGCCAGAAAAGTTCAAGGTGATGACACTGATTGTAGAGACAATCAAGAGGACAGATGTTGATCAGAAGAGATCATGTGGGTATGCTCCACACATTCAGATGCTCATCAACTCCAAGATGGGAAAAGGCATATATCTGTTGGACAAAGAGCATCTTCCCTTGAGGCCTGACTTTGAGGATAACACAGTTGTCATGGATGCCACAGATCATACATCAGTAGAAGCTCAAGAGAAGAGGGAAAAAGCAAAAGCAGAGAAGGCAGCCAAGATGCCAAGTGTTGAAGAGGCATCTCAAGTTTTTCTCAAGTCAAAACAAGATCAAGCTTAGAGAGCCGCATAACACTATGCATTTTCAAGCTTTTTGGTAACTTATTGCCAAAGGGGGAGAAAGTGTATAGATCATAGGCTGAGAGAGAGAGAGAGAGATTTGCTTCTTTTTGCCTCTTTTTCTGCTAATTATTTGCTACTTATTTGTGTGCTTGCTTGGATGATGATATTATTTATCTCTCATGTATGATCATTCACTTTGTCTTGGTGATGAGTGTATATTTTATATTCTATCATTTTGAGCGCTCCACCAAGATGTATGTGACATGGAAGAGTAACCCATGATCCTAATCGATTGTGCATTTGCATTCAAAAGCAAATTTTAAATAATGCACAAATTTAGGGGGAGCTCTTGCTTATCACATACTTCTTCAAGCGATGATGTATTTCATTCTCATTATCATTTGTCGAAGCTTTGATCTATATGTTGTCATCAATTACCAAAAAGGGGGAGATTGAAAGTGCAACTAATCCCTGAGTGGTTTTGGTAATTCCTAACAACATATAGCTCATTGAACTAATACTCTTTCAAGATGACATTTCAAAAAGTTCAATGATTGACATGGCATGGACTAAAGATGTGGACCCCTCAAAATGCTAAGGACACATATTGGCAAAAGCTCAAGACTCTACATTTTCATTTTAGTGATCCAAATCACATTGAGTCCATACAAAAAGCCAATACTATTAAAAGGGGATGAGGTGTTTCTTAATGCACTACAAAAAAAAGACACATCTGTGACATTTTGGGCCGAACGAAAAAAAATTCTGTCATACATATGACACTTCTATGACGATAATTGTGACAAAACCCGGTATCATCATAGATGTGGTGGGCTCCTACTTCTATGAAAAAAATCATGACAGAAAATGGGCTTTTTGTCCTGGGCGGGCCGGAGACGCAGCTGCATGACATTCTTTGGGCCGTCCATGACGGAAAAAACCGTGGTAGAAGCGAGGGCGAGGAAAATTTCGGGGAGTTCCCGGTTACGATGGGAGGTCGGGGGCCGAGCGATGCGCGTTTCTCTCGTACACGTACGCGCGTGTGTGCGAGGCATTGGCTCTAACTGAACCCGAGCGAGGCGTTGGGCTCTAACTGAACCCGAGTGATTGCACTGCAGGCTACGCGTTACTGAACCCGAGCGATCGATCGATGGCTGTTAACTGAACCCGATCGAGCGATTCCTTCACTACTGCTACTAACTGAAGCCGATCGATGCTGCCTCTGGGATGAACAGTGAGCGTTGCGGGGGGGTTTGGATGAACAGTGAGCGGTGGCGTTGCCTCTGGATGAACAGGACCCCGTGGTGCGGTGGAGGGCTGGATGAACAGTAGACGGTGGAGGGGTGCCCGTGGAGGGGTGGCTGAACAGGACCCCGTGGTGTGGAGGGCTGGATGAACAGTAGACGGTGGAGGGGTGCCCGTGGAGGGGTGGTTGAATAGTAGCCGGTGGAGTAGCGCGCGGTGGAGGCTGGATGAACAGGAGCCCGTGGAGGCTGGAGGAGGTCGACGGTAGCCCATGGAGGCTGGAGGAGGTCGACGGTAGCCCATGGAGGCTGGAGGAGGTCGACGGTGGAGATGAACAGTATCCCGTGGAGTCCTGTTTTGCGGTACGCCACACCCCTCCCGATGAACAGGACCCCCGTTTCGACCGTAGGAGGTCCGTTTCGTCCGTTTTGCGGTACGCCACACCCCTCCCGATCAACAGGACCCCCGTTTCGACCGTAGGAGGTCCGTTTCGTCCGTTTTGCGGTACGCCACACCCCTCTCGATCAACAGGACCCCCGTTTCGACCGTAGGAGGTCCGTTTCGTCCGTTTTGCGGTACGCCACACCCCTCCCGATCAACAGGACCCCCGTTTCGACCATAGGAGGTCCGTTTCCTCTGTTTTGCGGTACGCCACACCCCTCCCGATCAACAGGACCCCGTTCCGAATGTAGGAGGTCCGTTTCCTCCGTTGTGCGGTACGCCAGGCCTCGTTTCCATCGCCTGTTCCGTCCAAGCCCTCCCGATGAACACGACCACGCATTCCGTTCCGACCCAGCCGGTTGGCTCCCATGCGTTCCGTTGCCTCCCGATGAACACGACGCATTTCGTTGCCTCCCCATGAACACGACACATTCCGTTGCCTCCCCATGAACACGACGACGACGTTGTTTGTCCGTTCCGACCCAGCCATGTCAATGAGCCCTCGTCGTACGTATGCGCGAGTAGGCGTTCGAGACCCCGCCCGTATGTACACATACATGGCCGTATTTTCTTTCTTGCACCCTGGCCGCTGTACGTACGTGTACATGCTACGTGCGCGCCTCTACTACGACACGTGCGCGCCTCTACATCCACAAGTATATATGTACGTACACGTTCGCGACCAGAATGACAACGCTACGTACGCTTCGACCAGGTGGGTCCCGACTGTCAGGCACTTCCTTGCGTGCGAAGATGTAGCTGGTGGGTCCCAACAGTCAGGGGGGCGAATCGTTTTGTTTTTATTTTGCCCAGACGCACTTCCTTGCGTGCGAAGGTGTAGCTGGTGGGTCCCGGCAGTCAGGGGGGAAACATTTTTTTCGCGAAATACGGTGGCCCGTCCGGTGGGTCCCCGCTGTCAGGTGGAGGAATAATTATTTTGCGCGTAATAAGGAGGCACTTCCTTGTTGCGGCCGTGGACCCAGCTGTCAGCGTCTCCACGCACAATACTCTTCCGATGGAAGTCGGTCGTTGACCACATTGACCACGCCGCGCCGAGAGCACCACGGCGGTGGACGACGATGAGGCCTAGGAAGGGGACGACACGGAGGCAGGGAAGACTCGGCAGTTGTTTCCCACGCGGAGGGGAGTACGACTGTACGAGGGTTTACTGGTTCGTCTGCCGTCGCCGGAGAATAACAGCAGGTGTGGGTGAGTAGAGTGATGGCTAGGCCAGCGATGGGAGTACGGTGGGGCGGTGAGGCCTGCGCGGCAGCATAGCCGGACGCGGGGAGGAGGGAGCAGGCAGTCCCACCGGCGCTTGTTTGAGCGGCTGGAGCAGGAAGAGCAGAGATTGAAGAAGCACGACGGCCGTTGGATGGACATCCAACAGTCAGTGCTTGTGCGTCAACCTTTTTTTAGGAAAGCCTCAAATCTGTGGAAAACAGCATACAGCCCATCTACCATTATTTCTAATAATTTACAGCCCATTTGCTAATTCTTAAGTTTTTTTTGGAGCCCATATTCTTTTTCTTAGCATTACAGCCCATATTGTGGCCACGGTTAAAAAATTATACGAAATTTTGCATATTTCGGTGCGGTCCGAACTGTTTTTAATCCCAAAATTTCGACTCTCATTCAAATTGATTTTAAAAATAAATGTATATCAATATAAAATCCAACAAATTCTCCACGCATAAAAATTAATGTAATTTAAAATCTTGAAATGAAAAAAAGATATTTGAAACTACTTGCCGGTTTGATGTTTTTAAAAATGTACAGCCCATTTCTCATTACTGATGGGCCATTTTCTCGGCCAGCCGAATGAAAGCTCTCCTCGTCTTGAAAGATTTGCAGCCCAACAGGCCTGACAAAGCGATTTACTTGGCAAATCACAAAAAAATTGGGCTGTGGCCGTGGACCCAGCTGTCAGCCTCTCCACGTACAGTACTCTTCCGATGGAAGTCGTTCCTTCACCACGTTGACCACGCCGCGCGGAGAGCACCATGGCGGTGGACGACAGCGAGGCCTAGGAAGGGGACGATGCGGAGCCGGGGAAGACGCGGCAGGGGAAGCCCGCGCGGAGAGGAGTACGAGGGTTCACTGGTTCGGCTGCGATGTGAGGCTGCCGTCGCCGCAGGGCCTGGCCAGCGGTGGGAATAGTAGGGGGTGGTGAGGCCTCTGCGGCAGCACAACCGGCCACGGGAGGCAGGAGCATGCGGCATGACCGGCGCTGCTTTGGGTGGCTGGAGCAAGAAGACCAGATGTTGAAGAAGCACTACGGCCGTTGGATGGACATCGTACGGTCACTGGAGCTAGAATCGTTCATATTGACTAAGTTGACAAAGCCCTTCGTCCCCGTCAACTTAGTAGGCCCACAAGTCAGCCTCCCACCAAGGTGGGTCCCAGCTAGCCGGGGGAGTATTCATTTTTGTGTGCGTAATAAGGAGGCACTTCCGGTGGGTCCGAGCTGACAGCGGGGGGAACGTTTTTTCGTGAAATACGGTAGCCCGTCCGGTGGGTCCCAGCAGTCAGGGGGGAACGATTTTTTCGCAAAATACTGGTGGCCCGTCCGGTGGGTCCCCGCTGTCAGGTGGAGGAATAATTATTTTCCACGTAATAAGGAGGCACCTCCTTGCGGCTGCCGTGGACCCAGCTGTCAGCCTCTCCACGTACAGTACTCTTCCGATGGAAGTCGGTCGTTGACCACATTGACCACGCCGCGCCGAGAGCACCACGGCGGTGGACGACGGCGAGGCCTAGGAAGCGGACGACGCGGAGCCGGGCAAGACGCGGCAGTGGATGCCCACGCGGAGAGGAGTACGAGCGTTCACTGGTTCGGCTGCGGCGTGAGGCTGTCGTCGCCGCAGAATAACAGGGGGTGTGGGTGAGTGGAGGGATGGCCTGGCCAGCGGTGGGAGTAGTAGGTGGCGGTGAGGCCTCCGCGGCAGCACAGCCGGCCACGGGAGGCAGGAGCAGGCGGCACGATCGGCCCTGCTTTGTGCGGCTGGAGCAAGAAGACCGGAGGTTGAAGAAGCACGACGGTCGTTGGATGGACATCGTACGGTCACTGCAGCTAGAATCGTTTATATTGACTAAGTTGACAAAGCCCTTGGTACGTCAACTTTTTTTTTTGAATGCATGCAGATCAGCTTAGTAGGCCCACAGGTCAGCTTCCGAAACGGTGCGCCCCAGATGTCAGGGGGAGGAATCATTTTTTGGGCGGGTGAAGCTAGAATATCCGAGATTGAAGAAGAAGCACGGCATCCGTTGGATGGACATCCAACAGCCACTGCTGCTAGAACCGTGTGTTGACTATAAGTTGACAAAGCCTTGCATACGCGTCAAATCTGTTTTTTTTAGGGGACGCGTCAACTTAGTAAGGCCAGAAGTGTGTGGCAGAGAACTTATAGCCCATTTGAGATTTGTAAGAATGTGTAGCCCATTTTTGAATTCTAATGGAATTTACTACAGCCCATTTACAGTTTGTTAAAAGTACAACCCATTTCAACCAACCGTTCAAAACAGAATTCAATAAAATTTCCCACATTTTGATGGGATCCGAAATATTTTTATCCCGAAATTTCTAGTCAGATTAAATACAATTTCAATATAAATTTATATTACGTAAAAATCCAAAGAAACATTGCGCTCGCAACAATTAATGAAATTAAAATTATCAATATCCAAAAATAATATTTATAAAGTAATCACGTGTTTGGTGCATTTTTTTATAGTTACTGCCCAGTTTTTATAATTACATCCCATTTATTATTTCTTAAAGCCCATTTTCTTGTTAAGCCTAATGCATCCCTCCTAGGAACGATTTGCAGCCCAGCGGGGCGGAGAATAACAACTTGACCTTGCCTGGGTATTCCTAAAAAAAGTATAGCTGGGCTAGCCATTTTCAGCTTGAAAAAAATTAATATCTGGGCTGGATATCTGGCCTGGGCTAGACGGGCCACAGCCCGCCCAGTTAATACCTGCAGCGATGTTTTCGTTGTTGTTCAGAGGAGAAAAATTAATATCATGGCTAAACATCGAAAAACTCTGAAGTGCTCACACCTCAAAAACACAAATACGGCTCGAGCTGCTTGGTCCCAGCTGCCGGCCGCTTCTTGTGCAATTCTCTCGTTTATTGACTACTACATAGGTTGACAATGGTGTGCGACCGTGATGTCAGGAAACCAGGAGGAAGCAAAATAAATTATAGTTATATATATATATATATATATATATATATATATATATATATATATATATATCTGTGTGTGTGTGTGTGTAATAAGGAGGCACTTGCGTACAAGAGGCTATGGACCTGGTGGGTCCCCATTGTCATCCTCTCCAAGTAAAGTCATCTCCTCGCCCGCGCTTTCCGCCCGAAACAGTCAGCGCCGCCCGCCCCGCTTCCCGGTGTAGGCGATTGCTCCGCCTTCAAACGACACAAGTGCCGTCTGTCCGTCCATCCGCCGCCCACATTAATGATATGCGGTTGCCGAGGCGGCTACTCAGGCGCCACACGTCCGTCCCTCCGCCCGCCCACCATTGCTATATAAACTGTTGCGCCGGCCATAGCCGCAGTCATCCGCATCCGTTCCCTTTCTCCTGTCCACACCACTACTGCCCACCATGGCTTCCTCGCGCTCCAGCGCTCTTCGGGACGGGCGGACGACGGACCACAAGGAGATGGCAGCCATTGCTGCCGACCGGCTGGCCGGCAGGCAGCCGTAGGACGACGACGTCCCAATGGAGAACATGGTAGTCGACGATCCGCCGCCAACCCCCTCCTCCGCGCCATCCTCGCCGGTGCATTGCACCATGACCATCGGCGAGGCCCGTTCCCAATATATGGACAGGGTGAGGCAGATGCGTGAGGAGTGGTTCCGGGAGGCGCAGGCCGACGCCGCCTACAACCACCATCTCCTCCAGGAGCACCTGCAGGCGGAGGAGCAGATCGCCGCGGAGCGGGCGGAGCAGGAGGCGCTGCTCGACTCGTACCGCTCCGCCCGTAAGGGCCGCCTCGAGCGCTGGCCGTACCGCATGCGGGTGGCGGAGGCTGCGGCCGCCTACAAAGAGGCTAGCAAAGAGGGCGATGAAGCGGGCGAGGCACTGTTTGGCGAGACCAAGGACGAGGCAGAGGACAATGCCGGCTCCGACGAGTCCCCACTCCGCTGGCGTCGACGAGGCCCTACTCCGCCAAGGCCCCGCGGCGCCAACAACGAGGCAGAGGACACCGCCGGCTCCGCCGAGGCCCCGCCCCGCCAACAACGAGGCAGAGGACATCGCCGGCTCAGCCGAGGCCCCACCCCGCCGGCAACGTGGGGGGGGATTTCCACCGCTCCGCTGAGGCGCCGCCCGCCGGCAACGAGACAGAGGACATCGCCGGCTCCGCCGAGGCCCCGCCCCGCTGCCAACGAGGCCGTGCCACACAGAAAACGAGGAAGAGTAGAACACGGTAGGTCGCCGCCGCTCGGGTCCAAGTAAGGCCAACGCTACTACTCTCCGGTTGAAGCCAAGCTAGGCGGGTTGACCATTGACGGCCGGTTAGCTTCTTGGCGGCGACGTGGAGTCGGAGAGCTGCGCTGGAGAAGAATGCTGCTTCTACTTAACTGCTGGTGCAGTTGGCTGACTGACACGTGGGCCCAATAGGCCACATGTCAGTTACGCAACTGCACCTGCAGTTAAGTCATCGAAGCTTCTGTTCGGCTCAGCGGGACACAGGTGGGTAGCTTCGGTTAATTAATTATACCTCCAGCGCACCCCTTTTTAGTTGAAGAATGTATGAAATGTAATGAAATCCGGCATGTTTATATGAAATCCGACCGTGTATGAATGAATTTATTTCGATTAGTTCAAATTCCTGTATCACTGGCATTGGATGAACATGCAAAACAATACGTACTAGCATTATTCCCAGGGTGATCACCTCGTTTGCAGCAGTTTCACATGTACTCCCTCCGGTTCTTTCTAGTCTGCATACAAGTTTTGTCTGCAGTCAAAGTATCTCTACTTTGACCAATCTTATACAAAAAAGTATGCACTTTCACGATGTGCGAAGTAAAAAGGAACAGAAGGTGTACAAAGAGTTTGGGCAGCTTTTTAGCGTTTCTGTACATTGCAATCAAACACACAGGCCTGGCAATTCATAGAGAACATTCAAAACAATCGATGATTATGCATCTCAGCTACTCACATGTCAGAGGCAATATTTACTTCACAACTAAAGAATAAAGAAAAAATTGATCGACGCTGCTGACAGCAAAGGGCGTCCCATTCGAAAATATCAAACGCATGTCTTGCTAAAATCAATGAGCAAAATTTGACAAGGTTGTCCCATTCCAAAATATCAATGCCTATGATTGTGGAATGGGCAGGGTTTGCCATCAGTTCGGACATTGACATGGCACCTCGTGCTAAATAAACCAGCTGTTCTTTTTGTGCAGTTCCACCAAAATCAACCAAATTCGCGCGTAGCTTGTATGATTTCGCCATTATATGTTGCAACGCCTTGAACTTATCGGCACCTCCTTTCTTGTGGTGGAAATGAATGATTCGATGTATTCATGAACATTTTGTGCAGTTCCCATTGAAATCAAGCTGAGCACCCCTGTTTGCACAAATACAAAAAAGTGATTAGTATAAAGCAAACTGTACTATGAATTGACAGTTTCAACACGCACATACATGGTCCATGTAGAGCACACTTTTAGAAAAATGGAACTCACCAGAAAGAATCCTAGAACAACATTATACTCGCGCATCACAGCAAAAAATGGAGATTTGTCAGTCCTGCTGAGCTGAAGTTAGTTTGGTCTTGTGGGGAGTAATGTAACCATCCTTCAACTGCTCCTTGTGAAATATCCTTATCTTACCTCAATGGGATATTACGGTGCACATACAGATAGGAAGTCTTGTCTCCATTTGTGCAGTTCACTAAAATCAAGCAACATTATCGTACAAGTAGTACAACATATGAAAGCACACTGCAGAATCATGTGAAAGAAGGCTAGTACTGACCTCTCATGATGCGGAATTCAAACAACTCACAAGAAGAAGATCTGAACCAAATTCGCCTTAACGGATAGGAAGTAAGATCTCCTCTTGTGCAGTTCCACTAAGATCAAGCAATCAAGCAACGTTGTCGGTGTGACATTTTGGTTGAACTGCACAAAACACTCTTAAAACAAAAGTGTTTTGTGCAGTGCAACAAAAGGTCACAATGGCAACGAGGTGAAGTAGATAACCCTATTTACATAGAGGTGCAAAGGAAACAATTAGTGGTCAATAACGGTGGATGACACAGAAGCCAACAAAAAGAAGCATCTACCTTATCTAAATGGGAAAGAAAGCAAGACAGTAGCATTTCTCAAACGGTGGCATTGATTAATATTAACATAGAGATTATATTAATAATAAAATTCGTTAAACATGTAATTTGCTTTTAACTGTGGCATTGCATCAATTTTCCAGCGGCATTATTAGAGGGTGTTTGTTTATAGGGACATTTTGGTGTAGGGGCTAAAAAAACTCCGTGTCAGTCCCATCTAAACCCAACAGGAGGGACTTTTAGGGACTAAAAGTGGGCATTTGGGACTAAAGAAAGAAGACCCCGGGGGAGTCATTTTGGGACTTTTTCCAACAGTTGCCCCTGCCACGCATCGCACCTTGTCTCTATTAGTTCATTACTAGGGGTAACATGGTCTTTTAGCATGTCATTTAATAACCTCTAGTCCATGTTTAGTCCCTGGAACCAAGCAGGTAGGGACTCGGGAGTTTTTAACCAAACAGGGCCTTAGATTAACAACAGCTAATGAGTTGCATGGGACAGTGGACGCACCAGCACCATGTGCATCTACCGATGTACTATGGTCATGCACAGTCTGTTGCAACAAAGAACAAACAACCAAGGAGCATATTTGTGTTGGTCCCAGTTTTGTTATCTTTAGACACCTTTCCCTATGTGAGCGCAGCAAATCTAGTCCTGCTCAAACTCTACAGCCTTGTCCCTTCCTTTCCTTTTTGAACTAGTACTTTCGCCCCTTCCTTTCCTCTTTGAACCACGTCCTAGATTTATGCGATACAACTTTCCCACTACTTTCCCCCATTCCTTTCCTCTTTGAACCACGTCCTAGATTCATGCTATACAACTTTCCCCCTTCATTTCCTCTTTGAACCACGTCCTAGATTCATGCTATATACAACTTTTCCCACTTTCCCCCACTCCTTTCCTCTTTGAACCACGTCCTAGATTCATGGTATACATGCAGCTAGAGCAATGCATGTGGAGTAAGTAAATTATACCTTAAGGTTCTTGGGGCGTGGTTCGGTGGGCGAAGGGACGGCGGCGAAGAAGAAGGGGTCGGAGGCCCTCCCGCGCCACCGCTGGCTGGAAAGTGAACAGCTGCGCCGGTAGTCCCTCGCCGACGGCGACAGCGTTAAGCCTCCTTCCCTTCCCGGCGGACGGATCCTGCCGGCTCTTTGAGCAGCAGTGAGGGGAGAGAGAGGCCAACGAAGTCTTGTTTAGATCTGGAGAGGGCGAGAGAGTGTGAAGAGAGCAACTACAAGCGCTGAGGCTCCAGCGGGAGAGGGCGAGAGAGTGCGAAGAGAGCAACTACAAGCGTTGAGGCTCCAGCGTGTATATATATAGGGATAATTAGATTTATGCCCCTAGTTGTGTCCCACTCGGCTGTTTTACCCCTAATTTCCAAAAGTCACTGCTTCTGTCCAAGTCACTTCACTTCTCTTATGCTTTTGCCCTTTGACCGTTTGACCGTCAGTTTGAAAACTTCATAACTAATTCATACTAAATCAGAAAAATGCAAATAAGATACCAAAATGTTCGGAAAAACATCACCTATATGTCAGTGTCATTTGCATTCATGAAAAAAGTGTTTGAAAGTGCCCATCCGAGTTTTAGCTCTTATGCTACCACCATGAATAGTAAAATCTAAAAAAATTCATAAAATTCAAAACAAAATTTGGTGACAAAGAATGACAAATGTTTTAAGTGCTTTCCAAGTTTCATCAAGGAATGACATTCGTGGGTGCCCCAGAAAAAAAACAATCAGCACTCCAAAACAGATTATTTTTGGAAATTAGGGGTAAAACGGACGAGTGGGACACAACTAGGGGCATAAATCTAATTATCCCATATATATACTGGAGAGAGAGTGTGAAGCGTGCAAACCCTAGAAAACATTTTGACCAGTCAAAGAATCCTCCTGGCACAAATTATGCTCAAGTGTAGTTATCGAACCCGAGACCTCAAGTTTGATGAGCGAACAGGCTAACCAGCTACACAACCCTCCCGTTATGTTCAACGAGAGGGAAATAACCTTTTATACATTCCTGCATTCGTGTGACAAGCATGCCGTGTTTTGTGTGTGTGTGTGTGTGGGAGTCATTGGGATTTCAATCATAATCGTGTCATGTGGCTTTGGTGGTAAGACTATCCACAGTGGTGCAGAAATAATGCAGCCTTAGTCACCGTACCTCTCTCCACGTAGTATGTTGGGTCCCACCAGTCAGAGGGTGAAACAAACAAATTAATAAGAAAAATTAAAAGCGCCAGCGGTGTATCTTACCTCACACATCTCGCTACTGCTCGGGAACACTGTCCAATTGATCCCTCTGTTCGCTCACGTACTATTTTAAGTGAATCCTTATTATAACATGCACACAAATTTTGGGCACTTGTATTCGACTTAAGTCAGTGTGCCACCGTATCTCGTATACTTACTACTCCCTCCATCTAGGTGTAATAAGTCACGTTAGAAGGTGCAACAGGACCAAGGTGCATGTGTGTGTGTGTGTGTGTTTAATAGCATGTGTGTGTTAGAGAGAGCGACAGATCGACCTACTCCTACAGAGAGATGTTGTGTAGTGTACGATTTTAGCCGCGAGAGTCGGTGCATCCTCTCGTTTTCGGGCGTGTCCGGTAGGGACATGCGGACAGCTGCCACGCCCGCTCCTGACCTGCCTGGCCCACCCAAAGCCCCTCCATCGCCCGCGCGCGCTTCCCGCCCGAAACGGTCAGCGCCGCTCCAAAGAATCGGTGCCGCATTCATGCCCTAGCAGAGCAGACGCGATCTCTCACTGGCGCAAGAGTGAGGGTTGCTTCGTCCGTCCAACTTACTGCTGGGTCTATGTGATTTGACGGCTCATTGGTCTTTATTACAGAGGTGGTAGGACTGCTGGATGTCCCACGCTTTCGGCGAAAGGAGGTACTACTACTAGATTACAATTTTCTCCATTCTTACAGCGGAGGCGTGCAAAAGCAGTGAAAACATGCAGGCTCAGTGATTACATGGCCCACCTCACACTATCACCGTGCGACACCTAACTCTTTACATAGTACTCCCTCCGTTCCTAAATATTACTAGATGAGTCCCCGCGCGTTGCCGCGGAACAGCGGTATATCTCTCTGCGCAAAATTATCGATTTCATAGAACTAAAAAAACTCTATAACCGCATGACAAATGTGGTAGCCAAACTAAATAAACTCCCATCATCATTTAGATCATCCCACGTAAGGAAAAAAGATCAGCCAACTCCTACTGCATAATGGGATTATATTTTTCTTTTTGACATGTTAATGGGACTTAAAAGCTCACTTACATGCATGCTACTGGTGCATGCTTGCATGCAGACATGTTGATGTGATTTAAAACCCACTCACATGCATGTGCCACGATATTTATGCATGCTTGCATGTGGCTTAGTGCGGAGCCTCTCAACGTCTAGATCAGACGGCTATTATGGACTGATTTACTTCATCTAACGGCTACATCTATTTTGATGATGTGGCTCAAGGAGAGGATAGAGAATTCCTAGTAGTGGGGGCTAGCTATTACTAGTAGATAAGTCTTTGTAGAGATTCCACTACATACGGAACAAAATGAATGAATCTACACTTAAAATGCATCTATATACATCCACATGTGGTTCATGGTGAAATCTCTACAAAGACTTATATTTAGGAACGGAGGAAGTACTAGTATAGTACATACTGTAATTTATCAGCGAGATAAATTTGTACAATGCTATGAAGCTTCCAGCTTCTGTTACATGTATCTTGCGTCCAAGGTTGCCCGTTGCAACATTTCATCAAATACAAAGGAGACTAACATGCATGCTATTGCATCTCAATGATTGACAGATCATAGCAAATATGTACTCCCTCCGTTCCAAAATAAGTATCTCAACTTTGTGCAAACTTTAGTACAAAGTTGTACTACTACTAAAGTTGACACTTATTTTGGAACAGAGGCAGCTAAAGAAAAAAATGATCCATGCAGTCCCTAGCCCTTGAACCGTGAACCCTGACCAGGCTTCAATTTGCTGGCAACGTTCGAGCTTCCTAATAAATGAAGTTTGCAACCTTTTGACCATCGGATCATTTTGTGCAGTTTCACCAAAATCGAGATGAGCATCCCTGTGGCAAAGAAATTGAAGAAGCGTGATTAGAATAAGATTGCTGGGACTAGTTGATGAGACATAAACTCATCACAAATACAATACGTAGAAGCCAGTAGAGGTATGTGCGGGGCAAAGAAGTAGAGAAATATCCACAGGGAGTGATGTGGGCAGCTGGAGCAGTGGTGCAAGCTGGCTGTAAAGGGAGTTGTACCTGAGGGACTTAGCACAACCTTGAGGAGGGTGGCCGGAGGCGGCAACTGCCCACGTCGCGGCAGTGAGCAAGGGACGAAGGCAACCTCACCGGCTTTGTGAGTGAGAACGGCGGGGACCCCTGATCGGGACGTGCCGACAGTGGGTTTTCGCCGTCGGCGATGGCCACCGCATCTACACTAAGCATCCACCCCTTCCCCAAGCGGACGTGATCCGCCGGGATGTTAGAGATGTGGCCATAGTCGTTTTGTGCGAGAGAGTATGAAGAGAGCAACCCCAGCAAGCAACCGTGTAGGTTGGCCCGTCCTGACTATGTATATAGTGGAGCGGTTTCCTTTTCTCTCCATATGAACCTATCATATTGCGTACGTGCCACTGAAGAAAAAAAACTTTATTTATAAATGACGCGGCACCTACTACTCGTTCTCCTATAACCTTGCGCTTGGCATCTCCAAAATATTAACCTTGCGATTGGCTCTTCGCCTCTTCGGGAAGTTGAGCAATAATGGTAGTGCAGTATATATCGTTCTGGCTATATGAGACCGAATGAATTGCTGCACGTCCACCACGTGGGCGAGGGTCGAGGGGCGAGGGAGAGTGCTACATACGGAGCAAAATGAGTGAATCTACACTCTAAAATACATCTATATACATCAGTGTTTGGAGTATGTACTAGTAGTTCATATTGAAATCTACTAAAGGACATATATATATTCCAAACAATATGATATAACCTCTATAACCAAGGTAGTAGGGACGAGGATTAAACGGAGGGAGTAGTAAATTTTTCTCCTCGTCCTGCGAGCCACCGCGCGCATGGGCGAGGGAGCGG
Organism: Aegilops tauschii subsp. strangulata; assembly: GCF_002575655.3. Classification (NCBI taxonomy): domain Eukaryota; kingdom Viridiplantae; phylum Streptophyta; class Magnoliopsida; order Poales; family Poaceae; genus Aegilops; species Aegilops tauschii. Next base: position 546,396,704 of record NC_053036.3, on the reverse strand, counting down.
GCGTAAGGCGGAGCAAGTTTCACCTCATCCTGCGAGCCACCGCGCCCGTGGGTGGGGGAGACGGCGTACTAAGCAAGCTTCTCCTCATTCTGCGAGTTGACGGGACACATCAAAAGTACTCCAGTGTATAGAGCCTTGCCTCTAAGGTAGGCCCCACATGGTTTGCCTCTTTTTTTAACATAACACGTCAAGTCGCAATTTGTTTGTTCACCCGTGGTAGACAATCCTCCCTCCACCAAGTGGACAACCAGTACACGTGCCAAATTACCACGTGGGCTGCCTCTTTCGTACAGAAATGAGCTCCACCGTGTACCGCGCGGGTGTGGTTGGGAAAGAGACGGGAGTACGTGCGCCGTGCATGCACCTCTTCTCTTCGTGCATGTCCCCCACCTACGTGGGTGTGTGTGAGAGATACAAACCGCGTTCGTGAGTGTTTTTTGTTTTGGGGTGGGGATGGGGTGGGGGTTGATTTCGTGAATTATTTGTGGGAATATGCGTCGATGACATCTCAAACAAAATTTTGCATGCAATGTGTGTGAAATGGAGGCCTATCCATATCATACATAGAGGGTCGGGCAATCCACGAGAAGAGAGGGAGGGGTCATAGCTATCGATAGAGTCGAAGAGAGGATCAAGTGGGTGGGTGCGAGATCGATGAAGAGAGCCATCGAAATTGTGTGTGTGTGCAAGTCAAAGATATAGGGCAACTGGCCTACCGGAACGTTAGAGGGCACATGTCAAGTTTGTGTGTGGCAGGGAGACATGTCAAGTTAGAGGGCACATGTATAGCAAGAGATCGGTCGGTGTACGTCCATTTGTTAGAGGAAAATAAGGCCCAGCGAGACGGATAGACAGAGAGAATGGAGCTAGGAGGTGGTGCGAGAGGCCCAACTACTAGCTAGATAGGGGGAGGAGTGTGCGGTTGTGAGATCGATGAAAAGAGGGGCGAGAGTTTACACGTGTGTCTGACCGTATGAGAGACACGAGGCAAGGACACATAAAGGAGGAGATTGAAGGTGTGTGTGTATGTTGTAGGCAGGCATCGCTGGAGAGGTTTATCGATCGGTGTGTGTCGGAAAGGAGTTGTGGAGACTCTGGGAGAACGACCTAAAGAAAAAAATGAATGTGCCCGGTGGATAGAATGCCGAGGGAGGGGGACGGCGAGGAGGGCGTGTGCATGCACGAGAGAAAGTTAGTGGTAGCTACAAAGGTTAGAGGATTGTGTGGATGTAAGAGACTAACAAAGATCATAATTTGATATGAAAGCGGATTCATATATTTGAATAGGAGATCATAGTGTTTTAAACATTGCATGCATGAATATAGCGGTGATACACGTGTTGTGCACATGTTATACCATAATGTGATAATGCATGGCGTTTGCAACTCACAGCTAAATGTCGAACAATCTAAACCATACTATACATCAAACAATCTCACATTTTATTTGAATTTGTGATAATGTGTGGCGTTTGCAGCTTACAACTAAATATCGAACAATCTAAACAATACTATATATCGAACATTCTCACATTTTATTTGAATTTGTGGTAATGTGTGGTGTTTGCAACTCACATCTAAATACTTGTAGGCGTAGGGGCGGGGCACCATACATAATGTGATAAACACATTATACATATGAGACATGGTTTAGATTGTGAAGATCTATCTAGAGCTAGAAATGTAATGTGATTTGAAATCAAAATAAAGTGGATTCAAAAAATCTAGTTCGAGTTCATATAGTACACATAGTTCATATGTAACTCGAGACTAAGCATGTGGTGTGCTGTGAAGATAATACACAAACGATGGTTTAACTTGACAATAATGATGATTGTAGATCTTATTAAAACAGAGAAACGAATTCAAATGCTTTGACTTCACAACAATCATTACTGTAGATCTTATTCAAATAGAGAAACGAATTCAAATTTAGTTCATATTGAAGCGGTAGTATATATGTTTGGAATGCACTAAAACGTTCATTTGAGTAGTAGGTTGCATGCATTATACACGTAGCGAAATATTTTAATTGAACATAACATGAATTCAAAGTTTTGAATGACATTTGTAGTGTGCATTGATTTGGTACAGTACACGTTAGGCTTGTCCGGAAATTTCAACCCGCGCCTTGTTAGCCCGAAATATTTAAGATATATCTTTGTCTCGTTGTGCTCCGACAACTCCCTCCATCTCAACCCGCGCCTTGCTATTCCGAAATTACAACGTGTGCGAAAACTCCCACCTCCTGTGTAATCCCGACACGCGAAATGCCCGTGCTACCCCTGAACCGAAAGAACCGCCTCAAATCGGTGGGGGTACTTTCGTAACTTACCCCACATTTCGGACAAGCGTGTCTCTAAGCCATGGTTCCCCACTGCCATCCCATCCGCCCACCCATTCGTACACCGAGGCCGCGAAAACCCGTGACGAAACCCCACACCCTGCTCCATCCGCCACCCAGCCGGAGCCTCTTCCCCGACGACGTCGTCCACAGCAACACCTCGACGTCCCTCATCCACCGTACCGGATGAGGATCCGTCGTCGATCTCATCGTCCCGCCGGTTCAGCCACCCCGTCCTCCACCTCCAAGGAGCTGCCCCGACGTTCCCCTCGTCTTTCACGCCACCTCCATTCCCACACCGCCGTCTTCACCTGCACCACCGGAAGAGCATCATCATCACCGTTTCCTCGGATGAAGTTGCGGCCTAATCGGCGCCACCAAAGAGGTTGTACACTAATCGCCGCATTTTCTTCTTGATTCGATCTCACGGTGCTGCCGGCGCTCGGTCCCGAGCCGACACGGCGCGGCTCCATCCACGGCGGCGTCGCTGGCCACTTCCTCCACGGCGTCGCTCCCTTGGCGGCGACGTCCACATCAGTAGGAGCTGTTGCTACTTTAGCTCTCGCTCGTGTTGTTGCTCTGCTCTTGCTCTCGGTCCCCTGCCTGGTCAGCTCTTGCTATTACTCTTGCTCGCGCTGCTGCTCTCGCTCTCGCTCTTGCTTGCGATGCTGCTCCGATTTAGCTACACTTCAGTCGACTGAATCGACTTTTGGGTCAGTCGATTTTCAGGGGGTGGGGGGGCTCGCCGGGGTGAAGGAAGAACCAGCCGCAGCGGGGTGGGGGGCTCGCCGGAGAGGTACCCCACTATCTATCTTAGGGTTCAGGATGGGGGCGGTGGTCGCCGGCGGTGGCGGGGCGTTGGCGGGGCGGTGGCGTGGGGATCGCCGGAGAAAAAGCTCGGCACGGGGGGGCCTAGAGGGATGGTCGGGGCGGCGGCGGACCGGCGGTGGGGAGTGTTTTCGGGGCGGGCGGGGCGGCGCACCGCCGGCCGCGGGCGGCGGGGGGCTGCTGTTTGGCCGGTGGTGGCTGGCGGCTCAGGGGGGTGGAGGTTGAAGATGAACCGCGGGCCCTTGATTTCGTATCCAACGGCTACAAAATCGACTGACCAGAGATGAAAAAGTCAGTCGACCGACGTGTAGCCTCACCTTGCTAGTGCGTTCAGTTTCGACAGCAAAATTCAGTTTCGACAGTTAAGTTCAGTTTCGACAGTTAAGTTCAGTTTTGACAGTTAAGTTCAGAGATGAGCGGCTGATGTATTTTACATCTAGCACTTTGTGGTTATGTATTTTACGTCATGTATTGGAGATGCTATTAGAATTCCACTCAGGTTAACGGTGTTCGTTGTCTCTCTTGTCCTGCTTCAGCCTCGGTGTCGTACAACTCACTAGAGCTGCTCCAACGACGAAACCCTCCATCACAAGGGAGCAGTACCTCGGGCTCCATCTCCAGACGCCTAAGATCTTCTTCCCCTCCTCCGACAGCAAAGTCAGCCGGAGCATCCTCACCGGCCAACCCAATCACGCTGAGATCGGCATGGCTTCGCCAAAGAGGTTGTACACTTGTTGCATCTCTTTTTTACTCTACATGTTATATATATTGTCCACTGAGCACACGAATTTGTTCCTTTAGTGTCTCCTTGAAAGAAAAAATGTAGGAATTTTAATTTTCACTTGTCCTCCTTTTCAAATTCCTATTCATGAAGCACAAGACTAAGAGATAGTAGCATAATAGCATTATAACCGTACATATTCTTGTGGTTTGACTTAATCTCACCATGCTTCTTTGCATCCTGTGATCTTCCAATTGTTGTGAATCAAACACCCAGATTGGCAGAAATCCTGTGTTTTTAAATTCTCTGTTTTGCATGTGCATTCCTATCCTATTCCTGTCTATTTCCTATCCCTGCATTGTTGGAATCCTCCAATTCAAACAAGCCCTTACAGCATTACTTCTCTTACAGATAGTTGTCAAAGAAAACCTTGCGTGGTTTGTCCCGCTCCTGCTGCGCCGTCGTCCACCCCAGCTCAGCTGCTCCAACGACAGAAGGGTCCAGCACAGCAGGGATCCGGCCTCCAGACTGTCTTTCGCCGCCTCAGATCTTCTTCCCCGCCGCTGGCAGCCATGAAAACTGCATTACCATCATCAACCGAGCAGATGACCTCGAGGACTACACGGGTCCGCAAGAGAGGTCGCACTCTTTCGTGTTTGCTTACGTTATGCATCGCTTAATATTACATGCTACTTTATCGTCCTGTTCACCGATTAGACTCTGAGTCAGCTCCAAACTAATGGTCAAACTTGAGTTTTTAAATGGTTGTGGGGTACATATCGGGGCCGCTATCAATAGTATCTATCTACTATATGGTTAATCTCCGGTGTCTACTATGAGTTTCATGTTGGGTGGGAAACAAACAGTAAAGAAGCCATTATCTGTATTTTTTAACTGAAGCCATTATCTGCCTGCTATTATTGGTTTTGGGTCTATCCACAGGTTGCTACCATCACTCTGGATTTCTGCATGCACTCCTTACATACACTACTGGAATCAGCTAATTTGCCATCTGCCGGCTCTTTGCCGTCTGCTAGCTGACGGCAAAGAAGCTCTTTGCCATCAGCTACCCAAAACCAGACGGCAAAGAAACGGCAGACGGCAAAGAAGCTCTTTGCCATCTGCGAGCTCTTTGCCGTCAGCCAGCAGACGGCAAAGAGTGAGGTGGCCCCCATCCCCCGCCCGTTTGGAAAAAACTTAACGGCCCACCTCTTTGCCGTCCGCCAGCAGACGGCAAAGAGGCAAAAAGGGCGGACGGCAAAGATAGGCGGACGGCAAAGAGGGCACTACCTAACGGCCCGTACCCCCCCCCCCCCCCGCCCGTTACTCACTTCTTCTCTCCTCGCCGTTCTCTCCTCCCACCCCGCCGCCGCCGCCGCCGCCCGCCCCGCCCCGGCCCCCCGCCGCCCCGGCCCGACCTCCACCGCACCCTCGCCGCCTCAACCTCCACCGCACCCTCGCCGCCTCTTCCACATCTCCCCGCCCACACCAGCCCGTGCCGCCGCCGCCGACCCCGTCTGGCGTCGCCGGCCTCCCCGCCGCCCCGCACCCCTCCCCAACCTCCATCGCGGCCCCGCCGCTCCTTCCACGTCGGCCAGCCGCGCCGCGGCCGTCCAAGCCCCGTACCGCCGCGCCCGTCCCCGCCCCCGACGCCCGACCAACCGCCGCTGCCGCTGCAGCCGCGGGTCGACCGCCCCCCGAGGAGCGCCGCCCATCGCTGCCCCTCCCCTCCCCATCGCTACGCCGCCTTGCTGCCGCCCCGTCGCCGCCCCCCACGGTGAGCCCCTGCCGCCCCCCTGTGTCCTATTTTTTTTCTGTTTTTTTGTTTTTCTTTTCTGTTTAGATAAGGTTTTTTAGTTTAAGTTTTTTCAGTTTAGAATTAATTAGTTTAGGTTATTTAGTTTAATTAGTTTAGGTTTAATTAGTTTAAATAGTTTAGTTTTAATTAGTTTAGGTTTTTAGTTTAGGTTTAGGTTATATAGTTAGCTAGATTAGATTAATTAGATTGGATTATATTACACTAGTGTTAGGTTTTAGTTAAATAGTCATAATTAAAGGAAGTGAAAAAAGATGAAAAAAGAAGACGAAAAGTAGAATAAGTAGAAGGGGGAAGAAGAAGAAGAAGAAGAAGAAGAGGAGGAGGAGGAGGAGGAGGAGAAAGAAGAAGAAGAAGAAGAAGAAGAAGAAGAAGAAGAAGAAGAAGAAGAAGAAGAAGAAGAAGAAGAAGAAGAAGAAGAAGAAGAAGAAGAAGAAGAAGAAGAAGAAGAAGAAGAAAAGAAGTAGAAGACGGGGGATGAGAAGAAGTAGAAGAATGAGAAGAAGTAGAAGTAGTAGAAGAATGAGAAGACCCCCTGACCCCCCAACCCCGACACCCGACCCCGACTCCACCCCGACACCCGACCCCCTAACCCCCTGACCCCGACACGACACCCCGACCCCCCGACCCCGAAACAGCACCCCGACCCCGACACGGCACCTTGACACCGACACGACACCCCGACCCCCGACATGACACCCCCGACACCCCGACCCCGAGACCCCGACCCCGACCCCGACCCCGACACCCCGACCCCGAGCCTGACCCGACACCCCGACCCCGACACCGACACGGCACCCCGACCCCCGACACCTCCCGAAAAGGTGTTCTTTGGCCTTCCAGAGGCCGACGGGGTCATATATTTGTGAATTATTAGTTAGGTCATATATTTTTCGATTTTGTTATGAAAAACATCATATATAATTGTGTTGATCGGGTAGTTTTAAATGTGCAGTTGTTTCATCGCTGCGAGGTTTGGTGTTCGACGACCTCGCCGTGCGTTTGACGAGCTCTGCCCCTTCGTTCGTGGGTGAGCACAAATGACATGTCCTCCTCCCCCATTAATTATTTGATCTATTCCGATGAAACTTGATAGCTAGCTATATATGTGTCTTGAATCATCAGTATGCGTAACCAATATGTGTCTCCCATTCGAAAGCGTCATAGTTATAAATATGCATGCATTTGCATATTTATAACCTTGATTCTTTCGAATTGTCCAACGCTATCCATGGACAGCCCGAGTATGTTTAGATTGGGTTCGTTTTCCCATATGCTTTGCTCCGGATCCGACGCATAAATTTCATCAGTGCCTCCCCTGTTGTTCTCCGGGTACACATCCTCTCTGTTTATTGCAGAGACGTGTATCAGGAGAACAGCGGGGAGGTGCTGCCGAAATTTTGCGTAGGATCCGGAGCATAGCATGGGAAAATGAACCCAATCTAAACATACTCGGGTGGGATTAGGACCTATCATTACCTATTAGAGTGTAGGTTGCATGGACGTAATAAAATTGACAAAGTAGATCAACTAATGAATATATACATGCTGAATTATATATATATATTTGTTGTGTGTCTAGTAGCTCTGAAAGTCAAGATGAGTGATCGTGCGTGGATGTACACCGGTCACACTGGTCAGAACAAATGGAGCACTGAATGGTTCACAAAAACCAAGGGGTTTGTGAGAGCCGCATTTGCAAATGGCCAGAGGAAAACCTGGTGCCCCTGTTTACGGTGCGGCAATTGGGAAAAGAGGACAGAGGCTGAAATGGGCAAACACCTGCAGAAGAGTGGTTTTACGCCCGATTATACGGTGTGGACATTTCATGGTGAGTCTGCCCAACGTGACTGAGCTGAGGTGGATCGTCGTCGCACCGACGAGCATGGTACCGGGATGGAAAACATGGTGCAAGACTTTGATGATGCTCGGGATTCGGACGAGGAGATGGAGGAATCTGCAAAGGCCTTCAATGAAATGTTGGAGTCTTCAAAACGTCCGCTCCATGAGCACACTGAGCTTTGTCAGTTGGATGCCATCTCACAAGTAATGGCTCTGAAGGCTCAGTTCAACTTGGGCAGAGAATGCTATGATGCAATGATGACAGTATTTGGACGCTTTCTACCCAAAGGCCATGTAATGCCTGCAAACCTGTACCAGTCGGACAAAATCCTCCGTGCACTGAAGATGCCCTATGATAAGATACATGCCTGTGAGAAAGGATGTGTCTTGTTTAGGCTTGACTATGCGGACTTGAACTATTGTCCCATGTGCAAGTCTTCCAGGTATGTTGTGGTAGACAACGGTATGGGTGAGAAGACACAGACCAAAATCCCCGTTAGTGTTCTTCGGTATATGCCAATCGTACCAAGACTTCAACGTCTTTTCATGGTCGAAGAGACGGCCAGACAGATGACATGGAACAAAACGGGCAAAAGAACCGAACTAGATGCGGATGGGAATCTGATGATTGTACACACATCGGATGGTGTTGCGTGGAAAAAGTTTGATGAATTACATGGTGACAAAGCGGCAGATCCGAGGCATCCTCGAGTCGGCATCAGCACGGATGGGTTCAGTGTGTTTGGTATGACGGCAGCCCAATACAGTTGTTGGCCCGTATTTGTCTTTCCACTCAATCCCCCCCCCCCCCCGGACAGATTATGCAAAGAAAGAACATTTTCCTGACGTTGATAATTCCAGGGCCCAACTATCCGGGGAAAAATATGAATGTGTACATGCAACCGCTTAAGGACGAATTGCAAGAAGCCTGGGATAATGGGTTCAAGACATACGATGCCTATAGCAAACGGAACTTCATAATGCGTGTCTGGTACATGTACTCGACGCATGACTTGCCGGCGTATGCGCTATTCGTTGGCTGGTGTGTGCATGGAAGGTTCCCGTGCCCCACATGCAAGGGAGCTCTTGAGTTTCGTTGGCTTCAGGCCGGTCGCAAGTTTTCTTGCTTCGACATGCATAGACAGTTCCTGAATCCTCGCCATAAGTTCAGGAAAGACAAGAAGAACTTCATCAGAGGTAGAGTTGTCAAAAACTCTGCACCACCTGCATTGACAGGCCAACAGACCCTGGATCAGTTAAACGCTCTCGAGCCAGATCGAGAGCGTCTAGGGTACTTCAAGGGGTATAATTCTAAGCACGCCTGGACTCACAAAACATGCTTATGGGATCTGCCTTACTTCGAAGACCTCCTTTGCCCACACAACATCGACATGATGCACACTGAGAAGAATATCGCCGAGGCACTTTTTGGTACATTGTTCGGCATAGATGGGAAGTCAAAGGATAATACTAAGGCTAGAGTCGATCTGGAGGCGCTATGTGATAGGCCGTTACAAAACATGAAAGAACCGAAAGGAAAGCAGAACTGGACGAAGCCAAAGGCATGGTTCAATCTTGGAAGGCCAGCTATGAGGGAAATTATCTTGTGGGTGAAAATGCAGTTGATGTTCCCCGATGGGTATGCAGCGAATCTACAGAGGGGAGCCAGTCTTGATAAATTGAAGATATTTGGTCTCAAGAGTCATGATTGGCACATATGGATTGAGCGGGTAATGCCGGTGATGTTGCGTGGCTTCATCCCTGAGGATGAATGGCTAGTACTGGCAGAACTCAGCTATTTCTTCCGTGTTCTTTGTGCGAAAGAACTATCGCCTGGCGTGCTAGAAGAAATGGAAGAGTTGGCGCCGGAGTTGATCTGCAAGTTAGAGAAGATCTTTCCACCGGGCTTCTTTAATCCAATGCAACATTTGATTTTGCATCTCCCGACCGAGGCAAGATTGGGGGGGCCCGTGCAAAATCGTTGGTGCTACCCAACTGAGAGGATGCAGAAGACGCTTCGACAAAAATGTAAAAATAAACATAGAATTGAAGCATCGATGGCTGAGGCATTCATCACTGAGGAGGCGGCAAACTTCGTGACAGCACACTACGAAGCCAAAAATCGTCATTTGCATAATCCGAAGCCTCGGTACAATGGTGACGACCCTAAAAAGGGTGGATCCAACCTCAGCCTATTCAAAGGGAATCTCGCACCAGCCAGTGTTTCAAATCCAGTATCTTTGGATAACGAACAATGGCGGACCATTTCGTTGTATATCTTCAACAACCTGATAGAAGTGCGGCCGTACATCGAGTAAGTTCTCGGTACATAATTTCGCAACTTCTATTTCCTTTGAACTGCTCTTATTCCTGTATATTTCATACAGTCGATACGTCGCCTTATTCTCGTATGGAGCGGTGATCCAAAAGGATTCTGTCGAAGAGTATGAGCTTCTCGCAAAGCAAGGAGGCGGCTATCCCGGTTTCATCTCTTGGTTCAAACAAACGGTAATTTCTATTAGACTTGTAGGCTAATTTGTAGGCGGCTATCCCGGTTTCATTCGCTAATTTGTGCGTAATGCAACAATCCTTTCATATTAAACTTGTAGGCTAATTCAGAGTCTATGGACGGCGAATTGAGACAAGTCGCTAATGGTTTTGACTATAAGGTCCGTTCATTTGACAAATACGACATCAACGGGTATCGCTTTCGTACCTATGGCAAAGAGCTATCTATGGCCGACCGAAAGTCTACAAATTTTTGTGTATCTGCTATCGGCGAAGGAGGTACCGAGTATTATGGGAGAGTTGAAGCAATTTATGAACTTCTATTCTATGGTGAAAACCCACCGAATGTCGTAGTCTTCAAATGTTATTGGTTTCAGCCGAAGGAGACTAGAAGGACTCATGAACATATAGGGCTAGTTGAAATCAACCAAAGCACCCATTTAGATGTTCCTGATGTCTATATTACGGCTCAACAGTGTCCGCCGGCCCAACTCCGTCCTTGGAGTTCTTTGCCGGCAAAACTTCCCGGGGTTTGTCACGTTGCCTGGTGAGGGTCGGCTTCCAGAGCTTGGGTTGAGCTGGAAGCACTACGTGGCTGCCCCGGCCCCGCCGGATGTCATTATCGACGGTGTCGTGTGCGACACGAGGGCAGACATGGTGATCAGGACGTTCTGGGTAATTTCTCCTTTACACATTTCAAAATCTTCAACTAGCTAGTTATTAATTGTACTAATCAATATTGTCTCATTTGATTGCAGACATTCTACAGGTGTGAGGAGGGATACGAGGAGGACGCGGCAAATGTTATCCAGAACGTCTGCAAGCGCCTACTCCAGAACTTACGGCACGAGGCTCGGGTGCAGGCTGTTCGAGACTACTACGCCTTGCATGGTATCATGAAGACCAAGCCGGCGTGCCGCGATAAGTTCCTGAGTAAGGAGTAGTACATGAAGGTAATTCTAAAGGCCTTCTACTTAAGTTCCTTCATTTAGTAATTCTTAGCCGTAGCGCTCAAGTTTCTATTTGCTAACTTAGGCGCCTCCGAGATGGTGTGCGGATCGGATGGATTGTTGGGAGGTGTTGGTCGATGAGTGGTGCTCAAAATAATGGCTAGCCCTCCACAACGAGGCCAAGGACAAACGTGCCCAAATGGAAGGTGTGCCACACCATCAAGGCAGCTCCAACTTATATCAGTTCGGGCGCAACTGGGTATGTGGTTTGCTTCATGATTCATGCAATTCATTCATCATGCTAGCTTGAGCCCTTTAATTACTAATTTTCATTGTTTCTCTCTTTCAGGCACGCTACAATAAGGCGGATAAGGTGCCAGAGGTGTACGACCTGTATGCCATGGCCCACACTGGCTCTTTCAAGAAAGTCAAGGCTTTCTCTCAGTCTGACCTCGATGATGCAAACAACTTCACCAACATCTCCTCCCACAACAAGCTCGTGAGATATAGAGATGAGGGGAAGGCGAGGAAAGGGGAGGACTTTAACCCGAGCCAGGGTCCCATTGATCCAGAGCTGGTGATGATATCTGGTGGCGGGAGGTCCCATGGCTTCATAGCCATTGGAGATGGACTTATCCGTTGTCCTAGCACTCTCCCGGAGATCAAGGCGCGCCAGTCGAGCTCCGCTCCTGAGATAAGGCCTCCTGAACGGCCAGTGCAACTCGCCATCAAGGTTAGTGATACGTACTCAGTTATCTTTCTCCATTACATTTTGTGCGCTTCCATCAATGATTACAAATGGTCATGTGAGTGGTGTTGTAGGCTGCTATACAGACTGAGAGAGATAGAACGGAGAAACTTCTAGCGGAGGCGGCGGAGAGGCAACGGGAGATGGAGGAGAGGACGAGAAAGATGATGGAGGAGGAGAGGGCACGGAATGACATGCAGGCAAGGGCCATGTACGAGCTCCTTGTGGTAAGTTTCTTCTGCAGATTACTTGCTAGTCTTAACATTTGAGTCTCATTACTAACTAGTATGACTCTGTTCTGAAAACCAAATGTGCAGTCTGTGTGCGAGAAGTCCGGTCAGCCCGCTCCGCCGATGCCAGTGATTGCTCCTGGGAGCACGGTGAGTTTAATTTGAATGGACATTACTTGCTAGTCTTAACATTTGAGTGTCGTAATGCTAACGAGACATTGGAAATGATCTTTGGTGCAGCTTAACTCCAGAAACGCATCGCACGATCCTTCTCCAGGTAGCGGCACTAGCCACCCCGCTCCTACACCTCCCTGATCACGGTAAGTTTCTCTAGTGTTTTGCTTAACAAATGCATAAAGACCTAGACTTAGCTTTATTTCCTCCAATATGCTTACCATAATGACCTAGAGTTAGCTTCTTTTCCTCCGAAATGACTTAATAAGCTTACTGACCTCATAAACCATCCATTTTACCTAAGTTAGCTCTAAAACGATATGTACTTAGCTAACTTATGTCAAAAATTGCATAATTAGCTCATAAACGACCCATTTCACCTAGGTTAACTCATAAACGACCCATTTCACCTAGGTTAGCTCATAAACGACCCATTTCACCTAGGTTAGCTCATAAACGATCCATTTCACCTAGGTTAGCTCATAAACGATCCATTTCACCTAACTTAGCTCATAAACGACCCATTTCACCTATGTTAACTCATAAACGACCCATTTCACCTAGGTTAGCTCATAAACGACCCATTTCACCTAGGTTAGCTCATAAACGATCCATTTCACCTAGGTTAGCTCATAAACGATCCATTTCACCTAACTTAGCTCATAAACGATCCATTTCACCTAAGATAGCTCATAAACGATCCATTTCACCTAGGTTAGCTAATAAACGATCCATTTCACCTAAGTTAGCTCATAAACGATCCATTTCAACTAATTTAGCTCATAAATGATCCAGTTCACCTAAGTTAGCTAATAAATGGCATATACTTCTTCTTCTAGTCTTCTTCTTCTTCTTCTATTCTTTTTCTTCTAGTCTAATTCTTCTTCTAGTCTTCTTTTTCTAACTTTCTTATTTGTCATTTTGCAGGTTTCGTTCACTTCACGGAAGCCAGCTTTCTATGATGGATTGCTTGTTTTTTCCTTTGATGCACTTCTTGTATTCTGCTCGCTTGCTATGATGAAACTTTGCATATTGTAATATGTATGGATCGATGGAACTATGTGCAACCTACTATGTATGTATGGATATATATGTGTTGGATATTTATTATGTTGGATATATATGTGCTGGCTCCTGTGATATATTTGCTGTGATATATTTCCTGTGATAATTGTTGGATATAAGAAAAACAGAATAAAAAGAGGCAGTGCAGGCTCTTTGCCGTCCGCCGCGGACGGCAAAGACACCTTTGCCATCGATGGCAGACGGCAAAGGGGGCACGTGGCGCCCACCTGTGCTTCCTGAGAGATGGGCCATTTGGCAAATTTGCCTACCGTGGCGGACGGCAAAGCTAAGCTGATGGCAAAGACTTTGCCTTTGCCGTCCGCCGTGGCAGACGGCAAAAAACAGCGGGCGCTGACGCATTGCTGACGTCAACTGGCGGACGGCAAAGAGGCGCTCAAATTTGCCGTCCGCTGGCGGACGGCAAAGGCCGCCGTTAGCCGCCTAACGGACTAACGCTGGCGGACGTCCAGTATTTTGCCGTCCCTCCTCTTTGCCGTCCGCCGCTGTAGGCAAAGGACTCTTTGCCGTCCGCCATAAAAAGCAGACGGCAAAGGACCTGTTTACCGTAGCCTACTTTGCCGGAGCCTTTTGCCGTCCGCGGCTGACGGCAAAGGCCTTTGCCGTCCGCCGTTCGAGCCTTTGCCGTCCGCCGTGGCAGACGGCAAAATAGCTGTTTCCTGTAGTGATAATCTCACTATGTTTTATTCCTATGCATGACAGTTATTGTAAACAATGGAACTGAACATGTAGAGCAAAAGAGACGAACCTTGCGTGGCAATAAAATTTCATGCAGACGTCGCTCCATGGTAGGCGCAAAGGCAGCCCCCCCTCCACGCATTTCGGATTGTAATCGAGAGGAAGATATCTGTTCTGAAGGGGATTCAGAAGGACAAGACAACTCCTATTTACCCCCTGAGGTCTTCGCTCTAACTTGGCATGCTGATGTTGGTTATATCATGCATATGGTGTCTTGCATTGCTTACTTTATACATCAAATATGTCATCTGCTTAGTTTAGACATCCTTTGTGCGAATGCCATCTGTTTAGTTTATTCATCGTTTATGTGAATTATGCAACGCCATCTTGTTTAGCCAGGCATCATATATGTGAATTTTGCAATGCCATCCTGCTTAGCCAGTCATCTTATATGTAAATTATATCAGGCCATCCTTTTTTTTCGTTACATATTACATTTGTCAACAATGTTAGTACATTCAACTGCTCTTCGTGTGCATCAGCCATTTGACACGGTGATGGCAAATTCTGGAGTGAAAACAAGGTCTTCAGAGCAGACTATGCTATCTGACGAAGCGCATATCTCGCTGGTTACGGATAGCTCCTCGGAGGAGGATTCAGAGACAGATGACCAGTCCTATTCCCCCCCCCCCCCCGAGGTGTATGCTCTAACTTGGCAGGGTTATGTTGCTCATATCGTGCGTATGGTGTCTCGCATTGCTATGTCATTTGGTTAGTTTAGACATGCTTTGTGTGAATGCCACCTGTTCAGTGTCTAATTACCATATATGTGAATTATGCATTGCCATCTTGTTGCAAGACATTATATATGTGAATTATACAATGCTATCTTGTTGCAAAGGCATTATATATGTGAATTATGCAATGCCATGCTGTTTAGCCAATCATCATGTATGTGAATTATATCATGCTATCATTTTTTTGTATTACGTGTTCCATTTGTCGACAACGTTTGTATATTCAACTACTCTTCATGTGCATCAGCCATTTGAAGCGGTGATGAAAGTATCTGGAGTGAAAACAAGGTATTCAGAGCAGACAATGCTACCTGCTGAAGCAGACATCTTGCTGGTTACAGAGAGCTCCTCAGAGGAGGATTCAGAGACTGATGACCAGTCCTATTTCCCCCCTGAGGTCTATGCTCAAACTTGGCAGAGTTATATTACCCATGTCATGCATGTTGTCTTGCATTGCTTAGTTTTTACATCATATATGGATTGCCATCTGCTTACTTGCTTACTATATAAATCATATATTTGAATTATATCATGCCATCATGTTTACATAGTACATACACATCATCTATCTGAATTATGGCATGGCAACCCATTTAATAAAGACATCATATAGTTATATCATCTCATCCTGTTTAGTGTTTACAGTCATCATATTTTGAATTATGGCATTCTATCCGTGAATGTATGTGAATTATGGCATGCCAACCTATTTAATAAACACATTATATAGTTATGTCATGTCATCCTGTTTACATAGTCTCATATTTTGAACTATGTCTTTCCATCTTTTTTAGTTAGCCATCATAATGTGAAATTGTGTCATGCTATCCTGTTTAGTTAGCCATCATATATGTGAAATTGTGTCATGCTATCCTGTTTGGTTAGACAACATAAATATGGATTATTCCATGCCCTCTTTTATTCCCCACTATCCATTGCACCTGTCTATCATACAATGTCTATACTTTCAATTACTTTTCTTGTTTATCATCCATTTGAATTGGAGGGCGTGATGGCAGTATCTAAGGGAGTAACAACACGGTCTTCAGAAAAGATAGTGCTACCAGTTGATGCAGATAGAACCACGGTTGTACTTGTCCAAGGACCAGATCCACCACACATAACCCAGACTCTCGCAGATTGTACCCCTACCCAGTTGGACAGAGAACCAGCTACACCCCTTCTAACCCCAACCCCGGCAGATAGTAACCCAGTTCCAGTTGACACAGCACCGTCTCCACCACAGAGCACCCAAACACGAGCAGTTAGTAAGGGAATTGCAGTGCCCAAAGCACGAGGACCACCACTCCGAATCCCAACTCAACGCTTAAAGGAGAAGAAGACTTGTTCTCAGGTCAGGTTCTGTAGCTATGGTTCATACTCCTTTGCTCTTGCATTACTGTATTTACTCATACCAACTATTTTCAATTTTGAAGGATGGAATTGAAACTCCAATGGCGCAACAGGTATGTTTTAAACCTGTTTCTTTAACTGGTTTGCTGTTGTAACCTGCTCTATGTTGATTTCAGTTTCAATTGAATAAACAGTTATGTTCTCATGTCATGCACATTACAAGTGTTGTTATTGCTCTATAGTTACCCACACTTATATTCTATCTATTCTGCTTTGTCTTGAACAAATATTATTTGAACTGTGTCTCTATCTTGATTTGGCAACAAAAACTAGAATGATATAGACCATAAAGTGACCATGGTAGATAGATATATGTTTGTTTCATGTTGTTATCCTGTCCACTTTACTACTGAACTCATTTACCAAAATGAGTTTCATATACGACATGGTAAACATGTGATGTGTCTGCTTGTTTCTCTTTTAGAATGCGGACAAAATATTGGAGAACAGTACCGCGTTATCCAATGGTAAAGGAAGTAATGCATATAAGGTTCAAGATAGTGAGACATCCCTGTTGGTCTCCAAGAAAGCTGATAAAAACTATCTTGACGACAGTGAGGGAACCCAAAAGTCCTGTCTTGATGTAGTGTTCGAGTTACTGGCCACTACTGCTGGCACAAGCTCTTCGAACTCGCTGCCTGAATCAGTTTGTCTTCTTGAGTCTCAACTTCAAGTTGAAAGACATCGATCAGATGTGCTGCGATAGGAAGCTGAAGGACTGAGGAAGTCCCTGTAGAATTCAGATGCATATTTTCTGGTGCAACAGCAAGCGCTGGAGGATTTAAGCGCCAAACAAGAGAAAGTTAATAAGCTTGCTAAGCATCTTGCCAGCATTATGGGTACCCATGATATTGTTTCTTGAGATCTTCTGAAGTGGTTTCAGTTCTGGATTTGTTTTGCTGCGGCGTTTATTTGCGCTGGTCGCCAACTTTGACAACCAGTGTATATGATATGCTGCTTTGTTCCCTATATTTGCACTGGTGGCGAACTTTGATGCCCAGTGGATGTAATATGTGTAATAGCTGTGATAGCCTAGCGTTAGTTGCTTGCTTATTTATTTCCTTGTTGTCTTGTTTATTTGTTTGCTTGTAGTCATTGCAGTTCTTTCCCGCGGTTAGCTAGTGGCTGCAATAACCTATTTTTTAAAACTAGGCCACAATAACCATGGGCTAATATTTACTGTAGTGACACTGGGCCTCCTACTGGCCGTAGAAACAGTGGGCCTTCTACGGGCCGTAGAAACAATGGGCCTTCTATGGGCCGTAGAAACAATGGGCCTTCTGCGGGCCGTATCATCAATGGGCCTTATACGGGCCGTATGATCGATTGGCCAAACATGGGCCAAACAGACCGCATTATGGCCGTAAACGGGCTAGAGTTGGAATCGTCCGTTCATGGGCCGACCATAACGGGCCATTGTTAATAGGCCGTATTTGATGACGCTATGAAAACGGCCCAACGTATTAACGGACCACAAACGGGCCGACTGTAACCACGGGCTGAATTTGGCCCACAAGCAGAAAATGACAGTAACGGGCCGTAAGTAAACGAATGCTGGAAATGAGCCCAAGAATAAATGGGCTCTGAGAAGGCCGAAAGATAACATGGGCTGGAAACGGCCCAACGGAATAACGGGCCGTTAATGGGTATAAAGTGATACAATGTTCATTACGGGCTAGTTTCACCACGGGCCGTTAATGGGTGTAAAGTGATACACTGTTCATTACGGGCCAGTTTCACCACGGGCCGTTAATAGGCCAAGAGTTACATAGGGCCTCATATGGGCCGAAAGACGTCATGGGCCATACATGCGCCAGAAGTGAAAACGGGCTGGAATCATATTGGATGGCCCAGATGACGCTAATGGGCCTAATTCGGATAGGGCGTAACGGGCCTTGGGTTAGCGGGCTGTAAATGGGCTATATGCGAACAGGCCGTTAACAGGCTTTCCATGGGCCGGCCCGCCACCTTTTGACCAAGTCAAACGGGCCGGCCTTTTCACAGGAATGGGCCTCTGTTGGGCCGTGCCACGTGTCGACGTATCATAGGCACCTTCCGTCCAATGAGTGGATGACATCTATCCCAACGATGAGCCGACACGTGTTTCCTCAAGCCAATGATGATTTTACACGTGGAAAATCCCCATTGGTCGGGGTTGTTAACTGGTTATCGGATCCAAAACCCGACCCGATAGCTTAACGGTGTTCCGTTACGGTGGATGCCACGTGTCGGTCACCCTTGACGAAAGCACTTCTGTGACGCGCGATTTATCGTCATGGAAGTGGACACTTCCGTGATGATAATTTTGGCAATGTCATGGAACACTTCTACGACAGCACAGGTATGACTATCTTGATTCTGTCATAAATTTTTCATGGATGTACATGCATGATAGAAAACACGACCTACTGTGACAAACACGTATCATCATGGAAGTGTATTTTTTTGTAGTGATGGCTTGCTTGCTCAAAATGGTTAGTGATATGCTCCAAAAGTCCGCAACCACTCTTTCATTTCCACATATGTCCTAAACCTAAATTCAAACTCGGCCCCACCGATTTGGTCTATCCGGCGCCACCGAGTTCATTTGACATAGCCATAGCCAGAAACCCTAATCAGTTTGGTCTCACCGATAGGGATCTCGGTCTCACCGAGATGGGATTGCTAACTCTCCGTTTCCCTTCGTAACGTTTCGGCCTAACCGAGATGAGTGATCGGTTCCACCGAGTTCGCAATGCAAACTCTCTGTTTTCTTTTCGTAACGTTTCGGTCTCACCAAAATGAGCGATTGGTCCCACCGAGTTTGCCTGACCAACTCTCTGTTTGCCTATTACTGAAATCGGTCTCACCGAGTTCATGTGATCGGTCTCACCGAGATCAAGTTATGCCCTAACCCTAGCTCATCGGTCCCACCGAGTTGATCATGTCGGTCCCATCGAAAAACCTAACGTTCATATTTTGAACTAAATCGGTCTGACCGAGTTTCATTGTTCGGTCCCACCGAGTTTGGTAAATTGTGTGTAATGGTTAGATTTTGTGTGGAGGCTATATATACCCCTCTACCCTTCTTGCATTCGTGGAGAGAGCCATCAGAACGTGCTTACACTTCGAGCATTCATTTTCTAAGAGAGAACCACCTACTCATGTGTTGAGACCAAGATATTCTAATCCAACCACAAGAATCTTGATGTCTAGCCTTCCCCAAGTTGCTTTCCACTCAAATCATCTTTCCACCAAATCCAAATCCGTGAGAGATAGTTGAGTGTTGGGGAGACTATGATTTGAAGCACAAGAGCAAGGAATTCATCATCAACACACCATCTATTACCTTTTGGAGAGTGGTGTCTCCTAGACTGGTTAGGTGTTACTTAGGAGCCTCCGTCAAGATTGTGGAGTTGAACCAAGGAGTTTATACGGGCAAGGAGATCGCCTACTTCGTGAAGATCTACCCTAGTGAGGCAAGTCCTTCGTGGGCGATGGCCATGGTGGGATAGACAAGGTTGCTTCTTCGTGGACCCTTCATGGGTGGAGCCCTTCGTGGACTCGCGCAATCGTTATCCTTCGTGGGTTGAAGTCTCCATCAACGTGGATGTACGATAGCACCACCTATCGGAACCATGGGAAAAATCTTCGTGTCTACATTGCGTTTGCTCCCTCCAAACTCCTCCCTTTTACCTTCATATGCAATGATTTACATTCCGCTGCTATACTCTTAGAATTGCATGTGTAGGTTGATTGCTTGACTTGTGCTAAGTTGCTAAAATCTGCCAAGACTTAAAATTAGGAAAAGGCTAGATTTTTATTTGGTCAAGTAGTCTAATCACCCCCCCTCTAGACATACTTTCGGTCCTACACTACCTTATACCTCCTGACAGTGGGATGCCCCGGGGTAGGCCTACGGTATGATTTCGGCCTAGCAAGCTCAACGACCCAATCGTTAGCAGGAAAATCATTCGGTTGGGCCGGACCGGACCGGTAAAGCCTATCCGGCTGAACACCATGAAGCCTATTCGATTAACCACCACAATTTCAACTAGACCAGGACGTGCTCAATCGAGACGAACGTTACCCACAACATCATGAAGACGACGACATGGTAACTTTACCTGCAACTGTCACCATTTTATGGCCGTTATTACATCATGGCTCTCACAACCCTTGTAACTCCACCTTCTCACCATAGTACATAAGGTGAAAAGGGCGAGAGACATAGACATGTTCACTCAAGACTACAGGCTAAACAAATTCTTTGTAATCACTCGGCTCACATAAGAGAGAAAACATCCAATCAGAAGTAGGGTGTTACCCATAGAATAGGGGGCTGAACCTGGGTAAAACCTCCACTGTGTGAAAACCCGTACCTAAATCTTTCACGTGATGGTACACACAATCTGCTCTGCCCTAAGCCGCCCGCCGATGACTGGAGATGATTCCGCCTGGACCATCACTCTAGCTTTCACACACTGGAGTCATGTGCTTGCAGTCTTCGCGATAGTTTGCGCCCACCATGGGACCGCCGAGCCCATTGTACTATGATGACCCACAAGTATAGGGGATCAATCGTAGTAAGAGTGTCGAACCCAACGAGGAGCAGAAGTGATCAATAAGCGGTTTTTAGCAAGGTATTCTGTGCAAATGTAGTAATAAAGTAGTAGTAGCAGATAGTTTAAAAGTAATATAATTCGTTGCAAGTAACAAGTAACCAAAGTAACAAAGTGTAGCACGGTGTTCCAATCCTTTCATTGCAAAGGACAAGCCAAAAGTACTTCTTATAATGAGAAAGGCGTTCTCGATGACACATGAGAATTTTATCTAGTCACGTTTACCAGGGTTCATTGGTTCACATTCACTACTTTGATAAGTTGGTATATGGTGGATCGATGCTATGGTGTTGTTCTACTTGAACAAACAACCCACTTATGACTACCCCCTCTCGCGAGCATCTACAACTATGAAAGAAGAATTAATATAAATTTAAGCATAGCATGATACGGAATTGCCCGTAATTTAATCTTCTATCACTCCCGCAACCCATCATCTACTTACTAATCCCACAGTGCTTTCCCCTAGGCCCAAGCATGGTAATGTGTCGTGTAGTTGACATTCACATGACACCATTAGAGGAAGATCAACATAACACACCATTAAAATATTGATCGAAAACCAACTTCACATGATTACTTATAACAAGACTTCTCTCATGTCCTTAAGAACAAACAGAACTATTCACAAATCATATTCATGTTCATAATATATGATTAATAATCTAAACTTACGATCTTTCATCAAATAAACCAACTAGCATCAACTACAAGATGTAATCAACACTACTAGCAACCAACATGTACCAATTTGAGGTTTTGGGACAAAGATTGAATACAAGAGAGATGGTGCTACTGAAGATGTTGATGGAGAGTCCTCCCACGACTAGAGGAGCGTTGGTGATGACGATGGCTTCGATTTCCCCCTCTGGAGAGAAGTATCCCCGGCGGAATCGCTCCGCCGGAGAGCAAAAGTGCTCCTGCCCAGGTTCCGCTTCGAGACGGCGGCGCTTCGCCCCGAAAGTCTTCTCTTTATTTTATTTCTAGGGAAAATGGCCTCATATAGCAGAAGATGGGCAACAGAGGGACTATGTGGGCCTAGCAAGGCACCTGGGCGCACCCGGGGGGGAGGGGGGTAGGCGCGCCCCTGCCTTGTGGGTCTCTGGTACTTCTATATTCCAGTATATTTTGTATAATCCAAAATAATTCTCCGTAAAACTTCAGGTTATTTGAAGCTCCGGAGCAAGAAATAAATCCGCTTTCCGTATTAAAAATCCATAAAAAAGTTAATAAATCCGCACTTCGTCCTTAAATATTTTGTCATGTTCTTGGTTTAACGTGTCGAAACAACCTTTTCTTGTTGCCGTGCAAGGAAAACCACATGGGAAAGCATCGGCTGTCATTAATTAATTGCAAACAGGTGATTGTAGACCCCAGGGTGCTAGGTGGCCACCCAGAAACATCGAACTTGATGGTGAAACCCAACATTTGCTCTACATATTTTCTCTCCAAACGGAGGTAAGTTGGTCTCTCATGGTTAACAACATTTAGGTAGAATTCTGAACCTGTTGGCATCTATGTACTCATATAGTACTACAATAGAACAAGGAGTTCGAAATATACCATGTTTTATACCGGCTTTTTTCAAGACAATTAGCACTAGTTCGATTTCGGACAGTTCCAGCAAGAGCAGTACATGATCTCCCTCACTTGTCGTCTCCATTTGTCGAGGTCGGCAGCGGACAGTGATACGGGAACATGCACACCTGATCCAAAGCTGCACTATAAAACTCCATTTGTTCTTTGTAGTTTCCTGTCTGTCCTGTATAATGCCGGCTACCTTTCCTGTATAATCCTGGGAATCCCACCAGCACTCCTTGTCCTCGCACAGAATCATAGCAGCCATGAACTCCCAAGCCTTTCTCGCCCCCTTTGTGCAGCATGATTACATAAAGAATCAAGCAAGCTACAAGACTTACAATACTCAATGTGCGCGTACTTGGTGTTGGACAAAGTCGCGGACGCAGAGACATCGGGATACCTTTGTCTTGCCTTTACTTTGCGAACATCCTCATGGCTCTGACCGCCTCGCACTTATCATATTCTCCTCGTGCCGTATCAACGTCATTCCACCATAATTCTATTCAATTCTTCGCCATCATTCGCCCACACACACGTACACACAGGCCGTCCACAAGTTCTAGTTTTCTGAGAGGGCTTGATGGGTGTGTGGATGGATGGCAAATGGCAATTCTCAGCGCCGTGGCCTACCAAGATGCTATAAATCTCTGTAACATCACATGATGCAGCAATCAGGAGAGCAACCCTTTTGTTTTTAGGTTTTTGCGCGCTCTTTGGGTTTTCTGAATTGGAAGTACTTCCTCCGTTCCAAAATAGATGACTCAGTTTTGCGGAGGGAGTACCTCTTAGCGTGTTGCTGGTGTAATAATTCGACACGGCACGGCACGGCACAGCGCTGCGCTGCATGATTTGGATTACGGCCATCGATTTTTTTAGGTTGTGCCTAGGCTTAGCTTCCTCAGATCAATCATTATTCAGAGTGCTTGATAGGACATGCTTTCATCAGTCGCCCCCTTAACCCGTTTGGTCTTCCTGCTAGTCGCTTTCTCCGGCGAACGACGAAAGGGTCAGGACGCACGCGATGGTGTTTAGAAAAGGTTGACAGTGATTATTCCAAACTGCACTGTTGTTTCTTCAGGCCATCCATTTGTCTTTAACAGAAGGATGTAGATATGCACTGATCTGAGGTCTCAGTTTTTGGAAATTTTGGAAGCTGCACCTTGCCTGAATTGCATCGTCTTGTCGAATGTCAACTAATAAAAACCACTTCTGCCAAACCCATGTTTAGTCATGGCTGAACAGAAAGCAGAAGCTGGTGCCAGACAATACAAGTATAACCTGCAACACGATGCTCGTAGTATATAAAAATGGCACCATTAAAAAGGAGACGTCGATGGATAATGCAGTGGTCGCCTCTCCGCAAGGGAATTAACGGCCCATAACGTGTCGCTTCCCGTGTTGGGGTTCGCCCGGTTTTCTGTTAAGTGTCAACTTCTGCCATGAAAGAAACCCTGCAAGTTGCGCCCGTCGTGCTCCTCCATTACTCTCCCCCACAAATTGCCTTGAACATATTTTTTGTTGCTAATTGGCCCCCTTCATTTCGCCATACCAGATAATAACACCAAGAAATGAGTAAGGCACATACCGAAATTCGGCCGACTTAACATCACTGTTGAATAGCAGGTGACAACTGATTAAAGGACATATGAACGACAGAGAAACCGGATATTTATATATGGTTGATTGAAATGTAAACCCCTCTTGCTCCATCGTTTCTCCGAGCTTGCGAGAATTCGGCGCAATCGACATGCAACATGTACAGAAAACATTCAGACTTTCAGAGGCTTGCGACGCGCTCTGGAAACTGAAACCCTCGCTCTTCTTCCCGGAGAGTCGACGGGCAGGGGGACTGATCGATACCTGGCATCAGGCATTGAGTCGCCAGACTGACTAATTAACACTATTACCACAGGGTACTTACTTACTTACTAAATCGGCCCTCCTCCTCGTCTTGTTATTATGGACCGGTGCCACCAAACCGAGCTGCCTGTTCCTTCCATGTCGTCCTCAGGGTCTCTACTGCGCCGCGGCCGCGATCGACGACGACGACCGGGCGGGCCACGCCGAGGGCGGCCTCCAGGAGGCCGCCGTCTGTTGCTTGCGCCTCTTGGGGTCCTCGAGCTCCGACGTCAGCATCTCGAACATCACCTGCACGTCCTTGTATCCGCAGGTCTGCACGTCCTCGTGAAGCTTCAGTATGCTGCCTCCACCGCCTGCACGCACGAACGCACGGGTTGGTTTCAGATAAGGGTTTTGTTGTCACTGTCATGGGTTCCTCCCCACACTTTGTTAGTGGAGAGGAAAGCAGGAGCTATGCTATGCTGGCTTCTTCTACACCTTGGGAATTCGTGGGGAGATGAAAGATATGTGGCACTCGTTGCCACTCGTGCGAATGGAATGACACCTCAGCTTTTTTCAAGGTAATAATGACACCTCAGCTTTTTTTAAGGGAATAATGACACCTCACCTCGGCTTGTTGTGTATACTTGTTCTCTTTCTCCTTTTTTTTCCCCACTCATTTCATGATTTTTAGCAACAGAGTGACTTTTTCTTTGAACGGTTAACAGAGTGAATTTATTAACTAAAGAAAGAGATTATATTTGGTTGAAAGAACTAGAACAAACAGGAGTACGCCTTCAATCCTTTTGATGTCATCATCTCCTACTGGCTACTCCCCACCCCCGGTTTTATTTTTATTTTTATTTTTTTGAACATCTCCTACTTCACGTTTTCCTTGCACAAACGGCGAACTAGCAAGTAGATTGGGCCCACCTAAGTGGAAGCCCATTCCTCCTTTCCTGGCAGGTCGAACAACTTGGCAATTGGCGTCATGGGCCTAGCACAAATGGCAAAGCCACCAAGGCCCGTGTACTAAAGTTCTATAGTATCTACTAATAAGACCTTGGGGCCATAAACAATAATGGGCTTCCACTTCCACCACTGGCGATACAACCGAAGCTGCCGAGTCAAGGGTGTCTTTTATTCTTCTGGATAAAAAGGGCGGGCGATCCAAAGAACACAACCGCATAAATATCATTACTGGCACCACACAGAAACACCAGAAGCTATCTAGTCTAGACAAAGAAAAAACTCCCACAAGAGGAAGTAAAAGATGAAGTAGCATCTCATTCTCACCTCACCCCCAACAAAAAGAAGGGAAAAAAAAAGTGAGACCAACGGGGTAAAGGGAGACATTCGATATTCTTCTACCGCGAAATCGACGGCTAAACGCACTCCGTCATGCATCCTTATCTAGAAACCGCATGTGCCTTTTCCTCAGCCAAGAACATTCCCCACCTCGGGTTCTCACCACGAAGCTTCTTCGCCTCCTTCTCCACTACCTAAAACTTTACCACAAAGGCGCATGACACACATGAATATATACGCCCTTTATTCCCAGCCCCAAGCGAGACCGATGGAGCGCCGCAAGTTCACTGACACGGCGACGTGTGGCTTTTTTTTATGGGATGCCAATGTGCCATGGTGACCGTGACTCCATGTTGCTGCAACGGACGGCTGGGGACAAAAAGGAAAGGAGATAGCTCCACAAAGATACAAAACAAAATGTAAAGGTTGACATCGCCTATTGGCCGGCTATCATCAGCCCGATCTCCAAAAAAACTGATATCATCGCACTGTTCCAACAGAAAAAAGATGTAGGAGCCATGGCCCATGGGCGGCTCCGGTGGTCTGCGGCGTTCTTCTCGGGCCCTGGGTTTGATTTGTGCATACGATCATTGCGCCTACGAGTACCGGTACTAAGATACAGTGTCCTACGACGATCCTGCCATAAGTTCATGGCCATAAGCTCGAGTTCTACTAGACAAGTTGGTGCGGTTAAAGTTTTATGGGCGACACTATCTCCCAATGATTGTGTGGTCGAGTGTCATAGAAAGCCATATCCTGATGGCCGCAAGAGAACCATTGGCAGTGGCAGACCGCTCCCCTTGCGCACCGCCGCAGCCGCAAAAGCTCGGTTCAGACGGCAAGAACTGAATTATTGGAGGGCAATGACAATGCACACTTGCTAAGACAAGGATCTCAAGACCAGACAAGGGAAGCTGCGAGAGAGAAGAGGACACGACAAGCAGCACTGCCACTACTTTTTCTCTCTATGGATAGATTTGCACGGTGTCAAGGAAGATCTGTGCAGGTGTGTGGCAAAGATAATTCATCAGTAATTATTAACCGTGCGGCAAATATCAGATGGCGCATCGTAGTAGACGAGCAGGCCCACGACACTTGTCGGCGCCTACTGAATATGGACGGTACTGGCTGGCGGCACAGTGCGGCTAGCGCCAGGTACTGGCGACGAGATCTCACACTGTGCGGCGCTGCTACTTCATTCCTCGCACTTGCAGGCTGCTGCCAAGTTCCTTGTATGTGCAGTTGCGTACCGACAGGGGAGGTTGACTTCCTTGGCACAACATTCAGTCTCGTGCAAGTGCAGAGTTGGATCTTTCTTTTGTCTGCCTGTTGTTTCGAAGAGAAGTATACCTAACTGAACCCGTTGAAATTCCAAAGAAATTTTCAGCATGGGTGCCGTGGTCGGCAGCAGAAACCGAGAAAGAGGTCGCCAGACTTTTCACCCCGGGGCCCGCGTGTGTTAGAATATGTGAGGGGAGGAGCGCAGAGGCGTGGCTTCTAGACTCAAACTGCAAAGTCCAATCCGATCTGCCTAGCTAGTTGTATTTTAGTGGAGAAGTATCACATTCCAAAATGGATTAGTCTTTGACCCGTGTAAATTAAACTGACGAGTGTGGTCAATGCCGTAGGGGCGAAGAATTTGCCGATTAAAGTAAGTTCGATCCAATTATTATACTACTACTCTACTGTAGTAGAAAACAGCTGCAGGATTCAGTGGTTTCTTGCGGAGGCTGTATAAACTGACTAATTATTCAGACTGAAACGTCACCTAACCGCTACCGAACTCTGATAAGTTTCTTAAGTTTTGGATCCGGGGAGGAAAGATGAACAAGGCAAATAATATGCATGGCTAGGCTATCTATCACTGTCCTGCTGAGTATGAAATTCGCTGTTCATCCAGGCAATTGCAGATTAACCTGAATAAACCTCAGCCACGCGCGTGTCACCTACCTAGAATTCTAGATACTGCTGTTTTGTCCCGCAGAGTGGAGTGGTAAAACAAACCACGAGTGAATTCCGCAGTGATCATGGGAACTCAACTGACAAAACTGAAGTCGGAGGTGTCGCTCTGCGTGTGGCAACCATAAACCTCTAATTCAGAGCAACTGACTCAACTGATCAAACAGCCAGACACTGGAGTACGACGCATCCGATCCGCGTGGTAGCCGTGCCCAGGGCCACGGATCGACCAATGGACGGCGGTGAAGGCGAGGGGGCGGCGGCGGTGGCGCGTACCTGTCTTGCGGGAGCGGACGCGGGTGGAGACGGCGGCGAGCGCGCGGCGCGCGGGGAAGACGACCTTCTTGCGCCACCAGGCCATCATCGCGCGCACGGGCGCCGCTATCCTCGCGGCGGCGGCCAGCCTCGACGCCCACCTTCTCGCTCGCTCTCGCTCTGGCCGGGTGTTCGGGATTTTGATCTCGAATCGAATCGAACGCGCCGCGGCTGATGGGCACTGTTGGGTTGCTGTTTATAGGCGGGGCAGCGGCGCTGGTTGTTGTTGCTGCTGGTTGGTTGCACTCGCTGCGTTTTGGATTCGTGTGCTCTGCTCTGCCTTTTTATCCCTCGCGTGCCCCTCGCGTGGCTAGGCAGGGCTTTGCTGCCATCCCCACCCCAAACGTGGTTTCGTCCCAACCAAATCGATATTTTTCTTACCTTATCCTAATGAAAACCCGGCATTAAACCAATCAAATCTTACTAAAACCATGTCCTGCATTAACTCAATTAAATCGAATAAAATCTTGGTAAAACCTTAACTAAATCAAATTTTACATGTCTTCTTGTACCCATACTCAATTCAAATCAATTTTGCCAAAATCTAAAATATGATTTCCCACAAAAAAAACTAGAATATGATGGATGTATTGTATATGTCGGACACGATTGATGTTGAACCATTAGAATATGTATGCCCCTGTTTGCAACAAATGGGCAATTAGCTAGTTAGTTTTATGGCGGAATAACTATACTTATATTTAGTCAAATTCATGGTCAAAGTTTGATCCAAAATATAAGGATGATTAATAAACTTGGACAAATTAAGTACCCTAAACTATTTTTTAATATTGTAAGTACAACATAACATAGATGCACATAGGCCAACACTCATCTACTGAATATTAGGCTCGTAAAGCGTCAAGATTAACGAAGTCACGATAAAGATCATGCTATCGACTATAATATCAGGATGCTTAAAATTTAAGGCGCTTTAATGAGATGCGAGTGCATTAAATGCACGGTTTAGTCCATGATGAACTAGGCATTCAACCAATGGTTCAATCTCGAGCCACTCTAAACTACAGAGATTTCAACATGTGTGTACGATTATACATCGACATGTCTCCTACGGTCCCGCCACCCTCCCCATGACCTCGTTCATCAAAGTGGGCTAGGGTGTGTAAGGATTGTTTTCTTATTAATACCGTAATCATGTGATGCTTTTTTAGTAAAATGCAGGTTCTGTAGAAGATGTATATTTTGTGGCTCCTTGCACCTTAGGGACGGGATACTAGGATGTTATTATTGCCAAAAGTCACACGCCAACACAAAATCATCTCATGCATTCAATTATGGCATATTCTAGTGTGACCTGTTGAATTTTGTAGAAAACACATTTTGAGATATATTTTCTATGTGTCCATAAGATTTGAAGAGGCCGAAGGCACACAAAATAAAAGTGAATTTTCGCATAATGCAAGTTCGACAGAAGATGTCGTGACGTATTGAACTTCATAGGTAGCATGTGTTGGAAATATGCCCTAGAGGCAATAATAAATTGGTTATTATTATATTTCCTTGTTCATGATAATCGTTTATTATCCATGCTAGAATTGTATTGATGGGAAACTCAGATACATGTGTGGATACATAGACAACACTATGTCCCTAGTAAGCCTCTAGTTGACTAGCTCGTTGATCAATAGATGGTTACGGTTTCCTGACCATGGACATTGGATGTCGTTGATAACGGGATCACATCATTAGGAGAATGATGTGATGGACAAGACCCAATCCTAAGCCTAGCACAAGATCGTGTAGTTCGTTTGCTAAGAGCTTTTCCAATGTCAAGTATCATTTCCTTAGACCATGAGATTGTGCAACTCCCGGATACCGTAGGAATGCTTTGGGTGTACCAAACGTCACAACGTAACTGGGTGGCTATAAAGGTGCACTACAGGTATCTCCGAAAGTGTCTGTTGAGTTGGCACGAATCGAGACTGGGATTTGTCACTCCGTGTAAACGGAGAGGTATCTCTGGGCCCACTCGGTAGGACATCATCATAATGTGCACAATGTGACCAAGGAGTTGATCACGGGATGATGTGTTACGGAACGAGTAAAGAGACTTGCCGGTAACGAGATTGAACAAGGTATCGGGATACCGACGATCGAATCTCGGGCAAGTAATATACCGGTAGACAAAGGGAATTGTATACGGGATTGATTGAATCCTCGACATCGTGGTTCATCCGATGAGATCATCGAGGAGCATGTGGGAGCCAACATTGGTATCCAGATCCCGCTGTTGGTTATTGACCGGAGAGTCGTCTCGGTCATGTTTGCGTGTCTCCCGAACCCGTAGGGTCTACACACTTAAGGTTCGGTGACGCTAGGGTTGTAGAGATATTAGTATGTGGTAACCCGAAAGTTGTTCGGAGTCCCGGATGAGATCCCGGACGTCACGAGGAGTTCCGGAATGGTCCGGAGGTAAAGATTTATATATGGGAAGTATTGTTTTGGTCGCCGGAAAAGTTTCGCGCATTATCGGTATTGTACCGGGAGTGCCGAAAGGGGTCCGGGGGTCCACCAAGGGGTCCACCTGCCCCGGGGGGCACATGGGCTGTGGGGTGTGCGCCTTGGCCTATATGGGCCAAGGGAACCAGCCCCAAGAGGCCCATGCGCCAAGAGATAAGGGAAAGGGAGAGTCCTAAAGGGGGAAGGCACCTCCGAGGTGCCTTGGGGAGGATGGACTCCTCCCTGGCCGCACCCTTCCTTGGAGGAAGGGCCAAGGCTGCACCCCCCCCTCTCCCTTGGCCCTATATATAGTGGGGGGAGGGAGGGCAGCAACATCTAAGCCCTGGCGCCTCCCTCTCCCTCCTCCCGCAGCGCTTGGCGAAGCCCTGTTGGAATCCCGCTACTTCCACCACCACGCCGTCGTGCTGCTGGATCTTCATCAACCTCTCCTCCCCCCTTGCTGGATCAAGAAGGAGGAGACGTCGCTGCTCCGTACGTGTGTTGAACGCGGAGGTGCCGTCCGTTCGGCGCTAGGATCATCGGTGATTTGGATCACGACGAGTACGACTCCATCAACCCCGTTCTCTTGAACGCTTCCGCTCGCGATCTACAAGGGTATGTAGATGCACTCCTTCCCTCTCGTTGCTAGTAAACTCCATAGATTGATCTTGGTGATGCGTAGAAAATTTTGAATTTCTGCTACGTTCCCCAACAGTGGCATCATGAGCTAGGTCTATGCGTAGTTTCTATGCACGAGTAGAACACAAAGTAGTTGTGGGCGTCGATTTTGTCAATTTACTTGCCGTTACTAGTCTTATCTTGATTCGGCGGCATCGTGGGATGAAGCGGCCCGGACCGACCTTACACGTACACTTACGTGAGACAGGTTCCATCGACTGACATGCACTAGTTGCATAAGGTGGCTAGCGGGTGTCTGTCTCTCTCACTTTAGTTGGATCGGATTCGATGAAAAGGGTCCTTATGAAGGGTAAATAGAAATTGGCATATCACGTTGTGGTTTTTGCGTAGGTAAGAAACGTTCTTGCTAGAATGCCATAGCAGCCACGTAAAACATGCAACAACAATTAGAGGACGTCTAACTTGTTTTTGCAGGGTATGCTATGTGATATGATATGGCCAAAAGGATGTGATGAATGATATATGTGATGTATGAGATTGATCATGTTCTTGTAATAGGAATCACGACTTGCATGTCGATGAGTATGACAACCGGCAGGAGCCATAGGAGTTGTCTTAATTTATTGTATGACCTGCGTGTCAATGAAAAACGCCATGTAATTACTTTACTTTATTGCTAACCGTTAGCCATAGTAGTAGAAGTAATAGTTGGCGAGACAACTTCATGAAGACACGATGATGGAGATCATGATGATAGAGATCATGGTGTCATGCCGGTGACGAAGGTGATCATGCCGCGCCTCGAAGATGGAGATCTAAGGCGCAAGATGATATTGGCCATATCATGTCACTTTATGATTTGCATGTGATGTTTGTCATGTTTACATCTTATTTGCTTAGAACGACGGTAGCATAAATAAGATGATCCCTCACTAAAATTTCAAGAGACGTGTTCCCCCTAACTGTGCACCGTTGAGAAGGTTCGTTGTTTCGAAGCACCACGTGATGATCGGGTGTGATAGATTCTAACGTTCGAATACAACGGGTGTTGACGAGCCTAGCATGTACAGACATGGCCTCAGAACACATGCGAAACACTTAGGTTGACTTGACGAGCCTAGCATGTACAGACATGGCCTCGGAACACAAGAGATCGAAAGGTCGAACATGAGTCGTATAGTAGATGCGATCAACATGGAGATGTTCACCGATGATGACTAGTCCGTCTCACGTGATGATCGGACACGGCCTAGTTTGACTCGGATCATGTATCACTTAGATGACTAGAGGGATGTCTATCTAAGTGGGAGTTCATTAAATAATCAGATGAACTTAATTCATGAACATAGTCAAAAGGCCTTTGCAAATTATGTCATAGCTTACGCTTTAGTTCTACTGTTTAAGATATGTTCCTAGAGAAAATTTAGTTGAAAGTTGATAGTAGCAATTATGCGGACTGGGTCCGTAAACTGAGGATTGTCCTCGTTGCTGCACAGAAGGCTTATTTCCTTAATGCACCGCTCGGTGTGCTGAACCTCGAGCGTCGTCTGTAGATGTTACGAAACATCTGACATACACGATTTGATGACTACGTGATAGTTCAGTGCGTAATGCTGACGGTTTAGAATTGTGGCACCAAAGACGTTTTTGAAACGTTGCAGAATATATGAGATGTTCCGAAGACTGAAATTGGGATTTCAGACTAGTGCCCACGTCAAGAGGTATGAGACCTCTGACAAGTTTCTTAAGCCTGCAGACTAAGGGAGAAAAGCTCAATCGTTGAGCATGTGCTCAGATTGTCTGAGTACTACAATCACTTGAATCGAGTGGGAGTTAATCTTCCAGATAAGATAGTGATGGTTCTCCATAGTCACTGCCACCAAGCTGTTAGAGCTTCGTGATGAACTATAACATATCAGGGATAGACATGATGATCCTTGAGCAACTCGCGATGTTTGACACCGCGAAAGTAGAAATCAAGAAGGAGCATCAATTGTTGATGGTTAGTAAAACCACTAGTTTCAAGAAGGGCAAGGGAAGAAGGGATACTTCATGAAACAACAAATCATTTGATGCTCTAGTGAAGAATCCCAAGGTTGAACCCAAACCCGAGACTAAGTGCTTCTGTAATGAGGGGAACGGTCACTGAAGCAGAACTACCCTAGATACTTGGTAGATGAGAAGGCAG
This sequence comes from Aegilops tauschii subsp. strangulata, assembly GCF_002575655.3. Taxonomy (NCBI): domain Eukaryota; kingdom Viridiplantae; phylum Streptophyta; class Magnoliopsida; order Poales; family Poaceae; genus Aegilops; species Aegilops tauschii. Next base: position 546,363,682 of record NC_053036.3, on the reverse strand, counting down.
GCAAGGTCGACAGAAGTATATTGGATATACATTATATGAATGTGTACTTTACTAGTACTCCTAGCAGCACCAGGGTATTAGATACCGGTTCGGTTGCTAAGTGTTAGTAACTCGAAATAAAAGTTGCGGAATAAACGGAGACTAGCTAAAGGTGAGATGACGATATGTGTTGGAAGTGTTTCCAAGGTTGATGTGATCAAGCATCGCATGCTCCCTCTACCATTGAGATTTGGTGTTTGCATTGAGCATGATTGGATTATGTTTATCGCAATATGGTTATTCATTTAAGGAGAATAATGGTTACTCTGTTTATTTGAATAATACCTTCAATGGTCTTGCACCTAAAATAAATCTCGATCGCAGTGATACACATGTTCGTGCCAAAAGATATAAAATAGTAATGATAGTACCACATACTTGTGGCACTGCCATTTGAGTCATATTGGTATAGAACGCATGAAGAAGCTCCATGTAGATGGATCTTTGGACTCACTCGTTTTTGAAAAGATTGAGACATGCGAACCATGTCTATTGGTATATATGCATGAAGAAACTCCATGCAGATGGATCGTTTGGACTCACTTGATTTTGAATCACTTGAGACATGCAAATCATACCACATGGGCAAGATGACTGAAAGGCCTCGTTTTCAGTAAGATGGAACAAGAGAGCAACTTGTTGGAAGTAATACATTTTGATGTGTGCATTCCAATGAGTGCTGAGGCATGCAGTGGATATCGTTATGTTCTTACTTCACAGATGATTTGAGTAGATGCTGAGTGTATTTACTTGATGAAACACAAGTCTGAATTATTGAAAGGTTCAAGTAATTTCAGAGTGAAATTGAAGATCGTCGTGACAAGAGGATAAAATGTCTGTGATATGATCATAGAGATGAGTATCTGAGTTACGAGTTTGGCACACGATTAAGAAATTGTGGAAATTGTTTCATGACTAATATCTCTTGGAGCACCATAGTGTGATGGTGTGTCCGAACATCATAACTACACCCTATTGGATATGGTGCATACCATGATGTCTCTTATCAAATTACAACTATCGGTTATGGGTTAGGCATTAGAGACAACCGCATTCACTTTAAATAGGGCACCACGTAATTCCGTTGAGACGACACCGTTTAGAGAAACCTAAGTTGTCGTTTCTTAAAAGTTTGGGGCTGAGATGCTTATGTGAAAAAGTTTCAAGCTGATAAGCTCGAACCCAAAGCGGATAAATGCATCTTCATAGAAAACCCAAAACATTTGGGTATACCTCCTATTTCAGATCTGGAAGCAAAAGTAATTGCTTCTAGAAACGAGTCCTTTCTCAAGAAAAGTTTCTCTCGAAAGAATTGAGTGGGAGGATGGTGGAGACTTGATGAGGTTATTGAACCATGACTTCAACTAGTGTGTAGCAGGGCACAGGAAGTTGTTCCTGTGGCACCTACACCAATTGAAGTGGAAGCTTATGATAGTGATCATGAAACTTCGGATCAAGTCACTACCAAACCTCGTAGGACGACGAGGATGCGTACTACTTCAGAGTAATGCGTAATCCTGTCTTGGAAGTCATGTTGTTGGACAACGATGAACCTATGAGCTATGGAGAAGCGATGGTGGGCCCATATTCCGACAAATGGTTAGAAGCCATGAAATCCGAGATAGGATCCATGTATCAGAACAAAGCATGGACTTTGGTGAGCTTGCCCGATGATCGGCAAGCCATTGAGATAAATGGATCTTTAAGAAGAAGACGGACGTGGACGGTAATGTTACCGTCTATGAAGCTCGACTTGTGGCAAAGAGTATTTTCACAAGTTCAAGGAGTTGACTGCGATGAGATTTTCTCATCCGTAGCGATGCTTAAGTCCGTCAGAATCATGTTAGCATTAGCTGCATTTATGAAATCTGGCAGATGGATGTCAAAACAAGTTTCCTTACCAGTTTTCGTAAGGAAAGGTTGTATGTGATACAATCAGAAAGGTTTTGTCGATCCTAAGGATGCTAAAAGGTATGCTAGCTCCAGCGATCCTTTCATGGACAAGAGCAAGCATCTCGGAGTCAGAATATACGCTTTGATGGAGTGATCAAAGTTTTTGGGTTTATACAAAGTTTGTTAGAAACTTGTATTTACAATAAAGTGAGTGGGAGCGCTACAACATTTCTGATAAGTATATGTGAATGACATATTGTTGATCCGAAATGATGTAAAATTTCTGGAAAGCATAAAGGGTTGTTTGAAAGGAGTTTTTCAAAGGAAGACCTGGATAAAGCTGCTTACATATTGGGCATCAAGATCTATAGAGATAGATCAAGACGCCTGATGATACTTTCAAAGAACGCACACCTTGACATGATTTTGAAAGAGTTCAAAATAGATCAGCAAAGAAGGAGTTCTTGGCTGTGTTACAAGGTGTGAGTATTGAGTAAGACTCCAGACCTGACCACAGCAGAAGAGAGAGAAAGGACGAAGGTCGTCCCCTATGCTTTAGACGTAGAATCTACAGTATGCTATGCTGTGTACCGCACATGAAGTGTGCCTTGCCATGAGTTGGTCAAGGGGTACAATAGTGATCCGGGAATGGATCACATGACAGCGGTCGAACTTATCCTTAGTATCTAGTGGACTAAGGAATTTTCTCGATTATGGAGGTGAAAAGGAGTTCGTCGTAAAGGGTTACGTCGATGCGAACCTTGACACTAATCCGGATGACTCTGAGTAGTAAACCGGATTAGTATAGTAGAGTAGTTATTTGAAATGGCTCCAAGTAGCGCGTGGTAGCATCCACAAGATGACATAGATATTCGTAAAGCACACACGGATCTGAAAGGTTCAGACCCGTTGACTAATAACCTCTCTCACAAGCATAACATGATCAAACCAGAACTCATTGAGTGTTAATCACATAGTGATGTGAACTAGATTGTTGACTCTAGTAAACTCTTGGATGTTGGTCACATGGTGATGTGACCTGTGAGTGTTAATCACATGGTGATGTGAACTAGATTATTGACTCTAGTGCAAGTGGGAGACTGTTGGAAATATGCCCTAGAGGCAATAATAAATTGGTTATTATTATATTTCCTTGTTCATGATAATCGTTTATTATCCATGCTAGAATTGTATTGATGGGAAACTCAGATACATGTGTGGATACATAGACAACACTATGTCCCTAGTAAGCCTCTAGTTGACTAGCTCGTTGATCAATAGATGGTTACGGTTTCCTGACCATGGACATTGGATGTCGTTGATAACGGGATCACATCATTAGGAGAATGATGTGATGGACAAGACCCAATCCTAAGCCTAGCAAGAGATCGTGTAGTTCGTTTGCTAAAGCTTTTCTAATGTCAAGTATCATTTCCTTAGACCATGAGATTGTGCAACTCCCGGATACCGTAGGAATGCTTTGGGTGTACCAAACGTCACAACGTAACTGGGTGGCTATAAAGGTGTACTACAGGTATCTCCGAGAGTGTCTGTTGGGTTGGCACGAATCGAGACTGGGATTTGTCACTTCGTGTAAATGGAGAGGTATCTCTGGGCCCACTCGGTAGGACATCATCATAATGTGCACAATGTGACCAAGGAGTTGATCACGGGATGATGTGTTACGGAACGAGTAAAGAGACTTGCCGGTAAAGAGATTGAACAAGGTATCGGGATACCGACGATCGAATCTCGGGCAAGTAATATACCGGTAGACAAAGGGAATTGTATACGGGATTGATTGAATCCTCGACATCGTGGTTCATCCGATGAGATCATTGAGGAGCATGTGGGAGCCAACATGGGTATCCAGATCCCGCTGTTGGTTATTGACCGGAGAGTCGTCTCGGTCATGTCTGCGTGTCTCCCGAACCCGTAGGGTCTACACACTTAAGGTTCGGTGACGCTAGGGTTGTAGAGATATTAGTATGCGGTAACCCTAAAGTTGTTCGGAGTCCCGGATGAGATCCCGGACGTCACGAGGAGTTCCGAAATGGTCCGGAGGTAAAGATTTATATATGGGAAGTCTTGTTTTGGTCGCTGGAAAAGTTTCGCGCATTATCGGTATTGTACCGGGAGTGCCGAAAGGGGTCCAGGGGTCCACCAAGGGGTCCACCTGCCCCGGGGGGGCACATGGGCTGTGGGGTGTGCGCCTTGGCCTATATGGGCCAAGGGCACCAGCCCCAAGAGGCCCATGCGCCAAGAGATAAGGGAAAGGGAGAGTCCTAAAGGGGGAAGGCACCTCCGAGGTGCCTTGGGGAGGATGGACTCCTCCCTGGCCGCACCCTTCCTTGGAGGAAGGGCCAAGGCTGCGCCCCCCCCTCTCCCTTGGCCCTATATATAGTGGGGGGGAGGGAGGGTAGCAACATCTAAGCCCTGGCGCCTCCCTCTCCCTCCCGTGACACATCTCCCTCCTCCCGCAGCGCTTGGCGAAGCCCTGTTGGAATCCCGCTACTTCCACCACCACGCCATCGTGCTGCTGGATCTCCATCAACCTCTCCTCCTCCCTTGCTGGATCAAGGAGGAGGAGACGTCGCTGCTCCGTACGTGTGTTGAACGCGGAGGTGCCGTCCGTTCGGCGCTAGGATCATCGGTGATTTGGATCACGACGAGTACGACTCCATCAACCCCGTTCTCTTGAACGCTTCCGCTCGCGATCTACAAGGGTATGTAGATGCACTCCTTCCCTCTCGTTGCTAGTAAACTCCATAGATTGATCTCGGTGATGCGTAGAAAATTTTGAATTTCTGCTACGTTCCCCAACAGCATGTTCACAAAAAAAGTGAATTTTAGCATAATGCAAGTTCGACAGAAGATGTCGTGACGTATTGAACTTCATAGGTAGCATGTTCTAGAGTTTGGTTTCTTCGATGATCCATAAGATTCGAAGATGGTGAAGGCACGCAAAATAAAGTGAATTTTAGTATGATGACATTTTTGCAGGAGATGTACATTTTGTGGCTTGTCGCGGACTATTGAAGGGATAGCTTTGGATGGTTTGCCAAATTAAAGGTACAAGGCAACACACAAGCATAGCATGCATTTCAGTTATGGAAAATTCTAGAGTATGACATGTTGAATTCCATAGAAAACATGTTATGAAATTGTTTTTTATGTGTCCATAAATTTTGAATAGGGTGAAGGTACACAAAATAAAAGTCAATTTTAGTAGAATGCAAGTTCGGCAGAAGATGCCGTGACGTATTGAACTTCGTAGGCAGAATGTTCTAGACTTTGGTTTCTTCCATGATCCATAAGATTTGAAGATGTTGAAGGCACACAAAATAAAGTGAATTTTAGTATGATGCAAGTTTTGCATGAGATGTACATTTTGTGGCTAGTCGCTGACTATTGACAGGCTAGCTACTTGGATGGTATTGCCAAAAGGCACAAGGCAACACACAGGCATATCAAGCATTTCAGTTGGAAAATTCTAGAGTGTGACCTGTTGAATTCCGTAGAAAACATGTTTCAAGATTGTTTTTTTGTTTGCCCATAAAAATTGAAGAGGGTGAAGGCATGCAAAAGAAAAGTCAATTTTAGTAGAATGCAAGTTCTGCAGGAGATGTTGTGACTTATTGAATTTCGTAGAGAACACATTTCGTGGTTTGGATTCTCCGATGATCCATAAGTTTGAGCAGGGTGAAAGCACGCAGAATAAATTGAATTTCAGTAGAATACAAGTTTTACAGAAGATGTCATGACCTATTGAATTTCGTAGAAAACACGTTCTAGCGTTTGGTTTCTTCTATGATCCATGCGGTTTGAAGATGGTGCAATGCAAGGTGTGCATGAGCTGTACATTTTGTTGCTTGTCGCGAACAATTGACGGGTTAGCTACTTGGATGGTATTGCCAAAAGGACGGCGGTGCATTCAGATGTGGGAAATTTTAGAGCAAAAATACCGTGTAATCACGCTCGTAGTTTTTTCGGGGTAAAATGTACAAGGGCCAACGTATCATAGAATTCAGGAATAAGGAGATGTAAAAGCAAGATATCGTAACCCTTGAATTCCGTAGAAAACCTGTTCCGGATGTTTTTTTTTCCTTCCATGCTCCATAAATTTTAAAGATGTTGAAAGCACACAAGATAATGTGAATTTTTCATCATAGTTGTAAGTGTTGTACTCCCTCCGTTCACAAATATCGGAGGTTCTAACTTTTTTTGGATCGGATATATAGACACATTTTAGTGTGTTTTCAGTCCGTATGTAGTTTATATTGAAATATCCAAAACATCTTATATTTGAGAGCCGAGGAAGTAGTCCATAGACCCACTTAGTGCATTCGGTTTTATATGTTTGTACCAACCCTTGGACCCGCCTGTCAGTGCTAGGATGATGATGAGCAGATCACCGACGCTTCCCTCTCGCTTGTGGCGACAGCATTTTCGGCATACACCGTTTTCAGGCCCACGCATCCGCATGGCACGAGGCTTTAACCTCCGCCTCATATGGTGGCACGTGGGGAGCTCCCATTCGCTCAAGTCAACCACGGCGTACTCCACCCGACGACGCTTCCGAGAGCACGTTTCTATCGGACCCGAATGTTCTTCCCAAAAATCCTAAAATCTCCGTGCCTTCAATCCAGTCTCCCGTGGCCGGCTGCGTGTGCACCGGTATCTTCGAAATCTCGCCCTCGCCCGCCTCGAGGAGCGGGCATGTGCCGGTAGTATCTTTCGAACGTGCGATGGTCTGTACGCACCGGCAAAGTCCTCTGGCCATAACGAGCAAACCGTACGCAGACATATATCTCCCGGACGGAGATCTGCCGACGTACACGGGCATGCGGAGCGGGACAGCCGACCGGTCACGTCTCCGCGGCCGCTCATGCATCCGGGGATGGATCGTGGCGGCAAGATGGAACGGACACTTGTGAGCCGCGCGCGTGGCGTGCGTGCGTGCGGCGCGGACGTTGCCGGACCCCGGCGGGGACAGACAGGGAACTGACTGGCCCGAGCGCGACCTGCGTTGTCGTCTCTTGCCAATGTGATGTCGTTGGAGTGCTATTGTATATCCGCACGAGGGCGGAGCTGCTCGGCGACGGCGACCTCTGGCGGTGTGTGGCCGTACGCTGACGAGCAGTAATGATCGCCGTCCGTTCCGTTGCAACGAGAGGTTTGGTGAAGTTTGACGCATTCAAGAGCTAGCTCCTATGATAGCCGTACATCGTCTCTGGGCCTAAAATAATACAGAAAAAATGCAAGCACTAGTGTAAGTCTATGACTTGAACCCTAGTGAGCCGTAGGTGATATCACTATCTTTTTAACCATCCAATCACAGATTGATTCGCTCCACAACTCTGAGCATCACATTCACATCAGTGTAGTAGGACCCTGAAAAAAAAGTGTAACAGGGACCAAAGAAGTTTTATTGTTTTGAAACAAGGAGGGGTCAAAAATATCGTGTTCTGAAGTTCACTTCGCCCTTAAATAGATTCATAGATTTAGATGCACGAAAAGAAATTGAGCATAAAATCCCCCCCAAGAAAACGTTTTCGAATGGAACCATTTAACACATTTCAACAAAACTAAAAGCAGCTACTTGGAATCAAACTCACGACCGGCCGAATGGAAATTTCGAACGCAATTATATTGTAAAACCATTCATTGACCAATCCCTGGTCATCAAGAATATACTGGCTTCGTAAGAATCGGGTGAGAGACGGAAATTTAAGTTCATCCAAATGTTTATATTATGTTTGGCAAAAGGTGCAGTTTCAGGACCAAGTAGGCATCATGGTGATTCTTCATGTGGTCACGGACAATTTTGAGGGCAAATGTTTGAGACTCTCAATTCCCGAGGGGCACATGAAAGCTGGCAAACTTTAATCTACAAAAAACAAATTCATGAAGCAGATAGTGAATTGGATGAAGAAGTATCCTTCTAGCGCGACTGGGGAGAGTTTGATTAAATCTGTCATTTAGGCCTTGCCAACTTATGTGATAGGGATTTTTAGATTTCCCGCTGCTTTATGCAACGACTTGTCTCATTTGATTAGGGACTACTGATGGGGGAGAAGGAGAAACCCACAAAAGGTACGTTGGTTATCGTGGGGAGGGGGACTATCAAGCCAAAAGCGCATGGAGGTATGGGTTTTCATGACCTACATTTATTTAATACGGCTCTTTTGGCAATACATGTTTGACACTTCCTAGTAATTCTGGGCCTCTTTATACGAGACTACTCAAGGGAAAATATTATTCTAATGGTCATTTATTGGATTATCTTTTTCTCTTCTTTTTTTCACTGTTGTGGCAAGTAAATCGTGCATGGTTTGGACTTATTGAAAAAAGAGTCATGTGAAGAGTGTATGTGGCAAGCATGTCAATATTGGCCGAACAAATTGGCTGCCAAGAAAGTCTGGACTAAAAAATTATAGCAAGAGAAATAGATGAAGGATTAAGTGGGTGTAACATTTTCCTCCCCGGGACAAAGAGTTGGGATGAGGATCTGGTTAGGCATATTTTTTACCCTCGTGATGCTATACCTATGATTGGCTTGTGTGTTCCTAATATCGCCAGTGAAAATTTTATTGTTTGGCAGTTGGCACTATGAGAAGAATGAAGTTTTTTCAGTTAGGAGTGCTTACAGATTTGTGCTTCATGAATACATGGCTTGTGCTGACCAGGATTACTACAGTGATGCCGTCGACGAGTCTAGGTATCAAAGGAAGCTCGTTGGGAAAAAAATAAGTCTTGTAAGTGCATGAAAATGGGGGAATTCTTCTTATTATTTTTGGAGGCTTTTTACCAAGGGGTAAAATGGGGAATTGGGTGTCTGTGTTTTTGGTGGATGAGGAATGTCATAACAAGATTTATATACGTTGGAGGTCTTGGCATTCTTCAAACATCATGACTAGGCAGAGAAAATATTCCTAACTAAAAGCATAAATCATGGGAAATGATAATTAGGGAAAATAAAAAAAAGGGGTGCATCACAGTAATGATTTGAGAAATCTCTTATATTACATTAAAGTACAGTTTCCCAATAATAAAGAACTCAAAATTTGCATGATCGTAAATATGCGCAGATGCATAATTTCATCAATCTAAGTACTGTGGTATATACAACAATCTACAGTAATAAGCTCAAGCAATTTGGCCATTTATGTTTTATTTACAATGCGTAAATGAACAAGCTTGTGCTGGTTGAGGCTAGATATTCTTATCTTATTGTCAATGTACCTGAAAGGAAATTCATAGATATCAGGACAATAATTAATTATTAAATATGTCAAGTCACCAATGACCAACAAATCGGTCAGTCCATAACTCTTATCTTTAAGTCAAGGGAAATGGGAATCGGGTCTTACAAGATCTCCATGACAAACTCTCCTCCAGTTTCCAAGGGAAACTGTACACCACCAACTTGAGTAACGCCTTCATTCATGGACACGCCGAAGGTATTGTTCCCAGTTTTGCTGCAAGTTCAACAGAACATATTTAGCACAAAATATAAGTGTACCTTTTGTGTTAGTATTGAAATGGAGGTGTATAAAATTATAAATCAAGATCACAAGGGAACTCCAAGAAGGAACAGAATAAATATGTGTGACCTGAATTTTGATACATGTACAGATTGAATAGTAACAAACTGATGTATCAAGCTTGTGCACCACAGCGTATTGATGTATGAAAGTAGCATTGAAACGAGCCAATGTCCGGATGGTTTAAACATCTATGTAGTCATTTGTATGTACCATTCTTACAATCTTCCTGCAACACGTCTAACATCACCTCTCCTGAATGTGACCATGTGTACAGAATATTGAACTGTACAGTCATGCATGTTCGCATTTCCTTATGGCATTAGTGAAATATATGCCATTTTCTTTGATTTTGTGAGCATATTAATTTTAAGAGTTGTATATCACACGTACTAACGAAATGGAGTAAAGACACCCACACTATGTTTGCTTCACTGCTATGGTTGACGACTGAATCATCCCAGACAAATACACATAAACATATATGCAGCTCTTCAAACGTACCATATGTTGCCTCTTGCACTGAGGCTGACACCTGGAAAGGGGTTCACCAAATTCTTCAGTTGCCCATCTTCCTTTATGGTCTGAATGAATAGTTGATTCACGTCAACTACCAAGAAACACACGAGAGTATCATATCATCTTTTTCCTCGGCTTTTCTGAGGTTCTGCAGCTTACCTGGAAATCCTTGAGACCGGCAGATGCAACAGATGACCAGCTTCCACCTCCACTCTCACTCTGCACATACAAATAAATATATGAAAGGGAAAACACATCCTACAAGCAGTGGAAGTTACCCCTACGCCTCAGATGCCATCTCTAAAGTATAGTATATATTCTCCTGTATCATTTTGAATATACTTAATTACTTATGCGGTTACATGGAAAATTGCACGGGAGTCAGATAGTTTTGACTTTTGAGCCTTCATATTTTACACAGAAGAGAGTTATTCTCTGAACCACTAGATTGCACAAGAGTCAGATAGTTTTGAGCCCATTTTCGTAAAGCCTTCACATTTTTACACAGAAGAGAGTAATTATCTGAACCATTAGGTGCAGGTTACATTCAGGACCGCCAAAGTTTTTGTGAATAACAGGAGTCAGGGCTACCAAGTCATTTGCATTCATCAAACATAAATATGCATCAGCTCTCAGACCCTTCAAAACATTCAGAAAAGCATCTACCTTCTTTGACTCTAGCAAGAATCATAACTTCAATCTCGGTCTGATACCCGTACGATTTTGTATGTTCTTTTATAAGAGTGGCTGGGAAGAACCCTGGTGTAAATAGATTTACACATAAATCATAGCAAACTGTACAATATTGTTAGAGTTGTGTAACAAATATAAATTACTGGATAAAAAGATACTGTAGAGCAAATGATGTTACTCATAAATGTCTGGGGATGCCTTGTTATATTTTGATTTCCATAGTCAAATACTCAATTATAATAAAATCATGGCCAACAAGAAATCAAGCTCCACAGACAAGAGATGACATGCATAGAAATCTCAAATCGCTTTTGTAATGCTTATGTAAAGGTTGACCTGTGAAGCCCACAACAGTTGCCATTCTCCCGCTAGGGTGTTCATATCAACCACAACCCCTTTTTTGCTTGAAGTAAGATCATCTATAGCCTGTCCAACAAGCATATTATACAAATGAATACCTCATGTTACTGCTATAATGGACATCCAAGGTATAATAACATACCTCTTTTACTCCGGTTCCTGCAGATATAGCTGACAACAACATTTGCCTTGGGTCTGCACTTTTCTGGAGAACAAATGTGGTTCCCTGCACTACATGTTGTTTTGGAAAGCTAATAAATACAAGGAGGTCTGGAAAAAACCGCATCTTTTATAGAGAAGTGCTTTACATATACTCCACCATGGGTTCAACAAAATTGAGAGAATAATTGCGCAATTCAAAACCCTAAATCCATGGCTGCAACGTTACATGCAGACAATGTATTACATACCTTGTTTCCCCTTGAAATACGTATGTTACCACTACGAGATAAGTATGTAGTGTCAAGCCAACCCTTTGCTTCATCCCCAAGAAGCCTGAATGGCACCGGATACGGAACCTTAAATGGCAAGAACTTGAAGGCGAATGCTGCTCGGTCAAAACGGAAGAGAATGCGCTTCCCATCGTTGATAGTTGCTTCTGCCTGATATTTTGTTTAACAAACCTCATTGCAAAATCATGCAGAACATCCTTAAAGCACTATAGATGTACCACTTAGTAGTAGCATAAGTAAGAGCATATATCCTCCTTGAATTGAATCAACAGTTCCAGACTACTAGTTTAGGTATCTATATTTAAGGGAGCAGAAGCCATCTCTTCCCAACGTTCTCCATTTTTACTATGGCAATAGATCAATTAAACACTCAGTGAGTCTTCAACATTTACAATAATAAAAAAATACATATTAATTGAGCAGTAATCTTCTATCCGCCAAGTCTTACGAAAGAACCACACTAAGAAAAATGAACGATATTTATGTGTTTGGCTCTACTACCGGCTTTGTAATGTACTAACGGGGACATGACCACCGTAGATACAACCACTACTACCTCTACTTCCACTTGCTGGTCAAAAGAAGGTTCAAGCACGAGTTAAGACCAAGAATGTAAGTTCAAAAGAGGAATCAATGTCAAGACCAAGAAGAAAATGATGATAATGTCACTTCAAGATGAAGACAGTGCATGAAGACGATGTATTGCTTGGTGCCTTATATTCTAAAATGAAGCCTCTCCATGAAGCTAAAAAAGAATTCTTGGGCACAGAGTAATCCGATCGTCAAAGTCTACTCCACCAAATCAATATCATGGTTTTCATCGAAAGATCAGGACACCCATAATGGTATCATGTATTATACAATGTGTTTCAATATAGTGCTACCGTATCCCCTCCGGTCTATCCTAAAACACTGTTATTAGCAAAAATCAGATGATCAAGTGAATTTATATTTATCAATTTTGTTGTTTAGCTCCTGATAATATTGGTCCTCATATTAATTTCAGTGTTGTATTTACTCTGTGCAGGAAATACCCATGCACTTCCCTCTAGCATGACATTGAAGCTTACTATACATATATTATTATGTAATTCTTCTACAACCCGATGAGTTTCTATATAGAACCAGACTCTGGAAAACACAATTAGACGCCACTGAGGGCAGCAATAAATGAAGCAGCAGAATTTGGGGCAAGACTATCACAAGCATATTTATGGTTGAATAGGAAACATCAAAATACACAAAGCTTCCCTATACATTTGAAGCTAAGGCGACATTGAGTTATCGACAGAGCAGTTACCTGTACTGCCAGTTCACCAACTGTTTCTGAAAACCTGACAACGTTGACCACCCTTGGATCATCTGTTCTAAGGTAAACTTCCTGAAAGACGCTGAAAGAGTCAACTCCAACGAATGTCCTCTGCATCGAATGTGAATTGAGAATAAATTTAGTCACTTTTACAGGTGTGAACGATCCAACAGCTGAATACGTAATGCATAGATAAAATACAAAATGGAACATATAGTTGCTCACATGAGCATGCTAGTTTTATTCTACCTGAATGGGGGATGCCGTCCCTGGTCTTGTAGTGAATATGAGCTTCCAGCTACCTTCAATTAAACTTGAATTGGTCTGCATATAAACCATAAATGCTAAGCAGCAACCTTTGTTTTCTAATATATTTTTCTAGAAAATTTACAGCAGTCAAATACATGCATGCTAATGGAGGTATTCGTTATTTGTATTTTCTCTAATAGTCACCTCGGTAAATGCTAAGAGCAATGTAATACTTCATTCACCATACTCCATCTTCAGTTATAGATGCATTTTTGTTCTTGACACACTGGATGAATGAATTTGTTTCCTTGGTAACCATGATACGGTCAAAAGTGACAAGTAAACTTATACGGAGGGAGAGTATCTTCTGTACTGGTACAATTAATTAGTTAAACATGATTGGATCATTTGATTTTATTTTTTCTAGAATAATGAAAATTGTTGATGGCAATTCACTTCATGGCACAATATGCATATCTTCACTTCTTTAGTTGTGCCCATTTGAAGATCAAAGTATTTCGAGACAAATATGCACATGCTGCCGACAAATGATGGTTATTTTTTTTCCTTTTTTGTAAAACACAAATATACACTTCCATGAGCTCATTAGGTAACTCCATAGCTACCTTCAAGCGCAATCATACAGAAAAAGCACAAGGGCACCTACCGGATCGGGCACACCTTCCAGCGCCTCCAGAGTCTGCACTGCGCTTTCCACCTCCTGCACACGCGGATCACCACGCCGCATCAGTAACATTTCAACAAGCACATGGCGCGCGCCCACGCGCGTACTGCAGTCTGAAGCCAAGTGGGCTGGTTCCTTGCCTGGAGCTGGCGCGGCGCGACTGCACGGCCACGGCCCTGTACGCCGACGAGGGCCTCCAGCAGCGCCTCCTCCGGCTCAGTGTACGACACCTCCCCAGCCGCCACCGCGAGCAGCGGGGCTCCGCGGCGGCAAAGGCGAGGCCGTCTCCGCGAGTGCCGTCCGTAGGTGGTGCCAAAGGACGGGGAAGAAGGTGGCTCGTAAGAAGGAGGGAGCTTGAGGAGGCCTGTAGGCGTTGCTAGTGCGGCGGCGGCCATGGCGCCCGGTAGAAGAATGGGGGCGCGTCGTTCGTTTGTGGCTTGCGTTCGCGCCTCCCGGGTGCAGTGCGCCGGTGTTGGATGGGAAATCGATCTGCTGGCCCAGCAGTTGGGCGCCACGTGGACGGGGTGGCTGCCACGGCCTTTTTTTTTACACGGGCGCTGCTCTCCCTTCTCCCCGTGTACATGCTCACATCCGTACTCTCCACCGCTCAATTTTCATCCAACGGCTGTGTGAGTCCTCCAGTACACCACTTTTTCCGCCTTCAAAAAAGACAACTCTTGACACTTAACTGTAAATAAAACATGAAAAAATAACGAAATTTCCAAGCGTGGTGGAGAAGAGTTTTGGGGAAATTTTCAGACACGGTGGAGAGATGAGTTTTGGCGGTGGAGAAATGAGTTTTGGCTTACTATGTTTACTCACAGACGGTCTCACATGTCAGTGATTTAATAAGCCAACGACCGTTGCCTTTCATGAGTGATACAACGGAGGTTACATGGTTTCTTGTGTGACATGCTGGACCAACTACGTGTGGGGGGGGGGGGGGGGGAGGCGAACATAATATTTACTTCAGTCTTATTGGTTGGCTAACCATGCCTTATTTTGTTAGTTTTTTTTAGAGAGAGAACGTCGGCCTTTATTGATCAAGCAACAAACTTACAAAGAGTCTCCCGGATGCAATCCGGAGCAGAATCAGAAATACAAAGACTAGTAGAAAACAAGCTTGATCTAACTAAGACATGAGCTAAAACATTAAGATGCCGACGCACATGCAAGAACGACACAGAGTGGAGACCATTTGCCACTTCCCTGGCCTCAGCCAAAACAGATCCCACCATGGAACGATCCAAGACTGGAGATTTCATGCGTTGCACCACTGAGAGGCAGTTTGACTTGAAAAACACATCAGCAAAGCCTTCCTCCCTCGACAAACGGACAGCTCGACGGAGCGCCATGGCCTCGGCCACTTCAGGATCCAACACACCTTTCACAGGTTCAGAGCAAGACGCCATGTTATACGCAGACCGGACCGAATACTCTCCAAATTTGGTAAAAGGCCAGCAAGCAAAATTTGGACCCCTGAAGCTGTTAACTGGAATCTAAAGGATATCATCAGCCACTTTCTCAGGAAAGAAAGCTCTCACGGTCTCCACATCCCAAGAGCCATTCACCTCGTCAAGAAGACAATGGACAATGGCGGTTACAGGAATGGGAGACAAAGGATGCATCATAGCCGGCGGTGTTGATGGAATCCAGTGATCAGATAGGATGCGTATGTTTCTACCGTCACCAATGCCCCCACTGAACACCTCTTTTCAGCAAGTCCCGACCATGTAGGATACCACGCCAGGTCGCCGAGGCAGTTCGAGGCATCGTGGCATTTCAAAAGTCCCCGGTTGGATAGTATTTGCCCTTCAGAACACGAGCACAAAGTGAATCAGGTACAGTGAGGAGCCACCATCCCTGCTTACCGAGCATTGCCTGGTCGAATAGCGCCATATCGCGAAAACCCATACCACCAAGCGACTTCGGGGTCGAGAGCCAAGCCCAAGATCTCTAGTGTACCTTCCTCTTTCCATCCTCTCGACCCCACCATTGATGGGCCACAATTTGGCGAAATTTCTCACACGTTGTTGCGATAGGAAGGCGAAAGCAGCTGGAGACAAATGTTGGGATGGCATGTGTAATTGATTTCAGTAGTGTTTTATTTCCAGCCCTAGACAATGGTCGGTCGGACCATCCAAAAATATTCTGTCATGCTCTGTCAGTCAAGAATGTGAAGGTGCTAGTAGGAGATTTCCCAACCTTCGTGGGCATCCCAAGATAAGAACCATGAAAATCCTCACTATGGACTCCAAGCTGAGACTTAACCCTGCTCTTGACACTATCCGGACAGTGATAGTTGGGTGTAGGTAAGATGCAGATTTCAGGCGATTGCTCGGATTGGATCGACACATCAACAATTGTCGAAATGTAACACTTGGTTTTGCACGTTCACATGACCGATAAAAAATCTAGTTATAAAGGTGTTGTCTTTTCTACCCCCACCCTCTCACGTCCTTAACTGTCGTCATCTTTATTGCATGCTCTCGAAACCACCTTGCTCCTCTCGAAATCATCACCCTAATCATTGCTTGACTCCGTTCCCCACTAACGACTAAATCGCGATGATGGTCTTTGGTGTAGGGCGTTCAACAAAGTGCATCACAGAGATGGACGGTGTTTTCGTTTGGAAGTGACACCTAGAAGCCGAGGTCACCGCCTTCTTCGTATCCTAGAAGGCCATAGGCAACAACAACCAGCGTGTCATCATGACCGTCGGATGCGACGTGACCAAATCGTTCAAGATCTAACGGTTAGAAGGGGATTCTAACATGATCAGTACCCTTACATGGCCCTCGGTTCACAATTGGAGAGGCTTTTCTGCATGGAGCCCATCCAACCTGTGCACGAACGCAGATGTTGGTGTGTAGTTTGCAGCTGACTCCGGCAGATGGATCCACTCACTCATTTACGTCTCAATGACAAAGAGTGGGAGATGATCACCCTCGACGATATTGTGAGGAAGATCGTCCAAGAGGCGAAGTGTTGACGGTTGCAATTTCATAGAGGGTACCACTTTAGCTTCAACAGGAAATTGGAACGTTGCCAATCAGCCAATGTCGTCGATCAGCCTGCCAACGCTATGTCAATCATGCAAGGGGAAGCTTCTTGACGAGGCGGGCGGACGCCACCCATCAGGTATTATTTCTATGGGAAGCTTCTTTTGGACTGATTTCAAACCGGTGCTGGAACGTGCACATATATGTCACACATGTGTAGTCAAGCAAGGACCTGTGGAGTGACCATCGCTGGCTTTCGTCTGTTGATGCAAATATGTTACATTTAAATCATATAAGAGTGCGCATGCTTGATGCATGCATGTGCATGTTGTTGTTTTTTGGTGTTGGTTGATATTTTGAGCTGTCCGATTTAAATCTAAGGGCCCCTATGCATCTTTTACATCGAGCCGTTTCCTTCAACCTCCAGCGTCCTCGCCTCGGCTACGGAGCTCCACGCGCGCCTCTGCCCACTTCTTCTCTGTGCAAAATCGACTTACGCGTGCAAAATTTTCGAGCAACTTACCTAGCCCACGCTGGGGAGTTTTGCGTCGTTGAAGTCTCCCTTCAGGGAGACTGTTATATATTGTGTCGTTGATGCAACGGCCTCGAGCGCGGCGCTCAACACAGGGCGCATCGAATGCCGGCCGGTACAAACGTAAGAAACTCCAAAACTACTGTAAAAAGATAGATATGCGCTACAAACGCAGCCGGCGGGCAGCGTGCACGCGCACCGGGACGAGCGAGACGTCGTCGACGACGGGCCCGCACAGCGTGGCGTCGGACTTCATGAGATGGTTGGAGCTCTGGAACACCACGCGCGTCTCGTTGGCGACCGCCGTGAACTCGAGCGCCGCGGGCGTGGACCCGCCCGTGCCGAGGGACTCGTACGGCACCCTCAGGGTCCCCCGCCCCGCGTACGCCTCCACCACCAGGGACCCGCTGCAGCCGTTGGCGGCGTCCCCCACGGCGAAGGACAGCCTGTACGCCCGCCCGGGCACGGTGCGCACCTCCTGCACCAGCGCGCCCTCCCGGCCGGCCACCAGCTCCACGGCGCGCGCGCCCCGCGGCACCGCGTGGTGCGGCGCGTCCACGTACTTGACCACCTTCGTGTCCGACATGACCGTCCAGCCCGACAGCGGCGAGTGCACGTCCTCCGTGATCGGCGGCACCAGCACGCCCCACGGGGTGCCGGGGAAGATGTACGGCCCCTGCTCGAAGTCCCCGTTCCTCAGCATGTTACCTGTCGATCGAGAGCTAGTTAGATTTCCAAGCTGATCATGGTGAGTTTCGGAATGGCGTTGAATCATGCATGATCTTGACATGCTGGGAATTATATATGTATATATATATATATATATATATATATATATATATATATATATATATATATATATATATATATTACGACGAACCCTTGGTGTGGTGGGGGGCGTAGAGGGTCTTGATGGCGACGGCGATGAGGAGGGGGCCGCACGCCGGGTCCTCCTCGACGCCGGTGTTGTGGATGCTCAGCCACCCGGTGCTGTGCCTGGCCTTGAAGGCCCAGGAGTAGGTGTCCCAGCCGGTGCTGGTGTACACGGTCTGGATCGGGAGCACGCCGAACTCGGGGTCGACCGACACGTTGAGCTTCTCGGCCTGGGCGCACGACCGCGCGGCCATGAAGGAGACGGAATAGAACATGTGGCGGGTGACGTTGAGCTGCTGCCGGATGGCGGCGTCGTTGCCCAGCCGCACGGCCGACGCGCCCGCCGGCAACGGCAGGATCATGTCCTCCTCCTTGTGCCCGGGCGCGATGTACTCCACGAACCCGGAGATCTCCCAGCTCGGTATGGCGTGGCGCGCCGTCACCACCGTGCCGTTCATCTCCGACTTGTCCGGCCCCTGCGCGAAGTCCCCGTTGGGCAACAGCCCTTTGCGCAACAAGAAGGTGCACTTGTCAGAAAAGATCACAATATATGGCCCCTGGAATTTCGTGGGATAAAGTTTCCGAGATGTTACCATCGGTGACGGCGGAAATGGCTCGGACGGCCAGGGCAACGAGCACAAAGAACGCCAGCGAGCGCGTGCTCCTCGCCATGATCTCCCCCAACTCCCTTTGGTCTCTCGAGCTCTGCTGGGGTGGAGGAGGTAACGGAGGAAAGCAGAGCTGCCGCGGCGGCTTTATAAGCAGTCCCGCGCGCCGCAGCGCCGCTGACCGAGGAGGCGTAGCCGTTGGGCAAGGCCACCGGCCGGGCGCGGCGCCGCGAGGTACGCCGCGGGAGGGCACGAGCCAGAAGGGACAACGGGCATATCTCGGTTTTCCAGTTGGCCGGCCGTGTGTCTTTGCCGCCAGATCGAGCTTCGGGCACCCTGCCTGTCCCTGCGCGTGTTCACGTGGCGCTCCGTTTCGTTCGATGCGTACGAAGGTTCCGCCTCCAGTTTCTGTGTGCGCTCCGTCTCGTGCCTCGGGCGGCGTAGCGACGGCCTGCGCCGTGGCTAGTGGCCACCGACGCGCAATCTGGGCCAGCCAGTGCGCGGCCGGCGCCGCGGCTCCCGCCGGTTGCCCGGTTAGCGTCGCACAATGCTGCCCACGATGAAGGTATTGTTCGTCCAATGTTTCGATTCCCTCGGCTGCCGTTCCCACCGACCATTTTTCCTCTTGTTCTTTGCCTTGTCCAAGATCATTTTCAAATCGGATCATTTTTTTTTTTTGCCAACTCGCTTCACCGGAAGTCTCCTCATCTCCTATATACTGTACTACCTCCGTCCAGGTTTATTATTCCCCTTAGTATTTTGTGTCAAACTTTGACCATAGATTTAACTAATAAAATAATAATGCATGTAATAAAAAATTATATGATTAGATTCACATTCGAATATAGTTTTCAATGATATCATTTTTGTTACATGCATTAACATTTTGTTAGTTAAATCTAAGATCAAAACTTAGCACAAAATGCGAAGGGAACCAATAAACCACGACGGAGGTAGTACGTACTATATTAAACTTCAGCATATTTGGAGGTCAAAACCGGCGCACAACTTGTGTTCTTCGGTATTAATTTGGTTTCTATTTGTTTGTTTGGCTTGTGGCCTTGTAGTTTAAGGTATATCTGAATATCACCGAGCTCTGTTTGAAACTCATGCTTTGGTATTCATAATCCTATATTGTTTATAAACCTGGCAGCGGAGAGGTCGAAGGTGGGGAAGACCTAAATCTAGGGCTTTCCGAGAGAGTCTCCCCTGTGGGATACGAACTAAAGGGTTACATGGAAAGGCCCATCATAGGTGAGCCGACCTACTTGTCCTAGCAGCCGACTTTCACTCCGCACACCAACTCCAACTCCTAGGCTTAGCTTGGTCTTCTGGACAGATCCATCCTCCTATATTGTCGCTACTCGTTGCATCCGGAAACAGGATAGTCCAACTCAACCACATCTATCGGATCGATATCTCTATATCCATGACCTTTCAAACATGATCATCAGCTGATAGACATGCTACATTTTGGATATGTGGCCCCCGTATCCTCCGCAACTAGGGACATTAGAATAATGTCATGGTATAATATAGAGTTTCACAAACTAATCACGTATTCCATGTCTAAGATGATATTCAATGGCCAATGTTAATATCTCATGAATACAAGGAACTTGATCATCACATGATTGCCTCTAAAATAAGGCACATTCCTAACCTAGTGATCGTTCTTGATCGTTGGCATAGGTTGTTTATTCTTTCATGAACATATATGTCTTTCACATTGCTTGGTTCTACAAGTAGTTGATGTTGCTTAGTACTTACCATGTGATAGCACCGCTCTCAACTCGTATAAACTGTGTAAAGTCTGTTTCCCTAGTTTGATTTACAATTTGGATTAGATTGCTTAACCAATGCTTGGCAAAGAAGACCGCTTGCAATTGGATATGTTGAAAATGTTTGTATTGTCAAACTCCTTGGTTTGTTTGGTTGCCTATAACAATCACATGTACCTCTCGCCCTAATCAACAGAACTCATGATCAAGACCTACACTTTTATCCTCTTATATTGCTTGGCCCTACCATGCCTGATTTGAATATCATTCATGCATGCTAAGCTAGTCATACAAATAAGAGGCCTAAGGCAATAAGTACTTATGTAGACCTCTCATTTGTTAGACTTAGCCCTTGTGCAGTGCAACAATAGGCGGATCCTGAAAATTTTACATTACAAACCACATTGAGCTCAAATTTTTACATTGTGTGGATTGTGTCAAATCCATATCGCTCTCCTTTTTATATGAGTTGAGCTAAACGCAATCTAGCTCACTCAAAATCGACCAGTTGGCAATTCTGACGCTGGACCAAACCAAGTTGCCTCAAGTGGAGTTTGGCAACAGGTTGTACCTATGTTTATTGCCAGCAGGGCCTCGGCCACAACTCCATACTATCACCTCGTACATAAATTTCGAGTGCCACAACTCTGTCCATTTATTTGGTCATCACACATGTAGAGATGGCACGATCGGCAACTACAGACCTGAATCAAGAGGTGTGGCTGATGGACATAGCGTATTGAGCCCGTCCATAGAGGACTCCTTACCCATGGCATTTAAGCCATTGGATAGAAAATAGAGGGCCATTATAAGGCTAGATCAGTAGCACGCATTTCCAAAATAGACCTTCTATTTCATCAAAAGCAACCTATGGAACGCATCTCACTATTCCATCAATAAATTTATTATCTTTTATTGTCCAAACAGAAAAGTCATAAAATTTGAATCGAATGTCCAATTTCGGATCCATTTTGACCATCATCTTCGAAACAACAGCAATGTCAGATATGTTTTCAAAATTTGAAATATTCACTTTTTTGCAACTTGACTGACAACTTTTTTTTTTTTCTAAAACCACACATTTCTTCATGGAGTTTCAAATTGTGTTTCACCAAGTTCCACTGTTGCTTGATGATTTCTCAATTCCATACGTGTTTCACTATGGTAAAATTGTGGTTTGAGTTTTACCGACTTTCTGTCAAACTTCATCTTAGACCTTGAAACTTATTTGAAATCTCACTAGTTGTGGGAAACATCATTGAAATGACGACGACAGGGAGAAAGCACAATGAATAGTTGTAACCTCACTTAGCCCTTTTTTGAAACCTCAGCTAAATCTCAGTTAATAAACATCAATAAGATGGGACATACAATGAATAACGGAAACCTAAATTAAAACTCAACTAATCTTTGTGCATCTTATAAAAAATCATTCTTTTTGTGAAAACCGCAATTAAATTGAAATGTGGCACATGAGAAACTTGAAACACCAAAACAATGAAACTACTGCGGAATCCGGAGCACGGATTGGCTTTGACAAATACATATTCATTACTTCTAAAATGTGCATCTTGTCCATCGTTTTCCCATCCAACGGCCCAAAAGCCACAGATGCAGCAGTGGTAACCCATATTCAGATGCAACGAGAATACTGGATACATTCTCGCTGATGGATGATTAATGGCAGCTACCCACGCCATAAATCTTTATTGATGCAATAAACAAAACGAATTTGGCGACTGAGCAGGTTCAACAGTCTGCTGTACATATGTTTAGGCGCCCTTGTTTCGCACCTGAACCTCTGACGCACCAGGCTACAACTCATTCCGATCATGCTTATCTCTGCTGCCCGGCAGGCACACAAACGACCAACCTTATAAAAAATAAAAAGAATACAAAAACGCCGAGCCCCAGAACAGAACCTGCCTGAGCTCTGATCAGTAGAGAAAAACACCCCTCAGAGACCTATATTTACTGGAAGAAGCAGAGCCTAGGAAAATAATCGATTCGAGCTAGGTGAAGAGAAGAACCCCGCAAAATTGGTCGGCATTCAACGGGGCTAAAAGAGCTGCACTGCAGATTTCAGCTTGTTCTGCTTCCACTTGGGGAGCTTGTAGAACGCTGTCCTTCTCATGGCCAACTTTTCGCGGAACTCGGCCGCCGATAAGTAGATCTGTATTCGGTTTACAGAAGCAGCAGCAGCACATGTCAGGTAGCAGTACACGAGGGGGTGGGGAGTGGAAGAGGAACAGTTCATCAGTCACCTCGCGCTGGGTGATGTCGATGTCGGGCGCAGGATCCTCGGATGTGGTTACCAGGCGTTCGTACGGGAAGACTGTACGCCCCTCGTCATCCTCTGGCTCGTCGTCGCCTGCGCCATCTTCCTCCTGTATTGTCTTCCCTGCCTCTTGGCTCGCTTAATTTTGCAAAGGTCCAGAAAGGAGATATGTAAGGCAACAGAAGTCCTATCACAATTGGCATCACAAAGTCTAAGCAGTTGTATTGCACAATACCTTTTACTGACTTCGGTATTGTTCTTTTCAAGGGACCCTCCAAAGAACTGGTGAGCTCACTGATAGCTGCTTCTTTCGACGTATCAGGTCCGGTTGATTTAGGGAAAAGCTTCTTAACAGCAGGGGGAGGGGTGGAAAGATTCCTGGTACTAGGTTTC
Source organism: Aegilops tauschii subsp. strangulata (assembly GCF_002575655.3). Lineage (NCBI taxonomy): Eukaryota > Viridiplantae > Streptophyta > Magnoliopsida > Poales > Poaceae > Aegilops > Aegilops tauschii. The sequence goes on along the minus strand of NC_053036.3, from coordinate 546,340,469 downwards.
TCAAAGGCAGAAGTTAATGCTGCAAAGGCCGGAGATCTGCCTCGAACGCGGTGGCACTCCGGGCTGGTGGACATGCTTCTTGAGCGCTGAGCTTTATCTTGTGCTGCACCTCTTCCTGAAACTGCTGGTGTTCGGCGTTTTGGTTTCTGACAACGCAGAGTAGAGATGTTTTGCAAAGGGTCGTTAAAGCAATTTATCAGTAAAACAAAATAATACCAAGATGCATACTACTTAAGATTGTAGTTGAAAGATACTAGTGCCACCATACATGACCAAAAGTAAAACTGTACTGATCAGTTCCAAGTTATGTAATTGAACAAGAAAAAAACAGTTATTCCACTAAAGGACTATTGTTACCCAGTTCGTACACCTTATTTCGAAATAAAGTAAAATAATAAACTCGTCACCAGGCACTAGCCACCTGTGGTACTTTTATTTAGAACAAACAGCCGAGGACCACAGGGAGGCCAGGCATCGACCCTGGGTGGGCTGAGCGAGGTCAGACATCCAACTAAGTGATACTCAATTATCTCCTTATTTCAAACTAATGTGCAGCATTGTGTTTAGGCTCATTCATGTAGATGACAAAATGGCTCTACAAATGCTGAACAATGGGCTCATTCATAGGACTGTCGACTGTACGAGAGGTAATGATCATTAGTCAGTAGTCACATGCATATATGCACACTTCAGCACCAATATCCACAAATGCAAGAGTATATCACAAAACATGGGAAGACTCAGTCAGCCACTAACAAAGCAAAGAAATGACAGAATGGAAGTATCGTTTACAAGCCATGGAACCTAAGATTTCCACCGACTGCAAGATGATTAGATTAAGACTTACATCAAGCAATTTAGTTGCTCCACCCTTTAAAATGGCAAGCTTCCTTTGGTATGAACTGCCATGCATCTGCAACAAAAATAAGAGTTAGTGAGATGCATTTTATTCTAGAACTAAATAAGGATTAAGGGATAATTAGGTGCTTGTGCAATCATAAATAAACAAAAACTGCAATTAATTTCACAACAAGCACATGCAATTTATATACCAACTAACAACCAATGCCTCACCAAAAAAGCAAAAAAGAAGAAAAACGTACCAAAGATTTTGCAGAGTCCCAGGTGAAGAACCTAGTAAAAAATTGAGGCTCACTTCCTTCCGAGACAGTGAAAATCGTTGTTTCCCGGGAGAGATTTTCCCTAAGGAAATCGCGCACGAGAAATTTCTGGCACAGTTGCAATGAAAAAAAGAAAGTAAGAGAGCAAATAGGAAATGTGAGTTCTAATTAGACTACGCAAGATTTTGTTATTACCTCTCCAATATCCATAGCTTGTGTTTTCACTTTAGCATCAACCTCCTGACCGAACCAAACAAATATGTACGAGTGACAATATAGAACAAAAACATCCTCTGCTATCAGATCATCCTGAGTAAAGTGATATATTTCTTTGACCTGTTCAAGTAGAATTTGAAAGAAATTGGCATTAGACATGCAAATGGACGGGCATTCTCAGGTAGAAAACCTTCACGCTGTTGTTTTGCTTACCCTCAAGTTGCCATCTTGAACCCCCAACAGCAATATTGTTGGCACCGGAAAAACAGAAGTGTCAGTACATGTTGGAATGCAAACTCCACTGAGTAGGACATCATATAATGACTTTGTGAATACCTTTGGGTAAGATGCATGAAAAAAGACGAGGGTCACTTTCCTGCTCTGTTTCTATTTTCTTGTTTGAATACTTCACTTTACCACCCAGTAATTCCCAGAATTTATCAGTTTCTCTGCCCTCCTTCTGTGATCTGGATGGCAGATCTGACTGTATAACCAAAAAGGGAAGCACAAATTAAAAGATAAACAAATGGATAGCCGAACCAAAGTCAAAGCTATTTCAGAGCATAATCAAATAACACAATTCAAATCAAATCAACCAAGATAGCAAGGAGGGCGGTGGCAATGGTGATAACCAAACAATACGATTCAAAACATCAGATAACCACAGATAATTATTAGAATTATATATATCATGATTAAAATGAATAGACGCCATTTACTCTCGTGGGCACTTCTTTTTTTTCCTTTTTCATGGCAATTGGAGTACATATACTAATGATGTAAACAAGAGCTCATTTTATGCCATGTATTGTTCCTTCAAGACTAATGAGCTCAGATACTGAATTTGCAACTGACACAGAGGAAAGTTGCATAAATACAAAAAAAAATGCCTAGGGAAGATTGTTCGCACCTTAATTGCATCTAGCTGTCTCTCAATTAACTCCTGATCCAGTGAGGTAGTCAGGTTCCCAATCCATGTGAACACACTGTTTCCATCATGTAGAATGTAACAATATGACGAATTTAAGGATGAAGACACCTAGTGAAAGGATGGTAGAGATAAAGCAAATGATATGAAGATATGATCTTAATCACAAAAAAAAATGATTATGAACTTACTGCATCTACTTGAATTGCTTGCATGTTTTCTGGTCCTGAGCCTTGAATCCGGAATAGCGCGAGTCCAGCTTCAGAGTAACTATCATCATCCAGACCATTTTCAGCAATGAATTTCTTGTATCCAGAGCTAAGACCACCCTACATCGGAAATTAGTGAGATAATAGATGTTACATTCAACTCGAATTATCTATCTAACAACGTCAGTCTGTCAGAAGCAAACCTTAAACACTTGGAGACTCTGAAATATGACAAAGAACTGAATTGGTTCTTTCCCTTCATAAAGGCGAGCCTGCACAGAAGAATAAATTAGAGAGTGGAAACAAGATTCACATATGAAAAACTAATGGGTTACTACCATGGTAGCCTGGAATTTTGCAGCCTGAACCATCTTGCTAGCCAGTGAAATTGCTGACACCCTCTCCTCCTGAAAGCAATTAAGATCATTTGAATGCACAAACCCGCATTTAAAATAGGCAAATACACAACTATTTGTCCAAAAATCTGTTGTCTTATCAACAGAGAACAGGAAACGACTAGCAGCTTAACACTGCTAATCTTCAGTTATTTTGGCTAACAAATTCAGAACAGATATCAATTACTGATTACCACCCATGTGTCATATCAATTCCAAACTCATATCTCGACTTGGTTTTGTGTATGGATAGTACCTCAACACTCTTATTCCCAAACCATGTTCCAATAAGACATTCCTCTTTGTCCTCTCCAGTATATGTGTATTGAAAAATGTAGCAATCTCCAGTGTAAAATTTTGATTGTTCGGATGATGCCAGAAGAGTCTTGGCATTTCCATTTACACGCCAGACCTGATGTCAAGATGTAGAATACAAAACCACCATCAAACATGGACCAAGATAAAATGGATGAATGCTGTTATGCAAAGAAAATTTTGTTGGAGGGTGAGCACAAAAGGTAAATGAGTGCAGATCAATGGCATGGCTGGGTTTAGGGATTTACAAGATGACTAATTTGTATGTGGACTATTCAAAGAGACCTAGCAGACTAGCACCTTAAAACATGTATGCACAAGACAGATAACCACTGATCACTACTCATACAATACAAATTTATAGGAAGTCATCAAAAAGAATACCTGTAAATGACCAGTGCAATCAATATAAGACTCAGGTTCTTCTGTTACAGGTGCACTTTTCATCAAGCCCTTGACATCTAATCCTTGACTTTTGAGGAGAGCTGTATAAAGAAAATACTAGATAAATATGTGTGATTTAATGAACCTTTTGGCAATCCGTAATACCAAAACTGATAATTTATAGACAGTAACCTGCAACTTTGCCTCTTCCGTCCTCAGACGACAATTTCAAATCAGGAGTTGGTGGCCACTCATTAAATTTTGACTTGAACGTTACTGTTTCGTATCCCTCAATCATTTTCATAACATGTGATTTTGTTCGGCTATCACCAGTGAGCAATTTCTGTACAAAAGTAAAGCATACTGAGCACGCAGCAACATAAAATATAAAACATGAGCATACTTTGATTGTAGGATTAGAAAGATATTTCCAGAGAATGCTATATGATATTTCTCCAAGGTGGTACTTTTTCTAAAGTCAGTTGAATATATAATGTATTGTTGTCGTTCTGAGACGGAAATAAGTAAACCTTCAGAAAGAACATGTATTAATGCATCCAAGTTGCTCCAGAACATTATCATACTTCTCTACAAAACTATAGTTGACTGTTGAGAATCAACAGGACATATTATAGTATCAGCTAGCAAGTGAGAACATTCATATTAAAAAAATGACAAGCGCTCTCAAGGCGACATGCACCCAAACAGTTCCCAGAACTCAACTGAGGTTGGTGAGGAGGTTAAGCAGCCTCCCCCTACAACCGGGTCACTTTCATGTTCCCACTTAGTGAAAATTTTACACTCTGGTCATCAGAGCCTTCAGGCTTTATAATACTTTTGCATAGATGTAATTAATATGTAGTAGAATCAATCTAGGCATACAAATTACCTCGGCAGCTTCACTTGCACCTTTCCTCTGTTGCAAAGAAGTAGTTCTGCCCATCCAAACATACATTTGAGCACCACAATCTAACAAGTAGCATTTGTTTGTCTCAAGCAAATCATGCGTCAACGATTCAAAACCAATAGGCTCCAGCTGTCCTTGATTAAAACTGAGAAGTCACAAAAATAGCTACTCAGTTGGATATTCAAGAGTTAATATATCTCACAGTCATGGATGAAATCATGTGGATATCAAATTACTCTTATTGGCTACTGATGATGTTGTGCTATGGGTATTTAGTGGTAATCAATTACCATAGCAATTTGACTGCAGCTTCTGTTTCTTCCCCAGTCTCCTCTGAAGCTGTCTTCCTCGGAAGAGGAGCAAAGCCACCAAACAAAGCCCAAAATTCACCAGCTTCGGCATCAGCCATCAACTTTCCATCCTCTACAGAGGACTCTCACTTGTCAGATCTTGTAAACGTGATTAGAAATACTCGAGGCACATTATGAGAGTTGCTTACCAACAGCTGCGACTTCACACTTCCCCTCATGGAAAGTATCTTTGATATACTGCACAACTTCGAGAGCTTTTCCTCTCTCTTGAATACATGAGTTGGAGCCATTGAACTGGAATATTTTGGACTTGGTATCCAAAATAAATATGTCGTCGTGGTTGAGGGAAGATCGAGCAAAAGGAACCTGGTTCGTGAAGTAGCCAGCACAATCAAGAAATGAACTAACCTTAAATTGGACAGGACAGTGATTTAGAAAGCTTACCTCCTTAACATGAACAACATGCTTTCCTCTGCACACGTATAACCTGGTAACGTGCTCCTGCTCATTGACTTCTACATGATTGAACCCAGAAGCTACCCCTCCTGGCTGTGGCATGATACATGGTCTAAAATATGAGAGCAACTTTTCAGTTTCATTGCCTTGCGATTCCCGGTACTGGACAGCACGCCCTCCAAGTGCAGCGTCAAGCTCCACAGTTAAAATTGCAGCAGTTCCTGCTTCATCCTTCAAGGACAAATATTAAGCATGTTAGTTGTCGCAAAGCCTGGGAAACAGGTCGGAATAGCTAAATCAAGTGGTGCATTGCCAAATGATTTGAGAATATACCTGACTAGTATCTTTACCAAGCCAATAATGGATATCATGGCGGAAGGAACCGTTTTTCAAGGCTGTTGTCTGTAGGGAGACAAAAGAACATGAGGGCGGGATCTTTTGGTTCCGTAAGCAATAACGTAAGAGCTGAATTCGAGCCATATACAAACCGAACATCAAGATAAAATAAGTGTATTGGCATAAACAACCTAGCTTGTTATGGATATGAATAATATGATGCACCAAAATGATTAAATATTGTACTGATATAGTGACGAGAAAGCTAATATTATATCTTGACCTAAGTTTTTTTATTTTCAAAATGAAAAATTCTTCTACTTCTACAATTATGCACCAACAATGTTCCAAACGAAAAATGCCTGCATAACAATGCATAAATATGCCCATACCTTTAAGATGATATATGAATCACCCATGTAAAATTTTCCATGTGAAGATGTCGGTACAGGAACTGGCTTGAAATTTTCAATACGCCATATCTCCAAACCGCTGTATTGTAATTAAGGAGCACTATGGGCGTATATGACACTCCTATGAACAGTACTTATGGGGATCAATGAAGAAAAGGAACTTCAAAAGGAAAAAAAAATGCATTCTTTATCAGCATTTACTATTGTTTGCTTGATCTTTGCTTTAGACTCATCATCCTTACTGTTTTGTTTACTCACCGTTCCAATATAGTGTATCTAGCCATTTCTCTACTTCTTGTCCATAATGCAGAAAAGCTTGAGCATCTTTGTATAAATAAGAATGCAACACTGTGACCATTATACAAATTACAAAAGGCCCTTACTTCTACCACTAAACAATGAGCATTGACGACATGATAGGTCTTCTAGTTCATGTTTGCTACCGACTGAACTGTGTTAGCGCAGCATTTTAACCATGAAAGAACTACTAGTATGACTTGGAACGGGGAGGGGGTACGACTTGTGGCAATTAAATGAAGAAATTTAAATAAGCATTACTTGTTGTCTACATCCTTAATACTATTCAGAATAGAAATTCAACAAAGTGTACTGTTAGAAACAGTTCTATCCCATCGATATAATAGACCTAGATGATTTCTGCTTCTTCTGCCGAGGAAAATCGTCCTGACCAGGCCCAGCCTATAATCTCAAGAAAAAACCTAGAAATAGCGATGATTAAAGTGCTTTAGCAAAACTGATGATTGAAAGCCATGAAAAGGATACTCCTTCTGTCCAGCCCCGCGGAAAGCCGGATCCAAATTCTTCATGGAAATAGACATGATGGATGTCGCCCAAGAACCCTCGAATCAAAGGGGCGCTGGCGTTACTCTGCAACAGAAAAATGATCACCCATTATATTTTATTAACAAAACCAATCATTCGCCGCCAAAATCCGCGACGCTGCAAGCGCCCCCGAATTCAGCAATCCACCCAATCCCGGCACCCCGATATAAAAAGGCGGGCACAATTTCGTGCCCATAATGCCCCAAATCACCACGACGATCGGCGAAAAGAAACCCGCAGAGAGTTCGCTCCCATTGATTCGGAGAGGAGGGAAGAAAGAGAGAATACGGATGGATTCAGAGACTCGCTCACCTGAAGCCGCCCGTGCTGGCCTTGTCGACGGGATTGGGGAATTTTTGGGGGTGGAGAGAGAGGGAAGCAGCATCCGTAGGGAGAAGGAGAGGGGCCGAAGTAAATGGCCATCCGCCGAGATCGGGTCCGGAGGGGGAAGAGGTAAACTGTGGAAGCTCAGCTTTTTTTCCAGTCCGTTCGTTGGCTTGGCCTGGCCTCCAGCGGAACCCCTTTTGCTCGTTTCGTCCTCATCTCGGCGATTTGCGGTCCACGACCATCAGATTTGAGCTGGCGGCTATCTGTGTCACTCCAGTTGTCCTTTTCCAAAAAAGCTCCCTCCGTTTTATAATATTTCTTTTTTAATACGCAAAATTTGTGTACCTTTTTTTTTAGAACCAAGCATACACTTATGCAATGGTAGTAGTATACTCCTTAACCATCTGTTGCCTCACTAAATCATGCACTCCTGCCACCACTTTGTGGTCATCTGATGCCCTTGTTGTGGCTGCAATCTGGTGAGCCAGCTCGTTTTGAGCTCTGTTGATCACCCTGACCTCAAACCTTTGAAAGGCATTTGAGGTTTTCTTTATGTCAGCTATGATTGCATAGCTAGACGACTTGCAGGGGTCCTCCGAGATCAAGTTCCGGCCCACTGCAGCGCAGTCCACCTCCAGGATTATAGGTCCCCCATAAATGTTCAACAGTTCAGACATTCCCATCAGTACAGCAGCTGCCTCTGCCTCTTCTACCGAGTTGCACTGGCTCAGCCGACGTCCGACGGACAAGTGGACAAAACCCCGATGATCTCGGGCTACTGCTCCTCCCCAAGTGTCCTCTGACTCTTTAAGAAAGGCAGCATCACAGTTGATTTTTATATACCCAGTTGCAGGTGCTATCCAGCGATTATTTTCCGGGGGTGCAGGCTTGGCTGTGCTCTGATCAAAAAGTGTGATTGCTTGTTTGCTAACAGGCATGTTAACAGCCTGCTCGGCCGCTAACAATTCTTCGCCCAGTCTGAGGAGTTGATGCATTGCTCCCGTGACAGTATCCTTCCCATCCCCATGGATGGTGTTGTTCCTGAGACTCCAGGCTTTCCACAGTATCATCAAGATCCTGTTTCTGATGCTAGCTGATTGTGGCAGAAGGAGGTTCTGCAGCCAATCCACTCCCGTTCGTCTGAACTCAACTTCCTTGGGGATGTCCCATTTAGCCCTCATGGCAGCTCTCAACGCCCTGCTTCTTGTGCATGAAACAACCGCATGGAACTCATCCTCACTTTCCATTCCACATAAAGCACATGTGTCTTCCTTCACAATGGTCCTTCTGAAAGTGTTATGTTTTGTTGCCAAAGTTTGGTTCGCCACTCTCCACCCAAAAAAATTTATTTTCTCTGGGATGTTTGCTTTCCATATGACATCCCAAATGCTTCTGTTCCCGGGTTCACTCGACGAGCTAGAGGGAGCCTCCCTTCCATTTCTACTTAGTGTGACGGCAAGTTTGTAGGCGCTCCTGACGGTAAAGACGCCAGACTTTTCATAGTGCCAAGCCACACAATCCTCTACTTCAGCAGCGGGGATTCGGATTTTGCAGATTTCGTCTGCATCAAAAGCATGAAATTTTTTCCTTATGAGGTCAACGTTCCATTCCTTTGTGTCCGAAAGCATTAGCTGGTTGACCCATCTCAGTCTAGAGCGGCTTATGAAACGTGTTGTTTTTAGGCCTTCGTCTCATGGAATCCATTGGTCTCTCTCAATTTGGATTTTCCTTCCGCTGCCCACTCTCCATATGAGACCCTTTTTCAGAAGCTCGAGTCCAAATTCAATGCCTCGCCACGCGGGGGAAGCATCTGAGGAGAATACAGTATTCAGTAATTCTCCGTTGGGGTAGTATTTAGATTTTAGGACCCGGGCACACAAGCTGTTCGGAAATTGCAGCAGCCTCCATCCCTGCCTGGCTAGCAGCGCTTGATTGAAATAATGCATATCACGGAAGCCTATGCCTCCATCCCGCTTAGGTTTTGTCATATTTTCCCATGACATCCAATGAACTTTTCTATGTTCATCCTTGTCTCCCCACCAGAAGTCTCTGATTAATTTTTCATACTTATCACAGAAGCTTTGGTTGAGCTTGAAAACCCCCATGACGTATACTGGCAAAGATTGTACAATTGATTTAACATTGACTTTTTTTGCTGCTTGGGACATGAATCTTTCATTCCAGTTATTACATCTCTTTCCAAAATTTTCCAAGATCGGTTGGAAGTTCTCATCTTTCATTCTTCCCTCCGGTGTTGGCTAGTAACAATGTACGTGTAATGCACGTTTATATTGAGTAGTATATTAGTTGCATGTTATATTAGGTAAGTATATCTGTTGCACATTGTCATTTGGTAAGATATCAATTACTTCTTCACGGAATGATAGGATATTAATTACATGGCAGATTTCAAGGGATAGCGTTGAGTCAAAGCGTGTTTATAACCAATGGCAGTGGTGGGTAATTAGAACGTTAAACATGTTTGGTGCTTAACATTGGAGCGATTTGAACCGCTAGATAACATGATTTGATGGTCGAAATGGTTTGTATCTGCCCATTTGGGTCTTTTTATATTGGTATAGATATAGATATAGATAATAGAAAACAAAACGACGAGTACATATTTAGATTATATCACACGACACGTACACTAGAGACGCGAGGGTAATGCACCTGAGCCCCGAGGAGACAGAAGAGTCTATCTCTCGCTTTTCATCGATACTAGGTCAAAGTATTAAAAATCATTACTCCCTCTGTTCACTTCTGTAAGTCATTTTAGACAACTCAAACTAGGTTGTTTTGCACATTGTCTGAAATGTCTTCAACGTCTTATAAAAGTGAACAGAGGGAGTAGAAGAGCTTGAAGTGATTCATTCCGGTGTTAGAACACAGCCGCCGCCTCCCAACCCTAGGCGTCACCGCAGCTTTCGCGCCGCCTCTTCTTCCCTGTCCGGCAGCCGGGATCCATCCATCTGTTGGGGAACGTAGTAATTTCAAAAAAAAATCTACGCACACGCATGATCATGGTGATGCATAGCAACGAGAGGGGAGAGTGTTGTCCACGTACCCTCGTAGACCGAAAGCGGAAGCGTTAGCACAACGCGGTTGATGTAGTCGTACGTCTTCACGATCCGACCGATCCAAGTACCGAACATACGACACCTCCGAGTTCAGCACACGTTCAGCCCGATGACGTCCCGCGAACTCCGATCCAGCAGAGCTTCACGGGAGAGTTCCGTCAGCACGACGGCGTGATGATGGTGCTACCCACGCAGGGCTTCGCCTAAGCACCGCTACGATGACCGAGGTGGAATATGGTGGAGGGGGGCACCGCACACGGCTGGAATAGATCAACAGATCAACTTGTGTGTCTAGAGGTGCCCCCCTGCCCCCGTATATAAAGGAGCAAGGGGGAGGCGGCCGACCAGGAGGAGGGCGCGCCAAGGGGACTCCTCCTTTTCCTTGTTGGAGTAGGAGAGGGAAGGAAGGGTGAGAGGAGGAGAAGGAAAAAGGGGGGCGCCGCCCCCCTCCTTGTCCAATTCGTACTAGAGGGGGAGGGGGCGCGCGGCCGCCCTGGCCACCCCTCCTCTTCTCCCACTAAGCCCCATGAGGCCCAATTAACTCCCCCGGGGGTTCCGGTAACCCCCCGGTACTCCGGTTTTTCTCCGAAACCACTCGGAACACTTCCGGTGTCCGAATATAGTCGTCCAATATATCGATCTTTACGTCTCAACCATTTCGAGACTCCTCGTCATGTCCGTGATCATATCCGGGAATCCGAACTACTTTCGGTACATCAAAACACAAAAACTCATAATACGGACCCTATGGGTTCGAGAACTATGTAGACATGACCGAGACACGTCTCCGGTCAATAACCAATAGCGGAACCTGGATGCTCATATTGGCTCCCACATATTCTACGAAGATCTTTATCGGTCAAACCGCATAACAACATACGTTGTTCCCTTTGTCATCGGTATGTTACTTGCCCGAGATTCGATCGTCGGTATCTCAATACCTAGTTCAATCTCGTTACCGACAAGTCTCTTTACTCATTCCGTAATACATCATCCCGCAACTAACTCATTAGTTACAATGCTTGCAAGGCTTATAGTGATGTGCATTACCGAGAGGGCCCAGAGATACCTCTCCGACAATCGTAGTGACAAATCCTAATCTCGAAATACGCCAACTCAACAAGTACCTTCGGAGACACCTGTAGAGCACCTTTATAATCACCTAGTTACGTTGTGACGTTTGGTAGCACACAAAGTGTTCCTCTGGTAAACGGGAGTTGCATAATCTCATAGTCATAGGAACATGTATAAGTCATGAAGAAAGCAATAGCAACATAGTAAACGATCAAGTGCTAAGCTAACGGAATGGGTCAAGTCAATCACATCATTCTCCTAATGATGTGATCCCGTTAATCAAATGACAACTCATGTCCATGGCTAGGAAACTCAACCATCTTCGATTAACGAGCTAGTCAAGTAGAGGCATACTAGTGACACTATGTTTGTCTATGTATTCACACATGTATCATGTTTCCGGTTAATACAATTCTAGCATGAATAATAAACATTTATCATGATATAAGGAAATAAATAATAACTTTATTATTGCCTCTAGGGCATATTTCCTTCAGTCTCCCACTTGCACTAGAGTCAATAATCTAGATTACACAGTAATGATTCTAACACCCATGGAGCCTTGGTGCTGATCATGTTTTGCTCGTGGAAGAGGCTTAGTCAACGGGTCTGCAACATTCAGATCCGTATGTACCTTGCAAATCTCTATGTCTCCCACCTGGACTTGGTCCCGGATGGAATTGAAGCGTCTCTTGATGTGCTTGGTCCTCTTGTGAAATCTGGATTCCTTTGCCAAGGCAATTGCACCAGTATTGTCACAAAAGATTTTCATTGGACCCGATGCACTAGGTATGACACCTAGATCGGATATGAACTCCTTCATCCAGACTCCTTCATTTGCTGCTTCCGAAGCAACTATGTACTCCGCTTCACACGTAGATCCCGCCACGACGCTTTGTTTAGAACTGCACCAACTGACAGCTCCACCGTTCAATGTCAACACGTATCCGGTTTGCGATTTAGAATCGTCCGGATCAGTGTCAAAGCTTGCATCGACGTAACCATTTACGACTAGCTCTTTGTCACCTCCATAAACGAGAAACATATCCTTGGTCCTTTTCAGGTATTTCAGGATGTTCTTGACCGCTGTCCAGTGATCCACTCCTGGATTACTTTGATACCTCCCTGCTAAGCTAATAGCAAGGCACACATCAGGTCTGGTACACAGCATTGCATACATGATAGAGCATATGGCTGAAGCATAGGGAACATCTTTCATTTTCCCTCTATCTTCTGCAGTGGTCGGGCATTGAGTCTCACTCAACTTCACACCTTGTAACACAAGCAAGAACCCTTTCTTTGCCTAATCCATTTTGAACTTCTTCAAAACTTTGTCAAGGTATGTGCTTTGTGAAAGTCCAATCAAGCGTCTTGATCTATCTCTATAGATCTTGATGCCCAATATGTAAGCAGCTTCACCGAGGTCCTTCATTGAAAAACTCTTATTCAAGTATCCTTTTATGCTATCCAGAAATTCTATATCATTTCCAATCAGTAATATGTCATCCACATATAATATTAGAAATGCTACAGAGCTCCCACTCACTTTCTTGTAAATACAGGCTTCTCCAAAAGTCTGTATAAAACCATATGCTTTTATCACACTATCAAAACGTTTATTCCAACTCCGAGAGGCTTGCACCAGTCCATAAATGGATAGCTGGAGCTTGCACACTTTGTTAGCTCCATTTGGATCGACAAAACATTCTAGTTGCATCATATACAATTCTTCTTCCAGAAATCCATTCAGGAATGCAGTTTTGACATCCAGTTGCCAAATTTCATAATCATAAATGGTGGCAATTGCTAACATGATTCGGACAGACTTAAGCATCGCTACGGGTGAGAAAGTCTCATCGTAGTCAATCCCTTGAACTTGTCGAAAACCTTTCTCAACAAGTCGAGCTTTATAGATAGTAACATTACCGTCAGCGTCAGTCTTCTTCTTGAAGATCCATTTATTCTCAATGGCTTGCCGATCATCGGGCAAGTCAACCAAAGTCCACACTTTGTTCTCATACATGGATCCCATCTCAGATTTCATGGCCTCAAGCCCTTTTGCGGAATCTGGGCTCACCATCGCTTCTTCATAGTTTGTAGGTTCGCCTTGGTCAAGTAACATGACCTCCAGAATAGGATTACCGTACCACTCTGGTGCGGATCTTACTCTGGTTGACCTACGAGGTTTAGTAGTAACTTGATCTGAAGTTTCATGATCAATATCATTAGCTTCATCACTAATTGGTGTAGGTGTCACAGGAACCGGTTTCTGTGATAAACTACTTTCCAATAAGGGAGCAGGTACAGTTACCTCATCAAGTTCTACTTTCCTCCCACTCACTTCTTTCGAGAGAAACTCCTTCTCTAGAAAGGATCCATTCTTAGCAACGAATGTCTTGCCTTCGGATCTGTGATAGAAGGTGTACCCAACAATTTTCTTTGGGTATCCTATGAAGACACATTTCTCCGATTTGGGTTCGAGCTTATCAGGTTGAAGCTTTTTCACATAAGCATCGCAGCCCCAAACTTTAAGAAACGACAACTTTGGTTTCTTGCCAAACCACAGTTCATAAGGCGTCGTCTCAACGGATTTCGATGGTGCCCTATTTAACGTGAATGCAGCCGTCTCTAAAGCATAACCCCAAAACGATAGCGGTAAATCAGTAAGAGACACCATAGATCACACCATATCTAGTAAAGTACGATTACGACGTTCGGACACACCATTACGTTGTGGTGTTCTAGGTGGCGTGAGTTGCGAAACTATTCCGCAGTGTTTCAAATGTGGACCAAACTCGTAACTCAAATATTCTCCTCCACGATCAGATCGTAGAAACTTTATTTTCTTGTTACGATGATTTTCCACTTCACTCTGAAATTCTTTGAACTTTTCAAATGTTTCAGACTTATGTTTCATTAAGTAGATATACCCATATCTGCTCAAATCATCTGTGAAGGTGAGAAAATAACCATACCCGCCGCGAACCTCAATATTCATCGGACCACACAGATCAGTATGCATGATTTCCAACAAATCTGTTGCTCGCTCCATTGTTCCGGAGAACGGCGTTTTAGTCATCTTACCCATAAGGCATGGTTCACAAGTACCAAGTGATTCATAATCAAGTGATTCCAAAAGTCCATCAGTATGGAGTTTCTTAATGCGCTTTACACCAATATGACCCAAACGGCAGTGCCACAAATAAGTTGCACTATCATTATCAACTCTGCTTCTTTTGGTTTCAATATTATGAATATGTGTATCACTACTATCGAGATTCAACAAAAATAGACCACTCTTCAAGAGTGCATGACCATAAAAGATATTACTCATATAAATAGAACAACCATTATTCTCATATTTAAATGAATAACCGTCTCGCATCAAACAAGATCCAGATATAATGTTCATGCTCAATGCTGGCACCAAATAACAATTATTTAGGTCTAAAACTAATCCCGAAGGTAGATGTAGAGGTAGCGTGCCGACGGCGATCACATCGACTTTGGAACCATTTCCCACGCGCATCGTCACCTCGTCCTTAGCCATTCTTCGCTTAATCCGTAGTCCCTGTTTCGAGTGCAAATATTAGCAACAGAACCAGTATCAAATACCCAGGTGCTACTGCGAGCTCTAGTAAGGTACACATCAATAACATGTATATCACATATACCTTTGTTCACCTTGCCATCCTTCTTATCCGCCAAATACTTGGGGCAGTTCCGCTTCCAGTGACCAGTCTACTTGCAGTAGAAGCACTCAGTCTCAGGCTTAGGTCCAGACTTGGGTTTCTTCTCTTGAGCAGCAACTTGTTTGCCATTCTTCTTGAAGTTCCCCTTCTTCTTCCCTTTGCCCTTTTTCTTGAAACTGGTGGTCTTGTTGACCATCAACACTTGATGCTCCTTCTTGATTTCTACCTCCGCAACCTTTAGCATTGTGAAGAGCTCGGGAATTGTCTTATCCATCCCTTGCATATTATAGTTCATCACGAAGCTCTTGTAGCTTGGTGGCAGTGGTTGAAGAATTCTGTCAATGACACTATCATCCGGAAGATTAACTCCCGGTTGAATCAAGTGATTGTTATACCCAGACATTTTGAGTATATGTTCACTAACAGAACTATTCTCCTCCATCTTGCAGCTGTAGAACTTATTGGAGACTTCATATCTCTCAATCCGGGCATTTGCTTGAAATATTAACTTCAACTCCTGGAACATCTCATATGCTCCATGACGTTCAAAACATCGTTGAAGTCCCGGTTCTAAGCCGTAAAGCATGGCACACTGAACTATCGAGTAGTCATCAGCTTTGCTCTGCCAGACGTTCTTAACGTCGTCAGTTGCATCTGCAGCAGGCCTGGAACCCAGCGGTGCTTCCAGGACGTAATTCTTCTGTGCAACAATGAGGATAATCCTCAAGTTATGGACCCAGTCCGTGTAATTGCTACCATCATCTTTCAACTTTGCTTTCTCAAGGAACGCATTAAAATTCAACGGAACAACAGCACGGGCCATCTATCTACAATCAACATAGACAAGCAAAATACTATCAGGTACTAAGTTCATGATAAATTTAAGTTCAATTAATCATATTACTTAAGAACTCCCACTTAGACAGACATCCCTCTAATCATCTAAGTGATCACGTGATCCTAATCAACTAAACCATGTCCGATCATCACGTGAGATGGAGTAGTTTTCAATGGTGAACATCACTATGTTGATCATATCTACTATATGATTCACGCTCGACCTTTCGGTCTCAGTGTTCCGAGGCCATATCTGCATATGCTAGGCTCGTCAAGTTTAACCCGAGTATTCTGCGTGTGCAAAACTGGCTTGCACCCGTTGTAGATGAACGTAGAGCTTATCACACCCAATCATCACGTGGTGTCTTGGCACGACGAACTTTGGCAACGCTGCATACTTAGGGAGAACACTTTTATCTTGAAATTTAGTGAGAGATCATCTTATAATGCTACCGTCAATCAAAGCAAAATAAGATGCATAAAGGATAAACATCACATGCAATCAATATAAGTGATATGATATGGCCATCATCATCTTGTGCTTGTGACCTCCATCTCCGAAGCACCATCATGATCACCATCGTAGCATCGTTGTCGTCTCACCAACTATTGCGTCTACGACTATCGCTACCGCTTAGTGATAAAGTAAAGCAATTACAGGGCGATTGCATTGTATACAATAAAGCGACAACAATATGGCTCCTGCCAGTTGCCGATAACTCGGTTACAAAACATGATCATCTCATACAATTAAATATAGCATCATGCCTTGACCATATCACATCACAACATGCCCTGCAAAAACAAGTTAGACGTCCTCTACTTTGTTGTTGCAAGTTTTACGTGGCTGCTACGGACTGAGCAAGAACCGTTCTTACCTACGAATCAAAACCACAACGATAGTTCGTCAAGTTAGTGCTGTTTTAACCTTCTCAAGGACCGGGCGTAGCCACACTTGGTTTAACTAAAGTTGGAGAAACTGACACCCGCCAGCCACCTGTCTCGCGTAAGGGTACGCGTAATGTCGGTCCGGGCCGCTTCATCCAACAATACCGCCGAACCAAAGTATGACATGCTGGTAAGCAGTATGACTTGTATCGCCCACAACTCACTTGTGTTCTACTCGTGCATATAACATCTACGCATAAAACCAGGCTCGGATGCCACTGTTGGGGAACGTAGTAATTTCAAAAAAAATTCCTCTGCACACGCAGGATCATGGTGATGCATAGCAACGAGAGGGGAGAGTGTTGTCCACGTATCCTCGTAGACCGAAAGCGGAAGCGTTAGCACAACGCGGTTGATGTAGTCGTACGTCTTCACGATCCGACCGATCCAAGTACCGAACGTACGGCACCTCCGAGTTCAGCACACGTTTAGCTCGATGACGTCCCGCGAACTCCGATCTAGCAGAGCTTCACGGGAGAGTTCCGTCAGCACGACAGTGTGATGATGGTGATGATGTTGCTACCGATGCAGGGCTTCGCCTAAGCACCGCTACGATATGACCGAGGTGGAATATGGTGGAGGGGGCCGCACACGGCTGGAATAGATCAACAGATCAACTTGTGTGTCTAGAGGTGCCCCCTGCCCCCGTATATAAAGGAGCAAGGGGGGGAGGCGGCCGGCCAGGAGGAGGGCGCGCCAAGGGGGGAGTGAGTAGGACTCCTCCTTTTCCTTGTTGGAGTAGGAGAGGGAAGGAAGGGTGAGAGGAGGACAAGGAAAAAGGGGGGCGCCGCCCCCCCTCCTTGTCCAATTTGGACTAGAGGGGGAGGGGGCGCGCGGCTGCCCTGGCCGCCCCTCCTCTTCTCCCACTAAGGCCCATGAGGCCCAATTAACTCCCCGGGGGGTTCCGGTAACCCCCCGGTACTCCGGTTTTTCTCCGAAACCACTCGGAACACTTCCGGTGTCCGAATACAGTCGTCCAATATATCGATCTTTACGTCTCGACCATTTCGAGACTCCTCGTCATGTCCGTGATCATATCCGGGACTCCGAACTACTTTCGGTACATCAAAACACAAAAACTCATAATTCCTAGCCATAGACATGAGTTGTCATTTGATTAACGGGATCACATCATTAGGAGAATGATGTGATTGACTTGACCCATTCCGTTAGCTTAGCACTTGATCGTTTAGTATGTTGCTATTGCTTTCTTCATGACTTATACATGTTCCTATGACTATGAGATTATGCAACTCCCGTTTACCGGAGGAACACTTTGTGTGCTACCAAACGTCACAACATAACTGGGTGATTATAAAGGTGCTCTACAGGTGTCTCCAAAGGTACTTGTTGGGTTGGCGTATTTCGAGATTAGGATTTGTCACTCCGATTGTCGGAGAGGTATCTCTGGGCCCACTCAGTAATACACATCACTATAAGCCTTGCAAGCATTGTGACTAATGAGTTAGTTGCGGGATGATGTATTACGGAACGAGTAAAGAGACTTGCCGGTAACGAGATTGAACTAGGTATCGAGATACCGACGATCGAATCTCGGACAAGTAACATACCGATGACAAAGGGAACAACGTATGTTGTTATGCGGTCTGACCGATAAAGATCTTCGTAGAATATGTGGGAACCAATATATGCATCCAGGTTCCGCTATTGGTTATTGACAGGAGAGGTGTCTCGGTCATGTCTACATAGTTCTCGAACCCGTAGGGTCCGCACGCTTAACGTTACGATGACGGTTATATTATGAGTTTATGTGTTTTGATGTACCGAAGGAGTTCGGAGTCCCGGATGAGATCGGGGACATGACGAGGAGTCTCGAAATGGCCGAGACGTAAAGATCGATATATTGGACGACTATATTCGGACTTCGAAAAGGTTCCGAGTGATTCGGGTATTTTTCGGAGTACCGGAGAGTTACGGGAATTCGTATTGGGCCTTAATGGGCCATACGGGAAAGGAAAGAAAGGCCCCAAAGGGTGGCCGCACCCCTCCCCATGGACTAGTCCGAATTGGACTAGGGAGGGGGGCGCCCCCTTCCTTCTTTCTCCTTCTCCTTTCCCTTCTCCTATTCCAACAAGGAAAGGAGGAGTCCTACTCCCGGTGGGAGTAGGACTCCCCCCTTGGCGTGCCCTCCTCCTTGGCCGACGGCCTCCCCCTTGCTCCTTTATATACGGGGGCAGGGGACACCCCATAGACACACAATTGATCTATTGATCTCTTAGCCGTGTGCGGTGCCCCCTCCACCATATTACACCTCGATAATATCGTAGCGGTGCTTAGGCGAAGCCCTGCGTCGGTAGAACATCATCATCGTCACCACGCCGTCGTGCAGACGAAACTCTCCCTCAACACTCGGCTGGATCGGAGTTCGAGGGACGTCATCGAGCTGAACGTGTGCTGAACTCGGAGGTGCCGTGCGTTCGGTACTTGATCGGTCGGATCGTGAAGACGTACGACTACATCAACCGCGTTGTGTTAACGCTTCCGCTTTCAGTCTACGAGGGTACGTAGACAACACTCTCCCCTCTCGTTGCTATGCATCACCATGATCTTGCGTGTGCGTAGGAATTTTTTTGAAATTACTACGTTACCCAACAGTGGCATCCGAGCCAGGTTTTATGCGTTGATGTTATATGCACGAGTAGAACACAAGTGAGTTGTGGGCGATAGAAGTCATACTGCTTACCAGCATGTCATATTTTGGTTCAGCGGTATTGTGAGATGAAGCGGCCCGGACCGACATTACGCGTACGCTTACGCGAGACTGGTTTCACCGTTGCGAGCACTCGTTGCTTTAAGGTGACTGGCGGGTGTCTGTCTCTCTCACTTTAGTTGAACCGAGTGTGGCTACGCCTGGTCCTTGCGAAGGTTAAAACAACACCAACTTGACAAACCATCATTGTGGTTTTGATGCGTAGGTAAGAACGGTTCTTGCTAAGCCCGTAGCAGCCACGTAAAACTTGCAACAACAAAGTAGAGGACGTCTAACTTGTTTTTGCAGGGCATGTTGTGATGTGATATGGGCAAGACATGATGCTATATTTTATTGTATGAGATGATCATGTTTTGTAACCGAGTTATCGGCAACTAGCAGGAGCCATATGGTTGTCGCTTTATTGTATGCAATGCAATCGCCATGTAATTGTTTTACTTTATCACTAAGCGGTAGCGATAGTCGTAAAAGCAATAGTTGGCGAGACGACAACGATGCTACGATGGAGATCAAGGTGTCGCGCCGGTGACGATGGTGATCATGACGGTGCTTCGGAGATGGAGATCACAAAGCACAAGATGATGATAGCCATATCATATCACTTATATTAATTGCATGTGATGTTTATCTTTTATGCATCTTATTTTGCTTTGATTGACGGTAGCATTATAAGATGATCTCTCACTAAAATTTCAGGATAAAAGTGTTCTCCCTGAGTATGCACCGTTGCCAAAGTTCGTCGTGCCCAGACACCACGTGATGATCGGGTGTGATAAGCTCTACGTCCATCTACAACAGGTGCAAGCCAGTTTTGCACACGCAGAATACTCAGGTTAAACTTGACGAGCCTAGCATATGCAGATATGGCCTCGGAACACGGAGACCGAAAGGTCGAGCGTGAATCATATAGTAGATAAGATCAACATAGTGATGTTCACCATTGAAAACTACTCCATTTCACGTGATGATCGGTTATGGTTTAGTTGATATGGATCACGTGATCACTTAGAGGATTAGAGGGATGTCTATCTAAGTGGGAGTTCTTAAGTAATATGATTAATTGAACTTAAATTTATCATGAACTTAGTCCTGATAGTATTTTGCAAATTATGTTGTAGATCAATAGCTCGCGTTGTTGCTTCCCTGTGTTTATTTTTGATATGTTCCTAGAGAAAAATTATGTTGAAAGATGTTAGTAGCAAAGATGCGGATTGGATCCGTGATCTGAGGATTATCCTCATTGCTGCACAGAAGAATTATGTCCTTGATGCACCGCTAGGTGACAGACCTATTGCAGGAGCAGATGCAGACGTTATGAACGTTTGGCTAGCTCAATATGATGACTACTTGATAGTTTAGTGCACCATGCTTAACGGCTTAGAATCGGGACTTCAAAGACGTTTTGAACGTCATGGACCATATGAGATGTTCCAGGAGTTGAAGTTAATATTTCAAGCAAATACCCGAGTTGAGAGATATGAAGTCTCCAACAAGTTCTATAGCTAAAAGATGGAGGAGAATAGCTCAAGCAGTGAGCATGTGCTCAGATTGTCTGGGTACTACAATCGCTTGAATCAAGTGGGAGTTAATCTTCCAGATAAAATAGTGATTGACAGAATTCTCTAGTCACCATCACCAAAGTTAGTAGAACTTCGTGATGAACTATAGTATGTAAGGGATGATGAAAGTAATTCCCGAGCTCTTCGCGATGCTGAAATCGACGAAGGTAGAAATCAAGAAAGAGCATCAAGTGTTGATGGTTAACAAGACCACTAGTTTCAAGAAAAGGGCAAAGCGATAGAAGGGGAACTTCAAAAAGAACGGCAAGCAAGTTGCTACTCAAGTGAAGAAGCCCAAGTCTGTACCTAAGCCTGAGACTAAGTGCTTCTACTGTAAAGGGACTGGTCACTGGAAGCGGAACTGCTCCAAGTATTTGGTGGATAAGAAGGATGGCAAAGTGAACAAAGGTATATTGGATATACATGTTATTGATGTGTACTTACTAGTGTTCATAGCAACCCCTCAGTATTTGATACTGGTTCAGTTGCTAAAGAGTAGTAACTCGAAATGGGAGTTGCATGAACATAAACTAGTTAAGGATGAAGTGACGATGTGTATTGGAAGTGGTTCCAAGATTGATATGATCATCATCGCACACTCCCTATACTTTCGGGATTAGTGTTGAACCTAAATAAGTGTTATTTGGTGTTTGCATTGAGCATGAATATGATTTGATCATGTTTGTTGCAATACGGTTATTCATTTAAATTAGAGAATAATTGTTGTTCTGTTTACATGAATAAAACCTTCTATGGTCATACACCCAATAAAATGGTTTGTTGGATCTCGATCGTAGTGATACACATATTCATAATAATGAAGCCAAAAGATGCAAAGTTAATAATGATAGTGCAACTTATTTGTGGCACTGCCGTTTAGGTCATATTGGTGTAAAGCGCATGAAGAAACTCCATACTGATGGGATTTTGGAATCACTTGATTATGAATCACTTGATGCTTGCGAACCGTGCCTCATGGGCAAGATGACTAATACGCCGTTCTCTGGAACTATGGAGAGAGCAACAGATTTGTTGGAAATCATACATACAGATGTATGTGGTCCGATGAATATTGAGGCTCGTAGCAGGTATCATTATTTTCTGACCTTCACAGATAATTTGAGCAGATATGGGTATATCTACTTAATGAAACAGAAGTCTGAAACATTTGAAAAGTTCATATAATTTCAGAGTGAAGCGGAAAATCATCGTAACAAGAAAATAAAGTTTCTATGATCTGATCGTGGAGAAGAGTATTTGAGTTACGAGTTTGGCCTTCAGTTAAAACAATGTGAAATAGTTTCACTACTCACGCCACCTGGAACACCACGGTGTAATGGTGTATCCGAACATCGTAACTGTACTTTATTAGATATGGTGCAATATATGATGTCTCTTACCGATCTACCACTATCGTTTTGGGGTTATGCATTAGAGACAGCTACATTCACGTTAAATAGGGTACCATCTAAATCCGTTGAGACGACATCTTATGAACTGTGGTTTGGCAAGAAACCAAAGTTGTCGTTTCTTAAAGTTTGGGGTTGCGATGCTTATGTGAAAAAGTTTCATCCTGATGAAGCTCAAACCCAAATCGGAGAAATGTGTCTTCATAGGATACCCAAAGGAGACAGTTGGGTACACCTTCTATCACAGATCCGAAGGCAAGACATTCGTTGCTAAGTATGGATCCTTTCTAGAGAAGGAGTTTCTCTCGAAAGAAGTGAGTGGGAGGAAAGTAGAACTTGATGAGGTAATTGTACCTGCTCCCTTATTGGAAAGTAGTTCATCGCAGAAACCAGTTTCTGTGACGCCTATACCAATTAGTGAGGAAGTTAATGATGATGATCATGGAACTTCAGATCAAGTTATTACTGAACCTCGTAGGTCAACCAGAGTAAGATCCGCACCAGAGTGATACGGTAATCCTGTTCTAGAGGTTATGTTACTAGACCATGACGAACCTACGAACTATGAAGAAGCGATGGTGAGCCCAGATTCCTCGAAATGGTTTGAAGCCATGAAATCTGAGATGGGATCCATGTATGAGAACAAAGTATGGACTTTGATTGACTTGCCCAAATGATCGGCGAGCCATTGAGATTAAATGGATCTTCAAGAGGAAGACGGACGCTGATAGTAGTGTTACTATCTACAAAGCTAGAATTGTCGCAAAAGGTTTTCGACAAGTTTAAGGTGTTGACTACGATGAGAGTTTCTCACTCGTATCTATGCTTAAGTCTGTCCGAATCATGTTAGCAATTGCCGCATTTTATGAAATCTGGCAAATGGATAAACAAAAACTGCATTCCTTAATGGATTTATTAAAGAAGAGTTGTATATGATGCAACCAGAAGGTTTTGTCAATCCTAAAGGTGCTAACAAAATATGCAAGCTCCAGCGATCCATCTATGGACTGGTGCAAGTATCTCGGAGTTGGAATATACGCTTTGATAAGTTGATCAAAGGATATAGTTTTATACAGACTCGCGGTGAATTCTGTATTTACAAGAAAGTGATTGGGAGCACTACCACATTTCTGATAAGTATATGTGAATGACATATTGTTGATCGGAAATAATGTAGAATTATTCTGCAAAGCATAAAGGAGTGTTTGAAAGGAGTTTTTCAAAGAAAGACCTCGGTGAAGCTGCTTACATATTGAGCATCAAGATCTATAGAGATAGATCAAGACGCTTGATAAGTTTTTTCAATGAGTACATACCTTAACAAGATTTTGAAGTGGTTCAAAATAGAACAGTCAAAGAAAGAGTTTCTTGCCTGTGTTACAAGGTGTGAAATTGAGTAAGACTCAAAGCCCGACCACGGCAGAAGATAGAAAAAGAATGAAAGTCATTCCCTATGCCTCGGCCATAGGTTCTATAAAGTATGCCATGTTGTGTACCAGATCTATTGTATACCCTACACTGATTTTGGCAAGGGAGTACAATAGTGATCTAGGAGTAGATCACTGGACAGCGGTCAAAATTATCCTTAGTGGAATAAGGATATGTTTCTCGATTATGGAGGTGACAAAAGGTTCGTCGTAAAGGGTACGTTGATGCAAGTTTTGACACTAATCTAGATGACTCTAAGTCTCGGTCTAGATACATATTGAAAGTGGGAGCAATTAGCTAGAGTAGCTCCGTGCAGAGCATTGTAGACATAGAAATTTGCAAAATACTTACGGATCTGAATGTGACAGACCCGTTGACTAAAATTATCTCACAAGCAAAACATAATCACACCTTAGTACTCTTTGGGTGTTAATCACATAGCGATGTGAACTAGATTATTGACTCTAGTAAACCCTTTGGGTGTTGGTCACATGACGATGTGAATTATGAGTGTTAATCACATGGTGATGTGAACTATTGATGTTAAATCACATGGCGATGTGAACTAGATTATTGACTCTAGTGCAAGTGGGAGACTGAAGGAAATATGCCCTAGAGGCAATAATAAAGTTATTATTTATTTCCTTATATCATGATAAATGTTTATTATTCATGCTAGAATTGTATTAACCGGAAACATAATACATGTGTGAATACATAGACAAACAGAGTGTCACTAGTATGCCTCTACTTGACTAGCTCGTTGATCAAAGATGGTTATGTTTCCTAGCCATAGACATGAGTTGTCATTTGATTAACGGGATCACATCATTTGGAGAATGATGTGATTGACTTGACCCATTCCGTTAGCTTAGCACTCGATCGTTTAGTATGTTGCTATTGCTTTCTTCATGACTTATACATATTCCTATGACTATGAGATTATGCAACTCCCGTTTATCGGAGGAACACTTTGTGTGCTACCAAACGTCACAACGTAACTGGGTGATTATAAAGGTGCTCTACAGGTGTCTCCAAAGGTACTTGTTGGGTTGGCGTATTTCGAGATTAGGATTTGTCACTCCGATTGTCGGAGAGGTATCTCTGGGCCCACTCAGTAATACACATCACTATAAGCCTTGCAAGCATTGTGACTAATGAGTTAGTTGCGGGATGATGTATTACGGAACGAGTAAAGAGACTTGCCGGTAACGAGATTGAACTAGGTATCGAGATACCGACGATCGAATCTCGGGCAAGTAACATACCGATGACAAAGGGAACAACGTATGTTGTTATGCGGTCTGACCGATAAAGATCTTCGTAGAATATGTGGGAACCAATATACGCATCCAGGTTCCGCTATTGGTTATTAATAGGAGAGGTGTCTCGGTCATGTCTACATAGTTCTCGAACCCGTAGGGTCCGCACGCTTAACATTACGATGACGGTTATATTATGAGTTTATGTGTTTTGATGTACCGAAGGAGTTCGGAGTCCCGGATGAGATCGGGGACATGACGAGGAGTCTCGAAATGGCCGAGACGTAAAGATCGATATATTGGACGACTATATTCGGACTTCGGAAAGGTTCCGAGTGATTCGGGTATTTTTCGGAGTACCGGAGAGTTACGGGAATTCGTATTGGGCCTTAATGGGCCATACGGGAAAGGAGAGAAAGGCCCCAAAGGGTGGCCGCACCCCTCCCCATGGACTAGTCCGAATTGGACTAGGAAGGGGGGGGCGCCCCCTTCCTTCTTTCTCCTTCTCCCTTCCCTTCTCCTATTCCAACAAGGAAAGGAGGAGTCCTACTCCCGGTGGGAGTAGGACTCCCCCCTTGGCGCGCCCTCCTCCTTGGCCGGCGGCCTCCCCCTTGCTCCTTTATATATGGGGGCAGGGGGGCACCCCATAGACACACAATTGATCTATTGATCTCTTAGCCGTGTGCGGTGCCCCCCTCCACCATATTACACCTCGATAATATCGTAGCGGTGCTTAGGCGAAGCCCTGCGTCGGTAGAACATCATCATCGTCACCACGCCGTCGTGCAGACGAAACTCTCCCTCAACACTCGGCTGGATCGGAGTTCGAGGGACGTCATCGAGCTGAACGTGTGCTGAACTCGGAGGTGCCGTGCGTTCGGTACTTGATAGGTCGGATCGTGAAGACGTACGACTACATCAACCGCGTTGTGTTAACGCTTCCGCTTTCGGTCTACGAGGGTACGTAGACAACACTCTCCCCTCTCGTTGCTATGCATCACCATGATCTTGCGTGTGTGTAGGAATTTTTTTGAAATTACTACGTTACCCAACAGTTGCGGTGTTTCCAGATCTGCCAATGATAGTAGAGGAGAGGCTGGGACATAGTGGTTTTGGGGTGTTAAAATAGGAGGATGTCCGTCAGGAAACAAAAGGAGTCGTCCGACAAGGTAGGGTGATCGTGGAGCGACACTAGGCCAACACCTCATGTCAAACCTGCCATGAGAAGGGGCATCCGAACGGGAGGTGATACATGTCCTCCATCATCTGGTCACAGAAGCAGCAATACTCATCATGAGGGAGGCAACGCCTAGCTAGATGCTCCACCTTCCAGTAACGATAGAGCACTGCCAGTCAGAAGAAGACCTTAACTACGAGGGGGGCTAGGTCTTCTAGTAAAGACGCCAATTGGGTTTTGGGGTCGAACCATGAAAGAGAGTGAGGTAGCACGACTTGGCGGAGTCGGTTCGACGCAAACGCGACTCGTTAGGATAGTCGGAGAGCTGTAACATTACGAAGTTGTTGCCAAAGCTCGATGTATTGTACGAGGGCAACCGGGCCGAGGGCACCATGGATGTCCTAAACCCAAGCACGAACGATGATAACTTGGCGCACCATGCGAAGGCAATGACGTCGCTTGGAGACCCGGACAAAGAGGAGCGGGGGCGTGATCCGTGATGGACTTGCCATCAAGCCAAGGATTCATCCAGAAACAGAAGCGACAAGAGTTGCCGTCCCCTAGCGTCAAGGGGGTGGAAGCACGGAATATCTAAACAGCCTCGGAGACCGAGGGCAGATGAAGGTGGCACCATTGGCGAGTCAGTGCGCTGCAACCAAAGCAAGCGCCCACAGTGCGCTGCACATGCGCTGCATGTCCATGATGCCAAGGCCACCAAGGTAGGTTGGGCAGCAAACGCATGCACAAATTACATGGCATTGCCCTCCCCTCGCATCCTTGTGCCCGATCTAGAGGAACCCATGGATAATCCAGCTGACCCCGACGAGGATCACCTTGTTGAGGACCATGTGATGAGTAGGTGAGTCGACATGGCACATAGGACATGGCGCGCGAGAGCCAATCGGTCACCAAGGGAGAGCAAGGATGCCCTCCATGTGCGCAATTTTTTCTCGAGCTTGTCAACGAGCGAAAGAAGGTCCGTAGTTGACCCCTTTCAAATAGAGAGTGATAAGCCCAAATACCGGACGGGAAAGCGGGTGGGGGGCGCTCACTCCAACGAAGAGGAGATGGTAGTGACCGAAGGAAATATGCCCTAGAGGCAATAATAAAGTTGTTATTTATATTTCATTATATCATGATAAATGTTTATTATTCATGCTAGAATTGTATTAACCGGAAACTTAGTACATGTGTGAATACATAGACAAACAGAGTGTCACTAGTATGCCTCTACTTGACTAGCTCGTTGAATCAAAGATGGTTAAGTTTCCTAGCCATAGACATGAGTTGTCATTCGATTAACGGGATCACATCATTAGAGAATGATGTGATTGACTTGACCCATTCCGTTAGCTTAGCACTTGACCGTTTAGTTTGTTGCTATTTCTTTCTTCATGACTTATACATGTTCCTATGACTATGACATTATGCAACTCCCGAATACCGGAGGAACACTTAGTGTGCTATCAAACATCACAACGTAACTGGGTGATTATAAAGATGCTCTACAGGTGTCTCCGATGGTGTTTGTTGAGTTGGCATAGATCGAGATTAGGATTTGTCACTCCGAGTATCGGAGAGGTATCTCTGGGCCCTCTCGGTAATGCACATCACTATAAGCCTTGCAAGCTATGTGACTAATGAGTTAGTTGCGGGATGATGCATTATAGAACGAGTAAAGAGACTTGCCGGTAACGAGATTGAACTAGGTATTGAGATACCGACGATCGAATCTCGGGCAAGTAACATACCGATGACAAAGGGAACAACGTATGTTGTTATGCGGTTTGACCGATAAAGATCTTCGTAGAATATGTAGGAACCAATATGAACATCCAGGTTCCGCTATTGGTTATTGACTGGAGATGAGTCTTGGTCATGTCTACATAGTTCTCGAACCCGTAGGGTCCGCACGCTTAACGTTCGGTGACGATCGGTATTATGAGTTTATGTGTTTTGATGTACTGAATGTAGTTCGGAGTCCCGGATGTGATCACGGACATGACGAGGAGTCTCGAAATGGTCGATACATAAAGATTGATATATTGGACGGCTATGTTTGGACACCGGAAGGGTTCCGGGAGGTTTCGGATAAAACCGGAGTGCCGGAGGGTTATCGGAACCCCCGGGGGAACTAGTGGGCCACGATGGGCCTTAGTGGAGAGAGAGAGGGGCGGCCAGGGCAGGCCGCGCGCCCCCTCCCCCTTGAGTACCAATAGGACAAGGAAGGGGGGCAGCGCCCCCCTTTTCCTTTCCCCCTCTCCCTCTCCTTCCTTCCCCCCCTCTCCCTTTTGGTGGAAACCTTCTAGGACTTGGAGTCCTAGTAGGATTCCCCTCTTGGGGGCGCACCAAGGAGGCCCGGCCGGCCTCCCCCTCCCTCCTTTATATACGTGGGGAGGGGGCACCCTAGAACACACAAGTTGATTGTTTAGCCGTGTGCGGTGCCCCCCTCCACAGATTTCCACCTCGGTCATATCGTTGTAGTGCTTAGGCGAAGCCCTGCGTCGGTAACTTCATCATCACCGTCATCACGTCGTCGTGCTGACGAAGCTCTCCCTCGACACTCAGCTGGATCTAGAGTTCATGGGACGTCACCAAGCCGAACGTGTGCAGATCGCGGAGGTGCCGTACTTTTGGTACTAGGATCGGTCGGATCGTGAAGACGTACTATTGGGGAACGTAGCAGAAATTCAAAATTTTCTACGCATCACCAAGATCAATCTATGGAGTAATCTAGCACCAAGGGGAAGGGGAGTGCATCTACATACCATTGTAGATCGCTAAGCGGAAGCGTTGCAAGAACGCGGATGAAGGAGTCGTACTCGTAGCGATTCAGACCGCGGTTGATTCCGATCTAAGCGCCGAACCACGGCGCCTCCGCGTTCAACACACGTGCAACCCGGTGACGTCTCCCATGCCTTGATCCAGCAAGGAGAGAGGGAGAGGTTGGGGAAGACTCCGTCCAGCAGTAGCACAATGGCATGGTGGTGATGGAGGAGCGTGGCACTCCAGCAGGGCTTCGCCAAGCACTGCGAGAGACGAGGAGGGAGATGGGTAGGGCTGCGCCAAAGAGAGAGGAAGACTCATGTCATGGCAGCCCCAAAACCCCCACTATATATAGGGGAGGGGGAGGGGCTGCGCCCCCCTCTAGGGTTCCCCCCCAAGGGGTGCGGCCAGCCCTAGATGCATCTAGGGGGGCGGCCAGAGGGGGAGAGAGGGGGGCGCACCCTAGGTGGGCCTTAGGCCCATCTGAGCCTAGGGTTTCCCCCTTCCCCCTTCCCTGTGCCTTGGGCCTCTTGTGGGAGGCGCACCAGCCCACCTAGGGGCTGGTCCCTTCCCACACTTGGCCCACGCAGGCCTCCGGGGTTGGTGGCCCCTCCCGGTGGACCCCTAGAACCCTCCGGTGGTCCTGGTACATTACCGGTGACGCCCGAAACTCTTCCGGTGGCCAAAACGGGACTTCCCATATATAAATCTTTACCTCCGGACCATTCCGGAACTCCTCGTGACGTCAGGGATCTCATCCGGGACTCCGAACAACATTCGGTAACCACGTATATCTATTCCCTATAACCCTAGCGTCATCGAACCTTAAGTGTGTAGACCCTACGGGTTCGGGAACCATGCAGACATGACCGAGACGTTCTCCGGCCAATAACCAACAGCGGGATCTAGATACCCATGTTGGCTCCCACATGTTCCACGATGATCTCATCGGATGAACCACGATGTCAAGGATTCAATCAATCCCGTATACAATTCCCTTTGTCTACCAGTATAGTACTTGCCCGAGATTCGATCGTCGGTATCCCAATACCTTGTTCAATCTCGTTACCGGCAAGTCTCTTTACTCGTTCCGTAACACATCATCCCGTGATCAACTCCTTGGTCACATTGTGCACATTATGATGATGTCCTACCGAGTGGGCCCAGAGATACCTCTCCGTTTACACGGAGTGACAAATCCCAGTCTCGATTCGTGCCAACCCAACAGACACTTTCGGAGATACCTGTAGTGCACCTTTATAGCCACCCAGTTACGTTGTGATGTTTGGTACACCCAAAGCATTCTTACGGTATCCGGAAGTTGCACAATCTCATGGTCTAAGGAAATGATACTTGACATTAGAAAAGCTTTAGCAGACGAACTACACGATCTTGTGCTAGGCTTAGGATTGGGTCTTGTCCATCACATCATTCTTCTAATGATGTGATCCCGTTATCAACGACATCCAATGTCCATGGTCAGGAAACCGTAACCATCTATTGATCAACGAGCTAGTCAACTAGAGGCTTACTAGGGACATGGTGTTGTCTATGTATCCACACATGTATCTGAGTTTCCTATCAATACAATTTTAGCATGGATAATAAACGATTATCATGAACAAGGAAATATAATAATAACCAATTTATTATTGCCTCTAGGGCATATTTCTAACACGTACGACTACATCAACCACGTTGTCATAACGCTTCCTCTTTCGGTCTACGAGGGTACGTGGACAACACTCTCCCCTCTCGTTGCTATGCATCACCTAGATGGATCTTGCGCGTGCATAGGATTTTTTTTAAATTACTACGTTCCCCAACAGTGACATGGGTCTTTGAGCACCATATAGGGGTGGCCGGACATTTCAATAAGCTGGTGCGCAACCGGGTCGCGACCCCAAAAACACGAAGTAGCTCTGTTTTTAAAATAGTGTGATGTGTCGTTATTATTTCCAAAACTCAAGTATTTTTATGTTTGATCGGGTTCATAGAAAAAATATCAACATCTACAATACAAATTAATAAAATATAAAAATACATTTCATGATGAAGCTAAAAACACTGATATGATATTGTAGATGTCGATTTATTTTCTCTATAAATTTGATCACACCTAGAGAAGTTGGACTTTTCAAGGAAAAACATCTTATATTTTAGAACAAAGTAAAAGGCTGACTTATGTGCGTACTTGTCGTGAAGTTCTTGCACCCGAGCTCAAATTAGCTTGGGTGAACAGTATTTTTTACTGTTCAAAAAAATCTAAATTATTTTTATGGCAAACTTTGACGAGTATTTTCAGAGTATGGATTTTGTTTTTTTGCCATGACTTCCACAAATGTTATTTTGTGATGAAACTTTGCAATCTCTTAGAATATTTCTCAAAGTTTTCCATAAGAAAACAGATTTTTTTAACGTTTTTAAAATTCTTTTCGAGTTACTGTTCAAATGAGCTCGGGTGTAGAAAGGGACTTTCGGTACTTATATGTATTGTCTAAATCAGATACTTTGAAACTTACGTGTACACTTCACCAAGGTATAATTCAAAATCCTTGTGTATGTGTGAAGCTGTCCATCCGATAACAATGAGAGTAAACCTCATATCAAAGTTCATACATAAAAATATAAATAATTCCAAAATGATAACAATAATTATTGTGAGGATTACAATAATGCTTGCTCATTGCTTCATGGTCTTTCGGTACCCAATGAAGCATGCTCTCCTTGTCTCTGATCAACATGAACAACTCACCATACCCCGGCTTCATCATTGGTGGAGGTGTGGAATGACAAAGTCATTTCCGTAGTTCCACACTCCACCAACAAATTAAATACTCTGGCCATGGCAGGAGCAATCATCTTGGGGACATGGTTGGTTGATGCTTCACCACTCACTCTTTAGTTTATGTTACCCAAGCTTTGCTGGTACGTACATAGAAATTGGTGCTTGTCCTCTTCAACTTTTATGTTGGATTTGGCCTTGTATTTACCCAATGTTTTCCCCCGCTATGCCTTCAATGATTTTACATGAGCTTCCAAATCATCATTTTCTTATACCTCACTGGTGCACAAATGGAGGTTGCTTCCCCACCGACATGAGTATTTTCAAATATGACATCTAGCTCCTTCAAGCTAGATACTCAAATTCTGCCAATATGTCACATTAAGAACTTTGAAAATACCTGACTTTGAATATTTTTTAAAACACCATCGTCGTAAGATGGTCTTCCACCAAATACACTCACCTCCATTGTTTCCAATTGATCATTCCAACCAAGTCCATTTGCAACATTTCAGCATCATAATCATGGGCTAATCCCAGTTGCAACATTTCAACGTCATTGTTAGGGGTTGGTTAGGGATTATTGACCTCCACATAAGCATGGCTAGCAACACTAATCACCAAATGAAAGCGATGGTGCTGCTCAACATGCATGCATATATGGAAATATAGAACAAAAGGAGCGCTTGGCTTTTTCATGGAACCTCGATCATGCCGCCAATCATCTAGCAAAGATGAGAATGTGAGGCAACCAACTGTGTCATGGGTTCTCAACCATCTGGGTCACTTAATACATAGAGATTAAACTATACTCCTCCGTTTCTCCTAGTTTTGAAATGCAATTAAACTCATTAATTTCTTCTTAGTAATTAATAAATGGAGTAAAAATTTCCAAAAAAATCATGGGGTCATTTCTACCATTTTGGCAACAGCATCATTTATACGCCTTGATGGCAGTCTGACCTTAGATTTTAACCATGTTTTCTGTTTTATTTGAACGTACTAGCATGGTTCTACGCCTTTTTTGGCTCTTCTCGGTGTGTACATGTTCTAAGGATGTCACACAGGCAAAAAATCGATGTGGCAAAGTAGAGAGCACTTTGGTGTTTCGGAGAAGAAACCATGCTAAACACATGGACCTATGCAGAACAACTGGATGAAAGACTTTAGTTGTTAAACAATTAAATAAGAAGCTTAGCAATAAGAAGCTAAGCACTTATGCAATTTAAAGTTGAGTTGATAAGTCTTTTCATGCACTTAGCATCTCCTCTAACCAGTACACTAGCAGAGGCCCTGTGAATTATAACGGACAACCTGATCTTTGTATCTGTACGCGAACATGGCCTAAGCTCAGAGGAATGGGGAGTGGACCGCAAGTCAATCTGGCCCATGCTAAGAGGAATGGGGAGATGTATAGTTGTGAAGGATAGCACATAGGTGAAAAATTGTTGTGATAAAGTAACTAAGAAGAGAGAGCACTTTAATGACTCAAAAAAGAAACAATGCTATCTACACAAGGACATGAAGTTTCTTAGCTCGAGCTCATATGAGGTCAGGTGAACAGTAAAAATGAAAAAGAAAATCAAACAATTCTAAAAAAATATGACAAACATTGACAAAAGTTTTTTAGCTTGCAAGTTTCATTGTGTTGCCATGAATTCTACAAATGTCCCAAGCTCAAAGAATTTTGTGATTTTTTTTATGTTACTGTTCACCCCAAGCTCATTCAAGCTTGGGACTAGAGGGGTACCTACGCCTACACAAACACTTATGCATGAAATAGTTTAGCTGCTAAACAATTTAAACAAAGAAAGCTTAGTTACAAAAGGCTAAGCACATATGTACATTAAAAGGTTATAAGTTAGTACTAAGCCTTTTCGTGTATTTAGCATTTAGCATCTCATCTAACTATGTACCGCGTAAAAAAAATGTCAAAACGGTCACACGTGTGGCACTTATCATTTGGAAAAAAAAAGTGCCCTCGTGATTTATACAGGCAGCCTGGTCTTTGGACCCGTACGCCAGCCTGGCCCACGCTCAGAGGAACGGGTGAGTGGACCGTATGCCAGTCTGGCCCACTCGCAGATGAACCGATCTGAGCACTAGCTACAGCCGAAGCCAATTCAAGCAAGCTTTTAAACTCGAGGCCAGCGCAGAGCCGCGGACTTGCTATCCACGCGACATCGCCCCTAGAAATTCTCGCGAGTGGCCTCCGCCGTCTCGGATTCTTGACCGCCACGCTCACACGGAACCCTCTCTGGATCCGGCGCCCGCCGGCGACTTCCGCGGCGTCTCTCCCTAGACTACTGCCCCCTTCCCCGATGGATCCATTCCCCGTCTTCGGCCGCGAGAGATCCCCGTCGTCGCCGGACTACCCGCCCCGCCCGGGGTCGCCGGAGTACGTGCCGTCATGCCATCAGTGGCGTGCGGGGTCGCTTGACCTCGCGCCGTTGACTTCCCCGTGGCGCGCCGAGTCCCCGGAGTACGTCCCGTCGACTCCCTGGTGGCGCGGGCGCGTGACGGTCACGGGCAGACACCACGCCAGGTCATCGGCGGGTGGGCGGCAGAGCTCGTCCTCGTCGTCGCCGGATTACTTCCCGTCCACCTCGCCGTGCCGCGTGGCGTCTCCGGAGTATATGCCGCCGGCTCACCACTGGAGGCGCGCGGCGTCACCAGAGTACGCGCCGTCGACCTCCCCGTGGCGCGCTGAGTCCCCGGAGTACGTCCCGTCGACTCCCTGGTGGCGCGGGCGCGCGGCGGGCAGCCAGCGCACCCGGTTGTCGGCGCCTGGGCGGCAGAGCTCGTCGTCGCCGGATTACTCCCCTTCTACCTCGCCGTGCCGCGTGGCGTCGCCGGAGCATATGCCGTTGGCTGACCACTGGAGGCGCGCGCTGGCGGTGTTCCCCGCCGACGACACCCCGTCGACACCTCTGGAGCAGCGACCTTCGTCGTCGGACCCCGCCACATCGACACCTCTGCGGCGCTCGCCGTCACCGGATTACTCCCCGTCGGCCTCATCGTGGCGCGCGGCCTCACCGGAGTACGTGCCGACTGCTCCGTGGAGGCGCGCGGCGTCCCCGCAGCACACGCCCCCGACGCGTCCCCAGAGGGCGGCGACATATCCCGACCGCGTCCCCTGCGCGTCTCCTCCGTCGCCGCCTGACGCTGGGTCGCGCACGTCGTCGCGGTCCCGCTGCTATCATCCGTACCAGAGGAGCGGCGTCGGGACGTGCACGTGCTCCGCGCGCCGGAGCTGAACACCCCGTGGCGGCATCGGCGCCTGATTTTGCACGGATGTTATCGGATTCATAGGCACATAGCAGATTGGAATAGTATGAGATATTGGATTCCTCATGCAAACTTTGCTGTTAGTAGTTGCCTAACTTGCGATACTACTCACTTATTTCCTGTTTGCCGTGCTTCACATCAATAACGAGCATATCAATGCCACATGCATGACCCTTGCTCTTTCATGCATTGGTATCAAATTTTGACAGAATTTAATGTGGACACATACTATATTTATGTATTTCCAGGTTTACAAATGGCAAATTTCTGACTTTTAAACTGCAAGGAGGGGAGTATCCAATTTGGATGCGGTGCTTGATGGCATTGTTTGCCTTCTTATCGGTTCTTGATCTTAGCAAAATGTTGCCCATGTATGCAGGTGGTTAGTGGGGGAGCCAGAAAAATTGTATCGGCAGGGCATATAGTGTTATTAAGCAAGGTTAAGGAGGGCTAAACCATAAAATACGCTTTTGGCAGCTAAAAAATAATCGTCAATCTAACGAAGGAAACTGAATGTTGGCCCGGGCCCGTGCTGGCTACCTCTGCCAATGCGGGTGGTAGGTTGTACTCCCTCTGTAAACTAATATAAGAGCGTTTAGATCACTACTACGAGTTTAGAGTACTTATCGAATAGAAAGCTTAGTTTTGAGTTGTTTGGCTCCACCTGGAAAGCATGGTGATGTCGGTCAACCTAACTAGAAGAATCGGATGTACTCCGTTGGCAGAATACTTGTAGTTTATTGCTTGGTTAAATTCATGTGTACGGATCTCATGAACACCTCAGAAACATCGATAATCCCAACAACCGTCGTAATCTATCGGATATCATATCTGATATCAATATTATTGGTTCGATATGTCCTCGATACGTAGCAATGAAGTAGCGGTGAATATATGCAATAAAATTAATGTCGTTGCGTTTTCAATACTCCCTTGATCCATCCTTGATACGACCTAGCTCAGTCAAATTCAATGTTGCGGTTTGGCTGTTAGTTATTAGCTTTTCTTGAAATCACGAGTACGATGATATAAGAGATTGGACCACACAAACTAAATACATACTAAACAACTTGATGCTTAACTGATAATATATTCTCAAAATAGTCAAACGTATCCTTATTTTAATGCTTTAAAAATGCATTTATCCCGTATCTTCTCGATACTAACACATATATTTGTATCGGTGCAATTTAGATGAACGTTGGACCGGCCTTCTGGAATAACCGCATTTGGAAGACAAAACTCCCACATAAGATAAAAATGATCATACGTTCGTTTTCTAGATCATGGTGTTGCACTCATGAATGATGACTTGCAAAGTGCAAGAAGTAAGAAGTGGTGTTTCTATGACTAGGAGGAAACAAATCAACATTCTTTTGTCTTCTCCCATGCCAATCACTAAACTCACTTGCCGGTTGTTCGTGTAGCTTTTAATCTATGATCAGCAACTAGTACACCAAATATGTTTGGAGTTGGTTGGCTGAAGTTCGTCCAAATTTAGAATTACCGTATAGACTACATTTTACTACAGACAACAACTCTAAGAGCATCTCGAATAGATGGTCCAAATTTTGACGGTCCAAAACCGGAGATGTAAAATTTGGACCGCCAAAAAATGCATTTGGGAGCTCTGAAAAAAGGCCAACTCCAACAGATGGTCCAAATTCATGGTCCAAAAGAGCAACTCCAATAGATGGTCCAAATTCATGGTCCAAAACCGGCCAGCAGCCGCCCGGCTGCTGTTCAGCCGCTGTCCAGCCACTGTACAACTGCACATATTGCATAAAACATGTTTTAAAACAACATAAAAAAAATTCATGTCCACAACATCAAATTATTACATAGTTCTTCAGATCCAGGAGATGAAATGCAACACAAATACAACATAGTTTTGCACAATACAACATAGTTTTGAACAAACAAATAATGAATCTATGCGGATCTTTCGCCATGCCATTTCCAATCTTCCATCAAATCTTTCTGGAGTTGGTCATGCACATCGCTGTCTCTAATCTCGTTGTACACCTTCATGAAACGTCTGATGCGCTGTTCTTTTCTCATGGGGTTAACAGGAATGCCCATCAAGTGATAGAAGTTGTAATCTAAATATTTTCCACGCTCGTCTCAATGAGCATGTTATGCATGATCACGCAAGCGGTCATGATGTACCAAAGGATCTTTTGATCCCAAAATCTAGCTGGTCCTCGCACAATAGCAAATTGGGATTGCAAAATCTAGTTGGATTGGCTGCTGCTTACGGCTGCGGACGGCTCCGGACGGCGGCGGTGATAACAAAAGAGGTTGGCGGCCGACCAAGAGGAGCTCGGCGGGCGGCGAAGACAAATTCGGCAGCCGGGCGGAGGGATTGGTGCGGCGGTCGTCGTGCGGCCGGTGCAACGTCCGTGGACAGGCTCACGGCCGTCTGGAGCAGGTCGGCGGCAGCCCGAGACCCCGCGGAGGCGTACCGCGGTAGCCGGACCGCCGGAGGGGCCGAATCCCGCGCCGGCTGCCTCCCGATTCGGCGGTGTCCGGGCGGCGGCAGGGAGGTGAGGGGGGCGACGGCGGCGGGGATGTGGGGTGGTGACGCGGGCGACGGCGAGGTTTTGGGCGGTCGCGGCGGCGGATTCCGGCCGGCGGGTCGCGGGCGGGCGGACGGGCGCGGGCGGGAACGGAAATGAAGTGGCGGTTGGGCGTTCGCGGGCGGCGGCTGGTTTTAGACCAGATGCATCTCGTGATGTATATTTGCATCGCGAGATGTTGGATTTTACATCACGAGGAGGCCGCGGTCCAATTTTTTTGCATATGGACCGTTTGTTGGAGCAGCGTTTTTTGCCCCAGACGGTCCAAAAGTTAGGTACTTTTACATTTGGACCGTCTAATTGAGATGCTCTAATTCTTTTGGAGACGAGGTAATAGCACCCCAGGTACCCTAATAATGTGACGATTTAGTTCTAAACTTGCAAAACTTGACTCCATCATACCCCAACTTGCACCTCATGTGATGATTTAGTCTCAGGCCAATCACAGCTCGACAATTGGCAGCCAGGTGGCTGGACCGGTCAGCGCACGCACTTTTGCACAAAACCCCCCGCCGTTTCTTTTTATCAACCCGCAGTATAGCACACCTGAATTAAATCTGTCGGAATCTGATGGAGACCGCGAGGGAGATCTTCGACTTGATGACTGAAAGAAGCGTTCCGTCCTGGAACTCGATGATCATCGGCTACGGGCTGCACGGGCAGAGCGAGAAGGCGCTCGAACTGTTCCTGGAGATGGAGAGGAGCGGGCCTAGGCCGAACGAGACGACCTTTGTCTGCGTCCTGAGTTCCTGCGCCCATGGCGGCCTGGTGCTCGAGGGCTGGTGGTGCTTCGACAGGATGGTCAGGCTCTACGGCATCGAGCCCAAGGCCGAGCACTTCGGGTGCATGATGGACCTCCTCGGCCGTGCCGGGCTGCTCACAGGCTCGGAGAACCTCATCCAGAATTTACAAGGCAAGGCGTCCCCCGCGTTGTGGGGCGCCATGGTCTCGGCCTCTCAGATGCAGAATGGCTCCAAGCTCGGGGAGTTTGTCGGGAAGAAGCTGATCGAGATGAAGCCGGCGGAGGTCGGCCCGTACGTGCTCCTCTCGAACATCTACGCGGCGGAAGGGAGGTGGGACGACGTGGAGAAAGTGAGGGAGGCGATGAAGGAGAACGGCGCTGAGAAGGACGT
This sequence comes from Aegilops tauschii subsp. strangulata, assembly GCF_002575655.3. Lineage (NCBI taxonomy): Eukaryota > Viridiplantae > Streptophyta > Magnoliopsida > Poales > Poaceae > Aegilops > Aegilops tauschii. The sequence continues at coordinate 546,301,560 of NC_053036.3, read as the reverse complement.
GGGGCTGAGCCTTGTAGGGGGATCAAGTGAACCAGAGACCCGCCTTGGCACTGAAGATGGCGCGGTGGTGATGTCGATGCTGGGCGAGATGGGCGCGCACATGAAGAAGCCGCCGACTGAACCCCACGAGTCCAAGTGCAGGGAGGGAAGGGAGGCTACGAGGATCTGTTGTGCGTGACACACCAGCAATGCAGAGCATGTTGCAATATTACTACGCCTCGCCGTTGCTGATCACGGAGCATCAGGTTTCCTGCTGGTATGTGTGGTCCTCTGTTGTCGTGCCAGGGCCAGCATTGCAGCAGCAGCAAAGCAAGCCGAGGGGTAGCCTACTGCTGGCTGATGAGCAAGCGATGGAATAAGCCAGAGAACATGTTTTGAGGTGGATCAGTGGCAGCGGAGGTTCTTCTATTCCAGCTCTTGCCCATGGATGGACGATGGAGAAGGCTGCTCTTGCCCGGCTGGCTGCTCAGCTCCGCTCTGCTCAACTGATCTGGCCGGTGATTTGATGTGACAAGTGAAGACGGTGACGACGATTGTGTCAGTCAGCTGACCGTGGTGTCGGCATGGTTCGGAGAGGCGAGAGCGATGGACGGACGGCGTCTGCTGCAGGTATTTGTTCCCTGCATTGCCTAATTTTTGGATGGCAAACCATGGCACATTTAATTCAGGTGTGCTATATTGCGGGTTGATAAAAGAAAACGGCAGGGGGTTTTGTGCAAAAATGCGTGCGCTGACCGGTCCAGCCACCTAGCTGCCAATTGTCGAGCTGTGATTGCCTTGGGACTAAATCATCACATGAGGTGCAAGTTGGGGTATGGTGGAGTCAAGTTATTACCTCTTTGGAGACTATCTTGTACGGGTTAAATCCGTGCTATCTAGTGCTACTGGATGTTGAGAGACGATAAGACGTGATATATCAATCGGTTTGGTTGATATTCTATTATCGGGCGGTTGTGATTGAGCCTTTGATATTTACCATTTTAATATGAATGACGGTGTGCACCACAATGATGCAGGGCCGAGGATCACCACTTTTCAAAAGAAAATGATGTTTTTACTCCCATTTTCTTGGAAAAGGGGCACACCAGAAGTTGCAAAACGTCTTTTTCTTTTCATGAATGGAAGCTTTTGTTGCCACGCCTCTACATCGGAGATGCATACAACCAACTCATCCGCATACAATAACCGAACACGTCCAAATCGTAAAAGCTGTGACAGGAGCGCAATGCAAATGAATCATCCGTGGCAGGAGTAGTTCCTTATATTTGCAATTTCCCAAATTGGGACGCTAATAGACTGAACAGACAGAAGTACGGAGCATCTAAAAAATGAATTGAATTTGCCGACGTCGTAACCAGGAGTATTTACACCTCAATAGAGGAAATCACTGTAACCGCCGCCATGGCGCCGTTCGCCCGCGCAGAACAGCTCCGAGTAATCGCAGAGCCCGTACAGCTCATCCGGACACGGCTGCGCGGCGCCGGCGTTGGCTTTGGCAGCCCGCACGTGGTTCCCGGCTGTACCGACCGCGCCCGCTTTGGCGGGCATGAAATGGCTTCGTGCTCCGGCGACGGCGTTCCTCCCCTCGGCGGCTGGGCGGCTGGGGCGCGGCCGGTGGAGCGGACGCGCCGCGGCTTCGGCTCCGGCCTCGGCGGACTTGCCGGTGAGGCGCTGCACGAGGGACTTGAAGCCCGCGGCGTCGGAGGTGACGAACTGCGTCTCGATGTAGGTGACCTTGACGCCATTGTTGGCCATGGATGATGGATCTTGCTTGACGGAGCACGTACGTGCGGGTGGTTCTGTTCTTGATTTGCTGACGACTCGTCCTCGCCGAAAAGGAGTATGCTCTAGTCACAGGTTGTGTCTGTCTTTCTATCCTGGGCTCCTGGCTTTTTGGGGGCGTTTATATAGGAGCAGAAAACAAAGACTGGGACTGAGATTTTGGAGGGGAGAAATGTTCTCAGGTTGGTGGTAGAGGCTGAATGGAGAGAGGCAGCAGCAAGTTGTGGTGTTTGACTGGTCCGCCAGAGCCACTGCGAGTGGGACAGCGGTCAAATAATTTAGAACGGGAGAGTTGGTCAAGCGCTCGTGCGCCGGGAGTATGATTTCGACGGCTATCTTCTTCGCCGTTGTTTCTCTCTGCCGCTCGTGCTGATGCCGATGGATCTCAAATAACAGGCGAGCGCCAGAAGGTCACAATACATCTGTGGCACGTCGGAGGTTCCTTTCTCTTTGCCAATGGCGTCGCTTGGGGCAGTCCAATTATGCTTCGGCACACCATTAAACACAAAAACGACTCATACTATCCCATACCTTTTTATACAAAAGGCATGATAGTCAAATTGAAGTAGCGTAACACAAACCGACGCACATACCCCTTTGTCCTAGCCCTGGCCCATTTTTTTTAACTTTAAAAAATAGATGCATGAATTAGATTCAAACTCCAAACCTCTTGGATTACTTCCAATAGCTATAACCAATTAGGACGGCTCACTTGCTATGCCTAATTTCTTCTTTTACTCTTCCTGCCGTGCATCTTCTCAATCTGTTTATTTTTTCTGTTGTTTGGCCTTTTTTCTTAAGTTTTATTCATTTTTAAATTTTTATTTATTTCTTCTTCTTTTTATTTATTTTTTCAATTGCTAAATTTTGTGAACATTTCCTAAATTCATGATTTTTTTTTTCAAATCTGTAACTTACTTTTTAAATCCGTGATTTTTTTGAAATAAACTGATTTTTAAAATTTTGCAAAAATAAAACAAATTCATGATCTTTTTTTGTCAAAATCGTAATTTTTTACAAATAAATGAACTTTTTCCAAATTCGTGAACTTTTTTGTCAAAGTCGTTAACTTCTTTCTCAAATTTGTGATATTTTTTTCGAATCAATGAACCTTTTGAATTTCATTTTTTTTGTTATTTTTTCAAACCGATGAACTTTTTCTAAACTCGTGAAGTTTTCTTTAATCGTAGGGTGGGCAGTTGAAACCGGAAAACTTGGTTTTTACCATTCAGTTTATTTTAAATTGGGTTAGCAAAACTATAAAACCGAAATGAACAAGCAAAAGCAGCTAATCGATAATTTGGTTAATCGGCTTATTTGGTTCGGTATTCAGTTTACATCAGGCAAACTCATCAAATGTAATGCTTTATATTATGATACCCGCACATACTACATAGCAAATCTCCGTACCTCACCTCCATATTCGTTGCTCAGTGGGGTGGGACTAAATTGAGCGCTATGAGCGGCAGAGGCGTTTTTTTTGAAGGTAACTAGGGAAATTTATTCAAAGTTCATCACATTCGGAATACAAGCAATATCAGGAAGGATCCCTAGCCACACGTGGCGGCCCACCGGCAGAGACGCAGCTCCTTTTGCAACCGAGTGGGCCTCGAAATTATTTTCTCTACGCTCAAAACGAAAAATAACTGAAGCGAAAAGGTTCAAGCTAATGTGTATATCCTGCAGAATAGGCGCATACACCGGTGATGCTTGTGTGTTGATATTTGAGACCAGTTCTAAACAATCAGACGCGATCACCAACTCCTGCACATTCAGATCGCGAGCAAGGGCAAGTGCCTCACTGCACGCATGCGCCTCCAAACTCGCCGGGTCGATCAAGCCCTCAAAGACTAGTGCTGATGCTCCAAGAAACTTCCCTGACTTGTCTCGACAAATCACGGCCGCCGCTCCCTTATCGCCCAAGATTGATAATGCACCATCACAGTTAAACTTCACCGCTTCACCCTCGGGCGGCAGCCATGTACGTGCTCTCGGAGCAGCAGGCAGCGGCACCGGTCGCGACTTTTGGGATTCAACAATATCCAAATCCTCCAAGAAGCGCCTGATGAAACTCATGGTTGACAAAGGGCTTTGAAACTCGTTCTCATGGATTGCTTTTCGGCGCGCCCACCAAATTGCCCACATTGTTACTAGAACCCGAGTTAAATCACGTTGGCTTGTTGATTCGAACAGCCAAAACATCCATAGACGTGCATCAGTGTTCATGAGCGGCAGGGGCGTATGCGTGATTGAAAGGCTCGTGCGGGTTTGGGCCTTCGTGGTTGGGTCAGCCCATGTGGCATTCATAGAGCGAGCTCCACTCGCTACTTGGCGTGGGCTTGGCTGCTTGGGTCCTTAGCACCACTCCCTACAGCGCCAATTTATCTTTTTTTGTTCATTAATTTGTCTTCGAACTTTATTATTCTTTTTGAAACCTTTTTAAAAATTTGAGATATTGTTTGGAATACTAAAAATGTTTTTGTTTTCAAACACTCTTTACAATTTATAGAATATTTTGGAATTTAAAAATATTCCAGTTATTGAATTTTGTGTTCACAAAGTGAATAAATGTTTATGTTTCAAAAAAGTTGATAAATTTCAAAAAGGTACGTGGTTTGCAATTTGTGTTCATAATTAATTATTGGGAATTGTTAACAATTTTGAGAAAAAGTGTTCAAATCTATAAAATTTCATACATAATTTTCAAGAAATGGTTAGGATATAAGAATATGTTCATGTTGATTGATAACGATGAAAATTGTAAATAACCGAATTATTTCAATTAGGAAAAATTACATGCTCACGGATGCACCTGTCTAGCAAACTCTTCTCAACTCGTGGTTTTTTGGACTATGGATAAATGACCCCAACTTCTTGTAGCAGCTTGGCTCCGACATATGAGGCATCCATGTTAGGTTTGAACGTCTTCTGACCCCATTCGCATGTTGTGACACATTCGACCATTTATCGGTACTTTTTCACCGAGAAAACTCCAGAAAATGCAAAACTTTGGTCATGGAAGCTGTTGGGGAAAATTTGGCGCCAGTTGATGTATGTTAAATAACAACGTGCTTTCAAACGGGCCCTTCTCGCCCTACCCAAACACCATCCGTTGCACATGATCTATTTTTGGACATTCTTAAATTGACCCTAACTTTTGCAAGCAGGTGGGCATGCAATGGTAGACCTCCATGCCTGGTTAGAACGACCTTCAACATCATATGCAAGTTGCAACATGTCCAACAATTTATCGGCATTTTTTACGAAGAAAACTCCTGAAAATGCGAAACTTGTTGAAAACTGAAACAACTTGGTATGGTGCCTTGAATCGGTCATACAAGTCAATGAAAATAATTGAGGCCATTTAAAGGATGTTGAGAAATGAGGTGCTACCAAACGGACTAATCTTGCCTACCCGAACACCCTCTATTGAACATGGTCTAGTTTTGCACATCCTTGAAATGAACCCAACTTTTGCAGGAAGGTGGGCATGCCCATGGTAGGAATCCATGACAGTTATGAACGATTTCCCACGACGTATGCAAGTTGCGGCACGTCCGGCCATTTATCGGCCTATTTTCACCGGGAAAAAAACCATAAAAGCAGAACTTATTAAAAAAATCCAAACTACTTGCCATGGTGCCTTCAATTGGTTGTACAAGGAAATTGAATTTTTTCTGTGCCATTTCAAGGATGTCGAGAAACAATATGCTCTCAGACAGAGAATTCTCGCTTACCCGAACTCCCTTCGTTCAACATGGTCTATTTTTGGACAACGTTGAAATAGCTCCAAATTTTTCCAGTAGGTGGGCATGCCCATTGTAGGCATTCTTGTCAGGTTTGAATGATTTTCGACACCATATGCAAGTTGCGACACGTCCGACCATTTACGACCTTTTTCACCGAGAAAACTCTAGAAAATGCAAAAATTATCGAAAACCCAAGAAAATTGGCATGGTGCCTTTAATTAGTCACACAAGGCCATGGGAAAAATTGGAGCCATTTCAAGGATGTTGAGAAACAACATGTTCTCAGACAGAACCTTCTAGCCAACCTAAACACCCTCCTTTCAACATGGTCTATTTTTGGACATACTTGAGATGATTTCAACTTTTGGAAGCAGGTGGGAATGCCCATTATAGGCATCCACGTAATGTTTGAATGATTTCCTAGACCGTATGTAAGTTACGACACATTCAACCATTTATTGACCTTTTATCACCTGGAAAACTCCAGAAAATACAAAATTTGTAGAAACCAAAACAACTTGGCATGGTACCTTCAATTGGTCAACAAGGCCATGGAATTTTTTTGGAGCCATTTGACGGATGTCAAAAAATAACGTGGTCTCAGACTGAGCCTTTTGGCCTACCCAGACACCCTACATTGAACATGGTGTTTTTTGAACATTCTTGAAATTACCCCAAGTTTTGTAAGCAGGTGGCCATGCCAATGGTAGAAAGCAATGTCAGGTTTGAAGGAACAAATTATTTATAATCATAATTTAAATAGTAAATATTTTTAAAAGCATTTAATAAATATTTGAAGGAAAAAAGAATGTAAAACACTTACTTAAATTATTATTTTAGTATTCCAATTTTTTTTCAAAACTTGGAACATGTTGCAAAAAGAATAATAAAGTTCAAAAGGTAGAAAAATGAATTAACGACAAAAAGAGAAGTCAAAAGTAAAAATAGAGAAAACGGTTAGGCCTTGGCCCAACTAGGCAACGACATCGGTCCCGTCGGGCACATTTTGGGCCGGCCTAGCGCTCATGGAATTGAAAAAGTTCACCGATTCAAAAAATGTCCATGTTTTCCAAATGTGTTCATACATTCATGAAATGTTCCTTTTTCAATACTAGGTCACAAATTTATAAAAAGTTTGGGGACTATCAAATAATGTTCACAATTTCAAATTTTGTTTTGAATTTTAAAAATGTTCCTGTTTTCAACTCTATTCTATACAAATACATAGGGAAATTTAAAAACTTATTGGTCTCAAATTTCTGTCCGTATTTTTCAGATTTTTTAAAATTAAATTTGTTAGTGTTTTTTTATAAAATGTTTGAAAAATTCAAAAAATGTTCGTGATTAAAATTTTGCTTTTTAATAAAAAAATCTTCTTGTTTTGTCATTCTTAAATTTTTTTAAAGATACATACATTTTCTTATGAAATTATGTACAATTTATGAAAAAAATGAATATTTGTTGTTTTGAACAAATTTGAAAAAACAAACATTTATTGAACTTTTGAACAAATTTTCAAAAACGTGAGGATTTTTTGGGAAAAAGAAATAAAATATTTAAAATAAAAATGAAAAACCTTTAATCTGAAAAAATATTCGAGAATTTGAAAAATAGTTTCTAGATTTCAAAAAGTTCATGGGTTTTGCAAAGAAAGTTGCAAATATATTGAAAAAGTTCATGAATTTTGAAAAAAATATCACTAGAGTGTAAGCAAAAAACTAAAAAAAAGTTCGCTAAGATGAAAAAGATTCCCAATTTGGAAAAGGTCTCAAATTTTGAAACAATCACGCATTTGAAAAAAATCCAAAAAAATAAAAAGGAAAAAGAAACAGGAACATGGAAAAAGAAAAGGAAAAGAAAAATATAAGAATATAAAACCCAAGTGAAAACAGAAGAAATCGGCCAAAACAACCCAATACAAAACGAAAATCAGAGTCTTTTTTTAGCGTTATATTTGATGCACTACAAAAGGTTGTGAGTTCGAGTCTGACATAACGTCCTTATTTTTTGAAGGTTACAAAAAAGAAAAATAAAGGAAATTGGGCCGAACCCAGGTCAGAGGGGGTGTGTACTGCGAGGAAATAAAGAAAAATAAAAAACAAATAAAACCAAAGAAAAAAATAAAACATAAAAAGAGATGAAAGTCTAAGAAGATGCACCACAAGAAGAATAAAAGAAGTAAGTAGGCACAACAAGTCAACTATCCTAAGTAAACTCGGCTGTGTACGTCTACATACAACTAATACTGCCACATACGAAGGTGGGTAAATGACCATACTGCCCTTATATGGTTTGTGGGGGGGGGGGGGGGGGAGGGGGTGTACCGAAGCAAGCACTTTTTGATCACGGATACTACACGCCAACATATGAACATATAATACATCAAAAATACATGGATGGATATGGTTCCACACACATCCACGTGAATGGTAAATTTTAAAAAATACTATAATTTTTTTAATTCGGAGGTATTGGTTGAATAATTAGGCATTTTTTCATTATGTTTAATCCAGAAAAACAATAGGTAAAACATGGTCAACATGATAGAGAGAACTATCGAGACATGCAACTGATTGGTGAAACTAATCAAGCAGTTGAAATAATAAGCAACGAGTAACATATCCATGTCGATCACTAGTAGCAGTAAACCAAATGCTAGCCCTGACAGAGAGGATAAGATGACGTATGACACAGCAGCAGAAGATGTAGATGCGTCATTCGTCATGTCGTCGAAGAGGTCGTTGACGTCGCGGAAGAAGTCGTCGTTGGGTTACTCGTCATCGAGGATGTCGTCGTTCGTAGGCACGATGAACAAAAATCCAGCAATCGTGAAAAAAAATCCAGCAGTCGTGCGGAGCCACTCCCCAAAAACCTAATCGCCCCTCTCCCGTACTAGATCACAAGAGGCGGGGTTTCGGATGTCTGCTGTCTCACTCCCCGGTGCACGCTGGGAAGCGAGATGGGAAAGAGATAAGCGGCACAATGCTTTGGAATGAGATAAAGAGTCGTAGTTCTTGCGAAACAGAGGAGCGGCCTCTTACATAGGCAAGAAGAGTTGAAACTGGCCCTTCATTAGTAGAAGAGAAACCGGTGCAATAAACACCATTAAATATACACATTAAACACCATTAAGGAGAGAAGAAACGAGCGCACTAAAAACACATGAAGTGTTATGTTTCTTCTCCATTTATGCATCATTCGTTTCAACTTCTTTCTTGCACGATAGAAACAAAGCAGCGCATACATGTATTTTTCTCACCACCTTGTCATGCATGAATGGGCCACATAAGCCTCTAGGATTTCCCTTGAATTATTGGAAGAAAATATGAATTATTATATGGGCTAGACCCAATAATTCCAACAATCCCCCACCAGATCTCAGAGGCACATAAAATTTGCCTATGGTTCCAATACATTCTTTATATACCAGTGTTTAGGTGGAGACTGTTAAGTTGAACTTCCACTTAGAACTCCATGCTACACTCATTCACAACTTGAACAGTGGACTACGCCTTGAACTGCAAGTTTTGGGCAAACAAGTTTCACGTAAAAGCCTTGACCGATACTAGACCACTGAAAACTTTCCCGCGGGTAGGAGCATATACGTCATACTCCGGGGCCTCTTCATGAGTTTATTAGAGAACACCCAACTCTCATAGACTGCGACGTTTAACAGTCTAACTCATATATGTGTGTTCTTTCTAGATGTTGTGTAGGACAACATCTTCGCCTACCCAAGCCATTTAGAACACATTAAGATAAGTATCAACCTGCCATACAGATTAGGAGAAAATTTCATCATAATGGAGTGGATCTTTACAAAATAAATATTCTCCTCTCAGTTATTCAATAGCTTGTCTCACCAATTCTAATTCACGGGATCTCCGATCACAAAGAACGGGTTACCACCATGAACAACTTATGTAGTGGGTCTCAATCCCATCTCCTTCGATGCATTGTCTATCACATTTTGTGATAAACCCTTTGTGAAGGGATCTGCCAGATTCTTCGATGTGTTTATATAGTCTAACGCTATAACTTCAGAGTTTCTCATGAACCTGACATATTTCAGTCTCCTCCTCACATGTCTTGATGACTTCTTATTATCCTTAGAACTATTTACCTTGACGATCAAGTTTGATTATCACAGTTCATTAGAATAGTTGGTATTGGTTTTTCAACCACCAGCAAGTCCATCAAAAATTCTCGAAGCCATTATGCTTCAACTGTTGTTGTGTCTAACGCTGTGAGTTCTGCTTCCATTGTTGACCTTGTTAAGATGGTCTGCTTGCAAGACTTCCAGGAAACAGCAGCACCACCAAGTGTAAACACATAACCACTTGTGGCTTTAAGCTCATCAGCATCAAATATCCAATTTGCATCACTATAACCTTCAAGTGCTCTTGGATACCCAGTATAGTGAAGTCCATAACTCGCTGTACCTTTCAGATAGCGCATTATTCTCTCAAGTGCATGCCAATGAACATCTCCCGGGTTTGAAACAAACTGGCTTAGTTTACTCACAGAAAACAAGATGTCAGGCCTCGTAGCACTAGCTAAATAGATAAGCGCGCCAATGATTTGAGACTATATCAATTGATCCTTTGTTTCTCCTTTGTTCTTTCGAATCAAAACACTCGGATCATAAGGTGTCGAAGAAGGGTTGCAATCTGAATATCCAAAGCGGTCCAGAATCTTCTCCACACAATGAGACTATAACCGAGTGATCCCACCATTACCACCTCTAAAAAGCTTGATGTTCAAGATAACATCAGCTACTCCAAGGTCTTTCATCTCAAAGTTTTGATTCAGAAATTTTTTCACTTCCTCAATGACCTTGAGATTTGTTCCAAATATAAGTATGTTGTCAACATACAAACATAATATAACTCCCTCGTCCCCACCATGGCGATAGTACACACACTTGTCGGCTTCGTTTTCAACAAAACCGTAGATGTCAAAGTTCTTTCGAACTTCTCGTGCCATTGCTTAGGTGCTAGTCTCAAACCATAGAAAGATTTCAACAATTTGCACACTTTCTCTTCATGACCATCTACGATAGAACTATCAAGTTGTTCCATGTAAATTTCCTCCTCCAACTCTCCATTTAAGAAATCTGTCTTAACATTCATTTGATGAACGAGAAGATTGTGTGAGGCAGCCAATGAGAGTAGTACCTGAATAGTGGTCAATCTAGACACAGGCACATAAGTATCAAAGAAATCTTCACCTTCTTTTTGGGTATATCCCTTGGCTACAAGCCGTGCCTTGTACTTTTCAATTGTACCATCAGGCCTTAGCTTTTTCTTAAACACCCACTTACAGCCTACAGGTTTACACCCATAAGGACGATCAGTGATCTCCCATGTCGTGTTAGCCATGATGGAATCCATCTCGTGTTAGCCATGATGGAATCCATCTCACTACGCACAACTTCTTTCCAGTAGTCAGCATCAGAAAATGCATAAGCTTCTAAAATAGAAGTGGGAGTATCATTCACGAGGTACACAATGAAATCTTTACCAAATGACTTTGTGGTCCTTTGTCTCTTGCCCCTTCTAGGAGTCATTCTTATCCTCCTGATGAATCTCAGTGTGTTTCTGCTCGGAATGTTCCAATGGAACAAAAGGTTCAGGAGTTGTCTCTAACCTCTGATTAGATGAGCTGGGAATATCTTCCATAGGAAAAATATCCTCAAAGAAAGTCGCATCATTCGACTCCATGATTGTACCAACATTAATGTCATGTACCTCGGATTTTACCACTAGAAAACTATAGAGAATGCTATGGAAAGCGTATCCCAAGAAAACACAATCAACTGTTTTGGCCCAAGCTTACGCTTCTTGGTAATTTGCATGTTGACTTTAGCCAAACAACCCCAAGTTCGTAAGTACGAGAGTTTAACCCTTTTCCTTTCCCATTCCTCAAACGGGGTAATCTCTTTATTCTTCATGGGAACTCTATTTAGGACATGACTTGCAGTCATCAAAGCCTCCCCCACCATTCCTTGGAAAGTCCCGCTGTGTCTAACATGGCGTTAACCAAATCAGTTAGAGTGCGGTTCTTTCATGCAGCAACCCCATTTGACTAGGGATAATAGGGAGGCTTTCTCTCATGGATTATACCATGTTCCTCACAGAATAAATTGAACTCATTTGAAAAATACTCTCCACCGCGGTCTGACCTAAGCCTTTTGATCTTTCGATTGAGTTGATTCTCTCCTTCGGCTTTATAGATTTTAAAGTAGTGCAAAGCCTCATCTTTTGTTTTCAACAGATATACCATGCAATATCTAGTAGAGTTGTCAATTAGAGTCATGAAATATCTTTTCCACCTTTTGTCAACACACCATTCATCTCGCAAAGATCTGAAATGCATGAGTTCAAGTGGTGCCAAATTCCTCGCTTCAGCAGTCGTATGAGACTTGCGAGGTTGCTTTGCTTGCACACACACTTGGCACTTAGAACCTTTGACAATTGTGAATTTCGGGATTAAACTCAAATTTGCTAGCCGCGTCATGCAACCAAAGTTAATATGACAGTCATGAATGCCAAACATTTGATTTAGTTTCACTGCAAACATGATTAATAACTTTAGTGCAAAAGTCTGACAAAGATAAGCGGAACAAGCCTCCGCTCTCATAGTCCTTTCCAATAATTTTCCACACATGGACACTACAACCTTATTGGACTCAAACTCCAACTTATAGCCACCTCGACACAAACAAGAGCCGCTAACAAGATTTTTATTTATAGAAGGGACATGCTACACATTCTTCAGCCGCACGATCCTTCCCGAAGTAAACTTCAGATCGACCGTACCAACACCATGAACAGAAGTATGATACTCGTTCCCCATCAGCACGGGTGTAGTTCTTGCGAGCTGATAAAAAGAAAACATGTTGATGTCAGAACACACATGTATATTGGCACCGGTGTCAATCCACCAATCAGGAGAATGACATACTGAGAGAACGGCAGGAAATTTACCATACCCGACATGTTTCATTTTGACATCGTCAATAACAACATTGGCAGTTTTGCCGTTGTTCTCATTTTGACGCATGTCCCAGCGGTCATTGCATGATGAAGCCCAATGATTCTCACTATTGCATACATGGCATTTTCCTTTCTTCTTATATGTCTCCTTCTTCTTCTTGAAGGTGGCAGGCTATTGGACTTTGTTCTTGACGTCAAACTTTCCTTTACCCGCATAGTTCTTTTTGTTCTTGGGTTTGTGAGGTTGGAAATTTTTCTTCTATACCAAATTGGCATTAGAATTCCCCTCATGAAAACGAGCACATGTGTCTTTTGCCCTCGCCTTTTCTTCCACATCAAGAGTGCCAATAAGATTGACAACAGTAAACTCTTGCCTCTTGTGTTTCAGAGAGGTAGAAAAATTCCTCCACGAAGGTGGAAGCTTGGCAATGATGCCCCTGGCAATGAATTTGTCCGGTAACACACAATTGAGATGCTCAAGTTCCTTAGTGAAAAAACAACGGAGCGGTCATCAGTCATCTTGTAGTCATGGTACTATTCCATGATATACAACTCACTTCCTGCATCCGCGACCCCAAACTTGGCCTCGAGCGCATCCCACATGTCCTTATCGTCCATGATAGTCATGAATGGATCGACAATCTTGTCGCCAAGAACACTCAGAACAACACCTCTGAAGAGGGTGTCTGTTGCCTAGAAAGCTTGCTCCTGCTCGGCGGTCAGCTCTCCCTCTGGCTTGCCTTTAGAGGCATGAAAACAGTTCATGGTGGTAAGCCAAAGAACTGCCCTTGCACGCCACCTCTTATAGTTGACACCCTCAAACGGTGCGTGCTTGAGAGTTGCAGCAAAATCAATAGGAGAAAAATGCCTACACATTTTAGGTTTTTGGATTGTTGAATAATTAGGCATTTTTCCATTATGTTTAGTCCAAAAAAACAATAGGTAAAACATGATCAACATGATAGAGAGAACTATTGAGATATGCAACTGATTGGTGAAACTAGTCAAGCAGTTGAGATAATAAGCAACGAGCAACATATCCATGTCGATCACTAGTAGAAGTAAACCAAATGCTAGCCCTGACAGAGAGGATAAGATGACGTACGAAACAACATCAGAAGATGCAGACGTGTCATTTGTCATGTCGTCGAAGAGGTCATCGACGTAGGGGAAGTCGTCGGCGTTGGGGAACTCGTCGTCGAGGATGTCGTCGTTCGTAGCCACGATGAACAAAAATCCAGCAGTCGTGCGGAGGCACTCCCCAAAAACCTAATTGCCCCTCTCCCGTACCGGATAACAAGAGGCGGGGTTTCGGAGCCCTGCTGTCTCACTCCCCGGTGCACGCCGGGAAGCGAGATGGGAAAGAGATAACCGGCGTAATGCTTTGGAATGAGACGAAGAGTCGTAGTTCTTGCGAAACAGAGGAGCGACCTCTTATATACGCAAGAAGAGTTGAAACTGGCCCTTCATTAGTAGAAGATAAACCGGTGCAATAAACACCATTTAACATACGCACGAAACACCATTAAGGAGAGAATAAACGAGCGCACTAAAAACACATGAAGTGTTCTGTTTCTTCTCCCATTTATGCATCATTCGTTTCAGCTTCTTTCTTGCATGATAGAAACAAAGCAACGCATACATGTATTTTTCACACCACCTTGTCATGCATGAATGGGCCACATAAGCCTCTAGGATTTCCCTTGAATTATTGGAAGAAAGTATGAATTATTATATGGGCTAGACCCAATAATTCCAACAGTATTAAATTTGAACGATCACTCTATCCATGTGTGAAGTATCGTGAAGGAATGACACCCATGGTATTTGTTAGTGAAGAAAATACAATTTGATTTTATTATTATTAAATAGTGTTTATGGATATAGCTTTGATTTTGTATTTTTGTTCGAAATACCACAAATGTCATTTTTTCATGAAACTTCATACTCGAATATACCAGTCGATGTCAAAAATGTTTTAGCATTTTTTAAATATTTTCTTTAAAAGTTTACTTTCTATAAGGGATGCACATGGAACCATGTTCCACAAACGTCCATAATATATTAAAAACATTGATCGATTAAGTCTTGCAAGCATATTAAAATTTAGAGTTAAGTTTCAATTGTAGTTTGCACTTGCATGTCCGTAGTGGATGCACTTGCACTTCAACTCTCTGTTCCATGTCGATGCCCCTGCCTTCGTGATCCCGAACACCCTTGGGTGAAGCTGCCGCAGACTGGTACATAGGGGCATAAACGGTGTAGGCGTTCGAAGGAGGGTGTGAACCGAGGATGCTGGAAGCACCAACGGAGGGACGCTCGCCAGGCGCCCAATGTCGGTGTCAAAACTGGCGGATCTCGGGTAGGCGGTTCCAAACTGTGCGTCTAAGGTCGATGGTAACAGGAGACGGGGGACACGATGACCCAGGTTCGGGCCCTCTTGATCGAGGTAATACCCTACTTCCTGCTTGATTGATCTTGATGAATATGAGGATTACAAGAGTTGATCTACCACGAGATCGTAATGGCTAAACCTTAGATGTCTAGCTTGTATGATTGTGATTGCCTCTACGGACTAAACCCTCCGGTTTATATAGACACTGGAGGGGCCTAGGGTTGTACAGAGTCGGTTTACAGAGGAAGGAATCTTCATATCCGAACGCCAAGCTTGCCATCCACGCAAAGGAGAGTCCCATCCGGACACGGGAGGAAGTCTTCTATCTTGTATCTTCATGGCCCATCAGTCCGGCCGACGTCACATAGCCCGGACGCCCGAGGACCCCTTAATCCAAGACTCCCTCAGTAGCCCCTTCAATGACGATGTGTCCGGCGGGCAGATTGTCTTCGGCATTGCAAGGCGGGTTTCTCCTCCGAATACTCCAAAGCAGCCCTCGAACACAAAAAATGTGTCCGGCTCTGCAAAACAAGTACCACACACAACCACAGAGAGTATAATATTTTATGAGTCCCATCTACTGACAACTTTTGTAGCGAGACATTACGTCCCTAGCCGGTCATTATTTCGAACCGTTGTTTAGCCTCCCGCTCCATGTTTTCGAGATGCGGTTCTCATTGGCACGTCTTGTCGAAGCAGAGATCGTGTCCCCTTATTGCGGGATTCTCATTAATACGGGCGTGGGTAATCCAACCGCGCCGTCAGCACGACCCTTGGGGAATAGGCGAGTTTTAAGGCGAATGGGGAGACGCTTGATATTCGCTGCCTTTATAAAGAGACAAGGGTTCACCCTTTCACCCACACCTTCTTTCTCTCTGCCCACCCATTCTCGAGCTCCAGCGCCCAAGCTTCCATCCTTTCCGCCTCAAAAAAGCACTCCGACCATGTCCGGATCTGGAGCGAAGGGCAAGTGGATGGTCTCCTCCGTCACGGAGAAGGACATCACGAAGCTCCGGGAGGCGGGGTACTTGGCCCAGGAAATCGCCCACCGGCTTCCGGCCAAGGGGCAGATCATCCCCACCCCGAAGCCCCACGAGAGGGTGGTGTTCATTCCCCACTTCGTCCGCGGGTTAGGGTTTCCTCTCCACCCCTTTGTCCGCTGACTCATGTTCTACTATGGGCTAGATTTCCATGATCTAGCCCCAAACTCCTTCCTCAACATCTCGGCATTCATTGTCGTGTGTGAGGCCTTCCTCCGCATCCCACCCCACTTCAGATTGTGGCTAAAGACCTTTAATGTGAAGCCGAAGGTGGTGGGTGGTCAACACACAGAGTGCGGAGGCGCTATGGTGAGCAAGATGTACAACGTCACGTGGCCCAAAGGCACCTTTGTGGAGACTGTCAAAGGGTGGCAGCAGTAGTGGTTCTACGTCACAGAGCCCCGCGACACCACCTGGGCCGCGGCTCCCGAATTCAAGTCCGGGGCCCCAATGCGGCTTACCTCCTGGCTAGAAAAGGGCCCGGACTGGGTGTCATCGGACAAGGTGTCAGCGCTGCAGACGCGCATCAAGAGCATGGTGGACAAGAACATCAAGCTTGTCAATGTGATCCAGGTGATGCTTTTTCGCCGGATCCTTCCTTGCCAAAGCCAGACTTGCAATTTGTGGGAGTTCGATCCGGCCAAGCACCAGACCTTGCAGCAGTTCTTCGGCTCCACGCACGAAGGCATCTGGAAGGTGCTTTTTAAGGCCAATGAGACGTGGCCGCAGACGACCGAGGACCGTGGGTACAACCTGACCCATCCCGCCAGTTCGGTAAGTTTTTCATATTTCAAGGTGTATCCTTCACCTGTACATTCACGGAAGATGTCTGAGCTTCCCTATCTGTCTTTTCAGGGCTGGACAAAGAAGGCGGAGCGGATCCAGTGTCCGGCTCCGCTGTCCGAAAACCCAGCAATCCCACTTCTGACAAAGATGCTGGTTCCGGCGCCCTACCAGGCGCCGGAGAAGAAGGCCAAGAAGACTAGAAGTGGCCTCTGCCGTAAAGGCACTTCGGACGTGACATCCGAAGACGCCGAAACCCACTCCTTCGCCGCCGAGGAGGAGGAGGAGGAGGAGGAGGAAAGCAACTCTTCCCCCGAGGGGGGAAGGAAGAAAAGGGCGGCCTCCATGGATCTGGAGGCAGAGGCGTCCAAGAAGGGGAAGGTCTCCCTCGCGGACAACTCCGCATTGGACTTCGATAGCAGCTCCGAGTAGCGCCCCAGGGAGAAGCCCCTCGCCGAATCGTAAGTACTCAAAGGCACTTATACACACATATATCCAACTTCTTTACTTCGTGGTTTTAATATGTCGAATCATGCGCTGCAGTCCGGCCCACGCCCGCCCCCAGCGATCCTCATCTTCGGGGAATTCGCTGGATCCGAAGGTGATGGACAGCGGGTCACTTCCGGCGGCCTCCTCTCCCAAGGCCATGGACGACGCCAAGGTGTTGTCCCGAAGGACCTCCCCAGGCTAGGGAGAGATACAGGAGGCCGTCAGGGTGGCGCTAGAGGGTGATACCTCGGCTGCCGGACACATGGGGGAGCAAATCCCCCCGAAGACTGGCGATGGGGGCCATATCCAACCCTACCGAATACTATTCCGGAGGCCCATACGGCTCCGGAATCAGGCAAGCAACCTCCTTCGAAAGAAGGAGGTGCACCTATTCCGCCGGTGACCTCTGTCCATCCAGAGGTACCGGATACTCTACTAGAAGCGCTGCAAAGTGCTTCCATTGTTGAGGAACACCGTATCCTCATGGGTACGGTGGTTGAGAGGGTTCAGTCCACTAAGAGCGGACTGACCGAAGCCTGCGCCAGCCTTCTAACAGGCTTTGAGGTATGCGACATAATTTATGCAAAAAGAATGTCGTAGTATAGACAGTAGCCCCTGAGACTCTGTCCCGTGTTCAAAAAGAAAGGCTGGACAGAGGATCGAATAATTTTCGCAAGAGACTTAGCATATGTGTCTATGTGAATAAGCAGGCGTCTATGCTGGCTGCGACCTCCCAGTATGCCGAAGTCTCCAAACTGAAGCAGAGTCTGGAGCGGGCCGAGGAAGAGCTCGGTCGTGTGAAAAAACATCTAGAGGACAAGCAAGGTATGCAATGGCCTATTCAGATCTAGAAAGATATGAATTGTTTGTATTGATCATGGTATCATGATATTTCGTAGGAGCTGCGACCGAGGTGGAGACCCTCAAGAACGCGCTGGCCGAGGCCTAGAAGAGAGCGGCAAAGGAACAAGCCGCCCGCGAAAAACACGAGGCCGGGGTCGGGGAGGTCCAGCAGGAGCTTCAGGACGCCGTGAAGAAATGCGAGTCCTTGGAGCGCAAGAATGGGGACCAAGAGTCCGAACTTGCTAAGGCCCGCCAAAGTGCACAAGAAGCCCGGGTTGAAGCCCAGGGCGCCCTCCAGGAAATCCAGGAGGCCAGGAAAATCGCGGCGGGTAAGGCCTTTATTATGCAGAGCAAATTTGTGAAGAAAAGGTACCTCTTACTGACCCGGATTTGGAGTTATCCAGGAGCGTTTGCGGATCTGCCGCGCAGTGTTGCTGATGCTGCAGAGTTCTTCCGAGCCGAAGAGGGGAGCTCAACGGAGAAGCTGTTCTGGTGGCAGTACCTTGCGCCAGAGCATCCGGTGCCCTTTAGCGATCAGCTGAAACAGCTGACCGAACTGCATAGGGTGGCTGAATTGGCCATGAAGGATTTGATAATCCGTCTATGGCCTGCCGAAGCCATACCCATCAGCTACTTCGGGCTCGTGAAGCGGCTGGTCGATGCCTGCCCTCGGCTTGATGCCATCAAGCGGTCGGTCTACATCGAAGGTGCGCTGATGGCCTTCGCCCGTGTCAAGGTGCAGTGGGCGAAGATGGACGCCGTCAAGCTCGCGACCGAGGGACCGCCCGCGGGCAAGGAGCACCGCACCCCCGAGCGGTATTTTGATGATGTCCTAAAGGGATCCCGCATTGTAGAGGGTCAGTGTGCAAAATACATTATCATTAAATGAAGACATTCATGTTATCCCGTCCTGTATTATGAAACAAAACCGATATGTAATATAATGCTTGTTTTTTATTTAAAATTTTGCCTCCTGTGCGGCCGTTTTATTAAATCTGAGAGTGGCCAGTCGTTGGCTTCAGCCCCCACGTAGGTAGTACAGGGGTGTTCGGGTTGAAACATAAACACTCTTGATCCAAGAGTTTGGTCCTTGAAGGAGGTGTTTAGCGCAACGAACCAGGCAATCGGACTATGTGGCTTTATCACCCTCACTTAGCCATAGGAGTTTGACAATAGAAATGTAGGCGCAGCCCCTAGTTAGTATTTTGTTAATCCGGACTAGGATGCTATAGACACCTGATCGGGTGGAGGCCAATCCGTCGCATAATGCGGAAAAAATCGCAAGAGATTTTAACCTCCGTATAGCTGACCAGCTCTCGCCGCATCATGACAGTCAGTTTTCGGCTTTCTCTACTGAGGTGTTTACCTGGATAAACCAGAAACACAATCGCAGTAGTTCTCCCTTTACTACCCTACCCGATAGGACGGAACGTAAGGTAGCAAGCACAGGAGCCGGGCAACCCAACTATTGACCAAAGACATGATTCGGAGCCGATGCATATAACGCTAAATTTGGGGTGCCGAACTATACTGCAAAAAGTGTTTGGACTTTGTTGCCGTAGTATGGAGCGCAATGAAGCCCCTGGCGAATTAAAGCGTACCAAAGTGTATGGGTGCAATCGATAAGAATAGCAAAATAAAATGAAGTAGTAAGCCAGTGCCACATAAGTTGGGCCGCAAACTGTTTTCATTATAATTTGATTAATACGTCAAAGCGTATTTGTACCAATAATGCGATAAGCAACAGGGCTATTTAACATGCCGAGACCAAGGGGGAGCTACGTGCGGGTCCTGAAAACAGGTAGAGTGGTCATCAAGAAGACCACCTAGAGATTCCCCCATACGTCTGTGCTGCTTGCCGCCTTGGTATATCCATCCTTCGAAAGGATTGATGATCAGGCCGTCGTGAGGGGCCTGTGGAAAAGAAACCTAAAAAGGATAAAAGGAAAAGGGAAAGTATGCGTGCCCGGGGGAGGTCGAGCCGTATTATGGACCACAATCGAGTTATGCCTCCGTCGTTGCCCATGGTATTTTGAGTGCGTAGTTATGTACGCGCGGTACGTACGCCGCCATTTGGTCGGGACTGACGGAGGCCGAATTGCTAGTCAAGCTCCTGACGAGCTGGACTGTCATGCTGCAGAGTAGTCCGGACTCGTTTGACAGTGTACGTGAGCTTGGCCGCCAAATTAAAATTCTGCTTGATAAGGCCGCTCTGTACTTCCGCTGCCAGGGCCGCGGTGTGCTCCTCGGTATAGAGGGAGCGTTCCATGTTTCCATTGACTGTTGTGACACCGTGTGGTCCGGACATCTTGAGTTTGAGATAGGCATAGTGTGGCACCGTATTGAATCGAGCAAATGCAGTTCGTCCGAGTAGTGCGTGATAGCCACTACGGAAGGGGACGATATCGAAGATCAAGTCTTCGCTTCGGAAGTTGTCCGGGGATCCGAAGACGACTTCCAATGTGATTGAGCCCGTGCAGCGGGCCTCTACACCTGGTATTACTCCTTTAAAGGTAGTTTTTGTGGGCTTGATCCTTGATGGATCGATGCCCATATTGCGAACTGTATCCTGAGAAAGCAGGTTGAGGCTGCTGCCACCGTCCATGAGGACTCGCGTGAGGTGGAATCCATCAATGATTGGGTCGAGGACCAGTGCGGCTGAACCACCATAACGGATACTGGTCGGATGGTCCCTGCGATCGAAGGTGATCGGGCAGGACGACCATGGGTTGAATTTTGGGGCGACTGGCTCTATCGCGTAGACGTCCCTGAGCGCGCGTTTGCGCTCCCTTTTGGGGATATGGGTAACGTATACCATGCTCACTGTTTTGACCTGGGGGAAACTTCTTCTGTCCCCCTGTGTTCGATGGACGGGGCTCCTCGTCATCGTCCTCACTTTGCGACCCCTTCTCCTTGTTCTTGGTATTTAACTTACCGGCTTGTTTAAAGACCCAATAGCTTCTGTTGGTATGATTGGCTGGTTTCTCGCGGGTGCCGTGGATCTGACATGGACGATCGAGTATGCGGTCCAAGCTGGATGAGCCCGGATTGTTTCTTTTAAATGGCTTCTTCCGCTGGCCAGACTTGGAGCCACTGAATCTGGCATTGACCGCCGTGTCATCGGTATTGTCACCGTTGCTTCGACGCTTGTGCCTGTTGCGTCGGGGTTTGCCATTGCTATTTCTGGCTTCAGAGGTGCCAGGTTCGCTTGCATTATTATTGCTACGGGCTAGCCAACTATCTTCGCCCGTGCAAAAGCGGGTCATAAGTGTTGTGAGGGCTGCCATGGACTTCGGCTTTTCTTGTCCGAGGTGTCGGGCGAGCCATTCGTCGCAGATGCTATGCTTAAAGGCCGCTAGGGCTTCGGCATCCGGACAGTCGACAATCTGATTCTTTTTAGTCAGGAACCTAGTCCAGAATTTCCTGGCTGATTCTCCGGGCTGTTGAACTATGTGACTTAAGTCATCGGCATCCGAGGTCGGACGTATGTACCTTGGAAGTTCTCGCGGAAGGCGTCTTCCAAGTCCTCCCAGCTGCCAATGGAGTTTTCTGGCAGGCTGTTTAACCAGTGCCGAGCTGGTCCCTTGAGTTTTAGCGGGAGGTATTTGATGGCATGGAGATCATCACCGCGGGCCATATGAATATGGAGAAGAAAATCCTCAATCCATACCGCGGGATCTGTTGTTCCATCATATGATTCGATATTCACGGGTTTAAACCCTTCTGGGAATTCGTTTTCCATTACTTCATCATTGAAGCAGAGGGGGTGTGCGGCGCCTCTATATCGGGCCAAGTCGCAGCGTAGCTCGGATGGAGTCCGTCTGCGATTTTCGGCCCGGACGTGGTTATGCTTGTCACGTCCGGCTAGATAGCCGTAGTCGCGCGTCGAGGCACGCCCTCGCGATCCGTAGATCGATCTGGTCTAACCTGCTCTATTTTCCAAGTCCTGCCGCAAGTCATATGTATATCCCCGAGCTGTTGTGTCTCTACCCTTACGACGAGGTAGTATGGGCTGGTGTTCGGCTTGAGTTGCCGTTTTGTCCCGATTACGTGGTGGTCGGTCAGCCGCGTTACGCGCTGATGGTACGGGCTCCAGTGCCTCGTCATCGAATTGAGGTAGCAGTTTACGCTTCGGGTAACTTTTGGTTGGGCGCTCGAGGCCATATTCCTTGGCTGCCAGGACATTAGTCCACCTGTCATTGAGTAGATCTTGATCACCTTGAAGCTGCTACTGCTTCTTTTTCAGGCTCCTTGAAGTGGCTATTAGTCGGCGCTTACAACATTCCTGCTCGAGAGGTTCCTCAGGCACGATAAAGTCTTTGTTGCCGAGGCTCACCTCATCCTCGGAGAGTGGAAGATAATTGCTGTCCTCCGAGTCTTCGTTTACGACCTGTTCATTAGGGCTAACTTGCCCATCTTCCCGATCGTCCTGTTCGGAGGTTGGCTCGACGGGTTCTTCTTCGTCTTCGGCGTCGTCTGGAGTATTGTTGTCTCTCGTGCCGGTATTGCTGTCTTTTCCACGCCGTGATTTAGAGCGGCGCCGCTGACGTCGGCGCTTTGGCTGTATCTCAGGGGGTTTATCCTCGACTGGATTCTTCTCGTTATCGCCGTTACCCTCTTTGGTTGTATCCACCATGTACACATCATACGAAGAGGTGGCCGTCCAGCGTGCGGTAAACGACAGGGTTTGGGCCTGCTCCTCTCTGGCATTGTCGTCCATAACGTCGATGTCTTCGGAGCTGTAATCAAGCATGTCAGTTAAGTCCTCGACAGTGGCTATGAAGTGGGTGGTGGGTGGGACGTAAAATTCCCCGTTCTCAGCCCCTAGTCTGGGCTGGCCGTAGTTCGGACGTTGATCCTCTATAATGACAAGGGATCGGATCAAGTCCAGAGCCTCGCTTAAAGGCGAGGTTTGGCCAGGGAGAAGAGAGTCCGTGGAGTACGGCGGGAAGGGGACTCCTTGGCCGAGCTCACACGATGCTGACTCCGAGGGTTCGGAGGCAGTGTCCGGAGAAGAGTCCGGCTTCATGATGGTTGCCAGCGACACTACTTCCTCCGGCTCTCCCGTACTGGGCTTAGTGACCGCAGATAGTCCGGCGGGCTCAGGAATCCCGTCTTCGGACCTGGCGATGCGCTCCGGCTCTAAGGCCAGAGCGGAGGTTGGGGTCGTGAACCCTTGGAAGATCAAGTCTCCTCGGATATCAGCGACATAGTCCAGATTTCCAAAACTAATCTGGTGACCTGGGGCGTAGCTGTCGATCTGTTCTAGATGGCCAAGTGAGTGGGCCCGCAGTGCGAAGCCGCCGAATACGAAGATCTGGCCGGGGAGAAAAACCTCCCCAGGGCGGCATTGTTGTAGATGACTGATGGAGCCATCGAACCTTCTGATGACGACACAACGGAACTCTCAATGAAAGCACCAATGTCGGTGTCAAAACCGGCGGATCTCGGCTAGGGGGTCCCGAACTGTGCGTCTAAGGTCGATGGTAACAGGAGACGGGGGGCACGATGTTTACCCAGGTTCGAGCCCTCTTGATGGAGGTAATACCCTACTTCCTGCTTGATTGATCTTGATGAATATGAGGATTACAAGAGTTGATCTACCACGAGATCGTAATGGCTAAACCCTAGATGTCTAGCCTGTATGATTGTGATTGCCTCTACGGACTAAACCCTCCGGTTTATATGGACACCGGAGGGGCCTAGGGTTGTACAGAGTTGGTTTACAGAGGAAGGAATCTTCATATCCGAACGCCAAGCTTGCCATCCACGCAAAGGAGAGTCCCACATGGACACGGGAGGAAGTCTTCTATCTTGTATCTTCATGGCCCATCAGTCCGACCCACGTCACATAGTCCGGACGCCCGAGGACCCCTTAATCCAGGACTCCCTCACCCAGGCACGGTTGTATGTTGGTGGATCGTCATAGGGGACGGTGCGGACCACGACATGGGCCAAGCCTGCACACACGTGATCCAGGGATCATACGAAGGGCTCCATGGAGTAGATGCAATAGATGAAGCCAGTGATACACTTGGAGGCATTGGTGCTGGAACAAAAGTCGACGAGGAGCCAACGATTGTTGCTGTGGAGGCCGTTGTCGTGGTGTGAATTCCAACAATAAGAGAGGTGGATGAACGGGACTTAATCACATGAGGCGTAGGAGGGTGATACAAGAAAATATGCAAGTTCACACCCCTCACGATGGAGGTAACAGCCCTACGTCCCGTTCTCCGGTGAGATTGTTTCTCTTGTTCGCTGTCTGATTACAGATGTTGCAAATCCGTATCCTAGTGTCGAGGGGTGACTTATATAGAGTTCGCTTGACCCCTCACCTCCTATGTTACAGGTGAAGTTATGATTACTGTTGCACATGTCCACTACGGATTGTAACATACTAAAGTGTAGGCACAACTCCAACCAATTAATGGTATGGTAATGTTCCAATCAATGTTCCTCTAACATCATGTCCTCAAAGTTACCGACATCATCTTTACACTTAACATCACGTCCTCAAAGTTACCGATGGCGGGGCCTTCCATGGGCACGACTCCTCTCCCTCCTTGGTGGTGGCGTGGCTTCGATTTTTTGTGGTGCTCCTCGGGTGCCTAGCTGTGACTTTCAGGGTGAAAACCTAATATGACCTTCATTGGTTGTGGCTGGCAATTGCCTTTCTGGAGGAATTGTTTTGGGAGCTCGGACTTCTCCAGAGTGAAAACTTAAGATCTTGGATCAGGCAACGATGATACTTGTGCTTGTGCATCATTTTCTTCTTGAAGACATTGCTTTTGTAGCTTTTATATATTTTTCGGGTGTTATTTGATGATTGTTTGTGTGCGGCATCTTTAGAGCCTTCGCTTGGATAAATTATCAGTATTACACTGGCCTCGGAACTCGAAAGCATCGTGCTGGCTAGCTAGGTAGCGGCGTCTTTACTCCCATGGATGCAAATCCCGATCGGTGCTGAAGTTTGTTTACTGGTTTCTATGGAACTGCTTGCTCTATGTTAGTACTGTACGATGCTTACACTTCCTTAATCTTCACGCAATCAGTATATATATAATTAAGGCCTGTTCCCAGACTCTCCACTCCTCAAGTCCGCTTGGGGAGCTGGTGGAGCTGTAGCTAAAAATGACAGAGCGGGGGAAAAGGAGCTTCACAGATTCTAAGATTTCACGGAGCTGGAGGACCGACGAACACCTCCTTAATCTCTGCATCGTAGTACACATGACCAGAAATGGCTGCTATTTCTTTTGCTTTTGTTTTTCTTTCTCCAGAAATCAAACTCTGAATTGCCGTTCGTAAATAGCCAAAAGAAGAATGAAATAATGTTCTTGCCAAGACACGCATGTCCCACCCAGCTCCATCAGCAGAATCACTTCTATCGATCCTAGTAGTAACGATAATTCCTAAGCCAGCCCACACTCCTTCGGGAAGCCATTGGGGAACCTCTTTTTGTCGGTGCAGTAGTTGTAGATCATGTACTTGCCCTGCACCTCCCTCAGCTGCTGCTGCTGCTTCACGTCGTCGTCCAGCCGCCCTCCTCCCCGTGCCCGGTCCATCCAGCCGGGGCTGCCGCCGGAGCCGGAGGGGTCCTGGCCGCACACCCACGAGCCGCCGGCGCTCGGGGCGCACCCGGAGGCGGTGTAGTTCTTGAAGTAAGCAACGAATGGCGCCTGCGACCAGTCGGTCTTGACGAGCCCACCCTGCGTCGCCCAGTCGTCGGCGTCCCACAGGCACCCGAACAGACGCATCGGCTGGTACACCGGGAACGGCACGCCGGCGTCCCAGTGGTTCTTGAACTGCCGGATCGGCACGTCGTCCACTAGGATCCTGCAGAAACAGCCCGACAATGCCTTCAGCAACATGCCATGGACATGTTGAACAGAGGACTGGTGTGTACAATAAGGCGAGGCTTACAGGATCTCGTCTGTGTTCCAGACGATGGAGTAGGTGTGGAAGTCCTGGGTGGGGTCGAACCAGAGCCGGTACTGCACCTCCCTGCCGCCCTCGCCGTTGGCGAAGATGTTGGTGTGCAGGGTGTAGGGCTGGCCGGTGGTGTTGCCCAGGAACTCCAGGTCGATCTCGTCGTGGGTCTTCCAGTCCTTCTCCGAGATCATCTGCACCACAGCACACAACGTATATACCATTAGTTTGCCAGGAACTCTGTGCATGCCGTGCATGGATGACGAGACGATGGACATGGCATGGTCACTTACATATATGGTGGTGACGGTGCCGGCGGAGTTCCTGGGGATGAGCTTGATGTCCACGTCGATCCTGGCAAAGAGGTAGGAGGTCTTGGACTTGAAGGCCGACCCCATGGCGTGGTCCAGCATCAGCGCGATGGTCTGGTCGCCGTTGCCGTCGTTGAGCACCTGCGTCTGCCCCCAAAGTATCTCCAGCTGGTCAGTCGGCCGACCACCGACCGCCAGAGAGGCCCAGGCGGCGACCATCAGCGCAAGAGCCGATAGGCTGGCTAGGAGGCGCTCCCTAGCCAATGCCATGGCTCCTGGCGAGTGAAGTGAGTGACTGTAGTGTGCGGGGGCAGCCACGGTCAAGTGAAGGATATATGCAGACTCGACTGAGAAGGTGCAGCAGGATTACCGGGGTCAATCACATGAGGATCGATGCCGCCGGATCGATGGCATCGAGCTCGGCGGCGCCTTTAAATTCTTGGAGGATGTAAACAAGTTCAGTCATGGGCTGGCTGCTCGTTCAGTGAAGACCTAGGCATTGAAAATGTTGGAAGGTTCAGAGTCACAGCTAATGGCGACGCAAGATGGGCAAAGATGTGAGAAGTTGACCACCTGGTTAAGTGTTGGTTACGTGTCCGGCGACGAGTGAACTGCGGCACACATTGTGGCTTCAATATATCTGTGACTGGATTCGATGGAACTGGAGCAGAGCAGACGTTGGAAATATGGAACGAGATGCCGCGGGCGGCGGAGGATATCTGAACTTGGTAGTTCTGTTAAAAACATAACATTAACTGATGTCTTAAAAGATGCAAAGATGTCTCACCGCTCGCCATGGTCGCATCTGCTCTGGGCCGAATGTAGGCAGCTGGCTTCAGGCGGGAAAGCGCGCAGGCGCGGGAAAGAGGATTTTGGTGAGCCAGATTCAGACACGGACCCCCAGTTTGTGTTCAGTTTACGGGAAAAAGTGCGTCCGAACTAATGCAGGACCGCATTGAATGACAAATCACGTCCGGACCGTACGATCGAGGGTGACTTGAGGGTCGGCGTTGGAGATGGCCTAATCAACCAACTATTGGAATCAATTTTGCACAAAACACCTATTCTAGAGGTTTGTTGCATAAAACACCATCTATTGGTGTAATTCATTGCATCTAGCTCTAATCCATCATTTGATTCAGTTGAGATGAATTCTGATGGATTGGTCCCACTTTTAAGTACACACATGACAAAAAAAAGATCACATATAAGCCATCCAACCGAGATCAGCTCAAAATTTTCAAGACCAGTGTTGGGCACATGTATGATTTTCTTATTACTTATCCATTTTCTGAAAGCCTTAAAATTTGAATTCCAGAATTCAATAGCCAATGGGTACATGTTGTTTCAAAATTTTACATTTTGGAAATCTTGTGAATTTTGTCAATTGGATCATACATGTACCAAGTACTGATCTGGGGTAATTGCAACTCATTTGCACAAGATTTTGGTATGTATTTGTGTTAGCATAAATCTTTAGAATTAACACGAACATGATCTTAATCTCGTGATTGGAACATATAAATAGTGTGGAAGTGGGTATTGACCAGATTCAACTCAGGCCATTAGAAGGAGACCCATGTCTGTGGGTGTCAGGGTGGGCAGCGGAGATGTAGACGGCAGTAGGGTTACCGTTGGCACCATGTGGTGGCTGGCGATGGTAAACGACCTTCATCTCCTTTAGAACCTTATTAGCATCGGGTGTTAGAGAAGGACGTGGCCTCCCGTGTGAGATCGTTAATTTTCAATTGGAGGGGTCATTTTCCTTTTATACTATGTGCAGGTGGGACCAAGATCAAGTCGATGGTTTGGTGCCCCTGATACATGGGACGTTTAGCTCTGCCATTCTCAACCAAAGATCAACTTCATCAATTGGTAGTTCTAGTTGGCCGACTAATGTGGTTAGTTTATTATTGCCATGTGTGCACTTAGGGGGTGTTTGGTTTAGAAGTCCTAAGACTTTTTCTAGTCCCAGGGACTAATAAAAAAAGACTCTTTAGTAGAGTCTTTTTCTAGTCCCTGTAGAAAAAGTCCCTCCCGTTTGGTTTCTAGGGACTTTTTCTAGTCTCTGGGACTAAAAAGTCCCTGAACCAAACACCCCCTTAGACTAGCTATAGTGGAGAGTAACTTTAAAAGTAACATACACATTATACTAGGCTATGTTACTACCTTCGTTGTGGGTAGTAATATAAAATATGGTGTCATGCAAAACTTCATTTATTAGGTTATAGACAGATATTGTATTGGGATATGTGATGTTACAGTAACAAGTTAAGTTACTCAATGTGTCTCTCTCCTCATTAACTCGATGCCACATAGGCAATTTTGTTGAGTTAGAGCTTATGTTACTCTTGAAGTTACTCTCACTATGGCCAGTCTTACAAAGTGGGGCCGACCTGTGAAGAATCATGTCAACCAAGTCAAATGATAGATTAGAGCTTACTATAATATATGTTTTGTGTAACAAGCCTGTATAGCAGGTGTTCTGCGCAAAACCAACCTTAATAGTTTGTGGTTTGTGAAATTTGCAGTAAGTACTATATATACCACCTCATGGGTTGAAGCGCATTCAAAATTAAACACGAGAGCCATGAGCCGCGATGACCATGTGTTCATGAGCCGCTTTGGTCTCAAAGGCCGTGTTCTCCTCGGAGTATGATCTTGGCTGCCATTAATTAGTGTTGACAAAGCGCATTGTGTTGCGAGTAATTAACATGCATTGGTTCAAGACTCCAAACTAGAGTAGTACTATATGTTCATAGTACTATATATATGTTTTTATGAATACCGCTTACCACCGAAAGAATTAAGCTATCAAATCATTGAAATAAATCCACAAAAAAAGTGAGCACCATGCCAAATTTATGAGTTAAACCCGGGTTGACTGTTTTCATCACAAGTAACTTAACCGACTGAGCTACGCTCAATCCGCACCATATATTCGTACATTTTTAGGGTCTCTTTCTTGAGTACTTCCGATGAATCTTTCTAAAAATGCCCCCGATTTATTTATTTTTGTGCAGCCTTCATTACAACGTATTTCGTCTAGAAAATTTACACACTTGTGCCTTATGCCTTCATGTAGTCTATATTTTTTTAGAATTTCTTAAAATGTAAAAATATGAGTTTTCATGAATTTTGAATTTTGCATTTGAAGGCCTTCATGGAGCTCGGCCTCCAAAAGCAATTTCCGCTCTTTCTTATTCTTTTTCTGGATAAATTGGAATGATTTTTTTTTCAGAACGAGGAACGAAAATAATTACCATGAGATGGACATGCATGCACTTGCCGTCCCTTTGCTCCCCCCTTTCCTAGATATAATAAAAATGATCTGCCTTCGTCTGTGGTTGAAGATGCAGACAGCTAAATGTATACTTGATTTTTATGAACTGAAATGCGAAGTATATCCTTGATATTTTTAGCTCGGTGATTCACGATCCAATAAAAGCAAGTACAATAAGCTTATGTAAGGCTAGTCATAGTGGGAGTAACTTAGCTAGTAACATAACGTACCCCAGGACAAATATGCTTACGTGGCAAGGAGTTAATGAGGAGAGAGGTGTTTGTGATAACATAATATGTTACCATACATAACGCACCCCAATGCAAAATGAGTCTACAACCTAATAAATAAAGGTTTGCATGACACTACACTTATATTACTACCCACTATGAAAGTAGTAAGTAGTAACATAGACTAGTAACATGTGTATGTTACTAGTTTAAGTTACTTCCCACTATGACTAGCCTAAGCAGGCTATTAGGGTTAAAATATTATTTTTCTGCTGACATGGTGGAGAGCGGAGGGGGGGGGGGGGGGGGGGGGGGGGGGAGAAGAGAAGCCGGCTACAGAATAAGAGCCAGCTGCAACACACACTCCTAGGCACTACTCCTTTCTTTCCGGTTTATAAGGCTCAATTCGAAAATCTCATCAACCAAGGTAGATGGTGAGTATGTAAGAGTGAGAGATGGGCCATGTATTAATGAAGTAGCACTTCTTCATATCTTACTATTGTATTTACCGGCTACAAGGTTGGCTATACATGTAATAACATGGCAATATCATATACCTATCAGCTAGCTATACTATTAACCATGCTCTAAGTGGATTCGTTGGCGAGCAACGATGTCGCGGTTAATGGCTAGCTAGCTTAGCTAGCCAGACGCCATTCCAACCGATCACAGATATAGGTGCTTGCTAATTTCACTTTTTCCTTTGTCAGCTGCATGGTGCAATTCCATTTCCGAAGTGAACGGTAGCCCACTGCCCGGAGCCTGAGATGACACGGTTCCATCTTGACAAGGAGATCGGCTACGTCATGGCAGGTTAGCTTTATTGAAGAAAAACACTTACTCCCTCTCCCTTTGTAAAGAAATAGTGATTTAAACGCTTTTATATTTTTTACGGAGGAAGTACTATACAGAGCTCAGATACGTCGATTGCAATTTTTTCCACACATACAAAAACTAGAAATGATCAGTTGCAACGTGTCGAATCTAACTAAGGTTTGTCGCTTTTCTTTTGTCAGTGCATGCAAGTTCGGCAGCATTCGTCAGCATGCTATACATGGCGTTCAGTTTGGCAGTATTAGTCAGCATCATCACCCTTTCATTGAACACGTACGTACTGTAGAACAAGT
This sequence comes from Aegilops tauschii subsp. strangulata, assembly GCF_002575655.3. Classification (NCBI taxonomy): domain Eukaryota; kingdom Viridiplantae; phylum Streptophyta; class Magnoliopsida; order Poales; family Poaceae; genus Aegilops; species Aegilops tauschii. The sequence goes on along the minus strand of NC_053036.3, from coordinate 546,270,604 downwards.
AGTGAGTGGTGACACATATTTGCAAACAGGAATAGCTATACTCTACCTCCCCGTAACATTAATTAACAATAAAAGTAAGAGCTATGGTATTCAGCATGAAATTGGCAAACACACGTTTCAAGTGTTTGAAGAATTGGACCGGATGATCTAATAATAGCTTCTGTTGTGCGTAGGAGCGGGTGACCTAATTCTCCTAGCTTGTCGTTGTAGACTCATTTGGTATGATGTACACTCAGCAAGCACGATCGACCGATTAATGTATGTGCGTGCTCGTGGTGGCCACGGGCGCGCAATACCGGAGGAAAAAGAAGATGTGGCTGCATGTACGCACTAGCCATGGCGGCATGAAAGCTGGAAATCCCAACACCGAGGGAGAAAAAGAAGAAGACCGGCATGCCCACACACAACCCTCGTGCCTCCTGAAGTTCACTATAAAAACACGGCAAGGCAGCGTGTGTCCTCCACACTACTGCTGCCTGCCACTCCACAATACCACTACTGCCGTCTCCATCCATCTCACTAGCTCCCAGTCGCCATGGCCGTGAACAACACCAAGCTGGCCGCCGTGGCGGACGCCGAGAACCCGGCTGTGGTGTGCTGCGACGTCGACGACTCCGAGTCGTCCATCGACTTCGCCGGGCGCGCCAACTGGCTACGCGCGGCGGTGCTGGGCGCCAACGACGGGCTGGTCTCCACAGCCTCCCTCATGCTCGGCGTCAGCGCCGTCAAGCCCGACGCGCGGGCCATGGTCGTGTCCGGGTTCGCGGGACTACTGGCCGGGGCCTGCAGCATGGCCATCGGAGAGTACGTGTCCGTCTGCTCCCAGCGCGACGTGGAGATCGCGGAGCTGGACCAGGCCGGAAAGCGTGGCGGCGACGAGGAGAAGGCGCTGCCAAGCCCGGCACAGGCCGCCGCGGCCTCAGCGCTGGCTTTCTCCGTCGGGGCGCTCCTACCGCTGCTGGCTGCCGGGTTCATCGTGGGCTACAACCTGCGGGTGGCCGTGGTGGTCGTCGTGGCGACGTTGGCGCTGGCCGCGTTCGGATGCGTGGGCGCCGTGCTTGGGCGGGCCCCCGTGGCGAGGTCGTGCGCGCGGGTGGTGGTGGGCGGACTGGCTGCCATGGCCGTCACCTTTGGGTTCATGAGGCTCTTCCGAGCCAGCGGCGTATGAGAAACTGACATGGACACATGGTCTTCGTCGCCGTCCTCGCGTGCGTAGGTCATGTGCGGGCATCGTCCATACTCTTTTCGGAATAAAGTACCCAGTACTAGCCACCGTACTTGCACCTACGGCTGACTTATTTTCTTCCTTGTAATAGTAATCAAACGGCAAATGAAAACGTTTAAACCCGTACTATAGTACCAAGTGATTTTCATTCCTCTCCGTGCATGCCCTATTGTTTGAAAGGATGTGACACAACATTTTCAATTGGCCAAAAGTTTGCACTTACCCGCTCTAACACCCCCCCCCCCCCCCCCCCCCCCCCGCCCCGGCAGGCCAAGAACATGCGGCTCAAACCATCACTTGGCGTGCTTCCCGCAACAGTAAAGCTGTGACGTCTTGTGGTGGAGCTTAGAGCAAACTCTAGTAGAGATGTCATACTGGCAGCCTTTGTAACATATATAGAGCGCATTGCATAATAATATAAAGGTTGTCGAGGCGATGCACAAACTCAGAATCATCAATAACAATCTACGTAAATTCCTTTCAAACAGGATGCATCTCTCATTGGATCACTGATTCTTCCTCAATTATCCCTAAGTCAAAAGAACACACTTGGTTCACAGAACACATTCAAAAACACCTATCTCAATCCTATAATAGCAGCGCAAAATTAGTCACATGCGGCTTACGTACATAAAATAACTAATTAATTAAACTAATAAAATACCATAGCACTAAGCTCCTCGACCACCACATCGTACAAGTCCCAAAAGGGGACCAAAGGGTCCTGTTGCTTCTCCTCGTCCCCGAAACTGAAGATGACTGGGCGCTCCTTCCACTATGCCATGGACGATGAAGTGGTGGATTGGAGGCGGACGGAGCGGGATTGGGAGGCACTTGAGTGAGGAACGGATAAGGGAGAGAGGAGAGGCACCGGTATAAGACACCATGGGATCCATTAGAAGGGTAGTTGGGAAGGTGGCAGACAGCCATCAAGGGGCGCTTTTATACGCGGTTGCTGGCCTGCTCACACGCCTCCTAGCCTCATAAACAAGCTAGGAGATGGTGATGCGTGGTGACCATCTGACGGGCTACCACGGGAATCTGAGGAGGTAGCAACGTCATTTATTTGCCATGTGGTTGACGGTCCCCCCTGATACGTCTTCAACGTATCTATAATTTATGAGGTATTCATGTTATTATATTATCCATCTTAGATGTTTTATATGCATTTATATGATTTTTGTGATTAACCTATTAACCTAGAGCCTAGTGCCAGTTTCTGTTTTTTCCTTGTTTTTGAGTATCGCAGAAAAGGAATACCAAACGGAGTCCAATTGACGTGCCAATTTTTGATGATTTTTTATGGACCAAAAGAAGCCACCGGAGTAAAAGAGTTGGGCTAGAAGAGTCCCGGGCTGTCCACGAGGGTGGGGGGCGCGCCCACCCCCCTGGGCGTGGGCCCCTATCTCGTGGACGACTCGGAGACCCCCCCTGACGTAAGACCTACGCCAAAAATTCCTATAAATACAGAAATCTCCAGAAAATAACCTAGATCGGAAGTTCCGCCGCCGCAAGCCTCTGTAGCCACGAGAAATCAATCTAGGCCCTCTCTGGCACCCTGCCGGAGAGGGCCATCATCACCGGAGGCCATGGAGGAGGATCCCGGAGGGGCCATCATCGCCATGAAGGCCAAGGACCAGAGGGAGAACCTCTCCCCATCTAGGGAGGAGGCCATGGAGGAGGATCCCGGAGGGGCCATCATCGCCATGAAGGCCAAGGACCAGAGGGAGAACCTCTCCCCATTTAGGGGGGAGGCCATGGAGGAGGAAGCACAAGGGGGAGAACCTCTCCTCCTCTCTATCCGTGGCGCCGGAGTGCCATCGGGAGGGGAATCATCGCCGCGGTGATCGTCTTCATCAACATCATCATCATCATCACCATCCTCATCTCTTTTACGCGGTCCACTCTCCTGCACCCCGCTGTAATCCCTACTTGAACATGGTGCTTTATGCCACATATTATGATCCAATGATGTGTTGCCATCCTATGATGTTTTGAGTAGATATCCTTTGTCTTTGGGTTGATTGATGATCTAGATTGGTATGAGTTGTATGTTTTATTTTGGTGCTGTCCTATTGTGCCCTCCGTGTCGCGCAAGCGTGAGGGATCACCGCTGTAGGGTGTTGCAATACGTTTATGATTCGCTTATAGTGGGTTGCTTGAGTGATAGAAGCATAAACCCGAGTAAGGGGGTTGTTGCGTATGGGATAAAGGGGACTTGATGCTTTAATGCTATGGTTGGGTTTTACCTTAATGATCTTTAGTAGTTGCGGATGCTTGCTAGAGTTCCAATCATAAGTGCATATGATCCAAGAAGAGAAAGTATGTTAGCTTATGCCTCTCCCTCATATGAAATTGCAATGACGACTACCGGTCTTGTTAACAATTGCCTAGGACAATTCCGCACATTGATCCATCATTATTCCACACTCGCTATTTATAATATTTAGTAATATATTCTAACTTTATGATAACATCACCTACTTTTATATTTTAGCTCTCCGATACCATGCAAAGTTATCCTCTTCATACCCACAACGTAGTTTTATTTCTCGTTTCTAGTTGGAAGCAAACGTTCGGTGTACGTAGAGTCGTATCAGTGGCAGATAGGACTTGAGAGAATATTGATCTTACCTTTAGCTCCTTGTGGGTTCGACACTCCATACTTATCACTTCCACCTTTGGGAATTGCTACGATGATTCCCTGCACTTGGGGATTATCAAGCTCTTTTCTGGCGCCGTTGCCGGGGAGCAATAGCATGGGGTTGATATTTTCGTGTATGCTTGTTTGCTTTCTTCAATAAGTAGTTTTTGTTTTCCCTTTTTAGTTTTGCTTAGTTGTGGGTGAAACATACAAAAAAAAATTAAAAGAATGAAAATACAAAAAAATTTACTTGCCTCTCATGCCTAAAAAGTTTTTCAATAAGAGAAGTGATTGGGAGATTACGCATTGAAGAAGTGAGGGTCGACGTGTTCATGCTCATGGAAACAATGTAAAAAATTTCATGGAAGCTTCTCTGAAAATAATTATCCCCTTGTATATATCCATTGTATTATAAAAATAATGTTCCAAGCTTGGTTTTAGGATGATTAGTTTGCTTGTTTACTTTGTGCAGTACAAAAACAGAAACTTTGGCTGTAGCGCGTGAATTTACATTTTTTACTGGAAAGTCAAATGGGTCTGAAACTTTTTGCACATTACTTCTGTACAATTTTTTTAAATTTTCATATTTTTTTAGATTTGTTTGGAGTTACATAAGTTTACTAAACTTCCATATTACTACAGACTGTCCTGTTTTGGACAAATTTTGTTTTTCGTGTGTTGTTTGCTTATTTTGATGAATCTATGGGTAGTATCGGGGGGTATGAACCATGGTGAAGTTGGAATACAGTAGATATAGTTCTAATATGAATTTGTAATAAGTTTGCAACAATACCTAAAGGTAGTGATTTGCTTTATTATACTAACGGATCTCACAAAGTTTTTGTTAAAGTTTTGTGTGGATGAAGTGTTCGAAGATCGAGGAGCTATCAATATGAGAAGAATAAACAGAGGCAAGAGTTCAATATTGGGGATGCCCAAGGCACCCCAAGTAAATATTCCAAGGATACTCAAGCATCTAAGCTTGGGGATGCCCCGGTTGGCATCCCATCTTTCTTCTTCAACAATTATCGGTATACCTCGGTTTTTGTTTTGTTCACATGATTTGTGTCCTTTGTGTTTTTGTTTTTCTTTAAGAACCATGCTAGTATGAGATGTCCCTTCATCAATTTATAGAATGATTCATGTGCTTCACTTATATCTTTTGAGTATGACCTTATAGAATGCTCTTTGTGCTTCACTTAAATCTTTTGAGTATGGTTTTATAGAATGCTTCGTGTGCTTCACTTATATATTTTGAGCTTGGATATTGGTTAGTCAATATTAATTGTAGAATGATCCATGAACTTCACTTATATATTTTGGAGTATGAATAATACTATCATCTAAAGCGGGTTTGGAAGAGTGTCAACATTAGGAATTAGTGATCCCACTATCCCGAATGAGAAGAATTTTGCTTATGTAGAGAGTAGAAAAATTTATATGATTGTAGATCATGAAAAGAAGTCTTTATGTGATGGTTATATTGTTCAATTCATTCATGATGCTACTGAAAGTTATTATGAGGGTGGAATATATGCTTGTAGGAGTTGCAATAATATGAAGTTTCCTCTCTTTGTGCTTAAAGTTTTGAAGTTATACTTGTTTTGCCTTCCTATGCTAGTTGATTCTTGTTCCAATAAATTATGTGTTCACAAAATCCCTAGGCATAGGAAGTGGGCTAGATTCAAATGTGCCAGTCATATTCTTCATGATGCTCTCTTTATGTTTCAGTTCTTTTCTTTTATGTGAGCATCATTGAAATCATCATGCCTAGCTAAAAGGCATTAAAGAAAAGCGCTTGTTGGGAGACAACCCAATATTTACCCTTACTGTTTTTGTGTGTTTACATGATTAAGCTACTATAGTAATCATGTTTTATAGCTTTTGTTTCAATAAAGTGCCAAGTAAGACCTTTGGGAAGACTTGGGTGAAAGTTAATGTGATCTTGCTGTAAAAAAACAGAAACTTTGCGCTCACGAGATTTGCTGTCATTGTTTTTACAAAATAGTGCTTTTGAGTTGAATCCTTTTGCAGAAGATTAATAGACAAATTCCTCACGTCCACCAATTTATTTCATAATTTTTGGGGTAGCAGAAGTATGGTTGCTGTTCAGATCATTACAGACTGTTCTGTTTCTGACAGATTCTGTTTTCATTGCATAGTTTGCTTGTTATCTAGTTTCTATGGCTTATATTTCTCAATATAAATTGTAGAAATGATATGGTAAAGTAGGCATTGTGTGAGAAAAATTATGAACCTTGCCTTTAACAGTACCAAGTGAATGGTTTACTCTTTATCATACAAACCTATCTCACGAAGTTCCGTTAAGTTTTGTGTGATTGAAGTTTTCAAGCTTTGGGTGAGATATCGATATGAGGAGAATAAGGAGTGGAAAGACCCTAATCTTGGGGATGCCCAAGGCACCCCAAGATAATATTCAAGGAAGATTCAAGCGCCTAAGCTTGGGGATGCCCCGGAAGGCATCCCCTCTTTCGTCTTCAAAACTATCGGTATACCTTACTCGGAGCTATATTTTTATTCGTCACATGATATGTGTTTTGCTTGGAGCGTATTTTAAATTTTACTTGCTGTTTGAATAAAATCATTGGATCTGAAATCTTGAATGAAAAAGAATCCTCCCATGGCTAGTTAATTATTTGACTACTCAGTGTTCTTCACTTATATCTTTTTGGAGTAGTTTGTCATTTACTCACGTGCTTCACATATATCCTATGAGTAAATGGTTGAATGAATTGAATATCATAAATCTGAATTTATATATGTTTCATATGCTTATACCATGGGGAGTAATGACTTCACACAGAATAAGTATAGGTAGTAAACTTATTGAAAGTTAGCAAATGCAGAATTGGTCACTTGAACAATTCATGAAAGAATATTGAAGGAAGAGAGATTTCACATATAAATATACTATCTTGGACATCTTTTGTAATTGTGAGCACTCATTAAAATATGACATGCTAAAAAGTTGATGTTGGACAAGGAAGACAACTTAATGGGTTATGTTTTCCTATATCCGAAACGTTATATTGTCTTGGATCATCCAACATGTTGAGCTTGCCTTTCCCTCTCATGCTAGCCAAATTCTTTGCACCAAGTAGAGATACTACTTGTGCTTCCAAACATTTCTTAAACCAATTTTTCCATGAGAGTCCACCATACCTACCTATGGATTGAGTAAGATCCTTCAAGTAAGTTGTCATCGGTGCATGCAATAAAAATTGCTCTCTAAATATGTATGATCTATTAGTGCGAAGAAAATAAGCTTTATACGAACTTGTGATAGGGAAGAAATAAAAGCGACGGAATGCATAATAAAGGTCTTTATCACAAGCGGCAATATAAAGTGACGTTCTTTTGCATTAAGATTTTGTGCATTGATAACCCACAAGTATAGGGGATCGCAACAGTTTTCGAGGGTAGAGTATTCAACCCAAATTTATTGATTCGACACAAGGGGAGCCAAAGAATATTCTCAAGTATTAGCAGTTGAGTTGTCAATTCAACCACACCTGGATAACTTAGTATCTGCAGCAAAGTATTTAGTAGCAAAGTAATATGGAAGTAACGGTAATGGTAGCAAAAGTAATATTTTTGGGTTTTGTAGTGATTGTAACAGTAGCAACGGAAAAGTAAATAAGCGAAGAACAATATGTGAAAAGCTCGTAGGCATTGGATCGGTGATGGAGAATTATGCCGGATGCGGTTTATCATGTAACAGTCATATTATAGGGTGACATAGAACTAGCTCCAATTCATCAATGTAATGTAGGCATGTATTCCGAATATAGTCATACGTGCTTATGGAAAAGAACTTGCATGACATCTTTTGTCCTACCCTCCCGTGGCAGCGGGGTCCTAATGGAAACTAAGGGATATTAAGGCCTCCTTTTAATAGAGTACCGGAACAAAGCATTAACACATAGTGAATACATGAACTCCTCAAACTACGGTCATCACCGGGAGTGGTCCCGATTATTGTCACTTCGGGGTTGCCGGATCATAACACATAGTAGGTGACTATAGACTTGCAAGATAGGATCAAGAACTCACATATATTCATGAAAACATAATAGGTTCAGATCTGAAATCATGGCACTCGGGCCCTAGTGACAAGCATTAAGCATAGCAAAGTCATAGTAACATCAATCTCAGAACATAGTGGATACTAGGGATCAAACCCTAACAAAACTAACTCGATTATATGATAGATCTCATCCAACCCATCACCGTCCAGCAAGCCTACGTTGGAATTACTCACGCACGGCGGTGAGCATCATGAAATTGGTGATGGAGGATGGTTGATGATGACGATGGCGACGGATTCCCCTCTCCGGAGCCCCGAACGGACTCCAGATCAGCCCTCCAGAGAGGTTTTAGGGCTTGGCGGCGGCTCCGTATCGTAAAACGTGATGAATCCTTCTCTCTTATTTTTTCTCCCCGAAAGTGAATATATGGAGTTGGAGTTGAGGTCGGTGGAGCGTCAGGGGGCCCACGAGGCAGGGGGCGCGCCCAGGGGGCAGGCGCGCCCCCCACCCTCGTGGACAGGGTGTGGGCCCCCTGACGTGGATTTTTCTTCCAGTATTTTTAATATTTTCCAAAAAGATGTTCCGTGGAGTTTCAGGTCATTCCGAGAACTTTTGTTTCTGCACATAAATAACACCATGGAAAGTCTGCTGATAAAAGCGTCAGTCCGGGTTAGTTCCATTCAAATCATGCAAGTTAGAGTCCACAACAAGGGCAAAAGTGTTTGGAAAAGTAGATACGACGGAGACGTATGAACTCCCCCAAGCTTAAACCTTTGCTTGTCCTCAAGCAATTCAGTTGATAAACTGAAAGTGATAAAGAAAAACTTTTACAAACTCTGTTTGCTCTTGTTGTTGTAAATATGTAAAGCCAGCATTCAAGTTTTCAGCAAAGATTATGACTAACCACATTCGCAATAACTCTTAGGTCTCATGTTTAGTCATGTCAATGGCATAATCAACTAGCGAGCAATAATAATAAATCTCAGATGACAACACTTTCTCAAAACAATCATGACATGATATAACAGGATGGTATCTCGCTAGCCCTTTCTGAGACCGCAAAACATAAATGCAGAGCACCTTTAAAGATCAAGGACTGACTAGACATTGTAATTCATGGTAAAAGAGATCCAGTCATAGTCATACCCAATATAAATTAATAGTAATGGATGCAAATGACAGCAGTGCTCTCCAGCTAGTGCTTTTGATAAGAGGGTGATGACTCAACATAAAAGTAAATAGATAGACCCTTCGCTCGGTTTTAAAGCAGAGGTAAATAATATTTTGAGCGGCATACTTTCATTGTTAACATAACAACCAAGAGATGGCGATATCTTCCATGCTACACACATTATAGGCGGTTCCCAAACAGAATGGTAAAGTTTATACTCCCCCTCCACCAACAAGCATCAATCCATGGCTTGCTCGAAACAACGAGTGCCTCCAACTAACAACAGTCCCAGGGGGAGTTTTGTTTGCAATTATTTTGATTTAGTTTGCATAAAGCATGGGACTGGGCATCCCGGTGACCAGCCAATTTCCCGTGAGTGAGGAGCGGAGTCCACTCCTCTTGAGAATAACCCGCCTAGCATGGAAGATACGGACAACCCTAGTTGATACATGAGCTATTCGAGCATACAAAACAGAATTTCATCTGAAGGTTTAGAGTTTGGCACATACAAAGTTACTTGGAACGGCAGGTAGATACCGCATATAGGAAGGTATAGTGGACTCATATGGAATAACTTTGGGGTTTAAGGGATTGGATGCACAAGCAGTATTCCCGCTTGGTACAAGTGAAGGCTAGCAAAAGACTGGGAAGCGACCAACTAGAGAGCGACAACAGTCATGAACATGCATTAAAATTAATAGACATTGAGTACGAGCATGAGTAAGATATAATCCACCATGAACATAAATATCGTGAAGGCTATGTTGATTTGTTTCAACTACATGCATGAACATGTGCCAAGTCAAGTCACTTAAATCATTCAAAGGAGGATACCACCCCATCATACCACATCACAACCATTTTAATAGCATGTTGGCACGCAAGGTAAACCATTATAACTCATAGCTAATCAAGCATGGCACGAGCAACTATGATCTCTAATTGTTATTGCAAACATGTTTATTCATAATAGGCTGAATCAGGAACGATGAACTAATCATATTTACAAAAACAAGAGAGGTCGATTTCATACCAGCTTCTCTCATCTCAATCAGTCCATCATATATCGTCATAATTGCCTTTCACTTGCACGACCGGACTATGTGAAAATAATAAGAGTGCACGTGCATTGGACTAAGCTGGAATCTGCGAGCATTCAATAAACAGGAGAAGACAAGGCAATATGGGCTCTTGGTTAATTCAACAATAATGCATATAAGAGCCACTTCAACAATTTAATTATGGTCTTCTCCTATCGACCCCCAAAGAAAAGAAAAGAAATAAAACTATTTACACGGGAAAGTTCCCAACAAGCAAAAGAAGAAGATGAAATCTTTTTGGGTTTTCTTTTTAATTACTACTACTACAGCAAGAAAAGTAAACTAACTAAAAGCTACACTATTTTTTTGTTTTTCTTAAGGTTTATTAAACACACAAGAAGAAAGCAAGAAAAAGAAAATAAACTAGCAAGGATATTATAGTGAAAGAGTATGAGCACCGACATCTAGCAATGAGTGTGTGAACATAAATGTAATGTCGGTGGGAAATACGTACTCCCCCAAGCTTAGGCTTTTGGCCTAAGTTGGTTTATTGCCACGGCTGGCCTGGCGGATATCCAAAGTTGTAACCGGGGTCGTACTAAGAAGAAGAAGCCTCTGATTGCCACTGGTTGGCAATCATCTCTGGATCCCACTGGTAATTAGATTGTCGTGGAGGATCAAATTGTGGTTCCGACTCTGGCTCTGTGGTTGATGTAGGGTTCTGGTAGGCCTGAATGGCCGCCAGCGGAACGAGATACTGACCTGCAGATAAATTAAACAAGGAAGGAGCAAGCAAGGTAATAGTCTCAGGGTGATGTTTATCAAAGAACAATTTGTATTTAAGCGCCCCTTCCCTATTATTAACAATAAATTCATGTGCTACCATACTCTTATAATCTAAATAAACAGTGGGCATCAATTTTTATTCTTTTTCATAGTGCCTAATAGGTATGTTATAATGTGCAGCAAGGCGTGAAGCGTAAATACCTCCAAAGATGGGACCCTTTGTACGGTTCAAACTTAAACGTTTGGCAACAATACCGCCCATACTAACTGTATTATCACAGAATAAACCATGGAACAAAATAATAATATCAGGAACACCAAGGTTTCTATAGTTTCCGCGACCAATTAAGCAACGACTAGCAAATATGGCATAGTAGCGTAAAACAGGAAAATGTATGCTAGTGATTCTTGCATCGGAAACCTTCCTGGTTTCCCCCACAGTGATAGTGTCAATAAACCCATCCACATCTTTACGATGTGGTTCATCTAAACTACCCTCAAAAGGTATTTTGCAAATCTTGCAAAATTCATCTAGTGGCATCTTCTTAACCACATCATATAAATGGAACTCTACTGAAGGAGGTGATTCCTTAGGATAATAGCAGAAGTTTTGCACAAAAGTATTGGTGAGTAAGAGATACTGTTTGCGTTGGTCGCGGAGGAAGTCGGTGAGTCCTGCATTCTCAGCCAATTCATAAAAATCATCATAAATCCCGGCTGCACTCAAGAAATTATTGGAAGGCCATTCACACGGCCGGACCTCCGCGGTGCGAGGTAAATTATATTTGGGCCTATGTGCCTCTTCACTTTGCTTTTCCTTCGAGCTTCGGCTCGATGAACCCCTCAAAAATCTCTTCATTATTTTCTGAAAATTTCTGAAATTTTTAGTAACTTCAAATAAAAGTGAACCAAACTCAACAAAATTGATAGCAACTACTCGTACAAGTGCCTAGAGACTATATCATGCATTAGAACTACTTGGAACCATATAAATTTGACATGCAAGCTCAAGAACATGGTCACCTAGGCAGCACAAATTTGCAATGAATAAAGCACTAGAATAAAAACTAATTGGACCAATGGAGGAGTCATATACCAAGGAACAATCTCCCCAAGCAGTTTTGTGAGAGGTGCTTTGAGCAAGGAGATCGAAAATCGCAGCAAAATGAGCTAGAACTCGTGCTTGAGCTGGATGGTGATTTTTTTGGGAGGAAGAAGAAGTGTGTGGGTGCAGGAATAAGTGGAGGGGAGCCACCGTGGGCCCACGAGGCAGGGGCGCGCCCTGGACCCTCGTGGCCAGGTGCTTGCTCCCCCTGCTGTGTTCTCAGTGCCAGATATTCTCAAATATTCCAGAAAAAATCATATTCCATTTTCAGGGCATTTGGAGAACTTTTATTTTCGGGGTATTTTTATATTTCACGGATAATTCAGAAAACAGACAGAAAAATACTATTTTTACTTTATTTCAACTAAATAACAGAAAGTAGAGAGAGGGTACAGAAGGTTGTGCTTCTTGTTTCATCCATCACATGCTCATCAAAAGGAATCCACTCACAAGGTTGATCAAGTCTTGTTAACAAACTCATTCTGAATAACATGGAACAGGAGAAATTTCGAATAACACTATGTTACCTCAACGGGGATATGTACATCCCCAATAATAAGAATATCATATTTCTTCTTGACAGTAGAAAGAGGAAATTCAAAACCTCCAAAAATAATTGATGGAACTTTTCCAATAGAATTTATACTATGAACTTGAGGTTGTTTCCTCGGAAAGTGTACCGTATGCTCATTACCATTAACATGAAAAGTGACATTGCCTTTGTTGCAATCAATAACAGCCCCTTCAGTATTCAAAAAAGGCCTTCCAAGAATAATAGACATACTATCGTCCTCAGGAATATCAAGAATAACAAAGTCCGTTAAAATAGTAACGTTTGCAACCACAACAGGCACATCCTCACAAATACCGATAGGTATAGCAGTTGATTTATCAGCCATTTGCAAAGATATTTCAGTAGGTGTCAACTTATTCAAATCAAGTCTACGATATAAAGAGAGAGGCATAAAACTAACACCGGCTCCAAGATCACATAAAACAGTTTTAACATAGTTTCTTTTAATGGAGCATGGTATAGTTGGTACCCCTGGATCTCCTAGTTTCTTTGGTATTCCACCCTTAAAAGTATAATTAGCAAGCATGGTGGAAATTTTAGCTTCCGGTATCTTTCTTTTATTAGTGACAATTTCTTTCATATACTTAGCATAAGGATTCATTTTGAGCATATCAGTTAATCGCATACGCAAAAAGATAGGTCTAATCATTTCAGCAAAGCTCTCAAAATCCTCATCATCCTTTTTCTTGGATGGTTTGGGAGGAAAAGACATGGGTTTCTGAACCCAAGGTTCTCTTTCTTTACCATGTTTCCTAGCAACAAAGTCTCTTTTATCATAACGTTGATTCTTTGATTGTGGGTTATCAAGATCAACAACAGGTTCAATTTCCACATCATTATCATTACTAGGTTGAGCATCATCATGAACATCATCATGAACATCATCATGAACATTTTCATTAGGTTCATGTTCATTACCAGATTGTGTTTCAACATCAGAAATAGAAATATCATTTGGATTCCCAGGTGTTTCAGCAATAGGTTCACTAGAAACATGCAAAGTCCTATCATTTTTCTTTTTCTTATTTTTAGAAGAGCTAGGTGCATCAATATTATTTCTCTGAGAATCTTGCTCAATTCTCTTAGGATGGCCTTCAGGATACAAAGGTTCCTGAGTCATTTTACCAGTTCTAGTAGCCACTCTAACAGCAAAATCATTATTCTTACTATTCAATTCATTGAGCAAATCATTTTGAGCTTTAAGTACTTGTTCTACTTGAGTGGTGACCATAGAAGCATGTTTAGTAATGAGTTTAAGTTCACCTTTAACTCTAGACATATAATCACCCAAGTGTTCAAGCGTATCAGAATTGTATTTCAATTATCTACCAAAATAAGCATTGAAGTTTTCTTGTTTGACAATAAAATTATCAAACTCTTCTAAGCATTGTCTAGCAGACTTATAGTGAGGAATATCACCTTCATCAAATCTATAGAGAGAATTTACCTTTACTACCTGTGTCGGGTTATCAAGACCATGAGTTTCTTTAATAGGTAATGGATTAGGATCATATGTTTCTTCAACAAGCGGTAAATTAAGACCATGTATTTCTTCAATAGGAGGTAAATTCTTAACATCTTCAGCTTTAATACCCTTTTCTTTCATAGATTTCTTTGCCTCTTGCATATCTTTAGGACTGAGAAATAGAACACCCCTCTTCTTCGGAGTTGGTTTAGGAATAGGCTCAGGAACTGGCTCAGGAAGTGTCCAATTATTTTCATTTGTCAACATATTATTCAATAGAATTTCAGCTTCATCCGGTGTTCTTTCCCTGAAAACAGAACCAGCACAACTATCCAGGTAATCTCTGGAAGCATCGGTTAGTCCATTATAAAAGATATCAAGTATTTCATTTTTCTTAAGAGGATGATCAGGCAAAGCATTAAGTAATCGGAGAAGCCTCCCCCAAGCTTGTGGGAGACTCTCTTCTTCAATTTGCACAAAATTATATATTTCCCTCAAAGCAGCTTGTTTCTTATGAGCGGGGAAATATTTAGCAGAGAAGTAATAAATCATATCCTGGGGACTACGCACACAACCAGGATCAAGAGAATTAAACCATATCTTAGCATCACCCTTTAATGAGAACGGAAATATTTTAAGGATATAAAGGTAGCGAGATTTCTCATCATTAGTGAACAGGGTGGCTATATCATTTAATTTAGTAAGATGTGCCACAACAGTTTCAGATTCATAGCCATGAAAAGGATCAGATTCAACCAAACTAATTATATCAGGATCAACAGAGAATTCATAATCTTTATCAGTGACACAGATTGGTGAAGTAGCAAAAGCAGGGTCAGATTTCATTCTAGCATTAAGAGATTGCTGCTTCCATTTAGCTAATAACCTCTAAAGCAGCTTCCTTTTCAAAAACATAACCCTCAGGAACAAGAGGCGATTCATATTTATTAGGGGGAGAGTCTTCATCATCACTTTCATCAATATTATCAGTTTCAATAATTTCATTCTCTCTAACCCTAGCAAGTTGTTCACCAAGAAATTCACCAAGTGGCACAGTAGTATCAAGCATAGATGTAGTTTCATCATGAGTATCATGCATAGCAGAAGTGGCATCATCAATAACATGCGACATATTAGAATGAATAGCAGAAGCAGGTTTAGGTGTCGCAAGCTTACTCAAAACAGAAGGTGAATCAAGTGCAGAGCTAGATGGCAGTTCCTTACCTCCCCTCGTAGTTGAGGGATAAATTGTTGTTTTTGCGTCTTTCAAGTTCTTCATAGTGACCAGCAGATATAAATCTCAAGTGACTCAAAGAATAGAGCTATGCTCCCCGGTAACGGCACCAGAAAATAGTCTTGATAACCCACAAGTATAGGGGATCACAACAGTTTTCGAGGGTAGAGTATTCAACCCAAATTTATTGATTCGACACAAGGGGAGCCAAAGAATATTCTCAAGTATTAGCAGTTGAGTTGTCAATTCAACCACACCTGGATAACTTAGTATCTGCAGCAAAGTATTTAGTAGCAAAGTAATATGGAAGTAAAGGTAATGATAGCAAATGTAATATTTTTGGGTTTTGTAGTGATTGTAACAGTAGCAACGGAAAAGTAAATAAGCGAAGAACAATATGTGAAAAGCTCGTAGGCATTGGATCGGTGATGGAGAATTATGCCGGATGCGGTTTATCATGTAACAGTCATAACATAGGGTGACATAGAACTAGCTCCAATTCATCAATGTAATGTAGGCATGTATTCCGAATATAGTCATATGTCCTTATGGAAAAGAACTTGCATGACATCTTTTGTCCTACCCTCCCGTGGCAGCGGGGTCCTAATGGAAACTAAGGGATATTAAGGCCTCCTTTTAATAGAGTACCGGAACAAAGCATTAACACATAGTGAATACATGAACTCCTCAAACTACGGTCATCACTGGGAGTGGTCCCGATTATTGTCACTTCGGGGTTGCCGGATCATAACACATAGTAGGTGACTATAGACTTGCAAGATAGGATCAAGAACTCACATATATTCATGAAAACATAATAGGTTCAGATCTGAAATCATGGCACTCGGGCCCTAGTGACAAGCATTAAGCATAGCAAAGTCATAGTAACATCAATCTCAGAACATAGTGGATACTAGGGATCAAACCCTAACAAAACTAACTCGATTATATGATAGATCTCATCCAACCCATCACCGTCCAGCAAGCCTACGATGGAATTACTCACGCACGGCGGTGAGCATCATGAAATTGGTGGTGGAGGATGGCTGATGATGACGATGGCGACGGATTCCCCTCTCCGGAGCCCCGAACGGACTCCAGACCAGCCATCCCGAGAGGTTTTAGGGCTTGGTGGCGGCTCCATATCGTAAAACGCGATGAATCCTTCTCTCTTATTTTTTCTCCCCGAAAGTGAATATATGGAGTTGGAGTTGAGGTCGGTGGAGCGTCAGGGGGCCCACGAGGCAGGGGGCGCGCCCAGGGGGGGCAGGCGCGCCCCCACCCTCGTGGACAGGGTGTGGGCCCCCTGACATGGTTTTTTCTTCCAGTATTTTTAATATTTTCCAAAAAGATGTTCCGTGGAGTTTCAGGTCATTCCGAGAACTTTTGTTTCTGCACATAAATAACACCATGGAAAGTCTGCTGAAAACAGCGTCAGTCCGGGTTAGTTCCATTCAAATCATGCAAGTTAGAGTCCACAACAAGGGAAAAAGTGTTTGTAAAAGTAGATACAACGGAGACGTATCATGCATCCAACCATAAAAGCGCATGACAACCTCTGCTTCCCTCTGCGAAGGGCCTATCTTTTACTTTTATCTTCTACCCTTATACAAGAGTCATGGTGATAATCACGTTTCCTTTTTACACTTTTTCCTTTGGCAAGCACTTTGTGTTGGAGCGATCCGGATATATATATATATATATATATATATATATATATATATATATATATATATATATATATCCACTTGGATGTAGGTTTTCATAAATTATTATGGTTGACATTACCCTTGAGGTAAAAGGTTGGGAGGCGAAACTATAAGCCCCTATCTTTCTTTGTGTCCGATTAAAACTTTGAACCCATAAATATCACATGAGTGTTAGCAATTGTGAAAGACTAAATGATAGTTGAGTATGTGGAGTTTGCTGAATCAAAGATCTTACATAGACCCTTCCTGAAAATAAGATGAATCGCAATTGTTTGATGACTAAGAGCACTGTTTGTTAGTTTTCAAGAAAGTTTATGATATATACTTTAACATGTGAATAGCTTGTTACTTGATCATGAAAAGTTTTATGAGATGAGCTACTGTTATGACATATAATGATGCTAGAAAAGGTGATTGAAATTATCATTGATCAAACTTGTGCACCTGCTAGCATTCACACTTCATAAATTATTTCTTTTATCATTTACCTACTCGATGACGAGCAGGAATTAAGCTTGGGGATGCTGATAGGTCTCCAACGTATCTATAATTTATGAAGTATTCATGCTATTATATTATCCATCTTAGATGTTTTATATGCATTTATATGATATTTTATATGATTTCTGTGATTAACCTATTAACCTAGAGCCTAGTGCCAGTTTCTATTTTTTCCTTGTTTCTGAGTATCGCAGAAAAGGAATACCAAACGGAGTCCAATTGACGTGCCAATTTTTGATGATTTTTATGGACCAAAAGAAGCCCCCGGAGTAAAAGAGTTGGGCCAGAAGAGTCCCAGGCTGTCCACGAGGGTGGGGGGCACGCCCACCCCCCTAGGCATGGGCCCCTATCTCGTGGACGACCCGGAGACCCCCCTGACATGAGACCTACGCCAAAAATTCCTATAAATACAGAAACCTCCAGAAAATAATCTAGATCGGAAGTTCCGTTGCCGCAAGCCTCTGTAGCCACAATAAATCAATCTAGGCCCTCTCTGGCACCCTGCCGGAGAGGGCCATCATCGTCGGAGGCCATGGAGGAGGATCCCGGACGGGCCATCATCGCCATGAAGGCCAAGGACCAGAGGGAGAACCTTTCGCCATCTAGGGGGGAGGCCATGGAGGAGGATCCCAGAGGGGCCATCATCGCCATGAAGGCCAAGGACCAGAGGGAGAACCTCTCCCCATCTAGGGGGAGGCCATGGAGGAGGAAGCACAAGGGGGAGAACCTCTCCTCCTCTCTCTCGGTGACGCCGGAGTGCCATCGGGAGGGGAATCATCGCCGCGGTGATCGTCTTCATCAACATCACCATCATCATCACCATCCTCATCTCTTTTACGCGGTCCACTCTCTCGCACCCCGCTGTAATACCTACTTGAACATGGTGCTTTATGCCATATATTATGATCCAATGATGTGTTGCCATCCTATGATGTTTTGAGTAGATATCCTTTGTCTTTGGGTTGATTGATGATCTAGATTGGTATGAGTTGTATGTTTTATTTTGGTGCTGTCCTATTGTGCCCTCCGTGTCGCGCAAGCGTGAGTGATCCCCGCTATAGGGTGTTGCAATACGTTTATGATTCGCTTATAGTGGGTTGCTTGAGTGACAGAAGCATAAACCCGAGTAAGGGGGTTGTTGCGTATGGGATAAAGGGTACTTGATGCTTTAATGCTATGGTTGGGTTTTACCTTAATGATCTTTAGTAGTTGCGGATGCTTGCTAGAGTTCCAATCATAAGTGCATATGATCCAAGAAGAGAAAGTATGTTAGCTTATGCCTCTCCCTCATATGAAATTGCAATGACGACTACCGGTCTTGTTAACAATCGCCTAGGACAATTCGGCAAAACGATCCATCATTATTCCACACTCGCTATTTATAATATTTAGTAATATATTCTAACTTGATGATAACAACACCTAGTTTTATATTTTAGCTCTTCGATACCATGCAAAGTTATCCTCTTCATACCCACAACGTAGTTTTATTTCTCGTTTCTAGTTGGAAGCAAACGTTCGGTGTACGTAGAGTCGTATCAGTGGCAGATAGGACTTGAGAGAATATTGATCTTACCTTTAGCTCCTTGTGGGTTCGACACCCATACTTATCACTTCCACCTTTGGGAATTGCTACGATGATTCCCTGCACTTGGGGATTATCACCCCCCCCCGCGCCGATGGTGCTTGATTGGTCGTGTTGCTTCAAATCCTACATATAGCGTGCGGAGGAAGAGATGAAACTTCCCTCCCATGCTGGCAGTTGGGTTTGGAGCGAGATGCAAACATGGCTTCCACAACCTCCATATTTGGAGGCTATGTGGTCGTTTTTGGAGCGAGATCCATAACATATGGCTATCGCGGCACATATGGCGACTTTCTAGAGTGCCATTTTGTGTGATGACCGACATACCATCAGTTATTATAGTGATCGACCACATATGGAGCATCTTATAGAGTTACTCTTAATGCTTAGCAAGGTCCAATCACTAGTAGAAAAAGGGTCAAATGTTCAGCTCATTTGTCCCGGTTTGAATTTGAGCCGGCACTAATGTGACCATTATTGCCGGTTCCAACGGCTAGGCAGGCCGCTCTCATTAGTACCGGTTCGTGCTGAACTTTTAGCACCGGTTCATGCCACAAGCCGGTACTAAAGAGAGTGGTGGCAGGATGTTGTCAGTCTGGGGCCCCTCCAGCACCTTTAGTACCGGTTCGTGCCTCGAACCGGTACCAAAGGTCGTCCTATATAAACCCTTCGTCCACCTGCGCTCTGTTCTTCCCCCTTTGCCCTCTCCTCTCTGTTATTCCCTTCTTCCTCTCGAGCTCATCACAAATTTTCCCAAATTTTGTCAAGATTTGAAGGCCCCCATCCATTCAAATGATCACAAAGGTTAGCAACTTTGTCCTTTCATCTCTCATTGCTAGATTAGCTCTTGCAATGGTTCATATAGTGATTAATTTGTGGGTTTTAGTAATTTGGGAGGAATTATATATATGTGGCAGTATTTGATTTATATGCAATTTGAGGTCAAAATAACACTTAGTTTGCATATGTAGGTATGGTTTACTTAGTGCCTTCTAAATCTCCGTCGTAACCACCGTCGATTGCCCACACTGTCCCATCGCCGGCACCACCTTGTAGTGAGCCTCTTGTTCTTATCTTTTTTATATAAAAAATTCATGTTTGTGTGATTTGGATATATAGTTACTCGTATAATTATCTTACCTGTACGTTGTTTGTTATACATAGTGCAATGGTTTTGATATCCGTCCCCGTCGGCCCTCGTCCGTGTTATGATTCGGATGTGGTATATTATCTTCTAAAACTATTTGTTGCATTTCGTGTTTATGACAAATTATGGCCATCAAGTTGACATAGATATTTTTATCTAGGAGGTATGTGAACCAGAAATTCCAACCGACCCTATTGTCGAGAGGTTAAATTTAGTTGAAAGAGAAAGTGAGTATTTGAAAGAAAAATTGAAAAGAATTGAGGGGTGAAGATGGAATTGGAGTTGCATGTTGCCGATGTCGTCGATGATCACAAGATCAAGATGGAGAAAATGCGCTTGAAGATTAGAAAGATTAGAAAATATGCCATTGATAGTGAGGCTTGGTATCATTATGCTGTTGGATCAATTGTTACCTTGTTGCGATCTTGATCGCATTTGTAGTTGCATTTAAATGCTTTAGCTAGAGAGTTATTTGTTTGTTGCATTTAAGTGTTGTATGAACTTTATGTATGAACTTTATATGTATGAACTTTATGTATGAACTTGTATTAATTTGGTCTTTTCGGTGTTGTGTAATGAAGATGAGCCGACAATGGATGTACGATGACCGATGCTCTCCCGAGTTCATTGGCGTGCATACTTTTCTGCTTGCGGCTGAGGCAGACAAGCGGGCAGATGGTTTTATGCCTTGTCCATGTGCTGGCTGTAAGAATGATCACAATTACTCTAACTCAAGAACCATTCACATCCACCTGTTTGAGTCCGGTTTCATGCCCCACTATAATGTTTGGACCAAGCACGGAGAAAGAGGGGTTATGATGGAAGACAATGAAGAAGAAGAGGACGACGACAGCTATCCTGGCCATGGGTTCCCTGAATACGATGATACAACAATGAGGGAAGAAGCTGAGCCGGCAATGCAGGAAAAAGCTGAAGAAGAGGCATCAGATGAGCCCGCTGATGATCTAGGTTGGGCCATTGCCGATGCAAAGAGAAACTGCGCAAGTGAAAAGGAGAAGAAGAAGTTGCAGCGCATGTTAGAGGATCGCAAGAAATTGTTGTACCCGAATTGCGAAGCTGACAAGAAAAAGTTGCGCACCACACTGGAATTGCTGCAATGGAAGGCAGAGAATGGTGTATCTGACAATGGATTTGGAAAGTTGCTGGTAATGATAAAGAATATGCTTCCAAAGGACAACGAATTGCTAGAGAGTACGTACGAAGCAAAGAAGGCTGTCTTCCCTCTAGGGTTAGAGGTGCAGAAGATACATGCATGCCCTAATGACTGCATCCTCTACCGCGGTGAGTATGAGTATTTGAACGCGTGCCCGGTATGCGGTGAATTGCGCTATAAGATCAGCCGCGATGACCTTGGTGATGTCGAGGGCGAGCGCCCCAGGAAAAAGATTCCTGCCAAGGTGATGTGGTATGCTCCTATAATACCACGGCTGGAACATTTCTTCCAAAACAAAGAGCATGCCAAGGTGATGCAATGGCACGGTGAAGACAGTAAGAAAGAAGGAAAGTTGAGAGTACCCGCTGACCGGTCGCAGTGGAGAAAAATTGAGAGAAAGTACATGGAGGAGTTTGAAGGTGATGCAAGGAACGTATGGTTTGGTCTAAGCGCAGATGGCATTAAATCTTTTGGGGAGCAGAGCAGCAACCATAGCACATGGCCTGTGACTCTATGTATGTATAACCTTCCTCCTTGGTTGTGCATGAAGCGAAAGTTCATTATGATGCCAGTGCTCATCCAAGGCCCTAAGCAACCCGACAACGACATTGATGTGTATCTAAGGCCATTAGTTGAAGAACTCTTACAGCTGTGGAATGGAACAGGTGTACGTACGTGGGATGAGCACGGACATGAAGAATTTGACCTAAAGGCGTTGCTGTCCGTGACCATCAATGATTGGCCTGCTCTCAGTAACCTTTCAGGACAGACAAACAAGGGATATCACGCATGCACGCACTGTTTGAATGATACCGACAGTATATATTTGGATAATTGTAGGAAGAATGTGTACCTGGGACATCGTCGATTTCTTCCGAGCAGGCATCCCGTAAGAAAGAAAGGCAAGCATTTCAAAGGTGAGGCGGATCACCAGACGAAGCCTCGCCACCGTACTGGTGCTGATGTACATGATATGGTCAAGGATTTGAAGGTAGTCTTTGGAAAGGTTCCTGGAGGACAACCTGTTCCGAATGACGCTGATGGTCGCGCACCCATGTGGAAGAAGAAATCTATATTTTGGGACCTGCCGTATTGGAAAGACCTAGAGGTCTGGTCCGCAATCAACGTGATGCACGTGACGAAGAATCTTTGCGTGACCCTTCTTGGCTTCTTGGGTGTGTATGGGAAGACAAAAGATACACCGGAGGCACGGGAGGACCAGCAACGTATGCACGGAAAAGACGACATACATCAGGGTCATGCCAGCTACGCTCTCACCAAAGAAGAGAAGGAAATCTTCTTTGAATGCCTGCTTAGTATTAAGGTACCGTCTGGCTTCTCGTCGAATATAAAGGGAATAATAAATATGGTAGAGAAAAAGTTCCATAACCTAAAGTCTCATGACTGCCACGTGATTATGACGCAACTGCTTTCGGTTGCATTGAGGGGGCTTCTACCGGAAAACGTTCGATTAGCCATTGTGAGCTATGTGCATTCCTCAATGCAATCTCTCAGAAGGTAATCGATCCAGAAATCATACCAAGGTTAGAGAATGATTTGGTGCAATGTCTTGTCAGTTTTGAGTTGGTGTTCCCACCATCCTTCTTCAACATCATGACACACGTCCTAGTTCACCTATGTGAAGAGATTAACGTTCTTGGTCCTGTATTTCTACACAATATGTTCCCCTTTGATAGGTTCATGGGAGTCTTAAAGAAATATGTTCATAACCATGCTAGGCCAGAAGGAAGCATCTCCAAGGGCCATGAAAATGAGGAGGTCATTGAGTTTTGTATTGACTTTATTCCTGACCTTAAGACGATTGGTGTTCCTGAATCGCGGCATAAGGGCAGACTGGATGGAAAAGGAACGCTAGGAGGGTATCAACTAATATGTATGGACGGGCATTCTCTCACTCAAGCACACTACACAGCTCTACAGAATTCCGCCTTGGTGGCTCTGTATATGGACGAACACAAGAATTTTCTACGCTCCAAACACCCGGAGCAGTCTGAGGACTGGATTACACGTGAACAAATGGGGACTTTCACCGGCTGGTTGCAGACACGTGCCATGCATGACGCCGCTATTGAAGATGAATTGTACTTGCTGTCCCAGTTACCATCTTTGAATATAATGACTTTCAAAGGGTACGAGATAAATGGGAATATATTTTACACGTTCACGCAAGATAAGAAGAGCACCAACCAAAACAGTGGTGTCCGCTTTGATGCAGCAACCAAGACGGGAAAGGAAACATATTATGGTTACATAGAGGACATATGGGAACTTGACTATGGACGTGGTTTGAAGGTCCCTTTGTTTCGGTGCAAATGGGTGAATATGACACGAGGCGGGGTAACGGAAGACCCGCAGTACGGAATGACAATAGTGGATCTCAACAATCTTGCGTATGCAGACGAACCATTCGTCCTAGCCAATGATGTGGCACAGATTTTCTATGTGAAGGACATGTCCACCAAGCCGAGAAAAAGAAAAGATAAGGTAGCGAATGCATCATACGATGAGCCAAAGCGCCACATAGTTCTTTCTGGGAAAAGAAACATCGTGGGAGTGGATGACAAGACAGACATGTCAGAAGATTATGAAAAGTTTCATGAAATTGCTCCATTCACAGTGAATATTGACCCGAGCATCCAGTTAAATGATGAAGATTGTCCATGGTTACGGCGCAAAGGGACACACGCCAAGAAAAAGTTTCACACGGCCCAAAGATCCCACTCTGGGATGTGATCGGCTTCTCACTGCCATCACTTTCTTCTCTAGTGATTTTCCGGACTTATATATCTGGAAAGTCCTGCTTCGAACAAACCAGAGGGAATCTTTGTAATAGTTAGGGTACTTATGTGTTTTGGCATTTGACACGCGAAGAAATTTTATGTGCAAATAAATGCTTTCATGCATTACTAATTTTTTCAGCTAAATGACCCTCAAATTGAAAAACACTTCAAATGAACCTCTGAAAAGGTTGAAAGTTGGCATGGTATCATAATTTCACCACATAGCATGTGCAAAAAAGTAGAGAGGGTTACGGCAAAAACTGGATGCATTTCGTGTACAAAATGGACAATCTCTTTCGAAGTATCAGGGTTTCGGACGAAAACTCATCTGTTACAAAGGCATTTCATTTTTTAAATAACCTAAGTATTACCAAATTGAATATAATGATAAAACACACTAATATTAAACATAAGAAAAAAGAATCACTGAAAAATCTATTTTTGAGGTTAAGTTATTCACAAACTAGTGATTCACACAAATTTCAAATAATTCAAATTTAAACTATTCAAATTTGAAAACTACCGGCACTAACAGAAAGTTTGTAATTTATTGTACCTAAAGCAAAAATATTCACAAAGAAACTCTAAATACAGCAAAAAACAACTCAA
Organism: Aegilops tauschii subsp. strangulata; assembly: GCF_002575655.3. NCBI lineage: Eukaryota > Viridiplantae > Streptophyta > Magnoliopsida > Poales > Poaceae > Aegilops > Aegilops tauschii. The sequence continues at coordinate 546,245,785 of NC_053036.3, read as the reverse complement.
AAATAAATAAAAGAAAATAAATAAAGCATAAAAGAAAAAGAAGAAGAAAAAACTAAATAAAAAAGCCCGCCTTCTGGGCCACAGCGGCCTGCATACGACTAGAAACCCAACCACTAGTTGGGCCAGGATGCAGGCCCGTTAGTCCAGTAGGCCCAACAGGGCATCACAGTAGAGGTAGGCCCAGAAGGCCTGCTTTAGGGAGGAGCTCGAGACAGCAGCGGCGGCAGGGCTTATAAGCAGGTGCGGGCGCCACTCGGCTAGCGAGGTGGGACTAAACTTTTGCGCCCCTCGCCTCGTAGCGCACCTCCTTTAGTAGCGGGTGGTGGCTCCAACCGGTACTAAAGACCCCCCCCCTTTAGTACCGGTTGGAGCCACGACCCGGTACTAAAGGTGTGCCGTTCCCGCCGCTTGGCCTGGCCAAATTTGACCTTTAGTACCGGTTGGTGGCTACAACCGGTACTAAAGGTCCCTCCTATATAAACAACACTTAAAATTTTTTATTCTCCCTCTGTTTCTTCCTGTGTTTCTCCATCGACGACGCATCGCGCGCCTGCCCCGCTCGATCGACGCCGTCGCCGCCCCCGTCGCGCGCCGTTGCCGTCGACGTCCCCGTCCCCATCACCGCCCTCGTCTCCGTCGCCGCCCCCGGCCCGTCCCTGTCACGCCGTCCCCGCGTCGCCGCCCCCGTCGCGCCCCGGCACGTCGCCGCCCCTGTCTCCGCCCCCGTCGTCTCGCCTCGCCGTCGCCGTCGCCCCGCTGTGAGCTCTCCCCCCTCTCCCCTTCTCCCTCGCCTCCGGCCACCATGGCCGCCCCTCCCCGAGCCCACCGTTGGACCCGAAGACAGGCCAGGTTTCGAAGAAGGCAAGTCTTAAAGGAGCTTAAGATAAGTTACTTCAAGCAATAGAAGATGCTCGAAAGGGGTTGTTCACGCCCAACAGAGAGAACGACGAGCTTACACGCGCCCTGGGAAATCCTGAACACCCGGGAAGAACACGAGGAAAGGGCGTTGTTCCGTGGTATGAGGGATTTTCGGACTGGAACGCCGACTACAGAAGCCGTGCGAGAAAGAAGCTGGAGGAGGAGCAGAGGAAGCAGGAAGCAGAACGCCTTCAAGGCCTAGAATCAGCGCACGCGGACTTGGCACTCAAATTCCAGCGGTAGCAGCAGCATATCGACTCACTTAGCCAGGAAAGGGGGTCTCAGCGGTAGCAGCTAGCGGATGATCCAACATTGGATTGCACTGTCCCATCTATGCCGAGAAGCAGCGTGGGTTCTGCCCCGGGCGATGCACTGCTGGATAGATACCCTGTGGATGACATCATGAAGAACAGTAACTGTGAGCTACACTTCAAAATGAAGAACATATCCATGAAGGTGGGGGACGCCATTGCTTATACAAATCCCACCGAAGCAACCTTCCATTGCAACCCGATTCCAGCCGGCTATGCTCATGTCGTGGTTGATGATGTGGTGGACCAATATTCGGGGCTAGAGCTTGACATTCCTGGAGGTGACGAGGAGCACAGCTGTGAGAGGCCATACATCGTATCATCCTATGGAGAAAGGATTGCATCATCTTTCGAAGGCCACCGACACCGCGTCATCCGACTCCTCCTCGAAGTCTACCACCGTGTCAGCAGACTCCCGCTCCTCCAAGTCCACCGACGCGTCAGGCCACTCCTCCTCCTCCAAGTCCGGCATAGCGTCAGGCCACTCCTGCTTCAAGTCTGGCATAGCGTCAGGCCACTCCTCCTGCTTCAAGTCTGACACCGCGTCAGGCCACTCGTCCTGCTTCAAGTCCGGCACAGCGTCAGGCACTACAAAAAAAGACACATCCATGACATTTTGGGCCGAATGAATTTTTTTTTCTGTCATACATATGACACTTCTATGACGATAATTGTGACAAAACCCAGTATCATCATAGATGTGGTGGGCTCCTACTTCTATGACAAAAAATCATGACAGAAAATGGGCTTTTCATCCTGGGCGGGCCGGAGACGCAGCTGCATGACATTCTTTGGGCCGTCCATGACGGAAAAAACCGTGGTAGAAGCGAGGGCGAGGAAAATTTCGGGGAGTTCCCGGTTACGGTGGGAGGTCGGGGGCCGAGCGATGCGCGTTTCTCTTGTACACGTACGCGCGTGTGTGCGAGGCATTGGCTCTAACTGAACCCGAGCGAGGCGTTGGGCTCTAACTGAACCCGAGCGATTGCACTGCAGGCTACGCGTTACTGAACCCGAGCGATCGATCGATGGCTATTAACTGAACCCGATCGAGTGATTCCTTCGCTACTGCTGCTAACTGAAGCCGATCGATGCTGCCTCTGGGATGAAAAGTGAGTGTTGCGGGGGGGGGGGGGGGGGGTTGGATGAACAGTGAGCGGTGGCTTGCCTCTGGATGAACAGGACCCCGTGGTGTGGTGGAGGGCTGGATGAACAGTAGATGGTGGAGGGGTGCCAGTGGAGGGGTGGTTGAACAGGACCCCGTGGTGTGGAGGGCTTGATGAACAGTAGACGGCGGAGGGGTGCCCGTGGAGGGGTGGTTGAACAGTAGCTGGTGGAGTAGCGCACGGTGGAGGCTGGATGAACAGGAGCCCGTGGAGGCTGGAGGAGGTCGATGGTGGAGATGAACAGTATCCCATGGAGTCCCGTTTTGCGGTACGGCACACCCCTCCCGATGAACAGGGCCCCCGTTTCGAACGTAGGAGGTCCGTTTCGTCCGTTTTGCGGTACGCCACACCCCTCCCGATCAACAGGACCCCCGTTTCGACCGTAGGAGGTCCATTTCGTCCGTTTTGCGGTACGCCACACCCCTCCCGATCAACAGGACCCCTGTTTCGACCGTAGGAGGTCCATTTCCTCCGTTTTGTGGTATGCCACACCCCTCCCGATCAACAGGACCCCCGTCTCGACCGTAGGAGGTCCGTTTCCTCCGTTTTGCGGTACGCCACACTCCTCCCGATCAACAGGACCCCCGTTTCGACCATAGGAGGTCCGTTTCCTCTGTTTTGCGGTACGCCACACCCCTCCCCATGAACAAGACGCATTCCGTTGCCTCCCCATGAACACGACGCATTTCGTTGCCTCCCCATGAACACGACGACGACGCTGTTTCTCCGTTCCGACCCAGCCATGTACACGAGCCCTGGCCGTACGTATGCGCGAGTAGGCGTTTGAGACCCCGCCTGTATGTACACATACGTGGCCGTATTTTCTTTCTTGCACCCTGGCCGCTGTATGTACGTGTACATGCTACGTGCGCGTCTCTACCCGAGCGACCAGAATGACAACGCTACGTACGCTTCGACTAGGTGGGTCCCGACTGTCAGGCACTTCCTTGCCTGCGAAGATGTAGCTGGTGGGTCCCAGCAGTCAGGGGGGCGAATCATTTTTTTGCCCGGACGCACTTCGTTGCGTGCGGAGATGTAGCTGGTGGGTCCCAGCAGTCAGGGGCAAACGTTTTTTTCGCGAAATACGGTGGCCCATCCGGTGGGTCCCCGCTGTCAGGTGGAGGAATAATTATTTTGCACGTAATAAGGAGGCACTTCCTTGCTGCGGCCGTGGACCCAGCTGTCAGCCTCTCCACGTACAGTCCACATCCGATGGAAGCCGTTCCTTGACCACGTTGACCATGCCGCGCCGAGAGCACCAGGCCGGTGGACGATGGCGAGACCTAGGAAGGGGACGACGCGGAGCTGGGGAAGACGCGGCAGTGGATGCCCACGCATAGAGGAGTACGAGGGTTCACTGGTTCGCTGCGGTGTGAGGCTGCCGTCGCCGCAGAATAACAGGGGGTGTGGGTGAGTAGAGGGATGGCCTGGCTAGCGGTGGGAGTAGTAGGGGGCGGTGAGGCCTCCGCCCCATCGCAGCCGGCCACGGGAGGCAGGAGCACGAGGCACGACCGGCGCTGGTTTGGGCGGCTGGATCAAGAAGACCAGAGGTTGAAGAAGCACTACGGCCGTTGGATGGACATCGTACGGTCACTGGAGCTAGAATCGTGCATATTGACTAAGTTGACAAAGCCCTCCGTCCCCTTCAACTTAGTAGGCCCACAAGTCAGCCTGCCACTATACTGGGTCCCAGCTAACAGGGGGAGTATTCATTTTTTTGTGCGTAATAAGGAGGCACTTCCTTGTGTGCGAAGATATAGCTGGTGGGTCTGAGCTGTCAGCGGCGGTAACGGTTTTTTCACAAAATACAGAGGCCCTTTCGGTGGGTCCCTGATGTCAGGTGGAGGAATCATTATTTTGCACGTAATAAGGAAGCATTTCCTTGCGTGCGGCCGTGGACCCAGCTGTCGGCCTCTCCACGTACAGTCCACTTCAGATGCATGTCGGTCGTTGACCATGTTGACCAGGCCGCGCCGAGAGCACCAGGGCGGTGGACGACGGCGAGGCCTAGGAAGGGAACGACACGGAGGCAGGGAAGACTCGACAGTTGTTTCCCACGCGGAGGGGAGTACGACTGTACGCGGGTTTACTGGTTCGTCTGCCGTCGCCGGAGAATAACAGCAGGTGTGGGTGAGTAGAGGGATGGCTAGGCCAGCGATGGGAGTACGGTGGGGCGATGAGGCCTGCGCGGCAGCAGAGCCGGCCGCGGGGAGGAGGGAGCAGGCAGTCCCGCCGACGCTTGTTTGAGCGACTGGAGCAGGAAGAGCAGAGATTGAAGAAGCACGACGGCCGTTGGATGGCCATCCAACAGTCACTGCTTGTGCGTCAACCTTTTTTTAGGAAAGCCTCAAATCTATGGAAAACAACATACAACCCATCTGCCATTATTTCTAATAATTTACAGCCCATTTGCGAATTATTAAGGTTTTTTTGGAGCCCATATTCTTTTTGTTAGCATTACAGCCCATATTGTGGCCACGGTTAAAAAATTATACGAAATTTTGCATATTTCGGTGCGGTCCGAACTGTTTTTAATCCCGAAATTTCGACTCACATTCAAACTGATTTTAAAAATAAATGTATATCAATATAAAATCCAACAAATTCTCCATGCATAAAAATTAATGTAATTTAAAATCTCGAAATGAAAAAAAGATATTTGAAACTAATTGCCGGTTTGATGTGTTTTAAAAATGTACATCCCATTTCTCATTACTGATGGGCCATTTTCTCGGCCAGCCGAATGAAAGCTCTCCTCGTCTTGAAAGATTTGCAGCCCAACAGGCCTGGCAAAGCGACTTACTTGGCAAATCACAAAAAAACTGGGCTGTGGCCGTGGACCCAGCTGTCAGCCTCTCCACGTACAGTACTCTTCCGATGGAAGTCGTTCCTTGACCACGTTGACCACGCCGCGCGGAGAGCACCACGGCGGTGGACGATGGCGAGGCCTAGGAAGGGGACGACGCGGAGCCGGGGAAGACGCGGCAGTGGAAGCCCGCGCGGAGAGGAGTACGAGGGTTCACTGGTTCGGCTGCGGTGTGAGGCTGCGGTCGCCGCAGGGCCTGGCCAGCGGTGGGAATAGTAGGGGGCGGTGAGGCCCCCGCGGCAGCACAGCCGGCCACGGGAGGCAGGAGCATGCGGCACGACCGGCGCTGCTTTGGGCGGCTGGAGCAAGAACACCAGAGGTTGAAGAAGCACTATGGCCGTTGGATGGACATCGTACGGTCACTGGAGCTAGAATCGTTCATATTGACTAAGTTGACAAAGCCCTTCGTCCCCGTCAACTTAGTAGGCCCACAAGTCAGCCTCCCACCAAGGTGGGTCCCACCTAGCCGGGGGAGTATTCATTTTTTTGTGCGTAATAAGGAGGCACTTCCGGTGGGTCCGAGCTGACAGCGGGGGGAACGTTTTTTTTCGCAAAATACGGTGGCCCGTCAGGTGGGTCCCAGCAGTCAGGGGGCAAACTTTTTTTTGCAAAATACGGTGGCCCGTCCAGTGGGTCCCTGCTGTCAGTTGGAGGAATCATTATTTTCCGCGTAATAAGGAGGCACTTACTTGCTGCGGCCGTGGACCCAGCTGAGACTCTCCACGTACAGTATACTTCCGATGGAAGTCGTTCCTTAACCACGTTGACCTCGCCGCGTTCCGTTGCATGCATGCGTCCATGGGCGTGGTGCGTCCCCACTGTCAGCCTCTCACGTACAGTCATCTTCCGATGACTCTCGGTTGTTGACCACGTTGACCACACCGTGCCGAGCGCACCCAGACTGGAACGACCCGGAGATGGGGAAGACGGGGCACTGGAGTCGCAGATGGAGAGGAGTGGGAAACTTCACTGGTTCAGGTGCGCGGCAGCACAGCCGCGGTGCCGCCCACGGGAGACAGGAGCAAGAACAGAGGTTGAAGAAGGAGCACGGCTATTGGATTAACATCCAACGGTCCAGCTGCTAGAATCATTTGTTGATTAAGTTGACAAAGCCGTGCGTACACGTCTGCTTAGTAGGCCCACAAGTCAGTCACCAAATCTGACGGGTCCCAGCTGTCAACGGGATGAATATTTTTTTTCGCAAAACAAGGAGGCACTTCCTTCCGTGCGAAGATACAGCCGGTGGGTCCCAGCTGTCAGGTGGAGAAATAATTTTTTCGCAAAACAAGGAGGTCCCTCCTGTAGCTGGTTCGAATCCAAACCTAGACTATGACTATATATGGTGCTATGCTACTCTGCAAGTAATGAAACTGACATATCCAATGTTCGCTTCTCCTCTTCTCTACTTACTCCGCCTAGCATCAGAAGCTCTGGCCGCAGCAACCATGTTCGCTGGCTGCTCGTCCACCTGCTCTTCAGCAGGCAACAACCAGATATGCGCCAAGTCGCCACCCGTACCATTGCCTGTGGGTCTCATCACACCCCCGCCGGCATGCGCACCGCAGCCGATTGCTCATCGCAACCCGCTGCCGTTGGTGTGGTGCCACTGCTGCAAATCATGCACAGTCATCCGTCGTGTCTCAACCACAATCCGCAACCCTGGCCGAGTCTTCTACAAATGCCCGAATCATGGGGTAATAATATGTTTAAGTGTTGTTATGCTGCTTTCAGTTGCTAATTTTTTTAATAGTTTGGTTGATGATCTTCCAATTTGATTCGTGCAGAAAAGGGAAGATTCGTGTGATTTGTATTTCTGGGAAGTTGCTGATGTGGGGGAATGCAACTACGCTGATTATTTGGTTAGCCGAGGAATCCCAATACCAGCAGGTTGGGGTGTTGGACATGTAACTGAAGGAACGGCAGAAGAGGAAGATGCAGAGCAGAAGGTTAAAGATGCAGTTCCTCTGATCATGGCCAAGCAACAGCTGCTGAACGGCCTTGACAGCAATGAGGAGATGAAAGAGCTTGTGAAGATGATGGGCAAAATCGATGTGCTCTGTAGGATGATTGTCTCTTTATTTGCAGTGTATGTAGCGACTGGAGGGGCCTTGTTAAACACTGGTCTGATCCGAAATATCAAGTACATTATATATATGTGATCAGATCACATGTTGAAGTCCTATTTACGCATGTGCCACACAAATCTATCTTCTTGTAGGTGAACTGTTCAAAGAACAAGGCCAATCGTACGAAAGTGAAATTCCAACAGACGACAGGATCTCGTAGCTATATTGCACACTGCGAGGCTCTTGTAATTAGCTGCTGTTTCACTCTTTTCGTTGTACCATATTATCAGATCTATATTGACTTGTTCGAAATGCAGAGGAAAGCCCGCAAGGACCAAAAAGTACCTGAACCAAATGATGTGGAAATCTTCAAGGACTGTCACACCAGCAAGAAGAAGGGCATGACTACACTAGTCAAAGCCGCTGTTGTAAGTCCTTAATCCTCATGCCTTTTAACTACTACTTACTCTGACTTGTGCCTTGAACTGCATGGTTTGCAGCCAATGTCTATTACTTTTTTCAATTTTATACACAATTGTCTTAGCGTATCATTGCACCTTACAAGGTTTAAAAGAGAGGAGTGATGTTCCTTTGATCTTGACCCGTAATCTAGTTCCATGCTGGACTTGCCCAGACAACGTTATAATTGCCTGTTTGTCTGTTCTCAGTTGTTTTGTGATATGAATGATGTCATACTATGCTTACCATATTATAAACTTCGTCTCTTTATCCTTAGCCCTCAATACAATGTGAAGAAATAGACAATACATTAGCGATGGTACATGGTCATATGTTTGGAACCTGGTTTTATTATGTACTTTGCAATAAAATACAACTAATATTTTACATGGGTTCACCAGAATAAGTTCTGTATATAGACCAAAGCTGTTTTGTTTGGTTTTGCTGCCTCCTTCATATCTTCTGTTCTGGTACTACTAATGTAAAACCTCAACTTTTCAGCAAGCTATGGAAAAAATGGTGGAACCGCCACCTTCTGAAGGTGGCGAGGCAACTATAACCGCAATGTCAGCTCTGGCTGCAGTGGGTCAATACCTGTCCATTAACAGTGCCAAAAGCACGTTCCTGCGTAATACTGGGTTGGTTGTTAAGGCAATATCGTCCAAACTGCCTCATGATCAAGATCTGCAAGCTCAAAGCAATGTTGTATCTACGCTCCAGACACAAGTCCATTCCCTAACAGAGACCCTTTGTGAAACAAGGAGAAACATTGCTCAATGTCGTTAAGATATGCATGATTTTGAAACCAGACTATTAGACATTTGCTATGTTGTTCAGGAGCCTAGGGGAAATGAAGGCGAGGGTTATGGTGCTCCATCGGACAATACAACATCGGACAATACAGCATGAAAACGTAATAGTCAGGTCAAATGAACTGAGCTTCTGAACTTCTGGTGGTGCATTTATCTGCTAGACTGTTAAGTTTTATGCCAACCTTCGTTTTGTTATATTGTTGTAATTTGTTTTGGTGCGATACAAAATTTCTTCTTAACATGCAGCCATCGGCTGAAGAAAACAGCAAGCCATTTTTGTATAGTGTAGGGTGTTCCCTATATTTGCACTGGTGGCCATCTTTGATGCCGAGTGGATGTAATCTGTGCAATCGCCTTAATAGTCTAGCGTTAGTTTTGGCCTTATTTATTTCCTAGTCTTCTTTTTCCCTGGTTTGCTAGTGGCCGCAACTACCATGGGCCATATACGGGCCGTAGGATCCATAGGTCTCCTACGGGCCGTCGATAAATGGGCCTGTAATCGGTGGGCCTTGGGCCATCGGATAAATGGGTCTACATGGGCCGTAATCGGGCGTAATTGGTATCGGCCCAGCACGGTAACAGGCCGTTAACAGGCCGTAGGACAGCAAAGGCTTAATTCTGTCACAGGCATAACGGGTCGTTAATGGGCCAGAATATAGGACGGGCTGGAAATAGCGCAACGGGTTAACAGGCCAGAAACGGGCCGACTCTTGCCATGGGCCGAATTTGGCCCATTAGGGTAACAGGCCAGTAACGGGCCGACTCTTGCCATGGGCCGAATTTGGCCCATTAGGGGAACATGCCAGTAACGGGCCGACTCTTGCCATGGGCCGAATTTGGCCCATTAGGGGAACAGGCCAGTAATGGGCCGGAAGTAATCGAGGGCCGAAAAGGAGCCCAAGAACGTATGGGCCGTCAATAGGCCGAAAGCTAACACGGGCTAGAAATGGCCCATGTAAATCACGGGCCGTTAACGGGTATAAAGAAAATTACTGTTCATTATGGGCTAGAGTCACCGTGGGCCTGTAAAGGGCCGAAAGATACGAAGGCCTCATATGGGCCGAAAGACGTCGTGGGCCATACATGGCCCGAAAGTGAAATGGGCTGGTGTTATATTCGACGACCCACATGACGTTGTTGGGCCGATTTCCTTTAGGGCCTAACGGGCCGTGAGTTAACGGGCCGTAAAATGGGCTATTTGCGAAGAGACCGTTAACAGGCTTTTCCTGGGCCGGCTTTGTAAGCTAAATGGGCCAGTGGTGGGCCATGGCACGTGTCGACATATCATAGGCGTCTATCTGACCCACTGACGAGCTGACACGTGTTTCGTCCGGCCAATTAGAATTTTACACGTGGAAATTTCCCATTGGTCGGGGCTGTTAACGGGTTATCGGATCCAAAACCCGACCCGATAGCTTAACGGCGTTCCGTTACGGTGGATGCCACGTGTTGGTCACCCTTGACGAAAGCACTTCTGTGACGCGCGATTTATTGTCATGGAAGTGGACACTTCCGTGATGATAATTTTGGTAATGTCATGGAACACTTCTACGACAGCACAGGTATGACTATCTTGATTCTGTCATAAAATCGTCATGGATGTACATGCATGACAAAAAACGCGACCTACTGTGACAAACACGTATCATCACGGAAGTGTATTTTTTTGTAGTGAGGCCACTCCTCCTGCCCCAACTCAGCCACGTCAGCCGTTTCCGCCGCCTCAGCAATCGCGGAAGAGAGCCTCCGCAGCTATGGTGCGTAGCGGTACGAGTCGAGGTAGTACAGGAGGTACAAGCAGAGGCAAGCGATATCAATATGGTCCAAGCCTCACTCCTCTTCCTCAGAGGCCTTACGACATGACCGAGGAACAAAACGCAGCAATAGTGAAGGCCCAAGTGGACGCCCATTTTGGACCGAAACCGGCACCGCCGCCAAGGGAGAAAGTGTGTGAGGAAAAGATTGACCACTTTATTCGTATGGCTAGAGCACCAGCTCTCAAGCCTGTTGACTCAGACTATGAGCGCCAAATCAGGAAGGCACATCGAGCACGACTACAGAAGGAGTCGAGCTCGAGCTCGAGCCAAGCAGCTGGCAAAAAATGCGGGGAAACCGTTCCCTAGCTGGGAGAACAGGCGGCACAATTGATGCCCCCGCTTGTTGTACCAACACATGAGAGTATCGGCGCCGGTCAGCTGGTAATAACCGACGAGCATAGAAGGCAGGCTAAAATTCTCGGTATCATTGTTGGACAACTCCTCGAGATCGAGCTCATGTCTCCGCTTAGAGAGGAGGACATAAAATGGAAATATGTCCGCGGCCAACCTTTGGTCGAGCCTGAGGAGGTCAAGAACCTCCCAGCGAGAATGTATGAATTGCATGATTGGTACATGAAAATTACTAAGAGTTCCAATCAGGAGTCCCTCATGGTGAACGTCAAGGAAGAGCATTACTTCCATAAGCTAGCTCTGTCCGTTGAGTATTCAGAACTATTTCAGTTATTCAATCAAGAAGCACTCGACAAATCTCTCGGCAGTTGCTATTGTCCGTAAGTGATTTCTTTCTGTGATTGAAGTCTCAAGCTAGCTGTAGTGCTCATTTTGATCGATCATTACCTGTGATTATCGTCACTATATTCTTTTCTGTGGTATTATGCAGGATGAAGATGTATGAAATGAAAAAAGTTGGACGCTATGGCATTGGGTTCATTGACCCAAATACCATTAATGAACACACATGGAAATTGGATTGGTATAAAGCAGATGTAGAGAATAAAATGCTAGAGTTCTTGAAGCGCCTCAATACCAATGAAGATATACTACTTCCATACAACTTCTTGTGAGTCACACTATCTTGTACTATAAATTCTGTTTTTGCTTACTAGCTAGCTAGATGTTGATTAGTGTTATGCACATGCCCGCTTAATTAAGACATGCAAACGTGTGCGCATGCAGTTATCACTGGATCTTGTTAATCATTAAAGTTGAAGAAGGAACAGTTGAAGTACTGGACTCACTACTTAAAAAAGAAAGTGACTTCACCATCTTGAAGGGGATAGTCGGCAGGTAATTTCAATCATTATTAACTATATCTCGGCCTATTTAGTTCTTCATTTCCTGATATCAACTATTTAATAACCCCTTTATTCATTTTCTTTGCCGGCGGGCAGGGCTTGGGCAAAGTTCATCAAGGTGACTCCAGGCAAATGGCGACAAAAGCTGTTTTGGTTTCGACCCAAGGTAAGTAATTAAGTAGTAGTAGCTAGCTAGCTACCATCTCTTTAATTCTTCTTTCAATACCATTAATTAATGATCATGCTTGATTAATTATTATCTGATTAAATCCTATTCTCGTAAAGGCCCTAAAGCAGGCGCCGGGGACTGAAGTGTGTGCATACTACGTTTGCGAGAACATTCGTATGATGGTGTCCGAAAGGAGCAAATCTGATAGACAGCAATGGGTACGTTTGCCAGAACACTATTCATAATTTTTACATGATTATCGATATCTAGTCACACAACTAATACACATGCATATTGATCTCCTTCTTAACAGTTCAAAGACGTGCGGGAGCAGCTCCTAGCAACGGAGCGCATACGAGCACTTCAAGAGGAAATAGCGGGATTTTTGCTCGACCAGGTCATAGATCCCAAAGGAGAATACCATTACCCGCTACCACCCCCATGAACCACTCCCAATTGTCATCGTGCTCCGAAGGCACCAACGCAACATGTAGGAGAAATTGTATATATACCTAATTGTATATATATATTCATGTGTATGTGTGAATAATGGTGGTTCTACGAGAAATTCTATTTATATATATGCATAACGTGTACAATATGTAGTATCGTAAAATACCCGCAAACAAAAAAGAATTAAATAGAAAACACAAAATTAAAGAAAAAGAAATCATGAACCCAAAACCCCCAAACATTTTAGTACCGGTTGGCGCTGGCTCGTGCCACGTGGTGGCCCTTTAGTGGCGGTTCGTGCATAACCGGTACTAAAAGGGGGGGGGGACCTTTAGTCCCCACCCTTAATGCCGGTTATAGAACCGGCACTAAAGGCCCTTACGAACTGGTGCTATAGCCCGGTTCTGCACTAGTGAATCTAGGAGGCCGCCCCTAGCCCTAGGTGCTTTTATTTGACTACCTTTAATGGATGACATGTATAACAAGTGAAAATCAGCCCAAATCTTGACGGTCGCTCACAGTCTATCATCCCTCCAAGATTTTGCCCATGCGCTGCCATTGCGCCTCTCTCCTTGGCCCTCGCCCTCTGTGTTCCCATAAGTACATCAATGATAATCCAGTTGGCACGCAATTTCATAGTATGCCTAGCATGTGTCTACTCCTTCGATAGCGTGATGCAGGAGGCTATATCTACCTCCTTTGTATGGTGTTGTCCTGGCTGCCTCCGTTTACAAGGCTGTCGAGTGTTGTGGATTACTCATGATGCGCAATAGGTGTGCCTGCCTCTGATCCTGGCCACCAGTGTCAATTGTTTTTGAAGCAACGAACATTCTCATCGGTTTTCATGAAACAAACCAGCCACAACATTAGTGTGGACAATACATGCACATTTCCATTATGTATTTTTATGGAAGCCAGCTTTGATTTAATTACTGAATTTTACTATTGGATGGGTAAAATCTTGGATGGGATATATCCTGAAACTTTAGGCCAGATCCACTTTTAGATCCCTTTTTTTGGTCAATCCGACCTTCTTTCACATGCATTTTTTAATGGCTATAATGCGTAAGAAAGATAGAAAAAGATCAACATATAGCGAGTCTAGAGTCCACATTTACTACGAAGAGATTATCTCAAAGTCTCTACAAAGGAGTTTCTTTTTAAGAGCATCTCTAGCAGACCCCGTATAACGCCGACCCGCAAAACGCGTTTGCAGTTCGCGGAAAAACGGCTTTGCGGGCTGGCGCGGGCGGCCGCAGAGTCAGACCCCACAAACGGGCCCGTATAAAAGGATATTCGCAGAAGATGCTTTTTTATGGGTCGGCTACCCCGGGTCTGCTCGGGCACTGCCGGGTCGACCCGCAAACTGAAAAACCCCAATAAGCGAATTTGATAGTGATTCCGACAAACGAGTTCAAATTCAAATGCTAAAACATAGTTCGCACGCAAAAAAAGCATAATTTTGTAGTTCGCACGCAAATAAAAGCATAGTTTTGTAGTTCACGCGCAAATAAACGCACCATGGCATCTATCTAGTCCTGCAAGCTCGATGCTTCGTGTTCCCTCTTGATCTTCTCCTTTGTCTTCTTGTCTCCATCGGGCTTGTTCAAGTTTTTTGGGCCATCATCATCTTCATCCATGTTGGTAAGTGAACCTCTCTTCGGTGGGGTTCTTTGTCAATCAACTTCCACTTCTCGCAACCTTTGAGCATATCCCAACAATGCTCTAGCTTAAATTTTTTGCCTTCGGAAGCTTCCATGTCTTTTTATCTTTGTTGGGCAATTTTGTCCTACACAATTTAAACAAAGTCAAATGATGCAATCACTTCATATGATGCAAAATGATATGCACAACTTGGGACGTGAAAACGAACTCACATGGTCGGATTCCACGGTGCCACTTGGAGGTGCATTGCGTACTTGTTCCAAGCAAGCTGTCCAATGGTTGCAAATCGGCTTAATCACGTCCCAACACCTTTGAAGGGACCAAAAGGTCCGTGATGTCCTATTGGGATGCTTGGCCATCGTGTGAAAGTATAAGAAACCAACGACCAAATTATCGCTAGTTAAAAACTAATATTGACTAAAGTATAAGGAACCAATGACCAAATTATCGCTAGTCATTGTAAACGCCTTGGATATGATGTACACACAACAAGCACAATGCATCGATTAATGTAGGTGTGCGCGCGTGGTGGCCACGGGCGCGCAATACCAGAGGAAAAAGATGTGGCGGCGTGTACGCACTAGCCATAGCGGCATGAAAGGTGAAAATCCCAAAAATCCCAACACCAGGGGTGAAAACGAAGACCGGCAATGCCCACATCAACACACGAACAGAAGGCACGACCCTCATGGCTCCTCAAATTCACTATAAAAACACGCCAGGGGAGCGTGTGTTCGCCACGCTGCTGCTTCATTCTGAGTGTTCTGGGAGTTCATGTGGAGAGTCATTTTGTGGTTGTTGTGGCCTGGTGCCTGATGGTGGCGTCTGTAACATTGGTGATATTATGTGTAGGTGTCCGTAGTGTACAGTTTGGGTGACATCAGGTTTTCGCCCCATGATCTGTTGTTCCTGATGACAGGCGCAGATAGTGGGTTTCCTGATGTTGCCCTGAACTCGCTTTTTCTCTTTCTTTTAGCCCTGCTGGTTTCAGTTCCTCAGACAATGTATTTCCGTTATGATAAAGTAATGGAAAGGGGAGGCCCGGTTTGAAAAAAAAAAGCTCCCGGACGCCATGGCCGTGAACAAAACCGGCCGCGGTGGCGGACGCCGAGAACCCGGCCGTGATGTGCGGCGACGTCGACAACTCCGAGTCGTCCATCGACTTCGCCGGGCGCGCCAACTGGCTGCGCGCGGCGGTGCTGGGCGCCAACGACGGGCTTGTCTCCACGGCCTCCCTCATGCTCGACGTCAGCGCCATCAAGCCCGACGCGCGCGCAATGGTCGTGTCCGGGTTCGCCGGCCTCCTGGCGGGGGCGTGCAGCATGGCCATCGGAGAGTACGTGTCCGTCTGCTCCCAGCGCGACGTGGAGATCGCGCAGCTGGACCGTGATGGCAAGCGCGGCGGCAATGAGGAGAAGGGGCTGCCCAGCCCGGCGCAAGCCGCGGCCGCCTCCGCGCTAGCTTTCTCCGTCGGGTCGCTGTGGTGGTCGCCGTGGCGACGTTGGCACTGGCAGCGTTCGGATGCGTGGGCGCCGTGCTCGTGCGGGCCCCCATGGCGAGGTCGTGCGCGCGGGTGGTGGTGGGAGGGCTGGCCGCTATGGCCGTCACCTTTGGGTTCATGATGGTCTTCCGGGCCAGCGGCGTATGAGAGACTGTCAGATTAGTCGCCGTCCTCCCGTACGTACGTCATGTACGGGCATCGCCATAGTCTTCTCGGAATAAAATACACTGCCCCCGTGCTTGTACCTACAGCTCAATTATTTTGACCTCTGCAGTGTACTCTATCCATAACTAATAATAATAATAATAATAATAATAATAATAATAATAATGAAGTTCAAAGAGTTTCTTCGGGGTTTTCTTGTGATAATACCTAATACGTGTCATATTTATATGATAAGGATTTAATATAAGCTATCGTACATACCAACCTGGGGAATTGAAAAAAAAGCAACACAATAATTTTTGCATGAAGGAACGCCAGTCAAAAACTAAAATTACAAACAAGACCGAAGAAACCTTTAAGTTTGACACCAACGCCCGTCACCTGCTTCGTCACCTACTTCTGGCACCATCATAGCATCCAACAAAGGAAAAAAAAAAGACGGATCACCTCCACACCCGAGTTCGACGCGACTCCATCACTGATATGCAGCTTTGTGGATCTCAAAGATGGCTCGCCAAAGGCAAAACCATTACCGTTGAACGAATCAGCATAGGGCGACACCTTGGACACACCGTCGAACTCCGGATTTGGCACCCCCACATGACTAAGACGTCGGAGGAGGAAACTATACCTGGCATGCAGTACGTACCACGAATCCAGCCCATGATCCACCATCTTCCAGATGCCGCTGATGCAGACCACAATATGTATCCCCTTTTGGACTACCTCCCAAGCTCCGCGCTGACACTGGAGCAAACGCCTTCGAGATGATGGAGCCCGGGGACACAGATCCATCACGAGGATGCTACCGCCGCCGCACCTTCCTTGCTTGAACAGAGTGAAATCCAAATCCATCAAAACAATAGGATCGATTGCCTCGTCGGAGTAGAATCTAAAAAGACTTTATTCAGCGCCGTCATCGCTGCCGGTGAAGCCAAGATGATGAACAACCTAAAAACTAAACTACTTTGACCTAAACTATCCACACGCGTGGATCTGACGGCCAATACTCACCACCGATGACCAAGTCGTCGGTGGAGGGGAGCCGCCGGAGGACGGCGGCGAAAAAAGACGCTCTGGGCGGCTGCGCGAGGACACCCTTTCTTTCTTAGAAAAGCTCTTTGTCCGTCATCAAAATTGCTCTCCGAATAAAATACAGTACATAGTACTAGCCAACGTCCATTTGTACATAATTTTATATTAATAAAAGTACCGTAGAACAATTGTTCTACTGTCACAGGGTCAAAAAAAAGCACTAGCCAAACGTACTTGGACCTACGGCGGCGGCCTACTTATTTTCTTCCGTGTAATAAAGTAGTAATCAAACGTCAAATGAAAACGTTTAAAATCGTACTATAGCACTAGGTGATTTTAATTCCACTCCGTGTATGAGAATTGTTTCAAAGGATGAGACACAACATTTCCGTGCCAAAGAGCAAATAGGCACGTGTACAATCCTTCAATTGGCGAAAAGTTCGCACTTAAAGCATCTACAGTCGGGCGCCTCATACCAACCTCAAACGCCCGGACGGAAGGCTTGGTAAAAAAATGACTCAGACAGGCTCCTCAAACCGCCTCAAACTTCTGGTCTAACCGCCGCCCCTCATATCCAACCCAAATCTGAAAAGGATATGGCCGTCCCATGCGCGCCCGGGCTCATCCACTACATCAGCCAGACGATCTGGTCCCACGCGTAATCGGCCGGAAAACCAATGGTTCGGCAAGCGTCTCCTCCAGTGGGGGTGTAAAGTCTGCGTGGTGCTGCTCTAGCTCGCCGCCCGAGGGCCAAGGTTCCGCTATTTAACCGGACGGCGTCACCCAGCCCTAGCCACACCCACTTCCTCACTCTCTGTGCCGCCAGCCAGAACCCATCCACATCTTTCCCTCTCCGCCTCCCTCTTTTCTTGCCGTCAGTCTCCGCCATGGCCAGCAGAAGAAGACAACCTATGCTAGGCGAACGCCGGAGCGGTGTTTCTAGATAATCAAGCAGATCCGTGCGAGGCGTCCCGCCCAGATCGCAGCGGGCCTGTGTTCGGATTCGCCAGGGCCGAAGAGGGAGGAGGGGAGCAACAACCAGAGTCGGAGTAGTAGCCGGAGCCCATGGAGGAGGAGGATGAGGACGCGGCGGAGCCAGAGCCGGTTGCGGGCTTTGCCACGGAGGATGGCATGGTGGAGTTTGAGGGGTCCCAAGCGATGGAGATGACGAGAAAATTGCAAACCTGGGGTTCATCTAGGATGAGGCGCATGTCGAGGACAACCAGCGGTTCATCCGGCAAGAACGGGCGGAGACCGACGCGCTTTTTGTCGAACTGGGTCGGAGGCCGACGCGGAGGTGCCACAGGAGCCGGAGTTGTGGCTACCGCCCATGTACCTGGAGCCGGGCATGAAGATCGTGGACATCTTCGAGGAGGAGTAGGTAGTGTAGGTTGTAGTTGATCTACGTAGCAAGTAGTTTTACTCGTTTGCATGCTTTGTATATGGATTTAAGGTTTGAAGTAGGAGGTATTCGGATGCACAGAACGAAATTTAAGGGCTGCCGGTCACTGCCCTCGGACGCGCCCTGGCGTGTCCATGGGTGTTTGAGGGCCTGGATTAGGTGTCGATGGCCGTAGATGCTCTTACCCCCCTCTATGTTCTCTGGGTCACGCATCACCACCAAGCCCCCAGGCCAAGAACAAGTGCCTCAACCCTCAAGCAACCCGCCTCAAGTATCGGCCTTGCTAGTACTTGTCGTGCTTTCTGCAGCGGTGAAGCTGTGACATCTCTCTTCTGGTGGACCTTGGAACAACTCTAGTAGAGACATCATATTGGCAGGCCTTTGTAACGCGTGCACAAACTCATAATCATCAAATACCAATCTACATAAATTCCATTAAAATAGGATGCGTCTGTCATTGGATCATAGATTCTTCCTCAATTATCTCTAACTCAGAATACACTTGGTTCATAGCACACATCCAAAAACATCAATTTCATTCCTATAACAGAAGCGAAAAAATAGTCACGTCGCGGCTTACGTTCATAGAAAAACTAATTAGTTAAACTAATAATGTACCCGAGCACTAAGCTACTTGTGGCCACAGCGACAACTGTGGCGTCTCGATTCCCCACCGGGGGTGAGGAATGCGGCCATGCGGGCCTCGATGGCCCAGGAACTGGCCTCAACGACCTCGTCCAAGGATGGTCACGCGTCACCAGCAGAATTTGTGGGCCTCGATGTTTCAGAAGGACCTCGACATGCTCATGACGCGCTGACCATGCATTTGTGTCGGCGACGAGGGCGTATGCGTGGTCCCAATCCGCCGCTCCCTTTCCGCATCCCCCTTTCGCCACTCCTCCACTGCCACGCCATACAAGTCCAAAAAGGGAACCAATGGTTCCGGCTACTTCTCCTCCTCATCCCCAAAATTGAAGATGACCGGGAGCTCCTTCCACTATGCCATGGACGATGAAGTGGTGGATTGGAGGTGGGCGGGAGGGATTGGGAGGCGCTCGAGGGAGGAATGGTTAAGGGAGAGAGAGGAGCATCAGTATAGGCCACTGTGCACTCCATTAAATGGGCAGTTGGGGAGGTGGCGGGCGGCCATCAAGGGCGCTTTTCCCGGTGATATGCGATCTCGCTGCTCACACGCCTCATGTCGGCCAACTTACAAGCCTCCTCTTGCCCTACTCACACGCCTTATAGCCTAGCAAGCAAGCTAGAAGATGTTGATGGTGATAGTTATCTGACGAGCTCCCACCAGAATCTGAGGAAGCAGCCGTGTCATTTATTTGTCAGGTGGTTGACGGTCATGTTCTCCCCTCTCTATTGGTGCATGGTTGCCCGCGTTGCTTCAAATCCTGCATATAGCATGAGGAGGAAGAAGATGAAACTTTCCTCCTGTGCCGGTAGTTGGGTTTGGAGCGAGCTACGAGCGTGGCTTCCACAACCTTCATATTTGAAGGCTATGAGGTCGTTTATGGAGCGAGGTCCATAATATATGGCGGTCGCGGGACATATGACAGACTTTGTAGAGTATCATTTTGTGTGTTGATCGACATACTAGAAGTGACTATAGTGACTGACCACGTATTGCGCATGTGCTAGAGCTGCCCTTATTGCTTAGTGAGGCCCAATCTGGGAGGCCGTCCCTAGCCCTAGGAGATTTTATTTTTAACTTTTAATGGATGGTCTGTATAACCAATAAAAATTAGCTCAAATCTTGATGGTCACCCTCTAGCCCATCACCTCTACAAGAATTTGCCCATGCTCCGCCATTGCGCCACTCTCCATGGCCCTTGCTCTGCAAGTTTCCATAGGCACAAAGATTATCTAGTTCGCACCCTATTTCATAGTATGTCTTGCATGTGTCTACTTCTTCGATAGCGTGCTGCGGCAGGCTATCTCTACCTCCTTTGTGTGGTGTTGTCCTAGCGGTCTTCGCATACAAGACCGTCGAGTGTTGTGGATTATTCATGATGCGCTATGAGAGTGGGTTTTCAACTCCCAGGGTTTTATATTTTTTTGAATTTACTATTAAAAAGGTGTAGGGACACTTGGGAGCTATCGCACCGTTCTCATGCGGTATAGGTCTGCCCGCCTTGATCCTGGCCACCAGTGTTAATTTTTTTCTGAAGCAACAAACATTCCCATCGGGTTTCTGAAAGAAAGCACCCACAACATTAGTGTGGACAATACATGCACATTTCCATTATGTATTTTTATGAGAGACAGTTTTGATTTAGTTAGTGCATTATACTATTGGGTGGGTAAAATCTTGGGTCCAACATATCCTGAAACTTTAGGCCAAATCCACTTTTAGATCACTTCTCCGGGTTAATCCGACCTTCTTTCACATGCATTTGTAATGGCAATACTGCTTAAGAAAGATATAAAAAGATAAACATATATCAAAGGGCAGTGATAGGCGGGCCGGCGCACCGGCCCAAAATTCGGCCGGTCAGCTGCTGAGCGTACGATGCAGACTTTTTCAACCGTACGATACAACTTTTCCTCTGTCTCTAAAAAGTCAACCACGTTGGAAAAAAGGTAGCGACCAGAATCCACGCTCGCCAGCCTGCACTCGACGGCCATGCGCGCTCGCCGGCCGTCCACACTTGTCCTCGGCATCTCGTGCTTGCCGGTCACCTGTGCCACTGCGCCCGCCCACCCGTGTTCGCCGGCGCTCGTGCCATTGCGCTCATCTCGGCTGCCTCCGCTCGCCATGGTTGCAGCTCGAACACAGACGGGTTCCAGCATGTGGTCACCATGGTTGCAGCATCTCCGGTGTCCCTATCTCCGGCTCGCCGCCGTCATTGACTTGCACCGCCACCGCCATGTCCAGCAAAAACAAATCTAAAAAGCAACAAAAACTTCCTATACACGGTTGAAGCAAAAAAAAAGTTGGTTCCAGCAAAACTTGATGCTATTTCTAGCAAAAATCGAATGCAACAAAAACCTCTGGTACTTGGTTGAAGCAAATAGATTGCCGGTTCCAACAAAACTTAATGGTGGTGCCAGCAAAAATCTCAGCAGCAAAAAGCGATAAGCCAATTGTAGCAAATGAATTAGCCAGTTCCAGCAAAAAGTAATGCTGGTTCCAGCAAAATAGCCTCACTGCAAAAAAAAGACTAGTGCCCATTGTAGCAAAAAAAAGACGGTTCCAGCAAAAATAAAGGCTGGTTCCAGCAAAAAATGCGTCGCCTCCCCAGGACGCATCCGGTTCCAGCATCAGGGGACACTGGTTCCAGCATCGTCATCTGCCGGTTGCAACTCCCTAATTCGCCGGTTCCAGCATCGCTGCCTGAGCGGGAACCGGTCGCCGTCGTCGCGGGGTGCGCGAGCTTGCAGCCCAGTCGTCGGGCCCCTTGCTCGCAGCTCCAAGGAGCCGAGCATGTGTGTGCAGCATGTACCTGAGCTCAACGCCGTGGATCCATGGCGTACTGCGCAGGACACGAGAGAGAGAGAAAAGCAAAAAACATGAACGAGCTCACCCCTTCTCATGGATCTATGGTGGAAAAAATCGCGGGAAACAGATAAGGCAACAAAAACGAACTCAATTTCATGAGGATTGGGTGTGGATTCTTGAAGAGAGAGCACAAGAAGAGAGGGGAGAGAGATTGAGCAAAGGGGATTGAAGGATGAGACGCCTCTGTGGTCTCTAGAATATGCGAGAGGATAAGATGAAAGCGGTGGGGGGATAGACTTAGCTTTGTGGGTGGTGGGCCAAGACTGGGCCAGGACTGCGTAGCAACGCGAGCGTGGCGACCGGCCGAACGCTCGGCCGGCGCACCGTTTGCAAATGTTTCCCTATATCAAATCTGGAGTCTGCATTTTATAAAGCGTGTGAAGAGATAATCTGGAAGTCTCTACAAAGGAGTTTTCGTTTTTAACAACGCCAATTGTTTTCTTAGGAAACAGTTTCACTATTTCCCATGCAACTGGAAAGTAAATACTACTAGTTGTTTTAGTCCGTACTAAGAACCATCCAATCTGAACGTTAAGATTCATGCAAGTTTAATTGAACGAACAAATGTTCATTGAACGATTATTTCATTGTCAAAATATTTCAGCAATTGTGGTAGTACACACAAATTATTTGGTTCGATCTCGATAAAATTCAAATGGAAAATTTAGTACCATGACCCAAATGTAATGATGATCAGATTCAATGAAATTCAGTGATTTCGAGTGTAGCAAAAAAAAAATTCTAGAACTGAAATTTAAAACCATTTTTATGTAGGAGCAAACAAGCGACCAAATTATCGCTAGTCATTGTAAACGCCTTCGATATGATGTACACTCAGCAAGCACAATGCATCGATTAGTGTAGCTGTGTGCTCCTGGTGGCCACGGGCGCGCAATACCGAAGGGAAAGGATGTGTGGCTGCATGTACGCACTAGCCATAGCGGCATGAAAGCTGGAAATCCCAACACCAGCGGAGAAAAAGAAGAAGACCGGCAATGCCCACAGCAACACACGAACCTTCACTATAAAACCACGCCAGGGGAGCGTGTGTTCGCCACACTACTGCGGCCTGCCACTGCATACGGCTACTACCACCGCGAACCCAACCATCTCTATCCATCTCACAAGCTCCTAGTCGCCATGGCCGTGAACGACACCAAGCTGGTCGCCGTGGCCGACGCCGAGAACCCGGCTGTGGTGTGCGGTGACGTCGACGAGTCCGAGTCGTCCATCGACTTCACGGGGCGCGCAAACTGGCTGCGCGCGGCGGTGCTGGGTGCCAACGACGGACTGGTCTCCACGGCCTCCCTCATGCTCGGCGTCAGCGCCGTCAAGCCCGAGGCGCGGGCCATGGTCGTGTCCGGGTTCGCGGGCCTCCTGGCGGGGGCGTGCAGCATGGCCATTGGAGAGTACGTGTCCGTCTGCTCCCAGCGCGACGTGGAGATCGCGGAGCTGGACCAGGCCGGAAAGCGTGGCGGCGACGAGGAGAAGGCACTGCCAAGCCCGGCACAGGCCGCCGCGGCCTCAGCGCTGGCTTTCTCTGTCGGGGCGCTCCTACCGCTGCTGGTTGCCGGGTTCATCGTGGGCTACAACCTGCGGGTCGCCGTGGTGGTCGTCGTGGCGACGTTGGCGCTGGCCGCGTTCGGATGCGTGGGCGCCGTGCTCGGCCGGGCCCCCGTGGCGAGGTCGTGCGCGCGGGTGGTGGTGGGCGGGCTGGCCGCCATGGCCGTCACCTTTGGGTTCATGAGGCTCTTCCGAGCCAGCGGCGTATGAGAGCTGCTGACAAGGCCTTAGTCATGTACGGTCATGGCCATAGTCTTCTCGGAATAAAATACACTGCCACCGTACTTGTACCTACAGCTCACTTATTTTGACCTCTGCAGTGTACTGTATCCATAACTAATAATAATAATAATGAAGTCCGAAGAGTTTCTTCGGGGTTTTCTCACGGTAATACGCGTCCTATTTATTATATCATAATGATTCAGTATAAGCGATCGTACAATACAGCAAAACAACAGTTATTGCACGAAGGAAGGTAAGTCAAAAACTCAAATTACAAGCAAGACCAAAGATATCTCTAATTTGACACCAATGCCCGTCGCCTGCTTCGTCACCTGCTTTTGGCATCACCATAGCAGCCAATAAAAAAAGAAGAAAAAGACGCATCACCTCCACACCTGAGCTCGACGTGGCTCCATCACTGATATGCAGCTTTGTGGACCTCGAAGGAGGCTCGCCAAAGGCAAAACCATTACCGTTGAACGAATCAGCCTAGGGCGACACCTTGGACACGCCATCAAACTCTAGATCTTGCACCCCCACATGACTAAGACGTCAGAGGAGGAAACCATACATGACATCCACGTACCACGAACCCAACCCATGATCCATCATCTTTCAGATGCCACCGATGCAGACCACAGTCTGTATCCGCTTCTGGACTACCTCCCAAGCTCCGCGCCGACGCTGGAGCAAACGCCTTTGAGATGACGGAGCCCGGGGACACAGGTCCACCACGAGGATGCTACCGCCACCGCACCATCCTTGCTTGAACAGAGTGGAATCCAAATCCATTCCAACAATAGGACAGATTGTCTCGTCAAAGTAGGATTTGAAGAGACTTTTTCAGCACCGTCATCACCGCCGACGAAGCCAAGGCGATGAACAGCCGAAAAAACTAAACTACTTTTATCTAAAACTATCCACACACGTGGATCTGACGCACCCCCCTCACTACCGATGACCTAGGTCGTTCGCGGAGGGGAGCCGCCGAAGGACGGCGATGGAAAAAGACGCTCTGGGTGGCTGCACGAGGACACCCTTTCTTTCTTTCTTCGCGAGGAAGAAAGAAAAGCTCTTCGTCCGTCATCAAAATTGCTCTCGGAATAAAATACAGTACATAGTACTAGCCAATGTACTTGTACCTACGGCTGCGGCCTACTTATTTTCTTCCTTGTAATAAAGTAGTAATCAAACGTCAAATGAAAACGTTTAAAATCGTACTGTAGTACTAGGCGATTTTACTTCCACTCCATGCATGACAATTGGCATGTGTACCATCCTTCAATTGGTGAAAAGTTTGCACTTAAAGCATCTACAGCTGAGCGCCTCATACCAGGTTCAAACGCCCGGACGGACGGCTTGGTAAAAAAATGGACCCAAACAGGCTCCTCAAACCGTCTCAAAAGTCTGGTCTGACCGCCCTCATATCCAGCCCAAATCTAGAAAGGATATGGGTGTCCCATGCGCGCCCGAGCGCGTCCACCACACCGGACCGATGGTTGGGTCCCACACATAATCGGCCGGAAAACCAACGTTCCGGCAAGCGTCTCCTCCGGTGGGGGTGTAAACACTGTGTGGTGTTGCTCTAGCTCGCCGCCCGAGGGCCAAGGTTCCGGTATTTAACCGGATGGCGTCACCCAGCCCTAGCCACACCCACTTCCTCTCTGTGTGCCGCCAGCCAGAACCCATCCACATCTTTCCCTCTCCGCCCCCTCTTTTCTTGCCGCCCGCCTCCGCCATGGCTAGCAGAAGAAGACAACCTATGCTAGGCTAACGCCAGAGCGGTGTTTCCAGATGATCTAGGAGATTCGTGCTAGGTGTCCCGCCCAGATCGCAGCAGGCCTGTGTTCGGATTCGCCAGGACCGAAGAGGGAGGAGGGGAGCAACAGCCAGTCGGAGTAGCAGCCGGAGCCCATGGAGGAGCAGAATGAGGATGCGGCGGAGCCAGAACCGGTTGCGGGCTTTGCCATGGAGGATGGCATGGCGGAGTTTGAGGGGTCCCAAGCGGCGGAGATGACGGAGAAGACTGCAAACCTGGGGCTCATCTAGGACGAGGCGTATGTCAAGGACAACCAATAGTTCATCTAGCAAGAACGGGTGGAGAATGATGCGCTTTTTGCCGAATCGGAGGTGGAGGCCGACGCGGAGCAGCTATAGGAGCCGGAGTTGTGGCTACCGCCCATGTACCTGGAGCCTGGCACGGAGATCGTGGACATCTTCGAGGAGGAGTAGGGTAGTGTAGGTTGTAGTTGATCTATGTAGGACGTAGTTTTACTCTTTTGCATGCTTTGTATGAATTTAAGGTTTGAAGTATGAGGTATTCGGATGCACAGAACGAAATTCGAGGGATGTCGGTCACTGCCCTCGGACGCGCCGTGGCGTGTCCATGGGAGTTTGAGGGCCTGGGTTAGGTGTCGGCGGCTCTAAATGCTCTTACTCCGTCTATGTTCTCTGGTCAGGCATCACCACCAAGCCCCCACGCAAAGAACAAGCGCCTCAACCCTCAAGCAACCCGCCTCATGTATCGGCCTTGCCACTACTTGCCGTGCTTTTTGCAACGGTGAAGCTGTGACGTCTCTCTTCTGGTGGACCTTGGAACAACTCTAGTAGAGACATCATATTGGCAGGTCTTTGTAACGTGTGCACAAACTCCGAATAATCAAATACCAATCTATATAAATTCCATTAAAATAGGATGCATCTGTCATTGGATCGTAGATTCTTCCTCAATTATCTCTAACTCAGAATACACTTGGTTCATAGCTCACATTCAAAAACATCAATTTCATTCTTATAACAGAAGCGAAAAAATAGTCGCGTCGTGGCTTACGTTCATAGAACAACTAATTGATTAAACTAATAATGTACCCAAGCACTAAGTGTTGGGGAACGTAGCATGCAATTTAAAAAAAAATTCCTACAATCACGCAAGATCTATCTAGGAGATGCATAGTAACGAGAGGGGGAGAGTGTGTCCATGTACCTCGTAGACCGAAAGCGGAAGCGTTAGGTTAACGCGGTTGATGTAGTCGAACGTCTTCATGATCCAACCGATCAAAGTACCGAACGTACGGCACCTCCGAGTTCAGCACACGTTCAGCTCGATGACGTCCCTCGAACTCTTGATCCAACACAGGGTCGGGTGAGTGTTCCATCAGCACGACGGCATGATGATGGTGTTGGTGATGTGATCCGCGCAGGGCTTCGCCTAAGCACTACGACGCTATGACCGGAGGAGTAAACTGTGGAGGGGGCACCGCACACGGCTAAGAGAACAATTGATGTGCCTTTGGGGTGCCCCCTCCCCCGTATATAAAGGAGAGAGGGGAGGAGGTGGCTGGCCAGGAGGAGGCGCACCAAGGGGGGAGTCCTACTAGGACTCCACTCCTAGTAGGATTCGGCCCCTTCCTTCCAACAGAGGGGAAAAGGGGAAAGAGGGGAGAGGGAGAAGGAAAGGGGGGCCGCGCCTGACGATGACATGTACCTAGGGTAGGGTCATAGGCCTGACCTAGACGCCCTACCCAAGGACACTGCCCTAGAGTCAAAGACATTGAAAGTCCAACAGAAGATACCGACTGAAATCACCTTGGAGTACAATCCACTCGACCAGCTATTCCATTCGGATACCCCAATTCCACTCGACCAACATAAGTCACTTGACCATACAGAAGAATGACTCGGAACACATAAGACCTACAGTCGCCTCGGTATGGCAACGGTCAGGCGTTCACCCTGTAGTCTTAAAGATCATTAATAGTCATTTATAGCAGGCGTTACCAGTAATGTCCCTGCCTTAACATACATTGAACCTTGTGTAACTGAGGGCTGGAGGGGCCTGGCGCACTCTATATAAGCCACCCCCCTCCTCAATCACAAGGGTTCGCACCCTCCTGTAACTCTCACACATAATCCAGTCGACAAGCCTCTGGGCACCGAGACGTAGGGCTATTACTTCCTCCGAGAAGGGCCTGAACTCGTAAACCTTGTGTGCACAACCTCGCCGTAGCTAGGGCCTTGCCTCCTCCTACGTACCCCCTACTCTTACTGTCAGACTTAGTCCCACGATAGTTGGTGTCCACCGTGGGGCAGGCGTCTTAGCGACTTCCAGTGAGGTTGCAGTTTTTCCGATGTCCATCAACATGGTTTCTGGCGGTGGTTTGGCTTTGGGCCGCGAGATCCGTCTCGGCGCGCTTGTTTTCATCGCCGACGACTCCGCCTGGCTCCAAGACACCCCTCTCGACGTCGAGGCCCTTCCTATCCGCGGGGCGGCGCACTTTCGTGCGAGTGCCTGTGGCGTCCTCCTGCGGCAGCCGTCGACCCAGTATCGGTCAGCTGCTGCATAATCCACTCTCCCAGCTGTACGCCGTCGCAAGCGATCCGGTCAATCGCGGCTCCAGCCGTGGGTGAAGCATGCGGTGGTCCGCCAGTCGATCACCCCTCAAGTCGCGGTAATCGAGCCTGACGAATCTCTCTACGGACCATTCGACTGGTTCCATGGACACTCTTTTCGAGTGCGGGAGCAGCGACCCCGCAGCGGAAGTCCTCATGGTCGACACCCGTCGCAGCCCACCCGGGTTCCGTCGCAACGGTGGCGGCGGCGACGGTGATGGCCCGTCGTATGTTCATGATGAGTATGAACCCCAAGCCCTCACCGTCGGTGTCAAAACCGGCGGATCTCGGGTAGGGGGTCCCGAACTGTGCGTCTTGGATCGATGATGACAGGAGACGGGGGACACGATGTTTACCCAGGTTCGGGCCCTCTCTATGGAGGTAATACCCTACTTCCTGCTTGATTGATCTTGATGAATATGAGTGTTACAAGATTTGATCTACCACGAGATCGTAATGGCTAAACCCTAGAAGTCTAGCCTATGTGAATATGGTAATAAGTCTCTCTATCCGGACTATGCTCTCCGGTTTATATAGGCACCGGAGAGATCTAGGGTTACATGGGGTCGGTTACATAAGAGGGAATCTTCATAGTCGGTCGCCAAGCTTGCCTTCCACGCCAAGTAGAGTCCAATCCGGACACGAGTACAATCTTTGGCATTCATGTCTTCACAGCCCATCAGTCCGGCCCTTGGATAACAGGCCGGACGCCCGAGGACCCCTTAGTCCAGGACTCCCTCAGTAGCCCCCGAACCAGGCTTCAATGACGAGGTGTTCGGCGTTCGGATTGTCTTCGGCATTGCAAGGCGGGTTCCCTTCTCCAAGTAATGTATTCGATCGCCAACTCAATATCGTTCTCCTCGGCTTCTGCGCGCTTAATAACTTCATCTTCCACGTGTCGAGCGAATGCGGAAAGTCAGGGTATTTTTGCAAATAACACCCCGTCCATGCAAGGGAGCGCGCCTATTAAAGATACTGGATCTTAGATCCATGCGACACCACACCGAGAAGATCCCCGGAGACTGTTAGGAGAAACCATTCCAACATGGCTAGCATTCCCAGCTCCTCCTCCCTCTCCAGCCCAAAGAAAAGCGAGTGGGAGAAGTGCTCTGTGTCTCACAGTCAGTTAGCAAAGTTGCAAACGCAGGGATTTCTTCCTCCCGCGGATCTGGTCCCTGTTCGAGCAGGGCTGGCTTCCTTCAATGGCGTGACCCAGGTGGAGGATTCCCCCAATCCATCCAGGGGGGAGTGAGTGTGCTTCGGCCCCTATCTGATAAGAGGCGTCGGATTTCCAATCCATCCGTTCCTCCGAGGGCTTCTGGAATATTATGGCCTCCAGCTCCACAACTTCACTCCCGCCTCTATCCTGCACATCGCAGGTTATGTTGCTTTATGCGAGCTATTTCTGGGTGTTGAAGCCCATTTTGAACTGTGGAGGAAATTGTTCTGTCTTGTCCCGTGTAATCATGAGGGGTCAATATTTCAAGTGGGCGGAGCTGAAGTGTGGCGCATCGCCGATACCGGATACCTGTCCGGCACACCAAGGAAGGCATCTGAAGAATGGCCTTCCGAATGGTTCTACATCGAGGACATTGCGCTTCCCGACCCAGTTCGAAAGGGTCTCCCTGAATTTACAAGCGTTCCGCTAAAGAAACGCCATAGTTGGCGCCCCCAGAGCCTTGAGGAGGATGACAGTGCAGAGGTTCGTCAACTCATGGGCGAGATAAAGACGCTCGCCCAGTCTGGATTAACAATGGTTGAGGTAATGGCGACCTCCATAGCCCGAGGGGTTCAGCTGCTTCAATATACACTACTGGAATCAGCTAATTTGCCATCTGCCAGCTCTTTGCCGTCTGCTAGCTTACGGCAAAGAAGCTCTTTGCCATCAGCTACACATAAGCAGATGGCAAAGAAAAGGCTGACGGCAAAGAAGCTCTTTGCCATCAGCCAGCTCTTTGTCGTCTGCCACCAGACGGCAAAGAATCTTTGCCGTCCGCTGGCAGACGGCAAAGAGTGTGGTGGCCCCCACCCCCCGCTCGTTTGAAAAAATCTTAACGGCCCACCTCTTTGCCGTCCGCTAGCAGACGGCAAAGAGGCAAAAAGGCGGACGGCAAAGGCTGGCTGACGGCAAAGAGGGCACTTGACTAACGGCCGGTACCCCCCCCGCCCGTTACTCACTTCGTCCTCGCCCTTCTCCTCCCACCCCGCCGCCGCCGCCGCCGCCCGCCGCCCCGTCGCCCCCGCCGCCCCGTCGCCCCGCCGCCCCGCCGCCCTGGCTCCCCGCCGCCCCACCGCCCCGTCGCCCCACCGCCCCGTCCCCCCGCCGCCCCGCGCCCCACCGCCGCCCCGGCCCCCCGCCCCCCGCCGCCTCCTCCACCGCCCCGCCCCGGTCCCCCGCCGCCGGGTCCCCCGCCGCCTGGGCCCCCGCCGCCCCGCCTCCTCCACCGCCCCGCCCCGGCCCCCCGCCGGCCGGGCCCCCGCCGCCCCGCCTCCTCCACCGCCCCGCCCCGGCCCCCCGTCGTCGGCCCCTCCCCGCCCCGTCGCCGCGCCCACAGTGAGCCCCTCCCATTTTTTTTTCTGTTTTGTTGTTTTTTTCTGTTTAGATAAGGTTTTTTAGTTTATGTTTTTTCAGTTTAGAATTAATTAGTTTAGGTTATTTAGTTTAATTAGTTTAGTTTTAATTAGTTTAAATAGTTTAGTTTTAATTAGTTTAGGTTTTTAGTTTAGGTTTAGGTTAAGTAGAAGGGGGAAGAAGAAGAAGAAGAAGAAGAAGAAGAAGAAGAAGAAGAAGAAGAAGAAGAAGAAGAAGAGGAAGAGGAGGAGGAGGAGGAGGAGGAGGAGAAAGAAGAAGAAGAAGAAGAAGAAGAAGAAGAAGAAGAAGAAGAAGAAGAAGAAGAAGAAGAAGAAGAAGAAGAAGAGGAGGAGGAGGAGGAGGAGGAGGAGAAAGAAGAAGAAGAAGAAGAAGAAGAAGAAGAAGAAGAGGAGGAGGAGGAGGAGGAGGAGGAGAAAGAAGAAGAAGAAGAAGACGGGGGATGAGAAGAAGTAGGAGAATGAGAAGAAGTAGAAGTAGTAGAAGAATGAGAAGACCCCCTGACCCCCCAACCCCGACACCACACCCCGACACCCGACCCCGACTCCACCCCGACACCCGACCCCCTAACCCCCTGACCCCAACACGACACCCCGACCCCCCGACATCTCACAAGTAATGGCTCTGAAGGCTCAGTTCAACTTGGGCAGAGAATGCTACGATGCAATGATGACAGTATTTGGACGCTTTCTACCCAAAGGCCATGTAATGCCTGCAAACCTGTACCAGTCGGACAAAATCCTCCATGCACTGAAGATGCCCTATGATAAGATACATGCCTGTGAGAAAGGATGTGTCTTGTTTAGGCTTGACTATGCGGACTTGAACTATTGTCCCATTTGCAAGTCTTCCAGGTATGTTGTGGTAGACAACGGTATGGGTGAGAAGACACAGACCAAAATCCCCGTTAGTGTTCTTCGGTATATGCCAATCGTACCAAGACTTCAACGTCTTTTCATGGTCGAAGAGACGGCCAGACAGATGACATGGCACAAAACGGGCAAAAGAACCGAACTAGATGCAGATGGGAATCTGATGATTGTACACACATCGGATGGTGTTGCGTGGAAAAAGTTTGATGAATTACATGGTGACAAAGCGGCAGATCCGAGGCATTCTCGAGTCGGCATCAGCACGGATGGGTTCAGTGTGTTTGGTATGACGGCAGCCCAATACAGTTGTTGGCCCGTATTTGTCTTTCCACTCAATCTCCCCCCCGGACAGATTATGCAAAGAAAGAACATTTTCCTGACGTTGATAATTCTAGGGCCCAACTATCCGGGGAAAAATATGAATGTGTACATGCAACCGCTTAAGGACGAATTGCAAGAAGCCTGGGATAATGGGTTCAAGACATACGATGCCTATAGCAAACGGAACTTCATAATGCGTGTCTGGTACATGTACTCGACGCATGACTTGCAGGCGTATGCGCTATTCGTTGGCTGGTGTGTGCATGGAAGGTTCCCGTGCCCCACATGCAAGGGAGCTCTTGAGTTTCGTTGGCTTCAGGCCGGTCGCAAGTTTTCTTGCTTCGACATGCATAGACAGTTCCTGAATCCTCGCCATAAGTTCAGGAAAGACAAGAAGAACTTCATCAGAGGTAGAGTTGTCAAAAACTCTGCACCACATGCATTGACAGGCCAACAGACCCTGGATCAGTTAAACGCTCTCGAGCCAGATCCAGAGCGTCCAGGGTACTTCAAGGGGTATAATTCTAAGCACGCCTGGACTCACAAAACATGCTTATGGGATCTGCCTTACTTCAAAGACCTCCTTTGCCCACACAACATCGACGTGATGCACACTGAGAAGAATATCGCCGAGGCACTTTTTGGTACATTGTTCGGCATAGATGGGAAGTCAAAGGATAATACTAAGGCTAGAGTCGATCTGGAGGCGCTATGTGATAGGCCGTTACAAAACATGAAAGAACCGAAAGGAAAGCAGAACTGGACGAAGCCAAAGGCATGGTTCAATCTTGGAAGGCCAGCTATGAGGGAAATTATCTTGTGGGTGAAAATGCAGTTGATGTTCCCCGATGGGTATGCAGCGAATCTACAGAGGGGAGCCAGTCTTGATAAATTGAAGATATTTGGTCTCAAGAGTCATGATTGGCACATATGGATTGAGCAGGTAATGCCGGTGATGTTGCGTGGCTTCATCCCTGAGGATGAATGGCTAGTACTGGCAGAACTCAGCTATTTCTTCCGTGTTCTTTGTGCGCAAGAACTATCGCCTGGCGTGCTAGAAGAAATGGAAGAGTTGGCGCCGGAGTTGATCTGCAAGTTAGAGAAGATCTTTCCACCGGGCTTCTTTAATCCAATGCAACATTTGATTTTGCATCTCCCGTCCGAGGCAAGATTGGGGGGGCCCGTGCAAAATCGTTGGTGCTACCCAACTGAGAGGATGCAGAAGACGCTTCGACAAAAATGTAAAAATAAACGTAGAATTGAAGCATCGATGGCTGAGGCATTCATCACTGAGGAGGCGGCAAACTTCGTGACAGCACACTACGAAGCCAAAAATCGTCATTTGCATAATCCGAAGCCTCGGTACAATGCTGACGACCCTAAAAAGGGTGGATCCAACCTCAGCCTATTCAAAGGGAATCTCGCACCAGCCAGTGTTTCAAATCCAGTATCTTTGGATAACGAACAATGGCGGACCATTTCGTTGTATATCTTCAACAACCTGATAGAAGTGCGGCCGTACATCGAGTAAGTTCTCGGTACATAGTTTCGCAACTTCTATTTCCTTTGAACTGCTCTTATTCCTAGATATTTCATATAGTCGATACGTCGCCTTATTCTCGTATGGAGCGGTGATCCAAAAGGATTCTGTCGAAGAGTATGAGCTTCTCGCAAAGCAAGGAGGCGGCTATCCCGGTTTCATCTCTTGGTTCAAACAAACGGTAATTTCTATTAGACTTGTAGGCTAATTTGCAGGCGGCTATCCCGGTTTCATTCGCTAATTTGTGCGTAATGCAACAATCCTTTCATATTAAACTTGTAGGCTAATTCAGAGTCTATGGACGCCGAATTGAGACAAGTCGCTAATGGTTTTGACTATAAGGTCCGTTCATTTGACAAATACGACATCAACGGGTATCGCTTTCGTACCTATGGCAAAGAGCTATCTATGGCCGACCGAAAGTCTACAAATTGTTGTGTATCTGCTATCGGCGAAGGAGGTACCGAGTATTATGGGAGAGTTGAAGCAATTTATGAACTTCTATTCTATGGTGAAAACCCACCGAATGTCGTAGTCTTCAAATGTTATTGGCTTCAGCCGAAGGAGACTAGAAGGACTCATGAACATATAGGGCTAGTTGAAATCAACCAAAGCACCCATTTAGATGTTCCTGATGTCTATATTACGGCTCAACAGGCGACCCAAGTATTCTATCTACCGTGGGCCTGCCAAACTAATCCAAATCTGAAAGGTTGGGATGTCGTTTATGAAGTGCCGCCACGTGCTAGACTATCTCCCCCAAAGGAAGAGGATTATGAACCTCACATTAACCCAGACACATATGAAG
The DNA here is from genome assembly GCF_002575655.3 of Aegilops tauschii subsp. strangulata. NCBI lineage: Eukaryota > Viridiplantae > Streptophyta > Magnoliopsida > Poales > Poaceae > Aegilops > Aegilops tauschii. The sequence goes on along the minus strand of NC_053036.3, from coordinate 546,211,911 downwards.
GAGAATTCTTCCAAGAGACACGTCTTTCCAAAAAGCGTTTCAAGAACCGCTATACTTCACCCCAAAACATTGAAGTAGACAGCGACAGTGAATCCGACATCACCCCAGAGGAGGAACAAGAAGAGCCGGAACAAGAAGAGGTTACTGCTGCGGATGACCTGTCATTGCTTGACCGATTACATCAAGGTGGCCTTGCACATGTTGATGCCACTGAACCCTATGAGCCCGTCATTGATTATAGTGATGATGATGATTATGCATTTATTGATGATACTGATCGAGATTATTAGTAGTGTCAGGTATTAAATTTTTTAATGTTGTACTTGATGATGATACACTTAAGTGATACACATATTATTATTCATGTCGGTCTTTTTTTTATGTTGTACTAATTTCGTTTACTGTTTGTCATGGCAGGCGTTGAAAGATGGTGGGCGCTGGTCGGGAGCGCGCCAAGGCCCCTTCTTCGTCGGCGCGTGGTCTGAGGTCTTCGATTCCAGACGTACCTCTCCGCCGAGCGTTGCTGGACAGTATGTCCACACCGCCGGGCCATTCTTCGTCGACCGCGGTGCCCAGCAGGGGACGAGGTAGGAAGAGAGGAGGTGGGGCACGTGGTCGCGGGAGAGGAGGTAGGGTGACTGCTAGGGCGCCTTCCTCGCCGCCACCCCCAGCTGTTTCACCGAGCACGTGACTGCTAGGGTGGACTCGTCCGAGGAGGAGGCTACACGGACTCCAGTCCATGAGCCTCCGGTCCATGGGTCTTGGGCCCACGAGCCTCGGGTCGACTGGCCTTCGGCCCACGAGAGTTCGGCCCACGAGACCCCGGAGGAGCACACGTCCGGATGGGGTACCTGGCCGGATCTACCCGAGGAGCCGAGTGGCCATGCTGATGATGGCGGGGAGCCGACTGATATTGAGGAGGAGGGTGGCACCGTCTACCAGCGTGGTGCTACACGGCTCCCGTCCGTGCCGGCGACCCGCGAGCAGAGATGGTTGATCTTCCCTGATGGGGAGAGGTACGTAAGTGCATTTAATATTTTTGTACCTTCTGCATTCACGTTTCTTCAAATAACTAATGCGTTGGCCTTGTCATGCTGCAGGGGTTGGGACCACCATCATAGTGTCCGCCGGCCCAACTCCGTCCTTGGAGTTCTTTGCCGGCAAAACTTCCCGGGGTTTGTCACGTTGCCTGGTGAGGGTCGGCTTCCAGAGCTTGGGTTGAGCTGGGAGCACTACGTGGCTGCCCCGGCCCCGCCGGATGTCATTATCGACGGTGTCGTGTGCGACACGAGGGCAGACATGGTGATCAGGACGTTCTGGGTAATTTCTCCTTTACACATTTCAAAATCTTCAACTAGCTAGTTATTAATTGTACTAATCAATATTTTCTCATTTGATTGCAGACATTCTACAGGTGTGAGGAGGGATACGAGGAGGACAGCGCAAATGTTATCCAGAACGTCTGCAAGCGCCTACTCCAGAACTTACGGCACGAGGCTCGGGTGCAGGCTGTTCGAGACTACTACGCCTTGCGTGGTATCAAGAAGACCAAGTCGGCGTGCCGCGATAAGTTCCTGAGTAAGGAGCAGTACATGAAGGTAATTCTTAAGGCCTTCTACTTAACTTCCTTCATTTAGTAATTCTTAGCCGTAGCGCTCAAGTTTCTATTTGCTAACTTAGGCGCCTCCGAGATGGTGTGCGGATCGGATGGATTGTTGGGAGGTGTTGGTCGATGAGTGGTGCTCACAAGAATGGCTAGCCCTCCACAACCAGGCCAAGGACAAACGTGCCCAAATGGAAGGTGTGCCACACCATCAAGGCAGCTCCAACTTATATCAGTTCGGGCGCAACTGGGTATGTGGTTTGCTTCATGATTCATGCAATTCATTCATCATGCTAGCTTGAGCCCTTTAATTACTAATTTTCATTGTTTCTCTCTTTCAGGCACGCCACAATAAGGCGGATAAGGTGCCAGAGGTGTACGACCTGTATGCCATGGCCCACACTGGCTCTTTCAAGAAAGTCAAGGCTTTCTCTCAGTCTGACCTCGATGATGCAAACAACTTCACCAACATCTCCTCCCACAACAAGCTCGTGAGATATAGAGATGAGGGGAAGGCGAGGAAAGGGGAGGACTTTAACCCGAGCCAGGGTCCCATTGATCCAGAGCTGGTGATGATATCTGGTGGCGGGAGGTCCCATGGCTCCATAGCCATTGGAGATGGACTTATCCGTTGTCCTAGCACTCTCCCGGAGATCAAGGCGCGCCAGTCGAGCTCCGCTCCTGAGATAAGGCCTCGTGAACGGCCAGTGCAACTCGCCATCAAGGTTAGTGATACGTACTCAGTTATCTTTCTCCATTACATTGTGTGCGCTTCCATCAATGATTACAAATGGTCATGTGAGTGGTGTTGCAGGCTGCTATACAGACTGAGAGAGATAGAACGGAGAAACTTCTGGCGGAGGCGGCGGAGAGGCAGCGGGAGATGGAGGAGAGGACGAGAAAGATGATGGAGGAGGAGAGGGCACGGAATGACATGCAAGCAAGGGCCATGTACGAGCTCCTTGTGGTAAGTTTCTTCTGCAGATTACTTGCTAGTCTTAACATTTGAGTCTCATTACTAACTAGTATGACTCTGTTATGAAAACCAAATGTGCAGTCTGTGTGCGAGAAGTCCGGTCAGCCCGCTCCGCCGATGCCACTGATTGCTCCTGGGAGCACGGTGAGTTTAGTTTGAATGGACATTACTTGGTAGTCTTAACATTTGAGTGTCGTAATGCTAACGAGACATTGGAAATGATCTTTGGTGCAGCTTAACTCTAGAAACGCATCGCACGATCCTTCTCCAGGTAGCAGCACTAGCCACCCCGCTCCTACACCTCCCTGATCACGGTAAGTTTCTCTAGTGTTTTGCTTAACAAATGCATAAAGACCTAGACTTAGCTTTATTTCCTCCAATATGCTTACCATAATGACCTAGAGTTAGCTTATTTTCCTCCAAAATGACCCATTTTACCTAGGTTAGCTTATAAATGATGCAGTTCATCCAAGTTAGCTCAAAAATGACCCATTTTACCTAGATTAGCTCCTAAATGATCCATTTTACCTACGTTAGCTTTAAAATGGCCCATTTCACCTAGGTTAACTCCAAAATGACCCATCTTACCTAGGTTATCTCATAAATGATCCATTTCAACTAATTTAGCTCATAAACGATCCATTTGACCTAAGTGAGCTAAAAAACGATCCATTTCACCTAAATTAGCTCTTAAATGATCCATTTCACCTAAGTTAGCTCAAAAAGATCCATTTCAACTAAATTAGCTCTAAAATGACCCATTTTACGTAGATGAGCTCCTAAATGATCCATTTTACCTACGTTAGCTTTAAAATGACCCATTTCACCTAGGTTAGCTCCAAAATGACCCATTTCACCTAGATTAGCTCCAAAATGACCCATTTCACCTAGGTTAGCTCCAAAATGACCCATTTCACCTTACTTAGCTCAAAAACGATGCCCTTCACCTTAGTTAGCTCATAAACGACCCATTTCAACTAAGTTAGCTCATAAATGATCCATTTCAACTAAGTTAGATCATAAACAACCCATTTCAACTTAGTTAGCTCATATATGATCCATTTCACCTAAGTTAGCTCATAAATGACATATACTTCTTGTTCTAGTCTTCTTCTTGTTCTAGTCACCTATTTCTAACTTTCTTATTTACCATTTTGTAGATTTCATTCACTTCATGGAAGCTAGCTTGCTATGATGGAGTGCTTGCTTTTCCTTTGATGAAACTTTGCATTGTATCTAGCTTGTTATGATGGATGGAACTATGTGATATGGATCATTGCATCTAACTTGCTATGTTGATGAAACTTTGCATCGTAATATATATATGGATGGAACTATGTGTATGGATGGAACTTGCTTATGTATGAACAATGTGTATGGATGAAACTGATGTGATATGTGATATGAAACTTATGTGCTGGATATGTGCTGGATATGTGATATGAAACTTATATATTTTCTGTGCAAATTGTGGGATTTAATAAAAAACAGACAATATGCAGGCTCTTTGCCGTCTGCCACCGACGGCAAAGAGCTCTTTGCCGTCTGTCGCGGACGGCAAAGAAGCCACGTGGCAGCCAACTGTGCTTCCTGGGAGCTGACCCATTTGGTCAGTTTGCCTACAGTGGCAGACGGCAAAGACTTTGCCGTCCGTGGCAGACGGCAAAGAACCTGCACTTTGCCATCAGTGGCAGACGGCAAAGAACCTGCCATCTAGTGATGTGTAGATGACATCATAAGGCGGACGGCAAAGACCAGAGAAATTTTGCCGTCCGCGGCGGACGGCAAATGTCTGCCGTTAGCCACTTAACGGACTGACAGCGCAATTATTGCCGTCCGCCCTCTTTGCCGTCTGCCGCAGACGACAAAGAGCCTTTGCCGTCCGCCGCCAGGAAGCAGACGGCAAAGCAGCTGTTTACCGTAGCCTTCTTTTCCGGAGCCTTTTGCCGTCCGCGGCTGAAGGCAAAGGTCTTTGCCGTCCGCCTTTCGAGCCTTTGCCGTCCGCCGTGGCAGACGGCAAAGTAGCTGTTTCCTGTAGTGATAGAGGGATCCCAATGTGGCACTACAACGGGGAGGACGACGGCTGCGGTCGGAAAGGTCCGGGCACCCCCGCCGCTCTGGCCAAAATACTGACCGAGCTGTTCAAAGGGGAGGAAGAGGAATTTCTTCGCATCAATCGCAGAGAGGGATATTCTATGTATAATCCTCCCAGTTGGGTAAGCCCCAATCCTTCCGCTTTACTCATTCCGCTTCCCGGATTACTTTTGATAATTTTTTAACCCGCTTATAATAGCATTGGTGAAAAATCACCGAGGGGTTTCACAGCCCCGCCCCACAGCCTGAGAACCACAACCGGGAGCTGGATCCTGGGTTCGAAGAAGATCCGGATATATTCATGGTACTCGCGGAAGGGGTGTTTTACCAGGCGAGCTACAATGGCACGAAGGTGGCCATTATCGCCGATTACCCTGGTCTTCTTCCTGCTTCCCATGTAAGTCGTCAAGAAAAAATCTCACTCGAAAGAGCTTCCTCGCACTGCCTCACCCATCGTACTGTCTTCATGCTCCACAGGGGAGGCGTTCGGCACGTCATGCTACTCCGGGGGCGGCTCCAAAGAGAGCAGCTCTGGCGCCGAGCAAGGCTTCTAAAAGGAAGGTCGGTGAAGGCACGACTGGTCCCTCGTCAAAGAGGTAAGGATTTGAAGGTATACTTTAGTAGTCACATCCAACTGTAACTTGTACGTTTGTTTGATACCAGGAAAAAGGTTCGCCGGACCAAGTCCTAGGGTCCGGCTAGCCGTACTCCCAGCGCCCGGGATTTAGACCCCGTTGAAGAGGTGGGATCGGAGAATATGTCCGTTCCAACTCGGAAGTGGAGAGCGCCATGAATCATCGGCGCTGCAGGGCTATTTTACGAGACCCTGAGTTCTCGGAAGAGGCATTCAATGCCTTCAGCTCGGATGATGCGTACATCCGAACTGCTCGAAGTGGGCTTAGTAGAGCCACGAAGCAGTATTTAACAGATGTCCGGGTAAGTGTTCTTTGTCCGAATAGGATAGCCATATGCCAGTAGCCCCCGGGACTGAAAGCAGTTGGTACAACTGATTTAAGGACTGCTGTATGACCAGGTTCTTATAGAGAAGAACAAACTGCTATCCCAAGAGCTGGAACAATGTCGGATGCAGTTAAATGCTGCTACCGCCGAACTGAAAAAGTCCAAGAAGGCGTCACCTGGTAGTATTCCCCTCCAACGAGAAAATATAATTATATGCCTTGAATGCTAATAGCCCTGCCTATACCATGACGCAATTTGTCAGAGGGACTCAAGGAAGCGTTGGAAATCGCGCAAGCGAATGAGTAGGAAGCCAAAAGGCTACAAGCTACAGGCGATCGTGTGCTGAAGTAGGCCATTATTGAGAGAAACCAGCTCCAAGACTGCAAGACCCAGCTAGGCGAGGAGCTGAAAGATGTGCGAGCCCAGCTAGCCGATTCCGTGAAGGAGAACAAGAAGCTGCGGGGTGGCATATTCAGTATGTATCTGAACTATTTTTAAAGTAGTTCGAAGATAGGTGGAACTGATATAGTTATGATTGCAGGTATATTAACGGGCCGTCCTGAAGAGGAGGTGTCCGGATCAGTGAGTGATCTACTGCGAAGACTGTCGCAAGTGCACGAGCATGCTCGGCTGGCCATGCGGAGCGTTGCCAAGGCTCTGTGGCCATCCGCCTCCCCTCCAGGGAGTATGGAGGAGCTGGTAGAGCTGTTCAAAGGAGCGCGGCGACGTATCCGGCTATGGAAGATATCAACTTGCCAAGAGGGTGCGCGAGAGGCTTGGGCCATGGTGAAAACTCGGTATACCAAGCTTGATCCCAATCACATGGCTCGGGTCGGACCGCTAGGGTCGAATGGGGAAGAAATTCCCGTTAGTTTAGTATATGACCAAGTAGAGGTGGCCGCCAAATATTCCCAACAGGATTGTAAGTTAGACTGCCTGTTAGATGGTATGGAGGCGGAAGTGTTTGAGTCCAAGTGACTATGTACTTTCCTCACCATGTGGAATTCTAGCTGAATTGTATATCATTTGTCATGGCAGACCTTTTCGCTTCAACCTCCAGACCCGAAGGTGCGGAGTGTTTCCGAATACCGTCACGGCCGAATAGGCCAGGGTATGCGTGGAAATCTAAGCGTAGGGGTCATAGTTGCTTCAACAGACAAGTTGTATCCGGCTAGTTATGTTATATTACATTGAGATTGTAATAAACATCTTCCAGGGAGAATAGTTCCGTTAAGGGTTCCTTTCCCTGGGTGTGCATGCATTAGTAGACATGTCCGAATTGTGATGTGAAAATCACAGCGTGTATAGCTTCTGGGGGTTCACAATAGAGTGAGTGCAAAAAATATTTTCCATCCACCGACCGAATATTCTCTTAAGAATGCTAGCTTTCGGCTTCACCCAGTCTGAGGTACACATCCGGATGACCCGGCAGTAACAATCGCAGAGGTGCTCCCTTTACCACCTAGCCGAACAATCGGGAACGTAGGTGTAAGCACAGGAGCCAGGGAACCCAGCTTGGCCAAAACTTAAGTCATATCAATGCATATAATGGTGAAGAAAAGACATAAGGCAAAAACGCGCATGTGTGATGAGGTTGATGCTCAGAAAATAATATTAACAAGCTTCTGTTAAAGAAGCCCCCAGGTATAATGGGTGTACATATGTAAAAATGTGTACGTCAGCAGTGTTCGGTCGAGCCTTATGAGAGCTTTAAAGCGAAAAAGGTATAAAAGAGAGAAAAAGCAATGGAAAGTAGGGGAGAAGGAGACTAACGAAGAATTCGGCGCTATGCATAGAACCTTCGGAGTCTGGCCGTGTTCCAGGGGTTCCGCTCTAGGCGATTGTATGATGCATCACGAAGACGGTACGCTCCTCCGGTAAGAACTTCGTCAATTATGAAGGGACCCTCCCATTTGGGCTTGAGTTTGTCCTTTTTCTTCTCCGGCAAGCGTAGAACAAGTTCGCCGACGTTGTAAGTCTTGGCCCGTACTTCTCTGCTTTGATATCTTCGAGCCTGCTGCTGATAAAATGCGGAACGGGCTTTTGCGACGTCGCGCTCCTCCTCCAAGGCATCTAGGATGTCTTGCTGATCCAACTCGGCCTCTTTCTCTTCATACATACGCACTCGAGGTGAGTCTTGTATAATATCGCAGGGCAATACAGCCTTTGCACCATACACCATAAAGAAAGGTGTGTATCGGGTAGTACGGTTGGGTGTGGTCCGCAGCCCCTAGAGTACGGAGTCGAGCTCCTCGACCCAGTGTGTGTCTGATTCCTTCAAAGACCGCACTAGCCTGGGTTTGATGCCGCTCATAATAAGACCATTGGCTCATTCGACTTGACCGTTTGTTTGCGGGTGGTAGACAGAGGCGTAATCAAGCTTAATGCCCAGATTGGCACACCAGGTTTTGACTTCATCAGCCATGAAATTGGAATCGTTGTCGGTGATGATGCTGTGCGGGACACCATAACGGTGCACCACATCGGATATAAATGCAATCACCGGTCCGGACTCGGCTATTTTAACTGGTCTAGCCTCTATCCATTTTGTGAATTTATCCACCATGACCAGCAGATATTTTTTCTTATGGCTTCCCCCTTTAAGGGGTCCGACCATGTCCAAGCCCCAGACCGCAAAGGGCCATGTAATGGGGATTGTTTGTAGGGCGGTTGGGGGCATATGGCTTTGGTTGGCGAAGAGTTGGCATCCTACGCAATGTTGGACGAGGTCCTGTGCGTCTGCTCGGGCCGTAGGCCAATAAAATCCTGTACGGAAGGCCTTGCTGACAAGTGCCTGGGCTGCTGCGTGGTGCCCGCTGAGACCGGCATGGATTTCTGCCAAAAGTTGCCGGCCCTCCTCCTCGGAGATGCACCTTTGGAGGACTCCGGTAGTACTTTTCTTGTAGATCTCTCCTTCGTGAACTTTATAGGCCTTCGAACGTCGGACAATGCGATGGGCCTCGTTCTGATCTTCTGGGAGCTCCTTCCTATTAAGGTAGGCCAAGAATGGTTCGGTCCATGGGGTGATGACTGCCATGATGAGGTGGGTCGATGGTGTTATTTCGGTGGCTGAGCCTCCGATGATATCGGCGTGTTCGCCATCTATGTTTGTGTTCGGAACGGGACTGTCGTTGCAGTCTCCCCCTTGCCATACCACGGATGGCTTAAAGAGCCTTTCGAGGAAGATGTTAGCTGGTACGGGGTCGCACTTAGCGCCGATGCGAGCCAGGACGTCTGCCGCCTGATTGCTTTCGCGGGCGACATGATGAAATTCGAGCCCCTCGAACCGAGCCGACATCTTTAGGATGGTGTTGCGATAAGCTTCCATCTTTGGGTCTTTGGCGTCAAAGTCTCCATTAATTTGGGATATTGCGAGGTTTGAATCCCCGCGCACCTCCAGGTGTTGTATGCCCATTGATACGGCCATTCGAAGGCCATGTAACAAGGCCTCGTATTCGGCTGCGTTGTTGGAGTCTGTGTATAATATTTGGAGTACGTACTGGACGATATCCCCCGTGGGGGACGTTAATACGACGCCCACTCCTAGCCCCGCCAACATTTTGGAGCCATAAAAATGCATAACCCAGTTGGAATACGCGCCGTACTCTTTAGGGAGTTCGGCTTCTGTCCATTCGGCGACGAAGTCAGCCAGTACCTAGGATTTAATGGCTGGACGTGGTTTGTACGTGATGTCGAATGGGAGGTGCTCAATGGCCCATTTGGCAATCCCGCCAGTGGCGTCCCGGTTGTTTATTATATCGTTGAGGGGCACTTCAGAGGCCACCGTGATCGAACACTCCTGAAAGTAGTGTCGTAACTTTCGAGATGCCATGAATACTGCATATGCTATCTTTTGATAGTGAGGGTACCGGGATTTGCATGGTGTGAGGACGGTGGATACTTAGTATACCGGCTTTTGGAGCGGAAACTTGTGTCCGTCCTGTTCTCGCTCGACGACGAGTACGACGCTCACCACCTGGTGTGTTGCCGATATGTATAAGAGCATTGGTTCGCCAACGTTTGGCGCGACCAGGATTGGGTTGCTTGCCAGAAGGGCTTTTATTTCTTCCAGTCCGGCCGTCGCCGCGTCTGTCCACTCAAAGTTATCGGTGCACCGTAGAAGGCGATAGAGCGGCAGCGCCTTTTCTCCCAACCTGGAGATAAAGCGGCTTAAAGCTGCCACGCACCCAGCGAGTTTTTGGACCTGTTTGAGTTCGGTTGGCGTAGCCAATTGTGACAGAGCTCGGATTTTGGCTGGATTTGCTTCAATTCCTCTGTTGGAAACGATGAAGCCCAATAGTTTTCCAGCAGGGACGCCGAAGACGCACTTTTCCGGGTTGAGCTTGATGTCGTATGTGCGGAGGTTGTCGAATGTGAGACACAAGTCGTCTATTAGTGTCTCGACGTGTCTAGTTTTGATGACGACTTCGTCCACGTAAGCCTCCACTGTTTTGTCTATCTGTTTCTCGAGGCATGTTTGGATCATGCGCTGGTAGGTGGCGCCGGCGTTCTTGAGCCCGAAAGGCATGGTGTTGAAGCAAAATGGCCCGTATGGCATAATGAATGCTGTTGCGGCTTGATCGGACTCCTTCATTTTGATTTGATGGTATCCGGAATATGCTTCAAGGAAGCACAGCGAGTCGTGTCCTGCGGTGGTGTCAATGATTTGATCAATGCAGGGGAGAGGGAAGGGATCCTTAGGGCAAGCCTTGTTAAGGTCTTTGAAGTCGATGCATAGGCGCCAGGATTTATCCTTCTTTGGTACCATTACCAAGTTTGCCAGCCAGTCCGGATGTTTGATATCTTTGACGAATCCAGCCTCGATGAGTTTGGCTAGCTCCTCCCCCATAGCTTGTCGTTTGGGTTCGGAAAAGCGCCGCAGTGTTTGTTTGACCGGCTTATATCCCTTTAGTATGTTGAGGCTGTGTTCGGCCAACTCGCGCGGGATTCCTGGCATATCTGAGGGGTGCCAGGCGAATATATCCCAGTTTTCGCGCAAGAAGTCTCATAGTGCGGCGTCCACTGTGGGGCTGAGCTGCGCTCCGATGGAGGCTGTCTTCTTCGGATCTGTTGGATGGACCTGAAATTTGACCGTTTCTTCTGCTGGCTTGAAGGAAGTGGATTTGGGTCGTTTGTCCAGGATAACATCGTCTCTATCCACAGTGGAGTGTAGTGCGGTTAGTTCTTCACCCGCAAGGGCCTCAGACAATGCCTCGAGGGCCAAGGATGCGGTTTTGTTCTCGGCGCAGAGTGCTATGTCCGGATTACTGACGAGGGTGATTATTCCATTGGGCCCAGGCATTTTTAGCTTCATATACCCATAATGAAGTATGGATTGAAAGCGCATGAAAGCCTCTCGCCCTAACAAGGCGTGGTATCCACTGTTGAAAGGGGCCACCTGGAAAGTTATTTCTCCGGACCGATAATTCAATGGCGTGCCGAATACCACATCAAGTGTAATTTTTCCCGCACATCGCGCTTCCCAACAGGGAATGATACCTCGAAAGGTTGTGCTGCTTTTCTCGATGCGGCTCCTGTCTATTTCCATCTTGTGGAGCGTGTCCTCGTAAATGAGGTTTAGTCCGCTGCCGCCATCCATGAGGACTTTTGTAAGTCGAAAGCCATCCATGATGGGACTGAGGACTAATGCAGCTGGCGCTCGGACTGTTCTGTATTTAGGTTCGTCACTGGCGTTAAGGGTTATGGCCGTGTCATTCCAGGGGTCAATTGCGGCGACCTGGAAAATTTCGGCGAGGTCGCGCAGGGCCCTTTTGCGCTTATTGTTTGAAGCAAATGTCTCGAAGACTGTCAATACTCTATTGTCGTCGTTTGCTGGAGGGTGTTGTTCTAGGGTGTCCTTGATAAGGATGTCCTCGCCGCTCTTGGCTACCTGCCGAAGTATCCAACATGCTCTAAGGCTGTGGGTTGCCACGGTATCCGGCGTTGTGTGTATTTTGCATGGGCCATTGAGCCGTCCCTCCAGAATGATTCCGTGCATCGTAATGGGTTTATGTTTGTTGGCTGGTCGGCTGGGCGTGCCATGGGGGTGCATCCTCTTCGCCTGTAGGATGAGTTGGGTTGTGACCGACGTTTCCCAGCGGGCTGCCTGAATTTTCCAGGCGCTTTCCATCGCGCCGTACTTTTGTACAATAGTTGCTAAGTCAGCGAACTTTAGTATGCGGCGGCGATTGATGGCGTTGAGAATACCTTCGTCCACGCAGTTGTTGCGGAATGCCGCTATCATGTCTTCGTCGCGACAATCTTTTACCTTATTTTTGACAAGGAGGAATCTGGCCCAGAAGTGGTGGACCGTTTCCTGAGACTTTTGTTTGATGCTCATGAGAGCGTCTATGTCCGGGTGGGTGGGTGGAACGAAATCCGAACCCTGACCCGATTTCAGATCCAGAGTTTGAAGGTCTACCGGACCTGGCAGTTCGGGCTCCGAGATATCGACTGATTTTTTAGGCTCATCGTCCGACTCCATGTTCGGGGGACATGATATGCCTTTCTGCCGGAGAGTATCCGGCCCTTCAAGATCGGAGATCCGAACATAGTTTGTCTTCAATATAGTAGAAGAGTTGCTCTGCTCCTCGACTACTGCTATCTGATGGGTGATCGGTGTTGTTTTAATCTTTCTCTGGTTAGGTTTAAGCCCAAGCCGATCGTAGTGTGTAGCGACCCCCAAGGCGGACATGCGATCCAGGAGTTTGTTCAACGATGATAACTCTATTGGATCCATGCAGGCGGAGTATTCGGGATCAACGCGGAGGCGATTTTCGATGACTTGAGAGGTCATTGTCGGCTTAAGGGCCGACCCGGCGGTCATGACGAAGCCGCCCAGCCGGAGGGTTTGGCCTGGGGCCAGGGCTCCTCTGGGGATGATATTATCCTTGAAAACAAGGCGAGCCATCAACCCTCTTGGCGAGGGCACAGTGGAACTCTCAATGAAAGCACCAATGTCGGTGTCGAAACCGGCGGATCTCGGGTAGGGGGTCCCGAATTGTGCGTCTAGGATCGACGGTGACAGGAGACGGGGGACACGATGTTTACCTAGGTTCGGGCCCTTTCTATGGAGGTAATACCCTACTTCCTGCTTGATTAATCTTGATGAATATGGGTGTTACAAGAGTTGATCTACCACGAGATCGTAATGGCTAAACCCTAGAAGTCTAGCCTATGTGAATATGGTAATGAGTCTCTCTATCCGGACTATGCTCTCCGGATTATATAGGCACCGGAGAGATCTAGGGTTACATGGGGTCGGTTACATAAGAGGGAATCTTCATAGTCGGTCGCCAAGCTTGCCTTCCACGCCAAGTAGAGTCCAATCCGGACACGGGTACAATCTTCGGCCTTCATGTCTTCACAGCCCATCAGTCCGGCCCTCGGATAACAGGCCAGACGCCCGAGGACCCCTTAGTCCAGGACTCCCTCCCTCACTTCAGAATAGAGGGAAGAGCTGCATCGCCGCAACGTGGAGGCGCTTCAGACCCCCATCGTGGGGGATACCTCTGATACGTCTCCGTCGTATCTAAATTTTTTGATTGTTCCATGCCAATATTATACAACTTTCATATACTTTTGGCAACTTTTTATACTATTTTTGGGACTAACATATTGATCAAGTGCCCAGTCCCAGTTCCTGTTTGTTGCATGTTTTTTGTTTCGCAGAAAACCCATATCAAACAGAGTCCAAACGTGATAAAAACTGATGGAGATTTTTTTGGAATATTTATGATTTTTGGGAAGAAGAATCAACGCGAGACGATGCCCGAGGGGGCCACGAGGCAGGGGGCGCGCCCCAAGGGGTCAGGCGCGCCCTTGGCCCTCGTGGCCACCCCGTAAGGCATTTGGTGCCCTTATTTCTCCGCAAGAAAGCTAATATCCAGATAGAGATCATGTCCAAAATTCAGTCCAATCGGAGTTACGGATCTCCAGGAATATAAGAAACGGTGAAAGGCCAGAATCTGGAGCGCACAAACAGAGAGAGACAGAGAGACAGATCCAATCTTGGAGGGGCTCTCGCCCCTCCCACGCAATGGAGACCATGGACCATAGGGGAAACCCTTGTCCCACCTAGGGAGAAGGTCAAGGAAGGAGAAGAAGGAGGGGGGCTCTCTCCCCCTCGCTTCTGGTGGCACCAGAGTGGCGCCGGGCCATCATCGTCACCGCAATCTACACCAACAACTTCACCGCCGTCATCACCAACTCTTCCCCCCTCTATGCAGCGGTGTAACCCCTCTTTTACCCGCTGTAATCTCTACTTAAACATGGTGCTCAACGCTATATATTATTTCCCAATGATGTATGGCTCTCCTATGATGTTTGAGTAGATCCATTTTGTCCTATGGGTTAATTGATGATCGTGATTGGTTTGAGTTGCATGTTTTATTATTGGTGCTGTCCTATGGTACTCTTCGTGTCGCGCAAGCATGAGGGATCCCCGCTGTAGGGTTTGCAATATGTTCATGATTTGCTTATGGTGGGTGGCGTGAGTGACAGAAGCACAGACCCGAGTAAGTAGGTTGTTGCGTATGGGATAAAGGGGACTTGATACTTTAATGCTATGGTTGGGCTTTACCTTAATGATCTTTAGTAGTTGCGGATGCTTGCTAGAGTTCCAATCATAAGTGCATATGATCCAAGAAGAGAAAGTATGTTAGCTTATGCCTCTCCCTCAAATAAAATTGCAATAGTGATTACCAGTCTAGTTATCGATTGCCTAGGGACAAATAACTTTCTTGTGACAAAAAGCTCTTTACTAAAACTAATTTAGTTGTTTCTTTATCTAATCAGCCCCTACTTTTTATTTACGCGCTCTTTATTACCGTGCGAACCTATCCAAAAACACCTACAAAGTACTTCTAGTTTCATACTTGTTCTAGGTAAAGCGAACGTTAAGCTTGCGTAGAGTTGTATCGGTGGTGATAGAGCATGAGGGAGTATTTGTTCTACCTTTAGCTCCTCGTTGGGTTCGACACTCTTACTTATCAAAAGAGGCTACAATTGATCCCTTATACTTGTGGGTTATCAAGACCTTTTTCTGGCGCCGTTGCCGGGGAGTTATAGCGTGGGGTGAATATTCTCGTGTGTGCTTGTTTGCTTTGTGACTAAGTAATTTTTATTTGCTGTTCTAAGTTGTTCTCTATCTTTAGTTATGGATATATATGGATCACGAAATACCAAAAAAAGGTTTACTTGCTACTCATGGAGATGGGGAACCTCCTAAAACCCTCGATGCTGGTTATGTGAAAAATATCATGTACTACTTTGATAATCCTGAGAAAACCCCATTCAACTTTGTAATGGGAGACACGTTGGATCAACATGAATACTTTAGGGATTATCGCTTGACTTAAAAAGGGAAACTATTATGGGATCAAATTCATATGTTGCATTGGTATGCTCGGGAACTTTGCTTGAGATATGATTATACTTGTTGCTCTAGGATGAAGGCTCCACACCTTCCCTTTTCATGCAAATTTAATGATAATGAAACCTTAGCTTCTTATGCTAATGGTATATATGATTACTATGATGTGGAACGAATAGAAGAATTTGTTGCTTTTATGGGTGCTTATGAAATTGAATCTTTGTTTAAAGAGTGTGAAAATCTTGATGATGCTGTTTACAGACCTGAAAATTTTGCTATACTTAAATATTGCTATGAGAATTATGAATTCAATTCCGATACTGATGATTTTATTGAGAGAGTCTCCGCAGTCCAAGAAGAGACTAATATTTTGCAGGAGTCTATGGAAGAAGAAATTGATGAAACTGTGAGCTCATTGGATGAAAAAGATGAGGAGGAGAGCGAAGAACAAAAGGAGGAAGAGCGGATTAGCTACCCGTGCCCACCTTCTAATGAGAGTAACTCTTCAACTCATACATTATTTTATTTCCCTTCGTGCTTACCGAAGGATGAATGCCATGATAATTGTTATGATCCCGTTGATTCTTTTGAAATATCCCTTTTTGATGATGCTTGCTATGCTTGTGGCCAAGATGCCAATATGAATTATGCTTATGGAGATGAACTTGCTATAGTTCATTATGTTAAATATGAAATTGTTGCTATTGCACCCACGCATGATAGTCCTATTATCTTTTTGAATTCTCCAAACTACACTATATCGGAGAAGTTTGCCCTTATTAAGGATTATATTGATGGGTTGCGTTTTACTACTACACATGATTATTTTGATAGATATAATATGCATGTGCTTGCTGCTCCTACTTGCAATTATTATGAGAGAGGAACTACATCTCCGCCTCTCCATGTTTCCAATATGATAAAATTGCAAGAAACTGTTTATACTATGCATTGGCCTTTACTTTGTGTGCATGAATTGTTCTTTTATGACATGCCGATGCATAGGAAGAGAGTTAGACTTCGTCATTACATGATATATGTTAGTTTGTGCTCACTACTAAATTACAAATCATTGTTAATTAAAATTGACTTTGATATACCTTGGGACCCGGGTGGATCCATTACTTGAGCACTATATGCCTAGCTTAATGGCTTTAAAGAAAGCGCTGGCAGGGAGACAACCCGGAAGTTTTAGAGAGTCATTTATTTCTGTTGAGTGCTTTTATATAGTTATTAAAAAAAGAGGGGAACCTAAAACTTTTTCAAAAAAAGGAAAGTGAAAGTGAGAAAGACGAGCATTGTTAAAGTGGGAGCTAGCCTTGAACTTTGTTCATGCTCATGAAACTTTGTGAATCTTGATTACAGAAACTTTTCAACAAAAATAATTATCCCCTTGTACAATTCCATTGTATTATAAAAATAATGTGCCAAGGTTTGCCTTTAGGATGTTTACAATGCTTGTTGGTTTGTGCGGTGCAGGACATAAACTTTGGCTGTAGTGCGCGATTTTACATTTTTTACTGGAACGTCAAATGGTTCTGAAACTTTTTGCACTGTCTTTATATTAAATTTTTTATTTTTATTAATTTTGGAAGAATTTTTTAGGTAACAGAGGTATGGTGAATGTTCAGATTACTACAGACTGTCCTGTTTAAGACAGATTCTGTTTTTGATGCATAGTTTGCTTGTTTTGATGAAACTGTCGATTCCTATCAGTGGATTAAGCCATACTAAAGTAGCTATAATGCAAAAACAAAATATGAATTGGTTTTCAACAGTACTTAGACTAGTGATTTGCTTTATTATACTAACGGATCTTACCGAGTTTTCTGTTGAGTTTTGTGTGGATGAAGTGTTCGAAGATCGAGAAGGTCTCGATGTGAGGAGAAGGAGGAGAGGCAAGAGTTCAAGCTTGGGGATGCCCAAGGCACCCCAATTAAATATTCAAGGAGACTCAAGCGTCTAAGCTTGGGGATGCCCTAGAAGGCATCCCATCTTTCTTCAACAAATATCGGTATGTTTTCGGATTCGTTTCGTTCATGCGATATGTGCAAATCTTGGAGCGTCTTTTGCATTTAGTTTTCACTTTTATTTTATGCACCATGCTGGTATGATATAGTCCTTGGTTGATTTATAGAATTCTCATTGCACTTCACTTAAATCTTTTGAGTATGGCTTTATAGAATGCTTCATGTTCTTCACTTATATCATTTGAAGTTTGGATTGCCTGTTTCTCTTTACATAGGAAACCACCATTTATAGAATGCTCTTTTGCTTCACTTATCTTTGTTAGAGCGTGGGCATATCTTTTTTTAGAAAGAATTAAACTCTCTTGCTTCACTTATACCTATTTAGAGAGATGACAGGAACTGGTCATTCACATGGTTAGTCATAAAATCCTACATAAAACTTGTAGATCACTGAATATGATATGTTTGATTCCTTGCAATAGTTTTGTGATATAAAGATGGTGATATTAAAGTCATGCTAGTGGGTAGTTGTGGATTGTAGAAATACCTCTGTTGAAGTTTGTGATTCCCGTAGCATGCACGTATGGTGAACCGTTATGTGATGAAGTCAGAGCATGAGGTATTTATTGATTGTCTTCCTTATGAGTGGCGGTCGGGGACGAGCATTGTCTTTTCCTACCAATCTATCCCCCTAGGAGCATGCGCGTTGTACTTTGTTTCGATGACTAATAGATTTTTGCAATAAGTATGTGAGTTCTTTATGACTAATGTTGAGTCCATGGATTATACGCACTCTCACCCTTCCGTCATTGCTATCCTATTCGGTACCATGCATTGCCCTTTCTCACCTCGAGAGTTGGTGCAAACTTCGCCGGTGCATCCAAATAACCCCGTGATACGATACGCTCTATCACACATAAGCCTCCTTATATCTTCCTCAAAACAGCCACCATACCTACCTATTATGGCATTTCCATAGCCATTCCGAGATATATTGCCATGCAACTTCCATCATCATCATATACATGACTGGAGCATTCATTGTCATATTGCTTTGCATGATCGTAAGATAGCTAGCATGATGTTTTCATGGCTTGTCCTTTTTTTATATCTTTGCTATGCTAGATCATTGCACATCCTAGTACACTGCTAGAGGCATTCATATAGAGTCATATCTTTGTTCTAGATATCGAGTTGTAATATTGAGTTGTAAGTAAGTAAAGTGCGATGATCATCATTATTAGAGCATTGTCCCATGTGAGGAAAGGATGATGGAAGCAATGATTCCCTCACAAGTTGGAATGAGTCTCCGGACTTTATGAAAAATAAAAGGGGCCAAAGAAGCCAAAAAAAGAGAGCCAAAGAAGCCCACAAAAAATGAGAGAAAAAGAGAGAAGGGGCAATGCTACTATCCTTTTACCACACTTGTGCTTCAAAGTAGCACCATTTTCTTCATATAGAGAGTCTCTTGAGTTATCACTTTCATATACTAGTTAGAATTTTCATTATAGAACTTGGCTTGTATATTCCGATGATGGGCTTCCTCAAATGCCCGAGGTCTTCATGAGCAAGCAAGTTGGATGCACACCCACTTAGTTTTCAGTTTGAGCTTTCATACACTTATAGCTCTTAGTGCATCCATTGCATGGCAATCCCTACTCCTCACATTGACATCAATTGATGGGCATCTCCATAGCCCATTGATTAGCCGCGTCGGTGTGGGACTTTCTTCCTTTTTGTCTTCTCCACACAACCTCCACCATCATATTCTATTCCACCTATAGTGCTATATCCATGGCTCATGCTCATGTATTGCGTGAAAGTTGAAAAGGTTTGAGAACGTCAAAAGTATGAAACAATTGCCTGCTTTAAGCGCCAGCTAATAGCCATCGCAAGGAGCCTGAAAAAGAAGCAACAACAACTTCAAGCTGATCAAGATCTACTCAACGATAGATGGACTGATGTCCTAGCAGCCGAAGAATACAACCTTAAGCGCCCAGCCAAAAGCTACCCGCAACGCAAATTGTTACCACAGTTCGACGATGAGGCGTTGGAGCCCATACCATCATCACACAATGCGGCCGACCGACCGCCACGGGGTCGGGACAAAGAGGCAACTCAAGCCGAACACCAGCCCGCCCCACCTCACCTTAAAGGTAGAGATAAATCAGCTCGGGGACATACCTACGACCTGCGGCAAAAACTGGACATTAATGCAGGGCATACTAGATCGATCTACGGATCGCGAGGGTGTGCCCCGACACGTGACGACGGCCACCTATTCGGACGTAACAAACCTAGTCACGCCCGGGCCGAACTCCGCAGACGGACTCCATCGGAGCTACGTCGTGATGTGGCCCAATATAGAGGCGCCACACACCCCCTTTGCTCCACTGACGAAGTAATGGACCATGAATTCCCAGAAGGGTTTAAACCCGTAAATATGATGGGACAACAGACCCTGCGGTATGGATCGAGGATTTTCTCCTCCATATTCACATGGCATGTGGTGATGATCTCCACGCCATTAAATATCTCCCAAAACTCAAAGGACCAACAAGGTACTGGTTAAACAGTCTGCCTGAAAACTCTATCGGCAGCTGGGAGAATCTCGAAGACGCATTCCGCGACAACTTCCAAGGTACATATGTCCGGCCACCAGATGCCGATGACTTAAGTCACATCGTCCAGCAGCCCGGAGAGTCAGCTAGGAAGCTCTGGACCAGGTTCTTAGTTAAAAAGAACCAAATCATAGACTGTCCAGACGCGGAAGCCCTAGCGGCCTTCAAACACAGTGTCCGAGACGAGTGGCTCGCCCGCCACCTCGGTCAGGAAAAACCAAAATCCATGTCAGCCCTTACCGCTCTGATGACCCGCTTTTGCGCGGGAGAGGACAGCTGGCTCACTCGTAGAAGCAACAGTGTCAGTGATCCGGGCACTTCCGAAGTTCGAGACGGAAATGGGAAACCACGACGCGATAAACACAAACGTGGTAATACTAATGAGGGAACGCACGATACAGCGGTTAATGCCGGATTCAGCGGTCCCAAACCGGGTCAGCAGAAAAAGCCATTTACGGCAAATAGAGACGGACCATCCAATTTAGACAAGATATTGGATAGGCCATGCCAAATTCATGGCCACCCCAATAAACCAGCCAATCACACCAACAGAAATTGTTGGGTCTTCAAACAGGCCGGCAAGTTAAATGCCGAACATAAGGGGAAGAGGCCACCCGGCGATAGCAACGACGAAGAGACTCGCCAACCAAACACCAAGGGTCAGAAGCAATTTCCCTCCGAAGTCAAAACAGTGAACATGGTATATGTGACACACACACCTAGGGGTGAATGCACGGAACACTCCCTCCGAACAAAAGATCACACTACGGCTATTTTAGCCGGACTATACAGCGGCCTTATCACACCGCATACCTCATCGGCCACTATGCCGCCGGTCTCTAACCAGCATGACCGATCAATGTCCATACGGGACTAGCAATTTGGCTTCCGCCGTTCTCCTAACATGCCTGCGTCGCCGGTACCGCGCATACATAACTATGCACTTAAAATACCCTGGGCATCGACGGAAGCACAATACAGATGGCTGAATGGCTGGTCACCCACGGACTCTATTGGAATTCGGGTTCATACGCTCATCCAAAGGTTATTCCTATTAAGGAGTCCCTTAACCGAGGACAGGCGGCGCAGACGTGCGACAGGAGGTCCAAAATAACTTTTTGTATACCGCACTCAATATTTCGAGCCTATAAAGTGCCTTTTTCCTCAGCCTTCGACCCCTGGCATGTCAAATGGCCGAGGTTGCGGCTTTTATATACTAACGATTGGCATATTACTCAGCTCCCAACAAAAATAATCCACTTCGTTCCTTTTTATATAAAGAATTGAATTTTGCCATTGTGGTCGTTTCACACACACATCGGCATAACCTGCCAAGGGCTCGGTACGGGAACAAACGAGTTGCCGACAAAGTCCGAACAGCTTTATAGCATACTTCGGCGTCGCGAGTTTGGCCTTATATGCATCAGCTCTGAATCATGTCTTGGGTCAATAGTTGGGTTGCCGTATGCTTGCTACCTTACGTTCCGCTCTATCGGCTAAGGTAGTAAAGCGAGAACTACTGTGATTGTGCTTCCGGTTCATCTGGTCAATCACCTCAATAGAGAAAGCCGAAAACTGACTATCATGATGCGGCGAGAGCTGGTCATCCACTCGACGACTTATTGGAATCTTTCGCGATTCCCTCTGTATTACACGGAGGACCTTTTTTCAGGTCATACATGTAACGCACCGTATTAGGACAACCGCGTACATACCAGGGGCTATGTCGTAGACCCACCGTAAAACTCCTATGGCTAAGTGAAAGTGTTAACGCCCTATAGTCCGATTTCCTCGTTCGCCGCATTGACACCTCCTTCATGGACCAAGACGTTGGATTAAGAGTGATCAAATGCTTTTCCGAACACCCCCGTACTTCCTACGAGGGGGCTGAAGCCAACGACTGGAAAACTTTCAGATTATAAAAAACGGACGAACAGGAGGAGCCAAAGCTTTTATGCAATACTAAAATAAAAATAGCTTTATAATATTGTCTTTCACAATTTCCATACACTTCACTCGGAAATTATGTCTTTCGAGCATTGACCCTCTATTAAGAGGGCAACCTCTAAGACATCATCGAAATAATGCTCTAGTGCGTGATGGTCCTTGCCCTTGGGTGGACTCCTTGCTGCAACATCGACGGCCTTCATCTTCGTCCAGTATGTCTTGACACGGGCAAAGGCCATCCATGCACCTTCAATGCACGCTGATCGCTTAACGGCGTGGATACGCGGCACCGCGTCAGCAAGTCGCCGCACCAAGCCAAAATAGCTATCCGGAATTCGCTCGGTTGTCCACAGCCGGACCACAACGTCCTTCATGGCAGCACCGGACATCCGGTGAAGCTCGGCCCATTGGGTCATCTGTTCGTTCAGCAAGAGTGGGCGCTTCGACGCATCGAATTGCAACCAGAAAAGCTTCTCCGTTGCATACCCTTCTTGCGCTTGATAAAACTGCACCGCATTGGAAGCACTCTTCGGCAAATGCAACAAAGCGTCTGGAGAACTCCACACTAGGTTAAGTGGGGCATAATGCGGATCACCGAACTTAGTTTGTAATAAAAAGGGCTTACCAGCCACGATCTCCCCAGCTTGCCGGATCTCCTCCCGGGCCGCTCTAGATTCAGACCGCGCTTCTTTTGCCTCTTCTAAGGCCTTATCAAGATCAGCTGTTTTGGCTTTATTATCCTTCTCGAGGAATTCATAGTGGTCGGCGGCATCCTTTAGTTCGCGCGCCATCGTGGATATCATCTCCTCGGCTTGGCGCCGAGCAGCCTGTTCGGCCTTTAACTTGGCAGACGCCTTTTCGGCAGCCGCATTACTAAACCGGGCCTGCTCCTTGGCCCGGACTAGCTCCGCCCGAAGAATCTCAACTGCGGCAGCACCATCTGCAGCCATGCATATCTCAGTATTCAGAGTTGCGCTTATAAATATACGCAAACGCATGTAATGACTACCCCCAATACATACCTTGCACCTCGTCAAGCCGCCTGTTGATAAGCGTGATGTCATCATCTGCCACATTGAGCCTTCGCTGCAGATCGGCAACCTTCGTAGTTCGGGCAGTCGCCTGGGAGGTAACAACCTGTGTTTCAATTAATTAGATTACTCACTGGGCATATCTTTTTGATCCCCTGATCGCCTCCCTTGGGAAGCCAATCAGAGTCTCAGGGGCTACTACCTATACACAGGTGCAGTTTGTGAATAAAATACAATCAATTTTTTTTACAGTACAAACCTCGAAGCCTCTTAGCAGGCTCGTGTAGGCTTCAGTCAATCCGCTTTTTGCGGATATAACTTTTGCAACCACCGTACCCATCAAGGTACGATGTTCCTCCGAGATGCATGACTGTCGCAACATGTTCATCAATATATCCGACGCTTCAGGACCTCCGGAAGCTGCTGTTGGAGTACGGCCTCCATTTGAAGGGATCCGTTTATTCGTCCTTAAAGTTGTCCCCGGCTGTAGGCCGGACAGTTCGGGGCCTTCGTTGTTGGCCCCGGACCCTGGGCTACCAAAGCATCGCCTTCACGATGTGTCTTCATCACCCCTCGCACCACTTGTTAATCAGTTGAGGCCCTCCGGGACGACACCTCGAGGTCGTCAGCCCTATTGGGTGAGGAGACCGGCGGAGGTGTCTCGCTTTCCATCATCTCTGGGAGAAGATCCCCCGAGGAAGAGGATTGGGGAAGAAGGCTGTGTGCCGAGCTGCAAAAACATATATTCTAGTTACTTTGGTTGCGGGAAAGGAGTTGGATATGTTCACAAACATTCTTGTTCACTTACGATTCGGCTAGAGGCTTGTCCCCATCGTGGGACTGTGCGAGGACGCCATCCTCCAAGCCCGAGCCGCCCGACTAAGGCACCTTGCCTCGCTTGGAAGCCCTTTCCCCCCAATCTTTGGAGGCAGCCCTTTTCTTACCCTGGGGGGACAATACCTTGATTTCTCCTTCACTTTTGTCTTCGGACGATGGAATTTTGATTCCCCCGGACGTAATGTCTGATATACCTTCGGGATGGAGGCCGCTCTTGGTCCTCCCACTCCCCGCCTTGTTCTCCTCCACAGGAATATGGTACGGTGCCGGGGCCAGCATCCTTGTTAGTAAGGGATCTGCCGAGTCTTTGGGAATGGGGGCCGAACACCTGATTCGCTCCGTTTTCTTTATCCAGCCCTGGAAGAAGATAGTTTGCTCAGTGACATATATGGCATACTCAACTAGAAAGAGTTCGGGCATCGAGCGCTTACCGAGGTATCCGGATGATTGCAGTCGAGGCCGATGTCCTCGGTGGTGTCCGGCCACTGTTTTCGTTTCCCAAAGAACAACTTCCACATTCCCTTATGCGTAGTGCCGAAGAAGTGTTGGAGGGTACGTGGCCCTTCCGGATTGAACTCCCACATACGGAGAGGCCGACGCTGGCATGGCAGGGCTCGGCGGACTAGCATTACTTGAATCACGTTGAGGAGATCGATGTCCTTCTCAAGAAGGCTTCGGATGCGGCTCTGTAGAGTCTGCACTTCATCAACGGATCCCCAGTCCAGCCCCTTATTAATCCATGATGCGAGCTGTACCAGAGGGCCGGAACAGAACGCGGGTATAGTTGCCCACTTGGAACCACGGGGTTCTGTGATATAAAACCACTCCCGCTGCCATTGGTTGGAGGTTTCAGTGAAAGAACCATTTGGCCAGAGAGTACCGGTAAGCTTGCTCACTACAACGCCGCCGCACTCCGCCTGTTCCCCTTCAATCACCTTCGGCTTCACATTAAAAGTCTTGAGCCATAAGCCAAAGTGTGGGGGAATCCGAAGGAAGGCCTCACACGTGATGATGGACGTCGAGATATGGAGGAAAGAATCCGGGGCTAGATCATGAAAATCTAGTCCGTAACATGAGTCCCCGGACGAAGGGGTGAAGAGCGAAACATAGTCCTCGGAGGAGGTGAGAGATGAAAACAACCCTCTCGCTGGATCTGGGGGTCGGAATAACATGTCCTGGAGCAGGAAGTCTGTGGGGAATCTCAGCGGTCAGGTATCTGGCCGCCCGAAGCTTCACAATGTCCTCCTCTGTAACCGAGGAAGCCACCCATCGGCCCTGTAGGCCGGATCCGGACATGATCGGGGAGCTTGAAGCAATGAAGTCAGGGTTCTAGAACTCGAGGTTGGAAAGGCTGGGGAGAGGTTTGGCGTAAAAAAAGACGGCCCGTGGCTCCTTTATAAAGACCATGGGTATCGTGCGCCTCCTTCTAAGCCTAGAAACTAGCCTATTCCTAAGGAATTTTTCCAGTGGAACGGTTGGGTTACCAACGCTCGCATTAATAGGAATCCCGCAATAAGGGGACAAGATCTCTGCTTCGACAAGACATGCTAATAGAAACCGTGCCTCGAAACGTGGGACAACAGTACATCGGTTCGAAATTATAACCGGGTGGACGTGATGTCATGTTGGAAAAAGTTGTCAGCAGATTGGACTCGTGGAATACTATATTCTCTGCGGTTGTGTGTGGTGTGTGTGTTGTAGGTCCGAACACGATAAGTACGTCTTAATACTATCTTGGAGTTCTGAAGGAGGAACCCGCCTTGCAATGCCGAAGACAAAATCTGCGCGCCGGATACCTCGACATTGAAGCCAGGTTCAGGGGCTACTGAGGGAGTCCTGGACTAAGGGGTCCTCGGGCGTCCGGCCTGTTAGCCATGGTCCGGACTGATGGGCTATGAAGATACAAAGACCGAAGACTGCACCCGTGTCCGGATGGGACTCTCCTTGGCATGGAAGGCCAGCTTGGCGATCAAATATGTAGAGTCCTTTCTCTGTAACCAACCTGATGTAACCCTAGATCCCTCCGGTGTCTATATAAACCGGGGGGCTTAGTCCGGATTGATATACTCATTACCATAGTCATACAGGCTAGACTTTTAGGGTTTAGCCATTATGATCTCGTGGTAGATCAACTCTTGTAATACTCATATTCATCAAGATCAATCAAGTAGGAAGTAGGGTATTACCTCCATAGAGAGGGCCCGAACCTGGGTAAACATCGTGCCCCCTGTCTCCTGTTACCATCGACCTTAGACGCACAGTTCGGGACCCCCTACCCGAGATCCGCCGGTTTTGACACCGACAGGGACTACACCTAGTGGGTGCACTTGGCGTGCCCCCACTGTTCAACTTCCCACTCGACATGGTCCGCCCAGCGCGAGTGGAAGGAGCAAAAACAACAACAATAACAACAACATCAGTTCTCAGACCACCACCGACCGCCCACAGTCCACCACGGTCTCGGGGACTACACCTAGTGGGTGCATTTAGCGTGCCCCCACTGGTTGAGTTCCCACTAGGCACGACCTGTCTAGACTGAGTGGAAGTACTACAAACAAACATGTCGTAAAGACCCCCGCCGAATCAAACATTCGACGGTGGTATCGGGGACTACACCCAGTGGGTGCACTCAGCGTGCCCCCACTGGTTCAAAAGTTCACTCGAGGCGACCTGGTCGACTCAAGTGAAAGAGCTACAAAGCAAAAGAGAAACACCCAGTGGGTGTACAGTTATAAGGTGCAAACTTATGATAGACGCACATAAGGTTCCAAAACGCTCATCCACGGACATCTTACGAATAATAAAGTAGAAGTTCTCAAGTAGCATATCCTAACAGAGCAAAGATCAATATGAAAGCCGACTCAGAAATCAACTTACAATCCCACTTACTCGGACGTTGGTTTGAAGGGCAGAGCTGGCATCATAGGCGGCCTTGCTGGTTTCGTACACCACCTTCATTCGGTCCATCATTAAGCCTGCTTGGATCATGGCTTCTTTGGCAGCGCCTACTTGGTCCTCCGGGACGTGATGAATGACAAAAAGAGGGGTTGGAGGAATAGACGAGGTTGCTAGAGGAGCTGAAGCTTGAAGTTCACAGTCAGAGCAGAGGCCTAAATAGTCGACGCTGAAGTTGGACAGTCGACACAGGATCAGCAAAAGAAACAGAAGTCCGAACTGGATCACTGATACGTCTCCAACGTATCTATAATTTTTGATTGTTCCATACTGTTTTATTATCAATCTTGGATGTTTTATAATCATTTTATAGTCATTTTATATCATTTTTTGGTACTAACCTATTGACATAGTGCCAAGTGCCAGTTGCTGTTTTTTCCATGTTTTTTACATCGCAGGAAATCAATATCAAACGGAGTCCAAATGCCACGAAACTCCATGATAAATTTTATGGGCTAGAAGAAAGGCAATGGGCCCTGGTTGCACCTGGGGGGTGCCCTGAGGGGGGCACAACCCACTAGGGCGCGCCAGGAGGCCCAGGCATGCCCTGGTGGGTTGTGCCCACCTCGGGTGCCCCCCGGACCACCTCTTTGCTCTATAAATACCCCAAAAATACCAGAACCCTAGGGGAGTCAACGAAATATTCATCCAGCCACCATAGAGTCCAGAACCACCAGATCCAATCTAGACACCATCTCGGATGGGGTTCACCACCTGCATTGGTGCCTCTCCGATAATGCGTGAGTAGTTCTTTGTAGACCTTCGGGTCCGTAGTTAGTAGCTAGATGGCTTTCTCTCTCTCTCGCTGGATTCTCAATACAATGGTCACTTGGAGATCCATATGATGTAACTCTTTTTGCGGTGTGTTTGTTGGGATCTGATGAACTTTGAGTGTATGATCAGTTATATCTTTTTATATCCATGAAAGTTATTTGAGTTTCTTTGATCTCTTATATGCATGATCTCTTATAGCCTCGTATTTCTTCTCCGATATTTGGGTTTTGTTTGGTCAACTTGATCTATTTATCTTGCAATGGGAAGAGGTGCCCGGTAGTGGGTTTGTTCTTACGGTGCTTGATCCCAGTGACAGAAGGGGAACCGACACGTATGTATCGTTGCTACTATGGATACAAAGACGAGATCTATATCTACCGCCATATAGATAAACAGATCTTGTCTACATCATGTCATCGTTCTTATTGCATTACTCCGTTTTCCATGAACTTAATACACTAGATGCATGCTGGATAGCGGTCGATGTGTGGAGTAATAGTAGTAGATGCAGGCAGGAGTCGGTCTACTAATCTTGGACGTGATGCCTATGTAATGCTCATTGCCTGGATATCGTCATGATTATTTTAAGTTCTATCAATTGCCCAACAGTAATTTGTTTACCCACCGTTTACTATCTTTTTCTCGAGAAAAGCCACTAGTGAAACCTACGGCCCCCAGGTCTTCTTTCTCATATATTTGGCGTGCGATCTACTTTTCCTTTGCATTTTATTCAGATCTATTAATCCAAAAATACAAAAATATTTTGCTGCACTTTTATTTATTTGCGATCTATTATTTCAATCTATCACAATTTTCTCTCGTCTCCTTGCCAATTTCTGGCGCCGTTACCCGAAAGGGATTGACAACCCCTTTAACTCGTCGGGTTGCGAGGTATTGTTATTTGTGTGCAGGTGCTGCTTATGTTGTGTTGCTTGGTTCTCCTACTGGTTCGATACCTTGGTTTCATAACTGAGGGAAATACCTACCGTCATTGTGCTACATCATCCCTCCCTCTCCGGGGAAATACCGACGTAGTTCCAGCTGCCATCAAGGAGGACTTCTGGCGCCGTTGCTGGGGAGGATCTTCAACAAAAACAGGTTCTAATCACAAATCTCATCTCCTCGCAATTTACATTATTTGCCATTTGCCTCTCGTTTTCCTCTCCCCCACTTCAAAAAATTTGTCGTTTTATTCGGCCCTCTTTTTCACCGATCTCTTGTCTCTAGTCCCGATGGCTAGTGTCCCTACTCCTCCTTTGTCACCAGATTTTGAAGTTCTTTACTTCAAGCAAAGACAAGGAGAAAATCTGAAAGATACCTGGTATAGGCTTATGGAATCGTATTGTGTTTCCAATCTAAAGGGGGATGCTAAGGTTTTGCTTCACAATTTTTACATAGGATTAGCTTTGCATCATAGACAACTTCTTGATTTTGCCGCTAAAGGAAATTTTATTGAGCTTGATGCAAACGCTGCCTATGAAATTTTGGAAGGAATTTTGGGATTTCCTCTCAAAAGAAGGGGTTTTCCTTTACCCCTGAGGGAGTTCAAATGTTGGACAAACTTGGTGATTTGCATAAACATATGGTTGAAATACAGAAATATAATGAACCCCTCAAGCACCTCAATGGTAGTATCAATTGCATGAATACCTTGATTACTCTTTGCAACAAGCGGTTGAATATTTTGGATCTTAAGATGGTTTCTTTTTTGGAGAATTTAGGGAAGCATAAAGAGCCTCCCGGATTTGAGAAAACCCTTACAAAATTTGCCAGAACTTCGGAAGACAAAACTTAGATCCTTGCCTTACGCCTAGCTAAGGGCGTAAAACTATAGCGCTTGTTGGGAGGCAACCCAATGAATAAAATTTTATTTTTGCTTTTTGCTTTTGGTTCTTGAGTGTTTACACAATTATGTTACTGGTATGATTGTGTTTTTTTATGTTTTAATTAGTGTTTGTGCCAAGTAAAGCCTATAGGATCTTCTTGGGTGATAGTTGTTTGATCTTGCTGAAAATGACAGAAACTTTGTGCTCACGAAAACAATTGTTAAAAATCACTAGAACGTGATAAAATACCGATTCTTTTTGCAGTAGATTAATATACAAATTACCCAGGTCTTCCTATTTTGATAGAATTTTTTGGAGTTACAGAAGTATTCACCAAAGTCAGATTACTACAGACTGTTCTGTTTGGACAGATTCTGTTTTTTTTGGTGTTGTGTGCTTATTTTGATGGCTCTATGGTTTTCTTTATTGATTTTTTGCCATAGAAAAGTTGGAATACAGTAGATATAATACAAAAACAAAATACGAATTGGTTTGATACAGCACTTATAATAGTGGTTTGCTTTCTTATACTAACGGATCTCACGAAGGTTTTGCTGAGTTTTGTGTGATTGAAGTTTTCATGTTTTGGGTTATCTTACGATGGATGAAGGATGTAAGAGCCTAAGCTTGGGGATGCCCCGGCATCCCAAGCTATTATCCAAGAATGAGAGAACAACTAAGCTTGGGGATGCCCCCGAGTGGCATCCGCGCTTTCTTCCAACAACTATCGGTATTTTACTCGAGGCTATATTTTTATTCGTCACATGATATGTGTTTTGCTTGGAGCATCTTGTATGATATGTGTATTTGCTTGCTTTATTTTGTGTGTTAAGTCATCGATCCTTGCTGGACACACCTATTTGAGAGATCCAAAAATATATCATGACTTGTTAGAATTGCTCTCTATGCTTCACTTAAATCTTTTATGAGCTAGGACTTGCTCCAGTGCTTCACTTATATGTTTTTGAGCACGGTGTGCTTAGTATTTTTGAAGAAACGCTCTCTTGCTTCACTTAGATTTATTTGAGAGTTATTTTAATTTTAAAGAAATTCTCTCTTGCTTCACTTAAATTATTTTGAGAGAGAAAAAAATTTGTTATGCTCATGATCTTCACTTATATTTGTTTGAGCTTATGAAAAGCAACACATGAAAAATTAGTCCCAAAGTGATAGATATCCAAGAAGGATAAAGAAAAAAATGTCATGAAGATCATTGGACAAAATAAACTTGATTCTTAGTAATAGTTTTGAGATATGATGATGTGATATGTGAGTTATGTTGATGAGTAATTGTGCTTTAGTAAGAATATTGGTGTTAAGGTATGTGATTCCCTATGCATGCACGAAAGTCAATAATCATGCAATGAAAATTATATCCTACTTGTGGTGCATTATTCGGTGTTAATTATGCTTAATGCTTGCTTTACGAAATTATTCGTTTCTTGGTTGGTCGCTTCTTAATCTTTTTGCTAGCCTTCATTTTGCACCAAGTATGATCTCTACTTGTGCATCCAAAATCCTTTAAACCAGTTTTGCCACATGAGTCCACTATATCTACCTATATGCGGTATTATTTTGCCATTCTAAGCAAATTTGCATGTGCCATCTCTAATTCTCAAAATAAATTTCTCTTTTGTGTATTTGTTTCGCTCGCGGAACACTAACGGGTGGCTAATATTTTCCATGTTGGATGTGTTATTCTCACGATGAGTGTTTATTCACTTGTCATTGCACGAGAGTAAGGCAAAGGTTTTAGGGATTCCCAGTCCCGAAATGCAAAAATGAATTTACTTTATGTTGTCAAATAATAAATTCCTTGGAAAGTGTTGGTATGGAAGGCACCCGTGGATACGGCTAGCCATGGAAAGTGAAAGTATGGTGGAAAGGGAATAAACTTTATTTTCTGTTTGGGAACGGCCTATGGCATATCTAGCATGGAAAGTGTTCGTAGCTCTACGTCTTTTTCGTTGGTGGGATGGATACACCTCCCAAAATGTTTTTATCTCAAAAAAAATCGCTTTGAGCTCTGGCACCTCTACAAATCCCTACTTCCCTCGCAAAGGGCCTTTCTTTTACTTTACGCAAATTTTATTTTGAGTCTCCATCTTATCATACAAAATCCCAAATTAAGAGGCAATATGATCGTGAGTAGCTATTGGGTGTTGCTAGTATTCGAATGTGTTTCATGAATGGATCAATGTTTGAGCATGATGGGCTAGGGATAACTTGTTTTAGCAATGGTATTTTGAAAGACATGGTTACTGATGACCCACAAGTATAGGGGATCTATCATAGTCCTTTCGATAAGTAAGAGTGTAGAACCCAACGAGGAGCAGAAGGAAATGATAAGCGGTTTTCAGCAAAGTATTCTCTGCAAGCACTGAAATTATAGGTAACAGATAGTTTTGTGATAGGATAATTTGTAACGAGCAACAAGTAACAAAAGTAAATAAAGTGCAGCAAGGTGGCACAACCTCTTTGTAGCAAAGGACAAGCCTGGACAAACTCTTATATAGAGAAAAGAGCTCCCGAGGACACATGGGAATTATCGTCAAGCTAGTTTTCATCACGTTCATATGATTCGCGTTCGGTACTTTGATAATTTGATATGTGGGTGGACCGGTGCTTGGGTGCTGTTCTTACTTGAACAAGCATCCCACTTATGATTAACCTCTATTGCAAGCATCTGCAACTACAACAAATGTATTAAGGTAAACCTAACCATAGCATGAAACATATGGATCCAAATCAGCCCCTTACGAAGCAACGCATAAACTAGGGTTTAAGCTTCTGTCACTCTAGCAACCCATCATCTACTTATTACTTCCCAATGCCTTCCTATAGGCCCAAATAATGGTGAAGTGTTATGTAGTCAACGTTCACATAACACCACTAGAGGATAGACAACATACATCTCATCAAAATATCGAACGAATACCAAATTCACATGACTACTAATAGCAAGACTTCTCCCATGTCCTCAGGAACAAACGTAACTACTCACAAAGCATATTCATGTTCATAATCAGAGGAGTATTAATATGCATAAAGGATCTGAACATATGATCTTCCACCAAATAAACCAACTAGCATCAACTACAAGGAGTAATCAACACTACTAGCAACCTACATGTACCAATCCCGGACTTAGAGACAAGAATTGGATACAAGAGATGAACTAGGGTTTGAGAGGAGATGGTGCTGGTGAAGATGTTGATGGAGATTGCCCTCTCCCGATGAGAGGAGCGTTGGTGATGACGATGGCGATGATTTCCCCCTCCCGGAGGGAAGTGTCCCCGGCAGAACAGCTCTGCCGGAGCCCTAGATTGGTTCCGCCTCGTGGCGGCGGAGTCTCGTCCCGAAAGCTTGCTTATGATTTTTCTTCGGACGAAAGACTTCATATAGCAGAAGATGGCCACCGGAGGACCAACATGGGGCCCACGAGGCAGGGGGCGCGCCCAGGGGGGTAGGGCGCGCCCCCACCCTCGTGGACAGGTGGTGGCCCCCCTGACGTATTTCTTCCACTCAGTATTTTTTATTATTGCCGAAAATAACTTTCGTGGAG
This sequence comes from Aegilops tauschii subsp. strangulata, assembly GCF_002575655.3. Taxonomy (NCBI): domain Eukaryota; kingdom Viridiplantae; phylum Streptophyta; class Magnoliopsida; order Poales; family Poaceae; genus Aegilops; species Aegilops tauschii. The sequence goes on along the minus strand of NC_053036.3, from coordinate 546,179,379 downwards.
TTTCAGGACTTTTGGAGTTGTGCAGAAGAGGTCTCTAATATTTGCTCCTTTTCCAGCCCAGAATTCCAGCTGCCAGCATTCTCCCTCCTTATGTAAACCTTGTAAAATAAGAGAGAATAGGCATAAGTATTGTGACATAATGTGTAATAATAGCCCATAATGCAAGAAATATCGATATAAAAGCATGATGCAAAATGGACGTATCAACTCCCCCAAGCTTAGACCTCGCTTGTCCTCAGGCAGAAGCCGATAACGATAAATATGTCCACATGTTTAGAGGTAGAGATGTCGATAAAATAAAATACGGACATGAGGGCATGATGATTATTCTCATAACAGCAACATATATGGATATTGTCATATGATTTCTTATGCTCAAGTAATAATCTATTCACAATGCAAAGTATGAATCAGAAACTTTATTGAGAACCAACAAACTATAATCTCAGTCATTGAAGCAATTGCAATTTATCATAACATCAGAAAGAGTCTATGTTAGAGCTTTCTAGCAAGTCCACATACTCAACTATCATTTAGTCTTTCATAATTGCTAACACTCACGCAATACTTGTGGTTACGGAGTTTTAATCGGACACAGAGAAAGATAGGGGCTTATAGTTTCTCCTCCCAACCTTTTACCTCAAGGGTAATGTCAACAATAAAAACTCATGCTAACCCACATCCAATTAGATATATATATCAGGATCTTTCCAACATCCTGTGCTTGCCAAAGGATAAAATATAAAAAGGAAAGGTGAAGATCACCATGACTCTTGCATGAGGTAGAAGATAATAGTAACAGATAGGCCCTTCGCAGAGGGAAGCAGAGGTTGCCATGCGCTTTTAGGGTTGGATGCACAAAATCTTAATGCGAAAGAACGTCACTTTATATTGCCAGTTGTGATATGAAACTTTATTATGCAGTCCGTCGCTTTTATTTCTTCCACATCACAAGATCGTATAAAGCTTATTTCCTCCACACCAATCAATCATACATATTTAGAGAGCATTTTTTATTGCTTGCACCGATGACAACTTACTTGAAGGATCTTACTCAATCCATAGGTAGATATGGTGGACTCTCATAGCGAAACTGGTTTAAGGGTATTTTGAAGCACAAGTAGTATCTCTACTTGGTGCAAAGAATTTGGCTAGCATGAGGGGGAAAGACAAGCTCAACATGTTGGATGATCCATGACAATACACTTTATCTCAGATATAAGAAAACATAACCCATTACGTTGTCTTCCTTGTCCAACATCAACTCTTTAGCATGTCATATTTTAATGAGTGCTCCCAATCATAAAAGAAGTCCAAGATAGTATATTTATATGTGAAACCTCTCTTTCTTTATTACTTCCTATTAATTGCAACGATGACCAAAGCTATGTTTGTCAACTCTCAGCAATTTTTAATCATCATACTCTTTTTATGTGAAGTCGTTACTCTCGATAAGATCAATATGATCTCTTTATTTCTTTTTATTCTTTTCTCTTTTCTTTTATTCACTCAAAATCATAGCAAGATAATCAAGCCCTTGACTCAACACTAATCTTTATTATATAGCTCACGGACTCGATTACATAAGGGGATCATAAAGCAAAACTCAAAACTAGATCATACCAAAACTTTATTTTACTAGATCAAGATACTACTAATAGGATCGAACTAAGAAAGACGGTAAAGATAGAGATGTGATGGTGATACGATACCGGGGCACCTCCCCAAAGCTTGGCATTTGCCAAGGGGAGTGCCCATACCCATGTGATTATATCTCCTTTGTTGGTGAAGGGATTGTTGATGATGTAGGCTTGTCGTCCATCTTCCAAGGCATAGGCTCACCATCATAGAAGGATGATCGAGTCTCCGGGATCCTCAAATCTGCAGCCAAACTCATCCTTTTGAATCTATACTCATACTCACAGTTTTGGTTTTGTAGGTCATAGATTTGGGCTTGGATGTGTTCGATTTTCTCGTGAAGCTTGAAGATGGCCTCCCCAATGTCCTTGGCATCCAGCTTGTGGTTGTTGGTGAACTCCGTGATCATTATGTGATTGGAGTCAAGTCCACGCTCCACCATCTCCTGGCACTTGAAAACTTGTTGTTCCATTGCTTCAAGTCTTGTCTCCACGCTTCCGGTCCTCCGTGGTCCCTCAACATCGCGGATGTGCAGCAACCCATCACGCATCTCAATGGTTTGAGGGTGTTGCAGCACCTCCGCGAGGTAGGGGTTAATGACCTTCTCGAAGAACTTGTCCTTGGGGGCGCTTGGAGATGTCATGATGGTCTAGATCTGTCAGAGAAACAGCTTGAAACAAAAACAGAAGATAATTGCGTGATACGGTTGTCAAAACCTTCGGGAGATTATATAATGAATTTTTACAGACCAAAATACGTAACGTGCAATAAAACGGAGTCCGGAGAGCACACGAGGTGCCCACGAGGTAGGAGGCGCGCCCAGTAGGGTAGGGCGCGCCCTCCACCCTCGTGGAGGCCTCGTGTCCTTCCCAGACTGCCTCTTATTTTTCTAATTTTCTAAATATTCCAAAATGGAGAAAATTTGCCTTTAGAACTGTTTTGGAGTCGGTTTACTTACCGTACCACATACCTATTCCTTTTCGGAGTCTGAAACATTCCGGAAAGTGTCCCTTATGTATTTCCCCGGGGTTACGGTTTCAATAACATTGGTTTCAACATTTATAGGATTACCTGAGATATAATGTTTGATTCTTTGACCGTTCACCACCTTTGGATTCGTGCCTTCGAAGTTGTTGGTTTTTATGGCACCGGAATGATAGACCTCCTCGATAACGTAAGGGCCTTCCCATTTAGAGAGAAGTTTTCTTGCAAAAAATCTTAAACGAGAGTTGTATAGCAATACATAATCACCTACATTAAACTCACGCTTTTGTATCCTTTTGTCGTGCCATCTTTTAACTTTTTCTTTAAATAACTTGGCATTCTCATAGGCTTGGGTTCTCCATTCATCAAGTGAGCTAATGTCAAATAAACTCTTCTCACTGGCAAGTTTGAAATCGTAGTTGAGCTCTTTAATAGCCCAATAAGCCCTATGTTCTAGTTTGAGAGGTAAGTGACATGTTTTTCCATAAACCATTTTATACGGAGACATACCCATAGGATTTTTAATATGCAGTTCTATAGGCCCATAATGCATCATCAAGTTTCTTGGACCAATTCTTTCTAGATCTATTAACAGTATTTTGCAAAATTAATTTGAGCTCTCTATTGCTCAATTCTACTTGACCACTAGACTGAGGGTGATAAGGAGATGCAATTCTATGTTTAACATCATACTTAGCAAGCATTTTACGGAAAGCACCATGAATAAAATGTGAACCACCATCAGTCATTAAATATCTAGGGACTCCAAACCTCAGAAAAATAACTTCTTTAAGCATTTTAATAGAAGTGTTATGATCAGCACTACTAGTTGGAATAGCTTCTACCCACTTAGTAACGTAATCAAGAGCTACTAAAATATGTGTATACCCATTGGAGGCAGGAAAAGGTCCCATATAATCAAAGCCCCAAACATCAAATGGTTCAATAACAAGTGAATAATTCATAGGCATTTCTTGATGTCTACTAATATTACCAATTCTTTGACATTCATCACACGATAAGACAAACTTACGGGCATCCTTGAAGAGAGTAGGCCAATAAAAACCGGATTGCAATACCTTATGTGCAGTTCTATCTCCAGCGTGGTGTCCCCCATAAGCTTCAGAGTGACACTTGCGTAGGATCTGTTCCTGTTCATGCTCAGGTACACAACGTCTAATAACACCATCTACTCCTTCTTTATAAAGATGTGGGTCATCCCAAAAGTAATGTCTCAAATCAAAGAAAAACCTTTTCTTTTGCTGGTATGTGAAACTAGGTGGTATAAATTTAGCAACGATATAATTAGCATAATCAACATACCATGGAGCAGTACGAGAAGTATTTATGACATTTAATTGCTCATCAGGAAAGCTATCATCAATAGGTAGTGGGTCATCAAGAACATTTTCTAACCTAGACAAGTTGTCCGCAACGGGGTTCTCAGCTCCCTTTCTATCAACAATATGTAAATCAAATTCTTGTAGCAGGAGAACCCATCTAATAAGTCTAGGTTTAGCATCTTTCTTTTCCGTAAGATATTTAATAGCAGCATGATCAGTGTGAATAGTTACTTTAGAATCAACAATATAAGGTCTGAACTTATCACGAGCAAATACAGCTAGTAAGAATTCTTTTTCAGTAGTAGCATAATTTCTTTGAGCACTGTCTAGAGTTTTACTAGCATATTGAATAACATTTAATTTCTTATCAACTCTTTGCCCTAGAACAGCACCTACAGCATAATCACTAGCATCACACATAATTTCAAAAGGTAAATTCCAATCAGGTGGCTGAACAATAGGTGCAGAGATCAATGCTTTCTTAAGTATTTCAAATGCTTCTACACAATCATCATCAAAGACAAATGGTATATCTTTTTGTAATAAATTAGTGAGAGGCCGATAAATTTTTGAGAAGTCCTTAATGAACCTCCTATAAAAACCAACGTGACCAAGGAAACTTCTTATACCTTTGATGTCCTTGGGACATGGCATCTTCTCAATAGCATCAACCTTGGCTTTATCAACTTCAATACCTCTTTCAGAAACTTTATGCCCCAAGACAATACCTTCATTAACCATAAAGTGGCACTTTTCCCAATTCAAGACAAGATTAGTTTCTTCACATCTCTGCAAAACTCGATCAAGGTTGCTCAAGCAATCATCAAAAGAGGATCCATAGACGGAAAAATCGTCCATGAAAACCTCAGAAATCTTTTCATAAAAGTCAGAGAATATAGCCATCATGCATCTTTGAAAGGTAGCAGGTGCATTACATAAACCAAAAGGCATACGTCTATAAGCAAAAGTACCAAAAAGGCAAGTAAAAGTAGTCTTTGATTGATCATTGGCTGACACATGTATTTGAGAGAAACCAGAATAACCATCTAGAAAGCAATAATGTGTATGTTTAGATAATCTTTCTAGCATTTGGTCGATAAAAGGTAAGGGGTAATGATCCTTTTTAGTAGCTTTATTTAATTTGTGGAAATCAATTACCATCCTATAACCTGTAATAATTCTTTGCAGAATCAATTCATCTTTATCATTAGGAACAACAGTAATACCTCCCTTCTTAGGGACACAATGGACTGGACTTACCCACTGGCTATCAGCAACGGGATAAATTATACCTGCCTCAAGAAGCTTTATTATCTCCTTTCTTACCACTTCTTTCATTTTTGGATTCAGCCGTCGTTGATGATCACAAACTGGTTTGGCATCTTGCTCCAAATTTATTTTATGTTGACATAGAGTGGGACTAATGCCCTTAAGATCATCAAGAGCATATCCAATAGCAGCACGATGCTTCTTCAGAGTTTTCAATAATCTCTCTTCTTCATGCTCTGAAAGGTTAGCACTAATAATAACAGGATATATCCTTTTCTCATCAAGATAAGCATATTTAAGAGTATCAAGCAACGGTTTAAGCTCAAACACGGGATCACCCTTGGGTGGAGGAGGATCCCCTAGGATTTCAACAGGCAAATTGTGCTTCAGGATAGGTTCCTGTTTAAAGAATACTTCATCTATTTCCCTTCTTTCATTCATAAACATATCATTTTCATGGTCTAGCAGATATTGTTCTAAAGGATCACTAGGAGGTACGACAATAGAAGCAAGACCAATAATTTCATCCTTACTAGGTAATTCCTCTTCACGGTGTTGTCTACTAAATTAGAGAAATAAAACTCATGAGACATATCACCCAAACCAATAGTCACGACATCCTTTTCGCAGTCTATCCTAGCATTCACACTATTCAAGAAGGGTCTACCAAAAATAATGGGACAAAAGCTATCTTGTGGGGAACCAAGAACAAGAAAATCAGCAGGATATTTAGTTTTCCCACACAAGACTTCAACATCTCTAACAATTCCCATTGGTGAAATAGTATCTCTATTGGCAAGTTTAATTGTGACGTCAATATCTTCTAACTCAGTAGGTGCAATATCGTGCTTAATTTCATTGTATAAGTCAATAGGTATTGCACTAGCACTAGCACCCATATCACATATGCCATGATAACAATGATCTCCTATTTTAACTGAAATAACAGGCATGCCTACCACGGGTCTATGTTTATCTTTAGCACAAGGTTTGGCAATTCTAGCAGTTTCATTACAGAAATAAATAACATGCCCATCAATATTATCAGCCAAGAGATCTTTAACAATACCAACATTAGGTTCAACTTTAACTTGCTCAGGAGGTGTATAGGTTCTAATATTGCTTTTACGAACCACAGTTGAAGCTTTAGCATGATCCTTTATCCTAATAGGGAAAGGTGGTTTCTCAACATAAGAAGTAGGAACAATAGGATCATTATAAGTGATAGTCTTTTCTTCAACTTTAATAGGTGCAACTACTTTTACTTCTATGGGAGGATGATATTTAAACCACTTCTCCTTAGGGAGATCAATACGAGCAGCAAAAGATTCACAGAAAGAAGCTACTATCTCAGAGTCAAGTCCATATTTAGTGCTAAATTTACGGAAAACATCGGTATCCATAAAAGATTTAACACAGTCAAACTTAGGTGTCATACCTGACTCCTTACCTTCGTCGAGGTCCCAATCTTCAGAGTTGCGTTTAACTCTATCCAATAAATCCGATTAGAATTCAATAGTCTTCATCATAAAAGAGCCAGCACAAGAAGTATCGAGCATGGTGCGATTATTATCAGAAAGCCGAGCATAAAAACTTTGAATAATTATTTCTCTTGAGAGCTCATGATTGGGGCATGAATATAACATTGATTTAAGCCTCCCCCAAGCTTGAGCGATGCTTTCTCCTTCACGAGGCCAAAAATTATATATATAATTGCGATCACGATGAAGAAGATGCACAGGATAAAATTTCTGATGAAATTCCAATTTCAATCGTTTGTAGTTCCATGATCTCGTATCATCACATAGCATGTACCATGTCAATGCGTCTCCCTCCAAAGATAAAGGCAAGACCTTCTTCTTAATAAAATCACCGGGTATACCTGCAAGCTTAAATAATCCACAAACTTCATCCACATATATTAGGTGTTCATCAGGATGCTTTGTTCCATCTCCTGCAAAAGGATTAGCTAGCAGTTTTTCTAACACACCCGAAGGAAACTCAAAGTAGAAATTTTCATTTTCGGTAAGTTCAGTAGGTTGAGGAGCAACTCTTTGCTCTTCTGGTCGGGGTGAAGATACCCCGAACAAGCCCCATAGAGGATTACTTTCCATAGTAACAAGTGACAGTAAATTTCAGCACACTATATAAATTTTTCCTTACCAAATTCCACCTACCAAAGGCGCTTCACTCCCCGGCAACGGCGCCAGAAAAGAGTCTTGATGACCCACAAGTAGAGGGGATCTATCGTAGTCCTTTCGATAAGTAAGAGTGTCGAACCCAACGAGGAGCAGAAGGAAATGATAAGCGGTTTTCAGCAAAGTATTCTCTGCAAGCATTGAAATTATAGGTAACAGATAGTTTTGTGATAGGATAATTTATAACGAGCAACAAGTAACAAAAGTAAATAAAGTGCAGCAAGGTGGCCCAATCCTTCTTGTAGAAAAGGACAAGCTTGGTCAAACTCTTATATAGAGAAAAGCGATCCCGAGGACACATGGGTATCGTCAAGCTAGTTTTCATCACGTTCATATGATTCGCGTTCGGTACTTTGATAATTTGATATGTGGGTGGACCGGTGCTTGGGTGCTGTTCTTACTTGAACAAGCATCCCACTTATGATTAACCTCTATTCCAAGCATCTGCAACTACAACAAAAGTATTAAGGTAAACCTAACCATAACATGAAACATATGGATCCAAATCAGCCCCTTACGAAGCAACGCATAAACTAGGGTTTAAGCTTCTGTCACTCTAGCAACCCATCATCTACTTATTACTTCCCAATGCCTTCCTGTAGGCCCAAATAATGGTGAAGTGTTATGTAGTCGACGTTCACATAACACCACTAGAGGATAGACAACATACATCTCATCAAAATATTGAACGAATACCAAATTCACATGACTACTAATAGCAAGACTTCTCCCATGTCCTCAGGAACAAACGTAACTACTCACAAAGCATATTCATGTTCATAATCAGAGGAGTATTAATATGCATAAAGGATCTGAACATATGATCTTCCACCAAATAAACCAACTAGCATCAACTACAAGGAGTAATCAACACTACTAGCAACCTACAGGTACCAATCCCGGACTTAGAGACAAGAATTGGATACAAGAGATGAACTAGGGTTTGAGAGGAGATGGTGTTGGTGAAGATGTTGATGGAGATTGCCCTCTCCCAATGAGAGGAGCGTTGGTGATGACGATGGCGATGATTTCCCCCTCCCGGAGGGAAGTGTCCCCGGCAGAACAACTCTGCCGGAGCCCTAGATTGGTTCCGCCAAGGTTCCGCCTCGTGGCAGCGGAGTCTCGTCCCGAAAGCTTGCTTATGATTTTTCTTCGGACGAAAGACTTCATATAGCAGAAGATGGCCACCGGAGGACCAACAGGGGGCCCACGAGGCAGGGGGCGCACCCAGGGGGGGAGGGCGCGCCCCCACCCTCGTGGACAGGTGGTGGCCCCCTGACGTATTTCTTCCGCTCAGTATTTTTTATTATTTCCGAAAATAACTTTCGTGGAGTTTCAGGACTTTTGGAGTTGTGCAGAATAGGTCTCTAATATTTGCTCCTTTTCCAGAGAATTCCAGCTGCCGGCATTCTCCCTCCTTATGTAAACCTTGTAAAATAAGAGAGAATAGGCATAAGTATTGTGACATAATGTATAATAACATCCCATAATGCAACAAATATCGATATAAAAGCATGATGCAAAATGGACGTATCAGTTACTTGTTGATATGCTTGAGTATCTAAATTATTATGTTAAAACTAGACTATTGCTTTAAATCATATAAAAGTCCAAATGTCCATGCTATAAAGAAAAGAATATGATATGACTTGTTGAACAACACTCCACATCAAAAAATTTGTTTTTATCACTTACCTACTCGAGGATGAGTAGGAGTTAAGCTTGGGGATGCTGATACATCTCCAATGTATCTATAATTTTTTATTGTTCCATCCTGTTTTATTAGCAATCTTGGATGTTTTATAATCATTTTATAGTCATATTATATCATTTTTGGTACTAACCTATTGACATAGTGCCAAGTGTAGTTGCTGTTTTTTCCATGTTTTTTACATCGCAGGAAATCAATATCAAATGGAGTCCAAATGCCACGAAACTCCACGATGATTTTTTATGGGCCAGAAGAAAGGCAATGGGCCCTGGTTGCACCTGGGGGGTGCCCCAAGGGTGGCAGAACCCACCAGTGCGCGCCAGGAGGCCCAGGCGCGCCCTGGTGGGTTGTGCCCACCTCGGGTGCCCCCCGGACCGGCTTTTTTTCTCTATAAATACCCCAAAAATACCAGAACCCTAGGGGAGTCGACGAAATATTCATCTAGCCGCTGGAGAGTCCAGAACCACCAGATCCAATCTAGACACCATCTCGGATGGGGTTCACCACCTCCATTGGTGCTCTCCGATGATGCGTGAGTAGTTCTTTGTAGACCTTCGAGTTCGTAGTTAGTAGCTAGATGGCTTTCTCTCTCTCGTTGGATTCTCAATACAATGGTCTCTTGGAGATCCATATGATGTAACTCTTTTTGCGGTGTGTTTGTTGGGATCTGATGAACTTTGAGTTTATGATCAGTTATATCTTTTTATATCCATGAAAGTTATTTGAGTTTCTTTGATCTCTTATATGCATGATCTCTGATAGCCTCGTATTTCTTCTCCGATATTTGGGTTTTGTTTGGCCAATTTGATCTATTTATCTTGAAATGAGAAGAGGTGCCCGGTAGTGGGTTCGATCTTACGGTGCTTGATCCCAGTGACAGAAGGGGGCTTGACACATATGTATTGTTGCGACTAAGGTTAAAAAGACGAGATCTATATCTGCCGCCATATAGATAAACGGATCTTGTCTACATCATGTGATCATTCTTATTGCATCACTCTGTTTTTCCATGAACTTAATACACTAGATGCATGCTGGATAGCGGTCGATGTGTGGAGTAATAGTAGTAGATGCAGGGAGGAGTCGGTCTACTAATCTTGGACGTGATGCCTATGTAATGATCATTGCCTGGATATCGTCATGATTATTTGAAGTTCTATCAATTGCCCAACAGTAATTTGTTTACCCACGGTTTGCTATCTTTTTCTCGAAAGAAGCCACTAGTGAAACATACGGCCCCAGGGTCTTCTTTCTCATATATTTGCCTTGCGGTCTACTTTTCCTTTGCATATTTATTCAGATCTATTAATCCAAAAATACAAAAATATTTTGCTGCTCTTTTATTTATTTTTGACCTATTATTTCAATCTATCACAATTTTCTCCCGTCTCCTTGCCAATTTCTGGTGCCGTTACCCGAAAGGGGTTGACAACCCCTTTAACTGTCGGGTTGCAAGGTGTTGTTATTTGTGTGCAAGTGTTTCTTACGTTGTGTTGCTTGGTTCTCCTACTGGTTTGATACCTTGGTTTCATAACTGAGGGAAATACCTACCATCACTGTGCTATATCATCCCTCCCTCTTCGGGGAAATACCGAGGTAGTTCCAGCTGCCATCAATCACCAAGTTGCTGAACGACTGGGTCTGGTGCTGATGTCGAGTGAGACACTTTGCTAGCAGGTGCCTTCTTGCTCAGAGTCCTGCCCCTTCTCACTGTGTTCTTTTGCGACACTTCTTCATCATCGTCATTGTTTGGAAGTTGAATAACATTTGTTGGCACTGCAAAACACTCGACCGTAAGAGTTCAGTCGACCATCAAAACAGTTGGTGAAGTAAGAGCATGGCTGTGGACCTATACCTGCCCGAGAAGTGGCCGCGTCTGCAGTTTCTGTGTCATCTTGCTCCTTGTTAATGTCCATGGACGTTCCAGAACTAGAAGCACTGAAAGTTCCCAACTTCACTCGGTCAAACAAGAAAAGAAGTTCCCGGTCGAAACAAAAACGAAAGGAAGAAACACTCATGCTGAGGCGACAGGCACCGCCACCTTGATCCTGGGCATGCCTTCCGAGGTTTGGGCGCGGCAACTTTGGCCTGCTTTGGTGCCTTCTCTGTTGGCTCGGGAGTGGATGTCCGAGTGCTCTTCGGAGCTTGCATGCTTGGCGGAGCTGCTTTGCCACACCCACCCGCAGGATCCTGCGACTGCTTGGAATGCCTCTCGGAGCGAGGCGTGATACGTCTCCAACGTATCTATAATTTTTGATTGTTCCATGCTATTATATTATCTGTTTTGGATGTTTAATGGGCTTTAATATGCTATTTATATTATTTTTGGGACTAAGCTATTAACCGGAGGCCCAGTGCCAGTTGTTTTTTTTGCCTATTTCAGTGTTTCGCAGAAAAGGAATATCAAACGGAATCCAAACGGAACGAAACCTTCGCTCGGATCTTTTTTGGAACAAACGCAATCCAGGAGACTTGGAGTGGACGTCAAGGAAGTAACAAGGCGGCCATGAGGTAGGAGGGCGCGCCCAGGGGGGTAGGCGCGCCCCCACCCTCGTGGGCCCCTCGTGGCTCCACCGACCTACTTCTTTCGCCTATATATACTCTCATACCCTGAAAACATCCACGGGAGCCACAAAACCACTTTTCCACTGCCGCAACCTTATGTACCCGTGAGATCCCATCTTGGAGCCTTTTCCGGCGATCTGCCGGAGGGGGATTCGATCACGGAGGGCTTCTACATCAACACCATAGCCTCTCCGATGACGTGTGAGTAGTTTACTTCAGACCTTCGGGTCCATAGTTATTAGCTAGATAGCTTCTTCTCTCTCTTTGGATCTCAATACAAAGTTCTCCTCGATCTTCTTGGAGATCTATTCGATGTAATTCTTTTGCGGTGTGTTCACCGAGATCCGATGAATTGTTGATTTATGATCAAGATTATCTATGAACAATATTTGATTCTTCTCTGAATTCTTATATGCATGATTTGATATCTTTGCAAGTCTCTTCGAATTATCGGTTTAGTTTGGCGTACTAGATTGAACTTTCTTGCAATGGGAGAAGTGCTTAGCTTTGGGTTCAATCTTGTGGTGGTCTTTCCCAGTGACAGTAGGGGCAGCAAGGCACGTATTGTATTGTTGCCATCGAGGATAAAAAAATGGGGTTTATATCATATTGCTTGAGTTTATCCCTCTACATCATGTCATCTTGCCTAATGCGTTACTTTGTTCTTATGAACTTAATACTCTAGATGCATGCTGGATAGCGGTCGATCTGTGGAGTAATAGTAGTAGATGCAGAATCATTTCGGTCTACTTGACACGGACGTGATGCCTATGTTTATGATCATGCCTAGATATTCTCATAACTATGCGCTTTTCTATCAATTGCTCGGCAGTAATTTGTTCACCCACCGTAATATATGCTATCTTGAGAGAAGCCACTAGTGAAACCTATGGCCCCCGGGTCTATTTTACATCATATTAGTTTCCCGTCAACTAGCTATTTCTGTCGCTGTTTATTTTGCAATCTTTACTTTTCCAATCTATACAACAAAAATACCAAAAATATGATCTTATTATCTTTATCAGATCTCACTTTTGCAAGTGGCCGTGAAGGGATTGACAACCCCTTTATCGCGTTGGTTGCAAGGTTCTTGATTGTGTGTGCAGGTACTAGGTGATTTGCGTGTAGTCTCCTACTGGATTGATACCTTGGTTCTCAAAAACTGAGGGAAATACTTACGCTACTTTGCTGCATCGCCCTTTCCTCTTCAAGGGAAAACCAACGCATGCTCAAGAGGTAGCAAGATGGATTTCTGGCGCCGTTGCCAGGGAGATCTACGCTCAAGCCAAGACATACCAAGTACCCATCACAAACTCTTCTCCCCCGCATTACATTACTTGCCATTTGCCTCTCGTTTTCCTCTCCCCCACTTCACCTTTGCCTTTTCTTCACCCTCCTTCCGTTCGATCTTGTGTGTTACCATGTGCCTTCTTTTTGCTTGCATCTTCGCTTGCTAAAAGTTTATGGATCCACTTAAAGTGTTCTACTTGGATCATCTTCGATCTATATGTGCTCGTGCTGAAACCCCAACTAGTTTAGTTGAGGGAAAATCTTTAGATGAGCATGCTCATTTTGTGCGTCATCATTTGTTCTGAAAAGGGGAAGCTCTTATGGTATCAAATAAATAGTTTGCTCTGCTATGCTTGGAATCTCCGTGAAATTTCTGATTTTACTTGTTGCTCTAAGAACCCTAAAAAACACCTTCCCTACCTATGTGAGTTTAATGATAATGAAATCTTATCTTCTTATGGAAAGGGTGTTTATAGTTACTATGATATCGAACAAATTGAAGAATTTGTCGTTTTTAAGGGTGCTCATGAAGTTGCTTCTTTGATTCAAAAGTATGATATTACTCTCTACAAATCTGAAAATTCCGACATACATAAATATTGCTATGAAAACTATGCTCATAATGCCTATGTTAAGGAATTTATTGAGAGAATGACCGTTGCTTTGCAAGAAAATAATGATATGCACGAATCTATAGATAATTATGATTCCGATGATTTGATTGAAATATCCCTTGATGAACATGATGCTTGCTATTCGTATGGCCATGATACCAATATTTATGGAGATGAATTTGCTAAAGTTCCTTATGTTAAACATGAGATTATTGCTATTGCCATACTTGATAGTTCCTTGAATCAAAAGCATGATTGCAATGATGTTATTATAAATTCTATTGATGTCAATTGTGCTAATAATATGCAAAACCCTAAGCTTGGGGATGCTAGTTTTGCTATGTCTACTACTTGTTGCAATGATCATGATTGGGGTGATTCTTCTTATGATCTTGAAAATTTATTTAAGCCCCATGATAATATGAGATTGATAATAGTGTTTGCAATAATATTTAAAGTGGGTTTGGAAGAGTGTCAACTTTAGATCCCACTTATTTGGAGAATGTTGAATCTTATGGTGTTTTTGATAAAAGTGGGTTTGGAGAGGTCATGACTTTAGTTAATGTTAGTCCCACTATCTTGGAAGAGTGTCAACTTTGCATACATGTGGATCATCTAGAGAATATGATCTGTGATAGCTATATTGTTGAATTTGAGTATGATCCCACATGTAATTATTATGAGAGAGGAAAATATTGTGGTAGAAACTTTCATGTTACTAAATTACCTCTCGTTATGTTGAGATTGCTATTGTTTCTTTCTTTTTCCTTGCATATGCTATATCTTGCTTGCCTTGCTAATTTGTTTTCCTATAAAATGCCTATGCATAGGAAGTATGTTAGACTTAGATGTGTTTATCACGTGTTCTATGATGCTCTCTTTGTGCTCTAATTCTTGACTTTGATGTGAGCATCATTAAAATTATCAATGTCTAGCTAGGGGCGTTAAACGATAGCGCTTGTTGGGAGGCAACCCAATTTTATTTTTGTTCCTTGCTTTTTGTTCCTGTTTAGTAATAAATAATTCATCTAGCCTCTTTTTAGATGTGGTTTTATTTTTTAATTAGTGTTTGCGCCAAGTAGAACCTTTGGGAAGACTTGGGTGAAGTCTTTGCGATCTTGCTGTAAAAAACAGAAACTTTAGCGCTCATGAGATTAGCTGCCATTTTTTACTGGAGAGTGCTTTTAGGTTGATTATTTTTTTAATATGATTAATAGATAAATTACTCACGTCCACCAATTTATTTCAGAATTTTTGGAGTTCCATAAGTATTCGTTTGATACAGATTGCTATAGACTGTTCTGTTTTTGACAGATTCTGCTTTTTGTGTGTTGTTTGCTTATTTTGATGAATCTATGGCTAGTATCAGGGGGTATGAACCATAGAGAAGTTGGAATACAGTAGGTTTAACACAAATATAAATAAATAATGAGTTCATTACAGTACCTTAAAGTGGTGGTTTGTTTTCTTATACTAGCGGAGCTCGTGAGATTTTCTGTTGAGTTTTGTGTTGTGAAGTTTTCAAGTTTTTGGGTAAAGATTTGATGGATTTTGGAACAAGGAGTGGAAAGAGCCTAAGCTTTGGGATGCCCAAGGCACCCCAAGGTAAAATTCAAGGACAACCAAAAGCCTAAGCTTGAGGATGCCCCGGAAGGCATCCCCTCTTTCGTCTTCATCTATCGGTAACTTTACTTGAGGCTATATTTTTATTCACCACATGATATGTGTTTTTCTTGGAGCGTGTTGTATGATTTGAGTCTTTGCTTTTTAGTTTACCACAATCATCCTTTCTGTACACACCTTTTGGAGAGACACACATGAATCGGAATTTATTAGAATACTCTATGTGCTTCACTTATATCTTTTTAGAGCACGGTGGTGATTTTATTTTGTACTCCCTCTGTAAAGAAATATAAGAGCGTTTAGATCACTAAAGATCTAAACGCTCTTATATTTCTTTACGGAGGGAGTAGAAATTACTGATCTCTCATGCTTCACTTATATTATTTTGGGAGTCTTTAAGAATAGCATGGCAATTTGCTTTGGCTATAAAATTAGTCCTAATATGATAGGCATCCATGATGGGTATAATAAAAACTTTCATATAAAGTGCATTGAATACTATGAGAAGTTTGATTCTTTATGATTGTTTTGAGATATGAAGATGGTGATATTAGAGTTATGCTAGTTGAGTAGTTGTGAATTCGAGAGATACTTCTGTTAAAGTTTGTGATTCCCGTAGCATGCACGTATGGTGAACCGTTATGTGATGATGTCGGGGCATGGTTTATTTATTGATTGTCTTCCTTATGAGTGGCGGTCGGGGATGAGTGATGGTCTTTTCCTACCAATCTATCCCCCTAGGAGCATGCGCATAGTACTTCGTTTCGATAACTAATAGATTTTTGCAATAAGTATGTGAGTTCTTTATGACTAATGTTGAGTCCATGGATTATACACACTCTCACCCTTCCACCATTGCTAGCCTCTCTAGTACCGCACAACTTTCGCCGGTATCGAAAACCCACCATTCACCTTCCTCAAAAGCCACCATACCTACCTATTATGGAATTTCCATAGCCATTCCGAGATATATTTCCATGCAACTTTCCACCGTTCCGTTTATTATGACACGCTCCATCATTATCATATTGCTTTGCATGATCATGTGGTTGACATTGTATTTGTGGCAAAGCCACCTTCATAATTCTTTCATACATGTCACTCTTGATTCATTGCACATCCCGGTACACCGCCGGAGGCATTCACATAGAGTCATACTTTGTTCTAGACATCGAGTTGTAATATTGAGTTGTAAGTAAATAAAAGTGTGATGATTATCATTATTAGAGCTTTGCCCCAGTGAGGAAAGGATGATGGAGACTATGATTCCCCCACAAGTCGGGATGAGACTCCAGACTTTAAAAAAAGAGGCCAAAGAAGCCCAAATAAAAAAGAGAGGCCAAAGAAGCCCACCAAAAAATGAGAGAAAAGAGAGAGAAGGGGCAATGCTACTATCCTTTTACCACACTTTTGCTTCAAAGTAGCACCATGATCTTCATGATAGAGAGTCTCCTATTTTGTCACTTTCATATACTAGTGGGAATTTTTCGTTATAGAACTTGGCTTGTATATTCCAATGATGGGCTTCCTCAAAATGCCCTAGGTCTTCGTGAGCAAGCAAGTTGGATGCACGCCCACTTAGTTTCTTGTTGAGCTTTCATACACTTATAGCTCTAGTGCATCCGTTGCACGGCAATCCCTACTCACTCACATTGATATCTATTGATGGGCATCTCCATAGCCCGTTGATACGCCTAGTTGATGTGAGACTATCTTCTTATTTTTGTCTTCTCCACAACCACCATTCTATTCCACCTATAGTGCTATGTCCATGGCTCATGCTCATGTATTGCGTGAAGATTGAAAAAGTTTGAGAACATCAAAAGTATGAAACAATTGCTTGGCTTGTCATCGGGGTTGTGCATGATTTAGATATTTTGTGTGATGAAGATAGAGCATAGCCAGACTATATGATTTTGTAGGGATAGCTTTCTTTGGCCATGTTATTTTGAGAAGACATGATTACTTTATTAGTATGCTTGAAGTATTATTATTTTTATGTCAATATTAAACTTTTGACTTGAATCTTTTGGATCTGAACATTCATGCCACAATAAATAAAATTACATTGATGATTATGTTAGGTAGCATTCCACATCAAAAATTCTGTTTTTATCATTTACCTACTCGAGGACGAGCAGGAATTAAGCTTGGGGATGCTGATACGTCTCCAACGTATCTATAATTTTTTATTATTCCATGCTATTATATTATCTGTTTTGGATGTTTAATGGGCTTTAATATGATATTTTATATTATTTTTGGGACTAACCTATTAACCGGAGGCCCAGTGCCAGTTGCTGTTTTTTGCCTATTTCAGTGTTCCGCAGAAAAGGAATATCAAACGGAATCCAAACAGAATAAAACTTTCGCGATGATCTTATTTGGAACAAACGCAATCCAGGAGACTTGGAGTGGACGTCAAGGAAGCAACAAGGCGGCCATGAGGTAGGAGGGCGAGCCCAGGGGGTAGGCGCGCCCCCACCCTCGTGGGCCCCTCGTGGCTCCACCGACCTACTTCTTTTGCCTATATATACTCTCATACCCTAAAAACATCCAGGGGAGCCACAAAACCACTTTTCCACCGCCGCAACCTTCTGTACCCATGAAATCCCATCTTGGGGCCTTTTCCGGTGATCTGCCAGAGGGGGATTTGATCATGGAGGGCTTCTACATCAATACCATAGCCTCTCCGATGATGTGTGAGTAGTTTACTTCAGACCTTCGGGTCCATAGTTATTAGCTAGATAGCTTCTTCTCTCTCTTTGGATCTCAATACAAAGTTCTCCTCAACTTTCTTGGAGATCTATTCAATGTAAATCTTTTGCGGTGTGTTTGCCAAGATCCGATGAATTATGGGTTTATGATCAAGATTATTTATGAACAATATTTGATTCTTCTCTGAATTCTTATTTGCGTGATTTGATATCTTTGCAAGTCTCTATGAATTAACGGTTTAGTTTGCCTACTAGATTGATCTTTCTTGCAATGGGAGAAGTGCTTAGCTTTGGGTTCAATCTTGCGGTGTCCTTTCCAACTGACAGTAGGGGCAGCAAGGCACGTATTGTATTGTTGCCATCGAGGAGAAAAAGATGGGGTTTATATCATATTGCTTGAGTTTATCCCTCTACATCATGTCATCTTGCCTAATGCGTTACTAGGTTCTTATGAACTTAATACTCTAGATGCATGCTGGATAGCGGTCGATGTGTGGAGTAATAGTAGTAGATGCAGAATCGTTTCGGTCTACTTGACACGGACGTGATGCCTATGTTTATGATCATGCCTAGATATTCTCATAACTATGTGCTTTCTATCAATTGCTCGGCAGTAATTTGTTCACCCACCGTAATATATGCTATCTTGAGAGAAGCCACTAGTGAAACCTATGGCCCCCGGGTCTATTTTACATCATATTAGTTTCCCGTCAACTAGCTATGTCTGTCGCCGTTTATTTTGCAATCTTTACTTTTCCAATCTGTACAACAAAAATACCAAAAATATTATCTTATTATCTTTATCAGATCTCAGTTTTGCTAGTGGCCGTGAAGGGATTGACAACCCCTTTATCGCGTTGGTTGCAAGGTTCTTGATTGTTTGTGCAGGTACTAGGCGATTTGCGTGTAGTCTCCTACTGGATTGATACCTTGGTTCTAAAAAACTGAGGGAAATACTTACGCTACTTTGCTGCATCACCCTTTCCTCTTCAAGGGAAAACCAACGCATGGTCAAGAGGTAGCAAGGCGGCGAGTCGACCTCCTTGCCGCTATCAGAATCCTCACTGTCTTCATCACTTTCGTCATCAGATTGCCAGTCGGCACTCCCGCCTTCGCTCTCCACTCCCTCCTGGACCTGCTCCCCGTTATAAATCTGCAAGATGTGAGTTAAACAAGCATCAGTCGGATTCAAGAACAATTGTAGATCGGAATAAGAAAGCACTCGGTAATGAGGGCCTGACCTTTTCTGGCTCATGGTCGGCGTCGAATGGCAGAACTCTCCTAGACCCCCTGGGGTTATCTTTGTTCCCAGTGATGCTCCGCAACCACCGAGCCGCCGTCTCATCGGCAACCTCCTTTGGGTGGACCCGAGCGGTGTCTTCAGTGCTCGAGTACATCCACATCGGATGATCACGGGCTTGGAGAGGCTGGATGCGTCGACTGAGGAACACTACCAACAAATCCATGCCAGCCACACCCTCCCGGACTAAGTTAACGACCTGGTTGACTAAAAGGGACACCTTGCCTTTCTCCTCCGGGGCCACAGTCAGTGAAGAAGGTTGGCGGAGTCGCTCCATAGTGAAAGGGGGGGAGACCGGTCACTTGACCAGGAGTCGGGATGTCTTGGCAGTAGAACGAGGTCGACTGCCATCCCCTGACTGACTCGGGAAGGGTCATAGGAGGAAAAGTGCTTCTACCCCTAGTCTGAATCCCTAAACCCCCACACATTTGGATCATGTGCATCTTTTCGTCAGTAGGATTTGCTTTCTTCACCGTTTGGGAATGGCAGGTGAAGATGTGTTTGAATAGGCCCCAGTGTGGTTGGCAGCCCAGGAAGTTTTCGCACAATGAGATATACGCAACAAGATATGTGATTGTGTTGGGGGGGGGAATGGTGAATCTGAGCACCGAAAAATTTCAAGAAACCCTGAAAAGAACGGATGCGGGGGAAGGGAAAAACCTCGGCCGACATGGGTGGTGAGGAGGACACGCTCACCCTCGCGCGGCTGGGGCTGAGATTCCCCCTCCGGCAGCCTCCAAGATCCATCAGCAATCATGCCATCCGTGGTGAGCCTCTCCAGATCGTCCTGCTCAACGGTGGAGCGGATCTAGTCCCCCTGGATCCATCCAGGCGGCAGACCGGACCGTGACGACGACCCCCGAGCCGTCTTCTTGCCCATCGCCGCTGCCGTCGCCTTCTTCGCATGCTCCAAGGCCGCCATCTTGTCCTTCACCATGGCGGCGGAATGCGCACAGGCTGAGCGGAGGCGTCGAGAGTAGAGGAGGACGCGGCGGAGAAGCAAAGAAGGAAGAGATTGAATGAGGCGCACTGTTCATTGCAACGGCTTCGACACCTTTCATGGAGCCTGCTTCCGAGTGGCTGACCCATGGGCCCGAGCAATGCTATTATATCCCGCAATAGTCGCTCACCCGATACGTGGAGAAAAAGGCAGCGCGGAGATCGATGCACCCCTATCTACTCGTTCCGTTTACTACGGCACGCTCCGTCCCGCGCGCTTCTCCAAATTTTCGAATCCCGTGAGATCTGGGAACGGCAGAGCAATCAATCATGCAGAAGATTTCACACTCTATCTCACTCGAACATCACTAGCAAGAATCACTCAACGACCTCAGAATCGATCAAGGCGACTGATGCAGGGTCAAAGTTGCGGTTCGATCTCCGAACCTCTATGGGATGCCTCCGAAGCACAGTATCGAGTCGGAACCAACTTCAGCCCTTCCTCACTCGGACCTCAATCCATTCGGGGGATAATGAAGATGACATGTACCTAGGGTAGGGTCATAGGCCTGACCTAGACGCCCTACCCAAGGACACTGCCCTAGAGTCAAAGACATTCAAAGTCCAACAGAAGATACCGACTAAAATCACCTTGGAGTACAATCCACTCAACCAGCTATTCCATTCGGATACCCCAATTCCACTCGACCAACCTAAGTCACTCGACCACACAGAAGAATGACTTGGAACACAGAAGACCTACAGTCGCCTTGGTATGGCAACGGTAAGGCGTTCACTCTGTAGTCTTAAAGATCATTAATAGTCATTTATAGCAGGTGTTACTGCTACCTCTTGAGCATGCGTTGGTTTTCCCTTGAAGAGGAAAGGGTGATGCAGCAAAGTAGCATAAGTATTTCCCTCAGTTTTTGAGAACCAAGGTATCAATCCAGTAGGAGGCCACACGCAAGTCCCTCGTACCTACACAAACAAATAAGAACCTTGTAACCAACGCGATAAAGGCGTTGTCAATCCCTTCACGGCCACTTGCAAAAGTGAGATCTGATAGAGATGATAAGATAATATTTTTGGTATTTTTGTTGTATAGATTGAAAAGTAAAGATTGCAAAATAAACGGCGACAGAAATAGCTAGTTGACGGGAGATTAATATGATGGAGAATAGACCCGGGGGCCATAGGTTTCACTAGTGGCTTCTCTCAAGATAGCATAAGTATTACGATGGGTGAACAAATTACAGTCGAGCAATTGATAGAATTGAGCATAATTATGAGAATATCTAGGTATGATCATGTATATAGGCATCACGTCCGCGACAAGTAGACCGACTCCTATCTGCATCTACTACGATTACTCCACACATCGACCGCTATCCAGCATGCATCTAGAGTATTAAGTTCATAAGAACAGAGTAACGCATTAGGTAAGATGACATGATGTAGAGGGATAAACTCAAGCAATATGATATAAACCCCATCTTTTTATCCTCGATGGCAACAATACAATACGTGTCGTTTCCCCTACTGTCACTGGGATCGAGCACCGCATGGTTGAACCCAAAGCTAAGCACTTCTCCCATTGCAAGAGAGATCAATCTAGTAGGCCAAACCAAAATGATAATTCAAAGAGACTTGCAAATATAACCAATCATACATAAAAGAATTCAGAGGAGATTCAAATATTGTTCATAGATAATCTTGATCATAAACCCACAATCCATCGGATCTCGACCAACACACTGCAAAAAGAGTTACATCGAATAGATCTCCAAGAAGATCGAGGAGAACTTTGTATTGAGATCCAAAGAGAGAGAAGAAGCCATCTAGCTAATAACTATGGACCCGAAGGTCTGAGGCAAACTACTCACACATCATCGGAGAGGCTATGGTGTTGATGTAGAAGCCCTCCGTGATCGATGCCCCCTCCGGCGGAGCACCGGAAAAGGCCCCAAGATGGGATCTCACGGGTACAGAAGGTTGCGGCGGTGGAAATAGGGTTTCGTGGTGCTCCTGGATGTTTTCGGGGTACATAGGTATATATAGGAGGAAGAAGTAGGTCGGTGGAGCTGCGAGGGGCCCACGAGGGTGGGGCCGCGCCCAGGGGGGCAGGCGCGCCTCCCTGCCTCGTGGCCACCTCGGTTGTTTCTTGACGTCCACTCCAAGTCCTCTGGATCACGTTTGTTCCAAAAATCACGTTCCCGAAGGTTTCATTCCGTTTGGACTCCGTTTGATATTCCTTTTCTGCGAAACACTGAAATAGGCAAAAAACAGCAATTTGCACTGGGCCTCGGGTTAATAGGTTAGTCCCAAAAATAATATAAAAGTGTAAAATAAAGCCCATTAAACATCCAAAACCGAATATATAATAGCATGTAGCAATCAAAAATTATAGATACGTTGGAGACGTATCAGTTACCAATAACGTCCCTGCCTTAACGTACATTGAACCCTGTGTAACTGAGGGTTGGAGGGGCCTGGCGCACTCTATATAAGCCACCCCCCTCCTCAGGCACAAGGGTTCGCACCCCTTGTAACTCTCACACGTAATCCAGTCGACAAGCCTCCGGGCACCAAAACATAGGGCTATTACTTCCTCCGAGAAGGGCCTGAACCCGTAAACCTTGTGTGCACAACCTTGTCGTAGCTAGGGCCTTGCCTCCTCCTACGTACCCCCTAGTCTTACTGTCAGACATACTCCCATGACAGTGCCCCCACCCCCAGTCCAATTCGGATTGGGCAGGGGGAGGCACGCGCCACCTCTTGTGGCCTTCCTCCCTCTCTCCACTATGGCCCATGAGGTCCATTAACTTTCCCGGTGGGGTGGGGGGGTTCCGGTAACCTCCCGGTACTCCGAGAAATCCCCAAACCTCTTCGGAACCATTCCGGTGTCCGTATATAACCTTCCAATATATCAATATTTACCTCTCAACCATTTTGAGACTCCTCATCATGTCTGTGATCTCATCCGAGACTCCGAACAAACTTCGGTCACCAAAACACATAACTCATAATACAAATCGTCATCGAATGTTAAGCGTCCGGACCCTACGGGTTTGATAACTATGTAGACATGACCGAGACTTATCTCCGGTACATAACCAATGGCGAAACATGGATGCTCATATTGGTTCCTACATATTCTACGAAGATCTTTATTGGTCAAACCGCATAACAACATACGTCATTCCCTTTGTCATCGGTATGTTACTTGCCCAAGATTCGATCATCGGTATCATCATACCTAGTTCAATCTCATTACCGACAAGTCTCTTTACTCTTTCCGTAATGCATCATCCCGCAACTAACTCATTAGTCATATTGCTTGGAAGGCTTATAGTGATGTGCATTACCGGGAGGGCCCAGAGATACCTCTCCGATACTCGGAGTGACAAATCCTAATCTCGATCTATGCCAACCCAACAAACACCTTCGGAGACACCTGTAGAGCATCTTTATAATCACCCAGTTACGTTGTGACGTTTGATAGCACACAAGGTGTTCCTCCGGTATTCGGGAGTTGCATAATCTCATAGTCAGAGGAATATGTATACGTAATGAAGAAAGCAATAGCAATAAAACTTAACGATCATAATACTAAGCTAACGGATGGGTCTTGTCCATCACATCATTCTCTAATGATGTGATCTAGTTCATCATATGACAACACATGTCTATGGTCAGGAAACTTAACCATCTTTGATTAACGAGCTAGTCAAGTAGAGGCATACTAGGGGCACTTAGTATTGTCTATGTATTCACACATGTACTAAGTTTCCGGTTAATACAATTCTAGCATGAATAATAAACATTTATTATGATATAAGGAAATATAAATAACAACTTTATTATTGCCTCTAGGGCATATTCCTTCAGTCTCCCTCTTGCACTAGAGTTTATAATCTAGATTACGTAGTAATGATTCTAACACCATGGAGTCTTGGTGCTGATCATGTTTTGCTCGTAGAAGAGGCTTAGTCAACGGTTCTGCAACATTCAGATCTGTATGTATTTTGGAAATCTCTAAGTCTCCCTCATTGACTTGATCACAGATGGAATTGAAGCGTCTCTTTATGTGTTTGGTTCTCTTGTGAAATCTGGATTCTTTCGCCAAGGCAATTGGTCCAGTATTGTCACAAAAGATTTTCATTGGACCTGATGCACTAGGTATTACACCTAGATCGGATATGAACTCCTTCATCCAGACTCCTTCATTTGCTGCTTCTAAAGCAGCTATGTACTTCGCTTCACACGTAGATCTTGCCACGACGCTTTCCTTGGAAGTGCAGCAACTGACAGCTCCACCATTCAATATAAATACGTATCTGGTTTGTGACTTAGAGTCATCCGAATCAGTGTCAAAGCTTGCATCGATGTAACCATTTATGACAAGCTCTTTGTCACCTCCGTAAATGAGAAACATATCCTTAGTCCTTTTCAGGTATTTCAGGATGTCCTTGACCGCTATCCAGTGATCCACTCATAGATTACTTTGGTACCTCCCTGCTATACTTATAGCAAGGCACACATCAGGTCCGGTACACAGCATTGCATACATGATAGAACCTATTGCTGAGGCTCTTCTGTAGTGGTCGGGCATTGAGTCTGACTCAACTTCACTCCTTGTAACACTGGCAAGAACCCTTTCTTTGACTGATCCATTTTGAACTTCTTCAAAACTTTATCAAGGTATGTGCTTTGTGAAAGTCCAATTAAGCATCTTGATCTATCTCTATAGATCTTGATGCCATATATATAAGCAGCTTCACCGAGGTCTTTCATTGAAAAATTCTTACTCAAGTATCCTTTTATGCTATCCAGAAGTTCTATATTATTTCCGATCAACAATATGTCATCCACATATAATATCAGAAATGCTACAGAGCTCCCACTCACTTTCTTGTAAATACAGGCTTCTCCAAAAGTCTGTATAAAACAATATGCATTAATCACACTATCAAAGCGTATATTCCAACTCCGAGAGGCTTGCACCAGTCCATAAATGGATCACTGGAGCTTGCACACTTTGTTAGCACCTTTAGGATCGACAAAACCTTCTGGTCGCATCATATACAACTCTTCTTCAAGAAATCCATTAAGGAATGCAGTTTTGACATCCATTTGCCAAATTTCATAATCATAAAATGCGGTGCTACCTCTTGAGCATGCGTTAGTTTTCCCTTGAAGAGGAAAGAGTGATGCAGCAAAGTAGCATAAGTATTTCCCTTAGTTTTTGAGAACCAAGGTATAAATCAAGTAGGAGATAACACGCAAGTCACCTAGTACCTGCACAAACAATCAAGAACCTAGCAACCAACGCGATAAAGGGGTTGTCAATCCCTTCACGGTCACTCACAAAAGTGAGATCTAATAACGATAATAAGATAAATATTTTTGGTATTTTTGTTCTATAGATTGGAAAGTAAAGATTGCAAAATAAAATAAATAAGAAACTAGAATTGTAGATCAGAAACTTATATGATGTAAAATAGAAGATTATATGATGCAAAATAGACCCGGGGGCCATAGGTTTCACTAGTGGCTTCTCTCAAGATAGCATATATTACGGTGGGTGAACAAATTACTGCTGAGCAATTGATAGAAGAGCGCATAGTTATGAGAATATCTAGGCAATGATCATGAATATAGGCATCACGTCCGTGTCAAGTAGACCGAAACGATTCTGCATCTACTACTATTACTCCACACATCGACCGCTATCCAGCATGCATCTAGAGTATTAAGTTCATAAGAATAGAGTAATGCATTAAGCAAGATGACATGATGTAGAGGGATAAACTCAAGCAATATGATATAAACCCCATATTTTATCCTCGATGGCAACAATACAATACGTGCCTTGCTGCCCCTACTGTCACTGGGAAAGGACACCACAAGATTGAACCCAAAGCTAAGCACTTCTCCCATTGCAAGAAAGATCAATCTAGTAGGCCAAACTAAATCGATAATTCGAAGAGACTTGCAAAGATATCAAATCATGCATATAAGAATTCAGAGAAGAACCAAATATTATTCATAGATAAACTTGATCATAAATCCACAATTCATCGGATCTCGGCAAACACACCGCAAAAGAGTATTACATCGAATAGATCTCCAAGAAGATCGAGGAGAACTTTGTATTGAGAACCAAAAGAGAGAAGAAGCTATCTAGCTAATAACTATGGACCCGAAGGTCTGTGGTACACTACTCACACATTATCGGAGAGGCTATGGTGTTGATGTAGAAGCCCTCCATGAATGATTCCACCTCTGTCAGATCGCCGGAAAAGGCCCCAAGATGGGATCTCATGGGTACAGAAGGTTGCGGCGGTGGCAAAGTGGTTTCATGGCTCCCCCTGATGTTTTTAGGGTATAAGAGTATATATAGGCGAAAGAAGTACGTTGGTGGAGCTCCGTGGGGCCCACGAGGGTGGGGGTGTGCCTACCCCCTGGGCGTGCCCTCCTACCTCATGGCCGCCTCGGGGAGTTCCAGACTTCAACTCCAAGTCTTCTGGATTGCTTTCGTTCCAAGAAAGATCATCGTGAAGGTTTCATTCCGTTTGGATTCCGTTTGCTATTCCTTTTCTGCAAAACACTGAAATAGGTAAAAAAACATAAACTGGCACTTGGCCTTCGGTTAATAGGTTAGTCCCAATAAATAATATAAAAGAGCGTATTAAAGCCCATTAAACATCCAAAACAGATAATATAATAGCATGGAACAATCAAATATTATAGATATGTTGGAGACGTATCATGCGGCAATTGCTAACATGATTCGGACAGACTTAAGCATCGCTACGGGTGAGAAGATCTCATCATAGTCAACTCCTTGAACTTGTCGAAAACCTTTCGCAACAAGTCGAGCTTTGTAGACAGTAATATTACCGTCAACGTCAGTCTTCTTCTTGAAGATCCATTTATTTTCTATTGCTTGCCGATCATCGGCCAAGTCAACCAAAGTCCACACTTTGTTCTCATACATGGATCCCATCTCAGATTTCATCAAGCCATTTCGCAGAATCTGGGCTCATCATCACTTCCTCATAGTTCGTAGGTTCGTCATGGTCTAGTAACATGACCTCCAGAACAGGATTACCGTACCACTCTGGTGCGGAACGTACTCTAGTTGACCTACAAGGTTCGGTAGAAAATTGATCTGAAGTTTCATGATCATCATCATTAACTTCCTCACTAATTGGTGTAGGCATCACTAGAACTGATTTCTGGGATGAACTACTTTCCAATTCGGGAGAAGTTACAATTACCTCATCAAGTTCTACTTTCCTCCTGATACGTCTCCAACGTATCTATGATTTTTGATTGTTCCATGTTGTTTTATTATCAATCTTGGATGTTTGATAATCATTTTATAGTCATTTTATATCTTTTTTGGTACTAACCTATTGACATATTGCCAAGTGCCAGTTGCTGTTTTTTCCATGTTTTTTTACATCGCAGGAAATCAATATCAGACGGAGTCCAAATGCAACAAAACTTCACGGAGATTTTTTATGGACCATAAGGAAGATATTGGGCCCTAGTTGCACCTGGGGGAGTCCCGAGGAGGGGACAACCCACCAGGGCGCGCCAGGAGGCCCAGGCGCGCCCTGGTGGGTTGTGCCCACCTCGGGTCCCCCCCGTACCGCCTCTTTGCTTTATAAATACCCCAATATTCCAGAAACCCTAGGGGAGTCGACGAAAATCAATTCCAGCCGCCGCAGAGTCCAGAACCACCAGATCTAGTCTAGACACCTTCATGGAGGGGGTTCACCACTTCGAGTGGTGCCTCTTCGATGATGCGTGTGTAGTTCTTTGTAGACCTTCGGGTCCGTAGTAGCTAGATGGCTTCCTCTCTCTCGTTGAATTCTCAATACAATGGTCTCTTGGAGATCCATATGATGTAACTCTTTTTGCGGTGTGTTTGTTGGGATTTGATGAACTTTGAGTTTATGATCAGTCATATCTTTTTATATCCATAAAAGTTATTTGAGTTTCTTTGATCTCTTATATGCATGATCTCTTATAGCCTCGTATTTCTTCTCCGATATTTGGGTTTTGTTTGGCCAACTTGATCTATTTATCTTGCAATGGGAAGAGGTGCCCTGTAGTGGGTTCGATCTTACGGTGCTTGATCCCAGTGACAGAAAGGGAAACGACACATATGTATCGTTGCTACTAAGAATAAAACGATGGGGTCTATCTATACATAGATAGATCTTGTCTACATCATATCGTCGTTCTTATTGCATTACTCCGTTTTTCCATGAACATAATACACTAGATGCATGCTAGATAGCGGTCGATGTGTGGAATAATAGTAGTAGATGCAGGCAGGAGTCGGTCTACTAATCTTGGACGTGATGCCTATGTAATAATCATTGCCTGGATATCATCATAATTATGAATTGCCCAACGGTAATTTGTTTACCCACTGTTTGCTATCTTTCTCGAGAGAAGCCACTAGTGAAATCTACGGTCCCCGGGTCTTCTTTCTCATATATTTGCTTTGCGATCTATTTTATTTGCACTTTTTATTCTGATCTATTAAACCAAAAATACAAAAATACTTTGCTGCACTTTATTTTATTTGCGATCTATTATTTCAATCTATTATAACTTTCTCCCGTCAACACGCAATTTCTGGCGCCGTTACCCGAAAGGGATTGACAACCCCTTTAACACGTCGGGTTGCGAGGTGTTTTTATTTGTGTGCAGGGGCTGTTTACGTTGTGTTGCTTGGTTCTCCTACTGGTTTGATAACCTTGGTTTCATTTCTGAGTGAAATACCTACCGCCGCTGTGCTGCATCATCCCTTCCTCTTTGGGGAAATACCGACGTAGCTTCAATCGACATCAAAAGGAATTTCTGGCGCCGTTGCCAGGGAGGATCTTCAAGATATACCAGGTTCCTAATCACAAATATCATCTCCTTGCAATTTACATTATTTGCCATTTGCCTCTCGTTTTCCTATCCCCCACTACACAAAAATTTGTCGTTTTATTCGCCTTCTTTTTCGTTCGCCTTTTTCTCGTCAGATCTCATGTTTGCTTGTGTTGCCATGTGCCTTCTATATGCTTGCTAAAATCTATTTATATGGATCTTCATCCACTTGCCAATCTTTTTAAAAGATCCAATCATGACGAAGCAATTACTATTGAGTTGAGTGCACTAGATTATCTTTATGAAGTTTTGCTTGAGAATCGTGAATCTGAAAATTGTGATGAAGAAATTTATGAAGTGATTCATGATAGCTCCTTGAATGAAAAGCATGATTGCAATGATTTTACTATAAATTCAATTAATGTCAATTGTGTTAATGATATGGAAAACCCCAAGCTTGGGGATGCTAATATTGCTATGTCCGCCACTTATTGCAATGATCACGATTGGGGTGATAATGATTCTTATGATCTTATACATTTGTTTAAACCTCGTGATGAATATGCTTGCGAGAATATTAAAAGTGGGTTTGGAAGAGTGTCAACTTTAGCTAAAAATAATTCCACATATTTGGACAGTGTTCAATCTTATTAAATTTTTGATAAAAGTGGGCTTGGAGAGGTCATGACTTTATTTGATGATAATCCCACTATTTTGGTAGAGTGTCAACTTTGCATGCATGTGGATCAGGAATAGAGTATTTTATGTGATAGTTATATTGTTGAATTTGATTATGATCCTACATGTAAGTATTATGAGAGAGGAAAATATGGTTATAGAAATTTTCATGTTACTAAACAACCTCTCGTTATGTTTGAGATCGTCAATGTTTTATTCCTCTTCTTTTCATATGTTAAATGTTTCTTGTCTTGATAATTTGTTTGCTTATAAAATTCCTATGAATAGGCAGTATGTTAGACTTAAATGTGTTTGCCATTTGTTTCCTGATGCTTTCTTTGTGTTTCAATTACTATCTTTCATGTGAGGATCATTGAAATCTTATGCCTAGCTAAGGGAGTAAAACTGTAGCGCTTGTTGGGAGGCAACCCAATGAATACAATTTATTTTGCTTTTTGCTTTCTGTTCTTGTGTGTTTGCACAATTATGCTACTAGTATGATTGTGTTTTTTGTGTTATAATTAGTGATTGTGCCAAGTAAAGCCTATAGGATCTTCTTGGGTGATAGTTGTTTGATCTTGCTGAAAAACAGAAACTTATGCAGTCACGAAAACAATTGTTAAAAATCACCAGAACATGATAAAATGCCAATTCTGTTTGCAGAACATCAATATACAAATTACCCTGGTCGTCCTATTTTTTAGAATTTTTGGAGTTACGGAAGTATTCGAAAGTATCAGTTTTCTACAGATTGTTCTGTTTCGACAGATTATGTTTTCTTTGTGTTGTGTGCTTATTTTGATGGCTCTATGGTTTTCTTTAGAAAATTTGGAATATAGTAGATATAATACAAAAACAAAATATGAATTGGTTTGATACAGTACTTATAGTAGTGGTTTGCTTTCTTTTACTAACGGATCTCACGAAGGTTTTGTTGAGTTTTGTGTGATTGAAGTTTTCAAGTTTTGGGTTATCTTATGATGGATGAAGGAAGGATGGAAGAGCCTAAGCTTGGGGATTCCCCAGCATCCCAAGATATTATCCAAAAATGAGCAACCAACTAAGCTTGGGGATGCCCCCGAGTGGCATCCCCGCTTTCTTCCAACGACTATCGGTATTTTACTCGAAGCTATATTTTTATTCGTCACATGATATGTGTTTTGCTTGGAGCGTCTTGTATGATATGAGTCTTTGCTTGTTTTATTTTTTGTTTTAAGTCATCATCCTTGCTGGACACACCTATTTGAGAGAGCCAAAATTATTTCATGACTTGTTAGAATTGCTCTCTTTGCTTCACTTAAATTTTTTATGAGCTATGGACTTGCTCTATGCTTCACTTATATCTTCTTGAGCACGGTGTGCTTTAGTATTTTTGAAGAAATGCTCTCTTGCTTCACTTAGATTTATTTGAGAGTTAGTAAAATTTTGAAGAAATTCTCTCTTGCTTCACTTAAATTATTTTGAGTGAAAGAAAAAAATTATGCTCATGATCTTCACTTATATTTGTTTGAGCTTATGAAAAGCAACACATGAAAATTAGTCCCAAAGTGATAGATATCCAAGAAGGATAAAGTAAAAATTTCATGAAGATCATTGGACATAATAAACTTGATTCTTAGTAATAGTTTTGAGATATGATGATGTGATATGTGTGTTATGTTGATGAGTACTTATGCTTTAGTAAGAATATTGGTGTTAAGGTTTGTGATTCCCAATGCATGCACGAAAATCAATAGTCGTGCAATGAAAATTATATCCTACTTGTGGTGCATTATTCGGTGTTAATTATGCTTAATGCTTTCTTATGAGATTATTCGTTTCTTGGTTGGTCGCTTCTCAATCTTTTTATAGCCTTCATTTTGCACCAAGTATGATCTCTACTTGTGCATCCAAAATCCTTTAAACCAGTTTTGCCACATGAGTCCACTATATCTACCTATATGCGGTATTCTTTTGCCGTTCTAAGCAAATTTGTATGTGCCATCTCTAATTTTCAACATAAACTTCTCTTTTGTGTGTTTGTTTCGCTCGCGGAACGGTAACGGGTGGCTAATATTTTCCATGCTGGATGTGTTATTCTCACGATGAGTGTTTATTCAATTGTCATTGCACGAGAGTAAGGCAAAGGTTTTAGGGATGCCCAGTCCCAAAATGCAAAAATGAATTTACTTTATGTTGTCAAATAATAAATTCCTTGGAAAGTGTTGGTATGGAAGGCACCCGTGGATACGGCTAGCCATGGAAAGTGAAAGTATGGTGGAAGAAGGAATAAACTTTATTTTCTGTTTGGGAACCGCCTATGGCATATCTAGCATGGAAAGTGTTCGGAACTCTAAGTCGTTTCCGTTGGTGGGATGGATACACCTCCCAAAATGTTTTTATCTCTAATTTTTCGCTTTGAGCTCTGGCACCTCTAGAAATCCCTACTTCCCTCTGCGAAGGGCCTTTCTTTTACTTTGTGCAATTTTTATTTTTTGAGTCTCCATCTTCTCTTATAAACGCACCAACTAAGGGCCCGTTCAGGGATCCACCAGCTCCTCAAAATACGCGGAGCTAGGGAGCACCGTTTCGGCCGCTCTGGATTTTCTAGCCGCAGCTCCGTCCGCTCTGGGAGCGGAGGCGCGGAGCGGAGGTCCTCCGAACGGCCCCTAAGAGGCAATATGATCGTACTTAAGTATTGGGTGTAGCTAATATGCGAGTGTGTTTCATGAATGGATCAATGTTTGAGCATGATGGGCTAGGGATGACTTATTTTAGCATTGATATTTTGAAAGACATGGTTACTTGTTGATATGCTTGAGTATCTAAATTATTATGTCAAAACTAGACTATTGCTTTGAATCACATAAAAGTCCAAATGTCCATGCTATAAAGAAAAGAATATGACATGACATGATAAACAACACTCCACATCAAAAATTCTGTTTTTATCACTTACCTACTCGAGGACGAGTAGGAGTTAAGCTTGGGGATGCTGATACGTCTCCAACGTATCTATAATTTTTGATTGTTCCATGTTGTTTTATTATCAATCTTGGATGTTTTATAATCATTTTATAGTCATTTTGTATCATTTTTTGGTACTAACCTATTTACATAGTGCCAAGTGCCAATTGTTGTTTTTTCCATGTTTTTTACATCGCAGGAAATCAATATCAGACGGAGTTCAAATGCAAAGAAACTTCACGAAGATTTTCTATGGACCATAAGGAAGATATTGGGCCCTGGTTGCACCTGGGGGGAGTCCCGAGGAGGGGACAGCCCACCAGGGCGCGCCAGGAGGCCCAGGCGCACCCTCTTGGGTTGTGCCCACCTTGGGTGCCCCCCGGACCGCCTCTTTGCTCTATAAATACCCGAAAAATACTAGAACCCTAGGGGACTCGCCGAAATATTCATCCAGCCGCCGCAGAGTCCAGAACCACCAGATCCAATCTAGACACCATCTCGGATGGGGTTCAGCACCTCCATTGGTGCCTCTCCGATGATGCGTCAGTAGTTCTTTGTAGACCTTCGGGTCTGTAGTTAGTAGCTAGACGGATTCCTCTCTCTCTCTCTCTCGATGAATTCTCAATACAATGGTCTCTTGGAGATCCATATGATGTAACTCTTTTTGCGATGTGTTCGTTGGGATCTGATGAACTTTGAGTTTATGATCAGTCATATCTTTTTATATCCATGAAAGTTATTTGAGTTTCTTTGATCTCTTTTATGCATGATCTCTTATAGCCTCGTATTTCTTCTCCAATATTTGGGTTTTGTTTGGCCAACTTGATCTATTTATCTTGCAATGGGAAGAGGTGCCCGCTAGTGGGTTCGATCTTACGGTGCTTTATCCCAGTGACAGAAAGGGAAACGACACGTATGTGTCGTTGCTACTAAAGATAAAACAATGGGGTCTATCTCTACATAGATAGATCTTGTCTACATCATGTCATCATTCTTATTGCATTACTCCATTTTTCCATGAACTTAATACAGTAGATGCATGCTGGATAGCGGTCGATGTGTGGAGTAATAGTAGTAGATGCAGGAAGGAGTCGGTCTACTAATCTTGGATGTGATGCCTATGTAATGATCATTGCCTGGATATTGTCATAATTATTTGAGGTTCTATCAATTTCCCAACAGTAATTTGTTTACCTACCGTTTGCTATCTTTCTTGAGAGAAGCCACTAGTGAAATCTACGGCCCCCGGGTCTTCCTTCTCATATATTTGCTTTGCGATATATTTTATTTGCACTTTTTATTCAGATATATTAAACCAAAAATACAAAAATACTTTGCTGCACTTTATTTTATTTGCGATTTATTATTTCAATCTATTACAAGTTTCTCCCGTCAACACGCAATTTCTAGCGCCGTTACCCGAAAGGGATTGACAGCCCCTTTTAACACGTCGGGTTGCGAGGTGTTGTTATTTGTGTGCAGGGGCTGTTTACGTTATATTGCTTGGTTCTCCTACTGGTTCGATAACCTTGGTTTCATTTTTGAGGGAAATACCTACTGCCATTGTGCTGCATCATCCCTTCCTCTTTGGGGAAATATCGACGTAGCTTCAAGCGACATCACCTCCCACTCACTTCTTTTAAGAGAAACTCCTTCTCTAGAAAGGATCCATTCTTAGCAACGAATATCTTGCCTTAGGATCTATGATAGGTGTACCCAACAGTCTCCTTTGGGTATCCTATGAAGACGCATTTCTCCGATTTGGGTTCGAGCTTATCAGGTTGAAGCTTTTTCACATAAGCATCGGAGCCCCAAACTTTAAGAAACGACAGCTTAGGTTTCTTGCTAAACCATAGTTCATATGGTGTCGTCTCAATGGATTTAGATGGTGCCCTATTTAACGTGAATGTCGCCATCTCTAAAGCATGACCCCAGAACGATAGTGGTAAATCAGTAAGAGACATCATAGATCGCACCATATCTAATAAAGTACGGTTACGACGTTCGGACACACCATTACGCTGTGGTGTTCCAGGTGGCGTGAGTTGCGAAACTAATTGTTTCAAATGAAGACTAACTCATAACTCAAATATTCACCTCCACGATCAGATCGTAGGAACTTTATTTTCTTGTTACGATGATTTTCCACTTCACTATGAAATTCTTTGAACTTTTCAAATGTTTCAGACTTATGTTTCATTAAGTAGATATACCCATATCTGCTCAAATCATCTGTGAAGGTCAGAAAATAACGATACACGCCGCGAGCCTCAACACTCATCGGACCACATACATCAGTATGTATTATTTCCAATAAATCAGTTGCTCGCTCCATTGTTCCAGAGAATGGAGTCTTAGTCATCTTGCCCATGAGGCATGATTCGCAAGCATCAAGTGATTCATAATCAAGTGATTCCAAAAGCCCATCAGCATGGAGTTTCTTCATGCGCTTTACACCAATATGACCTAAACGACAATGCCACAAATAAGTTGCACAATCATTATTAACTTTGCATCTTTTGGCTTCAATATTATGAATATGTGTATCACTACGATCGAGATTCAACAAAAATAGACCACTCATCAAGGGTGCATGACCATAAAAGATATTACTCATATAAATAGAACAACCATTATTCTCTGATTTAAATGAATAACTGTCTTGCATCAAACAAGATCCAGATATAATGTTCATGCTTAACGGTGGCACCAAATAACAATTATTTAGGTCTAAAACTAATCCCGAAGGTAGATGTAGAGGTAGCGTGCCGACGGCGATCACATGGACTTTGGAACCATTTCCCACGCGCATCGTCACCTCGTCCTTAGGCAATCTTCGCTTAAACCATAGCCCCTGTTTCGAGTTGCAAATATGAGCAACAGAACCAGTATCAAATACCCAGGCGCTACTACGAGCATTACTAAGGTACACATCAATAACATGTATATCAAATATACCTTTCACTTGGCCATCCTTCTTATCCGCCAAATACTTGAGGCAGTTCCGCTTCCAGTGACCAGTCCCTTTGCAGTAGAAGCACTCAGTTTCAGGCTTAGGTCCAGACTTGGGCTTCTTCCCGGGAGCAGCAACTTTCTTGCTATTTTTCTTGAAGTTCCCCTTCTTCCCTTTGCCCTTTTTCTTGAAACTAGTAGTCTTGTTAACCATCAACACTTGATGCTCCTTCTTGATTTCTACCTCCGAAGCCTTTAGCATCGCGAAGAGCTAGGGAATTGTCTTTTCCATCCCTTGCATATTATAGTTCTTCACGAAGCCTTTATAGCTTGGTGGCAGTGATTGAAGAACTTTGTCAATGACACTATCATTAGGAAGATTAACTCCCAGCCGAGTCAAGTGGCTATGGTACCCAGACATTCCGAGTATGTGTTCACTGACAGAACTGTTCTCCTCCAGCTTGCAGCTATATAACTTGTTGGAGACTTCATATCTCTCAACTCGGGTATTTTCTTGAAATATGAACTTCCACTCCTGGAACATCTCATATGCTCCATGACGTTCAAAACGTCTTTGAAGTCCCGATTCTAAGCCGTAAAACTAGTAGTCATCAGCTTTAGTCTGCCAGACGTTCATAACGTTCGGCGTTGCTCCTGCAGTGGGCCTTGGACCTAGCGGTGCTTCCAGGACATAATTCTTCTGTGCAGCAATGAGGATAATCCTCAAGTTACAGACCCAGTCCGTGTAGTTGCTACCATCATCTTTCAACTTAGCTTTCTCTAGGAACGCATTAAAATTCAAGGGAAAGGTAGGCGGACCATTGATCATCACCCGTTGTATGTGAACGTAGAGCTTATCACACCCGATCATCACGTGGTGTCTCTGCACGACGAACTGTAGCAACGGTGCATACTCAGGGAGAACACTTATACCTTGAAATTTAGTGAGGGATCATCTTATAATGCTACCGCCGTACTAAGTAAAATAAGATGCATAAAAGATAAACATCACATGCAATCAAAATATGTGACATGGTATGGCCATCATCATCTTGTGCCTTTGATCTCCATCTCCAAAGCACCGTCATGATCTCCATTGTCACCAGCTTGACACCTTGATCTTCATCGTAGCATCGTTGTTGTCACACCAACTATTGCTTCTACGACTATTGCTACCGCATAGTGATAAAGTAAAGCAATTACATGGCGATTGCATTTCATACAATAAAGCGATAACCGTAAGGCTCCTGCCAGTTGCCGATAACTTTTACAAAACATGATCATCTCATACAAAAACTTATATCACATCACAACATGCCCTGCAAAAATAAGTTAGACGTCCTCTACTTTGTTGTTGCAAGTTTTACGTGGCTGCTACAGGCTTCTAGCAAGAACCATTCTTACCTACACATCAAAACCACAACGATTTTTTCTCAAGTGTGTTGTTTTAACCTTCAACAAGGACCAACCGTAGTCAAACTCGATTCAACTAAAGTTGGAGAAATAGACATCCGCCAGCCACCTGTGTGTGAAGCATGTCGGTAGAACCGGTCTCATGAACATGGTCATGTAATGTTGGTCCGGGCCACTTCATCCAACAATACCGCCGAATCAAAGTATGACGTTGGTGGTAAGCAGTATGACTATTATCGCCCACAACTCTTTGTGTTCTACTCGTGCATGTCATCTACGCATAGACCTGGCTCTGATGCCACTGTTTGGGAACATAGCATGCAATTTCAAAAAAAATCCTACGATCACGCAAGATCTATCTAGGAGATGCATAGCAACAAGAGGGGGAGAGTGTGTACACGTACCCTCGTAGACCGAAAGCGGAAGCGTTAGGTTAACATGGTTGATATAGTCGAACGTCTTCACGATCCAACCGATCCAAGTACAGAACGTACGGCACCTCCAAGTTCAGCACACATTCAGCTCGATGACGTCCCTCGAACTCTTGATCCAGCAGAGAGTCGAGGGAGAGTTCCGCCAGCACGACAGCGTGGTGACGGTGTTGGTGATGTGATTCGTGTAGGGCTTCGCCTAAGCACTACGACGCTATGACCGGAGGAGTAAACTGTGGAGGTGGGCACCGCACACAGCTAAGAGAACAATTGATGTGCCTTTGGGGTGCCCCATGCCCCCGTATATAAACGAGAGAGGGGAGGAGGTGGCCGGCCAGGAGGAGGCGCGCCAAGGGGAGGAGTCCTACTAGGACTCTAGTCCTAGTAGGATTCGCACCCCCTTCCTTCCAACGGAGGGGGGAAAGGGGACAGAGGGGAGAGGGAGAAGGAAAGGGGGGCCGCGCCCCCACCCCTTGTCAAATTCGGATTGGGCGGGGGGGGGGGGGCATGTGCCACCTCTTGTGGCCTTGCTCCCTCTCTCGACTATGGCCCATGAGGCCCATTAACTTTCCCAGGAGGGGGGGGGGGTTCCGGTAACCTCCCAGTACTCCGAAAAATCCCCGAACCTCTTCGGAACCATTCCGGTGTCCGTATATAACCTTCCAATATATGAATCTTTACCTCTCGACCATTTCGAGACTCCACGTCATGTAAGTGATCTCATCCGGGACTCCGAACAAACTTTGGTCACCAAAACACATAACTCATAATACAAATCATCATCGAACATTAAGCGTGCGGACCCTACGGGTTCGAGAACTATGTAGACATGACCGAGACAATCTCCGGTCAATAACCAATAGCGGAACCTGGATGCTCATATTGGTTCCTACATATTCTACGAAGATCTTTATCGGTCAAACCGCATAACAACATGCGTCATTCCCTTTGTCATCGGTATGTTACTTGCCCGAGATTCGATCGTCGGTATCATCATACCTAGTTCAATCTCGTTATCGGCAAGTCTCTTTACTCGTTCCGTAATGCATCATCCCGCAACTAACTCATTAGTCACATTGCTTGCAAGGCTTATAGTGATGTGCATTACCGAGAGGGCCCTGAGATACCTCTCCGATACTCGGAGTGACAAATCCTAATCTCGATCTATGCCAACCCAACAAACACCTTTGGAGACAACTATAGAGCATCTTTATAATCACCCAGTTACGTTGTGACGTTTGATAGCACACAAGGTGTTCCTCCGGTATTCGGGAATTGCATAATCTCATAGTCAGAGGAATATGTATAAGTCTTGAAGAAAGCAATAGCAATAAAACTTAACGATCATAATGCTAAGCTAACGGATGGGTCTTGTCCATCACATCATTCTCTAATGATGTGATCCCATTCATCAAATGAAAACACATGTCTATGGTTTGGAAACTTAAGCATCTTTGATTAACGAGCTAGTCAAGTAGAGGCATACAAGGGACACTTAGTATTGTCTATGTATTCACACATGTACTAAGTTTCTGGTTAATACAATTCTAGCATGAATAATAAACATTTATCATGATATAAGGAAATATAAATAACAACTTTATTATTGCCTCTAGGGCATATTTCCTTCACTAAGCTACTTGTGGCCACGACCACAAAGGCGGCGGCTCGATCCCCCGCCGAGGGTGAGGAATGCGGCCATGCGGGCCTCGATGGCTCAGAAACTGGTCTCAACGACCTCACCCAAGGATGGCCATCCGTCATCGGCAGCATTTGTGGGCCTCGATGTTTAAGAAGGACCGCAACATGCTCATGACGCGTTGACCATGCATCGGCGTTGGCGACAAGGGCGTATGCACAGTCTCGATCCGCCGCTCCCTTTCCGCGTCCCCCTTTTTTCACTCCTCCACTACCATGTTGTACAAGTCCCAAAAGGGAGCCAATGGTTCCGGCTGCTTCTCGTCCTCATCCCCAAAATTGAAGACGACGGGGAGCTCCTTCCACTATGCCATGGACGATGAAGTGGTGGATTGGAGGTGGGCGAGAGGGGATTAGGAGGCGCTCGAGGGAGGAATGGTTAAGGGAGAGAGAGGAGCATCGGTATAGGCCACCGTGCACTCCATTAAATGGGCAGCTGAGGAGGTGGCGGGCAGCCATCAAGGGGCGCTTTTCCTGGTGATACGCGGTCTCGCTGATCACACGCATCCTTCCGACCAACTTACAAGCCTCCTCTTGCCCTGCTCACATGCCTTCTAGCCTGGCAAGCAAGCTAGAAGATGTTGATGGTGATAGTTATCTGACAAGCTCCCACGGGAATCTGAGGAAGCAACCGTGTCATTTATTTGCCAGGTGGTTGATGGTCATGTCCTCCCCTCTCTGTTGGTTAATGGTTGGCCGTGTTGCTTCAAATCCTGCATTAGCATGCGGAGGAAGAAGATGAAACTTTCCTCCTGTGTTGGTAGTTGGGTTTGGAGCGAGCTACGAGCGTGGCTTCCACAACCTTCATATTTGAGGCTATGAGGTCGTTTATGGAGCGAGGTCCATAATATATGGCGATCGCGCCACATATGACAGACTTTGTAGAGTGCCATTTTGTGTGTTGATCGACATACTAGCAGTCACTGTAGTGACCAACCACATATTGTGCATCTGCTAAGCTGCCCTTATTACCTAGTGAGGCCCAATCTTGGAGGCCACCCCTAGCCCTAGGAGATATTATTTGAAACTTTTAATGGATGGTTCGTATACCCAGTAAAAATTAGCCCAAATCTTGATGGTCGCCTCTAGCCCATCATCTCTATAAGAATTTGCCCATGCTCCGCCATTGCGCCGCTCTCCATGGCCCTTGCCCTGCAAGTTTTCATAAGTACAAAGATTATCCAGTTCGCACCCTATTTCATAGTATGTCTTGCACGTGTACTTCTTCGATAGCATGCTGCGGCAAGCTATCTCTACCTCCTTTGTGTGGTGTTATCCTGGCGGCCTTTGCATACAAGACCGTCGAGTGTTGTGGATTATTCATGATGCGTTATGAGAGTGCTTTTTCAACTCCCGGGGTTTTATATTTTTTTTGAATTTACTATTCATAGAGGTGTAGGGACACTTGGGAGCTATAGGTATGCCCGCCTTGATCCTGGCCCCAGTGTTAATTTTTTTTGAAGCAACAAACATTCCCATCGGGTTTCGGAAAGAAAGCACCCACAACATTAGTGTGGACAATACATGCGCATTTCCATTATGTATTTTTATGGGAGACGGTTTTGATTTAGTTAGTGCATTTTACTATTGGGTGGGTCAAATCTTGGGTCCAGCATATCCTGAAACTTTAGGCCAAATCCATTTTTGGATCACTTCTTCGGGTTAATCTGACCTTCTTTCACATGCATTTGTAATGGCTATACTGCTTAAGAAAGATAGAAAAAGATCAACATATATTATATCTGGAGTCCGCATTTTATAAAGCGTGTGAAGAGATAATCTGGAAGACTCTAGAGAGGAGTTTCTTTTGAACAATGCCAATTGTTTTCTTAGGAAACAGTTTCACTATTTCCCATGCAACTGGAAAGTAAATACTACTTCCTCCGTCTAGGTGTATAAGTCATTTTAGGTTGTGCAACACGACCAAGACGGAGGGGGAAACAAGAGAACTTGATGATTATTTGCTAATTAATAGCATTGCATGCAATGAACTAACCACTGCATGTCGTGTTTAGTAGTGTTAAGTCATTGAAAGCATGTATGCCCCACATCTCTTATTGGTTGATATGTCAAGAAACTAAAAACGAGGTAGAAGTTTTTTTCTCGAATACGCACGAGTGTGCGTATCATTCATTATAGAAGAAGGGGGTGGGGAGCCCCAAACCACCAGTACATCAAGGTTTTTATTTACATGCGGATTTTATCCGACCTACCCTCTACTTACATGGAATGCAACTACTCATGCCCTACCCGCTCAACCAGAGCCAACTCCTCGCCTATGGTCGCTTCACTAAGCAAGCCTGCCTTCACCCAAAGCGCTCCCTCTTCTCGTAGCCTGCTCAATACCCTTGGCAGTGACGGCGTGGCGCCATTGAAGACGATATCGTTCCTATGCTTCCACAGTATCCACATTGCCAGCAAACAGTGTGCCCGCGTGGACTTCTGGTGCTCCCTGCTATCTTCCTGTCTTTCGCACCATCCACTCAAGGTCTCTTCTGGCCAAGGCATGAACTCCACCCTCCCAGCCAGAGTGGAGCCCCACTGCCAAACATGCCTTGCGAATACGCATCTGATGAGTAAGTGTTGTATGGTCTCGTCATGTTGGTTGCATAGCGGGCAAGTGTCTTGATGAGGCAGTCCTCTTCGCGCCAGTCTGTCCATGGTCCAACATCGGTTCCTGATTGCCAGCCAGGAGAAAAAGCGGTATCTCAATAGAGCCCTCGACTTCCAGGTAAATGCAGCCGTGGGTGAGAGTTCCCATCCCATAAATTTGGCTGCGTATGCTGACCTCACAGAAAACATACCATTTCCTTCCCAGGACCACCGAACCCTGTCCTGCACCCCTTTTGCCAGCCGAAACTCCTCCAGGCTCGTCCATAAACGTAATAATTCCTCCAACTCTGGCAGAGATACATTAAGGCCAACATCGCTAGACCAAGTACCATTGTAGAGCGCATCCGATACCAGCGTCGGCCTCCTGATTCTTGGTGGTATTCTACTGTACAGTGTCGGCGCAATCTCACAAATCCTAGCTCCGTCGACCCAACGGTCCTCCCAGAACATGGTGGTTGTACCATATCCCACCGTCCTGCGCGTCGTTGCCTGAACCAAAGCCATAGACTCCGGTGGCACTGCAATGGAGAATTCAGCCCAAGACCGTTCCTTGTCCACCCTTTGAAGCCAAGGCCAACGAGCCTGAAGTGCCTTGTTTAGCCAACGCAAATCGGGGTTCCCTAGGCCACCAGCCCACTTAGGAGTACACACTTCCTCCCAAGCCACCGAGCAGTTTCCACCATTTGCCTCATTCTTGCCGCACCAAAGGAAACTCCGACAAATCTTGATCAGCGCGGTAAGGGTTTTTGCTGGAAGGCTTAGCGTAAGCATGGAATGCACGGGTATAGCGCAGAGTACATACTGTATTAGGATCAGCCGCCCACTCTTTGGCATGAGTGTCGCCTTCCAAAGCAACAAGCAGTCCCGAACCCTATCCACGAGCCCTTGTAGTTGCGCGGGCGACTGTTTTCTGAGCGTTAAAGGCAGCCCCAGTTAGGTCCATGGAAAGGCCGATGTCGAGCAACCCAGGATTGCAGTTACCGTTTCCACCTCCTCTTGCGAGCACCTGATCGGCCAACTGGCACTCTTGTTCATATTCACCACCAACCCCGAGACCTGCGCGAAGACACGCAAGAGCGCGGCACAAGTCGTTGCCTGCAACCTCGTCGGCTTGAAGAAGACCACCACATCATCCGCAAACATAGAAGTTCTTTGCCGCAGACCCGTCCTCGCCAGCTGTGCCAGCAGTCCTCTCCTTGTTGCATGCTCAAATAGGGCTCGTAAGGGCTCCATACAGAGTATGAATAGCATTGGTGAAAGCAGGTCACCCTGTCGGAGGCCCTGACAAGAGAGAATTGGCTTGCCCGGAATCCACGAGATCCATCTGTCACTGAAACCCATCCGCTTCAAGACCTCAAGAATGAATGGCCATTCTATTGTGTCGAACGCCTTGGTTATGTCCAACTTGAGCATGACCGTAGGGCTTCTTAGCGCATGCAACCTTCGAGCTGTGCACTGAACTAGCATGTAGATATCATGCAAGGAGCGACCCCTGACAAACGCGCTTTGTTGTAGCCCCACCAGATTTGGCAGCTCATCCGCCAGCGTAGTAGCCAGGATCTTATCAAAGATCTTAATCGGTCCGCTCACAAGGCTGGCCGGCCTGAAGTCCCTTACGGTCACCACTCCTGTCTTCTTAGGCAACAAGGTCACTATCGCCTTGTTGATCGCAGCCATGCCCCTTGCATCTCCTCTAGAATTGATCGAGTGCCCTCATAAAACCGTTCTTGATGACGTGCCAGCAGGTGGTATAGAATCTACCCGTAAATCCATCCGGACCTGGTGCCTTGTTCATCGGCATGGCCTTGATTACTTTGTACACTTCCTCTTCATCGAACGGCACCTCCAAGCTAGCTAGGTCGAGGCACGATAGATCAAGCATGTCCATATTAATCGTAGCCTCCCGGGCCGTAGCGGAGCCAAAGAGTTGCCCATAGTAATGAAGGAAATATGCCCTAGAGGCAATAATAAAGTTGTTATTTATATTTCCTTATATCATGATAAATGGTTATTATTCATGCTAGAATTGTATTAACCAGAAGCTTGATACATGTGTGGATACATAGACAAAAGTGTCCCTAGTAAGCCTCTACTAGACTAGCTCGTTAATCAAAGATGGTTAAGTTTCATAACCATGGACATGTGTTGTCATTTGATGAACGGGATCACATCATTAGGAGAACGATGTGACGAACAAGTCCCATCCGTTAGCTTAGCATAATGATCGTTAAGTTTTATTGCTATTGCTGTCTTCATGGCATATACATATTCCTTTGACT
Organism: Aegilops tauschii subsp. strangulata; assembly: GCF_002575655.3. Classification (NCBI taxonomy): domain Eukaryota; kingdom Viridiplantae; phylum Streptophyta; class Magnoliopsida; order Poales; family Poaceae; genus Aegilops; species Aegilops tauschii. Next base: position 546,135,280 of record NC_053036.3, on the reverse strand, counting down.
ATGTATTATGCAAATCCTGGATACCGGAGGAATACCTTGTGTGCTATCAAACGTCACAATGTAACTGGGTGATTATAACGATGCTCTACAGGTATCTCCTAAGATGTTTGTTGGGTTAGCATAGATCGAGATTAGGATTTGTCACTCCGAGTATCGGAGAGGTATCTCTGGGCCCTCTCCGTAATGCACATCATAATAAGCCTTGCACGCAATGTGACTAATGAGTTAGTTGCGGGATGATGTATTACAGAACGAGTAAAGAGACTTGCTGGTAACGAGATTGAACTATGTATGAAGATACCGACGATCGAATCTCGGGCAAGTAACATACCGATGACAAAGGGAATAACGTGGGTTGTCATTACGGTACAACCGATAAAGATCTTCGTAGAATATGTGGGAACCAATATGAGCATCCAGGTTCCGCTATTGGTTATTGACCGGAGAGGTGTGTCGGTCTTTTCTACATAGGTCTCAAACCCGTAGGGTCCGCACGCTTAACGTTTGATGACGATTTTGTATTATATGAGTTATGCTATTTGGTGACCGAATGTTGTTCGGAGTCCCGTATGAGATCATGGACATGACGAGGAGTCTCAAAATGGTCGAGAGGTAAAGATTCATATATAGGACGATGATATTCGGACACCCGAAGTGTTCTGGGGGTGCCGGGTACATATAGGGTCACTGAAAGGGGTTCTGGGCATCCCCCCGGCAACTACATGGGCCTAATGGGCCAAGAAGGGGACATAACAGCCCCTAGGGGGCTGGTGCACCCCATGTAGGCCACAATAAGGAGGAAGGAAAGAGGAGAAGAGGGAAAGGAACGAGAGGGATTCGGCCTCCCCCTTCCTTCTCTCCTCCCTCTTCTTTCATTCCCCCTCCGGATGAATATGTAAGGGGGCAGGCCGAATTGGGAGGCGCCCAAGTAGGATTCCTCCTACTTGGGGCGCCCCCTTGGCTGCCTCTCCTCCCCTCCAACCTATATATATGAGGGGAGGGCATTGCTAGAACACACAACATTGATTCCTAGCCATGTGCGGCGCCACCCTCCACAGTTTACGTCTCCGGTCATATTCACGTAGTGCTTAGGCATAGCCCTGCGCGGATCACTTCACCAGCACCGTCACCACGCCGTCGTGCTGACGGAACTCTCCCTCGACACTTTGCTGGATCAAGAGTTCGAGGGATGTCATCGAGCTGAACGTGTGCAGAACTCGGAGGTGCCATACGTTCGGTGCTTGATCGGTCAAAACGAGAAGAAGTTCGACTACATCAACCGTGTTGTCAAACGCTTCCGCTTTCGGTCTACGAGGGTACGTGGACACACTCTCCCCCTCTCATTGCTATGCATCTCCTAGATAGATCTTGCATCAGCGTAGGAATTTTTTTGAAATTGCATGCTACGTTTCCCAACAAGTAATCATCCACGACCTTAGCCACCTCCTCCTGACCCGTGTGCATCACCCCATTATGCTGCATGGACATGATGATGTTCTTGCGTTGCATATGAGCTTCCTACCTCTAAAAAAACCTTGTGTTTGCATCCCCATCTCGCAGTTGCAGCAACCATGATCTTTGGCATGCAATAGTCCTTTCCAACGAGCAAAGCCCCAAAAGCTTCCGCTTGAGCAACTTGCGCAAATCATGCTCCTGGTGAGATAATTCTCACGTTTCCGATGCCACATCCAATCTAGCAATGATCTCCATGGCAATGGAAATTTGCAGCCGTGTGTTGCCAATGCACCGATCGCTCCACGCTTGCAAAGCCTTCGCGGTAGCGTGCAGTTTGTAGTCAAGTGCAATGAACGGGTTACCCTCCTTAGCAACTGATTCCCAAGCTTCCATTACGATCTCAAAGAAACCCTCCACCTTAGGCCACAAACTCTCAAATTTGAAGCACTTTCCGAGGTGCAATTCCGCACCCGGATCTATTAGAAGCGGGCAATGATCAGACACTGCAGAACCCAAAGCCGTGAGCAAGTTTCTTGGGTAGATATCCTCCCAAGTGTTTGTGACAAAGACGTGGTCTATCTTCTCCAAGGTGGGATCCTTCTGTTCATTACTCCAGGTGTATAGTTGTCCATTAAGATACATCTCTTTTAGCTCCAGCCTATTGAGCAAAGCGCGGAAGCGTGCCATCATCCTTCTATTCGTGTTAGGCCTGTTATTGTCTTCCTGAGAGACCAAAAGGTTGAAGTCACCAAGCAAGGCCCACGGCCCCACATGTAAGTCCCTTATATCCGCAAGCTCCGTGAGGAACTCAACTCTGTCCGCGTCACTTTGCGGCCCATAGACCCCAGTTAACCACCAGTGTGGCGCTCCTTCTTGCGACACAAGCGTCGTTAACGTGCTTGTTATCATGTACCGGTTAGAGAGCGAGAGCACTAAACTATCCCAAGCAAGAAGGATTCCACCACGCGTGCCAACTGCAGGGACGTAATAGAAGTTTCTCAATTTATTACCAAGGCATTGCCGAACCACCTCATCCGATATCAACTCCATTTTGGTTTCCTGGAAGCACACAATACTCACATTCGCTACCACTACTACTTGGTATACGGCACTTCTCCGGGAAGGTGAATTTAACCCTCTAACATTCCACACTAGGATTTTGGGTGGACGTGACGTCATTGACAAGACCCATAGGATCCACTATCGGCCCCGACTTCTCTACCGAGCATCAACCCACACCTCCTCCTCGCTCTGCAAGGGAAGGATCGATGCGTCCCAACCAAACAATCCCAAGATTTCCTTCTCGTGATAGTCAAGTAGCGGCTTGTCGAAAAGCTTCACATATGCTTGGAGCGCCGCGTCATCGATTTGATTTGCTTCATTTGCCAAGCACAATTTCCTGATGAGAACTGCTTGCTGCTTCGAGGCTTTTGAACCGCGTCCGCCCTTGGCCAGCCGCACATTCCGGCGTGATGCCACAGGTGGCCTTTTCTGCCGTAGCCTCTGCTGCTGCTTGGGCAACTCCCTCACTGTAGGATGAGCCAGCAACAGTGAGAGGGCCCGACGCAGCTCAGAGCAGAGCTGCGAGACCTGCTCCTGGGGCCACGGTCTAGTGGGGGACCCCACCTGCCCTTGCCTCTACGGCGTCTCCCCCTGATCTTGGGCCTGCCCAGGCGAAAGGGGCAAAGCATTTCCTCCCTGCTCCTTCGAAAGGCTCACCAAGAACCACTGGCCTCCCACGTGCATGGCTGCGTCCCATCTGCATGCAAAGTGGGGCCCAAAGGATCCTCCCATGTTCCCAGATTAATCCGCGCAGATCCATCCAAACTGGCACAATCCACCTCGGGCCACGTGGGATTCCCACTCCGCGTCAAGCCTGGGGAGCCGAGCGAATCTCCTGCACCGGCTGAAGTTCCCACTGCCCAATCCTGATCGACTGTGAGGGTGATTGGTCCCCTGCCGCAGGTTCCAGCTGTCCTGATCTGACCAACCCACCATCCTGCCGCGGACGCGACCCGTGTTCTGTTTGATTCACCGAGCGCGGCGAATCTGCTGGACCCGGCTACGGGGCCTCCAAACATCTCGAACCACCCCCTACCCAGCCCTCTTGCCTATTGCCACGCGTCCAACTGCCCTACTTTCCACGGCCTCCACGCCGTGACAAGAAGCTGCCACCGGGCCCTCCATGCTTTCCGTACCAGACAGGCCGACCGGAGTAGGCCCTATCCTGACCGCAGAGGCTGCCCCACTGCCACCTACCAGCGCACGTTGACCTACCCGCGCTTGAACTAACCGTTGGCCATCGAGGGACGGAGCCGACGCCGATGAGGAAGCCGCCGAGCGCGTTGGCGAGCGCGGCGGCGACGGTGGACCGTCCCGACCCCGAGACGCGAGTCCCCATCCGAATCAGACGGCAGGGAAGGCGGCGGGGGCAGCGGTGGCGGCGCCATCCCCACCTGCTGCCCAAGATGCACTGGCGCAGCTGCCTGCAGGATGTCGATCCGGTACCATAGAGCATCCACTCCACCATCAGCCTGCACCAAGCGCTGGCTCCGCCTGTTCGGCTCCTCCATCGAAAGAATCTGCCTTCAGGGAATGCGAGCCGAGTCGTCCGTATGTAGCCACGCCATGAACCGAGCCATGTCGCTTCGCGCTTCCGTGGCTGCACCAACCTTGACGACGATTCCCAGCCCCAGCAGGAGCACCTCCGCCATACGCCTCGTCCAAGCGTTCGCCAGCACTCCACGTAGCACAAGCGGCACCAAGAACGACATGGAGATCGCCGTAGCGCGCGAGTGGCGAGACCAGGGCGCAAGGACAAGATCAAACTGCCTGTTGCCGGCCCTTCCGCGCCTGATCAGCCTGTTCCTTATCTCGGGCGACCGACAGAGCACAAGGAAATCCTCCGGGAAGTACCCTCTTATGGAGATGTCGAGCGGCTCCAACTCCAGCTCATGCACAAGGACGCCGCGACCGTGGCCAAGTCCGCCGCGCCGCGCTCCCCGACGACTGTCACCACCACAGCATAAGCAAGCTCCTCCTCGAGCGCCCGCAGATCAGGGCCCGACTCCATGAAACACACGTCCACTTGATCATCAACCACCGCGGGCGGCGCCCGCGGCGACTCCACTGGCGCAAAGGGGATCGAGAACCCAGGCCCAGCCATGCTAGCCACAGACCCGGCGCTCACGACCTGACTCCACGGAACGCCAACCCTGACTGCGCCCGCCGGCGGCGGCCCCGGGGGAGGAGGAGGCAGGACCTGCTGCGGCCCCGGGGGGTGGAGGGGAAGCGGCGGAGAAGCCCGGGGCAGAGCACCCTGCCCAACCGACATCGGCGGGGCGCAACTCTGGCAAAGGGCCGGCGGCGGCCGTGGCGGGTCGACCAGTGACAAGCTTCGGGGGCGGGGGCGCGGGCGGGTGCAGTCCCTGGAGATGTGCCCCTCCCCATCGAAGCGCACATACACCGGCAGATTGGTGCACATGGCCGAGATGTGCTTCTCGCTGCCGCAATTGTAGCAGCAGCCCACGAGCTTCGCAGGGATCCGGCCCCTCGGCGGTCGTGAGGACGGCAGGATGTTGGTCCACCTGGCCGGCGGTGACGGGCGCACCGGCCTAGACGGGGAGCGCAACCGCGGAGCGGCCGGTCGGCGGCCCGCCTGCGTCTGCCCGGGCGCCTCCCCCTCCCCCCCCCCCCCCCCCCCCCCCCGCGGAAGAGGAGGACTTGCAGCCCCGGCATGCACGATTGGGCCGCGCGCCGTGCCCACCACGTCGGGCACCATGAGCAGGGAGCGCAGCACCGGCCTCGGAGGCGGCAGTGCTGGGGGGAGGGAGGCAGGGAGCCGGAGGAGGACGCCGAGAGGGACACCCTAGACGCCATGGGGAGCGGCACCGTCGTGGGAGACAGCGCGGAGCAGTGGTCGCCGGGCCGGAGTGGCCGCAGGCGAGAGGGGGAGGTGTACGCCAGCTCCGGAGTGGACACCGGCAGCGGATTGGTGATCGCCGGGGCCGGAGTGGCCGCCGGCGAGGAGGGGAAGGGAGCGCTAGGGGAAGGATGCAATATTGATCCGATGAACTGAGATACAAGGTAAGAGTTAATGCATCGCGCCTAAGTGTTTTGCAATTATTTGGTTTTCGTAAGGTAGTTTATACATCTAAATGGAGGGAGTAGTTGTTTTAGTCCGTACTAAGAACCATCCAATCTGAGCGTTAAGATTCATGCAAGTTTGATTGAACTAACTAACGGTCATTGAAGGATTATTTCGTTCTCAAAATATTTCCGCAAGTGGTACACACAAATTATCTGGTTAGATCTCGATAAAACTCAAATGAAAAACTTAGTACCATTGCTGAAATGATAACCGAATATCGCTAAGATTCAATGTAATTCAGTGATTTCGAGTGTAGCTAATTTTTTTTTCTGAAACTGAAGTTTAAAACCATGTTTATCTAGGAGCAAGCAAGCGACCAAATTATCGCTAGTCACTGTAAACGCCTTCGATATGATGTACACTCAGCAAGCACGATGCATCGATTAATGTAGGTGTGTGCTCGTGGTGGCCACGGGCGCGCAATACCGAAGGGAAAGGATGCGTGGCTGCATGTACGCACTAGCCATAGCGGCATGAAAGCTGAAAATCCCACAGCAACACACGAACACAAGGCACGACCCTCAAATTCACTATAAAAACACGCCATGGGAGCGTGTGTTCGCCACTCTGCTGCTGCCTGCCACTGCATACGGCTACTACCACCGCGAACCCATCCATCTCACAAGCTCCCAGTCGCCATGGCCGCGAACACCACCAAGCTGGCCGCCGTGGCTGACGCCGAGAACCCGGCTGTTGTGTGCGGCGACGTCGACCACTTCGAGTCGTCCTTCGACTTGGCTGGGCGCGCCAATTGGCTCCGCGCGGCGGTGCTGGGCGCCAACGACGGGCTGGTCTCCACGGCCTCCCTCATGCTCGGCGTCAGCGCCGTCAAGCCCGACGCGCGCGCCATGGTCGTGTCCGGGTTCGCGGGCCTCCTGGCCGGGGCGTGCAGCATGGCCATCGGGGAGTACGTGTCCGTCTGTTCCCAGCGTGACGTGGAGATCGCGCAGCTGGACCGCGATGGCAAGCGCGGCGGCGACGAGGAGAAGGGGCTGCCCAGCCCGGCGCAAGCCGCGGCCGCCTCTGCGCTAGCTTTCTCCGTCGGGGCATGGCGGCCCTAGAGAGAACCATTGATAGACAACGTTCCAGACTTCGGTGGATAAGAGAGGGAGATGCCAACACCAGATTGTTTCAAGCAGTGGCCAATGGAAGAACCAAGAATTTCATTGCACATGTCAAGATGGGCGCGTAGATTGTTACTGACCAAGAGAGGAAAGTGGAGGTTTTCTCGGATGCTTTTGAGAGGCTGCTGGGGACAGCGAGGGTCAGAGAGCACACTCTTGACTTGCAATACCTGGGTTTTGAGGCCAAGGACCTCCAATGCTTGGAACAGATGATCACAGAAGAGGAAGTCTGGCAGGTGATCAAGGAAATGCCTCCGGATCGGGCCCCAGGGCCGGATGGCTACATTTGTGCTTTCTTCCAAAAAGCTTGGCAGATAATTAATTACGACGTTATGGCAGTAATGATGAAGCTTTTCGTTGGAGACACCCGGGGTTTTGCTAAATTGAACAAGGCAAACATCATACTCATCCCCAAGAGAGCAGAGGCCGGAGAAATAGGAGACTTTAGACCCATCAGCCTAATCCACAGCATACCAAAGCTCTTCACCAAGGTTCTTGCTAACCGGCTCCGTTTGCAAATGCATGAGCTTGTCGAGATGAATCAATCTGCCTTCATCAAAGGACGACAACTCCACGACAACTTCCTTTTGGTGCGCCAAGTAGCGAGAAAAATTCATGCGAGAAGAACACCGGGTGTCTTCATCAAGCTGGACATATCTAGAGCTTTCGATTCTCTTTCCTGGCCTTTCCTCTTTGAGGTTCTGAAAGCGAAGGGTTTTGGCCAACGATGGTTAGATTGGATGGCGGTGCTATTACAATCAGCCAGCACCAAGGTGGTCGTTAACGGGTTGCCAGGGAGAAAGATCATACATGCTTGCGGCCTGAGATAGGGGGATCCGATTTCGCCCTTGCTATTTGTCATAGCCATGGAGGCCTTATCTGCCCTGGTGCACAAGGCCACGGAGATTGGAGTTCTTACTGCCTTTGCTGGGATCACGCCAACACAAAGGTTGTCTATATATGCTGATGATGTTGCCATGTTCACCAGGCCCACGGAGCACGATTTGGCTGCTGTTACAGAGATCCTCAAGGCATTTAGCAAGGCATCGGGACTTAAAGTGAACTTCCGCAAATCTACATCAGTTCTCATAAGAGGGAGTGAGGAAGACAGGGCCAGAGTAGCCGGAATGCTACAATGTGACATCTCAGAGTTCCCCTGCAGATATCTGGGATTGCAACTGGCGCTCAAAAGCCTGACTCGAGCGGAATGGCAACCCATGCTGGATAAAGTGAGGCACTTCATGCCAGCATGGCAAAGAGGGCTCATTCAAAGGCCGGGCCGGCTAATTTTGGTACAGTCGGTAGTGGCAGCACGCCCAGTTCATCATCTTATGGTGACGGAAGCGCCGGAGTGGGTGCTAGAGGATATGAATAAATGGATGAGATCGTTCTTCTGGGCGGGCAAAGACAAGTGCAACGGCAGGCAATGTCTAGTGGCCTAGGATAAAATTTGCCAGCCCAAAGCCTTCGGTGGTTTAGGAATCAAAAACTTGAAATGGCAAGCTATGGCGCTTCGAGTCAGGTGGGAATGGCTAAAGAGGACTGATGCCAAAGACCATGGCAGGGGCTTCCTATGACACCAGACGAGGAGGCGAGAGAGGTGTTTGATGCGTTGGTCAGTATAAAGGTGGGTTCGGGCGACAAGGTGCTCTTCTCGAAGGACAAGTGGATCCATGGAGTTGCGGTTGCGGAGATTGCACCAATGATTGTGGCCACCGTCCCAACGAGGACGGCCAATAGACGTACGATGCACCAAGCCTTAGAAGATGGCAGTTGGACACATGACTTCGAGCAGAGCACCTCCTTCACCGCCCTAATGCAGTACATGCATCTTTGCCATGCAATTGGAACGGTGGACCGAGATCCATCACTGTCGGAAAGTTTCACTTGGCCAATATCACCGTTCGGCACCTACACGGCTAAATCGGTCTATGACTACCTATGCTCTGAGCTATCTAGATCGCCCATGGCAGAATGTAACTGGAGGAGCTGGGCACCACTCAAATGCAAACTGTTCGTGTGGCTAGCCCTGCAGCACAGAGTATGGACGTCGGATAGGAGAGCCAGACATGGCTTACAGGATCAGCTGTCTGCATGCTACACGTGCTTGCAGGCAAAAGACAACGTGGATCACATCCTGGCGAACTGCACGTATGCGCAGGAAGTGTGGCACAAGGTGTTTAATCTCATTGCGATTGAGGTGCAGGGCCCGGTGGAGTCGAACGTGTTCATGGATTGGTGGCTGGCAGTGCGAATGAGATTCAGAGGACAGCCGCAGAGGGTTTGACACTCTGGTGACGGCGGTGGCTTGGGCTCTCTGGAAGCAAAGGAACGCTAGAGTCTTCAACAGGATCAGCGAGCAGATGAATGCAAGCGAGTTACCATTCACGATTCTGGAAGAGATTGCTGAGTGGAGGCAGGCTGGGGTGGGAGTAGGAGGTCTACAACGTTTTGTGAGAAGTTAGTCTAGGGTAGTCTTGGTGTCGGTGTTGTGTGCGTTGTACCCCGTCATTCCTGTTCGCACATTGGTCGGCACTCTTGTAATTAAACCTCTCTCTTCTATAAATCTAAGGTACGCCATTGGCGTACTCCCAAAAAAAATAACAATACAACTCGGATCACAGTAAAGGAAGATCGATCGATAGTCCCGTCAAATAAAAAGAATATATTGATAGAGTTCAGGTCGGGCTCCGATCTAAACACGTCGCCAGATTTCAAGCCATGGGGCTTGGTAGATCGAGATCGAGAGAGACTGGGGTTGACAGGGAGATACAATGGGGTCTGGCCCTAGGAGCCGGGGATCTTCTTTGTGCATGAACGGATGATAGTGATGCATGTCCTGACAACTACTACATTGTGGTATTGCGGTCCCATACAAACCGCTATCTATGCCAAGGAGCATGCTTGGTGGCGATATTATGTCCTAGAAGTGGTGGTCAGTCAGTCTTGGATAACAGGGCGATGGTCCCAAAAGATGAGGTTGCACACTTGGCTCTACAGCGAGAACCGCTGCATCGGTGGTGGACATCTCCTTAGTTGCGTGGACAGTGAAGGGAGGTGCAGTGGGTGGTCCTGGCGTTGTCGTGGTTTCGGCGGTGGTAGATCCCTGGTCTTGATCTGGCGGAGTCGGTCATTCTCTTGGGGTGGGATGGCGACCTTCGTACCTCGACGTGGCGCGAATGAGCCTCCGAGCAAAAGCTTTGCGTTCCGGCGACGGTGAAGCATGTGGGTGTTGCATCCCGCCTGCAGGCATCATTGTGGTCCCCCTCATCATGCCACAGATTCGGTGAAAACCCTAGTCCGCAAGACCCTCTTAGCGGCGGCTCGTAGTGCAAGTCACACTCTTGGGAGGGCATCTTCGTGGAGCTCAGGTACCTCCAAGTTGCTCGCTGGCGTCTTCGGACAAGCTTTGATCCTAACACGAAGCTTTCTTGACTCAGGCATGGGGTGGCCTCGCTTGTCTCCTACTACACGTGACCCCGTTGTCACCGTTCTCGGTCTTTGACGTCCACATGCAGGATTAGTGCTCCACGGTCCGAAGCGAGAGGGCATGTGACTCTTTTCGCCCATAGCTTGGTGTGTGCGGTGCAACGGTGTCCAGTGGTTCCCCGGAGGCATTGTCTCATTTCTAGTCGGTAGTTTCAGGTGCTTCTTCGTGAGGTGTAGCCACTTCTGTACTCATGCTCGACTATGAGTTGGTGGTGTTTGCTACTTTCCCGGTTATCTTTTTTTCTTTGACAAAGATTTCCTCATCACTTTGTATTGGTTTGATCAATTGGCTTTATTTATAAAGCAGAGTGAATGCCTGTTCCGAGAAACACATCTTAAAGATAATTGGAATTTGTACTTCGAGAAAATTTAAAATCAAACATTTTAAAAAATTCTAACTATTTTTTTACCTATTTTGTAATTTTATGAGAATTAGGAATTTAATTATGATTTTAATTGTGGGCCCACAAATTTTAATTACAAAGTATGCAGAAGGAATGAATGCAAAGAAATACAATGTCCATAAGGCCGGGAAAAATATCAGTCGAATCTCAAAGCAGCGGTAATACGTGAGTGTAGGATGCATTACTTGCACATGCTGTGCACGACACTAATGCTTCTGTGGTAAAAATTTGCATCTTACTCTCGTACTTTACTTTATCTGTTTCTTTTTATTTTACATATTAAATTATCTTAAGTTTTTTTTTTCTCGAATACGCACGAGTGTGCGTACTATATACTCCCTCCATTCCTAAATATTTGTCTTTTTAGAGATTTTAAATGAACTACCATATACGGATGTATATAGACATATTCTAGAGTGTAGATTCACTCACTTTGCTCCGTATATAGTCACATGTTAAAATCTCTAGAAAGACAAATATTTAGGAACGGAGGTAGTATTAAAGAAGAGGATGGGGTTGAGAAGCCCCTCCACATTGGTGGTTACAAAAGTGTTACATGACCCCAACTCCACTCGGACTAGCGCAATCTAACTACTCGCGTCATGGCCCACGCTCCACGGCCGCTAGAAACTTGTCCATGTCTGCTTTAAGCAACCCGGCCGCCTTCCACACTCTACATTCTACCGATATCCTATGGGTTACATATGTGCTCGACGGAGCGTCCCCATCAAACACGATCCCGTTCCAATGCTTCCACAATTCCCACATTACAAGGATTAGTAGTGCCCTTGCCTCCTTACTCCCTGAGGCACCTTCAGCGGTGCTCATGCACCAAACTCCCAATCTTGATGTTGGTGTCGGGGTCCACTTTGGCTTGCCCCTAGCCGCGCAAACACGCGTCCACACTTCTCTCGCGAAGACACACTGCAATAGTATATGGTAGACACTACTGCATAATGCTACTAATGCGACACTACGATCAGAGACCCTTTGACGAAACTGTGTGCGATGCATTAATCACAAACGGGGATGTAAAAAACCGTCAAAAAAAGGTGCAAAACATTTGCGATGGCGGAGCCATCAAACACAGTTCAGATTTTAGTTGCGTGTGCAATTCAGGGCACACGGTTAACCCGTTCGAACTGTTTGCGATCGGGCAGAGCAACATAAACGGGCAGTCATATCAATGTGTGTGCGATATACGGCATACAGTTCGCTCCGATGAACTGTTTGCTATTAGGCAGTGCAACACAAACGGTTAGCCAGATCAAGGTGTGTGTGATATAGGGCATACGGTTCACTCGGACGAACTATTTTCGATTAGCGAACACAACAAAAACGGTTCAACTTAACAAGATGTGTGTGATATGTGGCAAACAACCGACTCGGATGAACTGTTTGCGATGAGAAATTACAACACAGACAGTTAATACAGTTAGTTTGTGTGCGATTCTGTGTGTACAAAAAACTTTGAGAAATGCATCCTTGGCGGAGTTGACGTCCCCGACGAAGTAGAACATCGCCAACGTGATATCTTCAGGATGCAGGTGATCGATGGAATTTGCTACCAGGCCAGAGACATGAAAATGGAGCGGTTCCACGGAGTTGTCATGGGCGCGATTGCACGCTGTCAAGCTCTTCTGGAAGAGGCCCAACATCCCCAAGAGCCTCCCAGCGCCAGAAGCTCCGTAGGCGGAGGCGGGTCGGGACACTTGGAGTGAACGGCCGCAAGGGTGCTATGCTAATCATGGAGTCCGAGAAGACCATCGTCGGAAGGCCGCCAGCTCAGCCTTTTAGCTTATATTTTATTATAATTGTACGCATATGTAGGTCGTGAGTGTTCTGGGCCTTGCCGCATGTGACATTTTAAATTATCCTGAATATGTAAGATAATTATTAAAAATTATTAACCGTTGCCATTGTAACTTTGCCTCTACGGCGAGCAGAGCACGCGTAGGGACGCCACAGCGGAGCGCGCCGCGGCCGCCTCAATGGCGAGCAACCACGTGGTCAACCTTCTGCCATCAATAAATTTTGACCTTGCTTCTTGTCACATTGCTGATTACAACGCAATAAGCAATTGCAAATCTATTCAGACCAATCAAACTAATATGTGTTCACACTTAGCACCGGGCTATAGAAACTACCCACTTGAAAATTACTTCACAGTTCCTCTTCTCGTCACCCACAAGACTGGTTTTTTCTATCAAGTCGTTCCACCATGACCGGTAGGAGGAGTTTAGGGTGGACATATAACCATGCAACAAAGACCAAGGCCGCGGAAGCACTGGAGAGGTCCCGCCACGAAGCCGCAGCCGCAGCAGAGATGTCCCGGCACGCCGCGGAGCCCTCGAACGAGCTCTCACGGGCACATCAGGGCTCTCACAAGCGCATTCGCGGCGTCGGCCATCGCGACGAGCCGGCGTTCCTGAAGTCCTTCGCCGGCGACGACGACATTCTCGCTGGCATCACTACTTAAATGAGACCTAAACATGCACCCAAGGACACATGTACGATTTTGTGACGCCCGGATGATTAAGCTACAGTAATTCCCTGCTAATTATGCCACTTCACCACGGTTACTGTTGTTAAACTCACGTTAATTCAAACCGACTCAAGTTCAAATTTGAAATCAAGTCAAACAATTAAAGTTTTCAAAAGTCAAAACTAAAGTGTTCTTAATGTGACAAATAAATCATGGATAATATTGGTGGAGAAACAACATCTTTATAAAATAATTAAATACCCTAAAGTGATTAAAACAACAACAAAAACAATTAATTATCCTCCTATTATATTTTATAAAATACTAAACTGTTTTAGCTAGGTGCCAAAGTTGTTGTGGCAGTGGTATAATTAATGATATTATTGTAGGTACTATTTGAATGTTTTACAAAACTAAAATAATTTGGGAAATGAAATTAAAACAGAAAAGAAAAATAAGAAAAGGGAAAAGACTAAACAAAGAAATAAATTAAAACAAAAGAAAACCAGAACCCCCCACCCCCACCGGGCCAATAGTGGCCCAGCTGGCCAGCCCAACTGGGCAAAGGCCCAGCCGCCCCCCCTCGCACTCCCTTATCCCCCGGGCAATGAAACCCTAACCCACACCCTCTCCCACTCCCCCCTCGTCGCCACCCCCCTCCCCCGATCCGATCTGGATCGGGCGCACGCCCCGCCCTCGTCCGGAGCCTCCGCCAGCGCTCACCGTCGCCGCCTCGTCTCGCCACCACCTCGCCGGTGCCGGTGCCGGTGCCGCCTCACCAGACCGCCACCTCGCCCTTGCCACCCGGAAAGGGCTACCTCGCCGCCGTGCCGCCGTCCCCAACGCCCCAGGACCGCCTCGTCGTCGCCGTTCGCTGGAACCGCGTCCTCGACCTCCCCCTCGACGGACTCCGTCAACCCTCGCCGCCCGTACCCCTGCATCAGGGGTGATCTCCTACCCCTTGCTACTTTCCTCGCCCACACACGTCGCCCGTGCGTAGCCACACGCCCGTGATGTCCCCGCCGCGGTCACCATCCCCTCCTGGCTCCAGCGCGCGTGCACCGCACCAGCCGTCCCCGCGCCTCACCGTTCCGCCGTGCACTGTTGCTGCGTCGTTCGCTGTCGCCGCCCCGCGTCCCCGTCCCGGCCAGCCACCGCACCGCCTCGCTGCTGCTATTGCTTCTACTCTGCTGCGCTACCGCCGCCGAGTGCTATCCCGGCGCCGCTCATGCTCCCTCTACCCGCTGCCTCCCCGTCCTGTTCAGGCCGCGCTCAGCCCCTCACCGCCGGCCTCAGGCCACCGGCCTCCCCCTGCTCCGGCGCCCTGCCGGGTTCGCCCGCCCCGCGCGCCCCTAGGCGTGCGCCCGCTCGGGCTGCGCCCCGCACCCGGCGCCCGTTTAGGCCCCCTCTGGGTCAATGACCAGTGGGGCCCCGCCCCCAAGAACGTTAAAAAAAAGTGAAAGAAAAACAATAATTAAATTATTTAAGTAATTATTAACTTAATTAATTTTGTTAGTTCACTAATTAAACCTAATTAACCTGCTAACTAATCTAATTAATCTGTTAATTAGTTAACAGTCTATGATAACCGGGACCCACTTGTCGGTTTGACTTAGTCAACTGACTGTTCGTCTGCTGACGTCATAATTTGTATTTTCTAATTAAATTAATTCTGTTAATTCTAAAAATGAATTTAAAACTTTAAAAATTAATATAAAATAATCCGTAGCTCGGATGAAAATACTTTGTACATGGAAGTTGCTCAGAACGACGAGACGAATCCGGATGCGCAGCCCGTTCGTCCGCCACACATCCCTAGCGTAGCGAACACGCAACTTTCCCCCTCCGGTTCATCTGTCCGAAAACGCGAAACACCGGGGATACTTTCCCGGTTGTTTCCCCCCTTCGCCGGTAACACCTCCTACTGCGTTAGGGCACACCTGACACCGTCACTTGTCTTGTCATGCATCGTTATGCATCTATCTGCATTGTATTTATTGTTTCTTCCCCCTCTTCTCTCCGGTAGACTACGAAATTGACGCCGCTGCTGGTGCCCCGATCGACTACTATGTTGACGACCCGTCCTTCTTGCCAGAGCAACCAGGAAATCCCCCCTGATCACCAAATATCACCTATCTTCTCTATACTACTTGCATTAGAATAGTGTAGCATGTTACTGCTTTCCGATAATCCTATTCTGCGGCATAGCCTGTCTTTGCCACTACTGTTGTTACCTTTACCTGCAATCCTAAATGCTTAGTATACGATGCTAGTTTTCCATCAGTGGCCCTACCTTCTTGTCCGTCTGCTATGCTATGCTATCGGGCCGTGATCACTCGGGAGTTGATCACGGGTATATACTATATACTTTATACATGATACATGTGGTGACTAAAGTCGGGTCGGCTCGTGGTGCACCCGTGAGTGATTCGCGGATTGGGGGCTGAAAGGACCTTTGCCCCGACGGCCCTCTGTGTGGATCTTTGTGGCGGACCGACAGGGCAGGTTGAGACCACCTAGGAGAGAGGTGGGCCTGGCCCTGGTCGGCGTCCGCGGTTACTTCTAAATAACACGCTTAACGAGATCTTGGTATTTGCTCTGAGTCTGGCCTCTGGCCTATATGCACTAACCAACAACGCGGGAACAGTTATGGGCACTCGACGTCGTGGTATCAGCCGAAGCCTTCTTGACGTCAGCGACTGAGCGGCGTGCGCCGGGTTGGACCGCGTAACGCAACTTCCTTTGTAATGGAAGTTGCTAGGTCTACTCACCGGCCGCGTTCGCAACGTGCACGTGTGCAATGGGCGATGGGCCCAGACCCCTGCGGGCATAGGATTTAGACCAGCGTGCTGACCTCTCTGTTGTGCCTAGGTGGGGCTGCGACGTGTTGATCTTCCGAGGCCGGGCATGACCCAGAAAAGTGTGTCTGGCCAAAAGGGATCGAGCGTGTTGGGTTATGTGGTGCACCCTGCAGGGAAGTTTATCTATTCGAATAGCCGTGTCCCTCGATAAAAGGACGACCCGGAGTTGTACCTTGACCTTATGACAACTAGAACCGGATACTTAATAAAACACACCCTTCCAAGTGCCAGATACAACCCGGTGATCGCTCTCTCACAGGTCGACGAGGAGAGGATCGTCGGGTAGGATTATGCTATGCGATGCTACTTGGTGAATCTTACCATCTACTCTCTTCTACATGCTGCAAGATGGAGGCTTCTAGAAGCGTAGTCTTCAACAGGACTAGCTATCCCCCTCTTATTCTGGCATTTTGCAGTTCAGTCCACTGATATGGCCCCTTTACACATATACCCATGCATATGTAGTGTAGATCCTTGCTTGCGAGTACTTTGGATGAGTACTCACGGTTGCTTTTCTCCCTTTCCCTTCTACGTGGTTGTCGCAACCAGATGCTAGAGCCCAGGAGCCAGACGCCATCGTCAACGACGACTCCTACTACACCGGAGGTGCCTACTACTACGTTCAGGCCGGTGACGATGACCAGGAGTAGTGTAGGAGGATCCCAGGCAGGAGGCATGCGCCTCTTTCGATCTGTATCCCAGTTTGTGCTAGCCTTCTTAAGGCAAACTTGTTTACTTATGTCTGTACTCGGATATTGTTGCTTCCGCTGACTCGTCTATGATCGAGCACTTGTATTCGAGCCCTCGAGGCCCCTGGCTTGTATTAGGATGCTTGTATGACTTATTTATGTTTTAGAGTTGTGTTGTGATATCTTCCCGTGAGTCCCTGATCTTGATCGTACACGTTTGCATGCATGATTAGTGTACGATTGAATCGGGGGCGTCACAAGTTGGTATCAGAGCCGACTACCTGTAGGAATCCCCCTTCCACACTCATTGGCCAAAGTTGAGTCTAGTCGATGAAAACTGTTTTACTAACATGGTTGTGCGGCCCATGGGCCCTCGTCGCCATTGGGTGGTATTAGGATCTTTTACTCCTCTGTCCTTACTCTGGGACTCTTATCTCTCTTCTATTCGGGTTAAATGATTTTACTAAATCTGAGTCTAGGTTCTCGTAACTGCTTCTCCCGGAGAGCCCCTTATTGCAGAGGATTGCCTGCTGCATCAGAAGATTCCGAAGATACTCTCTGATGTTCTCTCGAGACTCTGTGTCCGTCGCTTTTTCAATCCCCTACCACTGATACATCCCTGTGGATAAATACTTACACATGTCCTTCTTACTTTCAGTCCCAGCTGCTCTTGTTATTACAAGATGCATCGAATTATTCTTCGACTTGTAAGAATCTCTTGAGCCTTATGCCTTACAGATCCTTGCCACATGAATACCCCTATGGATAATTCCTCGCACTTATCGAGTATCTGCTCATTCCCAGTTGTTCATGTGTTTCGCAAAAGACTTCGAAATACCATTTGATCTTCTGAAAATCCTGAGCAGCCTATTTCTCTAGAAATTCTTGCTTGCTTGCATTATGGTTAATCCCATAAGTCTCGTAATCTTATAGGCATCCCTTGTCTTTATCATTTTAAGTCCGTTCATTCAATAGGTTGAGGATGCTCGCATTCCTCAGTCGAATCCTAGAATTCATCTTTCCGTCTCAGATGTCATTTGAACAGGAGTTGGTTCTCGACCAATCAAATTGCCATCGATTGTACCCCTAAGCCTAATCAATTTATCCATCCTTGATCAGAGCGTTTGCTTCTGATCCTTTGATTTGGAAATCATATTTCCTTTCCATTTGAGCTTGGAATTAGTCAGTAGTTCCTATAATCCGATGCCTTTGCATTCCTTCTTCCTCTGAATGAGCACCGATACTCACATCAACCCTGTTGTGGACCGCCAGACCCATTGCCGGGTTATTATCCGACAGTGTCCTTCACATCCAAAATTCTTGTGAGTTCTTTCCGTGATACATAATGCCTTTGGTAAATTGTATCCTCTACTTGTGTCAACCATGCTCAGCTTTTGAGCTTCTGTTAGTTACTCCTGAAGTTCGTGGTATATGTTCCTAAGATGCCCCTATGGGTTGAACCCATGCCTTCTTTAGTCTATGTGAACCCGAAGTTTATGCGGGTTATATCTATTGGTGTTTTGTCGGAAAAAATTTCAACTCTATAAATTCTTCGAAGACGGGAAGTGAATGAAAGGTTTATGCATTGAAGAAGTGGGAGTCGACCTTGAACTTTGTGTTCATGCCCATGGACATGATGTAGATCCTATCATGGAAACTTCTTGTAATAATAGATATTTCCTTGATAAATATCATCTGGTATCTGTGAATTGATCCTTTGCAACCGTGGTTCCGACCATGATTGTTCTCCTTTGATTCTATTTCTCGGACAAGTTAAAGTACTTGCCTTCTGCAGATTAGTACGCCTTCCCAACCTCTATTTTGTTCTACCTTCGAGTATTACCCCCTGGTATCTCGAGGATATCCACCCATTGCACTTCATCTTATGAAATTCTTATGAAGTAGTACCTTTTCCCATCATAGTCACTCCACGGGTTCTGGGTTGTCGTCAACCGAGAACACCGATTTGTGAATCGAATCAATACTGAGATTCAGTACTCTCATTACTTTGTTGTTGGGAAGTTTAATAGTCCATCACGTCACTCCTAGCCTGATCGGCTATATCATTATCATGCTAAACCATAACTATACTACCTGGTCCTTAATCCCGGAGCACAACTTTCGATGATGAGCTAAGCTTATGTCGATCTTCCTCGTCATATCAATTCTCCATGAACATCAAGCTTGATTCCAAGTTTGTGTCGTATCTGTGGTTCCAATAACCCTTCGCTTCACCATTGCTTTTGCTTGATGTCGTCGCCGATTGATTACATCTTCATGAAATCTCTCGACAAATGTGTCGTGATCATCATCAGCATTCTGAGCTCTTCCAGGATATCAATTGAATTCTTGATGAGAAATACCATCCTTGCCCTCGATGATTTGTGTTGTCATCGACCACTTTATTGCCTTCCCTCCTACACAAACTTGTTCGTGTTCTAGGTTATACCTTCACTTCCTTGCTATCCAACATTTGTTCTCCTTTAGCTTGGAGTGTTACCATCTTTTATGTCAAGAATGTTGTTAGAATTTCACCACCTCTTAAGAAATTCTTGATATAGTAATACTTATCGCCATCTCCATTCATTTCTTGGTCCCCGTGTTATTTCCAACCAAAAATCCGACAAATGGATTGTGAGGTGTAAAATTCAAAAATTCTAGCAACCCTATTGCTTTGACGTTAATGGTCGATAGCTTCATTCTAAGTCTATTGCTTATTGAATCGTCATTCAAACATTGATCGTGCTACCTAGTCCATATTTTTGGGTGCACTTTTCAGCCAATGTTTAAATGTGTATGTTTTTCCTCTAGCATACATCATTGTATCATTTGATCCGGCAAATTTTATCCCCTTGTTCACATAAGTGTGGAAATCCATCTTTTGAAAATCTCGATGAATTGTCGCTGAGACCATCAGCCACCTCCTCATCCTCTCCTTGGTTTAATGATGAACTCTTATTTTGGAACTCGCTCCCATAGTTCATTTCCCGAGAATCTTACATTGTCATCTCGTCAATTTGTGTTGCACATTTCTTCTCAGGCATCCCAAGTCGGAGGTATCCTGACACCAATCGGATCCGAACCTTGGACAGATATGATGGTTGGAACATATTTCCAAGGGTTATAACATTGGTCTTTAAATGACTCGGTAAGTTGGTGTCGTGCCTAGCACACCTGGCCGGAGGACCTAGTGTTATAGTTTCCTTTTTAACAGGGTTAACCATTCTTCCATGAGGAAATTGAATGACTTGTTTAATAAGTTTTTCCTGATGGATCCTTTGTGTATCCAAGGTCTGACCTTTGCTTGAAGACCTTGTCAATGCTATCTCGAAGCATGTCTGTGTTACTCCAATCTTCAATAAGAACATTTGAAGCCAAATGCTATCTTTTCTTTATCAATTATCCAAAACACTGTTGTATGGGTATTGTCATCAAATTCCTCTCCCCTTACTTAAACGGTTTCTACTTTCTATCCTGTCGTGGATATCTTGCTCTGCTAGTCCTTGGGAAGGGTATACCCCTGGTATATGTGTCAAACACATTTTCCTTTCCATTGTTCTGTTTGATCTGATGATTACAGTTTCCTTCCCATTGATTTGTGTAACCTTCCTTGTGATCCATATGATCTAAGCAGTAATATTCTTCTGCTTATGTAAACACCTTGGTGCACAACCGTGTCAGTAAGACCCTGTTGCATTTGTCGATAGCATTCCGGTAACCACCGATGGACGAGAACTTTGCCTATTGGTCCGCCTCGTACAACAAGCAGGAAAATGGTTCTCTTCGTCCCTCGCCCTTGGTATCGACGTTGTTGCTGACATATAACTGACAGGCTACCCTCTGACATGCCTTGCTATCACGACCATGCAAGATGTCATCGCTCCTACTTTTAACCCACATGGTGGGCCCATAACCCACAGTTCCACAGGATCGAAACCTGACTCTCCTATACACCCCTTGTTTCCAAAGTTATTCCTCACGCTTGGCTTCGTATGTAATTCACGAGCAACCTTCCGTGTGATCATCAATTCTGGTATTAAACACAATACTTATTCCCGTTGCCTTGAACCCCTTTCACACTCTGTTTCAGGCAACGAACGATTGTCTATCCGCTTGAAACTTCTTATGGTACCTTCTTACTTGGCTCTCGATATGTTTCATTCGTTCAACTCGAGAGATACTCTTGTGTTCATTCCTGGGATAACCCCAAATGATTTCCCCTTATACCATTCTGTCGTTGTAGAGCAACCCCTTACCTATTCATAAGTACGACAGAATTTTCGAAAAAAGGAGGACGACTTCATCACGATGACCTGAAAAGCAGAGAAATAAAGACATCAACGAGGAGGATCAACTACTTCAGGAAGAGCAACCAAGCCCGAGAACACTCGTTAGAATTTCGTAACCAAATCCCTTCCCTGTCACTTCCCCTCTTAAATCTCGGGACGAGATTTCTTGTAGTGGAGGAGAATTGTAACACCCGAATGATTAAGCCACAGTAATTCCCTGCTAATGATGCCACTTCACCATGGTTACTGTTGTTAAACTCACGTTAGTTCAAAACCGACTCAAGTTCAAATTTGAAATCAAGTCAAACAATTAAAGTTTTCAAAAGTCAAAACTAAAGTGTTCTTAATGTGACAAATAAAGTGGATAATGTTGGTGGAGAAACAACATCTTTATAAAATAATTAAATACCCTAAAGTGATTAAAACAACAACAAAACAATTAATAATCCTCCTATTATATTTTATAAAATACTAAACTATTTTAGCTAGGTGCCAAAGTTGTTGTGGCAGTGGTATAATTAATGATATTATTGTAGGTACTATTTGAATGTTTTACAAAACTAAAACAATTTGGGAAATGAAATTAAAACAGAAAAGAAAAATAAGAAAAGGGAAAAGACTAAACAAAGAAATAAAGTAAAACAAAAGAAAACCAGAACCCCCCCCCCACCGGGCAAACAGTGGCCCAGCTGGCCAGCCCAACTGGGCAAAGGCCCAGCCGCCCCCCTCGCACTCCCTTATCCCCCGGGCAATGAAACCCTAACCCACACCCTCTCCAACTCCCCCCCCCCCCCTCGTTGCCACCCCCTCCCCCGATCCAATCTGGATCGGGCGCACGCCCCGCCCCCGACGCGGTCGCCCCCGCCCTCGTCCGGAGCCTCCGCCGGCGCTCACCGTCGCAGATACGTCTTCGTCGTATCTACTTTTCCAAACACTTTTGCCTTTGTTTTTTACTCTAACTTGCATGATTTGAATGGAACTAACCCGGACTGACGTTGTTTTCAGCAGACTTTCCATGGTGTTATTTATGTGCAGAAACAAAAGTTCTCGGAATGACCTGAAAGTCCACGGAACGTCTATTTGGAAATAATAAAAAATCCTTGCAAAAGATGAAGACCAGGGGGCCCACACCATAGCCACGAGGGTGGGGGCGCGCCCCCTACCTCGTGGGCCCCCTGGAGCTCCTCCGGCCTCAACTCCAACACTATATATTTGCTTTCGGGGAGAAAAAAACCAGAGAGAAGGATTCATCGCGTTTTACGATACGGAGCTGCCGCCAAGCCCTAAAACCTCTCGGGAGGGCTGATCTGGAGTCCGTTCGGGGCTCCGGAGAGGGGGATTCGTCGCCATCGTCATCATCAACCATCCTCCATCACCAATTTCATGATGCTCACCGCCGTGCGTGAGTAATTCCATCGTAGGCTTGCTGAACGGTGATGGGTTGGATGAGATCTATCATGTAATCGAGTTAGTTTTGTTAGGGTTTGATCCCTAGTATCCACTATGTTCTGAGATTGATGTTGCTATGACTTTGCTATGCTTAATGCTTGTCACTAGGGCCCGAGTGCCATGATTTCAGATCTGAACCTATTATGTTTTCATGAATATATGTGAGTTCTTGATCCTATCTTGCAAGTCTATAGTCACCTATACTATGTGTTATGATCCGGCAACCCCGAAGTGACAATAATCGGGACCACTCCCGGTGATGACCATAGTTTGAGGAGTTCATGTATTCACTATGTGCTAATGCTTTGTTCCGGTACTCTATTAAAAGGAGGCCTTAATATCCCTTAGTTTCCACTAGGACCCCGCTGCCACGGGAGGGTAGGACAAAAGATGTCATGCAAGTTCTTTTCCATAAGCACATATGACTATATTTGGAATACATGCCTACATTACATTGATGAATTGGAGCTAGTTCTGTGTCACCCTATGTTATGATTGTTACATGATGAACCGCATCCGGCATAATTCTCCATCACCGATCCAATGCCTACGAGCTTTTCACATATTGTTCTTCGCTTATTTACTTTTCCGCTGCTACTATTACAATCACTACAAAACCCAAAAATATTACTTTGCTACCGTTACCACTACTATCATATTACTTTGCTACTAAATACTTTACTGCAGATACTAAGTTATCCAGGTGTGGCTGAATTGACAACTCAGTTGCTAATACTTGAGAATATTCTTTGGCTCCCCTTGTGTCGAATCAGTAAATTTGGGTTGAAGACTCTACCCTCGAAAACTGTTGCGATCGCCTATACTTGTGGGTTATCAAGACTATTTTCTGGCGCCGTTGCCGGGGAACATAGCTCTATTCTTTGAGTCACTTGGGATTTATATCTGCTGGTCACTATGAAGAACTTGAAAGACGCTAAGACAACAATTTATCCCTCAACTACGAGGGGAGGTAAGGAACTGCCATCTAGCTCTGCACTTGATTCACCTTCTGTTTTGAGTAAGCTTGCGACACCTAAACCTGCTTCTGCTATTCGTTCTGATATGTCGCATGTTATTGATGATGTGACTTCTGCTATGCATGATACTTATGATGAGACTACTTCTATGCTTGATACTACTGTGCCACTTGGTGAATTTCTTGATGAACAAATTGCTAGGGTTAGAGAGAAAGAAATTATTGAAACTGATTATATTGATGAAAGTGATGATGAAGACTTGCCTGTTATTCCTGAGGGTTATGTTTTTGATAAAGAAGCTTCTTTAGCTATTTTAGCTTGCAAAGATAGATATGAGCTCAAGAGGTTATTAGCTAAATGGAAGCAGCAATCTCTTAATGATAGAATGAAACCTGACCCTGCTTTTGCTACTTCACCTATCTGTGTTACTGATAAGGATTATGAATTCTCTGTTGATCCTGATATAATTACTTTGGTTTAATCTGATCCTTTTCATGGCTATGAATCTGAAACTGTTGTGGCACATCTTACTAAATTAAATGATATAGCCACCCTGTTCACTAATGATGAGAAATATCGCTACCTATATATCCTTAAAATATTTCCGTTCTCATTAAAGGGTGATGCTAAGATATGATTTAATTCTCTTCATCCTGGTTGTGTGCGTAGTCCCCAGGATATGATTTATTACTTCTCTGCTAAATATTTCCCTGCTCATAAGAAACAAGCTGCTTTGAGGGAAATATACAATTTTGTGCAAATTGAAGAAGAGAGTCTCCCACAAGCTTGGGGGAGCCTTCTCAAGTTACTTAATGCTTTGCCTGATCATCCTCTTAAGAAAAATGAAATACTTGACATCTTTTATAATGGAATAACCGATGCTTCTAGAGATTAGCTGGATAGTTGTGCTGGTTCTGTTTTCAGGGAAAGAACACCGGATGAAGCTGAAATTCTATTGAATAATATGTTGACAAATGAAAATAATTGGACACTTCCTGAGCCAGCTCCAGAGCCAATTCCTGAGCATATTCCTAAACCAACTCCGAAGAAGAGAGGTGTTCTATTTCTCAGTCCTGAAGATATGCAAGAGGCAAAGAAATCTATGAAAGAAAAGGGTATTAAAGCTGAAGATGTTAAGAATTTACCTCCTATTGAAGAAATACATGGTCTTAATCTACCGCCTGTTGAAGAAACATATGATCTTAATCCATTACCTATTGAAGAACCTCATGGTCTTGATAACCCGACACAGGTAGTAAAGGTAAATTCTCTCTATAGATATGATAAAGCTGAAATCCCTCCTACTAAAATTGCTAGCCAATGCTTGGATGAGTTTGATAACTTTATGGTTAAGCAAGAATATTTCAATGCTTATTTTGGTAGACAATTAAAACAAAATGCTTATATGATTAAACACTTAGGTGATTATATGTCTAGAGTTAAAGGTGAACTTAAACTCATTACTAAACATGCTTCTATGGTTACCACTCAAGTAGAACAAGTACTTAAGGCTCAAAATGATTTTCTCAATGAAATGAATAGTAAGAATAATGATTATGCTGTTAGAGTGGCTACTAGAACTGGTTAAATGACTCAGGAACCTTTGTATCCTGAAGGCCACCCTAAGAGAATTGAGCAAGATTCTCAGAGAAATAATATTGATGCACCTAGTCCTTCTAAAAAGAAGAAAAAGAAAAATGATAGGACTTTGCATGCTTCTAGTGAACCTATTGCTGAACCACCTGAGAATCCAAATGATATCTCTATTTCTGATGCTGAAACACAATCTGGTAATGAACATGAACCCAATGAAAATGTTAATGATGATGTTCATGATGATGCTCAACCTAGTAATGATAATGATGTGGAAATTGAACCTACTGTTGATCTTGATAACCCACAATCAAAGAATCAATGTGATGATAAGAGAGACTTTGTTGCTAGGAAACATGGTAAAGAAAGAGAACCTCGGGTTCAGAAACCCATGCCTTTTCCTCCCAAACCATCCAAGAAAAAGGATGATGAGGATTTTGAGCGCTTTGCTGAAATGATTAGACCTATCTTTTTGCGTATGCGATTAACTGATATGCTCAAAATGAATCCTTATGCTAAGTATATGAAAGATATTGTTACAAATAAGAGAAAGATACCGGAAGCTGAAATTTCCACCATGCTTGCTAATTATACTTTTAAGGGTGGAATACCTAAGAAACTAGGAGATCCAGGAGTACCCACCATACCATGCTCCATTAAAAGAAACTATGTTAAAACTGCTTTATGTGATCTTGGAGCCGGTGTTAGTGTTATGCCTCTCTCTTTATATCGTAGACTTGATTTGAATAAGTTGACACCTACTGAAATATCTTTGCAAATGGCCGATAAATCAACTGCTATACCTGTCGGTATTTGTGAGGATGTGCCTGTTGTGGTTGCAAATGTTACTATTTTAACGGACTTTGTTATTCTTGATATTCTCGAGGACGATAGTATGTCTATTATTCTTGGAAGACCTTTTTTGAAAACTGCAGGGGCTGTTATTGATTGCAACAAAGGCAATGTCACTTTTCATGTTAATGGTAATGAGCATACGGTACACTTTCCGAGGAAACAACCTCAAGTCCACAGTATCAATTCTATTGGAAAAATTCCATCGATTATTTTTGGAGGTTTTGAATTTCCTCTTCCTACTGTCAAGAAGAAATATGATATTCTTATTATTGGGGATGTGCATATCCCCGTTGAGGTAACATAGTGTTATTCGAAATTTCTCTGGTTCCATGTTATTCGGAATGAGTTTGTTAACAAGACTTGATCAACCTTGTTAGTGGATTCCTTTTGATGAGCATGAGATGGATGAAACTAGAAAGCACAACCTTCTATACCCTCTCTCTACTTTCCATTATTTAGTTGAAATAAAGTAAAATATTATTTTTCTGTCTGTTTTCTGATTTATCTGTGCAATATAAAAATACCCCGAAAATAAAAGTTCTCCAAATGCCCTGAAAATGGAATATGATTTTTTATGGAATATTTGAGAATATCTGGCACTGAGAACACAGCAGGAGGGGCAAGCACCTGGCCACGAGGGTGGAGGGCGCGCCCTACCCCCCTGGGCGCGCCCCCTGCCTCGTGGGCCCACGGTGACTCCCCTCCACTTATTCCTGCACCCACACACTCCTTCCTCCCACAAACACCAATATCCAGCTCAAGCACGAGTTCTAGCTCATTTTGCTACGATTTTCGATCTCCTTTCTCAAAGCACCTCTCACAAAACTTCTTGGGGGATTGTTCCTTGGTATATGACTCCTCCAATGGTCCAATTAGTTTTTGTTCTAGTGCTTTATTCATTGCAAATTTGTGCTGCCTAGGTGACCATGTTCTTGAGCTTGCATGTCAAATTTATATGGTTCCAAGTATTTCTAATGCATGATATAGGCTCTAGGTACTTGTAGGAGTAGTTGCTATCAATTTTGTTGAGTTTGGTTTAATTTTATTTGAAGTTACTAAAAATTTCAGAAATTTTTCAGAGGAAGAAATATGCTTAGGAAAATGTTCCAAGGTGGTTCTTCGAGGAAGCAAGGACCCAGGCTTGCAATGCGTGATGCTGACGATGAGCCACCAAGGGACGCTCCAGTGCGGCCTTGTGAATGGCCTTCAGAAAACTTTATGGATCGAGCGGGAATCAAGGAAGAATTTAACGCATATTTGCATAACGCTGATCTTGTGAGCTTCGAGGCAGACAAATGCCGCCAGTACCACTATCTCACTAGTACATTTGTGAGGAGGTTTGAATTTTCATCTTCACGTAATTCTCCAACTGTCCTGTTGATCTTTATGAAAAATCTTATACCATGGACTTAGAGGATTTTACTTGTGCTTGCAAACTCCCACAATGGGGTAGTGTTAGTGAACCCCGTAAATCTGAATTTAGAAATTTTCTTGCTAGTATAACTGTGGGGGAATCTGGAGATATAGCACAAGCTACCATAGGGAGCATTCATTTTCCTGCTATACATTATTTTGCTCTCTTCATAGGTAGGTGCATAAATGGTAAAGATGAAGCATATCATATGTGTGTCCCTGACCTTAGTATTCTTAGGAGTGCTGTGTTAGGAGACAAATCTTATAATTTGGGAGCTATTGTTGCACGTAGGTTGCATCATAATAGATTTAATGGAGATTTCTTTGGAGGAATTTATGCAACCCACTTAGCTGATTTTCTTGGTGTGGATGTTCGTGAGGATGATATTGAGTTGCCTCCTACTTATTTAGACTATAATTCTATGGTCTACCACCAGTTTGTCGAGAGGAATGAATCACCTCTCCGATATCGCTTAATCTTTGACAGACGTCATGTTGTCCGTATTACTCTCCCTGCTCCTGCCTTCTTTGATTATCACGCAAAAGGAAGACATTTTATTACCAGAGAGGAGGCAGATGAGTACGAGAGGAGGGCGGAGGCAGCTCGCCGCCACACTGCAGCTCAGGAGGCGATAGCCTCTGCATCTCAGTACGACCCCAGCTACAACTATGGATATCCGCAAGGCCACCCGTGGCAATGAACCAACTTAGGCCAAAAGCCTAAGCTTGGGGGAGTACGTATTTCTCACCGGCATTACGTATTATGTTTACACACACTCATTGCTAGATGTCGGTGCTCATACTTTTTCACTGTAATATCCATGCTAGTTTATTTTTTTTCTTTTTCCTGCTTTCTTCTTGTGTGTTTAATAAACTTTAAGAAAAACAAAAAAAAAATAGTGTAGCTTTTAGTTAGTTTACTTTTCTTGATGTAGTAGTAATAATCAAAAAGAAAACCCAAAAAGATTTCCCGTTCTTCTTTTGCTTGTTGGGAGCTTTCCCGTGTAAATAGTTTTATTTCTTTTCTTTGGGGGTCGATAGGAGAAGACCATGATTAAATTGTTGAAGTGGCTCTTATATGCATTATTGTTGATTTAACCAAGAGCCCATATTGCCTTGTCTTCTCCTGTTTATTGAATGCTCGCAGATTCCAGCTTAGTCCAATGCACGTGCACTCTTATTATTATTCACATCGTTCGGTCGTGCAAGTGAAAGGCAATTATGACGATATATGATGGACTGACTGAGATGAGAAAAGCTGGTATGAACTCGACCTCTCTTGTTTTTGTAAACATGATTAGTTCAACGTTCCTGATTCAGCCTATTATGAGTAAACATGTTTGCAATGACAATTAGGGATCATAGTTGCTTGTGCGATGCTTGATTAGCTATGAGTTATAATGGTTTACCTTGTGTGCCAACATGCTATTAAAATGGTTGTGATGTGGTATGATGGGGTGGTGTCCTCCTTTGAATGATTTAAGTGACTTGACTTGGCACATGTTCACACATGTAGTTGAAACAAAATCAACATAGCCTTCACGATATTTATGTTCATGGTGGATTATATCCTACTCATGCTTGCACTCAATGTTTATTAATTTTAATGCATGTTCATGACTGTTATCGCTCTCTAGTTGGTCGCTTCCCAGTCTTTTGCTAGCCTTCACTTGTACTAAGCGGGAATACTGCTTATGCATCCAATCCCTTAAACCCCAAAGTTATTCCAGATGAGTCCACTATACCTTCCTATATGCGGTATCTACCTGCCGTTCCAAGTAAATTTGTATGTGCCAAACTCTAAACCTTCAAATAAACATTCTGTTTTGTATGCTCGAATAGCTCATGTATCAACTAGGGCTGTCCGTATCTTCCATGCTAGGCGGCTTATTCTCAAGAGGAGTGGACTCCGCTCCTCATTCACGAGAAAATGGCTGGTCACCGAGATGCCCAGTCCCATGCTTTATGCAAACTAAATCAAAATAATTGCAAACAAAACTCCCCCTGGGACTGTTGCTAGTTGGAGACACTCGTTGTTTCGAGCAAGTCATGGATTGATGCTTGTTGGTGGAGAGGGAGTATAAACTTTACCATTCTGTTTGGGAACCGCCTATAATGTGTGTAGCATGGAAGATATCGCCATCTCTTGGTTGTTATGTTGACAATGAAAGTGTGCCGCTCAAAATATTATTTATCTCTATTTCAAAATTGAGCTCTGGCACCTCTACAAAT
Organism: Aegilops tauschii subsp. strangulata; assembly: GCF_002575655.3. Lineage (NCBI taxonomy): Eukaryota > Viridiplantae > Streptophyta > Magnoliopsida > Poales > Poaceae > Aegilops > Aegilops tauschii. Next base: position 546,105,815 of record NC_053036.3, on the reverse strand, counting down.
CCCTGCTTCCCTCTGCGAAGGGCCTATCTATTTACTTTTATGTTGAGTCATCACCCTCTTATTAAAAAGCACTAGCTGGAGAGCGCAGCTGTCATTTGCATCCATTACTATTAATTTATATTGGGTATGACTATGATTGGATCTCTTTTACCATGAATTACAATGTCCAGTCAGTCCTTGATCTTTAAAGGTGCTCTGCATTTATGTTTTGCGGTCTCAGAAAGGGCTAGCGAGACACCATCTTGTTATATCATATTATGATTGTTTTGAGGAAGTGTTGTCATCCGAGATTTATTATTATTGCTCGCTAGTTGATTATGCCATTGATATGAGTAAACATGAGACCTAAGAGTTATTGTGAATGTGGTTAGTCATAATCTTTGCTAAAAACTTGAATGCTGGCTTTACATATTTACAACTACAAGAGCAAACAGAGTTTGTAAAAGTTTTTCTTTATCACTTTCAGTTTATCAACTGAATTGCTTGAGGACAAGCAAAGGTTTAAGCTTGGGGGAGTTGATACGTCTCCGTCGTATCTACTTTTCCAAACACTTTTTCCCTTGTTTTGACTCTAACTTGCATGATTTGAATGGAACTAACCCGGACTGACGTTGTTTTCAGCAGACTTTCCATGGTGTTATTTATGTGCAGAAACAAAAGTTCTCGGAATGACCTGAAACTCCACGGAACGTCTATTTGGAAATAATAAAAAATCCTTGCAAAAGATGAAGACCAGGAGCCCACACCCAGTCCACGAGGGTGGGGGGCGCGCCTGCCCCCCTAGGGCACGCCCCCTACCTCGTGGCCCCCCTGGAGCTCCTCCGACCTCAACTCCAACTGTATATATTTGCTTTCCGGGAGAAAAAAACCAGAGAGAAGGATTCATCGTGTTTTACGATACGGAGCCACCACCAAGCCCTAAAACCTCTCGAGAGGGCTGATCTGGAGTCCGTTCGGGGCTCCGGAGAGGGGGATTCGTCGCCATCGTCATCATCAACCATCGTCCATCACCAATTTCATGATGCTCACCGCCGTGCGTGAGTAATTCCATCATAGGCTTGCTGGACGGTGATGGGTTGGATGAGATCTATCATGTAATCGAGTT